>NC_060142.1:320285079-325285079 GCF_021461385.2 Schistocerca piceifrons | reverse complement strand
TGGCACCTTGCTAGGTCATAGCAAATGACGTAGCTGAAGACTATGCTAACTATCGTCTCGGCAAATGAGAGCGTATTTGTAAGTGTAGCATCGCTAGCAAAGTCGGCTGTACAACTGGGGCGAGTGCTAGTAAGTCTCTCTAGACCTGCCGTGTGGTGCCGCTCGGTCTGCAATCACTGACAGTGGCGACATGCGGGTCCGACGTATACTAACGGACCGCGGCCGATTTAAAGGCTACCACCTAGCAAGTGTGGTGTCTGGCGGTGACACCACAGTCCACACGTGGTAACGGGTACTATGCAATTTCTGTGCGATGTTAAAGCACTTCCGTGACCAGCAAGGTTCCCAGATCTTTTCACAATAGGCCATGCGTAGGATCTGCTTGTATGTCAACTATGCCCGCGTCAATATCCGGAATATTTCGGGACTGGGTGGAACAGTAGCGAGCGAAGTTGCCTCAGGAGACGATACAACAATTATGTGACAGCTTTCCCAAGCCAGTCATCCAGGCCGTAGGAGGTTCGTATTACCAAGCTGTATGTAAATTTGATTCGATTATGTAATTACTGAAGTAGCATCACCTACCCTCTCAAACCATGAGGTTTCATTTCTTTTTCTTCTTCCCTTCTTCGCACTTCATCTTCTTTTTTAAAAGTAAAAGGCTTTGTGTATACATACCTGTTTTACATTTCAGTTACTGAAGTGCCTCGACGCAAGCTGACTCTCTGAAATCCAGATTGGAGCTACATAGGTATCATATTCTGCTTAACATTATAATCAACAGGCCTTGTTTATTCAGTACAGGAATGGGTGTGTTAGGAATTATCTCGAGGGTGGTAATATCGCAGTGCGAAATTCTAAACAGCAAACACTTGTCCTTTAGAACTCGCGTTTGTTCTATGGAACTTTTAGAGTCGTTACTTGCGAGATGTAAACCTATGACAGGCCGCCTACAAAACTGGCAGTTGAGTGTGCACATCAATGCACGTCTGTTGTGAAGTCAAATGCGTAGGAGTGCATGTATGCTCACTGTACAGGACCTGTAAATCTCACACTCAAATTCGCAGACAGGCGATAGGGACTATTATTTACAAATGTTACTCAAACATGTGACTATAAACATCACTCGAATTGTCTTGGAATAATAATAATCTTTATAAATGCAGAAAAATTGTTGGAATAGCATCATAAACTATGTAAAATCACGATGTGAGAAGAAGAAAAGGTGTAAAAATAGTATTAGACAACTTATAATTTTTTAAAGTGAATCAACACTACTGACGTCGACGCCTTCCCCAGCAGATAGCCAATCAGAGTTAATGTGGAGCCATTGTGTTACCTTCGGAGGTAAACTGTGCAGACAATTTTACTATACTCCATGTAACCTAAGAAGTATTAAAGTGGGGAAATAGACAGAAGCTATAGTCAAACGAATTCCTTAATAAATAAATAAAGGTTGCGGCCTACGAGTAAAAAGCAGTCATCTGTGCGCTAAACGATCTTTTACCGTGGAGTAAATCACAGAATTTTTATAATTAATGAGGTATCACACGGATAGTATCTGACGGAAACGCGTGTGCATATGCAATTCTATGATATCGTAAATGCGTGATAAATCGTGTCCGAACATGACAATTGAAACGTGGCGTACATCGTATTGCGACATCGCACCAAACTTGTTCCATTACACTACAAATAAAGAACACACGCTCTTACGCTAGAAACAAGCGGCCGCCGAAAAATAAAACCGTTGGTTTGATGACACCGAGAAAACACGCTCGGCGCACGTTTTAATTGCGCGGAACAAGCGTCAGCAGTTTTGACAGTTGTCAACTACAGCAGGCGAACACGCGTCCGAGTTACAAACAGCAATTCTGCATTTAGCGTCGCTGAACTCATTAATTATAAATAAAAATGTCAACGGCAATAGGACACTGGTCTAATTGAGGGAAGGCAGAGAGAGCTTTTTCGGGAAACACGTCGGACAGTTCACACTTTGATTCGAAGGACCGTCGACACCAGAACACTAATCTTCGTATCAGTTTTTTCTCTCCTAATTAATAACGCAAAAAATCGAAATTAATCATGGAACAGAACTTTTCAAATGAAAAAAAAAAATTCGATGAGAATCGTTCCTGTGCTCCATCTCAAAAATAAAGCATGACTTACACACCAGCAAATACTGCGACAAATTCTACGAATTTCTCCACCCTAAGTATCCTGCAATTTTCCATAATCCATTTCTGGCGGAAATGGACGAATATAACTATACATCGAGTCATTTAACACCACAATAAGCAGGATCTTGACTTGTGCAAGGATTTTCGTTTGTTTACGATGAGTAGAACAATCTCATGAATACCACCTTGATTATATTATCTTGAAAGGTATAAAAATGTGATTTGTCTTTCTTATTCATTTGTGTGGCTCGGAATCTTGTATTAGCCTATGTACTTTTCAGAAATTTGGCAGTTTCTAGCGACTTTAGTGTCTATGTCTATAGTAACTGATGGTGTTTGGTGTGTTAGTTTGCCACAATTCATTGTATACCTGCGTAAAGTACTTTTTTTGTAAGGTAATCAAATGCAATTGAAGGTTATTTTATTATTACATACGTCTGCACGCGTTTTTAAACCCTGGCATTGAATCTTCTGAATGATTAAGCTGCGTCACATTCACAAAACCTTGACGAGAAGTATGACGTGCGCCAACACATCAGGAGTGCGTGCCATCAATTTTCTTATTGGAAGTTGTTCAGTAATTGTTGACAATTGGCTTATATACGGTACGTGGTGACACCGGGTCGTTGTAATTGAAGTACAGCTAATCATGGAGGTCCAGCGTAGGCTGAAATTATCGTATGGCAGCGAACTAGGTTGGCATGCTAATGTAAAAAAGCGAAACTCGATCTATGCAGGGAAAAATTAGTTAGAATTTAGGCCACCAGGTGCAAATCTGTCGCAGTACAACTTCTCACCGATGTCTTCGGTGTTCGTTTGAAAACAAAATGTGTAAGAAACGGCTAATAATTAAATCAATATTATGTCTTTCGTACGTGATAGATGTTTCCTGCCCACATCCCGTTCCTAAGTCATTACGAATCGAAACATTTATACTTGTCTTTCTTGCATTCACAACGTTATATTTGCACCTGGTGACCAAAATTGGAACTAGTTTTCTTCCAAAGTAAATCGGTTTGGCATTAAAACATATCCACCAAGTTTCGAAGCCATATGATAACTGCAGTCCCCATTGGACATCTGTGAGTATCTGTATTTTCATTATAATCACCCAGTATAATTGTGGATAGATTTTACAGAGGTATATCCTCACTAGTTGTTATATCAGGTTATTTAGATGCTGGTTAACTGTCCCAGATCTGGTATCTTTGTCTGCAGATGTCTTTCGAACATTTTTTTTTCACTGAGACTGTAGGTTGTTTGCCATCACTTTACACAACAATTTCGTTTGATAGAGAAATTTTAGGGCTGTCTATCACGTTCACAGATTTAAGCAGACATACTGTTTGCTCGGCCATGAAAAGGCGTATAACCGTGTTACAAACGTTGAGTCAAATGATGGACTTGTTTGCAGAAAGTCAAAGATTCATATGGGCAGTGTGACGACGTCCAGAGCACCACGTACTGACCGAACAGTGATCATTGTTAGTGAGTCCCTTGACAGGACAGCAGAGACAGGCCCGTTGTCTGCTGTGCGTTCAAAAATAAAACTGAATACCACGTAGTCTTTTCAAGTGTCACGGCTTCGAGGAAAACGAAAGTTGCCAATTTGCGTTCCTCATCGTCACACAGGTCCACCATCTGGTGTGATGGTGGGCTGCTACTACGCGCAGGACCCGATTATATTTGAGTCACACATCCAGAAATTGAAACGACAGCCATTAGATTTCAGACATGTTAAGCTCTTTGGACGTATCCCATCTGCAGGTCGTCTGTTGTCTCGCCCAGAGCAGGTGTTGTTCAGTATGTGTACCAACGCCAAGCCAACGCATCCCGATGGCAGCCGCAGTTTATATATGCTGATAACACTGCCATGGCTGCCCAAGGGAGTACCTTCGCGGAAGTGGAGGAGGACATTAACTAAAAATGGTTCAAGTGGCTCTGAGCACTATGGGACTTAACTTCGGAGGTCATCAGTTCCCTAGAACTTAGAACTACTTAAACCTAACTAACCTAAGGACATCACACACATCCATGCCCGAGCCAGGATTCGAACCTGCGATCGTAGCGGAGGCGCGGTTCCAGACTGTAGCGCCTAGAACCGCTCCGCCACCCCGGCCGGCGACATTAACTAACAACCTTGATATACTTGGGAATTGCTGCCACCAAAACAACGCGAAACCAAACCCAGCCAAGGCGAAAGTTTACGGTTTCCACCTGAGAAATATGAAATACAAAATAAAATAAAACCCCATGTGAGTTGGAAAGAGCGATAGTTAGAACATTGCTACATTCCCAAATATTTAGGCGTGAAGCTGGACAGTGTCATTTCAACAGTAGTGTTTGGATACTAAACAAAGTCTGTGCTACGAATAATATTATATGTAAACTGACCTACACAAACAGGGCTGCTGACCCACAAGTGCTTCGAACAACAGCCATTGCACTCAAAGTGACGGCAGCTGAATATCCCGTGACAGTGTGAAAGAATTTGGCCTATGTGAAACACATTGATGTGGCCGTAAATGAGTCATCTCGCATCATATCAGGATGTTTTGGGCCCACGGGAAGATCTATTCTATCATAGGGATAGCTCCCCCAGTACACGGCGGCAAGTAGCTGCCGAGGTGGAGAGGAAGAAACAGATAACAGACGATCGTCACTCTCACACGGGCACCAACAACAGTCCAGAAGGCTTCGCTCAAGAAAGAGCTTCCTTAGGGCGTCAGAGCCAATCACCGTCACTGTCGAAAAGATCAGCATTCGGGCATGGAACGAGGCAACATCAAATTCCATCCTGGAGCTGAAGGAAGAACTTGCGACTGGAAGTAACATGTCCTCCACAGCCTGCAAGACTACAAACAGGCCGAGGACTACCATTTCATATAGGAAGTACAGGGCTGCCTGATGGGGCAATTTCGATGGGGAACCATTATGTGACTGTGGGAATGTTAAAACGGACGACCACCTACTGACGTGTCCAAACCTCAGCACATGCTGTACGCTGCTAGGTTTACAGCTAGGTAATAATAAAGCCCTCAGTGTACCTGATTATTGGGCAAAATATACAGAAACTTTTATTTTTATTGCAACTGACTTACACTAGATTTTAGTGTATGGTGTTCTGGACACGTAAAATAAACAAATGATGTCTACGACGCTACTTTTCAGTAACATAGCGCAGTACGCCCTACCTCGATAATGAGGATGTTCGAATGTTGTCATGTCCAGCATGGTCTGTGGATGTGTCGCCTATTAAATAACTGAGGTATTGTCGACAGCCTATCACGCAACCATCTGTCAACCACTGAGATTAATGAATTATGGCGTAGTGTTGAATCGGCTTGCAATGATAGTCCACTATCTGGCAGCAAGCTCAGTTCGACTCCATGACCAACGTTAGTTTCGTTGTTCTGGCGTAGGTGGGAGCTCTGTTCTCTAGATCTCGCAGCCTAAAATCCCACATATCACTTAAAAACCTAGATTTAATCCTCTTATTGTACTGTATAAGCACCGTATGTACTCGTTATTTGCTATCCCTTCTGCTACTGCAGCTTTAATCCTCAGCGTTGTGCATCAATACTCCTGGAAATCAGTAGCTTTAGTGGTGGCGAGCATAATGAACTTAATGTGGGAAGAGTGGCCGTCTTATTATAGGCTCAGCATCCGTTCAAGAGGAATCTCGTTTGAAGGATTTCTTTTCTTTTTTTATTTAAAAAAAAAATACAACTCTCACGGCCCAGGTGAATGGTGGGGTCGTTCCAATCTTTCGCTGCTTGCCATGAAAATAGACAACAGACGAAAGCTGAAGTAAATACCGGAGCATACAGGGGAAGATTTGTGACGCACTAAATGTTAGATAAACTTTAAGATAACATTTTATAAGTGCAGACATATTTTAAGAAACAACAGAAACACAAAATATTGCAAACTGGAAATCCTTCAGCAGTGAAGAAAGTGAACATTGTTACAATTACGGAGATTCTTCAAGCTAGAGTGTCACGTATGACTATGAATTACCTGTGAAAGAAAATACAAGTAAAATTGTCTCAGAAGATGAAACACGCGTCTGCGATACATTTTTCAACGCCAGGACTACAAGATTTTGCTAGCGACATAAGCACAAAACAACTTGAAAGCTTTTCCACGCTGGATAATTGGCTTCTAGAAATAGGTCATAAATGCATGCAGAACAATAATAAAAGATTACAGACAAGAAAATCAGAAACAGAAGTAATTGAAATTGAAGTGATCGAAGCTTTTCTTACAGATGTAAAGAATGAGATCATTAGTTTCAGTGATGTGTGGCATGTGCAATGCAGGTCAGTCTAATTATTAAAATGAAATGCTCATTAATAGGACAGCCAGTGTGCTCCCTGCCGCCGTTCGATAAGCAGCTGCCAGCAGCAAGTCGTATACTCCTAGCTTACTTATTTGTTATATAGTATAATTCTTAATTTCTTTGCGTGTTTTTAGGTACTTGCATTGTTTAATTCATAAATTTCGGGCGTATTATAGTATTAGAGAGTTGTTGCATCGCGCTTTAGTACCTGAATAGTGTAAATTCACGTAGTTGTCTGTCTTCTGTTTTTGTTTTGTAAGGCCAGTGTCGGTTGGTCACAGCCAGTGTGCTCCCTGCCGCCGTTACTGTAATTTTAAATTCAGGCAGACTGTAGCGCAGTCGTTAGGCATTTGTACAGGTTAGTTCATACATTCTTTGCGTGTTTTCCTTGCGTTATCTAGGCACGGACTCGTGTTTCAGTAACTGTTGTTCAACATTGATTAGAATGGACAGGGACTGCAATTGCTGTGTTCGGATGAGGGCTGAGTTCGCAATTCTTCGCTCACAGCTGCAGGCAGCGCTGACTTCGGTCACGCAGCTTGAGGCTGTTGCCAATGGGCACCACTGTGGGGAGCCGGACTTGGGTATCACGGGGATGTCAACCTCATCCCGTCTGTCCCCAGGTCGGTCTGCCACTGTGGTTGCCTCGGTTGCTGCCCGCAGTGGGGCTGAGCCCTCGCCTGTGGTTGATTGTGAGGTCGTTCCAAGGCGTGGCAGGCAGTGAAGTCCCCGGAGGCTGATCAGAAAGCCTCCCCGGTGCGTCTGACAAACAGGTTTCAGGTACTGTCTCTGGCTGAGCCAGATGCAGCTGCTTGCCCTGTTTCAGAGGATGATTCTCACCCTTCAAGGTCCGGGCAATCGCAGAGGGTGGGCTTAGTGGTAGTTGGGAGCTCCAATATTAGGCGCGTAATGGGGCCTCTTAGGGATATGGCGGCTAAGGAGGGGAAGAAATCCAGTGTGCACTCCGTGTGCATTCCAGGTGGAGTCATTTCTGATGTGGAAAGGGTCCTTCCAGATGCCATGAAGAGCACAGGGTGCAGCCAGTTGCAGGGGGTGGCACATGTCGGCACTAATGACATGGATCTGAGGAAATTCTCTCTGGATTCCAGCGGCTATCTGATTTGGTGAAGGCTGCCGGTCTTGCTTACGAGATGAAGGCAGAGCTCATCATCTGCAGCATCGTTGACAGAACCGACTGCGGACCTTTGGTGCAGAGCCGGGTGGAGGGTCTGAATCAGAGGCTCAGACGGTTTTGCGACTGTGTTGGCTGCAGATTCCTTGACTTGCGCCATAGGGTGGTGGGGTTTCCGGTTCCGCTGAATAGGTCAGGAGTTCACTACACTCAGGTGGCGGCTACACTGGTAGCGGAGGCTGTGTGGCGTGGACTGGGCGGGTGTTTAGGTTAGAAGGCCTCGGGAAAGTACGGGGTGGGCTGCAATCTCAAAGGGTGCATGGCAAATACAGGACGTGCTTGGATCAAGGAACAGTCGGAATTGTTGTTGTAAGTTGTTGAAGTTGTGCTAGGAAAGTCCCTGAGCTTCAAGCGCTAATAGAAAGCACAGAAGCTGAAATCGTTATAGGTACAGAAATCTGGCTAAAGCCTGAAATAAGTTCTGCATAAATTTTTGCGAAGTCTCAGACGGTGTCCAGGAAAGATAGATTAGGCAGAAATGGTGGTGGAGTGTTCGTGTCCGTCAGTAGTGGTTTATCTTGTAGTGAAGCCGAAATAGGTACTCCGAGCGAATTGGTATGCGAGAAGGTTATACTTAAAAGCCGAACTAAGTTAATAATTGGCTCCTTCTACCGACCCCCTGACTCCGATTATATAGTTGCTGAACAGTTCAGAGAAAATTTGAGTCTCGTAACAAATAAATACCCCACTCATGCGGTTATAGTTGGTGGGGACTTCAACCTTCCCTCGATATGTTGGCAAAAATACTTGTTCAAAACCGGTGGTAGGCAGAAAACATCTTCCGAGATTGTCCTAAATGCTTTCTCCGAAAATTATTTCGAGCAGTTAGTCCACGAACCCACGCGAATTGTAAATGGTTGCGAAAACACTCTTGACCTCTTAGCCACAAACAATCCAGAACTAATAGAGAGCATCATGACTGATACAGGGATTAGTGATCACAAGGTGGTTGTAGCTAGGCTCAATACCGTTTCTTCCAAATCCATCACAAACAAACGCAAAATAATTTTATTTAAAAAAAGCGGATAAAGTCACTAGAAGCCTTCCTAAGAGACACTCTCCCTTCCTTCCGAACTGACTATGCAAATGTAGACGAGATGTGGCTAAAATTCAAAGATATAGTAGCAACAGCAATTGAGAGATTCATATCTCGTAAATTGGTAAGAGATGGAACTGATCCCCCATGGTACACAAAACAGGTCCGAACGCTGTTGCAGAGGCAACGGAAAAAGCATGCGAAGTTCACAAGAACGCAAAATCCCGAAGATTGGCTAAAATTTACAGACGCGCGAAATTTGGCACGGACTTCAATGCGAGATGCCTTTAATAGGTTCCACAACGAAACATTGTCTCGAAATTTGGTAGAAAATCCGAAGAAATTCTGGTCGTATGTAAAGTACACAAGCGGCAAGAAGCAGTCAATACCTTCGCTGCGCAGTGCCGATGGTACTGTTACCGACGACTGTGCCGCTAAAGCGGAGTTATTGAACGCAGTTTTCCGAAATTCCTTCACCAGGGAAGACGAATGGAATATATATATAAATGACCTGGGTGACAACTTGAGCAGTTCTCTTAGGTTGTTCGCAGATGATGCTGTAATTTACCGTCTAGTAAGGTCATCCGAAGACCAGTATCAGTTGAAAAGCGATTTAGAAAAGATTGCTGTATGGTGTGGCAGGTGGCAGTTGACGCTAAATAAAGAAAAGTGTGAGGTGATCCACATGAGTTCCAAAAGAAATCCGTAGGAATTCGATTACTCGATAAATAGTACAATTCTCAAGGTTGTCAATTCAACTAAGTACCTGGGGTTAAAATTACGAACAACTTCAGTTGGAAAGGCCACATACATAATATTGTGGGGAAGGCGAGCCAAAGGTTGCGTTTCATTGGCAGGACACTTAGGATGCAACAAGTCCACTAAAGAGACAGCTTACACTACACTCGTTTGTCCTCTGTTAGAATATTGCTGCGCGGTGTGGGATCCTTACCAGGTAGGATTGACGGAGGACATCGAAAGGGTGCAAAAAAGGGCAGCTCGATTTGTATTATCTCGTAATAGGGGAGATAGTGTGGCAGATTTACCCGAGTTGGGTTGGAAGTCAATAAAGCAAAGACTTTTTTCGTCGCGGCGAGGTCTATTTTCGAAATTTCAGTCACCAACTTTCTCTTCCGAATGCTAAAATATTTTGTTGAGCTCAACCTACATAGGTAGGAATGATCATCAAAATAAAATAAGAGAAATCAGAGCTCGAACAGAAAGGTTTAGGTGTTCGTTTTTCCCGCGCGCTGTTCGGCAGTGGAATGGTAGAGAGATAGTATGATTGTGATTCAATGAACCCTCTGCCAAGCACTTAAATGTGAATTGCAGAGTAATCAAGTAGATGTAGATGTAGATATTTTCTGTCATAGGTGAAAACATCCAATGGTGACCACGTAGGCAGTGCCTGCACTTTCCGGATTTGAGTTAACGGTTGCTATATATCAACAATAATATTGGGCAGCTTTCAAATAGTTTAACAGTGCTTAACACATTTCAGGGACTTTTCGGGCGACATTGGTCTCATCATAATGCTGTCAACACTCACACTAATCACATAGCTTATTAAGCATGACCTCTGGGTGCCTCTCCAAACGCGTTGTTGAAGTGTCGTAAGTACGGTTAAAGTGGTTGAATGCTTCCAGTTATTATTGCCGAACTGATCAACCGAGATGGTACACTGTTACATGTGATACTTACGTCTTCTCACAGATAACCCGAAACCCTGGAACATGTGCGAAAAGGTCAATGTCTTAAACAGAATGCTCGTGATAGAACCATCGTAGTTGGAAAAACTGGAATGGAAGGTGTTACATTTTTCGTGCGTCATGCACTTATTGTTTTGTGTGAACAAATTCTTTGTCCTTACGTCTCCTTCAGGTCATAGATATTACGAATCACTATTAACAATAATTTAAATTGACAATAAAATTAAATACAAGTTTCTCCTGCCGTGAGGAACATATTTCAACCACTAGATTAAGATGTCACTAATTGCCTCCATTACTTGCGAGCGAAAACTACACATCGTCTGACCTCAGTGACAGGTGTTCGTTAGTGACAAAAAATATTACTGGCAAAGAGAACGAAGAGGAGTTATGCGGTTCTCTTTTGAATGTAGGAAATCCGCACTGTGAACACTGTTACAGCCCAAAAATTAACCAGAGAGAGTATTCAGACAGTATGAATGTCACAAGAAACTTTGAATTTTTTACTGCAACTCTAATTGAATCAGAAATTTTTGAACAGATGAAATTTGGACCTAAAGATCTTATTATAATTTCTCTGGAAGAGTAATTCACAAGGGTATTATTTCGTCACTTTTTACCGACATGTGGGTCTTTGTTCTGAAATTTTCCATTCTTGTCTACATTATGCTTGTCAGCAATTTGATTGCATCAGCTCTTAAACTGATTGTGCGATAATTCTTGCACTTGTCGGATCTTGCAGTCTTCGGAATTGCATGGACGATGTTTGTCCGAAAGTCAGGTGGTATATCGTCAGACTCATAATTTCTACGCACCAACGTGAAATGCCGCTTTGTTGCCACTTCTCCCTATGATTTACAAATTCTGATGGAATGTTATCGAGCCCTTCTTCCTTATTCATCTAAAGCTCTTTTAAATTCTCTTTCTAAGTTTGGATCCCCTATTCCTTCAATATCCGCTCCTGTTTCTTCTTCTATCTCATCAGATACGTAAGTCTTTCAACTCCTAGAGGCCTTCAATGTACCCGTCCCATCCATCCGCTTTCACCTTCGCATTTAACAGTGGAATTCCCATTGCACTCTTCATGTTACTACCCTTGCTCTTAATTTCAAAGAAAGTCCTTTTAACTTTCCTATAAGATGAATCTATCCTTCCAACAATCATTTCATTTCCGATGTCTTTTTCCAAGCAGCTAATGCGCCTTAGCTCCCCTGCACATTATATTGATTTCATTCCTCTGTAACTTACATTTTTGTGTCCGAGAATTTCCCAGAACATTTTTGTATTTCCTTCTTTCATCGATCAGCTGAAAATTTCTTCCGTCACCCTTGGTTTCTCAGCAATTGCGTTCTTTGTAACTATGTTTATGTTTCCAACGTATGTGATTGCCCTTTTTAGAGATTTCTACTCCTCTTCAGCTGAACTGCCTCCTGGGCTCCTCGTTATCGTAGGATCTACAACCTCACCTAAGAGAACGTCAAGAGTATCACTTCATTCCCTAGTACTTCGTTACCACACTTCACTGTACATTTATTCTTCCTGAGTAGTCTCTTATACCTCAGCGTATTCTTCAAAGGTTTCAAATGGCTCTAAGCACTATGGGACTTAACATCTGAGGTCCCCTAGAATTTAGAACTACTTAAACCTAACTAACCTAAGGACATCACACACGTCCATGCCCGAGGCAGGATTCGAACCTGCGACTGTAGCAGCTGCGCGGTTCCGAACTGAAGCGCCTAGAACCACTCGGCCACAGCGGCCGGCCGTATTCTTCATTATTACTAAATTGTGGTCTGAGTCTATATCTACACCTTAGTATGCCTTACAGTCCAGGATCTGATTTCGAAATCTTTGCCAGATCATGATGTAATCCAACTGAAATCTTATCATATTTCCCTGCCTCTTCCCAGTATACCTTCTCGTGTTGTGATTCTTCAACAGAGTATTCGTTCTACTAGCTGAAATTTATTGCAAAACTCAATTAGTCATTTTCCTCATTCCTAGTACCAACCCATATTCTCTAGCAACCCTTCGTTATAGTCCATCCCCTACAACCGTATTCCAGTCCCCCATGACTATAGGATTTTCATCTGCCTTTACGTGCTGAATTACCCGTTCGATATCCTCATGAACTTTCTCTGTATCTTCATCTTCGGCTTGCGACGTCGGCTTCTATACCTGAACTATGGTTGTCGGTGTTGTTCGCTGTTGTTTCTGATGAGAACAGCACTATAACTGAACTGTCACTCTCTGTTCTACCTTCCTATTCATGAAGAATGCTACTCCCCTTGTGTCATTTTCTGCTGCTGTTGATATGACCCTACACTCATCTGACCAGAAATCTTAGTCTTCTACCCTTTTCACTTCGATGATCCCCAATATATCTAGACTGAGTCTTCGCATTTCCCTTTTCACATTTTCTAACCTCCCTACCTCACTCAGGTTTCTGACATTACACGCACTGACTGGTAGAAAGTTATCCTCTCGTTCGTTATTCATTCTTTTTCTCGCCTCTCCCTTAGCAGTCTCATCCTGGAGATAAGAATGGGGGACTATTTCAGAATCTTCTGGCAATCGAGAGATCATCATGACACTTTTCAATTAACTGCCACATGTCGTGTGGGTAGAAATTGCGTGTCTTTAATGAAATGATTTCCATTACCTTGTGCATACCCATGCCGTTGATCGTTGCTGATTCTTCCGCCTTTAAAAGCAATTTCACACCACAAGGCCAAGAGAATGCCCTGAAACTCTGCCTCCTCCTCCTTCTCCCTCTTGACAAAGCCGTTGGCAAGATAAGGGTGACTTCTTATGCTGGAAGTCATCAGCCTCCCTTACTGATGATTTTTATTCAGAACTGTGGCTGGTTACGATCCTTAGACCGATGACGTTTTGATTACTAATCAGGGACACTAACTCTAGGTCACAGGGGCTCCCGCCCGTATATTATGCTTTAAAATCTTTCAAGAATATCTTGAACTGGTGTTGCTAGTAACTTCAGATCGTATATACTTCACACAGCCATGAAGTGACATTGGCCTGTCAAATGTAGAAGCAATATATACAAACATAAACTTGACTATACTGCACCGATTACAAGTTGCTCATGTCTACCATCAGCTGACAACAAATACTCGTTTACTTTGTATTCGATCATTATGAAGGACAGTTATGAAACTTCCTCGCAGATTAAAACTGCGTGCCAGACCGAGACTCGAACTCGGGACCCTTGCCTTCCACGGGCAAGTGCTCTACCAACTCAGCTACCCAAGCACGACTCACGCCCCGTCCTCACAGCTTTAATTCCGCCAGTACCTCGTCTCCTACCTTCCAAACTTCACAGAAACTCTCCTGCGAACCTTGCAGAACTAGCATTGCTGGAAGAAAGAATATTGCGGAGTCTCGGTCCGGTACACAGTTTTAATCTGCCATGGAGTTTCATATCAGCACACACTCCGCTGCAGAGTGAAAATTTCATTCTAGAAACATCCCCAAGGCTGTGGCTAAGCCATGTCTCCTTAGTACCCTTTCTTCCACGAGTGATAGTTCTGCAAGGTTCGCAGGAGAGCTTCTGTGAAGTTTGGAAGGTAGGAGACGAGGTACTGGCGGAATTAAAGCTGTGAGGACGGGCCGTGAGTTGTGCCTGGGTAGTTCAATTGGTAGAGCACTTGCATGCGGAAGGCTAAGGTCCCGAGTTCGAGTCTCGGTCCGCCACACAGTTCTAACCTGCCAGGAAGTTTCATATCAGCGCACACTCCACTGTCGAGTGAAAATTTCATTCTAAGGACAGTTATGTTTAAATCAGTCGTTTCTAACATCGTTTTCTACCGTAGAGCTCCAGCATCCCAAGAATATTTCACCATAAGAGGGAACAAAGAGCGAAAAATTTACGAATACTTCAAACAAATGATCTTGTGAGCAGCATTCTGTCGAATCTAGATCGTCTCCAGTGCTATTTACTTAAATAAATATCATTATTACTAGTGGCTGGTTGTTGTCTTTTTCTTTGAAGGAACGCAGACTCGATCTCAAAATGTCAGTTTTCAACTAAATAATATTTGTACTAATTAGGATACACTAGCGGTTCATAACCAAACATTTTCAATTATCTCGCAGTATAACTCGTTCGGTGGGTCATGTTTACTACAATATATTTGCTTGATTTAAGATGTACATTCAAGCGTATTAGTTTTGCTATTATTATTATTATTATTATTATTATTGTACACCCTGTGGAATATTTGTATGATTAACGAAATTCGTGTATGATTCAGGATGGTCTTCCGTGGTTTGGGGTACTCAAAGACGGGAAAAGGAACAGGTGCCTCTAAATTCAGTTGATGTTCTCCTCGCAGCAGTAAACGTTACAGACGCTGCGATTTCTCCGGACCAGAGCGCAGCAGAGAGGCCTCCCGCTGGTGAAGGTTAGTGGACGTCAGACGGCAGCCTAGTAGCCTGTGGACAAGTTTTGTAGCGGTCGCCGAGTGGCGCCGATCGTTCCGGAGGATCAAGTTTTACTGCCGGCTGACAGCGGGCGGCCGCGTCGCGTCGTTGCGGGCCACACACTCGCGTCCACCCCACTGGAGGGTGGCTAGCCGTCGGCACTGCCTCATCAGCGACAAAAAGTGAAACAAGGCGAATCTATCGGTGCGCCCAAGCAGACGAAGCACACTAAATGCGTCCCATCTGGTGCAACCACCAAATTCACCTATACCAAACTCTCCTACAGCCTTCAAACATACAACTCCTTTTCCCATTGTCTGATAAGTTATTTTTTGAGTGAATTCTCGTTGCTCTCTTGGTTTACACATAATACACCTGCTACGACTTTCACACTAGTCGCTATAATTAACATAAATTAAGCAGTTTCTTAACTACCATCAGCATGCAATTAGCAACAGCGGCTCTCTCTTCTAAGACGTTATCACCTCTTAAGATTTTAAGCAACGAAACCTTTGTTGCTTTCGACTAGAGTCACATAGTCAGTGGCAGCGAAGGTTTTTGACAGAAATTTCACATTTTTGTCTTGAGCAAATAAAGTCACAATTTTTCACAACACAGTTCTCGGAAATTTTGTACTAGAAATCCTAACTGCAGTCTGACAATGGGTTTCAGCCCGAAGCTACTAACTGTGAAACAACTAATTTAATACAAACGTGTGGCTTGTTACTGTTTTTGTCCTTATTGCTTGTAAGTAGGCTGTTTAGGTTTTTATATAGGTAACGCCACGTAGCGCTCTGTATGTAAATCACTGGCTGTGCTGTGTGCAGTCTGTGGCTAGTTTGCATTGTCGTCTGCCATTGTAGTGTTGGGCAGTTGGAGGGGAGCCGCCAGCAGTGGTGGATGTGGGGAGAGAAATGGCGGAGTTTTGAAATTTGTAAGACTGGGTGTCATGAACTGCTATATACATTATGACTTTTGAACACTATTGAGGTAAATACAATGTTTGTTCTCTATGAAAATCTTTCATTTGCTAACTATGCCTATCAGTAGTTAGTGCCTTCAGTAGTCTGAATGTTTGTGGTAACGGAAATTTCCTTTCATTCTTTGTTGTTACTCTATGCAGTCAGATTGCGTACTAATACTAGTCAGGGCCAACCGGTTACGAGACTGCGTAACTGGACAGTCAGCTACTAAAAATTAAAATTATTTGCATTATATTTAATTAAGCCCACATGCACGTGGCGACGGCTGCTTCGGATCGTCCCTTGGAATTCTTTTGATAGTAAAAATAGCAGACAGTAGTATTGTTTTAGTAATTTGTAGTTTAGTAATTGTAGTCTATATTGCATGTGTAGATTTGGTAATGAACATTTGTAGTTGTCTTGTCTTTCTTCTAATGGTATTTTTGCAGAATTTAATTTTTGATGTCTTGTATGCGCGTTTGACAATTTTGTGCAATAATGAAGATTTCAATTGTTCGTTAATCGTGTTTGTCGGGAAGCATTTCGTGTGAATGGTATTGTTGGTGATAAAGGGTCATATTGTGTGTAATTTTCGTATAGTGACGAGTTTTGTATGTATTGCAAATGATTACACGATGGATGAAAAAGGCAAAAATGATGGATAGGGAGAATGACGAAAATGTTAACATGGCGAACTCGCCAACACAGGAGAACAGTATGATGAATAATGAAGTAGAAAACAATTTAATAAGTCGGGAAAATAGTCCGGAACCAGTTCAAAATTTTTCTCAATCAAAAAATTCACAGAATACGAGATTAACGATAGAAGATTCTGAAATAGTATCGAAAAAAGATAGCTTTACGGCTATGACGAAGGAAGTTAGTTTTACGGGAAATGTTAGGGGCGAAAAGAATTTTGAACCAGCTAATATGGAGCAGTTGATGGGTGCTATATTAAATTTGGGATCACAGATGGGAACTTTGGCAACATGGTTAGAAACTGATATGGGAACAATGGAAACACGGTTAGACGCACTGGGATCACAGTTAGGCTCTGAATTAAAAACAGTGGCAACACGGCTAGACTCACAAATAGGAACAATTAAAACAGAGATGGAAACAATGGAAACACGTTTATACTCACTGGGATCACAGTTAGGATCTGAATTAAAAACAGTGGCAACACGGTTAGAAACTGATATGGGAACAATGGAAACACGAATAGGGACATGTTTTCTATGAAAGATGAATTAAAGAAAGAAATTAGAGAAGAAGTACAACCGATTTTGAATTCTCACAATACTAGATTAATTGCAATAGAAATTAGACAAAAGGAACAGGATAGAGAACAGGAAGAAACAGATGGCATGATAGTACAAAAATTTTCATAGTTAAATTTACAACGTGCACACGATAAGGAAGAAATATTTGAGAGAATCGAGGAATCCGTACCAAATCACAGAATAAATAACCTAACACAACAATATGAACAGTTAACTACTAGATGTGTCAATACTAAAACCCGAGTCGCGACACTTACGGAAGATATAAATAAACTGAAAGAAAAAATAGGTGACTTGTCGGAAAGAGTTGAGGAGATTTCAGATAAATTGACAAATCTTAGTTTACATGGGGACAGAGATTCAGATGATACAGCTCTATTGCCATTTGCAGAAACAGAAGAGTACCAGTACATAAATAAACATGTTGAAAATCAGGGAAAATTTAATGAATGCGTTAAAAGGGAATTTGAGGCATTACGAAAGCAAGTCAAACAAATTGAAGGCGAAATCGTAGGAAAAGACAGCAGAAGAAATTTAGAATCACAGATAGCAGAGGTCTTTGAAGAAAATAATTTATTTCATTTACGAGATGCAAGAAGAGAACGCCAGGCGCGCGAACTTGAGAATAATCGACATTCGGACTGGGACAGACGCGGTTGGCCTTTGTCGCCACGAGGCGAAAACTTTGACTATAAACACTTTTTAACTGTTCAGAAATTTAAGATCTTTCGCAATTCTAAGAATGACATACATCCATGTTCATGGTTAGATCAATTTATGTACGCACTTCCACCAAATTGGCCACTAAGTCACAAACTGGAATTTATGTGCGGCTATTTAGGTCCTCAGGGGATTCACTACACTGAATATGTGCCGTAGCGTGCACAGGGCCCCGAGCTGTAGTTTTCTGCACTGCTGCCTACTCTTTTACTATTCTTTGTATCTATCAAAACAACTCTTCAACTATTAATCTGTCTAGAGAGTCGGTAAAGGATAACCGGATATGACTATTTTACCCAAAAGTGATTTCGGAAATTACCATTTGGACTTACTGTATCTTCAGCAGCATTCATTCGTAGTTTAAACGAAATTTTACCTGTTTATCTTCGTGACAATATTACTTCATATGTTGACGATATTCTTATTGCTAAACGTTCTTGGAGTGAGCATAACAAAATTTTGGATTCATTATTACATATTTTTGCAAGAGTTAGCATTACAGTGAACTTGGAAAAATCTGAATTTGGTCGTTCTCAGGTGAAATTTCTTGGTCATATTATTTCTACAGAAGGTATACTTCCTGACCCAGAACTCTAGACGCTATTCTTATGTGAACTATCTGGAAAGAATTCTAATTGGTGATGGGTGAGGAAGCTCAGTCAGAATTTGAACAACTTCGTGATGCTTTAGTTGTTGCTCCACTTCTTTCACATCCGGATTTATCAAAAGATTTTCGTTTGGCAACGGACTCATCATACAAAGGCCTAGGTGCACACTTTGTAAGTAGGCTGTTTAGGTTTTTTTTATTGGTAACGCCACCTCTGTATAATAATCACTGGCTGTGCTGTGTGCAGTCTGTGTCTAGTTTGCATTGTTGTCTGCCATTGTAGTGTTGGGCAGCGGCAGCTGGATGTGAACAGCGCGTAGCGTTGCGCAGTTGGAGGCGAGCCGCCAGCAGTGGTGGATGTGGGGAGAGAGATGGCGGAGTTTTGTAATTTCTCATGAACTGCAATATATATTATGACTATTAAGGTAAATACATTATTTGTTCTCTATTAAAATCTTTCATTTGCTAACTATGCCTATCAGTAGTTAGTGCCTTTAGTAGTTTGAATCTTTTATTTAGCTGGCAGTAGTGGCGCTCGCTGTATTGCAGTAGCTTGAGTAAAGAAGATTTTTGTGAGGTAAGTGATTTGTGAAAGGTATAGGTTAATGTTAGTCAGGGCCATTCTTTTGTAGGGATTTCTGAAAGTCAGATTGCGTTGCGCTAAAAATATTGTGTTTCAGGTTAAGCACAGTCGTGTATAAATTTTTCAAAGGGGACGTTTCAAATGTCGACCCTTAGCCGAGGATACCTCACTGGAATCTTCTGATTTCATCTTGTAGTTTGTGCAATTAGTGCAGCCTTTGTTTATTGCTAGCGTGTAATTGTAGAGAGAATCTCCTTTGTAGTTGCAGTCTTTCATTGTTGTACAGTAAAACAGTTGTGGCATGCATGTAGATTTGCAGCAAGTATTTGGCATCTGCGCTTGCAATTAACTAGATATTATTTTCAGTGCTATGTTGATGTGTTCCCCTATTTTTGCTCTTAAAATTGTGTTTTTCTGTGTTGTCGTGTGAAATATTGTGACAATAATGGCGTGTGAAAAACGTAACACTAGGCTCCAAAGTAAACTGAGAAATGACAGCAAAGACGAAAGCAGTGTGTTAGCGCCACTGTGTAATGAATTAACTAATGTTCAACATAGTAACTTGGTAATTGTGCATAGGGAAATGGAGCGGGCGGCAAACAATGGCGTAGGCAGTGAAACAACTAGTGAACAGGGAAGCATTATCGATCGATCGATCGGCAACAGCTCGCCTCAGGAATCGGGAATGACAGAACACAATATTGCAAATACTGTAGACTCAGGTTTTGGGTTCTCACCGTTTTCTCAAATGAGTCAAGAAACATTTTATGCTTGTCAAAATGTGAATGTTGCCGGTACAACTTCACTGCCGAAAAGCACTGAAGAACATGTTTCAGACACCAGTGCATTGTTATTACAGTTAATGCAACAAATGGGACAAAGGCTACAAAAATTAGACACAATGGAACAAAATCTTCAAAAGTTAGACACAATGGAACAAAATCAGAGACAAACACAGCAACAGTTAGACACTATGGAACAAAATCAGAGACAAACACAGCAAAAGCTTCAAAAGTTAGACACAGTGGAACAAAATCTTAAAAAGTTAGACACAATGGAACAAAATCTTCAAAACTTAGACTCCACGCTTGAACAAACACGTGAATATTTAACTACTGAGTTACATAACATCGAATCGAAATGTCAAAAAGTCTGTAATGACGTAAAAACACAAATTTGTGAGCATTTCCAACCTATTTTTTCGCGTCATGAAAATGCATTACAGAATCACGAAGCAGCCATAAAAGAACTGCAAACTATTGTTCATGAAAATCACGATACCTTGCAAGCTAAAATTGACTCAGTTGCATCTACCGATTCGGTTACGCAACTTGCAAAAACTCAAGAAAACTTAAAGGACACAGTAGATTCGATTTCAACACAAATGGACACTCTGAAACTTGGTTCAGAAAAACACACTGAGGAAATGTGTTCACTATCGGAGAAAGTAGCCGAACTTTCGGATAAGGTCACTAATTTATCTACGAAGGTAGATGATAATCTGAATGACACAAAACCGGTATTCTTTAATGAGACAGAAGAGTGCGAACAAATTAGGAAACTGAAACAAAATCTCAGTGAAGTTAATACGCAACACCAAAGAGAAATCCGGGAAGTACAAGATCAGCTGACACAGGTAATACAAGAATTACGTATTTCAGAGGACACTCGCGCCCCAATATGGGAAGAGGGACATAGAAATACGGAACAGCCACAAAAGAATAACACAGCACATTTCGGAAATTATGACGGAAATTGGGAAGGTGCACCGAATTTAGAAATGGAACCGCCGAAACGACGTAACAGTGACCGATATGCGACTCGCCGACATGATGACTTTGACTATAAGCTGTTCATTACTACACGTAAATTCAAAACATTTAAGAATTCTGGCAACGACATTCATCCACAAGCGTGGCTCCATCAATTCTCTCATTGATTTCCTCCCAACTGGTCATTAGAGCACAGATTAGAATTTATGTGTGGCTACTTAGAGAATGAACCAGCTGTAAGAATGCGATCGGTCATTCACGATTGTCACAGTGAAGGAGAATTTGATCATGCCTTCCTCTCAGCGTATTGGTCTCAAGCTACACAAGACCGAGTAAAACATAGCATCATAATGGCGAAACATTTCGAACAATCTGAATTCTCCAGTCTTGTGAAATATTTTGAAGACATGTTGCACAAGAATCAGTACCTGTCAAACCCATACAGCCCCTCAGAACTCATCCGCATTTGCTTAATCAAATTGCCTGAACATTTACGACATATTATTTTAGCAGGACGTTGCAAAGACGACATTGAAGCTTTTCAGGGACTCTTACAAGAATTAGAAATTGACACAGACAGTTGCGGGATGCGAAAACAGGAAAACAATCACTACAGGTCACATCCGTCACAATTTCGTGACGACAGAAGCAATAACTGGACACGACAAGCCTATTCTTACAACGTAAATCGTGACCAAAACAGACACCACCCTTATGACAACCATTGGCAGAGTAACAATAGTTACAGAGAAAGATCGCATTTCCGTAGTAATGAATATGATAGAGATTGCCTTAGAAACAGACAATATGGTAACCAAAACAATTATTATCAAGGGAGACAGAATATCTTTAGATGCAATGGTCCAGCGCACAGTTACGATTCAGGGAGAAATGCTCCACCACATGACCGACAAACAAGAAACTATGTAAACTACCGACAAAACGACAGACGTGAATTTCATCAGAACTGGCGGGATTCTAACAGAGCTGGGCCCTCTCGGCAAGGCGAATTTGTAGAAGTTAGGCCTCCTAATTCCAATTACAACGCGCGCCAACAAAGAGACAGACAATGACTCAGGCCGCAGGCACCCACGTGCGCCGGCTGGCTCAGAGAAAAATAACATAGAAGCTAACCTTGAGAAAAATTCCAGTATTCTTTGCTGACGTATACTGCATGATAATTGCGTTCAAGCTGAAACTCTGTGTACTTTGAAGAGTAAAAGATTGTACCACATTTCAAATGTAAAACCGTTTATTGAAAGATAATCTGCTTTTTAACTTTGTCTTTGCCATATAACTTTTCACTTTACATTACTAGTATGCTTTGTCAGACTTCGAATCTGTTAATATTCTACAATGTTTGAAGTTAAATATCCAGTCAAGAACCAAGAGAACTTATTTCAACAGATATTACGAATGCATTGTTATAGTGAACAGACGACACAGTGTTGTTATTTGTACATTCTTGCTTGTTAGTTGCACGATTACGTAACGACTATAAGGCTCACATACTTAGAACATTTACCAGTACTGCTAATGAGATTTTAATGCAACATTTTGGTTTATTTGAAAATACATTCTGAATTGAAAGTGCTTTCTGAGAGATACCAGATGACACAGAGGTTAGTTTATGTGACAGCTACACGATTTTATCACGACGCTACTAATGAGTGACAATTTACAGTGTTGCTTTTGCGGTGTATCTGTTTTATATCTGCACAGTTTTTCTGAATTCTTCTGGAAAGTAAAACAGGTTTTAGTAGTAACTTTTGTGGTATAGCTACAATGAGACTGCCTTTTCCGTAGCACAAGAATACGTTACAGCACAGTACTTTCCTCATCACGGCAATAAGTGTAATAACTAAGATATCTATATGCAAAGCATTTCACTTTTTTTTTATCATGAGGTAAGTACATTGACTTCTGCAGAAATTAGCTTGCGGGGGACGACAACTATGACACTTCCACAGAGATTATCTTACAACAAGACGCACAGTTTAGCGCTACAGTACATGTATTTAAGTGATTAATTTTATACTTAAAACATTTATTTTTAAAGGTTTTTGAATTACAAAGAAAGTTTTCCGTGATACATTTTATTCCATTGCAACAATCTGTAACACCTGAGGGTATAATTACATTAATCCTTAGGGGGGTACACGCCTGCTTTGTGTACCATGTGTTTGGCAAGCGCTAGGAGCCCTAGCTAATATGGTATTTGCTTATACAACTTTACACATCGGTACCATATTTCTCTAACACAGAATTACACAGCTATCTGATTATTTGACAGAGAAACAAACATTCTTTTCATTATGTCAGTGACAGATGTTTACGCTATTACACAGTTGGATAACTTCACACTTATGAAACTGTATTTTGTCTGTACTTTGTAAACTGTTCATATTTTTTCGGAACCATTGTGATACTATGAGAGCTTTGAATGATGTATTTGGTATGGGATCATAATTTTTAAAGTATGTTAGAGGTAGATGACACTATTGAAATGAGCAGAGAATTTTTTTTAGGTTTTGAAATTATTGGAGGAAGCTACGACGATTTTGAGAATTGACTGAGATTTTATGATATTATTATGACGACGATGTGTATTATACTGTTGAGATATGTTTATGATCAATAAGATGATGCTACCGTATATGAGGAATTTGATAATGCTATGTATTTCTTATGATGAAGTATTGAAGAAGTGTCGACGAATATGTATATGTATAATATGGTAAGGAATAATGAGTAGTGTTTAGGGACTCTGATTTGTGGAAAAGGATGTTGGAAACCAAGAATCGTACTTTAAGAGTTATGAAATGTGTGTAAATGCGTGAATGTATCACAATGCCAACGAAAATTTTTTGAACACTGTTGTATTTACAAGATTTTGTATCTACACATTTGCAACGCAAATTCTCGACCTCTGAAATTTTTTATATGAGACTGCCACTGTAGTGGAAACTGCTGTCGTAAATATTTCTGTAAGAAAGTTAAGAGACCACCTGCACGTAATGCGTCATGGGCACCCAGCTGTGTCAGACGCCTGGAGGAAAAGCCATTTGTGTGTGCCATTTCAGAGGTACAGGTGGAGAAAAAAAAGGGAGGCCATCATTCTCGCTATTGACATTCCTTTGTAGAAAGCATCGCAAATACGACACGCTCGAACTTGAGAACATATGATTACACTGTGGAGCTCTTAATTTATGATATTTACTAAAATGCCTAATGAAATGATGAGAAACATTTTACATCCATTGTCTTTCTAGTTGAGAGATTGCTCATTTTGTTTAATATCTAGTTTCTAGCGGTACTGCAGCATTGGTTAAAATAAAATTTTATAGATGTACTAATATAAATATTTTCTGTCTACAGATCGAGTAAATAATAATTTTCTTAAAAGAATGAGGGGGCACAAAAAGACATTTACCTTCACAGGAACTGCATTCATAATTTTCTTTTCAAGTACTTGGTAACTTTTTTGGTAGAATAACTTCTTGTGGTGCACCACTTTAATTACATAGACATTAAGATGTGAATATACATTTCCCTTGTCTGCATTGTTGTCTTTAGTGTACTATTTTTTCTGCTTGAGCTTTGTCATGTTTAGGTATAAGTTATTTCATTTTCTGCTGCTGGTTGCCAGGCATAGTGTTACTGAATTTGACTTTGTATTATTCTGTTAAGCCAGTTTTACTAATGATTTATTTTTATTGTTTGCTGCACATTGCCTTGTATTAGTTGTAATATTGCAATTGCTTTGCCAGTTTGAATTTTTTGTTATTGATGTTTGTGTTACTTGTTTTGTGCTGCTGCATTGCCTCGTCCCTTAGTTTAGCATCTGAGCTCAGTAGATTTAAGTTAGCTTAAGAGGGGGTAGACTATATAAGAAACTAACTATGATGAATTGGAAGAAATGCATTGAGAAGATATAAGAAAATGGTTTGGCCAAAAAAAAAAGTGTACAGTGGAGAAAAACTATTTTGAAAGAGGATGTGAACAGAATACAGAAAGCAGGCTTAGATAGTACTTTTGGGAATAATGATGAACAAAGGGAGATCTCCATGCAAAATACTGCAGTAAAACAAACCCTGTCCTTTCCTTTTGTGTCATCCCTCTATATGTTTGTGTACCCTTGTGTATTTGTGTTTTTCCTGTCTTTATGTGTTTAGCTGATGAGAGCTATGTTGTAGAATTTTTCTAAACTATGTTATCTACTTTGTAAAGATGTTGAGACATTATTTATTCTGTTTTGTTGCTCATATGTGAAGGTGATGTTTCAAAAGTTATTCTGATCTTTATGTATGTACTTATGTCATTATTTTTGTAACACTGACATATATGTTATTTCAATTCTTTTGTAAAGCCTGTACTACAAATGTTCTCTCTATTGTTATGTTCTATAATGATGTATTTTGTACCTTTGTAATTGTATTCTTATGTTATAAAATTGTAATTGACACCAGGTCATCACATTAAGTAACTTGTAAGTTCCATTTCACTGCAACGTTTCTGTTGGTCATAGTAGATGGACAATATGTGAGAAGTAGGGACTGATAGTGTTTGCACGTGTGTTAATAATTCAGCAAGGGACTGGATAACAGCATTGCTGGTTCTAAGGACATTTCAAACAAATTTTTTGTGAATGGACAAGTGGTGGTTTATGGACTTGCTATATTCTCCGCAAGACTCTTTGATGGTGATTGTGCACCTGCACAGTCACAACAGATGGCTGCTGGCCATCTCTACAAGGACTACAGTGGGTCTGCATCTTTGATGATTCATCAGTACCATTATTTCTACAAGGACTGTAGTGGATCTGCACCTTTGGTGGCCCACCTATACCATACTCTCTACCAAGACTATAGTGGGTCTGCTCTGTGATGACCTACCTACCAATATTCTTCAAAACTTCGAATGACTCTGCTATGGGTTTGCTCTGTTGTGACCCATTACTTGTCTGCATGTCGAGAGTCAGCACTGTCTTTCCGTTGGAAGGACAACACTACTTCTTCAAGACTGCATGGAAATCCACTACTTCCATGTGCATTTTCTTTTACTGCTCAGACTTTGAGAAAAACACTGCTATTTTACTGTGATGAACGATTAGGACTGTCTTTATGGACTGTGAGAAAGTTTAGCTTTTGACCAACATTATATCAATAAGTGTGTGCATTTGATATCTTTGTTACTGTAATTATGAAAAATTTTATCAAATCATTATTGGCCAATGCCCTAAACAATTTGTAAAATTTTTTGTCGGGAGCATGGGGGCTATGTAAGTAGGCTGTTTAGGTTTTTTTTATTGGTAACGCCACCTCTGTACAAAAATCACTGGCTGTGCTGTGTGCAGTCTGTGTCTAGTTTGCATTGTTGTCTGCCATTGGAGTGTTGGGCAGCGGCAGCTGGATGTGAACAGCGCGTAGCGTAGCGCAGTTGGAGGTGAGCCGCCAGCAGTGGTGGATGTGGGGAGAGAGATGGCGGAGTTTTGTAATTTGTCATGAACTGCTATATATATTATGACTATTAAGGTAAATACATTATTTGTTCTCTATTAAAATCTTTCATTTGCTAACTATGCCTATCAGTAGTTAGTGCCTTTAGTAGTTTGAATCTTTTATTTAGCTGGCAGTAGTGGCGCTCGCTGTATTGCAGTAGCTTGAGTAAAGAAGATTTTTGTGAGGTAAGTGATTTGTGAAAGGTATAGGTTAATGTTAGTCAGGGCCATTCTTTTGTAGGGATTTCTGAAAGTCAGATTGCGTTGCGCTAAAAATATTGTGTGTCAGGTTAAGCACAGTCGTGTATAAATTTTTCAAAGGGGACGTTTCAACTTATTTCAAGAGATAGAAGAAAACGGCGTTGTAGTACAGAAAACTATTGCATTGGGAAGTCGTGTTCTCTCTAATTATTCGATTATGGAACTTGAAGGCTTGGCTGTAGTATAGGCTTTCACAAATTTTCGGGCATTTTTGTATGGGAGACATACTAAGATTTACACCTATCACCGAGCTCTGGAATTTCTTATGTCAACAAAATTAACACATGGAAGATTGTCACGATGGGCGCTGTATCTACAGGAAATTGATTTTAGTATACATACAGTGTTCTTCAAATATTATTGCTGATGCTTTATCACGTGCACCTATGGGTTTGAAACAAAGTGCTGAAGAGGACTGCAAAGAAAACAATTATTGTTTGCTGTATATTCAAGGTGTTGCGTTTGAAAATTTTATTTCGTCTTCGCTCCAGGACATCGCTAAGGAGAAAAATAAGTATCTAACCTGGAAGGAAAGCGTAGCTATTAGACAGTATTATTTAGTTCGCAATGATATTCTTTTGAAACGAAAATCGTTCGACAACTCTGTTTGGTTAGTTTGTATTCCTGATGAGTGGGTTAATAAATTGATTTGGTATACACATTTCAGTTATGCACACTTTGGTCCCAGAAAATGCTTTCATAAATTACGAGAAAATTGCTACTTCAGTAATATGGAAAAACGTATTCGATCTGTTCTTGCCAAATGCAGATTATATCAAAAGGCTAAGCCGCCAACTATTTCTCACAGAGCACCGTTGTTTCCTATCATTCCAGCGAAATTAAAGGAGATGGTTGCAGTTGATTTGTTCGGTCCAGTGGTTCGTTCTACTATAGGTTTTGCGTACATTTTGCTAGCAGTGGAATTGACATCAAAATATGTGTGTTTTACACCTTTACGCAAAGCAACAGCTCGTTCAGTATCTAACGCTTTCATCAAACATTTTCTTAAAGAAGTGGGTCATGTTGATAAGGTTATATCAGATAATGGATCACAGTTTCGCTCTAAGATTTGGCTTCGTACTCTACGGCGTTGTAAGATTAAATCAATTTTCATTTCACTTTTTCACCCTCAATCTAACGCTTCAGAGAGATGGATGAAGGAAATCAAGAAATTGTGTCGACATTATTGTCATCAGAATCACAGAACGTGGGATCAATATCTTCATATTTTTCAAAACATTCTGAATGAACTCCCTAATGATTCAACTTCTTTACCGCCTATATTGATATTAGAAAATAAAGCACCGACAAATCGCATTTCTGAAATCGTTCCTTTTCCGCCTTCACGGAAACTGTGGCATTGTGAAGTTGTCAACTTGGCTCTGGTCGTTTAAAAACCTTGTCAGTTGGTCAAAAGGTGTTAATTAAGTCTCATCATTTGTCTCACAAAGGAAAGGGCTCGTGTCGCAAATTTTTTCTGCTTTATAACGGTCCATATAGAGTTCGCAAGATTGTTCATGATAACACTGTCGAAGTAGAAACTCTAAAATCTCGACGCTCTAAGGGAATACATCATATATGGAACGTTAAAATTTTTGTGGAATGACATACTTTTGAGAAACTAACAGTTATACGTAAACACGCAGAGAATACAAGGATACCGCGCCGTGTTCTGGCGGCGGCACATACTCAAAGCAACAGTCTAATCTGCGCGCCGCACAAGGCAGTCGTTGACCGCAGACAATTACTTCCTACGTCACGCGTACGTACAGCTGATCGAGCGTTCAGTGCGAATGCGCTGACAGCCGTAAACAAATACACAGTCTAATTTCTCTGATTAAATTCAGTATAATGCTATAGTGACTTGATAAATTATATTATTAACGTTCAGTATTTTTAAGGATACGGTTGTATAAAATATTTAAGAACTTGAGGTAAATTCTGTGTGTGTCCGACGTTAAGAGGACTTGCTATCGAGAAATTTTCAGGAAGAATGTAATTTCGAAGAAGAAACTAATAAACTAAAAAGCTATCTATTAAATGAGTTTATTTTTCAGGTAACATATTTCCACTTTGGTATGTACTTTAGACGTAATTTGCTGCTCGCGATTACGTGATTTATATGTTGTGTTATCTGATTTTGACAATGATTGATTAATGAACAAGGTTGTTACTAGTGTATATTATGCATCGCTTGGCTGCACTGCTTTTTCACTGATGTCACATTTATTTTTTATTATGTGCCTGCTGTGCTTATTTATTTATATTATAATTGTCACCTGATTAATTGTGCTGACTGTGGTGATGTATGTAAGTTATTCTTTGTGATTTATCTGCTTGCGCCTTCATGTTTACTTATTAAGATTACAAATGAACATTTATTTGCTTACGCTGATATGATGCTAATGGCCTGGTTATTATGTAAGATACATATTTGCTGCTTTGCGTATGGATTGCATATTTATAGATTTCTGTTTGTTGTCATAACTACTCTTTAATTTGGTATATATAAATGCTAATATGCGGTGTACGAACATGGAGTTTAGGTTACACTATGGTATTAATTATAGATTGTTCGCATGACAGAGCCTCGTTATAGGGATTGTGCTACATCCAATTGTTAACATTCTGTTCTCTACTGGTATATTTACTCGCTATTGCATGTTTTGCTTACGCTCAGTGCCTTATGTTTTAAGATAAGAAAATGAACTGCTATAATTCTACGAACGACATTGGTACAAGAAACTTCATTGAAGTCACATGAGCTGGAGGTTTTAAGGAAGCTCTATAAATTTATGCTAATAGGAAGGAAGCTAACGAAATACACACCATCACTAAGTTTATATCATTGACAGTTATTACACTGCATTCTTCGTGAGCAATTGAAATAGCAATTGACACTTGACACAAGAAATACTCCACATGTTTGCTTCTGTTTTGCCATGATTCTTGAAGTGGTGTATACACTGTGAAATATTACGATCATTCACACTCCGTACTCGTACTTCTTACTGAAAGTTATTCAAACTAAAGACTATTAGAGGTCATGTATGCATTTCTTTTATTTAATGATGGACAAGGTAACCAAAATGTATTTTATTATTCACAATGAGTAGAAGATATGGGTCAGATGGATTACACAGAGGTTGTGTGTGGACATTGTGTCTTCGGATTGTATGGGATGATGAATTGAAGTTTGAACTAGAATTTTATCTATACTTGTTCGAGGAGACTGACTAGAGGAAAGAGTTGTTATGGAAGTGAAATGATATTGGTGATAAGGTTTATATGTGTCGACGTATTGAAGAGGTATTATTGAGGTATTGAGATTGTGTGAAGTTGATGATTATTGGAGTTTTGGTGGACAAGAGGTAAGGTAAATGATATTGATGATAAGGTTTATATGTATCGATGTAAGAGGTATTATTGAATTATAAAGATTATGTGATGCTGATGATTATTGGAGTTTTGGTGGATAAGAGGTAAAGTAAGTGAGGAGTATTTTTTTTGTTGGTTTATATGGAACAAGGAGGATGAAGATGGCTGACTAGAACACTCAAGTGGAAGGAAGGTTGTCTACACACACTTTGTTAAATCAATAAGCAGCACATACTTTTTTTGGAGAGAGGAAGTATTTGCATATCTTGGCACACTGACAGTTATTCAGCAACCATACATTCGATCTGGCTTGGCAAACATTGGTCTTGACATGATGACTATGGCGTTGACTGACTATTATTGACTGTTACACACTGATGCCATTACTACTTGATGCACATGTCGAACATCAAATTTTGACAGAATTGCATTTACACAGTTAACACTATTCAATTACACAGTAGTACTTAATGTGGATGAAAGATGAGTGAGTGTGTTTTGTGTGTTTCCTTCCCTAATCCCAAATAATTGGTACCGACCTATCTCCTAAATATTATTTTACTTGTTTGTTATGGCTTGCACTGACACCCATAAATATTATAGGTTAACTGTTATTTGTATATTGTAATAGTTAATATTACAATTATCTGATATCATTTGTGTGTTTGTTATAATTTGTATGTTTAGTGTAAGAGCATTGAGAATAATTTTGTAAAAGCAATTGTGTGTGCATTCAAACTTTTGTTTGCACCTGTTTAACATTAATGGGTGCCACTTAGAAATGTTTAATTTCTGCTGATGAACTCTGATGAACTGTCTAATTAGTGATAGAGAATATTATGGAGTGTTACCTGCACCTGTTCAACATTACTGGGTGCCACTGTTGGAACTGCTTCTACTGAAATGATGTCACTTGTTGCTGTCTGCAACTGTTAACATTACTGGGTGCCACTGATGGAACTGCTACTACTAAGATAATGTCACTTGTTGGTGTTTACACCTGTTCAACATTGCTGGGTGCCACCGATGGAACTACTTCTACTGACATAATGTTACTTGTTGATGTCTGCATCTGTTCAACATTGCTGGGTGCCACCGATGGAACTGCTTCTACTGACACAATGTCACTTGTTGGTGTCTGCACCTGTTCAACAGCGCTGGGTGCCACTAATGAAACTGCTTCTACTGAAATGATGTCACTTGTTGCTGTCTGCACCTGTCAACATTACTGGGTGCTACTGATGGAACTGCTTCTACTGAAATGATGTCACGTTTTGGTGTCTGCACCTGCTCGCCATTCTTGGGTGCCACTGTTGGAGCTGTTTAATTACTGCTGATGAAATGTTATGAGACTGCTATTTGCACCTGTTGACCGTTGCTGGGTGCTACTGTTGGAACTGTCAACTACTCTGAGGCGTGCTACTTGTTTATTGAACTATTGAAAAGATTTTATGTGAATATTTGTATAAACTGATTTTTTGTATATTTACTGTTTGTGAAATGTTATGAGACTCTTACCTACACCTATTTGTCATTGCTGGTGCCATTGATTGATTGATACTTGTGTAAACTATTATGTAAAATCACATGTACGCAAGCATTTGTATTCCTTATTGTATTTTATATATTAGGTTATTGAAGGGTCAGTGCAAAGCCAAAATTTATCTAGTTATGTGATATTTACTTATTAATATTATCTTTTATTTTTGTCTGTATTTTTTGACGAATTTGGTGCTATTTTCACCACCAATGCTGGCAAAAATATCATCAAATTCTAGCTGTGGAGGAGAGGCATATGAAAGGTGGCTACACTGAGTCACAACGCCAGAGATTGCGCCAAAGAGTTTTATTCCACCGCCTACACTGGCAGTGTTTCTTCAGAAGTTGTTGTGGTTAGTGCTTTGCTGAGAGGATGTTGATAGCTGTACTATTTGAGGCCATATCGTGTGCAGTTGTTTTGATGGGCTAGACAGCAGATGTTGTTCGAATGGAGATGGTGTAATGATCAGAGTGTATTTTCAGTCAATATATATGAAGGTAAAAAAACATTTTTTAAAATTTTTTTTTAAATATCCCAACTAACAATGCCTCTTGGTCACAGGTTCAGTCAACAAAGCATCTGGCTTATGTTCATGTATTAGACTGTAATTCGGGTTTCTATGTGCAATTATAGTATTTCAGTTTTATTTAATTCAGTGTAAATGGTATTTAAAATATCTTGTCTTATTGAGGAAGAACCGTGCCAGATGTGTACTTTGAATCACACTTCTGCACACAGAACAGTTACACTTGTGCTTTGTTGTTCGTAGTTTTTGTTTCGTAGCTTTTATAGTTGCTGGGGACTTAATTAATTAATTGTGGTAACGGAAATTTCCTTTCATTCTTTGTTGTTATTCTATGCAGTCAGATTGCGTACTAATACTAGTCAGGGCCAACCGGTTACGAGACTGCGTAACCGGACAGTCAGCTACTAAAAATTAAAATTATTTGCATTATATTTAATTAAGCCCCCATGCAAGGTCTCTGTTGAACCTCGAGCTACTGTCATCTGAAATAGTTTGTGTTTATGTATGTCTATTTTGTTCTTGTATATTCACATATTATTTGGAGTATTGCATGTCAGGACACTGCATGATATTCAGTAGCTGTTTGTTTCTGTTATTGTCAGTAGTTGTGATATATCGTATGTGATAGCTTAGATACATACACCTTGTATTATAGAGACTAGATACTGATTGAGCAATTGATATGTGGAATACACGAACTTTAGCTTTACTTGCTTATGTTTTTAAATTTTTTAGTAAAAAGAGAATTTATTTCGTTGCTACTTGAATTCAATATTCCTTAAGTAACTTAATACATTATATTTTATTCTTATACGTTTTTTATGCAGGATATACATTTGGCATATAAAATTCATTGATAGCAGCTGTACATAGAGAAGAGAATATACTTCTGTCTACACATAATAAGACGAATAATAAATTACTGATTGTGTGGAGTATACTTTAAACAGTTTGCAGTATGTCTTTGGGGAGGAAGAGCCTCAGAATAAAAGTTCTTCGAGGCTACTCCTTCCCAGCGACATTATGTTATTACTAGAGTCTTGATATGTGGTATCGATGTTTTATCATGATTGCTACTGCTTGTTGTGTATGTTTGTGACTGTGTTATGGCATGCAGTGCCATGTGTTGTTGGTTTGAGTCCCTTACGTGTTGATCCCTCTTGTGTCATGTTCACTTAGTTTGTTGGTTCCTTCCTCTGTTACGGAATCTGTGGTCATGCTTATGTCCTCTCATGTGGTTCGTTGTATTGTTTGTGCTTCTCTAGGCGTCCTTCCATATGGGTTTTGACGCTTGTGCTCTTCATGCAGTGTGTTCAATACAATGTCGAGCATGCCATTTATTTTGCCCCAGTCACCAGGATTACATATTATTCTGACGATGTCACTGTCGTTCTGTATAGGTCTCACATGTGCTATCGTGTTGCATAGCAGTGTAACATGTTCTGGCGTCCCAGCTTCTCCGCAAATTCATATTTCATCCTTATTTAGTCCCATATGGTTTAAGTGTACCAGGTACAGCCTGTGGCCTGTGAGGAAATTGACCATCCCCCAGCTCGGGTCACATGTTTTAGTTGTAATCCTTCGCATGGGTCAGGAAAGAAATAGTGCACTTGGCGACCCTAGTCGGTTGCGTCCCACTCTCTCTGCCACGTTCGAATCAGCCATTGTTTCATTTGTGTTTTGTTCATAGTGTTGATTCCTAGAATTTCGATGACTTTGTCGAGCCTGTCCCTTTTGCGCACGTAAAGTGTTTCTTTATAACTATTCTTATGTCTATAGGGCAAGTTCCCATCCCCACATGCCTCTAGTGATGTAGTGTTGAAGGATCCACTCATACTCAGGAATACACTACGTTGACCTCGTCTTGCAGTTGGTCTGTATGTTTAGTGTGTCAGCCCAAGCATTTGTGGTGAAGCATATCATGGATTCAAATATCGTAAAGTGGTAGGTCCTTATTGCCTAAATAAGTAATTTGCACTGTTTTGTGTTGAGTCTTGCTAGATTTTGCATAATCTTGGAGGCTTTGTCAATTGTCTGTTTGGTATGATAGTTGGAAGTTCGTTTTTCATCAAGATAAAGTCCTAAATAACATGTGGCTCGCCTCCTCTGTATCCTAGTATTATTCAATTTTGGAACTGGGATCCTCTGTAGTGCCCTTAGGAGCAGTAACCATAGTTTTGTTGGGCGCTATTTTTAGAGCAGTTCATTTCAATACGTCACATCACCTTTTACCCTGTCGTCACCGACCACGTTATTCAGTAAGGGCTCGATTGCGATATCCTATAATACTGGTCCGCAATCGTGCCCTGTTGACATCCCTTTGTTATTCTCTTGACAACCTTGCGTGTACCAGCCCTCCACTCCGCCATCTGCTCTGCTGTTGTCGAGGAGGCTATTGTAGAGGAAAGCTAATATCTTCATTTCCCTTAACCTGGCAATGCTATCAAGAGCCTCAGTTATGTCGATTAGTAATGCAGATACATATATTTCGCTGATGCTATTTGTTACTGTCAGTTCTCGGTTGACGGCGTCTTCTATTGATCTACCTTCACTGAAGCCGAAATGATTGGGCCTTAGGCCAAGGAGGCGTCTGTGTGATGGTAACTGGCTAGACAGGAGCCTTCCCTGTAGCTTTGCGAGAGTGTTTAAGAGGCAGATCAGTCGGTACGATCGAAGAAGCAGCATCACCAATATAAGCCAGAAAGTCGTGGATGACAGAGAGCAAGCGGTGACGGGAAAAACTCCGACCGATAGCCTGAAGGCCACTCATTGAATCTGTACGTAACAAAACTTGGCTGAGGGAGGATCATTTAATGTAGTGTAGGACTCGATACATGGTCACCACCCCACATGTGTCAGGCAAGAGATAGGTTACCACGCCTGAAGAATTCATGAAAGCATATTCCATATGATGGGTGAATTTAGAGCTATTGGTGTAAAAAGAATCGCTCCTGGAACTCACATAAGAGCATTCAGAACAAACAATAGAACACCATGGGAGAGATGGAGGCTTTCGGACCTCAGAAGAGATCCATCATGATCTGGGACCAAGGAACTGGTCAGGCTGGAGCTGTGGCTGCTGAATAGAAAGAGGAGGGTCCAAGTGTCCACCAGGAGACAGGTCTGGTTCGAAAGGCACTGGTGCGAAAATGGAAGTCACAGTGGTGAACCAGTTCCAAGACGAGCAGTGTGGATGGAGCAGCTGATTAATTAACTTAACAAGCATAGTCCAGATGAGACAGAACAATTGCATGCTAAAGGTGGAAGAGGGTTGAACTATCTGTGACCCAAGAGGTATGCAAAGAAGTAAAGGACAAAGAGTTTTTGTCAAAATGGAGACCCAAGAAATGGAACTGGAGAGCCATGGTTAGTGTTAGGTGTCGAAGTAGAGCTCCACATCAGGACAGAGCATAGTATCGTGATAGAAATGTATCATTGACTTAGGTGGAGAGAACTGAAAGCTGGACGAGACTGTCCAGGTGCAATCACAACGGATGGCACCTTGAGGTTATCATTCTGTAGAGGTCACTGAGTGGAAGCTAGTCCAAATACAGAAATCATCCAGGCAGGTATGACCAACAGTCTGGCAGAGGCCACAAGCCCATAAATAGAAATGAGAAACAGAAGGACACTTAATATGAAGCCATATGGAATGCCATTTCCTTGGGCTTACAGAGAGAGATGAGCACAGCGCCAACTCAAAAGGTCCCCAGATTCAAGGACCAAAATGACCCAATGAGCCACCACCTGTTCCAGTAACTTGCAGGGGCCATTGGTCAAGCAGATTGGCCAGTAATTATCAAGGGACAATGAATTCTTGTCAGGCTTAAGTGCAGTAAGTACAGTACATTCTCTCTATTAAGGGCGGATTTTGCTATAGAGCCCACTACAACGAAAGGTATTGTCACTGTGGAGGACTGAGGTGTTGAAACAATAGGTAATGGATGGAAACTGGGCCAGGAGCTTAATCGAGGGAAGAGAGGGCCAGAATAGGCTCCCATTCAGTATAAGAGTCATTGCAGGATTGCACCTAATAAGAGGTAAAACATAAATAGAAAGCTTCACCCCACTCTCTCTGGAAGGGGTGGGGGAGGGGGGTGTAAAGGGTGCTGGATGCCGAAACCGATCCAAAATGAGTCACAAGGTGTTCCACAAGAGCTAATGGATCTGTACAGAGGCCACCTAGAAGAGCAATGCCTGAAATGGAAGACTGCCAGTGACAGCCTTGGAGGGGATGACGACGGGACAGAGGAACCTAGAGAGGAGACAAAGTATTTCTAGCAAACCCACTTCCTCCATTTGATTTAGTAATAGGCTTTGGTGTATAGAGGTTGAAAGATAATAACACCAGCGGAGGAGTATGCCACTTAAGATGTTGCAAGGCACGACGAGGATCACTTGTAGTCGTGGGTTTGGCTATGATCCACCACAGAAATGGCTGATGGCGTATGGGGCCTGTCAAGCAGGGAATGGGAGGCAAACAGGCTGCAGCCAGTAAAACAGATGGCATCTAGAGGGGCATCATGAGGGCCTTGTCCTGGGACTTGTGTTTCTTCTTCTTCTCCAAAGGTTGAGGAGAGCAGGGCACAGAGGGAGAGGAGGCTTTTTCTACTACATAGGTTGAGGAGGACAGGGCAGAGAGGGAGAGCAGGGTTCTGCAAAGTCTGGAAGCGAAAGAGAGTGTATGTCCTTGGGGTGCACAGGCTGTGCATCCCGGTTATGGTAGCAGGCCTCCTGGAGTCCCAGGATGGAGCTCCATTACTGGCAGGCCCCGAAGAGGGGAAACACTTCTTTGGTGGGGAGGATGGGGTGGCAGCTGGAGGGGAGGTCATGGGTACTTCAGTGGATGGGGAGAGGAACGGATGAGACTGGGATAAGGAAGATGGAGAAGGGAAAAGGACATAGCAGGGACAAAAGTAGAAATCATTGACACATGAACCAGATCGAGGGACATACTCCTGTATCTTCTTTTTCTTTCTTATAAGCCAGGAAATCTGAAGAGCATGGAGAGTGATGGTTGCTATAATCAACAAATGCAGGTGGCGGAGTGCAGGGGTTCCCCTCATGAAGTGGGTGTCCAAATTTACTACAGAGGGGGTCCACTGTTTATCGGGAAGACATGCATCTGAAACGAAACGTAACCACCGAAAGTACATCATCAACAGCCACAAGTACAGCATCACGTCACACTGACAACACATAACCTTAACCTTAGGCTCTCCCCATGGGCGCCACCAAGTCACAGCAAGGGCCATCTGGGAAGGTGGCTGTTCAGAAGTTCTGATGCTCCTGAACGACAAGCAATGACTTCTAGGCATACATGGGGAGGCAACAGCTCAGGCATCAGAAGTGTGATTCCTGTGTTGTAAGGTGGCTGAGCCAGATGGGTGTGTAACAGCCCCACTACATGGCTGGTTGCAAACACTGGTGTCCTAGCAGAGCAGAGGGGTTTATGGCAGTGGAGGAAGAGGTAAAGCAAGGCGGAGGTTCCAAATCATAGATGCTAGGGAGGGAATTCTTCCCAAAATGTCTCACATGATGGAGAGAATATTTAGAAACGTAGATCAGACACCACAGGGGGACGGAAAACATCAAAAAGGATGGATGAGAGAGAACAGGCAAGGGGAACAAAATCGCAAGGAATATGGAAAACCAGGTGGATAGCCAGGTCGACATAATTAAGAACATGGAGAGAAGGGAAGGAGGGGGCAGAAGGAGAGGAGTGAGCAGAGGTAGAGAATGCCACGAGGAACAAACTGCAGCCTGGGTAGGAAGAAGGGACTGCAATAGCGGAGGGCCTCATGTGCGCCATGAACGAAGTAATGAAAGGACAGAGAGCCACAGAGGGAAGAAAAAAGTAATAAATTGAAACGTCATTGTGTGATGGCAATTTTTCATGGATCTAAGTGTTTATGACATATCTCGTGACGTATGTGTCACAAAACGACACAATTTTGTAGGTACATTCAGCGGCATATACGGATATTGTATGCAAAATGTATTGCAAACTCAATTAGTGGAAAATAAGTAATAAAGTTAAACGTCGTGCCCTGCAGCAGTTTTTCACGCTTCTCAGTGTTTATGAGGTCATTTCTCTTGAACTATTTGTGACACCATGATATAATGTAGTAGGTTCAGTTAGTGACATATGTCGATACTGCCTGCGTAATTCATTGCGAATAATGTTAGTAGCACAGAAGTAATACAGTTAAACATTATGCATGGTGCAGCAGTATTTCAGTCGTCTAATCATTTATGACGTCATATCTCCTAAACTACCCATAGCAATTGTTGCCGACAGCAAAAGACCTGTGTGCGAAGTTTGATTGAAGTCACTGTAGTTTTTTGGAAGAAATGTGGAACACACACACACACACAACACCCACACGCACCACACACACACGCCACACACACACACACACACACACACACACACACACACACACACACACACACGCACAGAGACACACACACACACACACACACACACACACACACACACACACACACTTGCAGATACACAAATATCCATTTTTATAATATGTATCTAATCAAATTGTCAATAATGAACGTATTTACCACTGCATAGATGTAGTTCACTGTTTGTCTTGGCGGTATTTGGTATATTGTTTGTTTCCAGACTTGTCACTGCAACACCCCACTCCCCATTACTTGGATCTATTGGGAGAAAGTAATTTCCTCTTAATATCAAAAAATTTTCTGTTAACGTAACAATTTTTGACATATTACATAAGGCTCAACTACTGCTGTGATGTGCATGTTGCTTGTGTTATGCAATTATCAGGTGAAGCATAAGGCACAACTGACCACAGAGATATGAATCCAAGTCTTGGTAGCGTTGCAAATAGTAGAACTCGTCGTTCCTGTTCGTAAGGTATCCACAGGATTCTTCAGGGGATCTGAAATCACCGTATAAGCCAAAGCAGTGGATGTTACGTCAGGTTTTTTTATCATACACAGCCAAGTGAGTGCCACATTCGTTTGCAAAATCTAAATTGACACTCTCACTTTCGTCTTTGGCAAAGTATTCTACGTAAACACGCCATGAAATTTTGGTGTTTTGAGTTTTCTGACGTATTCCTGGAGATATGACTTTATTTCCTTCTGGTTCTTTAGTGCACAATGAGCTTCGTCTGCACTTTTTTTAAATTTTTCCCAGAACCCTATTTAACCATGCTACATTTCTAAAACACATATGCTCTTTTGAGTCATAATGATCTGGTATGGTAGTTAAAGGCATGATGATTATAAATTGTTGAATCTTACCTTAATTTTAAATGGAGGTTATCTTTCACAATGTAAACAAATTTTGTAGCATTACATGTTAACAGTTTCAACAATTATGTAAGTTCTGCGCCCCAATGGGCTATTGCGCAATAGGGTTTTACTTTGGACACAAACTGTCAGTCACAGAAAAAGATAGAATAGAGTTTTACTTAGAACTCCACAGATTGGGCAGTGGTATCCAAGGTGACCTTTGGAAACATGTTTTCTACAATGCGAACGCTTCATTGGTGTCTTGTTTTCACGTCTTGATGGACAGAATTTGCATCTGTCACGTTTGTCGCCGCTGGAGCTTGGTGTTGATGGGCTTCCCATTTGTATTCTTCTAACTATGGCTGCTGGCTTTGTTCGTGGAAGCGTTTTTCTAGCTTCAATGTAAGGAGCAACTAGGAGTCTTCCCAATTCAACGAGAAATATTCTTCTTTTGTAAATAACATCTTTTCCACCATGGATTTATTTCTGTCCGCAGGGCAAAAGCATTGTACACAGAAGTATCAATAATACTGTAGAAATTGATCAATGGCCAGCGGGGGTTTTCCTTTTGCATGTTTAGGAGCCAATAAGCTGATCCAATGGACGCTCCGTTACTAGCATTGTAGTCCAATATCATTTTTGGTTCCTTGTTTTCTCTGTTGCTTATTTCCTCACTGTTTTGCAATGTGCTCATTACGACAACCATTTGGTTCTTCCTTGGAATGTAAAATACGACCGTGGTATCCTTAGTAATAAATAATTTTGAAGTGTGAACATCATGTTTGCTTAATATATTATTAGGGACTTCAGGCTTATCCTTTCTCACCATCCCCACCACTGTAAGATGTCTTTTGGGCAGTCCTTAGCCTAACAGATTTGATGTGTAGAAATTGTGACATGTGACATTTGTCTATTTAGCTCAGATCTACGACAAACCTCATACTCGGAATTTTCTTAGGTACTTGTCCAGGTAATATTCCTGTGCAGATTTGTGTCTTCAAAACACAAGAAGTAACACTATTACACAATGTACATATTTTACCCCAATATTTCGAGGATTTGCTCGGTATATACTGTTTGAATTGACAAATTTGTCGGAAAGCCACAGTTGTTCATCAATAGTTACATTTGTGCCGGGATTACATAGTTCCGAAATTATTTTCACCCACTTATCCCACAGAATTTAACGGATGCCTACTTGTCATTTACTCTTCTTGTACTTCGATCACAGTTGTCATCAAAACATAACACATGTGAGAGGCAAAAAAACCGTTTCGGTGACATTATGGCAGCTAAGTGGCTTCACCTGTTTCTGGATGCCACAGACTCCTCGTTGATTCACCATATGATATATACACACCAACCAGACTTCCAGTGTAATTTCGTACAACAATACTGTGAATATTATCGTTCATCGTAACTTGAAAAGATGATTTTGTGTCTCTTAATCTGGCGATAGCGTATTTAGTCGGACCAGGGATAAGTTTTATAATGTTTGCACTAGATGCGCTCCAATTTGCGGAAAATACTTTAAGCTCACAGTGACTTTTTTGTCTTTAGACTGTATCAGCTGGACAGCTTGCACCATCATTTGAGGTATCACTGTCTGAAATTTCTACTGAATCAGATGAAGGATGAACGTTACCACCTTTGGGATGATTTTCTTCTTCAGAAATATTTTCCTCGCTCTCAGATACATTTGCTAATGCTTCCAATAACTCATCAGAAAGAACTTATATTGTCGTGATAACCACACAGAAATTACTACAGTAGACACATGGACTGCACCGCCAAACAAGAGTTAATAATATGTAACTGCGGGCAACAATGTGCTGTAATAATTAGAATGTAATCAGTTATTTGCATTGTTGTATATAACCCCCCCACATTTCAACAATAAGGAATCACATATTTACATTGTCATAAAAATGGTTCAAATGGCTCTGAGCACTATGGGACTCAACATCCGAGGTCATCAGTCCCCTAGAACTTAGAACTACTTAAACCTAACTAACCTAAGGACATCACAAACATCCATGCCCGAGGCAGGATTCGAACCTGCGACCGTAGCGGTCTTGCGGTTCCAGACTGCAGCGCCTTTAACCGCACACCTAGTATTAGGCTGTGTCTATTTGGGTGTGACAAGATTCTTCCAGGAATCGGTGAGGAAAGATATATATGAGAAACACTGTAAAGAAGGATCGACAGGATGATACGACATGTGTTAAAACATCAGGGGATAACCTCCATGGTACTAGAGGGAGCCGTAGATGTTAAAAATTGTAGAGGAAGACAGACATTGTAATGCATCCAGCAAATAATGAAAACCTTTGCATAGACAGGAGAGGAATTCGTGGGAAGCTCTATCAAACCGGTCAGTAGACTACTGACTCAACAAAAAAAAGTGTGAATGTTTGGTGCATAGCTATGTGGACCAAATGAACGACCAAATCATACATAGAGGTTCCTGATAAATAATGCATTAAGTAACGGATGATGTGTCCTGTAACACACACACATAAATGAAAAATAAAGATTATTCTAGTTAAGTATAAAACCAATGCACAAAATGTGTTTGACAAGCACTGAAAGCGTTAAAAATAATCTAAGAAAATACAGAAGACTAAAGAGTAAAGCCAATTTTGCAGGTGTTAAGCGCTAAAGTATTTTAATAAAATTCCATAAACATCAGTCAATTAGAGGCTGGCAAACACTGGATAAAGACTATTTTCATAAAATAAATAACACTAGACAGTGTGTCAGGCAGGTAGTCTACAGTCAACCTTAAGAGTAAGTATATATAACACTAATAAAATGCAAGACACTCTGAAAAAGGCTGGCGAGGACGACATAAAGGATTCATGGTAAATAATCTATAGCATGATTTGAGAGAACATGCGCAGCAGGCTATGTTAATTCCATAGGTAAACATGCACTATAAAATGAGCCGGAAACAAACACAGGCCACATAGAATTGATAGTTGACCACCACAGATACCGCGCATGCACGGCACATGAACGATACAGCGACGCACCTTCAGTGGCAAGAATGTTTATGCACTTATTTAATGCATTTGCTGTAGTAAACTGTAGCAGTAACCTTTATAATGATAACTAGTTTCGTTCAAATATTGGAATTGTATTTGCACCGCACTCCATCAGTTTTATTTGGGATCGCAGCCTCCATAAATCACTGGCGGCTGGATACAACATACAAAACTTACTGGGTGCTCTGCAAGCAGAATTGACCTGAAGATGTCCAGCAACTGAATGTGGCTGATAATCTTTATGAAGACAAATGCCACAATAGAAAGCAATAAGAAGTATTAGAACAATAGTCAGCTGAATAGGATTTATTTACAGTCAACATGTCAAGCTTTGAAAAATTTATATGTGAAAGTAGAAAAATCAGAAGTTCTAAAGACATTTCGTAGCTTAATGACTATCTCTAAATTTCGTTGAAATAACGTAAACATGAGCTGACATATGGGGCCAAGCTGAACTTCTTTATTTTATTATAAATAAGACACAAAGGAGTTACAGGCAGAAGCTACGAGTGGGCACTTATTTAAATCATGGGGAAGGTTGAAAATTTGTGGAGGACCGGGACTCGAACCCGTGTCTCCTGCTTACTAGGAAGGTGCTCTGACAACATTTTTTACTTTAATTCTTCATTTTGTTTGTTACCGTTCTCTTTATTTAGTCTGGGCGGGCATCACAAGACACCTCTTCAAGTTCTTCGTTGAACAGTTCACTCATTTTGTAGCCAGCCCTCTGACCGAACACGCTGACCTACCGTGCCGGCTCAATGAATCGAGGCACAAAGGAATTACAGAGCTGGGTTGCTAGTGGGCATTGACTGAAATCTGTTTGGAGAGTTACAAATTTCTTCCCGACCGGGATTCGAACTCGAGTCTCCTGCTTACTAGGCAGATGCTCGAACCGCTGAGCCATGCGTACATGAGCGCTAATCTACCCGGACACCGTGTTCATCGTACTTGCAGAGACTACCCTAGCATGCCTCCCGTCAGACCCAAATTCTCAATTTATCCACACACACTGCCCATTATTCTCATTACTTTCGACATTTCGCAGATTCCCGTAAGAGTTCGAGCCTGGTGTGCAGCCGTACTGAAGAGATTATTGGCCATCTCCGCCTTAGATTATATCCACAGGGTGTTTCAAAAATGACCGGTATATCTGAAACGGCAATAAAAACTAAACGAGCAGCGATAGAAATACACCGTTTGTTGCAATATGCTTGGGACAACAGTACATTTTCAGGCAGACCAACTTTCGAAATTACAGTGGTTACAATTTTCAACAACAGATGGCGCTGCGGTCTGGGAAACTCTATGGTACGATATTTTCCACATATCCACCATGCGTAGCAATAATATGGCGTAGTCTCTGAATGAAATCACCCGAAACCTTTGACAACGTGTCTGCCGGAATGGCTTCACATGCAGATGAGATGTACTGCTTCAGCTGTTCAATTGTTTCTGGATTCTGGCGGTACACCTGGTCTTTCAAGTGTCCCCACAGAAAGAAGTCACAGGGGTTCGTGTCTGGCGAATAGGGAGGTCAATCCACGCCGCCTCCTGTATGTTTCGGATAGCCCAAAGCAATCACACGATCATCGAAATATTCATTCAGGAAATTAAAGACGTCGGCCGTGCGATGTGGCCGGGCACCATCTTGCATAAACCACGAGGTGTTCGCAGTGGCGTCTAAGGCAGTTTGTACCGCCACAAATTCACGAAGAATGTCCAGATAGCGTGATGCAGTGATCGTTTCGGATCTCAAAAATGGGCCAATGATTCCTTTGGAAGAAATGGCGGCCCAGACCAGTTTTTTTTGAGGATGCAGGGACGATGGGACTGCAACATGGGGCTTTTCGGTTCCCCATATGCGCCAGTTCTGTTTATTGACGAAGCCGTCCAGGTAAAAATAAGCTTCGTCAGTAAACCAAATGCTGCCCACATGCATATCGCCGTCATCAATCCTGTGCACTATATCGTTAGCGAATGTCTCTCGTGCAGCAATGGTAGCGGCGCTGAGGGGTTGCTGCGTTTGAATTTTGTATGGATAGAGGTGTAAACTCTGGCGCATGAGACGATACGTGGACATTGGCGTCATTTGGACCGCATCTGCAACACGGCGAACGGAAACCCGAGGCCGCTGTTGGATCACCTGCTGCACTAGCTGGGCGTTGCCCTCTGTGGTCGCCGTACGCGGTCGCCCTACCTTTCCAGCACGTTCATCCGTCATGTTCCCAGTCCGTTGAAATTTTTCAAACAGATCCTTTACTGTATCGCTTTTCGGTCCTTTGGTTACATTAAACCTCCGTTGAAAACTTCGTCTTGTTGCAACAACACTGTGTTCTAGGCGGTGGAATTCCAACACCAGAAAAATCCTCTGTTCTAAGGAATAAACCATGTTGTCTACAGCACACTTGCACGTTGTGAACAGCACACGCTTACAGCAGAAAGACGACGTACAGAATGGCGCACCCACAGACTGCGTTGTCTTCTATATGTTTCACATCACTTGCAGCGCCATCTGTTGTTGAAAATTGTAACTACTGTAATTTCGAAAGTTTGTCCGCCTGAAAATGTACTGTTGTCCCAGGCATATTGCAACAAACGGTGTATTTCTATCGCTGCTCGTTTAGTTTTTATTGCCGTTTCAAATATACCGGTCATTTTTGAAACACCCTGAATGTGATGTCTGTTCTTTCGGATACGTTTGAAAGTAACAGATACCACGTATATACCAGGTGATCAAAAAGTCAGTATAAATTTGAAAACTGAATAAATCACGGAATAATGTAGATAGGGAGGTACAAATCGACACACATGCTAGGAATGAAATGGGGTTTTATTAGAACAAAAAAAAAGTTCAAAAAATGTCCGACAGATGGCGCTTCATCTGATCAGAATAGCAATAATTAGCATAACAAAGTAAGACAAAGCAAAGATGATGTTCTTTACAGGAAATGCTCAATATGTCCACCATCGTTCCTCAACAACAGCTGTAGTCGAGGAATAATGTTGTGAACAGCACTGTAGAGCGTGTCTGGATTTATGGTGAGGCATTGGCGTCGGATGTTGTCTTTCAGGATCCCTAGAGATGTCAGTCGATCACGATACACTTGCGACTTCTGGTAACCCCAAAGCCAATAATCGCACGGACTGAGGTCTGGGGACCTGGGAGGCCAAGCATGACGAAAGTGGCGGCTGAGCATACTATCATCACCAAACGAAGCGCGCAAGAGATCTTTCACGCGTCTAGCAATACTTTTTTTCAGTTCTAATAAAACCCCATGTCATTCCAAGCATGTGTGTCAATTTTTACCTCTCTATCTACATTATTCCATGGTTTATTAAGTTGTCAAATTTATACTAACTTTTTGATCACCTGGTATTTATTAAAAATGTCAGAAACGAAAAAAACAAAGCATTACTAATTGAAATTGATCCGTTATAATAAAAGAGAAGACGTTTCCTTTAAATTCTGAGACATTTCTGCGACTGTGTCGGCTATACTTCTCCTTAGAAATACGAGAAAAATATTTTACAAGCCTCGCGAGTGTAGTTTCGCTTCGCCGTGAGTACAGCGACACGGTGGGCTAATATTTCTCCTTTGTAGAGCAAAGAGCTGGTGAGCTAGCGCGTCAAGAATTTCGCAAAGACTGCGCGCATTTTTCTCTTTTATTTGATTGTGAATGTTGGCGGCTGGGGCGCAGTTCGGCGCTTCTTCGGCGGCGAAAGTTGCGTCCCGTATCTGGGGCGAGCCGCGGAGGCTCCTTGGGATGCAAAGTAGTTTACGCGCGCTGCGCGGCCCTCCAGAGCTCATCTCGGAAACATCCGGCCTTTCTCCGCCCGTGGAATTCTGCGCCCCGGAGCTATCTCGCCAACGCAGGGCGGAAACTGTGAACGCGGCGTTAATGGAAATTTATCTGCGTCCATATGGGGTTTTTGTTCTCTCGTACACTGGCGGAAGCAGCGTGAAAGTTGTGTTTACGACAAGTGCTGCAAGGCTGCCTTTCAAAACACATGTAAGCGATATAGTTGGATTCCTGTAGTCTTACAGCATGGAAGAGTAAATATTCTAAAGTACCATTGCAGAACTGGAAAATGATGATGACCTACACCAGAACGGAAAAGGGTATTGTTAACTGATTCACAGCCATGTTTTGAAAACATGAATAATATTCAGTGATGTACCTCAAGCCTCAGAACATTAGTGTTTCAATGGGATATCCGCATCTGAATAGCGATCGATTATCTTAAGAAAAATGTACTAATATTGACAGCTGCAGATTCTTCTGGGACATAACAGTGCCTCTTTACCTGCTTGCAATGTAGATATCGTTCAAAAATGGCTCTGAGCACTTTGCGACTTAACTTCTGTGGTCATCAGTCGCCTAGAACTTAGAACTAATTAAACCTAACTAACCTAAGGACATCACACACATCCATGCCCGAGGCAGGATTCGAACCTGCGACCGTAGCAGGCGCACGGTTCCGGACTGCGCGCCTAGAACCGCTAGACCACCGCGGCCGGCAGATATCGTTCACAAACTTGCTGACGCCCTCTATTAATAACGTATGTATTCTGTAGGCAACAATGCAGTGATTACTGAAATTGCATAAATATTCCTTACAAATGACGTATGCAGCATTACTGGTTGCCTCTCGCTACTTCTGGCGGGGTTACAGTCTAGTGCGAGTTACGAAGCAGTTTTATGTGCAAGCGCGGATTGTCAAACGCGGGAACAGAAATGTTGGATTTTACTAGCGACAGAGAAGATGGATTTAATTATCTACATCTACATACATACCCCGCAGCCCACCACACGGTATAGGGTTTGGAAGGTACCTTTCACCACTGGTACTAGTTCGCCTTCCTTTTCTACTCACAAATCGATGGAACGACAGCCTATATTCTTCAGTATGAGTCCAGGTTCTCTTATCTTGTCTGTGCAGTCTTTACGTGAGATGTATAATTGTTGCAGTAGAATCGTTCTGCGCACTGTCGCAAATAGCAGCTCTCTAAGCGTTCTCTAAAGTTGATCGAACAGTCGATGGATGTACTGCCGGTTCATGGTGTCCATGTGGCACAAAATTTCGATCAGAGATGTCGCCAGCGTCAGGTGCGCTGACGAAATTTTCTGGTCACTCGTGGTCAACTGATTAACCCCCCCGCCCCACCGCCCCCTTCCCGAGCCCGTTGACGTCGTGGTAGTATAGGTGTGGCTCCGACAATCCTGGCCGCCAGATCACTGTGTTTCTTGATTGTGTCCTTAATTAGACTCAGTGCCAGTTAGCAAGCCACGCTGAGATTATGGCCTCGGTCCCAACTGATGAGACTCTCATAACGACGTTCCCCCGGTATTTCTAAGTTTGTGCTAAAATCTTAGTACGTTCGCATGGCATACCACGATTCTCGGGCATAGAGTGCTCTGAGACGGCCGACTTGTTGCGTACGTTAGTGTGCCGCTGGTTTTCTCGGCATCGATTTTATCGATTTTAAACGATGTCCAGTATATGTCTTGCCACATTGCAACAGGATCTGACATACCCTGGCCTTCCGTAAAGCGGAGATACCTTTGACGCCCCACGAAAGTGCCTGTTTTTTACTCTTCTTTTCAGGGATTGCTATTTGAGTTCGCTAAGGACACTCCTAACACTTCCCTGTTAATCTAAATTATCAGTAACGAATCTAGCGGCATATTTCTGAACTGCTTCGACGTGTTCCCTTAATCTGAACCAGTGAGGATGCCAGACAATACACAAGTACTCAGTAATTCAATAATGGGTCACACGCTCGTTCTACACGCAGTCCCTTTATAAATAAGCTACATTCTCTGTTTAGGGTAGTATCCCACCTAAGCAACAACATCCTCAGTAGATCGCAGTTTGGATTTCAGAAGAGTTTCTAAACTGAGAGTGGCATTTAAACGTTTACTCACAAATTTTTCGCGAGCATTAAATAACAAAATGGCGCCGGTTGGTATTTTCTATGACTCGTCTAAGGCATTTGATTGTGTGAATCATCATATTCTCCTAGATAAATTGAGGTTTTGTGTAATTGACTGCATAGCCAACCAGTGACTAACATCATATTTAAATAAAAGAATGCAGAAAGTTGTGCTTAATAATTCAACGTGAGCAGGAGAGATTTGTATGACTGGGGAGAAATCACTTATGGAGTTCCATAAGGCTGAACATTAGGTCCACTATTGTTTCTCATTTATGAAAACGACCTTTTGTTTACAAAGAGCGGAATTAGTTCTTTCCGTGGATTGCGCTAGTATCCCAATCAGTCAAAATACACCCACAACAACAGTATAAATAGTAAACATTGCTCTTAAAAGTCGTATTGCGTGGTTTTCTGGGGGTGGCACCACTCTCAGTTTCAAGAAGTTACACCATACTCTAGAGGTACTGCACCAGTGTTAAGTGTAACACATGAAGAGGAAATAATAACTAGGGCGGAAACTTCAAAATTTGTATACGTCTGCACTGATGAGAATTTCAACCAAAGAAAAACGCAATTTGTAATTCTTAAATCAATTTAATTCAACATTTTGTTTTACCCCCATTAGTTCCTTTAGAGCTATAACCTGGCATGAAGTGACGTAGCCTGTAGCTCAACCTGGAAAAGCTGTTTAATAGATGGGCTGCATTAAGTGTGTTAGCAGTTTGCGTAAAAGGTTCTGGAGGTGCATATATCGTTTGTTTCCACGTGCAAAGTGGGTTGTTTATCGTAAGTCAATTGAAGCTACTAAATGAAACAGATTTTTGACTGAATGTTTGTCATATATTCTCAGTTTAATAGAACATGAACTGCTATTATTTGCGTCCCAAAAGACATTTCTTCAAGTAAAAACGCATATTTGCACACAGTTTACGTTATCATGTTCACGCACATAATATATTGGCTCAATAGTAGCCAACATTACTGTTGAACTCACTACCTGTTTTCCAAAGATCAACAGCTTTTGACAATCAGCAAATGTTTTCAGTGTACAACAATGTTACCAGTTTTTATATGTTCGGTCAACACTACACAACTCATCCATATTTCGTAATCAGCAATTCGGAGTTACAGCTGCAGAGCTTTTTAGGTCCTTTCGGCCGCACACTATTCTACAATATTTCAGAAAAGTTCTGGAAACGTTGTTTATTCTTATTCTTACCATTATTCGAACCATTCCCTTTCTAATTGAAAGCAACACATATAAAAACATAAACATAACTCAACACATTACGATGTCTAACAGTCAAGCACCAGATTCCTCTTTCCTTCATAATCTCATTCCTTCATTATCTCTCATGAATGTCTGAAAAACACTGTAGCCAATCGGTTTCATCGCTTTTCAGGAGCAGCTCGGCGATCTTCTTCCATGAGCGAACACAATAAACACAATTCCAAAATCACGTAAATCAGTTCCCAGAATCAGTATTTCCCGAAAACTAAGTAATCTGAAAATAATTTCATCTTTACATGTCTTAAGGACAGACACAATGATTTTTGCTTCTACGATCATTAAGCTAGATACTAAAAACACTTCATGTCGCGCATGTGATTCACTGCCCGACTACGCAATATGATTCACAAATTCAGTCATCATAAATTATACCTCATTATCACTCTGGCAATGGAACAAAAGAAAATAAATGTGTGAAACAAACGAAAAGAGTCACTGTTACTTGATAACTGAAACATATCGTAACTTATTCGGTTCCAGACAAATATGGTTTAGCTATTTTTTGATCAGGTACTGGGTGTAAGTCATCCTCTAATTCAGTTTCAAGAATGTATTAAACTGACTGAATATTGATTAAAATGGGAACTTATAAACAGTAGCTCGGAAATTCTTTCTGGTATGAAACTGAGACCAGCACAACAGTCAGCTATTTTTAGTTAGAAAGGCTCCATAAAATTTCAAATCTGTCAGTGCGCAGCAGATGACTTTGTTAATTGACATGTTGGTTTGTAATTTGGATGATCCGCAAAGAATGCGCACGTCACTATGTGTACCGGCAAGCGAACACAGGTACGATTGGAGGCACACTCTCCACTGTTGAAACGCGTTCGGCAGCGATTCACAGTTACTGGCACAAATCCTTCCGTTTCCTAAGCGCGAGTGCGTTTCGCTACACAACAGGCTGCTCCGCTGGCCGTCAACTGACATCATGCCAGATACTCTAACACCTTCATCACATCCTCCTTGATGCGGAAGTCGCCGACGTAGCGTGAAATACAAAGACATGCACCAGACGGCCGAACCACCCTGAACGGTGTCTCCAGACCAATAACTGGATATGGTAGTTTCATTTCACATCAGCAACGTAGAAAAAAATGGAGGGACCTGTCCCTGCAAGATGTAGAAATCCAATGCAAGCCCGCTGCAACACTTCAAGAACACATAATTGTGCATCTGAAGGAATTCTATAAACAGAACTGAGGGCGAGGAAGGCTGCAATAAAGATTGTGCCACGAATTTCTCAACATAATCAGAAGAAACATTCTGTGGAAGACTGAAAGTGCTTCGAGATGAACGTTTATTTCAAATGTTGTCACCGGTGGCGAAAGGTGGGTTTGTGGGTTGCTCTGAAACTAAGAAGCAATTGTCACAATTGACAGGAAAGAAAAAAAGGTCGACAAATCAAAAGCAGCGTTAAGTCCTTGTTGATCTTTTTTTATTCGTTAGTATACTGTTGACGAAGAGTTCATTAATCCTGGACAGATGGTCGGTAAAGATATTGCGATACTCTAGGACGTCTGAAAGAGAACTTGAGGAGATAACATCCACAGATATGTGACACAAAGGACTAGGTGTTCCACCATGACAGTGCTCAATCGCATACGATCTTCATTATGACAGTTGTTGCCTACCTTCCGCACTTACAAGATTTAACTCTGCGTTATTTTTCCTCTTCCTTAATATGAATGGGTGAATATTTGATACAATGAACGAAACGCAACAACAAAGAAAGCTTTCGTGAAGCATTTCAAAAGTGATAGATATATTTAGACCTGGAGACTGCTTTTAAGGTAACAATAGAGAAGGCCATATACAATGTGTCAAACGTATCTGGACATTTGGCTGAAAATGAGTTGCAAGTTCGTGGCGCCCTCCATCGGTAATGCTGGAATTGAATATGGTGTTGGCCAACCGTTAGCCTTGATGACAGCTTCCACTCTCGGAGGCATACGTTCAATCAGGTGTTGTAAAGTTTCTTGGTGAATGGCAGCCCATTCTTCACGGCGTGCTGCACTGAGGAGAGGTATCGATGTCGGTCGGTGAGACCTGGCACGACATCGGCGATCCAAAACATCCCAAAGGTGTTCTGTAGGATTTATCTCAGGACTCTGTGCAGGCCAGTCCATTACATGGATGTTATTGTAATGTAACCACTCCGCCACAGGCCGTGCATTATGAACAGGTGCTCGATCGTGTTGAAAGATGCAGTCGCCATCCCTGAATTACTCTTCAACTCTGCGAAGCAAGGAGATGCTTAAAATATATCCATGCTGGCCTGTGCTGTGATAGTGCCACGCAAAACAACAAGAAGTTGTAACCTCCCCACAAAAATTTAAAAGGACAGAAATATAAAATGAATAGGAGCCAAGAAGCAATATCGTCCCCACAGAAATATTTAAATAAAAAATATAATAATAAATGGGAGCCAAGCGTAACCTCCCTAGCAATTAAATTTAATGACAATAAAAGTGAGAATCGCAATCTGACTCAAATATAAGTTCTTCACAAAAAAATTAAAGTCCATTCAGTGATACGAAAATCTCAGTGATAATGATAACTCAATTAAACCGAAATATCGGTCTTTGGCCCTGTGCAAAAAAATCAGAATTAAAGTCTTACCTCAGTATAACTGCATGTCAAATTTCTGCTCTTATTGTTGCCCACGGCTTGGAGGAATTGCATTGCAAATAATATATTTTTTTTTTAAATTTAACTGAAACTTTTCTTTAAGGGAAGTGGAACGAAATCGTTAGTTCAATTAAATAAATTTTTTTTGTAAAAATTGCTTTGAAATCAAAATTATTATTGGGGCACTTGTTGGAAATTAATTACAATAAATAAACTTTACGTTATCTGATGATTACCTACATTAACAATATACCTCATTCAGCATCTTGACCAGAATGCCATGTCGACGCTCGCCGACTGCGTTCCGCTCGCGACCGTGACAGGACTAGACCACTACTGCCGACAGACTACATCACACAACTGCACTGGGCTGCTACTACTGACCGACTGCTCTGCATGACGACTACTAGCGTACTGCTGGACGCAACTGAACTGAGCTACTGCTATCGACAGACTGCACTGGCCTACTGCTACTCACGTACTCCACGACGACTACTACTGTACTGCTCGCAACACTCGCGCGGTCAAGCGCAGACTAACCACGATAATAGGCTTTCTGGTCAAAGATTTTAACGTGCCTCACCATCGCTGCTACGTTACATACGTGTTTCAAAGTGCAAGCCCCTGCCCCCCCCCCCTCCCCCCATCGCCGCGCCCATGAAAAACACGACCACACCATAACAACACCGCCTCTGGATTTTACTTTTGGCACTATACACGCTGGCAGATGACGTTCACCGGTTATTCACAATACACACATACTGCCGGATCGCCACATTGTTAGCGTGATTCGTCACTCCACGCAACGTTTTTTCACAGTTCAATCGCCCAATGTTTACGCTCCTTACACCAAGCGAGACGTCGTTTGGCATTTACCGGCGTGATGTGTGGCTTAGAAGCAGCCGCTCTCACGTACAGACGTATGGCACAAGTGACACCCAATCACCTGACCATGTTCTGCTCTCTCAAGATGTTTAATGACTACTGAGGTCGCTGATATGGAGTACCTGGCACTAAGTGGCAGCACAATGCAGCTAATAAGAAAAACGTATGTTTCTGGGCGTGTCCAGATACTTTTGATGATATAGTGTATATTTGTGATGGAATGATGTCAATTAATGTATTTCATCCTCTGCTTTCTATTCCTATGTATTTTGCAGTCGATACCCCACCAATTTTAACTCCATACGGAACCGTTGTCATCAGCGACTCTATATTATTGTAAGGAACTGTAAGAATACTGCAGCCAATCGCAATCCCGTTGGGTTTTTATTATTGTTGCACATCCAAATTTCAGTATGAAGTAGCCGCCTTCATTCAATTGAGTGAGTTATAATCCAACAAAGTCCCAGCCCTACACGTCACCATATAAATTTACAAGTGTACAGGCAGGAGGAAACTGTGGTTGTCCTCATGTACTGCTAAGAGTTTGTTGGATTGTAACTGACTCAGGTGCACTGAAGATGGATACTTATAACTGAAATGTGGATATGCAGCAATATTAAAAAAAAACCAAAGGTGTTGTGTCTGATTGCTGTATTCCCATGCTTCCTTACAACTGATGATGGCTCTGAGCACTATGGGACTTAACTTCTGAGGTCATCAGTCCCCTAGAACTTAGAACTACTTAAACGTAACTAACCTAAGACATCACACACATCCATGCTCGAGGCAGGATTAGATCATGCGACCGTAGCGGTCGCAAGAGTTGATGATGTTTCCAGTGTTGTCACCATTAGCAAAATCGAACAGCAAATTTTTCGCACAATATATTACATTCCTTCATGTCCTGAGTAGTCAACTGCCCGCCCCTGCAGCAATCACTGGCGTTCTCTAGTTCATTCTGCACTTCGCTGCAGTCTCCTCGTGTTGCATCATCCCTATAGACAACAACATAGTTTGCAAAAAAAATTTGTTAGTTTTACTTGCATCAATTTGTTTTCTGTCTCTTAAGAAATTTTGAATCAAATTACAATTCGTGTCCGATACTCGGTAAGCTACTATTTTGTTGAGTAAACGACAGAACGCAACTGTCCTTAACAACTGCCGAAAATTAAAGAACACAGTATGTACATGGGAAATTTTGTCTACGGCGCTCTGGATTTCAAGGGCGAACAGAGTGAGATTTATTTCTCAAGATCCCTGTTTACGAAATCCATCTTAGTTCTTTCATAGTTCTGCCGATCTACGATATGCGACTGCTGCAAGATGAGCCAGTTCGGTAGTATTAGCTCATTAGAGTCTCACATATAACTGCTTAGGTTGGGGCATAGAGGTCTAGTGGCAAATTGCGTGTCCAGAAACCGAGTGATCGCAGGATCGAATTCGGGTCGGAGTACGGAAAGTTTCGATTTGCCTATAATTTAGGCGCCATGTCTCAAGGATGTGATGGGTTGGGAGCAACGACACGTTGCTCGGATTCCCCCTTTAATTTTAGTTCCTTATCTCCGATTTGGTGACAGGGATAGATTAATCACATACAAATTCCCTATGTGCCGTCCAACTGGAAGACCATTCAGCCACATGCTGTTTCTGTTATTATTTCATCCGATTCAGAAGTCTTTCCCCCTTTTTATTTATTTATCCGAGTCCGACGGACACTTAAGTCCAATACAGTAAAAGGTACAATCTAGGATTAACTATAGAGAAGTTCACACTTTATAATTCCAATGCTCAGCTACCAGAATGGGACAGTTATTACTTGCAAACAAGACTTCCATGTCAGAGGGTTCGCTCAGATACCGGTAGACAAACAAGTTTCCATAGTCCTGCCTTGCCGTACATTCACAACATCCATAATAACTGATAACAAACTTGTTCAAATTTGTGGTACACTTTGTCACATCTCTTCTCAACCTGGTTAGGGTTTTCCAGATTCCGTTTTGGAGATGGCAGTCTGATGGTAGCTCCTCTTTTGCTGCCCATAATCCTCCTGGAGATTTCATTCTCCGCAGATGAGTCCGGCGCGCTTCTTCTGAACTAGGAACTGGTGCAGTTGTGAGTAGGAAGCTTCTTCTGGTTTTCAGCCATGATGGATATATGTCAGTTCCGAACAGAGAATGCCTTGGATCTGTTTCTCGCTTCCGCTTTTCATTCTCTGCTGCTACCTGTCTTCTCACATCTGGAGATGCTATACCCACGAGCGGGTAGATCATGCTGACAGTGGTTGGTCTCATACACCCTGTGATTATGCGACCTGTCTCATGAAGAGCCACATCAACTTGGTCAACATGTAGAGAGTTCCTCGATACTGGTGCAGCGTACTCAGCAGAAGAGGAAAGCAGTGCAGATGTGCAGAGAACGCTAGGCTTCGCTCCCCATGTGGTGTCTGTCAGCTTGCGGATAAAATTGTTCCGGGTGCGTACCTTCTGTGAGGTATGTATGCATCGTTGTTTGTATGTTAAGGCATGATCCAACTTTAACCCTAGATACTGCCTTTTTTACAGGTGACTTTCAACTCTCTTCTTGCCTCCCTACAGCGTAAGTGAAAAGGAGACGCTTGAGTTTTCACCGGGTTGGTTTTCAAATTGTTGTCGATACAGTAGATGACAAGTTCTTCTTCAAACGTCGTTTCCTTTCCACTAATGAATCATTTCACTTCAGTTTCTATTCCGTAATAATTTAGCTCATTATGTGTCATTTTGGAAGATTTTGATAAGCGACTTGTGCGTAACAAGAATAGGTAACTTTTTGTGAACTAAGCTTTGAGGAGCTATCTAAAGTAAGTCGCTGTTGCTAGGAACAGGATACCTGCAGCTTTTAGCTAATAGTTGGTAGCGCCCAGAGCACAGGTAGTGAGACAGGTGTCCGGCGCGGAGAGATGGCCGGCGTCGGGCGAGGCCTGAATGCGGCCCCCTGCAGGCCTGGCTAGCGGTGCGTGCCCGAGATAAGGCCGGCTCCTGGGGCGTGCCGCCCCTCCAAGTCGCCCATTGTGCTTTGTACAGCGGCGGCGTCGTGCTGGGGGCTCGCAGCACGTACCACGGCGGCGCGCGCTCGCCTGCTGCAGGCGAGTGGATGCCATGGAGTGCCGCAGACAACCCTACACACCGCATACCGGGGGCGGATGCTGGAAAAGCGCAATCGCTGGGAAGCTTCCGCGGTGACGCTCCCGTCTGTCGTTGCTTGCGTTAACTAAGGAATTTGGAAATGGAAACACCCGACCAAAAGGAGACGTGTGTTTGCTGTAACTCAACTGTCTGTGTTTATCATTTGCGTTAACATATCGAAGGGTGGCGATGAAACGCACATTTATCTCTCCACAATCGACCTGTGTAGTGCTGGAATGTCTTTCGTACTTGAGCTGAGGTACGTAGCTCGCTTCGTCCTGTGTGAACATGCAGTGCGGTAGTGGAAAGGTGATTGGAGAACACAGCATACATCACGATGTGAGTAGCAGATTTAGTAATAAAAACTTTTATAACTTTTATGTGTGTTTCGAAAGTCTTTCAACCTACACTACTGGCCATTAAAATTGCTACACAAAGAAGAAATGCAGATGATCAACGGGTATTCATTGGACAAATATATTATACTAGAACTGACATGTGATTACATTTTCACGTAATTTGGGTGCATAGATACTGAGAAATCAGTACCCAGAACAACCATTTCTGGCCGTAATTACGGCCTTAATACGCCTGACATTGAGTCAAACAGAGCTTGGATGGCGTTTACAGGTACAGCTTCCCATGCAGCTTCAACACGATACCACAGTTTATCAAGAGTAGTGACTGGCGCATTATGACGAACCAGTTGCTCGGCCACCATTGGCCAGACGTTTTCAATTGGTGAGAGATCTAGAGAATGTGCTGGCCAGGGCAGCAGTCGAACATTTCCTGTATCCAGAAAGGCCCGTGCAGCACCTGCAACATGTGGTCGTGCATTATCCTACTGAAATGTAGGGTTTCGCAGGAATCGAATGAAGGGTAGAGCCACGGTTCGTAACACATCTGAAATGTAACATCCACTATTCAAAGTGCCGTCAATGCGAACAAGAGGTGATCGAGACGTGTAACGAATGGCACCCCATACCATCACGCCGGGTAATACGCCAGTATGGCGATGACGAATACACGCTTCGAATGTGCGTACACCGCGATGTCGCCAAACACGGATGCGACCATCATGATGCTGTAAAGAGAACCTGGACTCATCCGAAAAAATGACGTTTTACTATTCACGCACCCAGGTTCGTCGTTGAGTACACCATCGCAGGCGCTCCTGTCTGTGATGCAGAGTCAAGGGTAACCGCAGCCACGGTCCCAGAGCTGATGGTCCACGCTGCCGCCAACGTCGTCGAACTGTTCGTGCAGATGGTAGTTGTCTTGCAAACGTCCCCATCTGTTGACTCGGGGATCGAGACGTGGCCGCACGATCCGTTACAGCCATGGGGATAAGATGCCTGTCATCTCGACTGCTAGTGATACGAGGCCGTTGGGGTCCAGCACGGCGTTCCGTATTACCCTCCTGAACCCACCGATTCCATATTCCGCTAACAGTCATTGGATATCGACCTACGCGAGCAGCAATGTCGCAATACGATAAACCACAATCGCGATAGGCGCAATCCGACCTTTATCAAAGTCGGAAACGTGATGGTACGCATTTCTCGTCCTTACACGAGGCATCACAACAACGTTTCACCAAGCAACGCTGGTCAACTGCTGTTTGTGTGTGAGAAATCGGTTGGAAAATTTCCTCATGTCAGCACGTTGTAGGTGTCGCCACCGGCGCCAACCTTCTGTGAATGCTCTGAAAAGCTAATCATTTGCCTATCAGAGCATCTTCTTCCTGTCGGTTACATTTCGCGTCTGTAGCACGTCATCTTCGTGTTGTAGCAATTTTAATGGCCAGTAGGGTATTTCTCAGTTGCTTAGAGGATATAAATGTTGCGTTATCTCGCGATATGAACTAGCAGTCACTACAGACTTTTTCTAGTCGGGGCTATGTAGGAGAACTTGTGCGTGTTTCGCAGACGCTGTATCTTTCTTAGTCATTTTCATCGCTGTCTGGGATCCTTGCCAGATAGAATCAATAGAGCTCACTGAGGAAACTCATAGAAGAGCAGCACGTTTAGTGTTATCGCGAAATAGGTGACCGAGTGTCACTGACATGATGCAGGGTTTGGGGTGGATACCATTAAAACAAAGGCATTTTACGTTGCGGCGGAATCTTCTCACGAAAGTTCAATCACCGACTTTTTCCTCCAAATGCGAAAATATTTTGCTGAGGCCAACGTACACTGGGAGAAACGATCATCATAATAAAATAATGTAAATCAGAGCTTGCTCGGTAAGATATAGGTGTTCGTTTTTCCGTTCGCTGTTCGAAAGTGGAATAATAGACAATTATTGTGAAGGCGGTTTGATGAACCCCCTGCCAGGCACTTACGTGTGATTTGCGGAGTATTAGTGTAAATGTAGAAGTATTAGTTGTGCCAGTGATCGGGTTAAGTAACGCCATAAACTGGCTTGCTTATAGTTGGTAGTTCGTGCTTAGTTGCTGTTAGCAAAGCCTGGATTGTAATTGCAGCTTGTATAGCGACCGACGGATAATTCACCGTCCTTACAGGCGTCCTTGTTTCTCACTTTTTTTTCTAGAATGCCTCAAACCTTCTTTGTGATTCCTCTTTTAGTTTTTGTGGCTGTGAGTATTGTTTAGTACGTTGTATAGTAGTTTAGAAACCCAGAATTCTTCTGGTATCTATTTACAGCTGTGTCCGACACTTAGAATATGTGGCACTTATTTTTGACTTCCAATGCTTCTTTTTATACAAGGCTTGACGATGTACGATTTGAGAAAGGAACGGTAAATGTTTAGGAATAAGTGTGATTTGTGGTGTAAAAACTCGTTCACCTGTGTCACTTCCAATTAACATTTCCGCTTCTATGATGTTACGTTGGAGTGAAGCACTTTAAGTTTCTGTGAGCGAATGCTTTTGAGTAGCGAGATAATGCATGATGCCCTCAATCTGACCTACGTTGCACCTCAAGTCAATAGGTGTTTGCAAAGAGCAATTTGAGGCCTGACATTCACAGCAAGTAGTCTTACCTCACGACTTTCATTGGGTTCTTGAGAGCGATTAGTCCTCAGTCTTTTATCTGCCCGGGTGTATTCAGAAAGACTCGACTATTCGTAAACAAAACGAAATCAAAATGTATTTAGCAGGCACCAACGTCACAAAGGAAACTTAGTAAATTCGTTTTTCCTAGAAAATAATTTAAATAAAATCCATCGAAAGAAGCAAAGTAATGCCGGTAAATTTTAATACACAAATCGAAATTAGTAAATCTGCCAAGCAAATTCAGTTTAGTTTTTGTTCGCAAAGATTAGGCTGCGGCGCTTAATTGTCACTGACATAAACTTCCCAAAATACATATGTCACAAAGTTAAAAAAAAACTAATAGCGCTATCAGTTGGTTCTTTGGCCTACCGCATCCGAACAACAAAACTGTCACGACGATTTTACATAAAATTTTTAATTACGATACAATTTTTTCCCGTGTTCCGATTTTGATGAAATGAAGTCTATACATTGCCCCAGGCTACTCTAGAACTACCTGCGGAAACCCAACGAAAATTCGTGTAGTAGGTTTGGAGATTAGAAAGTTCAAACAGACCAACAGACACATACGACAGTATTAGATATAAGTTTAAATCACGATATTTCTTCCGAGATCCGATTCTGATGAAATGAAGTTACACTCATGTCACATGTGAAAGCCGCATGAGAGTTCCTATAGTAGGTTTGGAGATTAGCGTGTTCAGACAGATAGACACACACGACTGTTTTGCAGTTTTTTTTAAATTGGAATAGAAGTGTAGCTTCTGGTTGAAGAACACATTTCGCCAGCTTTCAACTACTGGCTAGGTTTAATTAAATTAACATCTCACTTTGGGACCCAAATGCTTTGCTATTCTTTCAGTTGCAATACAAATTTTTATTCAAAGTTATTGATAATGTTGGTTTATATACCCCGAGAATAATTTTCTGTAACTGTTGCTCTGTCGTTTCCCTGATCGCAGTCATTGCCTCTTGCAGCTTACCGTCGTTCATTGCTTGTAGTGGTATCTAAATTTAATTTATTTCCACATATGAAGTAAGTTCTCAAGCCATGAACCATGGACCATGCCGTTGGTGGGGAGGCTTGCGTGCCTCAGCGATACAGATAGCCGTACCGTAGTTGCAACCACAACGGAGGGGTATCTGTTGAGAGGTCAGACAAACGTGTGGTTTCTGAAGAGGGGCAGCAGCCTTTTCTGTAGTAGCAGGGGATTGGCTGATTGACTGATCTGATCTTATAACACTAACTAAAACGGCCTTTATGTGCTAGTACTGCAAACGGCTGAAAGCAAGGGGAAACTACAGTTGAAAATCTTCCCGAAGGCATGCAGCTTTAGTGTATGGTTAAATAATGATGATGACCTCTTGGGTAAAATATTCAGGAGGTAAAATAGTTCCCCATTGCGGTTTCCGGGCGGGGACTACTCAGGAGAACGTGGTTATCAGAAGAAAGAAAACTGGCGTTCTTCGGATCGGAGCGTGGAATATCAGGTCCCTAAATCGGGCGGGTAGTTTAGAAAATTTAAAAAGGGAAATGGATCGGTTAAAGTTAGATATAGTGGGAATTAGTGAAGTTCGGTGGCAGGAGGAACAAGTCTTCTGGTCAGGTGAATATAGGGTTGTAAATACAAAATCAAATAGGGGTAATGAAAGAGTTGGTTTAATAATGAATAAAAAAAATAGGAGTGCGGGTAAGCTACCACAAACAGCATAGTGAACGCATTATTGTGGCCAAGATAGACACGAAGCCCACGCTTACCGCAGTAGTACAAGTTTGTATGCCAACTACCTCCGCAGATGACGAAGAGATTGATGAAATGTTTGATGAGATAAAAGAAAGTGAAGGGAAACGAAAATTTAACAGGCATGGCTGACTGGAAAAGGAAGAGAAGGAAACGTAGTAGGTCAATATGAAATGAGGGTAAGGAATGAAAGAGGACGCCGCCTGGTAGACTTTTGCTCAGAGCATAACTTAATCATAGCTAACACTTAGTTCAAGAATCATGAAAGAAGGCTTTACACATGGGCGAAGCCTGGAGATACTGGAAGGTTTCAGAAAGTTTACATAATGGTAATACAGAGATACAGGAACCAGGTTTTAGACTGTAAGACATTTATAGGGGCAGATGTGGACTCTGACCCCAATCTACTGGTTATGAACTGTAGATTAAAACTGAAGAAACTGCAAAAAGGTGGAATTTAAGGAGACGGGATCTGGATAAACTGGCAGAAGCAGAGGTTGTAGAGAGTTTCAGGGAGGGCAGTAGGCAACGTTTGACAAGAATGGGGGAAAGAAATACAGGAGAAGAAGAATGGGTAGCTTTGAGCGATGAAATAGTAAAGGCAGCAGAGGATCAAGTGGGTAATAAGACGAGGGGACGGGGGATAGTAGAAATCCTTGGGTAACAGAAGATATATTGAATTTAATTGATGAAAGGAGAAAATATAAAAATGCAGTAATTGAAGCAGGCAAAAAGAAGTACAAACGTCTCAAAAATAAGATCGACAGGAAGTGCAAAACGGCTAAGCAGCGATGGCTAAAGGACAAATGTAAGGCTGTAGTGGCATATATCGCTAGGGATAATGTAGATACTGTCTACAGTAAAATTAAAGAGACCTTTGTGGAAAAGAGAACCACTTAAATGAATATCAGGAGCCCTGGCGGAAACCCAGTTCTAAGCAAAGAAGGGAAAGCAGAAAGGTGGAAGGAGTATATAGAGGGTCTATACAAGGGCGACGTACTAGACGACCATATTGTGGAAATTGAAGAGGATGTAGATGAAGATTAAATGGGAGATATGACTGTGCGTGAAGAGTTTGATAGAGCACTGAAAGACCTGAGTCGAAACAAGGCCCTGGGAGTAGACAACATTCCATTAGAACTACCCCATAGCCTTGGGAGAGCCAGCCCTGACAAAACTCTACCATCTGGTGAGCAACATATATGAGACAGGCGAAATACCCGCAGACTTCAACAAGAATATAATAATTCCAATTCCAAAGAAAGCAGGTGTTGACAGATGTGAAAATTACCTAACTATCTGTTTAATAAGTCACAGCTCCAAGATACTAACACAAATTCTTTACAGACGAATGGAAAAACTGGTAGAAGCCGACCTCGGGGGAGATCTGTTTGGATTCCGTAGAAATGTTGGAACACGTGAGGGAATACCGATCCTACGACTTATCTTAGAAGATAGATTAAAGAAAGGTAAACCTGTGTTACTAGCATTTGTTGACTTAAGAGAAAGCTTTTGACAATGTTGATTGGAATATTCTACTTCAAATTCTGGAGGTGGCAGGGGTAAAGTACAGGGAGCCGAAGGCTATTTAAAATTGTTATTTAATCTGTATATTGAGCGAGCAGTAAAGGGAACAAAAGAAAAACTGGGAGTAGGATATTAAAATCTATGGAGAAGAAATAAAAACTTTGAGGTTCACTGATGGCATTGTAATTCTGTCAGAGACAGCAAAGGACTAGAAAGAGCAGCTGAACGGAATGGACAGTGTCTTGAAAGGATATGAGATGGACACCAACTAAAGCAAAACGAGGATAATGGAATGTAGTCGAAGTAAACCGGGTGATGCTGAGGGAATCAGATTAGGGAATGAGACGCTTAAAGTAGTAAATGCGTTTTCCTTTTTGGGGACCAAAATACCTGATGATGGTCAAAGTAGAGAGGATATAAAAGGTAGACTGACAATGGCAAGGAAATGTATCTGAAGAAGAGAAATTAGTTAACATCGAGTATACAGTGTCAGGAAGTCGTTTCTGAAAGTATTTGTATGGAGTTTAGCCATGTATGGAAGTGAAACATGGACGATAAACAGTTTAGACAAGAAAAGAATTTAACCTTCCGAAATGTGGTGCTTCTTGTTGTAACGGTCGCGGGCTAGTAGTGACGAAAACGCGGCGGGACCCACGGAGCGGCCCGCGAACAACAACACAATGGAAGAGGACGGATACGACCAACGGAGGATCTTACGACACAACAAGAACAGGGAACAGAGTAACGAACGAAACAAGACAACCACGTCCACTGGAATAGAAACACAGAAGTCAATACGCTGACTGAGGCGATATGTCCTGAGACGCAAGCGATGTTAGACTGCTGGCTGAGCGCGAGGCAGGCGCTTAAGTATGCTACAGGGGGCGCCGCTATCGGTCGCTGGGACCACTTGTTCCACTGTGGCGCCCTCACACTAAAAGCGGACTAGGAGGCGCGCGCCGCCACAGCTTATGGCGCGATGGTGCAGAGACCTCTATGGGTCTTCGACGTCCATGACGTCGGACGCGGATTCAAATTCTGCGGTGCGCTGTACCAGATCCCTCCCTCCTGAAACTTGAGCGTAGGGGCGGAAATGCCCCGGACGGTGCCGAGGTGGGCGGCAGTGGGTAGCGGAACTGCGCGTATCAACCGCAATTGGCGGAGAGATATCCATGACAGCCGATCCAGAGTTCAGGGCAGGGGAGGGAGCCGCCTATCCAGCCGGAGGCGGAGAAGGCTAGCGGCAGGCCCGCAGGGAGACGGCAACCGGTGTAGTGTAACGACGTATTAGTTTTTCGTTTGATATATGTATGACCATGTGCAGACTTCGTCACCTACGTCAGTTACAACCCACTTCAAAAATGATTCATATTCTTTTAAATTGTCATAGAATGGTTCTTGAACGAAACTGTAAAACATCAGTTGAGTCGTGTGCAAAGAATTACATCACTTGGGCCAATTGGTTTTTGTAACTTTTTCGAATTTAAATTTCGTTTGTTTCTCCTCAGAAATTATATTGACACACGTTATCTTGATCTAATCGATATCAGAATCACACATTAAATAAACTTTTTAGATTCAAAGTTTCGGCGAACGCCGTAAGAATCACGAATCTTGTCAAATATATTATTAATCCGTTCACATAATTCTTCATAAATAAATCTTCAAGACACGTGTTTCAACTTTAGTAGCATACACTATTTTATTAGCTTCCTACACATACAGATGTGAACTTGAGCGTTGAGAGTTAGTGACTGACATTTCAATAAGATTAAGCTCTATATGACGTCATTATTGTACAAAAAGAGTATAAAACTTCATTTTTAATTTTTAGAAGTACGACGCAACAACTCGGTTCCAGGATCTTCTGTTGCTCCTTGGCTGTCGACCCGCGACGTATAGCGGCCAGCAATTTCCTCTCTGGTCGCGGCACCGAAGATGCTGTCCCCGTTCGTTGCGCCGCCCTCTCCGTACATGAAACACATAAAAAAATACAAGACTTTTAGATAATTCACATCTATTACAAATAATAAGAAAACACATAAACAAAACTAAATTTAACATAGACACCTGCAAACTGGGCTGACTTTGGTGGATGGGTGACGCTTAATTTCGTCCCACTACATACCCCACCCACAAGCTCAGTTTGTCAGGTTTTAACCGAAATTAAAACTTTTCAATATACAATATTTAACTGTTAATACATTTTCCTCACATTTTACGTAACCTAGAGTCCTTGCTCTTAGATAGATTTAATCCTTTTAATACGATATTGTTGTGACTATTTGTCATTTACTCTTAATTGTACTATTATGGTAATTCGTAACCGAATATAGGGAGATTGCTCCTCTTCAGTTAATAGTTGCTAATAAATACTAATTTAGTACGTTCTTTAACGTTGTTACATTAGGACAGAGCGTTCAAATTGTGATAGATTAGTTTGTTTCATTTATTTACTAGAGTTATTCTTTCCAAAAAGTATATTACTACTAAGTTTCTCACAATAACTAATAGTACTATTTACTTTACGTCATTCTTTTCCCTAATGCCTTATTTATACCTGAGGTCAAGAAGAAATCAAGCAAAACTTTCTTTAGAATCTCGGCACGGCTTTCTTTGCCTTCGGACACCTTGTTGGGTAATGGCAATTTATTTAGGAGAAACAAGCGAGAGTGCCCCGTTTGGTGTGTTCTATATTAACACTATTACAAACCTCTATTAAAGGCACTCTGCTATGTTCTCGTGAGCCATATAGCTCTGGACGCCCATGGTCCCTAAACTATTAACCATCCCCTTTGGTTCCTACTATCCGAGTAAATTTAAAATACGCAAAATTCCTTTAGACCTAAGAGCAAAATTTCCCCCATATAAATCCCCCTTTTGGTTATCTTTCTCTTTTTGAAGTACCAGTAGATTATTGTAGAACACTTGTTTAAGCTTTCTCTTCCATTCTTTAAGATAATACGTAACTATCACGAAAACTTCACATGAATAAACTATGAATGCTCTTCCGTGTGTAACATATACTAATTAATAACTTATTTAGGAATGAAGGGTTTCATTTGATCAACACTATATAATCCTTTAATTACACCTGATGAAGGTTCCATAAGAAGTAATGCTTTGGGATGTACAATCTTATGTACAACATATGGACCTTCAAAGATAAAGAAAAATTTTCTACATTCCTTACCGATCTTAGAACTTTTAGGATGAGATCGTACTAACACAAGATCTCCTACCTGAAATGACGGTTCTATAGCCTGTTGATTATAACTTTTAATTCTCCGTTCGGCATTTTTTACAATCTGTTCGCAAACTTTTTCGTCTGGAATGCATTGTTGGATCTCATTTACTGGTGGCCAAGGTAAAGCAGCTAGTAAAGGCTCACCTATAATTCGTTTGCCTAAAATTTCTATAGGTGATAATCCCGTCGTTAGGTGAGGCAATTCATTTAATATCTTTTCGAATTCAGGCATTAGTTTGGCCCACCGAGTATGTTTATGTGCACAATAAGTTCTACATAATCGTCCTAATTCTTTCATGACTCTTTCTACTAAATTACTTTGAGGGTGATATTTCGAAATTAAGATATGTTTGATTCCATATTGTCTTATCATATCTTGAAATCTTTGACTAATAAAGGCACTACCGTTGTCAGACATAAGTCGTTTAGGAATGCCCCAGTTAACAAAGTAACTTCGGGTGAGGCAGCGTATAACGCTTGCTGTATTCGCTCGTTTCAAAGTATATAGCTTCACATGTTTGGACCAACATTCCATTACAACAAACACATATGTTAATCCTCCTGAACTCCGAGGCAGAGGGCCGAAAAAATCTAATGACAGTAGATCCCACAAACCTCGAGGAATTACAGCATATAATTTATAACGCTTGGATTTGTTATTAACTTTGGCAGTCTCAAGGTTACTGCATATTTCAGTAATTAAAAATTTCATGTTTTCGATTTCGGTATGGTCCTTTTCTACTTGATGAGTTAATGTCTCTAATTCTACATTATCTATTGAAGAAATCTCTACAGGTTTGGTAGAGACCTCTTTAATAGATTTCAATAATTCTCTGCGAACAGTTTCTGTTTGCATAGAAAATTCATCTCGTAACATATCGTTATTTTTCTGTATTTCATTTACAACTAAGATATTGACACTATCTAGTCTCTCGGTTAAGTCAGTGATATCGTTTCGCATGCGAGCTTTTTCCTCGCGCGATTCCTGGATATGTTCTTCTAACCTTTTACAATTAGCAGCAATCTTATTACTAAGTCCTACTAATTTTTCCTGCATTTCAACTTTAGAAGACTCTATTTTATCACTTAATTCTCGACTGGTTTCATTAAGATATTCCTGTAACCTGTCTGTAGATTTTGTTAGCTCCCCTTTAAGTCTAGCAGTAGATTCCTCGTTAGACTGTTTTAACTCCTGTTTTAGTTCCTCTTTCAATCTAGCAGTAGATTCCTCGTTAGACTGTTTTAATTCCTGTTTTAGTTCCTCTTTTAATCTAGCAGTAGATTCCTCGTTAGACTGTTTTAATTCAGCTAGGAAATCCCCGTTAGATTGTTTTAATTTAGCGATCGCCCTAAAAAGGGATCTCATGCTCCTATCGGACATAGATTGCTCTTCGTCTGACATTTCACTTCCCGACATTATTGTATGAAATTAACTATTTACACACGCAGACTTGCAATCAACAATCCTGTAAAAGCACACTCCCTGTGTACAACACTCCACTTCCAACTTGAAACAAACTCACCGGACACTAATATTGTAATTTGTAGTTCTCGATGATCAGTGTGCTGCTATGGGGCTGCAGAAGAAACAGCTGTCGATGCAGCCGCTGAGATGCTGCGACCCCGCTTCCGCAACCGGCCAGGACGCTGAGTCGAACACCGGAACGTCACCGGCTGCCACCACGTTCGGCACCGCCATAGACAGGCGAGGCCCTCAGCAACACCTCTAATACCAGCCGGAGGAACACCCCGCAGCTGACGTACTGGGCCTATTAGTTTAGTGAGAAAAAAGGTTGTCGGGTTTTGCAGCGTTCAGCTGCTGCCCAACAGACGCGCCTTCTCGTGGAACAACTGCGTGACCGTACTGCTTGGCTGCGCTCCGTCAGTTGCCCACACCCGCGAAGTCGCCGCTGGCTGGTGCAGGCTCCACGAAAACTCGCGTTGACTTCCGAAGGACTCTTGATGCTTTGTTTCGTACCTGTGTGCCTTAGTTGCACACAAGTCCTGTTTCTAAGGTCGCCACGGTGTAGTGTAACGACGTATTAGTTTTTCGTTTGATATATGTATGACCATGTGCAGACTTCGTCACCTACGTCAGTTACAACCCACTTCAAAAATGATTCATATTCTTTTAAATTGTCATAGAATGGTTCTTGAACGAAACTGTAAAACATCAGTTGAGTCGTGTGCAAAGAATTACTTCACTTGGGCCAATTGGTTTTTGTAACTTTTTCGAATTTAAATTTCGTTTGTTTCTCCTCAGAAATTATATTGACACACGTTATCTTGATCTAATCGATATCAGAATCACACATTAAATAAACTTTTTAGATTCAAAGTTTCGGCGAACGCCGTAAGAATCACGAATCTTGTCAAATATATTATTAATCCGTTCACATAATTCTTCATAAATAAATCTTCAAGACACGTGTTTCAACTTTAGTAGCATACACTATTTTATTAGCTTCCTACACATACAGATGTGAACTTGAGCGTTGAGAGTTAGTGACTGACATTTCAATAAGATTAAGCTCTATATGACGTCATTGTTGTACAAAAAGAGTATAAAACTTCATTTTTAATTTTTAGAAGCACGACGCAACAACTCGGTTCCAGAATCTTCTGTTGCTCCTTGGCTGTCGACCCGCGACGTATAGCGGCCAGCAATTTCCTCTCTGGTCGCGGCACCGAAGATGCTGTCCCCGTTCGTTGCGCCGCCCTCTCCGTACATGAAACACATAAAAAAATACAAAACTTTTAGATAATTCACATCTATTACAAATAATAAGAAAACACATAAACAAAACTAAATTAAACTTATAGTCGCCTGCAAACTGGGCTGACTTTGGTGGATGGGTGACGCTTAATTTCGTCCCACTACACCGGGGACTGGGATGGTGTCTCGAGGACCACGTCCGTAACCGAAGGAGGTAGGGAAAGAGGCGGCGGCGCGAGTCCCGAAGCAGCACGAGGGCGGAGCTGATTATGATGGCGGCGCTCCAACCCTTTCGACGTCCATACCGACGTCACACGCCACCCATGGGCCACGACCACCGTGGCGGGTGTCCAACCCCGCTTGCGCCCATACTCGTGGGCCCACATGACCGTGCCAGGGGCATAACGTTGCGAGGGCCGGGTGTGGGGGCGGGAGGAGGACGGCATCAGCAAATGGAGCACTGTCCGCAGCTGTCGTCCATGAAGGAGCTCTGCCGGACTGCATCCGTCAATGAGCATAGTGCGATGGCTGCTCAAAACAGGGTGAGGGTCGACATGTTTCGGGGTGTGTCGACCACCTTAGTCAACTAGTGTTTAAAAGTGCTGACAAGCCTCGCTGCCGCGTCATTGGAGAAAGGGTGGAATGGGGGGCTACAGATATATTTGATACCGTTGGCCTGAGAGAAGTTATGGAAGGAGGATGCTGTTAATTGGGGACCATTATCAGAGACCAACGTGTGGGGCAGGCCCTCAATGGCGAGAACCTGGGCCAGGGCCGTGAGTGGTGGTGGATGCTATTTGGACAACATATAGGTATTTGGAGTAGACATCAACGAAGACAAACCACATGAAACCCAAAAACGGGCCCACAAAATCGATATGGATTCGATCCCAAGGCCAGGGATCACAGGCCAGGGTGCAAACGACTCAGGGGGGCTCGCCTTGTGGCGCACACAGACAGTACACCCACGGACCAGGCGCTCAATATCGCCATCGATGCCAAGCCAATACACATGCCGGTGAGCTATTACTTTCATACAGTACATACCCCAGTGCCCGCAGTGTAAGAAACTGAGCACCCGAAGCTGCAATTCCAGAGGGATGACCACCCAGTGGGCATCCGACTCTGTGGCCAACAAAAGGAAATCATCGACCATGGAGAGCCTGTGGGACAGGTGGTGCAGGGGCTGAAATTGGACTGCATCCGACCAGTAACATAGCATGGCCACCAGTGGACCATGCAGATGAGAACCTGCCACAAGACAGGGTTGCGGCAGGTAGCTGCAGCAATGCCAGCAGCCTTAAGAGGAAGACTGTCCAGTGCATCCCAGTGGGCAGAATCAACGTGAAAGCAGAGAACCTTCTGTTGGTCAAAGGCAGGATTGGGGCCTGCTGGGAGATGTGACAAAGCGTCCGCATTAGCATGCTGGGTGGTGGGCTTATACCAGATGGTGTAAGCGTAATTACATAAAAACAATGAACAGCGCTGGAGACGTTGAGCCGTCCGCTCAGGAAGGTGAGATTGGGGCCTGAAAAGTGTAACCAAGGGTTTATGATCCATAAGGAGGGTGAACGTTGTCCCAAAGAGATAGGTGTGAAATTTTTGAACGGCGAACGCGATCGCCAGGGCCTCCTTTTCAATCTGGGAGTAGTTCTGTTGTGCTGGGGTCAATGTCTTAGAGACATAAGCGATGGGCTGTTCGGAGTCATCGGCATACCGGTGCGCGAGGACGGCCCCAATGCCGTATGCCGACGCATCAGCTGCCACAACCAAGGGGCAGTTCGGAGAGAAGGTAGTAAGGCAAAGGGCGAACTTCAGCATCGCATTTAAATGGAGAAAAGCCTGGACACAGGCAGGAGTCCAAACAAAAGGTAACTCTTTGCGATGCAAGTGATTAAGGGGTTGAGCAATGGAGGCAGCCTGTGGCAAGAACTTTAAGTAATAAGTAACCTTGCCCAAAATCACCTGCAGTTCAGGTAAGTACTTGGGACGAGGAAGGGCCTCAATGGCCGTGACATTACGACCCGAAGGGCGAATGCCATCTTTGCTAAGCCAGTGGCCTAAGTATTCCACTTCTGGTTCAAAAAAACAACACTTGTCCAGCCGACAGGGGAGACCAGCAGACTGCAGAGCGTGAAATTATGCGCTGAGGTTTTGCAAATGTTCCTGGTTGGAACGCCCATTGACTAAGATGTAATTTAGATAATTCACACATGCAAGGATAGTCTGTGTAAGCTGCTCCAGGAAGCGCTGGAAAAAAGACGGCGCCGAAGAGACACCAAAGGGAAGGCACTTGTACTTATAAAATCCGAAAGGCGTGATTTTCTGAGATTCGGCATCCAAGGGCAACTGGTGGTATGCCTCAGCCAAGTCGATCTTGGAAAATACTCTCCCCCGGGAAGCTTGGCAAGAAGGTCTTCTGTTGGGGAATGGGGTAAGTGTCTATGCGGGACTAAGCATTGACTGTAGCGCCGAAGTCCCCACATAGCCGAAGGGACCCATTGGGTTTCCATATGACCACCGGTGGTGTCGCCCAGGCACTGTAAGTTACAGGTTCCAGCACGCCAGTGGCCTGGCACCGATCAAATTCCTGCTTGACCACTGGCCGTAAGGCCACTGGAAGGGGCAGGGCCTGGAAAAAGCGAGGCTGTGCATCTGGCCGTAGGGTGATGTGCGCCTGAAAGCGGGAAGCACATCCGAGATGTGCGCCTGAAAGCGGGAAGCACATCCGAGATTCGGTGCAAACAATGACACAAAAGCGGAGCACACAGATCGTCCAAGTCCTGAAAGGGAACAGTCGTAGAAACGACCTTAACTTTGTCGCAAACTGAAAAGCCAAACAGCTGAAACGCATCCAGGCCAAAAATATTCGAAGCCGATGGATGGTCGACGACAAAGAGGTTAACCCGCTTGTACGTCGCCTGGACAACAAACTGCCCACGAAGGGGAATGGAACAATCGCCATAGGCGACCAAACAGCGAGACGGAGGCGACAACGCAGGAGAGCCCAGCTGCGTATAAGTCGCCATATTTATCAGGAAGATGCTGGCCCCAGAGTCGACCTGAAAACTGACATCCTCTGTAAAAATGCGGAGCTTGAGGAAAAGCTTCCGCCCTGACGGGTCATCCTGTGGCACGACCTATTGCAGAGAATGGACAGTATCATGAGGCCCATGAGGGGCAGGACTGGATAGAGTCGAGCGACTACAACAAACTGACTGTATGTGGCCCTCCTTGTGACACAGCGTGTATTCTTTCCAATGGTGGGAACAATAAGCCCGCGAATGGGTAGTAAAGCACTGTGGGCAAGATGGAAGTAGGCCAGGCGACCCGCGATGAGGGACGACCGAAGGCGCCGATGCCATCGAGACATCGGACAACGAGGAGTCCCGACAGGACCGGCCTCTGTCGGCCTGGCCACGTCGATGTTACAAGGGCGAAACCTGTCGTGATGCCGCGGTCGTCGCCACCCGCGGTCGCTCCTTTAGACGCTCGTTAGCCGCTTGAGCAATTTCAAAGGAATGAGCAATGCGGAGAATCTCTTCCAAGGACGTGTTGTCTAGTTTCAGCGCCGCAGTACGGACTTCAGGATCGGGAGCCAGCTAAACCACCACATCCCGGATCAGGGATGTGGTGGTTACACTGCTAATTGGTGCACGTAAAATCGCATCGACAGCTGAGAGCCTGCAAGTCCGTGACCCAGGAACGATATGATTGACCAGGCTGTTTATGGTGCTGGTGGAACTCCAGCCGAGAGGGGTGACCACATGGTAGCGTTGGGAATAACAGTTTGTCAGCAAAAGGCAGATCTCCTGGAAAGAGAGAGCCACAGGATCGGGCAACGGTGCCAACTTGCGGAGAAGAAAGAACCTCTCCGTAGAGGCCCAAGACAAAAACAAAGACCGCTGCAAGGAGTCGTCCGTGACTTGAAAGCCCGTGAAATGTTGTTTCAACCGATGTAAGTAGATTTCCCAGTCCTCTTTTTCGTCATTAAAGGGTGCAAACGACGGCGTACGCAGGAAAACATCGGACATCCGAGAACTCAGAAGCTGTTGCGGTAACACGTCCTGGGCATCGACTTTGGCCGTTAGCAACTGCAGCGACTTTTGAGAGATGTCTAACTGGAGCTGCTGCTGCTGCATGAGCTGCTGCTGTTGCTCCAGCAGACACACCATTTTCGCCTCCATACCAACAACGAGCGCCGTTTACCTTGTCGGCAAAAATGTTGTAACAGCGACCGGAACGGTCGCGGGGTAGTAGTGACGGAAATGCGGCAGGACCCGAGGAGCGGCCCGCGAACAACAACACAATGGGAGAGGACGGACACGACCGGTTGAGGACCTTATGACACAACAAGAACAGACAACAGAGTAACGAACCAAACAAGACAACCACGTCCACTGGAATAGAAACACGGAAGTCAATAGGCTGTCTGAAGTGATATGTCCTGAGACGCAAGCGATGTTAGACTCCTGGCTGAGCTTTTTTTTTATTGGTAATTTCACACTTGATACAGGTAGACTAGCAGCGGCACATTACGCCGCTCTTCGGCCACAGAGAAAACTATTGAGACAAAAGAAGACAATCGCAGAACAGACAGGGTGGATGTACAAACGTAGACATTCAAAAGTAAAACACACGGAGCCATTCACGGGCGCAGAGTCCAAAATAAAAATGTTGAGACATGTGGACACGCACAGAGAGGACAGATGGCACATGCGAACGTTGGAGCACAAACTCTTGAACACGAACACAACGACACACACACAAACACTAGGCGATGATCTCCGGCACGCGAAAGTTTACTATTCGTGTGCGAGTCCAGGGACCTGCCTAAAGGGGAAAAATGGGGGAGGAGGGAGAGGGGAGTGTGTAGATGCCAGTGGCAATGGAGAAGGGAGGGGGAGGAGATAAGGGAGGGGGGTTGGTGAAGCCCAGGCGAGGAGGGAGGGAGGAAGGGAGAGAAGGGAGAGAGGGTACCCTCAGGAGAAAAACACAGAGTGCGGGGAGAGGAGGTTCAAAATGGCTCTGAGCACTATGGGACTCAACTGCTGTGGTCATCAGTCCCCTAGAACTGAGAACTACTTAAACCTAACTAACCTAAGGACACCACACACAGCCACGCTCGAGGCAGGATTCGAACCTGCGACTGTAGCAGTCGCACGGTTCTGGACTGCGCGCCTAGAACCGCGAGACCACCGCGGCCAGCTGGGGAGAGGAGGATCAAAGTTGGTAGGAGGGGTAGATGGAGGAGATGAGGGCATAATGAGGGAGGGGGAGTTGGTGGAAGCCACCTTGGGCGAGGGTATGGAGAGTGGGGAGATGGAGAGCAGGTGGGATGTGAGAATGCAGGCGCGGCAGCAGACGGGGTGGGAGCGGATGGGAGAGACAAGTGGGTAAGGGGTATCAAGTTTGCGGGAGGTGTAGAGGATCTGTATCCGTTCAAGGAAAAGAGGGAGTTGTGGGAACGGAATAATCCGCTTGGGGGAGGGGAGACAGATGCGATAGGCGAGGCAGAGCGCATGCCATTCTAGGATTTGAAGGGATTTGTAAAAGATAGCAGGGGCGGAAATCCAGGCGGGTTAGCATAGCAGAGGATAGGGCGGATAAGGGATTTATAGTAGTGGAGGATGGTGGTGGGGTCCAGACCCCATGTGCGGCCAGAAAGGAGCTAGAGGAGACGGAGTCGGGAGCATGCCTTGGCGTGTATTGTCCGGAGTTGGGGGGGTCCAAGAGGGGCGACGGTCAAGGGTGATCTGGCTGAGCGCGAGGCAGTCGCTTAAGTATGCTATCGGGGGCGCCGCTATCGGCCACTGGGACCACGAGTTCCACTGTGGCGACCTCACACTATAAGCGGACCAGGAGGCGCGCGCCGCCACAGCTTATGGCGCGATGGTGCAGAGACCTCTATGGGTCTTCGATGTCCATGACGTCTGGCGCGGATTCAAATTCCGCAGCGCGCGGTATCAGACTACAGAAGAATGCAGAAGATTAGATGGGTAGATCACATAACTAAGGAGGAGGTATTTAACAGAATTGGGAGAAGAGGAATTTGTGGCACTACTTGACTAGAAGAATGGATCGGTTGGTAGGACTTGTTCTGAGGCGTCAAGGGATCACCAATTTAGTATTGGAGGGTTAGCTCGGAGGGTAAAAATTTTAGAGGAAGACCAGGAGATGAATACACTTAGCAGATTCATAAAGATGTAGGTTGCAATAGGTACTGGGAGAAAAAGGAGCTTGCGCAGGATAGAGTAGCATGGAGAGGTGGATCAAACCAGTCTCTGGACTGAAGACCACAACAACAACAAGAATGAAGTAATTTTGCCGCCGTACAAGTCCACGACATGCGGGAGAGATGCACAGAGAATATCAGTTAATCATAACTGCAACACAAGCGTGCAAGTGGTCTCGGTTTTTGGGTCGTAATTCACAGTTATTAAGTTCACGTTAAACACTTTCTCAAGGAATAAACTCAGTGCATTTAAATTATTTATCGGATGTCAGATTTATACCATACTTTCAGGTCTTAAATTTACCATTTAATTTCGATCATTGCTTTCAACTTTAATGTTTGTTGTTGTGATTTCTTTATAGCACTCGGTATGTGACCATTGGCAACCGCAGGAAATCCTACCAATGTATGTGGTTTAATATATAAAACGAAATGTTCAGAAGTGTGCGATTTCCTAAGGGACGAAACTGCTGAGGTCATCCGTCCCTAGACTTACCCACTACTTCAACTGACTCACACCCATGCCCGAGGGAGGACTCGAACCACCGGGGCGCGGGCCGCGCAAATCGTGACATGGCGCTTCAAACCGCGCGGCATTTAAAACGAAGACATGTCAAAATATATAAGTAAATTAGATAACGTTTCATCTCTCACTCTTTCTCACATTTTTTCACACAGTCACTATTACGAGTACACTACTTAAACCTGTTAGGGCAGTCTGTGTCTTAAGAGGTACTGTTAAAATATATTTATCTGACCACAAGTGCCACTGTCCAGGGAATAGCGAATTGGTGGCTGACTAATTGTGTAGAAGCACACTTTTTTCTTTTTTTCATCCGTCTTCTGACTTATTTGACTTGAGCCGCAACGAATTCCAACCTCTTGATCTTAGAGTAGCACTTGCAACATACGTCCTCAACTATTTGCAGGGTGTATTCCAATCTCTGTCTTCCTTTACAGTTTTTACGCTGAACAGCTCCTTGTAGTAGCACAATAGGTACTCCTGAGATCATTCCATCGGCTTCGTTCTTATTGTCAGTGTTTTCTTTATCTTTCTTTACTCGCCGGTTCTCCGGAAGAGACCTCTTATTCCTTATCTTATCAGTCCACCTAACTTTCAGCATTCTACTGTAACATCACATCTCAAATAATTTGCTTGTTTTCTTTCCCGGTGACCCTCTGTCCATTTTTCAGTACCATACAATGCTGTGCTTCAGACGTACATTCTGACAAATTTCTTCTTCGAATTAATCCCTATGGGCTAGATCTATTTTTCTCAGAATTTCAAACATCTTGCATTATTTGACACTGTCGAACGCTTTTTCGAGTATGACAACTCGGATGAACGTGTCTTGATTTTTCTTTCTCTTGCTTCCATTATTAACTGCAAAGTCAGAATTCTCTCTCTGGTGCCTTTACCTTTCCGAAAGCCAAAAGATCGTTAACTAACATGTTATTAATTTTCTTTTTCATTCATATTAGTATTGTTATTGTCAGCATCTTGGATGCATGGGCTATAAAGTTGATTACGCGAATAATTTCAGTTAGATTACATCATGGTCAGACAGAGATTCCGAAGTAAGATACTGGAACGCAGGCGTACCCACGAGCAGATATAGACACAGGTCACAATTCAGTAGTGGTAAACAGTATGCTGAAGTGTAGGAGACTAGTCAGGAAGAACCAATGCGCAAAGAAGTGGGATAAGGAAGTACTATGAAATGAAGAGATAAACTTGAGATAAGTAGTAGCTTAGCAGGCAGTTCAGCTGAAGAGAAATGAATATTTCTAAAAAGGGAAATCACAGTAGCTGGACAGAAATATATAGCTATAAAGAGGTAACTGCGAAGAATCCATGTGTAACAGAAGAAGTACTTCAGTTGATTGATGTGAGAAGGAAGTACAAAAATGTTCAAGGACATTAAGGAACACAGAAATACCCGTCACCTGGGAATGAAATAAACGTGAAGTGCAGGGAAGAAGTGACTGTGGAAGGCTGTATAAAAGTCAAAACAACCTTCGGAGCAACTGACTGCAAGGTTGGTAACATTATACGTGCAATGGGAATTCCACTTTCAAATGCAGGGGAAAGAGCGGATAAGTGGAAAGTATACATTGCAGAGGTCTTGTCTGATGACGTGATAGCAGATGAAACATGAGTCTATATAGAAGAAATACGGGATTCAATAATAGAATCTCAGTTTAAAAGACGTTCGGAAGACTTAAGATCGAATAACTCAGAAGGGATGGACATCATTCCACCAAATCTAAAATTGTGGAAGTAGATACAAAACGACTATTCACGTTGGTGTGTAGACTTAATGAGACTGTCGATATACCATATGACTTTCGTAAAAACTTCATCCAAACAATTCCTAAGATTGCAAGAGCTGACAAGTACGAAAATTATCGTGTAATCAGCTTAACAGCATTCAAGGTGCCGACAGAAATAAAATACAGAATGATACAAAAATGTGGATGTGTTAGATGACAATTAGTTTCGCTCTAGGAAAGATAATGGCACCAGGGAAGCAATTCTGACGTTACAGTTAATAATGGAAACAAGTGCAAAGAAAAACAGGACACGTTCATAGGATTTATCGACCTGGAAATTGCATTCCACAGTGTATACGAATGTAATAAACTTTGTCAAATTGTGAATGATGTGTATCTACAACACAGGCTCGATCCTTGCACGTGTTTGCTTTCGGTTGAGCTGCTATTTTAATTATGTTGAACCCACTTTAAAATATTAGCGACATTATATGAGAAGACATAATAATGTATTATTTATTCACAGGTAACAATGATGTTAAAAACTAGCAGCGTGATAATGTCACACGAGAGGTAACACTTGAGACGCAGGATATCTGTCCCTCAATCACTTCCTGCCATGCCCAGAAGTTATATCCGATGGCAATTACCCCTCCCCCTGCTCCATAACGCCAGGAATAACACCACTACGCCTCTCCAGAACTTTGGAAGAACCTCTTCCCAGGCCCCGCAATGATCACCGGCAGTGGTCACCTAATGCACTGCAGAGCCACAATTAATAACTGAAAACAAGGAGGCGCCATCATCACCAGTCCATGCTTTCTGGTCACGCCCAGTCTTTTTTTTGTGGTGGTAACACCAACCTACACATGGGTCCGTAATTCCCTAGTTCCGCTGCTGCTGATCTCCAACCAACGGACTGCAGGGATTTCAGGCGGCATGTAGGAGAGCGGCGATGTGCCTGGTGCACGGACATGGCGATATACTTCTTTGGTGGTCAGATGTCATCGATCACTACCTTGATTATAGTTACCCTCACGTTCTCATGCAGTTTCACTTCGTAGCCACTATCACATGTGAGATTCCATTGTAATGTCCCTACGCAATGTACAGTAATATTATTGTGTTATTCCGGCTGCGAGTACCAGAGATGGTGCGATACCGTAACTGAGGCGACACCGCTCTTTGCTGTGAAGAAAGATCATCTATGCTTGTTGTAAATGTTGCAGATAAGGAATGGCTATTGGAGGTTTTTTTTGGGGGGTGTGTGTTCAGGTAAGTTTGCATATAGACGTAATTTGAAATGCAGAGGGGAGGTAATTGTAATTATTTATAAGATTTCTCTTGTGCAAAAGAAGGTAAATATCGTCTATCAACTTTTATTCGATGTTGGATCCCCGGACTTCCATAAAACGATTAGTATGTTTGGCAATACAGTGTGTAGTGATTTCTTCGCAAATTAACAGTATTGGGCGAATCTGCAATATTTGGCCGTCAGCTTGTATGTTCAAGACGTCCTCTAAGTGACCAGTTTGTTAGTCAATGGTTCAAATGGCTCTGAGTACTATGGGACTCAACTGATGTGGTCATCAGTCCCCTAGAACTTAGAACTACTTAAACCTAAATAACCTAAGAACATCACACACATCCATGCCCGAGGCAGGATTCAAACCTGTGACCGTAGCGGTCGCGTGGTTCCAAACTGTAGCGCCTAGAACCGCTCGGCCACTCCGGCCAGCTCAGTTTGTTAGTCAGAAGATATCACACTGCCACTGTTCTTCAGCCTTCTCATTCCGGAAGTGTTTCCAGAAAATCTTGCGACGACTGTGAGTACTAAAGCTGCCAAGAGAGACGGATTCTTCATCGCGAGTTGTAGCAGTTTTCTCCGACTTTACCTGGCGTTCTCTGAGAACCGGAAACCTCCGTCCGCCAACTCATCCTGTACCTAACCTGTTCTCTCCTTAAAGCAGCCACGAAGGAAACGTATTTATCTACAGTCAAATTTTTTTCACAGATTCCTATTTTAGACAAAAAATTTAAAATGAATGCATCTACGCGCAAAAAAAGGTCAGAAGACAGTTTAAATGCAGTATCTGGTATCTGTCTTACCCTTGTCAATATCAAAGGTCACGTTAGTTAATTTTTTGTTTACGATGTAGCAGTTCATTATAGAGAGACGACCGATTGACAGAACTGCTTACGAAATCAGGGAACTTGTTAGGATTTTGTATCATTTACATGTATGTATGCTATTGGTCAGAGATGTACAATAACGTCTGTTTCTGTTTTACATACCCTGCCATTGTTCGAGACCACAACGGGGACAGAGAGACCGGCGGACTGATGCTGTATGGTTCATCTCAAGAGACTACCCGGATGTCCAGACCGCAGGCAAGCAACAGCAAGTTTACCCATCTGCGCTCTAATACTGTCATTTTCTGTAGAGTCTTCCTACTTCTATTGTATTGTATTGTATTGTATGTTAACCGGGGACCTAGAAACGATGGAGCCACAGTGGTCCACAACCCCACGACGACTACCACAGTCCACTTCACCCCTCCGCCACCCCACACCGAACCCATGGTTACTGTGCGGTTCGGCCCCCGGTGGACCCCCCCAGGGAACGTCTCACACCAGACGAGTGAAGCCTCTATGTTTGCTTGGTAGAGTTATGGTGGTGTACGCGTACGTGGAGAACTTGTTTGCGCAGCAATCTCCGACATAGTGTAACTGAGGCGAAATAAGGAGAACCAGCCCGCATTCGCCGAGGCAGTTGGAAAACCGCCTAAAAACCATCCACAGACTGGCCGGCTCACCGGACCTCGACACAAATCCGCCGGGCGGATTCGTGCCGGGGTCCAGGTGCTCCTTCCCGCCCGGAAAGCCGTGCGTCAGACCGCACGGCCAACCGGGCGGGCTCCTATTTCTATTAGTTATAGAAGTATAACCAAAAAATTTCATGAGTCATTTTCTGTGTGTGTTTTGAAACTACGTGGGTCGTGTGAAGATTTTTTTTGTTTAGTGGTTTATGTTGAGGACACGCACCCAGTTGAGAATGGAACGGGAACAGAATACAACGGACCATATTCAGTCAGTTGACTAGGTCCCTTCCACAGACAGTTCAGTAGCTGTAATGACCGCAGCTAGGACTGAGGAGCTTAACATTAAAGATCTTTTACTTAGTACATCCCAAACGGTGCAGACGTTAACTGCAAATCAACAATCGACGTCTGCTAAAATGTAATCTGTATCAACTGAACAGTCTAGGACATCTTCCGCACAAGAATCAGTGCCAGCGGAACAAGACAAAATTTTCACAACGGTTCAGACTGTAGCAGTAGAAAAGTCAAGTCTATGCTAAACAAGGCGGTCTCCTAAGCGGAAGGAGGCACTAGTGACTGAAGAAGCAAATATCAGGTTAACTGTGCAAGATATTAGTGGTATGGTTGAGTCGTTGCCAACCAAACAGAATTTTGAGAGTTTGAAATGCGAAGTGGAGCATTTAAGCATTCAGCAAAATAAACGAAATAAGAGCAAGTGGGTCTGAGACACATGTCACATTTTTCGACGAAACGTAGCAAAATGTGATGAATTAGGCGTCAGTGATGAGGAGTCCGACGCCTACGATAAAAAGTACACATGTGGTGTCTGACCCTATTTGTTGGCAATATACCACCCTACAATGTGTGGAGGAGAAGCTCGTAAGGAACCGGCAGTTCCAAGCCTTCTGTCCGCAAAAGAAAACTGTTAGCCCCGTAGTTTTAATTCGCGGGTTCAGAGGAGTTTTACCCCGAGCATGGACTTATGCGCAAAAGATTTCTTTTGTCGCTGGCTACGTACAAGGGGAAGGTAGTTTATGGTGCACGGATATTGAGCGAGCGTTCTTGAGTGGTTATTGGCCCAAGACAATTCAAGGACGACCGAAAAGACTGAAAAGAGGTTTATAATTCAGAACCATTTTCAGTCAAGAGTGGAAACTTGCGTCGGTACTTTGAGAAGTACCCGAATAAAAATATATATTGGGGCACTCCAGTCCCACAGGTGGGTATTTTGAAAAGTATTAAGGCAAAGTTACGTGTCGAGATACGCGAAAAACTCACGTATGCCTCCGAAGACATTGTCGAAGACTCTCTCGCTGTCGTCACCATCGACCTATTAAAAGAAGACTTAAGAGCTACAAATCATGGGAATGGGTCGTCGATTAGAGTAAACTAGAACTTCGCATATCACTGAAGACCGAGCGGTAATAATAATGGTAGAGCGCGGCAGAGCTCAGGCTTCGAAGCTCAGCATAATAAACAACAGCTGAACGTCGGCCAACGATTGAGTACCAATGTGGTGCAGTTCCAATCTCGCTGGGCTAAAAATAAACCTAACGAACGAACATTCAAACCGATGCAAACCACGAATCAAAATAACAACAACCAACATAGAATAATTAGCAATTGCACTGGAAGAATCAGAACTGCCAACCACAAAATATTAACCAGCAATCTCCGAATATAAATAACTGGAGAGAGCAAGCGCCAGTGATTACGGATATCATTGACGAACCCAGAACGCAGCCGTTAAACTAAAGACGACCAGATCGTGCCAGGGAGAATCGGTAGGGTGTGATGTAAGGGGCTCTGGCAAGAGAGTTGTCATGTTCCAGTGTAATGACGGACAGAGACTAGTAGATGTACAAACGCATGACGTCCACCATTGCACAGTCAAACGTATGACCGTTCCTATACCTCCAGAAGCCTATGACCCTACCATTAAACTAATTCTTGATACAGGTGCAAATGTGAATGCAATCTCCGCAGCACTGTTTGAGAGGTTGACAAGGCATCGGAAACTACCAGTCTTTCCCGTGAGTAATTGTGAAGTTACAGGAGCAATCGGTACTGGGGCACATAAGATAAAGATACAGACTGTTATTGAAATAAGAATAGGAAATGTAGCGACTTAACGCAGTTCCTAGTAATAAATAAATTAATAGAGAAATAAATTAATGGAGACGGACGCAAAATTCGACTTCTCTGGGGGCTGTGCCTTTTTTAAGATTGATGATAAGAATGTGTGTGTGGAGCTGATCAGAAAAGGCTGTAGCCACGGAAAATATTGTCGAGGTTCAACACTTAAGCTTGTAAGGTGTTTAAGAAGAGCCGGGGATAAAATGCAGAAGAGGTTTGTCAAGTATGCACATTAACCGATGTTGTATCTGAACAGACGTCTGAATCTAACTGTTCGGACGATCGGCAACGAAAACAAGTGGCAGACGTATTGCAACAGAATAGCGCTTTGAAAAATTGGGTATAGTGAAAGGCTATGTGTGTAATTTAGAAGTGTACCCACATAGTAGATATTGTCAAGATTTTTCTCCTGTACCTTGGCGACTTCGACGATGCGTCGATGAAGAACTGCAACGAATGTAGGATTGGAAATTGATTGAGCCATCCACAAGCCCATACTGTAGTTCTTTATTGGTTGTCCATAAACCTGAACTGCGTAGTCAACTTACACTTTTTGTCGACGATATTCTCACTGCTACATCTTCTTGGGAAGAACACATTAACCTCTTGGCCAGAGCCATAAATGGATTTAGTAAAGCAGGCGTGACAGCCAGTCTACAAAAGTATCATATTTTACTTGAACGGATCCGATTCCTCGGACATATAATAGACAATAGGGGAATAATGCCGGATTCAGCGAAGGTGAGCGCTATCAATAATTTACTCACACCATCAAACAAGAAGCAGTTAAAACCTTTCATAGGAATGACGACCTCCTATGGGTGATTTTTAAACAAACAAGTGATGAATGCAGAGCCCTTACACCAGATTCTACGAAAAAACGTAGCGTGGAGGTGGACGTATGAGTGTGACGTTGCATTCCAGCTCATCAAAGACACTCTTACGGATGCAAAATTGTTACACCATCAGGATATGAATTTGGAGTTTGGTTTGATGACTGATTCATCGAGCATTGGTTAAGGTGCTGTTTGTTTCAAATCAAGGATATCAATAATCAGCCAACGTTCTGCCCCATAGCTACGAAAGTTGCGTGTTATCATGCCGCGAGTGCTACTACATAACCACAGAATTGAAAGCTTTGGTGGTTGAGTGGGTGTTTCGAAAATTTCACAGTTACTTGTTTGGAGCATGCACAACCGTGTACTGCAGTCAAGAAGCTCTCACATTCTTCAACAATGCAAACTACTTCACGCTCGTCTCTCACGCTGCGCCTTGGCTTTACAAGAATATAATTTCAGAGTTGTATACATAAAGGGACAACATAATCAGATAGCAGATGCTTTATCTAGACTACCTGAAAGTTTGGAGAACATTATTAGTGTGAAAGATGTGGAGAAGCAACATAGGATCTTGCTGATGAAAGATTTGGAATTCAGGAGATATTATTTATACATGTGTAGTAACCTATCTGTCCTCCAGCAACGAGATGATCAGTGGTCTATAATTCTGAATAAACTGAGTCAGCCAAGGGCACCTCCACAGATTTTTTAAAGTAGTTGATCATGTTTTGTTCCACAGAAATTCTGATACTTGTGCCAAGTGTTGTGTATGTATACAAGAAGATTACGTGGAAAAGCTTATACTGCGCACTCATTATGTTTGGGGACATTTTGGCGTACTTATATGTGCAATCAAGATAGGTAGCTATTGGTAGTTTCCGAATATCAGGAGAAGAGCTCATCAGGTTTTGAGGAAATGCGAAGTTTGTCAGCTGACTAAGCCTTGTAACAAAGGTATACAAGATAAAATCCACTCCATCATTCCACATAAGCCCTTAGATCTAATCTCTGAGGACATCTGCGGGCCAGTTCCGAGGGCAAGATTAGGTGATAAATACATAGTTGGATTTTGGATACATTAGCTAAGTATGTAATGTTGTACCCAATTCGATCAGCCACGAGCAAATCCGTTATCAGTAAATTGTTTCCTGATTTTATTCCATCTGTTGGGGAGCCAAGAATGATTCTAACAGATAATGCAACGATTTTTAGGTGTTATACTTGGAAGAAGGCTTTACGGGAAGCAAATATTACACATGTCAAAACGTCATGTTACAGTTACGTAGCAAGTCCCATCGAAAGTGTGTTTAGAGAGTTTAATCCTTTTATGAGAAAGTATTGCTCAACGAAGCAAACCAAGTAGATTGATCTGTTGGAAGACTTCACTACAATCGTAAATAACCTACCGCATACAACTACTGGTTACACTCCATAAAAATTGCTGCTAAATACCAAAGAAAGTAACGAGTGGGTGCAAGCATTACCAAATATATCCCGAAATAGGATCTTATGGAGAAAAAAATTCTTGATGCTTACCTCAACATGAAAATGAAAGCCCTTATGAGAAAGAAGAGACAGATGAGGGATTAAAGAGAAGACAGTATTACAATGTTGGAGATTTGGTACTATCGAGATCTCATTCAAGAGCTTCACTTACCGAGAAGAAGACCAAGAAGTGGGAAAAAATATACCATGTGCCATATGTTATTACAAAACAACCACATCCAGGTGCATATCTGGTGGCATTCCCAAAGACATTGGGAATAAAGGGTGACTACCCTCTTAAGGATTTAAAAATGTTCTATAAGTAATTCTGTGTGCTGTTTTAAACGTACGTCATGTTTTGTGTAAATAGTAGTAATTTAAGTTATGTAATTTGTTTCCTATGATATGTGTTGATAATATGTCACGATTGTGTGCCATGAACTGGTGTTCTAAAATGAGTGATCTTCCGTTCCGGATGTAGGGACTTAACTATGTGATTTATTTATGGTTACTTTCACCATGCTTGATTTTATAACCCTGGGTTCGGAGTAGGGCGGTGGAGGGGTGAAGTGGACTGCGGTAGTCGCCGTGGGGCTGAGGACCACTGCGGCTGCAGCGGAGGCAGAGCCTCTCCGTCGTTTCCAGATCCCCGGTTTACAATAAAATACAATACAATGCTTCATTTTCTTGTCGGTTGTCAGTACTTGTAGGAAAATCTGCATAGTTTTTTTTTTATTCTGTAGGTAATTCCAATTTTTGCAACATTCTGATTTCTGTGTCTTAGCGTTAAGTGAGTTTCGTGGACTCTTTTTTCTGAATAGCATATCCTATCTCTTTTCCTGTTCTTTTGTCCTTTATTAGTCTAGTGTTCTAGTTTTTTTTTAACCTTCAGATCGTACAACAATTTTTAAAATATTATTGTCCGCATCTCGTGGTCGTGCGGTAGCGTTCTCACTTCCCGCGCCCGGGTTCCCGGGTTCGATTCCCGGCGGGGTCAGTGATTTTCTCTGCCTCGTGATGACTGGGTGTTGTGTGATGTCCTTAGGTTAGTTAGGTTTAAGTAGTTCTAAGTTCTAGGGGACTGATGACCATAGATGTTAAGTCCCATAGTGCTCAGAGCCATTTGAACCATTTGAAAATATTATTATATACAAGTAATTGATTTACAACATTATGTGTTGCGTTTTGTAGCGATTACTTTGTCTCATGCTAACTAGTGACTGTTCCGGACAGTATTCTTCGGCATTGAGTGAAATCGCCATTAGCGACATAAAGACAGTGAACTTTGTTCCTGTGAGTTGTTTGAGGCCTGTGTCCTGTCTGACAACGAAACTTCAGTGGACGTGTTACTGATTGACAATGATGTTGTGGTTTTTGTTGAGTTAGGCAAACTAGTTTTACTATGTAAAGACAGATGTGACTGTTTGCACCAATCTTATCTGAAGAGTTCTAGTGTCATTTTTAAATGGAACTTTGGATACTCTGGACAATTTATCCGGTGTTGCGAAGATATCTCAGTGTACATTATGCACATCAAACCGGTCGGAAGAATGATGAAACTAAAAAAAAATCTTAGGTTATTAGAAAGAAGTTTATAGTAGCCATCCTTCATCTCAATACGTCAGAATTTGGACGGCGACGGCGTTCTGAAACGTGACGTCGTTTAGTAACAGAGTCCTAACAATTTGCGCTTCGCACGTACCGCTGAAGAAATGTTTCTGGATCATGCCATGTAGAAAAACGTTGAAAATCTTCAATTCCTGTGATAAACAATGAATGAGTTTATTTTGTGTCCACCACACCCACAATCCTTGCTGTGATTTGTAGTGCCGTTACACCATCAACTAAGGCTCATATCATCATAAACTACCTTTCAATACTCTTGTTGACAAAAATTTTGGATTGTGACTGGCAACAAGGTCTCATAATTTTAAATGATATATCGAATATTATACTGATTTGCGAATATTTCTGTTTTATCTACAACGGCACTATTGTTTTATTACAACCAAGTTAACCAAACGTGGTGCAAAGGAAAGGTGGCTGACTTTCGTAAACTGAGTCATCAGTTTCATGTCCCTATCTGAAAAATGATAAACACTATGAGAGTGGATTTCAACAGCTACCGTACCTGTAAACGTAATCTAACCCGTAATTGTTCTTCCATGAATTTGAAAGGCTGTTGAACGTTTCTCATTTACTTTTTTAAATTTTTTTTTACAGTATCCTTGCTTCCTAGCGTACGCAAATAATCCACTGGCTAGACTGATAGGTTAACGTGTATTAGTGGATCAGTCCGCTTCGTTGGCATAGCTTCAGGAGTGAAATCATATGCAAAGTCAACCTTTGTAAATAACTGTATGTTATGTGAAGACTGTATTGAGTATGTGCGGCGGAAGTCAGTATTACACAGATGTAGACGAAAACTGTAGGCTACAGCGAATACGTCAGGGGTCTCTTGAATCACTTTCCTTGAGATTTCTTAATCTTTTTTATCGCTGCGTCTGAGAGGAAGCTTTTTCATGTACATTTATAACACATTGATACAATGACAGAAACATGGAGAAAATGTCGCTTCGATTAATACGTTACGAACAGAAAACAAACGAATTTTATCCCAATAAATGTACAATTGCACAGTAATTTATCAGATAGCAACATAATCTTTAATATCTCAATAATGAATGCTGAGGCAGTAGATTACAGATTAGTAAATTGCTCTCTCGTGACGTCATATTTCGGGGACCCCAGGAGCTTTAGATAGATGAGCAGCTAATTGGAACAGAAATATTTTACTTTAGACTTTCGCTATGGGCAGAATTTTCTTCGGAGTAATTTCTTCTTGCGCTGCTGTTTGCCTTACACTTTACTTCCATTAAGAAAATGACTTTGGCAAGTAACAGAAAGCCTGGGAGATATTGATGGTAGTCCAAGTCTCACAATACTGCCCAATATTTCAAGTGAATTGAGTTCGATTTCCATTTATTTCCTCAGTTTATCGAAATGGCCAACAACTAAGATTCTTTTCTCTATATTTATTATGCAATATCTCATACTCAATCTTTTAAATCCTTTTACTGAATTTTTGTTATGTCAGTCTTCACTTTGGGATTTTGTTGGTAAAACAGTTTAGTTTGGATTGCGTTGAATACCGCCTTGCTTTTAATAAAACTTAATTTTCCATAAAGTAATGGGATATATGAACTTTAAAGGCGGCAAAGTTTGCATTTTGGCGTCATACCCTTGCCAAAACTCTATTATGCTATTATTCGTAAAGACAAGAATGAAAAATGAAGGTTTGGTTCACGATAATGAGTTAGATTAAAGAAATAACCTGACTTCGGCGAACAGAATGGAATATGTTTCTCCTTGCCCACTTTTGAATAGTAGATTGCAACTGTTAACTCTGACTGGTCACTAAATACGTCTTCAGCGAACCTAAGAACACGGCCACGCCTGTTGTGATACGCTTAAACTTCTGCTGGTAGACTCAAGTATGGGAGATACAGGTGACAGTATTTTGTTACTCATTGATCGCATTGTTTTACAACGTTGTTTTGCGAAAACATATCGGGTAATTTTTAAGAACGTGTATTCGAACATTTCTATGTGATCATTATTCTGACACCAGCGTTCACCTGGGGATAATGATAAAAAGATAAGAGGGATTACAGAATGTATAGATGCTTGCATTCCAGTGTGTCATTCTGGGTATCGCAGGCTCATGGTGTAGCCTTCGATGCTGACACGAGAATTTTTAGTACAGGAATGGCTGAGTACTAATACGGTCCAGACTATGTTCGTTTAGGACGTGAGACATGTACTATAAACACTCCCACGGCGGAAAGTGAGGAAAGGCTTCCGTCCTTCCACTAGTGTATAAGTAGCGTCAACTCTTGTTATACTGTACCCATCTGGCTCAACTTCGCAAGGCTTGTCGGCCGTGTTTTGCTTATCAACGCGTAACACTCTTGCCTGCCAGCAGCTGTCTCTGTCGCAGCTCACTTTTGCTCTGGCGTACTTTTTGACTGCATTCGGTCGATACGCCGCATTTCTCTCGTTTTCATCAAAGCCCTATGGGTCGATCCGACTAAATTATCCTTTTCACTAGAGATCCTGGCGACCGGCCCTTCAGGCCCTGTTTCACCTCTTAAGAATTATCTTAACAATGTGTTTCCTTAATCCTGTCACTTAATCTTATACTTTTCTATAGGCCCTCTTGCCCTCCTCCTTAACCCAAACACTGTGGAACTTATTTCATTACCAGGCCTTTTGCTCAATAACTTCTCACTTCCTATTCCAAATTTACAAACTAAAATGAATCATCTGTCCTTAATACTACGCCCTAGTGCGTTCATCTTCCTTCTAATGCTTTTATGCTCCGGGTATCCAATCCACTGGAATATGAATGAAAACTGGGTCTTAACTCAGTCTTGTATTTCTTCCTCTACATACCAAAACAAGAACTACGCTCAACAGAACAAGTATCACTGCAATTTCTGGCATGTCAGTAGTCAATATCGTCTCTTTCTGGTACTTATTTTACCGATATAAATTTACTTGCTGAATAAGGTTTACAGGGAGACTTGTCCGTCCTACTGGTTCAGAAACATGTCTATGGACTGCATTAATTCTAGTCCTAGATTTTGATTTAAGCTTGTTTAATCTGCGGCAGATAGCACTTCTATGGGCTGCTCTGGCCAATACAAAAGAGGCTGCGAAATATTCAGATGAGTTGTCCGTAAAATCGCGATGGACAGATGAAAAGTAGGCCACATTATCTCGTACGCTGTTCGGTGTCCCATTTAATATCAAATCGCACTTGTTTCATTCTAGCCTCATGACTGACGTAAGCTTCCCTTGCTCAAAATAACTAGCCTCTGCTTCCATATTGTCAAACGTAGTGTACAACCAATGCGCCTTGACCGGCTGAAAGTACAATTCCGGCTGGATCATTTCTTTATCGCATTTTCCTACCTTCTTTCGTCCCACTAGCAATTTCACTGTACAGAATTCCTGCCGCTCTTATTACCATATTCGGACAGACTGTGCCTTCACCTCATTAGCATTTTTGTAACTTTTCTTCCATCATTTCTACATATCCCCTTGTATTTTTCAATTAGTAACAGCCGCTGCTGTTTAACTCTTAGAAATTTCTTCAATAGCCCCCACCCGACAGGATGCACTTGAACTGTGCAGCACTCGAAATATGCTTGTTTCCTTGCTGCTGGTATAGAAATGGAAATGGACCTGTCACCCCATTAGTTATCACTGATCCTGTAGATATCTTGAAATAAAAAGGCAATATTTTGTGTTCAGATTCTAAACCAACCCCAACTCTGGCGGTAGTTCCTTCTGTACTTTCCTTAAACCCTCCAAATACTGCTCTGGTGACAATAAGTTTACCCCTAGCTGACCTCTTGCACCCGGCAGCACAGCCTCCTGTAGTTCTGATACATTCCCTTGGGCTACCTGAACACTATTTTCTAAGGAATGCAACCATTTTGTCATTACTACTTTCCTGTCTAAAACTTCTCTTTCGGTTTGTAGTTCCCAGACACTCTGGTTAACTGCCTCTTCTGTAGCTCTTGTATACCTCATTACTTCTCCAGTCAGTTGTCGCAGTAGTCGTGTGTTATTCTAGACACTCCAACCTTCAGTAACCATGCATTAACAAGAGCTTGTACAACTGCTGCTGTCTGCTGGTTTGGCATCACGACTGTTTCTATGTATCTTGAAAAATGATCTATCATTGTGAGTACATAAAATTCCTGCAGGTGTTTTGCTGAGTAGATCTAAAACATCAGTCCCCATGAATTCAAATGGCTCTAATGCTTCAGGTAACCTCTGCCATGGTACTCTTGTTCGACACAAATCCGCTCTCTGTGTGCACTATATGCAATTCCACACATGCTGGCTTACGTCTATCTGCCTGTTTCTCCACCAATATCTTCCTGCTACACTTTCGTTGGAGATCTGCAACCTCCATGGCCCACTAAAATATGACAATGAACTTCTTGTAGCACTCTGTTCCTTAGCTTTGCTAGTACCAATGCCCCAACTAGGTTTCTCTACATAGCAACACATTCTGTATACAGAACTGTGACTGCTTAAAATGTTGCTAACATTCTTCATCAGCTCTCCATGCTGTTAGCCATTCATTATGCTCATTACCTCCCATGTTTAATATTGCTACTTTTACACTCAAACCATCTGCATTTCTATGCTTCTTCCTAGGTTTATGCATGACTTCGAAATCTAATTTGCTTTGTCTTACTGCCCATCATCTCAGCCTACTGGAAGGATCCTTTAACACCAAGAGCAATATTAATGCCACATGATATGTTATTACTCTAAGCTTTTTACCATACATATAACATTTGAAATATATCATTCAATAAATAAAGCTTAGCATACCTTTCTCCATTGTAGAATAATTTCTTTCTGCAGAATTTAATTGTCATGTTGTGTGAGCTTCTACCTCTTATGACAGCACACAGCCAAGTGCATGGTTTGATGCATAACATGATGAAAAAAATTCTCTATTAAAATCCAAAAATACCCATATCGGACTCGAAAAGCTTCTTTTAGTTCCTTAGAAGCTAAACTGGCACTCTTCTGACCACACAAATTGAGTACCTGTCAATAACAGCTCAGTCAACAGTCCAGCAATTTCCGAAAATCCGTTTATGAACTGGCGGTAGTAGTTCGTGACTCCTAACAATGATTTTATCCTTTACAAGTTCTGTACAGGAAATTCACGTACAGTTTTAATCAGTTCTGGGTCTGTCTTAACCCCATCTTTACTTACGATGTGGCATAGGTATTTCAACCTTTCAATCACATAATTACAATTTTCTGTACTCAGTGTTATTTTCGCTGCTCTTAACCTTAGAAATACTTCCCTTAATAGCTGTATGTGCTGTTCCGTATCACTCCCACAGACGTTTACATAATGAAGAAACACCAAGCAATGCTGTGATTTTAAACCTCTAAGTACTCTGTCCAACAATCTCTGAAACGTTGTAGGTGAATTTTTTAATCCGAATGGCATTCTTTTGAATTGGCAGAGTCCCCAGGGTACAGAAAACTCTGTTTTGTGTCGATCCTGGGATGAAACCTTTATTTGGTGGTAACTACTCTTCAGATCAATTGTCGAAAAATTTTTGCCTTACCTTAAATGGTCCAAAATGTCTGTGAGGGTTGGCAGAGCGTTGGTGTGTGTTATGATTTTTGGAGTTAGATGTCTGTAATCACAACGAAAACAATATTTTCGTTTTCCATTCATAGATTTTTTTTGCATCTCCCCTCCCCCCCCTCCCCCCCGCTCCACCACCATGCAATATTGCTCCATCTTTCATCTGTTGATGGGTAAGTTCACCCAAAATTGGTTGTAAGTAAGTAAGTATTTAAGTATTATGTATGGTTTCCGGTAGACTGGTGATACATTTCCCATTCGTATGCAGTCCTGTGTAATATGTGAAGCTTGCAATTGTCTGTTTGGAGAAAAAAATCTTTAAATTGCCAAAGTAATTTTTCCATCCATTCCCTACTGCTTCCCTCTACATACTTCACTTTCCGACCTAAACCAGTTTCAATTGCGTTCGGACGTTTCTGTGGCTAACATTCTCCTTCATCCAGGATATCCATATCAGCGATTAACAAACGCTTTGTTAATTCTATGTCGCCTGAGCTAAAATTCTCTTTAAAAACAGATACCCTTTTTTCTTGTATGCATACTATACTTCTTTTAAATAAGCAACCCATCTGATCTAATACTTCATTCTCTTCTAGCGGTTCCACCATGCACAAAATTCCCACCAGCAAGCTGGACTCATCATGGACCCAAAGTGATATCCCGGTAGCCTTAGGTACACATCATCCAAATCAAGTCGTTCGCAGTTAATCAGTTCGTCTTTCGCAACAGACTCACCTCGAGACATCATTACACTGGCTACGGCTTCAGCTACCTGAAACACTTTTCGGTCAAGTTCTATCTTATGATACCGATGATCAATTATGGCACAATGCTTAGAGACGAAAGCTATCCTAGAATCATGTCACGTTCCGCACTCATATGTGGCATAACCGGTACACTTCGTTTAAACTGAACGGTATTTAGCTAAAAGACTACGTCCACCAATCCCCAATCCTAATGGTGACATCTTTATCCCCCACTCCACATAATCTGTACTGTGCTTACGTATCACCAGATCACTACTGGCGACCGGCACATGCGCCCATGTGTCCAATAATGTCCTGAAAGCCATTTTTTTTCCTACTATTCCTCTTACCGCACAATCCACCTCTGCATACGATTGAATGGCATCCAGCTTTACTCGGAGTGACCGTAGGTGGACCTGAAGTTCCTGTTGGCGTTTAATAACTTATTTTTTCCCTGCCCGCTACTTCTAAAACTATTACTTCCTCTTACTTTATTCACCCTACTCCATGGTTGACGACACTGTCTCGTTACAAGATCTATTCGCCCACACATGGAACATTTTATATTAGTTGCAAACGCTGTCTGTGCAGCTTGTATTTCAGTCGACAAAACGATGTCCTCACACTCTATAGCTAACTGCACTGCTGAGTGCAAATCCATTGGACCCTTTTCAGTACATGTCTTGTCATTTCTGCATTCAATACCCTTAAAAAAGCATCGAGTGCCCTCTGCTCAGCTTCTTGCATAATAATTTCCTGTCGTAATTCGTATGTATATCTATTAATTTTCGTCATTCTATCCGAAATTTTTTCAGTAGTTTCTGTATGCCTCTTAGATATTACCCCTAATGGTTCCCTATAGTGTATGGCAGTATTTCGTTTTGTATATCTCGGAATTAAGCTTCTTTAAATTCTTCGAATATTGTGGCCCCCTTAAGAGCTTCTGTATACCCGATATAACTTTGGCTTCTCCTGTTAGTCTCAGTTTTGCAACACTCAATAATTCCTTACCAGTTCAACCTCCCAACTCAGCCAGATTTCCAAGGTCTCGTACAAAGGCCTGAACATCCTCTGTCGCCTTAGCAGGAAGAGGAGCAATTAAACTTGCGACTGACAAATCAGCATCCCCTGGTGATGACTGTTCTGTACTATCCACTGTTGATTACACTACCTTTTCTAACAATATGCGTACTGATTCCAGCTCTGACACACCATGTGTTTGGTTCTGTCGAAGATTTGTCCTTGACACACTCTTTTGCAAAATAACATTCACACGACAAGAAAACTAAATACATTAATTCTTACGTCTAATCAGGAGCCGTCTTGACTCCCAAAATTGCCTAGCCTTATGCCTCTAACAATTACATGTGTAACATTTTACCGTAACTGATTCCATACATGGCTCTGAGTGGCTCTTGACGTTACACTGTGGGCATGTAACAGGCCCTAACCAATTCCAACTTCCATCACCTCAATAAGTAGACAAATCCACTGGTTCTCTACTCACAATAAAATCTACTATATGACCGTCAAACCTTCCCTCCATAATCAAAATACCGTAGCGTAGGCTGTAGCTTTAGTCGTTGTTCTAAGAAGGCTACGTCAATGATATGCCACCAGTGTTAGCTGACCATGGATTGTCACTCGTGGAGAGTAAAAAGAGACTTCAGTATACAGTACATCAGTTTTATTAACTCCTTTATTCTGGCCCTTGGCCATAGTACACCAGGAACAGCTTAGTGGAGGTGTCTAGTTGCCTCTGATGCATTCCTGACAACACAAAGGGTGAATGGCCTTTCAGACCATGATGCACAAATTTTAACACTAAAAGGCTTTTGTACTCAAACCAATGTCATATTTAATTACAAACTATGTAGGAAAATTAATCCAACAGCAATAGAGAGTTTTTTAAAACTTGTCAAGGAACAAGAGTGGCAAGATGTTTATAGTGCCGACAATATAGATGATAAATACAATGCTTTCCATAACACATTTCTCATGCTCTTTGAGAGTTGCTTTCCATTAGAACATTCTAAACGGGGTACTAGCAGTAATGGACAGCCCGGTTGGCTGACTGGTGGGATAAGGATATCTTGTAGAACAAAGCGGGAATTATATCAAAATGTTAGAAGTAGCCACAATCTAGCTACAGTAGCCCATTACAAACAGTATTGTAAGGTGCTTAAAATGTTGTTAGGAAGGCAAAGAGTATTTGGTACACAAATAAAATAACTAATTCACAGGATAAAATTAAAGCCATATGGTCAGTTGTGAAGGAAGTGTCTGGTCAGCAGCACAAGGGCGATGATATAAAGTCAGTTCGCAGTAATAATATTTCTGTTACTAATAAATCAGATATATGTACAGTATTTAACAATCGTTTTCTGAGCATTGCTGCTGGGTTAAATAATAATTTAGTTTCTACAGGAAATCATATAAATTTCTTAGTAAATGCCTTTCTGAGATTGATGTCTGAAATACGCCTCTGTGATACAGACAAGAGGGAGTTTGAGTCAATAATTAAATCACTGAAGACTAAGGACTCTCATGGTTATGATGGAGTGTCTAGCATAATATTGAAGTACTGTGCTGCACTGTTAGCCCTGTATTTAGCCATATTTGTAATTTTTCCTTTAGGAATGGTCAGTTTTCTGAGCGGTTAAAGTAGTAAGTAGTAAAGCCGCTTTGTAAAAACGGAGAAAGGGATAATGTAGATAATTTTAGACCTATTTCTATGTCATCAGTGCTTGGATAAGTTATCGAAAAGCCTGTGTATGTAAGGTTAATTGATCATTTTATATCACACGATTTGCTATCAAATGTACAGTTCGGCTTTAGAAGTCGTTTAACAACTGAAAATGCTATATTCCCTTTTCTCTGTGAGGTACTGGATGGTCTAAAGAAAAGGTTTCGAACGCTTGGCGTATGTTTTGATTTAACTAAGGCATTTGTCTGTGTTGATCTCACAACATTGCTCCAGAAGTTGGACCATTACGGAATAAGGGGGGTAGCTCACAATTGGTTCACCTCTTACTTTACTAACAGGCAGAAAAAAGTCATTATTCACAATGTTGATAACGGCTGTGATTTGGGATCTGAGTAGGGTACTCTCAAGTGGGGGGGGGGGGGGGGGGGGTGCCCCAGGGATCCGTGTTGGGGCTGCTCCTGTTCCTTATTTATATAAATGATATGCCCTGTAGTATTATGGGTAACTCTAAAATATTTTTGTTTGCTGATTACATTAGCTTGGTAGTAAAGGATGTTGTGTGCAACATTGACTCAGTTTCAAATAGTGCAGTACATGACCTCAGTTCATGGCTTGTAGAAAATAAACTAACGTTAAATCACAGTAAGACTCAGTTTTTACAGTTACTAACACACAATTCAACAAAACCTGACGTTTTAATCTCACAAAACGGACATATGATTAGTGAAACTGAACAGTTCAAATTTCTAGGTGTTCAGATAGATAGTAAGCTGTCGTGGAAAGCCCACGTTCAGGATCTTGTTTTAAAAACTAAATACTGCCATTTTTACTATTCGAACGGTATCAAAAGTGAGTGATACTTCGACACGTAAATTAGTCTACTTTGCTTATTTTCATTCACTTATGTCGTATGGTATTATGTTTTGGGGTAACTCTTCCCATTCTAGAAGGATATTTTTGGCTCAGAAACGGGCGGTTCGGGCAATAAGTGGTGTGAGTTCACGAACCTCTTGTCGACCTCTGTTCACGAGTCTGAGTATTTTGACATTGGCTTCTCAATATGTATATTCCTTATTGTCGTTTCTTGTTACGAATATTAGTTTATTCCCAAGAATAAGCGGCTTTCACTCGTTTAATACTCGGCAGAAATCAAACCTCCAGTTGGATCGGACTTCCTTAACTCTAGTGCAAAAAGGTGTGCTGTATACTGCTGCATCCATTTTCAATAAGCTGCCACTCGAATTCAAAAATCTTAGCAGTAATCCACGCGCTTTCAAATCGAAACTGGAGAGTTTCCTCATGGGTCACTCCTTCTATTCTGTCGAGGAGTTCCTTGAAAAATGAAGCTGATTCTTTTGTATTGCTGATAGCATTTACTTAAACTTATGGACAGACTTTTTTTCAGGTTTATGAACATTTATTTTTATGTGTTATTACTTTTATGTTGTAAGTTCATGTACTGAGACGTTCCATGACCTTGGAGATTTGCTCCTCAATTTGGTCCTATGGAACTTGATATGTAAGTAAATAAAAATAAAATAACAAAGATCGTGGCCGAGCGTGGCGTCACTCAAATGCCACCGTCAGCGACGTCTCCAGCTGCGACTGTGATGGCAGCTCGGCTGTGCAGCTGGCGATATCACGGAAGTGGCCTGACTTCCCTCCAATGCGCAGGCGGCTCTCTGTTCTTCTGGTTGCCGCTCCTTTGACTCAGGGTAGGCTACCCCGTCCAGTGATCGAACAGCGGACCCCAAACTGTGTTCCAGGATGTTTTGCAGTTTACGCAGGCTCGTGGTGTAGGCTGTGATACTGTGATGTACACGAATGGCTGAGTACTTATACATTCCAGACTATGGTCTTTTAGGTTTTAAGGCAGGAACTGGCTAAACATTCCCATGGTGGCAAGTGAGGCCTTCTGATTTCCCGCTAGCATACTGCAGCATCAGCTGTTACTATACCACAAACAGCTGCAGTGCTTCGTAAGACCTGACGGCCATGTTTGGCTTCACAGCATATAACACACTTGCCTGTTTGCATCTATCTCTGTCGCACCTCATTTCCGCTGTGGCATGTTTATGCTACAGAAAACATTGTAAAACCTAAGATTTCTTTTCGCACGCACGGTAGACAGTTATTGTAACAATTGAACGTTGTCCTAGTCCTCTGGGTAACCTATTGATAAGGTGCCGTACTAAGCTTGGCTTGTGCCTACAGCATGAGTTCAGTGCCGGTGAGCAGGCACTCTACACTCTAGAGCAGCTGCTGCGTACGAGGTGAGAGACTGCATGTGAACATTGGACTGGATTGTTAATCTTGCTCAGTGTGTACGATAAATGTGGGTGTTGATGGATGGAAAAGTATATGTGCCGCTTTTCCTTGAACACACAGTCACAGTGGAAATGAATGTGAGAGCGATATCTGTAGAACCAGATATAGCGAAACGCGAAGCTTCTTCTAAAAACTGGCATTAATTGTTCCACACTACAACAGTAAGAGCTAAGGTACTTTCTTTGGTTTATTTAAAATTATAACAGGGCGCTGATCATATTAATTTGTGAAATGATTATTTAAAATCAAATTTCACAATCTTATCCTCAGTTCGAGCAACCAACTGATCTTGTAGCTTCCTGAATTTTACTCACATTAATTTGTGATAAGCGCAGCAATAATGTTGAAAAGTATTTGCTGTTGCTTCACAGCTTTCGAGAAAATCTTGCTTTAAAACGTCACAGCTTTTGATAGCATGCCAATAACTTCTGACAACTGAAGGCCATCGTTCAAGTTCATTTGTTGCAGTTACTTAAAGTCTGACTTAAACTATACAAATGTTACGCTAATGACCTCACTCAACAATTTCAAAACTAAGAAGTGAGTATTTTTCGAGCTTCTTCTTCGTCAGACATACGAAAATAACATTCTTTTTTTCGAAAAGTCACCTACTGTTCCATTATAAAAGTATAGGCTGCATTAGAAATAACGTTTAGCAAGACGTTCTGCCGCAAACAATTGCTACGAGAGTTGGAACATTAATAGTGGCAACTATTTACTTACAGCTCGTACAAAATAGATACGAATTTCTTTTACTGACCATCAAAGCAGCCACCGACATTGTGTATAACCCGATGCCAGCGATGTGGAAGTCGTAGGATGCTCCAAACAGTGCCAGTTTAGTTGACAGTTCGAGCGGCGCGGTATATTGCCCGACGAATTTATAGCAGTTCTGAAGCGATTGCCGTGAAGTGCTTCCTTCAGTTTAGAAATCGAGTTGAGCTTGCGAGGACTTAAGTCAGGGGAGTGCAGTAGGTGGTAAGCACTTAGCAGACCCATCAGTCAAACAGATCAGTAACAATCTGAGACCTTAACTTTTCCCGGCGAATCGAATGTTCATATAACTTACCGGTTTGCTGCTGGGTGACGTCGTCGAACACCGCCGATATTTCGACAGGAGCACACCCTGCCATTCTCAAGGCACAAATGCAAGGAAGGAAAAATTTACAGGCATAGAGGAGAAACAAGGAAGAAAACACACACAGAACAAGTGTCAACACAGCCAAAGGTAAGCAACATCAGAAATATCGCTGGTTACTATTAATCAACAGGTGAGGTAGCACTAATTCTGACCCTCTGCTTTTTGATGAGAGACAGAGCCGGATTCCAAGCAGCATTTAAACAAAGTCCACCATCTCTGTTAATAAGGTTGCTTGATAGTCTGATTTCAACAGCTTCCTTAATAACACTATCCCAATAGCTTGTCGTGTAAGCCAGAATCTCCGTGTTCTTGTATTCCATAGGATGACCGGTGTCAAGGCAAGGTTCTGCAATAGCGGATTTGCTCGGCTGTTGTAAGCGTGTGTGACGCTTATGTTCAATACACCGGTCTTCCAAGGTCCTGATTGTCTGACCAATATATGACATGCCACAACTGCAAGGAGTCCTATAGACCCCAGCCTACGCAAATCAAAATCATGTTTTACGGAAGCCAACAGGGCCTTAATCATAAAAGGTGGCCGAAAAACATATTTCACATCATATTTCCGCAAAATACGGCCAATCCCGTTGGAAATGCTTCCTGCGTAAGGCATAAAGGCCGTAGACTTAGGTGCCACTTCGTTGTTATCGTCACTCACCCGTTGCACAGAGGGCTGATGGCGCAACGCACGTTTGATCTGCCTCTCACTATAATCATTCTGACGAAAGGTCGTTGATTTTATTAGTTCTATCGAACAGGCTATTCATAAACTACCTTCCGAGGCTGCGGAAGGGGTTAGGAGGGAAGCTTGTCGTTTGTTGACTGGGGCCCGTCCATCCAAGTGTAACATTACAGCAGCTGAGGCGGCTGCTTTACGTTCACTTAGAATGGATCCTGATATTGTTATTTTACCTGCGGACAAGGGTAACGCCACCGTTTTGTTGAACAAGCACGATTACATTCAAAAGATTCAGTGTCTACTTTCTGATTCGGCGTATCGAAAAATCGGTGCTGACCCTACAAAGAGTGTTGAGAGAAAGAGAAATAACCTCCTGAAGGAAAGTTCTTTGCCACAGGAGACTATCAAGAGTCTTAATTCTTACTGTGCTGTACCACCTAGATTATATGGTCTCCCTAAGGTCCATAAAGAGGCTGTTCCGTTGAGGCCAATTGTTTCTAATATTGGTACTCCGACATATCGTGTAGCTAAACATCTTGCTAGTTTGTTGAGCCCACTAGTAGGTAAGTGTGAACACAACATTAAGAACTCTGCAGATTTCTTACGTCGATTGCAGGGATTGCGTTTGAATGACTCTGATATTTTAGTCAGTTTTGATGTGGTTTCTCTTTTCACTCGCGTTCCTCTCTCCGATTCGTTGCAGCTAATTGAGGTTAAGTTTGGTGTCGAGTTAACAAATTTGTTTCGACATGTGCTGGCTTCCACATACTTTTTATTCAATGGTCAGCACTACGAACAGACTGATGGAGTTGCAATGGGAAGCCCGTTGTCACCTATTGTGGCCAATTTGTTTATGGAGGACTTTGGCATTGGAGTCAGCGACCTTGAGACCTGCGTGTTTTTTCAAATATGTAGACGATACTTTGTTGCGTGGCCTCATGGTAGTGAGAATTTAAATTAGTTTTTGGAACATTTGAATTCAATCCACCTGAATATTCAGTTCACTATGGAGGTGGAAAAGAATGGATGCCTTCCCTTCCTTGATGTGTTGGTCAAAAGGAAGACTGATGGTGCGTTGGGACATTCTGTTTATAGGAAGCCCACCCACATTGTCTTGTATCTGCGAGCTGATAGTTGTCACCATCCAGCTCAGCGAGAAGGAGTACTTCGCACCTTGGTTCACAGGGCCCACGTTATCTCAGACCCTGAAAGTTTGGCAGCTGAGCTAGCACATCTCGAAGTCACCTTTCGTCAGAATGATTATAGTGAGAGGCAGATCAAACGTGCGTTGCGCCATCAGCCTTCTGTGCAACGGGTGAGTGACGATAACAACGAAGTGGCACCTAAGTCTACAGCCTTTATGCCTTACGCAGGAAGCATTTCCAACAGGATTGGCCATATTTTGCGGAAATATGATGTTAAATGTGTTTTTCGACCACCTTCTAAGATTAAGGCCCTGTTGGCGTCCGTAAAAGATGATCTTGGTTTGCGTAAGGCTGGGGTCTATCGGATTCCTTGCAGTTGTGGCATGTCATATATTGGTCAGACAATCAGGACCTTGGAAGACCGGTGTATTGAACATAAGCGTCACACACGCTTACAACAGCCGAGCAAATCCGCTATTGCAGAACCTTGCCTTGACACCGGTCATCCTATGGAATACAAGAACACGGAGATTCTGGCTTGCACGTCAAGCTTTTGGGATAGTGTTATTAAGGAAGCTGTTGAAATCAGACTATCAAGCAACCTTATTAACAGAGATGGTGGATTTTGTTTAAATGCTGCTTGGAATCCGGCTCTGTCTCTCATCAAAAAACAGAGGGTCAGAATTAGTGCTACCTCACCTGTTGATTAATAGTAACCATACATATTTCTGATGTTGGTTATCTTTGGTTGTGTTGACACTTGTTCTGTGTGTGGTGTCTTCCTTGTTTCTCCTCTATGAACCGAGGTATTAAATTTGCCTGTAATTTTTTTCTTCCTTGCATTTGTTCCCTGAGAATGGCAGGGTGTGCTCCTGTTGAAATATCGGCGGTGTTCGACGACGTCACCCGCAGGAAACCCGTAAGTTATTTGAAGATCAGTAACAGCTTGCATTGCACGTGCTTGAGCATTGTCCAGGTCCTGCAGAAAGTGTCATCACTTCTGTCTCTATGCTGTTCATTTTTGGAACACAACCTACGACCAGATCAGAGACACGTCGCTGGCAACAGATTATACACAATACTGGTGACTACATTGAAGGTCAGTAAAACTTAGAAACACGTAACTGCTTTGTACGAGCTGTAAATAAATACTTTCAACTACTAATGTTCCTACCCTCGTACATGTGTAACATCTGACGGTTGGTTCTGGTCCAGTCTGAGAATTTCTGCGCTGCATTGTAGTGATTCTATATAAGGCGAGAACTTACTAACATGCAGGTAAGAAGTGAAACAGAATGAAGAGCTACAGTAGCGGCCAATCTATACATATGTAAAAGGTAATGTGCTGACTGACTGACTCATCATGACCAGCCAGAACCGCTAAGGATAGAAACTTGGAATTTGATGATTTTATACTACAGGCGTCATTTAAGAAGGGGTGAAACAGGGGACGAATTTTTTTTATGTTGATGTTAAGGAAATTTTGAAGCTATATCTATGACAATAATTGTTAGTTGATTTCTAGGTCAGATATGGAAATTCATCCCCTAAGGGTGTGATACATGACCCGATTGATTCACTGATTCATTATCGCCCAGCCAATATTGCTAAGGACAAGAACTTGGTATCTGAATAGAATGTGGCTCTGAGCACTATGGGACTTAACATCTATGGTCATCAGTCCCCTAGAACTTAGAACTACTTAAACCTAACTAACCTAAGGACATCACACAACACCCAGCCATCACGAGGCAGAGAAAATCCCTGACCCCGCCGGGAATCGAACCCGGGAACCCGGGCGTGGGAAGCGAGAACGCTACCGCACGACCACGAGATGCGGGAATAGAATGTGATTCTTACAATGCTGCCATCGTTTAAGTATGGGTTGTTCGAAATTCCATGCATCAGGGATGAAGTAGGGGACGAAAGCTGCAGTATCCAGCATCGACTCAAGTTGTGATACGTGTCCAACCATTCAATCCTTTCATTTCATTGCGTCGTTCTTATCGTAGCCTTGTTGCAAATCGTCTTCATACTTGTTCCCTCACTCCGTATGGTTTTCAAAAGCCTCCTGTACTCCAGCTCCTGTCTTCTCCAATGTCCATGTTTCGGATCCATATAGAGCTGTTGTCCAAGCATAGTCTTTCATGGTTATTTTTCTGGTCATACGTGAAAGTCATTTTACCTTGTGCGGTCCACGACTGTAAAAGTCTGGCGTGCATCTTACTTATCTCTCTAGTTCCTAGACAGCAACATTCAAGCATTTCTTTAGAACCTTCCTACACAAATTTTAACCACGCAGCACTTCAAACGTCTGTTCAGATCAGTATATCAACTTTCGGTTATTCACATATTAGAACCGTCATACAGCACTCGCTCCCTTTCAACAAGCATCCGACTAATACACTACGTTCTTTCGGCGATTGATGTCGTCTTCACCGAATAGTGTGCAGTGATAATGTATTTTCCTGATATCCTTTGTAGTTTACATCTTGGTACTAAAAGACATTGGATTCCAATCCACAACATGTCCAAATGAAAGAAATGACAAATAACTCGCACTAATGAGTCATCTAAAATTACAAACTAATTGCGTCAGTGTTCACTTAATATACACTCTGACATTGCTAAATAGGGACGAATTACCGTAGACGGTTCCTGAGACGATAAAGAGCAAAAAAGATCACGTAGACATAGCCGGAAATACAAGGCGTCTACGCTACGTGTTATATATTCACGTTTTGTATTCGCGGTTTCCTGCAACATTTTATGAAACTTTTGACTGACATTATATTTTCCCTCTACCGCTCCAGGTTTAGGCCTAAGTCCTGTTCTGGTCTCATCATCTCTTCCTCGGTCTTATATATATGAAGCTGCTTCTTTACTTCTGGCCGGCCGCGGTGGCCGTGCGGTTCTGGCGCTGCAGTCCGGAACCGCGGGACTGCTACGGTCGCAGGTTCGAATCCTGCCTCGGGCATGGGTGTGTGTGATGTCCTTAGGTTAGTTAGATTTAAGTAGTTCTAAGTTCTAGGGGACTTATGACCTAAGATGTTGAGTCCCATAGTGCTCAGAGCCATTTGAACCATCTTTACTTCTGTTTATGCCGAAACAGTATCAGACTACATGCCCCAGATGCATCGGTCCTACAGAAGATATAGAATAACGCAATATACAGGGTGTTACAAAAATGTACGGCCAAACTTTCAGGAAACATTCCTCACACACAAAGAAAAAAAATATGTTATGTTGACATGTGTCGGGAAACGCTTACTTTCCATGTTAGAGCTCATTTTATTACTTATCTTCAAATCACGTTAATCATGGAATGGAAACACACAGCAACATAACGTACCAGCGTGACTTCAAACACTTTGTTACAGGAAATGTTCAAAATGTCCTCCGTTAGCGAGGATACATGCATCCACCCTCCGTCGCATGGAATCCCTGATGCGCTGATGCAGCCCTGGAGAATGTCGTATTGTATCACAGCCGTCCACAATATGAGCACGAAGAGTCTCTACATTAGGTACCGGGGTTGCGTAGACAAGAGCTTTCAAATGCCCCCATAAATGAAAGTCAAGAGGGTTGAGGTCGGGAGAGCGTGGAGGCCTTGGAATTGGTCCGCCTCTACCAATCCATCAGTCACCGAATCTGTTGCTGAGAAACGTACGAACACTTCGACTGAAATGTGCAGGAGCTCGGTCGCGCATAAACCACATGTTGCGTCGTACTTGTAAAGGCACATGTTCTAGCAGCACAGGTAGCGTATCCAGTATGAAATTATGATAACGTGCTCCATTGAGCGTAGGTGGAAGAACATACTGACGAAACTGAAATGAGCTCTAACATGGAAATTAAGCGTTTCCGGACACATGTCCACATGACATATTTCCTGAAAGTTTGGTCGTACCTTTTTGTAACACCCTGTATAATGTTATATGCAATGCATCATTGGATGTGTTCACAGTTTTGCGTTATGGTGGCCAGAAAAGAAATAATCTTCTAAACTGAATGCAAGAGAATTTATATCAATTGTATGTTATACAATTGACTTTTATATTAATTATACTTTGTGTATTTATTATTATTAAATGAAGCTGGCACCTAACTCACAATGAATCGATATCTCTGACTACAAAACTGGTTGGCAGCCATGACACAGAGCGCACACCCTTGAATATTGAGCTCGTAAAGGTAAGTAGTTAATTCTGTAATAACTGTCAATTATGTTAGTATACATCATAAGGAATGTAATTAGAACCTACTTCAGGTTATCTATTGAACGTTTCGCTTTTTTCAATCTATTTCTGAAAAAAAATTCTAAAGGCCGATTGCGAGTACTTGAAATGTAGGTTTTCATACAAATTTAAGCCGATCGCGTAGGTGTTTCTATTCGTGGACTTAAAAGATTTTAAGTTCTTTTACTTCTTTTAAAAACGCGCAAAGTTCATATTGTGCGTACGTGACCTGATGCCTAATTTTTCGGGGATACACATTTTGAGGTTTAACTCTTTTTTAACACGTTATACAACAATATTAATAACGTGCACATATATTCGTGTACAAGTAACTTTATTGACTCTTGTGATCTGTAGATAGCAGAATAATACTTTTATTGCCTAAATAAATTTCGTAAGAAGATTGTAAACAACCATGGACGAGATGACTTTGAACTGCCATAGGGTAGTTAGTTCTTGGTTTCTGTAGAACTGTAGGGGCAGACGGTTACATTAGGTGAAGGCGGAGGAGGCGGTATGTAGTGCCCTGGTAATTTGGAAAGCAAATGGGTCCATTCCATGGTACTGCAAAGTATGTAGCTTAACAGGAATGGAAGATAAGAACTCTTAAGTCTGAATTGTATAGTGCTGTTAAGGAACTTTTAAGATTAGATCAGATTAGATTAGTACTTGTTCCATAGATCATGAATACGACACTTCGTAATGATGTGGAACGTGTCATGTTAATAAAAGGTATCTATACGGGAAGTACCAGTGGTCTACTAACAGTCTGGCATTAGCTGCCGCAGCGGTCGCACGCTCCTCAAGTTTGCTCCGTGAACGTTCAGTGTTTACGCCAGTGTTTTCGTGTTTTGTGCTCGTTTATTGACGTTTTGCACGTGAATTAAGCGTTATCAATTGAGCATTTGGTCTTCTTTCGTGTCATCTTTCTACGAAGTGCCGTTGGGATTTCGGCGTTGTCCGAGATTTCTTCGCTGCAGAACACCATGGCAAACTCCGTGAGAAAAAACACCGTGATTTTCACCTTCGACAAGTACACCCGTCGAGTACAGCCCTCTGCACTTGAAATACACGACTGGATTACCGAGGTAATTGGCCTTCATTCTGAATCTGTTCATACCATGCAGCTCGACTCTGATGAATACTGCATTTTTGTAAAGTTTAACGATTCCGCGAGTGTAGACCGCTTTCTGGCAAAATTTGGTTATGAAACGGAATTTATACACCGTGATGGTACTAAAAGTACTGTCAAACTCCGGAATTCCGAGTCTGTAATTAGGAATGTTAGGGTTTTGAATATTCCCATAGAAGTAGACAATTCGAAAATTAAAGATGTCCTTTCAAAGTATGGGGTTGTCAGGCAAATAGTCAACGAAAGGTGGGCTTCGCATTTCAAGCTGCAGTGCTTTAACGGCATTCGCTCCGTGGAGATGGAAGTGAAAGCAAACATTCCCTCCCACATCTTTGTTGACGGGCTCAAGGCGCATGTTATGTACTCAGGACAAACCTCTACATGTCATGTATGTAACGAGTCTGGTCACCTCCGTCAGGACTGCCCTCGCCGTGTATTTGTGCTAACAAATAACCTTACGCAACGCCGGAAATTGACACTCAACGATTTGTTGGCAGCCAGTAATACAACAGAGCCAGCGGCGGTCGTGGATCCTGTTACTACCTCTGAAAATGTTGCACTTATTGTTAATGACTTTCCGTCTTTAAAACCTGCATTAACTGCTGAAATTCCGTCCCGTGACAGCGAGATTCCCACAAAAAAGCGTCCTCTAGAGGACACTGAAAGAAATGTTGATGAGGACTCTTCCTGTGAAACACCCGTTGCCAGGAGGCCGAAGCCCAGTCCTGAAGATCTGTTGGAAGTGGAAAAAGGAGATGGAATGAAGGTCGATGTGGCTCCCACTTCCGCACAAGGACTTACACCGCCACGAACAGATAGTGACGCAGCGGGTAGTGATTTTTCACGGAAATGTGACCCTGAGCCTGAGGTCACGGTTGAAATAACCGCATCAAGTGCACAACCCATACAGTGCGAACCGTACGAGGAAGTACCAGGTAAAGAACCTGCTGACTCCGAAGCGCAACGCCGCGCCGAAGGAGGAAATACACAAGCATCACCGCCTCGCCAGCAAAACAACACAACAGACACCACGCCGGAACCAAACATTGACGACTCGCAAGCCACGGCCGTTGCCCCATTTAGCCACCGCCGGCGGCTGCGACAGACACCGGGCCTTGCTGTCACGCGTCATCAAGCGAAAGTCACACCAGAGAAGAAAGACATCAAGAAAAAGAATATCAAATATGAAGTCATCAGGTCCAAAACTGACGAGGAGAAAGAGAATTGCCACAGTGACTTATAGCAATGCATTGTCAGGATATCAGGATACTTTTCTTCTCAAGCTATTTGTTTAAAAGCAGTGCAAATTTTCTAGGCAGTTAGTACATGTAATGGGCACACAGCTTGTAAAGATCGTGCCTTGTAGGGAAGCACGTTTGCTGCTATAATCATACCGAACCTCATCCCAAATAGCTTCTTCCGGTATGTCTGTGCTGCAAGCTTATAGCATTACTACTATTAACATTAATAAAATACAGTCACCCTTGAAATTGGCAGCACTAAAGGAATTCTTGTACCAGTCCGGAACAGATATCGCGTTGCTACAAGAAGTTGCGATAACGGAATTTCGGATCCCAGGCTTTTTCGAAATTGTTAATGTTTCTACGGAAGCCAATATGGGTACAGCCATTCTTATAAGGGAAGGCATTCCGGTGACTGAAATCGAACGACTAGAATCAGGAAGAGCCATAGGCATAAAACTTTTCGATGTGACAGTGATTAACCTTTACGCCCCATCAGGAACTTCCCACAAATTGGATCGTGCGAAGTTTTTTCAAGATGAACTGATTTATTTATTGAGGAAAAATCCATGTTCTCTTATACTAGGTGGAGATTTTAACTGTGTTTTAAACCAGAAAGATCAACAACCCAACTTCAACTACTCGCCACAGTTAAAAAAATTAGTAAGTGATCTACACCTTAAGGATGTGTGGGAACTTCAGCACCCGACGTCAGTCGGGTTCACGTATATAACCAGCCACTCCCGCAGCAGACTAGATAGAATTTACGTGTCACCAAATTTGCAAAATTATTTATTAAACGTTGAGACTATTCCAGTGTATTTTAGCGATCACAGTACACTTTTAACTTGCTTTAATCTAAGTGTACAACCAACCCGTCGATTCAGAGGCCAATGGAACTTAAATATCTCTGTTTTAACTGACGAAGAACTGGAACAGGAAATAAGGTTTGCGTGGACTATGTGCCTCCGCACAGTAGACAAGCACCCAACAGTCATAGACTGGTGGACAAGGAGGGCTAAACCAAGGCTGCGGAAAGTTGTCATGCAGTATAGTGCAGCCAGGCACAGGGAGTTGAGGAATCCAATGGAGTTTAATTATAAAGTTTTAAGAGACTTATATCAACAGGCCCATGATGACGTAATTCGTCTGAATGATATCAAAAAAATAAAAGCCAAGTTATTAAGCATTAAACGGCAACAGATGGAGGGACTCAAAATTAAATCGAAAGCCACATCTGTCGTAGCAGATGAAACAGCTTCTCTGTATCACTTGGTGCGGCATGCTAAAAACAGACGTCAAACTTTAATTGATGAAGTTCAGACGCATACTGGTACGAGGCTCACATGCCAGAAACAAATACTGGACGAAGTCCACAGGTACTATGAAACCTTATATGCCCCTACCACAGTGGAAGATGCAGCTCTCGAGGACTTTCTCACTATTTTAGGTCCACAATTGTCGGGAACAGACAACGCTGACATCCTGTCACCTATTACTAAAGATGAAGTGCATGAGGCAGTGCGTAACTCACCTCTCAACAAATCTCCGGGACTTGATGGCCTCCCTGTGGAGTTTTATGCCCGCTACTGGTCTATAATTGGGGACAAGATCACTTCCATGGCAAATGAGGTCCTGAACGGAAAACCGGTCCCTGCAGAGTTTAAGGAAAGTAAAATAGTACTGATTCCTAAGAGTAAAGGCAAAACCAACTTAAACAATTTTCGGCCTCTTTCGCTACTAAATTCTGATTACAAAATAATTTCGCGTATTATCAACAAAAGACTCTCTGCCTTTTCCAACAAAATATTGAGTCATCACCAATCTTGCTCTCCGACCAGAACGATATTCGAAAGTCTATCTGCATACAGAGACGTCATTGCAATTACCTCAGTGACAAGTATAAAATGTGCTTTAATCTTTATAGATTTCAACAAAGCTTTTGACCGCGTTAGTCATAGATACCTCTTTGCGACGCTGTCAAGAATGGCTTTCCACCCCCAGATTGTGAACATGCTAAGGAATATTGCAACAGGTGTAAATGCGAAAATAGCAATCAATGGCCAAACATCTAAACCCATACAGATAAGGCGAGGGGTTCCACAGGGCAGTCCCTTATCAATGTTTTTATTTTCAGTATCTTTAGAGCCCTTCCTCCGCACTGTCCACGAAAGATTAACAGGCATAACATTGAGTGGTGAGAAAACTGTCATACGAGCTTATGCTGATGACGTGGGCGTTGTAATAAGGAATAAGGAGGAGACAGTTACACTGGAAAGAGAAATCCAAAGATATTGTCTAGCGTCGGGAGCGACAGTAAATGAAAACAAAAGTCAAATATTGAATCTACGGGGCCTAGATCACCTTCGACTGGCATGGGCAAAACAAGACAACAAACATAAAACTTTGGGAATCACCTTAATGGCATGTCCGATGCGGATGGCTGCTTTTAACTGGACGGAAACTAGGAGGAAAGTTCATGGTGCTGTAATGGAGAACATCCATCGAACTATGGACCTGGTGCAAAAAGTCAGATTCATCAACTCCTGCGTTTTGTCTAAAGCGTATTTCACTGCGCAGGTATTTCCAATCCCTAAACTAGTAGCGAAAGGGATCATGTCCACTGTTACCAATTATTTATGGAGAGGAGACATATTCAGGGTTGGTGCGACTACGGTTATACTGGATGTCAGAAACGGGGGCCTCGGGTTGGTGCATATTGGCAATAAAGCGTCTGCTCTGTTCCTCAAACGGACTTTCCATATACTCAGAGAACTTCCACAATGTATAACCGCAAAGCTCTTTGAGGCTGTGACACCCCATAGCCTGCAAGCACCGATTGATGTGCGAAGGATTAATGCCCGTCTGCAGTATGTGAGGAACTTTTTCCTCGAAGCAAGTTATCTTAGTGACGAAATCAGAAGCAACACACGTATCACAGCGCGCGACATCATACTTGAAAGGAAGTTAAATGAGGGTAGAAACAAAATTGAAACGAAATTCCCAAATTGTGACTGGAAAGCTGTATGGCGGAACATCAACTATGCCGGGCTATCTACAGACGCTATTTCCGCATGGTACAAAACAGTTAATAATGTCATCAGCACCAACGAGAGACTATATGGGATCGGTTTAAACCAGACACACCTTTGTGGAAAATGCAATCTGGTGGATACACTTAGCCACAGATTCACCTGTGGTGGCAATGTGCATAACTGGAATTGGATCAGGCAACAAATCGCCTTTCTCACCAGATCCTCTACGGAATATATAACGCCATCGCTCCTCCTGAGACCAGACATGACATACTTTCCGAAATTAAAAACCAACGCCATTAGCTGGTTACTGGGAAAATATGTTAGTTATGTCATCCACACACTTGGGTCGGACAACGAGATAGAATTCCGCGTTTACATGAAGTGTGAATATGCAAAAATCAGCACGTATCGCAACCACAAGAAGCACTATGGCAACATGCTGAAGATCATTTTTGAAAGAATGGGTGTTGGTTAAATGTGTGAAACCACTACAACACCTTGAACGAGAACGAACAGAAGAAAAATAAAAGTCACTTGGTTCCTTATTATTATTTACTTTAACCTTGCTTCCGGAATTTTTTTTTTTTGTATGTGTTCAATTGTATTGTATTTAAACTGGTTCATAGTCAAGAAAACTGGTATTAAATATGCTATTATTTTTTATTCAATGGACAGTTTACAAATTAGACAGTGAATTCATCTTTGTAGACAAACCCACTGATTGGGTGACAATAATTTGCACCTAGAATAATCTCAGTTATCTTGAGCAAAGTTTATACTGTAACCACTTTTAAAGTTTGTTTTACCATTATTACTGTATTAGACATATTTAGCATATAAATAGTTTAAAACTGGTTCTTTTTTTAATGTTGCAAATGGTTTAATCATTAATTGTACTGTTGAATACTTGAAATGTATGTTTTAGTAAAATACAATTAAAAAAAAAAGGGGGGGTAGCGTCTTTGATTCATAATCAAAACGTCTTCGGTTCCGGGTTCGATCCCCGCCACTGCCTAAATTTTAATAAATAATCAGCATTGGCGGCCGAAGACTTCCGGCATAGGAAGTCAGCCTCATTCTGCCAACGGCCTTGTCAAAGAGGGCGGAAGAGCGGATAGAGGTTCAGGGCACTTTCTAGTCCTAGGGGTGGGAAATTGCCCCTAAAGGTGGAAGAATCAGCAATGATCAACGATATGAGGATGCAGAAGGCAATGGAAACCACTGCATTAAAAACACGTAACGTGTGTCCACAGGACATGTGGCCTGTAATTGAAGAAGTGCCATGCTGATCTCTCCATTGGCAAAAGATTCCCGATTAGTCCCCCATTCGGATCTGCGGGAGGGGACTGCCAAGGGGGAGGTTACCATGAGAAAAAGATTGAATTATCAACGAAAGGATAACGTTCTACGAATCGGGGCGTGGAATGTCAGAAGCTTGAACGTGGTAGGGAAACTAGAAAATCTGAAAAGGGAAATGCAAAGGCTCAACCTAGATATAGTAGGGGTCAGTGAAGTGAAGTGGAAGGAAGACAAGGATTTCTGGTCAGATGAGTATCGGGTAATATCAACAGCAGCAGAAAATGGTATAACAGGTGTAGGATTCGTTATGAATAGGAAGGCAGGGCAGAGGGTGTGCTACTGTGAACAGTTCAGTGACCGGGTTGTTCTAATCAGAATGGACAGCAGACCAACACCGACAACGATAGTTCAGGTATACATGCCGACGTCGCAAGCTGAAGATGAACAGATAGAGAAAGCGTATGAGAATATTGAAAGGGTAATGCAGTATGTAAAGGGGGACGAAAATCTAATAGTCATGGGCGACTGGAATGCAGTTGTAGGGGAAGGAGCAGAAGAAAAGATTACACGAGAACATGGGCTTGGGACAAGGAATGAAAGAGGAGAAAGACTAATTGAGTTATGTAACAAGTTTCAGCTAGTAATAGCGAATACCCTGTTCAAGAATCACAACAGGAGGAGGTATACTTGGAAAAGGCCGGGAAATACGGGAAGATTTCAATTAGATTACATCATGGTCAGACAGAGATTACGAAATCAGATACTGGATTGTAAGGCATACCCAGGAGCAGATATAGACTCAGATCACAATATAGTAGTACTTCGGGCAACTACTTTGTAAGTCATAGGTTTAGTTCCTGTTGATAACAATTGTAGGTGGGTCTTCACAAGACATGACATGAATCTCCGTAGAAAAGAGAAGGTTAAGTTGACCTGGCTGACAGCAAAATCTTTAAGGGGGGGGGGGGGAGCACTGAAACTGATGGGAGTACTTCTTTTTCAGGCAATGATTCAACAATGTATGATATTAAGCTTAATGAGAAGCTCAGACAGCCATGAAATAGAGATGTTAAAATATCATAAGGTTCTCATAAAAGGTCGGTGAAAAATAATGTTAATACGCCACAAAATTCTCATAAAAGTATAGTGAAAATAATGTTTGTATACTGCATCAGAATAACAGGGGATTAAAAAACGAAGTACAGGAGTTTCTTGTTTGTTTAGGAGATTTAGAAACTGTGGCCAATATAGATGTACTCGGCTTGTCTGAACATCATGTAGTCACAGATACCGATGTGAAAGATAGGTGTAGGTGGATATAACCATTCGGCACATGTAATTAGAGACACTGTGGAGAGAGGAAGATTTGTAGTATATGTCAAAATTTATCACAGAGTGAAAAATTAAGAAACTAAAAAAAATTATGTAGGGCAACATGTGGAAGCATGTCCATGTGAGCGCAAACTAAATAATGGTACTTTTGTAATTGTGGCTATGTATAGGTCCTCTTTGTGATGTTTTCAGCTGTTTCTAAAAAACTTGGTTTCTTTGTTCTGCTGTCTGTCAGACAGAGAGAAGCTAAGTATTGTTTTTATGAGGATTTCAGTATAGGTTTTTCGAAAGAGTTTGATAGAAAAAATGACCTTGAAGTATTACTTGGTTCTTTCAGTTTGGCTTCAGTTATTGATTTTCAGTAGTACAGGAAAGCAGCACACTGATAGATAATGTTTTTATAGATTAAGTCAAATTTTAATAAGTAAACACTTTACTCATTAAGAATGGTCTTTCTGATAATTAAATACGGTTGGTTACAGTATATGAAGTAGCTCCATGTCCTAATGCAAAACGGTCCTGTCAAACAGCGCACTCAGTTAACGATTTAACACTTAAAAATTTTAGGGAATGCTTGCGATAGACAGGGAACCTGTTACTAATTTAAAATTTAACCCATTTAGTGATACTTTGGTGAACATCTATGAAAACAGTTTCCCTAAGGAACGTTGGGATTTCTAATGGTATATATATCTTGAAAGCAGGACAAGGAAATGTATCGAATAGCTAGAAGTAATGATCCGGAAACAAACATTATAAAACTACTGCATTGTGTTAATAAAAGTTCTGACGAAATCCAATGTAAAAATCAAGTACTAAAAAAATGTTTGCTTGGTATTCATAAAGGATTTTTAGCAGAAAATGCTTTATATGCTTTCACTGGTCAAATATTAAATGCTCTGAATAGCTGAACACCACCCACTGGGATTCTTTATGAGCTCTCACAGTCTTTCAACTGTGTAACCCATGAAATACTTCTAGATAAGCTTAAGTATTGTAGTACGAATAAGACATTGCACAAATGGTGGAAGTCTTATTTAACGAGAAGAATTCAGAAGCTTGAAATTAACAGTACATATAACATGCAAAAATCATCTGAATCCTGTAACTGGGGAGGTATAAGGAATGGTATCCCATGGGGTTCAGCCTTTTATCACATGCTCTTCTTAATATGTATTAATGACTTGCCACTCTGTATTCATGAAGATGCGAAGCTAGTTCCATTTTGTTGATAATACAAGTATAATAATCACACCCAACAAGTAATAATTAGCTCAGGAAATTGTAAATAATGTCTTTCAGAAGATTATCAAGTGGTTCTAAGCAAATGGAGTCTCACTAAGTTTTGAGAAACACATCATATACAGCTCTGTACAGTAAATGGCATAACACCATTGATAAATATAGAGTTTGAGGAGAAGTCTGTTGCTAAGTCAGAATATTCCAAATTTCTGGGTGTGTGCATTGATAAGAAACTTAATTGGAAGAAACCCATTGATGATCTACTGAACTGTTACAGTTCAGCTACTTATGCTATTAGAGTTATTGCAAATTTTGGTGACACTCATACACGTAAATTAGCCTATTATGCTTATATATGGAATCATATACTATGGTAATTCATCATCAAGAGAATATTCGTTGCACAAAAGTGCGTAATCCATATAATAGCTGAAGCCCACGCAATACCACTTGGAGGCATTTATTTACGGAACTAGGAATATTCACAGTACATTCAAAATAAATATATTCGCTTACGAAATTTATCATTAGTAACCTATTCCAGTTCCAAATAATAGGCAAAGTACACAGTTGCAACGTTAGAAGAAAGGATGATCTTCACTATTTTTTGTTAAATCTGGCATTGGCACAGACAGAAGTCAATCATTCTCCCACAAAATTCTTTCGTCATTTACCACATTGCATTAAATGCCTGACAGATAGTAAACCAGCATTTGAAAACAAATTAAAAGACTTTCTGAATTACAACTCCTTTTACTCAGAAGATGAATTCTTTTAGTATGAAGTAGTAATCGTAAAAAATAATTAATCGTGTAAAGGAAATTAATGTTAAACTGACACGTTCACCGTCACTATGAAATGTCGTATTCATGACCTATGGAGCAAGTATTAACGAATGTAGTATAGCTGGTATTGTGGAGCACGGTACCACATGTATAACGCAAGACGAACGAGCTAAAATTCAGCTAAAAATAACAAAGCAAAATCTCTAAATCGTCCACAGAAATTCTATGACGCGAGAATACTTTAGTAAATTATGCATAAGTACTGGACAACACAACGTATAATTGTGAACAAATCCCAAGTCCGACTGCCTACTGCACTGCTGAAACCTACACTGTCAAACATCTTTTATCTCCGCTTTCAGGTGGTTGTACCTACCTTGGAACGCATTTCCAACGTTATGTCTATGTGGCCTTTTACGCACCTCACCCTCTCGTGGATCGTTAACTGCAATTTGTTCTCATTTAGCAGAATCACCCCGTACATTTGGTATTTAAAATGCATATCGAAATGAATGCTTTATATTCAATACTTTATTAGTGCTAAGGTATGTTAGGGCTGGTTTAGAATTCTACGTCTGAGGCAATTTGTAAGAGCGGTGAAGATCGTCGACTAGAAAGATGCGTAAAATTGAAATGCATTTCATTTTTTCTTTACGCTGCGAATACCTCCAATACGCCGATGATTTACGTGACTTTTACGATTCCGTCATCATTGCACCACAGCTTCGAAGAAGTCGACGAGAAATGCACTCCATGTTAATCGGGTTTATCTCAGTTTTGCAGTAGAGAAGAACGTATATCATGAAATCAGTTTTCAGAAGTAGTAAATTCTTTTATGGAAAGAAGTTCTATTCGTTTCACGGATAATACATTTAATGTTCTAAGGGAGTCTCATGACACTCACCCGCTGGTCGCTCTTTACGACGTATTTATACCGTCTTGGTCAGTATTCACCGACAAATTTTCCAAATGATAAATTCTCAAGGTGTAAAAATAGAAAATATCGTCATTCCCATTTGTTTACAGTTCCTTAGCTTTCTTTCATAATGACATCCTCGGACCCAGGTGCTGAACACTTCAGTCTAGTGCGTCTGAATAATTCAGAACCCCATGAAAAACGACTTCTTCCCAAGCAAGCTAATTATGCTTTCATCACCTGAAACAAATTCGAGAACGAAGAAAGGTTGATTGCTGACGCTTTCAGCCGCATTTACACTAACATACATTAACAGAATGCTTGATGTATTTGCGTCATAGTCGGGATAATTGAACTATTGCACAAGGCAACACTGTAAGAAATATGTTTCTCAATGTTTCGTGCTATTCGTCATTCACTTGTACCATCGCATTGTCTTAAAGTAGCTGGCGCACTCACCAAAACACTGTCTTGATGAAATTCGTCAATAGCCCATGCCTTGTCAAGTTTTAGCTGCCAGATGATTGTGTAGTACTGAAGGTGTGTGGTGAGAAAAGTGAGCGTGTAATGTTCTAGCAGTGCTATGATTCAGCTTGTGAACCGAAAGATAAGGTGGGTACCACAGCATTCCCCTTGCTTGTGAATGGATCAGGTGTGACAGCTGTAGCGCAGAACCTTTTCGATAAAATTACTGTTCATTAAAATATAACTAGAAGTGGTGAAATATTATCACGTAAATTTGGTTGTAACGTATTCGAATTTGAAGCTATTACAATTTTTAGTTAGTGAAGAATTCGCGTATCCTCATGATTTTGATTTGCATTAAACTGTAAAAGTTTCTGACAAAAAATTTTGATGGTAAATTTATTTTAATAAAGGAAAATCGTTCTGCAAAATTTGATTAATTAATTTCATTAGTTTACAAATTATTAAGTAACGCGTGGATTTGTAATAGAAAACCAGTAAATCATTGTAGATTATCATACCTTTTGGTTTAACAATAGAGCAGACATGTCAGGACCACATTTATTTCCCAATGCGTTGGCACTGTAGAAATTTTCATGTTTGTAATTACAGACAGTTCTGGAGAGGAACTTCGAGTCCATTTTCAGAGGCGAAAGTAGAAACAGCTCCATTTTAAAAAACAGGGCGCCCATAAAAGGATGTCACAGATATAAATTTTGATAGTATAAACTGTAAGCGTTATAAAGCCTTGGTTCAAGGACACAATTAAATGGTAACTCAGTCAGTTTCAAATATGCGCATACACGAGTACTGCTTTGTTTTTTCCCAGTCACAACTCCACATACGTAAAATGACGACTGCTGAGCTTGAAGTGTTTTGAATTTTGCAATTTGTGAAGAATGAATCAGTAACATCAACACGCGTTTCAAATTGAATTGTGGTCCACCATGTGGCAAAAATCAACCAGTGGTATAGTCAGATCGAAACGATCTGATATGTGTGTAAAGGTAGAGTACAGGATGATCAAAAGTATCTGAAGAGGACATTGACCGACTCACAGCATCTTACCTTCGTGGTCCTAAGAATTCTGCTCTGAAAGCAGGTCTTGATCTTCAGCTGCCAAAGAAGGTAGTATGTAAGGTTTCAATAAATAGTTTACACATCCGTCTATACCGCTGACAGCCGATACACGCTTCAAAGACATATGACTGTCATGCACCTACCTTATAAATGTGCAAGTAAAATGTTGTGGTGGGAAGATGACTTTCTTGATCGTGTGATGTTTAGTGACGAGGAAACTTTTCGTTTTAGTGTGAAGGTATATACCTACAACGTTCGTATCCGGGTGCCTGAACATATTCATGAACTTTTAAAACATCAAGGATTGGCCAAAACTAAACGTATTCTGTGCTACGTACCGAAGCCACGTCTACGGACAGTATTTTCTCTGAAACTGTAGTAACATGAATGACTTATCTGGATACACAGGGTGTTCAGAAATTTCCGTTACAAGCTTCTACGACTTTTAGAGGGGAGTGAGTGCATAATATTTTGAATAGGAAGCCATGTCGGAAAACGTCCTCCAACGACGCTACGAGCACTTGTTCAAAAGCGGACATGTGTTTCACGGAATTGAAGATGAAATAGTGCCAATAGCTCCTTAGCAATGTATTTTAGAGCCCATGTTTACTGGACACTTTTTCCTAGTTTTGGTTCATACTACCATGTCTGAAAGTTGTCTGACCTACAATCTTAGCAACAACAGTACCGGTACATGTACTCCACTGTCAGATGTATCACAACTGTTTTCGCTTATAGCTTTGAATTCGTTCGTTTCCGATGCAGGGACTCTTACCTCAAATTGAAACATTTGTCCTTCTCCATCATCCTAGAAAATCTGTAAAATCATCAAAGAATCACTCTGTATGTACATACATTTAGAGGCGCCGGCACCTGTAAATTTGACTCTCTGTATCGTCTCTTGATAACGTTTCCAGTATTATGTACTTACTCCTCTTTACAACCCTAGAAGTTTGTTACGGGAATTTCCGAACACCTAGTACTGCAAGAATGGCTCTTCTGCCAGTTAGAAGGTGAAGATAAAAACTTTATTTGGCAACAAAATTAAGCCTCTCCCCATTGACACCTCTTTGTACGAGACTGGTTGAACGTTTAAGTCCCTCACCATTGGAATGGTCGCAATGGTCAACAGACTTGCTTACCACAGTGTGGGATCAATTTGATTGTAGGTTTTATTTGCGCCATACAACCGAAGGCAATCATATCAAACATTTGTAAGAAAAACTACATTAGTTTACCTTCAATTCTAAGTATTATATGTCGTAAGTAATCTATTTATCTGCGCCTTATAATCGAAGGCACTCATATTAAACATTTGTAAGAAAAACTCCATTAGTTTAACTGCAATTTTAACTATTATATGTCGTAAATAACCTAAATTAAGTTGTTATAATATACCATTCAAACTGAGGCATTCTTTTATGTACGCCTTGTGTTATAACTTCCCAATTTATTGAAGTATGACTTCCAGTGAATTCTAACGTACAAAGACTATAAAATGTTTCTCATGAAGATAGATTCGTGCTATATAAATTTTGTATGACGCGAAGTATCTTTCTTATCCTCAGACAGTGGATTGTTGCAAGAGAGTTAAGGGGAGATGTAGGGGAAAATGTAAACATTTCTTTAAGAAATCATTACAGCTATATTTATTAATGTAAAAATCTAAAATTTTGCATGCGTAAAGCGAAAGAGCTGTGTTTTAACGGAAAAATATAATAAAATATGCAGGCTTAGTATTTTCCAGGAATCTGAATTCTTAATTTTTTATTGTCTTTTTATAAAACGCCATAATTCAAATTCTAATCATGCAATTGATCTGAAAAATGTATTGAAGTGTTCTGAGAAGGTTATAAGACCACTGAACTACAGTTACTAATCTATGGTAGAAGCTGTATCAAGAACAAAGTTTTTAATTTTCGACAAGCAAAATTTCTTTTCTACATACAATTACCTAAAAATGAGAATGTAATTACAGGATCTCGTATTTTTTAGTTACAGGGAGAGAGCAACATTTTGTGAACAGTTTCTGAAAATTTCATAGCTTTAGCACATATTCTTTTTGAGAAAAGACTTCTAATAACATAAGAAATGTAAAACAGAGAAAATGAGGTTCAAAGATTTTCTTCTCATACTTCTACATGTAATAATCTTACCTCAATTTTAAAATCCTCCATAGAGATACTCTTCATCCTCCTGGTTTCTCTTCATCTTCGAATCTACCTGGCCTGTATTTGCAGGTAAGACACTGATCTGTCAGCTTTCTTGACCCTGTTCTCGTCGATGGTGTAAAATGCTTTTGTTGTACACACACCAGCATTTATACTAACTCTTCCCAGCATTTCAGTTCTGCCATTATTTCCGTTACTGTAATATATAACTGCATCATAGACATCTATTTTTAGTACTTCAAGTCCACAGAATGTCTTTTTTGAGCATCTAATACAAATTAAATTATTGAGGATTTCATTTACATTTTGTGTCTTTCCCTGAAGACACTTCCTCAATAAATCAGGGTTTACGAGGAACCTGAATGTGGGATTAATTGCGTTGATAACAGTTTCTGGTAATGAGTGTTTATGTGAATACGTCTCATTTATCTTGTTGACCTTACACCAATCGTCTTTCGGACACAGATTGTGCACTGGTGTTTGGTCAGTGGATAGTTTGTGGAAAAAAACTGCCCACACAGCACGCCTCAGTGCCTCCAAATTATGTGTGTTTTTTCTGATAGCTCTTCCATAAAATAACTAAAGAGGATCGGTTTCTTTCAGAGTAAACCTGCCTTTCACTCCTAGTGCTTTTCCATCCTCAAGTACTTTACCTGTCTTCTCTTTCAGCAAGCGACGAAGCCTACCACTAAACCTCTTTTGGATGTGGCAAACACATTCAAACTTTTCTATTGTTGTATTTTTACGGATTTTTATCTGTTACAGCTTTGAACAAGAGGAGTCCCCATCACCAAGGTATTTAGTATATCTAGCACCATATTGGTCCTCAGATCTGGAGAACATCCTCCATGCCTCCACTTGAGCCACTGTAATTTTTAGAGCATGCTACTGCATACTTTTATTGCCACGGTTTCTCACTGTCTTCATTGTTGGATATTTTCCTTGTTGCACGCTGGTGGCAGTATTTTAACATAATTTCTGCTTCTAAAACTCCACCTGAGCCAATACCAAGAAGAGATGCATTTCCATACAGAGATGTGTGACCCCTTTTCATCCGGGTCCCATCTACAGACACATTCAGTAACATTTGTAGGAGACTCACTGTCATGAATATCTACCCCAGGATCTATTTCTTTTTGATTTATTTCCACCAATTCCTTCACTGCTTTCTTCAGATAAACTTTGGCAGTATCGCATACAGCATCAGTCATTTCTTTATTTATTTTTTCAAACCTTGCACGAGGTGGAGACATCTTCAGGAAACCGCGCATAAATTACCTCCTTACCTGTCCTATCCAAGGCATCTCAGAGCACATGCTAACCTATAATTGCTTTCGTAGCTACCAGTGTCAGTTTTTTTTGGAGGAGGAAATTAAAAATTCATAACCACATGAATTACAAATTAATTTAAAATCACAAGCTATCCTCATTCTTCTTTCTTCGACAACAATCATGCATTCTGTATTTAACTGGAAGAGAAGTTATAAATCAATAAGTCTGAATCCAGTGGAATCCATATCAACATCATTCACGCAACTGCACAGTTCTCCTGTCCCAAGCTTCGATACTGAAGGTGAGAGCTTATGTTCTTCATTTTGATCTGCTTCCTCTTTTTTGATGGTATACCGATTTCATGAAACCACAGTTTTTCCACTGCCCAATATGCATAAATCTTGACTTCCACATAAAGGTTTGCAAATCCAACCTTCCACCTACTAATATGTGTTACTATTGTCAAAACGTAGATAAAATGCATGCAAGAAAGTTTTTAGGCAAAGATATAGATGTCAGCCGGAGATATAGATGTCAGCCGAAGACACTGAAAGAAAATACCGTTCGCACTGAGAAAATTTCCGCTGATGCAAGCTGTTTCCCAAATGTCGGAAAATATGGGAATGGTCGCCAGTGCAGAGTTAATCAGTTCTACAATTTAAAGGCATTTCTAAAGCTGCTATCGAAAGGCATTTCTAAAGCTGCTATCGCGATAAAATTCACATGCAGCTTAGATTAAACTGTGTAGATCAAGAAAATAAAATTTTTGATAAATCGATTTTTTGGACTAAAATACATGACATTCCCCCTTAAGCGCCACCTCGCGCGTCCTTGCTCGTGAGCTACATTAGAAGGAGGAGTCTTCCTAGTTAGTTCACGCTAATCTGTGCGAAGCTATTGTCATTGAAGTTAAAAATGTGTGTATCGGATGGCAATTGTTAATTTTATTGCGTTTAGGAGAATTTTATTTTTTTATATGTTGAATGTTACTGCTTCGAGTACTTCTATATTTAGATCAGTAGACCTGCATTCACACATCTCAGATTTGATTTAAATTTTTGGGACTTACCGTCGACACCCTCGACCAATCGGCGTGTGTCTCTTGGTCGTGTCGGATTCCGGTTACTAGAATTGCCTTCGAGGTGAAAGGCCCACGGTGCATTATGGACGCGAAACTTGTACAGCTCTTGGAACAGTAACAGCAACAGCGACAGCTGCTCTTGAAATAGCAGTTTCATCAGCAGTTCCAGCAGCAAATGGACGTTTTGAGTCAGGAAATTGAGCTGCTGTCAGACAGGTTGCAGGTGCACGGTTCACAACCCGTCCCAACAGTGGCCAACGCTCGGGCAGAGTCCCGTCCACCCGCATCTCCAACGTTTAAAGACACCAAGAACGATTGGGACATTCTTTTCCATCGGCTGAAATAACACTTCGCCGCTTTTCGGGTTTCAAATGTCTCCTGGGCTTCCCATGAGACATATTTCTTACTTAATAAGTTTGCTCACCTCTCAAACCCGGTTGCACTCACTTCCAAGGAAATATGTTCGTCGCTGTCGACCTATTATTGACAACGGTCCGACGTAGCCGCATCGCGCCTTGAATTCCATCAGTATCACAAGCAAGCATGCCAGTCTTATCGTTCGTGGGTGGCGGATTTGCAAGGTCTGAGTGGTCCTTCTGACTTTAACTGCGCCAAGCCGTCATGCAAATCCTCGTACGCCGATTCCCTGATGAGTGATGTAATGGAAAAATTGGCTCCCCATCCAGAAGTTCGCACTGCTGCCTTCCTTCGCCGACGTACTGAAAACTGTGCACTCTTTCGAGATCGCGCAGGCAGCAAACAAGCGCCTTATGGTCCGCCACCATATAATTGCGGTCCAACCACCGCCATGGGGAGAAAATTCTCGCAAGCCTTCTTCCCGACCTCGGCATCATAGTTCATCATTTTATGACGTGCCAATGACTTCTGAGCAGCCAGTCCAACACGTTGGCGCAAAAGCGAAGTCTGCCTTCATTTCCTCACTGTTCTGTGACGCACCAACGGGCAGACTGGCCTGATCATTGGGCGCACCGTTATGAGAGGGATGGTCACCTCCGAACTGTCTGCCATCAACCGTCAGGGTAGTGTAAACCCTCTCCTAATTTTCATCTTGGGACAGAGCATGAATTTCAGGCCAACAGTCTCCAGGGCCATCCCTGCGCCCTCCAAGTTGTTTGTTAAGCTCACGATTGCTCGTCAGGACGCTCGTTTCCAAGCCGACACGAGAGCGACGATTTACATGGTCACTCTCCCGACGGACGCTCGTCTGGGTAGCTGGCGTTCGCCCCGCCCTCTCGCAAGTGGTTGCATATTCCTTTACTTCTCGTCTACGGTTACAATTATTTTGTCATCATGCTACTGGTTTCAGTCTATAATGACCATCTTCAGGTCTGCAAGAAAATATGGGAAAACACAAATACACTAGCAGATTGTCTACAGCTTAAAACAATAGAAGAGAATATAATGAGAAGTATTACTGACATACACGTGCATTTGTGCGATTTAAATATAAAGACACATATCTGTTTTATAAAAACATGTCATAATATACTGGAGCCATAGTGGCATCGATAATAGCTAAACAAATTCAGCGTCAGCATCGTCAAATATATACAAATAATAGTATATACAAGAATCAACTTGTCAGCAGCACTACTCTTCAAAACAAACTGTCGTACTGTAGACACAAAATGTTTGTGTTGCATGTTTGCCAGATATCGCTTCCGTAGGCGTATACATATTCTTCAGTAATTAAATATCCGATATAAAGAAAAGGGGTATACAGCCAGTAAGTCTGTAATGGGCTTATAATGTGTAATATTCTTTTTTCTTTATTGTAATTTCATGCCCCTGCTCCGTATGGGTAGGGGTGGGCTGGCAGCAGCACAGTCCGCTGCTCTTTAGCCAAGTGGCTTTACAAAAATACATGAAAAGGAGTGCTCTTACATAAAAAATGGTTCAAATGGCTCTGAGCACTATGGTACTTAACATACCTGGTCATCAGTCCCCTAGAACTTAGAACTTCTTAAATCTAACTAACCTAAGGACATCACACACATCCATGCCCGAGGCAGGATTCGAACCTGCGACCGTAGTAGCCGCGCGGTTCCGGACTGCGCGCCTAGAACCGCTAGACCACCGCGGCTGGCTCTTACATAAAAAGGGGATAAAAAGGGGCACATAAGAAACACAGTAAATGGAGATGATGGGAGTTAAAATATACACTAATAAGGGGACATTCATTGGGGGACAGTTGAAAAGTCGATATAAAGTTAATAGAACACAGGTAGCAATTCGTTGTGCACTTAAAACACACTGGAGACAAACCATAATTAAAATGCCGGCCACAGTATAAAAATCACATAAAGTGAGACACTTCAAGAACCACTGGAAACGACAGAGCACTAATGAAGAAGAAAAACCGCTGGTAGGGACCTGCCGAGAGCTGAAGGCTGGAGAGGAGGGAAAAAGAGGGGACAGAGGTGCAGTGGGGTGTAGGGGGCTGGGGAGAGTTGGAGGAAGAGGAAAAAGGGCGTCAGGGGGCGCCCCAAGAGGCAGGAGATGGGCAGGGAGGGAGATGAAGAGGGAAAACAAGGCAGGAGGGAGTGCAGAGACACAGGATGGGGGCACAGGAGAGGGAGGGGGTATAGGACGGCGAAACCGCACAGGTGAAGTGGAGGGGAGGGCTGAGAGAGCCTCGAGGAGTAGGGGGGAGGAAGCTGGTGTTAAGAGTCAGTAGGAGGGGTAGATGTCAGGGTGAAGCTCATCGTCTAGGAGGGGTAGGTGCCAGAAGTTGCATTGGGTAAGGAGATGGAAGGTGTGGAGTTGGAGGGCGGGCAGGACTCAGGACTCAACAGTAAAGGCGTGGCAGCAGGCTGAGTGTGAAGAGGAAGGGGGATCGAGTCAACAGCAATATACAGGGTGTGGATGAGTTAAAGGAAAAGAAGAAGATCAGGCAAAGGGATGAAGTCATGGAGGATGTGTGTGGGGGATGGAAGGCAGATACGGAGAGTGAGACAGATTGAATGGCGCTCCAGGATTTTGAGGGCTTCATACAATGTGGGATGGATGGAAATCCAAGTGACACTGGCATAATAAATGATGGAGTGGATTAAGGATTTCTAGGTGTGAAGGATGGTGGGAGGATGCTGTCTCTATGCCAGCAGGACAGGAGTTTCAGGAGGCAGTCTTCTGTGGGTTTTATGTTGGACTGTAAGGAGATGGGGCGTCCAGGTAAGGTGGTAGTCAAGGGCGAGGCCAAGGTATTTTAGAGTAGGAGTGAGGTGGATAGGACAAACATAAATGGAGATGGAAGGAGTGAGTGGTGCGGTCTATGATGATTGCCTGGGTCTTGGAGGGGTTGATGAAAAGGAACCACTGGTAGTATGAAGTGGTAAAGTAGGAAAAGAGGGTTTGGAGGGTACATTGGAACCTTTGAAGGATAAGATAAAGGGCCAGGAGGGGTGTCATCAGCAAATTGGAGGAGATGAACAGGCAGGATAGGTTTCGGCTAGGCAACTCACACGCTGCTCCTTTGCATGGCAATGTGACACTGGCCTCTCAACAGGCATCCTGGAAAGCTGGCGGTTATGCTGATACTGACAACACCCAACGAGCTAAGTACTAAGCGCATTGTGCCTCCTGCTACAAGCTACCTATAACCACTGAGAGTGATACCGAATGTTGTGCACCCTGTACAAAGCTCTGTGTGCAGGAATGATCTTCCTCTTCGTCCTCTAATGATTCCCATGTCTGCCTCGTGATAGACCTCTCACCTAGTGGCGGTCTAGCCATATCGGCCCCCAGCATTGACACAACCGACTGCCACATGGACACCTCATCGGATGCTGCTTTTTCACCATATTTCACTCGGACATTACTGTAGAGGTTATTTAAATCCAAAGATGCTAATGTCGCATTATGTGGTATATGTATATCCTTGATTGCATTTGCTAGCTTAAATCTGTTTTTGACACCAGAATAATTATCGATCTGTAAATTGATTTAAGTTTACTGTTAAGAAACTTATTTAGTTAAAGCATGGTGACCACACATTGCTCACAATCGGACGAACCGGATTTCCATCTTTCTGAATCTTAACTTGAGATCTATGCTGGTGGAGTAAACATGCACATGTATGACAGTAATAATTTTTATTATGGTCTATTTGATTGTTTGAAGCTGTAGACAATCTGCTAGTGTATTTGTGTTTTTCTCATATTTTTGCTGCAGATCTGAACATGGTCATTAGAGACCGAAACCGGTAATCTGACGACAAAAAATTTGTGACCATATGCGTGAAGTAAAGGAAATTTGCTGGTTGCGTATGGTGACAGTTCTATTCACCTCAGAGGTCAATTCACCACTAAGGCCACATACAAGATTCAGCTGGCAACATTTTCAGCCTCGATGCTTTCTCACTGTTTGCGTTCTCCGTCACAGACGAAGTTCATGTCGTCTCCAGCACCTTTGTGCCTCTTTCGCGTCTGTGTTTAGTCCTCGCCTGGGGTGCGCCACTAATTTAGAGGCACATATTACTTCACATCTTGCAGTGCACCGTTTCTGTCGAGCACGTCCTCTTCCCGTCTCCTTACAGACGGCTAGAACTCGTCCGTCTTCACAACACTGGGGTCAAAGCAAGTACTTGGGCCGCACCCCTGGTTGTGGTCCTGAAGTCGATTATTTAGCTCCAGATTTGTGAAGATTTTAAGTCAACGACCAAGCTCTGGTGAAAACCTACCCCATACCACATCAAGAGGACCTCCTATCACTACTTTTGGTTCAAAATGTTTATTTGTGTGTGAAATCTTATGGGACTTATCTGCTAAGATCATTAGTCCCTAAGCTTACACACCACTTAACCTAAATTATCCTAAGAACAAACACACACACCCATGCCCGAGGGAGGACTCGAACCTCCGCAGGGACCAGCCGCACAGTCTATGACTGCAGCGCCCTAGACCGCTCAGCTAATCCCTTGCAGCCAACTTCTGGTGAATGTTTTGGTGAATATTTTTCTAAAATATGCCTTGCTGATGCTTACTTACAGATTCCACCAGAAGAGGAGTCACAATGTATTGTTGTCATCAATAGGCCTTTTGGCTTATATAAATACAAGTGTCCATCCCAGCTTGTGCCAATTACTTTCATGACTTAATTGTTATGGGTACTATGCTCCAAGACCATCTTCATAACCTATGTATCCTCTCTACCATGTCGTGTGATGCAGGGCTCAAGCATTGTCAGCACAAATGCCAGTTTCTCCAGGAACATGTGGGCTAGCTTGGCCACTTGCTCACCAAAGATGGGATTCAGCCCACTGACCATAATCTTACTGCTAATGACTCTCTCCCGCATCCATAAAATGTCCAAGAGTTGCAGGCCGTTTTGGGGAAAGTGAACTGTTATTCTAAGCTCCTTCCACAAGCAGCATGCCTCATGAAGCCTCTCAACCAGTTGCAGAAGAGAGTCCTTCCGTTTCAGTGGTCAGCGGCCTGTGAGCAGGCCTTCACAAAGCTGAAGCACATATTACCTTCAGCGCCCTACCTTACCTACATTTCCCTGTCACGTCATCTAGTTTTGGCTGCGGACGCTTCCCCATATGGCACTGGTGCAATGCTAGCACACTGTAATGATGATCATAAAGAGCAACCCATCGCCCATGTATCAAAAACGCTGAGGTCTGTCCAACGCAGTTACTCCCAAATCGAGAAACAGGCTTTGGCGATCACCTTTGCCATGAAGAAAACCCATGTTTACCTGTTTAGGACCTGTTTCTCCCTCGGTAGCACTCTTTGGATCACACTCACAGCTTCCACAGCAGACAGCCCAAAGGCTACAGCGTTGGGCTCTTTCCCTTAGCTCCTACAATTACACCATCACGTACAAGTCTGCTGCACAACACACAAAAGTGGATACCCTCTCACCTTTACCCTCAGGAGCAAGCCCCCATTTGAGCAGGTGGAACTCACGTGTTTTCACATCGACGTGGAACAACTCATATTTTGGATTGCTTTCCGATTACCGGTTTCCCATTCTACTCATGGTGTGGTGGACACTCGCCATTACCCTATCTTGCAGCGTGTCATACTCCATGTATTCCATTTGTGGTCCGCTTATGTTTCGAAGGCAGCCGCTCTCGAGCTCCAGATCTGGGCTTGCATCAGTCATTGTTTGTCAATTGTCTCCAGTGTGCTGCTGCTGGATGCGGAGAGGGTTACCCACTCTGTTATCACAATTACCTTAAGCACTCACGTCTTCGGACCCTTACATCACAGGCACTCAGGTGTGTCATGGATAAAGCTCTAGCTCTGACCAGAACTGAACAAGAATGTGGAAACTATGGCGTGCTGACGTTCTACCTGTCCTTGCCTTCAGTCTGCTCCACCTTAGTGTTTCGCCCCCTGGCCTACTCCCCATCGCACCTGGGATCACATTCATCTTAGATTTTCGTGGCCCCTTCTTGCCCTTGATGTAGCTTATTGTCGTGGACGCTTATTCAGACTATACCTATGTGGTCAGTATGGCGTCCACCACCTCAGTTGCTACGTTCAAAGCCCTTCTGCAGATTCTCGCCAATGAAGGGTTTTCCTGCACCATTATAACTGACAATGGACATTAGAGCAGTTCTGCACTGCTAATGTCATCAAACACCTGTGTAGCCCTCCATTTCATCCGTCCTCCATTGCCAAAGCAGAGCAGCTGGTGCGCACATTTAAGCAACAGCTGTTGAGGGCCATGAGTACATTTACAACGACAGTGGTACACATGAGGTTCCTGAATACCTACAGGCTCCCCCCCCGTCCATAACCGCCACCCAACAGAACTCCTCCATTGCCGACAGCAACGCACCCTCCTCCACCTTGTAGCACCCCAACCGAAGGTACCCCAGACCTGACATGTTAGACAGTACACTCTGGGTTCGGCTGTTTGGGCGCATTCCTATGGGTGAAACCCTCGTGGATGCCAGCTACGGCAGTTGCCACAAATGGGCGGCGCCTTACAGTGGTTTACACCCCAAAAAGGTTTAGAGCATCAGCACGTGAATCAACTCTGTCCCTGCTTCCAGCCTACCCCTCCAGCAGTAGATCACTCTAAATGAGTTGGAGTCACTGCCCTCACACATCCCTGCGCCTCAGGGGTACCATTCGTGCTCGAGGACGCTATCGGCAGCTCCTGCAAGCACAGGTTTGGAGGTCGACATGTCACCACAGCCTCCGTCTGTTACACAGTCTTTCACAACTCTGCAGTCCCCAGCATAGTGCCCAAACTCCTGCATTCCTCCTCACAGCAGGCTTTCAATTATGGGACATCACGTGTCTACCTCCCAAAAAAGTAGCCAGGGCTCTTCAGGCCCTATGTGTCCATTTAGGAAGGGGGGCGGGAGAGGGTCGAGGGAGGGTCCTCGTATCCTGGTCTGACAATTTGGATAGCCTGCCCGAAGACATGCACATAGACGACAGCCGCTAGGCGGCTCCCCTATAACCTGCGAGCGCTGCTGCCTCCGCCACAGCGCTATGCACAGGCACGCCCCGGCGCCGGCCAGTCAGGGGCTCAGAAGACAGTCGTGTTCCGAATGGGCTCTTGAATCACTCGTTGCACCCATTGTTGTTTGGTTCCCGATCTTTCTACGTCTAGACTCTCGATTTCATTCACTCTTTGGACTTGCCGTTCTGTCCTTAGCTGTTGTTACCATCTTCATTGTTGTCCATAGCTGTCGTCATTCTGTGGTTTTGGCGACACCTTCGAAGCCGTTGGCCAGTCGGCGCCTTGGTTGTTCCAGTTACTGAAATTCATATCCCATTTCTATGTGGTGATAGTTTCGAAACGCCGCTTACAAATGTCTATAGTAATGTCTTTGGCCTGGTAATCGGTAGGCCGGTCTATCGCGGCAAAGCATCCCTCACGGAGACTTCCTTACTGTGGAACCGAGGTCTGCTGATACTGCTAAGATGGCAGGGCGTTGGATGGTAACTGCGGCCTGATTTCTGTTATTGGACTTTGGTTCTGGCTGTCGGTGTCTTAGTTGTTACAGCAAAGTTTGCATCATAGGCCAGTAGAATGAGACTCACATGGCTGTGGACAACCTACCAGCGTACTGACGTGAGTGTTATGAGTGAGACAGTTACCAATCCCTGGGCCGCGTAGTGCCACAATGCACTATGTCCATAGGAAACTCCAAAAAGAGAAAAGTGACGAGAAAAAGGAGAAAGGGACGGGGTAAACGAGTAAAGAGTTGTTTGAGGGTCTCGTTTGTGAACTCGTCTGTGACAGTTACACAATACACTGTACTAAGGGCGTAGCTGACGATTCATACATGTTTTCGATGAGCACCAAGACTCTCTCTGCCTTTCCTCTCCCCCTCTCGCGCTGTTATCAGTAAAGTGTTTGTTGTGTTTAGGTGTTTTGTAGATATGTTAGAAAGATTTATACTAGAACTATTTATAATAGTGAATTTTTATTTCTCCCTATATTTTTTTCTGGCATTCTGAACCATCGACAAATCAGCGGAGATAGAAAAGGCATGCGAAATACGACAAAGAGTCTTCAGTGTGTATGATGTGCTGCGCTTTACCTCAGCTGTATCTGTTGCATATCTGATGGTACCGGGAACAATTTTAGACGAAATTTTGTTCCTCTTTACCTTCGCCTTTCGGCTTTCTTCTTCGCACTTACGCCAGTGTTGCTTCTGGCTTCGCTGTATTCATACGAGGACGTAAAAAACAGTCGGCATTTTTCAGTGAAATATTACATCCTCTGCTTCTAGTAATGCAAGTTCCTATCTGCTGCAAGCATGTCTGAGAATAGTGGTGTGACCAGTCCTGTAACATTTCAAACACCTCATTGCATCCGGTACACGTAATGAGCATATACATGATGTTTAGGTGTAACAGTAACGCAGTAGTAGCCGACCGCGTTTTCATTTGCGTAGTAAAGTGAACCGATTTTGTGACATATTGTAAGTTCCTAATCAGGGGCAAATTATTTAGTTTCGCCTGAGTGCTTCGGTAGTTAGGTTTTTAATATCTGCGTATTATTAGACACAGTTCCTCCGTTTTCGTCTAGAGTTGAGTAGCGCAGCACCCACCGGTAGTCCGTTTATCTGCATAGTTTAGCTTTCCACGGCCTTTTGTATGCACAGGGACTGAGACTGGTGTGTGCGGATGCGAGTCGAGTTGGTAACACTTCGCTCTCAGCTTCAGGCTGTGATGGCTTCGGTTACTCAGCTTGAGGCTGCAGTGGATGGGCACCACTATTGTGGACCGGCCGAGGGGATCCAACGGCCGTCCAGCGCGTCAGAGTCGTCCTCGCCGGTGGCCAGCCCAGTTTCAGCTCGCGCTGAGGATGACCCCTCACCTGTGGTCGAGTGGGAGGTCGCCCCGGGGCGAAGCAGGCGGCGGAAGACTTCCCAGGCGGCCGCAAGTAAGGCCTCCCCCGTTTGTCTGACAAACAGGTTCCAGGCGCTATCTGTGGCTGACACTGTCACTGAGCGAGATGCTGTCACCTGTTTCAGAGGAAACCACTCAGCCTGCAGGATCCGGGAAATCACAGGGGGTGGGAGTATTGGTAGTTGGGAGCGCGTTATGGGGGCCCTTAGGGACTTGGCTGACAAGAAGGGAAAGAAAACCAATGTGCACTCCGTGTGCATACTGGGTGGAGTCATTCCAGATGTGGAAAGGGTCCTCCCAGATGCGATGAAGAGCACAGGGTGCAGCCAACTGCAGGTTGTGGCTCACGTCAGTACCAATGATGTGTGTCACTTTGGATCAGAAGAGATTCTCTATGGTTTCGAGCGGCTAACAGAAGTGGTAAAGGCTGCCACTGTTGCTTGCAAGATGAAAGAAGAGATGACCATTTGCAGCATAGTTGACAGGACCGATTGTGGACGTCTGGTACAGAGCCGAGTGGAGGGTCTGAATCAGAGGCTCAGACGGTTCTGCGACCGTGTAGGCTGCAGATTCCTCGACTTGCGCCAAAGGGTGGTTGGGTTTCGGGTTCCGCTGAATAGGTCAGGTGTCCACTATACGCAGGAGGCAGCTACACGGGTAGCAGGGGCTGTGTGGCTTGCACTGGGCGGTTCTTAGGGATAGACGGTCTCGGGAAAACACAAGGTGGGCTTCAGTCACAAAGGGTGCAGGCCGAACACAGGAAGAACATAGATACAGGAACCCTTGGTATAACAGTTGTAAAATGTCGTAGCTGTGTTGGGAAAGTACCAGAGCTCCAAGCGCTAATAGAAAGCACTGATGTTCAAATCGGTATAGGCACTGAAAGCTGGCTAAAGCCGGATATAAGCTCAGCCGAAATTTTTACAAAGAACCTAACGGTGTTCCTAAAGGATAGGCTAAACACGGTTGGCGGTGGCGTGTTTGTTGCTGTTAGAAGTAGTTTAACTTGTCGCAAAATTGAAGTAGATACTTCCTGTGAGTTAGTATGGGCAGAGGTCGTTGTTGGCAACCGGAATAAAATAATAACAGGTTCCTTTTACCGACCTCCCAATTAAGATGAAATTGTTGCTGAAGGTTCAAAGAAAATTTGAGTTTGATTTCAAACTCGTACCCGACTCATACGATAATATTTGGTGGTGATTTTAATTTACCTTCGATATGTTGGCGAAAATACATGTTTAATTCCAGAGATACGCATAAAATATCATCCGAAATTGTGCTAAACGCGTTCTCTAAAAATTATTTCGAGTAGTTAGTTAATGAGCCCACGCGAATTGTCAACGTTTGTGAAAACACACTTGACCTCTTAGCAACAAATAATCCTGAGTTACTAAAGAGCATCAAAACCGATACAGCGATTAGTGAACACAGGGTTGTCGTAGCGAGTCTGCATATTGTAATCCCTAAATCCTAGAAATATAAGCGAAAAGTAGACCTATTCCAAAAAGCATATAAAAATTTACTTGACGCCTTCCAGAGAGACAATCTCCACTCATTCCAAATTAGTAGTGTAGACCAGATGCGGCTTAAATTCAAAGAAATAGTATCGGCAGCAATTGAGAGATTTATACCAAATATATTAACAAACGACGGAGCTGGTCCTCCTTGGTACACAGAGTGGGTTAGAACACTGTTGCAGAAACAACGAAACAAACATACCAAATTTAAAAAGACGCAAAATCCTCAAGATTGGGGATCTTTTACAGAAGCTCGAAATTTAGCGCGGGCTGCAATGCGAGATGCTTATAACAGTTTCCACAAAGAAACATTGTTTCGAAACCTGGCAGAAAATCCAAAGAGATTCTGGACGTATGTGAAGTATGTTAGCCGTGAGAAACAGTCAATGCCTTCACTGCGCGATAGCAATGGAGATACTATCGAAGACAGTGTTCCTAAAGCAGAGTTACTAAGCACAGCCTGCCGAAATGCCTTCACAAAAGAAGACGAAGTAAATATCCCAGAATTCGAATCGAGAACAGCTGCCAACATGAGTAACGTAGAAGTAAATATTCTCGGAGTAATGAAGCAACTTAAATCACTTAATTAAAGCATGTCTTCTGGTCCAGACTGTATACCAGTTAGGTTCCTTTCAGAGTATGCTGATGCGTTAGCTCCATACTTAACAATCAAATAAAACCGTTCGCTCGACGAAAGATCCGTACCCAAAAACTGGAAAGTTACACAAGTGACACCAATATTCAAGAAAGGTAGTAGGAGTAATCCACTAAACTACAGGCCTATGCAGCAGGATTTTGCAACATATATTGCGTTCAAACATTATGAATTACCTCGAAGAGAACTGTCGATTGACACACAGTCAACATGGGTTTATAAAACATCGTTCCTCTGAAACACAACTACCTCTTCATTCACGTGGTGTACTGAGCGCTATTGACAGGGAATTTCAGATCGATTCCGTAACTCTGGATTTCCGGAAGGCTTTTGACACTGTACCACATAAGCGGCTTGTGGTGAAATTGCGTGCTTATGGAATATCGTCTGAGTTATGTGACTGGATCTGTGATTTCCTGTCAGAGAGGTCACACAGTTCATAGTAATTGACGGAACGTCATCGAGTAAAACACAAGTGATTTCTGGCGTTCCCCAAGGTAGTATTATAGGCCCTTTGCTTTTCCTTATCTTTATAAACGATTTGGGAGGCAATCTGAGAGCCGTCTTAGTTGTTTTCAGATGACGCTGTCGTTTATCGACTAATAAAGTCATCAGAAGATTGAATCAAATTGCAAAACTATTTAGAAAAGATATCTGAATGGTGCTAAAATTGGCAGTTGACCATAAATAACGAAAAGTGTTAGGTCATCCACATGAGTGCTAAAAGAAATTCGTTATACTTCGGTTACACGATAAATCAGTCTAATCTAAAATACGTAAATTCTACTAAATACCTAGGTATTACTGTTATGAAGAAATTAAATTGGAAGGAACACATAGAAAATGTTGTGGGGAAGGCTAACCAATGCTACGTTCTATTGGCAGGACACTTATGAAATGTAACAAATCTACTAAGGAGACTGCCTACACTACGCTTGTCCGTCCTCTTTTAGAATACTGCTGCGCGGTGTGGGATCCTTGCCAGATAGGTCTGACGGAGTACATCGAAAAAGTTCAAAGAAGGGCAGCTCATTTTGTATTATCACGACATGTGAGAGAGAGTATCACAGAAATGATACAGCATGTGGGCTGGACATCATTAAAAGAAAGGTGTTTTTTCGTTGCGGCGGAATCTTCTCACGAAATTCCAATCACCAACTCTCTCCTCCGAATGCGAAAATATTTTTTTGAGACCAAACTACATAGGGTGAAACGATCATTACGATAAAATAAGGGAAATCAGGGCTCGTAGGGAAAGATATAGGTGTTCGTTCTTTCCACGTGCTATACGAGACTGGAATAATATAGAATTGTGTAGGTGGTTCGATGAATCCTCTGCCAGGCATTTAAATGTGATTTTCCGAGTATCTGTGTAGATGTAGATGTAGATCAATTAATCAATATACTACTAGTAAAGTGGGAGCTCTGAAGGAGTCTAAGAATTGGGTGTCCGCAAGAAATAGTTATTGTTGTGGTATGGAGAGCTTGTGTCGTAATGGAATCTGAAATTTTTCGGGCTATATCTCCCGTTGCAGTCTAGAATCGTTACTAGGTAAAAGTCGACTCTGACGTGCTCTTCGAACATCGCAAAGTACTTGTTAAGAGATATTAAGTAATTGTGTGACACGTGTCCAAATGTTTTAACAATAGCACTGTCACCTTGGAAGGCGGTCTACGTAGATCAACGGATGTGACGTGCAGACTGTTGTCTGACAATTCTATGTTTCTACATTACAGTGGTTCTTTAACGTTGACAAGTCTATTCGAAGAAAGTTTCATGATTACAGTGTTGTCATAGACATCACATTAAGAGCTGAATCACCTGGGTGTTATATGTCTCTAATCAGAAACTTGGTGTGTGGAGTCTCACTTTAGCAAAAATCAGCTACGTCCTTTGTGCAAATTTAATTATACAGCATTATTTTCCCAACCGGGACGTAGGATTTGCGATTGTATACCTCTAATATAAAGTAAACTATACAGAATATCCAAAGTGCCTACTTATCTTCCAGGTTTCTCTTGTAAACTTATGTGAATTCCTATATGTCACAGTAGTTCTCCGTTTTACTAGCACAACGCTTAGAAGATTCAACACATCAACTAAAGAGATCACATACATATTTTCCATGATGTGGATACTATCACACCCTACTCCTGTGCTGCCAATATGTGTGTGACAGGTATATTTCTACTGCTGTAGAACAATTACGTTCCAAAAGTAGTGCTACATATATGTTTATGTTTCTTTCTCGAAATAATAATATTTATCTGTTTTTAAAAATAGCACAGATTTATTTTTGGATGCAGAATTGAATTTTTCCACTCACAGTCATAAATCTATAACCATACATGGTGTGTATGACAAGCAAAATGCTTGTATGTATGCATGGTGTTACTCTACACAGCAAAACAGCTATTGAAGTAGGAAATTTATGGTGTTTATTTATTAAAGTATCGGCCTTGATATCATTTTAGTATGAGGTATCACTCCCAAATGAACAAAACGTTTCGCCAGGTAATTGTACAGAACATATGATGTGAAAAACACCAGGACAATACCAACAATCTTTTAACGCCAGAAGTTACCCCAGGAGCAGAGTCACTACAGTATATGGATGACATTGAAATTGGATTTAGCAGGACTAAGACAAGTCTTTCTTGGCAACATAAATGGACAATTTGTAACTTGGAACTAAGATCAAATATATCTTTTTCATTTTCGATCAGAGATCTGTAATCTCACTTGCGTATTACGATATGCAACCTGCTGTGTGTATTTTGTATGCATATTGTTACGCTACATTCCTCGCTCTTACCCCCCGTCCCCCCCCCCCCCCCCCCGTCCCCGTCAGCATCAGCATCCATCCTTTCGATGAAGGTTCTGATATGTTGTGGAAAAATGCAACAACTTTATAACTATGAATCACGATGGGATGGCATACAACAGACTTCTAAATTAAGGATGTGTAACCGGAAGTAACGAGACGATCATGTGACTGAAAATGTTCAAGGATCTGGTAGTGCATCCACCTGCATTAGATCAGGTATAGATTAGTGTGCTGGATCCACCTGTGCTTGGGATGGGGTTGAGTCCATACGTGAACGTACCTGTCTTTGTGTGGCTTAGGGTCTGGAGGAGGATTCACGCAACACAGTTCACCACGGTAGGTTCAGAATAGCGTCTGGAGTTGAATCCTCCTGTGTTTAGTCCAGTATTGTATCAAGAGTTGGATTCATCTCTGTTAGGTGCGCCACACACACACACATACACACACACACACACACACACACACACACACACACACACACACACAGAGCACATTTATAAGTACACTTAGGAAAATCAGTACATAGAGAAAGTAACCGTAATTTGCAAGACAAGATGTGTGGTTTTAATGGAAATATTAGACATAAGAGGGAGGTGAGACTATGTTTGTGTACTTTAATACAGGAAAGACAAAAAAATCTAGGATCGTTGTAGTGTACATATTACAGAGGTTGTTCACATATCAAAAAAGAATTACTTACGCCCCTTTGTGGTTACTGTATAGGTGTCTCATCCTCTTAAAGCTTGTGATCTAAGTGTGTGAACCTCTAAATAGGAAAATTTTGTAAGGATCAGTATTCCAGGAAGCAGGAATGTTAATAATGTCTCATTCCTGGAAATATTCTAGAATACTAGGAGGCTAGGAGCCATCAACATGTAAAATTAGGGGCTATCTAAATGTAAGAGTCCTGGCTGCTGCCTCTATACCTTGGTCAAGGCAGACGATGCTTCTGGCCAGCAGCGTGATGGCTCGAAGAGACGCTTATTGGATCCTGGTGCGTGGTGGGCTCTGTGGATTTTTTTGCACAACGAACACTTCGCAGCCTGGACGGCAGTGGCTGGCATCAGGTACGAGACGTTTTCAGGACACACTGGAAGGTGCCAATTATGAACTAAAAGTACACACGGATGCTGTCGCTTTTCAGAATTTTTTTATTATTTTTGGGATAAAATTAATTGGCGCAACCGCCTGCATCGTTAAAACGATTTAAACCACTACTGAAACAAATCATAAATAGAAATGTTTCTAAGCATTACACTGAGGTGACTAAAGTCATGGGATAGCGGTATGCACATATACAGGTTGCTATAAAAGGGCGGTACAGAGCTGTCATTTTCACCCAGGGGATTCATGTGAAAAAGTTTCCGACGTGATTGTGGCCCCACGATGGTAATTAACAGACTTTGAACGCGCAATGGTAGTTGGAACTAAACGCTTGGAACATACCAGTTAGGAAATCGTCAGGGACAGATGATTCAGAGCGTCAAGAGTGTGCCGAGAATACCAATCTTCAGGAATTACCTCTTAGGACGGGCAACACAGTGGCCAACGGCCTTCACATAACGACTTAGAGTAGTTGCGCTTGCGTAGGGTTGTCAGAACTAACGGACAAGCAACACTGCGTGAAATAACCGTTGAAATTATTTTGGGGACTACAATGAAAGTATCTGCTAGTACAGTGCGGCGAAATATGGCGTTAATCGACTGTGGTAGCAGACGACCGAGACGAGTACAACTGCAGGACAACACCTGCAGCCCCTCTCCTCGGCTCGGGACCATGTCGATTGGACACACGTCTACTAGAAACCCGTGGTCTGGTCAGATGAGTCAAAGCTTCAGTTGGTTAGGTTCAAATGGTTCAAATGGCTCTGAGCACTATGGGACTTAACATCTGATGTTATCAGTCCCCTAGAACTTAGAACTACTTAAACCTAACTAACCTAAGGACATCACACACATCCATGCCCGAGGCAGGATTCGAACCTGCGACCGTAGCGGTCACGCGGTTCCAGACTATAGCGCCTAGAACCGCTCGGCCACTCTGGCCGGCTCAGTTGGTTAGAGCTGATGGTAATTTTAGAGTATGGCGCAGACCACACGAAGCCATGGACCCAAGTTGTCTACAAGGTACTATGCTAGTTCGTGGTAGCTTCATAACGGCATGGGCTGCGTTTAATTGGAATTGACTGGGTTCTCTGGTGCAACTGAAGCGATCATAGATTGTAAGTGGTTATTTTCGGCTACTTGTAGACCTTTCCTGCCATTCATGTACTTCATGTTCCCAAACAACAGTGGAATTATATTGTAACAAATAAGTTCTCGGTCACAAACATCAAGTCAAAATTGACCTGGTTTCGACGCTACCTTGAGCGTCGTCTTCAGACTTAGACTAACTGTACTAAAAAATTAGGTATATAGCACATTAATAAAATTAAAGATTGTACTGACTCGAAAAGATGCAGTACTTACAAGTCACATATTAAAAAAGATCTCGGCCGGAAAGGCGACGTTATGAACACTTGTCAGATGGCGAGCCGCTAAGGGCTGCTCGTACTGTGGACAGGGGTTGCAACAAGACTGAGGTGCCCACTTTAGAAAGTGTGGGCAAGTAAACATGGTGTTGCTACGAGCGCCCTCTAGTAGCCGCAGAAACAACTAGGCTACCGTGTAGTTGTTTCTGCGGCTACTAGATGGCTTATTTGTTACAATATAATTCTGACACGGTCACTGAACCTTAGCAGCTATGTTCAAAGTTTTAACAATGGAATTTTTATGGTTGACAATGCTCCATGTCACTGGTCTTCAGTTATTGGCGACTGGTTTCATGAACAGTCTTCACAGTTCGAGTGAATAGTTTGACCACCGAGATGATACGAGATTAGTCTCACCGAGCATTTATGACAACAAATCAAGAGGTCAATTCGCGCAGAAAATCCTGTTATGGCAACATTTTCGCAATTATCGACGGTTGTGGAGAGTTAATATTTCTGCAGGAGTCTTCTAATGACTTGTCACTTCGAGTTACTCCGGAAAAACACGATATGTGAAAGTATCTTCAAAATGGTTCAAATGGCTCTGAGCACTATGGGACTTAACATCTATGGTCATCAGTCCCCTAGAACTTAGAACTACTTAAACCTAACTAACCTAAGGACAGCACACAACACCCAGTCATCACGAGGCAGAGAAAATCCCTGACCCCGCCGGGAATCGAATCCGGGAACCCGGGCGGGGGAAGCGAGAACGCTACCGCACGACCACGAGCTGCGGACTGAAAGTATCTCAGCACCTCAGTATGTACATAAAACACTGGTAAGAAGTTTTAGCCTCGCCATCTGGCTGAAATGTTATTTTTACACTGAAAATTTATGAGTGATGCACATCGGCTATAGCACTGCATTATGCCTTGCTTGCGGATTAAGATACAATACTGAAATAATTAATATATAAAAGATTTCAAGTCAATACATACAACCCAATGAGGACCGCCTAGCCTAATAAACTTATTTATATTACTAGGAGAACATTAAATAACTTTAAATCTATGTTGTCTTGTTTCCAATAGCCGATCACCGAGGGTGCTCTGTATACACTTGACCGAAAACAGCGCCGCGCTGAAGTTTGCTCCGCCGTGTAAAATTCGTCACCAGTATCGTGATGTGTGCCGCTGTTACTCATGTGTGGTACAGCGTTCTATCCCATCTGAAAGTAAAGCTAGATTATTTCATTATTATTATTGTGCTGAAAATCAGTTTCTTCATTTTGTAGCTTTTTCTGGAGATTTTATCAGGTTGGCGTAATCTCCAGTTCCTCCAGAACATCGAGATAACTTTTCTTGAGCTGTGTTTAATATCGCTGTTAATTCATCTGTTGCTCTAAGTACATGTTTGCTACCTTTCACGTGCATCCCAAGCGCTGTCCGATTACTGTGACCACTATTTTCATTATACCAGAATTCAAAATTTCATCCAGTCTGGCCTATATGGTATTTATCACATACTGCGCACTTAACCTTGTGCACACTGGAAACTTTAAGTTGAAGACCACTTTCGAGTTCCAAAAGGCTTATAAAGTAACTGGTAATTTAGGAATAACGAGAACCGATTCTCTGACTGAAATAATTAGCTTTGAGTATGTTAATATTGCGGGTACTCTCCGCTGACGAATACATTCACTTTTGATTGTATTCTGCTTCAATGACGGAAAAAAGCGTACGCCTGAAAAAACGACATCGATTTTGATCCGATGACGGAATAAGCCACCTGGGGGGCAGTAGTTTACTAGTAATAGTTTCAACGTCGTCCACCAACAGATAGAGTACTGGCATAGTTGCCAGATCGCCAAATGTGTCTACCCTTTAATATGGAATGTTCACAGTCAGGTGGTTCAGTGTGATCTATACACGTGAAGCAAGCTGGCAATCACGCCATGGAGATGCGCTCGTGCCTCCTACAGCCAATGGAGTGAGTCTGCAAGCGGATAAACTGTGGGATTCCGATTGGCGGGATTGTCCGTTTCGGAAAACTGGACGACTAGTTGGGCGAGCAGCGTCAGTTGTTCAACAGTTCTGGTACCAGAGTACGCGACAACATTCTCAAATCCGTAGACGATGTTGTGGACGTCTAGGCAGCACAGGCGCCCACAAGGATCATGGTGTTGTATGGGCAGCAGTGGGAGATTGTACAGACACTATTGCAAAGATAAGAGGACTTGTGAGCCCAGATGACACAACACGAACTGTTGGCGAAACGGTTATTAATAGTGGCTCTGCTTCCACACACACCAGAAGCCTGTCTTCCTGCCGGCCGGAGTGGCCGAGCGGTTCTAGCCACTACAGGCTGGAGCCACGCGACCGCTACGGTCGCAGTTTAGAATCTTGCCTCGGGCATGGATGTGTGTGATGTCCTTAGGTTAGTTAGGTTTAAGTAGTTCTAAGTTCTAGGGGACTGATGACCTCAGAAGTTAAGTCGCATAGTACTCAGAGCCATTTGAACCATTTGAACCTGTCTTCCTCTCATGCCACAGCATTGGTGTGCACGGTTTGACTGGTGCCGTCAGAAGATCACTCGGCAGATGGAATGGCACGCCTTTGTCTTCACCGATGGAAGCACATTCTGCCTGCACCCAGGTGATGGTCGTTCGTGCGTACGACGTAGATCTGGTGAGTGCTGTCTCCTAGAGTGTGTTCATCCAACACACACTGGCCCCAACCCAGGCGTTATGGTCTGGTGTGCGATAACCTACATCTCTCGTTCACCTTTGTGTTTCTGAAGGGGCGTTAACCAGCACTCGGTTGGTGCAGAATGTTGTTATAACCGTTCTTTTGACGATCTTGCAATAATAAATTGATGTGTGGTTCCAACAGGATCTTGCTCGACCACATACTGCAGCAACTTCCCTCGCCAGCACGATCACCGGACTTGTTTCCAATCGAGCACGTGTGCGATATCATGGGACAAGAAGTTACTCGTGCAACTCGTCAGCCGACAACTCTTACAGAACTACGTAACAGGTCGACCACGTGTGACGTATCGTATCCCAGGACAATATTCACTATGTGTACCATCGACTTGATGCCAGTGTCAGCACCTGTTTTGTCCCTCGTGGAGGCTACACGACATAGTAAAATGGATGTTTCAGCATGGGTCGATACCAGGTAGCTCAGAACTGCTTGTGCTTCTTTTTTTTATCATTTTTGAGCCATCAGCCTCCTGACTGCTTTGATGTGGCCCGCCACGAATTTCTCTCCTGTGCCAAACTCTTCATCCCAGAGTAATACTTGCAACCTACGTTCTCAGGTAATTGCTGGATGTAGTTCACTCTCTGTCTTCCTCTACATTTTTTGCCCTCTACAGTTCCCTCCAGTATCACGGAAGTCATGCCCTGATGTCTTAACAGATGACTTATCATCCTGTTCTTTCTACTTGTCGGTGTTTTCGGCATATTCCTTTCCTCACCGATTCTGCCCAGAACCTCCTCATTCCTTACCTTATCAATCCACCTAATTTTCAACACTCGTGTGCAGCACCACGTCTCAAATGCTTACTCTCTCTTCTGTCCCAATTTTCCCACAGTTCATATTTCACTACTATACAATGCTGTGCTCCAAACGTACATTCTCAGAAACTTCTTCCTCAAATTAAAGCCTATGTTCGCTCTCTTGGCCACGAATGCCATTTTTGCCAGTGCTAGTCTGCTTTTGATGTCCTCCTTTCTCCGTCCGTCATCGGTTATTTTGCTCCCTAGGTAGTAACATTCCTTAACTTCATCTACTCCATGATCATCAATCCTGATGTTAATTTTCTCTTTGTTATCATCTCTGCTTGTTCCCATTACTTTCGGCTTTCGTCAGTTTACTCTCGATCTTTATTCTATAACCATTAGAGTGTTCATTCCATTTATCAGATGCTGTTATTCTTCTTGTCTTACGCTAAGGCTTGGCTTGGCTCTGAGCACTATGGGACTCAACTTCTGAGGTCATCAGTCCCCTAGAACTTAGAACTACTTAAACCTAACTAACCTAAGGACATCACACACATCCATGCCCGAGGCAGGATTCGAACCTGTGACCGTAGCGGTCGCGCGGTTCCAGACTGTAGCGCCTAGAACCGCTCAGCCACTCCGGCTGGCCTTTCACTAAGGACAACAACGTCATCAGCGAATCTTCTCACTGATATCTTTTTACCTTAAATTTAAATTCCACTCCTGAACCTTTCTATTGGTTACATCATTGCTTCTTCAGTGTACAAATGGAACAGTAGAGGAGAAAGACTACATACCTGTCTTACACCCTTTTTAATGCGAGAACTTCGTTCCTGATCTTCTAGTCTTATTATTCCCTCTTGGCTCTTGTACATAATGTATATTACCCTTCACTCCATATAACATACCTCCATTTTTCTCAGAATTTCGTGCATATTGTCCCATTTTACACTATCGAATGCTTATTCCAGGTCAACAAATCCCATGAACCTGTGTTAATTTCCATCAGTCTTGCTTCCATTATAAACTGCAACGTCAGAATTGCCTCTTAGATGCCGTTTCCATTCCTAAAGTCAAACTGATCGTCTTCTAATCCTCAATTTCCTTTTTCATTTTACTTGTGCTACTGATCAGAAAATGTAATCATATCATCTACTGCATTGCAGTGTTGCAACAATAGATCTTGGGTGAACTGGAAACCTCTAAATGGGGGTACTAATTTTCTTCCAGCAGACAGATGAGATACCTTTTAACAAATGATGTACCTACTATTTTCTGACCCAGTTGGAAGTCTTTTTAGTACGGCGTTTTAAAGTGAAAGTATGTTGCCTCTTAAATATCTGCAGTTACTCGTTTAACTGTAGCGCTGGATTAGTCATATCTCGGTTTTCCTGAGGCAACCCCACTGTACGTCCAGCACCTTACAACATGACTGAATGATATTCGGTGAAACATCCTAGGACGCAAAACTATTTAATCACACTGTCAGATAGTCGGTCTGATTTCATGAGAAAAAAATCTGTCGTTACTATTACTACTAGTAATAGATTTTTTCGTTTGGGTATGTTATATAGCATGTGCAATGCTAGAAATAAGAAACATGCGTTTCCATGATAGCTGAATTCCTTTCATGATACAACACAATTTCAGAATCAGTTTCATTTGGAGTAAAAATGTCGAGAAAGTACTGGATTGTATTACTTCACGTGTCAGAGAGAACAGAGTTGTGTGGGCCGTCTCACATTTGGTTCTCACAGCTATTGAGTCTAGGGACTTCCGCAGCCAGCCAATCTCCAGGTGAACCAACTTCGCGAGCGACTGAGAGGGGTGGTCCTGTAATAAACCAGTGTGGATTACGCGGCGCGTACCAGAAATTGCAAGCTCTAAAAGAGAAATGAGATTTCTCTTCCAGGCATAAGAAAGAAGTGGAATAAAAAGAGCATGCGTTGGAAACTGGGAGCCATTATTTTGTTCGGGGGTTCTTCGGCCCCTGCGTAGCTCCCTTCGCTGTAGTTTAAACTGTTGGCCGTAGTCGCAGTAGAAAGAACTTCTTCCTGCCATCAACAAGAAAAGCCAATTCTTGTAGCGTGCGTCCACACAGCAGCGAATGACTATGGCCCTCGTATTTTACAAACACAGTAATTGAAGTCAATTTCGCAAACTAATGGGAAATTGTTTCAAACAATATTTTCCCCTCAAGACACTTTCTCACAAAGTCAGAGTTTGTTCTCGTTTGGAAAAATCTGAAAAACAATGACATTATTTTGGGAATAAATACAGCTAAGTCACTTAATGCATCTATTTACCTGTTACTCCGTTTTGGCTGCTGCTGTCATCAGGTGAAACCTTAGAACTTGCAAAACAAGATGCAGCTGCAGAATCAAAGACCTATCGCTAACCAGTGAGTTAAGACAGTTGAGCTGACGCCACAATCAGGCACAGGTTTCTGATACTGACTCTGAACTTCGTTTTGCAAATTCTAAGCACTGATCTGACAACGAGAGTAGCAAAAAAGGCATAATAAAAGATAAATAAATATGTTAAATGGTCTAGACGGTTATATTCCACAATCATTGTGGAATCATACAGGGAATTCATTTTCTTTATTAATAAAGTTTATGTTGGCTTCACAGAGGGATGAGTCTGTAATAGAGCTTCTTTATTTCTTTCCATACAGTTAATGACCGGCTGGCAATAATAAGACAAGGTGGAAAATAAACTGCCTATTAGTGTTTCTTGGGTCAGTAAATTTCTTCCAACGTTTTTTTAAAAGCAGATTCTATCCTAAAATTCGTTTACGGAAGGTCAGCTAAACAGTCACATGCAGCTGCCATAATCCATTGAGAGATTCTTGAAAATTATTTTCAGAGGAAGGTTGACCAATGCCCACCAGACGATAATGTTAGCGTCTCTTCATGACTGTAATTCATTTTTTCGTACAGTGCATCATAAAAGTTAAAGACGTTTGAAATCATTGACAGTATGGATACACCTGAATGAAAAGATAAACTCTGTCTCCTAAGTACTGGTAAATAAATCGCATCCACAGCGAAAATTTACCGAGTTAATTACACTACTGGCCATTAAAATAGCTACACCACGAAGATGACGTGCTACAGCCGCAAAATATAACCGACAGGAAGAAGAAGCTGTGATATGCAAATGATAAGTTTTTTCAGAGCATTCACACAAGGTTGGCGCCGGTGGCGACACCTACAACGTGCTGACATGAGGAAAGTTTCCAGCCGATACACAAACAGCAGTTGACCGGCGTTGCCTGCTGAAACGTTGTTGTGATGCCTCGTGCAACGAGGAGAAATGCATACCATCACGTTTCAGACTTTGAGAAAGGTCGGTTGTAGCCCATCGCTATTGCGGTTTATTCTATCGCGACATTGCTACTCTCGTTGGTCGAGATCCAATGACTTTAGGAGAATATGGAATCGGTGGGTTCAGGAGGATAATACGGAACGCCGTGCTGGATCCCAACGGCCTCGTACCACTAGCAGTCGAGATCACAGGCATCTTATCCGCATGGCTGTAACGAATCGTGCAGCCATGTCTCGATCCATGAGTCAACAGTTGGGGACGTTTGCAAGACAACAACCATCTGCACGAACAGTTCGACTACGTTTGCAGCAGCATCGACTATCAGCTCGGAGACCATGGCTGCGGTTACTCTTGACGCTGCCTCACAGACAGGAGCGCCTGCGATGGTGCACTCAACAACGAACCTGACCGTGTTTGGTGACATCGTGGTGAACGCACATTGGAAGCGTGTATTCGTCATCGCCATACTGGCGTATCACTCAGAGTGATGGGGTGCCATTGGTTACACGTCTCGGTCACCTCTTGTTCACATTGTCGGCACTTTGAACAGTGGACGTTACATTTCAGATGTTTTACGACTCGTGGCTGTAACGCTCATTCGATCCCTGCGAAACCCTACATTTCAGCAGGATAATCCACGACCGCATGTTGCAGGTCCTGTACGGGCCTTTCTGGATACAGAAACTGTTCGACTGTTGCCCTGGCCAGCAAATTCTCCAGATCTCTCACCAATTGAAAACGTCTGGTTAATGGTGGCCGGGCAACTGGCTCGTCACAATACGCCAGCCACTACTCTTGATGAACTGTGGTATCGTGTTGAAGCTGCATGGGCAGCTGTACCTGTACACGCCATCCAAGCTCTGTTTGAGTCAATGCCCAGGCGTATCAAGGCCGTTATTACGGCCAGAGGTGGTTGTTCTGTGCAGTTATTCCTCAGGATCTATGCACCAAAATTGCGTGAAAATGTCGCCACTTTCACATCAGAGCATTCTTGAAGTATTCTCGCCAGCCGTAGATCCCACGCAGTTGGAAACTGCTATCCTGGTTGACAAGATCATCATAGGACCGTATCTCCACTACATCTTTGATGATCGAATCCTAGAACTCTTTAATCTTGCATAGCACCTCTGCCTGTTCAAAATCAAACATATTAACTTTGTTGAGTCTGTGCTCTGACATTGCAGATGGAGAACGCTTCTCACATGTTCTGAGCAGCGCTGCGAAATACACCGTTGCGACTGGCTGGTATGTTGCTTGCCATACGCGAAACTGATGCTGTAGACTCCAGATGTCCGTAGTCCTACATTGTCTTTCATTGAGCCAAGCATATTTTTGATTTTAGCCAATCAGCGGAAAATGGTTTTGATGTTACTCGTCTCCAATGTCATGGCAATCTGCCCAGTAGACGGAGGATCGTAGATGTTTTATATTTTCTTCTGAATCTTATTTCTTCCTCTTCTTGCTCGATTGGAGAACGTGTCTTATCTGTGTCTCTGAGTACTCATTCTTGCGGAAGGTTTCCTTCAGGTGCTGCAACTCGATGGGTAGACTGTACTAGTAAAATGTAAACTTTCACGGCCGAAAATGTCACAGTGTATAAAATATTCCAGACTTTTATGCCGTGATCGAATGGATTTTCCTTTAAAAGCCAGAATTAAAACATCTCGCCAATGCACTGCTCAAGAACGGTTATTCGTTCGCTGGGGTGAAAGGAGGGTTAAGACAATCGCTTTGAAATCAAAGCAATGCTCAATCGCCGGTGAAATCGAAAGTTTTCCTGTTGTTCATTAAGGACGTTCGTTATTGACCACATAGGAAAAATCTTGAAAAATCGGAACATCACGGTAATATACAAACCCACCCGGAAGATACAATATCACCTAAAATCGGCCAAGCACGCTCGCCAACCGCTGGAAAAAGCGGAAATTTATAGGGTTAGGTTAGTGTTTTTTAACGTCCCGTCGACAACGAGGTCATTAGAGACGGAGCGCAAGCTCGGGTTAGGGAAGGATGGGGAAGGAAATCGGCCGTGCCCTTTCAAAGGAACCATCCCGGCATTTGCCTGAAACGATTTAGGGAAATCACAGAAAACCTAAATCAGGATGGCTGGAGACGGGATTGAACCGTCGTCCTCCCGAAAGCGAGTCCTGTGTGCTAACCACTGCGGCACCTCGCTCGGTCGGAAATTTATAGGATTAAGTGTAATTGTGGGGAGGCGTACGTGGGTATTGCAGAAACAACAGTCAAAAATGACTAGAGGAGCACAAAGGCAATTGCAGAATAGTGGAGATTGACACATCAGCCGTTGCGGAATACGCTTTGCAGGCAGGAGACCACCATATTCATTCTGATAGGACTCATCATCTACTGGCATCCAGAAGCGGTTATGATGAACGGTTATTCAGAGTGGCCATGGAGACTGTGAAACACCACAGGAATTTCAACAGAAAGGAGGTTTATGAAATTGAGTGACATCTGGATTCCGGTGCTGAAGACGCTGTGTACCCGTCTTCCACCATGGGGTGATACCAACAGTCGACGATAACGGGCGACAACGGCCCACTGCGTTCGCGCATTCGAACATATACGTCTCGTCACAGCGCGAAAGCACCCCGAAGTGGTTCAAAAATGGTTCAAATGGCTCTGAGCACTTTGGGACTTAACTTCTGAGGTCATCAGTCCCCTAAACCTGACTAACCTAAGGACATCACACACATCCATGCCCGAGGCAGGATTTGAACCTGCGACCGTAGAAGTCTCGCGGTCCCGGACTGAAGCGCCTAGAACCGCTCGGCCACCGTGGCCGGCACGCGGAAGTGGTATTTTGCCGTAGTCAGTAGCCAGCCAGGGTCTATTACGGACATTCAAACTAGCTACTATCCGCCTCGGAAATGTCCTCCGCAGATGGGGACAAGCCACTGGGTGTTAAGGTGGAATCCATTCCAACAGAGCATAATAGCACGGAACATTTTACTAACTTCAGCGTCTTCTGAAGGCAAAAAGAATATCCCAAATACAAAAAAAAAAAAACTAACAGAACAAACGCAACTGGCGAAATTCCACTTGGAACTAATTCGCCAGTTCCTAGATAAGTTTCATGGAGAAACTTGTAAAACTGAGATTGCATAGACACCAAGACAAGAAATTCCATTTCGACTGCAAAATAAAGAAGGGCATTACCCAAGATTCCTCGGGGCGGCAGAGAAAAAGGAGATCCCCACAGGCGCTGTTTAGTATGTATTGCTAATTCACATTGAAAGATGACATTCATAAGGTGCAAAAAGTGTATTGTTGCTCTTTGCATGGCGCCATTTTTTGAAACATATCGCACACTAATTAAGCTTTAGGTTATTTAAGTAACTGTGTATGTTTGGAGAAAATGAAAGTAAAAGAAATAAAAATAAAAAAAGATAAAGAGAGAAAAAGCTTTTAACTCATCCAGTGCCAGTGAAGTCCGGTTTAAAGACTTTTTGAGCCCCACTCTTTCTGGAATGTAATTTTCTTAACATGTTGTGTGATTTTCGAATGTGTGTGTGTGTGTGCGTGTGTGTGTGTGTGTGTGTGTGTGTGTTTGCAGCTCAGTTTCGATGAAATTCTTGGGTTGAGGACTCTTTGAATCTTTGACAAACGGGCCAGTAGTTTATAAAGTACTAACTTACCCATAATTTCGCATGGTATGCCCAGTCACGGGTAAGTTCTATCCGTTGGTAAAAACGCTTTTACTTATTTTTTGCATGGAATGTTAGCGTGTGAACCTCGAGTTGTAAGAACATATGATAGTGTATATTACACAAGATATCTATATTCATCCTTTTTGAAAATGTAAACTAACGGTGTTGCTGCCCCGACTAGGTCGTCAGCTGGGTTTTCCGTGTTAAATGTAAATACTTATGCATTGAAATAGGCACAAAAATATCCAAAATGTGCACTTGAACAGGGAAAATATGAACCAAAAATACACAAATACGCATTGAAAATGGACGAACACTCCGCTAAAACCAAGACAAAACAGAACTGGAAAAATAGGTGTTTCTGACATAACAATAATACTAAACAAGTTCTAAACGAGTTTTAATTGTACCTTTTGTAATAAATTGTTAAATACTTCTCAAAAACTTTAGAAAGCCCATTTTTACCTCTGTCGAAATAGTTTTAATATTTGGAAATAATTTGATTTCTGCAACGTCGCTTGCAAAATAATCCTCGAAAAGTACATTCGGAATCATAATGGCTGATATAATGTTTGTCTTTCGCTCACAAATTTAACAGCAAGTAATTATAGGGCGATTTTGAAATGTACTAGGAAAATCTTATTTACAGTATTCAATACAACTTGAGGGAATCACAGATTATTACATATATTGCAGCGGTTGTAACGACTAAGCCTTTGTTCGTAATTTTTATTTTTTAATAAGCACTGATTCAGTGCTGGCTTTCCAGATTATATGAAACATTGATCGGTTAGTCAGAGCTGTCGTAGAAATAAACTGTATTTATATGCATTCTTAAATTTTGTTTTTGTGATCTTTTGTCGCTGGTGACCTCACCTTAATAATAGTTCACAACAGGTGCGAGCGAAGCCCAGTTAACTTGGTAGTAATAACTTTTAAATGCTCCGCTGTAACTATGCAAAATTAGGCATATAAGTCAACAGATTCTGTCTAACGATAAATGAAACGGTAAAGCCTACAAAATAATAGAAACATTATTTTAAAAATTGCTCAGTTTTCTTGCTTTTTGAGCAGCGAAGACCTTCACCAATTTCTCCATCTCGAGTGAACGTGTAATCTGTCCTTCCACGCCTCTTATGGCAAGACCACTTAACATCTAGTTACTCATTGAAGATCTGAGACAAACTTATAATTATCCTTAACTTGCAAAGCTACTTTCTGCAGAAGCTACAGGCACCGACATGCAGGAAAATATTCTTAACGCAATTGTTACATTTCAGTAAACGTCTTGCAAAGTTCATTTCGAAGGTGTGCTGAAGTATTTGTAAACAAATGTTCGCAGTTTGTGGAAGCATAGGGGGCCATAATTTTTGCAAGATACTGCGAATTTATGCCTTCTCGATGCATTTTAGGGTCTCTCAAAGCTTATACAAGGTTTGTATAGCCTCTGTTGAGATCTTTTTTCATTGTTACCAAGTTCTTAATCTCAAAATAACACCAGCAGTTACTGGGCTGTTGAAACCTTTCCTTCAAAGACATAATAGAGGTGCCTACCACAACATGGAAGAACTTTACCCGTAAGCTGTTCTCTTCCCTTGGAATGGATTCATGACATGACAGAAGACATTATGCCATATCACAGTACACAAAGGAGAAAGTTTGAGATTTCTTTAACGAGGCTAGATACTTCATTGAAACACAGTGGATCATTTTTACCTGTGTTTCTTTGTTAATGCAAGTCTTATGTTATTAAGCTGAGATCTTGCAAACCGAGCATTTTCAGTCCTAGCCTCTCATCTTGCACCATATAGTGGCTTCAGAGTCACGTTGACGTGATTCTTGAGTTGTTCTCAGCGCTTCACAGAGAGAGAAACTAATGTGAACTATCTCTGAACTACACCAAAAAAAATTTGCGCAGTTACAGAAGGTTGAAATGCATCTCTACCAACCATGCTTAAGCTATGAGCTCTTGGATTTTCTTTGATAATACGAGGTTGAATTCCACTCTTCCTACCCTTCATGTTCCTTTCATTGTCGTAAGATTGTCCTCTACAATCTGCAAGCGGTAAGCCAAAGTTATGTACTATCTGGAGTAACAATTCAGGAAGATCTTTCCCAGTAATGTCATTCACTTCAAAAAATAAATAAATAAATAAGAATTCTTCAATTACAACTGGTTTGGAAAAACACCTACCGTTCTTAAAACCACGCTCAATTATTCTTTTTGACTTAAATCTGGTGTACAGTCCAACAATTTCTTGAGAAATTGTGGTAATGATTTCATTTTGTTTGTCCTTATTTAAGTAAATAACCAGCCTTCCAGGTTTAGCCACACAATTATTATGATCATTTAATACACGATCGAACTTACCATTAATTCTACTTGCCATAAAAAGTTTCCATTTCCTGGACTTCCCAATATTTCATGAGCGCCTATTAATGGAAGATTTCTTTCAGCAAAAAAACATACTGTGAGAAATAACATTAACAAAACCGATCTCCACTATTTTTCTTCCTCATAAGTCTGGTCCTGAACTGCCTGATCAATTAATTTCAAGTCTTTAATTCCCTGCGAAAGCTCTTTCTTCTTGCACGTTTCAATAATATGATTTTGGGACAGTTCATGGTTAAGAAGAACTTTTGAAAAACTTTATCTGTCTATCAAACGATTTCTTGTGATATCGCCAGCTCTCGAATTGAACAACTTTCAACAAAAGTAATACAAGCAACTTTTGTTTGAGAACAAAGAAGCCACGTTCACTTAGCTTTATCGTCATTTGCAAGACGACAGAAGCAATGAAAAACAGTAAAATAGCTTCTTTTGTCGCTGTCCGGCGAAAATGTGATATTTTATCATTAATGTCTCGCTGATCTTCTTTAATTACTCTTATCCTTAAGTTACCATTTATGTTATCAGGCCAGGGTCCCCGATTGCTAAGATCGTTGACAACTTTAAAGCCATTATCTTCTTTAGATGATTTTCTGTCATCATGAAGATCTTAGCATGCTGCGGTTTCTTCCACAGTAACATTATTATTAACTATTTCCACTAGTGGAACAGTTTCATCAGCCACTAGTTATTAGTTGCACGAAACAAACAATTATTCAGCATTATCAACTGATAAAGCTTTAGCCACACTATGTTCTTTCACAACACACTGTATATTCACTGAAATATTGTCAATTCGATTTTGCCGCAACTGCTCACACATACACATACATACACATATATCTTTTTAAGCATCTGACAGGCATTTGCGATTCATTCTACATTCTAGCATAAGACAAATCACAGCGTCCTATAGCATCAGGTCCAGATCACAGAGTGCCTTCGTACTTCACACCTTGCTGAGTTGCTGAACCATAATACTGGAAACATTAGGACCCTTTAGTTGAACGCGCCCTTCGCTGGATTAGCAGTGGAAATCCCAAACGGCTTGCTGGCCTGCAAAACTCACGTTGTCTAGCAGGCAAGGCGTACAATGCAGATCAGCGACATCAAACGTTTCTGGTATTTCCGCACAGGCCGGCGATCGACTGAGACAGAAATGGAAATACCTAATTTTGTCGGTTCACTGTTGGAACGCCTACCGTGGTCTGGCTTACGAAAAAACAGAATCAACAATGAAGGTGATCTCCACAACGGGACAAGCCGGAATGGAGCCTGTTAACATTCTGAATCCGAAGAATTCTTTTTTTCTTAACTGGGATCCAGACTTTATTAAATAAGAACAGATATTGACAGGGCTTATGGTGCAGCCCCCTCCCCTCCTCACCCACCCCCCTTGAGCTCTGGGCCCCGCACGACTGCGGTAATTGCGGTAGCCTTAATCTGGCCCTGGCGGCTGTCCAAATCCTGCGTCAAAATTTAGGATGCGAAACCATAAAGCTAAACGGTACTAAACGTGACACACTGATAGACAAATCAGCAAAGCAGGTAGAATTTTAGTGCGGATTTTTTTATTATGAAGACTCGGGTTTAGGGTTTGATTTATTACCGAGCTATTAAGCCTGCCACAAAACGAGTTATACCAACATTTTCCTTGTTTAATTCTGCCTCAAGCTATATGAGCCAATCTGCTTTTAAAAATCAATAATTTCTTTTTTATTTAGGACTGTAGTAATAACTGAATGAGATGTAGCAGAAATATGCCAGTGTTAAAAATGACATCATAAATGGGTATCATCAGGTAGATGAAGTTAAGGAATTCTTCTACCTATGCAACAAAATAAATCGTGATAGAGGGAACAAGGACGACGTAAAAAGCAGACTACCACTGGCAAAAAGGGCATTCCTGCCCAAGAGAAGTCTACTAGTATCAAATATAGGCCTTAGTTTGAGGAGGAAATTTCTGATAATGTACGATATGAGAACAGCATTGTATAGTAGAGAAACATGCACGGTGCGAAAACAGGAACAGAAGAGAATCGAAGCATTTGAGATGCAGAGCTACAGTAAAATGTTGAGGCGGACTGATAGGGTAAGGAAAAAGGAGGCTATCCGCTGAATCGACGAGGAAAGGAATATGTAGAAATCAATGACAGTGTGATAGAACATCTGTTAATACGTCATGGAATAACTTCCATGGTGCTAGAGCGAGCTGTAGAGAGTAAGAAATGTAGAGGAAGACAGAGATTGGAATACATCAAGCAAATAATTGAGGACATAAGTTGCAAGTGCGTCCCTGAAATGAAATGGTTAACACAGGAGAGGAATTCGTGGTGGCCCGCGTCAACCCAGTGAATCAACTGACGACCCAAAAAAATTAAGATTTGCATAGGAGAGGAATTCTTGGTGGGACGCATTAAATCTGTCAGAGGACTGATGACCCGAGGAAAAAAAAAAAAAGATAAAGTTTGTCCGAGTTTTGGGCATCTCTGCAAGGAACTCCTTCCTTTAAAATTATATAACTTGATACGTAATATTTATGAGGTTTCGGTGAGTTGTAAGGCAATATATTGGTACTGAAATCTCAAGTTACAGATTTTTTTCAACAAGGAATACAAAAGTCCTTAGCATTTTTCTAAAGTACCTTTTTCGCAGCTCAGGGCAAAATTAAAACAGAATTTATCATCCGTGGTTATCAGAAATTTTAACCACTGTGAGATTACAGTCTCGTAGAGACATTATAAAAATAATGTCGAAGAATGGTTCTAAGCACGCACGAACGAGCGCTTAGCGGACAGTGCCTGCAGCGGTCGTTTAGTCAGGCGCCCGCGGACCAGGTGCACTATACTCTCGCCCCCGTAAGCCGGTTGGGCTGGCAGGATGCTCGGCCCTCGCAGCCACGAAAGGGCTAATGTATTGATTAATTCATTGTTTAATGTTTCATGACAATAAATCAAATTTTTATAGTGACCGCTAGGTTCCTCTTGAAGTTCAATGAGCCCCTTCATTAATATACGCCCATGTGGTGCGTAACATGTACTTTCATGTTTAATCGGTCCATCCCGAGTAATTTTGTTTCAATAAGACATTATCCATTGTGTGACGTTCTTTCTCTTCAACTGGTATGATTTATGGGGAGCTTTCCTTCCCCGTCGATCACCGGGGATCGGACTTCTAGCAGCTTAGAGTAGCTCAACCGACAACCGACACCTCACAACCTACAACTGGAATAACTAATTTACGTTGTGTGGCAAAGTATATTTCTGGTACCATTATCATAACCTTACCTGTCCCATTCGCGAAAGTTGCGTGGTAAGAACAATCGAAAAATCTTCTCTACATCAACATCTACTATTTTGAAATCCGCAGGATACTTCATATACCCTCATCTTTCCCATGTTTCTTGTTCCATGGCACGTAAGAAGAATAATTGATAGCAAAACCATGAATGAGCTCCATTGTTTCTCAGTTTCCCATGCTGGTCATTCCGCGAGACGTCGGCGGAAATAATATGTTGCCCAACACTTCTTGCAATGTAAGCTCTGAAAATGTCAACAGTAAGCTTCATGTGATGTGTAACGACTCTCTTGTAACATTTGTCAATGGAACGTGTTGAGCACCTCCGTAATGCCATCGCACCGAGTGAACGATAACATAAGGAAACTCATCGTTTTCCGTTGGCTCTTATCTATCTTTTCTGTTGAAGCAATTTGGTAAGGGACAAAGACAGATGAACGGTACTGAGTAGTCGATAAATGGAATGCTCCGTAATCCACCTCTTTTGTGAAAGAATTACACTTTCTTTTCTCCGAATATCACAATATGGCATCGGCTTTTCCTACTATTTGTTTTATGTTTGCTTCCACTTTATGTGGAGCAGGATGCTAATTCCCTGGTGCCCTACAGTAATTACTGTACGACATTACGAGAAGCCAACTAGCAGAGTGAGAGTCAATGGTGAGTCGTTTGACAGACTGCTGCCGCTGGCCATCCCGGGAGGAAAACAGGTAGGGTGGTAGCTGTGCGCGGGAATGCAGGGCCACAGCGTGTGGGTTCGGCTGAAAGGTGTAGAGGACTCACTGGCGGCGAAGGTGAAAGAAACGCAAGATGAATAACAGTATTAATCAATTTCAAATTGTTTTCAATACGATAGGTTATTAAATCAATAAAGACTATCACTATAACGATTCGAGTATACAAACTTTGAAATGAAGCTTGACTATGTTATTAAACACCACAAGAATCTACTTTTCAAATCATTATATTTGTAAGGGATAACAATTATTATTTTCTAAAAACATTTGTTTGCAAATGTGTCAATACAATAAATCCTTCATAATTACAAGTGGTATGAGGGCAGCATAAGTTTCTTAGATCCTTATCTAATACAGTGCATGAGTGCCTACAATTTGCTATTTGATAGGTTTGGTTGATTAGTTATATAAATTGCCATTCATGAAGTACTATAAAACTGCGATGGAGACGTGTACTGTATTCAGCAAAATGTGAAAATAAAAATCATTGCTATTAAAGAGCAAAGGAATACTCGTCCTTCAAATCGACCATATTAACTTATAATATTACTACCTGACCCGGCGAACTCTGTTCCGCCTTAAAGCCAATAAATAATCAGATTTAGGATGTTAAGTTCAATTTTTTATTAGGAAATACAAATAAATAAAATTAAGTACTTTAATGATTCTTTATTCTTTATGTTTTTTGGTGCATAGCTTCCACTCTTCAGTTAAGTACCTTGTGATACACGACATTTTTTGTTTTATTATTAGGCGGAAGAACAAACAATGCAGATGGTCTTCCGACCCGTGAACAAGCCGCATATAATTGACCATGAGAAAAACATGGATATTCCAGATTTAAACCACAAAATTTCAAGACTTTTTACATTGTTTGGATTTGTTTTACAATAAAAGACCAATTTCACTCCTTATTACCAGGAAACTATCATGAGTTGTTGGTGTAGATAAAATTGGACAAATGACTGGGAATCGATTTTAAATAATTTATCTTCACTCCTTTATAATTATCAGTGATCAGATGAGGTAGTGCAATTTGGAGTGAATGACCTCAAACATTATGCTTAATATGGATAAGACGCGGGGCTCTTCATTTTTCAACAGTATATTTTTTTGATGTGACAATATTTACAATTACTCTTACATATGAGAAATTGCTTTTTTTAAACAAAACATGTTGTCATTTTCAACCAACTTAAAAAAAGAGGTTACTCAATTCAAAAGTTTATATTTTTTTAAAACATTTGTTCATGGTTTATTCCGCCAAAGAATGCATTGCCAACCGAGCCGTTTCACTGGCTGCCTCACTTTGCTCTTGTGATTGAGAAGCACGAAGCCGAGCCACACTAACGCGGCGCCCTTCACGGGCAATTCGTTGTTCTTCTTCAGTCCTTTCATTCGCAATGTTTTGTATCCTTCTTGCATTACGGCTTTGTCGAGAAATATTCGATCGTTGTGGTCGTGGCATTGTTAACGATGATTCAAAGAAAATACAAATTATTTCTTTAAATTTTGAATTAATGATATATACTGATACTTAAACATAGACGTTTAGCTGTCATTTGCGTTTTGTTATTCAATGTCAGATGCGTTTTTGTTATACCACCTTTTATAGTGACGTTTAGCTGACATTTGCGTTTTGTTATTCAATGCCAGATGCGTTTTTGTTATACCTCGTTTCATAGCGGTCGAACGGGATAAAAAGTATCCTATGTCCGTCTCCTGGTTCTAAGCTACCTCTCCACCAATTTTCAGCCAAATCGGTCCTGCCGTTCTTGAGTTAAAAATAATGTAACTAACACGACTTCCTTTTATATATAAAGATAATAATATTTCTAGGCACCTGATATAGGTAGGCTTTTTGTTTACTACTATGTTGTTATTTTAATGCGTCACTAAATGCAGGCTACAAATTTAACTGTGCTATAGTATCTTATATGTATGCACAGTTAGCATTAGATATGAATAGTGGCCGTTATTGAAGTGACATATTGACTCAGTAATGTGTGACGTCACATAAAGCATTTAAGGGTGGTCTCTAAGATGCTTGTCTTCATTGGTTTATGGTCATCTTTTCCTGCTGTGTGATCATTGTACTTTTCTCTAAGGATCAGTGCAGCCGAAGAGTGCGAGAGCTATACAGGGTCCCAACCGTAAAATTTTACAGCGTGCCACTGTCAAGTAGCTATGCCGAGACCAATACTTTGATATGAACTTTAAACTTGATTGCCGGCCGGTGCGGCCGAGCGGTTCTAGGCGCGTCAGTCTGGAACCGCGTGGCCGCTACGGTCGCAGGTTCGAATCCTGCGTCGGGCATGGATGTGTGTGATGTCCTTAGGGTAGTTAGGTTTAAGTAGTTCTAAGTTCTAGGGGACTGATGACCTCAGATGTTAAGTCCCATAGTGCTCAGAGCCATTTGAACCATTTTTTAAAACTAGATTACGGCATTTGAGACAGCTGTCAATTATAAATGTTGACTGTAGTTGATAATTGTATTCGCGTGCGATAAACTTGCTGCATGTTTTCACACAGATTAGTTAGGATAACGAACGTTGCGACTGAAAATGGGAAATATACTATGGGATTTTTTTAGTACTTTTGACTTTCGTAATTTAATGTGCAGTTACACAAACTTCGCTCGTAATTGTTCCTTTATCCAACAGTATTGCTGCTTAAACCTTAATTATTATTTAACTGTTTTTATTCTGAATCCTTAGTTTGATACCATCATTCACATATGTGTGAATACTACTCAGTAGAGATTTAGACACAAAATCTACAGACAGAAGCCCATTGACAACAAAGTACGGAAAGATAACACAAGTAGAAAGTTTAAAATACCTGGGAGAGATTATACAGAAAACAGAACTGAATTCAACAGCCAATGAAGAAAGGGTTACAAAACTACAAAAAGCATACAGACTTACATGGAACCATTACAATAAAAGAAATATTTCCGTCAGTGCCAAATTAAGACATTACAAAACATTAGTCTTACCTAAGGCCTTGTATGCCTCATAAACAACAGTAATCAGAGGAAGAACTAAAATCGAGGAAATGGAAAAGCAAGAGAGGAAAATTCTGAGAAAGATCTATGGGCCAGTTCAGAGACAGGGGATCTGGATGAAGAGACCAACAAACGAATTGTACAAATAGGCAGAGACAATTACAGACAATATCAGAAAAAGAAGGGCAAAATTCTATGGGCACATTCATAGGATGAATGAAAATAGGCTGAACAGAAAGATTTTTAGCATAGTGGTGACTAATAAGGTGAAAACTAACTGGGTAAAAGAAACCATGGAAGACCTCAAAAATCTAAACATCTCCACAGAAGAAATATCAAACAGAGGAAAATACAGAGAAAAAATCAACAAACAGAAATTCGAAGAAACACCAAAAGAGAAGAAATCAGGAAAGAAGTGGACAGAAGAGAGGAAGAAGAAACACAGTGAATTTATGAGAGGTTTTTGGGAAGAGAAAAGAGACAGAAAAAAGTGCCATGAATTTGAAATGTACCAATTTATGTATCATATTGTCATTGTGAATATTGATTGTGTTTTAACGCTCTCCTTAATGGGGAAATAACGATTGTATATATATATATATATATATATATATATATATATATATATATATATATATATATATATATATATTAGCTACCATAAAACTCTTCCGTCTGGTGTGGAAGGTGTATGAGACAGGTGAAATGCCCTCAGACTTCAGGAAGAACGTAACAATTCCAATTCCAAAGTACGAAGATGCTGCTAGGCGTGTAAATTACCGAATTATCAATTTAATAAGTCATGATTGCAAAATACAGACACGAATTCTGTATAGAAAAATGGAAGAACTGATAAAAACCGAGAAGATCAGTTGCAACACGTGAGGCCATACTGACCGTACGACTTATCTTAGAAAATAGGTTACGGAAACGGAAACCTACGTTTATAGCATTTTTAGACGGAAAGACAGCTTTTGAGAGTGTTGTCTGGAATACTCTATTTGACATTCTGGGGGTAGCAGGGGTGAAATACAGGGTGCGAAGCGCTATTTACAGCTTTTGCAGTAGCCAGGCGCCACGAAAGTGGAGCAGTGGTTGAGAAGGGAGTGATACATTGTTGTAACTTATCGCCAATGGTTTTGAAACTGTGAGCACGCAGTAGAGGGAAAAAGGAAAAATTGGGTATAGGAATTAAAGTTCAGAGAGGAGAAATAAAAACTGTGAAGTCTGCCTATGACATTGTGCTTACACAAGAAGAGAATAGAAGCTTTGGAAATGTGGTGCTACAGAAGAATCCTGAAGATTAGGTGGGGAGACAAAATAATTAATATGGAGGTACTAAATGGTTTCGGGGAGAAAAGAAATTTTTAGATCTGATTAGAAGAAGAGATTCTCATATAAGATACATTCTGAGGTATCTAGGGTCACCAATTTCGTTCTGGAGGGAAGTGTGGGAGGCAAAAATTGTAGAGGGATACCAAGAGATTAATACAGTATGCATATTCAGAAGGATGTAAACCATAGCAGTTATTCGGAGATGAAGAGGTCTTGCAGAGGATAGAGTACATGGAGTGCCGGATCAAACCAGTATTAAGACTGAAGAATTAAACAAGCCAAGGTAGGAGACGAGGTACTGGCAGAAGTAAAGCTGTGAGGACGGGGGGTGAGTCGTGCTTGGGTAGCTCAGTTTATAGAGCACTTGCCAGCGAAAGGCAAAGGTCCCGAGTTCGAATCTCGGTCCAGCACACAGTTTTAATCTGCCAGGAAGTTCCATATCAGCGCACACTCCGCTGCAGAGTGAAAATCTCATTCTGGAAACATCCCCTAGGCTGTGGCTAAGCCATGTCTCCACAATATCCTTTCTTTCAGGAGCGCTAGTTCTGCAAGGTTCGCAGGAAAGCTTCTGTAAAGTTTGGAAGGTAGGAGACGAGGTACTGGCAGAAGTAAAGCTGTGAGGACGGGGCGTGAGTCGTGCTTGGGTAGCTCAGTTGGTAGAGCACTTGCCCGCGAAAGGCAAAGGTCCCGAGTTCGAGTCTCAGTCCGGCACACAGTTTTAATCTGACAGGAAGTTTTTTAAACAAGCCTATTTATTCAAAATAGTTTATCAGTTCTATATTAAGTGTATAGGCTTTAAAGCGACGCTGGTGACTGACGTCCATGAACTCATCACGAGTCAACCCAACAGATTAGGTCGTACATTGAACATACCGATAGCGCCCGAAAAACCGCCGATGCCCTCGTAACAAGAATTTGTTATCGAAAGTCAGCTTAACTGTAATAGATGCAGATGTACTACCAAAAGCAACATGTGGAGCCGGACCTGGACTCGAACTAGGATTTCCAGCTTATCGTGAGCAGTTGCCGTTACACTTGGGATATCCGAGCACACTTTAGGGACCGACACAAACTCCCATGCGCTCCTAAGATTTTCCAGCGATTTGTCGCCAACACTGTCCTCGAACAGTAGTGCAGCGTTTCGCTCATTATGCGCAGTACGTTCATTTACGTTCAGGGTCAGCTGCCAGACGGTGCACGAGTAGTCATTCCTGTAACACTCGACTGGGGTACTTTAGAAATAACCTTTACGTTTGTGGGTTTTGTTCTGTTAACGACAACATTTTGAGAACTATTTGCAAGGGAGTCTCGGATTCAAACAAAGAAATCGTCACAAACCCTTTAGATCCGTAGATTTTTCACTAAACGTTACTGCAAAACTACGCGTACGTCGAATACCTTCCAGAAGTTAAGGAAGTGGAACCGCCCTGAGCATCTTTCTTCAAGGTGCTCTGGAAGCCACAGAGCTAACCCAATCTGATGTGATCTGATCTGTGTCTGCAGAAAGGATGTTGACATTCATAGGACAGATGTTTCGTTCTCCAAAAGTCAAAATTATCATAATGTGTGATCACAGAACATGTTCCGTAATTACACTGCAGACTGATGTCAGCGACGTGCTTTTACTGTGCACAAACACTCGATGATCCTCCTTGCAGGCGGGAAGGTCGCTAGGTAACCTTCGTTTTTCCATGGGCCAACGAGGCACTACAGCTAGATAGGGAGAACTTTCGCATCATCTCTGTATAGATCCATAGGCATCTCATGTGTTCTTTTTACCTTTTCACTGATTTTCTGTTTTGCGATCGCTTATCTCTGCAACTTCGGCGTTCGTGCTTCTACGGTGAAGCAATTTGAGAAGACTGAATTCAATATTTCAGCCTTCTGTCTGACATCTTCTGTTTCGGTGCTAATATGGTTACTGAGCGATTGAGATTTCGACTTACGTATGACCAAACCTTCTTAGGATTTTTAGCTATTCCGCTTGGCAAAATTTTAGTCTGAGATTTCCTGAATGCATCTCGCGTAGTTTTCTTTCTCTTCTTTTTGCTTCATTTAGCTTTTGTTTCTCTACTAGGCTACTACTTTGTTTAATTTGGAAATGAAACTCGGTTTCGTTTAGCAGCAAGTCTCTAACACACGATGAGACTTTTCCGTATCACACAGCCTTGCTCAGCAAGTACTTGTCTAAGCGTATTGCACAATGCTTTTAAGTTTTACCCCTCTGTGATCCACATCATCTCTCTCCGGGCTGCATATGTCATGTTGACTACTTAAATGTTCTACAGTTTTTATGGCGGCGCTCTTCCTAACCAAACATATTTTCCTGACTTTCTTAGCTTTCCTTGAAATATTCATAGTCAATGATGCTGTAATAGTCTCAGGATCACTGATACCATCTTTATAGTTCATTCGAAATATTGGGACCTGTTGCTTAGTATGACATGTAAGACATTATCCTCATATGTCCGTTCTCTATCTACTGCAATGATCTTCTGACAAGATACTCATAACAGTCTCACAGGAGTCCCTTTCTCTGGCACTAGTTTTAACTGCATGAGACAGCCATTCCATAGCTGTCAAAACCAAACGAACACCGTTCTTACAAACACTGAAGGCCCAATGTATACTCACCAGGCACAGTGTCATCTTTAGACTTTCGGCGTCACCGCGTGCGAGTACGAAGGGGCATCTTGTCAGTACACCGTTTTCCCGGCTGTTGTCAGCTTCCCTAACTGGTGTCGCTACTTCTCAGGTAGTCCCCAATTGGCCTCACAGGGGCTGAGTGCACCCCGCTTGAAAACAGCACTCGGCAGTCCCGAACAGTGACCAATCCAAGTACTAGCCAAGACAGACAGCGCTTAACTTCGGTGATCTGACAGGAACCAGTGCTACCACTGCAGCAAGGCCGTTGGCAATCAATAGCTGGCATGTCATCCCTTTTACTGCAGCATGATCAGAAAATTCGCTTCCGGTTTCCTCCAAGTTGCCTCTGAAAGCGCTCTGCCACTAGAGCCCCGCACACATGTAGTCTGCAAAAACATGTTAGACCGACTTTTCATTTTTATATTTCCCCAAACTAATTCACACACAGAATCTGTAATAACCTCAGTATATGTAATGGAGCTCTTTGTGGGAATAAATACCTCGTCCCCGCTTGTGCCGAGCCTGCCTTCCGATACACGTTGCGATCTAACTTCAGGATTTCACAGTTGTTACTTTGATTCCGACCAAATTCCTGATCCTGATACTATGTGGGCAATATTACCTTCAATAAGAGAGAATAGTTCTGGGATCTTACCACTGATAGTCCTGCAGATTACTAATAATACTTTAATGACTCTTCTTTCTGATCTAAGAGCCTGAAAGATCTCCTCTGAGAGTAATATGACTGATCACTCTTCAGTTTCGGCAGGGACAGTATTATTGAGCACGTGCTCTAGTGTCTCAGATCGAAACGATCTGCTCTTAACTGAATATTATATTTTTCATCTACTGATCCTACTGAATAAGCAATCCAGCCCGATGACGATCTTACAAATACTCTCTAAGATAAAAACGCACTACGGAGAAATAACTGAACGGACCGGAAATCGGTAGATGTAATGTACATAAACAGACAAAAGAGAATGCTCATAATTTCAGAAAAAATGGATGATCTTTCCAATGGAAAGAGTTTCGAGTTCGTCCACCTTTGGTCCTCCAAGCAGTTATTCGGCTTGGCATCGATTGATATACTTTTATGTCTTCCTGAGGCATAGCGTGCAAAATTCTGTCAAAATGGCGCGTTAGATAGTCAAAATTCCGAGATGATTTGAGGGATCTACCCATAATAGTCCAAACTGTCTCATTTTGGGAGAGATCCAGAGACCATGACAGCCAAGATAGAGTTTGGCAAGCACGAGGGCAAGCAGTGGAAATGTAAGCCGAAGATGGCTTGCCATGCAGGGCAACTGAGTGGGACGTAAAATGTCATCGACTTTACTGTGTGCTGGTAGGACGTTGCGGACGATAACCAGGAGGATTCTGGTTTGAGTTGAAGTATTACCCCTGACCATCACTCCCGGTTGTTGCGCCATAAGGCAGGCTACAGGTGAGTTGGTATTCCACCGCCGTTTGGGACGTCACCAGGCACGTCATCATTAGTCATAGGTGTTCGCTGAAGACAATTCTACACCAGCTAACGTGATTCTAGGCTGAAGACGTGTCAGGGAACGTGGTGAGATACCAACGTTACTATCGCCCGCCTTATGTCCCAACATCCAGAAGTACCAAATTTTGGGATACCATTTCTTCTCATACCAAGATCCCACAGCGGTACGTCAACGATATTCTACGTCCCATTTAGTTGACTTTCATTGCAGTCCTTATTGGGCTTTCATTTCCGAGAGATAATACCTGCCTGCACACGACGAGAGTTTCTACTCCTTGCCTTCGTGCTTGACTAGCGTAATCGCCAGATCTCTCCCCAATTGAGAACACTTGGAGCATTATGGGCAGTTTCTACCTACCAGCTCACGATTTTGACGCTGCAGCGCACCAGTTAGACAGAATTTGGCACGATATCCCTTACGAGGACATCCAGCATCTCTGTCAATTTCTAGCTGAATAACTGATTGCAGAAGCGCCTGCAGTGGACCAATGAGTTGTAGACATGGTCAATTTGTGAAGCTGTTTCTACTGAAAAAAAGAATCATCCATTTTTTCTGAAATTCGAAACATTTGTTTGTACCAGTACATCACACCTGCCAATTTCAGTCCTATTCAGATAATTCCTTCGTGGTCCGTCCCACCTCTTGGCTTAGCGTGTATTTTATAAGGCACTATTTTCGTTTATTTACATTGCCCTAAGATTCTACCAATGAATCTCAATCTGGCAACTGCTTTTCCCACATGGATCGCTTTTTCTATTTGCATGTAATATTTAAATTCATTTATTCCCAGCGGTAACTTCCATTTCCTGCACCAATCATATCCTCCGCGAGTTTTTCCTTCATCCACTACGTCCTTCTTGCAGTTGATAATTAACAACCTCGTGGAGCTTCCAGCATTTTTCAATATATCATTTATATTCTGTGCAAACAGTAATGGACATTTAACACCGCCTAGGGGTACTACCGGATTTACTTCTATAAAGTATGCCTTGAAGAAAGAAGACCATCGCTGTAGCAGTGCCGCATACAGGGTGGACCATTGATAGTTACCGGGCCAAATATCTCGCGAAATAAGCGTCAAACGAGAAAACTACAAAGAACGAAACTTGTCTAGCTTGAAGGGGAAAACCAGATGGCGCTATGGTTGGCCCGCTAGATGGCGCTGCCATCGCTCAAACGGATATCAACTGCGTTTTTTTAAACAGGAATCTCCATTTTTGATTATATATTCGTGTAGTAAGTAAAGAAATATGAATGTTTTAGTTGGACCACTTTTTTCGCTTTGTGACAGAGGGTGCTGTAATAGTCACAAACATATGGCTCACAATTTTAGACGAACAATTGGCAACAGGTAGGTTTTTTAAATTAAAATACAAAAAGTAGGTAGGTTTGAACATCTTATTTCGGTTGTTTCAATGTGATACTTGTACCTTTGTGTACTTATCATTTCTGAGAACTCATGCTGTTACAGCGTGATTACCTCTAAATATCACATTAATGCAATGAATGCTCAAAATGGTGTCCGTCATCCTCAATGCATTTGGTAATACGTCTAACGACATTCCTCTCAACAGCGAGTAGTTCGCCTTCCGTAATGTTCGTACATGCATTGACGATGCGCTAACGCATGTTGTCAGGCGTTGTCGGTGGACCACGATGGCAAATATTCTTCAACTTTCCCCACAGAAAGAAATCCTGGACGTCAGATCCGGTGAACGTGCGGGGCCCTGGTATGGTGCTTCGACGACCAGTCCACCTGTCATGAAATATGCTCTTCAATACCGCTTCAACCGCACGTGAGCTATGTGCCGGATATCCATCATGGTGGAAGTACATTACCATTCTGTCATGCAGTGAAACATCTTGTAATAACATCGGTAGAACATTGCGTATGAAATCAGCATACATTGCACCATTTAGATTGCCATTGATAAAATGCTGGCCAATTATCCTTCCTCCCATAATGCCGCACCATACATTAACCCACCAAGGTCGCTGATGTTCCACTTCTCGCAGCCTTCGTGGATTTTCCGTTGCCCAATAATGCATATTATGCCGGTTTACGTTACCGCTGTTGGTGAATGACGCTTCGTCGCTAAATAGAACGCGTGCAAAAAATCTGTCATCGTCCCGTAATTTCACTTGTGCCCAGTGGCAGAATTGTACAAGACGTTCAAACTCGTCGCCATGCAATTCCTGGTGCATAGAAATATGGTATGGGTGCAATCGATGTTGATGTAGCATTCTGAACACCGACGTTTTTGAGATTCCCGATTCTCGCGCAATTTGTCTGCTACTGATGTGCAGATTATCCCCACAGCAGTTAAAACACCTACTAGGGCATCATCATTTGTTGCAGGTCGTGGTTGACGTTTCACATGTGGCTGAACACCTCCTGTTTCCTTAAATAACGTAACTATCCGCCGAACGGTTTGGAGACTTGGATAATTTCCAGGATACCGAGCAGCATACATAGCATACGCCCGTTGGACATTTTGATCACAATAGCCATACATCAACGCGATATCGACCTTTTCCGCAATTTGTAAACGGTCCATTTCAACACGGGTAATGTATCACCAAGCAAATACTGTCCACACTGGCGGAATGTTACGTGATACCACGTACTTATACGTTTGTGACTATTACAGCGCCATCTGTCACAAAGCGAAAAAAGTGGTCCAACTAAAACATTCATATTTCTTTATGTACTTCACGGATTTGTAATAAAAATGAGGGTTCCATTTAAAAAAATGCTGTTGATATCCGTTTGACCTATGGCAGCGCCATCCAGCGGGCCAACTATAGAGCCATCTGGTTTTCCCCTTCAAGCTAAACGAGTTTCAATCTTTGTAGTTTTTTCGTTTGATGCTTATTTCGTGAGATATTTGGCCCGGGCACTATCAATCGACCACCCTGTATAATCCCAGCGGGTGAATGTGTTTGCCAGACATGACGTGGTTTCCCCAGTTTCAGAAGCGGAGTTAAGAGCTCGCAGCAGTTTCCTCATTTCTGGAATTGTTCACGCAGTTTGTTGCATAATGAGTTCCTCCCAATCACCACAAAGAGCAGTTATCCAATTTCTTCGCGTCGAAGCTTAGCATATTTTACAAATCTATACCAGGATGAAAGAGATTAAAGAGAGCAATGTCTTGAGCGGTGTACAATATTCTTGTGGTGTCAGCGAAATGTCGCTTGACGCATCGAGGACTTGGCCTGGCGCACGTTGTCACCATCAGCGTCAAGACTCGGCTGTGGAGGACCTCATACGTACGATTCGGATCAGCACATGTAACATTGATACTGGACCTTCGAAAAGCAAAGAAACTGTACGTCACACATTCCACGAGAAACTTCGTTATGGCAAACTTTGTGCACAATGGGTGTCGAGACATCTGTCAGAGAATCAGAATATGGCGAGAATGGATGATTGCCTTACCCAACTTGTTAGATACGAGGAGCAAGGAACGGATTTCATTGCTCAGATTATGATATGTGATGAAACGTCGTGTCACAGCTTCGAGTTTGCCTCCTAACGGATGAGCATAGAATGGCAGCATCCCAGACCCCCTCTTACCCAGAAAAAGCCCACTTTACTCCTACGGATCTCCACTCATCTACTAGCTATCATACGATTAACGTTGAGCAGTATTGCAAGAGATTGTGTACGCTCAAACAGGCCATCAAGAACAACTGCAGTGGAACACTCTAATGGGACAGTGCTCCTCCAGAACACTAGGGCACATGTGGCCAAAAAACTCTCGAACACCATCAAAAATTTCGATGAGAGGTCGTGTACCATCCTCCTTACAGCCACGAAATTTACCCATGTGACTCGGCCCCTTAAAACAATGTCTCAATCCTAATAAGTTCTCCTGTGACAACGAAGTACAGGATACTATGGAAAACTGGATTCGTGAGCGACCCAAGGGTTCCTACTCGGAAGCCAATTACTCCCTTCCTAAGCGCTGGGATCATTGTATCAGTGTCAATGGCAATTATGTGGAGTTGTACTTTTCCACATGAACTGTAAGTAGAACACTGTTATAGAACTTTATTCACGAATATCATTTGTCTCCTTTTTATTTGGCACACCTCACACATCTGTCGACTTCTTCCAGTAAAAAAGAACGTATCGCATTCTATCTGCTAAGAAGTCTTGAGCGCAGTCGCAAATATAATCCAATACACGATTATCTCGTATTTTATTCACAAATCACAGTGTGAAATTGTATCGATTGTTTTCTGTAAGCCAAGGAACACGACATCAAACTGAGCGCCTCTCTCTACGGCACTGGATTCGATGAGCGAACAGAGCGAGATGCATTTCGCTAGATTTCGGCTTATGGAATCTATGTTGATAGTTATGAAGATCCTGGTTCTCCAAAACATTGAAGATTTCCATAATTCTACTACAGATTGATATCAGCTAATTTACCTATACTTACGTTGATATCGATATCAGCTACATTTGCCTATAATTATGCTGATATCTTCTATCATCATAAAAACGGGAACGACTTGCACTTATTCCATTCACTAGATAATCCTTCTTTCTCTAAAGAGCTACGGTAAATAACTGCTACAAGAAAATTGAGTTCTTTCTTAGTATCTCTGTAAAATCTAATTGGCACCACGTCTGGTAAAGAGATATTGCCACTGACTGTATTACTACCACTTAACGACAATTTTTGTACCACTGGTCCGTCGTACGTTATCCCATCGCATCCCTGAAGTGTTCAAGTAAATTTTTATGTTTGTTCTGGACAGTGAACGGAGGAATTACGCAAGTATGCGCAAAAAGCGAAAATCAGATAGACCTTTCCTGAAACTGTGTCCACAGCAGGTGGAGATAAACACAAAAAATTCGAGTTACGGTACAATAATAACATATGAATCAGTGGAAAGAACAACAGCGACAGAAACACCTCAGACAGCAAAAGCAGCTACTATGGGAGTTTTGATTAACGTCTGCACCCCAGACCTTCGTTTAGTTTACAATGGCTCCTCTGCGCCCATCTTCTGAACCTACTCCATCTTTTTCCTCTTTCACCGAAAGTGATAGAAACCGGGAATTTGCTGCACTATCTCTGGCCATATTTTCCTGCATTCAGTGTCAATGATTAATATGTTGAATGTTTCAGGCAAACCTAGTCATGTTTTGTTACAAACTGTTTTATACGCCGGGCATCCACAACTTTTGAAAGGTATGATGTTAGGAATAACTCCCCCTACATCTGGTAAAACTATTGTTTATTAAAACACAGCCGGTTTCGCGGCTTAAAGCCGCATCTCCAGGTGTATAAAAAAATCTATCTTTGTCATTCGTGCGGACCGCTTTTCCCTTGCCCTGCACCGAGTTGCCCTCCTGTCACATTGATGCAAGCGAATTTTAAAGAATAGCAGACGTCTTCTTTACCTTCCTCCTTTCTCTCGCCGTAGTATTGACGATATTCTCTGAATAGTACATTCTGACTAGTAACGACGGGTATGCCTATGGTCTTTTAAAGTTGTGCGAAACCGGTTGTGTTTTAATAAACAACAATATTACTAGCTATAAGCGTAGTTCTTCCTACCATCAAACATTTTTTGTTAGCCTAATAAACCAGTTCTTTATGGTAATTTGTGATTTGTGAACTAAGCAACTGCGTTATCCGATACATATCTTTGCTTCCCGACTGATTTATCAACTGTAAGCAAAGCGCCATCATCCATATTGTTGTCATTGAATCACAGATCTCCATTGATGCAGAGAGTAAATTTGCGTTGATAAAGTATCACATGGATATGATGCATCTATCGAAAAGATAGACGCAAGCTATAAATGAAAGTTTCTGAAAAAGAGAATCAGTTATACGAATATCAAACTTCACCAGAGCTAAGAAGGAGACGCTGGAAGGTTAAACAATACGTAGAAGAACTGCACAAGAGAACTTGAGTTAAAGTTATCAATGTGTAAAGGGAAGAGGAATTAGATGAAATGGAAGCGTAGTGAGAAACATTGAAAGAGAATTGTTACTTATCCCCCAGATTTTTCAATAGCTATTTTGTTCAAGAAGTATAGGAAATCAATGCGAGGTTTTGAAAGGAAAACGCTAATTTCAAGGTATATTGATGATGCTACTTCCATCGATGACTTAACAGTGTAATGAAAAGACGAACAACAACAAAAGTAAAACAAGTACAGCGAATTATAGTAAAACTAGATTAGGAAATAAGATGCTAGGGGCAGTTAATGATTTTTACTATTTGGACAGCAAAGTCAAAATGACTTAAGTAAAGAGACTGTAAACTGCAAGGCAACAATGGCAACAAAAGAGTCTCTGAAGAAGAGAAATATTTTGACAACGAATGTTAAATATTTGGATGCCTTTTCTGCAAATATTTGCTATGTAGTCAGATACGGAAGTGAATGTGGACAATAAGCTTTACAGATATGACGAGAATAACTTTTGAAATGTCATATCACAAAGGAATGCTGAAGATTTGATGGGTAAATCCAATATCTAATGAAGACGCGTAGCTGGACCATAATAAAACCGTGAGTACAAGTCCTTCCATATTTCGCCACTAATTATATATAAAAATCGATGATCAACTAAAAATAGCGCGTCTTCAATGGGTATATTACAGTAAAGTCAACAGAACAATGCAAAACCTGATAGATCAAAAACGTTACGAAAAAATAGCATAGTACACAGGGAAAGAGGCAATTGAAAATGGAAATGATTTCCCGGAATACGCACTGTAAGATGTACATAAAAGAAAATTGTCACTGGCAGCAGAAAATTTATTGATAAACATACGCACTGGACTTAAAATAACTGAAAATAAAATAAATAACTACGGCAAGAGTATGAAACGTGAGCAGAACTGCGGACCCACTTCAACAAATGTATTGTATGCACTGCCCGAAGTGGCCTGCCAAGATCCCAACGTAAGCCAGAGCACGTGTGGACGAGGGGCGTGCATCGCATTGTTCACGTAGACAGGAAGTGGTGCCGCGCAGTACATCTTTACACGAGCGTGAACTGCACAAAGTGCAAGCCATAAACCAAGTACACGTCGTAAATCCACTGGTTGTGGCGCACAACGCAGTTACCGTGAACATTCCGAAGGACCACAGGGAGTTTACCTGTGACCAAGTCGTGTCACCCACAGCTCCCGTTAATCGATGGCTACAGGAAATCAAATAACGTTTGTGGAATTTTTATTTCCGATAGTTAATCACAGTGAGAGAGCGCGTTAACACATTAAACATTAGGAATCAATCTGAAGAAAAGAAGATCCTTTACTACGTATTGGTACAGCCCGCGCCACTGTAAACGCAGATCATTCTTGTTTATAATAAAAAGATCGGGTGGGCAGATTTCAGGAGAATATCGCTTACGTCAGTCCTTTTCAAGATCGTAAAGCATTTTCTAAGCTAAAAAAATATGACCCTTGGGGGGGGGGGGGGGGGTTGAAACGGAACCTGTTATATGCACATGACACGTCCAGCAAAGCTTCGGTCTTGTGAACAGACACATTCCGTCACGCTAATTTTCTGGAAGGTGTCTGATGTTGCCGACGATCAGTCAACGTAGGATCGTCCATAGTATCTTCGCAAACGTGTTGTTGCTCGATGAGTATTTCACTAAGAGAACACAGAACGGTATAGTGCACGACGAATGTTCTATGAAAGGGAAAGGAACATCGAGTGCGTCCAAAGGAAATGTAGTAGGAACTCTAATGTCTTCCATATACACAAACAGAGGTTGGTAGGTGTCACATGATTCAGAGTGATGGTTGAATGTTTTGGTGCGCTGCGGGAGTTTCGGCGGACCACTCTCCACTGCAATCCGGTGCGTCACATCAGCGCTGTGAATTCATTATATTAGCTTGTGAGGCTAGGTAGCTGCAGTTAAGCGATTTCTTAGTTTTTTACAGGTGGAGGTTGTTGAAGTAATGTTATTCCTTTCTTTTTCTTTTGCGACTGTTTAGTCTGGTGAATTATAACATCGTTCTTTGTGATTGCTATCACGTGCGTTGAGATGTGCTTTTGTGATGCCATGCAGCATCATTCACGCTCGTACAATGTGTTTCTTTCGTACATCCGTTTCAATAATCTTCATGCCACATTCCAGTGTTTCGGATCTTGGTTTTTGCATTCTTTAACCTACTTTCCTTTGTTGATTGTTTCCACATGGTCTTAATCTGTGTTCATCTCCTGGTTTTAAATCAACCCAACGTGTTTCCTCTCTCATGTCACTCATTTCAATGATGTTCTTTAACCCTTTTTGAATGAGTAGTGGAAGTAATTTCTCATAGTTACCTGTTTCCTCTTCATGCTCACCTGCACGTGACATTAGACGTTGTCCTTCGTCGATCATGTTATCGAATAGGTTCTACACGGTCTAATTAATTACACTGAATCAAATCGAGATCTAAACTTTTTACCGGCTTTTTAGTGGAATATTTCTAAATGTCTAACGAGTTTCCTTTATTAAACAATCGACGTGGAGCAGGTTAATTTCTGCATGTTGCGTGGCGTTTGAATAATGGGTTATTGTATTCACTTCGGTTCTCAATTTTGTTAAAATTTCACTGCCAACTAGTTCCCATCTGGTTCGGACTGAGTTTGATGCTTTTCTCGTTGTGTTCGTATTGCGTGGCCAGCCATGTGCGGACGTGTGCAAGCTGTTAGTCGAGTAGCTGGCCTGCAAGTTACATTCAACCACACAGCAATTTCGCCGCAGTAAATTCTCCATGAAATCGTCAAATTTTCTATCATGTAACGACAATTTAGCATTTCTAGGTGTTCTGTTCTACATGTCTGTGTTAAATGAAGCAGAGTAATGCTAGTCCTACTATTAGCAAGCTTATTATGTGTGTGAATCCTTTGAATAAATATTTTATTAATATCATTCCCACTCTCTTACTGAGAAACTCAGTATTCCCTCCTTTCCTCAAATTAATGAGACCGATGAATAAATTCAATGTACAAAGATACCGTCACACCTTTTCTGACAGACAGGTTCTATAATCGAAAACTTTAAAAACTTTCCGTGCGACAGCATAGTTTAAGGCATCTGTGGAAATGCAACCCATTCGTAAAGGAACAAGTATACGAGTACAAAACGATGATGTGACCAATTCTAGAATATTGTTACAGTTTTTGTAGTCCTTACAAAATAGGAATGACAAATAACATTGAACGAGTTTATGTTGTTTGTTGTGGTCTTCAGTCCTGAGACTTGTTTGATGCAGCTCTCCAAAAGCTCAGTGCAGCCTATATGAAAATCTAACAGAAGTTCTTGAGGAAACTACATGACAATCTTCGGTACAGAGTGGCGCAGGGTGGCGCTCGAAATGTGTTACCAATTGTTTCTTTCACAATTTACGGCGCACATCAGATATCCCGCAGGGATCTCTACAGCAGTACCAGCAGAGCTTGGAAAAACAAATGAGTTACGAAATGACGTGTAATTCACGATACTGCCGCTAGGAGACTAGCAAGCAGCAATGGCTGACAATGGGAGACTGACGACACAGCAACGATCGGCAATTGTGTTACTTTTTCATGAAACGAAAAGTCTTGTTGTGACTCAGAGGCGTTTTCGACAACAGTTTAACACACGATGGGTCCCTTGCAAGAAGACCATCCACAGGTTGTACGATATATTTCTACAAGAAAGAACAGTATTGGAAGCGAAGCGATCTCGGCCTAAGCCTGTTTGTTCACCGGCGAATATGGAAGCGGTACGAGTTGCTGTACAGAGAAGTCCCGAGATATCGTGTAGAAAGGCAGCACTGCAACTGAGAATATCCAGACGCTCCGTTCAACGCATTCTTAAAAGTGACCTCCATATGTACCCATTCAAGATGACCTGTGCACAGAAGCTCACTGAAGAACGCAAGCAGCAGGGACTACTGTTTGCTCAGTGGGCGGAGGATAGGCAAGAAACTCTCAGCAACGTTTGGTTTTCAGACGAGGCGCATTTGTATTTAGACGGTGTGGTTAACAAACCCAATTTACGCTTTTGGGCCACTGAAAACCCACAAGTGCATCATGAACGACAACATATTGCTCCGAGGATTACAGCGTAGGCAGCAATTTCCAGTCACGGACTTATTGGACCCTTTTTCTTTGAAGTAACTGTGAACAGCGAATGTTATTTGAGCATGCTTCGCAATAGCTTCCTTCCACAGCTTCTTGCTACTGCCTTACCCTTCAACACGCAGTGGTTCATGCAAGATGGAGCAAGATCACATACTGCAAACACTGTGTTGGAGTTTTTACACGAGCATTTCGACATGCTGATCATTTCACTCAGGTTTCCAGGTCACTTCAATGACGGACAAAATTGGCCCCCCAATAGTCCAGACCTCAGTCCATGTGACTTTTATCTTTGGGGGTACCTAAAGGAAAAAATTTTCCCCAGACGTCCACGTGATTTAATGGAGCTCAAAAGAATTATTCTTCAAGCTTGCAGTTAAATTACGAAGACAAGTGTCGTAGGGTAATCACTAACTTCATTGTTCGTTTGAAGGAAGTTAGGAAACGAAATGGTGGACATACTGAGCATGTGCTGAATTAGAACAAATTTCCATGGACGGCTCTTCATTGTAGTATACATTCCTTTCAAATTGTATTGGCAATAAAGTTTATATTCAAAAACAAAATGGTAACAAATTTCGTGTGCAACCCTGTAATTCTTGCGAAATCCTGTGGGACACATTTAGAAAACTTGTATTAATAGTAAATGTGCGAGTATTGTTGTGTCACACTCACATATCTCGCGTATGGATGACACACTGATAAACATACTGGCGTATAAAAACAAATGAAACAGTTGAAAACAAATAAGTCGCCAGGTCCGGATGGAATCCCATTTTGGTTCTACAAAGAGGTCTCTGTGACATTGACCCATTATTTAGCTAGCAATTATGGCGAGTCTCTCGCCTAGTTCAAAGTCCCAAGCAACTGGAAAAACGGCAGGTAATTCCTGTAAAGAAGAAGGGTAAAAGAACGGACAGGCGATATTTTTTTTTGGTCATCAGTCTACTGACTGGTTTGATGCGGCCCGCCACGAATTCCTTTCCTGTGCTAACCTCTTCATCTAAGAGTAGCACTTGCAACCTACGTCCTCAATTATTTGCTTGACGTATTCCAATCTCTGTCTTCCTCTACAGTTTTTGCCCTCTACAGCTCCCTCTAGTACCATGGAAGTCATTCCCTCATGTCTTAGCAGATGTCCTATCATCCTGTCCCTTCTCCTTATCAGTGTTTTCCACATATTCCTTTCCTCTCCGATTCTGCGTAGAACCTCCTCATTCCTTACCTTATCAGTCCACCTAATTTTCAACATTCGTCTATAGCACCACATCTCAAATGCTTCGATTCTCTTCTGTTCCGGTTTTCCCACAGTCCATGTTTCACTACCATACAATGCTGTACTCCAGACGTACATCCTCAGAAATTTCTTCCTCAAATTAAGGCCGGTATTTGATATTAGTAGACTTCTCTTGGCCAGAAATGCCTTTTTTGCCATAGCGAGTCTGCTTTTGATGTCCTCCTTGCTCCGTCCGTCATTGGGTATTTTACTGCCTAGGTAGCAGAATTCCCTAACTTCATTGACTTCGTGACCATCAATACTGATGTTAAGTTTCTCGCTGTTCTCATTTCTACTACTTCTCATTACCTTCGTATTTCTCCGATTGACTCTCAAACCATACTGTGTACTCATTAGACTGTTCATTCCGTTCAGCAGATCATTTAATTCTTCTTCACATTCATTCAGGATAGCAATGTCATCAGCGAATCGTATCATTGATATCCTTTCACCTTGTATTTTAATTCCACTCCTGAACCTTTCTTTTATTTCCATCATTGCTTCCTCGATGTACAGATTGAAGAGTAGGGGCGAAAGGCTACAGCCTTGTCTTACACCCTTCTTAATACGAGCACTTCATCTTGATCGTCCACTCTTATTATTCCCTCTTGGTTGTTGTACATATTGTATACGACCCGTCTCTCCCTATAGCTTACCCCTACTTTTTTCAGAATCTCGAACAGCTTGCACCATTTTATATTGTCAAACGCTTTTCCCTGGTCGACAAATCCTATGAAAGTGTTCTGATTTTCCTTTAGCCTTGTTTCCATTATTAGCCGTAACGTCAGAATTGCCTCTCTCGTCTCTTTACTTCTCCTAAAGCCAAACTGATCGTCACCTAGCGCATTCTCAATTTTCTTTTCCATTCTTCTGTATGTTATTCTTGTAAGCAGCTTCGATGCATGAGCTGTTAAGCTGATTGGGCGATAATTCTCGCACTTGTCCGCTCTTTCCGTCTTCGGAATTGTGTGGATGATGCTTTTCCGAAAGTCAGATGGTATGTCGCCAGACTCATATATTCTACACACCAACGTGAATAGTCGTTTTGTTGCCACCTCCCCCAATTATTTTAGAAATTCTGATGGAATGTTATCTATCCCTTCTGCCTTATTTGACCGTAAGTCCTCCAAAGCTCTTTTAAATTCCGATTCTAATACTGGATCCCTATCTCTTCAAAATCGACTCCTGTTTCTTCTTCTATCACATCAGACAAATCTTCACCCTCATAGAGGCTTTCAATGTATTTTTTCCACCTATCTGCTCTCTCCTCTGCATTTAACAGTGGAATTCCCGTTGCACTCTTAATGTTACCACCGTTGCTTTTAATGTCACCAAAGGTTGTTTTGACTTTCCTGTCTGCTGAGTCTGTCCTTCCGACAATCATATTTTTCTCGATGTCTTCACATTTTCCTGCAGCCATTTCGTCTTAGCTTCCCTGCACTTCCTATTTATTTCATTCCTCAGCGACTTGTATTTCTGTATTCCTGATTTTCCCGGAACATGTTTGTACTTCCTCCTTTCATCAATCAACTGAAGTATTTCTTGTGTTACCCATGGTTTCTTCGCAGCTACCTTCTTTGTACCTATGTTTTCCATCCCAAATTCTGTGATGGCCCTTTTTAGAGATGTCCATCCCTCTTCAACTGTACTGCCTACTGCGCTATTACTTATTGCTGTATCTATAGCGTTAGAGAACTTCAAACGTATCTCGTCATTCCTTAGTACTTCCGTATCCCACTTCTTTGCGTATTGATCCTTTCTGACTAATGTCTTGAACTTCAGCCTACTCTTCATCACGACTATATTGTGATCTGAGTCTATATCTGCTCCTGGGTACGCCTTACAATCCAGTATGTGATTTCGGAATCTCTGTCTGACCATGATGTAATCTAATTGAAATTTTCCCGTATCTCCCGGCCTTTTCCAAGTATACCTCCTCCTGTTGTGATTCTTGAACAGGGTATTCGCTATTACTAGCTGAAACTTGTTACAGAACTCATTTAGTCTCTCTCCTCTTTCATTCCTTGTCCCAAGCCCATATTCTCCTGTAACCTTTTCTTCTACTCCTTCCCCTACAACTGCATTCCAGTCGCCCATGACTATTAGATTTTCGTCCCCCTTTACATACTGCATTACCCTTTCAATATCCTCATACACTTTCTCTATCTGTTCATCTTCAGCTTGCGACGTCGGCATGTATACCTGAACTATCGTTGTCGGTGTTGGTCTCCTGTCGATTCTGATTAGAACAACCCGGTCACTGAACTGTTCACAGTAACACACCCTCTGCCCTACCTTCCTATTCATAACGAATCCTACACCTGTTATACCATTTTCTGCTTCTGTTGATATCACCCGATACTCATCTGACCAGAAATCCTTGTCTTCTTTCCATTTCACTTCACTGACCCCTACTTTATCTAGATTGAGCCTTTGCATATCCCTTTATAGATTTTATAGTTTCCCTACCACGTTCAAGCTTCTGACATTCCACGCCCCGACTCGTAGAACGTTATCCTATCGTTGATTATGTGGTGTCACCGCCAGACACCACACTTGCTGGGTGGTGGATTAAATCGGCCGCGGTCCATTTAGTACATGTCGGACCCGCGTGTCGCCACTGTGTGATCGCAGACCTAGCGCCACCACAAGGCAGGTCTCGTGATACGAACCAGCACTCGCCCCAGTTGTACGGACGACCTAGCTAGCGACTAGATGTACGAAGCCTTTCTCTCTCATTAGCCGAGAGACAGAATAGCCTTCAGCTAAGTTAATGGCTACGAACTAGCAAGGCGCCATTAGCCTTACAGTGATTGTAATTAAAGTCTCCTGTGTATCGTCAAGAGCGATGTACCACAATGATTGATTAAAGATAAGTATTAATCCAGCTACGTACTTTTCTTCATAGCATTAATTACGTAGCCTGTTCCAGTACTTCACGCCCGTCGGCGTGTGTGTACGCGTGCCTATCCTACCGGCTACTTAAAGTGGCGTAACAGTCTTGTTACGTCACAACAGATTATTCAATCTCTTTCTCACGGTAACCTCCCCCTTGGCAGTCCCTTCCCGGAGGTCCGAATGGGGGACTATTCCGGAATCTTTTGCCAATGGAGAGATCATCATGACACTTCTTCAATTACAGGCCACATGTCCTGTGGATACACGTTATGTGTCTTTAATGCAGTGGTTTCCATTGCCTTCTGCATCCTCATGTCGTTGATCATTGCTGATTCTTCCGCCTTTAGGGGCAATTTCCCACCCCTGGGACAAGAGAGTGCCCTGAACCTCTATCCGCTCCTCCGCCCTCTTTGACAAGGCCGTTGGCAGAATGAGGCTGACTTCTTATGCCGGAAGTCTTCGGCCGCCATTGCTGATTATTTATCAAAATTTAGGCAGTGGCGGGGATCGAACCCGGGACCGAACACGTTTTGGATTATAAATCAAAGACGCTACCCCTAGACCACGGGTACATCCTCTGACAGGCCATAACGGAACTAAATGAGATAGGAAATAAATAACACTATTACGATACACCCTCTATCATGCACCGCACAATGGCTTGCGGAGATGTACAACTGATTTATAACAACATAATATAAAAGGACATATTTCAGAAGAAATCTAGGACGATAAAGAATAACGATCCTTCTAATCTAGTGCCAAACAACGGTAGTTAGCGCCATTGGTGACGTGTGACTATCCCGGGATCAAACTGGATCTTCACAAGATAACACATGGTATGAGCTTATAGAAGTCTACAGTGGCACAGCAATGATGTAAGTAAATATATCTAAATAAACAATATGATCGTACATGTCCAGCCATTCTGATTATTACCAAATCACTTCCCTTAGTGGACAAAGTTCCTAACGTACGGTTATCTAAGGAGGCTAGCAAGAGTGGATGACGCCACGTCGATGTAGGCAAAATACAACGAGCTGGTAGTCGCAAATAGGAAAATACAAGGTGTTAACTGCTTACAACGTAACACAGTGGCGTAGAGGAAGTCGAGATGAAAAACTTGACATAAGATGCATATTGCCTATCAAGGTGGGGAATCAACCTTAAATTGATCTGGGAAAGCCACCCAAGCTACGGGCTAAGAGTGCTGCGCGAGATTTTGGAATATCGTCTGACTCTCTTACGCCACCGGCTTAGTCGTGCACTTACAGACTGTAAAATTGATTTTTGTGTATTTTTTTATCTCATAGTTTTGTGCAATTTTTATCTCACAGTTTTGTGAATTTTAGCAGGATAAGATTAACAACTAAATCTCTTTGTTTCTCTGCCCTTCTTTGGCAGAAACTTAGGAGCCTTGCTGAGTGGCGGACAAATAACTAATGCTTCTCCCTTTGGGACGGAATTGAAGGGATTAACGGCAAAACTGGCTGTTCGTAGTTGGATCCTTAACCATAAGAAAGATAAGATGAAGTTCACAAACTTTCGCAGCTTTATAGGCTAACGAAGATGGACAAAGCACTATTACAAGAAGAATATCGTGCACTACTTAGCGTTACTTTCGCCTTTGTCCGATTTACTCTCAATCCGTATTCTGTACGCTCCATTCAACACACAGCTTGTAAGTCTTCTTCACTTTCACTCAGGACAGCAGTTTCATCATCGAGTCTTATCACCTTGAATTTTAATGCCACTCTTGAACCCTCCTTTTATTTCCGTTATCGTTTCTTCGTTGAATAGACTGAACAATAGGGGCGAAAGACATCTCTTCTGAATCCGAGCACTTCGTTCTTGGTCTTCCACCCTTATTTTTCCCTCTTGGGTCTTGTACTTACTGTACTTTACCTGTCTTTTCTTTTAGCTTAGTCCAATTTTCTCATGATTTCGAACATCTTGCACCATTGACACTGTCGAACGCTTTTCTCAGGTCGACAAATCCTATAACCTGTCTTGATGTTTTTCAGGTTTGCTGCTGTTATCAACTGCAGCGTCAGAACTGCCTCTTTGGCGCCGTTATCTTCACTAAAGCCAAACATTGTCATCTAAGTGATCCACAATATTCTTCTCCATTCTTCTGTATATTATTCTTGTCAGCAACTCGGGTGCATGAGCCGTTAAGCTGATTTAGTGATGATGCTCGCAATTGTCGGCTTTTGTAATCTTCGCAGTCGTGTAAATGGTGTGTTTTCGAAAGTGTGCTGGTATATCGCAAGTCTCACACAGTCTACAAACCAATGTGGATCGTTTTGTTGCAACTTCCTCAAACGATTTTAGAACCTCCGATGAAGAGTTATATATCCCTTCTGCCTTATTTGATCTTAACTCTTTCAACGCTTTTTCAAATTCTGATTCTAATACTCGATTCGCTATCTTTACCCTATCGACTCCTATTTCTTCTTCTATCACACCAAACAAGTCCTCTCCTTCAAAGAGGCCTTCCCTCTACTCTGTAACAACTATAACGGCTTATGACACTAAATGTAACAATTGTGTTACTAAATGTGACACTTCTGTCACTCAATGTAACTGTGTTTTCTCTTTTGATGCTGTCAATTGTCAGGATGAGCATTCTAAAGCATTCTGTCAGGGTGAAAATATTAAATAAATTAACTTTTCTCTCTTAACATGTGGGCAGGGTGGGTTCTTCCTTGGCTCGGGTATGAGGTCGAATGAAACATCATTCTTACATAAGTTAACTTTTATTGAAAGTTTCGTACAACTGTATCTTACTGGGACGTTCTGGTTCGGAGAGCGGCAGCCGTGTCGTTTGCGTAGCCTTCTGCTGCGACAGCGGCGGCGGCGGCGGCGGCGGCGGCGTCTGATTACGCGTAGCGGTGTGTATCTCGTGTCGCCGTCTCGCCCAGCTGACCGGAGACGCGCAGCGCGAGGTGGCCCGTTTAATTATTGCGAGCGACGTCGTGCATCGGATGGTGATACCTTGAATGTGGCGTCCCAGTGTTTCTCTTCTCTAAGCGGCCGCGTGTGTTGTGCGTCGACCAGCGGAGCGGCGCGGCGGTGGAAGGCCAGTGTCCCGAACTCGAACCACGGACTCCCGCTTGCCAGTCTTCGGCTGTCAGGTCTTCATCCCAGCTCACAGGTAACTACTGATGTGAGGCCGTCTCCTTCCCGTCCTCACGAGTCACCCGGGTATGTAAAACCAGACTTCCAATACCTTTTAACTTCTGTCTTCTGGCGCCGCGGCTGCTGCTTGCTATTCCATTACAGCGGCGGACTTGGTGCGTCTGTGCATGATGCAGTCTCTTCTTGCATGACGGTCTTCAGCACCGAAACTGACTGAAAACTACTGCTACTCTTCTTTTCTTCCTTCGTCTCTCGTCTTCGTCTCCGCCTGTCTTCATCTGTCTTCATCTCGGGCCCACCGCGTCTCGCGTATTTATTCACTTCAGTTCACTGGGGGTGAACGACTTCACGGCCATTGCCTCTTCTGTCACGTTGAAAAGCTTCTCGAAGAATCTTCTTGACCTCGGTCATTGGCTCTTGGAATGTAGGCGGGGGCCTCTGATCGCATGTGACGACTGCGAAACACGTGAGCCGGTCATTGCTTCTTCCGTCACGTTGAAAGGCTTCTCGAAGAATCTTTTTAACGTCGGTCATTGGCTCTTGGAATGTAGGCGAGGGCCTTTGCTCATGCGACAACTTAGAAACACGTGAGCCGGTCGGGCGATGCCCTGACGACTGAATCGACAGCGCCCGCTTATGTGGAACTCGCTGACTCCACGGTCATTGTTTCTTCTGTTCTGCCCGCTGAATGCCAGTATGTAACTCTCTAAACTAAACCAAGTTTTCCATTTATATTCTAATTTCTTAGTTCACTTTGATTTCACTAATTTATTTACTTAATTAACACTCAACATTCCTCCACCCTTCGGAGAAATTCGCCCTCGAATTTACCACTCAACATTCCTCCACTCTTCACACGGAAAAAGCACAAGCACTGAAAACTCTCGACTTAGAAGATTGCACACGCTTCACATTAAGTACGTGGAAAATACTTTATCACTTTACAAAAACACTGTACGGTCATGAATCACATAGTTCTTACATAAATGGTTGTAATAAGTGTAACAAATCTTGATGACAATGAATAAACTAAAAACAGATTTTGCACTTAGAAAATTACATAGCAACAGCTGTTTAATCTACCCTATACTAATGCAAGAATATCTATTCTACAGTATTGTTTATTTTAACAAGAGACTGTTTAATAAAGAATGAAGTACAATAAACAAAATTAATACACTAATGCTCAAAAGTAACTGCTGAAGTACACCAGTTAAGAGTGTGGTATCCAGTTAACAGGGATTTGATGAAGTGGTATATTATTATTTGGCTTATTTTTTCGTCTTAAATAACAGGAAACTGTACAAAGCAGAATCACCAACACAAAGGTTCCAGATATACCCGTTCCTAGCATTATAATTTTAGTTTTGTGTTCACCTTTTAATTTTAAGACATGTTGCATCATAACATTGGCATCAATTTTGCCTTGCTGCGAGTTTATGAACATATCTAATGACTTCAGAAGGGAACTGTCAAGGGAGTAATTGAGGTAGGATAGGATTTATGCAGGAAATGCTTGCATGGCGTTTTCTGAAAAAAGCAAACAACATGGTTATGAACCTACCAACCTAGTAAAAACAAAAACAAAGAAAAGAAGGAATACATTGTTAACTACAAGATCTACATGTTTCTACGTTCAACTTTTCTTTCTTAAAAAATAAACCATTATAATTTATTAATTATTTACATTTGTATACTGTCCATAGTCTACTAAGATTCAACTAGGACATTCGCACCCTTGAACGAAGATTGTATGGTGCCATGTCTGTATGTTGTGCTGGCGTGGCCACTCTTTTTCCTTTACAGGAACTTCCTCCACCCTTCGGAAAAGCAGACACTATTGTTGAAGGAATTACATCTGGAGCGCCCTTAAAAGGTTTTAAACGACTTGCATGGACAATGGTAGTTCGGGTGGGCAGTTGCAATTTAACGTTGACTGGTGACGTGATCTCAATAATTTGATAAGGACCTCTGTAGTTTGTTACAAATTTCTTCGTTTTTCCTTTAGCTATGTAAGGAGTTGAAAGCATAACCCACTGACCGATTTTGTAATTTGGATATTTAGCTTGGGTATTACCTAATCTTTCCTGTCGTTCCAAAGCCTTTGTATTAGATTTTTGAACCTTTTTCCATACCTCCTTCATCATTCGACTGAAATCTCTTACTGTTTCTCCGACTTTTCCGTTTTTCTGCCTGATTACATCAAAAGGGGACGGCATTTTTTTCCCATAGACCACTTCATAAGGTGACATGCCAGTTGCTTCATGCGTTTTGGCGTTGTATACCGACACGATTATTGGTAAATACTTATCCCAATTAGAATGTTGTTCGTTAATATAATAACTAAGCATCTTGCCAATTGTCCGATGAACTCTTTCTGTGCGCCCGTTGCACTGAGGGTGTAACGGAGTTGTGCGTAATTTGCGTATTTTTAGTAAGTGGCAGAGCTGTTTCATTAATTCAGACATAAAATTAGATCCCTGATATGTGATAATAGCTTCAGGTACTCCAAATTTAAGTATCCAGTTGTTAACTAAAGCTTGGGCAACTGTATTTGCTTGCTGATCTGGGAGACTCACCATAGCTAGATAGCGTGAAAAGTGATCTATAATTGTAAGGACATACTTATTACCAGCAGGTGTTTTATGAAATGGCCCGTAGAGATCGACTCCGCAGATTTGAAATGGACATGAAGCCTCGGGGAGCCTCTGTAAGGGTATTTTTGAACGAGAAAGTTCAGCTCGTTGTGCGCACGCAATGCAATTACGAACGTACTGCGCAACATCCTGCTTTCTGGTTTGCCACCAAAATCGCTCTGCTACTCGTCTTTCGGTTGTCCGCTGTCCACCGTGTCCTGCAAGGATATGATCGTGGGCCTCTGCGATTATTTCTTGTCTAAGGTGTTGGGGAACAACAATTCGCGGCCCAAGTTTTGTTTTACGGCATAATACACCATCTTCAAAGCAAAATTGTTTTTGAGTTGCGTATTTTTTACATTCTGTATCCTCATCTTGTGCCTTTCTCCAGTCCTCAGTATCTCGGCCTGTTGCTTCCAAAAGTGCTATTTTCCGACTTAGGCAATCTGCATTCGTGTGTTTTTTGCCTGGTTTATGGATAACTTCGAAACCCATTTCGGAAAGACATAGGGCCCAACGGGTAAGACGACTAGATGGATCCTTTAATCCAAGCAACCATTTTAAAGCTGCGTGGTCTGTAATGACCTTGAATTTTCTACCATACAAGTAGCATTTAAAGTATTTGATACCATAAATAACACTTAACAATTCTTTCTCCGTTGTGGAATAATTTCTTTCTGCCGTTGTTAGTTGTCTCGAAGCATAGGCTATGGGGTGTTCCGTGCCATTAATATTCTGACTCAAAACAACTCCTACTGAATGACCACTTGCGTCACAGGATAAAATAAATTCTTTATTGTAATCTGGGTAGGCTAATACAGGACTGTGTGTTAACTTATCTTTAAGGGTTTGAAATGCAGATTCACAATCTTCAGACCAATGAAATTTTGCACCCTTTTTCAACAATTGGGTTAAGGGTCGGGCAATTTCAGCAAAATTTTGAACATATTTTCGGTAATACGATGCGAGACCAATGAAACTTTGTACTTCCTTAACGCGTTGTGGTGTTGGGAAGTCCTTAACTGCCGAAATTAATCGAGGATCTGTTTTAATTCCTTTTTCACTAATGACATGCCCTAGGTATGTAACCTCTGTCAATGCAAAACTACATTTTTCCATATTTAATGTTAATTTAGCTTTTCTAAGTCTCTGAAAAACATTACGCAGACGCACAGCATGTTCATTAATGTCTCTGGAGAATACAATAATATCGTCTAGATATACACAACATTGCTGAGTTTTGAGTCCTCGCAATACTCCATCGAGTAGTCTTTGAAAAGTTGCTGGTGCATTTTTCAAACCGAAAGGCATTCTTTTAAATTGCCAGTGGCCTCCAGGGGTAGAAAATGCTGTTTTATGCCTATCTTCAGGTGCAACTTCTAATTGATGATATCCACTACGTAGATCGATTGTTGAAAAGTATTTACTGTTACCCAAACTGTCAATGATATCTGTAATGTTTGGAAGAGGATAAACATCGGAGATAGTTTGTTTGTTAAGGTGTCTGTAGTCACAACAAAATCTATATCGTTTCGTACCGTCGGGAGACTTCTTTGGAATAATTACAATATTTGAATTATAAGGCGAATCAGAATATTCTATAATTCCATCTTTTAGATGCTGTTCTATAAATTCATCCAGTACTGGCTGTAAGTGATGCGCAACTCTATAAGGCTTCCTATAAACTGGGGGGCTATTTCCTGTTGGGATCCTATGCTGTGTGATGTCTGTTGCTGGCAATGGACCTTCTGCATTAAATAAATCTTGGAACTCAACTAAAACTGCTTCTATCGTGTCTCTATCATTTCCTTTCAAATGCTCAATCTTCTGGCGCAATGCGGTTTTATAGGCGTCTGGTTTCTGACCATCATTAATATCTGACCAAATGAAATCTTCTTCTTCAAAAGTACTGACTGTAGCTACTAATATTCCCTTATGCAACTCTTTGTCCTCCACTCCGAAATTGTCAATATGTACCGGTACTTTTCTTTCTCCCTCAACGTCTTGAACCCGTACAACACTCCTACGTACAAAACAATGTGATACATCTAATTCCTCATTTTCCTCTAATGGCTCTATTAGACACACTGTATCTGTAGGTACTTCGTGGTCAACGGTCATCCAGAGAAGTTTTCCTGAGCCAGATGGTATCTGATCCCGCGAATCAACCTTCAAGGACGTTGCACGCAGTATAGTTGATTTCGCCTTCCGGTTGGGGAAATCTTGCGGCAGAGGGCCCTTTGCAGCGGTGTCACCTAGCTGAAACACTATTCCGCTAAGTTCTACAGTTTGTTGTCTGAGGTCGATTTTAGCGTGATGTTTATTCAGGAAATCCAACCCTAGGATCGCGTCGTACCCGTCAGTTACCTTTGTTACCACTTCTACATCTTCCTGAAATTGTACACCGTGAATATAGAAAATCAATGATGTACATCCTAATGACTTCACTGTACCTCCTCCTACTCCACTCAATCTATACCTTGGAGGGTCATATTTCTTTTCTCCCATACATTCATTACTTACTATTGATACGTTTGCGCCTGTATCCACCAGTATCTTTGCCTCTTTATCCTGTATGGTAGCAGACAACCAGCATTCCGCCTTCACATTCGCCTTAATGGCATGAAATTTTATTGGGAACGCCTGGCGGCGGCTCCGACATTCCCGTTTGAGTTTAACTGATTTCTATTTCCAAAAACTTTCTTAGACCGGCATTCCTTGAATGTGTGACCTATTCTTTGACAATTAGTGCATTCAGGTTGTCTGCAGTTTTTTGCTATATGTCCGTGTCGATCGCACCTAAAACATCGTACTCCTGCTGAAAATATATTTCGCTTCTCCTTGTATCTGGTGGCAATGTCAATTTCTTCAAAAGCTGTCGCCACAGATACAGCTTCTGCTAAATTTTTAGGAAACTCTGCCCTGACACGACGGGACGTTTCAGGAGGTAACCCACGTAAAAATGTATCCAGAGCTCTATTTTCTGCCTCTTGTAAAATAAATTTATTTGCTTCATCACTAGTTGTCAATTGATAGGTGTTAATATTAACTTTTCTAATCCTATCTACAAAGCTTTCTAACGACTCGTTTTGCCTCTGAGTGATAGTGTTTAACTGTTCCCTATAAAATCTACAGCTGTTCTGTTTTTGAAAACGTTTAAGTAATCCTTTCTTCAATTCCTCAAATGTTGGAGCATTCCGTAATTCTTCATGGTATAAGACGTGTGCTTTAGCCTCTCCTGTCAATCTTAACTTTGTCATTTGTAAGAGCTGTTCATCTGACCATGATCCTAACTTTGCAGCTGCTACTAAATCATCAAAAAAGGCTGTTATGTCCTCGCCAGGTTTACCTGAAAAAGGATTTACTAAGGCTGCTGCTGAGGAATCTAGGGTGGGAGGGATTGAATTGGTTCGCCTAACCTCACTCAACTGTTTAAATAATGCATTATTATCACTTTTAAGCTGTTCTATCTGATTAACTAAGATCTGAATAGCTTCCTCAGTAGAAACCGCTTGTGGTGCTGACTCTGACTTTGTACGATTTCGTGTCATCATTTTACAAACTGTTAGTTACACAATCTTCCTATACTGAATTTAAAAGATGTTTAAATATTTCCGACAAACTCTTAAAATCATGAGAGAAAATACACTTCTAAATAAAGAAAATATTACGACTGCTATGCAAACCTCTATCCCTTCACACATTAAAAAAAAACTAACTGTGGACCTTTAGTGACTGTCATTCACACCTCATATTGAGCCAAGGGTTTTTTCTCTGACACCAATTGTAACAACTATAACGGCTTATGGCACTAAATGTAACAATTGTGTTACTAAATGTGACACTTCTGTCACTCAATGTAACTGTGTTTTCTCTTTTGATGCTGTCAATTGTCAGGATGAGCATTCTAAAGCATTCTGTCAGGGTGAAAATATTAAATAAATTAACTTTTCTCTCTTAACATGTGGGCAGGGTGGGTTCTTCCTTGGCTCGGGTATGAGGTCGAATGAAACATCATTCTTACATAAGTTAACTTTTATTGAAAGTTTCGTACAACTGTATCTTACTGGGACGTTCTGGTTCGGAGAGCGGCAGCCGTGTCGTTTGCGTAGCCTTCTGCTGCGACAGCGGCGGCGGCGGCGGCGGCGGCGGCGTCTGATTACGCGTAGCGGTGTGTATCTCGTGTCGCCGTCTCGCCCAGCTGACCGGAGACGCGCAGCGCGAGGTGGCCCGTTTAATTATTGCGAGCGACGTCGTGCATCGGATGGTGATACCTTGAATGTGGCGTCCCAGTGTTTCTCTTCTCTAAGCGGCCGCGTGTGTTGTGCGTCGACCAGCGGAGCGGCGCGGCGGTGGAAGGCCAGTGTCCCGAACTCGAACCACGGACTCCCGCTTGCCAGTCTTCGGCTGTCAGGTCTTCATCCCAGCTCACAGGTAACTACTGATGTGAGGCCGTCTCCTTCCCGGCCTCACGAGTCACCCGGGTATGTAAAAACCAGACTTCCAATACCTTTTAACTTCTGTCTTCTGGCGCCGCGGCTGCTGCTTGCTATTCCATTACAGCGGCGGACTTGGTGCGTCTGTGCATGATGCAGTCTCTTCTTGCATGACGGTCTTCAGCACCGAAACTGACTGAAAACTACTGCTACTCTTCTTTTCTTCCTTCGTCTCTCGTCTTCGTCTCCGCCTGTCTTCATCTGTCTTCATCTCGGGCCCACCGCGTCTCGCGTATTTATTCACTTCAGTTCACTGGGGGTGAACGACTTCACGGCCATTGCCTCTTCTGTCACGTTGAAAAGCTTCTCGAAGAATCTTCTTGACCTCGGTCATTGGCTCTTGGAATGTAGGCGGGGGCCTCTGATCGCATGTGACGACTGCGAAACACGTGAGCCGGTCATTGCTTCTTCCGTCACGTTGAAAGGCTTCTCGAAGAATCTTCTTAACGTCGGTCATTGGCTCTTGGAATGTAGGCGAGGGCCTTTGCTCATGCGACAACTTAGAAACACGTGAGCCGGTCGGGCGATGCCCTGACGACTGAATCGACAGCGCCCGCTTATGTGGAACTCGCTGACTCCACGGTCATTGTTTCTTCTGTTCTGCCCGCTGAATGCCAGTATGTAACTCTCTAAACTAAACCAAGTTTTCCATTTATATTCTAATTTCTTAGTTCACTTTGATTTCACTAATTTATTTACTTAATTAACACTCAACATTCCTCCACCCTTCGGAGAAATTCGCCCTCGAATTTACCACTCAACAACTCTTTCCAACTGTCCGTCATCTCCTCTGCGTTTAATAGTGGAATTCCCATTTAACCCTTCATGTTATAACCCTTGCTTTTAATTGCACCGAACGTTGTTTTCACTTTTCTATACGCTGAGACAGTCTTTTCAACAATCATTTCTTTTTCTAATTCTTCACATTTTTCATGCAGCCATTTCACTTTAGCTTCTCTGCACTTCATATTTATTTCATTCCTAAGTGACTTGTATTTCTGTATTACTGAATATCCCTGAACAGTTTTGTACTTTCTTCTTTCGTACATCCGCTAAAGTATTTCTTCTGTCACCCTTGGTTCCTTTGAATTTACCTTCTTTGTACCTATGTTTTGCTTTCCGACTCCTGTGACTGCCCTTTTCAGAGATGTCCATTCTTCTTGAGTTGCACTGCTTACTGAGTTCTTCCTTATTGTGCCAACTATAGCCTCAGAAATCTTCAAGCGTATCTCTTCATGCCTCAGTATTTCCGCATCCAATTTCTTTGCACATTGATTCTTCCTGTCTAGTCTCTTCATATGTATTCTGGCGAAAGTAAATCTGTATGGACGTTTAATGAGTTGTGCCTGATTATCTCAGTTGATAATTTGCCCGCAAGAGGCACATGATCGCCGTTCGAGTCCTCGTCAGGCACCCAATTGTAATCTGCCAGAAAGTTTCAAACCAGCGCAACATTAAGTGCAACATTAAAATTAATTAAGGAGGTTCTTCATCTTGAATGGGATAAGGGAACAGTGTACCACAATTCCGGCTATAGCATTAGCGACAATACATTAAGTTCAAAAATGGTTCAAATGGCTCTGAACACTGTGGGACTTAACATCTATGGTCATCAGTCCCCTATAACTTAGAACTACTTAAACCTAACTAACCTAAGGACATCACACACATCCATGCCCGAGGCAGGATTCGAACCTGCGATCGTAGTGGTCACGCGGTTCCAGACTGAAGCGCCTAGAACCGCACGGCCACAACGGCCGGCCACAATATATTAAGTAGCGAATTGAGACAGGTATGAATCTATGGCAGAGTACCGTAGATCGATACGTTGAGAGCGTTCCCACACCTATTATTAGGACGAATGATTAAATGTAGAATAGTGTATAGCGTAGTGGGCAAAAGGTGGAGCATTTTATCGCCGTAATAATTAGTTTTTAGAGGAGAAATGAGCACAAACATGATTGTGAAGCGACATTGTTATTCCCACATGCCTAAGAGAAAATATTTATCGGTAATTTTCACAGATTTAACAAAATCCCTTAACAAAGAATCTCTAACGACTTCAACACATAAATTGATGATTTCTTGGCTTCGTTAAATGTTCGCTCTACATCTGCGATTGATACAGTCTCAAATCAGTTCAGCGTCAGACATGGCCCAAATACATTACGACGGCCGATATAGACCGTTAGCCTGCCACGAGGATCTGTCTCGTCCTCACTTCTGTTCAACGTACAAAAGAGGATATGAATATTTATTTAGCGTATGGCATTTAGACACAATTGTTATTACAATCAATATGCAAAATTGTAATAATTTGGCATTAGATATTCTTACAGTTATTACAATAGTTATACAGAATTATACAAAATTATACAAAATTACACATAATACACATGTTACAGTAGTTATACAAAGTTATAGTAGTTTGGAAGTAATTACAAACAAACATCTAATGAGTTAATATATGCAATTGATTCTGGAGTCGCCATCAGGAAATCTTCTGGAGTCCCATCATAGGCTGTCCTGGGGTAGTCTTCTATTATGTGCTGGATAGTTTGATTTTCTCCACATTGACATAGCGGCGATTCTGTCATGCCCCACTGGTAGAGGGAATAGGCGCATCTGCCATGTTTAGTTCTAATTCTGTTTAAAGTTGCCCAGGTTTTGCGTGATAAGTCAAAACCTGGAGGCTTCTGGGAGATACATGGAAGTTTGCTGATGTTCTTTAAGGACCATTCTTGGTGCCAGGCGCTGGTTATGTTGAATTCTTCCTCTGTTGCAGATGTGGCTATTGCGGTTCTGATGGGTGACCTTCTGGAGCGGAGGCGGCTTTGGGTGGCATCTTCAAAATTCTCATGGATGGGTAGATTCCGATTGCTCATTATCTTTTTGTACTCTCTTATAAGAGCGTTTGTGCGGCGTAGGTTAGGGGGTGGTATGTGGCTTAGTACTGGGAGCCATTCCACGGGTGTAGTCTTTATTACACCAGCGATCATTCTCATTGTGTTATTGAGCTGTGCATCGATTCTATGGGTGTGGGGGCTGTTTAGCCATACCGGCGCACAATATTCGGCAGCTGAGAAGACGAGACTTAAGGCTGATGTCCGTAACGTAGTAGCTGCCGCTCCCCATGTCGTTCCACAGAGCTTCTGTATAATGTTATTCCTTGTTTTTAGTTTCTCTGCTGTTTTCATTAAGTGACCTTTGAAAGAGAGTGTTCTATCGAGGGTCACACCTAGGTACTTTGGGGTTTTATTGTGGGTAAGCCATGTGGTCTCGAATTTTATTCTGAGCTCCCTCTTAGCCAAACTTCTTTGATCTTGTTTCCAGTATGTCTGCAATGTAGAGATTGAAGAGGAGTGGTGCAAGCACCGATCCTTGAGGTAGGCCATTTTTTAATTTCCTCGGTGAACTAATATCTGAACCCATGGTGACTTGGATCGTTCTGTCATTCAGCATGTTGTTTAGTAGGCGAGCTGTTAGTTTACATGGGATTATGCGGAGGAACTTATAAATCATGCCTTCTCTCCAGACTGTGTCGTAGGCAGCTGACAGGTCTATGAATGCTGCAGAGGTTTTAAGCTTTCTTTGGAACCCAGCTTCAATGTACGTCGTGAGTGAGAGAACTTGATCGACACAGCTGCGGTTTGGTCTGAAACCTGCTTGTTCGATTGGTATAGCATTGAGTATTTTCTGGCAGATTCTATTGTAGATGAGCCTTTCTAACAATTTATATATTACTGACAGTAGTGCTATGGGCCTGTAGCTCTTCGGTGAGTTTGTTGGTTTCCCTGGTTTTAAGATTATTATTTTCGATCTTTTGAGGTCACTAGGCACATTAGCGGTTTGGATGATGTCGGTGAAGAATCTCGCCAGCCAGAGTTTTGTGAATTTACCGCAGTGTATCAGCAGTTCTGGGTTAATGCTGTCGAGTCCTGGTGCTTTCCCTGGCTTGACCTCTTTGAGTGCTGTTTCTATTTCTTCGAGTGAGAAAGGGAGAGCGTATTCAGTTTCTGTCGCCTTATTCCTCAGATTCCTGAGTTCTCGTTTTATCTTGATCGTGTGTGCTCTGTCACTAGGGGCTCTGGACGTGGCCACTATATGAGATGCCATGGTGTTTGGGGAGACGTTTGCTGTCTGTCTTTGAATAGGTGCTCCACTTCCTAATTTCCTTAACAGGGTCCATGCTTGTCGGCTTGAAGTCTGGAAATTCAGGCTCTCCATTGCTTCTGTCCATTTACGTTGTCTTGCAGTATCAAGACTGTGGAGAAGGTCATCGGCCAGTTCTTTGTCGCCCGTCTTGAGGAAGCGCTGGTAGAGCTCGTCACTGTTTTTGGACCACCCTGGGACATACTCTCGTCGGTATCCCCTAGGGATGTGCTTCTTGGCAGTGCTTATTACTGCTCCGATGAATCTTCTATAGTTTTTATGGGTAGGTGGTATCCATCCTAGACATTTATCAAGGTCTCGAGAGTACTTTTCCCAATTTGCGTTCTTGAAATTCCATCTGGGGCAAGGCATGGAAGTCACCAGTGGGATTTGGCTGCCAATTTCAATAATGACTGGTCGGTGCTGGCTATGAGGAAAGTCGCACAGGACTTTACGGGTAGCTGGTTGTGGTTGGTTATTTCCGTCAGTTGAGGTGAAGCGTAGATCCGGGTTGTATTCCTGCTCCCAGGCAGCTGATCTGAATGTGTAACGGTCTTTCGCATCAAAGATAAGGTTAAGACTTTCATTTTCAGCCCATTTCACCAAGGTTTCACCATTAGCATCACACTCCTTATATTTCCACTGTTCGTGGTGGCTGTTGAAGTCTCCCAGATAGATTGCTGGGTGAGGTTGAGCCTGAATTACTGATCTTGGCCATGGAGTGGTTGGAGGTTTATAAATATTTGTAACGGTTACGCTCCCAATTTTTACTGTGACATTATGGAGTCCATCACCTGACGACGTGGAGATAAGGGAGGCATTTTCTATATCATGTCTGATGTAGGTTGCAACACCATGGGTATGGTGGTAAGTGGCACCAAGTAATTCAAATCCGGGTATTTTGCCCCTTTTCCGCAGTTGTACTTCAGTACTACAATGTGTTTCCTGAATGGCGATCAGATCAATGTTGTCTTTCTTCAGTAGTTTTGATAAGTATTGGCACTTAGAATAGCTTATGCTCTCTATGTTGAGATGGCAGATTCGGACCGTAGGTCCAAGTTTCCTTGTTGGCATATCCTTAGGAGGACGTTTTTTGTGTCTACTTGCATAGTCAGGAGAACCTTTCACGGTTTGTCTGACTGCCATTATGTGCTAGCTCATTTAGCGTTACCCGGGGTGCACCACGTGGAGGCGAGCTAGCTTTACACCCCAGGATATGAATAGATCGATGGCGATGAATCAACGGCAACTGATCTGATAAGGCAAACTGCAGGTTACACGAGACAACCACTAACATCTTAGCCTCAGATTTGTGATTGTTTGTTCCCAGAAAGTGTTTAAGGTTACTGTCTGTTCACCGAGTAGACAAATGTGCAATATGAGACCAATCAAAAGCCTATCTTTACACACTTCTTGGTAGGAAAACATATAAAATTTTTTGACTGAACATTTAAATGTGGGAAGAATAGTGTAAAATTAAGAAAGAGTAATACTGTGATCATTTATGAATGTCACCTGAACATCAGGCATTTTAGGCAGTCACTTAGGCAAAAAGATTTCAGTCACTTTAACCTGCACGCTCATTTTTGCAGTGACTTAAAATGATGATGCATTTGAAGCTGGACGAAGAATGGAAAAGAAGAATAAGAAAGGGGAACATAATAGAAAAATGCTCCATTTGATCGCGACATCACACTGAAATTTCAATAGAACTGTTTAAATGGACTTTCATACAACCAGAGTACCTCAGAAATTTAATTACGACAGGTATGAAAAGTATTTTAGTTGCACTAGGATCCAAAGGAACCATACACTTCCTAATCATAACGTGTAGGCTTCCACGGCCGCCGTCTTCGGTAATTAAAACTTCCGTGCTGAGAGGCCGTGGTCGATCTGTAAAACAACTTCTTCCTGACATTTCGTTGTTAACTGGGAGGTTCCGAGGTGAGTCAACGACTGGCTGTCAGGCTGACGCTATAAGACGAGCTTGTCCTTAGCTCGAGATGCTGAAGTTTAGACAGTACTGTCATTCCTATTATTCCTAACGGGGAGAGAATAGATATTACCTGTCTTCTTGTTCGTCTTTGCTGGTGGAAACCTGTAAAATAAGTAAACACACTCTCCTGGAGGATTAGTGAAACTAAAACAGCCAGGCCGTAGAGGTCAAGTTTATATGGAGTGCATAGAGGGCACCACCATACGTCACGTGGGGCCGACTGTAACTCTATCTATGACTAACGTCATTATTCTCGATTGGAGGTAATCGATTGTCACATCGTTGGTGCAAAGTCGACCGTGTTTCTGAATCTCTATAGCTTCCGTATGCATAAGTGCATAATAATGCGATGTCCTGGTTAGCACGCTCGTCTCACTAAATTTTATTTTATTATCGCTGTTTTTAAAAACATGTTTTGCTACAGCTGATTCGGCGGTAAGTCATAGTCGACAGTTCCTTTTGAGTTCGGTTAAGGGGGTATTGACACTCCTTTTCATTGTTCCAATACAAGCCTTCCCACAGGATTTTATACACCCGAGCAGTTGCTAAGCGGTGTCGTGCGTCTTCTTCTGATCTTAAACTCTCAATAACCTTCTCGGTGGATCTAATGATCAGTAAACTTGGCCAAAACTTTCCCAGTACGGTCCGTTGCTGTTCTTGAATGTTGTCAGACACTTTTTTTCTGGGATGAAGTGCTCGATCTATCTCGTTGTCAGCGTATCCATTTTTCTTAAAATCCGTTCGCAAATGATTTAGTTCATCTTGCAAATAAACTGGCTCACAGATCTTATTAGCTCTGTCCACCAATGTTTTAATGACACCTTTCTTCGGCCTGGGATGATGGTTCGAATCCTTATGGAGGTAACAGTCGTTTTGTGTATCTTTTCTATACACTTTATGCCCTAGACTCCCATCTGCCCGTTTAATTACTGATACATCCAAAACATTAATTTGCTCATGGCTGTCATTCACCATAATAAATTGTATCTTTGGGTTAATACTATTTAGGTGCATCAACAAACCATACAATTCCTCTTCACCGTGATTCCATACCACAAAAGCGTCATCCACATACCAATACCACTTCAAAGGGCTCTTACTGGCAGACTGCTGCGCCTGCTGTTCGAAAAATGTCATGAATGTATTTGAAACCGCTGGACTCAGAGGGCTGCCTGTAGCCACTCCTTCGGTTTGTTCGTAAAACTCATTATTATATTGGAAATAAGTCGTGGACAGGGATTGTCGAAACAGAGCGACTAAATCAGTGGGAAACAGCTATGTATGAAAGAGCTTCGTCAACAGGAACAATGGTAAACAGCGATATCACATCAAAACTAACAAGGATATCACCTGGAGCGACAGTAATGTCATACAATATTTCAATACAGTGCACAGAATTTTTAATGTTAAAATCAGTTTTACCAATATGCGGTTGTAGCAAGGAGGCGAGATGTCTAGCCAACTCTTGAGTAGGCGATCCAATAGGACTCATTATCGGTCTCAGTGGGACATTAGGCTTATCTGTCTTCGGTAGCCCATATAATCTAGGAGGGAAAGCTTCTATTTTAGATAAATATTTTTTTATCCTCTGTACGAATGAAAGACTGTTATATTAATTCATTGGTAGCTCCTAACTCTTCCGTTGTAGGATCCTTTTGAAGCTTTTTATAAGTGTTAGAATCCAAAACGTCACTGATTCTCCTACGGTAGCCCTCACTTTTCATCACAACGGTAGCATTACCCTTATCAGCAGTAAGTACAATGATATTCCTGTCCGGATTAATCTTCTGTGACGCCTTCCTTTCACCTTGAGACAAATGACTGCTATGTGGCTTAGCTTTACGTAGTATCCTGGCTGTTCATTGGAGCATTCTCTATATCCTATTGCGTTTTTGCACGCTCTCACGGGAACACCCTGTATGAGCCTGGAGACTTACTATTCGACGTTCGGGAAAACGTCATGCACACAGTCCCATTGATGCCAAGAGTAGATAATTGTGACAACTATCACACAACCAAATTAACAATTTATGAATGCAACGTGATGATGAGAATAATATGCAGAAGAATGGAAAAGAAAATTTAGGATTTGTTAGATGACGATCGGTTGGACTTTCGAAAAGGTAAAGGCACCAGAGAGACAGTTCTGACGCTACGCTTGATAATGGAATCCAGAATTACGTTTTTTAGACCTCGAAAAAGCATTCAACAAGAAATGGAGGCAAAGCCCATCACGGATTTACCGGTTCGCTGAGAACATCAACGAGTGAAAACTCTTGTACATTATCCTCAAGAAGGTGGAAGTGCCCATGTAATCAGCCTCTGGCAGATTTATTTGTTGCGAGCCAATGCGTGTTTCTTGCTAGAAGAAATTGTGGAACAAGTAAAGGGTCAGAGAAATAAGCTGGTAGAGTCGATATTCGTGTTTGACAACTTAAAGATATCTGTATCAGGAGGGGCACAACCCAACTGATGGAAATATATATGAATTGCTGGTTGGCCTGTAATGTCATAGCTTTTCACTCAGATTAGTAATTTTTTTGTGTACTGATTTCGCAGTTTACTATCTTCACTCACAATTTCACAGACCACATATTTTTTAAGTTGCTGAGCGAAATGCATATTCTAGGTCATGACTGCAGTACGGGAATCAGTTACGATGGTAATGGTGCCCTCAGTACACCTTTCTGCGTCCTTTAGTGCTTTCAAAATGTTTATTAGGTATAGCGTTACAGCAGACATTTTATAGACAATTTGTAGCTGCCACAAATTTTTGCTGTGTTGTCTATGAATATACGCCCAGTTACAGTGGAATTCTTGGCCTCGTCAGTGTATAGGATTTTGACTTGTGTCATGTGTCATGCAAACTACTGTAGTGCTTTAACAGGCACCGAATGGCTATCAAACATGTCATTCTATGAAACTTCCTGGCAGATTAAAACTGTGTGCCCGACCGAGACTCGATCTCGGGACCTTTGCCTTTCGCGGGCAAGTGCTCTACCATCTGAGCTACCGAAGCACGACTCACGCCCGGTACTCACAGCTTTACTTCTGCCAGTACCGGGCGTGAGTCGTGCTTCGGTAGCTCAGATGGTAGAGCACTTGCCCGCAAAAGGCAAAGGTCCCGAGTTCGAGTCTCGGTCGGTCACACAGTTTTAATCTGCCAGAAGGTTTCATATCAGCGCACACTCCGCTGCAGAGTGAAAATCTCATTCATTATGTCATTCTAGTCATGCACAGTTTTAGTGTTTGAGTGATGTATAACATAAGCTGTCTTATACAACCAGTGTAAAGTTCCTCTGTTTCAAATTACTCCCAACGCTGACGTCCCACTGTTCACCCAATATTTGTCAATGTAAAATATAAACCAGACGTTAGAACGACATCGTAACACTTCACAAAATGCTGTTCTGGTGTTTACTAGGAAAGGTTTCAGCATCGTTTTGTGTGACTACAAGCAAAGAATAGCATACAGAATTGCAAAGACGAAAATACACAGTTCAAAATAATTATAGCAACATGATTTTGGGTATCTACCACTCTTAGTTCAGCAATAACTGAGGAGTGGATATGTTACCAAATAATACCTCCGTTTTCTACAAATTATTTATTAACAAAAAATCGTTATATCGTCGGTCTTTTACATAAAAGTAACTGAAATGTCGGACTGGTGTAGCAAACAAAGAGGAAACATTCATCCTGGGCGCTTTCCATAGAACTCTGAGAGCTTCAGTAACGATTATGCCCACCGTGGGCTTTTATCGCTGCCTGACACCTACGTGCCATTCTCCGTAGTCTACGGAGATCACCTTTGGTATCAGTTCCCATTCATCAATGGGGTCCCATGAGAGTTATTGGAGATTCTGTGGTGTAACAAGTCGATAACGAACACGTCTGTCAAGCATGTCACACTGTCAGGACTCATCTACATTTTCATCTACATGGATATTTTGCAAATCACATTTAAATGCCTCGCAGAGCGTTCATCGAATCACCTTCACAATTCTCTATTATTACCAATCTCGTATAGCGCGCCGAAAGAACGAACACCTATATCCTTCCACACGAGCTCTGGTTTCCATTATTTTATCGTGGTGATCGTTTCTCCCTATGTAGGTCGGTGTCAACAAAGTATTTTCGCATTCGGAAAAGAAAGCTGGTGATTGGAATTTCGTGAGAAGATTCCGTCGGAACGAAAAACGCCTTTCCTTTAATGATGTCCAGCCCAAATCCTGTATCATTTCAGTGACACTCTGTCCCATATTTCGCGGTAATACAAAACGTGCTTCCCTTCCTTAAACTTTTTCGATTTACTCCGTCAGTCCTGTCTGGCAAGGACCCCACACCGTGGCAGCAGTATTCTGAAAGAGGACGGACAAGCGTAGTGTAGTCAGTCTCCTTAGTAGATCTGTTACATTTTCTAACTGTCCTGCCAATAAAACGCAGTCTTTGGTTAGCCTTCCCCACAACATTTTCTATGTGTTCCTTCCAATTTAAGTTGTTCGTAACTGTAATTCCTAGGTATTTAGTTGAATTTAGGGCCTTTATATTTGACCGATTTATCGTGTAACCGAAGCTTAACGGATTCCTTTTAGCACTCATATGGATAACCTCACACTTTTCGTTATTTAGGGTCGTCGGGTATACCACTGTTTCAATATTCAGACTTCGCAAGACGTCCTTTCTGACGACCTCCACAAAGACCCTGGCGTTAGAAGAAATTCAAGGCCACCATCGTCTGCTACAGCCACAACATGGTCCAACAGCATCTGTTCGGTGTACTGTCTTGCAGTAAGGCGACCATGGACAACGACATGATACATACGGCTGGCCAAACTGAAGCCTCCCCGCAGCATCACAGAACTTTGGAAATCTGTCGATTTTCTGGACAACATTTGGCAGGTAACGCTCACAGCGGGTCTCCGCACTCGAACAATGCCATCACCTTGCGTCAGAGGAAATCTGGACTACTCTGTGAATAACACTTTTCGCCAGTTGACATGGGAACAGCAGAAGTGAAGTCGAGCTGCAAGATGTTGTCGTGTCAGGCGGGATACTCCAGCAAGACTTCTGGATCGTGAGATCCTTTCTCGACACCTGTTCATTACAGTCTGATAGGAAGCAGCGGCTCTAGTGGCCCTTCTGGGACCGTCTTGCAATGCTCTGGCGGTATCAGTACGACACCGCAACGCAGGTATCTCTCTTCAAGTGGGTGTTTAATGCGTCGGGGTTCCTGTCTAAATCGCCTTGTGTACTGACCTGTCTCCATGTAGCGTATCCACAACCCACGGATGACACATTGAGAGGCACTGACGTCGGCAGCAACACGACCGAAGGTCCATCCTTTTTTAATAGAACAGAACGTCCTCGTAACCTGCACCGCATTAAGAAGTGGAATTTCATGTGCTTGGTTGAAAACAAAGCCTACAAATGACAACTGCCACATGTGTACCTCACAAGAAAACAGTGGGGTACCGGTACTGACTCTCCTCTGAGAGGTCACCTGGCACTGTAATGCATAACACAGTCAGTAGGTGGCTAATGATTTTAATTGTTGCCCACACTGACATCGAAGATCTCAGGTCATGCAATAAGACCGAAGGTACCACCTGTATCAAAATAGACTTAACATACCGGACTTTAATGCGTTCAGCTAATTCTTTTGAAGAGTATAGATCTAGGCCTCATGTAACAAAGTTTTTCTCTCTTCAAATACTGCCAGGCTGCTTCTGTACTCTGCACATCCCATGTCTCCAGGTGCCACATCAGTTGTTTCTTTGTGGCGACATTTTACGGTATTTCAGTTTGTTATGAGAATATCATCAGTCATCTCACACACTTAAGGTAGGAACAACGGATGGTCGAAAGCGATTCATGGATTAGTGTCATTAGGCTTTAAAACTTCCGAACGTGTGCATGGTTTTGGTAATCACGAGGTATACAAAAGTTATTTCGCACAGTAAGAATAATTGTTGTTGCCCTTGCAAGAGCAAGAAGTAGTCGTCCGATTTCATATACGAAATGTTCTCTTTATTCTGCCTTCCGTATTTTTTTATAAAATCTGTGTGGAAAGTTCGACTGTTTGGTCGCATTGGGTCTCTGATGTGCTTCACAAAGTCAAGCTCATTCCCATTCTTTTCAAACACACCACATACGGTTTCCAATCATAGATTGTTTGTAAAATACTTTCCTTTATTCAAAGTAGTTATTGAACCTGTCTTCAGCGAGTGACTGGGATACGCCCATTGGCTACATTAAGATATCAAATAGAACATTACATGTAAAGAAGGACACTTTCAGCGTACGGAATATGTTAGAAACATACCCCATCCCTCGATTTGAAGAACCGTATCAAAATTAGTTGGTGGTTATCAAGTTTTCCAAGACGTCGGGGATGCAAACCAACAGCTGCCGTAAAATAGGCCTTACTGCAGTAAATATGTCTTTCTGGTTATCAAAATTGAAAAGTTTACAATTAGGGCTTTACGGTTGTTCCACGATTTTTAGTTTTTAGAACAGCAGGTTGAAATATAGCAAAATGTGTTAATTAAGCTGACGCCATTTTAGAGGCTGATTTCACCACGACCATTCCAATCTAGAAAATGCTTTCGCGTTAGATGGATCCGACTGAAAATATAGCTGCAATGAACGCAATTAAGAGATATTGAATATCTAATACATCCTCAGCTCGAAAAGTCATAACAGTTCGGTAGATCTCGATGCGTGCAGCTTAATATAATTACAAAACTTACAAGGCAATATACATTATTATGTCTAATTCTGTTACCATGCTAAGGTGATACGCGAGGGCTGACCCTGAAATCAAGAGCGGATAAAAATGAATGCACATTATGAAACAGAATGAAATAGTCACAATTATCAGCTGAATAAAGACAGTCGAATCGAACGTTAATTGTCTCTGCCGATGTACTGATTAACGAGAACGAAAGTCCGCTTGCCAAATAAACTCATTTTACTGTGCAATCGCTGCTAACTGAAACAAATTATATGCGAGCAAAAAGCTAATTACATCGTGCGTGAAGGACGGATGCCGGTGTGCTGTTTTTAATCTGACCAATGTAATTAAAGAATTCAGAATTAACGCGTAAAATGAAATTAATTGGACTTAGAGAACGATACGACAAAATTTTAATTTTTGAAATTAACAAGTTTATTAAATTTTAATTGTTCCGATACATGTAACAATAGCAGCATTCGTAGATACTTCCAGTAGGTCTCTGAGTCTTTCGGTGTTCAATTCAATAATCTTCACGCCAGTCTTACAATTACATTGCATTCAGAATGAGTTATCAAAATTACTTGCAAATGATCTGGCCACCACAAAATTACAAATACCTCTATTTTGGGCGGCTTCAGTCGTCCTCTATTTAAACGTGCCAACGACTGTACCATTCATAAATGGTTATTGCACGTCTCTGACTTCAGTTTAAATGCATCGCACTAATGCTCTAACGATCTGCAGTACGTTCACAGGGTAGAATTCCGCCTGATACGCAACTGTTTTTTTTCAAAGAAAAATATACATTTCTGTTAACTTTGCCCCAGTATGATAAAATATAATATCATCTCCTCAGGGTCAAATGGATAGCCTTCGGTTATCATCAGAAACGGTTAGCAACGATTGAAAATGAAAACTCGATAGCATAAAATCCGTAAAAATATTTAATGTGGGGAGCTGTAGTGACTAGATGAAGAAAATAATAATTTATATCCGACAGAGAAAAATATGTTTCAGAAGAGTTAAGAAAATATCTGTGTAGTGCGTACGAATTTAATTTACTCAACAACTAATTAAGTAAAAGGTGAATAAAGATTAGGTATCCTGGATAGAGTTTGGCTATAAAAAAACCATGTACGTGGTTACAATAACGAACGAGTTGATGCAGTAATTAATGGGACACTGTACGCAATTCGGGAAGCGCAGAGCTTAATTTCCCGTCCACACAATGATTTATCTTTTCCAAGAATCCCTTCTATTACATCCTGTGAAAGCCAGATTGATACATGAAAGGAGCTTATGAGGTTTCAGTCTATTCTGCCCAACTAATGTGTGTATAGCCTCTAATTATCGACGCACATGAAACATTCATCTCACTACCTTTGTCCGATTCAAAAGATATTACTGGCCAGGCGTATCTGATTTGAAGATTTGTAAGCTTCCAATTACATTTATTTGATGACTAGCTGGGATACCCGGCTTCGCTCAGGGAGTTAATGTGAGTCTGTGTGGTAGCTGGAATAAAAGGATAAACTTTAAAAAAAATTATTGAAAAAAATTTTGTAAATGTTTACTGTACTTGGCAAAGTATAAGAGGTAAAAAAATTTTATTGCAAATATATTCTATTTACGAGGGTCAGTCAAAAAGTAATGCCTCCTATTTTTTTTTCTGCGTTTAATTGTCAGGAAATTTAAATGCAATTACATAGGTTGAAAACCACAACATTGAGGATCATTTTGTCATTTTTCAATGTAATCTCCGCCCATCTCTACAGTTTTGGTCCATCTTTGAACAAGGGCATGTATCCCAGCACGGTAAAAATCACAGCTCTGCTTCCTAAGCCATTGACGCACGGATGTTTTGACGGCCTCCTCATCTTCAAAATGAATCCCACGATGAGCTTCTTTTAGTGGCCCGAACAGATGGAAGTCTGATGGTGCCAGGTCAGGGCTGTATGGGGGATGAGGCAAAACTTCCCATCCAATTTTGACAATCTCGTCAGAGGTGTGACGACTGGTGTGTGGTCTTGCATTGTCATGCAAAAGAAGAACATCTGCCATTGATTTTGTTGGGCGAACTCGCTGAAGACGTGCTTTAAGTTTGTTGAGGGTTGTGACGTATTGAACAGAATTTATTGTGCATCCATGCTCCAAAAAATCAACCAGAATCACACCCTCTGTATCCCAGAAAACTGTTGCCATAACTTTCCCTGCCGATCGCACAGTTTTGAATTTTTTCTTCCTCGGCGAGCTTGTGTGACGCCACTCCATTGACTGCCTCTTTGATTCGGGTTCAAAAAAATGCACCCATGTTTCGTCCCCGGTCACAATTTTTTTCAGAAACTCATCTCCCTCCAAACGGAAGCGCTGCAAGTGTTGGGAGGCTATTGTTTTCCTTGCCTCTTTATTCTGATCGGTTAACATTCTTGGAACCCACCGTGCACAAACTTTTGAGTACCCCAATTGTTTAATAATCGTGATCACACTGCCTTTACTAAGAGAAATAATGCGACACACTTCATCTGCAGTCACCCGACGGTCACCACGAATGATGTCATCAACTTGCTGAATGTTGTGTGGAGTCACTGCACTCACCGGCCTGCCGCTCCGCTTTTCGTCAGTCAACGGTGTTTGCACTTCAGCTTCCTTACAACGACGAACCCATCGTCTAACAGTGCTGACATCCACTGTCACAACACCATACACCTTCTTCAGTCTTTCATGAATGCGTATGGGCGTTTCACCTTCTGCACTCAAGAATTCAATCACACAACGCTGTCTCAAACGAACATCGATGTCGGCCATCTTACAAACTTCTGCTGTGCTGCCACCTGTTGACACAGAAAGTTACTACTGCAGTGGATTTCAGAAGAAGGTTTGAGGAATGGCGCCAAATTCAAATTTTTCACTTAACTTAATTTCTTTAAGTAGAAAAAAAATGGGAGGCATTACTTTTTGACCGACCCTCGTACAATACTCGTTTATAAACCACATTTTTCATTTTGTTATCCAGGGTGTATCTGTAAAAAATTTCGAATTTCCTACTCGAGAGGAAGATACGTATAGTTGACCGTGAGGGAAGCAGTTGTCTTTGAGGTTGATGCTGGGATGTTCTGGAATGTTCACGATTGGTCTGAAACGTTCTGGAAGAATCGAAAATGTTCAGGACCATCCCACAACATCCCAGATCATTGTAGAGCTTTCCAGAACACTCTCGAATGTTGTGGAATGTTTTGGTAAATTGTGTACCATTCGAAGCCTTTTTGGTGTGTTCTGCATTTCGCCATTAGTGGGGCTACCCATTGATAGGGGTATGTAAAGCAAGACCCGTCTTGGGCTCGAACGTCAGTTTCTTATCGGTGACGATGGGACCGAAAAACTAGAGCACTGAGTGAGTAAAAAAAAAGTGAAGTGTGAGTAGTGAAAGTGATAGAGTGGCTGAATATAAATTGAAAATAAAGTATGAAAGTGTGTAACGTTTACCTAGTCTATTTGTAATTTATAATTTAGACAAGGCCCAAACGTAAAAGAGGAGGAGATCTGCCCAGTTCTGAGGCAAAACGGAGAAAACAAAAACAACACGCAAAAACGAAACAAACGAAGAGCGCGATGCTCATTTAAATTCCAAACGAACGAGAATGAACACCGTTGGAAGCAGAGAAATGGAGGAACAAAGAAATGAACGGTCTGAAGAATCAAGAATCGTGACACAATCTTTTAATAAAAAAACTGCGAACTCAAGCAAGCCACGAAGAACGGACGAGGACACGTAAACAGTACAACCTAACACATTAAGCACTCTATTACAAGCCGACGAAATAATATAACAACACAAACACGTCCCAATTGGATAAATGGATATCGTGTGACAAATTTGCAAGGCGAAAAAATTCAGTAGAGAAACACCAGGGCTCTGTTGCATGGATGGAGGAATACGATTACACCACTGAAAGCAACTCCTCAGGAATTTTTACATTACGTGACCGGAGAAACTCTAGAATATTCTGGGACGACTGCATAATGGCACACAAAAATGCATTCGTAGCCATCGACAGAATATTAAAAGACTTGCGAGGAAACTATGACGTGACGGGAGAAGCTCTACTCCTACTCTCGGGAGGATTTCGACAAACACTTCCAGTTATCCCCAAGTTGACACTAGCAGACGAGATCAATGCGTGCTTAAAAATGGCACATCTCTGACAGTACATACAAAATGCTGCGACTAACAAAAAATTTGAGAGGTGAACCTTCGAAAGATGAAACAACAGCACATTATGCTCAACAGATTTTACAAATAGACGAAGACACATAGCTTACTGACGAGACAACCGGCCTCATGAAACTCAACAATCATATCTGCAACACAACCACTGTTGGAAACGAACTCATCGACTAAATTTACCCAAACGTTGTTTACTATTGTACCAATCTGGAGTGCCTATTCGAAAGGGCAATTATGGCAAATAAAAATTGTATTATCGACGATATCAACTTTAATATTCAAAAGAAAGTTCCCGGTGAAGAGAGAATATACAAATCGATCGACACGATGGTAAACGTTGAAGACAGTGTCAACTTTCCTACGGAACTTCTAAACTCTTTGCTAGTACCAAGAATGTCATTACACTGCCTTCGACTTAAAAAATTTGATCTCGGGTCATACTACTCAGAAATGTCAACACACCAAAATTATGCAATGGAACAAAGATTATCCTCAAACAGCTAACGAATGTCATCGGAGCCGAATTTATGACTGGAAAGTACAAAGGACACACATTATTTATCCTCAGAATACCACTAATCTCTACTGAACTGACATTCCAATTTTAAAGACTGCAGTTACCAAATAAATTAGCCTACAGTTGCAAAACATAGCACGAGGACAAATTTTAAAATATTGCAGCATCAACCTCAAAGACTCGTGCTTCCCAAGTATACGTAGCCTGCTCTAGAGTGAGAAATTCGAAAAATTTGAACATTTTTACGCCAGATAACAAAATGTAAAATACTGTTTATAAACAAGTAATGTAAATAATTAGAATATCTTTTCAAAAAATTTTTCTACCTTTTATACATTAAAGTATATCCTTTTATTCCAACTAGCATACTATCTGATATCAACTCTCTGAGCGAAGCCGGGTACCCCAGCTAATATATATTGATTACAAAGAAAAGGGAATAAAACTGTAACGGGAACAGATTCCAGTGCTAAAGTACGCAGACGACACAGCGCCTCTGGCCGGAGGAGAGGAGTGGACCCATAGGTTTCACTTAAGGGTAAACAAAGTAAAAACGAATGTGACGAGAGGCAAAAGACTTGCTGAATAGAACTGGGAACTACATAGTTGTGGAAGCAAGATTACGTTGGACGACCAAAGCAAGGAAGTTACCAGAAGTCGACTGGCATAGGCGAAGAAATATTTATACAATAAAGTATCTTCTGTATTTGATACTGATTTGGAAATAAGGAGGAAGTTTTAGTAAGTGTACATCTGTAGCACAGTATAACATGCAAGTAATAAATTACCATCGTACAAACTATGTAGAGAAACCGGAAGCGTTTGAAACATAGTGCTATCGAGTAATGTCAAAAATTCTGTGCACAGGAAAAGTATAAAATGAAAGAATATTTTAGGAAAGGAGCCTATGGCAGATAATTTCCAGATAAGAGACCGGTTAGTGAGAAATATGCAACGACACCCAGAAAGAAATTTTTCGCTGGAAGGAGCAGCGGAAGGAAAAAAATAGCAGGAGCTAACAAAACCTTAAATAAACAGAATAGATTACTGAAGACGTTGAGTAAACTAGATACCAGGTCAAGATAGGAAAAAAATTGCAGCTGCATGTAATTAGAGAGAAGTACGTCTCAAGAATGTGAGTACAGTGCCTTAACGATCAGACCATCTTGCCCGTTTTTATCTGTATTATTGATGTCAGGCAGAACACACGTCGCTGTTCTGAAAACAAGGGCAAAGTACAACGTAAGAAAAGGGAGTTCGCGCCTCCAATCAAAGCGTCTGAAGACAAGTTGTTGAACGCCAGAACTGGGAACGACACAGTAGTGAAAGGGAGATTACACTGGATGATTGAAGATAGCAAACAAAAGAAGCAGGTCAGCGCAGCCAGAAATGCTCTTTTCAACTAAGGAACTTTACTGGTATCAGATATCCATAAGGAAAAAAATTCTCCGGCCGCTGTGGCCGAGCGGTTCTAAGCGCTTCAGTCCGGAACCGCGCTGCTGCTACGGTCAGAGGTTCGAATCCTGCCTCGGTCATGGATGTGTGTGATGTCCTTAAGTTAGTTAGGTTTAAGTAGTTCTAAGTCAATTTTACTGATGACCTCAGATGTTAAGTCCCATAGTGCTTAGAGACATTTGAACCATTTGAATAAAATTCCTAATACAAGATGTCTGGAGCATATCACTGAATTAAGAGAAGTATTGAGGGTCGAAAAACTACAGAAATGGAAACTGGAAGCACATGAAATCAACGAATATTAAAAATTTTGTGGACAAACAAAATACGAAATGAAGTCTTACTCTGACAAAAAAAGCGAAGAAACGAGAAAGAATGGCCAGATGGCATTCTGAGTTCGTACACGTATGCGCCATCGGCAGGTGTGTAAATAATTAGAAATGCAACTTACTGTGACATTTAGAAGGGTCACCAGAGTAAAGTAGTGTTGTTCGTATTTAGGTTTGCTACCAGAGCTGGTGGGGTATGTGGTGTGGACGGCGTCACCGAGAAGGGTACGAAGACTCATTTGAGAAAGCGTTATCAGCAACTCGCAAATTGATCTAACTGTAGGTCTCCGTTCCGTCAGCACATCGGATCGTGCTATATCCAAATTTGCGAGACATTCGGACGTAACAGTGGTTTGAGGTTGGACTGCGTGGAAATGTAGGGTATACACGTAGTCAAGGTTCTTGTCGACCACATCTGACCAGTAGAAGCGAGGATCGCTGTATTGTGCATCAGGCACAACGTAATCGCATCACATCTGCACCGCCATCAGAGAAAAAGTAGTGGACTCATCAACATTCTGTTTCATCCTGCACAGTTGGACAGAGATTATCAGCATCGGGGCTAGGGGAATACCATCCATCGCGCAGACTGCCGTTAACATCCCAGAGAAGTTTCAGCATTAGAAAATTGTAGCGAAATGCAGGAAGATCTGCAGCGGATAGGCACTTGGTGCAGGGAGTGGCAACTGTCCCTTAACATAGACAAATGTAATGTATTGCGAATACATAGAAAGAAGGATCCTTTATTGTATGATTATATGATAGCGGAACAAACACTGGTAGCAGTTACTTCTGTAAAATATCTGGGAGTATGCGTGCGGAACGATTTGAAGTGGAATGATCATATAAAATTAATCGTTGGTAAGGCAGGTACCAGGTTGAGATTCATTGGAGAGTGCTTAGAAAATGTAGTCCATCAACAAAGGAGGTGGCTTACAAAACACTCGTTCGACCTATACTTGAGTATTGCTCATCAGTGTGGGATCCGTACAGGTCGGTTTGACGGAAGAGGTAGAGAAGATCCAAAGAAGAGCTGCGCGTTTCGTCACAGGGTTATTTGGTAACCGTGATAGCGTTACGGAGATGTTTAATAAACTCAAGTGGCAGACTCTGCAAGAGAGGCGCTCTGCATCTTGCTCGCCAGGTTTCGAGAGGGTGCGTTTCTGGATGAGGCATCGAATATATTGCTTCCCCGTACTTATACCTCGCGAGGAGATCACGAATGTAAAATTGGAGAGATTAGAGCGCGCACGGAGGCTTTCAGACAGTCGTTATTCCCGCGAACCACACGCGACTGGAACAGGAAAGGGAGGTAATGACAGTGGCACGTAAAGTGCCCTCCGCCACACACCGTTGGGTGGCGTGCGGAGTATAAATGCAGATGTAGATGTAGATGTAGATGTAGATGAAAAAAACGGCTGCGTTTGCAGTGGTGCCGTGACAGGTAAGCATGGATTGCTGAAGAACGGTGTTGCACTGCGTTTGGCAATGAATACGGCAATACCCCTGATGATCGTCAGGGAGCATATTGTGCGACCTGAGGACGAGTACCATTCGTCCATTGTTTTGGAAAAGCACAGTGGTGTTACTGATGACGTCATGACGATGTTAGCCGTCGGTTATGACGTGAAGTAACAGCTGGTAGCGATTGAGGGGACTCTTGGGGCACAACCGTACGTGTCGGAATCCCTGTCTCACCTGTCATGCGATAGTATCGTGATGCCAGAACAACGCTCGTACAGACACGTCACGTGGCTCTATCAACTGTCTGCGTGATGTTGAGGCATTCCGTGGCCATTTTGAGGTCCCCAGGCCTGTTCCCGATACATGTGTGGGATCAGCTCACACGTCCGCTCCATCCCGTCGCCAAAATCTAGGATATGAAGGAACAGTTACAACAACTGTTGCTCACCTTGTCCCAGGAGAGAATGCAGCGGTTTTGCGACACACTTTCAAACTTAATCAATGCATGCACCCGGACTAGAAGGCTTGCACTCTCGTAGTGATAAGTGAAGTGGGCTCATACTGCCAAGTTCTTTGTAAACTTGACTCTACTTTCTAACCTCTGAAATAACACCACAGACCCTCCCAACTTGCCTTACTTTTTTTGTCAGTCGGTGTATTCAGGTCAAACATGATATGCTTTATCTGAAAGCGTCATCAGTAGTCGTTGTAACTACAGTGGTGTGTTCACGGTAGCTTTCTGTTTTCTGTGAAGCGTTTCGTTCCATAATTTCTTAACATTGTGCTGTAGTGCTAAAGCTGCAAATAGATGCCACATCCTGGAATAGCAGATCAGTCACTGGAGACAGTTACAATTTCATACTACAACGGTTTCTCTCGGGAGGGATTATTCCCTTAATTCTAGCCGTCGAGAATACAAATACCATACGGAGATCTTCTGAAAAAATCCTGAGAAATTGTTGGTCACGCATCAAAGAGATCGCTTACAAACGCTCAGCTGACAAATCCTTTAGTACTGTTTGTGCGTATAGGGCCTTTACCACAGTGAAGTAACGGTAGAAGTAGAGGAAATATTTATATTAGCTACCCAGTTCATTATTGGTTTATTTAATGAGTCTGAAAGAGCCTCAGGAATGCTCAACGAGATCCAGAAAGAGCGTTGATACTTAGTGCCGCGCGGTATTAGCCGAGCGGTCTTAGCCGCTGCAGTCATGGACTGTGCGGCTGGTCCCGGTGGAGGTTAGAGTTCTCCCTCGGGCATGGGTGTGTATTTGTCCTTAGGATAATTTAGGTTCAGTAGTGTGTAAGCTTAAGGATTAATGACCTTAGCAGTTAAGTCCAATAAGATTTCACGCACATTTGAACATTTGATAATTAGTGTTTCCTCTCACACTGGCCCTGCGATTGTCCTCGTTTCCGCGTCCCACTGGCTAAATTGGTAGGAAAGGAGGAAAATATCACGGTTTCACTAAGCCGCCACCATCAAAAATCGTACGCTGGCCTGCAGGCTACAGGTGCAAATGTGACTTTATTAGCAACATAGCACGATTCGTTCAATTGCTACTTAGCGACAAAAGTCTCAGAAGTTAACCCTTACATCCTCAACGCTTTGCCAACTAACATTTGCCGAAAAACACTTTTCGTTTCGTGAACCATTTATATAATTCGCTTCTTTCACACAAAATCAGTGTTCAACTGCTCTTAGGGACAGGTAATGGGGAACCCAACTTCGTTTACACAACATCAGCGCTTAACTCTTTTCCGAGACACATAGTGGGCAACGCGGCTTGAAATACCTAACGATGCGCGATCAGATATCCCCCGCGGAAGCCCTGACAACACGTCATCAGAATCTACAATTAATGCGCTCAGATCTTATCACAGTCCGTCGTCAGCTTTTCAATCCCGCTGTCCCGCAGACCCGCTCTACAGACGTATTTATCGCTTCTGGGAGTCGCGAGATTTACGAGCGCTGGGCCGGTAGCGATGGAGCGATGCAACTGATAAATGGAGTGATGCATCAAGATACCCCCACCAACAGTCGCCCGCCCGCGGTAAATCGCCGCCCGACAAACAGCATTCAATTACGCCGTCAGGCCGCACCGCCCATTGTGCGCGCCTCGCCGCTTTGTTTATCTGCGAGACTGGTCCAGCCGCTCCGCTGCTCCTGACAGCGCGCAAGTAGATCAGTGTGACGTCACGGCCGCAGCCCAAGGTTCCCCCCAATTCCTTCTAGTGCCCCAACGCATGAATGACTTTATTCTTTATGTTTATTTTTTGTTTGAGGGGGTTGGGGTTGGGGAGATAGGAGGCCCGGCAGTTTTCAAATGGTTCAAATGGCTCTGAGCACTATGGGACTTAACATCTATGGTCATCAGTCCCCTAGAACTTTGAACTACTTAAACCTAACTAACCTAAGGACATCACACAACACCTAGCCATCACGAGGCAGAGAAAATCCCTGACCCCGCCGGGAATCGAAGCCGGGAACCCGGGCGTGGGAAGCGAGAACGCTACCGCACGACCACGAGCTGCGGGCGCCCGGCAGTTTTCTGACAGGTTTAACGCCATCCAGTAAGTAAATGCTGATTTACATGCATCATCTGAGTTGGTGCAGAGAATAGGGGTAAAATTAACCCATTTAAATTCGAGCATCATTAGACGCTCACAAAAAACTTATTACGACGCAGTACAGAGAGTCACTACCACCCTTAATCCTAAACGGTACCGAGGTAAAGTTTTTCTCTTTGGCAATGAACTTGGGGTTAGTTCTGGATCATCTCAGAATGGACTACATACAAAACTGCACTCTGTGAAGGTGTTAGCCTTACTACATCACTACGGAAATATAAGGAATTGTTTTCTTTCGAGCTTAAATAATGCTCGTAGAGACAGTAATACTCTCTGTACTTTACTATGGCGATGCTTTTCTCCACGGACTTTCGTACGAAAACTCATGCACGGTAAACTGGTGTGAATGCTTGTGTGTGATACATTTGAGGCATACACCCTTTCGACAGTATAACTCCTGCCTACAAACAGTTATAATGGTTGCGCTGTGACAAGCGTACAGACTATCATACTGTGTGCCGGACCGAGACTCGAACTCGGGACCTCTTGGAAGGTAGGAGACGAGATACTGGCAGAAGTAATGCTGTGAGGTCGGGGCGTCAGTCGTGCTTGTGGAGCTCAGTCGGTAGAGCAAGGCAAGGTCCCGAGTTCGAGTCTCGGACCGGCACGCAGTTTTAATCAGCCAGGAAGTTTCATATCAGCGCACACTCCAGTGCAGAGTGAAAATCTCATTCTGGAATTTTCTGTCATTGCACTCTCTCTTATATGTCTTCAACCCTTACATTACTATCTGAACAGCACAGGAGAAATACTCGTTCTCCACAAAGTAACATCGTCTCTTCATCGTCAGATAGCAATGCATGTTCTCTGTATCATTTTCTCTATCAAGAAACGGAATTTAGAACACCTTCCTCAAAAGATCAGAAAAATTAAATTCCTTTCGAAGTTCAGCGGACAGGTAATCTGTGTTCCGTACCCATACAATTTTTCCTTCCCCATTGCCCGCAGGTTCCTATACTTAAATCTCCTCTTTCCTAAGGGCCACCGTCATTCTCATTTCAATCTTCTCCTCTTTCTTTATCCCTTCCGCTTATTTAATGCTGAACCTCTGCTCTAATGTGCTAAGGCAACCCATATCATTCTTAATGCCCTTTGATATTATTTTTATGCTGATTATTATTATTATTTTCATTGTTAGTATTATAGTTGTCAGTTATTATTATCATTATTAATGTCAATTTTTTTCGCTATTATTATGACGGTGGATGTTTTTGTAGGGTCTTTGGTGTGTGTAGTTCCTGGTCGTTGTAAGAGAGGGCCCTAATCTAGTCAGATTAATCTATATATATATATATATATATATATATATATATATATATATATATATATATATATATGACCTCCACGATTCCCTTGTAGGAGAAACCTGTGCAGATTGTCACAACTTCTACATTTCAATTTTTTTTATCTCCTAACAACATGTGTTGACTATGTTTTCCCACAAATTACAGGCCATTGTAACGAGAAAAAACGTTGTCGCTGAAGAAATTTTTGTAAACACGTAACAAGCTCCTCATTGGCTATGGAAACATTCTAGTCGGCCGTCAGATTATTTAGATCGGACGAATTAAATTTGTTACTCAAAACAGTTGCATTAACAGTGGAAAAATAAATCAACGGGAATTATGTGCCACTAACATATTTAAGACCAATTTAGGCACTGAAATAGCAATTTCAGTAAATACGTGGTCCAGTCATAATGTGACCATCCCTATGTTCGACATCAACGTGCAACAACTACTCACATATCGCAGATGGCAGCAGTAGTAGTGGAGGACATACACTACTGCCCATTAAATTGCTACATCACGAAGATGACGTGCTACAGACGCGAAATTTAAGCAGCAGGAAGAAGATGCTGTGATATGCAAATGATTAGCTTTTCAGTGCATTCACAGAGCGTAGGCGCCAGTGGCGACACCTACAACGTGCTGACACGAGGAAAGTTTCCAACCGATTTCTCATACACAAACAGCAGTCGACCGGTGTTCCCTGGTGAAACGTTGTTGTGATGCCTCGTGTAAGGAGGAGAAATGCGTACCATCACGTTTCAGACTTTGATAAAGGTCGGATTGTAGCCTATCGCGTTTGCGGGTTATCGTATCGCGACATTGCTGCTCGCGTTGGTCGAGATCCAAGACTGTTAGCAGAATATGGAATCGGTGGGTTCAGGTAGGTAATAGGGAACGCCGTGCTGGATCCCAACGACCTCGTATCACTAGCAGTCGAGATGACAGGCATCTTATCCGCATGGCTGTAACGGATCGTGCAGCCACGTCTCGATCCCTGAGTCAAAAGATGGGGACTTTTGCAAGACAACAACCATCTGCACGAACAGTTTGACGACGTTTGCAGCAGCATGGAGTATCAGCTCGGAGGCCTTGGCTGCGATTACCCTTCACGCTGCATCACAGACAGGAGCGCCTGCGATGGTGTACTCAACGACGAACCTGGGTGCACGAATGGCAAAACGTCATCTTTTCGGATGAATCCAGGTTCTGTTTACAGCATCATGATGGTCGCATCCATGTTTGGTGACATCGCGGTGAACGCACATTGGAAGCGTGTATTCGTCATCGCCATACTGGCGTATCACCCGGCGTGAAGGTATGGGGTGCCATTGGTTACACGTCTCGGGCACCTCTTGTTCGCATTGACGGCTCTTTGAACAGTGGACGTTACATTTCAAATGTGTTACGAGCCGTGGCTCCACCCTTCATTCGATCCCTGCGAAACCCTACATTTCAGCAGGACAATGCACAACCGCATGTTGCAAACCCTGGATACTGAAAATGTTCGACTGCTGCCCTGGCCAGCACATTCTCCAGATCTCTCACCAATTGAAAACGTCTGGTCAACGGTGGCCTAGCAACTGGCTCGTCACAATACGCCAGTCACTACTCTTAATCAGCTGTGGTATCGTGTTGAACCTGCATGGGCAGCTGTACCTGTACACCCCATCCAAGCTCTGTTTGACTCAATACCCAGGCGTATCAAGGTCGTTATTACGGCCCGAGGTGGTAGTTCTGGGTACTGATTTCTCAGGATCTATGCACCCAAATTGCGTGAAAATGAAATCACATGTCAGTTCTAGTATAATATATTTGTCCAATGTATACCCGTTTATGATCTGCATTTCTTCTTCTTGTAGCAATTTTAATGGCCAGTAGTGTATAAAGCGTGTCAGGAGGGACGCAGAAAAATACTGCAGACTATGCAGTGATGCGGAAACGTAGCTTTTTATCTGGGCATGGTCATTTGGTTTCGGGCCAAGGGTGGTAGCTTCTCAGAAACGACTAAATTTATGTTATTCTTGGGGGGAATACTATACCATGCATAGCAAAATGGTGTTATCTAAAAAAAGTCGCCGAGGCAACTGTGGCGCACCACGGACTATGATGACAGGGGTAAACGTCGACTGCGGAAATGGGTACAAGCGAATAGACCTGCAACTATTGAGGAGCTGACCACCCACATCAACCAAGAGGCTGCTCACAGCGTCTCCTCAACGACCGTTCGGTAAACGTTGCTGCATATGGGCCTCGCCAGCAGGGACCAGGTTCTTGCATCCATGATGGCTGCTGTTCATCGGCGGCAAAGGCTGAAATTTTGCACGCCAATACCGCAACTGAATGACCACTGAGTGGCGACAGGTGTATTATGTGGTGGAGTAGCAGGTGGAGTGTAGGGCGTGAAATGTCTCAACGCCAACAACCTAGAACAATAGTCGGAAGTTCCCTGGCCGGAGAGGAATATTTTCATGGCATTCCTTGGATCATCTCCTCATTGTGGAAGACAAAATGGATCAACATTAGTCTGCATCCATTCTTGGAGACCATGTCCACCCTTAGTTGCAGTCTGCCTTTCCTCGGCACGACGGCATCTACGAGCAGGACAATGCACAGAGCAATCAGTCTACATCCGAATGAAATTACGGTACTCCCCTGGCCAATAAACTTTCCGTATTTAAACCTAATGAAGAATCTGTGGGACCACCCCAGTCGGGCTGTTCGGGCCATGGATCCTGAACCGAAAAATGTAGCGTAGCTGACCATTGCGCTGGGTTGCATGGTTTCACATCCCTGTCAGTATCCCAACTCTTTTCTGCACGTCTCGAAGCAGCCAGCCTTGCAAAAGGTGGGTATTCAGGCTTTTGACAAGTGGTCACATTAACTGGACTGGACAGTGTCCAGTCCTATATTAGAATAGCCATTTTCCAGAGCACACTTACAATTCTGACACGTATAAAGTTGTGTGTCCAGAAGTACATATGTTACAACCTCCTCACTTCGTTAATCCTAAAAATGACTGAAGGCAAATTAAAGAAAAATAGTTGTCATTATAGTCCTTTTCTTAGTTTTACTACCAGACTTATTTTATACGTTCTCATTATTTACAGTTGAGTCTCTAAACAGTCATTTAATTGATCTTTCACTCGCATTTCAGAATTGTTCTTCGAGTTTTCCTTTAACTAATGACTGCTTTTAATTACAGTAGCTATTTTCTGGAGTTATTTCTTACTGGTTGTTTCGTAATGCCAACTTTTGCTGAAAATCATTCAACATGACGTGTCTTGCGCACATGGCTTGGCCTTGCGACATGTCCCCATAATAGAATCAGAAGAAACTCTTTTCTCTTTGGAATAATAACTAACGGTTGTGGAAGGCAGAACTTCATTTTATCGCACAGTTCTATCTAGGGGAATTCTCTTTCAGTATCTTATTAACTTTAGATAACTGCTTCGATTATCCTCTACAGCCTACATTCCCTATTGCTGCAAATATGACTTCTGTGGAAACATGTTCTCGGTTGGCTTTTTCCCCATGAAATCTCTCCATCTTTACAGAAAAAAACAAGTAAAATATTACCAGCAATAACTGCCGGGGTAAAAATAATGGAATGCAGACGGGTCAAGGAGTTGACAACCGCCAATATATTGATAGGTGAACACAGTGTCATTTTCAAGGCAAAATTCCACCTCGATAGCTGAGTGGTCAGCAAGGAGAAGTGCCATGCAACGGTCTAGGGTTAGATTCACATAGTGGGACGAGGCAGTGGTTAGCACACGGGACTCGCATTCGGGAGGACGACAGTCAAACCCGCGTCCGACCATTCAGATTTAGATATTCCGTGATTTCCCTAGACCACTCCAGGCAAATACAGGAACGCTTCCTTTGGAAAGGCAAGGCCTATTTCCTTCCTCATAATTGATACTACCGTAGTTTGTGCTCCGTATCTAATGGCATCGATGTCGACGTGACGTTAAACCCAGTCTCCCGGCCTCCCGTCCTTGGGTTAGATTCCCGGCCGTTGTAACCTCCCCCTCGCTTATCGACCTTAATGACAGTGAAAAATTAAACTGCGTGTACCTAATGGAAATTTGGGAAAAGCAATCGTCACCGCAGTTAATATGTCGGTAAAGAGGGAGGACAGGGTTACATCTAAATGAAAGGAAAAATGCAAATGAAATTGGCGGAAATTAATTTTGAGAACAGGGTAAAATTAATAAAGAAAGTAAATGTGCGGTCGTCACGTTAACAATTAATTGGCGTTAATTTGATATTTGAGATTTGGGGAAAATTACGGTCGCCGGTCCTATGGACAACTACTATAATAATTGAAAATGAAAGATTAATGCACATATAATTAGCACTGAAAGCGTGGCAACTGAAGGTTGACACGTGTTGTGTGAAAATTGAATGTTTGTCAGAAGTAATAAATTTCGCTACACTCTGACTTAATTTAGGAAAAGAATTAATAAAACCGGAAAATTGAAAGTTTATTTAGTGACTGAAATTAATAGTGTGCTTTGTTTTTGAAGCACTACGAAATTCAATAAAATAAGGTTAGTCTTGGGCTACCTCAACAATCATTTCAAAAGCTACTTGAATCTACGCAATTTAGAAATAAGAGATTTAACATTGAACTTGAATTAAATGATTCTGAGCAATTAACAATAGTAAAATTTAGTACGTACCAAGCTGAGCTGCAGTCACAGGTAAGCTAAATTACGGTAACAAAAGTCGCACTCTTAATTTGTGCTTGTGTAATCTTGAAATATTGTGTAATATTGTAGCCAGCTATGAATTCCTTAACTGAACTCTGAAATTAAAGCAGTGAAATCGAACGATGTTACTTTAATGCTGGCGTTTGAATTTCAACGACACTCGGGTTCATTCCGGAAAAGGAAGGGACCCTGCTTGGTAATGCAATTGGGACAATGAGTAACAAAGGTTCATGCTACGTTGCTGTAATTTAAAGCGGCAAATGGAACAATTTTAAAAGCTGAGGTCTGCCATACAGTTCTAAAACTTTACGTGCTTCCAGTCTTCCTTGCTTGTTCATTGAAGGTTAGAAGACGTCGTTGGAGGAGGTGGCGACAGTCACTCATTGTCGGCCGTCGCTGTTGCAGAAGCCGGGTTTTGGCGCGCCTTCTTCTCGACACAGTCACCAGGTGAAACGGGCTCTTGATGTGCACCAGCTAATGCTTCCCGTCCGCGACACCGTGTCAGAAACTATCATAGCAAGTCGAGCGCAATTACATGCTGCCAAACCCCGAAAGCGCAGCAGTTCGCGGGAGCGTCACACAACACACCTGCTCCACTGCACTACTCCTGCCAGACTGCGTTCTGCCCGCGCTCCACGCGGCAGAGTTAACACTCCCCAAAGATCCTAAACACTTTGGTTCTCCACACGACCTATCGATGTAATCGTTCGATAGCATAGTTTTCCCTAGGCCAGATCCAGCGTAAAAATACAAATAATATTTACAAAACAAACCAGTTATACATCGACATAAATGCAGATATATACAAATAGTAAAACAATTACAATACACAAAGACACAGAAACGTCATATCTTCAGGTAACAAAATAAGGAAAAAAATTTATAGTACAATAGATGGAAACAGGAGGATATGCATTTCCGGCGTTACACCGTGTCTGAGATTTTCTCCGGTAGGAGACTGGGTGTTGTGTTGTCTTCATCACCATTTCATCGTCATTGACACCCAAGTCGCCGAAGGGGCATCAACTAAAAAGACTTGCACCAGGCGGAAGGGCTGCCCACAGGGTTGGCTCCTGGCCTAGCCAAACACATTATCATTATCCTTCAAGGCAAAAAACGGGTCAAGTAAATTCCGGAAAGAGAAAAAAATAATACCTATACGCACACACACACAAACACACACACACATTGTAAACACTGGCGCCACTACACAACCAACGATGACCAACGCCAGAAGTTATCGGTAGCTCAAATTACTAAACAAAGGCTTAGGTAGCATTACCTCTGTGTCCCTACGTTTTGGCGAGCGGGAGTAGAATTTCACACAATAGTTTACAAGATTACTTGCATATTTAATCACAGCCGCATCCTCACTAACACTGTCCCAACAGGTGGAGGTACATGTGAGACTCTCCGTGTTGTTATATTCAATAGGATGAGCCAAGACAGTGTTTTGCTATATCCGATCTGCTCGGGTGTTGTAAGCACGTGTGACGCTTATGCTCAGTACTCCGGTTCTCGATGTTCATTATAGTATGACCAGTTTATGACGTGCCACAACTGCAAGGAATTTGGTAGACACACGGCTTACGCAAACCAAGATCACCATTAACGGAAGCGAAAACGACCGTAATTTTAGCTGGAGGTCAAAAAAGACATTTCACATCATATTTCCGCAAAATGCGACCAGTCTTGTTGCAGTTGCTTCCTGCGTAAGTCCTTGTGCCAACTCGGTATTATCATTAGCCACCCCGTACATGGTTGGTCGATGGCCCAACAACCGTCTGATGCTACCTCAACCATTTTTTAATGACTTCCGTAAGGCACGTGCCTATTGTATTTTTTGCAGTTGTTGCATGTCAAATATTGGTCAGACAATAAAGAGTGTGCAGGATTAGTATGCTAATCAAAAGCGTGGCAAACGTTGACACCAACCAAGCAAATTGGCTATTGCCGAGTATTGTCTTGGCACCGGTCGTCCTATGGAAAATAACAACAAAGAGGTTCAGGCATAAAGTTCCAGCAATTGGCATAGTGTTATTAAGGAAACACTTAAAACTATATTAGCAAGTAAGCTTAACGATATAAACGGAGGTTTTTGCTTAAATTTTGGGTGGAATCCTGCTCTCTTCCTAGTAAAAGACAGAGAGACCGAGTTAAAGCTATCTCGCCCGTTGTTTAGTAAATTTCACTGTCGGTACTCCTGGCATCGATCATCTTTGGTATTATGGCGATGTTAATGTTTACAGTGTATGTGTGTGAGTGTGTGTGTGTGTGTGTGTGTGTGTCACCTTTCTAGGATTGTTCTGCAAACGGAGGTTTTAAATTCACCTTCACAGCGGTTACTTCCAATGGTTTTTCCTTAAAATTTCGGCGGTTGCCGACAACGTCACTCGGCTGCAGTGACGTAAGTTGTTTGAACACCGTACACGCGAGGACAAACTCAGGTCCCTGTCGGAGTAGATCCTCAAACTTTTAACTCTGCGAAATTTTCGTGGCAACCTGCCTCGAGCAAAAATTTCAGCCAAACCGAGCTGCAAAAACAGATCTTGAACGTAGTCTGAGTTGTCATCCTTCATAACGTTGTATGGCTATTATAAAATAATGTAAATTAATTGGGATATAGACTTCATCGAATACAAAATGAATGATGACGGCTAGTCGTATCAACAAGTGTTCACCAACAGCTGCAAAAACACAAAAACACTAATGAAATCAAGAAAACTATGACCAGAAACTGTACTTCGGACACCCTACACAGACTATTGTGACCGTGCTGTACACTGTGCTTAGCCCACAAGGAAACAGCAGCGACCAAGATCAGGGACTTGTGACAACCAGCCCGTGTGTCAACCTGCCCCGAGCTCCACTATCATGGTTTCTTTATCCTATCATCCTGTCATTACTAAGTAGCGTTTCTAGAATATGCTTCGCCGAATCTCTAGAGGCCGTCCTCTTATTTTATGTTATTAGTCCGCGTAAGTTTCAGAAACCTTATGGAAATGGAAATAAACGTCTGGCGACATTGGCCGGGAGGCCCCTTACGGGGCAGTTCCGGTCGCCTTGGTGCAGGTCTTATTACATTCGACTCCACATTGAGTGACCTGCGAGACGGATGGGGATGAAACAATGATGTAGACAACACAACACCAAGTCTCTGAGCGGAGAAAATCCCCGACACAGCCGGGAATCGAGCCCGGGCCCGTAGGATGGCAATCCGTCACGCTGACCACTCAGCTATCGGGGTGGAGAGGAACCTTATGAAACATGAGATCTGAAAAGCTTCGATTCTTTTCTTTCCCGGGTTTCCCTTAGTCCACGACTTACTGCTGTGTTCCAGATGTACATTCACATAACTTTCTTTCTTACATTAAACTCTATGTTTGATAATGGTAGACTTCTCTTAGTGAGTAACGATGTCTCTGGCTCTGTGAATCGGATTTAAATTCCTCTCGCTTCTTCCGTCATGCGTTACTCTGCTTCCAAGGTGAGAAAATACCAACGTCTGATGCAAGGCTTGCAGTAACAGTGGAATTCCCATTGCACTCGAGAAACCCGAAAATCTGAAAAGGGATGTTACGTTTGTCGGTAATCTCATTTCTACTGCTTCTCAAGACTTTCGTCTTTTTTATTCTTTATTTCCTCTTTCTTTTTTTGCCTTGGCCACCTAAGGATTGCCTTAAACCAGCCTCAGGGTTCCTGCCTTCTTATTATCCAATGATCTCTTCGTGAGTGTCTTACGGTTTTTCAGTTTCTCTTCTGGGCACTGGCCTGCCAGTTTACTTCTCAAGCTTCTCCGTTAATACGTGATTCGTTACTATTGTTTCAGTAGTTAGACAATTTCGTATGTTTCTTTCCGTTATGTTCGTGTCTTGCAACTCCTCCTGATATTTGATTTTCTATGAGTTAATAAGTAGTTTTTCGATGTGTCTATTTTGAATTCGAGAAGTACAACCAAAGAATTTCAGGCGTATCTTGCGCACCGTGTTCGTGATCCTACCTACTTGTATATATATTCCTGAATTTCCCAGAACATTTTTGTGTTGCCGTCTTTCGTTGATCAACTTAACTACTTCTTCTGTTACCCACGCTTTATTCACAGTTACCTTCCTTGTACCTATGTTTTTCTTTCCATCTTCTGTCATTGCCCTTCTTGTAGTTGTCCATTCATCTTTAGTTGAACTGCTTACTGATCTGTTCATTATCACGGTACAGGCTCAGTGAATTTCAGGCATATCTTTTCATCATTACTAAATCATGACCTGAATCTGCATATGTTCCTGGGTACACACTGAAATCCAATATCTGACTTCGGAATCTCTGCCTGATCATGACGTAATCTAACTGGAATCTCCCGTATCTCCCGACCTTTTCCTAGTAGACTTTCTTCTCTTGTATATTACAGCTATTACTAGCCGTAATTTACTGCAGAACTCAGTGAATCTTTCTCCTCTCTCCTTCCTATTACAAAACCAAATTTCTCCCATAACCCATTTCTCACTTCTCCCTCTACAACCGCATTTCAATCCACCATGGCTACCAGATTTTCATCTCCCTTTACGTACTGAATTATTCGTTCAATTTGCCCAAATACTTTCTCTATCTATTCATCTTCCGTTTGCTATGCCGACTTGTATACCGCAACTACTGTTGTCGGTGTTGGTTCGCTGTCAGTCCTGTTCAGAACAAAACTATTACTGAACTGTTCATAGTAACTTACTCTTTGCCATATCATCCCCCATCATAACGAATCCAACTCATATCGTCTTCTGCTGACTGTAAATACTTATCTTCTTTCTACTTCACTGACCCCATCAAATCTAGATTGAACCTTAGCATTTCCATCTTCAGATTTTCTAGCTTCTATTGTGCAATGAGAAGTCCACTCTTAAATGCAGAGGATCCAGTGGGCAGTTGGAAAGAGTACATTGAAGACCGCTAAGAGGAGGGCTTCTCCGATGACGTGATGGAAAAAGTGAAAGGAGGCAACGGGGATGAGATACGGCTTCCACTACGAGAAGCAGAATTTAATAGAGCTTTGGACTACTTAGGGCCAAATAACATAGCATCGATAGATAGCATTCCACGGGAATTTGAAAAGTCATTCGCCGGCCGCGGTGGTCAAGCGGTTCTAGGAGCTTCAGTACGGAACTGCGCGACTGCTACGGTCGCAGGTTCGAATCCTGCCTCGGGCATGGATGTGTGTGATGTTCTTAGGTTAGTTGGGTTTAAGTAGTTCTAAGTTCTAGGGGACTGATGACCTTAGACGTTAAGTCCCATAGTGCTCAGAGCCATTTGAACCATTTTTTTGAAAAGTCATTCGTGGAAGTTGCAGTGAAACAGCTATTCACGTTGGTGTGTAGAATGTACGAGACTGGCGACATACCATCAGTCATCGGAAGAACATCATCCACACAGTTCCGAAGATAGCAAAAGCCGATAAATGCGAGAATTTTTGCACAATCAGCTAAGCTGCTCATGCATCCAAGTTGCTGACAAGGCTAATATACTACAGAAGAATGAAAAAGAAAGTTGATCATCTATTAGGTGACGATCATTTTTGAAAGGTAAAGGCACCGGAGTGGCAGATCTGACTTTCCGATCTACAAAGGAAGCAATACTGAAGAAAAGTCAAGGATTTGTCGACCTGGAAAAAGCGTTTGAAAATTGAACATGGTACTAGATGTTCGAAATTTTGAGAAAGATATAGGTAACCTTTAGAGGAAAACGCATAACATACAAAACGTACAAGAACCAAATGGGAACAATAAGACAGGATAACCAAGAAAGAAACGCTCGGATTAAATAGGGTGTTAGACAGGAATGTACCCTTTCTCCCCTACCGTTCAATCTATACATCGAGAAAGTAATGACAGAAATAAAAGAACGGTTCCAGAATGCAATTGAAATTCAAAGTGAAAAGAAGTCAGTGAGAAGATTCGCTGATGACATTGTTATCGTTAGTGAAAGCCGAAACAGCATGGTGGAGGTGGTGGTTAGAGTTTAACGTCCCGTCGACAACGAGGTCATTAGAGACGGAGCTCATGCTCGGGTTAGGGAAGGATTGGGAAGGAAATCGGCCGTGCCCTTTCAAAGGAACCATCCCGGCATTTGCCTGAAGCGATTTAGGGAAATCACGGAAAACCTAAATCAGGATGGCTGGAGACGGGATTGAACCGTCGTCCTCCCGAATGCGAGTGCAGTGTGCTAACCACTGCGCCACCTCGCTCGGTGAAACAGCATGTGATGAATGGAATGTACACTCTAATGAGTACAGAATTTATATCGAGAATAAATTGACGAAATATGAAGGTAATGAGAAGTAACGGAAATGGGAACAGCGAAAAATTTAACATGAAAACTGGGGAGCAACAAGTAGATCTAGATAAGGACTTGTGCTAGCTTGGCATCTAAATAACCTATGACGGATGGAGCAAGGACGACATGCAAAAGAGACTAGCTCCAGCAAAGAGGACACTCCTGGCCAAGAGAAATGTACTAGTATCACATATGAGCCTTAATTTGAGGAAGACATTTCTGAGAATGTAAGTTTCGAGCACAGCATTCTACGGTATTGAAAACCAGAGCAGAGGAGAATCAAAGCATTTGAATTGTGGTACTGCAGAAAAACGTTTAAAATTAGGTAGGATGATACTATTGGATATGAGAAGGTTCTCCCCAGAATAGGCGGGGAAAGAAATATATGGAAAACACTGGGATGAAGAAGGGAAAGGGTGGTAGGACATGTGTTGAGATATCAAGGAAAAACCTCTTTGGTAATAGGGGAGGCGTAGGGGGTAAGTACGGTAGACATAGGCAAAGACTGGAATACTTACAGTCATAAGACTGATGACACAAAAACGAAATAATAATAATGATAATATTAATAATAATAACACAGACCTAGAAGCACTCAATACACTTACACGATCACAATGCCACAAATATAGAATACATCACATACATTCAGCAACAGAAAGATTCAAATTAAGCAGAAAGGAAGGAGGAAGAGGATTTATCGACATAAAAGACCTACATTATGGACAGGTAGACAATTTAAGAAAATTCTTTATAGAACGAGCAATCACTCATATAAATACATCGGCTACACCACTACAATTTCATAACCACCTCTAACAACCCTTTAGATCACATAACATCAACACATACGAAGAAAGTAAATTGGAAAAAGAAAACACTACATGGCAAGCACCCGTATCATCTAACACAGCTACACATAGGTCAAGACGCATCCAACACGTGGCTAAGAAAAGGCAATATATACAGTGAGATGGAAGGATTCATGATTGCAATACAGGATCAAACAATAAACACCAGATGTTACAGCAAGCATATTGTTTAAGATCCCAATACCACAACAGATAAATGCCGACTTTGCAAACAACAAATAGAAACAGTAGATCACATCACAAGCAGATGTACAATACTAGCAAATACAGAATACCACAGAAGACATGGCAATGTAGCAAAAATAATCCATCAACAACTTGCCATACATCATAAACTAATAAAACAACACGTTCCCACATACAAGTATGCACCACAAAATGTACTGGAGAATGATGAATACAAATTATACTGGAACAGAACCATTATAACAGATAAAACAACACCACATAACAAACCTGACATCATACTCACCAATAAAAAGAAGAAATTAACACAACTAATCGAAATATCCATATCCAATACAACAAATATACAGAAGAAAACAGGAGAAAAAATTGAAAAATACATCCAACTGGCTGAGGTAGTCAAGGTCATGTGGCATCAGGATAAAGTTAACATTATACCAATTATACTATCAACTACAGGAGTAATACCACACAGTATCCACCAGTACATCAATGCAATACAGCTACATCCAAACATATATATACAACTACAGAAATCTGTAACTATTGATACTTGTTCAATTACCCGAAAGTTCCTAAATGCAATGTAACATATACCGTACAGTTAAAAGGAAGTCACGCTTGATCAAGATCACTTTCCATTTTTAACCAGACATAACGTCTGAGAGAGAAAAGAAATAATAATAATAACGTCTGAGAAAGGAAAGAAATAATAATAATAATTCCTGCTCGACGGATAATGGTATTAAAACTATTAATGCATGCCAGCAGGCTCTAGAATTGAAATACTCAAGTTTTAGGTGCATTATTTCGACAGAGGAGTGGTCATGTACGTATTTCGTCAGTTATCATCTATATATGAAAAGATATGTGTGTTAACACAGAAACAGACTAAAGCTATTATAAAAGACAATGGCGTATTCGCATTTGGCATGAAAATTGCAAAGCTATTTTCCCTATAATAGTAATATATCTTAGATAACGGGAAATTCCACGTTGCAACTAAACTATGACTGCATAAAAATTGTCTAAAATGAAGGCATAACACTTCACACATCGGTATGAATTTGATGCTGATAAACTGACACAGGACTTCATTTGAATATCTCATGTTATGTCTCAATAAAGATTCGGAACACCTAAAGGAACTGGTTACGGAAATCTCGAACGGAAGGAGCGGATTAACGTATAGCCGAGAGAGAATGTCGGAGCGCTACTTCATCATGGACTAATTGGGGGGATCAATTGACCCTCACATTCCCCGAAAATACGTCAGGTGATTTTCTGAATCTGCAGTAAATCTAAATAAAGAAGACCATATGAAAATTAGGAATCCATTCGTCTAGGGTCTTAATCGCTGTAATGGCCCTCTTGAAGAAAATAGTGTTGCAAGAAGGGAATAAGCAAAATTGAATCTTCCATCCCCTGAATAAATTAACATTCACCCGAAAAGTATCTTGAGTCAGCTTCACTATTGTCGTCTTAAGCGATGGTGAGATGACTGCACCATGGCTCATTTTAAAATAGTGTTCCACAGGCTTTATCCGCAAATTCTACCAAATTCAAGTAACGTGACATCCCAATTGACTGTAATGTTAGTGGACTAAAAAGACTAGGTGTTTTTTCACACATGCGTTTCTGACATCTACATATCAAAATTTTCTAAGACATCGATCGCCTTGCTTTCACTTGCCAGTTGCAAGTAGCAGACTTACCATGGTAAGTTGGCAGATTCGAAATTTTGAGTAAATCTGCAAGTTGTTGCTTGCAAATACTGAGGAATACCAATACAAGTATATTACAATACAGCCTAGTGATTTTGTGTGTTAGCTACTAAGGTCTGTAATTCATAATGTGAAGGTATGCTGCATAAAGGATGATAGGTAAACAAAACATAGATACAGAATGACAGTACTGAGGTTTTTTATTAACCTCTCTTATCATAAGAACAGTTCTCCAATGCACGAAATGAATAAAAAAATAGGAATGATACATGAAGTTCACCTCAGGTACATTGAACAAGAGGTATAGACAAAATGTTATGTATTATGACTAAAGTATTGAAGAAGAAAGCTAAATAGAAGTTAAAATAAAAATATTCATGGGAATATACCGTCAGAACTTCTTAAAATACTGATTAAAATGATTACCAAATGATAAACGTATTACGCCAAATTCTACGCTGCGTACCACAAGACGTAAAAGTCTGAAACTAGTCGACGTCTAGCTTGATGGGTCATCAAAAAGTGTAAGAATCAGTTTAACGAACTATAAACAATCACAAGGTACATTTACGTTACGAACCTAGCGAACAACACGATGCCTGACGAATTGAAAAGTATGAGCAAGAGTCTTAAATATTTCCCTCTTACCTGAGAAACATAAAAAATGTATCGCTCGGAGTTCTTCTACCTTTCTTACGAAAAGTAGACTGGAAAGAAAGAAAGAAAGAAAGAAAGAAAGAAAGAGATATTCACACTCCGCTGCTCCTTCTTTCCCCATCCATGAAGCCTTTCCATTCTCGCTGTTCTCTCGACCCCTGCAATTTCCCAAAGCCCCCGTGTGTGCCCTTTTGTCGGTATAAATTTTCTCTTAATTTCCATTGCAACAGCAAAACCAAAACATTTTCCTGGAATTATTCTGTTGTATTAACTGATATCGATACGTTGCACCGTGTGCTGATTGCACGGCTGGGAAAGTCCGCATATGACAAAGCATAGATTTTGTAGTATCGAACATCGTGTTAATTTTATATCAGCCGTCAAATTTCATAGTTTTAACAAAAAGCACCGAAATACGAGTAACAAACAGGTAAAATGTTGAAAATAGTTTTGTACCGTGCAGGTAAAATATTGAAAACAATTTTGTAACGTACTCTTTCTAACATACAGAATGAAACGAAAAATATCTAGTAGCTCAACACGTAGGAGTACTGAGAAACGTGTCATGTAGTGCATCGAAGATATAACTGGCACTTAAAATATAACAGACTGTCACTGTATGAACAATGGAAGCCATATTATATTAATGCTAATCTACTGTTTGGGGCGTCCACGATATGACTCGTTACCCCGGCCGATCTGACTGCCACAAATTTCGGCAAATAGTTCTCTGGTGAAGTTATATCAACAAAAGGACAAAATACTAGTTAAGTTCCATTGCTTCCTTTCCTTTTAGGGGCGGAGAATTGGCGCAGCTACTGTCAGATAGTACACTTCCCCTTTCTAACAACAGTATGAATTCAGTGAGGTTGTATTGAGGAACATTAGTAGGGAGCGAAAATTCAGAACCCATTCAGCTCTTGTGGCTTTGATGTCTCAATAGTTTCCCTAAAAAGGTGACCATCAGACGTGTTAATCCCTCATTTTGATGTGTCCTGGAAACGTTCTACACGGAACTGTTATAAGCAGCTGGCTAGCAGCTTCTCATGCGATGCCCCTACAGTATTTTTTGAGCAGAACGATGTTTAGGTCGTATGCGTGCCTCCTATGTTGTTGTTTTTGTTGTGGTCTTCAGTTCTGAGACTGGTTTGATGCAGCTCTCCATGCTACTCTATCCTGTGCAAGCTTCTTCATCTTCCAGTACCTACTGCAGCCTACATCCTTCTGAATCTGCTTAGTGTATTCATCTCTTGGCCTCCCTCTACGATTTTTACCCACCAAGCTGCCATCCAATACTAAATTGGTGATCCCTCGATGTCTCTGAACATGTCCTACCAACCGATCCCTTCTTCTAGTCAAGTTGTGCCACAAGCTCCTCAATTCTATTCAATACCTCCTTATTAGTTATGTGATCTACCAATCTAATCTTCAGCATTCAACTGTAGCACCACATTTCGAAAGCTTCTATTCTCTTCTTGTCTAAGCTATTTATCGTCCACGTTTCACTTCCATACATGGCTACACTCCACACAAATACTTTCAGAAACGACTTCCTGACATTTAAATCTATACTCGATGTTAACAAATTTTTCCTCTTCAGAAACGCTTTCCTTGCCATTGCCAGTCTACATTTTATATCCTCTCTACTTCGACCATCATCAGTTATTTTGCTCCCCAAATAGCAAAACTCCTTTACTACTTTAAGTGTCTCATTTCCTAAACTAATTCCCTCAGCATCACCCGAATTAATTCGACTACATTCCATTATCCTCGTTTTGCTTTTGTTGATGTTCATCTTATACTCTCCTTTCAAGACACTGTCCATTCCGTTCAACTGGCCTTCCAAGTCCTTTGCTGTCTCTGACAGAATTACAATGTCATCGGCGAACCTCAAAGTTTTTATGTCTTCTCCTTGGATTTTAATACCTACTCCGAACATTTCTTTTGTTTCCTTTATTGCTTGCTCAATATACAGATTGAATAACATCGGGGATTATTGCTTGCTCAATATACAGATTGGATAACATCGGGGATAGGCTACAACCCTGTCTCACTCCCTTCCCAATCACTGTTTCCCTCTCATACTCCTCGACTCTTATAACTGCCATCTGCTTTCTGTACAAATTGTAAACAGCCTTTCGCTCTCTGTGTTTTACCCCTGCCACCTTCAGAATTTGAAAGAGAGTGGTATAATCAACATTGTCAAAAGCTTTCTCTATGTCTACAAATGCTAGAAACGTAGAAACGTTCTTCTAAGATAAGTCGTAGGGACAGTATTGCCTCACGTGTTCCAACATTTCTAAGAAATCCAAACTGATCTTCCCCGAGGTCGGCTTCTATCAGTTTTTCCATTCGTCTGTAAAGAATTCGCGTTAGTATTTTGCAGCTGTGACTTATTAAACTGATAGTTCGGTAATTTTCACATCTGTCAACACCTGCTTTCTTTGGGATTGGAATTATTATATTCTTCTTGAAGTCTGAGAGAATTTCGCCTGTCTCATACATCTTGCTCACCAGATGGTAGAGTTTTGTCAGGACTGGCTCTCCCAAGGCTGTCAGTAGTTCTTATGGAATGTTGTCTACTCCGGGGGCCTTGTATTGACTCATGTCTTTCAGTGCTCTGTCAAACTCTTCGCGCAATATCATATCTCCCATTTCATCTTCATCCACATCCTCTTCCATTTCCGTAATATTGTCCTCAAGTACATCGCCCTTGTATAGACTCTCTATATACTCCTTCCACCTTTCTGCTTTACCTTCTTTGCTTAGAACTGGGTTTCCATCAAAGCTCATGATATTCATGCAAGTGGTTCTCCTTTCTCCAAAGGTATCTTTAATTTTCCTGTAGGCAGTATCTATCTTACCACTAGTGAGATAAGCCTCTACATACTTACATTTGTCCTCTAGCCATCCCTCCTTAGCCATTTTGCACTTCCTGTCGATCTCATTTTTGAGACGTTTGTATTCCTTTTTGCCTGCTTCATTTACCGCATTTTTATATTTTCTCCTTTCATCAATTACATTCAATATTTTTACTGTTACCCAAGGGTTTCTACTAGCTCTAGTCTTTTACCTATTTGATCCTCTGCTGCCTTCACTATTTCATCCCTCAAAGCTACCCATTCTTCTTCTTCTGTATTACTTTCCCCCATTCCTGACAATTGTTCCCTTATGCTCTCCCTGATACTCTGTAAAACTTCTGGTTTAGTCAGTTTATCCAGGTCCCATATCCTTAAATTCCCACCTTTTTGCAGTTTCTTCAATTTTAATCTACAGTTCATAACCAATAGATTGTGGTCAGAGTCCACATCTGCCCCTGGAAATGTCTTTCAATTTAACTGGGTTCTTCCATGTATTCAACCTTCTTTCATGATTCTTAAACCAAGTGTTAGCTATGATTAAGTTATGCTCTACGCAAAATTCTACAAGGCGGCTTCCTCTTTCATTCTTTAGCCCCAATCCGTATTCACCTGCTATGTTTCCTCCTATAGCGTAACGTTATTGTTGTTCCGACCAAGCAATCGTAGTGCAATGGCTGAAATTCGCAGATACCATGCTGGCGATATAGGTTCAAATCAAGCCTGGGTGCTTTTAATTTTCCTTGAATTCCATCGCACAGAGTACCATTAAGTAGTATACCTCACGCAAAAATAGTAATTTCTTTGAACGTGAATTTCGATTGTTGCACAGAACTCGTTATCACTTCAATCGAATGCTGTGCTATAGTGGAATTCGAGATGGTATTTGTCGTAGAAACAACCATAACACAGATTGGTAGAGCACATGTACTGGAAGTTTCTGCGTTGCAGGTACACTGATATTTTAGGAGCGATACTGGAAAACACAGTTCTTTTGGATTCAAACTACGCATTGTTCTCCCTTCGACCAACTTGTGGCCGAGCGGTTCTAGTCGCTTCAGTCTGGAACCGCGCGACCGCTACGGTCGCAGGTTCGAATCCTGCTTCGGGCATGGATGTGTATGATGTCCTTAGGTTAGTTAGGTTTAAGTAGTTCTGAGTTCTAGGGGTCTAATGACCCCAGATGTTAAGTCCCATAGTACTCAAAGCCATTTGCACCATTTGAACTATTTGATCAACTTGGATGCGAACATGGCGTATTTGATGATTCGTCTGAAATCAGTTCCAACAAATTGATGCGGATTGAAAATATCAATTTTTATGACATCCCACGAAGCGTTTTCTCTATTGGTATTTAGGAAGTCAGGAACATTTTGAATTGTTTTCGTGAAAATTTTAATCTGCCGTGAAAGTAAACATCACAGCGTTGGCCAAGTGCAGTATATTAGGGCGGAATAATGTTTACGGTGCAGGCACATGCTTTTTCTTCATCTGCATAAATTTTATCGTTAAGCGTCTGATTAGTCTCTCCCCCCCCCCCCTCCTCCCCTTCCCGCACGAATCAGTAATGTAAAGAAATTTTTCTTCTCCCATGACAGAAGAATGACAGACCTTAAAAACTCTTAGTGCAGAACTTTCATGTAGGCCCACTGCCCCGATTCCCTGCAGATCACAATTACTTTTTTAAATTTATGAGCGAACTCGACAATTCTGTTTTCAACAGGCTGATTAAATTTCCCAGGTGGTTCGTGCATACATAAGGAAACGTAGTGGTATATCTATCTGTGTTGTGAAGGAATGACTGAACTTGTTGAGGTCTTTCTCTGGACAGTACGGTATTCGATCCTTGTTGCGAAAGGGATCTATTGTACCTTACGACGGCTGGTACCGGCAGCCGGTTTGATCGGTATTAATTACATAGTCGATGTAACGGAATGAGCATTTTCGTCTGCATCTGGAATCTTTCCGCAGGTGTTCAAATATTTGAAATTTTAACTAGGAACCGCAGATGAAATGTAGATATCAAGAAAGTTTGCTGTAATAATAGACTTTTTAAATGAAAGTACTACGGCGAAAAAGATTATTTTTGAATAATTTTGAACCACGTATAATCTTTACTGACATTCTTTACCATGAAATTTTAAAGAAAAGTACACGGGCTCCATTGGAACTAGTATCGTCAGCGTGATGGCCATGAACCATTGCTGCAGCACTACGATCTGCTGTTTGAAATATGAGTAACATTACCGCTATACACATGAAACTTCAATATCAATTTTCTCGGAAACTAGTGTATGTCTCATGAAAATCTGCTAGGCAGTTACTCGGGACAGATCCCTCTATAACACACCTAAGACCCATCAGAAGGTCCCGGCGGAGGTTCGAGTCCTCCCTCGGGCATGGGTGTATGTGTTTGTCCTTAGGATAATTTAGGGACTGATGACCTTAGCAGTTAATTCCCATAAGATTTCACACACATCTGAACACATTTGAACTCATCAGAATCCGTGATAAACGGGTACCATTGTAAGCTAAGGAAATAAAAGGGTATTTCCTTCAGTAGGGCCACTGCAAAGTTAATTCCCATCATTTCTTAGCTGTGATGGTGAGTGTTCTCTGGCGACCTCGACGTGTCAATGCTCTAAGTCTTTTTCACGAATGAACCTTTCGTTCTCCCATAGACTGTAATAATAATTGTGTACACAAAAGCATACGCTGTCGCTACGCCATTTATCCGCGATATCGTTTCTCGCCAAGAATGCTACTGTGCGCGGTGGCGCAGTTGTAAGACACTGGATGCTGCAGCTACGCCATTTATCCGCATCACTGTTTCTTCTGAGAGTACTACCGAGAGTATTGGTGCAGTTGTAAGACACTGGACGCAGTGACTGTGCCATATATCCGTAATATTTATCATTTCGATGTTATACCGGGTGTTGAGGAGCAGTTTTAAGAAACTGGACTCATATTCAGGAGGGTGGCGATTCAGATCTCCGTCCTGAAATCCAGATTTAGGTTTTGCGTAGTTCCTCCAGATTGCTTTAATAAACGCCGGGAAGGTTCCTTCAGAAGGGTACAGCCGATTCCCTTCACTATCCACCTGAAATCACAGCTTAGTCTCGGTCTCTACAGAACACGTCGTCAATGGAAAGTTAAACCTTGATATATCTTTTTTTCACGAGTACGAGTCCTCCAAGGTATAAAGGAGAACAACCGGGGAGTTTGGGAAACATAAGATATACTAGCAGAAGTAAAACTGCGGATCTAAGGTCGCGTTTGGAATGCTCAGATGTGCAGGACGTCATCAACGAAAGGCAAGGTTCCGAATTCGAATCATTCCGTGGTACACAGTTTTAAACAACTATTCATTTCCATTCTTGCATGTAACAATAAAAACTTCCTCCTGATCCCAAGGGCCTTTTATGCATGGAGATTCCGTGATGATGTTACAGACTTTCAGGGGTATGGAGAACGATAAATGTATTAATTTGAAGTAAGGGTTTCTGGTCCGGAGATGGCCAAGTCGGAAGTTAGATTCGAAAATCGTTCTGCTGTTCCTGCCAATGTACCTCTTCTACTGCAAGCTCTTCTCATTTCATATTTTGAGAGTTTGTAGTTTGTAATATGAAACAAAATAAGTGAAATATTTCCATTGAACTTGGACTCTAAAGTGCGTACCTTAACAGCTACTGCGAAGTACATCTCTTCTGTAGAACAAGTACTCATAGATCTTAAGGTACGCACTTAAGGCTCATGTTTACTGTACAATTTTTTTCCTGATTTTGGTCCTTAGTACATATATCGAAACATGGAAAGCAAAGATTTAGCAGTGAAGAGGTCCACTGGCAGAGGTATCAGAACGATTTTCGCTTAAAACATTCGAATCTGTCGTTTCCGGACGACGATCCCTGACCTCAGATTGATACATTTACCTCTCTCCATCATTCATGAAAGTTTATAACACCATCAAGGAATCACCCTGCATAGTAGGAGAAATGTATACATAATGTTTATACCTATCTTCACGATTCCAGTGTGACAGTGGATGAGCTGAAATCGGCAATGATGTATATTTATAACTTAATTGTAGTATAAGTTTAACATATTAACAATCAAAACTACATAAACTAAAACAGTTTCTTACAATTAATAAAACCAACCGTTACAGCCCTTTCAGTCTGTCACCTCTCCATGACACTGACTTTTAAGATAAAATATAAGCATCTGAAGTGAATGCGTTACGAGCTCAGAAAGCAAGAGCCTTGTTATCGTTTGAACGCGTAGTACCACTCATGACATGAAACGCTACAGCTTCGCAGCAAGAAGGATTAAACACGAACGATAAATGTTCATCCGTTAACGGAAATATGGCAGCCCGAATCCCTAGCCAAGCGTATAACGGGACAGGACGTCAGGGACTGGCCGCGCCCCGTAATCCCAGACAGTGTAACACAATACTGCGAGACCTACGTGCCCTCCACGCGATCCGACACGGCATCGCCCAGAGGATTAAGCTAAGCCTGCAGCCTGCTGGCTGTGTATGCCACGGCAGACTAGAACTGCGTCGCGGGTAAGCCGACATCGCAGGGGTCGAGCAGCGGCGTGCTGTCGCTTCGAAACCACCTGCACCGACTCGCTGGATAAGCGTAAACAATTATACTCCTCAGAGATCCTACTGGCAGCCACAAGTAACTTAAAATAGGAAATAAAATAATCCTTTGCAGTATATGGAAGAAATTGGCCGTCTTATAGTTAGGACATTATAAGATGGTTGGGTAGATATTTTAATTTATTTTATTTTAGGTCATCCGGCCACTGACTGTTTTGAAGCGGCCGCGACGTCTTACCCTCTTATGTCAGACTTTTATGTCAGATTAGCACTTGCGCTCACCGTCCTTAGTTGTGTGATATATTCCAATCTCTGCCATCCCCTATAACCCTTATCCTGTAGAGGTCATAGTATCATAAAAGTTATTCTCTGATGCCTTGACACATATCATAGGGTTTTGTGTTCTGTGCCTTCTTTCAGTGTTTTCGACGCATTTTATTCCGCGTGAATTGTATGGACTAACTACCCAATTCTACAAGTTCACTAATTTTTATCGCCCTCCTGTATCACCAAAACTCAAGCATCTCAATATTCTTCTTTTCCTGTTTCCCACAGTCTACGATTCATTGCCATGCCATGTTGTGTTCCAGACATACGTTCACAGAAATTTTTTCCTCAGTTTAAACCGATTTTTGTTACTACATTTCTGTTGTCCATTAAAGCCTTCTGCACCGTGCTAGTCGGCTTTTTATGTCGTGATTGCTTCGTCCGTCATGCGGTATTTTGCTTCCAGGATAGCAAAGTTCTTTCGATTCGTCTACTTCATGGACTCCAGCATTGAATGTAAATTAATCACTAACCTCACTTTCGCTACAACTCAATACTTTCGTCTTTCTTCGGTTTTCTCTCAATCAATATTCTGTGCTCAGAAACTTGTTCATTACATTCAGTATGCCCTGTAATTCGTCCTAACATTCTCAGAGGATGGCAACGTCATCAATGAATCGTATCATTGATACTGCTTCACTCTGAATTTTAAACCCTCTCCGAAATCTGTTTATTTTATCACAGGTCCTTAGATGTACACTGATCGAACAATAGTGTCTTAAACTCTGTTTAAAAAGAGTTCTTCGTCTTCCAATCTAACTGTCCCTGATTTTATATATATTGTATATTACTCGTATTTATTTATAGCTTTCACTTTCCTTTCTAAGAGTGTCGTACGTCTTCACCATTTTCCACTGTCGTTTTTTTTTCTTGGTCGAAAAATCCGATGAACGTGTGTAGAATTTCTGCGGTCATGCTTCCATTATCAACTGAAAGGTCACAACTGTCTCTCTGGTGCCTTTACTTTTCTTAAAGTCAAAGAGATTTTCACCTGATTCCCAATTTTCTTTTCTATTCCAAGATTAATAATTCTTGTCAGGTAACATTAAGAGGATATACTAACGGTGGTACATCCCATCAATCGCAGTGCTAATTACCTGAAGCTCAAGTAGTAGTTGCTGCTAAATTGACAGTAAATAAAACAATGAATAGGGGAGAGTGGAAGGAAACAGTAAAAGAACAGCCTTCATACTCTGTAACAAAATATTTTGGACCTCGTCCACAATTTCCAGCGCTATGGAAGGAACAATAGAACAATGGTGCGCGGTTACAGTTTCTGCTGGGACTGACAAGAACAGAAATGGTTATTTTAATGAAAGATTGAGGTTCGTAGTGTAATGTGTCTTTATGTTATTTTATAAACGCTGCTTTTTTGTAGGAGTGTCTAGTGTTTAAACCATTTTTACTAATGTTTGACAAGTTATTTATGAGAGCATTTACTCTCGAAACATTTTGATGTATTGAATGAAGTACGGTTAACGTGGCTGAATGCTGCCAAAATTTGCAAAATTTTTTGAAATCTGTATCAGAGTAGATTAAAGTAGAGGATATGGGTGAGTGCTACAGGCTCTGCGTTTTTCATCGTGACCATTTGCGCCTTAGTATTATTGGTTATTAAAAATATATTTTGTTTCCTGCTGCACACTTCAGTGATTTATTAACTGCAAACTTAGATGCTACTGAATTCATTTTGAAAAAAGTCGAAGTTCAGTTACTAAATTAACACTTTATCGGGTAACTTAGCAAAGAATACAGTGTAACAAATATTATATTGTTTACAATACGTATTAGGAGAAATACGCCCATGGTGAAGTGCCCCTTTCAGTACTATGTTCAGACGAGAGTAAACCAGAAAGATCACAAGTTTAGCATCATTTATTCAGGTTAAAGAACGCTTGCTAAAATTCGATAGGTGTATTAAAAATCGGACAGTTATCGGGTGTCACAAAACTCGAAATAAAGCTGAAATGGAGACAATAAAATTGATATCAGCAGCGAAAGAAGACCTGAAAGAAGAAAAGGAATAGTACAATAGTGTCTTCGATAAAGCTGACATAGTTAGGGAGACACGTGTTCCGTGACAGTTTATTATTAATTTATGAGTCTTGTTAGATTTATGAAGGAGCTGTTAGACAACCGGTTTCAGTTGCTAAACAACTTTTATCAGAAGCACGAAAAGTAATCGCAAATGGCTATTAAAATGAGAAAATATATTGGCGAAAGCATAAAACATAAACTGTTTTGAGTAATGAAAAATACAATTGTTATCATAAATTATACCTGCCAGTACTATGATCGAGCATACTACATAAATATCTTTAAAGACTGGCTGAAAGTGTTGGTTATTAAAGTTACCCTATGACATTATGGAACAATTGATCACACAGAACTTAAACCGTAGTAATCACATAGAGCAACGTAACAAAAGTTCACCCACTCAAATACTGTTAAGAGAAGCTCTGATGGTTTTCCTTATGACGGCAGAGTTGTGATTATCACCTCGAAAAATGAAGATATGTAGCTATTTTTTTTGTTTATTTCCCCGTACATGTGAATGGTAGTGACAGGTAGTGAAATTTCCACACCATGCCGGCCGCTGTGGCCGAGCGGTTGTAGGCTCTTCAGTCCGGAACCATGCAGGTTCGAATCCTGCCTCGGGCATGAATGTGTGAGATGTCCTTATGTTAGTTAAGGTTTAGTATTTCTAAGTTCTAGGGGACTGATGACCTCACATGTTAAGTTCCATAGTGCTCAGAGACATTAGAACCACGCCGTTAGAGGAGCCAAAACGTGACACGTCCCATAAACAAAAAGGAATATCGTGTGTTAAGTATTTTTCTGCATCAGAAGGGCAATAAGGTTGCATAAGCCAGTGTTTGGTTACAGGAATACTATAGCAATAATGAACCATCATATAACACAGAGTTTGGTGGCGCAGACGTTTCCAGTGTGGTCATACAAGCCTGATAGACGAAAAGCGAAGTTGCAGACTACCTCTGCAGTGATATCCGACAATCACAGGAGAAACGTAAATCAAAGACTTGTGTGTCATAATCGAGATTATAGTGAAAAAAGTGAAAACGAATACTGGAACAGTTTTCAACATGTAGCACGACATATAGAACACGACAACTATCATGGCCCACTGTATTCCTCGACGGTTCACACACATTCGAAAATCGGTCGACTCGTGGCAGCATCGGATATGCTACAGCTGTATTACACCAGTCCAAATTACTTCTTTAGCTGATGGAAAAATGCCGGGGCTACGGCAATTACTCCGAGAGGAAGGAACAAGACAAACGGTGGAGACATGTCGATTTACTACCGCCTACAAAGACGTAGACGCAGTCATGATCGAAATGGCATGAAGGGTGCTAACAGAGCGCTTGTAAGGGACAGACTTTCGCAGCAGCACACAATCGATATCTGACGAGGATACGGGAGGTTGCTAAGACGAACTGTCGTGGGAGGTTTCCAAAACGATGTTTTTACACCACGCCAATGACAGTTTATTCTGGACAGAGCACATCCAAACATACTGATTCTTTGTCCTATAAAAAGATGCCTCACCTTACGTATCCTACTGGTATAGCATTTCATATTCCTCAGGTTAACGAACCATTACATAGTACCAATTTCTGAGTGATGACGGGATGAATTCCGAAGTGAAACATTTCCTGAATGTATTAAATGCAAACCTGCAACCAAGGTCTCCGCAAAGGCAGCTATCTACAGTAAAAACTGTCACATTGAAGCCAGAAACCCATGTTAAGTCTCACTGTCGCAACCTGACGTTTTGAAAGTATTGATTAAAAGTCTGTGACCTCTCTGCACATTATCGATGAGGTATGATTTATCTGGAGGGGGGAACTCAAAAGATGCAGTGTTGACGGATAATACGAGGAGTGCATTATGCAGAAAAATAAGAGCCGTTCCTATTTTCTCTCTACATTCAAGGCGTATTTTCTTACCTTCACGTTATTATTCTCGATATCAGCCACACACAGATGATTTTCAGTTGTACAGCCAGGAAACTCTTATGACAGCTATTAACTCTATTGACGAATCTTCCATGCTGTTTGCGACTAGGCGGAGAATAAGTGTTTAAGGCAAGTAAATCATAAACAATCTCTGTGTGTATCAAGTAAGTACTCATCAATTCATATCTGCCTGCGTTTCTTCCACACTGTAAGCGAAACTCTACAGGAAGCGTTTGCTCTCTCTTTGTTATCATATATAGAAGTTGTACAGCATGATCACTTGGGTGGGAGTGAAAATGTGGCATCGTTCTACCGGAATATACCTTCGTCATTTCATACCACAGTAAGGAGAAAAATGATGTTTTTTGAAAACATGAAAAGGAAAAGGGAGCAGCAGCTGACTTCACCCAACTGACTAACACAGTACCTTTTGAAAGAATAACAGCATCTCCTCTACTTACCACTGAGTCCAAATGAACCACAAAACGCTGGCACAGTATTGTTATCCAAAGTGTAAGCGACATATAAGGAATGGTCACTATTTTCCTCTTTGTCTCTTGATTTAGTCTCTTTCCTATTTTTCCCTGTTTTTAAGCTTTAGTTTTATTTAACAAAGGTACTGTCATAGAAGTTAGTTACCGCATTTTATTTTGTTCATATGATTAATAATTGCTTGTAGACTCTGGGAATCGTCCCATATAAGATGGAAATTGGGCCAGCAAGAAAAAGCAAATAAATAAAAAACGCCAAACAGATGTAAAATACCCTTCAAAAATTTACCTGTGTTAATACTCATTGAAAAAACTGTTGATTAAACTAATATAATATTTTATAGATACATGGTAGATGCACATTTACTACCTTGTTATAGGATTGATTTTTTGTTTCTCACTGCATAAAGCGCGAATGTTTCCTCAATCTTCAATATTGCATGTCCCAATTTTTCTTCTGAGGTAGCTGCAATTATTTCTAGAAAGGCAACCAGAAACTCGTATACTATTTGAGCAATTCTGTCATAGATTGTTCTTCAGGCAACTTCTAGGAAAGCCTACCGACACAGTAGCCACTATATGTGATAAATGACATAGGAACATCGAAATTTGCCATTAATTGCATCTTATTGACGGACTAAGTGTGTACTATTCGAACTGCCAACCCGACATTGGTGTTGTAATAACCCTGTTTTCTTTTCAAAAATTTACGCTTAGCCATTATCTTATTCGAAACAATCCACCGATTTCTAATATAAGGCCTATAGAGAGGTCCCTAGAAATTTTACAGTTGTCATCTATCTGACGTACTCAAAGAGTTCAGACAGCATTCATCTGGCGGCGGAGCAGTTGTTCGCTATTAAAGTTAGTTCAGGAAGCCTCCACAACTCAGCCCTGCGGTTGTAACTGCGGTACTGCCGTCACTGAATACAATATGGCATTGATGGGAATTTGAGCTAGTGATCATGATGTCGGCGTCTTAAAAAATATCTGAATGATCTGAGACTCGCGTCATGTTAAAAATTACTGTGAATGACCTGCGTTATTTATAAAAAAATCTTAAGGTAATGACAATAACGCAATATTTTCGAATAAAAAATGCGTAACCTACACGTGAATCCAGCGAACATTGGCGCCGTATTAAAAATACGAGTATCCAGATAATCTGAATTTGGCTCCATTTGCGAAATTATCCATATGAACTGAATTTTTCTTCTTGTTCGAAGATATTTGAATGACGTAAATTTTTTTACCATGTTCAAGTGTGTCCACATGATCATAATTCTGCGTAATGTTCAAAAGTATCCAAACAACTTTAATTTTTGTGTCAGTTGGCATAATGCTGAAATGTACTCAAACGATCAGAATTTTGCACCATGTTCAGAAGTACCTGAAGCGCCTGCAAATGGTTGTAACTTGAAGTATTTTGATTTCCATGCCAAAAATTAAAAATTATAGACTAACTGAGAGTTCCATAGTTCGATCTCGATGCTACACTTCGTTTAATCCACAATGGAATATTGTCGCATCTACATTATGTGTCAAAATACATAAGCCACCTCAGCAATACTCTCTCTCTCTCGCTCTCACACACACACACACACACAATCACAATCTCACACACACACACACACACACACACACACACACACACCACACACGTTCCTCAACAATGAAGACTGCTACAGCGTGTACGAAACAGTGTGATATTAATGAAAAATAAGTGAATGGTTTAGGTTACACATCTAAAATGTATGTGGGAAGACGTCAAAAACATATTATTTATATCAAGTGCAGTGTCGAAAATGCGTACAGAACAAATGTGCTCTTCTAGTATACCATGCAAAGCAGGCAACTCGTATTCCATTCTAATGAAACAAAGCTGACCAGCTAATATTCGGGGGGGGGGGGGGGGGGGGGGGGGAGAAGACAACAACAACAACACACACACACATGCAGTGCTTATGTCAAGGGTCACACTATTATTTTCGCGTTTGAAGTATTCATCAAAAGATATAAAGTATCTTACATTATTTCCATGTCCAGAATGTTTATGTCAAGTGCTATGATGATATATCCACATCTAAACATCACTTAAAATACGTAAAGGGTGTTGGCATTTCGATCTAAAGAAGTGTTATTGGTGACACATAGCATGAAAAATCATGACCTTATATTTTCAGGACTTAATTTTTAATTCTTCGTCTCAGTAAAGGGGGTAAAAGCTAAACCCTCACGCAGCAATTCGGAGTTAACTTAGTTCTCTGTGCCTGCATTTCTGTACTCAGTGCCTGCATCTCTGCCCAATGCGCATGTGTATCCCTTCTCAATTCTATTCTCGTGTCAGTTAAGTTACTGTCCTGTTCATTGCACCTTACGCTCCGTAGATGTAATTTCTGTAACACCAGCCTTTGGAATGTAGTAGAGTCGGAATTGGATAAATTCTGAGAGTTTATTTCTTGCCACGCTGTCATACTTACGTTTTCAGAGGCTATGTTCCGCGTTTAAACTGTTCTCTGGTGTAGTCTATAGTGGCCCTCATACCTACCACACTAGATGAGCTTGGAGCCAGACTATCAGCCTCTGTATCTCTTAAATGCCCACTTTGCATTAAAGGAACATCCCCGTTCTCTAAAGCCTGTGCTACCCTCCTGGCCTTTAGGCAGCACACTCACTCCCTGCTTGCAACACATTTCGAAAAGCTTTATTATCCGGGATATTGTAACTATATACCCATCGCGCTACTTACATCACGAAACTAAAAATCTTACACATGTTATGAAACTCCAAGTAAACTAATATCCCTAAATAACTCAACGAAAAAATCGCTTTTTAACCTCCAGACACATGAATTAGGTACTTGCTGTGATAAAATTTATTTAACAGATGCAGCGTACTACTGAAACTGCATTTACATGGGACACACTAAAATAACTAATCCTATTAATCCTATAGTTCTATACGATGAAACAACGCTAACGTACTGATCATTAGCAGTCAGCAAGGATTTGAGGACCAATCGACCCGGAGCATCTACATAAATTAAACACACACTAAGATTCAAAATTAGGGTTCACCATTTTTCATTATTACATTAATTATCAAAGTTAGTTTATGAAGGGTAGCAAAAAGACACATGACAAACAAATGACCACACGAGTCATGAAGTAAATTGTGACAGATTAAACATCGAATTTACGTAAAGCGATACAGAAATCATCTCTCGTGGGAGTTCTGCACCGCTCCTACCGATGGAGTTCCACTATTGCAGGGAAAAATAATCCGAAATCGAACTAACTTCTATTAAAAAAATCGCTGCTTGCTTGATCACGTAGCAGCGACATCTTACTGCGACCGGCCTCGGCTCCTCCCTTGTAAGTTCTATTCATAATTTTAAACTGCTTCGCCCCTGCAAAAAAGAGAGAGAAAGTTTGGTGGGAGCACACTGACCAGTCACCAAGCTGCTTTTTCGGAAAGAGCAGGCGTTTCCTTCGACCAGAAGACGGGACAGGATATGTGTGGTCCTTCGGTCTAAAATTGTTCATTCTGCTCCATGGCTAAAATTTTGGAGAGAGTGTCCCAACGCTACGATTAGAAGCAGTAAGTCACGTGACTGCACACCTGGGTACACGACGACATACGGGCGACACAGTGTCACTACAACCTATCGCCACCGTAGTTTCGGGAGTAACAGTCAAAGCCTTCCCATGGTTCTACTGAAACGCTAAACCAAGAACTCCCGCCCGAATTTGTGTAGTTGCTGGACAAATGGTTGTATATACATATAGTACTGACCATCAGTCGTAGTTAAGTTGAAAATAAAACACAAATAGAGATTCATAGCGGGATCTTTCTCCGTGGCAAGGAAATTATGGGCGTGAACATCATGACCAAATGCAGACAGAGAAAAGATACCCGGCCCAAATGTATAAAGCAAAACCAGTAAAATTATATGACAGGTAGGTTGATTGACGTCTTGCGCTAGGAGTGCATAGTAACAGTTCCTCGGAAGTCGTGACATGAGATAGGCGCTCCTACCGACATAATACTTTACATAACAAAATAGTCCCACAAGATCTGAAGATAGCTTCTTGCCTGTGTGCATTGACCCTAAGTGTAACATCAAGTGCTGTGTTAGTGGCAGACAGACACTTGACAAGCGAAGTAGGAACGTCAGTGTCCCTGTGACCGTGTGTACATTGGAATTCCACTGACAGTGGCAGTGACACATTTAAGCTCTTTATATTGGCAGTTCTTGCAGCAGGACACGCACAAGACGCACCACAGCTCAGACTGTGAGCCAAAGATCTCTTAGAAGCTCCCAGGAGTTGGTTGATGACATCCTGCAGGAGATCCCAGATGGCTGACGACCACTGAGGCACCATCAATATCACGTCTAGAGGCATTTCATAGACCAGCAGCTACAAGAGGAGGAACCCAGTTGGATGCGGCTGTGTGACTCACATCAGGTTGACATCTGTGGTGTAGTAGTTGTAAGCGCAGGCAGCAGTTGAAATGCCGCTAGATCAGAGTGGTGAGTGTTTATGGCAGATTTGGCCCCGATTTGTTATGAACAGGCCTTGCTTCTAGTCACTTATGGGCTGAGACTGCACAGTGACAAAGGCATGTCGTGAGTCAACCCATCCCACCACCGCAATGGGCTGGTGTATTGCACCATGCCACTGCATTATGTCAAAAACTCGTTTACTTTGGATAAAATCGATACCAAAGTCAGCAAAATTATTAATTTATTAGTAATCAACTGCTAATTTCATTCTGCAATCCAACAAAGATTGTTGCATGTTGGAGACTATATAACAGTTTGATGAAATAGCATACTGAATAGTAGTAACACAAATGAGTTTGTATGACTTTCAAAGTCATTCAAACATACAGCGAAACCACCCCATGGTATTTCATTTATCTTCCAGTATATAACGTTTTTCATCTTATTTCTGATGATAAAACCCACTTTCGCTATTGTGCAATAGAGACTGCATGTCTCTTGACATTGAGTGGGTTGGTCGTGTTTAGTGTGCAGGATGGGGCAGTGATGGATTGAGGGGCAATTGTGATCAGTTTATGCGGTGGGGTGGCTAATGTCCATAGCTTACAAGATTTGGCTGTGGTGGTCAAATTACATGATGGGTCAATATTTCTTATTTTATAGTGTGGGGCACTAAAGGTCAGTTTAAAGGATGGGGCAATGGTCCACAGTTTACAGAATGGGGCAATGATGCTCAGTTTACTGACTGGAGCACTGAGCATCCATTCTTTACAGGATGGAGCAATGAAGTTCCACTTACTATGTGGGGCAACGATGGTCACTTTACAGGATTTTCTAATGGGTGAAGCAGTGATTGTCTATAGTTTAAAGTGTGGAGCAATGGTGGTCAGTTTACAGGGTCCGGCAATGATGGTCAGTTTACAGGGTGGTGCAATGACGGTCAGTTACAGTGTAGGGCAATGATGGTCAGTTGACAGGGTGGGGAAATGATCACCATAGTTTACAGGGTGGGACAATGATGGTCAGTTTACAGGGTGGGCTAATGATGGACAATTTGTAGAAGGGAACTATGATGGTAAGTTTACTGCGAGGGGCAATTAAGAGCCTTAGGTTAGTTAGGTTTAAGTAGTTCTAAGTTCTAGGGGACTGATGACCTCAGAAGTTACGTCACATAGTGCTCAGAGCCGTTTGAACCTTTTTTTTTTTTTTTTTTTTTTTTGACAATTAAGACAGTTCACAGGGCTGGGCACTGGTAGCCAGCTTACATCCTCACAAACGTGACATCAAACTCACAGTCCTTTTTCAAGTGCAGTCGATGCAAACATGTAGTAATGCATCTGATTATTTAGCAAGGGACTTAATAAAATCAGAAAACGATTACTTATACGCCATGTCGATGCAAACACGTCATAATGCAACTGGTTACATAGCAAAGGACATGACAAATCTCAAAACGAGCACTTATACATCATGAGAGAACATAATGTTAAATTTGATGTAATGTTAAGTTTATACTTTTACACATGTGTTGTTGTTTTCCGCATTACCATATCCATTGTGAAGTAATCTGAACAACTGTGCCATGTTGTCACCAACAGCCACTGATGCTAGCCAGTCACGCAAAATTAGGTAATTTTCATTTATTTATATTTTTCACTAATCAGTCTTTTGAATGATCTGATGTGGCTTTTTACGAATTCCTCTCCCACGCCATACATCTGATGTCAGAGTAGCACTTGCAACCTACGTTCGCAATTATTTGCAGGATACAGTTTTTACCCTCTAGAGCTGCCTCTAATAATATGTAGATTATTTACTGGTGTCTTAACAGATGTCGCACCATTCCCTCCCTTCTTCTTGTCAGTGTCTTCCACATACTCCTTTATTCGCTTATTCTGCGGAGAACGTTCTCGTTCCTTACCTTAGCAAATCATCTAATTTTGAACATTCGATCATAAGACTTTTTGAATTACTGGCCAAATGATCTGTGGATACATATTAACTTTCTCCTTTTGAGGCGGTTTCCACTGCCTTCTGCGACCTCATTCCGTTGATCATTGCTGGTTCTTCCACGTTTCGGGAGTAGGATCCAACCCCAAGGGCAAGAGGGAGGCGTGAACCTCTTTGACGAGTTGTTGGCAGTACGAATGTGACTTCAATGCCAGAGGCGTTCGGCCGCCAATGCAGATGATTTTTATTGAAAATTTAAGCAGTAGTGGGGTTCTAACCACTGGGAGGAGGATATTTCAATTACTAATAAAAGGTGCTTCGCCTAGACCACATGTAAACAACAAGCTGTGTGGAACCATTGCAAAGTTTCTCTGACTGATACCAATTTTAGGCAAAATAAGACGTGTTTTTGACACATAATGCAATCGTCTTCGATATGAGTATAACATTATTTAGCTTTGCACGAACGTCAAACTGTTCTTTTTGACAAGTGCACTTCGTGCAGTAACATACACGGTGCTCCGAGATTATACCAACAAACTTCGAGAGGTTGTGCAATGTGTCTTGAAGAACCAAAATGAGGATAGGAAGCCGCTCCCGGAAACATCATCCAACGATGCAGAGCGTCACAGTTACAGGCGCCAGCACCTATAAATGTCTGTGCATACATACCCGTGGTGTGGGGGTAGCGTCTTTGATTCATAATAAAACGTCTTCGGTCCCGGGTTCGAACCCCGCCACTGCCGAAATTTTGATAAATACTCAGCAATGGCGGCCGAAGACTTCCGGTATAAGAAGTCAGCCTCATTCAGCCAACGGCCTTGTCAAAGGGGGCGGAGGAGCGGATAGAGGTTCAGGGCACTCTCTTGTCCTAGGGGTGGGAAATTGCCCCTATAGGCGAAAGAATCAGCAATGATCAACGACATGAGGATGCAGAAGGCAATGGAAACCACTGCATTAAAGACACGTAACGTGTATCCACAGGACATGTGGCCTGTAATTGAAGAAGTGTCATGATGATCTCTCCATTGGCAAAAGATTCCGGAATAGTCCCCCATTCGGATCTCCGGGAGGGGACTGCCAAGGGGGAGGTTACCATGAGAAAAAGATTGAATAATCAACGAAAGGATAACGTTCTACGAGTCGGGGCGTGGAATGTCAAAAGCTTGAACGTGGTAGGGAAACTAGAAAATCTGAAAAGGGAAATGCAAAGGCTCAATCTAGATATAGTAGGGGTCAGTGAAGTGGAAGGAAGACAAGGATTTCCGGTCAGATGAGTATCGGGTAATATCAACAGCAGCAGAAAATGGTATAACAAGTATAGGATTCGTTATGAATAGGAAGGTAGGGCAGAGGGTGTGTTACTGTGAACAGTTCAGTGATCGGGTTGTTCTAATCAGAATCGACAGCAGACCAACACCGACAACGAGAGTTCAGGTATACATGCCGACGTCGCAAGCTGAAGATGAACAGATAGAGAAAGTGTATGAGGATACTGAAAGGGTAATGCAGTATGTAAAGGGGGACGAAAATCTAATAGTCATGGGCGACTGGAATGCAGTTGTAGGGGAAAGAGTTGAAGAAAAGGTTACAGGAGAATATGGGCTTGGGACAAGGAATGAAAGAGGAGAAAGACTAATTGAGTTATGTAACAAGTTTCAGCTAGTAATAGCGAATACCCTGTTCAAAAATCACAAGAGGAGGAGGTATACTTGGAAAAGGCCGGGAGATACCAGTAGATTTCAATTAGATTACATCATGGTCAGACAGAGATTCCGAAATCACATACTGGATTGTAAGGCGTACCCAGGAGCAGATATAGACTCAGATCACAATATAGTCGTGATGAAGAGTAGGCTTAAGTTCAAGACATTAGTCAGGAAGAATCAATACGCGAAGAAGTGGGATAAGGAAGTACTAAGGAATGACGAGATACGTCTGAAGTTCTCTAACGCTATAGATACAGCAATAAGGAATAGCGCAGTAGGCAGTACAGTTGAAGAGGAATGGACATCTCTAAAAAGGGCCATCACAGAAGTTGGGAAGGAAAACATAGGTACAAAGAAGATAGCTGCGAAGAAACTATGGGTAACAGAAGAAATACTTCAGTTGATTGATGAAAGGAGGAAGTACAAACATGTTCCGGGAAAATCAGGAATACAGAAATACAAGTCGCTGAGGAATGAAATAAATAGGAAGTGCAGGGAAGCTAAGACGAAATGGCTGCAGGAAAAATGTGAAGACATCGAAAAAGATATGATTGTCGGAAGGACAGACTCAGCATACAGGAAAGTCAAAACAACCTTTGGTGACATTAAAAGCAACGGTGGTAACATTAAGAGTGCAACGGGAATTCCACTGTTAAATGCAGAGGAGAGAGCAGACAGGTCGAAAGAATACGTTGAAAGCCTCTATGAGGGTGAAGATTTGTCTGATGTGATAGAAGAAGAAACAGGAGTCGATTTAGAAGAGATAGGGGATCCAGTATTAGAATCGGAATTTAAAAGAGCTTTGGAGGACTTAAGGTCAAATAAGGCAGAAGGGATAGATAACATTCCATCAGAATTTCTAAAATGATTGGGGGAAGTTGCAACAAAACGACTATTCACGTTGGTGTGTAGAATATATGAGTCTGGCGATATACCATCTGACTGTCGGAAAAGCATCATCCACACAATTCCGAAGACGGCAAGAGCTGACAAGTGCGAGAATTATAGCACAATCAGCTTAACAGCTCATGCATCGAAGCTGCTTACAAGAATAATATACAGAAGAATGGAAAAGAAAATTGAGAATGCGCTAAGGGACGATCAGTTTGGCTTTAGGAAAAGTAAAGGGACGAGAGAGGCAATTCTGACGTTACGGCTAATAATGGAAGCAAGGCTAAAGAAAAATCAAGACACTTTCATAGGATTTGTCGACCTGGAAAAAGCGTTCGACAATATAAAATGGTGCAAGCTGTTCGAGATTCTGAAAAAAGTAGGGGTAAGCTACAGGGAGAGACGGGTCATATACAATATGTACAACAACCAAGAGGGAATAATAAGAGTGGACGATCAAGAACGAAGTGCTCGTATTAAGAAGGGTGTAAAACAAGGCAGTAGCCTTTCGCCCCTACTCTTCAATCTGTACATCGAGGAAGCAATGATGGAAATAAAAGAAAGGTTCAGGAGTGGAATTAAAATACAAGGTGAAAGGATATCAATGATACGATTCGCTGATGACATTGCTATCCTGAGTGAAAGTGAAGAAGAATTAAATGATCTGCTGAACGGAATGAACAGTCTAATGAGTACACAGTATGGTTTGAGAGTCAATCGGAGAAAGACGAAGGTAATGAGAAGTAGTAGAAATGAGAACAGCGAGAAACTTAACATCAGTATTGATGGTCACGAAGTCAATGAAGTTAGGGAATTCTGCTACCTAGGCAGTAAAATACCCAATGATGGACGGGGCAAGGAGGACATCAAAAGCAGACTCGCTATGGCAAAAAAGGCATTTCTGGCCAAGAGAAGTCTACTAATATCAAATACCGGCATTAATTTGAGGAAGAAATTTCTGAGGATGTACGTCTGGAGTACAGCATTGTATGGTAGTGAAACATGGACTGTGGGAAAACCGGAACAGAAGAGAATCGAAGCATTTGAGATGTGCTATAGACAAATGTTGAAAATTAGGTGGACTGATAAGGTAAGGAATGAGGAGGTTCTACGCAGAATCGGAGAGGAAAGGAAAGGAATATGTGGAAAACACTGATAAGGAGAAGGGACAGGATGATAGGACTTCTGCTAAGACATGAGGGAATGACTTCCATGGTAGTAGAGGGAGCTGTAGAGAGCAAAAACTGTAGAGGAAGACAGAGATTGGAATACGTCAACTAAATAATTGAGGACGGAGGTTGCAAGTGCTACTCTGAGATGAAGAGGTTAGCACGGGAAAGGAATTCATGGCGGGCCGCATCAAACCAGTCAGTAGACTGATGACCAAATAAAAAAAAAAGAACCAGCGTGATTCCACGATGATGTTAGAAATTTTCAGAGATAATCAAGAGGGATAAATGTATCAATTTGAGTTATGGAACCCTGGTCGGAGACGAACGAGTCGAGAACTGATAGTGAAAATCCATCTGATACTTCTCACAATCGAATACATCTGCAGTACTATTGCAGCTAAGATTGTAGTGTGGCAAACAGTCGGAGGTTGTAGTGTGGACCAAAACAAGAAAAGAATTTCCAGTAAACATGTGTTCCAAAATGCATACCTGAGAAGCTATGAGAACTTGCTCATCTTCACTTCTGTGAAACGTATCTCCTCCACTGAACAAGTGCTCATAGCTCTTAACGTATGCGCTTTAGAGTCCTTATTTCTTGTTTTGGTCCAGAGTACCATATATGAAAATTGCCTACCCTACAGTCTTCGCAACAACAGTACCAGTACATGCATTCCACTGTCAGAGGTATCAGAACGATTTTCGTTTATAGTTTTCGATTCCTTCGTTTCCAGACCGAAGTCTCTTACCTGAAATTGGTACATTTATTCTTCTCCATTATCCTTGAAGCTTGAAACATCACCTCGGAATCATCCTTTGTATACATATACACAAGCACAAGTGCCGGTGCCTATAATGACGACGCTCTGCAGCGTCTCTGTATGACGTTTCCGGACACTGGTTGCTATCCGCATTTTGTTCCTCAAAAAACGCCTACATCCTCTCGAAGTTTGTCGGGGTGTAATTCTGAAACAACCTATATATTAGAAGTGCCATTAACCGGGCTGTGTGTATTTTAATGAATAATAAAGACAATATTTAAAAGTATAAATATATACTTAATTTGAATATGCATTGTGCCTTCCAGAGTAAAATACAGATTTCGAAGATTTTTCGCCGACAGATGCTGCTTAACATGTACCTTTTTGAATAGTGGTACTATGCAAGCTGCATGAATTCTGGTAAGTAATCCAGAGAATTTAGAGTTGTAAATATCTGAGTGTCCCCTCTGCCTTGACAAATTGTGGTACAGAAATCCGACTATAGTCACTGACAGGGGCTGCGTAACTATAAGTTTCATCACAAGTGCTTTTGCGTCTTATAGAGCAATTAAATTATAACAACAGTGCCACGAGCGCTTTCTACTCGGAATCGTAGCGTATCGTGAAAAAATATATGTATTTTTCTGCAAGTATAGAATTTTTATTGCAGTCAGATATCTGTAACTATACACTGACGTATAAAAAGATTGCAACACATAGAAGGAGTTATGCGACATAAATGAATGTTGGCAGGCTTGTTTCTATCCCTGAAAGATGGTGTCTGTAGAAATTTCGCATTAGTCGCACATGAATGGCGCTAGTAGCACCAGTATGAAGATGCAGATCAGGTTTGTTTAAGGACATGTTGTAATGGTCGCGAGCGTTGCTTACCTTTAAGATTGGACTTCCTCAGTTGCGACAGAGGCACCGTTATCAACACCTCACTGAGTTCGAACGGTGTCGTGTAATAGGGATAGAAGAATCTGGTTGTAACTTCTGTGCTAGTGCAGAAAGACTTGGCTTGTCTCTGGCAGCAGTGGTCACGCCACTGATCACAAGCCACCATCAACTGCGAGGTCAGTGGTGTCAAGCGAGGGCTGATTGGAGGGCAGGGTGGAGGTATGATTTGTTTTCTGGTGAAAGCTGGTTCTGCCTCTAGAAGAAGGCCAAAAAAGGGCCCTCCACCAACCTATCGTGGTGCTAGATACACTGGACCTGCAACTGGAGTTATGGTGTGTTATGCCTCGCACTCTGGCTGCTAATTTGTACGTCAGTCACGTGAATTGACTTGTTCTGCTGCCATTCTGGAACAGCGTTCCAGGGGTTGCTTACGAACATGGTAACTCTCACCCACATTATTATTTTCAGCCATAATGGCTATGTTTGGCACAGTGACTGTGTGGGATAATTATTTATTTGAAGTTTCTGCTACCAGTCACTTTTTATTTTATGCTTAATCTAACATAGTGCAACACGTTTCGAACATGTTCTGTTCATCTTCAGGCGTTTATACATACATACATATAGAGAAATGTTACTTAAAAATAAACAGTCTTAAACTGAATTAATCTAGAACTCTTTGTCCATTGTTTTTTACTGTAGCTGCTGGTGTGACACTTGGGGGAAGGAGGGGGGCAGCATCTGCAAACTTAGAAAGAGAGACGCGTACATGATGGCGCAGTAGGCACTCTCAACAACTGCTCACGTTAGAAACACTATCTCTAGAATTCCAAGCATCGTGGATGACCAGTTTACTAACTCACCTTGTCTTGCTCATTGAAATGCTATGTTATGGTAAGGACCACCATACTATCTACTACAATGAAAAGTGTATAGAAAAGAAGTTAAATGGAATTGTCACTCTTAAAATATCAGTGTGACGGCAAAAATTCAGTTCCCTCAGAAAACGATAACATATCACAAAATATAGGTAATAGTATCAACTCAAGAAATGGAGAGATTAAACAGTTACGTGAAAATCTGCACTGCATCAAGAAAATATTAAGAAAACTGTAAAGGAAGGACAATGATATTTAAGTCACACGTTAAAAATAAAGCTAACTGATCAATGTAGACACATATTTATTTACATACTGCAACACACGTGAATGAGGGGGACCTTCAAGATAATAACCAAGCATTGTACCTATTTTTGTTCTCATTTCTGGCTGTTCTGATCTGTGTATCTGTAGACCACTATCCATGTATGAGTGTAAAGTACAGCAATCTCTTGTAAATTATAATGAATGTATTTTTGTTACAGAAGTATCATATTGTTAACGAACGAGGGACACAGAGAGGTTTCTTTGTATAGCCTATACTGACAGTTACAAGTTTCGATAATTGTAAAATTGTGAATATTCATTGATAACATAAGTCAGTATCAAATCTTATTCATTCGTTAAAGTAAGGAAATTAATTCAGATTTTTGGTGTTATGAACTTACCGTAGGCAGCCTTATTGTTAATAATCTATTTTAGATGCTAATGCTCGGAATCATTAACTTATCGAGACACTATCAGACAATAACATTTCGAAAAGGTGTACAGTTAATCGCATAAGATAGACAGGTACTATCCAGTATAATTATATGAAACTATTAAATCAGGAAAAGCGGTATGGTGATGTAGTGAGCTGAAGTTTCAAAGGTGAACTCCCGATTATTGCTATCATCGGTACAAGCTCCTTACGAGTTAATGCAAAATGGTAAATATGGGACTACAACTGAACACTGAGCTAATAAACGGTTGTTCCAATGGTGCAAGACTGCAACATGAAGACCTCGTGTAATGAGCAGTTACGTTTCACTGAACTGCGAGATTCGACGAAGAGAAAGGTGACAAAAGAAATAAATTTCTCAAGGTGAGCCCCTTCAGCGTAATGGATGACCACTGGTAATAAGGACTCCATGAAGTGGTAGAAATATAAAAAGAAGCAGTACGTCATTGGCAGCAGTCGGTAGAGTGGCTGTGAACAGCTGTCAATTACTTGTCGATTTTGATTATTCTCCGAAGCAACTAGACGGGAAATTCACCTCTTTCCCGATCACGAGCTTTAATAAGCTGTCAAAAGAGATGGCTGTTGAATTGCTCGTAATTGTGTCTGCCAAGAAAGTTCGGCTGATTAAGCAATTCAGGGTGAAATTGCCTCTTGTTCCCAACTGCACTGTGCCTCCAGAGAACTTGGTAAGCCGGTAAAGGTGTCGGCCGATATCTTGCTTAAGACAACACTAAAACGATGTCTCAGAACACAATGTAAGTGCCAGATGACTGCTTTCTGCTGAAAATGATACAAATCCTATGTTAGATAACTGCTTGTTACGTGCCTTTATAGTAAATAAAGGTGTGCATTGATCGTCCGAAAGCACACTTAGCAAGTGTTGTGGTTTCGACAAAATATAAGTTTAATGGATGCTGGAAGAAGTATATTCCCTTGATAGACTCTTTTTTATTTAAGTACATTTGTGTGATTAACTGAATTGAAAAAGTCATTTAATTTAAAATAGAATATATATTTCTCTTTGGTCGTTTCTAACATTTAGCAAATGAGTACTTCAAGCACACTTGCGTTTACTTACTTTCACGATCTGTTGTACACTAATCAGTTAGGTTAATAACTGTAATTTTTGTCCTAAAAGGTACTGCGTACAGACCAGCGACCAGACCTATTTCAAATGTTACGCACAGTACAGTATTTAAGATAAGGCAAGATCTGAGACTTGAAGTGGTACATTGATTCAAACACCTAAAGCTTTATTTCAGGTTTACTTGAAGAGATAACTGTATTCTCATTACATACAATGAAGGGTAAAAAGCGTAGATAATTAATTTAGAAACGGTAAGCATAAAGTGGTAGCAGTGTTGAGCTGCTTTAGTTTGAAGCGTTCGTGCGTATCGGCGCCGTAAGCTACTGTTTAGCAGGCTAAAGGCTTCACCGCTTCACAGTGAACTTACAGCGCACTCTCCAGAGGTAGGATGGTGAAGAGTTGGGAGGTTGACGGAAGGACAGGCATGAAATCTGTCTCTCTGCTTACTTACTTCAAAAATTAAATTTAGAATATCCTTTTCATCCTTAGCAGTGCACTTGCCTTTCATCGCTTATTCATTCTCTGATTTAGTCAATTAACGCAACAAGGTGTGAGCAAGTTATTAAGTCGACAAGTTTTTAAAACACCAGCAGAATCAGTTCAACAAAAACCTCATGTTGACGGAAGATGAACCTCTGCTACTAACCTTCCAAGATGCTATTGCAGACGGGTGTTAAATGAATGTGCCCATCGGAGAATAATAAAAGCTACAATGAAGATTTGGCCCTGTCTGACTACCCCCTGAAACAGCTCATAGGATCTCTTAATTCTATAAATTACAATCTGAACACAAATGAATGATGAAGGCAACTAATCCTACTAAACGATAAACATTGTTCCTGCTTATATATTTATTGTAGTTTTTAAAAAAAGCCTTATATTACAAAGTTTACATTCCCTATGTAAAATTACTAATCAATAGCCCAACTCTGCCTCTTATTACGACTGCGCGATCTAACATCAATGACGCGAAATGACTGACATCATCTACGTACCAAACACTGGAAGACACTCCTTTCAAAGATGATCTGCGGTGGTGAGGAACCTCAGTGGAAACAAACTAACGCGATCACAGCTGTTTAGCTTTTATAGCCCTAATAAGCCGAAGAAATTTGCGATATCACCGTTTGTACTGCGTCCGGTGCGTCGAAGTGATGGTTCTCGTACTCGTCTGCGACGTTGGAAGAACTCCAGCCACAAATAAACTCTTTCAAACACTAGGACGGCAGAAGGCGGTCCTCTGACTAATATACTCTAATACTGTCTTCTCCTCTCTGTGTTCTACAGGCGAGAAACGCGAACTCCCAACCACAAGGACGGAGTTCAGATAACGTCTCAACGTAACTATAGGGAGAGGAAGTGCTCTCAATTACTGAACGCTGCGTACTCAACGACGACTTCCAACCCGAGGTGAAGTCCAGAATCGTATAGGTTCGCAACAGTACTGTTCCTAACTGTTCTAACTATAAACTCTACTGAGTGCAACGACAGTAAGTCCGCCTGTAACAACATAGATGATACCGCGCGATCGTCACACACGGGCGCTCACAACGGAAGAACGCGTCTCTCCAGGCTTTTCAGCAAGGCTTGGCTCCCCACCCTTGTAATTCCGAAAACGTATTATATTGCCGAAACCACGGATTATTCAACCCTCTATAGATTCTTCCAAACGCCGACCAACCATATTTCAGTCTTTTGTCGTCCAGCGCGGAAAGTTTTCAAGGAAAAATCTATACTCGTACAATGGTACGCTTCAGAGTAAAAATCCTCTGAAATAACCCAGTCTGCGTGGTTTCCGAGGGTCCGCTTCTTCGTTCCTCTCACCAGCGTCCAAGATTTTCAGCGTTTCCGAAGTATAATCCTTCCGGTTCGGCTACCAGACTGGCCAGTGGCGACTCTCTTGTGCTCCAGCGCTTAGGTGCTACGACGTCCGTCTTGCTATTTCCTGTGTTTAAGCAGGACCAACACACGTGTGTGGGCCTTCAACCCAGGGCTTCAGTTCCGCCAGGCGTTTCATTTTCCACTGGCGTTCCAACCTCTACTAGAATAGGCAATCATTCATTACGCCGTTTTTATAATAATGACACTACATCAATTTTCATGCAATAAGCATCAAAAATTATTTGGAAGACGTACGTAACAATGTTAGTCTCCTTTATATATTCATATATACGATGTACAGCCTATCACATGATACCTAATTGCGTTTGTAGATCACAGCAAAGTATGTGGATGGGTGCTTGTAAGGTGCGAAATTATAGCCACCTTACAACCTTGTAAAAGAAAGTAGACCAAAACTAAACTTTCTTCTATTTTGTAATTAGGAAAAACTTGTAGGACTAAATTATCTTTACATAATAGCTCTGTGACGATAAATTTCGCGATGTGCCTACTACAGTGCTCTGCAAAACTTAAGGACGAGCTAAATAAAGTAATATAACATATTAACTACTCGGTGGAAATGAACGAAAGTACGGAAGGATGCTTCCACAGGTCTCCCAGTCGTGGACAGAAAATAACATGGCCTGTCAGCGTGGCTATAGCGCTACCTGTGGCTGGCACCGCAATACAAGGCCATTGAAGGAATGGGAAAAGACAGTGTGTGTCAGTCGGTGAGTAGCTAAAGCCCACTGTGGTGGTGTTCATTACAATGGTGGTGTTCATTACAACATGACGCGGAGACAACATCTGAATCACGTCACACTTTGAAGGATGATCGGGAAACTTGAAGAAAGACAAAGTGTGACGAGTATATCCCAGTAGCTTGGTATTTCTCACAGCACTGTTTCACGTGCTTGGGGAGCGTTCCGAAACACAGAAACTTCTGGCCGATTGCGAAGAGATGGTCGAACAGGGTCGACTACAGCTGCAGATGACCGCCAGAATGTGCAACATGCCAGGAGAGATTGATGTCAAACAGCGGGTACAGTTGCAACCAGTTTTAAAAGGACTTCAAAGCTGCCTGAGGGTCGTATCATTGACAGAGGACCGTACGTTGTGTTCCGTTGACTCCAGCACATAGACGGCACTGTTCGCGATGGTGCCAAGAGGATAGGGGCCTACTACATTGCTCTGCAAAACTTAAAGACGAGCTAAATAAAGTAATATAACATATTAACTACTCGGTGGAAATGAATGAAAGTACGGAAGGTTGCTTCCACAGGTCTCCCAGTCGTGGACAGAAAGTGTCGCATGTTCTTCTGGGATGAGAGCAGATTCCGTCTGACGCACCCACATATGGCGAGAGATGGGATCACATAATAGACCCAAAAACACCGTCGAACATGATCGTTTTGGTGATCCACGAGTTACAATGTGGAGAGCGACAATGTTGCATGGGCTTACTGAACACGAAATCTTTGAACACGGTACGCTCATCAGTCAGCCTTATCGTGACGCGGCACTACTTCCCCATGTTCGTCTTTTCACGCGTGCATTGGGCCCGCTTTTATTTTTATGGATGACAGTGCGTGACCGCATTGAACAGTGATGGGTCTGGGGCTCTTGAAACGATAGAATATTCAGCGAATGGCTTGGCCTGCCCATTCTCCGGCCTCAAATTCCATCGAGCACTAGTGGCATACGTCGGGGAGATGTATTACAGAACATCCACATGCAACCACGACCATCCAATCATTGACAAGTGCACTAATGAAGGAATGGAACGCCCTTCCATTAGAACTCCCGCCTGCCTTGTGGCCAGCAAAGAGCACGCTACAGGGCCCGCGTTGCTTTGCGTAGTGGTCACACATCCTATTATTCATGTGCCGCCTTTTCTAATGTCCAGGGTACCATCGTACATTGCGACGAATTCAGTGACACTTAGAATGAAAGTGTCACTTCTGTTCGTTTCATTGCTTATTTCTTTCAGTTGACGTCCATAGTATACTGTAGCATATATGGTTCATATGGCTCTGAGCACTATGGGACTTAACATCTGAGGTCATCAGTCCCCTACACTTAGAACTACTTGAAACTAACTAACCTAAGGACAGCACACATATCCATGCCAGAGGCAGGATTCGAACCTCCGACGGTAGCAGCAGCGCGGTTCCGGACTGAAGCATCTAGAACCGATCGGCCACAACGGCCGGCGTACTGTAGCAGTTCTCTCTGTATGTGGTACATGTATCATAGAGATAAGTAACTTGGCAGTGGCGCATCATGCGAATGTTACTTTCCTCCGTAAGTTTTGCTTATCAGTGTACCAACAGGTCCGGCACTGAACGGCCCATGTAGACCTCATGTTTACTGCCTTTCAAAGGCTCTTTCTGTTACGTGACGCTATTTATGTTCAGGTGTTCACGTATAAAGACTGAAAAATTAATGCGGAAACTGTTGGTCTAAAATATAGCTTCATACGGATTCCAAAAGACATATTAATGTTGAATCATCTGTCTTCTAACCGGTTCGGTTCGATGGGTACACCACGAATTCCTCTCTCTCGTGCCAATCGCTTCATTTCAGCGTAGTACATAAACCGTACATCATTTGCGAAAGGACTCAGTATCGGTCTTCCCCTCCAGTTTTACTTCTACAGCTCCCTAAAGTACCACGGAAGTGACACAAGTACTGTCATCCTGTGACTTTTTTTATCAATTTTATTCCACCCCTCCCTCCATAATGCGCCTCCTTATGCTCACTAATTCTTTGGCGTTGGCTTCGTCTTGACAATAAATTTCGTCCTTTTTATTTCTGTTTATAACTAAGTCGGTTTATTTCTTTTAGCGTCGTGTTCTGTTCCAGACGTAGTATAATTTAGAATTGTAAATAAAAGTAATTTAAAAGAATGTTTGCAAGGGGAAATAATGATCTCTTCAATCTTGAAATAATTACTGTCTAGTAAGGCGTTTGACATATAAATTATTGGCAAGTAAATAGCAACGGCATATGCCTGCTCTATTAAACACTAGCGTGTTTGAGGATAGGTGTAAAAGTAAGAATTAATTATCTCGCAGTGTCTCTGGGAATTATTCTATCCAGGAGGCGTATTTCTAAACGTCACTTACCTATCCCACGTCCTAACCTTACGTGCATGCACGACTTTTACTGATACCTATAGTTCATCTTTGCCTTCAGCCTCATATTTCATTTTACTAACACCTGGAGGGGCAGGATACATTCTGTCAGCCTTACCTTGTTTGTGTGACTAAGCTATTTATTGTCTGTTTCTCAATATACTCTTGGTAGCATGTGGTGAGGCCCAGCTTTTCGGTTGTATCACGACGTTGTTTTCTGCTCCATCAGGCACAGAAAATTCCACTTTACAGTTCTCAGATTATCAGGCGCACCTGCGTTTCCTCCAATTTCGTGGCAGCTTATTCTTCTGTTAATCATTTCTTCCTTACTCGAAGTTCCCAAAATTACCGCTGCTTTTTCCGCATTTATTGATTGATCAACGGTACATCTCAGACCACTTCATGGATACTTTTATGAGTTTCTTCACATTTTTCCGTGCTACTCGCTTTCATTTTTGCTTCTGTCTGGTCAATCTAATTCCCTTGATACTGTTGGATAATATTCAGTTTGTCAATTTTTGGTATAGCTGGCTCTGATCAGCTCAATATTTCCATTTCATTTGTTTTCAGTCTATTATTCGTTTCTTCTGCTCTCTCCACTTGACTCTCTTGATTGGACTGCGAAGCAATGATGTCACTTCGCTTTGACTCATCTGGTAGTAGTGCGTGTCAATAGGAAGTTGTACAGGCCTTCTGCAATCACAAGGATCCCTCACATACAAAGGTGAGTTACAGATTATAGAAATTTAGAGATGTTTTTCTGATGTTACGTACGAACCTTGACTAACCCTGAAAATAGAAACAAAGCTGAATTGTTGACACAAACACTTAACTCTCTGATGTACGTTCAGTGTACTGCAGATGACTTAAATATTTAGAAATAATGCTCTTCAGAAGGTAATACACTTATTTCAGTGTCTTCCGTTGCCTGATATTTCAGTGGTACTTTTAATTTATTCAGAGTTGACACAGCAGAGGCAGAAATATGGCTAGAAAAGATTTCAATATTGATTTTACTCAATGGAAAATGATTTTAGAAAAAAAAACGTCGCTATTAGCTTACTGGATGTTTCCAAATGATTCTTTTGAGAAGCCCAACATTTCTAGATCCGTTTTCTCCTCCTCAATGTCACTATAAGCTCTTCGCTAAAAGATGCATAATTCCCTTACCAATAATTTCACTTGTTGCCATCCTGAATATACCGTAAGTAGCTTTTCCAACTTCAGAGTGGCTAAACGCTAAATACATCTACATATACAATTATACTTCACAATCCACCCAACGATGTGTGGCGGAGGGCACTTTACGTGCCACTGCCATTACCTCCCTTTCCTGTTACAGTCGCGTATGGTTCGAGGGAAGAACGACTGCCGGAAAGCCTCCGTGCGCGCTCGAATCTTTAATTTTACATTCGTGATCTCCTCGGGAGGTATAAGTAGGGGGAAGCAATAAATTCGATACCTCATGCAGAAACGCACCCTCTCCAAACCTGGACAGCAAGCTACACCGCGATGCAGAGCGCCTCTCTTGCAAAGTCTGCCACTTGAGTTTGCTAAACATCTCCGTAACGCTATCACGCTTATCAAATAACGTTGTGACGAAACGCGCCGCTCTTCTTTGGATCATCTCTATCTCCTCTATCAACCCGACCTGGTACGGAACCCACACTGATGAGCAACACTCAAGTATAGGGGGACGATGTTTTGTAAGATACCTCCTTTGTTGATGGACTACATTTTCTAAGGACTCTCCCAATGAATCTCAACCTGGCACCCGCCTTACCAACAATTAATTTTATATGATCATTCCACTTTAAATCGTTCCACACGCATACTCCCAGATATTTTACAGAAGTAACTGCTACCAGTGTTTGTTCCGCTATCATATAATCATACAATAAAGGATCCGTCTTTCTATATATTCGCAATACATTACATTTGTCTATATTAAGGGTCAGTTGCCACTCCCTGCACCAAGTGCCTATCCGCTGCAGATCTTTCTGCATTTCGCTCCAATTTTCTAATACTGCAACTTCTCTGTATACTACAGCATCATCCGCGAAAAGCTGCACTGAACTACCGACACTATCTACTATGTCATTTATATATATTGTGAAAATCAATGGTCCCATAACACTCCCCTATGGCACGCCAGAGGTCTATCCATTGAGAACACATGCTGTGTTCTGTTTGCTAAAAACTCTTCAATCCAGCCACACAGCTGGTCTGATATTCTGTAGGCCCTTACTTTGTTTATTAGGCGACAGTGCGAAACTGTATCGAACGCCTTCCGGAAGTCAAGGAAAATGGCATCTACCTGGGAGCCTGCCTCTAATGTTTTCTGTGTCTCATGAACAAATAAAGCGAGTTGGAACTCACACGATCGCTGTTTCCGGAATCCATGTTGATTCCTACAGAGTAGATTCTGGGTTTTCAGAAATGACATGATACGCGAGCAAAAAACATGTTCTAATATTCTACAACAGATCGATGTCAGAGATTTAGGTCTATAGTTTTGCGCACCTGCTCGACGATCCTTCTTGAAGACTAGGACTACCTGTGCTCTTTTCCAATCATTTGGAACCATCCGTTCCTCTAGAGACTTGCGGTACACGGCTGTTAGAAGGGGGGCAAGTTCTTTCGCGTACTCTGTGTAGAATCGAATTGGTAACCCGTGAGGTCCAGTGGACTTTCCTCTGTTGAGTGATTTCAGTTGCTTTTCTATTCCTTGGACACTTATTTCGATGTCAGCCATTTTTTCGTTTGTGCGAGGATTTAGAGAAGGAACTGCAGTGCGGTCTTCCTCTGTGAAACAACTTTGGAAAAAATTGTTTAGTATTTCAGCTTTACGCGTGTCATCCTCTGTTTCAGTGCCATAATCATCCCAGAGTGTCTGGACATGTTGTTTCGAGCCACTTACTGATTTAACGTAAGACCAGAACTTCCTTGGATTTTCTGTCAAGTCGGTACATAGAATTTTGCTTTCGAATTCACTGAACGCTTCACGCATAGCTCTCCTTACGTTAACTTTGACATCGTTTAGCTTCTGTTTGTCTGAGAGGTTTTGGCTGCGTTTAAACTTGGAGTGAAGCTCTCTTTGCTTTCGCAGTAGTTTCCTATCTTTGTTGTTGAACCACGGTGGGTTTTTCCCGTCGCTCACAGTTTTACTCGGCACGTACCTGTCTATAACGCATTTTACAATTACCTTGAACTTTTTCCATATACACTCCACATTGTCAGTGTCGGAACAGAAGTTTTCGTTTTGATCTGTTTGGTTGTCTGAAATCTGCCTTCTATTACTCTTGCTAAGCAGATAAACCTTCCTCCCTTTTTTTGTATTCCTATGTACTTCCATATTCAGGGATGCTGCAACGGCCTTATGATCACTGATTCCCTGTTCTGCGCTTACAGAGTCGAAAAGTTCAGGTCTGTTTGTTATCAGTAGGTCCAAGATGTTATCTCCACAAGTCGGTTCTCTGTTTAATTGCTCGAGGTAATTTTCGGATAGTGCACTCAGTATAATGTCTCTCGATGCTCTGTCCCTACCACCCTTCTTAATCATCTAAGTGTCGCGGTCTATATCTGGTAAATTGAAATCTCGACCTAAGACTATAACATGCTGAGATAATTTAAGTGAAATGTATTCCAGATTTTCTCTCAGTTGTTCTGCCATTAATGCTGCTGGGTAGCACGTAAAGATAGTGGTAGGGAAATGTACGTGTAAGAAATTCATGCCTGTGGAATCCCGGCTTAGAGTTTGAATACAGTAAGCAGTTTCCAAAGAATACAGGTTCCAGTATTTATGTCAGAGATGTAGAGGCTTGCACAGAAGTGTAGGGATGAGGAAAAACCGACCAGTCAAAACCGATAGCAGTGTTTTAATTTTGAATAACTAGTATTTTTCGGTATCTATTTGGTCACTGTTATAGCTGCTCTTTCCCATTTTTTGTTGATAGCTGTGTAAAACACCGTCACTTGAATTTGCCACGGCATCAGTGCTAAAATTTTTTGCATTTAAATAACACTTTTTTGAAAATTACTGGTTTGTTTATTTGTTCCTTTTTCTTTATTTTGAAATACTAGCAGTGAAGCAGTGAAGAACAATGTTCCACTTGTTTTAAAAAAAAATAGAAACGGTAGGAGAAACAACAAACATGCGACATCATATAATGAGAAAGCATCCACAATGATCCCTGAACGAAAATGTGAACTTGAAGTCAGATACCTATAGTTTTATTGACGAGCTATAATCTTGGGATAATAACTTAACCCTTAATTAAGTGGTTGTTTTAGGGTGAAAATCATTGATACCATCCAAAAGAGACACAGCAGAGAAGTCATCAAGTTGGGATCTTTCGCTCTCACTGTGGCTGCGGCCGCCTCCTTCACCTTTGCTTGGGACAATGAGTCCGATTTCTGCCGCAGTCTCGGACCCATATCGATAGTGACCTTCTACTCCATCAGCTTTATTAGTGCCAATCAACCTTTGTTCGAAGTCTACGCTTATTAAGGGAAGTAATTTCAATAATAAATCGAAAATCGATTACTTCAGAAACCGGTTGTTTTGAGCGGTTTTAACATTCGGGTTAAACTTGAGACGAAAGCGACCGGTGTAACACAAATCCGGTTGTTTCAGCAATAACCGCCATCCCTACAGCAGGAGCCAGCTTGGAGAACTGCATCAAACCAGTCTTCGGACTGATGACAACAAGAATATCTTTGATGGTAGCTCCCTTACCGAGTGAGGTATCGCAGTGGTTAGCACACTGGACTCGCATTCGGGAGGACGACGGTTCAATCCCGTCTCCAGCCATCCTGATTTAGGTTTTCCGTGATTTCCCTAAATCGTTTCAGGCAAATGCCGGGATGGTTCCTTTGAAAGGGCACGGCCGATTTCCTTCCCAATCCTTCCCTAACCCGAGCTTGCGCTCCGTCTCTAATGACCTCGTTGTCGACGGGACGTTAAACACTAACCACCACCACCACCACCACCTCCATTATACCAAAATAGAAAATATCCTTGAACAGTCTCCGAATGTCACCGGTTCAGTATACAAATTTGTCGGTAAACAGCGATTTGTGACTGTCGTTGAAGACAGGTCGGAGCCAAAGCGTGTCGCACCAATGGTCCTGGAAGTATACGCTGTGGAGGTGGACAGGACTGAGGGTGGAGCTCTCTTTTAGAAGCGGCCGGGTCACTGTAGGTCAAGGCCTCCCCCCCCCCCTCCCTCCTTCACCCGCTCCTCCTTTGCCGCTGCTTTCCTTTATTCCGCGCTAGCACTGTCTATTGTCTTCCCATTTAATTTCCTGGCTACGCCGGCGCGCGCGGCGCTATCTGATGTCCCTTCTTAGCCCCACCTGCAGCACCAGACGCCAGGTGTGCCCAGCTCCCTTCTGCCCTCCTGCCGTCCCCTATTGCCTCTCCTGCAAAAGAAAAACGGCGACCGGGGACTTGTTCCTCCCGCGAACGACTTCTCCATCTCGGAGCGTAAAATTGCGCTCCGCCCGGAATTGGTTGTAGGGCAGCGGCACTCTCGGTAAACGAGCGTGTATGCGCGCTCCGGCCGGCTGTGTCCCCGTACCGCAGAGAGCGGGTCCGCTCCTACAGTGGAAAAATTGGCGGCGCCTCGTGGAACACTGAACGTCGCGAGTAAACTTCTCGGTCTGTTCTAGAAAATAACTGCTTGAACTGGACGTGAGAGACGGAAAGAAAGGTAATATCTTCTTGTTGGTCACTCTAATAGCAACCTTCAGGTCCAGATAGCAGTCGTAGAATTATATTCAGCATGGAATATTGTATGCTTCATCAATTGCCCCATAATAACAATGTTATTTCGCAACTGTAGAGCAGTAGACAAATGTTCAAATGTGTGTGAATTCCTAAGGGACCAAACTGTTGATATCATCGGTCCCTAGACTTACACACTACATAAACTAACTTACGCTAAGGACACCACACACACACATGCCCGAAGGAGGACTCGAACCTCCGGCGGGAGGGGCCGTGCAATCCGTGATATCGCGCCACTCCGCGCGGCAGAGAAGTAATCAAGATCAAAACAGTTGCAGTTGTAAGTGGTTTCTCTGATCATCGAATTCTGAAGCATGTTCCTTATCGAGCTTTATGATTCGACAACGAACAATGATTACTGTCACTGTAGGATGGCAACTCCAGTACAGTAGTGAAGTAAACTGTAGAGGAAGACTAATTATTTGAAATGCAGAAATTTCTTTCTGTCTCCAAGACAGGTTTAGGAGTTAGCGGTCAAACATACTTTCAACTCCGGCAGTAGATCGACCCATATACTCTTCCTTGATATTTTCTGCCGCTACCCACTAACCTTCAGCTATCATAGTAAACCTTCTGCAGATGTAACTGTTTTTTCCTAATACACGTTCACTAGAAACACATTCAAGATATCTTATCCAGGTTTGCTTACAATGATAAACTATTTGTTATGAACTGGATTACGTACATGTGACAATCTGATATCATACAGGTCTTTGTCTAATTTTGTAGTTAGATAAATTCCTTTATCATTGCTTCGATGGGTGATGATTACTTATGTGAGATAAATAGGGCGAAATAGTGATACCTAAATAAAGATTGCGATTAAAATACAGCACACACACAATATGTATGGCATCATACACTTACAGATTGGCGACTCTGCTCAGCATACCTTTACTTGCGATCTGCTGATGCCACAGTTAGTCCACAAATTTTTTTTTTTCAAATTCAAACTTAATTTTTAAGGAAAGACTTGTTTTAATCATCTCAATAATTATCAAATTAAGTGTTTTACCTTTAAATTGCTGCCACACAACCGTTTCATATGTTTTATTTCATCGTCCAGCTGATGATCATCCTTGACCTTCTGGGGGTATCTGATTTAATTTTCTACTGTTTTATGTCGGGAGGACATCGAGTGGTAGCATGTATGTAGTATTTGAGCAATTTACTGCAGTTTCATTGGTTATATTCGAACGTTAGGAGTATTGAAGTTTAGAGATTTCGTTATGGCGTGCGAAACTCAGAAGGTCATGAGCTAGGTATGAGTTAGGACTTCAGCGAGGATGGGTGAGGTACAGAGAGAATTCTCAGCTTATTTAGAAAGAGTATACAGTGGGTCAAACAAGGAGTTCCCGTAGAAAAACATCATGTATATTTCAGTGGGCAGTGCGGCGCAGATTCGCGAAATGATAAAAATGTATGGAATGAACAAAACTGCTTGATAATCAGGAAATTTGAGAAGTTAGGAGAGAAGGTTCAAGAGCAGCGGAAACATCCACAGTAGCAGGCCACGAAAACACAGCACTGAATTCTTGAAGAAGCGAGAAAACTTGACCTAGATCATGGCAATATATTTTGAAGATTAACTTTTTGCCCACAATTCAGAGAAGAGACAGCAGCGAGACTGTGAGTGATTGTAGGAGAGTGTAAGACGTATGATTTGAAATGCACTTTCCTTCATGGAAACTGGTCAAAGGCAAATCATAGTGAAGTGAAGCTGGGAATACGAATTGTGGAGCGTGATGTAGTTGCGAGGTGGCAGGATCAGTTTAGAACCAATTCGAATTTGTTTGACGAAACTACCTCATAAAATACAGAGACAAATTATAATAGCAGCTAGGGACATGCTTGATGTACGGGGAGTCCAAAACCTACGGCAAGTGTTAGAATACAATCGTAGCACAGAAGCGAGGGGACTATTGCGCTTCGTACATAATTGTTTTCCACTCGAAAGCCAGTAACAGTATAACCAAAGTCGAAGGGCGAGACACCTGCCAAGAAGAAATGGAAATGAATGGCATAGGCGAAATGATCACAGGCGATGGGGGCCTCAGCATCGATCGAATAATAGGAGAAACAACAGGAGACATAACGATCAGCGAGAAGGAAGAGTCCAAATAACTGAAGTTCGTGGAGTTGACCCAAGACGTGACAAAAGGAACGAGGAACAAAGGAATGAATCTAGGAATTGACTCTGAGAAATGATGGGACAGCAGAAGCATTCTATTTGGGTTCTGCAGAGCCCAGGTCCGCTTTGTTAGGAAAGAATACAAGACAGAACTTTGTGAATATCCCGTCCTGGAAGAATAGATCAGTGTGTACTAGATACAGCTACCCAGGTTTCAATTTTAGATAAAGGTATATATGATGTTTGCTATTAGGAACGGTGATGGCTGCATGTAAAACGCCAAATATAATGACTCTAGCCAACATGAATAGCAAGAATGGTTTTATGTGAGTTTTGTGATTATGCATTTGGAGCAATATTTGACCTTGATTTTTTGAATAAGTATGCAACAGTCTTGCACCTAACAAGAGAATTTGTTACCGTGTAAATTGCAAGTTCACTAGTGAATATGCTCTTCGATAATTATCTAGAGAGAGACAGACTCGTGGAGACAAATAAAAGTGAGATTGAAGTGATTCACAGTGGAATAGTGGCCAAACTTCAACACATCCAATCTGTAGTTGGGAACAGGCCTGGAAAATGTGTCGAAGTCACAATGCACGAGTATTTTCACATGTACCAAGGACAGTCCAGACATTTCAATGAAACTTTTAAGTGAAAGAACATCACAAGTTTGTTTTAAACCCTGCCAACTTCTGGTCAGCTTCAAAGAGCAGGCGCAGAAATAAATGAAAACAGTTTGGAAAGAAGGCCTGTAGAAGAGGCATTTAGATCATACAATAACCCGTTGTGGAACATCATTAGGAAAATGGATCTACTTGCCTCACGAAAAATCAATACCAGAATCGAAACAGTGACGGATAGATCAGAGATACTTGAAGAACTGTTGCAGGATTTCATGAGGTACGTGTCCCCATGTTAATCGATTTATCTACTAGCTACTGGCAAACAGAGCGGCACTCGGACTGTCGTAAGTATGCAGCTTTTTTGTGCTACAGATGATGTTTTCAGTTCGTGAAATTACATACGGGATCAAATCTTTCACCGTCTACATTTAGTAGAGGATTAGTATCCATCATCCATGAGACATTAAAAAATTAACTTACACTGTATGTTAACGACATACTTATGGGAGGAAAGACATTGGAAGAGTGTAGTAAAACCCATGAAAGATAGAAACAAGTGAAAATAACTCTTTACGAAGAACAAAGCTACAAGCAAATGAGTTTTTGGGACTCTTCTACAAGCGGGCTGTAATGAAACGCTTACCGCATCCAACCAGTGTCGGTTGACAGCCAAAAACGTAAAATTTGGGAGGACCGAGGCAGAAATGAAAAATTGTAGGAAGCATTATTTAGACAGCCACTTTTGTTTCACCAAGAACGAAGCATGGAATTATGCATGTGGGCGGATTCATCAAGGACCAGGCTCGGCATTCAGTTGTTCCAGGAACTCACAGGATGGAAAAATAATGAAGACAGCTGTCACCTTTGGTATTCGTGTTTTGAGCAAATTGAAAAAATTTTATTCGTAACATCTACAAGCGTTGGCTGTTGTATGGGAATTCAGAAAATTCAGATACTTCTTGACACAGCGAGTAGCGAAGGCATACAGTGACCACAAAGCCTCGAACATCCTGTTGATGGCAAGAATAACATAAGTACGATTCTTACAGTTTGCAGCCTATCTTCAAGAAGTTAAATATCATGTATGAAAAGAGAACAACATCGTGGATGCACTATCACAAGCATCTATGTGTTTTGCCCAGGAGAATGGCTATGAGACCAACGAGAGAAATTTTGAAGTATTATACCTGAAGAAAGTAAATTTAAAAATTTTCGTACTATAATGCTTAATAACATTGGCAGAGAGAGAAGTGTAGGGATCCAATGTTAGGAAAGTTTAAGGAGAAACAGCGAGACAGGACAGTAACCAACATTAGGTAATATTATTTCATTGGTAATGGCATTCTGTTTAGATGAACCAACCGAACCGAGAGCAGTTAGTTACCGTGTATCTCAGAGGAATTTGTCAGCAAGCTAATTTGGTATACACACCTAATTTACACTCATTTAGGACCCTCCAAGTGTTACACTAAGTTGAGAGATTGAGTGCACTTAAATAATATGTACAGGAGCATTGGAGGGCACTGAACGAATGTGCACCATGTCAAAAGGTAACAACCTACAACTGCCATGTATCAAGTCCAATGTTCTTAATCATATCAAGTAAGTTAAGAGACATCGAGATAAAAAAAATGGTTCAAATGGCTCTGAGCACTATGGGACTTAACATCTATGGTCATCAGTCCCCTAGAACTTAGAACTACTTAAACCTAACTAACCTAAGGACAGCACACAACACCCAGCCATCACGAGGCAGAGAAAATCCCTGACCCCGCCGGGAATCGAACCCGGGAACTCGGGCGTGGGAAGCGAGAACGCTACCGCACGACCACGAGATGCGGGCCATCGAGATCACTAACGTATTTGGGTGATACAGAATTCACACACAAGGTAGCAGTAGGTAATAGTGACTTTTGAATCCAAATTTTAACTATTGCACCATTGAAGAACGCCACCATTAGATCAGTAACTAGAGCTTTCAACGACTACTTTCTTCACCCAGTTGGGAAAGCGAGGAGGATTCTGTAAGACAATGGGTCAAAATTTTGATCAAAATATTCCCAGCCTCAAACGGAGCAGGGAGGATTACTAAGATGTGTCGTTTGTAATGTCGCAATCGACACTGATCAAGGTAAGTGTATCTGGCAAAGTTTCAAGATATGATTAATGACTTACCACGTGAGGCTAATAGAATGGCCTCAAGATACGTTCTGACTAACCAAGCACTTGGAGACAGAGTAATAGAAATCGTAGGTCACCCAACTGCTACACATAACTCCCACTAAGAAATTTTTTGTTAAAAATGCACGATAGAGGAAAAGCGGAAAAGCTGAGAAGAGGAAGAAAAATCAGCGAGGACCGATAAGAGAGATAAATAATGAGTTTTTCACTCTGCAGCGGAGTATGCGCTGATATGAAACTTCATGGCAGATTAAAACTGTGTGCCGGACCGAGACTCGAACTCGGGACCTTTGCCTTTCGCTCGCAAGCGTTCTATCATCTTTTTTTTTTTTTTTTTTTTTTTTTTTTTAAAAAAAAAGCCCCTTAGGAAAATTGAACAAAAAAAGAAACTACGTGCCACCGCCACTTTTCATCCTATAACCAAAAAATCTGGTCCACTTCAGGCGTTGGCGCCTGACTAAACCTACCCCAAAGAGCTGCCTATATAGCAGGGGTAATATGGGAATTCAAGGTTAGGGATATCCTTACAAACAAAACAAAATCTTCCTTTTTCTGATTTTTTTTAATATGTTGAATCACGTCTTCTCGAAATTCATGTGTTCCGTTCATTTGTTCAGAAATGTTCATTGGTTCAAACAGGAAACCTTCTTCTCTCTTGGATTAACACATTCCAGCTGCGAGGCAGGTCGTGGAAAGCACTCCCAAGGAAGTTCGAGAAAAATTGTCTGTATTTTGGGTGACGGACAACGACATAATGACGGTCATTGAGGTATGTCCAAAAATCGAGCACAGAATCTACACTTTGTCCAAATAGATAGTGAATGGCATGTCCGCGAATCCAGTTCACAGCGCTGGTCTTTGTCCGAGGAAAATAGTCACGTTCCGGAAATAATAATGAAAGGGGAGTAATCCGATCCGGAATGTCCAGTGTTAGAAAAGCCACAATACGACGAATCAATTGCCAAACCTTCGCCGCCGGTCCGCAAACAAATAGATGTTCGTTATTGTCTGGCACTCCACACGTGGAACATAGAGGTGATTGGGCGAGGTGGATACGATGAGGACGAGATTGGTTGATTTGCTTACCATTGACAGGTACCAGACAGATTGAACATTCGTGTCAAGGTAACAGGCGAACAAATCGCGCCATACATGACGTCAATCAACCTGGGGGAACTTTTGTTCAATCGGTTGAGTAAAAGCTGTCTTGGTAAGGTGAGGCGTAGATAACTGAGTTCAAGAAAGAAGTATCTTATATAATGGAACTGGTCCGGAACACCCTAAATCATCACTGGGGCTGACAGAGAGACCGGCGTATTTAACGACAGGAAGAGACCAGTGAGGCTCGTTGGGCAACGTGGTCATACCGTCATCTGGGAGCTGACAAATAGGGCGCGAGCTCTATCCGGCACGTGAAACAGACATATCCCACCTCGTTCACGGGGAAGAGTAAGGGTTGCATAGTTAACTTTGAACAACAGCCAAGAGCTGACGAAAGATGCCATCGCTGCCAACATGCGACGTGCCACAGTAAGCGGGGAGGTAGAACTTGTGCTACATGGGGAACTCGTGATGCGATATTTATACTGACATATCGAGCTCGTTGGAGAATATCTAGGGATCGAAGGCGATGGTCCATACGACCTGCTCTGATCATTAAAAGGAGGCGTCGGCAGTTGATGGTGGCTGAACGCCGGAGATCAGATGAAAAATCTATTCCCAAACAGCGAATGGTATCAACGATGGTGAGAGGTGTAACGCACTCCACGGGTAGTACCGTGCCAATGAACATACCTTGTGATTTACGTACGTTTAAAGAGCTACCCGACGCCTGACCATAAGTCGCTACCCATGTCAAAACAGCTCGAACATCGTCGGCATTACGTAAACAGCATAGGCCGTGCAACAGAATCGGTAGCGATCTATGGACAACCCTACCAAACGTTGTCGTAGTCCACATAGCAAGGATTCCAAAGAAAAGGCGTACAAAATCCCTGATAGAGGGCAACCTTGACGTACGGATCGACCTATTGTTATCGGAGGAGTGAGTCTACCATTGTACATAATCCTGGATGAGGCACCCCGCAGAAGGCGCATCACTACCGTGATAACGGCGACTGGGAAACCCATATTGTAGAGAGCGGCCTTAAGGAACGAATGATCAACCCTATCAAAAGCTTGACTAAAGTCCAAAGACGCAAGTGCCCCAGAGACGCGTTGTGCCTGGGTAACGGCGATCATATCCCTGTAGCGGCATAAAGCCGTGCGGATATTATTATTCCCTCCCAAAGATGCTTGGTCTGTCGACACAACATATCGGGCAACGTTTTTAAGTCGTGCCGCCAAAAGGTGAGTGAAGATTTTCATATCACTGTAAAGGAGGGTGACGGGCCGATAATCACTGACATTGTTGCCACCATGCGGTTGATGTACAGGAACAATAATTCCTTCCATGAAAGCGTCCGGCACAGGTACTTCCGGAGAAATCAGTTCCCGACCGATGAAGGTGAAGGTGGAATCTAACAAATCACGGAAGGTGCGATAAAATTCCAGGGGAAGACCGTCGGGTCCTGGGGAGCGATTGATGGTTCCTGCCCGGATCGCATCGCGGACTTCATCATCAGTCACCTCTGACATCAAGTCAATCGCCACATCTCCTGAGATACCACTGAAGTTGAGCTGTGAGACTTCCTCGATCAACTCTGGGGAAGGTGGAATTGCGGCGTAGAGCTGCTGGTAGTGGGCATGAAGCACATTCCCTATTGCAGATTGAGTTACGTAGCGACGTCCTTCTTGGTCTGTTAGGACGTGAATCAATTTTCGGCGTCGATGTTGGCGTTCTTGGATGATATGGTACATCGACGGAAGTTCATGAGGCATGCGATCAGCAGTACGAGATCGTACTATCGCCCCTTCCTAACGCCTTCGCATGAGATTGGAGATGTGGGCCTTAGCATGGTTCATCCTTGTATGGCGCTCAGGGGAGGCTGGCATCGTGGAGCATTCTCGTAGGATCCTGTAGTAAAAGTCCATAGTGCGCTTCCTTCAGGCGACATCTTTTCCATACCGGATCAAAGTTCCGCCAAGAGCAGGTTTTGCACACTGGATCCACCAAGATATGGTAGACGGATACGTGGGACGGCGTCTATTACACGTGATCCCAGTGTCTTCTATTAGAAGTCGACAGTCAGGTGAATTAAGAAGTGCGGTGTTCAGTTTCCATAAATCACGTCCGTGCCATACTGCCTGTCTTGTGAGAACGACATCACAGAAGTAAGCGTCATGATCTGAGAAAGCAACAGGCCAGATTTCAGCCTGTCGAGTGTGTTGAATTAGGAATCGCGAGATGTAAATGCGATCCAGTCGGCTAGAGGAGTGCGCAGTGTAGTACGTAAAGCCCAAAAGATCACCGTGAACATGTCTCCATGTGTCGATAAATTGTAGTCGCGTGACAACTGTTTCAAGAGCTGCGCATGGTGAGTGACGCGGCAATTGATCCTGAGGTCGCTGGGTGCAGTTGAAGTCTCCACCCATGACCCAGTCACCGTGTGGTCCCATAAAAAAGGGTGTAACTTCATTCGCGAAGAATGCATTGCGTTCACGACGGTAGCTGGAGCCCGACGGCGCATAAATGTTGACGGTGCGTACACCAAAGATAATAAGGGCCATACCTCTGCCGTTGGGGAGATATAGGACATCTTCGGCAGGAAGATCTTCTCGTAATATGACGGCAACACCACTACCGGTGTCAGAAGCGGGAGAAAGATGCGCCGTGAAGCCATGTGTTGGTGAAAAATCGGCGACATGCACTTCCTGAAAAAGCGCAGTATCTATGTCCGCATCATAAATCATATCGCGGAGCAGCGCTAGTCTGTGGGGCGCACGAATGGTCGCGAGGTTAATTGTTGCGACACGATAATGCTGGTGTTGGAGTCCCACAGGCACAGGTGGGGCTCCTTCTTCAGGAGCGTGAAGACGTCGATCTTGCGGGTCCGCTGAAGAGGCTGCTATTGTGGAGAGTTTGCGGGCGCGGGCGCAACCGATGGGGGCGCCCCATCATCAGCACCGTCCACCCCAGTCCCTTCGATCTCCACGTCGTCTGCCCAGGAGACTGACACTGCGGTAGGGCATCGGCTGTGCACATCATCCACGTGGAGAGGTGACTTAGTTTTCGGCTTAGCGGATAGGCTCTCTTCAACGTCGACCTGTGGGGGCGACGGCGCCAGTAAGGAGGGGTGTTCGTTGCCAGTGGTCGCCTGTGGCGGGTCGTCCGCATTAGACATCTGGTCATCAAAGAGCGGTTTGCCGTCCATCCTCGGGTCTGCATCCTTGGTATCCATCCGTAGAATGGATTCATCAGGGGGTGTACGGCTATGTTTCTTTCTCTTTCGTGGCGATCCTTGTTTTCGAAAATTTCGTTCAGAGTTCGATTGCGGGTGGCTTTCATCTGACTCCGGACCAGTCTGAAGGAAAGCAGAAGTAGGTACCATTCCCTGATCAACGTCCATCTCAGTAGCATTTTCAGTCACCGGGCTGCGAAGATTCGGCAGGTCAGGATCCGGCTTCTGTGGCACCTCGGAATGAATCTCCGTAGCGGGTGCATCTACCTGATCAAACGATGTCAACGGAGTAGGAAGACCTTGTGTTGACGCGCCACCTTCCTGGGCAACCTTGGCATATGTGACAGGGATCTGAGTTATCACCGCTGGGGACGCTTCCTCACCGACCGGCGTCTGGATCAGGCGGCGTCGTATGCAGGCGGATCTGATGTGGCCTTCTTGTCCACAACCCGCACATGTTCGCGGTTGGCCGTCGCACATGACAATGGCTCGTACCCCGCCAATTGTCAGGTATGATGGTATATGTTTTTTCAGGTCAATTTTGACCTGACGCACACCAATAAGGACATCGTAGGTCGTGAAGGTTTGCCAGTTTTCCTCTACGTAACCGATGACGTTACCGTATGGTTGTAACGCAGAGACAACTTCGTCCTTCGGTAATTCGAAAGGTAGTTCAAACACCCTAATCGTGTGTTGACCATACTCTGCGAGTTCAAGTGTTACAGCTCCGACGTGACCATCAGAGTATTTGAACTTATGACCATCGGCATGTCGGCGAATAACATTTTCACACACCTCGGTGTTTGTGATTGTAATATAAACGACACTACTCGTCATCAAAAACTGGATTCCGAGAACGTGGTTAGGATCTAAACGAACTTCTTCACGTAGAAACCCTTCAACTTCATGTGCACGAGGTCGCGCATGTTCAGCTGGGAAAGAAACTTTAAGGGTCGCACGGCAGTAAGCGTTCGACATGTTCACGGTGGACGGACACAAGCCTTAAAGCTACGACGCGGAAGTAAACAACGCCGGCAGCGGAGCACTGGCCGGCGCGCGAGATCGACCGTCATCTGAGCTACCCAAGCACGACTCTCGACCCGCCCTCACAGGTCCGCTGCAGAGTGAAAATCTCATTCTGGAACCATCCTCCAGGCTGTGGCTAAGCCATGTCTCCGCAGTATCCTTTCTTCCAGGAGTGCTAGTTCTGCAAGGTCTGCAGGAGAGCTTCTGTTAAGTTTGGAAGGTACGAGACGAGGTACTGGCAAAATTTAAGCTGTGAGGATGGGTCGTGAGTCGTGATTGGGTAGCTCAGATGATAGAGCACTTGCCCGTGAAAGCAAACGTCCCGAGTTCGAGTCTCGGTCCAGTACACAGTTTTAATCTGCCAGGAAGTTTCAAGAGGGATAAAGCTTCCTGTAGAAGACGAAGTTTTACTACGAACCTAGAAGCAAACTTAGAAGAGAGGGGATCTGAACAACAAGTTCTTTTACATATTTTGTGGCCTTTACCATGAGTGGAAAATTGTTCATAACAGTGTTGTAGAATTAAATACTCTACAAAGCAGCAAATTAATTCTAAAACACCACACTTCACATGTAAAGAATTTCAGGATGAGAAGTTTTGTAGGAATGAGCAGTGACATGACATTGATCCTCAGGTCTGTCATAAAAATCAGTATTAATGACATCAAGTAATCCTACCTAAACGTAGAAGTCACGAGGTTGTGAAAGAGAGTTTTTGCAGGGAACAATTCCAGTTATGGTCAGGAGAAGTCAGGAAGGTGGTGTAAGAATTACTGACAACAGATACATTAAATGGATCATTGACGAAAATTTGTGTATTTGTGGAAGGTTATTTTTTCTATGTTTGCTGGTGTCAGTAAGCACTGAGTAAGAAACCACGGACTTTGATAATTACGATTTATGTGAGTGTGATGTTATGTTGCAAGGACGTTGACTTACATGATTATTTGCCAGTTTGATGAGAGTTTGACGTGGCAGTTTTTTATTTTTATGTACTGTCTGTTGACAGAGAAGAGAGCTGGACTTTTTGAGGAAGACTAAGGCAAAAGGAAAGGAACAAACCAAAAGATCACGGAAGAGTGCATATTTCATTACCCTAGGAAGGAAGGTAAGGCGAAACTGATTCATTAATCACGGATGTACAGGTCACGAACCATTGCAGAATATCGCACAATATAACCTACCATAAGGAAAAGTGGAAAGGTAGATAAGAGTGAACTGCCAAATCAAATAACATATAATCTAAGAGTACTACGTGTCATAATTTTCACGTCAGCTGACAACCGTTTTATGCATGTACTTAAGTTTCATCGTTTTATGTTTTGATCGCTGCAGTTTAGAGAAGGCGTTTGATACAGTTCCCCACAGTCGTTTAGTGAACAAAGTAAGGGCATATGGACCATCAGATCAATTGTGTAATGGGATTGAAGAGATCCTAGATAACAGAACGCAGCATGTCATTCTCAATGGAGAGAAGTCTTCCGAAGTAAGAGCGATTTCAGGTGTGCCGCCGGGGAGTGTCGTAGGACCGTTGCTATTCACAGTATATATAAATGACCTTGTGGATAACATCGGAAGTTCACTGAGGCTTTTTGCTGATGATGCTGTAGTATATGGAGAGGTTGTAACAATGGAAAATTGTACTGCAATGCAGGAGGATCTGCGACGAATTGACGCATGGTGCAGGGAATGGCAATTCAATCTCAATGCAGACAAGTGTAGAGTGTTGCGAATACATAGAAAGAAAGATCCTTTATCATTTAGCTACAATATAGCAGGTCAGCAACTGGAAGCAGTTAATTCCATAAATTATCTGGGAGTAGGCATTAGGAATGATTTAAAATGGAATAACCATATAAGCTTAATCGTCGGTAAAGCAGATGCCAGACTGAGAGTCATTGGAAGAATCCTAAGGATATGCAGTCAGAAAACAAAGGAAGTAAGTTACAGTACACTTGTTCGCCCACTGCTTGAATACTGCTCACCGGTGTGGAATCCGTACCAGATAGGGTTGATAGAAGAGAGACAGAAAATCCGACGGAGAGGAGCGCGCTTCGTTACAGGATCATTTAGTAATCGCGAAAGCGTTATGAAGATGATAAACTTCAGTGGAAGACTCTGCAAGAGAGACGCTCAGTAGCTTGGTATGGGCTTTTGTTGAAGTTTCGAGAACATACCTTCACGAAGGAGACAAGCAGTATACTGCTCCCTCCTACGTATATCTCGCTAAGAAACCATGAGGATAAAATCAGAGAGATTAGAGCCCACACAGAGGCATACCGACTATCTTACTTTCCTCGAACAATACGAGACTGGAACAGAAGGGAAAGCCGATAGAGGTACTCAGGGACCGTCCGCCACAGACCGTCAGGTGTCTTGCGGAGTATGGATGTAGATGTAGATGTACTGTAAGACAGAAAAAGAATTCGTAAGACGGAACGTGATGGAAGAATAGAAACTGTAACTGTTAGATGAAAGAAAGAAAATAAAGATGAAAGAAAAAGGATAAGGTAGTAAGGTTGAGGAATGTGTAGGGCGGCAAGCATGCAGATAATGGTCAGTAGTCTACTATGTATCAGTAGACCTCTCTGGGATTCTGGTGCGGTATGTGAGTACAAATAAGAACATGGCAGTAAGTAACCAATAACCTAAACCTCGCCTGAGCTTCCAACGGAAATATGAATTAAAGAAACTGTCATATTACGATTGAAAGACTGTGTCTGAAAATCTTAAGTAATAGGAATGTAAATACAACTTAACTGTCATAATATAAATGAAATATATAAAACTGAGTTTCTGAAGGTACGTGAAGTCAGTTATTGAATTAGATGATTTAATGTGTATAATAAGAGTTGAAATAATGTTGAAATAAGAAAAGTCAGTGAAATTTAAATTTTGTTTGCAGGGATAAAGAAGTAATAAAATAGAGGAATTGAGATTGTTCATTTGTAATGTTCTGAAACTGTAAATATATTGAGAATGTTTATTTGCAATGTTGTTACAGTAAGGTAGGAGCTGGACTACGTGTGAATGTTTCTCGAGATTTTAGTGTTAATGCATGTATTGTTCAGCTGTTTGAAGTTACGGTCAGTCACACGTTGGAGGAAGACAGGAGTGAGCTCTTGAAGGGCGTGACGGAAGGTAAAGGAATGGGTAAAACATGTGTTACTGCCCATCCGTTTCGGCCTGTCGTGCACACTGTGGCATAAGGAACCAGCCCTGCAAGTTGCTCAGCCATACCACGCGCCATGGTACTGGTAGCTGTCCTCTGACCCAGAACAGACACTGCTAGGACAGTACTCTCTACCTCTTTATCACTCACTATGCTCTTATACACGCTGTAGATCCAAGGGAATTCCCAGCAACTCATCACTGCCTCGCCACGACTGAACATCCAGCTCGTCAGACGAGAAGAACAGCCACAAGAAAGGCGTTCAGAAGCGGTCATGTTTACTTGTGTCAAATGATGACATCCTATCGGGACTGCATATAATTACCGTCAACCAACCACTACATGTTGTCCATGTGGTGAATCTACTTGTCTTACATATAATGAAAACTGAGACGATCACGAACATACTCACGATTTTCAAGGTGATGGGAGTGAAGGGTACATGCTTTTGACTTTAACATAGAACCTTGTGAATAGAGTGGAGCGTTTTGTCTAGTGAGAGGAATTTGTAGACTGCAGAATGTTGAGCTACTGAAAAGACGCTAAGAAATTCAACGTAGAGGAATCTTGTGATACTATTAAGGAAGGAAGAGATGTTGTTGCAACTTTGTTACTACACCTGTACCCAAAACAATGGTGAACAGCTGTGATGACATCAAGGAACTGTACTCTTTTAAGACAGATTATGGTCACCAGTTCTGTGAAGAAATTAACAATTTCTTATGTGTGTGTAATAGACACAATAGGGAGACACCTTATCTTGAGAACAATCTTATATTTCAAACAATTCATCCTCTCATTAGACCATTGTTAGTGTGCCATAAGAAACAATACTCGTTCCAGTAAACCTTGAACCCAGAAGCTAATTTCATACTTCTCGTACCAAACCAGCGACTACGCTGATATCCAATGTCTAACAAGTTTTGTGCCTCGGTCCAGGGCGAGAGAGAAATACTCTGTGATGTCAGGAAAGTTTTGTTCCCCCTTTGCATACTTCAAAAGTACACACATCAAAAAATGTTTTGCATCACACCAGTTCCCAGAACTCCTGAAGGCGGACGTCGACTGTGGATATTGCATCATTGACACAGTCCCGTAGACTGTTCAGAGGTGACACTAAACCCGCCCAAAGATGTAAACAACCATTCATGAGCAGCGCCTATTAGACGGAGGGGGTCCGACAGCCGATCAGTTCCAGTCATTCCACCAGGAAAGTGCTACACGGCTCGTGTTGTCTGTAATTCAACCATGCCTAGACCGTCAGTACCGCGGTTCGATCGCGTCTGCATTGCTACTTTGCGCCAGGAAGGGCTCTCAACAAGGGAAGCGTCCAGGCGTCTCGGGATAAACCAAAACGATGTTGTTCGGACATGGAGGAGATACAGACAGACAAAAATTGTCGATGACATGCCTCGCGCAGGCCGCCCAAGGGCTACTACTCGCAGTGCATGACCACTACCTACGGATTATGGTTCGAATTGTTCAAATGGCTCTGAGCACTATGCGCCTTAACTTCTGAGGTCATCAGTCGCCTAGAACTTAGAACTAATTAAACCTAACTAACTTAAGGACATCACACACATCAATGCCAGAGGCAGGATTCGAACCTGTGACCGTAGCGGTCGCTCGGCTCCAGACTGTAGCGCCTAGAACCGCACGGCCACTGCGGCCGGCTACGGATTATGGCTCGGAGGAACACTGACAGCAACGCCACCATGTTGAATAATGCTTTCCGTGCTGCTACAGGACGTCGTGTTACGACTGAAACTGTGCGCAATAGGCTGCATCATGCGCAACTTCATTCCCGACGTCCATGGCGAGGTCCATCTTTGCAACCACGACACCATGCAGCGCGGTACAAATTGGTCCAACAACATGCCGAATGGACCGCTAAGGAATGGCATCACGTTCTCTTCACCGATGAGTTTCGCATATGCCCTCAAACAGACAATCGTCGGAGACGTGTATGGTAGCGACCCGGTCAGGCTGAACGCCTTAGACACATTGTCCAGCGAGTGCAGCAAGGTAGAGGTTCCCTGTTTTGGGGTGGCATTATGTGGGGTCGAAGTACGCCGCTGGTGGTCATGAAGGCGCCGTAACGGCTGTACGAGACGTGAATGCGATCCTCCGACCGATAGTGCAACCATATCGGCAGCATATTGGCGAGGCATCTGTCTTCATGGACGACAAAAATTCGAGCCCCCATCATGCAAATCTTGTGAATGACTTCCTTCAGGATAACGACATCGCTCGTCTAGAGTGGCCAGCCTGTTCTCCAGACATGAAACCTATCAAACACGCCTGGGATAGATTGAAAAGGGCTATTTATGGACGATGTGACCCTCGAATCACTTTGAGGTGTCTACGCCGAATATCCAATGAGGGATGGGACAATCTGGACCAAAAGTACCTCGATTAACTTGTGGATAGTATGCGACGACTCATACAGGCGTGCATCAATGCAAGGGGACGTGCTACTGGGTATTAGAGGTAACGGTGGGTACAGAAATCTGAACTACCACCTGTGAAGGTCTCGCTGTATGTGTGGTTTTCATGAGCAATAAAAAGGGCGGAAATGAAGTTTATGTAGACCTCTATTCCAATTTTATGTAAAGGTTCCGTAACTCTCAGAGCCGAGGTGATGGTAAACTTTTTTGTGTGTAGTTCCCGTTCAAAGGTGAAATATGTGTCATCGGTCGAGACATGGCAAGAATATTATAGTAAATTTAATTCTAGCAACAAGTTATCGAATCTCACATATTATTTTCTAAACAAGTAAAACAATTGATTTTATTGGATTTTCTGGTGCTGTGACACAGTTTATTTTCGATTCATGCCGACTTACTGAGTGCCATTTTAAATCAATATAACGTTTATAATTGTGTTATTGATGTTGATATTTGTTTGCTTACACGATTGCTTCTTATCTTATTTATCGGAAAGTTCACCTTGTGAATGTGACCATACGATTTATGTCCTGTCTACAGATTCTTCAATGTAGCACTTCGCAGGGTAATGCTCTGTTTACGACACTGCACATCATGTTTGTTGACTGTTACTGGATATCGAAAGTCCTGTTTCATTTTAGGAAAGAATCCAGTTGCTAAATTTTACAATGGCTCTGAGCACTGTGGGACTTAACATCTATGGTCATCAGTCCCCTAGAACTTAGAACTACTTAAACCTAACTAACCTAAGGACAGCACACAACACCCAGTCATCACGAGGCTAAATTTTATATGTCAGCAATTGCCAGTTTAGCGAATTTTCCGTTACTCGAAGTGTAGATAAAGGGTTAGAGAAGTTGCTAGACTTCAAGCCTTAGTTGATAGATTGCTGTATATGATTGTCGATTAACAACGCTGTAACACTGATCATAACCTTACAGGTCTAAAATCTCGAAAAACAAACTTTCAGTAGCTAGTCTGGGTTGAACTATTCACGAAAGTTTAACACAAAGCAGTAACATATATCGCAGGAACAAGTTTAACTTTGAACTGAGCACGAAGCGCGTAACGAGTATCGCGCGGATCCCCGCGCACAAAGCAGTGCCGTGCTGCCGTGAGCGCCCCACCCTGCTGTCAGCAGCTCTGTTCAGGCTGATACGCTCGAGCGTGGACGAGAGGTATTTCTCATCTCCGCCGCAGTCAGCTTTTATGATGTGCGCTTGCGACGTCAAAATTTCATTTTTGAACGAGTGACCATTTCCAGTGCTCGAAACAGAAAGCTTTGTAGCTCAAAGCCGCCGTTATTAGCTTTCGGCGAGCTTTAATACCGCACACGACTACAAAATGTAACCAGAATGTATCGGGCACACGTTGGTTATATTTTTGCAGAGCAGGAAAAAGAAGAATAAAAGGAATCCACTAATAATTGATGACTTCAGTGGAAATACAGACTGATGTATCGTATGCTCGTCAGTGAACAAATACCACATAAAGGATTTTATTTGTATGTTCATTGAGAGTACGGTTCTGAAGCGGTGTTAATACTGCAAATGTTTGTGCCGACTTTCCAAGTACTCCTTCGTGTATGGACGCTTTTGTTTGCTTTCCTCTTTATTACATTTTTTTATTTACACAGTACGATTAATTTGCGTTAATTTATATCATCGAACGCAACGGACTTGTAGCGTTAATATCTGCAGGTTCTCTTCCTTACTTGGTACATCAATGCTATTTATATTGTGGGCAAGAATAACGTTTACTCGTCTGTCGCAATTAATTTTATTGGAAGGAACATGTTTCATGAAAGTGTGTTAGACACCTTCTGTGTTTCATTTTCTCTTCTGTGTTTCATATGTGTCCTTAGCTTTTTGTCTGACGACTCTTCGACTTCAGTTTCTTTGGTGAGTTCCGCGTAACTGCAAGCTAGAGTCTTTATCTACATAACACTTAAACTTCCTGTTAGTCAATACAGCAGCAAGATCAGCAACGCTGCAGGAGCAAGTTTAATTGCGAAGCAAGCTTGGACATGCAGGTGATGAAATTCATCAGAAATGCTTGCCTCCAGAAGCGCTCATTAGTTATTCCTCCTTTCGAGATAAACAGCAGCAATGAAATTCTTCATGCTGGTGGATGTGGTAGAATCCTGTAAGTTCGACACCACATGAGTCTACCATCACCAACATCATCCATGGTTTCTCAGATGATGAAGACAGATAATAATAGATGCAGGCTGTGAGCCAAATTAAAATACCTGCCGAACAATATTTTTTTTATTTCGAACTGTTTTTCAGACAGCACCTTTGCGAGTGAACGAAGTTATGCAATAAATCAGACCCAAGATGACATTACTTTCTGTCATACCGTCTACATGTGAGTGTAATTACACTACTATGAGTGTGTGTGTATGTGTGTGTGTGTGTGTGTGTGTTTGTGTGTTTGTGCGTGTATTTGTTCTATGACTTGGGTACCCCAGAGACAGGGGTAGCGCCGATGCGGTTTTTTTGGTATGCATGTTCTTACTCAAAATACATACTAATGGAGGAAGATCATTTCTGACGCCTTCCAGATCCAAATTATAGCAAGAATGTAGCTGCTGCTTTAGGCTTAAATAATAATAATAATAATATATTATGATAAAATGTTAAACAAAGATGGCGCAATGTGCTCACTAGCTGGTGGGTAATTACACAAGACGACTATGAGACAGAAATATCGTGAGGTAGACCTAACCTACCTCCCCATGTCTACCTTTACTCTCTCTCTCTCTGTCTCCCTCCCTCCCCCCCCCCTCTCTCTCTCTATCTCCGAAACATGAGTTCCCTGTCCTTCTACACAGCTTCATGTCAGACGAAAGTAGTGTGTATCCTATATAACTGATAACCCCAGAGCAATCGAAAAAATAGTTAAATATCGGAAAAATTGTTTAAAAATTTATTAGTTGCTAATCTAAATCACATTGATAAAATACAACCTTCTTGTCATTCCGTCTACAATAATTCAGTATCTGATCCATAGCCGTCCGGGGTGGCCGAGCTATTCTAGGCGCTACAGTCTGGAACCGCGCGACCACTACGGTCGCAGGTTCGAATCCTGCATCGGGCATGGATGTGTGTGATGTCCTTAGGTTAATTAGGTTTAAGTAGTTCTAAGTTCCAGGGGACTGATGACCTCAGAAGTTAAGTCCCATAGTGCTCAGAGCCATTTATGCGATCCATGGGTGTGTTATCTGAATTCATATCATTTTACATTGCAAACGAACGTTTCTAAGATTCGCTGTGCATATATGACGCAACTCCTATGTACTGAGAGAGAATACAATATATGTTAAAAAAAACGCCGTCCTCTTACGTACACAGAACTAGTGATAGTTAGACAATTTGGTTTTGTCACTACATCTGTCTATACGGCACTGTCTTTCCACTATCATAGCATGTGTTCTGTCATGTCTCATGTATTTTAGTCATTACAATCCCTCTCCACTTATTACTCGATTTGTATACTTCCCTTTAATTTCCGTGTGTGTGTGTGTGTGTGTGTGTGTGTGTGTATGTGCGTGTGTGTGTGTGTGTGTGTGTGTGTGTGTGTGTGTCTGTGATACAATATTCCTCCAACGCTCTTTCTGTATAAATAAAAAATATGTAACATTTTTTCCATGAGCTCTGCAAGCTCTCTCATATTTAAGCACTGTTCCCTCCATCATTTTTGGGGTCCAGATGATGGTGTCATTCTAATAGTTCTCTCTTCCCTGCTACAGACTTGTAGCTTTCGAGGCACTTTGATCTAGTATGCTTTTTTTATTGTTTGATTCTTCACTTTTCTGACTGCATTGATGCTGCCAGTCGCTAATTCCTTCCCCGCGCCAATCTTTTCATCCCAGAGTAGCACTTGCAACCTACGTCGTCAGTTATTTGCTGGATGTATTCCAGTCTCTGTCTTCCTCTATAGTTTTTACTCTCTACAGCTCCCTCTAGTTCCATGGAAGTTAACCGGTGATGATTTAACAGAGATGCTATCAATTTGTCCCTTCTTCCTATTAGTCATTTTCGTAAACCCTTTTTCTCGCGGATTCTACAGAGAACCTCCTCATTCCTTACCTTACCAGTCCACCTAAATATAAAATTCTTGTGTGGCACCACATTTCAAATGCCTCGATTCTGTTCTGTTCCAGTATCCTCATTGTCCATTTTCACTACCACGGAATGCTTATTGCAAAGGTACATCCTCATAAATATCTTCCTCAAATTAAGGCCTATTTTTAGTACCAGTAGACCTTTTTTGGTCAGGAATGCCTTCCTTCTCAAGGCTAGTCTGTTTTTTATATCCTTCTTGTTCCGGCCATCATGGGTTATTTTCGTGCCTAGGTAGCAGAGTTCCTCAGTATCTACTTTGTGATCCTCAATTATGATGTTAACTTTGTCGCCGTTCTCATTTCTGACACTTTCATTAATTTGGCGTTCTTCGATTTACTCACAACCCATATTCTGTAATCATTTGAATTTTCACTCCATTCAACACACTTTCTAATGATTCTTCACTTTCACTGAGGGTAGCAGTGTCATAAGCGAATCTTACCACCTTTTCACATTGAATTGTAATACCACTTTCAACCTTTCTTTTATTTCCACCATTTGTTTTTTGACATGCATCTCTGTCTTACACCTCTTTTAATCCGAGCACATCATTCTTGATCATCCGGTGTAATTGTTCCCTCAGCGTTCTTGTAAATACTGTATATAACCAGACACTAATATAGATTACCTTAGTTATCTTATAATTTCTAATATCTTGCACCATTTTTCATTGTCGAACGCTTTTTCCAGGTCGACAAATCTTGTGAAAGCGTCTTCACTTTTCTTCAGTCTTGCTTCCATCATCAACTGCAACGTCAAAACAGCGGCCGTGGTGACTTTACCTTTTCTAAACCCAACTGATCTTCATCTAGGCTAATTCTCATTTGTTGTTTCGTTCTATTTGCACATTTTAATAAGGTTACATATTTCGATCACTCGGGATAATCTTAAGATCGAATCAGTTGCTCCAGCAGCCTGTCTTCTCTACTCAGAACCACATGCAAGAGTAATCTGACAAGTGTTTCTGAGTACAAAAGACGGATTGATGACTCAGCTACTTCGATCTGAAGATTATCCTCAGTGATCGAAACATGTAATCTAATTAAAATGTGCAACTGAGACACAGCAAAAAATGAGTATTATCTAAGATATCATCACAGGTGCTGATCTTTGTAAGACGAGTATGTTGGCTATGGTGATAGTCCTCTAACTCAAACCCTCTTTTCTTTTCCATTCATCTATATATTGTTCTTGTCAACAACCTGGATGCATGAGCTGTTAAGCGATTATGAGGATTGTGTTGCAGTTCTTGCACTCGTCGTCTATTGGTATCTTGAGAACTGCGTGGCAGATGTTTTGTTTCGTTTTCTTTCTTTTTTTCCGAAGTCTGAAGGCATATCGCCAGTCTCATTAATTCTACACACCAACTTGAACAGTTGTTTTATTGACACTTCCCAAGATGATTTTAGAAACTCTGATAGAATGCCTTATTTGATCTCAAGTCGTCCAAAACCAAATTCTGACTCTAAAAGTGAATCCCTTACCCTTTCACTATCGACTCCTGTTTATTCTTCTATCACATCATAAGACAAGTCCTCCCCTTCATAGAGGCTTCCAGTGTACTCTTTACACCTACCTGCTCTCTCGTCTGCGTTTAACAGTGGAACATCCATTGCACTCTTAATGTTACCGATTTTCCTGTGCAATTTCACCGAAGATTGTTCTGACTTTTTCGTATGCTGAGTCAATCCAAATGGTTCAAATGGCTCTGAGCACAATGGGACTTAACTTCTCGGGTCATCAGTCTCCTAGAAATTAGAACTACTTAAACCTAACTGGCCTAAGGACATCACACACATCGATGCCCGAGGCAGGATTCGAAGCTGCGACCGTAGCAGTAGCCCGGTTCCGGACTGAAGGGCCTAGAACCGCTCGGCCACCACTTCCGGCTGAGTCAATCCACCGACAATCATTTCTTTTTCTATACCTTCACTTTTTTCATGTAGCCGTTTCGCCCTACGTACCCATCACTTCCTACTTATTCATTCCTAAGTGATCTGTTCATCTGTATTCCTAAATTTCCTTGATCATCTTGTGCTTTCTTCTGTCGTCGAACATGTGTTCCAAGTTATCTCCCTCGTACATGTGTTTTTCGCAACTTCTGTTATTGCCCTTTTTAGAAATGTTCATTTATCTTCAACTTAAATGCTTACCGCTCTGTTCATTGTTACAGTGTCTACAGCCTCAGATAAATTCAAGCGTATCTCTTCATTCCTCAGTACTTTCGTATCCAACTTTTTACCCATTGATTCTTCATGACTAGTCTCTTAGAATTCAGCCTATTCTTTATTATTACTAGCTTGTGATTTGAGTGCACATGTGCTCCCGAGTACAACTTAAAATTCACTACCTCATGTCTGATTCGCTGCTTGATCATGATGACTTCTCACGTAAACATTTCTTCTGTTCCTTCTTCTACAACCACATTCCAGGCCTCCGTTACTATTAGATTTTCATCTTCCTTTATTTACTGAATTCCTCGTTCATTATCCACACATACTTCATCTGTCCCTTCATCTTCTTTTTGCGACGTCTACATATACTTCGGAACTGTTGTTGTCGGTGTTAGTTTGTGTCGAATCTGATGAGAGTGACCCTATCACTAAATTGTTCACAGTAACTCAATCTCTGCCCTACGTTCCAGTTCATAACGAATCCTACTCCCGTTATGCCCTTTTGTGCTGCTATTGATATTACCCTATAATAGTCTGACCAGACGCCCTTGCTTTTTTTTCCATTTCACTTCTTTGATCCCAATTTATCTACGTGAACCTTAGCATTTCCATTTTCAGATTTTCTAGTTTTTTATCACGTTCAAACGTTTGACATTCCTTAACCCGACACTTAGAACGTTACGCTCTCGCTAATTATTCAGTCTTTCTCTCATGGTTATCTCCACCCTGGCAGTCCTCTCCTTCACGTAGGAATGGGGGAGTAGTCCGGAGTCTTTTGCCAATGGAGAGAAAATGATGACACTATTTCAATTACTATCCACCTGTGGATACATATTTGGTGTCTTTATTGCATCCACATGGGGTTGATCATTGCTGATTCTTCCGTCTTTAAGGGGAAGTTTCCCAACCCTCTGTCCGTTCCTCAGCTCTCTTTGACATGACCGTTAGCAGGTCACGGGTGACCTCTTATGCTGGACGTCCCCCCCATTGCTGACGATTGTTATTTAAGATGTGAGCAGCAGCGAGGTTCAAACCTCTAACCCAGGACGTTTTAATTACTGGTCAATGACGCTGCTCTGGGCCATGGGTGAATCCGGATCTCGTGCTTATGTCACAAAAAATGCTACTTCCTAAGTACAAAGCCATAAATCCGGTATGACGCTGCCACATCCGGATTTCAACGTATATTTAATATTTTTTACCGTTTTACCACATTTTTCCATGTTTTCCGATATTTTCCATGTTTGTCCATATTCTCTACATAAATATACAAGTTTATATATGCTCTTACAGCTTACGTTAATATCAACCTGTGATACAGAGTCCTAATCCAGCCAAGATGTCAACGAACTGTACTCCTTCGAAATGTCAACATACGGAAGTACCAAGACCAACACTAAACTCAGCACTTATATGGACTGCTGTGGATACTGTTAACATTACTCTTTTGTAAATGTAAACACAGATGGCTCAGGCAGATCCAGCTCTTGGATGCTACTCCAAACCCACACGGGACAATGGAGGCTCTAGTGAAGCTGAGACAGCACAGCGTATCTGAGCTACGTGTGTTTGTGTTTGTGTGTGTGTGTGCGCGCGTGTGTGTGCGTGTGTGTGTGTGTGTGTGCGTGTGTGTGTGTGTGTGTGTGTGTGTGTGTGGGTGGGTTGGTGGTGGGTGGGTGGACATGCGCGCTTTTACAGCAGAATAACGTCAACACTCAACCTCCACAGCAGTTCATATACAGGTACGGTAAAGGTGTTAGCGTTGGCTTAGACACTTAATGTCATGTGTGATGACCTTTCGAAAAGTAGTTTGTAGATACTATAGCTGGGTTGGGACTGTATCACAGGTGGACCATAATGTAAGCAATAAGAGCCTACATACACTTGTAAATGTATATACAGAATATTGAAAAATATGTAAAAAAATTGGAAAATAAGGAAAAATGCTATATACTGGTAACAAAATGTTAATAATACGGTGAAACCCGTATATGGCTTTAGCATACAGGCTATCTGTTACTGTGCTTAGGAAGCAGCTGAAATTTGTTGAGGCATAAGCACTAGATCAATGTGCTCGGAGATATATTGACCATTTTTCTCGAAAGCTACAAGTTTGTACCAGCGAAGAGAGAACTATTAGGATCACAGCAACATCTGGCCCAAAAAACGATAGAACTGTGCTAAAGGTTGAGGAAGCTTGCAGATTTCTTGGAAAAAATGTTATTGTGATTATAGTTCAAAAACAAATGGCTCACATATAGACATTACTATAGACGAAATACGAGAAATTTATTTTTTTCAACATGACTTATATTAGCAGCTAATAATACTGCTTGACGTTTTTATAATTTTGGAACAATGTGTCTTAGATTTAGTTATTTTTTTCGATTGTTCCTCTGGGTGTATCAGTTATGGGATACATACTGCTTTCGTCAGATATAAAACTGAATATTTTGGAAGACAGCTCATGTTTAGACGAGAGAGAGAGAGAGTTACACATATCTTAGGTAGGTTAGGTCTGCCTCTTGATATCTTTGGGTCAGGGTCGTCCTGTTTCCGTTACCCAGTGAGCTTCTGTCACCATCCTTTGTTCATTTTACGGTCATATCTTACTAGTATGGAAATAGGTATTTATACTCTTGCTGACGAGTATATGTGGCTGGCGTTAAAAATAATTTTCCAGCATTAGCTATCGTTTTTAGTTACAACATGCTTACTGAAAAAGTCATTCCCACTGCACCCCTGCACTTGGTGGTACTCAGGTTGTTATTACACCCACACCGACGGCCTTTGTGGACGAGCGGTTCTAGGCACTTCAGTCTGGAATCACGCGACCGCTATGGTCGCAGGTTCGAATCCTGCCTCGGGCATGGATATGTATGATGTCCTTAGGTTGGTTAGGTTTAGGTAGTTCTAAGTTCTAGGGGACTGATGACCTCAGATGTTAAGTCCCATAGTGCTCAGAGCCAATTCATCTCGCAATAGCCATGGACCTACATGGCTCTAGACATTGCTTTGACATCACACTGTGACTATCCGCAACTGTGTCCCTGTCCGCTCTGTTACGGATCACCAAGTAAGACCTGCTGCCACAATGGACTATTCTATGGTTGCTAGCTGTTTTGGGGAGAGGACCTCGCAAGCACACATTGATAACTCGAATGCAGGCTGTCGAGATAATGCCATTTTTCTCGATGCCTGCCAAGGTGTTTTGGAAAGGATGCTCCCAAAATCGTCAACGACCTATGATATTCTGCCATTAAGCTAACACAGCGCAATATTGTGAGTTCACACACCCCATGAAAGACAGCAGTGAGGAAAGGGGCATTGCCCAAATTTGGTGGAGAACTGGCGTGATATCGCGAGACTATTCAGTCAAAGAGTGATCCAAAAGTTTTGTCGCGACCGTCATACTTTGCCAACGTGCAGGAATGAGTGTCAGGCAAGGCACTTTAGTATGTACCCCACTTCAATACGTACTTGTATCTACTAGTCAATTAGAGGGAGGTCCAGTTTCATCCCAATTCAAAAAGATACTGTCGGAAAGAGGCATGTATAAATGTCCAGAAACTAGATAAGAATGAGGTATATTGCTTTTCATGGTTGTTTCTGGTTCGAGATAGAAGTTTCCTCAAAGATGCACAGCATGCCTGTAAATGTGATATCTGTGAGCATTATAATTTCCGGACATATAGGAACTACCAAAATCCGAGAGCCAGAACGCTGATTATTCAGTTCATGTACACATCCTGGAGAATATTAAGCCAGAAGATGATGACCATGAGAATACTGTGCAGAATACAATAGTAAACCAAAAAGTAGTTGGAGGCCTCTGTGTTTCAATATTGGCCACTCAGCACCCCAAACATGTTGATTTGTTGATATTCTCTCAGGACGAGAACTCACATTTCGTGTGGACAAAGTCATGTCCCGCCTGTTTTCCGCTCTATTGAGCATAAAAAAGTGCAAAATATGTTTCTGCGGGATGCCTCATCTCTTTTAACAAGATGTTTATCTTGAAACTTATCTGATTGATTGCTGTATCCGGAAACCAATAAGTGTGGAAATGCCTACTGAGGATAAAAAGTTCTTACATTTAAGAATGACCACTATCATGAGCAATGTCCCTTCATTGTACTCGCCGACCTCGAATGCCTGCTAAATCGTGTGGCTCATCGTGAAGACGACCCTTCTGCCTCCACCTCCACAGAACAGCACATACCGTTTGTGGAAGGATGTCAACTCTTGTGCTCATATGACTCCACTTGCAATTCGAATCTTACGTCGGAGATTATCCTGTGAGATGGTTGCTCGCTGAGCTCGAAATACCTATGTGAGAAGTTCATGGGATTTATTACAACAACATTCTCAAGGCCGACTTGCAGGGAATGATACCTTGTACGAACAGGCAACTGAGTGTCATACTTGTGGGCTACCGCTGCACAGAGTAGCAGATAATCCACACAGAGGACATTGTCATCTAATGGGGAAGTTCATACCCGTCTTCATTCACTATCTGAGTGCGTATGATGCCCATTTTCTCGAACATTCAACAACTGGGTTATTTGGGGTTGAGGGGGAATCAGGTCACTGTCATTTCTGACACCACTCAACATTAAATTTCGTTTTCCAAGAGGATTACGCCAAGAATATCACTCCAATTCCTGGATTTGCTTCACTTCATGCATGCGTCCTCAGAAACGTGCAGAGATAACTCGTCAGGAGAACATAAATATCACCAAACAGGATGATGCGAGGTTATGATTCGAGGTTTCAGCTTGAACTGAAGAAGGGAGGCTTTCCATACGAATACCTGCATTCAGTAGAGAGACTCCATGGAATGATGTTGCCTGACATAATCACATTCTCCAGTAAACTAATACTTAACGCCGTAACGGATGCGGTGTGTGAATATGCTGTGAATGTTTGGCAGGAGTTCGACATCCCTGATTTTGGAGAATACGCAAGATTATGCATGAACAGCGATGTACACCTACTCATGGACATTTTTGATGTTGTGTCTAGACAAGACAGCCTAGACACAATGAGAGGAAGCCGAAAGGCACGCGCTTAAACTCACGCAGGCTGGCGTGAGGTCTGAAACAGGATACGTAATGAATGCTATAAAGAAAAGTACGTAGCTTCTGGAATACTTAACTTTAATCCACATTTGTAGAACATCGCTCTTGATGATACATTAATAGAATCTCAATATCAATTGAATACGGCGCCTTGCTAGGTCGTAGCAAATGTAGCTGAAGGCTATGCTAACTATCGTCTCGGCAAATGAGAGCGTATTTGTCAGTGAACCGTTCCTTGCAAAGTCGGCTGTACAACTGGGGCGAGTGCCAGTACGTCTTTCTAGACCTGCCGTGTGGTGGCGCTCGGTCTGCTATCTCTGACAGTGGCGACACGCGGGTCCGCCGTATACTAATGGACCGCGGCCGATTTAAAGGCTACCACCTAGCAAGTGTGGTGTCTGGCGGTGACACCACATTTGAAAAGTTCCAGAGTGTATGCCTGCGCACATACTCTCTGTTTCCTACCTTCTATCTCAGGGCACGAAGCCTTCCATGAGACGCAATATTAAGAAAAATGCATGCAGTCTTCGAACTGTTAAACAATGCTGACATGCTGCTCTTCTTCGAATGAGGAATTTACGGGTCTTCGCCAGTGTGTGTATGTCATGACGAATAACCTGCGAATGACTAATGTAGAGTATAGGCCATCTGACGGTTTAAGTTACATCACTTACCTGGATGTAAACGACATTTATGTGTGCAACCATGTGTAACGTTTGAAGGACTCTGATGGATTTCGAAAGGGGAAAGTCAGCAGACTGAAGGTAAATATCCATGACGTGGCTGTGGATGCTCTGGGGCACACCTGGCATATCCCACTCATTTGCATGAGGAGCTTGGCGACTGGCCACTACGTCCGGAGCCCTTTGTCCCGTGAACTGGTTCGACCCAAATATGTTAACAATGCCGGGGAACAAACAGCGTTATATTTTGCACTACAGAAACCTCCAACAATGTGTCAGTTTGGGTATGGAACTTGTTAGCATCACTTGTGGAATCTCCTTCAAATAGTGTTGCTGGTGAAGGAAACCTTGATGTTAACATCCAACAGAGGCTTCTTGTGCGGCACTGAAAATGATTTGTGCAAGATAATGAACAATTCAATTTACGGAAAACATGGAAATTTTTAGAGAATACAGCAGAAGTCAATAAGTTTACTGGTGGTATGGGTGCTACAGTGCAAGAGATTACATCGCCAGACCAAATTTCAAATAGGTCACCATCATCAACAGTCGCTACGGAGATAGGCAAGGTTTCAGGGCATTTTACGAAGCCTGTCTATACATTGTGCGGCTTTCACTACAAGTCTGCGAAGCCAAGCTTTGTCGGTCCCAAGTTACCTTATGTGAATTCAGACAGTTTCATCTACTGGGTGAAGACTGCGATCCATATGAAGTAATTAGGTAGAATCTTGAAGAATTCGACACGTGTGGATACACAGCCGATAATCCGTTTGAAATAACACTACAAAACAATAAGACTATCAGACTGATCAAAGACGAGGCTAATGGTTCTCAGACTGTTGACATTGTGAGGCAGAGGGCGAAAAAGTACAAACACTACGAGAATGCTGGTGCCACCCAGAGTCTGAATAGGGACATACATCAAGCTGCCTCAAAGGCTAGCTGGTTAGTTCATTACAAGAGGCACCTGCTCGAAGGTGTTAATGTTGCTCCACGTATGGTGCGCCGGTAGTTTTTCTATTGAGAGGCATGAGATACATGTGGCACTGCAGATGGAAATACAGTTGTCCTATTAAGATGACAAATGGTTCATCTGTAGGGGAGGGACAAGAACCCTACCGTACGCACACTATTCACTGGAGTGTCTGAGCGAGTATTTAAGTGTAAATTGTGTGTGTGAAATATTTGGATCAGCCGCTCTTCGTGTGTGCATGTGTGTGTGTGTGTTCGCGTGTGTGTGTGTGTGTGTGTGTGTGTGTGTTTGTGTGTGTGTGTGTGTGTGTGTGTGTGTGTGTGTGTGTGTGTGTGTCACTACACCCAAAACACTGATAATTATTGTATATAAAAGAAAGCTTGTAAAATACTGTTGTAGAAATAACAAATGACTGCAAATAAAAAACAATGAGTGCAAAAAATTATATTTGTAGGTAAAACAACAAACGATTATAGATAGTGTATTGCAAAAAGAAGTAGTTGATAATAAACAATTAGTTAATTTTTTATATCTTTGTCATTACATTCAAATGCTGCCACTATAGAATTATTGCGAATTTATTGATAACAGACCTGAAGCTCTCCATTATGGTGCTCAGATCTCGAATGAAGAGGCCTACACAGTTTAGCTAGGTAGAAAGGATGGTGATATGGAGGAGGACGGGGAGCACGAATCTTATTGGTCCATTGCGTTTCTGTGGTTTAATGGGCACCAGTGATGCAAGGGTTTCCCAGCAATTTTATGTCACGTAACCAGTATCAAGTTATTTTATGACCTTGAATAAGTAGTCACTTAAGATGTGTGGATAGAATCGCATGATCAGTATCAAGTTACACCATGACTCTGAATATGACTTGCACACTTGTCTAGAATGTGTTGGGATTCCCGTTGATGACGTTGCTTGACCAGTTTACAGTGATTAACTGTGAGGAGGGGAGCTGTGGTGGAGGGGGGGGGGGGGGATGTAACTTGAACATAAGTCTCCCAAGTGTGTAACCTGATATTGTATGTGTAACCTGACACCGGAAGTAGTGATAAGGCGGTTATCTCGCCCAGAACTCTAATTGTTGTCCTACAGATTAAAAGTTGTGGCATTATCTTGTCACTGGAAGTGATGGTCACCTGATGTTTACCTGCACTTGTATCCATTCTGCTACCCTACTAGAGGATCTCCATGAACAACGAGTGACTGTAGGACAATGAACCTTTATTGAAACATTTGTAAGGACATGCTTCTGGGAAACAATGAATAGACCATTGAACAAAGCACATTTTAATAGCCGCATGAGTGGGTGTCATTTGTTAATAGCGTACCATGTTTATGTACCAAGTTACAAAAGTTATTCAGTGTTACCATCTCCGTCCAAGACAGCCTGTATACTATTCCACAATGGTTCAAAGAACACTTAGAATGGTGGACCACGAAAGGTTCAGCTGTTGTGAGCAGCTCGTGCACTGTTTGAAGATCGTAAATTGTATCCAGCATTCTTAGTCACGCCAGCAGTAAATTCTTCAACAATTTGTGGCGCAATTGCCCGACAGCCTCGCCCAGGAGAAATCCCAAATCACCAGTTAATTTGAATTTTCGTATCATCTTGTTCAACACAAGTGCGGAAAGAGTACTCTCCGTATTTTGTTAATACATCCGTACTCTTGAAGAACAGCAGCACTGTTGCTGTCTTTTTATAAAACCTTGTCCAGAACCATGTTGGATGGCTGCAGCTGTAATGCACAGTGATGTTCTTGTTGTAACCCTCCATCACTTTACCAGTATCAGCAGTTAACTGTAAACCATGACACTAACACTTCTAGTAACGCAAATCCTGCAGCCCACTGTCTGAACGTCATTCATCTACAGATGGATACCCGCACAGTCACTAGTTTCGGTCTACACTGGCTCAAGTAGCAAAAGTTTCATTACAACCAACCTGGATAAACACTATGTGATCAAAAGTATCCGGACACCCACAAAAACATACGTTTTTCACATTAGGTGCATTGTGCTGCCACCTACTGCCATGTACTTCATATCAGCGACCTCAGTAATCATGAGACATAGTGAGAGAGCAGAATGGTGCGCTCTGCTGAACTCACGGACTTCGAGCGTGTTCAGGTGATTGGGTGTCACTTGCACCATACGTCTGTACGGCTGATTTCCACACTCCGAAAGATCCCTAAGTCCACTGTTTCCGATGGGACAGTGAAGCGGAAACGTGAAGGAACACATACGGCACAAAAGCGTACAGGATCACCTCGTCCGCTGACTGACAGAAACCGCCGACAATTGAAGTGGGTCGTAAAGGGTAGGAGGCAAACATCTATCCAGACCATCACACAGGAATTCCAAACTGCATCAGGATCCATTGCAAGAGTTAGGCGGGAGGTGCGAAAACTTGGATTTCATGGTCGAGCGGTTGGTCATAACCCACATACCACGCCGGTAAATGACAAACGACGTCTCGCTTGGTGTAAGGCGCGTAAACATTGGACGATTGAACTGTGAAAAAACGTTGTGTGGAGTGACGAATCACGGCACACAAGTGGCGATCCGATGTCAGGATGTGGGTACGGCCGGTGAACGTCATCTTCCTGCGTGTGTAGTGGCAACAGTAAAATTCGGAGGCGTGTTTATCATGGAGGGAGCTAGCACCCCTTGTTGTTTTGCGTGGCACTATCACAGCACTGGCCTACACTGATGTTTTAAGCACCTTCTTGCTTCCCACTGTTGAAGAGCAATTGGCGGATGGTGATTTGCATCTTTCAGCACGATCGAGCACCTGTTCATAATACACGGCCTGTGGCGGAGTGTTTACACGGCAATAACATCCCTGTAATGGACTGGCCTGCACAGAGTCCTGACCTGAATCCTATAGAACATCTTTGGGATGTTTTGGAACGCCGACTTCGTGCCAGGCCTCACCAACTGACATCGATACCTCTCCTCAGTGCAGCACTCCGTGAAGAATGGGCTGCTATTCCCCAAGAAACATCCCAGCACCTGATTGAACGTATGGTTGCGAGAGTGGAAGCTGTCATCAAGGATAAGGATGGCCTAACATCATATTGAATTCCAGCATTACCGATGGAGGGCGCCAGGTGTCCGAATACTTTTGATCGCGTAGTGTATTCCCAGAATTTCAACATGCTGCATCCATCCCAAACGATATTCCCAGTCTTATTGCAAGGAGGTCCACACTCGAACGCTTCCAACGATCATCCGTGGTGGTGGATCCACTGTTAACTTTATCCACAGTTAATTGGGTCGGTGGATCCATCCCATCCACTACAGCCATTTCTGTGCGGGCAGATCCACGCCATACAATACACCTAAAATGTGATGTGAGCTGGATTCGCATCTAATAATATTCCCAAATGTGGTGCAATTTAGATCCGGCAATACCGATATACCGTTCATAGGACTGCTGGATCCACATCCCAGATGGTTATCGAAATCACCCGAGACACTGACATCACAGGCCTTGTATTTGGTGTCAGCGAAGTAAGGAGGGGGAGCGTCGGGTCCCTGCCTGTGAACACAGCACGTGAAGAAGCCTAATTGAGTTATATTTACAACAGAATAACGTCAGCACAATAACCCGAAACAGAAATCCTTGTACATGTGTTTTATCGATGGCTTGTAGATACCCTGGCTGGTTTGGCATCTTGTATCAGAGTCGGATGGCGTATCCAGAAATAGCAGAACATACCTGGTAAGCAATAAGAGCATGTACTCTAGGAAACTCGAGGCAGCAGCAGCAGGAGAACTCAGCTCTGTACACAGGCCAAGCCCCTGTTGCAGCTCCCTCGCTACACACTGGAGTGCGAATCTAGTCAACTCGCAAAATTGTTTCCAGACTTTGAGTTTCCACTACATCCTTCAGATACAGCACTCGTCGAGTCTCATATAGCTTCGAAATCGGGATTACTATACTTTCAACTATCTAGTTCGATTACTTTCACGCTTGTCCCATCCGAAATGCATGCATGTAAATTATGAAAAACAGGGAAATTCTCAGGATTTCTTATTTGTTTTATGAATATTATCTGTATAAAAACATGCCACACTTGCCTATGTTATCAATTTGAACGGATGCATATCAAAAAAGTATGTACACGTAATGACGCAAAATAGATAAAATTCCAAAAATGAAATGAAAATACGTATAAATCGATGAAGGATACGACAACATGCAGGAAAATTGGGGGAGAATGAGAAACTACTTACGTGTTTACTTGGTGCAGGAAAATTCTTGTTCATAGGAACGAGTGTGTGACAGCAAGAGGAATACGAGAAACGATGTATATGAAAGCACTGGTAAAAAGGAAAACCATAACTGATGGCGGACAGCTATACGATGCTTACATGGTCTCTTTAAAGTAGATGACTGCAAATTTAGAGTAATACATTTATATATGTTAGATCACAATACCTGAATTGAGCTCAGACGTATCGGTGACGACAATATAGATTATATAGTGTCTGGACATATGACTACGGTAAACTTTACTTCCTTCTTAGCTAAAGAGCATTGTATTATATGCTCGAGGATTGCCATATACTACTAAAGAATGCGTGTTTGACACTGTGCAAGACTGTTTAAGTGTTTTAAACTGTAACAAAATGTATTTACAATTTGTTTCTCTGTACTTGCTACCAATCACAGCCATGTGGTGTCAGCTAACAAATACAGTACGGAACAGTTGCTGCATGGTTTTTAACAAATTTCTATGTCTAGTGAGGTAAAACGAATATATGCAAATTGTCTGCTGACGGATGCTTTCCTAGAAAAGAGAACCACCTGCCTCTAAATTAATATGGATCTGCGTTAAAGGATGAGAGTGTTGTAACGAGGTAGACCGATGATGCATTCTAGAGAGAGGGAGATCATGTGGCCGGCAATTTATCGCCTTTTAACATATTTCTTTTATTTTCTGTTGTTCTATTGGGCTGCATCAGTTGTATGAAATAACCTGTGTTCGACATGTATACAGTTGCATGTTCTGGGTGTGACCTAGAGCGCTATCTTCCTGCAGTTGTTGACAGCATACCTCTCCATATCATAGTCAGCAGAGGACTTCCGACACATGTGTGATGAATCATGTATACCGGCAGTGGACTAGTAACAGTGTTGCATTCCAAGACTAAGATATCGGAAACCACACTTCTTTAACACTATAGCATATTTAAGTGCAGAGCCGTGTAGCCTTAGAAGCGTGTGTTTATAGTCGATGATCATTTCTCTTGTTCCAATACCTTCTTGTTACAGACTCCACATACTACTACAACACTCCACAACTGGCAGCGCAAGTGATTCACATAAAAATGTTTCAAACTCCTTCCATTTGGAGCTCCATCATGCATAAAACATACGTTCTTCTTCTTTATAACCGCCTGTTACATCACAACAAAACACTCATGTGGATCAGGCTTGTACCTACTATACAGCTAGCCTCCTCAGCATGCATGCATCTAGAGAGATTGTGTGTACTACGATAAGTCACGTAGTAGGACTGGTACAGAACAGTCTCCACAGAATGTAGGAATTGTATTGGAATGAGAATATTAGTCTCTAGCAGTAGCATTGGCTGGTTGCGCTACTTTTCAACACGTGCTAAGTTCTTTCCAAAAGCAAAATATCGAAGTTTAATGATTACATGTAACTCCAATTGTTCCGTTCCTTCACGAGATGCTAGATGTAGTGTGTATAGTGCCCTCCTGCTTCTGGTCAGGTCCATATTAAACTGGAAACAATCTTGCAGTGTGGATCCGTTAAGGACAGAGGAAGAGTTACAAGATGCACAGAGAAACCGACTAGAGTTTTGCTCAAGATCTTTATTCGATAGACTCAATGAAGGGCAACTAATTAGGAAATAGAGGGCAGAGTGCTGCTATGGATATGATTCGTTTCCTGGGGTGGTAATCATTAAACCTTGTTTAACAGAAGATATACTTCAGTTGATGGATGGAAGAAGGAAGTCCAAAAATATTCCGGGAAATTCAGGAATACAGGAATACCTGTAGCTGAGGAAGGAAATAAATAGGTAGTGCAGGGAAGCTAAGACGAAATGGCTGCATGAAAAACGTGAAGAAATTTAAAAGGAAATTATTGTCAGAAGGACTGTCTCAGCATACAGGAAATTCAAAACAACTTTCGGTTGCACAAAAAGCAAGGATGGTAAATTGAAGAGTGTTCTTCTTCTTCTTCGGTATCCGGATGCACCAATTATATCTTCCCTTCCCAGTAATTAGCAACGTAGGTTGCTTTGTCACTAACTTTCAAAATATCGTCTTTAGGGCATGTTATAGACATATCTGGGCAAATCAATAGGTGGTCGAAGTCCTGTATTGCTCCGCATTCACACCTATCGCTATCACAGTAGCCCCATTTAAATAGGTTTGATTTGCACCAGTTACTCCAGTGCGCAGCCGGTTTAATGACCTCCAAATTGTAAAAGGTAGTTGAAATCCTGCAGATCCCTCCTCAAGTAGTTCCATTGTGGAGTGTCGCACTATTTCTTACCAAAGAGACAGCCGACTTGCGTGGGCTTGGTGGCGAGCTCTTCAGTAGTTTCAATGAAACTCCTGCGCGATTTCAGCGTTGTTTTCAATTCATATGCATCGGGTGTCGATGATCGTTCTTTTGTTTTGATCTTTCGATCTCGGCGGCTACTTGTCTGCGGATAGTGGGTGGTGCTATACCTATGATGGTATAAATTTTGTCTTTGGGAGTGAAGTGGAAAGAGTACATTGAAGGGAACTAGGCTGCTTGGGCAGCAAAATAATCAATGACGGACGGAGCAAGGACAACATCAAAAGCAGGCTAGCAGTGGCAAAAAGGGCATTTCTGGCCAAGGGTAGTCTACTGGTATCAAACATAGGCCTAAATATGAATAAGAAATTTCTGAGAGTATGTGTCTGACGTACACAGTTGTATGGTAGTGAAACTTGGACTGTGAGAAACCCGGAACAGAAGAGAATCGTAGAATTTGAGATGTGGTGATACAGAAGAATGTTGAAAATTAGGTGGACTAATAAGGTAAGGAGTGAAGAGGTTCTGCACAGAATCAGAAACGAAAGGAATGTGTGGAAAACGCAAGGAAAAGGGACAGGATGATAGAACATCAGCGAATGACTAACATGGTACCAGAGGGAGCTGTAGAATGCAAAAGCTGTAGAAGAACATAGATTGGAATACACACAGAAAATAATTGAGGACGTAGGTTGTAAGGGCTACTCTGAGATGAAGAGGTTGGCGCATGAAAGGAGTTCGTGGTGGGCCGTATCAAACCATTCAGAAGACTGATGACCCCAAAAAAATCCTCATTGGTGATGGTGAGTTCTGCAATATTTGACTTTATGCTACAAATGCGAGAACACTTTGTGACTCCCATCCACATAGGCAAAGATAGCCAATCGCAGAGATATCCAATCGTAATAAAGTCTTACTGAATTTATAAAGTGTTTTGGATAGGGAAAGTAGATTTTTTACCTCTTCTCTACTGCTGGCAATTTCCCATACTACAGGACAGTATTTATGTCCTGTTATGTAAGCAGTGTAACACGGTCAAGGTAAGTCCACGTGTATAGGACTCATTAAGTAATGGAGGAGATGGTTTAGCAATGACACCAAAATTGAGCCGTCTGGCGTGGCCGAGCAGTTGTAGGCGCTAGAGTCTGGAACCGCGCGACCGCTGCGGTCGCAGGTTCGAATCCTGCCTCGGGCATAGACGTGTGTGATGTCCTTAGGTTAGTTAGGTTTAAGTAGTTCTAAGTTATAGGGGACTGATGACCTCAGAAGTTAAGTCCCATAGTGCTCAGAGCCATTTGAACCATTTGAACCAAAACTGAGAACGATCTACAACGTCAGTGGCTGATAGCATAACGAAATCCAGACGATGAGACGTTTTGCTGACAAGATATACCGTCGAGAGCACTGGTTTGGAAATAGAATAATAGGGTATAATGCGTTGAAACTACGGAAAATTGCGAAAAGTGTTGGAAAATACGTGATATCGAGGAAAATACGACAAAAATTATTGTTATAGTGCGCTCACGTCGGCAGTTTGCATATCTGTCACCACCAACAATATTGCAGGCCGAGTTCATAGCATTACTCAGTTGGATGTTACGAAATAACGAAGAGGCAGTGGATGCAAATCATACCTTGCTGTCGCGTGTGAAAATGACTGTGATTTTTTTCTGACAAGTAAACAGATAGCTTGAAAGCCGCTGTACTGTACTGATATTTGTGCATATGAAATGTGTGTAATACCCACATGCCTGACAATTTATTTACAAGACTTTCGCAGACACTAACTTCAAGTGCTCAAATCAAATGGCTCTGAGCACTATGGGACTTAACACCTGAGGTCATCAATCCCCCAGACGTAGAACTACTTAAACCTAACTAACCTAAGGACATTACACACATCCATGCCCGAGGCAGTATTCGAACCTGCGACCGTAGCAGCAGCGCGGTTCCGAACTGAAGCGCCTAGAGCCGCTCGGCGACAACGTCCGGCAACTTTAAGTGCTCAGAGGATAAGAGAGTGGGCGAGTTACGGGAGGCTGCTGGAAACGGCAGCGAGGGTGGTGGGCGCCAGCGTATTGAATTGTGAATGCCTGTAACGACCTCAATAGCCAGTGGTCACGGCGCCCATAACTCTGGCGAGTGCAGCTCCTGGAACTGCCCCTCCCCATTGCGAGACATATCCAAGTGCCGTAGGATGCTGTCGGCCGTTCTTTTATTGTAGACATGTCTTTGCCCCATCTGTGATGAACAGTCAAGTATTTCACTATTATTCCAGGTCTTGTCATTCGCAAAACATGTTTGATTTCAGCAGATCTGAAAAGGTATATTATTGTCAACCCAACACCGACCAAAGCGGAGCGTCGAAAGCAGATGGATCTTTTTGCGTATCATCATCGAAATGTTGCAACAGGCCTAGAGAACAAGTATCCCTATCTACAGGGGAGGAGTGGCGTCCCCGCACTCCAGCCGCGTGCTGATATTGTCGACGCCGTAGCGCTGCTACTGCCACAGCTCTAGCAGTGGAGTTGAGACACGATGCACGATGACGTGGGTCACGGTTGGTGAACGGGACACAGAAATGCGGACTCGTACGATGGATGCTTCTTCTGATTTAAGATTGAATGATTCATTGCTCAGATATGCAATAGTTGTTAAATCTTATCTCAGCCGCATCGCACACACCACCAATTGAGAGGAAACATTGTAATAATCAGTCTTCTCGTACGTTGTTGGCTCGTTGCTATGGAGTTGTTGAACCCGTTTGATCACGTCTGAGTGAACCTACGCCGTAATGTTAAAAAAAAATGTTCAAAAGTTCTCTTTTCGATTAATAAAGTAGGTATTTTGATATTCAGATTAAATTGTCCCCGCTGAACAGTCGTTGGTTAACTATCATTGATTAAATCACTTAATAATGTAGTCCACGCTTGATATTTCACTTGGAACGAACAGTTTATTGTTCCTTGGCCACTAAATAGTTTATAACTTTCTCACCACACGCACACGTAGTTGGTTGGTAAAGTCAGTTCTATTAATATTAAGTTTCTTGACAATTACGACAACTTGACTCTTCATCGTAATTTTATTATCTTCGTGAAGTCGTGTAATTGTGTCCTACTCGAGACTAATTGAGTGTAGTCCTTTGATATACTATCGACTCTTCTTTTAGTTCCAACTATTTGAAAGTCAAGTCCAATATTCACTAGTTTCGTCAGTAAAGTTCAATTAACCAGTTATGCACGGTTAAACGCGTCTATCAGTTCCTGTCTCTGCTTAGAAAATCAGTTTCCGAAGTTCGTGAATCACGTCACGCAAGAAACATTTCTGAACGCAAAACATTCTCGTCGCGTTCCGTACTCTCAATAACTAAGACAAGAATTGTTCTCGCACCTCTTTACAGGACGAGAGCCAGCAAGCGACTTCTTCTGTGAAAGAATATTGTAGGCGCATTGAATTTCTTCGCTGCGCTTACAACTCTCTTCCACATAAAAGTTATCTCTGACTAACATCACCTTAGACTTAGCTTTCAAGATATTAATTGCAATTATCACTTGGATATTTGTCTGTTAATTAAATCTGAGGTTTCTTCCTCCACTTTTCACAACAAAAACTCTCAGTGATGTATAACGTTGTTGTTATCAAAACTTCTTGGTGTTGGCTTATCGGCAAAGGTGTCGTATTTGCCAAGATAACTCTTCCCTACGTCATATTATGATATTCTGTCTTAATTGACTTTAAGGGGTTCGTTGGGGTGTTATAAGAGGCACGGAGGAGGGGAGGTAGGAGGGGACTTAAGACTGCTTCTAAGGTGCTTAGCATCCATCTATACATCGAGCTGAAGACACATGCACTGTTCTGGAGGAACGCGTTTTTTTCCTGTAGTTGTGTGATGTTATTACAGTGCTTCATCTTAGTGTAGAACCAAGGGTGGGATGCATTTGTAGTGTAACATAGTCATTGCTATTGTGGTTTTCTTTATAACTGCTTGCTTATAAGAGGATTATATCTCTCACCACCTAAAACACTCATCTAACACTCACAAGAAAAAAATATCTAATCAATCACGAATATTCGCTAAATACTAGTTATCAGGTCGATGTTTCATACTATATACATTAAGTTATTGGTGAAGTCTTCTACTCACCTTAGAATGTGGAATCTGCTACCTGAACGTATGGAAGGTGTTAAGTGCTTATTTTGTAGTATATTCTACGCAATATCAATGTTCTCGGTTCAATATTCACTGTAGAAAGCATTTTTGTGGTAGTTGAGTTATTAAAATGACTTTTCTCGGTTCCCATTCCATGTGTCGCGTTATGATACATCGCTTGCGAGTGATGGTTTTTTCAGAATACTTTCGATGTGTAATCAGAACAGTGAAGCAATTTTTGTCAGTTGTGGTAGTGTCTACTGGCCATCCTATACTTCAGTGATAATTTGCTGCCATGTCCCTTCTTACCATGTATGTATGTACGTACATACAAGTTGCTCAGGAGCTATACAGTTGTATATCGGTAGGAGGATACTTCTCCCACACTTCAGCGATAGCTTGCTTTCCTATCCTTTCTTACCATGTATTTCCGCTCAGGTTCCTCAACAGCTGTTTCACTTATAGATCGATAGGTGGCTACTCTTCCTTCACTTCAGTGATAGTATTCTGTCCTGTCCTTTCTTACCAAGTAGCTGTGTAAAAGCTCCTCAGCAGCCTTTTCACATGCAGATCTGAAGGAGACAATTGTCCAGCAATGGCTGTAGGACAGTTTCCTGCCAATTTCGACTGCTATTGGGAACTACGGCACACAGCAAGGCGAACACACACACACACACACACACACACACACACACACACACACACACACACACACAAACACACACACACATACACATGATTGGAAAGGGGTACAAAATTCGCATAAAGCATCCTCATTCGAGCCCCATAGACGAAAGTGAGCATCTCTCATTCATTCAGTCTGGACGAAGATGTCTCCTACTCTGTGGATTGACCGGTCATTTGAAAAAGCACGAATAGCTCCAGCACAGGCTCTATAAGTTGTGAAATGCATCCTTAGTCCATCCTGCTGCGTCGCCATTATTTACTAAAAAGTATTCCCCTTATGCTCATCCATTATCATTTCCTCCTCACCTTGTGTGGAAGCCATGGATGCAGTCCTCACCTGTATGCTTACAGGTAATACTGAACTCCTCTCTGCACAGCTTTAATTGCTGCAAGTGAAATGAAATACCACCTAACTTCAATTCCGAAGCATAGGAAATTACGAACGAGCGATTTGACTGGCTGATGATGGTTCGTCATGTTCACTTGCTACCATTCATCACGCGAACCGTTACCAACAGCAGGATGTGGCGGAAAAGCCGTGACACCGCCAGTGCACTTGTACTAAAATGACTAGCGGCTATATGAATGACGCGACAGTAGTAAAAGAAAGACCCCAAGTCATTGCCGTTTTCAGCAAAGGACGTAGGACAGATGCAGACCACTATGACCTATATCGTTGACGTTAATCTTTTGTAGAATTATGGAACATGCTTCATGCTCAAAAATTATGACGTTTTTCGATGACGGTAATCTCCTTCATTAAAACCAACATGGATTCCGTAAACAGAGATCTTGCAAAACTCATCGCTCCATGTTCCTCCATAAGATCCTCCTTGTTCAGGTTGTTGTCGTGTTCCTGGACTTCAGCAAGGAATCTGATGCCGTCCCAAACTGCCCTTTTGTGAAAACAAAATTCGACACAGATTTAGGACTGGATTAAACACTTCCTTGCAGAGAGAATTCAGTAGGTCTTTCTAAACTGAACTAAATCGAAAAGTGTAAGGGTTATTTTCGGAGAAACCCAAGCAAGTGTGATAGGACCGCTACCAGATGTGCGCTGATATGAAACTTCCTGGGAGATTAAAACTGTGTGCCCGACCGAGACTCGAACTCGGGACCTTTGCCTTTCGCGGGCAAGTGCTCTACCAACTGAGCTACTGAAGCACGACTCACGCCCGGTACCCACAGCTTTACTTCTGCCAGTACCTCGTCTCCTACCTTCCAAACTTTACAGAAGCTCTCCTGCGAACCTTGCAGAACTAGCACTCCTGAAAGAAAAGATATAGCGGAGACATGGCTTAGCCACAGTCTTTCTTTCAGGAGTGCTAGTTCTGCAAGGTTCGCAGGAGAGCTTCTGTAAAGTTTGGAAGGTAGGAGACGAGGTACTGGCAGAAGTAAAGCTGTGAGTACCGCGCGTGAGTCGTGCTTCGGTAGCTCAGTTGGTAGAGCACTTGCCCGCGAAAGGCAAAGGTCCCGAGTTCGAGTCTCGGTCGGGCACACAGTTTTAATCTGCCAGGAAGTTTCATATCAGCGCACACTCGCTGCAGAGTGAAAATCTTGTTCTGGATACCTCTATATTGTTCAGAAGTAGAGCGTAATATTCCTTTGCAGATGTGTGCATGTCCAATGGAACAAGTACAGCGGCGACTACAATGGTTATGAAATACTTAAAAATGTATTCACAGTTGCGAATATGTACAACCATCAGCTGTAAACTGGAATGACAACAATGAATATTGGTAGCGGACTGGGACTCGAGGCCAGATTTCGTGCTGATCATCAGAGGTCGTGTTACCATTAGGGTATCCTGGCTCTGAGCACTATGCGACTTAACTTCTGAGGTCATCAGTCGCCTAGAAATTCGACCTAATTAAACCTAACTAACCTAAGGACATCACACACATCCATGCCCGAGGCAGGATTTGAACCTGGGACCGTAGAGGCTAGGGTATCCTAGTATCAGTCACCTGTACAGCCAAACTTCCATATGTTGCAAAGCTTTATCTATAACCTGCACTCGTATATTCATTATACATACGCGCATACATGGAGACATTTTAATTGAAAGTCGCTTGCCTGGTGTCAAATGTTCAAATGTGTGTGAAATCTTATGGGACTTAACAGCTAAGGTCATCAGTCCCTAAGCTTACACACTACTTAACCTAAATTATCTTAAGGAAACACACCCACCCATGCCCGAAGGAGAACTCGAACCTTCGCCGGGACCAGTCGGCCTGGTTGGGTTGGGTTGTTTTGTGAAGGAGACCAGACAGCGAGGTCATCGGTCTCATCGGATTAGGGAAGGACGGGGAAGGAGGTCGGCCGTGCCCTTTGAAAGGAACCATCCCGGCATTTGCCTGGATCGATTTAGGGAAATCACGGAAAACCTAAATCAGGACGGCCGGACGCGGGATTGAACCGTCGTCCTCCCGAATGCGAGTCGGCCTGGTGTCGGCGGATAGATACAGAATTGCAGTGCCCATGTTGGTCAGGAATACGATGTAATATTCGTTCTGTAATCCGGGTTATAGTCCAGTTCCGGTACAAATTTTCATTATAGTCACTCAGTTATACAGCTGATGGTTGACCATATTAGCAGCCGTTAATACATTTCATGCATTCAAGTATTAATATCTCCCATATACCATCATACATTGACCACGACGAGAAAATTCGAGAAATTTGAGCCAATAAAGAGACTTACCGACAACCACTCTTCCCACGCGCCGTTCATGAGTGGATCAGGGAATGGGGGACAGCTAATGGTATCGAATGTACCCTCTGCCACACACCATTAGAGGATTTCGGAGTACGATGCAGATGTAGACGCTGCATCTAGCGTCCAACCTCGGTCTTGAGTGCAGACGGCTGCTGCCAGAGCAGCGCACGCAGTCGGAGACACTAACAGCACCAGCAGGGGCAGACGTCGCCGGCGTGTCGCGGTCTCATTTCATTAGCGGCGCGCGGCCCAGGCTGTTGTCTCAGCTGCCGCGACAATCGCTGCTGCCTTGTTTGCCCGCATTGCCTCTGCCCCTCTGTCCGCCGGGCGCGCCCTCCGTGCCTCCGCAAACAAGCGGCTGCCAGACAGCGGAAACCGTCACGTGCCTGGTTACGTACTAACTTGTTGTAAACAGCCAATAGCGTCACTTACATTACGGTAAGATAAATTAATTCTAAATTACTTGAGGTCTTGATAATGGCTTCTGCTCATTGACTCGGGACATAGATGATTTACATCATTATCGAACTCCTAAAGCAACAATGGTTCAAATGGCTGTGAGCTCTATGGGACTCAACTTCTGAGGTCATAAGTCCCCTAGAACTTAGAACTACTTTAACTTAACTAACCTAAGGACATCACACACATCCATGTCCGAGGCAGGATTCGAACCTGAACCGTAGCGGTCGCGCGGTTCCAAACTGTAGCGCCTATAACCGCTCGGCCACTCCGGCCGGTTACTAAAGCAACAATAAAAAATTTCATACTCATTACAAGAAATTGAATTTCATCTGTAACGACGTCCACTGTGCTTTTGTGTATTCTAATACGATTTACACGAAGCATTATCAAACACCAAGAAACACATAATCCAGTCACATCAGTGTGAACACCGCCTTTGTTCGACGTCAACGAGCAACAACCACTCACAGATGTCAGGTGTGAGCACTATCAGTGGAGGATATACAGTGTGAGTCACAAACTATTGCCCCCTAGAATAGCTTCGAAAGTATGATAGTAGCTGAGACGTTTGTAGGACATACGTTGCATGCGACAACGGAGACCATAATATGACGTTGTTCTCTTGTTGCTAGGTGGGGTCGCTTCAGAGATATGATGGTCATCTTCGTTTTGTTAAATGGGAGGCTGTAGCTTGGTATTTATTTGCTGATAGCGGCTATCGAGACGAATCCAATGATGTGTAACAGTAAGGTCTTGGAAGGTCAACGAAGGTCACAAAGGTGGCATGAACGTCCATTTACAGAAAATGTTTGAAGTGATGACCAGTGGTATCAATACAGTGCTGCAATCTTCTTATCATGGATTGAGTGGTATTCCTTATCGCTTCTCAGCTGTTATCGGTACCCATACATGTATTTATAGGAAAGTTTGTTCTAGTTTCAACTAATACTACCAAAAAAATGTGTGCGAATTCCTAAGGGACCAAACTGCGGAGGTCATCGGCCCCTAGACTTACACACTACATTAACTAACCTATGCTAAGAACAACACACACACACTCATGACCGAGGGAGGACTCGAACCTCCGGCGGGAGGGCCAGTACTACCACCTGTAGAAATACGTGACGCATTCCTTTTAAACACCCTGCATATGTCAAATGGGAAGAAATTTTGTGCTGTCAGAAAGAAAACACATACGCTAATAACAAGACATCAATGGATTGTTACTTGTAAACTGAGAAACAACGTTACAAAGTTTCGATGAAAATCTAAAAATTTTGCACACAACCAGCAAGGGAGGTCATCTGCATTCACAAGAGCAACTAAAAATTTAGACAGGAAATAGAAAGGAGCTTACTGAGTTGCTGAAATAAATCCATCATGGATGTACATTTCAGTAAATATATACGATGAACTCCTGTGGCAGAAAGCTGCCCAATACGCAACTCATACCTGCTGCTCCGATGTGCCTGATCTGTTGCTGACGCCTGCGAGTCTCGGCGACTACGGTGTAAAACAGGCATGGGCAGCCTTGGTTACCGGCGGCCAACTTCACATTCTTACTGCGTTTCGCGGGCCAGATCGTCACGTGACACGACAGCAGCGCTCCTAGTGTACAAAGTCAAAACTACAGCGGCTTTCACGTTAATTTCCATTGGGTAAAGCATCGACATGAGTGACACCTCTTTTCCAAGACGCCAGGCCAACAAATTGTGCCACAAAACATCGTTATTGAGAACCTATTCATTTTACGTTTACCTCATCTTCTGGTATTTAGATTCACTTACTTTTTGTGAGGACTGTTTCTTTACTTCGACGCTATACAATACCTGTCTTAAAAGCTTATGTTGTAAAATTCTGCGACACTATAATTGAAGAGACAATGTTCACGACACATAAATAACTGCAAACATCTGAAGATGCGATGCCAGGCATCTTGACAAGTAATCATGGCAAAAAAAAGGCTATAAAAGTAGCCTATTACAGCTAAATCAGTTTTATACTACGTACACAACTGAAAGGAATTATTCACTAATGTTAGGATAAAAACATGTCCTTTGTCTACGAATTTCTTCCGCGGGCCGGACTGAAGCCCAAAGCGGCCAGACACGACCCGCAGACCGCCAGTCGCCCCCATGTTGTGTAAACAAACCAGCAGTCGGAGAGGAAGCGCCTTCTGGTGGAGCTCGGCTAACTCTCAGTAAGTATTTTGTGATTTTTTATAATGTTTAGCTCTATGTATAAAACTGGATGTTCGTATATTTGTTTGAGAGTAATAACCATCGACACCGTTTGACCGATCGCCATGGAAGTTGACCCGTATATGTATTTATCATGGAGAAAGTCTTTATGCTATCCATTATTTTGTAGCTCGGGACTAGGTGGCACTGCCGCACATCAAGTTATATACCGTTCAACTGATCACCATGAAACTGGGTATACGTAGGTATCAGAGCACGCACAAAATTTTCGCGCCATCCACGCTGCAGCTTATCAGTTTCTATTCCTCTCAGTCAATCGCCAAAATCATATCGACGCCTGTATCCTCAATAATAACTAATAGTACTGGGGACTGTGTTTAGTAATTGTTGACTGAGTTTGAAATGGAATACCATTTTCATTTTATTGAGTGCTGGATGTCGATATGAATAACTGTTCTTTCCTCGTTTACAAATGAATGACATTCCATTCTTCTTTTGTTTAGAGGCAAATTAAATTTGTATCACATACAATTAAACTACTTTTGGGCGCTTCGTCTGACACCTAACATCAAGTACTGCAAATTATTTGAAATTCTATCATAAAACTCGAACACTGGAAGATCAACAAGACGTGCGCGGCAACCGTCAGCCAGTACAGCTGCTGAAACACCTGAAGAGCGCAATAAATGAAGTTTTTATGGCGTCATAAACCTGAAGCCGACGTCTGCCATGTTAGCAGCCCCAAACATTAGCTTCTGATTCATCGTTTACATATGTATTAGTCCTTCTCATTATAGGCTAGTGTGTGAAGGAATCACATTTCATACACAAAGTCGACTCGTTTAAGCGATATTTTCTTTTATATAGAAGAATTTTAGTTACGTTTCTGTAATTTGACTTTAGATTTCCCATCAGTACAGCTCGAAGAGCTCTCTGGTTGATCGCTTTGAGAAAGATATATTCTAAACCGTCAGGCACAGCAAAATACGCTCTTATTAGTTTCGGGAGGAGGGCATAGATGGAATATGAGTTTCGTTATTCCATATGAAGGAATATACTGGATTTCGAAACCAGCCGTTTCACGTCACTTATATCGCTTTTTGTTAATTCAAAACTTTTGACGGAAAGAAGTTAATAGTATCGAGACCAAATGCATCGTATTAATGGATCAAATACACATTTAACACAAAAAATACGCCTGAAAATGCCATCCTGACACTGTGTTATTCACGAAAGCACTGTAATGTTTATTTTATCTAATGTTATTACAGCTATCGGACCAAGATTTCTGAACATACATAGTTTTTTACATTATATTTCCCTACTAAATAACAATTTTAATATGACCAGTGGTAATTAAAATGATCTGAGTGTCTGAAGCAGCAAGGTGAATAACTAATACTATGAACTAAAAAAGTACTTGTACTACTGCAGCTGCTGCCACTTACAGTGATAAAAGTAATTAAACTAATAATGACTATAATAACAATAATGATAGTTAAAGTAACTCTTGTGTAGTCAAGACAAAAATGAAGAACAAGAAGCACTTATAAGCAATACTCTGCTGATTTTTAGGGGCCACTAACACAGCGGCGCCGGCTTCAAAGCAATGTACAAAGTAAGTCTGTAGCGGCATATCCCCCCCCCCCCCCCCCCCGGTACCTCCATGAAAGAGAGAGACGCGCAACAGGAATCTGTGCAAATCGGAGTCTATATTTCAAAAGCTGCCAAAACATCTGAAGATCGAGATGCATGCAAGGAAATTGACCGAATCAGAGCCTCTACATCAAGGGCTGCTGAAATATATGAAGAGGGAGACGCACGAGTTGGAAATCGGAGAGTGCGAACTCCTACATCAAGACTGCTGCAACACCCGAAGAGCGATATACGAGAATTATAAATTCTTTATTACACACAGATGATCCTCTGTTAAACATGCAGAGCTAAATAAACATACAGAGGCAGAACAACGTCTGCCGGGTCTCACAGACAGTAGTTTCAGTTCATATATTTTTATTTTTAGATCTGAACTTGATCTTTCGGTCGGTCTGCAACCAGTAGCATGTAACGATAATTGTGTTAAGTCTGAAGCTAAAGATAACCCCCTAGCTGTGCTCAAATGTATGTAGTTATCAGAGTTAGCAAAGCACTGCTCGTAAGACATACAGAAGGCACGTTTTTCCCATTGCTGCTTACCGTTAGACCTATTGACTTCATAATGTAGAGGGTCGTTTTGCTGCAATTGATCTCATAGCCGACACATCTATCACCCAACACCCCTAACAACAAAAATCTACGCACACACACACACACACACACACACACACACACACACACACACACACACACACAAACCCCCCACAAACACACGCATCACATACTCTCCCAGATGTACTTACTTCGGTGACCAATGTACCGTTGCCCATGTCCAGCCACATGGAAGCGGACCAGTTTGTAATGACCTGACAATATTTATAAGCTGTTGTTGGTGTTGTGGTATTCAGTCCTGAGACTGGTTTGATGCAGCTGTCCATTCTACTCTATCCTGTACAAGCCTCTTCATCTCCCAGTACCTACCGCAGCCTGCATCCTTCTGAATCTGCTTAGTGTATTCATCTCTTGGTCTCCCTCTACGATTATTACCCTCCACCCTGCCCTCCAGTACTAAACTGGTGATCCCTTGATGCCTCAGAACATGTCCTACCAACCGATCCCTTCTTCTAGTCAAGTTGTGCCACAAACTTCTCCCCAATCCTATTCAATACTTCCTTATTAGTTAGGTGATCTACCCATCTAATCTTCAGCATTCGTCCGTAGCACCACATTTCAAAAGCTTGTATTCTCTTCTTGTCCAAACTATTTATCGTCCATGTTTCACTTCCATACATGGCTACACTCCATACAAATACTTTCAGAAATGACTTCCTGACACTTAATTCTATACTCGATGTTAAGAAATTTCTCTTCTTCAGAAACGCTTTCCTTGCCATTGCCAGTCTACATTTTATATCCTTTCTACTTCGACCATCATCAGTTATTTTGCTCCCCAAATAGCAAAACTCCTTTACTACTTTAAGTGTCTCATTTCCTAATCTAATTCCCTCAGCATCACCCGACTTAATTCGACTACATTCCATTATCCTCGTTTTGCTTTTGTTGGTGTTCATCTTATATCCTCCTTTCAAGACACTATCCATTCCGTTCAACTGCTCTTCCAAGTCCTTTGCTGTCTCTGACAGAATTACAATGTCATCGGCGAACCTCAATGTTTTTATTTCTTCTCCATGGATTTTAATACCTACTCCGAATTTTTCTTTTGTTTCCTTCACTGCTTGCTCAATATACAGATTGAATAACATCGGGGATAGGCTACAGCCCTGTCTCACTCCCTTCCCAACCACTGCTTCCCTTTCATCCCCCTCCATTCTTATAACACCCCTAACAACAAAAATCTACGCACACACACACACACACACACACACACACACACAACCCCCCCCCCCCCCCCCCCCCCACAAACACACACATCACATACTCTCCCAGATGTACTTACTTCGGTGACCAATGTACCGTTGCCCGTGTCCAGCCACATGGAGGCGGACCAGTTTGTAATGACTTGACAATATTTATAAGCTATCAGCAACATTTTAATAATTAGAAAATAAACATAATATAGTAAACCTAAAAGGAAAAAGTGAAAGATTAATTACAATTGTTAATAGATAAAGACGTTAAAATGAAAAAAAGGTACTGGAGTGGGTAGAGGAGCAGCCCCGTAATACTGTATACCTTAATGTGTTCCAGCCGTGCAAATAAAAAATTACAAAAATAGAACATGCGACTCATACTACTGACTGATATAAGCTACAGTAATAAATAACGTTACAGTTTTTACTGGTCATTAAACGTTAATTGAGTTAAAATTGCTGGACCCTTCTATCTGAAAAAATTAAAGTACATAGAACATACGCGAAGTAGAAATATTTGACATTTGAAGTTCCAGAAACTTAGCGTCCGTTGCTAGATGAAATCACTGAAACTTAATTAAAATGTGAGAAATTTTACAGCGTTGCACACGACATAGGCCAGTGTATTATAGGTATCCAGAGTAAAGGTTTGAGGCACCGCTAGTCAGGCACTGCCAATAAAGTCCCGCGGTAGCACAGCAGGGTGTGACTGGGAATTCACAGCGTCCAGCGGCAGTAACAGCTGTGAGAAGATAGCGGCTTTGTGTGCCTGGCGATGATTCGTCTGAAATAGCTGCCGAAGTGAACCTTCTGCATGAGCTGCGGTCAGTTATATTATTGTTATTTTAGTTACCGGAGCGGCCGAATCGTGTGGCTGGCACTCCCGCGACTTAATAACTGCCACTTTTGACGGAGCTGCTGAACCTACGACATCCATGAGCTATTCCATCGATATGTCGTTGGCAAAGGTATGCAGAGTTTCACATTGATGGAAGTAATTCGGTGTATGGAACGGTTTCAGGGCAGGCGACAATAATTAACTGCACAGATACCTATTGCTTTAAAGTACAGATTAAAGAATGAGTGCACCAGTAATGGATCAGGGTAACTACTTATCATGTGGGCCCAGGAAGGATATGAATTACGAGGAACACGATGGCCTGCTGAAAATTAAAGCGTCCGAATTTTTTAGTTGGGTCTCCATATAGGTTGAGGTATTACATGCCATGCATATTACCCGGTGGGCTTTCTCGCTTCGCCGACGCAAGTTGTTACCCTCTGCCGCTACAGGGTTCCAAATTCTAGCGTTTAGCATGGTGGTGTATAAAGTAACTATGAAGGTTCGTGAGAAACAGCGTGCTGTAATCGAAGTCCTGAACCGTAGAAAACATAGCTTACATTTAAACACGGAAGCTATGTACTGCTATGGTTGTATAGATATCAGTAATTTCCGACGTTGAGTTGTTCATGTTCTTAATGGAAGAAACGGTGGTGCTGACCTTAACGTGCGTAACAGAGCTCGAAGTGGACGACCGTGTACAACAATTGACGAAACTCATCGGAATCGGGTTGATGAAACCAGAAATACTTACAGAGCTGTTAAGTAAATGTACATCACGAGACAGTGTACAGGCTATCATTGCAGAATTTCGGTACAGAAAACTGTTTGTCGGTGGGTACTTCGAATTTATTTATCGTATGACGACAGATAGATATAGACAGCTATTGACAACAATTACACACAATGTCCAGTTCGTAATGAGTTTACAGCTCTATGTTCAGGTTGGAAATCCGTCATAAATTCTGCAGAAAAATTGTGAAGGTCTTCCATTATCCCTCCGAATGCTCTAAGGAAACTTTCAAATGTTATGCGATGTATGGTTTGCAGATATTCACCACATTCAATTTCACTGAACGACTTCTATCCCCATTGGTGTAGCAATGCTGCGTATCTACACCGGTGAGCTCCGTTCCAATTCAATGTACACAAGTGTCGTCGGGGAAGATGAAAACCTGCTGGTCGCTCACACGGAGGTTTGATTAACAGGTGATGCTTCATGGAAGATTGCTCCTGCCACTGATTGGTCCACGCTTCTTGCTTGTTTAATTTCGTGTCCTGTAGGCTGGCTGCCGTACGCCAGGATTGTATGCTAAACCTCAAACGGCGGGGTTCAGATGATGAAATTTCTAAATGAACTGATAATTATGGATTATGTTTTATTCTGGTCCTCACGTTCAGCAATGACTGTGATCTCCTTACAGATGGTGGTGGAATATTATTAAGTACCGGCAGCCAGTGTGTGTGTTTGTGGGATGAATATACCCTGCGCTAAGGCGCATTGCTTGATTGATCTGTGTGTCATTTATTTTGCTGTGAGCTGTTTTAGCCAGTTTAATCCAGGTAGAACAACAGTAAGAGTATGCAAGAACTAAAACTGATGATGTGACTGCCGTTGCATTGGCACCGCAGGCGCTTCCTGTTAACTTCTGGAGTACTTCGTTCCGTGTTTTGATTTTAGTTGCACCGTTCAGTGAACGAATTTTTGTATATCAATGACCTGTCTAGGGTAGCACCTAGGTGTTTTGGTGTGTTGCAGTACTGGAGGGTCTGATCTCTATATGTGATGTTAGGTTTGTGTTTTGGATGTTATTTCGTAGGTGGCAAGTTGATACAACGGTCTTTCGAGGATTTTGTTGGAGAGAGTTATATTCGAAGTATCCGTTCAATGTCTTCCGGTCTGATGTTAGTGTTGTTCTAGCTTCCCTAAAGCTTTGAACCTGAGCAATCAGAACAATATCTTTACCAATAAAGTTCCTCGACTGTGTTACTGGAAGGTCTTGTGTATACAAATTAAAAAGGAGTGGAGCCGAAAGAGAATCTTGCGGGATATCTTCCTTTATTTTGCGAGCTCTGCATTCGAAGTTCTGTGTTACCGCCCGGATGTTTCGATTGTTCAACATTTGCCAATTATAATTGTTGGTTGTGCTGTCCAGTACCCCAGTGAACCTGTTGTACTCGTTGAATGTGGGTTTATCCATTTCATGCTGGCATCTTTTGGGAAAATTTCGACCATTTGGCTTGTTTAAAGTACATCTTGGTTTTGGATAGGAGTGCTCGAATGTTCACTCCTGACATGAAGCAGAGGATATAAGACATCTGTCAACAACAGGAGACTGGAAATGGAAAACGATGTAATCGCCATTTTTTCGCAAAACGCATTTTCAGTGTAATTTTGTGGTCGGTACTCTGTTGGATATCCCTAGATTTGTTCCAAGTACCACATGATGGAGAAAATCTCACGACTGGATGGCGAATGGTCTTTGTGGAAAGCAATGTTCCGTAATGCAGTTCCAAGTTCCATGGGTCAAGGTTTCCTCCAGTTACATTGGGATGGTTTCAACAGATAATACGTGAGCTTTTGGTGAGTGAGAGATTTTGCAAGGCCATTGTTGCACAAGGCCCTTTAAGACTGTCGAATCAGCTAAATCTATGAACTCACCCCACGTAATTCCAGTACATGCAACTCACTTCTTGTTTGTTAGAGATGCTAGACAAGTATTGTTGTCAAAACAGTGGTGTAAGATCACCAAATGTAGTATAATCAAAGTGTCCCACACTCTTCCTTCTCAAATACATTGCGCAACAAGTTATAGAGGCACTTTTTTCAAGGTTTTCTCCCTTTGCGACGCATAAATTTGAAATTTGGTTCACAAGTGCCCACAACGTTCCTCTGTTGCAGCCCTGCGATGTCATTCTAGAGCTCGGCGACGCCTCACACACCAAGCTGTCGACACATGCGAAGTAATGACCAGAGCTCAGAAGTTCTCGTGAGGAGTAAGTTCGGGTAATGATGTCGCATGGACACCAAATTTCAATACAATTCTGCCAAACGCCACCATAGATGTGTCAAAGGATGGGAAGGTCGTCACACCCCCTCATCCATACATTTCACCACCTTCCTCCAACGCCTCTGCGGCGGAGGTATGAACCACAAGACTCAGCGTTGACATCACGCAGTTTCCTTATGGGTAAATGGCTCTGAGCACTATGGGACTTAACATCTGAGGTCATCAGTCCCCTAGAACTTAGAACTAATTAAACCTAACTAACCTAAGGACATCACACACATCCATGCCCGAGGCAGGATTCGAACCTGCGAGCGTAGCGGTCGCGCGGCCTTATGGGTAGCCTAGTAAAACATATCAGATGCACCGCCGCTCACAATCGAAGACCTCAGGAGGTGACATAAAGGGCTTCAGTGAAACCGTCTCTTCCCTCTGGACGTTAATTCACGCGTATTCCGCAGTCGAAAACAACAGTTTTCAGTACGAAGAGCAACAGACGACGATCTTAGTAATCTTTTCCATTGCTGACATCCTATGGACTACTCAGTCCTTCTCTAACGATATCGTGGGGCTGCAACGTAATTAAAGATGGTGTGGTCCTTTGGCTAGACTGCAATTTTTTTATGGTGAGCAGGATGGAAACACTAGGAACCGTTCAAACCATTCGATGAGATCTGAACGTGACCGAAACAGCAAACAGTGTATATGTTTTCCACCTGTCCACTTTCGCCCTCTCTTGTGGCGTTATCGCAGTGGGGACAGATTGATATACCCGTCATTAAAACGGCAAACGGTCCTTGTAACCTCCTCCCCCCCCCCCCGCATCCCACACATACACATATCCTGGGGGCCATACGAGAAATTTTGTTGCACATATTACTAATGTTCCTGCACACAGGCAGTCTTTCACTGATTCCTGGGTTCCAGCGTGACAGGCATCCCTTTCGAAGCTCCTTAGATCTCGCATGTGGCCAGAAGGCGCTAGTTCATCGTTGGAGCACCACTCAGGCAACATGTGTCGAAGTAGCTGCCTGTTACACAGGAATCAAGGAATCAGTGAATGGCTGTCTCTATACAAGGACATTTTTAAGATTCCCACCAAATGTGCGAGTGTGGTATAGATGGTGTCGCCGATCTGATGGTCTTAGATCTACCGATTAACGTTTCTTTCGCGCGTCAGCGCGTGTACCATTGTCGCATACCGCTTCCCCCACCCCCACCCCCTCGGTCATCACAACGTGACAGGAGAGGTAGATATGAACAAACATCCACTGGTGCTCCAATTACGTTCAAATTTCGTCGAATGGTATGTAAAGATCGTAGTGGATCCGCCTTGTATACCAGAACGATAAATGTCGCTTGCACTATAATGTAAAAGAGTCACATCTTCTCAGTGGAGTCGAAGCACCACGATATCCTTGGACAAGGCTTGAATCATCTAGGTGGTGTCAACCTTGCAACATCGCTCTGTTGCACATCATACAACAATCTGTCGTTTCACGTATATCTTTTACAAAAGAGAAAGACCTGTTGACGACGTTGCCATTCCGTTCTCCACAGCACAGGAAGTTCTATAGTAAACTTTGCAACATCTGATTCCAAGAGTGGTATTTTATAGTAAACAGAAGTCAATTTTGAGACACTTTTTCTCTTGAATTTAACTCTGGGACTCTCTTGTAAAGAATTTTAAAGGAATGAGAAATGGTTTTTCTTGACTACAGCTCTATTAATAAAATTACTACTACTGTATTTCTGTACTCATACTGTCACAAATAAAGCGTAATGTCTCTGTATTTATGGCACCTGAAAGAAAAACATTCTTATTGCCACTTCGACCCAGTCGGTTTCCTAGCAGATCCCTTATAACAGTCTTAATGAAATGTTTAATTTCTATTTGTCTCCATATTTTTTTGCATTGATGAGGTGGCACTTAGACTTTTTCCATTTTCACTCTTCAGTTTGTTTTGCCTTTGAGTGCGGAGGTTCCTTAACAACATTTTGTCAGTTACTAGTACAAGGTTCATCATTTTGACCCTGATAAGAAGAACACCAATGGATTTTTACCACAAAGGATCACCGACACCCAACAAGTTCAAGATTGTACCATTAACAGGCAGAGTCATCTTCACGGTGTTCTGGAATGGTCAAGATGCGGTGAATTTAGAATTCATGTTTAAAAGAACCACCATAAATTCTGTAATGCACTGCAAGACCCTCAGCAAAGGAAAGTGCGAATTCGAAGAATTCGTCCACACATGGACCATCCCCTCCTTCAGCATAATTTCAGCATAACAATGCCAGACGACACACGAACATTGCGACATCTGCAACAATCCGCCGGCTTCGGTTCACTGTCATCGAGCATCCTCCATACAGGCCGAACTTGGCCTAATCAGATTTTCATCTATTTTCAGAACTTAAAGAACACCTTCGAGGACTTCACCTTGACTGTGATGAAGCGGTGCAAGCAGAGGTGACGTTGTGGCACGGTCAACGAAGTCAAATGTTCTAGTGACAGTATCAACAAACTGGTCTCTTGTTGGGAGAAAAATGTTGTCGTCAGGTTACCTACGTTGCGAAATAAATATGCAGACATGAAGAATAAAGTTACTGAATTTTAATAAATTTGGTTATGTTTAGAAAGCTCTAGAAGTTTTTACCTTAAAAATTGGGAGGCAATACCTTTCAACACATCCTCGTAACATATGACCTCGAAGGCACTCGAGCCTATGAGATGTATTTGGGCTGTAATACTCCTAGCGGGCTCCACATCTCTGAAAGCTCCTTAGCTCTACAGTTTTACACCCAGCAGTATGTCGTTCAGAAAATTCATGACGGTCTTCTACGGCTATAGAGAGTAGGGAAGTTAGCGTCATTGTTTCGGTAGATGCCAGATTTTAAGGAAAAACCAAAGAGAAGTAAAGGTCAAATAATTACGTACCGGTATCCAGGTAGTTCAAAATGCTGCCCTACATTATTACAGGTCATTTAGATGACAAGAACAGTGGACGTAAGTGCTGGACAGAAAGCTGCGTAGTAACGTCATAAATACTATCATGACGTATCTCCTTCACGCCACACACGTGAGACGAGGTCTTTCTCACTCTTCTAAGTATATAACACAGTCCTAAGAAGCATGGCTTCTTGTTTCAAGGAGGGAGCCCGTCTCTTCGTAGCTTTTATGGGCCACAGAGCAGTATGTTCCACTTTGACATTGACCGTATTTTATAATCAGACAATAGGACAAAACCTAATTTACCTGCACACTCGGCTCTGTCAATAAAAAGATAACAATGAAGAAGAGAATATAGAAGGCTATACCTCAGGGTGCAGTTTTCTACTGAGCGGAAGCCTGGGACGTTAGCAAAAAACAAAAATAAACTGCTTGCGACTGAAACGGATTACTTAATCCGAAGCTCAGGCTCTACTAGGATGGATAGCATAAGAAATGATGTAATCCGACGTAGTACGAAAGTGGATAAGGATATCTATGACGACGACTAACAAAAACAGCTGATGTGGTTTGGTTAAGCGAATAGGAAGAATGAAGAAAGGGTACCAAATAGAATGCTACGATGGATACCGCCACAGCGGAAGAGGAGTGTTCGTCCACGACGCAACTGGCATAATGATGTGGGGGAGGCAAAGGAAGCAGGGAGTATGAACGTTAAGGAAAGCCAAGACAGAAGAAGATGGCGGCTGGGGACAGAGAATCGGCGGCGGCCGGAGATAATCTCTAAGAAGAAGAAGAAGAAGAAGAAGAAGAAGAATGGGTTTCTCAGTCATGTTCTTTGTAAGTTATCGCAAATCCACACAAGTATCGGTCGATATTGAAGCCATGGTTTTCAAAAACGAGGTCTTAGAACAGTTTACCAAATCTTCAGTCGTTTGATAATACCGGCAAACGCGGCAAATGTAAGAGTAGGAAATTCAAATCATACCTAATTTACAACATTTTACTGATTGTGTGATGTGTGGGTGGACGTGAGTGACTCTGGTAAAGAATGAATACAGTTTTAGGTATGCTTGTATTTTACCCTTTTTTTAGAATGTTGTTTTAATCACATACATCTCTATCAAATCAACGAGGGCGCTGTTAACAAAGAAACCCACACGCGGGGGCGCACGCACAAATGTTTTCATCGGCCGATCCTCGTTATGACATGAATATTATACGCCTAATGCAATACTAGAAAAGACCCAGTACACTCAAGACTCCACCACCTACATACGGATTGCGGCGCAATAACCGGCTTCGTATTGGTGTATCGACCATGTCAAGTTCATTCCATGTACTCCCCATCATAGTTTAATCCACGCAGTTTTCCAATAAGTCTTTTTTTTCCTGGACCTCGAAGTTTCCTTAAAGTCTCTTATACGAGCACATAATGAACTAGTAAAGTAGATTATAGAGGACAAAGTACATTTGTTCCAGAATCCTCCAACCAGACCAAGTACAAACGACAGTAGCAATATGACATTAGTAATATGAAATTATAATAGCTGAATCTGAAGTTACAGATACAATCATCTGGAAAGCTGTAACGCTGTTTTCCTAACTTAGGACTAAAGTCACTCATTATCCTATTATTTTTCACGTCAAATTTCGAAACAATTTCACAAACCACTGCAGATGACACCTTTTATGACAGCTCTTCATTTTTACTGTCTGTTTGCTAAATTACTGGTGCATTGTTCACTGCAACCTGAAATTAATGACACCGCAACTATGAAAATGTTATCTGGACAGGAACATGAAACAATCTTCGCTTTTATTGTTCCGTTTCTCAATACAGGTGCATCTTTCACTGCAACTTAAAATTAATGACACTGCAACTCTGAAAATGTTAAACAATGCACTGGACGGGAACATGAAACAGTTAATGACAGTGACGTTAATTAATAACAGTGAATAAATAGTATACCAAGCATGCTGCAGACCTTATAGTACGTCACACTGTGAGGTAATGGGCGTGTAGTGGCGCCCTGAAAATATTGTAAGTTCGCAATTGGCGTGGAAGCATGGGCCGCTCGGCAAGCCAGGGCTCGTCAGCAACCATGGGGTTCCGAACATTAGCCGGAGCAAGAGGGGTAGCCCCAGCGTATGGTGCAGGCCGACCGCGTGGCTGGGAATTCCACATTGACGCTGTGTCCAGGACTGTGCTTTGTGTCGATGAAGGAGATATGTACGCCGGAAGTGCCAAAGATGGCGCACTTTGTGAAACCATAATGGCAGGTATTTCACAGTTCATGTAGAAATTAATAATAGCCAGAGGAAACGTGATACCTTAAAATGAAACATGTACATTACCATTATTTGCACGACGATTATTATGGTGTAATCTGGTTTTCAATATCTTTATTAGTTTAAAGTTTGGTATCTGACTGTAAATTATACAAGTAACACCCAACAACGAGTTTCCGGGTTGAATTATAGGCATGTAACTTGACTAGTATATGAGTTATTGGAGGTCAAAGTGGCCGATTACTATTGATCGCTTCAGGCCATAAGTACTCCACAGTTACACGAAAAAACGATAGCAGCATGCTTATAAATATATATTTATTTGTCTGCTTGTTTGTTTATATCCGGTATATACCATTCATGAAGAAATTGGTCAAATCTTTACTGTGCTTTAGAGAGCACAGAGACATTAGAGTACTGGCCTACTTTTGCTTCTATTCCTTTGATATATGTTTATTTAATTTGTTTATGTATTTAATAATATGTGATAGAGCGTGTTCATGGTCCAGCCATAGGAATATTTATTTAATTTCAAGTTATTTAAATGTAAATCCAGTATTTCATATGTGTTTTAGTATGTTTTTGAGTGTGTGTTGGCTTGGAGACACGGCGGGAGCGCTCTAGCCAATCACAGCGCTCGTTACTGTTGTAGATGACTACCGAAATCAATGGAGAGACCATATGGAAGTGGAGGAGGAGCATCGGGTCGCACAAGACATGGGGAAGTGCTGGACGGGAAGGCGCGACGGACGGTTGCAGGAAATACTTGGAGGGTGTTGAGCAGTTTGAGCGTGGTCACGGGAGATAAAAATGTTCAAATGTGTGTGAAATCTTATGGGACTTAACTGCTAAGGTCATCAGTCCCTAAGCTTACACACTGATTAACCTAAATTATCCTAAGGACAAACACACACACCCATTCCCGAGGGAGGACTCTAACCTCCGCCGGGACCAGCCGCACAGTCCATGACTGCAGCGCCTGAGACCGCTCGGCTAATCCCGCGCGGCACACGGGAGATAGAAATATTTCGTAGTGCCCACTTTTGCACTTGTGAGATTTCCGTGGCTTGTGCAGTGAAGATGTAGTATGTGTTTAGATGTGAATACCTCGCGAGCAATTACGTGAAGTAGGAGTCTATTGTTTCCCTGTTATTCAACTTAGATTTTATTTAGTTGCTGGAACAAGGACATCAATAAGTGTTTTGAAGAAATAAACAGCATTCTTAAAACTACTTCTGCTATCGTACACATCATTTAAAGTCGTTAAAATGGTACCTGCAGATTTTATTTAATTGCGATCTCTCATTTATAAATTTCTATGTTACATTCAAAATTCGCAGTTGCCGAGTGACAGGAACCTTCGACCATTCGATTCATGTGTGTATTCGTATTGTATACTGTAGACTCAGCAGTATTTGGCCTGTAATGCGGCAACTAAGTATCCCACCACCTAGACAACGAAACCAGCCAAAACTTTTAATATTTCAACTCTGAGGGTACGTAGTTGTGGGCCAGATTTTTATTTGAAAGCCCGAAACATGCAGAAGGTCGCAGAGGCGAAGACAGAGGGTAATTCATTTCCCCATTATATTTGACTGCATTGCCACATAGAGCAGTAGCTACGATACAAGCATGATATTCATAGCAGCACAAAACAACACACTAATCCCTAACATAAATCATTTAAGATCCAACATTAGCAGTGAAATTGCCCTTTAGATGGACCCTGCTCTCACTTTCGTTCGCTATTACTGTTCAATTTTTGTGTGTTTCTGGAAGACCAATTACCGCATATATATAAGTCGGGCAACAGCCTAAGGTAGAGCGTTATAAATGTGTGTGAAGTTGTGGCACACTGTTTCGACTGTTTGAACAGCAGCAAAGGCAACGAGCACGAAACAGGGGTCTGTTTTGTAAACATGAAACCGGGCTGACGCCCCTGTTTGTTGTGGAAAGAAAGTCAACACCTTTTGTTCTCTTTCGATCGTCAAGCAATTTCCTCGGTGTTACCGACAGAGAAAAACTTTACGTGTAGCGTGTCTGCTACGTATCACAAGAGGATGGAAGAGCCAGCCTGTGTGCTGCAAGCAGAAGTAGCACTTCGCCGGTTATCAAGTGGGAACTAAACTCTTATTTTCATTGTCACTTACTTTGCTTAAGTGTCTGTCTTTCATTATTTATTTTCCTCATTTTCACTGTTACTACAAGCCAAGCCGGGGAAGTATATTCACATTGTGCCCCCATGCAATTACTTTAACAGTGCCAGAAGTTTGATAGAATCTGGATTTTAAAAGTAGTGGAATAGGGACCTACGAAGAAATTACAGTGGGAGAAACATGTAATGAAGTGAGATATTTAGTGGTTTTTTAATAATATTCTGGTTTTTGTTCAGTTATCGGTCTTCATACCGGTTTTATACAACTCGCCACGAATTATTTGCTGGATGTATTCCAATCTCTGTTTTCCTCTTGAGTTTTCACCGTCTACAGCTCCTTCTAGTACCATGAAAGTTACTGCCTGATGTCTTAACAAATGTGCCATCTCCCAGTCCCTTCTTCTTGTCAGTATTCTCCATACATTCCTTTCCTCGCCCATTCTACAGAAAACCTCTTCATCAGTTGTAATGTTATTGGGATTTCCATTGTATGAAAGCGGTGAGTACCCTTGGAAATGCATTCACCTAGCTGTGTATTAAATTGTCAACTTATGAGAAGAGACCTATTCTTTGAAAGACATTTGTCTTATATAGTTTACGTTACTTCATAAATGCGCATCTAGCGCGAACGCTAATACATTGATTGCGCAGTCAAAGAAATATTTTATCAGAAGCTGAACTGAGCGTTCCGCTTCGATCTAAATGAAAAATATGACGGTAAAAACCTTTGTAGATCTTTACATTTAATCGTACTTCTTCCTATAATGTAGAAGCATAAAGAAGGTCGTCTTTAAGCCATAAAAGTGAGCGGTCTTGCCAGCGTGCAGACAACAGTTAATAATTAATAAAATTCAAGTAATTTATGTTCGATACTGTAAATCGGCAAGTTATTGTTACGAAGGTGTTGAAAGGTCCAAGAATTGTCCCGAAGGAAGGAGGAAAATAATGAATGTAATTTGTGACGTGAACCAAGAAGCGAGCACAGGACAGGCTGAAATCTGATCGCACCATACAGTCAGAAAATTACTTATGTAAGTTATACTGTTTATAAATAAGCCCTAATTGCTTGTGAGAATTATTTGAATATATTTAGTGTTTAACAGACTTCTTATTCTATTCTTTTCCTTTTTTCAGCTCCATGTCATATTATTTTTATAAATGTCAAACAGCCTTTACCGCAGCAGAGAATACTGCGGCATCCTGGTCGTAGACAGAAGGGCGCATCTTGTTTTCTATACAACTCATAGCCGTCCCATTATTAATGATTTCATTTGCAAATGCAATTCCTTTATTGTTAGGTAATTATAAAATTTATACTGATTACCTAAATGAATCCGGCTTGTTCTTTTTGCGTAATCAAAAACCAGCCTCCTTCTGACAACGATCAGGAGCCGACCAGAAGACGGACGTCTTAAACCTCTTTCGTTTTTCCTGTGGCAAAGCTGTGCCAAACTGGGAACACGACGTTCTAGTATGAAACACAACACACATGTAATTATCAGATTAAAATTGAAAAAATTGTAATACATTTAGCTTATTTTTTTCTTCTATCATACTAGACAGTCCACCTAATTTTCAACGTTCTTCTATAGCACCACATCTCAGCTTTTCCTGTTCTCTTTTTTTCGGTTTCCCCACAGTCCATGTTTCACTACCGTACAATTCTCTTCTCCAAACCTATCTTCAAATAAATCTCTTCCTCAAATTAAGGCCTATGTTTGATACTAATGGAATTCTCTTGGTCAGGAATGCCCTTTTAACAATAATGGCCGCGTGGTGTCGCCGTGAAGTCGAGGGCGCCTTGACACGGTTCGCGCGGCTTCCCCCGTCAGATATTCGAGTCCTCCCTCGGGCATGGGTGTGTGTGTTGTCCTTAGCGAAAGTCAGTTTAAGTAGTGTGTAAGCCTAGATACCGATGACGTCAGCAGTTTGGTCCAATAGGAACTGACCACCAGCCAACCAGCAGTGACAGTCTGCTTTAGATGCTTTCTTTGCTCCGTCCTTCATGGGTTATTTTACTGCCTAAGCAGAAAAATTCCTTAACTTCATTAACTTTGCGATCATCAGTTATGATGTTCCCTACTGTTCTGCTGCTTCTCATTACTTTCTTCTTTATTCGATTCACTTCCAGTCCTTACTCCATACATATTAGACTGTTCGATTCACTCAGAAAATCCTGTAATTCACCTTCACTTTCACTGAGGATAGCAACGTCATCAACGAACTTATCATTGAAATCCTTTGGCCTTGAATAGCAATTCCGCTCTCCAAACTTTCTTTTATGTCGCCCATGCTCCTTCGATTCAACACTGGGCAACAGGGGCGAAAGATGACATCCCTGTCTTACACCTTTTTTTAATCCGTGCGCTTCGTTCTTAGTCTTCCATTCTTATAGTTTCCCCTTGGTTTTGTACATAATATGGGTTATCCATCTTTCCATATAGCTTACCCCATTTTTCTCAGAATTTCGAACATCTTGCACTATTTTGTATTATCGAATGCTTTTCCCAGGTCACCAAATCCATTGAACATGTCTTGATTTTCATCAGTCTTGCATGCATTATCAACAGTCAGAATTGCCTCTCTGCTGCTTTACCTTTCCTGAGGCCAAACTGATCATCTAACGCATCATCAATTTTCCTTTCCATTGTTATATATATTATTCATGTCAGTATCTTGGATCCATGAGCTGTTAAGCTGATTGTACGATAATTTTCGCACATGACGGCTTTTGCAATCGTCGTAACTGTGCGGCTGACTTTTTTCTGAAGTCTGATGACATATCGCCAGACTCATTCATTCTACACACCAAAGTGAATAGTCGTTTTGTTACCACTTCCCTCAATTATTTCAGGAATTCTGATGGAATGTTATCCATTCCTTCTGCTTTATTCGATCTTAGCTCTTCTAAAGGTCTGATTCTAATACTGGATCCCCAGTCTCCTCTGTATCGATTATTGTTTCTTCTTCTGTCATGTAATCAGACAAGTCTTACCATTCATAGAGGCTTTCAATGTACTCTTTCCACCTACCCGCTCTCTCCTCTGTGTATAACAGTGGAGGAGGAATAAGAGGAGATTATTGTCTAACATCCCGTCGACAAGTAAAGCATTAGAGATAGAGCACAAGCTTTCCCTTTCAAAGGAACCATCCCGGCATTTGCTTTAAACGATTTAGGGAAATCACGGAAAACCTAATTCAGAATGGCAGGAGGCTGGTCGTAATCTTCGTCTTCCCAAATGCGAGTCCAGTAAGCTAACCAATGTGCTACCTCACTCGGTTTTAACAGTGACATTCCAACTGTACTCTTAATGTTACTACCACAGCTTTTAACTTCACCGAAGTTTGTTCTGAGTTTCCTGTATGCTGCATCATCCTTCGGGCAATCACTTCTTTTTCGATTCCTTCAGTTTTCATGCTGTCATTTCGCCTTAGCTTCCCTCCACTTCCCATTTATTTAATTCCTGAGTGACTTGTGCCTTTGTATTTCTAAATTTGCAGGAACATTCTGGTACTCCCTTCTTTCATCGACCTACTGAAGTATTTCTTCTGCTAGTATATTTTCTGTTACCCATACTTTCTTCGCCACTACCTATTTTGAACCTGTGTTTGTGTTTCCTACTTTTGTGATTGCCCTTTCAGAAACATCCATTATTCTTCAACTGAACTGCACACTGAGCTATTCATTATCGCAGGATCTATGGCCTCAGAGAACTTCAAGCATATCTCTTCATTCCTTAGTACTTCCTTATCTCACCGCTCTGCCTGCTGGTTCTTCCTAACCACTCTTAAACTTCAGTATACCATACATCCTTCCTAAATTGCGATCTGTGTCTATACCTGCTCATGATGAGGCCTTACATTCAACTATCTGTTTTCGGAATCTGTGTCTTACCATGAAGTAACTTATCTGAAATCTTCCTCTACATCCCGGCCTTTAACAGGTATTACTCCTCCCCTTGTGAGTCTTGACAGGGTATTCCTATGACTAGCTGGAATTTATTGCAGAACTCAGTTAGACTTTATCGTCTTTCATTCCTAGTACCAATCCCGTATTCTCCCGTAATCCATTCTGTTACTTTTTCCCCTAAACCACATTCCAATCCCACGGGACTATTAGATTTTTATTTCCCTTTACGTACTTAATGATCCCCACAATATCCTCATATACAGGGTGATTCAAAAGAATACCACAACTTTGAAAATGGAGAACTCTGCAAAGAAGAAAAGGAGAGCTACGCTCATTCTGTCGTCGATTGAAGGAAACTCTGAAGTTTCATGTAATTGCTCATGTGGTTGCTAGCAGCGCTGTCGGCCACGTAACCTTCACATCTGTCGTCAGTGCTAAGATGGCGACTGCTAAAAAAAAAATCATTTTGAGTTATCGAGTACAGCAGAAGTGAATTGACCACAGTTGTCCAGCCCGAGTTTTGAACCAAGTATGGTGTTCAGCCTCATCATAGATGGTGTATCGTACGTTGCTATAAACAATTTAAGGAGAAAGGGTGTTTGATCGAGGGGAAAAGGTCGGACGGCCCTGCACGAGTGAAGAAAACGTTGGCGGCGTTCAGGAAGCATTTGCTCGCAGTCCAGGAAAATCGACCAGCCGAGCTAGCAGAGAGCTGAAAATGCCGCAACCGACCATTTAGCAGTCCCAATGAAAAGGTTATTAATGAAACCTTATCGTCTACAAATGGTTCAAACCCTTTCCGAAGCTAATAAGGTGAAAAGAATCGAGTTCTGCGAGTTTGTCCTTGAGTAAATGGAAATAGAAGACCGGTTCATTTCGAAGCTAGTGTTCAGCGATTAAGCAACATTTCACACAACAGGGAAAATCACTCGGCTCATTGTCCGTTTATGGGGCACTGAAAATTCGCGGGAAACAACTTAGTATGGACGTGATTCACCTAAGGTGAAATTTTTTGTGTTACATTTCAGTCAACAAAGATTTTGGACCTTTTTTCTTCTAAGGTGCAGCTGTAACTTGGCAAACATATCTGGAAATGTTGCAGAATTGGCTGTTCCCTCAACTCGAAGAACATGTGCGTCAATTTATGTTTTAGCAGGGTGGGGTACCACCCCATTGGCACATCTCTGTCCGTGCCTGTTTGAACGAAACATACCCCCACCAATGGATCGGTCGCCAGGCAGCTCGTGACAGAGCACGTCATCACTGGCCTCCAAGAAGCCCTGGTCTTACGCTACCAGCTAACATCGAGAAACTAAAAGAAGGAATAACTGCAGCTGTCCAAACTGTTAGGCTGGAGATGCTACAGAGAGTATGGAAAGAGTTCGAGTATTGGGTCGATGTCGCTAGTATCACACTGAACATTTATGAACTTGTTTTCTATTGAAAAAAACTTTGTTAAGTACTCTTCAAGGTTCCATCATGTTTCTTTGATTAAATACAGATTTTCGAAGTTGTGGTATTCTTTTTGAATCACCCTGTACTTTGTCTATCTCTTTATCTTCGGCCTGAGACGTCGGCATGTATATGCGAAATATCGTTGTCGGCGTTGGTTTGATCTCGATTCGGGTAAGAATAAACCTGTCACTGAACTGTCACAGTAACTCACTCTCTGCCCATTCGTATTCATAACGAATCCTACTCCTGTCATACTGTTTTGTGCTGCTGTTGATATTACCCTATACTTAGCTCACCATAAATCGTTGTCTTCTTTCCATTTCACTTCACTGACACCCGCTATATCTAGATCGGTCCTAACATTTCCCTATTCAGACTTTCTACATTCCCTGTGACATTCAAATTTCTGATATTCAACGTCCCGACTCGTAGAAAGTTATCCCTTGATTGGTTATTGAAACTTTTTCTCACGGTCACCTAGCCTTCAAGTAGAAGTTGCATCGCAACATTATTCATAGTCATTCTCCCAATCCATATGTGGCATAACAGCAAACCAGTGCTTAACAGTATTGGTTAAAAACACTCTTGGTTGCAATTTTATTTTTTTATTTTTCAACGACGCGTTTCGCCTTATTTAGACATCTTCAGGTTATCTACATAGAAAACAGAGAACAAATACATCTATTTAAGAATCGCGATCGCGTTGTGCAGACTTGGATAACCTATAATCATGTATAAACAGATCACCTATTGAAAATATAAACAGATCACCTATTGAAGGTCAAATACCTTAATTTGGTATTTCTTAAGAATCCTTTAGTGTAGCCAAAGGGCATCGTCGAATATATCAGGCCAACATCGCCTTCGTTAAACTCAGTAAAAACTGGAAATATAAAACAGTAAAATCATTACCTTTTCTAGATGGACGGGAGAGGCACCAGGATCTGCATAACGCGTTCCCGTTCACAGGACAAAGTAACAGTAAGATGGGGGCTCAGGTAGTAAGCATAATGCGCCACAGCGTCGTGTGCCAATACTGAAGCCTAATACAGAATCACCTCAAGAGGTGGCGCTGAAACACAGCAGTGATTAAAAATGAGAGATCGTAAACTGGATATCCATACCCACTAAAACTTTATAAATGTAATGCACATAAAACATTGATAAGATGGAATTACAAGGGGCAACACCTGTGCTTAACTTATCCTAAAATTTTGACGAAGTAAAATATAAATGAAGGCGGTAAATTATTCTTGCTAGACGTTGTAGCTCCGAATGACGCAGTATTGAGTGTTATATGGGCGGCCTCTTTATTTGAAATTACGGTCTTGTGTTTTTAATGTTCTCGTTCTAGTGGTGTATGATACGGAAAATCGGTTTATGTATTGCATCTGTGTGTTGTAGTATACACCTTGTTTTCTCATTTTAAGTTTACCGCCTTCATTTATATTTTACTTCGTCAAAATTTTACAGTAAGTTAAGCACACGTGTTGCCCCTAGTAATTCCATCTTATCAATGTTTTATGTGCATTACATTTATATAGTTTTAGTGGGTATGGATATCCAGTTTACTATCTCTCACTTTTAATCACTGCTGCGTCGCAGCGCCACCTCCTGAGGTGATTCTGTATTAGGCTTCAGTACTGGCACACGACGCTGTGGCACATTATGCTTACTACCTGAGCCCCCATCTTACTGTTACTCGCTCCTGCGAACGGGAACGCGCTACGCAGATCTTGATGCCTCTCGCGTCCACCTAGAAAAGGTAATGATTTTACTGTTTTATATTTCTAGTTTTTACCTGTGTTTAACGAAGGCGATGTTGGCCTGATATATTCGACGATGCTCTTTGGCTACACTGACTAAAGGATTCTTAAGAAATACCAAATTAAGGTATTTGCTCCTTCAATAGGTTCAAAAATGGCTCTGAGCACTATGGGACTTAACATCTGTGGTCATCAGTCCCCTAGAACTTAGAACTACTTAAACCTAACTAACCTAAGGACATCACACACATCCATGCCAGAGGCAGGATTCGAACCTGCGACCGTAGCAGTCGCGCGGTTCCGGACTGACCTTCAATAGGTGATCTGTTTATATTTTCAATAGGTGATCTGTTTATACATGCTTATAGGTTATCCAAGCCTGCACAACGCGATCGCGATTCTTAAACAGATGTATTTGTTCTCTGTTTTCTAAATAAGGCGAAACGCGTCGTTGAAAAATAAAAAAAAAATAAAATTGCAACCAATACTGTTTTTAACAAATACTATTATTCATAGTCTTCAAGAGCTGCGGCAGGTAGGAGATCCGAATGGAGGACTATTCCGGATCTTTTGCCAGTGGAGAGATCATGACATTGTTTCAATTACCGGCTACATGTGCTGTGAATACACGTTATTTGTCTTTAATACATTGGTTTTCATTGCCCCCTGCATCCACCTGCTGTTGATTTTTGCTGATTCCTTTGCCTTTTAAGGGCACTTTCCTACCCCAAGGGCAAAGGGAGTGCCCTGAACCTCTGTCCGTTCCATCGCCATCTTTGACGTAGGCATTGGCTGAGTGAGGGTAACTCCCTATGTCGGAGGTCTTCGGCCGCTATTACTGATGATATTCATTCAAAATTTAGGCCATGGTGGGGTTCTAACCCCGGTCACCGGATGTTTTGATTATTAATCAAAGACGGTGTCCCTAGACAACGAGGTGAAACAATACATTTTAAACAAAACAAACGATACTAATAATCCTCCTACCCCCCCCCCCCCCCCTCACGGAGGTTCGAGTCCTCCCTCGGCCATGGGTGTGTGTGTTGTCCATAGCGTAAGTTAGTTTAAGTTAGATTAAGTAGTGCGTAAGCTTAGGGACCGATGACCTCAGCAGTTTGGTCTCATAAGACCTTACTAAAAATTTACAAATATATTAATAATCTACGTCTTTATTCTTCACGACTGCGTTGGTATTTCTCAACACAGTAACCCAGGCGACATTTCTCGCAACTAGAGACCAGTTTGTTGATACCATCACTGCAGAGTTTTTGACTTTGTTGATGAAGCTACAACCTCGCCTCCACTTGCATCGCTTCACTATCTCTAATTGAAATTTTCGAAGGCGTTCTCGCGTTCTTGAAGTTCTGATAAGAAATGAAAATTGGATGGTGTCAAATGGGGACTGTATGGACGATGATCGATGGCGGAGAAAGCAAGGCGTTACATTGTCGTAAATGTCGCCGCGCGCGTTTGTGATTTGGTATTATTATACTGAAGGAGACGGAGTTCGATTAACGGACGAACTTCCATTCTGGGAAAATCCCCCAGGCTGTGGCAAAGCCAGGTCTCTGCAACTTACTTTCTTCCAGGAGTGCTAGTTCTGAAAGTTTTACAGGAGAATATCTGTGAAATTTGGAATATATGGAGACGAGATGCTGGTGGAAGTAAAGCTGTGAGAAAACGGCCTGAGTCGTGCGTGAGTAGCGAAAGTCAAAGGTCCCGAGTTCGAGCCTCGGCCCGGCACACAGTTATAATCTGCAACGAAGTTTCATATCAGAGCACACTCCCCTGCAGAGTGAAATTTTCATTCTGGAAACACATTGGAATGTCCTGAGAGAACGTACGAACTATGAAAAAACCCAAGTTGCTCGGACTTTTCTTCTTTCTGTGGCCTTCGTCCCGTCTCTTCAAAGAATCAGCATGTTAATTTATGAATTTGGCAATGTTACTGGCCTGTCGTCACCCCTTCCCTTCTGGAACGGAATTTGGGTACTCCTTCTGTATGCGCCTCGTGTTATCCCACGTGGAAGTATGAGAACGATTTGTAAACGTTTGAGAAACCCTATACGTCAGGAGGGGGGAACCGCCTAAAGCCATGTCCAGGCGGCCAGCACACCCGAATCGGTGTGGTCAGTTGTTTGCTGAGAATGGTGTCAAAGTGCCAGCACAGAGTGCCTTGCAACGCTTAGTCAGAGAATGGCGTCAGACAGGATCTGTTTTGAACAAGTCAGAGACCGTCACGAAACGTGCCCGCCCAGCGGATAATGCGGCTGCAGTTAACCAGAAAATGCTTCGGAGTCATAGCAAACGAATCCGACGCCTCTCGCAAAAACCAGCATTCCACGTTGATAATGCGGACGAATACTACACCTGGACCTTCAAGCGCATCCTTACCGAGTATCTATTGTTCATATATTAAAACCAACCGTTACTCCTCAGCGACTCCAGTTTTGTGAGTGGCTGTTCGCTGAGATAACAATGAATGACTTGGACATGGATCTGCTCTTCACGTCTGATACGGCCTAGGTTCAAGATAGAGGTTATATCAACGCACAGAATCACAGTTTCACGTCAGCGGAGTACTGCTTAACTACCAAAAAACACCATTGCATGATCAGAAGGTAGGGGTTTTGAGTGCAGTGTCTGTACGCCGCATTATTGGTCCCACGTGTGGCATCAGGCGCTGATTTCGGGGCTTTACGTTGCCAGCAGTTTGAAACAATTTGTGGCGGCATTAACGGAGGAGGAAAAGACCTACCCTACTGCCAATAGGATGGAGCAACTGCCCGTACAGCCGGCCGAACCTTGGATCACATTTACACACTCTTCATGCCTGACAAGCGTTGTTAGCAGGGTTCAGACCGGTCGCAAGGCTAGGTGGCCACCCAGGTCATCTGATCTGTGTCCGATTACTTTATGTGAGGAGCCCTCAAGTCGAAGTTAAAATCGCAACATTATTCATAGCCTTCAAGAGCTGTGCAGAACATTATGGATGAGACTGCAGCAATTCCATCAGTCCTGCTTCGAACCACTTTTAGAAACTTGCTGACCAGGGCCCAAAGGTGCCAGGAGATGAATGGACGTTAGTTTCAACATATGCTATAATCAGGTTAGTACTGTATTTCCTTTCCTCTGCTGTTTTTCTTTATGCCTGGAACAATGTTCTTCGGGCCACTTCCATTTGCCCCGCCATGTAGTACGGCAAGATTATTTTCTTGCCCTTAAAGCAAGTTTCATGCCGGCCGGTATTGGCCGAGCGGTTCTATGCGCTACATTCAGGAACCGCGCGACCGCTACGGTCGCAGGTTCGAATCCTGCCACGGGCATGGACGTATGTGATATCCTTAGGTTAGTTAGGTTTAAGTAGTTCTAAGTTCTAGGGGACTGATGACCTCAGAAGTTAAGTCCCATAGTGCTCAGAGCCATTTGAACCATTTGAACCAAGTTTCATGAAAGTCACTCGCCACGATGTCAATGGTGGTGCAGTTTCATAAGTTTCTTCACCACAAAATTCGAAGAAGATCTATCGGGAAGTGCCACATAAAAAAAAAGAAATAATTATAATGACAATTTGGCCAGCTGAGAGTAGAACTGGTGGTACAAACTTATTTATGTGTATAGACAGTTCACACATATCGGGAATCGAGAATATCGACGGTTGTTACCTTTTATCGACATCTGTACTGGCAGATAACGGTTCCCGGAATTCCTAACAATCGACAACGCTTTAATTTTAAGTTTGAAGCAGAATAACAAAGAGATATCTTTTCGTATAGTATGATACAAATTAACAACTTTCAGATTTTTTTCCTTTATTTGTACTGCGAATTCGTGCTTCTTCCAAATTTCATGAGTACAGCGCAACAGGCAGTATCCTATAGCTTTTGATGAGTGAATTTGCGAGTATCAGAAAATGTGACATAAATTGTCGTATCTTTTGATTGCATTGACTTAAAAGCTTAAGTGTTTACACTGCCGACGGACCGTAGACCTCAGTATTCAAGATAAATTTAAACTTTGTACTTATATACCTCATGAGAAAAAAGGGCGGACAGATAGACAGTTAGATAACAAATGACCAAATAAATTTTTTTTCGTGTGAGATATTTACAAACTAACCGATTTTTTCCTTTACTTGTACCATGAAATCTTGCTTCCTGCTAAATTTCATGATTCGAGGCTAACGAGAAGTATTCTACAGGTTTTGATGAGTGTGTTTGTGAGTATCAAAATATGTGACTTAACGGCCATATATTTTCAAAGCACTGACGTAGGAGCTAGAGACTTTTACACCGACAAGTGATGGTAGACAGTTGCGTGTGAGGCAAATGTAAACTTTAAACGCGTACCCGTTCCTTAGATAAAGGATTATTAACAGTGGGACTGGCAGACAGGCACACAAACAGATGGACAACAAAATGACACTACAGTGGTTTCGTTTTTACCGAGTGACGTACGGCACCATAAAAACGAACATCTGGTTTTGTTACGTGGAAAATACTTCTGTATTGTGGAGACGTCAATAAGATTAATCCGAAGATTCATTCCGTTCACTATGAAAGCGGAGCCAGATGGCGGATTACATTACCTAGATGTGCTACTCTTAAAAACAGAAGATGGTAGCTTGGGACATTCGGGATACAGAAACCCTATACACACGGACGTTTACCTACACCGGGATTCGGATCACCATCCACGGCAGGGAGCAAGAAACTTAAGTCAGTCGAAGATGCTCGACACAGTTTTGGAATACCTCATCAATGCGTCGTTGAGTAACTAATATTCGTCTGCTGGTAGTAAAAGAGCGATAAGATAGCCACGTAAAGATTAGAATGATGTAGAGAAGCCTGCGAATTTTAAAGTTTCCGTAACGTCCATTAAACGTGTCACCGCTAGCACAAGGACGATTTTCACGTCCCATAATATCACCACAATGTACAAACTCAATAAACGGAAACAGGAACAACTAAGGTCGACCTAGAGTGCTCACAAACTTCTAGAGCTCAGGAATCGGCTATACAGACTGGTGATAGAGATTCCTAAAAAGAATAGTAATGATAATTGAGTGGAGGACGGGGTGAAGCTCAATCCTACCTAGATTGTTGTGCCGAAGATGTGCGTCAGTCCACCGCAGAACGATAGCGATAGCGATCGACAGTCACTGGCAACGGACAATTGTGATGTCACGCCCCTGTGCAGGAGCAAGTGGAAATTAAATTTTACAGCAGCCAGTAGCAAACCAAAGGGTTAATCGAATATTCACTCAAATCTCATGACGATGGCATCCGCAGAAGGGATTCGATCATGGTATAGTAGCCCGGAATATTTTAATATTAGACGTGTTATCGCGCGTTAATGGTAGGCGTAAGATGCGGGTCCTCGTACAGTGTCATGGGAAACGATGTGCCGAATCAAAAGAATGGATATATTCATGTGTGGACTGAGTAATATGAACTACTTCCAGCCGGCCGCGGTGGTCTCGCGGTTCTAGGCGCGCAGTCCGGAACCGCGCGACTGCTACAGTCGCAGGTTCGAATCCTGCCTCGGGCATGGATGTGTGTGATGTCCTTAGGTTAGTTAGGTTTAAGTAGTTCTAAGTTCTAGGGGACTGATGACCACAGCTGTTAAGTCCCATAGTGCTCAGAGCCATTTGATTTTTGAACTACTTCCAGCATTAATTGGGAAAAATCTTGTGACTATTTGATCTTCTTGTGTCAGACCACTCATACGATATTTTCAGGAGTAGAGCAAGACCGTCTCCCAAGACCTAAACTGGTCGCCCACTGCGACTGACTCTGTCAAGTACACTACTGGCCATTAAAATTGCTACACCAAGAAGAAATGCAGATGATAAACGGGTATTCATTGGTCAAATATATTATAATAGAACTAACACGTGATTACATTTTCATGCAATTTGAGTGCATAGATCCTGAGAAATCAGTACCCAGAACAACCACCTCTGGCCGTAATAACGGCCTTGATACGCCTGGGCATTGAGTCAAACAGAGCTTGGATGGCGTGTACAGGTACAGCTGCCCTTGCAGCTTCAACACAATACCACATTTCATCAAGAGTAGTGACTGGCGTATTGTGACGAGCCAGTTGCTCGTCTAGCATTGACCAGACTTATCAATTGGTGAGAGATCTGGAGAATGTGCTGGCCAGGGCAGCAGTCGAACATTTTCTGTATCCAGAAAGGCCCGTGCAGGACCTGCAACATGCCGTCGTGCATTATCCTGCTGAAATGTAGGGTTTCGCAGGGATCGAATGAAGGATAGAGCCACGGGTCCACTGTTCAAAGGGTCGTCAATGCGAACAAGAAGTGACCGAGACGTGTAACCAATGGCACCCCATACCATCACGCCGGGTGATACGCGAGTATGGCGATAACGAATACACGCTTTCAACGTGCGTTCACCGCGATGTCGCCAAACACTGATGCGACCATCATTATGCTGTAAATAGAACCTGGATTCATCGGAAAAAATGACGTTTAGCCATTCGTGCACCCAGGTTCGTCGTTGAGCACACCATCGCAGGCGCTCCTTTCTGTGATGCACCGTCAAGGGTAACCGCAGCCATGGTCTCCGAGCTGATAGTCCATGCTGCTGCAAACGCCGTCGAACGGTTCGTGCAGATGGTTTTTGTCTAGCAAACGTCCACATCTGTTGACTCAGGGATCGAGACGTGGCTGTACGATCCATTACAGCTATGCGGATAATATGCCCGTCATCTCGACTGCTAGTGATACGAGGCCGTTGGGATCCAGCACAGCGTTCCGTATTACCCTCCTGAATACGATAAACCGCATTCCTGGCTGAAATGGAGGAAAAACATGTGTCCGGAAATGCATCGTTGCCACGGTAGATGGCACTGACGAATGATAGTTCCTCTGACTACATGCCGTGTCTTCCATATTGCTAGCTATGTGACTAACGCAGCGTAATGTAAGCTGCAGAATGGTCCGGTATTCGTGTCGGAAGAAAGACGAGATGGTATCTGTGTACCGTCAAGCAGATGGAAACTCGAGAAGCGGCACGGCTTTACCAAAACAGGTACCCTCACAGACACTAACCACACCACACAACATCTATAGCTCTTTTTCTTGCCGTTGGGTGTTTGTGTGATCGTGGGTCCTTTCAGACAGACAGAAGTGTGGGGTGGCGTCGGACTTTGCTTAGATTAGATATGGAGGACGTGGTTCTACAGCATATTGAGATGAACTCTGGTACAAGCTCCAGGCAAGTGGCCCTCCAACTTGTTGTTAGCGAAAGTAAGATTATTTGTATCGTGCGTAACAGTCACTACTATCTTTACCACCTGCAACGAGTACGCCGGCCGCGGTGGCCGAGCGGTTCTAGGCGCTTCAGTCCGGAACCGCGCTGCTGTTACGGTCGCAGATTCGAATCCTGATTCGAGCATGGATGTGTGCGGTGTCCTTCGGTTAGTTAGGTTAAAGTATTTCTAAGTGTAGGGGACTGATGACCTCAGATGTAAGTCCCATACGGCTTAGAGTCATTTGAACCTTTTTTTTTTTTTTTTTTTTTTTTTTTTTTTTTTTTTTTTTTTTTTTTCAACGAGTACAACGATTATAAGCAGCGGATTTCCTTCTGTGGGAAGGGTTTTGCAGATTTTATGATTATAAAGAACCTGCCTCGACTGCAAATAGAAACCGGCTGTTGACCTAGGTATCGGCGCGGATAACCACGCCTTCTTCGGAACACACTAAACTACAAACCGCCTGAAAAGGCATGGTCCAATATTAATACAGAACGCCCAAAAGCGAAAAAGACATTCTATGCGAGTCTTTTGCCCTTTTGGGTGTTCTGTATTAATATTGGACCATGCCTCTTTAGGCAGTTTGTAGTTTAGTGTGTTCCGAAGAAGGCTTTGTTATCCGTGCCGAAACCTAGGTCAACAGCCGGTTTGTATTTGCAATAGAGGCGGATTCTTTATAATCATTAAGTTATTCACGATTGCTGACGCGCTGCAATGTTAAAAGTTCTCGATTTTGTAGATGGTTTTGGACCATAACGTCACAATTATGGGATTTCTGTTATCAGTCCTCTTTCCCGACGGAGCAACATTTACCAGAACTGGCATCATCAGTCCGCGTAGTCGTCATCCGTAGACTACAGAAAATCTTGAGGGAATGGTTGAGGCATCTCATCGGCACTGGTTCAGCCTCAATGTATGGGTAGATTCTTGGCGACCACATACTTGGTCCGGATATTATTCCATAACGCCTCGGCTGAGGAACTTATCTGGACTTCCTGCGAAATACTCTGCCTGCTCTGCTTAAGAATGTGTCTTTGGCAGTACGATCGGTTATGTGATTTCTGCTTGACGGAGCTCCACTCCACTTCCCGCAATACAGTTCGCTGACATCTCCACATCTTCCCAGGACGTTGGATAGGATGCGAAGGACCTGTAGCATGGGCTGCTAGATCACTGGACTTAAGCCCCGGATTCTTACCTCTGGGGCACATGAGAATTTTTGTGTATGTTGAACTGGTTCCTGATGTGTAGATCCTTCAACAGCGTTTCCACGGCGCCTGTGACACTATTCAGAGAGAGGCCGGAACGTGCGAAAAGGGGCGGCAGTCCATAATGCGACGTGTGAACTCGTTCGTTGCATCCCATGCAGGCCATTTTTCAACATCTGTTGTGACATGGATACGATGCAGCTCCGTACCGTGTTCCGAGACGATTTGTTGTTGTTGCACGCACACCGTCCATTTCCGGACACACATTCATAGGACCTTATTTCCTCCTGTTCCAATCAGGAATACGTCCCTACAGTTTGTCAGTTTTATTAGTGCCTAGTGTAATTTCATACTTTTTTGTTTTATCACGAAATAAAAGGAATAGATTTTACATCTCGAAAAATATATTTACTGTTTGCAGTAATGATGTCAATTAGATTTATTGATATCATTGTTGTACCGAACACAGTAAACAATTGTTGCCAGTTATCATGTAATATTAAACGATAATAAATGATGGACTGAATAATTCATGCAACGATAACCGTGCCATTATTCTTATTGTATGAAATAGTTTTGAAATATAGAAATAATGAATCTTTATCTTTTATGTATGCTAAAAACCACGGCTGATTTTTCTCAGGGTGCCATCACCAACAATAGCATACATATCCTAACGTGAAGACATCCGTCCTACTCACGATGGATTAAAATCCTTATTAACTATTACGCGATAATACATTTAAACAAGTCTTAATTATTTTTTCGGAGGAGCTGGATGTTCCAGGATAGCTGCCTATGTGCAGCGGCAGCGTAAGCAATTATCGATACTGTTATTAATAAAAACTGAACCTCTGGCCTAATATGAATTGAAAAATATTGCAGGACGGCGTTTTCAGATTATTAAAATTATTTTTTTTATACTTCTGGTATTATATGACTGTTGGACGAACGAACATAATTTTTTTCATTAATGGCGTCGCTACATCAATGAGCATAAACATAAATGGCAAGGGCAACATTTAATTATTACCTACTGAATCATATACAGGATAGGTACTAGCTACTCACAAAAATACACACTACAATTACTAATCTCATACGTATTCAACAAAATTATATTCCTACTACAAATGATTGTATTAGTTATAGCGTGAAAATTAAATGTCCGTCAGTGAGGACCGAGAATCGACAAGACAATGAAACAGAAATCACTCATCCTTCTTCTTCAGAAAAAAATAGATAATAATATTTGTAATTTTGATAGCACAGATAACTCGTCTCCATTGTTAAGTCTCTGCAATTTATATGTACTACTTTTTTACCGTGGGCAATGCTATATAGTGTTGATATTTTACGCTCTGAGTTTCGGCAGTGCCATCGCCAAAACACTTGTCATTATTAGAATTCACAGATGAGTGTATAGAACTTGGTGAACTTTGTCTAGAAATTAGTGTATTTCGCCTCGGAATCGTGCCATGTTTTTCAGTCTCAAATATAGATAAGGCTGTTATTATTGCCAGGAATTACTGATGAACAAACAAAACAAATAGAATTTTCTCGAAATTCAGGTTCGTTGGAACATTTGAAGCAAAGTTCGGTTAATGTTATAAGCGTTTGCTAACCAACAACTATGAGTACAGATATGTGCAGTGTACTTCGCCTTCAGTATGTGAAGTACATCATGCGAAAGATGTCTTCAACGCTGACAAAAATAGCTTCTACTTTACGTCTGCTTAGACAGTAAAATTTCATACTTTAGAGGAAAGGAGATACTGGTAGGGAGGGAGTATCTAAGGAAATATTTACAGTATTGGTAGGATGTCACTAGGGTCGAACTTATTTGTGATTGCGGAAAGTTTAAAATTGCAGTATTTAAAGAACTGTAAAATAATGACAAAGTGATTGAGGAGATCAGCAGAGAGATGTAGACGACAAAATTCTAAATAGAAGTATTTACTATACTCACTACACTAGAAATACGGATCGTCATAAAACGTATGTGCGGCTACTTGATCGCGCATTCGTACGCGTACAGAAAAATGAATAAACTGATATCAAATAACTTGTTAAATATTTGACGCATAAAAGAAACTGAGTGTTTCCCAAAAAGTTATATATATATATATATATATATATATATATATATATATATATATATATATACTGTGAATGGACTTTCGATGTGCAGTAATACCTGCAAGATGAAAGCTGAGAAAGAAATTGACTTATCATGCATTAATGGCGTTCGACGAGATGGAAAACACAACAGGCCCTATTGTTTTCTTCTGTATGTGTCGATTATCACGGAAGTCTTTCAGCACCAAAAAATGTTGCGGTTCCCTCAGGTTCGTGTTAAACGTTTTTCAATGAACTTAATGTAGCTATCATTGTGGAAGTTCGAGGTCTGCGTTATAGAACAATCTTTCAGGTATCGTCTACTACTCACTGAATTAATATTGTGAGACATGGAAAAATGTGATTGAGTCTTCGTAAGCCCGAGAAATGCGGTAATTACGTTTATAGCTGCGCCGTAAAAGAGGGGGCAATTTGTTAAGGTAGAACCCTCCCCCGCCAGCAGTGGTCACGGCGTGTCTTCCTCCTGGAGGCGTGGCGTTCTGCAACAAGCAATGAGCTCTTGACACGCAATATGGTCATCTACAGTCCATGCGAAGACGCGGGTCGGCTTTTTCACATGTTGCGCTGTTTTTCTTCGTGCGCCACCCATCAGTTCCCACCAGCACTAAAGAAGAGAGCATGCTCTCATGTGTGAAAGCTGACTCCACCAGAGCCTATGATTCGAAGAATGGCTCCTTCACTGCCTTGAAGGATAAAACGGAACAGAATTTCACTGGTTATGTAAGTAACTTGCGAAATACATATATTCCATGAACACAAAATGACATGCAGAACAAAAATAATGTATTTATACAGACCACAAACATTTTATTAATTTTCGGACACGTGTCCGGCATTGGCCACCCCCAAGAAGATATGAAATAGGCTGATAATAAATAATGTTGTTGGTAAACTATCCGATATTCTCTTGCAGTAAGTATTAAGATTGGAAGGGAAAAAATACGCAGCTGTTGAGTTCCTCACATGTGTACTTGTCATAGACGGTATTTCACTTTTCGATGACAACAATATGCAGCTTCTTTCAGCAGTCACTGAATGCGTTTCAAAAAACAAATTTACTATTTGATTTTGAGAGTAATTTAATGTGCAGCTGTAACACTTTCCAAGAGATAGTCCGTACTGTTTTAATATTTGTTTCACAGTATCTATGTTTTAACATATGTTGAGTATTCTACTGGATCACTGAAAATTGTTTGTTCTGAAGACTTCATTTTAAAAAGATTATGGAATTCATTTTAAATACTAGAACCATTATTTTAACGTACAGTTGTCAACAGCCATACAGTATCTTACGGAGCAAACATCAATCACATAAAACAATAAAAAATAATTTATTAGATACTTTCTGCCAGTCTATTTCACGTCCATTTGAAGAATGGATATCTCGTCTAGGACTGCAGGTCTACGACAGATGGTCCGTTTTTGGGTTTTGAGGCTGATCTCCGTTAGCATCGTTAACGAGTAAAACGAATGGCAACATATGTGGTAATTCGTGTGTCTCCCTTTCTTTGGTACACATTGCTCAACTCCAGTTGAGACAGTTTCTCTTAACTTAGCGCTTCAGGAAGCGTTATTAAAGCTAATGACAGCTTTATGCCGTAATTGCGTTGTCACCGGTAACTCAATTATTAGTTAATCTAGCATTAATGTAGGCTGAAGCCCAATTTCCTGGATAATGACATCATTCATTATAAAAATGAGGGTATCTCATACATAGACAGTTCTATATACATGCAAGTCATGTTTATGAGTATTGATTTAACTCGGTTTACATGAAGAATTTAGTACATCAAACATTAGAAATTGACATTTAGAATAATATTACGCAACAAAATTTGAATATAATGTTTTCATGATACACACTGGCGTGCTGTTTACATCGTCCGCCATGATGTGTCTTCCGGGTCACCTGTTTGTTTACCAACTCCCATATTTACCACTTAAGATTTGTAACTCTGTCACTTATTTGTACGATATGTAATATTGGAATTCATAGAACATTCCATGTATGTATATAGGGTGATTCAGTTCCTCTACCGACGACGTTTTATGCAGCTCGCGGTGTTACGTCTGGTCTTCAAAAACCACGTACGAGAATTCCAAATTTTGTCTGACAACTTCGAACGACGGCATTTTATTTAGGGAGCATGTATCGAGTGTAAAATACTATTTACGAAACGTGTATGTTAAATAAATGGTGCGTTCTTAACGGTGTTTATATTAATCAATGTTCATTAAAGTATGATCCCACATGGAAGACTGTGTGCCTCAAACAAAGCTGTTTGATGACTTCCTTCCATTGCTCTAAACCAGTTACGGGAGAGTGGCCCATATTTTACCGACTCCTGATTTATATCGCTACTTTAAAATTCGTACTTGTTGTACTGTCCGACGCTTAGAGAGGTCAGCGTGAAGTACGTCTTTGTTGGACCCACATTGTCGGCTGGGAGCTCTGTGCGATGCGGAACGGATCGTCTGAACACAACGCTGACTTTGTTGTAGTTTTCGTCTAACTTTCCTCATACGTATAGAAGAGAATAATTGTTATAAGGAAGTGGGAACGTGATGTTCTATTTATGGGTGAATATGCGTTAAATAACGTTACTGCTCACACAGTAACGAATCTCGTTCATTGTGGCTCGTTTCTCGTAAACTGACACAGAGAAAGTGGCAACGCTGTCCATAATGTACCGCTATAAGGTTCACATACTGTACCGGTACAATTTGAGAAATATGTTCGTACAGTAAGTGTTAAAAATTGCGTGTAACATTATTAGTGCAACATAGTGTTTCGAAAGGAACTTGTGAAATTTCTAATCCTTTCTTTGCCCTTAATTATTAAATAAAGAATTATTATGTATTACAGCATGGCAACAGAAATACGTTACGGAAAATGGGGCACAGATCAACAGCATTTAGCTGTAACTGTAGCCTTAATGCGGGTTTTGGATTACATAAATATGCACACTCATAAAATGTGCTTAAGAAATACTGGAGAGGCATGCTGAAAATAGAAATAAAAAGGGAACTAGAAAAGCATTTTCTTACGTTTGAAATGAGGTCTGAAATACGAACACTTGCTTTCGATAATGCAGAAAGAAACTGATTATCCCATAATTTCAGTGCAGTAAATGCCATGCCAGGCAGAAAGTGAACTAAATTTATCAATACAAGAAATAGCACCGAGGAAAATTAAGGAAATACTGAGAAAAACTTCAAGGCCTGTTCAAGGAGTTTGTGAGAAACAGTTATCCGAAGGAAATGAGAAGAAATATAGAATTACAGCTTGACCTGCGGAACGAAAGTGTTTTGAAGACTCTGCGGGGTACCCAGTACGGAAACTCATTCGTAAAACACAGCACTAACACTGCGAATTGTAAACAGCACTAACACTGCGAATTGTAAGAGGAAGACCGAATGGAAAAAAATGGTAAGATGCAAATTCAGAATGCGGATTTATGAAAAGCGTGTTGGGTTGCAGAGAGAAGTAATGCCTGCTAATAGTGATGTAAGAATTAAAATATGGAAAATTTCCTTACACTTAGTTAGTACACATCTTCAAGCATAGGGACATAGTTTATAATAGTGGTAGAATATACGCACCAGCTGATACTGATTAGGAGACCAGACGGTTAAATTAGGAGAGTAGATTCCTAATTCGTACCACTTGCAGATGTTTAGAAAATTAAATGTAATGTGAATATCCTTTTGAGAATTGCCACTTTTAAAATCAGATACCAAGAACAGCATCCTGCACTTTAGGACCCTATTATTTAAATAACTGTGTAACTTACTGTTTAGGCAATTTAATCAACTCTCCCGTACATCAACACACTGTTTCTAAAATATATTTAAAATCAAATTCTGAAGTGTTCGCAAATCATATGCTGAGTGTCTACGGTTATCAATTCAAAGCTGTTGAAAGCACGACCGGCCGCAGGGGCCGAGCGGTACTAGGCGCTTCAGTCTAGAACCGCGCGACCCCTACGGTCGCAGGTTCGAATCCTGCCTCGAGCGTGTATGTGTGTGATGTCTTTAGGTTAGTTAGGTTTAAGTAGTTCTAAGTCTAGGGGACTGATGACCTCAGATGTTAAGTCCCATAGTGCTCAGAGCCATTTGAACCATTTGAACCATTCGGAAGCAGGACACTATTCCACAATTTTTTTAGAAAAGATTGACTATATTAGAATCAATAAACTGTTTATATTATACACAGTTCGGTGATAAACATGCTCTGATCTCACAACTGTAATTTATTGTTACAAAAAATGCAATTATCCTGAAGTAATATTACGAGTTTTACAATAGTGTTCATATTTTTCAAGACAATGTACTGCTGAAAGGAGAGCTGAATTGTTATCTCGAAGAATATAGCCATAAAATTTCTCGAAAGGCATATGCCTGAAATTGTGCTTGACTACTACATTTCCTTTGACTGATCCTATCAACAAACGGTTCCCTTTTTAGTCCACTGAGCAGCTATTAAAGAATAAAAAAGCATTCAGTAGATGCACTGCTTCTCAGGAATCGCTAATAAAAATTGCCAAATTTTCAGAATGAAGGGGTTTTGACATTTTGGTACTTTTTATGCAGATTGTAGTGTAGTGTAGTGTCGTGCAGAGTTTCTATCCAGCATTGTAGAATTGGTGCAGTTCTTGATATTGCAGAACTGGTCGCGTTGGTTCGAATCGTTTACTTTTGCGCCTGAGGTTTGTAAGTATTACCAACGTGGAAGAATGCCTTCAAAGTGAAGTACCTTCATGTTTTTGAATTTGACCAATCTGAATTCTTCTTCTGCCTGCGTCCATTTTTCCAGGTATTCAGTGCAAGTTTCATAGAAAAGATAAATTTTTCGTGAACACATCGCTCTCTTTTTTTATCAAGTCAGCTTCTGAAAAGCAACTTAAATCTTGTCTGAATGTGGCAGGGATGAACTTGTTCTAAAGTCTCTGCTTCAATGAAATACAATTTCTAATACTTCACACACTTATACAATGGAAATGTGTTCCTCTCTAACAGGCATTCCTTTGCAATGGAAAATGTGCGTCGATGAAGTAAGAAGCAGGGGGCATTCCTCCGAAAAGACGTCCTATAGAAACTTTCCTGTCTGCAAGAGTAAGTAAGACTTACGTGCTGGGTCCACCTGCTGGGTACAACGATAGCCACTTTGTCCTACTACGTAATATATGCGCAGGACACCCCTCTCCTCTGATGATTTCGCTTAAGTGCCTTTTGAGAGCAGCATACATATTTTTTCCTCCCCTGCTAGACATAACACCGAAGTTAACATCTGTAATTTCAGTACCAAAGGCAATCCGCTGTGAAGTAGTAAGGCTTTCATTTTCAGAGATCGCTAAGTATCCTGTGGCGTGCGTACCTACTAAGTTCCAAAACGTCGCGCATAAAAACGGGTTTTTCCGGTGCACATATCTCTGGTTCTATTGACGATAAAGGTAGGACCAGCTGTTTTGGATAAGCCTTGAGCTAGGGACCATTTGCATACCCAACAGAAGGATCGTCTTAGTTTCACTATCTTACAGTACAGGATCGAAGCATGAGTATCACACATTTCCTCTTGCTTAGGCAAATAGAGCAAATCGGCTGGTTCATTTTGCATTTGATGTCTACGGTGGGCTTGATGGGACTTACGGTGGCACCATTGGTTCTGGGCAGTTCCTCGGCAACTGTCGACAGCAGACCAAAACCTAGGAGAGTATTCCAAAACAGCTATCTCGAACAACCCTCAAAACTATCTTGGTGCCTTTACCCGTTTCCAAGGAGGTTGTTCAAAGCTACCCTACTTCTACATGCAAAATCTGGTATGAGGCGAAAACTAAATAAAATGTAATCACAGCATCTTGATGAGATTTTAACGATATATTCTTTAAGCTTTATATAGAAGAGCCATCTCCTCGTTTTCAAAACTGTTTATCTGGTACCGAGAAACACCCGAAAACCTTGTTTTAGGTACTAAAAAACAGTCGCGGCTGCCGAATCGCTAGGCACGACAAAAGGCTATAATTTTTACGATGTATTCCTTAGATACAGATCTCGAACAACCCTGAAAATTTTCTCCATATATTTATCCGTCTCCAAAGTTCAAAGTACTCTACTTGTAAAATGCGCTCATGAAACAAAGTGTGAGGTCAAAACGTTGTTTATAAAGTGATGTAGCATGGGGAAATATGTTGTCAAGTGCCTCCTTTGTGAACTGGGAACCCATGTTGTTGTACTGAAGCTCATGTACACTTCTTCGCACGTAAAATCCGGCCGGAGGAGTAAAATTAATTTTGCATTATTTCAGATTCGCATAAACACTATTTAAATTGTACTGACCAATACAATTGTTTTTTCAAGTGAGTTACATGCCCTTCTGCAGTAGAGAAAAGAAGGGAACCAGCGGAAAAATCTATCGGAGAAAAAAAATGACTGACTGACTGAAAAGTGGAGTACCAACTGTCTTTCATTTCCTCGCTACCTTTCAAAATTTTGCGAAAGTTAGTTAATTTCAATGATCAGTATGAACTGTAAAAGAAAACCAAGCCTCTGTTTTATAATACGTAAGGGAGGGCTTTTCAGGAAGGCTTAAATGTGAAACTTGCAAGACGTCAACGCTACCATCTGACGCGGGCTCAGATTGTAACACTGAAAATACAGACAAAATACATTTCGCACCATCCAAAATTTTCTAACTATTGCCTGTCCCGTAATTATCCGTGGCTCTGGAGACGTCTCGGTGTTCTCAAACAGCAGCAGCAACACTTGTAGCAGCTCAGTACTGTCGTCGGCTACATTCTACGTCGTTCGCACAGTTGTTGTAAGACTGTTAACTGACAAATATGGTACTGTAGAGGATTTACCCATTGACATTTATTTCACAAAGTATTACTAACTTGAATAATCAACTGCAATATTTAGAACTTGAAAGCACCTGTTTTGTCATTGTCCTCATACATTATTACCAGGCAGGGTCCCCTTCCTTTCTATGCAATCACCGAGTGTCGTAAGAATATGAAAATTGATCAGGTGTTTACTGCCAGTTTTGAGTGTTTGCTGATGACCAGTTTCTGTCTAAATTTTCTGCCTCAGTAACTGTTCGTTCTCGTATTTCGTAACAGAGGCTTAACTAATTTGCAATTTTTAGTATTAACTTCATTCACTTAAATTAATGTTAAATTTCACTAACAAAACTAATAACTAATGACTGTTTAATTATCCCCTTTTTAGCTAATCAGTTTTCCTTTGTATTACCACTAATTTTTGTAGCAGATATTACGTGGTACACTTTCCACTTTCTCTCCCCCCTCCCCCCCCCCCCTCCCGTCGTGTGGTTCGTGAGCGATTGCAGTATATTTCACCCATTTCAGTATTATCATCAGTATTTAGATTAGGTTTAGAATAGATTCTTCCTTCGGAAGGGCCTGTTGTACACTTGCCTCCAACTAACCGGTTTTATTTTCCTTCGTAGCGATAGCCTTACTCACTGTAGAATTTCGTTAGGCATTTGCGATCAGTTACATCGTCAGTTATATCGCAATCCAGTCGACCGATTAGGAAGGGGCATATTACAAGGTCCGAAACTAGTAATTATATAATAAAACGATTTTAAGGAAACTTGTGGCTGCTGGCAGTATATCCTATAGCGTAAATTCAGCCGTGATTAAGATTTGCGCCATGACCAACCGGCATACGATTTTCCGTCAACGCTAATGCGGTAAGATTTGTTGCGCTGTCCCTGTTTGTGATTTAGTACTACAAGACGCCTCACAACTAACTACTTCTTTTTGTGACTCTCAAATCCCAGAATTCGGAACAGTTTCCAAATTATCGCTCTAGTCACCGACCAGTTATCATTGTTTTCATGTGTAATTTTTCTCTTGTCGTACGGCAAGTCGGTAGCTCCCCATATAGCCCACAACGGTGGGCTGAATAAACTCCGTTATTTGAGACAAAACTACCTTTCAGAATTAAGTATTGGCAGGTCAAAGCTGTGAGGACGGGTGGTGTATCGTGACTGCATAGCTCAGTCGGAGATCAGCTGCCCACGAAAGACAAAATATTCTAGTTTCATTCTCGGTCCAACGCACAATTTTAATCTTTCACAAAGTTTCAGTACTACCTTATATTTGTCTGTTTTATCATGAATATATCCGATTTAATTACAGTCCCTCTCGGTGACTGGTCTGTAATTTTCCCACTGTTCCCTTCATTATTGAAGTCATGTATCTAGGCATTACATTTCCCTGCATTGGGTGATGAAGTATGACATCTCGAGGCCCATGGAACAGAAGATTAGCCAGTGAGATGGTTCTGAGCTGCTCATAGGGAAACAGTGACAGGAATTACATCTCGTCTACATCCAACCAAACGCCAAGCTATTAACGGAGGATCTGATGAGTATTATTCAAGAAGTCATTGTTAGTTTCTTTCATTGTGTACTTGCGCTTATAAGCACATGCAAAAAACGTCCAGATATTTAGGTTTAGCAGTGAGAAAAAAAAGGTATAATATCTGAAATCTGATAGCACAACATTTCACATATTTTCTGGATGAAGTAACAGGAATTTTCTTTTTGTTCTTTACCCTAGTGTTTATCTCGTGTAGTAGAAGCTCAACTTTTTTTCCGGTTTTGGCAAATTTTATTTTACTATTTAGCTTGGCAGCAGAATTCCCTTCATGAGATCACAGTCATTTAGATAACCCAGAGAGGGAAGCCATGTGTGCCATTTGTCGTCGGACCTTGTGAATGCGTTCCGTTTCTGAATATTGTACTGGCTGAAGCGGAATTTGGAAACCAGCTTAGCACTGGCGTAAACGAGCGTAGGAAACTACCTAACAATCGTAGTCGCCACGCGGGATTAGCCGAGCGGTCTAATGCGCTGCAGTCATGGACTGTGCGGCTGATCCCGGCTGAGGTTCGAGTCCTCCCTCGGGCATGGGTATGTGTGTTTGTGCTTAGGATAATTTAGGTTAAGTACAGTAGTGTGTAAGCTTAGGGACTGATGGCCTTAGCAGTTAAGTCCCATACGATTTCACACACGTTTGAACAATCGTAGTCTACCCGGCCGGTACACCGGCCCACGGTCGTCAATTCATCATGCGGATCAGAACCGTGTCTGGCTCACCTCCCCGTACTGCAGGCTAGCGACTGTGCCTTACGCTATATGCGCACGTCAAATGATCTCTGCTTACTACCGGGTGAAATCTGGGTGCAGTCATAAATTTTTCACTATTTTCTGTATTGACTTGCTTCGAAACAAGCATCTCACTGTCCAGGATGTATCTAAGTTTCCTTTATTCTGTTTCTTGTTTTTAATTTTTGTGCGTACTGTTAATAAGTTAACAATGACGCTACCCAGATTGAATGTCGTTTACATAACCTTTGACGACCCCACTGTGACTGAGGTCCAAGTAGACGTTTTTGTGACTGTTTTTTGAAATGTCTTTGGTCATATCTGGAAGTAAATTCTATACTGAATAAAGTTCATAAACATTAATACACTTTTTTTTCATTTTATAGCATAACTTCAGTTTTTGGTTCGCTGCACTTATAAGCATATTCAGTCACGAATAATGTATAATGTACTTTCCATGGATAATTAAAATCAAGGATGACACTACTTCCCACCCAATTTGTAGCCGAAATCTCAGACGCACTCGTGTGCGTTGCCGCTCGACTCGAAGGTAGTCAGGTCGACTCCTAGTCATAGAAGAAAGTTTCACAGGCAGTGTTCGGTGGGCTTGGGTGGGATACGTAGTGTTAAACGGTTCCCGCCGAGTAGTCGTAGTGCCCGTATCCTGGGTCACAGTCGAAACGACTCCGCAGCATCTCGTGTACTGAGGGTATATGAAATTGTTGATGGTGACATAGCCGTCGGAGCGAGACGTGCATTGCGGAGAATTACATTGTATAATGGTAACTGGTTTCACATTCTATCTTCCCTAAATTATCAGCAACTCGAGCTTCATAGTAATCTGTGAAATCGCCTTACGAAAGTTGGGAAAGGGAAAGGAATATGGAAGGGCGGAACCACGATTATCGCAACAGTTTTCTTTCGATAGTTCAGTTTTATTTGCTGAACACATTACCTTAATAAACCGAATACAATATACAATACTGACCACGTCAAAGAAAGAGCAACAGGACCTTTTTTTTTTTTTACTAGCAATCAGTTCAAGCTACTTATCAGAGGCCCAAGCCACAAGTAAAAAATTCGTAATATAATAAAGTAAGACAGTTCTTAATTAAAGCAAGTTGACCTCGCAATAATTAAAATACTTAGTCCCTCAGAACCTTAAGAACGAATCGCCACTTACGCCTATTCAAAATTGTTTTACAAAAAGAAATTTTAAATTAATTTCAATCTTAAACACACTAGCCTATGAAAATAACATCTGCAGCTGCGATTACTAAATCACAAGTCCAAATCTTCAGTCTTTGGAACAGTTAAGTGCCGACAGTTACGATCCAGCAAGATTTTCCTTTCATTGAATCGAATAAATATAATACGAAAGTGATTGGCAAAATAATTAGAAAAAATCTCAGTCATTGGCCAGTAGAGAAATGAAGCCCAAAGTTTCCAAATATTGGCACAATAAGTAGATGCTGAAACAATCTGATTTAGAAAACCTGAAACCGGACAATAGTATCCACTTTTAGGAGTGACGTAAAATATTTGGCGGAAAATGTTAACCTAAGAGGTTGTTGATAAGAGCGCAGGATAAACAAACTTAACTGAAGAAATACGCTGCTAGCTCGAACAGCTCCACTGAAGTAATGTCGAGCAGTCACAAACACTCCAGGAAAATACCATGCAGCAGGTCTCCGAGGCCAAGCGGTGCTCCAAACAACGGACCCGCATCTCGAAAAACTAAGATCTGTTAACAAACGCCATTCATATTCCCGGAAGGTCAAAACTGTGTGCCGGACCGAGACTCTAACTCGGGACCTCTTCATTTGGCGGGCAAGTGCTCTACCATCTGAAATACCCAAGCACGACTCACGACCCGTCCTCACAGCTTAACTTCCGCCCGTTCCTCATCTCCAATCTACCAAACTTTTCAAAAGCTCTCCTGCGAACCTTGCAAGACTAACACTTCTGAGAGAAAGGTATTGCGGAGACATGGCTAAGCCACAGCCTGATAGATGTTTTCAGAATAAAATTTTCCCTCTACAGTGGAAAGTGTACTGATATGAAACTTCCTGGCAGATCAAAAGGTCTTTACTTCTGTAAAGTTTGGAAGGTAGGAGACGAGCTACTGGCGGAAGTTACGCTGTGAGGACGAGTAGTGAGTCGTCCTTGGGTAGCGCAGACGGAGCCTGCACGGTAGCTCTGCGTGTTCGGTCAGAGAGATGGCTTGTCTGTAAGGAAAAAACTGAGTGAGGAATTCAACAACGAACTTCAACGGATGTCATGTGACGTCTGCTACGACCAAACAGAACGAACAATAACGAATAGGAACGAAATGAAAAAAAAAAAAAAAAAAAAAAAAAAAGGATGGTGGAGCATTTGCCCGCGAAAGGCAAAGGTCCCGACTTCGAGTCTCGGTCCCGCACACAGTTTTGATCTGCCAGGTGGTTTCATATTCGCGCACACTATGCTGCAAAGCGAAAATTTCATTTTGGAAACGCCATTCAAGTGAAACATGAGCTAAAAAATACAAATTAAGAAATATAATTCACCCAAACTTTATTAACTTAAAGGTAAAACACCCTCAAATCTGCCATAACAATCAAAGAGTAACGTTATTCACAATAGCACAGAGCAAACTTCGTTTAATAACCTAAAACGGTAAAATGATGGCGTAATAAACGCATCCCTGAAAATAGCTCAACTGAATAGAGTGGAATCGTTAATCATAGAAAGTTACTCAACATATAAAAACAGTGAATAAGTCACCTAGGCATCACAGCCCGAGACCTGTTTGCACCAAGCTGAAATTCCTGTGAGAAACAGAAGCTTACCTCTAGGAGGTGGTACTTAATTGCTAGTTTACAAGGAAGGCACTTAGATTTCAGAACGATTTAAGATACAGTTTGAATAGCATACTTCATTCAACAAATATCCTTAAAATAATTAAAGCGTTAAACAATAAATTCAGGGAAATATCCCAAGGCATTCAAAACAAACACGTGATAAACCATATGTACCACAGAGTTTATGAACAGTTTAACACGACTGAATACCCAGTTTCATTAAACACTAGACAAATGTCCTGGCGGCTCACAGGAAAATAATACTGATTTGAAAGCCAGCTTGTTGCGTTAACAGGCAAAACTTCTGGTAGCGCTTATAATGACCGTCAGCCACTGTTACACATGCGGAACAAGCACTAACCATTAAACGGATCAAACTCAAACAGACTAGTTGTGATTAGCAATAACTATAACGAGTGAAATTATTTGAGAAGAGCAAAGCGAGAGTCACAGAGGCGGGCACATCTCTAAAACGAACGAGAGCAAACCATTGTTAAACCAAAAAGTCGTTACTCCATAATTTCAGCCCAGTGCAAAACGCCAGCATCCAAAAGCGGACAGCATGGGCATGTGGGAAGGCAGCTGAGCTGAGGCACATTGAAGGGCGTGGTGAAAACTTCTACGCAGCCACTAACGGTACACTCGCAACCAACGGGTCTCCGCACAAACAGAACCAGTGGCCCACACAGCAAATGGACAGACCACTTTCCGTGTTGCTCTCTTGACACGCACTCAGATATTATCCTGTCGACACGCTCCGGCGTGTTTTCAAGTCCCCGCGCCAGCGATAACACACTGGAAACTAAGGTAATTCCTCCCAACTATCGCGGCGCCAGCAAATGAAGTGGGAAGAAAACGTGCAATGAAGCTGCCACGGCTTATCCTGTAGATGCTATCATTAGCCTCGGCCACAAACATACTTAGAAAAATAACACGTTCCGCAAAAGAAAGCTGCCTTTACGTGCAAGGAGGGAAAGATTTTTACAATCACGAGACTGAACAACTATTCGCCAAAACTTTGTTTTCTTAAGTCGCTTAGCCTGATGCTGATCTATACAGCAGGACTGTACAGCAGAATGACGTTAACGATACTGGTCAGCACTACAGTGTATGAGTACCATTAAACTCTTTAGAAACAACTGTGACCTGTGTTGTTTCGAGTTTTGCAGGATGTTCGCAGTGCGTATGGCACTCACTTAACTTGGACGAAGAAAGGCATTAGTTAACTGCAAGACCAAATTTTGTCTGTGATAGGCGTCTTAATAGGCCTTCAAGCCTGTATGCCTATTTCAACAGGCCTCATTTGTGATGCCTTCGGCGTTCAGTCAATGAGTTCAATCGAAAATTCAGTTTTGAATATGAAAATTTAGATTCATTTCAGTTGTCTTCAGTTTTTACACCAGCTTAGATGATGTATTTGAATGTTTTAACACAAGAGCAGAATTTCGAAGCATCTTCTGAAAGAAATTACGGCAGAATCTTAAGTCGAAATTAATGTAGAGTTCATACATGGCCATTCCTACGCATGAATGTAATCCCACTAAGTTTTATTACCATTCTTTCATTCGTCTTCTTCCGTCAGTTTCATCATGGAAGAAGACGACCCTTCTGGTGTGGGGCCACACTGTTATACACCAACAGGCAGACGCAGTCATTGCTATCTACTTCTGTAAAATATACTAATGACAAATTACGACAAGCGTTAAACTACTCATTCTGAGAATAGTGGTAACGGCTCTAGATTACTTTGTATATCATAAGAACAAGTGCTGTTCTGAAAAAAAGTCACTTCCCCACCTCCTGCATTACACAGCTGCTGTTACAACCGACCACTTAAAAAAAAGCAGTACACACAAACCACCACCAACTGCCCACAGACCAGCAAACTCTGGATATATCTGATACAAGTATTTACGTAAGGCAAAGTAAACACCAAGAGTCCTAGTATTCACATAAAACCCAGGTGTGGCCGACGGAGTATTCTTCCACTTTGTGTCCAAACACTCGGGGACATTTGATCTCTTGCCCGACGTCCGACGCCAACCTCCATGTACAGAGAAGGATTAGTGCGCGTTTGAATGGAAGAGGCGAAATCAAATAGTAACTTAAAGAAAAGTGAGAACGTATTCTCAGTGGTGGAGTACAGAAACGGCTCGCCTTGGCCGGGGGAGAGGGGAGGGGACGGGGGGGGGGGGGGCGGAGGCAAGAAATAAATGAACGGAATAGAAACCGGGAGAAGTGTCGATTCACATTCGTGTGGCTTACGGCCGGTGGCAGAGGTGGGTGGCAGGAGCCATCTGACGTGGCTGAAGATTCCAGCACAAGAGGGAGAGGCAACTGCTCTCTACCATCCAAGACCCTCCAGCACCGAGACATGTGACTCTCCTCCGACGTTTCCTTTGGGATAGCTCGGTGACGTTGATACTCCAGTTTATTAGCAGAGACGTCGGAAGGGATGGTGAGATGGTGCCTTCAGCAGGTTTTTCTGGACTGAAATGCTTCTGTCCTGAAGGACAGGATGTGCTGACATGTAGGCGTGGGCGATGTTATACTCTGAGAGTGCTTGAAAGACTGCGTAGAAAACGAAGGCTGAAACAAAATTATGGAACTTAGTCCAAAATGCTCCCAGACTGTCGGGCCACCGTGTACATCCGTTAGGGCCTTGCAGCAGTGTGCAAACTGCAACTCAAACCACAGACAGGTACGCACAGTCTACATGGAAGCCATTTCGCTTCTAGCAATGTGGTTGGGAACTGCTGAGTTCGTCACAAATTTATTCTTGCCACAAACCACAAACATCAATAAGGAGCAAACGTGCTGGCATCCGAGTGCAACACACCCCAGGTCTCAAGAGGCATCTGGAACACTCTGGCCGGCTGGAGTGGCCGAGCGGTTCTAGGCGCTACAGTCTGGAACCGCGCGACCGCTACGGTCGCAGGTTCGAATCCTGCCTCGGGCATGGATGTGTGTGATGTCCTTAGTTAGTTAGGTTGAAGTAGTTCTAAGTTCTAGGGGACTGATGACATCAGAAGTTAAGTCCGATGGTGCTCAGAGCCATTTGAACCATTTTTGAACACATTCTGTCGTCAACGCTACACAATACTTTCATTATACGCTTCTGTACAATAAAGATTCTCTCCACTCCGATCCAGAAGATTATGCCATAGGAAATTATTGACTTATTGTCAGAGTCAGTGCAAAGTATGCAAACGAGTTTAGATTCACTCCTCAACTACGTGGCTCACTTTATATATACGGAGGAACAGAAGCTAGAAAGAAACTTAAGAAGTAATAATTCGAACACTAAAGACAGTGGGTTGATGTTTTTACAGAAATACTCAGGAAATGGATATTTTTTACCATTATGAAATGTATTCCCAGCATAATATAATTTATTATGCCAGCGGTATCAGAATGCTAACTATCATTATTTAAACTGATACTTCGTCTGATGCAGATGGAATGGAATGCATACTGGTTCTTAAAAGTCCTGTGGGCAGACAAACTTTCTCAGTGAATAGGGTGTAGCTGCGTAATGCAGTAAGCTGTGATAGGCCACCATACAGACACATGGTTTAAAGAAACCTGGCTATAGTTGAGAATGGAAAATTAATTTAAATTAAGATAGTTAAGTGCACCTGCGTGTAAAGTGCAAAGCATTATTCTCAATGATTGTTAACTATGTGATTTTTTTCAGTTTTTACTTCTCTTCTAAATGAAGTATACCCTTATAAATGCAGAAAAGGTAACAATTTTTCGCAATATCAGTGATCTAATTCATTATCTTAGGAAATATGGAATAAGAAATTTGCAACGCATTGTGCACCTGTACAATTAACAGTTAATGTGGGCACGGAATTACAAATAGCGCCATCCATTTGTCTTGATGTTATCTCACTGCAGTGTGGCCGAATGCTATGATACCTTTAAATTTCTCTGGAAATAAAGGAAATACCTGCACTGGCTTAAAAATTTTATCTCCGTTGAGAACTAGAGGTGTAGTCTAGGTTCGTAGGCGAGCCACTGAATTATGACAGCCAGGTGGACTGAGAAAATAATACCAGCAGTGGTATAACATCAAGACATGTTTATGGCGCTTGCTTATCTCTCACTCGAATTTGATAAGATAACTTTTGTCAGGTATGGAAATTTAAAGCACAAGGGACGTTGCACAGACATACACTAAGTGAAGAATATATAAGTAAAATATATCACAGGAAGAATCTCGGCCCAAATTTCAAGTATACTTGTGAATAACGACACTAAAGCTCTCTTTTCCAGGTAGTGCAGTTCTAGTGGTAAGGAGGAAAGCGGAACATGAACAGACGGTTACCTTATTTCTTGTCAAATAACTTAATTTGGACGTAGAAGATGTAATTATTAGGTGGAAATTTAAATCGTAGCCTTTATATATTAGACGAATATTAAGTAAAGCGAGAGATGCGACATTTGGGCTAAACAAAATAAAACTTGTAGTAAGCGCGAAACGTTAAAACAAATTGGAAAACTAGATTAAAAACTATTTATGACATTATAAAAGTGTATACAAGCGAAAAACTTAACTCCTGTCAATAAAAGACAATAAATAATTTTAAAAAATGTGGAACTGTATGAACAACTATTTAATGCGGATGTACACAGCTATCGGTAAAGGGTGGAATCTTATCGATTCACTATTTCTGTCACACTCCTGAGAGATGGTCATACGTAAGTTGAAGTAAAATTTGTTTGACCCATCGTATCAGGCAATCAGCCATGTAAATTTCGGAGTTGGTGATCTGCCTCTTAGAGCCAAATGGCTAAATCTCCTGTGATAGCTTAAAGGTTTGACAAGTAGCTAATTCTCCTCTTTGTGTTGCTTTTCAAATTTCTCAACGAGTCAACGAATGCACACTCCTCAAGAGCAAAAGCACGTCATCTTGCTCGTGTAATGTTTTTCTGCTGAAATGGTGAAACTCACATCTACTTCTGGTGCATAATTTCCTAACGTCATTCCATGAACATCGCCTGTTTCCATTCGACTACATGCCATTTTCCTTTACTGTGTTCGTTCATGTTCATCCTACAACGTATTTCTAAAGCTCTACCCGTTCCACTCAATAGATGTGGCAACTCGTTTGCCGTTTCTGATCGAATTACACTGTCATGGGCAAACGTTAAAGCTTATTATTTTCTTCCTTGCTTTTAATACTTTATCCTAATTTTTTCTAGGTTTCCTATAATTGTTGTTCAATGTTCAGCTTAAATAATAGTAGTTCACATCCCTGTATGTCTCCCTTCTCGTCTACTTTTTCCCTTTTACATCCTTCCACTCATTTAACTGTAGTTTGGTTTCCGTATAAACTGCAGGAGACCTTTAGTATCTGTATTTTACTCCTGATACCTGTTGAAGCGAGTCGAGGCATTTGGAATGTGGTGCTACAGAAAAATGTTGAAAGTTAGGTAGATTGTTAAGGTAAGGAATTAGGCGGTTCTCCGCAGAGTTGGTGGAGAAGGGAACATATCGAAAACACTGACAAGAAGGGAAGGGGTGATAGTACATGTGTTAAGGCATCTGGAAATAACCTCAATGGTACTACTGGTGTCTGTAGAGGACAAACATTGTACGGAAAGAGAGAGGATGAATACACCTAGCAAATAATTGAGGACTTGGAGTTCATGTGGTACTGAAGACTGATGACTAAAATAAATAAATAAACCATATGAATTTCAAATAGTCCAGTCAGCATTGTCGAAAGTCTTAATAAAATCGAAAAACATATAAACTGGATCTTGGTTCGAGCCCTGGTCCTTTACTCAGCTATAGTTTGCAATGAACCAACCTTTGCGTACTTGCAACCTACCTTTATGGTTCAGTATTGTCCCGCGAGTCCTAAATTTCTCTAAAACAGAAGCTGATCATCTCCGAGGTCGGCTTTTACTAATTCTGCCATTATTTCATTTTCAGTTGTTGCATGTTACATGTTTGATTAAATTTAAGATCTGGAACAAATATTAAGCTTTCTGATAGATTCATACATTTTAATGGGGAACATAGTGCTGCAAGAAAACAGTTTGTTAATATGTGCATCAAGTGATGCACAGTAAGACTTGACAGTCCTTCTTGACGCAAAGTTCTGTGTCAATCTTAAGAAAATTCTTCATTCATTTATGTAATGAAGAGAACTAGTATTTCACGTAATCTAGTGAGATTAACTCCCAGAGCAATCAAACAGCACATAGCGTGGCCGGATGATTGTAATTTCGTCTTGTCAGCACATTTATAATGAATATTATTGGTTCAGAGTGGTGTATGTGATACCACTCGCACATTACAATGTGGAATATTTCTTAGAATTAAATATTTCTTAGAATACAAATCGACAAATGTATTATTTATGTATGTTTGTTGCCTAAGGTTGAAAAGTGCAAGCAGCTAGGATAAAGGTGCTACAACCAAAGCATATAAAGCCAAGCGCGCACGGACATATCTGTTCCGTTTTACCATGCCAACTACATCTCATTTTCCTGAACATTATCGAGCAAAACAGGTCAAAACTTCTTAATCGTCAGACAAACGGAGACAAAACTCCATGAGCAATTAACAAGTAACGTAAGTCTAAACATTTAATACTCTCCATAACATGGAGCATGTATCTCGTAATTGGTAGCGTTGTAAAAGTAGCGTTGTAAAACTAACGTAGGCTACCGAAGAGTGTAAGTAAGCGTAGACTATGGTAGGTTTCCTAGCAGCTTTCGTCAATTAGGCCATACCCACATTACCTATAAACTATGTGTGTTGCTTACCTATCAGGCCCTGTCTCTTAACGATCGCTTTCTATAGATATGCGATCGGTGTCTTACTCGATTCCCCTAAAAACGGGAAGTGGTAAACCATCTAGAAACTTAGCGTATAAAAAGATCAGCTGATGTAGAGGACACATTCTTTTCTGCTTAGTTTTCCTCATGTCTGTTACTTAAAAGTAAACGTTATTTGTAGCAAAACTGATTCTGTCGACGTTTAATTTAGACTTTATTCCATAATTGTTTATATGTAGCGTGAAACAGAGTGACATTGTAGTAAAATAAAGAAAGCAATACATATTTATTCACTGCTATAAAAAGCATAAAAAGGATAAAAAACGCTAAACAAAGTATATCAAACATCGCTTCAATCATTCGTCGATCTTGTATGAAACATGTTTCTGTTATTCATAAATAGCTTTCGCATTTATCGCATTTATCAATAATAAAAGGAAACACTTGCCTTTGATTATGATGAAGAACTGCCTGTTGAGTACAAAATAACAACAGTATAGGTTGGAACTTTAATAGTAGCAACTATTTACTTACAGCTTGTGCAAAATAGATACATGCCTGCGATGTGAAAGTCGTAGGATACTCTTAGCAGTGCCAGTTGTGTTGATAGTCCGAGCGGCACGGTCTATTGCCCGACGAATTTGTAACAGTTCTGAAGCGAACGCCGTGAAGTGCTTCCTTCAGTTTAGAAATCGAACTCACGAGTGCTTAAGCCAGGGGAGTGCAGTAGCTGGTATAGCACTTAGCAGCCCCATCAGTCAATCAAATCAGGAACAGCTTGCACTGTACGTGCTTGAGCATTGTCCTGCTAAAAGATGGTCAATCCTGAAGAAAGTGTCATTACTTCTAACTCTAAGCTGGTCGTAGGTTGTGCTACAAACATGAACAGCATGATGTGCGGTTCTAATTACGCGCAAAAGAAACAACCAGACAAACAAAGAAACAAAAAGAAATCTTTGGATCCTAGTTTCTCTCTTAGCCACTCATTGGAACATCTTTTCCTGCCAATGCTACCAATACTACCGGTAACCGTACTATTTACAGAAGCTAGTAATTCTAATGTAGCCCTGGCAGGAAGCAATAACTAAACCATTAATGTCCTTCAGCAAGTCATAAAGGTTATCAAGAAGAAGTAACTGTCAGAAACTGAGTTTGTACACTGCACTACCAATAATTTTCCACTACTGTTTGCACATATAAGGACTAATTTTAACGTAGTTAAGCTATCGGGAAATTCATCGAGACATAGTGGAAAAGAATCGGAAGACAAGGCGCCGATTTGAGCTCCCCGCGACGTATTGCTAATATCACATATTTAAGTTCTGGAAACACGCCAAGCGTGTAACCAGCGTACTGTACGACCAGTTTATTAGTATGAGGTGCGTTCAATAAGCAATGTAACACATTTTTTTTCTCGGTTAGTTTCGTTTGAAAAATTGCAGACTTCGTTGTGGAACATTGTGGAATGTTTCCGCTTCAGTCCCTATAGTTCCACGAAGTTCCGTTCGGTGGTGCAACTATACGTAGCGTTCACAATAGCGTCTGTAACGTAGGTGCGTCCCATGTAGATAGCTGTCACTGAGTTTCTTTTGGCGGAAAACGGGATCATGGCAGATAGTTATAGGCGCTTGCAGAATGACAACGGGGACTTGAGAGTGAACAAAAGCACAGTGAGTCATTGGGCGAGGCTTCTGTCACCATCGCAACAAGGTTGCGAAAACGTGTTCGACCTCCCGCGTGCAGGCCAGCAGCAAACAGCTGTGACTTCTGCAATGCTGGAACGTGCAGACACATTCATTTGAAGTGATTGGCGGATCACAAACACCTCGTTGCTCTACTGGACGTCTCTGTTGGTAGTGCAGACACACCCGTCCCCCAGTTGGAGTACTGAAAGGTTTGTGCCCGCGGGCTGCCTTGCCGCCTGACAGAAGACCATAAAGAGCAACGAAGCACCATCTGTATACAATTATTTGCACGTTACGAAGCTGGACTTTTTGTCGAACGGCGTCACACGCGATGAAACATCGGTTCATTACTTCCAACCGGAAATATAACTGCAATCCAGGGAGTTACTCTTCCTTCGAGTCACCTGTTAAAGTCATGGCGGCGGTCTTACGGGACTCCGAAGAAATTATTCTGTTTGATGTCCTCCCCCATGCTACAATGATCATCCAAAAAATGTACTTTACTACCGTTAGGAAACTGAAGAAACGACTTTAGCGTCTAAGTTTCCACAAAAATGAAAACGAACTTCTTCTCCATGACAACGCAAGGCCTCGCAAAAGTCTTCGCATCCGACAGGAGCTCACAAAACTTCATTGGTCTGTCTTTCGTCATGAAACGTGCGTCGAGCAATAGAGTGGTACCACACGGGGATACAGGCTCTCTCTGCGACGTTGTGTAAGGTCGTTGCATGGACGGAGATTATGTTGGAAAATACGGTTTTGTATCAAAAAGAGTGGGGAATAGTGTGGTGTATTGGAATCCTGAATAAAACGAACCTGCTTTCATAAAAAAGTGTGCCATTACTTACTGAACGCTCCTAGTATCTGTGATCGAAGGGCCGACCCCTTCAAGGTGGAGGACGGTATATGACAAATCTAGAACTAAATATTAAAGAAACTGAACACTTTCCTTGCTGTTTTATTCGTCCTCTTATTTACAACAATATCCTGTAGCCCAGCGTTTGCTTAAAGAACCGCTGCGGCCTTCGCTAGCCTCAGAATCAGCAGGTAGTACCGCGGCCTCTGGTCGCGCGCCCAGGCAAGGGACGCGGGATCGGCGGGCAGCCGCAATAAGTCAGGCCGGGCAAACATATTACATTCCATCCGTCGTGACGCCCGCCCCATTATCGCCGCTGCGGCCGAGGCGGCGCCGGCGCCGGCCGCACACTCGACGGCGCAAACACCGCCTCCACTCCCACTTCCGTCCCCCGCTGCCGGTCCCACGCGCAGGAGCATGGAAATCTCGGCGCAGCGTGACGTTCGTGATAAATGACGTCGTCCCGGTGACGTCACTGACGTACGATCGAAATTGCCTTCAATAGTGGAAGCGCACGTTGAAAATTGGAAAACGCGATGGCGTCTGTCGCGGGGGACGTTATCTTGAGACTACTTTCACCGCAGAGAGGGAAAATAACGCGTGCAAATTCGCGTGGCAGAGTACGCAATCTTCCAGCAGAGGTAGTAATCTCGTTTACATGGTGCGTCAAGGTGAAAAAAAAAAAAAAAACGCAAATAGTGCCGTTACGGATTGCGAACCGACAGATTCATCCACGGACGGCTCTTCATGTTTGTACCATATTTGTTTACCTTAGTTGTTCACTGGCTTTTCCCCCAACAACAAAATAATGTAAATTAAACGTGAATAGCGGTCTGAAGATGAAACTACTCACTCGAAACGGCTAACGCGCTGGTTTGTGTAAGTAATTAGCATTATTAGCAGTGGATGGTTTCTGTTTTCCTCCTTGCAACAATCATAGTGTATTTTATAGATAGGCACGGTCTCAAAAATGTCACTTTCGATAACATAGCAGGAAGGAAGATGAACCGTATTTGTATAAACTGGCTCCAATTAGACACTGAAAAAATTAAATATAAAATATCTGTCGAAACTTGAGAGGAAATGCGACTGACGACTGTTGAGACATCTTGTGTATTCTCATATTGTGAGGATGCATTATCTCCACATTCATTTCAGACAATACAGTACTACCGTTGGTAAATAGCAATCGAGACGATGGAACGGTGATTTCATGGCCACCTTTTCGAAATACTTATGGGGTGATATCCTGCCACATACAGTAAGTCGTTACTAAATACTGTTGTTGCAGCGTGTTAGAGGCACGTAATTAACGATTTTGGTTTATGCACATTTTTGAGATGCTTCTGTGTTGAGCTAATGGTCAAACTAATGGTCAAACCCATGTTCCTTCACGGCCAGTTAACATGTGTCAAAACTGAATATTAGTCCTTTACAGCTGGCCAACTTCGCCGTTAGAGATTAAGTGATAACAAAGTGGTACCAAATACGAGTGAGTACATGAGATTGGTACGATTTTTTACGCTAGCTTACCTGCAACATTGCTCCTCCGTAATAGAACGAATATCTCTGCCTTACTAACATGTAACCGTGTTAAAGACATATTGGGGATAAAATTAATGTAGTAATCGAATAAATAGAGAGCTGTGGCTACATCTAAACAAAGGGATCTAGCTCAATAAAATATGTCTAGGTTTTAATTCTCAACCTGAATTCAGTTCAGTCAAATACTTGTCAAAGAAACCACTATATCCGATTTCCCACACGCCTTTCTTACAGGAATTGATCCGGCTGTATGGCCAATCCATCCTCCATCATCGTTTCCCGGAAATTGTGGTATTGTTGTTGATAATTCTTCCGGGTTATATGGCCGTGGTCCATGGAATTCTTCTATTCCTAACGTTTCGTCCTCAGCAGGACCAGCCATACCTCTGAGGATGTCCAACGTAGTATTGGACGAAACGTTAGGAATAGAAGATTTCTATGGACCACGGCCATATAACCCGGAAGAATTATCAACAACAGTACCATCCGGTCTTGAAAGCCTTCATTGTATAATTGTGGTATTCTCTTGATAGCAGAAAAGTGTCTACATTAAGCTGGATAAGTCTAGATGATGCTTACCGCACTGCTTCTGAAAGATCACAAGCACTAAACAAAATAGCTGTTACTTCGAGTACGACAAGCCTTTCCGACCAAAAAAATGACTCCATATTTTATAGTTCTCGGAGTGAAAGGTTACGGTTCAACGTGTCGTCGACACAGGTGAAAGGGGATTGGAACAGCCACTCAACTGGAGACTATATAGTTATACACCAACTGTGAGACTTGCGTTGACTACTTCGGCCCACAAACTTTCGCTTCAAACTATTCTGAAGCCCAGTCACGTGACGGCGGCATAAGAAACACAACACGACGGATGCAACTTTTTTCTATGGGAGATTTATATGAGCTCTTCCAAAGTGACGATACACTTTTTGAGAGAACAGGTTTCCGATCCTGTGTATTTATGTAGAATAGTTAAGATTATAATACACACCGGCAACTGTGCAATTGTATGAACGGCTGAACGTAAGCAGTTCCAGTGTGATAAATACACTGAATAGAGGAGACAACCATACAGGGACATTCATAAATACCTCCAAGGTTTAGTAAGACGACTCTGTGAAATCTATACGACGTATAAGAAATAGACACTTTTGCGGATAGTCCATTCCCGCAAGTTTTCAGCTCACATTTTCTGCAAGATGTAATAGCATGTGAACCATAGAATGCAATGGGGAAAGGTATAAGAGGTAATGAGCAATATATCCAAAGATTTATTAGACAACAAATTACAGAAAATATACAGCTGGGAAGTGTAGTTGACAGAAGTGAAACCAGGAATGACTATCTGATAGTACTGGCCACAGCAACAACTTTTTGGAACTCCATTTAATCCGTTGAAATGCACATTGCGGGAAATCTAATGAACCGTGACAGTGGTTACCAATTAAATAACGCATGGAATCCCGTCATCTCCGAAATTTGCTCGAGACGAAGACACCAGAAGACTTCGATAGCTGTGGCCAGCGACAATGCCGACGGCAGCTGAGTACTGCAGTTCCACCAGCGAGGGCGCTGCCGCTGGGCGGTGTGGCCCTTCTGTCTCCACGACTGCAACGCATGCGCGGCAGTACTATCAGCGCACTATATAAGCTGGAGCGAGGTACGTTTTTGTCGTGCCCTGATTTACCACCGTCGCCATCCTGTTGAATGCTCCAAATCCCCTCTCCAATCCTACCGCTGCCAGCGATGCCTCATGTACAATGACCACCTGAACCCCAACTGTAAAAACCGCCCCACCTGTCCCCATTGCACGGCCTCCCACTTTCTTAAAAACTTCCCCAACCTCGCTGCTGCTCCTTCCTGTAACACCTGCACTGGCCCCCATCCCACCTACTCCCACAAGTGTAAAGCCTAACCCCCACCAGCCAACCATGAGCTTACAGTCCCTGTCTGTCCCGTTGATCCCCTTGTCCACCCCAACGATTCCCTCTTTCCCCCACATGGAAGAGGACACCATCCGGTTCCTTACCGTTGTTCTCCAAAACATTCACCCTTTTCAGCGCCCCCACACCATCCAACAAATCTCCCTTGCTGCCCGCTCCATTTTCCAACTGAACACTTTTGCCACTTACTCCCAGAACCAAGCCCACTTCACCTTCACCTGCCTCGACACCCTAGTTTAAGCCTCTTCCCTTCACTCTCTTCCCCCCCTCTCTTCCCGCCATGGTGTGGCAAGTATCGCATACTCCTCCAGAACATTCGCTCCTTCCACTTCAACAAATACAAACTCATGCACACCCTCTCCCACCACCTGGTCGACACCTTCCTCTTAAACGAAACCTTTCTCCAGCCCCACCATTCTATCCGCACCTCTCCCTGTATCCTCCACTGCACTGAAGCTCCTGGTCCTCGTGCACAGGGTGGAGTTGCGATTGGCCGCAACCTCTCCTCAATGACCCCACAGAACACCTTATCCTCAGCGTCTTCTTCCCCTCCCTCACCATTACCTGCGCAACCATCTATGTCCACTCCACTGCTCCTCTTCCTTATGACTTCATCTCGCACATTGACCGCACCTTCTCCAACTATGTGATTGCCTCCGACCTTAACATCCATAGACACTCTCCCGCTGCCCTTGAGTGGTGGCATCAGTTCCTCTCTATGATCCAAGGCGACCTTGTTCCCCTTCCCCAGCACACCCAACCCAAGAGTGACACCACCCCAGAAGTTGTCATTGCCTCCGCCTACCTCCTTGGGCGTATCACCATCGCCATCCCTGCCCCACCGGTAGCTATCACCTCCCTGTCCTTCTCACCATAACGTCTGCTCACCAGTCGCCTTTGGCTCCCCACCCCACACCCCCTCCCATAGTCGTCCATGACTACTGCTGTGCCAACTATGATGCCTACCGGGAATCCATGACAACCCAGGTCGAAAGCCACCCTCTTACCTATCGTCATCCTGACGACATCATCCACGCCTCATACTTCCTTCAGAAGGTAATTACTGATGCCTTGGAGGCCCATGTTCCTACTAAAACCATCCACCCTCACTTTCCCACTCTCCATCCGTGGGCTGTCCTCCTCCTCCGTGAATCCTGCCGCCTCTATCGCTCCTTCCTGCGCACTCGTGACAGGGATACACTTCAACGCCACCAGCAAATACAGCGACACGTACGGAATCTTATTACAGCAAAGAAACCCGGGACTGGCGTCAGACCTGCACACGACTCAACGCCACCCTCCCTGTCAACTCCTCCAAGTACTGGTCTGCCTTCCATCGCCTTACTGGTACCCATTCCGCTTCTCAGAACCTCTTCTCCATAACGACCGCCCCCTTCCTGACGACCTTAGTAAGGCCAACCACTTCACTTCCCACCTGTCTGAGGTCTTTTCCATCACAGATTATCCCCACTTTGATGGTTCCCTTCCCCCCCTCCCCCCATCATGGAACGCATTGATACCTCAGTCGCTCTGCTTGCTCCTAGTCTCCAGTACTTGACGCAGTTGTACCCCCTCTGACTTCAACACTCCAATCACAGCACAAGACATTACACTTATCTTCCAGTCCATACGCAACACAGCCCCTGGTCACGACTGTGTCACCTACCACCACCTTCGAGAAAGCCCCTATTCCTTCCTGACTGTCCTTGCCCTTCCAGAATGAGATTTTCACTCTGCAGCGGAGTGTGTGCTGATATGAAACTTCCTGGCAGATTAAAACTGTGTGCCCGACCGAGACTCGAACTCGGGACCTTTGCCTTTCACGGGCAAGTGCTCTACCATCTGAGCTACCGAAGCACGACTCACGCCCGGTACTCACAGCTTTACTTCTGCCCTTCTCTATAACATCATCCTCTCTACCGGCTTCTACCCTGACCTGTGGAAGACTTCCCGCGTCCTCGTATTCCTCAAACCCAACAAACGCCCTTTTGCCGCCTCTTCCTATTGTCCCATCTGCCTTACCTCCATCTTCAGTAAGGTCTTCAAATCCATCCTCTCCTGCCCACTTCATCAGCACGTTGATCAACACCATCTCCTCCCTCTTACCCAGTGTGGCTTCAAACAATCCTTCTCCACTGAAGAACAACTCCTTAACATCGTTCACCTTATCTATCTCCAGCTCAACTCCTGTCACTCCTCCATTATTGTTTCCATCGACCTCCAAAATGCCTATGACCGTGTATGGCATCCCAGTCTCCTCTTTAAACTTCAAACCTACGAACTGCATATCAATTTTGTCCGTCTGTCGCTTTCTTCCTCTCGCGCCATCCCTCCTATGTCACCCTCCACAACACCAACTCACATATCTATTATCCCACTGCTGGTGTCACCCCGGGCTCTGTCCTCTCCCCTTTCCTTTATCTCTTGTATATGGCTGATTTGGCCAAGCCAACTCTATCTGTCCACCTTCTCCAGTATGCTGATGACACCGCCTTCCTGGCTCTCTATCCTACCCTTCAGTGGTCCCAACGCACCCTCCAAACCCACCCTAACCAGTTCTCCACTTGGTGTAACCAGTGGTTCCCCTGTCTCAACCCCTCCAAAACCCAGGCAATCGTCATAGGCTGCACCACCCGCTTCTTCCGTGTCTCCATGATTTCCACCTCACCCTTTATAGTCGTCCCATCCAACTCACCCTCACCGTGAGATACCTTGGCCTCACACTCGACCGTCACCTCACCGGGACCCCACACCTTCAGATCATTCAGCAGAAAGCCCATTCCCAACTCCGCCTCCTGAAACTCCCGTCTGGCCTTACATGGGGATTGCATCCTTCTACCATCCTCCACACCTACAAATCCCTCATCTGTCCTATCCTCTGTTATGTCAGCGTTACCTGGATCTTCGCACCCACCCGCTTTTACAAGGCCCTCCAAAACCTTGAACGCCAGGTGCTCCGCCTTGCCTTCCGTATCCGCCTTCCTTCCTCCACACAGCTCCTGTATGAACTCATCCCCTTCCCCCACCTCCTCCTGTTCCTCCAACATCTCCACATCCTTTACATTGTCTGCAGGCTTGATCCCCCAACCCTCTGGTTTCCTCCTTCTCTCTCTCCACCTCCTCACCCTGCATCTCCTTCATCAGGGCAATTCCCAGCACCTCCCCCTCCCAGATGATGAACTTCGCTGTGGCAAATACCCTTGCTTCCAACTATAACCTGGCCTTGTTCGCCCCCCCTCCTGAGGGCCCCCTTTTTCCTCTCCCTTCCTTCTCCTTAGGGCGGATTTTCCTCCTTCCCCGCCCCCTTCCCTGAGCCCCTGCACCCCATCCTTGCCTCTTTCCCTCCCACGTCCCTCCCTGCCTGGCCCTCTCTAGCGCGCCCCCCGCCCATCTTCCCCCTCTTTTCCCCTCCTTCCCTTCTTCCCTTCTCCCTCATCTCCTTGCACCTGGCAGATCCTCCGTTTTGATCATCATCAGTGTGCCACATCAGTGTTGTGTTTAGTGTTGTTTCTCCTGTGTGTCGAGAGAAGAGATTTTAATTGAGTGCTGGCCGTGTAAATAGCGTTACTGTCAGTGTTTGTTATGTGCTATGCCATCCATCGATACTTTTATGCTCCGGTCATACTGTGCATTGTTTTCTTTTAATTGTCTGAGTGTGTGGTTTTTAGTGTGTGTGCTACTTTTTTACAGTTTTTATCCCCATTTTACAGTCACCCCTTTTTTGTCTATTGTCTTCCATGATGTTGACCCTTTTCTGTATCCATTGAAACGTCCCCTTTGAACAATTATACAGGACTGTGCTTATACTGACACACAATATTTTTAGCGCAACGCAATCTGACTATCAAAGATCCCTGCAAAAGAATGGCCCTGACTAACATTAAACTATACCTTTCACAAATCACTTACCTCACAAAAATCTTCGCTGCTCAACCTACTGCAATACAGCGAGCGCCACTACCGCCAGCTAAATAAAAGATTCAAACTATGGAAGGCACTAACTACTGATAGGGATAGTTAGCAAATGAAAGATATTAATAGAGAACGAACAATGTATTTACCTTGATATCATCACAAGTCATAATATATATATCAGTTCATGACAAATTACAAACCTCCGCCATCTCTCTCCCCACATCCACCACTGCTGGCGGCTCACCTCCAACTGCGCAACGCTACGCGCTGTTCACAGCCAGCTGCCTAACACTACAATGGCGAGTATTACAACAATGCAAAGCAGCCACAGACTGCACACAGCACAGCCAGTGATTTTCATATTGAGCGCTACGTAACATTGCCAATAAGAAAACATAAACAGCCTACTTACATAGAGAAAACATAAACAGCCTAAACATAAACAGCCTACTTACACCATGTTCACCATGTTTTCACCTTTGTTATTTTTAAATGTCTTCCATTGTTTGTTCTACGTCTTTCAGCTGAAGAGCAGCGCATATGCTGCTGCCAGCCGGGAATTGAAATACAATAAAGGGGGGGGGGGGGACGTCTTCGTCAGTCCTCGTTCGGCTCACCTGAAGATGGCTGGCAGTTTTGACAAAGTCATAATAATTCGAACTATGCCCTCAGACAAGAGTACGAAGTAAGGAAGACATTTATATACCCCCCTATTCACAAATTTGTGAATTACAGGAAGTGTTGACCCCTGGTACTGTCTTCGGTTCCTAATCACTATGTCCTCGGTTTACGGTTCTAACTCCACCTCCACCTAAGATTTAAATAAAAATTGTCAGCAATTGTGGCCGAACACTTCCGCGATAAGAAGTCACCCTCAGTCTGCTGTCGGCCTTGTAGAAGAGGACATAAGAGAAGACAGAGGTACAAGCCCCTCTCTTGCCCTTAGGGTGGTAACTGCCCTTAAAGGTGGAAGAATCTTCAACGATCAACAGCGTGAAGCTGCAGAAGGTAATGCAAACGACTGAATTAAAGACACATAATATGTGGTCACAGGACATGTAGCCTGTAAATGAAAAAGTATCTTGATAATCTCTAAATAAGCATAGATTCCGGGCTTTTCCCCAATACAAATTTCCTGGAGGGGGCTGCCAAATCGGAGGTGACTTTGAGAAAAAGATAGAATAACCAACAAAAGGATGACGTTCTACGAGTCGGGCTTGGAATGTCTCGGATGAGCATAAGGTAACATTAACAGCAGTAGAAAATGATATAACCGGAGTAGGATTCGTTGTGAATAGGAAGGTAGGGCAGAGAGTGTGTTAATGTGAACAATTCAGTGATATGGTTGTACTCATCAGAATCGACAGCGAACCAAACCAAAAATGATAGTTCAGGCATACATACCAGCGTCGCAAGGCGAAGACGAGATAGAGAAAGTACGTGAGGATACTGACAGCATAATTTAGTACGTAAAGGGGGAAGTACAATAATTAAAAATGATCGAATTGCATTGTTGGCTAGGAAGCCCCTTTCGGGGGAGTTCGGCCGCCATATTGCAAGTCCTTTCTAGTTGACGCCACTTCGGCGACTTGCGAGTCAATGATGATGCAGGACACACAACACGCAGTCCCCTGCCGGGAATCGAACCCGGGCCCCCTGCATGGTAGGCGGTAACGCTACCCCTTATCTAAGGAGGCGGACTGGGGATGTAAATCTAATATCAATGGGGTTTTGAATGCAGGTGTAGGGAAAGTGTAAAGAAAGTGATACGGGAGACTATGGAGTTGGTACTAGGAATGACAAAGGAGACAGACTGTGTTCCTGCAATAAATTTCAGCTAGTAATAGCGAATACTCTATTCAAGAATAACAAGAGGAGGAGGTATACTTGGTAAAGGCCAGCAAATACTGGAAGATTTCAGTTAGACTACATTATGATCAGGCAGAAATTTAAAAATCAGATACTGGGTTGTAAGGCGTATTCAGGAGCGGATTTAGACTCCAATCACAATTTAGTATTGATGAAGAGTAGGTTGAACTTTAAGAGACGCCCAAAGAAGTGGGAAACGGAATTATTAAGGAATGAGGACACATGCTTGCAGTTGTCTGAGGCTGTAGCTAATGCGATAGGGAACAGTTCAGTAGGCAGTTCATTGAAGTGTAATTGACATCTGTAAAAAGACGCAGTCACAGTTGTTTGAATGAAAAACATACGTACAAAGAAGTTAGCTACGAAGGAACCACAGGTAAAACAAGTAATACTCCAGTTGATCGATGAAACAAGAACAAAAATATTCAGGAAAAGTAAAGAAAACAGAAATACAAGTGACTGAGGAGTGAAATAAGTACGAAATTCAGGGTAGCTATGGAGAAATGGCTGCATGAAAAATGTGAAGAGATCGAAAAAGAAGCAACTATTTGAATTACTGACACAGCCTATAGAAAAGTCAAAACAACCTTTGGTGAAATCTAATGCAAGGGTGGTAACATTAAGAGTCCAATGGAATTGCAATGTTAAATTCAGAGGAGACAGCGGATCGGTGGAATGAGGACACAGAATGCGTCTTTGAGGGGGAAGACATATCTGATGGCGTAATAGGAGAAGAAACAGGCGTCGACGCAGAAGAGACAGGTGAACCCGTGTTGGAATCAGAATTTAAAAGAGCTTTGGAAGATTTGCTATCGAAAAAGATAGAAGGGAATAACAACTTTCCATCAGAATTTCTAAAATGATTGGGGGGAAGTGGCAAACCCACTATTCACAATGGTGTGTGGAAAGTACTAGTTTGGCGATATACCATCTAACTTTCGGGAGAACATCATCCACACAATTCTTGAAGGTTGCAAGAGGGGAAAATTGCGAGAATTATCCCACAACCAGCTTAACAGATCTTGCATCAGTTATTTACAAGAATAATACATAAAAGAATGTAAAAGAAAATTGAGGATACGTTAGATGACGATAGTTTGGCTGTAGGAAGTACCAGAGAAGCAATTCTGAAGTTGCAATTGATAATAGAAGAAAGAATAAAGAAAAGTCAAGACACATTCATAGGATTTTTTTGAGCTAGAAAAAGCGTTAGACAATGAAAAATGGATCAAGTTTTTCGAAATTCTGAGAAAAATAGAGGCACATTGTAGGGAAAGACGGGTGATTTACAATATGGTAAGATCCTAGAGGGAGCAATAAGACTGAAGGACGAAGTGCTCGGATTAAAAAGGATGTGAACAAGGGTGTAGTCTTAGCCCCTAATGTTCAGTCTATACATCAAAGAAGTAATATTGGGAATAAAAAAAAAGTTCAAGAGCGTAATTAAGATTCATGGCTGAAAGTGAAGAACGGCATGATGCTATGAACGAAGTGAACAATCTAATTAATACATGTTAGGACTGAGAGTAAATCGAAGAATGACGAAAACAATGAGTGCCAGAAACTTAACATCATAACTAGTCATAACGAAGTAGATGAAATTAAGGAATTCTGCTACCTATGCAGCAAAATAACCAATGAAGGAGATAGCTGGGAAGACATAAAATGCAGACTAGCACTGGCAAAAATGGTTTCCTGGCCAAGAGCAGCCTACAGGTATCATAATAGGTTTTACTTTGAGGAAGAAATTTCTGAGAATGTACGTTTGCAGCATAGTTTTGGATGGTCATGCAGTGTGAGCTGTGGGAAAACCAGAAAAGAAGAGAATCGAATAATGTGTGACTTTGTGTCACAGAAGATGAAAAGTAGGTGGGCTGATAAGGTAAGGAATGAGGAGGTTCTCCAGAGAATGGGAGAGGGAAGAAATATAAGGAAAACACTGACAAGAAGAAGGGAAGTGATGGTAGGACATCTGTTAAGACATCACGGTACCACAGGGACCTGCAGAGGGTACAAACTGTGGAGGAAGAAAGAGACTGGAAAAAATTCAGCAAACAATTGAGAAAGTAGGTTGCAACTGCTGCTCTGATATGAAGAAGTTGACACAGGACAGGAATTCCTGGCAGGCTGCATCACATCAGTCACAAGATAGATCAATCAAAAAAGAAGATGGGTAGACAATTAGGAAATTTTACTTATCGTGCACACGCAGTGTAAGAGTGGAATATATGATTAAATTTTCCGTTGATTTCAGGGCGTGGATGATGTGAACTTTATTATAGTTCTAGTCAAGTAATTTTAAGAACGCAAGTTGAAACAAAGTTTTAGTCCGACAAGTATTGATTGTTTTGGATGAAACAGGCAGTTCGAAGCTTGAGGGGTAGTAGCTGAGCTGCGGCGAGAAATGTTAAACTACTGTTTTATAAGAACTTATTTTTGTATTAAATACCAGACACCAGTAAATCCAAAGTTGCAACTTGTCGAAATCTGTTGTATTTCTCAAGTAATACGTCCGTTTACTTTCGTTGCCAAATCATGACACTGTAAACTTGAGTTAAGGTTAACTTTGCAATGAAAGAAATATCCAAAATGTTTAAGCAAACTTTAGAAAAATATAAACAAATAAACATCATGGTATTAACTCTACATTGCGCGCTCGTCTCGAATCACTTGTACATGCCACCTGTGTCGTTTCCAGTTCAGGCTTACATCTATTATAGTAATATTCTTCAGCACACAGCATTAGCTCCTGCAACAGAACAACTGCTAAGCACTTATAATAACCAGGCAACCTGAATAAATTAGTTTTAACTTTGAAACCATCAGCAAAGCGCAAACAAGGAATTTAAATTACGAAGAATGCTTATTGTATAACAAGAGAATGATCCAGACAGATTAATTAACAAAATCAAGTAGAAAATTTAAAAATCTAAATCATTTGGAGTTCTGCACTCTTTAAGCTAAAGCAAAGAGCTTTCCATCGTGTTATTATGCGAAACTTGGACTTAGGCGAAAACATTCGGATGACGACAAGAAATAGGATAAATGAGAACGAAAGGTATAATTCTGGTGACTCTGCGTTTTTAGTAGCTTAAAACGAATCAGATTCTGCCCATGATTTGCCAAACATTTCGTGGAATATAGTAGTGGAAACAACGGAGCAAATGGAGAAGACGCCCATTTGGGGCGAAGTCACGCTTCTTTTTATAGCACTTTTGATGAAAAAGAAGAAAAGGGGTAAGGAGAGAGATCGTAAACAAGAAGAACAGGAAAAGAAAGTTTACTTTTTGCTGATTTAGAACAAATTGGATTAGGATTGCCTGAAGTTGCTAAAAATGCGAAGGTTTGACTAAAGTAGTCGACGAATTAAAAAGCGAGGTTCAGCTACCGTCGAAACAACTCTAACTTGACGGCAGAAATTAAAGACATGAAATCAGGTAATGAAACATGGATATATAACTATTTATTCAAACAGTCGAAGAAATTGGAGGAAGATATATTCAACGTGATTGAAGTTCAAGCTACAGAGTTTCATGGGCGAATTAGTTCCGAAATTACGTCGACAATCCAGCGAGCAAACAAGAAATCAGCCTTAGATATTAACGAAACGGAGGAGGATTTTTAGGCCGAATTTCAGCAAATGAAGGAAAAGTCATTTCTGAAATTCCAAAATGTCAATTTGAGATAAACAATAGGATACACCCACTGGAAAATGAATTCTCTCCGGACAATAATTCACAACGGAATAGTTCGAGAAAAGTACCACAATAAGACGAGAATTACAATCCTATCTACAGGCTAGGACTTAAATATGGTTATAAAACACCAAACTTTGATGCATATCCTAACCAAAAAGACGATGTGAGGAGTGCAATACCTTCAGTGTCTGAATTAAAATTGGCACACAGAGCTATTAATAACCGTCAATTTCGAACCTATTCGGCAGAGAAAGATATACCGCATCCTGTCGTATACATCAAAAGTTTGAGGAATATTTTTCCAAGATCATGGACAGAACATAATAAAAAAAGTATTTTCTCTCATACAACCGAAGCTGTGGCATTATGGACTAATCAAGTTACCGAAACGCGGTCTAGCGTGAAGAATTTTAACGACTGTTTATTTCAAAATTTTAGTACCCTAGCAAGCAAGAATTCCTTCAGAAGGAAGTTTACTGCCCTGAATAACAATAACAGAAATAACAGTAGGTATGGGAGTTTTGATTACTATAAAGGGCCATTTACGCATGGAGACCAAAATTATGAGCCTTTTAGTAGTAAAAATAATAATGGTAACACACATAATTTTCATAGCAGAAGGAAGTAAAACGAAAATTTCTACCCTCATAACCATAACGATGGCAGAGCCATGGGAAAACGTTAGTGTAATTAAAATTCTGTCCCTGGCATCAACCAACTGGTGCAGCGTTTGTACCTGGCAACCCTCTACAAAATCAAGTGCATAATAAATAATAACAATAATCCACAGCCGGCCTTTTGTGGCCGAGCGGTTCTAGGCACTTCAGTCTGTCTGGAACCACGTGACCGCTACGGTCGCAGGTTCGAATCCTGCCTCGGGCATGGATGTGTGTATTGTCCTTAGGTTAGCTAAGTCTAGGGGACTGATGACCTCAGATGTTAGATAAGTTCCATAGTGCTCAGAGCCATTCGAACCATTTGAATAATCCACAACCGGCGCAGAATGTAAATGGGTGTTGCTGTAGTAAAATCATCATATGAGAACCGTTCACGTAATGAAAATCGAGCAGATCCACATTCTTCGGAAAAATAAAGCCTATGACACACAGCCTTCTTAGATTGGTTGGAGGACAGGAGGAAGGCATCTTACGGCATCTTATCCATATGTTAGGATACTATAAGGTACAATAGATCAAGGAGGAATGAAGTAAAGAACGAAAGCGATGTAAAATGGGGAAAGATGATTCAGTACAGACTGTTATAAAAACAGCAATTAAAGAATTACCTGTGGAAATAATTTTGGATCCCAGCGCTAGGAAAAGCATGACGAGCCAGAATTCTTTCAAACACTTCAGTTGCAGAAATAGGATTTCAGTTTTACCGTTCCGGGTTTTAGTATAACTGGAGTTTTAGGGACACGGTCACAGACTGTGAAATCTCAAATACGAGTGGATGTAGTCATCAGGGAGGAAGAACTAAAATCCCCTTCTTGACTGCACCTAAGTTGTCTGTTACTTGTATACGGGATGGTCTGTGCAGAGCAAAGGAGTGTTACATCTCTCGGCAGGATTTTGTTGTACAGAAGGTAAAGGTAATAGAATGAAGTTTGATTTGGTGAACAATGCAGAGGTGTATGGTTAATTTTGCTAGCACACTGCTGAATCCGAATATTTAACTAAAACACAGCAAAAGAATTTGTTTCAATTGTTGCTCAGGTACATACATGTAATCGACGGAAAACCTGGAGTGATAAATGACTATGTTTACCAAATGAAACTCTATCCTGATTAGACCTTTTTTGTGATTCTTATTTTCTGCTGTGGACTAAAAAGAAGCTGTAGCTAAAGAAATCATTAAGATGTTTGAATGGCGAATCATAAAACCTTCTAATTAAGCATACAGTAGTCCTCTCTTAGCAGTGGTTCAGCCAGGTGGTAGTATTGGAGTGGTTCTGGAGGCCTGATATACCAATAAAATTATTGTACCTGTGTGTATCCATCCAGAAAACCTGGAAGAACTAACACAAAGATTTTATGGTGTTAGATTTCTGACTTCCATAGATTTAAATTTTTCCAACTGGCAGGTCTTGTTATCAGAAGAATCCAAAAATATACAGTTTTTCTGTTCACAGAATGTAGTTATCAATTTAGCAATCCCCTTTGCTTTGAATGTAAGTAATGGCACAATTATTGCAGTTTTGGATACTGTGTTGGGATCAGAAGTATTAGAAAAAGTTACTCAGTGTGTTCCTGACCTACTAAGAGCAACAAAAACCCGGGAAGAGCATCTTGAAATACTGGAAATGTTGTTTCAAAAATTTATTTCTAAAAAGTATACTGCAAATTTGTTGAACTCTAAATCTGACAGGAAACATTTTTTATTTGTAGGACATATTATATCATTAGATGGGATTAAACCATATCCAAAGAAGCTAAACGCAATAAAAAGTTTACTCATCCCATCACTAAAAGACAACAATAATCGTTTCTAGGATAAGCGTCATTTTCCTGAAAACAGAATGTGCTGAAGCATTTGAAAATATTAAAGCACCATTAGTTTATTCCAATGTTCTTACACCTCCTGACACAAAAGGATATATTTGTCTGACAACACATGAATCCTTAAATGGAATTGGAGACAGTCTGTTTCAAACTGATAGATGAGACAAAAAGCAAGATATTAAAGTAATAAGTTTTACAAGTAGGACCCCTCTAATTGTGATAGAGCCTGTACATTGACAGAATTAGAAGTGCTTGCTGTGTAGTAGGCATTACATAAATTGTATTACTTTATTCATGGGAAACATGAAAGACATATTGTGAGCATCAATCAGTCAATATTCTTTTACTATGTAAATCGTGGCATGCAAGATTTCCTCATTGTGCTTTAATGTTACAGGACTGCGATACTGAAATAATCCATATTAAAGGCAAGGATAATGTATTAGATGGTATTATTTCCTGATTGGTGCAGGGACCGTCCAACCATTATGAAATGCTATAGCAGTCATCTAATTTCAGAATATTACTGATGAGGAAGTCACCATTTGTAGAACTACGGACAAATTACAGGAATAAGATCCTTAATGTGTCACACACAATAATTATAAAATAATAATGAACAGGTTTCACAGAAATTCAACCTATATTCTGTTGTACTGTTCCGTAGAAGTAAGGTAGATATGGGAAAGTGGCATGTATGTATCCCTTCAAAGTGTTTAGTGAATTTTTTTGGTTCACATATTACACCTGGGGACACTTTGGAGTCGACTAATATGCAAACAAAATACAAAGATACTGCTGTTTTTCAAATCTTAGGCGAAAACTACTTCAAGTTTTATGCACATGTATCCTGTGTCAAAAGTTGAAACTGATGCACTGATGTATCCAAATAGATCTATGTCCTATTATAGCTATTAAACATTTGCAACTTGTACCTTGTGGTGTGACTGGTCCTCTTCCTACTGCTAGAGGCAGAGTAAAGTATATGGTACCTATCTATGACCTGTTTACTAAATACCTCAAGCTTTATCCACTTAGAACAACAGCTACTTCTGTTATTAGAAGATTTATTCTAGAACGTATTCCACAAGTAGGAAAGCCAAATGTTATTCTGTCAGATAATGCCTCCTATTCTACAGGACATAAGTGGAAGGAATTCCTAGGAGGACAAGACATTAAATAAATTCTGACATCCAGATTTCAACCCGAATCTAGCTCCTTCGAACTTACTTTCTGTTAATTTTATAGAGTCATTAGATAATATGTGCCAAGACAGCAGTCTGGATTGGTTAAGTATGAATCTGTTTTTGAAGACCTTTTGAATCATTTACGATCTCCTTCAGTAGGGCATACGCCCTCAGAAGTAATATTACATGAACCAGAGTAAAATTAATGGACTGTCTCACTTCCAAAAGTACCTGAAACGGTTTGATACAATAAAATGTAGCTAAAATGAGTTTTAGAAACACTTGAGCACAGTGCACGAAAGAAAAAAAGCTAACTATGATACAAAGTTAGGAGAGACTCTACAATATCACGCAGGAGAAAAGATTTTACTGAAAACTCACCCAAAGGCACCAATATTAAAGAAACAGAATTAAAAAGGTAGGTAATGGATTTTAGTGTGTATTTTAGATATTCCTCATGAAGAAAGTTTCCTAGATGTTTCTACAGAGGCTAAACGTAAAAAGGGAATATGTCTCCATACAGATCATAAGTAATTTTAATGACAATTTTTTTGCTTCTTACTTTAAGTATGCTTCTGAAAAGACTACAAATGAGTGGAAACGAGACATTGTTGTTCATATATGTAGGTAATTATGTTGTGTTAACCAGAGACCTAGGAACGATGGAGAGGCTCCGTCCCTGCCAAAGCCGCAGTGGTCCACAACGCGACGACGACTACCGCAGTCCACTTCACCCCTCCGCCGCCCCACACCGAACCCAGGGTTATTGTGCGGTTCGGCCCCCGGTGGACCCTCCCCCCCCCCCCCCCTTCTCCAAGGAACGTATCACACCAGATGAGTGTAACCCCTATGTTTGCATGATAGAGTAATGGTGGTGTACGCGTACGAGGAGAACTTGTATGCGCAGCAATCGCCGACATAGTGTAACTGAGGTGGAATAAGGGGAACCTGCCCGCATTTGCCGAGGTAAATGGAAAACCACCTAAAAATCATCCACAGACTGGCCAGCACACCGGCTCACCGGCGCTCCTTCTGTTCGGAAAGCCGTGCGTTAGACCGCACAGCCAACAGGGCGGGCATGATGTAGGTAGTTAATGAATGTATACTTCCTGTGTAAAATAATATAGATCTACATCTACATACATACTCCGCAATCCACCATACGGTGCGTGGTGGAAGGCACTGCGTAGCACAACTAGCATCTTCTCTCCCTGTTCCACTCCCAAACAGAACGAGGGAAAAATGACTGCCTATATGCCTCTGTACGAGCCCTAATCTCTCTTATCTTATCTTTGTGGTCTTTGCGCGAAATGTAAGTTGGCGGCAGTAAAATTGTACTGCAGTGAACCTCAAATACTGGTTCTTTAAATTTCCTCAGTAGCGATTCACGAAAAGAACGCCTCCTTTCCTCTAGAGACTCCCACCCGAGTTCCTGAAGCATTTCCGTAACATTCGCGTGATGGTCAGTAACAAATCTAGCAGCCCGCCTCTGAATTTCTTCTATGTCCTCCCTCAATCTGACCTGATAGGGATCCCAAACGCTCGAGCAGTACTCAAGAATAGGTCTTATTAGTGTTTTGTAAGCGGTCTCCTTCACAGATGAACCACATCTTTCCAAAATTCTAACGACGAACCGTAGACGACTATCCGCCTTCCCCACAACTGCCATTACATGCTTGTCCCACTTCATATCGCTCTGCAGTGTTACGCCCAAATATTTAATCGACGTGACTGTGTCAAGCGGTACACTACTAATGGAGTATTCAAACGTTACAGGATTCTTTTTCCTATTCATCTGCATTAATTTACATTAATCTATATTTAGAGTTAGCTGCCATTCCTTACACCAATCACAAATCCTGTCCAAGTCATCTTGTATCCTCCTACAGTCACTCAACGACGACACCTTCCCGTACACCACAGCATCATCAGCAAACAGCCGCACATTGCTATCCACCCTATCCAAAAGATCATTTATTTAGATAGAAAACAACAGCGGACCTACCACACTTCCCTGGGGCACTCCAGATGATACCCTCACCTCCGATGAACACTCACCATCGAAGACAACGTATTGGATTCTATTACTTAAGAAGTCTTCGAGCCACTCACATATTTGGGAACCAATCCTATATGGTCGTACCTTAGTTAGGAGTCTGCAGTGGGGCACCGAGTCAAACGCTTTCCGGAAGTCGAGGAATATGGCATCCGTCTGATACCCTTCATCCATGGTTCGCAAGATATCATGTGAAAAAAGGGCGAGTTGCGTTTCGCAGGACCGATGCTTTCTAAAGCCGTGCTGATGCGTGGACAGCAACTTCTCTGTCTCAAGGAAATTCATTATATTCGAACTGAGAATATGTTCGAGAATCCTGCAACAAACCGATGTTAAGGACATTGGTTTGTAATTTTGAGGATCCGTCCTTCTACCCTTCTTATATACAGGCGTCATCTGCGCTTTTTTCCAGTCGCTCGGGACCTTAAGTTGGGCAAGAGATTCGCGATAAATGCAAGCTAAGTAAGGAGCCAATGCAGTAGAGTACTCTCTGTAAAACCGAATTGGAATCCCATCAGGACCTGGCGATTTATTTATTTTCAACCCATTCAGTCGCTTCACAAACCCAGGGATGTCTTTCGCTATGTCCTCCATACGGGAATCTGTACGACACTCAAACGGTGGTATGTTTATACGATCCTCCTGCGTGAAAGATTTCTCAAATGCTAAATTTAAAATCTCAGCTTTCGTTTTGCTGTCTTCCGTTGCCAGGCCAGACTGATCAGTGAGTGACCGGATGGAAGCCTTCGACCCGCTTACCGATTTTACGTAAGACCAGAATTTCCTTGGGTTTTCAGCAAGATCTTTTGCTAAGGTATGACGGTGGTAGTGGTTGAATGCTTCGCTCATCGCTCTTTTTACAGCAGCACGAATCTCTACTAACTTTTGCCTGTCCTCATTCTCCCGATCTTTCTTGTACCGCGAGTGCAACTGCCTTTGCTTCCTGAGCATTCTCCGAATTGCGCTGTTAAACCACAGTGGGTCTTTTCCGTCCCTAACCCAATGTTTGGCACATACTTGTCCAATGCGTGATTTACAATGTGTTTAAAATTTGCCCATAATTCTTCCACGTCCATCGTACCGGAAGTAAATGAAGTCGATTCATTTACTAAGTGGGATGCTAACAATGCTTATCTGCTCTTTCTAGTAAGAATACTCTCCTAGCCTTCTTGACCGACTTTTTAACTTTCGTAACCATAGTCGTAATGACAACATCACGATCACTAATCCCTGTCTCAACACTGATACCGTCGATGAGGTCTGGTCTATTCGTGGCTGCCAGATCTAATATATTTCCATTACGCGTTTGTTGTCGATTTAGCAGCTCAAGACAGTTTTCGGATAATGTGTTCAAACGTAATTCACACGACGGCTTGTCTGTACCACCCGTACTGAATCCATAGACATCTCAGTCTGTACTAGGTAGGTTGAAGTCGCCTCCCACTAATATAGCATGAACCAGGTACTTCTGCGGTACAGAATGTAGACTCCCTTTGAATGATTCTAGAACTGTCACGGTGGAGCCTGGTGGCCGGTAATAACACCCCACAATTAACTTTATTTCCCGTAGCCCTCTTAAACGTTTATCCAGATAAATTTATGACAATTACCAAATATTATGTGGAATTTGATGAAATGAAACAATTTCTTTATTAACATTCAGTAACTTCAATACATGGAAGTACTGTATCTTTTTTATCGTCTCTCTCTCTCTCTCTCTCTCTCTCTCTGTCTTTCTCTCTCTACTCTGTAACTCTCTTTCTAAGCAGGTATCAGTTTGTTACTTTTGGAATCGGGAATGAAAGTATTTATAAGTCGTGACATCGTGTAAATTTCGCACACTCATGGTAGAGTCTAAAATATGCGCTTACAATCATCCATGTTCCTACATAGGCAAATAATTCTGGGTAAAGGTACTAGGTTGGATTGTAACTATTTACTTGTGTTGACAACACACACTCGAAAATACGCGCCGTTTGTTCAAAACTTTAGTAGTTAATGAATCATAAATAAATATTGTTCCAGAGAGAGACCGATGTAATCACCTGCACTATTATTCTCACCTTTACTTGAATTCTTTGTTAAATATTGACTTTTCATACTATAATTATGTTTAGAATAATATTTATGGCGGTGGAAACAAGATTATTACCAGTCAGCGATTTACTCATAAGCAAGCCTGAATCTCGTATTACTATTTATTATCTTTGCATTAGTCGTGTATAATTAATAAAGCCTTTTCTGCTAAAAATATTTTCTTTTTCTGATAGCAAACATATTTAAAGTATTTTTTGCTGTTATCTTGTTGGTGAAACACAGATATCTTTTGATTAAATACATTTCATGTAATGGCTGCCAATGCGTCATTACGACAAAGCAGTGACAAATGGCCTATGATAAAAATTGAATTCTAGTGATAATTAATTATTTACAGTTAATTATATTCACGTTGATGGACAGGTATGAAATGAGATTACAAGGACAAGTACTTGTTATACATATATTCTGAAAAAACTTACGTACAATTAATAAAATCGTACATTCAGAAACAACATTGTACAAAAGCATGTAATAGGTTCGAGAGCTGACATCAGAGTGATCATTTTATTAATCCAAGTGTTAAATGCATAGAAATTCCACGACATTATATACCCATAGTCTTTGTTATTCTTAGTATTTGATACACATAAATATACGTATTATTCATATTTTTATGTTCAAAACACGTAAAGGCGGAAAGTTCTCTCGCTCTAGAACAATATTTTATTACTGGTTGTACATTTACATACATAAACAGGCATAGTTTTATTCGTTATTGATTCTGTTTACTTGTGGTTATCGTAACATTGTACTACGGTTTTCAGAACAAGTTCCAGGAGCCAGTACAAAGCTCCCTGCAAAGTTTTTAGCATGCTCTTCACACAAGTCTTCCTTTTAAGTTTGCACTCAGCAGTCATTTCATAATGTTTAGGCAGCAACAATTAGTTATTATTAATTATTCACATTTTAGTGACGGCCATTCAGAATTGATATGTATCATTTCGTTACAGTTTGTCACTTACTATTCCTTGACCCATACTGTTACCTTCCCACTTGCTATACTGTGAGCAACACAGTCCTATTTGCACACAATGAGCCAAGTGGTTTGCAATCAATCCTGATTTACGTGCTATAGATGTATCAAGCACCGGACACGCGCTGAGCTACACGGTCGTTGGCCGTAAATGGTTGTTGTGAGCTTAAATTCACGGTGTAAGACGTAAATTATTCCGATAACGAATTTTACAATCATTTACTATCATTAGCGCCTTGCCTCACATAACTCAGTATAGGATTCTGTACTACCTGGATAACGTTATCCCATACCTTTAGGAGACACTGCAGAGGAGGACGGTTTGTATAGAATGTGATTACCAGCTACGGATTACTTTGATTGGTCTTTGAAACTTAACATGAAATTCCTGCCAGTAAATTAATTTTGTTCTAGTCAAGCATCCCAATACTGTCCAGCTTTTCTATAACACTACAGAGTAAAAAAATTCGCACCCACTTCATTGCGTTTAATTATTTCTTTCATTTCGTTCTTGGGTAAAGTCGTCGGAACTTGTAAAAGATACAGCACGATAAAAACAGCATCCGTGATCTCGCTGAGCAATCAGCTAATGAAATATTTGTAATTATTAATGGGTGATTGGATTGTCACTGAATTTTGCCAAGATCCTGTACATACACTTAAGCACCTCACAAAGAATATCTGACACTATACGTATATGTATTCAAACAATGAAATTAAAGCTGTAGACAGTCTCAAATTTTAGGGCTACAAATTGACCACAATCTAAATTGTAAAACTCACAGTCTAGACTTAATGAAACGCCTTAGTTCAGCTACATATGCGGTACGCATGATAGCAGAAATAGGTGATTTAAAAATTAAGAAGTTAGTTTATTCGGCCAACTTCCACTCACTAATGAGTTATGGAATCATCTTTTGGGGACACTCCTCTCACAAAGAGAACATTTTCAAAATTCAGGAACGAGCCATTAGAATTATATCTGGTGTCAGTCCTAGATCATTATGCAGAGACCTCTTTAAGAACTTGGTATTCTAACTACTACTCCTCAGTGCATATATTCACTGATGTCCTTTGTCATTTCCAACATGTCTCTTTTTACACAAAATCGCGCAAAACATGATTATAATACCAGAACCAAAAACAATCACCATTAGGACCATAAAAGCTTAACATTAATACAAAAAGGTGTCTAATAGATGGGCACTCCTATATTCAATACCTTACCAGAGCATATCAAAGGTCTTGCAAGTGATAAAGATCGGTTTCAGAGTGAATTAAAGAACTTCCTGTTTGCCAACTCCTTCTACTCCATCGATGAATATCTTCACAAGGATTAAAGCTCATAACTCTGTCTCCATTAGAATTGTACAATATCCGTGTATCTGAGCAAACGAAAAGAAAAACTTTGACTCTTTCCGCATCCCAGAGCCTACTCTCCAAGGGACCCATCGAAAACGATAAATGTAATGTAATGTAATACTGCACACACTCAAAATCGTATGATTTTTCCTTTTCTTTAGCGTGAAAAAAGGGCTTTACCATAAATAAAAATAGAGACTGGTACTTATATTTATTTTTGTTGTTGTATAGGACTCGTTGCCTTAGAGGTAGCGTCTATCACAACTAATCAAAACGGTCAATGGCTCTACGGTAGAAGACTGATAAGAAGGAAAATAAGTTTCAATTACCAACGAAAGAATTACGCCCTACGATTCAAAGCGCTGAATGTCAAAATTTTTACGTGAAAGGAAGTTTGAAAACTTGAAAAGGAGATCTAGCTATACTGGAAGTCGGTGTAGTAAACTGGAAGGAAGGTTAGCACTTCTGGTGAGACGATTACAGATTACAGGAGCTGGAAAAAGGTATAACGACAGCAGGATTTGTTGTGAATAAAATGGTGCGACAGAGATGAATTCCTGTGAACGGTCCACTGCTATAATAATTCTCATCGGATCGACGGAAATCAAATGCCAACAACAACAGTTCATGCATGGATCCCGACGTCAGATACAGAGGATAAGAAGATACAGATAGATATTAACGGGTAATTCATTATGTAAGGGGAGATGATAATCTAATAGTCACAGTTTGTTAGAACTTGGTAGTAGGAAAAGGGATAAAAAGATTTATGGTATAATATGGCCTTATAACTAGGAAGAAGATAGTACTGAGTTTTGAAATAAATTGCCAGTGGTAATAACAAATACTCTGTTCAAGAATCACAAGACGATGAGACACACTTGCAAAAGAACTGGAGACACGTGAGGATGCAAGGTGGATTACATCAAGGTCAAAGATTCGGAATTCCGATATGAGATTGTGTGGCATGCCCAGGTTCAGACATAGGCTCGAAAAATATTATAGTAGTTATGAAAAGTAGATCAAAATTTAAGAGAAACTCTGGAGGGTTCAGTGTGGAAAGAAGTCAGATAATAAAGCACTGAGAAGGAATGATATGCATTGAAGTTCTCTAAGGTTGTAGATATTGTGATGAAAAGTAGCACAGTACGCAGTTCAGTTGAAGAGATAGTAGAGCTCTGAAAACGGAAATCACATAATTTGGACAGCAAACGTAGCTAGAAGGAAGGTAACTGCAAAGCAACCTTGAAGAAATACTTAAATTAATCTGCTGAGAAAGGATGTACGTGAACATTTCGGGTAAAGGCAGGAATACAGATATATAAATCGCTTAAGAAAGTAATTAACAGAAATCATAGGAATATCGAGTCGAAATGGCTGTAGAAAATATAGAGGAAATCAGAAAAGCAATCGTTTTAAAAACTAGTTCTGTGCATAAAATGTTAAAACAATCTTCGAGGAAATTCAACGCAAGGGCGTCAACGTTAAAGAGTGCAATTGGAATTCCACTGTTAAACGCAGAGAAGAAAGCGTATCCGTGGAAAGAACCGCATTGAAGGCCCCTGATAGGGTGACCCAGTAATAAAATTTGTGTCTTGAAGACTTTCGGTAAAGTAAGGCAGAACAATTAGGTAACATTCTTTCGGAAATTCTAACATCATTGACAAAATGACAACAACATCTTACGAGGTTGGTCTGTAGAATCTCTGAGAACAGCGTGCCGTCAAACTTACGAGGAAACAGCATCCACGCAATCTTGAAGATAACAGCAGCAGGTAACTGGCAGAACTACCTTGAAATCAGCTCGGCAGCTCACACCGCATTACTGACAAGAATAACAGACAGAAGAATGGAAAGCGTCCGCAGCTCGTGGTCGTGCGGTAGCGTTCTCGCTTCCCACGCCCGGGTTCCCGGGTTCGATTCCCGGCGGGGTCAGGGATTTTCTCTGCCTCGTGATGACTGGGTATTGTGTGATGTCCTTAGATTAGTTAGGTTTAAGTAGTTCTAAGTTCTAGGGGACTGATGACCATAGATGTTAAGTCCCATAGTGCTCAGAGCCATTTTTTTGAAGAATGGAAAGAAAACTATAGATATGTTAGACGGCGATCAGTTTGGCTTTCGGAAAAGTAAAGTCACCCGAATGGCAGCTATGATGGTCCATTTGATAAAGGAACTAAGACGTATGAGAAAGCAAGACAACGTTCATAATATCTGTCAATCTAGAAAAGCGTCCTGCAATATTATACGGTGCAATATGTTCAAAATTCCCAATGAAGTAGGTGTAAAATATAGAAAAGACCAGCAATATGCAGTATGTACAATAAGCGACTGGTAGTAAGTTTTAAAAGAGTAATATAAAAACTCAGAATGGAATTGAATTGTAAATTAAGCGTATTTTGGGGTGTTTATGGGCCGTCTAGTACTGGTAATTAATTTTTTGCATGGCTGAAAGCTAGCGGGTGCAGGGCAAGCCACGGCCCGCACGGCTAATTGACCGGTTCCGCCCAACCAGATGCAGAGATGAGCAACGTCACCGGTGGTGGTGGTGGTTAGTGTTTAACGTCCCGTCGACAACGAGGTCATTAGAGACGGAGCACAAGCTCGGGTTAGGGAAGGATTGGGAAGGAAATCGGCCGTGCCCTTTCAAAGGAACCATCCCGGCATTTGCCTGAAACGAGTTAGGCAAATCACGGAAAACCTCAATCAGGATGGCTGGAGACGGGATTGAACCGTCGTCCTCCCGAATGCGAGTCCAGTGTGCTAACCACTGCGTCACCTCGCTCGGTCAACGTCACCGGAAAAAGGCAAACGCAAAGCTGGGAATTTGGGTGGCTGTCGCTCGTATTTCCTTTGAACAGGAGATAATGCTCCAAGAAATGTCACAGTGCCAGACAAATTGAAAGACGGCTTCTTACAGGTATTTGAGAGTCTATAATAATTTACAATCAAATATTAATGAAAATCTAATTATATGGTCTTCCTCAGAATGATAAGGCGCATCCAGTGACACAAAACATTTTCAGTACCTTTAGAGCTACATAAGTTAATATTTCACAGTGAATAAATATTTTCACAATGAACCTCTGAATTAACAACTCTTAAAGGCTTTATGCTGTTTCAACAATCGATGTCTCAGATGATAGTATTGCCCTGTAATTATCATCTACGAATGGTATGTATCAGTATCGATTTTGTTTCCTAATTTATTACGTCTTTTATTTTTTTATTATGCATATGTTGGTCAGAACATAGTTTTCTCCTTTTTTACACAGCAAATGAGCACAGCATCAATACCCCGTATTTTGTCATACATGTGTTTTTATGTAATAAACAGTTTCCTATTTCACCAGTTACATTATTTAAATGTCGATTGCAAGAGATATTAGAAACTGTTCATTTAAAAGTCGTCGATCACATTTGCTGGTGGACACCACAATTAAAATGAGAAGCAAAAGATGCTTCTGTGAAGAAGACATAAATAATTGTTTAAAAGGTATTTAGTGACAATTTGTTGTCATTTATTCTGAGTGCACTTGCGCAAGACTACTACCTAATTTATTTATGAACAACCCTTTATTTGTAACTGTTGTGAAAGATTTGAGTATGAAAGAATATTTGTAACACTTCGTTATTTAAATATTGTCGTAATATATTAATTTAGTCCAGGAACCGGTCACGTTCGATCAAATCGTATGTGTAGAGTTTGAAACGATGTATTTTTGATGGAGACTCCCAATGGAAAAGCAGTCAGTAGCGTAACACTATGGGAGTCAAGTGGGGACTGGGAATCTTCAAGAAAGAACTCAAAGGAGCAATTTTGGCTTTGTGTCAAGTGGTGGAAGATGCAGACCTGCCTGTGGTAACGTGCATGATTCAGTCATGTAATTGACTGATTCTGGGCAGTGACCGGCCAATTCTGTAATCTAATTTTTGAAGGGAGTGTAACTCACGAATGATCTGTATGTGCTCCAAAGTATTATTCTAATTTTTTCCGCTTATACTAGGCGTGTTTTTTTATGTAAGTACCGTTTTGCAATAAAAAAAAGACGTGCTAAGATATCTCAATAATTTTATTTTTACATGAATGCCTGAGCCTTAATCTACACACTGACGCCATTAGAGTCCGATTCTTCCTTGTTTACGTTGTGTACTGAGTGTTTAAGATGCCTCCGATAATCGTGAGTCCAGCCGACTGTGAAGTACGGGCTGTTATAAGATTTCTTAGTGCTAAAGGCTTAAAAGCGATTGATATTCATCGTGAGATCTGTGCAGTTTACGGAGAAAACATTATGACTGATGGAATGGTAAGAAAGTGGGTGAGAGCATTTAAAGATGGTCGCACAAATGTGTGTGATGAACAACGGAGTGGGCGTCCTTCGGTCGTTAATGAAAGTCTGGTGCAGGAAGTGGACAATAAGGTGAGAGAAAACAGACACTTGCGGGATGACTTTCCTAATGTTTCTCGTAGTGTTTTGTATGGCATTGTGACCGAGCACTTGAATTACCGAAAATTGTGCTCACGTTGGGTACCGAAAATTTCTGCCCGGAAAATCATGTGCACAGCTTTTTGGGACAGAATAGGAGTATTGTTTGTGGAATTTCTGCCTCGTAATGAAACAATCAATGGAGCAGCTTATTGTAAGACACTGCACAATCTGCGCCGTTCAGTTCAGAACAAAAGACGTGACAAGTTGAGCAAGGCCATCGTTTTGCTGCAAGACAATGCCTGTCCGCATGTGGCAAATCAGACCAAAGATCTCATCACATCTTTTCGATGGGAAATTCTTGGTCATCCTCCGTACAGCCCCGATCTTGCGCCTAGTCACTACCATCTGTTTCTGCACTTGCAGAAACACCTGGGCGGTCAGCGTCTTCTAGACGATGACGAAGTCAAAACAGTGTTGATGCAGTGGTTAACAAGTCAGGTGGCAGATTTCTATGAGGAGGGTATTCAAAAACTGGTGCAACGTTATGACAAGTGCCTCAATATTGACGGAAATTATGCAGAAAAGTAAATTAAGGTACAGGCTTTCATGTAAAAATAAAATTATTGAGATATCTTAGCACGTCCTTTTTTAATATTAAAACGGTACTTACTTACAAAAACACGCCTCGTATTATGGAACTGAGAATAGTTAGGGTATGAGTTACTGATCTTTGTATCACGTGTGATAATTTGTAAATCAGCTGCTTGCACTCTGAACTGTTTTGAGCTGGTGAATATTTGTACTACTGTGATTTCGAAATGTACTTAGCATTCGCGGTATCTTTGATTACAGTTTAATTTGGGTATATTCCGATCATTCTCCTAACGCTCTCAACATAACTTCAGTGCATTTGATACTGGTATTTTCTGCCGATATTTTAAATGAATATCGTTGGGCCATTTATTTGCGATGTCATTTCTTGAATAAACGTTATTTAACATAATTTTCTATCGTCTACATCCATTAAATGATTAGAATAGGATCTCTGATATTAAATTATTCATTTAAAATTAATTTTGTATTTCTGTACATTTTACTACTCGTAATTCGCAACTCTAGCCAGTGCAGTGACTATCTGACTGCGGAATCACAGCTGCAGTTAATTAGCTGTGGGGTATGAAAGCAGACGTGCCCAGCTGGACCCTTTGACTACATCGAGCTATTGTTTTTAAACAGAGCCTGCCGAGCGAGGTGGCGCAGTGGTTAGCACACTGGACTCGCATTCGGGAGGACAACGGTTCAATCCCGCGGCTGGCCATCCTGACTTAGGTTTTCCGTGATTTCCCTAAATCGCTGCAGAGAAATGCCGGGACGATTCCTTTGAAAGGGCACAGCCGACTTCCTTCCCCGTCCTTCCCTAATCCGATGAGACCGATGACCTCGATGTCTGGCCTCCTCCCCCAAACAACCCACCCAACCCTTAAACAGAGCCCTGCATATCCCAAATAGCTAAAGTACGAGTAATCATACGTAAAGGCGCGACTACTTCGCTCGTATGCTGTATGGAAGAGCAACCACTCAACATCAGTATCAGTTAGGTATCGTTGCAACTTTAGTGGTATGTTCCGCGAATGACATTACTATCGTCAGTGGAAGATGAATTATTGGGCTTGTTGACTGAACGAGCGATCTAGTGAGTACAGGTTATGTAATGAGGATAAGCAAGGTCAAACTAATGAAAAGCAACAAAAATGAGATGAGCGACTAAATATCAAAACTGCTGACCACGAATTAGACATTAGAAAGTATTGTTACCTTGCAAGCAAGATAATACTTGACGGACGAAGCAAGCGGGATATAGGAAGACTACTATCACAAGCAGTGAGGGAATTACTGGGCAAAATAAGGCACCTGTTATCAAACAATGGGGTCAACACGTTGAATAAATTGATAACAACGTACCACATTGTATGATGGAGAATCATGGAATGTGGGACAATCAGAAAGAAGACAGTCAATGCGTCTGAGATGTGGTGCTACAAAAGGATGTTGAAAATTAAGTTTACTGATAATAACTGGGGAGCTTTCCCAAAGGACCAGCGAAGAGAAGAACGTACAGTAAAACTGCGAAGAAAACGATACAAGATGGTGGAACACGTATTACGCTATCAAGAAATAATTTCCGTGGTCCCATGGTAGTTGAGAGAGCTGTAGATGCTGAAAACTGTAGCGGAGGTCAGAAATTGGAACGTACCCAAAAAGTAATTATTGACGTGGGATACAAGTGCAACTCTATCAGTGAGATGAAAAGGTAGGTAAAGGACAGAAATGTGTGGCGTATTGCGCAAACCAGAATATATGACTTCCCAAAAATGTCGGTATTTACTTGGTATCACTTTTATTAAACCTCTATTAGCAGTCAATAAGTTACCGATTTTTATCTTTCACTTGATTAACCTTTATAATGAAAATATGGATTTTCAAAATGGTTGCTACGTCTGTGAGTCCAAGTGGGCAATGATTTTTGCCTAAATGTGAGGCAACTGTACACAAAACACCATGTATAAGTTTAATTTTTAAAAATTTTGCTCATCAACGTGTTATTTCTGTGGAGAGATGACAACTGATTTGAGTAGCTCAGTATTCCTGAATCATGTTACCACGGTAACCAAATAGAGGAATACTACGTGTATTGTTAATCGTGTTTCAGGCAACTACATTTCTCCGTAATTAAGTAAAATGTTCGCTGTTGACTGACCATTTTAAAATAGCATGAGTCCTTACACACTGGCGACCATTTATATGTCATATATTGTTACATAAGAAACAATAATAGTTTTACAGATTTCCCATTTCAAAGCACTACATTTCAAAGTACGACTTTTTATCCTTGTTTGTGTAATGCCATTAAGTGAGGATTATGCAACCCTTTATGCAAAACACAATACAGTCGTTAGCAACTGAAACAGATACATTAATTATTACGTCTGAAAAGGACGTAGCGCCATTAAAAAATTTGCAGTGACACTACAGTGAGTTCGTGTGACAAGGCCTTGTTTTATTCAGACCTCTTTTCATCAGATCAGCACGTCTGAGCCTCTTCCATAGCTCTGCAGCGGTACAGAGGTTCGCCGCACACCTTCCTCGCATTATAATTCTCCAGTGCCTTAACGCTCCCGGCTGCGGGGCGCGCAGTCGTAAACCCTGGGCTCGTATATCTGGGCGGTAAACTTCCTGCCACACGCAGTTCACGCGACCACGCCGCTGACTTTCAGCACCCCGTGCCACTCACAAGTATCTCTTTCCCTCACCGACTGCTGTATTCATGCCCATTGCAAACTTCTGAGATAGCCTGCCTTCCCCTGATTTGGAGCTGCAGGCGAAGTACTAAGAAAGAAAAATAGCCTCCTTGATTGTTCAAGAACGCCATCGTACGAAATCTTTATGGCGTAAGAGAGGTATTTCCCACAAGACATTCAGAGAAGAGACTTCGCGTGGCTGCCTTTATGTTTTCTGTTATTGCCACGTGGAGAATATCTTGGATTGTGTGATACGCGTGAGTTCTTGGGCAACAGTAGAATTATTTGTCCATGCCATTTCAAACTGAAGCTGTAACCTTGTTACTTTATACAGGTCGTTATATACAAATTGTAGGGTAAGAATTGTTGAAACAATGAATTCATAAAGTCATTATAAAATGTTGGATGTCTATTTCAGCCAGAATAATTAATCTCAAGAAGGCAGAAACTAGCCTTTAAAACTAAATCTTACTTTTATGTAACATTACGTAGATGCATTGCTTTAGAAGTAAATTATAACTCCGTATTCGTGGAGCTACTGGTGCTGCGCTAATCAAAGTCTGAACTTAATTGTATAATTACTTATTACAACTACAGATTACATTGCTAAGTGTAGAGAGACTGTTCACTAATTTTTCTGTTTGTTGTTAAATTACCAACTCTAACGAAAGTTTTTAAGGCATAAAGTCGTTTTCTTTTTTCTGAGTGTCAAATGACCATCGTGTCATGAGGAAATTCTTTTGAATATCACATCAGTGGTCGCGACACGTAGGAGTGGAGGTCATACTGAGCCAGCCTTTAACACCATATCATTCCCGATAGGTGAGTCGTCAGCGTGACAGATTGCCGTCCTACGTGCCCGGGGTCGATTCCTGGCTGGGTCGGGGACTTTCTCCGCTCAGGGACTGGGTGTTGCGCTGTCTTCATCATCATTTCATCCCCATCCGGCGCCCAGGTTACCCAGTGTGACGTCGAATGTAATAAGACCTGCACCAAGGCGGCCGGTCCTGCACTGCAAGGGGCATCCCGGCCAATGACGCCAAGGGCTCATTTCCATTTCCATCCCCAGAATCGTCAGGAAGAATTTATGCTGGGATGTCCCTGAATGCCCGATCCTACTCTTCAATGAGCCTCACAAAATTCTTATGTTAATATGCTGGTGTTAAAATAGCAACACTATGAGGAAGACATGCAACAAACGTGAAACTGGCAATGAAGTCAGTTGCATACTTGGCCACTAGTGCCGTCTCCTTCGTTGTTGTAGGTGTGAGGCAATTACTCACGCGAGTTAATTCTTAGGCGAGTGACAACTGTTAAGGATAACAGCACGAGAATAGAGTAGTCTTCTATTATTGCAATCGGTGCTCCGTCAGTAATATCCATACCGCATTCTTCGAAGTGAGCATTTCATGTGAAACGTCCCCTTTGAACAATTTATACAAGACTGTGCTTAAACTGGCGTACAATATTTTTATCGCAACGCAATCTGACTTTCAAAAATCCCTGCAAAAGAATGGCCCTGAGTAACATTAAACTATACCTTTCAGAAATCACCTCACAAAAATCTTCATTACTCGAACTACTGCAGTACAGCGAGCGCCACTACTGCCAGCTAAATAAAAGATTCAAACTACGGAAGGCACTAACTACTGATAGGGATAGTTAGCAAATGAAAGATATTAATAGAGAACAAACAATGTATTTACCTTGATAGTCATAATATATATAGCAGTTCATGACAAATTACAAAACTCCGCCATCTCTCTCCCCACATCCACCACTGCTGGCGGCTCACCTCCAACTGCGCAACGCTACGCGCTGTTCACATCCAGCTGCCGCTGCCCAACACTACAATGGCAGACAACAATGCAAACTAGCCACAGACTGCACACAGCGCAGCCAGTGATTCTCACACAGAGCGCTACGTAACGTTGCAATAAGAAAACATAAACAGCCTACTTACACATGGTTATGTTGAATGGTCCCTAATGATTAATCGTGCCACATGGGATCTCCCAAGAATGCACCTATGGGGTAGCAGAGGGGACAGAATGCCCCCCTTCCACTCTAGCAAAAGTCTTCTTATCTTCACAAATCCACACCGCATCCTTACCCACCACATAGACAGACGTATCATTTCAGTACCAGTTCGAGGAGAACCAGTTAGGTGATGCATGTTAACTAATTGCACGTGTAACCAGAGCCAAGAGCTGTGAAATTTCGAAGCTAAATTGATACGCAAAACTTAAGGAACAAAAGTAACTTCCCCTACAATGTGTCACTGCCAAGTTACAAAATTCGATGAAAATTGGACCAAACAGAGAAAGAACTGCTAGGCCCTCGCCATTTGGGGATATGTAATGCGTCCAAGAACATTGTCTGACATGATCGTTTTGGTGGTCCATGTGTTATTGTGTGGGGAGGTATAACAATTGTATTGGTATACTGACCTCAAACCTTTTAACACGGTACACTTACTGGTCAGTGTCATAGTGATGCAGTACTACTTCCCCGTGTGCGTCTGTTTAAGGGTGCATTCGGCGCTGACTTCATTTTTATGGATGACAGTGATCGACCGCATCTAGCTGTACAGGTGGCGCACTGGGAACGACACTATATTCGACGAATGAACTGGCGAGGCCGTTCCTCCGACGTCAATCCCATGGAGGACAGGAGGGGTGCGTCTGGGAGTCGTACTGTAGCGTGACCACGTGCACCAATGACCATCCAGACTTGTCAACCGCATGTTGAGGAAATGGAACGCACTACCACAAGCACTGGCGTCTATGGCGACCACACACCCTATCAAGAACTATCACCCGCCTTTTTTAATATCCAGGGGACTATCATAAATCGTGTGACTACCGTGTACTTACTATCTTTGTATATGTCACTACTTTTCGTCTTATTGTGTCTTCCTTTCAGCTACCTTCTGTTTTATTACCTGTACTGCTGGAGTTCTTTTTACGTGTGGTCCAAGTTTCATCTAACTATGTTGCTTGACAGTGACACATCATGCTAAAGTTACTTCCGATCTTAAGTTTTGCACACCAGTCTATTTCGCTGTCAGCATCTATTCTCCTCGAAACTGAAAATTGAAGCTTCTCCGAGTTCCAAAAGCTATGAGCTCTGTACAGACAGTTCGCCATTATCTTCTTTCGTTACCTGCTAATGTCATAATCTATCATAAATATGAAGAAACAAAATATTCGTATGTATCTGAAAGTACCCACGTGACAACAAAATAATACGCACAGACCTCATAAAAACAATACCTTCAGTCTTGGCTATGTTGCACATAGTTGGCATCCATTATAAAAGGGTGACATTGGTATGTCTAGCTATTAGTAATAAGAACTTCCGATAACTTTGTGTTTTAATTTATAATAATTTGTGCTTCCTTTGCGAGATCCCTGATATCTCCTTACATAAGATGGAATACGAAAATAGCGCCTGGAATGGTAGTGTGCAAATATATATAAAAAATAATAAATATTATTATTATTAATCGAATTAATTACAGTGAAGTGAGTGAATTGTCTTTCAGTCTTAATTTACAATTCTTGTAGATTGTAAGTCAGTAGTAGCGCGAACTTCGGTCGATTTTTGCGCTCTCTACGCCGTTGAGATTTACGTAATTCAGTTACATGCTTCTTCTTCCGCCATAGGCACTTCTCATTTTTGACCGTGAATAAACTACTGATTCTTATCGGGCTTCCTCTTCAGATGCAGGCAGCTACAGTGATATGACGTTAGCATAATGTGCGGAAGAGAATAAAAACTTTCGTGATTTTGCACTAATAAGAATCCCCACACTTCATATTTTCGTAAAAATTATCATTCAGACAGATATCACAGATTCTACTACACACTTCTCACAAAAAGTACGTTTTCTCCCTACGAAGACTAAAGACAGAGTCTATTAAATAACTGACAAAAAATTTAACGAAGTTTCCGTCATTTGTCATTCGCCTTCCGTCGCAGCAAAATACATATTTTCCGTCGCTTACAGAGGTCGCGCTAGTCTTCATTATCTTTGGTTTTTAACGTTTGTCGTAGCTTGTCGGGGCTTTTCCTTATGTATCTACAGGGTGTTACAAAAAGGTACGGCCAAACTTTCAGGAAACATTCCTCACACACAAATAAAGAAAAGATGTTATGTGGACATGTATCCGGAAACGCTTAATTTCCATGTTAGAGCTCATTTTAGTTTAGTCAGTATGTACTGTACTTCCTCGATTCACCGCCATGATTTCATACGGGATACTCTACCTTTGCTGCTAGAACATGTGCCTTTACAACTACGACACAACATGTGGTTCATGCACGATGCAGCTCCTGCACATTTCAGTCGAAGTGTTCGTACGCTTCTCAACAAGAGATTCGGTGACCGACGGACTGGTAGAGGCGGACCAATTCCATGGCCTCCACGCTCTCCTGACCTCAACCCTCTTGACTTTCATTTATGGGGGCATTTGAAAGCTCTTGTCTACGCAATCCCGGTACCAAATGTAGAGACTCTTCGTGCTTGTATTGTGGACGGCTGTGATACAATACGCCATTCTCCAGGGCTGCATCGGCGCAACAGGGATTCCATGCGACGGAGCGTGGATGCATATATCCTCACTAACGAAGGACATTTTGAACATTTCCTGTGACAAAGTGTTGAAGTCACGCTGGTACGTTCTGTTGCTGTGTGTTTCCACTCCACGATTAATACGATTTGGAGAGAAGTAATAAATTGAGCTCTAACATGGAAAGTAAGCGTTCCCGGACACATGTCAACATAACATATTTTCTTCCTTTGTGTGTGAGGAATGTTTCCTGAAAGTTTGGCCGTACCTTTTTATAACACCCTGTATACAGTAGGCCCACAACAATTGTATCATCTTTGACACTTCACATTTATTTATAGAACACATTACACTTATAAACGGAATAAAATATTAACCACGTCAAAGTAAGACCAACAGAACTACTTCATCTTTTTTTTTTTTTTTTCAAATGATCGATCTATGCCTCAGATCAAATGTCAAAAGCCACAAGAAAGAAATCAGTGATAAGTACAAAATTACAAAATAATACTGTAAAAGACTTCTTATTTAAAGCAACTTGGCCTTGGAGTAATTAAAAGAATTACTCTCCCTAAACGTAACAAAATATCCCGACTTACAACTCTCAAAATGGTTTAAAAGAATTTAAATTAATTTCAATATTAATCGGACTAATGAAACGACACAGTATCAGAGACGAGATTGGAGTGACGAGTGAAAATTTGTACCAACGTTGGGAATCGAACCCAGGTCAGGAATTTGAAGAAGAGTGGGGTGGCTGTGAGACTTTGGATAGAGGAGGGAGGCGAACTAGGACAATCAGTGCAGTTGTGCGAATCACTGTGCCAAGGTGGCTTAGTGGCTAAAGCACATGCCTAGTAAGCATGAGACCCAGGTTCGATTCCCACCCTTGTTACAAATATCCACTAGCCACTTCAGTCTACATACATAAACTCCTGGAAATTGAAATAAGAACACCGTGAATTCATTGTCCCAGGAAGGGGAAACTTTATTGACACATTCCTGGGGTCAGATACATCACATGATCACACTGACAGAACCACAGGCACATAGACACAGGCAACAGAGCATGCACAATGTCGGCACTAGTACAGTGTATATCCACCTTTCGCAGCAATGCAGGCTGCTATTCTCCCATGGAGACGATCGTAGAGATGCTGGATGTAGTCCTGTGGAACGGCTTGCCATGCCATTTCCACCTGGCGCCTCAGTTGGACCAGCGTTCGTGCTGGACGTGCAGACCGCGTGAGACGACGCTTCATCCAGTCCCAAACATGCTCAATGGGGGATAGATCCGGAGATCTTGCTGGCCAGGGTAGTTGACTTACACCTTCTAGAGCACGTTGGGTGGCACGGGATACATGCGGACGTCCATTGTCCTGTTGGAACAGCAAGTTCCCTTGCCGGTCTAGGAATGGTAGAACGATGGGTTCGATGACGGTTTGGATGTACCGTGCACTATTCAGTGTCCCCTCGACGATCACCAGTGGTGTACGGCCAGTGTAGGAGATCGCTCCCCACACCATGATGCCGGGTGTTGGCCCTGTGTGCCTCGGTCGTATGCAGTCCTGATTGTGGCGCTCACCTGCACGGCGCAAAACACGCATACGACCATCATTGGCACCAAGGCAGAAGCGACTCTCATCGCTGAAGACGACACGTCTCCATTCGTCCCTCCATTCACGCCTGTCGCGACACCACTGGAGGCGGGCTGCACGATGTTGGGGCGTGAGCGGAAGACGGCCTAACGGTGTGCGGGACCGTAGCCCAGCTTCATGGAGACGGTTGCGAATGGTCCTCGCCGATACCCCAGGAGCAACAGTGTCCCTAATTTGCTGGGAAGTGGCGGTGCGGTCCCCTACGGCACTGCGTAGGATCCTACGGTCTTGGCGTGCATCCGTGCGTCGCTGCGGTCCGGTCCCAGGTCGACGGGCACGTGCACCTTCCGCCGACCACTGGCGACAACATCGATGTACTGTGGAGACCTCACGCCCCACGTGTTGAGCAATTCGGCGGTACGTCCACCCGGCCTCCCGCATGCCCACTATACGCCCTCGCTCAAAGTCCGTCAACTGCACATACGGTTCACGTCCACGCTGTCGCGGCATGCTACCAGTGTTAAAGACTGCGATGGAGCTCCGTATGCCACGGCAAACTGGCTGACACTGACGGCGGCGGTGCACAAATGCTGCGCAGCTAGCGCCATTCGACGGCCAACACCGCGGTTCCTGGTGTGTCCGCTGTGCCGTGCGTGTGATCATTGTTTGTACAGCCCTCTCGCAGTGTCCGGAGCAAGTATGGTGGGTCTGACACACCGGTGTCAATGTGTTCTTTTTTCCATTTCCAGGAGTGTATAATAAGACTAAAAGGTTCAGTCTATATACGTATAATCAGACTAATCTTTCAAAGGAAAAACATCTCAAGTATTGAGCACCAGAGAAAGTAAACTCAGAGTTTCCAAATATTAGCACGACAAGCAAAGGGTGAAATAATCTGATTTTTTTTTTTAAATCTGTAGGTTAATCAGGTACTACCTATTTCAACAGAGATGTAAAATATTTGGCAGAAATTATTAACTTGCAAGTAAGAGAGTAGGCTTAAAAAACTTGACTCAAGAGATACGCTACCAGCATGAACAGCTCCACTAAGGTAATGTTGGGCAGCCACAAACACTCCCGAAACACACCATGGTGGAGTGTTAACAGCAACAGGTCCTCGCGGCGAATCGCCGCTCCACACAGCGGACCCGCAACTTATAGAACTAATAGCTGTTACAAACACCACTTAGGTAAAACATAAACGGAAAGATACAAGTTTAAAAATGTAATTTTCAAACGCATTACTAGCTTAATGGCATAAAACCTTCTAATCTGTCATAATAATCATACAGCAACATTACTCAAAATTGAACAGAGCAAACACGGCTTGAGAACATAAAACTGTAAAATGAAGGCGTAATTAGTGTCTTCTCCAAAATAACTTAACTGAATAGGGTGAAATCTTTAATCTCAGAGAGTTACTTCAAATAGAAAAACAGTCAATAAGTCACCTAGGCGACACAGTCAGAGTCTTGTTTGCATCAAAATGACATTTCGATGAGAAACTGAATCTTACCTGTAGGAGGTGGTTTTTTGTGTCAATTCACAGCTTAAGGAAAATGTACTGAGTGCACTAAGGCGAGCAGTAAGAATGATATATGATGTTCATCCGCGGTCGCCACGTAGGCGACTTTTCAATTAGTTAAGCATTTTAATTAGGACACCACAATACGTAGATTCTGAAAGGAAATTCGCCATAAATAATACATTGCACTTTGAGAACAATACTGATGTCCTTAACTGCAACACCAGAGGAAAAAATTAGCTTTATTGCCTGTTATTGAAGCCAGCAGTAGCTCAGAAGGGCATTCTGTATGATCACTTACACTATAATGTAAAATCCCTGACAGGTAGCAAAGTAAGATTTAAGTCTAGCCTTAAATAATTTCCCCTAGATAACTCCTTCTGTTCCATCGATAAATTTTTATTTAAAAGCTGGTACCCTCTAAAAAAATCCCAGTTTCTATGTTCCATGAGTACGCTACTGGCACTAAATAATAATGTGTTCACTAATCTCATCACTAATGGCGTATACATATTGTGTCAACTGACTCGTTCCACATCATTTCGATAAAATAATCGTTCAGATGATCTATGGAACATATCGAGAAAACGAACTAATAAATATACTAATACGTTATCTCTCAAAAGTATTCGGCAGCATGTTAGAAAAACGGAATGTTTTAATGTAATGATCAAACACACGTTAGGGTCTGTGGATATGAATAGAATCGACACCTTGTCATTAAATCGCTAGCAACACTAATTAAAACACGAATAACTAATAAAAGAAAATTCAAAGTAAACATAAATAAATCATAAAGTATCAATACTATTTGTAGAAAAAATCTACATAAATGAATTCTAAATTCAACACATTAATCTGTCAAAATAGTAATCTAATTAATATTAATCAATAAAATAAAAAATATTTCAACCGTGTTTACTCGCAGACTCGCTCATTACAAACATTGTGTCGGCTGTTTTTCAGGTAAATATCGTGACTCTTGTTGACTACATGCAAAACTTAAGTGTCACACATTTCACAGATAACTGTATAATTGTTACCCTTTACATAATTTGATGAATAGGGTTCGCCTATCGGAGGAATAATAAACGCACTCAACAGCCGTGGCAGTTTTCAAAGCTGAGTAACAAATTCCTAAATTAGACAGTGTAGTGTGGTAATTTGTTTGCTTACGATTAATTTCACTTTAGAAAGTTTAGAAATTGTTCTGATAAGGAACTACTTTACAGAAATTGCAGCAAGGGAAACTAAAAAGAAAGGAATAAAAAAGACTGAGGAACTTAACGTCACAAGAACTATCTCATCGAAAGTCTGTGTTATTCTAAGCGACTGCCGCTCTAAACGCCAGCAATAATACTGCCCCCGCCATCCATCCGGGAAAGACATCAGGGCCTGAGACATTGTTTCGTGCGCAGAGTTGTGAAAAGTGAGGAAAAGACGGAGTGCCATTATAATATCAGCCAAGGGCAAGGATTGTCCGCGGCTCTCCCCTAGCTCTCAAGAAAAGAAAATACATATTTATTCAGGTGTTTTTCTTTTAAGAAAACGATTTAAAATTCGGTATTACGCAGGATTCTAACAGGGTAAAAACTGGAACTTTTTGATGCCCACGTACACTCCCGTCTTATCTTACAACCTATGGGCAATCTTGTTGAGCGTATGTAATGTCCTACACGTTCAATATGTTTCTTATCTGAAATCTAGAAAATACATTTCTGTTCGAGTAATGTACTGTCTAATGTTTATTCTGTCACCTTTCACACTAATTGTCAATATTTATTGTTAGGAACAAACTTATGTATATGAAATTCTTTACGGGGTCACAAACTATATTACTGTTATAGCTCGACATGTGATGTATTCATTAGCGACAGAAGGAGTAATTAGATTCATGGATTTTTCAAATACTTTTTCTACGATAGGAGGAATCCAAAACAGAGTGGGCTTGCTAAATAAATATACTTAACAGCTGCATGGTAGAAATCCATGTCCTTTCACGAAAGAACGTCGCGGCTGTGTGCCTAGTTGATTTCCCCACTATGTTTCAACAGTTTGGAAAAGTGGCTGAAAACACTACCAGTTACGATAGTCAGAAGTTTCTACAGTGAGAATCCAGACCGAGCTCTTAGCTCTCCTACGTTGCGAGCCTGGACAATGACTTAATCTTCACACATCTGACAACGCTCCAATAGCAATCTAGAGCTAACGGAGAATTGTATGACCAATGACCGTATGCAGCTGATATAGGGACTTGTTCAAAATATTGTATGTGTAACTGAGAATAGTTCAAAACAGATATTTTACACTCTGTCGAGCAAACGGAAATGTACGTATTTATTCTGCGTCTCTAACATACAGGGTGACAATTATTGTACTATATGAAAAAAAAAGTACATTAGTTACAAACTACGGCGTGCCGACACTATATTCAACATGTAAACGTTACTACTGATATTAGGGTTTATGTTATGGAATGTTCTGTATTCCTGCCATCATTGGCGATGATGTGGTGCAGACGAATAGCGAAATTCTGCATGCCCGCTGAAGTGTCGGAACATCGATGCTGTCGATGACTTCTGGAATAGCTGTTTTCAGCTCATCAATGAGTTAGGAGTTATTGCTGTATATTTTGTCTTTAATATAGCCCCACAAAAAGGATTCGTATATATTCAGATCCGGAGAACATGGCGGCCAAACGAGGCCCATGTCAGTGGCCTCTGGGTACCCTAGAGCCATTATGCAATCCCCAAAGTGGTCCTCGAGGACAATCGTTTTCCAGCTTCTAAGGGGTCGAGCTCCGCCTTGCATGAACCACATCCTTCCAAATTAGGGTCACTTTGGATAATAGGGATTAAATCATCAAAATTTCACGTACCGTTCGGAGTCATAGTGCCATAAGGAGAATTGCATCGATTATTCCGTGACACTGCACACCACACAGTTACCCGTTGAGGGTGAAAAGACTTCTCGATCGCGAAGTGCGGATTCTTAGTCGCCCAGTTGCGCCAATTTTGCTTATCGACGGACCCATCAAAATGAAAGTGGCTTCGTCGCTAAACCAAACCGTACGAACTCCCATTACGCCCCACGACCAACCGTGCAGTTTGAACGTCCTAAAGCAAACCGTTCAGAAGTTATGTCGATTTCATTTCATATAGTTCAATAATTTTCATTCTGTAAGTGGCACTTGTGGTGAAGTACTTGGTCTTCAAACGTAATTTCAAGTAACAACAATATGAAAAAAATGGTTCAAATGGCTCTGAGCACTATGGGACTTAACATCTGAGGTCATCAGTCCCCTAGAAATTAGAACTACTTAAACCTAATTAACCTAAGGAAATCACACACATCCATGCTCGAGGCAGGAGTCGAACCTGCGACCGTAGTGGTCGCGCGGTTCCAGACTGAAGGGCCTAGAACCGCTCAGCCACAACGGCCGGTAACAATACGAAAGTAATCGACACTATGAGATCTATTGTTGTCTTGCATTATCGTTACTACATTTGTAAGACTTCCAGTTTAATACTAAAGAGCTCATTATCACAGAGTTTTCCAGATACCGTGGTTCAGCGATTCCAGTGTAGTTTAAAAGTCTGGCGCTTGCTACATGGTCGTTTTCCATCACGATATTAATGCAAACACTATCATTCTCAACAGTTCATTATATGTTCCACAAAACTACGTCTTATTTTGACAGTCAGTGACTATCGGACATTCACTCAACGTGTCATATTCTATCGTTATCATTATTGGGAATCTAATTACTCTTGCAAAATCGGTCTCATTGTACGAAGAGCTTCACTTTCACTCTCCAACACAAAAACAACACTAATTTCAAAGCACCTTATACCAGGAGGATGAGCTAAATATTGAGTAACATTTTCAAGACCTATACAACGCTGTAGCCGATTAAGCGTCATTTTGATGTTCACAGAGTATAACCACACTGTAAGTTATATACTGGTTCACGTACTAATCAGTGTATTGGCACATACGTACTGCAGATCGAGCAGTGAATTAAACCACCGTTCTGTATTAACGAATGTTACGCTAGTATCGTTTCTCTCATACACCTAACATTCTACATCTACAGAGGCTTCGTCATTGCTCCACTATAGGGAGAACTTTACGTGTACACTCTTTACGCAAGACACTCACATTCACGTTGAATCGTCTCACCGCCATCTGTCTTTCTTCCTCTTCTTATTTCTTGGGCAGATATCCCGGTGGCGATAGCAGACTTCAGTAATATCTGGTCCGTTCTGCTTAGATGTGTGAAAAACGAAGTTTAAGGATTAATCAAAATCTTTAAGTTAATGTGTTGGTATAAGCATGTCTAAATTTGGGGTTCTGATATTACAGTTCTTAATTATAATACTAACACCAAAACTATCAACAATCAGCACCGTATCAACTTATTAATGCAATTTGTTTGTGTAAAATCATATGAATAATTTACAACGTTATGACGGATATCAATACTTTTTAAAATAACTGTCATTGCGTGAAGTCTTCGTATATTGGTGTACTTTTGTGTTTACAGTATTAGTCATCAGGCCAGTGGGTACATCTGCTCTTGCTCTTTCTTCTTCGTAGAACTGTTCGCTTCTGGTCAACCCTAACCGGCAGAAAAGTTAATGACTCTAGCGTAAATTGTGCAACTGGCAAAACAATTAGGAAATGTTTCTTGAAGTAAGATGGATTGGTAACGGGACAGCCAAAAGGACGACCACACCGCACATATGTATTCTACGCAGATTCTGAATGAACCATGGACGATGTTGATTCCTGCACATGGAATGCAGATACATCAGTGGATGAACTGGAGAAGAGCTGTTACCCATCACCAGTCGTCAAGGCTTATCGCGATCGTAAAAATCATGCACCCGCCACTGATGTGAAAGAAATAACTACGGTCTTAAAAGCTTCGCCAAACATTTATATGTGTGAAATTGGAATGTTTTGTAGTGGCTCTACAACAGCTTCTGTTTCATTCACATCTTGTTGAGCTGTAATTTAAGAAACAATTTGTGCACTGGACCAACACTCTGTAATCAGTTACCATGTAGCGGATATTCAGGTGATGTAAATATCTGCAATGTACTTTAAAATATTTCTGTTGCCATAGAGTGTGATTACAACAGTGCTATCTTATTTCGTTGACCATCAGAGCCGCGTGTGCTCGTCATTTATTTTATATACATGATCACGAATGAAAATTTTGTGCATCCTCGCGCCCACTAAAATTTGGACATTCATTTATATTATTATTTGTTCAAAATTTTCACGAAATACTTAAATATCGAAACTCGATCAATTTCTAGAGCAGAGACTGGTTTGTATTTCTTCTTTATGTGATGTAAGTAACAGAATTGCAATGGAGTGTGCGCTGATATGAAACTTCCTGGCAGATTAAAACTGCGTGCCGGACCAAGACTCGAACTCGCGGCCGTTGGCTTTAGCGGGGGACTGCTCTACCTTTTCTTTTTTTCTTCTTTCTTTTTTAAAAAAATCATTTTTTGTTCGCTTTTGATCGTTGCATCTGCTCGGGGCAGTTCGATTAACTCAGTTTTTTTATTACAGAGGGCAGCTAACCCTCTGACCGAACACAATGAGATACCGTGCCGGCTTCTGAACTACCCAGAAGCTCTGCTACGAACCTTGCAGAACCTGCACTTCTGGAAGTAAGGATACTGCGAAGATATGGCTTAGCTACGGCCTGGGGGAAGTTCACAGAATGATATTTTCACTTTGCAGCGAAGTGCGCGCTGATACGATACATCCTGGCAGATTAAAACTGTGTGCCGGACCGAGACTCGAACTCGCCACCTTTGCCTTTCGCGGGGAAGTACTCTACCATCTGAGCTACTCAAGCAGGACTCACACCCCGACCTCACAGCTTTAGTTTAACATATTCGTTGTCTCTTCTATGAACATACGCTCTCGGAACCAGCAGTAAACCACATCCTGACGAAAGTCCTCCCCTTGCAGCGTTTGCCGCAGGAGTTGGGTGAGTATCTCCGTAACGCTATCCCGCTTACTAAATGCACCTGTGACGATACGCGGGGCTCTATTGACTCTATCAATCCTATCTGGTATGGGTCCCAGACTGTTAAGCTATATTCAAGTATTCGTAGAAGGAGATTTTCGCTAGCTACCTCTGTTGTGGGTAGACGACTTTTCGCGAGGACTCTTCCAATCAACCTGAATACGGAATTTGCATTACCTGCGATTAGTTTTATGAGGTTGTTCCACTTTAAATCGCTGCGTGCGCATGTTCGTAGACATTTTATGCATGTAACTGCTTCCAGCGATTTTAGTGCAATCGTTTGCTCATACAGTAATAAGACATTCTACGTATTTATGCTCCCGTACTCCGCAAGTCCTCCTGAACTTAGCTACAATCTTCTAGCGTTACGATTTTTTTGTATCGCCACTGAACTTCCGATGTCATCTAGTAGGTCATTTATATATACCGTGAAAAATAATGGTCCTATAACAAACTCCCTAATGGATTTTATCTCGGATTCTTCGGAAGACGTTCATCTAATGATTTCACTGACGTTTCGCCAGCACGAGTGGCTGGCATTGTCGAAGCTTCATCTTCCATTGCCGGTGGTGAACTGGAGCCGAGCTCGCGGCCGCAGACTATATGTACCTGGCGCACCAACGTCGGAATGCTTCTCCGCGCTCATTTCCGGTGCGGTTCTCCTCTTTCCTCCTGCGACGGTCGTTCGCTGCAGTACGGGAAGCCAGGATCCGTTATAACACTCGTGGAGTACGCTCCGCACATGTCTCCTTTACGTGACGGGACAACGCCCATTTAGTTATCAAGATCCATTGTCTTCTCTGGATACTTAACCAAAGAACTGCATAATCCTGCGGAAACCTAGTGGCTTACATTTCCTGTTAAAAATATAGAAGCCAACAGACTCTACATACAATAATTTTTTCATAAGGCGGGGCCACAGTCATAATATATCTGTTTAAAGTCATTACCGACATTAGACTGTTTTTTATTTACAGTGTTACATTTACACTGTAACACTGTAAATTAACAACAGTCTAATGGCGGTACTGACTTTAAAGAGACTGCTACATGTTGTGGGGAAGGACTTTTAATTCTGGCATTACTTCATGTCTTAGTATCTCGAAATCATCTTTAGTCTGGCTTTAACTCTCAAACATTTTTCACGAAACGGAAGATCTCACTCAAAAAAATTCATATGCGGAATGTGAAACCTCATTGCATTTAATTCAGACCTCAGTTGTCTCTTACAGATTATCCACACCCGGTAATTCAACACGGTGCGAACAGATTGCATGGAAACAGTCCTTAGTGAAACCTGCTGGTATGCTAGAGATTTTCTTAAACAAAACATCCACAGAATACTTCTATCTGGCTGGTGTCACAGCCCAGTAGGGGAAAGTGTTGTACGGAGGAACACTTTTCGAACTTTCGTTTCTAGTCAGTCGAGTAATCGACGATTAATGTATTTTATGACTCAGATTTTAAATGATAGTATTCACTTGTGTCCTGCAGTGTTTTTCGGCAGTTAAAAAAGTTACTCGGGAAAAGTGTTTCTGAAAACATGTTACAAGGTACAACGTGACCCTGTACCTAGCAACAAATGTTCTGAAATTTAAAAGTGTTGCACTCGTGAAAATTTTGTCAGTACTATATTCAATTGTCGTTAAAATTATTACTCCATTACTCACCAATAATCAAAAAATCAAATGGCTCTGAGCACTATGGGACTTAATATCTGAGGTCATCAGTCCCCTAGAACTTAGAACTACTTAAACCTAACTAACCTAAGGACATCACACACATCCACGTCCGAGGCAGGATTCGAACCTTCGACCGTAGCGGTCGCGCGGTTCCAGACTGAAGCACCTAGAGCCCTTCGGCCACAACGGCCGACCTCACCAATAATCAGTAAGTGGAATCAAGCAGAAATATTATCAAAAACCAGTTATGAGTGAAATATTATAGAAACAGAAGTTTTTGAAAACTAACATCCATTTTTAGGACAGGTGAAACAGTTGCATCAAAAAAGCTTATTTCATTTGCAGATATCACATGTTCAGTTGTAGAAGGCCTGCTTTCGTTTCGAGGTACAAGCTGATGCACGGCCGACGAAGTGTGGCTTAATCGTTGAGACGTTATATAATTAGATTCAAAAAAATTTAAAATTTGCTTACGGTGAATTTCTGCAGCTGAAGAATTAATACTTAAGTTTAATCTACGTGTAGAGATCAAAAGCTTCCAAAAACACTACCTTGTGTCTCGCAACAAAGAAAACAGCAGCAAATGTCGGAAACTGGTTATGATCTTCTCCAGCATGTGCTCTTTCATGTGATTCCAAAATACCCCACTACATTGAATCACCGACCAGGAAACTACATATTTCCCTAAATACACTATCCTCAACGTACAACAGTTTCCTTTTTAATTTAAATTTTAGTAGAGTAGCGGAAATCCTAATGCTGAGAAATGTATTCATGACAGGTTAAGAAGCTTGGAAAATGGCATAACGAGTGCTATTGAGAATCGGAGCAAATCGCTTTGGAAGTTAAGTGCGATTTTGTAAATTTCCTCCTCCAGAAAAAAATCACTCTAATGGATAACTTGGAAGACACACAAGTTGTGCTGGTAAATCAAATGATAATCTAATGGAATAGTGGTGTAAGAAAGGAAAAGCGTACAGGTTTGATTGGGTGGTGGATCTCTATTGATAACGATAATAATAATAATAGTAATACCCCCCTTAACATCATTGAAAATCAAACGAACATCGTAAGTCTTATGCATACAGCTACAGTTTGCACAAAGCGATTATAAATGACACTCGTGATTTGCTGTGCTAACACCACAAATTATAAAATACCACAGCACGCTGTTGCGTACATGTATTAACGACATGGCATTGTTAATTGCGTAGTCAGTTCTGGAGTTGGAGTATGACCATGTCGGTGCAACTGCATAATTACCTTCTGAATCACAACTGTGGCCGCTCTACGACTTAAATTCCTAATTATTTTGTTTCTTGGAACATTCCAGCCCTATGTTACATGACCTGTCGTAATGGTCATGGCGGAAGCCCCACGCCATTATGTCGTACACGATTATGTTTTTCAGCTAGTACCCCTGAATATTGAAGTAGCATCTTTGATTAACAATCAAAACGTCCTCCCCCCAGGTTCGAACTCCGCCATCCCTTTAAAAATTTGGAATAAAAATCTTCACCAATTCCGGCCAATAACTTCCTGCGTAAGGTGTCATTCTCATTCAGCCAGAGGCCTTGTCAGAGATGGCAGAGGAGCGAACAGAGGTTCAGGGCACTCTATTGGGCTTGGGGTTACAAAGTGCGCCTAAAGACCGAAGAATCAACAACGATCAACAACATGAGTTTGCGGAAGGCAATGCAAACTACAGCATTGAAGACACATAAAGTGTATCCACAGGATATGTGACCTGCAACTGAAAAAGAGTCATAATGATCTCTCCATGGAAAAAGATTCCGGTCTAGTCCCCCATTCGGATTTTTAATTGACGGTTACGGCTACGTAGTCTTCAGAGCAAACAGTGATGTCGTGGCAGCACAAGCACTACTGAAATCACCTTTCCAATTTGTTTCTTTTACATAATCGAGTAATTCCCGTTACAGAGTACTAACTGCTCAGTGCTTCGCACTTTGAGTTATCATAACATTCCGACCTCACCCACACGCTTGATCATTGAAATTCAATGGAAGTGTCGCATAACTCGATATGATGGTGAAAGCTTGTGGAAATACTGCCTCAGAAGTACTGGCTTTTCCGTACCTACATACCAAGACAATTGAGTAGATTAACGAGTTTACAGTTCCATGGACGTATCCGTTACTAGACGGACTCCATACCTTACTGATATGGGCAACCAGTCATTGGATCGGAATGTCTTCCAAACCTAACGTAACCTAGACCTATCTTCTGCACTGTCCACCATCTGTGGTGCTCCGTCCATCATCAGTGGCGCTACCAGTTCGATTTATTGTTCAATACGCCACACACTTCGTGTATTTAAGACATGTGTTATGGTACTATACTGAATTTGAAAATTATACAAATAGAATTATGATTAATCAATGTAATTTCCGTCATGATCACTTACATGTATATTAAATTATACCCTTACACTCATTTCAGCTCGAGCCATCATTAGAACCACATTAAAATTATGTCGGTACATAGTATCTCATGAAATTCAGTGAGAATATAATTTGCATCAACAATCGTTTAATATAATTCTGGTGATTAGAACTCAACACGTATACTTTTTTTACAAAAGCGATGAAGGCGTTAATACTAAATGCCGCGCGGAGTGGCCGCGCGGTTTTGAGGCGCCATGTCATGAACCACGCGGCCCCTCCCTTCGGAGGTTCGAGTCCTCTCTCGAGCATGCGTGTGTGTGTTGTTCTTAGCATAAGTTCGTTTAAGTTAGTATAAGTAGTGTGTAAGACTTGGGACCAATGACCTCCGCAGTTTGGTCCCATAGGAATTAACTCACACAACGTTTAATACAATATACACACCGAATGATCGCGGACTTGTATGATGGTAATATGTCATTTATTGACTATATTGTGAATTTAACTTTTTTATTTACGTATACCACACTTCGCAGTGCAGCCACTCGTTCGTGAGGACCCAGCAGTCGCTTACAAGTATAAAATCCGGACTGCGCAATCAGCCCTAGTCTTGTATGACTCACTGCCAATTATTTGACACGAATCAACGTTACAGTTTTATTCCTCTCGCTCTTTCTAACAGCCACTTGGTTTAATTCTCAATGTAAGTTTTTTTATCGAAGTTGTGAAGTTCTTTTTAATCGCCGGCGATAACAATTAATGTCTAGCTGTGCAACCCACCAAAAAAGGTACGCTCGTAAAACACTTTTAATGTTTAAAGCGGCGTAGTCGGTGCGGAGGAAGTTGGAACTTTAATTAAAGCGGCGGCGGCGGCGGCGGCGGCGGCGGGACGCCGAACACTTGTACCGCCGACCTGCTCCATAAAAGCCTCGAACAATGACCGAAATTTCGCCCCAGCAATGCAAAGTTTCTGCTAATAAATCTGTTCTGTTACTCGAGACTCGCTGCGGAACAGCCACCACGCGCATTGTAACAGAAATCGCGACTGTTTCCGATGTGATGTGATGATTCGTCTCTCTCTAAACTGGTAAGATGGCCACTCCTCCGAGGCACTAGCGCACGACTTGTACTCACATAAAAAGAGGGAAATTTTAGTGCTTCTAGCCGTTTGTTGGCGACAGAAACAGAACCGTAAAAATTTCTTGGGAAGCAGCAAAGTGACTCTGACTCGATTCTACATTATAAATTCCGGTGACAAATTTTGTCATGCATTCTATGGCAATGCCTTTACAATCCAAATGCGACTAACCACAATAAATGTTGCGTAGTTTCTACTAGTCACATAAGGCTGGTTATCATGAGGCATTGTGCCACTTTCTTCTGTGGATTCTTAGTTACTTTTTTCTTTATTTTATTGGTAGTGTTACATAAATATTAATAATTTCATTCAAGGCAACTTTGTGGCGCAGCTTGTACAGCTTGCTGCATATTGGACCAAGCTTTGTGGTTGCTATACGGGGAAATTCTATTTTTGTTTTGAGATTCTGGAAGTTAATTTCACAGGAAGCAGCTCAGTTGAAATGGGTGTATATCCAGTGCATCTTGAGTGAAGGAGAAATGTGAAAATAAAGACTGCCTGAATGAAATAATAGTTTGTGTTAATTATCACTCCTCTAAAACCATTTTCTTTCGGTAATCATGGACAGTACTAGGTAATGGTAAAGATAATGGATTAAAAAGAGGCGAGCATTCAATAGGCCGGCCGGTTCCAACTGACGACATTGGGCCATAACAATTTCGTTGCACTACCAACCCCATAATTGCCCATTACAAGATTTTTCTTGCCTAATGGATCCTACCAAACGAAGACCCGCGATAGTTAAGACACTGGATTGACACGTTTATGTATATCAGCTCCATCCAGATTGCAGTATGTCTGTTGTTCACTCAAATCACATAAGGCAAATGAAGGGATGGCTGCCATGAAGAGGAGGCAGCCGATTACCTACTACCCCCACCCTTCCCTTTCCTCAGAGCTTGTGTTGCGTGTACGTACTCGACGGGACGTCATACTCTAGTCTTTCTTCCCTTCTCCTTTCTCAAACGATCGCATCTGCTACGGAGCATTCCACCCTGACTCTTTCCTCCACTTCGCTTTAAGCGTTTTTGTTTGGAAACGACATATACGAGGTGTGGCAATAAAATAATGGGATCATTGCTGTAAAATATTTTATTTTAAAGAGCTACATATTTAATTATTTCGCCCTCACTACCCTCCTCTGCCTCCATGCTAATTATATATTGATGGAAACAGTGCTGGAAGTCTTCCTCTGTGAGCTCCTTGATGATGCGAGCCGTTTTTCCTTTGACAGCTTCAAAGAACTGAAATCTTTTTTCTTTAACACAGATTTGCCCTTGGGGGATAGATACAAGTCGTATAGGGCTACGTCAAGCGAATAAAGTGGGTGGCCTAACAATGGAAAGCTGCAAATCGCTGTAATCCTCCTAACAGACAATACCGTATGAGCCTGTCCATTATCTTGATGTAGAATTTATTTGTTCTTCTTTCACGATTCGGGTCATTTTCTTTTTATTTTCTCCAGGAGTTAAGCAAGATCCTCAAAGTAGTAATGTTGACTAATAGTTTTAACTTCAGGAATCCAGCGAAGACACACAATTCCATGAATATCGCAAAATTAACTTGCTTATTCGAGCTGTCACCGTTCTCAGTGAAGTTGGGCCCTTCCAATGTAGGGATTGGCGCGTAGTTTCAAGATTATAACTAAAAAACAAGATTCATCGTAGGTTACCAGTCTCTCCAAGGAATTATCATCATTTTCAGTGATATTCAAGGTGTAAATAAAAGCATATTTACAAGTTTCTTTTTGTTCAATAGTGAGAATTTTCGGCACCAGTGTAGTACATACTTTCCTCATGTTAACCTGCTTATGTAAATTTATGCCTTACACATTATTTGTAAATTCCTACATTTTCAGCACTTGATCTAATACACAACCCACGAACAGATCGAAGCAGAGTACCTACTTTTTCGACATTTTCACCCGTTTTTGATGTTGAAAAGCGTCCCGGGCAAGAGTCATCTCCAACGTCTTTTCGGCCATCTTGGAGGTGACTGAACCACTCAAAACCTCTGGTACTCTATAAACATCCTTCACCATACACTTATTTGAATAAAAGGTAGCTTTCAGTAACAGTTTCGAGTGCTCTTTTGCCACACTTCTCATTTTTCTGTAAAAACAAAATAATAGATCTCACCGAAACGAAGTCCCGCCGCAATGATTTCTCTACAGACACCAGAGATGCCGCATTTGATCGTGAAGGCTTCGGACTTCACAGCTATTGGTCGTTCATCTTTAGCCACACCTCCTATAGTCTCTTACGATAGCACATTCACAAGACTGGGTTAATGCTCGGTGGTTCATCCGACAATGACGCCTCTTAAATGCTATGAGGGCGTGGTGGAAACGAGTCCGTGCGAGGCCGAAGTGTATGCAAGTGAATAAGTGCGCAAAAATGACTTTAGAAACTTGTAATTAGTGTTTAAACGTTTAAAATGTCAGAAAATAGTGTACTGCAGGGCGGTACCGAGCAGGTGGTGGGATACGCCTAGGCTGCAAGAGTGCTGACTCACGGTGGGAGGAAGGGGTGGCAAAAGCTACCAGACAGTGTTGCCACAGGGCGCCACGCTTTTTTCACTTACAGTGGAGCCAGATCTCAAACCTCTGCTTCGCAATGAGAGGCATTTACAGACAACCTCAGGCTCTGCTGACACCCCTCAGAGTAATCCTACCCTTCTGTAAGGACAGCATGGATCTGCAATCCCACTGAATTTGTTCTGGCCCTCTTGGAACGTAGTGCTACCACAAATTTCATTGTAATATACAGGGTGAAGCATCTAGGGAGCGCTCGAAATCATTCCACGAAATTCGAACGGGAGTTGAAGCAGCAAAAGGTGTTTGTGCTTTTTCAGCCTCCGGCTTTGCATGATGACATGGGAAGTGCAGCATTGACACATTAAATTAATTTAATGATTAAAAATTCAAGGAGACCCTTTAAGATACCCCAGTTAGACACACCCTCAGTGCCGCCCACGTTCGTTTTTTAAACACTTTAAAAGTTTCCCTGTACACAGACGTGCATTTACTGATAACTATGCGGTGGTGGGATATGCAACACTTCCAATACACCTCAGATTTCGCATGCGTCAGACAGGAGGTAATGCAGCTATATAGCGATAATCTTCTAAGGTTGTGTCAATGGAGGCATTTTTCAAATGCTATTTCATTCATGTGCTTACAATATCACACTCCCCCATCATCATGCCACAGGAGGAAGCGGAACAGGAGGGCTGAAAAAGCATAAACACCATTTGCTGCTTCGGATAACATTTAAATTTCTCTAATGGTTGCATGCAGTATATCAGAACAAAGCTTGCTGTGTAGTTGGGTCAGATCACGTTCATTGGGGTTGCAGACCCACGATGTCCTTAGAGCGACTGAATCGTCTGAAGGTTGCCATCAACGTCTAACGTTGCCACGAAAGTCGTTCTCTGTCTCATCGTACTAAAGACTTTCCTTCTCGACAGCGAAAAATGTGTAAATGACCTGAGCCAGATCGCTGGTCGATCATCAGCGACCGGCTTGTTATCTTTGGAGCGTCCCTGAGCATGAGCATCTTTGTGTTTTCGGCTGGGGCGCCTGGGACGGCGAGAGGCAGTCGGTTTGGGGGGCCGGTGAGACTGGCAGAGTTGTGGCTCGGGCGTAAGTACATGTGTGATGTCTGTTACGCTGGGGCTGTTTGCTAATCGTGAAACTCCTGCGGCGGTTACTGGTTGCCTGGAAGGCATTTCATATAAACTGTGCAAGCCTCGCAGTAAGAGGGGAGTCCGCAGTTGGTGTTGGCCTAGATGTTTGTACAAATTGAGGTGCCTGTGTGAGAAGCACGGTGTGGGCCTGTTGGTTGCTTCGTCCTTCTGGCAGCCACCGCTAGCGGATATTCGGCCGGAATGTCTACAGTTTGTGGTGAGCATAGTGTGAACAAGTTCTCGTAGGATGTGCTCCCAGCCTGACTCTGAGCCTGTGTTATTTGTGGGTGCCGACCCCTTGTCTGTTACTGCTGCCGGGTGTCCTGAAAAAAAACTGTGTTTTTGTGGCGTTCTGTGTTTCTGGCTCAGCCTCCGCTTGAACGGGGGGGGGGGGGGGTTCAATTGGACATCTTTTGGAATTCCTTAATGCTGTAATTTAAACATATAAAACAATTGTTCTTTTAGAATTAGTGGCTGTTTCTTTGGGACACTGCAGTTCAAACAGGAGTGGCGTAATGTTAATGAGTATTTGTTATTCGTCAAATGTAGTGTATTTAATGTCTTGGAGTTTTCTGGGGCACGCAGCTGTGTTATTAAACTCATTTTGAAGTGTTCTGGCGGGTGAATGACTGCTCCCCACTTCAGTGCATTCTTTTGAGTAGTATTGTAAGGTTTTTTGGATATTTGTCAGTGGGGTGTATTGATTTTCTCTTTCTTTCGAATTACGGAGAGTTGTTTACTTTATCTGGTTATTGGCTTAGCTCGCGCTTCACGCACTAAATCAGCTGATATTGAAATTGTTTTTTTTTATTCCTGTTTAATGTCATACAGATTCAAATGTAACTACATTTATGTTATTTGAAGTAAATGTGTTGGATTGACCTTAATGAATTATGTGCAATTGAAGTAAGGGACCCAGTCCTTCATTAGTGCTTAAAGTGGCGTGTAGCTCGGACCATGACCATCCCAATGGAAGGTTTGTTTTCATTCACGCCCTCTACGTCACCTCCTGAGACCTTTCCATGTCGCTTCTGAACGATAATGTATCTAACATGCTTTCCCTGGCCACCGTAACAAAATCGTGAGGTATCGGTACTGGGCGTCGCAGTTTTGACTTTCATCACAGAGGGTCAAGAGAAGGAACGAAACGTGGGTAGCAGGACGTGTGACGACCTTCCGACCGTGTGGCACGTCCAGTGAAGCGGTGGGAAGAATTGTGATGAAATCTGGTGCCATTGTGACCTTTCATTTCACATGAACTTTTGACTTGAGGCCTTTTTTGCCGCATATGCCGAGTAGCCAAGCTCGAGGACGACATCGCACCATTACAGAGGAGTGTTCTAGGTACCTTCGAACCGAATCTCGAACTTATCCGTCGCAATGGGAAAAAATGACAGGCTTTCGAAACAGTGACCCTGATGTAGGGTTGCGTAGTGCAGTCCATTTAGTACGATATTGTAATGCCTGTGTTGATAAGAGAATGTATGCAATGTTCCTTTGAAAATGCTTGCATGTCCAAAGGAACAGGCACTGCGATGGCGGCGCCGGCTGCAGCTGTTATGAAATACATGATGTACATTCATAGTTCCGAATAAGAACAACCATCAGCTGTATAAGGGACTGACCACAACAAAACTGTGGCGGACTGGGTCTCGAACCCCTCCCGCTCTAAACGGAACAGGAATATGTCTCATGCATTTCAGAACGGCTGCAGTCGGCAGAATGCCTGTCCCTTTGGACATGCATGCATGTCAGAAAGAACACTGTATCGTTCTTCTTACCAACACAGGCACTGCAATGTCGCGTTTATCCGCCCTATAACAGGAAGCCACTTTCTCATAAAATGTCCTTCTCCTGCGTGGAAATTACATTAGAAGAGTAGGAGTGCAGGCTGTGCCACAGGAACTACGACGTACGGAATTTCTGGTCTGGCCGTGAGTTGTTCACGGACAGCCAAGGAAGTAACGAGAGCAACAAATCTATCTACAGTTCCGGTCCGACACAGATTTTCATTGTGGTCATTCTCCTATACCGTGACGGTTGCTAGTATTCGCGCAACCGCGAATACATTTTAGGTGATTCATTTAAGTACTGTTTTTCATTATTGCTTCATTTTTATTAAACCTGCCGGCTAAATGACAATATTTGCTAAACGTGTGTTTAATAAATGCAAATGTAATTTTGTTAATGAGGAGGGGGTGGTGGGGTGATATGAGAGCATCCGTACGCCTAGGCAGCTCTACCAAGGGATCATCATCACCTCGATATGGCTCTGGTCTGCTGTGGTCTTGCATTTGACGATGTAGTTCCTTCCTCAATTTTGAGTTTGGTGGTATGGACGAAAAAAGTTACTCTATGATCGGTGAGCATTTGGTAGAAGACAGAAGCGAAGATGAGCAAGGGTTCATCGGCTCATGGCTCTTAAGTATGCACTTTGGAGCCCTCTTTGTAGTGTAACGACCTAAGTTTTGTATGAATGAATTTCTTTTTTGACATATGACCATGGGCAGACTTCGTCACCTACGTCAGTTACAACACACTTCAAAATTATTTAAATTCTTTTTAAATTGTCTCAGAATGGTTCTTGAACGAAACTGTAAAACATCATTTGAGTCGTATGCGCAGAATTACGTCACTCACTCCAATTGGTTTGCGCAAACTTTTTTCAATTTGGATGTCGTTTGTTTCTTCTCAGAAATTATATTAATGCAAGGGATCTGCTTTAATAAATATTAGAACCTCATTGAATAACTTTCAAGACCCAAACTCGCGATGAACGTTGTCAAAATTAATAATCTTCTCACATAAATTTAATTCATTAATATAATTCTTCATAAATAAATTCTCGGAACACGTATTTAAACTTTTGTAGTATACACTGGTTTATTATCTTCCTACATATAGACGTGAAACTGAGCCTTGACAAGACAGAACTGAACATTTACAATATGATTAAACTTTCTATGACGTCATCGTTGTAGAAACAGTACAAATTCTTAACTTTTCAATTTTTAGAAGCACGACGCAACAACTCAGTTTCAGGATCTTCTGTTGCTCTTTGGTTGTCGACCCGCGACGTGTAGTGGCCAGCAAATTTCTCTCTGGTTCCGGCAGTGAAGATACTGTTTCCGTTCGTTGCGCCGCCCTCTACGTATATGAAACATAAAAAATAAATACAAAACTTTAGACAATTCACAACCATTACAAATATTACAAAAATACATGAACAGAAAACTAAATTAAACTTATATTCACCTGTAAACTGGGCTGACACTGGTGGATGGGTGACGCTTCAATTTCGCGTCCCACTACATACCCCACCCACAAGCTCAGTTTGTCAGGTTTTAACCGAAAATAAAACTTCTTCTATATACAATATTTAACTGTTAATATTATACATTTTTCTCACAATTTCCGTAATCTAAAGTCCTTGCTCTTAAATAGATTCAATCCTTTTATGACGATATTGTTGTGACTATTTGTTATTTACTTTTGATTGTGCTATTATGGTAATTCATAACCGAATATATGGAGATTACTCCTTTTTATTTAATAGTTGCTAGTAAATAATAATTTAGTAAGTTCTTAAACGTTGTTACATTAGGACAGAGCGTTCAAATTGTGATAGGTTAGTTTCAGTTTTATTCATTTACTAGAGTTAATCTTTCCAAAAATGTATATTACTAATAAGTTTCTCACAATAACTAATAGTACTATTTACTTTACGTCGTTCTTTTCCCTATTGCTTTATTTATGCCTGAGGTCAAGAAGAAATCAAGCAAAACTTTCTTTAGAATCTCGGCACAGCTTTCTTTACCTTCGGACACTCTGTTGGGTAACGGCAATTTATTTAGCAGAAACAAGCGAGAGAGCCCCGTTTGGTGTGTTCTATATTCACACTATTACAAATCTCTATTAAAGGGACTCTGCTATGTTCTTGTGAACCATATAGCTCTGGACGCCCATGGTCTCTAAAATTATTAACCATCCCCTTTGGTTCCTACTATCCGAGTAAATATAAAATATAAAAAATTCCTTCTGACCTAATAACAAAACTTTCTTCCATATAAATCCCCTTTTAGTTATCTTTCCCTTTTTGAAGTACCGGTAGATTATTGTAGAACACTTGTTTAAGCTTCCTGTCATTTCTTTAAAATAACACATAACTATCACGAAAACTTCACATGAATAAACTATGAACGCTCTTCCGTACGTAACATATACTAAATATTAACTTATTTAGGAATGAAGGGTTTCATTTGATCAACACTATATAATCCTTTAATTACACCTGATGAAGGTTCCATAAGCAGTAACGCTTTGGGATGTACAATCTTATGTACAACATATGGACCTTCAAAGATAAAGAAGAATTTTCTACATTCCTTATTGATCTTCAAACTTTTAGGATGAGATCGTACTAATACAAGGTCTTCCTTTTCCTGTTCGGATGGACAATTCATAGAATAACGTTTTTCTTTCCTTTACATAATACGGTAATCTACTAATTAAGAGTCGTAGTAGATGACTTTCAATAATTGGTTCTTCAAGTAATTTAGCAAGGTTTAAATGCCATTCGAAACAATTCCTATAACCTCTCCACCGTTTACAATAAGGAGGAGGGTCTAACAACTCTAAAGTTAACTGTTGTAGTTTTCCTCTCAACGAATAATTTTGTTTAAACTGCTTAACAAAATCATCCCAGTCCCTAAATTCAGTTCTATGTAGTACTGCCCATTCCGCAGCTTCTGCTTCTAAATGTCCTATTACAAATTGAATCCGTTTTTCATTACTCCATTTAGGAGATAATGAAGTTTCAAAAGCTTTTATAAAGATTATAGGGTGAAGTTCGTCTCCTGGTGTGAATACAGGAAATCGACTTGCTACATTTGAATTTGTCGTTATATCATCCCAACATTCTGCGAGAGACATAGTTGGATTTTGTTTAGATTGCAAAGACGGAGTTGCATCGGATTGGCTTGCCGTGATTTCTTTATTCGTATTGTTGTCGTCCGAGCTAGCAAACACGATGCGACTGTTGTCTCTGATTACATTTTTACTTTTACTACTTGAAATGTTTTTATTATTATCTAATTCCGATAACCTTTTACTAATTTCCTGTATTCGCATTTCTGTATTGGATACGCGATTAGCTAATATCGATTCTTCACTGTGTTCACGATGTGAACACTCTGTACCTTCGTCAGTGTTATTATCTTAGGAAGTCTCAAGGTTACTGCATATTTCGGTAGTTAAAAATTTCATGTTTTCTATTTCAGTATGATCTTTTTCTACTCGATGAGTTAATATCTCCAATTCTACATTATCTATTGAAGGAATCTCTGCAGGTTTGATAGAAACCTCTTTAACAGATTCTAATAATTCTCTACGAACAGTTTCTGTTTGCATAGAAAATTCATCTCGTAACTTATCGTTATTTTTCTCTATTTCATTTACAACTAAGACATTGATATTATCTAGTCTCTTGGTTAAGTCAGTAATATCATTTCGCATTCGAGTTTTTTCCTCACGCGATTCCTGGATATGTTCTTCTAACCTTTTACAATTATCAGCAATCTTATTACTAAGTCCTACTAGTTTTCCTGCATTTCAACTTTAGAAGCCTCTGTTTTATCACTTAATTCTCGACTGGTTTCATTAAGATGTTCCTGTAACCTGTCTGTCGATTTTGTTAGCTCCCCTTTAAGTTCCTCTTTTAATCTAGCTGTAGATTCTTCGTTAGACTGTTTCAATCTAGCAGTAGATTCTTCGTTAGACTGTTTTAATTCCTGTTTTAGTTCCTCTTTTAATCTAGCAGTGGATTGTTCGTTAGATTGTTTTAATTTAGCGATTTCCCTAAAAAGGGATCTCATGCTCCTATCGGACATAGATTGCTCTTCGTCTGACATTTCACTTCCCGACATTAGTGTAAGATATTAACTAGTTACACACGCAGACTTGTAATCAACAATCCTATTAAAAGCACACTCCATATGTACAACACTCCTCTTCCAACTTAAAACAGACTCACCGGACACTAATATTTTAGTTTGTAGTTCTCGATGATCAGTGTGCTGCTATGGGCTGCAGAAGTAACAGCCGTCGATACAGCCGCTGAGATGCTGCGACCCCGCTTCCGCAACCGGCAGGACGCTGAGTCGAACACCGGAGACTTCACTGGCTGCAACCACGCCCAGCCCCACCGTAGACAGGCGAAGCCCTCAGCAACACCTCTAATACCAGCCGGAGGAACGGCCCCCAGCTGACGTACTGGGCCTGTTAGTTTAGGGAGAAAAGGTTGTCGGGGTTTGCAGCGTTCAGCTGCTGCCCAACAGATGCGCCTTCTCGTGGAATAACTGCGTGATCGTACTGCTTGGCTGCGCTCCGTCAGATGCCCACACCCGCGAAGTCGCCGCTGGCTGGTGTCCACGAAAACTCGCGTTGACTTCCGAAGGACTCTTGATGTTTTGTTTCGTACCTGTGTGTCATAGTTGCACACAAACCCTGTTTTTAAGGTCGCCACGGTGTAGTGTAACGACGTAAGTTTTGTATGAATGATTTTCTTTTTTGACATATGACCATGTGCAGACTTCGTCACCTACGTCAGTTACAACACACTACAAAATTATTTAAATTCTTTTTAAATTGTCTCAGAATGGTTCTTGAGCGAAACTGTAAAACGTCATTTGAGTCGTATGCGCAGAATTACGTCACTCAGTCCAATTGGTTTGCGCAAACTTTTTTCAATTTGGATGTCGTTTGTTTCTTCTCAGAAATTATATTAATGCAAGTGATCTGCTTTAATAAATATTAGAACCACATTGAATAACTTTCGAGATTCAAACTCGCGATGAACGTTGTCAAAATTAATAATCATTCTAAGTAGGCTGTTTATGTTTTCTTATTGGCCACGTTACGTAGCGCTATGTATGAAAATCACTGGCTGTGCTGTGAGCAGTCTGTGGCTAGTTTGCATTGTTGTCTGCCATTGTAGTGTTGGGCAGCTGGATGTGAACAGCGCGTAGCGTTGCGCAGTTGGAGGTGAGCCGCCAGCAGTGGTGGATGTGGGGAGAGAGGTGGCGGAGTTTTGAAATTTGTAACACTGGATGTCATGAACTACTATATATATTATGACTGTTAAGGTAAATACATTGTTTGTTCTCTATTAACATCTTTCAATTGCTAACTATGCCTATCAGTAGTTAGTGCCTTCCGTAGTTTGAATCTTTTATTTAGCGGGGAGTAGTGGCGCTCGCTGTATTGCAGTAGTTCGAGTAATGAAGATTTTTGTGAGGTAAGTGATTTGTGAAAGGTATAGGTTAATGTTAGTCAGGGCCATTCTTTTGTAGGGATTTCTGAAAGTCAGATTGCGTTGCGCTAAAAATATTGTGTGTTAGTTTAAGCACAGTCTTGTATAATTGTTCAAAGGGGACGTTTCATATGTCGACCCTTAGCCGCGGATACCTCACTGGATCTTCTGATTTCTTCTTGTAGTTTGTGCAATTAGTGCATCCTTTGTTTATTGCTAGAGCGTAATTGTAGAGAGAATTTCCTTTGTAGTTGTAGTTTTTCATTCTTGCACAGTAAAACAGTTGTGGCATGCATGTAGATTTGCACCAAGTATTTCGCAGCTGCGCTTGCAATTAACTAGATATTATTTTCAGTGCTATGTTAATGTGTTCCCCTATTTTTCCTCTTCAAATTGTGTTTTTCTGTGTCGTCGTGTGAAATATTGTGACAATAATGGCGTGTGAAAAACGTAACACTAGGCTCCAAAGTAAACTGAGAAATGACAGTGAAGACGAAAGCAGTGTGTTAGCGCCACCGTGTAATGAATTAACTAATGTTCAACATAGTAATTTGGTAATTGTGCATAAGGAAATGGAGCGGGCGGCAAACAATGGCGTAGGCAGTGAAACAATTAGTGAACAGGGAAGCATTATCGATCGATCGGTCGGCAACAGCTCGCCTCAGAAATCCGAAATGACAGGACACAATCTTGCAAATACTGTAGATTCAGGTTTTGCGTCCTCACCGTTTTCTCAAATAAGTCAAGACACATTTTCTACTTGTCAAAATGTGAATGTTGCCGGTGCAAATGCACTGCTGAAAAGTGTAGAGGAACAGATTCCAGACATTAATGCATTGTTATTACAATTAATGCAACAAATGGGACAAAATCTTCAAAAGTTAGACACAATGGAACAGAATCTTCAAAAGTTAGACGCAATGGAACAAAATCTTCAAAAGGTAGACACAATGGAACAAAATCAGAGACAAACACAGCAAAAGCTTCAAAAGTTAGACACCACACTTGAACAAACACGTGAAGATTTAACTACTGAGTTACATAACATTGAATCGAAATGTCAAAAAGTCTGTAATGACGTAAAAACATAAATTTGTGAGCATTTTTAATCTATTTTTTCGCGGCATGAAAATGCATTACAGAATCACGAAGCAGCCATAAAAGAACTGCAAACCATTGTTCATGAAAATCATGAGACCTTGTGGGCTAAAATTGACTCAGTTGCATCTACCGATTCGGTTACCCAACTTGCAAAAACTCAGGAAAACTTAAAGCACACAGTAGATTCGATTTCAACACAAATGGACACTCTGAAACTTGGTTCAGAAAAACACACTGAGGAAATGTGTTCACTATCGGAGAAAGTAGCTGAACTTTCGGATCAGGTCACTAACTTATCTACAAAGGTGATGATGATCTGAATGACACAAGACCCGTAGCCTTCACTGACACAGAAGAGTATGAAAAAATTAGAAAATTCAAACAAAATCAAAATCAAATCAATACACAGTACAAAAGAGAAATCCGGGAAGTACAAGATCAGATGACGCAGGTAATACGAGAATTACATATTTCAGAGGGCTCGCGCTGCGGTACGGGAAGAGGGACATAGAAATACGGAACAACCACAAAATAAGAACACAGGACACTTCGGAAATGATAAAAGAAATTGGCAAGGCGCATTGGATTTTGAGATGGAACCGCCGAAACAACGTAACAATGACCGACATGTGACTCGCCGACATGATGATTTTGACTATAAGCTGTACATTACCAAACGTAAATTCAAAACATTTAAGAAGTCTGGCAACGACATTCATCCACAAGCATGGCTCCATCAATTCTCTCATTGTTTTCCTCCCAACTGGTCATTAGAACACAGATTAGAATTTATGTGTGGCTACTTAGAGAATGAACCAGCTGTAAGAATGCAATCGGTCATTCACGATTGCCACAGTGAAGGAGAATTTTACCATGCCTTCCTCTCAGCATATTGGTCTCAAGCCACACAAGACCGAGTAAAACATGGCATCATAATGATGAAACATTTCGAACAATCTGAATTTTCCAGTCTTGTGAAATATTTTGAAGACATGTTGCACAAGAAACAGTACCTGTCAAACCCATACAGCCCCTCAGAACACATCCGCATTTGCTTAATCAAATTACCTGAACATTTACGGCATATTATTTTGGCAGGACGTTGCAAAGACGACATTGAAGCTTTTCAGGGGCTCTTACAAGAACTGGAAATTGACACTGACAATCGCGGAACGCGAAAACAGGAGCACAACAATTACAGGTCATATCCGTCACAATTCCGCGATGACAGAAATAATAACTGGACGCGACAAGGCTATTCTCACAACACAAATCGTGACCAAAACAGACACCACCCGTATGACAACCGCTGGCAGAGTAGTAATAATTACAGGGAAAGATCACCTCTCCACGGTAATGACTATCACAGAGACAATCAGAGAAACAGACAATATGGGAACCAAAACAATTATTATTACGGGAGACAGAATAACTTTAGACGCAACGGTCCAGCGCGCAGTTACGATTCAGGGAGAAATTCTCCACCACTTAACCAACAAGAAAGAAACTACAGGAACTACCGACATGACGACAGACGATGTGATCGTAACGACAGACCTGAATTGCATCAGAACTGGCGGGATTTAAACAGGGCAGGGCCCTCTCGGCAAGGTGAATTTGTAGTAGTTAGGTCTCCAAACCCCAATAACGACGCGCGCCAACAAAGAGACAATAGGCAATGACTCATACCGCTGGCAGCCACAAAACGTACGTATGACACTAACGACGCAGCTGCTGTAGCTAGTAATTACGTAAAAATGGAAGACATTAGGGACATCTTACTCCAAGAACACGACGTAAAACATAACAACATTGTATATCCTGTGATTCACATTACAGTAAATGATGTAAAATTTACTGCAGTACTTGACTCTGGCAGTCCCATTTCAGTAATTAGTGAAACAGTCTTTAGCAAATGCAACAAATCAAACGATTGTCCCACACTTCCGTTACGTAAGATTAAATTACAGGGTGCAATCATTGGAAAAAGTGTAGATGTACCAACTTAGAATTCTTTTGTCAAAGCCACAGCTTCTCTATGAACTTTCTTATTGTTCCATTATTGTCGACGGAAATTATACTGGGAGTAGACTTTTTGAATGAATACAAACCAATCTTAAGCTTTCACGATGCTGAAATAAGTTTAGAGAAATAAGGTGAGTCAATAGATTTGAAATTTGAAGCCTGGCTCTCAAACCATGACGAGGAAATTAATCGGCTTTACCTTCTGTTAGACAACAGTTCGGAACTTTCTACGGAACTAGACACTAACAATCACTCTTCAAGTACTGACAGGGATGATATCGACGGCATATTTGAAACTAATGAGTTAATTCAGAATAAAATTCAAACAATTGAGAATTGTAATGACACTGATAGGCAGGACCTTTTTGAGATTTTACAAGCACATTCCACAGTTTTTACTCACAAAACAGGAACAATCAAGGGATTTCAATACCAATTTCGTGTTCATGAGCATACTAAATTTTGTGTTAGACCATACGTAATTCCAGCACATGACAGGGACCGTGTTAGAACAGAAATACAATCTATGCTTGACGAGGGAATTATTGAGCCTGCTGTAAGCTCATACAACAATCCGCTACATGTTGTTGAGAAGAAAAATGGATCGATCAGGCTTGTCTTAGATTCGAGACAGATCAATACTATCATTATTCCTGAAACAGACAGGCCGCAGATGATGGAAGAACTTCTTCAAAATTTTAATGGTGTAAAAGTGTTGTCTTCCATTGATCTCAGATCCAGCTTTTATCAGATCGAACTTCATCCAGAATATAGAAAATACACAGCTTTTCTTTGTTTCGGCGTTTGTTATCAATTTCGATAACTTCCTTTTGGTTTGAACATTTCTTCGGCAGCATTCATTCGCGGGCTAAATTCCATATTACCTGAGTTCTTAAAACGTCACATCACCTTATATGTGGACGATATTCTAATAGCAGAAGACTCATGGGAACAACACAATCGCATCCTCAACAGCGTGTTACATATTTTTGCAGAATCTGGAATTACAGTTAACTTGGAAAAGTCTGAATTCGGTAGGTCAAAGGTGAGGTTTTTGGGACATATTGTTTCTTCTGAAGGCATTCAGCCGGATCCTGAAAAGTTAGAAGCAATCAGAGCCATTCCAGTTCCATCCACAAAAAGACAAGTCCGCAGTTTTCTAGGTCTCGTAAATTTTTACCGTCGTTCTCTGAATATGCAAATTCTAGTTACACCAAAACTTTGTTCTCTCACTGGAAAAAATACTATTTGGAACTGGGACGAACAAGCACAGTTGAAATTCAATTCTTTGAAAGAAGCGTTACTTCACGCGCCAATACTAGCTCATCCAGATCTGTCTGCCTTAGCACGGATTCTTCTAAAGTCGGTCTTGGTGCCCATTTATTTCAAGAAGCCATAGAAAACGACATTACTGTTCAGAAAACCATTGCTTTTGCTAGCCGAGTGCTAACAAAATCTGAAAAAAATCATTCTGTTACTGAATTAGAAGCTTTAGCTATCGTTTGGGCATTTAACAAATTCCGTTTCTTTCTTTCTGGTAAGCACGTAAAAGTATACAGTGGTCATCGTGCATTACAATTTCTTATGTCTTCAAAATTAAATCATGACAGGTTAAAACGTTCGGCATTGTTTCTGCAAGAATTCCGCTTCACAGTAGTCTACATTCCCGGCAAGGAGAACATTGTTGCGGACGCGCTGTCACGCGCACCGGCTGGGCTTGAGAAAAGTAACACAGAAGGCAACATTGAGAAAAATTTCAGTATTCTTTACTTTCAGAAAGTCGCCTTTGAAAACTTCATCACCACATCTTTAAAGGACATTGCTCATGAACAAGATAAAGATCCGATTTGGAAAGACATCAAAAGTAAATGGCATGAAAATACACACACTCAGATTCGGCATTATTACCTGGTTAGAAACAACATACTCTTCAAACGCTGCACTGTTGATGACAAGCTATGGGTACTTTGCATTCCAGACGATTTTGTTAATAAGCTCATTTGGTACATTCATTTCAGCTACGCACATTTTGGCCCACGAAAATGTTATCATATTCTTCGAACGACTTGTTATTTTAACAATATGCAAAAGCGAATTCGAAGAATCTTGTCTATTTGTAAACTTTGTCAAAAGGCGAAACCATCTACTATCTCACATCGTGCTCCATTGTGTCCTATTATTCCTTCTAAATTAAAAGAATTTGCTGCTGTTGATCTCTTGGGACCCCTTGTCAGAATATCGAATGGATTTTCGTACGTTCTAGTCGCTGTTGAACTTACTTCAAAATTTGTTTCTTTTACTCCGTTACGTAAAGCCACTGGACGGTCTGTATCCAACGCCTTTGTTAAAAATTTCTTACGTGAAGTTGGACACGTTAGTAAAGTCATTTCAGATAACGGACCGCAATTCAGATCTGCTGTTTGGTCACGCATGCTTCGGAATCATAAAATCAAACCTGCTTTTATTTCATTGTACTCACCACATTATAACCCATCTGAACGGATTATGAAAGAAATCAATAAGCTTTGCAGACTTTATTGTCACAGAAAGCATCAGCATTGGGACAGATATTTACACTTATTTCAAAATGTGCTGAATGAAATGCCTCATGATTCCACTGCTTTACCACCTACTCTTGTACTAAAGAATGAAGAACCACCGAACAGAATCAGAGAGCTTGTACCTTTCTCGAATACACGTAAACTTCGACACAAAGACATAATTGATTTGGCTCTTAAAAATATAAAATCTGCAGCAAACAAAAGGAGAAAACTACACGGTAAAGCAAATGCAAAGAAATTATATATTGGTCAGAAAGTTCTCATTAAAGCTCATTCATTGTCACATAAAAAGAAACACTTGAGTCACAAATTCTTTCTAGTTTACAATGGACCTTACAGAATCCGACGTATACCACAAGATAATTGCGTTGAAGTTGAAACTCTGCGTACTAGGAAGAGTAAAGGTTTACACCACATTTCACATGTAAAACCGTTTATTGAAAGATAATCTGCTTTTTAACTTTGTCTTTGCCATAAAAGGTTTCACTTCACGTTACTAGTATGCTTTAGAGACCGTTACCATGCAACAATGTTTGAAGTTAAATATCCAGTCAAGAACCAAGAGAACTTATTTAAAGAGAAATTAAGAATGCATTGTTATTGCGAACAGACGACACTATGTTATTGTGTGTGTACATTCTTGCTTGTTAGTTGCACGATTACGTAACGACTATAAGGCTCACATACTTAGAACATATACTGGTACTGCTAATGAGATTCTAATGCAACATTTAGGTTTACTTGAAAATACATTCTGGATTTAAGGTACTGTCTGTGAGATACCAGATGAGACAGTGGTTAGTTTATGTGACAGCTACACGATTTTATCACGACGCTACTAATGAGTGACAATTTACAATGTTGCTTTTGCGGTGTTTCTGTTTCATATCTGCACAGTTTTTCTGTATTATTCTGGAAAGTAAAACATGTTTTAGTAGTAACTTTTGTGGTATAGCTACAATGAGACAGCCTTTTTCGTAGCACAACAATACGTTACAGCACAGTAATTTCTTCATCACAACAATAAGCGTAATAACTAAGATATCTATACGCAAAGCATTTCACTTTTGTTTATCATAAGGTAAGTACAATGACTTCTGCAGAACTTAGCTTTCGGAGGACAATAACTACGACACTTCCACAGAGATTATCTTACAGCAAGACACACATTTAGCGCTACAGGACACGTATTTGAGTGATTAATTTTGTACTTCAATAATTTATTTTTAAAGACATTTGAAGTACAATGATACAAAGGTTTTCCGTAATACATTTCATTCCATTCTTGTAATCTGTAACACCTGAGGGTATAATTACATTAATCCTCAGGGGGGTACACGCCTACTTTGTGTACCATGTGTGTGGCAAGCACAAGGAGCCCTAGCTAATATGGTATTTGCTTATACAACTTTACACATCGGTACCATATTTCTCTAACACAGAATTACACAGCTATCTGATTATTTAACAGAGAAACAAACATTTCTTTACTACATCAGTGACAGATGTTTACGTAATTATACAGTTGGATAACTTCACACTTATGAAATTGTATTTTGTTAGTACTTTGTGAACTATTCATATTTTTTCGGAACCATTGTGATACTATGAGAGCGTTGAATGATATATTTGGTATGGGATCACGATTTTTAAAGTACGTTTGAGGCAGATGACACATTTGACATGAGCAGTGATTTTTTTTTAGGTTTTGATATTATTGCAGAAAGCTACGACGATTTTGAGAGTTGACTGAGGTGTTATGATGTTATTATAACGATGACTATGTGTATTATGCTGTTGCAATATGTTTATGATCAATAAGCTGATGCTATATGAGTTATTTGAGTATACTACGTATCTGTTATGATGAAATATTGAAGAAGTGTCGACAAATACGAATATGAATAATGAGTAGTGATTAGGGACTGTGATTTGTGGAAAAGGATGTTGGAAACCAGGAATCGTACTTTAAGAGTTATGACATGTATGTAAATGCAGGAATGTATTACAATGCCGACGAAAACTTTTTGGACACTGTTATATAAATAGGATTTTGTTTCTACAGATTTGTAACGCAAATTCTTGACCTGTGAAATATTTTTATATGAGAGTGCCACTGTAGCGGAAACTGTTGTCGTAAATATTTCAGTAAGAAAGGTAAGTGACCTTGACGTAATGCGTTTTGGGCGCCCAGCTGAGAGGTTGTCGCCTGACAAAAGAAAGCCATTGACATTCCTTTGTAGAAAGCAACGCAAATATGACACGCTCAAACTTCAAAACATATGATTACACCGTGGAGCTCTTAATTTATGATTTACTGAAATGCCTAATGAAATGACGAGTAATATTTTATGTCTATACACCTGATTATGACTACTGTCTTTACAGTTGAGAGATTTTTTACTACCTTATGAAATGCCATATGGCTAATGAATGATGTTTCATGCCTTCCTTTGTACATATTTTCATTTTTTTAATATCTAGTTTCTAGCTGCACTGCAGCAATGGTTAAAATTAAATTTTATAGATGTACTAATATAAATATTTTCTGTCTACAGATCGAGTAAATAATAATTTTTTTCAAACAAATGAGGGAGCACAAAAAGACATTTACCTTCACAGGAATTGCATACATAATTTTCTTTTCAAGTACTTGCTAATTCATTTTGTAGAATAAGTTGTGGTGCACCACTTTAATGACATAGATATTAAGATGTGAATAGACGTTTCCCTTATATGCATTGTTGTCTTTAGTGTAATATTTTTTCTGCTTGATCTTTGCCATGCTTAGATAATAGTTATAGCATTTGCTGCTGCTGTTTGCCATGCATAGTGCTACTGAATGTCACTTTGTATTACTCTGTTAAGCTAGTTTTACTACTGATTTATCTTTCTTGTTGCTGCACGTTGGCTCATATTAGTGGTAATGTTGCATTGCTAGGTAATTTAAATTTACTGTAGCTTGCTTTGCCATTTGAATATTTTGTCATTGCTGTTTGTGTTAATTGTTTTGTGCTGCTGCATTGCCTCGTCCCTTAGTTTAGCATCTGAGCTCAGTAGATTTAAGTTAGCTTAAGAGGGGGTAGACTATATAAGAAACTAGCTATGATGGATTGGAAGAAATGCATTGAGAAGCTATAAGAAAATGGTTTGGCCAAAAAAGTAGTGTACAGTGGAGAAAAACTATTTTTGAAAGAGGATGTGAACAGAATACAGAAAGCATGCTTGGATAGGATTTTCTTTGGCTGGAGGAAATGTTGAAATAAGAGGGACGATCTATGGAATGAAGTTCTGGGTTGGACTGCAGTACCATATGTTACACTGAAAACAAACCCTGTCCTTTCCTTTTGTGTTATCCCCCTATGTGTTTGTGTACCCTTGTGTATTTGTTTTCTTCCTGTCTCTGTGTACTGTTTCATAGAATTTTTTTCTCTTCTAATACTAAGCTACATTCACTATGATGAGGAATACTGTTATCCTCAAAAATAATTTGCATTAATACTATGTTATTTACTTTGTAAAGATGTTTAGACATTATTTATTCTGTTTTGTTACTCATATGTGGAGGTGATGTTTCAAAAGTTATTCTGATCTTTATGTATGTACTTATGTCATTATTTTTGTAACACTGATGTATATGTTTATTTCTATTCTTTTGTAAAGCCTGTACTACAAATGTTCTCTGTATTGTTATGTTCTTTAATGATGTATTTTGTACCTATGTAATTGTATTCTTATGTTATAAAATTGTAATTGACACCAGGTCATCAAATTAAGTAACTTGTAAGTTACATTTCACTGCACACGTTTCTGTTGGTCATAGTATATGGACAATATGTGAGAAGTAGGGACTGTTAGTGTTTGCACATGTGTTAATAATTCAGCAAGGGACTGGATAACAGCATTGCTGGTTCTAAGGACAATTCCAAAAACTTTGTGAGTGCACAAGTGGTGGTTATGGACTTGCTATATTATCCGCAAGACTCTTCAATGGTGATTGTGCACCTGCACAGTCACAACAGATGGCTGCTGGCCATCTCTACAAGGACTACAGTGGGTCTGCACCTCTGGTGGCCCACCAATACCATATTCTCTACCAGGACTACAGTGGGTCTGCTCTGTGATGACCTACCTACCAATATTCTTCAAAACGTCGAATGACTGTGCTGTGGGTTTGCTCTGTTGTGGCCCATTACCTGTCAGCATGTCAAGAGTCAGCACTGTCTATCCATTGGAAGGACAACACTACTTCTTCAAGACTGCATGGAAATCCACTACTTCTGCGTGCATTTTCTTTTCTGCTCAGACTTTGAGAAAAACACTGCAATTTTACTGTGATGAATGATCAGGACTGTCTTTATGGACTGTAAGAAAATTTTAGCTTTTGACCAACATTGTATCAATAAGTGTGTGCATATGATATCTTTGTTATTGTAATTATGAAAAATTTTATCAAATCATTATTGGCCACTGCCCAAAACAATTTGTAAAATTTTTTGTGAGGAGTATGGGGGCTATGTAAGTAGGCTGTTTATGTTTTCTTATTGGCCACGTTACGTAGCGCTATGTATGAAAATCACTGGCTGTGCTGTGAGCAGTCTGTGGCTAGTTTGCATTGTTGTCTGCCATTTTAGTGTTGGGCAGCTGGATGTGAACAGCGCGTAGCGTTGCGCAGTTGGAGGTGAGCCGCCAGCAGTGGTGGATGTGGGGAGAGAGATGGCGGAGTTTTGAAATTTGTAACACTGGATGTCACGAACTACTATATATATATTATGACTGTTAAGGTAAATACATTGTTTGTTCTCTATTAACATCTTTCATTTGCTAACTATGCCTATCAGTAGTTAGTGCCTTCCGTAGTTTGAATCTTTTATTTAGCGGGGACTAGTGGCGCTCGCTGTATTACAGTAGTTCGAGTAATGAAGATTTTTGTGAGGTAAGTGATTTGTGAAAGGTATAGGTTAATGTTAGTCAGGGCCATTCTTTTGTAGGGATTTCTGAAAGTCAGATTGCGTTGCGCTAAAAATATTGTGTGTTAGTTCAAGCACAGTCTTGTATAATTGTCCAAAGGGGACGTTTCATCATCTCACATAAATTTAATTCATTAATATAATTCTTCATAAGTAAATTCTCGGAACACATATTTAAACTTTTGTAGTATGCACTAGTTTATTATCTTCCTACATATAGACGTGAACCTGAGCCTTGACAAGGCAGAATTGGACATTTACCATATGATTAAACTTTCTATGACGTCATTGTTGTAGAAACATTACAAATTCTTAACTTTTCAATTTTTAGAAGCACGACGCAACAACTCGGTTTCAGGATCTTCTGTTGCTCTTTGGCTGTCGGCCCGCGACGTGTAGTGGCCAGCAAATTTCTCTCTGGTCCCGGCAGTGAAGATGCTGTCTCCGTTCGTTGTGCCGCCCTCTCTGTACATGAAATATTAAAAATAAATACAATTCACAACCATTACAAATATTACAAAAATACGTAAACAGAAAACTAAATTAAATTTATATGCACCTGCAAACTGGGCTGACACTGGTGGATGGGTGACGCTTCAATTTCGCGTCCCACTACATCTTTTACTAGACATTTTTTCTCGATTTGCTCAATGCTACCATCTCTCATAATAAGGAAAGGAAGTGCTTGCAGAAGAAGAGATTTGTGACACAGTATCGAAGGTAAGCACGTAGAAGGAGAGCTATGTTTCACAGCAGCGAAGAGGAACAAGTGCTCATTGTTCTTAAGACATGCGATTTAGAGCCAATGTCCACTACATTGTCTTGTTTCGAATGATCGCTCCCTGAAAGTTGACCATTCCTCCTGCTGCACATTGTAAAGAGCATAGAAATATTCGCAGGAAAAATTTCGTAATTAAGAACAGGATTAGCAGACTTCTTTGGTTCCTACTTACTCAGCCAGGTGGTTGAGGAGTGTAAGTAGTACCGACCTATTACTGACCAGCAGATATGGAAGTAGCTAGCAGAACGAATGTGAGAGAATATACTGAAATCAGCGGAGAGCTTAACAGACTCTTTACCTGACACCAGTTCCTTCGAAATGCCCTTCTATTGCTCTCCGAACTGTTCATTGGATAAGCACAATAAAGTCGCCAACATACTGCTCACCATAGAGTATAGGTCTCCGCGCGAGCAAAAACAACACCGTTTGATAGGCGCTATGTTTGTTTATAGATAAACTACCAATACTGAAGCACCCAGTGGGGCAGTTAGCGGTAGCCGCATCATTCCCAACTGAAAGCAAAACAAGTAGAAAAAATTAAGTAAACTGTTCATAATTTCAAAATCAATCGTCATATACTGTTAACACATTTACCCTATTGTGAGACAAGAGGGCAACGACTTCATGGAAAACTGTTTGCGATTGCCTACGGAACCATGATCGTACCCAGGCGTGCATCTCTTCGTTCGAAGCAAATCGACGGCAACGAATGTCTTTTTTCATGACTTCGAAACTATCGAAAGAAAAGGGAAAGTCGTAATTCGAATGTAATTATAATATAATCATGATGTCGACGGACGGCATCATCCTGTTGTAGGGAAGTTGCCTCGCACGTGCATTCAACGTTGTTTCAACTACACTGCAGAATCGGAGCCAGCAAAACAGACTCCTTCCACATCCTCCATACAGTCATGATCGCACCACCCCCCCCCCCCCCCTCCCATTCTTTTCACACAGTTTTGTAGTCCTGAAGTCAGACATTCGCGGCCGTCGATTTGCTTCGGACGAAGAGGTGCATGCCTACGTAGAAGAGTGGTTCTGTAGCCAACCACAAACACTTTTACATAAAGGCCGTCTTGTCTCACAGTGGAATGAATGTGTTTAAAGTCATGGCGATTACTTTCGGAATAATGAAAAGCTCACTCTTTCCTGTCTCGCTTTCATTTGATCGCCCCTGGGACATGATATAGCTACCGCTAACTGCTCCACTGGGTGGATCACCACTGTCACTTTATTCAAAGGGAAACATAGTGCCTATCCAGAGGTCTGTTTTAATCATTGCAAAACCCATAGTATATACTGAGCAGTGTGTTGGCAACTTTACCAAACTAAGGTAGTGGAATCCAATAGTTCCTACAAATAAACCGACACCGGCCATAAGCAAGGGCCAAGCGGAGTTGGCGCTATTTATCACAGTCAGTCTAATGTGAACTCTAAAAAAGCTGGTCCCTTATTGCGGGTGTGAGAAGGAAAAGTCAGTGGAGCTCAGCTACAACCAACGACCACACTCAGTGGAGGGAAAAGTGTCAAACGATGTACCCGGGAACGAAGTTGACACTCTAGTCTCACAATGATACAAGTAAACGTAAGACAGTCAATTCAAAGAAATTTAATATCTAGCTAAATAGAAATAATATGAGGGAATTATAAGCGCACATTTATCTATTCCTCTCCAAAGGTATATAAGTTTCTCTAATATCTGGCTTCAAATCTGGAGTGTTCTTGGGACGAAATTCTACGGAGAATTAGGTAAGGTTGTACAAAAATTGTAAGTTACTATATCTTAGACGCAACAAATGACAATCGATTAAGAAACGCCTGATTACTATCCTTGTTTTCATCAGCCAAGTTCTGAATACGAGCTGTTTCTCCGCCGAACAACCAGTTGTACAACAACATTCACGTCCTGAACCCTGCTTCATAGTTTTGTGAGTCGCTAAACAAAAAATCTATGGAAATACTATTAACTTGTCTATCTGGCAAACCACGAAAGGTAGTTTAGATTGGAAAGTACTTTGAATTCGCTCGTGTGTTTTCTTCGGTCTCATAAAATTCGACGAATTTTGTGTTAATGATATTATTTAGGAAACATGTTACTTGCCCTTCCCCCCCCCCCCCTCCCCCATCGCCCCACTACCACTTCCGTAAAATTTGAAAATTTCTGCCACACTTCTGACAGTCTCTGCCATTAAGTCGCCTCCAACCTGTGTGGCATGTGAAACAGACGCCGCCCTAGGGTATACGTAAGAAACACTTGAACCACCAGTCCCCCGAAGTAATATCAGGCTGTGCTCTCTAAATCTAGTCAATTACACAAGACTGGTTCTTAGCACATGCATGACCACGACAGGGATGCGGACTTTCAGCATTCTTGGTTATTATTTACAGGAATTAAAGCATATAAGGGTGGAGACAAATACCACACTTCTTCATTCGGTTCAGTATAAACACAAATCAAAATATCTTACTTTTTGCAGATAATTTAGCTCTTGTAGCATCTTCAGAGAATGACTACCAACGTTCCGTAAAAAATTCACCGATCGTATCCGAGAAACACAGCGTGTTCATTAACACGGAATTAAAATTCTGGCCGGCCAGGGTGGCCGAGCGATTCTAGGCGCTACAGTCTGGAACTGTGCGAGCGCTACGGTCCCATGTTCGAATCCTGCCTCGGGCATGGGCGTGTGTGATGTTCTTAGGTTAGTTAGGTTTAAGTAGTTCTAAGTTCTGGGGGACTGATGACCTCAGAAGTTAAGTCCCATAGTGCTCACACCCATTTTTTTCTTAAATTCTGTAAAAAGTTAACATTTTCACATATTTAGGCTATCAAACTGTCCTTTCAGAAAGAAAGAGACCCAGCTGAAAACCCACCAGGCATTCAAATACAATGGGAGGAATTAATAATGTAGTGGAAGCTTCCCTATCCAGAAGCACACTGAAGTAAGACTTTATAAGACCGTTGCTAAAACTTTTCTGTCCTGTGACAAAGAAAACTGAATAACAATGGTAAAAGATGCGAAAAGAGTAACATCCCGCGAAATGAAGTTATTGAGACGAATAGCTGTTTGTAACAACACCAACGCTATACTATTGTACATATAATAATTTTTTCTTCTTCTGATTTTAGATAAATTAGTGTAATCGATGTTCTGATTTCATTTCTTTTTCTTTTCTTGCCATTGTGTTAAAGAAACTAAAAACAACTTTCGATGTGAATATTAATGTTTATGTCAAATGTTTAAGCAATATTATAACAGAATTGAAATGTAAGAAATGTTGAAACTGTTGTAAGATGTTAAAGTTATAATTGTGCGTCTGGTCCATACGTAGGCAATGTATTAGAATATGTGGAATGCAAAACCTCGGGTGAATACCCTGTCTGTAGGGGAGCGGTAAAAGGTGGATGGCAGGCGAGCGCGGGAAAATGCACACGGGCGCTGCACGGCATAACGGGCTCAGCAGTAGTAGTCGGAGTTGGGCATCGGTCTGAGAAGGGAACCTCCCCATCGCACCCCCCCTCAGATTTAGTTATAAGTTGGCACAGTGGATAAGCCTTGAAAAACTGAACACAAATCAATCGAGAAAACAGGCAGAAGTTGTATGGAACCATGAAAAAAATAAGCAAAATATACAAACTGTGTAGTCCATGCGCAAGATATGCAACATCAAGGAGAGCGGGAGCTAAGGAGCGCCGTGGTCCCGTGGTTAGCGTGACCAGCTGCGGAATGAGAGATCATTGGTTCCCTCGAGTGAAAAGTTTAATTTTTTTACTTTTAGACAATTATTATCTGTCTGTCCGATGCGAGGTAACTGCGCCGTAGTATGGGGACGCTACACCTAAACAAACATCGAAACACACGACGTCAGTCGACTACAGCGCACGGAAGAGAGACTATTCCTGCTAACGAGGCTCCCTGGCTGGCAGTTGACTGTTCGCTACTTTGCACGAGAGTGCATTAAATACGTGAGATGTATTCCGTGGGCAATATGAATCCAGCGAATATAGCTCGCGACTTCAATAACAATCGCACGGTTTTGCGGTGCGGTCGCAAAACACAGACACTAAACTTATTACAGTGAACAGAGACTTCAGTGAACGAACGGACAGGTCATAACTTTGCGAAAATAAAAAAGTAAACTTTTCACTCGAGGGAAGACTTGAACCAAGGACCTCTCGATCCGCAGCTGCTCACGCTAACCACGGGACCACGGCGCTCCTGAGCTCAAATGCTCCTTGTTGTTACGTACCTTACACATGGACTACTCAGTTTGTATATTTTGTTTATTTTTTTCATAGTTCCACACAACTTCTTCCTGTTTCCTCGATTGATCTGTGTTCAGTTTTTCAAGGCCTATCCACTGTGCCAACTTATAACTAAATCTGAGGGGGGTGCGATGGGGAGGTTCCCTTGTGAGAAACACGCTCTGGATCGAGGAGGCTCTCCTGGAAAACGTGATTTCGTTGAGCCTCGGATGTGCCGTTTCCGACGCCTATACAGCATGGCAATATTCTATAGGCACTAAACGGAAAAGTATGGCGACGCTAAGAAGAAGCAAAGTGTCGATATATCAAGAGCCATTGCTGTGATTGTATGTGTGCTCTGGGCCTCGCCATCTCGCCGCCTGCCGACCGCCGCAGCGAAACCAACAGGTTGAAACTTTTAGTACTGTATTCGTGTGGACCAGTGGTATTTTTGTTCCATACTGTTCAATAACAACTTAAATTTTACAGAACTGTACTATCATTTAATTATCCTCACAACTAACCTAGGCAGGGTCCTTTCCACATGTTGTGCAATCCGAGTGTCCCGAGATGAAGATTTAAAATTTATGTTAATAATAATTACCTGCAGACCTATCTATGTTAGAATGATGTTTAAAGAACTTTGTCGTTAATGAAATAATAGATGAATAATATAGGTCTGACAAAGTTGGAAGATAATGTTGAAATTGGTTTAGTAATGAAGTTTAATTAATTTTAGACAAAAGTAATGGTAGTTAAATGAGCAGGAAATAAGACAAAAAGAGTAGTAACTCATATATTGGAAATCATGAGTGCTTAATGATTTCAGTAATCAAAATTTTCAATCCAGTGGTCATAACAGTTTCAGGGTCCCCGCCCCCCTTCCCCCCCCCCCCATTTTTCTATTCATTTGAATTCTGAAGTGTACTGAACTGATTTGACCAGCAAGGTTAAAGTCAATATTAAACCAAAATTTATCAGTGTTTGACCTTTTTCAAAATTGACATTGTATGTGTGTTTCGAAAGTGCTATTTCTAGGGTAACCTATGCCCGATTTTAATCAGATCAATAGACAGTACGAAGTTTGTAGTAACCATTACAGTGTATTGTTGTGTATTTATGGCTTATTCATATTAGTACAGAAACTGAAATTATTAGTTCAGTAGATTTTCTGGTTCTAAAATTTACCATATAATGCAGTGTTACTACGTGTTGTTATGCTTGAACGTACATCCACTTGTACAGGGAAGAAACTCAGTTAATGCCTAATTAGGCTGGCGAGCGTATTATTAACAATTGGTAGCATCTGCTGTGTTGTTTCTTGTCCGTCCTAACGTGTAGTTGCACTTCAGACTTGCTTGGCGTATCATTGTTGTTACTGAGTGGGTGTAAGTCTGATTTTGCCTCCATTCAGGTACACGCGGTCAACATATATACCAAAAACCTTTCTTATAAAGTGAAGCCCGTCAACTTACCATAGTACAAGCTTTAAAGAGTATCGTGCGCCCGATCGTAGTGTTACATGTTCACACCAAAAGGCGCAACAAAAGGAATGAAAATGTTCTGAATAACCTTAAAATGGAATACATCACACATTATATTCAAAACTACAGAAATATATGGAGAAAACACCTACAATGAATGAGCTCAAAAAGGATCCCAAAACCCATGCTTCGCTACCATTCCAATGGTCTAAGGCCGCTTACCAACGTAAAATGGCAGGAGAACTCCTCGACGAAACCCTAACAGGTCAAGAGGTTTATTACACACTAAAAGAAATGAAGAAAAACTACGCACCACGAAATTATTCGAATGTGATGGATATAGGCAGATGTGATGTGCATGTGTAGACAAACAAATGAATACAATTTCAGAAAAATTGGATCATTTATTCAGGAGAAAGAGATTCACAAATTGGGCCATTGAATAAAGTGTTGGCCTAACTCTGTACCGGCCGGTGTGGCAGAGCGGTTCTAGGCGCTTCAGTCTGGAACCGCGCGACCGTTTGGGTCGCAGGTTCGAATCCTGCATCGGGAATGGATGTGTGTGATGTCCTTAAGTTAGTTCGATTTAAGTAGTTCTAAGTTCAGTTATTCGGTTTGGCATTGCTGGATGTCCTCCTAAGATTTATCGTGCCATATTCTGTCCAACTGGTGCATTAGATCGTCCAAATCGTGAACTGGTTGGCGGGTCCTGCCCATAATGCTCCAAACTTTCTCAACTTGGGAATAGGAAAAGTCAGTAAAGCCAATCTGCAACCAACCATTATGTTCAGTGGAGGGAAAAGTGCCAAGTCATGTAGCGTGGAACGAACTTGACAAAAAAATGGTTCAAATGGCTCTGAGCACTATGGGACTTAACAGATGTGGTCATCAGTCCCCTAGAACTTAGAACTACTTAAACCTAACTAACCTAAGGACATCACACACATCCATGCCCGAGGCAGGATTCGAACCTGCAACCGTAGCAGTCTCGCGGTTCCGGACTGCGCGCCTAGAACCGCGAGACCACTGCGGCCGGCACGAACTTGACACCCCAGTGTCACAATGACACGTGAACCTAAGACCGCCAATTTAAAGAAATTTAGTGTTTCGTTAAATGGAAATAATATGAAGGAATTATAATTGTACATTTACCTATTCCTCTCCAAAAGTATATAAGTTTGTCTAATATCTGGCCAACGTAGGGTTTGGAAAGCATGAAGACAGGTTGTAGAAACTCTCCCCTTCTGAGGACAGATGTTATCGTGCTGAAATGTAACTCCAAAGTGGGTTGCTACGTAGGGAAACAAAACAGGGAGTAGAATATCGTCAACATACCGTTGTGTTGTAAGGGTGCGGCTGACAGCCAAAGGCGTCATGCTACGAAAAGAAATGGGACCTCTGGACTCGTTTTTTACACACAGCCGTCCTCTCCGAGACGATTTCTTAAATCAGAGCTTCTATAGAGACTTTTGCACTTAAGTTAGCTTCAAAGTTCACCCTGCTTCCATCTGCTCTGCAGAACCGAAAGCACTTACAAAACCTGCGTAAGATCTTCCGTCTGAGAATTGTGCGGAAGAAAGTGATCAGAGGAAATCCGACGCGGTCCTTGACTAACTGGTATTATAGTCGGGACTTGGGAAGCAGTCAGCGCCAGATCTGCAGTTTAATTCCACGTCGCAAGCCTGTAGGCCGTCCGCTGGCGCCGCCCGAAATATAAGCGGCCCGGGAACACAAAGCGGATTATCCCCCCTCCCCTCGCAGCTCCCGTCGCCACAAAAAAGCAGGGCGAGTGCGCCTTCAAATAAGTTCCGCGGTTTACGATTTGTTTACCGCCGAAGACAGGAGCAACAGACGTCACGCCCGAGCAGGCTCGTAGCGAAAGGCTTCCAGCCGACGATAAAAACTTCTCGGCCCAGTGTAGCAGCGAAACAAGGCAAGACATTCTTTTCACTGCCGAGGAGTGTGTCCTGTCGTCACAGTCTGTAACAGGGAACTGCAGACCCATAATTCCAAATAGTCTCACATCATTTTCTTTCCAAGGTTTGTCTATGAGACTTAGTGTATCTTTTGTCGTATGTTAGCATGAGGTTCGATACTGTTGTCTGCTCATGTAACAACTTACAAAAATTAAACAGTACGTAGAGTTAGGTGACAACACAGGCTTTTCTCATCTTCAGTTAAATACTTCTAGATTTTACATTTTTGAACATGGCTGTCTTTCAGCAACTGTATGCATGTTTTAACGGAGAAACAACACAGCCAGCCGGTTGCATGTATTTTTTAATACATTGACCTAGGTTTCCACAATCCTAAGGATGTTTTCATCAGATTTGTTACATTGCAAGAAGGCAATAGTGAAAGTTATGAACAGACATCCTCAAGACAAAAATTAAAAATTAAAAAATGTTCCAGCCTTTGGTACGTACACCGTCCAACCGGTTGCCTGTGTTATTTCCCCGTTGAGACTTCTAGGTCTTAAATGGGTCGTTTTTAATACTTAAACGTTCATTCATTAGAAAGAGAATGACATCGTTACTTTACTTAGTTAGAAACCTACAGAACAATAACATAAGCAATAGTCTCCCTAACATTTGGAAGAAACCTACTGCTGGAACGCTTTTTGTGTTCCCATTATTTGAGCACGAACTCTAGTTAGAAGATCTGTACAAGTTAGTTCAATGTATAAAAACTTTTTCTGGGTGTCTGTAATTAAACAAAAGATGAACATGATAAAATATTGAACGTCTTTGTGTAAGATCTAAGTCCGTGGTAACACTGTGACAAATCTAGTCAGATACAGTCCGAGATCACAGCATAGGTCAACAGAATGACAGCCGATGTGTATCTTGTAAACAGACCACACCGGCAGAGTGTGCTGGCCGCGAGCAGCCAACGGTTCAGCGTGTCTCGTTCCTTCCTGGAAGGAAACAACACCTTTCTGATTTGATGGGGATGCATTTGAAAAGCAAGTCGCGTTATAGAAGGGACACATTCTGACAAACGCACTTCACTCCCCTAAGCTCACTCCCTTTAAAGAACACGTGAGGTTTTCATTGTGGGCTTGAAAGAATTACGAGGATAGTTTTCAATTAAACACTTCTAGATTTTACAGTTTTGAACATGGCTATATTTCAACAACTGTATGTATGATTCAACGGAAAAATAACACATCCAACCGGCGTTTTATATCGATCGTACATCTGATTTCGAGATCCATTGACGTTTCAGATGAGTACGCCCTGGTGTGACGTGGAGGATAAATCCTGCTTCAATGACAAATCCTTTTATGTTAAAACTGTCCAGAACGTCTACATTGCTCAAGTAGAGTTTCTATGTCTGAATAACGTGACTGGAAAAATATTACAATATTTCAATCGACATATTTGTGTGAAAGACCTTTTGTTCCATTATGTTCCTAAATAAGTCGCGATTATGTGGACAGTTGGATGCGAAATCTGTGAAATTATCTGTGTCTGCTCGTAAGTTGACGGTTGGCACCAGATAAAAATTTTGATATGTCTTCGGTCCACCAAAAATAATTAAATAATACTGGAAACGTGTTTTCTTTGCGATCAAATTTGTTGAGAGATGCGAAATAAAAACCAAGTTTTATGCAGTGTGGCTTCATTTCCATTTAAATTCGGTGCTTTCGCAGTTTCTCCGGCCCTCCAAGCGCTCAGGGAGCCCAGCGTGCCTGTGGGGGAGATGTGCAATGACGCTAAGCACTATGGCACTCGTGTCCAGGCAGTGCCTACGAGTCGAAACCTTGGCCACCGATCGCGTAGACCGAATACGTGTCTGAATTGTTGTCGCTGTATGGGCAGGTATGTGCCACTCCAAAGACCGCGGGATTGCACCACGTGATGTAACATGGCAGAAGAGTGAGGTATCTTCTGTTCATTGCATTGTGATCGCTGCCTTCTTCAACAACTTGGGTCCCCCAGTTGTGCGACCGAGTACTTACTCTCTTTCTATGTATCACTGGATACGACATCGGCGCTAATCGTGTTCGAAGTGGATGGAGATGTATTGGTAATATTTGTGTGGGAGCAATTGTGGCTCTCCCCTTAAAAGATGGTGGAGGCTCTCGTATTTCTGATGTGACAGTGATCTACTCAGAAAGTAATCTATGGATTAGAAATGATTTTCATGGAATACGACATTTTGTCTTTAGAATTACTTCTGTTACGCTTTCTATCCTTTACAGAAATTGGTAACTGTTCGAGACTTTTATATACGCACATTTCACGCAATTGTGTGCCATGCAAATAATCCGATCGTATCCAGAAACACTTTTCGCTCCCATGCTTTATTTCGCAAACGATCACGAGTTCTACAAGAACCTGTGTGCCCGCACACCGTTTGCTGCGTTGTCTCCCGGAAACAAACCCGCTCCCGGCCGCAGTCCCTGGCAGCGCTACCGTCGCCGTCATCAATCAGCCACGTCTGCTGGTGACGCGGAACGGCCTGTGCCGAAGTGAGGGCAGTCGCCCCGGGCCGCAGCCAAGTTCGGCCGGCGTCCGCAGCGGCGCGGAAATTCCGCCGGTAATCGACTCTCGAATCGAAATGTGCGCGTGATCGCAAGTTGCGAGGCGCACGAGCCGGCGCAGTGCGGCACGCCACGTGATACATGTGCGGCCGCCGATTGTGGGAGAACCGCTAATGGCCGCCAGCTGCTGTTCTCAGAAAATGTCCCGCAGTTAACTAAACTCTCGGCACTGGCAATCAGTGGGATAACATTTGTTCTGGTGAAGATATACCATCTCCTAGCAGGAAACTATTAGAGATATCCGTGAGATAAGGTCCTTTCGTTTGTCAGAACTGTATCTTCGTAACAGGACACGCACTGGTGAACATTGCTCCACTTGCTATGATTATTCACAGAAAAAGGAAACCACGGAAACCACACACACGTGAATTTGCCCTTTTAAACCTTTTTATTAGGTTGCTTTCTTGTCTGTCTGTGCAGTACAATTTTGTGCAGTAGATTTAAAACTTACTTCGCAATCTGCTAGAGATTCGAAACTTTAAACACGGCTCAGAGCTGTAAGACAATACCATATTAACTCGCTTCGTTTCTATCTGACCAACCTAGCTCCCGTAGGAATTGGGATGAGGATGAAAAGGGTAGGTAGTGCCAGTCATCTTGTAGGATTTATAATGAATATCGTGGGGTTTATGCAATAGATAATATTAGGTGAAGTATTCACGCAAGAATTGTGTATCAATTGTATCCTATGTTTTTCTTTAAAAATCTTATAAGTATTTTCAGAGCTAATAAAAATTAATAGTCATAAAATTTCAGAACTATCTGTTTATGGATAGGATTCTGTATAGTACTAGGAAAAATTGCTATATACTTTTCAGTCCCATTAAAAATGTGTTGTTCTAAAAATTTATGTTTTAAAATAATTACTACTCCTTCTTCTCTACTGGGTCCACAGCTTGTGTAAGATCACAATACGACATCTTTTTTTAATGTTTTTCAAAATTAGCTGCAAATAGTTTACTTCTTGTTGCTTTTACGTAGGTTCACGAGAAGTTTGTTTCGGCATTTGTGCCATCTTCAAGTGTTCCTGTTGACACTACATTTATATAACATTTCATTCTACGTCTGCGTAACAGTACTACGAGATCTTTATCGTAAATTATACTTACGTCTAGATGGAGTGACATCCATAAAACATCTTAGAACGTAATTTAATTTCCTACGTTGTTAATATAGGTCACTTATTTACCTTACAGCAAAATTTCGTATTATTTTTCACAGTTGTCAAATGACAGATCATTCCCGTGTTACACTGTGTTTACAATGAAATTGTATCTTTGACCGAGATATTGTTTGCCAGAGATATTCTGCACAATACAGATGCGCGATTTTAATGTTGTCTCTTGTTTTTTGTTTACAGTGTTGTGATCATCTCTTTTCTTTTTCTATTATGCTAATAAAGTTTGTCGAATAATTTTTATATTTGAAGTCCATTTGTTCGTTTGGAACGTCATGCGGATACATATTTGTGTGTGCGTAAATTTCTATTTCTTCCAAAATGTTCCTGGTTTGTCTTCCTGGTATACAATGCAGATTTATCAAAGTGTTATCGCTTGTGTTTACTCTATCGCTTTTACTTCTTAAGTGTAAGTAAAAACTACATTGGTTGCTTTCGTAGACTCTCGTGTGTTCTTTAAATCTTTTCTAATCCAGGTGTATACCAAATTTCCTCTGACTACCGCAATAGCCTTTACATTAGACAAACACGACAAAGCTTTAATATCAGACTTAGCGAATACACGAGAGTTTGCGAAAGCAACCAATCAACTTTTTATCAACAACTAACGATTTCGAGGAACTAGAAACTTATGCACAAATAAATAGATATCCAAATGACATCCCATTGAGCAAATGGACCTCAAACATACAAATTATCTGGAAAAGTTCATAAACAAACAGAAAAAGAAAAGAGATGAACGCAATACGGTAAACAAAAAACAATATTTCAGACATCTGCATAACGCAAAATATCTCTGGCAAAATAATATCTCTGACTAAATGACATATAATTTACTTGTGAACATATGCACCAACGGAACGATACGTAATTTGACAACTGTTAAAAAAGAAAAAAAAACACGAAATTTTGATAGGAGGTAAATGCGGGACATATATTAAGAACGTAGTAAATACAATAAATTACGGTCTAAGATGTTTTATGGACGTCACTCCATGTAGGTGTAAGAACGTATAATATAAGACAAAAATCTCATAGTACTGTTTCACAGACCTAGAATAAAATAATATCTAAGAGAAGTGACAAGAGGAACACTCGAAAATAACACAAATCCCGATACAAGCTTGTCATGAAACTCTGTAAAAACGACAAGAAATAAGCAGTTTACAGCTAATATTTTGGAAATACAAAGAAAATCTCATATTATTTTACCTTTACAACTTTATTTAAAAATCGTTCTACGCTGTACCACATTACGTCTGTTAATATGTATGCTACCACATGAAGCGTCTTAGCACATATTTGACTTGTTCTATAAATATTTGACAGAAGCCTGTACATGTTACTGGATGAAGAACTTCCAACCAAATTAAACATCAGCTATGGCCCAATAATACGGGATAGGACCTCTAATGCCGTCGATATACACAAACGATTCGGCAGATAGGATCAGCAGTACCGTAAGATTGTTCGCTGATGATGCTGCTTCAAGGGTCAAGTTGCTGATGGTAAACGATTAAAAAATTACGAAAGTGAGCTGAGAACTAACATCTCCGAATTTCTTATGTGAAAACCCACAAAGCTTTTTAAATAAAACAAACGGTATTAATATTCTGCATCTGTACCCTTCATGTACAAATACACTCCTGGAAATGGAAAAAAGAACACATTGACACCGGTGTGTCAGACCCACCATACTTGCTCCGGACACTGCGAGAGGGCTGTACAAGCGATGATCACACGCACGGCACAGCGGACACACCAGGAACCGCGGTGTTGGCCGTCGAATGGCGCTAGCTGCGCAGCATTTGTGCACCGCCGCCGTCAGTGTCAGCCAGTTTGCCGTGGCATACGGAGCTCCATCGCAGTCTTTAACACTGGTAGCATGCCGCGACAGCGTGGACGTGAACCGTATGTGCAGTTGACGGACTTTGAGCGAGGGCGTATAGTGGGCATGCGGGAGGCCGGGTGGACGTACCGCCGAATTGCTCAACACGTGGGGCGTGAGGTCTCCACAGTACATCGATGTTGTCGCCAGTGGTCGGCGGAATGTGCACGTGCCCGTCGACCTGGGACCGGACCGCAGCGACGCACGGATGCACGCCAAGACCGTAGGATCCTACGCAGTGCCGTAGGGGACCGCACCGCCACTTACCAGCAAATTAGGGACACTGTTGCTCCTGGGGTATCGGCGAGGACCATTCGCAACCGTCTCCATGAAGCTGGGCTACGGTCCCGCACACCGTTAGGCCGTCTTCCGCTCACGCCCCAACATCGTGCAGCCCGCCTCCAGTGGTGTCGCGACAGGCGTGAATGGAGGGACGAATGGAGACGTGTCGTCTTCAGCGATGAGAGTCGCTTCTGCCTTGGTGCCAATGATGGTCGTATGCGTGTTTGGCGCCGTGCAGGTGAGCGCCACAATCAGGACTGCATACGACCGAGGCACACAGGGCCAACACCCGGCATCATGGTGTGGGGAGCGATCTCCTACACTGGCCGTACACCACTGGTGATCGTCGAGGGGACACTGAATAGTGCACGGTACATCCAAACCGTCATCGAACCCATCGTTCTACCATTCCTAGACCGGCAAGGGAACTTGCTGTTCCAACAGGACAATGCACGTCCGCATGTATCCCGTGCCACCCAACGTGCTCTAGAAGTGTAAGTCAACTACCCTGGCCAGCAAGATCTCCGGATTTGTCCCCCATTGAGCATGTTTGGGACTGGATGAAGCGTCGTCTCACGCGGTCTGCACGTCCAGCACGAACGCTGGTCCAACTGAGGCGCCAGGTGGAAATGGCATGGCAAGCCGTTCCACAGGACTACATCCAGCATCTCTACGATCGTCTCCATGGGAGAATAGCAGCCTGCATTGCTGCGAAAGGTGGATATACACTGTACTAGTGCCGACATTGTGCATGCTCTGTTGCCTGTGTCTATGTGCCTGTGGTTCTGTCAGTGTGATCATGTGATGTATCTGACCCCAGGAATGTGTCAATAAAGTTTCCCCTTCCTGGGACAACGAATTCACGGTGTTCTTATTTCAATTTCCAGGAGTGTATTTGCAGCCTTCTGCCGCTAGAGGGCTTCGAATTGTTGCATGTGACATGACGGTATGTAACGTATCTCTGTTGGTGCGATAGAAACAAAGGTGTAATAGAGTTTCGAATTTCCTTCAGAGTAATAATGCCATACGAAAAACAAGCGGTGCGACATACGCAACAATCTGACGGCTTGGATTCACTGTCATCGATCCTTCTCCATACGGTCCTGACTTGCCCCCACCTACTTTTCATGTGTTTCCAGAACTTAAAGAACTCAATGTGTAGTCCGCAAATTGCTGGATAAGTCACCGAGGGAAAACTGACTAAACGCAAAATGAACTGATTATGCAATATTCTGATATACGTTAAAATAAATCACATAACTACTTATGAAATGAAAATGGGTTACAAAACCGACATGTACATAAATTCATTAAACCGCCATGCTGCGCTATTCAGGTGGTCAAACTGCTATACATTTTCAGAAGGAAAATAATGGTTAATCAAATGAAAATTATTTTCGGCACAAAGTGTTTGAAATGTGATGTGAACCCTAAATACGCTATGGTAAGGCTACATAGCTCTTCTTTGAGTGCAGGACGTATCAAAAACGAATGTGAATCTATATTTGAGAAAAGTTAAATACAAATTACATGCAGGGCTAAGCAGCTACCAGACGTTACAGGTACTGCAACTTGTAAACCGTTATCGTATGTCCTTTCAGAATATCTTTTTGGTAAACTAAAGATTCCTAAGTTTGATTTTATTTATTTTGGGAAAGATGGGACATTAGTAAAAGGCTTTCCCATAAATTTCATGCGCTTACTGCACAGCGTGTCCTTTTTTTTAACTCAGATAACACTACCCCCGCATACAAACACCCAATGGCGGCTAGAATTGTAAATTTGTTTAGGTTAGAAATTTCATGTAATGAAGAGAATGTCTTGAAAGGAAGGTTAAATTTCAATCTTCCGATAAATGTGGATGCACAAATTTTTAATAGGACAATAGTTTAGTGTAAAAGAAGTGTGTGAAACGTGTAAAATTTCCCAGCTTTTACAAGACAAAATCACAGTCACTCCTCATACAGCTCTTCATAAAGCTTCATGTTTAGGTCATTTTTCCAGTTCCCTTCCAGTAACAGCATATAGGTTGAGTAATACATTACGTAACATTGTTGAAGTCAATAAATGTCCACGTCAAAGATATTTCAATGATATAAAATGTTTATAAAACCCCCATTGTCTTTTTGTTTCAGATTATGATAAAAGAAAACAGAACCCAGTGAATCCTAAAATTCCCACCCTTCGTTCATAGATTAAGTTACATAAAGTGAACCACACTATTTCTTCGATTGTGAATAAATCTCAGGGACCTAATTATTTTGTCAATAGTTTCTTCTATGCAAAATTGAAAGCTGCATTTTCTTTTACATTGACTTGGGCTGTAAAAAATAACTATGTAACTGAAATGCTTCCGAGGAACAGAACACTCCCTCAGAAGGCTATTATTGCCTCTTTAGATACCACCAACCTTTACACTAACATTCCAGTTGACAACACACTGCAAATTGTAGGCACAAATTTCTTGATGCATAGGATATTGAGTACTGGCGAAATACTTAAGCTATTGGAACTAATACATAGATCTCTCTCTTTTACATATTTCACTTTCAACAGTAAAAACTATTTTGAGAAAGATGATCTTACGAAGGGCTGTAAGATTTGTATCCATCGCAAATACGTTGATGATATGTTTGTCCTATTTTATGTTGATGAACATGTTGCAATGAATCTAGCTAACGAACTGAATTAGTTAAATGCAAATATTCAAAACAGTCGTCGAGGTAATTATGGTGCACCACAAGCCGTAGATGACAGGGGTGAAGGACGGCTGCAAAGAAGTTTACGAGTGAAACTTTCAGCAACTGTTCGCCAGATGAACCGAAGGTCTGCCAACAGCGTCTCCTCATGGACCGTTCAGCAAACTTCTCTATATAAAGGCTTCCGCAGAAGGTACCTTGTTCATGCACCCATTCTGAATGCAATTAGAATTACATATTAATACCTTCAGCTGCTGACGGGCGTTGATAACAGGGTGAGTCACCTAACGTTACCGCTGGATATATTTCGTAAACCGCATCAAATACTGACGAACAGATTCCACAGACCGAACGTGAGGAGAGGGGCTAGTGTAATTGTTTAATACAAACCATACAAAAATGCACGGAAGTATGTTTTTTAACACAAACCTACGTTTTTTTAAATGGAACCACGCTAGTTTTGTTAGCGCCTCTGAACATATAAACAAATACGTAATCAGTGCCGTTTGTTGCATTGTAAAATGTTAATTACATCCGGAGATATTGTAACCTAGAGTTGAAACTTGAAACCTCCGACGTTCAGTTGCGTGTTGTAACAAACACGGGCCACGGTCGGCGAGCAGCATCTGCAGGGACATGTTTACGATGACGACCGTGTTTACGAGTGTGGCTGTAGTGCACTGTTGTGGTTTGCTTTAGCTGTCGCAGTGGCTGCACGTAGCGCTTGCTGCTATTGTTATTCTGCATTCGTCTCCGCACGCAGACCAACTGTAGTACACCGTGTTACCAGACGTCTGTGATAGTGTATTGTTGTCGGAACTGTGACCATGGTGTATTCGAACTCTGAAAAGGCGGAGATGATACTCATCTATGGCGAGTGTCGACGAAATGCAGCTGAAGCCTGCAGGGTGTATGCAGAACGGTACCCGGACAGAGAGCATCCAACGTGCCGCACATTGCAAAACATCTACCGCCAACGGTATGCAACAGGTATGGTCGTAGCACGCAAACGGGTCCGTAACAGGCCCGTCACAGGAGAAGCGGGTGCAGTTGGTGTGTTAGCTGCTGTTGCCATGAACCCATACATGAGTACACAGGACATTGCGAGAGCCGGTGGACTGAGTCAAAGTAGTGTCATGCGCATACTGCATCGTCACCGCTTTCACCCGTTTCATGTGTCGCTACATCAGCAATTACGTGGTGATGACTTTAATCATCGAGTGCAATTCTGTCAATGGGCATTAACAGAGAATGCGTTGCAGTTCTACCTGTTTACCGATGAAGCGGGTTTCACAAACCACTGGGCAGTGAATCTACGGAACATGCATTACTGGTCCGTTGACAATCCTCGCTGGCTCAGACAGGTAGAGCGACAGCGACCGTGGACTGTAAATGTATGGTGCGCAATCATTGGCGACCACTTCATTGGTCCTCACTTCATTGCAGGGGCCCAAACAGTTGCAACATACATCGCGTTTCTACAGAATGCTCTGCCAACGTTGCTCGAAAATGTCCCACTGGAAACGCGTCGACATACGTGGTATCAGCATGATGGTGCACCTGCACATTCCGCAGTTAACACCAGGCTGACCCTTGACAGGATGTTCGACGGCCGTTTCATAGGACGTGGAGGACGCATAAATTGGCCAGCCCGTTCTCCTGATCTTACACCTCTGGACTTCTTTATATGGGGTACGTGATGTGCCTACAACCCCAGAGGATATGAAACAACGTATTGTGGCAGCCTGCGGCGACATTACACCAGATGTACTGCGGCGTGTACGACATTCATTACGCCAGAGATTGAAATTGTGTGCAGCAAATGATGGCTACCACATGGAACATCTATTGGCTTAACATGTCGGAACACACTCTATTCCACTCCGTAATTGAAAACGGAAACCACGTGTGTACGTGTACCTCACGCCTCATGGTAATGTACATGTGCGTCAGTGAAAAATACCAATAAAAAGGTGTTAGCACGTGGACGTAATGTGCTGTTCCAGTCTCTTCTGTACCTAACGTCCATCACCGTTCCCTTTGGATACCTACGTAATTCGGTGCTCTCCGATACACACGATCGAATAGTGGAGGAGTGGTACTCAAACGTCAACTTTAGGTTACAATATCTCCGGATGTAATTAACATTTTACAATGCAACAAACGGCACTGATTACATATTTGTTTATATGTTCAGATGTGCTAACAAAACTAACGTGGTTCCATTTAAAAAAACGGAGGTTTGTGTTAAAAAACATACTTCCGTGCATTTTTTTATGGTTTGTATTAATCAATTACACTAGCCCCTCTCCTCACGTTCGGTCTGTGGAATCGATTCGTCAGTGTTTGATGTGGTTTACGAAATATATCCAGCGGTAATGTCAGGTGACTCATCCTGTATATATCAACAGGGACAGGTGAAAATGGGTGCCCCGAGCGGCACTCGAACCCGGGATCTCCTGCTTACATGGCAGATGCTCTGTCCATCTGAGCCACCGAGGGCACAGACGATAGTGCGACTGCAGGGACCATCTCGCCCACGCCTTCCGCGAGACCCACATTCTCGCCTTATATGTAGACACACTACATTCGTAGTGCCTCTGCCCAACACACTCATTACTCATGGAAGACATTCTTACCGAGTCCCGTAAGAGTTCGGGTAATATGTGTGCATCCGCACAGAAGAGGAAGATCATGGCCGGTATTGCCACAACTATATACTTATATGGATATGGTGTCTGTTCTTTCGGACATGTCCATATACTATTGGAACCAACAGTCTGCACTGAAGATGGTCACAAAGTGACCGAAATCGATCTGTAAAATAAAGGATTTCAATCTTTGCGACCGATGGTGCCATTTATCAAAAACATATTGTTAACTGTTCTATGCATTTTATGAATAGTACAGGAAGCGTACCACGTAGGTCTTAATTTGAGGAAGAAATTTCTGAGAAGGTGCGTTTGGAGCATCGCATTGTATAGTAGTGAATCATGGACCATGGGAAAACAGAAAAAGCAGAGAATCGAAGGATTAGAGGCGTGGTCGTCCAGAAGAATATTGCAAACAGGCTGGACTGGTAAAGTAATGAATGAGGAGGTTCTCCGCAGAATCGGCGAAGAAAGGAACATAGGAAAAACACTGACAAGGAGAAAGGAGAAGATGATTGGATATACTGTTTGTTAAGACATCAGGCAATAACTTCGATAGCACTGAGGGAGCTGTATAGCGTAAAAATTGTAGAGGAATACATCCAACAAATAAATGAGGATGTGGGATGCAAGTACTACACGGAGCTGAAGAAGTTGGCGCAGCAGATGGATTCCTGGCGGACAGCGTAAAACCAGCCATAAGACTGACGACTCAAGAATAAAAAATAGATAAAACAAAATATAAAAGAACGCGCGAAGGTTTGATAACGAATCATTGCTTATTGATTTTGACGCCAGGAACCAATACTCCCTACTACTTATAAGCTCTACAAAGTGTGGATGAGCAGGTAAATGTAAATATCGTGTGACTGGGGCCTCCGGTCAGGTAGACCGTTGGCTCGGTGAAAGTCTTTCGATTTGACGCCACTACGGCGACTTGAGCGCCCATGAGGATAAAATGATGATAATTACGACGACGCAACACCCAGTGCCTGAGCGGAGAAAATCTCCGACCCAGCCGGGAATCGAACCCAGGCACTTAGGATTGACATTCACTCACGCTGGCCACTTCTTTTTTTTTTTTTTTTAATCTGATTTTGTTCGTTTTCGTTCGTTGTATCTGCTCGGGGCGGACGTCGCAAGACACCCATTGTAGTTCGTCGTTGTTCCATTAACTCAGTTTTTTTTTTATTACAGAGGGCAGCTAACCCTCTGCCGAACACGCTGAGTTACCGTGCCGGCTAATGTTAAGACATCAGGCAATAACCACTCATCTGCCGGTGGCCGATAGATGTTTTTAACTGGAGAGTTAGGGTACTTTTGTCTGATTATTTCTTTGTGGAGGCCGTTTCGAAACCTGGCTTGTGGCCTGATGTGGCCAGGGACAACGAGCGTCCTGTTCTTTTTAAGAGGGCGCATTGAAAAGTAATCCCTCCGAATATTTTATTTGAATACTTTTAAAAATTTTTAAATCAAATTAATGTTTCTAACAGTCTATATCTTTATTCTTCATGTCTACGTATTTATTTTTCAACCTAGTCAGTCTAGCGATGAACATATTTCTCTCAACTAAAAAAGTTTGTTGATACCGTCTCTGTAGAATGTATGACTTTGCTGACGGTGCCACAACCTCAACTCTGCTTGCTCTTGTTTATCACTCTCCAAGTGAAATCCTCAAAGTGTGCTGTACATTCTGGCAACAGTAAAACATCGAAGAGGTCAAGTCGGAAATATATGGAGGATGGTCGACGACGATGAACCAAGGCGTCGGATTGTTGCAAATGTCGCAGTGCTCGTCTGCGTCCTGGCATTGTCTTGCTGAAGTACAGGGAGCTCCGCGTGTGGATGAACTCCTCAAATTTGAAACTCGATTACAGCACGCTGTGTGCCACGCATACACGCAGTTACGTTGCTCACCGCCATGTTACACGGTACAATTGGAGCCCTCTGGCGGCAGAGGGCTGCAGATATGTAAACGTGAAGAATATAAATGTAGAATGCTAATAACGTTTCTTTATTTTAAAAGTTTTAAAAGTTTTTACATTAAAAGTTCAGAAGCGTTACTTTCCAGCAAGCTCTAAAACATAATGCCTTGCGATTGGTTAAGTAAAGCCCAACGTGGGGAACTGTGGACATTTCCACTGCTTTTTCTATTCATACTTTGTCTGGTAAACTTCAAGGGGAACAGAGCAACGAACTTTTGGCGGTGTGTTAACTACCATTCGAGGCGGTATATGGGTGATGCCTCCCTTTCTTTTCTTTTTTTTTTAAGAACTTCTATTTACCAGTACGCAGATGCATTACATCATGAGACAAATGGTAGAATATGACATCGATACCGCCCGAAAAATGCTATAGTAACAATAAGTAATTCAATTCTTTATGTCATAATTGGTTCAAAATGAAAAACTTTCTTCTTTCTTGCCAAGTCTATGGCTTTTCCGTTGTGTTCAACATATTTACTGTGAAAACTACATTGCTGTTTGACGAAATAGACTTCTCCACTTTTCAAGCTGAGGACTTTTAATTTCCGTTAAATTGTCTTTGCGAGGAAGTTGTTGCAGCACTTGTTATATCGTCGCTTATTCTGCAGAATTTTATGGTATTCCATGATGTAATATAGCGGGTGCTTTGTTGTTAGATTGTAGTTGGCACAGTTGCCGAAGACCCTAATGTGACTTTTATTTTCGTCTCTGGGTATAGGCACCAATAAGGTTTTGTGATTTGTTGCACTATTTCAACGTTCTCACTGGTCCCGCTAATTTTTTGCTGGTCCATGTCCAGGACAATTTAGCTGTTATCAAAAGAACTAATTGAACGCCTTACACCCGAGTGGTTTGCCGACTGGCTGACTAACGCGCCCACTCTTAAAAAATGAGCTCTTCTGACGGTGGACAATGTAGATTCCTAAGAAGTTGAAGACAGCACTCTGGCTGTGTTGGTGCACTGAGTAAGGTGTGTTCTTAAGAGCTCTTCTAGCGTAAACCCTTTTTTTCGGTTAGGATACGTTACTTAATTCGTAGTTCAGTGTAGATGAACAATGCGTTACTTAAATTCGACCACCAGGTGAACAAATGTTCTTCGTTGACGCGTGAAGTCTTGATTTCTTTCTATTATGTGTTGTTTTGTGAAGTATGAGTATGATCTCGGGGTCAACCTATCATCCTATCGATTATCTGAGTAGAACGAAAACCTGGATCGCTATCCGAACTTGTGAGTGCCAAATTTCATCAACATTTTTATGTTTATGGTGACTCGAACTTAAGGCGACGGATCACCGACAATAATACCATACCTTTGTTCTCTACATAGCGTACTGATCGTTGTGAATAGTTACAAGCCAGGGGACATGTGGGTAACTTGAAATTTGTCAGAATTATTAGAATTTTAGGCAGCATTGTGAATTTAATTTCCGGCGCCCTTTTTATCAATCTGTAATGATGTTGCGTAATGCAGTATGAATCACATACAGGGTGAGTCGCCTACAGTTACCGCTGGATATATTTCGTAAACCACATCAAATACTGACGAACCGATTCCACAGACCGAACGTGAGGAGAGGGGCTACTGTAATTGGTTAATACAAACCATAAAAAAATGCACGGAAGTATGTTTTTTAACACAAACCTACGTTTTTTTTAATGGAACCACGTTAGTTTTGTTAGCACATCTGAACATATAAAAAAATACGTAATCAGTGCCGTTTGTTGCATTGTAAAATGTTAATTACATCGGGAGATATTGTAACCTAAAGTTGACGCTTGAGTACCACTCCTCCGCTGTTCGATCGTGTGTATCGGAGAGCACCGAATTACGTAGGGATCCAAAGGGAACGGTGATGGACGTTAGGTAAAGAAGAGACTGGAACAGCACATTATGTCCACATGCTAACACCTTTTTATTGGTCTTTTTCACTGACGCACATGGCATTGTGCGACATCCCACATGTCTGAAGATCCTACAGAGTGGCTCCAGGTATACTCTACTGAGTTTAAATACTTCCGATGGCCACCAAATACCACACAAATGATCATTATTGAGCATGCATGGGATGCCTTGCATCGTGCTGTTGAGAAGAGATCTCCACCCCCTCCTACTGTTACGGATTCATGGTGTCAATTCCCTCCAGCACTACTTCAAACATTAGTCGAGGCCATGTCACGTCCTGTTACAGCAGCTCTGCATACTCTCGGAGACCCTACACGATATTAGGCAGGTGTATCAGTTTCTACATCTACATCTACATCTACATTTATACACCGCAAGCCACCCAACTGTGTGTGGCGGAGGGCTCTTTACGTGCCACTGTCATTACCTCCCTTTCCTGTTCCAGTCGCGCATGGTTCACGGGAAGAACGACTGCCGGAAAGCCTCTGTGTGCGCTCGAATCTCTCTAATTTTACATTCGTGATCTCCTCGGGAGGTATAGGTAGGGGGAAGTAATATATTCATCCAGAAACGCACCCTCTCGAAACCTGGACAGCAAGCTACACCACGATGCACAGCGCCTCTCTTGCAGAGTCTGCCACTTGAGTTTCCTAAACCTCTCCATAACGCTATCACGTTTACCAAATAACCCTGTGACCAAACTCGCCGCTCTTCTTTGGATCTTTTCTATCTCCTCTGTCAACCCGACGTGGTACGGATCCCACACTGATGAACAATACTCAAGTATAGGTCCAACGAGTGTTTTGTAAGCCACCTCCTTTGTTGATGGACTACATTTTCTAAGGCCTCTCTCAATAAATCTCAACCTGGCACCCGCCGTACCAACAATTAATTTTATATGATCATTCCACTTCAAATAGTCCCGTACGCATACTCCCAGATATTTTACAGAAGTAACTGCTACCAGCGTTGGTTCCGCTATCATATAATCATACAATAAAGGATCCTTCTTTCTATGTATTCACAATACATTTGTTTATGTTAAGGGTCAGTTGCCACTCCCTGCTCCAAGTGCCTATCCGCTGCAGATCTTCCTGCATTTCGGTGCAATTTTCTAATGCTGCAACTTCTCTGTATACTACAGCATCATCTGCAAAAAGCCGCATGGAACTTCCGACACAATCTAATAGGTCATTTATATATATTTTGAAAAGTAATGGTCCCATAACACTCCCCTGTGGTACGCAAGAGGTTACTTTAACGTCTGTAGACGTCTCTCCATTGAGAACAACATGCTGTGTTATGTTTGCTAAGAACTCTTCAATCCAACCACACAGCTGGTTTGATATTCCGTAGGCTCTTACTTTGTTTATTAGGTGACAGTGGGGAGCTGTATCGAACGCCTTCCGGAAGTCAAGGAAAATGACACCTACCTGGGAGCTTGTATCTAGTATTTTCTGGGTCTCATGAACAAATAAAGCGAGTTGGCTCTTACACGATCGCTGTTTCCGGAATCCATGTTGATTCGTACAGAGTAGATTCTGGGTTTCCAGAAATGACATGATACGCGAGCAAAAAACATGTATTAAAATTCTTCAACAGAACGATGTCAGAGATATAGGTCTATAGTTTTGCGCATCTGCTCGACGACCCTTCTTGAAAACTAGAGCTACCTGTGCTCTTGTCCAATCATTTGGAGCCTTCCGTTCCTCTAGAGACTTGCGGTATACGGCTGTTAGAAGGGGGCAAGTTCTTTCGGGTACTCTGTGTAGAATCGAATTAATACCCCGTCAGGTTCAGTGGACTTTCCTCTGTTGAGTGATTTCAGTTGCTTTTCTATTCCTTGGACATTTATTTCGATGTCAACCATTTTCTTCGTCCGTGCGAAGATTTAGAGAAGGAACTGCAGTGCTGTCTTCCTCTGTGAAACAGCTTTGGAAAAAGGTGTTTAGTATTTCAGCTTTACGCGTGTCATCCTCTGTTTCAATGCCATTATCATCCCAGAGTGTCTGGATATGCTGTATCAATCCACATACTGATTTAAATTAAGACCAAAACTTCATAGGATTTTCTATCAAGTCGGTACATAGAATTTTTCTTTCGAATTCACTGAACGTTTCACGCATAGCCCTCCTTACGTTAACTTTGACATCGTTTAGCTTCTGTTTGTCTGAGAGGTTTTGGCTGCGTTTAAATTTGCAGTGAAGCTCTCTTTGCTTTCACAATAGTTTCCTAACTTTGTTGTTGAACCACGGTGGGTTTTTCCCGTCCCTCACAATTTTACTCGGCACGTACCTGACTAAAACGCATTTTACCATTGCCTTGAACTTTTTCCAAAAACCCTCAATATTGTAAGTGCCGGAACAGAAATTTTGGTTTTGATCTGTTAGGTAGTCTGAAATCTGCCTCCTATTACTCTTGCTAAACAGATAAACCTTCCTCCCTTTTTTTATATTTCTTCGGCTCTTCAGTGTATGTAGAGACTCTAATTTTTACTTTTTGGCTGTTGAAGACATTTGCAATTTTTTTGTGATATATTGACAACTTATGGGATGTTAGCTACATATTTATTTTATCTTTATCATCTGTGATGCGTTTCTTGTATGGGTCGTTATTTACTTTGCATAGTACTGTGTCAATGGCTTGTAGGCCACTGCTTTGTAGTGTAATTAGTAGTTCTGAACCAAGAATGCACGCAACAGTAAATATAATGGAACAGACTGGAGTTGCACATGGCTACATTCCTTTCGTGGTTCGGCTGTGCCCCTTTGTACTTTCATTCATTCTCTCAAAATACAGAGTGGTGCAAGTAAAATGAAGCCCGTGTAAATATAAAGGAAATGCAGTCACATTACAGAAACGAAAATCCGAAATGGACTTATCATTTACTTACAGAGAATAAATGCATTTATAGAAGATTTTCAAAGCGACCTCCTACAACATCAATACACAGTTGCGCACGGCTGACAGTATGCAAAAACGCAACATACATGGAACCGTGTTGAGGGTAGCATCAACAAATATCCGCCCAATCATGCGTGTTCCTGGAACGCCGAACCACATGCCGATTTTTTTCATCATGGAGTGGTTGCTGAGACACAACGTTAGGATTCTCCGTTGCCCAGTACCTCGTGTTCTATGAATTCACATGACCGGAGAGATGGAAACACGTTTCATACTTATGATGTAGTGGAAAGCATCTCACAGTCCATCGTTGATATTATTCAAAAGCCATTTCTAGTAATCTACAGGTTTACGACTGTCATTCTCCCGTAATTGCTGGACAAACGTCACACCATATGGCTTCAAATTAATATTTTGTCAATTTCCGCTAGTAACTGCTACTGACGTACGCCTGTTGGGCACATTTACACATAGACTTCTTTGGGCTCTGAATAATTCTTCAGCGGATGTCTGCAATAACTCCTGGTCTGTGAACTGAAGAATTTTTTTGTTTTTTTATTTACATTTTGCACAGATTTGTAGGCACAGATTTGTAGGCGCAATAGTTTTTATACGGTTTGTATTGCTCTCCTTGCTTGTAGTCCTCTATATGGATACATGACCCCGAAAATTTAGCGATTTTCCTCAATCGAACCTGTCTTCGCACATGCTTCCACAATTTCAATTCTTTCTTCTATCGAAAGAGTCATTCTGCAGGCCTCAAGGAGAAACGTCTAACCTCACTGTTGAAATAAACTGAAACGCTGACAAAAGAATGCTAACAATCGATTATTGCGTTAACTGCCTATTTTTGTAGCTGTTACTCTCCTTCAGACGTCGAAATATTGCATTCGCATTCAGAGGTGAGGCGAGCTACCTTTAACTGCGTCACCCTGTACTTTTAACTTCCTTCAGTGATTCTTCTGCGTACAAGTTGTCTGAATGAGCTAGTCCCACAACTGTTTCTCTTTGTTCTCATTCCTACATCTGCTACTGTGGAACGTGCCAGTGACTCTGATAGCGAGACTATTTATTCGCGCCCACCAACGGCGCTGCCACGTATGTGAAACGGACAGCGAGCTCACGGCAGTCGTATTACGAATCAATATTACCAGTTTTCAAAATGTTCACTCAGCTATATCATTCTTAATTTCTTTATTTTATGGCTTTCGACCACTGTTTGATTATGCAAAGAACTATGTGTTTTTTTCGGTTTTTTGTTTAAATTTCTCTCCGTCTATTGCTGTTAGGACGAATGCTGTTTTCTTACTTACGTACTCGTCCCCACACGTGGAGGGCTTTGTATTTTAATTCTGAATTTTGCGTATTTGTTTATTTACTCGTAACCCGCCTGACAGTAATTTTCCTACCATATAATTATATCGTGCCCCATCTGGTGGTTCATGTTAGTGCATGCGCCGTCCACTGCTAATTCTGCGGCAACATTCTGTTCATATATGTAAATTCCACGGCAGTATGTTTCGCATTAACATATTTTTTCTGCTTCTTTTTTGTAATTCTTTTAAACGTTTGTAGTTTTTATTGTTGTTCTGCATTACAACTGTTCACCATATCTTCAGTGCTGCTATTTCTACGTTACGTCTATCGGCCTCACCTAGGTGAAGTTTTCCTTACAAAACTCCACGCGGCGTACAGTTTCCTCCAGTTCGACGTACATGTTTACCTGTCTGTTCTGACGAAACTACTGTGTATAAAGTTATGCCAATTTCGCACATATTTGTAAGCGTGGTCCTGTTTCGGCGCTTCTAGTCTGTGGGCTGTGGTGTGTTGCTGGCGAGAAATTCTCTGAACAAGGACTTTGTAACACTTTAATTCATATTCCATGTTAACAAAATCGTCTTGTACAAAAACTCTATTCAGATTCTTTGTTTTAAATTCTCTTTACATGAGTTAATTTTCTGTCGAAATAGCGAAACATCAGTTTCTTTTAGTGTCTTATTTCCCAGTCTAGTTCCCTCAGTACTGCCGGATTTAATTCGGATACACCTAATTAACTTTGTTTTACTTTGTTCATGATCATTTTCTAACTTCTTTTCAAGATGCTATTCATTCCGTTCAAGTAATCTTCCAACTTCTTCACCTTCTCAGACTGAATTACCAAGTCATCGGCAAACCTTAAAGTTTTTATTCCTTCCAACGGAACTTTAATTCCCTTTCCAAATATCTCTATGGTTTTTTCCGCTGGCTGCTCAATGCGCGGATTGAAGACTGTAGAAAGAAATCCTCTGCGGAAAGCATTGGAGAGAGGTTGTGTGTGGAAAAATTACGTCGCGGGCTGGTATGAGGGGTAAGAACTTTCTGAAAACCTGGCAGAAGATATTAGTCTTGATTTGATTCTTCGCATCAGCTACATTGAAGGAAGTGAGTTTTAGCTTGGGGGAAAAAAACACCAAGCGACTGCTTGCGTATAAGATTTGGTCTTAGCGTTGAATTCTGAATTATGAAGTAGACTGATAAGAAATGAGAGTATTCGCAGTGTTAGAGCGAAATAAATAGGGGGTAACTGTAACTAGAAGAACCCAGAGGTTTATATGACGTACGTTAAGAGATCAAGGAATAAGTTCCTTGAGACATACGGATGAAGTGAGAGACAGGAAAACGTAGAACAAACAGTTTAGGAAGTTATATTTATGCGATTCTCCGAGATGAGGGATTTGGCACGCGATACCAAATTGTTGCGGCTCGATTCAAACAAAAAAACGTGGTTGTTGCCCCCCCCCCCCCCCCCACCCACAAACCAAAATTAAGTACAACGTTCAACTCTGATTCCATAACGAACTGTTGTCACAGCGACATCAGACAAATATAAGGAAGGGTAGGAACACAGCAATCAGTCGCAATGCCATTTTTTTTTTATCCTTGCGTATTCAGACTTCAACTACAAATAGCCACCTCCGCTGCATTTGAGTGAGTAATAATCCAACAAAAAGCAGTTTACTTCACCAATTGACTTCCCGCTATGTGGGGAGCACTCACCTTTCCTTCTGCCTATAAACCAGTAAACTCAGATGATGATGTGAACTGCTGCAAGTTTATTGAATTATAACTCACTAAACTGAACTGAAGATAGCTATTTATAACTGAAATATGTGTATACAAGAATATTAAGAAACGAATGAGATTGCGACTAATTTCTGTGTTCCTATCCTTCCTAATAAAGTGCATTGTGTATGAGAAAAACTAGTAACAGACGCAGCAGCTAAGAACACGTATCGTTCTAAAGGAGAAGCTGCGGGTAATGAGAGACAGTAAGCTGCGATTTGTGAAGAAACCGTCCGACTTTGGTAGTCCGACTTCAGGTCACTTGGACACGGTACAGTCGGTCTGAATTCGCAACATCCCTCGACGCATGTCAAAAATGGCTCTGAGCACTATGCGACTTAACTTCTAAGGTCATCAGTCGCCTAGAACTTAGAACTAATTAAATCTAACTAACCTAAGGACATCACACACACCCATGCCCGAGGCAGGATTCGAAGCTGCGACCGTAGCGGTCGCTCGGCTCCAGACTGTAGCGCCCAGAACCGCACGGCCACTCCGGCCGGCTCGACGCATGTCTTTACCTTCAATCACGACAACCAAACGTTGATGCTGCTTATGGCTTACATCCACTGTTCATCACATTTTAAAACATTGTGATTCCTTCATACATTTCAGCTTACTGTGAGACGAATGTGGATTTAAATTTTTTAATACTGAGGGGACTAATCTTTCCGTCGAGGGTTTACTGCGTTACCGTGATACTGATTCTCATAATTTTACTTTAGCCACATATTACTTCTGTACCATTTTGTTATTAGTTACTTACATCGCTACCGATCTTCTCACTTTTTTGTTCAAAGAAACTGGGTAACTACGTGATTTTAGTACCTGTGGTTTCACATTCAAGTTTTTCTTTTCTTATGAGTCTCTCTCTCTCTCTCTTTCTCTCTCTCCATCCCTGTGTGTGTGTGTGTGTGTGTGTGTGTGTGTGTTTGTTTCGTAATGTTAGTGGAGATTATACGAAGTATTACATTCTTAACCGGACCCGTAAAGAAAACATCTGTTGCGACGCTAAAGCCCTAACTTTCCTGTGCTCAAACCACTCTTACATCACCATCATCACCCTCTCAATGAGCGCCGTTGTCACCGCCGTTCGTTGTTATTGTATGCCTCGTCGCTGTCGTTGTATTCCTTGTGGTCATATTCAGCACCGTCATCATCGTCAGCACCGTCGTTGGACTTCACAACGTCATCGTTGTATTCCTCCATGCTGTAGTCAGCACCATCGTCGTTATCGCCAGCACTGTCGTCGCCGTCGTCGTCGTCTTTTTCGTCGCCTACGTAGTAATCGTCAGCAAGGTCTTCATCGTCGTAAGCAATATCGTCGTTGTCGTCGCTGCCGACGTCGCCGTTGTAGTAGTGGTAGTAGTAGTAGTAGTAGTCAGGACAGTCGTCGTTGTCGTCGCCAGCGGAGTAGCCTGTCGTCGTTATCGTCGTCTTAGCAGTAGTATTAATAGTAGTCATCAGCAACGTCGTCTTTTTGCTCTTTCTTTGCAGATAATGTGAAGATGCCTCAAAAAAGCGGAAACTCTTTGTCAAATACTCGTAATCATTATTTTTCATCCAAGGCTGTTTTCTTTGTGAAGCTACGTATGGTGCTTCGCTGCATTCTCATAACAGTAGTGTGAGCTCCGCTTAAATCACTAATACTTTCCACTGTGTCTAACCTTTGTGTAACAGCAACCAGCGAGACGTTTTATGTGAAGCGCTCTCGTTCCAAGAAAACCTGCCCTTTTTAAATAAAGGGAAAAGTCTGTCCATTAGGCGCGCGGGGTAGCCGCGCGGTCTAAGACGCATTGTCACGCTCCGTGTGGCTCATCCCGTCGGAGGTTCGAGTCCTCTATCGGGCATGGGTGTGTGTGTGTGTTTTATCCACAGCGTAAGTTAGTTTAAGTTACATTAAGTAGTGTGTAGGCTTAGGGACCGATGACCTCTGCAGTTTGGTCCCATAAGACCTTACCACGAATTTCCAAATTTTTCCGTCCATTATTTTGCAGTAGCCAAATATAATCAAGCTAAGACGAACGTTAACTCTTTGTGCGCACATTCTCCAGCGAAATCTGTTCACAGCGGGGCAGCAGAGAGTCCAGGGCTCGGCTGATCTGGAGAGCGGGCAGATTGGAGTGGCGTCCAGAATCAGTCAGCGAGCGGAGTCAGGCCCTCGGCGGCAGCCGTGCTAACGGCCCGTGGTCTCGCCGGCGGCGGCCTTTCATGAAAGTCAGATGGTAGCGCGTCGCCGCCGCCGTCGCCGCCGCCGCCCCGGCGCTACTTTGGACACTGACAAAAGGCGGCGGAGCAGGCGCAGGTAGCAGCTGGCGCTGGTGCCGCGAGATACATCGGCGCCGTAAAATTCTCAGCCATAAAGGCGACTCCGAGGCGCCGCCAGGAAGCTCATCCCCGCGGCTCGCGGAGACGCGCCAGAATTTCGTTAGCGCCGCGGCGCACCCTCCTGCCTGATACACTGCGGCCGTGTCGCGCTCCGTACGCCACACTGCCTCAGTGGTGGGAACTCCCCTCTAACACAGGCAGCAACGTCAGTTAACCCGGCTGTTCTGTTCACTTTTACTACACAAATGACCCATCCACTACATTGGAATTAGGCAGTTTTTAATCCACGACATACCGTCCTTTAGCGGTGTTTTGTATTTGACGGACAACAAATATTGGGAAATAAGATTCCGAACTTTTCCGCCCTAATATTTTAATCACATGTCACCTGAAGATGTGGCTTTAACGCCACGAAACCGGTAGTGGTAGAGTAATAAAGAACCAAAATACAGCTGAAGCGGTTATTAGTACCCAAGATTTTACAGAATGTTTCTAGAGAAATGGTTGCTAGACATTTGTTACCCCCAGTTTCCTTATGCCACAAACTATTTGTGGATTCCCATGTGAGCGTATACACCCGCAAGGAATAGCAGTCCTAAGTATATCTGAAAAAGAGAATTATCAATGTTTGTCCATTGTTTGCCATAAACTCGTTGCCCCTCAGTATCTAACATGCCTATTATTGCATTCCGAAGTGCTGTAGAAAATAATACTTCAAATGAACTTTTTCATCACTTATTCTGCTGCTTGCATACCTCGTAAATCCTGGCGCGCTACTGATGACACTGAAAGCAAGTCGTCGGCCGTGCTGTGCTGGTGGTTGCAACTGTCATTCTATGTTTCCGTTCTTAGAAATAGAAGTCTGTACACTAATTTGAACAGGCTGTGCTCTGTTGTCACTGTCATCATAACCCTCGCTTTCAGATGCATTGCTGACATGATCTTAGAACTCGGAAAGTGATCTTTAGTCTGTTTAGATATTTCCTAATTCCTCAAACTTAGTATAAGACAATGATGTAATCACCAAGATGTCACAGTTCAGACTGATCCCAAACGATAGAGAAAACAAACTGAGCGGAAACAATGGATAATTTGGGCAGTTAACAAGCCGTAATGAGAAGTCCATTGTTGTAAACGCATAATCTTTGTTGACTTGTGGAATATTGAGAGTAAGCATGAACAACTGCCACCTCGTTATGTTAGTTTCAGTTTCTGTTGTCACTGAGTTGCTGCTTTGCCTCCCCATGAGCGGCAGCAGCGGCGCTTATCGATATAAGCCCTGGCGAATTATCTTTGCTAACTGCTATTAGATCCCGGTTGTCGTGTGTTCGGAGTTAGTCCGGACCTGCCGGTGAGTTGCGAGGCGCTAGAAGTGCAGTTCGGACCTGGCAATGTTTGACTTAGGAAGTGGCAGAAGTTCAGTCGGGGCTCGGTTGCAGTGAGGCCCAGACAGCCATGACTCGCCCTAAGGTTGCCGATACATAGGACTTGAGTGCGGACCACCTTGGTTGGTCGTCGGTCGGCCGTCTTGTGGGATGACGTGGACGTGGCCCGGCGATCGCTTATGGATTGCCTGCGTGTACTGACTCGTGATTCGTCCTTGTTATTGCACAGTCGCTGCCGTCAGTATTGTCTAGTCCTTCGAGCAAGTGTTCGTTAAACTGTGTGTAGCTTGTGATGTCAACTGCTCAGTTACTTTAGTGCTGTCTCCGTGTTGATGTGTGGCAGTCGGCCGGTTGGCGTGGAGCAGCGAGAAAATCTCTGGAGGGTGTAGTTCGGCCGGGCAGCTGGCGGTCTCTTACGCAGCGTCGGAGTGTGTGGGGCTGTTCCCATTGCTACGAGGCCGTTGACGTAAATATAGGCAGTGTCCTTTCCTCGCCGTGCTGGTCGAGTGGAGCGCAAGTTACCTTGTCGGTGGGTCCGTTGACTGTCTGTTGGTTGGGTTATCGTCGGATCGAGAATGGTTGGGCCGACTGCCTGTCTCACCTAAGTGAACGTTAGTATAAGTGCTGGCCGACCCCCAAAACTTCTGAGAGCCCTTTTCTTATTTTTTGTTGTGTGTGTTTGTATGGCTCATAGCCGATGGTTTTGAATTAGTGGTGTTTTAAGTCATGGGCCTTCAGCCGCTTTAAAATTAAAGTTTCTTGCTTTTCAAGTGTCAGATTGTTTGGACCTTCAGCCTGATTAATATACTGTTTAAAGATAAAGTCTTGGGCCTTCTGCCTAATAAAAATTATGTTAGTTATATTTGAAGTCATGGGCCTTCAGTCGTTTTAAAATTAAAGTTCCATGCTGGTCAAGTGTTAGATTGTTTGGGGCCTTCAGCCTAATTTAAGATAAGGCTTTGTTGCTTACCCCTCGGATGCATGGTGCCGAAAACACACATGAATGCATATGCAGGGCCTCCAAGGCCATGCCGTAATTTAAAATTTTCCTCTTTTCATATAATCATTCTTTGGAGTCAAATTTAGTTTTGTCAAATTTATTGTCATATTGAAAGATTCCTAAGATACAGTAACAGGATCTGGTGGGCAAGATTAACATTTTATTAATTTAAAAGAACTCTAAGAGTGAATTTTTATTAGTTACATCCATTTACAAACACCATATACAAATAATTTTATTAATTCACTTATAAGTTGCAGTTTACATTTTATAACATTTATTACAACCAATTTCTTCAATTAAAACATCATTATTCACAATATTATGTATGTAGGCAATATTTTGACAAAAAGTTATTATTCATTGTTCACATAAAATTGCATTTTTCTTAGTTTTCAACATGTGACAAACAAGAAACACAAAGAACGCCACTATGTTCCTTACAAATGTTGGTTTTACACTTAATGCATGTCATAGCACTCTTCCTGTGTTTATTATATAGACAATAATTGCATCTTTTTCTTTTTCCTGAAGCAGGTTCGGCAATATGACATCTTTTTGAACACCACATCTTTGCATGGTATCAACGATTTTCTTTGGAAGATTAGGGATCTGAATACGAAGTTCCATTAGTGGTCTTACCACTTCCTCTGCTAAATCTCTTAGGAGCAAACGCCTTTTATCACTTCTTCCACTATGGTATGTCAGATGTTGGGCGGAAAATAAAATTTCACTGTTCATTGCTGCGACATACATCATATTCATTCATAACGCAAATGGCCATCTTCTTGTTTGTCTCTTGCAAGTCTAATAACGAATTTTCTGGTGCATTTGATCTACTCCACCCTTCGTAGAGTTATAGAACTTTATTATATCTGGTTTCTTTTTTGCATGGGTTTCATCAGTGTCTCTGTCATGATGCATTGTGCTAATGAGAACTACAGACTTTATCTTTTTGGGAACATAACTCCCCATTGTAATGTCACCTCTGAATGCAAACAAAGAGGAATAAATTGCTCTTGGCCGGCCAGGGTGGCCGAGCGGTTCTAGGCGCTTCAGTCTGGAACCGCCCGACCGATACGGTCGCAGGTTCGAATCCTGCCTCGGGCATGGATGTGTGTGATGTCCTTAGGTTGGTTAGGATTAAGTAGTTCTACATTCTAGGGGACTGATGACCTCAGATGTTAAGTCCCATAGTGCTCAGAGCCATTTTTTTAATCGCTCTTGTGCCAGATGGTTTCATCTCATTAGGGATTTCTGGTTTATTTTGTTTGATTGTTCCCACCACTGTAATTTGCTTCTGAAGCATCTCTTCTGCCAGCTGCATACTAGTAAAGAAGTTGTCAACAGTAATATTTTTTGATGATCCTTCAATGCTTTTAGGGAGATCTTTCACCACATTCTTTCCAAGATTTTTCTGAATAGGTTCATGGGGCTTCCTTCCTGTGTAAACAGTTCCGTCTAAAGCATATGCAGATGTGGCATCACATAATCAAAATATTTTTATGCCATACTTGGCTGGTTTAGAGGGCATATTGTGGGTGAAGCTGCATGTTCCACGGAATGGGACTAGCTGCTCGTCAACTGTGAGCGAATCATTGGGAATCATTCTATTTCTACACTTGGCAAGAAATAGTTCCCATACATAGTGAACAGCTGCAAGTTTGTCATCTGCCGATCGAGCTTCATGGGTACGCCTGTCATCAAATCTAATCATTCTCCTTATATCCTCGAATCTATTTGCTGACATGGTGGCCTTATAAGTAGGATTTGCCTTTTCATCCAAGAATAATTCTCTAATAGGGGCATCCCAACTCTTCTCAACACCAGGAAGCAGTAAAAGTCCAAGAAAATCCTCCATTTCAGCAAGCGAAACGTTTTTTCCATTTTTACCACGTAAAGCAGCCACTCTTCTGCCTTCAATATTCGTGCAGTTGATGATTTCCTCTAGTACTTCCTTGGAGAAGAGATAGTCCCTGGCATCCTTAGGTATACAGGTTTTCAAACCACGGGCTGGACCAGGTGCCTTCTTTACGATATTATGGACAAGCGTACGAAAAGTTGCAGGAGGATCTAATTTCCAAATCGTTCCATTCCGACTAATATATGTGTGGTCTTCTATACCTTTTTGTGGTGGTTCTTCATCTTCAGACTCTGATGAAGTAATATTGTCGGGAGGACTGTCATCTGCCTCAATATTAACATCTGCAGGTTCATTGGCTTATTCTTCACTATTTGCATCTTCAAAAATATTTCCTTCCTCGCAAGAATCATCTTCTTCAAACCACTGAGCCACAATACTTTCTAAATTATCTGCATTTGCACGAGCTGACTCTCTTGCTTTGCCTGTCGAAGCCATAGCAAAAGGCGTGTCTCTCGAACAGCAGCTTGTGCAGCACTAAACGAGTCATACTCGTAACAATATGGGCCTTGCAGCAACAAACAAACTACAGTAACAATGACGCTGACAAGAGCAGCACAGGATAACAATACTATGCAATAATAAAACATTTGATAGCAAAAAGATTAATAATACCCCAACATCGCCAATATGTAAAAGTAGTGTGTATTATTGTTTAGTTGTCCTATTACTACTACAGCTGTTGCTGCTGCTACTGTTGGCAATCCTGTTGCTGGAAATACCACTACAGTTATTGTTGAATTAATAACTGCTCCCAAACAAATGTTGAGGACAATATAGGCTAAAGAACATTTATAAATGTGTGAGGGCTTCTGAAGACCTGCTTATGCATTCACGGTTTATGGGTCTAACGTATTGAATTATATAAAAAAATTAAAAAGGTATCTCGTTCAGACTTGATAGGAGGAATGTCACAGTGTTAATAAAAGAGTACTGGAAAGCAGTTTGAAACCAAACAAGAAATTACAGAATTTTTTGAAAAAATGAAGATATACAAGGGCCTTGGAGACCCTGTACATGCACCCTAGGGTTAAATTAATTTTATCTTAACTGATGGGGCCTTCAGCCGCTTTTAAATTAAGGATCTTTGTCTTTCAAGGATCAGACTGTTTGGGGCCTTCAGCCTGGTTGAAGGTAAGGCCTTCTGCCTTGTGCTTTTTTATTTAATTTTACCTTGAGTCTTAAATCATCGGTCTTCAGCCGTCTTCAAATTAAAGTTGTTGCTTTCCAAGTGTTAGATTTATGGACCTTCAGCCAAATTATAGAACTTACTTAAAGTAAGGCCTTCTGCCTTCTAAATATTCTTTATGGCGTCTAAATTTTGAGTTAATGGCTTTCAGCCGTTTTTTTTAAATTAAAGTGGTTATGCCCTTAAGGTATAAGATAGTGTGGCGATTCAGCCGATAACTAGGTTCAAGAATCTGTACTGTAATGTTTGGTCAAAGAAATAAAGTTATATGTGTTCGAGTGTAAGTGACAGACTATCATTTTGGCCCCTTTCCACAATTCAATCTAGCTGACCTGTCCTGCGGATTTGGCAGGGCGTTTCAGTTACTACTATAAAATATGAGACAACGAGAAAGTATTGTAATAGAGTAATCATATTAATGTCAGGTCACTTTGACCCAAACATTAAGTTTGTAACTCTTAAGATTTATGACCAGATGACTTAAAATGCAAAGTGTACAACTTTTCTTCCACGGTTTTTTCCCCAACATTTGAGGCTTTAATGAAACAAATTGGTTACACATGTATCATTCAAAGTATTTTACATCGCTGGGCACTACTTTCTCCCATCTTTCGATCTTTCGGGCAGTATACGAATCCCGCGTCGAAAAAATTGTTCATCTTTTTAAGCGATCCACGAATCTATCCAATTTGTGACTTCTTCATGAGATCGGAAGTGTCGATGAGCCAGGCAATGCACCATTGATCTAAACAAGTGATAATCAGAGGCAGCAATGTCTCCAGGATACGGCTGGTGGAGTAGGACGTCCCACTTTAAAGTTTCCAAGTACGTTTTCACATCTTTTGGAGCCTGGGTTCGAGCGTTGTCGTGCTGCAAAATCACTTTATCCTGCCTCTCGCTGTATTGTGGCCGTTTGTCTTTTAATACTCTACTGAAACGCATTAATTGCATTAGCTAACGAGCACCTGTGATTGTTTCACTTGGTTTTAACGTCTCATAGTACACGAAGCCGAGTTGGTGCCACCAAATTCATTGCATGATCTTGGAGCCATGAGGATCCTTACCATACGTACTTGAGAGCATTCGATGAGACTCATCCGCTGTTTTCTTCATATTGAAATAAAACAGTAACACCTCCCTCAAATGAGAAGAATTAGGCTCGTAAACTGACATTTTCAATCAAGAACAACTTTATGATGGAGACACAAATCGACTAATGTTTGAATGAGGTTATGTTTCACGAGGTCCAAATTAACTGCCTGACGTCTGCGATCTGTTTCTTTCGACCGCTACTTACCGTTGTCGCCACCTATCGGCAAACGGCGGCAGCAAAGTAGTACAGCTTGTATTTTAAAACTTTTTCAACCACATACTTCTCTCGCATTTTCAGACAAAGTCACCAAATTTCACAAAGTTATTTTGATATTTAAATAATACGAAACGAAATTTATAGCCATTTCTGGTCATATAAACTCGAACAGAACAGCAGGGTCAAAGAAACAACGCATCGCATCAGATCTGTCAGTTTGTTAGTCTGATTTACAAAAGGCGAGCTTCTATCATCAGATTCTCAAATACGTAACTCTCGTGTGAGTATACTTATTTTATGGTCGCCAGTTGTCCGGGTTTGCCGGTCCAAAATTCCCGTATACAGGGTGACACAGCGTCGCTTACATATGGGTTTTATGCAACCCACACCACCATCAAAAAATACACACAAGATTTTCATACTCTCTCACTCATTGCGTGTAAACTATTGGTTCTTCAGATAAAACGAATAGGAACTTTTTGTGGTGTCTCGGATTTGCTCGGTTCTTTTCTGTACAGCCCAACATTTCCTTTAGCAGTGCGATGCGACACTTCCTTCCAGCATTTAGTGTAGTTTATTTTGATCGGCAAGACTTCCGTCAGTTCCGCAGAATCATGATGTAAGTGCTTCTTTCCCTTCGCTGTTTGTCCGTTGTGTAAAGGAAATTCACAAATTCACTGGCTGTTTGTGTGAAAAGAGGCAATCTAACGATCTGTAATTGGAATCCTTTAAAATTGAATGGAAATGACAGAGGAGGAAAATTAAAAGTCTCAATATCCATTATGTTGTCGCATAATCGACTAGTACCACAAATTTGCTACGAATCGACATTGCAGCACCATGCAGAAAGAATTTAAGGAATTAGTTAACGATAGAACAGCTGGATTATAACGATCGACGGACGATATCTACGGGAATCGTTCTTCTGTACATTAAGAAGATCTTGGCTTTGAATTTGCATGAATGTAACACGTGATGGAACTGGTTGTGCGTATAGTAAGTTTCGTGAAGTCGCGCACGTTATTACTTCTTCAGTTAAATAAGTTTTTGACAGAACTGAACGAAGCGTGGGGCGATATGCTACTGAAAAGTGCACGGATTAAGCCAAAGGACACGCCTAGAACTTGTTTTCGGCTTAAGAGCCGTTACTGTTGAACTTGCGAAGGCAAAAGAAAAGAAAGAGCGAAAATTAGAAGATGTGGGAGGAATGCTGCACCTCGCATTTTAAATCGAGTTGACTGCAGACTCCACTCACTAAGACATTCCAAGGTGAGAAGCAAAATATTTCTCCTTTCACGATGAAAGTCTGTGCACTTTAAAATTAAATCACGTTTGGGAATGGACAACGTCTGACATGAATCTTTGGTTATTTCTCTAAGGTTACTGGCGTTAAAGAAATATCGAAATTTGAAAAATCGCGCTGAAAAAATACCGGAATAACTTTTTCAAGTTTGAGGACACTGTCAATCTTACATGCGTATTTTGTGTTCTTTTCGATACTGTTTTCCGTTTCAGTTGAAAGCGCCCTGCACCTCTGCAGATGGAACTGTTCGATTTGCAGTGTAATTCGGGTTCAAAATATAAATTTTTTGCTTCAATACCGTACAGAGTTCTACTTTGTTTCCCTTGCGAAGACTTTCTACCTCTCCATAATGACTTTGCAAGCATGCTACCAGTGTCTGGATCGACATAGATGAGTGAAACGCTTTTTCCGGTTATGAAACGATACAAGTAACGATTGCGTGGCAGTCTGAGTGACGAACTGCTGCATCCGTCCGTAAGCCAAGAATTGGTGCCAAAAATAATTGTTATTATGTATTCAGCGCGACATAAGTAGTTGAATGATACTAAAATGTTGTGTTGTTTACTGTTTATGTTACTAAGAAATACGAAACATGCACAAAGCCAAATACCACATGTGACGCTTTCGCAAGCTCCCCTACCTCACCTTCCTCCTGTTCACACTCAGACAGTGTAGCGTGGTAGAGGGGGACTGTGGACTGACGTTTGCATGCGTGCACGAACACCACACGCGACCAGAGTTCTTGGCTGTCCTTCTACCTGAAAAATCTCATCGACTCAGTCTTTCCACTTTCACCCTGGGCAAATGGGCAAAAACAACACACACACACACACACACACACACACACACACACATACACACACACACAGCTGTAGCTGTCAAATAGTCTTCCAGTTATATTCTTAGATATCAAGGTTTTCACAACTACCCAGGTAGCCACCGTCATCTGAGGCTGCTCCTCCGCTCTGGTACCTCACGGCGTCAGTTTTATGGCGCAAGAGTAGCCTTACATCAGAATTATGATGTGTCTTACGAATCAAATTGAGTTTCATGTAAGTTGAAGTTATTTTGAAACTTCCCGGCAAGTTAAAAATGTGTGCAGAACTGGAACTCGAATATGGGACCTTTGTATCTCGAGGACGGGTGGTCTACCGACTTTTTTCGTTTTTTTACAGAGATAACCAACTCCGATTCACGATCCGCACTGCAAACAGTAGATCATATGTTTTCTTCCGAAATTCACAGAAGTTCTCCAGCACACCTTGAAGGACTAACTACCTGGAAGATTCCGAATCCATGGCCTAGCCACCGCCTGGGAGATAGCTTCTAGAAAGAATTTCCACTCTGTAGCGGAATGTGCGCTGATCTGAAACTTCCTGGCAGACTAAAACTGTGCGCCAGATCGGGACTCGAACACTCGAGCACTTTCCCGCGGAAGTTAGAGGTCTCAGGTTCACGTCGCGATCCACCTGGGTGTTTCTAATAAGTGCACACATCGCTGCAGAGTTAAAATTCATTCTGGCTCTGTTACGGCGGTGATCAAATATACAGGTAAGTCAATGCATCCTAATGTCATAGGAAGTAACTCACAAATCGCCGATTGATTTCGCATGCAAAATTTGTTTATAGATTATTCATTCGACCCGGTGGAATGAGGACGGAAGCGCTAAAATAACGCATAGAAAAACTGTCGAACTAAAAATCAGTATGAATGCTATCGTGATGTACATCATACGATTCCATTCCGATTCTTTTCAGTAAAATCATTCATCAGAACTGAGGTATTCCACTGAAATACATCAATTGCTTGAAAATGCTTTCCTAAGAAAGTATCAAAATCAAGATAGGAAGTTTTATAGGGTTAGGTTACGGAAGCCGCCGACATAAAACCTGTTACATCACTGAGAATAAGGGGTGGTCGAGGCTTTCTAAATATATATTAGCAGTCTAAAGATAAGAATTAAAAAGAAAACTTGAATCAGACGCAGAAAGCTGATAGAATATAAACATCGATATGGAAAGGGAGAGATCGCTTCAAGTAATTTTATGTAGTAGCTACTAATGTCAATTACGTTACGTCAGAATCCACTTTTACTACGTATAGTTCTAGCATATAGTTAATAAAGCAATTTTCATCTCAAATAATCGGTACGGGTTAGAGTTTGTGCCCGTTACCGAATTATGAAACGTAAGGTGATTTGAACAGATTTTGTCCCAAGCCCACCCGCTGTTACTTCGAGAATGGCGAATTTATATTCTTTACACCAAATATGTAACTAAAAGAATACAGTGTGAAAGTTGTATTTTTTGACTTGGAAGCTGCGTTACAAAAGTTCTTAATTAAGACTGTTTCTAATTGCCATTAGCGCATAGTTTGTACACCTTAACAGAAGTGTAAACTTTTATGTTTGCACAAGAATCCAGTGTCTCAATATACTACTAGCAATATGAAAGCAAGTGCTCAAAGATTCCGTTTCGGTGAAGCTCATGTGGTATGAACCAGAACGGGCCTTGCTGACTTACATTTGCCATTAGTTGATTAAATTACTTTCGATGTGTGTGGTGACAATTATGCTGTACTGTATCTATCTGTAAATGGAGCCGGACACAAAGAATGGCCATCAACAGCACACAAAATGGCTTCCTCATCAATCAGAACAGAATGGCTAATGGTTCAAATGGCTCTGAGCACTATGGGACTTAACATCTCAGGTCATCAGTCCCCTAGAACTTAGAACTACTTAAACCTAACTAACCTAAGGATATCACATACATCCATGCCCGAGGCAGGATTTGAACCTGCAACCGTAGCAGTCGCGCGGTTCCGGACGGAAGCGCCTAGAACCGCTCGGCCACCGCGGCCGGCTAGAAAATGTTTACTAACTTACACTAAAATTTTACAAATTAATGCGTTTCCTAACTGCATGCTCCTGAAGAAGTCACTGTGCGGAAACTGAAGAAATGACTTCAAAGTCTTTGTCGCCACAAAAACGGCTAACGCCTTTAGCAAATAAGAACCAGTTTGTCTTACCTTTTTCCAAACTTGACGTCACTCTATGAAATCATCTCAAAATTATCCTCTAGCCTCAGTCACATTAGGGAGCGTCTCAAAGTAAAGCAATTCTCTGTTCACCACGTCACTCGTCACTCACATACTAGACAACACATTCTCCTATAGAAGACTCACTCCCGGTCTCTGTCGTCCTCTATTAGTAACAAATCTCTGGAAGCAAAAGAATAACATATCACTAGTGTGTTGAGACAAAGACGCTCATAATGGTAATCATTCCAAACAAAACTACCAGATTACATTATATATAAACGTTTGAAGTATGTCAGAAAAAGTAAAAAAGAGATATTTGTGTAAATTTTGCGTGAATACGAAACGAAATTCCGCTTAAATGGCGTGGCGGCAGCTCCACGAGAGGGTTCTCTGGCAATGCTGTTGTCTCTAAGGGATGCGACGCATCATAATGGAGTGGAATGCAGATGTGGATCCGGAGGGCCGACTATTCGCGCACATGTCAGCTACTTCAAAAACCAAGTCTCCGCTTTTTTGCGCTACTTTCACGTGAGTGATTATTTCTTCCTCAGTGAAAAGAACTAGTGAATCGCTGCCCATTTCCATCAACTGAAGCCTAGGTCAAGAATTGCTTTTCAGAACGGAGAGAGACGAACCAGTTGTGGATGCGCTTACTTTTGCTTTTACGTGTCAAATAGAGACATAGTTACGGTGTGCTATTTCTTTAAGGACGATGTAAGAGACGTAAGCGAAACCTAAGTCCCACTTTCAAGTACTGCTGTTGTTATGACTTTGTAAGACGACGCTATCTTGTTACAGTCGTTGGCAGTCCGCCAGATGTGGTAGTGAACTTCACACTGCTGTCGTGGAACTCTACTTTTCTCAACATAATTTTTCGAAACCTCTGTCAGCCTACCAGTTGTAGAATCCTGTCTGTCTGGTGAATGTAAAAAGTGAAATACCGGCAGATGTTTATAGCCAACTTGTGGCGACGTGGATTATTTTTGATCAAAGGTCACATAGCTCGGTAAATTCTTCAAATCACGTGCCTGGTATAGGGCAACAAGCAATGAAAACAAGTTAAAGAAATCTCTAAAAAACCGACCGCACAAAATGTGCCCTAGAGCGTTCTTTGTTGATTGCCAATCTGCAACTTTGTTTTAGAATTCAGGTCTACTTCTACACGATAAATGAAGACTGCTGTACAAAAAAAGAACTTGATTTATTTAAGTCCAAATAGTCAGAAATGTTGCCACTAAGCCGGCCGGTGTTGCCGAGCGGTTGTAGGCGCGTCAGTCTGGAACCGCGCGACCGCTACGGTCGCAGGTTCGAATCCTGCCTCGGGCATGGTTGTGTTTGATGTCCTTAGGTTGGTTAGGTTTAAGTAGTTCTAAATTCTAGGGGACTGATGACCTCAGATGTTAAGTCCCATAGTGCTCAGAGCCATTTGAACCATTTTTTATTGCCACTAAATGATAAGTACACCCTCATAACGCATCATTCTTACTACAGAATGTGTACGAATTTCATTTAATATTCATTTCATTGATATAGCACATTGTCTTTCGCAGCCACCACCCACATGGAATCAAAGACATTCCAGTTAGATAGCACGAGTGGAATCAGTCTCTTTACAGTCAAAGTAGCATGGTATTCGACGATTAGATTTACTCGCCAAAATATTACACCCCTACTTCTTAGCCACCTAGTATGTCTAGAGAATGCATCATAAGCTGGGCAGTTTTATTAAACAAGAAATGCAGTTTCCAATTTAGTTACCGTGAAGTCTTAGTGATAAATCCAAATCGGATATTCATCGTTGTGCCCGCTTTTTACTGCCTCCGAAGACAGTGTTCCTCAATAAATACCTTAGCAAACATTTCAGAGTAACCAGAGACACATACTGCTGCTATGAGAACGACATCCCAGCTCCTCGAAAATTAGTCTGCACAGGAATTCTACGACGTTCTGAATACGGGATGATAATCATTTCCGATTGAATTAGACGAACTATGGCCAATAAGTATTGTCACCACATTCTATAGTCACCTTTCGTCCTCAACCAGTTGTAACCTTTGAATTTATTCTAGTATTCCACAAAATTATGGGCCGGAAGCCAGAAAACTTCAATGAACAACATTTTTACACCCTATGTGATCAAAAGTATCCGGACACCTGGCTGAAAATGACTTACAAATTCGTGTCGCCCTCCATCTTTAATGCTGCAATTCAATATGGTGTTGGCTCAACCTTACCCATGATGACAGCTTCCACTCTAGCAGGTGTACGATCAATCAGGTCTTGTATTATGAACAAGTGCTCGATCGAGTTGAAGGATGCAATCGCCATCCTCGAATTGCTCTTCAACAGTGAGACGCAAGAAGGTGCTTAAAACATCAACGTAGGCCTGTGCTGTGATAGTGCCAGGCAAAACAAGCCCCCCTCTATGAAAAACACGACCACACCATAACACCACCGTCTCCGAGTTTTACGTTGGCACTACACACGCTGGCGGACGACGTTCACCGGGCATTAGCCATACCCACACCCTGCCATCGGATAGCGGCATTTTGTACCGTGATTCGTCACTTCACACAACGTTTTTCCACTGTTCAGTCGTCCAATGTTTACGCTCCACACACCAAGCGAGGCGTCGTTTGGCATTTACAAGCGTGATGTGTGGCTTATGAACAGCCGCTCGACCATGAAATTCAAGTTTCCTCACCTCCCTTCTAACTGTCATAGTACTTGCAGTGGATACTGATGCAGTCTGGAATTCGTGTGATATGGTATGGATAGATGTCTGCCTATTACACATCACGACCCTCTTCAACTGTAGGCGGTCCCTGTCAGTTAACAGACGAAGTCAGCCTCTACGCTTTTGTGCTGTACGTGTCCCTTCACGTTTCTACTTCACTATAACATCTGAAACAGTGGACCCATGGATGCTTAGGAGTGCGGAAATCTCGCGTACAGACGTATGACCCAAGTGACACCGAATCCCTGATCACGTTCGAAGTCCGTGAGTTCCCGCGGAGAGCCACATTCTGCTCTCTCACGATGTCTAGTGACTACTGAGGTCGGTGATATTGAGTACCTGGCAGTAGGTGGCACCTAATATGAGAAACGTATGTTTTTGCGGTGTCCGGATACTTTTGATCACATAGTGTATGTGCGAAGGACTAAAGACGAGTCTTCCCCTATATCAATAGTATGTCCTGTAAAACATTGCTTCGCGATCCACTCCCCGCGCCCCATATTTCGGGATATGCAGTTACTGGTACATGTAACCCTCTCTACAACCAGTGGACAGTAAAATTATTCTTAGATAGAAAGGGAACAAGAATCACATAGGGGAATATTTACATTGAGTGCAAGAATTTTTTGAAATGAAAAATAATATCGAAGTCTGTAGATACACGAGAAATATGATCTCTTGCACTAGTATTTAAAAACAGTAATAATAAAATTTCAAACGAAACAAAGTAAATGCACATTTATAACCTGATGCCGAAAGATTGATATTTAAAATCAAAACCGTACTCATTACTAAGCATGTATGAGCGTGTATACAGGGTGTTACAAAACGGTACGGCCAAACTTTCAGGAAACATTCCTCCACACAAAGAAAGAAAATATGTTATGTGGACATGTGTCCGGAAACGCTTACTTTCCATGTCACAGCTCATTTTATTACTTCTCTTCAGATCACATTAATCATGGAATCGAAACACACAGCAACAGAACGTACCAGCGTGACTTCAAACACTTTGTTACAGGAAATGTTCAAAATGTCCTCCGTTAGCGAGGATACATGCATCCACCCTCCATCGCATGGAATCCCTGATGCGCTGATGCAGCCCTGGAATGGCGTATTGTATCACAGCCGTCCACAATACGAGCACGAAGAGTCACTACATTTGATACCGGGGTTGCGTAGACAAGAGCTTTTAAATGCCCCCACAAATGAAAGTCAAGAGGGTTCAGGTCAGGAGAGCGTGGAGGCCATGGAATTGGTCCGCCTCTACCAATCCATCGTATGAACACTTCGACTGAAACGTGCAGGAGATCCATCGTGCATGAACCATATGTTGTGTCGTACTTGTAAAGGCACCTGTTCTAGCAGCACAGGTAGCGTATCCAGTATGAAATCATGATAACGTGCTCCATTGAGCGTAGGTGGAAGAACAAACTAAAATAAGCTCTAACATGGAAATTAAGCGTTTCCGGACACATAACCACATAAAATATTTTCTTTATTTGTGTGTGAGGAATGTTTCCTGAAAGTTTGGCCGTACCTTTTTGTAACATCCTGTATAATGATGTGCAGTCACGTAGTGGATCACAGACTCTTTAAGAACCAGGAGGTTATTTCTGTACACTTGACATTCAATCCTGCACAATCTCTGACAGCGTAATATCTGAAACTACTGACTGTGCCGTCCCCAGCCGTCACACAGTCGCGACAGTTTGACAAGCCATGCGAACAGAGTTTCGGCCGCGGTAGCGCACCTTCACCAGCACGCTGTCGGCGAGAGCACCGTGACACCAGCGCTGGCATGTGTGGGTGAGACCAGATGGGCACACGGGACAGAACTTTGAATGCCGTGGTACACAGCATCCTAAAGCAACAGAAAGAACGTGTTGTGTGGCCGAACGAGTAACCCGAGAGTCTAACAACCCTACCACAACAAAGGTCAAACCTTAATTATGATTGTAGTGTTGCTCACGCTGCTAAGTATTGCATTTTCGGGCAACAACAAAGTTATATTATGTGGCAGGTGTCATCAGAGCACAGTTAATAAAGTCATTTCTTGAAATAATGTATAAACTAGGCACTCATCTTTTCGTGTTTCCCACTCTGGTCTCGTTGTGAACTCATGGCTCAATCGTCGAAAATCTAGGTAGTGATGATTCCAAGCTCGGATGCGAAGAGGCCTAGGTGTTATTCTGCGATATTCAAAAGTTTTATAGATGTGTTTCATAAACCATTCTTGAAGATTACACTTTTGCAAGTTAGGACAATGAAGATGTAAAAAAGTAACCAGCACTCCGAATTTAAGTTACACTTCTTTTTTATTACTTTTGTTGCAATGTCACGTAACTCGTTCCAAAACATCACTTCACAATATAAAACATACTTGAAAATATCTTTCTCACTGTTAAAGTTCACATTTCATAAACTGACTACAATTTGCGCATTTTTAACATGACGACTACAGATTGACTCTCTAATAACCGCTTACGCGCCCAAAAATCAGAGTTACAAGTACTTCAAAGATCATAGTGACAAAAGAAAGAATACACATAAGAATAATATCATTGCAATATATACATATCGATGTATCCAAATACCTCTACATTAATGAAATCAAACCTGAATGTTGTCACAGAAATATGTTAACTATTTTACAGAAACAAAGTAGAATACTGCTGGTCTCGAGAGGTTGAGATGAGGTGCCTAATCGTTATGTAATGCAAGTACCATTACAAGAGGAAAACCTGGAGTATCACCGACCAGCCACACAAGGCGGATTTCGTGATTGACTGCGTAGATGTGGTCTGCTGGGCGGCCGTTAAAAAGAGTGTGCTGTCCTGCTTGCTGTCGAGCAATGTGTTTGTGCCGGTTACTGGAATGCGCGACTTATTAGGGCAGCGTCTTGAACTGTATGAGTGTGTTTACATACAGCGCTCTCTTCATTTCTGGTGAAAGTTCTTCGTAACTCTTTCCCTTAAACGACCGGTATCGTACTTATAGGAAAGAGCAGTGTCATTGAGAGGTACACAAGTTCTTACTCAGTGCAAAGGTTCATGCTGTTTAGCGTTTTGAAATAGATTTTGAGTACTTGTAATCATTTCGGCCAGTTGTGTAGTAGCATTCCGTGAACCACGAGGTATGTTATTGGACCTGTTACCAGGTAATCTAAGCGCTTCTAAGAAAACAAACAATTTTATACTCTGGTGACTTCTTACTGGTGTTATTGTAATCAGACCTCTGGTTCCTTTTACAGTGAGCGAATTATGAACGGCCGGCCGGTGTGGCCAAGCGGTTAAAGGCGCTACAGTCTGGAACCGCGTGACCGCTACGGTCGCAGGTTCGAATCCTGCCTCGGGCATGGATGTGTGTGATGTCCTTAGGTTGGTTAGGTTTAAGTAGTTCTAAGTTCTAGGGGACTGATGACCTTAGAAGTTAAGTCCCATAGTGCTCAGAGCCATTTGAACCATTTTGAATTATGAACCTTGAATATTATTCTTAATATTATTGCCCACAATGTCGAGTTTCTGTACGCAGGTTAAAGCTGTTGGGCAGAGTTATTTGGGAACGTTATCTCAACTTACGGTATTTTTGAATTGTAACTGAATTCCTTACGTCTTGCTAAAGGGTGACAATTATTGAACTATATGAAATAAAACCGTCATAACTTCTGAACGGTTCGCGTTAGGACGTTCAAACTGCACTGTTGACTGCGTGGTATGATGGGAATTTGTATGTCCATGCATGGTTTGGTTTAACGACGAAATACACTTTCAATTGGATGGTTAGTCAATAAGCAAATCTGGCGCATTTGGAGGACTGAGAATCTGCATTTCGCGATCGAGAAGCCCCTTAAACCTCAACGGGTGACTGTGCAGTGTGCACTGTCCAGTCACGGAATAATGAAATTTCGGGAATTCATTTGCCTGGGTATATTTAACTAATTAACATTGTAAGATCACAGGTTAATGTAAGCACGAGATGGTTCAAATGGTTCAAATGGCTCTGAGCACTATGGGACTTAACATCTTAGGTCATCAGTCCCCTAGAACTTAGAACTACTTAAACCTAACTAACCTAAGGACATCACACACATCCATGCCCGAGGCAGGATTCGAACCTGCGACCGTAGCAGCCCCGCGGTTCCGGACTGCAGCGCTAGAACCGCACGGCCACCGCGGCCAGCTAAGCACGAGATAAACCCATTACAAATGTGAAATGCTGGTGCATTAATATCCGTTGTAAACACTATAGCGTTCCATACAAGCATGTAAACATGCATGCATTGTGTTGTACAGGTGCCGGAAGTCACTTTACGAGATGGAGTTCCATACCTGTTGCATTTCGTCTGTGAATAGAGAGACGATCAATGCTCGTTGTGGACGACGCTGGAGTTGTCCGATTATGCCGAATGTGTGCTCGACTGAGACAGATCTGGAGATGGAGCACGCCAAGGCAATATGTCGATACCCTTGTAAGGTTTGTTGGGTTAGTGTAGTGGTATGTGGTCGTGGGTTATCCTGTTGGTAACACCACTGGATTGCTATTAATGAATGGCAGCACAACAGGCCGAAACATCAAACGGACGTGGAAATTAGCAATCAGGTTGCGTGGAATAATCACGAGAGTGTTCCTGCTGTCATACGATATCGTACCACAGACCATACATAACTCCAGGTGTAGGTGCAATGAGTTTAGTGCATAGACAGACTGGATGCATGCCTTCGACTAGCCACTTTCTAACCAACATATGGCATCAGTTATACGGAGGCAGAATCAACTTTCGGTGGAAAACACAACAGACCTCCAACATACCCTCCAATGTGCTCTCGTTTGAAACCACTGAAGTTCCAAATGGTGGTAGTTTGGTGTCAGTGGAATGCACGCCACGTGGCACCTGGCTTGGAGCTGTCCATGAAACGACCGGTTTGTAAGAGTTCTCTCTGTCTCTGTGGTGCCAACTGCTGCTCAGATTGGTGCTGCAGATGCAGTACGATGTACTAGAGCCTACGCCGAACACGATGGTCTTTGCTCTCGGTAATGACATGCGGCCATCCAGAGTCTGGTGATCTTGTGACCTTAAATTCAAGTGATCTCCGCTGGTAGTTACCACGTACAGTGGCTGCATTCCTTCCAAGTCTGTCTACAGTATCGCCAAAGGAACATCCAGTTTCTAGTAGCCCTATACACTACCTCGTTCAAAGTCAATGAGATGTTGATAATGGCGTCTTTTTTACATTAAAGGCATGTTTCACTATTACCAACTCATCACTTCAAATCCAAAACGTAACTAACACTCACAACCGTTACAGACTGTATTTAGAGCAAACTTGATTCACATCATCATACTCACGCTAGTAGCATCACTCTTATGCGACTGGCGCGAAATTTGAATAGACCAACATTTAGACGTTACTTCACATAAATACTTCTTGGTGTTGTGATTTTTTTTTTTTTTTTGGGCATGTGTAAGTTATGCCAATTGTCAGGGCACGAAAGAAGTGATCACCAGTTTTGGTATGAGTTTTGAACACTCACTGCAACAACTGGACTGCCATTATAGACCAGTGCGAATACAATCCATCGGATGTTTTGAGGGGAACGTATTAGTTTAGAGCCTTTCTGAAATCTGGTACAACTATTATTCATATCGCTTATTGGATCCGTAACTACCGTCAGACATTCTCGTGATAGCACTGTGGAATTGGGAAAGCTGGCTGTTTAGAAATAGGGAAGGGTGGGAAAGCATTTAATTACATTCTTTTAAGGATTAATGAGATCAAGCAGAATAGGTACTAATGTACGCTCTCATACCGTACATTTGTTAGTACAGATAAGGTAACCTTGTTTATGACTGCCTTTATGTGGAATATATAGAGGGTGAGGCAGCTAAGTCATAATACCCTTTGTATCTCCCCAACCGTAATAGATACAAAGGTGCCGTTTGGACAGTGAATTTCAGGGACAGGGACTACTTGAATACATCAAATGTCATGTTTGTTGTGTTTTTTATTACAGAGATAGGACGCCACCTTTGGTTTATTTAAATGGAACCCTATGTTAAATTTTATCGTAACATGATGGGCTTAAAAAGACGGTTTCAAATATGTGTATATCATAATATTTAGGCGAATAGTTTTCGAAACACAGATATGTTCTCGAATCGTGTTCATCCTACGAGACGACTTCGTTGTCCAATGAGACCTTTCTTGTTGTTTAGAGTACACGGTAAACGCCGGGAGTCCGTCCTTAGACAAATACGCCTCCATAAATGAAAGTCAAGAGGGTTGAGGTCAGGAGAGCGTGGAGGCCATGGAATTGGTCCGCCTCTACCAATCCATCGGTCACCGAATCTGTTGTTGAGAAGCGTACGAACACTTCGACTGAAATGTGCAGGAGCTCCATCGTGCATGAACCATATGTTGTGTCGTACTTGTAAAGGCACCTGTTCTAGCAGCACAGGTAGCGTATCCAGTATGAAATCATGATAACGTGCTCCATTGAGCGTAGGTGGAATAACAAACTAAAATGAGCTCTAACATGGAAATTAAGCGTTTCCGGACACATGTCCACATAAAATATATTCTTTATTTGTGTGTGAGGAATGTTTCCTGAAAGTTTGGCCGTACCTTTTTGTAACATCCTGTATAATGATGTGCAGTCACGTAGTGGATCACAGACTCTTTAAGAACCAGGAGGTTATTTCTGTACACTTGACATTCAATCCTGCACAATCTCTGACAGCGTAATATCTGAAACTACTGACTGTGCCGTCCCCAGCCGTCACACAGTCGCGACAGTTTGACAAGCCATGCGAACAGAGTTTCGGCCGCGGTAGCGCACCTTCACCAGCACGCTGTCGGCGAGAGCACCGTGACACCAGCGCTGGCATGTGTCAGTGGGTGAGACCAGATGGGCACACGGGACAGAACTTTGAGCGCCGTGGTACGCAGCATCCTAAAGCAACAGAACGAACGTGTTGTGTGGCCGAACGAGTAACCCGAGAGTCTAACAACCCTACCACAACAAAGGTCAAACATTAATTATGATTGTAGTGTTGCTCACGCTGCTAAGTATTGCATTTTCGGGCAACAACAAAGTTATATTATGTGGCAGGTGTCATCAGAGCACAGTTAATAAAGTCATTTCTTAAAATAATGGATAAACTAGGCACTCATCTTTTCGTGTTTCCCACTCTGGTCTCATTGTGAACTCATGGCTCAATCGTCGAAAATCTAGGTAGTGGTGATTCCAAGCTCGGATGCAAAGAGGCCTAAGTGTTATTCTGCGATATTCAAAAGTTTTATAGATGTGTTTCATAAACCATTCTTGAAGATTACACTTTTGCAAGTTAGGACAATGAAGATGTAAAAAAGTAATCAGCACTCCGAATTTAAGTTACATATCTTTTTTATTACATTTGTTGCAATATCACGTAACTCGTTCCAAAACATCACTTCACAATATAAAACATACTTGAAAATATATTTCTCACTGTTAAAGTTCACATTTCATAAACTGACTACAATTTGCGTATTTTTAACATGACGACTAAGGCTTGACTCACTAATAACCGCTTACGCGCCCAAAAATCAGAGTTACAAGTACGTCAAAGATCAGATTTGTGAACGACTGCGAGGATGTTACGTGAGATATCAGAGCAAGCTTCGATGATACGGTGCTTCATATCGTCTGGCGTAGTTGGTATTTGGGCATACACTTTGTGGTGTCATCGCCAGACACCACACTTGCTAGGTGGTAGCCTTTAAATCAGCCGCGGTCCGTTAGTATACGTTGGACCCGCGTGTCGCCACTATCAGTGATTGCAGACCGAGCGCCGCCGCACGGCAGGTCTAGAGAGACTTCCTAGCACTCGCCCCAGTTGTACAACCGGCTTTGCTAGCAATGGTTCACTGACAAAATACCCTCTCATTTGCCGAGACGATAGTTTAGCATAGCCTTCAGCTATGTCCTTTGCTACGACCTAGCAAGGCGCCATATTCAGTTACTACTGATATTGTGAATCACGTACCGTCAAGAGCGACGTTCATCATTAATGGATTAAAGTTAAGTATTCCACCAGCTACGTCCGTTTTTCTAAATGCTAATTTCCTTGTCCTGTTCCAGACCTCACGCCAGCCTGTGTGAGCTAAAAGGCGTGCATTTCAGCCTCCTCTGGTAAAACGGTGTTGGCTCTCCTGCCAACCACAACATTGGCGACGAGGCAAAACCGCGTTCTTATCGATATTGCCGTGATTTACTTGTTTAATGGCTTCGCCACAATTTCCAGGTGTACTGTCAGAATTTTATCGCTTACACAATCAGCAGACGCAGGCCTTACTGGATGCGCTTGGACAGCTCATCCAGGTTCAACGTGCGATGCAAAACGATGCGGCAGCAGCCGCTCCACTGCTAACGCAGCCACAACACGCAGTTGCACCAACTTTTCGACCTTTTGATACTGCACTGGAAAGCTGGACGGAGTGGTCACGCCAATTTGGATTCTACTCGCCGCCTACAGCATTCAAGGTAACGATTGGCAGCCTTTTTTGTTATCATCAGTCGGGGTGAACACGTACCGTGTGATAGTGAAATTATTTCCCCGACGCGACGTAGCAACTCTGTCCTACGATGAAATTTTTTCTGCATTAGATGCACATTTCAAACAATCAGTCAATGTAGTTGCGAAACGGTATATCTTCTTTCGTACAAAGCGTACGGCAGGTCGGACTAATCAGGACTTGGTTGCAACCTTGCAAGGCCTTACTAGGGATTGTGCTTCTGAGTGTCAATGTGGACACCCTTATTCAGATACTATGGTACATGATGCAATTGCACAGAACGTTTCTGATGTTTGTATAAGGGAACAGATTTTGAAACTAGTCAATCCCTCCCTTCAACAAGTGATGGACATATTGGATCAGCAGGACACACTTCACTTTGCTCAGGAATCATTTGAAACTTCACCAGCCGTGTGTCAGGTTAACCGGCCCGCCGGGCGAGCTGCACGGAGCAGTAAACAGCCATCGCGCCCGGCCGCGCCGGTGCCGCCAGGATCTCAGCCACGTGTGCCGCGCTGGCAAGCAAATGCAGTGCTCAAATCCTGCCCGCGGTGCGCTACTAGACATTCGCGTGAGAATTGCACGTCACACCAAGCTATTTGCTTTTATTGTAATAAAAAAGGACATGTTCAGAGTGTTTGCCAGAAAAAGCTCAGATCAGAAGCTCAAAGACATTCCAGGCCCTTTGCTTAGCGCCGGAATCGGAATCGAACCAAGGATACTGAGGCTCGCGAAACTTCGCCCATGGAAATTCATGTAGATCATTCCACTAATCCCAGTGCCACTCTCTCTAACAGTGACTGTGTTCATCCCACAAATTAGTGTGTGTCAACATCGCCAGAACTCCCATCAAGTCTCAAGTAATTTTGTGCCAGTGTCAGTTCACATTGCACAAGACAGTCACTCTTGCCGTCAGCAGGACAATAAACTTTTTGTCGACTTGGACATTAACGGCAAAGTGATACCATTCCAGCTCGATACCGGAGCTGCAGTTTCACTGATCAATCAAGACACTTACAAACAGATGGGCACACCTCCACTGCGTGCTGCAAATGTTAAGTTAACTAGCTATTCAGGTCAAGGGATCCCTGTGTTAGGACAGTGCAGCCTTCTTGCAACATACAAAGGACAAACAAAACTTGTTTCATTTTACGTCCTTCGTTCTTCATCTGCAGTGAACTTGTTTGGTTTCGATTTATTTGAGTTGTTTAACTTGTCTATAGCAAATCAGGTCCTATCAGTGAACTAGACTGTGCCTTCCGACAGTGTTTCTCGTGTATGTGAAGAATTTGCAGACATTTTTGCACCGGGCCTTGGTTGCGCTAAGAACTATAAAGCACATTTGGAACTGAAAGTAAACGCGCAACCGAAATTTTTCAGAGTGCGCAATGTTCCCCATGCATTGCGTGATGAGGTCGCAAAAACATTACACGATTTGGAATCACAAGGTGTAATTGAACGTGTGCAGGCTTATCTCTGGGTATCACCCTTAGTAATTTTGCCAAAACCTTCGGGAAAATTGAGACTTTGTGTGGACTTCAAGGCAACAGTGAATCCGCAACTAGTGATTTCAACTTCTCCTTTACTCCACCTGGAAGATCTTTTTGACAAACTGTGCCCGGGTAAATATTTTTCGAAGTTGGACCTAGCAGATACGTACTTGCAAATACAAGTGGACGAAGAATCCCAGCGCGTTTTGGTGGTTAACACGCATCTTGGTTTGTATCGATTCAAACGACTGCCATTCGGGTGTGCATCCGCCCCTGCATTGTTTCAGCAATATCTACAAACTGTTTGTGCATCAGTCCTTACTGCAGCAAACTATCTCGACGATATTGTGATCTCTGGAAAGACGGAAGAAGAACATTTAGCCAATCTCAGAGCATTATTTCAGGTCTTGCGACAAAATTGTCTTCGCTTGTGGAAGGACAAATGTGTGTTTTTTGCTCGTGACTTGCCATACCTGGGACATGTACTCAATGCCCAAGGCATACATCCCAGTCACGAGCACCTCCGTGCCATACAAGACTTGCCTTCGCCGCAGAATTTGAAGCAGCTACAGAGTGTGCTGGAAAAATTCTACTATTCTCACCGATGTGTACCACACGCCTCTTCTATCTCAGCTCCGCTTCATCGCTTACGCCGTAAAGGTGTTCCGTTCGTCTGGACGACGGAATGCGAACGCGCCTTTCGCCAGTTGAAATCGGCGTTGCTTTCCAATACTTGCCTTACGCCATTCGATCCCCAGAAGCCCCTTTTGTTGATGGTGGATGCATCGGATTTCGGGATCGGTGCTGTGCTTGCGCACAAAGATGGATCGCACGATCGCCCTATTGCCTTTGCGTCCAAATTGCTCTCGCCTGCGCAAAGAAATTGTTCACAGATCGAGAAAGAAGCACTGGCTCTCGTATTTGGTGTTACAAAGTTTCATGATTTCTTGTATGGTCGTCACTTTACCATCATCACAGACCACAAACCTTTGACATCGCCTTTTCATCTGAACAAGCCTGTACCTCCACGTACAGCGCAGAAATTCATTCGCTGGTCTATTTCCCTCTCGCAGTACCGCTACGATATCTTGTATCGGTCCACTGCTACGCACGGAAACGCCGATGCGTTGTCCCGTTTGCCTGTTGCTGAGGATAGAGCATTCGATTCCTCCAAACTTGCTGGCATGTTCATTGATTCGGAAACCGATGACGTGGTCGAATCGTTTCCGATTGATTTTCGTCGTGTAGCTACAGTCACAGCTGCCGACCCTGCCCTTGCTACCGTTCTGCGTTTTGTTGCTACGCAATGGCCCTTGTCAAAGTCACGGATCGGGGATCCGTTGGTTCGCCGATTTTTTGCTCACCAGGAGAGACTTTTTGTACGACGTGGTGTTTTGCTGTTGCGTTCTACTAATGATCAGTTCAGGGTCGTGGTACCACGTTCGTTACAGTCCTCTGTCTTACAGCTTCTCCGCCAAGGACATTGGGGTATAGTGAGAACGAAACAACTTGCTCGTCAGCACTGTACTTGGTTCGGAATCGATGCCGCGATTACGAATATGTGCTCTTCTTGAATGGTGTGTGCCGAACAACAATCAGCACCACCGCGGAAATTCTTTGCATGGCCAAAAGCCACTTCCCCTTGGCAACGCTTACACATCGATTTTGCTGGTCCATTCTGGAATGCTCGATGGTTGGATGTGGTAGATTCATTCCTTTTGCTGTCTGGATGTCTTCCGAGACGTCATCTGCCACCACCCAAGCGTTATCTGCTATCTTTTGCATTGAAGGTCTTCCTCAGTTTCCGACAATGGCCCACAATTCATGTCCGCAGAATTTCAATCATTCTGCAAGGCCAATGCTATTCAACATCTGACGTCCGCGCCGTTTTCGCCACAGTCAAACGGTGCCGCTGAACGATTGGTCAGGACTTTCAAGTCACAGATGTTGAAGTTGAAAGAGTCGCATTCTCGGGAGGACCCGTTATTGCTCTTTTTTTCCTCGTATTGCTCTCAGCCCCGAGATGGCCGCTCGCCGGCTGAGTTGCTCCACGGTCGTCATCATCGAACCTTGATGTCTTTGCTACATCCGCCGCATCAGGTTCCTGTGCAGCGGCAGACACCAGCTTTTGCTCCATGCGACGTTGTCTACTATCGCCACTATCGAGGTTCACGGCATTGCTCGAAGGGTGCATTCTTCGCGGCCTCGGCTGCGCTATGTATATGGTTTTGGGGGCCTCTGGTGAGGTGCGTTGGCATCTCAATCAGCTGCGCCTCTGTCGTCGCACGGGATCTGCCGCTCACCGTCTGCTTTCAGCGACGGTGCCGTCCGGGGACCCATCTACTGGCTCGCCTCAGCTCCAGGTGTTACCGACGCTGCCTTCCATGTTACCCCATGGCGACGCGCTGCCGCCACCGTCACCGCCGCCTGTTCTCCCGCCGGCGACGCCCGCAGTGGATGCGTCGCTGCAACCGCCGGGCGCCTCCCTGCGTCACGCGCAGCCGATTGCCTCCCATGACCAGTTGTCCTCCGACATGGAACTCTTGCCCGCTCCGGACCATATGTCGTCTTCGCCCGTCGGGTGCCCCGGCCCGATGGAGGTCGACCCTTCGGCCCCTCCTGTCTCTCTGCGGGCGCATACACCGCATGTTGGTGTGCACCCTGGAGCAGGTTTTCGGGCGTTTCCTAGCTCCCTGCGGTCCGAATGGTAGGGTGCGGCTGGCACAGCCTCGCCTGTTGTTAGGCTCCCCACCTCGTCGCATACGTCAACATGGAGTCCTCCCAACGGCGGGCAGAAGCCTTATGCCACTACCGTACGCCCATTTTGCGGGGGAGTAATGTGGTGTCACCGTCAGACACCACACTTGATAGGTGGTAGCCTTTAAATCGGCTGCGGTCCGGTAGTATACGTCGGGCCCGCGTGTCGCCACTATCAGTGATTGCAGACCGAGAGCCGCCACACAGCAGGTCTAGAGAAACTTCCTAGCACTCGCCCCAGTTGTAAAACCGACTTTGCTAGTGATGGTTCACTGACAAAATACGCTCTCATTTGCCGAGTCGATAGTTAAGCATAGCCCTCAGCAACGTCATTTGCTACGACCTAGCAATGGGCCATATTCAGTTTCTATTGATATTGTGAATCATGTACCGCCAAGAGCGACGTTCATCATTAATGGATTAAATTTAAGTATTCCACCAGCTACGTCCGTTTTTCTAAATTCTAATTTCCTTGTCCTGTTCCAGACCTCATGCCAGCCTGCGTGAGCTAAACCGCGTGCATTTCGGCCTCCTCTAGTAACACGGTGTTGGCTCTCCTGCCAACCACAACACACTTTGTCTTTGATAGCTCCACACAGAAAAAAATCTAGAGGGGTCATATCAGGAGACCGGGCTGGCCACTTCACTTCAGCACATATTCCTATCCAACAATCCGGGATATTTTCATTTAACAGCTATGTAGCCACACGGGAAAAGTGAGCAAGGCAGCCGTCATGTTGGAACCACATGCACTGACGCATTGTTAGTGGTACCTCTTCCAGCGAAATGCGCAGAACGTTTTGCAAGAACTGTGCATAGTTATTGCCATTTAGTATACCCGGAATGACGTACGGCCCAAAATGACATTTCCTTCGATGCCGCACCACACGTTAACACTCCACGGTTGCTGATGCTGTACCTGTCGAAGACAATGAGGGTTCTCTGTTGATCAGTAATGCATATTATGCATATCCACATTACCGTGGTTGGTGAAAGTCGCTTCATCAGTAAAAAGCACCCGTTGGAAAAAGTTGGATCATCTTGTAGACACTGCAGAGCAAACCGGTAAAATTCCTGCGCCGTTCGAAATCCACACCGGAAATGCTTTATGTAATGAGAGGTGAAACGGGTAAATCTATGCCGGTGCAATATGCGTAGAACGCTTCTCTGACTTATACCACATTCCGAGGCGTCACGTCGTGACGAAATATTAGGGTCGTTATGCGCCAACGCTAGAACGCCCTCTTCATGTAGCTCGCCATTTACAGTTTTCTACCTTGTTCTCTGTATGGCGTTCCATGATCCCGAATCAAGTAGTTTCTTGCAAATACGAGCAAGAAACTGGCGCGTAGGACGATCACGATCAGGATACAGCTCTCCATATCGCATTATTGCTCTGACAGCATTTCTTCTGCTTTCACCATACACTAGAAGCATATGTAACGTTTCTTCGTTGGTGTACATTTCTTCTCCAAGAAACTGTGACGGAAGTGCGATGTCTCATTACCCCAGCAGCACATTTATACACTTCTCTCCAGCTACCTCGTGCGTCACCTTGCGGCGTTATCGAGAAGCCGGAAAACAACGCCTTCCCTATTAAGTTCCTCTGGCCAACAGGAGAGTTCGCAAGGGACAACGCCGCTTCGAAGGACGAACTATTCGCCTAAATATTATGATATACACATATTTTGAACCGTCTTTTTAAGCCCATCATGTTACGCTAAAATTTAACAGAGGGGTTACATTTAAAAAAACCAAAGATGGCCTCATATCGCTGTAGTGAAAAATAACACAAACATGAAATGTAATGTATTCAAGTAACTCCTGTCACGGAAATTCACTGTCCAAATGCCATATTTGTGTCTGTTACGGTTTGGGATATACAAGGGGTGTTAGGACTTAGCTGCCTCACCCTCTATGTATACGCATTGGCTCTTCACCAACTTGTACTTCAAATGAGTTAGTTTGTGTCAAGAGTTAAATGCTTTACGAGCCATGTAAGGGTTTTTTGAAGCTAAATTGACTTCAGTGCTATTCTGGGAGTGATGAGTATGCAGGCTGATAGCGTCGACTATAGGATCAGACAATTAGGTTTGTGCTCAGATTGCTGTTATCTTTGCCTGCCTGTAGTTTAACACGAAAGACTCTTCGTGCTCTGCCTGGACAGAGTCCCGTGGGTAGTGAAATGCTCAACGAGTGAGGTCTTGCCACGGCAGAAGTGTGTAAGAATAAACCGTAAGATGAACATTATAAACACATCTGATTATCCTTATATCAGTTTTTATTTATGGTTAGTAACTTTCTGAATCTTACGGCCTGACGGTAGATCTTAACAGCTGGAGAAGCAGAAAACAAGTAATATTATTGCCAAAATAGTGACGGAAATATGACCAAATATAGGTGGAAAATCTTGAGGAAACAATTCCTGACAGAGTAAGCAGAAAGAAAAGGTCATGTGTCCGTGAGGCCGCAAATACCTCCAAAGGGAGATCACGCGCATGACGTTCTGTGTGAATCTGTGACCGTGACACTGGAATTAATCAGCACAAGTTACGTGGCTCGCCATCATGGAGTAAACGAGAAAACCAAGTGGAACGTTTTCCATAAACTGCGCAAGCATTATTCATAAACTGCGGGAACGTTTTCCATGACTGCTACCAGTGTTACAATGCACGTAGACCTTCTCACCTACAGACTTATCTTTCGTATCCGGATTTGTCGGTGATTCATAGCAGAGGCCATCGTGGTGTTGAGATTTCCGTCGTCAATCCTATACACACAAACACAGAGGAGGCTACCTTTACGGCGGCGGTATCATCAACAATCATAACACAGACCTGTGAGCTAAGGAGAATCACCTTGGTTTGGTGGCAGAGAACCATCAGCACCAGCTCAGCCTCAATGTGTCAGCGGAGGTTATTAGCAGCCACCTGATGGGACCAGCCATGTTTCCATAACGTCTCACAGGCCAGCCAGTGAACCTGCCTCCCATGCTGGAAAAAGTGCCTTTGATGGCACGGAAGTTAATGTGGCTACTACAAGATGGAGCTTTTGAGAGTAGAATTATATTACAGACATAACATCCCCACTTGCTTCGTGTATTTTCATGCGTGTTTTACATCACGGACAACAAAACTATCCAAGACCTTTCATCTCCATTATCATGTGGCAAGGCTTTTCCGGCCATACGGCCATATGACTATTTTTGCTCCTTATCGGTTGAGGGATCGTTTCCTGCAGCTTGGTCTCAGTAAGTAAACTACCTGGCGATTAAAATCAGGGCATTTTTTCAAGAGGAATAGACCAAGCAGATGATTCAAGTGTAGGCATTATCAGACAGAACAGCAATTTATTTAGCAAAAATAAACATAAAACATTCCATGTGAATCATTCAAAACTGTGCTCCAATATGGTCATATTCTGATGAGGAGATCAGCGATACCTATGAAGAATTAAAAACATTTGTAGGGGGCAGCTAATCCTACATCTAACTAATGGTAGGTTTAACAAAATAATGGGAAAGATTAAGGTCCTATTGTCTATCATATAAAAGTGGTTAAAGAAATGGATGAAATACAGAAAATCCCACTAAAACATAATGAGAGGTTTAAGGCAAAACAATGGCTAAATTTAAGATACTAATGCCAATTACACTTGAATGCAGCAATAAACAAGGCCTATGTGACTGTGTCCCCATTTGCTAGTCCATACATATGCATAAGGCTAAAAACATTCGGAGAAGGCCGTGTCCAGCTACCGAGACAAAACTAATGAATGTGTTCCAAGCGAAACAAGCAAGATACTCGTATTAATATACGTAAATTTAACACCCGCTGATGACGATACATACATTCTAAATAATATGTTTCCAACGAAGTTGAGAAGAACATGTGTTTTGTAAAAACGGGCGGTAACCAATACCTAATTTCTTTGAAAATGCATTTACATTAGAGCACCGTGATTAATTTGACACAGAACACAAAGAAAAACGTTAAACGTTAATTTTGAATTTATTCTACTCTGTCAAATACAGGGTGAGAATGTACAAACATCCTTTATTAAATGATTAAGTGATTACGTGTTTTGAGTTTGTCATTTGTTTATTTTTTTAGTTTTTGACTTGGTTTCGGAATATCTGTGAAAAACGTTACATAACTATGAACTTTAAAGTCTTCCACTTTTCCGTAAATAACCAAATGTCACATATTTGTATTTCAATAGTAATATTGAGAGACAGGTACGGTGTTCAAACATATGTTCATAAACACAGATTTTTAATTTTCCTTTGTTATATTAATTGAGATGGCTTTGAAGTTCTATTTCTTCGTGTGGGCAATGTGTCAGTCTGTGGCACTATTTGTAACACTTGCCCGTCTTTGGTTGAATGCCAAACGTCTGGTGAGAAATCAGTATTGTACTCTGTGAAAAATTTTGTAACATCTTAAGTATCTTTCAGTGTCGCCTGCACAAAACTTGGCAGTACGTTTCCATAAAGTTCATCCGATTAAGGATCCAGCTCTATCATAATGTCCAGCCCTGGTTTCTAACTGTCCAGCATCAATAACTATAGTCTCACTGCCAAGTAATTGGTCACCTTCACACATCCACCAATGACCATTCATAAAGTTCGCCTAGGTCTATCATGATGCCTATGGCAGATTTCTGACGGTCTCAAGCCATCAACTGTTTTCTCAGTGCCAAATAATGTTGCTGTTTACCTCAGTGTATTATGCAAACAAACAGCAGTACTGTGTTTCCAACAGGTATTTCTGTCCAAAGCTACTGTAATGACACTGACCTCAACTTTCGTGTCAACTGTTTTGTGTCTGTCCAAGGCTTTTCCATTTTTGTGATTTACTTATTTACAGAAACTAATGTAAAACATAGAGCTTATTCTTGCTGTACAGAAATTAGGTTTGTGGGTACTACGATGTAAAAATAGCACTGGTAATAGAATATTAGATACAACGGAGAATACAGTGATTGTTTAAAGGAAAAAAGTGTACTAGAACAGGATGTAGAAGAGAAATGATGAAGGAATATACAATGCTGACGTTTCTCCTATTGATAAATCACTTCTAAAGTTTGCAACCTTGAACAGGGCCTTTATTGCAGATAATTTACGAAACAGAATAAGAAATACGTACGATCTGACATAAACTGACAATCATGTACAGATTACAAACAGGTATTACCTTTCCGATACTTGGAAAATGACATAAGGTTCTAGAATAAAAGTACCAGATTTGCTGCATACCAACACATTTCACTTCTAAAGTTTGCAACCTTGAACAGGGCCTTTATTGCGTGTAATTTACGAAACAGAATAAGAAATACAGATGATCTGACATAAACCTACAATCAGGTACAGATTACAAACAAGTATTACCTTTCCGATGCTTGGAAATTCACATAAGGTTCTAGAATAAAACTACCAGATTTGCTGCATAAAAACACATTTTTACTATAGATTCCGTCTTATTCTGCGTTGTATTCATTACAATATATATGCATGTGATTCTCAGACAGCCGGCCGGGGTGGCCGAGCGGTTCTAGGCGCTACAGTCTGGAACCGAAAGACCGCTACGGTCGCGGGTTCGAATCCTGCCTCGGGCATGGATGTGTGTGATGTCCTTAGCTTAGTTAGGTTTAAGTAGTTGTAAGTTCTAGGGGACTGATGACTTCAGAAGTTAAGTCCCATAGTGCTCAGAGCCATTTGAACCATTCTCAGATAATTGTTTCAGCAAAAATGACAACCTTCTTTTCTTCTTTTTCTTTGTAATGACTCTGCTGCTAGCCAACCATAATTCTGGGAACGTTTTCTATTCGTTAGAATAATACTATGGCTTGTAACTCACCGCTGAATAAAGCTAACTTACTACTTTGCTCTCCTTGCGATCAACCTAGTTTTGTATTCGTTAAAACGTAACATTCAGGATAGCCAGAGAGAACACAAAAATTCTTTTCCTAGCTGCCCACCAGAAGTTACAAAAGAATTTAAGTGCACTCACACAGCAATTACTTTCCGTTTGGCATTCAACTGGAACTACGCCAATGAATGAAGAAAATGCATCAAGAGGACGATGAAAACAGAGAATTCTTAATTGAGGATCTGTTAGCTCAAGTAATTGAGTACGCCAACTGTAACTAACCGGCTTCTGCTTACAGAAAGAGCCGCTCGGGAACATTTAATGATTTCCAACGTTTACTACTAGAGATAAAGTCGCGCAGTTATTGAAGTATCCCTCATGATATATTGAAAGAAGAAGAACTATTCATTATCTTGTTTGCTTGATGATTCCCTTATCAGCTGATTCTAAGCTAGAAATGTCCCGCCGAAAACAACCATACCTCGCATAATAAATCAAAAAACACAAAACAATATTAACTAACCTATACTATTATTCACTTCTAGAAACGAAAGTTGGTTTATATAATTTGTTTGTAATTTATAATTTTGGGAACCCCACAATGCTTGACTCGTTAATAATTTGTCCGAAACTACCGTAATGAACATTAAAAGGTCAGTCTGCTACAGTGACATTTTTAATGATTGCGGAAGGATGAAAATTTCAGTATCTTCTTGGGTTCACACGTATCACTTTTATTTCGGCTTACTGAAATGCCAATTTAAGTTCTAATCTGTAAATAATTGGATAATCCATTAGAAACCGAGTTATTGCATGTAAATCATGGTACGTGATGTGCTTTATTCATGTTAGTTGATAGTTCCACGAAAATCCGCGAAATTACACCTCTACCTTAGATTGTCTCTAATAGTAAATTTGTCAGAATGTGTGCTTGTAAAAAGTGGTAAGTGGTAGAAAAATGTGGCTGTCAGTTTTAGTAACGCAAGCATTGTTTGTGACAGAGAAATGCTTTGCAGGGACGATTTGTACAAATTCGAGAATGGTATGAGTAACTATGATTTAGATAAAGAACATTACCATGTTCCTGAACGGAAATGCGCTTCGGAAGTTGTTGCTAATCAGATAAAAGTGAATATTTCCATAATAAAATAGACAAAGTTAAGAATGAGAATATGGATATAATTTGCGGTTTTAAAAATATGTGGTTACCCTTGAAATATTTGAAAACGATGACTTGTCTGAATAGAAAGATCATAATAGGTCTTTTGAAAAATAAGATTTTATTGGAACTTTGCAGTGCATTTTCTCAAAATATCCACGTGTTCTGTTACCACTACCATAACTGACAGCCGACGTTTTCAATTCTCTTTTCATCAAAACATATGAAACATTAAAGAAATTCGTGTAATACAAAGTCTGCTAAAATTTTATTCGTTCTCTCCCATCGCATAGAAATACTCATATTAACATTACCACTCAGCTTGCAAAACAGGAAAGCATGAACGTTGTCTGTAATATCTCCAATTATAAATAAGATAAAGGGGTAAAGTCTAAAACGAAAACACAAGACTGTGTGGCCGAATGATCTTTTTGATAACCGGTTGAGACACCCGCCCTGATGACACACTGAAAACGCCTCCCTCATAGTATAGGTAATCAGTTGGGGATGAGAAAGAAGTATTAAGACATTCGTCCCCTACGATAGTCGCTTTCTCTGAAATTCGCTCTTCAGCACAGTGTGTGTGCTTATGTTTATTGCAGTCGTGTTTGTACGTATATTACTTTATTATACAGTATTTTGTTTGTCGTTTGGCGCTGCTGTACCGAACAGCTACCACAATGTACAACAAAAATTCAAATTACAGTAGATACTGAGAGAAAATTTGTCCAAACGTTTTAAGTATTACAACCGCAGGAATCGACAATAATTAGATCATAACAGTTATCACAATGTACAACAAAAATTAAAATTACAGTAGATACTGAGAGAAAATTTGTCCAAACTTTTAAAGAATGTTTCGTTTAAAGCTAAGAAAAAATAAAACTATTCTCAGGCTTCAACAAGATAAATTCTAAATTTCAGTTTTTACACAATTTCTGAAAGTAATGCCATTACTTAACTGTAAACAATTTCAATGATTGAAGCCAGAAGACACTAAGTATTAACAGTAGTAAATATCAACATGTCTTTTATGCTCGTGTACAGAGCCTTCTTCTCTCTGACGTACTTTCTGCGATTAAAAAATAAACTGTTAACATTTCCCGTTCCCTGCCCGTCGCAGTCACAAATGTTGGTACTGTTCAGTTTCCGGCGATTATTCTATTGTGGGAGTTTGGCAAAGACAAATCTCGTACGGATGTTTCGTATGACGGCTTTTCGGCCTGCTGCTGAGTTGCGTTCATTTGATGTCTCCCAGTTTTCCTTCCAGGTCATTTTGATACCAGTGGAAAGACAATGCACTTAAAAGGCAAATACGCTCTTGGATATTAAGAAACACTGATTGAAAAGTAGGGTACCAGCTGCTTCATTCCACCTTCCTTAGCATCTTCAAAAATTTTCCCAAAAATTTTGACTGACAAACACCTTCGTGCTCTTTTTAACGTGCAACTCAAGTTCCTCTAATTGTACCTGACACCAATTAGTTCATCGCTTTAAGTCCCTCACACCTATCCACACTCACTTTTCCATTGTCACTCACTCATTGTCATTACATCTTTCTGATTCTCTGTCAAAGTCCCCTGTTTCACAGCCAGTCTCCTTCTGTCCTATGACTCGTCTCAATGTCACTGTCTCCCTTTTTCTCTCTCTTACTGCTACTATTTCATTCATTGCTTCCCACTGCTGCTACGTCTTCTCACTGTCGCAATCTCTTTCTTTCCCGTTGTCATTGTCATAGACTCCCTCATTATCACTCGCTCTCCACCATTTCCAGTTTCTCCTTCCTTTTATTCCTCTTCCAGTGGCACTTTCTCCTTCACGCTTTTCCTAGCAGTGTTCTTCCACTATCTACTATGTTCCACTGCCATTCTATCCCTCTCTTTCCCTCACACTATTATTGTCTGCTTCGCTCTTTCTATACAACAACCACTGTCTACTACCTTACTGTATTGGTTACATTTCTAACGTTTTCCACTGCCACTTACTCCCTCAGCATGAAAAGGCACGAACATATTCGCATGCCAAAATTTTTCGTTAAATTTTTAATGGTCCTGAGGAAGACAGAACGAGGCAGCTAGTACCCAGCTTTCCCTTATTTAATAAACAGCAGCATATTCGCCTTTTTGGTCCTCCGAAAGAATTTTCCGCTAATTCCTTACTTTTCCCTGCTACAGCAGAGCATGTCACTCTTATGAGCAGAACTTTATAGGCCATTAAAATTTTGAGTTTATTCATGTGACATTGAAATAATGCAAAAGTATATAATTTTGCAAGACGTACAGAATTTTATGTGTAGAAAAATTTTGCAAGTGCTTTAGTAACTCAACAACATGAGGTTTCCAGAAACCATCTGATGAGAATGGAGACACTTTAAAGCAAATTACTCTGTGTTACATCACTTTATATACTAGCTTTCCGCCTTAAACTGGATTTTACGTGAGTATTTCATGTGTGCAAGTAGCGTAACTTTCAAACTCTCTCGCGTACGAGCCAAGATACGACGAAAATTTTCAAGGTTGTCCGAGATCGGTATAATAAGAATATATCGTAACAGTTACGGCCATTTGCTGTGCATAGACATCTTGGAAATTGCGGCTAGGTTTTGGTACATAATAACTATTTTTTGAGGTGTTTTTCGATAACGGACAAAGATTTTTTTTAAAATAGTGAACATGATACTTCAAAATAAATGCATATAAAATATAGCATTAAAATTTGACCCGTTTTATGCAGTTACTTTAAGTGCGTATATTACGGTAAAAGTAGGATAAGTTTGAAACTCTCTATGCCGGAAACGGATAAAGACATAAAGAAAATTTTCAAAGTTCTGATATATTGTGTTCTTAGGAACGTATCATAAAAAATTCTGCCATTTGATGTACATAGTCGTTTCGAAAACAGCGGCTCTGTTGTTTTACATAGAAATCACGTTCTTCGGGAACCGCCCATAAAATGGAGCCTCCATAAGGCCCTTAAAGTGCACCGAAGACCACATCTAACGCGAAAAGAACCAATCGATTTGTTAATCTTTCTAAGCTGGAAGATTTGTGTCGTATTAAAATTTTACCCCGTACTGCCGGGTAGTTCTAAAAAGACGTCCTTCTGTTGGGTATACAAATGGCCCCTAGTACAAGAGCTATCCAAGACGCTTGACACTACTATTCTATCATCAACTTGGCGTTTTGGAACATATTAGGTAGCGCATGCTGTCGCAAGCGTACCGATTGAACCGTATGGATTATGTAAATGGTACCTTGACATTAAGAGGGATCTTGTATGTAGTGATCTGGTAGCGATTATACTTCATTAAGTGAAAGAAGAATTTGATTTGTTTCCGATTACTAGACCTAGCGAAATGTTATGTCGCATTAAGCAGGGAGTGATGATTATTTAGTAGGAGGATCAAATAAGAGGTTCCGGAGAACCTTCTAACTGTTGAAGATATAGAGGAAACTCTTTTGAAATTTTCAAGTAAAATTTCTTAGATATTGAGAAAGTAAAAAAAGGCACTGAAAATTACATTAGACACAGGCAGTAAAGATGTGAATGTCACCAGCATGTTCGGAAGTGCACTGTTCACCAAAACAATAGTAATTGAAAAGATATGTCTGAAAGCCAGTTAGGGAAGGAAAATGCAATGGCCAGCAGCAAGTAAGCATAATGACATGGTGGGAAGACGTGTGTGGCGAAGCCCTGGAGGGTGTCGGACAGGTTGGTTCGTGAGCGTGGCTGCGTTCAAGTCGCAGAACAATTCCTGTTAGCAGTTTAACTGAGCGAAAGATGCTCACCATGTAAGTTAGTGTTTTCTTTTATTTTGGTCATCAGTCTACTGACTGGTTTGATGCGCCCCGCCACGAATTCCGTTCCCGTGCTAACCTCTTCATCTCTGAGTAGCACTTGCAACCTACGTCCTCAATTATTTGCTTGACGTATTCCAATCTCTGTCTTCCTCTACAGTTTTTGCCCTCTACAGCTCCCTCTAGTACAATGGAAGTCATTCCCTCATGTCTTAGCAGATGTCCTATCATCCTGTCCCTTCTCCTTATCAGTGTTTTCCACATATTCCTTTCCTCTCAGATTCTGCGCAGAGCCTCCTCATTCGTTGCCTTATCAGTCCACCTAACTTTCAACATTCGCCTGTAGCACCACATCACAAATGATTCGATTCACTTCTGTTCCAGTTTTCCCACAGTTCATGTTTCACTACCATACAAAAGCGTACTCCAGACGTACATTCTCAGAAATTTCTTCCTCAAATTAGGGCCATTTTTGATACTAGTAGAATTCTCCTGGCCAGCAATGCACTTTTTGCCAGTGCTGGTCCGCCTTGCTCCGTCCGTCATTGGTTATTTTACTGCCTAGGATGCTGAATTCCTTAACTTCATTGACTTCGTGACCATCAATCCTGATGTTAAGTTTCTCGCTGTTCCCATTTCTACTACTTCTCATTACCTTCGTCTTTCTCCGATTTGCTCTCAAACCATACTGTGTACTCATTAGACTGTTCATTTCGTTCAGCAGATCATTTAATTCTTCTTCACTTTCACTCAGGATAGCAATGTCATCAGCGAATCGTATCATTGATATCCTTTCACCTTGTATTTTAATTCCACTCCTGAACCTTTCTTTTATTTCCATCATTGCTTCCTCGATGTAGAGATTGAAGAGTAGGGGCAAAAGGCTACAGCCTTGTCTTACACCCTTCTTAATACGAGCACTTCGTTCTTGATCGTCCACTCTTATTATTCCCTCTTGGTTGTTGTACATATTGTATATGACCCGTCTCTCCCTATAGCTTACCCCTACTTTTTTCAGAATCTCGAACAGCTTGCACCATTTCATATTGCCGATCGCTTTTCCCAGGTCGACAAATCCTATGAAAGTGTCTTGATTTTTCTTTAGCCTTGCTTCCATTATTAGCCGTAACGTCAGAATTGCCTCTCTCGACCCTTTACTTTTCCTAAAGCCAAACTGATCATCACCTAGCGCATTCTCAATTTTCTTTTCCATTGTTTGTATATTATTCTCGTAAGCAGCTTCGATGCATGAGCTGTTAAGCTGATTGTGCGATAATTCTCGCACTTGTCAGCTTTTGCCGTCTTCGGAATTGTGTGGATGATGCTTTTCCGAAGGTCAGATGGTATATCGCCAGACTCATATATTCTACACATCAACGTGAATAGTCGTTTTGTTGCCACTTCCCCCAATGATTTTAGAAATTCTGATGGAATGTTATCTATCCCTTCTGCCTTATTTGTCCGTAAGTCCTCCAAAGCTCTTTTAAATTCCGATTCTAATACTGGATCCCCTATCTCTTCTAAATCGACTCCTGTTTCTTCTTCTATCACATAACACAAATCTTCACCCTCATAGAGGCTTTCAATGTATTCTTTCCACCTATCCGCTCTCTCCTCTGTATTTAACCGTGGAATTCCCGTTGCACTCTTAATGTTATCACCGTTGCTTTTAATGTCACCAAAGGTTGTTTTGACTTTCCTGTATGCTGAGTCTGTCCTTCCGACAATCATATCTTTTTCGATGTCTTCACATTTTTCCTGTAGCCATTTCGTCTTAGCTTCCCTGCATTTCCTATTTATGTCATTCCTCAGCGACTTGTATTTCTGTATTCCTGATTTTCCCGGAACATGTTTGTACTTCCTCCCTTCATCAATCAACTGAAGTATTTCTTCTGTTACCCATGGTTTCTTCGCAGCTACCTTCTTTGTACCTATGTTTTCCTTCCCAACTTCTCTGATGGCCCTTTTTAGAGATGTCCATTCCCCTTCAACTGTACTGCCTACTGCGCTGTTCCTTATTGCTGTATCTATAGCGTTAGAGAACTTCAAACGTATCTCGATATTCCTTAGTACTTCCGTATCCCACTTCTTTGCGTGTTGATTCTTCCTGACTAATGTCTTGAACTTCAGCCTACTCTTCATCACTGCTATATTGTGATCTGAGTCTATATCTGCTCCTGGGTACGCCTTACAATCCAGTATCTGATTTCGGAATCTCTGTCTGACCATGATGTAATCTAATTGAAATCTTCCCGTATCTCCCGGCCTTTTCCAAATATAACTCCTCCTCTTGTGATTCTTGAACAGGGTATTCGCTATTACTAGCTGAAACTTGTTACAGAACTCAATTAGTCTTTCTCCTCTTTCATTCCTTGTCCCAAGCCCATATTCTCTTGTAACCTTTTCTTCTACTCCTTCCCCTACAACTGCATTCCAGTCGCCCATGACTATTAGATTTTCGTCCCCCTTTACATACTGCATTACCCTTTCAATATCCTCATACACTTTCTCTATCTGTTCATCTTCAGCTTGCGACGTCGGCATGTATACCTGAACTATCGTTGTCGGTGTTGGTCTGCTGTCGATTCTGATTAGAACAACCCGGTCACTGAACTGTTCACAGTAACACACCCTCTGCCCTACCTTCCTATTCATAACGAATCCTACACCTGTTATACCATTTTCTGCTGCTGTTGATATTACCCGATACTCATCTGACCAGAAATCCTTGTCTTCCTTCCACTTCACTTCACTGACCCCTACTATATCTATATCGAGCCTTTGCGTTTCCCTTTTCAGATTTTCTTGTTTCCCTACCACGTTCAAGTTAGTGTACGCGTCGCAATTCGAGCACGGAGGCAGAAGTGGGATTGTGCACGCTTTAGAAACTGAATTCAAATTCGTAATTGGTAAGGGCCATCACAGAAGTTGCAAGGTAAACGTAGGTGCAAATAGGGTAACGGCAAAGAAACCATGGGTAACAGAAGAAATACTTCAGTTGATTGATGAAAGGACTAAGTACAGAAATATTCAGGGAAACTCAGGAATACAGAAATACAAGTCGCTTACGAATGAAATAAATAGAAATCCAGGGAAGCTAAGATGAAATGGTTGCATGAAAAATGTGAAGAAATCGAAAAAGAAATGATTGTCGAAAGGACAGACTCAGCATACAGGAAAGGCAAAACAACCTTCGATGACATTGAAAGGGAAGGTGGTGCAGAGGGAATTCCACTGTTAAGTGCAGAGGAGAGAGCGGATAGGTCGAAAGAATACATTGAAAGCCTCTATGAGGGGGAAGATTTCTCTGGTGTGATCGAAGAAACAGGAGTCGATTTAGAAGAGACAGGGAATCCAGTATTAGAATCAGAATGAAAAGAGCTTTGAAGGACTTAAGGTCAAATAAGGCAGAAGGGAGAGATAACATTCCATCATAATTTCTAAAATCATTGGGGGAAGTGGCAACAAAACGACTATTCACGTTGGTGTGTAGAACGTATGAGACTGACGACATACCATCTGACTTTCGGAAAAGTATCATCCACACAATTCAGAAGACAGCATGAGCTGAGAAGTGCGAGAATTATCGCACAATCAGCTTAATAGCTCATGCATCCAAGTTGCTTACAAGAATAAAACACAGAAGAATGGAAAAGAAAATTGAGGATGCACTAGATGACGATCAGTTTGTCTTTAGGAAAAGTAAAGGCACGAGAGAGGCAACTCTGACGTTGCGGTTAATAGTGGAAGCAAGATTAAAAATCAAGACATTTTCATAGGGTTTGTCGACCTGGAAAAAGCGTTAGAAAGTGTAAAATGGTGCAAGACGTTCGAAATTCTGAAAAAAAGTAGGGGTAAGCTATAGGGAAAGACCAGTCATATACAGTATGTACAACATCCAAGAGGGAATGATAACAGTGAACGACCAAGAACGAACTTCTCGTATTATAAAGGTTGTAAGTCAAGAATGTAGCCTTTCGCCGCTACTGTTAAAGAATCTGTACATCGAGGAAGCAATGATGGAAATAAAAGAAAAGTTCATTAGTGGAATTAAAATTCAAGGTGAAATCGCTGACGACATTGCTATCCAAAGTGAAAGTGAAGAATTACATGACCTGCTGAATGGAATAAACGATATGGACTGAGAAAAAACCGAAGAAAGGTGAAAGTAATGAGAAGTGGCAGAAATGAGAACAGTGAGAAACTTAACATCAGGATTGATGGTCAGGAAGTAGATGAAGTGAAGGATTTCTGCTACCTAGGCACTAAAATAACCAATGACGGACGGAGCATGGAGGACATCAAAAGCAGACTAGTTATGGCAAAAAGGCATTCCTGGCCAAGAGAAGTCTACCAATATCAAATATCGGCCTTCATTTGAGGAAGAAATTTCTGAGTACGTACGTCTGGATTACAGCATTCTGTGGTAGTGAAACATGGACTGTGGGAAAACCGGAACAGAAGAGAATCGAAATATCTGAGATATGGCGTTACAGACGAATGATGAAAATGAGATCGACTAATAAGGTAAGGAATGAGGAGATTCTGCGCAGAATCGGAGAGGAAAGGAATATGTGAAAAACACTGATAAGGACAAGTGACAAGGTGTTAGGACATCTGGTAAGACATGAGGGAGTGACTTCCGTGGTACTAGTGGGAGCTGTAGAGCGCAGAAACTGTAGAGGAAGTCTGCGATTGGAATACATCCAGCAAATAATTGAGGACGTCGGTTGCAAGTCAGAAGACTGATGACCAAATGATGATGAATTGTATGGAACATTCACAGAAAGGACAATGTTTATACGCTCCTAGCAGAACACTGTGAACTAGTTCGTTACGGTTATAGGAAGCCTATAATATGCGTAGCAAACGAACGAAAATCAAATGCTGTTGGCTTCAACAACTCGTTTGGTTATTATTGTCTTGGGTATCTGTAGGAGACTGTCCAAATTGGAAATTTGTGGTAAGTTCGTATAGGACGAAACTGCTGAGATCATCGGTCCCTAGGCTTACACACTACTTAGTCTAACGTAAACTAATTTACGCTAAGGACAACAAACGCACCCATGCCCCAGGGAGGAATCGATCCTCCGAAGGGAGCAGCCGCGCTAACCGTGGCAAGGTGCTTCAGAGCTCGAGGCTACCTCGCGCGCCGGACTGTCCAAATGAAACAGCTGTTGTTGGAACATCGAAGTAGTGCTTGAAGGATTACATTTACAAATAATGATCTGCTAGTGGGTCACCCAAACGGTTATCTGCCTTCAAAGTGCCTTTCCAGTGAGCGGAACAAATAGACTACTAAAGGCAAGGAGTTTGTGGGATCGGTGTATGTAGTAATCGCTGTTGCCGAGTGCACATCGTCCAGAATGACAAGAAGTGAGTCATATTCATGAAACCGATAAGAAACAGAGTGGTGCCCAGTGAGTCGAAGTTTAGGGTGCATCACATATTCAGTTAGTACAAAGTAATTTACTTAAAATGTGTTCCCAGGTTCGATTCCCGGCGGGGTCAGGGATTTTCTCTGCGTCGTGATGACTGGGTGTTGTGTGATCTCCTTAGGTTTAAGTAGTTCTAAGTTCTAGGGGACTGATGACCATAGATGTTAAATCCCATAGTGCTCAGAGCCACTTAAAATGTTTCTTTTAAAATGTTGACCATTTGTGTACTTTCTACTTTTGCTGTGGTTTAGTAGTTAGACATTACTTTTCCAGTGAGTTCAAGCATTTCGGAATATATGGTGACGCTATTGTTCCGAAATAATGAGTCATAGTATTGACAAGTAAACAATTAATTGGTTAGCCGCTCCTGCCGACTGTGTAAGCGTTTACGTTTATATAGGAAACAGGTAGCAGAGCAAGGCTGACATCCCTACAGAAGGGCGGCACAGGTAACGTTCAGACGGACGGGCTACTACCAAAACTTTGCTAATATTGGGTCGGCAGAGACTGCGAGCTTTCACAGCGCGAGTGGGGTCATACATGACAGCCAGTATCAACAAATTTTGATCCCATATCGATCACAGGGTTGGTAGTATTCGTAGCAATCGCTATTCAGGTGTCAGCACGGGCTGTACTTACATACGTGATCTAAATTGAAAAAATGAAGGAATCTCGGCTGAATAGTACTATTGTTAAAGTCCTTTTACCCACTAAACAGTGACCGACAGTATGGTGTAATAACGAAATCAATCGCCTGTATGAACATTTCCTATTTAAAACTGGCAATAACCATTAGTGTCACGTATTTATTTACCTTGAGTGATCGGAAAGGACTTGTCAGAGTTCAAATTGAAGAAAAATGCAAGCTGAAAATTGACAATAAAGAGCAAAACAGGGGTCACGTCGTTTCAACAAATGTTGGAAGCAATGAAAAAAATGTTCCATGCGTTGAGACTGGATACGAGGGCAGACAAAGATTCTTTCACTAAATTCAGAAAAAAGTTCGTTGAATTCATGCAGCAAGGCTCCCATACCAGAAATAAAATCTGTTAATACAGGTCTTACATTTTTCAGGAAGTGCATAAGAAATGTGAGAACAGTACTAGTTTCTAAAATGGCGTTAATTGGGAAGGATATTAATTCTGTAAGAAAATTGATGCATGTAACAACACACGGGTAATTGAGGAGAGGCAAATGAACAAAGCAGTTAGTGGTATCGTTCTTAAGTCGAAAACGAATGTCCCGAGGAAATATTGAAATAAAAGAAAATGAATACGATGAAATATTGTCAGTGGGAATGGAGTAAAGAGAAAATGACAAAGACAGTAATTATGACAGTCGAAATGACTCTACATCGATTTTTTCAAAGAATGAGTATAACGAAGATGACTGGGAAGAGTATGGTACTGGTAGGGACAAAAGTAACTAAATAGCAACAGCACCAAGTAGAAAAGTTGTAAAGGAAATAAATGAAGGAGAAACAGATGGTACTGAGTCAAATGAGGAATAAAAGATTAGAATATTTTATAAAAGGGAGAATGTTGTATCATATGCCACAGATTCAAACAATGAGAAGAGATAAACGGTCTTGTAGAATATTACCAAGACTGTAAAAACACTGAAATACTGAAAAGAAGGAAAATGCCACCAGATGAAGCGTTGACAGCGATATTGGGTGGAAGAGAAGGGGGAGGGGTGTAACGAGTCGCCTCAAGAGAATAGAAAAAAGAGGGCCAGATAGTTCACAATTTAAGTGAAGACGTGTCTGATGCACAAGAATTCTCATTCTGTTAGTGGTTTTCTTTTATTTTCGTTTCTCATACTGCAGTTTCTTAAGTCGAGTACTATTCTGTTAATCTCTTGGTAGTCTGTTATTGCAGTACCCGTCACGGGAATTGACATAAGAATAGCCAGGAAGTGAGTAAAAGCAATAAAGTAAAGCAATGTGGACTGAAAACAGAAAGAAAAGTACAAAGGCGTTTGTGTAGGAAAAAAAAGTGATCTAAATCTGGACTAGAGAGAGAATAACGTGTGTCAGAAGGGGTAAGAAGGAAGTTGCATAATGGCTATGTGGTCTGAGCCGTAGTAAAATTTCCTGTTTCGAAGAGCGCGCAGCGTATAGCAGTCGTCCTCCGTTTCTGGCGGTGGCGCCGCTGTGGCAATTGCAGCTTTTGTGGCTCACTCTGGTGGAAAAGGGGAAAGATTGTCTGTTCACGTGTATTTAAGGGGCGCTATGAGCTCGGAAGTTGGCATCTCCGGCGGTAATCCGCAATACTACCGCCATTCGATTGTGACATTCTGAATCGAAGCGATAGGTTTTGCAGGTGCCAGCCAACCAGCCAGCCAGCAGCGGTCCAGCCAGCCAGCCAGCAGCCAGCAGCGGTCCAGCCAGCAGTCAGCAGCGGTCCAGCCAGCAGCCAGCAGCGGTCCAGCCAACAGCCAGCAGCGGTCCCAGCCAGCAGCGGTCCAGCCAGCAGCAGCAGCGGCGTCCCCGCCAGCCAGCCAGCTGGGTCGCCCTCCATCAGCTTCGGCCCCAGTCTTCTTCATCACTCTACATCCTTTTCCTTCTGTTTTCTGTCCGTTTGCCCATCTCTTGTTTGCCACTGTTCTTTTGTCCTGTCCTCTGTCTTCCTCCTTGTCACAATGTCGACACCCACCACCACTACTACAGCCACCACCACTGCCATCATCTACACATCTCCCTCCGCCGCCGCCACCACTACCACGTGGTGTGCCCAATCATTTCCCCCTCAGTCCATCCCCTACTCCTCACTCTCCCATCTCCCTCACTTTTTGTCACCCCATCCCCGGCTCCTCCCTCCCGGGCCTCCTCTGATCCCTTCCCTCCACTCCCTCCCTCTGCTCCTTCTATTTCCGCGGCCCCATTAGGGTGGTGGCCCAGAGGGCCACAGCCCACGCTCCACTTTCATCTTCACCCTCTTCGTCGTCTACATCATCGCCATCGCCATCGTTTTCACCCTCACCATCTCCGGCGCCGACTCCGGCACCGGGATCTGCCACTCCATGCCACCTTCCAGTTGCTCCCATCCTCCACACCTCCTCCGCCGCCGTCAAACGCCCAGTGGCACCCCAGCGCCCTCTGCACCTAAAAAGGCTCTGCCTCGTCCCCCTTCCCCTGCCCAGGATGCCATGGATGTCTCCCCACCTGTCCCTGCCTCCTCCTCCTCCTCCCCCTCCTCCTACTGATACCTCCTCTCCCTTCCTGATCCCTCCCTTCTTGAGGCCCAGAACCTCACCCTCTTCATTCACCAGCATTTTCCTGGTGCCCCCATCTCCCTCCTCACTCCTTGCTGAGACTCAGTCCTCATCTCCTCCACCAGCCCTACCGTTCACAGCGACATCCTTTCCTGCATCCCCATCACCCACTTTGGCCCTAACATACCCCTCACCCCTGCCCCTTCCCTGCCTCCCTCCCGCCAACCCCAGCCCCCACATCGCCCGCTGACCTCACCGCCATGATCACTCGGCTCAATCCGACGATCATGGAGGAGGAGGTGTTGGTGGAGCTCAAGGCGCATCCCTATCTGGAGGTGCGTGCAATTCACCGCATTCACAACTCCGCCAGCCCCACCCACCTTATGCGGGTTTTTTCCGAACACGCCCCCTCCATAGACCATTTCCTGAAGGAGGGTGCCCTCCTCTTTAACCAACGTTACAAGATCGACCCCTCCCGTTCCCCTCCTCAATCCCTCCGCTGCCAAAGGTGTTTGCGGTACAACACACACTCAACATCTTAGTGCCGCAAGGCCCCCACCTGCCCACACTGTAAGCAAACACACTTCCTCTGGCAGTGCCCCAACCTACAGTCCCCTCCCTCCCGTAACACCTGTAACCTCCCTCATCCTACGTACTCCCAAAAGTGTAAGGCCAGACCCCCTCCTACCACTCCTGAACTCACCACCCCTGTCCGCCCTCTGGACTCCCCCACCCCTCCTGGCAATTCCCTTGCCCCCCCCTACCGCTGAGAACATAATCAGATTCCTTACGATCATACCCCAAAATGTCCACCCCTTCCAGCGCCCCCACACCCTCCTGCAGATAACTCTCGCTGCCCATTCCGTCTTCCACCTTAAAATGTATGCCACCTACTCCCACAACGAGGCCCATTTCTCCTTTTCCCGTCTCGACACCCTCGTTTAAATCCCTGTCATGGCGCGACAGCACTGTATCCTGTTCAACAACATCCGCTCCCTTCCAGCCAACAAGAACCTCTTCCCGCACACCCTTGATACCCACCGCGTGGATGCCTTCCTCCTAAATGAAACCTTCCTCCAACCCCACCTCACCATCCACACTTCGCCCTACCTCCTTCACCACTCCGATAATCCCTTCCCGATAGCACATGGCGGAGTTGTCATTGATCACCACCGCCAGATCCCAGTTTGGCTCCAACCTCTCTTTCCCTACCCCACCGAACACCTGGTCCTTAGTCTCTTCTTCCCTGGCCTTACCGTCACCTGCGCCACCATCTATGTTCCCCCTAACGCTCCTATTCCTTTCGACTTCCTCTCCCACATTGGCCATACCTTCTCCTCCTACGAGATCGCTGCCGACCTCAACGTCCATAGTCGTTCCGCCACCCATTTACGGCGGTGGCATCGGTTCCTCTCCTCCCTCCAAGGCGACCTCGTCACCATTCCCCAGCAAACCTGCCCTGAATCCAACTCCACTCCCGATGTCATCCTCTCCTCCCCTAACCCCATGGCCGCATAGCGGTGGATGTCCTGGACCCCATTGCTAGCGACCATCTCCCTGTACTCCTCACCATTTCAGACGGTCGTCGCCCCTGCCTCGACCCTCGTAATGACCCTCCACCGAAGTATGTCCATGATTACTCCTGTGCTGACTGGAATGCCTACCGGGATACCCTCTCCACCCAGGTCGATAGCCACCCCTTCACCTACGACCAACCCGATGATATTACCCATGCCGCCTCCTTTTGCCAGCAGACCTTGTCTGAGGCAGTGGAGGTCCACGTCCCTACTGTCGCCATCCATCCCCACCATCCTACCTTACCCCCACAGGCTGTCCTCCTCCTTTGTGAATCCCTCCGTCTCTACCATGCCTTCCTCCACACGTGTGACCCGGACACACTATGACGCCACCGGCAACTCGAGCAACACATCCGAAACTTGCTCGTGGCTAAGAAACGCCGGGACTGGCGACAGACATGCACCCATTTAAATACTACCCTACCTATAAATACGTCCAAGTTCTGGTCAGCCATCCGTCGCCTTACCGGAACTAAACCCTCCCCCTACTATCCTCTTCTCCATGATGATCACCCCTTCCCTGACACCCTTAGTAAGGCCAATCACTTTGCCTCCTACCTCTCCGATGTCTTTTCCATCCCCGACGATCCCCAGTTCGATTACTCCCTCCTCCCAGATATCCGCAATCAAACTGACACCTCTGTCCCCCCCCACCTCGCACCTGGTTTCCAGTACTTGGACAACATGGCACACACATAGCCCAATGCCTCTATCACTACACAGGATCTCATTGCTACACTCCGCACGAAATGCAACACCACTCCTGGTCACGATCATGCCACCTATCGCCACCTTTGTAAAGCTCCTGTCTCTTTCCTCTCCACCCTGGCCAGGCTCTACAATGTAGTCCTGTCCACTGGCTACTACCCTGGCCTGTGGAAAACCTCCCGTATCCTGATGTTCCTTAAACCGGGTAAACTGCCGTCTGCCATCTCCTCCTACCATCCCGTCAGTCTTACCTCGGTCTTCAGCAAGGTCCTGGAATCCATCCTCATCTGCCGCATCAATCAGCATCTCCACCAGCACTGACTCCTTCCCGTTACCCAGTGTGGCTTTCGGCCATCCTTCTCTTCTGATGACCTTCTCCTTCACCTCACTCATCTCCTTTCCGAACAGCTTAATTCCCGTCACTCCGTTATCTTCCTCTCCCTGGACCTCGAACATGCCTATGACCGTGTATGGCATTCTGGTCTCCTCTTCAAGCTCCAAACCTTTGCCCTTCCCATTAACTACGTCCGTCTGATCGGCTCCTTTCTCTCCCAACGTCCTTCCTACATCACCATCCATAACATGGATTCCTACATCTTTTTTCCCTCCACCAGTGTGCCCCAAGGCTCTGTCCTCTCCCCCCTTCTGTACCTTTTGTATATGGCGGACATGCCGCCGCCGTCACCCCCTGTCCACCTTCTCAAGTTTGCCGATGACACCACATTCCTTGCCCTTGCCCCCACCCTGCAGCGTTCCCAACACCTTCTCCAATCCCATCTTGACCGGTTCACCGCTTGGTGCAACCAGTGGTTGCTTAAAGTCAGTCCCTCCAAAACCCAGGCGATCATTTTAGGCAAAACCACCCCTTCCTTCCGCCTCCTCGATTTCTATCTGACTGTCTATGGCCGTCCTATCGCTCTCACCCCCACCCTTAAGTACCTTGGCGTCACTCTTGACCGTCGCCTCTCCTGGACCTCCCATCTCCGGACAATCCAAGCCAAGGCATGCTCCCAACTCTGTCTCCTCAAGCTCCTTTCCAGCCATACGTGGGGTCTGGACCCCTCCACCGTCTCCCATCCCCCACACGGATCCTGTACGACCTAATTCCGTTCCCCCACCTCCTCCTTTTCCTCTAATGGACATGGATCCTCTACACCTCCTGTAAACTCGATCCTCCTCACCTGCTTGTCTCAACCATCCTCTCCCACCTCCGCCTGCTGTCGTGCCTGTATCTCCATGTTCCACCTGCTCTCCATCTCTCCACACTCCTTACGCTCTCCCAACGTGGCTTCTGCCAGCTCCCCCTCCCTGATGATGCCCTCCTCCCCTCCATTTACCCCTCCTACCAACTTTGATCCTCCCCTCCCCTTTCCTGTGTTTTTTCCTTTGGACACCCTCCCTCCCTTCTCCCTCCTTTTCCCTCCATCCCCCCTTCCTCCACCCCTCTTCCTCCAGGCTTCCCCTACCCCCTCCTCCCTTCCTTCCTCCCCCATATCTCCCCTGCCCTTAGCATCTCTGCTCTCCCCTCTCCCTCTCCCACCCCCTCCTCCTCTCTTGGCAGGTCCCCGGACTCGTACACACTCAGTGGGCATTCGCGCGCTGGAGATCATCGCCTCGTGTTTCTGTGTGTGACGTCGTTCATGCTCAAGTGTTCCAGTGTTATTCGTTTTGTGCTCCAACATTCGCGTGTGACAATTATCGTCTCTGTATGTGTCCACGTGTCTGCACAATTTTATCTTGGACTCTACACCCGTGAACGGCTCCGTGTATTTTGAGAGTGTCTGTTTCCGTCTATGTATCCACCCTGTTTACTCTTTCCTTGTCTTCATTTGTATCTTTTGTTTTCTCTGTGGCCGAAGAGCGGCGTACTGTGCCGCTGATGGCCTACCTGTAACAGGTATAAAAATAACAATAAAGAAAAAAAAACTCGGAAGTTGGTCAGTCTGAATCGCCGAGTCTGGTTAGTTGGTCAGCCAAGTTAGTCTGCGTCTGTCTCTCGACCGCATTGGTAAGGAGGTTAGTGTCTGTCTGTTGCCCAGAGTGCTAGTATGTGTTAGGCCGCCAGTCTGCTCCAGTTGGCTCAGGCAAGGGGCATTGGCGGTTGGATCGATCGGCTGGTCGGTCGCGTACTGGGACACAAGATGACATCTCCGCCTGGAGCGTCGGCGCATGTGAGGTCGCCACATGAGTCCAGTGGCCGCGCCGTATAGTGAGGCGTAGTGGCTTCGCGGCCGACACGAGGGCAACACGGATCAACCCACGACATGGACTGGCCGGGGAGAGCTGCGACGCCGTGTTACGGGAGATCGGCGCGCCTTCCTGCGTCTGGAGAAAATTCTTTAATCTACATTTGAAAACACTTCTGTTATTTGTAAGATTTTGCGCAACTCTGCTCTTTTTATGACAAATTTAAATTCATGAAAGGGTAATGCGGAATTTTTCTTTCTCGTATTGTACTTGCTAATATCTCTATTACTCTCAAACTTAGATAGATTCATAAGTGAATAACATCTTGGTCTGGTCCCTTTATTAGTGTTTCCTTGGACGACACAGTGTAACTATACTAGTTGACTCGATTACAAAGCCCGGGTAGAGGGAAAGAACTCTACGTGTGAATTTATTTATGAGTGAGCAGAGAGTTTCAACACCACGAAGACACTAGCAACGCGATAAACACCAAAGCTACGAGAACGAGCGACTGAAGAACTAAGCACGAAACAGAGCACACTGCAAGGTGAAGTCTAGGTCCGAGGTAGCTGAAAATAGTGAAAGAAGTCATGGCCTACTCTGTAGCCGCCAACAGGTAAGTTTTACTGTTTTGTCGGACAAAAACAGCGATCGTACGTACATACCGGGTAATTTAGTTGCCCTTATCTATGTATTTTACGTAACCCAAAACACCTTGAAATACCACGTGCAAAATTTCCATGGTCTCTAGCTTGCTACGTGCACACTGTTAGTCCTACAAAAAATATGAATGGAACATCTCTGTAGGAAATTTGATATAGTTAAATTTTGTACTGTGGTACGTTGTCGCTGGAGGCTATGGTTTTAGAGTTATTCAAGGAAAATTCTTTTAAAGTCACGTTTATAGGTTTCCTTTGAATTATTCGGAAACTATGTCCTCTAGCAAAACGTATCTGGACCCAAACACAGATTTCCCACTTTATTCGAGCGGTGGCCTTAGCGGCCTCGAACCTATTCTCACAGAGATTGACTGAATCCTGCAAATGTTTGAAATTAACGTGAGCCATCTATGTCTCATAGATAGTACTACGCACAATGTGGTGCCTACTTTTTAGAAGAAACGAAGATATCGTCCGCATTTTGGCACTGAAATAAATTCAGTTGTGAAAAGTGAATACCTGTGACAGACCTCGGGGTCAATGGATAATGGACGTTTCTAGCGTGTGACAAGTTAAGAATTTTGGCTGGACAGCGAGTGTGTCTGGACAGCATCGGCAGTTAATGCGACCGCTCACGTAAAGTGGGAAACCCGGTTCGATTCCTCGTCTGGCACATATTTTCACTTGTTATTACTGAATGCGGCCAATGTCTTCGTTTTTCTTAAAAATTAGATGAACGCCTTGGTCAAAGGTTCTGCGCTCATAGAAAGCTTCACGCATGCAGTCCAAGACAGCTTACCAAACTACTTTGTGACGAGACCCACATCAGTTCATCTGCTTCCACATTGGTCTTCGCTGGCAGGGTTAGTAGACTATATGTACTTCAGGTAACGTTGATCAGATGTAGTAATAGTTCTCTATTTTCCATAATACCCGAAAGTTTTCCTCTTTGAGAACTATCATGAGCTTTAGTGTAATGTATATAGACTATGTATGATTTTAAATTGTGTTAACTACTTTCTGCTATTATTTGTTTCAACGAGAAAACTTTTTTTTGCGTATTTTGAGTCAGTGAATGGACTCGTTTGCAGAGAGACAAGAATCTACACAGAAAGGGCGAAGACGTATGGAGTACCAAGGACATTCACCACAGCGGTTGTTCTGGCCGCTGCCCTTGGTGCAATATTCGGAAAGAGATACCGACAGGTCCTACCGCAAAATTGGGCACGAGAGTTCTTTCAGACGTATCCCAGTTTTGTGTACAGCATCCGGATATTCTCATATACCCACATGTTGGGGCTCTGAGGAGAAGTGACACTGATGTTAAAGTTGACACTGACATTGACACGTTATCAGATTACATTCATCACAGTCAAAGAGGCTCAGCGCCTGGGGTGAAGTTTCTTTGCGCACATCTTTCGACAAGATACGGCCGAACAACTATTTGCCCGTGGTGTCCTGACCTATTTCGGTACAGAGAACGTTTGATCGTTGAACTGACCAGTACGTTCTCTAACTCCCTCTCCTACTTTAAGTATCTGCTCATTTGTTATAGAGATACTGACATGCCAGCCATATGAGAAACTTTTGGCACGGAGATGAATCAGCATGCAATGACGTACAGTATTGGTATTCGTCATTCAAGCTCAGTTTGATTACATGCGCAGTCTAGCTAGAGCCATTTTTGGTGCTGGAGGAAGCCGTTCTACGCACAGTATTTGGTACCCTCTATACTTCTTATGAATTACAAATTTAATCATTATCTGTTCCTACTACACAGTGAGGTTACAGTCAGAAATATTTCGTTATTTGATACTCATCCCAATGCATGTCCGTCACCACGCAAAATATTTCTTTGTTGCTGCTTTTTTTAAAAAAAAAGACTTTCTATGTCTTTACTTGCACAACAGTATCAAACCTCATTCTCCTACAGTAATATTTCACAGGTATGCTGCTTAGTTATACAACACTCTCAAGCACCTGAGAGGCCAGCGTGGCTGACCGCTATGCGGAGGGCCTAGATTTGATTCCCGTTACTGACAGGGATTCTTTTCCTTGGAGAGACACCTGGAACGGGCCGCACGCAGCCTCGTGATGCCAACTGAGGATCTGCTTGACAGAGTAGTAGCGGCTCCAGGTCACGAAAGCTGACGACAGCCGGGAGAGCGAAGTGCAGACCCCTAGGCTGTCCAGACCGCATCCAATGACTCCACTGGCAGAGCGTAACACGGCGGTCGGTCGCTAACTATGGGCTCGCCGTGTCCTGAAGAAAGAGTTTACGTTTACGTTTATTGAACACAAAAACAAAGCAAAGAAAAAAGAAAAAAAAAAGAGTAACTTACATCACCTACGACGTTTTCTCAATTTCCTTCACCTTCCAAAAGTTTTCTGAAGTTGCCTCTCGATTAGATGCCCTAGTGACGTAACAGTCGGTTGGAGCTGGACCACTGGGACAGAGGGAGGTTTTACAGTGGCTGACATGCTGGTTTGTATTCGGAAGTAGTGGAGTTCAGGTACACACCAAGTCATCAAGCTTTAAGTTTTCTGCGGTTTCCGCCAGTAGGTTCAAGTGTATAGCGCAACTGATCTCTCCAAAAGAACACAGCCACTTTGGTTTTCCATTCTTCCCTGTCGGTCCTCAAGGCCCTCGTTGTCGATTTGAGGCTCGACCCTAATCTTCCCACCTTCATTGAAACTTTTCGAAAATAACGTTTGCGGAAACAATACTGAAACTATGGGAAGCCGGTTGTGTTCGAAAATACATCTGGCAACTTTCTACGAACCTCTGTGAATAGGCAGTTCCCAGTACTACCGTCGCAGATCAAAAATGGTTCCAATGGCTATGAGCACTATGGGAGCTAACATCTGAGGTCATCAGCTTCCTAGAACTTAGAACTACTTAAACTCAACCAACCTAATGACATCACACACATGCATTCCCGAGGTGGGATTCGAACCTGCGATAGTAGCGTTCGCGTGGTTCCAGACTGAAGCGCCTACAACCGCTCGGCCACAGCGGCCGGCCGTCGCAGATCAGAAAGCGGTACCATCTCTCTATGAACCACTAAGAGTAATTATCAGTATAACTGTGACGTTTGCAGCAAACTTTCATTTAAATCCCGATTTCAACAGTCAGCTTCGTTAAGCGTTTATGGTTGAAGGGCGTTGGCAATTTAATTATAGTGGTGAGATAAATACTTAAATCATAATGTTTGATCTGCTAATAACAAAGATTTGTTATTTAATGAATAATACGTAGAAAATATATCTTTTATACAATGACCTTAAAACACAAACCGAAGAGCAAATTATTCAGAAAGTTAAACTAGGGTCGCCACCAGCTTATTGCTGGACAAAACTATCTGAATTAGTATTCAGTTACTGTCAGAGCTTCCAAATTGATTCAACCGAGCTTTGATTCAAAATATTAAAATATACCAAGAATGTGAACAGAGTACACATCTCTACGAAAATAAGAATAAGTAAGTAAACGTATCAGCATGATCTCAATGAAATTATTCATCATTCCAAAGGCGATACATGAGTGCTGCTTAATTAAAGTTTTTCCCCGAATTTTACATGTCAGCAAATAAATAAGTACACAAAGAGTTGGATGAAGTGTATGTTACAGTAAGGGATCATCGGAAGCTGAAACATTGAAATTGAACTTTCTCTCACCAACCAGCTGAAATTCCGGTGTTCCACCGATCGCACTGCAGTGCGTGCTTACCGCGTCTGCAGCGAATCTGTGTGAATTCGCCATTGGGTGTGAGGTTGCGAGCGCTAGTGCTGGCTGCTGTAGGTCAGGCTGTTGTGGCTGCGGCCGCAGGATGCTGTCATCTGGCCGCCCGCTGTGGTCGAGTGGTTCTAGGGGCTTCACACCGGAACCGCGCTGCTGCTACGGTCTCAGGTTCGAATCCTGCCTCGGGCATTGATGTGCGTGATGTCCTTAAGTTTAAGTAGTTCTCAGTCTAGGCGACTGATGACTGCTTGCAGCCATTTGAACCCTTTTTTAGCTGTCATCTTGTCAGTCGCGATCGTGACAAATTCATCTAATTCCCTTGAACTGCGAAATCGAACTCTGGCGACTTGGCATAGGTAAAGACCAATCTGCTTAGCAATATCATGGCGATCGCGAGAGTAGTGCCAGGACGAATGCTCCAAACTAAACTGATGATGTGGCTTCTGTGCTGCGGAAGCGGTCGTTAAACAAATTATTTACACGATCAGCCAAGCGGTTATTGTTAAAGATGTCTTCCTATGGCTGTGGTTGAACCACGCGTTCACGAATATGTTCGAAAAGACCCCACGCTTCGTTTCAAGCCTCGGTGTCTCGGCTCGGTGAACTTCATTCACCCAATCACCGTAAAGGCCTAATTGCCCTCCAATGAGTTACTGGAATCGACCCTGCTGTTTCCCGCCAACAATGTAGAAGCCAGAAGACAAACTAGAAAAGTGCTTTCGCACAGAGGAAAGGTCCAAAACCACGTTCTCACAACGAGGCAAGTACTCCGGGATTTCTATGAATTTAGATATTTGCGGATTGTCCTTCCCACGGAAAACAGAAATGCAAATTTTGTGAGGTGCAGCTGTGGTAGTATATTAGGATTTTGGAGTAGTTTCTCCAAATGGACACCCAGACCCCCTGTGGCACGTTCGGAAAATAGGAGGTTCTGCCCGAACAACGAACTCCGTTTCTGATCCCCCATTAGCGCGCCTGCGCGGTGGGTAGGGCTGTTTCTTCCCCGAAGTTGTAGGTTCCCATGAGTCGAAAGCAACAAGGTACGGAATGTCTTGCGAAATCAAGTAATGTTAGGTTTCATTAGTATCAAAACTGCGTTGGTATAAATTGGATTACTGCCCTGACACCTCATGTAGGTAAGAGTGAAGACAGTTCGATCAAGGAAAGCAAATATCGTGTGGATCGAAAGAGAGGGAGCAGATGATAGGCAAGACATATGCAAATCATTACTAAATAGGAAAAGAATGTGAGAGGACGACGTGGCACGGGCTGACGTTTCACAAAACGCGACCAATTACATAAATACACTATTGGCCATTAAAATTGCTACACCAAGAAGAAATGCAGATGATAAACGGGTATTCATTGGACAAATATATTATACTGGAACTGACATGTGATTACATTTTCACGCAATTTTGGTGCATAGATCCTGAGAAATCAGTACCCATAACAACCACCTCTGGAAGTAATAACGGCCTTGATACGCCTGGGCATTGAGTCAAACAGAGCTTGGATCGCGTGTACAGGTACAGCTGCCCATGCAGCTTCAACACGATACCACAGTTCATCAAGAGTAGTGCCTGGCGTATTGTGACGAGCCAGTTACTCGGCTACCATTGACCGGACGTTTTCAGAGAGATCTGGAGAATGCGCTGGCCAGGGCAGCAGTCGAACACTTTCTGGATCCAGAAAGGCCCGTACAGGACCTGCAACATGCGGTCGTGCATTATCCTGCTGAAATGTAGGGTTTCGCAGGATCGAATGAATGGTAGAGTCACGGGTCGCAACACATCTGAAATGTAACGTCCACTGTTCAAAGTGCCGTCAATGCGAACAAGAGGTGACCGAGACGTGTAACCAATGGCACCCCATACCATCACGCCGGGTGATACGCCAGTACGGCTATGACGAATACACGCTTCCAATGTGCGTTCACTGCGATGTCGCCAAACACGGATGCGACCATCATGATACTCTAAACAGAACCTGGATTCATCCGAAAAAATGACGTTTTGCCATTTGTGCACCCAGGTTCGTCGTTGAGTACACCATCGCAGGCGCTCCTGTCTGTGATGCAGCGTCAAGGGTAAGCGCAGCCATGGTCTCCGAGCTGATAGTCCATGCTGCTGCAAACGTCTTCGAACTGTTCGTGCAGATGGTTGTTGTTTTGCAAACGTCCCCATCTGTTGACTCAGGTATCGAGACGTAGCTGCACGATTCGTTACAGCAATGCCGGTAAGATGCCTGTCATCTCGACTGCTAGTGATACGAGGCCGTTGGGATCCAGCACGGCGTTCCGTATTACATTCCTGAACCCACCGTTTTACCAGGCAATGCCGGTCAACTGCTGTTTGTGTATGAGAAATCGATTGGAATCTTTCCTCATGTCGGCATGTTGGAGGTGGCGCCACCGGCGCCACCCTTGTATGAATGCTCTGAAAAGCTAATCATTTGCATATCACAACATCTTCTTCCTGTCGGTTAAATTTCGCGTCTGTAGCACGTAACATTCGTGGTGTAGCAATTTTAATGGCCAGTAGTGTAAAAACCACAGCCGCCAGTCTTATTTACAGACATTCAACGATGGACGTATCAGCAGGATGCGCCCCCGCGGCCCCTGCAGTCCCCCCGCAGCTGTCGGGCCAGTGGGCGAGCTGCAGCTGCGTCCGTCCCGCGCGACCCGTCTGCGCTGGCGGCTTAGCCGGGCCGGCGTTATCGGCGCCGCCAGCCGGCCGGCCTGATTGCTAATTAAGCGTATTTATTGAGACTCGCTAAGCCGCGAGGCTTAAGGAGCACTTCCAAGCGCCGTCGTGACTAACGGTGCCGGCTGGGGAGCGACTACTCACTGAAGGTACCAACAAAATGGGACGCGGCCAGGGCGCTCCAGTACACTGACGCACTGGACTGTGTCCTGTCTCTACCAAGTACACAGAACACGTGAATTCAGCAGTTACATTTACATTGTACTTTCGCCTACCATTCTAAGATTTCGTCTAGAGATAGACTGACACCGTTGTGTGTAGGAATTTGGTCCGGCCGTGTATACAGGGTGGCCCATTGATCATGAACGGGCAGAATATCTTTCGAAATAAATGTCAAACGAAGAAACTACAAAGAACGAAACTTGACTTGCTTGAAGGGCGAAACCAGATGGCGCTATGGTTGGCCCGCTAGATGGCGCTGCCATAGGTCAAACGGATACCAACTGCGGTTTTTTTTAAATTAGGAACCCCCATTTTTTATTACATATTCGTGTAGTACGTAAAGAAATATGAATGTTTTAGTTGGATCACTTTTTTCGCTTTGTGATAGATGGCGCTGTAATAGTCACAAACATATGGCTCACAACTTTTGACGAACAGTTTGTAACAGGTAGGTTTATTAACTTAAAATACAGAACGTAGGTACATTTGAACATTTTATTTCGATTGTTCCAATGTGATACATGTACTTTTGTGAACTTATCATTTCTGAGAAGGTATGCTATTACAGCGTGATTACCTGTAAATACCACATTAATGCAATAAATGCTCAAAACGATGTCCGTCAACCTCAATGCATTTGTAAATACGTGTAACGACATTCCTTCCGTAATGTTTGCACATGCATTGACAATGCGCTGACGCTTGTTGTGAGGCATTGTCAGTGGATCACGATAGCAAATATCCTCCAACTTTCCCCACAGAAAGAAATCCGGGGACGTCAGATCCGGGAACGTGCTTCCACGACCAATCCACCTGTCATGAAATATGCTATTCAATACCGCTTCAACCGCACGCGAGCTATGTGTCGGACATCCGTCATGATGGAAGTACAGTTCATCGCCATTCTGTCATGCAGTGAAACATCTTGTAGGACATTACGTAGGAAATCAGCGTTCATTGCACCATTTAGATTCCCATCGATAAAATGGGGGCCAATTATCCTTTCTCTCATAATGCCGCATGATACATTAACCCGTCAATGTCGCTGGTGTTCCACTTGTCGCAGCCACCGTGGATTTTCCGTTGCTCAATATTGCATGTTATGCCGGTTTATGTTACCGCTGTTGGTGAAGCTTCGTCGCTAAATAGAAAGCGTGCAAAAAATCTGTCATCATCCCGTAATTTCTCTTGTACCCAGTAGCAGAACTGTACACGACCCTCAAAGTCGTTCAAATGGTTCAAATGGCTCTGAGCACTATGGCACTTAACAGCTGTGGTCATCAGTCCCGTAGAACTTAGAACTACTTAAACCTAACTAACCTAAGGACATCACACACATCCATGCCCGAGGCAGGATTCGAACCTGCGACCGTTCAAAGTCGTCGCCATACAATTCCTGGTGCATAGAAATATGGTACGGGTGCAATCGATGTTGATGTAGCAGTCTCAACACCGACGTTTTTGCAATTCCCGATTCTCGCGCAATGTCTGCTACTGATGTGCGGATTAGCCGCGACAGCAGCTAAAACACCTACTTGGGCATCATCATTTGTTGCCGGTCGTGATTGACGTTTCACATGTGGCTGAACACTTCCTGTTTCCTTAAAAAACGTAACTATCCGGCGAATGGTTCGGACACTTAGATGATGTCGTCCAGGATACCGAGCAACATACGTAGCAGATTCTCGTTGGGAATTTTGATCACAATAGCCATAAATATACACGATATCGACCTTCTCCTCAGTTGGTAAATGGTCAATTTTAACACGGGTAATGTATAACGAAGAAAATACCGTCCGCACTGGCGGAATGTTACGTGATACCACGTACTTACGCGTTTGTGCGTATTACAGCGCCATCTATCACAAAGCGAAAAAAGTTCATATTTCTTTACGTACTACACGAATATGTTATAAAAATTGGGGTTCCTATTTTAAAAAAACGCAGTCGATATCCGTTTGACCTATGGCAGCGCCATCTAGCGGGCCAACCATAGCGCCACCTGATTTCCCCCTTCAAGCTAGACGAGTTTTGGCCTTTGTAGTTTTTTCGTTTGACGCTTATTTCGTGAGATATTTAGGCCGGTCACTATCAATGGACCACCCTGTGTACAGGGATTGGACATAAATATAAAAAAAAACATCACGAGTAATGCATGCTTGAACATAAATGAAGATGTTCTGTAGTCTTCTTGTGGAAATCAATTCATTTGCCAAGATAACAATGTTAACACGGTTACTGGATTACTAGTTTTGGTAATATGCCATCTTCAGATCCATATAAGCTGACAGTGGTTGTGACATCGTACAATATTTAAATCACTCTCTCTCATTAGGACTGTAAAACCTTCATAAGAAGGTCGAGACATTACAATGAGGGTAACAATGAGAATGACAATAGCAAGTCATTGAAGTATCTCGAATTTCTTAAGCATATCGTATAGTTCTAATTTGGCAATTAGGATTCATCGTTCCGTGTTGTAACTGCCGCTGCCCGGTTCTATGAATCTGAAGCCCACAATGAGCCATGGTGATTTTTCTTGTGATATGGGCTTTGGTAGCCGCCTCCCATCTTTGGCCACAGGCCTTTGAAACGAGTATGGTTCCCTCTGGGGAAGGACGGTGGCGATCCACTGTTTTGGTTGTCTTTGGTCGTGGCAGTATGGGCCGTGGGTTGGAATCAAAGACAAGTTTTATGGCAGCGAGTGCGATGTCGGTGCAGTAAGAGAAAAAGGGTCTCAACATCGCGGCCTGAAAGAACCTTGTATTCATCGTTTGGCATCTGTCAGAGGCGTATCCATCATGATGGACGGGTGTTTTTCTGCTGGGTTCGATTCGTGGCTATTCTCGTCTCCATGGTGGTAGATTGTAGTGTCTTTCCTGTGGTTAAGAGAGCGAGTTGCCATTAAGGTGTGTTAAATTTTGTTTCTGTGAGACTTCCAAGCCATATGGTGGAACTTGTGTCGCTTGTATGAAATTTTGTTATCTTATTGGATTATTTTACTAGTCTGTAGTTCATGTCAAGTGTTCTTGAAACGAGAAGGCCTCTATGGTAAGCAAACCTGGCTGTTACTGTGTTCTTACATGTAATATCTCCATCCATCATGGTATTGTAACTCAGCTTCACATTTGAAGGAACTTTTAACTGTAATTCTTATGCATGTCTGAGGCATGAGTCGGGAATTCAAAACTGCTTAAATTGGCTCTAAGCACTATGAGACTTAACATCTGAGGTCATCAGTACCCTAGACTTAGAATCACTTAAACCTAACTAAGGACATCACACACATCCATGCCCGAGGAAGGATTCGAACCTGCGACCGTAGGAGCAGCGCGGTTCCGGACTGAAGCGCCTAGAACCGCTCGGCCACGGCGGCTGGCAGTCAGGAATTCATTTCGTAAATTCTAGGCTGAGCCCAAATATTTTAGTGGGATGAATTTTCGTATTTGGGTTGGCTTTGGTTTCCCGCGTCGGTACTAAATTATGTAATCCGACTAATTTGCCTTATTCGTTAATGCATGTTTAAATATCAGCTTTAAATTAAAATTATTGTGTGATGTATTTTTGCTACAGTGGCTGAATAATATGTGCTTATTGTAATACAGTGGGCCATGTAGTAACGAGTCGTGTGAGCATGTACTGTATACCGGCGTCTCAAGGTTTGTCCTCAGAGCTGACTACAGACTGTAGAGGCGTTCCTACGCCTCCACCAACTACACTGAGATAAAAATTCACATTTCAGTTGTAATTTTGTTTTACGGTTTCAGAGTTAAAAATGTAAAAAACGGATTCCTTGGTGTTTGCCGGCCCCAATGGCACCGTTAGACTGTTACTTTCTACTTAAAGGAGCCATTCTATATCTCTTGGAGTGCATGGCCATTAATGTCTGAAAGGGGTTTCTTGGTAGCGTCTTTGTGGTAATCCATATCTTAAGGTAATTATTCTGTGCCGCGCGGGATTAGCCGAGCGGTCTTAGGCGCTGCAGTCATGGACTGTGCGGCTGGTCCCGGCGGAGGTTCGAGTCCTCCCTCGGGCATGGGTGTGTGTGTTTGTCCTTAGGATAATTTAGCTTAAGTAGTGTGTAAGCTTAGGGACTGATGACCTTAGCAGTTAAGTCCCATAAGATTTCACACACATCTGAACAACAATTATTCTGTATTGCAGGAACTTGTCATTGAGGTTTCTCTGAGGTGATCGTTGGTGACGGGGTTCATATGGAAGTGGCCCACTCAACCTGAGGCTCTCGGCAAAGATGGTTCCGCTAGCGTTCTGTCCTGGTACTCGTACTTACTCACGGCCTGCCGCCACATAGACGCGGCGGCATTGTGCGTTGGCCGAGGCGTCAGGGCTGCCACAGTTTAGTTCATCTATACTATGGACAAGTTAAGTTATCCTGATTTCGACGTTTCGGTTTGCTAGGCACTCCGTGAGCGTCGTGTTTCTGAGTGTCCTGAGGTCTCTAACGATTAACCTGTTTAAGTGAGTCCTCAACCGTTGTTATTGCCGTTTTCTCACGTATAAGTTCATTTTTAGTAAATTAATATTTCCTTGAAAGTACATCTGGCTATTTTCTCTAAGGTAGGGGAATTTAACTTAATTCCTTGTTGATTTAAAACTCAAATGTAAGTTATTATTTATTAAAATCAAACCCAAGGTTTCTATTTTAAAGGCTTTGTTAAAGAACGGTTCATGTCCGTTGTTATTCAACAGTAAGTTTTGAAAATTGTTTTGTGTATTATTGGGTACTGTGTGTTGATGTTATACAGGGACATTAGCATATCGGTAATCCATCAGTTCCATGTTATTGCTCGTTTTGAAATTGTCAATCATTTGCGTCATAAATGCTTATAATTTTTTTTTAGAAAGGTAGCTTATTCCTTGGGGTAATTGCTCTGTTAGTTACAGTATGTTTCTTACTTAATATTAAATTTTATGTCAAAATTTATGTAATTTATGAAGAAGACTGGTTCACAAATTATGCGTATGTATTAAACAAGTGAATGAAGCATCCGAAGTCCCTTGGGCCCAGTCCTTTGCGTGAAGGCTTGTTGCCACTTAACAGGCCTTAATTTCCAATCTCAGGCAACATATATTGCTAAAATTAGTAATACAGTAATTGTGTTAACATAGCGATGTTGACAAGTTAATTGGTTTCACAAGAAGACTATAGTACAGATTTATTGATTGCTATCTGCGATGAATGATTATTTTACGTAACCGCAATAAATGCAGGTGCTGGCCAAACTTGTGCGTTGCGCTGTTGTAGCTGACCACGAACGGCACTTGTGTCCTCGTACGATGCAAGTGTCAGTAATTCAGTGATGGTCAGAACAGTGGCCCATTAGCTGTGTGTGTGTATTATGTCGGAGCTAAGTGACGTCGAATGTGGGCGACTTGGCGGTGCTCGTAATGTGGGTGCTTCCTCCGTAACGTAGGCACCTGAGATGTTTAGTGTTTCAAAACCCGCCGTTCCGTTTTTTTTAAGTTATCAGTTGTCTTATTGATTTGATGCGGTCCGCCACGAATTCCTCTCCTCAGCCATCCTTTCAGAGTAGCGCTTGCAGCCTACGTCCTCAGTTATTTGCTGGTTGTATTCCAGTCTCTGTCTTCCTCTACATTTCATACCCTCTACAGCTCCCTCTAGTAACATGGAAATTATTTCGTGATATCTTAACATATGTCCTATCATCCTGAATCGAAGATTTATACCGCATACGAGGAAAGCAGAAAAACATTACTGGCTAAGGCACAATGCTGACGAAAATGTGGATTTTGTGGTCGTGGCAGACGCTCATTAAAAAGGATCTTGGCCAGGAGTAAGAGGATGACAGCTGCTGAAGTCACTGCAGAGCTGGATGTCGTGCTCGAGACCCTTGTCAGCACCAAAAAGTTCTCAGGAGGATCCAGAAGCAGAGAAATGCAGGGCGGGCTGGAATTCCAAAAGCACTCATCAGTGATGCTGATGTCCATAACAGAAAAACGTGGTGCCACAGCTATAAAACCTGGACTACAGAGCAATGTAGGTATGTTATTTGGTCAGGTGAGTCTCGTTCCACACTATTTCCAACTTCTGGCCGAATTCAAATTCCAAGTGTGACGGAATTTCGGTGATGACTTGGGCAGCCATATCATGGTATCTCGTTGGACCCATGGCAAGGTCACAGTGCAGCCAAGGATTATGTGACAACTTTGACTTATCAGGTCCATTCCATGGTACAACGTTTGTCCCCCCAGTGGTGATGGTGTTTTCCAAAGCGACAGGGACCCTCTTCACTCAACTCGCATCGTCCAGGATTGCTTTTACGAGCACACCCAATCGCTAGATACTAATGTTACTGAGCCTTATGGCGTCTACTTTGGAGAGAAGGGTGCATGATCTATATCCACAGCCATCATAATTATCAGAACTTGCCACTATTTCGCACAAATAATGCTATATATTTTAACTTGAAATCCATACTGGACCCATATTTATACAGTCCGCTCCCACTGTAGGCTGTTTTGGATGCCAACGGGTTTCCTACACAGTATTAGGCATGCTAATGTTTTGTGCTTCTGGTGTCTGCATACTTGTCCACGCCCTCAGCGTCAGCATCAAAACAGTTAAGACTTCCACGGGTTCCTTATCTGCCCACACAAATGTATATCTCCGAAACACAGTCTCCCTCCTTCCCTTCGATCTTCTTCTGCAGTGTGAAGCTCTTTAGTAGAGACCTCTACTACTGTGCTATGATAAAATTTTAAGCAATTTGCTATTCTTTGACAATTGATGGAGGACGATGTTCCCTTCCTAGACTTTCGTCGCTTTTATTTTGTCTGTTTAAATTTATGCCCTGCTGACACACTTATAAAGGGATTGAACTATTCGTCAATAGTTCACTCACACAAATACTATGGCATATGTAAAACTTCCTTGCGTAGGTTGTTTATTTATTAATGAAGACAAAGGGCTACAGCAATTTATCTTCAAATGTACTGTTCTTCAGTTATTATTTTGTATCTCAGCCGTCAAAGAGATTTTTCTTTATTACATGTTTCGGCAAAGATCTCTTCAGGTATTGCAGTAAAAACATAAAAAAATTGAGAAAGCAGTACACTACAATATGGTCATAACACAACTGTAGCTGTCATGAGAAATACTGAAGCGTAGAAGCTCTGACTATTTGAAACATTTTACACGATGACGCCTATTGCTGAGATCCATTGGCTTTAATCCGTTTTACAAGTCCACACTGTTGAGTACATTGTTTTTGGCACTTCCAGCACTAAGCACCGCATCGAGGCGAATACGAATATGTTTTAAAAACAAAAGTATTACAGGCCTGAAAGACTTATGATTGTAAAGTAGGTATAATGAATATTTCTTGTCATATTTAGGTAACCTCTGCACAAAAAGTGCCACCATACTTGATAATATTATGATTGTGAGATCATACTCATTGAAGTGATATTTTATAATTTAATTATTCTTAGCTTTAATGTCAGTCTGTCAGTTTATATGTATGTACACTACTGGCCATTAAAATTGCCACACCACGAATGTTACATGCTACAGATTCGAAATTTAACCGACAGGAAGAAGATGCTGTGATATGCAAATGATTAGCTTTACAGAGCATTCACAAAAGGTTGGCGCAGGTGGCGACACCTACAACGTGCAGACATGAGGAAATTTTTCAACTGATTTCTCATACACAAACAGCAGTTAACCGGCGTAACCTGGTGAAACGTTGTTGAGTTGCCTCGTGTAAGGACGAGAAATTCATGCCATCACGTTTCCGACTTTGATAAAGGTCGGATTGTCGCCTATCGCGATTGCGGTTTATCGTATCGCGACATTGCTGCTCGCGTTGGTCGATATCCAATGACAGTTAGCAGAATATGGAATCGGTGGGTTCAGGAGGGTAATACGGAACGACGTTCTGGATCACAACGGCCTCGTATCACTAGCAGTCGAGATGACAGGCATCTTATCCGCATGGCTGTAACGGATCGTGCAGCCACGTCTCGAACTCTGAGTCAACAGATTGGAACGTTTGCAAGACAACCATCTACGCGAACAGTTCCTCGACGTTTGCAGCAGCATGGACTATCAGCTCGGAGACCATGGCTGCGCTTACCCTTGACGCTGCATCACATACAGGAGCGCCTGCGATGGTGTACTCAACGACGAACCTGGGAGCACGAATGGGAAAACATCATTTTTTCGGATGAATTCAGATTCTGTTTACAGCAACATGATGGTCGCATCCGTCTTTGGTGACATCGCGGTGAACGCACATTGGAAGTGTGTATTCGTCATCACCATACTGACGTATCACCCGGCGTGATGGTATGGGGTGCCATTGGTTACACGTCTCGGTCGCCTCTTGTTCGCATTGACGGCACTTTGAACAGTGGACGTTACATTTCTGACGTGTTACGACCCGTGGCTCTACCCTTCATTCGATCCCTGCGAAACCCTACATTTCAGCAGGATAATGCACGACCGCATGTTGCAAGTCCTGTACGGGCCTTTCTAGATACAGAAAATGTTCGACTGCTGCCCTGAGCAGCACATTCTAGAGATCTCTCACCAGTTGAAAACGTCTGGTCGATGGTGGCCGGGTCGATGATGGCCGAGCAACTGGCTCATCACAATACGCCGGTGACTACTCTTGATGAACTGTGGTATCGTGTTGAAGCTGCGTGGGCAGCTGTACCTTTACACGCCATCCAAGCTCTGTTTGACTCAATGTCCAGGCGTAACAAGGCCGTTATTACGGCCAGAGATGGTTGTTCTGGGTACTGATTATTCAGGATCAATGCTCCCAAATTGCGTAAAAATGTGATCACATGTCGGTTATAGTGTAATATATTTGTCCAACGAATATCCGTTTATCATATGCATTTCTTCTTGGTGAGGCAATTTTAATGGCCAGTAGTGTATATTAGTGTGTATCAATATGGGGTGTTTCCGGAATTCACCTTTATGATGACTTCGACTCTGCTGGGGACATTTTCAATGAGATATCTGAGGGTCTGTGAAGGAATGTCAGCTGATTCTTTTCCAAGAGTCTCAACCAGAGAATGTAGTCATGTTGGACGCTATGGTCTGGAGCGAAGTTGAGGCTTTAGTTCACGTCGGAGGTGTCCCATTGGGCTCAGGTCTGGACCCTGGGCAAATCTATCCATTTCAAGAATGTTATCGTTCACAAACTAACGCCGCACAAATGTTTCTTTATAACAGGTTGCAATTCGTGGCCAAACTGTTCCTCTATTGTACACCGTAGACAATGTTGTAAAATCTGTTCATATCCTTCAGCACTTCGATTTTATCCCTAAAGACGAACACCACAATCAAACCCTAACACTACCTCCAGCGTACTTCACTGTTGGCGCTACACGTGGTGGAAGGATACGATGGCAGGTATCCGTCAAACCCGGATGCTTCCATCGGACTTCCACAGGGTATAGAGTGGTCCATCACTCCAGGACACACTTTCCCAGTCACCCACTGTCCGAGGGTGGCCCTTTTTGTACCTCCAAAACCGTTGCTTAGTACTGGCTACAGAAATTTGTGGCTTATGAGGTGCTGCTTGACCCTTGTACCTAGTTCGCTTTAACTCGCTACGCACAGTCACTGTGTTAGCTGAGCTGCTGGCAATGTTTTAGAACACATGGGCAATTCCTTCTGTTCTTCCTTCGTGTTTCCGCTTCACAATCACAGCACCAACAGTGGACTAGAGCAGTTTATGAAGAGTTGAAATGTCCCTGATGTATTTGCTATCCAGGAGACATTCAGTGACCAGTCCACGTTCGAAGTCACTGAGCTCTCCCTTCTGCTGTTACTTCTTCTCTATTGACAGCACAATACTCCCCACCTCCATTTACACTGGCGGGTCGGCCTCTCGTGACGTTTTTATTTATTTATTTAATAGTCTATTTCCGCAGAATCAAATTGAGTAGCAAATCTCCAAGGTCACGAAACGTGTCACTACATGAAATTACAGCATAAAAGTAATAACAAATAAAATAAAATGCTTAAGAACCCCAAAAAAGTCAATCCATAAGTTTAAGTAAACGCAGTCAACAATACCAATTAGCTTAATTTTTCAAGGAACACCTCAACAGAATAGAAGGAGTGACCCAGGAGACAACTCTTCAGTTTCGATATGAAAGCGCGTGGACAACTGCTAAGATTTTTGAATTCTTGTGGTAGCTTATTGAAAATTGATGCTGCAGTTCACTGCACACCTTTCTGCACGAGAGTTAAAGAAGTGCGATTCAAATGCAGATTGGATTTCTGCCGAGTATTAACAGAGCGAAAGCTGCTAGTTCTTGGGAATAAGCTGATACTCTTAACAAGAAACGACAGTAAAGAAAATATATATTGGTAGGGCAATGTCAAAATACCAGACTAGTGAATAGGGATCGACAAGAGGTACGCGAGCTTACACCACTTATTGCCCGAACTACCCGTTTCTGAGCCAAAACTATCCTTTGAGAATGGGAAGAGTTACCCCAAAATAAAATAAGCAAAGTAGACTAATTTCCCTGTCGAACGATCACATCTAGTAATCAATTCCACATTTCGTAGCGCTGTCCGATACTTTGGATCATACAATGTAGCATCACCCCCTGGTGTCTTATACACTCTCGTTTGGGCGCTCCATTACTTGGACAGAAAAAGCTGTATATTTTGATGAGTTAACTAAGTTTATAATTACCTTTAGGGCTGCTGCTACCAGTGCTACTACTATGTCGTACGTTGCTACTGCACTGTCAACAATACAACCATACAGAATTCCTCTATTACTGCAGAAACCAAACGTAATATCATAGTAGCAAGTATTCTGTGAAGTGTTGGCAGAAGAGCCAACACTGTGTTGCTAGAGGAGGCCGAAATGCACGCGTTTGATTACACGCTGACTGGCGCGAGGTCTGGAACAGTTAAGGGAATTAATAGTAGCAAATAAAGTACGTAGTTGATATAATACTTAACTTTAATCCACAATTGGTGCACATCGCTCTTGACGGTGCATGTTATAATCTCAATATCAAATGCTATGGCGCCTTGCTAGGTCGTAGCAAATGACGTAGCTGAAGGCTATGCTAACTATCGTCTCGGCCAATGAGAGCGTAGTTGTCAGTGATCCATCTCTGGCTAAGTCGGCTGTACAACTGGGGCGAGTGCTAGTAAGTCTCTCTAGACCTGTCGTGTGGTGGCGCTCGGTCTGCAATCACTGACAGTGGCAACACGCGGGTCCGGCGTATACTAATGGACCGCGGCCGATTTAAAGGCTACCACCTAGCAAGTGTGGTGTCTGGCGGTGACACCACATTCTGAGGCACATTCCTTCCCGAAGCTGCAATTCGTGCTGCGAGACTCCTATGGAACGTGGGAAAGGCAGAATGCTGGTCCTCTGACGCGCCGCAGACGAGCACCTGCGGGCCCCCAGCCCCCAGACGCACGTCCTGTCCCTCAGCAGCGCCGGCCCCCCGCCCCCAGTAATTACGGCAATGCGACCGCAGCGCCCGCCCGCAGCCTGAACCCGGCGCTTAGCTGCCGACCGCCGCCACCGCTTCCACATTTCGCGGCCCAGCAGAGCTGCTGCGAATAACGTGTGGCTTCCGGCCGCTGCGTTTATTGGCCACTATTCAGTCTAACGTAATTCCGCGCCAACGGTGCACGAGCGCCGCGCAGCCATAATGTACTGCCCGCTAGTAGCAGTTTGATCAAGTCCCGCATTCATCTCCCCTCACTGATACATCACCACTAGCACACGTTTTATTTTTTTTCCATTTGCCAGAACTGATTGGACCAATGCATACTTAATTCCAATCTAGTGCTGAAATATTACCGCTCTGTCCATTTTTAAAGGCAACGCGTCACATTCATCAACTAGAATTAAGCAGCAGACCAGACGAGCTTGAATATATACAGCAAGTTTTATTTCTGCAGTTCACCTTATTTCGCTATTCATGAGCACCCCACGGACGACCTCAATTTTGTCCCACAGTGGTCCTAGAAGCTTTCCAGAAAATGGAAGCAAGAAAGGAAAGTCAGTAAAGTTAATAATTCCACTGAAGAATGTATCTGAAAAGTAGACAAACGGTGCGTCGATCAGGACAACGGTGGTTATTATGGGCAACGAAATCCAAAATTGATTTAAAAGTTTCGTTGTTGTCTTGAGATAAGGTACGACTGCATAAAACTTTTAGTTGAAGCCTTTCTTCGATGCAAATGGTGAAAAAATATATTTAACAAATACGTCCCTACAGACCTTGAAGGCTACCGACCGGCTGTCGTGACATTCTCAGCCCTTAAGCGTTACCGGATGCGGACATGGAGGGCCATGTCGTCAGCACACCGCTCTCCCGACCGTTGTCAGTTTTCTTTACCGGTGCTATTACTTCTCAACAAGTAGCTCCTCAATTGACCTCACAAGGACTGAATGAACCCGTCTTACCAACAGCACTTGTCAAACCAGGACGGTGACCCGTCCAAGTGCTAGTCAAGCCCGGCGGCCCTTAACTGGGCGAATCGGTGCTACCACTGGGGCAAGGCCGTTGGCTAACCAAAACGACGTACAGAAAAATATTTTCTAAGACTCGCAATTCGAATACATTGACAAAAGTGTGGGGAACTGTGGGCTGTATAACAAAAAATAGGGTTTTAAATGAATATGTGTATGTATCAAAAGTGCGGTGCGACCCATGTAAACCTCAACTACTTCAATGAGTTGTAAAATTTCAATCAATAATGCGACACATTTGCAATTTTGAGAGATGATAATACACAATTGAGAGATCACTTGAATACATATTCCTCCATTACTGCTCAGCATAAGCAACATTTATATTGCTGTATAATATCAACATAATTCCTCTCCCAAATACAGAGACGTCTTAAGCACATAATTCCTTACCTTTTAGTCTCAGTATTTCTTATCTTAAATGTTATACTTTACACTTTCTCTTTCATTCTATTCACTGTGTGCAGTTTCCCACAATATACATATTCATCTGGAATTTACAATTCATATATCTGTGTTACCAATAGTCGGTAGCTGAGGATTGTTAGCTCCATATAACTATTTTCGAACATCTCAGAAATGACATCAATACAGTAGCCTACTGGAACATTATTCACAGATTAATAGCAAATTACGTTTAACACCAACAAGAAAAATAATTTCTTGTAGTGGAAAGTCAACCAGTCTTAACGTTTAGTTCACTATACTTATCCTAGGTTAGTAGGAGAGAGTTATTCATATTTATTACCTAAATAGAAAGGTAGACGAAGTTCTCCATGAACTAAAAGAAGGAACAGCAACACCCATCTTGAGGAGGCATCAGTCGCCAGCTGATGTACCCATCATAGATACATGGATCCTCTACCTACCCTGGTTCTGGTTCTTTCTCTTTCCCTGTATATAAATGGAATAGCATAAGTAGAACAAAAACTTCGTGTTCTCCTTGACTTTAAATTCACACAGGAAATTTCATATCATACCAGGTCCGTTGACAAAGACATCAGGATGGAACTGTAAGATGTTGTATAACTCTTGCCTGATAACTTCAGAAGCATCCTCTGTACTGTCTATTTTACCACATATAATTTTTGAGATATTAAAAAACTGTTCCATCTTCGGAGAAGAACTTAATTTATGACCGACAGATTCAGTTGAAGGTTGTGATTTTGACAAAGAAAAAAATTTCAAACAGTTAATGTCTTCTTCCTTCTTTTAAAATCAGTCCTCGATTTGCAAACAGATTAACTCGCCATCGACTACAGATTTCACCTTAGCAACATTAATGTTTAGAATAGCCTTGTATTCAGTCAAGAAATCAACACCTAACATAATCTGAAAAGTAAGAAGAGGCACAACTTAGAAGTTGGCATAAAAATGATGACATTGGCAAACGAAATCCAAACGTGTTTGATTTCTGACCGCTACAGTTATTTCATTAATCACACCCTTAATTTTGGTTCGTTACAATGGAAATGTTGGACAAACTATTAATTCCTGACATTTACTGAAAGCTGCTTCAATAACAACCGAAATGGGGCTACGTGAGTTTAACACCGCTGATACATAAAATTCTACAGAAACTGACGCTAGAGGGTGGATTAAGGTGTCAGTATTGTCTACCTTCTCTTCCAACAAGGTGTCTGTAACATCATTAAACGCCGGCCGCTGGTGGCCGAGCGGTTCTAGGCGCTTCAGTCTGGAACCGCGCTACCGTTATGGTCGCAGGTTCGAATCCTGCCTCAGGCATGGATGTGTGTGATGTCCTTAGGTTGGTTAGGTTTAAGCAGTTCTAAGTTCTAGGGGACTGAGGACCTGAGATATTAAATCCCATAGCGCTCAGAGCCATCATTAAACTAGACAAAATGTATTCGTTTTTTATCTTAATCCATGTCACAAAATGTTTTTGTTAGAAAGTGTCGCTTAAAAACACTACCATGTCGTTATTTACGTTTCCTGCTGCTAGTGGATGTACATCTGTTTCACATTCACTATCATCATCTGACCAAGGCATGTGATTAGTCACCCAATTAAAAATTTTGGTTTCGTTTAAGATTAGTGCTTGGTGCTGAACAATCCCTATATTTGCAATATTATGGTCAGCTTCCCCTGATATCTGTTCCTCGTTTTGGTTACTAATAGGCTTACACTGTTCATTTTGTTCACCAGTCGGTTCACAGTATATGTTTTCTACGGCATCAGTGGAGGAATTCTCTATATCACGAATGAGTCGTTCGTTGCGTGTGCCTTATTTATTACGGGGTTGAACTCCTCACGTACATTTGCTTAAACGAGGAACATTTAAGTCGGCAAAAAGTTCCTCTCTAAACTTTTTATTAATCTATTCCAGATTGCTGGCTATATCTTCTGCCACTTTCTTCAAATTTCTGACCTGTTCTTTATTGCGCTCTGACAGTCTCTTCAGAAATTTCCCATCCTTTTCTTTATTGTCATCCTTAACGTTTTTAACCCATTATTACATTACCTGCAAAAGATTGTTGTCCTTATCTTAGGCACTAGTAACGGAAGGTGTAGAGACTGACTCTGTTTCGTCGACAGTCTGGATGCAAAACCTGAACCTCTACCTACAGAAACTGACTTTAGTGACAAATTACATTCTGGAGACTCAGTTTCTAAAGCAGAATCCCTAACTGCACTTTCTTGTTCCATGTCTGATACCGAAAAATTACCGTGATCAATCCTGTCACGTATTGTCCAATCTGTCTCAGTTAAATCAATATTGTGACAGAATTCCTGTCTAGTTTTCCCTTCTCTGTCTACAGAATTACCAAAAGTAACATAAGCTGCAGCTCTGGCATTTGACCTAGCTCTGGTAGCTTTTGACATTTTTATGCAATTACAGTAACACAGCAAACAGAAAGGATACTTCTCACACTTAATAAATGGAAACCCAAGCTTCTGAAAATAACGCTGTACAACGAGACACCTACACTTTAGTAAAGTGTAAAAAAATCGCTGTCTCACCATATAACACTTCAAAAAAGAACTGCTTTAATTGGGAGTACATCATTAGCAATAGCAAAGATCAATGTAAAATTCACTAACTCCAGGGACCATTTCTGTTTTGGTCGTCAGCACCACGAATTCCTCTCCTGTGCTAACCTCTTCATCCCAGAGTAGCAATTGCAACCTACGTTCTCAACTATTTGCTGGATGTATACCAATCTCCGTCTTCCTCTACAGTTTTTGTCCTCTACAGCTCCCTCTAGTACCATTGTAACCTCCCCACAAAAATATTTAAAATTAAAATATGAACCATGAACCAAGTGTAACCTCCGCACAATAATAATAATTAAATAAATTTTAAATATTGTAACCTCTGAACAAAATTGGCTCCCATTTATAATCTCTGTGCAGAAATGCATTCGCATTTAATGTACCCACAAAATTCTTTTCACATTTAATGTTAAGTTCGAAACAGAAAAATTCCTAAACACCAAAATAATAAAAAAATTCAGTAACTTGGTAAATTTTATGACGACAGCAACGCTGCGCCTCGTCCCAGCATTCTGAATAAAAAAAGCAAAAATTCTTACCTCAATAAAAACTGCAAATATATCTGCTCTTACATAAAAAATTTTCGGCACAGCTCCGTGCAATGCTGGATTATGCTTTGTGACCCGTAAAAGGAAAGATTATTCATTGGATAAAATTTTTAAATTGAAATGAATGCTTTTTTTTTATAAAATTACTTTATATTATAAAAATTATTATTAGGGCATTTTTTTAAGAAATTGATGACAGTTAATATACATTACTAGATATGCGCAAGGCTGCTTCTTTACCTTCTACAATAATACTCATCCTCCAAAGTCTCGACCAGAGCAGATTCCCGACACGCGCCGACACGCGCACACAACTGCCGACTACTGCCGACTCACGCAGACTACAGAAGACTACTGTCGACTAGCGACGAGCAACAACTAACTACATACTGCTCTCTGGTCAGAGACGCATACGTCTTACATAACCATCTACTGGGGGGGCAAAAATGTGGCAGCGATGGTGAGTCAATTGGACTTGCCATGAGCAACAAATTTTTCTTAATTAACTAAGTTTATGATCACAGAATACATACATATACATAAGTGCAGAACATGAAATAAAATATAGTGCACATGCACTGAGTACAGAACATATCAAGCAATGACAAAAATGTATATGCAATGAGTATAAAACATATTAACAAATGGCAAAAGTGCACACGCCCTGTAGTACAGAACATATCAGCAAATTACAAAATGTATACGGAATGAGTACAAATCATATTAATAAATGACATAAAGTGCACATGCACTGTAGTTCAGAATATATCAGGAAATCACAAAATGTATAGACAATGAGTACAAATCATATTAACGAATGACATAAAGTGCACACACACTGTAGTACATACATAATGAATACAAATCATATTAACAAATGACAAAAGTGCACACGCACTGTAGTATGGAACATATCAGGAAATCACAAAATGTATAGGCAATGAGTACAAATCATGTTAACAAATGACATAAAGTGCACACACACTGTAGTTCCGAATATATCAGCAAATCACAAAATGTATACGCAATGAGTACAAATCATATTAACAAATGACAAAAGTGCACACGCACTGTAGTACAGAACATATCAGCAAATTACAATATGTATACGGAATGAGTACAAATCATATTAACAAATGACATAAAGTGCACACTCACTGTAGTTCAGAACATATCAGGAAATCACAAATTGTATAGGCAATGAGTACAAATCATATTAACAAATGACATAAAGTGCACACGCACTGTAGTTTTTATTTTTTTATTTTTACAAGAACTAGGATAGGAAAGGGAAGGATTGCATCATGGTTGTAGCACATTAGGTTGCATGCAGCTGCACTGAAAGTCCATTTCTTTCTACAGAAGCACAACACCAAGTGAGACAATCTGAAGTTCTTTTCCCTGAAGTATTAATCAGTGTAGCCAAGACGCTGAAATGTCGTATTAATATTCCATGTTATTATTTTGGTAGTACATTAGGTACACCAAACAGTAGGACCATAATAACATCTCCATCGCTCAAGGTGGTGGACAGCATGTCGTGTCAACACCACGTTCTTGTAAGGTACACCAACGTAGAATTAGTGCAAAAACCAAATGTAGTGCTCCATGAGCATGAGGATAGACAGGACAAACGGATATTACAGTAATTTATGGTAATTAGGTCACAAGGTGAAGGACATGAAGTCTTATGCCAGTCATCATTGATAATTACACTAGTCTAACAACTAATTTGAGTAATTTGTGGCACTCATCGCCCAGTTATTGAATATTTCTGTACCATGTATGAAGTATTACAGAATAATGTTCATAAGTCATTTTTTTTTACAGAGAACATTGACACTCATTGACCAGTTACAAAACATCAGAAGTCATCATTCAAAACAGGAGTTAAAGAGTGTAGCATCAAGCTACTGGTATTCATATATATAGCATGAAAGTGATATAATACAAATTTAAAATATAAGAAACAGTGGCATTAATTGGTCAGCAAGTATTGAATATTACAAAACATTTTTCATCATTCAAGTGACATATGATATGTTTAAAAAATAATTATTGGCAGTCATTGGCCAGTTACAAAACATCAGAAGTCATCACTCAAAACAGGAGTTAAAGGGTGTAGCATCAAGCTACTGGTATTCATATATATGTAGCATGAAAGTGATATAATACAAATTTAAAATATAAGAAACAGTGGCATTTGTTGGTCAGCAAGTATTGAATATTACAAAATATTTTTCATCATTCATGTGACGTATGACATATTTAAAATAATTATTGGCACTCATTGGTCAGTTACAAATCATTAGAAGTCATCAGTCAAAACAGGAGCTAATGAGTGTAGCATCAAGCTACTGGTATTCATATATATAGCATGAAAGTGACATAATACAAATTTAAAATATAAGAAACATTGGCATTCATTGGTCAGCAAGTATTGAATATTACAAAACATTTTTCATCATTCAAGTGACATATGATATATTTAAAATTTAACACCCTGTACCTATTACTCAAAGTCTGTGGTTGGAAAAAAATTATTCAGTATTATTCATAACTCTTCTAACTTGGTAGCATTATTTGGGAGAGGTAATACATTTTTTTGTGCTAGCAATGCATTGCGTTGGGATCGATAATTAATTGCTGGGGCATAACAATATTTGCTTTTGACTTATTGCTGCAAATGAAGATGGGTAACGTCATTCGTCATGAGTCAGTTGTAGCAAGGTTATGAAACAAATAGAGTATATGTGATCACATTCATGAATGACACAGGTTTAATGACTAACTGCTTATAGCACATTAATTTCATGAATAATTTCTCCTGAAAAAAATACAAAATGGATTATTAAGCTGAAAGAAGAAATGCATATTGTGCTGAAAAGTAGTGAACTTCGAATTAACAGGTAATGAAACGTGTATTAAATATATGCATTCTCTAGTTGTCCTTTCCACAACCCTCAGTCATCATACCATGTGACATAAGACATACTGTCAAAACGAACTGCAACAAATACTTAAATAACTACATAGCATAAATACATAAACTTCAACATTATCCTCATCTGCAAAGAAAAACTTCATTATCATTATTATCATCACCTGCAAAGAAAAACTTCATTATCCATATCATCATAATTCCATTATTATCATCACCTGTAAAGAAAAACTTCATTATCCATCACTATTCATCATCATTCATTATCATCTGCAAAAAAGTCACTTCATTATTCATTATACAACTATTCATAGTATAGAGTTCCTTATTTCTAGCATATTTCATCACTAAAACTAAGATGTGTAGTTCTGTCTGACAGCCTGCATCAATCGCCTCGTATTCTGAAAGAAAAAATTAGTTAAGACTGCTATCGTACGATGTGTATAGTATATTCTTGTTAATACTTGTTAATTCTGATCCATTTACTCTTCATGACGAAGTATTGCATCTTCTTTCGTTCATTCCGAAGGTAAAATTCCCATTTCTGTTTAACTTATTTCTTTTACACCTTATTTCTTTCTGAAAATGATAAACAATGATTAATGTCTTGCATTTAAATCATATACTCATTAAATAAAAGCTGGTTTCTAGTGATATAATTGAGCATACAGCATAGCATGACAGAAAACGTAAAATGTCAAAAAAACATAGACAGTGTTCAGATGCAAAAATGTACACATAGTATCACAATGTAGTAGCAAAAAAAATAAAAATGTAAAATAGTCACGATGTTGAGCTATCATAAGGCAAAATGTCAAAGTCAACTAGTGTCTGTTACCTCTTAAATATTTCATAGTGCATACAAACAAAATAGGAAAACAATCATACATACATGAAGAATGGAAAATGTGCACGGTCTGATGTGTAACGACAAGAAAAGCGACCTGCTAACCTTACCTTGCCGGGCACTTGCAAAGAAAAAATACGATAATCATCAGTAAGTGTTCATGTGAATGCAATTGCATAAGTGGTCATAAAAAAAATCAGTAAATGTCATTACAGTGTGATAAATCATAAAGTATGTTCATTCAATAAAGGGTTTGATGTTGGAGATATGGTGGTTCCCTTGGTTTTTCTGGTTCTCAGAGTTTCACCGTGTACTACATTGGGGTGAGGAATGCTGCGAATTCGATATGGACCTGCATATAGAAGCTCAAATTTACTACATCTACTTTTTCCTCTATTAGATAAATACTGTGTGCGTACTAATATTTTCTGTCCAATGTGAAAGTCACGGCGTGTACAAACCTGTTTTTGCTGTCTTCTCCCGCGCTCTGCGGCACGTTTGATGTTGTTCAGCGCAATGTCAATTATTTCATGGTGTCGTAGTCGACGAGATGTAGGAAAGGTTACTAATTCTTTAATTTTGTTAGGTGGTTCAACATTTTTCAGTATAACAGATGGAGATAGCATGGTAGATTCATTTGGCATGGAATTAATTACATCCTGGAATGAGAGTATGTGTGTGTCCCAATCAATATGTTTTTTATGGCAGTATATTCTACACAGTTTACCAATTTCTTTCATTAATTATTCACAAGGGTTCGAAGAAGCATGGTACCTGGATATATAGATCGGAGAAATGTTTCTAGCTCGTAACATACGTGTCCATATAGCAGATCGAAACTGTGGTCCATTGTCGGAAATTACTTTCAATACATGCCCTACATGAAATAGAAAATGTTTTACAAATGCTTTCGAAACAGTTTTAGCAGTAGCTTTGCGTAACGGAGTAAAGGTAACAAATTTTGAAGTGAGTTCAACAGCGATAAAGATGTAGCGAAAACCTGGTAGTGAGGTCGGACATGTTCTTTTGTTTTCCGATTCTACTTTGTTAGTATCCGTAACAGTTTGCACGTGTCAAAATCAATCACTTGCCGAAAAACATTTGTTTGTGTTTTGTGAGTGTCGTAAATTGGTAGTGACAGCAGAAGGCAACACAGCTGACGGACAGAAGCATTAGCTTGCGCAGCTGACCAAAGCATGTGAAAGAGAGAGAGAGAGAGAGAAAAAAAGAATACTATGTCTCGTAATGACGACGAAATGAAATTCTCAAATGCAACTTGTTGAATGTACATGACGCTGAAAATTGCTTTGCAGAAGTTGGTTGCGATGTCTTGCTGATTGTTGCTGAGAGATCGCGATAGTGCGTCTGCTACAATACTTTGCATACCGGGAATGTGAACAATTGTAAAATTAAATTTCTGCCAATAAAGTTTCCATCTGCTTAATCTGTCGTGTGTAAATTTAGCCGAAAGTAAAAACTGTATGGCTCTATGATCTGTGTAAACGGTAGTGTGTCTTCCATAAAGATAATGCCGAAATCTCGTAAATGCCGAAACAACACATAATGTTTCAAGTTCTGTAACAGCATAATTGCGTTCAGCACGTGACAGAATACGACTTGTAAAGGCGATGTTTTTAATTACTGTAGTGCCATCTTCTTCAATTTCCTGAAAAATGTGTACTCCTAAAGCAGTGTTTGAACTGTCGGTGCCGATGGAAAAATTTCTAGTAAGATCTGGGTGGGATAAAAGTGGTGCATTCAACAAAGTTTGTTTCAGATTGACAAATTCAGACTATTGGTTTTTCGTGTAAAAGTGTGTCACAGATGTCGTCAAAAGTAATAATATTTTCGTGAACAAGATTCTCTGTGTCAAAAGTATTGTTTGCGTTGCTGGAAGACTCATTCTATACCATATCTAGTAAAATTCTTTCTGACGTGCTGTTATTTTCGGGAGGATGCTGTGGCATTTCAACTATTTGTACTATTCTGTAATTTCTTCCTGACGTATTACGTTCGGGATGATATCTACTATCTGGTTCATTCATGATAATATGTTGTTGCCGATGATTTTGCTGCTGATAAGACCGACTGTTAATAAACGTACGCTGAAAATTGTGCTCATTACTTTTACGTCTGTCATGATAGTCATTTCTATACGATGCATTGCGATAAGAATTGAAATGGTGTGTTTTCTGTACGTAGTTATTTCCTTGTTGCTGTGCGTTACTATTTGTTGGAGCTGACGCTACACATGCAGGCGGCGAAACATTAAAGCTTCATTGACCTTGTACATTACATTGTTGGTAAGGTATGCTAACCAGGTGGTTCTGTTGCTATTGCGGTGAAAAACCTCTGTTGTTACCAAAATGTGTTTCCACTTGCTGAAAATTTTACACATACTGATGATTAAATTTTTGTCTTTTATTAAAGTTCTCGTGGTTGTCAGTTCTGGTGCGTCTAATGAAAAATGTCACTTTCGGTAAAATTTGTCTTATCAGGTTTTCTTTACACTTTCATAATTATAGATAGATCGATAGTTAAAGAGCTGTTTTGATAGATATGAGGGATAGTAGAAGAGAAGGCAGCAGTGCAGAAAACTAAAGATGAAATAGCACTACTACGGCTCGGGGCCCTGTGCACGCTACGTCACATATTCATCGAAGCGTAATGAATCCCCTGAGGTCAATTACGCGCTGCAAATAAATTTTAGCTTTTGCGTTACAGACAATGTCGGTGAAAATTCAAAAGAAAATTGTTGTATCCAGTCCAAAGCTAGTTTCTGCATTACACGAAATGCTGGTAAAAATTCAAGAGCAAATTCTCGTATGAAGTTCAAAGCGTGTACCTGTGCTCTGTCATTTTTAAATACCTTAGATCTTTTTACGGATAAAAATTGCTCGTAATCAACGTTATCGTCTCTGAATTTATGAACAGGTTTAGGTTTGTGTGAGAATCTGTTTGTCTGTGACACTTCGTATTCTAAGTCACGTAGTCTCTGTAAATTACCTAAGTTACACTGGCTGTGTGAGTGTGACAAATATTTGGAATGTGCCGTATGCTGTGACGTGTTATTGACTGAAACATTTTTCATCTCTGTCACTTCTTGCTGTAAAGTTGACAATTTTTTACGTAATGTATTATTGGATGAATCTATCTCACTGATCGTCTGTTGTAAATTTTGGAATTCAGGCGTTTGATTAAACGAAATCGGTGAAGCATCGTCTGATTTGGTCTCATTATTACTTTCGATAACGTCAATACAACTGGCCAATTCATCATATTTTCCAGTCAGTATTTTTACCTGATCATCTTTTTTAGTGTCACAAGCATTAATTTGTTTTTGTATTTTACGTGTGGTTTCGTGCAATTTTTTAATGTCTGCTTTGATGGCATCGGAATCCTGTATTAGTTCTAATTGTTCGAGTCTGTCGGTCACTCTCTGAAAGTCTACTGTGTGTGTATCTGTTTTTGATTTAAGATCGGAAATTTCATCACGCAATCTGGTGTTCAACTGTCTGATAGTATTAATTTCGTCTGATACTGTAGCAATATTGTTGTCTACGTATGTTTTTGCTTTCGTAAACAATTCACGTTTACCTTCCTGTCTCTGTGCGGTAATTGTTTCCATGACTTGTTTTACTATATTTTGTTCCTGTATGAATTTACGGTAACGCGTTTCACTGTTTTGTAGGTGGTTATTAAAACGTTCGTCAATTTGACTGTTCTGTTGGTCGAATTTCACGTCTACTTTTGCATCCAGTGTGCGTGAAAGTTCTGCTGACATTAATTTAAACTCGTCGCGTAACTGTGATGCGTTTTCACCGTTTGTTTACCGACTGCACTAATTTCGTCTCTAAGTGATTCTGTTGTAGCTGCTTGCGTATTCCTTAATTCTTGAGCAACAGATCTAATTTCTTCACAACTTTTCCTAGCACATGCCTTAATTTCCTCACGTAATTGTTCTTTAGTATCATGATATTGCGCGGCAACGGCTGTAATCTGTTCACTAAGCTGTCTGGAATTGTTGTCTAATTTTTCATTCAACTGTGTGGAATTGTTGTCTAGTTTTTCATTAAGGTTGTCTTGTTTTTCATTCGACTGTGTAAGACTTTCACTAAGTTGTTTGAAATTTTCACTCTGTTGTAGCAATACTGCCATAATTTGATCCAATCCAATATTGCCTACTCTATTCTCTGTGCTGTTTGATGGCATACCTGCAATTGTCACGTTTTCTGTAACCTTTTGGTCATTCTGTAATTCTTGAAAATGTTTGCCAATCGAATGTGCACTGTCGGTCACTAAATCGGAATCAAATAAATCTAACTTACTTTGAGTACATTGGTCATTTTCGTTAGAAAAATTTATCTGTTCACAATTCAAATTTTGCAAATTGGGTGTGTTAAACTGGGCAGCCTTCATTGTAACAGACCGTCCCGCATCATCAATTGTCGATAAATTAACAGAGGACACAATTGAATTTATTTGCTCATCATTAGCATTAAAATCATTACTATTGGTCGATAGGCACTGATTGTCTGTACATGGAGGACTATCATTATTACTCAAACTGTCGCTGGTATAGCGGTCAAATTATTCGAGTCGGCTATTTCATTCATTACACATCGCGATGTACTGTTAACAGTTCTTCGCGGCATTTTCACTAATCAAAATTAAGCACAAGTGCAACAAGGACAATTCAAAAATGCAACAAACACAATTACAAGAAAGAGCAACAAATTGCCGATGATCTGTGAAAGAAAGAGTGACAAATTAGTAAATGCGTTGCGCCCGATGCAAACTACGTTTAAGTAAATAAGAGCAGATATATGACTACTTATCAGAAGATTCACAAAGAAATACGATCCTGGCCGGATGTCGCCAAGTGTAATCTCCCCACAAAAATATTTAAAATTAAAATATGAACCATGAACCAAGTGTAACCTCCGCACAATAATAATAATTAAATAAATTTTAAATATTGTAACCTCTGAACAAAATTGGCTCCCATTTATAATCTCTGTGCAGAAATGCATTCACATTTAATGTACCCACAAAATTCTTTTCACATTTAGTGTTAAGTTCGAAACAGAAAAATTCCTAAACACCAAAATAATAAAAAAATTCAGTAACCTGGTAAATTTTATGACGACAGCAACGCTGCGCCTCGTCCCTGCATTCTGAATAAAAAAAGCAAAAATTCTTACCTCAATAAAAACTGCGAATATATCTGCTCTTACATAAAAAAATTTCGGCACAGCTCCGTGCAATGCTGGATTATGCTTTGTGACCCGTAAAAGGAAAGATTATTCATTGGATAAAATCTTTAAATTGAAATGAATGCCTTTTTTTAAATTACTTTATATTATAAAATTTATTATTGGGGCATTTTTTTAAGAAATTGATGACAGTTAATATACATTACTAGATATGCGCAAGGCTGCTTCTTTACCTTCTACAATAATACTCATCCTCCAGAGTCTCGACCAGAGCAGACTCCCGACACGCGCACACAACTGCCGACTACTGCCGACTCACGCAGACTACGGAAGACTACTGTCGACTAGCGACAAGCAACAACTAACTACACACTGCTCTCTGGTCAGAGACGCATACGTCTTACACCATGAAAGTAATTCCCTCATATCTTAACAGATATCCTATCATCCTGTTCCTTCTGCTTGTCAGTGTTTTCCAGATATTCCTCTCCTCTCGAAAAACTTCCTTATTTCGTACCTTATCAGTCGACCTAACCTCCAACATTCGTCTGTAACACCACATCTCAGATGCTTCGATCCTCTTCTGTTCCGGTTTTCCAACAGTCCATAATTCACTACCATACAATGCTGTACTCCAATCGTACATTCTCAAAAATTTCTTCCTCAAATTAAGGCCGATATTTGATATTATTAGACTTCTCTTGGCCAGGAATGCCCTTTTTGCCATTGCTAGTCTGCCTTTGATGTCCTCCTTGCTCCGTCCGTCATCCGTCGTTGGTTATTTTACTGCCTAGGTAGCAGAATTCCTTAACTTTATCAACTTCGTGACCATCAATCCTGATATTAAGTTTCTCGCTGTTCTCATTTCTCATTACGTTCGTCTTTCTTCAATTTACTCTCAATCCATACTCAGTACTAATTACAATGTTCATTCCATTCAGCAGATCATGTAATCCTTCCGCACTTTCGCTCAAGATAGAAATGTCATCAGCGAATCGTATCACTGATATCCTTTCACCTTGAATTTTAATTCCACTCCTGAACCTTTCTTTTATTTCTGTCATTGCTTCTTCGATGTACAGATTGAAAGGTGAGGGACTAAATCATTGTCTTACATCATTTTTAATATTAGCACTTTGTTCTTGGTCGTCCACTCTTATTGTTACCTCCTGTTGTACATATTGTACATGACCCGTCTCTCCTTACAGTTTACCTTTACTTTTCTCAGAATTACGAACATCTTGCACCATTTTACATTGTCGAACGCTTTTTTATGGTCGGTAAATCCTGTGAACGTGACTTGATGTTTCTTTAGTCTTGCTTCCATTATTAAGCGCAACATCAGAAGTGCCTTTCTCCTCCCTTTACCTTTCCTAAAGCCAAACTGATCGTCATCTAGCGCATCCTCAATTTTCTTTTCCATTCTTCTGTATATTATTCTTGTAAGCAACTTGGATGCTTGAGCTGTTAAGCTGATTGTGCGATAATTCTCGCACTTGTCAGCTCTTGACGTCCTGGGAATTGTGTGGATGATGCTTTTCCGAAAGTTAAATAGTATGTTGCCAGACTCATACACTCTACACACCAATGTGAATAGTCGTTTTGTTGCCTCTTCACCCGATGATTTTAGAAATTCTGATGGAATATTATCCATCCCTTCTGCCTTATTTGATCTTAAGTCCTCCAAAACTCTTTTAAATTCTGATTCTAATACTGGATTCCCTATCTCTTCTAAATCGACTCCTGTTTGTTCTTCTATCACATCAGTCAAATCTTCCCCTCATAGAGGCTTTCAATGTATTCTTTTCACCAATCCGCTCTCTCCTCTGCATTCAACGGTGGAATTCCCATTGCACTCTTAATGTTATCAGCCTTGCTTTTAATGTCACGGAAGGTTGTTTTGGCTTTCCTGTATGTTTTCCGTCAGACAATCATTTCTTTTTTGATGTCTTCACATTTTTCCTGCAGCCATTTCATCTTAGCTTCCCTGCACTCCCTATTTATTTCATTCCTCAGCGACTTGTATTTCTCTATGCATGAGTTTCCCGGAACATTTTTGTACTTCCTTCTTTCATCAATAATTGAAGTATCTCTTATGTTACCCATGGTTTCTTCGGAGTTACTTTCTTTGTGCCTATGTTTTCCTTCCCAGCTTCTGTGATGGCCATTTTTAGAGATGCCCATTCTTCTTCAACTGTACTGCCTACTGAGCTATTCCTTATTGCTGTATCTATAGCCTTACACATTTTCAGCCGTATCTCGTCAGTCCTTAGTACTTCCATATCCCATTTCTTTGCATATTGATTCTTCCTGACTAATGTCTTGAACTTCAGCCTACTCTTCATCGGTACTACATTGTGATGTTACCTAACTGAAATTTTCCAGTATCACCCTACCTTTTCCTGGTATATCGCTTCCTCTTGTGATTCTTAAACACAGTATTCGCTATTACCAGCTGAAACTTGTTACAGAACTCAGTTAGTCTTTCTCCTCCCTCACTCCTGGTCCCAAGCCCATTTTCTCCTGTAACCATTCCATCTACTCCTTCCCCTACAATTACATTTCAGTCCCCCATGGCTATTACATTTTCATGTCCCTTTACACACTGTATTACCCTTTCAACATCCTCATGCACTTTCTCTATCTGTTCATATTCAGCTTGCGACGTCGGCATGTACACCTGAACTATCATTGTCGGTGTTGATTTGCTGTCGATTCTGACAAGAACAAGCCTATCACTGAATTGTTCACTGTAACACACTCTCTGCCCTACCTTCCTATTCATAACGAATCCTACTCCCGTTATGCCATTCCCGCTGCTGTTGATATTACCCTATACTCATCTGACCAGAAATATAACTGTGCAAAGGCATAAAATCAAGGGATCTGACTTGCACCACACGCTGTAAAACACTTTCCACAAAGCGGTATTCAAAGTTGCAGAAAATAGACAAAACTCTTTTCCTACACAAGCAAATTTAACTATTCTCCTGAAAATTTGTCTATATTGTTCACAGGTATAAAAATGCAGAACAAATTGTGTTGCTGGAATGGTATACGTGTATAATCGGCTCAGCTGTTGTCTCACAAATCCTGAATGTAACTGCTACGTCAAAGCCTATAACTGATAATGTAATATGTACTTGGGTGCAAAACAAAACTTTATCTAACTGAAAAAAATCAGCAGACTACCATATGGTTGCACATCCTGACAGAAAACGTCGACAGGTGCAACGGCATCGTAAAATTTCTAAACTCTTGTTTGTATTTGTTGAAATTCATGTTTGTAAGTGTCTAGTTGGTATCTGGAAAATACACAACTTGCGACGTGTAATGCGAGTATACAAACACATTCATAAAGGTAAAGAATAAAAAATGAGGATCTACACTTAACGACTGCTAAAAGGGAACAAAGGCTCTAAGTGTAGATATGCTTCATTAAGCCATAACAACAATAGAACCTTTCATAAAGTTCTCAAAGTAGACAAGTTAGCAAAATATTTCTTAATTATTTTCCTGGGTGCAATTACTTCCCTTGACACTTTTTTCAGTTATAAGACAAAACCGTATGTTTCATTATAAAATTTCTACTACAAACTTCAGCCATTTGCAGTGTCCTAACAATAAGAAACTACCAAGTTACAAGGACGAAAAAACTGGATTACCTTAACACTTGAATTTGTAATTCTTCCGTTAATATATTCCTCAAAAATATATTATTACAAAATCATTTTTAAATAATGCTGCCTCCACTGCACGGCGGGCAGCTTCCATACTTAATAAACCCAATATATTGCCAGACTAACCGTCACGCACTACACAATGCTTCCCCCTGACTTACCTTTGGTCTCAAAAGACAGACTTACAGAGAACAGCATTATATCAGCACTATAGATGTTGTGTACATTTATCAGGTTCGCCAAATCATTCTCAATTATAGCAAAACTTTCTGAAAGTCGACATGGCAAATCGGACAGACACCTTTCAAACGTCCGAGTCCATCACATACACTTTTCGCCGTAATTATGCAACACTTTCGTTTAAGAGTAGCTCTTCATCGTCAGCAGGTGTCACTGTGGTGCTCCAGGGAGACGCCGCACACCCGAATTTCAAGATGTAGTACTGCATCCCGTTGAAGCGAACCCTTCAACGAGTACACGAGCAATTTCTTTGGCTATGAAAGTGATGTACTGGATCACGCCTAATCAATTACTTTTAAAGATAGGCGCGTTAGCAACTTGTTTACAAACGGACCTGGGTTCAAACTCAAAATAATATCTACTCACCCTCTTCCACAAGTCCTTGAAGTGTGCAACGGGATATCCTAACGCCCTGTATTTCATCTTCTTAACATGTGTATCTGAGGTGTTTAAAGGTAATCATCGGAACCTATATGTACGTGGACACCTTGTACCTATTACTGTAGCAAAGACTCTTTTTGTCTCCTTAAAATAACATAAAAATTACCTCTCAAGCCATAAAGATAATCTGGAGATATAGAAAGAAAAATTGGAGGTCAAGGGATACTACCATTCCTTTAATAGTTTTTACCGGTGTTCTCCGAGTAGTTCTGTTCATAGAGTTCCACGGTAAAACTCGACTTCAGTGTTGAAAGATCCATTAACCATTCATTGACTGGTCAATGAGCCATCAATAACGCAAACTGATATTGAAATTAATTAAGAAGTCAACGGATAACACAAGAATGGCAAGCTACCAATGGAACACCACGTGCAGTTTGTGCAACAAGTACCTCTTTCTTTTATTATCACTAATTTATTCTTTGCATTGCTACACTCTTAGGCTGTCCTGTCAAAACAGTAATTATTCTAGGGGTAAATATTCTCTCATGAGTCAATGCTGAATAGAGATAATTGCAGTGAAAGAGGAGTTCTTTTAGAAAATAAATGCACATTCATTTCTCAAATGGACAAGCTGAAAGGATTTTCATTGAAAAGTACGTCCACGTTCACTGAAGATGGAAATTTACATTGTTGTAAAACATATGGAACATCGTCAAACAAGGTCTGAAAATGAAACCAGGACAGGATCTGGTTAGTATACTCACACTGCAAAAGACATGGCATCTCCCAAACACTAGCAAGTGATTAGTGCAACGCTTAACGTGCACCCAGAACTACGTTATAACATGAGCAACTTAAGCATAGTATCTACTAGCAACCGTATGAGGTTACCCGACACACACTGTCTGGCTGACCACAGTCATAATACCCAACATGCAGGACATGCAGGTGGGCACCATGTAATTTGATGAATCTAATATGTCAATTAACGTTTAGTCATTAATTAATTACTAACATAAAGTAAAGAGGTTGCATAATTACAGGCCGTGAATGCGTATGTCTGACACTACCGTACAATGTGGAGGAAGAGAGGGGGGAGGGGGGGGGGGGAGGGAAAGATTGTACGCCGTCAAAATTACAAGAAATTATTTGGATGAATTATTTTCATCTATACTTCAAATTATCTGACAAAAGGCATTTCAAATTCAAACAACAAATATTTATAATAAATGCTCTTTAACACCATGTAGATATCTGCACACAAAAGGCAGTAATGTATGATCCCACCTCTATTTTCAGGAATCACAATAAAACGGGTTAAATCCCTATAAGAAATGTGGGGCAGCTCCACTCATATTCTATGCTTCTAACGTGCAATAAAATAAACTCATACAAGTAGCTCATTACATCTCTGTCAAGCTACAGCACAGCAAAATGATGGTTGAAGTGGAGCATGGTGGATTCTGATTACAGAGAATCACCTGAAAAATTATTAAAATTGTCAGAGGAAATTATTACAGCCTCTCTGATTTCTAAACGGACAATTCATAAACAAATCACCGTTAAATCCGTAAAACCCCAGACAAAATTGCTACGGTCTCGCTCATTTATAATAACCAAACTTTCAAGGTGTGAAGCGTCACACGAAAACGTATTTTGAAACTAGTTAATCTATGACACAGCTAATGGCGGAATATGAGGTGTATACTTCCCTTTGGTAAATTTGTCCTCTTAGGTTACGTTGGTACTACTTCAGTCCCACTCCCACAATCTTTGATCAACTCTAAGTTTCCCAGTCTTTATCTCGTTCTCTCCCGCATCTATTCAAACACGGACACACAGAAAGAGAAATGGATGCAAGGAAAAAGAAGTGACATATTAGGCAAAGTTGGTTTCATAATTCTGTCCATTTACCCGTAATACATAAACACAAGAAGAATATCATCATTCACATATTACTGAACTGTATCAAACTACGATCATGAGAATGTAGTAAATGGAGCAGAACAAACAGTTACGCTTCAAAAGTTAGGTAACGCAGCCCACAGAGCGGCTTGGAAGCTGTGTGTTTGTATTACGGAAAACGATATCTCCAGACGCCGAAAGATGACTTATAAAGCTTTTAATGTCCTAAGCAAATATGAAAGAGAAACAGTCCAATTCACCAGCAACGCAAGACCAGATCACATGAGAAATCAAAAAACTTTATGATATGAAGGCACTATAAAAGAACGTGAATGAAAACCATTCTTAGATGGGGAGCTAGAACTTATTCACATTAATAAAGGCCACAAAAAGTACGACAACTACGGAAGACAGTGTAATTAATGCGGAGTTAATTTTGTACATGTTAATCTTGCATCGCTATAGACTGTTGGTTTAACATGTGCTGAAAAAAAGGAGATATTCTCAAAACTGTAAATAGCGATGTAATACTGCTTTAAAGGAATGACGAAAAGACATTTTGCGTCAACTACTGTAGAATAAGACTGTTTGAAACTACTTTACGCTGTACTCCAGGATTATAAAAAAAGACGAAACAATAAGTGAGTGCATCTTAAAAATGTAGGTGTGACTACAATCCAAGACCAGCAAACGAAAACACACTTATCTCTTAAGGTCTATGAGTGTTGTTTCTATGATGTTTTAAGGGAACACCGTCGAACATACCAAAGCACAAAAAGTGCCCTATACATCTGATACCAGTCAACAGGACATGTACTAAAAAATAGATTATGTATTAGACATATTTAAAAACTTTGAAACATAAAAAAATGAAGATGATAAAGATACAGTTGTGCAAGTAACTTAAGGTAATGCAGCCGGGTGATGTCGTCGACAACCGCCGATAATTCGACAGCAACACACAATGTCATTTTCAAGGCAAAACTGCAACAAGTAAGCGCTGTGCAAGGACATTTAGAACCTCGCTTTGTAGAGTAACTCCCGGGAAGTAAAACAAACACACACACACACACACACACACACACACACACACACAGATATGCACACTGTAAACCCTAGCGACATCACACAAAAAGGATGACCGACATCAGAAATTAAAAACCAACGTGTGAGATAACATTAACTCTTTCCCTAGTTTTATCGGCAAGGGAAAGAGCAGGATTCCATGCAGAATTTAAACAAAAACCTCCATCTCTATTTATAAGGTCACTTCCTAATCTAATTACGACAGCTTCTCAACAGCGCGAAGTGCACTCCGAAATCTCAGTGTTTTCGGATAGTCGGTGCCAAGACAATGTTCGGCAACAGCGGATTTAGTCAGCTGTTGTATGCATGTGCGAGCTTATCCCCTGTACACTGGTCTTGATAGTCTGGTCAACAGCCCGCATCTCGTGGTCGTGCGGTAGCGTTCTCGCTTCCCACGCCCGGGTTCCCGGGTTCGATTCCCGGCGGGGTCAGGGATTTTCTCTGCCTCGTGATGGCTGGGTGTTGTGTGCTGTCCTTAGGTTAGTTAGGTTTAAGTAGTTCTAAGTTCTAGGGGACTTATGACCACAGCAGTTGAGTCCCATAGTGCTCAGAGCCATTTGAACCATTTTTCTGGTCAACACATGACATGCCACAACTGCAAGGAAAACGGCAGGTATCCGCCTTGCGCAAAGCAAGATCATCCTTTACGGAACCTAAAAGGACCTTAACCTTAGATGGTGGTCCAAACACACATTTCACATCATATTTCCTCAAAATACGACCAACCATGTTGGGAATGCTCCCCGCAGAAGGCAAAAAGTCCATAGACTTCGGTGCCACCTCAGTGTTATCATCACTTACCCTGTTCACGGTTGCTCAATAGCGAAACGCTCGTCTGATCCGTCTTTCATTACAGCATTCTGCTGAAAGATGACTCAGATGACAAACTCTTAGGGTCCGAGAAGACGTGGGTCGTGTGAAAGAAGGTACGAAGTACCGCTTCACGCTGTGACGAATGGTGACAAGTATCAAACTGTAGATGGAAGGCAGTGCCAGTAGGCTTCATATAAAGAGCACGTCCCAACGTACTGTCAACCTCCCTCCTGACCAATACATCAAGGAACGCAGGATACCCATCCTTTTCAACCTCTGTCGTGAAACAAATATTCGGGTTGATTTAATTCAGATGTTTTAAAAAAGCTTTCAAATTATCGCTGCCAAAAGACGTAAGTATCGTCTACATCACTGTAAAAGGATTAGATTTCAAAGCCACTAACTCCAAAGAAAATTTCTGGAAGTTTTCCATGAACAAATTGGCAATAATACTTGACAAGTGGCTTCCTTTCGCAACTTCATTTGTCGCTCATAGTATCTGTCATTGAATGAAAAGTTAAGTGGAAGTCAATACATGTAGAAATAAGTTCTTTAATTCAATACCAAACCTAACCTGAATAACCTTAACGGATCAGGCAGAGGAATATGGGTGAAGAGACAAGCCCGATTGAAGCTTACCACAATATCAGCGTCAATCAAACTCATTCCCTCTCACCAACGGAAGAAATTGACCAAGTTTTAATGTGATGTTCATACAATTTTTAATGTGATGTTTTTCCGCCCTACTAGTAGGTTCAACAGAGTAACAAGGTGTTCTGATACTGTGGCCTTGCGGTTCTAGCGCTTCGGTTTGGAACCGCGTGACCGCTACTGTCGCAGGTTCGAATCCTGCCTCGGGGATGGATGTGTGTGATGTCCTTAGGTTAGTTAGGTTTAATTAGTTCTAAGTTCTAGGCGACTGTTGACCTCAGCAGTTAAGTCGCATAGTGCTCAGAGCCATTTGAACCATTTTTGTTCTGATACACGATACGTCGGAGCACCTTTCTTATTCGCAGTCGGCCTGAGGGGAATATCTTCCTTGCGGGTCTTCGGCAGGCCATATATGTAGACGGAAAATCACATTACGAATTAAGACACTTATAATAGTCTCCTGCAGCAAGGACCGCTACTTCAGGAGGCCTTTAATTTCTCTCCGTTCTACAAACATAATCTTTTACGGGTAAATACGCAGAGAGATTCATTACTGTGCGTTTACACGATCGTAGTACAATTTCTGTAAGCAGTTTGCATCCTTCAAGTGTCTGCGAGTATGCGCAAGGAATGACATAAAGTGTAACGGCAACATAAAACTAACGGAAAGTAGGTCAGATGTCGCAGACTCATTGGAAGGGTCTTCAATAATGGTTCACCATCCACGAAGGAGATAGCTTAATCAACTCTCTTCGACCAATACTCGAATATGGCCCACCAGTCTGTGACCCATTCCATGCGGGATGATACATACAACAAAGAATATACAAGTAACAGCAGCGTGTTTCGTCAGAGGTCCACTCGGTAACCGCGAAAGCGTCACGAAGGTTGTCACCGGACTAAAGTCGCAGACGCTTCAAGAGAGGCGTTGTGTATCAGGCTGTGGTTTACAGTTAAGATTCCGTGAGCTCACTTCCGTGGAAGGATTAACCGATATTATACGTCCTCCTGTGCATACCACGTAGGCAACATTTGAGAGCTTCGAGTTCACAAGAAGGCTTACAAGCAGTCGTTCATCTCCCGTATCATTTGTGACTATGGAACAGGAGGAAGACAGTCGTACACAAAGTACGCTAATCCACAAACCATGAGGTGGCTTTCGGAGTATATGTACCAAAAACCTACTACAAATCGGTGTCACAGGGATGAGCCTATAATTCAGCAGAGTTTTACTTTCTTTTATGTTGACGTACCGTTTGAACTTTATAGTCATCAGGTACGGGTGTTTCGTCAACCAAGTAGCTGTATATGATTACTAAAAGCAGAGGTACTTCAACAACATTCTTTCAAAGGAACCTAAGTGGTATAAAATCTGTACCGGTAGAGTTTCCTTTATGGATTTAAGTTGCATAGCGCTAAGCCGAAGGACTTTTTTTTGGGTCATCAGTCTTATGACTGGTTTGATGCGGCCCACCACGAATTCCTCTCCTGTGCCAACCTCTTCATCTCAGGGTAGCACTTGCAACCTACGTCCTCAATTACCCGCTGGATGTATCCCAATCTCTGTCTTCCTCTACAGCTTTTGCCCGCTATAGCCCCCTCTAGTACCATGAAAGTGATTCCCTCATGTCTTAACAGATATCCTATCATCTTGTCCCTTCTGGTTGCCAGTGTTTTCCGCATATTCCTTTCCTCTCCGATTATGCGCAGAGCCTCCTCATTCGTTGCCTTATCAGTCCACCCAACTTCCAACATTCACCTGTAGCACCACATCACAAATGATTCGATTCTCCTCTGTTCCGGTTTTCCCACAGTTCATGTTTCACTACCATACAATGCTGTACTCCAGACGTACATTCTCAGAAATTTCTTCCTCAAATTAGGGCCATTTTTGATACTAGTAGAAATCTCCTGGCCAGGACTTGACTTTTTGCCAGTGCTAGTCCACCTTGCCCCGTCCGTCGTTGGTTATTTTGTTGTCTAGGTAGTAGAAGTCCTTAACTTCATCTGCTTCGTGACTATCAGACGCATGTTAAGTTTCTCGCTGTTCTCATTTCAGCTACTTCTCATTACTTTCGTCTTCCTTCAATTTACTCCAATCCGTATCCTATACTCATCAGACTGTCCATACCATTCTACAAATCATGCAATTCTTCCCCACTTTCACTCAGGACAGCAATGTCATCAACGAATCATATCATTGATATACTTTCACCTTGAATTTTAATTCCACTCCTGAATCTTTCTTTCGTTTCCGTCATTGCTTCTTCGATGTACAGACTGGACAATAGGGGCGAAAGACTACATCCCTGTCTTACATCATTTTTAATACGAGCACTTCGTACTTGATCCTCCACTCTTATGTTTCCCTCTTGGTTCTTGTGCATATTGGGTATTACCCGTCTCACCCTGTTGCTTACTCCTATTTTGCTCAGAATTTCGAACATCTTGCGCCATTTTACATTGTCGAACGCTTTTTCCAGATCGACAAATCCTATGAACATTTCTTTGATTTCAATGTCAGAATTGCCTCTCTCGTGCCTTTAGCTTTTACAAAGCCAAACTGATCTTCACCTGCCGGCCGGTGTGGCCGTGCGGTTCTAGGCGCTTCAGTTTGGAACCGCGTGACCGCTACAGTCGCAGGTTCTAATCCTGCCTCGGGCATGGATGTGTGTGATGTCCTTAGGTTAGTTAGGTTTAAGTAGTTCTAAGTTCTAGGGGACTGATGTTGAGTCCCAGTGCTCAGAGCCATTTGAATCATTTTTTTTATCGTCACCTAGCACATCCCAAATCCTCTTTTCCGTTCTTCTGTAAATGATTCTTGTCAGCAATTTGGATGCATGAACTATTAAGCTGATTGTTCCGTAATTCTCCCACTTGTCAGCGCTTGCAGTTTTCTTAATTTTATAGATGATATTTTTCCGAAAGTCAGGCTGTATATTGTCAGAGTCCTACATTCTACACATCAACGTGAATAGCCGTTTTGTTGCCACTTCCCCTAACGATTTTAGAAATTCTGATGGAATGCTATCGATCCCTTCTGCCTTATTTGATTTTAAGTGCTCCAAGGTTTCCTTATATTCTGATTCTAATACTGGATCCCCAATCTCTTCTTAATGGACTCTTGTTTCTTCTTGTACCACATCAGACAAATCTTACCCTCATAGAGGTTTCAATGTATTCTTACCGCGTATCCGCTCACTCCTCTGCATTTAACAGTGACATTTCCGTTGCACTCTTAATGTTACTACTCTTGCTTTTAATGACTCCTAAGGTTGTTTTAACTTTACTGTATGCTGAGTCAATCCTTCCGCAATTATTACTTTTTCGATTTCTTCAAATTTTTCTTGCAACCATTTCGTCTTAGCTTCCCAGCGCTTCCTACTTATTTCATTCCTCAGTGACTTGTATTTCTGTATTCCTGAGTTTCCCGGAACATTTTTCTATTTCCTCCTGTCATCGATCAAATGAAATATTTCTTCTGTTACCCATGGTTTCTTCTCAGTTGCCTCCTTTGTACACCGAAGATAACTACCTCCTAATTAAAGTTGACTGATGTTCTAAACTCGAATTATTTGTCATTTTCTACGTATTCGATCAAAGAATTCCAGAAATGGTGATTTAGAGGGTCTGTGTCGTCTGCAGCATTACCGTTACTATTAGGACTAGTCTCATTAATGTGATCACTCCTCAGAAGACTGATTAACCTGTTTTGCAGCGAGGACGTGCAGGAAGATAGTCAATGAGGTTGTGGGAGGTCCCGACAGGGATGTGTATCCATGCAAACATCATTGCCGTGGACAGCTGCGCTAGGTTTCTCGTTCAGGATCCATGGAAAGAAGCCCGAACTAGATAGTCCCACACATTTTCTATTGGGCTTAAACCCGCGGTGTCTGGTAGCCAGAGGATTACCATAAACACAAGCCTGTGCCCTTTGAATCACGCACGTACACTGCAAGCTGAGTGACACGTTGCATTGCCCTAGTGGGAGATACCATCGTGTCAAGACAAAAACAAACTGCTTGTAGGGGTGGACGTGGTCCCCTAGCATAGATGGGTACTTGTGTCGATGCTTTGTGTCTTACAGATTGGCGAGATCACCTAGGGTATGGCACGAAAACATTCTCCAGCAAGCTTCTCCAGACCATAACACTTCCTCCTCTGGCCTGGACCCTTAAGGCGATTGTTGCAGGTCCGTACACGGCAACGACCGTCTGCCCGGTGGAGCATAAAACGTGATCGCCTCAAAAAGGCCACCTGTCGCCCCGAGTGGACGTCTAGTTTCGGTACGGGGACGCAAATACCAGCCCTCGCAGCAGATGAAAAGCAGTCGGCAAGGGTGCCTGAAACAGGCTTCTGCTGCGGAAATCCTTACGCAGCAACGTTCGCTGAACAGTCTTTGAGGAGACGCTAACGGTAGTCCTTCGGTTCACCAGGGATGTAAGTTGTCAAGACTTGTACGTCTATTCCTCCATACACATCTCCGCAACCGTCCCTCATCTCTGTCATCTATGGCTCATGGTGCACCATAGTTGCCTCGGAGCCGGTTTTGGTTAGCACCCTTTTGTATGGTGTGCTTTGGCCACGGCAACACGCGTTCAGTTAACAAATTGATCCATTTCGCAAATGCTTCTACCCTTGGCTCGATAGACAATGATCATACTCGTTTGGACGACAGATAAATCGCTCCGTTTCCTCATTTCGACGACGACTACACTGTTTTCCGCGTTCCCCCGACACGCGTTATAAGCCCTTCGGTGGTAGCGCTGCCACATGCCGCCTGTGAGTAATTATTGCACGTTGACGTCGAACATAATGTGACTGGACCTTGTGTCACTCAGTTTTTTCCTTGCCTCTGGTACACTGTGCATAACCTCCTTGGATTTTCTTCCAGATTTCTAGGCAGACTTCCCTTGGAGAAGCTATTAAAAGCCTCTCGCACTGAAATCTGCACTAAGTTCATGGATCTGCAAAGTGTCGCCAATATTGGAAATTTTACATTTTATTAAAAATCTGAGATTCTTTTGCCATTGCTTCCGCAACAGTGTCCTAGCCAGTTGTGCGTACCATGGGTGATCTGTTAATTTACTTGGTTCATATCTCTGATTCGCAGCAACATTACTTATCTGAATATTTGGTCGAAGTTTAGATAGCTAGTTTGTAAGGAATCGAAAACAATTCTTGGTGAATTTTATTTCCTTTTTTATACTGACGTATTTTGCGCTCATTTTTGGTGGCTTTTGATGTTGCAGTATTCAGTCTTGGAACATCGACCATAAATTTTTGTAAGTGACAGTTTAGGCTTTGGTAAACAAAGAGCCTACCACATGTAGCACACGAATACATAGATTGAGTGCTTTCAGCCTTTCTTTGATTTGCAGAGCGAACAGAGAACTCTATAAAATTACGTCACAACTCGTTACTGAGATACCTGTTACGACATCCGATTAATCTCGGCGCTGGGTGAAATAGAGGTAGAAAACCTGAAGGCAGAAAATAACTGCAAAACGCAAAACTATGTGGATGTGAGGTGTAGCTGCGTAGTGATGAAAGGATTATAAGTAGATAGAGGATACGGTTAGGCTGTTGGCCTGAAAAGAACGAGCAACTATTGTCCACTTCACGTATTTCAGAATCCATGGTACTAACTGCCGTACAGAGGTCCTGGATTCAATTGGCTGAAACTTCGAGGTACAGGGAATGGACAAAATAATACGAACACCATGCAGTATACTACATCTTGTTGCAAGTTGGCACCACTGTGTACTTGTAAATACTACGACGCGACTACAGTGCACAGTCAGCATGCCAACTCTTGGAGGTTATCTTTCAGTGTATTATTCGCTTTGTTCTGCGACGATTAACATAAACGATCGGTGAAATGTGTGATCTCTCAGACTTGCAAAAAGGGCAACTCGTTGGTGCCTGGTTAGCGGCAGCATCTGCGACGGAAACGACAGAACTGTATAACGTTTCACTACTGACAGCATCCACGGATATGACAGAATACACAAAACATGGGAAAAGATCAGGGGCTAAGACAAATAGTGGTCGAAAGCAGAAGTTAACTGACGGAGAGCGACGAGCTTCGAAAATGATTGTGGCCAGACAACATAATACTATTGTGGCAAAAGTAACTACAGAACTCAGCACCCACCTAATAGTGCGTCGACAAAAACAGTACGGCGGGAGTTTCATAAGGTTAACGTTCATGGAAAGGCTGCAACTGAGAAATTCTTAGTAATGAAAGCTAACATAAAGTCGCGAAACAAGTGGTGCCACGATCATTAAACCTCGACATTTGATGAATGGAAGAGTGTGGTAAGGTCGAATGAATCTTCGTTTACATATTTTTCCTGTAAATAGCAGGGTTTATTTGTGGAGAACCCCAAAAGAAGCAACGATTCGGCCTCTTGCTTCCTACTATCAAGCATGGGGAAGGTTCCCTTATGATTTGGTTCTATTTCTACCCTCACTGGCCGGATTACTATGAATGAATTCCTCGAGAATGAAGTGCTTATTATGACTACGACATTGCTGCCAGAAACTGTCATACTTCAAAGGATAAAGCGCCAATACACCCAGCCAGAAACGTTCAGTCATGGTTTGTGCAGCTTCAGAATATTGTCAGACATCGTCACTAGTCATAAAAATTGCCAGACCTCAAATCATTGAATTGTTATTCATAGTTTTAGAACAGAGAGTAAGGAGCAGGATATCAATGTCATCAGCGAATCGTATAATTGATACCCGTTCACCTTGAATTTTAATTCCACTCCTGAACTTTTCTTTTATTTCCATCATTTCTTTCTCGATGTACACAGTATTTAACAGTAGGGGTGGAAGGCTACATCCTTGTCTTACACCCTTTTTAATACGAGCACTTCGTTCTTGGTCGTCGACTCTTATCATTCTCTCTTGCCTGTTGTACATATTGTATATGACCCGTCTTTCCTTATAGCTTACCCCCACTTTTTCCAGAATTTCTAACATCTTGCACCATTTTACATTGCCGATCGCTTTTTCCAGGTAGACATATCCTATGCACCTGTCTTGACTTTTCTTTAGTCTTGCTTCTATTATTAACAGCAATGTCAGAATTGTCCCTCTCGTGCCTTTACTTTCCCTAAAACCAAACTGATCGTCATCTAGCGCATCCTCAATTTTCTTTTCCTTTCTTCTGTATAGTATTCTTGTAAGCAACTTGGATGTTTGAGCTGTTAAGCTGATTGTGCGATAATTCTCGCACTTGTCAGCTCTTTCCGTCTTCGGAATTGTGTGGATGATGCTTTTCCTAAAGTTGGAGGGTATGTCGCCAGTCTCATACTTTCTATATACCAAAGTGAACAGTCGTTTTGTTGCCACTTCCCCCAATGATTTTAGAAATTCTGATGGAATGTTATCAAACCCTTAAGTCCTCCAAAGCTCTTTTAATTCTGATTCTAACACTGAATCCCCAAACTCTTCTTAATGGACTCCTGTTTCTTCTTCTACCACATCAGACAAATCTTCCCCCTCATACAGGCTTTCAATGTATTGTTTCCACCTATCCGCTCTCTCCTGTGCATTTAACAGTGGAATTCCCGTTGCACTCTTAATGTTACCACACTTGCTTTTAATGTCACCGAAGGTTATTGTGACTTTCCTGTATGCTGAGTCTGTCCTTCTGATAATTATTTCTTTTTCAATATCTTCACATTTTTCCTGCAGCCATTTCGCCTTAGCTTCCCAGCATTTCCTATTTATTTCATTCCTCAGCGAATTGTATTTCTGTATTCCTGAGTTTCCCGCAACATTTTTGTATTTCCTCCTTTCATCAGTCAACTGAAGTATTTCTTCTATTACTCATGGTTTCTTCGCAGTTACCTTCTTTGTACCTATGTTTTCCTTCCTAACTTCTGTGACGGCCCTTTACGAATTACGAATTTGGAATCAGTTTTCGAAAACGTGCACAATCGTACCTGTGCATCCGTGCTCGATTTGCGACGCATACTCTTACTTCTAAGATGAGTATTATTCGCTCAGTTAAACTGTTAACAGGAATTGTTCTGCGACGCGAACGCAGTTACGCTCATGACCCAACGTGTCCGACACCCTCCAAAGCTCCGCCACACACGTCTTCCCACGGTGTGCCATTATGTTTGCTAGCTGTTGGCCATTGCATTTTCTTTCCCTAATTGGCTTTCAGACATCTCTTTTGAGTTACTATTGTTTTGGTGAACAGTATACTTCCGTACATGCAGATGATTGAGAGGCACCCTCATGCCTTGCTCATACTGTGGCATCAAGCAGACAGGCCTGCAAGATGATTGGTCTGCCAAGCGAGTGGATTCATTCTTATTTATCGAGTAACATGAACTCTAGTACTCACAATTAAGTTACAAATTATTCTTCTGTATGAATATTACGTAACGGAAACGCACATGTGACTATTAGTAATTTACACAACTCTGACTGTTCACTACGCACTGGCAATACCACATTTTCTTTTTTATTTAACGGCTTTGATCAACACGTGGCCATCGCACTGAATATGAATGGCGCACACATTATAAATTCTGGATATCATGGCAACATACAATTCGAAGGAAAAGGCCACCAATCTTTTTCTTTTCACTATCTTATTTATTCCGATAAATTCTATAACCTAAACACACAAATTCTATAACCTACAACAATAAAACATGAGAAATTCCGCCCAGAGGGCATGGCTTTACATTGGTGATTCTCTATTTTATGGTCTCGTAATTCTTTAACGCTACAGTGCACTTTCTGGATAGGATGGTGGATCTTTTTCTATATCTCACACTTCGACTCTCACAACCATCATCACGAAACTTTCCTCCAGACCGAGTGGTACAAAAGAAACGTGCATAACGCACTACCTCTGAAACTACCTTGCTACTCTCCCATGCAGACCACACATGCTTAAATTACATGAGATACACCACACTGCAACATGGAATACAACATAAGGAATAGTCACAACATTATAATCACATCACTTTAAGCTTTCCCACTTCAATTAGTACTCATCCCAGTTCCACACGACACTGCCCCACTTCGTAACTTTTCTTTCCTACTACGAACTCTGGACGTTATATGCACTTCTTCCTGTGCAATGCAAGCCAAGTGACGTTGCTGGATAGACAGCTGACTCACCTTGCTTCTCTCTCAGAGTATTTTAGTTTCAATCAAGCGTCACACGGAAACATAACACGCAAAGTAATATTAAGAACATATTCATCACACACGCGAGTCCTCAACAGATACCATGGACGAGTACTTTTCTTTATCCTTTGTCTCATACACAGATTGAGACTCACACAGTACTCACCACGTGGATTTACTCGTCTCTAATTTCAAGTCCTGCACACGCCATTTCTAAAATATTTCCAACTCATAGTACACACGCTAGTAATTCTGCTTAACTTAAGCACTCGGAAGTATTTCAACTTATTGCTGCACGTGGTTTCATTTTGACCGTTGGTTACTTCCGAAGATTACTACGATCCCATTAATATTACGTGCCTGACATTTAATTCTCCCCACAAAAGTTCCTGAAATACAGAAATTATTATTCTAAACTACTCTTAAGTATTTCACATGCATACCATGTCTCCACTCTTTTGTCCTTACGGAACATGCCTAAGACAGGTCTTACCACACTAGATCCAGCGGCAGAGTCCCAAAACATGGCCGTTCTTCAGGTCCTCTCGCAACTCTGCCGAAGTGGGAGAGCACCTTGCTACCGTATTGGTCAGCCACATTTCAGGCGCTCAAAGCTCAGGTAAATTTCATCTCTTTGGTCCCATCATAGGTGGCCAAAGGATCGTCTCAAAGATGATCATATATTCACATTCACTATCTGCGGTTAGCAGACGACCATACATTCATTCATTTCACCGATCTCACCAAACTGGATGTAGGGATTTATTTTGTGGGAGTGCACATGTGATCAATTAAATAAATAAATTGTCCTTCTTTCCCACTCTGGTATCTGGCTTCGCTGTATTATTTTTACAAAAAATGTGTTATTCTGACAAGAATAATGAAGTATGTTGTACCTATTTTCAATGTCGGGTGGTACTGTACCCTTTCATGATATTTACATCTTTACTGCCTGTGTCTAATATAGTTTTCAGTACCCTTTCTTTCTGTTTCAGTACCTAAGAAAATTTACTTGAAAAATTCATATGAGTTTCCTCGATGTCTTTAACAGTTAGAAGGTCCTCCGGAACTTCTTTTTTGGTCCTCCTACTAAATAATCATCACTTCCGGCTTTTTGTGACGTAAAATTTCGTTATGTCTAGTCATAGGAAACAAATCAGATTTTTATTTCACTAAATGAAGTATAATCGCTACCAGGTCACTACATAAATGGTCCCTCTTAACGTGAAGGTGCTATTTACGTAATACATACGGTTCAATCGGTACGCTCGCGACAGCATGCGCTACCTAATATATTCCAAAACACCGAGTTGGTGATACAATAGTTGGGTCAAGCGTCTTGGTTAGCTCTGGGAATAGGTGTTATTTGTATGAAAATACTGGTCCGGATCATTGATAAGTAGATTTGTGTACCTGAGACGGGTTCATACCTGTATTGTTTTGTCCACCACCTGTACCTCGTACTTGCCTGAAGGACTGGAACACGGTTCTCTGATCCTGTCTGAGGGAGAAATAAGAACAGTGGAAACATCCAGTTGTTACATTATTGTATTCTCCACAATCCGGAGTAACGTACACATACAAATTTACATCAATTCAAATGACAAAGAAAACATTACATCATACAAATAAAAAATAATGGTGAGATAAAAATTTGCTTAGTTACCGGGATCTCCATTATTTTTAGGAGTAATCCAAACTTCAATAATTCTAAAACAAATTAAAAAAATACTAATTGTACTCATATAATTTTAAATAGCTCACCGTCCAAACACAGAACAAGTAATCTGACATTCATAAATTGCGTTGTAATTATCTTTACACGGCAATGTCTAAATAAAAAACAAAATCAACAAAAGGAAAAAAAATTGCGTACACTAGTTACATGTAGAATATCAGGCTCCATACCATTACTCTAAAATGTACATCAAACCTACAGAGAAATTATACTGAGAAAAAAAAAACAATGTTATATACCACAAGTTACATACTGTCTACGTAATATAGTCAATCTAAGACATCATGTCATACCTCATTAGCTATCATCACTTAAGCAATTACCACCACTACTCGACTGTGAGTTTAACCTTATCCTTGTCCACCAGTACAAATACCTGCTGCTGAGCTAGTCAGTCTATCAACTTTGATCAATAAACGCAGTAAATAGTTAGCAATAAGTGCTTGAATCCACCAGCAGCTCTCGTATCTTACTCTTACTGCTCATTTCTCTGTTGTTCTACATTTAGACGACAAGAACTTACATTTCGACTAGCTTTCGTTACACTTTAATGTGAAATATCACCACTGTGATAATGCAAATAATTGGCTTCAGTCAACACACCAACAAGATCATTAGTGTCCACGACATCAAATGCATCAGTTAATTCCGGTATTTGTTGTGCAATGCAAACTCTTGTCCCCTGTGACAATCTTACTGACCAATGCAACAAGAGCCACTACGTTAGTATTACGCCACTGGCTAATAAATAAAGCATCATTGTACCAAATATTCTAATAAACATTCTACGTGAACTTGATAACCCAGAACAAACAAAAAAACACTAACTATTCTAAACACAAATATTAATGAAATACAATTACACTTGCTGTCCCTTCAGGAATGAAACATACATAAAAAATTTACACAATTACAAGTACATATACATTATTCCCTATCTTGCGCGTCACACAGAATCATTTCATTCTGTGATTTTCTTGGGGTCAAAAAGTTGCTGATAGTTTTCCTAGAAACACTGTCTCGGTGTCAAAGCTCTCCCATGGTTACCTGGACGAAAGTCTTTAAGTCACTCAAATCGGCTTTTTGAACACATTAAACACAAATGTCATAGTCACTCTCAGAGTACCATCCACACGAATCTGGTCGTCCAGAAATGGCCCTACAACTACTATTACCCACGGTTCTGTCCTTTCAGTTCATGGTGTAATTAAAAGTCGTAAGTTCCAACAAACAGCACTTATTCCCACACCAATTAAAGAAATGTCTCCTACTACAAATGCAAATGTCAATGTCCCACTTCAGTTTTTTTGCGTTCAGACAATAATTAGTCACCAAACGACAACTGTCCTCTTTAAGTATACCATGCAATTCACAAAGCACACTTAACAAGTCACTGCCAAAAGTTTATGGATCCCACCGTTCAATGGTCAAGACAAAACAAAACAATCGTCCTGTCTGCTAAAGACAAAACCTTTTCCACCACTCACACCGTGGAAACACCAGTCCTTCACTCTCCAACTTATTGAGACACACGAGCAGTCATCTTGTTTCACGGCTCCACAGTCCAGTATTAGTTAATAGTAGCTGTTAAAAAATGCCCGCCGGACTCTGCCGCGCGTCGTTCATTCTGTCGTCACTCTGAAGCCGTGCGAGCCATTGAGCAGAAGAAACCACCCGCTGTTGCCTCCGCGGGATACTGTCTCCAGTCGTAAGGGTGGCAGAACTTATGAATGGCCAGTGGTACGTGCGTGTCGCCCCAGGCCGTTGACCTGTTGTAGCGGGCGCGTGGAGTGTACCCCGACCGACAGTGGAGTGGGAAGCGCTGCGGCTCTGTCGCCTCTCCCATGGCGACGTCAGCTTGGCCTCCTTCATTTTTATGTAGGTACCGGCGCGTTCTGAGTGGGCACTGTTGTGTCTAGACAAGACAGCCTAGACACAATGAGAGGAAGCCGAAAGGCACACGCTAAGCTAAAGCAGGATGGCGTGAGATCTGAAACAGGATACGTAATGAATGCTATAAAGAAAAGTACGTAGCTTCTGGAATACTTAACTTTAATCCATCCTTTTGGTACATCGCTCTTGATGAGACAAGTGAGACTCTATAGTTTCAGACAATATACTGCTAATGGCGCCTTGCTAGGTCGTAGCCATTGACTTAGCTGAAGGCTATTCTAATTATGTGCTCTGCAAATGAGCGAGGCTTCGTAAGTGTGCATCGCTAGCTACGTCGTCCATACAACTGGGGCGACTGCTAGTACGTCTCTCTAGACCTGCCATGTGGTGGCGCTCGGTCTGCTATCACTGAAAGTGGCGACACGCGGGTCCGACATGTACTAATGGACCGCGGCCAATTTAAAGCTACCACCTAGCAAGTGTGGTGTCTGGCGGTGACACAACATTCCTCCCCCGCAAATCGGCAAACGATCGTGTTATAAGGCTTCCGCCCGCCGTGGGGAGGACCCCATGTTGACGTATGCGATGAGGTGGGGAGCCTAACAACAGGCGAGGCTGTGCCACCCGCACCCGGCCATTCGGTCCGAGGGGAGCTAGGAAACGCCTGAAAACCTAGTCCAGGGTGCACGTCAACATGCGGTGTATGCGCCCTTAGAGATATAGGAGGGGCCGAAGGGTCGACCTCCATTGCGTCGGGGCACCCGATGGGCGAAGACGACATCTGGTCCGGAGCGGGCAAGAATTCCATGGCGGAGGACATCTGGTCACGGGAAGCGATCGGCGTCGCGTGACCCAGGGAGGCGCCAGGCGGTTGCAGCGACGCGTCCACTGCGGGCGGCGCCAGCGGGAGAACAGGCGGCGGCGGCGGCGCGTCGCCATGAGGCAAAATGGAAGGCAGCGTCAGAACACCTGGGGATGAGGCTAGCCAGTAGATGGGTCCCCAGGGCGCTGACCGGACGACACCGTCGCTGAAAGCAGACGGGGAGCGGCAGAACCCAGGCGACGACAGAGGCGCAGCTGATTGAGATGCCGACGCACCTCACTAGAGGCCCCCAAAACCAAATACATAGCGCGGCCGAGGCAGCGAAGAATGCGCTCTGCGAGCCAACGCTGTGAACCGCGATAGTTGCGATAATAGACAACGTCGCCCGGAGCAAAAGCAGGTGGCTGCCGCTGCACAGGAACCTGATGCGGCGGATGCAGCAAAGACATCAAGGTTCGATGAGGACGACCGTGGAGCAACTCAGCCGGCGAGCGACCATCTCGGGGCTGAGAGCGATACGAAGACAAAAAGAGCAACAACGCATCCTCCCGAGAATGCGACTCTTTCAACATCTGTGACTTGAAAGTCCGGACCAATCGTTCAGCGGCACCGTTTCACTGAGGCGAAAACGGCGCGGATGTCAGATGTTGAATACCATTGGCCGTGCAGAATGACTGAAATTCTGCGGACATGAATTGTGGGCCATTGTCGGAAACAATAGTCTGAGGAAGACCTTCAATGCAAACGATAGCAGATAACGCTTGGATGGTGGCAGATGACGTCGCGGAAGACAACCGGACAACAAACGGAAAATTACTGAAAGAATCGACAACAACCAACCATCGAGCATTCCAGAACGGACCAGCAAAATCGATGTGCAAGCGTTGCCAGGGGGAAGTGGCTTGCGGCCATGCAAAGAATTTCCGCGGCGGTGCAGATTGTTGTTCGGCACACGTCATGCAAGAAGAGCACATATTCGTAATCGCAGCATCGATTCCGAACCAAGTACAGTGCTGACGAGCAAGTTGTTTCGTTCGCACTATACCGCAATGTCCTTGGTGAAGAAGCCGTAAGACAGAGGACTGTAACGACCGTAGGACCACGACTGATCATTATCAGAACGCAACAACAAAACACCATGTCGTACAAAAAGTCTCTCCTTGTGAGCAAAAAATCGGCGAACCAGCGGATCCTCGATCCGCGACCTTGACAAGGGCCATTGCGTAGCAACAAAACGCAAAACAGTAGCAAGGACAGGGTCAGCAGCTGTGGCTGTAGCTACACGACGAAAATCAATCGGAAACGATTGGACCACGTAATCGGTTTCCGCATAAATGAACATGCAAGCAAGTTCGGAAGAATCGAATGCTTTATCCTCAGCAACAGGCAAACGGGACAACGCCATGCTTAGCAGTGGACCGATACAGGATATCGTAGCGGTACTGCGAGAGGAAAATAGACCAGCAAATGAATTTCTGCGCTGTACGTGGAGGTACAGCTTCTGGAATACTTAACTTTAATCCATCCTTTTGGTACATCGCTCTTGACGAGACAAGTGAGACTCTATAGTTTCAGACAATATACTGCTAATGGAGCCTTGCTAGGTCGTAGCCATTGACTTAGCTGAAGGCTATTCTAATTATGTGCTCTGCAAATGAGCGAGGCTTCGTAAGTGTGCATCGCTAGCTACGTCGTCCATACAACTGGGGCGAGTGCTAGTACGTCTCTCTAGACCTGCCATGTGGTGGCGCTCGGTCTGCTATCACTGAAAGTGGCGACACGCGGGTCCGACATGTACTAATGGACCGCGGCCGATTTAAAGCTACCACCTAGCAAGTCCCCCCCATGAACCATGGACCTTGCCGTTGGTGGGGAGGCTTGCGTGCCTCAGCGATACAGATTGCCGTACCGTAGGTGCAACCACAATGGAGGGGTATCTGTTGAGAGGCCAGACAAACGTGTGGTTCCTGAAGAGGGGCAGCAGCCTTTTCAGTAGTTGCAAGGGCAACAGTCTGGATGATTGACTGATCTGGCCTTGTAACAATAACCAAAACGGCCTTGCTGTGCTGGTACTGCGAACGGCTGAAAGCAAGGGGAAACTACAGCTGTAATTTTTCCCGAGGGCATGCAGCTTTACTGTATGATTACATGATGATGGCGTCCTCTTCGGTAAAATATTCCGGAGGTAAAATAGTCCCCCATTCGGATCTCTGGGCGGGGACTACTCAAGAGGATGTCGTTATCAGGAGAAAGAAAACTACGGATCGGAGCGTGGAATGTCAGATCCCTTAATCGGGCAGGTAGGTTAGAAAATTTAAAAAGGGAAATGGATAGGTTGAAGTTAGATATAGTGGGAATTAGTGAAGTTCGGTGGCAGGAGGAACAAGACTTCTGGTCAGGTGACTACAGGGTTATAAACACAAAATCAAATAGGGGTAATGCAGGAGTAGGTTTAATAATGAATAGGAAAATAGGAATGCGGGTAAGCTACTACAAACAGCATAGTGAACGCATTATTGTGGCCAAGATAGATACGAAGCCCACACCTACTACAGTAGTACAAGTTTATATGCCAACTAGCTCTGCAGATGACGAAGAAATTGAAGAAATGTATGATGAAATAAAAGAAATTATTCAGATTGTGAAGGGAGACGAAAATTTAATAGTCATGGGTGACTGGAATTCGAGTGTAGGAAAAGGGAGAGAAGGAAACATAGTAGGTGAATATGGATTGGGGGACAGAAATGAAAGAGGAAGCCGCCTGGTAGAATTTTGCACAGAGCACAACATAATCATAGCTAACACTTGGTTTAAGAATCATGAAAGAAGGTTGTATACATGGAAGAACCCTGGAGATACTAAAAGGTGTCAGATAGATTATATAATGGTAAGACAGAGATTTAGGAACTAGGTTTTAAATTGTAAGACATTTCCAGGGGCAGATGTGGACTCTGACCACGATCTATTGGTTATGACCTGTAGATTAAAACTGAAGAAACTGCAAAAAGGTGGGAATTTAAGGAGATGGGACCTGGATAAACTAAAAGAACCAGAGGTTGTACAGAGATTCAGGGAGAGCATAAGGGAGCAATTGACAGGAATGGGGGAAATAAATACAGTAGAAGAAGAATGGGTAGCTTTGAGGGATGAAGTAGTGAAGGCAGCAGAGGATCAAGTAGGTAAAAAGACGAGGGCTAGTAGAAATCCTTGGGTAACAGAAGAAATATTGAATTTGATTGATGCAAGGAGAAAATATAAAAATGCAGTAAGTGAAACAGGCAAAAAGGAATACAAACGTCTCAAAAATGAGATCGACAGGAAGTGCAAAATGGCTAAGCAGGGATGGCTAGAGGACAAATGTAAGGATGTAGAGGCCTATCTCACTAGGGGTAAGATAGATACCGCCTACAGGAAAATTAAAGAGACCTTTGGAGAAAGGAGAAACACTTGTATGAATATCAAGAGCTCAGATGGAAACCCAGTTCTAGGCAAAGAGGGGAAAGCAGAAAAGTGGAAGGAGTATATAGAGGGTCTATACAAGGGCGATGTACTTGAGGACAATATTATGGAAATGGAAGAGGATGCAGATGAAGAGGAAATGGGAGATACGATACTGAGTGAAGAGTTTGACAGAGCACTGAAAGACCTGAGTCGAAACAAGGCCCCCGGAGTAGACAATATTCCATTGGAGCTACTGACGGCCGTGGGAGAGCCAGTCCTGACAAAACTCTACCATCTGGTGAGCAAGATGTATGAAACAGGCGAAATACCCTCAGACTTCAAGAAGAATATAATAATTCCAATCCCAAAGAAAGCAGGTGTTGACAGATGTGAAAATTACCGAACTATCAGCTTAATAAGTCACAGCTGCAAAATACTAACACGAATTCTTTACAGACGAATGGAAAAACTAGTAGAAGCCAACCTCAGGGAAGATCAGTTTGGATTCCGTAGAAACACTGGAACACGTGAGGCAATACTGACCTTACGACTTATCTTAGAAGAAAGATTAAGGAAAGGCAAACCTACGTTTCTAGCATTTGTAGACTTAGAGAAAGCTTTTGACAATGTTGACTGGAATACTCTCTTTCAAATTCTAAAGGTGGCAGGGGTAAAATACAGGGAGTGAAAGGCTATTTACAATTTGTACAGAAACCAGATGGCAGTTATAAGAGTCGAGGGACATGAAAGGGAAGCAGTTGTTGGGAAGGGAGTAAGACAGGGTTGTAGCCTCTCCCCGATGTTGTTCAATCTGTATATTGAGCAAGCAGTAAAGGAAACAAAAGAAAAATTCGGAGTAGGTATTAAAATTCATGGAGAAGAAATAAAAACTTTGAGGTTCGCCGATGACATTGTAATTCTGTCAGAGACAGCAAAGGACTTGGAAGAGCAGTTGAATGGAATGGACAGTGTCTTGAAAGGAGGATATAAGATGAACATCAACAAAAGCAAAACAAGGATAATGGAATGTAGTCTAATTAAGTTGGGTGATGCTGAGGGAATTAGATTAGGAAATGAGGCACTTAAAGTAGTAAAGGAGTTTTGCTATTTGGGGAGCAAAATAGCTGATGATGGTCGAAGTAGAGAGGATATAAAATGTAGGCTGGCAATGGCAAGGAAAGCGTTTCTGAAGAAGAGAAATTTGTTAACATCCAGTATTGATTTAAGTGTCAGGAAGTCATTTCTGAAAGTATTCGTATGGAGTGTAGCCATGTATGGAAGTGAAACATGGACGATAAATAGTTTGGACAAGAAGAGAATAGAAGCTTTCGAAATGTGGTGCTACAGAAGAATGCTGAAGATTAGATGGGTAGATCACATAACTAATGAGGAAGTATTGAATAGGATTGGGGAGAAGAGAAGTTTGTGGCACAACTTGACCAGAAGAAGGGATCGGTTGGTAGGACATGTTCTGAGGCATCAAGGGATCACCAATTTAGTATTGGAGGGCAGCGTGGAGGGTAAAAATCGTAGAGGGAGACCAAGAGATGAATACACTAAGCAGATTCAGAAGGATGTAGGTTGCAGTAGGTACTGGGAGATGAAAAAGCTTGCACAGGATAGAGTAGCATGGAGAGCTGCATCAAACCAGTCTCAGGACTGAAGACCACAACAACAACAACACCTAGCAAGTTTGGTGTCTGGCGGTGACACCACAGGCACCTCAGCGCTACGATACCCAATCAGGCAGACCCTTCCGTGCATCTCGCAACATTAGAGACAAAAGGATATTCTTACAGTATTTAAATACTCATTGATTACATGTATGATCTATCAGATACATTGGTAATAAAAAAATCTTTGTTAAAAAAACATAAAATCATACACCCTAGTTTTCTACACATACAACATCATCATTTATCTCTTTTCTATATACAGCCCACACTTGTGCTATTGATTGTACCTGTCGTCCCTCTTGCAAAACATGAAAGTGTCAAAAAAAAACAAAAGGAATAACAACAATCTATACAGCTCATAATTACAATATCAAATAGTAGACTACTCTAACATCCTATCACTGTGAAAATATTAGAAACTGTTGATTCTAAAACTACAATGTACAACGAATCTTTGTGCTTGTGACAGACTGAAATTAATACCCCTTGAAAGTATTCTAACAAAAAAAAAAAAAAGAAATAATCTACACAGCTCACAATTACCTACCACATGTTGTTAAATAGTAAACTACTTTAACATCCTAAAACAATAAACATTTTAGAAACTGATGCCTCTAAATCTACAACATACAATGTACCTTTGTGCTTGTAACAGACTGAAATTAGTATCTCTTTATATATTTTACCTTTTTATTATATATAACAACATTCTAGGACATGTATGTACCATCCACATGATGTCAGATCCTGACCTGCCATCGAGGTTCCTCCAAATCAAACAATAAAGCACAATAATGTTTACTTATGGATCACTAGCATCCCCTTTACAGGAGTGTGCGCATTGATCACACTACTCTACGACTCTCACTCACCAGATATCATATTTTCCTTCTCATTCAATCCATTAATACACTAACAGAATAGGTCTAGAAGTCAGCTAACCTTAACACCAGCACACTCACGACAACATACCATACCTTTGCTCCCTTATACTCAACCACATAACACATGGAGTTGTTTCGGAGATGGCATTCCAGTCTCCAATTACGTCCTTTCACTCTGGCACCTCTCTCCATTGGTTTACCTCTGCATTCACTTTACCGATTATTCATCCAGCTAAATATCACTTTAGAATTGCGACATTTCATCTAAGAACAAAAAATACACAAATTATTCATCCTGCAAAATAACTGTACACATTCTTGGTACCATGTTGATTAGTTACACTGGTATCAGGCTTCAACAACAACAACAAAAGTTATTTTTTTAATATTGCAAATATTATGGAAAGAATTAGATTTACACTTATATTACATCTTACGTCAGTATTCCACAACGTTCACCATCTGGATCTCATACTCCCTTTATGTCCTTTCACGTTGTGCTGTTGTCCTCATCTCTCTTCATTCGTATTTCGGCTCTCCGTCCGTCCAATACTCCATCACTTCCTGGTCTTCCTTCGCCATTGGCATCAATCTCTATTGCAGCATACACAGGCCTCTCTGTAACATACACCTAAGACATCTCCACATTATTAATTCTACTCACCTTTATTTACCACTGTTTTATCACGTCGAATCTCTCTTTATTAATCACACTGCTTCACGTCGCTTTTCTCCTTAAATACCACCTTTATCAACTACTATTTATTACGTCGCTTCTCTAATTATCTACCATCTTTATCCGCTCATTAATCATCACGTCGTTTCTGCTTGATCCTTTTTCACATGACAAAAAATACGTACAATACCACTCTGTCGACTCCTGTTCATGACTCATTCGACCAGTCTATTCCGTCGTACTTCCTGACATCCCACCTGAAAATTCTTATGTTCGATTTGACCCTGCACAATGTTACACACCACAAATAAATACACTGACTATCTACCATGACATGCCTACTTTCGATCTATCCTTAACTTTTCCATAATTTGATGTTACAAATGTGATGAAGCCCACGAGATTGTTTTCCCTTGATCGTCTCAATTGTGACAATGATTGTCCCGTCGTGAACGCAATGACTGCCTATCCTCTCATCGCCCATCATTTTGATTTTCCCTTCTTCTTCCATCTCTGTCCCATCTTCTATTTTCCCGGTTTGACGGTCGATATTCCCATGAATTCTGCCCCCTACTTCCTCGCCATCTTCCATTTCCGTCATTCCTCTGATTCCATGTTCTCCTGCCCGTTCACGATGTTCCTTTCATTACCCAATTCCTGTAACAAGTGCTGAAATGACGCAGAATCGTCTAAGCCTCTGCCTGCTATCGCTATATCTCTGCGCAATTTCACTGGCAACTTCGTTATACAGATCCTAATGAGCTCCCCAGGTTCGTATGGCACATCCAAATACCTATTTCGTCTCAGCATTTCCTGATAGCACGCCACTGGATCTCTTATACTACCTTCGTTACAATTTGGCATCATCAATATGCTTTGCTTAACCTGGTCCTGCTTACTTTTCGGCCAGAAGTCATTTAAAAACTTGTCACAAAATATCTTGTAGCTACTACAGTTTTTAATAACTTCCTGCATTTTTGATCTAGCCTCGTCCCTCAAATGGTTACACACAAACTTCATTTTGAGGAGCAGACCCCACGATGAAGGTAATCAATCTTGAAATTGAGACCGCCACAGGCATGGATGTTGGTAGTTATCTGGATCCGGAAAACAAGTGTACGTTTGCACCGACACGAAGTGCCTCCTACATTCTTCTTCCGCATTTATGTTTTCCGACCTTGGACTATACCCAGTTGGGTTTGCCACCTGTTTTATCCGACACAACCGTTCTTCTAATTCTCTGAGTTCGTCTTCCTCTTTCTGCCTATTTTCGTTTTTTTGAATTTATCTCACTCTCCCTCTGCAGTCTACCTGGTGGTGTTTCACCTTCGCTTCTGCACGCTAATTCCAACTGTACTAGTTCTTCCCTATGTTTCCTATATGTTTCTAATTGTGCCTCTTTAAACTGTAATAGTGATTGTATCTCCTCCTGGTCGGCATAAACCTCTCGCTGCGTACTGTCAGAGCCTGTTTCGACTCTTATACTGATCTTTTCTACATCTGCGCTAATCGTATTCATTCTGACCACTACCTCCGCAACTTCACCCCTGTGTTTATTTAGCGCCACTTCCTGCCGGGTGACTTGAGCTTCCACGCTGTCTAATGCCCCTTGTTTATCTGCAAATAAGTCTTACACTATCTCCTTGATTCGCTCATCCGGCAACACGTACCTATATTCTGTAATATCACTCTCTATTGCACTTATTCGTACCTCCAAATTATTGGCTTTTTCTTTCACGTCATCACATACTTGCTTCAACGCATCCAGATTCTTCTCCCCCTCATCTAACCGATTATTAACTCCGGACAGACGCTCATCGATAACTGTGTGTAGCTTCCTCATTGCCTCTTTATTTCCCTTATCCATTGCCTCCAATCTTTCCTTATTTGCCTCCAATCTTTCCTTATTTGCTTCCAATCTTTCCTTAGTCTCCCTATCTCTCTCCTTATTATCTCCATCCATCGCTTCCAATCTTTCCTTATTATCTCTATCCATCCTCTGTAAAAACTGCAGTAGCACATTGTCATTTGCTACTTTCGGTGCGCTCACCTCGTTCACCTGAGAAACCGTAGCTTCGCTAAGGGTGGCTACACTTTCACTGCATACCTGACCTAGTACCGGTTCACCCGCGTTGTCGGGAAAAGCCCCCGATTGTGGACAAAGCCCGCTGCTTAAAGGATCACCTAGCTGCGGTCTGCTGAACAATTCAGCCCCTTCCCAGTGTTTGCCGTTCTCGCTCATTAACCCAAGGTCTACACCTACTTCCTGCTGCACTGCTATGTTCACCCCAGAATCACTATTCTCCATGGTGACTACACTTTTCGACTGCAACCTAGTTACTACAGACATTACGCAAAAAAAATTTATACAACAGTCTTCCAGCCTTGGACTATGTAGCAAGCGATTACACAAAAAAATAATTAAAGATCCACACCAATCCAGAAAGAAATTGCAAACAAAAAAAGTTTTACTTCTTAGCGCTATCACAATATATTCCATTAAAAAAAATTTTAACAGCAAACTAACAGCAAAATCCTGGCAGGGTCGAAATTATGAGAGGCACCCACATGCCTTGCTCATACTGTGGCATCAAGCAGTCAGGCCTGCAAGATGAGTGGTCTGCCAAGGGAGTGGATTCATTCTTATTTATCGAGTAACATGAACCCTAGTACTCACAATTAAGTTACAAATTATTCTTCTGTATGAATATTGCGCAACGGAAACGCACATCTGACTATTAGTAGTTTACACAACTCTGACTGTTCACTACGCACTGGCAATACCACATTTTCTTTTTTATTTAACGGCTTTGATCAACACGTGGTCATCGCACTGAATATGAATAGCGCACACGTTATAAATTCTGGATATCATGGCAACATACAATTCGAAGGAAAAGGCCACCAATCTTTTTCTTTTCACTATCTTATTTATTCCGATAAATTCTATAACCTAAACACACAAATTCTATAACCTACAACAATAACACATGAGAAATTCCGCCCAGAGGGCATGGCTTTACATTGGTGATTCTCTATTTTATGGTCTCGTAATTCTTTAACACTACAGTGCACTTTCTGGATAGGATGGTGGATCTTTTTCTATATCTCTCACTTCGACTCTCACAACCAGCATCACGGAACTTTCCTCCAGAGGAACATGCATAACGCACTACCTCTGAAACTACCTTGCTACTCTCCCATGCAAACCACACATGCTTAAATTACATGACATACACTACACTGCAACATGGAATACAACATAAGGAATAGTCACAACATTATAATCACATCACGTTCAGCTTTCCCACTTCAATTAGTATTCATCCCAGTTCCACACGACACTGCCCCACTTCGTAACTTTTCTTTCCTACTACGAATTCTGGACGTTATATGCACGTCTTTCTGTGCAAGTGGCGTTGCTGGATAGACGGCTGACTCACCTTGCTTCTCTCTCAGAGTATTATAGTTTGAATTAAGCGTCACACGGAAACATAACACGCAAAGTAATATTAAGAACATATTCATCACACACGCGAGTCCTCAACTGATACCATGGACGAGTACTTCTCTTTATCCTTTGTCTCATACACAGATTGAGACTCACACAGTACTCACCACGTGGATGTACTCGTCTCTAATTTCAAGTCCTGCTCACGCAATTTCTTAAATATTTCCAACTTATAGTACTCACGCTAGAAATTCAGCTTAACTTAAGCACTCGGAAGTATTTCAACTTGAATGAGATTTTCACTCTGCAGCGGAGTGTGCGCTGATATGAAACTTCCTGGCAGATTAAAACTGTGTGCCTGACCGAGACTCGAACTCGGGACCTTTGCCTTTCGTGGGCAAGTGCTCTACCATCTGAGTATTTCAACTTATTGCTACACGTGGTTTCATTGTGACCGTTGGTCACTTCCAAAGATTACTATGATCCCATTAATATTACCTGCCTGACATTCAATTCTCCCCACAAAAGTTCCTGAAATACAGAAATTATTATTCTAAACTACTCTTAAGTATTTCACATGCATACCATGTCTCCACTCTTTTGTCCTTACGGAACATGCCTAAGACAGGTCTTACCACACTAGATCCAGCGGCAGAGTCCCAAAACATGGCCGTTCTTCAGGTCCTCTCGCAACTCTGCCGAAGTGGGAGAGCACCTTGCTACCGTATTGGTCAGCCACATTTCAGGCGCTCAAAGCTCAGGTAAATTTCATCTCTTTGGTCCCATCATAGGTGGCCAAAGGATCGTCTCAAAGATGATCATATATTCACATTCACTATCTGCGGTTAGCAGACGACCATACATTCATTCATTTCACCGATCTCACCAAACTGGATGTAGGGATTTATTTTGTGGGAGTGCACATGTGATCAATTAAATAAATAAATTGTCCTTCTTTCCCACTCTGGTATCTGGCTTCGCTGTATTATTTTTACAAAAAATGTGTTGTTCTGACAAGAATAATGAAGTATGTTGTACCTATTTTCAATGTCGGGTGGTACTGTACCCTTTCATGATATTTACATCTTTACTGCCTGTGTCTAATATAGTTTTCAGTACCCTTTCTTTCTGTTTCAGTACCTAAGAAAATTTACTTGAAAAATTCATATGAGTTTCCTCGATGTCTTTAACAGTTAGAAGGTCCTCCGGAACTTCTTTTTTGGTCCTCCTACTAAATAATCATCACTTCCGGCTTTTTGTGACGTAAAATTTCGTTATGTCTAGTCATAGGAAACAAATCAGATTTTTATTTCACTAAATGAAGTATAATCGCTACCAGGTCACTACATAAATGGTCCCTCTTAACGTGAAGGTGCTATTTACGTAATACATACGGTTCAATCGGTACGCTCGCGACAGCATGCGCTACCTAATATATTCCAAAACACCGAGTTGGTGATACAATAGTTGGGTCAAGCGTCTTGGTTAGCTCTGGGAATAGGTGTTATTTGTATGAAAATACTGGTCCGGATCATTGATAAGTAGATTTGTGTACCTGAGACGGGTTCATACCTGTATTGTTTTGTCCACCACCTGTACCTCGTACTTGCCTGAAGGACTGGAACACGGTTCTCTGATCCTGTCTGAGGGAGAAATAAGAACAGTGGAAACATCCAGTGATTAGTCTACTGTGGGCACAACCACTGACAAATGGTTACTAGTGTCCGTCTCTTGATGTAGTGTTTATGTCCCAGCGAGTGTCTGGCGGTTCTCCGCTGACGGCCTGCAGTGCAGAAACTCCGCCTCCAGTGCGCTGGTCTCCCTCTCCTTTCCGGACGTTCTTTTCTTCCGCACAGTTGACTCAGAATGGCCATTCTGTGTGTTCCTGTGGTCTGCTTCCCATACATTTCCCTCTGGCTGGTTTCCAGCGCCTCGCCGTCAAACGGAAGGAGATGACGCCGCCGTTCTGCCTTCTTTACAGTGATGTCTTTTCTCTTCGTTAACCATAATCAAATTGTCGTTGCGTGCGCTATCTAGGCCGTCTCCTTACGAATGGTCTACTTTTATTTTCTTCTTCCACAATTCCTTTCGCGTTTGTGTGAATCTGCGACCGCCCCCTGTCGGAACGAACTACATTTGCATGACTTAGTTTCCACTTATATTCATGATTCGATAAAAAAGGAGTGCTGCCTCCAACAAAAGACACTCGCGTATTTTTCGTTGACAAGCTCCTCCTTTCCGCTGTAAATAAAGTTATCTCGCTTCTTGTGCGAGACTCGTCACAAAAATGCGAGATACTACTCGGAAAAAAACTGGAACGTTGCACTGAAATAAATACAAAACTGTTAAATTGAATCTTTCACACCTTCATAAAAACGTATTTCCAGAGTATGTGAAATGCAAGCACTCGCGCCTACGACTCTGCCTGATTGTTAAAGTATTGAGATGACTCAAAAAGGAAGAATAAAGAAAACAAAAATCTTGAAGCCCATAGGAGCTATGTAGTAAACCTTCGATGACGAGGAATGGAAAAAAAAATAGAAGAGAACTGCGAAGAAATACACAAAAAAGTCATTGCTTGACAAATAAACAAAATATATAGTATAATACGAGGAACGTTTAATTAGCAACACTTTTTTTTCTCAGCCAGTTTCGGTTGAAAAATTCGGAATTTGCTGTCGGACATCGTGGAACATTCCTGCTTCAACCCCTATAATATCATGAAGTTTCGATAGCTGGTGGTGCTGTACATAGCCTTTAAAATGGCATCTGTAACAGACGTGCGTTTCAGGCATAGAGCTGACACAGAATTCCTTTTGGTGGAAAATCAGCATCTCAGATGTTCATAGGCGCTGGCAGGATATCTATGGAGAACTGGCAGTAAAAAAACAAAAGAGCGCTGAGTCGTTAGGCAAGGTAAGGTGTCTGTGAACATCGCAACAAGGTCGTATAAACCATCCAATCTCTCGCGTGTTGGCCGGTCACACACAGCTCTGAACGCTGCAATGTTGGAAAGTTCATTCGAGTTTATCGGCAGATCACACTTAAATAACTCGCTGCACCCATGGGCTCCTCTGTTGATTGTAGTGACATAATGCATTAGCTGGGGTACTCAAAAGTACGTCACCGCTTAACAGGATACCATAAAAACAACGGACTATCTGTGCGGAAATGCTTGCGCATTGCCAATTTTTGTCGAATATCGTCACAAGCGATAAAAGATGGCTTCATCACGTAGAACCGGAAACAAAATGGCAATCCATAGAATGGTGCCACATCACCTCTCCTCCTGCGAAAAAGTTCAAAGCCGTACTCACAGCCTATGAAGTCATGGCGGCGGTCTTGTGGGACTCATTAAGAGTTACTGTGTTTGATGTCCTCCCACTTGGTGCAATGATAAACTCTGAAGTGTACTGTGCAACCGTCAGGAAATCGAAGAAACGACTTCAGCGTATTGGTCGTCGCGAAAATGCAAACACATGTCTGCTTCTCCGTGACAACGCAAACTCTCACACAAGTCTGCAAATCAGAGAGGACCTCACAAAACATCGTAGGACTGTACTTCCTTATACAATAATGCTCAGATTTTTCTGATTTCCATCTGTTTGGCCCAATGAGTCCACGGAAAACAATATGTGGATAACGAGGAGGATACTGATAGAGCAAGTCTTTGGCTCCGGTGTCGACGAGTAGCGTGGTGCCAAGCGGGCGTACAGGTCCTCCCAGTAGGATGGCGTAAGGCAATAGCACTGAACGGAGATTATGTTGAAAAATAGGGTTTTATAACCAAAAAAGTGAGGAACAATATGTCGTATTGGAATCCTGAATAAAACCAACCTGCTTTTAGAAAAAATATGTTGCGTTGCTTATTGAATTTTCCTCGTATAACATGATATATTTGAAAAGTAGTTAGCATGGATGGTGTAACTAGCTTAAACCGAACGCAATAGAAAATGTACGAAGAAATCAATATTGAATGCAAAGTCCTAAAGATTAACATTTTAGGTGAGAAATAAGAATACATAGAATTGCTGATGAAGGGTAAACAAACTAGAAAAATACGGTTCAAATGGCTCTGAGCGCTATGGGACTTAATATCTAAAGGTCATCAGTCCTCTAGAACTTAGAACTACTTAAACCTAACTAACCTAAGGACATCACACACATCCATGCCCGAGGCAGTATTCGAACCTGCGACCGTAGCGGTCGCGCGGTTCCAGACTGAAGCGCCTAGATCTCCTCGGCCACACCGGCCGGCAAACAAACTAGAAACGATAGGAATGAAAGGTACTTAAATCGGGACTACTGACGCTCTGCACATCAAACAAAAAACATCGACGAACTCGTCTTTCTAATAAGAAGCACACATTATTTTTGGGAAACATTTCTTTGGTTAGTTACAAACTGCGTAAGTAAATAATGTGTATTATGTCAGTTGTTGAAACTTCTTAAGTTAAAATTTGGAACATGAGTGAGGAGAGAATAAACTTAGATCACTTCTGATCATTTACAACCTCAATTTTTATGATCCTATCTTGGTGGTATACAACATTTCCAAATGAAAACTACACTCGACTTGTCAGCTAAAATAGGTAGGAGGCCCTACTTACTTCTTTATTGCTTTCTTCTGCTCAGAATGTAAAGTACACTTCGTTAACATATGGTGAAATAAAATTTACACACAAAAGAGTGAGTCTATTTGTCTCTGTACATATTCATTAGTCAAAGTACACTGCACTACGCGGCACCGGACCATTGTCGCTCTGACACCAGAGGTGCGAAAAACAGGACAACAGCCGTCAGTGCCACTTCCCATCACTCTTTCTCCTAAAAAATTTATAATCAGCGGTGGAGGAGACAGCAAAGTACAGTAGAGTCACAAGATGAATAGAATAATTGACGTTTTACTGGAGAAAAGATTAATTCTCTTGTTCTGTGTATTCAACAATGAAAACACATAAAACTTAACCAAGATGACTAAGAGGACAGATCTGAGAAATTTAGCAGACTAGTTATTATATTACAGAGGGACGGATGGGAAACTGTCTGAGGGAAAGAGAAGCTCCAATAAAAAGTTCAGCAGCTAAACGCTAACGCCATTTCGTGTAACGGTTATACCAGAATGACTGTAGACTGTTTAGGGGAGGACAGTTTCGAAATCTGTTCTCTTCCTCTGAAGGTTTCTGGGACATCACTTCACAAATCTCTTATCGACATTCCCTAACTATAGTTATTCTTTGCCACTACTGTGAAATGAAAGATAGCACCCTGGTTCTTAGGGTTCAGCAATCCAGAAAATAAATATTGTTGATGTTAATTTACCGTTTAGACTGACTCTTGATGATCTGTCACAATTCTTCAATAGGAAAGCGAAGGGTTAACTGGCAGGGTTGTTAGCGAAATGCATAAGGGGGGACGCTAGTACTCATGGATGTACCTCTTTTTTAGACTAATATCAATGTCCAATGAGAAGTTCAGGCAGACAGGTGCTAAAGAGGTCCAAAACTCACAAGATTCTCACAACAGTAAAGTTAATAATAATGTTACCATATTTAACCAAAATATTGGTGGATTAAAGAAAAACATCGATTCTTACAAAAGTAAAGGAAAAAGTAATGTTACCATTTTTCACCAAAATATTCTGGGATTGAAGAATAAAGGAGATGAGCACCTGGTTTGTTTAGATGACATTGAATCTGGTGATGTAATAGATATAATATGCCTGTCTGAGCATCACATTGTGTCTGATATGGAAAAGGTAAATATCAGTGGTTATAAACTAGTTGCACATATGAGTAGAGACAATAAGGTGAGAGGAGGAGTTGCCATTGTATGTCAAAAGTTATCACTGTGTAAAAAGCTTAGATACAAAAATGTTTTGTCTAGAGCAACGTGTAGAAGCATGTGCCTGTCAACTTAAACTGAAGGAGGGCTCCTTTATAATCATAACAGTATATAGGGTCCCTTCAGAAAACTTTCATTTATTCCTGGAAAACTTGGATACCTTGTTGTGCTATCTGACAGATAGGGGAAAGCAAATTATTATTTGTGGGGACTTCAGTGTTGATACACTGAAAGAGTGTAATAGGAAGGCTGACCTGGAAGTCTTACTCAGTTCTTTCACTTTGACATCTGTCATTAATTTTCCTACCCGGGTGGTAAGGGACAGCAGCACTTTGATAGATAACACTTTTATAGACCAAGATAGGTTTAAAAACATAAATTCTTGTCCTTTTGAGAATGGCCTTTCTGATCATGGTGCTCATCTAATTACAGTATATGACATAGGTCTGTTCAGTAATTCAAAACTACCCTCCAAAATTGTGCATTTAATTAATGACCCAACAATTAGAAATGTGAGGGAAAATCTTCAGCAGTTAGACTGGGATGAGGTCTACAAGGAACTTGATGCTAATTTAAAATATAACTTATTTCATGATACACTTGTAAGAGAATTTGAAAACTGTTTCACCAAGAAAGTAGTTAAATCTAATTATAAGAAACCATGCAAAAAACCTTGGCTTACTAAAGGAATAGAAAATCTTGTAACCACAAAAGGGAACTGTATCTAACAACAAGAAGGACTAATGACCCAGAAACAGCCAAATATAAAATCTACTGTGCTACATTAAGAAAGGTTATTATAAAGTCCAGAAGCATGTGCATCATGTCTGAGATTAATACCTCTGGTAACAAAATCAAAACCATTTGGTATATTACTACAAGGGAGACAGAGCAATCGAGAGTACAAGATGATGGCATTACTATCAAAGCGAATGGAAACTAGAAAAAAAAAAACAAGCCAGAAGTCGAAAACATTTCGAATAATCATTTTTTAAATGTTATAGAGAAAATAGGATCTAAATGTTCATTAGAAGAAGCAAGGCAGCTGATGGAAGAGGCCTTACCCACACAATTTAACATAATTGAAATTCCACCCACCTCTCCTTCTGAAATTAGGAAGATAATAAACTCTCTCAAGAATAAACGCTCACAAGGAATTGATGGCATTTCCAGCAGGATAATAAAAGCTTGTTCCAAAGAGATAAGTGGGATTCTTAGCTACATATGTAACAGCTCTCTGAAGCAGGGTATGTTCACAGATAGACTAAAGTATGCATTGTTAAACCACTGCATATAAAAGGGGATACGTCTGATGTCAACAACTGCCGCCCAATCACTGTTCTGACTGCCTTTTCCAAAATTCTTGAAAAAGTAATGTATTGTAAAGTGGCTTCACACCTTTGTAAAAATGAAGTTTTAACAAAACGTAAGTTTGGCTTCTAAAAAGGTTCTTCAACGAAAAATGCAATATATACTTTCACTAACGAAATATTAAATGCTCTGAGTGACCAGAAGTCACCCATTGGGATTTTTTGTGATCTCTCAAAGGCTTTTTATTGTGTAAATCACGGAATACTTCTCGATAAGCTCAAGTACTGTGTTATGAATGGGACATCGCTAAAATGGTTTAAATCATACCTAACCTGAAGAGTTAGCAGTTGAAATAAGCAGTTCACATAATATGCAAAAAACTGGTGATTTCTAAAACTGGGGAACAATCAAGAATGGGGTGTCGCAGGGTTCGGTCTTGAGTCCTCTGCTGCTCTTAATATATATTAATGACAAGCCATTCTGTATTCATGAAGATGCAAAGCTGGTATTTTCTCCCGATGATACACATGTAGCTATCACACCCGACAGATAATAATTAACTGGTGGAAATGTAAACGATGTTTCTCAGAAAATCATTGAGTGGTTCTCTGCAAATGGGCTCTCATTAAACTTTGACAACACACATTATATACATTTCCACAAATTAAATGGAATGACACCATTAATAAATATATACTTTGATCAGAAATCGGTAGCTAAGGTAGAATATTCAAAATATCTAGGTTTATGCATTGATGAGGGGTTAAACTGGAAAAAACACATTGAAGATCTGCTGAAACGTTTGACTTCAACTACTTATGCTATTTTGCAAATTTTGGCGATTCAAATCTGAGTATATTAGCTTACCACGCCTATTTTCATTCTCTGCTTTCGTATGGCGTCATATTTTGGGGTAACTCATCATCGAGTAAAAGAGTGTTCATTGCACAAAAGCGTGTAATCAGAATAATTGGAGCTCATCCAAGAATATCCTGCAGACACTTATTTAAAGAGCTAGAGATCTTCACTGTAGCCTCACAGTATATTTATTCACTTATGAAATTTGTTATTAACAATCCCAACGAATTCAAAAGTAATAGCAGTGTACATGGCTACAACACTAGGGACGATCTTCACTACTCAAGGCTAAATCTGACTTTGACTCAGAAGGGGATAAATTATACTGCCACAAAAGTCTTTGGTCACTTACCTAATAGCATCAAAATGTGACAGATAGCCATATAGCATTTAAAAGGAAATTAAAAGAATTTCTTAATGGTAACTCTTTCTACTCAATAGATGAAGTTTTGGATATAGTAAGTGGGCAATTTTCTAAGCCCCACAAAAAGAATTAAAAATATTAAATGTCATGTAATATTTTGTGTAATGTAATATCTTGTATAGACACCTTATATTAACCTGACATGTTCAACATCATTACAATTTGTAGTATTTATGATCTATCGAACAAGTACTAATCTAATCCAATCTAATCTAATCTAACTGCTCCAAGTGTATAATATGTGAGGTGTTTGATGGTCATCTCTTGTGCGTGAATTGTAATGCCTTTTATATGCACGATATTTTCAGTTGTGATTGTGTACGGAATATTAATCTTCATGGAATCCATGAAGCCGAGTTTTGGCAGCTTTAATTTATAGATTTATACTGTGTTGAAATGATATACTTTTCTAACTGAAGGAAAAAACTGTCTGTCGTCGTAGCTCAACAGAAAAGTATTAAAGAACACTGAAATACATAGCAATGCGTAATCCAGTTGAATGCTAATTTCCGTTACTAAAAATGGAAATAATCTTAGCGTGACGTTTTATCTCTAGCTGGATGTCAACTTCCAGTGTCATTTTGTTGCATACGAATAACACTTAGAATGAAATGAATAAAATGACTTTCTTGCATTTACGTATGAAGAGCAGTAATATAAGTCAAACATGCATTTCATCTGTGGAACAGTTTTCTATACATAACCTTTTAAAATAGTATTTTTGTACGAGTTGCAAACAAATTAATAAACTGTAATACCGTGTCGCCACCAAAAACTGTACTCGGGATAGAACTACACTACTGGCCATTAAAATTGTTACACCAAGAAGAAATGTTGGCGATAAACGGGTATTCATTGGACAAATATATTATACTAGAACTGACATGTGATTACATTTTCACGCAATTTGGGTGTATAGATCCTGAGAAATCAGTTCCCAGTACAACCACCTTTGGCCGTAATAACGGCCTGGGCATTGAGTCAAACAGAGCTTGGATGGCGTGTACAGGTACAGCTGCCCATGCAGCTTCATTACGATACCACAGTTCATAAAGAGTAGTGACTGGCGTATTGTGATGAGCCAGTTGCTCGGCCTCCATTGATGAAATGTTTTCAGTTGGTGAGAGATCTGGAGAATGTGCTGGCCAGGGCAGCAGTCGAACACTTTCTGTGTCCAGAAAGGCCCGTACAGGACCTGCAACATTGGGTCGTTCATTATCCTGCTGAAATGTAGGGTTTCGCAGAGATCGAATGAAGGGTAGAGCCATGGGTCGTAACACATCTGAAATGTAAGGTCCACTGTTCAAAGTGCCGTCAATGCGAGCAAGAGGTGACCGAGACGTGTAACCAATGGCACCCCATACCACCACGCATGGTGATACGCCAGTATGGCGATGACGAATACACGCTTCCAATGTGCGTTCACCGCGATGTCGCCAAACACGGATGCGATCATCATGATACTGTAAACAGAACCTGGATTCATCCGAAAAAAATGACGTTTTGCCATTCGTGCACCCAGGTTCGTCGTTGAGTACACCATCGCAGGCGCTGATGTCTGATACGGCGTCAGTGGTAACCGCAGCCATGATCTCCGAGCTGATAGTCCATGCTGCTGCAAACGTCGTCGAGCTGTTCGTGCAGATTGTTGTTGTCTTGCAAACGTCCCCATCTGTTGACTCAGGGATCGAGACGTGGCTCCACGATCCGTTACAGCCATGAGGATAAGATGCCTGTCATATCGACTGCTAGTGATACGAGGCCGTTGGGATCCAGCACGGCGTTCCGTATTACCCTCCTGAACCCACCGATTCCATATTCTGCTAACAGTCATTGGATCTCGACTAACACGAGCAGCAATGTCGCGATACGATAAACCGCAATCGCTACAGGCTACAATCCGACCTTTGTCACAGTCGGAAACGTGATAGTACGCTTTTCTCCTCCTTACACGAGGCATCACAACAACGTTTCACCAGGTAAAGCCGGTCAACTGCTGTTTGTGTATGAGAAATCGGTTGGGAACTTTCCTCATGTCAGCACGTCGCATGTTTCGCCACCGCCGCCAACCTTGTGTGAATGCTCTGAAAAGCTAATCATTTGAAAATCACAGCATCTTCCTCCTGTCGGTTAAATTTCGCGTCTGTAGCACGTCATCTTCGTGGTGTAGCAATTTTAAGGGCCAGTAGTGTATATAGAAAAATACTGAAAGTTTGTAAGGAATGTGCTCATTCATTTTCAACTGTTAAGGAATTGAGAAATGGATTCAAATAGCTTGAAGGAAACACGAAACAGGTGGTGCAGAACTGAAGAAAGTGTACAGTATGGTACCGAACGATAGGGAATTAGAAGTGTGTAAAACATCTGAGTACACTGACCTCTCAGAAGAGAAAGTGTGATGTACTTTATAATGTCACGTAAAAGAAGGTGTAATTAGTTGAATGATGAACACTAACTTCATTTAACGAACGTTTAATCAGCACTTGCACATACAAGAGTGCGGAGTGAACTGCCTCCGTCCAGAACACACACACAGTATATATATAGCTACAGAACATTCCAGTACAATGCTTCTTGACATTTGTGGATACTTCTAGAATGTACTCGAACCGAATATAAAAATTAAAATTGTTTAGTCGAGGAGAGTTTTGAACTCACGACCTTCGATAGAACTGGCTAGTATCATAACCACTACACCACGATACTCCTAAGCTTCTTCTGTAACAAAATTAATATCTTACTACGAGAAATCATTGGGTAATATGAGCGCTAGATTTGTTGCGAATCAATGCGAATTTCAATTTCCCATCATTTTTAGACCATTTAAAAGCAATATAATTTTTTTATGTGTTAATATGTTACTATGGAATAGTCTTTGATCTGAAATTTCATTCAGAAAAAAAGCAGCTCTCAAAACATTGAATGGAAGCCACAGCGTGTGCACCAAGGAAAGACCAACAGCATTTCGCCTTTGAGAAGGTGGTGGCCTGTTTTGTGGAATTCTACACGGATTTACTCTACTGATTAACTTGAAAAGGGTAAAACAGTAACTTTGTAATATTACGCAAGACCCCTAGACAAATTTGATCGAAAAATTTGTGAGAAAGAGAAAATTATTTTTCATCGAGATACCAATGTTGATCATTTCAGTGCTTTGGCAGTGGTAAAACAAGCCATTTAAAGTTCTGATTGACGGAACATCTGCCCTATTTTCCATATTTAGCAAGCTCCAGCTCCACGTCTAAAGACATTTGTGACGTTTTGCTCTTTTGAATGCAGTAGATAGGTTACGCCAAACGCCGATGGGCATTTTGTATTGCTTCCAGAATCGCACTCCAGAGCTCGAATCTACCGAATGCAAAAAAAGTTTGACTAATTATAATAGCTTTTCTTTATCTAAAAGGCAGATTTCCCCGTTAGCCTGTAAATATCCAGTCTTCACTCGTAAGACGCTGATCCACTCGATATTGTCCAAGTTCACAGAGAAAACAGTTGTGTAACAGCACTGTAACAACTTATCCGTCTTCAGTGGTAATTTTACTTAAAAAATAGTACTTGACACTACTGTCTATATTTGTTATGTCTCTGCTCTCACAATAGGATTTGGAGACAATACTTATTTTGCGTACATACGTTCCTCCTCTTACTGGAATACAAAGCTCGCTCATATACTGTATTTCTCGACATGGCGTTTTCATTAGTTAAACAACAGAAAAATTAAGTCTCAGCTGGGCTGTACTGATTTGATTCCGCTAAATACCGTTCCATTATCTAATAACCTCTGCTCCTTTCCCTCTGTTTGAACTCGTAAATTATTCTCTGTGTTGATGTACTTTGTGAGACTTATTTTTTTCAGTGGTGAAGCTTGGTGACAGTTGTTAATTGTGACGAACGTTGTAGCCCCGTCTGTCAACAACAGCGGCACGGCGACGTTCTCGTTTTCCGAACACGTAAGCTGCAGCCCTCATAATCATTCATAAGAAGCAAAATATATAGATTCTAGTAAAAAAATGAAACAATAAAGTCTGTCATACAGAAAATGCAATACAAACAAAGCTTTATATAAAACGTATTACTAAATTCACCCCATCCTTGTAACTCTCTCTGCGGGCCGAAATGGCCGTGCGGTTCTAGGCGCTGCAATCTGGAACCGCGTGACCGCTCCGGTCGCAGGTTCGAATCCTGCCTCGGGCATGGACGTGTGTGATGTTCTTAGGTTAGTTACGTTTAACTAGTTCGAAGTTCTAGGGGACTAATGACCTCATAAGTTGAGCCCCATAGTGCTCAGAGCAATTTTGTAGCTCTCTCTCTCTTTCACACACACAGGCACACAGAAAGGGTGATTCGAGAGAGACTCAGCTAAACACATATTCATAATTGATTGTTAGTTTTTCCCCCCTTGAGCAACATTGTTGTTGTGTTGTGTCAGGTATAAGAATCAGGTGTGGGATTCTCTCTATAATGCTACTGATCTCTGGTCTAAACAAAGCAAAACCAATGTTGTCCCCTGGTGCCTGGCTGAAATGAAGTACAAGCAATATTGTCTATATACCTGAATTGGATCGGTTGCAGACGTTATTACGAGAGCCGCTTCAGCACAAGAATGACGTTACATGTTAACGGAACCATAAGCTCCATAAATGTCTACAGAAGTCACAACTGAGTTTTAAATACAGTATTCTATCTGTCCCTAAAAATGAATGAACGCTTTCAGTTCCATTCTCATCAACGTTCTGTACAAAACTAATTTTCTCTATAAAGGTGTTTAAGGTATAAAATGAACCATCTCGAAATCAAGTGAGTACATTACTTACCATTATTCAAAAACCGTCCCATAATATTTAAGCAGTTCATTCCAAATCAAGCGGACAAATAAAGCTCTGAGTAATTATTTATTGTGTTCAACAACGAGCTGTTGACTACGACTAAAACTTATCGATCTGTCTGCTACCTCAGTGTCTCGCAAAATCAGTCACGACGACCGGAAATTTTTGCGGCCTGGCACACAGAGGATGTTGATATAAATTTTTTTGCTAACGTTGGTACATGTTCCACAATAGCTTAGACGTCAACTGGAATTTCTGTTTCACAGGTCAAATAGATAAAATGGAATGTTAATCTAGTTTTCAGACAGTTTATCGGTAACAAAAATTCGTTGACAGTTCGTGTGAAGATTCATATGCACGCTGTTACTCAACTGGGAACAATTAATGGTAGGATTCTTTAATTCAAATTTTTTTGTTGAAGGTAATAGTCAAAGACGTAGCAAAACTGAAGTTATAAAACAAAATATAATTAAAGCATAATCGTGTTCGACTAATAAGAGACGCCTTACATGACAAATTAACTGTAGGAATATGAGAGATGAGGTACGTATTCTAAAAATGAAAACGCAGCTGTTTTCAAAGATACACTCCTGGAAATGGAAAAAAGAACACATTGACACCGGTGTGTCAGACCCACCATACTTGCTCCGGACACTGCGAGAGGGCTGTACAAGCAATGATCACACGCACGGCACAGCGGACACACCAGGAACCGCGGTGTTGGCCGTCGAATGGGGCTAGCTGCGCAGCATTTGTGCACCGCCGCCGTCAGTGTCAGCCAGTTTGCCGTGGCATACGGAGCTCCATCGCAGTCATTAACACTGGTAGCATGCCGCGACAGCGTGGACGTGAACCGTATGTGCAGTTGACGGACTTTGAGCGAGGGCGTATAGTGGGCATGCGGGTGGCCGGGTGGACGTACCGCCGAATTGCTCAACACGTGGGGCGTGAGGTCTCCACAGTACATCGATGTTGTCGCCAGTGGTCGGCGGAAGGTGCACGTGCCCGTCGACCTGGGACCGGACCGCAGCGACGCACGGAATCACGCCAAGACCGTAGGATCCTACACAGTGCCGTAGGGGACCGCACTGCCACTTCCCAGCAAATTAGGGACACTGTTGCTCCTGGGGTATCGGCGAGGACCATTCGCAACCGTCTCCATGAAGCTGGGCTACGGTCCCGCACACCGTTAGGCCCGTCTTCCGCTCACGCCCCAACATCGTGCAGCCCGCCTCCAGTGGTGTCGCGACAGGCGTGAATGGAGGGACGAATGGAGACGTGTCTTCAGCGATGAGAGTCGCTTCTGCCTTGGTGCCAATGATGGTCGTATGCGTGTTTGGCGCCGTGCGGGTGAGCGCCACAATCAGGACTGCATACGACCGAGGCACACAGGGCCAACATCCGGCATCATGGAGTGGGGAGCGATCTCCTGCACTGGCCGTACACCACTGGTGATCGTCGAGGGGACAATGAATAGTGCACGGTACATCCAAACCGTCATCGAACCCATCGTTCTACCATTCCTAGACCGGCAAGGGAACTTGCTGTTCCAACAACACAATGCACGTCCGCATGTATCCCGTGCCACCCAACGTGCTCTAGAAGGTGTAAGTCAACTACCCTGGCCAGCAAGATCTCCGGATCTGTCCCCCATTGAGCATGTTTGGGACTGGATGAAGCGTCGTCTCACGCGGTCTGCACGTCCAGCACGAACGCTGGTCCAACTGAGGCGCCAGGTGGAAATGGCATGGCAAGCCGTTCCACAGGACTACATCCAGCATCTCTACGATCGTCTCCATGGGAGAATAGCAGCCTGCATTGCTGCGAAAGGTGGATATACACTGTACTAGTGCTGACATTGTGCATGCTCTGTTGCCTGTGTCTATGTGCCTGTGGTTCTGTCAGTGTGATCATGTGATGTATCTGACCCCAGGAATGTGTCAAAGTTTCCCCTTCCTGGGACAATGAATTCACGGTGTTCTTATTTCAATTTCCAGGAGTGTAGTATGGCTATGAGAAAACAGGGATTCATTGAAGGATAGACCTTCTCCACTAGATTTATAGAGCGTGTGAGACATTCAAGTATTCATACATCTACAGATATTTGTGCCTCAGAAATGTTTAAGAGTATAATATAGATGGCGTAGCAGTCGACAACCGTTATATTGCGTACTTCCAGAAACACAATTCGTGAATGGATTGATATGGTACATCGAACAAACAGGCGTAACGTCGAAATGTAAATGCATTTTACATGTAAATTTGTGTTGTTTGGTCACGTAGCATCTCGCTTAAGCCATTTATACAGAATATCGCCTCATCTGATAGCCTAGAGCACCAACCACGTGACAAATAGGTGAAGCATGCTTAATATTGTAGCTAGTCAGTGCTACCGGAGGTGGAATTAAATATGAAAACACCAAATACAAAAGATATTAACGTGCCTAATAGGGCGTTGGGAAACCGTTGGCATTCCGAACAGCTTCCAGTCGCCTCGCAATGGCTACGTACAGGTTCTGTATGGTTTTCAAGGCAATCTTATCATTCTTTCTGTAAAATAGTGAGACACTGAGGTAACGATGATGAAGGCGGATGACGATTACTCACCCTTCCCTACAAAGGAGACCACAAAAGCTGAATAATATTTATATCTGGCGACTGACGTGGCCAAGGGCGTTGCGACGAGTGATCCCCGTGTTCACAAAGTCAGTTCTGTATGATGCGAGCTGTGTGAACAAGGGTTGTCGGCTTGCAACGGAGCGTCACCATTGGGGAGCAAACATTGTATCGTGGGTTGGCCCTGAAAAGCCAAAAGCGTCAAATAATGCTTGGCAGTAATGCCACCTTGAAGTACCCGTGGGGCTAGCTGAGTACCGCGATATAACTGCCTAAATCATCACTGAATCCCCGTCATGTTTCACTCTTTAGACGTAAACTCGGCAGGAAGTTGAAAACAGTGCGCAACAACACTCACCTGACCAAATTACAGCGGCCCGGGTTAGCCGCGCGGTCTGGACGCGTTGTAACGGTTCGTGCGGGTTCCCCCGTCGGAAGTTCCGAGTCCTCTCTCTGGCATGGGTTTGTGTGTTGTCCTTAGCGTAGGTTAGCTTAAGTTAGATTAAGTAGTGTGTAAGCTTAGGGACCGATGACCTCAGTAGTTTGGTCCCATAAGACCTTACCACAAAAAAATTACATTCGTTCATTGCTCCATAGTCCAGGTATTGTGGCTTCGGCGCCACGTTTCCATGTTACAGGCGTTTGGATCACTGATGAGTGCTTCTGGAATTCCAGCTCGTGCTGAAATTGCCAGCTTATCGGGCCCCTTCGTGTTTTTTGGCTCAAACAGGGTTCGCGAGTGCGACGTTCAGCCCTGCAGAAAGTTTTCACTTGACGACCCCTTATTTTTCGTCGTAATCCTCTTCAGTGACCTTCTATCGCGACACACGACTGTTTCCTCCGCGTTGTGACTTAGCAGATAGCATTTTCCCGCTTTCCCTGTGTGCGGTGTTAAATTTTTTGACATGGTGCCTCTTGGAGCACCAGACATTTTGGTTATCTTGTCTCCGGAGCACCCATCACACAAGCACCAACAATTTGCCCACGTCCGAAGTTACTTAGCTCCAGCACAATGCAGTCACAACTGTACAGACACTATTCTGCAACGCATTGAGAGAATTCTACGGCTGCTGTTCATGGGATGGTCAAATGCAACAGCGCGCCCTGCAGGCTTCGCTAGCAACTTCATTTAGGTTCAAACATGCTTTTCTGGCCCCTTCCTTATCCAGGAACCACTACTAATAATTAAACGTAGTGCTCAACATTTTGTGTGGCATGTTGGGTTGGAAAATGTAATAGGGTACAACCGCTTTTCTTCTCAAGACTGCTTGCTGTAAGTAGCTGTGTTTATTATAAATCATATTTCTATTTTCATAACGCTGTGGAAGAGAACTGCTCAGAATGACATCAAATTCGAAGAACATATTTTTGGCGCAGGGGGAAATTCATGGAAAAAACACTATTGAAAGCTTTACCAAAACGTAGCGCTGTAAGTGTTTTAATAGCGTTTAGTAGGGTCGGTTTCAATCGGGAAATGAATCACAATGCGAAGGCTACGGTCCGTGTTCCACGTTACACCATCCGTATTGTTCAATTTTCACGGCTACACAGGGTCAGCAGCCAACGTTGTGGCATTGTGAATTAAGTAAGCCTGTCCAACAAGGCAAGGTGGTACTACATCGGATGAGAAACATCCGTTTTTAATTGACCTGACGCCAAGAAACAGCCCTAAAGAGCAAAGTGAAATCGGTGTTTAATTGTCCTGGGCCAAAACCGAGAAAAAACCAAAATGACATCGGTTTCTAATTGTGAGACTGGAGCAAGAATTGTTCGATTAGCTGGTCACCTATTTCTACCACATATTGAAACTGAAAGACAGCAAGTTCCACAGACTGGAGTGCCGTAACTGGAGTACTGAACACATCTTTCGGATAACCGCACGGCTACAAGTCGCCGGTTTAAATCTGGTGATCTGGACGGCAAGGCTGTAGGAAAACGACGCCTGATAAATCCAGCGTTTCCGAAATGTGTCTGCAGCATCCGCTTCATTGTCTGTGCATTGTGCTTAGGAGTGCCATTTTGCATAAAAATGATAGTGCCCACACGTCTACGCTGTTGGAGGTTTGAAATGACGTTGGTGATCTAAAAACTCTCATAGGGTTTACCAGTTAAGTTGCAGGCAACAGGACCCGAATTTCTCATCTCTTCGAAAAAGTACTGCCCTGTCATAAACGATTGCGTCAACTCGTACCACGAACCCACTGTTATAGTGGTACCGGAAGAAGTGCGTGCAGATTTTCCGTAGCCCATATTCCACAGACTGTTCTATGGCTATTCATTATCCGCGCCCATGCGAGCAAGAAATTCCAGAGGGAACATTTGTCTTGGTGGCAGGTCAGCAGCAAGCAACTGCTGAACATGGGTGGTTTTGTATGGATAGCGGTGCAGGATATTTCGTAGTAATTTATGCACCATGGTCTCAGGCATGGCCAACGTTCCGGCTGTTCCCCGTACATTGTATGTTTACAAACAACCGCTCGACTTTTCGTGGGCGTTCGGGCGCAAACTCAGAAACAGCCATGTGACGCGCGTCTGTTGGTGTGCTTACAGCCCAGTCTATTAGTCTTTTTTCTACCATGACGTTTCCCCCTGCATCAAAAACATGGTGTTAAAATTTCACTTCGTTCTGGGTAGTGGCACTCCTTCTACAACATTTAGAAACTAGAACTTTTATTATGAACACACTGCATACAGAGCATGCTGTCGTGTTTGAGTTGTTCAGTAATAGAGTCAGAAAGGAGAGGGAAAATTTGGTGCTGTCAGAGCTTCGCAAGACTTAAGATCAAAAAAGTCAGAAGGGATAGATAACATTCCATCAGAATTTCTTAAATAACTGTGGGAAGTGGCAACAAATCGACTGTTCACGTTGCGTGTAGAATATGTGTCCGTTTCCACAGTCGACGCCTCTCTGGTGCGTTTACCTCTCCTAAAGTCAAACTGATCGTCATCTGCCACATCGTCAATTTTGTTTTCCATTCATCTGTATATTATTCTTGTCAGCAACTTGGATACGTTAACTGTTAAGCTTACTTTAAGATAATTCCCACACTTGTCAGCACTTGCAGTCTTTGAAATTGTGTGGATGATATTTTATCCGAAAGTCAGATGGTGTGTCGCCAGGCTTATATTCTACACGCCAACGTCAACACTTGATTTGTTGCCACTTCCCGCAGTTATTTAAGAAATTCTGATGGCATGTTATCTATCATTTCTGAGTTATTTGATTTAAGTCTTGCAAAGCTCTTAAATTGTGATTCTCATATTGGATACCCTGTATCTTATATATCGACTCCTGTTTCTTCTTCTATCATACCGTCAGCCAAGTCTTGCTCCACATTGAGGACTTCCGTATATTCTTTCCATTTATCAGCTTTCTCGTCTGCATTTAACAGAAGAGTTCCCACTGCACTCTTAAAGCAACAGCCATCGCTTTTAATTTCACCGAAAGTGGTTTTGACTTTGCTTTATTCTGAGTGATTCCCTCCGACAATTTTTCTGTTTCGATTTCTTCAAATTTTTCGTGCAGCCATTTCGCCCTAGTCTCCCTGTACTTCCTATTTATTTGAGTCATAAGTGACTCGTACTACTGTATTCCTGATTTTCCTGCTCTTTTTGTGCATCCTTCTTTCATCTATCAACTGCAGTATTTCTCCTATTACCAATGGCTTCTTCCTAGTTACTTTCTTCGTACCTAAAATTTTCTTTCTAACTTTAGTGATCGCTATTTTTAGAGATGCCCATTACTCTTCAACCGAACTGTCTACTGAGTCATTCCTTATCGCAGTATCTATAGCCTTCCTTAGTACTACCGCACCTCACTTCTTCGAGCGTTGATACTTCCTCACTATTCTCTTACACATCAGCCCACTCTTCATCACTACTAAATTCTGATCTGAGTCTATATCTGCTCCTGGATACGCCTTACCTTCCAATATCTGTTTTCGGAATCCTGACTATGTTATTACCTAAGTGAAATTTTCCCGTCGGGAAATGCAACACTGATTCGGTATCCTGCTGTAATGTTATCGTAATAAGGATGGTGGTCGGTGCTCCGATGATGTTGTCAGCTCTTAGGATGCACCAGTAATAGACACGGGACGTACATCGTACTTTCGCACTTCTACATCACATAACAGCATCTCCATAAAATGATGATGGAAGCATTGAAAAATGTTACTTGGTATGATCATTTGTCGTAAACTTTCTTACACGCTGGTAACGCGATAGATTAATCGATACCATTTGCCAACAGAGCACCGTTCAGAAGATGGTGGACGTACACATGTGGATTTAATGTGGTGCTGTATAGTGCTCTGTTGTAGGGTAAAGTTTTCGCAATGATGTTCCCTGGTCCTCGCGTGAAAGTTGTTGTACAGGTTGTACCAAAGCTGAAACTAACCACACTTCTGGGAGACTAATAGTTTACTCGATACAAATGTCAGAAATTTGTAGAATTGGATGAGTGTCATCAGGTGAACAAAATTATTATTCTTCATTTTTTACCGGATTTATTCTTATCGATCATCTTCGCGTTAAGGTAAATAAAGCTGTGCATCATATGGAAATCCAGTTAAGATTTCAACTGGATAAAATGAAAACTATCGGAGCTACAAAATGTTTACGGAACCACATGTAGCAGGTCATGGTTTCGACACCAGCACAAAATTCTTTTTACTATAATTAAACAGAATGATCATTAAGGTAGTAAGATGTTGACTGACTATCATTCTGTTTAAATGTAATGAAGTTAATTTTGTGCTATGTTGATAATGATTTGCAGTTTTGTAAACATTTTGTGACTCAGGTTTATCCAATCTAATGTTGAATTGCATTTCCATCTAACGTACGGTTCATTTTCCTTCGTGTGAAGATGCTCACTAAAACCGAAACTGCTAGAAATTAAAGAATAAATTTGTACAGCTGATGTCAAGCATGAATTTCATCAAATTACTGAATGATCATTTTGAAATAACTGATTATTATGGAATCAATTACACAATACTTAACAGTTTTTTGGATGAGATCCGACGTCAACTGCAATATTTTTCAAGTATCACTCATGTATTAAAGTCATAATACGATCGGTAGACTGTGTCAAAAAATCTTTCTTAAATTCAATCGAATAACGCTGAACTGATGGACGACGACGGCCATAGAAAACTAGTTGCAGGCTGTTGTCTGCTGGCCCTCGTCATAGCTAGAAGACTGGATGTCTGTTGCAGAATTAGACCCATCGATGGACTCTCCAGTCGACTCTCTTTATCAAATCTTGCACCTCACATAAATACACAGCTAGCGAAATGATAGCAAGCAACGCTCTATTTCCTCATGCGTGAAAGGCGATACTCTGTAGGCCACAGCGGAGCTGTATCTTTATACCGTACGTAGGTTCACCGCCTAACTCCTGCTCAGCAGGCAACTCAAACGACACAGTTGTATCACAGGGAGTTTCGGTGCCCGGTGGGACACAGCACGTGACATGAAATGCAGTACTTGTTTACTGCAACCATTTCACTAGCGTATCATGACACCTCATAGCCTTCATTTTGGCGAAAGGGAGCACCACACACTACTGTGTGGTTCTTGGTAGATCAGCTGTTCTTGAGTGCATTCGTACTGGACATTTCTAACGTCTGATAACGACCTGGAGTGTTAGTCGACGGCAATACAAGTCTGCCTTGGGATACTGAACAACCGTTCGACGCTACAAGTAACTGTGGCGTTATTCACTTGTCTATGGAGGATCGCTGGCCCTTACAATTAGTCTCGCTGATAAATACGACTATTCAATAATAGCAGGACATACTAGAGCTGAAGGGCTGATGTGGTTAACCGGCGAGTGTGATGGAGCTTCCGACAGGTGCGCTTTTTCCGTTTATCTACAGCGCTATGACAGAATGTGATGAAAGGGCTGAGATGTTTGATGAATGACAATTTACCGACATGGAGAAATATCCTAATATCTTTTATTTAGATTCGAAGACTGTTCTTGCAGAAGTTCTTCACTTGAGAATACTAATGCAGTTACATTCGGTAAATAAATATATTAGCTTTGTGTATGGAAACGGGGATAGGATGGGATGCAGCTTTTCAACTATAACCGACGAAAAAGGAGCTACTGTAACGCGTGCAGGTGGACATAACCCACAGGTTGTGCAGGTGGACATAACCCACAGGTACAAGAATATTTAATCTAATAATTTAAAATGATACCGCAAAAATTACAGTAATCATGAGGGGCCAGAAAAGTAGTGTAGTATTGAAGTAAAGTAAGTTCACATACAGATATCTCCAACCTTTTCGTGTCGTGATATATACACTGAAGAGCCAAAGAAACTCGTAAACCTGCCTAATATCGTGTAGGACCCTCGCGCGCACGCAGAAGCGCCGCAACACGACGTAGCATGGACTCGACTAATGTCTGGAGTAGCGCTGGAGGGAGCTGACACCATGAATCCTGCAGGGCTGTCCATAATTCCGTAATAACGCGAGGAGGTGGAGATCTCTTTTGAACAGCACGTTGCAAGGCATCCCAGATATAATGTTCATGTCTGGAGAGTTTGGTGGCCAGCGGAAGTGTTCAAAGTCAGAAGAGTGTTCTGGAGCCAATCTGTAGCAATTCTAGACGTGTGGGGTGCGGCATAGTCCCGTTGGAATTGCTCAAGTCCGTCGGAATGCACGCTGGACATGGATGGATGCAGCTAATCAGACAGGATACTTACGTACGTGTCAGCTGTCAGAGTCGTATTTAGACTATATCACTCCAACAGCACACACCCCTCACCATTACAGAACCTCTACGAGCTAGAATAGTCCCCTTATGACAAGCAGTGTCGGGGATTCATGAGGGTGTCTCCATTCTAAATTGTCGTAGATGTTTTGGGAAAGTACCAGAGCTCCAAGCGCTAATAGAAAGCACTGATGCTCAAATCTTTATCGGCACTGAAACCTGGCTAAATCCGAAGCTCTGCCGAAATTTTTCCGAAGAAACTAACGGTGTTCCGAAAGGATAGGCTGAACACGGTTGGCGGTGGCGTGTTTGTTGCTGTCAGAAGTAGTTCGACTTGTCGCAAAATTGAAGTAGATACTTCCTGTGAGTTAGTATGGGCAGAGGTCATTGGTGGCAACCGGAATAAAATAATAATTGGATCTTTTAACCGATCTCCCAATTCAGATGGTACAGTTGCTGCAAGGTTCAAAGAAAACTTGAGTTCGATTTCAAACACGTACCCCACTCATACGATAATAGTTGGTGGTGACTTTAATTTACCCTCGATATGTTGACGAAAATACAGGTTTAATTCCGGAGGTACTCATAAAATATCATCCGAAACTGTGCTAAAAGCATTGTCTAGAAATTATTTCTAGCAGCTCGTAGTTCATGAGTCCTCTCGAATAGTAAAAAGTTGTGAAAACACGCTTGACCTCTTTGCAGCAAATAATCCTGAATTAATAACGAGCATCAGAACCGATTCAGGGATTAGTGAACACAGGGTTGTCGTAGCGAGACTGAATATTGTAATCCGCAAATCCTCGAAAAATAAGCGAAAAATATACCTATTCAAAAAAGCAGATAAATATTCATTTGACGCCTTCCTGAGAGACAATCTGCACTCATTCCAAACTAATAATATAAGTGTAGACCAGATGTGGCTTAAATTCAAAGAAATGGTATCGAAAGCAATTGAGAGATTTATACCAAACAAATAAACAAAGAACGAAGCTGATCCTCATTAGTACACAAACGGGTTAGAACACTGTTGCAGAAACAACGAAACAAATATGCCAAACTTAAATAGACGCAAAATCCCGAAGATTGGCGATCTCTTGCAGAAGATCGAAATTTAGCGCTGACTTCAATGCAAGATCTTTATAACAGTTTCCACAAATAAACTTTGTCTCGAAACTTGGCAGAAAATCCAAAGAGATCCTGGTCGTATGTGAAGTATGTTAGCGGCAAGAAACGACCAATGCCTTCTCTGCGCGATAGCAATAGAGATACTATCGAAGACAGTGCTGCCAAAGCAGAGTTACTAAATACAGCCTCCCGAAATGCCCTCACAAAAGAAAACGAAGTAAATATTCCAGAATTCTAATCTAGAACAGCTGTCATAATGAGTAACATAGAAGTAAATATCCTCGGAGTAGTGAAGCATCTGAAATCACTTAATAAAAGCAAGTCATCTGGTCTAAAACGAGCTGCTTAGACCTAACATCTTGGTTCCAAAGAACTTGTATAAAGTGAACGGCAAGCACCTTTAGCTCACTATTTATATGAGGCTTAATCAGTGAACTGTGCAGTCATAATTATTGTTACCGCACCCATATAATATTGACGAAGAACACAGGGATTGCGTGTGCAAGAATAACAATAAATAATCTTGTATCGTAAAAATGTACACTATTTTGGTGTACCTGTATTTGTCATACTTAATTAATTTATACTTAATTATTTATTCGTTTATTATGACAGTACCGTTATGTTTACACATCTGTCTGGAACTGCCGTCGTGTTAGTTCGGCGTTTAGAACACTCGAAAATTCCAAATTTTGTACATGGCTGTAGCAGCCACGACAAGATGAAATCTTCTTGAAGACTTAGTGCCGGCCGCTGTGGTCGAGCGGTTCTAGGCGCATCAGTCCGGAACTACGCGGCTGCTACGTCGCAGGTTCGAAACCTACCTCGGTCATAGATGTGTGTGATGTCTTTAGGTTAGGTAGATTTAAGTAGTTCTAAGTCTAGGGAACTCATGACCTCAGATGTTAAGTACAATACTGCTTAGAGCCATTTGAACCGTTTTTTGAAGACTTAGTAAACAGCCAATCAGTTGCAAATTGGCAGGTTTAATTAAACACCATGACCATGGTTTTAACGTTTATAAAAACGTTTTCTTCTGAAGGACATAGTGACAACTGGTTTACATATTGTTGTGGAGGTACGTTAAATTACAGCCTTAAGGCGTCAGTCCAATATAAAATTTCACCTCCATAATAATTGAAACATGCACAACATAGTGGTTATCGTTTAACATTAGCTCACAAATGTACTGCTAGTATTATCTGGATAACGCCTTTCAGATCTATTTCAAAGAACTTCCGCCACAACATGTAACCCAGTCGTTACAATCTCCTTCTGAAGAAGACTTTTTATAAACGTTGAAGTCATGGCAAGGGGCTTAAACAAGGAAAATTTGTTTAAGCCTTCCATTTTACAACTGATTGTCTGTTCGTTAATTCTTCAAGCAGACTGGGAATTCAGTGCAATTACGTCAAAGTACCTGCTGAATTTCTCGATCAGTCGAATTTATTGTGGAAGCTCTGTCCCTTGGCAACATGTGTCTCCTAATCACAAGCAACAAACCGTGCCCTCCACCTGTACCAGCCCTTAAGCCTCGTCACTCGTGTAACGATCTATCTGTCGTATGTGACCATTCCTCAATGAAGTTAAATGCTAATTCCTGTTTCATTGAAACGAAAGGTTGCACCAGTAACTGATCCACTGAAACTCGCTAGCTAGTTAATCTACAGGTGTCAAGCTTTGCTTAGTCGAATCGGAATATTTTTCTCGCGAAATGCGAAGTTATCAACATTCGGAATGTTTTGCCTCGTTGATTATTTTCTACTCCATAAATGTGCGTAACGACGCGTTTCTGGTCATCCTACAAGCCGATAGATAATTTGCAATATCAAACAAGCTTCGCCGTCTGCACTCAGCGCGCATGCCTTGCAGACAGCTGCACGGGATGCGGCACATTTAAGCAACAGCCAGTGCCCTGCCAGCGAGATCGCTCTTCCATCACTCACGGTTTCCGATGAGTGGCGCCACACGTACACGGTACTAGAGGACGCTAAATCCACGTGGTCTCACTGCCTTTGAATCTTATTGGATGGCACGTCATCTTAAGCAGCTGCACTCGGAGCTTCGTCCCAGATTAAGTGAAATGCCTGGGCTAGCAGGAAAGAGCGGATTAGGTTGTGGAAAGTGGCCAAAATAAGTTGCTGTCAGTTGCACTCAACATACAAAATTTATTTATCAACGCACAGTATTACAACAAGTATGCAAAACACTCAAAACTTTAATCGACCTCCTTTGATTAACTTTAGATCGACTGAAGGCCACACTCAAAATCCAAGATGCAAGTCCAAAGCAAGAAATTGAAATACAAGGTTCTTCTGAAGGTTTCACCGAAAAATATTTTCTAAATCCTCAATCTAAACAGACTGAAGGCCTTAGCAATTTAATTTTAATGGAACTTGGCTGGAGGCCACATATTAATCAATAAGAAGAGTTTCAATCAAAAGGCAAAAGGCCTTACCTTAAAACATTTCATGCAAAATTCGGCTGAAGGCCCCATACAAAAGCATAACAATCTTATGCTTTAAGGGCAAGACAAGAACATTTATTTAAGAGACATTAAAACAAGGCTGAAGGCCGCACATCAGCAAATAATTTAACGGCTTAAGCCCTAGAAAGAAGAGTTTCAATTTTAAAAGGCAGAAGGCCGTATCTTAAACCATTTCATATAAAATTCGGCGAAGGCCCCTATAGAGAATAACAATCTCATGCCTTAAGGGCAAGACAAGAACATTAATTTAAGAGACATTAATAGCTGAAGGCCAAATATCAACAAAATATGTTTAACGGCTAGAAAAGAGTTTAAATTTAAAAGGCAGAAGGCCTTATCTTAAAACATTTCACGCAAAATTCGGCTGATGGCCCCATATATAATAATAACAATCTCATGTCTTAAGGGTAAGACAAGAACATTAATTTAAGAGATATTGATACTCGGCTGAAGCCTATAGATCAACCAAACAACTAAAACCCAAACAGGGAAATTACTATGTAAGAGACAAGGAACGGCGCTCGGAAGTTTTCAAGGGTCAACAACCAGGGCAGGTAACCGGATCGTCAACGGCCACAAGGCAGAAGATACCGCTGATCAACTTCAACAACAGGCAATAAATTAAGTTAAACTCCACAGGAAGACCTGAATACACACACGTTGTTGCTCGCGGGAATCTCCCAAAAGCGAGATCCAGGATCAAACGAAGAAATGTAAACAGTTGAGGCTCGATAGTAGGCTAAGTGAGGACTCAACTTTCATGTCCATGATCGGTGGGCGACGAACATCGTAGCACTCGCAAGCAGCACCTCACACCCCAACGGCGCGTGCACACCGCCAGCGGACCCGGCCAGACTCCCCGCGACGGAGACTTCCTTGCTGCTCCACGCCAATCGAATAACTGTCCAGGCCCAAATATAAGTCGTCCGATGAGACGACCAACCGAACGACCAACCAACGGTCGTCCCGCTCTCAGTCTCCCTCTGTCGGACAGTTCATGTGTGTCGCCAGCGGTCGGCGAGCACTGGCTGTCCGCGCCTCACCGGCGCTCCGTCCCCGACTTCACTGCTGCTGCGTCCCGACCGCACTCTTGGTTCGCCTACAACTAATTGCCAGACACACGACGACCCGGAAATACTATCGGTGGCTTCAGAGATGGTACGAGAGTGCACTTATCGATACGCGCTGCTGCTGTCGCTCACGGGCAAGTAAGGCAGGAAGTTAGTGACGCTAATAAATGGAATAAGAAAACGAGGCAGCAGTACCGTAATAAAAGATGACAAACAATAAATGGCATGAACACGAGCCGTGCGCGGCTCATTCAGTGTATCTTTACTTATATCAGCCTTAGTGTGGGAGACTCCAGTGAGAAAATATACCGACCTAACGGTGCTACTAAGCACAACTAGTTCTCAGAAACTTATCGGATTGTATCAGCATTCAAGACCCCTTGTTTTTATCAAGAACATTACTCTCCTGGTATATTACTCAGCATAGCAGAAGAATCATGGCAATTACAGGTATGTAGGGGTGTTTCAAAGTGAATGTACAACATTACAAAGTATTATGTTGTCAACACTACCGATCGTTGCGGCAAAGCTCGGATATTTATTTATTTTTATTTATTTATTTAACATGATCTGATTATGAACATAATACCGTCTCTTATATAGGACCAGAATTTCGCACGTACACATTATCTGATAGTTGCCTAAGAAGTAACAGTTCTATTATGACAACTAGTAGTAAAGTGATTTGAGTGTCTGAAATAGTATTGTGACTAAATTATATTATCTATGAGCTAACGAAGTTAACTGTTAGTTACTATTACTTGCAAAGAGTGACAAAGAATAGCGGAAATTTTTGAAATGAGTAGTGCCAGCCATGGGCAGGTGGCAGCACTGCGGGTTCATGACAGCGAGTAAACAGACCGCCATTTCAGCAATCATGGATTAGTGGAACGGATAACTGCGCGCGTTAGCAATAAAAATGGTTTATAAAAATAATGATAGTTTGGCAGCGGCGCAGAGGGAGTTTCGACGTTCTTATAATTTAGGACGTCATGATGCCGTTCCGTGGAAACACGCGATGAAATATTGGATTAATAACTTTGAAGAGAAACCAACAGGACGACCAAGAAGTGTGCGTTCTCCAGCGAACACTGATGTCGTACGCGAGTCTGCCTTACGGAACCCAAGGCGTTAAATTTGTAAGCAAACAGCAGTGGTTGGAATGTTCCGGGAGAGTGTTCGCAGAATTTTTCATATTGATTTAAAATTTCTTCTGTACGAACTACAGATGGTGCAGCAATTGAAAGACAACGATTACCGGTTACGATTAGGATTCTGTCAACAAATGATAACAAAAATAAACAATGACGATGAATTCCTAAACAAGTTGTGGATGTCAGATGCGGCACATTTTCATCGCACAGGTTACGTGAATAAACAGAACTACCGCTACTGGGCAAACACAAATCCTAATGACGTTCAAGAGCGCCCTTTAGACACTAGTAAAGTGGCAGTATGGTGTAGTGTATCATAACATGGTATTATCGGACCGTATTTTTCCGTAAATGAACAGGGAAACACAATAACTGTAAATACCGCTTGCTACGTAGAGGTGTTACGAGCTTTTGTTTCACATACATTGAACAATTTTGCAAACGTTCAAGAAGCCTGGTTTCAACAGGACGGAGCGACATCACACACTGCACGGCAATCAGTGACATATGTGCGAGAATTGTTTGGCAACCGGGTGATCTCACGATCCGATAACATTCCCTGGCCCCCTAGATTGATAGATTTATCCTTTTTTGATTTATTCTTGTGGGGCTGCCTCAAGAGCAAAGTCTACACGACTCAACCGATAACCCTGGATGAGCTAAAACAGAGAATTCGGGATGCAATTCACAGTATCCCAGCTGAAATGTTGCAGCGGTCAATGAGGAATCTCAACAGCAGATCTGACGAAACTATTCGTACAGGAGGACGCCATCTGAAGGACATAATTTTTAAAAAATGACAAAGTTGTCAGGTTTCAATTACTATGAATGCAATTTCTTTCCTTCATCATTTCTAGTTTTATTGGATTGTGGAAATGTTCTGTTCTGTTCTGTGTCACCCTGTACTACTGCAGCTGCAGCCACCAATAGTGATCATAGCTATAGTTTTAATAATTATAATAATAATAATAACGACATTAATTGTGACATTAATAACAATAATTATGTTAGCAGGTATAAGAAGTTCATAGATCTACAAGATATATGTTTTCTGATATAGCAAGTTCTGAGAAAAGAAAATTTAAGGAAGCTCTGTTGCCTATGGATACTGGGAAATGAGGAAGATCAGGTTAGAGAGAGAGATGTACAAGAATAACAACAGTGCGCAGAGACAATGTCAGTCTTATTGTTGCTTTAGACGATATGTCATTTCCAGTCTTCTGAAGCTGGAGACGGTATTTAGTTCTCTAATACAATACGAAGGTTGTTCCAGAGTCGGATTCCTGATACCGAGAAGGATTTCGAGAAGGTGGCTGAACGATGGAATGGGAGAGAAAGAACTTTGCTCTGATGGGGACGGGTGTTTCTGCAGTGTTGTTCAGATAAGAGGAGATGTATGAGGGACACTGTACGTAGGTAAGACAGTACAGAAGATAGAGGGTATCGAAGTCTCTGTGCCTGTCTGTATGCAACCACGATAACTGTGCACACGATCAAAGAGTCAACCATAACAGATATAACGAACACAGGCATTCATAACCTGTTTCTGGTGCTGCCACCTTTCCTGAGAAACACGTTGCAGGGTAATATCGCTGTAATCAATACACGGAAGTATGTTAAAGATCCTTTTTCACGTCCAGAGCGAAGAGTTTTTTACATTTTTGTAGGACATGGAGACATATCATGTGCCAATCCAACTTAGATTTTCATCTGTTATTACTTCTAGACTCATTTCTGAAAGAGAGAAATCGATATTTTTCCCATTTAGAGTTAAGACGGTAGGGGCTCTAGATATATTGAAGCAACGAATACATTGTCTAGTTTATATTCATTGTCGATAGATGTCGGTTGCCTTCTGTTTACTAGGTTGCCGTCACATGTTTCAAAATGGCTACTCCGCAGCAGAAAGTATTTTGTGTTCTCGAATTTTCGAAATTTAATTCCGTGATTACAGTGCAAATGCGTTTCAGGCAGAAGTAACAAACTGATCTACCTAATGAATTGATGATTCGAAGATGGTATCGACAGTTCGAAGACACGGGATGTGTATGTAAGGGAAAGAGTACTGGCCACCCTCGTGTTTCCGACGAAAATGTCGCACCAGTTCTAGCCGCTTTCCAACCTACTTCTACGAAATCTACTCTTCGTACCAGTCGCGAGTTACAGCTGCCTGCAACAACGATTTGGAGTATTATGAGACATCGGCTTGTAACAACCGTTACAGACTCTACGTCATGATGACGAAAGTAAACGTGTGACATTTTCTGACGAGTTCAGAATCCTATTGACAGTGCTAACAGTTTCACACAACGCATCGTGTTTAGTTATGAAACGCCCTTCCACCTTAGTGGGAAAGTAAATAAACACAATATTCGAGTTTGGAGCCTGCAGAGCTCACACGCCCACACACTGAACATGTATGAGATTGAAACTTCCTGGCAGATTAAAACTGTGTGCCCGACCGAGACTCGAACTCGGGACCTTTGCCTTTCGCGGGCAAGTGCTCTACCAACAGAGCTACCGAAGCACGACTCACGCCCGGTACTCACAGCTTTACTTCTGCCAGTACCTCGTCTCCTACCTTCCAAACTTTACAGAAGCTCTCCTGCGAACCTTGCAGAACTAGCACTCCTGAAAGAAAGGATATTGCGGAGACATGGCTTAGCCACAGCCTTGGGGATGTTTCCAGAATGAGATTTTCACTCTGCAGCGGAGTGTGCGCTGATATGAAACTTCCTGGCAGATTAAAACTGTGTGCCCGACCGAGACTCGAACTCGGGACCTTTGCCTTTCGCGGGCAAGTGCTCTACCAACTGAGCTACCGAAGCACGACTCACGCCCGGTACTCACAGCTTTACTTCTGCCAGTACCTCGTCTCCTACCTTCCAAACTTTACAGAAGCTCTCCTGCGAACCTTGCAGAACTAGCACTCCTGAAAGAAAGGATATTGCGGAGACATGGCTTAGCCACAGCCTTGGGGATGTTTCCAGAATGAGATTTTCACTCTGCAGCGGAGTGTGCGCTGATATGAAACTTCCTGGCAGATTAAAACTGTGTGCCCGACCGAGACTCGAACTCGGGACCTTTGCCTTTCGCGGGCAAGTGCTCTACCAACTGAGCTACCGAAGCACGACTCACGCCCGGTACTCACAGCTTTACTTCTGCCAGTACCTCGTCTCCTACCTTCCAAACTTTACAGAAGCTCTCCTGCGAACCTTGCAGAACTAGCACTCCTGAAAGAAAGGATATTGCGGAGACATGGCTTAGCCACAGCCTTGGGGATGTTTCCAGAATGAGATTTTCACTCTGCAGCGGAGTGTGCGCTGATATGAAACTTCCTGGCAGATTAAAACTGTGTGCCCGACCGAGACTCGAACTCGGGACCTTTGCCTTTCGCGGGCAAGTGCTCTACCAACTGAGCTACCGAAGCACGACTCACGCCCGGTACTCACAGCTTTACTTCTGCCAGTACCTCGTCTCCTACCTTCCAAACTTTACAGAAGCTCTCCTGCGAACCTTGCAGAACTAGCACTCCTGAAAGAAAGGATATTGCGGAGACATGGCTTAGCCACAGCCTTGGGGATGTTTCCAGAATGAGATTTTCACTCTGCAGCGGAGTGTGCGCTGATATGAAACTTCCTGGCAGATTAAAACTGTGTGCCCGACCGAGACTCGAACTCGGGACCTTTGCCTTTCGCGGGCAAGTGCTCTACCAACTGAGCTACCGAAGCACGACTCACGCCCGGTACTCACAGCTTTACTTCTGCCAGTACCTCGTCTCCTACCTTCCAAACTTTACAGAAGCTCTCCTGCGAACCTTGCAGAACTAGCACTCCTGAAAGAAAGGATATTGCGGAGACATGGCTTAGCCACAGCCTTGGGGATGTTTCCAGAATGAGATTTTCACTCTGCAGCGGAGTGTGCGCTGATATGAAACTACCTGGCAGATTAAAACTGTGTGCCCGACCGAGACTCGAACTCGGGACCTTTGCCTTTCGCAGGCAAGTGCTCTACCAACTGAGCTACCGAAGCACGACTCACGCCCGGTACTCACAGCTTTACTTCTGCCAGTACCTCGTCTCCTACCTTCCAAACTTTACAGAAGCTCTCCTGCGAAACTTGCAGAACTAGCACTCCTGAAAGAAAGGATATTGCGGAGACATGGCTTAGCCACAGCCTTGGGGATGTTTCCAGAATGAGATTTTCACTCTGCAGCGGAGTGTGCGCTGATATGAAACTTCCTGGCAGATTAAAACTGTGTGCCCGACCGAGACTCGAACTCGGGACCTTTGCCTTTCGCAGGCAAGTGCTCTACCAACTGAGCTACCGAAGCACGACTAACGCCCGGTACTCACAGCTTTACTTCTGCCAGTACCTCGTCTCCTACCTTCCAAACTTTACAGAAGCTCTCCTGCGAACCTTGCAGAACTAGCACTCCTGATAGAAAGGATATTGCGGAGACATGGCTCAGCCACAGCCTTGGGGATGTTTCCAGAATGAGATTTTCACTCTGCAGCGGAGTGTGCGCTGATATGAAACTTCCTGGCAGATTAAAACTGTGTGCCCGACCGAGACTCGAAATCGGGACCTTTGCCTTTCGCGGGCAAGTGCTCTACCAACTAAGCTACCGAAGCACGACTCACGCCCGGTACTCACAGCTTTACTTCTGCCAGTACCTCGTCTCCTACCTTCCAAACTTTACAGAAGCTCTCCTGCGAACCTTGCAGAACTAGCACTCCTGAAAGAAAGGATATTGCGGAGACATGGCTTAGCCACAGCCTTGGGGATGTTTCCAGAATGAGATTTTCACTCTGCAGCGGAGTGTGCGCTGATATGAAACTTCCTGGCAGATTAAAACTGTGTGCCCGACCGAGACTCGAACTCGGGACCTTTGCCTTTCGCGGGCAAGTGCTCTACCAACTGAGCTACCGAAGCACGACTCACGCCCGGTACTCACAGCTTTACTTCTGCCAGTACCTCGTCTCCTACCTTCCAAACTTTACAGAAGCTCTCCTGCGAACCTTGCAGAACTAGCACTCCTGAAAGAAAGGATATTGCGGAGACATGGCTTAGCCACAGCCTTGGGGATGTTTCCAGAATGAGATTTTCACTCTGCAGCGGAGTGTGCGCTGATATGAAACTACCTGGCAGATTAAAACTGTGTGCCCGACCGAGACTCGAACTCGGGACCTTTGCCTTTCGCAGGCAAGTGCTCTACCAACTGAGCTACCGAAGCACGACTCACGCCCGGTACTCACAGCTTTACTTCTGCCAGTACCTCGTCTCCTACCTTCCAAACTTTACAGAAGCTCTCCTGCGAAACTTGCAGAACTAGCACTCCTGAAAGAAAGGATATTGCGGAGACATGGCTTAGCCACAGCCTTGGGGATGTTTCCAGAATGAGATTTTCACTCTGCAGCGGAGTGTGCGCTGATATGAAACTTCCTGGCAGATTAAAACTGTGTGCCCGACCGAGACTCGAACTCGGGACCTTTGCCTTTCGCAGGCAAGTGCTCTACCAACTGAGCTACCGAAGCACGACTAACGCCCGGTACTCACAGCTTTACTTCTGCCAGTACCTCGTCTCCTACCTTCCAAACTTTACAGAAGCTCTCCTGCGAACCTTGCAGAACTAGCACTCCTGATAGAAAGGATATTGCGGAGACATGGCTCAGCCACAGCCTTGGGGATGTTTCCAGAATGAGATTTTCACTCTGCAGCGGAGTGTGCGCTGATATGAAACTTCCTGGCAGATTAAAACTGTGTGCCCGACCGAGACTCGAAATCGGGACCTTTGCCTTTCGCGGGCAAGTGCTCTACCAACTAAGCTACCGAAGCACGACTCACGCCCGGTACTCACAGCTTTACTTCTGCCAGTACCTCGTCTCCTACCTTCCAAACTTTACAGAAGCTCTCCTGCGAACCTTGCAGAACTAGCACTCCTGAAAGAAAGGATATTGCGGAGACATGGCTTAGCCACAGCCTTGGGGATGTTTCCAGAATGAGATTTTCACTCTGCAGCGGAGTGTGCGCTGATATGAAACTTCCTGGCAGATTAAAACTGTGTGCCCCACCGAGACTCGAACTCGGGACCTTTGCCTTTCGCGGGCAAGTGCTCTACAGTTTTAATCTGCCAGGAAGTTTCATATCAGCGCACACTCCGCTGCAGAGTGAAAATCTCATTCTGGAAACATCCCCAAGGCTGTGGCTAAGCCATGTCTCCGCAATATCCTTTCTTTCAGGAGTGCTAGTTCTGCAAGGTTCGCAGGAGAGCTTCTGTAAAGTTTGGAAGGTGGGAGACGAGGTACTGGCAGAAGTAAAGCTGTGAGTACCGGGCGTGAGTCGTGCTTCGGTAGCTCAGTTGGTAGAGCACTTGCCCGCGAAAGGCAAAGGTCCCGAGTTCGAGTCTCGGTCGGGCACACAGTTTTAATCTGCCAGGAAGTTTCATATCAGCGCACACTCCGCTGCAGAGTGAAAATCTCATTCTGGAAACATCCCCAAGGCTGTGGCTAAGCCATGTCTCCGCAATATCCTTTCTTTCAGGAGTGCTAGTTCTGCAAGGTTCGCAGGAGAGCTTCTGTAAAGTTTGGAAGGTAGGAGACGAGGTACTGGCAGAAGTAAAGCTGTGAGTACCGGGCGTGAGTCGTGCTTCAGTAGCTCTGTTGGTAGAGCACTTGCCCGCGAAAGGCAAAGGTCCCGAGTTCGAGTCTCGGTCGGGCACACAGTTTTAATCTGCCAGGAAGTTTCATATCAGCGCACACTCCGCTGCAGAGTGAAAATCTCATTCTGGAAACATCCCCAAGGCTGTGGCTAAGCCATGTCTCCGCAATATCCTTTCTTTCAGGAGTGCTAGTTCTGCAAGGTTCGCAGGAGAGCTTCTGTAAAGTTTGGAAGGTAGGAGACGAGGTACTGGCAGAAGTAAAGCTGTGAGTACCGGGCGTGAGTCGTGCTTCAGTAGCTCAGTTGGTAGAGCACTTGCCCGCGAAAGGCAAAGGTCCCGAGTGCGAGTCTCGGTCGGGCACACAGTTTTAATCTGCCACGAAGTTTCATATCAGCGCACACTCCGCTGCAGAGTGAAAATCTCATTCTGGAAACATCCCCAAGGCTGTGGCTAAGCCATGTCTCCGCAATATCCTTTCTTTCAGGAGTGCTAGTTCTGCAAGGTTCGCAGGAGAGCTTCTGTAAAGTTTGGAAGGTAGGAGACGAGGTACTGGCAGAAGTAAAGCTGTGAGTACCGGGCGTGAGTCGTGCTTCGGTAGCTCAGTTGGTAGAGCACTTGCCCGCGAAAGGCAAAGGTCCCGAGTTCGAGTCTCGGTCGGGCACACAGTTTTAATCTGCCAGGAAGTTTCATATCAGCGCACACTCCGCTGCAGAGTGAAAATCTCATTATGTATGAGATTATCCCAAAGTCAATGTGTTTTGTGCGATATCCCATTCATCTGTTTACGGCCCTTTCTTGTTTGCTAAAAACACGGTAAAAGGTCAGTTGTATCTTGCTATGTTATAAAAGTGGTTGTTCCCGAGGTTGAACGAGGACAACTTAATTTTTTCAACAAGACAGAGCATCCCCCCGATTGAAGTCGCAATGTGCCCGTGTTTCTGAGTGAAACTACATCGAGCACTTGGATTAGTCGTCAAACAGCCGGTGACTTAGCGGTTCTCAACTGGTCTACACGGTCACCGGATTTGACGCCCTGTGACATCTTCCCGTTGTGGTTCATCAAGGCCGACGTTTCTGCACCACTACTAAAATCCTAGAGGAGTTGAAGAACCGTATCCATACTGCCATAACATCAGTGACGATGCTTTGTCGAGTACAGGAGGAATTGGAGTATAGATGTGATATCGTTCGTGTCGCTGGTGGAGGACACAATGAGCATCAATAAACTAAACTTGAGAGATTCGTAAATGTGTGTCACAATTTTATAGTTGTAAGTCTTACAGTTAAATAAATACATACATTCTAAACACGTATATTCTTTGTGAAACAACTAGTATATTTCAGTTACGAAGTGTACACATTCTATATAAACGTATTGATATTTTACCGCTTTGTAGATGTCTTTTTGGCCTCCTCAACTACTACATCACCACAGTTAATCAGATTTCAACCACGTTAGTTTATGGTAACGTTTGGTATTACATCTCAATAGTATACCTTAACTGCAATTTGAAAGTTTTGTCTTTCTCAGTTGTTTGCATATATACTGCTCTTGCTCGAGTCATGATGTTAAGATTTTTACCAACATAAGCTTCGATATTCGTCTATAGTGAATATTACATGCTCATTCTCGTACCATGCTAAAGACTGTCCTTCATTACATTGTAGTTGTAACTGTATAGTTATATTAAATGTGAACCCCTTGTACAGTTCAACAGAAGGAAGACCGAATAGATAGAGTTTTTTCTTTATATCTTTTTCTTCGTTCAAAACATTTAAACAGTTCTTCGAGGTCTCTTCAAAATGATACTTGAATGTCATGAAAGTAGCTGGTGTCACGAAACAAGAGTTTTGTGTTTGCTGATTATTAATTTCTGTTTTCTTCTCCTGTGAACAGTGGTTAAAAGAATGTTTGCACTTTGAAACTCCATCTTCTGTTTTTATGCGGACGGAAAATAGTTTCCTCTGAAGGGAAAGCATTTAACCCGCAATTAAAATGTCAGCGCAGCCGCAGGCCTTTCCCGTTGGCTGGGTGGTATGATTTATGAGCGCTCGACCGGGCAGGCTTATTTCGAGCCGACGCCACAAGCGACCATGGACACCATCTGCCCACTGCTAACCTGATTCATCCGCGCCGCGTGCTGCTGCTACAACACTCTCGTCCACAACTAAAGCCTTAACGGTACTAGACAAAGTCGATCTAACTGTCATGCCGTCGGCACGCGGAACGTGCACCCCAACGTTGAACGTTGATTGTGCAGAATTTCTAACGTCACAGCGAGTCTCCGAACGCCCAGGACAATATCTTGTATGTAAGATATTCTGGAAGTGCATCTGAACGTAGACCAATGAGAAGTAAGAACTCCACCCACGTCAGACGATACTATGTTTCTACTGTACAGAGACATGAAACGCAATTTTGGCTTTCAATTGAAGCTCATATGCTTAAATGCCATTTCTAAGCACTAGGAAATTAAGCATCTCTTGAAAATTTGTTATTTGTACGATTTGTTGTAATAAAATAACGGAAAATATCATATTCGTGGTTAATGATTTATTGTAAGTTGCGTATTATGCAAGTACACCGTTTCAGGGTAACGGCACATCGAGAATCCATCAGAAACGCATTGTTTTCGGTATAATTTGTTATAATTAAATATCGCTTAATATCTTATCGACGACTGAAGCCTTCACCCATCTTAAACTCAAGGAGTAGAGAGGCCAAAGTGTAATAAGGACAAGGTAAGTTGCTGTTTTTTTTTTTTAACCCTACCTTCCCATTTCCTAATAGCTCTCATACATTATTGTTGGTTTGATAGCAGAATATTTTACAATATTCAATGTTAGGTAAAAATAAGTGTGTTCTTTCTATGGACTGAGTTCGTTTCATTGGCTTTATTGCAGATGTTACAAGTATTTCTATAAAAAACAGTACCAGTGATCTCACTGAGCAATAAACTAATGAAATATTTGTAAGTATCAATCGTTTGTTCACAGCAAATGGATTGTCACTGAATTTTGATAAGACCCAGTACATACACCATAGTACCTCACAAAGAATACCTGATCCTATAAGTATAGTGTATTCAAACAATGAAATTAAAGATGTAGACAGCGTCAAATTTTTAGGACAACAAATTGACCACAACCTTAATTGGAAAACTCACACTATAGACTTAATGAAACGCGTTTGTTCAGCTACATTTGTAGTACGCATGATAGCAGAAATAGTTGATTTAAAATTGAAGAAGTTAGTTTATTCGGTCTACTTCCATTCACTAGCGAGTTATGGAATCATCTTTTGGGGAAACTCCTCTCACAAACAGAACATTTTCAAAATTCAGAAACGAGTCATTAGAATTATATCTGGTGTCAGTCCTAGATCATCATGCAGAGACCTCTTTAAGGGACTTGGTATTCTAACTACTACTTCTCAGTACATACACTCATTGATGTCATTTGTCATTTCCAACATGTCTCTTCTTACACAAAATAGTACAAAACATGATTATAATACCAGAACCAAGAACAACCTGTATAATAACTATAAAAGCTTAACATTTGCACAAGAAGGAGTAAAATACATTGGTACTCATATATTCATTAACTGACCTGAGCATATCAAAGGTCTTGTAAGTGATAAAGATCGGTTTTAGAGTGAATCAAAGAACATCCTGTTGGCCAGCTCCTTCTATTCCATCGATGAATATCTCCACAAGGATTATAGCTCATAACTCAAGCTGCACTAGAATTTTACAATATCCATGTACCTGAGTAAATAAACTTTGGCTCTTCCCACAGCCCAGAGACTCCTCTCCAAGGGATCCATGGAAAATGATAACTGTAATATAATGTAAAAATATAATTATCTACAAGACAGCTTGCACTACTTGCAGTAAGATATTTCACTTCCTTGTTTCAACTTTTCTATTTGAAATGTTGTAAAAATTTTGCTACTGAAAGGCAACTTGCATCGAGTAAGAATGACCATAAGGCTTTACTAAAAAGGGATCATGATTAAATATCTTTTTTCTTATGTGAAAACTATGGTAAATCTGCATTGAACTGCTTGTAATGGAATTTTTATAAGGTGATGTCCTTATTGACTTTACAAGATACACTCCTGGAAATTGAAATAAGAACACCATGAATTCATTGTCCCAGGAAGGGGAAACTTTATTGACACATTCCTGGGGTCAGATACATCACATGATCACACTGACAGAACCACAGGCACATAGACACAGGCAACAGAGCATGCACAATGTCGGCACTAGTACAGTGTATATCCACCTTTCGCAGCAATGCAGGCTGCTATTCTCCCATGGAGACGATCGTAGAGATGCTGGATGTAGTCCTGTGGAACGGCTTGCCATGCCATTTCCACCTGGCGCCTCAGTTGGACCACCGTTCGTGCTGGACGTGCAGACCGCGTGAGACGACGCTTCATCCAGTCCCAAACATGCTCAATTGGGGGACAGATCCGGAGATCTTGCTGGCCAGGGTAGTTGACTTACACCTTCTAGAGCACGTTGGGTGGCACGGGATACATGCGGACGTGCATTGTCCTGTTGGAACAGCGAGTTCCCTTGCCGGTCTAGGAATGGTAGAACGATGGGTTCGATGACGGTTTGGATGTACCGTGCACTATTCAGTGTCCCCTCGACGATCACCAGTGGTGTACGGCCAGTGTAGGAGATCGCTCCCCACACCATGATGCCGGGTGTTGGCCCTGTGTGCCTCGGTCGTATGCAGTCCTGATTGTGGCGCTCACCTGCACGGCGCCAAACACGCATACGACCATCATTGGCACCAAGGCAGAAGCGACTCTCATCGCTGAAGACGACACGTCTCCATTCGTCCCTCCATTCACGCCTGTCGCGACACCACTGGAGGCGGGCTGCACGATGTTGGGGCGTGAGCGGAAGACGGCCTAACGGTGTGCGGGACCGTAGCCCAGCTTCATGGAGACGGTTGCGAATGGTCCTCGCCGATACCCCAGGAGCAACAGTGTCCCTAATTTGCTGGGAAGTGGCGGTGCGGTCCCCTACGGCACTGCGTAGGATCCTACGGTCTTGGCGTGCATCCGTGCGTCGCTGCGGTCCGGTCCCTGGTCGACGGGCACGTGCACCTTCCGCCGACCACTGGCGACAACATCGATGTACTGTGGAGACCTCACGCCCCACGTGTTGAGCAATTCGGCGGTACGTCCACCCGGCCTCCCGCATGCCCACCATACGCCCTCGCTCAAAGTCCGTCAACTGCACATACGGTTCACGTCCACGCTGTCGCGGCATGCTACCAGTGTTAAAGACTGCGATGGAGCTCCGTATGCCACGGCAAACTGGCTGACACTGACCGCGGCGGTGCACAAATGCTGCGCAGCTAGCGCCATTCGACGGCCAACACCGCGGTTCCTGGTGTGTCCGCTGTGCCGCGCGAGTGATCATTGCTTGTACAGCCCTCTCGCAGTGTCCGGAGCAAGTATGGTGGGTCTGACACACCGGTGTCAATGTGTTCTTTTTTCCATTTCCAGGAGTGTACTTTCCTTTCGTCCTTGTAATTTGTTCGTGAATGTCGAAGTCTTCCATATCCACCTGAAGCCACTCGATGAACAACACATCTCTAAGAGACACCAAGTTGTGGGTTATCATGGTTACGTATTTCTCGCTTTTACAAATGGTCCCAGACATTGTCTATGAAATTGGTATCGGATGATTTAACAAAAATGGTTCAAATGGCTCTGGGCATTATGGGACTTAACATCTGAGGTCAGCAGTCCTCAAGAACTTAGAACTACTTAAACCTAACTAACCTAAGGACATCACAAACATCCATGCCCTAGGCAGGATTCGAACCTGCGACCGTAGCGGTCGCGCGGTCGATAATTTAACAGATCGACAGAGGTTTGACAAGGAGAACGATTGTTCCTCAGACCAGGAACGTAAGCGTGCAGCCTTGTAAGAATGGCTGCTGCCATGAAGAAGAAATGAAAACTTTTGGTCACCGAGAATATTGAAATTAACATCCTTGTTCGAGATAATAATAAAGCGAATGAGTGGTCCCAATTTCTGCTACGAAAAACATCCGCAAAACCTCATAGAACCACTTCTTAAGGATACCATACCTGGAGGAAAATACACAGAACACGACGGAGAAGGATGTGACACGGACCTCCGTGGCTCAAAGGTCCTCCTCATCTTCGGTCACAAAAATTGGTACAACTCTCGACACTTCGGATCGTACATCACAAAGTGCTCTCCTCAAGACTTTGCCTTTAAAAAGTCGAGCATTCATTGGAAAATACTAAAGATTACACGAAGCATCATAACTTTTGTGGCAATAACATAACAATCTCATCTGCGGTTCCTTAACAAGAACTGAACTGCGCCATCCCTGTCTTGCGGGATATCCTATACTTTAACAGGAAACGATTGCTCTCACAGAAGGCCAAGAATGGCCTACCGGATCAGAAATCAAACGTTTCAGTCCCTTTTTTCCAAACGATCGTACCAGATTCGGAGCACATCTTCATTACGTTAAACTTTCAGACAACATGAGTCAATCATTACCCTTTAATAGCCACTTTCTGCTTGTATTCACGCACACTTAAGTTCGGGCTCACCACTTAGATGTTCGCATCATTGTGTATGTACCTGGCATATAAACTCGCCAAAAGGACACCTTGTCAGCAAACAGAAATCCCTCTCCCGGCAGATCGCTTACAAACACGAAAACCTTTCGCGGTTGCAGAAGTTGTCTTTGCAGGCCCATTATTAACAAATGCTCAGTCTCTCTCTCCACATACGCTGCTACCTGTCCTGCCCACCTACAATTGTGTTCGATAACATTAGTGACAGATTTCTACTGGCATTTGAGCGCTTCGTGGGGTGGAATCGGTTGCCGCAGGCCATATATACGGACAACGCTACACCGTTTCAAGCCGCCAACGAACATATGGCCGAAATGTGGGCTCCACACATTGTCATTCCTTGCCCAGAGTAAAATCACGTTGACGTTTATTCTTTAGAGGGTAGCAAGGTGGGGAGGACGTTGGCAAAGAATGACAGAAACAGTTAAATGCTGCAGCAGGACATTTCAGAACGGCCGCAGGTGACAGCCGAGTGACTCAACATTACTCTTGTTGGTATCGAGGTTGTGATCAACTCCCGATGTCTTACGCGGGATAACGGCATTCTTTCCATCGTCTTGACTTTAGCATATTTTCGTAATGAATAAAAACTAAATGCAATACCTTCAGGTCTGGGAGCTATGGCGACCACATATCTGAGGTGCGAACACCTTCTTAGACAGAAATTTACAGAGCATTTCTGTAAGATAACAGAGGAGGAATACTTTATATCACTGCGAAGTTTTCAACAAATTTGACAGAAAAAATTATCCACAGTGCCAAGAATTTGTGACAAGGCTCTGTTGCACGAAGTTCGTCTCTATCATATGTGGAAACGAGCCTGTATTGAAAAGCTGCTGAAATGACGAGGTGGGAAAATACGTAGCGCTGTGTTGCCCAACTTTAATTCAGCCCATGATTCAGCTGGTCACTGACTTGAGGGAGAAGAAAAAATGGTTCAAATGCCTCTGAGCACTATCGGACTTAACATCTGAGGTCACCAGTCCCCTACATTTAGAACCTAACTAACCTAAGGGCATCACACACATCCATGCCCGAGGCAAGATTCGAACCTGCGACCGGAGAAGCAGCGCGGTTCCGGATTGAAGTACCTAGAACCGCTCGGCCACAACGGCTGGCTAGGGAGAAGAAGATGTGGGAGCGTATGGTAACATATGTGATTAGTATATAGGTCTTTGACTTTGTATGTACATTCTTTGATGTTGATCAAACGTAACATTTAACGAAGTATACTGTTCTTAATGGTACCTACATTGTTTCTCTCTTCATGCGGGAATCGGCGATATAGTGTGGTATGGGTAGTCTCTTTAGTAGATTTGTTGCATCTTATAAATTTCCTGCCAACAAAATGCAATTTTTGGTTCGCGTGTCAACAACGTTACCTGTGTGCCGGTTCAAAGTTAAGTTGTTCCTAATGGTAAACTCTAGGTATTTAGTTGAATAGATAACCTGTAAATTAGTGTGATTCATCGTATAAGCGAAATGTAACGTATCTTTTCAGTACTCATATGGAGGATCCGCTTCTTTATTCTTAGGATCTACTGTCACTTTTCGGACCACATAGATAGTCTAAATCATATTGTAATTCGTTTTGATCTACAAGTGCTCTACTACCAGAGACACCTATATACAGTGAGCTATATACAGTACAAATGATCTGAACTGATGAGATCCTGGCATGTTGAGCTATATCGAAATGTTCTACACTAATCATAATGAATAGGGGTTGAACTTATACAAACGCATGGAGCCAGTATTACTAAAAATGAAAAAACATTTAAGTGATATGGGGCAGCAATAATCTCTCCGTGGAAAGGTAGCTATAAATCTATATTATGTCTGATGACTTAATACTTCGCATACTCACATAAATGGAATAAATAATTTATATAGAATTCACTTATGAAAAACTAAACAAATCCGTTTACTTAAGGGTCAATTGCACAACACTTCGGACACTCGTGAGTGGGCTGCAGGGAAAAGCTAGTGAGACAAAGTGAAGGACATCATCTTTAATAATCTTGGTCAACCAAAAACAACTGGATGCATCATCATATTGCATCAAAATGAAGTTTAATTAGGCGTGTAAGAAGATCAATACCACCCATTTAGCATTGCTTGAGCAGTCTTTTGAGGAAAATATACGGACTAGATTCATTAATCTGTCGTCCATGTACGAGTAAAAGTATTGGAGAAGGCCTGAATTAAAATACTCGTCTCCATACAGTTGCCTGAGAATACACAATACATACCGGAATCTGGTACCTTACCAACGAAGCAGCACTTATCAACCGAAAAGTCTGTGCCACAACCTGAAGTCAGCGTCGGTGCCCATATGAATCTACTAGAAGTCTGCTAGCCGCAACGTATGTAAATCTACTCCTGCCGGAATCTAAGCGCCAGAATACTCTTTTTACTCTGCGTCTGGGCTCCACCTATCCCCTTCGTAAGAACAACGTGTAAGCTTGCCTTAGCCTTAGAGACGAGAGGGAACTGACATCTCGACCCTCACCTCATGACACTCTTGAGAGTGGCTAATGGGATGTTACAGCACATAAAAGAAGAGCTTGTTTTTAACTAACATTACGTGGTGTCAGTTTGTCGATATATACTTCAGGTGAGCCTTTGAAATTGAGCCATTCGAACATTTTGAAAAAAATAAGCATTGCGTGAGCAATCTTTTATTTCAGTCTCTGTGGCACCAGAATGTCACTTTGAGAAATGGTTACAGAAACACTTTTGGCGACCTAATGTTTGCTTCTCATTCTGCACTGTTCAAAGATAGACAGAGTAACTGTCTTCTACAAAAGAGGAGAAACTTTCTAATAAGGAACACTGGGGCACCATTCAGTCTCGATGACACTGACGTGTCCCCTTTGCCGTATCTTCACAAAAGATCGCTCATTGGCCATGGTTCAATCGCAGACAGTCCAAGGAAAAAGTGGCTGTTTAGTTTGAAGGTGGAAGCTCATTCGTTTAGTAGCAAGTAATAAAAACTGCTCAAGCTCTGCTTCTAACAGGAGATGTAACACTACAAAGGACGGAAGATGGATGTCTTATTTATTGATCTGCGGCAACTGGGCCAGATAAGTGGCAGAAATTAATCAAGAAGCGGAAGTACAGGCCGATCTACATCAAATGACCCAGCCAGGAATTGGCAAAGCCACTTCATTTCTTGCAACTTTACTACAGGAGTAATGGCAGTTGCAATATTTGCAGACTTTCTAAGAGGTCTGCTCATATTATCTCCAAACTCGATTATAGAATTTAAGAACAGCAGAAGGCCTTATCACTTACTTGAGCAGCCCCAGCTATCTCTTCCGTTTCACTCAATGACTTCCCGTCAGTTACCACGACATATGACCTTTCTGAGTGGAAATACGAATCTAGACGCAATAGAAACGCAAACTGATTAACAGTCGCATGTCAGGGACGGTTTTAAAAACCGACTGGAAATCTGAAAATATGGAACTTGAGATGACCTGTCGATGTCACTCGTTATTTCTTGCGACTAAAGAGTCATTTAAGTACCAAAAGAACGATGTTGCTTATTTGGTAACAGATCACTTTCTTTCAGGTTTTTTATAAAATAGGAACGCGGTATCATACCACAAATCGATGTCAGTGATATGTGTCTACAATTCGACAGAATACTTCTGTTTTCTTTCTCGTGTACTGGCGTGACCTGTAAAAGTTTCCAGCCTTTAGTCCGCAGCTCGTGGTCGTGCGGTAGCGTTCTCGCTTCCCGCGCTCGGGTTCCCGGGTTCGATTCCCGGCGGGGTCAGGGATTTTCTCTGCCTCGTGATGACTGGGTGTTGTGTGACGTCCTTAGGTTAGTTAGGTTTAAGTAGTTCTAAGTTCTAGGGGACTGATGACCATAGATGTTTAGTCCCATAGTGCTCAGAGCCATTTGAACCAGCCTTTAGGTACGGCTCTGTCGTCGAGCCAATGGTTGTATATTGCTAAAAAAAGTTATATTTCGTCGATGTACTTCGAAAAAAACCTAATTGGCATACAATAGACATCGGATGACTTCCTTTTATTAAAAGACTTGAGTTGCTTCTCTACACGGAGTATTTACTTTCAAACACTGCCAGCGGTTCTCGAATCTAGTTCGGTATTTATGTGCCGCTAAGCATCCTGGTGCGGAGCAACTTGCTGTGGCGCCTGAGTGTAGACTGTCAACAGTGGCGGTCTGCTGTTTGTGGCTAGCCCCCCTTGGACTCCCTCCCACTTTGATGTTCCCTTGCGGCACGCCCAGTCGTCTCGCAGACCGATCCGGCACGCAGCAGCCGCTGATATATGTCCGGTAAGCCAGTGGGCGGTGGCGGCTTACGACAGCTCCACTTTCCCTTCCCTCCCCTGCTGACAGATGGCCGGGCTCCCAGGAGCACTGCTCGCTTCGACGTCGCTGCGGAGCAGCGAGTGAAAGCGCACGGGCTTCACGAGCAGACACAGCTCTCCCACGACATCCTCTAAAAGAGAACGTACATGATGCCATTTCACCACCGCTGCATTTTACATAGACAAATCGCTGTAACCGAACACTTCATCCGCTCATACATAATAACCTTTTCGGAGAATCGAAATCTCCTCTATGAAAAAGTGAGTTCCTTAGACAGAAATATTGTTGAACACAAGTCACTTTGCACATGAGGTCTAATGCATCATAGGCAACGACGCACTGCCTGATGCCATGTTCGTTGACTTCCAGGAGACATGAAACACATTTCGCTATGCTGGTAATTGGACAGACTGCGAGGTTACTGAGTATAGGGCCAGATTTATGACTGCACTTAAGTTTCCCCAGCAGGTAAGTTCAACGTCACGCGTAATGGGATTAAATCGACAAATGTAATGGTACTTTCAGGAGTACCGCACGGAAGCGATATAGTCCCTCTTACTTCGCTTTCATTCCCTCTCCCTCCTACTCTCGTCACCCCTACCCCCTCCCACCTCCTCCCTCACTTCTCCAACTCCCACCCTCTTTCCAACTTCCCCCCGTCTCCACCCTTCTCGCCCCCTATATAATGTGTGTGTTTTTGTGTGTGTGTGTGTGTGTGTGTGTGTGTGTGTGTGTGGCTGTATAGAATCCTGTGAATGACGCCAGACGCTTCATGAGGCGTTTTATGGACCTTACTGTCATGTGCAACCAGGATGCAACGCTTCGAAGTGTAGGATCTATGATTGGTGTAGAAACCACCGATAGTCAATCGTGAACGTAATTTAACGTACTTCACATAAACGGGCGAAGAGTTCCGTTAATCGTTAATTACGCTATTGGCGATAAATCACTGAAAACAGTTCCCGTCTAGAGCGCTCTAAAACGACGGCATAAAACTAATTCGCTGATGACAGTTCTACCCTGAGTAAAGTAAGAAAGAATTACACGATGCGCTGAATGGAATGAACAGTCTAATGAGTACAAAATATTGATTGAGAGTAAATCGAAGAAATACGAAAGTAATGAGTTGTAGCAAAAATGAGAACAGCGAGAAACTTAACTTCAGGATTTATGGTCACGAAGTAGATGAAGTTAAGGAATTCTACTACCTAGGCAGCGAAACAACCAATGATGGAATGAGCAATGAGGACATCAAAAGCCGACTAGCACTCACAATAAGGGCATCCCTGGCCAAGAGAAGTCTACTAGTATCAAAAACAGGCCTTACTTCGAGGAAGAAATTTCTGGGAACGTACATTAGGAGTACAGCATTGTATGGTAGTGAAACAAGGGGTGTCGGAAACCGGAACAAAAGAGAATCGAAGCGTTAGAGGTGTGGTGCTACAGACGAATGTTGAAAGGTGGACTGCTACGGTGAGGAATGAGGAGGTTCTGCGCAGAATCGGAGAGGAAAGGAATATGTGAAAAACACCGACAAAGAGGAGGGACAGATCTGCTAAGACATCAGGTAGTGACTTCCATCGTAGAGGGCAAAAACTGTAGAAGAAGGCAGAAAGAAAGCAGACGCCAATTTGAGATTCATTGAAAAATATTAATGAAATGTAAATCATCCCTAGAAATTGTTGACAAAACTCTTGTTTCGACTGATAATCAAAAATTACTCATGAGTTTGGGACCCTTACGAAACTAGACAAATAGAAGAGTTAGAGATTGTCCAACAAAGGTAATGAAAAGGATACAACCACGTACACATACAATCTGAAATACATGCTAGATAATCAGTGGATAATCAGTTAGATAGGGTGTCACCCGCCTCTATCGCTGTCGTTTTGGGCAACCCACACCGTTATAGCTGGCTTTCATAAATCACGCGCGTGATTTTCATATTCTCGCTCGCTACGCGAAAGCTGTTTATTCTACAGAAAAAGTGAACTGCACCTTTTTATAGGAAATTTAATGTAGTTAAATTTTTTACTGAGATACATTTTCACTGGAGGCCATGATTTTCGAGTTATTTAAGAAAAATGTACGAAAGTGACCTTCAAACGCATCTCTACTCCACCCTCATCCCTCACCAGTCAGGATTTGTAGTGCGTTGTTCATGGCAATCCTTCTTGCCACTTGGGGTGTGACGTGGTGTGTATAATCTTTAGTGCAATGCAGTCCGGTGTGACGTGAGAAGAAAGTTCGTCAAAAACCGTTGAAGGGAAGTATTATGGACTGTGTATCGATATGGGGACCGAAGGTTGAAACTCATCTAAACCAAAAACGTTTTGCAATTGGGCAGAAACTTTAATCAATGAGAGTTGGTACGATATTTTCTTTGTACACGGCATTCAATTCACGGACACACCGGAGCGGAGTATTTTGCTCGCTACGACAACAGAGTCGCTATGCAGTACTGTGACGTATCCAGTTTTTTGTATTTAAGCTCTTTGATTGACATGAAAAGGCAACCGTATCCAACTGAAATTTAATGGGAGTCTTAAGAATGGTAATATTGAAAAGGATCTGCTTAGATCTCTCCTGAGAGTAATGTGCTTTTAAGGGCGTAGGGATCCTTTACCAGTCCTTTGTAATGGTAGAACTTTTGTCTCAATGTCGATGCCGTCAATCCAGCTTTCGATTCCCGCTATGATCCTTTACATGGATGTTCAATCGCCATGGATTTGTTCAAAAAGTTGCAATAAACATCTGCTCGATTTTCTTCATGTTGTTTTGCCATCAAACGGGTAATAAATTTTGCCGCAGGTCGACGCATCACCCAACTGAGATGCTAATCTCTTTGCATGGATCACGTCACTGCTGTTCTGAATGTGTGAGCCATCAGCTGAAGTGGGAGGCCTTACTGGTCGATGACCATCTTCAGCTGACTGGCGACCAACTATAAATCATGAAAACTATTTGCAGCACTGCGTGCGACACAGGGCCTCATCTTCATAATATTTTTTAAAAAAGTTGAAAGATTCTGCAAAACGTTTCTTCAGCTTCACCCGCACATTTCACAAATCGCCACTATGTTTAAAAGCATTCCTCTAAAATAATAATATCACGAAAACCAATCCAGATATCATCACTCCAACATGGCTGCAAAGGAGCAGCAAGGCAGTGTTGTCTAACGTGTAACTTGTACCTACCTTAGCGCCTGCTGCTTCGCTTGCATAGACTCTATGGCCTGCAGAGATTTCTTTTGTTTAATCTAATTTTTATGTTATACACAAATTGCAACACCTGATAAGCTTTCCACGCTAATTAAGCCCATATAAGAATGGCCTTTTCCGCATGTACTTCTGACCAAAAAGCAATTCTAGTAGCTGGAGTCCAAAGTATCTGTTAATCATGCCTTTTTTGTTCTTGTGGCGATATTTCCATAGGAATTTTCATCCTCCAACATACATTTCTTTGTATCTAACCGAGACGTGAAATACCACATTTCAGAAAATTTAACTTTAATTTTCTTTTAACGTAACGAATTATTTTCTTAAAAATTTTCACCCTCTTATTGCATTCCTTTAGGGGTTGAAATCGAGGAACACTGAAACAGGTATTTTCCAATTTGTAACCGAAGAATCAGTTGCCATAGATGTTGCCTTAGAAAGCCGCTAGTAGTCCTTGAGTAATTATTTATTTTCAGAAAATCTTTCACCCACTACTTTGCCCCCTTAGTGGATAAATTTTCAAAAATGAAAAACGTATATTTTTATTTTGTGACTGAGAAACCAAATACCAGTTTTCGTAGTTCTAGCTTCAGAATTTCCTTTATTGCGAACATACTTTCAAAATGCCTTTCTTCCCCTGTTTCACACCCTTAGGAGTGGAATATCGGACACTCACCTCAGAAACGACGCCAGCAGTTGAAGATGCACATCGTCGCCAAACTCCAAGTTCATATTCTTAGCGTTTTGGGCTGGGCGATGATAAGGCGGTGAATTAGTCTCACCCTATTTCACCCCTTTGGCGCCTGAATTTCCAAAAGCAGTGAAACACTTATTTTTCTTTATTTCTAACTGAGAAGCCAAATTGAAATTTTCATAGATTTAGGTTCAAAAAAGCTTTCATAATAAAATACATTCCCCAAAATTCTCATTCTTTATTTCACCCACTTAGCGGTCCAGTTTCCAAAAACACAGAAACTCGTATCTTTTTATTTGTAAAATCAGAAATTCAACTACCAGTATTCATAGACGAAGCTTCAAAAAGACTTTAGGAACTCTTCAATAACGATTTATTTTCACAAAAAGCTTTCACTCAATATTTCACTCCCATAGGGGGTGTTCCACGCAGATTCCAAATGGTAGCAGCTATCACGGTTCATCAGATTTCCCGCCAGGCATCTTTTCACTGATTCTTTATAATAGAGTCCCGAAAAGACGTAGCTTATCTTCTCCCTGAGGCCACACTACGAAAGTATCGGTCAGAATATAGTGGTTTAAGGGCAGCAGATTCAGGCGCTCTCTCCTCGAAATCCTCCGTAAAATGGTTGGCCACCAAGGGAGACAGAGGGCTGCCCATCGCGACGCCGTCAGTCGGTTCAAAATATTCTTCGTTGAACACAAAATACGCTGAGGATAGAGCAGACTAGATCAAAGCAGTGAGGTCTGCCTGAAACTTTCTGCCAATCAGTGTCAAAGAATCTGCGAGAGAGACCTTTGTAAAAAGTGATATTACATCAAAGCTAACCAAATGGTCAGAACTGCTTAGTCTCCAGTCCTCTGACAAAGTCAGCTCAGCTACGAATGTGATGTGAGTATTTTCCCACCAATGGTCTCAGCTACGAAGTAAGATGTTTGGCTAAATCTACGTAGGTGCTCCAATATTGCTCACTACATCTACATCTACATCCATACTCCGCAAGCCACCTAACGGTGTGTGGCGGAGGGTACCCTGAGTACCTCTATCGGTTTTCCCTTCTATTCCAGTCTCGTATTGTTCGTGGAAAGAAGGATTGTCGGCGTGCTTCTGTGTGGGCTCTAATATCTCTGATTATCACCAGAAATTACGATCACGCTGATGGGCCGAACGCAGCTTGAGGCAGAAGGAACATTATCGTTTCCCTATTATTTCTGAATCAACTCTTCTTTTTTTAATTGTGTAGTGTTGCATTTCTTTTAAAGTCTATAAATCTTCGGGTCCCTTAGTGTTGTTCCGGGTATGACTACATTGCGACTATAAAAATGCACGGAAATGATAATGTTTCTTCCGAACGATCTCAAATATATCAATACGCTGCTCTGATTCAGGTATTTAACGCTCAACGTATGTTATTATAATAGTGTAATCAATTCCTGATTCTGTTGCCAAGTGGCCCACCAAAATATTAACTTTTTCGACATTTTTCAAAAAAAATATAAAATAACAATTCTTTTTCCTTTCACCCCCCAAGAGCAACGCTCCAGCGTTAAGTTTTAAGGCCTGTTGCTTATGAAAATGAACTGTTCACCTTTTCCTTTTATTCGCAGTCATTAACTAGCTCCACTCATTGTAAAACTTGCCTACTTGTTGTCTGTGATAGACACCTGCTCTATTTGCCAGCTATCTTGTATTTTGGGGCATTATATATTTATTTAACGGTCATTCTCAATGTTTCTGCTGGTGCGTATCAGCTGAGAGTCACATTTGAATTGTATGCCTTCCCAGCATTTCTTCCATTTTGGGGATTGAGCATTTTATTCCTTAAGGTATTTTATTGAAGCTTATACATTGTTAAGGAAATTTCAATAGCAACACTCGGTGGCGTCAGTTTTTATCCTTTCTGTGTTTTGGATGGGAGTTATTCGTTTGTTCAGTGTGTTATCCATTCTTGGGAACTGTTAGTACGTTTAGTGACAGTCATTTGTAATTCATTTTATTGATAAACCGCAGTTGGTGTGACTTCTTACTTGTACTTGCCGACTGTATATTCTTGGTTTCAAGTCCTGTTCTTAGTGGTATAAATTGTTAAAGTTTGTTATTAATGGATTATTCCTATGCAAGTTCATTAAATTTTTGAGCGTTTGTAACGTCACAATAGGTTTCGTTATGTAGTTAAAATCAGTGTTATAATATATTGCTATCAGCTGACAGACATTATCAGCGTAAACTGAATAACTTTACGTAATTAATGAACAGTGAAATAATCTCAGTCCCAAATTACATGCATGTAGAAACAATTATGGATCAAAGTTTTTTATTCTCATTACAATATGCACGTCCTGTGGCCCTATTTACATTTCCCCACATCTCCAGTACGTGGTCAGGTGTGAATGTTTTGAGTGTGGTAGCAGACGAACCAGAGATGTAGTGGGTCTCAGAATCTTCTACCAACTTTAACACAGTCAGTGGAAGGCAAAGAGCAGGAACAGGAGGGTTCGACCAGAGGTGCGAAAGTCTAAAAAAAAGTTTTCTTAGCAGAGGTTGGTCATGGGCTTCCCCCACCACCTCGCGCTGCTTGGGAGAAAGAGCCACGCAACGGTTACGAGGAGTTCCTTCAGAACGCTGCGTCGAAATCAGACCAAAGGTATTTGAATGTTTAAATGTTTAATGTTAAGAATTTATTTATCAGAGGCTTTTTTGCGATTGATTTATTAAGAACCATTTATTGAATTTCGTTCAATTTATCCGATAAAAGAATAATCTTCTCCGTTCTAGATTTTCGTTGCGACCCGCCATGTTGTGCCTAGTTTCAAACTGCAACCGCCAAGAAAGCTAATAAAAGGATTTGTAGCCAGTTTTTGCGATTGCTGAACATTTATGCTAGCGTGTGTCGATGTTTAACAACTTATTGAAAATTTAGTGACAAGTGTAGCTTTTCTTTCGTATTCAAGCACTTCACGCTGGAGATACCAGCCACGAGTCCTGTCGATGCCAGCCACTGTACATAGAAAATCTGCATAGAGATATAGTTACGATATTTGCATTTCAGTGATAACTTAGTGCATGTGTATGTATCAGCATAGTAGTGTAGTGACCACGTGCTCTCCAAGATTTTCCTTCCCCCCCCCCCCCCTCCCCAACAGGATGATGCAAATGTGTATTCAAAAGATTGTTAAGAAGTAACTTTGTTAATTTTTGTCTAACGTTGGTTAAAATAAAATTAACTTTGTTTTTCGAACTAATTTCCGTTCTCGGCTTGCTCATTTAAACCATACCTAAGAAAAAAGAATCATATTAATCACGCTGCCCCTTTACTAAAATTATTGGCACAAGACTAGATTCGTGCAGGACGTAGTTTTCTCTGACTACCCCCAAAATTACAAATTGCGTTATCCGTTGCGACCTCAAATTCAATTGATAAGATTGTACTCTGAACTTTGATGGGCCTAAACATCAATTCTAAAGCGGACAGAATTGTCAGGGAAGGCTACGCTGCCGAGAGAGAAAAAGTGTGCATAACATCCTTCCCCACAGCAGCCTTATATAAAAATGAATAAAAGTAATCCCTGCTGATAAAATTAAGCAAACTCCCTTCTCAGCCTGCCACAGACAGGGAGAAGTAACGACATTTACAATCTAAATACCAGTCGTTCGGAGCTTGCACATTGTTATTCTCTTAACAAGGTTTTTAAATAGTACTTATATTTGTTTTTAAGCAATAAAGTGTATTACAAGAAACAACAAATGAACAAATGTATAGGTCCACTTCTATGTGGTTTTTCTTAAAATTGTGCCAACCCTTATGTGAGGTATCAAGCGCTGTTGATACAAAGGGAGTAGGCTTCTTAATTAATAGAACGGTAGGCCAGAGATTGAGTTATTGTGAACAGTTCAGTGATAGTAAAGCAAACCAACGCCAATACCAATTTTTCGGGTATATATACCGACATCTCAAGCAGAAGACGAAGGGTTGGAAAAGGTACGAGTATATTGAAAGCGTAATTCAGAGGATATAAATTGGGTTGTGGGGGAAGGAGTAGATGGAAGGATTATGGGAGATTAAGGGGTTGGTAATATGAATGAGAGAGGAGAAAGACTAATTGAGTTCTGCAACAAATTTGAGCTACCACTCTTTTCAAGAATTGCAGGAAGAGAATTATACTTGGAAAAGGCGCAGAGACACTGGAAGATCCCAGTTCGACTACATTGTGGATAGACAGATACTCAGAAACCGAACACCGAATTGTAAAGTGTGTCCAGGAGCAGATATAGACTTAGATCGCAGCTTAGTAGTGATGAAAAGCTGACTGAAGTTTAAGAGGATCGTCCGAAAGAATCAGTGTGGAAGGTAGTGTGATACTGAAGTACTGCGGGACGATGAAACGCATTTGATGTTGCTTATGGATTTGGATACTGTGATAAGGATTAGCACAGCATTCAGTGAAGAGGAGTAGACATCTCTAGAAAGGTTCATTGTTGAAACTGGAGAGGAAAATATATCTACCAGGAATGGATCTACGAAGAAACCATGGATGGCAGAAGAAATACTTCATTAGGTCGACGAAAGAAGGGAGTACAAAGAAGTTCAGAGGAAGACAGATATACAGCAATATGAACGGAATGAAATAAATAGGAAATGCTGGAAACCAAAGCAAAATGGGTGCAGGGAAAATATGAAGAAATGGAAATGATATGATCTTTGGAATGATAGATTCAACGAATAGAGAAGTCAAAACAACCATCAGGGAAATTGAAACAAGGACGACATCATGAAGAACGTAATGGGAATTTTACTGTTAAATGCAGAGGAGAGGGAGGATAGATGGAAAGAGTACTCTGAAGATCTCGCTGGGTGGGTGAAATTGTTTGATGACGCGATATTTGTTACTTTTTTGTATTTATTTATTTAGCCTAATATATTTAGGGTCATCAGGCCCTCTCATACTTCAGACCAGGGTTTCACACATACAATGCTTTTTTTTTTTAATTATAGCTATCTAAGAAATAAATTTTTACGTGACAAATACTATTAAAATGAGTTGAGTGTCTGAAGTGACAGTGGTAATAAATAATGTTAATACATTAATAAGTGATGGTACTGATCACTCACGGTAAACAAAACGGGTCAGATCGCTGTTGTAGAAGCAGCGAAAAAAGCATGCCAAACTTAAAAGAACGCAAAATCCCAATGAATGGCAAAGTTTTGCAGTAGTTCTAAATATAGCGCGTACTTCAATGCGAGATGGTTTCAATAATTTCCACAACTAAACTCTGTCCTGAAATATGGCAGAAAACCCAAAGAGATTCTGATCATACATAAAGCACACCAGTGGGAAGATGCAATAAATACCTCCACTACACGATAACAACGGTGAAGTCACTGATGATAGTGCCACTAAAGCAGAGTTATCAAACACGATTTTCCGAAACTCCTTCACGAAAGAAGTAAATATTCCTGAATTACAATCAACAACAACTACCAAGATGAGAATCATAGAAATAGATATCCTCGGTGTCGGAACGCAGCTTAAATCACTTAATAAAAGCAAGCCTTCCAGTCCAGATTGTATACCAGTCAGGTTCCTCTCTGAGTATGCTGATACTATAGCTACATATTTAGCAATTATATAGAACTGCTCGCTCACAGAAAGATCTGCACCTTCAGACTGGAAAATTGCTCAAGTCACACCAATACCCAAAAAGGGAAGTAGGAGTAATCCGTTGAATTACAGGCCCATATCACTAACATCGACTTGCAGTAGGGTTTTGGGACATAAATTGTATTCGCGAACATCATGAAGTACCTCGAAGAACACGATTTATTGACACGTAGTCAGCACGGATTCAGCAAATATCGTTCTTGTGAAACACATCTGGCTGTTTATTCTCATGAAGTAATGAGTGATATCGACAGGGGATGTCAAATTGATTAACTATTTTTAGATTTCCAGAAAGCTTTCGACACCGTTCCTCACAATCATCTTCTAACCAAACTGCGTGCCTATGGAATATCGCCTCAGTTGTGCGACTGGATTCGTGATTTCCTGTCTGAAAGGTCACAGTTCGTAGTAATAGACGGAATGTCATCGAGAAAAACAGAAATAATATCCGGTATTCCGCAAGTAAGTGTTATAGGCCCTCTATTATTGCCGGCCGCTGTGGCCGTGCGGTTCTAGGCGCTGCAGTACGGAACCGTGGGACAGCTACGGTCGCAGGTTCGAATCCTGCCTCGGGCATGGATGGGTGTGATGTCCTTAGGTTAGTTGGGTTTAAGTAGTTCTAAGTTCTAGGGGACTGATGACCTAAGATGTTAAGTCCCATAGTGCTCAGAGCCATTTGAACCAACCCTCTATTATTCCTGATCTATATTAACGACGTAGGAAACAATCTCAGTAGCCGTCGTAGATTGTTTGCAGACGATGCTGTCATTTACCGTCTTGTAAAGTCATCAGATGATTAAACGAGTTTCAAAATGATTTAGATGAGGTATCTGTGCGGTGCGAAAAGTGGCAATTGACCCTGAATAAAGAAAAGTGTGAAGTTATTCACATGAGTACTAAAAGAAATTCGCTAAGTTTCGATTACCCGATAAGTCACACAAATATGTAGGCTGTAAATTCAGCTAAATACTTAGGGATTACAATTACAAATATCCTAAATCTGAACGATCACATAGATAATGTTGTGGGTAGAGCAAACCAAAGACTGCGATTCATTGGCAGAACACTTAGAAGGAGCAACAGATCTTCTAAAGAGACTGCTGACACCACGCTTGTCCGCCCTGTTCAGGAGTATTGCTATGCGGTGTGGGATCCGCGTAAGGTGCGACTGACGGATGACATCGAAAAAGTAAACAGAAGGGCAGTGTAGTGTCACACACATGATACGTGAATTGGAGTGGCAATCATTAAAACAAAGGCGTTTTCCGTTGCGACGGGATCTTGTCATGAAATTTCAATCACCAGTTTTCTCCTCCGATTGTGAAAACATTCTGTTGGCACCCACCAACAAAGGGAAAAATGATCATCACAATAAAATAAGAGTAATCAGGACTCGCACAGAAAAATTTCAGTGTTCGTTTTTCCTGCTCGCCGTTCGAGAGTGGAACGGTAGAGAGACAACTTGAAGGTGGTTCAGTAGAGAGACAGCTTGAAGCCGGTTCATTGAACCCTCTGCCAGGCACTTATTGTGACTAGCAGAGTAATCACGTAGATGTAGATTGTCCATTCCGACGTACTTGGGCAATTCTCGCAGAACAATGTGACAGAACAGACATCTAAAACTGCTAGAGAGTGTCTCCAGGAACACTCTTCTGAGTTTTTAAACACTTCATCTGGCCACGAGACTTCCCAACATGAACAATATTGAGCATATCTGGGTGCCTTGCAACGTGCTGTTCAGAAGAGATCTCCAGCTCCACGTACTCTTACGGATTTATGGACAGCCCTGCAGGATTTATGGTGTCAGTTGACTCCAGCACTACTTCAGACATTAGTTGAGTGCATGCCACGTCCTGCTGCGTCACTTCTGCGTGCTCACGATATTAGGCAGGTGTACCATTTTCTTTGGCTCTTCCGTGTACTTCCAGGATTACATTTGGATTCAGAAAACAGATGAAATGATGATGTTTCCTTCCGTATATAATAAGACTATACATCACAATCGAGTGCAATGGAAGTGTCCAAATTCCACGTCCCTCCACAGAACGAAGATCCTCCCATTGGCGTTCAAGGAGCTGACGACCGACATCCAACACCCATGTCCCAATAAACGAATTGACAAAAGCCACGGGATAGCGATTTGCTCACGTACAGATCACGGTAGTACCGCACACACAAGGTGTGGAAGGGCAGTGCATTGGCGGAACTTCATTTGCGCTTAGGTGATTCGTGAGAAAGGGTTTTTGAAGTGATTATGGCCGCACGACGGGATTTAATAGATTTTGAACGCGAAATGGCGGTTGGAGCTAGACGCATGGTACATTTCATTTCGGAAATCGATAGGGGACTATTTATTCTGTGGTCCAGAGCGTTAAGCGTGTGCCGAGAATACGAAATTTGACGCATCAACTCTCACTACGGACTGCGTAGTGGCCGATGGTCAACACTTAACGGCCGAGAGCAGCGGCCTTTGCGTCAAATAACCAGAGAAATTAGTGAGGGACGTATGATGAATATATCCGTTAGGACAGTGCATCGAAATTTGGCGTTAATGGGCTATGGTAGCAGACGACTGACGCGAGTGCGTTTGCTAACAGCACGACATGGCCTGCAGCGCCTCTCCTGGACTCGTGACCATACCGGTTGGACCTTAGGGGACTGGAAAACCGTGGCCTGATCAGATGTGTCCAGATTTCAGTTGTTAAGAGCTGATTGTAGGGTTACAAACAACTGAACAGCCAAAATCGTATAAAATATTTTTTTTAAATATAGACAACCCGTTTCAACAGACTATACTTCATCTCCATTTATTAAAATGTTTTGCTGTAAAACAGCTGACCTCGCGGAAAAGATGTCAAGTGGATAAAAATAGCACATTATAAAAGGTTTGTAATCGATGAAATATTTAAAAACATAGAGAACCCTTTGCAACAGACTATGTCAATATACATATCGCTCAGTTGCTTGTTGCGTCATACAAGCACTGTACACAACAGCACAACTGTTTTCATACGCTGCACATATTCTAAAACCCGTTTGCGAGCTGATGGTCACTCGATAATTGTGTGGGCTGAGTTTACATGGTATGGACTGGCTCCTCGGCTATAATTGGGTACTAGGAGAAAACGAAGCCACTGACGGTTCTCGTGTTTCTAAATAAAGATAGAATGACATTGCGCTATGTCACTGGGCCACGGCTGTTTACGATTGGTTTGTAGAAAGTTCTTGACAATATGAACGAATGATTTGGCTACCCAGATCGCTCGAAATGACACTCATCGAACAATTATGCGACATAATTATGAACACCTATAGAGGCAATATGGCACAATATTGCTGCAGGGTCTTCCAACGATTTTTTGAGCCCATGCCATGTCGATTTGTTGTCCTATGCTGTACAAAAGGAGATCCGACATGACATTAGGCGGTATCCCATGACTTTTGTCGCTTCATTCTATATCGACTGGCAGCAAGTTATCCAACTGTATCACAATGTTTTGTGGTATGAAGTTAGTGAAAGTAATGTAGAATGCAGTAAAGAATTTTTCATGAGAATTTTTGATGTACGGCAGATAAATTTTAATTAGTGTGTAGAGGTTGTGGCAGCTAATGGGACGATAGAGTGAACGATGTGTACCGGAACTGGAATTGCGTGTAACGACGGCAGTTCTCTACAGGATGAAGTGCAGTGATCGTGGAGTATTGTCGTTGTTATATATCTCCCACAGGAATGTAGGTTGTTTGTCCCTTCGTGTAGGATAACACAGTAGGCTAAGATTAACATTAGTATGGGCAGTAACCAGTATCTATGTATAGTATGGCTTCCTCTACGGATGTTACCTATTTTGTGAAAGTTATTTTGTAATACACACCGACATCGATGTTAACATCATCATACTCTACAGTTATCAGTTCCCTTCTTATTCCACGAAAGTTGGCACAATTTTTACCCACATACCTTGGACGAAAAACTACGAAGTTTGAAACTAAACTGACACTTAAAGTTTCTCCTCTATAATGGTAAAAGGAAGGAGACTTCACAAGATTCCTTTCTACACTAAACGTTCTCATCTATTGCAGAGTTCTTGCGACGTGCTACAGGAGCAGTCAGCCGTTGACAGAAAGAATCCAGTATGACGACAATAAAGTAAGTTTTCTAGAATCAGGAAATTTTCCACATATCCCTCTGAGCCACACGATCCACAACTGGAACTACATCTCTGTAGAACCTTCGAGAAAACTTACTAATTCTGATATCTGTTCCAACTGTGAAGTACAATAATCTGACATACCATTACTAAATTTTGCAAAACTATAGTTAGTCAAAGTCTACTGGATAAAAAAGGATCTGTAGGAAACGATCAGGGCGAACAAGTAGAAAAGAATAGCAGAAGTTAGCAGAGAACTACAAATAAAATGCAAAATATAGGAGAAGACCAATAGAACCAAATGGGCTGATGCTGGTCTAGTCGCCGACCGTATCCCCAGAGAGATATTACGTATCTGGGAAGGAATAAATAGTACTGAAATAACAAAGTAAAAGTTGAAAAATCTGTGGCTCTGTAAAAAGCGAGACTCGGAATTTTACATGACAACAGGCATCAAGCAGCTGCCCTGACTGATGTTGTGTCATCTGTGAAGAAAGCAAATCAGTAACCGAATTTAAGCCATCTACATAACCTAGAGAAAGTTGCTGAGCCGTGGCGAGCTGGTGACAGTTTTATTTTGTTTATGTATCGTTGAGATCGATTGTGTTGAGCTAAGTTATCTTTGCTTTTCGCGTGTCTTATCGTCCGGGTTGGTGGGCGAAAGGAGTTGGTTGTTAGCTTTCGACGGGTAACCCTGGAGATCACATGACATTCGCAGGGAGGCGAGTGTCAACGGCTGCCCAACGAGCGTGATGACCGTTACACGTTGTGGTGTGAAATTGGTTGGGCGTTTTGCCGACATGGGGAGCTTGGAGATACAAGTTCTGTGACTTCTCTGGGAACAAAATTTGGAGGGAAGCCGTGAAGCTGTGGAACCCGCTCCCTCGTATTGTGTACCTGATATGGAGTAAGTTGTCAAAATGGTTCAAATGGCTCTGAGCACTATGGGACTTAACAGCTGTGGTCATCAGTCCCCTAGAACTTAGAACTACTTAAACCTAACTAACCTAAGGACATCACACACATCCATGCCCGAGGCAGGATTCGAACCTGCGACCGTAGCAGTCGCGCGGTTCCGGACTGCGCGCCTAGAACCGCGAGACCACCGCGGCCGGCTGTAAGTTGTCGTAATTGTGTTTGTTCACGACGCACTCGGAGCGTTTAAACTTTATTATTATGGTGAGACTTTCATAGTCGAACCTTGAGCCGGTATAGAAGAGTTCACTTGGCCTCGTTAAATTGTGGCTGTTATTTGAAAGTTTTCTCAGAAGTTTTACTAGTGCTTGGTGCCTCTTGCAATCGAATGATTTTATGTTGCGGTTTTTAAAGCCTGCACTGTGTTAACAGTTGTCCATGTTTGAGTCAAAGGTTCTGCCGAGTGTTTCTATGTTTCAGAGTTATTGAAATGTCTTTGTGATTCGCGCAGAAACTTTTGATTGTGCCAGCTCCTTGGCGGTGAGTGAAATGTCATCCGAGGTCTAGGCCTGGCAGTGTTTAAGAACCTGGCCACTACCGGGAGTTGTTCACATATCGCCATCCAAACTTTAGTTTTTATCTTCCTTCCACCGCTGGTGGATATATAAATACATATTGTATGTAGCCTATTCGTATATGAACTTGTTTCCTTAAATATTGGGGAGTGGTAACTGGGTAAACCTTAAACTGCATAGCATCTGCTGAGTTCCTTGCGCTGCCTTTTTTAGTAACTTTTTTATTAACAGGTCTGAGCACGTGAATGTTTACTTCTAAAGATCAATGTTTCTGGTGTAGTTTTTATGTCTAAGTGGTTGTATCATGTTATGTAGTTGGATCTTAGCTTGGCACTAGTGTTCAAATGTCATTGAGTCACCTTTTACTTGAAATTGTTTTATTATATGCATCTTCAGGGAAATCCTATTGGGAGTCTGAATTTTTCAAGTTTGTCAGTTGTAAGAGGTCCATGATTAAGGAATTTGTTGTTAGCGCATTCGAGCAGATGTAATTTCGATGGATTGCTCACGTGCTGCCTGCGATATGTAAGATATAAGAGAATCTGAGACCAAAGAGCAGTGTTGACTGCAGTAGGAACTGTGTAGTAGCAGGAGTAAGTAGTTGCTAGCAGTCTGGTGTATCGAGTTGGCTGGGCCGGTCGTGGAGGAGCGATGGCGGAGCCTCAGCGTTGTAGTATAAGGTAAAAGCAGCCTCGCGCATATGTAGTACTGTTATATCAAGTCCCATGTAAACGTTCCTAAAAATCTCTTAATAATAATCTTTTTTATAAAAAAATTAACTTTTGAAAATCATTCATCGCAATTTAAAGAATTTACTAACTTCTCCAATCCATGGTCATCCCGATTATTGTAAAGAAAAATCAGTTGTTTCCTTTTATATATGACAAATCTATCGGCCAGCATTGCACTGAGCTGTGCCAGAAAAATTTCTTATAGGAGCAGATATATACGCGTTATCCGGCGACCTTATTGTGGTAAGAATTTTCTATGTATTCAGAATCATCTTTCAGGGCCATGACGCAGCACTGCTGACGTCCAAAATTTACCAGTTCAAATTCACAGTCAATTATTGAAAGGTTATAAGTGAGCGACAATTTTTTATTGAGAGATTAGTCACATTGTATTATTGCAAGATTATAGAATTTATCTGAGGGAGGTTACGGTGAATGTGAATGAAATAAATAATTATATTGTTTTTTACTGTTGGAAGGTTACGCAATTTATTCTTTGGGAGGTTACACTAAATGTGAATATTATTCATATTATTTTATTTTGTGGGGAGGTTACACAGTAATTCTGGTTTCTTAATAAGGGACTGTTTGAGTACTGAGTACGTTGAGTTTCTAACTGTATTTGCAAAGCTTTATCTAGGGGCTTGTCCACAATTTGTAATTCTCAAATTTTTTTAAAGTTGCAATGTCCATAAATTGTCTTAGTTATAAAGTGTGGCTACCAACCATGATTCCATCCTACTTCCTCTTTTATGGTATTTAAGTGTGGTACGACTAAGGAACGACGTATCAGTTGCAATAGTGCTTTTTTTCCCTCCGAAGTTGTCTCGGTGAGGAATTATTTACAAGTGCATCTTATATGTTAGTGCACTTGTTCGTCGTCGACAATGTTATAAAAAAAAGAAGAGATTTTCCCTGTCCTTAAATCTCGACCAATAGAAACGGATCGTATTAAGATTTTACTATAACTGGCATATGAGAGGCCACAGCATTTACTGCTTTACATACAAGAAGTTACAGCATACTAGCCTGAATAACGTAACTATGATCCTGAATTAAATGTCTTATCCTTCCAGCTGCCTAACTGTTCTCAGCAATGTCTAAATATTGTACATAAAGTGGAAACCATTTGAAATTTTCCTCACAACTGTGAAGATTTCTCACAGCTGTGAAGATATCAACATCAAATTCATTCGCACGCAAGCAGCAATTAATAGCTTTACGTACATTTTCAGCTTAATTCCTTTAGCTTCGACTGATGCCAGTTGCAGACACTACCTTTGTGGACGACGGATGTAATAGTAAAATTTCTGTATTTAAGAATAAAAAAACTGCACACTGTTAGAAAACATGTTGAATTTTTCTTCACCGATCGGAGGTTGTAATATTTTATTTCTGTAAGAGAATACCGTTTAGAAATTTGCAGAAAATTTCAAGTAATCTTTCGCTGTCAAGAATACGAAAGTTTTATTAAAAAGATTTAGTAAAAGATTATCACTATAGTAGGCTACATCGTGTAGTAGAAAATACTTTCTGAATAACGCCACATGTGTTCAGAGCATTAAGGAATGCACTCTTAATTGAGCCAGACAGTTACGACCATGCTATTGACAATTGCTAACTTACATCACTAGCAGACATCTCATTCAGATGAGTATCTCGCACTGCGGTTGTCAGATAAAAAGCAGAGAGATATTTACAGAAAAACGAATACGAAATAGTGTATCCTTTGAGGAATAATGTACGTTGTGTCTCGTAGAAGAGAAAAGAAACCAACTGTGGAAAGTATTTCTTAAAGGGAAGTCCACTTGACGTCCATAACAAGTAGGTACATTTAACAGTACGCAAATAAAATAGAATGTGGACGTATTCTGTAATGCAGAGTTCTAAAATAAAATAATTTAGCATACTTTCCATAGAAATGCTGGAACATGTGAGCCAATACTGACCCTACAACTTATCTTAGAAGATAGATTAAGGAAAGGCAAACCTACGTTTGTAGCATTGGTAGACTTGGAGGAAGCTTTTGACAATGTTGACTGGAATACTCTCTTTCAAATTCTGAGGGTGGCAGGGGTCAAATACAGGGAGCGAAAGGCTATTTAGAATTTCTACAGGAACCAGATGGCAATTATAAGAATCGAGGGGCATGAAAGGGAATCAGTCGTTGGGAAGGTAGTGAGGCAGAGTTGTAACCTATCCCTGATGTTATTCAATCTGTATATTGAGCAAGTAGTAAAGGAAACAAAAGAAAAATTCGGAGTAGGAATTAAAATCCGTGGAGAAGAAATAAAAACTTTGAGGTTCGCCGATGATATTGTAATTCTGTCGGAGGCAGCAAACGACCTGGAAGAGCAGTTGAACGGAATGGACAGTGTCTTGAAAGGAGGATGTAAGATATACATCAACAAAAGCAAAACGAGCATAATGGAATGTAGTCGAATTAAGTCGGGTGATGCTGAGGGAGTTAGATTAGGTAATGAGACACTTAAAGTAGTAAATGAGTTTTGCTGTTTGGGGAGCAAAATAACTATGATGATCGAAGTAGAGAGGATATAAAATGTAGACTGGCAATGGCAAGGAAAGCGTTTCTGAAGAAGAGAAATTTGTTGACATCGAGTATAGATTTAAGTGTCAGGAAGACGTTCCTGAAAGTATTTGTATGGAGTGTAGCCATGTATGGAAGTGAAACATGGACGGTATATAGTTTGTACAAGAAGAGAATAGAAGCTTCTGAAATGTGGTTCTACAGAAGAATGGGTAGATCACATAAGTAATGAGGAGGTATTGAATAGAATTGGGGAGGAGTTTGTGGCACAACTTGACTAGAAGAAGGATGTAGGCTGCAATAGGTACTGACAGATGAAGAACCTTGCACAGGATAGAGTAGCATGGAAAGCGGCATCAAACTAGTCCCTGGACTGAAGACCACAACAACAACAACAACAACAACAAAACGGCCTTTTACATGAGACAGAGACTTCAGTCACAGACCAATGTAATACGAACTTTACAGAAACAAGTGTAACTTGTTTTACTTTGCACATCTCAAGGCAGCTGAAGTAATAGCAAAGCAGTCATTGTTGAATCAAGAACGTAAAAAACGAGGAAAAGTGATGTGGTCGTCAGTGGCGAAGAAGGAGCTATAATTGAAGGATAGGAAAGCTGCCGTGAATCTTCAAAGTTATCATCCTGGCATTTTTTCTAGCGATTTAGGGAATCCACACAACATTTCAGTCCGGATGGGTAGATGGGAATTCGAAACTCTTTTCCTCCTGAATTCGATTCCAGTACCGTACCGCTGTGCCACCCTCTCGGTCTCAAGGACATGGCTAATATGCAATCACGATGCAATAATTAGGTAAAATATGAAAATATCGCTCGTCTGAAATCCGCTTTAATGGTTCCCTTTGGCGAATTATTCTCGTCGACTAACTCAATGTACAAAAAATGAAATCGCTTCAAATCCAAACCAATAATGCTTATAGCTTCAAGTTGATCTTGAAATATAACTGGCAGTAATTTAGTCTGCAAATGCATCTGCGAAACACACTGAATTCGTAATACCGTAAAGTTAAAAATATAGAGCAATGAAAAAATGATTAACAGTAACAATACAGCGTAGTAGCTACTTCTCGAAGTTTTAACCTTTTGTTTCTATCCAATCCTGAAAGCAATACTATCGTTTTGGTTCAGTTTAGGTCGATGATGAATCCATTACATTCCCTGTGTTTGTCCATGCATCTTCGTTCAACGCCGCGCGGAGTGGCCGCGTGGTTAGAGGCACTTAGTCACCAATTGCGTTGTCCTTCCACCGGAGGTTGGAGTCCTCCCCCGGGCATGGGTGTGGGTGTGTTTTGTCCTTAGCGTAAATTAGTTTAAGTAGTGTGTAAGCCTAGGGACCGATGACCTCAGCAGTTTGCTCCCTTTGGAATTCACAGCCGGCCGGTGCTACCGTGCGGTTCTAGGCGCTTCAGTCTGGAACTGCGCTACTGCTACGGTCACACGTTCGAATCCTGCCTCGGGCATCTATGTGTGTGATGTCCTTAGGTTAGTTAGGTTTAAGTAGTTCTAAGTTCTAGAGGGCGTTCGACCTCAGATGTTAAGTCCCATAGTGCTCAGAGCCATTTGTACCATTTTTTCTGGAATTCACACGCATTTGAAAATTTTTCTTCGTTCAACTTTCTTTTCTCGTAATATGGAAGTTTGAAACCTCATAATATTCATACCTACTGATACAGCTCGAAATGTGCCTGTCAACTTTCTTGTGTAGACTATTCAGTTGTAAATCAAAGTGTCTAAAGATGGTTTCCACACGACCTTATGGCCCGAGTGGCGTCCCCGACTGTGCTTCGCTCCCCCTCACGTTCATCGGAAAAACAAGCAGGAGGCGGAATGCCTTTGGCGGAGCGTAAAAGGCTCGTGCTACACGTTCGCGACACGTGTCCACTTACAACAAAGGAGCGCGCAGCATTCGGGAATTTATTGGATACACTCGTTCCTGGTGCAGACGTATTGTTACGTTAAAGAACATATTCGGCACATGAGCTTAACGCAATACTTCAGTGTCATGGAACACTGCATCCAACTCCTCTGGCAAACGGCACAAAAGAGAAGTTTTGCATCTCTTAACGGCTTACTTTTATAATTCCCAGAACATGTGTTGCGAGTAAAGTCAAGAAACACACTGCTTCGTCTCACATACGTCTCGCGGAGTGATCATGATAGTAACAGGAGTCGTCGTTCTTCAACCGGACAATTCACAAACTGATTAGGAAAGGATACAATAATAGAGGTACTCGAGAACCATTCGGCCACATACTATAACGTAGTGTAGATACACTGTATTTCTCTCTGAACATGTGCCGCTGATTGTGCTAATGTACTCACAGTCCTCACTATCAGTTCTTTAAGCCTTCGAATTCGCAAGATGAAATAGTTTCAACAGTCTAATTATCTACAGAAGAGTTGATGCGTTAAAAATTTGACGTTAAGCATGCAAGCGAGAAGTCCGCTACTGTAGCTGATTGGCCAGCGCAGCTGGCTGCCACGCGAAAGTTCCGGATTCGATTCCCAGCACTAGCTGAAACTCTTCCTTGTTGAGAAGACCGGAACACGCGGTGCACTCAGTCGTGAGCAATAGCGGCTAGAGGTCACGAAAACTAACAATAGCCGGGAGAGCGGTGTGCTGATTCCGCACCCCTCCATACCGAATCCAGTAACACCATCGGCAGAGGATGAGACGACGGTGGGTAATGACGGGCACGTCAGGGCCTGTGGACGAAGTTGACCTTTACCTTCAAGTACGTAAGCAGTGAAAAGCTTACAAATGTTTTGAAATTATGTATAAAGTTACTTCGAAGTCGTTAAGAGCTGTCAGTATCGAAAACTGGTTGAGTGTATCCTGAGTAATTTCTGCTCCATTTTAAATGAAAGTTATTTTCCCACGCATCTCATTGTTTATGACGGCGTATTTCTTGAACTGTGTGTCATACAATGATGCATTTTTGAATGTATATCCAGTGGTTCATGTCGATACTGCCTGCGAAATGTACCGTGAATAAAGTTGGCACTAAAGAAATAAATTAAAAAGGCATGATTTACGAAGATGTTTCACTACATGAACAGTGAAAATGTAACAAGCGACCTTTTTTTTCCTTTCATAATTTTTTCGGGGTGTAAGAGAAAATAAGTTTCCTAAAGGTATAAAATTATGTGTCAAATTGTTTGGAAGGTGTAAACTGCTCGAATTCTCAAATACGGGATTAACATAATCTAAGTAATTAACGTGGCTTGAATTACGCTGCCTGATGCCATACACACAGTTTCTGATTGAACACTTATCTTACTGTGTTAAATATTTGACGTGAGATTATACACTGAAGAGCCAACGAAACTGGTACACATGCCTAATATCGTGTAGAGCCCCCGCAATCACGCAGGAATGCCGCAGCAGGACGTGGCATGCACTCGACTAATGTCTGAAGTAATGCTGGAGGCAACTGACACCATTAATCCTGCACGGCTGTCCATAAATCAATAAGAGTACAAGGAGGTGGAGATCTCTTCTAGGCAGCACGTTGCAAGGCATCATAGACAGGCTCAATAATGTTCATGTTTGGGGAGTATGGTGGCCAACGGAAGTGCTTAAACTAAGAAGATTGTTCCTGGAGCCACTCTGTAGCAATTCAGGCCGTGTGGAGTGTCGCAGAGTCCTGCTGGAATTGCGAATGTCCGTCGGGATGCACACTGGACAGGAATGGAGGCAGATGATCAGACAGGATGCTTACGTACGTGTCACCTGTCACAGTCGTATTTAGATGTTTCAGGGGTCCCATATCACTCCAACGGCGTACGCGTACACCATTACAGAACCTCCACCAGCGTGAACAATTATCCGCTGACATGCAGGGTCCATGGATTAAGGAAGTTATCTCCACACCCTTACACGTCCATCCGCTCGATACGATTTGAAAGGAGACTCGTCCGAACAGGTAACATGTTTCCAGTCGTCCACAGTCAAAAGTCGCTGCTGACGGGCTCAGGCGAGGCGTAAAGCTTTGTATTGTGCTGTCATCAATGGCGCAAGATTGGGCATTAGATTCTGAATCCCATATCGACGATGTTTCGTTGAATGGTACGCACGCTGACACTTGTAGATGGCCCAGCACTAAAATCTGCAACAATTTTGGGGAAGGGTTGCACTTCTGTCACCTTGAACGATTTTCTTCAGTCGTCGTTGGTGCCGTTCTTGAGACTGCGGATCTTGGAATATTGAAACAGAATGTCCGATGCGTCCAGCTCCAACTACCACTCCGCGTTCAAAGTCGGTTACTCCCGTCGTGCAATCATAATTAAGTCAGAAACCTTTTCGCATGAACCACCTGAGTACAAATGACAGTTTCGTCAATGCACTGTCCTTTCGTATCTTGTGTACGCTATAATACTGCCGTCTGTATGTATGCACGTCGCTATCCCATGACCTGTCACCTCAGTGTAAAGTGTCAGTTGGTGGTTAAAGGCAGAGCAGAATTCTTATGTTACCCTTTTTAAGAATTTCAAACTGTGTGAAATGATCTTAGCGCCCGTTGCACGTGACTTTATAAGAACTGGTTGTAGCTAGGTGCATACCGAATTTTTCTAATGAGTTCAAAAAACAATAAGTGTCAATGGTGTTCGATGTAACATCTGTAGAAATGAACGCATTTGCATAAAATGTGGAACTGCATCAAAACCAGTTGGAAGATAGATGATGAAAAAGTTAAAAATATTGTTGACTTGAGGTTTAACATTGTTCAAGGTTCAAATAATTACTCGAACTGCATCATGATTTAACAGTTTCACATGCAGAGGTAGAAGAAGCTGTGAGTTTGTTAAAAACTAGAAAGTCTCCGGAGAAAGATAGGATGCCCAATGAATTACAAAGTATGGAGAATATCCACTAACTGAACAATTAACAAAGCTGGGTAACGATGTTGTAAGTGGTAATAAAATCCCAAACGACTTGAGAACTAGTATTACACTTAGCATGTACAAAAAAGGAGCTTCGAAAGACACTTCCAAGTACAGGGGGATCAGTTTACTGAGTTCCGTTCTTAAACTTATAGTAAAAATAACAGAAAATAAAATAAAAAGCATTACAACCTTTCAGATGAACAGTACGGTTCTAGAACCGGTAGGTGACGCACAGGACAGTTTATATTCCTGGACAGGTTGCAGAGTTGTCCATTGAATACAACAGACAAGCTTATCTTAGTTTTATTGATTTACAGAATGTTTTCGTTAGGATTCAGTTAACAGGTGTGATAAACCTGCTCTACGATCGAGGTATACTTTCCAACTTAATTAGATGAGTGAAGACATTTTTTCCAACAACTACATCTTAGCAAAAATTGGTTCCAGGTTAACTAATATCAGAGCTGTGTGATATCAGGCAAGTTGACTGTTTGAACCTTCTACTTTTTTATGTAGTCTTCGACGAGGTGATAAAGGAGGTACTGGCTGATAGTGGTTATGGAGTGGGGACGAATAAATTACAGGCAACCTTCCAAACGTCTGACTTAGTGACATGGCATCCGAATTTTGGAGCCTTTTTAATATGTAGCACTAGCCTTTTTCCTTTAGCTACCGTGAACATACATTTCTATCTATTGTAGAAATATTATTTCTCATCTCCATTATATGGGTGCTCCTTGGAATCCCGTAATTTTGAAAGATACAATTTACACATGAACTATTTCTAAGAGCTTCCGTTGCATGTCTCTGTGGTTTTCGATATTACTTCCACTTTTTCGTGTCTCCGTATATGTTCTGACGAAATTTTTATTTAATGAATTAGAAGTACAGTCAGCCAGTGAAAAATACGTCCCCCTGAGACCCCGAGGCAAGCTACCCCAAATACGTGGGAGATACGGCGAGCTTCTGAAATAGTACGTCATTAATATGTTCAGGTTGTACTGATTGAATGAACACTGCAATCACATAATTCAAGAAAATCAACAATCTCTTTAAGCTATCTCACCTTATCAAAACTATGAAAATTATCAAAACCATAATAACTCAGATGCCGATTTAGTGACCAAACATCACTTTACCGCAGCACCAAACACAATGCTTGCGGTCGTCTGATTATGTACGTGGACTAGTTGTAACTACAGCGCCATCTAGTCGAATGTTCCTGATAGTATGGCGACTGGCCATCACATCCATTTCGGCATCTTAAAGCACTTTAGCCGAGCTGTTTTTTCCCCATTATCTTTCATTTCAATGCAATTTTTGATACGAAAGTCTGCGCGTGATTTGATATTTGCTACAAAAATCTAGTTTCGAAGTAAAGCTTAATTGGAGTAGGTATTAGGAAGAGAAACAAATTTTAAAAGAAAAAGTTTCAGAATTTAACTGATATTTGATTTGGGAATTACAGAGAAGTTAGACTGGATTATCGTTTTACGCAATTAGAAGGGTGATGAACATCAACAAAAATTAGATGGTTATACATAGAAAGTAGCATCGCGATACGTTGTTATTTTGTAACAAAGAATTTAGCTGCATAAAATTGACTGAAGCTATGTTATGTCTGAGTTGACACTCGAGCTTTCGAAAATGTTCACCACGTTCTCCTTCAGGAGCAGACTGACAGCATCGATGTGCAACGCTTATACAGCAATAAGTTGGCTTACTGATGGAGGATGTAGTGACGTCATCTGAGGCGGGATATTTATGCACAAATGTACGATACGGAGAGTGATAATTCTGAGCCCTTTCTCTTGCCCCCCTTCAGGGCTCTTCGAAATACACTACTATCCATAAAAATTGCTACACCAAGAAGAAATGCAGATGATAAACAGGTATTCACTGGACAAATATATAATACTAGAACTGACATGTGACTGCATTTTCACGCAGTTTGTGTGCATAGATCCTGAGAAATCATAACCCAGAACAACCACCTATGGCCGTAGTAACGGCCTTGATACGCCTGGGCATTGAGTCAAACACAGCTTGGATGGCGTGTACAGGTACAGCTGCCCATGCTGTTTCAACACGATACCATAGTTCATCAAGAGTAGTGACTGGCATATTATGGCGAGCCAGTTGCTCGGCCACCATTGACAAGACGTTTTCCATTGGTGGGAGATCTGGAGAATGTGCTGGCCAGGGCAGCAGTCGAACATTTTCTGTATCCAGAAAGGCCCATACAGTACCTGCAACATGCGGTCGTGCGTTATCCTGCTGAAGGGTTTCGCAGGGATCGAATGAAGGGTAGAGCCACGGGTTGTAACACATCTGAAATGTAACGTCGACTGTTCAAAGTGCCGTCAGTGCGAACAAGAGGTGACCGAGACGTATAACCAATGGCACCCCATACCATCACGCCGGGTGATACGCCAGTATTGCGATGACGAATACACGCTTCCAATGTGCGTTCACAGCGATGTCGCCAAACACGGATGCAACTATCATGATGCTGTACACGATCGCAGGCGCTCCTGTCTGTGATGCAGCGTCAATGGTAACCTCAGCCATGGTCTCCGAGCTGATAGTCGATGCTGCTGCAAACGTCGTCGAGCTGTTAGTGCAGATGGTTGTTGTTTTCGCAAACGTCCCCATCTGTTGACTCAGGGATCGAAACGTGGCTGCACGATCCGTTACAGCCATGCGGATAAGATGCCTGTTATCTCGACTGCTAGTGATACGAGGCCGTTGGGATCCAGCACGGCGTTCCGTATTACCCTCCTGAACCCACCGATTCCATATTCTGCTAACAGTCATTCGATCTCGACCAACGCGAGCAGCAATGTCGCGATACGATAAACCGCAATCGCAATAGGCTACAATCCGACCTTTACCAAAGTCGGAAACGTGATGGTACACATTTCTCCTCCTTACAGGAGACATCACAACAATGCTTCACCAGGCTACGACGGTCAACTGCTGTTTGTGTATGACAAATCGGTTGGAAACTTTCCTCATGTCAGCACTTTGTAGGTGTCGCCACCGGTGCCAGCCTTGTGTGAATGCTCTGAAAAGCTAATCATTTGCATATCACAGCATCTTCTTCCTGTCGATTAAATTTCGCGTCTGTAGCACGTGATCTTCGTGGTGTAGCAATTTTAATGGCCAGTAGTGTAACTCCGAGTAGTATTAAGTTTGAGATCTTTCGTAGTGCGGTTTCCCTCTTGCTGAATTTTCCATGTTTCTGAACTTAATATGACGCATTTTCACATTTACTGCAGCTTTCATATTAAGCACTAGGAAAATGGCTATGAGCACTGTTTAACTTAACATCTGAGGTCATTAGTCCCCTAGACTTAGAACTTCTTAAACCTAACTAACCTAAGGACATCACACACATCCATGCCCGAGGCAGGGTTCGAACCTGCGACCGTAGCAGCAGCGCGGTTCCGGACTTAAGCGCCTAGAATCACTCGGGTACAACGGCCGGCACAACGCACTAGTTGTCTGCCTTATGCAATTTTCGGCACTTTACATAGTACACAGCAAACACCAAATACTACCCAGAGTAAACATCCTTTTAATGAATATATCATTTCTTTAGTTTTCCCATGTGAGTAGAACACTGGTCTGATAACAAATTCACTTAGCACGCACGTTATTCTGTTCGAGGTTGCGCCGCAGAATAGCTGGAATGCCGATGGACAATCTTTTTTCGATGAACGAATGTTGGTTTCCCACACTGATGTGCCCCAAAAGGGCGAAACGCGCGTAAATAAAAATGATTTTGCAACCGAAACTGTCTCATTTCAAGAGTTTTTCCGTTGGCTTAGTGTGGTAGTACGTTTATCTGTGACAACAGATGTAATTTGCTGGGGTTTACAACCGTTTCTCCTGAACACAACGTTACACATATTTTAATTCGGTCTGATCTGAAATTACCTTCAGTCACCATTAGAGTGATGTAACATTCCTGGCTCTTGCAGCAAGTTTTCCATATTGTAATCCATAGCATCTTGCGTTCGATGACTTTGACACTGGGTCCGTAGCTGCGATGATCAAGATACCGGCGCTCACAGATGCAATAATGGTGGGCGTTATTTAAAAATATACACAGATGCAAAGTCTTGTTTGGCATATGTGCCACAGATGAATTTTTTGTAAGCTACTTGATAATGGCATAAGAGTTAAATTGCACTGCTAAAAGAAAATTCTGTGTTCTGTGTACAGGAGCACCAAGGTATAAAATGTGCAGATGTGCACCGTCGCCAGTGATCAGGTGGCACTGAGGAGGCCCGTTTGTGCACTTTCTGTTTTTTCACACAATAACTGTGATGAGTTTAGAGATGAATGGTGTTTGCAACATTCTAGAGTAGACCCATGCCTCACCGACGAGTATTTATTCCTGCTGAACAGCTTCTGCCATTTGAACGGGGTCGCATTGCGAGCCCGCGTAAAGCTCTATGACCGTAGCGACGGATAGCGGCATATGCTGGACGCATCATATTGGTGGTGTATTGCCGCTTTCAGCAGTGGTCTGTGAAACATTCTCACACCTGTAGACCAGATTCTGGACTTCCCCGTAATACAGACTCAAGTCAAGATCGACGCGTTTTGCGAGTAGCGGCGGCAGCCGAACATCACCAGGGAACGAAAGCTGGCCACGTGTTGCACTTGATGTTTTCTCCGAGACTATTCGAAACCGTCTGCTTGCCGTGGGATTAAAAATCAGGTGTGCCTCCGACCAGGCTACCCCTGACGCCACTGCACCGTGAATCAGTTGACTGGAATGTGGGGGCTCTGGTGTCTCTGGCAGCGAGTGTAGGTTCTGCCTGTATGCGAATGGTGGACGTACACGTATTGCGTATTGCAGAGTGAATTCTCCCTCGACACACAGGCTCCATTAGGGGTCCCATGTTGTGGTACACCATCATTTACAACTCGTGGTCATATCTGGTGTTTCTGCGGGGTAAAGTGAGCAGTGGCCACTATATTGCACAGGCTCTTTTCGCCATGCTACTGCTATTTCCTCGACACCAAGGCGATGTTCTTCTTCAGAAGGACAATGCACATCCTCGTAGGGCTGCTGCGACGCAACGTGTTCTTCGTGGACTATAACAATTGTCCTGGTCAGCGAGATCACAAACATTGTCGCCATTTAACACGTATGAGACTCGATGAAGCAGAAATTTACTAGTTCTTTGGGGCCTGTAAGAACAGTTGCCAAACTGCAACAAAAGGCCCAAGCTGCTTAGCCTATTGCAGGACGCCATTCGGCACTTTTATCATCGTCTGCATGTGGAACTAGCGCCTGCGTTGTCGTCACTTGGGGACAATGACGGGGGTTGGGTGTAATCTGTACACAGGTGTGACAGTTTGCAGTTTGCGCACCTCTTGCTGCAGGAGTGTGCGCATAAATTTTTTGTCACATACTCCTACAGTGATTAACTACTTTTCACCTCCCTTGTCAATAAGATGACCTTGTCCTTAAGGTTTGTTGCATTTTACTTTAGACAGTGTATACGATTGTAAAAACCATAAAGTAAGAATAACAGCAGGTAGCCCTAAATGATTAAACGCTAATGAGTTATAGTAGGCAGCAGACATCGTAGAAAAGAGCTTGTCGATGTTTAGAACTAAGGAAATTGGCCACTTGCAGTTTTGCACATGGTACTTAAGTTCAGTGACCTGCTTTCAGCTGACGCGGGAAATCATGCCACAGTTTGTTTGTCTACTGGGTACGTCTTGCTCCCTAAAACCTATAGTTTCTATAGTACTTATTAATCAAACGAAAAATGAGTTAAGGGTTTGGAAAATTTTATCTTCAATCAAATCATTACGAAGAACTTGTTAATCTGACTATAGTCTTTATAAAATTAGAAAACATATTAATAGCCAAATCACTACGTGCAACGTCGGGTTGTCATTACAAGTGTTCCTGGAAGGAATAAAAGGAAGACTGGTTTCAACGAAGTGTCCCTGAAAGCAATTCGCAGTTGCAAAGTTGCAATGAGTCACCTCACCCCCCTCCCCTCTTTCCTAATATTCCGCTCCCCCGAAAAACTAATTTCTTTTTCTACACGTAGGAAAGACACGTCCGTATGGGCACGACTGGCAGACCCAGCGAGACAGACTGTCCACAGTGAGATTTGATAAAGCCCTACATTGGTTAAATGTTTGACACACCATGATCAATAAAGGAACATTAGACTTCAAATGCTTACAAATATGTTACATTTGTTGCAACAAAAACAAATTATCAAATGCATATCTAAGGCCTACTTCCATTAGTCTTACAACACCAGATACTTGAGCAAGCAAGCCCACGACCAATGGCAGAGCGTAAGTATGCTTACCCTAATGAACAAAGTACACCAACTAAAACTAAACTAAATGACCCTCTAGCTTTCTTTCTTTCTTTGCTTCCTCAACAGACACTTCTCACTCCATCGTCAGTCTCAGAAAGATGAAGTACCCGCTACAATGGCGTGGCGAAGTATTAGCAAGACTTCCGGTGCTGAATATGAGTGAAATGTGCAGGCGGCACGCCGGCCGTGGTGGTCGAGCGGTTCTAGGCGCTCAGTCCGGAACCGCGCGACTGCTACGGTCGCTGGTTCGAATCCTGCCTCGGGCATGGATGTGTTGTGATGTCCTTAGGTTAGTTATGTTTCAGTAGTTCTAAGTTCTAGGGGACTGATGACCACAGATGTTAAGTCCCATAGTGCTCAGAGCCATTTGAACCATTTGAGCCATTTGCAGGCGGCACTGTTGTCACACAAGTATTGCGAGCAGTGGGCACCTGTTCGAAATAAGCCGTTGGAAAGTGATGTTTCCGCCACTAGCGATCCAAAGTAAACAGCCGAAGTATGGGGCTGGCTCTGAGCACTATGGGACTAAACTTCTAAGGTCATCAGTCCCCGAGAACCTAGAACTACTTTAATCTAAATAACCTAAAGGCATCACACACATCCATTCCCGTGGCAGGATTCGAACCTGTGACCCTAGCGGTCACGCGGTTGCGGTTCCGGACTGAAGCGCCTAGAACCGCTCGCCCACAACGGCCGGCCCAAGCATGGGGAACCACCCAAAGTTTATTGTACACAATTTCCACAAAAATAGTATCCACAATGAAACAAAAGAAAGGGAGGTTCTTAAATAAGTGAAACAAAATGGATGCTAGTTCTGCAGTAAATGAAACAAAATAAATGATGGTTCGTAAATAACGGCGCCACTCATACTTCCCGAAACACAGAGCAACTAAATAAATTTCGTGATGCTTGAAGCAGTATCTTACTCTTAAGAGCTTTACGTTAAAAATAGGGAATTAAGATTCTGAGTCAAATGATCTTTGATGAGCACACTGTCCAAATAATCTTAGCTTAAAGTCGAAAAATAAGTTTCTCACTTCAGGTTTAAAACCAAGAACCAAATTCAAGCTTCAGTCAATTAGAATAAACACATAAAAACTCTTACGATGTACTTCGCGGAAAAAGTATTGAGAGTCAACAATAAAGACACATTTAAGACCGACAACGATAGAAACTTCCAGTCTGACACAATCAACTACACCGAGTCTCAAAGAACATGCCGCACTTCACTTAAGAGTCCCAGCAGAGCAGGCGGGCTGCTGTCCAGAAGTCGATGGCCTAGCCCTTGCCACGGTGTAGTGGAGATATTCAGGTTGCTGGCTGCAACGGGACTGCTACCCGGTACTCATGCGCCGGGGTAAAGAGCCACCTCGCGGACGGATACGTACGGGCCTATTTTTGGCACGTCACTTGGAGGATGTATGATGAGATGCTGTTTACCAACGACCTCTACCATCGCCGTGCACGCCGCTTGGTGACTTGGCCGGAGTGCTGTTGATATCCTCTGCTGGTGTCGCCATGGATTTCCTGGGTTGCAAAGCTCCATATTGCCTCTACTGTAGGCGGATGTGTCCGTCGCAACCCCCGTGACAAATTCTTTCTGCGTAGTGCCGTCGGCGCCTGATGACTAGGGCACCACGGCAAGTACATCACTCTGAGAAAACCATGCATTTACCTTCGTAGGCCCATGAAAAGGATTTTTCTAGTAGGCAGAAAATAGGAATACGAGGACTAAGACTAAGAGAACATTTGTACCTCTCGCCTCTTGTATCCTTTCTTGTTTCTCAGTAAGTTAGCGCCCCTCTGTGCCTGTGTCCTTAGCGTGGGCCGTTTTCGTTACCCCGTCGGCACTCACCTGACGGCACTTCGCCAGAAGCAATGTGGTTGCCTATTGGCGCGTATCTAGACTAATCACTCGATATGAGAGCTCACACTGTAAGAAAATTATTCTAGAAAAATGTCTTTATTGTCTTGCGTATACATTATACACTCCTGGAAATTGAAATAAGAACACCGTGAATTCATTGTCCCAGGAAGGGGAAACTTTATTGACACATTCCTGGGGTCAGATACATCACATGATCACACTGACAGAACCACAGGCACATAGACACAGGCAACAGAGCATGCACTATGTCGGCACTAGTACAGTGTATATCCACCTTTCGCAGCAATGCAGGCTGCTATTCTCCCATGGAGACGACCGTAGAGATGCTGGATGTAGTCCTGTGGAACGGCTTGCCATGCCATTTCCACCTGGCGCCTCAGTTGGACCAGCGTTCGTGCTGGACGTGCAGACCGCGTGAGACGACGCTTCATCCAGTCCCAAACATGCTCAATGGGGGACAGATCCGGAGATCTTGCTGGCCAGGGTAGTTGACTTACACCTTCTAGAGCACGTTTGGTGGCACGGGATACATGCGGACGTGTATTGTCCTGTTGGAACAGCAAGTTCCCTTGCCGGTCTAGGAATGGTAGAACGATGGGCTCGATGACGGTTTGGATGTACCGTGCACTATTCAGTGTCCCCTCGACGATCACCAGTGGTGTACGGCCAGTGTAGGAGATCGCTCCCCACACCATGATGCCTGGTGTTGGCCCTGTGTGCCTCGGTCGTATGCAGTCCTGATTGTGGCGCTCACCCGCACGGCGCCAAACACGCATACGACCATCATTGGCACCAAGGCAGAAGCGACTCTCATCGCTGAAGACGACACGTCTCCATTCGTCCCTCCATTCACGCCTGTCGCGACACCACTGGAGGCGGGCTGCACGATGTTGGGGCGTGAGCGGAAGACGGGCCTAACGGTGTGCGGGACCGTAGCCCAGCTTCATGGAGACGGTTGCGAATGGTCCTCGCCGATACCCCAGGAGCAACAGTGTCCCTAATTCGCTGGGAAGTGGCGGTGCGGTCCCCTACGGCACTGCGTAGGATCCTACGGTCTTGGCGTGCATCCGTGCGTCGCTGCGGTCCGGTCCCAGGTCGACGGGCACGTGCACCTTCCGCCGACCACTGGCGACAACATCGATGTACTGTGGAGACCTGACGCCCCACGTGTTGAGTAATTCGGCGGTACGTCCACCCGGCCTCCCGCATGCCCACTATACGCCCTCGCTCAAAGTCCGTCAACTGCACATACGGTTCACGTCCACGCTGTCGCGGCATGCTACCAGTGTTAAAGACTGCGATGGAGCTCCGTATGCCACGGCAAACTGGCTGACACTGACGGCGGCGGTGCACAAATGCTGCGCAGCTAGCGCCATTCGACGGCCAACACCGCGGTTCCTGGTGTGTCCGCTGTGCCGTGCGTGTGATCATTGCTTGTACAGCCCTCTCGCAGTGTCCGGAGCAAGTATGGTGGGTCTGACACACCGGTGTCAATGCGTTCTTTTTTACATTTCCAGGAGTGTATATCATTGATCACGACTTTGTCATATATTGATCGATGCGAGCGTCGCGAATAGTGTAACTGGAATTCTTCTTGTGATATTTCGACTTTCACTTAATATACCTGGGCCTGAATCGCGAACAGTAGGAAAGCTGAAACTTTACCAGTACGGATATTTCCGATAAAGGCCACAATGTTCATTTGACGGTCGAGACATTCTGCAAATTTCATATTGTTCTTGACTTAGAGGTGTTTGCGATGAGTGGGTTAGTCGCGGGGAACACCAATGCAGACGCAAGTATTTTCTGCAGTGCTGGCAACATACTTTTCGTGCCACTTAGCTCACATACAATAATCCCATAGAATATGTACAATAATTCCATAGCTCACTTACAATAACCCCGTAGCTCACGTGCAATAATTCTATACCTCAAGTACAATAATTCCATAGCTCACGTACAATAATTCGTGCTATTTGCCATAGATAACAAGGATTAGCAGCAATGAGGGAAGACACGAAGGATATTAGCTTCTACCGATCCCTACCGAACCGAACTAGGAAGCTTGAGCTCACCAACAGAATTCTCGAAATTGCTCATATTCTGCACTTTCGGCATAATCAATACAAGAAAAAGCATCAGTAAATGGTGTTATCATACAAGTCATTGTAATAGGTCTATATGTACTAAAGCCAGAAAAATTATATAATATGCATTATAGATGTCTTAATTCTTGATATTATATCGAAAAATATCTTAAAAATATGCGTTTACTCCCCAGATGGCCAAACATAGAAATATGCATGTAACATATGCATTTGCATGGAAATCTCAGTTCTAGTCACATGGAATAAACTTCTTTGGCAACTCAGCTTTAAGAAAGAAAGTATTCGTTGCCCGGAAACGCACTGTAGGAATAATATGTAGTCGTCAAATTTCTTGTAAGGGTACATTCAATTATCTCATGCCTTGCAGAAGCATCGAGCGAGGGGTATGGTGCTCATAAGAGTATAGACGACATGAGACGAGTCTTGAACCGTTGGGGGTGTGGAGCTTCAGATCGATATATCTCGTTTCCTCTTGGTGCTCCATGTGAGTACACGATACGTGTCGAAATAGCAGCGAGGAAACGAAAGTCCTGCGAAGCGGACAAGGGAGTGCAACACGGATGCGGCGGCACGTCCGGCCGTAAATTGCGGACGCTGGTGGATGTGCGAGGCGGCGTTCCTCTCCTCTCCTCTAGTCGCGGTCGCGGTGTAATTGGCGCGTGTTCACGTGGGACGGCAATTACACGGCCGTACGTGCGCCGCCCTTGTTTGGTGCTTGTGATTTGGCTGCAATCTCATTATTCGGCGCTAGTTGCGCGCCACCTCTCGCTGGCGAGAGGCAGTCATTTGGCCAAGGATTGTGTTGCCTGATTAACACTGCACATTCCGCGCCAGACGTGTGCAATGGAAACGGTGTTAATCATGGGCTAAACTGCAGCCTCGCGAATAATGGAGCAGACTGTGTCGCTGACAGCGGCCGTGTGTCCGTCTGATGTCCGGTACTGTACGACGAACACAGTTCTTGGAGTTCTTAGTGTTCTCGAGCTGAAATTAGCGGGTGGCTCACGTGCATAAACAGGCGAGTTCGTAAAGCGTCGTTTATGGAAGGATAGGTCACAATTCAAGAAAATTTAGCTTACTCTTAACCAAAACCTGAGGATGAAGATAGGATTGTGTGGGTGCACTAGGTCGACACCCTTAGCGCCTGCAGAGCATGTGATGGGACGAGATAGATTAAAACAGCTGAAAATAAAGGAACTATACCGTAAAAAAAGAAAAACTGACCAGATGCGAGTAGTACTCGAGCAATGAGGATTCCGTACAAATTTACTCATGTAAATGGACGTTTCATCCATTCCGGGATCGAGGTTTTCTATTATTACTTCCTCTAATCAATCGATATCGGCAAGATGTCAGCCCCAGAGGTTCCAAGACTTTCGAGAATGTTTTAATTTCAAGTTGGATGAAAAGCGACGAAAGAAAATTCTTTCATGTGATATAATAACAGATGAACAGGTTTTAGATTTTTTCTTTTGGTTTTAACCTATGAAGCTTGCTTCCCACCGAATTTCATAATTCTAGGAAAACGGGAGTTATCCCGAAGGTCTTGATGATTGCATTTGCGAGTATCAAAATATGTGCCATAAACGGCCTTATCTTTTGATTACATCAATTTAGAAGCTAACATTTATTATACTACCAAGGAACCACAGACCTTGACTTGATACCTCTATCCGTTCCTCAGAAAATGGGGGCTTAACAGACGGCCAGGCAGATAGGCACAAACATTGAAATAGAAAAAAAAAATCGTGTGATATAATTACACATTCACAATTTATGGATTTTTTTCTTTTTATTGTAGTGTCAAACCACCTTGCCAAATTTAATGATTGTAGATCAACGGGAAGAACACTGCAGGTTATTATCTACTAGTTTGAAAGGATCAAAATATGTAACACATATGGCCGTTTATTTTTATTGCATTAGAAGCTTCACATTTTTACATCGCCAAGGTGCGTCACCAGTTACTGAGAAAAATAGTATGAACAGCCAGAAAGACATTGCACATGACAACTTTGCAGAGATTAGCTCACCAATTTCGAGTTGATCTCGGTCCACTTCCTACGTTGTTCCAACTGGATGTGCACGTAATTGAATTGGGGTGTACAGTTTAGTTGAGTGAACCGTTCATTTTCCTTTCCATTTATTTTCCAAGAGAAGGAATGTGTGACCATAATCATGTACTTCGTGAGACCATTGCTGGTAAATTCTGCAGTTGTATCGTCATGGTAATTCAAAATGTGTAGGATATGTTGCACGGAAACCGTTATATAAATTTTGCAACTACTGTTTTGCCGGTTTTAGGATAAATAAATGCAAATTGTCAGAAAACTAAATTTCATCAATTGCTCAACCCATCCCAATTTGTCTAAGCCTAACGAATCTAATTTCACCCCACAATTTCAAGGATTGGCACAATTAATTAATTAATAATTGCAACAGAGTTCAATAAATAACGTAATAAATGAACCTATGCCAATCCCAATGATAAGATTGCAAGCTAGTGATACATTTACATTGTGGTTCATGGTAACTTGCTCCATTAATGTTACCTGTTGCGCATGTAATTGAATTGTTTAACAAATTTGGTAAAATGTCGATGTTGACTTTTGTTTATAATGGTTTCTCAAGTGTTTGTCTAGAACAATTGAAGTCGAGTTCTTAACCCTGAGGTAAAACGTGTGGCGAGACTAGGAGCTAGCCTACAAATAAAATACCATTCAGTGACTTATATAGAAGAACCAGACGATAATTTACAACCTGACCTTTTATTATCATACTGCAAAACCTTTTTTGCTACTTTTAGGAAACCAACAACGATGGATGTCATCAACAATGCTAATTCTTGTCACCTGACAATAAAAAAAGCCGTTTTCCTAATAATGCATAAAGGAATGGTCAAATTACCTCCAAAACCAGGCCAAAACCAGAGGGAATTAGGGACTTTAAAGAAAACTGCAATCACAAATGACTATCCCTAGACAATTGTTTATGGTTTTTTCAAACAATTCAATCAAAAAAACCCTCATTTGCCTCAAATTCTTGTGTAAAAAGATTTATATGTGCACACTATCTGGCAGAACCAACAAACTATTTAGAAATACTGACAAAGTCGTTGTTTTTTCGACCGCATAGATGTCTTTCAATAAACTGAGGCATACTACTGGGAATGCTAATAAACATTACTCTGGCTCAGTTGTATATATATTGGCTGGCTATGATTGTGAGAACTGGGCGTCACATCAAAACACGTTTCAAAGACCACATTTCAGGTGTTTCGCTTAGCAGGTCAGTTCTCGGACTACCCCTCATAACCTATAATAATTCAGAAGGTGATAGTACACACGGCCTTGAGATTCTTCATATCGGTCCTAAGGGTTTGCTGTTGAAATATTCGTTCGCTTAAGAGTAACCCTTCAGTTCTTATAAATGAACAGCGAAAAATGAATGTGAAAAAGCTTTTTCGATCTTTTTAAAGGTGTTATTTAAAATAATAGCTGCTTTCTTGTCTCCTTTATTAGACCATCACTCTATATATTCGCTTTTTACCTCATTTTTGCTGTTGATGTCGATTATACAGTGAATGTTTACCAGATTCATTGACCTTAACTTTCTTTTTCATACGTTCATGGAATTTTTATTTCCATATATATTTTGAATTTAGGTATTTTTAATGATAACGTTGGTAGATGGTGACGGACTTCTACCAGTCTCATTGATCTGAACTTCTGATTTTTCATGCGAGCCTACAAAATTTTTAGACTGTTAATATTTCTGCTTCTATTTAATTTCAAGTATTTTAGACGCCGCGATAATTCTGAGCTGATTTTATTGAATTTTTATCAGTTTTTTGATACCCAGAATTCTGATTACTGATTTTATTATGTCAACACGAATGCGATATAAAACCTATGGAAAAAGATTTTGTAAATGATCCTCATGCTTCAGATAATCATGTTCTTCAGTACTTTCAAATATACAATTATTCATTAGTGTATTATATTTCTAGGCATTGCTTCTGCTGCGACTTATTTTTCGCCATGTAGTGTCATCCCTATAATGATTGACCTTCTGGTTTTTGTACGAACACTGTGCTATCCTTCCTCTCTTGACGTCGACTATATGTTGCATGCAACGAGTTAATTAATGGAGAAGGACTTTCTCGTAAAGCTCCTGTTGTGACCATGTGTCGCCACGCCGCAGGTTCACATCATATTACAACCCGGACCAGAAGAACGAGCAATAATATTCATATAATTCAAATCTTCTTCTGTTTGTATACGTTTCTTATACAGAAGACCTTTTTCGCTAACAAGATGCATAGAAGATCTGGACGAAGAATGCTGCGTTACGTTCGCGGCAAAAATTTGCGATACTGTTAGACAAAGACTTCGTACATCGATATTTCAACAAAACGATAATCTGTGGCGTCGATGTCACCTTTCAAGCACCTTGTGATAACAGTATTTTATTGCACGTCTTATTTGAGCACGTAAGCTTTTAAAGAAATCCGTTCAAATGATGCCACTAACTGCATTGCGTCAGTACAGTTTTAATGTCAGTGTTCATGTCAGCTTTAACTGCAGTCAGAGATAACACTCTTTTTGATGATCGGATTGGCTTCAAATGGCTCTGAGCACTATGGGACATAACATCTATGGTCATCAGTCCCCTAGAACATAGAACTACTTAAACCTAACTAACCTAAGGACATCATACAACACCCAGTCATCACGAGGCAGAGAAAATCCCTGACCCCGCCGGGAATCAAGAAGACGCTCATCACTTCAGCCCTCGAACACCCGAAAAGTCGTGCAGTTTCCGAAATTGTCTTGCCGAGACTCTGGGCCACCACAATTTGTCCTCGGTGGAACTCAGTTCACGCACCTTCCCCATCCTAACGCACAGACAGCACGCTCACTGATACCATATATACAGTGCGTGTGTCTGACAAGCAGTCATTTCTCATCAGGTGACGCTGCTCACTTCTTCATACTTCCCGGTTCATACTGATAACTACACGCCATCATAAGAAGCAATATAAGGCGTCCTCCTGGTACATCTTTGACCACCAGCAGCCATCTTGATGATGTCTCTATGGAAACAGCGTCACTGAAGGTACCAACCATTGCCACGAGGCGACGACCGATCACCTTGATTACATCCTATCACACTGGCTCTCTTAATTTGAAATGTTTTTAACTCATGCGGTTATCACCATTGAATTGATGTATTTATTTGTAAGCTACTTTTTGTATAATGTTATACAAATTGTTTACCATTTTCGTTCATACTTTATCTTTCACTGTAGGTCATCTTACGCAAGTCTGACTACGACACACCTGTGCCATATTAGCCATCCGTAGCAGTAAACACCTGTCATTTCACGGAACTGTTCCGTGCACCGTAGACCGCAACACATTGCTAAATGCTACGATATTTTAACTCTTACTGGTTCTTCTTTTCTTTCTTTTTTCGCTCACTAAATTATTTTCTGACTTCCCTATTTTCAATTCACACTTCAAATCTTTACAGTGTGGTGGATCTGAAGATGGACAGCATAAAGTTCAAAATTGGTAACCATATTTAAAGAAATGTTTTTATGATAGTGCTTGTTATATTAGATGATAAATTCACTGATAAACGCAGAGGAGAAAGCGCATTGGTGGAAAGAGTACATTGAAAGATTCTATGAAGGGAAAGACTTGTGTAATGACGTGACAGAAAAACAAATAGGATTCTGCTGGGAAGAGATACGAGATCCACTGTTACAACCAGAATTTAAAAGAGCTTTGGGGCACTTAAGATCATGTAAAGCAGAAGGGATGGATAACATTCCACCAGAATTCCTACAATCATTCGGGGAAACGGTAACAAAACGACAACTGACGTTTGTGTCTACTATACGAAACTGGCGATATACCATCTGACTTTAGGAAAAACATCATCCACACAATTTACAATATTTTTAGAGCCAAAAGTCCAACAACTTTCAGCTTAACACCAAGTTGTTCACCAGAATAAGATACAGAAGAGTGGAAAAGAAAGATGAGGATCTGTTAGATGACAAACAGTTTGGCTTCAGGAAAGATAAAGACACCGGAGAGGCAGTTCTGACGTTGCGATTGACAATGGAAAGAAGATTAGAGAAAAATCAAGACACGTTCATAGGATTTGTACACCTGCAAAAAGCGTTCGCCAACCCCAAACGGTGCAAGATATTCGGAATTATGAGGAAAACAGGGGCAAGGTACAGGAAAAACGTGTAATATACAGTATGTACAAGAACCTAGAGGGAATAATAAGAGTGGAAGACTAAGAACGAAGTGTACGCATTAAAAAGGGTGTAGTCTCTCGCCTCTACTGTTCAATCTATAAATCAAAGAAGCAATGTCGGAAGTGAAAGATAGGTCAAGAGTATAATTAAAATTCAGGGTGAAAGAATATCAATGATAAGGTTCGATGATGACATTGCTATCCGCAGTGAAAGTCGACAAGGATTACAAGATCTGTTGAATACCATGAACAGTTGACAGAGTACAGAATATAGATTAAGTGTAAATCGAACAAAGACGGAAGCAATGAGAAGCAGTGCAAATGAGAACAGCGAGAAACTTAGCACCAGGTTTGGTGATTACGAAGTAGCTGAAGTTAAGGACTCTGCTAACAACATAACAAAATAACCTATGACGGACGAGGCGAGGAAGACGTAAAAAGCAGACTAGGTCTGGCAAAAAGGGAATTCCTGGCCAAAAGAAGTCTACTGGTATCAAATATAGGCCTTAGTTTGAGGAATAAAATTCTAAAAATGGACATTTGGATCGTAGCATATATAATAGTGAAACGTGGACTGTGGGGAAACCGGAACAGACTTGAAACGAAGCATTGTGATACTACAGAAGAATGTTGAAAATTAGGTGGACTGATATGGCAAGGAATGAGGAGGGTCTCCGCAGAATTGGCAAGGAAACAAATATTTGGAAACACTGAAAAGAAAAAGGGGCAAGTCGGCGGATCACCTGTTAAGACATTGTACCAGAACTATTGAGTGGAAGGGCTAGGAGGAAGTGTGGGTGACATTCTTTGAACAATTTCTATTTATTACAATTATGAACACAGCAAACATTTTAAAATACCAAGATCGTCAGTAAGGGAAATCGTTAATATAATCCTAGACACAGTAAATGTTGATACTACTAATAATGACACAGATTTTCGAACAGTTGATTTCTATGACTTAGGTCAGTTGAAAGTATAATTGAATTAGTTGAACGTCCGAACTAGTATATAGATAAATGATTTTGAGAATGTACCATCGTAAATCAGGAGAAATTTAACACTGCATTCATGAACAAGGCCAACAGCCTTGCCACAGTGGTAACACCGGATCCCATCTCATTACCGAAGTTAAGCACTGTCGGGCTGGGATAGCACTTGGATGGGTAACCATACGGTCTGCCGAGCGCTGTTGGCAAGCGGGGTGCACTCAGCCCTTGTGAGGCAAACTGAGGAACTACTTGATTCAGAAGTAGCGGCTCCGCTCTCGGAAACTGACGTACGGCCTGGAGAACGGTGTGCTGACCCCATGCCCCTCCATATCCGCATCCAGTGACGCCTGTGGCCTGAGAATGATACGGCGGCTGGTCGATACCGTTGGGCCTTCATGGCCTGTTGGGCATTTTTTTTTATTCATGAACAAGACTGCAACAAAAGTTCTATACCTAAGGCAGCCCACACTGCGTGTCTCCTTGGCAAATAAATTCGCTTGCATTAAATAGCACCGGAACAATAACCAGCTCCCGCTAAAGAACATCGGTCAATTCTTTCAGCAGCCCCCAAAAGGTTCCACTATCATCAGGAAGTCTCTCTCAATCACTTGTAAAAACATATTTTAATGGCAGCGGCACTGACACAGAAACCGACCAAAATGTTAAGAAGGCGGCGCGGCGAGCGGTGTTCTGCAAGGAAGGCAAGCAGACTCAATGACCTTCGGAGACGGACAGCTGGATCGCAAGAGAGGTCGCCATGTGGCCCGGCAAAGACTGGCTGCCAGCAGACCGCGCCACTTCAAGTCCCGACGAGTCGGCGCTGGAATTCAAGTCACCGCAACTGTTGACGACTTAATATCAGCACAGACATCATGGGATAACTTTTGTGGTGTTAGAGGCAGCTGTAGGCGGTAAAAACTGCAGAGGAAGACAGAGATTGGAATATATCCAGCAAATAAATGAGGACGTAGGTACCCTGAGATGATAAGTTTGGCAGAGGAGACGAATTGGTGGTGCTCCACATGAAACCAGTCATAAGGCCGATCGACCAAAAAAGGCCGAGTTTGTAATGATTTGGATTAATCACTGCACAAAACAATTACAACTTTTTAAGAGTTTCATTTTTATTGTGATAAAAGACAAAAACACACGTAAAATTATAGAAGAATGTACATTAGAACCACACTGTGTTTGTCAATATAACTGTGGAAAAATTTGAATAACTCAGTTCTTCCAGTTTCTGTACTAATGCGTTCAATGAAATCGGGTAGTCACTGAATTATCTTCAGTACACTCCAAGCTAAAATTATTGTCATTAATATTGCATTTCCTTGTGTTTACTATATAAGACCTCGTACTGGCACGAACGTCAGTGAAGACATTTAAACTATGCAGGGGCGACATGACTGCATAGTCTGAAGTAATCCACCTTTGTATATCAAGCAGCTAATGGTATGAACGTTGCACGTGGTTTTTTATTGACTCTGCTGCTAGAAATGACTACTTATTTGAGCACCCAGATATCTGATCTTTTCCCCCGTGTCACTCGATAAATGGATTCCTAAGGCAATGCGGGAAGCAACAGATAACAACAAGTACCATTCCCAAGTACAGAAAGGGTCAAAAGATGGCGACGCAGCATTCCAAACGTATACCCCAGTCATACGAAGAGTCTCTGAGAGCAGTAAGGTGGGCAGGAGAGGCTAGTGACTTGGCTGGAACTCCGGCGGAAGCTGGTATCCTGTCATGTGAGGGGTCGGTCAACCGTAGAAAGGGCGAGAGGGCGGGGAAAGGAGGGAGGGAGGCAGGTCTGTGGCACGAAAGCAGAGCGGGCGGGGCAAGGGGCGGAGGAGGCAGGAATGCCAGCCAGCAGTCTGGGGCCGTGGAACGCGCGCGCCCACCTCCGTCCGCCAGCCGCGGGCTCCGATGCTAAACGGCGCAGGGCAGAGTCCTGGGGGAAAAAGACCGCGAAAAGTAGAAGAGAGAAAAAAATCAGCGGAAAGGCGAACACATGTATTGGATTCCGGAGATTCGCCTCTCTAACCAACGGGCTGCATATGTGCTGCGTTTCGCTCCACGTAGGATTTAAAAAACCTTTATTCTTTGCGATTTATATGTGACTGATTACGCAAACTTGTGATGATATATGACGCTAGGGTTATGTGTGACCTTCGCTACTCGGTCCACAAATCATTACATGATTTACAGAATACAGACGAAAATTTAACAGCTTAAGGAACTAAAAATATTAAATAATTCTTAGATATATGATTTGAGGTAATGTTGTTGGGTTGCTCTTGTTGTTGTTGTTGTCGTGTCGGTCCCCAGACTGGTTTATTGCAGTTCTTCACGCCAGTCTATGCTGTGCAAACCTCTTCATCTCTGCAGAACTACTCCAGATTACATCCATTTGACCTGCTTGCTTTAGTACCTACTTTAGTGGCGGTGGTGGTAAGTTTCTATGTGACCACACTGCTGAGGTCATCGGTTCCTAGTCACACTACTTAATCTAACTTGAACTAACTTACGCAAGGACAAGACACACACTCACGCCCAACGGAGGACTCGAACCTCCGACTGAGCAAGCCGCGCCAACAGTGGCAAGGCTCCCCAGACGGCGCGGCTTGCTTTAGCACATCCTTGGTCATCATACACTGTTTTTAGCCCCACAACTCTTTCCATGAGAATATGGCATTTTCTTAATCTCTTAGCATGTAACCCATCAACAATACATTCTGTTAGTTAGGTTGTGCAATATACGGGAAAAGTAAGGTCTGCTCTGGAGCAAAATAGAAACCACGGCGATAATCCTATGAAGCATGTGTTGGAAACATCGAATGCGTCATGTCAGTCATTCAGTTCTGAACGCACAGTGAGCACGGAAAGATGCCTAGAAAACATCGTGTCTCAACAAGAATGGGGGTCTGGTGAGAGATTTCACCTGATGCCATGCAAACGTCAAAACATAACATTTTACATAGGAAGCGTTCGATCACCCACAATACAGCCCATAATTGGCTCTCCCTCAGTTTCCATCTCTGCTCACATGATTCACTGCCCATGAAGATAACATTTTGTAACGGACAGGAGCTGTAGACGGTGTAGAGAACTGGTGGAAAGCATTGCGGCTCCCTTCTATGACGAGGGAATTGCTACGAGAAATGTCTAAGTCGGTGCAACGACTATGTAGATAAGTGTGTAGCTAACTGTTGCAAATAAAACATTCATGATCTTCACAGCCCTCGTATATCTTAACACCTCGGTTGGATTCAGTACATATCCATTAGTTAGGCGATATTTTCATCTGCCCTTCAATATTCCTCTGTGTCGCCACATTTCAAAAACTTCTTTCCCTTCCTGTCTGAACCGTTTTCTGTCCGCGTTTCACTTCTGCACACTCTAGACGAATACCTAAAGAAAACAAGACACACCAGACTAATATCTACAGAAAACAGTTGAATGTGTACTCAGGGTTGTGAAATTTCCGTCTTTCGAAACTTCTTCTTTTTATACAAGGCGTTCGAAAATTCCTGTTACAAACTTCTAGGACTTTCAGAAGAGAGTGAGTAAATAAGATTTTGAATGATGGGAACCCAAGACCGGAAACGACTGTGTAGCATACAGTAGGTGTGCAACACAGTAGTCACGGGGGGTAGGGAGGGGCGGGGGGTGGGCTTGGTGGTTGGTACGTCAGATTGGCAGATGCCATTTCTGCACCTACATCTATATCTACATATATACTCCGCAAGCCACCTGACGGTGTGTGGCGGAGGGTACCCTGAGTACCTCTACCGGTTCTCCCTTCTATTCCTGTCTCGTATTGATGGGGAAAAGAAGGATTGTCGGTATGCCTCTGTGTGGGCTCTAATCTCTCTGATTTTATCTTCATGGTCTCTTAGCGAGATATACGTAGGAGGGAGCAACTTCAACAAAAGCCCACACCGAGCTACTGAGCGTCTCTCCTGCAGAGTCTTCCACTGGAGTTTATCTATCATCTCCGTAACGCTTTCGCCATTACTAAATGATCCTGTAACGAAGCGCGCTGCTCTCCGTTGGATCTTCTCTATCTCTTCTATCAACCCTATCTGGTACGGATCCCACACTGCTGAGCACTATTCAAGCAGTGGACGAATAAGCGTACTGTAACCTCTGTCATACCTTCCTGACCTGGTCCGAGCCTCATTCACGCGTCTAAGTGTTACAGCAACATGTCTGAGTACACCTTAGCAGATTATACCGATATGGTCCTTCTGAAAGGCAAAGCTCACGGTAATGGAAGAGCTCATCTCACCTTTATAAAGATCGCCCTCCACAACGTCCGACTCCATCGCACATCCTTTTCACCACCATCGGCTTCGAGAACAGGTGCCTTCACCGTCAGCAGGCGTGAAGATGGTGCTCCAACGAGACGCAGCATATCCGCTTAGGAAGAGTTCGTACTGCATCACATTGAAAAGAACCCGTCAACGATTAAACGAGCAATTTCTTTGACTATCAATGAGTGGAATTGTAAAACATGTGACGAACTGGATAGTGCCTAATCAGTTACTTATAAAAGTGGTTGTGTTACCAACATGTTTTCAAACAGTTGAAGCACGGAAACGGCACGTTTCGTACACGAGTTCCAATTCAGAATAGTATCTACTCACTCCCCTCTACAAGTCCTCGAAGCCTGTAACAGGAATTTCCGATCATCCTATAGGCAATATCTGATCATAAGTAACCGGATCTTGTTTGTAATGTAGAACTGACCACTAGCTTTCACAAGAAGCGATCGTAACATTAAAAAAAAAAAAAAAGGAGGGAAGCAGTGTGTTGTCAATAGAGAAGGAGTAGTAGAGAAAGGGTCCGATAAAGAGACCTCTGCGTCTTCGAACGTGGAGTAGTCATCGGATAGCATCGGGAACATTTCAACCCTCTTAAAGATGCAGAAGTCAACTTTTGGTGACGTGACTGAAGTGAAAAGGCGACGGAACAACCACACCTAATACAAGAGCAGGCAGACTTCATGCACTGATGGACAGGGACTATCAAGCATTGCGGTGCGTGGCTGTAAGAGCTCGAGTGCTGTCAGCGAGGGGAATCATGAATTACAATGTACTACCAGTAGTGTAGTAAGGACAGCGTGTATAGGGAGTAGAAGAGAATGGGTCACAATGGTCGAGCAGCTGTTCACAAGTCACACATTACTGTAGACAATGGTAAGCGACGCCTTAGGTGGTGCAAAGAGCGATACCATAGGACAGTGGATGAATGTGAACGAGCGATTTCGAGTAAGCTATCACAGAGATGAAGGGTGGAACCACCCCACATTAATAACTTATGGGTAACTGGATACTTTTGATCAGATAGTGTATATAGTCTACATTTTATATCATGTCCCTCGATCATTAACATTTATTTTCACGTCAAAGTAACAATACTCATTCACTCCTTTCTTAATCTACACTACTGGCCATTAAAATAGCTACACCACGAAGATGACGTGCTACAGACACGAAATTTACCCGACAGGAAGAAGATGCTGTGATATGCAAATGATTAGCTTTTTAGAGCATTCACACAAGGTTGGCGCCGGTGGCGACACCTACAATATACTGACACGAGGAAAGTTTCCAACCGATTTCTCATACACAAACAGCAGTTGACCAGCGTTGCCTGGTGAAACGTTGTTGTGATGCCTCGTGTAAGAAGGAGAAATGCGTACCATCACGTTTCCGACTTTGATAAAGGTCGGATTGTAGCCTACCGCGATTGCGGTTTATCGTATCGCGACATTGCTGCTCGCGTTGGTCGAGATCTAATGACTGTTAGCAGAATATGGAATCGGTGGGTTCAGGAGCGCAATACGGAACCACGTGCTGGATCCCAGCGGCCTCGTATCACTAGCAGTCGTGATGACAGGCATCTTATCCGCATGGCTGTAGCGGATTGTGCAGCCACGTCTCGATCTCTGAGTCAACAGATGGGGACGTTTGCAAGGCAACCACCATCTGCACGAACAGTTCGACGACGTTTGCATCAGCATGGACTATCAGGTCGGAGACCATGGCTGCAGTTACCCTTGACGCTGCATCACAGACAGGAGCGCCTGCGATGGTGTACTCAACGACGAACCTGGGTGCACGAATGGCAAAAGTCATGTTTTCGGATGAATCCAGGTTCTGTTTACAGCATCACGATGGTTGCATCCGTGTATGGTGACATCGCTGTGAACGCACATTGGAAGCGTGTATTCGTCATCGCCAAACTGGCGTATCACCTGGCGTGATGGTATGGGGTGCAATTGGTTACACGTTGAACAGTGGTCGTTACATTTCAGATGTGTTACCACCCGTGGCTCTACCCTTCATTCGATCCCTGCGAAACCCTACATTTCTGCAGGCTACTGTACGACCGCATGTTGCAGGTCCTGTACGGGCGCTTCTGGATACAGAAAATGTTCGAGTGCTGCCCTGGCCAGCATGTTCTCCAAATCTCTCACCAACTGAAAACGTCTGGTCAATAGTGGCCGAGCAACTGGCTCGTCACAATACGCCAGTCACTACTCTTGATGAACTGTGGTATCGTGTTGATGTTGCATGGGCAGCTGTACCTGTACACGCCATCCAAGCTCTGTTTGAGTCAATGCCCAGGCCTACCAAGGCCGTTATTACGGCCAGAGGTGGTTGTTCTGGGTTCTGATTTCTCAGGATCTATGCACCCAAATTGCGTGAAAATGTAATCACATGTCAGTTCTAGTATAATATATCTGTCCAATGAATACCCGTTTATCATCTGCATTTCTTATTGGTGAAGCAATTTTAGTGGCCAGTAGTGTATTTTTCTTAGCATATCTTGAATTGATGCGATTTGTTCTTCTGTCAATTGGTTTACGATCGAGTTCATTTCGCATGTTCCTGTGATTAATGCTGTCGCTCTTTACCAGTCGTCTCGATACACGCAGCGACTGAGCTGACAGTAAACGTTTAAATGTTGGGCCTCAGTTCTTGGCTTGCAACAGAAGAAAAAGTTCGGAAGATGCAGGAAGCAGATCTATAAATTAATTAACGGCGTGTGCTGCTTCATGTTGAACGGAACGCGTCGCCATGAGTTGTCCAGCTCCTCCGGTTGTTGCCAGTTTCTTCACGCAGCATTTCGAGTCACAGGCACTCGACTCGCTACCTTGTAAACCTAAGGTAAGCCGACAGCACCTTCGTCGTGTAGAATCGTGGTGAGACAAATCGGCGACTTCGTCAGACAATTTAACCGTCTCTATGCCAACACTAAATTTACTACGGGGATAGAAAAGGAGCATCAGATACCGTTTCTAGATGTGCTAGTTACGAGGAATGGTGAATACCTTTGTCACAACGTGTATCGGTTACCGATGTGCTGGATCGATAACTACATGGACTGTCAAAAAAACACTCTATTTAGAAAAGAAGACTGGTTGATACTCTCGTAACGCATGCAGTACTAATTTGTGAGCCGCAGCATCTCTTACGCGAGGTGTGACACCAAGAATGTTTTGAGGAGCAACGGATACTACATCAAGTACATAAGATGTGTCACGATGTCTCACACCTGGCGAAGTGAAATGACCTCTGTCAGAAATTCTCAGGGTGACGGACGTAATCTGTCTTTTACTGCACAAACACGGCATGGAGGCCGTTTAAAAACTGGCCAAGAAGATCGAATAGTGTCTCACATCGAAAAAGGACAAAAGAGGCCTACTCACAATGTCGGCAATATTTCGCATACCGTGTACATGGAGAAAAGTCTGTGTTGGAATGAGCGGAATATCCATCCATACGAGAGTCATTACAAGTTGAGAAAGGTGGAGAAATCAGCTGTGATGGAGGAAGCATTATGTGTCACTGGTTGCGCCATAAAACTCGCCAACGTACAGGTTCTCGTTATGGAGAACAACAAGATAGAAAAAGTCCTAAAGGTAAAGGGATCCATGGTGCAGCGAATGACCATTTCAGACTGAAGAGACAACCACAACGATAGCAACCACGGAAGGGCTCTCAGAGACTGGCGCGACAAGTCACTACGCCACGAGCTGCGGACTGTGCGTTGAAGGTGTAGGTGTTCTGTAGCCGTGACGTGGATGATTAAACAGAACATAATATTGAGAAGGTTTTATTTTTATTCATGTTGGCTCATTGGACTCGCGTTTGGGAGGGCAACGTTTCAAGTTCGCCTCCGCCCATCCACATTTAGTGGAACGTTACTCCTTAACAGCTGTTTCGTTTTACCTTTAAATCAAATGGGGTGGAAGGGCTGACCCAATAAAGTGAACATTTCAATTCCAATGGGTTTATTAACTCCCAAAAACGATTTAACAGGTTCCACTTTTTTTTAAGAGACATTCAATACATAGAATCATAAGTTAATAAAACATTTCCCATAAATATTAAGGACAGCCAGTCAGTCGAAATATTTAAGAAACTCATTACATAAGATCATAACCAGGTTAACAAATTATTAGCCCACAATCTCCCACAAAAATTGAAAAAATCACTAAGGCTGAATTTAACCATAACGTCAACAAAACTAGTTAAGACACATTATTTAAAACCATTTCCATTTCTAAACTATACATGTAAAGTAACAGTTGACACAGAGCCCTGGCTTTACAGAAATACTCAAAACACACACATATTAAACGTAACTTGTCCATCTTCCAGAGCGACCACCTGTGAGATGAACCTTTATGGCATAGAAAGTTACAACTTTCTACAATGATCAATGTGTAACAACGGAAGCAAGGTCCAGGCTTAAAAGGCCGAAGTGTAACCACGAACTGTGGAACCGACTGAGAGAAGTAATACTCAACTTCGAACCAAGACGCAGTTCCGTTTGCACCCCCACGTCGAGTAGATCAAAATATGTTGTAAGCAGATGCTACCGAAGAGGACCACGAGCTCAGGTGAAGTCCACCGTCCATAAGCCAAACCTGTAATCTAAAGGGAAACCCGGTGCTTCGGTTGCCCACTGCCTCAGCTCACTGAAACACAGATCGCACCCGACAACAGGAAGCAGAAAAACTTTTCATAATCTTAACATTTAAGATTGACCAGCAAATTACCCTATAAAATCAATGCTAAACAATAATTAATTTCAATCACAAGTGCTTCCTTTAAGAGAAACAGTACCTGATAACAACACTAAGAGTGAGAAATGAACTGACTCAGGAAAACCAACACTCACTAAAACTTAATAACACATATCTGCAATTACATCAATATTATGGCAAAGCAGAGCACACGCCTTGGAAGAGGCCTCGAATGAAATCGAATAAACATAATGTCACACGTCTTGCACCATCTTACTGTACCAAGAGCGATCACAAGCACAGTTAACTAAGCGGTCTTAGTAAATAGGGTACTTAATTTGGTGTCTTGATGCTGGGGCGACTTTGCGAAGGTGTCAAACCATCACTTCGCAAGACCATAACAGAATGTTTCTCCAAGGAAGCGGGCACATCCACAGCTCTGGAGGTTGCTGGAGAATACACAGCGCCGGCCAACTCCCGCCGACTCTAATACAACTACGTGGCAATCGCCGCCCGGCCTCAGGTACGCCGTCTTTGCTTCTGTCCGGCAGCCAACCAACCAACTCGCACACCTCCGCGCAACGTTTCCAAGCGTTGTGTCCTCGCCCACTGCTTGCGGTCGCGACTATCTTATGTCTCCAGCCGGCCCAAGCACAAAGAAAAACATCTGCACTAGGAAATCTATCGTACTCATGTCAGAGATACAACTGGTGCCAGTCCATCCACGGCTCATTTATGTTTTTCCTTGATTTTCCGAACTCGTTCCATATAAATACCATCATTGTTCCTCTGAAAGGGAAAGGCCCATTCTTTTCCCATTTCTGAAATATTCCGAGATTGTGCTCCGTCTTTAATAACCACGACGTCAGCTGGACATTAAACCCTGATCATCCTTCCTTCCATCCTTCCTTTATTTCCCTTATCTCAGAATGCGCACCACAGCGTTTCTACTTTAAATGAGCGCTGCTGATGATTCTGTCTCTCATTTCGATTCAATATTTCTCTGATAGACGCTCTTGACTAAAAAGGCCCCAACTAAGCCGCACCATAGACTTACTGTTCATTTTAGGAAGACACAGAAAATTGATCGGAACGTTTTAATTGAAGTGTTTCCTTAGCTTTGAAAGGGTTGTCCCGTTTACAGATACAAAGCAGAGGGATGTCACTGACTCCCGACCGCCTGAGACATTTGTGCGATGGCTTACAGGCATTTCCGTTACGAACAAGCGGGCATGCAGATAGTCACCTGAAGGAATAATCACCAGTTGACCTCTATTACCGGCCGGTGTGGCCGAGCGGTTCTAGGCGCTTCAGTCTGGAACCGCGCGACCACTTCGGTTGACGGTTCGAATCCTGTCTCGGACATGGATAGGTGTGATGTCCTTAGGTTAGTTAGGTTTAAGGAGTTCTAAGTTCTAGAGGACTAATGACCTCAGACGTTAGGTCCCTTAGTGCTCAGAGCCATTTGAACCATTTTTTGACCTCTATTATCAGTTCAACAAGAATCGTTTTAATCCATATAAAACCGTTGAAACCATCAGATTTAATAACCCTGGTAAACGTAATGATCTTATGCCAAACTGCATAAATGTAAAGATCAAAAGCAGTTCAAAAGTAGCAAAAGTTGCCAGACAGGACGCTAAAAATGCCTGGCTGAAATACGAAATTAAGTCACTACGTACAAAGGAACAAACAATAAAGCACGAATTACACGGAATTCACCTTCAGCTGGCACAAAAATTAAATAATCCTACTATTTTCGCTTCCATTTTGGAAAAAGTCGAATGCTGCACATGCAGAACCATAAACAAAACGTGGCTAAAGCGTAACAAGAAAATTAAAAATCTCAAATTGTACCACACAAACTCTCATAACAACAAATACATTCCCACACACCATTCCTATCCTAGGATGATCAGTCTTACAGATATAATACTAAATAAAACCGAACAACGGATCTTAGAAAAAGACCTAAAACACAACGTTGACTCACCAGCAAATGAACAACACGCAGAAGAGCTCATTATAAAATCTGAATATATTCTCACTAGAAAAAAAATGTCAACACAAAGATAACTAGGCAGAAGAAATTAAAAAGCATAGAAACAAAAATTAAAAAAGAAAACAATAATATCAGAAATAATTGTGATAAAACAAAACTTAAAAATCTAAAGGAAAAACTGCAAGCAGAAAACATTATAACAAAATCTGACAAAGGTAATAGCATCGTCCTCGTGAAAACAAAAGAATACGTAGAAGGAACAGAAGAATACATAGAAATAACGGAAGAATTCATCACCAAGAACACAGAAAAGTTGAAATGAAACCCAACCAACACACTCAAAAGCATAGAGCATACATTTACAGACAGAGAGAAACAGAGTTATACAAAAAAAGCCTGAAGTACGAAAAGTGAGATGTTAACCAACGGTCCATAAAAAATTCATCCAATCCATCCAATAAAGAATTTCAGAGAAATTCCTACATACCTACTAGCATAAAAAATGCGGTCACAGCCCTCCCACTACTATAAACTAGAAAATAACAGAACAATAAGAAATACCTCTCAACTAGTAGAACATGTAAGATAAATTAAAATCCCTGGCAAAGCAACATTGCTCTCCTTTGATGTAGAAAGTAAGTGCAGTTGTATCCCGAAACCATAAAAATAGTTGAAGAAAACCGAAGAACACACAATAAGTTACCTCATGAACACAGAGATGAAACAATAAATTTATTACAGTTAACAAAACAAAATTAATTTTAATTCAGTGAAGAAGGTTTACCCATGGGTTCACCTATTTCAGGAACATTAGGCAACGTTTTCATGAATCATATAGAAAAATTAATATTTGAAGACATAATAATAAGGAAAACCTACAACATCTACTGGTGCAAGTACATGGAAGACAGAACAAGCATGGTAGATTGACCTAAAAGTAGAAAATAACAACTCCACAAAGACATAAATACTGTACACAAGGACAAAGTTCACAATAAAAGAACAAGAAAATACAATCAACATTCAAAAACTCATAAGAAAAATCGATAACAAACATACATTTGACACATACAGGAAACCTACAAGAGACGTTATCTTAAAGGCAACCTCAAAACACCTGCAAGATCACAAAGAGGCTGCAATCAGATATGTTAAACAAACTGAAAAGGATCCTCCTAAACACTTTTGATTACCAGAAAGAGCTAGCCATTATAAAACAAATAGTATTAAAAATAGACAAGGAAACAAGGTAGATAAACTAAGTGGAATAATAAAGATACAGGTATTGAAAAATACTAACCAACCCACGCCAACTCATACAACCTGCACTTTTACAAAACATGGCATAGAGTGATCTACCACAATAAATTCACACATAAAACATGTAACCAATTTTCAGAAAACAAGGCATAAACATTGCCTACAAAAACGAACAAATCATTACAAAAGCACATTCCAAAACTGAAATCGAATATGAATATTTGCTCAATGGCGAAATAATTTTCGGAAACAAGGCTATATAAAATAAATCACGTAATTACTTGAGAAAGAAAAGAGCCATTTCCACCCTTCACCCTCTCCCAATCTCCCACACTCCCAGTTTCATTTCACTCCTTCCCAGTTTCATTTCACTTCTTGCTCCTCACCTTCTCCTCCAACTCCCACTCCATCATCCTACTATACACTTATGTCCTCTTATCATGGCTTCTCTCTCCACCCTTCCCTCCTCTCCCCTCCCCCCAAAGAAAAGTCCATTATTCCTTCACTACTCTTACACAGTATACAAATACACAGCAACATAATTAAATACAATTACACGTATGAAATAAACTGAAAAAGGGGTATAGATTATAGATAACTACTGGTAATGTTATGTTGGCAATACTACAAACCACAATACATGAGTAGAAGCATAAAAACAAACAGAAAATAGTGGTGTGCAAAGAACTGTGCTGTGTAAAACAAAAAAAGTATAGTTCTGTAGAGTAACAAAAAATTTGACTACAACTATCAGTATCTACAGAAGAAAAACGTTAACGATGTGCTAGCAGACTATACTTCCCGATGTAGGAGAGAAATCAAGGGTAAATCACCGTAGGTAAAAATAAACATATTGTTAACGAACTGTTTCTCGATCTTAAAGCAAATCAAAATGTAAATAACTTAATTACAGACCACTGATGATGCTCTCCCTCAATAGGGCAGAACGCGTCTGGTTAAAAAAAAGCACACATTTTTTGTAGTTGCTACTACAGAACGAAAATATTCTCAAGAATTTTCAAGCAACTACGGACAATATGGTCACACAGATGAAGAAGTGAGTAATCCTTGATTTGCACAAGTAAATCCACTAGGAACAACAGCAAATGGTGGAAGTGGTGCGACATAAGAAAGCTTGAGAACAGTGAGTGATTTCCCGCGTTGCAGGATAGCCACCGTCCAACTGGAACCATGAAGACTGCCGGGATTGGTTGACCAGCGTTGATCGAAAATTAGGTCACACTGCAAATTGAGCACACGAGTGAAAAAGACAATATGACGAGAAGCTTAGTTCTCTAAACACGAAGTGTGGAAGAAAATGAACAAAACTGCCAGACAGGGATAGCTTATGGCTCAATGGTTAACTTCTCGCAGGGGAAAAATACGCTTGTTAATGGGCTTTTACGCTTCCTCAAATGTGTGGCTCTCCCTGAGTCGACATTAGTTCACTAGCGCCTCGTGAGGCTGTGAGAGCACTTGTGAATTGAAAAGAAAAGACTGTTAATGGTTTTGGTGACTCGCCTTAGACTAAAAACGGTACAACCCAAAGAGTATCTAATGCTCCTCTTGGAATGTCATTGACAGAACTGAAAGTGATTGATACGCACCACTAGCGTAACATCGCCTGGGAGTGGAGGGACCGGGCAAAATAAGGTTTGAACATCATTCGTGTCAAGATTTTTATTAACACTTCCCTCAAAAATAACGTTACCATTTAAACCAAGAGGACGACATATTAATACAAAAGTGTTCAATTAAATAAAACTGTTTACGAACAATTACAAATATCGATCAACAATGTTAACAAACATTTCAGTGAGATTAAATAACTAAAGTTTTGTGTACATTCTAACACCTGCTCCCAACTCTTCAAACCTCATTAATCGGAATTTGAAGTATGAAGTTTTAAATTTACAACAAATGCTACCCAATAATATACAAATCTCGTGTGGCACTGGTTACTGTTGTTGAAATATTTACGAAAAATTTCGGTAAGAGAAGCAAGATAATTTTTCATCAATTGAAGTTACGTAACAATCTCTTCAAACGTTCTAAGAAAACAGTCTCGGAATAGATAGGACACAAACACCTTTAAAATGTATGACTGAAACACAACGAATAATTTAGGTTTCCCTAAAAAGGAGTTCACTTAAACCTGCTTGGTATGACACCATTGCACGTCGGGCAATGTGGTCCGGGTGAAAGTCCCCCAAAATTGTTTAGGGTAGACCCGATATGCTGCTCACCACATTCCTCCATTTCTAAGCAACCAGTGGAAACACTCCTCAAGTCACAAACATTCTGATGAACAAAGAGATAATTCCTAAGTAAAACAAGTAAAACTTACGTCATGAGATTACACGCCGGCAGCGTATACGGAACATTTTTGAAAATTCGCTAAAATATAATAAGTTAACTGGCCAAGGTAACTACCAACCCTTACATCTGACAGTGAAGAAGCTCAGCGTCACGGGACGGAAACGGTAAATACTTAACCGTTGCGCCGGACGGTAAACGTTGGTGGAAGAAAGACGCGAAAGGTTCGCTGAGAAACATCAGCAACGCAAACACAAGCTAGGCTTGGACGTATAACCTGCCAAAATACGTGCAACAAGATTTGCCCCGGTGAGAAGCATAAGCTTGCGGTCTCCAATAACTAAAGGTAGCGACTTTGAGTTTTAGTACTCAAGGTACGATGTGAGAGAAATGTTTTTGATGTCGCGTTTAATGATATGAACATAAAAGGAATTTACGAAACATCGACAATTTCAAAAACACAATCAAACCATTACTCTACGACAAATACGAAAAGGGAAGCAATTATGTTTTGATACGAGTGACACGCTCCTCATATCACCTGACCAGACACAGGAACAGTGAACAACAATAACGGGAGTCTGAAACGAATCCATTACAGAAGCAAACACGCGCAGGAAGCGAACCAGTCACAATTACCGTTCTCACGGCGGGGAGGAAATCGGCCTTTACGAATGCCGCGTGGTCTTGGTACCGAAGCAACGATCATCCAAAGCCGTTGTTCGGCGAAAAACAGTGGAAAATTGGAGCCGCCAGAGGAATCGTGGATGACAACGACCCATCGCTCCCCTCCAGACCTGGTCGGTCAAAGGAATTTATTTGTCCACTTCTGTTTCCCGTGAACGTACCTCTTTTCCGGAAGATGCTCAGCCAGACCAACTAGGACGGTGAACAAACATGCGGCCCTTTGCCCCGCAGACCTGCGCTATCCATGCTGCTTCACTGACTGCCTCTCCTCGGAAAACGGCCTCAACGCCACTCACGGCAAATGTGCCAGGCCCTCTTCGCGGCAAAAATTGTTTTGCAGGAGACGTGTCGCGAGCTGTAACAGTACCCTACCGCGGTATTCCAGAATAGTGTTTAAAACATCACCTTACCGGCTGTTAAGAACTGATTTAACTACCACTATCTGGTTCACTGAATATTCTCGGATGAAGGATGTCTAGAACATGATGGACTACTTTGTAACACAGGCTCTGTGCACCAAAGCACACCGCTAGATCGTAGACATCTGTCAACTGAATGTATTCAACGAACGTAACCAGCAATGCAAAAGTAAAACATTTTGTAAAGCACCTAAGATGTTCTTTTAGATACACCTTGAAGAGAGCGAAACATACCACTCACTGAAAAGCCATCCAGATTTTACGACCAAAAAAGCACAGAAAGGACAGAAATTTACAGCAGTATTCAAATGCTTCGTAATGGCATTATCTTCACTGAAACGGCCACAACACATTAGATAACAAAGTTATTTAATGTTAATGAAAGCAAGTTACCGTGGCAAGTTCCTCATACAGTCTCAAAAATTACAGTTACAGTAAAAATGACAACACCTTCAAGATACATAGGAGGTTGTTTGAGAAAGAAATTATAAGAAGCGCAACAACCGCAAAGAACAGACACGTTCATACTTACTTTAATTCTGCATGGGAAGGGTTCTCTGCATTCTACTGCTGCCTGAGAAGATCAAAAAATGCGAGTGACACTGCTCCCTTCGTTGTCCATGTAATTTCCGCAATACACTTATCAGCAGTGTTTCTATGCTGCTATTTCATACATCCTTCCCGTATTCTACGCGCCGTCTAAAGCACATTACTCCCTTACCCTGCTCTCTTTCTCAATGTTGGGTTCCGCTATATGTTTCCTCACTCATGTCGAGTATTTCACGATAGTTCGTGCTTACGCTTGGAATCATTAACTGTGAGAACGTAAACAGCATCGATTGACACTCATATCGTCTGAAGACATAAGTGTTTCAGTAAAGAAATGTTTGCCTCCAAGACAATGTGATGTACCAACGTTTTATAAACGCTAAGAAGAACACACGGTGCAAACAACGTGCAAGTCAGTTGTTTTCTGCTTTGTTAAAATTCGTGTTTGGCAGACCCAGAAATGCGTATAAAATTGTGAACCATTAATTTCCTAAACGCTGCTGGAAAATGGACCAAACGCACTCAGTTTAAAAATTTCAAATCGGAAAAATTAATAGCATTGCGAAAAGTTCTCAAAACCGAAAATCTATTCGTTTAAAGGTTTTGCATTTTGCGTCATTTTTGACATATCATCAAAAAATTCCATCTAGAAAGACAGCTGCAACAACAGCATTCGTCGTGTGCAATCTGTCTTAGGCAGTGCCGCAGCTCAGACATGTTGTCCCTGACCCGCGCGTATAAGAAGAAGTGTTTACGCTGCTGATACTCTCGTGTGTTGCTGTCTTAATAGATCTCCATGGCACATAATTTCAGAAAGACTACGATCCAGTTTATGTTTGACATCGTATCTGCCAGACCCAAGGTTTTTAAAGTTGAACGTTTTTTGGGGGATGAAGTTCGTTTAACTATTCCTGATCTCTTTGGGATACACATGTCCACTGTAAGAGGCGCTAAGTACGTCAAGATGGAGTGAAGCTTCATGCGAAAGAACCATCACCGCTGCTCAAAGCTGATTTAAATTTCGACGCTGTGGTGGCTATATGAGTGGTGTAACAGTGGCTTCTTCAGACTTGGGAACGAGGGTCATTCTGGTCTCTGAACTGCCGTTTCAGGTACCAGAATCGCTGCGACCATATGGGTCAGTGCTCAGTCATATACCTGAACGCTGGGCTAAATAGCGTCCAACAGGTGCGGATCCTTAAAAAACATATCCCTTCATACTTATACACTGGAGGACGTCGAGTTGTGACTTACGACGGGCTTGTTCTGGCTGTGATGGAGAGAGACACCACATCCCGGCGGAAAGCGTACAACGTCGCATCATGCAACCGCCACCTGGAGCAGCGCCGCAGCGAGAATTTACCACGCAGCTGTCGATGACATACGTGTCGGAAGCCCGCCCTGAGGTGTTGCCAAGTTCGGAGCATGACAACAGCGGACAGAGGTAGGGGGGCAGGTAGATGATGGGGAGGACGCTCCTACACTCCCCTCACGGCAGATGAGGGAGTGACCTGATGCAGCCTCAAAAGTAGCATGCAATATGGAAGAGAACGTCGAAAAGGCGGCGCCGCAATGGATCAACGAGCGCCTGTGAACAATGTAAGGCATCGCCTACGTCGGCAGAGGGCAATGTGCCAAAACAACGCTCGCCGAAGCGTCAGAAGAAGCGCTACCATATTTCGGGCGACACATCCTCACGTAGCCTAGGGGACACCGAAGGATCATCGAGTCTAAGAGACATCTGACGCGATAAATGTGCATCGAAGAGATATTTGACATGATAAATGTGACTTTATAGGACGTCGAAAGGATTCCTACCGAGGTAACCGGAAGTCCTGGCTTTCAGATGTTCCCTCTTCATTGACGACGATTGAAACGGTACTATCGATGGCGGAGTCAGCGTCCACCCAATCGCATCGAAACATAGAAGAGGGCTTTTTTGGGCTGGATGACCAATGTGACAGGGCAGAGCAAGTCTAAGAGGTACCGGAGTTGGCAGCCCCAATTTGGAGATTACGGTGACATGACACGAACCTGACGACGACAACGAACCGAGCAAATAAGGTGGGGACAATGAACATTAATACCATACGATCGCTTTTGAAGTTGCAACTTTTCTGTGGCATGATCTTCACCACAGGCGCCCTTCCAGACGTTCGTGGTTACAAAACTTACTTAACGCCGACTACAGAAGTAGGACGTGGCACGGAAATCTTGGTCTGAGAAGATATCCAGGTGCGTGACCTCGACCATCTCTCTTCGGCCCGGGGTTTGCCGATGACTGTGAACGGCATTCGTATCGTCAATATATATGTACCTTCAGGATCTTACAATCGAAGGGCGCGCGCACAATTCTATTTGGATCACATCTTGGTAATAGGCGATTTTAATTGTATTCTCGCCTCGAAGGATCAAACTCCGAATTTTAGCTCCTGCTTTGCACTGCGCTGGATCTGTCGGGACATGACACTAATGAACACAAGGGAAAGATCCATGGGAAGCATAACGGCTCCTCGTCTTTTAGTAGCCACTCGATGACCAGACTGGATCGGATTTATGTTTCTGATGGACTACGAGATCAAGCGCTGGCTGCTGAACGTTGCCCACAGGTTTGACGTATCATCTTGCGTATCTACACTCGCTGACCCTCACACTACAACAGGTCTGGCGAAGACGGAGTTCGTGGAAACTTAATTAATCCTTATTGGTGGATCCTGAACGTCGCCTGCGGATTGCAGAAATGTGGCAGACATTCACTCGCCGTATCCCAGTGCACCGTACAGTTCTTTCATGGTTGCTACAATATGCAGGACCACTCTTGCAGAGGGAAGGGGAAAACCGGATGGCTCCGAGATACACTTGAATATGAATGGTACTTCATGACCTCTCCCTCAGAACTCCATTGTCGAGCGTCGAGCGGAAGTCCACCACATTAGCCGTTCATTTTATCGATCACGAGACGTCGGTTGAGGGGACTTTCAATCCGTGCTAGGTGCTTGGACTATGTCGATGGAGAACTTATTTCCATGCATCATGAGTCCAGGGGACATGCACGTAATCATAGTGCTACATAATGCAGATGATAGGCCCTTGAAGTCACAACAGGACACTGCTGCTGGGTTTCTAGATCAGTACCGCCTCCTTTACGCCGGAACGCCAACGGACGATCGGATGGGAAATGATATATCCTGAAAGATCAACATGGGGGTAGATGGTTCGGATGCAGTGGCGTTACTGGAATCCCTAACGGAAGATGAGGCGAGGACGTCACTTAAGATGGGATGACACTTGAATTTTGTCATGAACTTTCGGATCTAATGATATCCCAGTGGGTATTGAGGTATAATGATTTACTGCACCCTGACACGGACGCACCGTCGCAATTCATGGCGGTAATGTTTATACCGAAATCGGCAGGGAGCGTTAACGCTCATGAATTTCGATCCCTCACTATCCTCAATAATGACTATAAAATCTTTGCAGGAATGTTGGCGCCAAGGCTGACGAGTCTAATATACAAGACACTGCCCCCAGGCCAGGCTTACCTAGAGGTTCGGAGCAGCATCCACTCTGTCCCAGGTGAATGCCGTGATATCGTCGTCCTAATGGAAGTGAGCCATGGCGGCTCTAATCTTGGCGGTATGGCATTCCACTGGCGCCACTAACTACTTAGGTTGCCAATATCGATTCTATCGTCTGTCGCGAGCTAGGGTCTTAGGTCGAAGTGTGTGTGTTATTGGTTTGGCGAGTCCTGGAGAGCGCCTTGGCTGGCAAGTTGCTCCGGCTGCCCGGCGCGGCTCTCGAAAAGCTGCGTAAGGCTAAATCAGTTGGGGGCAAGCCTGGCCGGCTCGCTTAAGGATTGGTAGCGGCGGGCGGCACGAAGACCTAAGGACGTCGGTAAGTTCCCGGCTTACTCTGCAAGCTTGGAGTTTACGGTACCTCAACGATCGCTTGTGTGGATTGGAGGCAATAACATCCTGGCTGGAATCCTGCAAGTAACGGTTCCTTCTCACGTGAGTGGAGTTAAGTTCTATTTTCTTATTTTGAGTACTCGATGTTATAAGACCAGGTCTGTGTCATACGAAACTGGACCTGTTAGATTAACGCACCTAGTACCTTACATGGTAGGTTCATGTCTGTGTTATATGAAATTGGACCTGTTATGTCAAAGCGCCTAAGAGTGACTGAGCACGTGACTCTCGGTCAGTGTTACTAATTGCAATTTGTGTTCCATGCCATATGTCATGCAAGTGCAAGAGTGTTCTCTGTTATAAGGTTCAAATTCCTCTGAGCACTATGGGATTTAACTTCTGAGGTCATCAGTCCCCTAGAGCTCAGAACTACTTAAACCTAACTAACCTAATGACGTAACACACACACACGCCCGAGGTAGGATTCGAGCCTGCGACCGTAGCGGTCGCGCGGTTCCAGACTGTAGTGTCTAGAACCACTCGGCCACACCGGCCGGCCTCTGTTATAAGTCCCGCGAAGAAAATCAGCTGTAATATGATCTGTGAGGGAGGCAAGGCAATCTTGGTACATGCGTATACCTGAGTTATTGCATCAGCAGGCGCTGATATTTTCGCTTCTGAATAATAGTAATTTTAAGGAGTGTCAAATTTAACGTGTGTCGGTACCTGCTTTTGCCTTTAGTTCAAATTTTATTACTCCATGGCCATTCTTGGGGTTGGGTTGTTTGGGGGAAGAGACCAAACAGCGAGGTCATCGGTCTCATCGGATTAGGGAAGGACGGGGAAGGAAGTCGGCCGTGCCCTTTCAAAGGAACCATCCCGGCATTTGCCTGGAGCGATTTAGGGAAATCACGGAAAACCTAAATCAGGATGGCCGGATTCGGGATTGAACCGTCGTCCTCCCGAATGCGAGTTCGGTGTGCTAACCCTTTTGGAGTGTGTTGTCAGGGTAGATTTGGCGGAAAACGACGCCCTCCTGTTCCCTGGGCCTGGAGCAGAGGCTTGGTTGCTCCTCGACGTGGCGGCACTTTCGTCGTCACAAGGCGTCTCGGTTGACCGGCGGTCTGCCACCCCTAGCAGTCGCGTCGTGGTGGGTCAAGTTAAGTTGATCGATTGATACGTGCCATGGTGTAGTATCGCCGTTTGAGCGGGAATTATTAGTTGGATTTATTTGGTGAATTTAAAGAGGCCACGAGGTTATGGCGTGTTTGCCAAGCCTGAGTTTGTTCGTCCTTATATCTCTGTAGCTTTTCGTTTAAATAATGCATTCTTATTACTACTTCTCAGCACGTTAGCTTTAAGACCGGTCACTTATCAATATAAATTGCCGAACCTGACCTTGATCCACAGTCACTAGCTACTAAACTTGTGAAATTTGGCTGCTCGTTCCTTGTTGGTTGTGACAGCTGTCAGCTGTAGCTCTCAGCTTACTCTGAATTTTGGGCAATTGTATATTTATTGAAGGTTGTTGTTAATGTGTAGTTGGAATATACAGGTGGGTGTTTATATTAAAATTTTATACATTCCCTGTTTGTCTGTTTAACGGATTTTTTTAAATTAAGGGTTATACATTGCTAAGTGGCCTTCCAACAGCTACAATCAGCGGCGTGTCTTGTGATCATTCGTTTATTTGCATGAAGGTTGTCCAATCGTGTAACGATTATCTAAGCTTGCCAATTGTTAGCACGTTTAATGACGGTTATTGTAAGCCATTTGGCTGATAAAATTGATTGTTGAACCTGCTTGTACCCTAGCCCATTTGGCTGATAAAATTATTTGTTGAACCTGCTTGTTGTTTTTGGAGCTGTGTACTTCCGATTTTCATGCCCTGCTCTTAATGGTATAGTTGTTAAAGCTGGTTCTCAGTGAATTGAGCCTGTTCAAGTTTTGGGGAGAATTCTGATTCTTTTAATAAGTTTTTAAATTGTGATGATAATGTTGTTGTTAAGTAATAACGTCTATTACATAAAACTACAAACAACTTTCATGTGTTTTCCTTAAAGTTAATCCCAACCCTAGCGTGAAGTATCAGGAAGCATATTTTGTGCGAGTGTCGTTCGTATTAATGGACTTTGATTGTGACTTTGGCAGGACAACCATTATTTCCTTGACTCGGCCATGAAACACATGACAATACCCCAGAATTTTATTACTGTCCTTAAGGCCCCCCCTTCCCAACGCTCCTTCAGCGGTAAGAGTCAGTGGAAAGAAGGAAGGAACGATTCTTGTTTACAGCTCAGTTAGTCAAGGATGTCCTTTGTCGATCCAGACACTCCAACAGACACTTGCGGGCCCCCGGTTCCGTGCGAGTTCCTTCATGTGTCGCGCGTATGTAGATGACTTCATGATGCCCGTCTGATCGGTGAACGAAGTAAGTTACGTGATTCCCCTTTTTACTACATACAGTGCGGCGGCGGGAAGCAGAGTGAGAGTGAACAAAACCAAGATTATGCACATTGAACAGCGGTTGGACGCTCTGCAAAGTCAGATTACGACAGTGACCATCAGCGGCGGTGACGTACCGGCGTCTGCTCCAGCACATCCGATTGCACATATGCTCCTAAGGGTGGAATATACTGCTGTTCATGTTGCCTTACGACTGCCACACCAGGCACAGGTAATACCAATGCCAAATGGTACTACTGACAGGTTAATGGCGGCCTTTGGATACTGAATCAAAGGATGCTGTTTTAGGTCAAACTCGAGAGTTTAACATTTTCCAAAACATTCTGGAGGATTTAATCTCACGAATGTGACGAATAACGCTCTCTCTCTATACATGCAATCGATGATACGGACCTTGGACCAACGGCAACCTTCCATCATGTCGGAGATCCTTGACGTTCTTCTCCTGTCCTTCGAACCACTGTGGACGTGGGCACTATGTCGCCTTTCTTTTCCCACGTCCAGCGATTCTTTGTTGATTTCAGTTATGTTCGGTTACGAATACTTTCCACGAGTATCCCCACCACCGATACGTAAGGCTTCATCCAGGCAGCGATGTTGTCGCATTTAAATACCCAACGAGGCGACAGATTTGGCGAGTTATACATACGCTTGTCCTCACCATGGCGGCGAGATCGTCTGGTATACATTTAGCAACCTCAAGACAGTCACACGCCGACGGTTGTACGACATTCGCAGGGTCAAACCCCCACTCTGACTTAATGTGGAGTGTTGGACACCGACGAACTCTGTCTGCTGTGCGGTGAAGCGAAGGACGCTTGATGGCTGGCGTAACGCATCATGGCACAGCTGTAACGCACCACGACTCCGCGATTGCGACTGACACTTTATTCTCCCCAGTCACGGTCTTTTCCCCCTACAGGAAACGTCGGCAATCCTCTATATTGCAGGACGTGCGTTAAACTACCTGCTCTCGCGGTCTGTGATATCGGGCATGCGTTATAGATCTATCCACTTCAACAACATGGGATCATCCGATATCACTCGAAATACAAAACGTACTTTACGAACTTCCTGGGCAGCATGTTTCATTACCCTCCGGAGCGGTGGGGCGTCCCAGGTGTGCAGGTCTGCGCAGTTTCACAGGCCAGTATATCCCCTCCCCCTCCCCCCCCCCCCCCCCGCAGCAGAGTGGCGAGTATGTCACTTCGACGCTAAATTTCTTTCTTTCCTTTTTTAGATGTTGCTGGGATTTTATCCAGGACTCGCACATTGCGTTCATCCTGAAACGGACGATGGTTTATATCGACTGTTATTCTACAAGAAAGGAATTTTTTTTTACTTGGCACATAAAAAATAAAAGAAGAAATAATTAAATAAAGGTGCGATGATTCCTTCTAGCTGGCTCTTCCTTATCCTGTCAGGAGACAGGGACACCGTGGAGGTGCATATGATAACGAACGTGCTTTGTATTATTGTAGTGAGAGGAAAAACTTTTTCTTATGCATTTAACTCTGAGCAAACTTTATTTTCACTCCTGAAAATTACTACACATCATTAGAAAATACTGTTACGTTTTCGTTTACGATAATAGGTGTACAAACAACTTTCCGCCTTTGTCTACACACAGTTCAGCGCGTCTTTGTGCGCTTCGAGTACCCTGAAATGTTTCGATATCTGAGAGTAATCGACATGCTTTACTCATTCCATTTCTCATATCATACAGAATTTTAGGACGCTACTGATACATAGTGCCTTAGATGCGGTCCTCTGAAAAATTTATCGAGGGCGTTAAATATGGAAATTGTGGAGGCTAAGTCACAGGACCATCTGCCAACCCACCGACCAGGAATAATTTGGTTTAAGATAGATCTGGCCATCAAGGAAACAATTGCTGGATACCTATCGTACTGCAATCACATTAACAACTGCGTTGCTTGGAGAACATCTTCTAGTAACTATGTCCGTGCATACTAGAGATAGACAGAGCGCCGTTGTACATCTAATCGTTAGTGAAATAAAGAAGTCTGCTACCTTATTATGGATGCATAAGTGATAAAATAAGAGAAATTACAATGTTTGGCTAGGCCATCATTAAAGAAAGACTCAGAAACGTGTCATATCGCTTTTAGTTGATTTAAAGTAAATAATCATTTAATAGCACGGTCTATTAGTAAAATGAACTCATCTGCGCACCATGTATCGTAAGGCTTGTAGATGTCATGAATTACTTAAAAATACAAAATTAGTTTCACACCATAGTACAACAGTGTGGTCTAATACTAATTCAGATCGGTAATACATTCCCTGTAAGAGCACGAACTTCCCGTATCACCTACACCTGTTTCCGCGCTCTTAATATTGCTGTGAGGTTCCTATCGACGCCAAGTCTGGTTCAATCAGCATTTTCATTATTAATTTGTTAGGATTGGCTAACTCGTTCGATTTCCAATTCCGTGAGGGAAATGAAATACAAGGTCGGCGGTTTGAAAGGATTGTTGAATGCAACTGTGGAATTCTATGAAGCAGGTACTAAATGTTTCAGAACCGAATAAATATTTCGTGAGAAGGTGTATGCTGTAACTGGATCTAGGACAGCGTGCCAGAGGTCATACCACCATAGAGCTCTATCAAAAAATTTTAATTTGATGTTAAAATCGTGTGGATGACCTGAGCATCGAAAAAATGTTGCGATACAACATTATGGGGAAACTGACAGAGGCACATGAATAATATGATCTTGGGGTCGTATCGCTGTTTTTGATATTATTCGGATAAGTCTACCGCAGAGTGAACAATACTGAACTGGGAAATGCAGTTTAGTGTGCTGGTGATGCGAAAATTATAAATCGCAGCGAAAATACACATTGCTTTTCAGAAACAGGAGCGGACTACCTAAAAAACAACACTGACTGCAGAGATAGCTTACGCGGTAGTAGAGCCTCTGCGAACGAGTAATGCACTATTGTCTTCCTTTCCCATGAAAGCAAGTAGAAAATCAACAATTCCTCCGCATGCTATAGACGGCCAATGCCTTAATATCTCAAGAGAAAATGGCAGGTCTTCTCTAGTGACGTATCCTATTCTTAACGGCAATACACTGTATAATCCAGTCAGTAGTCTCAGCAGTGACGACGTCAAATTCACGGAAAACAAAAACTTCAGAGAAATACGAACCAAGGAAAATGCATTTTGGGACCAGAACTAAGTGTTTTGAAGGACAGCACGAAGTGGGGAGCGTCAGTCGCAATTAGCTAATTTTGGAGCAAGAGAGCTGTATAGAACCAGCGATGATCATTAAAATGTGTAATTGTTCGTTTGCGTGCGCTTCCAAGGCAGTTTAATATTCATTTCCTTCACGACATTTTGAATATGCCAAACGTTGCCACCCTCTAGATTCTGTGACAGCACACATCGTGTCAAAGTGCCGTCGAACAGTGAAATGTGTTCTATCAGGCCAATCCAGATGACCACCTTATCACCAGAGACGGGTGCTTCATTGTGAACGTGAGACAAAGAAACAAAGCAAGCAGTGGAAACATCTGGATTCACCAACGCTGAGGGAGGCAAAGACAGAACCATCATAAAGCAAGGTTGAAAGATCCTAGACTAGTGGTTAAATTGGGAACTAACGGCAGCCCACGACCAACTAATATATAATTCTAGTGGAAGTCCAATCAGCTCTTCCTAGGTAACAAAACGAAATCTCAGTGATACAAGACGAGTGGGAACAACGCTCGTTGCCGTCACTATTAACAAACAAAACGAAATCGTACTTATACCAGACGACCGAGTGCAATGATCGTTGCTTTCACAGAATAATATGTAAATTGTACTTGGGTGCTGTACACGAGGACAACACTGACAAAATGAAGTTAACGGATTATGTATACAACGAGTTATATTTATTTTTAATGGGTCACCTGTATGTTTCATGAAATTAAGAACAAACTGACGGAGAACAACGCTATCTCAATATTCAGTAAAATTGAACAATAATGTCGGCAATACCAAAAATTACCGGCAGACAGCATGGAGAATAAAGCATCAAGATCCATTTTATTTGTGCACTTCAAAAATGGTTCAGATGGCTCTAAGCACTATGGGAATTAACATCTGAGGTCGTCAGTCCCCTAGACTTAGAACTACTTAAGCCCAACTAACCTAAGGACATCACACACTTCCATGCCTGAGGAAGGATTCGAACCTGCGACCGTAGCAGCAGCGCGGTTCCGGACTGAAGCGCCTCGAACCGCTCGGTCACAACGGTCGGCTTTGTGCAGTTCGTGAATTATAAGTCAGAGCTACAACAGTTTACAATAAATTGGCAGGATAAGTTACGTATGAGAAAAACTAACTTAAGCGATCTGCTCAGAATATGGACTTCCGTGAAAACTGCCCGTATCGCCAAAGAAGGTGCTCTTCACTTAATGAGATTCACTGACTGCCTTCTGCCGACAAAAGAGTGCGTAGAGAGGATTCCAGCGACATACCATCCCAGCGAGGAAGGCGAAGGCCAGTTTTCAAGCACACGTCTCTAGTGCCTTCATTAGAGTGTCACTGAAATGATACAAGATTTGGGGTGGACATCATTAAAACAAAGACTTTTTCGTTGCGGCAGAATCTTCTCACGAAATAAATGATACAAGATTTGGGGTTGACATCATTAAAACAAAGACGCTTTTCGTTGCGGCAGAATCTTCTCACGAAATTTCAAGCACCAGCTTTCTCCTCGGAATGCGAAAATATTTGATTGACGCCGTCATAAATAGCGCGAAATGATAATTATAATAAAATAATGAAAATGAGCGCTCGCACGGAAGGATATAGATGTTCATTTTTTCCGCTGGCTCTTCGAGATTGGAATAACAGAGAATTATTGTGAATGTGGTTCGATGAACCTTCTGCCAGGCACTTAAGTGTGATTTGAGGAGTATCCATGCCGATATGGAAATAACCACGAAATAGCGGCAGAAAATGACATGGTGCTATGTGCCAGGAACATCGCAAGGTGTTTTTTGCACGCGTTCTATTTAGCGACGAAGCATCATTCACCAACAGCGGTAACGTAAACTGGCATAATATGTACTATTGGGCAACAGAAAATCCACGATGGCTGCGAGAAGTGGAACATCAGCGACCTCGGAGGGAGGAAGAATAATTGGCCCCCTTTTATCAATGGCAATCTAAATGGTGCAATGTATGCTGATTTCCTACGTAATGTTCTACCGATCTTACTACAAGATGTTTCACTGCATGACAGAATGGCGATGTACTTGCAACATGATGGATTTCCGGCACGTAACTCGCGTGCGGTTGAAGCGGTATTGAATAGCATATTTCATGACAGGTGGCTTGCTTCTGTCTTGGTGTGATGCTAACACATTATGCTTACAAGAAGAAAACTGTCACATGAGCATATCAGCAAAACATTTGTGTGGCAGGCATAACGACGACTAAGTGATTTTTCGAGGTGGAACTCTAAGTTCTAGAGGACTGATGACGTCAGAAGTTAAGAGCCCATAGTGCTCAGAGCCGAGCGGTTCTAGGCGCTACAGTCTGGAGCCGCACGACCGCAACGGTCGCAGGTTCGAATCCTGCCTCGGACATGGATGTGTGTGATGTCCTTAGGTTGGTTAGGTTTAAGTAGTTCTAAGTTCTAGAGGACTGATGAACTCAGAAGTTAAGAGCCCATAGTGCTCAGAGCCATTTTGAACTTCTCAGGAATAGTCAAAATGCAGATTTATACAACTAAAGACTCCTCAAAGTCATCCGTTGTTGGAAGAAATGTGTCGCACTGAAAAATTAATATGCAGAGTAGGAGCAACACCGTGACCAAAATTCATGGCCGCAGCTCTCGTATGTGGGAACAGCTTCAGATGGAAGAGGGGACTCAAGCACAGGAAGGGTATGCTAAATTTGGTGCTATTAGGGGTTCTTTCCTCCAGATATCTTCGCAAACAGCAGCAACGTATAACTTCCCGCTGTGGCGAACGTCCTCGTGGAGTTCCTTTTTGGCCGCAGACACGGTAGCTGCTATATTCAAAGCCGGAACCGGCGTTTATCTGTCGGTGTAGGAAATTGCCCGCGTCGAGCCCGGCCCAGCCGAATCGAGCCACACAACTTCCTCGTAAAAGGAGTCTGCTGGGCACAGACCGGGGCTACGCAAGGAGAGGCGAGGCGTGGCTACCGAAAGGAAAGCAGACACCCCACCCCGCCCCGTCCGCCGACATTTCCAACTCAACAGGTGCTCACCGCAAGAACAGCGCCCGGAATTCGGTGTTCGGCAAACAAATGCGCAGCTTTAGCAGAATGAGAACTGATTTTCCTGCTACGGCTCTGTTAAGGCGAAAGAAGAACTTACCACCTCCTTCGGCGTTTGATTCTACCGGCACTGAGGCCGATATTCCGAGATACTCGTCGATACAGAAAGTTGGAAAAACACACTTAAGTAACAACGCTTATCACAGGCTGTCGTACAACACATGTCATAATCTATGTATACCTTTTCTTCTTTAATTACACTAAGGTGCCAGAGAAACAAATATAGCGCTATACAAATAGGCAGAATACGGCGCTGCGGTCGAAAACGCCTATGTAAGACAACAAGTGTCTGGCACAATTATTAGATCAATTACTCAATTACTGCTGCTACTATGACGGGCTATCAAGATTTAAGTGAGTTTCAACGCGGTGTTATAGTCGGCGTACCAGCGACTGGACGCAGGCAGCATCGCCGAGGTAGCGATGAAGCGGGGATTTTCCCGTACGACAATTTCACGAGTGTACCCTTATTATCAGGAATTCAGTAAAACGTCGAATCTCCGACATCGCTGCGGCCGGAAAAAGACCCTGCCAAAAAGCGAGCAATGACGACTTAAAAGAATCGTTCAACGTGACGGAAGTGCAAACCTTCCGCATAATTGCTGCAGATTTCAATGCTGGTCCATCAACAAGCGTCAGCGTGCGAATATACAAGGAAATATCGTCGGTAGGGGATTGCGGAGCCGAAGGCCCACTCGTGTACCCTTGATGACCGCAGCACACAAAGCTTTACGCCTCGTATGAGCCCGTCAACATAGACATTGGACTGTAGATGACTCAAAACATGTTGCCTGGTCGGATGAGTATCGTTTCAAATTGTATCGAGCGGATGGACGTGTACGGGTATTGAAACAACCTCATGAATCCATGGCCCGAGCATATCAGCAGAGGATTATTCAAGCTGGTGAAGGGTCTGTAGTGGTATGGGTCGTGTGCAGTTGGAGTGATAAGGTACCCTTGCGGTAGCGTTCTCACTTCCCACCCCCGGGTTCCCGGGTTCGGTTCCTGGCGGGGTCAGGGATTTTCTCTGCGTTGTGATGACTGAGTGTTGTGTGATGTCCTTAGGTTAGTTAGGTTTAAGTAGTTCTAAGTTCTAGGGGACTGATGACCATAGATGTTAAGTTCCATAGTGCTCAGAGCCAGCCAAGGTACCCTTGATTCGCCCAGATATAGCTCTAGACAGGTGACACGTATGTAAGCATTCTGTCTGATCACCTGTATCCATTCTTATCCATTGTGCATTCCGACGGACTTTGGCAACTCCATCAGGACAATGCGACATCCCACATGTAGAGAATTGCTACAGAGTGGCTCCAGGAACACTCTTCTGAGTTTAAACACTTCCGCTGGCCACCAAACCCACCGAACACGAGCATTATTGTCGATATCTGTGATGCCTTGCAACGTGCTGTTCAGAAGAGATCTCCATTCCCACGTACTCCTTCCGAGATTCATGATGTCAGTTTCCTCCAGCACTACTTCAGACATTAGTCGAGACCATGCCACGTCTTGTTGCTCCACTTCTGCGTACTCCCGGGGGTCTTAAACGATATTAGGCAGGTGTACAAGTTTCTGTGGCTCTTCAGTGTAGTCTGTGTTCGTAGAAAACGCTGTAGCATGAGTCTTGACCCAAAAACCTACTTGTATCTCCCAAACCAGTTTCAAGAACGGTTTGCTATCGTCAGTGAGTTCTTAATAAGTACACAAATACATACTGTGAACTATGTATTTTCGGCATTATGATTCGTAAAACAATATAGACCCGACGAAGTTGTACTGCCTATGTTGCTAAGAAAAAGAACCATACTATGTTCCTTCAGCGTATACGTGCATGTACGAAGAAATTTTGCACTGTTCGTCTTAAAAACACATGCATTGCAATACTGTATTTGTCCGCTGATACCAGGCTACGACTGAAACCTGATTGCTAGGTATCCAGAGACCGCACAGGATAAGTTTAAGGTTGGGTATGGGGCCGTAAACAGTTACTGTTGGTTGCACAGTCAAACACACAACTTTATTTTCTAAGAACCACTTATTTACACATTGGCTTAAAATATCACAATTAAACATTACAGCAGAAGGGCTAGTTAAAGAAAACTTGAGATGCTATCTGAGCTGAAGGCCCCAAAACCAAAGCAAACACAAGAACAACTGAAGGCCTGGCTTAGAAATCAAAAGCAACTAAAAGTAAACAATTAGCAGCTGATGGCCTACACTACACGTCTGAAGGATAACTATAATTAAAGTACATTAACAAACAATTTTTCTAACAGAGAAATTTCCTTTTGAACTTGAAACAGAACGGCCGGAGCCTGATTAAGGAAATGTTAACTTATTGCACAGCTGAAAGCCAGAGAGAAATTTGAAACAACGGCTAAAGGCCTGGACTACAGGTCAGAAAAATAGTTTTTAATTATTAAAAAAAATTCCTTTAAAGAATACATATGGCTGAAGGTCTTTTTAAGGGGTTCACGCAAATATTCGGCTGAAGGCCACCCATAACACATGGAACAACTAACGGCTTAGGGCCTGGATTACAAACAATTTTAGATAGAGTGAATCCTTGCTTCCAGGGGTGCTAGTTCTGCAAGGTTCGCAGGAGAGTTTCTGTGAAGTTTGGAAGGTAGGAGACGAGGTAATGGCGGAATTAAAGCTGTGAGGACGGGGCGTGAGTCGCGCTTCGATAGCTCAGTTGGGAATTCTGGCTTTCGCTGTCGCCGCGGTCGGACGTGCTAGCTGGTTGCTCCGCATCGCCGGTGTCCTTGCCAGTGTTTACTGTTTGCCGCTGTGTGTTCCTGTGTTCCGAGTGATTCACGTGTAGTGTACTTTTTTGTGGTCGTCCTTTTCGATAGAAACTTGCCGATTTTGTACGGGATTCGGGCTTGATCGGATTCCCTACAGCTGCAGCGCCATGTCTACCACCATCCGGAAAAACGCACTGGTTTTTGGCTTTGACAAGGATACCCGCCGAATTCAACCGACCCCACTCGAGATTCATAACTGGTTAACCGAGGTAATAGGTATCACTTCTGATTATGTGCACACCACCCAGCTAGATTCTGATCGTTATTGCGTGTTTGTCAAGCTTCTCAGTCCAGTGGCAGTTGATCGACTTATTGAAAAAATTGGCAAACAAGTCCCTTTTGTTCATCGTGACGGCACCACTAATATGGTTACAGTAACACGTGCCGATACTTCGATTCCGACTGTTCGAGTACTTAACTTGCCCATAGAGATTGACAATGCTAAAATTAAAGATGCACTTTCTAAGTTTGGTGAAGTTAAAGAAATTGTCAACGAAAAGTGGTGGTCTCGCTGCAAATTACGATGTAACAATGGGATTAATCTGTGGACATGGAAGTAAAAATGAACATTCCTTCTCACATCACGGTCGATAGTTATAAGGCTCACATCCTCGTGATGAGTGGGTGTTATGTGATGTCCTTAGGTTAGTTAGGTTTCAGTAGTTCTAAGTTCTAGGGGACTGATGACCATAGATGTTAAGTCCCATAGTGCTCAGAGACATTTGAACCATTTTTTTATAAAGCTCACATTATATATTCTGGTCAGGCCCCCACCTGCCATATCTGCAATGAATTAGGCCATCTTCACCAGGACTGCCCACGCCGAGTTTTTGTCTTGAAAAATAGTCTCCGGCCGCGGCGTAGATTGACGCTTAGCGAGGTAATGGTACTAGATAGTTCTGGCGACTTTAATTGTGTATTACACCATAAAGATCAATCCCCCAATTTTAATAATTCCCATGAATTAAACTTTCTTGTCTTCCAAATGAAATTCAGCGACGCGTGGGAGGTTGTGTGTCCGACGCTTATGAAATACACGTACATTTCACATAATTCCAGCAGGAGGATTGATAGAATCTATATGTCGAGTCACATGGTGAGGAATTTGCTACAAGTGGGCCGGCCGGGGTGGCCGAGCGGTTCTAGGAGCTACACTCTGGAACCGCGCGACCGCTACGGTCGCAGGTTCGAATCCTGCCGCGAGCATGGATGTGTGTGATGTCCTTAGGTTAGTTAGGTTTAAGTAGTTCTACGTTCTAGGGGACTGATGATCTTAGAAGTTAAGTCCCATAGTGCTCAGAGCCATTTGAACCATTTTTGAACGCCGGCCGGTGTGGCCGTGTGGTTCTAGGCGCTTCAGTCTGGAACCGCGTGACCGCTACGGTCGCAGGTTCGAATCCTGCCTCGGCATGGATGTGTGTGATGTCCTTAGGTTGCTTAGGTTTAAGTAGTTCTGCGTTCTAGGGGACTGATGACCTCAGATGTTAAGTCACATAGTGCTCAGAGCCATTTGAACCATCATTTTTGAACAAAACGGTCAACAACATTATCAGAACAAATGAGCGCCTGCATGCGATTGGGCTAAGCGACACAGCCCATTGTCTATATTGTCACCAAGTGGATACTGTCCTCCACAGATAGCCGGCCGAAGTGGCCGAGCGGTTCTAGGCGCTTCAGTCTGTAACCGCGCGACCGCTACGGTCGCAGGTTCGAATCCTGCTTCGGGCATGGATGTGTGTGATGTCCTTAGGTTAGTTAGGTTTAAGTAGTTCTAAGTTCTGGGGGACTGATGACCTAAGATGTTAAGTCCCATAGTGCTCAGAGCCATTTGAACCATCTCCAGATATACTTGCAGTCACCGCATGGGCAATTGGCATTGGGTTCGTCAAAAAGTCGCCCTTATAACTAGGACTTCTGAAAATAACATAGACACGAACTTACTGCAAAGACCAGACGTCAAATATTTTCCACCAACTGAAAATAATGCCGTCATGTGGCTGTTGGGCCACTATGCAGGTCATGTATTCAATCGGCTGACGGGCGACGATTACAGCGAATTTCTGTCACACATCGAAAAAAAAAAATTCAATGTTCCTTTACAGTCAATGTGAGTGGTGACGAGTATGGGGGCGACACCGTGGCCAGGCCTCGGACTAATTGACCCCTGACCTCCTTGCCGCCACCTGCCTGCCACGCTCGTCGCACGGCCATTGCAGTGGCTTCAGTACTTACATATAAAAAAAAGTTGGACTGATGATAGGATTCTGTGATTATAGTCTGGGTTCGATTCCAACTTTTCTTTAAATATTAAAAAAAAGGTAAAACGCGAGATAAAAAAAGTAGTTCTGAGCTAAAAAAAAGTTGGTAGAGCACTTGCCCGCGAAAGGCAAAGGTCCCGAGTTCGAGTCTCGGTCCGGCGCACAGTTTTAATTTGCCAGGAAGTTTCAATTTCAGATAGAACAATTTTTAAGAAAAAACTTTTTCGTTAATCAGTGCTCAATATTTTAATTTAACATGGCTGAAGTCCTTTATATAAAATTAAAAAAAAAAACTGAATTAACATACGGCGGAAGGCTTCGCACAATACTTCAACTAAAATGAAAATCACAATTTAAAACAAACAGAACAAGTGGTGCTCATAAGTGTTCCAAGGGTCGGCCTGGGAAGGTAGCTCAAACGTAAGGTGAGGTGAGACAGGCAGCCATGAGTCGAAGTTAGGTAATCGGATGGCAACCCAAACTACGGACTGCCGTAGGACCAACCAACAATTTAACCAATTCCTTTCCGTCCGACCAACGGCACGATGATGGAGAATATTGGCCGAGGAAGAGAATACGAACAGCATTACGCCTACAGAAATTGGCGGCTAAAAACAGCCAGGGGAACAATAACCACTCTAAGCAAAATATGAACCAAACAACTTAAAAGGCTGTCAAACTACACGCCGTGCTGAACAGCAACAACACGACGAGGAAAAGGCACAATGCCAACACACTACGCTAACGACCAGGGCAGGTAACTGGAGCATTAACGGCCACATTGCAGAAAATACCACTGGTTACTCAACTTCAGTGTCCAGCTTCAGTGGGAAACGAACCTGTCGCTGTCACAGTAGTGCCTCACGACCCGACAGCACGTGCACGCCGCCAGTGGCCCCGTCCTGGCATCGCGCCGTCGGCACTTGCTTGCTGCTCCGTCCCAACCGACTCCTCAATCCAGCATGCAGACAGCATTAAAATAACTGCTCAGTTAAACCGCAAGCCACACACGGTTCCGCGAAAACACTTCCACAAACAACTCGAACAATACTGAAAACCAGTCACTGTGGAACGACAAGAACGAATCACTAGTCGACACACACAGAGAACCCAGAAGAGGTCGGCGACTAAGTACACGCCGTCCGATAAGCCGACCGACCGAACGGCCAACCAGGGTCGTTCACACTGAACATCAGGCAAGTCATGGCTGTCCGGAAATCACTGCTGCATCATCCGCACTCCCTTCGGACGGACATCCCGGAGACACTGGCTCGGACCCATTCATGCAGAGGGAACACTTGGCCATTGGCCAACTGACATCTCCGTACAAGCACGAAACCGACCCACGTCCCGCAAGATGACCAACTGAAGGGGCCCGGAAACGGTCGGGCGAGTACTGGCTTTCCGGACCTGATTGGAGCTCCATCACCCGACTGAACTCACCGTACACCATAACCCGGAAATACTAGCGGTCACTACAAAGATAGTACGACAGTGCTTTTATCGGTAGCGCTGCTGCTGCCACTCATGGGCAGAAAGGCCAGCAACTTAGTGACACCAGTAAATCGAATAAAAAACGGGACGGCAGTACCGCCAAGACAAAATGTGCAGTAATAAACGGCACGAACGCGAGTCGCGCACGGCTGAAAATGGCTCTAAGCACTATGGGACTCAACTGCTGAGGTCATTAGCCCCCTAGAACTTAGAACTAGTTGAACCTAACTAACCTAAGGACATCACAAACATCCATGCCCGAGACAGGATTCGAACCTGCGACCGTAGCGGTCTTGCGGTTCCAGACTGCAGCGCCTTTAACCGCACGGCCACTTCGGCCGGCTCGCACGGCTCAATTAGAATGTCGTCCCCTGCAAGGGAATTACATAATGTGAGTACGAGAACAGACTGCGACGTGGGAACGACAACATATGGAAGTTTTTATCTGCTCGTGAGTCGTGCACGGGCTGTCAAAGCGGTTAAGATGACCGCTCGCGTATATCGGGAAATTCGGGTTCGAGTCCCGGTCCAGCACAACTTTCCACTGTCGTCATTCCCTTATGCAGCTGACGGTTGTTCACGTTCGCAAATGCGAATACATTTCACGCAGAAAATAGGGACTGTTGTGGTCTTAGTGAGAAGACTGCATTGATGCCTCTCTCCAAGCTACTCTATCCTATGCGAGCCTGTTCATCTCTGTGTAACTGACTTAACGTACATGTATTTGAACTTGTTTACTGTAGCCATGTTTAGGTCTCCCTCTATTATCTTTACTCTCCACGCTCTCCTCCATTACCACATTGCCTATCCTTTGATGCCTCAGGATGTGTTCCGTCGCATAAATTTCTTTTGTCCTTAGTTCTATTCATTTCCTACTCATTAGTTACTCGATCTACTCATCTAATATTCGGTATTCTCGTGCAGCAGCACATTTCAGGAGCTTCTATTCACTTCTTGTCGAACTGCATACTACCCACATTTCAGTTCTGTACGAGACTACAGTTCAGACAAACACCTTGAGAAAACGCTTCCTAGGACTTACATTTGTATTAAACGCTATCAAATATTATTTTTCAGAAATACTTTTCTTTTTATATTATGGTCCCACTTTTCAGGAGTGATGTACAAACGTAAATGTAACATTGTTGTGATATAACGTCCCAAAGGATGTATGCTACCATTTTGAAAAATACGTGTAGTCTGCACAATGCTGAAGACGGTGTTGAGGAAAATGTCGTTGACTGGAAGTGAGCTGACTTTATTAGTACAATATTCCGAGTTGCGGACATTGCTATCATCAGATATCTGCCGAAAATGAAATGAAAATTCATAATCATATATTAAATGAAAATGGTCCCTAAAATCATCATAATCGGACAATCGAAATTATTACAAATTGTTAGAAGATACGTATCCCGGAATATCACGTTGCACATGGATAATTTGGCGGTAAGTTCCTATGGGACCAAACTGCTGAGATCATATGTCACTAGGCTTACGCGCTACTTAATCTGACTTAAACTAAGGCTATGGACAACATACACACTCATGCCCGAGGGTGGACTCGAATCTCCAATGGAAACAGCCACGCGAACCGCGGTAATGCGCCCTTAGACCGCGCGGCCACCCAGCGCGGCGCACATGGATACAAAAGTTACAATTTGTAGTGATAACGTTACAACTTGTAACTTTTATGCCCATGGGTAACACGACGTTCCAGCGTACGTGTCACCTAACGATTTGTAATAATTTTGATCATTCGATTCTATTGGTCTTATAACCATTTTTTATTTCATATATGTAAGCCGCGGTGGCTCATTTCGAGTCGATCCACCGAAGCTTGCCTGTCGTTGGTTGGGTGTCTCGCGGTGTGGCCAGATGGCGCTCTGCGTTTGAAGGCGAGCGAAGCCGAGTTGGCGTACCAGCAGTGAGGCGAGTGCACCGAGCCTGATTAGACAGTTGCCAGGAAAGTGTGAGCTTTTGGGGCTGTTGTACGCCGGTAATAGCTCCGCTAGCTGACGGGGCTGGCAGCATTCTGGTTGTCGTGCTTTATTTTGGTTCTGTTCTGGTCGACGGGGAAGAACAGATTTTAGGGACCATCCTAAGGTCATACTTGCGGCGAACGAAGCCGATCTTCTGGAAGCAAAAGTATTACTGTCCCGGACTCTGGGTCCCAGCATTTTGTTGCTTTCTGCTGCTTTTTATTGCCTGTGTGCTGAGGACCAACTTGAGATTGTATTTTAAAAGACTGCCTTCACCTACTTTGGCTCTGGCTACGCCGATTGTGACATGAGTAAACTTGCATCTGAGCGATGTGTTTTAAATAGTGTCTATTAGTACTGAAACTGATGGAAATCTTGGTGTGTCCTATTATTGCCCACTTGGACTGCTGAGTTCGATCTAAGATTACGTCACCGACCAGTTGCTCTGCTGGGTTTATCTGACCTGTTGTTTACTCATGAGTTCACTGCTGGAAATGTGGTAAACTGTAATCTACTGAAGCTGAATTTGCTTCGTTTTAAATTTTGTATGTTTACGTGTAGCATGCTGCGCAGCTGCGCTAGTGATGTAAATTTGTAACCTAGTTAACATTTTATTGCAAATTTTATGTTTAAGATTTCTTGAAATTTATTGTGCTCTCTAGGAAGCAGATTGATTGCATTTTATTGCGTATGTGAGCTCGTTGGTGTTATTGATGTTTCAAGATAGTAAGCTCCAGATGTTTCGGGCTTGTTTAAATTTGTGTCAGACTCAAGGGTAGTGGTCTGTTGCAAGGTTTTGCTAATGATAACTTAATATTTTACCATGTTTCAAATTTAGTTATTAACGCTAGTTTTTCCTCTCGTACATTGACTAATAAAAATTTGTGTCCTCGGTCTGTCTCCCTCCTATTTGTATAAACTTGTCTGTGCGGAGCTACCTACGTTCCGTTAATCATCCACTCTTGGCTCGCTGAGAGGGTCGCGCTACGCAGACCGCACACCTACGATCTACAAGGACACCTATAGACACCGGGCGAAGTACTTTGTCGTGTGTGATCATCTCAGTAAGAGGGAGGGGGGGGGGGGGGGGGAGAGGCTCCGTCTGCACATTGTGCATGCTGCAACTAGTCCATGCAACTAATGGGCAGAGTTAAGTTTTTCTTCTTTGTGGTTTGGAACAGGGTCGGGGTCTTTAATATTTCATGCAATAACTGAAACTTTAGTTTTCATGTTCCATCGAGTTGCTTACTGCACTGTTTCACGTTCTTGTATCAGGTCTGATACTGCGTTTAGTAATAGTTTGATACACCTAATCCTTCCATGATAATATGTTTTTCTGGTTTATACTTCTCTAAGGAAATATTATTGGTCAAATATTAATTATTCTTGTAAATTTGGCCCAGTTAAAGTTCTTAAAATGTGACACTTCTTGTGTGTTTAGTTGCGCTTGAGGGGCTGTTTCCCAGTGGTAAATTATTTTGATTTGTGTCTTAACATTATCAGAAAAGGAGGAAATTTTAGTATACAGCTTTAGTCTAGCAATTAACCAACCTGGGAGTCTTCATGTTTATGTTATTAATCAGACACATTACATTTTTGAGGTTGGTGAAACAAATTCTACATTAACGGATAGCTTAAAGCTGCCATCTTTAATTGATTAATTGTCTAACTAAATTGGTTGTTTTCTGAACAGTTATAATAAATACACTTTATGTGAAACTAAACGGTGAATGCTATCGAACAAACTTGGTGACAAGCCGTTCCAAGTAAGTTTCTCCTAGAAAGCCCCCATGGCGTAATTTGGCTATTCCAATGTGATTACATATTTTTATTTTATTTTCAGCAGATATCTGGTGATGATATTGTTCGAGAGGCGTAGTACGGTAATGGAATTATAAAGTCATATTTCTTCCAGTCAATCACTTTTTCCTCAGCGACCTATTCAGCATTTTTCAGACTATATAAGAGGATAAATCAATTTGAGGTAAGGAATGCTGCCCTGAAACAACCGAATCGAAAGTTATATATAGCAAGGGTTCTGATACCTCTGTCAGAGTGCCTCTTCTACTGCAGTTCTTTGCTTTCCATATTTAGGAAGGAGGTAATATTGACATAAACAAGAAAACATTGTCTAATGATGCATAACATAAGACCTTCTTCTGCGAAAGAGATGTGTTTCACAGTAGCAAAAAAGACAAAGAGCCTAAATCTCTTACTGTATGTACTTATACAACTGACCTTTACTGAATATAATTTTCTTTTTTTGGTCCATGCTACCACCTCTCAAAATATGACAAGAAAGAGCTTGCAACAGAAGAGGTACACCGACTGAGGTATCAGAACGAGTTTGTCTTGTAACTTTCGACTCGGTCGTATCTGGACTAGGATCCCTTTCCCCAAATTGATACTTTTACCCTTTTCCATTATTCTTGAACGTTTGTAACGCGGTCACAGAATCACCGTATATACCCATCCTGCATTCGCTATCCTATATACTTTAGCCATTGAAAAATACTGGAGATAGGCTACAACTGTATCTCACTTCCATCTCAATCTGTGATTCCATTTCATATGTGTCAACTCTTAGAAGTGCAGTCTGATTTCTGAACAGTTTGTAAATAACCCTTCGCTCGCTGTATTTTCTCCCTTTCTTTTGTCCCGTATGCTTATTTGGTAAGTGTGTGATAAAGAAGATATAACACAGTAGTATGCTGGAGTAATTCGACACATTTTATTTTCATCGTACATCATCAGGCGGTTACAAGGTGAGTTAATACACCGCTTCTGACGGATTTATAAGTTTCTTCAGCTATACAAGATCCATCTGAAGTTGCTGATTGATTACCTAACCACTTACAGCTACCAAATAACTGGAATATTGCTTGCTACCGTCCACCTACTACTCCACACGCAGTTAGACGTTTCCAAGGGGGTAAGATACGGTTACAGGAAGTGACCAGAGCATCCCCATGGGAAAGATTCAAAAGAAACGTTGACACATTGTAATATACTATAGAAACTACAATTCAAATTCACGGTAACGTGAATGACTAGACACAAGTCATGGGTACTGATCATTAAAATGTAGAAGAAAAGTTAACAAGACAGAAAAATCAACACTTAGTCACTGAGTATGTCGAATGTACCACGCTTGTTCATTTTCACGGTAACTTGACTGAGTGGGCCTAAGTCATGAGTAACACTCCCGTAACATCACAGAATTACCTCCGGCCTGAACTATACCCTCTGCACACTGCACATAGTGTGTTAAACGCATAACTGGGCGTAGGTGTGCGGGACGCATTACAGTTTTCAGAAGAGATGAACTGTGACTCATCACACCACACCCCAGGCCGCCAATACCCACTGCAGAGTTCCTGTGTTGTTTGGCCCTTTTAAGAAACGCTGCTGTGATGAGTTAGCTTTACGTGAAGTCTCAACTCCAAAAATCGATTGCGTGCACTTGCCTTCGCAATGTTCACTCGGAAACTGCTTGAGACTGACCTGCATTCACTGACAGCTTGAAACCTGTCATCAAGGCGTGACATTAGCAATGTGCCCCTGTCGGTTACGATTTCTTTATGTCCATTTTTCTTAGACAGTGTTCCATGGCAGTGAGTGGTACACCATTCCTTGTAGACACTTCAGACACTCGCGTGTACCATCATGTCAGACAGCATAGACCACTGTTTAGTCATGGCCACGTTCAGATACGACAGCTTCCTTCGTCATTCTGTCATATCTCCAGGACGACTCGTTCTACAGCGTCGATTCCAGACAGCAACTGGCAGCTACACTCCATTTCACTGGCGCGACGCACATCAGCGCTGGAGGGTCAAACGACCGCATTGTGCCAGTTGTAAGCCAACGCCGAGGCAAGCAGGGTGCTCTTCTAAGAGTGCCACTAATAGTTTGCTCGGCGAGCTTGTTGTTCCAGATAGTTCGTAGTGGCAATAGAGTGTGCCACAAAAAAGAATCGACATCGTCAAGATCAGTTATTCATTGCAAAACATGACAATTTCAGGCAATAGACACTACAGTTTTAATACACTCAAAGAATAATTTATTACCAAAGTGCATTCAGTTCTTCGGTACGGAAAGCCATTCTCATCTTAAACTTCAAACTAATACTAATGGTTGAATAGTTCAGCTTCACAGACAAGAAAACTCGGCAGCATTTGGTCTAAGGCTTCTTGCTGTTATCTGATTATTTCTTTATTATTCGGGGCAATACTGATAACCATTACAGCCTTGATGCTTTTTTTAAAGAAAAGTTACCGGGGCAACATAATAATATCGCAGGCAACTCTTATAGTTTCTAGACAACCCTGAATATTTCTACATCTTTTTTCAATATTCCTGTTTACATTCCTCCCAATCGTTACTGTTCTGTTGGAGTATTATTAACATATTATTTCATAACAGCCTTTAGGAAGCTCTTTCAGTATTTCCCACAGTTTGTTGGTGGGTGCTTCCTCTAGGTCAGTCAAAGCAACATGCGTCTCGAGTCAAATCTCTCTGCATTTTTCACATATTAGCTTCACTGTGAAATATTATCGATTAGCGATCTTCCTGTTCGGAATCCTGATTGCTCTTCTTGCTGCTTATGACTTGTTTAATTCTCTACCAGATCTTTCAGTACCTTTCAGTACAGTCTCCGAATGGGATCACAGTCACTTCCCTATAATTATTTGGTTCATTACGTGACCCTTTCTTATGCACCAATCTAATGTAACAAGTTTCCCATCTTCTCCATATAATACTTTTTCAAGCAGACTCCTTAGCATCTCCTGAATTTCAATGGACCAAATTTCACCAGCTCTCGGTATATCGATCCATATCCTGGCGGCTTCTTCATCTTACAGCTCCTCACAGCCAGCTGGCGGACCTTTTCTGTATGAGCGCCATGGCTCCTCTTCTTGCATCTTCGTCTCACATCTATTTTAAAATTCAAGCCGACTTTCCTGGAATACATCCTTAAAATATGTCGTCCATTGACCTTGACTAATATTATAATCATGTAACTTGTCACTAGCTAACACTCATTGAACTGACTGTTCCCGTGCCTCACTCATCATATTCACATCTTTCTTCCCAGGCATTGTTTTTCCTTTTAACACATCTCTTTTTACTTCTCCGATTAGTGTCCTACATCTGTCTCTACTTTCACTGTCATTCACATTCAGAAATGATATATAAGCTTACTTTTTCCTTTCGATCATCTCTGATATTTCAGCATCAAACCAAACTGCTTTCGTCTTCTCATATTCTCCATGTGCTTCTTTCGTTGCTTCTTCTGTGGCCTTCTTCATATGTTCATATTCCCCTGATGCTGTTCTATCTGCACTCTCCAGTTTGGTTACCAGTTGATATAAGTTCTTAGTACTATTTTTCTTTAAACTGTCCAGGCTACATCTTATGATCTCAAGCAGGTCAGCGTGTTGCGACCTCTTCTGTTCGCCACTAATCCTGAAAGTGTAGGGGGCGTAAATTTTAAATTATTCACATCCCAATAACCGCACTATTCCCCTCCTTCCCTGTTCCGCTATTAAAATCTCCTGTCAGTATCAGATCGTGGCCATTTGGAACGGCTTCTATAGTCTCTATCAGTCTGATTAAATTCTTGTTTTCCCTCCAACGGCGAGTCTCTCCCTATCACTATCATTATCACTATATTCATGGCTCTCGATCTCACTCTGAGCTTTATCAAACTGCTTCCCACGAGTTTACGTATTTTGACCACAGTTTGCTTTGAATGATGGATATCCTGCTGTCTCCTTATTACTTTTATCCACTCCACTAAAATAACGGGCGAGCTTCAGCAGATATTCACAACAAGTACTATTCTTTTTTGTTTCGGAAAGCACAGCACAGTACAACAAAAATATGGATAAGGAATAGTTGGACAGGGGATGTGGGTTGTCACCGACTCTCTTTAAGCTCTATCTAGGAGCAATATGGCAGACTCGGCACAGAAAATTCCAGGTTATGGGAGAGACATAGAGGACAGCAAGATATGTAGCCTGTATTTCGCAAATGACTACATTGTTCTAGCAGATGATCAAGATGATCTGAGCTAAATGATAAGAAAACTTAAAGAGGAATACAGTAAGGTGGGCCTAAAGATGCACATGAAGAAATGTAAGTTCTTGGCTGTTAAAACGGAAAAAGTAAAGAATTTGGAGGTAGATATCAATTGCACGTGTGGAAAACGCAAAATATATGGAGGTTGTGATTTGGCTGTGTGAATGAGGAAAGGATAGCAAATAGTTTACTACGATGGACACCATTTCAGTGGAAGAAAGCGGTTCGTCCATGACGTAGCTAGCAAATTGATGTGGAGGAGGCGATGGAATCAATGACGATGAACATTGAGACAGTCAAGACAGCAGGCGCCAGCCATAGATAATTCGCAAGAAAGAAGGAAAGGGTCTTGACTTTTCATCAATTGCGATCATGAATTATCACCACTATCTGCGCAGCCGACCGGGGCCGACACGGTAGCTCAGCGTCTGCGTACAGAGGCCTGCTACCCTCTGTAATAAAATAAACTGAGCAGAATTTTCATTGAGAGTCTTTGAGATGTGACATGCGACATCCGCACAGAACTGCAGTCGAAAGAGAGAAGGAAAACGGTCCGCGTAGCTGCCTTCCGTGCGGAAGAACTCGGGTTTGATTTCTAGTACCTGCTCAGTATATATCTTCTTCTTTTCTTCTTTTTTTTTTTTTTGTTTGAGGTAGGCAGAAATTACTGAGAGTGTACGTTTGAAGAAAAACATCGTATGATAGTGTATTACTGTCGGAAAGCCGGAACAGAAGAGAAACGAAGGGTTTGACGTGTTCTGCTCCAGAAGAATGTTGAAAATTGGGTGGGCTGATATAAGAAATCAGGATATTCTCCACAAAATCGGCGAAGGAAGGAACATCGGAAAGACTGGCGAGAAGAAGGAACAGTATGATAGGATATCAGGGTCTAATCTCCATGATACTAGAGGGAGCACGTAAGGGTAAAAACTGTCGAGGAAGATCGACATTTAATTACATCCAACAAGTAATAGGGGATGTAGAGTGCAAGTTCTAGTTTGACATTGAAAAAAAAAATGATGACAATAACGGCTGCAGGGACTGGCGTCATGCTGGCCACGTTGCTCACGATTATATGCCGCTCCTCGTACTGCCATGTAGCAGCGGTCGTAAGATTCGGAACACGCCTCAGGCCTAATCCTTAAGTGGTGTTTGCTCATTATCAGCATTAATTTGTTTTCCCATATCATCAGCTAAACTCAGATCACGCCATCCATGGTTTCATGCACACTGCTTTCAACATCAATAACAACAGTCCCCTAGTTATAAATTGTTTTGGCATCCACGTCAGTAAACAAAATTGAAAATATTTACATAATTTTTACAGATCAGAAACAATTCTTTTAATACTTTGTTAACTTTACACATAAGTGTTGTTATCTGAATCCGTGCTTGCTAAGCCAGTACTTATCGATACGTTTCTCACCACTACTTGTTCATGGCAGTTTTCTTTACTTCTTATCGATACCAGTCGCGTAAAGGCGAAATTATAAATTTTCGCCGCGCGATAACAAATTTAATCAGTCATCGGAAATTATTTGTAGAGTGCGAAGACGTTACATACAAATGAACAAGGGAAATTTAAGAACTGTCACGGTGTATCTGTTACCAATCGCATGTCCCTGTTTCGATCTTTTTATATTGAAATTTAATAGATAATGCAGGGTTATTGATAAGTCCGTCGGGGGTCTGAGAAGAAGACTACACGAAAACAATAACACATCCAGAAAAACGATCTGTCATCTGTCCAAGTTTTGATTAAATCATGCGCGCCGTGGTGTAGTTCGAGAGTGTACCAGTAGGTGGCAGGCGTGCCAGAACATGTAGGCAGTTCATTCGCTCAATATTCTCCCACCAAATTAGCCCGCGCCTGTAGATAAGCAAACCAATGAACAGATTTTCCAAGCTAGCAAATGCATTGTGCTTTCTTGACGGCAATGAGTTGCACGCGCCGTGCTCTTCCCCCAGTTAACGATTGCCGTATTATAAATGGTGTCCATATTCAATACATGCAATGTGAGTTAAGATGTTGGGGAGATGCTCTATCGATTGGTATGTGTCTGTTGTCTGTAGATTTTACACAATCATCTTCTGAAAATCTGGAGACACTTGTCAATTAGCCTGTATAGTGTCCTTGATTGTAGTTATTAATTAATAACAAGCAGTGCCAGTTAAAGCAATTTGCATCTAACAAACTTCATACTCAAGCTTCGATGTGTTTATGATATAAATTTCACTCTGGTTATCGCCACTCAGGAATAATTCTCATGACATTTACTGAATCTATTTTGGCCAAGTTCCGTTGCCCATCATGGGCACGCGTTTGCTAACCTTAAACACTTGACTCACAAAACTACCGATGCATTTTCGTCAATAACTTGTCATTACATTTCTTTCCCTTGAATTCTTTGAATAATATGTTTGCTTTAAAAGTGCTTCCACGACTTCCGTCGACATTTCACACTTAAGGGTCACAAGGTTCAATACTGCTCTTATCACTCTGGTTCCTTTCTGTCTCCAGTCGAACCACGCTTTCGTACTTAATCCTCGGATACTAGACTGTGACCATTGCTTACTAAATGAAAACGCGCTTAGTTCGAAAAACACGCTTTGTCGAGATGACAATTTCCATCAGATATCCGTGTCCCCCAAATGTCGATATGGGGATATTGTACCCTTACAAGTTCCCGTGCCTCCGAACACTGGACAGGAACTGTATCTGTTACTACTAGGCATGTGAAGTACCTTCAAAGAAGACCAGAGTGCAATGACACACTGGTTTGTGGACAAAGCTTACTTCTACCAGGAAAATTTTGGTACCACTCCCAGTGATTATCTGACTTCGTCGAAAGGCATTGCACACAAATCGTTCGTTTCGACCATTCATTTTTCAAGACTGACGATGACGTGCGTCATGTTTCGCTGAAGCCTCTACAGCCACCATATGAACCTTCCTTCAATTTCTTCACACGCATTGAAACGAAATTTGACATCGACATGCACGGTTTTGCTATAAAAATCCCGATCAATGGGCTAAAGTCTGCCTTTGCTGCAGCGGAACTGCATGCCAAAGGAAATTGAAGAATGGTGACTAGAAGCCAACTGCACCTGGTCCTGTGAAGGCGCCCCTATCAGACACTGCTTCATCCGGTCATAAATATACCTCGTGACAATGCCTTTCTCGCAGGAAGGGTCAAATCGTAAATACAAAGTATGTTTAAAAGTTCTCGAGATTTGTGGCTTCACTTACTAACACGTCGTTACTGTACACAAAACTGGAGTCGAATAATAGAAAGCAAATGAGGTCAGGAGATAAAGAGACCCTAATTCGACCCACATGGGTTACTCGTATGAATCACTTGAAAGAACACTGCCGGCAAACGGCTGCTGCCATGGCTGTAGCCTAAATCCGGCTCATATTTATCTTAAGATTGTTCCACTCTATCACTGCAGGTTTTGCACAGGACTGAGAAGCTAACCATTATTGCTGGAACGCAAGCTGCAAACAGCAACACAGGCTCTTTTCATGTCTCATTAGCGAACATATTTATTGGAAAAATACGTTACAATATCTTCGTTAACATTATAACTACTAATGATATACAGTGTATTGCATACTGTATGTAAAAGGTATCATTTCTCTCTGTGGCTACTGGGAATATGAGTTATAAGTAACGTTCCACGTTCTCGTTACTTGTGCATCTCATTTCGTTTATGAATTCATTAGTACTCTTGGGTTTGTTACGTGGAATCAACGAGTTACTTTTTTTTTCGCGTCCCAGTTTCGTGATGAGAAGAGACATTTATTTATAGGAATGTATCGATTGACTCCAACAGAATACAACGTATCAGACTACGTTACTGTGGAGTACAAAAAATTATGTGGGTACGTCCGCAGTTCGGACTAATTATCCAGTCATTTTTAATTCTCATTATAATGTCATGTATTTAGCTAAGTATAGCTATAAATACACAGTAGGTTTCATACTGAGGAAAGAAATTTTCTAAATAATCAAGACACTAATCTGAACTGTCGCTTGAGCACGCAAAGTGTTTGGAAAGTAGTAAAAGAAATTATAAATGCAATCAAATAAATGTTTCATTCATTTATTCATGACGGTAATAGTTTTGCGATTTAATAATGTCTTATCTCCTTTAACACTACCATGGTTTACAAATCACTGTGGTCATATAACTAGCTTTGACATCTATAATGGCTTTATTTATGTTAAATGAGCGTAAATACGATTTTCGGTTATAAAGGAATATTTCTTATGTTACAGTCGTTCATGGTATATTTCATCTGTTTTCAGGTAGAGAAGATAGAGTAAACTTTCCACGTCATTTCACATGTCAATATACATGTATTATATTGAAATGGCGATAGTTCGTTGTCCATGCCAGCCAATAAATGACGGATTCACGGATAAAGAACAGAATAGTTGCTTCATTTGGTTCTTTTGATTACCTTACGGTGACACAAGGTGCGACATTGTCGCGACTGAAACAGTGACCCTTATATACAATAAGTTTCCTTTAATTTACGTCTATGATTACAAACTTTTTGTTAACAGAATACCGCTTTCAGTCTATAATGACCATCATCATATCTGTTTTATAAAAACAAAGCCCTAATGTATTGCAGCCATTTGACGATGCCATTATGGCTGCAGTACATTAGGATTTTGTTTTTATAAAACATATCTGATGATGGTCATTATAGACCGAAACCGGTAATCTGTTAACAAAAATTTTGTGACCATAGACGTAAATTAAATGAAACTTACCTTATGGTTTATCAGCGTTTTCTTCTGTCTAAGATCTTCCCAAAAGATGCGTAAGTAAAGCTCAGTTCGAAATGGCTTCATCTGATTACGTTGTGTCTGACAGAACAAAGGGTAACCAATCCATCATTTGCCGAACTAGACAACTGGACGCAGTGCAACAGTGCGTCACAACTGGCTGACGTTTGGGTGTATGCGTGTACACGTCGTTAAAATCACAAGTGAATCTCATTATTCGATGGCTTACGTTCCTGTTTCAATAACAATCTTTTCTTGCATTACGCCTGTCAGTCGCTACTCGCTGCATATAGTCCGCCTCCGTAGCCCGCGATTAACATGACTGACTGCTATGCCTGGGACCCGTTTTCTATTCCTGGTACTGCCAGGGATTTTTCCTTGGGGGCGAACTGGATCGGGGAGCAGCTAGCCCATCGAGGAGTTACTTGAACGAGAAGAAGCGGCTGCAAAGTCTAGAAAGCTGACAACGGTTGGTGAAGTGATGTGCTGCCACCACGCCCGTCTAACGCGACATCCAAAGACGTCATTGGCAGAAGTTGACGCGTCGCTCGTTCGGACCACACTGGCCCATCTGGCCCAGAATGCGGAGCTTTGATTTTGCTGTGTGTATACATAAAAACTGTATACCTCTCAGTGTACTGTTCCTGATAAAACACTGTATTCTGTCTCATGTTCTGTAATCTGAGGACAATGCCAGTCGACTTTTAATGAAAAATTGCTTATGGTGTCTGCTATACGTGTATCGTCTTGTATATGAAACACTGCACCTATGTACTCTTCAATATAGTTAACTAGGCTCATGTAAATGGATAGTTGATGGTACTTACAGTTCGACACTAGCACTGAGTTCATGATTTTGTCACAGTTCTGCTGTACCAGTGCATTTAATTTATTGCATTATTTTTATTTGCTGTAACGTCACTTATTATACGATTAGAATGAAACGGTCCTGATTATCTTGAGCTCCACTGCCAATTCTCTTCATTAGAATTCCTCACCGTGTCGTTTTAGATCACGATATTCTCACAGCTCTGTGGGGTTTACTTATGAAGAGTGATGCCAGATTAATCTAACGATGCTCTTTCGAACCAAACCGTTAGTGATATAATAAACATACAGTTGTCATGGTTTCTTATTAATATCTACATCCACGTTTACATGGCCACTCCGCGAATCACACTTAAGTCCCTGGCGTAGGATTCAGCGAACAACTTTCAAATTAATTCTCTGTTACTCCACTCTCGAACAGCGCGCGGAAAAAAAGAACACTTATATCTTTCCGTGCGAACTTTGATATCCCTTATTATATTACGATGATAATTTCTCCCTGTGTAGTACGCCGTCAACAAAATATTTTCGCTTTCGGAGCAAAAGTTGATGACTGACATTTCGTGAGAAGATGTCCGCCCCGAATCGTGTATCATGTGCATGTCACACTCTCCCCAATTTCTCGGTAGTAAAAAACGTGTTACCCTTCTTTGAACTTGCTCGATGTACTCCGTTAATGCTAACTGGTGAGGATCTCACACCGCGCAGCAGTACTCCAAAAAAAGAGGACAAGTATAGTGTAGACACTCTTTAGTAATTCTGTTGCATCTTCTAAGTGTTCCGCCAGTAAAACGTAGTCGATAAGTCCCCTTTCCCACAACAAGACTGAAACGACATTTAAAAGATAAGCGAGTAGTGAGTAGATATTTACTGAATGAAGCATTGTAAATTTGTTGTTCAATATTGTCTCTGAGCAGCTGGCCACGAGGTACCGCTATACTTAGCCTTGTTCACTGTTACACTTGCAAGTGGTTACTCCCTTGCACTTTTAACAACATGTGACTCGCGTATATGTTGACTGTAAACCAGATCTGATCCTTTGACAGCTGTTCTGGCTACTAGAATATGACTGCACAGCCAAAACAGTGTGGAATGGCAAAGGAGATCCTAATCCAAGGTACGACAGCCAGTGCAGCAGATTACTGGCTTTCAGAATATTTATTTCGGCTGTGGTCCCCGTTGGAGCACAATTCCTCAATATTTGTTAGGCAGTTCTTAAAAAGTCTTTAAAACATCGTTGAGGAAAAAAGGAGAGAAGAGAAAATCGTTAGTTAAGGAACGAAAGATCAAATGTAATTCACACGAACAGAGGAAAATCTTCCACGGAACTACGACAGAGCTCCTTGCGAAACGGGAACGAGGATGAGATGTCTCTGAAGAAAGTGTCTCGCCCTCGCGGAATGAGACGACTCCAAGGCGAACGAGAAAAAAAGAGTAGAGTGTAGAACAAAGCGCCTTTGAGCGGGGAATCTCGTAAACCAGCAATACGGCGCCGAGGGACCCAGACACGTAGCACGAGAACAGAGGAGCGGGTGTAGCTGGTCGCGTAACTGCGTAAGGTCGGGAGACACGACCATGTTTATTTCCTGTGCAATCAGAGAATCAAGAGCGTAGCCGCATGTAAAATGCGGTAGATGGAACAGTAGCGCGACTCAGAGATAACGGAATCGTAGCCACACTCACAGATTTCTTAAACTACGTAATGTGAACCTATCTGCATGTAAGGAATCCTTGTAACAGAAAGAGTGTCAACGATCATCTGTAGGAAGTGAAACAATGAATCTCTTGACAACAAACCGAAATAATAACAAATATTTGTAAACAAATAAATTTTCGTTCACCTCCACAAAAAGACGATCACACAAACTGATGGTTCAAATGGCTCCGAGCACTATGGGACTTAACATCTTAGGTCATCAGTCCCCTAGACTTAGAAGTACTTAAACCTAACCAACCTAAGGGCATCACATACATCCATGCCCGAAGGAGGATTCGAACCTGCGACCGTAACAGCAGCGAGGTTCCGGACTGAAGCGGCTAGAACGGCTCGGCAACAACGGCCGGTCACACAAACTGAAAACAATTTTTGTTCATAAGCGAGCACTTATAAAGTCTGAGGAGAGATGCAGCAACTGTCTGCGAAGTCGACTCCTTATACCGCAGAAAACTGAAAAGACCTGAATGTGACCGGTATCTACTCAAACAAGTTATCTCCTCTTTAAACCGTGACAGCGATCGAAATAAATAATGTTTCAAGAAGTTATGGTCGTGATCAATTAACAGTTGACACCAATAACAGTTGCAAGCTCCAATCGCTACAATGAATACTAATGGTGGACTGAGTAACACTTTCCTTCATGGACCAAATATTATATTCAGAATGAATTTTCAGTCTGCTGCGGAGTGTGCCTAACTGGGACTCGAACCTCGAAACTTTGAATTTCGCGGGTTAGTGCTCCACCCATTGAACTATCCAAGCACGACTTACGACTTCCTCTCACAGCTCTACTACCACCGTTAGATTTCTCCCACATTCCGTGCTCCACATAGGTTCTCCTGCTTACGTTATGGGTCGAGGAAGAGCTTGGATAGCTCAGTCGGTAGACTCTTATAAGATAAACGCAAATATCCCATCTTCTGGTCCCAATCTGGCACATACTTTTCGTTTGCAAGCAAGTCTTAAATATTGATTCATACCTGCTCTTCTATTAGCTGAATAATTTGAAAGTAAATTTTTACGGAACGCAGATTCGCTTATTTTGGCAATAAAAAGTTGTGAAAGATATGGCCTTTATTATACAGTACCAAGAACCACCTGTTGATCGTATGCCGTTTCTAATATCTGGAAGTTCAAAAAGGAATGTCAAGGAGTCTTTCTAAATTTATAGATCCGTAAATATAAAAAACTGCTACATAGTTTCATATGAAAAATGGATTTATTAGTCAGTAAATACTGTCAGATTATAACAAACTATAGTTTGGAAGCGCAGCACGTATAGCTGCAAATACATACTCGTACAAGTGAACTACGTGCAGTCAGATTTTGTTATTATAGGCCAATAGAGCCCACCCCCATTGGTGAGCGGTTACCGCGTCTGATTGCCATGCGGAGGACTTGGCTTCAGTTCCTGCTATTAGCAAGGATTTTTCCTTCATTTTAGTAAGTTAGTTTCATTATCCATGGATAACTTGGGTGGTAAACCCTAATGATGTGGAACGACTGATTTTACATTCATATCACGAATTAATTTGTAAATAGGGCTACATCTTGAGAATTTATAAGGTTTCTTTTTAACAAAAACTACACAGTTGTGAGTTAGAATTTCCTACCCATCACCCTATTACATATTGACAATAACAGAAATTCTTCAATGGAATAGAATGAGCTGTTAAAGAGAAACCCTTTTAGTTTCTTTCAGATTTTACTTTGTTGCCTGTCTGATATTTTACATCACTGAGTCGTGTCCGAAAGAACAGATATCTTCTTCATGTAGTTAAGGATAACCGGCCATTGGGCTTCTTCTTCTGTGCTGGATGCATACGCATTGCCTGAACTCTTACGGGACTTCGTAAGACTGTCTGCCGCGAGTAAAGAGTGTAATGGGCAGGGGCACTACGAATGTAGTGTGTGGACATTAAGTTTGGAATGTAGGTCTCACGGCGAGCGTGCAAGGGATAAATCCCTGCATCGTGCTATACTCTGTCTCCTCGGTGGCTCAGATGGACAGAGCGTCTGCCATGTAGGCAGGAGATCCCAGGTTCGAGTCCCGGTCAGGGCACACATTTTCAACTGTCCCCGTTGATGTTCATCAACGCCTCTCGACAGCTTAAGGTCTTGATTTCATTATCATTTCTTCTGGGGATGGCTAGGATCGAAACAGTGATCGCGTACATGACTGCAATATGACGGATCAATGGAAATGGAACACAAAGCCATCAGATTTCCCGTCACTGTGACAGATGTTTTAAGTGTAGGGTCCATCAATCACCTTTGGTCATTAGTTTGGAAACGCTCCTCAACGCCGCAAAATTCTACCAGTTTCCATATTTTGTGACTGTCTGTTATTTAAAATCATCCAGGGTGTGTGTGTTTGTGTGTGTTTGTGTGTGTATGTGTATGCGTGTGTGTGTGTGTGTGTGTGTGTGTGTGTGTGTGTGTGTGTGTGTGTGTGCATCTTTTGATAGCAACATGATTTACACTTACACTGTGCCATGTCTAGTTTTCTTTGAGTGGTACAGGATCAGAACATGTTAGTGTCAGTTTACAACCTCACACAGACCTCTAAATCGTGGTGGAAGTAACAAAGTGCATGGCGGTGTGCAAAGCTGTCTTATGTTGCCTGGACATGTTACAACAGAGAAAAGCAATGTTTCAAACATCAACACAGGATCACTGAGAGCCTAGTCTGCGGGATACAGTTATCCTACTACAGAACAGGAGATGAAACTTTACACCGGTCTGTGCAAGCGACTTCAATTGCTGGCTGCCTGCTCCAATGGATCAATACCTGTATATTGAATAGGATCGCCGCGTGTGCTCGATGCCAGCACACGGACGGTACATGTTTTCGATGTATCAGAAGTGATAGATGAGGTAAAAATCTTATTGTGTTCTCCATCGGATGATGTTAGTGGACGTTTTACAGCTTGTTACTTTTCTCTGCTGGATGGTACAGAATAACGATGATTGAATGTTGGGGTGATAGATGTGAATGGGCCCTAAGGGATCGGATCTACTTTGAGTCTTCCTAATTTTCCCTATAAGAAATACCAGCATAACTATTCGTACTGTCTTTATACTACTTCGTGTTGGATGAGCGGGCTTTGTTTGGCGCTGACCTTATACATCGTACAAGGTTGGCAGAGCGACAACAACATGTTCCCATTTCCACCAAATGGTAAAAACATTGTCCTATTGCACTAACTCAGCTTAGCCTGTATCTACAGAGGTTGCAGAATGTCGTAGATACAGTTCTCTCCAACTTCTGCTCAGTTCGGACTTAAATTGAAATGAACACACATGCAAAGCTCCAGGGATGGCAGGGCAGAGTCTGTGGAGCAGTTATAAGATGCTTAGGGCCATTTAAAACCACGTTGGAAATTTACTGTAACAGACAGGATCAAAAAACGTGACTCGTTTCGAGATATGAGAGCGACATCAATATGATTCACTAGTACCTGTAATCATTAAAGGACTTCTCCAAAGGATTCAGCGCAGGTTGAATGGAAAGACTTGATTCCAAATTGCAGACAGCATTTCTACCAGAAAGCATAACGCTAGAGATCTGAAGAGCTAGTGTACATTTCTTATGGCCTCAATCAGCACACCAACTATTGTATGTGATCATTCTCAATCAATCATTCATCGCCTATAGCCCAGTGTATATGTAGCAGAACCTCTGACATGTCATTGAGACGGAATGCATTACAAATATTGGAGATATATCTAGCGGGAGTATGAGATTGCAAATTCCGGCTTCATACAACGTCCCTCAGCTGAATCACTTCCTAAATTCGGTGACGCGCACCCGCACTTTCGGTCAATACACTCTCCAGTGATCACCGTCTACAGTCAGTGTTGTGGTATTTGTGTGGAGAAAACACGTCATTCGGAGGTAATGAAATACCTCGACTTATAAGTTTTGTATAGTTTTTAGCATGGCTATCGTTAGCCATACTTGTGAGCACCTATAGAACCAAGACCGCTGTGACCGTAACATAGTCATTGCGATCGTGTTTTTCGCGTCTGGTGACTTGTAAAACGGCTACACCTCTCTAGGACACAATCGTACCTCTGAGAAGAAAAACATATGAGACATGTCAACCGATCGCTGATTTCGCTCAGTATTATTTCGTATAGCCAGCATTCACTTATTTGTGAATTACTATACTTAGTAGGGGATGCAAGGTGAATTAGCCTTGAGCATCAGGCTTATAAAGTATGTGTGTGTGAGTGTCCTGTCATAAGGCAAGCTACGGATTTGACGTGGACCGCTGCGTTAGCCGCAAACGGAATGAAAACCTTTTTCTTCTACTTGGAAAATTATGTCAAGTCGTAAGAATGGTACAGACATTTCTATTTTCGGAGCCACAGTCGTCAGGAGGGAGTATTTCTGATACTTTGCGCATTGTCGAATGTCGTCCGATTGAGGCTGCAATGGTGATATTTAACTGTAAGTACAGTGATCAAATATACAATGCGGCCGGTTTCCTAGGACGAGTTTGCCTGGTGTGCAATGAGTACGTGACGGTGGTGGCCCATGGCAGAAACGGTTCTCCCTACTGGCTTATGGCAGCAGCAGTCATAATGAGAAGGCCGGTTGGGGTACAGAAATGTAGCTACCTAACGGTGTCGCCCTCTAGACGGCTGAATAGCGAACTAATACTCAGTACGTGTTGGACAGCATCCATGATCGCTTGCACTCTCTGGGGAAATTTGAGAAGATTATTCCCTCCCACGTTAATTGTCCGGTTGACTGCTTCTGCACATTTCCTGTCTTTATTTGGTTGACAGAACATCAGTTGTGGTGCATGTCGTGTGCATCTATCAGGAGAAAGACGGTTGGAAAACTCGTTTGCTTGTTTTATAGACATTAGAAACACCTTTGTTGTCTTTGTAAATTATAACGATGATTTGGAATTGGTTATATCACGGTAATGTCAGTTTCATATACTTTTTCCAACTGTTCACGTAAAGATCTTTGCAGACGAGGTAAGTTTGTTACTCGGTGGTTTACAGCATGCTGCACATCGCTAAAGTTTCGGGTTTATAGAAAAATAATTTCCATTCTGTATCTTCGGAATTATACTATACAAGCAATCGGTAGCATACTGCTATGTGCTTGATACCGAGAAGTATCGTGTAAATGGTATGATATTCTGGTAAACAATGTGAAAATACGTGCGTTCTTGTAATCCAGGAGTCTACAGATGTGTGTAGAAGGCAAGCGAGCAAGCAGGTCTGTGATTTTATACCACAGTTCAGGAAGCGACCTCGGTCCACTGAGGGCTCTCTGGTCGTGCGTCAGGCCTGTGTGTGTTTGTACGGGGGGAGATGACTTGTGACTGTCGGCTGCGCTGGATAACCTACCAAGCTCGCTGGAAATATCTGGTGCTGCGAGGTCTATATACGGTCCATTTGCTTATGCTGTCTGTCTTCGCGGTATATGTAAGAGTTTCTGATGGTCGATAGCTATATGCAGGCTGCAGAAGTGATGATTTTGTTTGGTGCAGGATTCGAATTGTGTGTTTACTACATCGATATGGTATGTGTCGATCTGTTTCACGCTGAAATATTCAGTGGCAGATCAATGTAATTGAGGAAGTGTCTCTCCGTATTTGATGATCTGTATAGCTCTTTCGCAGTGTTTAGCTGTCAGTGAAATTGTCTTGTCGTCTGTACAAGATGATTATACATTCATTTACATGTTTGTAGTGTTGGAGATCACTGTATAAACATCTAAGTTCTTTGACCACATCCCACAGGTTTGTATGTAAACATAGTGTATTTCACGAGTGCACATCATAATAGTGTAATATGGAGCTATACCTGATATATGGACGTGAAAATGACCGTAAGTGTGTAAATAAGTGGCGAAACTATCATCACAGCATAACTGTAATAATGGTGCTTGATCTTTTTCGTCAAATGCTGCTTTACCACTTCTAATTGTCCCACTTGTATTTGTGTAGTCACCAGCAAATAATTTTTTTTTTTGTATTTATAGAGTGATCTCCAACACTACAAACATGTAAATGAATGTATAAACACCTGAAGATGTGCACAAGCCTGAAACCGGTCGTATGACGAATAAACAACCTTTTATTGTGACTGGTAGCTGATATTTTTCTACAAACCCATAAAGGAGCAGTCACGGAGTTCGACAGCAACCACTATGGATAAAATTCATTTACTGTACAAGATGGTTTTGCCCCAGAAAGTCTCGTCCACAGAAAAAAAATGGTGTATAGTGTTCCCACACTGGCAGCATTAGTAATTTGGTGGGTAAATTCTGTGAGAGCCAATCACAATGCTCCATTGATTCACAAGACATCCTTTGTGCTGGGTCATAGGAGCCTTCACAGACTGGTTCGAACAAAATGGGGGCAAGGTACCTATGGAAATTTTTGAGAGTAATGTCATGTCTTCTTTGTTCAAGTTATCAAAGACCTCTTAAAGCAGACCATCCATGTCAGGTGGTATGCTGTACCTCATCTGCCATTGTGGCATTAGGACATCTCCAGAGTAGCAGTTGTAGGACTCCGAAAATTACAGCCATTTTTCTGTTTTGTAGAACACTGCTTTGATTTCTGTTTGTGTAATTGTTCTGATTTTCCCGTCTGTGCTTAGATAGAGCTCTCTTTCCAAACAAACAGAATGCTTTTATGATTAACAGTATTTTCACAATCATGCATAGATATCATGAAGGCCTTTAGCGGCGAGAACGTGAGCAAAGCGTTTACTGTTTCTGAGACGTATGTTGAAAGCAGGACGTTACGATTACTGGGAATGGTAACATATGATGGATAGGGTACCTCGTTAGGACCATCAGAAAGAAGTATTCGCTCTTATGCTAGGCTATTTTCGAAAAGAGATCCTCTTAGGACAAGAATTTCCATGCAGACAAGCTGAGACATTACGAAAGCTTCCAGAATAACAAAAGCGACCGTTAACTATTTCTGCAACACTTTACGATTTCTAGGAAGGGTTTATATATAATGGATGGGATGTCCCATTAGTATCAGTAGGATGAATGCAACCTGTGTTATGCTGGCCGGCCGGTGTGGCCGTGCGGTTCTAGGCGCTTCACTCTGGAACCGCATGACCACTATGGTCGCAGGTTCGAATCCTGCCTCGGGCATGGATGTGTGTGATGTCCTTAGGTTGGTTAGGTTTAATTAGTTCTAAGTTCTAGGGGACTGATGGCCACAGATGTTAAGTCCCATAGTGCTCAGAGCCATTTGAACCATTTGTGTTATGCTGGGATATTTTCGTAAACAGTTTCTGAAAGCATTGCAAAAGATATTTATAGTGCATCCAGAGGGAGACTTGGCTGTTATTTACATAGTCATGAGACGTCAGTGTGAAAATGACGACCTTTTACCTGCGCTTACGAAGGCGAGACACTAGGCAAACAACTCGCTTGACCCATAGGTACGAAGGCTATCCACCATGGTGCCTGTAACCGTGCCTAGGTAAACGTGCGTTTCGACAGGAATTTCTCAGATGTCAAGTGTGAAAGGGATACTACTGCATGCTTGCGGGGCCTAAACAGACACCTACATGTGGCTCGACAGCAGACAGCCGCGTCGTCGCCTTGCGGGGGCCTCCGGTGCACCCCGACTCCTGGCAGTGTGTGCGATGACGTTCTGTGCAGTCCAGTGGATGGCGCATGCTTTACCACCGAAAGATTTGTAACTGTAATTATGTGTCATAGGTGTTTCATGACAGTATTCCTTGCGCAATCGGAATGAAAAGAACTGCGATCAATGTAATTATTTCTTACAAGATCTGCATCTTTCAAAACAACAGAGAATGAAGAGCGAGAGAAATACAACTCCTGGACACTTATTTTATGGTAAATAAACAATATAGCCTTGAATTTACTGTCATGAGATTCTTCCTCTCCAACATAGAGCAGCCAATTTCCAGGTAGGAGAGGGGGGGGGGACGAGGGGTTTAACAGAGGTGGAGGGTTACTTAATTTATCAACTTAATGAAGTAGTCAATCAAACTGATAAGAATGAGAGGGAGCTATCTGAATAACTCAGACATGAAAGTGTACCTGTACCAGCGAGGGGGAGGGAGAGGTGGGGGGTCGAAACCTATTTCCTGAAAAATTCTGTAAATAAATAAGTATGCTTTATCCCAAACACTACCATAAATAATTAAAGAATATTCCATACATTTCCTAAACTGTTTAAACAATATTCCATACACTGCAATCGAATTCCCTCCAAACGATCGGTCAACTGAGACTTTTTCCCGCCCATTTCCGGGAGGAGTAGTGGAGGGAAGAGTTGGGGGGTTTCCGAGAGGGTGGATTTAATTAACTGATCGATTTAATTAATTAGTCAATCAACTTGATATCAAAAGTGTGCTTGCTTCGGTGAGGGGAAGCGATGGAGGATTGGAGGTTTCCTGAAAGGTTGGAGGAGGAGGAAGAGGGGTGGGGGAACAATAGGTTAAGAACATGTCAATCAAGGGAGAGCAATGGGTTAAGGGTCAATCAAAGGAGAAGAATAGTTTGCTCCTGATTGCATACCTGCCACTCGTGTAGGCAACATGCACTAACAACATACACCACAATATAGCGATCCCTTCTACTTGCATATTTCTAATATTGATTATTCCTTTGCTGGAGAATGACGCCTTGTCAGTAAACAGAACTTCACAGAAGAAATTAGGATTACTCAGAAGTTGTTGCTGAGACCACTGACAAAATTGAATCGTATTGTTGAAGTTCTTGGTTTAAATGAACATGGTAAGAACGAATTTACAATGTTGCAGAATGCGATGTGCAATTGTTTTCGAGACTGCAACTTCATTGTGATTTCGTCGTGTGCTGACCTGTGGATTCATGTCTACGGCAGTAAGCAAAGCGACCTCAGCAGCTTCGTCTGTTCATGTTCTGTGACGATTTCGAGATCTCGCAATTAAACTTCCCGTTTCAAGTAGCCGAGAACTGAAATGACCAAACATCCAGCAATTAGGCATTGGCTTGTCAGGGAATTGCCTGCTGCACATAGTCGTTCATGAACAAAATTTCGCCCGCCTACAGCAAATTACATTACAAATTTGTACAGTAGAGTACAAGATAGATGTTGTATAACAATACTGAAGAAAAAAGGCAAGTCCTTAAATTATTTCCTGTCATCATACTTTCTCCTTATCGTTTTTCGCGTTACTGGAGTGGTGCCCATTTGCGCCACTACTGCTAAGAGTGCGCTCTGTCGTCGCTTTGACGGTGCTACTTTACGAGATGGCCTCAATTCCTGACTAACGGTCAACAAACTATCATTGGAGAGGCAACCTGCGCTTGACGGGCTCAGTTTGCTACATCTGCCGACCCGGCGAGAAGTGGCTCCCATAAATGGATCCGTCAGTCGGCTTATGATTCCGACATGTGTTCCGATATGTTATTCAAAGTATATGGGACATACAATGCCTGTGGCAGTCTGCACTGTGTTACGGACGCTGTTGTTTAATCAGCCAAGGTGAATATGCTTATGAAATTCAGAAGTAAACATCTGAACAGCCAACATCATTAATTTTAGTTTTATTTATGATGACCGGTTTTTCGGCAAACCTGAGTTGCCATCATCGGACCTTACCCCACACACAGCAATAAATATCTATCGCAAGTGCGATACATACTAGCAAGTCAAAGTCAAGGTCTAATAGAGCTCTACGTACTAGACTGCCACGACCACAGATAACGGAAGAATATATGGTATATAAAAATCTGGCAATAGCAAGATGCATTTGAACCTGGGTACTGCGATAAGGAACACCAGAATAGGGAGATCAGTGGGAAAGAAGTGGATATCTGTAAAGAGGGAAATATGATGTTGGACTGGAAACCATAGGTATAATTCAAGAGCGAAGAAATCTTTGGCAACAAATGAAATACTCCAATTAATCGACGAAAGAAGGAAGTATAAAAATGTCCAAGTAATAAAATAAACAGCAAATAAAGAGCAGTCCAGGCAAAATGGCTGCTGGAAACATATGAAGAAACTGAAAAATAAATGGTCGATGGGAAGTCGGTTTAGCATACAGAAAAGTCAAAGCCAACTCAATGAAATTAAAAGCAGTGGTAACAGTAAGACTGTAGTAGCACATCCACTGTTAAACGCAGAAAAAGAGGAGCTAAGTGGGAAAGTACGCTGATGGCCTCTACTAGGGGGAGGGCTTGTATGATGACGTGTTAGAAGAAAAAATTGTAGTCGATATGGATGGCATAGAGCATCCAGTGTTGTAGACTGAATTAAAAGACCTCTGGAAGAATTGAAATCAAATAAGGCAGAAGGGGTGGATATTATTTTATGAGAATTTCTAAAACCATTTTGGGGAAGTGGCAACGAAACGGCTGTTCAAGTTGGTTCATAGAATCTATGAGAATTACGACGTACCACCAGACTTTCAGAGAAATACCAAACACTCAATTCCGATAACAGCAAGGACAGATAAGTACGAAAACTACCCACCATGAGGTTAACAACTCATGCATTCATGCTACTCACAAGAAAAATATACTGAAGAAAGGAGGAGAAAACTGACGATCAGTTAGATGACCATTATTGTGGCTTTAGGAAAGGTGAAGTCGCAAAGGAGGCAGTTCTCACGTTGTTCTTGACAATGGAAGCAAGGTTGAAGGAAAAGCGTTACATATTGTCAAATGGTCAATATGTTCGAAATTCTGAGAAAAGTAGGAGTAAACTTAGGGAAAGAGGGGTAACATAAAATATGTACAAGAACGAAGAGGGACCAATAAGACTGGAAAACCAAGAACTAAATGCTCGGATTAAAATGCGTGTAAGAAAGTCTTTCGCCAGTACTTTTCGGTTTGTATATCTTCAAGAAGCAATCACGGAAATAAAAGATGGGTTCAAGAGTGGGATTAAAATTCAGGATGAACAGGTATTAATGATAGGATTCGTTGATGACATGGCTATTCTCAATGAAAGTGCAGAAAAATCACAGGATCTTTTGGATGGAATAACAGTATAATGGGAATAGATTATGGATTGAGAGTAAACCAGAAACTGTCAAAGTTATTTAAATGTAGCAGAAATAAGAATAGCAAGAAACGTAACATCAAAACTGGAGATGACGAAGTTGATGAAATTAAGGAATTCTGCTACGTTGGAAGCAAAATTACAGATGACGAATGAAGCAAGAAGGATAAAAAAAACGGACTATCACAAGCAAAGAGAACATTCCTGGCCAAGAGAAGTCTGTCGGTATCAAACATAGGCCATAGTTTGAGGAAGGAATTTCTGAGAATATACGTTGGAGCATAGCATTGTGTGGTACTGAATCACTGATAGTCGTAAAATCGGAACACGAGAGACTCGAAGCATATTAGATGTGGTGCTAGAGAAGAATATTGGAAATCAGATGGACTGATAAGAGGATGTTTTCCGCAGAGTCGGCGAAGGAAGGAACGTGAGGGAAATACTTAGAAGAAAAGAGACCGAATGATAGGACTTGTGTTGTGACATCAGGGAATAACCTGCGTGGTACTATAGAGAACAGTGGAGGGTGAAAACTGTTGGGGAAGACAGAGATTTGAATACATCTGAGAAATAACTGAGTTCGTAGACTGCAGGTGCTACTCTCAGATAAAGTAGAAAAATTTTCCAAAAAAAGGTAAATTTGACACATTTAAGTGTTGCAGTCCATAGTTACTGGGCGGAATACTGCTTCGTATGGAAGTGAAACGTGAATGATAGTTCTAACAAGAAGACAACAGAACTTCGTGAAATGATGAAAATTATTTGGGCAGGCCGGATAACTAATGAAGGAGAACAGAATCGAACTGTGGAGAAAAGAATTATATGACCGAAATTTACGAAAAGATCGTTGACAGGACACATCTTGCGACGTCAACGACCCTTCAATTTGGCAACGTATTGAACTGTTGGGGTTGAAATTGTATAAGGAGACCAAAACTTCACTATAGTAAGCTGGTTCAAATAGGTGTAGTTGGCAACAGTCATGCATGGATGAAGTGGATTGTGAAGTATAGACGCCGAGAGCTGCCAAACCTGTTTAAACTAAAGACTAAAACGACAATAGCCATTTCTGACAGCTTCAGTAGATACTAGTTACTCACTACACTATTCAGCGTCAGAAAGACCATTGTAGTACAAGGTGGTCACTCAGTCGGTATCTGGAGTGAATATCCTAACTCATATTTTTCTTACAATGTGTCACTAGCCGACACGGGTCCACTTCATGTTTTCCCCAAAGTTTACACTAGGGCTCAGACGCTTTAATTACGAAAAAGCGAGGAAAAGCAATATTTAAAAGATTTAAAAATATCTTCTCACATTTCTGCACTTCTCCCTTTTTTGTGTGTGTAGCAAAGGCCTGGCGTTATATTACTTCGCGGACATGAGCAGCTTTGTTTGAGCGCCCACAGCGGACCAAAAGCGACGCGCGCTCAGCCTTTTCTCGCGAGCGACGATGTAAACAAGGGCGGGCAGATGGCTCTCTGCCGGTGTGTGGGATGGATGCGTGTGTGTGTATAAATGCTGTGATCCCAAAACAATGACGCCGCCTCCGGCAACCGCCCCCTGGAATAGCAGCCGCGGTCAGCGCCCCCTACAGCAAACAACGGCCAAACTCATATAACGGGGTGCCACGCCATCTCTCTCTCTTTCTGCAGCTCCAGAATAGGACCCACTGCTGGCTTGCCCAAATAGCTGTGGTCAATAGTTAATGGGTTCCCTGTGGCAGTAGCCTCTGAGCTAGAATGGCCAAAGCAGTTTTGAACAGCTGAGCTGAACTTCCTGTTAAGAGACTTGTTGTGCTGTTGTGCAAGCTTCGATTTCGGCTCTCAACGGTATGTCAGTAACATAGGTGTACTACGGGGCACTGGTTTGGGTGGGCTGTCTGCAAATGCTCGACAGACAAATCAAGTGCTTTATTCAGAAAGGGGTTGGGACTAAATGATTCAAACAGTTAAACATCCCATAAAATGGATGTGCATACGTAACAAAGAAGCAGCTTCATGTAGGTCAATAAACTGGGGGATTTGTTTTCCGCAACCCTATTTATAAGTTAAGAAGAATTATTCAGGTTTTCTTAGAGCTCATTTGCCTCCAAGACCCCATGACCTCAAACTCATCGGTAGTTCTGTCTGGGATTATCTTAAAATTAATTGTACAGCACTGCTGCTGATAAAATAGAAGAAATGAATTAGCAAATACAGGAGTGTCAATGTTTACGAAGTGATGCAGGAGAATTTGAAAGAATTCGTAACTCACAGAAGAGACAGGTTCACTATTGCACGCAAATGCCAGGATGCCATGTCAAAAACGTCCATTATTGTTAACAGTGTACAGTAAATTTCTGTGCGTAGTATGGTGAAATACTGTTTCTTGTAAAGGTAAACCATGTGGGAAATTTGAGACCAATTAGATTAGAATCCAATCTAATAATTTACATTTCAAATATATTTATACCAACGAGCACAATGCTTCATAAACAAAAATGTAATCATCAACGGTTTGTAACCAAACATTCATAATTAACTCGCAAACTGCTGACCTGTGGGCCAAAATTTAATTCAATATTTTTGATTCTACAGCCATAATTCCACCCACGTTAGAGCTCGCTATTAATAAAGTCCAGTATACCAACACTAGTGTCGACAACATTCCAAAATTAAGAACTTGAAAATTCAGATAAGAAGATCATCAGTAACACTATCTTAAGTCCCCATAGAGAACGTCTGTTTATTTTAACCTGAGAACATTTTACTATTGCAATTTTTTGTTTACATTTCGTGCAGATAAACTTCAATGGGAGAATTTAACTAAGTTGGTTTTAGATGAAAATATAAAACCAAATAATTCCTGGGCTCCAAACTTCGTGTGCTAAAATGTTATGTCTTCAATTCGTATCTAATAAAACGCACGGTGATGCCTTGATTTTGAAAATTTTTAGTTTTTATGGGTTACTTCATGAGTAAATGTAAAATAGTGTTAATGGATCAATTTTTGGTACCCTTCGAAATTCTTAGAGTTTTACACAATTTTTCTGGTATACAAAAAAACTTCAAAGAAAACAGCAAAACCAGAACACAAGTACGTTTAACATTTTTGATGTTTTCCTGTCGTAATAAACCTTCTATGGGGTTTCGGGCTTTCAGCCAGGAGATATCGAGGTCTTTCCACACGTTCTAGATGACAATCATTCACTTATCTTCATGTACACGGTGTAAAACTCATACAAAACTTATCTTGGATTGCTGGCAACCGCCGCCATTCCCACATTTTTGTATGAATGCAACCAGCAACGTCTCTTGTTACAGAAAGTTTATAAAAACCAATACTTGTTTCATGCCAGTTTAGACTGAATAGTTATCAGCCTAAGTTTCGTGGCAAGATGTCGAAGCCATGCAGCTGCAAACATGAAACCTCATGGAATGTAAATCTAAGTTTTCTGCAGCCTTAAAATAAATAGCTCATACGAAACCACAAAACACAATACTTAAAAATCACTAATTTACCACATGTTTTCAAATAAACTAACAAAATTTTATAAATTTGTCACTAATCTGACATAGCTCTATAAAATAATACTTTTTCTTCTTTTTTAAATGATTTTATTGGTTTTATTTCTCAATATTTGTTACTTATCAGCTCACCATCTGTTTTGACTATTTTATTTAACTCTTTAAATGCATATGTACCTCTGTATACAACAGGATGTTTACAATGTTTGTGAGAATATTTCCTGAAATAACAGATACTTAATGGTCAATATTTTTAATACTTTACTGCATATGATTCATTTTGATTTGATTGATAACTGTAATTTTATCCAGTAAACTTTCGAAATCAACATAAATGACAAAAGGCACTTTTACAGATCCGCCGTGAATTACCGCACGTTATACACCCATCCGCTACGAGGGATGTATTGTGCATTGGCTTTCCACCTGCACAACCTCCAGCAACTCTCCATTACCACCGTTTCCTGCGCCGCGTAATATTCTGATAATTTTTAAACGTGATTTTATCCTCCAGTTCGTAGTAATTCTGTAGTAACTGGTGTAATGTCTTCCAGATGTTTATCTAACTTTCTTTCGAATTAAAATGTAGTGCTAATAATAATAATAATTTAATACATTTATATCTAACAACAATGTAGTAAATTCATATTATCATCTTCCACATTTTATGTATACCTTGTACGCTTCAACAAATCAGTATATGTGGACCTATTTGTTCAGTTTGCTATCTGTTTTCGATACGTCACAAATTTTAATTGGATATTCAAAATCACTCAGTTTCTCATCAGTATCTGACCCAACATTATTATACTCCCATGCATTAGTAATTTTCTTGACTGTGTGCTACTGCTTGTATAGAACTGGCTATTATGGCTAAAACTATCAAACCTGGCCAGCCACACAGCACGCCATAAAAGATGTGTGTGTCATCTAAAACAAGTGTTTTTCACGGTTTCAGCAGTTTGCTTGAAAATAGCTACACGTCCGAAACGTCATAGTATACATAATAAGAATAAAATGGCTATAAAAAATTCCAATTCAGGAAACTAATATCTTTCAAGAACTTTATCATAGCTGTGGATCCTGTTGCAACTTCAGTATTGATTCCTAGTTCACCAGAGCACGTTTACAATAGGCTTGCCTATCATGTTCATTTAAAGTTTACATTCGTACAGTAATGCTTAACCCTTTTACATACAACATCACGCTTTATGTCTCCCACTAAATGTCACAATGTATCGTTCTTTCAGTGATAACCACAATGTTGATGGACTAGAATCTTGCCGCGCGGGATTAGCCGAGCGGTCTACAGGCGCTGCAATCATGGACTATGCGGCTAGTCCCGGCGGAGGTTCGAATCCTCCCTCGGGCATGGGTGTGTGTGTTTGTCCTTAGAATAATTTAAGTAGTGTGTAAGCTTTGGGACTGATGACCTTAGCAGTTAAGTCCCATAAGATTTCACACGCATTTGAACAACCAGAATCTTCCAGTCGATAGTCAGTGAACTTTTCCCTTGTAGCAGACTACTATGGAATGAATTGCGAAATTTGGTTCTATCCAAAGATATAAAGTTTGTATGTTTGTAATACAAAGCATTTTACTTTTTTACATGAGCTGAAATTAAAGTCGACACTTTCCATACCAGTGGACACGCGAAATTGGGGCCACTCTACTTTCTGCTTGCCGATAATTAGAGCAGCGGTAAAAACAGGCTGCACTCGTTTCTGTACTTTTTCCACTTAAATCGAATAAAGCAGGAACACACTGGTCACTTGGTGAATTTCAGTGCTTAAATGGTCTAAGTAGGTATTGAAGCAATAACTTTATTTAATTTTCAGACAGAGGGCTTAATTATTCATAAATGGCAAGACGACACTTAAATTTTTATCAAAATAAAATTTTATTAGTTGTTGCCATTACAAGTTATGTCGAAGTAAGTTATTGTCTTTAAAAGAAATGATTATATAATGCTAAGGTGAAGAATAATTACAGGAGATGTTGAATGAAATGAACAGTACATGCTATGGATTGAGAATAAACTGAAGAAGAACGACGCTATTGAACATTATCAGAAAGTAAATTTGCGATAAAACTAACATCGAAACCGGGGACCGCAAAGTAGGCTTATACGGTCACCAACAAACTAATACCAAGATAATGGACACAACAGTCAGGTCATAGAGAAAGAGCTGGGAAGCTTATTGAATATCGCTTGTTACTTACCAATACTTATGACTAATTTATTGAACATCAAAACTCTTTACTATCATATCACAAGCTCCAAGCATAAATGTCTCCTTTCTTGAGAACATACAAACATTTAAAGAACTCAAAGCACATATGCCTCTTTGCTTTAAAACAATATCAACCTTATAGAATCCTTATCACCTTTTCTTTAGAACCAACAGACTTTAAGGGATACAGTTTTACTCGAGCCTCACTTTAAGCTTTAACCAAGTTTCAAGGAAATATATCAACGTTGTAAACTGGCAGAATAAATGATGGTCAATTTTGCACGTTACATAAGAGTTTTATACATCTTAAAGGTATGGTGAATATGACACCTAACATACTTTGGCGGTAATGAGCAGATTTGCCTATAAGTATGCAATGCAAAAGGTATGAAACTCAATCGACAGTATTATCACACCACTCATATATAATGCATGTCAATGAACAGAAGGTGAAACAAGCAGTGAGAGGAAACATTTTGCGTGGAAGCTGGCACGGGCAGAAGCAGAGGCCGCACCATGGGAGGCACCATGAAAACCCCTTACGGGGCGTCCCGTGTTGGGAGTCAGCGACCAGACAGGTGATACATACTGCAAAGCAAATAATGGGCCACCAGAAGTAGGACAGAAAGAAGCCTTAGAAAACTGCGCTTCGGAATTCCAAAAGGATATGAACAAAACCAGTGACGCAGTTGATCATGTGAACAGCGAGTGGTACACATGTGATGTACGCATGTAAGTTTTAGGCGTCTCGAGTGGGAACAAATCGTCCGATTGGCGGAAACCAACTAGGAAGGAGTAAGTGCCGAGATTTCGACGCACTTTAATGGTAGGGCTCTTGCGATTGGCATAGATAGTTTCCACAAAATAAGAGGAACACTCCTACAGGTCGAAAAAAGCTGAGACATGGACAACGAAAGAAGCCAGATGGGAGAGAGTTCGGCTATGAGAAAGACAAGAGCTAAATTTTCGGGGATTCTTCTCTGAACTGGCGTCAAGTGCAGAAAGGGGCGCAGTTTTCTTAAGAGGAACAAACCCTAATAGGCAAACCAATTGCTCTAAGAGAGAGAGAGTGAGCTGTTGGCAGTTGGTTTAGCAAAGAACCAGTCAATCACCATGCGTCCATATGACTACTAGCTTCAAACCACACAGGGATGTAGGCACCACACTTCTTCAGCACAACAAACTGCCGATGACAGAGACAGATTTTTCGAGAATTCTCACAGACGATGCTCACCGTGGAGCAAATGGCTGCAATTTCTGGACTCTGTTCCCGAGCAGGGAACCCAAGGAAGACTCAGTCCTGATGCAGCCCGTAGCAGTACTAGCAACGGAAAGCACGGCAACACAACAGCCACATCGCCTCGGGCCGCCAGCCAAGCTCTCAGCTCTCTATTAGAAAAATACCTTTGACGTCAATACTGGCAACGTCTAGTACACTGGCCCTTGCACGTCCGCTTACACACCTACGTCACCGCTTACACACCTACGTCACCGATTACCTACGTTTTCCGTCCCCCCACTGTAAGCCGTCTCTCCTGCTCAGAGTCCACCAAAAGAGAGTCCTCTTATAAGCAGGACAGTGTACAACTCACTGGACCCGAGGCATGACCCCGACACACTCCTCATTGACGAAGTGAAACGATTTTCCTGGTCTGCAAGCGAAATAACAAATAACACAAAACAAATTAGATGTAAAAAGATGTCTAACATAGGCAAAGTGATACGTCTGGCGCTATAAAAGTCTACCAATATCTAACATCGGCCACCACTTGTACTGTTTCTCCTGGGTGAACTTGAGTTTAAAAAAAAGTAAACTAAACAATACGATAAATTTTATAAATAATCGACAAGTACGCCAAAGAAAAAGAGATAGAACTACAATGGACATGTTATTCCATGGACTCTTGTGCTTCTATGCATGAACTATCTTTCCTTTGTCATTCGTTTATCTTATCTTCTTGGATTCGGAACTAAGAGGACGTTCTTGTGTAAAGCTCATCTTGCTGTACCAGCTTATAATGCAAGTTGTACTTAAAACCCGAAAAATATAATGGTTATTTTGTCAAAAGAATTTGTGTATATTGTCAATCTGTCTGATACCTAGACTGCGTTAAGTAGATATGGCCCTTAACAAATAATTTTCATTGGTAGGCGCCATCTTATAAAAATCTTTAACATTTTTCTTTTAGCTCATCTACGAGACGTGCCGTCGGTTAGGACAATTAACTTTATTTCAGATCCCACGATACCGGAGTCAGCTACTAATAATTTAACAATTTCATTTACAGATTTCCTTTATATAACGAGATAACATCCGAGGCAGAAAAGGTCTGGTCACAGGATTCCAGTTCCACTATAGGATTTCATTTGTAGATGCTACTCTTGTTATCTTATATTGGGGAATCGAGACGAAACCACGATAAGTTACGTATTACAGTAGTGTTCAAGGAACAGACTTGGCAAATATTCTCTGGTGCAATAAGCACATGGGAAATAAGAAAAGGACAATCAATTATCGACGATTACGTAACTACCCTGAGAACTGAGCTAGTTACTGAGTGCTTATACACGTCGGGCTAAATTAAACAACATATTACACAGTTAATAATATTCAACATTAGTTATTTCTATTTTATGCTGAGCCATTGCGTTAATGTGTGTTTCATTTTTTATATAAGCCACAGCACATACTTTATTTTATTACTTTGCACTAATAGTCACAAATAAATAAATTTTTTATTTTATTACATTACACACTGAATGAAGAAATCTCTGAAAACATGCATTTTGCACAGCATTGTACGTAAGTCAGTCGTGAACTGTGGCAGATCTGGAAAAGAAGCGTACTGAAAGGTTGGTGATGTGATACGGTCATACCTTCGGCTGCCATCTTCGCCACAACAACCATCCAAGCAGCGAGATGGATTCGCCATATCCTCCGAAGGAAGAGGAACGTAGCTCACAGCTGGTGCTTAACTATTCAGCCACACGCCACACAACAGAGTGCTGCGGGTTGCTGCCCTGTCAGACGCCTTCACGCTAGCGCAGCTCCTCATTGACTGCGACATACGCTGCAGTACTGAGGACGTCATATTCGCCGGATACAGCTGGTGCTAGCTTGTTTCCGCGAGTCACGTGGCACCATACAACTTCCTGGTATTCCTCCTTGGGCGCTTTTGTAGGAAACCCGCCAACATCTCGCCAGCCAGTGCGAGTCCCATCCAGGACATCGACGTTCTACTTTCTACACTCCTGAAAATGGAAAAAAGAACACATTGACACCGGTGTGTCAGACCCACCATACTTGCTCCGGACACTGCGAGAGGGCTGTACATGCAATGATCACACGCACGGCACAGCGGACACACCAGGGACCGCGGTGTTGGCCGTCGAATGGCGCTAGCTGCGCAGCATTTGTGCACCGCCGCCGTCAGTGTCAGCCAGTTTGCCGTGGCATACGGAGCTCCATCGCAGTCTTTAACACTGGTAGCATGCCGCGACAGCGTGGACGTGAACCGTATGTGCAGTTGACGGGCTTTGAGCGAGGGCGTATAGTGGGCATGCGGGAGGCCGGGTTGACGTACCGCCGAATTGCTCAACACGTGGGGCGTGAGGTCTCCACAGTACATCGATGTTGTCGCCAGTGGTCGGCGGAAGGTGCACGTGCCCGTCTACCTGGGACCGGACCGCAGCGACGCACGGATGCACGCCAAGACCGTAGGATCCTACGCAGTGCCGTAGGGGACCGCACCGCCACTTCCCAGCAAATTAGGGACACTGTTGCTCCTGGAGTATTGGCGAGGACCATTCGCAACCGTCTCCATGAAGCTGGGCTACGGTCCCGCACACCGTTAGGCCGTCTTCCGCTCACGCCCCAACATCGTGCAGCCCGCCTCCAGTGGTGTCGCGACAGGCGTGAATGGAGGGACGAATGGAGACGTGTCGTCTTCAGCGATGAGAGTCGCTTCTGCCTTGGTGCCAATGATGGTCATATGCGTGTTTGGCGCCGTGCAGGTGAGCGCCACAATCAGGACTGCATACGACCGAGGCACACAGGGCCAACACCCGGCATCATGGTGTGGGGAGCGATCTCCTACACTGGCCGTACACCACTGGTGATCGTCGAGGGGACACTGAATAGTGCACGGTACATCCAAACTGTCATCGAACCCATCGTTCTACCATTCCTAGACCGGCAAGGGAACTTGCTGTTCCAACAGGACAATGCACGTCCGCATGTATCCCGTGCCACCCAACGTGCTCTAGAAGGTGTAAGTCAACTACCCTGGCCAGCAAGATCTCCGGATGTGTCCCCCATTGAGCATGTTTGGGACTGGATGAAGCGTCGTCTCACGCGGTCTGCACGTCCAGCACGAACGCTGGTCCAACTGAGGCGCCAGGTGGAAATGGCATGGCAAGCCGTTCCACAGGACTACATCCAGCATCTCTACGATCGTCTCCATGGAAGAATAGCAGCCTGCATTGCTGCGAAAGGTGGATATACACTGTACTAGTGCCGACATTGTGCATGCTCTGTTGCCTGTGTCTATGTGCCTGTGGTTCTGTCAGTGTGATCATGTGATGTATCTGACTCCAGGAATGTGTCAATAAAGTTTCCCCTTCCTGGGACAATGAAATCACGGTGTTCTTATTTCAATTTCCAGGAGTGTATGTGCCGCAAGTGTTTCCTCCATTGCCAGTGCAGCCTATACTGACCGTGCCAACGTCCGTGCTTATCGATTAGGACAGACTGAGTGCCCAACTTGCAGCTTCAAGAACTGCATCGTATTAGCGACTTTCTTTCAGCAGATCAGGACTATCTTTACATTTTTCTCCACTAGGAATCTGCTTTCTGTTGCCCATGTCAGTGTGTAGCAATGAAGTTCTGTTGTTCTCAGTTACCTTGGCATCTTTCTCTGGTTGTCTGTACATCACCCACAACGAGATACTTTAGATGCTGTGGGAGGATTTTGAAGCACTGAGAACTGAAGATTTCCGCAAAATCGGCGAGGAGAGGAACATGTGGGAAACGTTGACAAGGAGTAGGAACAGGATGATAGGACGTGTGTTGAGACATCAAGGAATAACCACGATGGCACCTAAGGGAGCTGGACACGGTAAAAACAGTAGGGGAAGACAGAGACTGCTATATATCCAACAGATTACTGAGAACGTTGAGTGCATGAGCTCAGCACAGGGGAGGACAAGAACGGGCGTGTCAAACCAGGCAGAAGACTGTTGTCACAAAACAAAAGAAATGCTGAATACAAACGCCATACTTCATCTGGTCTACAGGCCTCGTGCATCTTTAAGCCGTCACTGATATCTATGATAATGCTTGGAATCCAACGACAAGCAAGTATACAAATATCCGTCGCACAGAATTACTCCAGTTAAATTGGGTAGAATGGACACACAAAAAAAGTAAATTAACAATTAAGTCTTACGAGGTTATGTCATTTGTTGACCACGATTGAATGAGTAGACAAAGAAATTAACGGAAGAGCACTAATGACCAGCATCGCACATGCTCACTCTTCCATAAATTGCACTCCTCTGATTGGTGCTGCATTCAGATACTGCATCAGATACAAGTTAGAAAAACATCTTTCGCCACCAGCGTTTGAGCCAACTATCTTCGGGTCGATGGCACTCCACGGCGTGCGTGATTGAGTAACCACAGATAGGGAGGTGAGTACTTATCCGTAGCCAACTAAACCAACTAAACTTGGTTTGTAAGGAGACCGAGTGTATCTTGAGTGGAGTGACTGTACAGTATGTGAAACAATTTGCAGGAATAGAATCTGAATTGGACAACAACATGACAATGTACTACTAACTCATCATTTCCATTAAATGTAATAAAGAACATGTAAGTGGCGGAGTTCACTTTCCTCACCTATTGACAATATTAGCTGGAGTACACTCGAAATTCTGAAGATAGTAGTTAATACACGGAGAGAAAAACGAGACTACAGAGACAAGAGTCTAAGGACAAGCAATGCACTCAGTAGCTGAGTCGGAAGTGAGACATGTTGGTGACCTGTTCTCCGTATGAGCTGTAAACGTAAGCAAAAAGAAAGCTGGAAAGGGACTTGATTTCAAGGAACAGAAATAAATATTTTAAGGATTTGTTGATGCTTTTGTAGTGCTGTCAGATACTCCAACGACATAAATATCAGTGGAACTGAATAGATAATGTCTTGAAAAAGATTTCTAGATGAGCATCAACAAATGCAAGGTAAATTGTAATGAAATGAAGTGGAATTAATTCACAGATTGATAAGGGAATTAGATTAGCACATGCCACACTCAAAGTAGTACATGAGTTTTGTTTTTGTGATGAAAATGGCAGACGTAAAGAGGATATAAAATAATGAGAGAAAATAGCAAGGAAAAAATTCTGGTAAACAGAAACTTGTTGCTGAATAGAAATCTAAGTTTTAGGAAGCTTTAATTGTAAGTGTTTGCGGGATATAAATTTATACACTATTATTCACGTCTAATTGTAACAGGATTTTGGAACGTATACGTACAGTGACGGTAAAAATCATGGTAAAATGTAATTACCTTACAGTAATGAAATTTGAGGAATATATTTTTCTAGGTAAAATATTTAAGTGATTAACAGTCCAAGATCACAGGCTAAAGTACCCGCGAAATAATCCATTCTAAATTTGAATTTGCTGCTACATTAATAACCTGTGTAATCACCAGAACATTGAATGCAAGCATGCAAATATTCATGCATTGTATTGTACAGGTGCTGGATGTCAGACTGTTGGCTGCAGTTCCATACCTGCTGAATTTGGGCGATCGATGTAGGGAAGACTGTGTAGAGTATGTTGAGTTACAACAGCAGTACGTGTTCGAGCGTTATCCTGTTGGATAACACCTACTGGAATGCTGTTCATGAATGGCAGCACAACAGGTCGTACAATTTTGCAATCAGTGTGCGTGGGATAACCATTACAGTTCTCTTGCTGTCATACAAAATCAGACACTAGACAATAATACGAGGTGCAGGTCCAGTGTGGCCAGCACGTAGACAGGTTAACTGCAGGCTCTCTGCTGGCCGCCTTCTAACCAATACACAGCCATCGCTGGCACCGAGCCTCCATCCCGCTCTCCAATAAGTTCTCTCTTGACAACACTGAAGTCACAAATGGCAGTGGTTTCGGCTCAGTGGAACGCACGCTACACAGCACCGGTCTCGGAGGTTTTCTTGAAGTAAAACGTTTCTAACGGTTCGTTGTGTGACAGTGGGGCCAATTGCAGCTTAAATTGCTGCTGCAGATGCAGTATGATGCACCAGAGCCATATGCGGAATATGTCTTCCCTCTCTGTAGTGACTCGTGGCCGTCAGGAGCCAGGTCTTCTTGCAACCGTACATTCTCATGACCAACGCTGCCAGTAATCATGGACAGTGGCTACATTCATACGACGTATTTCTGCAGTATCGCAGGAGGAACAGCCACCTTCTCGTAGCCCTATTACATAATCTAGTTCAGATTCAGTGAGTGTTGATAACAGCGTGTTTGCCGCCTTAAAGGCATACTTCACGACATGATCTCACCCTGTCTAATCTCACAGGTAATTAACGCTCACGACAATTGCACCGTGTACTTAAAGCAAAGCTGTTTTCATCCTCATAGTGGCACTGCAAGCGCCGCTATTACGTACCTGGTGGAAAATTTAAACAGACATCATCTTTCAGATATACACTCCTGGAAATGGAAAAAAGAACACATTGACACCGGTGTGTCAGACCCACCATACTTGCTCCGGACACTGCGAGAGGGCTGTACAAGCAATGATCACACGCACGGCACAGCGGACACACCAGGAACCGCGGTATTGGCCGTCGAATGGCGCTAGCTGCGCAGCATTTGTGCACCGCCGCCGTCAGTGTCAGCCAGTTTGCCGTGGCATACGGAGCTCCATCGCAGTCTTTAACACTGGTAGCATGCCGCGACAGCGTGGACGTGAACCGTATGTGCAGTTGACGGGCTTTGAGCGAGGGCGTATAGTGGGCATGCGGGAGGCCGGGTGGACGTACCGCCGAATTGCTCAACACGTGGGGCGTGAGGTCTCCACAGTACATCGATGTTGTCGCCAGTGGTCGGCGGAAGGTGCACGTGCCCGTCGACCTGGGACCGGACCGCAGCGACGCACGAATGCACGCCAAGACCGTAGGATCCTACGCAGTGCCGTAGGGGACCGCACCGCCACTTCCCAGCAAATTAGGGACACTGTTGCTCCTGGGGTATCGGCGAGGACCATTCGCAACCGTCTCCATGAAGCTGGGCTACGGTCCCGCACACCGTTAGGCCGTCTTCCGCTCACGCCCCAACATCGTGCAGCCCGCCTCCAGTGGTGTCGCGACAGGCGTGAATGGAGGGACGAATGGAGACGTGTCGTCTTCAGCGATGAGAGTCGCTTCTGCCTTGGAGCCAATGATGGTTGTATGCGTGTTTGGCGCCGTGCAGGTGAGCGCCACAATCAGGACTGCATACGACCGAGGCACACAGGGCCAACACCCGGCATCATGGTGTGGGGAGCGATCTCCTACACTGGCCGTACACCACTGGTGATCGTCGAGGGGACACTGAATAGTGCACGGTACATCCAAACTCTCATCGAACCCATCGTTCTACCATTCCTAGACCGGCAAGGGAACTTGCTGTTCCAACAGGACAATGCACGTCCGCATGTATCCCGTGCCACCCAACGTGCTCTAGAAGGTGTAAGTCAACTACCCTGGCCAGCAAGATCTCCGGATGTGTCCCCCATTGAGCATGTTTGGGACTGGATGAAGCGTCGTCTCACGCGGTCTGCACGTCCAGCACGAACGCTGGTCCAACTGAGGCGCCAGGTGGAAATGGCCTGGCAAGCCGTTCCACAGGACTACATCCAGCATCTCTACGATCGTCTCCATGGGAGAATAGCAGCCTGCATTGCTGCGAAAGGTGGATATACACTGTACTAGTGCCGACATTGTGCATGCTCTGTTGCCTGTGTCTATGTGCCTGTGGTTCTGTCAGTGTGATCATGTGATGTATCTGACCCCAGGAATGTGTCAATAAAGTTTCCCCTTCCTGGGACAATGAATTCACGGTGTTCTTATTTCAATTTCCAGGAGTGTAGAAGTATCTACATCTACATGGATACTCTGCAAATCACATTTAAGTGCCTGTCAGAACATTCATCGAACCACCTTCACAATTCTCTATTATTCCAATCTCGTATAGCGCGCGGGAAGAATGAACACCTATATCTTTCCGTACGAGCTCTTATTTCCCTTATTTTATCTTCGTGATCGTTCCTCTCTATGTAAGTCGGTGTCAACAAAATATTTTCGCATTCGGAGGAGAAAGTTGGTGCTTGGAATTTCATGAGAAGATTCCGTCACAACGAAAAACGCCTTTCTTTTAATGATGTCCATGCCAAATCCTGTATCATTTCTGTGACACTCTCTTACATATTTCACGATAATACAAAACGCGCTGCCCTTCTTTGAACTTTTTCGATGTACTCAGTCAGTCCTATATGGTATAAACAGGTGTGCCAACATTCGTGGACGTAGCGCAACTCCTTTTCGGTGTTGCGATTTTTTCTTCCATCAGTGTACTTTCTGTCATTATAAAAAAAGAACGATACGTTCAGGAAATATCGTTCGGGGAAATTACAAATAACGGTTTATCTACATGAAGTAATGAGTGTTACTGGCAGAGGGTCTGAAGTTGGTTCCATATTTCTTGATTTCCAGAAGTTCTTTGACGCTGTTCTCCACTAGCGGCGTCTACTTAATGGAGTATCGTACCAGTTGCGCGACTGAACTTATGATTTCCTGTCACAAAAGTCACAGTACGCAGTAACTGACGGGAAGTCATTTAGTGGAGCCAAAGTAACATCGAGATTTCTCCTAAGGAAATGTTATATGTCCCCTGCTCTTCTTAATACCTATAAGGCTTTAACGTCCCGACACTGAGGTCATTAGAGACAGAGCACAGGCCAGGACGGTACCAAGATTGGAAAAGAAAATTGAACATGCCCTTTCAAAGGAACCACCCCGTAATTTGCCTGGAGCGATTTAGGTAAATCACGGAAAAACATAACTCTGGATGGCCGGACGCGGATTGAACTGTCGCCCTCCCGAACGCGAATCCATTGCACCATCTCGCTCGGTCTCTAAACACCAGAAGAGTGATAAAAAATTCTGTTAAATTTCGATTACACTATAAATAACGAAAATTTAAATATCGTATGTTCAACTACAGACCTAGGGACTACAGTAACAAACAACTTAAAACTGAAACCGTCACACAGAAAATACATGGGGAAGGTGCATCGAAGACTGGATTTTATTGGTAGACCACTTAGAAGACGCAACATATCTAAAGAGATTGCCTATACAACACTTGTCCGTCCTCTTCTACGCGTTATGGCACATCCTTATCAGATAGGATTGACGGAGGACCTCGAAAAACTTCGAAGAGGGCCAGCTCGTTGCTACGACTAGCAGCAAATTTTATGGCCTTGTTAACAGGCCATGGAAAATTGGAAGACTATCGCAAAGGGATCAAAATAACTGGAGACGCACTAAGCACTTGTAATGTAGGCGACTAAACTGTTAACGCCCTGCTTTTAAACTAATTTAACGACAAAGAGGGTCACTCTCAGGATGCAAATAACTGAAAAAAGAGGACGGTTTCGTTGCTGTGAGACAATTTTCCGAACACCTGCATAACGAAATTTCTACTTGGAATGTGAAAATATTTTATTTATTTCCAACAGCGTAGGGATAAACGACATTCGAAACAAGATAGTTAAGCGGATAGATTTACATGCTTATTTTTTCCACGGACTATTTGACGGTGGAACTACAGAGAATGTGCAAGTGTTTCCATGAACACTCTTCCAAACGTTTGAATATGAATGAACAGTGAAACCTACAACCTGCTACGTGCCGTTTTTTACATAAATTAGCGTTTGCATTACAACCCATATACGTAACAATGCCAATGTACGCAAGACGTGGGTATCTTCCAAAGTGATTAGTTTAGTCCATACATGGATGTTCATATAAGATAGAAGCTTTGTTATGTTCTTTACCTATTAACTGAAAATCTGCTACGTACGAGTAGCTGATTTGAATATAAACAGAATGATGTTCCGTTTAGTTTATCCGGTGTCGCGTGGAGTTCTTAGTATCCGGCCATAGTTACCTGGCATGCGGTGGGAACTACGAGGAGTCATTTGTATCAGAGAGCGTAGAGAAGAAGAGACATTTGTATCAGAGGACCTGCACGATACTATAAGATCTGCTACATATGTTAACGAATTTGAAGTCGTTGACTTAATTGAAAGAAATTTCATCAATATTCAGTCTGTTCCCGATTCCTGGATACCAACGAAAAGAAGTCGCAGATCTCAAAGGTAACGATGGTAGGTTTCCCCACAAATAACTGCGGAGTCGCAGAAGTGAAATATGCTATCAGAGAATCGGCAACTTGGAAAAAGGTAATACACTCCTGGAAATTGAAATAAGAACACCGTGAATTCATCGTCCCAGGAAGGGGAAACTTTATTGACACATTCCTGGGGTCAGATACATCACATGATCACACTGACAGAACCACAGGCACATAGACACAGGCAACAGAGCATGCACAATGTCGGCACTAGTACAGTGTATATCCACCTTTCGCAGCAATGCAGGCTGCTATTCTCCCATGGAGACGATCGTAGAGATGCTGGATGTAGTCCTGTGGAACGGCTTGCCATGCCATTTCCACCTGGCGCCTCAGTTGGACCAGCGTTCGTGCTGGACGTGCAGACCGCGTGAGACGACGCTTCATCCAGTCCCAAACATGCTCAATGGGGGACACATCCGGATATCTTGCTGGCCAGGGTAGTTGACTTACACCTTCTAGAGCACGTTGGGTGGCACGGGATACATGCGGACGTGCATTGTCCTATTGGATCAGCAAGTTCCCTTGCCGGTCTACGAATGGTAGAACGATGGGTTCGATGACGGTTTGGATGTACCGTGCACTATTCAGTGCCCCTCGACGATCACCAGTGGTGTACGGCCAGTGTAGGAGATCGCTCCCCACACCATGATGCCGAGTGTTGGCCCTGTGTGCCTCGGTCGTATGCAGTCCTGATTGTGGCGCTCACCTGCACGGCGCCAAACACGCATACGACCATCATTGGCACCAAGGCAGAAGCGACTCTCGTCGCTGAAGACGACACGTCTCCATTCGTCCCTCCATTCACGCCTGTCGCGACACCACTGGAGGCGGGCTGCACGATGTTGGGGCGTGAGCGGAAGACGGCCTAACGGTGTGCGGGACCGTAGCCCAGCTTCATGGAGACGGTTGCGAATGGTCCTCGCCGATACCCCAGGAGCAACAGTGTCCCTAATTTGCTGGGAAGTGGCGGTGCGGTCCCCTACGGCACTGCGTAGGATCCTACGGTCTTGGCGTGCATTCGTGCGTCGCTGCGGTCCGGTCCCAGGTCGACGGGCACGTGCAACTTCCGCCGACCACTGGCGACAACATCGATGTACTGTGGAGACCTCACGCCCCACGTGTTGAGCAATTCGGCGGTACGTCCACCCGGCCTCCCGCATGCCCACTATACGCCCTCGCTCAAAGCCCGTCAACTGCACATACGGTTCACGTCCACGCTGTCGCGGCATGCTACCAGTGTTAAAGACTGCGATGGAGCTCCGTATGCCACGGCAAACTGGCTGACACTGACGGCGGCGGTGCACAAATGCTGCGCAGCTAGCGCCATTCGACGGCCAACACCGCGGTTCCTGGTGTGTCCGCTGTGCCGTGCGTGTGATCATTGCTTGTACAGCCCTCTCGCAGTGTCCGGAGCAAGTATGGTGGGTCTGACACACCGGTGTCAATGTGTTCTTTTTTCCATTTCCAGGAGTGTAGTCTAAAAAGGAGTGGAGGCTTCTCACATCAGAAATATAACATTCAACAGAATTTAAGCCCAGAGAGTACGTAGCAAAGAAGACTTGTTATCAACGATACGATATTTGGATGGAAAATAGAGACTGTTTTGTGAGAACTTGCGTCACACTAATATGGACTGATTTGTACTTTGTACTGGTACTAAGACTGAAGCTACCTTTGGCACTTAGCTGCCTTTGAGTAAAGGGACATAGGCACTTACCTACATATGTTTAGTTCAAATGTGTGTGAAATCTTATGGGACTTAACTGCTAAGGTCATCAGTCCCTAGCCGGCCGGAGTGGCAGTGCGGTTCTAGGCGCTACAGTCAAGAGCCGAGCGACTGCTACAGTCGCAGGTTCGAATCTGCCTCGGGCATGGCTGTGTGTGATGTCCTTAAGTTTGTTAGGTTTAATTAGTTCTCAGTTCTACGCGACTGCTGACCTCAGACGTTAAGTCGCATAGTGCCCAGAGCCATTTCAACCTTTTTTTTCATCAGTCCCTAAGCTTACACAGTACTTAACTTAAATTATCCTAAGGACAAACACACACAACCATGCCCAAGGGAGGACTCGAACCTCCGCCTCACAGCCCACGACTGCTACGCCTTAGACGGCTCGGCATATGTTTAGTATTTCTGACTTTAAAAATTCATAGCACTCGTTGGACATGTCATATGATTAATTAAATATAACAATGTACCTACAACTGTCCTGGTTAGTAAACTCCAAATTTCTTATTAAAATTTAAAATGACGATTCCCTGTAAGGTGTCAGGCAAATCCAACACCTTCCATGAAAACCCTGACATGATAAGCAAATCCAGTAGTATGTCACATAGCTCCGAATAAATCGTGACATTAAATTAACCAAAGTAATACGAGTAACGAGTGAGCAAATGGATTACCACAGACTAACACAAGAATACCTAATTGTATGTCATACCTTCCCACCGTGAGACAGACGCAGTTGCGAGGGGAGAAACGAGAACAGAAGCCGAGAACAGAACCGTGTTAAGCTGGAAGGTCCTAAGATAAGGGACGGACGGACACCCACGTTGCCAGCTAACTGCTAGGACCGCACCACCTGAAAGTTTTAGCGTGAGATTTTTTCGCGTCTCTGTTACGTCAAGACCACCTCCCAGCCAATGTTAAATGCTAGAGCCCTCCAGAAGAACAGTATAGATCTTACGATAACGCTAAAAGGACCACACCAGCTGCAAGTTATAGCGTGAGACTTTTTCACATCTCTGTTACGTTGCAAACTTTAAAAACATTGCCCCACCACGAAAAGCATAACGTTTCTCATTGGATAGACAGAATTTTTGTAGGTGGAGCTTAAGGTTAAAATTGAGACCCTGATTGGTCAGATGAAAACACAGCCAGATAGTTTTTTTTAAACCAACTTTGGTAAATTGTAGTAAGGAGAAGTTAGAACAGAGTTACTTCCGAGAGGGCGAGCTGGATGGACCTGCGCCAGCCGCCGCCCCCTGACGAACACCGACAAGGGAATGATCGCACACAATGCCGCATTTTTGTGTGCATAACGCTTCACTCAGAACTGCAGAAGCCTCATCTGTTACATCCCCTTTACGTAATACTAGTGTCGATCGTCAATTAAAGCTCATGGTGTTCACATTTGCCACTTGAAGTAAAAATCAGAAACGCGATGATTTTTCTTTTGTATAGTTACTGAGAAGCCACATCAGCCACTGTAATTTACGACACGTTAGATAAGTAATTAAAGATAATTGAGGGTCACTGTAGACCATTTTGATAGTTAAACTTAAATTAAACCTAGATTACAGATGTGATATGGCATTGGTCATCCATCGATCCATTGTAGAACTTGGAAACCCACTCAGGGAATATTCGTTCACATTTCTGCTGAATGCAGTCGGTTTTTACCATCCTGTACTAAAACATTTCTTTTTATCAATAGTGCAATTTATAAACAATGTTTTGTGAATAGAATAAAATTTCCAATGGTAAACTTAACTGCTTTTTCGACGTTATTTTACCAGCTAACTAAAATTAGGAAAGTCTTGAACCCCTTCCACTAAATTTAGTTAGTATTAAGATTCTTTTACAGGGAGTGCAGTGGAGCTGACGCTGAAATCATTAAGTATTTGGTTATATCATCGCTAGTCTCACTGAACTCTTCTGAATTCTACATGTCATGTGTGGTCTGTCGTCTCCTTACCAGCAACAGGTCCCAGGTTCAAACTAGTCAATTCCCTCAGAGCGTCGTTGCACGAAAGTGGTAGGGAGAAACGATATAGAACAAACAGACACCATGCAGAATATTTAGACAATGGCGACCCTGGCAGGAATGTAAAATACCATGATTGAAGGTCGACCACATGCCTAACTAGGTCAGAAAAATATCCTGTTGAAAAATGTTTGTAGTAAAAAAAAATTTTTTTTTCCTAAAGTTTTAAATACTCGAAAACAGTAGCTGTAGCGATAGATAGTAAGAAAGTGTCAGAGTCAATAGCATAATTAAGTTGTGAATTTTAATATTGTTAGAATTAAGTTTTCTCCTCAATGCAAGTGCACAGGTGGCGGATACATCGTTGACAAGTTGGTTCTGACCCAACAAGTAAGTAAATGGATTTTCAGTCTTGGTAGTGTCAAGTCGTGTGAACAAAAAGTTTATGAAACGCGTGATATCGTATTAGCGCATGTTGACGCGAAGAAGGGCGCGTGATTTGCTTTTAAAACAGAAAATAAGGGATTCGGAAAGATTAGCAATGGCAGATCGAGACCTTGACCGAATTGAGGTAGATACTCAGCATGAAGATGGACAGAGAATCGAGGACAGTGCAACAGACGATGCAGTATCGCGAGAAATAGGATGTATAACGCACCATAACGAGGATAATGTACGTCAAGGCACAGAAAACCTAGGTCAGCATACGACAGAGGAACAGGAAAGTAGAGAGACAGTCGATGAGGATTCCAACTTGCGTCTTGAATACGTAGAACCCATAGTACAAGTAATCAGAGCTCCCTCACCACAGAGTACAAGGATTGCGAGCAGAAACGTGTCACAACACAGTTCAATGCAATCGGTTGCGAACCAACACTTGGGCGAAAACACAGAGCGTAGGACGTCGGAAGAAAACGCAATAGGACCCACCAATCTGGCAGAATTACTACAACAAATTACGGAAAATATGACGAGGCAAAATCAAGACATAGCGAACCAAATTCAAATTCAAATTGCAGAAACCACGAGAAAAATGCGTGAGATTAAAGAACAAAACAAAAAAATTCAGTTACACCTAAGTCATATTGAAGACGAGGCAAAAGAATCTCGAGAAGTGATAGGAAACTTAATAACAGGTTACAATCAATTCAGAACAGACATTGATAAGGTGCAAACTGGACGTACAAACATTGCGTAATGACACTCAGGATGAGATCAAAACATCCACGGAGAACTCAAGAAACTATAGAAACGGATAAACGTAATTACTAGACAAGCAGCAGGTACAGCGCGTAAAGTTGTTGAAAACAGTGTGTTACACAAACTTATCACAAAAGCAGCGCTGAAAAGATATGATAACCGCATAGTCAAAATAGAAGCGCAAACGAAGCAACAATTTCAGAAATTGCGAACAGAGTTGTTGCAAACTATTGTAGAGCGTAGTGAACAGGATCGAACAAGCACAGAGTCTGCAACCACATCCGTATATGTAACAGCACCGGAAAAACAAGCAATTAACGAAGATATTATGCATTTGCGATTCCAATCACAGGCGGAAAGTAACATACGTGAAATCAGACAGCCTGCACAGCAACAAACACGTTTCGAAATTCTTGATGAACAAACGTAATCACAAACACATGCGGAACCACAAATGTATGTTTCAAGACAGTTTGGATCGTGCAATGAAGCGGCAAGGTTAGCCAGACAAGATACCCAACCAATACGTGACAATAGAAAGCCAGGTCGCGAAGAGTACAGTGCAATGCATTCAGCTACACGTTCACAGCAGATGGAAGAAAATTATTGCGTACCACTCCAACGATACTACGCAAGGGTAGGTGAAAGTACAGTAGACAATATCCAATGGATCTACCACAACCGGAAAGAACGACGGGAGAAATGATCAGAAATAAAAGTGTCGAAGAATCGCGAATTTCATATGGAACTATGACGAAGTACGACAACGATCATTTCCTCCCAGTCAGAAAATTTCAACACTTTCGAGAAGGAAACTCATTACATCCACGAACTTTTATTGATCAATTCCGAGTAGGATTATCAGAACACTGGACGCTAGCACACAAATTAGACTTTATATGTGCACACATGTCAGGAACAGTCGCAGAAACCATGCAGAATGTTGCAGCGACATGCCGATCGTACGAAGATTTCAGAGAGAATTTTCTCTCACGATATTGGTTCAGCGAAGCACAGAACAGAGTGAAGTGCGAATTATTACAGAACCCATATTTTGAAAGTTCAGGAGAGAAGAGTCCCGTGAAATTTTTCGAATTAATGGCAAAGAAAAATCAATGCTTAGATGTACCATACAGTGACGGAGAGTTGATTAAATTATGCGCGATGAAGCTCCCATTGAAATACCAGCAATCATTATTAGGTCGCGGAGGCAATGATGTCGAAGCATTTAAAATGTATTCTAAGGGAACTACAGTTCATATTTTCGGAAGATGACGCAAGAAAAAGACGAAGCGCACGTGAAAACGAAAGCAAAAAGCAGTGGAATCCACAAGACACAGTACGAAGAAACTATAATTACGAACCATGTGATAATTTCTCACCAAGAAACGACTATAGATTTCAACAAAGAACTGGTTATGGATTCAGAAGAGAATATGGCAATAGCTATAATTCACCCAGGAACGGCAACAACTATTACAGAGGGAATAACGACAACCGGAACGGGTACTGGAGAACCAATAGACCGACAAATTATCAACAAAGAAACCACTATCAACAAGCTGAACAAGAAAAGAGAATACAAATAGAAGAGGCGGAGGTAAGACCACCAAACCCCGATAAACGTTCGAATTGACAGCTAAGCGCCCATGCCAAAGAGAATGACGCACCCACCCAGGACAATTGCAGCACCTTGAACAGAGAAGCAAAAATCTTATCACGAGAAGAGAAGAAGGAAGAAACAAATCCGAAAAGACCAGATGAAAATGAAGACAAGAAAATAACAATATCGTGTTGGGGTGAAATTAACTGGGAGAATACTGGCGAGGAAGATGAATTACCAGAGGCATGCACAACGAATGTAGGAGGAAAGGACGAAGTAATGAGTATTGCAGAGCTATTTGAGATGGAAACCAGGGAAAGCGAATTCAATGAGGATAATGCGCAGTCGACAGAAGTTGAAAATAAGTTACTAGTGGGCACACAACCCAACGTATATAATGAAGGAAGTTATGAAGCGATAATTAGAGCATTTAGATGCGATTATGTGGAAGTAGCGACGAAGGAGGAGAAGATAGACGAGGATGTGGAAAAAGTGGAGGATGTTGAAGAAAGCGTAAATGAAGGAAGAAATAGAGAAGAGGAAATAAAAGAGAGAGAAGTAGCAGTCGAAGCTTATCCTACAGAAAGTTCGAATTCACAAGGGAAATTCCTAAAAAGACTCATGTATGATTCAGTGGAGGATTCGTTGATGCAAGAAGAAGAAGAACAGAACCAACCCTTTCAAATACAACCAATTGCGAAGGCCATGGTAAAGCATATCCCAGTCAATATTGTAATTGTTAGCGGAAGTGAACTGACTGCGAGCTCAGAAAATTTATTCATGCAGTGTCATGCCAATGAGGAATGGCCAGTTCTGAAAACACGTAAGATTAAAATGAGAGGTCCCGTTAGAAACAATGCTGCGGAAGTTACGAGACAAACAAGGTTAACTCTTTCGTGTCAAGGTCAAAAGATCGAAGCCAACTTCGTGATTATACCTTAACTAACTGTAGATTTGATTAGAGGTGCAGATTTTTAAATGAGAGACGAGCGATAATAGATATGGGGAAAGGTAGTGTAACATTCGGGAATGTCACAGTTGCCGTCCAGAGTGGCCGAGCAGTTAAAGGCGCTACAGTCAGGAACCGCACGACCGCTACGGTCGCAGGTTCGAATCCTGCCTCGGTCATGGATGTGTGTGATGTCCTTAGTTTAGTTAGGTTTAAGTAGTTCTAAGTTCTAGGGGACTTATGACCACAGCAGTTGAGTTCCATAGTGCTCAGAGCCATTTGAACCATTTTTTTGAATGTCACACTTCTCTTTGAACAAAAGCTAAAACTAGAAGAAATACCAGTTATAAACAAACAATTAAGAATGATGCGAGATAAAGAGGATGAAGAATTAGAATGGTATGCACAAAAGGGGGAATCGCCTCAACTCATGTTAGAAGTCCATGAAGAAATCGACGAAAAATTGCAAGAAGTTCAAGGTATTTCGGAACACAGTAAAAGAGAATTAGAGGGTATTTTACCTAAGACTGGCAGTATTAAACGCTTTCAGTACAAGTTTGAAGATTAATTTTATTACTGGTAAATAATCAGCACAATATTTCAAGATTATGTTGCACATAATATCGTCAGGAGAAAGAAGAATGAAGAGAGAGGAAGGTGGGATAAAGAAAGTAGTTTCAATAAAAACAAAATCAAAAATAACACCAATAGTACCATGGATTAAGGTGAAGGGATAAAATGTAGATAGTCTAACAGCATGAAATACTAAAACGCTATACACCACGACACTACACAAAAAATAAAGAAATAAAAAAAACGAATTTGAGGATTTTTGTAGAAGTTAAGATTCAAAATATCTTATAATTGTAACATGGAAAGGGCACCAAAATTTGTAAAGCTTTTTAAAAAGGCGTAAAACAGTGCAGGTACCAGACATACGTTAGATCATTATAAGTAAAACTTTTTGTAAGAACCATTGTAAAAACTCCAGCAAAGACCAGATGCAATGACCCACAAGTTGCAACACGAGAAGTATCAAGAAAGAAAAGGACGCAATTAGCAAGACACGATTCCTACAAGGCAGAAGCGTCAAGAGAAGTGAAAGGAAAGAGAGACTAACAGAAGGCCCTTGTAACTGAAGTGGGCAATAAATTTGCCTGCTAGCCAGAACCCTGCTGGGACAGAACACCCTGCAGTGACGCGCCGGGATGCCGAACGCCGGGTCTCGGAGCGCCCCGAATGAACGGAGCGAGCAAAAAATGGCCCTACGAGAAGACTGCTTGGGGAAGCCACCACTGGCAAAAAATGTGTAAAAGTCACATTACCGCTATTAAACAGCACATTGATGCTCGAAATTGAAGAAAATGTCCACAAAGTAAAAATGACATGCCCAAACAATTTATCAAACTGTTACTAAGAGGAGAACTTCAAAGCGACTAGTTATCAATAAATATTTCCATATCCTGCCCAGAGAAGAACCAAGAATCAAGTAAGAAGCAGAGAAAAAGCAAGAAGAACAGAAGTTGAAGATTCACAAGATTGAGACCAAGAAAGAAGATGGGTGAAGAATAGACGACATACCTTCCCAAATCCCTATCCTATTGTAAACTAGTCATCTGCGAAGTATTACAACGAAAAACGAGCGCTTTCACCGACACATAACGATGACTTTCACGCATACAAAACCAGTAAACCACGAGATTCTGCACTCACAGTTCCATTCCATTATGGGACCTCCACAACAGCAACACACACTTGCAAAGCCAACAAGGAACGACGAACAAAGCTGGACATCAAATACTTGCCCACATCCATCTCGCTCAAGTCCATCAACTTCATGCAAAAACATTCGCCAACCTCATGCTTAAACATTCATAGGATTGTGTGAACGTGTGGAATCAAATTATGTGATGTAGGAATTGTGCAAAAGAAACGTGTGAAAAACTAAATAAGTTAAGCACACCAGACAGCTAATAAACTATAAAATAACAGTCATTGACTATGGACTTAAGTAAAAAACAGACTATCGATAAAAATAAGTCATTAGTTCTGAAACGGACAGCATGTAAAGAACAAAAGTAAGGCATAATAAACACTAAAACTATATGCCACTTATTTCCTCCTCATAAAAATAAAAGAATAACTATATTTTACTTATTTTCTCCTTAAAAAAATCATAGAATAAAATATTATCTTGTTGGATGTTTTCCCATTTTTTTAACATTTGTACCATTTGTTAGGATAATATCTCAATATTTGTGTATGTATATTTCTTTGTCAAAGCAATTCTTGGAAATAATTCTTACTTGTTAGTGTAACAACGTTGAAATGAGTGTCTAGAAACAAAAACATTTCACTTGTGCATGATATTTTGAAATGTGTTAGGAATGGATTTTACTTAATTACTACATTTATATATACATATATATATATATATATATATATATATATATATATATATATCTAAGAAAATCGATGTGAAAGACTCCTCACTTTCGATAACAAACATATTAAAAAACAAACTTCTTAAAAAACAAACTTCACACTTAAATAAAGAAAGAAAATAATTAAAAATTAATAACAGCATAAAAATATTCTTCTCTTGTCAATTTTGATAATAATGTGGAAGAATATAGAAATATAAATTAGTAATACATTCTAGCATAGAACAGAATAATGTGGCTGAACAGTAGGCAACAAAATTTAGATAAAAAAAATAATTTTTGACTGACTTAGAGAACGATTCAATCATTGCCTAACTTCAGTACAAAAATTAAGTTCGAAGGGTGGTGATATGTAAGGTGTCAGGCAAATCCAACACCTTCCATGAAAACCCTGATATGATAAGCAAATCCAGTAGTATGTCACATAGCTCCGAATAAATCGTGACATTAAATTAACCAAAGTAATACGAGTAACGAGTGAGCAAATGGAATACCACAGACTAACACAAGAATGCCTAAATGCATGTCATACCTTCCCACCGTGAGACAGACGCAGTTCCGAGGGGAGAAACGAGAACAGAAGCCGAGAGCAGAACCGTGTTAAGCTGGAAGGCCCTAAGATAAGGGACGAAATGGTTCAAATGGCTCTGAGCACTATGGGACTCAACTGCCGTGGTCATTAGTCCCCTAGAACTTAGAACTAGTTAAACCTAACTAACCTAAGGACATCACAAACATCCATGCCCGAGGCAGGATTCGAACCTGCGACCGTAGCGGTCTTGCGGTTCCAGACTGCAGCGCCTTTAACCGCACGGCCACTTCGGCCGGCTAAGATAAGGGACGGACGGACACCCTCGTCGCCAGCTAACTGCTAGGACCACACCACCTGCAAGTTTTAGCGTGAGACTTTTTCGCGTCTCTGTTATGTCAAGACCAACCCCCAGCCAATGTTAAAAGCTAGAGCCCTCCAGAAGAACAGTATAGATCTTACGATAATGCTAAAAGGACCACACCAGCTGCAAGTTTTAGCGTGAGACTTTTTCACGTCTCTGTTACGTTGCAAACTTTAAAAACATTGCCCCACCACGAAAAGTATAACGTTTCTCATTGGATAGACAGAAATTTTGTAGGTGGAGCTTAAGGTTAACATTGAGACCCTGATTGGTCAGATGAAAACACAGCCAGATAGTTTTTTTTAAACCAACTTCCGTAAATTGTAGTAAGGAGAAGTTAGAACAGAGTTGCTTCCGAGAGGGCGAGCTGGACGGAGGTGCGCCGGCCGCTGCCCCCTGACGAACACCGACAAGGGAATGATCGCACACAATGCCGCATTTTTGTGTGCATAACGCTTCACTCAGAACTGCAGAAGCCTCATCTGTTACATCCCCTTTACGTAATACTAGTGTCGATCGTCAATTAAAGCTCATGGTGTTCACATTTGCCACTTGAAGTAAAAATCAGAAACGCGATGATTTTTCTTTTGTATAGTTATTGAGAAGCCACATCAGCCACTGTAATTTACGACAAGTTAGATAAGTAATTAAAGATAATTGAGGGTCACTGTAGACCATTTTGATAGTTTTCTCTTTTGTTAAACTTAAATTAAACCTAGATTATAGATGTGATATGGCATAGGTCATCCTTCGATCCATTCTAGAACTTGGAAACCCACTCAGGGAATATTCGTTCACATTTTTGCTGAACGCAGTCCGTTTTTACCATCCTGTATTAAAACATTTCTTTTTATCAATAGTGCAATTTATAAACAATGTTTTGTGAGTAGAATAAAATTTCCAATGGTAAACTTAACTGCTTTTTCAACGTTATCTTACCAGCTAACTAAAATTACGAAAGCCTTGAACCCCTTCCACTAAATTTAGTTAGTATTAAGATTCTTTTACAGGGAGTGCAGTGGAGCTGACGCTGAAATCATTAAGTATTTGGTTATATCATCGCTAGTCTCACTGAACTCTTCTGAATTCTACATGTCATGTGTGGTCTGTCGTCTCCTTACCAGCAACAAGTCCCAGGTTCAATTTCGTCAATTCCCTAAAAAACACACTCAGAGCGTCGTTGCGCGAAAGTGGTAGGGAGACACAATATAGAACAAACAGACACCACGCAGAATGTTTAGATCCCGTGATACACTCATACTTTTTTTAATATAGCTCATATACAGTTTCTTGTAGTTTTAAGGTATGTGAGTTACACGCTTCTATTGAAAAGTGTTCATGTTGATGAATGTGTAGACATAATGAAGGGACAAATCCTGGCCTTCAATGAATCATCAGTTCATTTAGAAGTATATGTGGAGCGAGGAAGGGACTGGAGGGAATGAGGTGGCGTTGTAGGATGAGTCCTCGGCTTCACTTCAGAAAACAGTTCCATATAAATGAAGGTCGCAACAGTTATGCAGAAATTTACGGGCTAGCACAGAAAAGACTAGTATGGAGAGCTACATATAACAAGTCGTCGGACGGAAGACCACAACAGCATTTCTTATGCTACGTATTCGGGAGCTCTCGGTTCTGTGGTCACCTTACTCCCTCGCAGTTTGAAACACGGTATAATAACTCGCCCCCGTGCGAAAGCCATTAGTGAAGACGACGCCGGGTAACGAGAGCGCTGCCAGGCAGTATCGGTGGAGCTTTTAATAGGCGGCTGGCGCCCTCGTGGCCTCCCCACTCAGCGGTGACAACACTGGTCCGCGCCGGCCCAACAATGCGCGCTGGGATTTGCATACATATGAAGACTGCGCGCTGACCACGGATACGCGAGGGGCTTTCATTAAGTCGGCGCCGCTGCCGGCACTGGCGCCATCTGACTAATCGCATTACGCGCCGGCGTCGCAGGGCGTCGCGGCTGCTAATGCAGTTGCTTACGGCGCCGGAAAATTGGGGGATTTGTGCCGCCGGCCGCCGCGCTTCCCGTTAAGGCCGCACAATTTGGCCGGACACAGCGCCCGCCCGGCGGATGGACGTCAACTGCACTGAGTGGCGTCTGGGGAGGCGGCTCGGGAAACTCCCAGCGCAGGCACTGCTACTGACGCATGCCAAAGACGACAACGTACTGCCGCTCGGAACAGCAACCAAAACAATCACAGAAAGTAACCAGGTGATAGTAGGAGAAGTGTACTGTTCTGTACAAACTTAATTACAGGATGGCAATTATTGAACTATATGAAAAAAAGTGGTCATTAATTCTGAACGGCTTGAATTAAGACGTTCAAACTGCACGGTTGGCCGCGGGGCATAATGGGAATTAGTATGCGCATGCACACGAGCCTTGTTGTCAGCGACTTTCAATTGGATGTGTTCGTCAATAAGCAAAACTGGCGCATTTGAGGGACTGAGAATTTTGCGATCGAGATTCCTCTTAAACCTCAACAGGCGACTGTGTGGTGTGCAATGTCCAGTCACGGAATAACCGGTGCTATCTCCCTTGATGGCACGGAGACTATGGAACGGTACGTGATGGTTTAGGAAGATGTTTTTATCCCCATTATCCAGAGTGACCTTGATTTCGACAAGATGTGGATCATGCAAGACGGAGCTCGACCCCTTCGAAGTAGGAGAGCCATGTCCCGAAGGAGCACTTTGCGGACCTCATTTTAGGCTATGGAGCGCCCAGAGGGCACTGGCGTGGACTGGTTTTAAACATTTTAGAAGAAAGAGAAATCATCGGCAACGTTTGCCGTGATCCATCGGCATTTTGAACAAGCAAACTGCACTTAACCACGCAGTCCTACTGAATTAATTTTCTTTTTTGAAGCAGCGTCCAGCCTCTTTTGCATCCCTTTCTACTTTCTGATTATTGTACGCCATACATGCATATTTCTTAACTCTGTCAGTGTTTTTTGCCATTACTTTTGGGGCTCTTAATTAGGTTTCACGGATGTAAGGCATATGCCTGTTTCCTATAATGAGGTCTGTAAGTCCACCCAGTTCATTTTACATAGCTGTAAAATATCCCATCTTAATGGATGCTTGCATGTTTTTCATTTCTTGTCCTATGACTATGGCGCATTATTGTGCTGCGTCATTATGTGTCCTCACTACTTTAAAATTTACCTGTCTTTCATGATGTGAAATTCGTCCCAGGTCTGATCCTACGTAAGCCTCGATTAACAGTCGACTTGTAGTTAGCAGTTTTTAGATTGTTGCCACTTTTAATGTGTCCTTTTAGTGCTCTTGCTGCTAGTTATTAATTGGCATAATAGTTTCTGACAATGCTGACTGTAAGATTTCGCTACTTTCCCTTTTGGTCAGTAGCGAGATGCTTGTAAATAGGAGTGGCATACGTGTATGTTCTTTTAACTGAAGACTGTGGCGTGTTGTTACACACACACACACACACACACACACACACACACACACACACACACACACGCACACACACTCTATATAAACTTGCATGCCACTCGTGTAAAGGGAAAAGTTTCATTGCGTATTACGGTTTATGTGTAAATTTTATGTCGCCAGCTTCCACGCATTTTTACTGTAGTTCTGTATTGCCCTGTTCAACATGTTACTTTACCACACATAACACACTTTTAACGTTTTTCATGTAACTTTCTATGTAATGTTTCCTTTTTCCTTTCTCATTTTAAATGTAAATCACTAGTTCAAATTGTGAATGGGCGGGCTAGTGCCTCGCGTTCTTCTTGCCGTCAACAGATGGCAGCACTTTTGCCACTCTGGTTTACCAGTTTGCTTCCTCCTCCGCGTCCGCTACTCCATGCTCTGCGCCTGCTGGTAGCACACCGCGTTTTGCACTCGTGCACAGAGACGCTCGCAGTCACAGCACCAAGTGTAAGTGTCCTGGTATTCATTGTGTATTGCTTCACCCAGGCAGTCGTCTGCTGTACTGTCTGGTGTCACTTCGGCATTGACTTAGGTTTTACAGCACCTAAACCGACAGGTAGTTTTTCAAAAAATTTTATGATTTTTTTTTTGTTCTTTGTTTTCCGTGTGTATTGCTTCGTGTAAAAATTCTCCCGTCTCTGGCTATTTTCAGTATGACACCTGCAGATGGGTGTATAAGAACCCGAAACTGGTCGCGTCCTAAATAACAGAATCTTACAACTGTAGCGGTATTTTCATCCTTTGGTAAACATAGATAGTGATTATTTGAAAACAGGAAACTTCATATGACTACAAGTATGCTGTGAAAGCAGTTTATTCGTTATTAAGAACCAGAGAAGAAACAGCGTCAGAGACTGGAAAGAATGAAGTGATCTATATATCTGAACCATACGTGTCATTAGTAGTGTTAATCCTCATAGTGATACGGTGTGAAGTCAGTAGGATGCAATAGGTGTAACGTATGTTACACACAGATGCAAATAGGGGGCATCTCTCAGAACGATGAGTGCCGTATACTGTAGTGTATTGTATCGTTTTTTGATGCATAAGCAGCTTGAATTGCGTACTTGTAGTTACATGATGTTTCCAGTTTTCAAATTACACTTACTTATGTTTAGTACCTATTAGTAGTGAGCCTAGTACTCTGTCTTATAATATACTCATTTAAACCTTTTGATGGTATAATTACACTACTGGCCATTAAAATTGCTACACCAAGAAGAAATGCAGATGATAAACGGGTATTCATTGGACAAATATATTATACTAGAAAAGACATGTGATTACATTTTCACGCAATTTCAGTGCATAGATCCTGAGAAATCAGTACCCAGAACAACCACCTCAGGCGATAATAACGGCCTTGATACGCCTGGGCATTAAGTCAAACAGAGCTTGGATGGGGTGTACATGTACAGCTGCCCATGCAACTTTAACACGATAACACAGTTCATCAAGAGTAGTGACTAGAGGTGTACATGTCCCGCTTTTAACCCGCCCATGCTTGCCCGGTGGCCAGGCGGGCAGGCCGCCGCTCGTTGTCAACAGAACGGGCAGGCTGCTTCACTCCCAGCCAAGCCAAGCAGAACCCAACCCGGGCAGGCTGCGGGAAACTTGCTTGCCTGCTCATATTACTGCTGAGCTGCGCTACGCAGCCGTTTAGTCTGCGCGCGTCATTGTCGTATTATGAACGTTAATCAAAAGTTTTTATTTTACCTGAGCACCAAAAGACAAACCCCAACATATATATGCATTAATTTCAGGTAAAAAAATATTGGTTTTATTTGTATATTCTTCCTTTACGCGTATATTTCGGGCTTCTTATCTATATAAATAAAAATTAATTGCCAAATGTGTTGATAAGCGTAAAACTCGAGAACGCCTGGACCAGTTCGGCTAAATTTTTTTTTCTGTGTTCGTAATTCTCAGGACAAGGTTTTTATGAAATAAAATTTTTCGAAAATCGACCGAAAAATTGGAAAATTTGACAAAAACTGAAAGTGCGTTTTCATTGTGTCCGTGTGTTTGTATTGCATACAATCTTGATGAAATTTTGCACACTATACCTTGAAACCAAGAGGAAGGTCACAGTCTACATAAAATTTCATATGGTGCATGGCAGAGGTTCCTTTACATAACGGAATTCGACAAATTGTACGTATTTATTCCGATCTTGATGAAATTTGGCACACTTGATATTCAAAGCAGGATGAAGGGCGCTGTCTGCTTAAAATTCTGAATGGTGCATGGCGGAGGATACTTTACTTACACACTTCTACACCAACCTACAATTTTATTCCGATCTTGAAGAAATTTTGCACACTTGACCATCAAGAGGAACATCACTGTCTACATAATATTTCGGACAGTACATTGAAGAGAGTACCTTACAAAAGATTTTGACATCATTTGCGGGTTACCATGAAAGTTCACTTTGTACTAATGTTTCCATGGAGAAGGTTTTTGAATATTTACATGTACATGTAGATGTATTTATATATATATATATATATATATATATATGTATATATATGTATATGTATATATATGTATATATGTATATATTTATGTATATGTTTATATATATATATATATATTTGTCTATGAATATATATATATATATATATATGGATATATATATGTATATATATACATTTCTTTTAAACGAAATGCCTATGATCTTTTTGAAATTTGAGAGCTGTCTGACACATTCACAGTCATCGTGTTGGACAATTTGCGCACAGCAAATGTCGTTTAACAGTTGCAAACCATTTTTGGTTGAGTGAACGTGTTATATTGGCTGCAAGAAACCTTGATGTTAACGATATGAATTTTCAGACTCAAAATATAACACCTGGCGAATTGCTGACATACAAGTCGGTTTATTCTATTACTAACCAAGATGATGTAGTCAACTATCCTACGGAATTTTTAAATTCGCTGGATTTCCCCGGATTACCGCTTCCCAATCTGTAATTAAGTCGGATCGGCAATCATGTTGCGAAAGGTAAACCAGCCACGTCTTTGTAATGGCACCCGGCTTGCGGGGAAGAAGTTAAGGAACAACGTAATCGAAGCCACAATTTTAAAAGGAAAGTACAAAGGTGAGGACAGTTTGATTCCAGTATCACTAAGATTCCGACCGACATGCCATTCGACTTTAAACGGTTATAATTTCCAGTGCAGCTTACATTTGCCATGTCGATAGATAAATCGCAAGGGCAGTTGTTACATGTTTGTGGCATCGATCTTGAAAATCACGTTTTTCACATGGCTATTTGTATGTCGCATATTCCCCTGTCGGGACACCTTCAACTTCATTTGTTTACGCACCAGAAAACAAAACTATCAATGCTGCGTATCAAAAAGTATTACAATAAATGCTACCTAGCAATAAACTTTGACATTGATTCACTGATCACCACAAAAGTTGACAGATATATATGAGTTTTCATAGATAGGTGAAGAGGAGATGAACTGAGGTGGCGGAATCCAACAGAGAGAGGACGAGGAGATGGATAGAGGGTGGGGGGGAGATGGGCCAAGGGATGGGTTCAAAAATGGTTCAAATGGCCCTGAGCAATATGGGACTTAACTTCTGAGGTCATCAGTCCCCTAGAACTTAGAACTACTTAAACCTAACTAACCTAAGGACATCACACACATCCATGCCCGAGGCAGGATTCGAACCTGCAACCATAGCGGTCGCGCGGTTCCAGACTGTAGCGCCTAGAACTGCTTGGCGACTTCGGCCGGCGAAGGGATGGGGAGGGGAGGGAGGTGATCAAAGAGATAGTGGGAGAGGACTAAATGGATAGAGAGAAAATACGGGAGGGAAGATGGACTACGAGAGTATGGAATAAATAAATGCCCAGGCAACGCAATGCAGTCTGTGCTGCACTTTTCAACACCGAAACGGATGGATATTTGTACTAAAGAAGTAAACCTCCACCCCCCAAAAACGAAGATTGGTCACCTCCCCAGAATAATAAATTATCTACGCCCCTATTAACCACTGTACTGCAATGAGAACCAAATTAAGATTTTGGAAGTCTAGATTCTTTAACTTTAGTATGTTTCAGCCAAGTATGACACCAATTATATAAATATTTAACTACGTTTCCAGGATGTATTTTACTGGCTCTGTGAATTCATTCGAAGTTGGCAAAATCATTCTAAATTGCCAAAATGCATTTTAACAAAATCGAAGGACTTGTTTCGTATCCAGTTCGTCTAAAAACTATAGTACTGGGAATACAATGGCGACCCTGAGCCATTTTTCGCGGCTCCTACGATTGCGTCATGAGAGTCCACACTTGTAGTATAGGTCTGCATCATGAGGGACCATATTTCGGACCATCATGATGCAGACTAAGACGAGGAGTGTTTACTTGCATGATGCAAATCTAAACGACGACTGTAGACCCTCATAACACAGACCTAAACGACGAGTCTGAATCCTCATGACGCAGATATAGACGCTGTGGAAAGTGGCTCAGAGTTTCCATTATATTCCTACTACAATACATTCATGGAAAAAGACGCTCTTCATTTTAGGAGTATTTGTAGTGTCTAGGTCTTCAGCATCTTGACTCTGCATGTGGGATTCCCCTTAATATAGAAATACAAGAATAAAATTACATTTTGCAATGTGTGTGGAACTCAACAAAATAAATTGTAATTTAAACTCATAATGTGTATTGCCTTACTCCACAAATGAATATTTTATTTTGCAGAACTCTTTTCAACATAAAATCTTTTCAAATTTTCCTTCAGTTCCCCTGAAAGTATTATTTAGGCCAAACCAGATACTCCTAAAAATATTTGGCTACTTTTTCAAACCCAAGTAACAGAAAATAGTTTACAAACAATAATTAATGTCACTTGGGAGGATTGAAATCAAAAAGCTTAGTCTAAAATAAAAATGAACTGTATGCATTACAAAATTTCTATCTCAGAAATTGACGCCCAGAAAGCACAAGAAAGAAATCTGCACTCTTAATTAGTAAATTTGCGCTCAAACTCATAGTTTCCCGTTTAATGTTCTACTGTATTTTCAATGTGTCTGCTGATTAGTGTTTGAATTAATTATGACGAGATCGTTAAGTCTGTCTGCATTAAGACGTGATCGTTTTTCGCTAATTAGGTTTCCAGCGCAACTAAAAATTCTCTCACTAGACGCACTAGTGGCTGGTATATTTAATATTTTTCTTGCCACACACGCAAGTCGAGGAAGTCATTGGGAGTTATTTTTCCACCACTGCAGAATATCTCCCTCGTTCACACAGTGTTCTTGCAAGTATCTGCTGACTTCATCATGTAGGAGAGGAGGCTCTTCTGCCCAGTCCTCAAATTTCACCATTTTGTACGGCCCTGGATTTGTTTCTTGGTTGCTGTGATTGGGCACTTGTACTGAAATTGTACAGGTTCCAATTAATATTTGCAGAATAATGTGAAGATCGTACTACACATAGTTGAAATTATAATAGGTTTTAGATGATGCTATCATTTATCGTCCTGCAAAGTCACCAGAAGATCAAAACTAACTGCAGGACGATTTAAATAAGGTATATATTTTTGGTGTGAAAATCAGCAGTTGGCAATAAATAATGACAAGAGCGAGTTTATCCCTGTGTGTACTAAACTAAGTCCGTTAAACTTCGTTTACAAGATCAACCAGTCAAATCTAAAGGCTGTAGATTCTACTTAATACCTCTGATTACAATTACGACCTACTTAAATAGGAATGGACACACGGAAAATACTGTAGGCGTTTTAGTGACAAAACACTTTTTTGGAGCATTGCTACGAAGTTCGAGAGCCTTACTATTGACGGAAGAGGTCGAAAGAGTCTAAATAAGGGCAGCTGGTTTGGTATTATCGTAAAACAGGGGAAAGAGTGTCGCGGAAATTGCACAAGAGTTGGGGTGGTAATCATTACAACAATGGCGTTTTATGACGTGGCGCGATTTATATATGAAATTTCGATCACCAACTTACACCTCCGAATTCGAAGAGATATTGTTGAGTCCCATATACATTGGAAGAAATGATCATCAGAATAAAATACAAAAAAGCAGCGCTCAGACGGAAAGCTGGAGGTGTTCTATCCCGCGCGAAATTCGAGAAAAGGAGACAAATAAGTTGAAAGTGGTTCGATGAACCCTCAACTAAGCACTTGCGTGTGTCTTGCAGAGTAACCATGTACATGTAGATGAAGAATATATGCATTATCTTAGGAGCTTACCCTCAGCACACATCTGTCGTGCTGCTTGGTAAACTTCAATTTTTTCATCCTCGGTTAACTTTCTTAATGTGCGGTAGTTAGCCGCCATAAACGTTGCAATTTTATGCAACATACTAACGCACATTTTCTGTTCTAGGAAGGCATCAGCGGCTTGTTTCAAAGGTTTCATGTCCTTAAAATACATTTTCTCAACATACATATTTCACAAGTGGTTCTATAATATTCAGATGGAATAAAATTACAAACCTCTTCATCGTTATCCCGTACGGTACAGTGAGTTTTTAAGGCATAAAACCACGGTAGAACTAAATGTAGGGTTGGATCCTTGTCACTCTCTAGATCAACTGTGGCTTCTTTAAACGGCCTAAGAAATTCTATAAGCTGGCCAGTTATATGGTGGTCATAACCCAGCAGTTTATCAGAGGCACCTTCATTATGTAAAACAGCCTTCACTGGATCAATCTGAGAATGGACTGATACAAGCATGTCAAAATAACTATTCCAACGAGTTGAAACTCACTGCTTTAAATATGAGTTCAGTCTCACACAGAGACCTCTTCTCTTGAAGTACGAAACCGTAGCCCACACTGTATTAAGAATGGCTAATATATTTGGAACATTTTGTTTCAAAAACTGTTCGCTCAGAACATGTTTCAAGACTGTGTATATACTATGAGCCATGTATGGAAGACGCTGATATACTTCGAGAGCTTTGACAACGTTACTGCCCTGGTCTGTGACAAACGTAATTTTGGCAATGTCTTCACGAGAAACACCCATAGTTTCTAAGCCATCTTCCAACTCGTTTCGAATATTCGAGCCAGTTTTTGGGCAGTCAGGAAACGCAGAGCACATCAGTACATATTTATTCAAACGCCAGTCTGAATTTATGTAATGCATTGTCACGGACATGTAATGCACCCCTTTGTAATTGTCTGTCTATAGATCAATTGAACTGGTACATATACCAGAACGAATCGCATGCACTATATCTGGGAGCATTTTGCTGCGCACTTTATCAGCTAAGGTTTGAACTTTCCTAGCTACTGTCACTCGGGAAGGCATAACATTTTTAATATCAACTGAGCCATATTTTTTACCTATGTCGATCAGTGTCTGCCCTAAATTAAGAAATCCTTCTCCCTCTATACTGCTAAATGGTCTCAGGTCCTTAGCACACATTTCGACGCACTTTTCGGCCACTAAATCTTTGTCCTCTTTCAAGATATTTACGGAGTGAGGGAACTGCTTGTCAAATTTGCACACATGTCGTAACATACTCGAGGTTCCCGAATAAGTACTTAAGAGCTTTTTACATAGTTTGCATTGAGACACACCTACCGATTTATTTGAAGCGGCCTCATAAACACAAGAAAACGTTTCCCATGCGGCACTTGTGCTCTGATTCGTTACCAGCATGTATTCGCCAGTTGTCAATTTTTTTTCAATCTCACTAAAGTTCGACCTATTCATTGTGCTGCCTCCACCGTTGCGATAAATGAACTGCGGGCTAACTACCTGGCTACTCTAGTCACGGTAGCTTGACAGCGCAACCTGTTGTCAGGCGCAGCAAGCTGAGCGGGTCCCGTGAAGCTTGGCAGGCTTGCGGGAACCCAGGTAGCCCGGGCTTGCGGGAGCCCGTATCGCCCGCATTGCCCACTATGCCTCAGTACACGCGCACTCTTGTGTTTACATCGCGGCAGGCTGACCTGCATGAATGGTTGCAGAGGAGCTAGGGGCAAGCAGGCTGCAAGGGGAATTTGTACACCTCTGGTAGTGACTGGCGTATTGTGAAGAGCCAATTGCTCGGCCACCATTGCCCAGACGTTTTCGGTTGGTGAGAGATCTGGAGAATGTGCTGGCCAGGGCAGCAGTCGAACATTTTCTGTATCCAGAAAGGCCCGCACAGGACCTACAACATGCGGTCGTGCATTATCCTGCTGAAATGTAGGGTTTCGCAGGGATCAAATGAAGGGTAGAGCCACGGGTCGTAACATATGTAAAATGTAACATCCACTGTTCCAAGTGCCGTCAATGCGAACAAGAGGTGAGCGAGACGTGTAACCAATGGCACCCCATACCATCACGCTGGGTAATACGCCAGTATGGTGATGACGAATACACGATTCCAATGTGCGTTCACCGCGATGTCGCCAAACACGGACGCGACCATCATAATGCTGTAAACATAACCTGTATTCATCTGAAATAATGACGTTTTGCCATTCGTGCACCCAGGTTCGTCGTTGAGTACACCATCACAGGCGCTCCTGTCTGTGATGCAGCGTTGTGGTTGTTGTCTTGCAAACATCCCTACTTGTTGACTCAGGGATCGAGACGTGGCTCCACGATCCATTACAGCCATGCGGATAAGATGCCTGTCATCTCGACTACTAGTGATACGAGGCCGTTGGAATCCAGCACGGCGTTCCGTATTACCCTCCTGAACCCACCGATTCCATATTCTGCTAACAGTCATTGGATCTCGACCAACGTGAGCAGTAATGTCGTGATACGATAAACCACAATCGCGATAGGCTAGAATCCGATCTTTATCATAGTCGGAAACGTGATGGTACGCATTTCTCCTCCTTACACGAGGCATCACAACAACGTTTCACCAGGCAACGCCGGTCAACTGCTGTTTGTGTATGAGAAATCGGTTGGAAACTTTCCTCATGTCAGCACGTTGTAAGTGTCACCACCGGCGCCAACCTCGTGTGACTGCTCTGAAAAGCTAATTATTTGCATATCATAGCATCGTCTTCCTGTCGATTAAACTTCGCGTCTGTAGCTTATCATCTTCGTGGTGTAGCAATTTTAATGGCCAGTAGTGTATTACATTCATTATCAACGATTTAACCACGTTTGGAGGCTTCTGGTTCTTTTTATATCTACATAATAAATGTAGCTTGTGGAACCTCTGTATACGTTGTGTTCCTATTGCAAACCTACACAAGTCTTACTGATTAGTGATAAACATGATTTAATATATCTACAGATAGTATCAATGTTCTGCGTAATTCTTGTTGTTAATACTCCTATAAATTTGTTACTTGCGGCGTGATGGTGGCGTATCATACCACCAAAACCTGTAATCTGTAAACTAAATTGGAGATGAACTTACTGCTAATAGCTTTTTTGGAATTTATTACACTAATAAACGCTCTCTCGGTCTTTAAACACGTAAACTCATCATTTTTTAAGCAGGGGGAGAGGTCAACTGTTTTCCATCTATTTGTCATTTGATTAGATGATGTAAGGTGATAGTTGAGTTTCGCTTGGATGGGAGCGCTAGACAGGACGCCACTTTCAGTATTCGGTGCGCGCCGGCACAGGATGTCGGCGGATTAGTGACGAGGACCATCGTGCGGTTTCCAGTTGGTTTCCCACATCACACTAGTTGAGTACAGAGTACCAACATCCCTCCTCAGTTACGCGAGTCTCAAATATTTACAAAACGTTCGTACGTGACAAACATCAGATAGTATTTGCACAAAATTATGAAAATGGATGTACTTATGTATGTATGCAGGTATGTATGTTGCACATCTTCTCCTATACCACTGGACCAATTTCAAGCAAAGCTGGTGCTTATAACTTTTACTGTTTGGAAACAATCACTTGGGTGTGGGGTAGGGGAGCGGAGGGGTGGTATGAACCACCCACCTATCACATGGGTGGGAATGAGGCTGAAAAAGCAGTGTTGTCCACAACGTGAGAATATCCCTATATTACTTAATCAGTATTTGAGAACGAGAGCACTTAGAGACTTACCACAAACTTCACACATTATTTCAAACTTTTACGGAACTCTTTTTTTCACTGATTAACCACACAAAACAATGAAAGGAAAAAACTGTCGCATACTACATTTTCGCTGTTCATACAGTAAAACTACCTCAAGAAGCATGACGTATTAATTTATTATTTCTTTGCTACAACTGTATCCGTGACGCATTTTGCAGGCAGTATTCACACATACCACTAAGTATATCAAAAATATTACGTCTGAAACGTCCCCTTTGAACAATTATACATGACTGTGCTTAAACTGACAATTTTTGGCGCAACGCAATCTGACTTTCAGCAATCCCTACAAAAGAATGGCCCTGACTAACATTAACCTATACGTTTCACAAATCACTTACCTCAGAAAAATCTTCGTTACTCGAACTACTGCAATACGGCGAGCGCCACTGCTGCCAGCTAAATAAAAGATTCAAACTACTGAAGGCACTAACTACTGATAGGCATAGTTACCAAATGAAAGATTTTGATAGAGAACAAACAATGTATTTACCTTAATAGTGTTCAAAAATGATAATATATATACAGCAGTTCATGACATCCATTCTTACAAATGTACTGTTTCTGATGGACACACGTCCAGATCATCCGCTCTCAAAAATGCGCCATCTCACTTCCTCACATCCACCACTGCTCGCGGCTCACCTCCAACTGGGCAACGCTACGCGCTTTTCACATCCAGCTGCCCAACACTACAATGGCAGACAACAATGTAAACTAGCCACGGACTGCACACAGCACAGCCAGTCATTTTCATACAGAGCGCTACGTAACGTTGCCAATAAGAAAACATAAACAGCCTACTTACATAACCCCCATGCTCCCTACAAAAAAGTTTACAAATTGTTTTGGGCAGTGGCCAATAATTATTTGATAAAATGTTTCATAATTACAATAACAAAGATATCAAATGCACACACTTATTGATACAATGTTGGTCAAAAGCTAAAATTTTCTCACAGTCCATAAAGACAGTTCTGATCACTCATCACGGTAAAATTGCAGTGGTTTTTTTTTTCTCAAAGTCTGAGCAGTAAAAGAGAATGCACACGGAAGTAGTGGATTTCCACGCTGTCTTGAAGAAGTAGATTTGTCCTTCCAACAGAAAGACAGTGCTGACTCTTGACATGCAGACAGGTAATGCGCCACAACAGAGCAAACCCACAGCAGAGTCAGTCGAAGTTTTGAAGAATATTCGTAGGTAGGTCATCACAGAGCAGACCCACTGTAGTCCTAGTAGAGATTATGGTATTGGTGGGCCATCAGAGGTGCAGACCCACTGCAGTCCTTGTAGAGACGGCCAGCAGCCATCTGTTGCGACTGTGCAGGTGCACAATCACCATCGAAGAGTCTTCCAGAGAAAACAGCAAGTCCATAAACCACCACTTGTGCACTCAAAAAGTTTTCGGAATTGTCCTTAGAACCAGCAATGCTGTTATACAGTCCCTCGCTGAATTATTAACACATGTGCAAATACTAACAGTCATTACTGCTCACATATTGTCCATATACTACACTCCTGGAAATGGAAAAAAGGACACATTGACACCGGTGTGTCAGACCCACCATACTTGCTCCGGACACTGCGAGAGGGCTGTACAAGCAATGATCACACGCACGGCACAGCGGACACACCAGGAACCGCGGTGTTGGCCGTCGAATGGCGCTAGCTGCGCAGCATTTGTGCACCGCCGCCGTCAGTGTCAGCCAGTTTGCCGTGGCATACGGAGCTCCATCGCAGACTTTAACACTGGTAGCATGCCGCGACAGCGTGGACGTGAACCGTATGTGCAGTTGACGGACTTTGAGCGAGGGCGTATAGTGGGCATGCGGGAGGCCGGGTGGACGTACCGCCGAATTGCTCAACACGTGGGGCGTGAGGTCTCCACAGTACATCGATGTTGTCGCCAGTGGTCGGCGGAAGGTGCACGTGCCCGTCGACCTGGGACCGGACCGCAGCGACGCACGGATGCACGCCAAGACCGTAGGATCCTACGCAGTGCCGTAGGGGACCCCACCGCCACTTCCCAGCAAATTAGGGACACTGTTGCTCCTGGGGTATCGGCGAGGACTATTCGCAACCGTCTCCATGAAGCTGGGCTACGGTCCCGCACACCGTTAGGCCGTCATCCGCTCACGCCCCAACATCGTGCAGCCCGCCTCCAGTGGTGTCGCGATAGGCGTGAATGGAGGGACGAATGGAGACGTGTCGTCTTCAGCGATGAGAGTCGCTTCTGCCTTGGTGCCAATGATGGTCGCATGCGTGTTTGGCGCCGTGCAGGTGAGCGCCACAATCAGGACTGCATACGACCGAGGCACACAGGGCCAACACCCGGCATCATGGTGTGGGGAGCGATCTCCTACACTGTCCGTACACCACTGGTGATCGTCGAGGGGACACTGAATAGTGCACGGTACATCCAAACCGTCATCGAACCCATCGTTCTACCATTCCTAGACCGGCAAGGGAACTTGCTGTTCCAACAGGACAATGCACGTCCGCATGTATCCCGTGCCACCCAACGTGCTCTAGAAAGTGTAAGTCAACTACCCTGGCCAGCAAGGTCTCCGGATCTGTCCCCCATTGAGCATGTTTGGGACTGGATGAAGCGTCGTCTCACGCGGTCTGCACGTCCAGCACGAACGCTGGTCCAACTGAGGCGCCAGGTGGAAATGGCATGGCAAGCCATTCCACAGGACTACATCCAGCATCTCTACGATCGTCTCCATGGGAGAATAGCAGCCTGCATTGCTGCGAAAGGTGGATATACACTGTACTAGTGCCGACATTGTGCATGCTCTGTTGTCTGTGTCTATGTGCCTGTGGTTCTGTCAGTGTGACCTTGTGATGTATCTGACCCCAGGGATGTGTCAATAAAGTTTCCCCTTCCTGGGACAATGAATTCACGGTGTTCTTATTTCAATTTCCAGGAGTGTATGACCAACAGAAACGTGTGCAGTGAAATGGAACTTACAAGTTAATAATATGATGAACTGGTGTCAAATACAATTTTATAACATAAGAATACAATTACAAAGGTACAAAATACATCATTAAAGAACATAACAATACAGATAACATTGGTAGTACAAGCTTTACAAAAGAATCGAAATAACATATACATCAGTGTTACAGGAATTATGACATGAGTACATACATAAAAGATCAGAATAACTTTCGAAACATCAACTTCACACATGAGCATTAAAACAGAACGGAATAAATAATGTCTAAACATCTTTACAAAGAAAATAATATATTTTCAGAAAAATTTTACAACATAACTCTTATTAGCTAAACACATTAAGACAGGAAACATACAAATTCACATAGTGTAATAACACAAAAATACAGGACAGGGTTTGTTTTCAGTGTGACATTTGGTACTGCAGTCCACCCCAAAACTTCATTCCATATATCTTTCCTCTTATTTCAACATCTGTTTCCACCAAAAACATTCTATCCAAGCATGCTTTCTGTATTTATATGTTCACACAATTATTACCTCAATAATTATTTTCCATTATCTTAACTCATCATTTATTTCCAAGAAAATCCTACCTAAACCTGTTGTCCCTAAACCCTACTTTTTTGGTCCATATCCTCTTTCAAAATACTTTTTTGGCCAAACCATTTTCTTATAGCTTCTCAATGCATTGCTTCCAATTCATCATAGTTAGTTTCTTATATAGTCTACCCCCTCTTCGTCGGCATTGTGGTACATTCACACGTTTACACACATTTCATAACTCTTAAAGTACGATTCTTGGTTCCCAACATCCTTTTTCACAAGTCAGAGTCCCTAACCACTACTCCTTATTCCTTACCTTATTACACATGTACATATTCATCTACACATCTTCAATATTTCATCATAAAAAATACATAGCATAATCAGATTCCTCATATAGCATCATCTCATTGATCATAAACATACCTCAACAGCATAATACACATGGTCGTCGTAATAATAACATCATAACATCTCAGTCAAATCTCAAAATCGTCGTAGCTTTCTGCAATAATTTCAAAACCTACAAAAAAATTCTCTGCTCTTTTCAATAGTGTCATCTACATCAAACGTACTTTAAAAATCATGATCCCATACCAAAAGCATCATTCAAAGCTCTCATAGTATCACAATGGTTCTGAAGAAAAGTATAGACGAAATACAATTTCATAAGTGTGAAGTCATCCAACTGTGTAAATGCGTAAACATCTGTCACTGACATAGTAAAAAAAAATGTTTATCCCTCAGTTAAATAATCAGGTAGCTGTGTATTTTGTGTTGGAGAAATATGGTACCGATGTGTAAAGTTGTATAAGCAAATACCATATTAGCTAGGGCTCCTTGTGCTTGCCACACACGTGGTACACAAAGTAAGCGTGTACCCCCCTGAGGATTAATGTAATTATACCCTCAGGTGTTACACATTATTGCAATGGAATGAAATGTATCATGGAAAAACTTTGTATCATTGTACTTCAAATATCTTTAAAAATAAATGTTTAAAGTACAAAATTAATCACTCATATACGTGTACTGTAGCGCTAAACTGTGCGTCTTGTTGTAAGATAATCTCTGACGAAGTGTCGTAGTTATCGTCCTCCGAAAGCTAATATGAAACGTCCGCTTTGAACAATTATACATGACTGTGCTTAAACTGACAATTTTTGGCGCAACGCAATCTGACTTTCAGCAATCCCTACAAAAGAATGGCCCTGACTAACATTAACCTATACGTTTCACAAATCACTTACCTCAGAAAAATCTTCGTTACTCTAACTACTGCAATACGGCGAGCGCCACTGCTGCCAGCAAAATAAAAGATTCAAACTACTGAAGGTACTAACTACTGATAGGCATAGTTACCAAATGAAAGATTTTGATAGAGAACAAACAATGTATTTACCTTAATAGTGTTCAAAAATGATAATATATATATACAGCAGTTCATGACATCCATTCTTACAAATGTACTGTTTCTGATGGACACACGTCCAGATCATCCGCTCTCAAAAATGCGCCATCTCACTTCCCCACATCCACCACTGCTGGCGGCGCACCTCCAACTGCGCAACGCTACGCGCTGTTCACATCCAGCTGCCCAACACTACAATGGCAGACAACAATGTAAACTAGCCATGGACTGCACACAGCACAGCCAGTGATTTTCATACAGAGCGCTACGTAACGTTGCCAATAAGAAAACATAAACAGCCTACTTACACGTCATATTACGACACTTAGTTGAGAAGACAAGACGTCATAAACACTGAATGCGTGAAAAACTACCGTATCGTGCAAGACCTTCAAATTTATTACTTCGTTACTACTAACTCTGTTATAGACAGTATCCTCATTTGCCGCTGAATGTATCTATACAAACTATCATTGTACGACACACAGTTCAGAAGATATGCCGTCAGATACTGTAAGAATGAGTATGGTGGAACCAGTCACGGATAGGACTGATTGTCGAGCACTGAGTTGATATGGGAATGTCCGATTAATTGAGGAACAACAATGCCAGCAGTGTTGGCTCAACAAGTCTCCCCCAGGGAGAAGAATGCGAGGGACATCGAAGGAGGAAAAACAAGAAGGAGGAGTGTAGCCAAAGCCATGGAAAGGAGAAGTCTATGAGAAGAATATCGGCAGGATAGAAATTTGTGGCATGTCAGACCAGGCAACTGCTGGTAAATGGAAACGCCTACTAAAGTAAAAGTAAGTTTGAAATACACGGAAAATCCTAAGTAGACAGGATGATAGGCCATGTGTTAATCGATCAGGTAATAACTTCCATGACACTATAAGATGTGAAAGGTGAAAATAGTAGAGCAAGACACAGACAGGAACAAAAATGGCTCTGAGCACTATGGGACTTAACTTCTGAAGTCATCAGTCCCCTGGAACTTAGAACTACTTGAACCTAACTAACCTAAGGACATCACACACATCCATGCCCCAGGCAGGATTCGAACCTGCGACCGTAGCAGTCGCGCGGTTCCAGACTGTAGCTCCTACAACCGCTCGGCCACTCCGGCAGGCTAGGCAAGAACATATCGAACAATAATGGACGGTGTTGGGCGTAAATGCTAATATGAGGCTGGCACAGGAAACGAAGTTGTGGTGGGTTGCGCTTCACCAGGGAGGAAGCTGGATAATAAATTATTCCACTTGGGCACAAAATTACTTTTGTAGTAGCTCTCTATACACCAGGTGGGCCTACAATCTGTGAGTGGTTAAATGAATCAAGGAAAACCCCTATATGACCGTCAGACAGTTTCCATAACTATATCTTCACTGAAGCCGAGAGCTGTTTCTACTTGACAGAGAAATATGCTTCAAGCAAAATAAGGACTTTTGCCCACGTCGTGCTCTCTTGGTCAATGCCTGAAGGAAACGCTAATGTGTGCCTATTACTTGGTACGCCCTTTCAACGGTGCCTTAATATTCACCGCCTCAGCTGCATGCGGAACCCCCGCCTGGATCCGCAGCGCGGGACAAAGGGCCCTCGTTAACAAGATGGCGCTCGGTCGGCACCTTTGAGGCAGCAACGATGCGCTTTCCTCGAACGAGGAACGCGACCTAGATTCTGCAAAAGACGGCAGTATCTACTTTATTTACATCCTATAACGCGCGTAGAAGCTTGTCATATCTCAAGTGGAACTTCTTTCGGAATCTGTTGCCAAGCAATAAAAGTTACTGGAGAAATAACGACTGATGTACACAACCTACATTCTCAATGGAAATCGAACAAAAAAGAAACACGAACACCTTTAAACATAATTTCAGACTAAGCTCATGGGAAATCATATTTATGTCGCTCCCCGTCCATTTCATTTGTCATTCTCTCGTCTTGATTCTGCGTGTGATAGGGAACACATTACTGTGAAGAAACAATCTTCTTCTTTACCAGCATCAAACAATTATTTGAACATATAAAATTTATGAACTCATCTTGTAAAAGCTCTGATTTCAAAGTAATGCAAATCCACAGTTTCGTCGAAGGTAAAACTATCGCACATTACGCGTCAAATAAGAAAGTATAATTCCATTTTCTCATAAGTAACATATGACGAGGTTTAAAGAGGCATCAGTAAAGTCCAAAATGTAATTATATAATTAGCATCTTTGCCATTTCGCTGGAGGCAATCGAGCAGATTTATAGCGACAGTTTCTGTCAGCGAATGTATGTTTCACTTCGCATTAAAGATGTACTTCGTCCGATTCTTAATTTTTATGGAGTAATGTTCTGATTTGCAATAGAAGAGTTAATAACACACCGATCAGCGAGTGTCACGAATCTATTTTTGTATTGGCTCTCAAGTAATTCATTATATTTCTTGATTGAGTGCTACAGAGAGGTCTCAGCTAACAGCACATTTGTAGTGAATTCAGTGGAGTATTAAAACACTGTCAAACGTTTCCTGATGTTATGTGTAACAGTGGGGCCTCAGAATATGAATTGCTGTGTAACACTTCAATACACGAAACAAGATACTTACACACAGTGCTGGTTTAGCTCCGATCAGATTGAGAATGAACAAAAATAACAATCTTGTACAGCTTTAAGCAAGAACTGTTAATTCATTCAGCACCTTATGCATCAGATGTCAGCTTGTCACTCTCGATTCGTGGGACGAATTCACGCAGTTCTGCGGTAACCTAGGTATTGTACCGTAGGTCCGCAAATTCTCTCAACAGTGGAGAGCCTTGCTTGTGTCGCCTCGCGCGCCGCGTAACGTGTGCAGCACACAACTCTCGCCTGCACGTATTCCATGAGCCTGCAGGGACAGCGCGGCAGTAGTGGTGTTGCGTCTGCGCCGCAGCTGTTCGTTGTGTTGTTGTCTCGTTCTTGTATAGCCGGAGTGGAGTGAAAATGCTTACTACCGCAGAGAGAGAGCCTTTTTAGTGGAAAAGATTTACCGAGCAGGTGGGTACTTTACGAAACATGTGAGGCGGCAATTTACACAACTGGCAATTAAAATTGCTAGACCAAGAAGAAATGCAGATGATAAACGGTTCTTCATTGGACAAATATATTATACTAGAACTGACATGTGATTATATTTTCACGTAATTTGGGTGCATAGATTCTGAGAAATCAGTACCCAGAACAATCAGCTCTCGCCATAATAAAGGCCTTGATACGCTTGTACAGGTACAGATGCCCATGCAGCTTCAGCGCGATACCACAGTTCATCAAGAGTAGTGACTGGCGTATTGAGACGAGCCAGTTGCTCGGCCACTATTGACTAGACGTTTTCAGTTGGTGAGAGATATGGAGAATGTGTTGGCCAGGGCAGCAGTCGAACATATGCTGTATCCAGAAAGGCCCCTACAGGATCAGCAACATGCGGTGGCGCATTATCCTGCTGAAATGTAGGGTTTCGCAGGGATCGAATGAAGGGTAGAGCCACGGGTCGTAACACATCTGAAATGTAACGTCCACTGTTCAAAGTGCCGTCAATGCGAACAAGAGGTGACCGAGACGTTTAACCAATGGCACCCCATACCACCACGCCGGGTGATACGCCAGTATGGTGATGACGAATACACGCTTCCAATGTGCGTTCACCGCGATGTGGCCAAAAGCGGATCGGACCATCATGATGCTCTAAACAGAACCTGGATTCATCCAAAAAAATGACGTTTTACCATTCGTGCACCCAGGTTCGTCGTTGATTACACCATCGCACGCGCTCCTGTCTGTGACGCAGCGTTAAAGGTAACCGCAGCCATGGTCTCCGAGATGATAGTCCATGCTGCTGCAAACGTCGTCTAACTGTTCGTACAGATTGTTGTTGTCTTTCAAACATCCCCATCTGCTGACTCAGGGATCGAGACCTGGCTCCATGATCCGTTACAGCCATGCTGATAAGATGCCTGTCATCTCGACTGCTAGTGATACGAGGCCGTTGGGACCCAGCACGGCGTTCCATATTACCCTCCTGAACCCACCGATTCCATATTCTGCTAACAGTCATTGGATCTCGACCAACGCGAGCAGCAATGTCGCGAGACGATAAACCGCAATCGCGATAGGCTACAATCCGACCTTTATCAAAGTCGGAAACGTGATGGTACGCATTTCTCCTCCTTGTACGAGGCATCACAACAAAGTTTCACCAGGCAACGCCGGTCAACTGCTGTTTTTGTATAAGAAATTGGCTGGAAACTTTCCTCATGTCAGGACGTTGTAGGTGTCGCCACCGGCGCCAACCTCGAGTGAATGTTCTGAAAAGCTAATCATTTTCATATCAAAGCATCTTCCTGTTGTTGGTTAAATTTCGCGTGGTGTAGCAATTTTAATGTCCAGTAGTGTAGATTACGTTTTCCTGTTTCGTGGTGTTTGCATCGTGACACTGTACGTAAATTAATTCGCAAATTCGGGACAACAGGTTCAGCTCATGATGCACCACGAACTGGAAGGCCCACAATTTTAATAGAACGGAAGGTTGTCGACATTTTGGACATCATGCAGAGAGGTCCAACGAAATCAGTGAGTTATCGCAAGAAGCTAATGCCTCTCGTACGAAAACACATAAGGCCATAGCCAAGGAACTGGGTATAGGTATAAAATTACTACTGTGCAACAGTTAAATTGTACAGACCATGGAAAACGAATAGCATATTTTTAATAGTTCCAGTGTTTTGTTAACCAACACGAAGTTATGTTTTAGATAATACCTTTGTCACTGATGAGGCTCGGTTTCTTCTATCTGGATACATTTATTCCCAAAATCCACGAATTTGGTCATCAGTAAATCCACAAGCTTTAAGAGAAACGCCACTGTACGCAGAGAAAATCGAATGTGGGTTACCATAACGTGAGCGCCAATTATAGGGCCGATATTTTTCGATACTACCGTCACTTCCGATGCCTATTCTTCCCAGATAATTTATCCATTTATTGCCCTGCTGAATGAAAATGCTACTGCTCATACGGCACACCACTCCCTACGACGTTTAGGTGAAACCATTGAAGATATTAGTTACGGAAGGTCTCGCCCCCCGTGCGCACCGGATCTGGCTACGCCCGACTATTTCCTTTGGCGTGCTGCTAAAACATGTGTGTAACAAAAGAAACCAAAGACAACAGATGAAGTGAAGGCATCAATAATTAATTATTTACACGTGATTACACGTGAAACACTGGTAAAGGTGCTGGCAAATGAATGAAAACGTATTGGACTGTGTCTTCAAGAAAAAGGGAAACATTTCCAGCACCTACTGTGGTAGTGGTGAGTACAGCGTACTTAATTGTACTTAATGTAATTAACTAATGTCATTGTTTTAATTGTAATAATAATGAATACCATCTCCCAACAGGACTGCAACCACTAACAGTGCATCCCGGCCCCTAGCTTATAGAGCGACATCAATGTGCTGCCAAACTCACGTGCCCCGCAAAGCGAGACAAGTGGAACTCACCGCTGCCGAGAAACTTTGGGGATGCACTGTATAAAAGCGCACATCACTAAATCGATTGTTCTTACGGTTTCTGAGATCTCTGTCAAACATTAGTTGGGATGGTGGTCATACCGACTGAAGACGCAGACTTTTTATTCCAGTATCACACGTGTTGCCACCAATCAAGTCAGCAGCAGTTTCCATAAATATAACGCAAAGAAAAGCCGGCCGTTGTGGCCGAGCGGTTCTAGGCGCTTCAGTCCGGAACCGCGCTGCTGCTGCGATCGCAAGTTCGAATCCTGCCTCGATCATGGATGTGTGTGACGTCCTTACGTTAATTATGTTTAGGTAGTTATAAGTCTAGGGACTGATGACGTCAGATGTTAAGTCCCATAGTGCTTACAGCCATTTGAACCGGTTTGAATAAAAAGAAAATTTCAGGCTATTGATATTGCAGCCTCTGTCTGGCGAAAAGAAATTAAGCCGAAAAACTGTTCACTTAATGAATAATTTAAAGGAGTTCAGAAGACAACAAACATTTCCAAACACCTTCCATATTAACACTATAAGTACGAGTGTATCCCTGTTACGTTTTCAGGACTAAACTGCTCAACCGATTTCTATGAAATTTGGTCTGGCGGTCACTTCAACGACGAGGAAAAACATAGGCTGCTTAAAAACTGTGTAGTACAGGTTATTTATTGACTTGAAGGATATAATACGAATTAAGGAAATATATTTACTCTTCGGAAAAACTATTTATTGTTTTCCTCTCGAGCTTTATCTTATTTCGGAGAATGCTATTATTAGTTGATATGTTTCTCCATAATACAGCTCAATGTAACTATCCTCAAAGTGTTTAATCCATGCTTCCATACTAATATTATGAATGTGAAACTAAGGAATGGAAGATCGTTTATATCTATGAACATAAACAATGTCAAAAAATTATTAAATTCATTGCATAATGTACACACATTGGATAATGTATAACTACTTCAATAGTATGATTCATAAATGGGTGAGCCTACACACGCGAATTCACAAACACCACTCGGCAGTGACACTGCACTTGGCGCTGCATCGTCCATTGGACAGTCGGAAGGCGGGGGAGGGGGTGAGGGTGCACATCACGACCTAAGCTTACCCCAACAGACAGGCACATGAGGGCAGCTGGATTTATTATCTGTACAGCGGCTTACTCGCCATTGCTCATCATAACTTTGCTGATATCCGAGCACAGCTAGTTATGATCATACTTGGTTGATAACTCATATTACCAATTAATACGTGGGTGAGGGTTATGAGAAATGGACAAGGGTTGATGCAGCCGGCGAAAACTTCCTCTCCTGCCAATTTGTTGGATATATTCCAGTCTCCAATCTGTTTCTTGCCCTACTGACTTTAAGATCACAGAAGCCTTAACCCGGAAACTCTGAGTTTATCTATGTCAATCGCTAGTATTCGAACGCGCCTGTAAATGCCCATCTATACTATATCATAAACTGGGAAAGCTAGCTGGGGAGAATGGAGCAACCGGCCGATGTGGCCGAGCGCTTCTAGGCGCTTTAGTCTGGAACCGTGCGACCGCTACGATTGCAGGTTCGAATCCTGCCTCGGTCATGGATGTGTTAGTTAGGTTTAAGTAGTTCTAAGTTCTAGGGGACTGATGACCTCAGGTGTTAACTCCCATAGTATTCAGAGACATTTTGAGAATGGAGGAAGCTTGAAAGATGGGAGTTACGTTTCTGACAAGGAAGGGAATAGCTATGTAGAAATAAGTGAAATATGGGAATCCTGCAGTGGAAACCACTGAGTTCATCGAAGCAAATATGATAACTAATTTATTTATCTCAACAACTCTTGAGTACACACTAGCAATAAGTACTCTTTACTATGAAGTGGTGAGACACCAATATCTCATTAAGTGCCGCTGTACAAAGAGCCCGTCGCCTGGGCCAGCTCTTTCGCTGGATGGGGAGAGTGCTGGGAAGCAGGACGCCAGTGGAGGAATGTCACGCGAAGTCAGTGGACGGGGCAGGGCAACGCGTAGAAAGCGGCTTGAAGTTCGGTGTACAGGTAAGGCATTCTCGAGGTACACGCGAGGCTGTCGCCGACGGTCATGTGTCTGGGCGCGATCGAGCAAGTGCGGTCGTGCCTGTCTGTTCCTTGTTGCGCACCTATGGGTGAGCCAGCGCATATAGACTTCAGTTTTATAAACGAAAACTTGTTAGACTGTGCTCGAAAGAACTTGACACTGTGGTAACTGGTCATCAACAATATGTGGCTCTGAGCCATTATGGTGAATGATGATGCTGTCACCGTCCGGAGTGGACGAGCGGTTCTTGGCGCTACAGTCTGGAACCGCGCGACCGCTGCGGACGCAGGTTCGAATCAGGCCTCGGGCATGTAAGTGTGTGATGTCCTTAGGTTAGTTAGGTTTAAGTATTTCTAAGTTCTATGGGACTGATAACCTCAGACGTTAAGTCCCATAGTGCTCAGAGCCATTTGAATCATTTGATGCTGTCGTTCAGTCCTTGCTCGCAGCTATAATGAGCTACGCTGTGGTTACGAACTCTTGCGGCTTATTAATGGCTTAGACCCCTGAAGTAAATTCTTTCATGACGTCTGTTCACTGGCGTTGTCCCTTAAGTTTTTATAGGAGCAACAGTTCTTAACTGTACTGTACTATCTAACATTCTGCGTGGTGTCTGTTTGTTTTAAGTCGTGTCTCCCTACCACTTTCGCGCAACGACGCTATGAGCGTGTTTCTTAGGGAATTGACTAGTTTGAACCTGGGACCTGTTGCTGGTAAGGAGACGCCAGACCACACATGACATGTAGAGTTCAGAAGAGTTCGGTGAGACTAGTGATGATATAACCAAATACTTAATGATTTCAGCGTCAGCTCCACTGTACTCCCTGTAAAAGAGTCTTAATACCAACTAAATTTAGCTGGTAAAACAACGTCGAAAAAGCAGTTAAGTTTACCATTGGAAATTTTATTCTACTCACAAAACATTGTTTATAAATTTTACTATTGATAAAAGGAAATGTTTTAATACAGGATGATAAAAACCAACTGTGTTCAACAAAAATGTGAACTAATATTCCCTGAATGGGTTTCCAAGTTCTACAATGGATGGAAGGATGACCTATGCCATGCCACATCTATAATCTAGGTTTAAATTAAGTTTCACAAAAGAGAAAACTATCAAAATGGTCTACAGTGACCCTCAATTATCTTTAATTGCTTATCTAACTTGTCGTAAATTACAGTCACTGATGTGGCTTCTCAGTAATTATATAACAGAAAAATCATCGCGTTTCAGATTTTTACTTCAAGTGGCAAATGTGAACACCATGAGATTTATTTGACGATCGACACTAGTAAATGGGGTGTAACAGACGAGACTTCTGATGTTCTGAGTGAAGCTTTATCCTCTGTTAGGCGACATCGCGTGCGTTCATTACCTTGTCGTTGGTTAGGCAGCTTCAGGTGGCGGCGGGCGGCGCAGCTCCATACAGCTCGCCGTCTCGGAGGCAACTCCCTCCTAACTTCTCCTTACTACAATTTACCGAAGTTGGTTTAAAAAAAACTATCTGGCTGTGTTATCATCTGACCAATCAGGGTCTCAGTGTTAACCTTAAGCTCTGCCTACAAAAATTCTGTCTATCCAATGAGAAACGTTATACTTTTCGTGGTGGGGCAGTGTTTTTAACGTTTGCAACGTAACAGAGACGCGAAAAAGTCTCACGCTAAAACTTGCAGCTGGTGTGGCCCTTTTAGTGTTATCGTAAGATCTATACTGTTCTTCTGGAGGGCTCTATCTTTTAACATTTGCTGGGGGGGCTCTAACTTTTAACATGGGCTGGGGGGTGGTCCTGGCGGTTGGCTGGCGACGTGGGTGTCCGTCCCTTATCGTAGGGCCTTCTAGCTTAACACGGTTCTGCTCTCGGCTTCTGTTCTCGTTTCTCCCCTCGGAACTGTGGCTGTTTCACGGTGGGAAGGTATGACTTGCATTTAGGCATTCTTGTGTTAGTCTGTGGTATTCCATATGCTCACTCGTTGATCGTATTACTTTGGTTAATTTAATGTCACGATTTATTCGGAGCTATGTGACATACTGCTGGATTTGCTTATCATGTCAGGGTTTTCATGGAAGGTGTTGGATTTGCAAGACATTACAACTAAGTTGATTTTATCAAATAAATTTAGTGGTAGTTATAAGGCAAGCTGTTTTCCGGTAATCAGTTTAATTACGCGTTACTTTTAGTGCCGTGAATGATTTTGTTTTTTGGGGTAATCAATGACCATGTTTTCCAAAGGCAAAAGGCTCGCCGCTAGCGAAACTGACTTTGCAGCATTTCCTTTCATGCACTCGGTAATTATGCCCTTGTAATTAACGTTCATTCAAGGCAAAGGCAAAGGGTCGGCGATTAGAAGATGTAAGTAAATAGTTATTTTCATCGTGCACTAAAGATCTGCGTTAACTTTAGTGGTTAGGTAAAAGACTAGGCTGTAGGGGCAATTTGTATGTGTTTTAATCTCGTGCCTTTTGAGGGTGGTATCAAAGTTGAAACTGACTAGTTTTTCTCGGTTTTAGGAAGTGTGGGAGGACCGCCTGTTTGTACCTAATGGAGGCGTTAGCGGGCCGCCTGAGTGTCACTACTAAGGCCCGGTTGCTGGTATGGCGTGAAGTTTACGTTACTTTATGTTTTTCAAATTGTTTAATGGATTCACCTCCATTGTTCATGGGATATTAATTGGTTTGACCAGTGCGCTCTTGGCATGTGTAATTTTTTAATAATATGTGCGAGTTTTGGATTTTAAACGTAAAGATTAAGTTGTGAGTTGTGAACGTACTTCATATGTGTACAGATTTAACCAAACAGTTCTGGTATTGGCCCCCTTATGTAACTGATGATTACTGGATGCTTTATCAGAAAGGATTAGTTAATTAATTACTCTATGTGTGTTTATATCATGATGTATTTAAAGCTGATTATGACTTGCTTTCTATAAGATACATGCTTATTCACCTTTACGTGGTCAAGAGTACTTAGAGTACTTACTGCTAGCGTCCTCGCCATAATTGTTGTAAGAACTAAAATTAGCTTTTTTTTTTTTTGCTCCTACGGGCGCAGTCGTTTCAACTCCCGGATACCCTTGTCCTTTTATCACATTTCAATGGTGCCTTTAACTTTATTTTTGGAGTGCATAAGCCGCTTTCCCAAAGACCAGAATATTATGAAAATATTTCGTATGCAATGTTGTGTCAGTTCGTTCAGCGATAGCGTTTGATGACTCAGACAGTGAACATTGACTTGATTTATAATAGGCTAATAGCAAAGCCCTCATTTACTGGCTGCAGTAACAATTTCCGACTAATTAACAGTTTGCCGCACGTATGTAAGAAGGAAGTCAAAACAGTAAGTTACATATGTCGTCCCATGCTAAGACCATTTCCCAAAAAAAAGAAAACAGGGGGGGGGGGGGCATTTTCAGAGGAGAATTCATGTTCTGGGTTACCTGTAGACATAATTTTGTTGCAATATGGACCACGGGTACATCCCAGTGTGGGGCTGAAATGGGGCGGCAAATGGAAACGCACCCCAAAGTGGAAGTACTCGCGACAGTACGATTCTTGTCGGAAAAACGTATACATTTCACAGAGTTTCACAAGGAAATTCTAGCGATATATGGACCAAATGCCATTTCACGTCTAGACGTAATGAAATGGTATCAAGTTTGACCAAATCAGCACAGACATGGATGATGCAGATCGGGAAGGAATGACACCGACATCAACATCGTAAATCATCAACAATGTCCTGCCAATCAAGGGACCGAAAAGAAGTAAAGGCCGTACTATGTCTAAGGGCAGAGCGTTGTCCAGTTATATGACTGCGACCGATTTATCATCATTATAGCCACTTCTGATTGCTTTCACTGGAGGCAGCTACTGCGGTGGAGCTGTTTTGGATGAAAGCCGAACTATTTAGTAGAACTGATTTATCATTGCATGTTTCTTGCTTTAATAGAAATACGCTCTCAAACAAAACAAAAAAATAAATAAAATTAAAAAAGCCGACACACACTTGCCTTAGGGGCTCAGTTCGAAGCGAGATTCACTACTGAAGACAATTCTACTCCAGTCATTGACATTCCAGACTAGAGACGCCTCGACCAACCTGTTTGTCGCCCGCTCTACGGTCCGACGACCAGGGAAATGATCTGGGGTGCCATTTCTTCCCGTAGCAGGACCACTTTGCTTGTCATCCGTGCCGCCCTTGCAGCACAGTATATGTCGACGATAGTCTACGCCCTCTTTTGTTCCCCTCATTGCAAGCCATCCTTGGTTCTCATTTCAGCAAGATAATGCCGGCCCGTACATGGCGAGATGTTCTACTCTTTGTTTACGTGCTCCTTTCATAAGGGCTCGAGGTGGACCAGGCATTATTGAATTGCTCAATTTGTGAAGCTCTTTTCATTTTTCTTTTGTAAATCATACCATTTTTCTAAAATTATTTTGTGTGTCTGTACATATACACTACATCTATCTATTTCCGTCTCATTCGGATAATTCGTTCGTGGTTCGCCTCCTTTTTATTTATTTATTAATTTTTAATCCTTTCAGCTACTTTCGAAATTTAGGATGAGGCGTTTGTGTTGTAACTTATGGATTACCTTTATTTGATTTGGGATAGTAACTACCTCAGCAGGCTTCCACTGATTGGAAAAATGGCTTTGTTTTAATATTGAGTTAACCACGGTAACCAGTGGTTTTCGGGCTCTTGGAGGCAAGTACCTTAACATCATGTTAATTATACCATCAGTACCTGTGGATTTACGTGATTTTAGTTTAGGCAAAACTTGGTTAATTTGCCGCAGATTATTAAATTCTATGAGCTCATTGTCGTCATTTATTTGGTTGGTGATAGTCCATTTAGCAGTAACGGTGTTGCAGAGATCAAAGGGTGAAATACTTGGAATAAATTGTGACCTAATTTCTTTTACCTAATTTCTCTTGCCAAAGCCTGTGCTTCCTCTCTCGATGAAGTAGTGGTACTAGTGTCGTCGTTTGGTGGTGGAATAATTGTTGGCTTACGTAGAATCCATGTAAAAACCTGAAACATTGACAGTGACACTTGTTATCTAATATTCAAGATGAACCTCTTGATTTATTGTTAACTTTTTGCGGTATTCTGATGTTCAGTTATAACGCAGGTTACGTTATATGCCATCTCTGATAGCTCCTTGGAAGCTTATTTTCTTTAGTTTATTGATTCGATGAAAAAATTGAACTGAATAGGAATGAATCTTTATGAAAGGACAATACCATCCCAAAACAAAAATAAAACTTCTTTTTAGAATCATTCAACCAACAATTGATTTTCTTTTAACTTTATGTCTCTAACAGCCTCCAGCTCTGATAGTTCCTGTGGTGGTAAAACAAGTATGAAGCAAAGCAATGAAAATAGAGAAGTGCACCTACCTAGAGTCAACTACTAACTTTGTGCAAAGGAAGACGTACTCAAATACTGTCAAAATGAGTTGAATCTACAGTGCTGACCTTGTGGATCTTGATATTAATATGGAATTACATTCGCAATATGCATTAATTTGTATCGTTTGCTACTGACTAATATATTGTGTACACTGACCCAGCAATTGGACTCTGCTATTTAACTGCAGCCAGTATATGAAAGTCAATATTAATTTATTGTCTGAATATTTCCAATATGTATCCGTGTTAGGCTTAACGGTAAATATATGTATTTCATTATATTTTATGTAGTTTGTAACTGTAAAAACAGACAGTTCTCAGCGATGTAAACATCGAACACATCACATCAATCACATTTCTTTTGCTGTCCGTCCGTTTCATTGCCTTTTTGGCCGAATAAGTACATGCGTCTTAGTTATCAAACAGTCAACATCATTACACGAAGCACGGTAAATAAAAATGCCACATGCGTTCTGTTTTGCATTCCTTTAAGCTGAAAGGAACTTGTAGGTTTTACACACACACACACACACACACACACACGCACACGCACACACACACACACACACACACACACACACACACACACACAGAGTGCCAAGGACATCTCTACTGTGGAACAGAACAGTTTCGCCTATGACAACAACAGTGTATCAACGTTTTCAGATAACATTCACGACGGAAAGTATAAATGTCTTGAATTATTTGATAGCATATACTTTACCTCTATTATACTGTATCGACTTTCGAGATAAAAACTGATCCGTATTGTCATTTCTTACATAGTTTGTTTCTGTTACGGAGCAAGTTTCTAAAATGCATTATTGAGGAACACGCAGTAAGCAAGAAGCAATTCTTGACCCTGGAACATATGAGACGTTTCGTAAAGGAAATTAGGTGTATGCTGTTTTAGGTTTGAAATGCTACGTTCGTGTCCTACAGTTAAGTTCCCAATATGAATTAGATAGTCTTCGAAAAACAGTGAATATGAGCTTAGGGTGATTAGAAAGGACCATGTGCCATAGGAGTTGATATGAAACTCATTTTTCGTTCCAAAGCTATCAAAATGACCGTGACCGTTAGCAATGGTAAGGATACTTCAAAAGGCTTACTACGTCATGTGATAAATCGTCAGTGAATATTAGAAGTCGATTACTTCATACAAGAAAGTACTGGATACCTTTAACACTATTCGTAATGAGAGAAAATGTTACATCTAACGTGTATGGTTCGTTTTATACCTGCCAGTGTTCCCACAACGCTGAACTTAATACCAATGTATCAGAAGCAACTATCCAGGGTGTAGCTCCCATCTCCAGCCAAATGATAGAGACATAACATTATAAAAGTCACTGGAAACGTGCAAGAACCACTCAACTTCACTGAATTTATCATAGCCATATCCAAATCTCGTAATCCATTTCGACAGCGATGATGAAGTTCGTTTTGGAAATGAATGAGGCATCTTGACATTCCTGCATTATTCATTTAACTAGTCTGACTTAGATGATGAAATCTCGATGTGTGATGTTTCTGATGCCGTCCTTGTCCTGGTGAGAGTTGATACATGAGTCGGTAATAAAGGTGTGACATAAAACAAACACCGTCCGAACAGGCCTTCAAGGCCCAACGTTACCGTTCGGCCGCCGTTCATCAGCACCCTTTAGGCTGCACTGGATGCGGGTCCGGAGGTGCAGTTGGCCAGCACGCGGCTCTCCCGGCCGTTGCCAGTTTTCGTGACCGGTGCCGCCAATTCTCAGTGAAGTAGGTCCTCAATTGGTCCCACAGGCCTTGAGTGCGTCCCGCTTGCCAACAGCACACGGTAGATCAGGACGGTTGCAATGGTGTGACATAAAGTCACATAATCGAGTAAATGTGAGTAGACATGAAGTTAAACTGACTAGGTCATATGAAAAGCCACTGTATTGATCACAAACTATGCAAGACGCGTTTCGGAACTATTTCCATCTTCAGAAATCCAAGTGTAAATGTAGCACAAGGACAAGAGCATTACCATTTGTGTATATAACATGAGATGACAGTCATTTCTAGCATGACGTGACATGCATATTACTAATGAGATTTCCCGACCCTAGAAGCCAATTAACTACAAAATGATACAGTGAAATGGAACAGCAAATGTTTATGAGCGTCAGAGACTTATTTGCGAATGGAACCAATTAATTAGAGGATTGAAACATGAAATGTTTGCTTTTAATACAGTGTGATACGTGATTCCTTAATCGTACCACACTTACACACCATATCTTAAATACCATAAAAGAGGAAGCGGGATGGAATTATGGTTGGTAGTCACAATTTATAATTAAAATAGTCTATTGACATTACACCTTTTTTAAAAAATTGACATTTACAAATTGTGGACGAGCCACTAGATAAAGCTTTGGAAATACAGTTAGAAACCCAACGTATTCAGTACTCTAACAAACAATTCCGAATTAAGAAAACAGAGTTACTGACAACTTCAGAAGTTCAAACATCCTTATAGGACTTCCCTCAAAATAGAATAATGAAAGCAATTACAGGTAAAGGGTGAGTTAATAACACTTGAACACTCATGCCAAGATAAGATGCTATTACAGAACATGATAGAAACACTTAAATGAAAAACTACAACAGAAACACTGATCTTTAAAAAATAAATGTTCACTTGCTCAGACGTGTTAATAAAAAATTACTAGAAAAAATTGCACAAGGAACTCAGCAGACGCTACTTCAGATGTGTTAATAAAAAATTACTAGAAAAAGTTGCACAAGTAACTCAGCAGATGCTACGTAGTTTAAGGTTTAGCCAGGTGCCAGTCCTTAATATTTAAGAAAACAGATTCATATACAAACAGGTTACATACAATATATATATCTACCAGCTTAACCAGCCTTGGCGGAAGGAAGATAAATACCAAACTTTTGAAGAAGATATGTGAACAACTCCGATAGTGACCAGGTTCTTAAACACTGCCAAGCCTAGACCTCGGATGACATTTCACTCCCCGCCAAGGCGCTGGCACAATCAAAAGTTTCTGCCCGAATCACAAAGACATTCCAATATCTCTGAAACTCGACAGAACCTTTGACTCACTTACACATGGACAACTGTATTAATAGAGTGCACGCCTTAAGAACGGCAACCTAAAACCATTTGATTGCAAGAGACACAAAGCACTAGTAAGACTTCTGACAACATTTTCAAACAACGGCCACCATTTAACTAGGTCAACTGAAGTCTTCCACATCGTCTTAAGGTTCGACTATGAAAGTTTCACGATAATAATAAAGTTTAAATGGCTCTGAGTGGGTCGCTGAACAAACAAATTACGACCACTTACTCCATATCAGGTCACATACGAGGGAGCGAGCTCCACAGCTTCACCACTTCCCTTCAAATTTTGTTCCCAGTGAACGCACAGAACTTGTATTTCCTAGCTGCCCATGTTGGCAAAAAACCCAACCAATTTCACACCACAAGGTGTAACGGTCACCACGCTCGTTCGGCAGCCGTTGACACTCGTCTCCCCGCGAATGCCACGAGATCTGCAGGGTTACCCGTCGAAGGCTAACAACCAACTCTCTTCGCCTGCCAAGCCGCAAGATAAGACACGCGAAAAGCAAAGATAGCGTACCTCAACCACAATTGATCTCAACGACACATGAACGAAATAAGACTGGCGCCATCTCGCCACGGCTCACAGTGCCTTTGACACACGTCTCATGGCTAAATTGACTAGACGTGGATAAAATTCAGTTATTAAGGGGAAGGAATGGGGAATGAATCATCTAACCATTCTTTGTAGTGGTATGGCGGCGGCAGACACTAGGTGGGTACGTCGCGTGTCGTCATCACCGTGCGGCGCGAGTCGGCAGCTCTCACCAGTGGTCCGAGGTTTTACGGTGAGGTCCCGGAATGGTCTCCGCGTTGACTACTCTCAGTGGGTTGTATAGCCGAAGCAGCGTCGTCACGGCGTCAGGAGGCGTATGATAGGCAAGGGAATCGTAATGATCAGTCGAGTGCTTCTCTCTCAAGCACTGGATAGTAAGGATTTGTCCATTTACCGTGGCACAGGAAAGGAATTAGTCACAAACTGACGATGAACATTTAGATGGGAATAAGGATAAGAATTAAAGTCAGCAGACTAAATAGGCAACGGATGGAAGAGCCTCCACGTCTTCTTGCTGTCGCGCTGCTCACCAGTTCTCTCTTCCCTTCCTATGACTCTCCTTAGCTCACAGACTCACCGACTTTTTCCTCCTCTCGGATTGTCATTGGCGGATTGTACTTTTAATGCCACCCAGTGACTCGTGGCGGTTTTGTGACCCTCCCAGTGAAGGTGGAAATTTTCTGTTTTGTGTGGACTGCTGTATGATTCGGGAACTGACATTACACTCATGTGATGAAGTTGTTCCCAGAGTTGGTCGCAATGAATCCAGCAGATTGTTCCAATGTTTTCCCGCATTCCTTAGTTGCTATGAAAGCACTCACAGCTCTCTTCTTTATAGCGGCTGTCTCTGCATGAGCCCTGGTATGTTTGTGCTTCTGCTAAGAATCATCCGGTATTTGTGGATTATAAGCAACGTTCTTATTGCCCGGCAATTTTTTTAACTGGCTGATTCTCGTTCTGTAATTCCATAGATTCGTCCATCTCACTGTGTGCATTATAGGTGCTTTTGTGTCTGTGCTCTACTGGCGGCGTTCGCAGCTCGTGGTCGTGCGGTAGCGTTCTCGCTTCCCACGCCCGAGTTCCCGGGTTCGATTCCCGGCTGGGTCAGGGATTTTGTCTGCCTCGTGATGACTGGGTGTTGTGTGATGTCCTTAGGTTAGTTAGGGTTAAGTAGTTCTGAGTTCTAGGGGACTGATGACCATATAATTTAAGTCCCATAGTGCTCAGAGCCATTTTTTTTCTGCCTGAGCACCTGCAGAGGTCCACAAATTATTGGCGCATTTCTCTCTTTTTAAGAGAGGTGAAAACTGCTACAGCAAGCCAGGTGTTTCACATGCCTCGGCTTGTGCATTCTTAAAGCGTTTGTGCACACGCTTTCAGAGCCTGCAGGGGTCCACAAATTATGAGCATTTTCATTGTCCGCGTGGCCCTCCGCAAGGTGACTGTACTTAAGCGAGTCGAGGGCATACACAAGCCGATCCCCTACATGGATGGAGAATGCCCCAATGTCCACATCTCTGGCGGTGCTATATAAGTTAGAACTTTCTTCTCATCCTGATCCACTGGTGATGGGAGGGGGGGAAAGCGTCTGTCTGTGAAGCTATTTCATAGTTCCTCGGTATGACTCTTAAACTTTTGATACAGAAGATTAAGACTCATGGCTAAGTGGCCCGTTTATGTTCACATGGCCTGTTGCACACACAATTGTTGTTGTTGTTTTCCAATAATAACAGCACTTACCGATGCGCGGTTTTGTGGGGAAGTTACATTTTGAGATGTGCTGCAAAGTGACAAGCCAAGTCGGCTATTTAAACAACTGGTTGATACAAGACATGCACTAATAAACAAAACATAGGAACAAAAATCACATATAACGTAATGATAACGTCACAGATGTATATAAGACATAGAAAAATAACCATGTGATTATGATGTGTGACAAAAAAATCAAACAGAGCAATCATGGAGATGCATGGTTCAGATTAAAATACTATACACATACAAGATACCTAGAACTAGAACGTGTGCAACTAAAATAGGTCTTACACAACAGTGAGTTACATGTCACATACGCCAATATGAGAAACCTGTTAGACATTTAGAGCTAAGACATGTGAAACAAAAATTAACCTTGCACAGTAATAACATTCATCAACAAGTTATATATCACATATGCCAACAAGAATTAAGTCACAGGATGTGCTGGACTCATGTTTATTCATTATGCGTTTCAGGTTCTGCCCATTTTCAGATGACCTTATGAAAAATACATTTTTTTACAATCTTGCAATTTTTTTCCTTTAGTGTGATTCATACCCCAGCCCCACGTGGGCAGGAGACGGCTGGTAGCGGCACAATTCGCCGCTCTTCAGCCAAGAGACTACATAAAACAACTGAGGAGAACAGTACATGCATAAAATACGAGGATAAAAGATGAAGTTTACATATGAGAAGGGGACACAATGGGAGTTAAAGTATACCAAAAAGAAGGAGGGCAGTTTCACGGGAAAGTTTGCATAAAATCCATGTATAATTAAAATGACACTCGATGAAGACGTAGCTGAAAAGGTAGCAGATAAAAGTGGCGGCACGAAGAGCACAATTAAAAACGACGTTCACAGTGGAGAGGAGGTGGAGGGTGTAGAGAAGGAGAGAGGGTGAGAAACATCGATAAAGGCGCAGCAGCAGGTGGAGAGAGGAAAGGAAAGCAGGCACCCGGGGGTGTAGGTAACTGAGGTGGCGATAAGTGTAGAGGATACAGATATGTTCAAGGAAAAGGAGGGGATGTGGGAAAGGGATGAGGTCAAAGAAGATCGTGGTGGGATACGGGAGATGGATACGGAAAATGAGGCAGAGTTCATGGACAGTTTTATAGAAGTTAGGAGGGGCAGAGATCCAGGTGACACTGGCGTAAAAAAGGATGGGATGGATCAAGGATTTGTAGGTATGAAGGATGGTGGGAGGATGCAATCCCCATGTTGGGCCAGGTGGAAGTTTCAGGAGGCAGAGTCTACTGTGAGCTTTGTGTTGGATGGTAAGGAGATGGGGAGTGAAGGTGAGGTGACAGTCAAGAGTGAGGTCAATGTACTTCAAGAAGGGTGTAAGTTGGATGGTGCAGTCATGGAGCAGGAAAGAGGGGATGGTACGTCCTATAACGATTTTGGAAGGACTGACTCGAAGGAGTCACTGGTTGCACCAAGAAATAAACTGGTTTAGTTGGGTTTGGAGGGAGTACTGGGACTGTTGAAGGGTAGGATAGAGGGCAAGGGAGGCGGTGTCATCAGAATATTGAAGGAGATGGACGGGTGGGGGTGGTTTGGATATATCGGCGGAGTGCAGGTGAAATAGGAGAGGAGGAAGGACAGAGCTCTGTGCCACACCTGTAGCAGGGTAGAAGATTCGGGAATTGGTATTATGAATGGTGACATAGGAAGGACGATGGAAGAGGAAAGAGGCAGTCAGACGAATGAATCTGATAGTAAGGGCATAGATTTGGAGCTTGGAAAGGAGTCAAGAATGCCATACTCGGTCAAGGCGTTCTGGATGTCAAGAGAAACAAAGAAAGCAGTGTAGCGGAAGTTAGAGGATTACAATCCCACACAGCAACACGAGATTTCATCTGAACGTGTGTGCTGCTAACCGTTGACTGATGCGGCTGTATGCTATTCCTGGTTAAGAGAACTAGTTGGTGCTAGGTGGCATACTCCCTGTAGCGCTGCCGTCATAACTGATACGCCATTACAAATGGAAACAACATTACCAATAACAACATGTTTACTGTTTTTAGTGAACATTAAATAATTTTTTAAGAGTTAAGGCCACCTGGAATTAATGGCACCATGAGAACAGAGACAATTCCAAAATTACAAGCTTTTTCACTGAACATATTTATGTAAAATTTATCCAATAGCAAGAACAATGAGACTGAAACCTGTGTTATGAGATAAAAAATACAAAATGAGCCGTAACCGTACAGATGACCACAACGCAACAGAAAGGTGTATTAAGATGCAAGTGTTTTGTGCGTGCTTTTAACCTCTCCTCTTTCAGCAACAACTAGACAAAATTGCTAAACAACCATTGTCCACTGCTGGCAAACTGTTCGTTGATTATTAAATCTGTCATTAAACCGCGGTTAGTGTAAATTTCAATCTCTTCAGTATTCTACCTTTTTGTTCCGATTGCATAATGCTTAGACAATTTTCGATTGACTGCAAACAGTGATTTTGTTCTCTAAGGTGACAACCAATGGCGTTGTTGTTACTGGTATATGTCTGCTCCCTAAACCATGTTTTAAAACCTCTACCCATCTGACGAATATAAAAACGACGCATTTTATTTTATAAGCACCTGTGTTACTAAATTGTTGTCTGTATCCTCATCAAGTTTGTGGCGCAAAAGAAGTCCTAATTTGTTGTTGTATTTTAGCTGTTTTGAAAACATCAGCAACTTTTTCGCAGCATGAGCTGACGTAGGAGAGAGAAATATGGGCGACTGTCTTTATAACGCTGGCTGTTTGCTTGTACATCTCAAATATTTTTGTACCTAATTTCCGAATTTTTTCTTCGGTAAAGCCGTTTGCTATCGAATGCAGACAGCTCCAAGTGTTTCAGATTTCATGCACACACAAAAAATGACTATCTAAGAACAATAAACACCTACTAATTACTATGGCAGTAAATATGTTCGCAAAATATAGGGTGTTGGTAATCGTCTACACCACTACTGCTGTACACTTCTCTATCGACCCACATATGCACTCCCAACCTCGCGTATTTGTCGCTTCCATCTATCGCACCACACATGGGAGCTCGATAAAGAGCTTTAAAATCTTTTTCTTGCGTATCATACAGGCTATGTATTCTCCCGGGTCCGATTCGTGTGTCTGCTTTTCCTACTGACGGAGGTTTGATAATCCTATCATCCACGGACTTCCTTGGTTTCTCGACCCAGGTATTGTGTCTGTCAGAAACCAGTACACTCCCAATTACACATGTATCGTTCGACAGGCGTAGATTAAGAGTTTCTGACTGACGAGACGGTCACTTTGATACCTTACTTTTGTAACCCTGCCCTCCATCTCGAGGACGTGGAAACTGTCGTTTGGTCTGAGAAGATCTCTTAGGCTTATCACATGTGTGCACATAACCCGCATCAAAATTTGTACACCGCGTTTCTTTCTGATGTGGCTTTTGGTGTAAAGCCTGATGTGCTTCTTAAATGTGTCCACGACAATGAAAATGAATTGCCACTCGAACCATCCCTTCGGCAGTGGGCCGTAATGATCCACACAAAGCAGGTCACTTGGCTCTCCTGATGTGATGGCATGTATTTCACGTTGTACAACCGCTTTCGGGTGTTTTACATGCTGACACATATCGCATTTTCTATCTCCTTAACCTGACGTCTTGAGTACAGCATATTCCCACTCCTAGGCATCTGCTGCATACAGTTTCGTCGTTCTGCAGTAGCCAAGGTTCCGATGATAGCGCCCGTACAATTGCCAGCATTTCTAGTTCGGTAGTGAAATACGATGCCTCCAGTAGATTTCGGCTACAGGTGGCCAGAATTCGCGCATTCACATCCCTGTTTTCCTGTTGCAGACACCCAGAAATGTCTTCTACGCTTGCGTCTATGAGGAGTGGGTAAGGTGTTGAGCGTAAAGGTGTGCCAAACAAATTCTGTCGTGGAACCCAATCTTTGCTTTCTCGAAGGCACTTTTCTTTTTATTTCTGCAGCTTCACCACTTCTTGCCCTTCTTCAACAATGTGAAGTTGAGTACGTGCGCACTGTAAAGTGAAATCAGCCCCAGGAACTGTCTTAACGCTCGTAAACGGGATGGCCGTTCCACTTCCGTTATTTTCACCAATTCCACTTTTTCGGACGGATACCTTCCGGCGAGAACTAGAATCAGAGATACGTCACCCTTTTTGCACACAAGTTCACTTCATCAGTCTCGAGCCTCACGCTCGATTTTTGTAGCAATGCCAGCAGCTGATTTCTTTGGCACATGAGTTCTTGAAATGTTGTAGACGTGACAATTATGTTGTCGATGCAGGCGACAGAAAACACCTTCATGTCTTGTGTGATGATAAGGTTCAGCGTCTTTAGAAATGACGACAGGCCCTTCGCAAAGTGTCTGTTTTAAATGAACCAATGTCGTCGGCATGCCTACTTCCAGAGAGGCTGCAGAGCGACCCATGTCCTCATTTCTGGCGGTGGCTGTATGAGGATGGCCTCTCCCCTCCTCCTGGACCACTGGCGATGGGAGGAGGCGGAAGTGTTCGCTAGTGGAACTGTTTCAAGCTGTATCACGATTTGGGCCTTATAAAATGAATAGTTAAGCTGCTGGAAGATACCATTGTCATGCGGAAGGTATCGAGCATGAATGGATGCAGATGGTCTACACTGGCGGTTAAATAATCTACAGCTGTCGTGATGTCTTCGATTACTACCACGGGACCTTTTGAACCCAAGGCGAATATATCTCATGGCAAAATATTGCCCCCACCGGCGCAGTGCGTGTTTCAAGCAGCCGTTCACCTGCTGATGGAGTATTCAGACGTGACCATCGATCTAGCGTAACAGTAAAATGTGATTCGTCCGACTAGGTGCCACATTTCCATTGATCAAAAGGTACAATCCCGATGATTCCACTGCGATGGTAATTGACAATGTAGCTGAGTGTGTGTTCAACAATGTGTTCGTAATGGTGTGCGCCGAAACCCTTCCACCTTCACCAGCATCGGCTATATGTAAACTGGTTTGGTGCAGACCGCCACGAATTTCTATCCAGTGCCAACTCTTAGTCTCATGGTAATACTTGCGCCCAGCGTCCTCAGTTACTTGTTCGATACACCGGGTGGTATGATTAAACTTAATCTATTTGACAGATTCCGGTTGCACCACAGGGGCAGGATCTAGAACTGCTTGCTAATGGGCACCATATTGAGCCCCTTTTGCAGTAATGGTATCGGTATGTAATGGTGTGATGTACCGTAGCAGCAAGTTAAAAGTGCTTCAGTTGAATTGATTCTGCATTATTCCACTACCCCATGTCCTTGGCATTAATGCTACCAAGTTTGGTCCTCGTACAGTAGTTAGTTTCTACGTTAAAACGTGTTAAATAGGGAAATTTTAATTATAACCACCAGGTGTATTACTCCTACAGCTTACACCTTTTTCTTAAGAATCTCGAACATCGTGCGCCATTTTACATTGTCGAAGACCTTTTCTATATCGACAAATCATATGAACCTGTTATGTTCTTTCTTGTTATGAAGGAGAACGTATGAACTGTCTCTCCGGTGCCTTTGTCTTTGCAAAACACAAACTGATCGCCACCTAACAGGTCTTTCATTCCTTAGTACATTATTCTTGTCAGCAGCTAGGATGCATGAGCTGCAAAGGTCTTAGTGAGATAGATTTCCTCTTATCTCCCCTTGCTATCTTCTTATTCTGTACATCATTCTTCTCAATAACTTGCATGAATTTACAGTTAACATGATAGTTTCTGCCCTTGCTGTCTTCGAGACTGAGCGAATGGTGTTTTACCGAAAGTCTGAGGGTATGTCTCATAGATTCTAAAACCTACTTAAATAGTCGTCTGGTTGTCACTTTCCCCTATGATCCTAGAAATTACGACGAACTGTTACCTAGGCATTCCACCTTATTTGGTAGCAGGTCTTACAAAATTGTGTTGAACGCAAACCCTAATACTGGATTCTCTATGTCTTCAATATCGACTGCCATTTCTTCCTCTTTCACGTCATTACACGCTTCCTTGCCCTCGTTGTATGCTTTTCCCATCTGCCCGGTCTCTCCTCTGCGTTTAATAGTGGAATTCGTCTTGCGCTCTTGATGTTGCTACCTATGCCTTTAATTTCGGTAAAGGTTGTGTTCACTTTCTTGTATGCTGAATCAGTTTTTCCGGCAGCCAGTTCTTTTTTGTTTTCTTTACATTTTTCTTGCAGCCATTTCACCTTGGTCTCCCTCAATTTCCTATGTATTTCATGCCTTATTGACATACATATTTGTATTCCTTCCTTTTCCTTAGCCTTTTTGATATTTCCTTCTTTCAACCATCAATTGAATTATTTCTTCTGTTCTCCAAGATGTCACAGGAGTTAGCTTCCTTGCAGCTCTATATGTTTGGCCCGCTTCCGTGATTGCCTTTTTTAGAACTATCTATTTCTTTACCACTGAATTGCCTATTGTGGTATTCATTAACAGTATCCACATCCCCAGAGAACTTGAAACGCACCTCATCTTTCACTAGTACTAATTAGTTCCGCTTCTTTCCACATGTAGTCTCCTCGGCGCTTTTCTCGGACTATCATTACTATCATTGCTATCACTAATTAATCATTATTAGTAATCTGAGTGTTTGTCTGTTCCTAGGTACCCCTACGATCCAGTTCCTGATGCCGGAATCTTTGACCATGATGTAATCCAGCTGGAATCGTCCAGTGGATCCAGGTCTTTTCCAAATGTATCTCCTCGTCTTTTGATTTCTGTGTAGTGCATTCGCTATAGCTACTAAAATTTATTATGGAACTCAGTCTTTCTCATTCCTATTATAGACCTCATATTCTCCCGTAACACTGTCTTCTATTCCATCACCTACTACAGCGTTCCAGTCCCCCACGATTATTAGAATTTCATCTCCCTTTGCAAAGTGAATTACACGTTCAGTAACCTCATACACTTTCCGTATCTCTCCATCTTCTGCTTATATAACTGAACTAATTGTTGTTGGCATTAGTTTGCTGTCAGCTCTGATGAGAACAACCCTATCACTGAACTACTCATAGTAACTCATACTCTAACTTCCTAAGTATGACGAATCATCCTCCCATTTCACTATTTTCTTCTACTTACCTTATATTCGAATGACCGGATATCTTCATCTTCTTCTCATTTCATCAACATTCCACGTATCTGCACCGAGCCTTTATATTTTTGTTTTCAGATTTTATAAACGTGTGTAGGGAACATGCGAGAGAGATCACGTGTTGGCTGGCCGCTGCTTGATATCAACGGAGCAAAACGCAAGCTGTGTCTTGCACCGAGCTGGACCGGAAAGACAAGCCACATTTCGTAAGCGACGTCTCTACATCATGACCTGCTGGCGTCTTGCGAACAATACAGGACACGTACAACTGTAAACCTTACAAAGAATAAATTTTCTTTTTCTTCGCGTTTTAGTTACCAGTCTCCTGAATGGTTTGATGCTGGCCCTCTATGAATTCCTCACTTATGCCAACTCTTTCCTCTCAGAGCAGCAATTGCACTCTACGTCCTTCTGACTTCCTATACAGGTTTTACCCTCTGCACCTCCCACTCGTATCACGGAAGTTATTCCCTGATGTCTCATCACATATCCTATCACCCTGGGCGTTCTTCTTGTCAGTGTTTCCCTTATATTCTTTTACTTGGCGTCTCTTTAGAGAACTTCCTCTCTCCTTAGCACTACATTCCAGATGCTTCCATTCTATTCTATTCTGTTCTCATTTTCCCACAGTCCATGTTTCACTACCATCCAATACTCTGATCCAAATTTACATTTTATGAAATTTCGTCCTCAGATTACGGCCCATGTTCCATACTAATAGCCTTCTCTTGGACAGGAATACCCTTTTTTCCTGTGATAGTTTGCTTTTAATGCCCCCTTATTTAGTCCTTCATAGTCTATTTTGCTTCCTAGGTAGCAGAATTTCTTAACCTCGTCTTCTTCGTGATCCCCAGTCCTGAAGTTAGCTTCCTGGCTGTTCTCAATTTCGTCTTTCTTCTATTTACTCTCAGTTCACACTCTGTACACACTACACTGTTAATTCCATTCAACATATCCTATAATACTTCTAGGATAGCAATGTAATCAGTGAATATTATCATTGATATTCACTCATGTTGAATTTTACTATCTCTCCTCATTTCTTTCATTTCCGTCATACCTTCATCGATGTATATATTGAACAGTAGGGGTGAAAGACTACGATCGTGCCTTACACCTTGTTTGATTCGAGCTCTTCGTTCTTATTCTTCCAGTCCCATTGTTCCCTCTTGGGTCATGTACATATTATATATTGTTCCCTTTCCCTATAGTTTACACCTATTTTTCTCAGAATTTCGAACACCTTGCACCATCTTGCATTGCTGAACATCCTTTTAAGGTCGAAAAATTCTATGAAAGTCTCTTGATTTTTCTTATTTCTTGTTTCCATTATCAACAGCAACGTCGAAGCGGCCTCTATTGTCGCCATTACCTTTTCCAAAGGCAAACTGATCGTCATCCTCAATATTCTTTCCCTTTCTTCAGTACATTAATGTTCTCAGCAAGTTGGATGCCTGAGTTGATAAGGTGATTGTGCGATACATCTGTCATTTTTCGGCTCTCGCAATCTTCGGATATGTGTGGATGACGTTTTTCCGAAAGTCTGAAGCTATTTCGCAAGGCTCATATTTCCTACACGCCAACGTGAAGGATGGTTTTGTGGCCGCTTCCCTCATGATTATAGAAAGTCTGATGGAATGTTAGCTATCTTTTCTGCCATATTTGATCTCAAGACCTCTTTAACGCTTTTAAATTCTGATTCTAGTACAGGATCCCTTTTCTCTTTCCTGTCGACTCTTGTTTCGTCTTCCATCACCTCCCCAGTTAAGTCCTCCCCGTCATAGTGATCTTCAATGTACTCTTTCCACCTACCCTCTCTCTGCTCTGCATCTAACAATGAATTTCCCTCTGCTTTTATCTTCAGCAAAGGTTTTTTGACTTTTTCTTTATGCTGAGTCAGTTCGTCCGGCAACCATTTCTTTTTGGATTTCCTCACGTTTTCCATGCAGTCATTTCGCCTTACATTACCTGCATTTCCAGTTTATTTCATTCCTAAGTGACTTGTATTTCTGTATTCCTGAATTTCCCTGAATTTTTTTGTACTTCCTTCTTTAGTCAGCCAACAGAAGTATTTCTTTTGTTACCATGGTTTCTTCTCAGTTACCTCTTCTGTGAATTTTTTCCTTTCCAGCTTCGGTGATTGGCCTTTCTATACATGTCCATTCCTCTTCAATTGAATTGCCTACAGAGCTATACATTATCGGAATAACTACTACCTTAGAGAATTTCAAGCGTACCTCTTTTGCTTAATACTCCCACTTCTTTATCCATCGATTCTTCCTGACTAGTCTCTTGAACTTCAGCCTATCCCTAATCGTTACTGAATTTTTATCTCCGTCTGTATCCACACCTGGGTATGCCTTTCAATCCAAACAATCCAATATCTGATTTCGGAATCTCTGTCTGATCGTTATGTAATGTAACTGGCCTTTTCCAAACATACGTCCTCCTCCCGTGATTCTTGAACAACGTATTAGCAGTTACTGGCTGCTATTTATTACAGAACGCAATTAGTTTTTCTCCTCTCTCATTCCTACCACTGCGCCCATATTCTCCCGTAATCCTTTCTCCTACTTCTTCCCCTACAACCGCATTCCATTCCCCGATGAATATTACATTTTCATCTTCCTTTACATACCGCATTAACTGTTCAATATCATCTCATATTTTCTCTATCCCTTGCCCTTGCAAAAACCGACACCTATACCTAAAGTACTGTTGTCAGTGTTTGTTTTCTGTCGATTCTGATGATAACAAGCCTATCACTGAGCTGTTACATTAACTTCATTCTGCTTTACCTTCCTATGCCTAACGAATCCAATTCCTGTTATATTATGTTCTGCTGTTATTAGTATTACCCTATACTTGTGTTAAGAGAAATCCTAGTGTTATTCCCATTTCACTTCACTTACCCCTGCTATATCTAGACTGAGCCTTAGCATTTCCAATTTCAGATTTTCTGGGTTCCCTGCCATGAATAAACTTCTCACATTCGACGTCGAGACTCGTAGAACGTTAACCTTTCGATGGTTACTCTTTTTCTTATTATCTATGAAAATCATAACCTTCTATACTGTGCACCGATTGCAGATGCACCTAACTTGTACAGCCTGCGAGTAGTGCCCTTCACTGGTCTGTCTACTGTCCGAAATGGAATTCTCTGTCGTTGTGTTTTATAGCAACATACATGCGTCCAAAACTCGTACGGCCGGTAACAGGAAGGCTATGCGGGAACAGCCACGCCGCTGTCTGCATAGCCGAAGCATACAACGTCCTAACAAGTTGCAGTTGTGCAAGCGTACAGGCAGCATAGGTGACAGACCTTGGCTTGTGTAACCTGAAACGTAGCCAATTCCGGGATATAGTCATCGTACTCAGGCAGATTCGGTGGACTTGCGAGTCTCCCATCACTGCATTCCACTTGTCTACCCACGTAACCTTGGTTTGCAATTAGTAACAGCGATCACTATAGATTTGTCGGAGAAGTTCGCGTGAATGACTTCACGTTTTTTATCGTACTTTCCTCTCCCGTGAACAGTGTGTAACACCATAGCTCTAATGCTCTACTGATTTATTTTGCTTTTGTTTCATTTAATATTACATCGTTAAGCTTCTGTAAACATTGTTTCATTGAATCGATAACACGAAATTGTATACTCCTTTCTTTGTACAAACTTTGATGTCATGGTTTGGTTCTATGCAAAGTAGTGTATCTTTCATTTAAACTCTTTGTCCCATTTGGAGGGAACAAAACTTACTGTAATATGATTGTAATTTTGTGTGAATAATTTTTTTTGTAGAGATGTCAATATGTGTAAATGTTTTGTTTTATTTAATGCATTTGGTTGCTGTTATGTAAACTGCTGATCCTCACTTAGGGCTCTTAGTTATTCTGTATGTAAAAGTTGTTGTGGTTCCCCTCGGGAACGGAACTGTGTAGCGCGCGCAAATTGTGGTTGGCTTATGTGGAAAAGGCGGAACTGATTGTCAGTCGGGGACGAGCTACGAGTCGGAGACGAGCTACCAAACTGTGCACAGTCATGTAAATGTTGCATATCGTGCTGGTTCCGAGAGAGGCTTTTCCTGCCGCTTTCCAATGCCTCGGATGGATGGATAAATAGCTGGAACTATTCTGGAATTTGTATCTGTCGTCGCCACCAAGAAATGACGGAGTCCAGCAATTCTGTCTGCGAATCCACCTACCAACAAGCAGTTGCCACCACGTTGCGCAATCACTGTAACGTAATACTATAATGATGTACAGTGAAGGATCAGCTTACTGGATGTTTTAGTGTGCACAAATATAAGGTAATTTACACCTGAATTTATGTACCTACCTTGATTTTTCTCCTCATCATAACACCTCTCAGGTTCCTCTCCGTTTGAACTATAGTGATTTCCGAGTGTCCTTACTGAAAGAAATTAAAGCCTAGAGTTTGCTAATTGATGCCTCTTGAACATAGTAAAAAGAAAGTTAAAGTTAATGTGGCAAGAGAGTGGGCTAAAGTTAATGATGCTTGCTGAAAATAATTTTCCTAGTAAAACTGCTTATTAATGTGTTGTTGCCTACTGCAAAATTAAAAGTTCTTAAGACTGAGGCTTATAAAGTTTTGCTTAGTAAATGATCACCTTGAGATCTGTAGTAAATTCAGAAAGGTGAGTCAGTTTCTTGCAATTTTGTCAACATTGTGTTTCGCTCTAGTAAAAGTGGAAAACTGCAATAGTAGGAAGTTATATACTCATGTTTCTTAAGTGTATGTCTCTCTTGTGTATAGGAAGTGCATATTAATAATATAACAGGATCCACAGTTTGTCTATTGTATTAATGCTGGGTAACAAGTAATGGGAAGACCACTAATTATAAAAACCACAATTTCTTTAAAGCCTGAAAGTAATAGGGTGTTTCGGTATCTCTTATAGTTTTGCAAATAGTTTGTGCTGCTCCAGTTGTTAGCTTCAATCTTAAAACATATGTATGTGTCAGAGTTCATTGCACTCCCGTGAGACCAAGTCTAGGTTGTGTTTGTCCGTTATAGCTACTTACACCTACTTTCTTAAACGAGAATGTTAATCATTCTCTTGCCTAGTTAGGCTGGCGACCGTTTTCTTTATCCATTAAACAGTGCAGATAGGCAAAATTTTGTTTGTTACTGTTCAAACATTTACGTAATTCTGACTTTCATTTCCGATAAGCCACCTCCGTTGGGTACAACACGGTCAACATAACAAAATTCCTCTCAGAGGGTAACACTGCTCTGTTGCTATATACCATACTTGCTTTAACAAAATAGTTTTATTTCACAACCTGTTTCCAGTTTTAAGGTTATGGTACAGTAGTAGCAGACGGGAGTGTTATAAGTGGACCTCGCCACGGTAGCCCAGCTTGCGTGCCTCAGCGACGCAGACGGCCGTACCGCAGGTCCAACCACACCTAAGGGGAGGCTGTGGAGAGGCAACAGAAATGTATGCCGTAGTGGAGATGGTTTGCCGTAGCTTTCCACCGACCTTTTATGAAGTGTTATGTGCGTATCTGTATTGTATGGATAACTCTGATGACTGCCTGTATGGTGTAGTGTTGGGTTTATGTTGATATGGATGAAGGGAAGAGGTGGAGTGAAGCCCGGTAGCAACACATCCCTTAATCCTTTCGAATAGCGTCACTGGGGCCGCCGAGCTTAACCCCCCCCCCAACCGACAGAAGGATCACCACACCAGTGTCGCATGCTCACACTCAATGAGGCACTGCGGAGAGATCTGGAATTTAATCCAGGACATTGGTGTCATCAGACCTTTTCTCCTTGAGGGCCAAATACTGACAGTGAACTTGTTTCACCATCAGGATCCGAAACGGTTTACCTCCGAGTCGAAACCAACTGCACAGGCGTTTGTTATCGACCGTGGCTACAAGGGTGGGTAAAGAAAATGCTGCCATATTTTAGAAAAAGTGGATAATATGGGGCGGATGTATTCTTCGTCTGAAGATTTTCAATGCAATATCGCCGTATAAAGTTTCGAAAAGACGCGAGGTCTTACGTGGACTCCATACAATCACCGATAAATGCAATCAGTTTTAAAGTTTCAGCAAAACGGTTGTCTGGTCGATGCACAGACAGAAGGAGCGTGGTATTACACCGCGACGAACTATCTGCTCTACATCATAATTTTGCAGTTCGCATTTGATTTATTTCTTGCCTCACTCTCATCGAAAAGAGATAGGCGAGGACTGTTGATGTTTTTATTAGGGGAATAAACCATAAAATTGGCGAAGAAAAAAATTTGTCCCTCCTTCTTCGTTACAGGAGGCGCGAGCCTCGGTTTTCTGAGTGAAGAAGCCAATCATTTTGTTTCGTCCTCATCAACGGCGTAACGAAGGTAGTTGGAGCCAGGCGCAGAATTCGATCATACGCCCACCCAACCCTTTTACTGTCGACTCCTCCCTACCTTTTTCTTTAATCCTCACCTCTCCCCCTCTTCTCACACATCCTTGTTAGTTCGCTGCATTGCAATATGTTAATAAAACAGTAGAGCATTATACGGGAGAGAAATTTCAAATCTGAAACTCTCTGGTCACCATTTCGATAAGAAAGTCACCAAACTTTCAAATCGGAGATTCAAACCAATCAAACCATTTACATTATTAAGTTGTTCGGAAACGGCAATGAAACAATGCTGAAATAACTGCTACAAGCTAATTGTTGTGTGATTTGACTGCTTAATTAGATACTGTATTCTTTAGAACAAGAAACGTTAAAATTAAAGCTTTGTTCTTACAGAAAAGAAAGGCCACACATTCCAGAATCGGTATGACAATCAGACAAAACGCCGTGAGCATTGAGGAAATCATCCTAAAGACGCACAGGGTCGACAGTACCCGTTTGTTAAAACATCGCGTCCTGTTGTGTGAAGAAGTTCGTAACGTCAGCTGATCATCCAGGAATCGTCGACCATTCAATGTCTTTCTTAAGAGACCGAAGGCGTGATATCGCATGGTGAGAGGACCATAAGGAGGCTGTTGGAGTGAGTCCGACTTGAGTTTGGCGTCATTTCTGCATTATGACATTTGAGAGGTGGGGACGTGCCTTATCATGAAGTAACATCACCCCTTGGTGTACCATTCCACAACGGCGAGTTTCGACAAACATACTGCCCATTCTTCATCCTCTGATGGGTGTCTACCGACGTTTATCCTTCGGCAGCGAAGAAAAGAACTACAACAAGTTGGTCCTGTTTGGACGCATTTGGTAATAACGTTGCCATAATCGATGTTTCAGCATTTACCGCACGCACGTCGGGAAGAGTAATCTTTTGCCTACAAGTTGGTGCTTACATACCAACATCGGATTCGAGTTAAGTTGCATGTACGCTGCAGCAATGGCCTCAAACTGAAACGTTTTGATCGTTCCTTATAATGTAACGTTTAATCATGATGAGTTTACATTTGTAACTCTAACTTTTATAAAAAAAATTTACTGGCTTGAAAATGTGTCTTTTTTAGCATATTAATTGGTGACATCCAGAACGTCTTAACTATATCACTTCACTACACGCGAACAAAAATTAGAACTTTAACCAAAGGTAAACTCATTTTGGTTTATGATACTTCAAACTGATAACAGAAAAACGAATCAGATCACCGTTTTCACCGAAAAATACTTAATTAACGTGAGACACACTTAGTCCGCTTTTATCATAACGAGTGGTTCAGTTTCAATTACTTTAACAAGAACCAAATAAAAATTATGAATCTGTCATAATTTCTGTCCTCACAGTAGACTCTGAAAAATCTACGTTTGTCTGTCTTCTACAGTACAGTACTAAGGAGAGCAGGTTCTCTGTGCCAGTCTTGTCCACCAGATGCTCAGCGATAAGGTTGTATGGGATTGAGTGAAATAAAACACGAAAAAAAGCAACTGTAAAAACTTTATCATCAGATTACACTCTGGCAGGATAGACAAAATAGTTGTGGTAAATTAGTAACAGATAATAAGGTAAATGACCAAGGTAACCATCCCCACTTACACCTGATTGTAAAGAAGCTCAACGACCAACCGAGATTCAGCTTCAAATCACGCAACGAGTCGAAAACAGTAAATACATAACTGTCAAGCGGGACAGAAACATGGTAGAAGGTACGCGAACGCTTGGTTGATGAACCTCACCTAAACACAAGCCTGGCTACGAAATATAAACCCACCAAAACACATGCATCAAAATTTGAACCCATAAGTTTGCGGGCTCCAAAAAACTGAAGACAGCGATTTGGCGATTCAATGTAAAACGTCCCAAGGAAATGAACACAAAAAATACTTTGAACTTCAGGGACAATGACACATTGGACGTGAAAAAAATTACGTTGCCCTTAAACACAATCAAATAGCAACTCTATGACAATCACCAGCTTGAAACTACTATGTTTTCATATGAGCGACACACACCTCAAACCGCCTGGCCAGACACAGGAACAGAGAATAACAACAACCGGAGGCTGAACCGAACCCGATATAGAAGCAACAAGACACAAAAACGCGCAGGAACCGAACCAGACACAATTATAATGCTCACAGTGGGCGGCACTATCAGTCTTTACGAATGCCGCGTGGTCTCAGCACCGAAGCAATGAACTAAAAGTAGCTCACCAAACATCCAGAGCCACTGTGGGGTGACACAATGGAGAAACTTGGATCTGTCAGGACAATGGGCGGACAACAACACACTGCCCCCCTCCAAGTCAGGTCGGCCAAAGGAGTAACGTGTTCATTCCACTCTGCAGAGCACATTCTTCATGTCCAGAAGATGCTCAGCCACACAGACTTGTAAGTAAGACGGGTGAGCTCATTGCCCAGCACACCTGCTGTGCTTCCTGCTTTACTCACTGCCTCTCCTGGAAAAAGGCCTCAACGCCGCTCGTGGCAAACGTGCCACTCCCCCTTCACGCCAAAGACTGTGATTCAGGGGACGTTGCACGAGCTATCGATCATGCAACAGTTCAGCCTCCCCCCCCCCCCTTTCCCAAAAAAAAGACGGGAATTTCGAGACTGGAGCGGGCGAGGGGGGCGGGGAGCAGGGCTCAACAGTACCTCTCGTAACTTGGTTAAGGTGCTTCTACAATGCATTTCCACTCTCTTCGTTAAGGAACCTAAGCGCGACCGCAATGGGTACCTCCAACGCCTTATACACGCCCGCAAAGCAGGTTTGAGGTTACGTTAGATTTACTTTCATTCCAATTGACCCATAGTGAGGAGGTCCTCCAGGATGTAGAACAAGTCAGAAAAACAACAATACATGACAAATATTTACAACTCAAACAAATAAGCTAATGTATCATTCCACAGGTCCCAAGTGGCATGGTCGTCATTTTTTAATGAACACTATATGAAAGAATCATTTTGCAAATACTAATGCACTGAATTTTAAAAAAGTTTTTATTTATTTGTAAGGTAATAAACGTGTAATACATCTACTAAATACTTATTTTCAATGAACACGTTACTGCACTGAACTGGTGCAGAAGTTAGATTAGACTTACACACACACACTTATTTACAATGAACACATTACTGCACTGAAATTGTGCAGAAGTTGGTTCTGAGAAATTCATCAATGGAGTAGAAGGAGTTGGCCACCAATAAATCCTTTAGGCTTCTCTTCAACTGAATTGCATTGGTTGTTAAGCTTTTTATGGCTGCTGGTAAGTTATTGAAAATGTGTGTTCCTGAATAATGGACACCTTTTTTTGCAAGACTTCGTGACTTTAAAGCCTTGTGAAGATTTAGTCTTATTTCTAGTACTGATTCCATGAATTGAGCTGTTGGTTTGAAAAACTGATATATTTTTAATGACAAATTTCATTAAGGAATAAATATATTGGGAAAATGTAGTTAGTATCCCTGGTTCCCTAAACAGGCTTCTGCAGGATGTTCTTGAGTTCACACAAAATATAACTCTTACTGCACGTTTTTGTGCCCAGAAGACTTTAGCTTGACTTGATGAATTGCCCCAAAAAATAATCCCATATGACATTATGTAATGAAAGTAAGCATAATATTCCAGCTTTTTCATTTTTATATCCCCTATGTGGTGTGCTCCTCCCAGTTGAATTTAGTATCAAGCTGTAATCCCAAGAATTTAACGCTCTCCACTTCTTCTATCTGCTTGTCATCGTAAGTTAGGCATATACTCGTGGGACACCCCTTACAAGTTCTGAACTGCATGTAGTGTGTTTTTTCAAAGTTAAGTGACAAAGAATTGGCTAGGAACCAGTGATTAATGTCCACAAATATTTTATAAACTGACCTTTCTAAGACTACACTTGATTTACTATTTATTGCAATATTTGTATCAAACAAAGCGACATTGGCCTCTGGTAATGTTACTGATGAAAGGTCATTGATATACACAAGAAAAAGTAAGGGCCCTAGAATGGAACCTTGTGGGACCCCACATGTAATTAGTTCCCAGTTGGACGATGCCTGATAGCTTGACACATGTCTCTTTCCTAATAACACTCTTTGTTTCCTGCTAGAGATATAAGATTTGAACCATTCTGCAGCATTTCCTGTTACACTATAATATTCTAATTTACTTAAAAGGATATTGTGATTTACACAGTCAGATGCCTTTGACAGGTCACAAAATATACCAGTTGCCTGCAATTTTTTGTCTAATGAATTAAGCACATTTTCACTGTAAGTGTAGATAGCCTTCTCAATATCAGAACCCTTTATAAATCCAAGCTGTGACTTTGACAGTATGTTATTTGAGATAAGATGGTTATAAAGCCGATTGTACATTACTTTTTCTAAAATTTTTGAGAATACTGTGCAAAAGTAAAATTGGATGGAAATTTGATGCTATTTCTTTATCTCCCTACTTAAACAGTGGCTTAACTTCAGCATATTTCAACCATTCAGGAAATATTCCACTGATAAATGACTGGTTACACAGATAGCTTAATATGTTACTTAACTCAGAATCACATTCTTTAATTAACTTTGTTGATATTTCATCATACCCATTAGATGTTTTTGATTTTAAAGATTTTATGATCGATATTATTTCTGCTGGAGTAGTGAGGGTCAAATTCATATTATGGAAGTTACTTGAAATGTCTGGTCTGAGGTATTCCATAGCAGCATCTACAGAACCTGACAACCCCATACTATCAGTAATAGTTATGCAGGGTGATAGTTTCTCGGATGCCTTATTTGCGGAATATCTATCCCAACAATTTCTCATGAGAACTACATCCGCAACCTGAATAATCCCTAGATATCGGTCCTAGTTATACTGTGTCGCTTTCCTTTTATCAGCCCTCTGAATATTTGTCCTGGCTCTATGTCAATTATCCTTGATTAAGTCAGGACTAATATCATTGGGCAACAAATCATGTATGGACCATATATTTGATATAGGGGAATTAAAGGGATAGGCAAACATGAGAAAAGCTGTGGTCGCTCTGTGTGTCTTATGTCAGGCACCACTAAAGGCTAACTTCAGCCATAGTAAAGGAAGATCCCACTTAGTTTGAGCCTCAAAGTCTAATACAATCAAAGAGGACTTTAGGTGACGATTAACACGCTCTGTAGACTTAGGCTGGAGGTAGTAAATTGTCGCTATGAAGTTTAAACCCTGAACAGAAACAGAACTTCCGAAACTCGCTCGAAGAAAAGTAAGGTGCATTATCAGTGACAATGACCTTCGGAGGACTGACCCAAGAAATAATCTTAGTCAAATTCCTAATAGTTTGTCAGGCAGTAATACCATTACTGGGGAGCAACCAATTGAACATGGTAAAACCATCAACCCCCATTATACAATGTTGCCCATCTTGGATCCATGGGAGAGGACCGACGTAAGTGGACTGAAACAACCCCCAATGCCAATTGGAATTTAGCGTTTCCGACACTGATTAACCATTTTCTAACATCCTGATACAGGGTGGGCCAGGTTAGGAACTCACAGATGACCCCATCAAACACAATTTTGATTATATTTGTAATCCTGAGAATATCCTGCTGTAACTCGTACCCAGAAACTTGCTGACTATCTCTCAACTGCTCCCTAACGGAACTCAACTTTGAATCCTGCTCTTGTTGTTGCACAAGGACAGCAGACAATACCGGAACCTCACTAAGCACTGTATTAAAGAGATCTTGTAACACCTTGCCATTGTGGGCAGAAGAATCTCCCCCTCCTCTGCGAACATTCTGCTCAATGTATCCGCTACAACATTAGCACACCCCCAAATGTCGCGCCCACAGGAGTGGAAGGCGGAAGTTAGGACAGCTCATCACACAATATACCAAGTTTTAGGCAGGCAAACCTGAACCCAGATAAGGGTCTCGTTGTCTGTCTCCAGAGTGAATTCCCAGTGTTGGAAACATTAATTTTTCTAGTGTAAAGAAAACAGCCAGTCCTTCCAAATCATTTCTTAGCCATCAGCTTCCTGACTGGTTGGATGTGACCCACAACGAATTCCTCACCTTTGCCAACCACCACATCACAAAGTAGCACTTGCAACATGTTACAGGCCACATGCCCTGTGAATAAACATTATGTGACTTTAATGAAGTGGTTTCAATTGCCTTGTGTAGCCTGATGCCATTGCCATTGCTAATTCTTCCGCCATTAGCGGAAGTTTTACGCCCCAAAGACAAGAGAGTACCTTGAAATCAGTCCGCTCCACCATCCTCTTTGAAAAGGAGGTTTGTCAGAATGAATGTGACTTCTTATAGCCAATTTCTTCGGTGGCCAATGCTGATTATTATTCATAATTCAAGAGGTAGAAAGTTTCGAATCCGGGACCGAGGACAGTTTGATTACAACCAAAGACGCTACCCCTATACCACGGGTGCAGAACTTCCAACTCATAAGTAGAGGATTTCTTCCCAGCTGGAGACAGACACTTAGAGGCATAAGCGAAAGGCGTATGCTAGCTGTCTTGTTCCCGAAGCAACACATTGGCAACCCCTAAGCTAGAAACATTGGTTTGCACCAGCAGTATTGACTGAAGCCAGGAATCACCAGAACAGGGACACTACTCAAAGTGATCGTAAGTGTCAGGATTGATCAGTCTAGGACCAATGCTATTTACTGAGCTAGCCGATCCGTTACATCTGTTGCGGAAGAAGGGCGGAAACTGTAAATAGCATTTCTTGAAAGACATCATGGCCGCCGTTGACTGTATACAATATTTATTATTACTATTGCAATTTCGGCCTTATGGCCATTTTCAAGTAACACTGCAAAAGTTACCTAAACACAAAAAGTACAAAAGTGTAGTACAGGGTGTATATACATAATTAAGCAAACATTTCATTAAGATAGTAGTGCACTTATAAAACTTGATGAGAAAAGTACATTATTTACATTCTGTCAGAATATAAGACTATCCGACATGTGGCCGTTAAGATGCAGCCTTTTGACTGTGAGAGTCCCACAAGTTCCAATGAGTACGACTCTTATTACATCGTTATACATTGTTAAATATATAGTGTACCATGGTAACATTGACAGTTCAGTACATATTTAACAATGCATTTTGACGACGACATGTACTTATGCCTGATAGTCTTACATTCTGACAGAATGCAAGTAATGTACATTTTTCACTAATTTATACAACTGCACTACTATCTTAAAAATTTTTGCTCAATTTTGTATATACTCCCTGTACATCACTTTTGTACTTTTTGTGTTTAGGTAACTATTGCAGTGTTACTTGAAAATGGCCATAAGGCCGAAATAGCTATCCTAATAATAAATATTTTCTACAGTCAACGGCAACTATGATGTCTTTCAAGAAATATTATATGACTGTGAAACCAACCATAAGAAGTCACGTAAATAGCATTGCTCCTAGGCCTAATCAACCTTACGCCCTCGATCGAGAGCTCCCTCGATCGAGAGAAGGTGCCCAAAAAAAGATACCTCACGACGATCTAAGGTAACTTTAGATAGTCCCACTTGCCTCAAATGCTCCAAAAGCAGCCGCAAATGCGCAAAATTCTTGTAGAAGGTGAAACTGTAAATAACATTGTATAATTACTTATACACACGCTACAGATTCTCAAGTACGAAATCGAGTAATCTAGAAAGAATTGTCACCTCAGTAGAAAGGCGAAAAGGCACCTGTTCGCGTAAGTTCGAGTCAGTGCAAAGGCAGTGGCCCAGTAGAAAGGCCAAAAGGCACCTGGTTCACTTCTCGTAAGTTCCAGTCAGTGCAAAAGGCAGTGGCCATCTTGGATTCTTTTCGGCAAGGGGAATCTGGTAATATGCTCTGTTAAGATAGAAAACGAAAAAATAGTGGGCACTAGAAAACCATGAATAACACAGATGTAGGGCAGTAAGAGGGACAGCCTCTAAGATTACATTATGATTAATGACACAATAGTCTACAGCAGGTCTGAAACCCCACCTCCATTATTCTTAGGCACCAAAAATATTGGTGATGCATACAACCCCCACAGAGAGCGTTTTGTGTACCAGTTCATGCCATCCCTCCATCTTCGGTGTACATAGCCTCTAGGATTATCGCCTGACTAGAAGATGAAAGTAAAGTAAAATCTGATATTCGATATGAATAATTGCACTTATTTACCTGTCAACACTGCCGAGAAACTACGCAATATTTGAAGGAGAGCCTCAACGTAAAACTCACAATCAAATCACAACGCTATGACAATCACTAACTTGAAACTACTATGTTTTCATGTGAGCGACACGCTCCTCGAACTACCTGGACAGCCATTAGAACAGGGAACAACAACAACAGGAGGCTGAAATGAGCCCGATATAGAAGCAGCAAGAGACAAACACGCGCAGGAACCACATCAGTCACAATTGTGACGCTCACAGTGACAAGCAAGATCAGTCTTCACGAATGCCGCGGGGTCTCGGCACTGAAGCAACAAACTAAAAGTAGTTCACCAAGCATCCAAAGCCACTGTATTCTGAAAAGCAGTGGAAAAAACCTGGAGCCTCCAGGAGATGCATGGGTGGCAACAACTAACCGTCCGCCTGCAAATCAGGTCGGCCAAAGGAATAACGTGTCCAGTCCCGTTTCCAATGTACATCCTTCATGTCTGGGAAAGGTTCAGTCAGAAGAACTTAGAAGTCACGTGGGTGGAAGAACAAACAGGCAGCCCGTCTCCCGCTTTCCGTGCTGCTTCACTCACTGCCTCTCCCGGGAAACGGCCTCAAAGTCACTCGTGGCAAACCTGCCACGCCCCCTGGCGCCGAAGATCATGTTTCAGCAGACAAGGCGCGAGTTACCGATCGTGCTACGGTTCACTTTCGTTTTCAGTTTGCTAAGAAACCGTATCAGCTGCACAGAAACACGCCTCTGATGCGCATCCTGTCGACCCAAGTGGTTTACTGGCAACTCCTGATGTCTGGTCTATGTGGAAAGTGATATTCAAAAATAGTAGCATTATGTCTGGTCTCCAGGACTTGCCATAGTAGGTGGTCACTATACCGAAAAACCTTCCTAAAAAGTTTGTCTTGATGGAGTGAACCTCTCTTCCGTGACATAACCAAAAAATGTTCTGTTATCCTCTTCGGTATTGCATGGTAATCAGACCATTGCTCAGCACAAATCAATTTTTAGCTTACGTTTTTGTCGTGTACTCATATTCAACTGTCGAAAAGGATGAAATATTTCACTGTAGCAATACGCAAAGGTTTCTGATATCAAGAGTTTCTAATACTCTTCTGATATTCCAAAGTGGAAAGTACAGGACTCAGTTTTGTTTATTGATATACTGTCTGTAATGCTATGTCACTTGTTATTGTGTTACAGACTACTTGTTGCAAACAGTGGACCGCTCCTGGTTCTACAGAGAGACAAAGACAGTCCAGGATGTTTTTAAAGCATCCATTTGATTTCACTAGACTATTAACCTTTACCTAAAAGAAGTTAGAATCTGGGGGTAAGCTTTGACTTATGCATCAAAACATAATTTATCTTAGTGTCAGTTGTAATTTACAAATTCATGTGGGTACTGGTAGGTGTCTTCGCGGTGCAGTTAGCTCACTCACTCGTTTGTCGGTTCACAACTTGATATGTAATGAATCAGGACGGTGTCGACACAGAAACAATAGGCAGTTTGCATTCTCCTTTTCAACAGTTGCAGTTTACTTACAAGTTTGCGGCTTGATTTCTATAGAGAAGACGACACTGCCCTTCCCACAGCTGGAAGCATTGAATGATGGCACCAGCAGCTTCAGCGCTGACTGTTTGCCTCAAGGCAACTCCACCGATCGGCCCCGTGTGCTCGTTCAAGTCTCTGAGCACCTTCGACGAAGTTTTGCAAGCAGTCCAGTCCCTTTACACGCGCTCGTCATGCCAACTGAATAGGTCGTGATTCCTCTTGCGTGTGTCTGGCATGATTTGAGGCATTATTTTTATTTCAAATCATACAGCATACAAGGACTCCAAAAACGTGTAGTGTTTTGGAAGTTAAATCTGGGTGTGGGGATGGAAGACAGAAATTTCACGTTTAATGTTAAATGTTACGTTACATTCAAACCGAAAAGTGATCAGTCAGTACGTAAAAATTTCGGGAACCGAGCACATACCATAGTTCATCACCTCAGAGATAATCCAAAATTTCATGTTTTTCTTCCAAGAGAAACACCTTGTTACGCGTCGTCTTAATTACGGTAATGCAACCCTAAAGAGTCTCCAAGTAAAAAATAGCATCCTCTGCAGGGTTAAAAAAGATTGAGAAGCGAGATTTCGTAACAGACCCACCGTTGTATCATGGTGAATGAAAAACAATCAGGGGGCACAGTGGAGTTCGCTGCACTTTGTTGTTCGTTAAGAGAATTCTTTTTGCATTTACTTTATAAGCAGCTCAAGGCTCTTCAAGTATGAAATATATAATTGACGATGCAATTCATAGAGAACAAAAATTCTAAATCAGTTGTAGTCGATTGTTTAAAAAAAATGAAGAAGAAGACCAATCAATAGGCTGCTAAAAACGAATAAATAAGATACCTATATAAAATGCGATCAATAAAGACGAAGCTAACAACATCGAGCTAGAAATTCCTTACCAGAAAAAAAATATTAGTGGTAACATGAGGATTTCATTTTCATGATTTTCCTGTTTCCTCTTTTCATCGTCAAAAAGAAAAAATTCTTTAAAATAACTGCAGCGATCGCTTATTTATCCTCTCAGCCATGGAAAAAGGCTTTGGAGGAAGAGAAAGGAAATGTAATTCCCTCTCTCGGAATCCAGTCTCCAATTTCAAGTGCGTGCAGCGAGAAACTGCTGTGGCAGTATTTTTCCTCTGAGGAAGGTCTTTTAATTTTGCTGGCGGCAGCCTTTGGGTTTGCCATCTATCAACAAAACGTGACAGATGTTTCAGAAAGATATCTGTCCGCGGGACAGTGCAACACGTTTGGTCGGTATATACTAACTCGACTTTCCTCCGTGTCTAAGTACATGCTGAGTGCAGCGTTTAGCAACAGCGAGTAGCAAGTCTGGGATTTTAGCAAGCCTACTTGTTTCAAAAAAATACAGTGCGTTCCAAAAAGATTCATCCGATTTCTCAAGACTATATCAACCACATGAATGGAATTTGAAACTCGGGATGGATTTCAACTTACGCATAGAAAGAAAAAAAAAATTACTCTGAGAAGAACCAACCGATTTTACAAGGTTATACAGGGCGGACATCAATAAATCCGATAAGCTGCAGGGACCGATCCCTGACTGAAAATGGGGGAGAAAAGGTGCTTTGGACATGTGTCCAGAAATGGACGGTGTGCATGCCGGAACACAGTACAGAGCTGCATCGTAGACACGTCACAACAGGTGTTCGAAGTGGCATCTATCTGAGGCAGTGCGCGTCTCCACACGTCGCACCACGGACTGCCGCACTTTTTCGCACGTTCCAGCCTCTCTCCGAATAGCGTCAAAGGCATCATGAACACGCTGTTGAAGGCTTTGCACATCAGGAACTGGTTCAGCATATCCTACGGTTCTCAGATGTACCCAAAGATAAAAACCCATGAGGTTTAAGTCCAGTGATGCAGCAGGCGACGCTACATTGATGTTTAATCGTTGCGGAAGCGACGCCTCAACCATTCGTCGAGGATTTTCTGTAGGCCTCAGATGACGACTGTGGACATTGGTAACGCCAGTTCTGGTAAATGTTGCTTTGTCTCTTAAGAGTACTGCTGACAGAAATTCGATAATTGTGATGGTCTGGTGCAAAAACCATCGACAGAATCCTTCCCGCAGAGGGAAATCAGCTGCTGATAACCTTTGTAATCCTTTCAGGTGATAGGGGTAGTAGTGGTGCAGTGCAGGACGCACATAATCGTGAGAATACGATGTTGGTGAGTCATCTGAAGTTAGGATTCGTCTCAGTATCATGTAGAACCCGGTTCTCCGAATCTGGTGTATGCACAGTCCACCGCCTCCCTGCATGTTCGTTTCTCTGAAATACCTATTATGACACAAACGCCGGAAAACGGCTTGAAATGCTGTGTGATGTGGTTGGTGTATGTGAAGATATTTGTTTTGGTACAGCCGCTTCCATCTGCTTGGCTGTACACAAAAAACATCTCGGCTTGCTCTCAACATGCATATCGGACAGTTCTGCTGCCTACAGTACGATGTGTCAATCACACACCCTTTAAACACACAAGGAACACACGGCACGTGGCCAGAGGAACCGTCATTTGTCATATCCGTCTACCGTGGCAACGATGAATTTCCGGACACATGTTCATAGGAATCTCTCCCTGCAGTTTGCCGATTTCATTAATGTTCACCGTCTATATGCCTGCCAATACCCCTTAGGACAATTACTTAGGATCAAATTATTCGTTTACCTTCCACGATTGTTCGATGTTCCTTCCAGCGGACGCACGACAAGCTACCAAGCGACAGTCAAACTCATCCCACACCTTCGCGAGGATTTCTGCATTTATTTCATTCACTAACGTAAAAAAAAAAAAATCATCATATAAGTAAGGCCACTTGTGCAATGTGAGACCGTATGCTTCACTCCATCGTTGGGATAGCTCATATTTAAGAAATGCTCTTATTTAAAGGTACCTCCAGCAATCGAAGTACAAAATTCATGTATCCATTCTTGCTGCAAGAAAGGATGGGCAGTAATCTTCTCTCGGAAATGTCTTGAAAAACATGAAATTTTGGAGTATCTTTGAGGTGATAATAGTATGTGCTGTGTTCCCGAAATCCTTACGTACTGGCTATTCACTTTTCGGTTGGAATGTAACGTAACATTTAACATTAAACGTGAAATTTCTGTCTTCCATCCCCACTCCCAGATTTAATTTCCAAAACTCTACACTTTGTTGTAGTTCTTGTATGCTGTATGATTTGAAATAAAAAGAATGCCTCAAATCATCCCAGCCACACACAAGCGGAATCACGACCAAGACAGTTGGCATGACGAGCAGGTGTACAGGGACTTGACTGCTTGCAAAACTTCGACAAAGTCGCTCAGGGACTTGAACGAGCACACGTGGCCGATCGGCGGAGTAGCCTTGAGGCAAACAGTCAGCGCTGAAGCTGCTGGTGCCATCATTCAATGCTTCCAACTGTGGAAAGGGCAGTGTCGTCTTCTCAACAGAAATCAAGTCGCACACTTGTAAGTAAACTGCAACTGTTGAAAAGGAGAATGCAAACTGCCTATTGTTTCTGTGTTATCACCATCCTGATACGATGCATATCAAGCAATGCACGGACAAATGAGTGAATTATCTAACTGCACCACGAAGACATCCACCAGTAACCACATGAATCGGTAAATTACAACTGGCCCCAAGATAAATTATGTTTCGATGCGTAAATCAAATCTTACCGTAAGAATCTAAATACTATCGCGTGAAAGATAATAGTCTTGTGAAATCGACTGGATAAAACTGAGTCCTCTACTTTCCACTTTGGAATATCAGCAGAGTATTAGAAACTCTTGATATCAGAAACTCTTGCTTATTGTTACAGTGAAATATTTCAGCCCTTTCGACAGTTGAATATGAGTACATGACAAAAAAGTAAACTAAAAATTGATTTGTGCTGATCAATGGTCTGATTACGAAGCAATACCGAAGAGGATAATACAAAAAATTTTGATTATGTCACAAAAGAGAGGTTCACTCCATCAGGACAAACTTTTTAGGAAGGATTTTCTGGATCGTGGCTACCTAATACGTCAGGTTCTGGAGACCAGACATAATGCTACTATTTTTGGATATCACGTTCCACATACACCAGACATCAGGAGTTGTCAGAAAACCACTTGGGTCGACAGGATACGCATCAGAAGCGTATTTCGGCGCAGATTATCTTCCATGAGGATAACCCTTTCCTGTGAGCTTAATAACACTGATGAGGTTTCTTAGCAAACTGGAAAAGAAAGTGAACCGTTGCTCGATCGGTAACGCGTGCCGCGTCTCCTGGAACACGATCTTCGGCGCTAGAGGGCGTGGCAGGTTTGCCACGAGTGGCTTTGAGGCCGTTTCCGGGGAGAGGAAGTGAGTGAAACAGTACGGAAAGCGCAGGTCTGCGGGGAACGGGCTGCCCGTTTGTTCTACCACCCACGTGACTTCCAAGTTCTTCTGACTGAGCATTTTCCAGACATAAGGGATGTACATGAGAAATGGGAGTGGACACGTTGTTCCTTTGGCCGACCTGATTTGTAGGCGGACGGTTAGTCGTCTTCCACGCATCTCCTGGAGGCTCCAGGATTTTTCCACTGCCTTTCACTATACAGCGGCTTTGGATGTTTGTTGAGCTACTTTTAGTTAGATGCTTCAGTACCCAGACCACGCGGCATTTGTGAAGACTGATCCTGCTTCCCACTGAGCGCGTCATAATTGTGACTGGTGTGGTTCCTGCGCGTGTTTGTGTCTTGCTGCTTCTATATCGGGCTCAGTTCAGCCTCCTGTTGTCGTTGTTGTTCCCTGTTGTTACGTCTGTCCAGGCGGTTTGAGGAGCGTGTCACTCACATGAATACATAGTAGTTTCAGGTTAGTGATTGTCATAGAGTTGTGATTTGATTCTGAGGTTTACGTTGAGGATCTCCTTCAAATATTGCGTAGTTCCCAGGCAGTGTTGACTGATAAATTAGATGAAATTAATCATATCGAATATCAGATTTTACTTTTCGGTCATCTTCTAGTCAGGCGACCATCCTACAGGCTATCTGCACCGAAATTGAAGGTATTGCATGAATTGGTACATAAAACGCTTCCTGAGGGGGTTGTGAGGCCGTCCAACTCGCCGTATGCATCACCAGTATCTTTGGTGCCTAAGAATAACGGGGTTGGGGTTTCAGACCTGTTGTGGACTATTGTGTTCTTAACCACAAAGTAATCTCAAAAGCTGTCCCTCTTCCTGACCTACATCGGTGTTAATCATGGTTTTCTAGTGCCCACTATTTTTCCGTTTTCTATCTTAACAAGGCATATTATCAGATTCACCTCGCCGAAGAATCCAAGATGGTCACTGCATTATGCGACGATTGGAACTTACGTGAGGTGAACCAGGTACCCTTTCCCCTTTCTACTGGGGTCGTAATTCTTTCTAAGTTACTCGACTCCGTGCTTGGAGATCTGGAGTGTGTGTATAACTAATTATACAATGTTATTTACAGTTCCACATTCTCCTAGAGTTTTGCGCATTTGCGACTCATTTTGGAGCATTTGAGGCAAGTGGGACTAAATGGGACTATCTAAAGTTACCTTAGACCGTCATAATATGTCTTTCTTTGGGCATCTACTCTCGATCGAGAGCGTCAGAATTGTCCAGTCTAGGAGCAACGCCATTTACAGTTACCGCCCTTCTTCCGCAACAGGTTTAACGGATCGGCAAGCTCAGTAAATAGCATTGGTCCTTGACTGATCAATCCTGACACTTAAGATCACTTTGAGTAGTGTCTCTGTTCTGGCGATTCCTGGCTTAGGTCTAAACCAATGTCTCTAACTTAGGGGTTGCCACTGTGTTGCTTCGGAAGCAAGACAGCTCTCACAAAGGCAAACTGAGTCTCAAGCTGTATGCATCTATCAGTGTCATCAAGTTCTGGACCAATTCCTGATATATTTTCTTCTGTGATGCACTCACCCCCAACTGCTTTTCATTTACAACAAACAATATAAGTAAATTCCTTAACGTTAAAAAGCCGCTCACGTTAAGTAAAAGTGTTGGATCAGATGTAAGTTTTTAAAATGTATTTGCAGAGAGTTCCATCCTTCCTCTATAGCTGAAGGCACAGAATTGAAAAAAAATGTTCTTCGCCCAAATTTTAATTCACCATGTCAAAAATGTTATCAAACTCTCTAATTTCTAGTTTCTAATATGGGCTAGTACACAAAATTAAAAATGATTTGGCCCCTACAAAGGCAGTCTGCCTTAGGCTTGATGCGTAGACGAGTGTAAATAACTGTTTCTATGGCGAAGAATTCTCGGGCTTCCAGCCGGGTGGCGGTGTCTTCAAACAGCGACGTTTCGATGAGTGACATACTCATCATCTTCTGGCGAAGATGATGAGTATGTCACTCATCGAAACGTCGCTGTTTGAAGACACCGCCACCCGGCTGGAATCCCAAGAACTCTTCGCCAGCTGTATACGCCGGGAAAGCATACATTCACAATAACTGTTTCTATGCTCTCACTGCACATTTCATAAATGACAGGAGTGAAGTAAAGTCGTGTCTTTTACAGACGCACTGCAGAGAACATCTTAAGCTGAGTAAAGTCTGTTATTGCCAAATACAATTAGATTTTAAAATCATCTCCAGACAAAGTGTGAAATATGAAATTAACTGCCATGTTTCTCAAACTTCCACATATCCCATGATTAGCAGATATTTTTAAACCTCGCTCTGCAACATTCAGTTCAGAAGTGCAAAGAGAAAACCGTTGACGAGGTCAAAGGAATTATGTTTTTTAAGGGCAGACTCTATGCTTCAAGCAAATTTGCTGAAACTGACTGAAACTGAAACAAAGTGTCCCGACCAGATGGTACTCTGCTTACGAAATGTTGGTTAAATAAAGATCCCGTAATTTCTTGCCTTGCTATTTTAGGTATAAAATCGATCACCTTAAACAAAAGATACAGACTGGGAGATACGCATCAGGCTTTACCGATTTTGAAGGTTTTCGATAAAGTAACGAAAGAGGTGTCCTCAGTGAAAACAGTCTGAAATTAAAAAATGAAAATCTTACCGATGTTAATGGAACAGCGACTGAAATCTTATAAGACAGGAATAAAGAATATCCTCAAGAAAAACTCATTGTTTTATCATTTCCTTAAAGGGTCGTCAGAGTGGTTTGCGGTTGTCTCCATGAACGAATTGATTGGTCAGGTAACATTACTGGACCTCTGATTAGCAGGCAAGGATTTTCAGCAGACAAAACATTTCAAGATTGCTATATGAAAGCTGTTGCAAAAATGAAGGCGTCGGTTGTTCAACAAGAAAAAAACACAGCTCATTTCTCACCAGTTACACAGAAGTGAGTGAGATTTCTTCAACCTGGGAGGCGTTTGATGAAACTATTTGTCAGCTTCAAGCAAGTCGCAACCCAGAAAGTGCAGCAGTTATCGACTTGGACAAATATTTAGCGAAGGATATTTGTCTAGAAACAGCAATCCCTTAAACCGTTGGCACACGAAAATTGCTATAACCAACGCTGTATCAATTTGTTTTAAAAATGTTATGTATCACAGCAACATCAGTGCCTTGTGAATGGTTATTTTCGAAAGCAACACAAATATGCACTGAGAGCAGAAACAGACTCACATCGACTAAAATGGGTTAGATCTTATTAACAAATGACAGTGTTGCTTAATTTTTCCTTCTAGGGTACATATATGATAATACTGACTGTAAATGACAATTACAGATACACCTTCATCGTAGTTATGTTATAATACTTATACTGTATTTTTTTGAATAAAAGTATCAAAATAGAACAAGAATCAGTCTTCATTGTTAACATTTTTTCACTTGATACAAAATATTTAGGATTTTGTTGTAATATTTATAACTTTTACAGCAGGCGATATTTAAAACTTTTATAGCTCAAAATTACTAGGGGCATAACACAAAATTATTACTCTTGTTTGCATGTTCTTTCAAAATACACTCCTGGAAATGGAAAAAAGAACACATTGACACCGGTGTGTCAGACCCACCATACTTGCTCCGGACACTGCGGGAGGGCTGTACAAGCAATGATCACACGCACGGCACAGCGGACACACCAGGAACCGCGGTGTTGGCCGTCGAATGGCGCTAGCTGCGCAGCATTTGTGCACCGCCGCCGTCAGTGTCAGCCAGTTTGCCGTGGCATACGCAGCTCCATCGCAGTCTTTAACACTGGTAGCATGCCGCGACAGCGTGGACGTGAACCGTATGTGCAGTTGATGGACTTTGAGCGAGGGCGTATAGTGGGCATGCGGGAGGCCGGGTGGACGTACCGCCGAATTGCTCAATACGTGGGGCGTGAGGTCTCCACAGTACATCGATGTTGTCGCCAGTGGTCGGCGGAAGGTGCACGTGCCCGTCGACCTGGGACCGGACCGCAGCGACGCACGGATGCACGCCAAGACCGTAGGATCCTACGCAGTGCCGTAGGGGACCGCACCGCCACTGCCCAGCAAATTAGGGACACTGTTGCTCCTGGGGTATCGGCGAGGACCATTCGCAACCGTCTCCATGAAGCTGGGCTACGGTCCCGCACACCGTTAGGCCGTCTTCCGCTCACGCCCCAACATCGTGCAGCCCGCCTCCAGAGGTGTCGCGACAGGCGTGAATGGAGGGACGAATGGAGACGTGTCGTCTTCAGCGATGACAGTCGCTTCTACCTTGGTGCCAATGATGGTCGTATGCGTGTTTGGCGCCGTGCAGGTGAGCGCCACAATCAGGACTGCATACGACCGAGGCACACAGGGCCAACACCCGGCATCATGGTGTGGGGAGCGATCTCCTACACTGGCCGTACACCACTGGTGATCGTCGAGGGGACACTGAATAGTGCACGGTACATCCAAACCGTCATCGAACCCATCGTTCTACCATTCCTAGACCGGCAAGGGAACTTGCTGTTCCAACAGGACAATGCACGTCCGCATGTATCCCATGCCACCCAACGTGCTCTAGAAGGTGTAAGTCAACTACCCTGGTCAGCAAGATCTCCGGATCTGTCCCCCATTGAACATGTTTGGGACTGGATGAAGCGTCGTCTCACGCGGTCTGCACGTCCAGCACGAACGCTGGTCCAACTGAGGCGCCAGGTGGAAATGGCATGGCAAGCAGTTCCACAGGACTACATCCAGCATCTCTACGATCGTCTCCATGGGAGAATAGCAGCCTGCATTGCTGCGAAAGGTGGATATACACTGTACTAGTGCCGACATTGTGCATGCTCTGTTGCCTGTGTCTATGTGCCTGTGGTTCTGTCAGTGTGATCATGTGATGTATCTGACCCCAGGAATGTGTCAATAAAGTTTCCCCTTCCTGGGACAATGAATTCACGGTGTTCTTATTTCAATTTCCAGGAGTGTAGTACCAGATCAGATATAAATACATTTTTAGTGACTGGAATTAAACAGGCAGTGTGCCTTCCTTTTACTTATTATGTGAGCGAGTGGTGAGCAATGAAAAGGGCTATTTCATTTCAGTGGGTGTCCAGTTCGGATCCAATCTCTGAAAAGAGCAGATTTGCCTATCTCTAGTGCGCATTTCTTTACGCCGTATTTTAACAGAATGCATTTTATACCTAATGCCAGGACAGAATCAAATATTGGTCGGTATCTGCCCTCTTAGCTAATGATGAGACGAGTGTATCTAAGGTTTTGAAGTTTTGTAATGTGTCTGGACTCTGGCCCAAACTTTTAGGCTGAGGTTTTAGTGTGTTGCAGAGTGGCTGGCTCCTTTTCTATTCTTGCAGCAAGCCAACCATATCTACTTTGTGTATTGTTTTAGCTCCTTATACCACTTTCTTCCTGTTTGGTTAACGTTTTAATGTTGACCCAATATTTCGTTCTGTGCTTCTGTGAGGGTACACACATGGTTTCCTAACATTCGTTACCTCTGTTTTACATGCTGTTTTACACTCCTGATTGGTGTACTTTACCGACGCTCATCAGTGTGGGCTTTGAAGACCTTGCTGCCGTGCGCCCATACCAACATATCCCTCCATCATCATCTTCATACACTCAAAATACTGCGTCCTCCCTACCAAGAAATCCTCAAACCAGTCATAAATTCCGCTTGATACCCCATACGATCGTACTTTCTATAGTAAGCTTAGTTGTGGTACTGACAAGTAAACCTACCCAAAAAAATACACTCCCATTTTGATCGGCTCTGAAAATGTTGTAGTGAGGCATAGCACTTCTGCATAGTACCTGTTTAGATGGGGCATAACAGCAGTGATCAGACATGCAGTATGAGTCACGTGCAGGACAGGTGGCGTCAGACTGCTCGGATGTATATAGTTTCTGTGCGATCTGATAGAGGTCACTAGCTGATGGTCACTGTTTGAGTTGCAGTCAGAATATGTCAATTTTATTTCCAGGTCTGTTTGTCTAATTCTGTAATTGTTTATTAATTACTAATATAATTGTGCTTTGTTATGAGAGTGAATGAAGGTGTGAATGTGAAATACTGTTTGATGTAAACGTATGTACTGTACAGTGAAGTGATTGGCCACATGAGGAATGTTCGAGAATGAGACGTGTGTTAATCATTATTACTGGGGAATTTGTTATAAACTATTTAGTCAGTTTATGTATTGTACGTTTTTCATTTGGACATTTGACATATATCAAAAGTATAGCATCATTAATACCAGATTAAATCATGTATGATGAAATTCAATCCCAAAGACGCATATATCAGAAATAACCTAGAAATATCTGTGTATCGCTGTATGTATGCCTGATATGTGTAGGCTTCAAAGCTAATTTTCATTTTGGGTTGTTTAATAAGTCTTTCCCAGATAAATACAGGGTGTTCCAAAAATGACCGGTATATTTGAAACGGCAATAAAAACTAAAAGAGCAGCGATAGAAATACACCGTTTGTTGCAATATGCTTGGGACAACAGTACATTCTCAGGCAGACAAACTTTCGAAATTACAGTAGTTACAATTTTCAGCAACAGATGGCGCTGCGGTCTGGGAAACTCTATAGTACGATATTTTCCACATATCCACCATGCGTAGCAATAATATGGCGTAGTCTCTGAATGAAATTACCCGAAACCTTTGACAACGTGTCCGGCGGAATGGCTTCACATGCAGATGAGATGTACTGCTTCAGCTGTTCAATTGTTTCTGGATTCTAGCGGTACACCTGGTCTTTCAAGTGTCCCCACAGAAAGAAGTCACAGGGGTTCATGTCTGGCTAATAGGGAGGCCAATCCACGCCGCCTCCTGTATGTTTCGGATAGCCCAAAGCAATCACACGATCATCGAAATATTCATTCAGGAAATTAAAGACGTCGGCCGTGCGATGTGGCCGGGCACCATCTTGCATAAACCACGGGGTGTTCGCAGTGTCGTCTAAGGCAGTTTGTACCGCCACAAATTCACGAAGAATGTCCAGATAGCGTGATGCAGTAATCGTTTCGGATCTGAAAAATGGGCCAATGATTCCTTTGGAAGAAATGGCGGCCCAGACCAGTACTTTTTGAGGATGCAGGGACGATGGGACTGCAACATGGGGCTTTTCGGTTCCCCATATGCGCCAGTTCTGTTTATTGACGAAGCTTCGTCAGTAAACCAAATGCTGCCCACATGCATATCACCGTCATCAATCCTGTGCACTATATCGTTAGCGAATGTCTCTCGCGCAGCAATGGTAGCGGCGCTGAGGGGTTCCCGCGTTTGAATTTTGTATGGATAGAGGTGTAAACTCTGGCGCATGAGACGATACGTGGACGTTGGCGTCATTTGGACCGCAGCTGCAACACGGCGAACGGAAACCCGAGGCCGCTGTTGGATCACCTGCTGCACTAGCTGCGCGTTGCCCTCTGTGGTTGCCGTACGCGGTCGCCCTACCTTTCCAGCACGTTCATCCATCACGTTCCCAGTCCGTTGAAATTTTTCAAACAGATCCTTTAATGTATCGCTTTTCGGTCCTTTGGTTACATTAAACCTCCGTTGAAAACTTCGTCTTGTTGCAACAACACTGTGTTCTAGGCGATGGAATTCCAACACCAGAAAAATCCTCTGTTCTAAGGAATAAACCATGTTGTCTACAGCACACTTGCACGTTGTGAACAGCACACGCTTACAGCAGAAAGACGACGTACAGAATGGCGCACCCACAGGCTGCGTTGTCTTCTATATCTTTCACATCACTTGCAGCGCCATCTGTTGTTGAAAATTGTAACTACTGTAATTTTGAAAGTTTGTCTGCCTGAAAATGTACTGTTGTCCCAAGCATATTGCAACAAACGGTGTATTTCTATCGCTGCTCGTTTAGTTTTTATTGCCGTTTCAAATATACCGGTCATTTTTGAAACAACCTGTATGTTCTACACGTATGTTCTACTTGTATTGTTCTATATATTTTTTCTTTTCATTTCGTGAAGTGTAAAATATCTTGTGTTTTTTTATATTTTTTCTTTTTAAATTTTGAGTATTTTTTGTTTTCAAGTTGCAAGTACTTCATATTTAATTGTTTGCACATTATTGTTGTAACATAATTGTAATTCTGTTCAGTAATGAGGAAGCCCAGAATTGTTTGGATAAAAGAAATGTGGAATGGGAGAGGATTTTGAGAAAATTACTTTTTCGACAAATATGGGTGCACCGTTGCAAAATACATTAAAAACCACGGAACATTTTTCTTACGTCTTTTACCTGCGTAATGACGGCATGAGCACGTATAAAAGAAATGTGTCTCTCATTTTGATTTACATTAAAGCATACGCAAAGCCGATGAAAATCCAAGTGTATCCTTTGCGTAGGTTTACTTGTGAGTCAAATGCTTTTCCCAAATATAGAAACACTGCATCTGCCTCATCGCCTTGATCCACAGCTTTCAAGATATCATGTGAGGAAAGTGGGAACTGCGTTTCAACGTGGCCCATGTTTTGAAGCTGTCTCGAGTATCTTTATGACCTGTTCGATCCAGGGAATATTCTTTAATTTTTCTGTCTTTATCAGTCTGTGTGTAAGCCTCACTGTTGGGAGTCGTTCTCCAGTGTCTGCCGCCAGGTTTGATAATTGCTCTGTTGCTTTACAGGATCTCAGTCTGTATCCAGTCTCCGATTTCTCTGGGTAAGATTTTTCCTCATAATCCTTTGATCCTCTTTCAGGATGTTTTCAAGCCACCTTTTCAGCTCAGAATTAAAATTTCATTTACATACAGAGCTTCACGTTTTATCACCCTCTTGCAATGTCCAGTCTTTGAATGTGTCGGCCAGAACTTTTTGTTGTAGCTCTTGCAAGTTCTCCTGCACGCTCTTTCACATACTGTACCTATAATGTAATCCCTGTGCTTAGTTTTGTAGCCTCATTCATTCTACGATACCACTGAGCTGAGATTTTTGACGTGTCTGACTCTTTCCTTTTGCCTTTGTTTTCAATTTAGTGCAAATGGAATTTTAAATAAAAGAGATTTTGTAAATCAGCTTTTTCAGTGCATTATTTAAAGACTTCTATCTGTTTGAGTCCTATAATTTTACTGTCTGCTAAAGCTAGAGCTAAACAAAAGGTAATAATGTCATCTTTTGTTCGTACAGGATGGACAGGCTTCAAATGATTTACATTTTAAATTGTTTTTCCATTTCCTGTATGACTTTATTTCGTGTGAGATTGAAGAAGTGTGGCGCCACTGCATTTTTTGACGATCACTGGTTTTAATTTCAAATAGCTTTGATACTTTTTACAAGAATTTTACTTTGGACTTTTTGCCCACATATATTTGCTTAATGGGACTTACAGTCTTTGGGACTAGTCCCCGCCATCCTAGATGTAAAAAAAGTCAGATGTCTTCCTGACACTGACGAAAGTGCAGATGATTCAGCTGTTTCAGGCTGCCTTAGGTTTCAGTATTGGGCTTACGTTGAAGATCTGTTCGGCTTATGAGCACATTGGTTGAAACCTCACTTTCTATTTATCAATCTTATGTCCAAGCTGTACTTATGTTCTATGAAGTAAACATACTGATAATATCTCGTATGTGACTGGAAGGGGAGAGATCCTTCTGTAGCTGTTTGCATCTGGTGGAGTGGGTAGATGAATATGCTCTTCGAGCCATTTTCCTATATGCCAAGTATCCATTATGTGTGTGTGTAGCAGTCCCTTGGGAAATCTTGAAGGAGGTTATAGACAGCTGAGTTGCTCAGAGAAGTATCGCACTAGCTCCCTACAGCTGTAGTGTTTTCTCAGAGCAAGTTTACCGTCCTATTCTCTGAAGTGTGTCCACCGAACTTTCCTCTGAAGTTCCTGTAAAAGTCACATGTGTTGTGTTCCCTAAAGTTCTTTTATTTGGAGGCAAGTCGTTGTTTAGTGTGTCTACTTTTTGTCGTCCAATTAATTCTGCCACCTTCTTTCTGATCTGAAAAAAAAATGCTACTTACCCTCAAATAACTATCTGCTATATTTCTGGAAGGTTTTGTTTCTTTGTTCCAAAGTGGCTTAACAAGTTGAGTCCCACCATGATTATTTCTTATTCTTTGTCTGTGGGATTATCTTTTTTTGGTTTCTCTACGATCTTGTACGATCTTGATTTCAAAGAACGTAGCTGTTTTTATGAGGTTGTCATTCCCCCACCCGCCCTCACCCTTCCCCCATCTGACTGTCCTTACCATCAGCACACTGATGCACAGGGCTTGTGACCAGTACAGTGGAGTTCTTACCTCAATCAAATGTATATAATTTTGGGAGTTGTTCAAATATTCACGCATCTTCAACAAAATTGGAAATTTTTATTAATGTCTACGTAGGTCTACTGTTTCTTTCTCTTTGGTTCTCCCCTATATTAATGAACAAACAATATATTTCTTTACATTTTCTCTTCAGTCCTTCAGGAAGCCACGTAAATTAAAGATATTTGTAAGGTGTTAGGCAAATAACACACTTTACATTGAATTCCTGAAACGATTCCAGTTAACTTGGTATGTTACAAGACATAGTTATATGAAAATGTAGGAATTATTGATAGACAAAGCGAATAAACATTTCATGAATATAAACCACTAACACTCACACTAGTAATTGCACATAAGTAATATCCCAGACCTGAGCTAGGGGATGCAGTACTGAGGGAAGGAAAATTTTACAACAGCAACGCCCATCCCAATTTCAGGCCAAAACCCACACAGTGGGACATTCAGCAGTTGCAATGAGACGCCGTAGCCACTGCGCAGACCTCCAGCGGCAAAAGCTGCCCTTGCCCTTGCTTTTAGCGACGACCCTTCAGAAAGTCTTTCTAGAGGAAAACAGCTGGAGGTGGCAGATAAACATTCAGAGAAACCTATCTCAAAACACTGGTGACTCACTGTAGCCACCTGTGTTCAAACTCACATGAAAGAGAAAGCTGTTTATCTCGGTATTATATAGCAGAAGTTAAACTCTGCCCTGCGAAAGAGACGACGCCTTGAAAAATTGTTCAAATCGCTCTGAGCACTATGAGACTTAACATCTGAGGTCATCAGTCCCCTAGAACTTAGAACTACGTAAACCTGAATAACCTAAGTACATCACACACATCCATGCTGGAGGCAGGATTCGAACCTGCGACCGTAGCAGTCACGCGGTTCCGGACTGAAACTCCCAGAACCGCTCGGCCACCGCGGCCGGCTACGACGTCTTTGGTAAGCTACAAAACTTTAGTGCGTGGAGTTATAACGAGTGCTCTGACTGGCCAGAAGGAAAACACATGGCCACAAACTTTGATATAGGCAAATCTAGAGAGAATAATTAGCTCCCTCTTCCAGCAAATCGTCGAGTGTTTGAGCAAGGCGACTTGCGCCACACTGTGACGATTGCGAGAGTCATTGTGTGAACACTTGTTCACACGGTCAACTTAACTCGTAAGGAGTTAAACTGCAAAGTCCTCTAGTACGGAGAATTGCACCGAGCAATGACAGTTAAAGCCTACAATCGATTTGAGGGCAGCGACGTACGCGCTATTCCAGTCAAATAGCGTATACCATGCCAATTAACTTAGATAGGAAACGGGTAGGAGTTTTGGCTTCACCTAAGACGAAGGAAATGTATCACACTGGGGTTTAACAGTCGAGAGAGATTTAGAATAGATTCTCAGGTTCTCAGCCCGCGCCGACAGTCGCCACTGCCACCACCAATGAAAGGTAAACATTCCCGCTCGCGCTACAAAAAAACTGTTCTGAGCACTTTGGGACTTAACTTATGAGGTCATCAGTCCCCTAGAACTTAGAACTACTTAAACCTAACTTACCTAAGGACATCACACACATCCATGCCCGAGGCAGGATTCGAAACTGCAACCGTAGCGGTCGCGCGGTTCCAGACTGTAGCGCCTAGAACCGCTCAGCCACCCCGGCCGGCGCTCGCGCTACGCTAGCAAGTGACATTCAGTTGACACTGAGAACTGTGATCGTCTCCGTCTGTCCTTTTTTTTTTTTTTTTTTTTTTTACATTCATCCATGTCATCCATGATCTGTAGTTAAATAAATTCATGATTGTCAGTCTTAACTGAAGCAGAGGCGCGAGACATCCGATTTAACGAAAAGAACTGATCAGCCATAGTAGAGTACTTTATAATCTAAAGTTATTCAATTGTTTCAATTACGCGATTCTCTTTGATTGCTTTTGACAAACCCCCATCCATTTTGGGTACTTTCACCGCGCATTTTAGCGTGATTGCTCTCTCTGTTCTAAACTGTATTTAATTTGTTTTCGTTTTATCGACCCCCAGACATCGTCTTCAGAAATATTACTATTAAAGAACCTTATAATAGCTAGGAATTTCACATCGCAGGTGTGAACACCCAATATCAATATTTCAACATCCTGTATGCCTGCTTGTTGTTGTTGTTGTTGTTGTGGTCTTCAGTCCTGTGACTGGTTTGATGCAGCTCTCCATGCTACTCTATCCTGTGCAAGCTGCTTCATCTCCCAGTACGTACTGCAGCCTACATCCTTCTGAATCTACTTAGTGTATTCCTCTCTTAGTCTCCCTCTACGATTTTTACCCTCCACGCTGCCCTCCAATACTAAATTGGTGATCCCTTGATGCCTCAGAACATGTCCTACCAACCGATCCCTTCTTCTAGTCAAGTTGTGATACAAATTTCTGTTCTCACCATTTCTATGCAGTACCTTCTCATTAGTTACGTGATGTACCCATCTAATCATCAGCACTATTCTGTAGCAACACATTTCGAGAGCTTCTATTCTCTTCTTGTCCAAACTATTTATCGTCCATGTTTCACTTCCATACATGGCTACACTCCACACAAATACTTTCAGAAACGACTTCCTGACATTTAAATCTATACTCGATGTCAACAAACTTCTCTTCTTCAGAAACGCTTTCTTTGCCATTGCAAGTCTACATTTTATATCCTCTCTACTTCGACCATCATCAGTTATTTTGCTCCGCAAATAGCAAAACTCTTTTACTACTTTAAGAATCTCATTTCCTAATCTAATTCCCTCAGCATCACCCGAGTCAACACGACTATATTCCATTATCCTCGTTTTGCCTTGTAATTATGATATTATGAAGTCATACTTAGAGAAAGTCTGATTACACCATTGTCTATACTGCTGCACTCTTCCAAACTCTGCATTCATGGGATTGTATCTTCCTACCTTGCAGGCCGTAGGTTCGAGATCAGATTCCTAAAACACTCACAGAGCGTCCTTGCGCAACTATGTTAGGAAGATAGATCAGAATCCGTATCACACATGTTAGATATTCAGTTGTTTCAAGCCTTGATAACTTAAGATGCATACAGCAAGAGTCCAATCGTATTGGTTTTTTTCTGGGGTAACTGGTATTGAGTGAGCATCAGCCTAAGCCTGAGTATTTGGTCCGAGGAAAACATCACACTGAGATTCAAAACAGTTTGGCACTATCAGCCTGTTGACTCTTCTACCAAATGCATAGCTTTTTTCTACAGTCATCCTTAAGATTATGCCTCTTAGAAGTAGAAATGCCCGGGAAGTGGTTTTAGATGTGGCACTTATTTATTATATTTATGTTTTTATTTCAAACAATTCCCTGATAAAGGAATTTGTTGGGATACTCGTGGTAAGAAACCGAACGAAATACTAGACGACGTAATGAACACCGTGGCTAAAAGGTATATGGCTCATCCCAAAGATGTAAGTAAATAGTGCTGGAATGTTGCAGCCGGCCGGAGTGGCCGAGCGGTCAAAGGCGCTACAGTCTGGAACCGCACGACCGCTACGGTCGCAGGTTCGAATCCTGCCTCGGGCATGGATGTGTGTGATGTCCTTAGGTTAGTTAGGTTTAAGTAGTTCTAAGTTCTAGGGGACTTATGACCACAGCAGTTGAGTCCCATAGTGCTCAGAGCCATTTGAACCATTTTTGAATGTTGCATATTTCTAAACATCGATTTGGAGTCCAATTACACCCTACGTTTTGAGTTTGAAGAGAACACTTCAAATAAACCTGAAAGTTGTGTACATCCAAACAAATGAGGATTCTTTTTTATATACAGTCGACGTGTTCTTAAAGCAATCAGAGCTGGCAATATGAGACAGCTATTTACGTGCTAGAGTAGAATTACCTTTAATTATGAGAAATATACACTGAAAAGACGTGTATTTTTGAGATAGTAGACTGTAAAGCATAGACTGTGGCATAAATTGATTCCCCTAAAAATGTTCCCCGGAGGCTTTTTTGCAGCAAGAGTGCCCGACTAGCGGCGTGTTTTAACGTGACCGCTTCCTGGATGTGGAGGTATGCCAGCCATTAACGAATCCCTTAGGCGGATCAACGACGAGGGGTTTATGTGATACTAAGCCTCAACGTGGTTTTTAGATGGTTTTGCACGTTCTACTAGGTGATTACTGGGCTGGTTCCCATGTTCCGCCCCAGGTACTCGCTACGCAAACAGTTAGGACACTTTCGCATTCTTGCACACTGAATTTATTCCTTATGTGCACAGATTTTCATTTTCTTTTGCTTTTGTCCTGAGGGTGGGGGTGGGGAGGGGGGGGTTGGGGGTGAACAGGAGACTGCTGACCTTCGCTGTTCGGTCTCCTTAAATACTTGCTCATCAGCAGTCCTCAACACTATACCAGTTAAAGTAGTTATGGCTAAAGCAGAACTCATAGATGAGAGATGCCCATACGTGTTGATATTTCTGTCGCTAGGCGGTTGAGCATACAAAAATGAGTGTAACTGGTATTCAACCAACCACTCCGCTCTCCAAGCAAATCCATTCAGACAATACAATAAAAGCTTGCGTTTATGATGTATACTCATTCCAAATACGTCTCACAAACATTATTTTTCAACTCGGGCTCAGACGACCTCACTCAAGCTCTTTTCTTTCGACCAATACTTTCCTTAGGTTAGTTTCAGTTATCCTCATCTACGAGACCCGACGTCTAATAAATATTGTAGAAATGCTACACAGTGTCACAATATTATTCCCCAAAATTTATATTGTCAGTGTACAAGCTTAATCTCCCTTAACTGCTGAAACTACCAAAACCTTAACTTACCTACGCGGTAGTCATAACAGGAATAAAATTTTCTAATACCGTATTTGTACGACGTTTTGGTCATGAGAAATGGAAGTTCTATTGCGGCACAAATATACGAAAATCAAAGATTGTTGGATATGTTGTGCATATAGCACCACGAAGTAAATACTATTATTTCTGTGGCGTAAGGTCACGCAGTGATTAAAAGCCTGAACTCTCATTCGGGAAGAAAACGGTCCATATCCGCTTCCGGACAAATTGCCGTACGTATTGCGTGTTCTTTCTAAATTGCTTACACGAATTCCGGGGCGGTCCCTTGGGAAGAAAACATTCGATTTACCTCCCTCTGTCTTGTCCTAATTCCATTCACCCACCGCCTCTAATAACAACGCTATCGACTACTCGTTTGGCCAACATCTTCTTTCCTTCATTCTTTTTAGGATCTTATGATCTACGTCGAAAACGATTCCGTGTAATTCATGCATGAACTTTCGTTGTTCACCTATTTCACGCTATTCGGTGGTAATTTCTTGTCAAGGTTGCTTGTGATAAATAATTTATGGCTGACAAAAATAGAACAGCAGTCAAGATTGGAAATTAAATTTACACGTCAGTTGTATGTAGTGATATCTTGGTATTACATCAACTTTAGAAGCATGAATTAACTGGTTCTCGTAGAGTAAACAAGTAAATTATAATTCCAGAGTACGACCATCGTTTATGTTGCAGAATGTTCGATGTCGTAATACTTTGACGACGAAAAACCGGGAAGTTTAGAAGTCAAGAGACATCTGACCTCTGGGACTACCAGGTACACCCACGACTCATCAACTTGTTCTACAAAAGGAGACATTTACTTGGCATTCCATGTAGAGGTTTTTGAGCGAAGCAGTCATCTTTCTGTTTTGTGTTCCTCACTCAGTAATAACAGAGTTATTACGAACCCGTCGGCTTGATATGATGCAATGCAAATCTCCTTGATAAGCTCGTCCCTCTACCACATGCCGGTTCTGGATTCGACTCCTTCGCAGTCAATGAAACTGCTTTAATAAAAGGACTATAACTGACATCACTCAGTCACGTGAGAACGACGAAGGCTATATCTGAGAAGTAGCTGTTTTCCATTCCAAACGCGATATGCATACCTAGACAACGACTTGCTTATCAACGAAACGTTCGACGACCCGGTGGTGCACTTTTTGGACAACATGCCATTGCCTTATAGAACTACAGCGTCAGAAAGATTCTTTTTTATGATTTCATACTCAATAACTTTTTTTACATTTTATTGCTATTACGTGCTTTATTTCCAAAGCCTATTGTTACCAAAATTACAACAATGGCACACGGGACAAGTTCGTGATTCCCATCTGTCGTTTGTACTTTTCAATTTCGACTTCATTTTTTTCCGGATACATATTCATAATTCGAAATTAGTTTGCATAATAATTTGTCATTTCAAACACCAACAGTTGACCAGTATCCACTATTCATGAAATCAATAAAATTTGTCTGTGGCACTATAAGTCACTATCACATCAGATATCTTGAACTAGTTGTTAAATAACTGCATCACTGAGAGGAAACTGCATAACTGTGGTATGAATTTCGAAATCTGATGCCCGAGTGCGACCAAGACCGTCTTATGACACTAAATATTGTGTAGGATTTTGACTTTGATATAAATTTGTAATAGTAATATCGTCACTGTGATCGCAATACTCCTAGAAATATCAAACACTGTTTCCATCGAGTGTATTTTCATGTGAACGGTTTTAGTGTCACACGCACCGTCATCAGTCATAAGATGCTTAGCTACCAACAACGCGTCATTATTAGTTGCACTTTCATAAGCAGTAGACGTACTGACACGCTGAATAAAAACAAGCAGACAGACAGAGAGAGAGAGAGAGAGAGAGAGAGAGAGAGAGAGATAGAGACTTCTCTGCCGATTTCATCTGCCTTGGCCACAAATGGTTCTAATCTGCGTTAAAGTTCGATGTGATTCACTTAATACTCTTTAACACTGCAGATATCTCTATCGTTCTGAATCCAGCCGTTCTGTTCATTGAAATCGGATGCTGATCTCCGTCTTTTGGATGAAATCCGATAACGCTATAACGAGATTACGCCTCATTTCCCACTGTTCGTAGACTTTCAGTTCGTGGTGACAACGTACCTAAGGTTGGACCGTAAGAAGCACGTTTTCAGTATTGAAATTTCCTCTTTCAGAAAACAAAGTATTTTATATGCAAATCAGATAACATAGAACAACAAACTTTCAGAAGCTAATCGGAATTGCTGCTGAGTATTTTCATAAAATCATTGCCTCACAACAAAGTACTTCGGTTTATCACCACAGTTAACTCACATACCAGTGACAAGGCGTACAATGCACTTTGTGTGTTCTGTTTAACAGACAACGAGAATACTTTTAGCTCAGACCGAATCTTGAATGTTGCAGATATCAATTACAATATGAAATACTATTAATTTTCTCTGTATGTCAACGGCGTGCTTCTGAGAATAGCACCCTCATTTCTGACAGATCCGAAATTTTGCTGCCCGCACTATCCGTAGTATGTAATATAGTAAATGCTTGGAAAAACGGGTTGTTCTGAAAGTGGAGCAAACATTAGGATTGGGAAATTTGCTACGAATTACTGTAATAGCAATTACGTCCTCCTTCTCAAAAACTATCACAAATGAATTTAAAAATAATAATTACAGGCATATGGGGCTAAAAACGCGACGATCGTCAGCCCAAAAAGTCTATGTTTTTCTGAACGAAAGAGCTGTAAGGGTACGAAGGTGTCTAATCGCCCAGCCACGTACACCACAAAGAATAAAATCTTCAAGAACTGAGTGAGTCGGAAAGAACTGGTTATAAATTGTGAATACATCTCAATATTACACATTAAGCATGAATGGTAGGTGCTGAACATTCTGAAATCTATGCCTGCTGTGCCAAACAATGTTAACTCACATTTTCTTATTATAGCGGTTATTTATATTACGTGGTACGTAAAATTCACTGTTAAAACCCATCCAATTGCTTTTCTGTACTGCATAAGCCAAATATTAATACTATTTCATGAATCAGAACAACGCTGTCAGTAAGGGCAGACATGAAAATTAGAATTCAATGTGCCGTAACTGATGTAATTACAAGAGGAACACTAACTCAAATGCCGTATTGGGTCGCTTAGAGTTTCTAGGCGCTACAGTCTGGAACCGCGCCACCACTACGGTCGCAGGTTCGATTCCTGCCTCGGGCATGGATGTGTGTGATGTCCTTAAGTTAGTTAGGTTTAAGTAGTTCTACGTTCTAGGGTACTGATGGCCTCAGATGTTAAGTCCCATAGTGCTCAGAGCCATTTGAACCATTTAACTAACCTAAGGACATCACACACATCCATGCCCAAGGCAGGATTCGAATCTGCGACCGTAGTGGTCGCGCGGTTCCAGACTGTAGCGCTTAGAACCGCTCGGCCACTGCGGACGGCGAACGATTATTTCGTGACGAAGGTCAAATACCAACTCAGCACATCATCGGTATCCACCTATCCATCACAAGTAGCGTCGTCTACGTCAAGAACTGTGTGCAAACACTCTCAAATCCAAACACTCCGATAGTCACATCTGGGAGGTTACCGTTGGCCATGCTGTACTGGGATTACGCACGCTAAGAGTCTTATAACTCCCGTTCGAAGTGCCATCGGACGTAGTTACCTTAGCTTTCCGCCCTTATGGGACGGTAATTAGCCACGTGGCAGAAAAATGGAATCCTTCGAGACATACCAGATCCTCAACGGCGTCCGACAAGTCAAAATCGAATTAAAGAAACATGAGCCATCTTACTTAGATGGCTGTCGAACAATCGTAAAGTACGATGGACAACCTCGTACTTGTTCTGGTTGCGGCCAGGAGGGTCATGTGCGCTCGGCGTGTATTGAACGCCGGGTTACACAAATTCCATTACATGACATGGCACCACCTCCTACGCTCACGGCCTTGCCCCTCAATTACCTAGGGATGACACGATCAACCGTCATGACAGACGAAAAACCACTTGGAAGACAGGAAGAGTTAGAATGCACACCTGTCGCCAGTCCCGTATTGACCAACAACAGCATAGTGTCCGCAGAGATTGAAGAAATCCGCCCATCGACTCCACATGAAGATTCGGACGAGGGAATGGAACTCGAAGCTAGGGTTGTACCGACCTGTGCTTTTTTCTCTGAGGGGGATGCAATAAGGGAACCACAAACTCTTTCGGACACAGTAGCCCACGTCCGCAAACAAAGGTCACCGAGAAAACATAAAAAGCGACGTCGCACACCCTCAGACGTTTGCCTCCAGCGGACGTCTTCTCCTGTTGACGACCGGACGGCCGACGAAACGAGGAAAATGGATGACACAGGATCGCCCTCACCTGTCACTTTGATTTCAACAAACCCGATTCCACTCTCTCGGGCAAACGGATCACAAGCACAACGGCCCCTGCGGATTTACCCTTAGTCACTCAGCCCACAAGTGTTCTACCGCAGCCACCATTAACATACGGACCTTGGGCGGATGACATTGAAGACGATTCTACGCCGGCTGTGGCGGATGAGGAGAGACGTCTCTCCTCCCACACCTCGGCCCCTCCCGAGTAGCAACAGATGACGGCGCGGACGCGGCTAGCACATCACAGGCCCCACATTTTACGGCGACGCTGACGGCGGCCCTCACCGCAGGAGACGATCTACAGACCTATCGCTTAACGACCATCAACATTAACACCATTCGGACACGTACGAAGTTGTCGCTGCTCCAAGACATGCTCAATGCAACAGATGTTGACATTGTCTTCCTCCAAGAAGTCTTCGTCGCCGATGCATGGTTATAAGGCTCATGTGTCACACGCCTCGTCAACTAACAGTGGAGTCGCAGTTCTCCTCAGAGAGGGTCTCGAGGCGGACGAAGTTCGATATGTCCCCTACGCTAGAGGAACGGCCGTAACGGTGCTTGGCGTTCAGTTTATCAACGTGTACGCCCCTTCCGGAACAAATCGCCGTCGCGACCGATCGCTCTTTTTTGCATTAGGAATAGCACCGCTTTTTCAGGGCAGGCAGGATGATTTGATATTAGAGGGCGATTTCAATAGCACCCAAGCACCTAAAGATCAGCTGCCACTCCATTCATCGTGCCCCAAAATTGGGACACTCATCAGCAATCTCCAGCTGGTAGATACATGGGAACATGTCCGAGGAAATCGACCGGGATACACCCCTTTCACGAGTCACTCGTCTAGTAGCATCGATAGGATTTACGTCTCCCGTTCTCTCGCGGCAACGGTGAGCGACGCTGAGGTGTGGCCAGTAGCCTTTTCTGATCACCCCTCGTCGCCAACGGGTGTGGTGCAGCCGATATCCCTGGAAATTAAACCTTGCTCATCTCGCTTCTCCGGATTGTCGACACGCCATCGAAAACACGTGGAGTTTGGGCGTCCGCCTCCTCCCGACGTATCCTACATCGATTAGTTGGTGGTTAAACTGCGCCAAGCCGGCCCTACGGAGAACCTTTGTTACGTATAGTCATAAGACTTCTACTTGGAGGCGGCAGATCCCCGATTTTTATTTCACATTCGCGAATGCGCCTCCTAGCCACACACAACGGAACGACAGACAACAGTACAGCGTGCGAAGGCACAGATCGTAGCCCAAATGCGCCGACACCTCGAAGGGACGATCGTCCTAAAGCGAGCACAAGACAGACTCCAACGGTACGACCCACCATGTACCACGTCATTCGAGAACGTACACTGCGAATACGGGCGCCGATACATCCCATCACATCACCACTGAGGACGGCCGTCATCACACCACACATCGCGATATTGGTGCAGCCTTCTTCGACCATTACGCACGACTTTATTCTGCTCAATGTTCTGACCCGACGACGGGGACAGGAGTCTCACAACTGGTCTACGGCATTGTCCCACAGAATTTACGAACTGAATTATTGTACGACGTTACGGAAGACGAAGTTATCGACGCCATAGGTAAAGGAGCGTGAGTAAGTCTCCTGGCCCCGACGGGCTCCCTGTGGAGTTTTATAGAACTTTCCAGTAATTACTGGCTCCCAAGTTGACAGATATCTTTCGGGAGCTTATGTTCCAGCGCGGTGCCGCTCCCCGCGACCTTCGTAGAAGGAATAATTATACCGGTTCACAAACCTAAAGGTGGGGCTCGAATACGAGATTACCGCCAGCTAACACTCGTCAACAGCGACATGAAGATATTCACCAGACTATTAGCAAACCGTCTATGACCGACCCTACCTTACGTCATCTCACCAGATCAGACTTGTCTAGGTGGTACAACAACATCCACACAGCACTGTGTGACATACTAGCCCTAACCAGGGCGCGCCGCATTCCGGGAGCGCTGGCATCACTAGATTTTAGGCAAGCTTTTGACCGAGTGGATCACGCGTACCTAACGTCCGTTCTGCAACACATGCAGTACCCACAGCAATTCACAGACGTCGTGATGCGCCTCCTCCGAGGGGCGACTTCCAAAGTGCTCGTTAACGGGCGTCTCTCGCAGTCCCTCTCGATTTTTCGATCCGCCCGTCAAGGCTGCCCCTTGTCGACGTTACTCTATGCTCTGGCACTGGAACCGCTCCTCTGTGGCCTCCGTCAACGCCTCACCGGTCTCACCTTACGTGACGTCACATTTCACTGTACAACACATGCGGACGGGCCTGGTTCTCGTGTTCCGCAATAGTGACGATGTAATCAGCGTACTAGAATGGATTACCACGTACGGTGTGGCTTACGGCAGCTGTCTCAACGTCACCAAATCGGTCGCCATGGCCATAGGAAACGAGTTGACCCCAGCGAGTGTCGACCCCCTACAGCTTCGTGGCACTATCAAATGTCTGGGAATAGAGTTTCGCGACGACATAAGGCGCACTGCGGCCCTCATCTACCGCCGCTTATTACAACAAATTCGGGTCCAGATCTTCAACCTTCGTCTGCCGACCCTCGACATTCTTCAAAGGACACACTTTGCCAATGTTTACCTCGCATCGTGCCTTCCACACAAAGCGCGTGTCCTTCCAATACCGTTACTGATGGCTCGATGTCTATTAGCGGCATTCGGAGCCTACTTCAGTACAGGCATGCTCTTCAAAGTCAGTTATGAATCGCTGACCCTTCCCCCAGAAAGGGGGGGTCTTGTTCAAGTCCACGACAGAGCTGTGGCCCTATATGTCAGCTCGCACATCAAGCTGTGGCGCCACCACCCGGAAAGTTTGACAGGTTTGCTGCAGGAGTCCTTAGCTCCGTCCTCCTTTATGCCCCCACTGACGACGCAAGACATACCTCCACCCTTCTACTACTTCTGGAACTTTTACACTGAACACAGCCACGTCCGTATCGCAGTACCACCGAGGAAACAGGCGTCGGCGAAGGATATGTATCATGTCCTACAGTAGAGGCGCCCAGCAAACATCGTGGAGACCAAAAGCTCTCAGGTTAATTGGAAAGTGGTGTGGTGGACGATACACGCGGTTACACTGGATACAGACATCCGATCCACATGGTACATCACAGTCAATGGTAAACAGATCACCCGATCACGCCTCCACAAGATAAATATGGCGGAATCGCCTCTATGTATAGACTGCAGAATGCCAGACACGCACGAACACCGTCTCACATGTGGCGCGGCAGGAGACGTATGGCGCTTGGTGCGGAAAATTTTGTCGTATTTCCTATGAGTGACTCCGGAACACATTACACCTCGGTTCCTATTATTTCCAGAGAAACACTATTTCCCGCGCACCAAAACCCACGCAGTCACGTGGATCCGTGGGCAAGCGGTACACTACTTATTTCACGATGGACCTAAAGATGTATTCGACTTTTGGAACTACCTACAAGGTAAGTGATTGCAAGCTCGTACGGAATCCAAAATACGGACAGTATTTTTCTAATTACTTAGGGTGTGCCCTACGCGACCCTCTGCGCAGCTGGATCATTAACAGGTAGAAGAAGACACCCATTGACTTAGCTGACAAGATTAGGTCCGACGTACCTGGATGATGAAGCGTAAGCAGAGTAGCGACACACCCTTCTGCATCATGTACGCAGCACTTTTTTTTCGTTTTCCCCATACATATTACCTCGGTGTAGGAACGTGCCGAGATATTGTTTTTTTTTACTCAGAGCACGGTGCGCTGCTAGGTACATTTATTTTTGTTGCGGTATAAACTAAATCAAAATTACTAATATATTAAAATCAGTAAATAAAAAATATATAAATAAATAAATAAAAATTCCCGCAAAAGATTTCACCTTACCATCTCTGATACCTTGACGGGTGAGGGGGACGCTGTGGCCAGGCCTCGGGTTTCGACCCCTGCTCACTCTTCCCTCCCCGCCCTCCCTTCAAAAAATAAATTAATTAATTAAATTAAATAAAAGGTGTGGCGTCTTTGATTCATAAACAAAATGTCTTCGGCCCCGGGTTCGAATCCCGCCGCTGCTTAAATTTTGATTAATAATCAGCATTGGTGGCCGAAGACTTTCTGCGCAAGAAGTCGCCACTCATACTGCCAACGGCCTTGTTAAAGAGGGTGGAGGAGCGGACAGAAGTTCAGGGCACTCTCTTGTCCTAGGGATGGGAAACTGCCCTAAAGGCGGCAGAATCAGCAATGATCAACGACATGAGGATGCAGAAGGCAATGGAAACCACTGCATTAAAAACACGTAACGTATATCCAATGGACATGTGGCCTGTAATTTAAGAAGCGTCATGATGATCTCTCGATTGGCAAACCATTCCAGAATAGTCCCCCATTCGGATATCCTGTAGGGGACTGCCATGGGGGAGGTTACCATGAGAAAAAGATGGAACGATCAACGGAAGGATAACGTTCTACGAGTAGGGGGGGGGGGGGTGAATGACAGAAGATTGAACGTGGTAGGGGACTTTGAAAAGAGGGATGGAAAGGCTCAATCTAGATATAGTAGGAGTCAGTGAAGTGAAATGGAAAGAAGACAAGGATTTCTGGTCAGATGAGTATAGCGTAACATCAACAGCAGCAGAAAATTGTATAACATGAGTAGGATTCGTTATGAATAAGAAGGTAGAGCAGAGAGAGTGTAAGTGTGAACAGTTCTGTGATAGGGTTGTTCTTATCAGAATCGACAGCAAACCAGCACCGACAACGATAGTCACAGGTATACATGCCGACATCCAAGCTGAAGATGAAGAGATAAAGTGTATGAGGATACTGAAAGGGTAATACAGTATGTAAAGTGGTATGAAAATCTAACAGTCATGGGGGAGTGGAATGCAGTTGTAGGGGAAGGAGTAAAAGAAAAGGTTACAGGAGAATATGGCCTTGGCACAAGGAATGAGAGAGGAGAAAGACTAGTTGAGTTCTGTAACACGTTTCACCTAGTAATAGCGAATACTCTGTTCAAGAAACACAAGGGCAGGAGGTATACTTGGAAAAGGCCGGCTCGTACGGGAAGATTTCAGTTAGATTAGATCATGGTCCAACAGAGATTCCGAAATCAGATACTGGATTGCAAGGCGTACCCAGGAGCAGACACAGACACAGATCACAATGTAGCAGTGGTGAAGAGTAGGCTGAAGATTAGATTTGCTTTCATTTCAATTAATCCGTACTGAGGAGGCCTCCAGGATGCAAAACATGTCATAAAAACAATAACACATGACAACTATTTAAAAATGGAACAAATAAGCTGATGTGCCTTCCACAGGTTCCAAGTGGAATGATCGCCATTTTTTTAAATGTACCCTAATTTACTAAGATCGAATTAATGCACTGAACTTAAAATTTTAAAAAAATCGTTGTCTTTTATTTATAAGGTAATAAGCATATAATAGGACAACCACAACACTTATTTACAATGAACACATTACTGCACTGAAATGGTACAGAAGATATCAGTTGGTTATACTGAGAAATTCATCGATGAAATAGAAGGAGATCGCCTATAATAAATCCTTTAGGCTTCTCTTAAAGTGAATTTGATTGGTAGTTAAGCTTTTTATGGCTGCTGGCAATTTATTGAAAATTTATGTTTCTTAATAATGAGCAACTTTTTGTACAAGAGTAAGTAACTTTAAATTCTTGTGAAGATTATTCTTATTTCTAGTATTAATTCCATAAATGGTTTGAAAAAGTTATATATATTTTAACGACAAATTTCATCAAGAAATAAATATATTGGGAAGCAATAGTTCGTATCCCTAGTTCCCTAATCAGGCTTCTGCAGGATATTCTTTAGTTCCTACCACATAGCGCTTACTGCACGTTTTTGTGCCCGGAAAACTTTAGCTTGGCTTAATGAATTACCCGAAAAACTAATCCCATATGACATTATGAAATGAAAGTAAGTATAGATGCAAGCTTTTTCATTTTTATATCCCCTATGTCTGACACAATTCGCATTGCAAACAGAGATTTGTTAAGACGCTTCAGCAGTTTTGTAGTGTGCTCCTCCCAGTTGAATTTATTATCAATCCTAAGAATTTAACACTGTCCACTTCTTCTATCTGCTTGTCATCATATGTTAGGCATATACCTTACAAGTTCTGAACTGCATGTAGTGCAAGTTTTAGACATTACTCAGGAAGGATCAATACGCAAAGAAGTGGGATACGGAGTACTAAGGAATGACGAAATACGGTTGAAGTTCTCTAAGGCTATAGATACAGCAATAAGGAATAGCGCAGTAGGCTGTACAGCTGAAGAGGAATGGACATCTCTTAAGAGGGCCATCACAGAAGTTGGGAAGGGAAACATAGGTACAAAGAAGGTAACTGAAAAGAAACTATGGATTGGGTTGGGTTGTCTTGGAGGAGGAGACCAGACAGCGAGGTCATCGGTCTCATCGGATTAGGGAAGGACGGGGAAGGAAGTCGGCCGTGCCCTTCCGAAGGTACCATCCTGGAATTCTCCTGGAGTGATGTAGGGAAATCATGGAAAACCTAAATCAGGATGGCCGGACGCGGGACTGAACCGTCGTCCTCCCGAATGCGAAGAAAGTATGGGTAACAGAAGAAATACTTCAATTGATCGATGACAGGAGGAAGTACAAAATGTTCCGGGAAACTCAGGAATAGGGAAATACATCTCGCTGAAGAATGAAATAAATAGGAAGTGGAGTGAAGCTAAGATGAAATGGCTGCAGGAAAAATGTGAAGACATAGAAAAAGAAATGATTGTCGGACAGGAAAGTCAAAACAACCTTCGGTGACATTAAAAGCAAGGGTGATAACATTAAGAGTGCAACGGGAATTCCACTGTGAAATGCAGAGGGGAGAGCGGATAGGTGGAAAAAATACATTCAAAGCTTCTATTATCGGGAAGATATTATAGAGGAAGAAACAGGAGTCGATTTAGAAGACATAGAGGATCCAGTATTAGAATCAAAATTTAAAAGAGCTTTGGAGGACTTCAAAACACGCCAGCCGGAGTGGCCGAGCGGCTCTAGGGGCTACAGTCTGGAACCGCGTGACCGCTACGGTCGCAGGCTCGAATCCTGCCTCGTACATGGATGTGTATGATGTCCTTAGGTTAGCTAGGTTTAAGTAGATGACCACAGCAGTTAAGTCCCATAGTGCTCAGAGCCATTAGAACTGCTTCAAAACAAATAAGGCGGAATAGATAACATTCTATGAGAATTTATAAAATCATTGGGGGAAGTGGCTACAAAACGACTATTTACTTTGGTGTGCACAATATATGAGTCTGGCGACATGCCATTTGACATCGGAAATGCATCATCCACACAATGCCGAAGACGGCAAGAGCTGACAAGTGAGAGAGTTATAGCACAATCGGCTCAAGAGCTCATGTATACAAGTTGCTTACAAGAATCGTATAAAGAAGAATGGAAAAGAAAGGAAAGAAGATGCGCTATATGACGATCAGTTTCGCTTTAGGAAAGGTAAAGGTACGAGAAACGCAATTCTGACGTTGCGGTTAATAATTGAAGCAAGACTAAAGAAAAATCAAGACACTTTCATAGGATATGTCGACCTGGAAAAAGCTTTCGACTTTGTAAAATGGTGGAAGTTGTTGGAAATTCTGAGAAAAGTAGGGATAAGCTATAGGGAGAGTCGGGTCATACACAATATGTACAATGATGAGAGTGGACGACCAAGAACGAAGTGCTCGTGTTAAAAAGGGTGTAAACAAGGATGTGGCCTTTCGCCCCTGCTGTTTATATCTGTACATCGATGAAGTAATGATGGAAATAAAAGAAGGGTACAGGACTGGAATTAAAATTCAAGGTGAAAGGATATCAATGATACGATTCGGTGATGACATTGCTATCCTGAGTGAAAGTGCAGAAGAATTACATGATCTGCTGAACGGAATAAACAGTCTAATGAGTACAGAGGGTGGATTGAGAGTAAACCGATGGAAGACGAAAGTAACGAGAAGTAGCAGAAATGATAACAACGAGAAACTTAACATCAGGATTGATGGTCACGAAGTAGATTAAGTTAATGAATTCGGCTGCCTAGAGAGTAAACTAACCAATGACGGACGGAGTAAGGAGGACTTCAAAAGCAGACTAGCAATGGCAGAAATGGCATTCCTGGCCAAGAGAAGTATACTAATATCAAATACCAGCCCTAATGTGAGGAAGACATTTCTGATAATGTACGTCTGGAGTACAGCATTGTATGGTAGTGAAACATGGACTGTGGGATAACCGGAACGGAAGAGAATCGAAGCATTTGAGATGTGGTGCTACAGACGAATGTTGAAAATTAGGTCCGCACCTCGTGGTCGTGCGGTAGCGTTCTCGCTTCCCGCGCCCAGGTTCCCGGGTTCGATTCTGCCTCGTGATGCTTGGTGTTGTGTGATGTCATTAGGTTAGTTTGGTTTAAGTAGTTCTAAGTTCTAGGGCACTGATGACCATAGATGTTAAGTTCCATAGTGCTCAGAGCCATTTGAACCATTTGAACCATTTGAAAATTAGGTGGACTGAAATGGAGGTTCTGCGCAGAATCGGAGAGGAATGGAATATGTGGAAAACACTGATAAGGAGAAGGGACAGGATGATAGGACCTTTTAAGACACGAGGGAATGACTTCCATGGTATTAGAGGGAGCTGTAGACGGCAAAAACAGTAGAGGAAGACAGAAGTTGGAATATACCCAGCAAATAATTGAGGACGTAGGCTGTAGCTGCTACTCTGAGATGAAGAGGTTGCCACAGGAGAGGAATTCGTGGCGCGCCACATCAAACCAGTCAGAAGACTGATGACAAAAAAAAATCTCCTATCTTTCTAATATTTGGTCGTCAAATAAAGAACAGAAAATTGTTCAGGATTCCAATGAATGTCAATAACACGGATACGTTGAACAATCTCTCTTATTCAGATTTTGTGAAGAAATACAGTGGACATGCAGTTCCATGCAGGTTCCAAATACAGTATTCGTTGTCGTGGTTCTCTTGCTCTGTGCTACAACTGCCGTCCAGGTCAAGAGTGTGTTCGACAATCAGTCGTGATAACGACACTTATAGTGAATTCAAAATGCCACCAATAAATCATACACGTAATCAAGCAGGTACTCACTCCCGTAATAATACAATACCAAATATTGTACAGAAATGACCTACTCCGGTAGATCGCAAATAATAGTTTCTGAAATATTCCCTGACCAGCGTTAGTGCTACACAAGATGTCCCGTACATTATGTCCAGTCTCTCTGCCGTCTAATGCGGCTTTAGATTTATAAACAAAAATAATCCTCGCCAAAATATCACGTGACCCATCGTTTGCAATTAAACTCTGAATAAAAGTATGAAGTGACAGCGCAACAAAATGGAAAGCCAAATACGTTGAAGACAAAGCTGTCTTGAAAGAAAGGTAAACAGTGATAAATTACTTGTCATTTCACGTGGCGTCCCTCTTTATTCCAGTTATCTCAAAAACTATTAATTGCACAAAAATGTCATTACAGTTTTCTGTAGACCTCGTGGGAAGCTATTCAGAATTGTATTCATTATTTTTTTCACAAACTGGTAGATAATGTTTTCACAAGATCAGAATTTTCCCGATTAGACTACTAGTGAAGTGCTATTGGGTACTACTTTTTTCTCCCCGATATTCTGCAGGGCTATTCAAATTTTGTACAGCGAACTGTACAACTGTAGCACATTTATGAGTAACTCTGAGAAAAGTGTACCGTAGGCATTTCTAGAAAGTCGAGTGCCAACTTATCATGGCTTTTTTTTGCCGGCGATTGTCTCAGATGACAGGTATAACCCAGCAAAGCGGCCTGAGGACTGTTACCTAGCAAAGTGACCTCATGACCTGCCCAGGACACCAGCCCCGCCGTATTTAAACCCTCAGAAACGGGGAGACAAGACACCAAAAGCGTTCACTCCCATATTATTGCAGCTGAAAAGCCGCCACATGCCACGCGTCAGCGCGCTGCGCAACATAGTAATTCAATATTGTCTGGTACTGCTGTTTACGAAAACTTGTAGCACGGCATCACTGTGTTGACATTTACTCACACTGTAATGAAGGTTAATATCCGGGACGACCTAGTCCACGGTTCGCGTTGTCGCGTAACAAGTGGGCTGCAAGTTTAGGAGTTGACGGATTACGACTGTACACTGCAGTACTTGAATGATGCTACTTACGTAATGATTTCTTGTGGCCCATTGGGAGACAACCGATAATTCGCATGCGACATTGTGAGCTCTTGAGAAACGTACGTTTATTTGAGTACATCTTTTACTGGAGTATATCCGGTAAGCCAGGTACGGTATTTAATCATTTTTATATGCTATATTTATCGTTTTATACTCGGACCAATGGTTGTGAGAAGTGAGCTGTGGGGCATGTGTTTTATTTAATCCTGATTTTCTCATTATGATCAGCAGCCATTTTCATGAACTCTCCTTATCTTGCATGAAATTCATTTTGCTAGTTTACGTGTGGGCTAAGGCGAATTTTCTGCTCCCTCCAAGCTTAGAAACGGATGGCCGAACCGTTAGAATGCACAGGACAACAGGGAGGGGGGGGGGGGGGCGTAGAACAAGGAGAGAGATGGTGTCTTTGTGTACCCGACTTGGAATATGTAAGTATATCTTACCCGCCGAACTCTTGGCTGTGTGTTCTCATTGGTTGCTTGAAATTCGCGATAGATGCTTCGAGATACTTTAAGAGAGTCTGTCAGTTAAAATGAGGAAACAGGGAATCGATAGGTTGCGCTTTTGACACAAGTCGATTGGACCGTTGTATGGCGCCTGGAAGCTAATTCTGTGACTGGCCGGAAGGTGCGCCAAAATGTGCGTCCTCCGGTAGGTATAGAGGAGCGAACGTAGGCCGTTGAAGATAGGACGAGCTCCAAGGTGGTCGGGTTGGAGATGTTGTTGGCAGGTGGAGACACGCTGTACACCTGCGCTACGAGACAACAACGGTGAGACTCAATGCAACTGCTTACTAGGGTGACGTTATTTAGGCCGCGACCAGAGCTTGTTAGTAGCGACAATGCTTATTACCAAATTCCTTCCAAATTGGTGAAGTTGAAACTTCTGTATTTAAATGAGTCTGTTTCTACTTACATTGCAGAATGACTGAGAAGATGAAACTTCTGCGTTATTTGATTCTGAAACAGCTGAGTAAAACTGAACGTACTGAGCCCACTTTCTCTTTACTTTATCTTATCATGTCAACACTGAACCTTAATATTCTAGCGCAATGCAATCTGACTGCTCAAAAAATTACAACCTGACTTCAAATAATTAATTCAAAAAGAATGGCCCTGACTGAAAAGAAATCTTTGCAATAACCTATGCATTTCATTAAGCACTTACCTCACAGAAATCTTCATTACGCGAACTACTACATTGCAGCGAGCGTCAGTACTGCCAGCTGAATAAAAGATTGTAACTACAAAAGACACTAACTACTAATAGGCATGTGGTTAGCAAAGGAAAGATTTCGTTGCAATCCAAATACTGTATTTTTTACCTTAATAATGTGACATCCAGTTCAAACACGAACATAAATCGTCATTGACATCTAGTACAAAGGTATATAATCACGAATAATATTCAATCTCCAAGTCGAACTTGTACAGATCGTTAGCCTACGCTAACACTTCAAACCTCTACGCTCCATCAATGCTAACTTCTTACATCTAACATCCATCACTGCTGGCTGTTCTCCTCCAACTGCCCAACAGTACTTCCATCACTGCTGGCAACTAACTTCGAACTGCCCAACACTACTGGCGATTAACTTCCAACAACGAGTCCAACCAGCCACAGAGTCTCTTACAAAGAAAGCGCAATGAGAGATCCAATGCAAAGCGCTGCTAACACAGAAGCAGCCCACTTACAAATTCTTTACCACGTGTGTCGTAAGCTAAGTTCTTTACACCGCCCTGTTTTCGGCTAAATAGTGTAATCGTTCTCTTGCTTCAACAACTGTAATAAACATCGATTTTTATTTCTGTTTTTGTCCCGTGCAGCTCCAGTAACGAAATTTTAAGTTCATCAGCACCAAGAATTTCTGGGAATGAATAAAAACAAATATCTCTCTTTGACCTCAGCAATGCTTATCTCTGTTGCAGCGTGTTGGATCACGCACAAGCTTATAAAATCCTTTCCCTTGTTTCCATAGAGGCACCCCCTATGCTGATCACTTTGTCAAGCTTTCATTTCGTAAGGGACAATAGCATTTAAGAACACTGTTTGTCACACAGTGCAATTTCCTTCATATAAAGTAACTGTAATAACTCCAAAGTTTAAAGTGTTTTACTTCTGGCCTTCCAGACCAACTTCAAGTGCATCAGCCAAGAGATTGAGAAAAATATGTGAGGTACATCTAAACTTCGTATCTGTCTCCATAAAGCTGCACGATGCTACTTTTTCCGTTGTGTTACTTGTTTACGGGGTAGAAATTCCTCGTACCTTAATTAATCACATTATGGTCGTCGCACTTAAGGGGTACGACACCATTATCAGTGGACAATTGGGCTTAGTAGTAACAAACGTTGTCGTTTCATTTTTGGCTGTTACAACCAGAAACACAGATTAAGATCACTAATTCACCGTCAGATCACTCCATACTGAAACTTATTCGGCACCTCATACTCTGACTGGAGGATATATGCTGCAGGACGCCGAGTGCCAACTAACAGGTGATTTTAATCCCAATACAGTACAGTCAACCTCGTTTTGTAACGTAGGACAACGTTTAACCTCAACAATGCTTTAGGAGCTACGAGAAGACCCAACGTGACAGCACTTCTTCCAGTAGTAATGGCGACCATTTGTGGTTCAAATGGCTCTGAGCACTATGGGACTTAACTGCTGAGGTCATCAGTCCCCTAGAACTTAGAACTACTTAAACCTAACTAACCTAAGGACATCACACACATCCATGCCCTAGGCAGGATTCGAACCTGCGACCGTAGCGGTCGCGCGGTTCCACACTGTAGCGCCTAGAACCGCTCGGCCACTCCGGCAGGCGACCATTCGTGCTGACACTGACACCTACGTAGCACCCTCTGACTTCTTCTTTCCTCGAATGAAGAAACCATTGCGTGGCAGGCATTTCAAGTGACGAGGAGGTGATTTTTTCGTGGCTCGTTTCCTGAACAGACAAAATGCAGATTTCTGCAACCGAGATCTCTGCTAAGTCATCAGTCGTTGAGAAAAATGTGTCATATTGAAGGGTGAATATTAGGGCGGCTCTTATAAGATACATTTTAAAATTTCTGGTAATTTTTTCTTAGGCTAGCATCTGTTGTGTTCCTGTAACTGAATTTTTCTATTAATTCAGCCCAAACGTTCAAAGTAGCAGGAAAATGCTGCTACAGTTTATTAAAATGGGTGGCAAGTAGAACGCTATTATTAATTAAACACTTGCTTTGACACGGCGGCACTAGCACAGAAATGTGACAACACAGATAGAAATGACCAGTAACATTTTTCAGTTGTTATGGTACAATATGGTATTTAACTTTGGTAACAGTCTGAGGCGTGGCACTTGAAGTTTTATACCTAATGCAATGAGATCTAGCTACAGCAATAGACATGATGCCTATTGCTGTCAGCTGGATAGCTTCATACGACACTGTAAACAGACAAGAGATACAATCCACAAGCATAGAGTGTTGTGTATCAAACTTGTTCCTTAACATTGAAATTATGCTTCACAGAATGGACAATATTAAGCACAATAAACGATTAAATTACGCAGTATTACGGATTTATATTGTTCACTGTCATACAATCCTATGCTCCAAACGTACATTCTCAGAAATTTCTTCCTCAAGACCTACGTGTAATACTAGCAGACTTCTCTTAGCCATAAATGCCTTTTTCGCCAGTGCTAGTCTGCTTTTCACCCATAACCAATTAAATTACACAATATTACAGGTTTATGTAGTTCACTATCATACAATACTATTCTCCAAACGCACCTTCTCAGAAATTTCTTCTTTAAGACCTATGTTTAATATTAGCAGACCGCTCTTAGAGAGAAATGCCTTTTTCGTCAATGCTAGTCTGCTTTTTATGCACTCTTTGCTCCGTCCAACATAGATTACTTAGTTGTCTAGGTAGCAGAATTCCCCAATCGTAATGTTAAGTTCCTCGCTGTTCTCAGTTCTGCAACTTCTCATTGCTTTGGATCATGCAGATCTTCTTCACTTTCACTGCGAATAGCAACTTCATCAGTGAATCTTATCGTCAGTATCCTTTTGCCCTGAATTTTAATCCCACTCTTGTACCTATCTTTTATTTCCCTCATTGGTTCTTCAATGTACTGACTGAACAGTTGGGGCGAAAGTTTACATCCCTTTCTTACACCCTTTTTAATCCGTTCTTAGTCTTCCCTCTTCGTTCTTATACATATTCCATATTATCCGTCTTTCCCTGCAGCTTACCGCTATTTTTCTCAGAACTTGTCGTGCAACCTTAAACGGGAATTGTTCTACCTAGAAGTAACGGAAGAATCCATAATTAAGAGCATCGTGTATCTGATACATAAACGTGTATTAACTACTATTTTTGAGCTATGAATTGTGAACATGTTTGTGACAAAGCATCTTGCTTTGGTACTCGATGTAGACCCTGCTTTCTATTATGTGATCTGAAAAAGGCTATTTAACTAGTCTAAACTTGTAATCGATGTATCCTTCCCTGCGATCTTTTCAAATAAAAGGTTTTCCTAAAGAAGATTACAAAAATATAACTAACGTTTGCCGTGTATAGCACTGAGAGTGTCAGGTAATAAGAAATCTAAATAACTTCACTGTCTCTTGGCAGCCTGTGATATTGTCACTATGAAAGTAATTATACTGACACTCATATTAGACTGTATCTATTGATCCGTAAAAAGCCACTGCTAAGTCAGAATGTAGACCTCAGGTCGGAACTCGTGGAACTGTGGTTCGTAGCATGATTCCAGGAACCGTACTGAGCTGACTGCAGGAACTGAATTGAAGCGCCTGACTGCTTGGTCTGAACTGTATGAGCGTACGTGGTACACAACACATTTGCTTTCGCTTCCCTTAGAGCTGTTAAACTACCGTAGACTACCGTAGAATATCATAAGTAAGCGTAAACTAGTTTCCCTAGTAGCATTTGTCAGTTAAGATCGCAACAACTTCAACACTACGTTAAGTGTGTTGCATACCCATCGGGCGTTGCCTCATTTCGATTGCTAGTTTTGCATATGCAATCTGTGTCCAACTAAATTCCTAGAAACTGGAACCGGTAAACCGTCTAGCAAATTAATGAGAATATATAAAGATTTACCCAACCTACAGAATATTTTTGATCTAAAGAATTATCCTCTTACCTGTTAATTAACAATAAATAGTATTTATAGCAAAATTGAAATTGTCAATATTTAGTTAATCTTTTATTCGAAAATCGTTGATTGTTAATGTGAAACAGAAGAATGTTGTAAAAAAAATTTTAAAAATAGAGGTTTATTATATAGAGCTAGAAAACACAATTTCCTGGAAAAAGACAAAATTAAAAAAACGCAAAACAAAAACATGCTGAGCACTTTGTCGAGCTAATATAAAACATGTTTCAGTTAATTATAAACAACTTTCGCGCTTATCAACAGTACTAGGACACGTTTGCCTTTGGTCATAACAAAGGGTACAAAACAACAACAATAATTATAAAGATTTTTCCTATATGTGTGCATCAAAATTAGTTTCTTTGGTTGCATAAAAGCGCAGACGTTGACCAGTAAACTATTTTTATTACTTACAAAATGCAGTATATACTGTCAGTTTCTCACACATTCTTTTATGTTTCTTTCCCTACCAATGCAACCAAAACTACGGCTAGTTCAACCATTTACAACGTCATTTATGTAGTGTACTAAAATTACTGAACCGTAGTTTTGGTAAAGCGCAACTCCATTTCCACTACATGTACGAAGGACGTTTCAAATACAATGCACTTATTTTTACTTACACGATATTTTTCAGTATCTCTTTACAGTCCTTCAGCATAGTCTCCCTGCTTTTCTATGACTGAATCACAACGTCTCGGAATCGCTATTATTCCATCCAGGTCACCACTTCTGTTTAGTTCCCGAATGGCTCAGGTAACGGCGGTAGAAAGTTCTTCCAGAAAAGGTAAAGACGTCCACGCAAAGGTTTTTTCAACTTCGGGAATTAGTCGAAGTCTGGTGGACTCATGTCCGGGCTGTGGAGAGAATGCGGCAACATTTCTCATCCGTATTCTCGCAGTTTTTTCGCTACAACATTTCCTACATGCGAGCGAGCATTGTACAGTAGAATTTCGTAACAGTTGCTCCACGCAAGACCGCCTGCCACGACTTGTTGGTGATCGTTTGGAAATTTTCAAGTTTGCTTGAACGCTGAAATATTTTTGGACGAGAAGAATCTGGAGCTCCCCACTCACTGGATTGTGATCCCCAACCTCGATTCAAAGTCTCCAACCCACCTTCCATCAATTCGACACAAGAATTTTTTCGCATGTTTGCAGCATCCAGGTGCTTCTCGTTCCCAGCAGTAAAACAGTGTGAGACCCATCTTGCAGAAATTTTTCTTCTTCAAATCATTTATCGGACTACGGAATATTGATGTTGGGGGAATTCCCGTGGCTTCAGAGACTTCCTCACAATTCGCACTGCGATATTCTTCAAGTGCATCTGCCACAAGTTCCGCGCTTCATAAATCTTTTGACGTTCTTGGCCTTCCAGGTCTTGGGTTATCGTCTGTTTTCATACGACCGCCATGAAAACGATTAAACCAACGTGAACCGTTCTAGGGCCCACTGTAAACTCACCACAAACTTCTATTCGGTTTTTAATGCGTGAAGTTTCGATCTTGATGTACGACCTCTAGTATTAAACTGTCACATTACCCTAGTCCTCTGCTGGATCCATTTCTAATTCTCGCCCATTTTATGTTAGAGTACAAAGCGAAAAAACAAAAACATATGGTTCTTCCTCAAACTGTCAACTACATCTGACGTAATTTTCATTGTTATTGATCAAACAGTCCACAGTAATACGAACTTGTGCATTATTTATGAAATGTCCCTCGTATGGAAGCTGCGCGTAATTTGGGCTCAGTAGGATAAGGGGAATAGGTGCAAACCGCATTTTAAAATCAGAGAAAGGGAAAAAAAAGCAAATTTGCAAACTGTTTTTTCTTCACGACACAGTCATTCATTGCCTGTGTACACTGACTGCTTACGGAGTGATCATATAAGTCGGGTATATGGTTACTTCTTGCAGATCCTCTACCTCTTTCCGGTGCAGTCGCTTGATTACACGAAGTTGCTACTACAAGAGCCCACTTTAGAACTTTCCTGTACATAGCTGCCAGTCTAGATTAAATTAATATCACAATAATCCAAATATCGGGAGGCACGTTATTGGAGATGAAACAGTCTGTCACACTTTTGAACGCAAATTTCTCACAATAAATGACATTTCAAAAAGCAAGTTCTCATTGAAATTACAGTACGAAAATTTTTGTGGTTGACTGGACCCATGACTTCTCTCTAGAAACTATTGGTCTGGTTTCTAACTACGAAAGACCTTGAACATGTTTTCAAAGGAAAGTAAAAATGTATGTTAACTAACCGCGAAAGATTTTGAACATAGTTTTAAATACAAGTAACTAAGCATGTGTACGTCTAAACCTTAAACGATATAACTTAGAGTTTGCGTTGTACAGGGATTAGAACACAGCATTTAATTTAACTGATAAATATGCATAATGAAATGTTAGTAGGATGTTACTTACAAGTGGTGAGATGAGTGAAGCTGAAATGACGAGAAGATACAGTTCCGCCTTACCGACATTCAAAAAAAAAAAAAAAAAATAAAAAAAATGGTTCAAATGGTCCGCAGCTCGTGGTCGTGCGGTAGCGTTCTCGCTTCCCGCGCCCCGGTTCCTGGGTTCGCCCGGCGGGGTCAGGGATTTTCTCTACCTCGTGATGACTGGGTGTTGTGTGCCGTCCTTAGGTTAGTTATGTTTAAGTAGTTCTAAGCTCTAGAGGACTGATGACCATACATGTTAAGTCCCATAGTGGTCAGAGCCATTTGATTTGGTTCAAATGGCTCTGAGCACTATGGGACTTAAGATCTGTGGTCATCAGTCCTCTAGAACTTAGAACTACTTAAACCTAACCAACCTATGGGCATCACACACATTCATGCCCGAGGCAGGATTCGAACCTGCGACCGTAGCGGTCGTGCGGTTCCAGATTGAAGCGCCTAGAACCGCACGGCCACACCGGCCGGCCCGAAATTCGAAATAGACTCCTTTCGCCGTTGTCTTCTAGTAACATCACGAAAAGCTTCGTGCTGACTGGAAGTCAACTCCACACGTATCATCATTATTCACTGTACACGAACAGATATTAACTACCGAAGTCTTCTTCAGAAGTAGCTAGGAGCGGCATGTACGAACCTGAAATGATGTGACCAGTACTTGGGTGTCTGACTGGAAGTCAAATGGCACGTATCGTTACTGTTGACAACACAAAAAGGGAAAATCATTTTTCACATTTTGTAGTTTGGTGTGCGCATGATACAGTTTGAATTGACATCATGGACATTTTTAGGCAAGACCAGGGTTCTTACCCAAAAACATCCCCTTAGTAAAGAACTTGAGGGGTTTTGTATCTTCAGGAAATAACGAAACGATGTACGATTAGTAGGACGGGTCGGATGTGCGCATGTTACGCTCAGATGCAGGATGAGCTGCCCGCATTTCGCGGAAAGCGGAATGTGCTTTTGGGTATGGTCACTTGTCCTCATCTGGTGCTTCGCATGGAGTACCTCAAGCTTCGCTTTTGATGCCCACGGGCTCTTCTGCACAGGCAAATCGCAGTATACCCGATGTGACGTATCTACCCTGACAGCACGACAAGTGGCGAACTCGCGTCGCTCAAGGCGGGGGGCTAGTGTGGAGACTGGTTCCACGGCCTCGCGTATCCTCCTTGTGAGTGGAGTCCATTCCTCCAGCAAGATCTAAGCAGGCACACGGGAATCGTCTATTAGTTATTGGAAGCACGTTATGGAGTCCTTTAAGGAAATAGCGTTCAAGCCTTATTTTCGCCATTCCTTAAGATCCGCGCCAATACTCACCTCACTGGGCTGATTTTGGACAGGCGAGTGACACATAGCACAACGCGATTACATCCTCACCGTTACGAGCGATGTCAGCAGTGGAAGCCCACGCGACTGCCTGGTGCTAATTCTGCGGCACCTGCAGTGCTCCACAGCAACCCGTATGCTCTTTCGAGGGGCTGACTAGCATTTTGTCGAGTGGATTTGTTTGAAGTAGAAAGAAAGCCAACGTGAACTGGTTATATCTACCAAGGGGCCTCCACTAAGATTGTAGAGGAGGCCTTGCCCGCAGCTGTCGGCCACACAGGGTGCAGTCATCTGCAAGTTGTGGCTCACGTCTGTACCAACGACGTCTGTCACTCGTGTTCCAAGGCCATCCTCAGTTCATACAATCGGTTGGTGGAAGTGGTGAAGGCTACTGGCCTTGCGCGCTGGTTGCAAACAGAGCTTCCAATTTGTAGCATTGTTCCCAGAGGTGATCAGTACCCTTTGTTTTGGAGCCGAGTTGAGAGTGTCAACGAAAGGTTTCATCTACTCTGTGATGGTCTTGGCTGAGATTTATGGAACTGTGTCACGAGGTAGGGAATTGTAGGACTCCCCTTGATATGTCAGGTGTGTACTACGCAAAGGATGCAACTACTCGGGTAGCAGAGTACATGTTGAGCGCACACAGTTTTTTTTTTGGGGGGGGGGGGGTTAGGGCTATGAGGTTGTTTCAGTTCCTCTGATGAAAACTTCCCAGACGACCAGGCGGCGAAAATAGAACGCGTTCAGAGTGATGATGATTGTCTTTTCAGTCCTCGATGAAAGCTATAGCTTTTGGCGCAACAGCATCATCGTCGCGAATTTTTAGTGATGCGTACGTTTCGATCAAAATCGTTTTAGTGAGAGACGTTCCAGGCAAAAAATTCATGAAATTATTTTCAGAAGCATTTTTGAGAAATAGATGAGCTGGAGAACCTCAGGGCAGACTGTGCCAACCTTTTAAAAATTTTCAAAACTTTTTAGAGGAATACTTTGCAGGTAACAGTTTCATAAAACCATTTTCTGAAGCCTTTTTGAGAAAAAGATGAGATGTAGAAACTCAAGACGAACTACACTCCTGGAAATGGAAAAAAGAACACATTGACACCGGTGTGTCAGACCCACCATACTTGCTCCGGACACTGCGAGAGGGCTGTACAAGCAATGATCACACGCACGGCACAGCGGACACACCAGGAACCGCGGTGTTGGCCGTCGAATGGCGCTAGCTGCGCAGCATTTGTGCACCGCCGCCGTCAGTGTCAGCCAGTTTGCCGTGGCATACGGAGCTCCATCGCAGTCTTTAACACTGGTAGCATGCCGCGACGGCGTGGACGTGAACCGTATGTGCAGTTGACGGACTTTGAGCGAGGGCGTATAGTGGGCATGCGGGAGGCCGGGTGGACGTACCGCCGAATTGCTCAACACGTGGGGCGTGAGGTCTCCACAGTACATCGATGTTGTCGCCAGTGGTCGGCGGAAGGTGCACGTGCCCGTCGACCTGGGACCGGACCGCAGCGACACACGGATGCACGCCAAGACCGTAGGATCCTACGCAGTGCCGTAGGGGACCGCACCGCCACTTCCCAGCAAATTAGGGACACTGTTGCTCCTGGGGTATCGGCGAGGACCATTCGCAACCGTCTCCATGAAGCTGGGCTACGGTCCCGCACACCGTTAGGCCGTCTTCCGCTCACGCCCCAACATCGTGCAGCCCGCCTCCAGTGGTGTCGCGACAGGCGTGAATGGAGGGACGAATGGAGACGTGTCGTCTTCAGCGATGAGAGTCGCTTCTGCCTTGGTGCCAATGATGGTCGTATGCGTGTTTGGCGCCGTGCAGGTGAGCGCCACAATCAGGACTGCATACGACCGAGGCACACAGGGCCAACACCCGGCATCATGGTGTGGGGAGCGATCTCCTACACTGGCCGTACACCACTGGTGATCGTCGGATGGACACTGAATAGTGCACGGTACATCCAAACCGTCATCGAACCCATCGTTCTACCATTCCTAGACCGGCAAGGGAACTTGCTGTTCCAACAGGACAATGCACGTCCGCATGTATCCCGTGCCACCCAACGTGCTCTAGAAGGTGTAAGTCAACTACCCTGGCCAGCAAGATCTCCGGATCTGTCCCCCATTGAGCATGTTTGGGACTGGTTGAAGCGTCGTCTCACGCGGTCTGCACGTCCAGCACGAACGCTGGTCCAACTGAGGCGCCAGGTGGAAATGGCATGGCAAGCCGTTCCACAGGACTACATCCAGCATCTCTACGATCGTCTCCATGGGAGAATAGCAGCCTGCATTGCTGCGAAAGGTGGATATACACTGTACTAGTGCCGACATTGTGCATGCTCTGTTGCCTGTGTCTATGTGCCTGTGGTTCTGTCAGTGTGATCATGTGATGTATCTGACCCCAGGAATGTGTCAATAAAGTTTCCCCTTCCTGGGACAATGAATTCACGGTGTACTTATTTCAATTTCCAGGAGTGTATATCAATAGAGACTAAATCACAATCTCATATTGTTTTTATACCAATATTTAAGAAAGGTTGCCGTAAGCTTGGATGTAATCGGTGTTAGTGAATTCCATATTGGAATCTACTTTCATAGGGTGAAGGTGTAATTATAGCATGTCGATGTGTCTTTAATCCTTGATATTTTCGAGCTACACGGATAGAATAGCGGGAATTATATTGAAGTTTTTGGATGAACACCGTGCCCCCTTTCGAATTGCTAAATCTATGGAGCAAAAGCCAACTTGTTTTGCTAACTTTTTTATTAAGGAAACTACAATAAACCACAAACAGTAACACACTCTTCAGAACCAACAAAACAATAAGGATCCCTTCTTCGGATCAAGCAAATAGCAACTAATTCCTATAATTAGAGTTCCCTTTGACTCTATACCCGTACAACAGTTACACGAGGCAGTCGGCTGTTAGCAGCTCGTAGCTAACTCGACTGAACGGCCGGGCGCCGGCTCATCTAGCCCCAGGAGGAAGGACATTTCCGCGACTATTTGCACACACGTGATCGCCAAGAAATAGTTCGTTGAGCGTCGCGCCCCTTCCACTGCTGCTGGTTGATGGGCTTTGATGGACGTTGGCCGTACCTACATGTTTGTTGCCAACTGTGGTACTTACTTTTAAACACTCTCGTGTCGGACATTTCCGCGACTATTTGCACACACGTGATCGCCAAGAAATAGTTCGTTGATCGTCGCGCCCCTTCCACTGCTGCTGGTTGATGGGCTTTGATGGACGTTGGCCGTACCTACATGTTTGTTGCCAACTGTGGTACTTACTTTTAAATACTCTCGTGTCGGCCAGACTTCGCAGCGGATTCGGCAACCCGCATCGCTCGTCTGTCTGCGGAGTTGCCACTGCAATAGGTGCCTGTGGTGACTGCAGCAAGAAGCATCATATGGCGGGAGTATCTTTCCGCACTGCAGGGTTATCTATCATATAACGTGTAATCATATAAGTTTGATAACGGAAGCTAGTTATTGCCTGAAAATGTTTGTGTTCGTGATGATTACAAACACAAGAAGGGAATTCAGTTTACACTGTTTTTATTTTCTGTAACAGTGTATATCGAAACACGATTCTAGGCCCCTTCTAAAGGTCAAACACAGAGTTCGGATTTCAGCAATCCTTCAGAACTTAACAGGTATGGTGCTGTCATTCATGATATCTAGAGTCATTAATAAATTGAATAATGAGATAAAACCAACACAGGAAAATATTAAAAGAATTCAGGTAAGAATCGATCATTCCCCAAAAATTATCAGTAAAAGGATTGAAGAGTTAGTCGTAAATAAAATAAGAGTATATGCTACCAGTTATTTCACTCTTTCTCCTTTTTATTATTTTTTTCTTCATTTTTCATTCTTCATTTTTCATTCTTCTTTCTAAGATGCAGAGCCAGCTGTTTCAGATCCAGCCAATAATATATTCGCAGTTAATTTCAGCGATTACCAAGTGATGTGGTATGAAATTAGGGATTTTCAGTTCGGACTAAATGTTACTGGTTACCGGAATTTACCTGACAACCAAGAGAAAGCTGAAACTTCCTGACAGATTAAAACTGTGTGCTGGAACAAGACTCGAACTCGGGACCTATGCCTTACGCGGGCAAGTGCTCTACCAACTGAGCTACCCAAGCACGACTCACGACCCGTCGTCACACCTTTAATTCCGCCAGTATCTCGTCTCCTACCTTCCAAACTTCACAGAAGCTCTCCTGTATACCTTGCAGAACTAGCACTCATGGAAAAAAGGATATTGCAGAGACATGAATTAGCCAGACATGAATGTTTCCAGAATGAGATTTTCAATCTGCCAGGAAGTTTCATATCAGCGCACACTCCGCTGCAGAGTGAAAATCTCATTCTGGAAGAGAAAGCTGCCGGTAATCTTGCTCGGACTATGGGAATGAAACTGTTCAAATTTATTTCTGATACGATGCTGCCAGTTGTCCCAGGTAAAAATGAAACTTTTGTGTATGTGTTTGTGCATGCATTCATGTGGGTGTGTATATTAAACTGAAAGTTGTAAGTGATGCGAATGAGACAGATATCAGTCCGATAGTGGATTAAAATAAATAGTGGACGAAAAACTGGGGAAAGGCATGTATTGCAGATTTTATGTGCAATCATAAGTTTTCACGATATGAAACGAGGTCTTATTAACGAAAAAGAATTTTAAAATGTCATGTGATTTTCTCATAATTTTTGAGTCACTAGCATTCCACACAGCGCTGTCCATTTCTTCCCTGTCTTTAACTTCAGCTTTTCCTCTAAAGCTTGGTGTGTTCATAGTTTTTCCTTAAGGGGAACAACCTTGTCTTTAGGACACTGCTCGTAGATATTTTTCGAATTGTACGAATTGTGCCCCTTTGGCTTTCTTATTCTGAAATATGAATCCTGGGTGAGCAGTGCACGGCTCGTGTTCGTGCCACTTATTGTTTGTCATTTTCTGTAACTGTACTGCCGCCTTGTTTTCTTGTTATATTAACTGGCGTCACTAACTTCCTGCCTTACTTGCCCGTGAGCAGCAGCAGCAGCGCATATCGGTAAGTGCACTGTCGTACCATCTCTGGAGCGACCGATAGTATTTCCGGATCGTCGTGTGTGTCTGGCTAGTCAGTTTGGTACAGACCAGCAGTGCAGTCGGGACGCAGCAACAGCCACGTCGGGCATCAGAGCGCCGGTGAGGCGCCGACAGCCAGTGCTCGTCGACCGCTGGCGACACACATGAACTGTCGGACGGAGGGAGATTGGAGTGGGACAAACGTTGGTTGGTCGTTCGGTTGGTCGTCTCATCGGCAGACGCATACTTGGTCCTTTCACCGTTTCCGGGCCTGGGCGGTTGGTCGGTTGGCGTGGAGCAGCAAGGAAATCTCAGCGCGTAGTTTGGCCGGGCCCACTGGCAGCCTCTATGTGGTGTTGGAGTGTGTGGCGCTGTTCCCATTGCTACGAGTTTTGTGGCTCACTGATCCTGGACATGAAAGTTGAGTTTTGACTTAATCCACCAACAAGTCACGACTGTCCACATAGTGTCATTTGGAGTTCGTTGTCAGCTGTTGGGATATTCCCACGAGCAACGACGTGTGCTTTCACGTTGGCAAATTTTAGCCACCCTCCGGTGGAGTTTAACTGTACTTGGTTATTTGAACTGAAGTGCGCCAGCGGAATCTTCTGCCCTGTAGCCGTTAACATTCCGGTTATCTGCCCTGGCCATTGATGTAAATTCAGGCAGTGTATTATCCTCATCGTGTTGTCGCTGTCCAGCACCATGTGTAGTTTGACAGCTCAATGTACAATTGGTCGTGGGCGCCAATACCTTCTACGTCGTTCTATTGAACTCCCTGTTGTATGCTGATCAGGTGAAGCGGAGGTTATCTTGTTAGTGGGTCCATTGACTGTCTGTCGGTTAGGTTGTCGTCGGATCGACAATTGTTGGGCCGACTGGCTGTCTCACCTAAGCGAGCGTTAGTGTTTGAATTCCAGGCCAACCCTCAAAACTTCTGAGCGCCCTTTGGTGCACCGCCTTTTCTTGTTTGTTCTTGTTGTTTGTACTTGTATGGCTTCTAGCCGATTTTTAGATTAAGGTTGTTTTGCCCTTAAGGTGTAAGATTGTCTGGGCCTTCAGTCTAATATGAGAACTGTTTTACGTAAAGCCTCTGGCATTTTTAAAACTAATGTTATTGAGTCTTAAGTGTTCGGCCTTCAGGCGATATTGAATTTAAGTTGTTTTGCTCTTAAAGTGTCAGATTATTGGGGCCTTCAGCCGATTTTGAATTAAAGTTGTTCTGCTCTTAAGGTGTTAGATGGTTTGGGCCTCCAGCGTAAGTTAAGAACTGTTTTACATAAAGCCTTTGGCAGTTTTAAAATTAATGTTATTAAGTCTTAAGTGTTGGGCTTTCAGCCGATATTGAATTTGAGTTGTTTGCTCTTAAAGTGTCAGATTCTTTGGGTCTTCACCCTAATTAAGGAACTGTTTCAAGATAAGGCTTTGCCTTTTAAATTTCTGATTTTGGTTGAGCTTTAAGTCATTGGCTTTCAGCCGTTTTTAAATTAAAATGGTCTTGTTCTTGAGGCATGAGATTGTACGGTGCATTCAGCCGCTAATTAAGTTCCAAAACTAAAGCTGTGGTTTTTTCAAAAAAAATTCTTGGCTCTTGTAATGTTTGATCAAATAAAAGGATGCATGTCCGAGAATAAATGCCAGCCGCTTATTTTGGCCCTTTCCACAACTTAAATTACCTGTCCTGTCCTGCTGGTTTAGCAGGGAGTCTCACTGCGTTCATTCGTGTTACATGGCCACAAAAGGCAATCCTTCCTTTCTCGATCGTGTCACTTATCTCCTACACATACTTAAATAGTTCTGTACTCGCTGTTTTGTTTAATGGGACCCTGGGCCTTTCTCAAAATATGTTTCTTTGCCCTCAAGGAGAAATTCCTAGTTCACTGTAGGAGCCTCTGCCGCATATAGGGCCTCCGGTGGAATAAGACTATAGTAGTGTTGCATTAAACGAAATCCGATGGAAGTGTTTGGATTCGGTGAATGCCTCGCAAACATTACCTTTCATCCTGTGTGTTGCCAGCAGTGTTATGTGGATGTGGTAGTGTTACGGTACATGGGTGTCTTTCGTGGTTACGCTGTAGTCCCCTTATCGCGCTTTAAAAAATTCTAAATGCGTTGTCTACTGTGACCAGTAGAGGGAAAGTTCGGAGATGATGACTGTTTATTTCAACACACCTTGTCAGACAGCAGCGTCTGTTCACTAACGTTCCTGAAATGGGCTGGCCTGCCCAGAGTTCCGATGAGCCCAGTGAAATGCAGGTTGGCCCACATCAAACTGGTACACCTCACATACCGGTTAATGATCTCTAATCGAATTTCTTCTGATGTGGTAACACTGTCTCGAACGTTGGCTACACTGCATTTTAACGGAAATCTGAAAGCAGCTGTATGGCCTTGCATCAGTTGTTGTGAAAGCTCATATCATTGCCATTATGCCATGTAAGCAGGAGATCCCGGAATCGAGTCCCGATCGGGGCACACATTTTCAGCTGCCCCATTGAGGCATATCAGCAACACCTGTCGGCAGCTGAGGCTTTCATTTAATCATCATTTATTCTATCATTAGTTGCGATAGAAACGGGGCACCTTGTATTATAACAGGGAATTGATACTGTACAGTGTTATATAAAGACAGGCTCCAGCAAGGGATGTAAAGAAATGGAGGGAAAATCCTCACGACCGACACTATTCAAGATCTGAACAAGAACAAGAGAACTGCAGGATCTGTGCAGAATCGAAATCGTTATAGGTACAGAAAGCTGGTTGAAGCCAGAGATAAATTCTGCCGAAATTTTTACAAAGGTACAGACGGTGTTTAGAAAGGATAGATTGCATGCAACCGGTGGTGGAGTGTTCGTCGCTGTTAGTAGTAGTTTATCCTGTAGTGAAATAGAAGTGGATAGTTCCTGTGAATTATTATGGGTGGAGGTTACACTCAACAACCGAGCTAGGTTAATAATTGGCTCCTTTTACCGACCTCCCAACTCAGCAGCATTAGTGGCAGAACAACTGAGAGAAAATTTGGAATACATTTCACATAAATTTTCTCAGCATGTTATAGTCTTGGGTGGAGATTTCAATTTACCAGATATAGACTGGGACACTCAGATGTTTAGGACGGGTGGTAGGGACAGAGCATCGACATTATACTGAGTGCACTATCCGAAAATTACCTCGAGCAATTAAACAGAGAACCGACTTGTGGAGATAACATATTGGACCTACTGATTACAAACAGACCCGAACTTTTCGACTCTGTATGTACAGAACAGGGAATCAGTGATCATAAGGCCGTTGTAGCATCCCTGAATATGGAAGTTAGTAGGAATATAAAAAAAGGGAGGAAGGTTTATCTGTTTAGCAAGAGTAATAGAAGGCAGATTTCAGACTACCTAACAGATCAAAACGAAAATTTCTGTTCCGACACTGAAAATGTTGAGTGTTTATGGAAAAAGTTCAAGGCAATCGTAAAATGCATTTTAGACAGGTACGTGCCGAGTAAAACTGTGAGGGACGGGAAAAACCCACCGTGGTACAACAACAAAGTTAGAAAACTACTGCGAAAGCAAAGAGAGCTTCACTCTAAGTTTAAACGCAGCCAAAACCTCTCAGACAAACAGAAGCTAAACGATGTCAAAGTTAGCTTAAGGAGGGCTATGCGTGAAGTGTTCAGTGAATTCGAAAGTAAAATTCTATGTACCGACTTGACAGAAAATCCTAGGAAGTTCTGGTCTTACGTTAAATCAGTAAGTGGCTCGAAACAGCATATCCAGACACTCCGGGATGATGATGGCATTGAAACAGAGGATGACACGCGTAAAGCTGAAATACTAAACACCTTTTTCCAAAGCTGTTTCACAGAGGAAGACCGCACTGCAGTTCCTTCTCTAAATCCTCGCACAAAAGAAAAAATGGCTGACATCGAAATAAGTGTCCAAGGAATAGAAAAGCAACTGGAACCACTCAACAGAGGAAAGTCCACTGGACCTGACGGGATACCAATTCGATTCTACACGGAGTACGCGAAAGAACTTGCCCCCCTTCTAACAGCCGTGTACCGCAAGTCTCTAGAGGAACGGAAGGTTCCAAATGATTGGAAAAGAGCACAGGTAGTCCCAGTCTTCAAGAACGGTCGTCGAGCAGATGCGCAAAACTATAGACCTATATCTCTGACGTCGATATGTTGTAGAATTTTAGAACATGTTTTTTGCTCGAGTATCATGTCGTTTTTGGAAACCCAAAATCTACTATGTAGGAATCAACATGGATTCGGGAAACAGCGATCGTGTGAGACCCAACTCGCTTTATTTGTTCATGAGACCCAGAAAATATTAGATACAGGCTCCCAGGTAGATGCTATTTTTCTTGACTTCCGGAAGGCGTTCGATACAGTTCCGCACTGTCGCCTGATAAACAAAGTAAGAGCCTACGGAACATCAGACCAGCTGTGTGGCTGGATTGAAGAGTTTTTAGCAAACAGAACACAGCATGTTGTTATCAATGGAGAGACGTCTACAGACGTTAAAGTAACCTCTGGCGTGCCACAGGGGAGTGTTATGGGAACATTGCTTTTCACAATATATATAAATGACCTAGTAGATAGTGTCGGAAGTTCCATGCGGCTTTTCGCGGATGATGCTGTAGTATACAGAGAAGTGGCAGCGTTAGAAAATTGTAGCGAAGTGAAATGCAGGAAGATCTGCAGCGGATAGGCACTTGGTGCAGGGAGTGGCAACTGACCCTTAACATAGACAAATGTAATGTATTGCGAATACATAGAAAGAAGGATCCTTTATTGTATGACTATATGATAGCGGAACAAACACTGGTAGCAGTTACTTCTGTAAAATATCTGGGAGTATGCGTGCGGAACGATTTGAAGTGGAATGATCGTATAAAATTAATTGTTGGTAAGGCGGGTACCAGGTTGAGATTCATTGGGAGAGTCCTTAGAAAATGTAGTCCATCAACAAAGGAGGTGGCTTACAAAACACTCGTTCGACCTATACTTGAGTATTGCTCATCAGTGCGGGATCCGTACCAGATCGGGTTGACGGAGGAGATAGAGAAGATCCAAAGAAGAGCGGCGCGTTTCGTCACAGGGTTATTTGGTAACCGTGATAGCGTTACGGAGATGTTTAACAAACTCAAGTGGCAGACTCTGCAAGAGAGGCGCTCTGCATCGCGGTGTAGCTTGCTCGCCAGGTTTCGAGAGGGTACGTTTCTGGATGAGGTATCGAATATATTGCTTCCCCCTACGTATACCTCCAGAGGAGATCACGAATTTAAAATTAGAGAGATTAGAGTGCGCACGGAGGCTTTCAGACAGTCGTTCTTCCCGCGAACCAAACGCGACTGGAACAGGAAAGGGAGGTAATGACAGTGGCACGTAAAGTGCCCTCCGCCACACACCGTTGGGTGGCTTGCGGAGTATAAATGTAGATGTAGATGTAGAATGTGCAGAGGGATAGGCGACCGATGAGGACCACGGAAACTGTATACAGAATTCGCGTGTACATCACGGGAAGGCTTCAGAATCGGTATTGGGGTTGCCTCACCAGGTTGGTCTATCTTATAACTGGCTCTTAACGTCAGTTGCCAACGATTACTTGGACATCTTGCTTTACTTCCTGTCAGACGAGGCCTGGTTTCATTTGTCAGGTTATGTAAACTAATAGAACAGCAGACACTGGTCGCAGGACAACCCACATATTCTGCATGAAAAACCTCTCCACTCGGAAAAGATTAGGGCTTGGTGTACATTGTCCGGCATGCGCATTATTGACCCATATTTTTCGGTTACACCCTAAACAGTGTCAAATATAAGGAGCCCTTTGATTCTTTCTACGCACAATTAATAGACACAGTGAAGCTGATTGCACTATTCCAAAAAGATGGAGCAACCGCTCACACATCCAGTTAAAGTATGGCCCTAATCACCAACGTGATCCCTGAAGACAGACTTGTCAGTAGAGGTCTCTGGTCTCCGAGATCCCAGGACTTAAAATTGTGTGTTTCACAACAGACGATCTTAAATGGAATGTTACTAGAGAAATTAACAACATGACGCCTGGGGATTACAGCGTGTTGCTGGTGACGTCATCATAGGAAGTCAGCGATGCCTGGATGCCCATGGCCACCACTTCCAGCAATTCTTATAAACAGGCAATTACATGTTTCTTAACGTTACTATTATCTATTTGACCAGTGCAGCGTGGTCGATACATCGAGTAAGATGTACACTATTTTTTCTCATGAGAGAATCTTTGGTTGTGGAACTCTGGACAAGAGATACAGATTCCGGTAGGGAGACAGAGTCGAAACTGGGTGGTTGGCGTGAGCAGACGTGCAGGGGCCAATGTACTTGATTCTTCGAGGGGCGTGGCCAGTATTTCTGGCGCAGGCATTTTTCTAAGGGAGTGCTAACAGCCAGGTTTGCGGGACGGAACGGCGTGGCAGTTGTCGCGGCATGTTTCCCGGTGCTAGTGCTGTTCCGAGATGCATCGGGCCTGCATCTTCCTTCGGTTTCCTGCTCTGGAACAGAGCCCGGAGATTGCCGCCACTTACTCCGCGGTGAATATCGTTTGTGACAATTCTCGAAGAACCAGTCTCTGTCGTCTTTAGCTCGTTCTATTGGAACAGCTCGGTGTCTGTCCCCGCACGCGGTTTGAAGTTACTAGTATTATGGCCACAAGGTGATCGATTGATTCTTTGCTAAAAGACTCTCCAACGCGTGCTTAGCTCTATCCTTTAGAGCAATTGGTTTGGCTACTAGAGTTATTTTCCTCTTAAGAAAATCGGGAGCGCTTTGTTTTAAGGTAAGATTTAATGACTGTGACTTGTGTTTTGATTTTAAGGCGTAGCGGGCTGGGCTCTGCTGGGAGGGGGATCTTCTCTTCAGCTGTATTGGATTAAGAAGAAAGGTCCGTTCTACCTTTGGGCAGCAAAACTGTTTGTACTTAGTACCATAACCTGTGTTTTAAGGTACCACAGCCACCTTGCAGAACGGCCAGTGGTAGATTCTGTTTAATTCTCCGAAGTGCTTCGATCTGCTACGTTTCTGGTCGAATTGTTCCAACAGCTGTTTTCAAAAGATAACTGAAGTGCTAAAACTTCTCAAGAGTATCTTGCTATCCTAGAACCGTTCATATAGGAACAGTTTAGGAGCTCGGTGCCTGCGGAATTTATTTTCTAAGGCCTACTTATACGTTTGTTGTGGTAGTTTTAATACTTTCTATGTTTAATGATTTAATAATTTTATAAATTTTGCCGCCCCCGCATTTGTATTTGCCTTGAGTGTTGTATCTTTGAAATAGGCCAAAAGTTTATTGTTCTGTCTTTGCTATGTAAGTTGCAGCTACGTGCCTACGGTGATTGTGTCGTTGGGGCCGGGGACTACCTGGTGCCTGAGGTCTAAATTTGAGTTCATTGTGCCGCCTGTGACACGCACCAAGATCCGACCTCAGCCTGACCAAGTGTAATTTACACGTGTTTGATATACTTCCTTCTTGTGACTGGAAAATCTTGAAGCTTAGTTGAAGATTAAAGAGAGGCTTGAGTAAAATGGTATTATTTAAAGTTTGTTGGTTAAAAGAAAAGAGACATTTACTCACGGTGGTCCTTAAGGTTTATTTCGTTCTAAAGGAAAAACACTCACTGTGGTCCTTAAGGTTTATTTAGTTCTAAAGTAAAAAGACTTTTATGGTTCAAATGGCTCTGAGCACTATGGGACTTAACTGCTGTGGTCATCAGTCCACTAGAACTTAGAATTACTTAAACCTAACTAACCTAAGGACATCACACACATCCATGACCGAGGCAGGATTCGAACTGCGACCGTAGCGGTCGCGCGATTCCACACTGTAGCGCATAGAATCGCTCGGCCAACCTGGCCGGCAGGCTTTTATGTTCTGGATTCTTTAAAAGCTTGTATTGTTCTAAAGAAAGAGACATTTATACTTTGACCTTGTAATCCGTTAGTACAGAGCTCTAATGTTCAATAAATCGGTTATAAGGTATCACTCTTCGTTTGTTGTTAGTTCATTGCTTCTTGAAACTCGGGCGTGAGGCGTACCGGTTTTATGTGGAAAGCCCTGTACCTTTGGTACGAGACCGTCCGTTCCGGACGCCAGCCTCCACCTTCCTTGTCGGTCGCTGTGACCGAGTGGTTCTAGGGGCTTCAGTCCGGAACGGCGCTGCTGCTACGGCCGCAGGTTCGAATCCTGCCTCGGGCATGGATGTGTGTGATGTCCTTAGGTTAGTTAGCTGTATGTACACTCCTGGCCATTAAAATTGCTACACGAAGAAGAAATGCAGATGATAAACGGGTATTCATTGGACAAATATATTATACTACAACTGACATGTGATTACATTTTCACGCAATTTGGGTGCATAGACCCTGAGAAATCAGTACCCAGAACAACCACCTCTGGCCGTAATAACGGCCTTGATACGCCTGGGCATTGAGTCAAACAGAGCTAGGATGGCGTGTACAGGTACAGCTGCCCATGCAGCTGCAACACGATACCACAGTTCATCAAGAATAGTGACTGGCGTATTATGGCGAGCCAGTTGCTCGGCCACCATTGACAAGACGTTTTCAATTGGTGAGAGATTGGAGAATGTGCTGGCCAGAGCAGCAGTCGAACATTTTCTGTATCCAGAGAGGCCCATACAGGACCTGCAACATGAGGTAGTGCATTATTCTGCTGAAATGTAGAATTTCGCAGGGATCGAATAAGGGTAGAGTCACGGTTCGTAACATATCTGAAATGTGAAGTCCACTATTCAAAGTGCCGTCAATGTGACCAAGAGATGACCTAGACGTGTAACCAATGGCACACCATACCCCATACCATCACGCCATACACGCTTCCAATGTGCGTTCACCGCTATGTCGCCAAACACGGATGCGAACATCATGATGCTGTAAACAGAACCTGGATTCATGCAAAAAATGACGTTTTGCCATTCGTGCACCCAGGTTCGTCGTTGAGTACTCCATCACAAGCGCTCCTGTCTGTGAGGCAGCGTCAAGGGTAACCGCAGCCATGGTCTCCGAGCTGCTAGTCCGTGCTGCTTCAAACGTCGTCAAACTGTTCCTGCAGACGATTGTTATCTTGCAAACGTCCCCATCTGTTGACTCAGGCATCGAGACATGGATGCACGATCCGTTACAGCCATGCTGGTAAGATGCCTGTCATCTCGACTGCTAGTGATACGAGGCCGTTGGGATCCATCACGGCGTACCGTATTACCCTCCTGAACCCATCGATTCCATATTCTGCTAACAATCATTGGATCTCGACTAAAGCGAGCAGCAGTGTCGCAATACGATAAAAAGTAATCGCGATAGGCTACAATCCGACCTTTATCAAAGTCAGAAACGTGATGGTACGCATTTCTCCTCCTTACACGAGGCATCACAACAATGTTTCACCAGGCAACGCCGGTCAACTGCTGTTTGTGTATGCGAAATCGGTTGGAAACTTTCCTCATGTCAGCACGTTGTATTTGTCGCCACCGGCGGCAACCTTGTGTGAATGTACTCAAAAGCTAATCATTTGCATATCACAGCATCTTCTTCCTGTCGGTTAAATTTCGCGTCTGTAGCACGCATCTTCGTGGTGTAGCAATTTGAATGGCCAGTAGTGTAATTTTAAGACTAGGGGGCTGATGACCTCAGATGTTAAGTCCCATAGTGCTTATAGCCATTTCAACCATTTTTGAACCACCTTCCTTTTCTGATTTCGGCTGCCATTCCTTCAGAGACTCAGACGCTTCACTGAGTGTGTCTCCAGAAGAGTAGAAGCCATCATAAAAGCAAAAGATAAATTCACCCCACTAACAATTAAATGAATTCGCAGTAGCGAGTGAGGACAACCATCAGCTATAGAACAGAATGGCTTATCACGAGTGGTCGCTTTACCAGTTGGCTATCCGCGCCCGAGTCACGGCCAGACCCAAAACTTCTATAAGTCGTCAAACATGCAAGCACTTCGCATCGTAATCAGAATAAACACAGGCACTGCAATATTGCCACTAATAGATGTCAGTATTTTTTTTATATCAGATAGAATGTGCATAAGAGTGATGTAGTGTCCTAAGGAACCTTCAATCATTTCTCGCCACAGTTGTGGTCCGGCCCGTATAAATCTTCAGCAGAGTTAGAGCGCCGCTGGAGCCTGCGAAAGCAGAGGAAGTGTAGCGACAGAGCCAGGAAGCGGCGCGGCGCGGCGCTCCGCGAGATCGATCGCCGGACCCCGGCCTACGGCCTAGAACTAGCGCCAGCGCACGGTGCAGTGGCGCCGGCGAGCGCTCGCCGCGGAGGAGGGAGGGCGGAGCGCTTTTTTGAGCCGCGCGCTCCCCCGCCCCCACCCCACCCCTCGTTATGCCGGATCCTCTCACCTGTTTCCGTGCGCCCCGGCGAACCGCGAAATCCTCTCACCGCTAACAGGCAAACAGCGGCGCGGCCCCGCGATGCACGCGGATTTCTTGTGCTTCTCTCCGAAACACTCGCCGCGCTCAACGAGCTATTCTCTTTCTTTCTCTCGGTACTGAGAGCGCCCTCTCTAGCGTAAGAGCTCTTCTGTACATGTCGCACTGAGTGAGGGACATAGGCCCCGTCTTCCAAACAATTCTAACCGCTCTGTTGCACACAGAGACGGAATTTTTTCTTATTCATTCCTCTACCCAGTTTTCTTTTATAAAAGTGACGAGCCGTGTTGGAGCAACGATTACGTTCCCATTTTGGGGTGAAAGCGGGCCACTAAGTTTAAACTTTAACCTGTGAGTTCATAAGATGACTGCAGCTTTAATACCCTGAAACATTTTCCTTTAAATGAAGTAAGACTCATAAATGAAGAACAGTGCCATGCGACTAAAACTTATCTGTTCCTACAAGATCTATTAAGTTGAAATGAGATCGCATGGTACCTAAATACCAACTTATTCGTCACTGCAAAACAGGTGTCTCAAAGTTCTATTGCCTTTACCCTGTTAGGTGAAAATTTCATTTAAAAATATGCTCTCTGCTGAAGACAAACATCCTCTTTCGTCTTGAAATGTAATGAAATTGAGTGTAATCCTCTCGTGAACAAGATTCTTAAATGAGCACAAGTTGGGACAATGACTAGACGAGTCGAAAAGGACTTCATGAGAGTTACAAATTATTTCAATACTTAATTAATTATGTATACACATCAGATGAATTAGTAATTGAAAGTAATGACTACCATCAGCTCTAGAACTGGAGGGCGACCGTAAAAATTTGTGCCGGTCCGGGACTCGAACCCGGATTTCCCGCATGTCGCTAACGGTCGCTACCTTTTTTTAATCCCATTTTGTTCGTTATTGGTCGTTGTATTTATTCGAGGTGGACTTCCCACGACGCCTGCTCAAGTTCGTCGTTGATCCATTAACTCAGTTTTTTTTTTATGACAGAGGCCATCTTACCCCATGACCGAACACGTTGAGTTACCGTGCTGGCATACCATTTTGCTATCCATGCACGACTCACGACCAGCCGTCAACCATATGTCAACAATACGTCTACAATCTGTATTCGCACATCCATTATGTGTATTCCCGTACAGAGCAGACGTTGTGTTTGAAAGTCGCATGCAGGGTATCGGCAGATAAATACCGCAGTGCATCGTCATCACAGTAACACTGGCACTGTAATTGTGTATATGTTTTGCAGAAGATGAATACGGACTCTCTTGTCTTACACACAGATGGTCTCCAGCAGGTCACACAACTTTATATAACCAAACACCTACAGAAGACAGAAAAATAATCCTATATTGGCATTAACGTCCATGTTACTGAAAAATTTAAAGGAAGTAGGACGGACAACTTGAAAACCCAGGTGAATGGACAGAAAGTGGACTTGATTCCCAAGTGTGCCAATCAGTTTGTGAAACCGAACAAAGAAATTAACATTGCCCAAATAAATGAAACCGGAAAAGTGCCTCACGTGAATAAATCTGGAAAATTATTTAATGTATAACTACATAAAACGCTGTGGAAGTAAGCAACCATCTCCTCACAATGCTGGTTGATGTTACTTTAATGTGCCCGTTTCAATAGCACAAGCATATGTACTACACTGCGGAACAAAATTAAAGGATCACTTTTTCGAAACGGCATAACTATCTCGCATTGTGACGCGTGACTTTGAAATTTGTCTCAAAGTCGCCTCCTGCCTTCCTCTCTAATGGTGCAAAATGGAGGCGCTCTGAGACGTCACCCTCGTACTCGGTGACACTTCAAACAGCAAGGTCACGACAAAAGCGAAAAAAACTCAGAAATCCATGTCAGCTGGGAGGAGCGTTAGTGATGTCACGTTGGAACCCCATTTCACCGCAGTTCTGCCCCAACGGCACCAAGGACGTTCCGCAAGATGAAAAGCTCCTCACAGTCCCTCTTACCCACCTTCACCCGTACTTCAGACGTCTCTGCGATGGAAGTCGTCAGAACCGAAATATACAGCTTTGAAATCAAGAGGTTTCCCTTATCAGTATCCGAAGAGAACATTTCAGACACATCTACGCTTAGAATCTGCCGTTGGTTTCCACTTATTTTGCGGTCGAAAATGAGAGTTCGCATTGTGATGAGTAACAGGAAGATTGTTTTCGAACCTCTTACACTGCTGACACCGTCGGGCCCTTCTCTAAGGACATTGTAGGGCTGCATCCACAGTGAAAGTGATCGCTCCCCTTTGGAGCGCACTGGGACTGAAATTTTTATTCTGGTGTACAGACCATTCAACTAAACTTCAACGAGATCCGAAGCAGCAAAAAGTACTTATGTTCTTTCAGCCCTCCTTTTTCTCGGTCTCCTGTGGCGTGACTACGCGGAAGTGCATGATAAATGTGCGCAGCATCACCCAGAGTCCACCCACGGACTTTTTTTAAGTACGTTAGGGATGTACCTTCAGAAATTTCGATACTAAAATAGCCCAGTGGCTGCTCTAGCAGCTGAGAGTTAGGCAACACCTTCAACACCCCTCGGGCCCACAGAGGGCTTTTCTGGACGCTGAAGGGATAGGGGGGAGGCGAGGGCGGGCCTTCATCTTCTGCTTCTAGCATCGCCGCTATCACTGAACTGTTCACAGTGACTCACTCTATTTCCTACCTTCATACTCATAATGAATACTACTCCCGTTATATTATTTTCTGCTACTGTACATATTACCCGACATTCTTATAACCAGATATCCTTGTTCCTTCTTTCCATTTCACTGTACTAACTCCCCACTGTATCTAAAACGAGATTTTGCATTTTGCTTTTCAGATTTTCTAGCTTCCCTACCACGTTCATACTTGTGACATTCCACAAATGGCTCTAAGCACTACAGGACTTAACATCTGAGGTCATCAGTTCCATAGACTTAGAACTACTTAAACCTAATTAACCTAAGGACATCAGACACATCCATGCCCGAGGCAGGATTCGAACCTGCGACCGTAGCAGTAGTGCGGTTCCGGACTGAAGCGCCTAGAACCTCTCGGCCACAGCGACCGGCTGACATTCCACTCTTGATTAGTAGAATATTACCCTTTCCTTGGTTATTCAATCTTTTTCTCATGGTCACCTCCTCCTTGGCAGCCCCTTCTTTTGTCAATAGAGAGAACCAACATTTTTTCAGTCTCAGGCAACGTGTCCTGTTGTTATATCTTATGTCTCTTCAATGTATTTCTCCATGTCTTTCCCGCCCAAAAGATAAAAGAGTGCCCTGAACCTCAGTCTGGTTCTCCGCCCTTTTTGACGATCGTTGGCAGAATGAGGGTGATTCCTTACGCCGAAACTCTTCGGCCACCATTATCGATAATTTTTATTCGAAATTTAAGGAGTGGCTAGTTTCCAACATGGACCCAGGATGTAAAATTACTAGTCAAAGACTCTGCTCATAGACAACGGGGTCTCCTCATATGACCAACATGTACTCTTCAACGAGTCAACAGATAATTGTTACATACTGCTATCGTTTCCCAAAATGTATAGGGAAGAGTGCTGACGATTCGGTTCTATTCATTAGTATTATGATAATTGACCTATTGGTGGTATCGTCACATAATGACTTTTGGCATGTGGTGATCATTTTTTCGACTTGTTGGGAGAAAGCAAACTGCAGATAAGGAGAATTAAATAATGTTCCTCTTAAATGCTTAATCAGACTGCTGTTTAAAAACTTAGTCATTATTAAGGAAGCATGTTTATGTTCCACTCACCAAATCGACATGCAGGAACATAGAAAAGGGAAGTAAACATGAAACTACACCGGTCATACATATCGTCTGCCATTCTTAGGCGCCAAAGTAAAATTTTCCTCCTGGGACTCTTCTCTCCTCTTGTACTGCTTTATATTTTGACAAAATTTCTCCTGTTCTATTTGCCCCCGGAGGCTGGCGTAAAATTGTAGGGAGCCTGAAAGTATAATCTGTTTCCCGCTCTGACAAATCTTCAATTGACTGTTAACATGTCGTCACGGCACCTCCTATGGAATTCATCACTAACAATGCACTTGTTTTTCTTTACTGAGGGTGTGCTCGCTGCAAATTATGCGATACTAGTCAGTCAATGTCTTTCTTCCGTTTTGCCATCCGTGAGGATGGAAGTTAGTTACATGAGAGATTTTACAATATCTTACTAGTGCGACATTTGCACCGATGCCTATTGTGGTCTTCTTTCCCTGAACATTCTGCTGTATACGTCTCAGTCGAGTTGGTGTCCCATCATTTGTATCATTATCCTTACAACAACGAAAATTTTTTATATGAAACTCTGCAGCTATCACTCTAAACTCCTGCTCCTCCTGGCCCAAAACTATCACAAATAATTCTCATGGTCCACTTTGGCCACGTTTGTTGCATCGTAGCTTTCAACCTTGCAACTGGACATGACCAGGATTGGGGAAAATTTCTTTGCTTTATTTCCCGCCCAACCAACGATAATGATATCTTCACCACGCGTCGACGCTCTCTCTCTCTCTCTCTCTCTCTCTCTTTCTCTCTCTCTCCGTTTTTTCTTTTCTTCCTTTTTATTGTACAGTGGACATGGAACCACAGGTATTCCCTCTAAAAGAATGAGTTTTAACAGCGGGCGCACTGGGCGCACGCCCAGGGTCACCATCCTTGGAGGCTCCGCAGACACCAACTTCAAACGACTTTTTGAGGATCGAGATTACTTCAGGTGACTGAATATGATGATGTAGTTTATCTTCAAAAACTTGAAAATAAATTTAATAAAATTTTAAAATTGCTCAAATTTCACAGAGAAGGAATGAGGCTGCTAAAATATTATGTAAAAGCAAATTGTAGTTAAACAGGTATACCTGCTGTATCTAGGAAAAGTAAATCCTCTTCGGTATTTTTTCTGACAATTTTTCAGCTGACCTTTGGCATGCTTGCATTTCCTACCAGAAAAAAAGGAAACCGTTTTTCTGCATCTCCAAACCCCGCTGGTAGTAAGGAGTACTGCTACCTTCGATGTTGTAACGTATCGGCACTGTACTCCTTACCTGTGCTAGCTTCTGGAATTTTCAAAGCCAAGCACAGCTTTTCTCTGAGAGAGCATTGTCTTGACTATTCTATGGCCACAATGATCTAGAGCAGTGATCACGAGCCGACTTGGTGTGTGCAGGGAGAGTCGTTGTTGGGCTTCAGCGGGGAGCTGTCGCGCATAGCCGCATCGCGGATAAATACGGGGGTTGACCTCTAATAGTGGCAACTGTTTTTTTGCAACTCGTTGAAAATAGATACATCTTTCAAACTTTTACTGATCTTCAAAATAGTCACCAGCATTGTGTATAAACCGTTGCCAGCGATGTGGAAGTCGTAGGATAATCTTAGCAGTGCCAGTTGTGTTGACAGTTTGAGCGGTGCGGTCTATTGCAGTTCTGAAGCGAACGCCGTGAAGTGTTTCCTTCAGTTTAGAAATCGAGTTGAACTCACTAGGGCTTAAGCCAGGGGAATGCAGTAGGTGATATAGCACTTAGCAGCCCCATCAGTCAAACAAATCAGTAACAACTTGCATCCACACAATGTCCAATAAAATGATGTTTAGATCCTGCAGAAAGTCACCACTTCTTTCCCTATGCTGTTCATTTTTGGAATACAGCTTACGACCAGCTTAGAGGCAGAAGTGATGACACTTTCTGCAGGACCTGACCATCATTTTGCAGGACAATGCTGAAGCACGTACAGTGCAAGATGTTACTGATTTGTTTGACTGATGGGGCTGCTAAATGTTGTACCACCTACTGCACTCGGCTGACTTCTGCCCTCGTGAGTTCAACTCGATTTCTGAACTGAAGTAAACACTTCACGGCATTCGCTTCATAACTGCTACTAATTCGTCGGGCAATAGACCGCGTCACTCGAACTACACAACTGGCGCTGATATAAGTATCCTACGACTTCCACATTGCTAGCAATGGGTTATACACAATGCTGGTGACTACTTTGAAGGTCATTAAAACTTTGAAACACGTATCTATTTTGTAAGAGCTGTAAATAAATAGCTGCCACAATTAAAGTTCCAATCCTCGTAGTATGCAGAATTTTGTAGAAGGGTAATTCAGAGTTGAATGGGTTACGTCGCATCGTAGAAGAATAGTATTTCAGTAATTCAGTTACTTCGCGGAGAGTCGAGCGGGAACAATTATGAGATTTATAGTTGATATAGTGTCATGTTCGTGAATCAGTAATTGTCGTGAAGGAAAATATTGGTGGTAGAACGTAAATGCTTTAGTATGAATGTGAAACGAGCGCTACTGTTAACACAAGATTGGATGAGTTCAGACGTTGTTAGGGAAATGTGTTACGTACTAAAGGAACGGTAAAAGAAACTAAATTGACTATTACTGTCATTATTTCAAATTGACAATTTCCATCTTTTAACGGAATAACTTCAATGTTTGAGAGGCGCAAGAGATACATGTTTGTATTAGTCGCATGGTCAGGTTTATTTTGTAACGAAGCGCGTTCTCCGTGTAAAGTTCCCATACTCGAGCCGATAGTTCGATAGCGGCGAAAGTTACTCCAAAACCAAAGCTAAAAAGACTTGACGGAGCTTTACAGTGTGGCGTGTGCGCGTGAAAAATTGCATGAAGATATCAGCAACATCTGCATCTACATGTATACTCCACGAGGAACCTTACGATGCGTGGAGGTTGCTTCCTAGTGTACCATTGTGATGCTCCCCCTTTCCTGTTCACGCGGAAGTAGTGCTCGGTAAAAACGATTTTTGTAACGTATTCCTATGAGTTCCGATCTATCTAATTTCACTTTCATATACTTCTAGCGAGATATGTACAGGAATGAATAACATCTAGCTTCTAGGAACGTACTTTCTGTGAATTTTCACAGTAAACTAGACCTCCATGGAGCAACAGATTCCTATGAAATACGAAACGTTTATAAAAAATATGTATCATGATTTTACGACAGTGTGCTGTCATGTCACCACCCAAACTACGTCTGATAATTGATACAATTCGACTATGCGAAATTTCTTGCACATCTGCAAATTAGTTTCATTTGAGCAAAAATATCGCAGAGAAAGGAGAATTCTTTCACATCGTCACTTCCAGAAATTGTCTAAACATTCAGTTACTGATTTTCCTCGGTGCCAGGCCACCAGAGGTACTGTTTAACTAGACACTCAACCGAGTCGGTAAATCGTTGGTTGTGCGTTAGCAATCGTATTTGCAATCAGTATTTACCAATGTCAATATTCGATACCATTATTTCCCAGATAATAGGACTATATATATATATATATATATATATATATATATATATATATATATATATATATATTTCAGCAATACACAGTTTACAACACTTTCCGGTTCTTCTCAAAAAACCAAAACATTCTTTTGTAAATTCAACTCGTTGACGGATTATAGACTGAAGAACCAAATAAACTGGTACACCTGCCTAATATCGTGTAGGACCCCCGCGAGCAAGAAGAATTGCCGCAACACGACAAATGTCTGAAGTAGTGCTGGAGGGAACTGACACTATGAATCCTGTAGGGCTGTCCATAAATCCGTAAAAGTACGAAGGGGTGGAGATCTCTTCTGAACAGCACGCTGCAATGCATCCTAGGTATGGTCAATAATGTTAATATCTGTGGAGTCTGATGGCCGCTGGAAGTGTTTACATTCAGAAGAGTGTTCCTGGAGACACCCTGCAGCAATTCTGGTCGTTTGTGGTGTCGCATTGTCCTGCTGGAATTGCCCGAGTCCGTCGGAACGCACAATGGACATGAATGGGTTCAGGTGATCAGACAGGATGCTTACGTACGTATCTAGGCGTATAAGAGGCCCCATACTACTCCAACTGCACACGTCCCACACCATTACAGAGTCTGCACCAGCTTTAACAGTCCCATGCTGACACGCGGGGTAGATGGATCCATGAGGTTGTCTCCATACCCGTACACGTCCATCCGCTCGATACAATTTGAAACGAGAGTCGTCAGTCCAGTCGACATGAACAATCCAATGTGGGTGTTGACGGGCCCAGGAGAGGCGTAAAGCTTTGTGTCGTGCAGTAATTAAGGGTAGTGGGCCTTCGGCTCCGAAAGCCAATATCGATAATGTTTCGTTGAATGGATCGCACGCTGACACCTGTTGATGGTCCAGTATTGAAATCTACAGTAATCTGCGGAAGAGTTGCACTTCTGTGTCGTTGAACGATTCTCTTCATTCGTCATTGGTCCAGTTCATGCAAGATCTTTTTCCGGCCGCAGCGATTTCGGAGATTTCATGTTTTACTGGATTCCCGTTATTCACGGTAAAGTAGTCGAATTGTCATACGGGGAATTCCCCACTTCATCGTTCCAGGGAGATGTTGTGTCTCATCGCTCGCGCACCGTCTATAACACCACGTTCAAACTCACTTAAACTCTTGATACTCTGACTTTGTAGCGGCAGTATCCGATCTGACAACTGCGCCAGTCACTTGTCTTGTATAGGCGTTGCCGATCGCAGCACTGTATTCTGACTGCTTACATATCTCTTTATTTGAACAGGCATGCCTATACCAGTTTCTTTGGTGCTTCAATATCAAACAAAGGATATACTTCTGCTTTTTAGCACTTCTCAAAATTAATTTTTTTTTCATACGCATAAGAAGAGCAGGGAATCCAAGACGAAATGGGTGCATGAAAAATCTGAAGAAATTGTCGGAAGGGCTGATTCAGCATTTAGGGAAGTCAAATCAACCTTTGGTGACATTAAAAGCCAGGATGATAACATTAAGAGTGCTATGAGAATTCCACTGTTAAATGCAGTGGAGAGAGCGGATAGGTGGTAAGAATATACTGAAAGCCTTTATGAGGAGGAATATTTGTCTGATGTGATAGGAGAAGAAACAGTAGTCGATTTAGAAAATATGGGAGGTCCAGTATTAGAATCAGAATTTCAGAGAGCTTTGAAGGATTTAAGATCAAATAAGGCAAAAGGGATAGATAACATTCCATCATAATTTCTAAAATTCATGGCAACAAAACGAGTATTTACGTTGGTGTGCAGAATGCATGAGTCTGGCGACATACCAACTAATATTCGGAAAAGTATCATCCTCACAATTCCTAAGATTGCAAGAGCTGGCAAGTGCGAGAATTATCGCACAGTCAGCTTAACAGCTCATGCATCCAAGTTTCTCACAAGAACAGTATACAGAAGAGTGGAAAAGAAAATTCAGGATGTGCTAGATGACGATCAGTTTGGCTTTAGGAAAGGTAAAGGCACGAGAGGGGTCATTCTGACGATGCGGTTAATAACGGAAGCAAGACTAAAGAAAATCCAAGACGCATTCATAGAATCTGTCGATTTAGAGAAAGCATTCGAAAATCTAAAATGGTGCAAGATGCTGGAAATATTGAGAAAAATAGGGGTACGATGTACATATACAATATGTACAAGAGTCACGAGGGAATAATAAGAGTCGACAACCAAGAACGAAGTGCTCAGATTCAAAAGGGTGTAAGACAGGGACGCAGTGTTTCGCCCCTACTGTTCAATCTGTACATCGAAGAAGCAATGATGGGAATGAAAGAAAGGTTCAGGAGTGGAATCAAAATTCAAGGTGAAAGGATATCAACGATACGATTCCCTGATATTACTATCCTGAGTGACAGTGAAGAAAAATTATATAATCTGCTGAATAGAATGAACAACCTAATGAGTGCAGAATCGAGGAAAGACGAAAGTAATGAGAAACAGCAGATATGAGAACAGCGAGAAACTTAACATTAGCATTGATCGTTCGGCTACGTAGGCAATAAAATGTCCAATGACGGACGGAGCAAGCAGGACATCAAAGACAGACTAGCAATGGCAAAAAGGGCATTCCTGACCAAGAGAAGTCCACTAATATCAAATATCGGCCTTAATTTGAGGAGGACATTTCTGAGAATGTACGTCTGGAGTACAGCATTGTATGGTAGTGAGACATGGACTGTGGGAAAACCGGAACAGAAGAGAATCGAAGCATTTGAGATGTGGCGCTACAGACGAATGTTGAAAATTAGGTGGACTGAAAAGGTAAGGAATGAGGAGGTTCTGCACAGAATCGGAGAGGAAAGGAATATTTGGAAAACACTGATAAGGAGAAGGGACAGGATGATAGGACATCTGTTAAGACATCAGGGAATGACTTCCATGGCACGAGAGGGAGCTGTAGAGGGCAAAAACTGTAGAGGAAGACAAAGATTGGAATACATCCAGCAAATAATTGAGGTCGTAGGTTTTAAGTGCTACTCTGAGATGAAGAGGTTGGCACAGGAGAGGAATTCGTGGCGGGCCGCATCAAACCATTAATGAATTTCCGTAATAGACGCAATTGAAACAATCTTCTTTTTTGGACAGTCAGGGTTATTCGTAAGTACCTCTAAGGTTTCAGAAGACGGCTGAGTGAAATCTACAAAACATTCAGTAACATGACATATACCAGTTGATAGAGTATTTCAAGTTTCGATTCCTAATACGTGACATGACGTTGTTACACTTTACGGAAATCATGTCAGAATGTTCAGGTAAATCATAGGTTTCGTACTGTTGCATCGAATTAATTTGCGCCCGCAGATCCGCAATCCAATAAACAGATTTCCAAAGTAAGTTACTTTGCGCCTTCCTGGGCAATTCGCGTCAGCATCTTCAATAAATCGCACACACGTATTGACGATTGCTGCGCACAAATTGTACCCACAGTGAGCACCTGTAACGTGAATTAAAAAATTGTAGAGAGGCTCTGTCCACTGATGTGTGTCTGTTTTCATTACGTCTTGTAGTTTTCGCGCGGTCGTCTTCTGAAGGCCGGAGGTAGTTGCGAACAATCCTGTATAAGACAGTACGCATCATTCACTGAATATTAGTTATTTTTCGGAAAACACTTTCACATGGTTTATTTCCACAAACGGTGTACAAATTAGGCCACTTAATAGTGTCTTAACGCAGTCCATTAAAATGACACTCGGGAGTGTCCAAGAAGAAACTGAACGCATTTCTGAAGGTATACATTATATTCAACATTCAGTTATCTATTTCACTCTCAGAACGTCCTTGACACAGATGTGGTGTAGCTCCAATATTCTCGTTGCTGTGGACCACCGTAGATCACTTGTTCATTGTATCCGGTGGCATGACAAGCTCTTTTTACCCGAGTTACTGGATAACCAATACCCTCACCAGATTTCCATGACGTACAGGATATAAGTAAAAATAAAGAAAACATTTTTTAGGTTACATTAATCAAAAATACTGTTATAATGCGCTGAGGTGACAAAAGTCTTGGGATAGCCGTATTAACATGTACAGATAACGATCGTAATCCGGCTTTTCCTCTTACCATGGACGGCCTCTACCTACCGACTGAGAATTGTCAGTGCTAATAGACAAGCAACACCGCGTGAAATAACAATAGAAATCAACATGGAACTCACGACGAATCCGTTAGGACAGTGCGGTGAAATCTGGCAGCAGACGACCGACGCGAGTGCCTTTGCTAACAGCACGTCATATCGGTTCGATTCTAGACTACGGGAAAACCGTGGCCGATTAAGACGAGTCTCGATTTCAGTTTTTAAGAGCTAATGACAGGCTTCGAGTGTGGTGCAGACCCCACGAAGCCTTTGATCCAGACTGTCAACAAGCTGGTGGTGGCTCCATAATGGTGTGGGCTGTGTTTAAATGGAATGGACAGGATCCTCTGATCCAACTGAACCGATCATTCACTGGAAATCGTTGTGTTCCACTATTTGTAGTCCTCTTACAGTCATTCATGGACTTCACTTTCCCAAACAACTATGGAATTTTTATGGATTACAATGCGCCATGTCACCGGGCTACAAATGTTCGCAATTGGTTTGAGCTGCATTCTAGACAATTCGAGTGAATGATTTGACCATTCAGATCACCCCACATGAATACTATCAAACGCGTAAGGTACATAATCGAGAGGTCAGTTGGTGCACAAAATCTTGCACTGGCAACACCTCCGCAATAATGGACGGATAAAGAGGCAGCATGGCTCAATATTTCTTCAGGAGACTTCCAACGACTTGTTGAGTCCAAGTCAAGCTGAGCTGTCGCAATGCACCGGGAAAAAGGTCCGAGACGATATTGGTAGGTACCCCATGACTTTTGTCACCTCAGTGTAAATAACGTATGGTAGGGGAGGGAGAGACACGTTGCAACAAAAAAGAGTTTATAACTTTTGTTATTTCTTTTACTTTAAACCGGTTAAATTTGAAAATTATATTGAGAATTACATACTTTTACACATAGAAATCACAAATAAAATGTCCGATTCAACGATTAGAATGGCTACAAAAAATATAGAATAGAGGTTGACACATGTTTCAATTTACCACACCAATAGGGCACGTTCCAGTATACAAAAATTCACTGAAAGTAGGCTACTCAGTTTGAAATGTCTGACATGTCGGAAGTGTCTTCATTGTGTCCATAGTCTGCACACATGTAGACTGGGTCATTATTTGTACATCACCTATGAGACCATAATTTGCATTTAGTACACTGTACCCATTCTACCTTTATATAAACGTCCCCACAGGTCTAACCATATTTTCTTCATCTTCTTCTTCTTCTTCTGATTTGGAAGATGGATAGAATTACAATTTTGTCTGCTGCAAGTTGTTGCTTCATTCTTTTCATTTTCTTCTTTTCATTCTTTGGTGTCTTCCTATCATCGCTCTCCTCTCTTTCTTTTTCTACAGCCTGTTTTTCAGGTGTATCTGTCAAGAAAACTACTTTCTCTTCTTTCTTCAGTGATTGTTGTCTTTCCTTGGTTTAACTTTAGAGCAAGGGCGAATGTGTTCAGGGAAAGAACTTTTGTCCACTGAAGTTTCTGGAACAACATTGATAGCATTCGCAACGTTATCAGAGCTAGCCAGAGAATCTGAAGGTTTTTCTTCAGTAAGACCTATCGATCACAAAAGATGCAGAAAAATCACTGTCTTGGAATCTGGTAGTGTCAAATGGGAATATGCCTGTTGCTGAGAATCCTGAAATAATGTTGGCCAGTGTCAAGGCGGTGAGAAATCCTTTGGTTATATTGGAAGGCAAATCATAAATTGTTTGTGCCTTTCCTGGTTTTGGTTTCAACCAGGAATCGATTCCCCTGCTGGACATTTCTTGAAAGTGTCGTAAACGCTGACATCTAGGTGCTGTAATCTGTGAGAGCAGTTGGGAGGAAATGGCAGAAGCATTACACAATTGTTCTTACATGTACTGAGAGCTTCTGAGAGCTGCTGAGACGGGACGAGTAATTGTCCAACAGTAGTACGAAAGGATCTTCTTTCGTTGGTCCGTTTTTTCTAATAAATTGGTTGAATATGTCGAAAAATGTTGCTCCACCATACATCCAGAATCCTCGGTGACAACGATGCACCAAGTGGGACCATCACAGATAAAATGATCTTTAAAATTTTTGCTTGAAAAAATTATCATCGGTGTTGTGAAGGTCACTTGGGCACATATAACAGCTACTGCTGCTACCATTTCTCTCCGTTCAAAGGAACTCACAATTCCAACCTGCTTCACACCTTTCCGCGCAACTATCATATTTGGCTTTAACACTGTAGTTACGCCCATTTCATCCACTTTCCAGACTCTGCAAGTGGGACTGGCATTTTCACGTTGAAGTGTTTTGCACAATGCTACCCCATTTTTCTTGCTTCCTCTTTGGTCAACTCTTAACATAATTTCGCTGAGTCTCACGATGTAATCCCTGAGTATTATTTCCTGACTGTCTGAAAGTACTTTCACGTGTTTAGAGCACTCACAAGTAAATTTTCCATCTGTTTCCTTTTCTTTTTTTGATAAATCGAGAGACAGAATAATAATAAATATTAAATCCTTGAAACTTTTCTGACAGAATAATCGCCTTTCCTCCATTTCCCAGAACCAACGTGACTGCTGCTCACGTCTACAGGTATGACACTTCTTTCTGTTCCGCGATTGTAATGAAGCATTGTGTTTGTATTACAGTAAACATTTAGACCGAGTAAACCTATTTGCAAGAAAAAGGAAAATAAAAACATTACGTCATTCAAGACGCATAAAAATTTACCTAACCAAGAGCAGAATACGTTGCAACACTATGTTAGAACATGCCCCAATTCGCACCGCCATACTTAACAAAAATAAACTTTCCGGCAACCACTTTAAACGAAAATCAGTTATTACATTGTTAAATCACAAAATGTAACTATTTATCACTTGTGAAATTTGATTTATGGCACCGAAGGTGTTAATATACCTACAAGGTTTTTAAAACTATAAACAGTACCCAATCACCATTTCGGTCAAAGAAATAGAACACAAAGAAAAACATCTCATAGTGACAACTGCTAGCATCACAGTGAAGGTACTACGCAGTTGAAGGTGCCACCACAAGGTTGCAGCACCTGATGCGATATTTCGTGAAAAAATTCGAATGTTGCTGTGCACCCCTGTTGCAACTTGGTCCTCTCTCCCCTGCCACCCATCATGTGTAGGCTGCAAACTTGTCTGTTACTCTGGACAGCGTCTGTATCGCTACAATCCATAACACCTTCTTTGTATCTTTATGCAGATTTCGCGTTTACTAAACAAGGTCGTGACGAAAGCTTCACTCGTCTGTTACTTCATCACTTTTTTATTATTATTACTCTATCATGAATTCCTTTAATTAAGGAATCGATGGCTTGAAGACTTCAAAATGGCATTTTCACCGTGGAAGTTATCGTTCAAAGTTCCAAAGATCACAGAAGATGAAACCTAATATACAAACGAACACATCACGCTCTAAAGTAGGACAGCTGCTCAGAAGAAAAGAAATTATATACATCTTGATAAAGCTATATACTCGTATTTACTTGCTGAGCGCGCAGTGCGCAAAGTTTACTAACACAAGAGCCAGAGGAAGAACAGTTCACACACACTACAGAATGCAAAGTCAATGGAGCGACCTGGTCGGCGCAGGTTAGCAAAAAACGTGATCCGAAAATTTTCACTCAAGTCAGGTGGCGCCAATTTATAGTTTTAGACGATTTCAGGCTTTGTTTTGGACGAAAAGGAGGGATGAATCCGATGTTAATTTTCTGTAAAGGCGTTGCCCCAAATATTTTAGAGTGTTTGACAGATGGGTCGATTCCAGGTGGAGAAATGGAAATCTGGTAACAGAAACGCCAAGTGGTGAGACGAAAGATAGTGGCTTGGCGTTACAATGAATTTACTCGAAGTTGCCTCGAATTATACTACTTGATCAGAAGATTCAAGAGGCATTGTAGGGAGGCATAAGAGACTTGCAGAGTGTGTTTGGTACCTAGAAGTGCGGTGTGTTAGCGTATTGCATAAGATAAGCCTTGTGACACTCACAGTAGGGTGAGAGATGCGAGAGGGAGTGTGACTGATTCTAACATATGTAGGACAGTGGTGAAGAAAAGATAGGTTTATAGCTGGAAAAGCAGTTGAGAATGCAATACACTATGAAACGCTTTTTGGATATCGGGGAAGAATTTCGTTTATTTAGTCAACGGGAGATAAGGCAGGTAAGGTTGATCGTAGAACGAATAATAGGGACGAAAGCTAAGCAGGGTATTTGGGTGTGGTTAGATCTGGCAGCTCCACCTATGTCAGTGTCACCTGTATCACAGGATCAGCTCGCGTAATACCAGTTGTGCGCCGCCTGATGGTAAAGCAGCATACCAGTTTCAACACAAAAATTGTTTAAGTTGCTGTAAGCACTATGGGACTTAACATCTGAGGTCATCAGTCCCCTAGACTTAGAACTACTTAAACCTAACTAACCTAAGGACATCACACACATCCATGCCAGAGGCAGGATTCGAATCTGCGACCGTAGCAGCAGCACGGTTCCGGACTGAAGTGCCTAGACCCGCTCGGCCAGAGAGGCCGGCAGTTTCAACACAGTATCGATAAGTTTTTACTGTGGTAATTACCTCCGCTTGGATGCCTCCTGCCGAAAACTGGATAATTTATTCAAGAGATATAGCTTCCAAAACTGAGCAAGTCACTAATGCATTTGCACGCCTCTGACCCTTATGCATGCAGTTATTTGGCTTGGCATTGAGTGACTGATAGATTTGTTGGATGCCAATGATGTCAATGGTCTTTCCTTCTTGGGGGACCACAGTAATATAGAAGTTTTATTGAAAGAAATTTCCACCATTTGACTTTTAATTGTTTATTTATTTTAGACAATCACGGTTTCGGTTTTATAACCATTTTCAAATGCGTGTTGAACCGTTGAAATGTGTCTGACCTGTCTGTGGCATGCCATCGTCGAAATACGTTTTTTCGATGATGAAATTCCAGAAACAGGTCAACACATTTTAATATTTGAACATGCAGTTGAGATTGGATATAAAGCCGAAACCACGCTTGTTATATGTCCTCCTGAGGGATATCTTGAAAAATTTTGTCCAATTGGCTCTATAGATCCTCAAAATCCCGAGCTGGATGGATGGCTCCGCTCATGATGCTACAAACGTTCTTTACTGGCGAGATATCCAGATACCTTGCTGGCCAAGGCAGGATTCGGCAAGCACGAGGACAAGCCATGAAGGGCAACAAAGCGGGGCGTAGAACATTAGTCAACATACCGCGGTCCTGTAAGGGTGCTTCGGATGACAGCCAAATGGGTCCTTCTATAAAAAAATGAAATAAAATAAAAAAAAACTACACGCTAGACCACCACTCCTTCTTGTTGAAAAAAAAAAAACCAAAAACCTACAGGCTAGCCGAATCTCTCCCCAACTGAGAACGCTCGGGGCATTATGGGCAGAGTGCTCCAACCAGCTCGGGACTTTGACGATTTAACGTGCCAGTTTGATATAATTTGGCATGATATCCCTCAAGGGCAAATCAAACAACTCTGTCAGTCAACGTCAAACCGAATAACTGTTTGTATAAGAACCAGATATAGACCAATAAGCTTCTCTGGCATTGCTGTCGTTCGTTTATCTGTAAATGTAGATCACATTTACCGATTTTCCGTCCCGTTCGGGTGACCTGAAGTTATACTCGATAGCAACCTTACACCGTGACTCCAGGAGTAACACCACAGTGCTTCTCCAAGAAATTCGAAAAACGGGAGTTCTCTCCAGGTCGCCACCATACTCAGCGACGATGTTCAGCCAAAGAAGTGCACAACCACAACCCATCACAATGCGATGCCATTCATCTGCAGCCCAAGCTTCAGAGTCATGAGACGACCCGTTTGGTATTAATAACAGCCTATTCGTGGGATGGTAATTTCCTAGTCCATCTGCTGCCAGTCCCCAAGCAATGGTTCGTGATGGCACAGAATGGTTGCGGGGAGTCCATTACTTGTTCTCGGATGCTAAGCGCAGATGTGAATGCGATCTTCCTTGTGGTGATCAGACTAGGTCGACCGGAGCCTTGACGACTAATATGGCTGCCCTCATGTTCCCATGCAGTCCAACACTGAGCAACTGCCACGAATGACTGCTCCAAAAATCTGGACAATTGCATGATTACACCAGCCTGCCAAATGGACACTCACAGGGAGGTAGGTTTCAAACGCTGTTAGGTACTGATAAAGCTGTCTTACATGAGTGTGCAGCATCTACATGTCCTTCACAGTGATCACTCAACATGAGATGCGATTCACGCGTCTTAGATACCCTACAAAGCCTAGTAACGGCACTAAACAAGAACAACACTACCAGCCGGCTGCTGTGGCCGAGCGGTTGTAGGTGCTTCAGACCGGAACCGCATTGCTGCTACGGTCGCAGGTTCGAATCCTGCCTCGGGCGTGGATGTGTGTGATGTCCTTAGGTTTAAGTACCTCTAAGTCGAGGGGACTGGTGACCTCACACGTTAAAGTCACATCGTGCTCAGAGCCATTTGAACCATTTTGAACAACACTACTGCACCTGTCGCAGAGAATTGCCACTGCAGTCATTTACAGACCTATCGATGATGTGTACATTCAGGAAGTTACTTTCCTATCCATGTCTTCTACATGCTTCATTCATTGTATCAGGTAGTATTTACTTGCAATTTCTTGAATAACTACACTGATGTGCCACAAAATTATGATCTCCTGCTCAATATTGTGTTGGTTCACATTCGAACGCAATACTGCAATACTGCAGTGATATGCGTCGCATGCATTGGGCAAGTGCTTGGTAGGTTTCTATAGGTATTTGGCATCGGATGTCTATGCACAGCTAATTTAGTTCCCGTAAATTACATATCGATGAATCTGGCGCCTGAGAGCATCCAAGATCTATTGCCCTCATATTATGCGAGTCAGATGGCCCAGATAACAAAGCGAATTCACAAAAAAATGCACCTCTAATTACCGTAACACGATACTGGTCTTGTGGCACGTATATTAATATACTCCTATAGGACCAGTAATTCTCTCGATATCGTGGAGACATCAAGCTCGAAGGGACGCAGGACATCAGCAATTGTATTCTTAAGTCCACTGACTCACCCCTCCCCACCGTCCCGCGTCCGTGATGCAGTGTATTATTGGAACAGCCATTCGTTTGGACGCCATCGACCTTGCGTAACTATAAATAAAACTCATCCGGTAAGGCAAGATGTTTCGATTTGTAAGTAGGCTGTTTTGGTTTTCTTATTGGTAACGCCACGTAGCGCTCTGTATGAAAATCACTGGCTGTGCTGTCTGCAGTCCGTGGCTAGTTTGCATTGTTGTCTGCCATTGTTGCGTTGGGCAGCGGCAGCTGGATGTGAACAGCGCGTAGCGTTGCGCAGTTGGAGGTGAGCCGCCAGCAGTGGTGGATGTGGGGGGAGAGATGGCGGACTTTTGAAATTTGTCATGATCTGCTCTCTCTCTCTCTCTCTCTCTCTCTCTCTCTCTCTATATATATATATATATATATATATATATATATATATATATATATATATATATATTAAGGTAAATACATTGTTTGTTCTCTATTAATATCTTTCATTTGCTAACTATCCCTATCAGTAGTTAGTGCCTTCCATAGTTTGAATCTTTTATTTAGCTGGCAGTAGTGGCGCTTGCTGTATTGCAGTAGTTCGAGTAACCAAGATTTTTGTGAGGTAAGCGATTTGTGAAACGCATAGGTTAATGTTAGTCAGGGCCATTTTTTGTAGGAATTTTTGAAAGTCAGATTGCGTTGCGCTAAAAAAAAATATTGTGTATCAGTTTAAGGACAGTCATGTATAATTCTTCAAAGGGGACGTTTCATATGTCGACCCTTAGCCGAGGATACCTCACTGGAATCTTCCGATTTTTTTCTTGTAGTTTGTGTAATTAGTGTAGCTATTGTTTATTGCTAGCGCGTAATTGTAGAGAGAATCTCCTTTATAGTTGCAGCCTTTCATTGTTGCACAGTAAAACAGTTGTGGCATGCATGTAGATTTGCACCAAGTATTTCGCAGCTGCGATTGCAATTAACGAGATATTATTTTCAGTGCTATGTTAATGTGTTCTCTTATTTTTGCTCTTCACATTGTGCTTTTCTGTGTTATCGTGTGAAATATTGTGACAATAATGGCGAGTGAAAAACGTAACACTAGGCTCCAAAGTAAACTGAGAAATAATAGTGACGACGAGCGTAGCTTGCCAGCACCACTGTGTAATGAATTAACAGACGTTCAAAGTAGTAATTTGGTAACTGTGCATAGGGAAATGGAGCGGGCTGCAAACAATGGCGTAGACAGTGAAACAGGTAGTGAACAGGGAAGCATTATCGATCGATCGCTCGGCAACAGCTCGCCTCAGGAATCCGAAATGACAGGACACAATTTTGCAAATACTGTAGATTCAGGTTTTCGTCCTCACCATTTTTTCAAATGAGTCAAGACACATTTTCCGCTTGTCAAAATGTGAATGTTGCCGGTGCAAATTCACTGCCGAAAAGCACTGAGGAACATGTTTCAGACACCAGTGCATTGTTATTACAATTAATGCAACAAATGGGACAAAAGCTTGAAAAGTTAGACACAATGGAACAACACCAGAGACAAACACAGCAACAGTTATACACAGTGGAACAAAATCTCAAAAAGTTAGACACAGTGGAACAAAATCTCAAAAAGTTAGACACAGTGGAACAAAATCTTAAAAAGTTAGACACAATGGAACAAAATCTTCAAAAGTTAGACACCACACTTGAACAAACACGTGAAGATTTAACTACTGAGTTACATAACATTGAATCGAAATGTCAAAAAGTCTGTAATGACGTAAAAACACAAATTTGTGAGCATTTTCAACCTATTTTTTCGCGGCATGAAAATGCATTACAGAATCACGAAGCAGCCATAAAAGAACTGCAAACTATTGTTCGTCAAAATCATGAGACCCTGCAAGCTAAAATTGACTCAGTTGCATCTACCGATTCTGTTATGCAACTTGCAAAAACTCAAGAAAACTTAAAGGACACAGTAGATACTCTGAAAATTGGTTCAGAAAGACACATGGAGGAAATTAGTTCATTATCAGAGAAAGTAATTGAACTTTCGGATCAGCTAAATAATTTATCTACGAAGGTAGATGATAATCTGAATGACCCAAAACCGGTAGTCTTTAATGACACAGAAGAGAGTGAACAAATTAGGAAACTGAAACAAAATCTGAATCAAATTAATACGCAACACCAAAGAGAAATCCGGGAAGTACAAGATCAGCTGACACAGGTAATACAAGGGTTACGTATTTCAGAGGACACTCGCGCTCCAACACGGGAAGAGGGACTTAGAAATACGGATAAGCCACAAAATAATAACACAGGGCATTTCGGAAGTTATGAAAGAAATTGGCAATGTGCACCGAATTTTGAGATGGAACCGCCGACACGACGTAACAATGACCGACATGCGACTCGCCGACATGATGATTTTGACTATAAGCTGTTCATTACTACACGTAAATTCAAAACATTTAAGAATTCTGGCAACGACATTCATCCACAAGCGTGGCTCCATCAATTCTCTCATTGTTTTCCTCCCAACTGGTCGTTAGAACACAGATTAGAATTTATGTGTGGCTACTTAGAGAATGAACCAGCTGTAAGAATGCGATCGGTCATTCACGATTGCCACAGTGAAGGAGAATTTTACCATGCCTTCCTCTCAGCATATTGGTCTCAAGCCACACAAGACCGAGTAAAACATGGCATCATAATGATGAAACATTTCGAACAATCTGAATTCTCCAGTCTTGTGAAATATTTTGAAGACATGTTGCACAAGAATCAGTACCTGTAAAACCCATACAGCCCCTCAGAACTCATCCGCATTTGCTTAATCAAATTACCTGAACATATACGACATATTATTTTAGCAGGACGTTGCAAAGAAGACATTGAGGCTTTTCAGGGACTGTTACAAGAACTGGAAATTGACACTGACAATCGGCGAACGCGGAAACAGGAGCACAACAATTACAGGTCACATCTGTCACAATTCCGCGATGAAAGAAATAATAACTGGACACGACAAGGCTATTCTCACAACACATATCGTGACCAAAACAGACACCACCCGTATGACAACCGCTGGCAGAGTAGTAATAATTACAGGTAAAGATCACCTCTCCGTGGTAGTGACTATCACAGAGACAATCAGAGAAACAGACAATCTGGGAACCAAAATAATTATTATCAAGGGAGACAGAATAACTTTAGACGCAACGGTCCAGCGCGCAGTTACGATTCAGGGAGAAATTCTCCACCATGTGACCGACAAGAAAGTAACTATGGCATCTACCGACATGACGACAGACAATATGATCGTAACGACAGACCTGAATTGCATCAGAACTGGCAGGATTCAAACAGAGCAGGGCCCTCTCGGGGAGGTGAATTTGTAGAAGTTAGACCTCCAAATCCCAATAACGACACGCGCCAACAAAGGAACAGACAATGACTCGCACCGCAGGCAGCCGCGTGCGCCGACTGGCTCAGAGAAAAATAACATTGACGCTAACCTTGAGAAAAATTTTAGCACTCCTCAACGACGTATACCGCATCATAATTCCGTTCAAGTTGAAACACTGAGTACCAGGAAGAGTAAAGGACTGCATCACGTTTCTCATGTAAAACCGTTTATTGAAAGATAATCTGCTTTTTAACTTAGTCTTTGCTATAAAATTTTTCACTTTACATTACTAGTATGCTTTGTCAGACTTAACAAACTGTTAACATGCAACACTGTTTGAAGTTAAATATCCAGTCAAGAACCAAGAAAATTTATTTAAACAGAAATTACGAATGCATTGTTATTGTGAACAGATGACACAGTGTTATTGTGTGTGTACATTCTTGCTTGTTAGTTGCACGATTACGTAACGACTATAAGGCTCACATACTTAGAACATTTACCAATACTGCTAATGAGATTTTAATGCAACATTTTGGTTTACTTGAAAATATATTCTGGATTTAAAGTACTCGCTGTGAGATACCAGATGACACAGTGGTTAGTTTATGTGACAGCTACACGATTTTATCACGACGCTACTAATGAGTGACAATTTACAATGTTGCTTTTGTCGTGTATCTGTTTTATACCTGCACAGTTTTTCAGAATTCTTCTGGAAAGTAAAACATGTTTTAGTAGTAACTTTTGTGATATAGCTACAATGAGACAGCCTTTTCCGTAGCACAACAATACGTTACAGCACACTACTTTCTTCATCACGGCAATAAGCGTAATAACTAAGATATCTATACGCAAAGCATTTCACTTTTGTTTATCATGAGGTAAGGACATTGACTTTTGCAGAACTTAGCTTTTGGAGGACGATAACTACGACACTTCCACAGAGATTATCTTACAACAAGACGCACAGTTTAGCGCTACAGTACACGTATTTGAGTGATTAATTTTGTACTTAAAACATTTATTTTTTAAAGATATTTGAAGTACAATGATACAAAGTTTTTCCGTGATACATTTCATTCCATTGCAATAATCTGTAACACCTGAGGGTATAATTACATTAATCCTCAGGGGGGTACACGCCTACTTTGTGTACCATGTGTCTGGCAAGCACAAGGAGCCCTAGCTAATATGGTATTTGCTTATACAACTTTACACATCAGTACCATATTTCTATAACACAGAATTACACAGCTATCTGATTATTTGACAGAGAAACAAACATTCTTTTTACTACGTCAGTGACAGATGTTTACGTAATTACACAGTTGGATAACTTCATACTTATGTAATTGTATTTTGTCTGTACTTTGTGAACTGTTCATATTTTTTCGGAACCATTGTGATACTATGAGAGCTTTGAATGATGTATTTGGTAAGGGAGTATGATTTTTAAAGTACGTTTGAGGTAGATGACACTATTGAAATGAGCAGAGAATTTTTTTTTAGGTTTTGAAATTATTGTAGGAAGCTACGGCGATTTTGAGAGTTGACTGAGGTGTTATGATGTTATTATTACGATGACTATGTGTATTATGCTGTTGTGGTATGTTTATGATCAGCAAGCTGATGCTATATGAGTTATTTGATTATGCTACATATCTGTTATGATGAAATATTGAAGAAATGTCGACGAATAAGGTAAGGAATAATGAGTAGTGGTTAGGGACTCTGGTTTGTGAAAAAGGTTATTGGAAACCAAGAATCGTACTTTAAGAGTTATGACATGTGTGGGTATATGCGTGAACGTATCACAATGCTGGCGAAAATTTTTTGGACGCTGTTATATTTACAGGAATTTGTTTCTACACATTTGTAACGCAAATTTTCGACCTGTGAAATTTTTATATGAGACTGTCACTGTAGCGAAAACTGCTGTCGTAGATATTTCGGTAAGAAAGGTAAGTGACCGTGACGTAATTCGTTGTGAGCGGCCAGGTGTGCCAGCCGCCTTGAGAAAAAACCATTAGGTGGTAGAAAGAAAAAGGGAGGCCATTATCCTCACTATTGACATTCCTTTGTAGAAAGCACCGCAAATACGACACGCTCATTACTCAGAAACGTTCTTACATCTGCACACCTGATTAGGACAAGTGTCTATCTACAAGAATTGAGAGAATTTCTACTAACTTATGAAATGCCTCATGACTACTGAATGATTATTTTATGCTTTACTTTGTACATAGTTGCTTATTTCATTTGATATCTGGTTTCCAGCTGTGTTGCAGCATTAGTTTTATAAAATAAACTTATATGCATTTGCTAATGTGAACACTTTCTGTCATCAGATCTATTAAATAACTATTTTATGATCCACATTCTTCGAAAAAGGAGCTGTTGGAATGGAAAGAACAATAAGAAGGGACTGATAACGATAACTGCATATATAATTTTCTTTTCAAGTACTTGGTAATTTTTTGTAGAATTAGTTTTTGTGGTGCACCACTTTAATGACATAGATATTAAGATGTGAATAGACATTTCCCTTTTTCTGCATTGTTGACTTTAGTGTAATATTTTTCTGCTTGAACTTTGCCATGCTTAGGTATTAGTTATAGCATTTGCTGCTGCTGTTTGCCAGGCATAGTGTTACTGAATTTGACTTTGTCTTATTCTGTTAAGCCAGTTTTACTAATGATTTATTTTTATTGTTTGCTGCACATTGCCTTATATTAGTTTTAATACTGCAATTGCTTTGCTAATTTCTATAATGCTGCTTGCTTCGCAAATCTGCATTTTTTTCATTGCTGTTTGTGTTAATTGTTTTGTGCTGCTGCATTGCCTCATCCCTTAGTTTAGCATCTGAGCTCAGTAGATTTAAGTTAGCTTAAGAGGGGTAGACTATATAAGAAACTGACTATGGAGAATAGGTAAAGAATGCATTGCGAAGTTACATGAAAAAGATTTGGGCCAAAATGAGTATTGTACAATCAGAAATAATTATTTTGAAAGAAATATGAATAGAATACAGGAAGGAGGTATAGATAGGACTTTTTGGGAATGATGATGAATGAAGGGAGATCTCCAAGAAGCAAAGAAAGTTTTGTTTTCAAAATACTGCAGTAAAAGAAACCCTGTCCTTTCCTTGTGTTATCCCACTATGTGTTTGTGTACTCTTGTATATTTGTGTTTTTCCTGTCTTTATGTGTTTAGCTGATGTTGTTCTGTTGTAGAATTTTTCTAATACTGTGTTATTTACTTTGTAAAGATGTTTAGACATTATTTATTCTGTTTTGTTTTCATGCTCATGTATGAAGTTGATGTTTCGAAAGTTATTCTGATCTTTTATGTATGTACTCATGTCATAATACCTGTAACACTGATGTATATGTTATTTCGATTTTTTTGTAAAGCCTGTACTACAAATGTTATCTGTATTGTTATGTTCTTTAATGATGTATTTTGTACCTTTGTTATTGTATTCTCATGTTATAAAATTGTAATTGACACCAGTTCATCAAATTAAGCAACTTGTAAGTTACATTTAACTGCACACGTTTCTGTTGGTCATAGTATATGGACAATATGTGAGAAGTAGGGACTGATAGTGTTTGCATGTGTGTTATAATTCAGCAAGGGACTGGATAACAGCATTGCTGGTTCTAAGGACAATTCCAAAAACTTTGTGAGTGCACAAGTGGTGGTTATGGACTTGCTATATTATCCGCAAGACTCTTCAATGGTGATTGTGCACCTGCATAGTCACAACAGATGGCTGCTGGCCATCTCTACAAGGACTACAGTGGGTCTGCATCTTTGATGACCCATCAATACCATTATTTCTACAAGGACTGCAGTGGGTCTGCACCTTTGATGGCCAACCAATACCATTATTTCTACAAGGACTGCAGTGGGTCTGCACCTCTCGTGGCCCACCAATACCACAATCTCTACCAGGACTACAGTGAGTTTGCTCTGTGATGACCTACCTACCAATATTCTTCAAAACGTCGAATGACTCTGCTGTGGGTTTGCTCTGTTGTGGCCGATTACCTGTCAGCATGTCAAGAGTCAGCACTGTCTTTCCGTTGGAAGAACAACACTACTTCTTCAAGACTGCATGGAAATCCACTACTTCCGTGTGCTTTGTCTTTTACTGCTCAGACTTTGAGAAAAGAAACAGCAGTTTTACTGTGATGAATGATCAGGACTGTCTTTATGGACTGTGAGAAAATTTTAGCTTTTGACCAACATTGTATCAATAAGTGTGTGCATTTGATATCTTTGTTATTGTAATTATGAAAAATTTTATCAAATCATTATTGGCCACTGCCCAAAACAATTTGTAAAATTTTTTGTGGGGAGCATGGGGGCTATGTAAGTAGGCTGTATAGGTTTTCTTATTGGTAACGCTACGTAGCGCTCTGTATGAAAATCACTGGCTGTGCTGTGTGCAGTCTGTGGCTAGTTTGCATTGTTGTCTGCCATTGTAGTGTTGGGCAGCGGCAGCTGGATGTGAACAGCGCGTAGCGTTGCGCAGTTGGAGGTGAGCCGCCAGCAGTGGTGGATGTGGGGGGAGAGATGGCGGAGTTTTGAAATTTGTCATGAATTGCTATATATATATATATATATATATATATATATACATCATGATATTAAGGTAAATACATTGTTTGTTCTCTATTAATATCTTTCATTTGCTAACTATCCCTATCAGTAGTTAGTGCCTTCCATAGTTTGAATCTTTTATTTAGCTGGCAGTAGTGGCGCTTGCTGTATTGCAGTAGTTCGAGTAACCAAGATTTTTGCGAGGTAAGCGATTTTTGAAACGCATAGGTTAATGTTAGTCAGGGCCATTTTTTGTAGGGATTTTTGAAAGTCAGATTGCGTTGCGCTAAAAAAAAAATATTGTGTATCAGTTTAAGGACAGTCATGTATAATTGTTCAAAGGGGACGTTTTACATTGTCCCACGGTCCAGTCTCGATGTATGAGTGTCTAATGCAATCGTAAATGAGAATGTCGGTAGCTTAAGATCGGAAGACGTAGGGCTCGTCCGTTGCGGAGCCCCACGTTAACAACATGGGCAGGAGTGTGTTCTGACGCACGTGCACCTGCACCTGCATTGCATCCAGTCTTCAAAATTGCCACAGCTCGCCAGGTATCGTACTTTACAGATACTGCAAATCACTGACTTCCACATTCTACAATGAGTAGTGAAAGCCCAATATCTTGTCGCCTTCCCTTAGTTTCACCGTCCATCAACTACTTTCCGTAAATTCTCACAACAGTAACACATGAACAGCAGACCTGTTCCGCCTTTCCGAGATGATCGTTTCTAGGGGCCAATCCACAAAAGTCTGCCCTTTGTCAAAGTCGCTTACATCAGCAGGCGGGGGCAGTGATAAACATTGGTTGTCATGTTTTTGATCAAGAGTGTATACACTTAGTACTAAAACACTATAAGACAAAAAAGAAACGACGCACCGTGAAAGAATGGTTCGAATGGGGCGGAAAAACGGTAAATGTGGTGGTAGAGGGACTTGTGACTACACCATGATACGTCATGGACATGCTGCCTCCTCATGGTTATTTCTCATGGACAGTATCTTGACGCTATTTTTCAACAGCATATTTCTCGTCCACACATGGCATCTGTCTCCATGAATTGTCAGTGTGATGATCAGGTACTCCTGGGCCAGCGAGGTCTCCAGATCCGTCCCGAATAATACGTGAACAGGACCAGCTCTGACATCAAATCCATCCCAGTGTCAGTAACGAGAATACAAAAGACAAGTTACAACAGCTGTGATCCAGTTTGCCTCAGGAGGGACACAACGGCATTATGACACCCTTCCCAACAGAATCTGTGCGTGATCTAGGTCAGAGCGACTCCATCCTCACACTGGCACGTGGAATGGGCTCATACCGTCAAATTCTTTGTAAATTTCAGTCGGTTTTGTAATCACTTTAGTAATATCACAGTAACTCTCAGCCTGTGAAGTTACATTTTATTTCCTCCTCTTCTTCTGGGTTCTTTACTTTTTTGCAGGATGTGTATTGCTGTGTTGATGACCCACAATATGAGCTGCGACTGGTGGCCCGACTGACCTACACTGCAGGAAAATAATTAGTACACCCGTTTAGAGGTTTTCAATGCATTCAAGATTTATTGTTAAAAGAGTGATTACATTTACAGTATAAGCAGTTCCGACTTTCCAGGTATGCACCCATGCTTAAACTCCCATATTGGCACGTGGTGTAGATTCCATGGATGACAATTCAGGCGCTGACTCTGGCAACCAGTCGCTTCTACAGATGGTGAGTAGTGTCCAGGTATACGTTACGCCACGCTCTCTCGAACTACTCGAGTAGTTTTGTAACAATTCTTAACTGACGAGTCACGCAAATTACTTCTCGTCCCATCATATCCCACATGGATTGGAAACAAGTCCCGAGCTCGTGCTGGCCAGGGAAGTTGCTACACTTCTATCAGAGCACGTCGAGTTTAGCGGGCAGCGTATTGGGGAACATTATAATGTTGGAACAACAAATCACCTTCCTGCTACAAGAACTACAAAAGAACGGGTTTAACCACATTTTGCACGTTCCGAGCGCTGTTTAGTGTTCCCTGCAGCAACACTCAAGGCAAACGAGAGTTGTAGCTTATCGCGTCCCGGACCATAAGTCCTGCGGTGGAGCTAGTGTGTCATTGACGATGCACTCTACGAGACAGCGCTCACTAGGTCTACGTCGTACACGCAAACGACCATGACTTGCGAGCACTCAGAGTCTGCTTTCGTCGTTGAAGATCACGGCGCACCATTCCATCTTCCAGGCGATACTCTGACGACACCAGTCAAGCCACGCATGTCGATGCTGTGGCATGAGTGGAAGAGGTATGTGTGTGCCCATAGTCCCAATGTTAATAACCGGTTCGTGACAGTCCGTGTTGACACGTCCGGGCTCAAAAGCCCTCTTATCTACGAGGGTGAGTCAAACGAAAACCTTAAATATTTTTTTTAAATATTATTTACTGTGCAAAAGTGGTACAAAGCTGTATCACTTTTCAACATAATCTCCCCCACGCTCAATGCAAGTCCTCCAGCTCTTACAAAGTTCATAAATTCCTTTAGAAAAAAATTATTTTGGTAGTCCGCGCTACCACTCATGCACCGCGTGGCGTACCTCTTCATCAGAACGGAACTTCTTTCCTCCCATTGCGTCTTTGAGTGGTCCTAACATATGGAAATCTCTTGGGGCAAGGTCTGGTGAGACTGTGGATGAGGAAGACACTCAAAATGCACCTCTGTGATTGTTGCAACTGTTGTACGGGCTGTGTTGCAAGAGGACTCCTGCTGACAGCAATCCACGTCGCTTTGATTTGATTGCAGGCAGCAGAAGATTTTTTAGGAGACCTGTGTTTGATGCACTGGTGACAGTGGTCTCTCTAGGCATGTAATGCTCCAAAATGACGCCTTTTTCGTCCCAAAAAAGAGTCAAAATGGTTCAAATGGTTCTGAGCACTATGGGACTTAACATCTGTGGTCATCAGTCCCCTAGAACTTAGAACTACTTAAACCTAACTAACTTAAGGACATCACACACATCCATGCCCGAGGCAGGATTCGAACCTGCGACCGTAGCAGTCGCGCGGTTCCGGACTGAGCGCCTGAACCGCTAGACCACCGCGGCCGGCAAGAAAGAGTCAGCATAACCTTCCCTGCTGATAGTTCTGTCCGAAACTTCTTTGGTTTTGGTGATGAGGATTGGCGTCATTCCTTGCTCGCTCTCTTCGTTTCCGGTTGGTGGAAGTGGACCCAGGTTTCGTCCCCAGTATCGATTCTTGCAAGGAAACCATCACCTTCTCGTTCAAAGCGCCGAAGAAGTTCTTCACAAGCATCAACACGTCGTTCTATCATTTCAGGTGTTAGATGCCGTGGCACCCATGTTGCAGCCACTTTGTGAAACTGGAGCACATCATTCACAATGTGGTGTGCTCACCCATGACTAATCTGTAAACACGCTGCAATGTCATCCAGTGTCACTCGGCGGTTTTCCTTCACTATGTCTTGAACTGCTTCAATGTTCTGTGCAATCACAGCTCATTGTGCCTGACCTGGAGAGGAGCATCTTCCACTGAAGTCACACCATTTACGAACTTCGTACTCCATTCATAGACTTGGTGCTGTGACAAACATGCATCACCGTACTGAACCTTCATTCGTCGATGAATTTGAATAGGTTTCACACCTTCACTACGCAAAAACCGAATAACAGGACGCCGTTTTTCCCTGGTGCAAGTCGCAAGTGGGGCGACCATCTTTATACCGACACTGCGACGGTATTTGTGCATCTGCACTACGCTGCCACCTACAGGCCATTCTGCACGCTGTTTGTAGCACGCTTACCAACTTACAGGATAACAGGGTGAAATTTCGATTTGTTATTACAAATTTAAGGTTTTCATTTGACTCATCCTCGTATGTTGTGGTGGCTGTACGATCTGCCACAGCTGCCCTCGTAATACGACGATCCTGGCGGGCGTCTGTGCTGCGTGGATGTCCAGAACTTCGTCTACCAGTGTGAGAATGTTCACATGACCACTGATACCAGCGTCGTTGCACAACTGAAGCAGCACGTCCAGTTTGTGTGGTAGTTCTCCCAGAGGAGCATCCTACCATTCGGAAGGAAGGCCCCAATTGGCTGCAGGAAGCAAGAGTGCGACTCCATGGCATGCATCACACCATACACCACATCACATGCACCATACTGAGCTTTCTGAATGTTAGCATTTCCCACACAGGTGGCGCTCTGGTAGCTATGCTATTACGCTACCATTTGGCAGATGTCGTTGAAAGCATTATCAGTACTTGTACTAACCGCCAGGTGGCAGGTTGTCACGTGCTCAAAACAGACGTCGTCTTCCCAGGTGTAGTAATTTTTTGCCGCAGTGGTAACACCGGTTCCTGTGAGATCACCGAAGTTAAGCGCTGTCGGGCTGGGCTAGCACTTGGATGGGTGACCATCCGGTCTGCCGAGCACTGTTGGCAAGCGGGGTGCATTCAGCCCTTGTGAGGCAAACTGAGGAGCTACTTCATTGAGAAGTAGCAGCTCTGGTCTCGGAAACTGACATACGGCAGGGAGAGCGGTGTGTTGACCACATGCCAATCCATATCCGCATCCAGTGACGTCTGTGGGCTGAGGATGACACGGCTGCCGGTCGGTACCGTTGGTCCTTCGTGGCCTGTTCGGAAGGAGTCTAGTTTTAGTTATATAGATCCACCACTGCACATCAGTAAGTAGTGTCCTAATACTTATTCATGAGACTGATTTACATTCGTTGCCTACAGCATCCCCGATACGAGCGCAGATCGCTTGAGGTTGTATATAGAGAAACCCACACGCCAGACAGAGAGAGACATGCCGACGCCGCCCCCCAGCCGCAGCGGTGGCCGCATGCGTGGCTAGCAGGTGAGAGCGTCCCTCGGCGGCTAAAAACCGCCCGTCCCCCTAGTGGTCGTGTAATAGCGGCGGCTGGCTGGGAGAGGAGAGGCGCCGTTTCCTGCAGATTACCGCCGCCCGGATATTGTGCTGGCCGCCGGCGCCACACCAATATCCTGGCCCCGTCTGCCCCGGGCGCCGTAACCAGCGTCACGCGACCCGCACACACCTTTCTCGCTCAGAGAATAGGTCGGCGGCGGCGCACCGAGCCGTGGGATAGAGGCTAGGCGAGCGCCGGCACCGACGCCTCTATACGCTGGACAATCTACGACGAGCGTTCAGTAAGTAATGCAAAAAATTTTTGCTCCCCCATTTTCGGCTGAAAAAATTCGGAATTTGTTGTGCGACATCAGGGATTATTTTAGCTTCAGCCCTTATAGTTTCACGAAGTTCCGATCGGTGGCGGCGTTTTAGGGAGCCTTCAAAATGGTGTCTGTTACGGAGGTGCGTTCCAAGGGCCTTTTTGTGGTAAACCAGAGCATCGAAGAAACTCATAGCAGCTTGCAGAATACCTACGGAGACACGGAAGTGAGCAAAAGCACAGTAAGTCGTACGGCGAGGCGTTTGTCATCAAAGCATGAAGGTCGCAAGAACCTGCCTGGCCAGCCGCACACAGTTGTGACTCCTGCAGTGTTGGAACGTGCGGAGAGTCTCATTTGAGGTGATCAACGGATCACAGTGAAACACCTCGCTGCACAACTAGAAGTCTCTGTCGCTAGTGCTGACACACTCCTCCACAGATGGCGTACTCAAAGGTGTGTGCCCGATGAGTTTCTCGCAGCATAACAGAACACCACAAAGACCAACGAAGGACCATGTGTGCGGAAGTGCTTGCGAATTACAAGCCTAATCGTAACAATTTTTTGTCCAAAATCGTCACAGGAGATAAAATATTGATTCATCACTCCGGAACGGAAACAAAATCGCAACTCATGGAGTGGAGCCACACCATCTCTCCTCCGAAGAAAAAACCCAAAGCCGCACCATCAGTTGGGGAAAATCATGACGACCGTCTCCGATAACTCTGAAGGTGATACACTGTTGGATGATATCCCTCAGGATGCAACGATCAATTCTGTATTGTGCTTCCCTCAGTAAATTGAAGAAACCTTTTCAGAGTATTCGTAGCCACGGAAATTCAAACGAACTTCGTATTCCTCATGACAGCTGTAACACGCCAAGAAACCCGAAAACCCAAATAAGAATGTCATGATAATTTAAAGTAGGGAACAGTGTTGCCCTGACAGATACGACAACTTTGACAATAACATAACACCTTAAAGTTTTGATGAACACCAATTTCAATAATTACTGAGTATGTCATGATATAAAGGTAGAAACAAAGAGAGGTTATTTTTAATTAGCTATCAAACACCTCAGTAATAACTGCAAATAAGGAAGACGAAAGTTGAGTCCAAAGTAATCTGTCGGTCAATGATAACATTTATTGTGAAAGAGAGTTGTAAACGCGGCGAAAAGGAAATTCAATGCGTCTACAATGCTCGATCGTCGAAAAGTTAGTCGCTTGCTAGCTTGCTTGCTATCAACTCGAGAGAGATCACCGTTTGTTACAGTACTACAAACGGAACGCTACGAGATTGTTTCTATTAAAAAAAAAAGTAATATTGTGTGATAGAGATGCGCGGACTTTGTTCTCAGTTATTCTGACTTGAGAGCTTGAACTGAAGTGATGTTCTGATAGTGTACGACGAGTTAATGACCTTTAATTATTTGAGATATTATTGTTGGACTCAACCTTCATCAAAGTGAACAGTTACAACGAAGAATGGACACAGTATCGAAGACTGCAATACCTGATTAGCCTGGAGTAGGAAACATTAATACGACCACACGAAGATAATACAAATACGCGGATTGTAAAAGTTGTCGTAATTGTCACAATCACCGAAATGAAAAGGGTCGTAATTGATCTGATCCATCGGTGTGCGTGTGGTGTGATGATTATAAACTAACTCCTAAGGAGGAACAATAAAATTGTTCGTCAGTAATGGAAATCTCACGTGTTGGCTCCATCATTAATTGAACTGTGTGATAGTTGATGATCAAAATTAATTAACTGTGAACATTTGAATTGAATGAGTGACTTGATGAACATTGAGCATTGAAAGGAGTGTTTTAGCGAAATAATATCGCGACGCACGAAAGCCAACGTAACAAGAACTACTGATACTGGACTGCAAATGAATTTTTCCTCGCTTCAGTGGTGTAAAACGACGCCGGTGGTGAACGTTTCACTCAATACTGCAATAACTAACTAACCAAGCATAGCAAATCATCATAAAACCATAACAGACAATTAAAATCAGCAGTTCGCATCGCTGAGAAGACTGCGTGGACTCGCAAACGCATTTTCGTACGTTACACGAGGAACAATTTTCGTTAGAGATTTTCAGGTGCTGTTCCACGTTATCCGACGGGGACAACCATCACTGCAAGTCGCGTCTCCATTCCACCGACCGAGCTGTAGCAGTAGCGGCTCAACATCAACAGCGACAACAAAAAGGGGAGAAGGGACGTCACACAATGAAAGGCCTCACACATGTCTACGAAGCCGTGAGGACCTCACGAAACTTCATTGGACTTCATCCTCGTCCACCTTACAGTTCAGATCTCGCATATTCCTTCCGTTTGGCCCAGTGAAGGATACACTTGACGGTAATCAGTACGCGGTTGATGGAAAGGCTACTGATACAGCAAGACTTTGGCTCAGACTTCGACCAGTAGAGTCGTACTATGCGGACACATTGTACGGAGACTATTTTGAAAAATACGGTTTTGTAACCAAAAGAGTCGGAAATAATAAGTTGTATTGGAATCCTGAATAAAAGCATCCAGCTTTTAGAAAAAAAATGTGTTTCTCTACTTATTGGGCACACGTGTAGCTACTGATTCATTTCTATTGAGCATCGAATATGTTGCACAGTGAGCCGTAGAGTAAGATTCATCAACAGAGAAGAGAGGTTTTGCCATTCAACTTGGTTTTAGATAGCAGTGAGATAACCATTTATTTTGTATTAAATGTTTTTTCTCATTGCTGCTAAATGTTCAGTAATACTAAACCAACGTAAACACAGGCAGAGTATACGAAACAGGTTCTCAGAAATGTGAGTAAATGAAACCGGTATGATTGCCGGGGCGGCGAGTATAGAGGAAAGTACGACAGTACCGCTATTATTCTCCATATACATAAGCTTACTGGCAGCTAGGATGAGGAACAATCTGCCACTGTTTGATGATGATGCTGCAGCGTGCGTGAAAGCTACGAAACACCTCAGTGGTTTGCAAGTCGTAAGAGATAGAATACAATTTACGTTACTGGAATACGTGAGGCGGAATCTCCTGCCCACGTCAGAACTACCCTTAAGGATCACCATTGATAATATTCGTACAGCAGTCTAAATGTCCTATAATGAAGACCCAGTGACTTGAACGGTGTTACGCTCAAGGCTGTTGGGAGCCATCAAGGACACTCCAAGACAGGAAATCAGAGAGACAATGCAGAGAGCAGGCAACGATAGTACCGTTTAGGTTACAGGTTACCGGAGCCCGATAGTAACACAAATTGCAGACGTTCTGGACAGTTGTTCCAGGAGAGAACTTCACTTCAGAGAATTAAATGGTAGCTCCATCCGCCGCCTAGACACTGTTGCAAGGCGTCGCAGCTGAAGACGACCACGAAAAGGAACGTCTTAGCAGAGGCAGCAAGCTTGATGCGTCAGTGGGTTAGGGTGCTACTACAGCAGTACCCACTCGCAACACGATTGAGGTCGGTGCCAAGCGACGTAAAACACTGCAGTTGATGGGCATAATAGTGAAACTTCCCCTTTTTACGTAAAGAAAGACTGTGCTGGTAAACTTCTATGTTATTTGATGCAGAAACAGCTGAGTAAAACTGAGCGTAATCATACAATTTTCACTTTATTTATTCTGATCATTTCTAAACTGACACACAATATTTTAGCGCAAGACAATCTGACTATCAATAATCCCTACAAAAAAATAGCCCTGACTAACAATAACCCATACACTTCATGAATCACTTACCTCACAAAAATCTTCGCCGGCCGGTGTGGCCGAGCGGTTCTAGGCGCTTCAGTCTGGAACCGCGCGACCGCTACCGTCGCACGTTCGAATCCTGCCTCGGGCATGGATGGTTGTGATGTGCGTAGGTTAGTTAGGTTTAATTAGATGTAAGTTCTAGTCCCATAGTGCTCAGAGCCATTTGAACCATTGGAACGAGTCAGCTTCCCACCCCGCATAGCATACGGCACTAGAGCCACGCCAGATGCACAGCTGCCAACCTCGTTGCAAACAACCTCCGGTACGTAGGACGTAATTTCTCGAGAATGGAAAGATATATCGCGCTCCTTCCACCGTTAAAAACAGTATCGATGTTTTAGCTGTTTCTTGTGCAACAAGCTATGACCTAAAACCCACCAAACGTAAACTGGCCAGGACAAAATTCTCCCCTATAAACTTTTCAAAATGTGCTTGATGGGTTACGTTTTTTTGTGAAGTATTACAATAACTGTGGGTCATAATGAAAAGTGGAGCAGTTCATAGTCAAGCTCCAGCGCCAGACTATATATTAAACAGTTTTTGTACCAAATACCTTCGTGAAAAGCTAATGAAAAAGACTACACAGTGGACAACACATACGACCCGAAAACAACGTTTTTTGTTATGTTTTTACATAAAAAGTATAAGTTTCACTGAAGCACTAACCACAGAGACGAATGAAGCTTTGCTTGATTTACATAAACCATAATATTATTTGAAATTTCCCTCGCTGTGTGCCATATGGCACAAGCTGCGTGGAGCGACCAGAATCCGTGATGCGATGGGATATACGACGGAGATGGTGTCGGTGCCGCATCATTGCTGTCCCAGCGTGGACTACATCAGTCGCTTCAACAACATTTACGGAAAAAAAATCGCAACAACAAAAAATAACTAATATAGAGTAATGAAATTTCGAGAATATATCTGTCTATGTTACACATTTAAGTCATTAACATTGCAAAATCACAAGTTAATGTGAGCACAAGATAAGCCATTCCAAATGTGAACTGCTGGTACGATAATAACCGCCAGAATATTGAATGCAAGCATGAAAACCTGTATGTATAGTGTTGTACAGGTACTGAGTGTCACTTTGTGGGATGGGGTTCCATGACTGGTTCACTTGTTCAGTCAATATAGAGACGTTAATGGGCTCCGGAAAGGCTCAAAATCATGAAAAGTTCAATTTTTACTTTTTTGCGTTTTCTGAATCTGCAGACTATTACCTTTTAATAGATATATAATTTATTCAATTCCGAAGACCACAACTATTTTTATTTTTTTTTTGAAATGTGTTCTACATGGGCGTGACCCACTGTGGCGCTGTTAAACTGCTGTCAAATGGTGTTATTATTATCGTCCGTGTTCATCAGATACATTTTAGTGATGTGAGATAAAGTATGTGTTGTGGCTAACCTGTGATGGTTCAATATATATCGCTGGTGTGATTGTCGATTATTTCATGTTTATTTACTCTGTCGTTATCTCGAAAATATTCGTAATTAATTCTGTTTCTTGAGTTTCTGTTTTGTTGAAGTATAATAATGAGTAAAAGTAAAGTTATTAGAAATCCTCTGAAGGCTTTTAAGAAAAGGAGAAATGTTGGAAAGCCAAAGGTATGTGTTATTACTGTAAACAATAAAGACGATAACCAAGTGAGTGAACCTAACCTCTCAAGTACACCTGCCCATAGCAGTCAAAGTGGGAAAGAAAATACTTCACAGAAGAAGCTTGGTTCAATGAGTGAAAACTATGAATGTTTTATGGGCGAATCGGATGTGAATGAAATATTTGATATGTCGGTTCTCAAAGGAGTTTTTTCAAACTGTGTAAGATGAATTCATTGTAGTGAAGTTGGTCTGGAACTCTCCATAATAAAGCACGTAGGACTTGCTAGTGAAATACAACTGAAATGTGATAAGTGTCCATACACGACCCCTTTTGGAACAGTGTTGCAGTAACTGCGACTGAAGAAAATGGTAGCAAAATCTACGAACACAACATTAGATTTGTTTATTCCTTGCGTTCAGTTGGTAAGGGTGCTACTGCAGATGCAATTTTCTGTGGCATCATGAATCTTCCAAATCCCCCAACCAAGTTTACGACCTATAATAAATTAATAGGGTCTAAAGTAGAAGATGTCTGTATAGAATCTATGAAGAACGCTGTGGAAGAGGCAATAATGGAAAATAATGGTAACAGAGATTTGACTGCAGTGTTCGATGGTACCTGGCATAAACGGGGACACACATCTCTTCATGGTGTAGTATCTGCCACCAGTATGTATACAGGGAAAGTTTTATATGTAGCAGTAATATCAAAGTACTGTAGATGTCTACAAAAATATAAAGGTACACATGAAAATAATTGCAATGCTAACTATAATGGCAGTAACGGAGGAATGGAAGTGGCTGGTGTTGCCAGTATATTCCAGCGTTCTGAGGCGTGTGATAAAGTGCGATATGTTAATTACCTTGGTGACGGTGATTCTAAAAGTTTCAAACATGTTCAAGGACTGAAGCCCTATGGTGATGATGTTGTAGTGCAGAAATTTGAGTGTATTGGACACGTACAGAAGCGAATGGGAACAAGACTTCGGCGACTGAAAGCTTCGTACAAAAAACAAAAACTCAGTGATGGTAAAGGGTTGGATGGGAAGGGAAGGTTAACTGACAGTGTAATTGATAAAATACAGAACTATTATGTAATGGCTATTAGGCAAAGTACACAAAGTGTCGACGAAATGAAGAAGGCTGTTTGGGCTCTTTTTTTTATACTTCTTCAACCGATGAAAATCCCCAACATAGCTTGTGTCCCAAAGAAGAAGACAGTTGGTGTAAATATAACAAAGGATTGCTAACTGGTGAAGTGTACACTCATAAGCATAGTCTGCCTCATGCAATAATGGAGGTGATAAAACCTATTTTCAGAGACTTAGCAGCACCTGAACTGTTGAAAAAGTGTATTCACGGAAAAACTCAAAACCCCAATGAAAGTGTAAATAGTGTTATATGGTCGAGAATCCCCAAGACTGTATTTGTTGGAATAGAAACACTTCACTTTCGTGTGTATGATGCTGTTGCGACTTTCAATGATGGCAACATTGTAAGGTGCAAGGTATTTAGAAATATGGGAATGAAGATAGGTTCTAACATGGTACGAGCGATGCTTGCTTTAGACAAGGAACGCCTTCGGGCTGCAGACAGGGCTGTAAAGAGTCTAGAAATACAAGCAAGAGTAAACAGGAGGAGGAACAAGAGGAAGCTGGAGGAGGAGTTTTCAGAGGATGAAGATAATCCATCCTATGGACCTGGAATGCACTAAAAAGTTAATCCAATCTTTGTCGCTCGATTCCCAAAACTTTTATTTTCTCATACTAATTACATGTTTTCTAAGGATCTTCCAAACATATTTGTTTCAAACTTTCAGTAAATGTTACACAGTACCTTCTGCATAATTTAACACAGCCTTTTTCCAAAAAACTGTATATTTTTGAATATATAAATAAAAAATTGCAAAAAAATGTTGTGAATTTTCATTACAATTGAAAAAAATCGTCTTTAATAACAGAACTAAAATTTTGTAAAATCCCTGCGTTAAGTTGTAGCCCATATTCCAATAAATAATTTGTAAAAAGTTCAACTTCCTACCTCAAATACTTTGTGAGGAGAGATGTAATTTATAAGAGTTATTTTAACATTGCAAGTATAGGGCGTTCCGGAGCCCCTTAACGCTGTTTCTGGGTGATGTCATCGGTTGATGACCGACATGTGCTCGACTGGAGACATATCTTTTGTATGTCCATCTTTTTAGCAGGAGGTCTCTGGAACGACGGCCGTTTACTATCGTGACAAATAAAAACGCCTACAGCCGTCCTTATGATTTTATTTTATTTTGTCGCTACCAGTTTCAACACTTCAGTGCGTCATCTTCAGGCCGGTATGCATAAAACATTAAAGATAGCATTATCAACTTATCAGTCAAGTAACATAGTAACAATGGCAAGACTCTACAAATGAACTTACGCCGAACGTTTGACAGAACATATACATCCATTGTCACATATATAAAATACACCATCACGAATTTCCACTCAATACATTGTACAATTATACTATCTTCTAAAACTTCTTTCAATACTATTCATGATTTTTATTGGACAGTTGTACGCACATTATCTGCACAACCCTGAAATAACTTACTGTAAGACAAAATAACTGTAAAAGGTGATAAATGGAAGGAAACAGTACCTCACAAACAAGTAAAAAGAAGGAGCATGACCTATGTGTCCTGTCAAAGTATAAAATCCTTAGTTGTACACAGATGAGGGGTATACACTATGTCATATCTATAAAATGAACGTCCAAGACGTGGTATAAACCGAATGTAGGGCCCACATATATAGAACGTATGAAAGACGCCCACAAGGAAACTGTTCATGATGCAAACATTCATATGCGAATGCATCATATATCATGTACTGCCATGAAACAATCACACACAGGGATATTAAGTAGCCCACAAGGATGTAGTGTATCAAGAAGGACGACTCAAAAATATATATATACGTGAAAAAACCAGAAAAGTTTACTGAGTAGCACACCACCCAAATATTACCTTTGTGTTTTAAACAAAAGTGATCACGAAGAAATAATTGAAATATAAAAAAATAGATATGAATAAATGTATTGTAACTAGTGCACACTTAGGTCTTTCGATGACATTAAAACCAAAAGCCATTACATGCCAGCAATTAGAAAATTTCCAGTCATTCAAATCGTGTCAAAGTGAAACCACATTATTAATTGACCAGTGTAGAGGCCACACACCATGCTCATAATTAAAGCATAAGACGGTTGTAGGTATTTTTATTTGTCACGGAAGACATATCTGGTGATCGAGCAAGCCAAGGCAACGTGTCGAGACTCACTGGGGAATTTTGGGTTACAACAGCGATGTGTTATCCTGCAGTTACCGTCCCCCCCTCCCACCCAATGCTGTTTATGAATTGCACCGCAACAGCGTGAATCACCAGATTGACGTACAAATTTGCAGTCAGGGAGTGTGGGAAAACCACGAGAGATCTCCTGCTGTCATAGAAAATCACACTCCAAACCATAACTCTAGATGTAAGTGCAGTGTGTCTAGCATGCCAACAGGTTGGTTGCAGAACCTCAACTGGGCTCCTCCCAACCAACCCACTGCCATCACTGGCACCGAGGCACGTGCAGCTATCAACAGCAAACACAGCAGACCTCCACCCCTCCCTCCAATGAGCTGTCGCTTGACTCCACTGAAATCACAAGTGGTGGTAGTTTGGGGTCAGTTGAATGCACGCTAAATGGGGTCTGACTTGGAGCTGTCCTTGAGGTAACCGATTTGTAACAGTTTGTTGTGTCACTGTGGTGCCATGTGCTGCTCAAATAGCTGTTGCACACGCAGTACGATGCGGCGGAACCACATGCCGAACACTGTGGTCTTCCCTCTCCGTAACGTCACGTGGCCGTCCGGAGCCCGGGTTTCTTGCGACCGTTCATTCTCGGGACCAGCGCTGCCAGCAATCATGTGCAGTGGTTATACCCTGCCAGGTCTTTCTACATTATTGTAAAAGGAACATCCAGCTTCTCGTAGTCCTATTACAAAACATCGTTCAAAGTCAATGAGGTGTTGACAATGGCACGTCCAGTGTGAAAGCGCCACTGTTACGCGACTGGCGGAAATTTGAATAGGCATCATCTATCAGATTGTGGGATGGCGAATTGATAACAATATCTGTCCGTCGCCATCCCTTTAGAAGAGCCTGAAAACTATTTCCGCCGTAAGCCAGGAAGCGATGGAGAACATATTGACCATACTTTCCGGTCTGCATGGCCACATTCTTCTCGTGCTCACTGAGAGAAATGTTTCTTCTCTTTATTTCTTCAGGGGGATCAGGAACTATCACTATTAATAAAAGTTTTGCATTCTATCTGATTCATAAATCCAGTAAGAGTTCACACAAACTCACTTTTTTTTCTCCGTAAAGGATGAGGTCCCTCCACGCCCACACCAACGTGGTGACCAAACCAAAAGTTCTACTGTCACCTCCGCATAACATGTAAGTTTTCAATTCGTGAGTCACAGGATGCGGGCTGTGATGTTGTCCATGCGTCTGGGTAGGCTTACCCATTGCCAAGGTCTACCAGGAGACAGAAAGTGGACGAAAGCGATCGAACGGTAGCGGTTTGTATGGGCAGAGGGAAAAAAATCCCAAGGCAAGCGCCAAGGGGAAAAAAGTTCAGCGACAGTAGGACAGGCAGTAAGGGCAGTAGCGGCTTGTTAGCTGCGACAGTGCATGCAAGGTGTGGTTACGTTAGTGCGAGGTATCGTGCATCGTTACCTTTGTCGTTGCGGGTGCTCGTTGTAGGGCCTGCTGCAGCTGCTGCGTCCCTGTAACAGTTCCAGGTCGTCATACATTAGTGGGCGATCGGTCATAGATCAGGTCACAGTGTAGGGGGGGTGTGTGGCTGGTTTGATTGCTGTGTACAGTGCGGTTTCCCTACGATTGCCTGTTTTTCGGCTGGTCGAGCATCTGGGGTTGCCAGTAGTAGCTGTGTTGCAGGAGCTCCCCAGTACTGTCGTGTTAGCGTGCTGTGGACCACAGATGTTTAGTTTCTTACTAATAGTGTCTTTGGTCTATTATGTTTGCATCTATGGTTGTGGTCGTAGTTACCCAGAGAAAGGATAAACGGGTTACCCGATTGACCCGTGTTTCTGTACAGTCGTGCGGAGAGTTTTTGGAATACCTGCAAGATGGTATCTAGCCGATATTCCCGGTGAAGATCCGCGGGGCGTGTGTAGTTCGGAGCGTTGCTTGTGATTCTGAGTACTTCGTTCCGTATGAGCTGCAGACGGCGCAGGCGTGTGGGCGCAGCGTATCCCCAGACGGGAGGAGCATACATCAGAAGTCTGATCGTTTTCAACAGCAACGTTGAGTGTCGTTGTTATGCCCTTGAGGAGGGTCACGTCTAACACGTCTGTCCTGTGACCCCTCCGGTAGGGAATGTGCGTCGGTTCGGTCGGTGCTAGTGTAATGTAATTTCTTCCTAGTGCGTGTTCGTATAGTTTCTTGACGTTGGAGTTTCGTATACGTGAGTCCCAGTCAGGGTGTTTTGCGTTAAAATCTCCAGCGGCGATTACGCGCGGTAATATGTTGAGTATAGTGCTGATGTCGCGTGTCTTGATGTTCTTAGGGGTGTTGTATACTGACACCAGTGTAGTGTAGGATCCGTTGAACTTGACAATGACGGCGGTTGCCTCTAACTTTTCAAGTTCAGGGAGCACTATGTTCGTGTGTTCTATGTCTTTGTGTATGATGATGGCCGTTCCACCGTGACCGGAGGCGTCCAGTAACAAGCGGTACGACAGACGCAGTATCCGGTGAAGTTTAGGCGGTTGCGAGGTTTGAGCTTAGTTTCGCTCAGGATACCCTTACGCTCCATGAGCGCGGCAAGTTCCTCCCTTTTGTTGTTCATCGCGTCTGCGTTCCAGAACAGGATATGTGATAGTGTCTGGTTGTTTGCGATTGGGGCTGGGTGTGGCGTGTTATCCATGAAGGGGTGTGAACAGTGTGGTGAGTGCCGTTTGTATGGCAGCCCAGTACTGCCTGGGTTGGGCAGCCATGAGCTGTGTGAAAAGTTCAGTGACAACCGCCACGATCTTGCTAAAGATCTGAGCGCTCGTATGCTGGGGGAATAGTGTTGCCAATATTCCTTCTAGTGTTGTGTTGGTGTTGTGCGTATCGGCCTGTGGCTCGGTTGTAGTGTTGGCGGCCGCTGGTGCAGGTGTTGGCGTTACGTGTGGGCTGGCGCTTGTGTTGCTGCTGTGTGGTGCAGTCTGTGGTGCCTGTCTTACAGCTGTGGTGAGGGGTGGAGTAATGTGTGTGCTGGTGTCTCTAGTTTTCAGACTGTGTGCCTGCGTTTCGGTGTTCTGTTGTTGCTGGATGGCTTGTTGTGGTGTGCGTGTGTTCCCGTTCCTGTTCCCTCGTGGTCGCCTATGGTTTCTCCGGGTTCTAGGCTATGGGGCTCCTTGTGTGGGTGCGTCTTCCTGTGCGATGTGCGTGGTTTCGCAGGCCGTGGGCTCAGGGGGTGGGGTCGTGTTGTTTTGGTACCGGTGTGGCTGTGGTGTTTTGTGTTGTCTGAGACGGTTGTGTTGCTGTCGCAGCGGTTGTGTCAAGTGCGTGTGATGGGCGCAGAGGTTCCGCGACCCGCCCCGCTCCTCCAGGACGCGTAGCCATGGTGAACGATATTCCGTTCCTAACAGGTTTGGTGCGGGCCTTGGACGTGTTATGGCGTTGGGTGCCTTCAGTTTTTGTGTTTTGCGCCTCTGCGCCTCTATGTATGCGTCGCAGCCCCTGTAGTTGGCCGAGTCGCCTTGACCACAGTTGACGCAACGGCGTACATTTTGCTGTATGAGTGTGCAGGCGTTGGATGCGTGCTTGCCAGCACATCTGCGGCAGCGGAGTGCCAGGCCACAGCGAGGGGCCGAATGACCGAATCGCTGGCATTTGTTGCATTGTTGGGGGATGAGTGGTGGTTCGGATAGTCCTACCCTCAAGTCCATCTGCAGAAGGCTCTTTATCTACAGAAGGCCGCTGGAGGCAGCCATATCGGCCGTCTCGACCAGGTAGTGTGGCAGACGGGCGTGTGAGCGGAAGTCCGTCATCCGGGAAGCACTTTTGCACTCGAAACCCAAGAAGTTGAGCGCCGCTTGTACTGTTGTGTTTGGGGTACTGGGGGACCCACTACGTTGACCACGTACTGCTGTGTTCGTTCTTCTGCTGTCCTGTACGTATAGTGCTCGATCCCCTTTTCTTTGAGGAAGATAAGGAGATCTTTGCATTTAGTGTTCGTAGATATGTACAATGAGGCCTTATCCCCACAGTACTTGGTGTGAAGCGAACAAGGTGTGTGCCTTTCCGCGAATATTGTGTTGAGGACACTAAGGTCCCCATCATTTTGTTTTACAGCCTGGGGGGGGGGGGGGGGGGGGAACCAGTCTTTTGTTGTGCGGGCATAGCTGCGGTTGGTGTTTCTGTGTTGTTGCTGACCGCAGGTTGGCTCATGTTGGTTGGTGTGTCTGTGTCCCTAGCCGGGAGTACGGGTTTTGGTGTAGGCAGCAGCGCCTTTCGGCTGCGTTAGCGAGTGTGGTTGCTCGCCTGTTTGCGTTGCGTTCTACTGTTTGCGTCGTGGGCCCTCCACCTGCCAGGGCCCGGGTCCGCATCTGCCTCCACTGATTTCGCCGATGAAGTCAGCTGCCGCAGCGGAACGGTTGTGCAGGAATCACCAGTGCATTGTGACATGAAGTGTGCTTGTTCGTGTGGGAAAATCGCTTGAGCCGGAGAGGTCGGTGAATATCCGACGCTGGTCGAGCAGCTCCTGCGCTTGCGCAGCGATCTGCCGATCCTTGTCGGACAATACCTCTTCTGCGGCAGCAAGCGGGACGTTGACGTCGACGGGAACAGCCGACTCACGCTCCTCTTTCGCTGCAGCCCTGCTGCGGGTTAGGGCGGGGGAAACACCGTCGGAATCTGCCACCTTGGTGTTCTAGGGAGTTTTATTTGGAGTGGAAGGGTACGAAAATTTGCTTCTTCTGAAAGATAGAGCTAACTAACAGACCCTATGGAAGTGGGGGGAATGCCCTACGGCCTAGCGTGCGCCGTTAGTGCTGTGGCGCGGCACCTAAAGGAGGTGCGGAGGAAGAAAAGTGGCCTACAGTACGCGGGGTGGTGCACTGATAAACACTAGCAAAGAACGAGATAACCTTGCTGGGGATGTTTGTAACTGAAGTTAGGGGTAGCTGCGAGTCTGGGACTCTTAACGACAATGTGGCTTCTCCGCGAGCTACGTGGCTTTTCAACGAAAGGGAGCAAGACTCAACCCTCCGCCCATCCACCGGACGCTACTGTCGCTTCGCAAGAAGAGCAGAGTGGTCAGGGAGGCCTAAGACCCAACTGCTACCGATGCACCGGCCATCGCCGGCTGAGAACTCCTTCCGCTACGACGGCCAGAGCGCGTGACTTTATTAATGGACGGTAGGAAAACTTTTCTTCCAGTAGGTGACCATTATTGCTCTGAACCTCTGGTTTCTTTTCTTCTTTGATGGACGGCTCGATCAATTTCCTTGCTGGTATATCCTTTTTCCATGAAGGCTGACCGTAAGTGATTTAGTTCATCTTGCAAGTAAGCCGGCTCGCAAATTTTGTTTGTTTTGTCCACCAAGGTTTTCATGACACCTCTTTCCTGCCTAGAATGAAGAAGAGCTGGACGTCTCCTTGGTGCATCTGAACAGTATTAACCCGAAGATGCAGCTTACGATAGAGAAAGAGAGCAACGGTAAACTCCGTTTCCCCGATATGTCGGCAATTAAACGGGTGGATGGTACGCTGAGCCACAAGGTATATAGAAAGAATACTCACACGGATCGATACCTCCACAAGGAATCAAACCATCATCCTAGGCAAAAGAGAGGTGTCATGAAAACCTTGGTGGACAGAGCCAACAAAATGTGCGAGCCCGCTTACTTGCAAGATGAACTAAATCACTTAAGGTCATCCTTCATGAAAAACGGATATACCAGCAAGGAAATTGATTGAGCCCTCCATCAAAGAAGAAAAGAGGCTAGAAGTCCAGATCAACAACGGTCACCTACTGGAAAAGTTTTCCTACCGTTCATTAATAAAGTCTCGGACCGCATCGGGAAAGTTCTGGCCAAGTATGGGATCGAAACAATCTTCAGATCCACCAAGAAGATTAAGGAATATTTAAGAACTGCCCGACACCCCCTAGCAACATCTGGAAAAATAAAATTAATGCTTGACAAGGCTACTTGAGGAAGTATAAAACATGGAGAGTGATACACAAACCAATTAAAAGAAGAAACAATTATCAATGCAACTACAGAACACATGAGGAACTTCAATAAGATAAACAGAAATAATGAAATATATGCAGGGAAATCGAGGGGTTTGAGCGAACATACAGTAAATGCAACCTTGAGAGAGTGGTGGTACTGCACTTTTAAAAGATAAAAAGGCTTAATAATAAACAAATACAAAAGGAGCAAACAGCAAAAACCTTAACATTATATTAAAAACTGTGGCTATGTAACAGTTTGCATTAAATAAATGAACCAAGTAAAATATAAACAATATTTGATGAGACAACTACAAGAGGTATTAAACATGGACAGTAATACAAGTACCAGTTAAAATAAAGCCTTAACAATTGAAACTACAGTCTATATGGAATACATAGACAACTTCAATAAAATAAAAGAACTTAATGAATACAGGAAAATGGGAAATGCAGGAACAGACAGTGTGGGAAGTAATGAACCACAGAGCTTATTATATGAAGTTTAGGAGAGATTGTAGTTTCAATTGAGACACTTACAGTAGTAGGTAAATTTTGCTATTTGAGAAGAAAATTAATCTTCCTTGTAAATTCTAATTTGAATTGCTTTAAATGAACTGAATCGGGAGTATCAGAATATTTTTGCAGAATTTAGAAAGACTGTACAGAACGATGGTTTCACTGTTTTTTTAATAACTTTGCCTCAGTTGTCCGTTTTAGTACATGTGAAGTGGACACAGTTGGTGTGAGAGTCGTAGATGGATCTTAATGCATCGATAAAGATAGCATAGTTATGTAAATTACACTGACCCGTCGTCTCCAGTCCAAATACTTGTGTGAGCACAGTGAGAGGCGAGGTGTCAGATGTTGATCAGGTTTTGTTACCAGTCATGGACTGATACTTAACATAATTCAGATGTTCAGGCTTGGGAAATGTGTAAAGTGATCTAGTCGAAATATCACAAGGTATTCCGTTTTATTATATTCGTAATGTCAGTATTGCCTAAAACAACAAAACTATAGTTATCATAATGTCGCTTGGTCTCATCGATGTTGTTGTTGTTGTGGTCTTCAGTCCTGAGACTGGTTTGATGCAGCTCTCCATGCCACTCTATCCTGTGCAAGCTTCTTCATCACCCAGTACCTATTGCAACCTATATCCTTCTTAATCTGCTTGGTATATTCATCTCTTGGTCTCCCTCTACGACTTTTACCCTCCACGCTGCCCTCCAATACTAAATTGGTGATCCCTTGATGCCTCAGAACATGTCCTACCAACCGATCCCTTCTTATGGTCAAGTTGTGCCACAAACTTCTCTTCTCCCCAATCCTATTCAATACTTCCTCATTAGTTATGTGATCTACCCATCTAATCTTCAGCATTCTTCTGTAGCACCACATTTCGAAAGCTTCTATTCTCTTCTTGTCCAAACTATTTATCGTCCATGTTTCACTTCCATACATGGCTACACTCCATACGAATACTTTCAGAAATGACTTCCTGACACTTAAAGCAATACTGGATGTTAACAAATTTCTCTTCTTCAGAAACGCTTTCCTTGCCATTGCCAGCCTACATTTTATATCCTCTCTACTTCGACCATCATCAGTTATTTTGCTCCCCAAATAGCAAAACTCCTTTACTACTTTAAGTGCCTCATTTCCTAATCTAATTCCCTCAGCATCACCCGACTTAATTAGACTACATTCCATTATCCTTGTTTTGCTTTTGTTGATGTTCATCTTATATCCTCCTTTCAAGACACTGTCCATTCCATTCAACTGCTCTTCCAAGTCCTTTGCTGTCTCTGACAGAATTACAATGTCATCGGCGAACCTCAAAGTTTTTACTTCTTCTCCATGAATTTTAATACCTACTCCGAATTTTTCTTTTGTTTCCTTTACTGCTTGCTCAATATACAGATTGAACAACATCGGGGAGAGGCTACAACCCTGTCTTACTCCCTTCCCAACCACTGCTTCCCTTTCATGTCCCTCGACTCTTATAACTGCCATCTGGTTTCTGTACAAATTGTAAATAGCCTTTCGCTCCCTGTATTTTACCCCTGCCACCTTTAGAATTTGAAAGAGAGTATTCCAGTCAACATTGTCAAAAGCTTTCTCTAAGTTTACAAATGCTAGATACGTAGGTTTGCCTTTCCTTAATCTTTCTTCTAAGATAAGTCGTAAGGTCAGTATTGCCTCACGTGTTCCAGTGTTTCTACGGAATCCAAACTGATCTTCCCCGAGGTTGGCTTCTACTAGTTTTTCCATTCGTCTGTAAAGAATTCGTGTTAGTATTTTGCAGCTGTGACTTATTAAGCTGATAGTTCGGTAATTTTCACATCTGTCAACACCTGCTTTCTTTGGGATTGGAATTATTATATTCTTCTTGAAGTCTGAGGGTATTTCGCCTGTTTCATACATCTTGCTCACCAGATGGTAGAGTTTTGTCAGGACTGGCTCTCCCACGGCCGTCAGTAGTTCCAATGGAATATTGTCTACTCCGGGGGCCTTGTTTCGACTCAGGTCTTTCAGTGGGTCTCATCGATATGTTATCTAAAAACCACATGCAAAATAATCCACATGCACTACTTCTAAGTTGCTAGGAAACCATGATAAGAAACGCATGTATACTGACTACTGGAAATATCTGAACGTAAGCAATATGGCATGACAACAGACAACCACCCGTGCTGCAGAAAACTCTAACACACTACGACTGCGGCCAGCGCGGATGACTTCCTTGGTTCATCATTCGTGACAACCAGTCAGTGCTCGTAGAATTTTCTCTTATTTTTCAAATACTATAGCGAGTTTTTTTCATAAGTACATCCCTTTGACTACATTAATAAGACACTCTTTATCATCATTCAAATTCCTTTCTGGTCTTCTTTTATTAATAATAAGTATTGAAATATACTGAGTGATTTAAAAACATTAATAAACTGGCATGACACATCGGACTTTCAGCGACGATCAGTTATCATATAGGAATCGGTGGCCATCCGGGGCTACCAAATGGCGTTGCAGTTACTTAGTCACATGCTACAAATGGACACTCACTATAGATGCTCATAGTTTTGTCCAGATGCATCTAGACACGCTTCACATTGATGCTGCATTGAACGGCGTACCCCCTCAAAGATACGTACCTGGTGTATGTCGAAGACATCTTGCTGCCCCAGCGATCCTGCCCACTACGCGTCCAGCAATGTAATAGGTGTTTCATACACGAGGCCCTCCCTATACCACCTCACCAAAAATATCGAGTGGGGACAGTTCGGCTGATCTTGATGGTCATGCGACTGGCACACCGCGACCGACCCAGTGGCCGGGAAATGTGCCCTCACTTATCTGCTTATCTAATGCGACGTCCAACAGGCGTGGGAACATCGTTCAGCATGTCCAGAAGAACCTCTCGCAGGAATATGAAATATATGCGACCATAAAGTCTGTCGAGGAGAAAGTAAGGCCACATGAAACAGTGTCCGACGACCCCACGAGTCAAGTGTAAATCTGCGTTGAGAGGCACGCGTACGTTTAGTATGTGGGTCCACATGCAGGTTATGAATGTTCATCAATTCTTGACTGAGAATGCAGCCTCATCGGTCAGAGGACACTCAAATGGTTCAAATGGCTCTGAGCACTATGGGACTTAACTACTGAGGTCATCAGTCCCCTAGAACTTAGAACTACTTAAACCTAACTAACCTAATGACATCACACACATCCATGCCCGAGGTAGGATTCGAACCTGCAACCGTAGCGGTCACGCGGTTCCAAACTGACGCGCTTAGAACCGCACGGCCACACCGGCCGGCCAGAGGACACTCGCTGCGAAGTTTCGCTTTGTGTGGATTCCTGCTGAAACCACCGCGCAAACCCCATGTGGTTGTTGTAGTTCCCCGGCTGCAATGCCTGGAACTCTTTGGAAATGAAAAGGCTGCGGTTCTTAGTCGTGTACAATGCGCCAGACGGAGGGCTGGGGGATATCACTGGAGTAGGACATATCGCGTGTACTAGTTGACGGCTTATGCTGTACCCTTTCGAGAACACTTTCCTCCGTCACAGCTGTCCGTGTTGTTCGTTGCGACTAGCATCCAGCTTGTGCACATGCAACAAGTCGGTTTCGCACAATCGACAATGCAGAGTGGTGAATTATGCGCGGCACGGCACCTTTCTATCGGAATATTTCACAGATACAATCGCAATGTTTCTTTTCCATTGCAATTGCAATAAGTCAAATGCATCTCACCCATTTTTCGGTACGTGTAGCTAGCTATGTTACTCCCAGCTCTTCCACGGCGTGGATGGCAACGGTGTCAGTGCGCTCCGCCCTTGTTCGTATAGCTACGATCTCTCATGACAGTAGCGCTCTCTTATGGCTTTTGCAACTCCCGGTTCCTACGTGATTACTGATCCTTGTTATGTGCCCTGTGTGCCATGTCAGTTTGCAACCGGTTTTTTGAATCACCCTGCACATTGCAAGTAGCCAGTCGGAATGTAACATCGGTCTGTCGATTCCACTTCAGTTAAACGAAGCTTACCAAACTGTGGTGAAAGGTGCAAAACCGTCATTTGACACCGTTAATTAGCACCATGCACCAAGTATCACTTTCTTGTGGCACGAGCTGCGTGTTACAATATGCAATATACTTTCAGTGATAAAAATACAATAATGGCAGCAACAACCAGGAACGTTACAACAAGGTTGCCTGGAAGGATCAAGATGAGGATAGTAACCCACGTCAGAAAGCCTGACCGGCAGACTAGATAAAGCATAGCCTCTGTCGCCAAACCTAATCACATTGAACTACATCCAAACCTAATCCGCGAAGAGCGTGGCTTATGAAACTCCATCCGAGTCTAACACACTATACGATAGAACGTACTTTAGAGCAAATTTGTCAGTCGGTGGTAAGCAGGTACAGATGTTAAAGATGTGAGATACACACTCTTGCAACCTTCTTTTCCGTGAGATTAGCTTGAACACTCGTGCCTGACTTCTTCAAACTTGATTTTTTTCCGACTGCTATCAATAGATTATTACTTTAACTTTGTGTTTATGTACTATCTATGTTGTGGGGAAAGGAGTGTAAACAAAGACAGCAACGGATACGGAGCCTTTCTGAAGAGTGAAGAGCCGGCCGCTGGTGGCCGAGCGGTTCTAGGCGCTTCAGTCTGGAACCGCGCGACCGCTACGGTTGCAGGTTCGAATCCTGCCTCGGGCATGGATGTGTGTGATGTCCTTAGGTTAGTTAGGTTTAAGTAGTTCTAAGTTCTAGGGGACTGATGACCTGAGATGTTAAGTCCCATAGTGTTCAGAGCCATTTGAACCATTTTGAAGAGTGAAGAAAATTTTCAGTGGGTCCTTGATTCAACAGCTATGGAAAAGTTTGATGGAGTGTTTCGTGTTAAGTTTTACCTTGTGTGTTACTTAAATATATACGCAGCGAAAAATCTAAGACCAGTTCTTAGATGCGCTAGGAATGTGGAGGTATTAAAAAGGGTAAATTATAAATATGCGTAAGTAAGGACAGTCAAGAACGTGAAAATAAATTAGCTGTGCCATACATTGAGGATAAGCAGTGCGGAATGCTTTAGAAAGACCTGTGAATGTGCAATAGGTCAACGACGGAATGGAAAAAAATTAGCACAGACTCATGACCTCAAAACAGCTTCACAGTATTATAAAACGAAAGGAATGTCAGAGAAGATGGAGTAACGGAACATACTTACCTTACAATGAAACACTTTCCCGTAAGACAGAGTAAACGGTAATGATTATGTGTCTTTTAACTATCACACGCAAATAAATTTTTAGATTGTTTCAAATTTTTATTATTAGTACGGGCCTCCAACGACAGCAGCAATATCCGTAGGAGCTTCTAGCGTCGCGCAAGAAACGCATCGTTTGGCAAAATATTCGATACCAAATAGAACCAATGAACCAAGTTTCCGGACATACATTCCAAGTAAGTTTGTTTCTCCAGATATTTCATAATGCACAAATTCCACTACATCACAATGAAACACTCTGTATATTCCCTGCACCGTCTACAACATAATTATTCAGTTTCGTTTTCCATCTTTTCGAGAGAGACGTCGGCCAGTAATTTAACGTGGAGCAAAAATGTCACGCAGGCTCAGTAAGCACAACTCGTATATATTTGCCCACGACGGGGCACATTTTTTTCCGGACATGGAACCAACGCTCTGCTTCACAGCGAGGAAAATGATTCGTTTCTAAAGAAGTACAGTGAATTTCTTTTCGGCCTTTCACGCATGGAAAAATACTTTCCACTCGCGTGGTAATTACAATTCTCTATCCCCGCCAATTAGTGCAGCAGCCGTGAATCCGCCGTGACCGTAGTAACCAGCCGAGCACGTCTCACTGAAGTTGCAGCGAACAGGATTAGAAAAGGAGAACAAATTCTAAGTTGTTGTCGAGGGTAAATAAGAAAAAATTCAGTTAACCTGTTTCTGTTGTAAATATCACGGGCAGTAGTTTTCCCCTTAGCAACTCTCTTTGCTTTTCCTTTATACACATCCGTAAACTCTATGTCGACGGTTAAGCGAACGTCCTTTCCAAGCAGTAGTCCAGCATATATTTGTACTTCCAGGTTACCTTCCAACACCGCAAAGGTGCGAAAATATTTATGTCAGTAATCCACATGAAAATGTACTTACTCAAGAGTATCCAGACGACTCTATCGCGTTTCGCCTAATATGCGTGCAACTCACATACCGTAACTGTTTTGTTGGTCCTCTGCTCTCTTTTCGGTACAGTTGTTTGGCTATACAAAATGGTTACTTCAAGAGGCACAAGATATAACTGCTCTGTATATCTATTAATCGAAATGCAAATTAGTAGCACGATAATGGAAAATCACAGAACACTTTATTTTAGAGATGACACAACCATTACGCTTGTAAACTCAAATTGTTAGAGTAAAACACGTTTCAAAAAACAAGTTTTATGTTGAAGTTACATTAAGAACATTTATGCATTAGAGAGGAACACGCCACTCCAGAATAGTAAGTATTGTTACTGTCAACTAATCACAAAAGATGTTCAATATCGTTTTGATCACAAGTAACAAAGCGTGCGCAGATTTAAAGAGGAAACGAGAAGGCATAAAGCATTGTGTTGGATGAGAATTCGATTTTATTGTTAACTGATCAGATCAAATGTCAGGAATAGTAATTTTTCACCAATAGCGAACTGGCTAATACTGAAATGACGAGACGAATAAGTTTTCACATACCGGGGTTCGAACCCAGTACCTATCCTCGTTGACTTCCACTCACAAATAGAAGTTAAAAATCTGTTTATTTCACCAGTAACGAAATGCTCATATGTCTGAACAAGAAATATAATGACTTAATTACGTGACCGACTGGGATTAAAAACCGCTACCAATCGTTATCGTTGAAAACGCACAGAGACGCCTTAAAAATCATAACCATTTGTCACCTGTAGTTTGGTGTGCGCAGGCTAGAAAATGAAATGACACAATGGAAACTTTTGTACCAAATCAGTATTCGAACCGAGACACGCAGTTCATGGAAACCCTGGGAAGTTCGGAATCTTGGGGAAACATTGGGACAATGGACTGCATCGTCTCAATGGCGACAAACCCAGCGAAAGGAGAGATATGAGTTCGAAACCCAGTCCACAATCAATATCTTCAATATTTCAAATTCAGATACAAAAATAAATACGCGACCGTTGACGTTATATGACGATTCGCTCATTAACAAGAAGAAATTGCGCAAGAAAGAAAGCTCGTGACATAGTTTCTGCAGAGCGTAACTAACGCCTCTGCCGTACTCGAACCTTCACAGATTCTCCTGAAGTAAGTAGCTAAGGGAACTCATGTTTAATGTGGCTTTTGAACCATGGTGCTAACCACGTCGTTCAACTTGCGTTGCTAGAGGTGGCGAGGGTCTTTTTGTGATTGTTAAAAATAGTTGCCTGCTGTGTGAATCGAACCCAGACCTTAGGCGTATATACCAAGAATCATTCCAACAGACCACCACTCTAAACAGTACAAGAAGGACTCTCCACAGTCTCTGGAGGTTGACTACAAGTTGCTCGATACTTCGTTTTCTTGTTCATCTACCTCGATATTCATTAGCTGTCTAACCAATGTGAGTATTTTACTTGAATTTTTAATCGCTGAAATGAAACCTCATAACAGACAGCTGCCAGAACTCGCAACACGATAGGATGCCGAAATTTCTGCTGGAACTGTTGCTTTCCACTTTAATTCTGTGCTGATATAGGTATTTGTAATCTACTCATAAATGTAGCGCAGTGTAAATGCGAAAGCCAGGTTTCGAACACACTCTTACCGTTGCGTTTTTAAACCGCATTTCGTCTGATATAACTACTTACGTAAGGGCGTAGTCACCTTTTCTCATGGAGCATATTTTGTGAAGAGGAGAGATGTATGTAATCCACCAGCGTAAAGTTTACCTAAAAATCCAGACAAGTGCGAATAGAATTGGCGCTCTGTGGCTTCCGTACAAACTTTATTATGCCTATAATTTATAATAATAATAATAATAATTATTATTATTATTATTATTTCGAGTGTCTCTGTGCTCTAGTGTAAGTCTTTCTATTGGCTGCCAGTTTAGTGACTTACATGTCCATAACCTACCCCAGTTATCAAGCCGGGAAAAGGGGATCTACAGTTTATCATGGACTCCTCAAATCGTTGAGAGGTGAAGGCAATCTTAAAATGAAGTCTAAAAATCGGTGATCGGACAGGAATCGATCTCAAGACCTCTGGTTTGTAGGTACAGGCTTCACGGTTAGAGCACCAGGGCCAAAATGCCAGTAGTTTCTTCATCTATAGAATTTGATACTTGAGTTTGCGTTACCTAAATACCTGACATATTTGGTTGTATTTTTTGACTACTTTGACTTAGAAGCTTAAATAATTTCAACTTGATATTTGCACCCATTCTTGAGAAAAAAGGACTTTTATAGACAACCGTATCTTTTGATTGCATTGAAGTAGAATACTAAATATTTTCATTACCAAGGCCCCGTAAACATTAGTATTTGAAAGAAATTTCAAATTGATACCTCTCCCAGCTCCTGAGAAAAAGTGATCTTAAAAGACGGACAGCCCGACAGATGAGCAACAAACGGCAAAGTCGATCTCAGAAAATAAAGGAAACCTAAATACCCATCACGATGGTGAGATGGGGATTTGAACCATTGCGTATTAACTTTATAAAAAGAAAATAATGGACGGCCAGAAAAAAAAAACACTGAAGCATATGCCAATCGGAGTTCTTAAAATATAATTTTATGAATGTAAATAAGTTATACACAACTGCAACCAGTCACTTTTTTGAATGATAATGCTTTATTCCATTAACCGGTTTTCGAACCTTTTCAGGTTCATCTTCAGATGGTTTCGGGAGGATCCGGGAAGTTACATCATTACCGGTAGTAGCATAATGCTGGGTGCTGGTTTGCGACAGTATAGGCGGCTTTTTTCGGATCTGTCTGCATCCATTTTGATGTCCAGAACACTTTCACACAAACTGTATTAGTTTACACTTTGACACTGACAATTTTCCAGCATCCAGCATGTGCTTTACAACTGTTGCTTGTCAAAATCGAAGGCAAATTCGGTGTCAGAAGACGAAACTACTTCCCTGTATCATTTAGTGAACCATACGGAAAACGGAAGAAGGGCTTTTATTGATGAAATTCGAACAAAAAGCCGTACGGTTCTCCGAACCCAGCAGGATATCATTGACGACAGTTATCGCTACTATTGCGAGCTATATTCTGTAAATCAAAGTAGTGACGCATCCTTGGAAGAATTCCTTGACATCCTAGACCAACAGCTGACAGAAGATGACAACGAAAATTTTCTCGAGGTAGTCAGTGAAGAGGACGTGTATAAGAGACTCTGTGCGCCTCACCACCAAAAATATCCCCAGGACCGAATGGTCTGCCAGCAGAGTTTTACATCCGTTACCAGCCAATAGTAGGTGCGAAAATCACGGACATTGTAAACGAGGTTATTCAGAATAAAATGAATCCGGCTGAGTTTAAGGAGAGTAAAATTGTTCCTGTGCCAAAAATTAATGGAAACAAAGATTTACATAATTTTCGTCCAATTTCACTGCTGAATTCTGATTATAAGAGAATGTCATGCCTTACAGATAAAATTATTAGTAAACAACAGAACTTCTTGGAAGGAAGGACCATTTTTTAATATCTAGCAGAATTCTGGGATATCATTGCAATAACTTCTGTAACAAACATAAAGTGTCCTTTATTTTTTTAGATTTTTATAAAGTCTTCGATGTAGTAAATCATGAATATTTTCTACGGAAATTGAAAAAATAGCTTTCAACGATAGGGTCATATAGTTAATAAAGAACATAGTAACTGGAATAAAGCCGGCCGAAGTGGCCGTGCGGTTAAAGGCGCTGCAGTCTGGAACCGCAAGACCGCTACGGTCGCAGGTTCGAATCCTGCCTCGGGCATGGATGTTTGTGATGTCCTTAGGTTAGTTAGGTTTAACTAGTTCTAAGTTCTAGGGGACTAATGCCCTCAGCAGTTGAGTCCCATAGTGCTCAGAGCCATTTTTTGAACTGGAATAAAAGCAAAAATAGCAGTGATGTGTCAACAATCCAGGCCGATACAAATAAAACGAGGTGTTGCTTAAGGAAGTCCTCTGTCCATGTCCCTCTTCGCCATTTCACTGGTACGTTCCCTCCGGCAAGTCCATGCTAGATTAAAAGGCTTAACATTATCAGGAAATAAAACAGTTTTATAAGAGCCTATGCTGACGATATAGGAGTCATTATAAGGAATAATGAAGAGGTAACCAAGCTAGCAACAGTGATTGATTCGTACGGTAGAGCATCTGGAGCCATTGTAAACGAAAAAAAGTAAGTTGTTGAATCTCAGAGGTTTTGATAATATCCGCGTCGAGTTGGCAAAACGCATTCCGCATGAAAATGACGGCTTTAAATTGGAAAGTTGCAGCAAATAAAGTGCAAGGAGCTATTATAGAGAATTTAACTCTATATATGAACCAAGTTCAAAGAGCAAAGTATATCAACTCGTGCATCCTTGCTAAAGCTTATTATACTGCCCAGCTGTTTCCAATAGCGAGAATGACAGCGAGGAGAATAATGTCCAAAATAACAAACTTCTTGTGGAAAGGTGAAGTGTTCAGAGAACCTACAAAAGTAGACACTTTAGATCATAAAATGGTGGACTAGGATTAACTGATATAACAGAAAAGCCTCTGCACTTTTTATCAAAACGCAAGTTAATTTAGTAAGAGACTCGCGAGAAAGAATAACCAGCCAACGTTTCGAAATCATTAAACCTCGAGGTCTGCTTCTCCCGATTGATGTGCAGTACATCAGCAGTCGTTTACAGCATTTGAGGGTTTTCAATTTTGAGTTGAGTTCTGTAGGTGCCGAAATCAGACAGTCACGACACTTAACATCAAGAGCCATAATGCGGGAAAAAGGAAGAAAAACGAAGGAAGGAACAAAATAGAACGACAGTTTCCAAACATTGATTGGACTGAGATTTGGAAAAACATTAGGTCTAATGTGCTCACGTCTAATATAAAAACGACATGGTACAAGACAGTTAACAACATAGTTAGCAGCAATGAAAGACTGAACGCAATCTGACTCTGTGAAACAAATTTATGTCAACAATGCCATCTAGTTGATACCATAATTCATAGATACACTTGTAGCGGTCACATGAATAGTTGGAAGTGGAACCTATATCGCTGTCATTGTTACACAGGCCTGAAGCACGACTTGTAAGGCGCCTCATTGTTGAAATAGCTGCCAACTGCAACGGATACGCGTCTGGTATGCAATTATTAACACAAAACATCTTTTTCTGAGCACTAGATGCATAGAGTTAAACTTTGAGGACTGGCACTGGCTTTTTCTCAAGAACTTGTATAGGTATCAAGTCGTAATCTATGTCAAATACTAAGTTGTAAGGTTCGAGTCCTCCCTCGGGCATGGGTGTGTGTTTGTCCTTAGGTTGGTTGGTTGTTTGGGGGAAAAGACCAAACAGCGAGGTTATCGGTCTCATAGGGATAGGGAAGGATGGGGAAGGAAGTCGGCCGTGCTCTTTCAAAGGAACCATCCCGGCATTTGCCTGGAGCGATTTAGGGAAATCACGGAAAACCTAAATCAGGATGGCCGGACGCGGGATTGAACCGTCGTCCTTCCGAATGCGAGTCCAGTGTGCTAACCACTGCGCCACCTCGCTCGGTGTCCTTAGGATTATTTAGGTTAAGTAGTGTGTAAGCTTAGGGACTGATGACCGTAGCAGTTAAATCCCACAAGATTTCACACACATTTTCGAACACATTGGCGGGTACGTAGGCAGTTAGAGTTTCATTTCTCTGTGACAGACATAATGGAAACCAGAGCGCATTTCATGTCGTTACCAGGACTTGTAGAGCATACCACCCGACCACGATGTTATTGTACTTGGCCTCTCTTGGCCATTATCGGAAACAAGCGTTAACGTTACAGTAAACAGTGATGACTAAGGAAAACGCATCGCACTATGAATACTTTCATGACAGTTATGCCTATACCATGAAGTTATTCAGTGTGTACCCGTGAAATATCACAATAAAAACATTAGCTGCACCAACTGAAGCGCCCTCACACACAGGAGCAGTAATATTGTGATCGAATAATATAAGGGGCATGAAAAGCTTCAGATGTTCAGTGACCGCTGGGCACAATGAGATCCCGAGTACTTGTGTTAGACAGCGTTATCGGCACCTCACAGACTTCGAAATGGGCCCCATAGAGTGTCTCCGTTTGGCCTGTCGGTCTAACCGTGCAATGTCCAGATTTCTGGGGCATTCGTGTGTGACAGTGACCCGATGTTAGATTTCGTAGGAACATTACGGCGGTCACATTCATCGTCACGCTGAGGCCGACTACGTCTGACCATCACAGTGGAGGATCGACGTCCTGTACAATCTATGGAGACTGGTCGGAGACCAGCAGCAGGGCTAGGTAATTACCATCCTATGCGTAGGTTTCCGCTAACACCAAACCGTAAATGGCTATGTTTGAAGTGGAGCCTTCAACGGGAAACGTGGACAGTTAATGAATGCTACTGCAACATGGTCTGCGATGAACCGTGGTTCTGCACAACTCAGGATGACCACAACTGGCGACTATGTTGGCGATCTGGGGAGAAGTCGCATTCTTCTGATGTTCTGGAAAGGCACAATGATGTTACTCCTGGTGGCTTGGTGCGAACAGCTGTCGGGTATGACTTCAGGTCATGGCTGGTAGTCATTGGGGGAACTCTGCCGCCACAATGGTTGTTTGTTGTTGTGGTCTTCAGTCCTGAGACTGGTTTGATGCAGCTCCCCATGCTACTCTATCCAGTGCAAGCCTCATCATATCCCAGTACCTACTGCAGCCTACATCCTTCTGAATCTGCTTATTGTATTCATCTCTTGGTCTCCCTCTACGATTTTTACCCTCCACCCTGCCCTCCAGTACTAAATTGGTGATCCCTTGATGCCTCAGAACATGTCCTACCAACCGATCTCTTCTTCTAGTCAAGTTGTGCCAGAAACTCCTCTTCTCCCCAATTCTATTCAATACCTCCTCATTAGTTATGTGATCTACCCATCTAATCTTCATCATTCTTCTGTAGCGCCACATTTCGAAATCTTCTATTCTCTTCTTCTCCAAGCAATTTATCGTCCATGTTTCACTTCCATACATGGCTACACTCCATACAAACACTTTCAGAAACGACTTTCTGACACTTAAATCAATACTCGATGTTAACAAACTTCTCTTCTTCAGAAACGCTTTCCTTGCCATTGCCAGTCTACATTTTATATCCTCTCTACTTCGACCACCATCAGTTATTTTGCTCCCCAAATAGCAAAACTCCTTTACTACTTTAAGTGTCTCATTTCCTAATCTAATTCCCGCAGCATCACCCTACTTAATTCGACTACATTCCATTATCCTCGTTTTGCTCCTTTCAAGACAGTGTCCATTCCGTTCAACTGCTCTTCCAAGTCCTTTGTTGTCTCTGACAGAATTACAATGTCATCGGCGAACCTCAAAGTTTTTATTTCTTCTCCATGGATTTTAATACCTACTCCGAATTGTTCATTTGTTTCCTTCACTGCTTGCTCAATATACAGATTGAATAACATCGGGGAGAGGCTACAACCCTGTCTCACTCCCTTCCCAGTCACTGCTTCCCTTTCATGTCCCTCGACTCTTATAACTGCCATCTGCTTTCTGTACAATTTGTAAATAGCCTTTCGCTCCCTGTATTTTACCCCTGCCACCTTCAGAATTTGAAAGATAGTATTCCAGTCATCATTGTCAAAAGCTTTCTCTAAGTCTTCAAATGCTAGAAACGTAGGTTTGCGTTTCCTTAATCGTTATTCTAAGACAAGTCGTAGGGTCAGTATTGCCTCACGTGTTCCAACATTTATACGGAATCCAAACTGATCTTCCCCTAGGTCGGCTTCTACCAGTTTTTCCATTCGCGTTAGTATTTTGCAGCTGTGACTTATTAAACTGATAGTTCGCTAATTTTCAGATCTGTCAACACCTGCTTTCTTTGGGATTGGAATTATTATATTCTTCTTGAAGTCTGAGGGAATTTCGCCAGTCTCATACATATTGCTCACCAGATGGTAGAGTTTTGTCAGGACTGGCTCTCCCAAGGCTGTCAGTAGTTCTAATGGAATGTTGTCTACTCCCGGGGCCTTGTTTCGACTTAGGTCTTTCGGTGCTCTGTCAAACTCTTCACGCAGTATCATATCTCCCATTTCATCTTCATCTACCTCCTCTTCCATTTCCCTAATAGCCACAATGATGCATCACGAAAATCCTGTATCCTTATATGTTACCTCTCATTCGACAGTATCGTGGTGCCATTTTTCAAAGAAGCTGCTCGTACACACATGACATGTGTCTCTATGAATTATCCGCCTGATGTTGAAGTATTGCCGTCGCCAGCAAGATCACTATATCTCTCCCCAATAGAGTATGTATTGATTTGAGTTAGACGTCAACTCCGTCTAAGTGCCACTGTTTAGTTACACAATTGCGGGCCAGCTTGCCTGACGAGAGAGGGCAACAGCTTTATATTCCGCGGTTCGTGGTCTTCTGGCTACCGCCGTTGCCTCTAGATAGCGGGGACCAGGATGGTTGGCCGTTTTCGTCGCTCTGTGAGTGGATGTTAATGTTGTCCTAATCATTTCCTTTCATCTACATCGACGTGCAAGTGGCCGAAGGGACATCAAATAGGAAGGCTCGCACCAGGCGGTCGAACGACCCCAGACGGGGTCTCCTGACCAATAAAGCCATGCGATGATTTCACCGGGTTATCGTTCCCAACCAAATCAATGGATGTATCCAGGAAAACGTGTGCAACATTATACTCATAAGTGGCCTCATACTGTCAAGCTCTTTGTAAATTAGACTCGGTTTTGTGCTCAGTATCTTCACTCGTGAAGTTTCGTGACGTTGATTCGTAGTAATCGTGTGTCCTTGGAATTTTCAAAGTGCTTTTATCACAATTCAACACTCTCAGACCGTCTCTAACAGTGAAAAATCGCTTAATAACTCACTAAATTTTCTCAGGATCCTCCGTTAATCGAAGTTTCTTGGGGCTCCAATAGTACGGTTTTGTCAGTGAATAGATTATGTTTTCTTGCGACTGTTCGATAAACTTCAATCTGACATTTGCGTATCCTAGCACTACATTTGTTTGATCATTCCACTTTAAAACTTGCGGACGGATACGTTAAATGTTTGACGATTATGATCGCAGTGAACTGTACACGGTTTTCCGTCAGTATTTGCACAAATTACGGATCATCAGGTATATCGTCACGTGAGCTCGTTATACACCATTGCATCATTTGTTAACAGCCTCAGAATGTAAAAAAAAAAAAGAAAGAGGAAACTGCTTGCGAAATCGTTACAAAGCGCTTCTTATCGATGGCTCAAAAGCACATTTTTCCTGGTGTCTCAGAAGGTATTTGCAAATTTTGTTTCTGTGATGTGTTCGTAAAGTTGACGCAATCAATCATGTGTTCCAAGCAAGCTCAGCGCCAACGGAAAACTTGGGTTTGTTTTCCAATTCACGCAAAATGTTTTTTGAAAAGGAATTTTATGTCCCAAGTTAACCTCATGTGATATTTACTTTAATGACTTGTGTTAACACGAAGAATAACCAGACGTCCATCAGCGCCTATGTAGTGGTAGCATTAAGGCAGCGTGGTGGGTACAGGCCGGCACACAAGCAGGGGCGACTCAGACAAGAAACGCCTGGCCGGCAAACGTTTACCGATATAAAACCTGCAAGAGTACGCTCCGATTAGCTGAATATCCCACTAGACTAATTTGGAACCGTTACATCGATTGACGACATTAAATTCCACTTCAAAATACATTTTGTACGTAACGAGAAACGAAGGGAAGTTTTCTGTTGACTCTAGGCGGCACATGAACTACGTGACGAGTAGTTTCTGTTGGGATGTCTAAATCTACATAGATACTCTGCTAATCACACGCGAACGCCTGGCAGAGGATTCATCTAATCTCCTTCACAATTCTCTATTGTTCCAATCTCGTATAGTGCGAGGAAAGAAAGAATACCCATATCTTTCCGTACGAACTCTGATTTTCGTTATTTTATCATGGTGATCGTTTCTCCCTACGTAGGTCGCTGTCAACAAAATATTTTCGCATTCGGAGGAGAGAGTTGGTGATTGGAATATCGTGAGAAGATTCCGCTGCAACGAAAAACTCCTTTGTTTTAATGAAGTCCACCCCAGATGCTGTATCATTTCAGTGACACTCTCTCCCCTCTTTCGCGATAATAGAAAACGTGCTTCCTCTCTCGTCAGTCCTATCTGGTAAGGATCCCACAACGCGCAGCAGTATTCTGAAAGAGGACGGAGAAGCGTAGTGCAGGCAGCCTCCTTAGGAGATCTGTTACATTTTCTAAGTGTCCTGCCAATAAAACACAATCTTTGGTTAGCCTTCCACACAACATTTTCTGTGTGTTCCTTCTACACATCTACATATACGTGGTTACCTGCTATTGACTATAAAGTGCCTGGCGGAGGCTTTAATCAACCACCTTCAAGCAGTCTCTCTACCGTTCCACTCTCGAACGGTACGCGGGAAAAACGAGCACTCAAATTTTTCTGTGCTAGCACTGATTTCTCTTATTTTATCCTGATAATCATTTCTTCCTATGTAGGTGGGTGCCAACACAATGTTTTCGCAATCGGAGGAGAAAACTGGTGATTGAAATTTCATGAGAAGATCCCGTCGCAAGGAAAAAGCCTTTGTTTTAATGATTGCCAATCCAATTCACGTATCATGTCTGTGACACTATCTCCCCTATTTCGCGACAATACAAAACGAGCTGCCCTTCTTTGTACTTTTTCGATGTCATCCGTCAGTCCCATCTGATGCGGATCCCACACCGCACAGCAATTCTCCAGAATAGAGCCGACAAGAATGGTGTATGCAGTCTTTTTAGTAGACATGTTCCACCTTCTAAGTGTTCTGCCAATGAATCGCAGTCTTTGGTTTGCTCTACCCACAATATTACCTATGTGATCGTTCCAATTTAGGTTATTTGTAATTGTAATCCCTAAGTATTTTGTTGAATTTGCAGCCTTCAGATTAGAGGGACTTATCGCGTAATCGAAATTTAGCTCATTTCTTTTAGTACTCATGTGAAGAACTAAACACTTTTCCTTATTCAGGGTCAATTGCCACTTTTCGCACCATACAGATATCTTATCTAAATCATTTTGTAAGTTATTTTTATCATCTGATGACTTTACAATACCGTAAATGACAGCATCATCTGCAAACAATCTAAGACGGCTACTCAAATTGTCTCCTATGTCGTTAATATAGATCGGGAACAATGGAGGGCCTATGACACTTCCTTGGGGAACGCCTGTTTTACTCGATGACTTTCCGTCTATTACTACGAACTGTGACCTTTCTGACAGGAAATCGCGAATCCAGTCGCACAACTGAGGCGATACTCCGTAGGCACGCATATTGGTTAGAAGACGCTTGTGAGCAACGGTGTCGAAAGCCTTCTGGAAATCTAAAAATATGGAATCAATATGACATCCCCTGTCAATAGCACTTCCAATTTAGGTTGTTCGTAATTGTAATTCCTAGGTATTTAGTTGAATTTATGGCCTTTAGATTTGACTGATTTATCGTGTAACCGACGTTAAACGGATTCCTTTTAGCACTCATGTGGATGACATCACACTTTTCGTTATTTAGGATCAATTGCCAGTTTTCGCACCATACAGATATCTTTTCTAAATCGTTTTGCAATTTGTTTGGATCTTCTGATGACTTTATTAGTCGATAAATGACAGCGTCATCTGCAGGCAACCTGAGAGGACTGCTAAGATTGCCTCCCAAATTTTTTATATCGATAAGGAGCAGCTAAGGGCCTATAACACTACCTTGGGGAACGCCAGAAATAACTTCTGTTTTACTCGATGAATTTCCGTCAATTACTACGAACCCCTCTGACAGGAAATCACGAATCCAGTCATATAACTGAGACGATATTCCATGAGCACGCAATTTCACTACAAGCCGCTTTTGTGGTACAGTGACAAAAGCCTTCCGGAAATCCAGAAATACGGAATCAATCTGAAATCACTTGTTAATAGTACTCAACACTTCATGCGAGTAAAGAGCTAGTTGTGTTTCACAAGGACGATGTTTTCTAAATCCATGTTGACTGTGTGTCAATAGACTGTTTTCTTCGAGGTAATTCATAATATTCGAACACAACGTATGTTACAAAATCCTGTTGCATGATGACGTTAATGATATGGTCCTATAATTTAGTGGATTACTCCTACTACCTTTCTTGAATATTGGTGTGACCTGTGCAACTTTCCAGTCTTTGGGTACGGATCTTCCGTCGAGCGAACGGTTGTATATGATTGTTAAGTATGGAGCTATTGCATCAGCGTTCTCTGAAAGGAACCTAATTGTTATACAGTCTAGATCAGAAGACTTGCTTTTATTAAGTGATTCAAGTTGCTTCACCACTCCGAGAATATTTACTTCTAGGTTACTCATGTTGGCAGCTATTCTCGATTCGAATTCTGGAATATTTACTTCGTCTTCTTTTGTGAAGGCATTTCGGAAGGCTGTGTTTAGTAACTCTGCCTTGGCAGCACTGTCTTCGAAAGTATTTCCATTTCTATCGTGCAGAGAAGGCATTGATTGTTTCTTGCCACTAACGTACTTCACATACGACCTGAATCTCTTTGGATTTTCTGCTAGGTTTCAAGAAAAAGTTTCGTTGTGGGAACTGTTATAGGCATCTCGCACTGAAGTCTAAATTTCAGGCTTCTGTAAAAGATCGCCAATCTTGGAGATTTTGCATTTGTTTATATTTGACATGTTTGTTTCGTTGTTTCTGCAACAGTATTCTGACCCGTTTTGTGTACCAAGGAGGGTCAGCTCCATCGTTTAATTTATCTGATATAAATCTCTCAATTTCTGCCGATACTATTTCTTTGAATTCAAGCCACATCTGGCCTACAGTTACATTGTTAATTTGGAAGGAGTGGGGATTGTCCCTCTGGAAGGCGTGAAGTGAATTCTAATCTTCTTTTTTGAATAGATATATTTTTCGTTTATTTCTGGAGGATATGGGGGTTACAATATTCAATCTCGCTATGATAAACCTGTGCTCACTAATTCCTGTATCTGTTTTGATGCTCTTTGTTACCTCATGATTATTTGTTGCCACGAGGTCAAGTAAGTTTTCACAACCGTTTACTATTCGCATGGGCCCATTAACTAACTGTTCGAAATCGTTTTCAGAGAATGCGTTCGGATGATGTTTAATGCGTACCTCATGCATTAAACATGTATTTTTGCCAACATATCGAGGGTTAATTAAAGTCACCACCAACTGTAGTTGTGTAAGTCGGGTAGATGTTTGAAATCAAACTCAAGTTTTCTTTGAACGTTTCAGCAGTTGTATCATCTGAATTGGGAGGTCGGTAAAAGGATTCAATTATTATTTTATTCTGGTTGTCAACAAAGACCTCTTCCCATACTAACTCGCAGGAACAATCTACTTCAATTTCGCGACAAGGTAAACTACTTCTAATAGCAATAAACACGCCACCGCCAACCGCGTTTAGACTATCCTTTAGGAGCACCATTAGGTTCTTCGCAAAATCTCGGCTGAGCTTATATCCGGCTTTAGCCAGCTTTCAGTGCCTGTAACGACTTGAGCATCAGTGCTTTCTATTAGCGCTTGGAGCTCTGGTACTTTTCCAACACAGCTACGACAATTTACAACTGTTTACCAATGGTTCCTGTATCTACGTTCTTCCTGTGTTCGTCCTGCACCCTTTGTGATTGAAGCCCATCTTGTGTATTCCCGAGACCTTCTAACCTAAAAAATCTGCCAGTCCACGCAATACAGCCCCTGTTATCCGTGTAGCTGCCTCCTGCGTATAGTGGACTCCTGACCTACTAAGCGGAACCCGAAACCCAACCATCCTTTGGCGCATTTCAAGGAATCTGCAGCCTACACGTTCGCAGAACCGTCTGAGCCTCTTATTCGGACTCTCCACTCGGCTGTGTACCAGAGGTCCGCAATTTGTCCTGTCGACTATGCTGCAAACGGTCAGCTCCATCTACACAACCCTGCTGATTCTTAGGAGAGACAATTGGTATCTACCATGCGCTGTAATAGCTGTGTGATGTCTGACCCAGTGCAATAACTACGCTGATCTATTTTAATTTGGGTTGTATTTTTTCATTTCACGTAAAATCGCACGTGCGATGGTTGTGCGCGAACGTACTATGTTTGTGGTGAAGTCATATTAGGAATGCCGTGTCATGTTAATTTTCCTCACACTGTTGTCTGCATCACAAAATTCTGTAAAACTATTATAATTTCTAGTCTGATGTAGCTTCAAGAAAAGTGCCTAGGCGAACGAAACTAGCTAATTCCTAATACTGTAATCAAGCATCACACGCAGGAAAATACTTATTTTAGGAAATTAGCAACTGTGACCCTTACATAACTTTTTCTTTTTTCCGTTAAGGTTCAATTGTCAGTCCCTACATCTATCGTCGACCATATGTAGATCTTCCTAAGTCTCGCTGCTTTACTGGCACTTCAGACTTCCTGTAGACCAGTGATTCCCAGCCTTCTTCTGTTCAGCGCTCCATTGATGTCTTCCGCTGTTGGCCATCACCTCCCTCCCACCTGTCCCCCCGCCCCGGCACACACACACATTTGTGTTCCGTAATCACATCATGTATCCCTAGTTTAAATGCAATCAAATATTATCTCACGAACGAACCCTTCCATACACATTGTTACAATCACTGTTGGAAAAATGAGGAAGTTTTTACAAAATGGTTCAAATGGCTCTGAGCACTATGGGACTTAACATCTAAGGTCATCAGTCCCCAAGGACTTAGAACTACGTAAACCTAACTAACCTAAGGACATCACATACATCCATGCCCGAGGCAGGATTCGAACCTGCGACCGTAGCGGTCACGAGGTTGAGGACTGAAGCGCCTAGAACCGCTCTGCCACACCGGCCGGCGAAGTTTTTACATACAGGATGTTTCGCATCTGCTATCATCGACTCTGAGGGTCGTAGAGTGCACTGAGTAGATAATTTTTCGATCGGAACTCATGTCCGGATGTGTACTGTATGAACAAAAAGTATTTCTGAAGAAAAGATCCTGTACTGCCAAAACTCCCGCTTCTTGGTGCGTACACAAACCAAGCCGTCGTAATACCCTTTCGTAGTTATAAATCACATTCCATTTTCTTCTGGTTACAACGGCTGCGAGAAACAGGTACGTTCGCAGCTAGGAAGGTTGGCTGTGGTGGTCCAGGGATGTGCCACATGGTCGACTCTTCAGAGGGCGTCCTTTGTCACACAGCTGGAACTCGACGCCGAGTACTGGAGATCACTGTCCATGCCATGGCCTCCTGTAGTGCACAGAGCTCATTGGCTCAGCTGTGTCTTTAGCGTGAAGCCGGAGATCCCATAATCAAAGTTGCTTTACATCCGAACGGAACATTTCCGCACATGGGTTCGTTGCCAAAACTGTAACTACCAAGTCTGCTTTACAATCTTTAGTATCATATAACAGGAATTGTGAAACACTCGCTATAATAACTGCATATTAAAATAAATTTCCCGAAGTTAAAAAAATATTTGTTTGGTGAGCTCAGCTAAATTTTTCAAAGTGTAATTTTGTAAAACTAAATCACAAATTTCGTAACACTGAACACATTTTTGTAAAATTTTATATTTTTGAGTCCGCAGTTCGTGGTCGTGCGGTAGCGTTCTCGCTTCCCACGCCCGGGTTCCCTGTTTCGATTCCCGGCGGGGTCAGGGATTTTCTCTGCCTCGGGATGACTGGGTGTTGTGTGATGTCCTTAGGTTAGTTAGGTTTAAGTAGTTCTAAGTTCTAGGGGACTGATGACCATAGATGTTAAGTCCCATAGTGCTCAGAGCCATTTGAACCATTTTATATTTTTAAAAAGCTTAACATTAATTACGAAATGACCAAAGGATCTTTTAATCAGGTGAACAACACCAAATAGCTTCGAGACATCTGCAGCCATCCTGAATATGTTGAGATTGGCGTTTGAGATTCATGGTTTTTACGGACCGCCATATACAGTCCAGTTTACATCTGCGTCATGGGAGAACACATTCACAATTTTAGAGTGTGTTAGAGTGAGCGAAACGTTTGGTCATACTTTTACATTACTTATACGCATAAGTAAGATCCTCTTATATACGAGTATTTTGTTGCGTTATGAAAATCCCTCCAACTACGGAATATTCTGATCAATAGGTGTAATACTGCGTTGCTGTTGCATTAACAGATTCAGCGAGGTCAGCGAAAAGCAGCAGGGAGGCTAAATGAGCTTCATGAAGGTTAAAACTATAATACTTTCAGTCCTTGTGAGAATAGGACCTACACACCAAATTGAACATGTTAATCATATTGTTGCCTGAGAGATTGGGTGAGCACATTAATTTTCACTGTAAAGTTATTTCAGTCAGTGCTAAAATAAAATGTGTACTGGTTGTCCACGAGTTTGTAAAAACATTTCAACTTCTTTAAATTGGGTATGGACAAGTTAAGACAAATTATGCATACTTATTGTTATTCTTCCGACGTGAAATATGGCGTACTATTTGCCGAATGAATAGATGTAGCTTCTGATTGGTGAAATGTTCGCCCCTCTCTGTGGAAGTTTTACATGAAATAGAGCTGCTACGGTGACAAATTACACCACAGAATTTCGTTAACTTTGTCTTCATTTGGAACGAAGACACAGAAACATTTAGTGATTCAGCCTTAGAATAAAACGGTCACACATGGTTGAGACGCTCTGCTAAACCCACAGGACAGGACAAGTAGTAGGAATTGTGGTAGGGGGTCAGAATGAGCGGCTGTCAGTTACACTCCAAACATAACACTTTATTTAGTTGTCCAAACATTACATAAGCTCGACTATCGATAGAAAAACGTCTTTAATTCCAAAAGCGGCTGAAGGCCCATGAACGTAAAACAACATAATTACAATAACCTTTCAATAGACATAAGGCCCAAGCTTTATGACCAATAAGAAACCTTACTTCAAAACGGCTGAAGGCCTTTGTTTAACAAAAAAAAAAAAAAAAAACTGCAACTAATTTTCCAAGGCAGAAGGCCCAAAGCCTTTAACCTTAAATAGTATTTAAGCCCAAGTTATGTAAGACTTGATAAGTAAGAATCCAAAATTTTAAAGCGGCTGAAGGCCTATCATTTTAAGAACAACACAACTACAGTAAATTTTCAACATGCAGAAGGCCCACTGTTTTATTTTGAAAGAAAGTAATGCTGGATAAGTAAGAACCCTAAAACTTATAGCGGCTGAAGGCCGACGCTTTTAAAAACAATACACTACAATAAATTTTCAACAGGCAGAAAGCCCAAAGCTTTATCTTCCAAAAGGTAAGACTTGCCCAATTTAGAAAACTTGCTTTTAAAACGGCTGAAGGCCTTTGATTTTAAAACATAATTACAAGCACACAAATCCCAACCATCGGCTATGAGCCATTAAAAATGCACAATTAAACGCCAATAACAAAGGCAGTATAGGCAGCAGCGCTCAGAAGTTTCCAGGGGGCTCGGTCTGCCCTTGAAATCTTAACGTTCACTTAGGTGAGACAAGAAGTCGGCCCAACTATACTCTTTTGTGGCGGTGTTCGTTGCGACAAACACTCGGCTGTGGAAATGGCTTACGAAGTCACCGCCACACTTTTAATAGCGGGCCGACCGGTCCGCTGGAACAGTGAACAGAAAGATGAAAGCCCAAACACTCATATTAAATAAAGGTCGGTACTTATCTTTTATTAGTGAAGATACAGTAAGACAATACTGAACTCGGTGTCTACAGAAATCTGTCTAGTTCGAGTCGGAGCGGCTAGGTCAGCGTCGGCTGACGACAAACAACAACTCTGCTGCGATGAACACACAACTGACTAGCAAGTACACAATTCGGTGGCGAGTATACGACTGAGCGGCGAATACAGAACTGTCCTAGCGCTCGCGACTCCAGCGCTTAAGAAGCCAGAAGCCAGCGGTGGCGCGCGCAGACTTGCGGCGATTTCCTGTATCGCTGGCGCTGCTTATGCGGACGGCGTCCGTACTTTGATGCTGCCAACCTTTTGGCAGCGGGCTCGGTTGGCCTTACTGGCTAGGATACAACACTCCTCCCCCCCAAATCGCCGCACCGTCGTTGAATAATGACGTGGCGAGCGTCGACGGCGGGGGAGAGGTCCGGCCGCAGGCGTAGCAGAAGAGACCGGGGCGGAGACTGTTGCCGGTGGCAGTCCCCGGTCCGCACCCCAGCATTGGCTGCGAGGGGCCTCGGGAAACACCGACTGAAAACCGAGGTCAGGGCGCACGCCTGTGACCACGGGCGCAGCTTCTGGTACTGGACGCGACGGGGCGTCGGGACCCACGAAGAGAGGCAGCGTCTCCTGACGCTGCGTCGACGGCTGCTGAGTGGGCGCCGGACAAGGCGCTGCGGTGTCAGACTCCTTGGGGGTGCCCAAGGAAAGCGGCTGCAGGACAGGCTGCACAGCCACCGCTTGGGAAGGCGGCCCGGCTGAGGGGTCGACGTCCATCAGCTCCGAAGGCGGTGGCGACTGAAGAGGGACCGCAGGCGCCGGAGCGACCACCTGGGGCGCTCCCGAATGAAGCTGCGCGGGAGGCATCAACGGGACGGGCTGTCGGCGTGGTAGCGGCGACGGCTGCTGCTGCTGCTGCCCTGGGGGCGGCAGCGAAGTCGGAAGGCGCGGCTGGAACCCGCCGCGGACCAAATCTGTGGACAAAGAACGAGCGGCAGAATCCGGGCGGCCAGCGCGGCGCAACTGGTTCTGATGCCTCCTGTGCACCCCAGCAGCACCTTGAACAGTATAAAAACCTCGACCCTGGACACTTATCACGGTACCACGTTCCCAACGACGGCGACCGTGATAAACTCTGAAAAAAACGACGTCGTTGCGCTGAAAACGCGTGCGATGCTCAGAAGCGGCGGGTCGATCCGGGGGGTGCAACAACCGTAGTAGGGTGCGATGACGACGGCCGTGGAGAAGCTCCGCAGGCGAAGGGCCGTCGCGTGGCGTGGTCCGGTACGATGACAGGAACGTGATGAGGGCCTGCTGACGAGAGTGCGTAGCACGAAGGCGGTCCATGTGATCCTTGAATGTGCGTACAAAACGTTCCGCTGCACCATTCGATTGAGGGTGGAACGGCGGAGTAAGAACATGGCGAATGCCATTGGCAGAACAAAAACTTTCAAATTCAGCAGAGGTAAATTGTGGACCATTGTCAGACACTAAAACTTCTGGAAGACCCTCAATACAAAAAATTGAAGTCAATGCCAGTATAGTTTGTGCAGACGTTGTAGACTGCATGGGCACAACAAACGGAAAATTACTAAATGCATCTATCACGATGAGCCAACGAGAATTCCAATATGGACCAGCGAAATCAATATGTACTCGCTGCCAGGGACCGGCAGGGCGTGCCCACTCAAAATAGCGTTGAGGCGGAGCAGCTTGGTGTTCGGCACACGTCGAACAATCTGTAGACATCTGCGTAATCTGCTTATCAATGCCGATCCATGTACAATGACGGCGGGCAAGCTGCTTGGTGCGGACCACTCCCCAATGACCTTGATGCAACAAGTCGAGGACCTTGGATTGGAGCACTTGGGGAACCACTACACGAAGCTGGTCATTCTCGGTGCGTAAAAGCAAAACTCCGTGCGAAACAGACAACAGATGACGTTGCGGATAATAGCGACGAACCACAGGATCCGATATGTCCTTTGCCTTGGATGGCCAACCACGTTGAACAAAACGTAATAGTAAACTCAGATGAGGATCCGTAGCTGTCTCACGTGCCACCTGACGATAATCAATCGGAAAATCCCGGAGGGATTGATGCTCATCGGCGTCAATCTGATGGCAAGAGTCTTCGGAGGAATCGAAGACATCATCCGCAGCAATCGGCAATCTAGAAAGCGCGTCAGCGTTTGCATGCTGAGCTGTAGGGCGATACAGTATCTCATACTGGTATTGTGATAACAAAAGAGCCCAACGTTGTAGTCTCTGAGCTGTCCGCTGAGGAACTGGTTTAGACGGATGAAACAGCGACGTCAGGGGCTTGTGATCTGTTACTAAATAGAATGGTCTACCATAGAGGTAGTGATGGAATTTTGTGACACCGAACACAATAGCCAACGCTTCCTTGTCCAATTGGCTATAATTACACTGAGCTTTGTTGAGCAATTTAGATGCGAACGCAATAGGACGTTCGGTGTTACCGACGCGGTGAGACAACACAGCACCGAGGCCGTAAGAAGAGGCATCACAAGCTAATACCAGAGGCTTGTTAGGGTCGTAATGGACCAGACAACGATCATTCAATAAAGCCTCTTTAAGCTGCTGAAAGGCTGATTGGCAATCAGCTGACCACACAAACGGAACATTCTTACGGCGGAGACGATGCAACGGTGCAGCAATCTGTGATGCATTAGGTATAAACCTAATATAATATGTCAATTTGCCAAGAACTGCTTGCAATTCATGCAGATTGCGAGGGGCAGGCAAATCACGAATAGCTGCTAAATGTGACTGGGAGGGATGAATGCCTTGAGCATTAATAACACGTCCCAGATACTCCATCTCCGTAAGAAAAAAGGAACATTTATCGATGTTGCAACGTAGGCCTGCCTGAGACAACACTTTAAACAAACACTCCAAATTACGGAAATGTTCAGCAGGCGTCCGACCGGACACAACAATATCGTCTAAATAGTTGCAACACGATGGCACATTAGCCAGAAGTTGTGACAAAAAACGCTGAAAAACAGCTGGAGCCGACGCACAACCAAAAGGCAAACGCAGAAAACGGAACAACCCCATCGACGTGTTTATGACAAAATACTGTTGTGATTGCTCGTCGAGGGGCAATTGCAAATATGCTTCACGGAGATCAATTTTAGAAAAGAAACGAGCTTCCCCTAACTTATCCATCAGCTCGTCTGGTCTAGGCAAAGGAAAAGAATCAATGACAGTCTGAGGATTAACTGTCGACTTAAAATCAGCACACAAACGTAACTTGCCAGACGGTTTCTTTATAATAACTAAGGGAGAAGCCCACTGGCTCGCTGAAACGGGTTGAATAACACCGTTGTTTTGCCAACGACGAAGTTCATCTTCTACAGGTGCCCGGAGGGCGTGATGCACTGGACGAGCACGACAAAATCGAGGCTGAGCATTATCTTTTAACGTAATATGAGCGGCAAAGTTCGCAGCACAACCGAGTTCGTCTTTAAATATGTCACTGTATCGTTTACACAAATCGGTTATGCTGTCTTGAGGAACAACAACAGAATTAATTTGCAACACATTGTCTTGGATAGACAGGCCAAACAAGTCAAAACAGTCTAATCCGAAAATGTTTACACTGTCTGTAGCGCGGAGCACTGTGAATGAAACTGTTTTTGTATTGCCACGGAATGTGGCTGGCACGCTACATACACCTAACACAGGAATTTGTTCTCCACTATAAGTAGCCAAAGAATGTTTTGCCGCTGAAAGTTTAGGGCGGCCGATAGCCGCATACGTAGCACTATTTATGAGAGTCACAGACGCACCAGTGTCTAATTGAAAATTGAAGGTCTTATCCTGGATGCGTAGCTTCACAAATAGTTTATTACACTGTCTCTGGATCGGTGCAGTGGAGGCGGAAGACACAAAATCAGCGCGTTTAGCGCGTGTTCGCTGCTTACGACAACTCGTGGGTTGGGCGGGCGGAACAACAACTCCCGCTTCACTTGCAGTCTGTACATTACTTTTTACAGCGTTTGAATTACGCTTGGGTCGCATAGCAGAGGGCTGGGTGGGTGGCTTATTGCGAACAAGTTTATTACCCACACGAACCGTGGAAGAGTCTTTAAACGCGACCTTCTGGGCGGGCTGGCTTTGAAGAACATGAATATCCATGGGCTGGGCAGCACTAGAATTGTTCTTGCGTTTACGCAAACAAACAGTCTGGATGTGTCCTTTCCTTTGACAAAAGTGACAAACCGCGTTTCTCAACGGGCAACGTTCACGAGGATGAGCAAGAACACACTTAGGGCAAGACTTAACTCTATCATTTCGCACACGCGGCTGACGAATGTGTTTCACATGACGCGGCCGGCTAGTGTTTACAGTCTGACTCTGCCGGTGGGGCCGCGGGCGTGACAGAACTTGCTTAGCACAGGCAATTTGAGAAATACATGGCTGATCTAACTCACACTCAGCATAGTCAAAAGTATCTTGGGCTTCAATGATGTTCATCACAGTCTCTAATGACGGGTCAGGCAACTTTAAGATAGCAGCACGAATACGAGAATCTGCAATGTTTTGAGTAATAGCGTCTCGTAGCATGACATCACTGTAGGAAGCTCCACACACACAATTAAATCGGCACTGACGGGTGAGGCCCCGTAAATCTGTTAACCACTGTTTATCAGATTGATGTGGCAGTTTCTTTAATCTGAAGAACTTGAATCTGGCCGCTGCCACATGAACTCGCGACTCGAAATACTCAGCAAGCTTGTTAACAACAACGTCATAGTCTAAAGCTTCTGGCTGCGATTCCGGGAACAACTTACAAAGGAGTCGATAGATTTCCACGCCTGCAGTGGAAATTAAATAAAGCTGCCGCTCAGTACCTGTGATTTTGTAGACTGCCATGTGCGCCTGCAACTGCGCGAAATATTCTTGCCATTCTTCTCTGGATTCATTAAAAGCCCTGAACGGTGGTGCTGCCTGTGCTTGTTCCGTTTGCGTTGGAGGATTAGCCGCTTGTTTGGCGATTGCTTCCACCAGACTTCGTATTTGCTGACTCTGTAACAAGATCAACTGTTGTAATTCGGCAGACATAGTGAACACAAATTAAACCAGCCCCCAAAAGTTTATCGCTAGAATTAGTAGAACCAGAAACAAGTTGAACCAGCCCTGCACACGAGTTCGGACGTCCTCGTCGCCAGTTTTGTGGCGGTGTTCGTTGCGACAAACACTCGGCTGTGGAAATGGCTTACGAAGTCACCGCCACACTTTTAATAGCGGGCCGACCGGTCCGCTGGAACAGTGAACAGAAAGATGAAAGCCCAAACACTCATATTAAATAAAGGTCGGTACTTATCTTTTATTAGTGAAGATACAGTAACACAATACTGAACTCGGTGTCTACAGAAATCTGTCTAGTTCGAGTCGGAGCGGCTAGGTCAGCGTCGGCTGACGACAAACAACAACTCTGCTGCGATGAACACACAACTGACTAGCAAGTACACAATTCGGTGGCGAGTATACGACTGAGCGGCGAATACAGAACTGTCCTAGCGCTCGCGACTCCAGCGCTTAAGAAGCCAGAAGCCAGCGGTGGCGCGCGCAGACTTGCGGCGATTTCCTGTATCGCTGGCGCTGCTTATGCGGACGGCGTCCGTACTTTGATGCTGCCAACCTTTTGGCAGCGGGCTCGGTTGGCCTTACTGGCTAGGATACAACATACTCGATCCGCCGGCAACACAACCAAGAGACAGTCAGAGACCTACCGACAATACGACTTACTAACCACCGACCAGTATATGAGAATTCCAAAGCAAAAACGTTACAGACTTAGCCGCCCACAACTAAAAATACATTAAGCTGTCAAAAACTACACAACATATTGGACAGTGACAACAGGTGAGGAAAGGACACAACTTGAATTTACGTCAGCGACCAGGGCAGGTAACCGGTACACTAACGGCCACAAGGCAGAAAATTCCGCTGGTGCACTTGAATTACAGACCGACAAATATAGTTAATTCCACCACATGGTGGCTAAATCTTCACCAACTCGAACACTAGCTGTTGCTTCCAGGTATACCGCCAACAGCGAACCACCAAGCAAGGGGACAACGTGAACAGACGTGGCTTCTGTAGTTAAATCACCACTCAACTTTCATATCCTGGGTCGGTGAGCCACGAACCTCGTAGCACTCGGAACAGCCCACACGCTCCGACACTGCATAGAGACCGCCAGCATGTCCGGCCGACTGCGCCGCGCGAAGACTTGTTTGCTGATCTGCTCCAACCGACCGACTGGCTGCATACCGCCAAGCCGGAACTATAAACACGAGAATAAAGATGGTACACGGTGCAAATATCGATACATACCGCTAATCCCATACGTAGAAAGAGGAAGAACCATGGCATGTCCGCAATAACCGCGGGAAACCAAACTCAGACAGCCAAGTTTTAAAGCAAAGCATAAGCAGGAGTCAGCACGGCTCAATGCTGACCTCGAAGAAGAAAGATTCAGCTTAAAATGCGAACAATGATGTTAGTAAATGAGTGATGAAGGCAGTTTACTCACAAGGGAAGTCACTGAACAAATAAACAATCTCTTAGCATGGTAAAATCCGAGCAAAATTAGATAGAGGTAAGAGAAGCTAATATTCTGGACTGTTACGGCAAGAATCAACGTTATCACTCGCATAGTATTTGAATAACTGGACCTAACGCTGCTTCATAGGCCACGTGGAACTTTGAAACAAGAAAACATCTACTTCTCCCACTTAGACGATACAAGAAGCTAACAGTTGAATAAGCGCTGTATGAGCTACTAACACTCACATCTAACTTACCTTGGTGATAAATTTAAACAAGCAAGGCCAAGCTGTCTTTCTGGTTATCGTAGCGGTAATTTAAATTAGAGCAAAGCACCCTCGCTGAGATCCCATTTTCTATACTTGTAGAATATAGAAAATGACGCATTAAATTCTCCATAACAATATACACCTGAAAGGAAAATATTAAATTTCATTACTTCTTAAAGTAAGGCATTGTGATACCTCCAGCTACACTGAGGTGATAAAAGTCATGGGCTGGCAACATGCACAAACACAGATGGCGGTAGTATCGCGTACACAATGTATGAAAGGACAGTGCATTGGTGGGGCTGCCATTTGCACTCAGGTGGCTCATGTGAAAAGGTTTCCGATGTGATTATGGCCGCAAGACAGGAAGCAAGGGACATTCTATTTCAGAAATGGTTCGAGAATTAACTAATCCCAGGTCTTCAGTGTCAATAGCGTGCCAAGGATACCATACTCCAGGCATTTCCTCTCACCATAGACAAAGCAGTGGGCGACACCCTTCACGTAAGGGCCGAGACCAGCGACGTTCGTGTAGAGTTGTCAGTGCTAACAGACGAGTAATTTTGCGTGAAATAGCCTAGAAATCAATGCGGGACGTACGACGAAAGTATCCTTGGATCTTGACCATATCGGTTGGACCCTAGACGACAGGAAAATCGTGGCCCAATCAGACGAGTCCAGATTTCCGTTGTGAGAGCTGATGGTAGGCATCGAGTGTTGCGCAGATCCCATGAAACCAAGGGCTCAAGTAGTCGACAAAGTGCATGTTGGTGCTGTATCCATAATGGTGTGGGTTCTGTTTACATGGAATTCTCTGGCTCCTCTGGTCCAACTGAACCGCTCATTGATTGGAAATGCTTATGTTCGGCTACTTGGAGAGCACTTGCAGCCAAACAAGGATGGAATTTTTATGGACGACAATGCGCCATGTAACCGGGCCACAACTGTTTGCGATAGGTTTGGAGAATATTCTGAACAGTTTGAGCGAATGACATGGCCACTCGGATCGCCCGATATGAATCCGATCGAACACCTATTGGACATGATCGAGAGGTCATCTCGTCCACAAAATCCTGCACCGGCGACATTTTTACAGTAGAGGCGGCACGGCTCAATATTTCTGCAGAGGAGTTCCAGCGACTAGTTGCGTCAATGCCTCGTCAAGTAGCTGCATTTCGCGCAGTAAAGGGAAGTCCGACACGATATTAGGACGTATCCCATGACTTTTGTCATCTCAGTGTACAAGCTACTCGGAGTGTTCACAAAACCACGACCGTTCACATTCACCACCTCAGCCCAAGTAAGTCCACGAGACCGGATGTCAGGGGACGTGGGAGATAGTGGTTGTGGGGGCAGCAAAGAATTACCTAACACAACGGCCTTAACACAAAAACTCTCCTTGGTGTGCTCTACGGACGGAGTCAAACCTCTCTGCTTTCTCCCATCACCATCTCAAGCCTACAGAACTACCATGTCCTACCACAGGTTACTGCTGCCTGCGAAAATCTGCAGCTCAAACATTACTTACTTTTGCTGCTGCACGCGCGCAAGGAAATAAATATTTGATCTGCCGATATCAGTCTATTATTATAGAGCCTCCGCTGAGGACAAAACGTACTAGGATTAATTAAGAATTTAGACAGAGATAAGAGATCACATGAGAACTGAGCATTAAACACGTAATAATTTGTGACTGTAAGAAAAATGTAATTAAAGAGAATTTGAAATAATTGTTGATCATAATTCAAAAAGTAACCACAAAAATTCAGTAATAGGGTGACATACGTCTTCCAGGTGACCCCTTAGTAATGCAGTGTTACATATTATCAAAACAAAACAAAATGGAACCCCATGCTATGTAAAATCACCGTGATAATATTAAATAAGCGGGAGAGCAGCATGAACCATGACCTACATCAATGGATGAGTCAAAGATCAATATTAATCGTTGTACGTGAAACAAAGCCTCGATCAGAACAAACAGCTTTAACTTTTATTACGAAGAAAACATACAGAATATTAAGACATCGCACGCTAGCGATCAACGCTCTCATCACGAATTCCTGAATGTTGCAGCTTAGAAATTACCATCTCGACAGTACACCAGACAAAGGCGTCTGAACTTAACAGAATGAACCATGTTAGCTGCACGAGACGACCACACGAAGAGAACTATAGGGCTGAGCCCAGCGGACAGCGGAAGAGAAGTCATGCATTGCCTGAACCGCCCCGTCACCTGATTGGTACGCAGGGCTCCGTCTCAGACCACAGCTTACATACAGGGTGAACCAGAACTCCAAGGACAAACTTTCATAGGGTGTTAGGGATATCTTCTCGGTATTTTGGTACGAGGGGCTCACGCTGTACGGCGGTTCATTACAGAGTTATTGCAGTTCGTTTGGTTTCTTGCTCCAAGTGGGTTTGTATCTGTAGTGCATAGAAGTTTGTGTAAAACACTGCAAATGTCGACGGCATGTGCTGTATGTCGTGTTGGAAACAAACTTGTTCCAGTCACTCCTGGTACTTACTACTGGCGACAGTAACGCTCACTTTACTCGTCGCGCTTAAGATAGCATTAAGTATTGTTTTGCCTCTGTCTCGGGTTTCTTTCTCTGGCAGTGTTCGTTGTACATTAACACTGATACACAGCAATACGAGTGGACTTATTTTTAAATACTTGGCTATATGCACCTGTTGTATGGTTTCACGGAATGCAATGAAAGCGCAGCACAACAACGATATGCTGAGCTATTCCCGCAGCGACGGCAACGACATCACATGGTATTTACTGTACATATGTACATCGTCGTCTACAACAAACCAGATCATTCCGTGGTTTGGTGATTGCATATTACAAGCTTTTTGGCCGTTGTGAAGCTATTTTCATAGATACTAGGATTACTATGATAACAAAGCGAATAAATCATAATTACATTATTACTCTGTAACGAGTCGCCGGCTATAATGGTTCCCACAGGCTCCTTATACCAAAATGTTCGGAAAGTATTGCTGGACAACCTCTGATAGATTTCCGGGTGAATTCTGGTTCACGCTGTACATGCACTTACTTGCAACCATAGATGCGACTTCCATAGCACAAGAAAACTATCCATAGAGCGTCTTTGCACGTTGCCAGCGACTTACCATCACGCGTATCGATATTCAATACACTGACGGAAAACAGCGCAACTCCAAAACATAATTAATGTATAGTAATGAAATTTCGGGAACACATTTGTCTAAGTAACATATTTAAGTGATTAACATCGCAAGATCACAGGCTAATGTATGTACGAGATAAGCCACTGCAGATGTGAAATGATGGTACAGTAATGACCGGTGTAGCCGCCAGAATATTGAATTCAAGCATGCAAACATGCATGCTTTGTGTTTTACAGGTGCCGGATGTTAATTTGTGGTATGGAGTTCCATACCTGTTGCACTTGGTCAGTCAATATAAGGGTGGATAATGCATTTTGTGGATGACACTGGAGGTGTCATCGGATGATGTCCCATATTTGCTTCACTGGAGACAGATCTATTGATGGAGCAGGGCTAGGCAACCTGTTGCCAACATGTCACTCATGGCAATATATCACTCTGAAGAGCACGTTGGGTTACAACACCTCGCTGGAATGCTGTTCATGAATAGTAGCACAACAGCTCGAATCACCTGACTGACGCACAATATTGGAATCAGGGTGCGTAGGGTAATCACGAGATAGCTCTTGCTGTCATATGAAATCGCACCCCAGACCGTAACTTCAGGTGTAGGTCCAGTGCAGGTTCTCAGTAATCTCTTTTAAACAACACACGGCCTTCACTGGTGCCGAGGCAGAACCAGCTTTCATGATAACACAACAGAACTCCACTCTGCCCTCCAGTGGGCTCTCATTTGACACCTCTAAAATCGCAAAAGGACGTGGTTCGGAGCAAGTGTAATGCACACTACAGGGCGTCTGGCTTGGAGTTATCCTTGAAGTCGCCGGTGACAATTCGTTGTGTCAGTATGATGCCAACAACTGCTCAAATTTTTGCTGCAGATCCAGTACGATGTGCCAGAGTCATAAGCCAAATAATGTAATCTTCGCTCTTGGTAGCACCATGTGGCCATCTGGAACCCAGTCTTCTTGTGACCGAAACTTCTCGTGACCACCGCTGCCAACAATCATGTACAATGGCTACATTACTGCCAAGTGACTCTGAAAAGTCGCAGGAAGAACACGCATCTTCTCGTAGCCCTATTACATGACGTCCTTCAAACTCAGTGAGATATTGATTATGGAGAGTTTGACACTTCGAAGGTATTCTTGACTAACGTCAGCTCACCACGTTCACTCTCAAAAGTAACTAACGCTCACGACCGTTACAGCGTGTACTTACAGCAAATTCGATTTCTTCATAGTGACGCTACTAGTGCCACTCTTATGTGACTGGAGCGACATTTGGACAGACTTCACCTTTCAGATGCAGCAACACGCCTACCAACACGTTCATGACGCATAACTCCTTCTTGGTGTTGCGATTTCTTTTTCGTCAGTGTATGAAAGATGTTTTTTAACAGATGACTTTTAAAATATATTTTCAAGATAGGCATTGTCAGGAGGTAGTAGTTCGATTGAATCGATCAATCGAACGAAGAAATTAGACTATTGTAACAAAAATTTGCAAAAAATATTTATTCTTGGTAATTAGCTCACCTCGGTATGTAGAAGAAGACATTCGAATTCTTCGTCGTTTTCGTGACAGAGCTTGCAGAAAAAACGGTTGTTCAAGAAACAAAATTTTATCTTGTTAACAGCAATAATGGACACAATCTGTTCACCTAAATTTTTCTCACCAAAATGCTGCCTATGGGTTACGCAATGTATTACCAGCACTCTAAGTGTAGGAGATTTTAAATGGGCTATAAACCCGCTATATCAAGAAACTATTGATACAGTTCCATGAGTTGCACATTCAAGAACGCTTGCTAAGCTTTTTACCCCCTTCCTTGTATGCAGCACAGCCTTCCGAGTTGGTGAACTGACTAATAATATTCTGATTACAGAACATATTCCAGGTTATAAGCAATGCTCCATTGTCTACTGTTGCCTGTTTATCAATTTACATTAAAAATTCTATGTTATCAGCACATCAAAAGATTTCCTCCCACATCAAATGTTGTCTCGTCAATTGCTCTTGAAATTGTATTCTAATGCCGTTCATTTTATCACGGCATATGCACCAGGCCCCAGTATTGCGCGGATAATTTATTTAAATGCGGTTAACATGAGTGTTACCCTGACTGCAAGGCATTTTTTACATTTCGCGGTTTATAATCAAACTTTATAGAAAGCAAGGAGACCTTTTCGCATAGAGGAGGTTTCCCCAGTAACTTTCCTATGGAGTTAAATCTCAGTGTCCTGTAAATTGAAACCTAAGCACCCCACTACGTCAGTATAAAAACTACAAAGGTAGGCACATAACCTGGTAAACTTCACAGCGTCATTTGAAACTGTCATTTCACGAATGAGACGCAACGATAGTTGCCTGTTTCTAAACTTTGGGGTGAATCCATATTTCAAGCACTCATTCGAATATGTGCAGCAGTTCTTTTTCTCAAGCATATTGAGAAAATATGTTTCCAACATACACTAGTTACAGAGGGTGGACAAAGTATGCAAGCACCGCGAGAAATGCATGCTTGAACATAAATACAGATGCGATCAGAGCCTACACGTTGCGCTGTTGAATTTGAAGGATACCTGTGTTTAATCTCGTTGGAAGTGTCCTCCGTGGTCAGAAGAGTGTTCTAAGTTGTAAGTGCATTATGTTTGAGATAAATGAATTCGAACGTCGGTACAATGTTGGTGCTCATATCGTGGCTGATTCCGTAGCTAAGGTAGCCGAACTGTTCTGTGTTCCAAGAGGCACCGTATCGAAGATTTATACCGCACACAGGGAAAGCGGGAAAACATCGTGCGCTATCACAACGCAGACACAAGTGTGTGCTGAGTGAACATGACGGACGGTCATTGAAGAGGATTGTGACGAAAAATAAAGGAACGATAGTTGCAGAAGTCACTGCAGAACTGAAGCTCGCACTCGCAAACCCTGTCAGCACCAAAACAAAACGAAGGTAGCTCCATAAGCTGGGATTTGAAGGATAAGCTGGTATTCCTAAATCACTCATCAGTGATCCAAATGTCCGTAACAGGAAAACATAGCGCCTAAGCCATAAAACCTAGACTATGGAGCGATGCAAGGAAGTCACTTGGTGAGATGAGTCTTGTTTCACACTGTTTCCAACTTCTGAGCCGGCCGAAGTGGCCGTGCGGTTAAAGGCACTGCAGTATGGAACCGCAAGACCGCTACGGTTGCAGGTTCGAATCCTGCCTCGGGCATGGATGTTTGTGATGTCCTTAGGTTAGTTAGGTTTAACTAGTTCTAAGTTCTAGGGGACTAATGACCTCAGCAGTTGAGTCCCATAGTGCTCAGAGCCATTTGAACCATTTAAACCAACTTCTGACGCACTTTACGTCCCAAGAGATAAATCGGTGATAATTTGCGCAGCCATATCGTGGTATACCGTGATTTATCTTGAATGTCGCATTACTGGCAAGAGTTATGTGACCATTGTGACTGATCAGGTCCTTCCCAAGGTACAACTGTTGTTCCCTAATGGTGTGTTCCAAGATGAAAGGTCCCCCGTTCACAAAGTTTAGTTCGTCCAGGGTTGGTTTTGTGAGTACGACGATGATGATTTTTCGCAGACCCTCTGGTCATCATAGTCACCAGATCCCAGTGTTTTTCAGCCTTTGTTGTCTACTTTGGAGAGAAGGGTGTGTGGTCGCTACCTACGTCCATCATCCTTACCTGTACTTCTCACTATTTTGCAAGAAGAATGGTATAAGATTACCTTGAAAATAATTGAGGATCTGTATTTATCCATTCGAAAACTAGTGGAATTTGTTTTGAATGCTACACCTCAGACATGAGACTTACGGAAAGCAGGAAAAGATGTGGACGGGGCCTAATCAGTTACCGTTGGTTGCACAGTAAACACGTACACTTTATTTAAAGAAATAATTTTTAAAAAACAATCATTAAAAAAAATTGATTGTAACACAAGCTACACTGACGGCTGAAGGCCTTATAAAGAAAGAATTAACATTATTTGTCGGCTGAAGGCCACGAGCAATAGGAATAATTTAAACAAAATATTATTTTTAAACAATTGGCACAATCAGACCAAATAAAGAAGGGAGTGATCCACAGACAGTGCTCCAAGGATCGGCCTGAGAAAAGTTCGTACAGCTACGTACGCGGTGAGACAGGCAGCCAACAGTTATGCTCACTTAACAGGGTGGTAACTCAAACTAGGGACAGCTTAAACGCCGACCAGCACACTCGCAAAATCCATCTAAGATGCGATAACCAATACCACGATAGAATAACAGTTAACAGCGTCAAATGACAAGCATTTAATTACTCAAGTTGGCTCCACCAAATCCTAGTACGCAGACAGGGTTAAGAACCAAACAGCCTATTCAAAATCTGACTAGATGCACATGGAACCGCAAAAGACAATTCCACAAACAACTCGAACAATGATAAACAGTCACTACACAGCAACAAGACGAATTGCACGTAGACATGAACGCTAAGAACACAGAATTGGTCGAAAGACCAGATACACGTCGACCACTCAGACGAACGACCGAACAACCAACCATCCGTCGTTGCCCATCAAGTCAGGCAAGGGAAACGTCGGAGTATAAAACCGCCAACTGACAGCTTGATGGCATGAGGTCACTTCGACGGACGGGGACACACACAAGTGAAAGTTGCACTACTCGAATATAACGGTCCATTCAACTTAAACTCGCTGAATTCGGACCTCGACGTGGTCGTGCACTCTCGTGACCCCATCCTTCCATCGGGCAGTGCATATATCGCGAGCTCCCTCGGCGAATACTGCTGCTATCTGACCTCACTGCTGCTCCGTCCCAACTGAACTCCAACACACGACGACACGGAAATACTAGAGGTCGCTCCAAAGATAGTACCACAACACTCGCTATCGATAAACGCCGCTGCTGCCACTCACGGACAGACAAAGCGAGCAAACGTAGTGGCGCCAGTGAACGGACTAGGAAAACGAGACGTCACAATCCGAATACACGACCCCAACCTGTCAACGGCTCAAACACGAGCAATAGTTCGGCTCAACACCCTATTAGGCATTGTAATGTGTCGTGTTTTTGCTGTTTCCGTATTACTGTCCACCCTGTGTATGCCACTGACTAGACGCTACAAATTTTCACTGTGCTCCTTCGAATGTAGGCACAACGTGCAATGCACCTCCAGGGTCAACTGTAGCATTACTGACGTTTTACTGCTGCTGAACGGGTTATTATCACTCATTGTGGGTCGCATACGGGAATCTGCCTGAATCTGAGGTCCTCCACTTCGAGTGTGCGTACTGACTCCAAGATAGAACATGTGCTGAAGCTAAAATTTGTGGAAAATAAAGTGTTAATTCTTACCACATTGTTATTTCTTACCAAATTCTTCCTAATACAACCTGGTAAGAATTAAAAATTTTTACTTATTCTGGTAACCGGTATACCGTTTCAGCCAATTAAATTGGATTTAGCTGTCGTAATCGTATTGTTATGAACAAAATTCAATTCACGTATATTATTGGCTGTTACTAACTAAAAGATCGTTTGTCTAAGCAAACTCACAATTATTAATTTTAAATTAACAACAGACTCAGTTTCATTGTTTACCTAGATTTACCTAGGTTTCAGTTGGGATAACCCAACCTTCTTCAGAATAAAAGGAACTACGATTTGTCCATAATGGACTTATCTTGGCTTATTTTATTCTGAAGAAGGTTGGGTTATCCCAACAGAAACCTAGGTAAATCTAGGTAAACAATGCAACTGAGGCTGTTGTTAATTTAAAATTAATATTGATACAGTTGCTGACAGGGCGGCGAAATGTTGAAAATATTCAAACTCAGAAGGCCTGTCCTCGCCTAGCACTCCCCTTTTCGCTACAACGTTCTCCTGCCGCCACTTTTCGCTCGATAGTCCCCTCGAGAAGTGGAAACGCACCCCAAGCGGCGATAATGCCCTTGAGAAACACTGCTACAGACAACGGCACCGCCTGCAAATAGTCTCGCGAAACTTCCGAGGTTATCCAACAGGTCATTTATACGTACACTGTAAACGCCAACAGCCCTACTGCACGCTCTGTGGCTATTCTCGAAGTTACTTGTTGTATATATCTGTCTAGGCGTATCTATCTTTTCTCTTGCGTTCTCTCTCTCTCTTAGGGGGAGGGAGTGTGTATCCATCTCACACAAACACCTGTTTACCTCTCTCCCTCTCTCTCTCTCGTTCTGTTTCTCTTTCTCTCTGTTCTGTCTTTCCCTCTATATGCATGTGTGTGGGTCAGGGGGGGGGGGGGTGTATCTCTCTCACACTTTTTTCACAAACATACGCACGCACGTACTCACAGGGACGCACACACGTGCACGTGCGAACGCACACACAGAGCTTAACTGAAGATTTACATATTTGTTTCAAGTCGAATGAATTTATAGCTACGCATATCAGGAGTGAAAAAACGTTGTTCCGTTGGTCCTTGTGGTCTGCACACAAATGATAACATTTGGGCGCACGAGAGACAAGCCGCCAGCGAGTGCCTCAGTTCCCAGGGACACGTACAGCACAGATTCGAGACTCGTCGCTGTAGCGGCCGCTGGTATCGACAGCGAACGAAGCCTTATGTCAGGAGCCGGCGACGTAATCCAGTTATCGGAACGCGGCCCTAATACAAATTGAGTCTCAGCGATAAGGCCTGCATGCTGACGTGGCGCGGAGGCAGCGCCCGCTAAACGCTATTTCAGAGCACAAAATAATATCCCACTCGCTGTTGTAAATTCTTTCCGTTCGAGGCTGCTGTTGACAGCGCTTCGTGTTCCGAGAACTTCCCACACTTTCGTCTCTAAACAACGTGTACAGTACCTGGTCACGTCTCGCTTATGTATAACACGGCATACGCTGCGTTGCAGTGCATTTATCCCTCCTGGAGCAATCATTCACGGCAAACTGTTGGTTTTATGATAGACCACGCAGTAATAATAATAATAATAATAATTTTTGTCATTATATTATATGTAATAAATATTGAAAACTATAGTTAAACCGTGTGTCAGATCGCGAGTGTACGTGTGCGTTTCTGTGTGTGTGTGTGTGTGTGTGTGTGTGTGTGTGTGTGTGTGTGTGATTAATAATAGTAATTATTATTATTAATAGTATTATTATTGTTATTAGGACCCTACGACTTATCTTATAAGAAAGCTACGTCTCTAGCATTTGTAGACTTAGAGAAAGCTTTTGACAATGTTGATTGGAATAGTCTCTTTCAAATTCTGAAGGTGGCAGGGGTAAAATACAGGGAGCGAAAGGCTATTTACAATTTGTACAGAAAGCAGATGGCTGTTATATGAGTCGAGGGACATGAAAGGGAAGCAGTGGTTGGGTAGGGAGTACGACAGGGTTGTAGCCTCTCACCGATGTTGTTCAATCTGTATATCGAGCAACCAGTAAAGGAAACAAAAGAAAAATTCAGAGTAGGTATTAAAATCCATGGAGAAGAAATAAAAACTTTAAGGTTCGCTGATGACATTGTAATTCTGTCAGAGACAGCAAAGGACTTGGAAGAGCAGTTGAACGGAATGTACAGTGTCTTGAAAGGAGGGTATAAGATCAATATCAACAAAAGCAAAACAAGGATAATGGAATGTAGTCGAATTAAGTCGGGTTATGCTGAGGGAATTAGATTAGGAAATGAGACACTTAAAGTAGTAAAGGAGTTTTGCTATTTGGGGAGCAAAATAACTGAATCATGTGAGTACACATGACAGCTCCCTCTTTGTACTGCCCTTTTATACTTTCTGCACTAGATACTACCGCCATCCCGTATATCTGCATATTGCTATCCCACGACTTTTGCCACACAAGTGTAATGTAAGTAAGAACAGAGTGCCACGCTGCAGGTGCTCTAGCGGATTATCAGTTCGGTTTCTAAATGTTCCGTTGTAAGATATGGGGTTGTTAGGAAGTACGGAACAATCAAAGTGTCTGAAGTACATTGTTGGTCATTGAAAACTATAACACCATAAAATTGGTATGCAGCAAACATAAAACAACCATGAATTGGTTTCTCATTCAGAAATCGTATTTCACTGTTGTTTGCTTGTGAGAAGTCAGTGCCATGGCTCCTGTAAGAGGAATAAATGTCTACTAGCACCAGTTGCAATTCGACAACGACAGGCTAATGACCTACAGAGACTGCTAGCGTTGGTCGGGCACCGGTTGTGGTAATATGGTCAGCAACTGCTATATATCTGACGTGTTAAGGCAGGTGGTTGCAGCTTCTTTTTCGTTTTTGGCCTTAATCACCTTTCAAAAAAATAGCACAAGAACTCATGTTGCCCGTGGTTTCCTGACCCTTGAGTTTTGACCAGCTATTGGCATAGCCAACGCATTCTGCATTTCTCTCACCCATAAAAATTGTCTGGCCTGCCGTGGCAGAGAGATTGGCGCCCTACCACCCGCCGGCCACTACGAGTGACGGTCTCTGTCTCAATCTGACTGTATGCCCGGCAGGTTTAATCCACTGTTGCTGCCAGAGGTTGCAGCTCCGTGTACTAAATTCTGCACAGTGTACACCCCAAATCATCTACAGATTTCATCCAGTATTCTTCATACCGTATTGTACACATACAGAAAGTAACATTTTGGTATCTCTATCCTTTCTTTTCCTACAGATTTTGGGGCCAGCAAAAGTCTAGTAGCCATCCACAGAAAAGGAGTAAATTATAGTGAAATGGAAGTAATAAAGCGCGAAAATTAAAATAAACTGAAGCATACGTTAAAATGTCTCTGCGACACTGGAGATATATATATAACGTAATTTTTGAGAACATTTCTCGTGGAGAAAGAGCTATGTAACTAAAAGTACTTTAAAGATGGGTTATAAACAGACTCGACTACAAAAACATTTATTTCGATGGCAATCGGTTTCGGTTAGTATTTGACTGTTCTAAGACCCTCATACAGTGATGGTAGGCGGTAGCGGCGCATGGAGCAGGTGTTGGACTCCGCGAAAGTCAGCTGCTGTTCGTGTAGTCACAACACCCACTCCAATCTCCACCACAGCCCACCATCATGGTATGAGGGTTTGAGGCTGATCAAATACTGACCGAAATTAGTTACCATCGAATTAAATATTTTTGCAGGCGATATATATATATATATATATATATATATATATATATATATATATATATATATATATATTGCCACTACTAATTACATGACGTGTTAACAAAATGAAGCTGAAGCACTCACATGGAAAAGGCAGGAAAATGTCTTCTACTTCTTTTAAAAATCTAAGCTGTTTCCCTGTAGCCATAGCCACAGTAGCCTTTAGCAGTCCTTTTCACCTCCAGGTATGAAAAACTTCTCACCTCACTAATCGTTCTCGTTATATTATTATTATTATTATTATTATTATTACTGTCATTAGGGTGTTCTCGGTTATCCCCTCACTTTCTTCCCTGTGACCTTGCATTAGGAAGTATTTAATGAAGGAAGGTGGTGTCTGTTCAAGCTTAATACGTGTTCCTTAGCGTTGGGCTATATCTTTCAATAGTTTTTTTCTTCCCTCCTATTTCTTGTAGAACCATCTCATTCCTTTTTCTGTCAGTCGAGCTAGTTCCTGTCATTTTTCTCCAGGACCACATCTCCCCTGCATCGAGGCGAGCTTTCTCCCCCTCTGCCTGTCAGATCAGGACACTTCGCATAAAAATCTTAACATATCTTACTTTGGAAGCTGATGGGCTTGTTCAATAGTAGTAGTGGTAGTAGTAGTAGTAGCTTTATTCATCTGCATATCTCTTTTTACAAAAATATAGGACATGTCAAAGTATTTACAAGTGTAAACCAATTTAAAGCAAACTTATTTTCATACACATACACTTACAGACTTCTAGTTAGAGACAATCATTAGATTTACTCCTGGTGTACAATACTTCTTTTACAAATAACTTATCACATAATGTAATGCCAAACTGTTCACTCATATCTCACTGCCAGTCACTGCACACACTACACACACTACACACACATTGTTTCATAACACTTCACTCACTACATACACACACACACACACACACACACACACACACACACACACACGCACACTGAATCTTCCTGGTAGATTAAAACTGTGTGCCAGACCGAGACTCGAACTCGGGACCTTTGCCTTTCGCGGGCAAGTGCTCTACCATTTGAGCTACCCAAGCACGACACATGCCCTATCCTCACAGCTCTACTCCTGCCAGTACCTCGTCTCCTACCTTCCAAACTTTACAGAAGCTCTCTCTGCAAGGTCGCAGGAGAGCTTCTGTAAAGTTTGGAAGGTAAGGAACGAGGTACTGGCAGAAGTAGAGCTGTGAGGACAGGGCGTGAGTCTTGTTCACGAGCCAATTGACGACCAGCAAGCATAGATGAACTCGCTGATTTTGTGATTTTGGGTTAAAGCATGCTATAATCACCCATACACATGATTTTTGAAGCTTCCCCGTTGCATGCTGATGTTGCACGAAGGTGGAATGATCAGAGTTCATGGCATCTGCCAATTCTTGAGTACACTGAAGTGGAGCACTGTGGATAAATGGGTTTAGAATTAATGGGTTTAAACGAGCTTCATCAGTCCCGAAGTTCTTCTTGAACTTGGATAGTCACTTATGCCAAGACGATCCTCCTTAAAATGAGAAAACCATTTTCTTGCCGTGCTCTACCAGCGGCCTTATTTTGACACATGGCGTAAATATTTATAGCTGCCTCCACTGCTGTCGCCTGTGTGCTGAATTCTAGCAAAAGAATATGTCGGAAATGTTCCGAATTCTTCACTTTACACTCCATTTTCTAGCGTCCACAGCTCCACTCACTACGTCCAAATAATAAAATGGCAATGTGTGAACTCAAATAGTAACAGTGAACTACAGATAGAAGATGACGATCGATAAATAAACGTAGAACAACTAGAATACCAAAATGCAAAACAAAAACGCTACTAACGTATCCACCAACCTAATATACGCGGAAAACTAACTTCTGCTCATTTCTGTTCTCTTAATGGCTGTATGTGTGTGTGTGTGTGTGTGTGTGTGTGTTGAAAGGAGTATACTGGGGTGCAATTGTATGTGGCACCAAAATAAGATAAGAATATTAATAAATTAAAATGAAACTAGTATACTATAAACGGCGAATGTCTCTGATAGACTCGATAATGCGGATCGCTGACTGTGCTACCTGTGAGGGAAGACGATGGAGCCGGTAGTCTTTGGGGTGTGTTGTGTGAAGCCACCAAGAGTTAGATTAATGTAGGTATGCCAGTATTGTTGAACATGGAAGCAGAAGTCTTTATGTAAATAAGGCAAAGATGTTCAATAATTATGATTTCTGTTTTTGCCAGCGCATTAGTATAGATGAAAGGCTGCTGGACCTCATGGGATGCCAGTTCGATTTTACACAGAGTACGCGAAGGAACTTGGCCCCCTTCTTGCAGCGGTGTACCGTAAGTCTCTAGAAGAGCGTAGCGTACCAAAGGATTGGAAAAGGGCACAGGTCATCCCCATTTTCAAATGAGACGTCGAACAGATGTGCAGAGCTATAGACCTATATCTCTAACGTCGATCAGTTGTAGAATTTTGGAACACGTGTTATGTTCGAGTATAATGACTTTTCTGGAGGCTAGAAATCTACTCTGTTGGAATCAGCATGGGCTCCAAAAAAGACGATTGTGTGCAACCCAGCTCGCGATATTCGTTCACGAGACTCAGAGGGCCATACACAAGGTAGATGCTGTGTTTCTTGACTTCCGCAAGGCGTTCGATACAGTTCCCCACATTCGTTTAATGAACAAAGTATGAGCATATGGACTATCAGACCAATTGTGTAATTGGATTGAAGAGTTCCTAGATAACAGAACGCAGCATGTCATTCTCAGTCGAGAGAAGTCTTCCGAAGTAAGAGTGGTTTCAGGTGTGCCGCAGGGGAGTGTCGTAGACCGTTGCTATCCACAATGAAACGTCCCCTTAGAAAAATTAATGAATTACTGTGCTGATAAACCTCTTACGTTATTTGCTTTTCAAACAGCTGAGCACAACTGAACGTACTCAGACATTACTCTCTTTACTTACTCTGATCAACACTAAACTGACACACAATATTTTTAGCGCAACACAATCTGACTTTTAATAATCCCTACAAAAGAATGGCCCTGACTAACAATAACATATACCTTTCACAAATCACTTACCTCACAAAAATCTTCGTTACTCGAACCACTGCAATACAGCGAGCTCCAAAACTGCCAGCTAAATAAAAGATTCAAACTACTGAAGGCACTAACTACTGATAGGCATAGTTAGCAAATGAAATATTTTGATAGAGAGCAAACAATGTATTTACCTTAACAGTGTTCAAAAGTCATAATATACATAGCAATTCATGACATCCAGTCTTACAAATTTACTGTCTCTGATGGACACACGTCCAGATCATCCGCTATCAAAACTCCGCCATCTCTCTCCCTACATCCACCACTGCTGTCGGCTCACCTCCAACTGCGCAACGCTACGCGCTGTTAACAGCCAACTGCCCAACACTACAATAGCATATACTCCAACAATGCAAACCAACCACAGCCTTCACACAGCACAGTCAGTGATTTTCATATAGAGCGCTACGTGGCGTTACCAACATAAAAACCTACACAGCCTACTTACAACAATGTACGTAAATGACCTTGTGGATAACATCGGAAGTTCACTGAGGCTTTTTGCGGATGATGCTGTAGTAATATCAAGAGGTTGTAACAATGGAAAATTGTACTGAAATGCAGGAGGATCTGCAACGAATTGACGCATGGGAGAGGGAATGGCAATTGAATCGCAATGTAGACAAGTGTAATGTGCTGCGTATAGATAGAAAGAAAGATCCTTTATCATTTAGCTACAATATAGCAGATCAGCAACTGGAAGCAGTTAATTCCATAAGTTATCTGGGAGTAGGCATTAGGAGTGATTTAAAATGAAATGATCATATAAAATTGATGCTTGGTGAAGTAGATGCCAGACTGAGATTCATTGGAAGAATCCTAAGGAAATGCAATCCGAAGACAAAGGAAGTACATTACAGTACACTTGTTCGCCCACTGCTTGAATATTGCTCACCAGTGTGGGATCCGTACCAGATAGGGTTGATAGAAGAGATAGAGAAGTCCAATGGAGAGCAGCGCGCTTCGTTACATGATCATTTAGTAATCGCGAAAGCGTTACGGAGATGATAGATAAACTGCAGTGGAAGTCTCTGCAGGAGAGACGCTCAGTAGCTCGGTATCGGCTTTTGTTGAAGTTTCGAGAACATACCTTCACCGAGGATTCAAGCAGTATATTGCTCCCTCCTACGTAAATCTCGCGGAGACCATGAGGATAATATCAGAGAGATTAGAGCCCATACAGAGGCATAATGACAATCTTCCTTTCCACGAACTACACGAGACTGGAATAGAAGGAAGAACCGATAGAGGTACTCAAAGTACCCTCGGCCACACACCGTCAGATAGCTTGCAGAGTATGGATGTAGATGTAGATAGATGAGTTGGCTAATAATTTGCAATTGTTGAGTAACCTCAGAATGTACGTAAACCGTTTTGAAAAAAGGCTGGTTAGATATTTCATTTTTGTAATGGCTCAAATGGTTCAAATGTCTCTGAGCACTATGGGACTTAACATCTGTGGTCATCAGTCCCTTAGAACTTAGAACTACTTAAACCAAACTAACCTAAGGACATCACACACATCCATGCCCGAGGCAGGATTCGAACCTGCGACCGTAGCGGTCACGCGGTTCCAGACTGAAGCGCCTAAAACCGCACAGCCACACCGGCCAGCCATTTTTTTAATGGTTTTCAGATTTGTTTACATAGTTATGTGTAATTTGATGATTTGCATTTATGTTGGATGTTGGATTAATCAAGTTAGATAATACTTGCTGTTTAAATCTCATTGTTTGTGAATCAATTGTGAGTAATGTAACTTCAATTGCGAGTTTTTTTTGAAAAGCCAAACTTAAGTCGCAATATAATTTTGCTAAAAAAACTGAGTGTTATGATTTATTCACAATAATCAGTACCGACTCCCTGTCAAGGTCATATTTTTTAAACATGTTGGATTTTTTTTTAATTTCTCATTTATCATCCAAATGAATTTCATGTGTATTTCAACTAATATGGCCAGCGTTGCACACTACTGAGTCTTTAGCTCGAGTATTTATATTTTTTATGAGGATATATCGCGTCCCTCCGTTGCTGCTTTAGAGGCAAGACAATTTATTTGTTATGTGCACAGGGACCAAAGTTATCACTTTCGAACAGGGCCAGATGATTCAGCGCCTAAGAGGCTGAAGGTATTTTGCAGTGACTGTATATCTGCATTGGTATTAGGAGTTGCACTGCCCAATCGATTCGCATAAAGTTTTGCCAACAATAACATACACTATGTCCTTCACTTGCAGGTACAACTCGGTACACAACAATTCGAGTTTTGAAACTTCCTGGCAGATTAAAACTGTGTGCCGGACCGAGACTCGAACTCGGGACCTATGCCTTTCGCGGGCAAGTGCTCTACCAACTGAGCTACCCAAGCACGATTCACGCTCCGTCCTCACAGCTCTACTTTCTTTCAGGAGTGCTTGTTCTGCAAGGTTCGCAGGAGAGCTTCTGTAAAGTTTGGAAGGTAGGAGACGAGGTACTGGCAGAAGTAGAGCTGTGAGGACGGGGCGTGAGTCGTTCTTGGGTAGCTCAGTTGGTGGAGCACTTGCCGGCGAAAGGCAAAGGACCCGAGTTCGAGTCTCGGTCCGGCACACAGTTTTAATCTGCCAGGAAGTTTCATATCAGCGCGCACTCCGCTGTAGAGTGTTAATTTCATTCTAGTTCGAATATTGTATCCATTCCACAGATCAGACATTAATTAAACGTAATCTGTCGGCTGTTGTGGCCGAGAGGTTCTAGGCGCTTCAGTCCGGAAGCACGCTGCTACTACGGTCGCGGGTTCGATTCCTGCCTCGGGCTGTGTGATGTCCTTAGGTTAGTTAGGTTTAAGTAGTTGTAAGTCTAGGGGATTGAAGACCTCAGACGTTTTGTGTCCCATAGTACTTAGAGCCATTTGAACCATTTTTGAATCGTAATAGTAAAGTTATCAATTTTAAAGAAAGTTACAGTGTGTGTGTGTGTGTGTGTGTGTGTGTGTGTGTGTGTGTATGTGTGTGCGAGCGCGCATGTGTTTGTGTGTGCGCGTGTGTTTGTGTGTGTGTGTGTGTGTGTGTGTGTGTGTGTGTGTGTGTGTGTGTGTATGTGTGTGCGAGCGCGCACGTGTTTGTGCGTGCGCGTGTGTTTGTGTGTGTGTGTGTGTGTGTGTGTGTATATGGGTGGGTGGGTGGGTTTGTGTCTGCGTGCGTGTGTACGTGCGTGGGTGCGTGCGCACATCCGGCGTGCTGGGAATGAAAAGAATACTGAGGCAGCTGTATGACAGGTGCTACTACCTGCACTAGGTGCATTTTCAATTTTATTTGCGCAATGTATTGTAGCAAATCGTCGTGCTACAAAGTAGCTTCCCTTACCCGCCAACGGACGAACGTGGACGTCAGCTTCGTGAGGTCGGGTAACGGCGATCCAAGTCTCTGCGGGGCAGGGAGAGGCGGGTGCCTCGGTCTGCCCGGACGATTTATCGGCCGTCCGGCACCGCGCCGCAGCACAGCACAGCACAGCACGGCGCGGCGCGGCGCGGCGCAGGCGGGGACGGCGGCCAGCCGCCTGCAGACAGCTGCAGATAGCGGCGGCTGCGGGCGCCGTCACTCGGGAGGCGCTCAGAGGGCCAGGACCTGATAGCGCCGCGCGCCCACCCGCCTCCTCCCACACACACACACACACACCGCGCCTATCTGCACTAGCACTTACCGACGAGGCGCCAGCTCCCTTTGTACTTGCAGCTGTTATTGCCCTATCTCCTTCCAGCAGAAGCTGACTGAGGACAGGATACAGCATTCCATTCAGCGAACCGATAACACTGATAAGAAATCACATTATGTGAATCGAAATTCTTCAACCAGCATCGACAGGGACGCACTTATCATACTCGTGAGATAGCTAAGTGACGCGATTTCGCATCGCGCTTCTCATATTGGTGAGTTACTTAACTGAGATTGCCAGGTCTTATTACCATTATTCTGCTGAGGTCTCGACTCTTGACTGCTCGTAGGAGACGTACGGTAGAAAGTACTGAAGGTGTAATTGTTTGATTTAAAGCACTCCGTCTTCGGGCCACGAGTGGCCTACCGGGACCATCCGACCGCCGTGTCGTCCTCAGTGGAGGATGAGGACAGGAGGGGCTTTGGGTCAGGACACCACTCTCCGGGTCGTTACTATGGTTTTCTTGACCGAAGCCGCTACTATTCTGTCGAGTAGTTCCTCAATTGGCATCACGAGGCTGAGTGCACCCCGAAAAATGGCAACAGCGCACGGCGGCCTGGATGGTCACCCATCCAAGTGCCGACCACGCCCGACAGCGCTTAACTTCGGTGATCTCACGGGAACCGGCGTACCCACTGCGGTAAGGCCGTTGCCCATTTGATTTAAGGGTCATGAATATTGTGAAAACGTAACTGTAACTAGTGATGGTACTGGATATTATCATGAAGTGATGTACAGAAGCGATTATTCTTGGTGTAACAAACAACTGTGAAATGTTGCTACTTGTAACAGTCTTTGAGCGTAAGAAATTTTTCTACAAGAGGTGTTTATTATTTAATGCAATACAATTTTTTTTGCTGAAAGCAGATTGATTTTATTCAGGATTCTAGTACACTATATTGTTCTCCACTCTTTAGGCTACAAAACCCTATTTATCAACATAATCTCCGTTTTGTGCGACGGTCTCACGCCACTTTACTGTGTGGGCCTTTATGTCCACATGGTACCACTCTACAAGTCGACGACAGAACCAATGTCTTTCTGCATCAGTAACCTCCCCATCATACACGTACTGCTTCCTGTAGAGTACAACCTTCACTGGACCAAACAAATGGAAGTCGGAAGGTGCGAGATCAGCGGTGTAGGGTGGATGAGGAAGAACAGGCCCATACAGTTCTGTGAGCTCCTCTCTGGTGCAGAGACTTATGTGAGCCCTTTGTATTGTCGTGCAGATGGAGACGTTCGGTTGCATTTTTGTGACGACGAAAATATTGCAGAAGTCACAACTGTCTGCGGCCGACCGGCACGTGGGAGATCGGGCAGGTATACGTGACCGTGTCTTTACCTTGTTGCAATGATGACTCACCGTGCGTTTCTTCACTGCCACGTCTCCATAGGCATTTCGCAGCAAGCGCCTACGAATATCTGCGATGTTCTGATTTTCCACCAAAAGAAACTCGATCACAGCTCTCTGCTTGGAACGCGCCTCCGTCACAGATGCCATTCTGAGGGCTACTTATAGCGCCGCCACCTATCGGAACTTCATGCAACTACAGTACCTGAAGCGGTAATGTTCCCTGATGCCCCCAACAAATTACGCATTTCTTCAACCGAAACTGATCTAGAAAAAAAATTCTTGTCACTCCTTATGGAAAACCCTTCATTATCTTTTGATAACTGGTTCTGAGATTGACCGAGTTGACTCGTGAGAATGAGCGGCATCGATAGTATGTATTATTGTATCTTTTCTTAACTGGCGAGAACAGGTTTACTTTCCACATCATCGGCGTGCAGCCGGGACATGGCCAATATAAGGCTGCTTGACACACATCAGTGCCACCCTTCTATGTCGCTATCCACAGTACCAACTCCTGTACTTTCTGTCTCACTGCTGTCGAGCCCCAAGGCTCCGTCCTATCCCCTCTCCTCTATTTCCTGTACACTGCCGATATGCCCAAAACTTCCCCGCCTGTTCACCTCCTCCATTTTGCTGATGACACAGCATTCCTGGCCCTTTATCCTAACCTTCAATAGTCCCAACGTACCATTCAAACCCACCCTGACCAGTTCACGATCTTGTGAGACCAGTGGCTCCTTCGCATCAATCTTTCCAAGACCCAGGCAATCATCATAGGTCATACCACTCGTTCCTTCCAGCTCCACTATTTTCCTATCCACCTCACTCCTACCCTGAAATACTTTGGCTTCACACTTGACTGTCACAACACCTGGACTCACCATCTTCTTACAATCCAACACAAAGCCCACAATAGACTCTGCTTCCTGAAACTCCTGTCTGGCCAGACATGGGGACGGCATCCTTCCACCATCCTTTGCACCTACAGATCCATGATCCACTCTGTCCTTTGTTATGCCAATGTATATTGGATTTCTGCACCTCCCAGATTATATAAAGCCCTCTAAATCATAGAATGCCATGCACTCTGCCTCACCTTCCGTATCCACCTTCTGTCACCCATGCGCATCCTCTACAACCTCATCCACTTTCCCCTCCACCTTCTTTTCCTCAAACGATTCCGCACTCTGCACATCGTCCACCAACTCGTTTCCCAACCCCCCACCACCACCACCACCACCACCTGGTGTCCACCTTCCTCTCAACCCCCAGCCCATTGCTGTGCCTTTCCCATTGTGTCCCGCTCTCCCTTCATCTCCACACCCTCCACCTCCTTTCCCAATACAACTTCCAGCACCTACCTATCCCAGGTGACAAGTTTCGCCCTGACATCTACCCCTCTTACCAACTCTAAACCCACCTTTCCCCTCCTCCCCCTCCTCAGAGCTCCCTCTCCCCTCCTCTTCCCTTCCCCTGAGTGGTTTTCTTCCTCATATACCCTCCATTCCCCATGCCCCCTTTCTGTTTCTCTGTGCTCCCTCCTAACTTGCTTTCCCTCTCCATATCCCACCCCACCAATCTACTGTCTCTTGGTGCACCACCTGCCCCCCACCCTTTTTCTTTTCTCCTCACACCCCCTCCAACCCTCCACCACCTGAACCTCCTTTCCCCTCTTTTCCCTCCTCTCAGGCCTGCTGTCCATCTACAGGTCCCTCCCTACCAGCGGTTTTTATTCATTGTATGTGCTCGTCACTTACAGTGGGTTTTTAAGTATGTCTCACTGTGTGTTTTTCTACTGTGGCCGAATTTTAACTTGTGTGTGTGACATCAGTGTATTTTTAATGCCCCACAAATCGTCGACTGTGTTATTTTAACTGTACGTCGACTTTTTAAACTGTCCCCCAATGAACGTCCCCGCGTTAGTGTATATTTTAACTTCCATTGTCTCCATTTACTGAGTTTCTATATCCCCTTTCCCCCCCTTTTTCAGGTATAAGATTGCTCTTTTATTATTTGTATACCACTCGGCTGAGGAGCAGTGGATTATGCCGCTTCCAGCGCCCACCACCCCAATGTGGGGCAGGGGAATGAAATAACAATAAAGAAAAAAAAATGAATGCCATGACAGGACCGGCCCATTTACTGCCGACGTCTGTGACGATGTTCTTCTACGAATTTAAAGGGAAATGTTCACACTCACCCATGGCATGTCTGTGACTGTGGAAACCATGCTTCAGCTGACGCTGTATCATGATTTCTGTGTTTCGTGTGGCCATATTTTCTCACATCACAGCTGCGGGACGTGCTGTTGTGTTGTCGTTTAGCAGTTTATCATCATAAATTTGAATGATGAAAAATTTACTGAATTAGTGCACAACTATCCTACGTTGTGTAATCTTTCCAATACCAAATATATGGACACAGAGCTGAAGAACACACACCAGAATAGAGTAGGAGCAGAAATAAAAACATCTGGTAAGTATATTGTTGTGTGTTACCGATTTTATATCAATGAATACAATCAAGTAGGTAAAAAAATATTGTTTGAGAGTGTTTTTCTTTCCATATGCCATTGTACCAGTATCAGTATCGTTACAGTGAGGTCTACAAGGGGCAATACAGTTATGGAGAATGTCCTTGTGTAATTAAAAAATAGTGATCTGCTGTTGGGAGGAGCTTTGATAGAAACATGTTCCTGATCCAAAGCTACTACAATTTAGGAAAAATGCCAGATTTCATAAAAGCTTTTAGCAATTTTCTTCCACATTTCTTCTTTCGGAATAGGCATCATACTCGTATTACCTGTAGTTATCTTGCATTTATTGTTTTATCTTGTGAATCGCACTATGCCCCATCTAATAGCAAAATGAAATCGTGTTTAGCCCATCTCCAATGGCCAAATATCTGAAAAAAAGCAGATAGTATGGGCAAATAGCTCATTTTACTGGAAAACTGAGAATACAAAAACCTCAGGTTGCTAAAATAATTTATTGTATGTTGCAGGCCCACCTTGTAAGGCTGGATGGGAAAATATTGGAGATAACTTCACAAAGTCTTTGCAGAAAACTAAAACTGAGAATTACCAAAAGAGCAAAAATGTGAATCTTTACAAATATTTCGGGCAGCTGAGCTTTTTCAAGAAATGCTTTGAGGAGAAAGAGACCAGGCCGAACGCTGACGACGAAATAACAAACGAAGATGTCTCAGATGGTCTTAGCAGCAATGAAGCAGAATCCTGCGAAAATGAATAAAGCATTCAGGAATATACAACAGAACCCAAGAATCCCTAAACTATAGAATTACAAAGTTCCACCCCACACAGTCCAAAACCAAGACGTGCTAATCAGTGTCTTACACCACGAAAGAAACCAAAAATCAGCTGGTACCAAACACTGCTGTCCAGAAACTGCTGCTACTACTTTAATGGAGTATCCCATTACAGAGAAAGAAGGTAAGAGCTGCCATTCATCGCTGCCACAACATCCCACTGACCCTGGAATGGCTCCAGTTTTACGCCAAGGCAGATATATCAGCTGCCGTTCAAAAATATTCCCCAGTCCTCTTGCTTGGCAAATTACGCTATACCACTGTACTCTGAACTACCTCCCCCTGCCGGAAGCTCTCAGCATTCTACCTTAGGGAATGATATCACAATACAACATTCGCTGGTCAAAGACAACAGTCAGCTTCACCCAACCATTTATTGGATCAGTGCTAAACAGGCTGCCATCACTCTACTTCAGAGAATGAATTACAAACAGCATCATCTAGTGATCGAAGCCAACCTCCTGGTTCGTTCAACTGTTCATTGCAACAATATTTTCATACTCCTGCTGAATGAAAACGAAGCTGAAAGATGGATTTACATTAAGTTCCGTCTTCAAACTTATGTCACAGTCGTGACTCATTTGAATGTCTAAATGAATTTGCTTTCAACATGCTTTGCACATACTTAGAGTAACACATAGATCAAAAGTTTGTTCTTTGTATACTCTTACTTACGTAACATGTATTTGATTTGCTATATGCATCTTTTGATTAGCGATGGTGGATGAACGTTGATTTCAGATATTTAATTACCAATAAAGTGTCAAAGTTTACTGCTATTCATGGGTGTATTCATTAAATTATAGTACATTATGTCCACAATCTGAGCAATCTGCAACACAGAGGCCAAGAAAACACTCTGGAACAAAATAGGAGTGTAAATAAAAACAACAGGTAATTATAATGTTACTTAAAATCCGTCTTGATTGCAAATTTATTTATTTGCAATCAAGACGGATTTTAAGTAACATTATAAAATCACTGATTGCTGTTATCCCATAAGACATTATGTCTGTTTTTGCAAAACAGGTAATTAAATACGCATATATTTCTGAATTTACGTCGATAAATACAAGCAAGGTAGGCAAACGACTATTGTTTTGAGAGTGTGGGCTATAGCTACAACATTTTCCTATATCTAGGTGTTTGATAACAGCACGGAGACTGAGCCTCAGAAAAGAAGTATTCACCGAATATTTCTCTGACACAAAATGCGTCTCACGTTGCGCTCCCTTCTTGTAAATATAAATTTTGTAATGTGTCAGCTCACACTGCTCACATTCACTTGCTGAGTGCCATAATCATGTGTACTTCCATCCCACTTTTTAATAAGTTTCTACAGTAAGCATGTGGCCATAATTACAAACAACACGGTAAAACATCGCAGCAGCAAAAAACAATTAATGTAGAGCAACGAAATTTCGTGAATAGATTTGCCTACATAACATATTTAAGGGATTAACATTGCAAGGTCACAGGTTGATAAAGGCGTGAGAAACGTCACTGTAAATATGAATTACTAGTACATTAATAGGTGTAACAGCCAGAATGTTGAGTGCAAGCTTGCAAACGTGAATGCATTGTACTGTACACGTGCCGGATGTCGGTTTGTGGGAAGGAGATCCATGCCAGTTTTACGTATCGTATAAAAACTGACAGAACAACATATATCGTTCTTACAGTTTTATTTACGTTACGAGCCAGAAATATATAATACAGAGATTAATAAACTATAAAGAGAGTACTTATTTAACCCTCAACGTCCTCCCCATCCTGGTCGATCTTCAGTCGGTTGACCAGATGCACCGGCCAAGTTCGAAGAATTAAAGTACGCACCATCCCATCTCTCCTTGCTATTGTTTCCATAACGCGGGCTCTCTTCCACGTACGACCTGGCTGCTTATCCTCTCGTAAGAGCACAACGTCTCCCATTCCACATTTGACCTGTTTCTTGTTAGGACGCTGTACTTCATAAAAGTTTCTTAACTATAACACATATCCTTTCTTCATTCTTTTCATAAAAGATCTCTTACAACAGCACATGTAATTAGTAAGACATAATATGTTCGTAACAAGTTGACGAGTTTGACGGAAAGCGGTCCTGCGAAATCTAAGCCTGTTACAGCAAATAGCTAAGTGAATTTAATGCGCTCAAGCGGCAGAGGAGGTTCTTTCTTGCATCCTCAGGCTCTTATGGCTATCTTACAAGGGAGACACATGTGTATGACTCGTTTTACTCTTTGTCTTTCCCTTAAAATCGGAAATTCATTCCGTAATTCAGGTAAAACTATAGTAATTCCAAAGTCGTGTAAGAGTATGTGTGTTGGTCGAATAATTAATTTTGTAAATAGCGGAGAACCTTTTCAGACTAGTGGATGGTTTTCCAGTGCATTCAAGTCCGCAAAGTGAAGCAGTCCTCCGAATCTTCTTTCTAAGCGCGTGTTTTCCGCTGGAAAGCCTTCCTGCTGGACTATCCGCATACAACTTCGTTTTCCTGATGGGCACTGAATTAACCCTCTATCTTTTGTGGACGTGCAACATTATGGATGAAATGGAGAACCCATGCAATTATGTGCAACAGTTTCCAATAAGAACTGTATTTTGATGCATCATTGGGACATACCCATGCTTTAATAGTAGGTTTGTTTGGATTTCTTTCGTGTCTGTGGTAGTGGGTCACAAGAGAGTTTTGTTGAGGCTAAGTTTCAGGTTTCTGAGTTACCAATGAAGACCCATGCCACCATAGCGTGGAAGATTGTGATCTATCTATCGAAATTCCTCGTGGTGGCGAGCTGCCGGATCGTCTGTGGTAGGGCAGTGTTTCCGTTGCGATACGGTTAAAATTTTATTGATGTCGTTACTCTATTAGCGACAAACGTTTTCCAGCGATTTTCATCGCTTCGTATCGAGCAAAGTGCCAACCATGGAATTACAGATCTGAAGGGCCCTGGTTCGTTCCCGGGTTTTGGCACCACTTTACGTATCGTATAATAACTGAAAGGACAACGCAAACCGTTCTTAAAGCTTCATTTATGTTACTAGTCAGATATATATAATACAAAGATTAATATAATACACTTGCAACAGGATACGTATTTAACCGGCATCAGGTGTTGCACTTGGTCGGCCAATACGGTGACGGTTAGTGCTGAGGCAGAACTATCATACATCAGAAAACGCAACAGACCTCCATCCGGCGTTTCAATGAGCTCTCGCTTGACACCAATCAACTCGCAAATGGCGGTTGTTTGGGATCAGTGCATTGGTGAAGCACATTGAGAAGAAAGTTAGCCTGAGTAGATTAAATCTGGCACACGACGTCGAGGTCTATGATTCCGTTACTCCAGGACGATTGCAAAGAATAAGTATTCGGTGAGCACTTTACGTTGAACTAGTTGCCGTCGTCACTTCGGATGTCACCGGAAGCTTGGCAATACTTCCCATAGTTAATACGTTACTTGTGTGTTCATGAATATCATTTAAATGTTATCGTGACAACGTTTCACCGATATTTGCTGCATTCAGCTTATTTTAATCAGGGTTGGTTGCTAAGCACTGAGTACCGTGTTTAGCCTTTTTAGCTTATAACCTCAGCTGGGGTCCTTCCATAACAATTTCTCTCTTAAATCATTTAGATAATTCAGAAAATACTAAAGCACGACATAATTTAGCGGCACTTGAACGCAATTACGTTTTATTCATATTCTGCTGTAACTCCTTGTTTTCAAAAGTATACACGCCATGTTAAACCTTGGGTTGTGTAACCGAGCATAAATGTCAATTCAGGTGTTTTTCTTTAACCAAGTATGAGTAGTGGTCTAAACTGGTGTCTCAAGGATTTAATTGCTCATTTTGACCACTTTTCTCTCTCTGTTATAGCTCAGCATCATTACTTATCCTGACTAATATAAAGATTGTTTCAAATGCCTCTAAGCACTTATAGGACTTAACATGTGAGGTCATCAGTCCCCTATAAAGATTGTTACTGATATTCCAAGGCACTAGTTGATGAGTTACGAAGGCCTGTACTGCTTATTAACTTCAAAAATATTCTAACCATAGCTCTGTGCCTAACTTTGCCGGTCTTTCTATCACCTGTCTTTAGCACATATAAGATGAACTCATTGCAATGCTTGAAATTATAAACGACAATCATAGATCAAAATACATTCATATTCAATGTTATACAAAAGGTTTGTCACCTGGTTTGCTACAGAACACCGTCATAGCGAGGAAAACAAATTAGGAATGCAAGGGTTATATTTGCTCTTAAAGGGCCGCCTCATCAATATCAGTTTTAGGACGGTAGTTTGGTACTGAGATTCAAAATTAAGTCTTTGTTTAACAATTTATTTATTTACTCAGAATCTCGACATTCAAAACTAAATGAACGTTAAGTGTCGTAAAGTTGACTGCAAAACTGCCCCAACGCCAAGACCACATAGTCCTCTAAAATATTAAAAACCAAAGCTCTCTAGTTGCTCAGTTTAATCATGAAAGTCCGGTTAACATTATGGGGAGGTACCTCATGTATGAGAGAGACTGGTTGGGAAGTGCTACAAGCTTTCCTAATCTTTACAGCTCGAAAATACAACGTAAATGAGTCCAAGACCCATGAAACAACACAATTAATCAGGCAACTCATGTTGCGTAGCAAAGTCCACAAGTCGTAAGTTGTTCCGGTCACAGAACTGTACTCATTCGAAATGCGTCACTTACTCAAAACTCATAAAACGTACACCAGTACACGCCAACTAGCATCGGATAAAAACCGCCGATACGATGGCAGGAAAAATGGCTGGGCCCCAAGACCTCTGTGCCCTCCCCTCCCCCCCCCCCCACCCTCTGATCTGCTTATCTGCATACAGGGAGGTGAACTCGTCATGCACAGTATATATAATCTAGGCACTTGCAGTAGGATAGGCAGCTGACATCAAAGAAGATAACCGCATTCGCCGTCAAAGCGAGTGGCAGGTGTTTATTGCATGTTCCGCAAATTACGGTGCCGCGAAGACCCACTTCATTCTCCAGAGCCTCTGTGACTAACCTCCCGTCGTCAAGCTAGACCACAAGACAGATACTTGGACTGCTTGTTTCCTAGCAAGAGAATATGAATGGCACTTCTGGAGTTAGCAGGCCATGTACTCTGATCAAAAATGGCCAAGAATGAGCGAAAACGTAATGAAATGTCGGTCAGTGATATGTGATGGTCGCGTCACATGACCCCTTTATCTCTCTGTTCCAAATTAGAATTAGCATTCTAAAAAGTTCGTCCGGTTTAACCCAGCACTGGAAACCAAGGAATCCAGAACTCCTAGCAGTCTTCCCTCAGAGAACATGCATCATTGCTTGCGTGGTTAAAATGACAATACAGTGTACTGATATCTAGGATACGTCCAAACGAATATATATCAAAGTTGTCGGCAAAAAGTGTAAAACAGGGAATCTCTGTCTCACTTGACACAAATTCGACGATTACAAAGTTGTTTCACAGGCCTGCGATGACACTGCAGGCTTTCTTCTACAAGGATGTTTTTAAAATTACTATATTAATAAAACTGTTGTGCAAAATTTTAACAAACTCGCAACTATTCAAGGTAACTAATTTTCGAGAAAAGTGAAATTTTGACCTAAAAATTGTTCCTTTCAAAATGAACTCAGACACTGAAATAATATTGTCCCGCATTGGAACATCATATAGTGATACACTACTCTCGTGTTCTCACAGAAAGGATGATCCTGCTTATTTCCCTTGTGTCGAGAACTAAGCATGTACTTCCATCCAGCAATAGCCTGCAGTTGTAACTATTTAATGTTTTATAATGACCCAGCTAAGCATAGACTTAATTTCACAGTCAGCGGTAGACCTTAGTGCCCGGGGAATGCAGTGATTCATGTGACAGTACGTTTCGTGCAGTCATTTTATTATACCCGGCTTCTCATCAAATATAGTCTTTTAGTAATTGCTGTAATTTCTCATGTTGTTCTGGCATCATGGCAATGGATTCAGCTGTTCTTTTCTCAGATACACTCAAAGCAGAAACATTAGGAGGTGGATAGTACTTTATTTAACCTGTGACACAAGTCATCATTTTAATCATGATTCTTTAACAGTAGTGTCCATGTAATTTGTCTTTTTGAATTAAGTTAATTGTTATAGGAGCTCCCTCTATCGGTAACATGTGCTTACCACAGGAAAAGTCTATTACAGCATTCATCTCTTTCAGTGTAACACATACAGTAATCAAGTCTATAACAAGACTAGGTACGGCTAGGCAAATGCATCATTTTGATATCACTGTGATAGCCCCATTTACTCTTGATGGCCAGCCTTTCGGTGCAAAAGGTTGGTTGGTTGATGTGGGGGAGGGGACCAAACAACGAGGTCATCAGTCCCAACAGATTAAGCAAGGATGCGGAAGGAAGCCGCCCTTGCTCTTTCACAGGAACATCAAGGGATTTGCCTGAAGCGATTTAGGGAAATCACGGAAAACCTAAATCAGGATGACTGGACGCAGGTTTGAACCGTAGTCCTCCCGAATGCGAGTCCAGTGTGCTAACCACTGCGCCATCTCGCTCCGTCGGGGCTAAAAGTTGGTCACATTCAGTTTAACTTTCCTTGGCTCTTTGTTGTAGGCTGCTCATTAATTACATCAATAGTAATTATAAAGTGACGTCCCCAATGACTACTTCCTTTATTACCATTCAGCTGGTTTTGATTCGTCTACCAGTGTTAGGACCCTGCATTTTGTTTGTAGCCGGGATTTTAATGTCTATTTTTCCTTTCGATTCGGTATTTGTTCCCATTGTTATCCCTGTGGCCATTTATTTGTCCACTCACATTATTAAACATACCATCATAATCTCCTTGTTGATCATCATTCTTATTCAGTTGCTGCTGGTAGTTACAAGTATCATTATTAGAATAACTTAACATGCTAGTACTGTACATGTTGATGTTGGCACATCTGGCTTTGACGTTATCCGTTAGAATGTCAACAGCGTCTACTGCACACAAAAATTATTCAAAATTAACGTCATTGATTTGAACTACTTTTCCGCTAACTATGAAGTGGCAGGCGTATCTTTAGTCTCACAAGCCAAGTAACACTCGCGAATCGGACTGTGATTCAAAAAGTGTAGAATAAATTTCTTAATTTCCGTCCTTGATCACAAAAACTCCTCAGACTACCCGTCTGTCAGCAAGGTGCATTTTCAGATCTGCACAAATACAATCAGTGGATTGCCTCTGGCGTAAAACGACGGAATGGGCTATAATGAAAAGTATTACTAACATACATGTTAAAATTATACACTTTAAATATGATGAGGTACAGCTATTTTAAAAGCATGTCCTAGTACACACATCGAAAAAAGTTTTGCATAACCTCGGTTCCGAGAGTTCTGGAACCTATACAGAAAATTGGAATAGAGATCAACATAAACATCATTTCTGCCCTTTTTATTGCTCGTGAAAACCACACATTACATGTTGTACCACCTTACAGCGGGACCTTCAGAGATGGTGGTCCAGATTGCTGTCAACACCGGATCTCTAATACCTAGTAGTACGTCCTCTTGCATTGATGCATACCTGTATCCGTCGTCGCTTACTACCCACAAGTTCATCAAGGCACTGTTGGTCCAGGTTCTCCCATTCCTCAATGGCGATTCGGTGTAGATCCCTCAGAGTGGATGGTTGATCATGTCGCCTATAAACATCCCTTTTCAATCTATCCCCGGCATGTTCGATAGGGTTCATGTCTGGAGAACATGCTGGCCAGTCTAGTCGAGCGATGTCACTATTCTGACGGAAGTCATTCACAAGATGTGCATGATGGAGGAGCGAATGGTCGTCCACGAAGACGAATGCCTCACCAATATGCGGCTGAAATGGTTGCGGTATCTTTCGGAGGATTGCATTCACGTATCGTACAGCCATTATTGCGCCTTCCATGACCACCAGCGGCGTGTGTCGGCCCCACATAATGCCACCCCTAAACAGCAGGCAACCTCCACCATGCTGCAATCGCTGGACAGTGTGTCTAAAGCGTTCAGCCTGACTGGGTTGCCTCCAAACATGTCTTCCACGATAGTCTGGTGGAAGGCATATGCGACACTCACTAGTGAAGAGAACGTGATGCCAATCCTGAGCGGTCCATTCGGCATGTTGTTGAGCCCATCTGTACCGCGCTGCATGGTGTCATTTTGCAAAGATGGATCTCGTCATGGACGTCGGGAGTGAAGTTGTGCATCATGCAACGCATTGCGCACAGTTTTGAGTCTTAACACGACATGGCTGCACGAAAAGCATTATTCAACATGATGGCGTTTCTGTCAGGGTTCCTTCGAGCCATAATCCTTAGGTAGTGGTCATGCACTGCAGTAGTAGCCCTTGGGCGGCCTGAGCGAGGCATTTTATCGATAGTTCCCGTCTCTATGTATTTCCTCCATGTCCGAACAACATCACTTTGGTTCATTCCGTGACGCCTGGACACTTCCCTTATTGAGAGTCCTTCCTGGCGCAAGGTAACAATGCGGACGCGATCGAACCACGGTGCTGACCGTCTAGGCTTGGTTTGAACTACCGACAACACGAGCCTTGTATTTCCTTTCTGGTGGAATGGCTGGAACTGATCGGCTGTTGGACCCTCTCCGTCTAATAGGCGCTGCTCATGGGTGGTTATTTTCATCTTTGGGCCGGTTTAGTGACATCTCTGAAGAGTCAAAGGGACTGTGTCTGTGATACAATATCCACAGTCAACATCTGGGAACTGGGGGGTGATGCAAAACATTTTTTGATGTGTGTGTATATAATGGAGCCATAGCGGCATCATCGAAAGATAAGCACAAAAGTAGCCAAGCATCGTCATACAGAAATGAAACATCGTATATTCTGAAGTAATTTTGTTACCAGCGCTACTACTCGAAACAAACCGCTGTGTAGTAGCCACAAAATGTTTGTGTCGCAAGCTCGCCAGATATCGCTGCTATAGGCGTACAGATATTCTTCAAAAAATTGTTAAAATGGCTCTGAGCACTATGGGACTTAATATCTGAGGTCATCAGTCTCCTAGACTTAGAACTACCTCAGCCTAACTAACCTATGGACATGACACACATCCATGCCCTAGGCAGGATTCGAACTTGCGACCGTAGCAGTAGCTTGGTTCCAGACTGAAGCGTCTAGAACCGCTCGGCCGTATCGGCCGGCAGATATTCTTCAGTCACGCAATTGTGCGATATGGAATTTAAAAAATATTCAAATGGATAAAGACAGTAGGTAGTAGACTTTGTAAGGTGGCACGGTTTCCTGACCTTCATTTCTTACATATTCCGACCTCACCATCGTATTCTACGTATCACAAAGTTTCATTCGAGCCCAAATGCGATAGGGTAGAGTCAGTTTTACATATTTCCATTTAATCGATATGCAAATCTAATAAATAAATCGCAAGTGCGCACCGAGAGAGGATGGCTTACACAAACATTCAAGACCCGATGGGCACAGGAGTTTTTGTTCGGCGGAGACAACCACCCCGCTGGAAAGTCCATGGGAGGGTGAGTTAGCATGCACCTGAGCTGGCCAGCTGACCACCCACAGGGGAAAGGGATAATGGCCTTCATGTTCACCCTAAAAGTAAAACCCACTGTACTGTTTGAAAGAGCCCCAGCATATGCATTTTTTGACGGACCTAGTGCGCAGTTTTAGAGTTCTCACAAGCGGACAGTAAACGCCTAACGCAGATGCTATATATTTCCGGACTGGTCAGCTTAGCCATTCTCCCGTTTGTCAGAGTAACGATGATTGGTGAACTATTTCTGACGCAATGAGCTGGAGGAGTGAAGGAAAGACAGCAGATGATATGCCCTTTCACTTTTTGCATGCAGGGAAGTCGTTCTGATGACCCTCTTGTAGTGGGAACACGTAGTGGGAGCGAGTATGCAGAGAGAGGAAAAAGTCTCTACTCAGTACTGCACTGAGACAGCACCTCTGTCGATAGTGAATTGGAGTGATACTCTATATTGAGTCACTTGCGATTAAGCGTTTGTTAACTGTGTTGGCCGCGACACTTAATGTGTGGTGTGAACACAGAGTAATAGTTAGCACCTGCGAGCGAACATTGAGTAGCATCACGGTGGACTGGTTATCTGACTGGTGTGCCACGCCAATAGATAGACTAGGGGCAGTTAGGAGTCCTTGACTTCATCAAGGTATCTACATCTACATGATTATTCTGCAATTCACACTTAAGTGCTTGGCAGAGGGTTCATCGAATCACAACATACTATCTCTCTACCATTTCACTCCCGAACAGCGCGCGGGAAAAACGAACACCTAGACCTCCCTGTTCGAGCTCTGATTTCTCTTATTTTATTTTGATGATCATTCCTACTTATGTAGGTTGGGCTCAACAAAATATTTTCGCATTCGGAAGAGAAAGTTGGTGACTGAAATTTCGTAAATAGATCTCGCCGCGACGAAAAACGTCTTTGCTTTAATGACTTCCAACCCAACTCGCGTATCATATCTGCCACACTCTCTCCCCTATTACGTGATAATACAAAACGAGCTGCCCTTTTTTTTCACCCTTTCGATGTCCTCCGTCACTTCCACCTGGTAAGGATCCCACACTGCGCAGCAGTATTCTAACAGAGGACAAACGAGTGTAGTGTAAGCTGTCTTCTTGCATCTTTTAACAAGGGAACCTCCACATCGCACCCCCCTCAGAGTTAGTTATAAGTTGGCACAGTGGATAGGCCTTGAAAAACTGAACACAGATCACTCGAGAAAACAGGAAGAAGTTGTGTCGAACTATGAAAAAAATAAGCAAAATATACAAACTGAGTAGTCCATGTGCAAGATATGTAACATCAAGGAGAGAAACAGCTCACGAGCGCCGTGGTCCCGTGGTTAGCGTGAGCAGCTGCGGAACGAGAGGTTCTTGGTTCAAGTCGTCCTTCGAGTGAAAAGTTTACTTTCTTTATTTTCCCAAAGTTGTGATCTGTCCGTTCGTTCTTTGACGTCTCTGTTCACTGTAATAAGTTTAGTGTCTGTGTTTTGCGACAGCACCGCAAAACCGTGCGATTAGTAGACGAAAGGACGTGCCTCTCCAATGGGAACCGAAAACATTTGATCGCAAGGTCATAGGTCAACCGATTTCTCCACAGGAAAACACGTCTGATATATTCTATACGACACTGGTGACGGCATGTGCGTCACATGACAGGAATATGTTGTCGACCCACCAAACTTGGCGAATGAGTAAAAAGCTTCCTCTACCTTGCCCGGTTTAGGTTTTCTTGTGGATGTGATAATCACTCCCAAAAAAGTGATGAAAACATAAAAGTTTGTCACATAAACTGCAACAAATGAATGCAACAGTTTCACAGTCGCACAGTTTTCCCTGTGCCCTGTCAAAACATATGTTTTGTTTCGATGTTTGTTTCGGTGTAGCGTCCCCATACCACGGCGCAGTTACCTCGCATCGGACGGACGGACGGACAGATCATAACTGTCTGAAAATAAAAAAATTAAACTCTTCACTCGAGGGAAAACTTGAATCCAGGACCTCTCGTTCCGCAGTTGCTTACGCCAACCACGGGACCACGGCGCTCCTGAACTCACACTCTGCTTGATGTTCCCTATCTTGCGCATGGACTACTCAGTTTGTATATTTTGCTTATTTTTTTCATAGTTCGACACAACTTCTTCCTGTTTTCTCGATTGATCTGTGTTCAGTTTTTCAAGGCCTATCCACTGTGCCATCTTATAACTAAATCTGAGGGGGGTGCGATGGGGAGGTTCCCTTGTAAGTGTCCTGCCAATGAAACGCAGCCTTTGGCTCGCCTTCCCCACAATATTATCTATGTGATCTTTCCAACTGAAGTTGTTCGTAATTTTAACACCCAGGTACTTAGTTGAATTGACAGCCTTGAGAATTGTACTATTTATCGGAGAATCGAATTCCAATGGATTTCTTTTGGAACTCATGTGGATCACCTCGCACTTTTCGTTATTTAGCGTCAACTGCCACCTACCACACCATACAACAATCTTTTATAAATCGCTTTGCAGCTGAGTTCGATTGGTGAAGGTCAATCCAGATAGAAAGAGGTAGTTTTGTTATTTTTCACCGGTCAGTGACGCTGGCAGCAGCCGTCACAACTCACGGTATTGTGCGCTACAGCGTAAGTGAGCCCCATCTTTCCTCCATTAGAAATAACATACTTCATTCACGTCACTCCGTTACATTTCTCACGTGACAGCCTCGACCGTACTTTAAAAAATTCAATCGGATAATTATTCAAGTTGATTAGGCGCGGCTCTCTGCCATTCTTCCGAGTAAATAACATTCTTAAAGAAAAGGGATAAAAGAGCTTTCCCACACATTGTATGTAAATGCCATTAACAGGATTCCTATCAAAAGGGGGTAACCTCCTATTCCGAAAAGAACATGGAAATTTGTTATCAGTTTACAAATAAAGGTTTCACTTGATTTTCTTAAATTTTGCAATAAATAATATTTTCATTTCGTTTAATGTTTTCCTTACACTAACTAGCAATACTCCAGTACCCAAGTATCCCACTAGTCATGTATGAAAATAGAAAATTTTTGTGTCTTTTCCTTACAGTGTACGTCTCCAGAAGATATTTATTGCTGAAAGTTTTCAGGCATTTCTTTTTGGTACGCTAGGAGCGTCTGTCTGACTTCTGTAGTACTCTGGGATGGAAATTGCACAACTTGTCAACATAATACGCACACACTGGCAACTTACCACGTGTACAAATCATTACAATAACAAAATACAATAAAATAAAATAGACCTAACTTAGACTGTTATAAGGAAATAGTTAAGTGACAATTATGATACGCTGTTGTGGCGAATTTTAAACAAAAATACAATGTATGCATAAGGGCAAGCTTATAAAGTTCACAGGCTTATATAAAAATTATATAAGAAATAGGGAAAGAAGTCAAACGAATGAAAATTGACTGTAGTCGATAATCATCAACCTCTATTGGCATGACCGCCGGAGCGCCTTGTAAGTGAGAAGTGGTCACAGGACCTTGGTCGCCAGAGTGCCCCTCATACACTGTGCCACACCATTCCAAGAGAAGAAAGACACAACGCTATACCAGTCAATTAACAAGATTATCTAGTTAATGAAATATTTTTTGTAAAGAGAGAAAAGACCAGAAAACACTTGTGTAACAGACTCAACGCAAGAAAATAACATAAAGATGTAAAGCACTCTGTACTAGGTAAAGCCAAAGGCAAGATACAGATCATAGAGGCTGAATGTTGTCAATTGAAGCATAGTAGGCATTGGGTATAAAATCGTTCTGTCCATTGAGTACTTCCTTTGGTCTTTGCTTTCTCGTTTTATGAGTTACAACCTGTTCTAATAAGCTGAGATAGTTAAAATTTACGTTGAAAGGGCGGCTAATTTGGTCAATATAGATGTGGCATTCAACTTAACTCCGTAAATATGTGAATAAAATATAAACTATGCAGAGTGTATGACAAATTTGATGGCTATGGAATATACAGGATTGACTGTAATAATTGCGATTAATATTATATCGGCCAAAACGGCCGCTCTTTTAACATAAGATTTAAGAACCATTCACAGACGCGTAACAAAACTGCTTTGGGACTGCGTTTATCAGAAACTGCTCATTCTATAGGGAGCATTGAGAATAATAGGGGTACTCTACACTAAGTGCAAAAATGCTGTGCTCTCAAATTGTTAGAGGAACCAGCAAAAGCATTGAATGGACAGAGCGATTTTGTACTAAATGCTTACCTTGCTTTGCTTGACAATGTTCAACTTCAATTTTTTTTTCTTTATTTCATTTGACTCCAACCCCCCCCCCCCCCACCCGAGGGGGATTCGGGCTGGCAGCAGTGCAATAGGCCATTCAACAGAAAAGTTGAAAAACATAATGAGAATATAAAATACAATAAAAACGGGTGATAAAACGGTGACATTGTAAAAAGGCAGGAAGTTGAGGAATTAAAAATATAAAAACACTGCGTTGACGATGCAGATAAACACACACAGTAGGTAGACAGGCACAATTTAAAAAAAGAGGGCGACAATTTGGTTTCTGTTTTCACGAGATAAAAAAACACAACTAGCGACAGTATGGTGGCTGTTTGCAGCACTGACAGGGGACACACGACACTTTCAACAGCAGTATAGAGGCGACACGGTGGCAGATGTGGGCAGAGGGAAGACCCAGACCGATGAGGGGAAAAAGGGGAAGCGAGAAATAGAAAAAAAGGAGGGAAGCCAATGGAGGGAGAGGACATAGAAAAAGGGGGCAGGGTGGACACGAGAAGAGGTAGGGAAGGCAGTGAAGGGGAAAGCAAAAGGACTCAGGGGAGAGAAGGGAGTCAGAGAGAGGGTAGGGAGGGGAAAACAGGATGGAAGGGGGAGGGTACCCCAGGAAAAGGAGAGAGGGAGGGAGGGAAGGGGTGTGAGAATCAGAGCTGATACGAGGGATTCATGGAGGGAGAGAGGGCATCATCCAGGAGGGGGACTTGATGGAAGCCACCTTGGAAGAGGAGATGAAGAGTGTAAATGTGGAGGGTAGGGGGGAAACAACAGTGGAGCCAGGGCAGATGTTTGGGGTTAGAGAGGAGAGGAGCAACCAGCACATGAGGGGGATCAAGTCAGTGGGAGGTGTAGAGGACGTGGATATGTTTGAGGAAAAGAGCAGATGGGGGGGAAAAGAATCAGGTCATAGAGGATCCTCATGTGGGACAAAAAGCATACACAGAAGGCAAGGCGGAGATCATGGTGCTTAAGGATCTGGAGGGACTTATAGAATTTGGGGGGGGGTGGATTTCCAGGCAGGACTGGCATAGCAGGGGATGGGACGGATTAAGTATTTGTAGGTGTGGAGGATAGTAACAGGGTTCAACCCACATGTCCAGCCAGAGAGGAGTTTAAGGAGGCAGAGGCAGTTATGGAGCATGGACTGGATAGAGCGGAGATGAGGGATCCAGGTGAGGTGACGGTCAATGGTGAGTCCAAGGTGGGTGAGGGTGGGGGAGAGGTGGACAGGACGAGCGCAGATGGCAAGGGGAAAATCAAGCAACCAAAAGGAACGAGTGGTGCAACCTATGACGGTTGCCTGGGTCTTGGAAGGATTGATTTTAAGGAGCCACTGGTTACATCATGCAGCAAAACGATAAAGGTGATTCTGTAGAAGGCGTTGGGACCATTGAAAGGTAGGTGCGAGGGCAAGGAAGGCAGTGTCATCAGCATACTGCAGGAGGTGGACTGGAGGGGGAGGTTGGGGCGTATCTGCCATGTACAGGGGTTGGAGGAGAGGGGAGAGGACAGTGCTCTGGTACACACCTTTGGAGCAGTGTAAAGTTCAGGGATCGGCGTTATGGATGGTAACATGGGAGGGCCAGCGGGAGAGGAAAGAGGCAGTCAGACAGACATAGTTGATAGGAAGGGCATAGGTCTGTAGTTTAAGCAGGAGACTGCGATGTCATGCACGGTTGTAGGTCTTTTCGAGGTCAAGGGAGACAAAAATGGCAGAGTGATGGGAGTTATGCCGGAGATAGAGGAGATGAGTGAGGTAGGAGTTGGTCATCAGTAGAGAAGGAAGGTCAAAAGCGACATTGGGTGTTGTGGAGGAGGTGGTGTCGGTGGAGGTGGTGATGGATGCGCTGGGTTTTCTTCTTCTTCTTTATCGTCGTCTTGTCCCATGCCACATAGGGTCGGCGTTGCTCTTCTGGATCCTTCTCCTCCATAGTACTCTTTCCATTGCCTCTTCCTTCTTCCATCCTTTCTCCCTTAGGTCCTTGATATCTTATCCTTCCACCTCATCTTTGGTCTTCCTCTCCTTCTCGCTCCTTCAGTCTTTATATCTTCAACTCTGTTTCCGATATACTCTTCCCCTTTTCTCTGTAAGTTTCTGTACCACCTTAGTCTGCTCTCTTGTATCTTTTTCCCCATGGGTTCCACTTTCAAAACTCCTCTAACAAATTCGTTTCTAATCCTGTCCTTCCTTGTAACCCTACACATTTGTTTTATGATTTTCATATTATTCACTGACCTTCATAAGCTTGTCCTTACGTATGTCATTATATTTTTGTCTATAATTCGCCACAAGAGCGTATCAGCATTATTGTCACTTAACTATTTCCTTTCTAACAATCTAAGTTTGGTCATGTTTTATTTTATTGTATTTTATTACTGTAATGACTCATACACCTGGTGAGCCTACTACAGTCCTTACTGACTGTATTTGTCGTTTTATTCCACATCGCACAGTTATATGATTGAAGAATATCTGCACAACTACGTAGCGACGTCTGTCGAGCTTGGGACACGAACTATTGTGGGTACTGTATGGCAGTTCATTTCGAATAGTAGTGCTGTTAACAAAATGACTGAAGCATGTACATCCGCCTGCTTAGCTGAGCGGTAATGTATTTGATAACTGTAAAGGGGGCCCAGGCTCGATTTCCGGCCTGCTTGGGATTTTCTCCACTCGTGGACTGGGTGCTGTGTTGTCCTTATCATGATCTCATCATCACCGTCACTCTGGTCACCCAATATCGAGTCGCGTGAAATAAAACTTGCAATTCAGCATCCTTCAAAGTCTACGGATTATTCTGCCTGGGCTACCCTTGTGGTATAATCTATGGTTTTCAAACGCCTGTTGCTGTCTGGCAGTCTGTCTGCCTGAGTGCTTCGTCTGCCTGCTTGCCTGCTGGCTACTGTCGTCTATCTGCCGCCTGTTGCTCACTGCCGTCCGCCCTTCGTCCGTCCGTCGGCCGCCACGCTGTTGTCATAAGTCTGTCTGCCTGCCTGCCTGTTAGCTGCCACCTGGAACTCACCACCGCAGTCCAGGGGCTCGCTGCTGCCACCTGCGCCACCGCCGCCGCCACCTCTGCCACCGGCCAAGGATCCTTGGCCACCTCCTTTTGCCGTCGTCATCCAGCTGCTGCCCCCTCAAGCTTAAGGCTCCCTCATAAAGACTGATACCGCATCCACCGCTGCTGCCACCTCCGCCACCGCCACTACTGACGCCGACGCCAACGCCGACGCAGCCCCTGCCGTCGCCACCGCCACCTTCTCCGCTGCCTCCACTGTCCTCGCTGCCTCCACCATTTCTCGTCCTTGCTGCTATCGCTGTCACCACTGTCACTGTCATCACCACCCACTTGCACACCACCACCATGTCCCACCACAACACCTCCATCATTTTCACCTCTCCTCAGCTGCTCCAACCATCATCACATCAAGTTCATCTGCTGCACCCATCCACATCTTCCCTTCCCTCCCTTTCTACCCCCACTCCTGCGCCATTTTCGGCTGTCACTTGCCCCAACTCTCCCTCACCCTTAGCTGTCGCCCCATCGCTATCTTCCAACTTCCCACCACTTACTGCATCTCCTACAACAGGCTCCCAGCCAGCACAGATTCCTGCCCACAACACCACAATCTCTGTGACAGCCATGTCCCTTCCCCCTGCATCCCCTCCTGGTTCCCCTCCCCCTACACACCTGACCTGAACCCAACACCATTCCCACTGTGATCCTAGCCTCTCCCAGCCTCCTTGGGCGCATCACCATAGATGTTCTTGACCTAATTGGCAGTGACCATGCCCCCATCCTCCTCACTACCTCTGATGGTTGCCATTCCTGTCCCAATCCTTGTCCTCACATTCCCGCTAAACTTGTCCACGACAACTCCTGCACCAACTGGGATGCCTACCGGGACTCCATACGCACCCAGGTAGAACGCCATGACCCTACCCTACAATCTCTCAATGACATCTCCTGAACTGCTACTTCTTCCACCAGACCTTATCTCACGCGATTGCCACCCATATCCCTACAAAAGCCATCCACCCTCACCACCCAGCCCAACCTCCACAGGCTGTCCTTCTCCTTTGTGAATCCCATTGCCTCTACCAATCCTTCCCCTGCACTCGTGAGTGGGCCACACTCGCCTGCCACTGGTAATTACAATAACACATCCAAAACATGCTTACTGTGAAGAAACGCCATGCCTAGTCACAGACATACACACAACTCAACGCCACATTCCCGATAAACTCTTCCAAGCATTCGTCTGCTTTCCACTGCCTTACTGGGAACCGCTCTACGCTGCAGTACCCTCTCCTCCTTGATGACCATCCCTTTCCTGACAACCTCAGTAAGGCCAACCACTTTGCCTCTCACCTATCTGATGTTCTTTTCATTCCAGATGATCCACAATTTGATTATTCCCTCTTCCTTGATGTCATCGAACATACTTCTACTTCTCGCCTTGTTCCTAGGTTCCAGTACTGGGGCAACACACCAACATCAGAACTTAACACTTCCATCACTACACAGGTCATCAGCCTCACACTCTGCACTATACACAACACCACTCCCAGCTATGAGTGCATTACCTACCACCATCTCAAACACTGCCCTCCCTCCTTCCTTGCAGTCCTTTCTGTCCTCTACAACGTAGTCCTTGCTACTGCCTTCTACCCCGACCTGTGGAAAACCTCCTGTATCCTGATGTTCTCCAAACCCAACAAGCCTCCATCTAAATCCTCTTCCTATCATCCTATATGTCTCAACTCAAGTGTTCAGCAAGCTCTAGGAATCCATCCTTACCCAGCACATCCATCACCACCTCCACTGACGCCCCCTCCTCCCCAACACCCAATATCGCTTTTGACCTTCCTTCTCTGCTGATGACCAACTCCAATGCCTCACTCATCTCCTCTACCTCCAGCATAACTACCATCGCTCTGCCATTTTTGTCTCCCTAGACATTGAAAAGGCCTACAACCGTGTATGGCATCCAGGTCTTCTGTTTAAACTCCAGACCTATGCCCTTCCTATCAACTATATCCATCTGATTGCCTCTTTCCTCTCCCGCCTTCCCACCTATGTTACCATCCATAACGCCGATTCCTGTACCTTCTACCCCTCTGCAGGTGTGCGCCAGGGCTCTGTCCTTTCCCCTCTCCTCCAACCCCTGTACATGGCAGATACGCCCCAACCTCCCCCTCCAGTTCGCCTCCTGCAGTATGCTGATGACACTGCCTTCCTTGCCCTCGCATCTACCCTCAATGGTCCCAACGCCTTCTCCAGACTCACCTTGACCGTTTTGCTAAACCTTTTCCTGACAGCTGTAGTCAGTTGTTTGTCCTTTTCCTCTAAGCTCTGCTGGAAAACGTCTGTGACTTGTTCCGCCTACTGTGCAATTTGTGCCTTAATAGTACCATGCCAACCATGTGAAGAAGCTTGTACTGTTTGTGACAGATCTCCATCAGTGCTAGTTGACACATCTTGGCCTTGCTTCACGTTGTCAAACTTACTTTGTAAATCGTCAAAAAACTATGGTAAATGTTTATGCTCGTCACGGAATTGCCAGCATTCGGTTGCTATACTTTACTTTAGAGTAAATCCAGTGAATGACACTGTTCAGTACGATTCGTAATTCAGTCTTTTTTTTTTTTTTTTTTTTTTTTTGCAGCGCTGTCGTAATTGCAACCATTTCGGTTCCCATTTCTGTCTGATTTGTGTCAAACTGCGTTTGAAATGTGGTCTGAAGAGCAGTGTGAAGTGCATCTTGACTAGTTTGAAATTCGATTTGCGGTGCAGTTTTATTAGCTCGCAATTCCGTTTGAAGAGCAGTTTGAAGCTCAGCTTGACTAGTTTGATATTTGGTTTGCAGTGCAGTCTTATTACCTTACAGTTCCATTTAAAATGCAGTTTTAGGTACTGTTTGACTAGTATGCATGCCATTTTCGAATTGCAGTGACAACTATTCCGTGCGTCTTAAAAGTAGCGTAAGTAGATCAACAAACTCCTATCTAGTCTTACTTCTCGTTGACCAAGAAAATTTAAAAATTTCACAGCATAGTGGTGTATGTCTTTTGCAATCACTTACATTGTGTTGAATCAGTTAAAATAATTTGCATTGATTAATCAGCTTGCGTTTAGCTTTAAAATAAAACGAAATATAAACAGTCTAAAGACGATTCCAGTGTGCTATATCGTGTACATAAAATTCACATAAAAATTCACTACGCTACCTACTGCTATCTCCGAAAATAAAATGCTTTTCTTCTACTAATAAATACCCTTCACACCCACAGGAGAGCCAGCAGAGAGAAATGGAATTTTACTTTAGACGGCTGTGTGGTTTCCTTTACAAATGTCAAATCGTATTTTCTTTTGACATGAGTTCGTCTCCAGGGAATGCGTATGGAAAAGCAGCATAGAATTAATCAGATATATTAAATAGAAGTACAGTATTTGTAAAAGAAAATGTTGCACACAGATTAATGTAAGTTTGTTCACATATTCAAGTAATTGTCTTTTCACAGAGGCCAAGTTAAATTATTTCGTTCAGTTTTAAATGTTGCGTTCGGTGTTGTATATGGTAATGATGAATAGTCTGTTTTAAAATCCACCTGTATAAACTCGTCATATAATGTGCTGTGAATATCAAGCGATTGTCCTCGGAAAGGGTAGACTGGAATATCTCGACAAACAGCAAAACAGCTTTGATCTCGCAGTCATTTAAATTCGTCATAAGTCGCAGTGTATGTAGTGCCGGTTCACTGTTATGTTTGTTACCTTCTCCCCGATCCCATTTCCTCGTAGAAGTTCTGTAAGTTGTTATAAGAATAGAAATAATTGGATAAGAGAGTTGTTAAGCTCCAGCCTCACCTATTATTGTGTCACGAGCACCAATTTATTGTCTAATTCGTGATTAAAAAAGTTATCTCCATTGCTTCACTATCATGATACTTAGCTGCACATAAACAAACAGATCTCTATTTAATAGTGTCTCTGGTTATAAAACAGTGAGTTAGTAAAGTTGTCTCTGATTCTTCGCTACGTTACAGTGCATAACACAGGTAACACAGAGTCCACGTATGTTAAATTAGAGAGGGTCCACTAACCAACATTGGTAGACAATATTTTGGAATTGTGTTTAAAACGAAAGTCTGTATTTAATATGTCATTACTAGCAATAACGAGGTTCAGAACATATGAAAGTAACGGGAAACAACTTTCTAACTAAATGAACACAAATCCTTGTAATTTTGACTAGAAAGCAGCTCCAAAGCAACGAGCACAAATTCGCCTAGAATATTAAAACTCAAAACTCTCCAGAAGTCAGTTTAATCGCGAATGTCCATCTAACACTGGGGGAGAGGTACATCGTGCACTTGGAAGACTGCTAGGAAAAATCTACAAGCTTCCCTTGTTTGTGCTGATAGCAATGCAAAGTAAACGCGTCCAAGATTCGTGAAACAATCCATCTTGTGTAGAAAATCATAGCAAATTGTCAGCTGTCCAGAAAGAGTATTGTGCTAATCTGAACTGGGTCACTTACTCATAACTGAGAAAATGTGACCCAGAACGCGCCAGACAGCACCAGGTAAAAAGGGCCGAGATGGTGGCAAAAAAAGGCTGCAGACGATGAGACCTGGACTAGGAGCGCACCAGACGCCTTACCAATGGAAAGTCCCCAAAATTCTAAATACTTTCACCTAATTCTCCATTTTTCGAAAAACGTTAGATGGAAAGCAAGCCGTCCTACTATAGCAAGAGTGACCAGACTGAATTTCGCTTTATTTACTTACGGGGAAAACCTTTAGTAAATTCCCATTCTTGGCTTGTAGAATGTATCTTAACATACAGTATTTATAGACATAAGTGATTAAAAACTGGGGAAACATCAATATGGAAACAATAAAAATAACTAGATTGTTTAGGGTTTGAAATCTGGTTTTCAAAAATTTTCCTCTTTTCCATAGCTGTTAATCTCTTGATAGTGTTAGCCAGTTTTAAAAGTCTCTTCGCGTTTGCTGCCGGATCTTCTCCTGAAGATGGCGAACAGTTGGATCACCGAAATATTGAATCTAGTAGTTGATTTTTTTCATCACATACAGATGTCTTTACTGATTCTAAACTGGTGAATTATATGTTTGTTTTATATATCTTAATCTACTTATGGTGACAGGTAAAGATTCATGTGCCTAATGTTATATAATCACAGACACAACTCAGTTATGGTTTGTCCTACAGTAACATTTTACTTCTTAGGTATATCTGAATGCACCACGTCAAGGAATTATTGTAATTTTCCCATCAAAATGATATTTACTTTCCCATGTAATTTCCAGTAATGAGATGAAACTACCGTTTTTCCCTGGTGTTCTGAACGTATATAACCTATGGATGGACTAACCTATATCACGGTCACTCCAAAATTATGCCTAGGTGCTAGATGTATTTGCATGTTTTCCAGTGGTTATTCACATAGAGTTATATACTCTTTCCTGAGAATATGGGGTTTAGGTATTGTACGTGTTAGAATGCTGGTGTAATTATAAAATTGCTTGTATATTTATATATGAATGCCTTTCATATTCCAAAAATGTTTCGAAAAATTCTTGTAGGCGATTTGCCCAGGCTCGTCTTGTTTTTCTATCATGCATTGAACTACACTGCTTGTTTGTATGTTACTGAACTTATGATGTAATACTTCTCAAACATACGCATGTATAGACTTAATGTGGTATATCATTTTTTTGTATATTCTGTTACCCAACAATTTATTCATGTAACTTTCAAAGATTTCATTGTTCACTGATTTTAGAAATTGCACCTGTAGCCGCTCTTCGTCGATCTGCTGTCGTCGGCTTCTTTGACGTAATATATTGATGCTATTAGCTACTGTTTATGCCCGACTTTTCGTTATATCTACACATCAGATGGACTTTTCGTTATATCTACACATCAGTTGGAGGAAACACAAATATCTTCACTCTAACGGCTACTAAATTTTGGATTTTCATAATAATAATTAATGTTGACTGTTTCATTTGTTGCTACGTTACCGAACACAAGATAGTTAATAATGTCTTTGGATGTTAGTTATTATTTCAGCTTCCTATTTCTGGCGTCACTACTTATCCGCACTGTTTCTGATTTTGTATTATTTCTGTCCGTTTGGAAATGAAATGTTAAATAGCTTTTAAGTCACAATTTAGGCTTCGTAATACTTCATAATCGAACCTCCCGTCTCCAGAGGTACAGTTTGCAACTTGCCTATGATCATGGTTGACTAATACACATGCTGTTGTGCAAATCGCTTCAGTTTTTTCATTAACTTCACTTAATAATAATTAGATGATCACGAATGATTGCGTTTTGTCCATAGAGAAAAGGAGTGATGGTCCTACTATTACACTCAGCAATTACAGCAACTAAAATGTCCGTGATTTTTATTTTTCGTTACTGAAAAGTATTATAGCAAGGACTACGGTCCATTACTATACTTCGATACATATTCAAACTTCGTACTCTTTTAATTTCACAATGCTAAGTGTCTAATTCCCTTTCTATATTCAGTTTAATGTCCCTTCCTGTAGTCCACAGATCCCATTATCGGTCATTCGGCATGTAATAGTGTTTAATACTGAGCGATACTTTTTCTCGCGCACACAATTCCTAAGATATTCTTAGTTCGTGATCTTCCGGACTAGATTACCTAGAGCTCAGTATAAGTTTCGACGTAAGTCTGTTCCGTATAAATTAACTATAGTCATTTTTCTTCCAGTTTAACAGAAGTTCCCTGATCCCTTCCGTAGCCTATCACACGGAAATGCCAGCTATATCGTACGCCGCACCTACGTAGACTTATTCAAAGCGTAGGAAACAAGACAAGAGAGTTAACAATACCCGCGCGTGGTTTCTCTAGCAGAATTTAGAAACAAAAGTAGCCTCGTTGAACCCTCATTGATTTCCCTGAGGCGCTACTTTCCTGCGGGCGTTATTCTGATGAAGGATTAAATGGCTCTGAGCACTATGGGACTCAACTGCTGAGGTCATTAGTCCCCTAGAACTTAGAACTAGTTAAACCTAAGGACAACACAAACATCCATGCCCGAGGCAGGATTCGAACCTGCGACCGTAGCGGTCTTGCGGTTCCAGACTGCAGCGCCTTTAACCGCACGGCCACTTCGGCCGGCGATGAAGGATTATATATAGATAATTTTAACTAAAACTTTTTCAGTGCTATTAACTATTTCCGCTTTTTCGATCACCTCTACCCTGGTTGAGAATAAGCTTGATAATATTGTTCTCAATTAAAAGATTGGTTAAACGTCGTATATAATAAAAGCAATTTTGGTTTCATACAAAACATATGTACTTTGTTCTTACGTGCAATAATGTCATCTTCAGACTTTTGCTTCAGTTTTATGCTAAATACAGGTAGGTATTCCACATCCCTAGCTAGTAGGTGCTTATATTAACCTGACATTACCGGCATTATTTGATATCCTGTAAATGCGCAGGTGTGAATTTGCGAATACACTGTGTTAAAAAGTGTTGTATTATACAACGGGTATTTTCATAATAATCGACTGTAAATCAAGTTTGTTTCTTGGATTGTAATATCTTTGGCAGATATACTCTTTGCTGTAGCAGCATATTGAGGTGGTTCTTTTTTATGTATTGATACTCATATGTCATGAAAAGTTGGAGTTAGTATTATTCTGCCTGCTTCACATCTGGAAAATTATTTAGATCAGTGACTCAGTTGTGGTACTGCTTGCAGTTAGTTACCCGACACGATGTTTTTGTGTTAAAAGACACCACCAAGACACAGAATTTCAGATATATAGCTGCATTTATTATTGTAGTTGACTTGTACTGGAATAGCAATGCTAAGGCGATTCTCGCAATTTCCATTTAGTGGGGATGAAAAAATTTACTTAAGTCACTTTACTTAAATATGATTCAATATTGGAAAAATTGATTCCTTTTACTGTTTCACAGGAAGAACCGCTAATCAAGAGAATCGTCCTACATTTACTTTGAGTTTTATTTGTCAAAATTAGCCAATATTACAATATTTATTACGACTCTGGGCCGTTATCATCTAGAACAATGGCGTTGACCTTTGCACCAATTTCACAGTAAAACATTAGCGACACTTTTAAGTAATACTTGATTATATTTAAATTAAATATTACATGAGACTTACACGTTTTCATGCCTAGTCACAAAATGGCTTCTTACACTACCAAGAAACAAAAGGGAAGTGAGTGCGATCCTTTTTCAAAAGAAGCAGGGATTACAACAACATTCGCAGATCATATTAGTTGATTACATAATCTTTGTGATTTTTCTACGATAAGATTTATTTCGTTACGTCAGTTTTATTGTATTGGCGAAGTTATTTATTTATTTAGTTATTGGTCCCCTTGTGAGGGTGTACCCAAATATCTCACTCACTACCAGATCCGATCACTTCGCACGATTCTTAATGTCTTCAGGCAAACTTGTCACTGGCAAGCGTAGTTTGAGATTATTCAAATTATTAAGCAAGTATAGGTTTCACTTACACCTCCAGTATTTGTTTACGATGTGTTTTAGGCTCTACATTTATTTTGTCAGGGCTTGTGTTTAACTTACTCTTTGCCCTGTGTCTGCACATGAAGGCGAACAGTTCGGAATAACCTATGACCTGATAACAAAAGTCTAATACCTTCCCATTCGGATTACAGACGCATGGGAAAGAAACGGGTCGAAAATAACCCCATCCGGAGTCTTCGAACTGTTTCCTTTCCTGTGGTATTTAATGATTTTTTTCGAATGATAGATATTTTAACATATATATATATACATCAATTATGATAAAACAGTATTTACATCAAACTCAAAAGAAAAAAAATTCATGTAAAAGTTAGTTAAAATGCAAATTATTTTAGAAAGCTTTTCATTTCCACTGCTAAAGAATGTTCATGACATGTCTTGTCACTGAAGGTTCAAGTCCGTAACAAGTTATACTAGTTTCACATATAAGGCAAAAGTCTTAGTTTAGCAATATTAGCGAAAGGTTTGACTTTACACTCGTGAGCAAAATGTTCCGTGTTTTCTGAAGTGTTCATGACAAATCGTCGCGACGGCAGTTGACGCCGGTGTCGGCGAGTATTCAGGGCAGGGCAGTGGCATAAGCAGGAACAAGGCGGGCCGAAAGCAGGTTCGATGGCCGGTGTATGATGTCAGCATGTAAGTGAGCGTCGCCGGACGCCGATCAACTAGCGGTCCAGAACTACTACGCGCCCGCCCGCAACTCGTGCGACATGAACAGTAACCCACCGCGTATTAGATTTCTGATCAACAGCGCTACAAAGTACACTGGCTGTAAGGGAATGGCCAAACGCTCCATAGTCACATGGGTATACGTGTCAGTAGTACGTTGGTCGAGAATAGACAACAGTACTTCACTTGGGATTCTGGCTTTTTCAGATCACTCTTTCACTTTAATGTAAGTAGTGATTTTGTAAAACACGTGTTCACTATGATTTTTGTGGTGTCACCACCAGACACCACACTTGCTAGGTGGTAGCCTTTAAATCGGCCGAGGTCCGTTAGTATACGTCGGACCCGCGTGTCGCCACTATCAGTAATTGCAGACCAGGCTCCGCACGGCAGGTCTAGTCTAGAGAGACTCCCTAGCATTCGCCCAGTTGTACAGCCGACTTTGCTAGCGATGGTTCACTGTCTACATACGCTCTCATTTGCAGAGACGACAGTTTAGCATAGCCTTCAGTTACGTCATTTGCTACGACCTAGCAAGGCGCCATATTCAGTTACTATAATTGCTTCAAGAATGTATCCTGAACAGATAATATTGTGAATCATGTACCGTCAAGAGCGACGTTCCTCATTAATGGATTAAAGTTAAGTATCAAACTAATTATGTCCGCTTTCTGAATTCTAATTCCTTGTCATGTTCCAGACCTCAGGTCAGTATAGTTCTTTCCTCCTCACGCCAGCCTACATGAGCGTGCATTTCGGCCCCCTCTCGTAAAACGGTGTTGGCTCTTCTGCTAACACAAAAATTTTCCTGTTCGTTACTCTGGTGGGCGTCCGTACAAGGTTTGTCATTGCGACACTTTCACGCTGTTCCGCTAACACTTGCGCCGCTGAAAGCGTTCACTTGTGATTTTAGCTCGCAGTTAGCTGTTTCTTAACCACACAGATTTAACTTCTATGTATAGGTTCACTTTCTTGCAACAAACACCAGTGTTCCTTGCTATGAACAGTTCATTGAAACTGTAACAACCACATAGCACTTTACTTATTACAGTTCAGCCATATGTGACGGGCATTTACGTTTACTTTATTACTGTCGCACTTTGGTACAGCTCATCAATGTTTTGCCTAGCTATAACATCTACAGTTTGTTTCACTTTTACTTCGTTTAAAGTTCGTACCGTGTGAGTAACTTCTTTCCTCATGTCACTATCTGAGTGTCCTGAAAAGTACTTCACATTTTAATCCTTTTCATTAAAAGTATATACATAAATACATAAACAATCGATATTACATTTTTCGTCGGCTTTACCGACAGTAATTTAATCAGTAATATGCTTTGTCTATTACAAAATTATCATGTTCTTTGCCAAATCCTCTTATTTATGAAGTGTTGGCCATTTGACCATTCTGGTATCGTGAGTTCACTACATTTTGTACATAATATTGTCATTCAACGCAGAATCATTCACTTAACGTAGATTGCTCGTTTGCAGCTGCCTTGCATGTGAGTGCAGCCACAAGTACTTCTAGCTGGAATTCGCGCAAACTCTGTCAAGCTATACTGTAGCTGAAATGAGAAACACAAACGATTCAGTGGGACTAATTTTCGGGCGCACGCACTGTGCTCAGTGTTAGTATGTTATGTTCGAGTCTCGGTCCGGCACACAGTTTTAATCTGCCAGGAAGTTTCATATCAGCGCACACTCCGCTGTAGAGTGAAAATTTCATTCTAGAAACAATCGCCAGGCTGTGACTAAGCCATGTCTCCGCAATATCCTTTCTTCCAGGAGTGTTAGTTCTGCAAGGTTTGCAGGAGAGCTTCTGTGAAGTTTGGAAGGTAGGAGACGAGGTACTGGCGGAATTAGAGCTGTGAGGACGGGGCGTCAGTCGTGCTTGGGTAGCTCAGTTGGTAGAGCACTTGCCTGCCAAAGTCAAAGGTCCCGAGTTCGACTCTCGATCCGGCACACAGTTTGAATCTGCCAGGAAGTTTCTTAGTATATCATTTATGGACAATCCGATTCATTTGCTAATATGTTAGTTCATGTACGTACATGATGCACACATTCAGTTCAACTCGTTCAAAAATACACATACTTACACACTAAACAAGACAAAAATTTTACCCACAAAAATGAACGAAGCACACATAAATCACAAAAAGACATATTCAAACTAACCTAAATTTGATCAAAATATTCTTGTTTACCAAGTACGAACCTGTTTACAATTTTCACTGACCAGGGGATGGTAAACGTCGCGTGGCAGAATGTATCGTGAGCTCGGACTTGCATATTGTACTCACGGGCATGAAAGGGAAGCAGTGGTTGGGAAGGGAGTGAGACAGGGTTGTAGCCTCTCCCCGATGTTATTCAATCTTTATATTGAGGAAGCAGTGAAGGAAACAAAAGAGAAGTTCGGAGTAGGTATTAAAATCCAGGGAGAAGAAATAAAAACTTTGAGGTTCGCCGATGACATTGTAATTTTATCAGAGACAGCAAATGACTTGGAAGAGCAGTTGAACGGAATGGATAGTGTCTTGAAAGGGGGATATAAGATGAACATCAACAAAAGCAAAACGCGGATAATGGAATGTAGTCGAATTAAGTCGGGTGATGCTGAGGGAATTAGATTAGGAAATGAGACACTTAAAATAGTAAAGGAGTTTTGCTATTTGGGGAGCAAAATAACTTATGATGGTCGAAGTAGAGAGGATATAAAATGTAGACTGGCAATGGCAAGGAAAGCGTTTCTCAAGAAGAGAAATTTGTTAACATCGAGTATTGATTTAAGTGTCAGGAAGTCGTTTCTGAAAGTTATTTGTATGGAGTGTAGCCATGTATGGAGGTGAAACATGGACGATAAATAGTTTGGACAAGAAGAGAATAGAAGCTTTCGAAATGCGGTGTTACAGAAGAATGTTGAAGATTAGATGGGTAGATCGCATAACTAATGAGGAGGTATTAAATAGGATTGGGGAGAAGAGAAGTTTGTGGCACAACTTGACTGGAAGAAGGGATCGGTTGGTAGGACATGTTCTGAGGCATCAAGGGATCACCAATTTAGTACTGGAGGGCAGCGTGGAGGGTAAAAATCGTAGAGGGAGGCCAAGAGATGAATATACCAAGCAGATTCAGAAGGATGTAGGTTGCAATAGGTACTGGGTGATGAAGAAGCTTGCACAGGATAGAGTAGCATGGAGAGCTGCATCAAACCAGTCTCAGGACTGAAGACCACAACAACAACCACCCTGTGATTATACCGGGTCTTTCAATAAATACATCGGCAAATAGGTTACGCAACGGTGTCAGTTTACTTTGTTGCTGGTCAGTCAAATATGTGGATTCGGCTACCTTTTCGACAATATTTTACTTGATGTTCCGTGATTCCTTCACCCAGGCGTCTGCCGTATCATTTTCACTCTCTACTGAATGATTATTCACCTCCATTAGTGTGGGACTGTCAGGGAGCACTACACTAACTTGCCGACAATAGTTCGTGCACGCATCAGGCGTCCTTATTAACACCAATTCGATCTGCTTATCATGGTATACTAAGGTGCAGATGTCATGTGCCAGGTCAGTTTTCGCCTTCATTTCACAGAGAGCATATAAATCCAGGATAAAAGGTACGGAGAGAGTTCTAACGACCAGGAATGAGCTTGTAAATGATTTGTTTTCCAGTGTTAGCTCTACCTGCACCTGGTTCTTTATTAACTGACCCTTCCCTCGTAGGGCTCCTACCACTGTACAGTTTTCCACTGGTAAAATTGGCAGCTTCCTGATCTTGTCCACACAACGGAACAATTGTTCATCTATCACGGATGTGCTGGCGCGGGTGTCCACAATCACTGTTATTAAAACATCGTTAATTTTAGCCTGAAAGTCAGCCTTTATCCATTCCATAACATCCGTACTTCGCTGTCGCGCTTCAGTTATTAGCTCGTCCTTTAAATGCTGGCCATCATTGTACCTCAGCATACAGACGTTTACATCCCGCGCCCCCCTTCTCCACCACTGCCGACCAACTGGAAGGGGCCTACAGAGGTCGGCCGGTGTTTGACAGCCTGTCTTCCGCTGCAGGTGTCTCATTTGTGAAGTCCATAATTCTCACGCTCTCTCTTTGAGCGCAAGACTGACTCTGTGGTACATACACTTGGGCACTAGAGGCTGGTGGATGCAGCGGTGGCGGTGGCATGAGTATAACGTTTATGTGATGGATCGGTACATTATTACTTGGCATGTGACTTTGTACTTTCCACTGGGCGTTTCCAGTGGTCGTTGGCAGTACACATATGTTTTTCTGAGAGAAATTGTGGTTGCCCCTTTTTCACCTCTCCTTTTACGGTTGTATTGTTCATTGCCGGTTTTACTCGGTGAGTAAGTAGATCGTGAATATTGGTTTCCTTCAGCATGGTTAGGATGCCAATTACTATTACTCAGTTGCTGGTGTGTCCCGCCTGCCGTTATTGTACGCTTCACCATTTCAAGAATCATTATTTTTCGGGAGCCCGTTCATTCTGGGGCTGTTACTATTCGACTGTCGTGATTTATTGTTGTTTTGATTACTCCCCGCATTGCCATACTCGTTTTGAAGTGTATCTTCTTGGATTAAATCCAAAGAATCTAATGTCGACACAAATTGTTTTATGTCCGTGTCTGGGACATGCACGAGTTTTTCTCGAATGGCAATGGGTAGTTTTCCTGTACTAATTCTCAATACATCTCTTGCAACATAGGTTCATCCCAACAGCGCTTCTTATTAAGATACTTCTCAAAATACTTTCTTACATTCCCCTGGTGGGGATTGAACAGTTCAGGGTTGTATATCAGTTTTCCTAAACGTTCTTGTACAGATCGAGACCAGAACCTAGCAAGAAGTTTGTTTTCAAACTCAGAAAACGACGCGAACTGTTCGGCCGTTTCTAGTGCCCACAGCGCTGCATCTCCTATAATAAAGCATGTAACAAACTGAATCATTTGCCTCTCTGTCCATGAGAGAGGCAAAACGTTTTTAAAACTTTCTATAAAGATAACAGGATGCACAACATTCTTCTCATCATTGAAAATCTGAAACTGTCTATGTTTTATCAACGATTCCTGAAGTTTTACTTGGGCAAGGGTTGGTAGGCCTGGGCATTGTCTAGTTTATTCATTCTATCGTCAAGGTCATTGATTTTTTTCTGAAAAATCTTTGTTTTGGTCTACAAGTTCCGAAATTTGTTGTTTTATCACATTCATCTCTTGCGATAGACGTGAGATGATAGCCTTTCCTCGTTCTTCTAAAAGATCGTTTAATTTCTCTCTTTTCTCCCTAGCCAAGGCTTCAGCCTTCTCTCTTTCTTCAAGAACTTTGGCTTGTACCCTTTCCCTTCCCTCACGTTCGTTACGTTCTGATTGTAACACGTCTTTTACCTGATGTAAAAGTGCTTGTTCGCGTTGTCTTTCCCGAATATCTAATTGTGCTAACAGCATCGCAAGAAAAGCAAGACTGGGACAAGCTGCTACTGATGCACCATCAGCTGATGATGTGGTAGCAGTCATCTTTTCTGGCCTAATTTGATGAACATATGCGCTCACTTGAGCTTGTGCAGTATATTCAGTAAAATCGTGAGATTTTGGTACCTGTTCTGGTTCCTTTTGAGGAATTTGCGAACGGGTATTCTCCGATGGGTCAGTTATTTGGAGTTCGTAGACATTATCGTCCACTTAAGTATCAGATAGAGCCTCACACTGAGTACTTTTTTCTCTACGTGGCCTACCAATGCTTATTCAATGACGATATACACAAGACACACACAAAAACAAAAGAAATATAAGACACACCTTAAGTGAAATTGTCTCACAGCATACTAAAAAAGAAACACACAAAAATTAGAAATTTTTAGTTAAATTCACTTTCTTTTAGTTATGTAAGCCTATCATTAACTAAATTTCTTTCAAATTGACTCAATACTTGACTCTGTACACGAACTGAGCTAGTACACCTGTAAAGAACTTTCTGCAACTGTAGTGCAAGTTTTATCTATACTGAATTGGTAATTATCAAAAACACTGCATAATTGTCTTGTGACCTATGCTCTGAAGTTAACTTCGTGCACACTTTACTTTAAATTACTTAACGCTGATCCGGCCAGCAAATTCGTATGTCATTCGCTGATTTTAGTGAGAATCGTTTTGACTTCACTGCAGAAATATGCAAATATAAATTCATTAAAATATGTAGACAATTTAAAATTTTTCACTGTGTGGAGTGCCTGGCCCCAGACTCATTTATGTGTTTTCATCCACCAGCCAGCAGCACTTGTATCTGCACTCTTACCTTTTGTAGTTTTTGGTTTATTCTTGTGGTTTTTTTTTTCTCAATGCTGCAGCCCAAGGATCAGTTGTTGCACCACTTCTCACACATCTATAGGCAGCTTGTAGGATTTTGATGGAAGTGGTACATGAAACAGTTTATTCTTACAACGTGAAAGTATGTATCACCTGGAATTTCTACACACAAAAAAAATACATTTACATCTAAGTTTTAGTTTTGGATTCTGAGTTTGACCAAAACTAAATACAGCTATATATCTGTTTGCACATCTGTTCGGATTTATTTATGTAAGTGGTTCGAGTTGCACGCTTTGTGCTCCATTTGTGGTGTGGCTTTATGTGCCGACGCAACTGGTATATTTACATAAATCGGTGGTTCGTGCCCCACACGTTTGGCGCCATTGTGGTGGTTCTTTTTTACGTATTTTTATTTATATTCTATTAAAAGTTGGAGTTATTATTATTCTGCCTGCTTCACAACTGGATAATTATTTAGGTCATACGTCAGTGACTCAGTTGTGGTACTTCTCGCAGTTTGTTTGCCCAAAAAGATGTTTTTATAGTAAAAGACACAGCCCACACACAAATTACCAGGTATATAGCTGCATCTATTATTGCAGTTAACTTTTGTAAGGTATATGCGTTACTTTAGTGAAATTAGTGTGCTGAAGAGATTCTCGCGATTTCAGTTAAGTGGGGATGAATAATACTTATTTAAGTCACTTTCCGTAAATATGATCCAGTATTGGTAAAATCGATTACTTTTACTGTTTCAAAGGAAGAACCGCTAATCAAGAGAATCCTCCCACATTTACATTTATTTTTATTTGTCAAAATTAGCAAATAAATATTAAAAAATTTATTACGACTCTGGACCGTTATCATCTAGAACAATGGATTCGACCTCTGCACCAATAATTCCCTATAGAATTTGCATAAAGCATTTAAGTCATTCGCTTCATGAATATAGGATGTGTTACAGTGAAACGTTAGCGACACATTTAAGTAATATTTGATTATATTTAGACTAAATATTACATGAAACTTACACGTTTTCATGCCTCGTCACAAGATGGCTTCTTACACAACAAAAAAGAGCAGAGCTTACAACAACATTCCCAGATCATATTAGTTGATTACATAGTCTTTGTGATTTTTCTGCGATAATATTTATTTCGTTACGACGTCAGTTTTGTTATATTTGTGAAGTTCTTCAGTATTCTTTTTTCACATGGTAATGCGCAGGTGTGAATTTGTGGATATACTGTGTTAAAAAGTGTTGTATTATACAATGGATATTTTCATAATGATAGACTGTAAGTCATGTTTGGTTCTTGGATTGTAATATCTTTGTCAGATACACTCTTTGCTGTGGCAGCATATGTTTAGTGTGGTTCTACAAGTATCCTTGACGCTCAGTCTTTGTATCATTGAATGAGTCACAGTATTTCACCTATAACTGTTGATGTGCATCATAATAAGCCTTGTAGTATGGCAATCGGCTATTAGCATGACATGTGAAATGTAAAAGTCGTATTGCTTTTTGCTTTGTTAAGCACATCTTTCAGCTATCTTTACTTATGATGTTCAGTGCTTAACGACTAAGGGAAGTGTATTTTTCGTCAGTAACAAGTGTTGTTCATTTCTATTGGATGTAGTCTTTGGATGGTGTCTCATTATGACAGTGCACTCGGTTGTGTTCATGTGTCTTTGTACATTTTGTACATAATGAAAACACCTTAGTTATTCAGCATGGGCATGCGACTATGATCTTCATAGATTTTCTTTCATCGAAAGTCCGATTAGTATTTACAGATGCAAGAACCTGACTGATGCTGTCCCCAAATCATCCATGTACTCAGCTCAGTAGTGTGGCACATGGATCAAGTAGCTCAACTGTAGTAAATCATCAGTCTCTTAAAGGATTCTCAGGCACCTTTGCTTCTGTGGTTAGTTAATATCTTCTTTTGGGTCAAAGCCTGGACTGATGTTCAGAAATCAAACGAACAGTTCTGAAGAGGGTTCAGACCAGAAACTGCAGAACACATTGTTCTCATTCGGGAGAACTAAACCCACTCGCACTAATCTTCGTGTACCTTTGATAACAGCTTGGCTATACTATTCAGCTTTCAGGTCAAATGTTAATGACGCAGGGGACCGAAGGTACTCAATATCAGTGTAACTTATACAGTTCTTACTCTCTTTCTTTGTAGGTAGGGAATAATTATGGCAATATGCCACTTGAGAAATGTTCAATCAGCTTCGATATGGAACTTCTCTCTTAGACTACATTTCTCTTAATTGAGTTCCAGCGGTGAGCAAAGCCTCTCAATTATTATAGCCTGTATATTTCACAGGACAAAGCCTTAACCGTTGCAACACTTAATTGTTCGCAATAAAAATCAGTAACACATTTCACATAATCACACACAATCACACACACACACACACACACACATATATATATATATATATATATATATATATATATATATATATATATATATATATATATATATATACACTCCTGGAAATGGAAAAAAGAACACATTGACACCGGTGTGTCAGACCCACCATACTTGCTCCGGACACTGCGAGAGGGCTGTACAAGCAATGATCACACGCACGGCACAGCGGACACACCAGGAACCGCGGTGTTGGCCGTCGAATGGCGCTAGCTGCGCAGCATTTGTGCACCGCCGCCGTCAGTGTCAGCCAGTTTGCCGTGGCATACGGAGCTCCATCGCAGTCTTTAACACTGGTAGCATGCCGCGACAGCGTGGACGTGAACCGTATGTGCAGTTGACGGACTTTGAGCGAGGGCGTATAGTGGGCATGCGGGAGGCCGGGTGGACGTACCGCCGAATTGCTCAACACGTGGGGCGTGAGGTCTCCACAGTACATCGATGTTGTCGCCAGTGGTCGGCGGAAGGTGCACGTGCCCGTCGACCTGGGACCGGACCGCAGCGACGCACGGATGCACGCCAAGACCGTAGGATCCTACGCAGTGCCGTAGGGGACCGCACCGCCACTTCCCAGCAAATTAGGGACACTGTTGCTCCTGGGGTATCGGCGAGGACCATTCGCAACCGTCTCCATGAAGCTGGGCTACGGTCCCGCACACCGTTAGGCCGTCTTCCGCTCACGCCCCAACATCGTGCAGCCCGCCTCCAGTGGTGTCGCGACAGGCGTGAATGGAGGGACGAATGGAGACGTGTCGTCTTCAGCGATGAGAGTCGCTTCTGCCTTGGTGCCAATGATTGTCGTATGCGTGTTTGGCGCCGTGCAGGTGAGCGCCACAATCAGGACTGCATACGACCGAGGCACACAGGGCCAACACCCGGCATCATGGTGTGGGGAGCGATCTCCTACACTGGCCGTACACCACTGGTGATCGTCGAGGGGACACTGAATAGTGCACGGTACATCCAAACCGTCATCGAACCCATCGTTCTACCATTCCTAGACCGGCAAGGGAACTTGCTGTTCCAACAGGACAATGCACGTCTGCATGTATCCCGTGCCACCCAACGTGCTCTAGAAGGTGTAAGTCAACTACCCTGGCCAGCAAGATCTCCGGATCTGTCCTCCATTGAGCATGTTTGCGACTGGATGAAGCGTCGTCTCACGCGGTCTGCACGTCCAGCACGAACGCTGGTCCAACTGATGCGCCAGGTGGAAATGGCATGGCAAGCCGTTCCACAGGACTACATCCAGCATCTCTACGATCGTCTCCATGGGAGAATAGCAGCCTGCATTGCTGCGAAAGGTGGATATACACTCTACTAGTGCCGACATTGTGCATGCTCTGTTGCCTGTGTCTATGTGCCTGTGGTTCTGTCAGTGTGATCATGTGATGTATCTGACCCCAGGAATGTGTCAATAAAGTTTCCCCTTCCTGGGACAATGAATTCACGGTGTTCTTATTTCAATTTCCAGGAGTGTATATGTACAGGGTGAGTCACCTAATGTTACCGCTGGATATATTTCGCAAACCACATCAAATACTGACGAACCGATTCCACAGACCGAACGTGAGGAGAGGGGTTAGTGTAATTGTTTAATACAAATCATACAAAAATGCACGGAAGTATGTTTTTAACACAAACCTCCGTTTTTTTAATGGAACCACGTTAGTTTTGTTAGCACATCAGAACATATAAACAAATACGTAATTAGTGCCATTTGTTGCATTGTAAAATGTTAATTACATCCGGAGATATTGTAACCTAAAGTTGACGCTTGAAACCTCCGACGTTCGGTTGCGTGTTGTAACAAACACGGTCCACGATCGGCGAGCAGCATCTGCAGGGACATGTTTACGATGAGGACCGTGTTTACGAGTGTGGCTGTAGTGCACTGTTGTGGTTTGGTCTAGCTGTCGCAGTGTCCGCATGTAGCGCTTGCTGCTATTGTTATTCTGCATTCGTCTCCGCATGCAGACCAACTGTAGTACACAGTGTTACCAGACGTCTGTGATAGTGTAGTGTCGTAGGAACTGTGACCATGGTGTATTCGAACTCTGAAAAGGCGGAGATGATACTCATCTATGGCGAGTGTCGACGAAATGCAGCTGAAGCCTGCAGGGTGTATGCAAAACGGTACCCGGACAGAGAGCATCCAACGTGCCGCACATTGCAAAACATCTACCGCCAACTGTATGCAACAGGTATGGTCGTAGCACGCAAACGGGTCCGTAACAGGCCCGTCACAGGAGAAGCGGGTGCAGTTGGTGTGTTAGCTGCTGTTGCCATGAACCCACACATGAGTACAAGGGACATTGCGAGAGCCGGTGGACCGAGTCAAAGTAGTGTCATGCGCATACTGCATCGTCACCGCTTTCACCCGTTTCATGTGTCGCTACATCCGCAAGTACATGGTGATGACTTTAATCATCGAGTGCAATTCTGTCAATGGGCATTAACAGAGAATGCGTTGCAGTTCTACCTGTTCACCGATGAAGCGGGTTTCACAAACCACGGGGCAGTGAATCTACGGAACATGCATTACTGGTCCGTGGAAAATCCTCGCTGGCTCAGACAGGTAGAGCGACAGCGACCTTGGACTGTAAATGTATGGTGCGGAATCATTGGCGACCACCTCATTTGTCCTCACTTCATTGCAGGGGCGCAAACAGCTGCAACATACATAGCGTTTCTACAGAATGATCTGCCAACGTTGCTCGAAAATGTCCCACTGGAAACGCGTCGACGTATGTGGTATCAGCATGATGGTGCACCCGCACATCCCGCAATTAACACTAGGCTGACCCTTGACAGGATGTTCGACCGGCGTTTCATAGGACGTGGAGGACGCAGAAATTGGCCAGCCCGTTCTCCTGATCTTACACCTCTGAACTTCTTTCTGTGGGGTACGTTAAAGGAGAATGCGTACCGTGATGTGCCTACAACCCCTGAGGATATGTAATCGTTTTGCTGTTGTGATGCTTAAACCCAAACCTCTGGTGATACTATGCGCTACAAGAGGGGGAATACGTATCACAGGTATGTTTACTATTCAGAATAAAAATCTGGGAAATTACATTCCAGGTAGAACCGGTTGACAAACACGGCACTGCCGGGGTAATCATTTTGCCAACTTTCTACATACATCAAAACAGTTTTCCATCATCTCGGTTCCGAGGGTTCCGGAACCTGTATAGAAAATTGGAATAGAAATCTACATAAACATCATTTCCGCCCTTATTATTGCTTATGAAAACCACACATTACATGTTGTACCGCCATACAGCGGGACCTTCAGAGATAGTGGTCCAGATTGCTGTAAACACCAGTACCTCTAATACCCAGTAGTACGTCCTCTTGCATTGAAGCATACCTGTATCCGTCGTGGTTTACTACCCACAAGTTCATCAAGGCACTGTTAGTCCACATTGTCCCACTCCTCAATGGTGATTCGGCGTAGATCCCTCGGAGTGGTTGGGGGATCATGTCGTCCATAAACAGCCCTTTTCAATCTATCCCCAACATGATCGGTAGGGTTCATGTCTGGAGAACATGCTGGCCACTCTAGTCGAGCGATGTCATTACCCTGAAGGAAGTCATTCACAAGATGTGCACGATGGGGCGCGAAGAAGAATGCCTCGCCAATATGCTGGCGATATGGTTGCACTATCGGTTGGAGGATGGCATTCACGTGTCGTACGGCCGTAACGGCGTTTTCCTTGACCACCAGCGGCGTACGTCGGCCCCACATAAAGCCACCCCAAAACAGCAGGCAACCTCTACCTTGGTGCACACGCTGGACAGTGTGTCTAAGGTGTTCAGCCTGACCGGGTTGCCTCCAAACATGTCTCCGAAGATTGTCTGGTTGAAACCATATGGCACACTTATCAGTGAAGAGAACGTGATGCCAATCCTGAGCGGTCCATTCGGCATGTTGTTGGGCCCATCTTTACCGTGCTGCATGGTCTCTTGTCTGCAAAGATATACCTCGTCATGGACGTCAGGAGTGAAGTTGCGCATCGTGCAGCCTATTGCGCACAATGTGAGTCGCAACAAGACGTCCTGTAACTGCACGTAAAGCATTTTTCAATATGGTGGCGTTGCTGTCAGGGTTCGTCCTAGCCATAATCAGTAGGTAGTGGTCATCCACTGGAGTAGTAGCCCTTGGGCGACCTGAGCGAGGCATGACATCGACAGTTCCTCTCTCTCTCTGTATCTCCTCCATGTCCGAACAACATCACTTTCCAGAATGAGATTTTCACTCTGCAGCGTTGTGTGCGCCGATATGAAACTTCCTGGCAGATTAAACCTGTATGCCGGACCGAGACTCGAAATCAGGACCTTCGCGATTCGCGGGAAAGTTTCAACATCACTTTGGTTCACTCCGAGAAGCCTGGACTGTGGTTAGGGCTGATGCAAAACTTTTTATGATATGTGTATTACAATCGAAAACCAGAAAATTAACTGCTTTTGCAGTGTAATATCGAAAAGATTCATTTACATGTAATAGTAAAAATTGGTAGGTACGTTCCGCGGCATATGTGGATACTGTCTGCGAAATATGTTGCGAATAGGCTTTGTATCAAAGATGTAATAAATTTGAGCGTAATGCATGATGGTGCTGTTCTGCACGCGTCTCGGTGTTTATGACGTCATATTTCCTGTTCTGTGTGTTATACCATTATATAATACATTAGGTACACTCAGCGTCACACTGTATGAAAAATGTATTGTGAATACGAGCTTACGAAAGCAGTAATAAATTTAAACGTCATACAAGACGCTGCACTTTTTCACGCTTCTCAGTTTTTATGACTTCATATTTCCTGAAGTATATTTGGTACCATGATAAAATTTTGTTGTACATTGAGCGGCATATGTGGATACTGCGTGCGAAATTGGTGCTAATAGAATTAGTAACACAGAAGTAATAAATACAAACTGTAACATCCACGAGATAAATTTTAGCTACAGTACGACGAGAGGAAATTATGCCTCTAACGATTATAAACATTATCTATTCAACATATGAAAAAACAGTGAAAACGATGATAAATATTAATTATTTATGTAATATTTTATTATGTAATTGGACATATCGATGTGTATCATACAAAGACAGTGATAATTGTAAATTCCTTTTATGATCTGCGTTTGTCTTCCTTTGTTTTTACCTTTTGTTGGTTGGCTTTTGTAGGTTGCTGACGCATATCAAACTGAGGTCTGTTAAGAAATTGTAATTATTTGTTAATTATTACTTGAGAATAGAGTTGATTATTATTATAAATATGAGTGAATAATTATTTGTAACTTTAATTCCTCTATCACTAAGCATTATCTGTGTTAATTATGTCTTTCCGCTGCAAGGAGCGCAGCCATTGACGATAGCGACTTGTATCGCGTTTTTACCTGTTTTCCCTAGAAAAAAATCAAATGTTTGCTTGCTGAAGTCTAAATAGTGCACAATACGAAAGTAAAGTTTAATAAGCATTTCAAATACTTATCTTATTTGCTCTTGCAATAGAAAGTCTCTATCAATTGTCTGCCGCCATCTTCACAATTATCTCAGCGACAAATTCAAATTACGCAACTCTGCAGACATAAATGCCGAAGGTAATACAAATGTGTAAAAATAAATGTGCACTGGTGGTCCTGAACTCATTTTATTGAAAACAATTCGAATCAGATTTGTTGGTTCTTTAAAAATAGTGCTCATAGCACGATCCTTATAACAAACTTTTCTAGCTGATGTATGGAGTCGAAATTAATTGCGCACGAGTTGCGGAGAATATTGTTTCAGGTAACATACGTCAGTGCTGTGCGCGGCTGATATTCGGTGGTTTTAATGATCATTTTGCTGAAGATAACTTTCCATCATAATCAATAGTTGTATAGAATCTGTTATATGAACTGTGATTTAGTGACACTTACACAACTTACAGACAACACTCTAACACAACGTTAACTTGGAGTTCTTTAGCAACTTGACCAAATCTTTAGCCGGGAGAAAAATTATTTAGTAATTACTCAATGTAATAAAATAAGATTATCAATTTCATTTGCAAATTAATTAAATACCAAACCACTGAATAACATAGCGAACGCCACAAAACGTCATGCCGATGCGGTGGTTTTTCAGGCATCACATTGTTTATAACGTGATTCTCCTGAACTACGATAGGTAGTTGGGTTCTATCCCCAAAACGATTAGTGCTTAACAGTAAGGGATGAGTACCAAAATTTGTATTAACCGGTCCGGTGGTTTAGGGGTAGATATGGAACGTATTTAAAGAGCGAGTGCTTTATTTCAACTATTACCTTTTACTGGCGCCTCCCGCCCCCTCCCCGTCCTGCCGCCAAATTTTTCTCCCATTATCGTATCTCCCATTCCCCTTTCTTCTCATTCCTCTCCTCTCTCTAAATATTGCCTTCACGTACCTTTCCGATCTATAGCTCTTCTCTGTATTCCTTCCATATTTAAGCCTTCCCTTCTTCGTTTATAGCCAACGGCCTTGTCGCAGTGGTAACACCAGTTCCCGTCAGATCACCGAAGTTAAGTGCTGTCGGGCTGGGCTAGCACTTGGATGGGTGACCATCTGGTCTGCCGAGCGCTATCGGCCAGCAGGGGGCACTTAGCCCTAGTGAGGCAAACTGAGGAGCTACTTCATTGAGAAGTAGCGGCTCCGATCTGAGAAACTGACATACGGCCGGGAGAGTGGTGTGCTGACCACATGCCCTTCCATATCCGCATCCGGTGACGCCTATGGGCTGAGGATGACACGGCGGCCGGCTGGTACCGTTGGGCTTTAGTGGCCTGTTCGGGAGGAGTTTAGTTTAGTTTAGTTCTTTGTATATTACTATCCTCCCAACTGAACACCTGATACCCGTACAGTAGCTTTTTGTTCAATAGGCTGATTCTCTCTAGCCCATATCATGTTCCTACGAAAGTTTCCCATTTCTACTCTAATCATTACTGCTTTACAATTTTGCACTTATTGTGAAACCCATTTTTTTACTACGTTTTACCCTTTGCCTACTACATTTCGTTCCATCACTTAAAGATAATATACAGTGTACGTTTCCAAAGATTCCCCACTTCTTGATTAGCTACCTTGCTCAATACCTTACGTTTTAATTTGCATCAATTTTTGTTCAGTGTTCACATCTGCTACTGGAATTATTTTACAGTTTAAAGTTTGATTTCCGAATATCCAGATTACCATCACATCATCTATTGGAAACCATCTCATACCACCAGGCCTACAATACTTATTCAGATGTCATGAGTGACTAACGTTGCTCGTCGGAAAACACTATCAGACAGTTTCCGTATAGTCCATGAAGCCGTAACGCTTTTCTTTGTAATCGGTTTCTTATGATCAAATTGAAGTACGCACAAAGTTAAGTTTTCATCTCCCGTCACAAAGTGAATCATTTCTTTCCTTTCCTCTTACTATTAGTGTTAGTACCCATATATATACTTTTGCTGAAAATACATCTAAATAAATGTTGGCAACCAGAATAAATCGTATAAACTTCGACTTGAAACATAGATTATAAATGTTAGGCTTACCCCAATCCGTATATAGATATGACAAAATAAAGCACGCATGATGTCCTAAAAGCGTGAAGAAGAATTAAATCTATTCGAGATGGTTATTCATTTGTTCCACGTTAGTATTTGCATGATACGCAAAACATATGCCTATGGAGCAGCAATCTACAACCAACACACAAATTCCAATAATAAAGAATATATTTTAAACGTGTGGATTTTAATATTTATTCCAAACACTATAAACATTGGAAGCCATTGCTTAATGTTAAGGAATCTTTCTTGACAGTTTAAATGTTATTACTTTGCCGAATATTCGATTGTACAGACGGATGATAGAACAGCCACTTCAAAATTTATATTCATTTAACTTAGGAGGAAAAGAAGATGCCCTAAAAGCAGTATCCCGATAATGGTCCAAACTGTATGCTTCCTCAGCTCTGCCTTCTTTCTTTTCATTTCTCTCATCTGACAGTACTGAAAGTACCTTACATTCCAAACCAGGTACGGTTTCAAATCTATATGTTGCTTGAGTTGTGTCTTCTTTCTTTTCATTTTTCACATCTAATGGTACTGAAAGTACCTTACATTCTAAATCAGGTTTGGAGTCACATCTAAATGTTACTTCAAGTGTGTCTTCCTTGTTTTCATTTTTCACATCTAATGGTACTGAAACTACCTTACATTCCAAATCAGGTTCGGAGTCACATCTATATATTTCATGAGGAGTGACTTCTTTGTTTTCATTTTTCACATCTAATGGTACAGAAAGTACCTTAAATTCCAAATCAGGTTTGGAGTCACATCTATACGTTACTTCAAGTGTGTCTTCCTTGTTTTCATTTTTCACAGCTAATGGTACAGAAAGTACCCTACATTCCAAATCAGGTTCGTGGTCACATCTATATGTTCCGTGAGGAGTGTCTTCTTTGTTTTCATTTTTCACATCTAATGGCACAGAAAGTACCCTACATTCCAAATCAGGTTCGGAGTCACACCTATATGCTACTTCAAGTGTGTCTCCCTTGTTTCCTTTTTTCATATCTAATGGTACAGAAAGTACCTTAAATTCGAAACCAGGTTCGGAGTCACATCTATACGTTACTTCAAGTGTGTCTTCCTTGTTTTCATTTTTCACAGCTAATGGTACAGAAAGTACCTTACATTCCAAATCAGGTTCGGGGTCACATCTATGTGTTACATGAGGTGTGTCTTCTTTGTTTTCATTTTTCACATCTAATGGTACTGAAAGTACCTTACATTCCAAATCAGGTTCGGAGTCACATATATATGTTACTTCAAGTGTGTCTTCCTTGTTTTCATTTTTCACAGCTAATGGTACAGAAAGTACCTTACATTCCAAATCAGATTCGGGGTCACATCTATATGTTCCATGAGGAGTGTCTTCTTTGTTTTCATTTTTCACATCTAATGATACAGAAAGTACCTTACATTCCAAATCAGGTTCGGAGTCACATCTATATGTTAAATGAAGTGTGTTTTCTTCCTTTTCAGTTTTCCCATCCAATGGTACAGAAGGTACTTTAGGTACAAATTGGGGCTCTATGTCAAATGTATTAGTTACTTGAGTTGTACCTTTTTTGTTTTCATTTTTCTGATGCAATGATAGAGAATGTTTCTAGGAAAGAACTTGGGGATAGTTCTCGAGCTTCTCCTCATTTTAATGACGCCACAGATTGAATTTGAATTCCGAGGGTTCTTTACTTTTATCAAGGATCACGTTTCGCACCATAAATCTCCCTATGTATGTAACTTCTGGTGATATCAGCTGTGATTTTGTTTCACTTGCCGTGGTGTTGATATGTGAATAAAGATGTGTTGTTAGGTCTCCCACTGCCGTGAAATTTCCAATGCCAGTTTCTCGTGGCAACTGTTGACGAGCAGTATTATTTTTCGCTACATCGATGCTCCGTTCTCGCCCAGTGATGTCGTAGCAGGTGACATCAGTTTTCGGCTTTAGTTCAGGCCCCACGCTGTCAGTGAAGTCCTTCTGCCGTTGCCTATCCTAAACATCAACATAGTGTTAAGTATTTGTTTTTGAATAGGCAAATATTTAACAATTGTCCTTGCTGATGATAGTAATAAAACCAATACAAAAATATATATTCTGATCTCCTTTATAGATATAATCTGCATGTTAATAATAATAATAAACCCCGTGGAGGCTCGGGAAAAGAATAGGCCTTCGGTATGTTCTGCCAGTCGGAGAAGTCGACCAAAATAACAAACCACTAATAGGGCTAACCCCCCTTTTAGTGTGATTAGTTTGTTCAGGACAGAACTAATGAAGCCTTGGACAAGCGCTGTCATAGTCGGGGACGATGCTTGAACCCTACGCCCGTCCACAATGGTAATGACACTGCTAGCCACACGGAAAATGATTTAAATCCAAATAGAGGTGTTTTGCAGGACATGCTTCCTGCAACCACTCTAGAAGGAAAACAAAGACAGAGGACGAGATGGTCAGATGAAGTTAACCGATACCTCATGTTCTGTTATTACCAAGCAACAAACTTAGGAACCAACACAACTGGATACAGATCACAGGTGTATACAACATTTATTACCAGATACCCAGAATTAAAATTTTTAACAGAACAACGACTAGTTGATCAAATTCGTGTAATAATCAAAAATAACAGGATACCCCAGTCAGAATTAGAAACCATCAAACAACAATTACAACAAATACTGGAAAAAAATAATGTGAAATCAGAAGAAGAAGAAGAAAATAAAGTAATGGACTCAAACATCCCAGAGCAAACAAACAAAGAACAACACACATCAATTAAACAATCAGCGGAAAACGAAATCTTAAGACAGCCGCCAGAGCAAGCACAAATAGAACATGAAGTGACACACATTTTAAATATAGAAGAAAAATTTCAGTTGATGTATATAGAATACAAAGACACAAATACAGACGTTAGACCATTCTTGCATAGACCACCAAATAACCCACAAGTCGAAACAACAATAACCACTATCAACACAATCATACACAACAAAATAAATGAAAATACAACTATGGAACACTTGCAACTACTGGTTTATGTAGGAGCACTCACTACATTAAATATACACACTAGGCAGAGATCAGAACCAACCAACACACAGAAGAAACCCATAAAACCAGCATGTCAACACAGGCTACAGATCAGAATAGAAAAACTGAGAAAAGACATCGGACAGCTAACACAATTTATAAGAAATGAAATATCAGACAAAAATCGAAAAAGGTTTGGTAAAATCTCACAACGAGAAGCGATAGAGCAATTAGATGAAAAGAAGCAGAAATTACAAGCATTAGGCAAACGACTTAGAAGATACAAAAAAAGTGAAAATAGAAGGAAACAAAACCAAACATTCAACACAAACCGAAAGAAATTTTACCATACAATAGATAACACACACATTAAAATAGACAATCCACCAAACATAACAGACATGGAACACTTATGGAGCAACATATGGTCAAACCTGGTACAACATAACAGACACACATGGTGGATACAAGCAGAAACAGACTCATACAAGATAATACCACAAATGCCTGAAGTGATAATTTTGCAACATGAAGTCACCCGAGCAATTAATTCTATGCACAATTGGAAAGCCCCTGGAAATGATAAAATAGAAAATTTCTGGCTAAAGAAGTTCACCTCAACACAATCACATCTAACTAAATTATTTAACGATTACATTGCACATCCATACACAGTCCCTGATACACTTACACAAGGAATAACTTATCTGAAACCTAAAGATCAAGCAGACACAGCAAACCCAGCTAAATATCGCCCCATAACATGCCTACCAACAATATACAACATATTAACCTCAGTCATTACACAGAAATTAATGACACATACAACACAGAACAAAATTATAAATGAAGAACAAAAAGTCTGCTGCAAAGGAGCATGAGGATGTAAAGAGCAACTGATAATAGATACAGAGGTGACATATCAAGCTAAAACTAAACAAAGGTCACTGCACTACGCATACATTGATTACCAAAAAGCTTTTGATAGTGTACCCCACTCATGGTTACTACAGATATTGGAAATATACAAAGTAGATCCTAAATTAATACAGTTCCTAAAAATAGTAATGAAAAATTGGAAAACCACACTTAACATCCAAACAAATTCAAATAATATCACATCACAGCCAATACAGATTAAGCGTGGAATATACCAAGGAGACTCATTAAGTCCTTTCTGGTTCTGCCTTGCTCTGAACCCACTATCCAGCATGCTAAATAATACGAATTATGAATATAATATTACTGGAACATACCCACACAAAATAACACATTTGCTATACATGGATGATCTAAAACTACTGGCAGCAACAAATCAACAACTCAACCAATTACCAAAGATAACAGAAGTATTCAGCAATGATATAAATATGGCTTTTGGAACAGACAAATGTAAGAAAAATAGCATAGTCAAGGGAAAACACACTAAACAAGAAGATTACATATTGAATAACCACAGTGGCTGCATAGAAGCGATGGAAAAAACAGATGCCTATAAATATCTAGGATACAGACAAAAAATAGGAATAGATAATACAAATATTAAATAAGAACTAAAAGAAAAATATAGACAAATACAACCAAAAATACTGAAAACAGAATTGACAGCAAGAAACAAGACAAAAGCTATAAATACTTACGCTATACCAATACTGACCTACTTATTTGGAGTAGTGAAATGGAGTAACACAGACCTAGAAGCACTCAGTACACTTACACGATCACAATGCCACAAATATAGAATACATCACAGACATTCAGCAACAGAAAGAAAGCAGAAAGGAAGGAGGAAGGGGATTTATCGACATAAAAAACCTACATTATGGACAGGTAGACAATTTAAGAAAATTCTTTATAGAACGAGCAGAAACTAGCAAAATACACAAAGCAATCACTCATATAAATACATCGGCTACACCATTGCAATTTCATAACCACTTCTACAACCCTTTAGATCACATAACATCAACAGATACGAAGAAAATAAATTGGAAAAAGAAAACACTACATGGCAAGCACCCGTATCATCTAACACAGCCACACATCAATCAAGACACATCCAACACGTGGCTAAGAAAAGGCAATATATACAGTGAGACGGAAGGGTTCATGATTGCAATACAGGATCAAACAACAAACACCAGATATTACAGCAAGCATATTATTAAAGGTCCCAGTACGACAACAGATAAATGCAGACTTTGCAAACAACAAACAGAAACAGTAGATCACATCACAAGTGGATGTACAATACTAGCAAATAAAGAATACCCCAGAAGACATGACAATGTAGCAAAAATAATACATCAACAACTTGCCATACAATATAAACTAATAAAACAACACGTTCCCACATACAAGTATGCACCACAAAATGTACTGGAGAATGATGAATACAAATTATACTGGAACAGAACCATTATAACAGATAAAACAACACCACATAACAAACCTGACATCATACTCACCATTAAAAAGAAGAAATTAACACAACTAATCGAAATATCCATAACCAACACAACAAATATACAGAAGAAAACAGGAGAAAAAATTGAAAAATACATCCAACTGGCTGAGGAAGTCAAGGACATGTGGCATCAGGATAAAGTTGACATTATACCAATTATACTGTCAACTACAGGAGTCATACCACACAATATCCACCAGTACATCAACACAATACAGCTGCATCCAAACTTATATATACAACTACAGAAATCTCTAATTATTGATACATGTTCAATTACCCGAAAGTTCCAAAATGCAATGTTACATATACCGTACAGTTAAAAGGAAGTCACGCTTGATCAAGGTCCGCGTCACTTTCCATTTTTAACCAGACATAATGTCTGAGACAGGAAAGAATAATAATATTTTGATGTGAAAGTTTCCTAGTCGGTATCTTGAAAATTATGCCCAGCAATTTGAGGGTAAAGAAGGCGTTACACGGTCTTACTCCCCACAGTCAACATATTGGAGATATTATACGAGGCTATTCGGAAAGTAACGAACGATTGGTCGCGAAATGGAAACTACAGTAAGATTCCAAACTGTTTTATTTATTTATTTATTTTTTATTTTTTTCACCGTTAGCTTAAGTTTCCAGCTACGTATCTGCATAGCCGCCCCTCACACTTAGACGTCCGTCGTAGCGTTGTACCAACTGATGTGGCAGTTACACATTTTTAAATTTTTTCATAAGCTAAAGATGGTAATTTTCGTAGTGTTTCACTTAAAGGTGGCCAAAGGCTGAATCTGTAACACTGGGATTATTATATGAAGACATGTAGCCATCGAATGTGATAACAGCATCTTTTCAAAACTAGTGTCCGTAGTCGTTTACCGAAAACTGAGCCATAGTATGTAAGACACAAAGGGAGTGACGAAAGTTCGTGTGCTATAACTACGCTTTGACAAGGTCGCCTGAGTGGGACGATTTTATAATCAATCAGGCGACCCACCCTGGCTTCGCACAGGCCTTACTACGTACCTACGGGTGGACTACTCGTGTGGTGTAGGAGTAATGATTAAAATTCAGAGTACAACATTAAGTAACTGTATGTCACCGCTTTCGTATACCTCAAACGAGTTGTGTAGTGCACATCAGGTTGTTTTTCAGGTAAAGCGATTGTTATTTGTTTCATACACTACTGCCCATTAAAATTGCTACACCAAGAAGAAATGCAGATGATAAACGGGTATTCATTGGACAAATATATTATACTAGAACTGATATGTGATTACATTTTCACGCAATTTGGGTTCATAGATCCTGAGAAATCAGTACCCAGAACAACCACCTCTGGCCGTAATAACGGCCTTGATACGCCTGGGAATTGAGTCGAACAGAGCTAGGATGGCGTGTACAGGTACAGCTGCCCATGCAGCTTCAACACGATACCACAGTTCATCAAGAGTAGTGACTGGCGTATTGTGACGAGCCAGTTGCTCGGCCACCATTGACCAGACGTTTTCAATTGGTGAGAGATCTGGAGAATGTGCTGGCCATGGCAGCCGTCGAACATTTTTTGTATCCAGAAAGGCCCGTAGAGGACCTGCAACATGCGGTCGTGCATTATACTACTGAAATGTAGGGTTTCGCAGGAATCGAATGAAGGGTAGAGCCACTGGTCGTAACACATCTGAAATGTATCGTCCACTGTTCAAAATGCCATCAATGCGAACAAGAGGTGACCGAGACGTGTAACCAATGGCACCCCATACCGTCACGCCGGGTGACACGCCAGTATGGCGATGACGAATACGCGCTTCCAATGTGTGTTCACCGCGATGTCGCCAAACACGGATGCGACCATCATGATGCTGTAAACAGAACCCGGATTCAGACGAGAAAATGACGTTTTACATTTCGTGCACCCAGGTTCGTCGTTGAGTACATCATCGCAGGCGCTCCTGTCTGTGATGCAGCGTCAAGGGTAACCGCAGCCATGGTCTCCGAGCTGATACTCCATGCTGCTGCAAACGTCGTCGAACTGTGCGTGCAGATGGTTATTGTCTTGCAAACGTCCCCATCTGTTGACTCAGGGATCGAGACGTCGCTGCACGATCCGTTACAGCCATGCGGATAAGATGCCTGTCATCTCGACTGCTAGTGTACGAGGCCGTTGGGATCCAGCACGGCGTTCCGTATTACCCTCCTGAACCCACCGCTTCCATATTCTGCTAACAGTCGTTGGATCTCGACCAACGTGAGCAGCAATGTCGCGATACGATAAACCGCAATCGGGATAGGCTACATTCACACCTTTATCAAAGTCGGAAAAGTGATGGTACGCATTTCTCCTCCTTACACGAGGCATCACAACAACAGTTCACCAGGCAACGCCGGTCAACTGCTGTTTGCGTATGAGAAATCGGTTAGAAACTTTTCTCATGTTATCACGTAGTAGGTGTCGCCACCGGCGCCAACCTTGTGTGAATGCTCTGAAAACCTAATCATTTGCATATCACCGCATCTTCTTCCTGTCGGTTAAATACCGCGTCTGTAGCACATCTTCGTGGTGTAGCAATTTTAATGGCCAGTAGTGTATTTAAAGGCGTCTTGTTCCAGTGACGGTGGCTGCGCGTTACTGCATTGTTCAGTCCACCCGGCCACTACAACATTTCGTCGTAAGCTGTGGCCACCTGCCTGGCACACCACCGCATCACCAGCAAGGTGTGGTCCACCCGTATTCAGCGGAGACCGGCCCCAGCCACGGTATCCTGCTGACTCCAGCGCATCTCTTGTGAGCGACATTTCCTATGTCACCTTTTCTTGCAATTCCCTGCACATCACTTAAACATTGTGCCCAAAATTTATTCTTATCGGCTTAAATATCTGTTACGTCCCGCATCACTGCTCATTTAGGAAGTCACTGGGAGCTGATGCTGGCGTCCCATTAGCGGCAGCCTACGCCGATCTGTTGATGGTGGCTCCCTCAGGCTGCCAATAACAGTAGCTCGCACCAACTTGATTCTGCAGTCGAGTGACCATATACAATTTCAGGGAGTTCCGGAAGACACCGCTAAACGGAAATGGCATCATTCTCACAGTAGCAGCGAACTTCAATTCATAATAGTTCAACCAGTTTGCACTAAATACACTGGCGTGACAAAAGATATAGGACCGCGGTATGGACATATACAGATGGAGGCACTATCATTATACAGTGCATAAAAGGGCGGTGCATTGGCTGGGCTGTCTCTTGTACTCGTTCATGTGAAGCTATCCGTCGTATTAATGGCAGCACGATGGAAATTAACAGACATTGAACAGAAAGTGGTAGTTGGTGCTAGACACATGGGACATTCTATTCCGGAAATCTTTAGGGAAATCAGTACTCCGAGATCCACAGTGCCAAGAGTGTGCCGAGAATACGACATTCCAGTTGTTACCTCTCACCATGGACAACGCAGTGACCGAAGGCTTTCACTGAACGACTGAGAGCAGCAGCGTTTACGTAGAGTTGTCAGTGCTGGCTGACAAGAAACATTGCGTGAAATAACCGCAGAAATCAATGTGGGACGTACGACGGACGTATCTGATAGGAGAGAGCGTCGAAATTTGGCGTTAATGGGCTACCGCAGCAGACGACCGACACGAGTACCTTTTCTAACAGCACGACACCGTCTGTAGCGCCCTCCTATGCTCGTGACGGTATTGGTTGGAACTTAAGCGACTGTAAACCGTGGCCTGATTGGATGAGTCCCAGTTTCACTTGCTAAGAGCTGATGGTAGGGTTAGAGTGTGGCGCAGACCTCAAGAAGGCATGGACCAAGTTGTCAACAAGGCACAGTGCAAACTGAATGAAAATGGTTATATTCAGCTAGTTGAAAGCCATTTGCAGCCATTTATGGACTTGCCAAACAATGACGGAATTCATAAGGATGATTAGGCGCCATGTCAATGGGCCACAATTGTTCGCGATTGGTTTGAAGATCATTTTGGACAATTCGAGTAGGTGATTTTTCCTCCCAGATCGGCCGACATGAATCCCATTGAATATTTATGGGACATAACCGAGAGGTCAGTTTGTGCACAAAATCGGTCTATATATTGGTGAAAACAGTATCAAAATCCCTACAGTAGGTCTTGCGACCACCCTGAACACACAAACGGGGACTGCAGCAGCGAACTTTAATCTATAGGTAAACATCGATATTAGTCAACACATAACTGATACTGTTAACAACCCAGTACTAGTTGATACTGAGAAAATTAACGGAATACCAAGAAAGGTGAGTGGATTCTCTATCTTCTCTAGGTATACCATTATACGAATATAATATATCGTCTCCTTGTATACAATATTCAACGACAGGGTCAGAAAAGCTTCTCGCTAGGAGTGGATTAGAAAATAACGCTGTGTTGTACTGCACGGTTATGTACGTTAAAAATGGATATTTTTTCTGCAGTTTAATGTGTACGGAAGAGTGTTGTCCTTCACCTCTAGCTAGCCCTGCAGTATAAGTATAATCTACTCTATTTTGAAGTAATGCCATTCACTCTAGTTGCTGGAGCATTTCTTGATATTACAAAAATTAGTCCCTAAAGGTAAGGCTTTTCCAAAAGTGAAAACTGTTCCAAGGTATAACATAGTCACATACCTAGGAACAAATATTCTATTCGAATTTAAAAGTGTTGCGATCGAGAAAAATCTTGTAAATACTATATTTATAAGTCTATGTCCTCCATTACTACACATCAATAATCATTAAGTTGAATCAGAGTCAGAACAATTAATATCAAAAAGTAACTAGCTCTTTACTCACGCGAAGTCTTGAGTAATATCGACAAGGGATTTCAAATTGATTCCGTGTCTCTAGATTTCCAGAAGGCTTTTGACACTGTACCTCACAAGCGGCTTGTAATCGAACTGCGTGCCTATCGTACATCGTCTCAGTTATGCGACTGGATTCGTGATTTCTTGTCGGAAAGGTCACAGTTCGTAGTAATTGAGGGAAAATGATCGAGTAAAACAGAAGTGATTTCTGGCGTTCCTTATCTACATAAACGATTTAGGAGACAATGTGAACAGCCACCTTAGGTGCTGTCGTCTGTCGTCTCATAAAGTCATCAGAAGATCAAAAAAAATTGGAAAACGATTTAGAAAAGATATCTGTATGGTGCGAAAATTGGAAAATGGCCGTAAATTAAAAAAAAAAAACGTGATTTCATTCATATGAGTGCTAAAATGAATCCGTTAAACTTCGGTTACACGATAAATCAATCAATCTGAAGGCCGTAAATTGAATGACAATTATCAATAAATTACAGTTACGAACAACTTACATTCGTAAAAACACATAGCAAATGCTGTGGGGAAGAAGAACCAAAGACTGCGCTTCATTGGGAGATCACTTAGACGATGCAACAGATCTACTAAAGAGACTGCAATACTACGCTTGTCCGTCCTGTTTTGGAATACTGCTGCGTGGTGTGAGATCCTTACCAGACAGGATTATCGGAACACATCGAGAAAGTTCAAAGAAGGGGAGCACGTTTTGTATTATCGAGAGATAGGGGAGAGACTGTCACGGACATGAAACAGGATTTGGGGTGAACATCATTAAAACAAAAGCATTTCTCGTTGCAACGGGATCTTCTCACGAAATTTCAACACCAACTTTCTCCTCCGAACGTGAAAATATTTAGTTGACACCGACCTACGTAGGGAGAAACGATCATCATAATAAAATAAGTGAGATCAGAAGATATAGGTGTTCGTTTTTTCCACGCACCATTCAAGAGTGGACTAATGGAGAATTATTGTGAAGTTGGTTCGATGAACCCTGTGCCAGGCAATTAAGTGGGATTTGCAAAGCAGATGCAGATTTTGATATGTAATTTAAAAATACTTTAAAATAGAAACTGTTAGCAAATAACACAACACTTCATTTGTAAAAGAGGGAACATCGTTACGTCATCAAGTAAATTCAGTTAATTTGCAAATGTCATGTGTTCCATGGTAAAACACCTTCTTCCGTTTCAAGAACAAGATCGTTAACGACCGACGAAGTATAGCTTAACCATTCACACGTTATGTAACTACTATAGTTATAAAAAATATACAGAATTATACTCACCATAAAACTTTGCAACTGAAAAATTAAAGATACATTCAGATTAGCTTTGATGTATTATGCAGCATTTAATTCTTAGGAATAGTAATACAAACGCGGTCCGATAGAAACAAAAGTAGTAGAAATGCTGGAACCTTTAACTTGCGATCATTGCTGTGATTTTAAAATCGGTCACATATCAGAAAAATTGTAATGCGCTAAACTTCAGAGATGAAGTTATACAGATAAGATTATAACAACGACAATATACGTGGAAAACGTACACGTAACTAAAGTACACTCCTGGAAATTGAAATAAGAACACCGTGAATTCATTGTCCCAGGAAGGGGAAACTTTATTGACACATTCCTGGGGTCAGATACATCACATGATCACACTGACAGAACCACAGGCACATAGACACAGGCAACAGAGCATGCACAATGTCGGCACTAGTACAGTGTATATCCACCTTTCGCAGCAATGCAGGCTGCTATTCTCCCATGGAGACGATCGTAGAGATGCTGGATGTAGTCCTGTGGAACGGCTTGCCATGCCATTTCCACCTGGCGCCTCAGTTGGACCAGCGTTCGTGCTGGACGTGCAGACCGCGTGAGACGACGCTTCATCCAGTCCCAAACATGCTCAATGGGGGACAGATCCGGAGATCTTGCTGGCCAGGGTAGTTGACTTACACCTTCTAGAGCACGTTGGGTGGCACGGGATACATGCGGACGTGCATTGTCCTGTTGGAACAGCAAGTTCCCTTGCCGGTCTAGGAATGGTAGAAAGATGGGTTCGATGACGGTTTGGATGTACCGTGCACTATTCAGTGTCCCCTCGACGATCACCAGTGGTGTACGGCCAGTGTAGGAGATCGCTCCCCACACCATGATGCCGGGTGTTGGCCCTGTGTGCCTCGGTCGTATGCAGTCCTGATTGTGGCGCTCACCTGCACGGCGCCAAACACGCATACGACCATCATTGGCACCAAGGCAGAAGCGACTCTCATCGCTGAAGACGACACGTCTCCATTCGTCCCTCCATTCACGCCTGTCGCGACACCACTGGAGGCGGGCTGCACGATGTTGGGGCGTGAGCGGAAGACGGCCTAACGGTGTGCGGGACCGTAGCCCAGCTTCATGGAGACGGTTGCGAATGGTCCTCGCCGATACCCCAGGAGCAACAGTGTCCCTAATTTGCTGGGAAGTGGCGGTGCGGTCCCCTACGGCACTGCGTAGGATCCTACGGTCTTGGCGTGCATCCGTGCGTCGCTGCGGTCCGGTCCCAGGTCGACGGGCACGTGCACCTTCCGCCGACCACTGGCGACAACATCGATGTACTGTGGAGACCTCACGCCCCACGTGTTGAGCAATTCGGCGGTACGTCCACCCGGCCTCCCGCATGCCCACTATACGCCCTCGCTCAAAGTCAGTCAACTGCACATACGGTTCACGTCCACGCTGTCGCGGCATGCTACCAGTGTTAAAGACTGCGATGGAGCTCCGTATGCCACGGCAAACTGGCTGACACTGACGGCAGCGGTGCACAAATGCTGCGCAGCTAGCGCCATTCGACGGCCAACACCGCGGTTCCTGGTGTGTCCGCTGTGCCGTGCGTGTGATCATTGCTTGTACAGCCCTCTCGCAGTGTCCGGAGCAAGTATGGTGGGTCTGACACACCGGTGTCAATGTGTTCTTTTTTCCATTTCCAGGAGTGTATTAGAGTAAATTATTCTGTGTCGACCTGTGTGATACATGTATCCGCAAAGGTATTAGATCAGATCAAAATGCATAGTATTGGTTAAACCTAAAACCTAAGTTCGGTTGGCTTTTACCAAGCGCCACATCTTAATTTATTGTAAAAAATGGTTAGTATCATTCACTGCTCACATTTCATCATAAAATTGTAGTTATACATCTGATGGTTATCTCTTACAACGCTCCTTCTAGTATAATACTCTTTGCGTTGCAACATTTTTCATTTGATCAAACATACAGATAACTCTGTCTCTGACATTAGTATTACATGGGCTGTTTTACAACATTCTCGTCTTGTAATTCATCGCTACAACATGAGAACGAGCTACTTTGTACCCGCGCTCGGGATGACGACGGTTCAGATACCCACCCGAACACTAAAGTGCTGGTTTCTTTTGGTTCATTAAATCGCTAAAGGCAACTGCCGCGCTACTTTCTTCAGAATCGATGCAGGCTTTTTCCTTTCCCATCCTTCCTCATTCTGAACTTTTGCTTCGTCCACGTCGTCGAAATACTGAAAACGTTTCCAAATATTCCTTTACTAAAGAAAATATAGATCCATGGCCACTGTTTAGTTACCAGTCCACTACCAACAGCATTCGGGAGGACGACGGTTCAATCCCACGTCCGGCCATCCTGATTTAGGTTTTCCGTGATTTCCCTAAATCGCTCCAGGCAAATGCCGGGATGGTTCCTTTCAAAGGGCACGGCCGACTTCCTTCCTCATCCGTCCCTAGTCCGATGAGACCGATGACCTCGCTGTCTGGTCTCCTCCCCCAAAACCACCACCACCATTACCAACATGAGTAATTTTCATCTGAATTACCTCTCATTTTAACCGCAACATACTCTTCAACAAAATACTGTACCCCGTAACTGGAAGAGATGATAGAGCACACATCGTTCTACAAGAAGTGTATTAGAAGTGATCCACAAAATTAGCATCCAGTCTCATTGACTTTCATCAGCTGCAGAACTACACAACGTGTTCTTAATTCCAGCATACTGAAGTATCTCTCACAGGATGATCTCATCCAAGCCAATCAGCATGGATTCCGAAAATGTCTGTCAACCGAAACTCAACCTGCTTTTCCCACGAGACATTCTGAAAGCCATTGATCACGGTAGTCAGAGTAGTCAGAGGTATGCAGTATTTCTTGCCTTTCGAAAAGTGTCTCGGCACCACACCAATGTTAATTAACGAAAGCTCATACTCGGCATCTAACGAAATTTGTGACCAGATTGATGTTTTCGTGGTAGGCAGGGTAGAACATATTACAGTATTTTGGATGGAGAGTCATCAGCAGACGTCGATGTGCGCTTGGGAAGTGAGCTGAGTCGCTTTATTTTTATATTGGATTTTAATAGCACGGAAGACAATATTTACAGCAACCTCATACTTTTGCAGGTGATGCTGTTATCTATACCGAAGTAGGCGAGTGTCATACCTAGAGGGTAATGCACCTAGAAGCACATGATATTTTTTAGTCGATACTTCAGCCTAATGGCTGATGGTGGAATGACGTTGAGGAATGCGCGCTAGAGACGGTCACAAGCAGCTTCCGCCATTTTCTACTATTTTTATTCTTGTTAGACATGAGATTCTGTTTTAAGAAGATTCTACGCGTTTAAGAACTGTGTCACGACACAAAAAAATCGTATTAGCTGTCAGTGGACACTGATTTATATGAAAGGAGAAAATACAAAAATTCAGTAAGTGAAGCAGGCAAAAAGCAAAACAAACGTCTCAAAAATGAGATCGACAGGAAGTGCAAAATGGCTAAGCAGGCATGGCTAGAGGACAAATGTAAGTATGTAGAGGCTTATCTCACTAGGGGTAAGATAGATACTGCCTACAGGAAAATTGAAGAGACCTTTGGAGAAAAGAGAGCCACTTGTATGAATATCAAGAGCTCAGATGGAAACCCAGTTCTAAGCAAAGAGGGGAAAGCAGAAAGGTGGAAGGAGTATATAGAAGGTCTATACAAGGGCGACGTACTTGAAGACAATATTATGGAAATGGAAGAGGATGTAGATGAAGATGAAATGGGAGATACGATACTGCATGAAGAGTTTGACAGAGCACTGAAAGACCTGAGTCCAAACAAGGCTCCGGGAGTAGACAACATTCCATTAGAACTACTGACAGCCTTGGGAGAGCCAGTCCTGACAAAACTCTACCATTTGGTGAGCAAGATATATAAGACAGGCGAAATGCCCTCAGACTTCAAGAAGAATATAATAATTCCAATCCCAAAGAAAGCAGGTGTTGACAGATGTGAAAATTACCGAACTATCAGTTTAATAAGTCACAGCTGCAAAATACTAACGCGAATTCTTTACAGACGAATGGAAAAACTGGTAGAAGCTGACCTAGGGGAAGATCAGTTTGCATTCCGTAGAAATGTTGGAACACGTGAGGCAATACTGACCTTACGACTTATCTTAGAAGAAAGATTAAGGAAAGGCGAACCTACGTTTCTAGCATTTGTAGACTTAGAGAAAGCTTTTGACAATGTTGACTGGAATACTCTCTTTCAAATTCTGAAGGTGGCAGGGGTAAAATATAGGGAGCGAAAGGCTATTTACAATTTGTACAGAAACCAGATGGCAATTATACGAGTCGAGGGGCATGAAAGGGAAGCAGTGGTTGGGAAGGGAATGAGACAGGGTTGTAGCCTCTCCCCGATGTTATTCAATCTGTATATTGAGCAAGCAGTAAAGGAAACAAAAGAAAAGTTTGGATTAGGTATTAAAATCCAGGGAGAAGAAATAAAAACTTTGAGGTTCGCAGATGACATTGTAATTCTGTCAGAGACAGCAAAGGACTTGGAAGAGCAGTTGAATGGAATGGACAGTGTCTTGAAAGGAGGATATAAGATGTATATCAACAAAAGCAAAAGAAGGATAATGGAATGTAGTCGAATTAAGTCTGGTGATTCTGAGGGTATTAGATTAGGAAATGAGACACTTAAAGTAGTAAAGGAGTTTTGCTATTTGGGGAGCAAAATAACTGATGATGGTCGAAGTAGAGAGGATATAAAATGTAGACTGGCAATGGCAAGGAAAGCGTTTCTCAAGAAGAGAAATTTGTTAACATCGAGTATAGATTTAAGTGTCAGGAAGTCATTTCTGAAAGTATTTGTATTGAATGTAGCCATGTATGGGAGTGAAACATGGACAATAAATAGTTTGGACAAGAAGAGAATAGAAGCTTTCGAAATGTGGTGCTACAGAAGAATGTTGAAGATTAGGTGGGTAGATCACGTAACTAATGAGGAGGTATTGAATAGGATTGGGGAGAAGAGAAGTTTGTGGCACAACTTGACTAGAAGAAGGGATCGGTTGGTAGGACGTGTCCTGAGGCATCGAAGGATCACAAATTTAGCATTGGAGGGCAGCATGGAGGGTAAAAATCGTAGAGGGAGACCAAGAGATGAATACACTAAGCAGATTCAGAAGGATGTAGGTTGCAGTAGGTACTGGGAGATGAAGGAGCTTGCACAGGATAGATTAGCATGGAGAGCTGCATCAAACCAGTCTCAGGACTGAAGACCACAACAACAACAACAAATTGGAAATTTGTGCCGGATCGGAATTCGAACCTTGGTCTCGTGCTTACTTGGTAGATTCGGTCATGTCTGAAAGAATAGACACAACATAAATAACAACTGTGTAATATACAGTATTACAGCTATATGGAATCCACTGTTAATGCGCCAGGTACAGAAATTTATGGTGTGTAAATGCTATATATTTTAGAATTACTTATATAACATGTGGACAGTTAAGCCTTACTTCGTCGGTCGCGTACTGTCTTCTACCTTCAAAGAAACGAGGGTCTTTTGCCATGGAACATGTGAAACTGGCTTAGCGTCTTTAGAATTTTCCATGGCTTCAATACGGATATTTGTGTCTCTCCCCGTTGATTCTGTTTAAAAATGCAGTTAACACAGACTGGTTTTGATAACCATTTGATTAATTTGATTTGAGTTACAAGATTTTTAACGTGTAATAGATGAACAGACTGGCGGTATTGAAAAGATTTTCCCGATGGTAATGCTTGAGCGTCTCATTAGAATATTGGGTCACAGGACCATGAGTTTGTTGTACCTTAGAACATGTTTACAGATTTGGAAAGCATTAATTTTCTGAAGTAATTTTTTATAATTTCAGAAAAAGGACTGCAGCTCTTAAAAAGTATATCCATCATTTAAAAATCGAATGTGAAAAATACATTAAACTTCAGTTACAATGTTGGCTGAGACCCGGCAGGTTAACCCCTGACCGCCATTTCATCTTTTATTAAGTGGCTTGACTTATTGCGGGTTTCAATCAAGTCTACTTTGAGTGAAGGTTGTTGTATCATATCTTCTAACTTTTATTAATACCTACGGGAGAGATGCTTGCCGCAGTGCTAAAATCTTCATTGGCATAATATTTAATTTAGTATTTAATTCTTACTCTTCGTTAAACTCTGGTATACTGTTTCGGCCCGGGCTAAAGCCACTAGAATTTGTGCAGAGAAAGACCGAATGTGGTCCCGTTCAGCGGTATGGCCGGAGGCATCGTAGGAACCAGCTTAGTTAACCAGAATACAACGCTGGATTTTCTAAGGTACCTGCTAGCTGTTGTTAAAATATCCCAGGGCTGTTTGTTTACGGCGTCCGTATCTAGCGATATGATGTGGAATCGCTGAGGCGGTGGCGTAATTCGGAATTCTGGCTACTTGAGGACGCTAGTGAATGTCACCGTATGAGCCCCGATTGTTTTAACTTAGGACCGCAGTCTACAGTTTCGCCAGCCAGCCTGGGCACAGTGCGAAAAGCAACCGGACGTAGCGCAAGGCAGACACGATTAATCCGCAAGAATCGCTGGTAACCATTTTAGTCAGCTCGTGGAAATGTAACATTACTTTTGCTGTTCGGTGTTTGATGTTTCCCTATGCACTTGGCTGTCGCGAAGTCTGGAAAATTTGCTTTAGACCATGCATTACTAAAGTGTTGTCTGGAGGAACAACAAGCAAGAGGCTTTTGTTCAGTGGTCAGCCTTGTAATACTGTAGAGAAATGGGAGTTTAAAAAGTTTACCTATTGGAGGAAGAGCAATTTATCGTTTAGGAGGGAAGAGGTAGTGAGCCTTCGTGGTGAGCTGAAGTGAAGTAGTAAAGTGAGTCGGCATGCTGGCATAGTTTCTGATTCTGTTACGGATTCCAAGCCAGATCGACATTTTTCTTGGGCGAGGATCCGGATGCGAGCTTTCAGGTTCTTGCCTTCGATTATATATTTTGCAGACTTCGATTTTATTTAGTAAAAGTACATTGTCCTGCTCACACTGCCTGGAGTTCTTACTTCATTCATTAGGCGCGTTTAACTACTGATTTTACGGAATGAAACAGAAGCTCGATTCAATATTCATGGCTTTTGGCTTAGTGCCGGCCAGTGTGGCCGAGCGTTTCTAGGAGCTACATTCGGGAACCGCGCGACCGCTACGGTCGCAGGTTCGAATCCTGCCTCGGGCATGTATGTGTGTGATGTCCTTAGGTTAGTTAGGTTTAAGTAGTTCTAAGTTCTAGGGGACTGATGACCTCAGATGTTGAGTCCCATAGTGCTCTGCGCCATTTGAACCATTATTATTATTATTATCATTATTATTATTATTTGGCTCCGTACAGTTATCGATTTCCTTTCCGTGTGATTTTCATTACAATAGAGCTTGAGCATACCATCAATCTTCTTAAGGCATGGCGGATTCAATGAACATGATATTTTTCATTTCATGGTCATCAGTCAACGCTCGTTCCTAACACCGCAGACATTTATTTGTTCTGACTCGTTATTGTTCGCATATTTTCGCGATTCGCGTTTCTTATATCTATGGCATACAGTCTCAGAGACAGGAGAGTGGCAATCATCTTGCCTATCATGTTATTTATTTATATGTCTTTCTGAGATAAATTCTGATTTATAAATCCATCTTTGATTTTCCAGTAGTTCTACGATCCTTGTTGAGTTTTGGTTAATAATAACGTGCATTCGGACAACCAACGACTCATCTGTAAGGCCATCCAGAATCATTTCAGTTTCCGTTGCGTATAGTTATCAGAGTCACGTTTGAGTCAGTGAGGAGATATCTCTCAAATTGATCTCAGTTTCTGCATGTTCAACGAGCAGGGCTGCATTTCATTTAGGACCCCTTCCATAAATAGCAGACCCAGCCATAAGAGTTTAAGTCCGCTTAAATGACTAGAGGCGAAAGCCGGAGAAGTTATAACACGCTCCCCTACTATCTCAAAGAACTGCACATATATCCAGTCAGGTCCTCGCAAGTAATAAAAGTGGTCGAAAGATATGAAACTTGTTTTAAACGGACCCTGACATCATGAGGGCCGAAAAAATGGAATTTTTTTGTTTCACAAAATTCTACGGTTTTTCCTCATTCTAAAATCATATCTTATATAGAGTACGTCATCATTTTCTTGTATAAATGCCTTTCTAAAACAGATGCGGTGCGTGAATGCCTAGCTGTCTCACTACAGTCAAACATAAAACCTTTCCTATAGTGTCTCGTTGTATAATTTTGGCGTCGCTATTTCCATAGCAACTCGTTTGTCTAATATCTGTGAAAATAATATAGACTGGACAATGAGTAGGGATTTATTGTAATCGATATTTCTTTCGAAACAAGTAGATTACGTACGTTTACTCATGTTTTCCAAGTGCATTTCCATTGTAAATTTGTAGTAACTATCTATTTCAACCATTGTACATCGTAAAATGCCAAAAGCGAGAATTTTAAGGTAATAAAGACAAGCGTTGTGTTGTAAATCGCAAATCACGAAAATGGAGAAATTGTTACGCCGCAGTGAAGTGAGAGTAGGTCTAGAAGTTCGCCAGCCAGTTGTTCAAAACGCCAGTTAAAACATCTTATCGGAAATTAACAAGATGTTGGTGTTGTAAATAATGAAAATAATGATTACATTTTAATTAGTAAGTGCAAGCTTTCAGAACTGGCAAATAGGACTGTCCAGCAAAATTGTAGTGGAATGTCAAGTGTGTAAAGTAACAAAATGTAGAATGACGTCTCCTTTAACAGCCACAAAATATAGTGAAGCGAATATTCACCTTGCTTATGCCATTAGGTGTATTGGGAATGAAAGAAAAGCAGACCAGATATTCTGCGCTATGATGGAGCTCCCACTGCCACCTGTCAAATTTGAGAGGTATTATAAACGTTCTACATAATGCCCTAACATAAGTCAGGGAAGAAAATATACAGGGAGCAGCGAAAGAAACTGTAGGGATTTGTCACTGCTGCATTGGACAGTTCCTCGGGAAAGAGAGGCCATACATCGCTGAATATCGCTGAATGGTATTGTCGCCGGCCGGTGTGGCCGTGCGGTTCTAGGCGCTACAGTCTGGAACCGCGAGACCTCTACGGTCGCAGGTTCGAATCCTGCCTCGGGCTTGGATGTGTGTGATGCCCTTAGGTTATTTAGGTTTAAGTAGTTCTAAGTGGTGGTGGTGGTGGTTAGTGTTTAACGTCCCGTCGACAACGAGGTCATTAGAGACGGAGCGCAAGCTCGGGTTAGGGAAGGATTGGGAAGGAAATCGGCCGTGCCCTTTCAAAGGAACCATCTCGGCATTCGCCTGAAACGATTTAGGGAAATCACGGAAAACCTAAATCAGGATGGCCGGAGACGGGATTGAACCGTCGTCCTCCCGAATGCGAGTCCAGTGTGCTAACCACTGCGCCACCTCGCTCGGTAGTTCTAAGTTCTAGGGGACTTATGACCTCAGAAGTTGAGTCCCATAGTGCTCAGAGCTATTTGAACCATTTTGAATGGTATTGTCGCAGTTACCCCTCTAGAAACAGGCACGGTGCTGGACTACAACACACCAACAAAAAACACTGCCAGTGTTGTGCCAATAAGGCACATGAACACAAATTTGACAAAAACTTTGAAGGTTTCAGTTGTGATATGGAAAGCTAGAGGCATTATCTATTTTAGTAGGTCGACTGTTAAATGTGGTGTGCAATACTCTCACTACCTTGGTGATGGTTACTCTAAAGGCTTCATAAGTGTTGTGGCTGAAAAACCGTATAGTGAAACTGAAACTCAAACAAATTGGAATGAATAGGACATGTGCAGAAGGGAATGGGGACAAGACTTAGGAAACTCTGTAAGGACATGACAGAAAAAATATTCTCTGATGGTAAATCAGTTGGTGGACAATGCAGATTCACCGAATCAGAAATAGAAAACCCACACCATATTATAGTGTAGCCATCAGTAGAAACAGCGAAAATGTCAGTGAGATGAGAAAAGCAATTTGGGCAACTCTGTTTCATAGAATATTCTCTGATGAGCACTCACAGCATGGCCTTTGTTTATAGGGAAACACTTCATGGTACAAGTATAAACGAGTGGGTATGAAGGAAATGGACAAAAACATACACACGTACACCCCAGGCCAGAAACGGTTGTGGCGGAATAACAACCAATACATAGACAACTTCCATTTCTTGATTGGTGTTTGCTTTATTGCTTGCCAGTGGTGGAAATAGGCGATTGAGGAACGGGCAGCACTCGTGATGTAGTGCTGTTTACTTGCTGCCTAGTGTCGGCTAAGGCGTGCCAGTATTCTATGACCCGAAGCAGCTGTGGTCTCCCAAGCATGTGTACATGCCGCTTCGCATGCACTAGTGCTATTACTACTGGCAACCAAGGCGCTGGAAGTCAGTACCCGTCCTCTTTACTCATGTTGAAACTTTCTCATTCAGAAATTAGCGAAAAATACCCTGAAGAAGACCACTTGCGACAGCAGCTGAAAAGTCGGAAGTTTTACCACATTGAAATACGGTCACAGACACAGAAGAAATGTATTGCCTGTAACAAAGTCCACGGAATCCTACGCTTACAACCCGTAAAAATGTTTATATGGCGAAAAACAGAATTCGAATAAAAGCTTCAATAGTTGCATTTGGGACGCTTAAAAAACAGTTTATTTGGTGTTATGGGCGCCATAATGTGTTTTAACAAGCAGATTAAAAACCATGAGCAGACAAGGCATCAAAACTGGGGACAGTACGAAAAGTGGGCTGCTGCGAGTGAACAGGCAATGTTACGCTGAAGCTGAAAAATCTGCTGAAACCATGACGAAGGAGGCCAGAATAACAACTAAAATAAACTTTTGTGATCAGTCAACTCATACAAGTGATAATGGCTAGGCCAGGAACCGCACCTGAGGAGAGTCCGGTCAACTGTTGCAAGTGTCTTTAGTTGAAGCCACTTATTTGACCTGCGTCTCGGTGAAGGTGGTTTGATAATGAAGGCAACACAACAGCCAATCGAGCCCGAGTCCCTCACATGGCACTCCGCCTCACTTACCACTGTGCTAAGGCGACTGACGACCCACACAACCACCTTGGTACGACAAACCTTAGAGATATTAAATAAAACATCATATAGTCTCATTTATAGGTGAGGCACGTACCAGACATCAGTTTAGTGGCAGGAGAGTGGGAAAACGCTATCAGCATGCATCACTTGTGCATCTCATAATAATATCCGAGTGTGTGGGAGTCATACCAAATTGGGCTAAAGGGTAATACTGAACTTATACCATACTACTGGCCATTAAAATTGCTACACCACGAAGATGACGTGCTACAGATGCGAGATGTAACCGACAGGAAGAAGATGCTGTGATATGCAAATAATTAGCTTTTCAGAGCACTCACACAAGGTTGGCGCCGGTGGCGACACCTACAACGTGCTGACGTGAGGAAAGTTTCCAACCGATTTCTCATACTCAAACAGCAGTTGACCGGAGTTGCCTGGTGAAACGTTGTTGTAATGCCTCGTGTAAGGAGGAGAAATTCGTACCATCACGTTTCCGACTTTGATAAGGGTCGGATTGTAGCCTATCGCGATTGCGGTTTATCGTATCGCGACATTGCTGCTCGCGTTGGTCGATATCCAATGACTGTTAGCAGAATATGGGATCGGTGGCTTCAGGAGGGTAATACGGAACCCCGTGCTGGATCCCAACGGCCTCGTATCACTAGCAGTCGAGATGACAGGCATCTTATCCGCATGGCTGTAACGGATCGTGCAGCCACGTCTCGATCCCTGAGTCAACAGATGGGGACTTTTGCAAGACAACAACCATCTGAACGAACAATTCGACGAGGTTTGCAGCAGCATGGAGTATTCTTTCTTTTTACAGCATCATGATGGACACATCCGTGTTTGGCGACATCTCGGTGAACGCACATTGGAAGCGTGTATTCATCATCGCCATACTGGCGTGATGATATGGGGTGCCATTGGTTACACGTCTCAGTCACCTCTTTTTCGTATTGACGGCACTTTGAACAGTCGACGTTACATTTCAGATGTGTTACGACCCGTGGCTCTATCCTTCATTCGATCCCTGCGAAACCCTACATTTCACCAGGATAATGCACGACCGCATGTTGCAGGTCCACTACGGGCCTTTCTGGATACGGAAAATCTTTGACTGCTACCCTGGCCAGCACATTCTCCAGATCTCTCACCAATTGAAAACGTCTGGTCAATGGTGGCCGAGCAAGTGGCTCGTCACAATACGCCAGTCACTACTCTTGATGAACTGTGGTATCGTGTTGAAGCTGCTTGGGGAGCTGTACCTGTATACGCCATCCAAGCTCTGTTTGACTCAATGCCCAGGCGTATCAAGGCCGTTATCACGGCCAGAGGTGGTTGTTCTGGGTACTGATTTCTCAGGATCCATGCACCCCAACTGCGAGAAAATGTAATCACATGTCAGTTTAGTATAATATATTTGTCCCATGAATACCCGTTTATCATCTGCATTTCTTCTTGGTGTAGCAATTTTAATGGTCAGTAGTGTAATAAGGGGGGCGCGAATGGTCACAGGATTGTTTGACTCACAGAAGACCATCACGCAAAAGCACAAAATCCTAAATTGGCAAACGCTCTGTGACAGAATCTATTTATCCCGCGACAGCCTGCTTGCGAAGTTCAAGAACCAGTGTTATGTAAAGAATGTAGACATTTACTTCATTCCCCCCCGCCTATCGCTCTCGAATGGGTGGCAAACACGAGAGTCGATTGATCAGGGCGTGTAAAGAGGTGTTTAAGAAGGCAGCCTTCCTGCGTCCCATATGCAAAAGGAATGGGAATTAACCCAGTCATGTGATACAATGTTAAGCAGCATCGTGCAAGCTCTTCACAGTGGGCCGCACGTTACGTACTGTACCGCTCCAAGGACAGAAAACCCCAATTAATAAACTCTGTGGAAACCTAAGGTAGGGAAGTGAGTCATCTTGACAGTGAAGGCACTGGTAATATTTTGATTAACACCTATATCATTCATATACTGAGAATAGCATACAAAAGGGGGAGATAAAAGGAAAGGATTATCATAAGATTCTTTATCAAACATCTATAGAATAAATTCAAAATCATATGAACGAAGGTTAAATCCAAGAAAGTAATTCAGTCAAAGATAACATTTGCCATGGAAGAGAGTTGTAGCCTCATCGAAAAGGAAATTCAATGCGACTACAATACAACTCTGACATGGAAATGTTCAGTTAGTAAGTTGCTCTTGAGTCACTCTAGAGTACTTTTGCGATACTTGTCAGCATGCAAACGCTATTAGATTGTTTCAGTTTCGGAAGTTTGATAATTCGTTAGGTAGAGATTGAAGAATTGCTCTGTCATTCGACTGAAGAAAGTTAATCTTTACCGTTCTTAACGCGATGGTATAGTAGTCTAAGACGAGGGTCAGACTTCATTTGAGTGATATTGGTTTATCAGACTTAGCCTTTGTACTGATGAACAGTTACAAACCTTGAGAGCAATGGATCAACGACAGAAAAACAATTCGTAGTCTTGAGTAGGACACAATAAAACGAAGACACGAAGAAAGACAAGTACGCCGATTAGTCAAAAGTTGTCGTTAGCGTCACGATTACTGAACTGAACCGGAGTTAATCTTGAATGATATATCGGTGTACATGTGTTGTAGGGACAAACAATTAACTACAGAAAGAAGAATAAATTCTGAGTCAAAAGATAAATCTTACATGTCGCCTAACTCATTAAACGGGCAATACAATATATTATTACATGTTGATTGACTCTTTAAACATTTTAAGTGACTAAGTGAGTACATGAATAATGGACAGTGAAAAGTGATTAGTTTAAACCAGTATTACGGCGTATAAAAAAATCATTTACTCCAACATGAGTTATCTCTGGAGCTACGTCGGACCGTTGTTAATAACTGGACGTAGCAACGGCATAGCAACGGAACAGTAGACAGCAAAATTCCATCCTCGCTATGTATGATGTAAAAAACCACCGTAATGATGAAATAAAGATCAAGAATTTATTTCGTCACGGAACTAACCGGACATAAAATAAAAGTACACGATTGCAGTTAACCAGTTCGCACAAACTGAGAAGACTGTTGCCGACAGATAACAGAATATTTCTAAACCACGCGAGGAGCTGTGTTCTTACGAGAGTTACAGGCGCTGTTCCACGTCATAACGACGGGGACGAACATCGTTACCGAGTCGCGTCTCCTCCCAGCGCGTGAAGGAGGAGGGAAGGCTTCAAATGCTTCAAATGGCTCTGAGCACTATGGGACTTAACAGCTGTGGTCATCAGTCCCCTAGAACTTAGAACTACTTAAACCTAACTAATCTAAGGACAGCACACAACACCCAGCCATCACGAGGCAGAGAAAATCCCTGACCCCGCCGGGAATCGAACCCGGGAACCCGGGCGTGGGAAGCGAGAACGCTACCGCACGACCACGAGATGCGGGCAGGAGGGAAGGGACGTCACAGTACCCGGTGGTTATAACTGAAGTGCAACTACTTACGGAGATCCAGTGTGGGCTGTAGTTATCGTATGGCTGCGAAAATTTCTGAGATATGCGAATGGGTTAATACGGAATCGATCTACGATGGAAAAAAATAGTTCCAATTGTGGCCACCATGTCGCAAACCTGGCGCTGTACACCGTTCGTATGACGGTATGGCATACAGGATATCGTTTGACAACCCATGACGTGAGTGAACAGTATGGCCATTGAGAAAAAGGAGGTCCAATGTCATTAAATGGTTTACTTAATTCTAAAACTGGCGACGTTGGTGTGGCACCTCGAAGAGGCAGGCGTCCTATCCCTGTGAACGTTACTAACGAGGCTGCTGTTACTGTAACTGTCAATGCCACACGTGCCCCGAGTAGTGCAGTGTCACGAGAATTGTCCGTCCCACGGTCAAGAGTACGGAAAGTTTCGCAGCCTATTTTAAATTGGTACCCGTACAAGATCGAGATGGTTTATGGAGTTAATGACATACCGCCGTGCAATATTTTATGGAGCAACGAGGCACGTTTTACAGCACAGGGTGCAGTGAATGCACATAATTGCAGAAGTTCGGAACTGTTAAAGCGCGTGTTGTGCGCGGTGTGCCCCTGCACTCGTCGTATGTGACTGTGTGATATGGATTTACAAGCATCTTTATTCTCGGTCCATTTTTCTTAGACGAGAATACACTCAGAGTGTCGGTCAGGTCTAATGTGACGTCTGCACGTTATCAAGACCCTTCTTGTACAGCATGCGATTCCTGCATTCAAAGAGTGCAACTATGTGGAACCCACTGGTTTCTTGCAAGATGGGGGAACATCTCATGTAGCTCGGCCAGCGGAAGATCCGCTTAATGCAACGTCGCACGAACGTGTTGTCTCCAGAGATTTGCCAGACGAACGACCTGCAAGACCATCTAATATGAACCCCTGTCACTTGTGGCTCAGGTGGCATCTAAAAGAACGCGTTTACCAGAACATTGCTCAGTTTCCTTTGGAACTCCTGCGAGTGACTTTGGATTACGCCTTTTTATGGATGCAGCATCCCGTTGATGTCTGCCGGTGCTCATATTGAACAAATTGTGTAAGAAGCCCTTACTAATAAAATAAACATTGCGCCTTTCTCACTTGACTTACCTTTTCTGTCCATGTCCCTTTCCAAATCCATTGCGTAAGGAAACATTTCTTTACGTCTTTCTTGCATTTTCAGCTCCAGATTTGCTCCTGGTAACCAAAATTGGAACTAATTTTTTCGAGTGTAAAGCGGTTCCGCTTTAACGCAGTAAAAAATCTGCCACGTTCCGCTGCCATTCTATTATTACTGCCCACACTGGACCTCTTTGAGGAATTGCATATTAATTATAACCACCCCGCATGTAGAAACAGATGCAGACAGGACAATAGTGAACATTTACTTCCACTGGTTCCTCTGCAAAAATAAAGAAAGCGGCTTCTTTGATTCTTCCGCATAACAGGAACTTCGTCGTTCGGAAAAGGTGAAAACCGCTACATGCAAAATAATGGCTGTGAGATACACTAATGCTCATAAATTAAGGATAATGCTGATACATGGTGAAACAACGCTCTGGTGGGCGGTTTGCGGGTTTAAATCATCTCGGGGTATGACCTGCGGTCGTCGCACGGTGGCGCTGGCAGCAGTCCACATGTCAGAGTACGGTGCAGCGAGTAAGTTTGCAGACGTTTTCAGACGTGCTAATGCTGACTGTGTGTCGAAAATGGCTCAAAGAAAACATATTGATGACGTTATAAGGGGTAGAATACTAGGGCGAATGGAGGCTGGTCAAACACAGCAGTGTGATCTCAAGATTATGGCAACGATTCGAGCAGACAGGAATCGTGTCCAGGCGCCACAGTACAGGACATCCACAGTGTACAACACCACAACAGGACCGACATCTCACCATCAGTGCCCGCAGACGGCCACGGACTGTTGCAGGTAGCCTTGTTCGAGACCTTACCGCAGCCACTGGAACAGTTGTCTCCAGACACACGGTCTACAGACGACTGAACAGACATGATTTATTCGCCCGGAGACCTGCAAGGTGCATTCCACTGATCCCTGGCCACAGGAGAGCACGTAAGGATTGGTGTCAAGAACACAGTACATGGTCATTGAAACAGTGGTCTCAGGTTATGTTCACGGACGAGTCCAGGTATAGACTGAACAGTGATTCTCGCCGGGTTTTCATCTCGCGTGAACTAGGAACCAAATACCAATCCCTTAATGTCCTTGAAAGGGACTTGTATGGAGGTCGTGGTTTCATGGTGTGGTATGGGATTATGATTGGTACATGTACACCCCTGCATGTCGTTGACAGAGGAACTGTAACAGGTCAGGTGCATAGGGACGTCAGTCATTTTGCACCAGTACATCCGCCTTTTCAGGAGTGCAGTGGGTCCCATCTTCCTTCTGATGGATGATGACGCACGGCCCCACCGACCTGCTATCGTGGAGGAGTACCTTGAAACAAAAGATATCAGGCAAATGGAATGGCCTGCCTGTTCTCCAGACCTAAACCCCATCGAGCACGTCTGGTATGATGTCGGTCGACGTATCGCTGCACGTCTTCAAACCTCTACGACACTTCAGGAGCTCCGACAGGCACTGGTGCAAGAATGGAAGGCTATACCCCAGCAGCTGGACCACCTGATCCAGGGTATGCCAACCCGTTGTGCGGCCTGTGTACGTGTGCATGGTGATCATATCCCATACTGATGTCGGGGTACATGCGCAGGAAACAGAGGCATTTTGTAGCACATGTGTTCCGGGACGGTTCTCTCAACTTATCATCAATACCGTGGACTTACAGATCTATGCTATTAGCGCCAGTTTTGTGTAGTGCCACGTTGTGTAACACCACTTTCTACAACTATGCTTAATTTATGAGCATGAGTGTAGATGCAGCAACCGTTGCCTTAACATTGTGCAGATTATTACAGCATATAGGTGGTCGATGTTGCTCAAGTTCCAGTCCAGCAGGATGACAGTAGCTGTAGTGAACTGATGAGTTTATGCGGAATCACTGATAACGTCGCAGCAACATCCGAAAATGCCACCAAGCGCGTGGCGCAGAGGATAGCGCACAGGCCTCGCTTTCGGAGGACGACGCTCGAAATTCGCTTGGGCCATTTAGATATAGATTTTCCGTGGTTACCCTAAATCGCTCCAGGCAGTTGCCGGTATGGTTCCTCTAAAAGGACACGGCCGATTTCCTTTCCAATCCTTGAAACAATCCGAGCTTTGGCTCCGTCTCTAATGACCTCGAAGCTGTCGGGATGTTCCTTCCTTCCTTTTTGCCGAAAATACAGTGGCAATCGCATTTATGCAACGTCATTAAAGAAACCAACTAGCAAAATATCGGATGCAATTCCGGCCTCCTTTCTCGTAGTAGGAAACGGAAGCTTCACTTGCACCCATAACATCGGCACTAATGTGTTTCATTAATATTTTGTTTTGTCAGAATGATCATGATGCGTTCATCGAAAGTCTACAATTTTGCCTCCCCACACCCCCTCCTCTTTCAGTGCAAAATTGACGATTCCTTAATGCTTTACTATGTTTCCTATGAACCAATACATTCTGCTAGTAAAATTGCGCCACACTTTTCTTTCTCTTGAAATTTCTTTTCATTCTCTTTTTTGCTGAACAGTTTACTGAGTACGTTTCACTTCCATACAAGGCTACACTACAGCCTTCAGACATTCAGAAAATACTACGTATCTTTCAAATTTAAATTTGATGTTAAAAGGTACCGTTCCTTTAGAAATGCTTTTATTTCTATTGCTAGTCGGCATGTTACACACTCCCTACTTCGCTCATTATCAGTTACTTTGCCGCCCACTGCATAGTGGCTAGTTTTTAAACGGGGAACTTGACCGTAGCAAGTATCGCAATAATATTATGTCCCACCCCCCACCTCCCCTCCAAAAGGAATGACTGGAGAAACCTATGACTACTAAATGAGACACGAATCACAATTACTTTGATTTATTCCGATAAAATTATTGACAAAACAAATGACAAACAGTGGCTACGTTAACTTAATAAGGCCTTGGCATATCTGACGTAGGGATTGGGAGGGGGGAGGAAGATATTAATAATCTCAGAAGTGAATTAATCGTAATCGCGAAGTGCCCAGTGATTGTCGTGATGTTAATTGAAAACACCTGTGATCAGAGCGAAAGCAGACTGTTCATTGGTTTTAAAATACAAGTTCTCAGAGTGAAGCGTGGAGTAGCCGAATTACTATAGCCTGAAATGACTTTGACGGTCTCACATATCGTCTCGTAGTTCCGACTATATCTCACGATAGTATTGCACTTGGGGGCAGTTAAACAGAGAACCGACTCGTGGCGATAACATATTAGACCTTCTGGTGACAAACAGACCCGAACTATTTTAAGCAGTTAACACAGAACAGGGAATCAGCGATCATGAAGCAATTACTGCATCGATGATTTCAGCCGTAAACAGAAATATTAAAAAAGGTAGGAAGATTTTTCTGTTTAGCAAAAGTGACAAAAAGCAGATTACAGAGTACCTGACGGCTCAACACAAAAGTTTTGTCTCAAGTACATATAGTGTTGAGGATCAGTGGACAAAATTCAAAACCATCGTACAATATGCGTTAGATGAGTATGCGCCAAGCAAGATAGTAAGAGATGGAAAAAAGCCACCGTGGTACAACAAACGAGTTAGAAAACTGCTGCGGAAGCAAAGGGAACTTCACAGCAAACATAAACATAGCCAAAGCCTTGCAGGCAAACAAAAATTACGCGAAGCGAAATGTAGTGTGAGGAGGGCTATCCGAGAGGCGTTTAATGAATTCGAAAGTAAAGTTCTATGTTCTGACTTGGCAGAAAATCCTAAGAAATTTTGGTCTTACGTCACAGCGGTAGGTGGATCAAAACAAAATGTCCAGACACTCTGTGACCAAAATGGTACTGAAACAGAGGATAACAGACTAAAGGCCGAAATACTAAATGTCTTTTTCCAAAGCTGTTTCACAGAGGAAGACTGCACTGTAGTTCCTTCTCTAGACTGTCGCACAGATGACAAAATGGTAGATATCGAAATAGACAACAGAGGGATTGAGAAACAATTACAATCGCTCAAAAGAGGAAAGGCCGCTGGACCTGATGGGATACCAGTTCGATTTTACACAGAGTACGCGAAGGAACTTGCCCCCCTTCTTGCAGCGGTGTACCGTAGGTCTCTAGAGGAGCATAGCGTTCCAAAGGATTGGAAAAGGGCACAGGTCATCCCCGATTTCAAGAAGGGACGTCGAACAGATGTGCAGAACTATAGACCTATATCTCTAACGTCGATGAGTTGTAAAATTTTGGAACACGTGTTATGTTCGAGTATAATGACTTTTCTGGAGACTAGAAATCTACTCTGTAGGAATCAGCATGGGTTTAGAAAAAGACGATCGATTGAAACCCAGCTCGCGCTATTCGTCCACGAGATTCAGAGGGCCATAGACACGGGTTCACAGGTAGATGCCTTGTTTCTAGACTTCCGCAAGGCGTTCGATACAGTTCCCCACAGTCGTTTCATGAACAAAGTAAGAGCATATGGACTATCAGACCAATTGTGTGATTGGATTGAAGAGTTCCTAGATAACAGAACGCAGCATGTCATTCTCAATGGAGAGAAGTCTTCCGAAACAAGAGTGATTTCAGGTGTGCCGCAGGGGAGTGTCATAGGACCGTTGCTATTCACAATACACATAAATGACCTTGTGGATGACATCGGAAGTTCACTGAGGCTTTTTGCACATGATGCAGTGGTATATCGAGAGATTGTAACAATGGAAAATTGTACTGAAATGCAGGAGGATCTGCAGCAAATTGACGCATGGTGCAGGGAATGGCAATTGAATCTCAATGTAGACAAGTGTAATGTGCTGCGAATACATAGAAAGAAAGATACTTTATCATTTAGCTACAATGCAGCACGTCAGCAACTGGAAGCCGTTAATTCCATAAGTTATCTCGGTGTAGGCATTAGGAGTGATTTAAAATGAAATGACCATATAAAGTTGATCGTCGTTAGAGCAGATGCCAGACTGAGATTCATTGGAAGAATCCTGTGGAAATGCAATCCGAAAACAAAGGAAGTAGGTTACAGTACGCTTGTTCGCCCACTGCTTGAATACTGCTCAGCAGTGTGGGATCCGTACCAGATAGGGTTGATAGAAGAGATAGAGAAGATCCAACGGTGAGCAGCGCGCTTCGTTACAGGATCATTTAGTAATCGCCAAAGCGTTACGGAGATGATAGATAAACTCCAGTGGAAGACTCTGCAGGAGAGACGCTCAGTAGCTCGGTACGGGCTTTTGTTAAAGTTTCGAGAACATACCTTCACCGAGGAGTCAAGCAGTATATAGCTCCCTCCTACGTATATCTCGCGAAGAGACCATGAGGATAGTCAGAGAGATTGGAGCCCACACAGAAGCATACCGACAATCCTTCTTTCCACGAACAATACGAGACTGGAATAGAAGGGAGAACCGATAGAGGCACTCAAGGTACCCTCCGCCACACACCGTCAGGTAGCTTGCGGAGTATGGATGTAGATGCAGATGTAGAAATGGCTGCAGAATAAGTCGCTGGCAGAACCAACGACCCTCACCTGCGGTTAGGTGAGGGTCATACTAAAACCTTTCTTAAGTCCCCAAGACACCAGCTCAGGCGGAGCAGCAGGTCGGAAGAGTCGATGGCGGCTGTCAGCGTGGGAGTCTGGCGGCGGAGGCTCCCGAAGGTCGAGGAGTGATTTCTGATTGAAACCTCGCACTGCCGCTTTTTGCGTCTCTTGCTAAATTCGGATTGGCTAGGCTCCGGTTCTTTCGGTGCCGACCAATACAAAGGCTCCTTAGGAAACTCTAGTCCCCTTCCTCCATCTCGATAACCAAACTCGCTTCTCTCTCTCTCTCTCTCTCTCTCTCTCTCTCTGTGTGTGTGTGTGTGTGTGTGTGTGTGTGTGTGTGTGTGTGTGTGTGTGTGTGTGTTTGTGTGCACTAAAGAAGTAGTCTTCTTCATCACTGCCCCGTTTCTCTGTGTAACCCGTATTTAATTTACGCTAGCCAACGCTGCATGTTCTTACATTGCGTAAACTTTGTTTTTTGCTGAGTTAATACGTTCAGCGGTGTGTAATGTTTTCAAAGGCCCAGAACTGCAAGGCCCCAATACATCTATAAGATATTTATTTCTGGATTCCAGTGCTTTCTGGATAAACAGTCGCCGGCCGTTGTGGCCGAGCCGTTCTAGGCGCTTCAGTCTGGAACCGCGCGACTGCTACGGTCGCAGGTTCGAATTCTGCCTCGGGCATGGATATGTGTGATGTCCTTAGGTTAGTTAGGTTTAAGTACTTCTAAGTTCTAGGGGACTGATAACCTCAGCTGTTAAGTCCCATTGTGCTCAGAGCCGTTAATTGATAAACGGTCAACCTTCTACTCTTGGACACTATAGTACCTTCTGCTAAAAAGTATACTTTCTCACTCCACTCCAGGTTGTAAACCGTTTTCGCCAATTGTTTGCGCCATGGGAGAGACTGTCTGTTATAGTTCAGAAAAAGTTGTACGTACCGCTTTGGCACAACAAAAGCATGGCCGACGGCTGGTGGGATACTGTCAGTCACCTCTCCCTCGGCAGGCCTCCCGAAAATTGGATCTAGGGAGGCAGTCAGAACGCTGTCTACATTCTCTCACTTCTACAAGGTACGTAAATCCGAATCAAGATTAAAAGAAGAGTGCGGTTGCATTGCTCAGTTATTGACGATCACTCATACTGCTGTTTACCATATTCCTCGGTGTTAATTAAATATTCCGATCAAATTAGTCTTTGAATATGAATATGCGTATGTTATGTGACTGTTTCCAGAAAAACAGTCACGTATCACTACATAGAGGAATACATGTACGACTTTTAGTGTCTCATTTCGGAATTTTACTCTATCATCGTCACCTGATTTAATTTGACTGCATTACATTATCTTTGCTTTACTTTTACTGATATTTCCCTGATAATTCCTTGTCAAGGTGCCAAAAACTTCTTCCTACTAATCTTCCAATTATTTTGACATAACTGACAGAATTACAATGTCACTGGCAAACTTCAAAGCTTTTGTATGTTCAACTTCAACTTTCACTCCATTTCCAAATTTTTCATTGATTTACTTTATTGCTTGCTCAAAGTATAGATCGAATAACATCGGGAATAGGCTACAACCCTTTCTTACTCCCTTTTCTGTTTCTGTTTCTCTTTCATGTCCTTTGACTCCTATAACTGAAGTCTGTTTATAAAGTTACTGTTGATTTCTTTATTTAATTAATTAGCCAGTCTCAGTTGCTATGAACCCTCTTAGTGCAGGAACTCAGGTTCCTCAAATTACATTATCGCGTAGTTCATAATGAATTATCCGTCAGATCTGCGAGGAGGCGGGAAGGGCGGAGTGATAAAGCAAACACATAAAGAAACAGCGAAGTATAAGATCCCGCTATCCCACTGCTATGATGCTGTTTCAGACATAAGCAGACAGATCGTTTCTGGAGTATTAGGAAGTGGGTAGTAAGTGGATATTGGAAAACTGTTCTGAGACATTTACTGCGCATGAAACAAATATCCCACACTATTCCCTGCATACACAAGCGCCAAAACATCATCGAAATACAATCATCAAAACTACCGTGCGTTACAGTGATCGCGTTTTGGGCACTTCGTACAGGTAATAAAGAAAGGTACACGCTCCAGACACATAAGCAAGATCGAAATACCAGGGTCTTACGAGGCTCTGCTGTAACACCCCACCCATCACTTATCTGGTTTTCGCGTGTGTTCACTCCAGCTAATTGACTAAAAGATCAACAGAGAGTGCAAAACTGCCGCGATATCGGATAACGTAAGGAAAGTATTAATGCCCTGTGACTCCTGATTGAACTGTGGTGGCAGTGTTGACATTAATTGATTCAGAATTGATCACTTTTAATTAAAAAGGGGTGCACATCGATGTTATATTCCAGCTATTGAACACCAGATGCAAATGTTGAACATAAAATTAATTAAGAAAATGGCTTGGGATTTCAACTACTTGATTGAAAACAGATACAGTCGATTAGCACAAATTTATTTTAACTCACGACCTTCAATCGTCACATTACATGACTCTCCTACCAGGCAGTGGTAATAAATTGCGTTTGCGTGGAATAAAGCACGATAACTCAAAAGTAATTCCTATCGACTGACGCAGGCGTAATGCGAAGTGAAAGAAGAATTCTACAATACACGGTCCATGAAACACCCTCGTGGAAACTTTGCCAACGTGATCCAACAAATTAATCAGTGGTCAGAGCGGGCGCAATATCACTGAATACAGCATGGTGGAGCGGCGTCTTTGTGTGGACGTAGGCCGACTTCGTGGTGGTGCAAGGCTGTGCTCGGCTATTCACTCCTAGCTATCTTGCTCAGTACATAGCTGAACCAAAACTTCGTATGTCCAAGCTCAATCGTTCCATTTGCTAAGTCCTAAACTGCAGAGATGCTCACTCTTTCCCAGGCAAGCTGAGTAAAGAATGTCACGTCCACACTCTAGGCAAGCTGGAAATGGAAGATCTCTACGGAGACTTCTCCCAGCCTGCTCTTCGCCTCGGTTTTCCCTCCAGCAAAATCACTTACGCCAATTGCAGTGCAAGTCGCGTTAATTATGCGTCGCTTCCCAGCGCTGACCAATGCCTGCTCTGGGAAGTGAACAAATTCCCACAAAATTTCCTTTCCTCTCAACTTCTGCTATTTAGCTCCTCCCAGGCCACCCATAAATGTTAGCGTCTGCACAAACACCAATTTTTCTGGAATTCTGACTCCCAGGAGAGTACTTCAAATTCCTTGGTCCTATGTTCCCATCAGAGGCTGGCGTATTTCACTCTGTCGCTCTTCACCTGATTTACTTCAGACTCTGCAGACCGTGAATTCAGTGTGAAGTTGCTATAATCACGAACATGCGTATTTTGACCTCTACTGACCACTCCACCATAGCTTTGCGTGGCTTTCTCGGATGTTTCACTAAAAGGGACGACGGACACTTATCAACAGGCATACACGTTCTCTGTCTGCTTCCCGGTACACCAGCATGGGGTCGGGGTCAACCACCCGCTCACTGTCACTCATCTTAAGGCAGCTGGAGGTCAACCCCGTTACTGCTTTCTCAGAGCTTGAGCCGCCCTAGGCTGCCTATTGTCGTTTCCCTTAGCCGCTCCCCCGGCGGCCATGGTCAATTCTGAGTACTTCCCTGGGATAAACTAGCCTCCCGTAAGTCGACGCATTTCCACAAAGTTTTCATGTCGTGTGAATTACTTTAAAACCATCACCCAACATTAATTATTTCAATACATCCATACTATACCCTCTACAAGATGCATTGTGCCTTGTCAGTCATTTTTGTTCAGCCATACTGCTTGCTCAATGTGAGTTAGGTGATCTTTAATGACTTCATGTAAGGGGTATAGTTCTTGGCACCTTACACTGCATTCAAACATATCAGTCGGATAAATGGCGAGCTATGGTAATATTTGGACAAGGAAAGTGAGAAGGATGTTAAACACGAAATAGTTTCACTGATTCAGCGTTATAAAAGACAAGCCATCGGCAAATTTCACATGTAGGTACTACAGACCAAGAACAGACAGTTTGTGATTTTACAGTGAAATGAATACCCTTAGCTGCATACAGGCGTTGATATAAGTCAACAGGGACAGTTTATAAATGTGTGCCCCAACTGGGACTCGAACCCGGAATCTCCTGCTTGTCACATGACATCTGTTCAAGTTGATCATTGAATCCTGCACTGAGTTTTTTTTTTATTACAGAGGACAATCGGACCTCCGACCAACACGCTGAGCTACCGTGCCGGCTTTTCCACCACAGCCACCACGCTCTATTCTTCTGAGCCACCGAGGCCACAGAGGATAGTGCAACTGCATGGACTTATCTCTGGCACGCCTCCCATGAGACCCACATATGCAACTTACTGCCCCGCACTATAATCATAGTGCCCCAGCCAATTATACTCATTACTCGCGGCTTTGCTGCTGATTCCTGTAAGAGTTCGGGCACTGTTTGTGCATCCGCACAGAATACGATGGTCAAATGGCTGGTGAGCCTTAATTATATATATATATATATATATATATATATATATATATATATATATATATATATATATGTATGTATATATATTGTGGTTTGCCCTCAAAGCATTATGAACTTTCAAGCACATTACCCCACAGAGGAATAGGAATAACCAAGACACAGCAAACGGTCTTTCTTGGGGCACAGTCGACTTGGTTTCTCGGACAAGGAAGCATCCAGACTCCAAGGAAGTGGCTTTGCATGGCATGTAACGCAATAACTTAGATACAAATCCGAATGAAATGCATTAAAGACAAGATAATGTCGTATGTGGTCTTGCTGAGGATTTAGGCTTGCTATCACGTACATCTTGCCATGATCATCGTCATGCAAAGAAAACAACCTGAAATTTATCAGTCAAGCCAGCAACTTATACAATGGTCGTTCGACATCGTACAGAGGGTAGAAAAGACGCTGTACATGAATTTATTTGATGTGGAAGCTTCAGTACATGTGGCCCTCCATACAATGAAAACAGCCACACTTACCACTTATGCCCAAAAAAATAGTTTTAAAAAATACACTGAGGTGGCGAAAGTAATGAGCTATCTCCTAATATCGTGCCGGACCACCTTTTCTGCAGCGTAGTGCAACAACTGGATATGCCGAGGACTCAACAAGTCATTGGAAGAGCTCTGCAGAAATATTGAGCCATGCTGCCTCTATAGCTGTCTGTAATTGCGAAATCGTTGCCAGTGCAGGAGTTTGTGCACGAGCTGACCTCTCGACTATGTCCCATAAAGGTGTGGACAAATCTTTCACTCGAATTGTCCAGAATGTTCTTCAAAACAATGGGAAACAATTGTGGCCCGGTGACATGGCGCATTGTCATGGGAACATGAAGTTCAGGATTGGCTGCAAATGGTCTCGAAGTATTCGAACATAACTATTTCCAGTCAATGATTGTTTCAGTTGGACCAGAAGATCCGTCCATTGCATGGAAACACAGCCCACACCATTACAGAGCCACCATCAGCTTGCACAGTGCCTTGTTGACATCATGGGTCATTGGCTTCGTGGGGCCTGCGCCACACTCAAACTCTACCATCAACTCTTACCAAGTGAAATCGGGACTCATCTGATCAGGTCACTGTTTTCCAGTAATCTAGGGTCCAACCGATATGGTCACGAGACAAGCAGAGGCGCTGCTGGCGATACCGTGCTGTTAGCAAAGGCACTCGCGTCAGTCGCATGCTGCCACAGCCCAATAAGGCCAAATTTCGCCGCACTGCCCTAATCGATACGTTCATCGTACGTCCCACATTAATTTCTGCAGTTACTTCACGCCTTGTTGCTTGGGTGTTAGCACTGACAACCTTACGCAAACGCCGCTACTCTCTGCCGTTAAGTGAAGACTATCGGCTAGTGAGTTGTCCTTGGTGAGAAGTAATGCCTGAAATTTGGTATGCCCGGCACTCTCTTGACACTGTGGATCTCGGAGTACTGGATTCCCTGACGATTTCCGCAATGGAATGCCCTATGTGTCTAGGTCGAGCTACCAATCCGCATTCGAAGTCTGTTAATTCCCGACGTGCAGCTAAAATCACATCGGAAACCTTTTGACACGAATCGTCTGAGTACAAGTGACATCTCCGCCAGTGTACTGCCCTTTTGTACCTTGTGTAAGCCATACGAATGTCATATGTACATGTGTATATTACTGTCCCATGACTTTTGTCACCTTCGTCTATGTACATGTTACGGCGAACACTTTTATATAATGTATTGCATGCATGAACGTTCAATGTGTGGCAGAAAACAGACAGAGTGGCTGCAACCACGTTGTCATTGGAAGAAAATCATCTGTCTGAATCCCTTAACTTCGTACAGTACGCCGCCTAGAATACCGAGTAAAAATCGAAACAATGTAAGTGCTACACGCATCCCTATAATTTAAACAGAAATAACCAAGATATTCCATTAACACCGTGCCTGAAGAGCCCCTCGTCATCACTATTCGTAATAGAAAACACTTATAAATTATTTCAAATAGAAATCCTACATGATACTGCTTTCATGCAACGTCTAACGACACCCACAGGAGACATCACCAGGTCCTGCAAGAGTCACACACAATGTGCACGGGCGCAGTGATTAAGTGCGTTCAGTCTCTCCGGCCCTTCTCTTGCCAGTGTACCCTAGCCGCACACAAGCCATTTCTCCCTAACAGTTCACACTTGAGCAGAGCACACCACCTGCATAATCAGCTCATATTTGCGAACCTTGGCTGAAAGGCAAGCTGTGATTTCTCTGGGCAGTGATTGTGTTTGATAAACCAAGAACCAGAGACCCACTACCGCTTACTCTGACCTCCCTGCGAGATTTAAAAGGTAGATGATCCACGGTAATGCCTTTACAAGAAAAATATGAAAATCTTGCATTCAGATACGCGAAATTTCATTCATTCATCGGATCGAATAGATCCAGTAAGCCGTAAAAGCGTTTGAGTGCTTATGAAATGTGCCAACATGTTAACAGCCGACGTGAATCACGGTTTCCACTCACGTTGTGGATCACCTTTTGCTCGCTGTGTTCTATCGCTTCTACCCTCAGATTTCAAAGATAATATTCCAGTAAACATCGTCAAAAGCTCTCGCTCAGTCTACAACAGCTATACACGTAGGAGTTGTCGTCCATTAACCTATCTCCTAAATTAATTTTTAAGATCGGCATAGATTCGCGTTTTTATAGACTTATCCAGAACCCAGACTGATCTTCCTCGCGACTGAATTCCACCGTTTTTTCATTCTTCTGGAAGTAAGTTGTGTCAATATTTTTCAACCATGAGTTATTAAAATAAAACTTTGGTAATATTCACAGCTGTCAGCACCTGCTTTATTTGGAATTGTATTCGCATACTCTTTCGGCACATAGGCTGTGGAGTGGAACTATCTGGGGGTTGTGAATGTATAATGCTAGTTTAGTTATCATACCATTTCTTAGGAATGTTGCTGCTAAACACGACCGTTAAACTATTAATTAAAATTGTCCTAAAACAAGTATTTTAAGAGAGGTCAATAATATAAGCAAAATAGTACTGATTGAAATCAACAACAATTTCCAAAACATCAATCAAAACTGTTTAACGAGTGAAATAGAACCAGTAGTTCAGTAATAGTGACACTAAATCACTCCCCACGTATGGTAGAAGCCTCACATTTCGTAAGGAGTTCCAATTCAATAATATTCAAAAGTCTCATTCACAAAATACTCAAAAAGTGGCACAAAATAATATTACAATTAAAACTTACATTACACAGAAGAAGTACAATGTAACTAAAGCGGTTCACAATGCTGGTTTAAACCAAACGTTACACCAACTGAAAATATTCCTTCATACACAAATGTCGTCCGACGAATGGATAATGTTAGATATTAAAAGTATGACAAGACAAGCCCATCAAAAAGCCAAACCTCACAATCCTGAAAAGTCTCGTGATGCCAAACACAAAACTTAAAAATACGGTATGAGAAGAATGTTTTATTAGTACGAGCACGAAATTGCTCTGCGGCCTCCCCTCAAACAGCAACAAGAGATTAAAAGAGGTAAGCAAGCTCACTGTGCTAACGAATCTGTATCTACAATCGTCTTTAGTAGATGGTAAGGAACCAGCCGCGCAATTTCAAAATACAACTAGCACAGAATGAAACCAGTGCATTGTAGTAAGCCAGGAACAAGTGTCACAGTTTGCTAATGGCACACTGCATTACTTGAAAGCTTTCTTGAGCAATCTTGTGTACAGGACACACAGCACTAATTGTAGCCATGTTAGTACATTCCAGGCTCTGTCTTCACAGGAACCCGCAAAACAACGCCCTGTCCTCTTTTACTATGTCCGCCGCGGCGTTTTCGTTTTCGAAAACCACCAGCTGTGATATTTTATGCATTTTTTCTTACATTCCAAACATTGTTCGAAATGCTTCGTATGGAGTACAAGAAACAGTTCAGCTTTATGAGATGTTACTGATCGTGTTACGTCAACATATACCAACATATGACACAGCGTTTCCACAGTATATTATTTTACAGTATTCATTCTAAATTTAAAAAATCATCGGCCTCTGTAAAATATTACAATATGCTTTTCATGGTCTGTGCTGAGTGTCTTTTCTGTCTTGAATCATACTGCAAAATTAATCCAGCAACATAACTGTTACTCGCTTCCCTTTAAACCGCTTTCCACAAATAATTATCTCGAATCTTTCATCACGTCCGTCGGAAAGTATCTGTGAAGTTCTCCACGTGATGGTCTACTACACGTTTTTTCAGAGACACTTTGTTCTCTAGATTTCGAAATGCTCCAGTCATGTCAACGTTCAGTCGGTGCTAGCTCGTTTGGTAGCTCGTTTTCTAAGGAAGCTCTTGTCACTTTCTTGAAATGTACCCATACATTCCTATCTTTTGCAGTTAAGCGTTCTTCAGTCTGTTTTTCTTTCTGAAGCTCCTTGACATGCGATATCACGACTTACCCTCTGCAAGACGAAGGAACCTATCAGTTAGCAATGCCAGTCGTAGGAATAGTAGACCTTCAGGATATGCCAGCGCTTGATAACACACATTTTCTTCTCTTATTTTCCACGTCCAGTCATTCCATTACTTTTACACATACAGAAATTCTCGCTCACGATTAACCCAATTGTTGCACAAAGATGCGTCGTAGCCATGTTACATTCCCGAAAACACAGAACAATTGGGAAATCACTACATATTTGTTCAGCTGAGTTCACTGTATTGTAATGAATTCGGCTCTAACACTGGCATAAGAAAACTGGGCGGAGGAAATACTGTTTTACAGGGTGACAAAAATTGAACTATATGAAAAAACAGGAAGTTAATTACAAACTACGACGTGTACACACTTTATTCCACATGTAAACGTCACTACAGGTATTTGGATTTAGGTTATGGCATGTCCGATGTGCCTGCCATCACTGGCGATGATGTGGCGCAGACGAATAGCGAAATTCTGCATCATCCGCTGAAGTGTCGGAACATTTTTGCTGTCGACGGCCTACTGAATGGCTGTTTACAGCTTAGCAGTGGTTTTGGAATTATTGCTGTACATCTTGTCTTTAATATAGCCCCACAAAAAGGAGTCGCATGTATTCAGATCCTGAGAAGATGGTGGCCAATCGAGGCCCATGCCAGTGGCCTCTTGGTACCCCAGAGCCAGAATGCAGTCCCCAGAGTGTTCCTCCAGGACATCACACCCGCTTCGATGGGGTCGAGCTCCGTCTTGCATGAACCACCCCATCTTATCGAAATCAGAGTCACTTTGGATAATGGGGATGAAATCATTTTCCAGGACCTTCACGTACCGTTCGGTAGTCACCGTGCCATCAAGGAACATCGCACCGATTATTCCGTGACTGGACACTGCACACCACACAGTCACCCGTTGAGGGTGAAGAGGTTTCTCGATCGCGAAATGTGGTTTCTCAGTCATCCAAGAGCGCCAAGTTTTCCTATTGACGAACCCATCTAAATGAAAGCGGGCTTCGTGGTTGCCAGAATCACTTGCCATAGTGAAGCGTAATACGTCATAGATCATCACACCAGATTGATTTAATGACCGCGAAACGGTTCTGGCAGACACACGTATACCGGGAGCGGCTGTGAGGTCTGCTGCAATCTGAGATGTCTGTTCATTTGGCGACGTGATGGTTCGTCTGCGACCATTGACACACTTTCGCATAGCGTTTCCACCCTCAGTGGTCCATTTTATTCACGAGGTGACAGTTCTCGACTCATCCATTACGTGACCACAGTTGTGGCACTTAGAGCCGTCCAACTGCTTGTGCACGATTGTAAGCACTCAAATGATGTCATGCACACATGTTGCAGAACCACACGGAATGACGCACCAACCGGTTCCACAAGAACCTCCATCAAACACCGTTCTGCGTGAACTGTCGAATGCGTACAAACGTAGGCGTTGCTACAATTAAAACGTGCAGTTAAAACGTCCCGCCCACTACATTTCCTTGTACTGTCATTGATCAATAGTTCCATAGCAATTGACGTTTGTTTTGTAGCAGTTGGCAGCTGTTCCTTAACAAGCATCAATTGTTCCTTAGCAATTGTTAAGCTCTAAGATTGCAGCACATGGAAGTATAGTAAATAACGAAATTTCGGCTAATGTGCTTATTAGGTAGAGTGGGAAGAATACATCATCATATTTCTTGATAATTTGAGGACATATAAAGGGCAAATTTTACTATAAAAACAGCATCCTCAGCATCAAAAACGGCTCTTAATCCTGCTGGAGGTCGAGTAGAAACGAACCTGGATGGGAGGTATGGGTATGTCATTCCATACTGCTCCTACTTTATATTAGCTCTATGTCAGAGTGTGTTATTCGAGGTTGTTGGCGAGTGATGCAGCTATCTCTCAGAGACCTTGACTAGTGCGTTTTCAGTTGGTGAGATACTAGTGGTCCATGGTTATTTTGTGGATTTAACTTCCATAGGATTATGTCATTTAATTAAACTCTGGACAACAGATAAAATTAATTTGAAAATGGCAGTCCTAATGAAACATGAGTCTTGAATTTACCATCTAGTAATATATAAAATTAATGCAACAAGATCAGGGCAACATTCGAACACCTTCTGTATTGAGGTGTCGGATGGTTATCATCAAAGTGCAACTACTCAGAGAGGTCTGAGTTTGACTTTAATTACTGTATGGCAATATAACTTGGTAGATATTCTAATGCGTCAATGCGAAACCGATTTACACTGGAAAAAAATTAGTTCCAATTTCGGCAATCAGGTGCAAATGTGGCGCTTTGAGTGCAAGAAATATGTATAGAAACGTTTCCATATGTAATGGATTAGGAATGATACATGATCAGAAAAGATCAAACAAGTGAGGAAAGCATAATGTTGATGTAATTTTTAACTGCCGCTTACATAGTTTGTTCAATATGTGCACCGGAACCGACAAGATGCTACACAGCGCCAGTTTTGCACCTGGTGGACGAAATTGCAACTTTTTTCCAGCATAAATCGGTTCTGCAGTAACACATTAGAATCTCTAGGAAGTTATATAATAATTACAGCCCACACTGGGCACCTCTGAGTAGCTGCACTGTAATTATAACCACTTGATGTGTCAGAGCAGCAGGGCAACAAGCAATCATGCACTGTCTTGTTGAAAAATAATATCACAATTTTCTCGGAGATGGGACACAGCACCGCCCTCAAGACGTCATATACATAATGGTATTGTCCAAATTACCGGCTATGCCAATCGGAAGTGGCCATGTTGTGCACCCAATGGCATCCTATGCAATCACGTCAGGTGGGCGATAGCAAGTGTAATGCGCAATGTATTGTCTCCTCAGAACCTCCACACTTGGAAGAGTCCATCACGATGCTGCAGAGACTGCGCGGAATATGGTGGCCGATGCACAGCGACCAGTTTTCCTCCAAAGCACTGGACGAGTTCATTCGTTTGTTCAGAATGGGAGACTGACAATGTCTGCTCATTTTCAGCCGGTTGGCTACGCGCTGCGATGACAGAATCGAGGCGCACGCCCGGCAATCTTTCTCAAAGGATCTTACAGAAACTATTCTGTAAGAAATTCATTTTTGCATTACTTATAGTTTTATATGTACCCTTAATTATGACGTGCCCACGGAATTGGTAGAAGTTTTAAATGAAAATAGAGATCGCTATGATTCTGCGTTTGCACTGATAACCGCGCACTTGAGCGCCCCACAAACCAAAGGATTCTGTGTTTGGTGTACATTACATTAAATGCTGCTGCTTATGAAATTTAGCTAACACATTGAATTTTTCTCGAGAAAATTGATCGTATGCGGCATGCTCATATGCGATCGTGCTTCCAACGATAAAGCCAGTGTGAAACTGCTACAGCATTCATCACATTTCATAAAAGGTTTCAGTTATCGAAATGAGATTTTAGCAAATGATAGCAAGCAAAGAGAAGAGTATTTTGCCTTGTGGTTATTAAGCACAACTCCATTATTTACCGTGATGTTCCACTAACTACAGATTTTTTGAATGAAAGAATGTAATTTTTAAGGGCCATGGCCAGGTAGTGAAATGAGAAATGCTGTAGGTTTTGGAACAATATTAGTGAATACATTACACATTTATTTATGCACAGGGCATGTGCTTTTTCATAAGCTATTGACTCTACTTTTCTTCAGTTTCTCACTTAATAAAACACTGCTTCAGTATTCTCTCAGAACAGGGTTCTGCACATCTTAGTGAGGTGAGACTGTGTAAAAGAAGCAAATTTTAACATGGCAATAAGACAAATGTACGAGGGCTGCCCAGAGTAATGACCGCCATTTTTTTCTCTCAGCTGAAAACAATACTACTAACGCGAAACTTTACGTATGTATTATGTGTAGTCTCCTGAGTGAACCCACCAAGTTACCGTCACTTCCGACAGATAGCGTAGCTAGAGGACAGTTTCAAAATGGTGTCTGTAGGTGATGTATATTACAAGCAACGTGCCGTCAGTCAATTTCTTACTGTAGAGGAAGAAACTGGGGAATATTCACAAACGCTTGTGCACAGTCTATGGAGCATGTGCTGCCAACAGAAGTACAGCTAGTCACTGGGTACGGAGAGTGAGGTTATCAGAAGGCGCTTCGGCGGAGCTCCACGATTTGCAGCGGTCGGGGAGACCATCCACGGCTGTCACACCTGACATGTTGCAGTGAGCTGATGTCATTCGCGAGGACAGGCGCATTACGACTCGGCAGTAGGCGCTGCATCTGTCAATGATGAGGTGATTCACACAGTGGAGCACTGGCTCCACCGCCAGGACAAGGATTGGTACCGACAGGGCACACACGCCCTTGTTTCGCGCTGCAGGAAGGCTATAGAACAGGATGGACATTACGTGAAAAAGTAGGTTGTGTAGACAGAACATCATTCTTTCGTGTGTGTAATTCTCATTATGTTCAATAAACAATTGTCAAAGAAAAAGTACGAGGCATTACTTTCTACGCAACACTCGTAGGTTTCACTCAAAATTCTCTACTCACGACACTTCGCTGAAAGTTACAATGGTTAACAAGCGAGGTGAAAAGAAATCGCTGCTTTTGTTGCATTCACAGGGGCATTATTTTTTGATACCAACCGAAGCAGAGGAGACAGTAGATCTTTCTAAATGGCCACCATGCATATGTAGGCATGGAGATGCTCCACTTACCATTTACAAAAAATGTGAAGGTAGGTTTCAGTTTAGAACGGCATTTTTCCTCCATCGTGCGCCATTTCCTTTATAGCGAGCTGATCTCCTGCCTGGAATCCCTCGCACTATAGATCTCCCCACGGTTGCCGTGCCGACTGCGCATCTACCGATTACGTTATTCTGTGCGCACTCTACGTAAAAGCGAGACTCGCCAAAAAAGACCACGACAATGTCGCCTTTGGAAAAACCAGTGCGCAGCTGTCGGCGCATCTCCCTTTGCCACCACGCCAAGAGAAGCGGCAACAATGGTCGCACCGCAGGCAGGTCCACTGTGTTCCAGGTGACGTAATGGTGTCCATATGCGATAGGCCCATTTCCTGAGTCAAGCTAAGTGAGGTTCCTTCCTGTTCTGCGTGGCCATACTTCCTAGCAAACAATATGCCTGCCTTTGATGGCACTGAGATCGTGAAAGGCGTTGATTGTGGTGCTCCTAAACTTTTCGATTCCATGTTCACACGACAGTCACCGGAACCGACCAACGCAAGAACCAATATCGGTGGACGACTAGACTCAGTCTCGATAGCCCACAATCCCGCCGGTGTCGAATTTGACACATGCTGGAACATGTTTCTCTTTCTGAAACAAGCAATAACATGACGTTCTCACAAACAACCAACGTTCAAATGGGATTTATGAATGAGAATCCCTTAGCTACAGAATGCAGGTGTCGTTAGGTCTGCCTTACTTGTGCGGAGGCCGCTGAATTATTATTCAATAGCACATACAAGCACAGTCGACCCAGTTTGAAGTCCTGTGCTTCTCGCCCTTTTGGAGTTGACATTTTAGTAGCTGTCAGTGTATACAGGATGAATTTTTAAACCATGAGACAACGATATACCTCAAAAACTACACATCGGATTAAAAAATGGAAAAATATGTGTCTAGCATTTTTAAAAATTCTGTCCGGCGATGCTCCCAGAAGGTGGAGTGGAGGGCATCCTTGAAATCTTAAATAAGAAAATTCTATTTTTATTGTAGAATATGTATGTGAATTGAGTATACATCCTAAATTGCCTCGCTCTCTCTACCTATCTTCTCATCCCCCTCTCCCTCTGTACATCTCCTCCACCCCAATTCTCCGTGCAGAGTCTCCTCCTTCCTCTCTATGTCCATTACCATCTGAATGTTCATAATTCCACAGATCACAGATCTCCTTCTCCCCCATATCTCTGTGTATAACCTTCTCCCCCACCCCCCTTCTCTGCTCTCTACGACCATTTCTGTCTGAATGTTCAGTAGAGTATCGTGTAAAAATTTGAAATAAATCGGTCAAGAACTTTTCGAGATTTTTGGCAACCACGCTTCCCCTTCACATTTATTATTATAACGATTGTTCCCCTTTAGTAGAGCGATTCAACTTGAGTTCATAATTTCATCTCCGAACGTTTATCTTCTTTGCTTTCGGAAAACTCTTCATCCTCTCAGAATGCTCCTTCTTCCATTCTTTTGTTCATTTTTTACCAGGCTGGCGCGACGTTCTTTCCTCAAACTTCACACTTGTGATTATATTCCGGCACGCATTGCGGTCTTCGAGATTTTTTATGTTGATCTGCTGCAGATCCCTCTGGACTTCTTTCAGCCATTCTGTGCCGCATATACTCTTTGTTATAATATTGAAAAATTACCTAGCTTTTGTGCAGTCTTCCATCCTGTAGATATGTGTATAAAATTTGGCTCGGCGTTTTCTGATTTCGCCTGTTACGGTATTGGTCTTGATATAGAGCTCGTTTTGTGGTCTCTTCATCCAAATGCCGCTTTTGTTAATTGCCCCGTAAATCTTCCTGAGAAAATCAAAAATGGTTCAAATGGCTCTGAGCACTATGGGACTTAACATCTGTGGTCATCAGTCCCCTAGAACTTAGAACTACTTAAACCTAACTAACCTAAGGACATCACACACATCCATGCCCGAGGCAGGATTCGAACCTACGACCGTAGCAGTCGCGCTGTTCCGGACTGAGCGCCTAGAACCGCGAGACCACCGAGGCCGGCTGAGAAAATCCTCTTCACATATTACATATAAATGTATATATTATATATATTACAAAAAAGACCGTCCTAAACTTCATTAGAATGTAATGTACACATCTGTACTAAATCTGTCAAGAACCTTTCGAGATTTTCGATAACAACGTTTCACCATTATACCGTATATTACATACGTATTTATATACATTATATATAACTGTCAAACTGACTTTTCTTGTTATGAAAACATTGACAGGAGAACAGTCGAAATAAAAGCATTTTTTTCTTTTTCATACCGAAAATACCATTACCACCACAATTACGAACACAAAAAACGAAAAAGATCAAGCAGATCTGTCGATCCGTTCTCAAGTGATAATCTTTCACAACTGATTTTTAATGCCTGACTGTTCCAGTGGATTTTCCAAAAATTTTCTTCAATACAAGCCTTGTCCTGACAATTACGAACACAACAAAGACCAAAAAATCAACCAAATCTGTTAAGCCGTTCTTAATTGATGATATTTCATAAATGCAGCAATTAATGTTAATTTCCGAATTTTTTTGTTGGATTTTCCAAAAATTTTCTTTGATACAAACATTATCCTGACAATAACGAACGCAACTACAAAAATCAACCAAATCAGTCAAGCCATTCTCAGGTGATGATCTTTCATACATGCGGCAACTGATTTTTATTTATATAGATTGCATTCTACGGAAAAAAATACGTAATTTTTGTATGTAACACTTTTGTCGTTGCACGATAGATTGCGCTGTAATCGACAAATAACACAATTGAGTGACAAAACGGTATTATGTCGAGAAAAATCTATTCGATCAAAAACATAAAAACAGTAGAGTGTGGTAAACAGCTCACTGTTTTGTAGTTTTCTCCATGTAGTTGTTTTGATACATTCATCATGTACTCGTCGTCCCTAAATTCTTAAACACCTTCCTTCATAAACTTACTGCCTATTTAGTTAGAATGGAGGATATTACGATGAAGAGAAAATTAAAATGGTTTAAATTTGTGTAGAAAGTGGTAGGAGTGTCGATAATGTTGTAACGCATTACGCTTAATTTTTCCAAAACAGGGTGTGATTAACGTGTCACTTTTAGTCGGGTTATTCGACGGTTCTCCACCGAGGGAACTGTACAACCACGAAAAGGGAAACGTCGAGGAATAGTTTCTAGAGAGAATAATGAAACTACTATATTAGCTGCAGTTAATCATAATCCCCGTATTATCACTCGACGATTAAGTCGTGAATTGGGAATTAGTCGGACTATCGTTTGCCGAGTTTTGACACTTTTATTATCCGTTTCATAGTTCCCTCCATCACGAACTTCACGGCATTCTTTCAAGAGTCGAGTAACTTTTTGTCAATGTTCGCTTCAGCAAATAGGGAGAGACCACAGTTTCTTTGCTCGAGTATTCTTCTCTGACGAGGCGATCATCACGAACTTCGCTACGATTAATCGACACTGCATACATTATTTCAATATGGAAAACCCACATTGGTTGCGCAGCAGGATCTGTGGAACGTGAATTTTTGTTGCGGAGTAATTGGTGACAAACTCATTGTTCCATTCTCTATCGATGGCACCTTTAATGATGATAAATTTCAGTCATTTTTGGAGGACGATCTTCCAATATTGTTTACAAATCTTCCCTTGGACAGACAGTGTCGTTTCAATATGATTGGTGTCCAGCATATCATTGTGTACCAGCACGAGAAGTATTAGACACAGTGTAGAATCGTCGATGGATTGGAAGAGGCAGTCCAGTGTCTTGGCCTTACTTTACCTGACTTTTCTTTGTGGAGTTACTATATGAGTGATGTTTACAATGAAGAGACCAATGCAGTGTATCACCAACGCATGTAAAAAGACTAAATGGGAAACACTTCACAGTTGTAGCGAATCATTCCATGTGTGGATAAATAAGAGTAACGAAGTGGATTTTTTTTATCCAGTGTATTTTTGCGGAGAAGATAAGGTACTCAGTTGCGTTATTTTTCCAATACAACGCCATGTACCGCGCAACGACAGAAGTGTTACACACGAAAGTTACGTATTTTTTCCGTAGAATGTGAATCTAAAGTAAAAAGGGGATGTTCCTATTTAATATTTCTAATCGGACACCCCCTCCCCTGAGGGTATCGCCGGGCAGCATTTTTAAAAACACTGAACACGTATTTTTCCACTCTTTTAATCTGATGCGCGGTTTTTGAGATATTTCATTGTCTAAAGAAATGAAATTTACCTTGTATATTAAAGTGGGATGTCCTTGTATCAAATCTACACACTGAGAACCAAAACACCTTTCCACCCCATTCTTGTGGAAGGGGAAGGAGAATTTTGCGCGTGTACAAACATGCGTTATCAGAAATCATCAGGTGGAAACAGTACAGGGTACACGTCGTGGTTCAGGCTAAAAGTGCCGACACTTTATACCAATGTCCGCGCACGCGACGAACATCGGAGGCGAGCGACTCGGACGCTGGGGTGGTGAAATGTGACAGCAACAAACGAGAGTCAACAACAGCGCTGGAAACTGCAAATTTGGCACCTTCACTCACTTCGGCCTTTATTGTAGACTAAACGCAAAGAGAAATTAACAAAACGACCGAATTCGAAGACGATGATGGACACGGTATAAACGAACAGAGATACAAAGAGTGTGTGTTCGTGTTTATGTTTGTATACATCTATAAGCCAAAACATTATGAGCACTGCCCACCGCCACGTTTGATGCTTGGATGCCGCTTGATGAGCACGTGATACGGTAACAAAACTATGTAAGCGAAGCAGACACGCACGGGGATCACCATGACGAAGTTATGGGCTGCAACTAGGGAAATCCATTGACATAAGCGACTTGCAGTAGTATAACTGTACCTGCCTGGGAACGAGAACCGTGCTACAGTGGTCCGAGGAGCATTATCGTGAACTCACATTGATGTCTCGGCGACCAGATTCGCCTGACGTAAATCCTATGGAACCCATCTGGGTCACTGTCACCGCCTACGCAAATCAGCGGCCCAGTATTTACGCGTAGACATCTAATGCCACATACATCCACAAACCTACCAACAAACTGTCGAGTCTGATATGCAGAATCAGTCATGTACTTCGTTCGAAAGACAGACAAACAAGCTGTTAATAAGGTGGTCATAATGTTTTGGCTCATCAATGTATATATCAGGGGTTAAGGCGCCCGACACAAGCACCACACATTGGAAGGCCCGACTATAGAAGCAGACGCACACCGTCAAATGTTCTACGTAAAAGTAGATTGACGGAGAAATTAGAAAACGTGCAATGAGTGTAAGAAAAATCTTCAAAAATGGTGATCCAGAAAAAGAAAAAAGAAACTCTGGATGCGTAGTAGAACATCGAATTCGTTGTACACAACACGTGGGTATAACTAACCGCTTCACGCCAGTATGCTGCACTAACGATTGCAAATGAAGTGTTTCTGCGAGTTAGGTAAAACGTCACGAAAGACTGCAAGTTTCAAATCACAAACATTAAGACAATATGGATCGATGCAAAACTACGTATATACACGCTGTGGCGTTAGGCATAGTACTGATTCAGGAATTGGTAGAAGTTAATGGATGGTTATAATGTAGTTGTGGCATGCACTGCTATCGTTAGAGGTCTGTGGTAGGCCTGTTTCTAGCCTGATATGTACGTTTTCCATAATAGAGCTTCTTAATTTACGTTCTACGGACTAAGAATCGAGTGGCCGATCGTGACAACATTTTAACCCATTCAGACCTGAATTTCTTCTGGAGGTTTTTCTTTATGCTCTAATGCTCTTAGGTGATTTTTTGATGATTGTAGATGTAAGATTTATAAACCTGTGTTGGAATAAAATAATTATTTTTGAAATATTCACTGTTGTAATAAATAAACTGATCACTCAATAATTACCATGAAAATAACTATAAATTTATTCAATTACACAATGCAATATAACTAACCAACCACTACTGCAACTTCTGGTGGCCACAAACTGCTGCGTACTACTACATTCACTTGTCGATATTTTTAAAGTTATGCCCAACAGGTGGCAGCACATGCGCATAATGAAAAGAATGAACATTTACAATTGTGTATATGAGGTTTCCATTGACGAAAAATATTTATGTTGTACCTGACACACAGGAAACTTTAATGTGCACAATTGCAGCCAGAGGGTCTGAAAGTGTTAAAACAACGCGATGTGTCATATTCTTGATACTGTCCGGATGCTACAACTTTCAATAACCGATTACTGAATCTGACTTTGTGAAGTTTTCAGCAGAACACTTCAGCAACATTGGGAAGTCAAACAGAAAATATCTATGTTGGCGTTATTGCTACTGATCCTGCTTGGGTCTCCTTTCAATGACTGGGCACAGAACCACAATTTAGTATCATGGAGGAGACTGTTCGATTTGATGGCAGGCATCAAATAGACGGACACGTATCCCAGCTCTGTGTTGCGGAAGGCGTCACGGCTGTACTAGATACTGGAAACGGTGGAAGTAGACACGTTTTCGCGGGAGGAGGATACGGATTGCAGCTCGCAGCAGGGGAGGTACAGCTAGCTGCAGTTTCAGGGTTTTTTGTCATTCACCCAGCATCGTGTTTCATACAAAAGAGTGTTATTTAAGACGGAATACGACTGTCGAAAGACGGTATATTGTTGAAAGGTTTGCTTACACTTATAAATACCTGAGTCTGTGGGATATTTTGTTTCGATACCTCGAAGGGAGTATTTCAGTCAACATAGTCGAAAGCTTTCTCTAAATCTACAAATGCTATAGACGTAGGTTTGCCTTCCTTCAGTCTATCTTTTCTTCCAAAATAGTTTATAATTTAATAATACATACATATTCACATCAAGTGGCATACAAGAGTGCTTTTTTTTATCGGAACTTTCTGTAAGTTTCACATGTAATTAGCATTTATTTCCTCTGGAGGCTGAGTTACACCATCATCACCATAAACAGTTATATCTACCTATCAACTTCTTCTTTTCTTTTTCTTCGTCTGCATCACAAGCCATCTAACTCTTCCAGGAAGCGCTGTCTCGAAATATAAATAGTAAACCTTTCCGAGATACAGAATGCCTCTGTTGTAACTGGAGTTTGTTGAGCATCTCTGTAATGCTCTCGCTTAGACTGAACTATCTTGTGACGGAACGTGCCGCTCGTCGTTGGATGTTCCCAATATCTTTTATCAGTCCTATTTGGTAAGGATCCCATGCGGATGAACAGTACCTAGGAATCAGTAGAACAAGAACCTTGTAAGCCACTTCCTTCCTGGATTAGTTACATTTCCTTAAGATTCTTCCTAGAAATCTCAGTCTGTCATCTGATTTTCCTTCTATTTTGCTTATGTTTCCATTCCACTTCAGGTCGCTCTGGATAGTGACTCCTAGATATTTTACTGTACGTTCTGTTTCCAGCAATTCGTCAATAATAGTTTGATTGTAAATTAGTGGATTTCTTTTCCTATATATGCGCAATGTGTTACATTATAGACGTACAGGGTCAACTGTCAGAGCCTGCACCATTGATCAGCCCTCTGCAGGTCATTCTGGAAATCTACACTGCTCTAGCGTTACTACTTTGAACAGTTTTAAAGAGCTTCCGACACTTTCTACTAGATTATTTATATATCCGTACATTGTAGACAGTAGTAGTCCTATCACACTTTCCTGGGATACTCCGATATTACCTTTACATCTGTCGATTTTGTTCCGTTAAGAGCGACGTGTTGGGTTTGTCATTTTCTTTTTCACCAAACGGTGGTGCGAAACTGTCTCAAATGCCTTCCTGAAGTAAAGGGCACGGCATCAACCTGAGCGCCGCTGAATACAGCGCTATGGATGTCATGGAAGAACAGAGTGAGTGGAGTTTCTCTAGATCTCTGTTTGCGGAATCCATGTTGATTTTATAGAGAATATTTTCGTTCTCCAAAAACGTCATAATACGTGAGCACAATACATGTTCCATAATTCTACAACAGATGGACGTCAACAATAGAGGCCTGTAATTATGTGCATTTGTCCAACGATACTTCTTAAAAACGAGAATAACCGGCACTTTCTTTCCAGTTGGTAGGTACCCTTCGTTGCTACAGTAAACTGCTTCTAGAAGAGGAGCAAATTCTTTAGCATAATCTTCGTAGAATCTTATTGATATTTCACCTAGTTTTGATGCCTTTTCGCTGTTAAGCGACTGTTGTTGCTTTTCTATTCCGCTGTCTGTTATCTCAATATCTATCACTTCGATATTCATACGCTGATTGAAAGATGGGACTGTATTACTGTCTTTCGCGGCGAAACAATTTCGGATGACCGAATTCGTTACTTCGGCCTTCTCTCTGTTATCTTCGGCTTCGCTCCCTGTAGGATAACTAAGTGAGTTAACAGAGGATTTAGAATCGCTTACTGATTTTCGTGAGTCCAAATCTTAGACTTTTTGCTCGGATCAGTTCACAAAATTTTACTTTCTCTCTTTTCTCTCCGTAAGCTCATTTTCCCTTAGTTCAACTACCGTTTGGAAACTAGGTTTCGACTTCTCTTCAATCTGTGATGAACCTCCCTTTGTTTACATAGCAGTTTCGTAAGACTGCTATTAAACCATGGTGGGTCTGTCTCATCCCTTAAGACCTTACTCGGAACATACCTGTCTAACGCATACTGTTTTTGAATTTTTCGCACTTTCGCTCCTCATTTTCGTTCTCAGCCCTGAATATTTGATGTTGATCAGTCAGGTACTCTGCACTTTGTATCCTGTCAGCCTTGCTAAGCAAAAATATCTTCCTACCTTTATTAACATTCTTTGTATAGATGCTACCACAGCCGTATGACTACTGATACCTTCCGCTATGTAAACGGATTCGATAACTTCAGGTCTGTTTGTTGCTAGTAGGTTTAAGACGTTACCTTCACGAGTTGCTTGATCTAAAGAATTGCTCAAAGTAATTTTCGGAGAGACATTCAGAATACCACCGCACCAAAGCCTGGGTTTGGGACCCGTTTTGATAGCATGATTCTCCCAATCTATACCAGGCAAGTTGAAGTTAGTCCCTATTACAACGACACGACTAGGAAAATTACTAACAATATTATGCAGGTTCTCTCTGAAGCACTCTACAACTACAGCTCCAGGGCCAGGCGGAATATAGAAACATCCCATTACCGTTACTGGCCGAACTTTGATGCTTAACTTCGCCCATATTTATTCACATTCGTAATCCCCCCCTCAGGAACCATGGACCTTGCCGTTGGTGGGGAGGCTTACGTGCCTCAACGATACAGATAGCCGTACCGTAGGTGCAACCACAACGGAGGGGTATCTGTTGACAGGCCAGACTAACGTGTGGTTCCTGAAGAGGGGCAGCAGACTGTTCATCAGTTGCAGGGGCAACAGTCCGGATGATTGACTGATCTGGCCCTGTAACACTTACCGAAACGGCCTTGCTGTTGTGGTACTGCGAACGGCTGAAAGATCGGGGAAACTACAGCCGTAATTTTTCCCGAGGTCATGCAGCTTTACTGTATGATTAAATGATGATGGCGTCTTCTTGGGTAAAATATTCCGGAGGTAAAATAGTCCCCCATTCGGATCTCCGGGCGGGGACTACTCAAGAGGACGTCGTTATCAGGAGAAAGAAAACTGGCGTTCTACGGATCGGAGCGTGGAATGTCAGATCCCTTAATGGGGCAAGTAGGTTAGAAAATTTAAAAAGGGAAATGGATAGGTTAAAGTTAGATATAGTGGGAATTAGTGAAGTTCGGTGGCAGGAGGAACAAGACTTTTGGTCAGGTGAATACGGGTTATAAATACAAAACCAAATAGGGGTAATGCAGGAGTAGGTTTAATAATGAATAAAAAATTAGGAGTGCGGGAAAGCTACTACAAACAGCGTAGTGAACGCGTTATTGTGGCCAAGATAGACACGAAGCCCACGCCTACTACAATAGTACAAGTTTATATGCCAACTAGCTCTGCAGATGATGAAGAAATTGATGAAATCTTTGATGAGATAAAACAAATTATTCAGGTAGTGAAGGGAGACGAAAATTTAATAGTCATGGGTGACTGGAATTCGACAGTAGGAAAAGGAAGAGAAGGAAACGTATTATGTGAATGTGGATTGGGGCTAAGAAATGAAAGAGGGAGCCGCCTGGTAGAATTTTGCACAGAGCATAACTTAATCATAGCTAACACTTGGTTCAAGAATCATGAAAGAAGGTTGTATACATAGAAGAACCCTGGAGATACTAGAAGGTTTCAGATAGGTTATATAAAGGGTAAGACAGAGATTTAGGAACCAGGTTTTAAATTCTAAGACATTTCCAGGGACAGATGTGGACTCTGACCACAATCTATTAGTTATGAACTGTAGATTAAAACTGAAGAAACTGCAAAAAGGTGGGAATTTAAGGAGATAGAACCTGGATAAACTGAAAGAACCAGAGGTTGTACAGAGTTTCAGGGAGAGAATAAGGGAACAATTGACAGGAATGGAGAAAGAAATACAGGAGAAGAAGAATGGGTAGCTTTGAGGAATGAAATAGTGAAGGAAGCAGAGCATCAACTAGGTAAAAAGACGAGGGTTAGTAGAAATCCTTGGGTAATAGAAGAGATACTGAATTTAATTGATGAAAGGAGAAAATACTAAAATGGTTTAAGTGAAGCAGGCAAAAAGGAATACAAACGCCTCAAAAATGAGATCGACAGGAAGTGCAAAATGGCTAAGCAGTGATGGCTAAAGGACAAATGTAAGGATGTAGAGGCTTATCTCACTAGGGGTAAGATAGATACTGCCTACAGGAAAATTAGAGAGACCTTTGGAGCAAAGAGAACCACTTCCATGTATATCAAGAGCTCAGATGGAAACCCAGTTCTAAGCAAAGAAGGGAAATCTGAAAGGTGGAAGGAGTATATAGAGGGTCTATACAGGGGCGATGTTCATGAGGACAACATTATGGAAACGGAAGAGGAGATAGATGAAGATGAAATGGGAGATATGATACTGCGTGAAGAGTTTGACAGAGCACTGAAAGACCTAAGTCGAAACAAGGCCTCGGAAGTAGACAACATTCCATTAGAACTACTGACAGCCTTGGGAGAGCCAGTCCTGACAAAACTCTACCATCTGGTGAGCAAGATGTATGAGACAGGCGAAATTCCCTCGGACTTCAAGAAGAATATAATAATTCCAATCCCAAAGAAAGCAGGTGTTGACAGATGTGAAAATTACCGAACTATCAGTTTAACAAGTCACAGCTGCAAAATCATAACACGAATTCTTTACAGACGAATGGAAAAACTGGTAGAAGCCGACCTCGGGGATGATCTGTTTGGATTCCGTAGAAATGTTGGAACACGTGAGGCAATACTGACCCTACGACTTATCTTAGAAGAAAGATTAAGGAAAGGCAAACCTACGTTTCTAGCATTTGTAGACTTAGAGAAAGCATTTAACATTGTTGACTGGAATACTTTCTTTCAAATTCTGAAGGTGGCAGGGGTAAAATACAGGGAGCGAAAGGCTATTTACAATTTGTACAGAAACCGGATGGCAGTTATAAGAGTCGAGGGGCACGAAAGGGAAGCAGTGGTTGGGAAGGGAGTAAGACAGGGTTGTAGCCTCTCCCCGATGCTATAAAATCTGTATATTGAGCAAGCAGTAAAGGAAACAAAAGAAAAGTTCGGAGTAGGTATTGAAATCCTGGAGAAGAAATAAAAACTCTGAGGTTCGCCGATGACATTGTAATTCTGTCAGAGACAGCAAAGGATTTGGACCAGCAGTTGAACGGAATGGACAGTGTCTTGAAAGGAGGGTATCAGATGAACATCAACAAAAGCAAAACGACGATAATGGAATGTAGTCGAATTAAATCACGTGATGCTGAGGGAATTAGATTAGAAAATGAGACACTTAAAGCAGTAAACGAGTTTTGCTATTTGGGGAGCAAAATAACTGATGATGGTCGAAGTGGAGAGGATATAAAACGTAGGCTGGCAATGGCAAGGAAAGTGTGTCTGAAGAAGAGATATTTGTTAACATCGAGTATAGATTTAAGTGTCAGGAAGTCGTTTCTGAAAGTATTTATATGTTGTGTAGCCATGTATGGAAGTGAAACATGGACGATTAATAGTTTAGACAAGAAGAGAATAGAAGCTTTCGAAATGTGGTCCTACAGAAGAATGCTGAATATTAGATGGGTAGATCACATAACTAATGAGGAGGTATTGAATAGAATTGGGGAGAAGAGGAGTTTGTGACACAACTTGACTAGAAGAAGGGATCGGTTGGTGGGACATGTTCTGAGGCATCAAGGGATCATCAATTTAGTACTGGAGGGCAGCGTGGAGGGTAAAAATCGTAGAGGGAGACCAAGAGATACTGGGAGACGATGAAGCTTTCACAGGATAGAGTAGCATGGAGAGCTGCAACAAACCAGTCTCAGAACTGAAGACCACAACAACAACAACAATCCGCGAGAATCTCTCTCCAGGTATTATCGAATTCTTTACTGCATATTTTCCTTCTTCTTCGGCGTCTTCACTGCCATCACTTCGGCTGCTTCACGGTCCTACTGTCTTGGTATCATAACATCAGTTTTTCCTCGTCGGTCTCATCTTGTTTTTCTTGGTGCCGGATGTAATCTTTAGAATTTCTGTGAATGGCTGTCCATAACTGTCTGTGCGCCCGGGTATGAGGTAGAAACACGTTAACTTAGGAAAGCTACCACGCCCCTCGGAAGTTTCATTTCTTTTCCCGCAAAGAATAACTTTGTAGGTAGTGTGACCATTGGCGAAGACAAGAAGACCACAGTAGTTGGAGCAAACTACCAGCAGCAGCCAACCAGACAAAAACTCCACATCAGCAGCATTCTTATTTCTATTTTTCACCTCATATTTTCATTATTTCCATTGCTGAGATATAGCGTGTATACTTCTGACTATATTTAGCGTCTTTCGTTAGTTGCCGTGCCTAGAATGCGATGCATACTCCGCCCGGATATTTTAGCTCACTCTGGACACTGTCGAAGTAATGCAGAGTATGTCCTATCAGTAATGTCCAGAATTTTTCTGATTTTTGGGATAGTAATTTTCGTGTGGTTGCACCACCAATGTAGGTGAGTTGTGCAGTCCTGCTGCTCTTTAGATGAAAGCCAGATTCTTTCTGCACTATTCCCATATGACGTTTTTCTCTCCATGGACGTATCTTTTTGACAGCGTATCGATAAGATTACACTTTCTAAAACTTTCATATTCCGATAAATATATTCAGTGAAGTTTTTCTTTTTATGGCACTGTTTCCTTAACTATTTTGTACAAGGTTGATCTTATGTTGGTTCGTAACACACTGTGTGAACTTTCAGTTAGATTATGTTCGAATTCTTGGTTGTTGTTCCTTAGCCGGTATAGATGGGAGTTTGTTTGATCTCACAGTGTGCTTGTTTCCGCCCAGAGTTTGATAATTTCCAGAAGAAACCTCTCAATGTGGTTTGCCTAAGTATACTTGGTATACTTAGTAGACTTGGTACTTGGATAGTGGCCAGCTTGTATATCTTTGTAGGCCCAAGTAGCACACTGTCCGCATATTTGTGGCACTGTTGGATCGATCTCCGTATCAGAAGTGCCTACAATTCTCCGGAATGCAAACTTGTTTCTTCTCGAGCAACGACGAGTTTTTCCACTTTTCTGTAAATAATTCGTTTCAGGATTTTGCAAGCATGACATATTAAACAGATGGTTCGCTAGTATACACATACGTCAGCGACTGCCTTCTTTGGTACTGAAATTACCATGTTCTTCTTGACGTTTTAGGGTACTTGACCTGTATCATATATTTTACATACAAAGTGCAAACGTTTTGTCACTGTTGGTTCTAGAAAGGATGTCAGTAATTCTGACGGTATGTCGTCTTTTTCCGGTAGCCCTGGGTCGACGTACGTCTTTCAGGGCTTTGTCAAATTATTTTCTCAGTATCGTACTGCTCATCTGTTTCATTTCTGTAGTATATACCTCATGTTCGTTTCGCATACACTGCCACGATCGCGTCAAGGTACATTAGCAGTAGCAATAGTCAAGGTACATTAGCAGTAGGAATGATGGAACAACTAAATGTGGCTTCTTCCGAAACCTTAACTTAGATCTGATTACACTCCGATCGTCTCCGCAGACATAACATCATCTTTGTTTCCTTGTCTATCGAAGCCAACCACAAGTGCCTCCATCATGCCTAAATATTCTCTTCAACGTATTGTATAAGCCCTGTGTTACCAATGTGATTTCGTTTGTTCATTTGTTCATCTAAGTGTAGGGCTGCTGGAGAAGTGACTAACATTTAACGCACACCACAGATAATCGTCCCCCATGAACAATGGACCTTGCAGTTGGTGGGGAGACTTGCCTGTCTCAGCGATACAGATAGCCGCACCATAGGTGCAACCACAACGGAGGGGTATCTGTTGAGAGGCGAGACAAACGTGTGGTTCCTGAAGAGGGGCAGCAGCCTTTTCAGTAGTTTCAAGGGCAACAGTCTGGATGATTGGCTGATCTGCCCTTGTAACATCAACCAAAAAATCCCTGCTGTGCTGGTACTGCGAACGGCTGAAAGCAAGGGGAAACTAAAGCCGTAATCCTTCCCGAGGACATGCAGCTTTACTGTATGGTTAAATGATGATGGCGTTCTCTTGAGTAGCATATTTCGGAGGTAAAATAATCCCCATTCGGATCTCTGGGAGGGGACTACTCAGGAGGACGTCGTTATCAGCTGAAACGAAACTGGCGTTCTACGGATCGTAGCGTGGAATGTCAGATCCCTTAATCGGGTAGGTAGGTTAGAAAATTTAAAAAGGGAAATCAATAGGTTAAAGTTATATGTAGTGGGAATTAGTGAATTTCGGTGGTATGAGGAACAAGACTTCTGGTCAGGTGAATACGGGGTTACAAATACAAAATCAAATAAGAGTAACGCAGGAGTAGGTTTAATAATGAATAAAAAGTAGGAACAGAATAATGAACGCATTATTGTAGCCAAGATGGACACGAAGCCCACGCCCATCACAGTAGTACAAGATTATTTGCCAACTAGCTCTGCAGATGATGAAGAGATTGAAGGAATGTATGATGCGTTTAAAGAAATTATCAGATAGTTAAGGGAGACGAAAATTTAGTAGTCGTGGTGGACTGAAATTTGTTAGTAGGAAAAGGAAGAGAACGAGAAGTAGTATTTGAATATGGACTGGGGGTAAGGAATGAAAGAGGAAGCTGCGTGGTAGAATTTTGCATAGAACATATAATGATGAGGCAGAGATGGTAAGACTGAGATTTAGGAACCAGGTTTTGAATTCTAAGACATTTCCAGGAGCAGATGAGGACTCTGACCACAATTTCTTGATTATGAGCTGCAGACTAAAGGTGAAGTAACTGCAAATGGTAGAGATATAAGGGGATGGGACCTGGATAAACTGAAAGAAACAGAGGCTGTAGAGGATTTCAGACAGAGCATTAGGAAATGATTGACAAGAACAAAGGAAAGAGATACGGTAGAAGAAGAATGGGTACCTTTGATAGATGAAGTAGTGAAGGCAGCAGAGGATCAAGTAGGTAAAAAGACGAGGGCTAGTAGAAATACGTTGGTTACGGAAGAGATATTGAATTTAATTGATGAAAGGAGAAAATACAAAAACCCAGTAAATGAAGCAGGCAAACAGGAATACAAACGTCTCAAAAGTGAGATCGACAGGAAGTGTAAAATGGCTTAGCGGGGATGGCTAGAGGTCAAATGTAAGGATTTAGAAGCATATGTCACTAGGAGTAAGATAGATATTGCCTACAGGAAAATTAAAGAGACCTTTGAATATCAAGAGCTCAGATGGAAAACCAGTCGTAGGCAAAGAAGGGAAAGTAGAAAGGTGGAAGGAGTATACAGAGGGTCTATTCAAGGACGATGTACTTGAAGGCAATATTATGGAAATGGAAGAGGACGTAGACGAAGATGAAATGGGAGATATGATACCGCGTGAAGAATTTGACAGAGCACTGAAAAACCTAAGTCGAAACAAGGCCCCGGAAGTAGACAACATTCCATAAGAACTACTGACAGCCTTGGGAGAGCCAGCCATGATAAAACTCTTCCATCTGGTGAGCAAGATATATGAGACAGGCGAAATACCCTCAGACTTCAAGAATAATATAATAATTCCAATCCCAAACAAAACAGGTGCTGTCAGGTGTGAAAATTACCGAACTATCAGTTTAATAAATCACAGTTGCAAAATACTAACACGAATTCTTTACTGATGAATGGAAAAACTGGCAGAAGCCGACCACGGGGAAGATCAGTTTGGATTCCATAGAAATGTTGGCACACGCGAGACAACACTGACCCTAGGACTTATCTTAGAAGATAGGTTAAGGAAAGGCAAACCTACATTTCTAGCATTTGTAGAGTTAGAGAAAGCTTTTGACAGTGTTAACTGGAATAGCCTCTTACAAATTCTGAAGGTGCCAGGAGTAAAATACACCAAGTGAAAGGCTATTTACAATTTGTACAGCAACCATATGACAGCTATAAGAGTCGTGGGACACGAAAGAGAATCAGTGGTTGAGAAGGGAGTGAGACCGAGTTATAGCCTATTTCCGATGTTATTCAATCTATATATTGTGCCAGCAGTAAAGGAAGCAAAAGAAACATTTGGAGCAGGAATTAAAATCCATGGAGACGAAATAAAGACTTTCAGGTTTACCGATGACATTGTAATTCTGTCAGAGACATCAGCGGACCTGCAAAAGCAGCTGAACGCGATGGACAGTGTCTTGAAAGGAGGGTATAAGCTGAGCATCAATAAAAGCAAAACGAGGATAATGGAATGTAGTCGAATTAAATCACGTGATGCTGAGGGAATTAGATTAGGAAATGAGACACTTAAAGTAGTAGATGAGTTTTGCTCTCTGGGGAGCAAAATAACTGATGATGGTCGAAGTAAAGAGGATATAAAATGTAAACTGGCAATGGCAAGGAAAGCGTTTCTGAAGAAGATAAATTTGTTAACACCAAGTATAGACTTCAGCGTCAGGAAGTCTTTTCTGAAAGTATTTGTATGGAGTATGGCCATGTATTGAAGTGAAACATGGACGATAAATAATTTAAACAAAAAGACAATAGAAGCTTTCGAAATGTGGTGCTACAGAAGAATGCTGAAGATTAGATGGGTAGATCACGTAACTAACGAGGAGATACTGAATAGAATAGAAGAGGAATTTGTGGCACAACTTGACTAGAAGAAGGGATCGGTTGGTAGGACACGTTGTGAGGCATCAAGGGATAACCAATGTAGTATTGGAGGGAAGCGTGGAGGGTAAAAAACGTAAAGGGAGACCAAGAGATGACAACATCAAGCAGATTCAGAAGGATGTAGGTTGCAGTAGTTATTCGGAGATGAAAAGGCTTCCACAGGATAGAGTAGCATGGAGAGCTGCATCAAACCAGTACCTAGACTGAAGACCATAACAACAAGAACAGATAATCGTTCACCAATTATAGTTATTTCGTTAATAAATTACACGGATGCATCAGAAATTGTTCTATGTCCGTATTTGGTGCACTGTATTCATATCTTTTTTTGTTTTACCTTGAAGCTATAGCTTATGAGTAATCACAATTTCGTTTTTTCTTTACGTTTCAGATATTGTTCGATATACACAGACTACAGTACAAGAAACACATCAGCTTGGAACGGTGTTAATGATTCTGTCACATCAAAGAAGGTCGGCTACTAGCATATGGCGCAGTGTTTCCCTAGTATTCGCTTTAACGTACTGGTTTTATAAGTAAAAAATCCTGGGAGTATAAAATAATACAAGATACTTTCTTTTGTTTTGAGTGTCCTTCCTGTCTCGAATCATACTTCAACAATAATCCACTAACATAGATGGTATCCACTTCCCTTCATACCGCTTTCATTTAGTAGAAATATATGTCCAGAATCCTTTATCATGTCCTCCTGAAACTTCACTATACTCTCACTGGAGCTGTCTACGTAATAGTCTAGCACATATACCTTCGAAGACATTTTGCTCTCTTTCTCGAAATGCTTCGATCACTTCATCATCGGTTTGTAGATGCCCTCTCCTTCTCCTCCTCCTCCTCCTTCTTCTTCTCCTGAGAAAGACTTTTGTTACCTCGCTGAAATGTCCACATACTTTCTAAGGTTTTCCAATTATGCGTCTTCGAAATGTTGCGTACCAGTAACTTAGCAGTTGATACAAAAGACAGTCACTAATCTAGTAATGCAAATGACAGGAATAGCACATCTGCAAGATATTTCTGCTCTTGGCAATGCATATTTTTTCTCTTTTCCACTCACGCTGCTTCTTCATCACCTAGAGAGATTCTCGTCCACTATTAATGCAGTCGTTACAGAAAGAGTTATAGGTGAAGCAAGTCTTTTGAATTGCCGATAGTATTATATTTATTTTGAAATCCCTCCATGGTTGTTCAATTGAGTACATAGTAGTGGAATGAATTCGGCTTATTTGCTAAGAACTCGAAAGCTAACGTACGCAAATGGGGCTGACGCAATACGATTTTCATTCTGTAACAAAACAGTCGAGAGACTTAGAATGAGATTTTCACTCTGCAGCGGAGTGTGCGCTGATATGAAACTTCCTAGCAGATTAAAACTGTGTGCCCGACCGAGACTCGAACTCGGGACCTTTGCCTTTCGCGGGCAAGTGGTCTACCATCTGAGCTACCGAAGCACGACTCACGTCCGGTACTCACAGCTTTACTTCTGCCAGTACCTCGTCTCCTACCTTCCAAACTTTACAGAAGCTCTCCTGCTAGGTTCGCAGGAGAGCTTCTGTAAAGTTTGGAAGGTAGGAGACGAGGTACTGGCAGAAGTAAAGCTGTGAGTACCGGACGTGAGTCGTGCTTCGGTATCTCAGATGGTAGACCACTTGCCCGCGAAAGGCAAAGGTCCCGAGTTCGAGTCTCGGTCGGGCACACAGTTTTAATCTGCTAGGAAGTTTCAGTCCAGAGACTTGATTTCAAAATATCTGTAGTAAATTTCCACTCCCGTAAACTGCCCGAAAATAAAAAGTGAGCGCTAACTACCTCTCACGATCATGAGAAAATGACATGAGTACATTTCAAAAACTACATTACAGTTTAGCAAAAATTTTGTGGTTACGAAAGTATTTCACTTAATTTCAACTGGCAAATAGTAAAAGCACTGCAGTAAGCTATGAACAAAGTGTAACAAACGCATATGTGGCTACAACACACTTTCTGTGACACTAACCTCTGCTCTCTCCTTCACCAGCCCCTTGGCGTTGACCTCGGTTTGGTTCTTTGCGGGGGAGTTCTTTTTCTTCTGTGAACACAACATCTGATCAGAGTGCGGTTGGTAGCTCCGCTTAAATTACTATACAGTAGGAAGACCATATTATAAAATTTCTTGGGTAATTCGGAGCATAGCACTATTCTACACAAAAAATGTTATGGAAATGAAATGAGCTGCTATTTCGTATTTCGTTGCTGCTGAATTTGAAACTGCCGCTAAAATTCGCATTTTAGCTCTAGTTTTCGAACCGCAGCCATTACTTGTAATTGTACTTTTTTTGCAATATCGAGTCCCATTTATAAGCAACTGGATGCAGATCTTGAGACTCCCATGATTCTGACAGGACAGTATCATCACGTGCTCGCGTACATCCGCGCACACTTCCATCACGTGTTCTTGTGGTCAGATAAAGGTATCGTGGCAAGTACTAAAAATAAGATAGTGGTCTTGGTTTGACGAGTCTGGAACTGCTTCCGTGATAACTGTGTTTGATACACTTGTAGCAGGCAATCAGCTATTTGCAGACAAGTACAAAATGACTCGTAAATGCGTAAATAACGCAAGTAATTCTGCTATATTTATGGCGAAGTTATTTTTGGTATTAGAAAGTATCAAGTTATGTCTTCAATAAGAAAGAACATATTTTTTATATTTAGGCTGTAAGATATGGGACTAATATAAAATATGAGCATCGCATGTTTGCGACACTACGTGTCTGTCAAACCCGAGTGCGTGGATCAACAGAAGAGGAAGCCATATACCGTTTGAAGTCTCAGTGATTTGGAGGAAGCCCATCAACCCTACTACTGACTTATTTCTGTATAGTTCCCCATGCAAACAAAAGAAATACCATGTAAAAAAATCTGCAGTTGTGTATCCTAACATACGCTCTGCAGTCTGTGAGCTATGATGAAGATAGCAGTGCTTCCATAAATGAATATGATGATGAACTGCCATCAGCTTCAAGATAAGCAGACTTCTTTCCAAGCACATCATCCTCGAATCAAAAGATGACACAAGGAGAGCTTAACTTATCAGAGATCTAGAACTGCCTAAAAATAGGGTAGAACTTCTGGCATCGTGGTTCAACTGTGGAATTATCTAATTATCGAAACGACTTTGTGAAGGTGATATCATTTCGCCCTGGGAACAAAGAAATTTAGCAGTGTCTTTCTTTTTTTAACTGAGGGGGACTTTACGTTCTCTGAAGACGTAATTGGTCCGACGGAGGCACTGAATATGAAGCATAGTCGTGACCACGAGTACGAAACAAACGTATACAGATACGAGATATACCAGCGAGAAATGTAGGGGGATTTTAAAGTTACTGACATTGTATTGGCGATGAAATTCGGCTGCACTAGGTACTGTTGTTTCCTCTGCGAGTGGGGTAATCGTGCTAAAAGCAAACACTATTCTGAGAAAGGTTGGCTGGTGAGACAGTCATGAGCACTTGAAATTAAAACTGTATTGTTTGAACCACTGACAGAGCGAAACAAAGTTGTGCTCCCAGCACTACATACAAAACTGTGGCCTATGAAAAATTTTGGAAGACCTTTAGAAGCAAATGGTCCTGCTTTCACTCACAAAAAAGGTTCCCCAGGCTCAGTTTTGAAAAAGTGAAAGCGTGTGTGTTTATTGGTCGACAGATTACAGAACTTTTTAAATACAATAAGTCTAAATTAGTGCTAAATGATGAGTAAAAGAGCAAAGCAATGACCTAAGAATGTTTCAAATAGTTATTTTTTTTTAATGGTTCAGATAGCTCTGAGCACCATGGGACTTAACATCTATGGTCATCAGTCCCATAGAACTTAGAACTACCTAAACCTAACTAGCCTAAGGACATCACACAACACCCAGTCATCACGAGGCAGAGAAAATCCCTGACCTCGCCGGGAATCGAACCCGGGCGCGGGAAGCGAGAACGTTACCGCACGACCACGAGCTGCGGACAATAGTTTTTTGGGAAACTTAAAAGCTGAAAATTTAATATAACGTGTGCATGATATGATGTGCTCCGTATGGACAGCCGAAGTGCATTATGTCACTGAAACGTCCTTTTTGAAATCACATCTTAATTTCTCTCCACTAAATTGTGATGTTAGGGCCATGAACATGGTGAGTGAGTCTACCTGGATATATCACTGATGGAGCGAAGATAGGAAGATGCGCTGCCATGCTAAGTGATTATTGATGGATGGTGGAAAGGGACGCACCTGCAACACAGTACTAGAGAGAGCCCAAAAAAGACTTTTTCAGGTAACTGATTATTTTTCATGTTTTTATATATTCATATCTCTTTGTAAGATACATGTATTAAACACAGTTATCGCAAAAACGAAAGCTAAAAGAGAGACTGAAGGATCATTTTTCCTGTTCAGCAACAATAAAATATGTAGGAAACATACGGCGGCTATTCAGATAGTAATGAACGACAGGTCGCGAAATGGAAACCAAAGTGAAAATCAAAACTGTGTTATTTGTAAGGGCTAGCTACACCTTCCAGCTATTCCTCTACACAGTCGCCGCTCAGACTTAGACATCTGTCGTAGCGTTCTACAAACTTCTCAATTCCCTCGTTAAAGAAGACAGTCGCCAGTGCTTTTCGACAATTTTCTACTCTGGACTGCAGCTCGTTGTCTGTGTCAGAATATTGTCTTCCTAGCCAGCGGTTCATCTGAGCAGAGATCAACCTCAGGGGTAGCCAATTACAGACAGTACTGTGGGTGATCAAACACTTCCCATCGGAAACGTTGCAGGAGCATCTTCATTGCCCCTGGAGAGTACGGCCGAGAATTGTCGTGGAGAACGAACTGCATGAGAATTGTCGTGGAGAACGAACTGCATAACAGTTACGTTATGTGGATTGCACAGCTTCAGGCGAAATATTTCGCCAGGCCCTCATACTTGGCGGGAGACGCTAATTTCTAGCCATCTTTACGTTCTCACTGTGAGCTCAGAACTGAAAAGAGTGAAATGATGCAATCGATGGGCGTACTAGACACTGCGCCCAACGCATCTGTACAAAGTTTCATCAGAGTTTTACTGTATTTTCCATTTCGCGACTGATCATTCCATACTTTCCGAACAACACTCGTATTTTGTTCCTCATAACACTCACCTTTCGAAAATTTGCAGAATAGTATAATTACAGAGTACAGAAGACGCGAAATTTAGTACAGACAACTGTCGGTTCTGGTAGCAACAACGACACTAGGATTGGCTGCATATCGATCAGATATGAGAGTGGATAGGATATATGGGTACACCGTTCTCTACTGCTTTCACTCTGTTTCAACTCTTTGTTCGTCAACTGTAGTGGCTTGTGAAAATGTGACGAGCCAGTCTCTAAGCACCCCACGGTCGGTGATTTTAATGGCTTACAGATCTGAAGAACGTACTGGCCAGAGCAACGGAGATATATCAGGGCAGTAGGGGCGACAAGTGGTCCTGCGTTATCTTGTAAAAAGATAAGTCACGAATACTTCAAGGAGGTGACAAAACCATTGGCCTCGACCCGTCAGAAATGTAACGGTTACAGTTCAAATTACCGGTTTTGCGAACCTGAAATGATCGTGCTGTGTAGTCTACAGCACGCTACACTATCACGGCAGGTGCTGAGCCTGTATGACGATGACGAATGAAAACTGATAATGTACGTTCTCCCTGGAGCCTCCACACAAGGATAAGACTATCGTGATACTGCACGAAAAACCAAGACTGTTTGAAAGGAGGATTGGTGCCACGCCCAAAAATACGAAAACATTAAAATAATCACTTACCTAAAAAACGTCCTCTTTGGGCTGCCTCTGGCGCTGTGTTGCAGAAGTGTCCCTTTTCACCATCCAGCAAAAATCAGTTAGCATGGAAACATATCATTTCTCTTTATATCTTTGCTCAATCACTGAAATGTCCTGGTGGAACCACTCACATTACGCGTCACTCACATCACCACAATTTCGTGGGGCGAAATCAAGGTGTGATTTCAATAAGGGTGTTTTAGCTGTTGAGCACACCATTGTCTGCGCGCTTCCCTCTGCAGTCACGTCAAGGGCAGCTGCAACAATGGTCTGCGTAACGACTGTTCATGGCGTGGTGGACGGCATTGCCTTGTGCATGTGGACGCTAGCACTGGAGCAAAGCATGGTACATGAGGAGGCTCTACGACGGTGGACATCTGTACGCAGTAGTCGCAATACACCCATGCGACCTTGCAGGGCGTTGAGTACGACTCTCCTTAATCCATCGACTCCACATTCGCTTGACACATCACGCCAAAGGAAGGCGCGTGATGGAAGGGATGGAAATACTCAAGTTTCTTTCCTGCAACGGGTCACGTTTAAATTTCGTCTAATGGTTTGAACGCTCCTTCATGGTTCCACCTTGAACACAAAGCAAAAATTGCGGTAGTGGTGCGCTCCAAAGAGATCAAATTACTTTCAATGAGGATGCAGCCACCACGATGCCGTTAGAGAAGGGTGGAAACGTCCGAGAGTATCAGAGGTGTCAAAGTTTGTGAAGAAAGTTTCCCTGTTACTCATTGGACTTGGAACTGTCGTTTTCGACCGCGAAATGTGTGAGAATCAACGCCCCAGGGTAAGGCTTGCTTCCATTGACATCCTTATGCCACCACGTGAGGCCTTTCCGAGCCGATTCTGAACGGCGTTGTGTGTCGAATGTTTTGCTCGGCCACTCATTAGAAACACACGTGATTTCATCGTTGGGAGCTGCGGTTCTAACCTCAATCTCAGTGGCATCAAACGAACGGTGAACTGTAAGAGGGGGTGTTACGACCTTCTTATCATGCTACGCTTCCACGATGGTGTTGGACAGGAACGTAGTGAATTTTTGTGCCAATGTGATATCATTAATCCACCTTACAACTCACTTGAACTTCTGAGCTGTGGCCTTTTTTATTCTGTTTCAGCACCTCGCTGTTTGCAGCGACGTCGAGCCCGAGGATGACGTCGTAGTGCGCCATGCTTTTGCACAGTTAGACAGGAAGAAGGTATGTACCTGTGGGCCAAATTTCCGACTTTAGCGCCACAGTAGGTGAGAATTGCAGGTCTTCGAAAGAGAGGTCCTTTAACTCTGTTGCGCAGTGTATTTTTAACTCTGGATCCTGACTTTACAACAGACAATACTGTCAGCCTCCGTAGCGCAGCGGTAACGTTACCGTCTACAACACAAGGGGACCCGGGTTCGATTCCCGGCAGAGGACCGGGTGTTGTGTGATTCTCATCAACATTGACACGCAAGTCACCGAAGTGGCGTCAACTAAAAAGAACTTGCAATAAGGCGGACGAACTCCGAAGGGGATATCGCGGACAATAAGTATCAAATATTGTTAATTCAATAATATAATTAAAGGATTAACGGCAAAAGATGTACTTTACCTAATTTTGGGCACACAGGCACAAAAGGCAGAAATGTCCTATGAAACCAGTGTCTTGCATGCCCCTCATAAGTTCGAGTTATAAAGCTTTCTTCCAATAATTTGTATACTTCACGAAGTCCGGTTTATTTACTACAATGTACCTTTCGTATAATTACTGCTAGAGATAACATCCGAGCTTGATGCTGCATTAATCTGTGATACAGATTTTATTATTAATGGCGTTAAAAAAGAGTTACTATCGCTAAAATTCATCAAAGCATCAGGAACCGATGACTGCCCTACAAGATTCTATACCGGTACATCAACTGCGGTTAACTCAGCCCTTTGTTAGCCATAATATAATTTAGATCGTCCAAATAAAAATTTGTGCCCAGTATTAGGAAAAAATCACAGGTCCAACGCGTCTTCAAGAAGAGTACCAGGAGTGATCTACTTGACCACCACCCAACATCATTAACACCCATCCATTGCGGAATCTTGTAACATACAGTCAGCTCAAACATAAAGAGGCATCTCGAACAAAATTACACCCATGCCAACCAGAATTCATTCCAAAAACATACGTCATGGGAACCTGCGCTTTACTCATGTGACATTATGAAATTCATCGGTCATGGCAGTCGGGTAGATACAAAGATTCTTGACTTGCGAAAAATATTTGACTTTGTACGGCACTAACGCTTGTTAGTGAATGCAATCATATTGTCGCAGAAGAAGCTGAGTCGTACAGTCACCACAGCGTAGTGGTTATGACACTAGACTGTTGCATGAAGGGTCGTAACTGTAAAATTTTAATTTCTGTATTCGGTTGGAGTACACTCTTAGACGTATTCACAAATGTCAAGAACCATTGTACTGGAATGTTCTCTAACTGTACATATACCGTATGTGTTCTGGCCGTTTCTCTGATTCGTGATGACTGGGTGTTGTGTGATGTCCTTAGGTTAGATAGGTTTAAGTAGTTCTAAGTTCTATGGGACTGATGACCATAGAGGTTAAGTTCCATAGTGCTCAGAGCCATTTGAACCATTTTTTTGTTCTGGCCGGAGGCAGTTCGCTCAGCGTTCTAGGTGTGTGCAAGTGCTCAATAAACCTTCGTTAAGTGAAGTTACTGTTCTTCATCTAATTACACTGTAAGTAGGCTGTTTAGGTTCTTATGTTGGTAACACCACGTAGCGCTCTGTATGAAAATCACTGACTATACTGTGTGCAGTCTTTGGCTGGCTGGCATTGTTGACATATTCGCTATTGTAGTGGTGGGCAGTTGGATGTGAACAGCGCATAGCGTTGCGCAGTTGGAGGTGAGCCGCCAGCAGTGGTGGATGTGGGGAGAGAGATGGCAGAATTCTAAGAGCGAACGATCTGGACGTGTGTCCGCCAGAAAGAGTAAATTTGTAATACTGGACATCATGAACTGATAAATATATTATGACTTTTGAACACTATTAAGGTAAATACATTGTTTGTTCTCTATCAAAATATTTCATTTGCTAACTGTGCCTATCAGTAGTTAGTGTCTTCAGTAGTTAGAATCTTCTACTTAGCTGGCAGTATTGGCGCTCGCTGTATTGCAGTAGTTCGAGTAACAAAGATTTTTGTGAGGTAAGTGATTCATGAAAGGTATAGGTTATTGTTAGTCAGGGCCATTCTTTTGTAGGGATTTTTGATAGTCAGATTTCGTTGCGCTAAAAATATTGTGTCAGTTTAGTGTTGATCAGAATAAGTAAAGAGAGTAATGTCTGAGTACGTTCAGTTTTGCTCAGCTGTTTGAAAATCAAATAACGTAGAGGTTTATCAGCACAGTAATTCATTAATTTTTCTAAGGGGACGTTTCATATGTCGACCCTTAGCCGACGATACCTCACTGGAATCTTCTGATTTTTTCTTGTAGTTTGTGTAATTAGTGCAGCTATTGTTTATTGCTAGCGCGTAATTATAGAGAGAATTTCCTTCGTAGTTGTAGTTTTTCATTTTTGTACAGTAAAACAGTTGTGGCATGCATGTAGATTTGCACCAAGTATTTCGCAGCTGCGCTTGCAATTAACTAGATATTATTTTCTGTAGTGACTTGGCAAGACAGCCAAGCCACTCGGAGGTAGCCGAAAGGCACGAGTTAAGCTCACGCAGGCTGGCGTGAGGTCTGGAACATTACAAGGAAATGAGAACTTATAAAAACGGACGCAGTTGCTGTAATACTTAAGGGGCTCCGGAAAGGCTCAAAATCATGAAAAGTTCAATTTTTACTTTTTTGCGTTTTCTGAATCTGCAGACTATTACCTTTTAATAGATATATAATTTATTAAATTCCGAAGAATACAACTATTTTTAAATTTTTTTTTAAATGTGTTCTACATGGGCGTGACCCACTGTGGCGCTGTTAAACTGCTGTCAAATGGTGTTATTATTAACGTCCGTGTTCATCAGGTACATTTTAGTGATGTGAGATAAAGTATGGTTCAATATACATCGCTGGTGTGATTGTCGATTGTTTCATGTTTATTTACTCTCTTGTTATCTCGAAAATATTCGTAATTAATTCTGTTTCTTGAGTCTCTGTTTTGTTGAAGTATAATAATGAGTAAAAGTAAAGTTATTAAAAATCCTCTGAAGGCTTTTAAGAAAAGGAGAAATGTTGGAAAGCCAATGGTATGTGTTATTACTGTAAACAATAAAACGATAACCAAGTGAGTCAACCTAACCTCTCAAGTACACCTGCCCATAGCAGTCAAAGTGGGAAAGAAAATACTTCACAGAAGAAGCTTGGTTCAATGAGTGAAAACTATGAATGTTTTATAGGCGAATCGGATGTGAATGAAATATTTGATATGTCGGTTCTCAAAGGAATTTTTTCAAACTGTGTAAGATGTATTCATTGTAGTGAAGTTGGTCTGGAACTCTCCATAATAAAGCACGTAGGACTTGCTAGTGAAATACAACTGAAATGTGATAAGTGTTCATACATGACCACCTTTTGGAACAGTGTTGCAGTAACTGCAACTGAAGAAAATGGTAGCAAAATCTACGAACACAACAACGAGTGATGCTTGCTTTAGACAAGGAACGCCTTTGGGCTGCAGACAGGGCTGTAAAGAGTCTAGAAATACAAGCAAGAGTAAACAGGAGGAGGAACAAGAGGAAGCTGGAGGAGGAGTTTGCAGAGGATGAAGATAATCCATCCTATGGACCTGGAATGCACTAAAAAGCTAATCCAATCTTTGTCGCTCGATTCCCAAAACTTTTATTTTCTCATACTAATTACATGTTTTCTAAGGATCTTCCAAACATATTTGTTTCAAACTTTCAGTAAATGTTACACAGTACCTTCTGCATAATTTAACACAGCCTTTTTCCAAAAAACTGTATATTTTTGAATATATAAATAAAAAATTGCAAAAAAATGTTGTGAATTTTCAATACAATTGAACAAAAATCATCTTTAATAACTGAACTAAAATTTTGTAAAATCCCTGTGTTAAGTTGTAGCCCATATTCCAATAAATAATCTGTAAACAGTTCAACTTCCTACCTCAAATACTTTGTGAGGAAAGATGTAATTTATAAGCGTTATTTTAACATTGCAAGTATAGGGCGTTCTGGAGCCCCTTAACTTTAATCCACAATTGTAGAACATCTCTCTTGACTGGACATGCTTTAAGATAAATATCAAATGCTATGGCGCCTTGCTAGGTCGTAGCAAATGACGTAGCTGAAGGCTATGCTAACTATCGTCTCGGCAAATGAGACCGTATTTGTCAGTGTAGCATCGCTAGCAAAGTTGGCTGTACAACTGGGGCGAGTGCTAGTCAGTCTCTCTAGACCTGCCGTGTGGCGGCGCTCGGTCTACAATCACTGAAAGTGGGGACACGCGGGTCCGACGTATACTAATGGACCGCGGCCGATTTAAACGGTACCACCTAGCAAGTGTGGTGTCGGGCGGTGACACCACATTTTCAGTGCTATGCTAATGTGTTTTCTCTTTTTGTTCTTCAAAATGTGCTTTTCTGTGTTATCATGTGAAATACTAGATAATTATCGCGTGTGAAAAACGTAACACTAGGCTCCAAAATAAATTGAGAAATGATGGTGACGACGATTGTAGCTTATCAGCACCACCGTGTAATGAATTAACAGACATTCAACGTAGTAATTTGGTAATTGTGTATAGGGAAATGGAGCGGGCGGCAAATAATGATGTAGACAGTGAAACAATTTGTGAACAGGGAAGCATTATCGATCGATCGGTCGGCAACAGCTAGCCTCAGGAATCCGAAATGACAGGACATAATCTTGCAAATATTGTAGATTCAGGTTTTGGGTTCCCACCGTTTTCTCAAATAAGTCAAGACACATTTTCTGCTTGTCAAAATGTGAATGTTGCCGATGCAAATGCACTGCCGAAAAGCATAGAGGAACAGATTCCAGACACTAATACATTATTATTGCAATTAATACAACAAATGAAACAAAATCAGAGACAAACATAACAACAGTTATACACAATGGGAAAAAAATCTCCAAAACTTAGACACAATGTAACAACACCAGAGACAAACACAGCAACAGTTAGGCGCAATGGAATAAAATCAGAAAGAGTCACATCAACAAATGGAACAAAATCAGAAACAAATTTAAGAAACACTTCAACAAACACTTGAAGATTTAACTACTGAGTTACATAACATCGAATCGAAACGTCAAAAAGTCTTTAATGACGTAAAAACACAAATTTGTGAGCATTTCCAACCTATTTCTTCGCGGCATGAAAATGCACTACAGAATCACGAAGCAGCCATAAAAGAAATGCAAACTATTGTTCATAAAAATCACGAGACATTGCGGGCTAAATTTGACTCAGTTCCATCTACCATTCGGTTACGCAATTTGCAAAAACTCAGGAAAACTTAAAGGACACAGTAGATGCTCTGAAAATTGGTTCAGAAAGACACATGGAGGAAATTAGTTCATTATCAGAGAAAGTAGTCGAACTTTCGGATCAGCTAAATAATTTATCTACGAAGGTAGATGATACTCTGAATGACACAAGACCGGTAGTCTTTAATGACACAGAAGAGTATGAACAAATTAGAAAATTCAAACAAAATCAGAATCAAATCAATACACAGTACAAAAGAGAAATCCGGTAAGTACAAGATCAGTTGACACAAGTAATACAAGAATTACATATTTCAGAGGACACTCGCGCAGTACGGGAAGAGAAATACGGAACAGCCACAAAATAATAACAAAGGACACTTCGGAAATTATGAAAGAAATTGGCAAGGTAAACCGAATTTTGAAATGGAACCGCCGCAACGACGTAACAATGACCGACATGCGACTCGCCGACATGATGATTTTGACTATGAGCTCCTTATTACTACTAGTAAATTCAAAACATTTAAGAATTCCGGCAACGACATTCATCCACAAGCGTGGCTTCATCAATTCTCTCATTGTTTTCCTCCCAACTGGTCATTAGAGCACAGATTAGAATTTATGTGTGGCTTTTTAGAGAATGAACCAGCTGTAAGAATACGATCAGTCATTCACGATTGTCACCATGAAAGAGAATTTTATCATGCCTTCTTCTCAGCATATTGGTCCCAAGCTACACAAGGCCGAGTAAAACATAGCATCATACTGATGAAACATTTCGAACAATCCGGATTTTCCAGTTTTGTGAAATATTTTGGAGACATGTTGCACAAGAATCAGTACCTGTCAAATCCATACAGCCCCTCAGAACTGATCCGCATTTGCTTAATCAAATTGCCTGAACATTTACGACATATTATTTTGGCAGGACGTTGCAAAGACGACATTGAAGCTTTTCATGGACAGTTACAAAAATTGGAAACTGACACTGACAATCGCGGGACGCGAAAACAGGAACACAACAATTACAGGTCACATCCGCCACAATTCCGCGATGAAAGAAATAATAACTGGACATGACAAGCTATTCTTACAACGTAAATCATGACCAAAACAGACACCAACCGTATGACAGTCGTTGGCAGAGTAGTAATAATTACAGGGAAAGATCACCTCTCCGCGGTAATGACTATCACAGAGACAATCCGAGAAACAGACAATATGGGAACCAAAACAATTATTATCAAGGGAGACAGAATAACATCAGACGCAACGGTCCACCGCACAATTACGATTCCGGCAGAAATTCTCCACCACATGACCGACAAAAAAGAAACTATGTAAACTACCGACAAAACGACAGACCTTAATTTCATCAGAACTGGCGGAATTCAAACAGGGTAGGGCCCTCTCGACAAGGTGAATCTGTAGAAGTTAGATCTCCAAATCCCAATAACGACGTGCGCCAACAAAGAGACAATAGGCAATGACTCACACCGCTGGCAGCCACAAAACGTACTTATGAAGCTGACGACGTAGCTGCCGTGGCTAGTATTTAAGTAAAAATGGAAGACATTAGAGACATCTTACTCCAGAAACACGACGTAAATATAACCAAATTGCATATCCTGTAATTCACATTATAGTAAATGACGTAAAATTTACGGCAGTACTTGACTCTGGCAGTTCCATTTCAGCAATTAGTGAAACAGCCTTTAGCAAATGCAACAAATCGAACGATTGCCCCACACTTTCGTTACGTAAGATTAAATTACAAGGTGCAATCGTTGGAATAAGTGTAGATGTACGCCAACAAACCAACTTAGAATTCTTTTCTCAAAGCCACAGCTCCTCTACGAACTTTCTTATTGTTCCATTATTGTTGACGGAAATTATATTGGTAGTAGACTTTTGAGTGAATACAAAGCAATCTTAAAGTTTCACGATGCTGAAATAAGTTTAGAGAAAGAAGGTAAGTCAATAGCTTTGAAATTTAAAGATTGGCTCTCAAACCATGACGAGGAAATTAATCGGCTTTACCTTCTGTTAGACAACAGTTCGGAATTTTCGACGGAACTCTTCTGTTAGACAACAGTTCGGAATTTTCGACGGAACTAGACACTAACAATCACTGTGTAAGTATTGACAGGGATGATGTCGACGGCGTATTTGATACTAATAAGATAATTCAGAATAAAATTCAAACAATTGAGAATTGTAATGACACTGATAGGCAGGACCTTTTTGAGATTTTGCAAGCACATTCCACAGTTTTCACTCACAAAACAGGAACCATCAAGGGATTTCAATACCAATTTCGTGTTCGTGAACATACTAAATTTTCTGTTAGACCATACGTAATTCCGGCACATTATAGGGACTGTGTTAGAACAGAAATACAGTCTATGCTTGACGAGGGAATTATTGAGCCTGCAGTAAGCTCATACAACAATCCATTACATGTTGTTGAGAAGAAAAATGGATCGATCAAGCTTGTCTTTGATTCGAGACAAATCAATACTATCATCATTCATGATAGGCCGCAAACGTTGGAAGAACTTCTTCAAAATTTTAATGGTGTAAAAGTGTTGTCTTCCATTGATCTCAGATACAGCTTTTATCAGATCGAACTTCATCCAGAATGTAGAAAATACATAGTTTTTCTTTGTTTCGGCGTTTGTTGTCAATTTCGGAAACTTCCTTTTGGTCCGAACATTTCTTCAGCAGAATTCATTCGTGGGCTAAATTCCATATTACCTGAGTTCTTAAAACGTCACATCACCTTATATGTGGACGATATTCTGATAGCAGAAACCTCATGGGAACAACATAATCGCATCCTCAACAGCGTGTTACATATTTTTGCAGAATCTGGAATTACAGTTAACTTGGAAAAGTCTAAATTCGGTAGGACAAAGGCGAAGTTTTTGGGACATATGATTTCTTTTGAAGGCATTCAGCCGGATCCTGAAAAGTTAGAAGCAATCAGAGCCATTCCAGTTCAATCCAAAAAAAAACAAGTCCGCAGTTTTCTAGGTCTTGTAAATTTTTACCGTCGTTTTCTGAATATGCAAATTCTAGTTACACCAAAACTTTATTCTATCACTGGAAAAAAATATTATTTGAAAATAGGACTAACAGGCACAGCTGGAATTCAATTCTTTGAAAGACGCGCTACTTAACGCGCCAATAGTAGCTCATCCAGATCTGTCACAGGATTTCTGCCTTAGCATGGATTCTTCTAAAGTCGGTCTTGGTGCCCATTTATTTCAAGAAGCCATAGAAAATGACGCTACCGTTCAGAAAACCATTGCTTTTGCTAGCCGAGTGCTAACAAAATCTCAAAAAAATTATTCCATTACTGAATTAGAAGCTGTAGCTACCGTTTGGGCATTTAACAAATTCCGTTTCTTTCTGTCTGGTAAGCACGTAAAATTATACAGTGATCATCGTGCATTACAATTTCTTATGTCCTCAAAATTAAATCATGATAGCTTAAAACGTTGGGCATTGTTTCTGCAAGAATTCCACTTCACAATAGAATACATTCCCGGCAAGGAGAACATTGTTGCGGACGCACTGTCACGCGCACCGGCTGGGCTTGAGAAAAGTAACACAGAAGGCAACCTCGAGAAAAATTTCAGTATTCTTTACATTCAGAAAGTCGCCTTTAAAAACTTCATCACCACATCTTTAAAGGACATTGCTCATGAACAAGATAAAGATCCTATTTGGAAAAACATCAAAAGTAAATAACATGAAAAGACATACACACAGATTCGAAATTATTATCTGGTTAGAAACAACATACTCTTCAAACGCTGCACTATTGATGGCAAGCTATGGGTACTTTGCATTCCTGACGATTTTGTTAATAGGCTCATTCATTCATTTCAGCTATGCCCATTTTTGTCCACGAAAATGTTATCATATTCTTCGGACGACTTGTTATTTTAACAATATGGAAAAGAGAATTCGAAGAGTCTTGTCTATTTGTAAACGTTGTCAAAAGGGTAAACCATCTACCATCTCACATCGTGCTCCGTTATTTCCTATTATTCTTTCTAAATTAAAAGAATATGTTGCTGTTGATCTCTTGAGACCCCTTGTCAGAACATCGAATGGATTTTCGAACGTTCTAGTAGCTGTTGAACTTACTTCAAAATTTGTTTCTTTCACTCCGTTACGTAAAACCCCTGGGCGGTCTATGTCCAACGCCTTTGTTAAAAATTTCTTACGTGAAGTTTGCCACGTTTGCTAAAGTCATTTCAGATAACGGACCGCAATTCATATCTGCTGTTTGGTCACGCATGCTTCGGAATCATAAAATCAAACCTGTTTTTATTTCATTGTACAAACCACATTGTAACCCCTCTGAATGGATTATGAAAGAAATCAATAAGCTTTGCAGACTTTATTGTCACAGAAAGCATCAGTATTGGGACAGATATTTACACTTATTTCGAAACGTGCTGAATGAAATGCCTCATGACTCCAGTGCTTTACCACCTATTCTTTTAGCGAAGAATGAAGAACCACCGAACAGAATCAGAGAGCTTGTACCTTTTCCGAATACACGTAAACTTCGACACAAAGACATAACTGATTTGGCTATTAATAATATAAATTCTGCTGCAGACAGAAGGAGACATCTACACGGTAAAGCAAATGCAAAGAAACTATATATTGGTCAGAAAGTTCTCGTTAAAGCTCATTCATTGTCACATAAGAAGGAACACTTGAGTCACAAATTCTTTCTGGTTTACAATGGATCTTACAGAATCCAACGTGTACCACATGATAATTGCGTTGAAGCTGAAACTCTGCATACTAGGAAGAGTAAAGGTTTACACCATATTTCACATGTAAAACCGTTTATTGAAAGATAATCTGCTTTTTAACTTAGTCTTTGCCATAATATTTTTCACTTCACGCTATTAGTACGCTTTGTCACACTTAGAAACTGTTAACATGCAAAAATCTTTTCAAGCTAACTATCCAGTCTAGAACCTAGGTAACGTATTTATACAGTAATTACGAACGCATTTTATAGTGAACAGACAACACAGTGTTGTTGTGTGTACATTATTCCTTGTTCTTGCATGACTACGTAACGACTGTAAGGCTTACATATTTAGAACATATACTGGTACTGCTAATGACATTGTAATGCAACATTTTGGTTTACTTGAAAATACATTATGGATTTAAAGTGCTTTCTGAGAGATACCAGATGACACAGTGGTTAGTTTATTTCACTGCTACACGATTATATCACGACGCTACTAATGAATGACAGAATTTATATTCTTGGTTTTGCGGCGTATCTGTTTTGCATCTGCACAGTTTTTGTGAATTCTTCTGGAAAGTGAAACATGTTTTTGTAGTAACTTTTGTGGTATAGCTACAATGAGTCAGCCTTTTTCGTAGCACAACAATACGTTACAGTATAGCACTTTCTTGATCGCGGTAATGTACGTAATAACTACGATATCTATACACATAGCATTTCATTTTGTTTATTACGAGGGAAGCACATTGACTTCTACAGAACTTTGCTTATGGACGACGATAATTACGACACGTGGCACATTTTTACCCTTAAGTAATGACAGAGATTATCTTACGACAAGACGCACAGTTTAGCGCTGCAGTATAAGTATTTAAGTGATTAATTTTGTACTTAAAACATTTATTTTTACAGGTTATTGAATCACAAAGATATAAAGAAAGTTTTCGGTGATACATTTCATTCGATTGCTGTAATCTGTAACACCTGAGGGTATACAGTACAGTGTGCTCTCTGCCGCCGTTGGATAAGCAGCTGCCAGCAGCAAGTCATATACTCTTAGCTGACTTATTTGTTACACAGTTTAATTCTTAATTTCTTTGCCTGTTTTTGGGTACTTGCATTGTTTAATTCATAAATTTCGGGCGTATTATAATATTTGAGAGTTGTAGCATTGCGCTTTAGTACCTGAATAGTGTAAAATCGCGTAGTCTCCTTCCGCCGCCGAGCAGTGTGTCAGCAGTGCGCAAGTAGCAGCATTACTGCATTTACTAGGCAATCTTGTATTTTAATAACTGTTTAAATTTTGTGTTGAATTGTTTGTCCTCTCTGTAGATTAGTTCAGACGTTCTTCGCACAACAGTTTTTATAATGGATAGGGACTGCAACTGCTGTGTTCAGATGCAGGCTCAGTTGGCATCCCTTCGCTCCCAGCTTCAGGCAGTGTTGGCTTCGGTCACACAGCTTGAGGCTGTTGCCAATGGGCATCACTGAGGGGGTCCGGATGGGGGTTTGTCGGGGACGGCCAGCTCGTCCCACGCATCCCCCGATCGGACTACGGCTGTGGCTGCCCGGGATACTGCCCACATTGAGGCTGACCCCTCACCCTTGGTAGAGTGGGAGGTCATTTCGAGGTGTGGCAGAGGGCGAAAGACATTCCAGAGGGCTGGTGGAAGGCCTCTCCAGAGGTTTCCCCTCAGTCTGCAAGGCTGATTATTCCCAGGAAGATACTATTTTCCTTTACTTCTGGAAGGCGTTCGATACAGTTCTGCACTGTCGCCCAATAAACAAATTAAGAGCCTATGGAATATCAGACCAGCTGTGTGGCTGGATTGAGGAGTTTTTAGCAAACAGAACACAGCTTGTTGTTCTCAATGGAGAGACGTCTACAGACGTTAAAGTAACCTCTGGCGTGCTACAAGGGAGTGTTATGGGACCATTACTTTTCACAATAGATATAAATGACCTAGTAGTTATTTAACAGAGAAAAAAACATTTTTTTACTACGTCAGCGACACATGTTTACGCAATTACACAGTTGGATAAATTCACACTTATGAAATTGTATTTCGTCTGTACTTTGTGAACTGTTCATATTTTTTCAGAACAATTGTGCTACTATGAGAGCTTTGAATGATGTATTTGGTATGGGATCATGATTTTTAAAGTACATTTGAGGTAGATGACACTATTCAAATGAGCAGAGAATTTTTTTTAGGTTTTGAAATTATTGCAGAAAGCTACGACGTTTTTGAGATTTGGCTGAGGTTTTATGATGTTATTATTATGACGACGATGTGTATTATGCTGCTGAGGTATGTTTATGATCAGTAAGCTGATGCTATATGAGGAATTTGATTATGCTATGTATTTATTATGACGAAATACTGAGGAAGTATCGACGAATTTGTATATGTGTAATAAGGTAAGGAATAATGAGTAGTGGTTAGGCACTCTGATATGTGAAAGAGGATGTTGGAAACCAAGAATCATACTTTAAGAGTTATGAAATGTGTGTACATGCGTGAATTATCACAATGCCAGCGAACATTTTTTGGACACTTATATTTATAGGATTTTGTTTCTACACATTTGTAACGCAAATTCTCGACCTGTGAAATTTTTTATATGAGACTGTCACTGTAGCACAAACTGCTGTCGTAAATATTTCGGTAAGAAAGCTAAGTGTCCTTGACGTAATGCGTTATGGGCGCCCAGCTGTGACAGTCACTTGGAGAAAAAGCCATTAGGTGAAAAAAAAGAGGCTATTAACCTCGCTATTGACATTTCTTTGTAGAAAGAATTTCAAATAAGACACGCTCATACTTGAAACATATGATTACAGTTTTTCTGGTACTTACTGAAATGCCTAATGAAATAATGAGAAATATTTTATGTCTGTACACCTGATTATGACTACAGTCTTTCTAGTTGAGAGATTTTTTTACTGCCTTATGAAACGCCATATGGCCAGTGAATGATATTTTGAGCTTTGCTTTGTATATAATTAGCCTATTTTGTTTAATATCTAGTTTCTAGCTGCACTGCAGCATTGATTAAAATAAAATTTAATAGATGTACTAATGTAAATATTTTCTGTCTACAGATCCATTAAACAATAATTTTATGATGTACTCTCTTTTTTTTAAAAAAGGGAACACCAATAGACATTTCCCTTCACAGGAATAGCATAAATAATTTTTTAACGGTTTGGTAACTTGTCTGCTAGAGTAAGTTATCATGATGCATTACTTTAGTGTTAAGATGTGACATAGGTATTAGGCATGGCTATCTTTACTGTAATATTTTTTCTACTTGAGCTTTGTCATGTTTAGATGTAAGTTATTGCATTTGCTGCTGCTGTTTGCCAGGCATAGTGCTACTGAATTTCACTCTGTATTACTCTGTTAAGCCAGTTTTACTACTGATTTATTTTTCTTGTTGCTGCACATTCGCTCATATTAGTTGTAATGTTGCATTTGCTTTGCTAATTTAGATATACTGCTGCTTGCTTTGCCAATTTGCATTTTTTTGTCATTGCTGTTTGTGTTAATTTGTTATGTGTTGCTGCATTGCCTCGTCCCTTAGTATATATACCTGAGCTCAGTAGATTTAAGTTAGCTTAAGAGGGGTGGACTATATAAGAAACTAACTGTGAAGAATAGGGAAAGAATGCATTGAGAAGTTATAAGAAAAAGATTTGGGCAAAAATGAGTAATGTACAAAAAGAAATATTTACTTTGAAAGAGGATATGAACAAAACAAGGGGGTTACGGACAACAGGCTTAATAGGATTTTTTTTTTTTTTTTTTTTTTTTTTTGGCAGGAGCAAATGTTGAAATAAGAGGGAAGATCTATGGAATGAAGTTTTGGGTTGGACTGCAGTACCAGACGTCTCACTGAAAAAAAACTCTGTCCTTTCCTTTTGTGTTATTCCGCTATGTGTTTGTGTACCCTTGTGTATTTGTGTTCTTCTTGTCTTTATATGTTTACCTGATAAGAGAAATGTTGTAGAATTTTTCTAATACTATGTTATTTACTTTGTAAAGATGTTTAGACATTATTAATTCTGTTCTGCTTCAGTGCTCATGTGTGAAATTAATGTTTCGAAAACTATTCTCATTATTTTATTTATTTACTTATGTCATAATTCCGGTAACACTGATGTATCTGTTTATTTCTATTCTTTTGTAAAGCCTGTACTACTACAAATGTTATCTGTATTGTTATGTTCTTTAATGATGTATTTTGTACCTTTGTAATTGTATACTTATGTTGTAAATTTATAATTGTATACACACCAGTTCTTCAAATTAAGTTTCATTTCACTGCACACGTTTTTGTTGGTCATAGCGTACGCAGAATATGCGAGGAAAAAAGGGGATTGTTAGCATTTGTGTTGATAATTCAGCAAGGGACTGGTTAACAGCATTGCTGGTTATAAGGGCAATTCCAAAAACTTTGTGAGTGCACAAGTGGTGGTTTATGGACTTGCTATATTGTCCGCAAGACTCTTCGATGGTGATTTTGCACCTGCACAGTCGCAACAGATGGCTGCCGGCCATCTCTACAAGAACTGCAGTGGGTCTGCACCTTTGATGACCCACCAACACCATTATTTCTACAATGACTGCAGTGGTCTGCACCTCTGGTGGCCCACCAATACCATACTCTCTACCAGGACTGCAGTGGGTCTGCTCTGTGATGACCTACCTACCAATATTCTTCAAAACTTCGACTGACTCTTCTGTGCGTTTGCTTTGTTGTGGCCCATGACCTGTCTGCATGTCAAGAGTTAGCACTGTCTTTCCGTTGGAAGGACAACACTACTTCTTCAAGACTGCATGGAAATCCACAACTTCCGTGTGCATTTTCTTTTACTGCTCATACTTTGAAAAAAAATTGCATTTACTACTGTGATGAATGATCAGGACTGTCTTTATGGACTGTGAGAAAAATTTTGTTTTGACCAACATTGTATCAATAAGTGTGTGCATTTAATTTCTTTGTTATTGTAATTATGAAAAATTTTATCAAATCATTATTCCAGAATGAGATTTTCACTCTGCGGCGGAGTGTGCGCTGATATGAAACTTCCTGGCAGATTAAAACTGTGTGCCCGACCGAGACTCGAACTCGGGACCTTTGCCTTTCGCGGGCAAGTGTCTACCATCTGCGCAGGAGAGCTACTGTAAAGTTTGGAAGGTAGGAGACGAGATACTGGCAGAAGTAAAGCTGTGAGTACCGGGCGTGAGTCGTGCTTCGGGAGCTCAGATGGTAGAGCACTTGCCCGCGAAAGGCAAAGGTCCCGAGTTCGAGTCTCGGACGGGCACACAGTTTTAATCTGACAGGAAGTTTCAAATCATTATTGGCCGCTGCCCAAAACAATTTGCGAAATTTTTTGTGGGGAGCATGGGGGCTACGTAAGTAGGCTGTTCAGGTTTTTATATTGGTAACACCACGTAGCGCTCTGTATGAAAATCACTGACTATGCTGTGTGTAGTCTGTGGCTGGTTGGCATTGTTGAAATATTCGCTATTGTAGTGGTGGGCAGTTGGATGTGAACAGCGCATAGCGTTGCGCAGTTGGAGGTGAGCCGCCAGCAGTGGTAGATGTGGGGAAAGAGATGGCAGAATTCTAAGAGCGGTCGATCTGGACGTGTGTCCGCCAGAAAGAGTAAATTTGTAATACTGGACATCATGAACTGAGATATATATATTATGACTTTTGAACACTATTAAGGTAAATACATTGTTTGTTCTCTATCAAAATATTTCATTTGCTAACTATGCCTATCAGTAGTTAGTACCTTCAGTAGTTAGAATCTTTTATTTAGCTGGCAGTATTGGCGCTCGTTGTATTGCAGTAGTTCGAGTAACGAAGATTTTTGTGAGTAAGTGATTCACGAAAGGTATAGGTTATTGTTAGTCGGGGCCATTCTTTTGTAGGGATTTTTGAAAGTCAGATTGCGTTGCGCTAAAAATATTGTGTGTCAGTTTAGGGTTGATCAGAATAAGTAAAGAGAGTAATGTCTGAGTACGTTCAGCTTTGCTCAGCTGTTTGAAAATCAAATAACGTAGAGGTTTATCAGCACAGTAATTCATAAATTTTTCTAAGGGGACGTTTCAACACCTTCTTCTTCGTGACAAGGTGAGGCACCAAACTAAATCTCTAACTGGATTAAGAATTTCTTAGTGAAGTGGATGCAGAATAATATCTTGTTTGAATAGTCACCGTCAGGTATACAGGATGAGTCTTGTACGACGTAACACCCCTTTTATTTCGTGAATGGTTCCAGATATTCAAACGAGGTTGTCGGCAAATGATATTACGCTAAGGGGCATGTACTTTGGCAAGTGATTAAGTGTGTAAACTCTCCTATCGTTCGAGATATTGAAGCAAGTATAATTTTTTAAATAGAACGATATACGTTCTTAACGGCATCCGAAATCGATTGAAAAGACTAGTACAGTGATATAACGCTTTTTATTGTTGAGGTTGGGGGTCTTCGCAAAAGAATCCAAGATATATTTTAAAACTGAAGACAACTCGACCGGAATAGACTATTGTGTTTTAAACACGATCCTATCGGGCTACGTTGTTGTATCAATTCGACCGTTTTCTTGTCTGCACTGCAGAACTAGTAGGAACTGTGTCATCCATCTGCAGCCCATTTCTGGTCCAACATTCCTAGCATGCAGGCATGTACACCAACGAGAATGAATTAGACACGCCATTTTTATGCGGCGAATGGTGATACGAGACCTATTGCCAAATAATGTGAGATCAGCCAGAGGGGTGTCCTTCGCATCTTGCATCGACATAAAGTCCCCTCTTATCATCTGTCACTACATCGGGCACACGGAGGACGTGATTTCGAAAGTTGTACAGAATTTTATTGATTTTCTCTGCATCGCTTGAAAGACGACACTGAATAAATTATTTGGAGTGTATTCTGCCTAAATACAATTTCGAGTAATAAATTTCAAGTAATATTTATAGATACATTTCTCCTACAGCTGGTGGTTTACTTTCAGAAATATTCAGGTGTCTCCAGGCAAAGACATGTCACTTCTTTTTTTTCCAAATCCAAGAAACTTAATACAGTAGTTTCCTTTTCCTCTTGATTACCGACTCATAAGCATACCGACGAAGCAGAGTTTGCGAACCACTGGAATGGGCAGCTGAGAATCCACGCTGGCTTCGTCAGGTACAACAGCAACGACCATAAAGCGTAGATCTGTCGTGCGGCGTCATAGGAAATTGCGATGTGGGACCTTACTTCATCCCAGGGATGTTAAATGGAATTACGTATGCACACTTTCTTACAAACATTCTGTCTGACCTTTTACAAGTTTACCACTGGATAAGCAACAGTGTATATGGTTCCAACACGAAGGCTTCCCAGCACACTCGTCCTGTGTTTCAAGGCAAACACTGAGTGAAAAGTTTCCTAACAGTTGTGTAGGACTTAATGCTGCAGTACAGTGTTGGCACGGTTTCTTGATTTGACTCCTCTTGATTTCTTTCTACGTGCAGCACTTAAAGATGCAGTCTATAACGAAGCGCCGAATCCACCAGACAATATGCGCCGTCCAAGCGCCGCAGCATGAAACGCCTTATCGTCCTCTGTACTTCTATCTGTTCATTTATCTCTCGAACGGTGATTGAAAAAGTGCCTTGCAATCGATGGTAAACAGAAACATACTTACGTAAAGAGTAAAACTACAATGTGTTAAGAAAAATATTTATTTTGTGGGTGACGTCGTCAGTCACTCTGAATAAATTGTTTGGAGTGTATCCGTCCAATCACAATTTCGAGTAATAAATTTCAACTAATATTTATAGACACATCTATCCGACAGCTGGTGGTTTACTTTAAGAACATTCAGGTGTCTCCAGGCAAAAACATGTCAGTTCTTTTTTTTCCAAATCCAAGAAACTTAATACAGTAGTTTTCTTTTTATCTTGATTAAGGCTTTTTATCATTTTGAAGTATGCAGAAATGGAGTGGGCTTAAGGGGAAAAGTGCCTGGCGAAACGGTAGCTGTTTCCACAAAAACATGGAAACGTAGACACATCTGAAACGTTTTACCAAGCCTCATCTGATACACCAGAAGGTAGCATATTCCGTAGTTCTAGATACAAAAATCATAGCTGATCCTCTACCTATGTCATGTAAGAAATGAGGTCTTATCTTACGAGCATAGGCCTGTCTCGATACATGTAACGACAGAGCCTCTAGTGAGAGCTCTGGTTGGCGGTGTTTACACCGCAGTAGATGACTTTGGCCACATTAATTTCCTATTTTAGAACACTGCTCGAATTCTCTTGCGAAGTATTTCAACCTCAACATTAACGATCGTTACACCACTATACTAGTATTTTCAAGCGCTTTTGGATGCCGTTAAAAATATCTCGATCTAGTTCAAAAAATCATACTTGCTTCAAAATCTCGATCGATACACGAGTTAACACACTTTATAACATACAAAAGCACATGCTCCTTAGCGTACTATCATTTGCTGAAAACCTTGTTTCGAAATATGGAACCCTCCACGAGACACAGTGAAAGGAGTGTTACGTCTTAAGTGAGTCGCCCTGTGGAACTCGCTTCAGGAGGGACCCATGTAAGTGTGTTTGGAACCTTGCTTTTCATGAACTGTTCTATTGACCTGGCAGACAATATTAAGCTGCAGAATTTTGCCATACAATGCGGTTCTCTACGACGTGGTACTGTCTGAAAAAAAGATGCACAAATATTGAGATAGATTTTAATCAAATTTCCATTTGATTCAAAGGTTGGACACTCGCTTTAAATGATCAGAAATATAAAATTGTGCGCTTCACCAACAGAAATAAAACGCGTTATCTTATGATTACAGCATCGATTAGTCACCAGTGGAATCAGTTCTCACAAATACTTAGGTATTTGTTGAAAAAATCAGCAATCAGTTGCACAAAAGAAGTTTTATTTGTTTACCGGTTTCAGGCACCTAGTGCCCTCCTTCAGAAGGTTGTAATTATCGTATTACTAGCGAACATCAAAAATAAGCAGGTACATGCAGCATATTACTGTAGTCGCCGCTTTCAGCTGTATATGAAATTTTACAGGAACACGACCGGTTCATATCACATCTACAGGTGTACATCTACAAGATACAATCAGTATTATCGATACAACTGATCTTATGATGAAAACGTATCCCTATCCTAATAATATATGCTCTGTGACGACCAATAGGAAATACTCACACATCAGTAAAACATTTAAGCTCTGATACAGAGAAGTTAAGGGCCAAACAAATATTCTGGAGCCGGCCGGAGTGACCATGCGATTCTAGGCGCTACAGTCTGGAGCCGACCAACCGCTACGGTCGCAGGTTCGAATCCTGCCTCGGGCATGGATGTGTGTGATGTCCTTAGGTTAGTTAGGTTTAATTAGTTCTAAGTTCTAGGCGACTGATGACCTCAGAAGTTAAGTCGCATAGTGCTCAGAGCCATTTTTTTGAAATATTCTGGAGGAAACTGAAATTGTGCGGAGTCTAAATCTATCCCCCAACACACCGTTAACAGTCAGGTGGAGTTAAGACATTACAATACACTGTCGAACTTTTATTTGTGTTTCAAGAAATATAACGATGCTTGATTATTGATGATGGGCTTGTTGTTATATGCTCTTGCGTCTGGTCTATTTGGTTTTAATGATTTTCTACGCTGAATTATTTAAAGTTTATATGGTTATACGGGGTGTAACGGAGGCCTTAAGCATTCCATGACATTATAATAGCGCGAAAATGTTGTATTCTATTGTACTGTATGTTAACCGGGTACCTAGAAACGACAGAGAGGCTCCTTCCTCGCCGCAGCCGCAGTGGTCCGCAACCCCACTACGACTACCACAGTCCACTTCACCCCTCCGCCGCCCCTCACCGAACCACTCTTTCAGGGTTATTGTGTGGTTCAGCCCCCGGTGCCCCCCCCCCCCCTATCCCCAGGGAACGTCTCACACCAGACGAGTGTAACCACTATGTTTGCGTGGTAGAGTAATGGTGGTGTACGCGTACGTGGAGAACTTGTTTGTGCAGCAATCGCCAACATAGTGCAGCTGAGGCGGAATAAGGGGAACCAGCCCGCAATTGCCCAGGCAGATGGAAAACCGCCTAAAAACCATCCACAGACTGCCTGGCCTACCGGACCTCGACACAAGTCCGCCGGGCGGATTCGTGCCGGGGACCAGGCGCTCCTTCCCACTCCGGAAAGCCGCTAACCGGGCGGGAATAATGTTGTAACTTTCTTCACTATGTGTGTGGTGGCGCTAGGGCCCTTCTTGGCGTACATGAGCACATTGACTAGCAGTGTGGCCCTGCACGGCGAGCCAGTTGGAGGTTTCCTTCGCGCCGCTTCCTGGTATGCTGTGAGTTTTCCTAATCATGGGCTTTAAGTGTCGCTTACTTTCATTGTGGGTTAACACGTTTTTAATGACAGTTTCTCAACTAGTAAATCTGAACTATGACGCCCTGTTTGTTGCGGGTAACAGTATTTTGTTTTGGGAAGGTTTAGACCCTCTCCTTCCGGTACCAGGGCTTAAATGTTTTACTGATGTGGGAGTATTCCAAATTGTTTGTCATAGAGCACAGATTATTAGGATAAATATCTATTTTTATTATAAAGTCGATAGTACGTTTCCCACCTTGTAGACGTACACCTGAAGTTGTGGTCTGAAAACAGGAAACCGATCGTGTTCCTGTGAACATTCCTGTACAGCTGAAAACGGTTTGTTTCAGAAATTATTTTATATTCCTGACAACCGCAGCTGTTGAAAAGCATGATGTTAGGAAGAACTCCGCCAACAGCTGGTAAAATAGTTCTTTATTAAAACACAGGCGGTTTTGTGACTTAAAGCCGCATTATCAGGTGCAACAACGTCAAAAGATCGTAAAGTCATAGGAATACCCATCACTCATAGACAAAATTTACCACTCAGAGAATCTCGTCAATATTATGTCAAGCGAAAGGTAAAGAAGATGTGCTCCATTCTTTAAAATTTGCCTGCATTGGTGTCATGGCTAGCCAGCTCGGTGCAGGGAAAGGCAAAAGCGGCCCGCACTCTAAGGGCTGAAAGGAGGAATGAAAAGTTTTTTGAAAATATATCGCCATTAAGGAAATTATTGAAGCCAAAAAATGGTTCAAATGGCTCTGAGCACTATGGGACTTAACATCTGAGGTCATCAGTCCCCTAGAACCACTTAAACCTAACTAACCTAAGGACATCACACACATTTAGGATTCGAACCTGCCACCGTAGCGGTCGCTTGGTTCCAGACTGAAGCGCCTAGAACGGCTCGGCCACAACGGCCGGCTTTTTGAGAAACGTACGAAAATTGTTATTTGGTTTCTCGGTAAGAAATAAAGAAATATTTGTTTCGGTATTTTTGGAAATTTAACCGCTATGACTAGTAGTGGTACAAGGTACCCTCTGCCAAGCAGCATTCGGTCCCTCGTGGAGTGCGTATGTAAATGTGCATGTAGATGTAGGCGTAGATGTAAAGTGGCTCCTGTTTTTATTCTTCCCGCGGCCGTCTCATGGAGATAGATTTGACTGATTTTGACACCGCGTTTAGTGTTAAAAAAGCTGCTTGTAGTATATTATCTCCAGCCTCGCACATGTGCTTAAACAAATTTGAAGTTTAACTTTTGTTGCCAATGTAGGAACAGATTTTACATGACAAAAAAGTCACTATTTCACTGATTTTATCCTTGCATTAGGAAGGCTGCCAAATTCCAGCCAAATGATCGATTTTAAATTGATTTTTCCCGTTAGCTTACTGTCACTTAGTTTCAGGTTACACAAAATTTGGAGGGGCTAATTGCTGTTACTAAAACTTTGTTAGAAGTTCTGACTATGCTGAACGCTTTAGCTCAACAAACAAGCACTATAAAGCGACAAGCGACCATCGCCCGGGGATGTCACAATACGTGCGCACGTTGCACGAAACGTAAGGTCTCGACGACAGACCGTCAATAGGTGCTGGTGAGGCAGTTGTAGCTGGGAGATAAAATGTGGAACAGACTATTTCTGAGCCTGTAGCCTTGCAGACGTTCAAAGAACGCCTTTGGACTGACTGTTCCAAGCTAGCCTTGCAACAAACGTGCGGTACCTTTATGGAATTGTATTCATCGATCCCGAATTGCAAACCGCGACCTTTCACTACAAACTAATTGTTATTGCAAATATCCAGTGATATGCCCGCGGATATTCATTTACAATGGCTAAGTCATAGCCGTAGATTTCCGCAGATGCGCGGATATCCGTTTGTAGTATTGAGTCAGAGGAAGCTTAATGGACGTCAGCATTATGTCCTGGCTAGTGCCGAGCATAAATACAGGTAGTCAATAGCTAGTAGTTACTCTCACCTTAACTCTTCCCTTCCTAGTGTAGACGTCACCTGGGTCGGCCTGCCCTTTGTGGCAGCAGCAAAGTTGCCTAAGGTGACGGTACATTTCTGCAAACAACATACATAAGTCAATTACAACTATCAATGCCACAAGTAAAACGCTACTGATGCAACGTAGCTACTGGAAAAATATGATTTTTAACAATTTGTATTAATATCTTACCCGTCTACAATGGTCTACTCCACTGTAACCAACATGGATTATTAACTTGACGATTTTATGAAAAGGTATTCACAGTGTTCATACCGGAAACTCAAAACACCACAAAGAGATATAACAAAGAGGTTTAAGTGATTCAAAATTATTGAAAGATGAAACAAAACACACAGATTTGCTCAATAATGAATTGTCTTTTCTGTGAAAGGAATTCAACAAGCTGTGTGTAACAATATTTGTGAGGATGATCAAAAGTTTCCGTTCTAAGGCTGTACAGTGCAGAATCAGTATGCCAATCCGGAAAAATCGCCGTGAGTAGTGAGGCAATCATTCCATCGGCGATCGGATTGAAGACACGCGTTTGGTATAACACCGTGTGAAGAAATCCATAACTACTTGTTGCACATCCACGTCCGACATGAATCGTCGCCCCTTCAAGGCTTTCTCTAAGGGACAGAAGGCGTGATAATTGCATGGGGAGAGATCAGAACTGTAGAGAGGGTGCTCGTGTGTCGCACACTTGCGTTAGCGTAACTTATGCTTTACGACATTTGCGTTATGATGAAGCAGCAGCATTGCACAGCAGTCGTTTCCGACAGACATACTGCCCCGTACACGTTCTTCATTCTCCAATGGATTTCTACCCGTGTTTGGCTTACGGCAACCGATAAAACAATAACAGCACGTGGGTCCTGTTTGTACACATTCGGTAATAACGTCGCCATAGTTCAAATTTCCACATTTACCGCACGCATCTCGGAAAGACACAAATTCCATACCAGTTCCTTGCCTATATGCCAGTGTCATATACCGGTATCGGAATCGTGCTACGTGGCATATACGCCGCAGCAACGCTCTCAAACGGAAACGTTTTGATCGCCCTTCTACTATGAAACTGAAAACTTCTTGGTTGGCCGAACAGCACACGTTATCCTGGAAAGAGAATGATACCGAAACAGGCATAATATTGTATGTTCAGAAGGAAATGTGATTTGGCCACTGTTGTTCGTAAAGGCAACGGCGTCAACATTAAAATTACAGGAGGATGTCTAGTGTTAAACGCAGAGGAGAGAATGGATAGATGAAAAGGAGTACATCGATGGCTTCCACCAGCGCGAGGAACTCTCTGATTAGCGTCAGAGATTAACAGCACTTCTGAAGACATACGATTAAAGAAACCGATAGGCAATACATAATATTTCTTAGGAATTTCTAAAATCATTGAGGGAAGTGGAAATGAGAGACTTATACATCCAGTCAGTCCAAATACTTTCGAGACTAGATTACAAAAAAAGAAGAAACGTTAAGATGGTGGTTATAATGTTTTGCATGTTCCACACAGCCTCCTCCAATTGAGTACAGCAAACAGAATGTACATGCAACCACATGAAATATTCAGTAACGGCCTTCTTGGATTTTCTTCAGTTCACACGTCGCATTGCCTTCAGTGTCGATTACGCCGTAAAAGCGTTAATCTTTCATATAAATTTCTACACTTTTTCGTTTGGTGGTAGGTTTGTATTGATAACATCAAGTCTCGTACCCGCAAAGATTTTTTTTTCCAGAAAATAACTGTCCACGTTTTGTATTTCGATCGTGTCGCAGCAGGTGTCCACTCTCGGATATTTTTGTTTTTGACATAAGATGTACAACATAAACTTTACACACACTTTTCTCTTCTTCAGACCAATCTGGAGAATGTCTTGAAAACTTGATTTAGCAGTTGCTCCACTGCAATTAGTGACCCAACAACGTCGTCACACTATCGACGCTCGTCAACAACTTACCACTCCTGCTCACTACTGACTGAACGAACGCACAACATCTGTTGTTTCCAGTCGGCTAATTCAAGTTGCCGCCGTAGTTACTCCGCAGACTTCGCTTATACCCTAGGAATAAAACCAGTCTCGGAACTTTTAGGACGGACGGTGTATGCTATCCAACGTTCGTAAAAATACCATCCACACGACCCAGAACTTGACTAGGTCAGGCACTGCGCAGTCAGCCTGATAGCTCAAACTTCGAAGCTACTGACAAGAACAATGTATACAGGAAAAAAAGATATTTTTCGATCTGATTATGCAGTAGTTTGACACTGGAACGGACGAAGACACAAAAGATGCAATTCTGACGTTGGGTTTGATGATGGAGAAAGTCATAAGAAAATTCAATACAATTTCACAGGATTTGTAGACCTGGGAAAAGCGTTCGACAGTGCAAAACGATGCAAGATGTTAGAAATTTTCAGAAAAATATATGTAAGTTTTAAGGGAAGACGGACAATACGTATTATATAGAAGAAGCGACTGAGAACACAATAATTGAAGGCAAAGAACAAAGTAATGAGACTGAAACCGGTGTAAGGCAGGAATGCAGTCTTTGCCCCCTACCGTTCAGTCTATACATCAAAGCAGCTCTGTAGGAAATAAAATAGATGTTCAGGGAGGATTAAAATTCATGGTGAATAGAGATCAGTGATAAGACTAGCTGAGGACATGGCTATCCTGTGGACGAATTGTAGCAACTGTTAAGCTAAATGAAGAGTATAATGGGATTACAATGAGGACTGAGAGTAAACCAAAGAAAGACGGAAGTAATGAGGAAAAGTAGAAATGACATTAGCGATAAACTTAATATCAAGATTGAGCACCACGAAGAAGACGAAGTAAGAGATTTCTGCTGTCTTGGAAACTCAAATAACATAAGCTGGACAAAGCAAGGAGACCACAGAAAGTAGAATAACGCGGCAGAGAGGGTATTCCAAGCCAAAATAAGTTTGTTTGTATCGCATATAGGCCTTAATTTTTGGAAGAAAAGTGTGCGGCTGGAGCACAGCATCGTATGGTGGTGAAACATGGACTTTGGAAAAACCTGAAAAAAAGAGAACCACACGTTTTAGACTTGGTTTTGGAGGGATGATAAAAATAAAGATCAACTGGACTGATAAGATAAGAATCGACGAGGGGAAGAGCAGTTGGAAAACAATGATGATAAGAGTGAGTAACTTCCATCGTATTAAGAGGTGCTGTATACAGTAAAAAGTTTGGGTAAGACAGAGACTGGAATACATTCGTCAAAATTTGACAATCTTGAGTACAAGCGCTGCCCTGACGTGAGGACATTGGGGAAAGAAAAGGATGTGGCGGCGGGCCCGCAACGAACCATAAGACAAAAACGTGAAATTATATAGACATATTAATTTTATTTTGAGATCTGAAAACGGTCGTTTGGGTCAGTCGAATCAAGTTCCGTCTCTAATGATCGTACTTTCGACGGGTCGTTAAACACTAAATTTCCTTCCTTTCGAAACCCGTTATCTTAGATTTTGTAGGAAAATAAAAACTATTTTACTGAACTAAAGTGTCTTACGAGACAAGAATACGTATTCGACGCTCGCATTTCAGTAAGTTGTAATCTATTTGCAGGAGGATAGTGACAGCCTAAGGTTTGAGACGGTTGCTGGTCACTTACTTGTACCTGAAGCGAGACGTCCCGCCGTGGACCACTCTTCTTAGCTGGCAATGAGATGCTTAGATTGCAGTAAGCTCAGTTTTAGTGATCTGGTTGTTGCTAGTTCTTCTCCTCTATCTGAGCGCGCTCCTTACTCGCATCGATGCAAGCGTCAAAGGAATGCTACGCAACGGCACACATTGTTTCAGGCGGTAACCCATTGTTACTGGTATAGCCCGAGGCCAACAGTGGGCTACAGCCCTAAGCATTCAAACGTCACAATTTTTTATTGTTAACGAGTTATATCATTTCCGTAACTGTGACTTCCAAAAATTGTTAGAAATGGTATGACTGATAGTTTCAACAAGGAATTTTTTCAGTTAATCGTTCGTACAATCTGCTTCGAAAAGGAAATACGCTTCGTTAATCCTGGTAGCCCCATGGTAGAAATTAATGGTGGTCACAAGCTGTCTGAAAAGCTTGTAAGGTTGTTGCAGGGTAGGTTGGTCTGAGGAATAATGGTTACAAAAAAAAATTCGATGCTTTGCACCGTTTCTGAATCAATTAGCACTGAATTTAGCAAATAAGGCAACTGCGCATGCAAACTGAAGCGACCTGCCACATACAGGGTGACACAGAGTAACGGGCATGTTTGAAATGAGTAGTGGCAGCCATGGACAGATGGGAGCACTGCGGGTTAGTGACAGCGAGTAAACGGCCTCCCATTTCAGTAATCATGGATGAGCGGAACGGACAACAGCGTGCGTTAGCCACAAAAATATTTTATAAAAACAATGATAGTTTGGTAGCGGCGCAGGACGTCGTGGTGCCGTTCCGAGGAAACATGCGATAAAATGTTGGATTAATAACTTGGAAGAAACTGGATCTGTGCTCAAGAAGAAACCAACAGGATGTCCAAGAAGTGTGCGTTCTCCAGCGAACATTGATGTTGTATGCGAGTCTGTCTTACAGAGCCCACGGCGCTCAATTCGTAAGCAAACAGAAGTGGTTGGAATGTCCCGGGAGAGTGTTCGCAGAATTCCTCACCTTGATTTAAAATTTCATCCGTACAAACTACAGATGGTGCAATTGAAGGACAACGATTACCGGTTGCGATTAGGATTCTGTCAACAAATGATAACAACCGTGTGATCTCAAGATTCGGTAGCATTCCCTGGTCCCCCTAGATCGGCAAACTTATCCGTTTGTAATTTTTTCTTGTGGGGCTACCTCAAGAGCAAAGTCTACCGACTCGACTAAGAAACCTGTAAGAGTTAAAACAGAGAATTCGGGATGCAGTTTACAGTATCCTAGCTGAGATAATGCAGCGGTCAATGAGGAATCTCAACAGTAGATTTCACGAATGTATTCGTACAGGAGGACGCCATCTAAAGGACGTAATTTTAAAAAATGATAAATGCCATCAATGTGTCGTAAATGGCAAAGTTGTAAAGTTACAATTACTATGAATGCAATTTCTTCCCTTCATCACTTCTGCACTCCTGCTCATAAATTAAGGATAATTGCAGAATGTGGTGCCACACAACGTGGCACTACACAAAACTGGCGATAATAGCATAGGCACATAGGGAACACACACGACACAGATATGTAAGTCCACAGTATAGGTGATAAGTTGAGATAACCGTCCAGAAACACATGTGCTACAAAACGCGCATGTTCCCTAACATCAATATTGGATATAATCACCATGCACACGTACATAGGCCGCACAACGGGTTGGCATACTTAGGATCAGGTGGTCGAGCAGCTACTGGGGTATAGCGTCCCATTCTTGCACCAGTGCCTGTCGGAGCTCCTGAAGTGTCCTAGGGGTTTGAAGACATGCAGCGACGCGTCGACCGAGAGCATCCCACACGTACTCCATGAGGTTTAGTCTGGAGAACAGGCAGACCACTCCATTCGCCTGATATCTTCTGTTCAAAGGTAATATTCCACGATGGCAGCTCGGTGGGGCCGTGCATTATTATCCATCAGGCGGAAAGTGGGACCCACTGCACCCCTGAAAAGGCGTACTGGTGAAAAATGACGTCCTAATACACCTGACGTGTCACAGTTCCTCCGTCAAAGACATGCAGGGGTGTACGTGCACCAATCATAATCCCACCCCACACCATCAAACCACGACCTCCGTACAGGTCCCTTTCAAAGACATTAAGTGGTTGGTATCTGGTTCCTGGTTCACACCAGATGAAAACATGGCGAGAATCACTGTTAAGACTATACCTGGACTTGTCCATGAACCTAACCTGGGACCACTGTTCCATTGACCGTGTACTGTGTGCTTGACACCAGGCTTTACGGGCTCTCCTGTGACTAGGGGTCAGTAGAAGGCACCTTTCAGATCTCTGGGCGAATAAACCATGTCTGTTCAGTCGTCCGTAGACTTTGTCTGGAGACAACTGTTCCAGTGGCTGCGGTAAGGTCCCGAGCCTACTGCAGTACCCGTGGCCGTCAGCGGGCACTGATGGTGAGATATCGGTCTTCTTGTGGTGTTATACACTGTGGACGTCCCGTACTGTAGCGCCTGGACACGTTTCCTGTCTACTGGACTCGTTGCCATAGTCTTGAGATCACACTTTGTGCTATGACTTGCTGTGTTTGACCAGCCTCCAGTCGCCCTAGTATTCTACCCTTCATAATGTCATCAATATGTGTTCTTTGAGCCATTTTCAACACACAGTCACAATTAGCACATCTGAAAACGTCTTCACACTTACTCGATACACCGTATTCTGACATGCACCAACACACCTCATCGTATGTGGACTGCTGCCAGCGCCACCGTGCGACGACCGCAGGTCAAATACACCGCATGGCCACACCTCGAGGTGATTTGTACCCGCAAACCGCCCACTAGACCGTTGTTTCACCATGTATCAGCCTTATCCTTAATTTATGAGCGTGAGTGTAGTTTTATTGGATTGTGCAAAATTTCACGTGTGTCACCCAGTACAACTAGTGACAGTAGATTACAGCTCACATGACTGCTGAACCGCTGGCTCGGGCTGAATCCTTATCAGCGTCTCATGTTCAATTTCCATATCGCTACCTCGTTTGGTTTTAAGTAACCAAACGAACAACACATTTGGAAACTCCATCTCTGGCGGGCCGCTTGAATTTTCACACCTGATCAGCTAACTGCAATGCTAGTTAAACGACAAACGGTGCAACGTACGGAACTTTTTTTTCTAAACAGTTATTTCTTAGCACAATCTACCCTGCAACACCATTACAACCTTTTCAGACTGTTTCTGACCATCATCTATATAACGAGCAGTTAAATGAAACAGAGACAGATGGAAGGAAGTAAGTGAAGTAATCGCGATAACTGTTAGTTCATTTATTCCACTGTGAGATAAGACAGTCAGTGCCTTCACGGAAAAATGTTCGCGGTTGCCCGCGGAGCAATGATCGTACCCTTGTGTGTACCTCTTCGTTCAAAGCAAATCGACGGCCAGGAATTTCTTCTTTCAGGGCTCCAAATATACGGAAACCGCATGGGAAGAAATCGGGACTGTATGAAGGATGTGGAATGGCTTCTCAGTGAAACTTCTGCAACGTACTCGAAATCTCCTTGACCACACGTGGGTGGGCTTCGGACGAAGAGGTACTTCTGTATAAAATACATTCCATAAGCAACCACCAACATTTTTCCGTGGAGGTATTGACCGTCTTCTCTCACAGTAAGATAAATATATTAACAATTATGGCTATTGATTTTGCAATAATGAACACTTTACTTACTTTTTTTCGACCTGTCTAATTTACTTTTGTGTGACCTTTATAAAATAAACGGAAAAATTCATAGTGTAGTTTGACGAAGGTATTCCAGTCAGGGGAAATGTTAGAAAACAATCTACTGTCATAAATCAGATTTAATAAAGAAATAAGCACTTTTATTCTGAGCAGTGTGTCGTATGGGTGACAATAAAATTCAAAATGGAATTACAATGCGTCTTTCCCTTCGGTGTCCAAAACGGTTAACACAGGAAAGTTTCGAGCTGTGAAATCACATGCTTTTAAAAGTAGAAAAAAATGAGAGAAATCTCATACAAGAACAAAATAATTAACAGAAGTTATGGTTTTACCATGGTGCCTTCCGCTGATTTTCATCTGATTTTTTTAACAGCCACTCTCTGCGAAGCTCGGCAGTCCTTATCTGTTAACACACGAGGCCTGCCTGGTCTTTGTTCAGTTTTGTTTGTTCCTTCTCGTTTCCACTTCGCAGTCACATCGTCAACAGTCAACCTGGGCAGCTTTAGATGGGTTGTAACGTCCTTGATGGACTTGTTGCTGAGATGACTTCCAATGACTAGTCCATGTTCCGAGTCAAGGAGCTATGCATTCTGCTAATACTGCTCCTCTACTGACAACACAAAACTCTCCGTTTCCTTTTAAATCGGCTGGACCAGTTCTCGTGATATCTAGTGGTCAATCCGTATTACATAATGAGTGTCGGTACACTTTTGAGTAGATAGCGTAATTACATTGAGGATGTACAGAAATTTCAGCCAGCGGATAAATCCCCAACAATGCAAGAAGGTAAGAGAAAATAATAAAAAGTATTATCCAACAATTCCAGAAAGTGCCTTAGTTATTTTGTTTAAATGGCTCTGAGCACTATAGGATTTAACTTCTGAGGTCATCAGTCCCCTAGAACTTAGAACTACTTAAACCTAACTAACCTAAGGACATCACACACATCCATGCACGAGGCAGGATTCGAACCTGGGACCGTAGCGGTCGCGCGTTTCCAGACTGTGGCGCGTAGAACCGCTCGGCCCTTAGTTATATGTCTGGTTATTTCTCCCATGTGTCTTTCTTCTTCATTTCTTTCCCTTGTATCACATAGTCGTGGTCTGTGTTACGGCATAAAATCAAGTGCCAGCACACCAGTCGGGAACGATAGAGAAGAGATGGCTTTGAGAAGACGTCAGTCAATCGTGCGCCGACCGACACTTCTCCAGGACGACAACACGACAGCAGCGGCGTTTATGTGATTAGGGCATAAGTGACTGGTGACGGCCCAGGTCAACAGCAGCTTCAAGATTAGCGACTTGGGTAGAAGCGCCAACGATAGTCACTTCGCTTGTACTCTCAATGTAGCGCAGGCTTAGGACTGACTATACTGAAGAAGATTCGTTATTTTGCATGTGACAATCTGTGTAATTGTAAAAGTTAAATACTGTAATTTTCTTTTTGTAATAAAACTCATTAATACGATTTGTTTGAATGTATGCAGGCTTCCTAGACACCACAGTCTAGAGGTTACAACGCTGCCTTAAGGACAGATACCCAATGTTTTCGAGTACCTGGTGGAGACAAATTACTGGAGATTCCGTCAGGAAGCGTCACTTTCTAGAGTTTTACGTATTGCGGGGAAAAGGGAGTGACTTCCCGTGTACGAGAGCGCAAATTCTCTTTACTCCTCCCCACATTTTTAGGCGATCATTGCCTATTAGTGAGCGCGCAAGTTTCCGATAGGAAGATGAATCATTTATCAGGGCGTGGAGCTACTAGTTATCTGGAGCTTGTATTCACTGAACGAAGCGGACTTCTACAACCAGTCGATTCCATTGCGGCACAAAACAACGGTATAAGCTAGGTACAATAACGTCCTGACAGAATTCAGCATCTGTGTTGATATGAAAATTATTATATATTTATTTTTCCCTCTCAGGTGTACATTTTTTTACGCTATGACTAGCTTCGGTCACATTCGATGATATTCATATTGATGAAGGTGCGTAAGGAACACGTCGTCAGTACAGGAACTACACGTCAGACTACTCCAGTATACAGACAATGACGAGTTGGTTATGCAAGTCCATGGTCCTTTCACGTCAATGTTATCACCGCCTATATTCACCGTCAACGTGCAATAACCATTCACAGATGGCAGGTGGTAGCACCAGCATAGTCTGTGAGCGGTAGGGTAGAGGATAATAGTATAGTCTATGTAAGTTGAAGTGCGGAAGGGGGGGGGGGGAGCAATGAAAGGAAAGTTATGGGTTACTGATGTCGGCTACATCGAGACATTACACGGAATCAGCGGCGACGAGTGAAAATGTGCACCGGACCGGGATTCAAACCCGGATTCTCCTGCTTAGTAGGCAGGTTTGTTAACGACTGCACCATCCGGGACATGTTCGGAAGAACAGAAACCACGAATTCATATAATAATAGCACAGTCGTTCTCGTAATGCGGAAACGGAATGATGTACTTGACGTCCAAAAGGACATGATCATTGGCTTCGGGCCACGGATGTAAGAATTTCCGAAAACAATAAGTTTGTAAACCATCTGCGTGCCTCCGTGGTTACAGTATACCGCGCTTAGCAAAATGACGCTGTCCAAAGCCGGCGCCGTGGCAACTGTGGTGCACCACGGTTCGTAATTGACAAGGGCGAACGACTGGTGCGTAGATGTGTACGGGCGAACAGACGTGCAACTGTTGAGCAGCTGACCACCCAGACGAACCATGAGGCCACCAACAGCGTCTCCACAACGACTGTTCAGCGAACGTTGCTACGTATAAGCCTACGCAGCAGGTACCTGTTTCATAGACTCATGCTGATTATTGTTCATCGGCAACGAAGACTGGAATTTACACGCCAGTAGCACAACTGTTCGTCCACTGAGTGACGATGGGTGGCCTTTTCAGATCAATCACATGTTATGCTCCATCTGTCAGATGATCATCGGTGTGTATGGAGTGAAACGTATAAAAGCAAGGGTCCAGTCCAGAGGAGGGAGCGTTATGGTCTGGCGAAAGTTTTCGTGTCATTCACTCGGTAACATCGTGATTCTGGAAATAACATTGGATGAAAACAACTATACATGTGCCCTTAGGGACCATATGCTGTTTGTATTTTCCACTGCAGGAAGGTATTTACCAGCAGGGCAGTGCCAACGTGTCGCGCGTAGTCCTAAAAGCAGCAGGATGAGTTTACTGTTCTATTCTGGCCACCATTCTCTCCGAATTTATACCCAATAGAGAATTTGTGTGAACACCTCGAGCGGGCTGTTCGCGCTATGGATACTCAACCGAGAAACGTAGCGTAATTGGCCACGGCGCTGGAGTCGGCATGGCTCTACATCGATGTCGGTATCTTCCAGAAATTCCGTAACTCTCTGCCTGCATGTCCGCGTTGCAGTAGGTCGTTATTCAGACATCTGACAGTTGGTCACAATAATGTGCCTGTGGCTGGATCGAAAGTGGTCTAAACCAGTCATACCATGGACAATGTGCAACGGAGACTCAAAAGTAAACTACATATAAAAATTTAAAATTACCTATTTATTAGTGACTTCCAGAACAGTTACTAAATTTTCAGGTATGATGAATTTACGATTGACTCACTGACTGAATTTCTGCCTAGTTGCTACAACAAACTACAAGTTTCAGAGAATCTCAAGCAACTGTAATCAGAGAGTATTTGTAGCTCTTCGTACAGTTTTCAGCTGGAAGACAGTAAAGAGCACCCAGACAGCTAGGGTTGTATATCTGCTTTGCCGTACGGTAGAAAACAAAATTCTGCAGCTAAAATTCCCAGTGGGAACGACTGAAGGACAGGGGACGCACTTTTTTAAGCATATGGACAAACTGCAAGTCCATCTGCTGCTGCTTACTTCTCCTGTTATAATTTCATCTTTTTTCGAAATCCTCACCTCTGCCAACCTCCTCGCATCAGAACGTCCTAATTTATTTTTTGGTTGTGTATTAATTTCTGTCTTTCTCAAACGTTTTTGCCCTCTACAGCTACCTCTCATGCCATTGAAGTTATTCTCTGATGTCTTAGTATATGTCCTATCAACCTATCCCTTCTCCTTAAAAGTGTTTTCCGTATGTTCCTTTCTTCGCCGATTGTGTGGAACGTCCTCATTAATTATCTTACCAGTTCTTCTTATTTTCAATATTCTTCTATAGTACCACATCTCAAAACCTACTACTCTCTTCTGTTCCGGTTTTCCCGAATTCCATGATTCGCAAACGTACATTTTCAGCTATTTCTTGCTCATACGAAGGCGTATGTTTGACAATAATAGATTTCTTTTGGCCAGGAACATCCGCGCTGCCTGTACTAGTCCACTTTTTATGTGCTCCTTGTTTCGTCCGTCATGTGTTATTTTGCTTCCGAGGCAGCAATATTCCCTAACATCCTCTACTACGTGGTCACCAATGTTGGGCTGTTATTTTACTCACTATTCTCATTTCTGCTAATTTTCATAACTTTCGTCTTTCTTCGGTTTACTCTCAAACCGTATTACAAGTATCTACTCAGTAGACTGTTCATTCCATTCAACAGATTCTGTAATTCTTCTTCACATTCGTTGAAGGTCATCACCGAATCTTTGATATCCTTTCATCCTGAATTTCAGTCCCCCTCTTGACTCTTTGTTTTATTTCTATCATTGCTTCCTGGATGTATACGCAGAACATTAATGTCGAAAATTAAGTTACTACTTTATTTATTGCAGAGAAAAATATTTTTAATAAGTATCATTTGTCAAAGTAAACACATGCCTGTACAAGCTACATTTGACCCAAAACTAACATTACAAGTGATAGCAGAGAAATAAATTGTGCCTGCTTTCCCATCTGCTGCTGCAAGTTTGACCGCTACGGACCCGCCAGGTGTTGAGTGGCTGAGCATGGAGCAGATAGCTTAAGAAACAGCCATTCGAGGACAGGGCCCTGTGAGCATAGTGATGGAGCTGTCCCAGCTGCTTGAATGGTTCGTAGGTGAGCCGGCGCAGTTGACGACGGGAGAGTGGACAGACGGGAGTTCTGAATTAAATAGCGTTTAGTTGCCTCAGTGTTACACGTTTCTGAACGCGAGCTACCTTCCCGGGATCAGTAATCTGTAGCACACCTAGCTAGAAACAGAGTCCAAAACACAACAAGTTCGCCGGCCGGAGTGGCCGAGCGGTTCTAGGCCCTTCAGTCTGGAACCGCGCGACCGCTACGGTCGCAGGTTCGAATCCTGCCTCGGGCATGGATGTGTGTGATGTCCTTAGGTTAGTTAGGTTTAAGTAGTTCTAAGTTCTAGGGGACTGATGACCTGAGAAGTGAAGTCCTATAGTGCTCAGAGCCATTTGAACAACAAGTTCATCGTAAGCATATAAGATCTGTCCAGAGTGAAACGGAAAAACAGATAACCGTAAAAATGGCAGTGTACCAAACGGCGAAGTCCGGAAACATACCTTGTCAAACGGCAGCCAGAGAGAGCCTACGGCGGCTTTTTAGTGCTGCGCCCCGCGGTGGAGCTCGGTATCTGCGCGGATATCGACACCAGCACTGCTGGGGCAAAAGTGCGAGCACGGGGCGAGTCAACGGGACTTAATCGGTGAGCAGCCAATGAGTACAGAGTCTATAACGCGTTGTTCGTACAGAATTAATCATTGGTTGTTATTGGTTAAATTAGGGGCAGATAGGCTGGTTAGAATGAATTATAGGAGAGAATAGTAGGGATAGAAGGCATAATTAGCGATTTGTTTGGTAGCATGATGGATCTGCAAGTGCCACCAAAAGGGACGGTGAAAACAACAGACATGCATAAGTACCACAGTGGGAAGGTAGAGCGTGCAAGATACAATTTCGCCATGACACTGAAACGCCTCGTTAAATCCGCAGGACGAAAGGCTGTCAGTTACACTCGAACACATATAACTTTATTTAGTTGCCCAAATATTACAGTACAAAATTCTGAGCTTAACTATCGACTGAATAAGTCACACAATCTTATGGCTTAAGGCCACAACCTCTTTAACTTTTAAAACGGCTGAAGGCCCATGATTTAAAACACAACTACAATAAATTTTCAAAAGGCAGAAGGCCCAAAGCGTTATCCTTAAATAATTTTTAAAAAGGGAGGCTGAAGGCCCAAGGAATCTAAGACTTAACAATAAGGATTTTTACTTTTAAAAGGGCTGAAGGCCCATTATGCAAAACACAACTACAATAAAATTTTACAAGGCAGAAAGGCGAAGGCTTTATCCTTAAATAATCTTTCTTAAATGAGGCCGAAGGCCAAGCAATCTAAGACTTAACAAGTAAAGAATTTTAATTTTAAGATGGCTGAAGTCCCACGATTGAAAAACACAACTAGAATAAATTTTCAAAGGGTGAAAGACCCAAATCTTTATCCAGAAAAAAATATTTTTAATGAGGCTGAAGGCAAGACTTGACAAGTAAGGAACTTTAAATTGTAAAAGGGCTGAAGGCCCATTATATAAAACCCAACTAAAAGCATACAAATTCAAACCATCGACTACGAGCCATTAAAATACACAATCAAACACCAATAAGTAAAGGCAGTACAGCCAGCGGCGCTCAGAAGTTTCCGGGGTCGGTCTGCACTTGAAATATTAACGTTCGCTTAGGGGAGACAGGTATTCGGGCGAACTACACTACTGGAAATTGAAATAAGAACACCGTGAATTCATTGTCCCAGGAAGGGGAAACTTTATTGACACATTCCTGGGGTCAGATACATCACATGATCACACTGACAGAACCACAGGCACATAGACACAGGCAACAGAGCATGCACAATGTCAGCACTAGCACAGTGTATATCCACCTTTCGCAGCAATGCAGGCTGCTATTCTCCCATGGAGACGATCGTAGAGATGCTGGATGTAGTCCTGTGGAACGGCTTGCCATGCCATTTCCACCTGGCGCCTCAGTTGGACCAGCGTTCGTGCTGGACGTGCAGACCGCGTGAGACGACGCTTCATCCAGTCCCAAACATGCTCAATGGGGGACAGATCCGGAGATCTTGCTGGCCAGGGTAGTTGACTTACACCTTCTAGAGCACGTTGGGTGGCACGGGATACATGCGGACGTGCATTGTCCTGTTGGAACAGCAAGTTCCCTTGCCGGTCTAGGAATGGTAGAACGATGGGTTCGATGACGGTTTGGATGTACCGTGCACTATTCAGTGTCCCCTCGACGATCACCAGTGGTGTACGGCCAGTGTAGGAGATCGCTCCCCACACCATGATGCCGGGTGTTGGCCCTGTGTGCCTCGGTCGTATGCAGTCCTGATTGTGGCGCTCACCTGCACGGCGCCAAACACGCATACGACCATCATTGGCACCAAGGCAGAAGCGACTCTCATCGCTGAAGACGACACGTCTCGATTCGTCCCTCCATTCACGCCTGTCGCGACACCACTGGAGGCGGGCTGCACGATGTTGGGGCGTGAGCGGAAGACGGCCTAACGGTGTGCGGGACCGTAGCCCAGCTTCATGGAGACGGTTGCGAATGGTCCTCGCCGATACCCCAGGAGCAACAGTGTCCCTAATTTGCTGGGAAGTGGCGGTGCGGTCCCCTACGGCACTGCGTAGGATCCTACGGTCTTGGCGTGCATCCGTGCGTCGCTGCGGTCCGGTCCCAGGTCGACGGGCACGTGCACCTTCCGCCGACCACTGGCGACAACATCGATGTACTGTGGAGACCTCACGCCCCACGTGTTGAGCAATTCGGCGGTACGTCCACCCGGCCTCCCGCATGCCCACTAAACGCCCTCGGTCAAAGTCCGTCAACTGCACATACGGTTCGCGTCCACGCTGTCGCGGCATGCTACCAGTGTTAAAGACTGCGATGGAGCTCCGTATGCCACGGCAAACTGGCTGACACTGACGGCGGCGGTGCACAAATGCTGCGCAGCTAGCGCCATTCGACAGCCTACACCGCGGTTCCTGGTGTGTCCGCTGTGCCGTGCGTGTGATCATTGCTTGTACAGCCCTCTCGCAGTGTCCGGAGCGAGTATGGTGGGTCTGACACACCGGTGTCAATGTGTTCTTTTTTCCATTTCCAGGAGTGTATATCCGATCCGCCGGCAACCCAACAAAGAGACAGTCAACGGACCCACCGACAAGACGACTTGCTTTCCACCTGACCAGTACACAAGGAATTCCTATGCTAAAATGTAAAATGGGTAGCCTACCACAGCCAAGTATGCATAACCTGTCAAAACTACACACACGTGTTGGACAGCGACAACACGGCGAGGAAAGGACGCTACCTGAACTTTACGTCAGCTGCCAGGGCAGATAACCGGAACGCTAACGGCCACAAAACAGAAAATTCCGCTGGTGCACTTGGACTTAAAATAACCAAAATACAGTTAAACGTCACCGGATGGTGGCCAAACTTTCGCCAACTCGAACACTCGCTGTTGCTCAGGGGAATACACCCCCAACAGCCAACCACGAAAACCATCGGCACAATGAGACAGACTGGCTTCGGTAATTAAATCACCACTCAACCTTGATGTCCTGGGTCAGTGAGCCACGAACCTCGTAGCAATCGGAACAGCTCCGCCACACTCCGACACTGCGCAGAGTCCGCCATCGGGCCCGGCCCACTGCTCCGCGTGGAGATTTCCTGGCTGATCCACACCAACCGACCGACTGCCACACATCAGCACGGAGACAGCACTAAAATAACTGAGCAGTCGACATCACAAGCTACACACGGTTTCACGAACACTTGCACGCAGGACTAGACAATACTAACGGTAGCGACTGTGCAATAACAAGGACGAATCACGAGTCGGCACACGCAGGCAACACATAAGCGATCGTTGGCCAACATACACGTCGTCCGACACGACGACCGACCGACGACCAGCCAAGGTGGTCCGCACTCAAGTGATATGTATCGGCAACCGTCAGGCAAGTCATGGCTGTCCGGACCTCACTGCAGTCGCGCCTCGGATGAACTTCTGCCGCGTCCTAAGTTAAGCAATGCCAGGTCCGAACCGCTCTGCTAGCGCCTCCCAACTCACTGGCAGATCAGAACTAACCCCGAACATACGACAACCGGGAAGTAATTGTAGTCAGCAAAGTTAATACGTCACGTCTTATATCGATAAGTTCCGCTGCTGCCACTCACGGACAGGCAAGGCGGCAACTCAGTGACACCAGTAATTGAAATTAACATAACGAGGTGGTAGTACAGTAAAAACAGGATGTCAAATGAGGTACGGCACGAACACGAGCCACGCACGGCTCAGATACCTCCCCACTAGCAAGTATGTGAACAACAGGGAATTCTCGATGGATTCAATGCCTTTTACCGCGACGTCTTGACGTAAGACATTACTGGCGGAACAGAAACAAGCGTTTGCACTGAGAGATGCAGTTTATTTACCCTGCCGATAGAGGTAGCTTTTAGCGAGCAGGATAGCGACGGGAAAAGTTAAAGGGGATGCAGTAACTACTTCCCACCGATGGTTATTTGAAAAGGTAGTTCCCACGAGGGTAATGTGGAACTGATTGCTCTATATTACGGACTACATTATGGACACGACATCCCCCCATGAACCATGGACCTTGCCGTTGGTGGGGAGGCTTGCGTGCCTCAGCGATACAGATAGCCGTACCGTAGGTGCAACCACAACGGAGGGGTATCTGTTGAGAGGCCAGACAAACGTGTGGTTCCTGAAGAGGGGCAGCAGCCTTTTCAGTAGTTACAGGGGCAAAAGTCTGGATGATTGACTGATCTGGCCTTGTAACATTAACCAAAACGGCCTTGATGTTGTGGTACTGCGACTGGCTGAAAGCAAGGGGAAACTACAGCCGTAATTTTTCCCGAGGGCATGCAGCTTTACTGTATGATTAAATGATGATGGCGTCCTCTTGGGTAAAATATTCCGGAGGTAAAATTGTGGTGTCACCGCCAGACACCACACTTGCTAGGTGGTAGTTTAAATCGGCCGCGGTCCATGTAGTACATGTCGGACCCGCGTGTCGCCACTGTGATCGCAGACCTAGCGCCACCACCAAGGCAGGTCTCGTGATACGAGAGTGGACTCGACCCCAGTTGTACGAGAACCAAGCTACCGCCCAGTTGTACGCGAACCTAGCTATCGCCCAGTTGTACGAAGCCTTTCTCTCTCATTAGCCGAGAGACAGAATAGCCATCAGAAGTTAATGGCTACGAACTAGCAAGGAGCCATTTGTATCAGTGCCTATAGCTTACGAGTATTCAAGAGAGATGTATTCCAAGGAATAAATAAAAGTTAAGTAAAAAGCATCTACATACTTTTCTTCGTATTCATTTATAAGTTCTCATGTTCCAGACTTCACGCCCGTCTGCATTAGTCTAGCGTGCCTTTCTTTTGGCTACTACCGTGTGGCGTAACAGTCTTGTTACGTCACTACAGATTGGCGACGAGAAAAAGAGTTTGTATTAATTCATTTGCCACGTTGGCGCCGCTTTAAAGTGTTCTGATTGCTTACATTTAATTGTGTCATGGCTTCGCCACAATCTCCAGATGTACTGTCCGAATTTTATCGCTTGCAGAATCAGCAGACGCAGGCGTTACTGGATGCCCTTGGACAGCTCGTCCAGGGTCAACGTGCGCTGCACACCGATGCGGCCGCCGCCGCTTCTTCGCTACCGCAGCCACAACCTGCTGTTGCACCTCCCTTTCGACCATACGTGGCAGCCGATGAGACCTGGCAAGAGTGGTCTCGTCAGTTCGCCTTCCACCTTGCTGCCTACAGAATTCAAGGTAATGAGCGGCAGCCGTTTTTGCTTTCTTGTGTCGGTGTGTCCACATACCGTGTGATAGTGAAATTGTTTCCCCGACGAGACGTAGCAACTCTGTCCTACGAGGAAATTTTGTCTGCATTAGATGCCTATTTCAAAGAAACAGTTAATGTGGTTGCAAAACGGTATAAGTTTTTTCGTACAAAACGTACGACCGGTCAAACTAATAGGGAGTGGGTAGCAACATTGCAAGGACTTACTAGGGACTGTGCCTTTGAATGTGACTGTGGTCTTTCTTATTCAGATACAATGGTGCGTGATGCAATTGCACAGAACGTTTCTGATGTTCGCATACGGGAGCAAATTTTGAAACTAGTTAATCCCTCCCTTCAACAAGTGATAGACATATTGGATAGACAGGACACACTTGACTGTGCTCAGGAATCTTTTGAAACTTCGCCAGCCGTGTGTAACATTAACCGGCCCGCTGGACGCGCTGCGCGACCCGATAACCGGGCCTCGCGCACGGGCGCACAGCGACCGCCGCGTGCTAAGCCACGTGTGCCGCGCCAGCCCACAAATGCAGTGAAATCATGCCCGCGGTGTGCTACTAGACATTCGCGTGAACATTGCCCGTCACGCCAAGCTATTTGCTTTTTCTGCAATAAGAAAGGACATGTTCAAAGTGTTTGCCAGAAAAAGCTCAGATCAGACAATCACAATCATTCCAGGCCCTTTGCTTCGCGCCGGAATCGAACCAAGGACACTCAGGCTCGTGGACCTTCGCCTATGGACATTCATGTCGTTAATTCCACTTCGTCCAGTGACACTTTCTCTAACAGTGACTGTGATCGTCCCACAAAAACTGTGCGTCGACGTCGCCGGAAATCACGTCCATTAGCAAGTGATTCTGTACCAGTGTCTGTTCCAATTGCACAAAACAGTCGCTCTTGTCGTCAGCAGGACAATAAACTTTTTGTGGACTTAGACTTTGAAGGCAAAGTGATACCATTCCAGCTCGATACCGGAGCTGCAGTTTCATTGCTCAATCACGACACATACAAACAACTGGGCGCACCTCCGTTGCGTGCCGCAAATGTTAAGCTAACTACATATTCCGGACAGAAAATTCCTGTGTTAGGACAGTGCAGCCTTCTTGCAACATACAAGGAACAAACAAAACTTGTGTCATTTTACGTTCTTCGTTCTTCTTCTGCAGTGAACTTGTTTGGGCTAGATTTATTTAAGTTGTTTAACATGTCTATTGTAAATCAGGTCCTATCAGTGAATCAGACTGTGCCTACAGACAGTGTTTCTCGCTTGTGTGACGAATTTGCAGACATTTTTGCACCGGGCTTAGGTTGCGCTAAAAACTATGAAGCACATTTAGAACTGAAGGTAAACGCGCAACCGAAATTTTTCAGGGCGCGCAATGTTCCCCACGCATTGCGTGATGAGGTCGCAAGAACGTTACACGATCTCGAATCACAGGGTGTAATTGAACGTGTGCAAGCTTCTCTCTGGGCCTCACCCTTAGTAATTTTGCCAAAACCTTCCGGAAAATTGAGACTTTGCGTGGACTTCAAGGCCACAGTGAATCCACAGCTAGTGACTGCTACTTTTCCTTTGCCCCGCCCGGAAGATCTTTTTGCTAAACTGTGCCCGGGAAAATATTTTTCAAAGTTGGACCTAGCCGATGCGTACTTGCAAATACCGGTGGACGACGAATCCCAGCGCGTATTGGTGGTTAACACGCATCTTGGATTGTACCGCTTCAAAAGACTGCCATTCGGGTGTGCATCCGCCCCTGCCTTGTTTCAGCAATATTTACAAACTATTTGTGCGTCGGTCCCTACTGCAGCAAACTATCTGGACGATATAGTGATCTCCGGACAGACAGAAGAAGATCATCTTGCGAACTTACGAACATTATTTCAGGTCTTGCGGCAAAATGGTCTTCGCTTGAGGAAGGACATATGTGTGTTTTTTGCTCGTGACTTACCATACCTGGGACATGTCATTAATGCCCAAGGCATACATCCGAGTCCAGAGCACTTCCGTGCCATACAAGACTTGCCGTCCCCTCAAAATGTGAAACAGCTACAGAGTGTGTTGGGTAAAATTAATTATTACCATAAATATGTGCGCAATGCCTCTTCCATTTCAGCTCCGCTTCATCGCTTACGCCGTAAAGGTGTTCCGTTCGTCTGGACGACGGAATGTGAACGCGCCTTTCACCAGTTGAAATCGGCGTTGCTTTCTAATACTTGCCTTACGCCTTTCGATCCCCAGAAACCCCTTTTGTTGATGGTAGATGCATCGGATTTCGGGATCGGTGCTGTACTTGCGCACAAAGTTGGCTCCCATGATCGCCCTATTGCCTTTGCGTCCAAATTGCTCTCGTCTGCGCAAAGAAATTATTCACAGATAGAGAAAGAAGCTTTGGCTCTCGTGTTTGGTGTTACTAAGTTCCATGATTTCTTGTATGGTCGTCACTTTACCATCATCACAGACCACAAACCTTTGACATCGCTTTTTCATCCGACCAAGCCTGTACCTCCACGTACAGCGCAGAAATTCATTCGCTGGTCTATTTTCCTCTCGCAGTACCGCTACGATATCTTGTATCGGTCCACTGCTAAGCACGGAAACGCCGATGCGTTGTCCCGTTTGCCTGTTGCTGAGGATAAAGCATTCGATTCTTCCGAACTTGCTTGCATGTTCATTGATTCGGAAACCGATGAAGTGGTCGAATCGTTTCCGATTGATTTTCGTCGTGTCGCTACAGCCACAGCTGCTGACCCTGTCCTTGCTACTATTTTGCGTTTTGTTGCTACGCAATGGCCTTTGTCAAAGTCTCGGATCGAGGATCCGTTGGTTCGCCGATTTTTTGCTCACAAGGAGAGACTTTTTGTTCGCCGTGGTGTTTTGTTGTTGCGTTCTGATAATGATCAGTCCAGAGTCGTGGTCCCACGTTCGTTACAGTCCTCTGTTTTACGGCTTCTTCACCAAGGACATTGGGGTATAGTGCGAACGAAACAACTTGCTCGTCAGCACTGTACTTGGTTCGGAATCGATGCTGCGATAACGAATATGTGTTCTTCGTGCCCGGCGTGTGCCGAACAACAGTCCGCACCGCCGCGGAAAGTCTTTGCGTGGCCAAAAGCCACTTCCCCTTGGCAACGCTTGCACATTGATTTTGCTGGTCCATTCTGGAATGCTCGATGGTTGGTTCTGGTCGACGCCTTCAGTAATTTTCCTTTTGTTGTTCGGATGTCTTCCACGACGTCCTCCGCCACCATCCAAGCGTTGTCTGCTATCTTTTGCATTGAAGGTCTTCCGCAGACTATTGTTTCCGACAATGGCCCACAATTCATGTCCGCAGAATTCCAGTCTTTCTGCCAGGCCAATGGTATTCAACATCTGACATCCGCGCCGTTTTCGCCTCAGTCCAACGGTGCCGCTGAACGATTGGTCCGGACTTTCAAGTCACAGATGTTGAAATTGAAAGAGTCGCATTCTCGGGAGGACGCATTGTTGCTCTTTTTGTCTTCGTATCGCTCTCAGCCCCGAGATGGTCGCTCGCCGGCTGAGTTGCTCCACGGTCGTCCTCATCGCACCTTGATGTCTTTGCTGCATCCGCCGCATCAGGTTCCTGTGCAGCGGCAGACTCCTGCTTTTGCTCCAGGCGACGTTGTATTTTATCGCAACTATCGAGGTTCACGGCGTTGGCTCGCAGGGCGCATTCTTCGCTGCCTCGGCCGCGCGATGTATTTGGTTTTGGGGGCCTCTGGTGAGGTGCGTCGGCATCTCAATCAGCTGCGCCTCTGTCGTCGCTCGGGTTCTGCCGCTCCCCGTCTGCTTTCAGCGACGGTGCCGTCCGGTCAGCGCCCTGGGGACCCATCTACTGGCTCGCCTCATCCCCAGGTGTTACCGACGATGCCTTCCATTTTGCCCCATGGCGACGCGCCGCCGCCGCCGCAGCAGCAGCAGCAGCAGCAGCCGCCGCCGCCGCCGCCGCCGACCGCATTCGACGCTTCGTTGCCGCCGCCAGGCGCCGCCCAGGGTCACGCGCCGCCGATCGCTTCCCGTGACCAGCTGTCCGCCGCCATGGAACTCCCGCCCGCTCCGGACCGCGTGACGTCATCGCGCGTCGGCTCCCCCGACGCAATGGAGGTCGACACTTCGGCCCCTCATGTTTCTCACGGGCGCATACACCGCATGTTGACGTGCACCCTGGACTAGTTTTGCAGGCGTTTCCTAGCTCCCCTCGGACCGGATGGCCGGGTGCGGGTGGCACAGCCTCGCCTGTTGTTAGGCTCCCCACCTCATCGCATACGTCAACATGTGGTCCTCCCCACGGCGGGCGGAAGCCTTATCTCACGACCGTTCGCCGATTTGCGGGGGAGGAATGTGGTGTCACCGCCAGACACCACACTTGCTAGGTGGTAGTTTAAATCGGCCGCGGTCCATGTAGTACATGTCGGACCCGCGTGTCGCCACTGTGATCGCAGACCTAGCGCCACCACCAAGGCAGGTCTCGTGATACGAGAGTGGACTCGACCCCAGTTGTACGAGAACCAAGCTACCGCCCAGTTGTACGCGAACCTAGCTATCGCCCAGTTGTACGAAGCCTTTCTCTCTCATTAGCCGAGAGACAGAATAGCCATCAGAAGTTAATGGCTACGAACTAGCAAGGAGCCATTTGTATCAGTGCCTATAGCTTACGAGTATTCAAGAGAGATGTATTCCAAGGAATAAATAAAAGTTAAGTAAAAAGCATCTACATACTTTTCTTCGTATTCATTTATAAGTTCTCATGTTCCAGACTTCACGCCCGTCTGCATTAGTCTAGCGTGCCTTTCTTTTGGCTACTACCGTGTGGCGTAACAGTCTTGTTACGTCACTACAAAAATAGTCTCCCATTCGGATCTCCGGGGGGGGGGGGGGGGGACTACTCAAGAAGACGTCGTTATCAGGAGAAAGAAAACTGGCATTCTGCGGATCGTAGCGTGGAATGTCAGATCACTTAATCTGGCAGGTAGGTTAGAAAATTTAAAAATGGAAATGGATAGGTTAAAGTTAGTTATAGTAGGAATTAGTGAAGTTCGGTGGCAGGAGGAACAAGACTTCCGGTCAGGTGAATACAGGGTTATAAATACAGAATCAAATAGGGGTAATGGAGGAGTAGGTTTAATAATGAATAAAAAAATAGGAATGCGGGTAAGCTACTACAAACAGCATAGTGAACGTATTATAGTGGCCAAGATAGACACAAAGCCCATGCCTACCACAGTAGTACAAGTTTATATGCCAACTAGCTCTGCAGATGACGAAGAAATTGAAGAAATGGATGATGAGATAAAAGAAATTATACAGGTAGTGAGGGGAGACGAAAATTTAATGGTCATGGGTGACTGGAATAAGACAGTAGGAAAAGGGAGAGAAGGATTCATAGTAGGTGAATATGGATTGGGGCTAAGAAATGAAAGAGGAAGCCGTCTGTTAGAATTTTGCACAGAGCATAACTTAATCATAGCTAACACTTGGTTCAAGAATCATATAAGAAGGTTGTATACATGGAAGAATCCTGGAGATACTAAGAGGTATCAGATAGATTATATAACGGTAAGACAGAGATTTAGGAACCAGGTTTTAAATTGTAGGACATTTCCAGGGGCAGATGTGGACTCTGACCACAATCTATTGTTATGAACTGTAGATTAAAACTGAAGAAACTGCAAAAAGGTGGGAATTTAAGGAGATGGGACCTGGATAAACTGACTAAACCAGAGGTTGTCAGAGTTTCAGGGACAGCATAAGGGAACAATTGACAGGAATTGGGGAAAAAAATACAGTAGAAGACGAATGGGTACCTCTGATGGATGAAGTAGTGAAGGCAGCAGAGGATCAAGTAGGTAAAAAGACGAGGGCTAGTAGAAATCCTTGGATAACAGAAGAAATATTGAATTTAATTGATGAAAGGAGAAAATATAAAAATGCAGTAAATGAAGCAGGCAAAAAGGAATACAAACGTCTCAAAAATGAGATCGACAGAAAGTGCTAAATGGCTAAGCAGGCATGGCTAAAGGACAAATGTAAGGATGTAGAGGCTTATCTCACTAGGTGTAAGATAGATACAGCCTACAGGAAAATTAAAGGGACCTTTGGAGAAAAGAGAGCCACTTGTATGAATATCAAGAGCTCAGATGGAAACCCAGTTCTAGGCAAAGAGGGGAAAGCAGAAAGGTGGAAGGAGTATATAGAGGGTCTATACAAGGGCGATGTACTTGTGGACAATATTATGGAAATGGAAGAGGATGTAGATGAAGATGAAATGGGAGATATGATACTGCGTGAAGAGTTTGACAGAGCACTGTAAGACCTGAGTCCAAACAAGGGTCCGGGAGTAGACAACATTCCATTAGAACTACTGACGGCCTTGGGAGAGCCAGTCCTGACAAAACTCTACCATCTGGTGAGCAAGATGTACGAGACAGGCGAAATACCCTCAGACTTCAAGAAGAATATAATAATTCCTATCCCAAAGAAGCAGGTGTTGACAGATGTGAAAATTACCGAACTTTCAGTTTAATAAGTCACAGCTGCAAAATACTAACGCGAATTATTTACAGACGAATGGAACAACTGGTAGAAGCCGACCTCGGGGAAGATCAGTTTGGATTCCGTAGAAACGTTGGAACACTTGAGGCAATACTGACCTTACGACTTATCTTAGAAGAAAGATTAAGGAAAGGCAAACCTACGTTTCTAGCATTTGTAGACTTAGAGAAAGCTTTTGACAATGTTGACTGGAATACTCTCTTTCAAATTCTAAAGGTGGCAGGGGTAAAATACAGGGAGCAAAAGGCTATTTACAATTTGTACAGAAACCAAATGGCAGTTATAAGAGTCGAGGGGCATGAAAGGGAAGCAGTGGTTGGGAAGGGAGTGAGACAGGGTTGTAGCCTCTCCCCGATGTTATTCAATCTGTATTAAAATCCTGGAGAAGAAATAAAAACTTTGAGGTTCGCAGATGACATTGTAATTCTGTCAGAGACAGCAAAGGACTTGGAAGAGCAGTTGTACGGAATGGACGGTGTCTTGAAAGGATGTTATAAGATGAAAATCAACAAAAGCAAAACGAGGATAATGGAATGCAGTCGAATTATGTCGGGTGATGCTGAGGGAATTAGATTAGGAAATGAGAGGCTTACAGCAGTAAACGAGTTTTGCTATTTGGGGAGCAAAATAACTGATGATGGTCGAAGTAGAGAGGATATAAAATGTAGACTGGCAATGGGAAGGAAACCGTTTCTGAAGAAGAGAAATTTGTTAACATCGAGTATAGATTTAAGTGTCAGGAAGTCATTTCTGAAAGTATCTGTATGGAGTGTAGCCATGTATGGAAGTGAAACATGGACAATAAATAGTTTGGACAAGAAGAGAATAGAAGCTTTCGAAATGTGGTGCTACAGAAGAATGTTGAAGATTAGGTGGGTAGATCACGTAACTAATGAGGAGGTATTGAATAGGATTGAGGAGAAGAGAAGTTTGTGGCACAACTTGACTAGAAGAAGGGATCGGTTGGTACGACATGTCCTGAGGCATCAAGGGATCACAAATTTAGCATTGGAGGGCAGCATGGAGGGTAAAAATTGTAGAGGGAGACCAAGAGATGAATACATTAAGCAGATTCAGATGGATGTAGGTAGCAGTAGGTACTGGGAGATGAAGGAGCTTGCACAGGATAGATTAGCAAGGAGAGCTGCATCAAGCCAGTCTCAGGACGGAAGACTACAACAACAACAACATATGGACACGACCAATGAATAAGGGAGCCGTCTGGTGAGCATGTTAACGGGATATGCATACCTGCGCGCACATTTCATCTTTCGCCCGTGGAAGCCAAAGTGGTCGCCACTGTCGCCGAAGGCATTAAATCAGCTGATCGTGCTTTAGTGATGTTCGCTAATTCTCTTGAAACTTCAAAGATCTAGAAGAGCTAACATATAAGATTGAAGAGTTTATGTATAAGAACCAAAATAGAGATCACGCACAGCAAGTGAATATGATAGATGAAAAGAACGTGCAGCGATAAGGAGATTCAAAATGTAAAGTCTCTTTCACTGTGGTACCGTTGGACATTTGAGGAGAGGGTTTCGGTACTAGAATTTGGTGGTGTCTCATGGGTGCAGCGAAATATGTGAATTCGATTGCTGTCTCTGGAGGAATTAAAGCGAGGTTAGCATATCAGCGACACCATTTAATTTACATGAAATTAGTAATGATTTGACATGTGGATTTCCTGACTCCTGTAGCACAGCGACAGTCAGGAGTGACGAGTGGTTTCGCACACAAGAGGCAGTGTGCGGATGGCCAAAGTTGAAGGTTACGGTAATTATACAGCACTTCAGATGTTGGGGTCAGTGTTCGCTAAGCAGGGAATCTTGGACATCATATGGCAAAATGATGCGAAGTGTAACGGAGGTGTCCTGATATTTGGAAGATATGTAGCGTGAAATAGCTAACGCCGATGAGGATAAAGTTACCATTGAAATATGACTCTAAATATTGTATAAAATAAAAACGCAGCACACAGTTTCCTAAAATCACAACAGAGGAAAGAATAAAAGGCCTGACTATCAAGATATTGTATGTACTACTTGAATAAATTACCTCGTAAATGACACTGAATACTACAAACATGTGTCAGCCTTCCGTTTGTAACATCAAGCTGTGCAATGTGGGATTCTCCCCAGCTTTGTCTACATACGGAAATGCTAAAACTCTTAACTAAAAAATGAGCATTTAATATAACCACAGTTTCCCGTTGTGCATGTTTTTGTAACATTTCGGTGAGGCAGTGCAACCCTAATTCTCATATCAGTATTCAGCAGCATAGCACACATAGCCGTACTTATTCAGTGCCCGTAAAGTGACTAGTATACAGAGAATGTTGGTTTATTACCATTGTGCCACAACCATGACTCAGTAGCTGTAAACTTCGGCATCAGACTGACTATGGCTTCATCAGTTACTTTACGTGAGAGAAAACAACAAAACGGTTGCCAGCAAGCACGATACGCTCAAGTTTATTGTAAACAAAGAATGATGGGTTTTCCAGCGAAAAATCATGACAACCAAGTTTCACCAACGCTATACCGCCAAAAGCATAAAAACAAGTTTTTATCTACGATTCTAAGTGTTCGGTTCACGCACGTTCATGAAACACGTAATTATACATCTCTGAGAAAATTATCTTTACCCTTCAGGCAAGGTGACACCTAGAATTTACAACAACACAAAGCAAAATACTAGTACGTAATGTACTAACCAGGTTCCAAACAGCTGTGAATTAGTAAACTGTCTGCTCCTATTTTATTGAGTGGCATCGCGTAACCAGACATATCATGTAGATTGATACCCATAAACATTCGCAAGTTAACCTCACTTTCAAAATTAAACTTAGTCACAGGAAATGAGTTGAATTTGTCTCACTGGATTCCTTGTACACGGTAATATCTGATCATGGATCACCATCAGACAAAGATGACTTAATTCTCAAACACACGTACCCTTAGATGAAAAGCGCACAATTATAGAGACTGGTATTCAGCTTTTATTTTTATATTAAGGTGATTATATATATATATATATATATATATATATATATATATATATATATATATATATATATATGTATGTATATATATATATATGTCAGACATTACAATTCTATTATGTCCATACACACACACACACATATATATATATATATATATATATATGTACGGACATAATAGAATTGTAATGTCTGACATTGCGTAGGTAGTATTCTCGTTATTTGGCAGTGGTGTTGCTAGCCGGTGGAGAGAATGGTTAGTAGATGAAGCATTTGGTTTAACGGTAAAGATATGAATGCCCAATTATAAAGACTGAGGCTGGTATTCTGATTTTATTTTTTATATTAAACTGGTTCTAACTGAAGGATATTTTTCATTTTATGTTTATTGTGTTTTCGAGCCAAAACGCCGAATATTGTGAAATATTTGTGTTATCACTATTGCCTCAAATGGAATGCAACAGGCGCGCTCTTATTTTCAAATTGTTTTATTATTGCGCTGAAGAAATTTTAATTCATTTATTGCAGTGTTGTAATGACCAATGCTTCAGGAACTATAACTGGTCTATATACTTGAATTCAGCTTGTTAAACTGTTATTTTGTTTAGTATACAGGAATATGTTTTTGTTTAATAAATATTGTTTTTGAAAGTAAGCCCACGCCTGGAAGACCCCAGCCCGAACCACACTCCTCTCAAAACCAATGTTACAAAGTGGTACCAGGCAAGTGGCTGCTGCAAGCGTGTGGGCGTATTTAAACGCAGAATTCTGTGTGAGGGAGCGCCCATCGCACCTTCACTTTGTAGCGTCTTCGGAGACGTGAGGAACTGTGTATACACGCCAGCCTCAGTACCTCAAACTCGATAACAGCATTCCGGCTTGACGGGGAATCTGAATCACTGTCCGATACGAGGAAGACGTAGCTCCAGTATCTATCGACATTCATGAAGAAGACATTGCCTCGTGAAATCGGATGAATCTTTTAGAAAGACATTGTGTTTTACGTAGAGTAGCAACGACTCCGGCATGCATGATCACTATAGCAAGCATTCTTGATATACAGGCGTTCCGAGTTCTGTCTCCAATGAAAAGATTCTATCCCTCAGGGGTGATCCTCGAAGGACTGCAAAATACTCACTTACAGCTGTAATTACCTCTTCCGTGGATTTCGAACGTTATTCAGCCAAAAATTTCACAAAATGCGGAAGTAAGAGTGACATGGCCCCGCTGGTGTTAGCAGGGACAGATACCGGGGAAAACATGAGACAACGCCCGAAGGACAATGCTTTGAATACCTAGAAGTTGTGGGGGATACGGGCAGGCACCGGTTCTCTAACAAAAGCCTTTTGTTACCTTTAAAATAATAAGTGACCATTCGTTATCATGAACAATAATATTCTCAACATAGTTTTTTAATGAAAGTTCCTGAGGTATTATTTTAACATATCGAAGAACAGCTCTCAGAATCAATTTACAGCACTTAAAACTCAAAATCGCTTTCTAAGCAAAGGAAAAAAAAATACAAATTGCATAATGCAAGGTTAATAAAAGATTCTAACGTCACATGGCAATACCAAAATTTTCCTACATTTCACCTGTGATCTCTAAAGGTAATAAAATATTGATCACAACCTTTTTTATTAAAACAACTTAAATGCAATAAAATATGATTACTATCAATGTAAACTCAAATCCCGTAGCCTCTACGATGCTCACCGTATCACAACATATTTTTCTTCCTTTTAAACACTTTACACCATAAACCTCCCTACATGTGATGCATACTAAACCCAACGAATTAGGAGAATTAAGCATAGATGTTATAATTAACCGTGTATGTAATCTTTTCCTTTCAAAATAAATAAAAAAACACACAAATCACCCCTTAATCTCAGTGATTACATCCGTTAAAAAAATATGCAATCCATATTTTTTGATTTCGTTGTTGTGCTCATGCAATGTTGTGCACCGTGCTCTCCTTCACGATCACATGTGGCACCGGAAAGATTTTCTACGATGTACAAAACGTTAACAGGGCGCAACCAACTTACACAAATTGCATACTGCGATTATACATCCATGTGGATGCGGCTTGTAAATCTTAAAACAGGCGAGGGTGTAGATACGGTAATACTGAACACTTCGACTATACCGCACCGCACCAAACAGTAGTACGGTGGGGTGGACAAGAGAAAAATCAGCAACTGTTGCAAGACAACCTCAGCAAGGCAGTAAGAAACTATTTTAGCACTTCAAACTGTTGGGAGGGCCACACGAAACCACAGAATGAAGTCCCAAGCTAAATTATGAAAATACTATTGGTGATTTCGTCACGACAAATAGAACCGTAAAATCATATGCGTCCGACTGAAAAGCTCCACAGTCAATCTTTCACTTACTACAAATACTTAACAGTACCTCCAACGTTCACTCGTGGACACTACCAGAGTGTCAATTACTCGTTATAACTGTAGACAAGAGAGTTTAACACGCTGGGGCCGACTTAGGTTTCTTAATAAGACAAGCAATGATTCGGTCCTTCACTTGGTTCCACCTTCGAGCCAAAACAGTCATTTACCGTAATGCAGCTAAATAAATAACAATGCCGGTATCAACACTCTCCTCCCAAGCAGAGTTCTAACTGGAGACTGCAGTACCGAAGCAAAGCTTACATCACTCACAAGTCTAATGTACGCGCCACCAACGAGCACCTTTTTAGAATTCTTAGGTTCATCTCATGCACCAAAATAGCCGTAATTCTTCGTCGGAATCCAAGGGCAGAGACAAGAAATCACTTGTCGGCCCTTGAATGACCACACGATGGTCGCCATCGGGACAACACTAGCTCTCCACACTAGGATCTTCGAGCCGGCGGCGTTCCGTCCCCAAACGACTGCTTCTGCGGGGCCCACCGACTAAGCAGCCTTGCCCTCCGACACCGACGTAGCTCCTCACGCACAGTCCAGACCTAAACCCCAGCAAGCCCCTTCTTCCTCCTTCTGTCCGCCTCACGGCGCGCGGGAAGCAACTCGCCAAAGATATCCGGCGAGCAGAAACTTCAATCCGATCTCGATATTGACATCCCGGCGAGTACTGAGAAGGGAGGTGGTTTTAAAAAAAATTTTATATATATATATATATATAGGGTGAGTCACCTAACGTTACCGCTGGATATATTTCGTAAACCACATCAAATACTGACGAACCGATTCCACAGACCGAACGTGAGGAGAGGGGCTAGTGTAATTGTTTAATACAAACCACACAAAAATGCACGGAAGTATGTTTTTTAACACAAACCTACGTTTTTTTAAATGGAACCACGTTAGTTTTGTTAGCACATCCGAACATATAAACAAATACGTTATCAGTGCCGTTTGTTGCATTGTAAAATGTTAATTACATATATATATATATATATATATATATATATATATATATATGTATAATATATGTAATAAATATTTGACTCCGTTAGCCATGTAGCTGTCCTCCAAGCTTTGAGTGAGCAAGGAGTGGGAGCAGCATACACTGAAGTGCTCAGGAAAATCTACGAGAATTCTTCAGCTTATGTTAACATCGGCGAATCAACTCCAGAACTCCGCATCATGAGGGGTGTCAAGCAAGGCGATCCCATCTCCCCAAAACTGTTCTCTGCTGTATTGGAAATGGTTATGTCAAAGTTGAGGTGGGAAGGCAAGGGAATTAGAGTTAATGGAAGAAGGCTTACCAACTTGACATTTGCCGATGATATTGCCTTACTGGCCAAAGACTTCGCAGAGCTCCAAAACTTAGTTACAGATCTTGCATCAGAATGTCATCTGGTTGGCTTGAACATGAACCTTTCCAAAACAAAAGTAATGTCTAACAAATGGGTCCCAGCTGGAGATGTGAAGGTCAAGGACAGTCTGCTAGAAGAGGTCAGTGAATATGTCTACCTTGGCCAGATTATAAATATGAAGGGAGACATAAGACCAGAAATCTATCGACGCATCAAGCTTGGCTGGCAAGCATTTGGGAAGAATTCAAAAGTATTCAGATCAAAAATGCCAGTAAATTTGAAGAAAGCTGTATTTGATCAATGCATTCTTCCTGTGATGACGCATGGCTGCGAGACATGGACACTGAACTCATTTACAAAAGGGAAACTTAGGACAGCACAGAGAGCCATGGAGAGATCAATGCTGGGCTATACAAGAAAGGACAGGAAAAGGGCAGATGACATCCGGTCTGTGACGAAGGTTAATGACATCTTAGAGACAGTAGGTTCCTTGAAATGGCAGTGGGCTGGCCACGTCGCAAGAAGAAAAGACAACAGATGGACGAAGCTAGTACTGGAGTGGAGACCGAGAGAACACCGGAGGCCTAGAGGAAGACCACCAGACAGATGGGACAAAGACATCGAGAAGACCGCTGGTAACACCTGGCAGAGAACTGCCCAAGACCGTCCCACTTCGAGAAGACTGCTGAAAGCCTACCTGAATCCACGACTCGAAGAGGCCACATCATTTAATGATTGAATTGGCTGATGATGATGATGATGATGATGATGATGATGATGATGATATATAGATCGTAATGATGTGGAACGAGTCATTATACATTCACATCGAATTTTTTTTAATACAAAAAGGAAAGAGATATCCAGATGTATGTTAGTAATTCCTACCGACCACCTTTCGCACATTACAGTAATAGAAATTCCTCTACGTAATAGGAGTTGTCAAGCAGAAACTTTTTCAGTTCGTTATCAAATTTTACTTTGGTCGGTGTCAGACATTTTATATCACTAGGTAAATAATCAAAACTTTTTGTTGCAGCATTGTGCACCCCTTTTTGTACTTAAGACAACCTTAATGTTGAGTAATTTTTCATTTACTTGTTCCCCTTCTCATACCTCCATCCATTCTTTTCATCTCTCCTTAGTTTCTATAGTAAAAATATCATTTTAACTGGGGATCAGATGATTGATTTTGTTTCATGACTAAAATTAGTCTTCCGCAGAATTTTTACATTTCTTTTTTCCAATTTCAGTGTAATCTTGTGACAGGCTACTTTTCCTTTTTTTAAGCATTTAACTTAAATTTCATCATTTTTCGCTATTTTCATACAGAATCCCCTGTCAATAACTTTTTTTCCCAATAGCAATGAAGTGTTTTCTGCTTTCCCTGTCACTTTTCCTCATTCTTACTGACCTTTAGATTAAATGTTGTCTTGCTTACTGTTTTCTATAACAGTGTAAGTAAAAAAATACATATTCCTTGTACTACATTGTTCTTTTGGTATAGAATTCCTTGCATAGAAATGAAACTTCATCCATATATCGTAGAAGTCTGTGTTTGTACTCACTTTGGGTATTGTTTTGTCGTTTATGTTCAGTCACATTAAATCTTTTAATATAATGTTTATTTGTACATATCCACTTTGTGTTTATTTCGATAGTTTTTACAGTTTAGAATTTTTAACTATCATCTGTATAACCTGTGTAGTTGTATAAGTTTAGGTCAGTCAAACGTTCGGTTTAGAGATTTATACTCATTAATCTTTAGAATCTATAAAGTTCAGTATATCATTACATAATATTTCTCGATACGTTCCTAAGTCCAATTGAAGCTTTTCAGTTTTGTGTTTCTCACGTAAATACATAATCTACAAATGTTACATATCCATGGCAACAACAGTCTTTAGACAGCTATATGCTCTCGCTGGTTTGTGGCCTGTCTGTTCGGTTTTAAGTTCTCTGACTGTGGCCTAGAGAACCCAAAGCCGTTTCACAACGAAACATAAAATATATATTATTGTAGAATAATCTGTGTTTCAGTTTTTAAAATATTCTTTACAGTTTTCTCACATCAAACAGTCCTCAGTAGTTTTTCCTCAGCCTCAGAAAATTTCCAATTACACTCATTCTCTTTCTTAATTTTGCTGCCTGTCTTTTTTAGTCTGAGGGTCAATCAGTCCCTGGTAATCTTACCGGGATTATTTTTGATATGACAGTCTGTATCAGGTACTAAAACTCTTCTTCTCTCTAGTTTCTCCAGTTTCACTAAATTTCTCTGATAATTCTACCTAATTTCTCCTTTCAGCTCAACGACTAAGCGTCTCAAGTCTGTAATATTAATTTTCGTATATTTATAATTGTCTACTCGTAGATTCAATAGTGTTGTCATCAACTTCACATGTTTCCTGACAATGTGTCATTCTCTCCTGTCCATTGCGAGTCACTAATCCCAACTAACTTCAGTTGACTATTTGCTCTTTTCACATTTTCGAATCTCCTCGTAAAATTCGAATTAAGAAGATCCACACTCTGATTATTAGAAAATTTGATCCGGTCCAGTCTTCATCTGGCGAACTGAAAAGTGAACTGCTTTACTACTGAAAACCACTGATCCTTCTCATTTTTCTGAGGTACGTCTGTGTCCACCACTTTTCAGTGCTCAGATGCTTGGCTAAATTAACTTGTAGTTATCGGGCTTCGTCCTCGTTCCATAGGCATGTCTAATGGTCTTTTTCGTCTTTGCTGTGGTGTCTGTTGACTACAATTACATCCTGTTTTGTCTTCTTAGTCAGAATTCTTTCACTCTATTTATATCGTACCAGTATTATCTTGTAACGCCTCCACAGAAGTTCTTTACCTTCAAATGGGGACATTCCCATTGAATGCGGTGTGATGTGCCGATTTCACCACTGTCTCTATTAATTCCGTTGCAACGTGTAGGATATGGACCATGTTGCAAAAAGTAGTAAACCAGTCCCCTATTCGGCCCAAAGTGCGCTAGCTGAAGCCTTTCGTTTACATCAGAAAGAAAATGAAATGTTCTCCTGCTTCTGTCTAAGGAATTCCTCCTATGTGGACGTTCTGTAAGCATTAAAGTTTTTATTTCTAACGGATTTGTTGACGATTCCTCAAGAATTTCGCGTATTTCTTGGTATTGTCTTTTCTTCATACACAAAATAGCAGATCTTTTTCGTGTTTGCAGATCCACAGGGCAAACGGCCGTAAACACAGTTAGGACGTACACAGATGTGATGCAGAAGGCTACACAGTGCCGTAGCACATTCTTCGCTGTGCTTCCCTCACAGTAGCAGCTGGTGCCCTAATATCGGCACCATAGCCAACAACTGTAATTCATATAGAATCGTTGAAAACTCTTACTACATTTAGTGTTGAATGAAATACTGTTAATAATTTTATTCAATGTACAACTTTCCTTTCTGTGTATTCTATGTGGGACTGGAATCTATGCAGACACGTAAATACCTGTTTATCATATGTCCCCAAATTACAGCCAGGATTTATTTTAATCGATGGTTTCCAAATAAGTTTTCCTTGCAGTAACATATTTGTATGTTGATTTTTGAGTGTTACCTTGGGTCGCATCTGGAAGCATCCTTCATGCAAAATTTCAAGGATGTTACCGTGATTATTTCCTAGCAAAACTCTATTGCATACGCTACAATATCTAACAACTCCTGACTGATTCGTACTCTACCCAGAAGTAGTTCTAGGTTAACATTCCTGCATTTGGGACTACAAACAGAAACGTAAAGCCATTCTTTCTTTGTTCATTTGGTAACCGTTGATACAGGACCCGGCAACGTCATACACTACTGGCCATTAAAATTGCTACACCAAGAAGAAATGCAGATGATAAACTGGTATTCACTGGACAAATATATTATACTAGAAATGACATGTGATTACATTTTCACGCAATTTCAGTGCATAGATCCAGAGAAATCAGTACCCAGAAAAACTACCTCTGGCCGCAAAAACGGCCTTGATACGCCTGGGCATTGAGTCAAACAGAGCTTGGATGGCGTGTACAGGTATAGCTGCCCATGCAGCTTCAACACGATACCACAGTTCATCAAGAGTATTGACTGGCGTATTGTGACGAGCCCGTTGCTCGGCCACCATTGACCAGACGCTTTCAATTGGTGAGAGATCTGGAGAATGTGCTGGCCAGGGCAGCAGTCGAACATTTTCTGTATCCAGAAAGGACAGAACAGGACCTGAAACATGCTGTCGAGCATTATCCTGCTGAAATGTAGGATTTCGCAGGGATCGAATGAAGGGTAGAGCCACGGGTCGTAACACTTCTGAAATGTAACGCCCACTGTTCAAAGTGCCGTCAATGCGAACAAAAGGTGACCGAGACGTGTAACTAGCACCCCATACCATCACGCCGGGTGATACGCCAGTATGGTGATGACGAATACACGCTTCCAATGTGCGTTCACCGCGATGTCGCCAAACACGGATGCGACCATCATGATGCTGTAAACAGAACCTGGATTCATCCGAAAAAATGACGTTTTGCCATTGATGCACCCAGGTTCGTCGTTGAGTACACCGTCGCAGACGCTCCTGTCTGTGATGCAGCGTCAAGGGTAACCGCAGCCATGGTCTCCGAGCTGATACTCCATGCTGCTGCAAACGTCGTCGAAGTGTTCGTGCAGATGGTTGCTGTCTTGCAAACGTCCCCATGTGTTGACTCAGGGATCTAGACGTGGCTGCACGATCCGTTACAGCCATGCGGATAAGATGCCTTTCATCTCGACTGCCAGTGATACGAGGCTGTTGGGGTCCAGCACGGCGTTCCGTATTGCCGTCCTGAACCCACCGATTCCATATTCTCCTGGCCTCGACCAACGCGAGCAGCAATGTCGCGATACGATAAACCGCAATCGCGATAGGCTACAATCCGACCTTTATCAAAGTCGGAAACGTGATGGTACGCATTTCTCCTCCTTACACGAGGCATCACAAAAACGTTTCACTAGGCAACGCCGATCAACTGCTGTTTGTGTATGAGAAATCGGTTGCAGACTTTCCTCATGTCAGCACGTTGTAGGTGTCGCCACCGGCGCCAACCTTGTGTGAATGCTCTGAAAAGCTAATCATTTGCATATCACAGCATCTTCTTCCTGTCGGTTAAATTTCGCGTCTGTAGCACGTCATCTTCGTGGTGTAGTAATTTTAATGGCCAGTAGTGTATATCGTCCTCTACAGCATGAGTCTAATATACAACAATGTAACATTCTTGGGAATCCCATTTTTCTTAGTCTGTTAAAGAATAAAGAAAACTTTCAATTTACTGAACTTCCCAGAGACGTCTATCATCACACTTATATGTTTTGTGTCTGCAGTGCACATTAATTTTCTTGCCTCATTAAAAGTTTCCTTCTTATAACTTCTTTGCTAAACCCATGTGCGCGTTAATTAACCCTGTTAGAATCATATGGCATTTTAATCTACTGGATAGTGTTGTGCACCAGGCTTCAGCGTACTCAACAAATACCCCGGGAGGCCGCCAGCACACAGGCACAAACACTCGCCTGGCGCCTCAGTTCCGTGCAGGAGCCTCCAGATGGCGATCACAAATTAGGACTACTGGGACCACTTTCTGCTTCTGCACCACGTCCATTTGCACCTCGTACTTATCCGCCGATAGTGTCACCAGCTGCCAAAGGGATCATTATCAACTACGGACTTCATTACCTCTGCCTTGCACTGGCGAACACGGAAATCCTTTAACCTACAGGTATAAAACACGACGCGCTGAGGGCACTCACAGAGTTCCAATACTGCTATTCTACATGTACATCTACATCCATACTCCGCATGCCAGTGTACCACTACCAGTCATTTACATTCCTATTCCACTCGCAAACAGTGTGAGGGAAAAGCGACTCTCTATGTGCCTCCGTATGAGCCCTAATTTCTCGTATCTTATCTTGGCGGTTCTTCCCCGAAACGTATATTGATGTCAGTAAAATCTGTCTACAGTCAGCTTCAAATGCCGTTTCTCCAAATTTCCTCAATATTCTCGAAAAGAACGTCTCTTTTCTTCCAGGGATTCCCATTTGTGTTCCAGGTGAATCTCCGTAAAACTTACATGTCGTTTGAACCTACCAGTAACAAATCTAGCAGCCTGCCTCGGAATTGCTCGACGTCTTCCGCTCTGAACTGGTACGGATCCCAAACACTAGAGCAGTACTCAAGATCAGACCATACTAGCGTTCTACTTGCAGTCGCTTTTACAGATGAACCACACTTTCTCAAAAAACCGAAGTTGACCATTCGCCTTCCCTACCACAATCCCCACATAGTCGTTCCATTTCATTTCCCGTTGCAAAGTTACGCCAGATATTCAAACAGCGAGACTGTGTCAAGCAGGCCGCTACTAATGCTGTATTCGAACGTTGTGGGATTACTTTTACTTACCCATCCATATTAACTTACATTTTTCTACGTTTAGAGTTACACTATGTGATCAAACGTATCCGGACACATGGCTGAAAATGGCTTACAAGTTAGTGGCGCCGTCCATTAGTAATGCTGGAATTCAATATGGTGCTGGCCCACCCTTAGCTTTGATCATAGTTTCCACTTTCGCAGGCATACGTTCAATCAGATGCTGGAAGATTTCTTAGGGAATGGTAGCCCATTCTTCACGAGGTGCTGCATTGAGGAGAGGTATCGATGTCGATCGGTGAGGTCTGGCATGAAGTCGGCGTTCCAAAACATCTCAAAGGTTTCTATAGGATTCAGGTCCGGACTCTGTGCAGACCAGTCCATTACAGGGATGTTATTGTCGTGTAACCACTCCACCACAGGCCGTGCATTATGAACAGCTGCTCGATCGTGATGAAAGATGCAATCGCCATCCCCCCAATTTCTCTTCAATAGTGGGAAGCAAGAAGGTGCTTAAAACATCAATGTAGGCCTGTGCTGTGACCATGCCACGCAAAACAACAAGGGGTGCAAGCCACTCCATGAAAAACACGATCACACCATAACACCAGTGCCTCCGAATTTTACTGTTGGCACTACACACGCTGGCAGATGTTCACCGGCATTCGCCATACCCACACCCTGCCATCGGATCGCCACATTGTTTACCATGATTCGTCACTCCACACAACGGTTTCCCACTCTTCACTCGTCCAATGTTTACGCTCCTTACTCCAAGCGAGGTGTGGTTTGGCGTTTACCGGCGTGATGTGTGGCTTTTGAGCAGTCATTCGACCATGAAAACCAAGTTTTCTCAACTCTCACCTAATTTTCATAGTATTTGCAGTGGACCCTGATGCAGTTTGGAATTCTTGTGTGATGGTCTGGATATATGCCTGCCAATTACTCATTACGACCCGCTTCAGCCATTGGCGGTCTCTGTCAATCAACAAAAGAGGTCGACCTGTACGCTTTTGTGCTGTACGTGTCCCTTCACGATTCCGCTTCACTACCACATTGGAAATAGTAGACCTATGGATGTTTAGCAGTATGGAAATCTCGCGTACAGACATGTGGCACAAGTGACATTCAATCACCTGACCGCGGAGCGCCCCATTCTGCTCTCTCACTATGTCTAATGACTGCTGAGGTCGCTGATATGGAGTACCTGGCAGTAGGTGGTAGCACAATACACCTTATATGATAAACGTACATTTTTGGGGTTATCCGGATACTTTTTATCACATAATGTACCTGCCATTTGTGACACCTACTAGAAACTTTGTCTCAGTCATCATGTATCCTTCTACGGTCACTCCTACAAATTCTCATTACTACATCATCATCAGAAAACAACCGCAGAATCCTGCCCATCCTGCCCGGCATATCTCTTACGTATATAGAAAATAACAGCGGTAATATCGCATTTCCCTGGGGCACTCCTGACGATACCCTTGTCTCTGATGAACACTCGCCGTCGAGGCTCCTATCCATATGCTCGTATCTTCGTTAACAGTCTGCAGTGGAACACCGTGTCAAATGCTTTCCGGAAAGCTAGAAATATGTAATCTTCCTGTAGTCCTTCATTCATATCACGCGACAGGAGGGCAAGCTTAGTTTCGCCCTAACGATGTTTTTTAAAACCATGTTGATTCGTGGACATAAGCTTCTCGGTCTTAAGAAAATTTATTATATTCAAAATGAGAATATTTTGAAGGATTCTACAGTAAATTTTGTCTGTAATTTTGTGGGTCCGTTCTTTAATTCTTCTTATATACAGAAGTCAACGACGACTTTTTGTAGCCGCTTCGGACTTTGCACTGGGCGATAGATTCGATATAATTGCAAGCTAAGTAAGAGACCAGTGCTGTAAAACCGAATGGGGATTCCAACCGAACTTGGCGAGTTGTTTGTTTCCAACCCTCTTAATTGTTTCTCTACACCGGGGATGTTATGGCGTCCATACAGAAGTCTGTTAGATGGTCAAACGATGGTATGTTTGTACGACTCTCCTGGCGTGAACGAATTATTAAACCGAAATTTAAAACTTCGGCTTTCGTTTGCTGTGTTCACCCAGGACACCATACTGGTCGACGAGTGACTGGATGGAAGCCTTAGACCCGCTTAGCGGTTTTGCACAGAACCAGAATTATCTCGGTTGTACGACACAGTTTCGATCCTGCAGTCAGGCAGTTCAGTGCCCACAGCCAGCTAAGCACAGTTCCAGCAAGAGAACATTCTGGCTTAGCAGTCACTATTTACAGATAATCATTTACTCAAGATTTTTTGGAATATGACATTTAGTCGTAACGAACATATTACAGACAGTCAAGAGACAGAAAGGTTATTGGGATGGCTCTGAGCACTATGGGACTCAACTGCTGTGGTCATCAGTCCCCTAGAACTTAGAACTACTTAAACCTAACTAACCCAAGGACAGCACACACATCCATGCCCGAGGCAGGACTCGAACCCGTGACCGCAGCAGTCGCACGGTTCCCGGCTGCGCGCCTAGAACCGCGAGACCACCGCGGCCGGCTGAGAGAGAGAAAGGTTATTGTATTAGATTTATGACATCAAGTGCCATGCATCAAACTGTACCAATGTTAAATACCGTTTTGTAACATACCCTTAATAAATGTTATTGGCTATTTCTTATTGTGTTGTCATATTTCTATTCCATGCCTTCCTGTCAAGCAAGTTTTTAATTAGTGAAGGTGCAATCTGCCTGCTATTTTGTTGGACCATAATACTGAGTAGTCCACTACGGATGATGTTTGGGCTGAATTAATAATAACTTCCAGTTACACAATTCCCAAAAATTATTTTTTTTTCAAAATCTCAAATAGTACTTTCATTAGTAAGACAAACCGAAGTGATGATTACTTCTGTTGTTTTAAAGCATTCTGGAAAATGTCTCCGGACTGTCCTTTCATTTAGATTGGTCACAAAATACAGAAAATTCAATGATTGTGCTTTTCCTCCTAGTATGTCATTTGGACTTGAAGTTCTGTTCTTTCTCAGTTCCAATGTGATTTTAGCCACACACGTACACAGTTGCAGTACCGTAAGGCCCTTCGGGCCTTTCTCTTCGTTTCCTGTGATGTTATGTGTCATGTTCTTCGTTGTCGTTAGGAAGAACTTGAAGAAAGTTCTGAAAGAACGTCAGCAGACTCCCGGGTTGCTATCACTCGCCCTTCCGTCTGGATTGTGTATAGAACAGTGGGGGATCTTATTTTCTCACAAATAATTTCATCAGGTGCCAAGTTTTCACGAACAGACTTCTCCCAGCTCATGATAGACCTGACCTCAGGTTTATACTGCTCCTTTAGTTGCTATATTGTGTCATTCATAATGCCAGTTTTCCTATGTTTGAACAACTAATCAATTGATATTCACCCTTTATAAACATCTAGCTCGCCACAAGCTGCTTTGCGTAGCATTCAGTTCTTAGGAACGGGTGCTTTCCTGTGGATTCCCTCTGGCGCAGTAAACTTCCCCACTTGACGGCTTCCTGAGGCCCATGGCATCCGACGTTATGTAGCCAGCGCCTGAGTACAGTCTGCCTACGTAGTGTTTGACCACGGCGCACTCCGCCCAGAGCTATATCGTTTTATGGCTCCGTATGCCACTAGAAGCTGTTCTGGATGAATTTTCGTAGCCCGTCTGTTTATTAGCATATCTCCTACCGCAGCCACACGTGTACAAATGCGAATTAGGTCACTAAAACCGCTGCAAAATATTCGCACGTAATATGAACTACATCAGACAAATTACCGATGTGCATTAATCAGTGAGATTCGTGTTACTCGTAGCGTATGCACCAGCTGCAGCTCATATGGTAAATTCAATAAACCAAAGTAAACCTATTTATAGCCTAAATGTTAAAGGAAAACTCTTTTTTCACTGCGTTTATAAAAAATAAAAGCATAGCACAGAAAGAGCAATTTTTATTAAAAACTAACGGCAATGAACTCAACGCATTTCTAGGAAATACCTTCCTAAATCAAATATCGAACCAGAACACAGTATTAAGCTCTTTACAGCTTAGAATGCGTACATTTAATATTTTATCTTATTAGATCCACTAAATAAAATGCAAAAGATATGTAGATCACGTAATAACGAAACGACTCGTTTTGTTTACTAAATCTCCCGTACAAGGGGAGACACATACGAGGATTATCCAAAAACTAACAGACGTTTTCCTCTGTCGTGGCGCTGGGAGGGGCTACAAGCCTCCATCTTGGTGCCATGGCGTTCCTACACTCGTTATCAGTAGGGAGTCAACGGTGATAGCGTGTGGTCTGTCTCTCTGCTCCTTTGCTTTCTGTGACGTGTTAGAGTGCGCGCTGCAATAGAAAATCCCGCCACTTGTGAGATGCGCTCTGTGATTAGGTTTTTGTTGGTAAAAAACTGCAAACCAACTGAAATTTATTGCAACGTCTGTGACGTGTACGGAAGAGGAATAATGGCTGAAGCAATCGTTCATTGAAGACAAAAATGGTCGTGCCAGTGTTTACGATAGGAGGATCACAGTGGATTATCAATGACAAAAATCGTGAAAATCGACGGTCCACCATTACGGATCTTTCACATCGTTATCCTCAAATTTTACCGAATCTGGTGCATGAAATTGTGGCGAAGAAGCTTGATTACCACAAATTTTGTGACAGATGAGCTCCCAAAATCCTAACGGAAGAACACAAAAAACAGAGACTAGCTGCAACACTGGCATTCCTCGAAGGTTACGAGAAAAATGGTTGCTGGGGACGAGACTTGGGTGAAGCTTGTCAATTGTGAAACAAAATGGCAGTCAATGGGCTGGGGACACACAAATTTTCCGAAGAAACCGATGATGTATTGGTAAAAGCTGTCAGCAAGAAGAAAAAAAATGTTCAAATGTGTGTGAAATCTTATGGGACTTAACTGCTAAGGTCATCAGTCCCTAACCTTACACACTACTTAACCTAAATTATGCTAAGGACAAACAGACACACCCGTGCCCGATGGAGGACTCGAACCTCCGCCGGGACCAGCGGCACAGTCCATGACTGCAGCGCCGAAGACCGCTCGGCTAATCCCTCGCGGCTGTCAGCAAGAAGGATCATGGCTATTGTATTTTGGAACTCACAAGGGTGTGATTCTCTTTAATTTACTTGTACGTGGCGCAACAATGAACTTTTAAAGTTATTGTCAAACACTCACAAAGTTAGGTATCGGGGAATACTTAGATCAAAATTTTGGTTTTTTTCACGCACACACACGGCCAACTGTACCCGAGAACTCCTACGGGGTTTTGGATGGGAGCCCGGATTTGGCGCTGAGCGACTACAACCATTTCCCAGCAACAGAGATATGACTCACTGCACAACACTTTGATAATGACGCCGAACTGCATGCCGATATAAACCAGTGGTCGTAATTGCAAGCGGCATATTTCTACAGAGAAGGTATTGAAAATCTTGAGCTACAGTATGGTAAGTGCTTCAATATGAATGACAATTATGCAGTATAATAGCCTAAGAGTACCTTTATAATGTATATAATCAAATTTGGTTTTTCCATTTTGTAATTTTTTCTATTTCAACACGTGTGTTAATCTATAAGGTTTAGGAATTACGGCCAGATATGTTCATTTTCTTCAGGTAAGTGTTCGTCACTGGAGACTGCTATTTTTTTCTTTTTTTCTTTATTGGGTTTCGATACCCAGCAGCTTAGTACGCCGCTCTTCAGCCTACAGAATATTTAAAAAGATAATAAACAATAAATACAGGCTATAAAAACGTTTACTTTTTAAATTGTAAAATGGCGGGAGTTAAAATATAAAAACAAAGGGTTGGTGATGCTAATTAAGACACACAGTAAGTATACAGGTACAATAATAGACAGGGAGACTGTTAGTTCACGGTGTCGGCTTCTATATTAAAAATTGCCACGGAAACGTATGCGCATTGGCGGCTGTCGCAGGAGCACCCTTTATCGAAATCCACACTCAGTGCAAATACTGTCATGTCTGTGGCCCACAGGCGCATACGTAAAGGTGAAATTACATGTCCGTCTTCTGTCGAAATGTGCACTTGCATCACTGAAAACAGATGTCAGATGTCGCCAGACATGTCATTGTGAATAAAAAGTTTCTCTCGGAAGAACTTAAAGAGCTCACTGTTTCTCAAGCCGTGTCCAGTTGTAAGCCAACATCACGATTTATAAGTTTTTGTTTTACACATATTTCCACAGGTTCTTTAATTACTGAATCCCAAAAAGGTCTCGCCAGAGCCAAAATTTTTGTGACAGAATAATCCATAGAGTGCCCTGTGGTGATTCTACTGGACATTCCGATCACCCCCCCCCCCCTCTCAAATTCTATAAGTCCCTCCAGATCATCGAGCGCCGTGCATTCTGCCTCGCCTTCCGTATACGCCTCCAGTACCCATGCGGATCCTCTATGACCTGATTCCTTTCCCCCATCTGCCCCTTTTCCTCGAACATGTCCACATCATCTGCACCTCCCGCTGACTTGATCCGCCTCAGCCCCTGGTTGCTCCTCTCCTCTCCAACCCCCACCTGCTGCCGCTCCTTCCCTGTTGTGTCCCTCCGAGCCTCCACCGCTACACCCTTCATTTCTTTTCCCCAGGTGCTTCCATCAACTACACATCTCAGACGATGCCCTCTCTCACTCCATTTATCCATCGTATCAACTATGATCCTCACCTCCCCCTCCCTCCCACTGTCCTTTACCTGGGCTTCCCCTCTCCCCCCTTCCATCCTGTTTCTTCTCCACCTACCCACTCCTTGACTCCATTCTCTCCCCTCCCCCCCCCCCCCAGAGTCCCTTTTCTTTCTCCTCCACTGTCTTTCCCACTCTTTTTTCACATCCACCCTGCTCCCCCCTTCTTTCTGTGCCCTCTCCCTCCATAGGTTCCCCCCTTCCCCCCCCCCCCTCATCTGTCCAGATCCTCTCCTCCCCCCCCTCCCATAACCATATGCCTTCGTACTCTATAGTTCAGTGTTTTCCCTGAGTGTTCAGTGCTGTGCTCAACTGGACAATGGGGAGTTTCACCTTTACGTATGCACCTGAGCGCCGCAGATGGAACAGTATATGCAGAGAGCCCGGATTTCGATAGGTGACGGTCCTGTGACGGCCGCCAGTGTGCATGCATTTCCGCGCCAATTTTTTGCTATAAAGCCGACACCGTTATCTAGCAGTTTCAAGTTGCGGACATTCACTTGAAGATGGCTGGACGGTTACCAGTCGAAATATTGTGGCAAGAAATCAACATTATCCTGCTGCAATCCCGAAATCTCATAGAATATTCAGTACGCCGGGAAAACTTCAAGAATCACACGTCTTTCAGTTCAGGATAGCCCTTGTACTACCATCAGACACTATGTTTGTTGCAGAAGAATAGTTTTTAGCATTCTGTTTCATGAATGTTGCAAAAATTCTAAGTATTTGTTTCACATCTATAGAGTTTACAAAAGAACAAACAATGTTTGACTGTTCCAGACGTTAGATCAATAGAACGCCTACAAAACGCAAAAACATACTACTTATACGGTTTGTTGTATGAAATTTGTACCTACAGATCGGGAAACTTCGAGAAATAGTGGAATAAAGAGTTTTCCAAACGCAAATTATCGTAACATAACGAGATCCGAAAAAGGGATCTACATCTACATGAATACTCTGCAAATCACATTTAAGTGCCTGGCACAGGGTTCATCGAACCACCTTCACAATTCTCTATTATTCCAATCTCGTATAGCGCGTAGAAAGAACGAATATCTATATCTTTCCGTGCGAGCTCTGATTTCCCTTATTTTACCTTGGTGATCGTTTCTCCCTATGTAGGTCGGCGCCAACAAAATATTGTCGCATTCGGAGGAGAAAGTTGGTGATTCGAAGAGTCCTCCGCAACGAAAAAGTCTTTGATTTAATTATGTCCATCCCGAATCCTGTATCATTTCGGTGACACTCCCTCCCCTATTTCGCGATAATACGAGGGTCATTCAATAATTAAAGAGAGAAATTGGCTGGAGAAAAAAGCGTTTGTTTTTACAAAACAATACTTTTTCTACTTTTCCACATAATCCCCTTGAACATTTATGCACTTGTTCCCACGGGCTACAAGCATTTTTATTTTGGCTGCAAGGAACCCTTTATCTTGATGTTTGAACCAATTCCCCACAAACTTTTTCACGTCTTATTTGTCCTGAGACCTCTTCCCACGTAATGTCTCCTTCAGTGCACCAAATAAATGGAAACCACTAGGTGCTAAATCAGGCCCATGAGGGGAATGAGGCAGTACTTCCCAGCCCATTTTATCGAAGGTTTCACGGGTTAGTTGATCAATATGCGGACGTGGGTTGTCTTGCTGGACAATCACACCTCTACTCTGAGATCCACGAAGTCTCTCTCTTATGGCTGACTTCACCTTGTTTAAAAGCAAACCCGAGTAGTACTGTAGTACTGGACCTTCAGCATCCCAAAACATCACCAACGTGACTTTTCCTGCTGATGCTTGGGTTCTGAATTTTTTCTTAACAGGTGAGTTGGTGTGCTTTTTGATTCTGGCTCATAATAGTGAACCTATGATACATCGCAAGTTAAAATTTTGTTGAAGGAGTGCTCACCTTCTCTTTCACAACGTTCCTTTAGCTCTGTGCACACTCTCAACCTTGTTTCCTTGTGTAGCCGCGTCAACTAATTAGACACCCATTTTGCACATGTTTTGCGATACTTCAACTTGTTACAGATAATGTTATGAACTGTACCGGTACTAACTTGAGCCTTATCAACTATCATTTCCACAGTCACACGGCGGTTGGCACGAAAGATTCGACTTTCAAGTGAGGGCACTGCAACTAGCCGGCCACAATGGCATTCGTCAGTCACTGAGCCGCGACCATTATTGAACTGCTCTACGCACTCGTAAAAATTTGCACGATTCATACAACTTGCACCATAAACTTTCGACTGGTTTCTCGCCTTCAGCAAGTAAAAAACTAATAACAGAACGTTGTTCAACTAACGTGGACGTTTCAAGCGGACTCACCATCTTGAAATGTATTTTTGAGGTTATAAACAAAACAATGCCATACATCAGCTGATCAGGGCTCATCCCAGTGATGACAACTTAAAGCCATAAAAGTACCAAATCTGTCCTACTAACAGTTTTTTCCCCAGATCAATTTGTCTCTTTAATTATTGAATGACTCTCGCACAAAGAGTGCTGCCCTTCTTTGAACTTTTTTTCCATGTACTTTGTCAGTCCTATCTGATAAGGATCACACACCGCGCAGCAGTATTCTGAAAGAGGACGGACAAGCGTAGTGTAGGCAGTCTCTTTAATAGATCTGCTACATGTTCTAAGTATCCTACCAATAAAACGCAGTATTTGCTTAACCTTCCCCACAACATTTTCTATGTGTTCCTTCCAATTTAAGTTGTTCGTAATTGTAATTACTAGGTATTCAGTTGAATTTACGGCCTCTAGAATCGACTGATTTATCGTTTAACCGAAGTTTAACGGATTCCTTTTAGCACTCATGTGGATGACATCACACTTTTCGTTATTTAGAGTCAATTGCCAAAACTAAATCGTTTTGCAACTGGTTTTGATCTTCTGATGACTTTAATAGTCGACAAACGACAGCGTCATCTGCAAACAACTTGCAAACAACCTAAGACAGCTGCTCAGATTATCTCCCAAATCGTTTATATAGATAACGAACAGCAAAGGGCCTATAACACTACCTTGGGGAAAAAAAGAAATCGCTTCTGTTTTTCTCGATGACTTTCCGTCAGTTACTATGAACCGTGACCTGTCTGACAGGAAATCATGAATCCAGTCACATAACTGAGACGATATTCCATAAGCACGCAATTTCACTACAAGCCGCTTGTGTGATGCAGCGTCAAAAGCCTTCCGGAAGTCCAGAGATACGGAATCCATTAGAAATCCCTTGTCAATAGCACTCAACTCTTCTTGCGACTAAAGAGCTAGTTGTGTCTTACAGCAACGATGTTTTCTAAATCCGTGTGGACTGAGTGTCAATGGACCGTTTTCTCCGAGGTAATTCATAATATTCGAACACAATATATGGTCCAAAATCCTGCTGCATATCGACGTTAATGACATGGGCCTGTAATTTAATGGATTACTCCTACTACCTTCCTTGAACGTTTCTGTGACCTCTGCAACTTCCCAGTTTTTGGGGACGGATCAACTTACAACAGCCACATAATGGAAAAGTTATTGGATTCAGGCTGATGCGGAAGAAACTGCTGTATAAGTGATTATTTTACAGTCACAAACGAAGTCTACTAGTATCAAATTTCGGCCTTAATGAGAGGACGTAAATTCTGTGGAAGTACATCTGGAGTGCAGCGTGTAAGGTAGTCAATCATGAACTGTGAAGAAGAGAATTGAAGGCTCTGAGATGGGATACTGTAGAAGTATGCTGAAAATTTGGTGGACTCATAAGGAATAAAGAGATTTTCCGCCAAATAAGAGATGATAGGAATATGTGAAAAACATTGACAAGAAGAAGGGACAGTATTACACTGAGGTGACAAAAAACCATGGAACAGCGATATGCTCGTGTACCGATGACGGTAGTATCGCATACAACAGGTCTAAAAGAGCAGTCCATTGGCGAAGCTGTAATTTGTACTTAGGAGATTCATGTGAATATGTACCCGACGTGATTATGGCAGCACGACGGGAGCTAACAGGAAATAGTTGTTGAGGCAGACACATGGGACACTCCAGTTCGGAAATCGTTAGACAATTCAATATTCCGAGACCACAGTGTCAAGAGTGTGCCGAGAATATCAAATTTCAGACATTACCTGTCACCACGGACAACCAGTGGCCGATGGCCTCCACTTAACGACCGAGAGCAACGGAATTTGCGTGGAACTTTCAGTGCTAACATTGCGTAAAACAGTCGTGGAAATCAATGTGAGACGGAAGAATGTGTCAGTTAGGGCAGTGCAGCGATATTTGGCGCTAGTGGGCTAAGATGGCAGACGACCGACGCGAGTACTTCTACCAACTGTACGACACGACCAAGTATTTAGCGCCTAGAGGTAGTTTCACTGTCCTTCTACCTCTTTCCGTAGATGCTCACGACAGTAGCATGTGACTATTCGAACAAATTCACCGTTTTCGAGATACTCGTTTCACAGGCTCCGCGCAATAGTAAATTGCCCTTTGTGAAAGTCGCTTATCTCAATGGTTTTCCCGACTTGCAGCCCATGACTAATGCAACACTTTTTTCTGAGAGTGTGTTGGTTATATTTTGGATTCCAAACACACCATCTTCTACCTAACTCTTTTGGCTATAAAACCCTATTTATCAACATAATCTCCGTTCAATATGACGGCCTTACGCTATATTAGTGGGAGGTCCCGTACGTTCGCATGCTAGCACGCTACTGGGCGACGTGTTGCTGCATTAGTAACCTCACCATCATCCAGGGTAGTGCTTCTCACGGCGTGCATCCTTCATTGGATCAAATAGAAGGTGGAAGACCCGGGATGAGAAAGAACCGTCTAAGGACGTTTCGAGAGATCCTCTCGGGAGCGCAGACTTGTGTGAAGTTCTCCGCTGTTGTGGAGAAGAAGTTCTTCTGCATTTTTGTGGCCACGAACACTCTGAAGCCGTTCGTTCAGTTTCCTGAGGGTATCACAATACATTTCAGAGATGATCTTTGCATCATGATCGAGGACATCAAACAAATTAATCCCTTCAGAGCCGCATGAGAACGTCGCTACCACTTTACCAGCTTAGGGTGTGGCTTTGAACTTTTTATTCGGACGAGAGGTGGTGTTGCACCACACCATGGACTGCCGTTTTGTTTCCGGTTCGACGTAATGAAGTCATGTTTCATCACCGTTACCGCTGGTGAAATACATCAGTGGTCTCTTTGTGGGGTCATTCGTTAGTAATCAACATGTTATTGGAACCGGGTTCAAAACGCACCATCGCTTAAATTTTGTTTCATAATCAGTATTGGTGACCGAAGGTTACGGTATAAGAAGTCCCCCTCATTCTGCCAACGGCCTTGTCAAAGGGAGCGAAGGAGCAGACCGAAGTTCAGGGCACTCTCTTGTCCGTGGGGTGGGAAATGCTCCTAAAGGCGGAAGAATCAGCAATGATCAACGGCATGAAGATGCAAAAGGCAATGGAAACCACTGCATTAAAGACGCATACCGTGGATCCACAGGACATGTGGCCTGTAACAGAGGAAGTGTCGTGATGATCTCTCCATTGGCAAAAGATTCCGGAATAGTTCCCCTTTCGGATCTCCGAAAGGGAACTGACAAATGGAAGCTGAGCATGAGAAAAAGATTGAATTACCAATGAAAGGATGTCCTGCGAGTCGGGGCGTTGAGTGTCAGAAGCTTGAATGTGGTAGGGAAGCTAGAAAATCTGAAAAGGGAAATGCTACGGCTCCATCTAGATATAGTAGGGGTCAGTGAAGTGAAATGGAAAGAGGGAAAGGATATCTGGTCACATGAGAATAGAGTAATATCAACAATAGCAGAAAATGGTATAACGGGAGTAGGATTCGTTATGAATAGGAAGGTAGGGCAGAGAGTGTGCTACTGTGAACAGTTGTGTGATAGGTTTGTTCTAATCAGAATCGACAGCAAACCAGCACCGACAACGATAGTTCAGGTATACATGCGGACGTCGCAAGCCAAAGATGAAAGAAAGAGAAAGTATATGAGAAAGGGTAATACCGTACGTAAATGAAGATGGAAATCTAATAGTCATGGGGGACTGGAATGCAGTTGTAGGGGAAGGACCAGAAGAAAAGGTTACAGGAGAATATGGGCTTGGGACAAGGAATGAGAGAAGAGAAAACTAATTGAATTCTGTAATAAATTTCAGCCAGTAATAGCGAATACTCTATTCCAGAAACAGAAGAGGACGAGGTGTTCTCAGAAAAGTTCAGGTGATACGGGTAAATTTCTGCTGGATTACATCATGCTCAGACAGAGATTCAGAAATCAGATACTGGGTTGTAAGGCGTACCCTGGAGCAGATATAGACTGAGATCAAAATGTAGTAATGCTGAAGAATAGGCTGAATTTAAGAGAACAGTCAGGAAGAATCAACACGCAAAGAAATGGTATTCGGAAGTACTAAGGAATGACGAGATACGCTTGAAGTCCTCTAATGGTATAGTTACAGCAATAATGAGCAGCTCAATAGGCAGTACCCTTGAAGAGGAACGAACATTTCTAAAAAGGGCAATCACAGAAGTTGGAAAGAAAAACATACGTACAAAGAAGGTAGCCGGCCGATGTGGCCGAGCGGTTCTTGGCGCTACAGTCTGGGACCGCGCGACCGCTACGGTCGCAGTTTCGAATCCTGCCTTGGGCATGGGTGTGTGTGATGTCCTAAGGTTAGTTAGGTTTAAGTAGTTCTAAGTTCTAGGGGACTGATGACCTCAGAAGTTAAGTCCCATAGTGCTCAGAGCCATTTCTTGAAAGAAGGTAACTGCGAAGAAATCATGGGTAATACTTCAGTTGATGGATGAAAGAGGGAAGTACAAAAATTTTCAGGGAAATTCAGGAATACGGAAATACAAGTCGCTAAGCAATAAAATAAATAGGAAGTGCAGGGAAGCTAAGACGAAATGGCTGCGTGAAAAATGTGAAGAAATATAAAAAGAAAAGATTGTCGGAAGGACTGACTTAGCATACAGGAAAGTCAAAATAACTTTCCGTGAAATTAAAGGCAAGCGTGGTAATGTGAAGAGTGGAACGGGAATTCCACTGTTAAATGCAGACGACAGACCGGATAGGTATAAAGAGGCCACTGAAGGCCTCTACGAGGGGGAAGATTTGTCTGATGTGATAGAAGAAACAAGAGTCGATTTAAAAGAGATAAGGGATGTAGTATTAGGACTTAATATCAAATAAGGCAGAAGGGGTAGATAACATTCCATTAGAATTTCTAAAATAATTGGGAGAGGTGACAACGAAACGACTGTACAGGTTGGTGTGCAGAATGTATGAGCCTGGCGACATACCATCTGACTTTCGAAAAATATCATCCAAACAATCCAGATGACTGCAAGAAGCGACCAGTGCGAGAATTATCGCACAGTCATTTAACATCTCTGCACCCAAGTTCCTGACAAGAATAATATACAGAAGAGTGGAAAGAAAATTGAGCATGTGTTAGATAACAATCAGTTCGGAAAGGTCAGTTCTGACGTTGCAGTTCATAATGGAAGCAAGACTAAAAAAAGAAAAATTAAGGCACATAAATAGGGTCCGCCGATCTGGAAAAAGCGTTCGATAGTGTAGAATGGTGCAAGATGTTCGAGATTCTTAAAAAATAGGGGTAAGCTGTATTTAGAGACGAGTAATATACAGTATGTACAAGAGCCAAGAGGGAATAATAACAATGAACGACCAAGAACAAAGTGCTCGGTTTAAAAGTATGTTAAACAGGGATGAAGTCTTTCGTCCTTACTGTTCAATCTGTACATCGGAAAAACAATTATGGAAATAAAAGAGAGGTTCAGGAGTGATTAAAATTAAAGGTGAAAGGATATCAATGAAACGATTGGCTGTTGGCGTTGCTCAGTGAAAGTGAAGAGGAATTACGTGATCTGCTGAATGGAATGAACAATCTAATTAGTACGAAATATGGACTGAGAGTAAATCGAAGAAAGATAAAGTAATGAGAAGTAGCAGGAATGAGAACATAAGGATTGACGGTTACGAAGTAGATGAAGTTAAGGAATTCTGCTACCTAGGCAGCAAAGAAATCAGCAAGGAGGACATCAAAATCTGACTGGCATTGACAGAAATAACTCATGTGGCCGAGAGAAGTGTACTAGAATCAAACATAGACTTTAAATTGAGGAAGAACTTTCTGAGAATGTAGATTTGGAGCACAGCATTGTATGCTAGTGAAACACGGATTGCCGGCCAGAGTGGCTGAGCGGCTAAAGGCGCTACAGTCTGGAACCGCACGACCGCTACGGTCGCAGGTTCGAATCCTGCCTCGGGCATGGATGTGTGTGATGTCCTTAGGTTAGTTAAGTTTAAGTAGTTCTAAGTTCTAGGGTACTTATGACCACAGCAGTTGAGTCCCATAGTGCTCAGAGCCATTTGAACCATTTTTTGAAACACGGGTTGTGGGAAAGCAAATAGAAGGGATCGAAGCATTTCAGATGTGGCGCTACAGACGAATGTTGAAAATTAGGTGGACTGATAAGGTAAGGACTGAGGAGGTTCTGCGCAAAATCGGAGAGGAAAGGAGTATGTGGAAAACACTGCCCAGGAGAAGGAACATGATGATAGGACATCTGTTAAGGCATTAGGGAATGACTTCCATGGTACTACAGGGAGCTGTGCAGGGCAAAAATTGTAGAGGAAGACAGAGACTGGAGTACATCCAGCAAAATTGAGACTGGGTTACATCCCGCAAAATTGAGACTGGATTACATGCAGCAAAATTGAGGACGTACGCTGCAAGTGCTATTGTGAGATGAAGAGGTTGGCACAGGAGAGGAATTTGTGACGTGCCGCATCAAACCAGTCAGAAGGCTGATGAGACTCAAAACAATAGTGTTTGACAAACAGTGTCACGATCATCCTCGTAAAGCGCAAGCAATTCCGCACAGTTGTTCCCTCGTTGCTCTTTATGGTCTTCTGCTAGGGGACGAGAAGCCCTGCGGTGACACAGGTTTGAATGTGCCAACTGGTTTACTAGTGTGTGGGCACAACCAAAAGAGACGTCCAGTTGAGCTACGAGGTGTCTGTGGCCCGTCGATCACCTCGGATAAGACTGTCCGCGCGTTCCAACATTGCGGGACTTGCAGATATGTGCCTACCGTCATGTGGGAGACAGAACAAGTTTGCGCCTCGTCTGTTCGCTCCCAGGCCTTCGGAGTGCCAGTGAAGGTCTCTGGTTTTTGATAAATAAAACCTCAATTATAGCTCTCTGCTTGGAATGCGCCTCCGTTACAGAGACCATTATAATTTGACGATACAACAGTAGCTGCGTAGACTCGACCCAAAGCTGTGTCCAGTTAAAAGAAAATGAGTAATTCTTCTCTTACAACAGTACACTACAGTCACAGATAATCGTAAGATCGGCCTGCTTCGCATTCGGTTTATGATCATAATTTGGAGATTCTTTTGTAAATAGTCAGCAGAATCTTTCCTGCCTTAATCAGCCGTTTGCTGTTTCAGACAACAATGTTCACTGCATTTCCTCTCTGGCTCTCAAGCGCCAGAACCACACAGAAAACGGTTTTAACGCCATCTCGGATGCTGCAGGCAGATTACTGCTGCTCAAGTAACAATTTATGTAACAGACATTACATTGCACTCAGTAGTAAAACAATACACATCTTGAATCGTACGGGAACTTCTCCAAGCAGAAAAAATTACAAAAATGATATCTGCAATAATTATTGCAGAAATTATTTGGAATTCTCATGAGATGGACACAATAACATAATGCTCTAAAGTTCACTACGTGTACATAATATCTTCATGCCTTATTTGGCTCGCTCTTATACAGATTACGCTCGGCATCAAAAATGTAGCTTACGGTTCTCGTAAAGTTGTTCCACCGGTAAGCCCCTCCAAGTCAGCGCATGCTACAGTTTTGAACAAGGATCTTACACGCGTTATCACGGCAGCATTTTCGAATGTATTCCGTAGCTCAAAGGTCCCGTAAAGTAGCTTATTCCTGCATTTAATGATATCAACCACTCTGCCATAAACGTTATATTTCACTCCACGCTTAGCTCCGGTCGCTTCACAAACATTTTTTTTCTTTTTCACAGTTTCCTCTCTGCCCTGTAAACAAATGGTAATCTCTAGGAGGGCGGCCTGAGCTACGTGATGGATGGGCCACAACTCGCCACTTGACGGTCTATGGAGGCTCTAAGCGCTGGCCGGCTTTTATGTCGTAGTTTTCCAGCCTTCAGAATGTAGCATTTGTTTTTCAGAGACAAGCGCACTTTTTCCTTGTCTCCCGCCGAGTTCCAGTATTTATTATGTCTACTTAAGGCAGAATGTTGAGAGAAACCTCACGTAATCTCGAAACGGATGACTGTTATGATTTTTCATGCGTATCCCGTATTAAAATATTTTATGTGACAAAATGTACATCTATATAATTAATCTCCAATTCAGAATGAAGTGTTTGGTAGAGGGCTTGTAGATCTACTTTCATACTACGAGGGTGAGTCAAATGAAAACCTTAAATTTGTAATAACAAATCGAAATTTCGCGCCGTTATCCTGTAAGTTGGTAAGCATGATACAAACAGCGTGCAGAATGGCCTGTAGCTGGCAGCATAGTGTAGGTGCACACATACCGTCGCGGTATTAGTATAAAGATGGCCGCCCCTCTTGCGTCTTGCACCAGGGAAGAACAGCGTTCTGTTATTCGGTTTTTGCGTAGTGAAGGTGTGAAACGTATTGAAATTCATCGACGAATGAAGGTTCAGTACGGTGATGCATGTTTGTCACAGCAGCAAGTCTACGAATGGAGTACGAAGTTCGCAAATGGTGTGACTTCAGTGGAAGACGCTCCTCGTCCAGGTCAGGCACAACGAGTTTTGACTCCACAGATAATTGCAGCAGTTAAAGCCATAGTGAAGGAAAACCGCCGAGGGACACTGAATGACATTGCAGCATGTTTACAGATTAGTCATGGGTCAGCACACCACATTGTGCATGATGTGCTCCAGTTTCACAAAGTGTCTGCAAGATGGGTGCCACGGCATCTGACTCCTGAAATGAGAGAACGACTTGTTGATGCCTGTGAAGAATTTCTTCGGTGCTTTGAACGAGAAGGTGATGGCTTCCTTGCAAGAATCGTTACTGGGGACGAAACCTGGGTTCACTTCCACCAACCGGAAACGAAGAGAGCGAGCAAGGAATGGCGCCATTCCTCATCACCAAGTGATTTCCATATGTCTGGACCACTCAAAGACGCAGTGGGAGGAAAGAAGTTCCGTTCTGATGAAGAGGTACGCCACGCGGTGCTTGAGTGGTTGCGCGGACTACCAAAAGAATTTTTTTTTCTGAAGGAATTTATGCACTTTTTTAAGCGCTGGAGGACTTGCATTGAGCGTGGGGGAGATTATGTTGAAAAGTGATACAGTTTTGTACCAATTCTGCACAATAAATAATATTTAAAAAAACATTTAAGGTTTTCATTTGACTTACCCTCGTACTTTTCTGCCGTTTCAGTGTCGAATAGCAAGTGGGAAAATTAACCCTTAAATCCCTCCATGTGAGGTTTGACTTATTTCAGGACGATGATTACTTCCTCTTAGTACTATTTTGGCACTCGGTGGGGAAAGTTAGTGTTTGAAATTTCGTGAAAATATCTCGTCGCAGTTGAAAATGCCTTTTCTTTTAATAGCTGAAATCCCAACTCGCTTATCATATTTGTGAAACTGTCTCCCCCAATTTGCGATAATACAAAATGAGCTGTCCTTCTTCGTACTATTTCTATGCCCCGCGTCAGTCCTGTCTGGTAAAATTCCAACCGCGCAATAATGCTTCAGGAGAGGTAAAACACGGTCTTTAGTTCGCCTTCCCCACATTATTTTTTAAGTGATTGTTCCAATTTATGTTGTTCGGAATACTAATCCCTAGATATCAGCTGAATCGACAACGCTTAAATTTATGTGGTTTGTCATGTAACCGACATTTAATGGGATTTCTTTAGTAGTTCTGTGGAGGACCTTTATTGTTCGGGATCAATTACCACTTTTCTCGCCATTCCTTACCTAAATAATTTTTTAATTAGTTATGATCTTCTAAACAGTTTGTTAGAAGTTAAACGGTAGCATCATCAGCAAACAATGTAAGAGGTCTGGTCAGATTGTTTCCCAAACTGTTTATATAAATTAAGAAAAGCAGAGTGTCTGTAATGTTCCCTCGGGAAAACCCCAGAGATAAACTGGTTTCACTGATGACTTCCAGTCAGTTGCTACGAACTGTGACCTTTCTCACGATAAAATCACGACTCCAGTCGCACTCCACTGGCATTCAATTTTATTGAAGCCACTTGTGAGAAACGGCGTGAAAAGCCTTCTATAAATACAGACATATGGAAACAACTTGAGATCCCCTTCGATAGCATTGACTGCATTTTGTGAATAAAGTGCCGATTTTGTATTACTAGAACGATATTTTCTGAAGTTGTGTGCCAGTAGATACGAGGGTAAGTCAATTATTATCCGCAAAGAGGTTACAAAATTTTATTGTAATCAAATAGGAAGCTTAGAACAATATCATTTTTCGACATAGTCTCCTTGCATTTCAACGCACTCAATCGTTGTACAAGCTTCCTGATGCCTTCATAAAAGAAGGTTCTCGGTTGAGCTGTGAGCCAAGAATGCACCACTTCTTTCACTGCTTCGTCCGAGGCAAATCGACGGCCCCTTAATGCCTGTTTGAGTCACTGATAGTCAGCCGTAGTCAGTGATAGTCAGAAGGGGCAAGATCGGGACTATATGAATGATGATCCAGTATTTCAGATTTGAGTTTCTGGAGCGTTTGAGCAGTGTGGGCAGCAGTATGCGGGCGGGCATTGTCGTGCAACAACACAACACCTTTTTGACAGTAATCCTCGGCGTTTGCTTCGAATGGCAGGCTTTAGCCTGGCGGTAAGCATCTCACTCTAACGTACACTGTTTATTGTTGTGCCTCCTTCCCCATAATGTTCCAGTACTGGACCGTGTGCGTCCCAAGAAACCGTAAGCATTAGTTTTCCTGCGGACGGTTGGGTCTTGAACTTTTACTTGCACGGCGAATTTGGATGTTTCCATCCCATACGCTGCCGTTTACTTTCCAGCTCGTAATGATGGATCCCTGTTTCCTCACCAGTAATAATCCTGTCTAAGAAGTTGTCCCATTCGTTATCATAGCGATCCAAAGGGTTCTTGCAGATCTCCAAGCGCGTTTGTTTACGCAACTGTGTGAGCTTTTTTGGGACCCATCTTGCACAAACTTTATGAAACCGAAGTCTGTTGTGTTTGATATCGTAGGCAGAACCGTGACTAATCTGCAGACGATGTGCCACTTCGTCAATAGTTAATCGCCTGTCAAAGAGAATCATTTCACGTGAACGCTCAATGGTTTCTTTATTTGTGGCGGTAAACGGTCGTCCGGCTCCTTCATCGTGCGTAACACTTGTGCGACAATTTCGGAATTTTTCAATCCATTCGTAGACACTCCGTTGTGTCAAAACACTGTTCCCGTACTGTACCGAAAGTCTTCGACGAATTTCGGCCCCTGATACGCCTTCCGACTACAATAAAACGGATCACTGAACGTTGCTCTCCTTTGGTTCAAATAGACAGCGGAGCAGCCATGATTGGCAACACGGCAGCGATGATGAAACCAGCCCAGCAGCTTGAAAATTGCAAAGATATGACAACAAATAAAGAAAGCATGCGTCATCAATGTAAAACGACAGTACTACCAAAATAAACAAAAATATAACTAAATTGCGAATAATAATTGACTTATCCTCGTAGCTTTCTTTACGGTACTTCATAATGATGAAAAACAGTATGTTTCAATGTCAGTGATATGGATATATAATTCGGTGATTTACTTCTGTTTGCTTTCTTACGTACTGAATTAACCTGCACAATTCTACATCTTCAGGTACGTCTTTTTGTCGAGCAAGTGGTGAGATGCGATCGCTAAAAGTGGATCAGCATACTCTGAAATGAACCTTAACTGGTATTCAATGTGGAACAGAAACCGTTTCTTTATATAAAATGAATTTAAGTGGCATCGCCATATTGAGTGTACCTGCTTCCAAATCTACTCAAACTGACAGCAGCTCTTGATTTGAATTCTGGAATATACTGCTTCTTCGTTGATGAAAGAGTTAGAGAAATCCGTGTTCAGTGACTTTGATTTAATGGTGCTGTTGTTGACCTCGTTACCATCCCTATCACACAGCGAAAGTATTCATTTTGATTTCACCTTTCGCATGCTTTTTTGCTGTTCGCAAAATCTTACTGGCGGAAAATGTTTTGAAATACTTTTTGGTTCAAATGGCTCTGAGCACTATGAGACTTAGCATCTGAGGTCATCAGTCCCCTAGAGACTTAAAACTACTAAAACCTAACTAACCTAAGGATATCACACACATCCATGCTCGAGGCAGGATTCAAATAAAGCGAGTTAGTGAAATTATTAACTGGTGGAAGCCCCCCCCCCCCCCCCCCCCCCCGCCCGCTCTTTCCGTCCGGATGTGCGATATATCTGTGGAGATTAGACCAACGGGACAAAACTCAGCAGCAGAGATGCGACACATAATGGAGTATCTGCGGTATTTTCCTATCTGCTTTTTCAACTTTAGACGCTTCGTAAAAATGACCGATGAAAACTCAGCTGTGATATTTCGCCAGGACTAAATCGTCAATAAAAAATATCAATAAAATTGAGGGAAACATAACAGTTCAGGAAGGAAAGAAAAAGAGCGAACAAAATCGATTTTCAAAAAAATTTCGCAGAGTAAAAAGGCCTGCTTTTGAAAGAAAAAATTACAGTAGAAATAGTTCTGCAAAATCGTTAAGTACACTGCCTGACAAAAAAAAGTTAAGCATTCTGCAGACATGTTCGGATACCAGCGTAACTTCGTACAAGTACACACTACTGGAGGCTATGTAAATGATTTGATTTGAGGTTATCCGTAATAGGTGGAACGGCTACCACAGTGTATTAATTTTGTGTATGTTTAGAGCTATTATCAGGGATGGCAAGACATACAAGGGTCGTGAACGGAGTCAGACGTTGAGTGATACTCTAAAGGACACTGAGATGACACGGAAGGTGCCACACACTCGTGTGAGACAGCGTCATCAGCAGAAGAGGACTCAGTGTGGGTCTCCTTCCGGCCGGCTGGTCGAAAGGTTTAATTTCCAGATCTGTGACGAATTCGGACGTGACGGAAGCCCGACGTACGACTGTATGGAAATGAGAAGGATCCGTCATGGTTTCGGTCGACTATGTTTGACTACCACCTAGGAGGATCGCCTTATTTTGCACGAAGCACATCGTAACTCTCCATAAATACATCGTAACTCATTCTCCATCAACATACCCTGCAAATCACACGTTAATGCCTGACCGAGGGCTCATCGAACCACGTTCAAAATAATTCTCTATTATTCCAATCTCGCAGAGCGCACGGAAAAAATGAACACTTACATCTTCCTGTGTGAGCTCTGATTTCCCTTGTTTTATTATGATGATCGTTTTTCCCTATGAAGGTCGGCGTCAATAAAATATTGTTGCATACATAGAAGAAGGTTGGTAACTTAAATTTCGTGAGAAGATCCAGCCGCAAGAAGAAACGCATTTGTTTTAGTGATGTTCACCCCAAATCCTGCTTCATTTCCGTAACGCTCTTTCACACACAAAACGTGCTGCTCTTCTTTCAACTTTCTCGGTGTACTCCATTAATCCTATCTGGTAAGGATTCGACACCGCGCAGCAATACTCCAAAAGAGGACGGACAAGCGTAGTGTCGGCAGTCTCTTTAGTAGATCTGTTGCATCTTCTGTTCTGCCAATAAATCGCAGCCTTTGGTTCGCCTTCCCCACAACATTTTCGATGTGTTCCTTCCAATTTAAGTTGTTCGCAATAGTAATTCCTAGGCGTTTTGTTGAATTTACGGCCTTTAGATTTGACTGATACATCGTATAACCGAAGTATAACGGATTCCTCTCAGTACTCAAGTGGAAGACCTCCCACTTTTCATTATTTAGGGTCAATTTCCAATTTTATCACCATACAGATACTTTTTCTCAATCGTTCTGCAATTTGTTTTGATTTTCTGATGACCTGACTGCTCGATAAACGACAGTGTCATCTGCAAACAATCTAAGACGGCTGCTCTGATTGCCTCCCAAATCGTTTGTGTAGATAAGGAACAGCAAAGGACCTATAACACTACATTTGGGAACGCCAGAAATTACTTCTGTTTTACTCGATGACTTTCCGTCAGTTACTACGAACCTCTCTGACAGGAAATCACGAATCCAGTCACATAACTGAGACGAAATTCCGCAAGCACGCAATTTCACTACAAGCTGCTTGTGAGATACAGTGCAAAAGCCGTCTGGAAATCTAGACATACTGAATCAATTTGAAATCCCTTGTCAATAGCACTCAACATTTCGTGTGAGTAAAGAGCTAATTGTTTTTCACAAGAACGATGTTTTCTAAACCCGTGTTGACTGTGTGTCAATAAACTCTTCGAGATAATCCATTGTTTTCGAACATAATATATCCCTTACCATAGCTCGTAGGCTAGCAGTAGCTTCCAATGCGCTGAGTGCCGTTAACATCACAACACAGACGGCTGCGTTTCGAGTGGTGCTTAACCGGATAACGCGGAGTGTTTATGATTGGCGACACATTGTGTTCAGCGATGAATAGTGGTTCTGCACTAATTTGCATGACTGTCATCTATTAGTAAGGCGTCGACGTGGGAGAGGTCCCAGTTTTCAGTATTTTGAAGGGGCACAGTGGTGTAATCTCTTGTGTCTGTATAGAGTGTAAATCACGGACGTCCTGAGTCCTTACGTGTCACCTCTCGTGTGGGGTGTTGTGGTGCCATTTTTCAACAGGACAATGCTAGATAACAGATGACATTTGTCTCTAAGAACTTTCAGCGTGGCGTTGAGGTACTGCTATAGCTAACGAGATCCCCAGATCCGTCCCCAACAGAATATGTGTGAAAGCAGGTCGTAAGTCAGCTCCATCCAGTCCCAGTATCAAGGATATCAAGGGCCAATTACAACGTTTGAAGGTCAGCCTGTCGCAGCAAAGGATACGACTTTATGACACTCTTACCAGCTGAATCAGAGCATGCACCAAGACCAGATGGGGTGCAATGTTATACAGAGAAATGGGCTCGCACTACCAAGTTCCTCGTAAAATGTCCTAATTTTCCAGACTCTGAAATAACTTCACATACCCAGCCAACCACTTATTCCTCCTTTCTCGGTGTTTCATTTTTATTCTTTTTATTTTTGTTAGGCAGTGTATAAATGCTGTAGAAAGCGTTTTTTTCTCCATTATGATAAGAGACATAACTCTGCACATCATACAAAAGTGGAAAATCAGTGACATATGGAACGAAATAACGTTGTTTACTGGGCCGTGGGCACTGCTGCTTTACATTAATGCTAAAGTCGTGCGACGATAATTTCAAGATGTAAATGTAGTTTAAAATCAGCTGAATATATTTTGACCCGTGTTTGTTTGATACAAACAAATGTATTTATTCTCGTAACGATAAAACCACCAGTAGTTTTTGCAGTTTCTAGCCAACAGATTACGCCACTTTCAAAGGACTAGAACGATAATATATTTCTGTGAAATTCTTCTTCTAGATACGGAATTTTTAGTTACTTAAAGGAATTTAGAGGTAATTGCTGTAATCATCAGGCCAATAACGAAATTCAACATTAACCACCGTTAGACGAACAAACTGCGAATATTATCGATAGAAACAGAAGGAACGATGCGCCGATACTATCTCTGTGCATCTCTGACAAACTACATCCTGTGCGGAGTTAGTGAATCTGTCATGGTTAAAAGAAAGGAAGATGAACTTTTCAACGTTAGCCGATAGCATGAAATTTTGTCATAATGAAAATAAAAAGAAGCACAGCAATTCACCAAGAAATATAACTGAGAAAGATAATGTAGAACAACTGAAGTTCTTATGCCGTGTGTCGAACAAATTTACAGAATATTGCCTAAATGGTAAGTGCTAAAGTCTTGCACTGCGGAAATTAATCTATTTGTACATTTTCCTAAACGTTAAGAAAGGTATTTAGGTAACTGAGAAACATCTTTGTGGATGCTGGGAAAAACTGATCTTATGTCGATGCTACGCCTTTATAGTCCTTTGTCTTGTCTTGTGTGTACCACACAACATACATGGACACAAATTGACAATATTTTTAAGAAACAAGGAATAAAAATAGCCTAGTCCTAAAAAAAGGAAAGACAATATCCAGATGAAATTTTCACTAGGATAGTATCTGGATGATGACTGTTTTCATTATACATGTTTCCCTGGCACCATCTCTTGATATGACTTCCGTATTTTGAAACTCACTCCTCAAATGGTTCAAATGGCTCTGAGCACTCTCGGACTTAACATCTGAGGTCATCAGTCCCCTAGAAGTTAAAACTACTTAAACCAAACTAATCTAAGGACATCACACACATCCATGCCCGAGGCAGGATTCGAACCTGCGACCGTAGCGGTCGCGCGGTTGTAGACTGAAGCGCCTAGAACCGCTCGGCCACACGGCCGGCCTCACTCCTCAGAGCAGCTAGCAGCTTCCTGGTGTTCAGCATCTAACAGTATTCATCTGCGTTCTAATTCCGCATTTTTCATCATCCAAAAATAACTTTCCTTTTTTATTTTGTAGATTCCTATAACTGTTCGCCGTAATGCGCATTGTCTCGCAGGTATAGTTTCACGGTATAACGCAAAATTCTTGTGAGTCGTATCACTTGGATCACAGATTTGTCGTCAAGGGTTCTGCTCGTGTATTACGTGCCGTGTGTATTGAACACGGTGGAACATCACTGATATCTGTCATGAAATCTGTTTTTTTTTTTTTTTTTTTCAAATTATATCTTTAGTCCTGTATTGTCTGCCACCCTTTGACAAATATTTGAAGTCGCAGTCACCCACGTTATTCCCGCATGTTTTCATTACTTCATTCTCACCTTCCATTAAGTCGCCCTGCTCTACGAAGCATTCATTCGCTTTGCTACGTGTCCGACCCTTTACTTTCTTTGTACTGATGTGACGAAAGGAAAGTTTCAAACGTATGTTACAAAAACTGTTAATGTTAATAAGGTACGAAATGTAACTGGATTAAACCATGAAACATAATGATTTTTAAAGACAATAGCAGTGAATGAAATATGTTTCGTAAGTCGATTCTAGGTAGCATTGTAATTATGCTATTTTATGAACTAAGAGAAATTTAGTTCCAAAATTAGCCAGTGAGGATCGTTGTATTATTATATGTGGTTGGGCGGTTCCAAAAGCTTGGCCTGAATTTATCAATTATGCTCCAATGGAATTCCAGTGGAGATAAAGCCACTCGAGGGAGCTCAACTTTTGACGATGAAGGCACTCAAGGCTGCCGTGGGCACGGATATAAGCAATTTCTCGCACGAGCAGCCAAAAAGGAGTAGCTAAGCTGCTGAGCCACGTCCTGCTGATCGACAAAAGCTAACTCTCGTATAAGTAAGGGGCAGTATAAAATAAAAATATTTGAAATATAATTTTTAAATAGCAGCAGTAATTTCATTACAGATTTTTTGAGATCAATAATCATGTTACAAAAAGGATATTAGTATCAGACTTACTCGTCGTGCAGTAAGTTTCTTAGGATGATTGACTTATAAATTGTTTAGCAAATATTTCAATGCGCTCACTCTACTCTCTGGAAGTGAGATTATCGAAGTAGTCAGTTTGTAAAATTTTCTAGTTTTAAACAAAAACCCAATTTATAAGGACAAAAAATAACCAATTATTTACTCGTTTAACGTAACATAAGCAGATGAATGAACTATAAAGTTTTGATAAGTAATATTTTTGTTGCATGTCATAATAATACCCACTTAACCAACCACCCATATTACGGTGCATCGAAGTTTTCTGTGACTAAATACATATTTCACAAACGAGCATTTGTCTCTTGAAATTAACAACTGCTTCACAAATGAAAATATTGTACAGAATTATATTTTTGTTCGATACAATGTCTACCATAACATTACTTTCGTTTAGTCTACTTCTTTCGGTGGTCGCTTTCTCTGAACAACTCCTCATTTAAAAAAGCATGCCAGTAGTCCACAAAGTCCATGAACTTTTAAAAAACGTAAATTCAAAATCACTGGCAATCAGATGCCTCTCGCACCAAGCAGTTGCTGTATCAACAATTGCATGGAAGCGCAGCTCTCTAATCCAGAATGCAGTTATGCAAAATAAAGTAAATTTTACTGCTAATTAAGCCATCTTTGAATCCAGTTTTTCTCAGTTCCAAGTTTTCTTCGCGTTCATTACATTTAATTAATTATAGTGTCACACACCTGATGGTCGTAAATCCACTGCACTCCACTTCACATATAGTTTTTGGCTTAAACCCGGTAAACTCACCTTCTTCATCCAATATTCAAGTCAAATTTTCATTTTCATTCAGAAACATTACATGCGCTTTTAGTCTGACATAGATAACTTATAACAAAACAGAGTGCAGTGAGCAACTACAATAACCAAAGTCTTGCTAAAATGACATGTCTCACCACTAGCAAAAATACGATAACAATACGCTTACAACGACACTTCTGTACAATTTTGTATAATGTTGACCTAAATTATTATTTGGAATAAACATTTCATGTTGTCATTAGTTTGTCAGACTTCCTCTCTTCTAGGGAATATACTTCTAGATCACATAAGAATACGGCAGAACAAACTGCGCGGAACATTGCTCCTTGCACCAGCGATTTATAATAGCTCTTATTTCAAAGCATTTTGATTACATTTTCTACTACACAATTCTTTCCAAGTAATGAGAGCACTATACTGCATTTTAAAAAAAAAGATTTTTGCCTGTAACTGTTTTGAACTATCCGTTTAGTGCGAGTTTACATCACAAATCTTTCATTGCATTAATCTTATCACCTATTTTGTATTTATTCACAAACAGACCTAACAAGAAGTCAGTCATTTGGCAGAGTATGAAATATATATTCCATACATTTACCTAAACAATTAAGTCAGTCACCGCTAAGTGCTACCAGTTCATGGGATGTTCTGTTAACCAATCACACAACACTTCAGCAGATGTCTTAAGCCTACAACGTGACTGACAGAGAAGTTTAGCATCTTCGATACTAGATGCCTTAATGTCTGCACAGCTACTGGTTCTCAGGTACTCACCGAGCGAGGTGACTCTGTGGTTATCAAAACGGTTCAAATGGCTCTGAGCACTTAACATCTGAGGTCATCAGTCCCCTAGGACATAGAACTACTTAAACCTAACTAACCTAAGGACAGCACACACATCCATGCCCGGGGCAGGATTCGAACCTGCGACTGTAGCAGTCGCGCGGTTCCTGACTGAAGCGCCTAGAACCGCTCGGTCACCGCCGCCGGCTGTGGGTAGCACGCTGGACTCACATTCGGGAGGACGATAGTTCAACCTCGCGTCTGACCATCCTGATTTAGATTTTCCGTGATTTACCTAAATCGCTCTAGGCAAATGCCGAGATGGTTCCTTTGAATGGGCACGGCCGACTTCCTTCTCCGTCCTTCCCTAATCCGATGAGACCGATGACCTCGCTGTCTGGTCTCCTCCCCCACAACAACCCCCTCTTATGTACTCACATATAATGTGAGAAAGTAAATTTCTTCCTGTCTATTATGCGTAAATATATAAGATTGTGCCATTACAAACAAGAGCCAAGACAAGGAATTGCATATAACAATATCTTTAAACATGGAAAACAAAGACGGGATGCTTCTTTGCTGAACATACGAAACATCTTCATTTTCTACGATAACAGGAAAAAATGCCAGCAGCGAGTGGATGGAAGGATGCAACTTTTCTCTGTAAACCCACAGCGGAATGGGAGTACCACTGTTAGGTGCCAGCAACCAACCCAACAAAATGGTTCACATATCCAGTCCTTCTGGCACACAGATTATCAAAGTACTTTGGTTTACGGTAACAGAACACATGCGACTTGCTGCTAGAAAAAACGTGTTCTTAATAGTTAAAAGAAATGAGTGCATGCTTTGAGAAAGTTTCACCTCTCTACATTCAAAAGAGTTTAGATGGCATTGCTGGCACAGTAAAATCTCTAAAGCGACTGAGAAATCGGACTCCATTAGTTGAAACGTTTAGATCTGAACAAGCAACAATCCTCTAGACAGCTAAATGTCTTAAAGAATATGTGATCGAAACAGAAGTACACAGCATCTTGAATTACAGCAAAGGTGTTGTGTAATGCAGAGATATCGATTATCCAAGACATAACTGTGAGCCGGCGCGGTGGCCGTGCAGTTCTAGGCGCTCAGTCCGGAACCGCGTGACTGCTACGGTCGCAGGTTCGAATCCTGCCTCGGGCATGGATGTGTGTGATGTCCTTAGGTTAGTTAGGTTTAAGTAGTTCTAAGTTCTAGGGGACTGATGACCTCAGCAGTTAAGTCCCATAGTGCTCAGAGCCATTCGAACATAACTGTGAGATGAGTGGGTTCAAGGAGGTGTACTGACGTGCAAAGCATAATGAAACGTGTAGGTGGGGAACTGGAAAAATTAGATTCCTCTATTCTTACTTTTACACAACACTTCCAGGCGTCTTTCGTTTAAATGTGAAGCCAGTTCGCTGTTTTAAATGCCAGAGCTTTGGACACACCGCTCTAGAGCGTAAAGCAGAAGCCACTTGTAGAAAATGTGTTAATGTCGATTGTTCATCTCCTCCGAAGTGCGATAATTGCTCTGAGAATCACCTTCTCCGGAGTAAGGGCAGCACCTTGAAGAAAGGAAGGTACATGATTTAAAAACAAAAACGCGTATTTTTCTTGGTGAGGCAAGAAAGATTTAGAAAGCAATACAACGTCCCATTTTCACTACATAGTTTGCTTCAGCTCTCAAAAATCCTATTTCGAAAGCCAATTACTCCACTCAAACAGAGGCTAATAGTGTTGGCACTAATAACTGCACTTGTAAGAATGTTCAGTTGAAGGTACTGTTATTACGAAGTGTGTAGCTGCTCCAGAATACCAGTTAAGGTCATTCTTGCCGACATTTCCAGGAAACTATCCACCACTACTACAAAAGTTTCTCCGAAGTCACCTCTGGTAAATAAACCAATGGGATAGTGTCAGCTGCATAAGAAGATAGGTCCTAAACTGCCATTCAACTTCGAAGAAAATGGAATATGAAGTCCACGTGAGGTGATCGTCTAGACTCTCGACAAAAGCTGCAACCGTCAGCCGGCCGGGATGGCCGAGCGTTTCTAGGCGCAACAGTCTGGAACCGCTACGGTCGCAGGTTCGAATCCTGCCTCGGGCTTGAATGTGTGTGATGCCCTTACGTTAGTTAGGTTTAAGTAGTTCTAAGTTCTAGGGGACTAATGACCTCAGAGGTTAAGTCCCATAGTGCTCAGAGCCATTTGAATCATTTTGCAACCGTCAGAGGATTCCCACCTCGGTGGAGAGACAGGATGAAATTCCTCCCCTACTAAAGTGGAACATCAGTGGATTCAGGACACATGAAGGAACCTAAACTCCTAGTACAGGAACGGCCCAGTGCTTTTGTTCACACGAAATACTTGTCATACTTGCTGATGCTCTTGTACCACGAGGTTATATCCTACAATGCAAGGATGACCAAACTGGGTAAAGAGTCAATGGAGGGGTAGAGATTTTATAAATAACACATACCACTTCTCTGCTCTATCCTTGGTCACTGAACTGCAAGTGCTTGCAATTGAAATTCATGTCGGTCAAATGATGGCTATATGGTCTCTGTATTTACCGCCACTGAAAGCGATAAATTACAATGGTCCTCAAAGATCTTATAGAAAAACTCATCCAACAATTTCTCAATGGACATAAAGTATTATGGGGCCAAAACTTCATGCCTCATTATGTCCCAGGAGCTGTCTGCGCTCAACACTCATTTCGAAACTGCTAGTCGGTCATTCTGAACCATCCATCCATATATCTGCTCCCCAGACCACCCAGATTCTGCTCTGTGGGACGTAACTGATGACCTTCATTCCAGAGACCACTACTCACTCTGGATCCACCTACCAAATGGAGAAATGCTTTGTAACATGTGAGGTAATGGGCGAGTTGTGGCGCCCTGAAAAAAGTTCGCCGGCCGAAGTGGCCGTGCGGTTAAAGGCGCTGCAGTCTGGAACCGCGAGACCGCTACGGTCGCAGGTTCGAATCCTGCCTCGGGCATGGATGTTTGTGATGTCCTTAGGTTAGTTAGGTTTAACTAGTTCTAAGTTCTAGGGGACTAATGACCTCAGCAGTTGAGTCCCATAGTGCTCAGAGCCATTTGAACCATTTGAAAAAAGTTCGGAGTTGGCGTGGCCGCACGGGCCGCTCGGCAAGCCAGGGCTCGTCAGAAACCGCGTGGTTCCGATCACTAGCCAAAGCAAGAGAGGTAGCCCCAGCGCATGGTCCAGGCCGACCGCGTGGCTGGGAATTCCACGTTGACGCTATGTCGAGGACTGTGCTTTGTGTCGATGAAGGAGATTCGTATGCCGGGAGTGCCAAAGATGGAGGACTTTGTGAAACTATAATGGCAGACATTTCACAGTTCATGTAGAAATTACTAATAGCCAGAGGAATCACAATACCTTAAAAGAAACATGCACATTACCATTATTTGAACGAAGAAAGGAGAGAATCAGTGCTATCGGCTGCATCGGGACATAACGCGAAAACAGCGGCTTCAGGTGAAAATATGTATCGGACCAGGATTCGAACCCGGGATATCCTGCTTACAAGACAGGTGCTTTAATCATTGAGCTATCCGGGACACACCAACATTTCAACCGCGTGGACTATCTCTGCTCGCCTCACGACCGATCCACACTCTCATCGAGCGCCACCTATCCGCACAGTCACTGTCCATTTCCTCCATATTCGGTCTCTGAGATTCCCACAAGAGGTCGGACATATTCGTGCATCCGCAATGAAGGAGGTGGATCCATTGCCCAGCTAGGCCCATCAAATTGTATGAATGCGTGGTGTCTATTCTTTCGGCGATGTCTGAAGGAATATCCACCATTCATTCATATAATAATAGCACAGTCGTCCTTGTAGGCCTTATTCGGAAACGGAGCGAGGCATTTGACCTACAAAAGGACATGATCATCAGCTTTGGGCCTAGGGTGGAAGCATTTCCGAATCGACTAAGTTTGTAAACTGTTCGCAAGCCGCAGGGATTAAAATATACAGTGCTTAATAAAATGGCGCCGTGGAAACTGTGGTGCACCATGTCAGAAAGAACAGATACCAAGCATTCATCTAATTTGATAGGCCTAGGTTCAGTGGGGGTGCACAAATCCGTCCTACCTCCTAAGGGAATCTCAGAGAGCGAATTGGGAGCAAACTGACAGGACTGGCGATCGATGGTCATGTGGATAGGCCGTGAGGCGTGCCGACATAGTCCGAGCGGTTGCAATGTCAGTGCGTCCCGGCTGGCGCAGTAGTTAACGCAACTGGACAGTAATTTGGAAATGTGGGTCTCACGGGAAGCGTGCCAGAGATAAGTCTCTGCAGTTACACTATTCTCTGTGTCCTCGAACCACAGTCTCGCCGCGTCAGCCGTGCTGTGCGGACGTGTGCTGAGTTTCGTGCGCCGCGGTCTGCTGTGCTTTGGCGTGGTAAGTCGCAGTGCTTCTTGCATCGTTGCAGAAATTCTACATATATTGAAATTTGAAATATGAATCCGTGATGGCCCACTTGAACAGACAAGATACTTTGAAATTCTCGTTTGATCGTAAGTACGCCCGACCTAAACTACACGAAATTTAAGATTGGTTGGAATACGAAGTGAAAGTTAATTCCGAGGATGTCATTGGGATGCATCTTCGATAGCGAGCAGCGTTGTATTTGTGAAATTGAGGAATGCTAACTTATGTGACAAAATAGTTGAGTCTTGCGGAGGAATTATGAAGTTTAAACATTGTGATGGAAACGTAGGCGAAGTCACCGTAACACATGCAGGGTTTGGAATACGAACGATCAGGATATTCGAACTACCATTCGAAGTACCGGCAGAACAAATAAACGCAGTGATAGCGCCGTACGGTAAAGTTCTCAGTAATGTTGCCGAACGGTGGTCCAACGCGCGCAAATTCCAAGTTCTCAACGGAGTGACACAATTAAAGGTCGATTTGCACAAACATGTACCGTCATACATCAGCGTCTGTGGATACCGGGGTATCGTTATATACGACGGCCAGCCGAGGACGTGCGCAGCGTGCAACTCTCCCGGCCACGTCCGCGCTGAATGTTTACAGCGGCGAGTGGCGCAGCTGCCGGCTCGCGAGGCGCCGCGACCGCCTGCTATGACTGCACTGCCAGCGACTTAAGCTACGGCTGCCCGCGGCCAAGTCCTGACCCCAAGCCCTGATGTGAATTCGGAGGACCATCCGCTCCGAGAAGAAGCCCAGATTGCCACCACTGACACAACAGAAGCTAGACCACCCGAACCTAAGGAAATCGTGACAGCTGTAACGGTTTCAACACAACAGACACCGATAGATATTGGTAGCCACAGCAAATTCTCCGATTCCTCCGCTGTTGCGAATGACATGCAAGAACCATCCCGGAATGAGCAACCTCATAGTGAACCGATTTCTCTATTGATACCATCGTCCACCAAGAGAACGGTCGACAATTTGGCTCGAAACACCACCCGCTTAGAAGATTTGAAGAATGCTGAGGAAGACAACATCAGACAGCAGCCGGTGAAATCTAAACGGCAAACACGAAAACAGAGCCCTGAAGAGATTCAAGCACTGCAGAAAAAACTCTCTCGTACCAAAAAAATTCTTAAAACAGATCGAAGCGGAAAGCAAGGCGTGGTAGACATCGGAAAACCAGACATCCCCAACCCGAATGAGGGCGTACAGATGAACCTCGCCCCTCCAATTGAGGAACCAATGGACACTGTGGACCGCTACGGAACTGATACGGGGACAGCATGGTCTGACGACACTGAATGCGCTTAGTTGGACTACCGAATGACGCAGGCGTATAAAATCGCCACGCTCACTGTAAACAGAATAGTTTCGGACGTAAAGTTACAATCAGTGAAGGTTTACTTATATGCCGCCGACATTGGTGGTGGTGGTGGTTAGTGTTTAACGTCCCGTAGACAACGAGGTCATTAGAGACAGAGCGCAAGCTCGGGTTAGGGAAGGATTGGGAAGGAAATCGGCCGTGCCCTTTCAAAGGAACCATCCCGGCATTTGCCTGAAACGATTTAGGGAAATCACGGAAAACCTAAATCAGGTTGGCTGGAGACGGGATTGAACCGTCGTCCTCCCGAATGCGAGTCCAGTGTGCTAACCACTGCGCCACCTCGCTCGGTCGCCGACATTGGCATAGCGATGTTACAAGAGGTAGTTACGACCAAAATAGCGGACGTATACGGATATGAGGCGATCTTAAACATAGGCAATGAATGTGGAACAGGAATATTGTTCAAACACGGCATACCATGTACAGCAAAAGCAATACTTGAATCTGGACGAGGCATAACTGCACAAATATATGATCTACTTCTTGTTAATATATATGCTCCCTCTGGATCCAGCAGAAAACGAGCAAGGGGGCAACCTGTTCCGGGACGAAATTGTCCCATTAATAACAGATCCTCGACTGCACATAATTTTGGGTGGAGATTTTAACTGCGTATTGCGTCCAGAAGATCAAATCCCGAACTTCAACTTTTGTGAGGAGCTGCTGATCTTAATTAACGGACTAGATATGATAGATGCTTGGTGCCACCTTTGCCCGCACACACGAGGATTCACGTACGTATCCAGTACTTCGGCAAGCAGACTAGACAGGCTGTATGTAACGAAAGGTTTTATCCATAATGTAACTGACTGTGAAATTTGGCCTCTTAACTTCTCGTATCACTGCGCATTTCATATAACTGCGAAGCATACTAAACAAAAAACATTCCTGGGAAGGGGCGTATGGCAGCTAAACGTGTCACTTTTGGAGGACGCAGTACTGAAACAGGAGATCCATGATACATGGCAGCGTTGTCTTCGGATGCAATCCAGATATCCAACACGCATCATGTGGTGGCTACAGTCTGCGAAACCGCAGTTAAAAAAATGCATCACACGATATGGTCGCATGAAAGCGTACTGGCGAAAACGCACCTTGGAGTATCACTTTCTTTGCCTCCGCGAACTATATGATGACCCCATGGGATTTGTAGCAAACAGCTCTAGAATAAAACGCACTAAAGCAAGAATAACGGTGTTGGTACGACAATCACTAGAGGGGAAAAAGTTCGATCGCGTCCTCCGATTGAACTGACGCAGGAGAATACGTCCGTATATCACGTGATACGGGAAGCTAAGAGAGGTAAACAAAAGATAATCCACACTCTCAGTGATGAACAGGGGAACGAATACGATCAACAAGTCACAGTAAAAAACTACGTGGTGCAACATTATACAGATTTTTACTCCGCATCGGCGACTGATGCGACGGCAAGTGAGCCGCTTTTATCCAACATTCAATCCACGGTCCATCCGACTGACAACGCCGACCTTGTAGCCCACATAACGGAGGAAGAAGTATGTGCCATAATCAAAGATTCGCCTACAAAGAAATCTGCTGGTTTAGATGGCCTACTCATAGAATTTTGTGCTTGTTTTTGGCACATCATAGGACCGGAATTCACCAAAATATGCAATGAATTATTGGGAGACGAACCACTTAGGATGCAACTTTTCTCTTTTCTAATGGCCAACCCAAGAGAGATGACAGTAGCCAACTGGGACCATAAACTACATTTATTCAGGGCTACTCTCCGTAAACACAAAACTAGAACGTTCAATCGGATACAGAGAGCTCTATTGATCAATAGCTATGCGCTAAGCAAAATATATCGCATCGCAGCAGTGTTATCAGTACCCAAGGATACAGCGCAAAAGCTTTTAGCTGCAGCGTATTGGTTCATATGGAGCGGAAACATTTTTAAAGTCACCATGCCAACCATAGTGTTAACCCGCGCCGCTGGTGGTTTGGGCGTCAAAGACATCAAGAACCAATGCACTGCCGTATATACGGACCAAATCCGCAAAATACTGCAGTAACCCCATCCGGCAATTACGAAAACGTTATTCAACAGGTTAGCCCCAACGAGCAAAAAGGCCCCACTCGATGTTGGTCGCATCAGCGCTCAACTCGATCACGTCAGAACTTACTACCTGGAAATGAGCTATATTCCAGATACTTCACAGCTGCTTAACACCAAAAGGACCTATTACCACCTCACGAGACACCATAGGCAAAACCCAATGGAAGTGAAATATCCAGCGGTCAACTGGAGTAACGTCTGCAAAAACATTAACAATCCCATCCTCTACTCCAAAGTAGTGTCCACGTGGTATGACATTGTAAACTAGAAGGTCCCCACAGGTGAAAAGCTGCACAATATCAAAATGAAGCAGAGTCAAAATGGTTCAAATGGCTCTGAGCACTATGGGACTTAACATCCATAGTCATCAGTCCCCTAGAACTTAGAACTACTTAAACCTAACTAACCTAAGGACATCACACAACACCCAGTCATCACGAGGCAGAGAAAATCCCTGACCCCGCCGGAAATCGAACCCGGGAACCCAGGCGCGGGAAGCGAGAACGTTACCGCACGACCACGAGCTGCGGACAAGCAGAGTCCGTACTGCGACCATTGCCATACTGTAGATACCTTGGCACACATTCTCATCTGACTAGACCAATACCACATATGGAATTGGACTAGAAAAAAAAAACTCGCAATAATTACTAGAACCACAGACTCTGCTATAACACTTAAAGATGTACTTCAACCAGACTGGCATTTCTTTCCTGCAACAAAGCACAATAGCTACACTTGGATTATCGGCCATTTTGCATATTTTGCAGTTACGAATACACATGCGAGTATAGACGAGTACATACAGTATATAATGGAAGAGCACCACAACCTGAAAACGAGTCTGAAGTACAAAGCTTTGTTTCAAAATTTCTTACTTCACACTTTGCCGTAATGAAGCGGTAATTTTTTGGTTGGTGCACAACACTACAGGGAGTCGATAAAAAAAAAACGAGAAATAAAAAATAGTAAAAAACTAGCGTAACGGTAAGCGTCGCGCACTGTAGATAAGATGTCGCGAGTTCTATTACATTCTTTTGTGGCGGTGTTCGTAGCGACAAACACTTGGCTGTAGAAATGGCTTACGAAGTCACCGCCACACTTTTAGTAGCGGGCCGACCGGTCCGCTGGAACAGTGAACAGAAAGATGAAAGCCCAAACACTCATATTAAATAAAAGTCGGTACTTATCTTTTATTAATGAAGATACAGTAACACAGTAGTGAACTCGGTGTCTACAGAAATCTGTCTAGTTCGAGTCGGAGCGGCTAGGTCAGCGTCGGCTGACGACAAACAACAACTCTGCTGCGATGAACACACAACTGACTAGCAAGTACACAATTCGGTGGCGAGTATACAACTGAGCGGCGAATACAGAACTGTCCTAGCGCTCGCGACTCCAGCGCTTAAGAAGCCAGAAGCCAGCGGTGGCGCGCGCAGACTTGCGGCGATTTGCTGTCTCGCTGGCGCTGCTTATGCGGACGGCGTCCGGACTTTGATGCTGCCAACCTTTTGGCAGCGGGCTCGGTTGGCATTACTGGCTAGGACATAACACTCCTCCCCCCCAAATCGCCGCACCGTCGTTGAATAATGACGTGGCGAGCGTCGACGGCGGGGGAGGGGTCTGGCCGCAGGCGTAGCAGAAGAGACCGGGGCGGAGACTGTTGTCGGTGGCAGTCCCCGGTCCGCACCCCAGCATTGGCTGCGAGGGGCCTCGGGAAACACCGACTGAAAACCGAGGTCAGGGTGCACGCCTGTGACCACGGGCGCAGCTTCTGGTACTGGACGCGACGGGGCGTCGGGACCCACGAAGAGAGGCAGCGTCTCCTGACGCTGCGTCGACGGCTGCTGAGTGGGCGCCGGACAAGGCGCTGCGGTGTCAGACTCCTTGGGGGTGCCCAAGGAAAGCGGCTGCAGGACAGGCTGCACAGCCACCGCTTGGGAAGGCGGCCCGGCTGAGGGGTCGATGTCCATCAGCTCCGAAGGCGGTGGCGACTGAAAAGGGACCGCAGGCGCCGGAGCGACCACCTGGGGCGCTCCCGAATGAAGCTGCGCGGGAGGCATCAACGGGACGGGCTGTCGGCGTGGTAGCGGCGACGGCTGCTGCTGCTGCTGCTGCTGCCCTGGGGGCGGCAGCGAAGTCGGAAGGTGCGGCTGGAACCCGCCGCGGACCAAATCTGTGGACAAAGAACGAGCGGCAGAATCCGGGCGGCCAGCGCGGCGCAACTGGTTCTGATGCCTCCTGTGCACCCCAGTAGCACCTTGAACAGTATAAAAACCGCGACCCTGGACACGTATCACGGTACCACGTTCCCAACGACGGCGACCGTGATAAACTCTGAAAAAAACGGCGTCGTTGCGCTGAAAACGCGTGCGATGCTCAGAAGCGGCGGGTCGATCCGGGGGGTGCAACAACCGTAGTAGGGTGAGATGACGACGGCCGTGGAGAAGCTCCGCAGGCGAAGGGCCGTCGCGTGGCGTGGTCCGGCACGACGACAGGAACGTGATGAGGGCCTGCTGACGAGAGTGCGTAGCACGAAGGCGGTCCATATGATCCTTGAATGTGCGTACAGAACGTTCCGCTGCACCATTCGATTGAGGGTGGAACGGCGGAGTAAGAACATGGCGAATGCCATTGGCAGAACAAAAACTTTCAAATTCAGCAGAGGTAAATTGTGGACCATTGTCAGACACTAAAACTTCTGGAAGACCCTCAATACAAAAAATTGAAGTCAACGCCTGTATAGTTTGTGCAGACGTTGTAGACTGCATGGGCACAACAAACGGAAAATTACTAAATGCATCTATCACGATGAGCCAACGAGAATTCCAATATGGACCAGCGAAATCAATATGTACTCGCTGCCAGGGACCGGCAGGGCGTGCCCACTCAAAATAGCGTTGAGGCGGAGCAGCTTGGTGTTCGGCACACGTCGAACAATCAGTAGACATCTGCGTAATCTGCTTATCAATGCCGATCCATGTACAATGACGACGGGCAAGCTGCTTGGTGCGGACCACTCCCCAATGACCTTGATGCAACAAGTCGAGGACCTTGGATTGGAGCACTTGGGGAACCACCACACGAAGCTGGTAATTCTCGGTGCGTAACAGCAAAACTCCGTGCGAAACAGACAACAGATGACGTTGCGGATAATAGCGACGAACCACAGGATCCGATATGTCCTTTGCCTTGGACGGCCAACCACGTTGAACAAAACGTACTAGTAAACTCAGGTGAGGATCCGTAGCTGTCTCACGTGCCACCTGACGATAATAAATCGGAAAATCCCGGAGGGATTGATGCTCATCGGCGTCAATCTGATGGCAAGAGTCTTCGGAGGAATCGAAGACATCATCCGCAGCAATCGGCAATCTAGAAAGCGCGTCAGCGTTTGCATGCTGAGCTGTAGGGCGATACAGTATCTCATACTGGTATTGTGATAACAAAAGAGCCCAACGTTGTAGTCTTTGAGCTGTCCGCTGAGGAACTGGTTTAGACGGATGAAACAGTGACGTCAGGGGCTTGTGATCTGTGACTAAATAGAATGGCCTACCATAGAGGTAGTGATGGAATTGTATGACACCGAACACAATAGCCAACGCTTCCTTGTCCAATTGGCTATAATTACACTGAGCTTTGTTTAGCAATTTAGATGCGAACGCAATAGGACGTTCGGTGTTACCGACTCGGTGAGACAACACAGCACCGAGGCCGAAAGAAGAGGCATCACAAGCTAACACCAGAGGCTTGTTAGGGTCGTAATGGACTAGACAACGATCATTCAATAAAGCCTCTTTAAGCTGCTGAAAGGCTGATTGGCAATCAGCTGACCACACAAACGGAACATTCTTACGGCGGAGACGATGCAACGGTGCAGCAATCTGTGATGCATTAGGTATAAACCTAATATAATACGTCAATTTGCCAAGAACTGCTTGCAATTCATGCAGATTGCGAGGGGCGGGCAAATCACGAATAGCTGCTAAATGTGACTGGGAGGGATGAATGCCTCGAGCATTAATAATATGTCCCAGATACTCCATCTCCGTAAGGAAAAATGAACATTTATCGATGTTGCAACGTAGGCCTGCCTGAGACAACACTTTAAACAAACACTCCAAATTACGGAAATGTTCAGCAGGCGTCCGACCGGACACAACAATATCGTCTAAATAGTTGCAACACGATGGCACCTTAGCCAGAAGTTGAGACAAAAAACGCTGAAAAACAGCTGGAGCTGACGCACAACCAAAAGGCAAACGCAGGAAACGGAACAACCCCAACGACGTGTTTATGACAAAATACTGTTGTGATTGCTCGTCGAGGGGTAATTGCAAATATGCTTCACGGAGATCAATTTTGGAAAAGAAACGAGCTTCCCCTAACTTATCCATCAGCTCGTCCGGTCTAGGCAAAGGAAAAGAATCAATGACAGTCTGAGGATTAACTGTCGACTTAAAATCAGCACACAAACGTAACTCGCCAGACGGTTTCTTTATAATAACTAAGGGAAAAGCCCACTGGCTCGCTGAAACGGGTTGAATAACACCGTTGTTTTGCCAACGACGAAGTTCATCTTCTACAGGTGCCCGGAGGGCGTGAGGCACTGGACGAGCACGACAAAATCGAGGCTGAGCATTATCTTTTAACGTAATATGAGCGGCAAAGTTCGCAGCACAACCTAGTTCGTCTTTAAATATGTCACTGTATCGTTTACACAACTCGGTTATGCTGTCTTGAGGAACAACAACAGAATCAATTTGCAACACATTGTCTTGGATAGACAGGCCAAACAAGTCAAAACAGTCTAATCCGAAAATGTTTACACTGTCTGTAGCGCGGAGCACTGTGAATGAAACTGTTTTTGTATTGCCATGGAATGTGGCTGGCACGCTACATACACCTAACACAGGAATTCGTTCGCCACTATAAGTAGCCAAAGAATGTTTTGCCGCTGAAAGTTTAGGGCGGCCGATAGCCGAACGTAGCACTATTTATGAGAGTCACAGACGCACCAGTGTCTAATTGAAAATTGAAGGTCTTATCCTGGATGCGTAGTTTCACAAATAGTTTATTACACTGTCTCTGGATCGGTGCAGTGGAGGCGGAAGACACAAAATCAGCGCGTTTAGCGCGTGTTCGCTGCTTACGACAACTCGTGGGTTGGGCAGGTGGAACAACAACTCCCGCTTCACTCGCAGTCTGTACATTACTTTTTACAGCGTTTGAATTACGCTTGGGTCGCATAGCAGAGGGCTGGGTGGGTGGCTTATTGCGAACAAGTTTATTACCCACACGAACCGTGGAAGAGTCTTTAAACGCGACCTTCTGGGCGGGTTGGCTTTGAAGAACATGAATATCCATGGGCTGGGCAGCACTAGAATTGTTCTTGCGTTTACGCAAACAAACAGTCTGGATGTGTCCTTTCCTTTGACAAAAGTGACAAACCGCGTTTCGTAACGGGCAACGTTCACGAGGATGAGCAAGAACACACTTAGGGCAAGACTTAATTCTATCATTTTGCACACGCGGCTGACGAATGTGTTTAACATGACGCGGCCGGCTAGTGTTTACAGTCTGACTCTGCCGGTGGGGCCACGGGCGTGACCTAACTTGCTTAGCACAGGCAATTTGAGAAATACATGGCTGATCTAACTCACACTCAGCATAGTCAAAAGTATCTTGGGCTTCAATGATGTTCATCACAGTCTCTAATGACGGGTCAGGCAACTTTAAGATAGCAGCACGAATACGAGAATCTGCAATGTTTTGAGTAATAGCGTCTCGTAGCATGACATCACTGTAGGAAGCTCCACACACACAATTAAATCGACACTGACGGGTGAGGCCCCGTAAATCTGTTAACCACTGTTTATTAGATTGATGTGGCAGTTTCTTTAATCTGAAGAACTTGAATCTGGCTGCTGCCACATGAACTCGTGACTCGAAATACTCAGCAAGCTTGTTAACAACAACGTCATAGTCTAAAGCTTCTGGCTGGGATTCCGGGAACAACTTACAAAGTAGTCGATAGATTTCCACGCCTGCAGTGGAAATTAAATAAAGCTGCCGCTCAGTACCTGTGATTTTGTAGACTGACATGTGCGCCTGCAACTGCGCGAAATATTCGCGCCATTCTTCTCTGGATTCATTAAAAGCCCGGAACGGTGGTGCTGCCTGTGCTTGTTCCTTTTGTGTTGGAGGATTAGCCGCTTGTTTGGCGATTGCTTCCACCAGACTTTGTATTTGCTGACTCTGTAACAAGATCAACTGTTGTAATTCGGCAGACATAGTGAACACAAATTAAACCAGCCCCCAAAAGTTTATCGCTATAATTAGTATAACAAGAACAAGGTGAACTAGCCCTGCACACGAGTTCGGAAGACCTCGTCGCCAGTTTTGTGGCGGTGTTCGTAGCGACAAACACTTGGCTGTAGAAATGGCTTACGAAGTAACCGCCACACTTTTAGTAGCGGGCCGACCGGTCCGCTGGAACAGTGAACAGAAAGATGAAAGCCCAAACACTCATATTAAATAAAAGTCGGTACTTATCTTTTATTAATGAAGATACAGTAACACAGTAGTGAACTTGGTGTCTACAGAAATCTGTCTAGTACGAGTCGGAGCGGCTAGGTCAGCGTCGGCTGACGACAAACAACAACTCTGCTGCGATGAACACACAACTGACTAGCAAGTACACAATTCGGTGGCGAGTATACAACTGAGCGGCGAATACAGAACTGTCCTAGCGCTCGCGACTCCAGCGCTTAAGAAGCCAGAAGCCAGCGGTGGCGCGCGCAGACTTGCGGCGATTTGCTGTCTCGCTGGCGCTGCTTATGCGGACGGCGTCCGGACTTTGATGCTGCCAACCTTTTGGCAGCGGGCTCGGTTGGCACTACTGGCTAGGACATAACACATTCGCTGCTACATTTTTAAAACGCAGTTCTGCTGACTTTTGAAGTTATCAATTTAATGGAACTTCGAACATAATTCCCATCACTAAAATAAAAAAAATTGCTCAGACGGACAGAGCGTCTGCCATGTAAGTAGGTGATCCCGAGTTCGAGTCCCGCTCGGGGCACACATTTTCAACTGTCCCCACTGATGTTTATCAACGCCTGTAAGCAGCTAAAGGTCTATATTTCATTGTAATTTCATTCTTGTTTTTTTTTTTCCTTTTTTAAACTCAACCTTTAAGAATTCATTTAAACACTGCAATACACGCGTAAAAAAGGTTGTTCCTTGAAACTTAATAACAACAGCTGAGTATTACCTTAAATGGGCAAGAGCCCACCATAACTACACTTTCATGGAATCTGATGTAGTTTTACAACATAGTATTTCGTTACTCGTTAATTAATGTGCAAATTTTGGTACTTAATCAGCAAGATTACAACAATTTTAGATACACCATCACTCAATAATGAGCTCACCGGGTTTCCTTACGTATAGCTGCAGTTCCGTCATCAAGTGGTAGGAAACTAAGATGGAAAGCCCAAGCCCGTTACCATATCGCGTGTGACGTAACTTTGACATATCAGACTCGTCACTAAAGACAACTTTATTTATCCATTAACAAATATATACAAATACACAATTTCACCTGCTTCAATCGAATACACACCATGTGTCCAGGCGAACGGTCAATGCCAGGTGACGTTCCGGCAAGCTCTTCTTCTCAACAAGCACTGCTTGGCGAGAAAAGTCAAACCACCACGCCTCGACCCGGAGCCCAAAATCTTTCCGCCGTATCCGGCACCAGTACTCCAGTAATACCACGCGCAATGAGAATGCGCACCAAGTAATGACCAATCTAGCCGGTCGGGTGGCCGAGCGGTTCTAGGCGCTACAGTCTGGAACCGCGCGACTGCTACAGTCACAGGTTCGAATCCTGCCTCGGGCATGGATCTGTGTGATGTCCTTAGGTTAGTTAGGTTTGAGTAGTTCTAAGTTCTACGGGACTGATGACCTCAGAAGTTAAGTCCCATAGTGCTCAGAGCCATTTGAACCATTAATGACCAATCTCCCGACCGTGTTGTAACCGCAACCGACAGACCACACAGTGGGCCCTGCTGCCTCGACGCTGCAGACTTAAAAATGGCCGACCCACAATGAACAACCGACTCACTGCCGGCCAAAGCGAAATCGATGGCAAATATGACACTACAAGAAAGAGGTACTGGCGCCAACCGCGCGTCGTATCAGGTGTTGCTTAGCGGCAGCACCTGTGCACACTGCGAAGTCTGGTTCGCCCTACGTCAGTTTATCAAACGGGGACACTCTTGTGTTCGTTACTGTGTGGAGCGGACGGGAATTGGAGCGCTATTCTTGGGAGGAAAGGTCAGACATGCGCTGTGGCTACGGGGCGGCGGATGAAATGCCCACGCTGCCCAACCTTCTCAAATTGTCTAGTGCCATATCCACGTTCATTTACTGCCATCCACAGGTCGCTATGAGCAGGCGATCATAGTAGGCAAAACCACCCCTTCCTTCCGCCTCCTCGATTTCTATGTCACCGTCTAGGGCCGTCCTATCGCCCTCACCCCCGTCCTCAAGTACATTGGTGTCACCCTTCACCGTCGCCTATCCTGGACCGCCCACTTCCAGACAATCCAAGCCAAGGCACACTCCCGACTCTGTCTCCTCAAGCTCCTTTCCGGCCGTACATGGGGTCTGGACTCCTCCACCATCCTCCATACCTGTAAATCCCTCATCCGCCCTATCCTTTGCTATGCCCACCCTGCCTGGATCTCCGCTCCCCCTACCTTTTACAAATCCCTTCAGATCCTAGAACGCCATGCTCTTCGCCTCGCCTATCGCATCCGTCTCCACTCCCCCACGCGGGTCCTGTACGACCTTATTCTGTTTCCCCCACCACCTTCTTTTCCTCGAACGGATACGGATCCTCTACACCTCCCAAAACTCGATCCTCCTCACCTGCTTGTCTCTCCCATCCTCTCCTGCCCCCATCCGCTGCCGCGCCTGTATTTCCACGTCCCACCTGCTCTCTATCTCTCCACTGTCCATACCCTTTCCCAAGGTGGCTTCCGCCAGCTCCCCCTCCCTGATGATGCCCTCCTCCCCTCCATCTACACCTCCTACCAACTTTGATACTCCCTCCCTCTTCCTGTGTTTGTTCCTATGGGCACCCTCTCTCCCTTCTCTCCCCCTTCCCTCCCTCCTCACTCTTTCCCCCCTCCTCCCCTGGGCTTCCCCTACCCCATACCTTCATTCCTCCCCCCCCCCCCATCTCCTCTGCCCTTGGCATCTTTGCTCTCCCCTCTCCCTCCCTCACTACCTTCTTCCCCTCTTGGCAGGTCCCCGGACTCGCACACGTAAACTGGACATTCGTGCGCCGGAGATCATCGCCCTCGTTTCAGTGTGTGTGCCGTCGTGTTTGCGTCTCAGTGTTTTTCGCCACCCACGCTCCATCGATGATGTGTCGTCTCCGTTATCAATGTCCGTGTGCAGTGCCAACCGTTTCTCTAGGAGCCTTCGCGTGTGAACGGCTACGTGTTATTTGTTTCTGTGTCTACTGTTTTTTGCCCACCACTTTGTTCTCTGTGTCTCCATTGTATTTTCTCCGTAAAATTTGTGGCTGAAGAGCAGCGTAGTGTGCTGCTGCCAGCCCACCTTCTTGTAAGGTGTCAAATAACAATAAAGAAAAAAAAGGTCGCTATGAGTTACGTTTTCCACTGGCAGCTTCTCAAGTGGCACTTGTGTATTTAAGGCCTGCTTATAACCCGTTGCATTCATTTCGTGTCGCTGGTGCGAAGGCCTGAAGTAACGGGTCGTCAACGCACAGTGAGTACACAGGGTTTGAAGAGGAGGTGTTAGCGTTGCTGCTAAACACACCTTCAACAAGTTCGTGGCGTGTTGCACAGGAAGCGGTTGTAAGCCATATCACAATTTGGCGTGTGTGGGATGAAGATGATTTGCACCCCTACCACCTGCAGGAGGTTCACGCCCTTAACCTAGACGATTTTCCACGTCGAATTGAATTCTGCCAGTGGTTTCTGACAAGGTGTGCCATTGAGTCGTACTGTCCGAACCGTGCACTTTTTTACAGATGAGGCATCCTGTACACGACAGATATGTTCTACAGCCACAGTCAACACATGTGGGCACGGGAAAATCTGCACGCCGCCTTTATTCGAGGGCACCAAGATCGCTTCGCTGTCAACATTTTGGCCAGCTTGGTCAGCGATAATCTGATCGGTCCATACATGTTCCGCTCGGAGGTAAACCCAAGCAGATAGTAAATCTTTCTACGAAAAACTCTGTCAGCGTTGTTGGATCACGTTGCACTCGAAGTGCGACGCCGAATGTGGTACCAACGCGATGGTGTAGCTGCGCACTTCGCACATTCAGTGCGAATGCATTTGGATGAAACCTTTGGAGAGAATTGGATAGGCCGGCTGGGGTGTCCGAGCGGTTCTAGGCGCTACAGTCTGGAACCGCGCGACCGCTACGGCCGCGGGTTAGAATCCTGCCTCGGACATGGATGTGTGTGATGTCCTTAGGTTAGTTAGGTTTACGGAGTTCTAAGTTCTAGGGGACTGATGACCTCAGAAGTTAAGTCCCACAGTACTCAGAGCCATTTGAACCATTTTTGAACTGGAGAGGTTGCGGTGGGCCGGTGACATGGTCTGCACGTTCCGGCGACTTGACACACAATGACTTTTTCTCCTGGGGCCACCCATTGTAACTGATGAAGAGCTGATAGCGCCCATTATGGCAGCCTCCGATGCAATTTCCACTTTTCCAGGAGTTTTTGAGAGAGAGTGCGACAGTCACTTCAGCGTCGTTGCACGGCGTCATTCAAGCAGGATGGCGTAATTTCCACCATTTTTTGTAAGTGTTTTCAAATAAAGGTTATAAAACTTCACCCCGACTTCTCATTTACCTTGATACCATAAGTAAACTGAAAACGCCCGCATCTCGTGGTCGTGCGGTAGCGTTCTCGCTTCCCACACCCGGGTTCCCGGGTTCGATTCCCGGCGGGGTCAGGGATTTTCTCTGCCTCGTGATGGCTGGGTGTTGTGTGATATCCTTAGGTTAGTTAGGTTTAAGTAGTTCTAAGTTCTAGGGGACTGATGACCACCGATGTTAAGTCCCATAGTGCTCAGAGCCATTTGAACCATTTTTTAAACTGAAAACGATGCCCTGCAGACTTCTTACCATGACGGCTCGGATGGCCTGTTGTTAGCCTACCCTCTTGGCGGCGAGCAACGCTTTTCAACAACACCTAGCGGTGTACGGTAAATGATATGGATATGGGTTGCTATGTGAAATATTATTGTTATGAGCCTTTCTATAAGCCCTCTCATTTTACACATTCATTTTAGACACTCCATGTATATGCCACCGTTCCAATTTAAGTTTTTCGTGATTCTAATCCCTAGGTATTTAGTTGAATTTGCAGCCTTTAGATTACTATGATGTATCGAGTAATCGAAATTCAGAGGATTCCTTTTAGTACTCATGTGGATGTCTTCACACTTTTCATTATTTAGATCAAACTGCCACTCTTCGCACCGTACAGAAATCTCGTCTAATTCGTTCTGCAATTTGTTTGGATCATCTGATGTCCTTACGAGATGATAAATGACAGCATCATTTTCAAACAGTCTAAGAGAGATGCACATGTAGTCTCCTAACTCATTTATCTGGATGGATAACAGCAGAGGGGCTATAACACATCGCTGGAAAACGCCAGATATTACTTCTGTTTCCATCGATAACTTTCCGTCAGTTACTACGTACTGTGGCCCTTCTGACAAGAAATCACCAATCCAGCCGCATAACTGAGACGATAATCCACGAGCACGTAGTTTGATTAGAATTGCTTGTGAGAAATGGTATCAGAAGTCTTCTGGAAATCTAAAAGTATGGAAATATTTGAGAACCCCGTCGATAGCACTCATTACTTCGTGAGAATAAAGAGATAGTTGAATGAATGCATGGTCTTCCGTCGATATGAATTGATAAAAGCTTCTCGGGGTTGCATCCGCGTCAGGTGGCTAAATCCCACGAGCTTTCGAGCGAGATCTCGGCCACTGTCATGCGCTAAATGATTGCCGTGTGCCTTGGTCTCGTCGTTATACAGTGCGTTGCTGGCTGAGACGTCACTGGTGCTGTCTTCCTCGCCAGCTGTATTTATGAATTCGTCCCGCGTCCGTCGCGCCCACTTCTACCTCGCGATGCCAGGTCTCAGGCTGTGCTTAGCTGCAAACCGCCGTCCTTGCTGAAGGTGTTTTCTGACATTTTACGTCTACTGCTTCTTTTACGACACTATCCCAGAATCCCTTTGTTCTCATCATGAAAGATATTTCATCGAATAGAATTCGCTGTCGATTTTCTAAAGCATCTTCTGCCACGGCCGATTTTGCAGGAAAGTGCAAGAGAAAGCACCTCTCGTATTGGCCAGACAGTACGCACTGCGGAGCAACGCCGGAGGGGACACGAGAAGTGCTTGCGCCTACCTTATTCTGAAATATTAGCAGTGGCAGAAAACGCTTCACAAAATCGACACCGAATTCTATTCGACGAAGGCTAGGAGAATGTTTCTGCTGGACAGAGCAGATAAGCAGTTATTAGCGTCTCACTTAGTGAATTAGCACCACTTAGTTCCATTAAGATGGATGTAGAGGAATTATGGGCAAAGTTTAAGCAGACCTTAAATCGTGAAGTGTTATGGGCCTAGTAAGTGGATAAAGGGTGGAAAAGACCCACCATGATCTAATGAAGAAATTCGGTGGATACTGAGGAAGCAGAGGATGTTGCACTCTCGGTTCAAAAGGGAACGCACAAATGACAAACGAAGATCAGTAGAGATTCGGGTGTCTGTGAAAAGATCTATTAGCGAAACATACAACAACTAGCACCGTCACACCTTAACAAGAGACCTCGCAGAGAACCCTTGAAATTCTGGTCTTATGTAAAATCGCTAAGCGGGTCTAAGGCTTCCATTCAGTCCCTCGTTGACCAGTGTGGTGTGGCAGTTGAAAATAGCAAAACGGAAGCCGAAGTTTTACATTTCACTTTCAAGAAATCGTTCATACAGTATAATCGTACAAACACACCGTCATTTCACCATCGGATAGCCTCCCTTATGAACGACCTAGCAATAAATATCCCTGACGCACAGAAATAATTGAACAATTGAAAGTAAATAAATCAAGAGGCCTGGATGAAATCCCAGATCGGCTACAAAGAGTTCTCTACGGCATTGGCTCTTTAAGTAGCTTGCATTTATCGTGAATCTCTCTCCCAGCACAAAATCACAAGTGACCGGAAAAAGGCGCAGGTGTCTCCACTATATAAGAAGGGTAAGAGACACAGGCCCGCAAAATTACAGACAAATGCCGCTAACTTCTGTTTGCTGCAGAATCATTGAACATACTTTCAGTTCGAATATAATAAACTTTCTTGAGACTGAGAGAGTCGTGTTCACGAATCAGCATGGTTTTAGAAAACATCGCTCGTGCGAAACCTAGCTTACCGTTATCTCAGGTGATATACTGCAAACTATGCATGAAGACAACAGGCTCATTGTATATTTCTAGATTTCCGAAAATCATTTGACACGGTGCTCCATTGCAGGCTGTTAACAAAGGTACGAGCATATGGAGTAAATTCACAGATATGTCAGTGGCTCGAAGACTTCTCAAATAATATAACGAAGTATATTGTCCTCGACGGCGAGTGTTCATCAGAGACAAGGGTATCGTCAGGAGTGTCCCAGGGAAGTGTGATAGAACGGCTGTTGTTTTCTACGTACATAAATGATTTGGCGGACGGGATGGGCAGCATCAGCGGTTGGTTGCTGATGAGGCCGTTTGATAGAAGCGGACGTGTTTCCAACCCCGTGCCACGCGACCAAAACACCAAAGGCCGGTTTTTGTTCATTTGCACTTAGTTGATGGGTAGGTAACATAGACTTTATTTAACATTCAGTTAGCCTTGACAGTACAAGCTAGGATCTTTAACAATTTGTGAGTTATTTTAAAAACACTGGTAACAACCTAGCCAGATAAAATTTTTCACATACAGCCTGAGGGGCTAATATAAAAAACAAACTAAGGCGGAAATACAATAAATTCCCAATTACAAACGCCAGAAGGGCTGATTTTAAGGAACAGTAAACAGCAATCAGTAACGCCTGAAGGGCTGATTTAAATAAATTTCCACTACGATAACCAGTAACGCATGAAGGGCTGATTAAAAAAAATGCAGCTAACAACCAATAACGCCTAAGGACTGATTCCAACAACAAATAGCAAAGCGCAATCTCTAACGCCTGAAGAGCTGATTTTTAGAAATAGCAACTACAACTAATGATTCCTGAAGGGTATCATAAACACACGCTATTTGACAACAACGTATTTGGCACTTTAAACAGAAGTAAAATTTCTAACAAAGGAATCACAGTAATAGGTAGTTTTTAAAAATTCAACACATGGTAATTACAATCGGAAGTAAAATAACTGAAGATTAGGTTCTCAACTCTAAATTAGTGCGAGCTGCTTCCCATTTCGCTCACACATGACCTGCGCAGATTCTCGAGTCGTTCCCGGTCTTGTTCGATTCTGCTCCCTACAGCAAGCGTTGATACCTCTAGACCTGGAGTCTCAAGTAGGACTGTTGATATTTTTAAAAATCTCGGGAATCAGGTATATCGATATTTTAAAAAAATAATTAAAAAAATCATTATCGGCCCTCAATAAATCGTAAAAATATCGATATATCTACGGAAAAGTATCGATGAACATGCCAAAAATAACCGTGGTTGCACAATGTAAATATACCTAGAGCTGTATATTTAAACATTGATTTATTATTAGATATTCTGTACATCACAGTCTCGAACCGCGCGACAGCTACGGTCACAGGTACGAATCCTGCCTCGGGCAGTTTAGTTAGGTTTAAGTAGTTCTAAGTTGTAGGGGACTGATGACCTCAGATGTTAAGTCCCACGGTGCTCAGAGCCTTTTTAACCATTTTTTTCTGTAAGTCAACAAGCTTGCAACCTGCTTATCACCCTTAGACGCGAATGAAAAGAAAAACGATGCACGTTCACACTTGGCAATAACCTCGTTGCTAACAATGGGTACTGCAGGTAAGTGGAGCAGTAAGTGGTGTCCCATGGGTCCGTTGCTCTGTTTCGTCACATAGCGGATTTGTCTGTAACGCTTCATGTCGACTTCCCTGTTTCTTCATTTCTGCGAACGCCAGCTACCTATCAGTTGTACTGTCAAAATTGCGTGGTGAAGTTAAACGTTGCAGTTTCTGTTGGTAGCACCGAGCGTCGGTTACGTCAGCATTCCCCCTTACACATCTCTGCCCACCGCAAAGACCAATCTGGAATTTTTAATCACCTGATTTTGTTCGTAACTGTTCGTTGCTTTTGTTCGTGACGGAGATCCCAGGACACCCGTTGGTGTTTATAAGTTCATCCATTCACTCAATTTTTGTATTACAGAGGACAGCTAACCTTCTGACCGAATACGCTGAGCTACCGTGCCGGCGCCATCTGAGCTACCCAAGCACGATTCACACCCCGTGGTCACAGCTTCACTTCCGCCAGTACCTCGTCTCCTTCCTTACCCGCGAAAGGCAAAGGTCCCGAGTTAGAGTCTCGGTCCGGCACGCAGTTTTAATATCCAGGAAGTTTCGTATCAGCGCACGCACCACTGCAGAGTGAAATTTTCATTCTGTGAACATCAAAGGTGTCCAGCTGATGACAGAATTGCGCTTTATGAAACGGCAAACGTCCACTTGAATTTCCGAGAATTCTGCGTTCCATAGGCACCGAAAATATCAACAGATGGGCGTGCAAAGAATTCGCAATTAATTTCCTTGACATTCTGTTCGTCAGAATGAATGGAAGAATCAATAGTTTTTCTATTCTGCTGTAACAATGGCTAAAAGCAAGAAAAACCATTACACCCTGAAATGGAAAAGACAAGCTTACATAGACTAGGCTCACAACCTAACGGGAACAAATCGTCCGTTTTGCTTCACAGCTTCGGTTCACACGAACAGTTTCATTATTAGCTTCTACTTCTTATCAGGTTATCATCAGATGATCTTTTTAAAAAGAATTAAAAAAAGAGGATATTAAAATAATATTCATTTGAACTAAAAATCAAAATAACACTCGTACTGTGCATAGAAGTTATGGTTTGTTATTTACTTCCTTATCGTTTTTAGGTACCATTTGCTCTTTTTTTTTTACTGAGTGCATTATGAAGAGTTTCTAGGACGTCAGAAATGGTAATGATAGTATCTATGTGACCCTGCGCTAACAAAAAAAAAGACAATAACGGAAATTCGGAGAGGCAGCCAAGGCAGTAGCATCGTACTACTCTGTGCAACAGACTTAAACATCACTTTTTCGAAACTCCGTAATTCCCATCCATTGCAACACATAACTTTGAAATTTGGCCCAAAGGTGCGTACAACCTTCCTCTGCAATGGCGGAAAAGCTTGCAGACCGGCAACCCCTTCGACATTCTACGATTCTATATGGGATACAGTCAGGGGCAAGAGCAGGATTGTAGCGGCTAAAGAGCAGCAGTGTAGCCTGTCTGTAGGCGTCTGATACTCTTAGTCACGGGCTCTTTCTGTACAGCTGCACTTTAAGGTGCTCAAGAAACGCGGTGGAGGCACCGAGCCTTTTCCTGAAGTGGGAGGTCTTTCACGATTTGCCGTTCATTCACGTATGTGTCAGTGTCGAACGAGCCATGATCACGGTACAGAAAGACACAAAATAAGAGTGCTTCGGATTACGTTCAAATATCGTTGGACTGTTTTGAACGGTCCCTAGTGGCTGCATACTGCGGTCGTGTTGCGCTCCAAATGGATGCGATCACGTTCGATAGGGATGCAGCTCCACAAACTCCTTAGAGAAGGGTTGACACGCGCCAGCCGCTTTGGCCGAGCGGTTCTAGGCGCTACAGTCCGGGACCGCGCTGCTGCTACAGTCGCAGGTTCGAATTCTTCCTCGGGCATGGATGTGTGTGATGTCCTTAGGTTAGTTAGGTTTAAGTAGTTTTAAGTCTAGGGGACTGATGACCTCAGATGTTAAGTCCCATAGTGCTTAGAGCCATTTGAATCATTTTTTGAGGGGTTGACACGCAAGAGAGATAGCTGCGTCAGAGAATGTGAAGAATGTCTTCCCGTTGCCCATCTCACTGCAAAATGTGGGGGGAATCAATACCTGAGGAAAAGGGGTGGTTCCATTGACGCCTTTTATGCTACCACCTGCGGCCTTTTCGTGCCGATTCTGAGTAGTGCTTCATCTAGATAAGTTTTCTTCGGCCACCCGTAATAAAACAGCGTTATTACAAGGCAGGGCATCGCGGATCTGACCTCCATTGCAGAGACTTCAAAAGACGGGATGAAATGTGCTTACGAGACGTGTGAGGTCCTGATTATGTGACGTGTCCACTGTGGCAATGGGCAGAATTTTGTTGAAATTAGGTGCCAATACAACATCGTAAACGCACCTTACACGACACGTAAAGTTCTGAGCTGTGGCCTCTCTTTCGCATGTGTCAACACTTTGCTGTTTGAACGGTCTTCGATCCCGAGAGTGACGTCGCAGGGCACACCGTTAAAGAGGAAGATTGTAAGCAACTCTGAGCCAAATTTCAAACTTAAGCGTCGCAGCGGTAGGAATTGCATGGTTTCGAAAAAAAATTATCGTTTAATTCTATTGCTTAGCATACGTCCACAGTCAACGAAACAAAAAGCACAAAAATCAACAGAAAATAAGGCGACGTTATTTTCAGATTTTTTTGATCGGCCTTAGGACTTCAGATAATTCACCTGTTTCGACAGTTAGTGAGGGACCATCAAAGACCTGTCGTCGGCCATTTCAAAACAGGAGTTGATGGCAACTGAGGAAAGGGGTGTGTTTGTTGCACGAGAATACTTGACCGTATGCTCATCAACTGTTTGTAATTTTTACTATTGACTTTTCTATTTTTACAGACTATTTGAGAAGGAGCCCCTCCCCCAGTACGATCAGAGGAGTAGGAGTCACGGTGGTTGGGAACTGATACCCCATAACTCGATTAAGGGCGATTACGTACATTTTTCTTTCCGTTAGCATTGGTCCCGTCTACCTAAGGGCTCTGCTGTACTCAAGCTTTGTCAAAATAATTTTATTTAACTTTCCAACCGGATGTCCTTACTGCCGCCACAGTCATCATTTACCTTATGGAGGGAAGTCGTGTATGCCTCCTGCCTGTGAATTGTGTAAACTTTGTTCTGTGAGTTATTGTATTTTAATTGTTTGCATATCGTGTTTTCTGAGGTGCAAAGTGGACACCAACCCTGCATGCCCCTAAATGATCGTGGGAAACCACCTAAAATTGACACGGTGTTTCCCGTCAGTGCACCTATCAGATTCGATGCGGGTCTGGGTTTCCTTCCTGTCTCGCAAGCTAGCCCTCTGGAGGTTGCGCTACGGTAATATGGGTTGTGTACTAACGGATGACTATAACTTAAGTGCAGCTGCTCACGGAACTCCAGTGTGGGCTGAAATTATCGTATGGCAGCGGAACATGATAGATAGGCTAATGCATTAATGCAGAACTGATTCACGCTGGAAAAAGTTAGTTGCAATTTTTGCCACCAGGCGCAAATGTCTCCGCTGTTCATATTAGAGAAATTGTGTGAGTGGCAGTTAATAATAAAGTTATCATTATACCTTTCTCACTATTTAACTTTTTCCAACCACATCGCGTTCCTAATTCGTCACATATAGAAACACTGCTATAGGTCTTCTTACATTCACAGCGCCAGATCTGCAGCGGAGACCAAAACTGGAACTAATTTTTTTCCAGCGTAGATCGGTTACGCACTAATGCATTAACATATTTACCAAATTCCAGTGCCATACGATAATTACAGTCCTGACTAGAGTTCTGTGAGTAACTGCACCTTAATTATAATCACCCGGTAGCTGGTAGCATTATAAACCATAAGGACAAAGGTAGTGGGCTCACGTGCAGCTACTTCCGATTTTTAATCTTTTGTTTTCTGAAGATTTCTGGGTCTTTCTATTATCTGCAATGGTCGGTATTATTTATTGTATATAATTTAGTTCCTGCAGTTATTGTAGGCAAATTACTGGACTGTTTCAGAGCGGTCAGAAATCTTAAAACGTATGCCAGTATATGTCAGGAAATAAACACTAGTTAGACAACGGAAGATTTTTCTAATATTAAACATTTTTAAAGTATATATACCCAACATTTGGTTTAACAGAGTGCCTCAAATTTGTATCTTGCTGTAAAATAACTTCGTGATTGATGGCTAGCGGCTTCGGAAAGATCTCTTCTACCATTCGAAAGAAATTACGAAACGAATCCTTATCTTGAAACCTATATGATGGAGTACGTTACTTCAGCGTGATGGTAGTCAGTACACCATCGAAAAATGGTTATCAGGGATGTGCAGACTACCATCAGAGACTAGATACACTTCAACTATATTCAATTTAAAGCCAAAAATAGGATGAAGATTCAACTGATCTAACGAATAAATTCTATTAGTACAGCAATATTCCAGTTCAAACGAATTCGGAATCTTCTTCATAATTTTATCCGCTCTTTTTTCGACGATCACTAACGGAGATAACACAACTATTCCACGCGCTTGTATTATCGCAAAACGTTTGTGTGATATATGAATCAGGTGAAGGCGAGATAGCACTGCGTTCGCAAATCGCGATGAGGAGCACATTCCGTGAGATGTAGCAGGTCGTTTCACGGTGTGCAGTAACCACGACGGAGACCACGTTTGGCGTGCCTCGCGACAGGAAACATCTCCCGTGTGAGGACGACTTCATGCGCAGTTGAGACAGGCAGTTGTCCCATTGAGCAATTAATATAAGCTACACTATGTGATAAAAAGCATCCGGACACCCCAAAAACATACGTTTTTCATATTAGGTGCATTGCGCTGCCAGGTACTCCGTATCAGCGACTTCAGTAATCATTAGACATCGTGACAGCAGAATGGGGCGCTCCGCGGAATTCACGAACGTGGTCGGGTGATTGGTATCACTTGTGACATACGTCTGTACGCGAGATGTCCACTGTCCTAAACATCCCTAGATCCACTATTTCCGATGTGATAGTGAAGTGGAAACGTGAAGCGACACGTAAAGCACAAAACAGTACAGGTCGACCTCGTCTGTTGTCTGACAGAGACCGCCCACATTTGAAGAGGGTCGTAATGTGCAATAGGCAGATACCTATCCAGACCACCACACATGAATTCCAAGGTGCATCAGGATCCACTGTTAGTACTATGAGAGTTAGGTGGGAGGTGACAAAACGTGGATTTCATGGTCGAGCGGCTGCTCATAAGCCACACATCACGCCGGTAAATGCCAAACGACGCCTCGCTTGGTGTAAGTAGGGTAAACATTGGACGATTGTGCAGTGGAAAAACGTTGTGTGGAGTGACGAATTACAGTACACAATGTGGCGACCCGATGACAGGGTGTGGGTATGGCGAATGCCCAGTGAATTTCATCTGCCAGCGTGTGTAGTGCCAACAGTAAAATTCGGAGGCGGTGGTGTTATAGTGTGGTCGTGTTTTTCATGGAGGAGGCTTGCACCCCTTGTTGTTTTGAGTGGTACTATCACAGCAGAGGCCTATATTGATGTTTTAAGCACCTTCTTGCTTCCCTCTGTTGAAGAGCAATTCGAAGATGGCGATTGCATCTTTCAACTCAATCGAGCATCTGTTCATAGGGCATGGCCTGTGACTAAGTGGTTACACGACAATAACATCTCTGTAATGGACTTCCCTGCACAGAGTCCTTACCTGAATCCGATAAGACGCCTTTGGGATGTTTTGGAACGCTAACTTCGTGCCAGGCCTCACCGATTGACATCGATTCCTCTCCTCAGTGCAGCACTCTGTAAAAAATGGTCTCCCATTCCCCAAGAAATCTTCCAGCACCTGATTGAGCGTATGCCTGCAAGAGTGGAAGCTGTCATCAAGGCTAAAGATGGTCAAACACCATGTTGAATTTCAGCATTACCGATGGTGGGCGCTACGAACTTGTAAGTCATTTTCAGCCATGTTTTCCGGATACTTTTGATCACATAGTGTACATTGCTGCCATGCGGTGTAGGCTGTGAGTGTTCGTAACACGATAAATATGCATTTCCGACGATTGGTTCCCTACCTCAATGTCATCGGTTGTGGATCCACTATCATTTCACCCAAAAGCTTTGAGACACCCTGTATAAGTACAACTTGTAGTAACATTTCTTTTCGAACATTCCTAATATTTAAATATCGGGACAGCAAACAGTAGCGAAACGGTCAAGGCTGAGATTTTTGCTCTGTGAGTGCTCCAGCCGCGCAGCGTGTGAGTATGTGTGTGTGTGTGTGTGTGTGTGTGTGTGTGTTCCACCCACGAGAGCGGTATTCCTCTCGCTGCACGCAGCTTCGGCCACAGGACGCTAGACGAGGCAAGTTTGAGTCCGTTGTTATGCAACGACCCGGCGACACATATTTCGCGGTAAACGCGCAGATCTGCACAAGAAGTTTCTGGGCAACGGATGCAGGAACACCGGCGAAAGGTCGCAGAGCGAAGGACGAAGGATAGAACGAGAAAGTGCGAACGGCGGGGAAGGGACCGCGCGTAGCCAACCGGCACGGCCAACCACAACCACAACCACAGCCACAGTCACAGCCACAACCACACCCACACGCAGACTGCGCGTTCCGCCCCGCCGGCCACACTGCGCCACGTTCAGGTCGCTATTGTTATCTGCCGCCGGCGATTGCGTTAACACACAACATTAACTCACAATCGCCGCGCCGCGTCGTTCCGGCAGACTGCGCGAGCCGCACTTAAGGCGGGCCCGGCTTCCCCGAGTTATTAGGCGCCTCCCACGCGCTATTGACCCACTTCGCAGCGCAGCACTTCTCGCGCTCTTCATCCCCAAGTGTAGCTATTGAACGAGGGGCGTTCAGTAAGTAATATAACAGATCTTTTCCTGAAAGCAGTCGGGTTTTGTTCAGGATGCCATTACACCGTATTATTATTCCTCACTCTTTTGTCTACAAAACCCATATTTTTCAACACAATTTCTGTTGAGTGTGACGGGCTTACAGCGTCTTACTGGTGGTGGTGGTGGGGGGGGGAGGGTGAGGGGGGGGGGGGCGTACATGCCCACATGGTACCACTCTACTGGTCGACGTCTTGCTGCATCAATAACCTCCCCATCACTGCGAAAAGTGGCAATTAGCACTAAACAAAGAAAAGTGCGAGGTCATCCACATGGGCACTAAAAGAAATTCGATAAATTTTGGGTATACGATACATCGCACAAATCTAAGGGCTGTCAATTCGACTAAATACCTAGGAATTACAATTACAAGCAACTTAAATTGGAAGTACCAATTAGATAATATCGTGGGGAAGGCGAAACAAAGACTGCGCTTTGTTGACAGAACACTTAAAAGATGCGACAAACCCACTAAAGAGACAGCCTACATTACACTTGTCCGTTCTCTGCTGGGATATTGTCGTGCTGTATTAGATCCTTACCATGTAGGATTGATGGAGGACATCGAGAAAGTGCAAAGGACGGCAGCTCTTTTCGTGTTACTGCGCAATAGGGGTGAGCGTGTCACTGATATGATACGCGAGTTGGGGTGGCAGTCACTGAAACAAAGGCGGTTTTCTTTTCAGCGAGATTTATTTACGAAATTTCTATCACCAATTTTGTTGACACCGACCTATGTTGGGAGAAATGACCATCATAATAAAATAAGAGAAATCAGAGCTCGAACGGAAAGATTTTAGTGCTCCTTTTCCCAAGCGCCATTCGAGAGTGGAATGGTAGGGAATTAGCATGAAAATGGTTCGATGAACCCTCTGCCAGGCACTTAATTAGTGTGAACTGCAGAGTAACCATGTAGATAGATGTAGATTATCTACACACTGGTTCCCTCTAAGCACATCTTGCAATGGGCCAAACAGAAGGTGCAAGATCTGGACTGTAGAGTGGATGAATAAGAACATTCCAATGAACTTTCGTGAACTCCTCTCGAGTACACATACTTGTGTGGATCCTTGCATTGTCATAGAGAAGGAGAAATTCTTTTGCGTTGTGGCGATGAACATGCTGTAGTCGTTTCTTCAGTTCCTGAGGATGGCACAATACACTTCAGAGTTGTTCGTTGCAGCATGAGGGAGGAAATCAAACAAAATACCCACTTTATAGTCCCAGAAGACCGTCACCAAGACTTCACTGACATTTTCGTTGGAGGAGAGGTGATGTGGCACCACACCATGGATTTCCTGTTTGCTCCCGGTTCGAAGTGATGAACCCATCCTTTATAGCCTATGCCGATGTTCGTCAAAAAATTGTCCGACCAGCCTCTTAAGGTTCAAGTAAATTCGCACAGATAGTCCTTCGTTGCTCTTTATAGTCTTCGCAAATAGGCGGTACTCGAAGGCGTGTACCTTTGAGTACCACAACTGGTCGACGAGTGTGCCAGCAATAACCACGGAGAAGCCCAGTTGAGCAGCGAGTTTTTTGATTGTGATCCGTCGACCACTTCGAATGAGAGTGTCCGTTCGTTTCAGCACTGTGCGATATCGTATAGGTTTGCGCGACCTAGTTGCGATGATGAAAGACGTCTCGCCCAACCACTCACCGTGCTTCTGTTCATTGCCAGTCTCCGTAGACATTCTGCAAGTGCCTATGAATATCTGCGATACTCTGGTTATCCACCAAAAGAAAATGGCTGCTCTCTTCTTGAGATGCACCTCCGCCATTTTGAAAGCTACTTATAGCGCCACCACCTATTGGAAAGTCATGGAACGTCAAGGGGTGAAGCGGGAATATTTCACGCTGTCCCCCAACTAATTTCGCAATTTTTTAACCGAAGTTGGGCTAGAAAAAAATGCATTGCTTCACTTATTGAACGCCCCTAGTGGCACCATCGATCTCTCTGGGTCTCCAACAACTCCTTCTGGAATTGGAAAACGCTCATATTATATGAAATACACCAGGCTGTACCACTCCCTGAGCTGCAGAGCAAAACCAGGTGAATGTAGAAGACAGCGCGCATCGCGATCTAGTGTGTTTTTTCACTGTTTTTATATAGCTTACAAGATCGCTGTTTCTCAAAAATGCTACCAAAAATTTTGAGACCTGCAGAGGATCGACACCTCGTGCAGGGAGCGGCCATTGACCCTGAACATAAACAAATCTAATATATTTAGAGCATATAGACACAGAAACTCTTTATTGCACGATTACGAAACTTCAGAACAGTCGCTGGAAGCAGTCACTTCCATAAAATACCTAGGAGTATGCGTACGGAGCAATTTGAAATGGGTCAGTCAGATAAAAGTAATCACGAGTAAGGCAGGTGTCATACGGACATTCATTGGAAGAATCCTCAGGAAATACAGTCCATCAACAAAGGAATTAGCTTACAAAGTACTCGTTCGACCAATACTTAACTGCTCGTCAATCTGGGATCCGTAACAGATAGGACTGATAGATGAAACAGAGAAGATCCAAAGAAGAGCGGTGCGTTTTGTTACAGTTTCATTTAGTAACAACAAAAGCGTCACAGAGATGATCAACCAACACCAGTGACAGACATTGAAAGAGAGTCGTTCTACATCACGGTGTGCTTTACTGTTGTAGATCCGAGAACGTACGTTTCTCGAAGAGTCAACAAATATGTTCCTACCTCCCACGTATATCTTGCGAAGGGACATGGAGATAACATTTATTGTTCTGAGTAATGGCAGCATGAAGGAGATACCATATACCTCGCAAGTCGCGGTGAATAGACAGTTCACTACCATCAATACTGTAGAACGCGAACATCTATTACATGTAGGTCAAGAGCTCCTAATTTCTTGGTTAAGGGATAAATTATATACGCATTCTCATTGCGTGAGAACATCTGGCAGAAGATTATTCCCCTCCTCACCCCCTATCCTAGCTAACGCCTTCTGCTCACCTCCTCAACCCGTGTTACCACAAGTACAACTAGCCTAGCAACGTAAAATCAAAACTACTGTGTATACAAGTACAATGTGTCGTATTTAAATATCATTCCTTGGCTGCAATCTACGGTCCCACTTTGTTGTTAGCGTTGATGCTTATGAATGTGTTGGTGTCGAGTTCGGTTTCAGGTAACCACCACGTAAATTAACGTCATGTAAAGATCTTGAATTAAATGCTCCCAATCTTTTGAGACCAACCAAATGAGCTTGTTGAAGAAAATGTACTGACTGGTTCCCCTCACCCCATTCTCAAGTCATTTTGCGTTTAATAATCTTCAGCAACGATATGCTACTATTTCCCACAGTTTCGTTTTTTGAGAAATGAGTTCAGACAGCGGCTACTTTCCAATTATACAAGGTGAATCAGGTATTCCTATAGATAGGTTTTATGCAACCTGCAACATCTTCAAAAATCGCACGTAGAGATTTTCATATTCTCTCGCTCGCTATGCTCAGACTCTCAGTCCTACAGAGAAAACGAACAGGACCCTTTTGTAGGAAATTTAATGTAGTTGAATTGTGTGCTGGGTTACGTTTCCGCTGGAGTCCTTAAAAAAAAAAAAAAAGAAATGGTCGAAGGTGAATTTTGTACGTTTGTCTTGAATAATTCGGTAACGGAGGCCTCTAACGAAAACGTATCCCAGTACAAAATGTAACTACGTTAAGTTTACTAATGAAAGATCCTGTTCATTTTTTCTCGAGAAAAAATTGGAAATTGGTGGTAAGGTCTCATGGGACCAAACTGCTGAAGTCATCGGTCGCTAAGCTTACGCACTACTTAATCTAACTTACGCTAGGGACAACACACACACACCCATGCCCGAGGGAGGACTCGAACCTCCGATGGGGCGAGCCGCGCGGACCGTGAAAGACGCCCCAGACCGCGCGGCTACCCCGCGCCGCATTTTTTCTGTAGGACATGACAGTTTGCACGTAGCAAGCGAGAGGATATGAAAATCTTGAGCTTGGTATTTGATGGCGTCGCGGGTTACACAAAATCCCCAGACACGTAGTTTGGACATCCGAATGACCCTGTATATCTGTACACAAGCAACAGCTGAAACGCAATCTGTTTAAACATATGAGCCTTGTTTGTACATCTGTCTCTGTTACTTTTATTTGTCCACTGCTTTTCAGATGTTTATTGCTCCTTGCGTAGTAGCCACTGCTGTGTTTTGCACAAGAACAACAAGGACGAGTCGGGTTCAACCGCTGCACTCGTGCTGGTGCTGCACAAGTCTGGCTGCACATATGAGCGCACATAAAAATAAAAATTCATACTTTCCTGCAGCTTATTTCGGATCGGCGGCGGTTATTCCATTTTATAGCAATGCGGCTGTGGCGTGCGTAGCTCAGAGCGGCGCAATAACGCCGCATAATACGGCGAAAACGGCGCGCGCGATGCCGAGCGGGGGCCAACAACACGTGTCGCCGCCATATTTCACGCCGGACGCTGGCCAGCACTGCGCGGCCGGCCCAAATTTCGATATCGACCGTGGCGCCGCGGGCGGCCGCATCTGTTATTACGGCGGTCATTGCCGCTCTAAAGGACCCTCCCGAACGGTCGCCGACCGCGCGCCGCGCACAGAAATGACGGCACTCAGGCGGGGCGCCACAAAGCGGCGCAGTTAGGCGCCGACCTTGTAATTTACATCGCGACCACACGTCAGAAAGGTCGGGATGGGAACAGTTTTCATCCTGACGTGCGCTGCTACCATCGTATTTTAGTGAGACTTCTAAAACTACTCCGCTCCGTCCGGTAAAACAGCATAAGCAAAACATAAAAGGAAATAGTTGTTATATTTTTCAACAAAATCTCTTTAAACAACCAAACGTGTGACCCAACGAGATTTTAATTTTGCATACCGCCTTGGAAGTTCAAATATTCCAAAATATCTTCGTGACGGAAGACCACTACTTTCTCGTTTCATGAAAACATTGTTAAACATATGTTAAAATATCGACAGTTATGGTTCCTTTTTTCTATCTGACGCTGCCCGCCGCATATCCGTCTCATGTGCCATCTTCTTCATCTGAAAGTAGTATGCACACTCAACGTCCACAATTATTTGTTTAATTTATTCCAATCTCTGTCTTCCTCCACAATTTTATCCTCTTCTGCTCCCTCTGGTACCATGGAAGTTATTCTCCGGTGTCTTAACATACTCCCTATAGCGCTTGGAATATAATCTTGGAATCATATTATCGAAAGGTTACCTGCGATCAGGATGTCGATAAGATAATTGGGACCGTCCTCTAAGCATTCTAATTGTCAATAAACGAGCCTTCACGAATAAAAGTACGCCAAACTCACGATGGACAGAGCTGTCGTCATTTCGACATTCTTGTATCGCCGTGTTAGCAAAAACTTGAGCGCTTCCACCAACAAAAACTGACAGATATCTTGAACATGAAGTGGGAGGACCATGAGACCAACACTGCGATTCTCAAAGAAGCGTATCTAAACACTGGTGCAACCATCGTGGCTCGTCAACTAAGATGGCTTACCCACCAGATCCTTTATGGTGACCTCTGCTCTGGCAGTAGATCTCATGGAGCTTCTCTCAAGCTCTTCAAAAACCAGCTAAAAAACATCACGTAGACGACCGGCGTAAACATATAAACAAGCGAAGAACGTTTTGTGGACCCAAGCAAGAAAGATCCGTCATTTACAACCCTGCCCTCCTCCAACCGCTAAGAGCGATTTGTATTGATACATCTTTTATCCATAAGCTGAGCTGAAGTGGTCTTCCCATGCAGGAAGAAGTTGTGCACACTAGGAATCGAGTTGCAGCCGACGACGAAAATACTGTGGACAGAACGTTAAGCCCTAACCTTCCTTCATTCTTTTATAATATTGTCCTTTCGCCTTATCATTGTTTCCCATGTGCCTTTCCTCACTGGTTCTGCAGAGCACCTCCTCATTCCTTATCAGTCCACTTAATTTTCAACATTCTGCTATAGCGTCACATCACATTCTCTTCCCGTTTCCCCACAGCCGATGATTCACTTCCATACAGTGCTGCCCTGTCAAACATTTCCTCCTCATATCAAGGCCTACGTTCACATCTTTTGGCCAGGAATGGCCTCTTCACCGTTGCTAGTATGCTTTATGAGTCCTCCTTGCTTCGTCCATCAGATGTTATTTTGTCTCCAAGATATCAGAATTCCTTCACTTCATCAACTTCGTGGTCACTAATTTTGATGTTAAGTTTATGGCTAATCTCGTTCCTGCTATTCCTCATTACCTTCTATTTTCCTCTGATTACGCCCAATCCACCTTCTGTACTCATTATACTCATTCAATAGGTTTTGTCAGAATAACTACGTCATCAATGAATATACTTTCACTCTGAATTTTAATCTCACTCCTGAATCTTTCTCATATTTCCGTCATTACTTCTTTGATGTATAGACTGAACAGTAGACGTGAAATAGCACATTCCTTTGTTACATACTCTTTGAATCCGACCACTTCATTCTTTATCTTTAATTCTAATTTTTACCTTTTTTTCTCGTGTATATTGCATATTATCTGTCTTTCTTTCTTGATCTTATTTCTTATTTTTACCTCTTTTCTCTCGTATATATTGCATGTTACCCGTCTTTCCCTGTAAATTAGATCAGTTTTCCTGAGAATTTCGAACATGAAATACACTCCTGGAAATTGAAATAAGAACACCGTGAATTCATTGTCCCAGGAAGGGGAAACTTTATTGACACATTCCTGGGGTCAGATACATCACATGATCACACTGACAGAACCACAGGCACATAGACACAGGCAACAGAGCATGCACAATGTCGGCACTAGTACAGTGTATATCCACCTTTCGCAGCAATGCAGGCTGCTATTCTCCCATGGAGACGATCGTACAGATGCTGGATGTAGTCCTGTGGAACGGCTTGCCATGCCATTTCCACCTGGCGCCTCAGTTGGACCAGCGTTCGTGCTGGACGTGCAGACCGCGTGAGACGACGCTTCATCCAGTCCCAAACATGCTCAATGGGGGACAGATCCGGAGATCTTGCTGGCCAGGGTAGTTGACTTACACCTTCTAGAGCACGTTGGGTGGCACGGGATACATGCGGACGTGCATTGTCCTGTTGGAACAGCAAGTTCCCTTGCCGGTCTAGGAATGGTAGAACGATGGGTTCGATGACGGTTTAGATGTACCGTGCACTATTCAGTGTCCCCTCGACGATCACCAGTGGTGTACGGCCAGTGTAGGAGATCGCTCCGCACACCATGATGCCGGGTGTTGGCCCTGTGTGCCTCGGTCGTATGCAGTCCTGATTGTGGCGCTCACCTGCACGGCGCCAAACCCGCATACGACCATCATTGGCACCAAGGCAGAAGCGACTCTCATCGCTGAAGACGACACGTCTCCATTCGTCCCTCCATTCACGCCTGTCGCGACACCACTGGAGGCGGGCTGCACGATGTTGGGGCGTGAGCGGAAGACGGCCTAACGGTGTGCGGGACCGTAGCCCAGCTTCATGGAGACGGTTGCGAATGGTCCTCGCCGATACCCCAGGAGCAACAGTGTCCCTAATTTGCTGGGAAGTGGCGGTGCGGTCCCCTACGGCACTGCGTAGGATCCTACGGTCTTGGCGTGCATCCGTGCGTCGCTGCGGTCCGGTCCCAGGTCGACGGGCACGTGCACCTTCCGCCGACCACTGGCGACAACATCGATGTACTGTGGAGACCTCACGCCCCACGTGTTGAGCAATTCGGCGGTACGTCCACCCGGCCTTCCGCATGCCCACTATACGGCCTCGCTCAAAGTCCGTCAACTGCACATACGGTTCACGTCCACGCTGTCGCGGTATGCTACCAGTGTTAAAGACTGCGATGGAGCTCCGTATGCCACGGCAAACTGGCTGACACTGACGGCGGCGGTGCACAAATGCTGCGCAGCTAGCGCCATTCGACGGCCAACACCGCGGTTCCTGGTGTGTCCGCTGTGCCGTGCGTGTGATCATTGCTTGTACAGCCCTCTCGCACTGTCCGGAGCAAGTATGGTGGGTCTGACACACCGGTGTCAATGTGTTCTTTTTTCCATTTCCAGGAGTGTATATTCGCAGTTGCGAATACCGGTAACCACCAACTGTATAATGGAATGGCGACAATGAAAATTTGTCCCAGACCACCACTCTGACCCGGAATTCCCACTTCACGCGAACGTTCATCTTGACCGCTGTGGCTATCCGTGCTTGACTTGCTACCAGACCCAGACTTCCATGTGTCCTCGGGTATGTAATTACTGCACAAGTGGAGTGGGGGGGGGGAGGGGTGCGGACATTTTATCTGAAAGTCGGTGCCCGGTATCGGCGCATAAATACGATATTTCAGTGCCTGTGTTATTAAGAAGTTCTTTTGAAACTTTATTGTAAATGACCAAGAGCTGTTTATTTTTATGCTCAGTATTGTCGGTTTCGATCAGCAGACCATTATCAAGCCGAAAGAAAGTTGGTTACGCTTTTCCTCGCGTCGCTAATGGTCTGCCGATCAAAACCGGTGGCATTGACCATAAAAATAAACAGCTAATGGTCATCTAAAATGAATTTTCACAATCATTCGACAGCTGTAAAGCCCCATCTCATCACTAATCTAAGACGTATAATGCACTAATGCACACATGTCCGAAGGAACAGACACTGCGACGATTACAGCCGTCGTGAAATGAACGATATGTATTGGTAGTTGCGAGCACGGACAAGCACTAGCTGTACAGTGGAATGACTACAGTGAACATTTATGCCGGACTAGGACTCGAACTCGGGTTTCCCGTTTTACGCAAGTAGTCGCCTTAACCGTTCTGCCTATCCGTGCACGAACCATAGTCAGACCCATACCTCCAAATGTCGTCAGTGGCAAACATGCCAGCTCATGAAGACATAACTTAGTTGTTTCATCGTCAAAAACAGAGGCTCTTCTTGAGGAACCCGAGTAAAACCTGACACAACATCATAACTGACAAGCAAGTCTGAAGCATCAAGACACAAAGACTTCAACCGTCGGATAAATTCCACTGAACTAGAAATGTTATCTTCACATTTTCCAACGCGGGGGCTGAGAACAGAAGCTAAATGCTCTGCCAGATTGTACGTAGGGCGGCTCCTAAATGGTTCAAATGGCTCTGAGCACTATGGGACTTAACTTCTGAGGTCATCAGTCCCCTAGAACTTAGAACTACTTAAACCTAACTAACCTAAGGACATCACACACATCCATGCCCGAGGCAAGATTCGAACCTGGGACCGTAGCAGTCGCGCGATTCCGGAGTGAGCGCCTAGAACCGCTAGACCACCGCGGCCGGCGGCGGCTCCTACCTTTGGTGTGTAGTGTGTACCGTAAGCCTAGCATACTGTCGTTATTTACATGCGACCAGCTGTCGTCCACCACACCAAAAGCACTGGGCTCTTGCAGTGGTTGCGACATTTCTCTAAATCTAGTTTTATGTTTCCTGTTGTTTTACTGACTGATTCACAACTAATGCCAGTGTGGTTTCTACAACAGATCAGTAGCTGATTTCCCACCATACACTTTTTAACTAACCACTGCTGCATTTTTGCTGACGTCGATGTTAGTGGAACACTAAATCTTGCCCTTCCTCCCTTCTTGGCTCCATTACATTAAAAACACGAATTCGTATCATTTCGACAGCTGTTGCACAACACACATATTCACTAATGTTCTTCGTATTAATTTTTCTAAAATGTTAATGGAAATCATGAAAATACTACTAGAGCCAGAAATGAGTTCTACAAAGATTTCATGGTTTTGATATTAGTACATTATTACATAATGGAGTCAGTTACATGAATAGACATGTACTGAATACAGTGCCAGAGCAGATGAAAAGTCTAGTGGGTACTGTAGAATGGGTTAAGGCAGAATTAAAAAAAAAAAAAGATATGTCGGCCAACTCATCTAGTCTACTAAAGATTATTTTCACAAAGTCTCTTTAAATGTATGTATTACGTTACAATATAATTTATATTAGCGCTCTAATATTATAAGTTTTCATAACACTAAGCCGTTTCATTGTATCGCACCAAAATAAAACTTGCCACTTTCCCTTTTTTCTATATCCCAGAGAGCAATCCCCACAAGATGCATGGAATATGCTTCATGTAATGTAAAAAAAATAGACCCATATATCTTGCCTGCTTTTATGAATGTCTCCTCCACTCAAGGGTTGTCCTTTTAAATTTCTTCCTTGGTCATCTGTGAGAACAAACAGTTTCAGTGTAACAGAACATCGCCTAGATTCATTTAAAATATTTTTTGTTGTCTAACTATTATATTCATCTAACTCTGGGCTGATTTTAGTGTTTAATTTATTTTTCATGGCCAGATTAGTGCTTTAGTGACCCGCCTTACATCTCAGCAAGCATCCTTAGTAATTTAACGTTACAATAAGTTCTCCCTATCTCTTTCAGAACTCAAGAGAAGTGCAATCCGTTCCTTCTCTGCTATTGCTCTGTTCGTCTGTGGTTCGACAAATCCTTTTCAGCAATCAGCAAAATGTTTACTTTGAATTTCGGTCCAATGATGTCTGATCGCCTCTTGCATTTTCTTCATGACCGCCTGTACGCTTATTACAATACTGTTGCCCGCTCCTCATGCCTATATCAATAGTCGCATCTCTGGCGAACGCAGAGTGCGACTCAAGGAAGCTGTGCTTTATCATCCGTGATATGTATGTATGTATGTGTGTGTGTGTGTGTGTGTTTGTGTGTGTGTGTGTGTGTGTGTGTGTGTGTGTGTGTGTGTGTGTATGTATGTATGTATGTATGTACGTACACTCCTGGAAATGGAAAAAAGAACACATTGACACCGGTGTGTCAGACCTACCATACTTGCTCCGGACACTGCGAGAGGGCTGTACAAGCAATGATCACACGCACGGCACAGCGGACACACCAGGAACCGCGGTGTTGGCCGTCGAATGGCGCTAGCTGCGCAGCATTTGTGCACCGCCGCCGTCAGTGTCAGCCAGTTTGCCGTGGCATACGGAGCTCCATCGCACTCTTTAACACTGGTAGCATGCCGCGACAGCGTGGACGTGAACCGTATGTGCAGTTGACGGACTTTGAGCGAGGGCGTATAGTGGGCATGCGGGAGGCCCGGTGGACGTACCGCCGAATTGCTCAACACGTGGGGCGTGAGGTCTCCACAGTACATCGATGTTGTCGCCAGTGGTCGGCGGAAGGTGCACGTGCCCGTCGACCTGGGACCGGACCGCAGCGACGCACGGATGCACGCCAATACCGCAGGATCCTACGCAGTGCCGTAGGGGACCGCACCGCCACTTCCCAGCAAATTAGGGACACTGTTGCTCCTGGGGTATCGGCGAGGACCATTCGCAACCGTCTCCATGAAGCTGGGCTACGGTCCCGCACACCGTTAGGCCGTCTTCCGCTCACGCCCCAACATCGTGCAGCCCGCCTCCAGTGGTGTCGCGACAGGCGTGAATGGAGGGACGAATGGAGACGTGTCGTCTTCAGCGATGAGAGTCGCTTCTGCCTTGGTGCCAATGATGGTCGTATGCGTGTTTGGCGCCGTGCAGGTGAGCGCCACAAGCAGGACTGCATACGACCGAGGCACACAGGGCCAACAACCGGCATCATGGTGTGGGGAGCAATCTCCTACACTGGCCGTACACCACTGGTGATCGTCGAGGGGACACTGAATAGTGCACGGTACATCCAAACCGTCATCGAACCCATCGTTCTACCATTCCTAGACCGGCAAGGGAACTTGCTGTTCCAACAGGACAATGCACGTCCGCATGTATCCCGTGCCACCCAACGTGCTCTAGAAGGTGTAAGTCAACTACCCTGGCCAGCAAGATCTCCGGATCTGTCCCCCATTGAGCATGTTTGGGACTGGATGAAGCGTCGTCTCACGCGGTCTGCACGTCCAGCACGAACGCTGGTCCAACTGAGGCGCCAGGTGGAAATGGCATGGCAAGCCGTTCCACAGGACTACATCCAGCATCTCTACGATCGTCTCCATGGGAGAATAGCAGCCTGCATTGCTGCGAAAGGTGGATATACACTGTACTAGTGCCGACATTGTGCATGCTCTGTTGCCTGTGTCTATGTGCCTGTGGTTCTGTCAGTGTGATCATGTGATGTATCTGACCCCAGGAATGTGTCAATAAAGTTTCCCCTTCCTGGGACAATGAATTCACGGTGTTCTTATTTCAATTTCCAGGAGTGTATTATGCAGTGTCATTGCCGCGGTTCCAGAACACAATTTACAGTGAATTCACAGCAGTAATAAGATTTCTTGCCACGGGAGTTGTATATTTCACATCAGTGTTGACTGCTAAGTTCTGATAATTTAGCTAAGTATGATAATTGTGAAATCGCGTGTCATGTTTCCAGTGCAACAATCAACCGTGTCAGGACGGTTACGGGTAAAGTACCGTGTACTAATCAGTTAACCGTGTGAACATGAAAAGTGAGAGACATAAAGCGTGATTCAGCTGCTCCTACTAACGCTGCCGTTTTACGCAACACGCGGTATCACATCTGGTTTTCACAAACCGCTCGCGAGATATTCATAATCTCTCGTTCGTTACGCGCTAACCGTTAGTCCTACAGGAAAAATGAACAGTGAGTTTCTGCAGGAAATTTAATATAGTTAAATTGTATACTGGGACACGGTTTCAATAGAGAACATAGTTTTCGAGTTAGTCAAGAATAACATACAAAACTGACCTTCAAACGCATCCCTGGTCCCACACTCAGCCCCCACCGGACGGGATTTTTAGTATGTTGTTCATGACACTGCCAGAAGTTTTGAACGTGGCATGGAAGTTAGAAAATCTGAAAAGGGAAAAGCAAAGGCGCAATCTACATAGAGAGGAGGCCACTGAAGTGAACTGTAAAGAACACAAGGATTTCTGGTCCACATGAGTATAGGGGAATATCAACAGCAGCAGAAAATGGTAAAACGGGAGTAGGATTGGTTGTGAACAGGAAGGTATGGCAGAGTGTGTTACTGTTAACGGTTCAGTGACACGGTTGTCCTCATCAGAACCGACAGCAAACTAACACCGACGACAGTAGTTCAGGTACACATCCCGAAGTCGCATGCTGAAGATGAAGAGACAGAGAGTGTACATGAAGATACTAAAAGTGTAGTTCAGTATTTGAAGGGATATGAATATCTGATAGTCTTGGGGGACTGGAATGCGAATGTAGGGGAAAGAGTTGAAGAATGGGTTACTGGAGAATATGAGGTTGGTGCGAGGAATGAGAAAGGAGGAAGACTAATTGAATTCAGCTAGTCACAGCGAATACTCTGTCAAGGATCACAAGAGTAAAATCTATAGTTGGAGAAGGGTGAGAGATACGGGAAGATTTCAGTTAAATTACATCATCGTCGCGCCGGCCGAAGTGGCCGTGCGGTTAAAGGCGCTGCAGTCTGGAACCGCAAGACCGCTACGGTCGCAGGTTCGAATCCTGCCTCGGGCATGGATGTTTGTGATGTCCTTAGGTTAGTTAGGTTTAACTAGTTCTAAGTTCTAGGGGACTAATGACCTCAGCAGTTGAGTCCCATAGTGCTCAGAGCCATTTTTTACATCATCGTCAGTCAGAGATTCCGAAAGCAGACACTGGATTGTAAGGCGTACCCAGTAGCAGGTATAGACTCAGATCACAGAGAAGGCTAAAGTTTAAGAGACTAGTCAGTAACAACCAATGCGCAAAGCAGTGGGATACAGAAGTACTAAGGAATGAAGAGATAGTTTGAAGTTCTCTAAGGCTATAGATACGGTGATAATGAATTGCTCAGTAGGCAGTTCATTTGAAGAGGAATGGACATCTCTAAAAACAGTATCACAGAAATTGGGAAGAAAAACATAGTCACAAAGAAGGTAACTGCGAAGAAACCATGGGTAACAGAAGAAATACTTCAGTTGATCTATGAAAGAAGGAAGTACACCTATATTGAGGGAAATTCAGGAGTATAGAAATAAAAATCCCTTAGGATTAGAGGCGGAGCACAGGGTCGGATGGTGTCAAGGACTGCGAAGGAAATCAGTCGTGTGTCCTTTCAAAGGAACCATTCCGACTTCTGCCTAGAGCCGTTTAGGAAAATCACGGAAACCCTAAACCTGAGTGGCCGGACGCTAGTTTTACCGTAGTCCTCTGGAAAGCGAGTCCAGTGTGCTAACCGCTGTGCCACTCTCTTGGAACGAAGGACAATAGAAGCATTTGAAATTTGATGGTACAGAAGAATGCAGAAAAAAGTTAGGTTTACTGATAAGGTAAGGGATGAATAGGTTCAGCGGAGAATCGGAGAGGAAAGGAATATGGAAAACACTTTGAAGAAGAAGGGACAGGATATAGGAGATCTGTTAAGACATCTGCCAATAACTTTCATGGTAGTAGAAGGAGCTGTAGAGGGTTAAGACTTTAGAGGAAGATAGAGATTGAAAGATTGGAATGCATCCAGCAAATAATTGAGGACGTAGGTTGCAAATTCCACTCTGAGATGAAGAGGTTGGCACATGACAGGAATTCGTGAAGGGCCACATCAAACCAAGCAGAAGAGAGATGAACCCAAAAAAAAGAAAAAGAAATGGTTTGTATAAAACGACAGCAGTAGAGGCAGCTGAATTACCCTCTATATATTGTTCCACCAAACATCACCAAGTGAAGGTACTCTTCGACCGGATATCGTACCTCCAAATCTTCAAACAGCCGCATCGCGATGAGTCACGCTTGCGCGGTAGTCACGCCACAAGTACTGATTAATGCCAAAAACTGGCACTGGTCGAAACTTACAACAGCCTATTTAAACAGTGGATTTCATGTGTTTGTGATCCAGGAATTTGAATTGGCTGATTAACGCTCTGACAACATGCTTCGGTATACACTATGTGATCAAAAGTATCCGGTCACCCCCAAAAACATACGTTTCTCTTATTAGGTGCATTGTGCTGTCACCTACTGCCAGGTACTCCATATCAGCGACCTCAGTACTCATTACACATCGTGAGAGATCAGAATGGGGTGCTCCGCGGAACTCATGAACTCCGGACGTGGCCAGGTGGTTGGGTGTCATTTGTGTAAACATCTGTACGCGAGATTTTCACACTCCTAAACATCCCTAGGTCCACCGTTTCCGATATGATAGTAAAGTGGAAACATGAATTGCACATACAGCACAAAAGCGTATAGGCCCACCTCGTCTGTTGATTGACAGAGACCGCCGACAGTTGAAGAGGATCGTAGTGTGTAACAGGCAGTCATCTATCCAAACCATCGCACAGGAATTCCAACTGAATTAGGATGCACTGCAAGTACTATGAGAGTTAAGTGGGAGGTGAGAAAACGTGGATCTCATGGTCGAGCGGCTGCTCATAAGCCACACATCACGCCGGTAAATGCCAAACGACTCCTCGCTTGGTGCAAGGAGGGCAAACATTGGACGATTGAACACTGGAAAAACATTGTGTGGAGTGACGAATCACGGCACACAATGTGGCGATCCGGTGGCAGTGTGTGGGTATGGCGAATGCACGGTGAACGTCATCAGTCAGCGTGTGTAGTGCCAACAGTAAAATTCGGAGGCGGTGGTGTTAATGCTATGGTCATGTTTTTCATGGAGGGGGCTTGCATCCCTTGTTGTTTTGCGTGGCAGTATCACATCACAGGCCTACATTGATGTTTTATGCACCCCCTTGCTTCTCACTGTTGAACAGCAATTCGGAGATGGCGCCTGATTCTTTCAACATGATCGAGCAACTGCTCATAATGCACGGCCTGTGACGGAGTGGTTACATGATAATAACATCCCTGTAATGGACTGGCCTGCACAGAGTCCTCACCTGAATCCTATGAAACACCTTTTCGATGTTTTGGAAAGCCGACTTCGTGTCAGGCCTCACCGACCGACATCGATGCCTCTCCTCAGTGCAGCACTCCATGAAGAATGGGCTGCCATTCCCCAAGAAACCTTCCAGCACGTGATTGAGCGTATGCCTGCAAGAGTGGAAGCTGTCATCAAGGCTAATGGTGGGCCAACACCATACTGAATTCCAGCATTACCAATGGAGGGTACCAGAACTTGTAAGTCATTTTCAGCCAAGTGTCCGGATATTTTTGATCACATAGTGTATCTGCGTCCGGACGAGATCCTATACGTCGGGCAGCGGGGCGGCACTTGCCGCCAGCGACTGCGCGCGCGCTCTGCCTGCATCGTTGTTGCCAAGCTCGTTGCTGCCTTCTCTTCGTTTCCCCATTTTATACCAGTTGCACCCATGATAATCAAAAGAAATAGTCAAGGTCAAAATAAGCAACCATTCTGTCGCGCATCATTATGCAGACACTATGTCGTGGCAGTTTTAGTTGGGGAATGTTTCGAACTATGGTTGTGTAAGATACCGATGGAGGTCGAGCCTGAACTACCACTGTCAGCCGCAATAAACAATTGTGCTGTAGCCACTGCCAGATGCTTCGCATACTCGAGTTTGTTTTGTTTTGTGGATTGCTTGTTTTTCTTATTTTGAAATGACTAAGCGACTAATGCTGGTGCATAAAGCAATCCGAATTCGACTCTCGCCACAACAAAAGGAATTAGCGATCCCTATGACCGTTATGTCAGTTCTGCTTTCATGGCAGCACAGAACGCGGACACAGGATGGCAGCCCTGCGGATGGGAGGCAGGTCGTGCTCCCCCTCACCGCTCCTCTCCCTTCGGCTAGTTTTCGTTTGTTTACGTTCGCGGCCGACTGCCACGATACGCTGTCCGCATAATACACACACAGTGAGCAACAGCACTCCATCTACAGTAACTTACATACTGGTGAAGAAATGCCACCGATATCGACGGCATGATGTTATCCAACGTGGACATGCAGCAGGCAATAAAGGAAACCAATGAACAATTTGGAAAAGAAATTAAATTTCAGGGAAAAGAAATAAAACCTTTGAGTTTTGTCAATGACATTGTAAGTCTCTCAAAAACACCAAGGGAGTTGAAAAAGCAGTTGAACAGAATGGATAGTAAATCAAGATTGCTGACATTATCGGCCAGGAGATAAGCGAAAGGAATAAAACCTTTGAGTTTTGCCGATAGCATTGTAATTTTCTCAGAAACAGCAAAGGACTCGGAAGAGCAGTTGAACGGTTCAAATGGTTCAAATGGTTCAAATGGCTCTGAGCACTATGGGACTTAACTTCTTCTGAGGTCATCAGTCCCATAGAGCTTAGAACTACTTGAACCTAACTAACCTAAGGACATCACACACATCCATGCCCGAGGCAGGATTCGAACCTGCGACCGTAGCGGTCTCGCGGTTACAGACTGTAGCGCCTAAAACCGCTCGGCCTCCCGGGCCAGCTAGCAGTTGAACGGAATGGATGGTAAATCAAGATTGCTGACATTATCAGAGATACGAGCTCAGTTGTATTTTTATTTATTTTTTTTTTTTTAATTTGTGCTAGTGCTTGAAAACCCATGAAGTCAAAATCGTACATGATACCTTCACCTGAATGGGCTACTATCTTCAGCTAACAATCTAGCTACCTTCAAATCGTAGATTAGTTGTGGTGCCGTTACGGCTTCACACATCGTTAAAATCTTTCTTGAAATGACAACATCCATAAATGACATAATTATGAACAGCCTTTCATCGTTCGTGGCCAGTGTAATTGAATGATGGTCATAAAACAAAAGCGTTACACCTTTACGAAGTGATGTAAATACTGTCTGTGTCACTTAGTAAGTTGTAATAGCACAACGCCTTTGTTTTAAGACCATCCTTCATTTACACTGGCCACGAACGATGAAAAGCTGTTTTTAATTGTGTCATGTATGGATACTGCCGGTTTAAGAAAGGCTATAACGATGTGCGAAGGTGTAATGGTACCAACAATAACTAAGACTGATTTATTCTCTGAAGAGAGCTAGATTGTTAGCCGAAACTAGTAATCAATCCAAATAAAGAAGATTTCATGTGCGATCTTTGCTTCATAGGTTTTCAATCCCTACCATATGAATGGAGAGTGTTTTGAAAATAGGTTATAAGAGGAGCATTAAAAAACTATAGAAAATCAAATTAAATCTGGCGATGCTACGGCGATTAGATCAGGAAAACCTAAACGCTAACTCCGTCCTCAGGCCCTGATGGGTCCATCGGTACCGACCGATCGCCGTGTCATCCTGTGCCAATGGTATCGTTAGATGCGGTAGGGAAGGGAGTGCTGTCAGCCCATTGTTCTCCCGGCCGTTGTCAGTTTTCGTGACATGGAACAGCTACTACTCGATCATGCAACTCCTCAGTTTGCTTCATGAGGCTGATTGCACCCCGTTCCAGTGCCCTCACCAAGGAAACAGCCCTAGAAGTAATGGGAATACAACGCGAGTCCTCCATATAGCAATCAGCCGCACTGACCACTCAGCTATGGTGGCGGATGTAGAAAATGAGACGCTAAAACTAGTAGGTGCGTTTTATCATTTGGACAGCAAAACTGATGATGCCTGAAGTAGAGAGGAAAGAAAATGCTGATTGGCTATAGGAAGGAAAGTAATTGTGAGAAAGCGAATATTTTTATCTTCGAATATAAATTTAGGTGTTCCTAAGTCTTTTCTGTAGGTATTTGTACGGAAGTGAAACGTTGACGATAATCAGTTCAGACAAGAAAGGAATAGAAGCCTTTGAAATGTGGTTCTATAGAAAAATACTGGAGTTCAAAAGAATAAAACTGTGGAGAAAGATTATTGTGACATAACTTGACTAAAAGAAGGTATCGCTTCATAGGACACATTCCGAGTTGGCAATGAACTATGATTAGGTATTAGAGGAAAGTGTGTAGAAGGGGAGGAGGGTGAGGTGGGTTGTGCGGGGGTGGGGTAGGGCGCTGGAGGGGGGTGGGGGTACACGGCACGGTATGTAGTAAATAGATTCAAATGGATGAAGGTTGCAGTAGTTATTGAGGGATGAAGAGCCATCAAACCAGTATTTGGACTAAACATCAGCACAACAACAAACACCGAAATAACAACAACAATATAGTTTCAAATAGGATATAATGAATAAGGGGATCAACAGCGCCCTTGTTCAAGAAATCATTGCAGCATTCATCTCTACGGGACCCTGAGATGCTTAAATCAGTATAGCTTTCCAGGAACTTCGACTCGTTCATTGAAAATACAATGTCTATAATAAGTAACGGGAAAAACTAACGCTGGTGGTACTATACTATAAAAGAAGCAAAACTATTTCAATAAAAACGGGTCTGTAAAAGAATTGTATGCTGTACAGTGCGAAATTATCACGAGCCGCCACTGACTTCAGTACGGAATATCTTCCGAGTTAGTACAAATGTATTGAAATACAGATTTTTTGTTTAGGTCGCGTAACTATGACAATACTTTATACTGAACTCAGTAGGGGTCCCTAAACTCATATTCTAAATTATCTCACAAACAGCAGCTCTGCGTAGTCAAGAAATGTATTTAATGCTCTGTCCGCAGTTAGTCGTACAGTGTCGGAAGAAGAAACGCAGTACCCTCAGGGACAAGTACCCTCATGTTATTGACTGGTAGTTCGTCACTGTAAAAGTATGCGATAAAAAATTCAGACAAACACATGTCACGGTAAAGTGTGACAAAACAATCGTATCAATAAACAGTGGATTCCTCTCTGGCTGCAGCACAGACGTGTTTTTAGCAAACAAACGATACGAAAGGTGTCGAATGGCATACTGCGATACATTACCGCCGTATGCATTTTGTAGTTTCTGTTGGGATTCGACTAATGCTTTTTGTAGATCTTGGAGAACCAATAAGATTCCGCTTTATAAGACCCCCATGCTTATTCAACTGACGAGAGATCTGATTATCACGCTGGCCAGGGCACTTGTTACGTACCAAGCAGAGCAGGTTGTGTCGCAGCAGCCTTATGTGGACGCATATTGTCCAGTTGAAACAGCACATTACTATCATATCGTGAAACGGCACTAGCATGGAGATAACAGACTGCCAAATGTAGCGACACTTGTTACTTTACCTTGCAAATACAACAAATGTGACAGAGTCGTAATTGATGCTCCCCCCCCCTCCCCTCCCCCACACCATGAAGCCTGGGATGGGTAGGACCTGTGAGTCATTGGCAAATGCACTCTAGAACAGGCAGCTCATCAGGACTATGCCATACACGTATACGTCCATCGCTCACACACAGACAGAACCTACTCTCGTCAATGAAGACAACAGAATGCCATCACACTCTCCAGTTAACTCTTTCACGTCTCCGGCGTAGCGATGCTTCACAGTGGTGTCAGTGGTAGTCTGGACAGAGGCATACGTGATCTTAATCCTGTTCCCTGATGACACACCAGCTGCAGTGTGTGGCCGAATTTGGTCTCTGGATGATGTTGGATCGGCCACTGTTGCTCGCACACTGCGTCGATCTTGGCGTGCGTTTCTGCTATTTCCAGAACCCGATCTACAGGTATGAAAATGTTCCACAGACCACTGCTGAAAACAACAGCACACCACCAAAACATTTTGCCCACATGTGCAGCAATCCGTCGATAGGTCTATCCATCTTCCTGCAGGCCAACAATACGATGCCGTTCAGATGCATGGAGCTGTTCAACAGTAGTACGTCCTCGCCGGCCTGTCACGGTTGTATCCTAGAATGAAAACCGCAAACACAATTCACCTCTAAACTTAGCACAATCACCGCCTGCAGATTCAAAACAGAGTGTGCACGGGCAGGTCTCTTGAACGCCATCTGATAGTCCAAGATCGTGACAAATAAATCACTAACACTTGTAATCATATCCTCCCACGCATCACTATTAAAATTCTCTGTCTCTGCACAAGTTTTGAAAGCTGCGTGAGGCGTAAGATATACAAAAGAAAAACCTTTTACTTATCTTCGTTTTCTCTTGTTGTTGGCTCTAAGCCTTGCGTCTAGGGGTACATTTCTGTTGATGAAATTTTGATTTAACGTTGTGGGTTCCTGATGATTAAATAACAGATGATGATTTGCCTGTAGTACTCTTGAATTTTATTCTTTGTCACATTATTAAATATCACACCGTTTTTAAAATTTGCACTTAATATTCCAAATTATATTGTTAGTGTCGATCATATAAATACGTATGTCTCCCTCAGAGGCATGTCCACTACTACTTACATAGTGCGGTAGTCACAATATTCCAAAGAGTTTACAAAGCGAAAGAGTTTACATACTTGCTTGACAAAATGTGAAAATCTTTACTTAGTAATATCATTATTTTGTAAATGAATCCAGAAATAAATTTAATAATTGGCGTTAGATTGTGCAATGAATAATATGAACTTTAAATATGCCAAATATATCTTAATTTCAAATATTTCTACAAGAAGAATAATTTTACCTATATATACAAAGTGCTAACAAATTAACTTATTTTTACATATTTAGCCCAATACATAACACATCGTATACAAAATCATAGGAAGTTCTTTTAATTAAACAACAGGGATAATGTTCACGTATACAAGAATCGATAGTATATACGATATCGGTTATTTCTACAAAAAAAGGCAGTGTCAGTGGAAGGTGTCCCATTACACGCTACAGCACTTCAGTATCCACACATTATACCCTGTAGCCACTGAACACAGCTCTTGAGCGTATTGCATTTAGGTAGTTGCACGTTGCACATTAATATTCTATATATTGTTTAACTGTTTCAACATAACTGACTCTAATTTCATTCGTAGTAATCACACTTGAACATACACGCAGAAAGTAAAAATTTGGGTAGGTAACTAGTTACAGCTGCGAGATAATTATAGATAAGCATTTCTCTTGCCATCAAATGTATATAGTACATATGTCACAGAGGTGTGAATTGGTAGTCAACCGTTAACTGTCGGAAGTGTATGAGCAAATACCTAAGTTTTCCAAAATATTGTCAAAATCTGGTAATGTTGCATTTCACGTTTAGTCCTTGTCACACTTGGTTTACGACAGTGATATGAGAACACGGTGTTTTAAACCAATCGATGTTATAATTTTTATCCCACTTGATGACGGTTGAAAAAACTGAAACCGGTCAAGAATATTCTGTATACAGCTGAAGGTAAATAAAAATACTTTTCTATGGCAATAATCATTTTTAAAGGACATATATAAAACACAAACTCGTGCCCGTGGTGGAGCTCGAACTCGCGACCTCTACTTTGCGAGCTGTTGTTCCCACCCAGAGAGCACCGAGTGCAGCACTATGACCTCGACGCCACTTCGCGAGTTCCAGGACTGACGAGTGGAGCCTCTTTAAACCCCGCCTTCCTCTATGCATTTCATGCAGGATTCATTATCTGAGCTACATCGAGTGCATACCTGAAGGTCAAGGTTGTTCCATTTTTCGAAGGAGAGCTCATTTAGCAACGCAGTCTTAATCAGCACAGCTGAATGCCTCCGAGTGCACAATAACTCCGTCTCCAGCTCTGCAGACGACTGTTGACCCGCCTTTCACGCGTCACATTTGCTTGAATGGCTTTCCTTAAGCTATTCGTTGGCTGGCAACTTCGACGCACGCTTTAATTACTTTTTTTAGAAGTCGCTGCCCAGAGATCTCAACATGCGCAGGTGAACTTTTCTCCGCAACGTGGGCTCTAACGTCACTTCTTTTTCTGAATCTTGTTACAAATAAAATAACATCAAGTCGTAGTACAAAATCCAGAGAAGCATACTAGGAATGAGACAGATGCCCATACTTACTTGTCACTTACTCTGTTCAGCTAAAATATTGCATAAAACAAAATCTCACTAAAGTATAATTCATCTTTGCTGGAAGCTGTCAGATTCTGTTTATGAATAGAGTTTCTTATCCGTTGCGTAAGCACGTGCACTTTCTAAAGCACAAATCCCAATACTCTTTCAGCATAATGCTGGTCCTGATGTCACCTGTGAAGCAATGGCAATTTATTTGAAGAAGGACTTTGTAACGCTATTGCTTGTCGAACAGTGTGTCCACTACAATACTAAAAGGGCTACGTACCTTCTTTTGTGAAGTAGTCGACTGACTCTTAAAATAGGCTCCCATTCAGTCACGTATATTCAGCAGGACAGCAATCATAAGGTACTGCTGCGTACTAGAATAATTTGATCATGTTGGGTCCGTCTCCTCTTCGAAGAAATGGCAGTGCGTCTCAGGAAAAGTAGTAACAAAATATTTATACTTTCTTACATGAGTTTACGAATGCTTTATTTAGGTACTAGTGAATGATTACGACAGTATAGCACAATCAAAACAAATACTTTTTCATTGTCTATAACGTAGTTTTATGAAAACATTTCATATAATGCAAACTACAAAATTCTTTTTTATTGTTCAAGTGTAGAAGGCAACCATGACAATTGCAAAAGTGTAAATATCGTTCTACTGGAAATCGCTTTTGCCTTTTTTTTTTTTTACTTTGCTAATTATAGTTTCTTACAAAGATGGCGAGCATTCTACTGCTAGAGTTCATGTAATATCGAAAAGAAGAAACGAACAATTCTCACATCGCAGTTTACTGATTCTTTGAAAATCATAACTTTCCTCAGTGTCATTAATTCTCACCTTTTTTGTCATTCGAGATGAGACCAGCAAAAAATTAAATCAGATAACCATGAGGTTTATTAATTACAAAGAAATACCACTATTGCTACCACAATTAATCCTTCGATTTATTAACAATACAGAATGAAATTATTTAACATAAGAACATTCATTTCACAATCCAGTTCAGATATTCAAGTTCTTCGTCAAAGTAAAGCAAAATATCTTTGCCCATTTGCATACAGTATATATATCATACAATTATATTGCCATATTTCCACAGTTTTAATCTGCCGGGAAGTTTCATATTGCCATATACTGATTAGGGGCCCTGACTTAATACAATTACTTACACTGTTCAAAAAATGGTTAATGGCTCTGAGCACTTAGGGCCTCAACATCTGAGGTCATCAGTCCCCCAGAACTTAGAACTACTTAAACATAACTAACCTAAGTACATCACACACATCCATGCCCGAAGCAAGATTCGAACCTGCGACCGTAGCAGTCGCGCGTTTCCAGACTGAAGCGCCTAGAACCGCTCGGCCACACCGGCCGGCACTTACACTGTTCAGCCAAAACATTATAACCATCTCCTTAATAGCTTGTTTCTCCATCTTTGGGACGAAATACATCGCTGATTTTGAGTGTCAGGGATCCGGCAGTTTGTTGGTACGCATGTGGAGGTATGTGGCATTAGACGTCTACGCACAGGTCATGTAATTCTCGTAAATAACGGGCCGCTAAATTGCGAACGCGCCAATGGCGTTCGAAAGCGACCCAGATTGATCCATATTATTTACATCAGGCGAATTTGGACGCCGAGACATCAGCGTCAGTTTACTATAATGCTCCTCAAACCTCTCTAGCATGGTTCTGGCTCCGAGTGACCGACAATTATACTTCTGAAAAATGACATCGCCGACAGGGAAGATATCAAGTAACTGGTTCGCAGCTGTCAACCTATCTTAGATTACCACGACAAGACCCATGCAAGCACAGAAGAATGTCTTCCATAGCATACTACTGCTCCCACCAGCCTGCGTCTGTGGCGCGCTGCACATTTCGAGCCGTTGTTCACCTCGATGACGGCGTTTGTGGAGACGACCAGCGATCTAGTGTAACAAAAATGTGACTCGCCCGAAGAGCTGTCACGTTTCCATTGATCTACAGTCGAATCCCGATGGTCCCGTTCCCACTGCGATCGTAGTTGACGATGTCGTTGGGTCAACATGTGAACACGTAAAGGTGGTCTGCTCTGGAGCTTCATGTTCAACAATGTTTGATGAACGGTGTGCTCCGAAACACGTGTGGGTGCACCAGCAATGTGTTCTGCCGGCAGAGATGCCACAGATCACCATATATCCCAAACAGACAAGCGTCCGAACTCCACGGTCTGTGTAGAGTCGTGGATGTCCAACCATTCAGCCTAGTGATAGTTTCACTATCCTACCTCTTTCCGTAGATGCTCACGACAGTAGCACGTGAACATTCGACAAACTTCGCCGTTTACAAGGTACTCGTTCATAGGCTCTGCGTAATAATAATCTGCCCTTTTCTGAAAGTCCTTTACATCAATGGATTTCCCGATTTACAGTCCATATCTTCGCTAGAGTGATCCCTCGTTCGTGTCTGCTCGGCTTTCATAGTTTAGTTACCGCCTCACATGCCCGCAACGCCACCAGGCGGTACCCAACTCGGCGGTGGGCAGTTGTCACAATGAGTCACATGTGTAATAAAGGAATTTGTAAGGGCAAGTGGAAGAGAAATAACGAATAAACCACTGCAAGAATCTTTAATTTCCATGTGATAGGGAAACATCTGTTAATTGCGTGCCATGTTTACGTTCCACGTGATAAACGTTGCTCCATGTGACGATCATCTGCATACACGACAGCCTGGAACCCTCCTAGACGTACCATTCACAATTGCTCGCAGCACTTTTCGAACGCTGTACCATGGAATGTTCAGAGGTCGTGACAAAGCACGTGCGCTCCTTGAAGTCCAGCATTTGCAGCCATGACAACAGTAACATCTTCAAAAATTTGTAGCGTTATTGGTTGTCGGCCTCTCCCAGCAGAAATTTTCAAATAGCCGGTTAATTCGAATATCCGAATCGAGCTCTCTAACGCCGGTGTGGAAAGAGGACCTCTCCGTATTCCTTCAGTGCGTCAATACTTGTGAAGAGCAGCAGCACTATCGCTATTGTTTTGATAAAACAGCTTTACGAGCAAACCCCCTCCCTCACCTTGTCTACACTCATGTTGACCGTATGCGACTGTAATGCACACTGATGCTTGTTTTTCAATCCTACGTTGCCGTACCAGTATCGACACCTAACGACAAGTCATGACACTAACAAGTAAAATCCTGCAGCAGTCTGTCTGATCTTCACTCTAAAAGTTGGGAAACCATACGGTAAATAGTTTGCCGTCTACGCTGACTCAAGTAGCGAAAGTTTAATTATAACTGCCCTGAATCTACTGAGGAAGATTGTGAGGGATGGAAAATATCCTCTACAGTTCACTAGCCGTCTTACAAAATTTCTGAGAAAGCAAAGAAGAATTCATATGCGATTACGTGAAGCCAAAACCTGGTTAACTAACAGAAAGAAGGTGTATGAATCAAAATGAACGTCAGGAGAATGATGCGAGAAACATTCAATGCATTTTAAGGTAAAATTTTGCCGAATATTAAGTAGTTTTGGTCTTATGTAATGTTAGTGAGGGTATTGAAATCATTTATTCAGTTCTTCCAGTCTATATGTGGCATAACAGCAAACCAGTGCTTAACAGTATTGGTTAAAAACAGTCTTGGTTGCAATTTCAGTTCTTTTATTTTTCAACGACGCGTTTCGCCTTATTTAGGCATCTTCAGGTTATCTTTTCTAGATAGACGCGAGAGGCACCAAGATCTGCATAAAGCGTCCCCTGTCCATAGGAGCGAGTAACAGTAAGATGGGGGCTCAGGTAGTAAACATAATGCGCCACATCGTCGTGTGCCAGTACTGGCGTCCATCTAGAAAAGATAACCTGAAGATGCCTAAATAAGGCGAAACGCGTCGTTGAAAAATAAAAGAACTGAAATTTCTACCAAGACTGTCTTTAACCAATTTATTCAGTTGCTCAGGGACCATACTGGTACCAAACAAGAAGTTGAGGGAGAAAAGGACGAAATGCAGCAAAGACAGAAGTCTGCGCATTTACATCCAAACAACAGAATTGCAAAGCAGCAGTTGAATATGAGCTTGTGCCAACAAAAGGTTAGACATAATTCCAGCCTAAATATCTGGTGTCACACTAGATCGGTCTCTGAGGTATAAAATACACTTGAAAAAAACAAGCCAAAAACTAAAGACCCGAAACAGCATCTAAAGAAAGTAGCTGGTACAACATGAGGTGCCGACGCATCGACTCTACTTACGCTGGTGTACGCAGTTGCCGAATACTGTGCTCCAGTGTGGCAACATAGCGCTCACACGAGGAAGCTGGACGAACACCTGAACGAGTCGACGAGGGTTATTGCGGGCACATTAAAACTCAACCCGATCCCCTGGCTGCACACCATCGGCAACATCCCACCACCTGAATTACGACGCCAAGAAGCAACCAATCCAGAATTGAGGAAACTGCACCACCCCGGATACCCATAAGACCTCCCAATTCAAACAGCATTAAACAACCCTCCCCCAGACCGCTTAAACTCTCGCACTCCACTGAGGCATAATAGATGGAACGATAAGAAGTTCGACATTGAAGAAGAGTGCCACAATAGGTGGAATGCTGCAACAATAGTACATCAAGGTATCCAACACCCAACTGTCCGCCTACCAGGATTTCATCTGCAGAGGAGTGGACAAGGCTGAACAGAATAAGAGCTGGCCACGCCAGGTGCAACGCTACGATGCGCAAGTGGGAACTCCGAGATTCTCCAGCCTGTGATTATGGGGTCCAAGAACAAACTGTTCAACATATTGTTGGAGACTGTCCTCAGAGGAAGTATCCTGGACCATATAGTGACTTTATTAATGCTACTCCCTCTGCTGTTAGTTGGCGTCAATCATTAGATATTGAACTATGATTAAATGTATCTGCCTCTTTTGAACTTGCAATTATATCAGTCAAAGTAGTCAGTAATATTAAATTAGTAATTTTCTCAATTTAAAAATGTGTATAAAATTTTTGCTAAAAAGTAAAACTAAAGTCTATGTAAATACTTAATTAGATATACATGTAAAATTAAACATTATGTACTTGTCAATGTTTGCTGTTGTTGCCATACGATAAATAAATATACAAATAAAGCTCGTACCAACTGATATCGGGACTCATCTGACCAGGCCACGGTTTTCCAGTCCCCTAGAGTCTAGTCGATATAGTCACGAGCCCAGGAAAGGGGCCGCAGGCGATTCGTGCCGTTAGCGAAAGTCGGTCGTTTGCTACCATAGCCCATTAACACCAAATTTCTCTGTACTGCCTTAACGGATACTTTCGTCGTACGTCCCACATTGATTTCTGTGGTTATTTTACGCAGTGTTGCTTGTCTGTTAATATGACCTATCCAAACGCCAAATACCGCTTCTCTCGGTGGTTAAGTGAAGGTCGTGTTCGCGGTAAGAAATCTGGTATTCTCCGCACACTCTTGACAATGTGGATCGCGGAATATTGACTTCCCTAACGATATCCGAAATGGAATGTTCCATGCGTCTATCGCCAACATCCTTCTGCATTCAAAGTCTGTTAATCCCAGGCGGGGAGCTACAATCACATCGGAAGCCTGAAACTTCCTGGCAGATTAAAACTGTGTGCCGGACCGAGACTCGAACTCGGGACCTTTGCCTTTCGCGGGCAAGTGCTCTACCAACTGAGCTACCCAAGCACGACTCACGCCCCGTCCTCACAGGTAGGTAGGAGACGAGATACTGGCAAGAGTAAAGCTGTGAGGATCGGGCGTGAGTCGTGCTTAGGTAGCTCAGTTGGTAGAGCACTTGCCCGCGAAAGGCAAAGGTCCCGAGTTCGAATCTCGGTCCGGCACAAAGTTTTAATCTGCCAGGAAGTTTCATATCAGCGCACACTCCGCTGCAGAGTGAAAATCTCATTCTGGAAACATCCACCAGGCTGTGGCTAAGCCATGTCTCCGCAATATCCTTTCTTTCAGGAGTGCTAGATGTGCAGGGTTCGCAGGAGAGCTTCTGTAAAGTTTGGAAGGTAGGAGACGAGATACTGGCAGAAGTAAAGCTGTGAGGACGGGGCGTGCGTCGTGCTTCAGTAGCTCAGTCGGTAGAGTACTTGCCCGCGAAAGGCAAAGGTCCCGAGTTCGAGTCTCGGTCCGGCACACAGTTTTAATCTGCCAGGAAGTTTCATATAAGCGCACACTCCGCTGCAGAGTGAAAATCTCATTCTGGGGAAATCGGAAACCTTTTCATACGAATCACCTGAGGACAAATGCCAGCTCCTATTAGTGCAGCGACTGACGGTTGACCAGAAACGTAAATAAATGTAAAGTATTACGAATAAATAGGCCAAAAGATCCATTATTGTTCGATTACCCCATCGGCGACAAATCATTGGAAACAATAACTTCAGTAAAATACCTAGCGCTGACCATCCGGAACGAACAAAAGTGGAACGACCACTTAAATAGGAGAAAAAGCAGATACCAGAATGAGATTAATTGCGATAAACTTTCTTTTCCGTCAGTCTTCTTTTGATGCGGCCCGCCACGAAGTTCTTTCTTGTGCCAACCTTTTCATCTTCCGTTCTCTTCTTTTCTGGTTTTCCCACAGTCCGCGCGTTCTAAATTCACATTCTAAGAAACTTCTTAACGTTAACGCCCACGTTTGAAGATAGAGGAGTTCTCTCGAACGGGGATGGCTTTTTTACCCATTTTGGTGTCTTTTTACATTCATCTTGCTTCGTCTGTCATATCTTATTTCGCTTTCAGAAAAGGAGAAGTCCATCATGTCGTATATCGTTTCACCCTGAATTTTAATCCCACTCTTGAAACTTCCTTCTAAGAGGGCTACTCGGAAGTAAGGTCCGATCGGTCACGAAATGGAAATCACTGAGAAAATAAAAATGTTTTATTCCTAACAGTTAGCTATACCTCCCAGCTACTTCTCTACATAGTAGCCACTCCGTCTTTGAGAGCTTCTGTCTCGAGAAACTGGGGGGTGTAAAGCTGTGAGTACGGGGCCTGAGTCGTGCTTGGGTAGCTCAGTTGGTAGAGCACTTGCCCGCGAAAGGCAAAGGTCCCGAGCTCGAGTCTCGGTCCGTCACAAAGTTTTAATCTGCCAGAATTTTCATATCAGCGCACACTCCGCCGCAGAGTGAAAATCTCATTCTGGAAACATCCCCTAGGCTGTGGCTAAGTCATTTCTCCGCAGTATCCTTTCTTTCAGGAGTGCTAGTCCTGCTAGGTTCGCAGAAGAGCTTCAGTAAAGTTTGGATGGTAGGAGACGAGATACCGGCCGAAGTAAAGCTGTGAGGACGGGGCGTCAGTCGTGCTTGGGTGACTCAGTTGGTAGAGCAGTTGCCCGCTAAAGGCAAAGGTGCCGAACTCGAGTCTCGGTCCGACACACAGTTTTAATCTGCCAGGAAGTTTCATATCAGCGCACACTCCGCTGCAGAGTGAAAATCTCATTCTGGATGTCTAGGTTTGCCCACGGAATAGGTTATTATTGTCAATGATTTTCAAACCATTTCTTTTGCTTTTCGCATAATAATCTGATTTAACTTAGATCTTTATTTAATGTTGAAAATAATGAATTTCATGGTCATTGTTTGGGGAGTCAGCGATTTAATTATGTCAGATATACAGAACCATTTTGTATATGCAATTAAAGATCCACATTTTTTAAACAACCACTTCCACCAATAAATCTAAAACAGTCAGCTTACAATTGTGTATGAATATTTCCGAAAATGGGATAGCATATTTACGGTTTCATGTCTTGCAAACATCAGCTTGAATAGTCGTTTGTTTGTCACTTTCCCCAACGATTTCAGAAATTTCGAAGGAATGTTATCTATGTCTTCTGCCTTATTTGGTCGTAAGTCTTCCTAAGCTCTGTTAAACTCCGAATGTCTTTCATATCAACTACCATTTCTTCTTTCTAAGCCATCGTTAGAAATATCTCCACCTCGTAGAGACCTTCAGTCTACTGTTTCCAACTACCCGCTCTCTCCTCTGCATTTCACAGTGGAATTCCCATTGCACGCTTAATGTTACCACCCTTGCCGTTAATTTTAAGGAAAGAAACAAACTTGCCTTTTGTATCTGCTGAGTCAGTCCTCCAGACAACCATTTCCTCTTCTGTTTCTTTACCTTTACCTTGCCTGGCGTGCACTTCCCATTTATTTCACTCCTAACAAGGGAAATTCCCAATCGCACCACCGTCAGATCTAGTGGTAAGATAGCCTAGTGGATAGCCCATCAAAACCTGAATATGAAAACAGGAATAAGGTGCACCGAACTGAGAAGAAAAGAAGCTAAATAGAAAATGTGAACGGTCACAGTTCAGGATGTGCAACATCGAGCGGAGTTGAATAGCCCCGGCATCGTGGTTATGTGATCATGGTGTTGGACTCCGGCAAAACTCCTTCGTGCTCCTTATTCTTCATAAAATTATTAACTGTCCGTCCGAACATTGACATGTTGTTCACTGTATTCAAATTTGTGTCTGTGTTGTGGTGTAACGTCCGTTTGCAACAGCTAGGGGTAAGAAAGGAACCTCCAGACGTACATGCACCCTATTTGTTTTACACAACTGCCACATGTTATTATTCTTGCGTTCCGATTTGGAAGCTGTGACTCTTGAAGTCCTTTGTTGTTACATAGTTCACATCGGTTTATTCGTTGTTTTCATTTCTGTTAGAGGTCCATGCAGAATCTCGCCTGCTCTCACTATTCGTCACATTTACTTGCGTTGGTAATATATATTCTCAGCACGTGTCTCATATTTTGTAACGAATGTATAGTATGACAATTGCCAAGACTAAAGAAGAAGAACAGGTAAGTCAATGACCGAACTGAAGTTCATAATAGTGAAAAAATGGGGCACGGGGGAAGTTTGAACACTGATCTCCCGCTTTGTGGTCCAACGACGTGACCACACATCCATGACGCCGTGGTTTTAACAGGCTTCACGATGTTGCACATCCTGAGCGTGAACACTTCACTGTTTCAGTTTTGCTTCTTTTTAGACAATTCTTCACGTTTCCACGCTTGATCAGTGTTCAGATTTCGATGGGCTACCAAATGGTTCAAATGGCTCTGAGCACTATGGGACTTAACACCTGTGGTCATCAGTCCCCTAGAACTTAGAACTACTTAAATCTAACTAACCTAAGGACATCACACACACACATGCCCGAGGCAGGATTCGAACCTGCGACCGTAGCAGTCGCACGGTCCCGGACTGAGCGCCTAGAACCGCGAGACCACCGCGGCCGGCTCAATGGGCTACCCATTGGGCCACTTTACCACCAAATGTGACGGGGGTGCGATGGGATCTTTTCCTTGTAAGCGATTTATGTTGCTATGTTCCTTTCTTTCACTGAACATTTTTGTACTTCCTTCTTTCGTCGATCAGCTGAAGCATTTCTTTTGTTATTCAAGATTTCTTCACCGGTACCTTTAATTCACCTATGTTTGTCTATCCAGCGTCTACGATTCACCTTTTTCAAAATGTCCATTCGTCTTCATCTAAACTAGGACTATCACAGTATCTGTAGCCTTAGAGAATTTCAAACGCATCTAATCATTATTCAGTACATCAGTATCCCATTTTTTTCCGCATCAGTTCCTCTAGACGGTTTTCTTAAACGTTAATCTTCGTCATAACTAAATTGTCATCTCAGCCTGTAAGTAGGCTGTTTATGTTTTCTCTATGTAAGTAGGCTGTTTGTGTTTTCTCTATGTAAGTAGGCTGTTTATGTTTTCTTATTGGCAACGTTACGTAGCGCTCAATATGAAAATCACTGGCTGTGCTGTGTGCAGTCTGTGGCTAGTTTGCATTGTTGTCTGCCATTGTAGTGTTGGGCAGCGGCAGCTGGCTGTGAACAGCGCGTAACGTTGCGCAGTTGGAGGTGAGCCGCCAGCAGTGGTGGATGTGGGGAGAGAGATGGCGGAGGTTTGCAGTTTGTCATGAACTGATATATATATATTATGATTTGTGATGATATTAAGGTAAATTCATTGTTTGCTCTCTATTAATATCTTTCATTTGCTAACTACCCCTATCAGTAGTTAGTGCCTTCAGTAGTTTGAATCTTTTATTTAGCTGATAGTAGTGGCGCTCGCTGTATTGCAGTAGCTTGAGCAGCGAAGATTTTTGTGAGGTAAGTGATTTGTGAAAGGTATAGTTTAATGTTTGTCAGGGCCATTCTTTAGTAGGGAGTTTTGAAAGTCAGATTGCGTTGCGCTAAAAATATTGTGTGTCAGTTTAAGGACAGTCATGTATAATTGTTCTAAGGGGACGTTTCATATGGCGACCCTGCCAGGATACCTCACTGGAATCTTCTGATTTTTTTGTTGTAGTTTGTGTAATTAGTGTAGATTTTGTTTATTGCTAGCGCATAATTGTACAGAAAATCTCCTTTGTAGTTGCAGTCTTTCATTGTTGTACAGTAAAACAGTTGTGGCATGCATGTAGATTTGCAGCAAGTTTTTCGCAGCTGCGCTTGCAATTAACTAAATATTATTTTCAGTGGTATGTTAATGTGTTCTCTTATTTTTGCTCTTCAAATTGTGCTTTTCTGTGTTGTCGTGTGAAATATTGTGACAATAATGGCGTGTGAAAAACGTAATACTAGGCTCCAAAGTAAACTGAGAAATGACAGTGAAGACGAAAGCAGTGTGATAGCGCCGCAGAGTAATGAATTAACAGACATTCAAAGTAGTAATTTGGTAACTGTGCATAGGGAAATGGAGCGGGCGGCAAACAATGGCGTGGACAGTGAAACAATTAGTGAAGAGGGACGCATTATCGATCGATCGGTCGGCAACAGCTTGCCTCAGGAATCGGAAATGACAGGACACAATTTTGCAAATACTGTAGACTCAGGTTTTGGGTTCTCACCGTTTTCTCAAATGAGTCAAGACACATTTTCTGCTTGTCAAAATGTGAATGTTGCCGGTGCAACTTCACTGCCGAAAAGCACTGAGGAACATGTTTCAGACACCAGTGCATTGTTATTACAATTAATGCAACAAATGGGACAAAAGCTTGAAAAGTTAGACACAATGGAACAACACCAGAGACAAACACAGCAACAGTTAGACACAGTGGAACAAAATCTCAAAAAGTTAGACACAGTGGAACAAAATCTCAAAAAGTTAGACACTACACTTGAACAAACACGGGAAGATTTAACCACTGAGTTACATAACATCGAATCGAAATGTCAAAAAGTCTGTAATGACGTAAAAACACAAATTTGTGAGCATTTTCAACCTATTTTTTCGCGGCATGAAAATGCATTACAGAATCACGAAGCAGCCATAAAAGAGCTGCAAACCATTGTTCATGAAAATCTTGAGACCTTGTGGGCTAAATTTGACTCAGTTGCATCTACCGATTCGGTTACGCAACTTGCAAAAGCTCAGGAAAACTTAAAGGACAAAGTAGATACTCTGAAACTTGGTTCAGAAAAACACGCTGAGGAAATAAGTACACTATCAGAGAAAGTAGCCGAACTTTCGGATCAATTCACTAACTTATCTACAAAGGTAGATGATGATCTGAATGACACAAGACCCGTAGCCTTCACTGACACAGAAGAGTATGAACAAATAAGAAAATTCAAACAAAATCAGAATCAAATTAATACACAACACCAAAGAGAAATCCGGGAAGTACAAGATCAGCTGACACAGGTAATACAAGAATTACGTATTTCAGAGGACACTCGCGCTCCAACACGGGAAGAGGGACTTAGAAACACGGAAAAGCTGCAAAATAATAACACAGGGCATTTCGGAAGTAATGAAATAAATTGGGAATGTGCACCGAATTTTGAGATGGAACGGCCGACACGACCTAACAATGACCGATATGCGACTCGCCGTCATGATGATTTTGACTATAAGCTGTTCATTACTACACGTAAATTCAAAACATTTAAGAATTCTGGCAACGACATTCATCCACAAGCATGGCTCCATCAATTCTCTCATTGTTTTCCTCCCAACTGGTCGTTAGAACACAGATTAGAATTTATGTGTGGCTACTTGGAGAATGAACCAGCTGTAAGAATGCGATCGGTCATTCACGATTGCCACAGTGAAGGAGAATTTTACCATGCCTTCCTCTCAGCATATTGGTCTCAAGCCACACAAGACCGCGTAAAACATGGCATCATAATGATGAAACATTTCGAACAATCTGAATTTTCCAGTCTTGTGAAATATTTTGAAGACAGGTTGCACAAGAATCAGTACCTGTCAAACCCATACAGCCCCTCAGAACTCATCCGCATTTGCTTAATCAAATTACCTGAACATTTACGACACATTATTTTGGCAGGGCGTTGCAAAGTCGACATTGAAGCATTTCAGGGACTGTTACAAGAATTAGAAATTGACACTGACAATCGCGGAACGCGAAACCAGGAACACAGCAATTACAGGTCACATTCGTCGCAATTCCGCGATGAAAGAAGTAATAACTTTACACGACAAGGCTATTCTCACAACAGAAATCGTGACCAAAACAGACACCACCCGTATGACAACCGTTGGCAGAGTAGTAATAACTACAGGGAAAGATCACCTCTCCGTGGTAATGACTATCACAGAGACAATAAGAGAAACAGACAATATGGGAACCAAAATAAATACTATCAAGGGAGACAGAATAACTTTAGACGCAACGGACCAGCGCGCAGTTACGATTCAGGGAGAAATTCTCCACCATGTGACCGACAAGAAAGAAACTATGGAATCTACCGACATGACGACAGACGATATGATCGTAACGACAGACCTGAATTGCATCAGAACTGGCGGGATTCAAACAGAGCAGGGCCCTCTCGTCACGGTGAATTTGTAGAAGTTAGGTCTCCAAACCCCAATAACGACGCGCGCCAACAAAGAGACAATAGGCAATGACTCATACCGCAGGCAGCCACAAAACGCACGTATGAAACTAACGACGCAGCTGCCGTAGCTAGTAATTACGTAAAAATGGAAGACATTAGGGACATTTTACTCCAAGAACACGACGTAAAACATAACAGCATTGCATATCCTGTGATTCACATTACAGTAAATGACGTAAAATTTACGGCAGTACTTGACTCTGGCAGTCCCATTTCAGTAATCAGTGAAACAGCCTTTAGCAAATGCAACAAATCGAACGATTGCCCCACACTTCCGTTACGTAAGATTAAATTACAAGGTGCAATCTTTGGAAAAAGTGTAGATGTACGCCAACAAACCAATTTAGAATTCTTTTGTCAAAGCCACAGCTTCTCTATGAACTTTCTCATTGTTCCATTATTGTCGACGGAAATTATATTGGGAGTAGACTTTTTGAATGAATACAAAGCAATCTTAAACTTTCACGATGCTGAAATAAGTTTAGAAAAAGAAGGTAAGTCAATAGCTTTGAAATTTGAAGATTGGCTCTCAAACCATGACGAGGAAATTAATCGGCTTTACCTTCTGTTAGACAACAGTTCGGACTTTTCTACGGAACTAGACACTAACAATCACTCTGCAAGTACTGACAGGGATGATATCGACGGCGCATTTGACACTAATAAGTTAATTCAGAATAAAATTCAAACAATTGAGAATTGTAATGACAATGATAGGCAAGACCTTTTTGAGATTTTACAAGCACATTCCACAATTTTTACTCACAAAACAGGAACAATCAAGGGATTTCAATACCAATTTCGTGTTCGTGAGCATACTAAATTTTGTGTTAGACCATATGTAATTCCAGCACATTATAGGGACCGTGTTAGAACAGAAATACAATCTATGCTTGACGAGGGCATTATTGAGCCTGCAGTAAGCTCATACAACAATCCATTACATGTTGTTGAAAAGAAAAATGGATCGATCAGACTTGTCTTAGATTCGAGACAAATCAATACTATCATTATTCCTGAAACAGACAGGCCGCAGACGATAGAAGAACTTCTTCAAAATTTTAATGGTGTAAAAGTGTTGTCTTCCATTGATCTCAGATCCAGCTTTTATCAGATCGAACTTCATCCAGAATGTAGAAAATACACAGCTTTCCTTTGTTTCGGCGTTTGTTATCAGTTTCGGAAACTTCCCTTTGGTTTGAACATTTCTTCGGCAGCATTCATTCGCGGGCTAAATTCCATATTACCTGAGTTCTTAAAACGTCACATCACCTTATATGTAGACGATATTCAGATAGCAGAAGCTTCATGGGAACAACATAATCGCATCATCAACAGTTTGTTACGTATTTTTGCAGAATCTGGAATTACAGTTAACTTGGAAAAGTCTGAATTCGGTAGGACAAAGGTGAAGTTTTTGGGACATATTATTTCTTCTGAAGGCATTCAGCCGGATCCTGAAAAGTTAGAAGCAATCAGAGCCATTCCAGTGCCATCCACAAAAAGACAAGTCCGCAGTTTTCTAGGTCTCGTAAATTTTTACCGTCGTTTTCTGAATATGCAAATTCTAGCTACACCAAAACTTTGTTCTCTCACTGGAAAAAATACTATTTGGAACTGGGACGAACAAGCACAGTTGGAATTCAATTCTTTGAAAGAAGCGTTACTTCACGCGCCAATCTTAGCTCATCCAGATCTGTCACAAGATTTCTGCCTTAGCACGGATTCTTCTAAAGTCGGTCTTGGTGCCCATTTATTTCAAGAAGCCATAGAAAATGACACTAACATTCAGAAAACCATTGCTTTTGCTAGCCGAGTGCTAACAAAATCTGAAAAAAATTATTCCGTTACTGAATTAGAAGCTTTAGCTATCGTTTGGGCATTTAACAAATTCCGTTTCTTTCTTTCTGGTAAGCACGTAAAAGTATACAGTGATCATCGTGCATTACAATTTCTTATGTCTTCAAAATTAAATCATGACAGGTTAAAACGTTGGGCATTGTTTCTGCAAGAATTCCGCTTCACAATAGTCTACATTCCCGGCAAGGAGAACATTGTTGCGGACGCACTGTCACGCGCACCGGCTGGGCTTGAGAAAAGTACCACAGAAGGCAACCTCGAGAAAAATTTCAGTATTCTTTACATTCAGAAAGTCGCCTTTGAAAACTTCATCACCACATCTTTAAAGGACATTGCTCATGAACAAGATAAAGATCCGATTTGGAAAGACATCAAGAGCAAATGGCATGAAAGGACACACACACAGATTCGGCATTATTATCTGGTTAGAAACAACATACTGTTCAAACGCTGCACTGTTGATGACAAGCTATGGGTACTTTGCATTCCTGACGATTTTGTTAATAAGCTCATTTGGTACATTCATTTCAGCTACGCACATTTTGGTCCACGAAAATGTTATCATATTCTTCGAACGACTTGTTATTTTAACAATATGGAAAAGCGAATTCGAAGAGTCTTGTCTATTTGTAAACTTTGTCAAAAGGCGAAACCATCTACTGTCTCACATCGTGCTCCGTTGTTTCCTATCATTCCTTCTAAATTAAAAGAATTTGCTGCTGTTGATCTCTTGGGACCGCTTGTCAGAACATCTAATGGATTTTCGTACGTTCTAGTCGCTGTTGAACTTACTTCAAAATTTGTTTCTTTCACACCGTTACGTAAAGCCACTGGACGGTCTGTATCCAACGCCTTTGTTAAAAATTTCTTACGTGAAGTTGGACACGTTAGTAAAGTCATTTCAGATAACGGACCGCAATTCAGATCTGCTGTTTGGTCACGCATGCTTCGCAACCATAAAATCAAACCTGTTTTTATTTCATTGTACTCACCACATTGTAACCCGTCTGAACGGATTATGAAAGAAATCAATAAGCTTTGTAGACTTTATTGTCACAGAAAGCATCAGCATTGGGACAGATATTTACACTTATTTCAAAACGTGCTGAATGAAATGCCTCACGACTCCACTGCTTTACCACCTACTCTTGTACTGAAGAATGAAGAACCACCGAACAGAATCAGAGAGCTTGTACCTTTCCCGAATACACGTAAACTTCGACACAAAGACATAATTGATTTGGCTCTTAAAAATATAAAATCTGCAGCAGACAAAAGGAGAAAACTACACGGTAAAGCAAATGCAAAGAAGTTGTATATTGGTCAGAAAGTTCTCATTAAAGCTCATTCATTGTCACATAAGAAGAAACACTTGAGTCACAAATTCTTTCTGGTTTACAATGGACCTTACAGAATCCGACGTATACCACATGATAATTGCGTTGAAGTTGAAACTCTGCGTACTAGGAAGAGTAAAGGTTTACACCACATTTCTCATGTAAAACCATTTATTGACAGATAATCTGCCTTTTAACTTTGTCTTTGCCATAAAACGTTTCACTTCACGTTACTAGTATGCTTTAGAAACTGTTACCATGCAACAATGTTTGAAGTTCAATATCCAGCCAAGAACCAAGAGAAATTATTTAAACAGAAATTACGAATGCATTGTTATTGCGAACAGACGACACAGTGTAATTGTGTGTGTACATTCTTGCTTGTTAGTTGTACGATTAGAACATTTACCAGTACTGCTAATGAGATTTTAATGCAACATTTTGGTTTACTTGAAAATACATTCCGGATTTAAAGTACTTTCTGAGAGATACCAGATGACACAGAGGTTAGTTTATGTGACAGCTACACGATTTTTATCACGACGCTACTAATGAGTGACAATTTACAATGTTGCTTTTGCAGTGTATCTGTTTTATATCTGCACAGTTTTCTGAATTCTTCTAGGAAGAAAAACATGTTTTAGTAGTAACTTTTGTGGTATAGCAACAATGAGACAGCCTTTTTCGTGGCATAACAATACGTTACTGTACAGTACTTTCCTCATCACGGCAATAAGCGTAATAACTACGATATCTATACGCAAAGCATTTCACTTTTGTTTATCATGAGGTAAGTACATTGGCTTCTGCAGAACTTAGCTTTTGGAGGAAAATAACTACGACACTTTCACAGAGATTATCTTACAACAATATGCACATTTAGCTCTACAGGACACGCATTTCAGTGATTAATTTTATACTTAAAACACTTATTTTCAAAGATTTTTTAATTACAAAGAAAGTTTTCCGTGATACATTTCATTCCATTGCTGTAATTTGTAACACCTGAGGGTATAATTACGTTTATCCTCAAGGGGGTACACGCTTACTTTGTGTACCATGTGTGTGGCAACCACAAGGAACCCTAGCTAATATGGTATTTGCTTATACAACTTTACACATCGGTACCATATTTCTCTAACACACAAATTACACAGCTATCTGATCATTTAACTGAGAGATAAACATGTTTTTTACTACATCAGTGACAGATGTTTACGCAATTACACCGTTGGATAACTTCACACTTATGAAACTGTATTTTGTCTGTACTTTGTAAACTGTTCATATTTTTTTGGAATCATTGTGATACTATGAGAGCTTTGAATGATGTATTTGGTATGAGATCATGATTTTTAAAGTACGTTTGAGGCAGCTGACACTTTTGACATGAGCAGAGAATTATTTTAGGCTTAGAAATTATTGGAGGAAGTTACGACGATTTTGAGATTTGACTGAAGTGTTATGATGTTATTATTACGACGACGATGTGTATTATGTTGTTGAGGAATGTTTATTATGCTACGTATTTCTCATGATGAAATATTGAAGAAGTGTCGACGAATATGTATATGTATAATGAGGTAAGGAATAATGAGTAGTGTTTAGGGACTCTGATTTATGAAAAGGATGTTGGAAACCAAGAAACGTACTTTAAGAGTTATGAAATGTGTGACTGTATCACAATGCTGACCAATATTTTTTTTGGACACTTATATTTATAGGATTTTGTTTCTACAGATTTGCAACGCTAATTCTTGACCTGTGAAATATTTTTATGTGCGATTGTCTCTGTAGCGGAAACTGCTGTCGTAAATATTTCCGTAAGAAAGTTAACGGACCACCTACACATAATGCGTCGTGGGCACCCAGCTGTGTCAGACGTCTGGAGAAAAAGCCATTAGCGCGTGCCTTTCAGAGCACAGGAAAACACCTGGAGAACAAGCCATTAGGGTGTGCCTTTCATCGCTAATGCGACACCCTCGTTACTTGAAAACATATGATTACTCGCACTTTGTGCTAATTGCTGAAATGCTTATGAATTGATGGGAAATATTCGTACATCTGCACACCTGATTATGACAAGTGTCTTTCTATGAGAGTTGAGAGCTACTGACTTACGAAATGCCACATGACTATTGAATGATGTTTTTATGCTTTGGTTTGCGTAATTGCTTATTTCACTTGATATCTGGTTTCCAGCTGTGTTGCAGCATTGCTTTTATAAAATAAAATGCATTTGCTAATGTGAACACTTTCTGTCAACAGATCTATTAAATAATTATTTTATGATCCACATTCTTTAAAAAAGGAGCACTTGGAAAGGAAAGAACAATAAGAAGGAACTAGTAACTGCATACACAATATTCTTTTCAAGTACATGGTAATATTTCTTTTACAATAAGTTGTTGTGGTGCACACTTTAATTACATAGACATTAAGATGTGAATATACATTTCCGTTATCTGCATTGTTGTTTTTACTGTAATATTTTTTCTTCTTGAGCTATGTCATGTTTAGATATAAGCTGCTGTTTGCCAGGCATAGTGCTACTGAACTTTAATTTGTGTTACTCTGCTAAGCCAATTTTACTACTCATTGATTTTTCATGTTGCTCCACATTGGCTCATATTAGTTGTAATTTTGCATTTTATCTGTTAATTTAGATTTACGGTAGCTTGCTTTGCAATTTTCCAATTTTTTGGTAATTGCTGTTTATATTAATTGTTATGTGATGCTGCATTGCCTCGTCCCTTAGTTTAGCATCTGAGCTCAGTAGATTTAAGTTAGCTTAAGAGGGGGTAGCCTCTAAGAGAATGAGTTGCGATGAATTGGAAGAAATGCATTGAGAAAACAGGTTTAGGTAGGATTTTCTTGGAAATAAATGTTGAGGTAAGAAATGTGTGAACATATAAATACAGAAAGCATGCTTAGATAGAATTTTTTTGGTGGAAACAAAGGATGAAATAAGAGGAAAGATATATGAAGTTTTGGGTTGGACTGCAGTACCAAATGTTACACTGAAAACGAACCCTGTCCTTTCCTATTGGTGTTATCCCACTATGTGTTTGTGTACCCTTGAGTATTTGTTTTCTTCCTGTCTCTGTGTACTGTTTCATAGAATTTTTTTCTCTTCTAATACTAAGCTATATTCACTATGAGGAGGAATACTGTTATCCTCAAATATAAGTTGCATTAATAATATGTTATTTTCTTTGTAAAGTTGTTTACAATTCTGTTCTGTTTCAATGTTCATGTGTGAAATTAATGTTTCGAAAACTATTCTCATTATTTTATGTATGTACTTATGTCACTATTTTTGTAACACTCATGTATATGTTTATTTCTATTCTTTTGTAAAGCCTGTACTACAAATGTTATCTGTATTATTATGTTTTTAATGATGTATTTTGTACCTTTGTAATTGTATTCCTATGTTATAAAATTGTAATTGTCACCAGTTCATGACATTATTAACTTGTTAGTTACATTTCACTGCACACGTTTCTGTTGGTCATAGTATGTGGACAATATATGAGAAGTAGGGACTGTTAGTGTTTGCACGTGTGTTGGTAATTCAGCAAGGGACTGGATAACAGCATTGCTGGTTCTAAGGACAATTAAAAGAAAAACTTTCTGAGTGCACAAGTGGTGGTTTATGGACTTGCTATATTCTCTGCAAGAATCTTCGATGGTGATTGTGCACCTGCACAGTCGCAACGGATGGCTGCTGGCCGTCTCTACCAGGACTACAGTGGGTCTGCACCTCTGGTGGCCCACCAATACCATTATCTCTACAAGGACTACAGTGGGTCTGCATCTATGATGACCTACCAACGCCATTATTTCTACAAGGACTGCAGTGGGTCTGCACCTCTGGTGGCCCACCAATACCACAATCTCTACCAGGACTACAGTGGGTCCGCTCTGTGATGACTTACCTACCAATACTCTTCAAAACTTCGAATGACTCTGCTGTGGGTTTGCTCCATTGTGGCCCATTACCTGTCAGCATGTCAAGAGTCAGCACTGTCTTTCCGTTGGAAGGACAACACTACTTCTTCAAGACTGCATGGAAATCCACTACTTCTGTGTGCATTTTCTTTTACTGCTTAGACTTTGAGAAAAACACTGCTATTTTACTGTGATGAATCAGGACTGTCTTTATAGACTGTGAGAAAATTTTAGCTTTTGACCAACATTGTATCAATAAGTGTGTGCATTTTATATCTCTGTTACTGTAATTGTGAAAAATTTTTGTCAAATCTGTATTGGCCAGTGCCCAACACCATTTGTAAAAATTTTTTGTGGGGAGCATGGGGGCTATGTAAGTAGGCTGTTTCTGTTTTCTCTATGTAAGTAGGCTGTTTATGTTTTCTCTATGTAAGTAGGCTGTTTATGTTTTCTTATTGGCAACGTTACATAGCGCTCAATATGAAAATCACTGGCTGTGCTGTGTGCAGTCTGTGGCTAGTTTGCATTGTTGTCTGCCATTGTAGTGTTGGGCAGCGGCAGCTGGCTGTGAACAGCGCGTAACGTTGCGCAGTTGGAGGTGAGCCGCCAGCAGTGGTGGATGTGGGGAGAGAGATGGCGGAGGTTTGCAGTTTGTCATGAACTGATATATATATATTATGATTTGTGATGATATTAAGGTAAATACATTGTTTGCTCTCTATTAATATCTTTCATTTGCTAACTACCCCTATCAGTAGTTAGTGCCTTCAGTAGTTTGAATCTTTTATTTAGCTGGTAGTAGTGGCGCTCGCTGTATTGCAGTAGCTTGAGCAGCGAAGATTTTTGTGAGGTAAGTGATTTGTGAAAGGTATAGTTTAATGTTTGTCAGGGCCATTCTTTAGTAGGGAGTTTTGAAAGTCAGATTGCGTTGCGCTAAAAATATTGTGTGTCAGTTTAAGGACAGTCATGTATAATTGTTCTAAGGGGACGTTTCAAGCCTTCATCTCCTTCTGGGTGAGCCTTACAATCCAATATCTGATTTCGAAATATCTGTCTGTCAATCAACTAATCCAGCTGTTATCATTCATTCTTTCTGGGCCTTTTCCGATTATACCTCGTTGTCTTGTGACTTTTGAAGATTGTATAGCTTTTACTATCTGTAATTTATTGCAAAAGTCCGTTATCGTGTTCTCTCTCGTTCTTACAACCATGCTCATGTCCTCCCGTAATTCTTCCCTGATTTTTCCCCCTGTTATTACTTTCGAGTCTTTCTTTATATTCTGAATTACCCCTTCAATACATGTTTTGAAGATAAAACTTGATCAGCGCAGCTCTGCCCTGGTCGGAACGCGATGTGAAGGTTCTGAAAAATCACTGGACTAATCCGGTTGTATAGAATTCTATCAAAGAACTTATAAATAGTGCTCAATAGTGGGTTTAGGTTGGTCTGATGCCTTGCCGAGCTTGAGTATTGCTTCGACTTTTGATTGCTTCAAGTTTTGTGAGATTGAACCAGATACCATAATATTAGAGAAAAATACGCCGCCCAACTTTTTGCGTACTTCCCACTACGCAGAAGAAACTCTGGATTGATTTCATCATTTTCCGGCACCTTTCGAGGTTTTAGAGCTTTAAGAGCAACAAAAACTTCAAATACAGAGAAAGTTCCTGAGAAGTCAGGTTTTAGATATTGGCCTTGAAGTGACTGCTTTCCTCCCATGTTTGATTTATGTACAGAGTGGTCCAGAAAAATATAGACACTGATAGTCAATGTTAATGAAACAAAACGACTTAGTGCTACAATTCTTGCACGGAGGAACGTTATTTTATCTGTCCAAAATGATCCCTTTAGCAACCAACGTCGATTCCGCTGAACTGTTGACCGAACTACGGCTTTGGGTTTTGTCGGGGAGATAGGAGCACAGGACATCTCGATTGTTTCTCATAGCTCATTCAGTGCAGCTGACTTCTGTCGAAAAACTTCATTTTTCAAGTATGCCAGAGGTAGAAGTCAAGCGGCGTAAGGTTGGTGACCGTGGTGAATATTCAATAGCTCCTCTGACATCGTAATGAGGCGGTACAATCTTTCATTTCGAAACCCTCTCGGATGGCAGGTAAAATTGACGTTTGCAGCAAACGAAGATACATCTCACCAGTTACCGTATCTTCAAAGAAGAATGGGCGAATGAAACCGCGCCATGACCGACCGCACTACACGTTAACATCCGGTAGATTCACATGTTTGTCCACACGAACGCGAAGATTTTCAAGAGCCCAGTACACGCATTTGTGGCGGTTTACGGTACCAATCGGTTTGAACTGCGCCTCGTCAGACCAGACAGCGACACCCGCAGGGTATGCTTTCATCTGCATCCTGCTTCACAGATTTTTGAGGTGACCTAGTAAAACGTTGCAGCACAGCAGCGCTGGAAGCTGGACGTGTTGGTGTTCCGCGCCGGACCTTTCCTTATGACGTCCTGAACAGTACCGTAGGCTTCATATTTATCCCGAATGCGATAAATTGTTGTTTGAGCTGCTGGCTGAGTTCCTTAACATTACGCCATTGCCGTTGTACCTCCTCCATGTTCTCATACTTCCAGTACCACTTCAATACGGCCTTGCGTTGTTCAAACGACCATCTTACTTCATTCATTGTTGCACTTTCATCTGTTGGAAAACACGCGCCAATATTTGTTAAGAAAACAATGGAATACGTTACCGTGAAAAATTGCAACGATATGTCACGTTGTTCCAAAGATATTAATTACCAAAGAGAGTCTACATTTTTCTAGACTCTTCTCTCTATTCCCCCAACACAGTCCAGAAAGTTTGGCTATGCGGCGACTTGACAATAGAAGCCGAACACAAGATCTTTGAAACAACTGAAGAAATTGTAGCTTCTAATCTAGACACCATAAACTAATATTTCCATAAATAAATGTTGCAACCAAACTCAAATAAAACACAAGTTTCATGTTTTCATCTGTCCAATAGATTGGCACACAGAGCCCTCTATTTTGAGGGAGATAAACATGGTCATAACACGCATCCAAAATACCTTGAGATGACGTCAGACTGGGCACTTCCTTTTAAAGACCATTGGCACGAACATGTGCTAAGATCAAAAGCGGAAACGACATTCCCCATAAACTCTGTGGCAATCGTTGGGTATCGTCAGCAGACACTCTTCGGGTGGCAGCAGTCGGTTTGGCGTACTCAGCAGCAGAGTACTGTGCGCCTGTCTAGCTTAATAGTTCGTATGTAAAAAAAGACAGACGTAAAACGTAAAGAGGCCATGCGCATTGTTAGTGGGCCAATACGATCTACTCACATATACTGGTTACCTATCTTGAGCCACATTCCGCCTCCTAATAAGGAGCAAGAGCGAGCTAGTGCGTGAATACCAGATCTTCCAATATCAAACGATGTATCCCTTCCGGGGCGAAAAAGACTAAAATCAAGACTCTCGCGAAAATTGAATTCACTATCGTCGATGAATGGAAACGCTGCTGCAAACAAAATTGTCCTCCACAATGCCTGAAACTATTTCGCATCCAGAAGAAACCCCTTGGATTCGACCCGTCTAGGGCAAATTGGACTACCCTGAACCGTATCCGAACGGACCACCGCATCCGAACGGGCCATGGAAGAAGTGCAGACACTCTCCACAAGTGGAACAAATCCTCATCACCATCGGATGACTATGCTGCAGAACGACAGACAGTTGCTCATGGCCGGCCAGTGTGGCCGAGCGGTTCTAGGCGCTTCAGTCTGGAATAGCACGATCGCTACGGTCGCAGATTCGAATCCTGCCTCGGGCATGGATGTGTGTGATGTCCTTATGTTAGTTAGGTTTAAGTAGTTCTAAGTTCTATGGGACTGATGACCTCAGAAGTTAAGTCCCATAGTGCTCAGAGCCATTTGAACCATCTGAGTTGCTCATGTTGCATTAACATGCCCCCATGTGCCTAAAGTATTCTTTCGAAAAATTTCCCGACAGCGACAAGTGATGTGATAGAATACATAAAAGACCATGATATACATTTACAGCTATTGTCATTTGTGTTATTTTATGCTGGAGAGCTGTGCTTAGTTGTTGACATGTGATGATGATGATGATGATGATGATGATGATGATGAGGTCCCACACTCCGAGGAGCGTAGAGGTCGATGCGGGAGACCCGCACTGCCGACTATGCAAGGTCCTAGCGGATGTGGTTTGCCATTGCCTTCCTCCGACCGTAATGGGGATGAATGATGATTACGAAGACGACACAACACCCAGTCATCTCGAGGCAGGGAAAATCCGTGACCCCGCCGGGAATCCAACCCAGGACCCCGTGCAAGGGAAGCGAGAACGCTACCACATATAGTTGTTTATAAACTATCTACGTCTACTGCCAAAGGGTAAATAAATAAATAACCCATTCAGTATCCTCTTTATCTTCTGTTTGTGACGTCGACTTTCCAGTTCACTTCACAGATCCCCACTGCATCTAGACCAAGTTCCTGCATTTCTCATTTCATATTTTCTAGCTTTCTTACAATGTTCAAGCTTCTGACATTCCGCATTCCGACTCGTAGAATGTTACCGTTTCGTTGATTATTGAATCTTTTTCTCACTGTTAGCTCCACTTTGACAGTACCTCCTCGGAGATCCAAATTGGGGCTGATCCGTATTATTTCCTCAATGGAGATTTCATCATGACACATATCAATTACGGCTACATTTCCCGTGGACACAGTTTGTGTGTCTTCAACCCAGTGATCTGCATTGCCCTCTCCTTCCTCATACAGCTGATTGTTCCGCCATTTAGGGGTGGTTACCAAGTCAGTGGCCAAGTGGGTGTCCCATCCTCGTCGGCAGGAGTGGGTTACGGAGATAATAAATTCCACGGGGAGGGGAGCTGCACATCATGAAGACGCTCTTGAAAGTTTCAGAGGTTTCTTTTCGAGAAGAGTCGGGCAAAATGTTAATTCGTCCCCCACACATGACGCGGAATGATCACTACCAGAAAACGAGAGGAATTAGGTGTCATACGGAAATTAACCAACAGTTATTTGTCACACGAACCATTCACGCGTGGAACAGGAAACTGGGTAAACGGTAGTGGTACCAAAGTTCCTCCGCCACATATCACGAGGTGGCTTTCGGAGTACGGTTGTAAATGTAGACTGGTAGTTGCTCGACAAATGTAAAGTTTCGTTCCTATTTCAGAGTGTTGACATGGTACTCCTACTTCTACGACTTTGCTGTTTAGGAGACGATACCTCTTAGAGTTTTTTCCATTTGTATGGAATCTTGTCTTGGACGATGTGAGACACCACATAGTATTCCCGAGTCTTCGTGACTATATGACCAATATTATGGTCAGTCGGACATTTGTTCATGTTGATGCACTGTTGTTTCATTTATAGCCACATTCTGATCGTTTATAATACAAGGGGCACATGTGAAAATAAACCGTACAGAAAGAACGCACGCACAGGACACGATGCGTGAATAAAAGCATCGCCTCCGCTCGGCTAATGGAAGCCACGACCTGCGGATGACAGAACACCGCTTTGTTCTAAAAACTGCAGCGTCGTAACAATCCCGTGCACCCAGCAGGGCAGCTCGATCAACATCGTCGCTCGCCACGGCCTACCCTGCACAAAGGGAACGCGTGCTTCCGACAGGCGGAAAGAGATATGTTAATTACTGCAGCGCCACGCCGGCGCTGGCGGTGACTCCCGCCACAGGCCTTTGCCGACGGCTCGCCTCTGCACACGAGGGCGCCTGTCCGGCCAGCCCGATACACCAAAACATCCACGCAAATTCTTTGCAGGATTTTCCCATAGAGGAAAGCGTGTACATTGTTCCTAATTCTTGTAAACGTTTGCTGAATACACGTAACTAGTTCAAATGACGGTCAAATTATTTCTTAATGAAATCAAATATTGCGCACTCACAACCAAGGAAAATTCCCTACGTTCAGTCAAATTTCCGTAGACGTGTCTTTTTAAAGATTGTCTCGACTATACTGAAACGAGACTGTTTACATTAATTAGATATTAGTTATTGTTTCGACATATGACCAGCACTTTGCTTTGACTTTGGCTTACGCTTTTGTCCCGCAGTTTGCGGAACAGAATCAGTGTATCCCAGCTGTCTGAGTCTCGTGTAAATCATTAAATAGTGCCAACGCGTTTCAAATGTCTGCATATCGTGTAACTGAGGCGGGACACGGGGAACAGCGCGATATTCACTTAGTGGAATCTGGAAAACCGTCTAAAAACCACATTCATGCTGACCGGCACACCGGCCCTTGTCGTTAATACGCCGGGCGGATTCGATCCGGGGTCGGCGCGCCTAACCGAGTCCAGGAAGCAGCGCATTCCTAATTCTTGTAAACGTTTGTTGAATACATGTAACTAGTTCAAATGACAGTCAAATTATTTCTTAATGAAATCAAATATTGCGCACTCAGAACCTGGCGGCGACATGTGACCAACACACTATAAGCAAATTCAGAATGTGATGCACATTATTATTATTATTATTATTATTAAAATCTAAAGCACATTAATAATACCTTTTCCTTACTTTGTAAATTACCCATTTAGTCCCGAAAGCGAATACCACATCACAGCATGTAACTATAAGAACATTTAAATGAAAAGAATGCGTTACAGGAAACGAAGAAAGAGAGTGAAAAGAAAATAAAAATTTCACTGGCGATGGATAAAAAGCGAGGTACTTTCTAATTACAAAAAATTGTACTAAAAATTAAAAATAGAAGTTACCTGTAATATACAGAGTGTTTTAAAACTACCTTTACGTACTCTGAGGCAGGTTAGAAAGAAAGTTCTGATAAATATATGTTCGAAAATTCTTCGTTTTCTAGTTATTAATGAATGTTTGCAATTTAGGTGACTGGAGATCATCAACATATAATAAATGCTCAAAACGTTCTCCTCTCGCTTCTAAGCACGTATGCACCAGTGCACTTATGGACTGTCGCACCATTTTAAATACTCCCTGACTGTTTCGAGCGGTTTCGCAAGCTTCTATGACACATCGTCGAAGAGTTGCTGCATGCAGGTGATCTGCAGTGTTGTCCAATTGTTTAAGGCGTCTCAATAGGGATTAACCGAAAGGACTGAGGTCGGGAGAACGTGCAGGCCACAGGTCTTCCTACAACTATGCACTGGTCATGGTAGATACCGGTCAGTGCATCTCGCACATTGAGACGGAAATGTACTGGAGTTATGTCATGCATAAACATGTTACTTCTTATATGCAAGAGCACATCTTCTAGTGCTTCTTGAAGGGTGCTCTGAATAAATTCCTTGTAGACAGCAGCTATAAGAACTGCTGCGACAACATTTGGCTCTGCCAAATAGTCACCTACAATTCCAGCCCACACATTAAACCTAAACTGATGGTGCAGTCTAGCCTATGCTGTAGCGTCGACCGATATGTGTCGGTTGTGCAAGTTTTGCATTCCACCTCCTCTCGTCTGCAGACAGAACTGAAGAGACAGACAACGAACTGGCAGTTTTTGCAATAAACCATTAGCATAAGTTCTCATATAGTGGTTGCTCAGCGGGAGTAAGGGCTTGCACACGCTTAAGATGATACAGATACGTGAGTTGCACGTGAAACATCCTCCATGCTGAACTTAGAGATGTACCACCCTTAGAAGGTGCCTTCCTGGTCAGACGTATGAGCAACGCATGACCTTCCTCGGTCAATAGACTGTCGTGCTACGGATCATGTCTTAGCAACGCGACGATAAACTGCAGCAAAGCTTGCATGACTTGTCTGTATTCACCCTGGAAACGCCGTCTGATGCAGCTGTGCTCTCTTGTGCCCCTTACCATTCGCGCAGCCGTACATAAATAGCATGTCTGCCTCTTCACGAAGTGAATATTCTGCCACGTTTGAATGGAACACTTCCAGTACATGAACACAGTGGACACGATGAAAACGACAAAGACGAACGTAGACAAGTCCCATCGCAATACGACGCCATTTAGGACACAATGAGTCAAATGCATGCAAAGATAAGCGAAGCTGTTAGGACGTATGTGGGAAGCCGTTGAACGTCACCTTCGTTAATCACTCGAAAGCGTAGGACTTTCGGACATACGTTTATATGAATTTTTCTTCTTCGTTTGGTGTAAGGAACCTGTTCCCAAAATTTGTAAACGTATTTTTTATATAACCCGTAAAATAAAGATAAAGAAATTTGACTTTGCTAGACGTACAGGATATGTCAAACAGTACGCTACAACTTCAATGTGTTAGAACACCCAAGCTAGTTAACGAAATGTTTAGCAGAAAATGTATTTCGCGCACAGACTAATTAAGATAATCACACCATGCTTGAAGTATGTGACAGACAAACTAACGAAGTTTACTATGTGTTTTCCAGTCGGACACGCAAGTTCAAAGGAACATCCAAGCACGATGTGGAAAGCAACTACCTACGCGGAAGTCGATACCCGGAGGCACAAGAATTTTTTGCAGACGGGAAACTTTGATCTAAAGCGTCATACTGAACGACCTGGAACAAGTGAAGCCGACACAGTATGGGTCGGCTGAATAGAGTTTGAATGCTGTGTGTGTTACTGAAGGCGCACATGTTAAAACTGATTCAATGACATTAAAAATTTGTGAGACAGTGTGCCGGATAAGCCATATGTTGTATGAAAATCTTAATTAGTTTGTATGTTATAACACACTAAATCTGTATCGTACCTTTTAAGACACAATATACTAGGCGTCTTAAAATATACGATACAGCTTTATGTGTTTTAAGACGCACTACACTAGGCGTCCTTCCTCCATGAACCATGAACTTTGCCGTTGGTGGGGAGGCTTGCGTGCCTCAGCGATACAGTTAGCTGTGCCGCAGGTGCAACCACAACGTAGGGGTATCTGCTGAGAGGAGAGAGAAACGTGTGGTTCCTGAATAGGCCTCTAAACACTACGGGACTTTACATCTGAGGTCATCAGTCCCCTTGACTTAGAACTGCTTAAAGCTAACTAACCTAAGGACATCATACACATCCATGCCCGAGGCAGGATTCGATCCTGCGACTGTAGCACCAGCGCGGTTCAGGACTGAAGCGCCTAGAACCGCTCGGCCACAGCGACCGGCCCTGAAGAGGGGCATCAGTCTTTTCAGTAGTTTCAGGGGCAACAGTCTGGATGATTGACTAATCTGACCTTGTAACATTAGCCAAAATGGCCTTGCTGTGATGGTACTCCATACGGCTGAAAGCAAGTTGAAACTACAGCCGTAATTTTTCCCGAGGGTATGCAGCTTTACTGTATGGTTAAATGATGATGCCGTCCTCTTGGGTAAAATATTCCGGAAGTAAAATAGTCCCCCATTCAGAACTCCAGGCGGGGACTACTCAGGAGGACGTCGTTATCAGGAGAAAGAAAACTGACGTTCTACGGGTCGGAGCGTGGAATGTCAGATCCCTTAATCGGGCAGGTAGGTTAGACAATTTAAAAAGGGAAATGGATAGGTTAAAGTTAGATATAGTGGGAATTAGTGAAGTTCGGTGGCAGGAGGTTCAAGAGTTCTGGTCAGGTGAATACAGGGTTATAAATACAAAATCAAATAGGGATAATGGAGGGGTAGGCTTAACAATGAATAAAAAATAGGAACGTGGGTAAGTTACTACGAACAGCATAGTGACTGCATTATTGTATCCAAGACAGACACGAAGCCCAAGCCTACCACAGTAGTATAAGTTTATATGCCAACTAGCTCCGCATATGACGAAGAGATTGAAAAATTGTACGACGAGATAAAAGAAATTATTCAGATACAGAAGAGAGACGAAAATTTGATAGTCTTGGGGGACTGAATTCGATAGTAGGAAAAGGAAGAGAAGGAAAAGTAGTGGGTGAATATGAAATGGGTGTAAGGAATGAAATAGGATGCCGACTGATATAATTTTGCACTTAATCATAGCTAACACTTGGTTTAAGAATCATGAAAGAAGGTTATATACGTGGAAGAGCCCTGGAGGCACTGGAAGGTTTCAGATAGATTACATAATGGTAAGACAGAGATTTAGGAACCAAGTTTTAAATTGTAATACATTTCTAGGTGCAGACGTGGACTCTGACCACAATCTCTTGGCTAGCAACTGTAGTTTAAAACTGAAGAAACTTCAAAAAGGTGGGAATTTAAGGAGATGGGATCTGGATAAACTCAAAGAACCAGGGGATGTAGAGAGTTTCGGAGAGAGAATTAGGGAACAATTGACAAATATAGGGGAAATAAATAGAGAAGAAGAAGAATGGGTAGTTTTGAGAGATGAAATAGTGATCGAGTAGGTAAAAAGACGAGGGCTAGTAGAAATCCTTGGGTAACACAAGAGATATTGAATGTAATTGATGAAAGGAGAAATTATAAAAATGCATTAAATGAAACAGGCTAAAAGGAGTACAAACGCCTCAAAAATGAGATCGACAGGAAGTGCAAAATGGCTATGCGGGGATGGCTAGAGGACAAATGTAAGGCTGTAGAGGCATATATCACTAGGGGTAAGGTAGACATTGCCTACAGGGAAATTAAAGAGACCTTTGGAGAAAAGAGAACCGCTTGTATGAATATCAAGAGCTGAGATGGAAAACCAGTTCTCGGCAATGAAGGGAAATCAGAAAGGTGGAAGGAATATATAAAGGGTACTTAAGGGCAGTATTATGAAATGGAAGAGGACGTAGGAGGAGATGAAATGGGAGATATGATATTGCGTGCAGAGTTTGACAGGGCACTGAAAGACCTAAGTCGAAACAAGGCCCCGGGAGTAGACAACATTCCGTTAGAACTACTGACAGCATTGGGAGATCCAGCCATGACAAAACTCTTCCGTCTGGTGAGCAAGATGTATGAGACAGGCGAAATACCTCCAGACTTCAAGAAGAATATAATAATTCCAGTCCCAAAGAAATCAAGTGTTGACAGGTCTGAAAATCACCGAACTACCAGTTTAATAAGTCACGGCTGTAATATAGTAACGCGAATTGTTTACCGACGAATGGAAAAATTGGTTGAAGCCGACCTCGGAGAAGATCAGTTTATATTCCGTAGAAATGTTGGAACACCTGAGGCAATCCTGAGACAGGGTTGTAGCCTATCTGCGATGTTATTCAATCTGTATATTGAGCAAGCAATAAAGGAAACAAAAGAAAAATTCGGAGTAGGAATTAAAATCCATGGAGAAGAAATAAAAACTGTGAGGTTTGCCGATGACATTGTAATTTTGTCGGAGACAGTAAACGACCTGGAATAGCAGTTGAACGGAATGGATGGTGTCTTGAAAGGATATAAGATGAACATGAACAAAAGAAAAACGAAGATAACGCAATGTAGTCGAATTAAATCAGGTGATGCTGTGGGAATTAGATCAGAAAATGAGACACTTAAAGTAGCAGATGAGTTTTGCTATTTGGGGAGCAAAATAACTGATGATGGTCGATGTAGAGAGGATATAAAATGTAGACTGAAAATGGCAAGGAAAAAGCGTTTCTGAAGAAGAGAAATTCGTTAAAATCGAGTGTAGATTTAAGTGTTAGGATGTCTTTCCTGACGGTATTTGTATGGAGTGTAGCCCTGTATGGAAGTGAAACATGGACGATAAATAGTTTAGACAAGAAGAGAATACAAGCTTTCGAAATATGGTGCTACAGAAGAGTGCTGAAGATTAGATGGGTAGATCACGCAGCTAATGAGGTACTGAATAGAATTGAAGAGAAGAGAAATTTGTGGTACTAGAAGAAGGGATTGGTTGGTAGAGACATGTTCTGAGGCAACAAGGTTTCACAAATTTAGTATTAGAAAGCAGCGTGGAGGGTAAAAATCGTAGACGGAGACCAAGAATACACTAAGCAGTTTCAGAAGGATGTATGCTGCAGTAGGTACTTGGAGATAGAGGGTGGGATTAGAGTTGCATGGAGAGCTGCATCGAACCAGTCTCTGGACTGAAGACCCCTACAACAGCATACTGGGCGTATTGACTGTTTATCATTTAACGGTGTTATCTGCATTTAATGAAGAACAGCCTACCAATCGCTGAGCTGCTACAGCGGTACCGACACTCATCGATGGGCTCGATAAACGTGGCCTCCTTCATTGCGGCAAATATACACGTCGGTCTCCATACTTTCTCGCATGTAAAGGCTTACGTTTCCTGCCATCTCAGTAGAGGCGTAGCACCACGATATGCAACCTTAAGTCCACAACGGAAATACGGAAAGGAAGAGACCAGAGCTGATAAAAGCACTGCTTGTGATATGCATTAAGAACGCTACGATCTCACTATCATAAACTGCAGTAGTGACTCAGAAGCTGAACGGTTACCTCCACGATCCAACGAACACTGTAAACTTTCATCTACCTACACATACTTCATGTGCTTCCAAAGAAGGTGCATAAACGCTACACACCCCTTGCGAGACAAATGAAGTGCTAGGCACAGACTGTGAGTCGTAGTCCGTATCTTTAGCACAAGCTGTCTGCTATGAAAAAACATACACAAAGAGAATTTTATCAAACGAGGCGAAATAGTACACCCATATTTGCTTCCACTGTGGCGTGCATTGCGCAAACTCTGGTCTCAGCATGCTCACCAATCAGGAGCCCCTGATATCTTTCAGAGGCTCAGGAGTCGAGACTCCTGGTACATCCTCCCACCTCTTGCTCCATGCCAACACCTGGACAAATTTCATCAACTCGAACAACTCAATGGTAGTGAACAGTGGTTTATGGTAAACATTGAAAAGGATGTATTACTTCTCCCCGACCCACTGGTTGTCTTTGGCGTCCGTCACTTGTCTCGTGGATGAGGTGTGGTGTGCTTGTACCTCGTATCGAAGACGCGAAAACATTCAGGCAGCTCCAACTTTACACCTGCGGAGACCTGCGGCCTCTTCCTTTAATAGTTCCCTTACTGGCTTGAACTTGACTACTGTACTCCAGTACCTCTACTGAGATCCCAGTTAGAGCAGAGGGTAGTTCGCTTTCATTGTCGACTCCGAATTATAGACCACATGGGTGGTGAACTCCAAGCGATCCTCCGATACCCATTTTATTATCACGCTCATACGTACTGTTTGGAAGCAGAAACCTGCGCGCGAGGAAAATGCAGGCGGTGTGTTCACTCTCTTTTCTCAACAACTTTTGTTAGAAACGATAGCAGCGTTCGACCTTATGGGGACCCGTCCCCGAACGGGCTGCGTTTTGAACTTTCCCTTGCTCCTCACAGTAGCACTGATCTATAAACCAAAAGTACCTAGAAATGTGTACATACAATTAGGATTTCTGAGAAATATTTTGATGTTGATAATTTTTATAAAAAGCTACAAAATAGAGTGCTGTTTAACTGAGGCATTATTTTACTCATTACCTGGGAGTCCACGGATTAAAAAAACTGTCATGCTACAGGTAACATTCAGGGAAATATGTCATGCCTCCAATTTCCTCTTCTTAAGCTTATGTGTGAAAAATATTCAAGTTTTGTTTTATTACCAAAAATATATTTAAAGATTTGGATGATAAACATACACATGATCATCATATTTTAGAATTTCCAGAAAATAGGAGCCAAGGAAGGAACAGGTCATTCCAAATATATGTGCCAATTTCTTACTTCAACTTTAGTCATTTAGAAAAAAGTGTACCTGTGTGTTAAAAATTCAGGTTTCCAGTAAAACGCCAAAGAAGATTTACCAGCTTATTGTTTTATTTCTATGCAATTTTCGAACATTCAAGCTGCATATTCCTGTTGGTCACCTGTTTCTTTGTCCTCCATACTCTTCCTCTTCATTCTTTTCTGTAACCTAGCCTCCTTGGTAACGTTAGGCCTGAAACCATGTTCCTTCCAGTCTAGGCAACTAATTTTTTTAGAACATGAATCCTAAAAATTGTACCATCACTGAAAGTTATTACAGTATCCATTACACCTACCTTCAACACTGTCAGCCATACAAACACTGTTTCCGGTATTCACTCGGCTACGCAGCTGTTGAAGCTTTCGTTGGGATTTTGTGAGAAACTACGGACATATCTCCCTAAGAATATTTGTATTTGCCCTTTATTTCATTGCCCCCATAAAAGAAAGTAATGCTTGTAAGAATATTGCATGCTTGTACACCAGTTTCTGTAGGGAACTGTTGAACTAAATGGCGTGCATTATTCGATGTTGCTAAGAACGAATTGCCTCGAAACCTTTATTTTTGGCGCTTATAACACAGTAAAACATACAGTGAAACATAACAATGCAGTAGTAATATGAAACACATGGGTTTTAAGTTCGGAGAGTAAGAAATAAGCAAATATTTCGTACGCTCTTTGTTTGCAGCTACATTACAGCCTTCTAGATCCCCCCCCCCCTTCTACCCCGTGCTTAGGTTACGGTAGTCAGAACCTTTAAGAATACTTCTGTGCTTACGATCCATAACTACAAGATGAAAAATATAAGGGAAAGATGAATGTATCACGTATTTCAATGCATCTTAAAATGACAGCCAGCCGTTGTGACCAAGCGGTTCTAGGCGCTTCAGTCTGGAACCGTGCGACCGCTACGTTCGCAGGTTGGAATCCTGCTTCGGGCATGGATGTGTGTGATCTCCTTAAGTTAGGTTTAAGTAGTTCTAAGTTCTAGGGGACTAATGACTTCAGATGTTAAGTCCCATAGTGCTCAGAGCCATTTGAACCATTAAAATGAGAGAGTGGCGTAGCACCTCTGCAACACTATGTTCAAACTAAATTTCTGAATAAAAAAATGAAAATGTGCATAAATTATGCATTTTTGTAATCGGCAAGAAATGCTATTTTCTATAGAGCAAAAATCTTTTTCTTTTTCAAATTTTTGGTCATTTTTTCACGAGCAGGTGCCCTTCACCGCCCCAACTAAGACTTACATGAGATCCAAATTAGTGTGGAGCTTAATAGTTTTCACTTTCCCCTGTTCGCATATTTTACACAGCAGTGCGCCATTTCTACGCAGGAAAAATTGTTTTTTGGTTCAGTAAGGTAAATTAACTCTTACAGTCTTTCATGACATAGTCAGATTCTGGATTCTCTTGCGATATTAGTAACGACAGCTTAATAAAGATAGGCCGCACAGACGTGCGTATTGCACAGGTTTATATCTGCAACGGACCACAGAGATTTCGTGCCGCATAATGGTGGTTGCAGAATACCAAAGACGTTTCGTGTCGCACAAGGGTGGTTACACAAGAATCATCTACTTCTTAGGTACTCTCTGAACATCGAGCGGCTTAGTCGATCAGAGTTTACCTGAGAAGTAAAATATTCTTGTGTAGCCACACTTGTGCGACACAAAACATCTGTAGTCTTGTGTAACCACCATTATGCGGCACGAAATCTCTGTGGTCCGTTGCAGGCATATAAAGTGTGGTCACGGTGTTCTCATTGCATCCTGCTTTATGGAAGCAGTGTTCTAACACGAAAGCAGTTCACAAGCCATCATGAAAACTGACTCCATGTTTCACGGTTATTAAGAGATTTTGTTATGGATATACTGTCTTTGGTTTTTTTTCTTGTAGTGGCTAAGAAAATCAGATTCGTTGCTTTGACATGCAAGGGTTTAATACGAGAAATCTAGCGCTCATGTAGCCACCCTTCAGAACGCCTAATGTATAGGATTATAAACAAAGGCGCAACCTAAACACAAGTACCAGTTTTGGCTTGTGCAGGATTCACATTATGAAGTAGCAGTCTTATACTTAACTTTTTCTTGCCAGGATTTAGCATACATAATCAGATAGAGATCTTCTTGGACTCGCAAGAAAAAAATAAACAGCTATCGCTCAAGATATGTATACTAACCAAATATGTTCATTCTGGAACGAATACCTTCATAGTAGAACCCTTTTTGGTCCACAGTAGACTGTATTTGTTCCATACATTGCTCAAAAGATTTACATACGTCATTTTTCGAGAGATTATTCCAGAGCTTCATCCTTTTTGTAATCCAGCGAACTGTAGAATTTCTGAATCATGAGACATATTCTGACTATGGCTGTAGCTTCTTGCGCTAAGGCAGTTATTGTACCATTTCCTGTTGCTTGTCGCCTACACGGCATATTGCTCTCTGTATGGAGCTTTTCGTTCGATTACTGTACTGACACGTCATCCACAAGGTAGCCTCATCTGCCAAGCAAAAAACATGATTGACGTTAATACAGCTACTTTTGTTACCTGATAACAGACAATGAACTAATCACAGTAAGTAGGCTGCAACGCGATTGGCGCAGAATCCCTTACCAGTGCTCTCACCTTGAACAGCAGAGTAGGGAACGAACTCTGTACCCAACAAGCCACGACTTACTTTTGGTCGTATATCGGTGTCTGAGTGGTTTCACTGTGTCCACAAAAACAGGCAGCTGGTGATAGAGTGTCCACCCGCACGCTCCCGTTTCAGAAAGTGTTGCTGGGTCGTGATGAAACCGACACGCTAAAAGCACTTTTGCTGCTGTTTATGCTATGGAGGACCGCAGGCGACCGTCTGGCTAGCTTTACATCGATAGCTTTTACACTCATGTCACCCCAACGATACCGCGGATTGCGTTACGCTGACCTCGAGCGACGTCAATGTGCGTTGCTAGCCCAGTCTGAGTTGTTGATAGCCGAGTACGCCATATACGAAAGCACAAACTTGTACAGTCACAGAAGAAGTTTGGTTTGCTATGAACACTGGAGTATGCAATCAACGAGACTATCTCATTGGTGTTGCACATACACCTTCAACATCTACATTTACTCACATACTCCGCCAGCCACTGTACTGCCTATACGGCTCCGTATGTGCCCTAGTGCTCGTATCTTCGCGGTCCGTAAGCGAAACGTATGTTGGCTGTGGTATTCTCATTCTGCAGTCAGCTTCAAATGCCGGTTCTGTATATTTTCTCAGTGGTGTTCCTCAAAAAGATCGTCATCTTCTCTCCAGGGATTTCCATTTGAGCTCCCGAAGCATCTCCGTAACACTTGGATGTTATTCGAACCCGCCGGTAGTTAATCTAGTAGCCGGCCTCTGAATTCTTTCGATGTGTTCATTTAATTCGACCTGGTGCGGATCCCAAACACTCGAGCAGTACTGAAGAATAGGCCACACTACCGTCCTACATGCGATTTGCTTCACAGGTGAGCCACACGTTCCTAAAATTCTCCCAATGATCCGAAGTCGACCATTCGCTCTCCCTACCACAATCCTGACATGCTCGTTTCGTCTCATATCTTTTTATAACGTTACGCCCAGAAATTTAAACGAGGTGACTGTATCAAGCAGAACACTTCTAATCCTCTATCCGAACATTAGGAGTTTACTTCTACTACTCATCCGCATTTAGAGCGAGCTGCCATTCATCACAGCAACTAGAAATTTTGTCAATCTTGCATCATCCTGTAGTCACTCATCTTCGACACCTTCGTGTACAGCACAGCAACATCAGCGAAAAATCGTAGACTGCTGCTCACCCTGTCCGCCAGATCATTTATATATATAGTAAATAATACCCGTCCTTTCACACTTCCCAGCGGCACTCCTGACGATACCCTTGTCTCTGATAAACACTCGCCGTCGACGACACGATACTGGTTCTATTACTTAAGAAGTCTTTGAGCCACTCACGTATCTGGGAACATGTTCGGTAATTCACAACTTCGTTAACAGACTGCAGTGGAGTTATGTGTCAAATGCTTTCCGGAAATCTAGAAATATCGACTCTGCCTGCTGCTATTCATCCATAGCTCACAGAATATCATAACTTATATATCTGTCTGGCAGCCGGCGCAAGAGCGCTGTCTGTATTTTTGAAATGTAGAAGACGTAGCAGCGAAGTTCCTTGAGAAGATTTCTTCCTATTGTGATAAGCGTAAGGCTACATTTCAGTGCGAATGTCCGCAACGAAATAAGTGATATGTTTATTGAACGCAACTGGAAATAGAAGGCCTTATTTTCCCTGGTGTGTTAGATCGCTTCCTATCAGACTTCTCGATCATTTGTTATGGGAACGTGATGGAGCGAGTTATGGAGTGCCTAGTATTGTCAACTACTGTTCTGGAACAGCGCCTGTCTAGACCGCGTCCAAGATTAACGTACCTGTGAAAAAAAGAAGGCGATATAGTTTAATGTCATGACAATGACGAGATCGGTAGGAACGAAGCAAAGGAGTGCTTGAAAGAACTGCCTTGAAATTTCCCAAGACTTAATTATGAGAAACACAGGAAAACTAAATCTGAATGCATGGAGAGGGGTGCGACCTGAGGTCCCCCCAGAATGTGATTCCAACAGGACGACCAACCAGACACAGGCTTTACCTACTTTTCTTAAGATGTTATGGACCAATATCTCAACAAGGCAGTGATCTATTCCTTCCCTCATCTTAATCCAGTCCAAGATTATTTTACGCCTTCACTTCTAATTATCATCACTTCAAAGTTACTTTGATGTGAAATGTAACGGTTATTCTCTCCTGATGTCACCACATTCTTATGACAAACAAAATGGAAGCATTGAATCCTTCCTTGTTCAATTCATCAGCCTTTAGGCTAGTTTCCTGCTGCCCCTGCTGTTCTCCATGTCTTCCACCATTGTTTCCTTTCCAAATTTGGTATTAATTGATTGGCTTTTCTCATTTCTGCTGCTGTTTATTACCTCTGTCTTTTCTTTGCGTATCTTTCATAAGTGCTATATGTGCTATTTATGCCATTCATTAGGTCTCTTCCATACATCCGGTCAGCAGGGCTAGGTCGCTGTAACGTGGGATTTAGGTGCAGTGGTATTTGCGTTGGCGTTGTGCTAGCTTGGGATTAACTAGAAGTAACGTTTATCGACAGTCATATGTTATAACATAAAACCTTAAACAACATCAACAGAAATCTTTAAAGTTAATATAAAAAAGTAAACGATATCTCTTCCAGAGTAGTTAGATATCCTCCCGAGGGATCCCGTGCCGAATTCTGTCCAATCAGCAACTTAGATCGTTAAAACCCCGAGCAGCTTGTATGGCCCTACCCATAATGGTCCAAAAGTTCTCAAGTGGGGAGGACATCCAAGAACTGTATCAGTCAAAGCCAAATGGAGTAACTGCATGCATGAGGGCCAGAGGTGGACCGTTGCGTTATTGACTTGCTCGATTTGTGAATCTCTTTCTCTTGAATGAATCATCGAGTTTTTTTCTGAAATTGAAATCATTTGTTTGTCTCAACGTGTACATTATATTTGTGCCATACGGATAATTCATTCCTGGTGCGCCTTTTTTTCTGTCTTAGAGTGCAATAATAACAAGATCCTGTCTTAAGCATGTACAGTATCTTTAAACAATAAGTTTATTCGGCACTGGTGATAGACAGATGGGGCACCAACCAATAACAGATAATACAACATCAGTCTGAGTAACTTTATAACCAGGCATCCCAAATAATACGATAAGCTAACACTGTACAACTGCCACAACAAGAGGTACGTTCTACTTGCAGCAGCCTCCACCATCTGCGCATCTAGTACTACAGGCAACACAACTACTCAGAGCTGTCTACTGTAATGACGAAGGAAACCAGAACAATGCACAGAAACGTATGGCTATAAACAAAGATTGAATCATGCATCTGCGTGAATACAAGTACAGGATGTCAGTGGATTTGGTAATTTTGGGATTACTTGAGATATGTTTCTGCCCTAGATGGCTCTTGACACAGAATCACCTCCAAGAAACACTACTGAAATGCGTGTGCAGCGGAGTGCCTCGAAGCATATTGACGTTTTCTGGCTCTAGTTGTGAAAGTTAGCAACTTTTGATAAAATAATAACGAAAGTGTAATGTTCCGCAGAAAAAATCAAAATTAGTTGATGAACAGGCTCTACTCTCTATCATTATTTATTACGACAGAATCATGTACTAAATAGAATGTTCAAAGTAAACAACACAGAGAACAGATCCTACTAAACATGTGTGGCTCACAATAACCCCAACTGTAATGCTTAATTTGGCAAAATTGCATGAAGCGGTGGAATTCTCTATGCGGCACTTCCTCCTCTTGTAACAGCGATAACCTTATATGACTGACTCTAACAGACATGACAGTGGCAGTGAATCACGAAACAGCAAAACTATTCAACTGCATTAATTGGCTGCATCAACTGGTTAACTGCTGCCGGAAGTTGAAAGAACACGCCACTGAAAGTATAAAGCAACATGGAAAACTTCCTTTATGCTGGAGCCACAAAGATGCTCACTATAGACGGTTACTTATCGTGGGTGAATCTTATGCTCAGCACTTACTTTTACAGAAAAATCTCGTATTGTTGCAAACAGGACAGCCTAGGCTTGACGTAGAAGGAGAGTTCTTTTCAGAGAAAGTTATGAAATATGGCATTGCTAACCAATACTAAACTGAAACTTAGTATTGTCACACATTGTCGCAGCTCTTTGAGAATATACCAGCTAATATATGGATCACGGGTATAACTGTTTTAAGTTCACGTTCTCAGTCTACATAATTAACCAGTGTGACTAACTGCAGTTATTTACCTCAAACCCTATCACTTGCAAAACGGAAGGTGATTTATTGTTATCTTTATTTGGCTAATACCCAGTCAGTTGAATGTGATCATAAACGGCATTAAATACGAAGAGCAATTTATTAGCGTATATAACACCATGAAACTGAACTCTAATAGTCCTGTAAAATCAAGAAGAGCTGAACAATGCTAACCCGAGTAGATCACAATATTAATAATAGTAAGCTGATGACAAACGATCAGTTTGTGTCTCGAAGACATGAAATAACGTTCCTATTTAATTATGTACTGTAAATGTTGGTAGCGCAGTAGTCCTAGCTTATAAGGACTGCGGAATTGTTCATAATCCTTGAACAAAAAATGTCTTAAATTATTGTGCCTTGCCGCTGTTCATGACAGTATAGATATTTATATCAGCATTCGTTCGGTGACATTATTTACTATATAACAGATAACAGGAACAATAGCAAAAACAGAAGTACAATAGAATGATTGTTTCTGTAATATTCGGGAATATGGGAAAATACATCGTTTCATCAGCCTGTATTTTAAAACTGTACTTCCCTAAGCAATATCTTTTTCAAGTGTTGCTCATTCTCAAGGATATAACAGATGTGCATATGTCATCATTTTCGAAGAGAAATCGCCTGCCATGAGTAATCTTGCATAGTGCGGGCGTCACATCGCATGCTCTCGCAATGCATTTACATTACAATAAATTCACTCGTTATGAAGCTAGTCAGTGTGTCCTAAGAGTACTTGTTTTTTGCAATCGCATGCACGTTGTCGTAAGATCATTGTCATTTTAGTGGCTGGTCCATGCAGATTACGGAACACGTAACACAGCCTCGTATGCGACTACTACTTTCTCATTAGTATCAATAGCTTGAAGTAGTAATGTTCATTTTGTTGGGAAACTAAAACTGTTAATGTGTTGGACTGACAAACTCCATTCGTTATTAGCGACTCTCCATCTATCTACCGCACAAATTTTCAATTTTTGTCATTCATTCTAATGTATTCGAGTTACCTGCAAACATAAATATACGTCAGTAGAAAATTTATCAGTTCCACATTAATTTTTGTGAAGCCGTAATTCCTTGTAAATAAGCTCTGAACTCTAGCTCTTTCGGCAAAAGTTACTTCAGCAATTCTACCTCCTGAATGCGTTACGTGGTCCCCGCTATGTATATAATCTCTGCAGAAGTGTTCAATATTTACTGCAGATTGCTTTGCCTCTCGGGTCTTGTAATAATGGAGCACGCTGACCGCTCATAACTAGGTATCGTATTCATAGACCGGATATAACGTTCGATGCTTTGCATATGCGACTTTTTGTCTCTTTCTTTCTTTCTTTGTTTTTTTTTAAATTAAGATACTAGCTAGCTTTTCTGTTTTCAGAACTAAAAACTAGTTCTTGCTTACAGTGAGAAAAACACATTAGCTTCTTCTTATTTGCATAACCAGAATATTATACTTTTCTAAACATTATACTCTTGGCATCGTAATACGACTGGCAGCAATTTTGGTAGTTCTTCTCAAGAATATAACAGAAGTTTTATGTATCTGAAATTCTGTACTATCGAAAAAAGTATCTTAAGAGGGAACGTGGTCCATCTCCGTATTTGGGTGATCAATGAGGCTGACTGTCATATGTAGGACCCAGGTTCGTTTCTCAGAGCTGCCAGAGACTTCTTTCCATGGTGGTAGGACTGGAAAGGGGTGCAATCAGTCTCGTGAGGATAACTGAGAAGCTAGTCAGCCGATCATTAACGGTTCCAATGTCAAGAAAACCAACAACCATCGTGAAGCGGTGTGCTGACCACATGCCCCTCCATACCGCAACCGATTGCGCCACTAGAGGAGGGTGACACGACGGTCGGTCGGTACCGATGGAGGGTGTTTAGTTTTAATGGAGAGTACTTTGATTGTCTTCTGTTACATGACCCCTCAACAGTGTTGCGTTGAGTGACAAGAAACACGGCCAGGCAATACCCTTTGTATTTTAAGTAGCGCTTAACCAAAAAGATTCCTTGACGTACCCTCGCTATTGCAATCAAAATAAAGTCCACCTTAGTACTACTAATACTACGAAAGGAGAACTGTCTGAATTAGCTTACAACGGCCTGCAGATAATCCGACTTATAAACAGTACAGTGATCATTTCATTGGTGTGATTGCTTCTGACAAGGGGAAAAAAACACTAGCGAAATCTGGTATGGGTGAACAAAGTGAGGTGTGCAAACTTCCGGAAAGTCGGTGGTCATCAGCAAATGGTTATTACTGACAATCTTCCCATAAGACGATGGTGTTAACGATTATTGTAGCTGTGCTTTTTTTTAAAGTTCACTGTCTCGTTCCTAAACTGCACCGAACTACACCGTCCGTCCAAATTAAGTTCCAAGACAGCTTACATTCCTGGTATATCAGCGACGTCAGCACAGTAGGTATGCTTCACAAATATAAACAGCAGATGCGCATCCAACCAGTCAATTGTGAGCAGAAGAGTAAAATGTGCGAAGTTTGTCTCGCACATCTTGACTCCTAAACACAAACACCGACGCGTGGTCACTGCCGCGACCTGGTTGTAATGAAAAACTCGGACAATTCTAATCTGTAAAAATCGACACGGTGACTAAACAACAAATAGGAGAAATTCACATGAAGGGTCAACACTTTGATAACGTAACAGAGATTCAAACCAATGTGACGCACGATTGAACAACATCTCAATGAAGGACTTTTATGTCACTTTCACATAATTGAACTTTCTCTGTGTTGCACTCAACTGGAGGGAGGCTATGTAGAACAAATGAAGCTTTAAAACCACCACCTTAACTTTTGTCTATTTTCTTATTCATTCGGTCTCAAAACTGTTTGGACTGATCCTGGTATACCGATTTGTTTACAATCTTTACAATTATTTGCTAGATAATACCTCAATTATACAGTTATCTAAGTACCACTGATAAACATATACCGACGGAAAAAAATCACAACACCAAAACATAATTACTGTATTGTAATGGAATTTTGGAGATACATTTGTCTAGGTAACATAGTTACGTGATTAACATTGCAAGATCACAGGTTAATGAAAGCGCGAGATAAGGCATTACAAATCTGACACGCTCGTCTGTTAATAACCGTTGTAACAGCCAGAATCTGGAATGCAAGCATGCAAACGTCCATGCATTGTATTGTACAGGTGCCGGATGTCAGTTTCTGGCATGGAGTTTCATGCCTGTTGCGCGTGGTCGGTCAGTACAGAGACGGTTAATGCTACTTATGGATGACGATGGAGTTACCGTCCGATATGCATTTAATTGGAGACAGATCTGGTGATTGCGTCGCAGGCTAAGGCAACTTGTCGCCACTCTGTAGAGCATGTTAGGTTACAACAGAGCTGTGTGGACCAGTGTTATGCAGTTGGAATACACCTCCTGGAATGGTGTTCACGAACGGCAGTACTACAGGTCGAATCATCAGACTGACGTACAGTTTTGCAGTCAGGGTGCGCGGAATAACCACGAGAGCGCTCCTGCTGTCACACACCACACCACACCACACCATGACTCCAAGTGTAAGTCCCTTGTGTCTAACACGCGGACTGGTTGGTTGCAGGCCCTCAACTGACCTCCTAACCACCACACTGCCACCACTGGTACCAAGGCGGAACCAGCAACAGTCTTCAACCCTGCACTACAATGAACTGTCGCTTGACACTTCTGAAATCGCAAATGACTGTGGTCTGGGTAGGTGGAACGCACGTTACATGGCGCCTAGCTCGGAGCTGTCCTTGAAGTTGCCGATTTATAACAGCACGCCGCGCACCGTCATAATCGTCGTGGAATAACTTCATCTACATCTACAGACATACTCCGGTAATCCACCATACGGTCCTTGGCGGAGGGTACCTCGTACCACAACTAGCATCTTCTCTCCCTGTTCCACTCCCAAACAGAACGAGGGAAAAAATGACTGCTTATATGCTTGTGTACGAGCCCTAACCTCTCTTATCTCATCTTTGTGGTCTTTCCGCGAAATATAAGTTGGCGGCAGTAAAATTGTACTGCAGTCACCCTCAAATGCTGGTTCTCTAAATTTCCGCAGTAGCGATTCACGAAAAGAACGCCACCTTTCCTCTAGAGACTCCCACCCGAGTTCCTGAAGTATTTCCGTAACACTCGCGTGATGATCAAACCTACCAGTAACAAATCTAGCAGCCCGCCTCTGAATTGCTTCTATGTCTTCCCTCTATCCGGCCTGATAGGGATCCCAAACGCTCGATCGGTACTCAAGAATAGGTCGTATTAGTGTTTTTTAAGCGGTCTCCTTTACAGATGAACCGTATCTTCCCAAAATTCTACAAATGAACCGAAGACGACTTTCCTCCTTCCCCACAACTGCCATTACATGCTTGTCCCACTTCATATCGCTCTCCAATGTTACGCCCAAATATTTAATCGACGTGACTGTGTCAAGCCCTACACTACTAATGGAGTATTCAAACATTATGGGATTCTTTTTCCTATTCATCTGCATTAATTTACATTTATCTATATTTAGAGTTAGCTGCCATTCTTTACACCAATCACAAATCCTGTCCAAGTCTTCTTCTACCCTCCTACAGTCACTCAACAACGACACCTTCCCGTACATCCCAGCATCATCAGCAAACAGCCGCTCATTGCCATCCACCCTATCCAAAAGATCATTTATGTAGATAGAAAACAACAGCGAACCTACCACACTCCCCTGGGGCACTCCAGATGATACCCTCGCCTTCGATGAACACTCACCATCGAGGCTGATCATGTGGTTGAAAAGATGGGAGGACAAGGCTCTTTATAACCTTTCATTTTAACAGTATGCATGTTTCTTCTTATCATATCAAGACCACCACAGAATCTCCCCTGAATGCTTGACCAAGAGTCACTTTTGATGAATACACGATTATCATCAGCATAGGTTACCATGACATCTGTGACGGGAATCCCTTTCATTGGAACTAAGAGGGATATCGACTACTGTAGTCACATTACGTGATTCTTGTTATCACTTTCCTGTTCCATACATTCTGTTCCACGTTAGTAGAGATGGGAACTGTGACACAGTGTCGGACGTAAATGGTACGGAACGTGTTCTTAAACCTTAAGCCTGCTACTTGGATCTTTGACCAAGATAGATGCAAGCGTAGAAGTTCCTAATTCTGTGACGAGAAAAATTTACAGTTGAATGGTTAAAAAACGAGTTTGTGAGAATCATAACGTTGAAATAACAACGCTAAACAAACGAATTTCAGGCTTACATTCATAGTCAGTACTTTAAGAAGCGAAATTGGTTCATTCAAGAAAGAGCTACGATCAAAGCTAACATCAAATGAAACCACTCAACACGTAGCCTATTTGTTACATCGTCCGAGTGGAAAAAGGTGTAGAATAGTGGTAATTCTTTAGCCGCGGAAAGGACAACAAGCTCTGCAAAAACAAATAAAATTTTCCGATAAAAACAAATATATTGTTTTGCAATAAACTGACAAGTATAACGACTGTGCAAGGAATCGCAAACTTGCAAAAATCAGTGAGCTGAAAACGAATGATGTTTTTGGAAATAATGGCAACAACAAACACGGATCCTGAAGAAAAAAAGAGTACTGTACCTTTCACACACCAACAGTCAGCCGCAGCCGAAATCTATCTGGCTTGTTTCGTGAGAAAAATCAAGACAAAGTAGTGGCTAGTGTAGTGAAACCTCGAGCGAGAACTAAGCATGTTGTAGACGCTAACTTTCAGACGAAAGTAACGCACGAAAGTGACTATTATTTGTATAACGAGCTCCAACAAAGTAGCTATAAAATGCAGCAGAGGTTTGCGTGTAAGCTCTGCAGAATTTTCTAGAAGTGAGTAATTGTAGAAATACGTTCCCACAGTGCCTTATAAGCAGAATGTAATTTATGGTTCGTGTACAAGTAAAGGAACTCGAGAAACAAATATACACTAAGTGCGATGTAGTGAATATAACTAAGCAGCACTGTAACCTGCATCCCAAACATGGGATGCGCTTAAACTATAAAGGGAAAAGATTTGTGTGTAATCGCGTCAGTGAAATACTTACGGAACCACACCCTGCCTATCTAACCCATGTTAATTTAGGCAAATATTTAACCCATTTCTGAAAAGAGTATTTAATGCAGTACCTTAATATTTTTACTGTATGTTACATGATGCTAATAGAGTCAACTGTACTAAAATCTACTTTATCCATTTTATAGTTTTTAAGAACGCTTTTTTAAATTTATTAACAAAAAATATTAAGTTTTTTCTGCAGAAAATATTTTTTGTGAACTTCCTAATGGGGGAATATTAATGAATGTAGTACCAGAGGTGGCTTTTTTATGTTATGCAGAGTCTCTGAAAACTTCATTCATTTATCTATTTTCAGATCTAATGGGGCATATGTACTGAAAATTTTAGTTTGCGCGAAATTGACTTTAAAGAAAAAACTTTTGAAATTTATTACTTACAGTGAATTAAAACTGTCCTGCTGCATATGTGGTTCTTCTTTGGCCTCTAGCAGGTCTTCCAGCTACTTCTTCACTTTCCTGGATGTTTGTCTTGCTTTCTTGGCCATATTAGATGCAGACCTGTCTGCATCGGCTATCCTCATTTTATCGCAATGTTGCAGCCTAGTGATTATACACTCCTGGAAATGGAAAAAAGAACACATTGACACCGGTGTGTCAGACCCACCATACTTGATCCGGACACTGTGAGAGGGCTGTACAAGCAATGATCACACGCACGGCACAGCGGACACACCAGGAACCGCGGTGTTGGCCGTCGAATGGCGCTAGCTGCGCAGCATTTGTGCACCGCCGCCGTCAGTGTCAGCCAGTTTGCCGTGGCATACGGAGCTCCATCGCAGTCTTTAACACTGGTAGCATGCCGCGACAGCGTGGACGTGAACCGTATGTGCAGTTGACGGACTTTGAGCGAGGGCGTATAGTGAGCATGCGGGAGGCCGGGTGGACGTACCGCCGAATTGCTCAACACGTGGGGCGTGAGGTCTCCACAGTACATCGATGTTGTCGCCAGTGGTCGGTGGAAGGTGCACGTGCCCGTCGACCTGGGACCGGACCGCAGCACGCACGGATGCACGCCAAGACCGTAGGATCCTACGCAGTGCCGTAGGGGACCGCACCGCCACTTCCCAGCAAATTAGGGACACTGTTGCTCCTGGGGTATCGGCGAGGACCATTCGCAACCGTCTCCATGAAGCTGGGCTACGGTCCCGCACACCGTTAGGCCGTCTTCCGCTCACGCCCCAACATCGTGCAGCCCGCCTCCAGTGGTGTCGCGACAGGCGTGAATGGAGGGACGAATGGAGACGTGTCGTCTTCAGCGATGAGAGTCGCTTCTGCCTTGGTGCCAATGATGGTCGTATGCGTGTTTGGCGCCGTGCAGGTGAGCGCCACAATCAGGACTGCATACGACCGAGGCACACAGGGCCAACACCCGGCATCATGGTGTGGGAAGCGATCTTCTACACTGGCCATACACCACTGATGATCGTCGAGGGGACACTGAATAGTGCACGGTACATCCAAACCGTCATCGAACCCATCGTTCTACCATTCCTAGACCGGCAAGGGAACTTGCTGTTCCAACAGGACAATGCACGTCCGCATGTATCCCGTGCCACCCAACGTGCTCTAGAAGGTGTAAGTCAACTACCCTGGCCAGCAAGATCTCCGGATCTGTCCCCCATTGAGCATGTTTGGGACTGGACGTCCAGCACGAACGCTGGTCCAACTGAGGCGCCAGGTGGAAATGGCATGGCAAGCCGTTCCACAGGACTACGTCCAGCATCTCTACGATCGTCTCCATGGGAGAATAGCAGCCTGCATTGCTGCGAAAGGTGGATATACACTGTACCAGTGCCGACATTGTGCATGCTCTGTTGCCTGTGTCTATGTGCCTGTGGTTCTGTCAGTGTGATCATGTGATGTATCTGACCCCAGGAATGTGTCAATAAAGTTTCCCCTTCCTGGGACAATGAATTCACGGTGTTCTTATTTCAATTTCCAGGAGTGTACTTTCACCAGGATTAATTTCCAGCCTTTCAGTAGCCAACACTTTCCACTATTGCCACAATTGAATCTGATTACAGCATCATGAACTCCTAGTTTCATTGTATGCGTGACTACAAATACAGTTTTAGGAAGGTGGTTCCAAATTATGGTGTTGAAACATTCATTTGGGTTCTGTGTCTGCTCATGCAGACATTTCCTTAGAAGGTCAGGATGAGCCAAGTCTCTGAAAGTAGGTTTAATTGCTGTAATAACGGCAGCGGGAATAGAATACTGGTGAGAATAAGATTCTCTAGTTGCCTGAGCCCTATTGTATTTGCACCACGAATTTTCTCTTGATGGACACAATCCATGACATGGCTTATCATCAGTAGAGGACTTATGGAAGAATATGGCCCAAACATCTCTCTTTATTGCCTCCAGATTTTCTTTATTTCTCCTAATTGCCTGCCCATAGTATACCCGCAAGTTTTATATTTCAGTTTTAGTCAACCGACCCTGTCTGTTCAACAATTTTCCATCTAATTTTTTCCCCTCATATCAACAGTTAGTTTTCTCAGCCTTCCCAAACGCTTTTGAACATGGCCTACACATCCTTTTTTGCTAATAATGGCATCTCCATATGGCTTAGAGTTCACCACATTGATATATGCCTTACTGTCACCATTACCCAAATATTTGGTGTACCGTACACCTCTTGTTTCTACGGAGCGATGAAATATTTGTTGTACTCCATGTACTTCCATACCGCCACTTGTTCCTCTAAAATTAGCCACACAGTTGTGTTCTTTATGTTCATTGACTTTACAATATTTGCAATATTTAGACATTATCTCCACATCTAACACTTTAGCGGTGTCTACACTCGTGGCAGTCTCTGCTCCATTCAGAGAAGTATGTCCTCTTTTCTGCCAACTTCCATCAAGTGCAACTGCAATATCCAAACATCCATCATTTTCTTCCACTGCTTCCCTAGCAGCCAGTTTCATGCTTTCCTCACTGACCTCACATACTAATATTGCAGCCAGTTTTTCAAATTTATTTGGTGGTTGATGTAAGTTCATCACTGAACAAAATGTTCTCCCTGCAGCCATTTCCTTGCCAATGAATCGTAAGGCATAAACTATTCTAGTATTGATTTCATAAGGACCACTTGCATTTGGTTTTGAAGAACTCATAAATGAAATCACAGCTGAGCATTTAGTGCAAATTAAATCCAAAGCAATTGCTACGCCTTTTCTCCCACTGGCACTCACCACACTGTAACTGTACAAATTTAGAAATTACATCTGATAATATTCTCAAATTTACAATAATGTTACTGCATCCATTATCACTTACAGTAAACTCGTTGTAACTCTCTTGATATGGTGAGAGCTTCTATGATGATGCACTTGTTGAAGAATTACAATTAGAAACATCGTTGCCAGTCGACATAGCGTCTTGTACAGAAAGCTTTCTAAACTTGTTTCCTCTAAATTGTCGTTTCTTGAAAATGCCTTTACGTTTCGTCATCTTCAATAAACACAACAAAACACACGTAAACAAGCACTGCAAACGTAAGTATAACAACTACTCGCAGTCACACTTGAACAAAACTAATCGCATGTTTGAGAGCGTGTTGTTTACAAATATCAGAAACAAAAGAATACCGACCGTTGCATTCCAAGGATAGCCAACACACCCGAGAGTAAAAAAAATCCCTAACGTACAGTGTATGGGATATAAAGATCTAAAATAGATGCATAAAAGTGGGTGACAGAAAAGTGGGTGTGGCACATAAACACACGTGGTAGGAAAATGCTCTTTAAATGCTCTAAAAAAGTTTTTTTTCAGCAAAATCCTTTTCAGAGTGCTTAAATAAAACCTTAATCCATCTTAAAGAAAGATTTTTTAGCAATGAAACTGTTTATCAGCTTCCTGAATGTCGGCCTGGCATTAGTGAGGAAAGTAAAATGGACAACAAAAAGTGCAACACTACTGGGGATCAGAAGTTATACCAATGTTCTGTGATGTAAATATGACGCTCAAATACCAAATCGTGAATAAAACCCGTCTAAAAATTTATCAACATAATGTTCAATCCCTTGGTGATAAGATCGACGAAATTAACGTTCTACTAACTTGTGAACTAGAGGATATTAAGCATTATGCATTTCTGAGCACTGACTTAACCCCGAATTAATTCATCTGACAATAAATAAATTAATTTTGTCTTCCTGTTATTTCTGAAATAACAGCAAGCAGGGTGCGGTGGCAATTTCCTTGCCATAAAATATGTAGCTTGAAAAATTCCCCATATCAATCGCATATATACTACAAAGAATATTCCAAAATACTAAGAAAAGTAATAAGAGCAGCAAAAATAATGCATAATGCTAAGTACATCTATAATTCAACTCACAAAGTTAAGGCAATGTGGGGTGTTATAAAAAAAGCATCTGTTGAAAACAGAGAATCGTGTAAAAATATAACATTGCCACAAGAAAATAAAAAGTAATAATCCTCTTAAAAATAGATAATACATTTAACGATTTTTCCACACGTTTGCTGACAAATTTAAAAAAATCAAACTTAAATATGTACTCCCAAGCCAATGACTATAAAGTAAGTGCATGTACTCTGTCTCACAAGATAAAGTAGCAAATACAATAAATGATAAAAAAATTTCAACTCTGCATAAATTGATGGTATCCCTGCAGCAATTTTAAAAAAGAGTACATCGAGTCCAACTGAAATACTTACACATTTATGTCATTGCTCACTTCAAGCATGCACTTCCCATGATGCATTGAAACATCTAAGGTTATTTCTATATATATATATAAGTTTGAGGGATAATGTAAATAGCTACTGAACCATCACAGTTTCCTCTTGCATTTCAAAAAATATTTGAACAAGTTACGTACGAAAAACTTATGGAATTTATAAATACATGTGTTCAATATGTTTCCCTTGAGACGCACAGTGTATGTCAATGCGGTATTCAAATTGTTCCCACATCGCTGCGAGCATGTCTTGAGTTACAGCTTCCACAGCTGCTGTTATGTCTCAGTTTATTCATTGTTGTTGGTAACAGAGGCACATAAACAGAGTCTTATAAACCCCCACAAGAAATAATCACATACAGTCAGGTCCAATGACCTTAGAGGCCAGTAATGTAAGCCTGAATCATTTGGTCCAGTGCGACCAATCCATCATTCAGTAATACTTTGATTTTAAAATTGCCGCACTTCCAGATGCCAGTGTGGCGGTGCCCCATCCTGTTGGTAAACGAAGTCGTTAGAATCAGTCTCCAACTGTGAGAAAAGGAAGTTCTCGACCATATCGAGATATGTACTTCCTGTAACAGTGGTCTCGGCAAAAATAAAAATGGACCATACACCTTTTCCCGTGAAACTGCACAGAACACATTAAATTTTGGAGATTCCCTCACATGTTGTACAGATTCATGTGGTTGTTCCGTACCCCATATTCTCGCTTTATGACGGTACACCTTTCCATTTAAATGGAATGTTGTCTCGTCACTAAACACTTAGCATGGAAGAAAACTGTCATCCTTCATCTTGCCAAAAACGAAATTAAGAATACCATACGTTGTTGTTTTCAACTTCACGAAGAGTTTCCACCAGCTGAATTTTGTATGGTTTCATGTGTAAATCGCCGTAACACACGCCAGACGGACATCGGTGGTATGTTAAGCTGTCGAGCTGCACGACGAACGGATTTCTGAAGACTCCTTTTGAAACTATGGCGGATGCGTTCGACGTCTGTGTCAAACACTCGGGGACGGTCCGGCGATTTGACTTTACACAAACAGCCTGTTTCTCGAAATTGTTCATGTCATCGTCTAATGCTCTGTGCTGTAGGAGGATCCACACCATACCTAGTACGACAGTCACGCTGAACAGTTATTAATGACCCGCAATGAGCAAACCGTAGAACATAAAACGCTTTCTGTTGTCCCGAAACCATTTTTACTAGAACTGAAGTGAGCGCACACAGCTGCTACCTACCGGGAACCATGTAATACTGGAGAGTACGCTAAGAGTACGTTGTTCACGCACATATCTCAAATAACATAATAGTTATGATTTTTTAAACCAGATGATTCTTTTTGATAGACCCTGTATTGTGTGCCAGGCACACATGGAACCCATGTCTAATAGTTGATGGAATTGCAGCCTCATTTAACAGGAGCACACGGCACGCTGTCTCACTCTCCACAATGGTTCGGCGACTGCGTTATGGCGGTCGCTTTGCCGATGACTAGTACGACGTGTTCAGTTGACACCCGCACGAGGGCGGCAGCGTTTGCAGTGGTACCAAGAGCGTATGGACTGGATCGACGAGGAGTGAGGTCGCATGCTTTTCTTGGATGAGAGCCAATTCAGTCTGAGTGGTGATTCTGGACGAACCCCCATATGGTGTGAGGTGGGAGCACGTAATGCACCCAGAAGCAATGTCGAACGTGATGGTTTTCGTGGTCCATGTATTACGGTGAGCAGAGACATAACTTCGCATGGATGTACTGACCTCCATATCAGTGAACACGGCACACTCACTGGCCAGCTTATTGTGACTCCGTACTGCTTACCCATGAGCATCTTGTCAGGGGTTCATTTGGCTCTGACTTCATTTTGTGGTTGACAATGCGCGGTAGCATCAAATTGCACTGGTGGTGGAGCTCTTTGAACGAGAGGACATTCGGCGAATGGGCTGGCCCGTCCGTTCCCCCGACTTAAATCTTATCGAGCATATGTGGAATGGGTTGGACAGACGTACTGCAGCACGTCCACATGCACCAACGACCATCCAGCATTTGTCAGCTGCACTGGTGGAGAAATGGAAGGCCCTTTCACAAGAACTCTTACCAACCATATAGCCCGCATGGGAGGACATTGCAGAGCAAGCACTGCTGTCTGTGGTAATCATACAATCTATTACAAACAAAGTCCCGCGTCTTGTAACGTCCAGAGGCCTATCATAAACCGGTGTTACTACCTTTCAATAAAAGTGTCATTTCTGTTCTTCATACAACTCTTTTCTTTCAGTTATCTTCTGTACTGTACTGTAGCATTTCTTTCTGCGTGTGATCGAAGTTTCACCGAACTCTGTTACTTGGCAGTGACACAACATGCGAAAGTTAACTTTAGCCTTAAGTTTTGCTCTCCAGTGTTTAAACAGAACATTATAAAACTACATAAGTATAAAGATCAAAGACGGTATACCGTTACTGATTTCTTAATTTACCTGTTTTATACGCCGATATTGTGGCATGCAAACCTCTACTGAAGTAGCATCCCATACATGGCAAACAATATTGCACTATCCGATACGCTATCTGACTCAGTACTATAGTACTCAACACACAGGCTATCTCTACGTAGAAAGAAGAGTGTTCGTTTGTTCATTCGTTTGCAACCCCTACAAATATACAGTTTTATTCAGATCTTGATGAAATTTTGTGGATTTTATGTTCAAGACAAGAGGAAGATCACTATGTAGATATGATTTCGCAATCTGACTTGAAAATTTGTGTAAGTAATACATAAAAAAGAAAGGTTGTTACCAAAAATCTCTGAAAGTTTGCTTCACATTTCTACACGATCGTAATCATTTGGGCGACATAATCTTTATTTTTTAATACAAGTATTTTATCGATTTAGTTCAAAGTTCTCGGTCGATGTAATTCTGATTTCTCCATTCAGCCGAAACAATAAAGAAAACTAATGAAAAATTAAATGCCTAAAAAACGAAATATATCGTGGTAAAATTCCTATCGCCCGAATAAAATACAGCGGCAATACCTTCCTGGGAGATAGTACCATCAGACGTCACTAGCTCGAGAATTTGTCAGAAACACGATTGCAAACTGTTTCTTTATTGATTAGTTACCGCTGCTACACATGACATATATCCTAGAAGACATTTTAGTCCATGTTTCACAGTTGTTTTTAATATTAAAATCCACACTGCCATACAATCGCTAAGGCAGATTGTAGATATGGTACCAACAAAAGTCACTAGATTACGCGCCGATCTCCAAGTTTACCGAACTGTAACGTAAATTGTTCGAACAGTTCGAGTCGTGCCCAAACACAGCCCTACTTGAAACAGTGAAAACCGAGCTGAGACAACGCAACACGTATTCTCCAAAAATACGATGAGGTATTTATTGCACAATGTAACAACAGATAGCGCAACTACTCATCTTCTCGTACAGAAAAAACATAAAGTCTGTGAAAATTTGTCTAAAGGAATGAATTAAAAATGCTAATACAATATCATTTAGTTCCTACCGAAGCCTAACAGAAATATTACAGTTCTATTTATCGAATACTGTTAAAGATATATTATTTTAACTTCTAATTTAAAAAGAAATAAAAGTATAATCTATAATGTAATTCTTATTACTACATTTTTGTATGAAATTTATGTTTATTTACAAAAGTCAGAATTGTTTATTTGCAAAAGTCAGAACCGGAAACCTAGAGCCTGATTTTTATTGATGTCACAGGTGAAAATGTATTCATTCCTCTCAAACGGTTGATACCCAGTGATTTACATCGCCATTCGGTATAAAGCGATTGCAGTTTCCCGTGTGGCTTGCATTCGCTATGAGTATCAACAAGTCACAGGGCCAATCACTTTGTTTGGCAGATATTGAACAATGCAGGTAGTATCGTTATAAGCTATATTTGTACACCAGACCATTCGCTGTTTATACCGGCACTGAATTTCTCCTTCTAGCTTGTTTTCATTTTTTGGCACCGCAAACACCCGACTATTTTATCAGGGACTGCCGTTCTAGCCTTCCGTACAATTCGCTTTCGTATTTGCCTCATCGCCCACTCAGGCTGGGCGACAACTGCAAACACCTGTACTCAATCCTCGCAGTGAACGCAGTGCGGGGCGGCGGTACATTTCTAGCGCGCTGTCACCGAGCACAGCGAGGCTTTCACGTGGAAGTGACCTAACGGTGCTCCCGCGGCAGGGTTGACGAGTATCGCCAGCGGCCCACCAGAGGTCTCTGGCGGCGCTAAATCTGCCCACGCCCACAAAGCAGCCGCTGAGAATAAATACGCGCAGCCTAATTGCGTCAGCAAATAACACAACGGCGACGCGTAGATTTACGCGGATCGTTTATCTCGCAAACCTGCCGCCACCCAACTGTTTTAAGCATTTTTTTTGTCCGTCCGCCGTCGACGCATGGGTGCTGGGCGTGCTTCCGCCGCAGGAGTGGCACCTCTGCCAAATATTTATTACGGTTGTGCTGCGTGGGGTCAGACGGCCCGCAAGATTTACTTACGGAGAAAATGTTTCACATTCGTCTACGGTTCCCCAGCGAAACAGCCAGTACCATATCTGGGTACGAAATCATTTGTCATGTGTCCCACTACGACCACTCATGTTTTCATGTACAGGGTGTTTCAAAAATGACCCGTATATTTGAAACGGCAATAAAAACTAAACGAGCAGCGATAGAAATACACCGTTTTTTGCAATATGCTTGGGACAACAGTACATTTTCAGACGGACAAACTTTCGAAATTACAGTAGTTACAATTTTCAACAACAGATGGCGCTGCAAGTGATGTGAAAGATATAGAAGACAACGCAGTCTGTGGGTGCGCCATTCTGTACGTCGTCTTTCTGCTGTAAGCGTGTGCTGTTCACAACGTGCAAGTGTGCTGTAGACAACATGGTTTATTCCTTAGAACAGAGGATTTTTCTGGTGTTGGAATTCCACCGCCTAGAACACAGTGTTGTTGCAACAAGACGAAGTTTTCAACGGAGGTTTAATGTAACCAAAGGACCGAAAAGCGATGCAATAAAGGATCTGTTTGAAAAATTTCAATGGACTGGGAACGTGACGGATGAACGTGCTGGAAAGGTAGGGCGACCGCATACAGCAACCACAGAGGGCAACGCGCAGCTAGTGCAGCAGGTGATCCAACAGCGGCCTCGGGTTTCCGTTCGACGTGTTGCAGCTGCGGTCCAAATGACGCCAACGTCCACGTATCGTCTCATGCGCCAGAGTTTACACCTCTGTCCATACAAAATTCTAACACGGCAACCCCTCAGCGCCGCTACCATTGCTGCACGAGAGACATTCGCTAACGATATAGTGCACAGGATTGATGACGGCGATATGCATGTGGGCAGCATTTGGTTTACTGACAAAGCTTATTTTTACCTGGACGGCTTCATCAATAAACAGAACTGGCGCATATGGGGAACCGAAAAGCCCCATGTTGCAGTCCCATCGTCCCTGCATCCTCAAAAAGTACTGGTCTGGGCCGCCATTTCTTCCAAAGGAATCATTGGCCCATTTTTCAGATCCGAAACGATTACTGCATCACGCTATCTGGACATTCTTCGTGAATTTGTGGCGGTACAAACTGCCTTAGACGACACTGCGAACACCTCGTGGTTTATGCAAGATGGTGCCCGGCCACATCGCACGGCCGACGTCTTTAATTTCCTGAATGAATATTTCGATGATCGTGTGATTGCTTTGGGCTACCCGAAACATACAGGAGGCGGCGTGGATTGGCCTCCCTATTCGCCAGACATGAACCCCTGTGACTTCTTTCTGTAGGGACACTTGAAAGACCAGGTGTACCGCCAGAATCCAGAAACAATTGAACAGCTGAAGCAGTACATCTCATCTGCATGTGAAGCCATTCCGCCAGACACGTTGTCAAAGGTTTCGGGTAATTTCTTTCAGAGACTACGCCATATTATTGCTACGCATGGTGGATATGTGGAAAATATCGTACTATAGAGTTTCCCAGACCGCAGCGCCATTTGTTGTTGAAAATTGTAACTACTGTAATTTCGAAAGTTTGTCTGCCTGAAAATGTACTGTTGTCCCAAGCATATTGCAACAAACGGTGTATTCCTATCGCTGCTCGTTTAGTTTTTATTGCCGTTTCAAATATATCGGTCATTTTTGAAACACCCTGTATGAGACAACTACTCTACTTCTTCACATTTCTGAGAAACACTTGGGGTGATAGGGTATAACGACTCATTCTTTCATCTCTGATTCCTGATCATTAGCCTGTGCCAGCAGAAATGGATGCCTTAATACACAAATGAATGCTGGAAACGGAAAACTTTCGAAATGGCAAAGCTCACCCTTATCAGAGGAATAAAATCTATCTCTAATAGTACATAACGGATTTGCATCGAAGAAATTAAGGGATATTCCGATGCCACAGAGTTCGGCTGCCCACCTTATCTCCGGAATAAAAGAATGAGACCAATTATAAAATAAATGCTTCATTAAGAAAGCTCTAAGTGCTACACTGCGGAACTGTTTGGGTCTGCAAAGAAGTAAACAGAAACCAACCACTGTTCATAACGTTATTTATTTATATATATAATGCCGTTACCGGTTTCGAACCGACAGGTTGTAATGCACCTCTTTCTCCGGGGGACTAATATTAATTATTAACAGTAGTAGTATATTAAGCTACAAATTATCATTTTAAACCTGTGTGGTATCCCTGGTGTGCCTAGTCGACCACAAGTCCCCGTCACGCTGTTCACTCTAACAACAGAGTACATACCGGGTTGAAGACATGCAGAAAGAAAGGTATCATCACAATTTGAATTTAGAGTAATATAACTTTCTTACCCTCCCCCCATGAACCATGGACCTTGCCGTTGGTGGGGAGGCTTGCGTGCCTCAGCGATACAGATAGCCGTACCGTAGGTACAACCACAACGGAGGGGTATCTGTTGAGAGGCCAGACAAACGTGTGGTTCCTGAAGAGGGGCAGCAGCCTTTTCAGTAGTTGCAAGGGCAACAGTCTGGATGATTGACTGATCTGGCCTTGTAACAATAACCAAAACGGCCTTGCTGTGCTGGTACTGCGAACGGCAGAAAGCAAGGGGAAACTACGGCCGTAATTTTTCCCGAGGGCATGCAGCTTTACTGTATGATTAAATGTTGATGGCGTCCTCTTGGGTAAAATATTCCGGAGGTAAAATAGTCCCCCATTCGGACCTCCGGGCGGGGACTACTCAAGAGGATGTCGTTATCAGGAGAAAGAAAACTGGCGTTCTACGGATCGGAGCGTGGAATGTCAGATCCCTCAATTTAAAAAGGGAAATGGATAGGTTAAAGTTAGATATTGTGGGAATTAGTGAAGTTCGGTGGCAGGAGGAACAAGACTTCTGGTCAGGTGACTACAGGGTTATAAACACAAAGTCAAATAGGGGTAATGCAGGAGTAGGTTTAATAATGAATAGGAAAATAGGAATGCGGGTAAGCTACTACAAACAGCATAGTGAACGCATTATTGTGGCCAAGATAGATACGAAGCCCACACCTACTACAGTAGTACAAGTTTATATGCCAACTAGCTCTGCAGATGACGAAGAAATTGAAGAAATTTATGATGAAATAAAAGAAATTATTCAGATAGTGAAGGGAGACGAAAATTTAATAGTCATGGGTGACTGGAATTCGAGTGTAGGAAAAGGGAGAGAAGGAAACGTAGTAGGTGAATATGGATTGGGGCTAAGAAATGAAAGAGGAAGCCGCCTGATAGAATTTTGCACAGAACACAACTTAATCATAGCTAACACTTGGTTTAAGAATCATGATAGAAGGTTGTATACATGGAAGAACCCTGGAGATACTAAAAGGTATCAGATAGATTATATAATGGTAAGACAGAGATTTAAGAACCAGATTTTAAACTGTAAGACATTTCCAGGGGCAGATGTGGACTCTGACCACAATCTATTGGTTATGACCTGTAGATTAAAACTGAAGAAACTGCAAAAAGGTGGGAATTTAAGGAGATGGGACCTGGATAAACTGAAAGAACCAGAGGTTGTACAGAGTTTCAGGGAGAGCATAAGGGAACAATTGAAAGGAATGGGGGAAAGAAATACAGTAGAAGAAGAATGGGTAGCTCTGAGGGATGAAGTAGTGAAGGCAGCAGACGATCAAGTAGGTAAAAAGAAGAGGGTTAGTAGAAATCCTTGGGTAACAGAAGAAATATTGAATTTAATTGATGAAAGGAGAAAATATAAAAATGCAGTAAATGAAGCAGGCAAAAAGGAATACAAACGTCTCAAAAATGAGATCGACAGGAAGTGCAAAATGGCTAAGCAGGAATGGCTAGAGGACAAATGTAAGGATGTAGAGGCTTATCTCACTAGGGGTAAGATAGATACTGCCTACAGGAAAATTAAAGAGACCTTTGGAGATAAGAGAAAGACATGTATGAACATCAAGAGCTTAGATGGAAACCCAGTTCTAAGCAAAGAAGGGAAAGCAGAAAGGTGGAAGGAGTATATAGAGGGTCTATACAAGGGCGATGCACTTGAGGACAATATTATGGAAATGGAAGAGGATGTAGATGAAGATGAAATGGGAGATACGATACTGAGTGAAGAGTTTGACAGAGCACTGAAGGACCTGAGTCGAAACAAGGCCCCCGGAGTGGACAACATTCCATTTGAACTACTGAAGGCCTTGGGAGAGCCAGTCCTGACAAAACTCTACCATCTGGTCAGCAAGATGTATGAGATAGGCGAAATACCCTCAGACTTCAAGAAGAATATAATAATTCCAATCCCAAAGAAAGCAGGTGTTGACAAATGTGAAAATTACCGAACAATCAGTTTAATAAGCCACAGCTGCAAAGTACTAACACGAATTCTTTACAGACGAATGGAAAAACTAGTAGAAGCCGACCTCGGGGAAGATCAGTTTCGATTCCGTAGAAATACTGGAACACGTGAGGCAATACTGACCTTACGACTTATCTTAGAAGAAAGATTAAGGAAAGGCAAACCTACGTTTCTAGCATTTGTAGACTTAGAGAAAGCTTTTGACAATGTTGACTGGAATACTCTCTTTCAAATTCTAAAGGTGGCAGGGGTAAAACACAGGGAGCGAAAGGCTATTTACAACTTGTACAGAAACCAGATGCCAGTTATAAGAGTCGAGGGACATGAAAGGGAAGCAGTGGTTGGGAAGGGAGTAAGACAGGGTTGTAGCCTCTCCCCGATGTTATTCAATCTCTATATTGAGCAAGCAGTAAAGGAAACAAAAGAAAAATTCGGAGTAGGTATTAAAATCCATGGAGAAGAAATAAAAACTTTGAGGTTCGCCGATGACATTGTAATTCTGTCAGAGACAGCAAAGGACTTGGAAGAGCAGTTGGACGGAATGGATGGTGTCTTGAAGGGAGGATATAAGATGAACATCAATACAAGCAAAACGAGGATAATGGAATGTAGTCGAATTAAGTCGGGTGATGCTGAGGGTATTAGATTAGGAAATGAGACACTTAAAGTAGTAAAGGAGTTTTGCTATTTGGGGAGCAAAATAACTGATGATGGACGAAGTAGTGAGGATATAAAATGTAGACTGGCAATGGCAAGGAAAGCGTTTCTGAAGAACAGAAATTTGTTAACATCGAGTATAGATTTAAGTGTCAGGAAGTTATTTCTGAAAGTATTTGTATGGAGTGTAGCCATGTATGGAAGTGAAACATGGACGGTAAATAGTTTGGACAAGAAGAGAATAGAAGCTTTTGAAATGTGGTGCTACAGAAGAATGCTGAAGATTAGATGGGTAGATCACATAACTAATGAGGAAGTATTGAATAGGATTGGGGAGAAGAGAAGTTTGTGGCACAACTTGACCAGAAGAAGGGATCGGTTGGTAGGACATGTTCTGAGGCATCAAGGGATCACCAATTTAGTATTGGAGGGCAGCGTGGAGGGTAAAAATCATAGGGGGAGACCAAGAGATGAATACACTAAGCAGATTCAGAAGGATGTAGGTTGCAGTAGGTACTGGGAGATGAAAAAGCTTGCACAGGATAGAGTAGCACGGAGAGCTGCATCAAACCAGTCTCAGGACTGAAGACCACAACAACAACAACAACTTTCTTACCTTTATTGGTCGTTGTTGCACGCTCGTGGTCCAGTGATGAATCTCGCCATCCGCTGTTTGTTAAACCAATTTGAGGTCCAGGGTGTGTATTCTGCTGTGTAAGAACTGACACATATTTAAACTTCCAACTTCTATTTTATAAATGCCGATCGTGACGATATTCAATAATTTTCAATGTAACAGCTTTTCCAATACATCATTTCGTTCCCTCTATCCTTGGCCTTCTCAAAGCAAGCGTATTACAAGACGTCTCAACACCAACTGCCCATTGTCTCTACACCCGCCAACCACCGGCTCCTGTTCACAGACCTTACAAACTGTGCAGTACTGCCAACCATGGTTGTATATCGATATTTTACACATCGCATGTATATATATATATGAAAAACATAGTATGAAAAATGAAAAGTGTTTATAATATAGTTCTGTGGCAATATAGCTCATGATCGTCCTCTTATTAACAGTTTTGTAACAAAATAATAATATGTTTATGTTTACGTAGTTAAACTCCACTTGTTCCTTCAAGTTGATTGACGGCATCGTACACCTCGTCAGCCGGTGGTATTGGTAGTTTGAGTAGTCCGTTACATTACAAGGTTCATTTTCAGACACCTGTTCACGTTCATATTACATTTGTTGTTGTGTGACATAAATGATTAGTCAGCTGTCACTAAGGGACTGTAGGTGGATGGAGGAACAGGCCTCGCGAAGTCTGGAGTTGGGAATTGTAAAATTCACCGTTGCTCGAACTTGGTGAAAGAAACCAGCTGCAGATTTTAGGCATTTGGTGGTCGTAGCGGGTATTCGAGACGTTTCCTCAAATCGTCCAAGGATGTTTAAGCCGAGTGATGGAGCCGCTTCAAGTAACGGTGATCCCAGGGTTATGCGAAAGGGCCTTTTCAGAGCTTTGAAAACTTCGCGAGACCCCGAGGTTGGGAGGGTAGGCATAGATTCCCTCGGACTTTCCTAGAAGCATATGCAGATAATGAGCTATCGCCATTACATCATACACAGCATGGGAAAAGAACTGTGCTTCGAGCCCCGACAAATTTTCGGCCAATCGAGGTGAGATCACGTTCAATGACAACTTCTTGTTAAGCACTTGTAGAGAAAATTCTGAAGGGTCGCCCTGCATTTTTGTAGGTGAGGAGAGATTTTAGGTTGTCACGGTGCGCGAATCCTTCCCTCCAACTGGTGGCGTTTAGGAGCATGGTCGAACACAGACAGAACTCTACACCAGGTGTTTCGTAGCGACGGCGACGGTTCATCGCAAAGAGCTCGAGAGCTGTCCGGCCCAAGCCTAGCGCTTGTTTCGCTGCTTTTTGTGTAGTTGTAGCGTTTAGTATTTGCGGTTCCTGTTTTTTCCTGTGCAGTTCACGGTGTACTAGTTTATGGAGTTAGCTTTTTGTATTAAATTTTTTGTACTGGGACCGTAAGCCGGTCTTTTCCAGCCTCACTGCATTTGCGAGCTGCTTAGATTTCGACAAGTCATTAGCTTGTTGAGCAGCTGTCTTCCATATAACAATCGGGAGCAGTAGGAAGATGGCAGCGTCAGGACACTTTTGATATCAAATTGATATGCAAATTAATTAAATTGATCAATTAATTACCCACGCCACTGCCCAACCCCACCCACCCCTGCTCCCGACTATGCCCACACCTGCTCCAAGATGACGTCACATGTTTTTCTGAGCCTGCACATTTGCCCCAGCACCTTCCTCTAACACCCACCCTCCTACACCCTCCCTCCCCCTCCCCCCAACATACCATTTTCGCGTGAATTTTGAATTAAGGCGGGAGTTTCGAATTTTGGCGGGAATTTCGGATTCTCGTGGGAATTTCTTTGTCCAAGGGATGTGCTGACAACCCCCCCCCCCCCCCAACCGTGAATTGACAGGAAACTAAAAATGGTGGTGTCCTTTACAGGACTCGAACCTTGGTCCTCCTGAGTGGAAAGCCCAACTGCACTCCCCTAACACAATTAAACCACCAGAGGCACTTCGAATTGATAGTAAATTAAAAATGGTGGTGCCCTTTCTGGGACTCGCACCCTGGTGCTCCTGGATGGAGAGCTCCCCCCAACACATGGAAACTATCCAGATGCAGGAGACGAAGGTTGGGTTACAATACTTTATTTATCTTGGTTGGGAAACTAACGCAAAGATCGATCCTAATCATGTAATTAATCACAAAGATTGGGCCTAATTACACAACTATACGCATAGCGCTACACAAGGACGGCATAAAAGTTCAATACAGCTCAAAAACTGACGATACAATACAACTGGTGTTATCCTTCTGGGAAAAAATTTCGCAGTTCCACTCGAAACTAGCGACAGACACACTCAAACTTTACCCTACACCTACAAGCTGGTGGGAAAAAGGCAGGGGTGTCAGGTACTATCTTTATTTCTTTGGCAGGAAATACATTCAACTGACATGGTGCTGGTGTTGGACAGAGAGGAGTTTAAAACGTCTGTTACCTGTAGACATACAATACCTGTCGCTGTTTGACGTCGGATTTCGCTACAGATGCCTGCTCAAAAACAATCATCCAGCTCAGATATCCGAAGCCAATACACGCTACCACAACTGATGAAAAAAAAGGGTAACAGTTCTAATTACACTTCGAAATTGTCGTGAAAAAAACCAGCACTCGTAATGAATGGACTATAATGCAGCACATGTACGAGTACTGGGGGGAAATCGTCATCCTAAAAGACTGCTGAGTGTAGAGGGCGTGGTAATTGAATGTGCGTTCTTCATAATGTACAATTACAAACTGCCAGAAACCAAGGCCTTCCCACTTCCCCTCATGCCTCGCCCTCCCCCTCTACAGTACTCCACTAAGCATCCCACGCCCCCATTACCACCCTCTAAGGTTACACTGCCCACACTCAGCTTTCCACCATCTGGCCACCGCCTGTAAGGCGACGCTCCTACTCCTGCACAATAGCGTCTATAGTCGACTAAACCATAGGAGATAAAAGGACGGCAACCCCAAGTGCAACTTGTTCGTCTAAAGTATAGCGACACAGCCTTCATGCAACACCCCTGGGCAGAGAGCAGCTGTGTCCGGCGACTGCTTTGCGCCACTCACGATACACGGCAAGCCTTCAGACGACGTTCCTAGACAACACAAAAAAGTAATTAAGTAGTATAACCCCGCCCATGCAGAGAACGGTCCATATGACCCGCAGAACTCGGCTTTCCACCATCTGGCCGCCACCATAAGGCGATGCTCCTACACCAACTCAGTACAGTGTATAATCAACTAAACAACAGGAGATAAAAGGACGATTGCCTAAAGTGCAACTTATTCGTCCAAAATATAGCGCCAGAGCCCCCACACGCAGCCCCCCGCCCTCCCCCAGACACAGAGCGGCTGTGTCCAGCGACCACCACAGCAGACACCTCGGCCACAACAGCACGCCATTCGGTGATGGAGAACAGCTGTATTTGACGTCAACGCATCTATAACCAAGCATCTATTTAAAAAAGCAAAACACATATGCGACCATAATAAATGTCCTCTTTCCACGGAAATAGTTAAGTCCATTTTCTTTTAGTTTTGTCAGCAAACTCGGTATAGTTTTTACGTTCGACCGCAGTCCCATCTCATTATTTTGCGACGTCCAGTGAAGTGTACAGCCACCGATCATAAATGATCAACAGAGAGACATTCCCACCCTATGCAAAATCTGGAAAAAGTACTTGTACTATTTTGATGCGAGAAATACGGATCACTGCAGAATGTCGTCGTTATTTCGAAACAGTCATCAGAGAAAAGAAAAAGCGAGAATTTAAACTCCAAAGAAAACAAATCTATAGTAAGCAATTTCTTCCAGCTTGTTGAACAAATTAGACGTCCTGAGAGTGTCTCTCGCATTCAGTGTCTGCAAATAAACTCCCATGGACGTGTGTATTACTAACATTTCAGGCAATCTTTCACGTCATTGGTACACATGTCGGAAAAAAGCACATTCATTTCACGTTTAACAACAAGAATCTATAATTCAAAGGAACGTAGCTGTTTTGTACACTATGACAGGTCCCCTTTTACCACTGCGATGCTGTATCATAGTAGCGTTTACGAAACAATGCGTGAGAGCCTATATCGCCATGTCTAGGCGGTAGATTGAAATTTCCTTAAAAGATATAGCAGCAACGAAAAGAAAAAAAGAAAAGAAAGAAAGAAACGCTTGTTTCTGTTCAAATGGTTGTAATGGCTCTGAGCACTACGGGACTTAACATCTGTGGTCATCAGTCAGCTAGAACTTAGAATTACGTAAACCTAACTAACCTAAGGACATCACACACATCCATGCCCGAGGCAGGATTCGAACCTGCGACCGTAGCAGTCGCACGGTTCCAGACTGAAGCGCCTAGAACCGCTCGGCACTTGTTTCTGTATCATCGCTAAACAGCCCCTCCACTACTTTGCGAGTACCATCGCGAATGTAAGTAGATGACTGTGCAGTATGGTCATTCAGTATTAATACACCAAAGTATACCATACAGCGACCTACACATCTCTAGCACTTCCATCATAGTGAGTAACTTACGATCTTTCTCTATGTAGATGGAAGTCACCGGGCATTCTCACATTCTCAGGATAAAATTAGAGACCGATAGATCTCCTCTCGTTGTCTTGGAAGTACGCTCCCTGCAGCTGACCAGAAGTAGACCGCTACATTCCACGTTTCGTGTAGGAACAGTGTGAACCGAGGCTGTATCTGCTGTCCTGCACCCATCCAAAAGCACAAGATTTCTACAGATGCGCGAATGTCGAGGAGGTTAGCACCCCTTATCGGTGTGCTGTAGATATGAAACTGTTGTATGATATAACAGACGGTTAAGAACCAGAAACGTGTGGTTTTTATGCATGATGAAACTCCAGACGGACGGAGGTTGCTGTGTTTTACGTAAATCAACTGAGCTAGCAGTTCTAAGGTATTGTTCCACTGTCTGGGGTCATTACCAAGACGGTATTGGTAAGAGAGAACATAAACACATGCACTCCTAAGGCTACAATGTTCTGCGCTTAAAACACGCTATAATGTTAGATCGTTGCAGTTCGCGAGCTATTAGTCGTATGGAATGCAACGCTGTTACTATCCCAATGTAAGAAAAATTTTTCCAGCACATGGCATACATTCTCCCTGCAGGCTTCTCTGCGATAAACTATGGTGATAAACTGTAAAATGAAGAACTACTTCCATAAAACATCGATTCCTTGTGATATACGTGCAATGTAGCTTTCCAGAGTTGTATAGATCCCACTATTCACATCTTATCATGGTTCAGAAATTATATTATGCTCGCATCGGTCCTACATAAAATGATCATTAGTAGCGGGGAATGCCTCTTACAAAGAAAGGCACAAACGCATAGCAGCGGTGTTTGACATGTTAAATTGCACGTCATTCCGCCACTAACTCCGTAAGCAGGACATCTGTCAAGCTGATGTAAACACGGCGGTTGTAGTACCTCACAAACACCTGTCGCTAACTTAGAATCACCGTAGTTATGAAACTGAAGGCTTGATTTTATGACCAAGATGCGGCAAGGGAAGGAGTACGTTGCATAAATCTTCGTTCGTCTAGAGGATTATGTCGAAACAGAATGGAAGTCCTCTGACGACTGTCCGCAGCTCGTGGTCGTGCGGTAGCGTTCTCGCTTCCCGCGCCCGGGTTCCCGGGTTCGATTCCCGGCGGGGGCAGGGATTTTCTCTGCCTCGTGATGACTGGGTGTTGTGTGATGTCCTTCGGTTAGTTAGGTTTAAGTAATTCTAGGGGACTGATGACCATAGATGTTAAGTCCTATAGTGCTCAGAGCCATTTGAACCATTTTCTGACGACCGAGAGGACATGTGGTGGCTCTATGGGGGCTCTGTCGCTACATCTTAGATGAACAAGTTGCACTTGAGGTGGCCGTCCTTTTATTTCCTATTGCTTAGCAGACTATACATGCTATTGTGCAGGCATAGGAGCGTCGCCTTATGGCGGCGGCCAGAAGGTGGAAACCCGAGTGTGAGCAGCAGCCTTAGAGGGTGGGAGTGAGGGCGCGGGACTCTCGATGGAGCATCATAGAGTGGGGCAGGGGGAGGGGGAGGCGTGAGGGGAAGTCAGAAGGTGTTGGTTTTTGGCTGTTTGTGATTGTACATCGAGAAGAACGAATGTTCAACTACCACCCCCTCTGCACTCTGCAGTCTTTTAGTACGATGATTTTCCCCCAGCACATGTGCTGCATTGTGACCCATTCCTTTCGAGCGCTGGTTTTTTCAAGACAATTTCAAAGTATAATTCGAACTGTGATGCATTTTTTTCCATCAATTGTGGTAGGGTGTATTGGCTTAGATTACCTGGGCTGCAGGATGGTTTTTGAGCAGGCACCAGTAGTGAAATCCGATGTCAAACAGCTATAGATACTGTGTGCTTAAAGGTAACACACTTTTTAAACTCCTCTCTGTCCAACACTAGCATCTCGTGAGTTGAACGTATTTCCCACCAAAAAGAATAAAGGTAGAACCTTACACCCCTGCCTTTTCCCCGCCAGCTTGTAGGTGTAGGGTACCGTTTGAGTATACCTGTCGCTAGTTTCGAGTGGTATTGTCAAATTTTTTCCCAACAGGATAACAACAGTTCTATGGTATAGTCAGTTTTTTAGCTGCACTGGGCTTTTATGCCATCCTTGTGAAGTGCTGTGCATATAGTTGTTTAATTAGGCCCAATCTTTGTGATTAATTGCTGCGCGGGATTAGCCGAGCGGTCTAGGCGCTGCAGTCATGGACTGTGCAACTGATCCTGGCGGAGGTTCGAGTCCTTAGGATAATTTAGGTTAAGTAGTGTGTAATCTTAAGGACTGATGACCTTAGCAGTTAAGTCCCATAACATTTCACACACATTTGAACATTTGTGATTAATTATATAATTAGGATCGATTTTTGCGTCAGTTTCCTGAACAAAAGAAATCAAGTACACTAATCTAACCTTCCTCTCCCTCACCTGGACAGTTTCCATATGTTGAAGGGAGCACTTGGACTTTCCACCTAGGAGCACCAGGGTTCGAGTACCGTAAAGTTCACCGCCATTTTTAATTTCCTGTCAATTCCTGGTTGAGGGGTGCGGTGGGATGTCAGCACAGCCCTTGGACAAAGAAATTCCCACGAAAATCCGAAATTCCCGCCAAAATTCGAAATTCCCTCCAAAATTCTAGATTCACGCCAATAAGGTTGGTTGGGGGAGGTGGTGAAGGGTGTGAGGGGGGCGGGGGTAAGAGGGGTCTGGGGCACCACACGTGTAGGCTGAGAAAAACACATGACATCACCCAGGGGCAGGGGTGGGTGTGGTCGGAGGTGGGGGTGGTTGGGGACAGGGATCGAGTTAATTAATTTTCATATCAATTTGATATCAAAAATGTCCTGACGCCACCAACTCCCTACTACTATCGGGTGCGTTCCGTGTTTATATAGTGTTTTTTGAATCGACTGGAATTTTGTCTAAGTATTCATTATTGTAACTTTTTTTATACTTCCACAGTCATTAATTTTTATCCTTCATAAAGAGAACTGTAACTGTAGTTTACCTTAATCTGAGAAGGATTCTTGAAGATCAATAACTAAATATTTAATTTTAACAGCTTCAGTATCGTCATTGTTTTTGCTACAACTGTCTGACGAGGCGATTCTTTAATCCTAATATGTATCGTCAGTCGGTTGTCTATGACTGAACTGTGCTCTCGCTGTGTCGGTGTTCCAGTGTAAACAAGATCCCGTTTTATACGAACATTTTTGTTTAATCACGAAATTTAACTGTTTCATTTCTTTCTTACGGATTTTTAGATTTTATTTTTGATAATTTGAAGTCAACTCCATTTGCACTGAGCAGCGTGAGTGATTATCAGTGGCGATGTCATTGCATGTTTTTTGAGTAAATCGTTTTTTGAGTTCGCAATTGTCGCGGGAAGCTTGCACTTACTGCCGCCGAACCCCAGTGACTCACACGCGTCATCCAAACCGTTACGAGAAATAGCAGATATATTACGTTTGTTCGCATCGGTTGTTGGCTACTTCTTCCCAGCAACTAATATAAACAACAACAAATGTAGTATAAACGTTAACAGCCATCTGAAAATGAGCCAGTCTACTCCAAATCCAAACCTTCATTCTGCACGTGGTCTTATGGGACACATTTGTTACAACATGGTTTCTTAATGCATCACCATAGCATAACTGCCTAGAAATTGTAATTCAGAGGAATACTCGTACGTTATTTGCAAAGCACTCGTCCGAAATGCTTTGAAATACATGAGACACACAACTGATTTGTGTGCTATAACAGCAACAAATTCTCACAGAGTTGACAACGTCTTGATTTACACGATATAAAATCAAAATGTATTTAACTTAGCTGTAGAATTGTGAATACGGCGTGCAGAGCACGAGTATACGACGGTGCAGATAGGGAGGGGGAGAGAAAACATGCTATTTCTTTCCATTTGTGTCCGGGAAATTCGGCATTCCTGCTTGCTTGTTTCCTTAGTGGAGAATACTTCGCTTTTCTATGGTTTATCGGTTCCATCTGGGGACTCGCGAACCGTCTCCGACTTCCTGTCGTCAGCACGAATGTCACCTAGTGAGAGAGCACCTTTTCCAGGCGCGAATGTACCCTGTAGTTGCTCAGGCCCCGAACTAATCCTAGTGGAACTCGCTAGCCGTCACTCAAGCAACTGAAAGTCTCCCGTCTTAACCATTGGTTGTTAAGTTTCTCTAGTTCGTTGCCATTTTTGAGACCCTTTGTTTTCATACTACTTTGTTCTTCGTAAGTTAGCTGAAATATTTTAGAGATGTAATTTGTAAAACCATAAAAGCTTTTAGTTAAATGGTTTTTGAGATGATGATTTTTTTATGATCTCTAATTACCCTCTCCAATGGAACCGCGCCAACTAGCCACCGAAAACTTTTGTCGAAAAACTTTGCAGCCCCGGTGAAATCATGGTTTTGACGTCAAATCTTAGCGACATTGGAACCGAGGGTAAAGAAATTTATAAAGACTCTGACTTCAAAGGACTTCCAATATTCATCTCCGTGACGTAAGGTATTACTACAGATAACGAAGTACAAGAACCAAGATAGTTACACTTATCTGTGGAACTTCACTGTAGCAGCGTCGTCTGTACTGCTGCGATGAACCAAAAGTTTGGCAATAAACTTTACGAACTAACAGACTTAAGAGACATTCGTGTTCCACTTGCAACCCGGAAGGTATTGTTTGATGACCAGGCACTTTATCCAAAACTGAATAATATATATTTTTGTCTAGTAGTATGCTACTTATACCCTTCGATCAATGAGATAACTAAAATCCGCGTCGAAGATTACTTACACCGCCCATGATATTTCGATGTATTTTGCTTTTCCAGTTGGAAGAAGATTCAGAAATACGTTTCAGAAATACCTCAGTCGCATTTCACGTTTCGCAGCTTACAAGCAGCGATAGCCATGCTCATAGAACATCTCATTAGACAGCAGCATTAGCAACTGATTAACTGACCACTGCGGCCAATGTGAGTGTTACTGCTCACGGAAACATCGACTATACTTCCTCACAAGGGAACCTCCCCATCGCACCCCCCTCAAATTTAGTTATAAGTTGGCACAGTGGATAGGCCTTTAAAAACTGAACACAGATCAATCGAGAAAACAGGAAGAAATCGTGTGGAACTATGAAGCAAAATATACAAACTGAGTAGTCCATGGGTAACATAGGCCACGTCAAGGATGATATGAGCTCAGGAGTGCCGTGGACCAGTGGTTAGCGTGAGCGGCTGCGGAGCGAGAGGTCCTTGGTTCAAGTCTTCCCTCGAGTGAAAAGTTTAAATTTTTATTTTCAGACAATTATCAGAGTTCAGGTGCACACACATAATCAACTTCGCTCTCCAAAATTCTAGGACATGTTCAGATTTGCTTGGACATATGCAGGATTTGAAGGTCTACACAAGGAAAAATTTGAAAACGTTAAAAACATATGTTTTGACAGAGCACAGAGAAAACTGTGCGACTGTGAAACTGTTGCATTCATTTGTTGCAGTTTATGTGACACATTCTTATATTTTCATCACTTTTTGGGAGTGATTATCACATCCACAAGAAAACCTAAATCGGGCAAGGTAGAAGAATCTTTTTACCTATTCGCCAAGTGTGCAAGTTAGGTGGGTCGACAACATATTCCTGTCATGTGACGCACATGCCGTCACCAGTGTCGTATAGAATATATCAGACGTGTTTTCCCGGATCAAATGTTTTCGGTTCCCATTGGAGAGGCACGTCCTTTCGTCTACTAATCGCACGGTTTTGCGGTGCGGTCGCAAAACACAGACACTAGACTTATTACAGTGAACAGAGACGTCAATGAACGAACGGACAGATCATAACTTTGCAAAAATAAGGTAAGTAAACTTTTCGCTTGAGGGAAGACTGGAACCAAGGAACTCTCGCTCTGTAGCTCCTCACGCTAACCACGGGACCACGGTGCTCCTGAGCTCGCGTTATCCTTGATGTTGCGTATGTTACCCATGATCTACTCAGTTTGTATATTTTGCTTATTTTTCATAGTTCCACACAACTTCTTCCTGTTTTCTCGATTGATATGTGTTCAGTTTTTCAAGGCCTATCCACTGTGCCAAATTATAACTAAATCTGAGGGGGTGCGATGGAGAGGTTCCCTTGTCAGATGTACGTTTAGCTTTTGTTATTAGTACGAGTAGCGTTCAATAAATTATACAATGCATTTCTCTGGCAGCATGTTGGTTTTATTCAACATTCCAATAAACCACGTTACTCCCATTCTCTTGGCTACAAAACCGTATTATTCGACATAACCTCTATTCAGTTCGACGGCCTTACGCCACCTTACTGGGAGAGCCTTTATGACTGCATGTTACTACTCTACTGCCGACGTCGGAGCCAACACCTGGCTACACCAAAAACCTCCCCACCATTTACGTACGGCTTCATTGGGCCAAACAGATGGACGTCGGAAGTTGCGAAATCCGGGATGTAGAGTGTATGAGAAAAAATAGTCCAATGAAGTTTTGTGAGTTCCTCTCGGGTGCGCCGACTTGTGTGCGGCCTTGCGTTGTTATGGAGGAGGGGAAGGTCGTTTGCCCTTTTATGGCGACGAGCAAGATGAAGTTGTTTCTTCAGTTTGCTGAGGGCAGCACAACACACTTCAGAGTTGACTGTTTCATGATGAGCCACGAAATCAAGCAGAATAACCCCTTCGGTGTCCCATGCCTATACCAGCTGAGGGTGTGCCTTTGAACTTTCTCTTTGAAGGAGGAGACGCGGTGAGGTGCCACTCCATGGATTACCGTTGTGCTTCCGGTTAGAAGTGGTGAACCTATGGTTCATTGCTTAAGGCGATTTCCGGTAAAAAATTGTAACTATCGGCCTCTTAACGCGCAACTAACTCCGCACTGACGGTCCTTCGTTGCTCTCTATGGTCTCCTGTTAGGTGGCGAGGAAACCGGTGGCCACACACCTTTGAGACCCCCAACTGGTGGACGAGTGTGTCGGCACTACCAACGGAGACGTCCAGCTGAGCAGCGAGGTGTTCGATTGTGCTCCGTCAGTCTCCTCGAATGAGAGTGTCCGCATGTTGCAACATTGCCCCTTAGGGAAATGGCAGCAAGAGAAAACCAATGTGCACTCCGTGTGCATACCGGGGCGAGTCATTCCAGATGTGGAAAGGGTCCTTCCGGATGCCATGAAGGGTACAGGGTGCACCCATCTGCAGGTGGTCGCTCATGTCGGCACCAATGATGTGTGTCGCTATGGATCGGAGGAAATCCTCTCTGGCTTCCGGCGGCTATCTGATTTGGTGAAGACTGCCAGTCTCGCTAGCGGGATGAAAGCAGAGCTCACCATCTGCAGCATCGTCGACAGGACTGACTGCGGACCTTTGGTACAGAGCCGAGTGGAGGGTCTGAATCAGAGGCTGAGACGGTTCTGCGACCGTGTGGGCTGCAGATTCCTCGACTTGCGCCATAGGGTGGTGGGGTCCACTACACGCAACAAGCGGCTACACGGGTAGGAGGGGTTGTGTGGCGTGGGCTGGGCGGTTTTTTTAGGTTAGATGGCCTTGGGCAAGTACAGAAAGGGCAACAGCCTCAACGAGTGCGGGGCAAAGTCAGGACATGCGGGGACCAAGCAGCAATCGGTATTGTAATTGTCAACTGTCGAAGCTGCGTTGGTAAAGTACCAGAACTTCAAGCGCTGATAGAAAGCACCAAAGCTGAAATCGTTATAGGTACAGAAAGCTGGCTTAAGCCAGAGATAAATTCTGCCGAAATTTTTACAAAGGTACAGACGGTGTTTAGAAAGGATAGATTGCATGCAACCGGTGGTGGAGTGTTCGTCGCTGTTAGTAGTAGTTTATCCTGTAGTGAAGTAGAAGTGGATAGTTCCTGTGAATTATTATGGGTGGAGGTTACACTCAACAACCGAACTAGGTTAATAATTGGCTCCTTTTACCGACCTCCCGACTCAGCAGCATTAGTGGCAGAACAACTGAGAGAAAATTTGGAATACATTTCACATAAATTTTCTCAGCATGTTATAGTCTTAGGTGGAGATTTCAATTTACCAGATGTAGACTGGGACACTTAGATGTTTAGGACGGGTGGTAGGGACAGAGCATCGAGTGACATTATACTGAGTGCACTATCCGAAAATTACCTCGAGCAATTAAACAGAGAACCGACTCGTGGAGATAACATCTTGGACCTACTGATAACAAACAGACCCGAACTTTTCGACTCTGTATGTACAGAACAGGGAATCAGTGATCATAAGGCCGTTGCAGCATCCCTGAATATGGAAGTTAATTGGAATATAAAAAAAGGGAGGAAGGTTTATCTGTTTAGCAAGAGTAATAGAAGGCAGATTTCAGACTACCTAACAGATCAAAACGAAAATTTCTGTTCCGACACTGACAATGTTGAGTGTTTATGGAAAAAGTTCAAGGCAATCGTAAAATGCGTTTTAGACAGGTACGTGCCGAGTAAAACTGTGAGGGACGGGAAAAACCCACCGTGGTACAACAACAAAGTCAGGAAACTACTGCGAAAGCAAAGAGAGCTCCACTCCAAGTTTAAACGCAGCCAAAACCTCTCAGACAAACAGAAGCTAAACGATGTCAAAGTTAGCGTAAGGAGGGCTATGCGTGAAGCTTTCAGTGAATTCGACAGTAAAATTCTATGTACCGACTTGACAGAAAATCCTAGGAAGTTCTGGTATTACGTTAAATCAGTAAGTGGCTCGAAACAGCATATCCAGACACTACGGGATGATGATGGCATTGAAACAGAGGATGACACGCGTAAAGCTGAAATACTACACACCTTTTTCCAAAGCTGTTTCACAGAGGAAGACCGCACTGCAGTTCCTTCTCTAAATCCTCGCACAAACGAAAAAATGGCTGACATCGAAATAAGTATCCAAGGAATAGAAAAGCAACTGGAATCACTCAATAGAGGAAAGTCCACTGGACCTGACGGGATACCAATTCGATTCTACACAGAGTACGCGAAAGAACTTGCCCCCCTTCTAACAGCCGTGTACCGCAAGTCTCTAGAGGAACGGAGGGTTCCAAATGATTGGAAAAGAGCACAGATAGTCCCAGTCTTCAAGAAGGGTCGTCGAGCAGATGCGCAAAACTATAGACCTATATCTCTGACGTCGATCTGTTGTAGAATTTTAGAACATGTTTTTTGCTCGAGTATCATGTCGCTTTTGGAAACCCAGAATCTACTATGTAGGAATCAACATGGATTCCGGAAACAGCGATCGTGTGAGACCCAACTCGCTTTATTTGTTCATGAGACCCAGAAAATATTAGATACAGGCTCCCAGGTAGATGCTATTTTTCTTGACTTCCGGAAGGCGTTCGATACAGTTCCGCACTGTCGCCTGATAAACAAAGTAAGAGCCTACGGAATATCAGACCAGCTGTGTGGCTGGATTGAAGAGTTTTTAGCAAACAGAACACAGCATGTTGTTATCAATGGAGAGACGTCTACAGACGTTATAGTAACCTCTGGCGTGCCACAGGGGAGTGTTATGGGACCATTGCTTTTCACAATATACATAAATGACCTAGTAGATAGTGTCGGAAGTTCCATGCGGCTTTTCGCGGATGATGCTGTAGTATACAGAGATGTTGCAGCATTAGAAAATTGTAGCGAAATGCAGGAAGATCTGCAGCGGATAGGCACTTGGTGCAGAGAGTGGCAACTGACCCTTAACATAGACAAATGTAATGTATTGCGAATACATAGAAAGAAGGATCCTTTATTGTATGATTATATGATAGCGGAACAAACACTGGTAGCAGTTACTTCTGTAAAATATCTGGGAGTATGCGTGCGGAACGATTTGAAGTGGAATGATCATATAAAATTAATTGTTGGTAAGGCGGGTACCAGGTTGAGATTCATTGGGAGAGTCCTTAGAAAATGTAGTCCATCAACAAAGGAGGTGGCTTACAAAACACTCGTTCGACCTATACTTGAGTATTGCTCATCAGTGTGGGATCCGTACCAGATCGGTTTGACGGAGGAGATAGAGAAGATCCAAAGAAGAGCGGCGCGTTTCGTCACAGGGTTATTTGGTAACCGTGATGAGATGTTTAATAAACTCAAGTGGCAGACTCTGCAAGAGAGGCGCACTGCATCGCAGCGTAGCTTGCTCGCCAGGTTTCGAGAGGGTGCGTTTCTGGATGAGGTATCGAATATATTGCTTCCCCCTACTTATACCCTCCGAGGAGATCACGAATGTAAAATTAGAGAGATTAGAGCGCGCACGGAGGCTTTCAGACAGTCGTTCTTCCCGCGAACCATACGCGACTGGAACAGGAAAGGGAGGTAACGACAGTGGCACGTAAAGTGCCCTCCGCCACACACCGTTGGGTGGCTTGCGGAGTATAAATGTAGATGTAGATGTAGATTGTAAAGCCTAGTTTACACGACGACACTAGGTTGCTGGCAACTGCGCTACCGGCTACCGCGCATGCGCGCCGCGCGTTTACGCAGCTCGTTGGTGAAACTAAACACTTTCGGCGTGTTCCAACTTTGGTGACTCTAGTTGCATGAGTTTTGAGGTTAGGTGTGTTCGTAGAGTGTAGACAAACTGAAATATGAAGTGGGGAACGGAAAATAATGTTCGGTTTATGGATATCTATGCTTTGCGTAGGTGTTGTGGGATTTCAGTGATGCTGATTACAAAAATAAGCAACATATTGCTGCCACTGAGACCATCATGTGTGATTATAATATAGATGGTTTGACAATATCTCAGCTGCAGGGAGAAATTTATTGATTTAAGAGCACATATACAACTGAATTTAGAAAAATACAAGCAAGTGTAATTCTAGCTGTGGCAATGCTCTCGGCTACAAGACTAAAATCCGATCATTCGAGTTGGCCAACTCTTTGTTGCAGAAAGCGACACTCCAGAGTACCAAGCTAATGTTAATACAAAAAGTTAACAAGATGAACAGTAAATAGATAAAAAATCCACAGTAAACCAGGCTACCAAATGCTAGCCACAAGCCACAATAAATTATTGCAAAAATTCAACGAACACAGCAGTAAAGGACATAACAAACAATTCATTGAACAGTTGCACAATTTAAGTTAAATCCACCCAGACAAAGGCGTCTGTATAACTGAAATTTTAGGCCGAACACAATGGGCACAACCTCGTCTAACACCGTCGTTTCTAAACACACAGCTCGCCAAGCAACGACTGTTCTCTCAGACTGGAAGTACTGCCCCGTGCTGACAGCAAGCTGCCGCAAGCCCAAATCCCAGACCCCACCCGGCTACCTCCATGCTTTGCTGCGCGAATTTCCTGCTCACCATCGTCCAGCTGAGTACCTTCTAGCTTGCATACTGCCTTCTTGCTGGCCATCGTCATACTGCAACGACTCTTGACGACAGCAGTGGGCTTGTTCTCACACACGCTATGTGATCAAAAGTATCCGGACACCCGTAAAACATACTTTTTTCATATTAGGTGCCTTGTGCTGTCATCTACCGCCAGGTACTCCATATCAGGGACCTCAGTGGTCATTAGACATCGTCAGAGAGCAGAATGGGTCTCTCCGTGGAACTCACGGACTTCCAACGTGGTCAGGTGATTGGGTGTCACTTGTGTCATACGTCTGTACGCGAGATTTCCACACTCGTAAACATCGCTAGATCCACTGTGTCCAGTGCGACAGCAAAGTGGAAACGTGAAGAGACACGTACAGCACAAAAGCGTACAGGCCGACCTCGTCTGTCGCCTGACAGAGACCGCCGGTAATTGAAGAGGGTCGTAATGTGTAATAGGCAGACATCTATCCAGACCATCACACAGGAATTCCAAAGTGCATGAGGATCCACTGCAAGTACTATGACAGTTAGGTGGGAGGTGAGAAAACGTGGATTTCATGGTCGAGCGGCTGCTCATAAGCCACACATCACGCCGGTAAGTGCCAAACGATCCCTCGCTTGGTTTAAGGAGCGCAAACATTGGACGATTGAACAGTGGGAAAACGTTGTGTGGAGTGACGAATCACGGTACATAATGTGTCGACCCGATGGCAGGATATGGATGTGGCAAATGGCTGGTGAACGTCATCTGCCAGTATGTGTGGTGCCAACAGCAAAATTCGGAGGCGGTGTTGTTATGGTGTGGTCCTGTTTTTCATGGAGGGGGCTTGCACCCCTTGTTTTTTTGCATTGCACTATCACAGCACAGGCCTACATTGAAGTTTTAAGCACCTTCTTGCTTCCCACTCTTGAAGAGCAATTGAGGGATGGCGATTGCATCTTTCAACACGATCGAGCACCTGTTCATAATGCACGGCCTGTGGCGGAGTGATTACACGACAACAACATCCCTGTGATGGACTGGCCTGCACAGAGTCCTGACTTGAATCCTATAGAATACCTTTGGGATGCTCTGTAACGCCGACTTCGTGCCAGGCCCCATCGACGCACATCGATACCTCTCCTCAGTGCAGCACTCTTTGAAGAATGGGCTGCCATTCCCGAAGAAGCCTTCCAGCACCTGATTGAACGTATGCCTGGGAGCGTGGAAGCTGTCATCAAGGCTAAGGGTTGGTCAACACCATATTGAATTCCAGAATTACCTATGGAGGGCGCCATGAACTTTTAAGTCGTTTTCAGGCAGGTGTCCAGATACTTTTGATCACATAGTGTATATAGGGTGATTTTTTCACCGTTTACAAACTCTATGGATTGATCGATGAGAAGATACGGAACAAGAAAGGTCTAATGAACTTATGCCCGGAAATGCATGGTTTCCTTGCTAGAGACCATTTATGAAATCATACATTGTTACAGAGACTGCGGTGTAATACGCGCTGTACCATGCAGCCAAAATTACAGTATGTGTTGAAAATGGTTCCCATGTTCCTCACCGCATCCTTGTAAGCACCGTGGCATGTTCTGTCTCACACGTTCACATCGGCCACGTTGTATCCGAACAGTGTCAGTGGCAGCATGAATACGTTTGCTTCAGTGTCTTCACATGTGGAATGGGCTCAGCAAACACGATACTTTTGAGATAGCCCCATCACTAAAAATTGCAGGGGTTCAGATACGGTGAACGAGCAGGCTGTGCAACTGAACTGTCTTTTCTGATCCATCTACCAGGGAAGACACGTATGAGACGCACCCGTAATTAACGGCGAAGTGGGCTGGAGCACCATCATGTAGCAGCCACGTAACCCTTCGAATCATCAATGGCACTTCTTCCAGCAGGAGAGGCAAAGTCACCGGCAAGAAACGCCAATAGTTCCGGTCTGTTAGGCGACGTGGAAGGAAGACTGGTTCCACAATACGGTCGCAAATTATCCCCACCCACACATGCCTGCTGCACCGACGGTGATGATTTGCTGTCACTGTACCACAGGGATTCTGCATACTATCCCACAGTTGACTATTATGAAAGCTGAAAATACCACTCCTATGAATAAGATGGGAGACAAATCAAAGAATCGTGGTTGCCTGGTGAAGTAATCAGTGATAAAACTGCTCCCGATGTGGAAAGTCTGTCGCTAGTAAGCACTGCACATACTTTGGGTGATAATGGTAGCAACAGTTGTCATCGAGAACATTCTCCACGATCGTCTGGTTTACCCTGTACTGGCGGGGCAACTGCCTGGTACTCATACGCAGCCGCCTTTCACAGTGTTAATCACATTTTCCTCCAAGTCTGGTGTCCTAACATTACCGGTACGTCGTTCATGATTTCCTGCTTCCTGAAACAACACTGTCTCATACAAACGGTGAAATACCATTGCAAACATTGACTGCTGTGGTTGTTGTCCTGATACAACCTTGCTTCCTGCCACCCGTTGCCATTTTCCTTGTCCGCAAGCTCTCGATTCGAATATGGAACCCTTGTTACAACGCTGTATCACATTAACTACAAGGTGAGTCAACAAGAGAAGTTAAAAGGAGAGGGGGCTACGGCATAATGTGTAAAGAACAATACACCCTCCAGGAGGAAACCATGCAAACTGTAACTGTGGCAACATCGTATAGCGTTTATTAAACCGCAGACTCTGTAACAAAGTATGAATGATTAGATTGGATTGTGTTTGGGGGAACAGACCAAACAGCGAGGTCACCGGTCTCATCGGATTAGGGGAGGATGGGGAAGGAAGTCGGCCGTGCCCTTTCAAAGGAACCATCCCAGCATTTGCCTGAAGCGATTTAGGGAAATCACGAAAAACCTAAATGAGAATGGCCGGACACGGGATTGAACCGTCGTCCTCCCGATGCAAAGTATGATTGAATAAATGATCTCTAACACGGAAACCGTGCATTTCCGGACATGTGTTCATTAGACCTTTTTTGTTCCGTATTCTCTTATCGATCAATCCCTAGAGTTTGTACGCGGTGGAAAAAATCACCCTGTACATGTGGGTTCTTGCCAGCAAATTCACTGAGCGACCCACGCTGAGACATAAACAAGACGAACAGCGTGATTATCATGGCCAAGAACCGTATGTGAAATGTTACCCCGCTGCTTTTCACGGTCCCCGGTAATGACTCTACATGATACTTCTTCGCTGTTCCACCGCCGACGCCGTCTCCGTTATCACTCCACACTGCTTCTAGTCTCGGTAAGGGGCTGTGTTCCGCAATTCTGCAGATGGGAGGGAGGGTGGAGGTGCTATGCCTCTGCAGGAACACAAAACTTGCTCTGGCGCCAACTGCCAGTTGGGGCAGCAATTCAACGGTGCCGTGAACCGCTGATTCACCGCACTGAGTTTGACACAAAGTCGAATCCCACTCTAAGTAAATGTATATCGAGGCTCAGGTTAATGTGTTAACTGATTAACTGCTCAGTCGAAATGAAATCAGTTAAGTATAATATCTTGTTGATACCACACTGTCCAGTCACATTAATGTGACCACCTTCAAACGCCTGAATAACCACCTTTTGCACAACAGGCGGCTGCCAGACTTGCAGGAAGAGAGTCAGTGGGGTTCTTTAAGGTACCGCTAGGGATATGGGGCCATGCTTACTCCAGTGGAGTGGCCAGTTGCGTTAGGTTTCTCGATTGAAGATCTACGGCGCGAACAGCCCGATCGAGGTGATCTCACAGATTCTAGATTGGTTTTAAATCCTGGGAGTTTGGTGGCCAGTGGAGTATGGTTAACTCATCCTGGTGCTTTTCGAACCAGCAAGTACACTGCAAGCTGTATGACACATTGCATTATTCTACCGGGACATGCCATCGTGCCGAAGATTCAGCTCTAAGCACTATGGGACTTAACATCTGAGGTCATCAGTCCCTTAGACTCAAAACTACGCAAATCTAACTAACCTAAGGACATCATACACATTAATGTCCGGGGCAGGATTCGAACCTGCGACTGTAGCAGCAGCACGGTTCCGGACTGAAGCGTCTAGAACCGCTAGGCCACAGCGGCCCACGTGCCGAAGAGAAACAAACTGTATATAGGGGTGGACGTGGTCCACAAGGATAAATGCATTCTTGTGTTGACACATTGTGCATTTCAGAATGACGAGATCACCTACATCAGAGAATACCACGGCAATATTCCCCAGACGTTAACATTGTCGGTTGCCGGGATGTTTGTCTTCAGACGTTTCGCGTCATACACGATAGCGACCATCTGTCCAATGGAGCATAAAACGTGGTTCATCTGAAAAGGCCACCTGTAACCACTTAGTGCACGTTCACTTTCGATACTGACGTGCAAAAGTCCAGCCTTCGTCGCCGATGAACAGTAGTTAGCTTGGGTACATAATCCAAGCACCTGCTGTGGAGGCCTATACGCTGCAACATTAGCTGAATGGTCGTTGAGGAGAAACTGTTGGTATCTCCTTAGCTCATCTGGGCGGTCAGCTGCTCAATAGGAGCACGTCTATTCCCCCATACAAATCTCCGCAGTTGCCGTTCGCCCCTGCCACCTATGGTCCGTGATGCACCACAGTTGCCTCGTTGCTGGTTTTGGATGGCGCCATTTTGTCATATGTTGTATGCTTGAACCACGGTGGAACGTGAACAGTTTACGAACTTAGCCGTTTCGGAAACGCTTCCATCCTTGTCCCTAAATCCAATCATCATAGCCCTCACATGAAAGGCAAGTCTCGGTCCGGCACACAGTTTCGCTTGTCCATCCGACGCTTCATATAATGTCCACTGCTAGTGCTGACACCTGGCGTCTGTGAGTGATTATTGCACGTTGACGTCGAACATAGACAGAGGACTCATTAATGTGACTGACCGTGTAGAAGACCTCTTCATTGAGCTTGCCGCAATTTCTATATTGAAGCGTAAAAGAGTCCAATGGCAGTAATATAACGTTCATTCCAGATTCTGTTTTCCTGGTGTATCTTTATGACTGCTAGTTTCAATTGTGCATGAAGGTAAGCAGTGCGGTAACGCTTCAAATCAACGAGTTAAATGTGTGACTAGAGTGCTGACAGAATACTGAACAAAGGTAGGCGAAAAAGTATTATTTCCTGCTCTTCTACGAATATATGATGCAGTCATTAGTACAGGAGAAGTTAGCTATGCTTCTAATGTCATTCTCCCTGAGTGATATAATATTTCTGTTTTTGGAAAGTTATATAAGAAGATATGTTGATTTAGTTTACTACAAAAAAGTGGAATAGAATTTACATGATCACAATTGAATTACTTTCTTTCAAATATATTACTTTGAGCTTAATAATTTGTTTTTTACGTGCAAAAGGCCACAGGTAGATTTTACCTAACATAATGAATAAGTTTAATTATTAATGAACACAGTTAAATCAGTTGCTGTTAGAAATACTGCTTTGTGGTCTGTTATGTATATTTCTCTTTCATATAAATGACAGAAAGTTAACTTTGCATACACTACTGACAGAATAACTTCAGTTGGTGGTGAAATACTATTTCATGGAACAAAATATGCCAGCGTAGAATTGTTTATCATAGACAGTAGAAGCGGATATGCTGAGTGGAGTGTTTTTCGTGGTTGTTAGTGTACAAAGTTACATGTTTTCAATAACACACATAATTTAGAACACACTCTTATGATACTTTTAGTATTCACGATTAGTGTCTGTAGTATTTCACGAAAGACAGTATGTGCTCAACTCAGCTGAAAAGGATATGAGCTGTTTTCATGCTTCCATTTCTTCTACCATCAGAATGTTAACGAGAACCCCAAGCTTTGATGTCCATGCGGTCATTTTTCTTTTATTTATATCCGTTCATGATTTTTCTTCACGAATTAAGGTGAAGATGATGGCAGTGTAATAACTTTCTAGACAAGTCCGAGCAACCTTCCTCTAAAAGAACATGAAACACGACCGTGAATTATCAGTGTATTTTCCAACAGGATATTTTTTAGGTATTAATCATTATATCAGGTCACGAAAGATAAAATACCAAGCAAATAAAATACAGTAAAAACAGTGGCGAGTCACGGTTAATAGTACTGTTAAGTTTCGAACTGTCGGGTTCATCGTCAGAAGGATACTCACAATTACAACTAAATTTAGCTTATGCTGTACATGTGATGACGGCTATCTTTCCTTCGGGAGGTGGTACTTTGCACCCATCGTCCGCCACATTTGCGCTAACAGCCCGGAAATCCTGACAACCAGAGTCCACCGGGTCAAGGCCCCTCTTCGACAGCACACCTTACCCATTGCCTGGTAATGGCATGCACTAAAACTTTCAAGTGACGTACTCGTACGTCTGGCAATGTTGCGTTTCTCTCAAAGTAATAACTGTAAGCTGGGAAACCAACTCTCAGATAATTACCTACACAACAGGCATAATATTCTTTCCTTTGATATCACATTACGTGACGAAAGGTATTCAATCTAGCTGTGATCCAAAGCAATATATTCTGTGAAAAGAGCAGCAATTATGATGTACAGCACTCCAAAGTGCCGCTAATTTATTTGTTATTACTTGCATTATATTATAATTAATAATCATAATTAGCTTAATTAATATTTCATATTGGACATCACAAAATTTACCACTACATAAATGGCGTTCAGTGCGGGGTCTCAACCGAAATTTGTATTGCAAAATGCATATAATTTTTCGGGATATTTATTTAGTTTGAATCAATTATTTCCTCACATTTATCTTTTGAACTACAGAAATATTTCAAAAATTGTAAGAATACTTGTCAAGCAGTCTCCTGTTGTCACTGTGTCCTCTGCCATCTTAAATGTCAGTTGTACATTTCCTTTTTTTTAATTTCCTATATTACAACTGATTCAAGACCTTAATTTTCTCTCTTTTCTGTTCGTCACTCATAAAAAGTCCTGATTTTAATTCAGGCGGGTACTCGTGTTTCCTCTGCAGTTCTTACTACATCTCATTTGGCCCTTTTGGCCGCATGACTAGTGCACACTACTATGCACCTCATTAGAGGTGTTCCATTGTTTCGGTCGTCTGCACTCTGAACAGATGTAAGCAGTAGGCGTCTTTGAACTTAAAAAACTTCGCAGTGTAATATTATTTCAAAATTGCCTTTGGATACGGGTAGACTAAACTAAGTCGATAAGTGGAAATTTTATTGTAAGCGACGTTTGACTGAAATAATAACAAAATTAACATTCTTTTAGTTACAGGATATCTCTGTATGTATATTTAACATGTTTTTTCTCTGGTGTTTTAGTTTTAGTGGGTCCTAATTATGTTACATCAAGACACTGGCCTGAGTTAGAATCCCCAGTTTCGATTAAGTTTTTCAGCAGGCTCCAATCGATAATGAAGTGCGACCCGAAACTGGGCATTCTCTCCCAAATATTCTCAATGTCCCACAGCAAATGCACTGGAATATTTGAGGAAAAGAAACTAAGCTTTAAAACAGCCCTCCATGCTCGTATGAGCGTGGTACTACAGATGTAAAAACAAAATGCTGTGTAGAAAATGGACTGGGTCATCTTTAACTGAGTCAGTCTCACCGCCTGCGATCAGCAGTGATGTTTGCATCAAGGTGATGTTCCTGATATCGAAAGACCGCGCTGCTTCAAATGTACTAGAATAAACTCTAGTTATACAATGTGTTCGGAAATTTCTGTTACAAATTTCTAGGACTTGTAGAGGACAGTGAGTACATTACATTTTGAATAGGAACCAATGCCCGCAAACGTACCACGATGATTTCAGTTCTCATGTGTAACGCGTCCACGTCTGCTGATGGAAAGAGGAAAGTCTCAGAATTGCTTGTCCTGGTACGCAACAGAGTAGTGCGACCACCGGATTTAACTCCCACGAACTACTTCTTGTGTGATCATATGCAAAGTTTAATTTACGAGATTCCTGTAGAGACAGTGGAAGATCTGCTGGCACAAGTTCTGGCCGCTGCACTAAAAACTGAAGAGACACCACGTGGGGTGGAAAGTGTGTACCACAACATGCTTCGTAGGTACAATGTCTGTAACAACGTTGGTGGTCACAACATCGAACCGCTGTTGTAATGCATCATTACTGTTCTGTACGTACAGTATACTGGGTTCTTTTTTGTTTTGACAAAATGTAAACACGTAATGTTTAAGTGTTAATATAAGGGGCGTTCAAAAAGAAACGAGCTTGAGGCATAATTACAAAAACCAATACCTGTATGTTAGAAGTTTTGACCCTGGCTGTTGAGACACTTGTCCCACTGTGACACAAGACGGTGAATGGCTGTCTCATAAAATTCCCGGAGCTGCGATGTTAACGAGTTCCGCACGTACAGCTGGAAATTGTCGTCCGAGGTGAATCGTTTGCCCCTCAATTCTTTTTTCAGGGGACTAAAAATGTCGTAATCATAGGAAGAGAGGTCCGCCAGTATGGAGGGTGGCCGAGAACCTCCCATTTTAATTTCTGCAGGAGTACCGCGACTGTGTTGGCCATATGAGGCTTTGCATTGTCGTGGAGCAGAATGAAACCCCATGGGTAAGATTGCCTGGTCGTTTTGATTTGATCGCTTGGCGAAGAGTGGTCAAGGGCTGCGAGTAACGCTGGGCATTCACTGTTGTCCCGTGCTTCAGTAAGTGAATCAGAAGGGGGCCATCTTGGTCTAAGAAGAACGTCAGTATAACCTTTCCTGCACTCAAGTGTACGGCCTTGGCTTTTTTTGGTTGTGGTGACCATGAATGCTTCCACTGGAGACTTTTTCGTTTGGATTCTAGTTCGAAGTGATGACAGCTTTACTCATCTCCAGCCACCACTCGTGCCAGGAACACATTCCCTTCCCGAGCATAGCGCTGCAGATGAGCGAGACAGTGGGCAATTCGACATGCTTCCGGGTGTAGTTGAAGATTGTGGGGCACCCATTGGGCACATACTTCGCGCATGTGCAGTCGTTCTTTCATGATAGTGTGAACACTACCGACGCTCAATCCGACCACGGCGGCTATGACTTTCACTGTCACTCGGCGGTCCTGGGTAATGAGTGCATCGACCAGCTGGACGATGTCATTGGTAATGCAGCGTGGTGCTCCAGGCCGTGCATCATCGGCTAACGACACCCGTCCTTCCCTGAAGCGCTTGTGCCACGCCTTGACTCTTGCAAGGGACGTGCAGTCTTTGCCGTAAACTTGTGACATTTGTTGATGAATGTTACTGTTTGCAATGCGACTGGCAGCGTTGGACGATTGATGCATGCTGCTGCTAGCTCTGTATAGTCACGTGACCTGCAAAATATGGTTGAAATGGCGCTGAGCACTCTGGGACTCAACTGCTGTGGTCATTAGTCCCCTAGAACTTAGAACTACTTAAACCTAACTAACCTAAGGACATCACACACACCCATGCTCGAGGCAGGATTCGAACCTGCGACCGTAGCAGCAGCACAGCTCCGGACTGGAGCGCCTAGAACCGCACGGCCACCGCGGCCGGCCGTGACCTGCACATGTGCCCTCTAGCTACGGGCTGTGAACTTCCACGCTCTGGGCGGAACCGCACCTCGTTACACACGCCACGATATTACTCTCCTGTCACCAGGTTGCGCATTCCAGGCCCATGCTCGTATCTTTTTGAACGCCCCTTATACAAACAAATGTCCTTAAATGATAAAGGGATGTTTCTTTCCGAATTCTTACCTAATAGCTTAGGCACGCCAATTCCTGAAGCAGAAGTGGATGAGCAAAACATCTGAATTGAAACCGTCACAGGAAACGGTACGTTCCTATTCAAATATTACATACTCATTCCTCACTGCCCTAAGACCCAGGTGATCATTGTAGGCAAAACCACCCCTTTCTTCCGTCTCCTCGACTTCTATCTCACCATTTATGGCCGTCCTATCGCCCTCACCCCCACCTTTAAGCACCTTGGCGTCACCCTTGACCGTCACCTCTCCTGGGTCCCCCATCTCTGGACTATCCAAGCCAAGGCACGCTCCCGACTTCGTCTCCTCAAGTCTCCTCAAGCTCCTTTCTGGCCGAACATGGGGTCTGGACCCCTCCACCATCCTCCCCACCTGTAAATCCCTTATCCACCCTATCCTCTGCTACGCTCATGCCGCCTGGATCTCCGCCCTCTTTCCTTTTACAAATCCCTTCAAATCCTAGAACACCATGCGCTCTGCCTCGCCTATCGCATCCGTCTCCCCTCCCCCACGCAGATCCTATATGACCTTATTCCGTTCCCGCACCTCCTCCTTTTCCTCGAATGGATACAGATCCTCTACACCTCATACAAACTTGATCCCCCTCACCCGCTTGTCTCTCCTATCCTCTCCCAACCCCGTACGCTGCCACGCCTGCATTCCCACATCCCACCTGCTCTTCATCTCTCCACACTCCATACCCTCGCCCCCTCCCTGATGATGCCCTCATCCCCTCCATCTACCCTTCCTACCAACTTTGAGCCTCCTCTACCACACCCTGTGTTTTTTCCCGAGGGCACCCTCTCTCCCTTCTCTCCCTCCTCCCTTCCTCCCTCCCTCCTCCCCCCAGGCTTCCCCTACCCCCTACCTTCTTTCCTCTCCCTCCCATCTCCTCTGCCACTGGCATCTACACCGTCTCCTCTCCCTCCTCCACCCCCCCCCCCCCCGTTTCCCCTTTTGGCAGGTTCCCAGACTCGTATACGTCAAGTGAAATTTCGCGCTCCGGAGATCGTCGCCAGTGTTTTCGTGTGTGCCACCGTGTTAGTGATTCAGTGTTTCGTCATTTGTGCTCCTTCGTTCACGTGTGCCGTTTCTGTCGTCTCTGTTACTGCCCGAGTGATGAACGTTTTTCTTTGGACGCTGCACTTGTGAACGGCTTAATGTACTTTGAAATTCGTGTGTCTACTGTTGTCTATCCACCGTGTTGTTTCGTTTTTCGATGTCTCCATTTGTAATCAATGTAATATCTGTGGTCGAAGAGCGGCGTAGTATTGCCGCTGCCGGCCTACCTTTGTATAAGGTGTCAAAATAACAATAAAGGGGAAAAAAATCCCCACTCCAAGACCTAGAAGTGTGTAACAGGAATTTCCGAGCACTTCTTAACTTACGTTGCCTAAATTGTTTAAGTTGGTCCACGTAGTTCCAGAACTTCATAATTTTTTCAGCTAGATCCTACTGTTTAAGGAACAGGTAATTACTATGGTGAGTGAGTCCCCTAGACAACGCAGACGAATTGATAAGCGAGTTCATATGTCCCGAGAGATTATACTAAAGAGGTGATTTATGGAGCACTGGTCATTCAGTATTAACGACTTTCGTCTCCCAGTCTCGTTTTTGAAGCCGTAATACGTACAGCAAGAATCGACGTTGAATAGCAGTCACACATGGATCAGCAGATTCTTGCGACATGTCTGCATATCTAGATGCTAGAAGTGATTACCTCTGACAAAGTACACCATTTCATTGAATTAAAACTACGGAGGTAATGAGAGTTGTTACAGAAAGAAGGAAAGGACCAGAAAGGGAGCCACTTTCAGAGACAAATTGCGATTAGGTACCTCTCAAGTCAATTAAAAGACTTCTGCGAAGAACATTATCAATTTCACGCTTGTCTTAACTATCTAGAAGTGCAGCTACGGCGTGAGAGGGTCCATTGTGCTGACAGATTAATTGGCTTCCACCTGATAATTATTGTGTGCAATTTGGAAGGCTACACCTCACCTCAAGACTGGAGAAATAAGCAATAAAAGTAATAACTTACAAGGGCGCTGTGACGTAGGATTGGGGATGTGATGTAATTTAGTGTGATAAACATTATCTGAGACATACTTATGCGCAGTTGAATTACATTGAAAAATGTTTCTTAAAAAAATCGAAAAGCTTATGCTGAGACTGGACAAGGAAACTTATCCATTTTGATATTTAACTTTTAAAGGTAATCTGGAAATGTAAGGTTCAGCCAAATTAAAACTATAAATATTTGCTTTTAATGTCATTCATTGCACACTTGGTATAAAGCTGTATCACTTTTTACTTACTTCCCCCAAGCTCAATATCAGCATCGCTCACGAAGTTTCTTCGTTCCCATCGAAGAGAATTCGTTTTACAGTCTGGACAGTGTCATGTACCGTATCAAATGATGTGAGGCAGTGGTATGATTGGACTTCCATTCGCCAGGTCAGCTGTTCAAATCCCCGTCCTGCCGTTCAGATGTAAGTTTTCCTTGCTTTCCATAAATCGCCCAAGGCAATTGCTGAGGTGGTTCCTTTGAAAAAAGTACGCGCGTTTTCCGACCACATCTTTCCCAATCCGAGCTTGCCCTCTGTCTCTAGCGATCTCGTCGGTCGTAGGTGGGACGTCAAACCCTAATGTCCCTTCGTGTATTCTAACCGCTTGGTGAAGCCTACTGCTCTCATTCGCAAGCCAACTTCCGGTGTATGGTGGATGGTGTTTTGTGCACCAGTTTCACCTCTTTTCCTAGTTGTTATGTTATTTTCTATTAATGATTGTATTACAATTCATTTTGGTAGAAATCCAGTCGCGTATGGCTCGTGGTAAGAACTATGGTTGATATACCTCCGTGTGGGCTCGAATCTCTGCAGTTTTATCTTTCCGCGAGATATACATAGCAATACATTGGTTGACTCTTAAAGGAAAGTACGCTCTCGGAATTTTAGCATTAGATCACAGCGTGATGCAGAACGCCTCTCTTGCAGCGTCTGCCACTACAGTTCTCTGACGCTTTCGCGCTTACTAAATAAACCTGTAACGAAACGTGAGGCTCTTCTTTGGATTTCTCTATCTATCCTATCTGACACTGATCCCAGACTGGTGAGCAATATTCAAGAATTGGTGCAACGAGTGTTTTATACACTACTTCCTTTGTTGACAGATTCATTTTCTGAGGATTCGTGCAATGACCGTCAGGCATCTGCCACACCCGCAATTAATTTTATCTGGTCGTTCCACTTCAGATATCTAGGTATTTTAGGGAAGTAACTGCTTCCAGTGATTGTTCTGCAATCAACATTTGTTTATGTTGAGGCTCAACTGCCACTCCTTGCAACAAGCGTTGAACCTTTGCTGGTCCTCCTGAATTTCGCTATAATTTTACGGTGTTGTGACTTTTATATTTACAACAGCGTCATCTGTGAATGGCCGTATGGAACTTCCGATCTTATCCACTTGGTCATCACGCGCTAAGTTGCTTTTACTTCTGAAGACTCCGCTCCGTTGACAATGACCTCTCCTTTGACAATGACGTGCTGTGTTCCGTTTGTCAGAAACTCTTCGATCCAGCCTCCCAACTAGTCTGATATTCCGTGCGCTCATGTTTTGTTCAGTAGGCGGGAGAGCGGAACTGTATCCAACGCCTTTCGCATCTCGTGGACGAACTGAGTGCGCTGGATTTCACACGATCTTTGTTTTCGGAAACCGTGCCGATTCCTATTGAGGGTATTTTCAGTCTCCAGAAATATCATAATATGCGAGCGAAAAACGTTTTCCAAAATTCTGCAACAGAACGACGTCAGCAATATAGGGCTGTGCGTCTGCTCGATGACCCTTCCTGAAAACAGGAATGACCTGTGCTTTTTGCTTTTTCCAATCACCAGAAGCACTTCACTTATCCAAAGACCTACGGTACATTGTTACCAGAAGAGGGGCAAGATTTTTTCGCATACATCGTTTCGATTTCATTTGGAGGTCGAATATTTATTCATACATTTATTTACGTATTGATTTCATCTGGAAATAGTCATTTTTAAGATATAAATGCGATGCATTAGTGATAGATGTCCCACGATACGTGTAGTGGTACAAGGTGTCCCAGTAGAGTGCAAGTGTATCCCTGAAGGCTGTGATCGTTTGCTTCCCTGCTTCGCTATAATACTTCCATTAGATACAATGTCTGCACTTACACATTCATTAGGGTAGTCCATTGATGGTGACCGGTCCAAATATCTCACGAAATAAGTATCAAACGAGAAAAACTACAAAGAACGAAACTTGTCTAGCTTGAAGGGGGAAACCAGATGGCGCTATGGTTGGCCCGCTAGATGGCGCTGCCATAGGTCAAAAGAATATCAACTGCGTTTTTTTTTTTTTTTAAATAGGAACCCCCATGTTTATTACATATTCGTGTAGTACGTAAAGAAATACGAACGTTTTAGTTAGACCACTTTTTTCGCTTTGTGATAGATGGCACTGTAATAGTCACAAACATATGGCTCACAGTTTTAGACGAACAGTTCGTAACAGGTAGGTTTTTTAAATTACAATACAGAATGTAGGTACGTTTGAACATTTTATTTCGATTGTTCCAATGTGATACATGTACCTTTATGAACTTATCATTTCTGAGAACGCATGCTGTTACAGCGTAATTACCTGTAAATACCACATTAATGCAATAAATACTTAAAATGATGTCCGTCATCCTCAATGCATTTGGCAATACGTGTAACGACATTCCTCTCAACAGCGAGCAGTTCGCCTTCCGTAATGTTCGCACATGCATTGACAATGCGCTGACGCATGTTGTCAGGCGTTGTCGGTCGATCACGATAGCAAATATCCTTCAACTTTCCCCACAGAAAGAAATCAGGGGACGTCAGATCCGGTGAACGTGCGGGCTTCGACGACCAATCCACCTGTGATGAAATATGCTATTCAATACCGCTTCAACCGCACGCGAGCTATGTGCCGGACATCCATCATGCTGGAAATACGTCACCATTCTGTCACACAGTGAAACATCTTGTAGTAACATCGGTACAACATTATGTAGGAAATCAACATACATTGCACCATTTAGATTGCCATCGATAAAATGGGGGCCAAATATCCTTCCTCCCACAATTCCGCACCATACATCAACCCGCCAAGGTCAGTGATGTTCCATTTGTCGCAGCCATCGTGGATTTTCCATTGCCCAATAGTGGATATTATGCCGGTTTACGTTACCGCTGTTGGTGAATGACGCTTAGTCGCTAAATAGAACGCGTGCAAAAAATCTGTCATCGTCCCGTAATTTCTCTTGTGCCCAGTGACATAACTGTACACGAAGTTCAAAGTCGTCGCCATGCAATTCCTGGAGCATAGAAATATGGTACGTGTGCAATCGATGTTGATGTAGCATTCTCAACACCGACGTTTTTGAGATTCCCGATTCTCGCGCAATTTGTCTGCTACTGAAGTGCGGATTAGCCGCGACAGCAGCTAAAACACCTACTTGGGCATCAGTATTTGTTGCAGGTCTTGGTTGACGTTTCACATGTGGCTCAACACTTCTTGTTTCCTTAAATAACGTAACTATCAGGCGAACGGTCCGGGAGCTTGGATGATGTCGTCCAGGATACCGAGCAGCATACATAGCACACGCCAGTTGGGCCTTTTGATCACAATAGCCATACATCAACACGGTATCGACCTTTTCCGCAATTGGTAAATGGTCTATTTTAACACGGGTAATGCATCACGAAGCAAATACCGTCCGCACTGGCTGAATGTTACGTGATACCACTTACTTATACGTTTGTGACTATTACAGCGCCATCTATCACAAAGCGAGAAAAGTGGTCCAACTAAAACATTCATATTTCTTTACATACTACAGGAATATGTAATAAAATATGGGGGTTCCTATTTTAAAAATAACGCAATTGATATCCGTTTGACCTATGGCAGCGCCATCTAGCGGGCCAACCATAGCGCCATCTGGTTTCTCCCTTCAAGTTAGACGAGTTTCGTTCTTTGTAGTTTTTTCGTTTGATGCTTATTTGGTGAGATATTCCTATCCTAAAGAAAATATGTCGTCTTCCCCTGGTGTCGGAGTCAGAGTCAAATTGAAATACTTGTTCCCATGCAGCAGCAAACGGGAAATAGCTGGATTCAAACATAGTTCAAGACCCAGAGTACATGATAAACCTACGGTCAGAAATGGTAAAACTATTATTGTTTTTAAATATATCTTCGATTGCTTTACAGTGTAAATTTTAATACATATCACAGTTGTTTTTGGCTCCCGAAGAGAAAAATATCCATTAACAACTGCATCTACCGCTTGTCCTTCGATACTTGTACTCAAGGTATCAGTTGACAGCTGAGTGCTATGCTCTCTTGATACAGTGAAGTAACACGAGCAGACAGGCATCATACCCCGATTACCATCTTCCCCGCATTCAATCTACCATTATTCTTCATGCTCATGAACATGTCAATATGTCAATTCTAAAGTCAGCTGCTGAGGGATCTATCTTACATATGCTATCCGATCAAAAGTTTCGATACCCCTAAGCAACGTGGAACTGACCACTAGCTGTCACGAGAGCCAGTCCCGCCGAAATAAAAGGAAGGAGGAGTACTGTGTAGTCAGTATAGAAGCAATGGCAGCAGAATGGTTACGCGAGCAAAACTGAGTGACTTGCTACGTGTCTAGTGATTGGATTCACCAAAGTCACAAATCGATTGCGGACATTTCAACGCTTCTAGAGCTGCCCATGTCGATTGTTTATGTGGCTGTGAAGTGAAAACACCAGGGAACAACAGTAGCTAAACAAAGGCCAGGCAGACAACATGCACTAATGGAGACGGACTGTCGAGCAGTGCGGAGTATGGATGTAAAAAAAAATCGCGTGTCATCAGCGGCAGAAATCACTTACAAGTTACAATGTGCTGCCAGCAATCCACACAACACAATGACTATGCTTAGGCTCCTCATAAGCCACGTTTGAGATGGTGTAAAATAGCAAGTCACTGGCACTGGATAACAGCAAACAAGTGATTTGTACTGATGAATCATCCTATACGCTGTATAAATCCGACAGAAGAGTTTGGGTTTGGCTAAAGCTTGCAAAACGTTAAGCGCCATCATGCATACTGCCAACAGCGAAATTTGGAAGAGGTGGTGCTACGGTGTGCGAGAGGTGGTATTATGGTACTGGGATGTTTCATTTGTTTGCGTCATCGTCCCCGTATTGCACTTCAGAAAACGCTAAATGAGGAACGACATAAACGCATTTTAAGCAGTCTGTACTGCGTATGGTATAAAGAACAGTACGGAGACGATGACTGTATCAGCATGATAACGCCCCATGTCAAAAAACAGCGTCTTTGACGCAATGGTTTGTGCAAAACAACGTTCCTGAAAAGGATTGGCCTGCCCAGAAAGCCGATGTGAACCCTTTGGAATGAGACAGAACATGGCGCTCGCTCTAGATCCCAGGGCCAAACACCATCACCACCTCCTCTCGTTTCTGCTCTCGAGGAAGAATATACTGCGACTCCTCCACAAACATTCAGATTTATATCTACATCACACTCCGCAAGCCACCCAATGGTGTGTGACGGAGGGTACTTACTTACTTCAGTTTATCACAGCCATAGCAAAATTACTTAATGCAAAGACCAAACACATAAATAGAAAGACAGAATTAATCAGAAAAGGACCACAGCAGCAAACGCACAGACTGGGTAGTGTAAGATGCTTAAACTGACCATCCGGCCGAAGCGAACGTTCAATTAAAAAAAATGTATTGCATAAAAGATTTACAAAATAATTAAAAATGGAAACTCATGAAATTAAATTATTACAGCACTGCATTCGAAAAATGATTCTAGTTGCAGAAGCAACGAGCTACAGACCCTCACTAAAAGACAACACTGGCCGCGTGAGATGAGCTTTACGCAACAGTTCACAGCAGTACGGACAGGAATTTCTAAAACACACATAAAAATAAACAGTTATCACACATGAAGTATTTCAATTAATCACTGAGTTAATATAAAACTCCCTTTAAAAGAAAACCCACCCGAGTCCAGGACTAACAAAATTAACATCACTCAAACGTGACAAAACACAGATATTGTTCAAACCTGCAGCAATCAGCGCGAGCTTAAAAAATTATCTATAAAACAAATGAAACTGTAAACCGAGCCAGCTAGTACATCAATTAAAATAATGGCTCTGATCCAAAATTTTAAATAGCTGCACTAACTGTTAGCCGCTCTGTCCTCAAACTAATTACGAGTAGGCAAAGTTATGAATAAATCGAGCCAGAAAATGCTTCAACAACAGACAAATAAAGCTGCTCGTGCCTTGTCACTGCTACTTTATGATCTGAAAAGAAAAAAGAAAATTTTTTAAACCCAGTAACGCTGCACGAGCAGCATAACAGTGCGCCATAATATTACACGTAAACACGCTCATAACGACCCATTACAATTAAAGCGTAAAACGGACGACGTTTAGGGAGGGCACCACTTATCTTACGGCGAATGCAAGAAATGATTTACATGTAAACTGGTCAATGGTCACGGTTTACAAAATGCAGGGCTTTGGCCACCACAACTACGACTGTGAGTCAAATGAAAACCTTAAATTTGTATTAATAAATCAAAATTTCTCGCCGTTATCCTGTAAGTTGGTAAGCGTGCTACAAATAGCGTGCAGAATGGCCTGTAGATGGCAGCATAGTGTCAATGCACACATACCGTCGCAGTAACAGTACAAAGATGGCCGCCCCACTTGCGACTTGCACCAGGGAAGAACAGCGTTCTGTTATTCGGTTTTTGCGTAGTGAAGGTGTAAAACCTATCGAAGTTCATCGACGAATGAAGGTTCAGTAAGTTAATGCATGTTTGTCATAGCAGCAAGTCTACGAATGGAATAGGAAGTTCGCAAATGGGGTGACTTCAGTGGAAAAAATGGTTCAAATGGCTCTGAGCACTATGGGACTCAACTGCTGTGGTCATAAGTCCCCTAGAACTTAGAAGTACTTAAACCTAACTAACCTAAGGACAACACACAACACCCAGCCATCACGAGGCAGAGAAAATCCCTGACCCCGCCGGGAATCGAACCCGGGAACCCGGGCGTGGGAAGCGAGAACGCTGACTTCAGTGGAAGATGCTGCTCGTCCAGGTCAGGCACAACGAGTTGTGACTCCACAGAACACTGCAGCAGTTGAAGCCATAGTGAAGGAAAACCGCCGAGTGACACCGAATGACACTGCACCATGTTTACAGATTAGTCACGGGTCAGTACACCACATTGTGCATGATGTGCTCCAGTTTCACAAAGTGTCTGCAAGATGGGTGCCACGGCAGCTGACTCCTGAAATGAGAGAACGACGTGTTGATGCTTGTGAAGAACTTCTTCGGCGCTTTGAACGAGAAGGTGATGGCTTCCTTGCAAAAATCGTTAGTGGGAACGAAACCTGGGTTCACTTCCACCAACCAGAAACGAAGAGAGAGAGCAACCCAGACCTTGCCCCAAGTGATTTCCATATGTTTGGACCACTCAAACACGCAATGGGAGGAAAAAGTCCCGTTCTGATGAAGAGGTACGCCACGCGGTGCATGAGTGGTTGCATGGACTACGAAAAGAATTTTTTTCTAAAGTAATTTATGCACTTTGTAAGCGCTGGAGGACTTGCATTGAGCGTGGGGGAGATCATGTTGAAAAGTAACACAGCCGTGTACCACTTCTGAAGAATAAATAATATTTTTAAAATATTTAATGTTTTCATTTGACTCACCCTCGTACGTTCCATGACCCAGTTATCTATCCACTACAAGTGTTCGACAACAGTGAAAACAGGATTTAGCAGATATCTCCATTCATCCAAACTAAATCCACCAAACTCATTTTACTTTGCACCGTGAACGCCACCACACACCGTGGCTATACAGGCCAACCCTATCTAAACTTCATTGTGGCAACGGGTACACGGCACACCGTTCTCCAGTACAGGCCCCGCATCACGACGGGTCTTGTAAGGATTGATCAGCCTTCAAGACTGGCTAACTCTCCAGCCGCGGCACAAGGCAGAGTGCGCCCACAGACACTCTCCGAGTTGGCCCAGGTACCAACTTCCAGTGCCGATGGCACGCCTCGCCTGCCTCCTGCAGGGCAGCGATACCATGCACCAACGATGTGGAAGCAAATCTCTGGAATAGACTGCAGACTGACTCATATATTTTAGGAATATTCTTTAGAAATCCCATTTCTTATAAATTTTTGTTAAAGAAACAAAAGGCGATATAGCACACGTTTCATTAGGAACTGCTTGGTAAGTTATTTCAACAATATATTTTTCATTTTACGTAATGAATAAATTGTTCGAGCAAGAATGCTATGTAACTGAAGAGGATCTGGGATATTATTCGTGACGAAAGAAAAACGGACTTGTACTACAGGAGCGAGAATACAAAATTAGTAGGAAAAGAGGAAATATACAAAATTCGTATAAGGGCTGGATAACGGGGAACACATACATAACAACATGCCTCGCCGGACGAATTCTCCGAGATCGTGATGATGACAGCTTCTATGGAAAGTAATGATGAGGAACGTTGCGATTACAGAATTATAAACTGCCAACAATCCTCACTAGAATCTTCAGGCAGTTGTTTGAAGAGAGCTGCATGAAGAGCAGTTCGGATACACAAAAGGAAAAGGAACGAGGGATGCAACTGTTAAAAATAACTGGTGAAAGAAAGACGAACTTGTTGATTTGGCGAAAGCATTTATTAGACGGAAATAGACAAAGCTCTTAGATGTGCCGCAGATAATCAATGTGTCCTGGAAACAAAGAAAGTCACTAAGCAATTACTGATGTATGACGCAGCAAACAAGAGTATGAATTGGACAAGAAATATCTTAAGAAGTTAAAGTCGGCAGATGTTAGTCACCGACCTTGTAGCAAATTTATTTTTAAAATAATTGTGTTCTGGAATGGAAAAGAGTTGCAGTAGATCGAAGGAAGATTAGGTAAATATGATTTGTTGATGACATGACATTAGCTGAAGGTGGAACGACAATCAGGATCAGTCCCGAGGAACTGAACAACAACTGTATAATGTGATTTGAAAATTAGCTGAACGGGATAGACGGATTTGGGATAAGTGGAGCGAACTGGTGCTATACTAAACACAAAAGAAACTTTAACACTTTATTGACAATCCTTAGCCCAACTCACAAAAGCAACATTAGTCGAACAGTCACATTGTGCTCTACCAAGGTATTTCACAATCATACTTTAAATTAGTATTTCATAAACGTATTTTTAAAAAGCCTCTATAATTGCATTATGTCACACTTGACTCTTTTGACCACCAAAAAACTTAACTGAACTCAACTTAGCGGTTTTTCATATATGCAAACATTAAGGCATTAATGTTTATTCATAATGTCCGTTAACATCTTGTGTGCTGAATTTATCTTAACCTTTAAAAATACAAATTAGAAAACAGCAAACTTGTTGATAATCATTTGAGAAAAATAGTCAATTAAGTCACGTTTAATTAAAAAAAACCTAGTTATCGCTTAATAACTGTTCCACAGTGAACCAATTTGCTACTACGAGTGTCTTATACTCTTCTTTTGTTTATCCCACAACTTCTATTACTCATGTATTCTGCCTGGGACAAATTATTACTCACAGGTACCCACCGGTTTTGTAAGTAGGCTGTTTATGTTTTCTTATGGGCAACGTTACGTAGCGCTCTGTATGAAAATCACTGGCTGTGCTGTGTGCAGTCTGTGGCCAGTTTGCATTGTTGTCTGCCATTGTAGTGTTGGGCAGCTGGGTGTTAACAGCACATAGCGTTGCGCAGTTGGAGGTGAGCCACCAGCAGTGGTGGATGTGGGGAGAGAAATGGCGGAGTTTGGAAATTTGTTAGAATGGATGTCATGAACTGGTATATACATTATGACTTTTGAACACTATTGAGGTAAATACATTGTTTGTTCACTGCGTTGCGCTAAAAATATTGTGTGTCAGTTTAAGCCCGATCACGTATATAATTTATCAAAAGGGGATGTTTCATATGTCGACCCTTAGCTGAGCATACCTCACTGGAATCTTCTGATTTTTTCTTGTAGTTTGTGTAATTAGTGTAGCTTTTGTTTATTGCTAGCGCGTAATTATAGAGAGAATTTCCTTTGTAGTTGTAGTTTTTCATTGTTGTACAGTAAAACACTTGTGGCATGCATGTAGATTTGCACCAAGTATTTCTCAGCTGCGCTTGCAATTAACTAGATATTATTTTCAGTGCTATGTTAATGTGTTCTCTTATTTTTGCTCTCCAAATTGTGTTTTTCTGTGGTGTCGTGTGAAATATTGTGACAATAATGGCGTGTGAAAAACGTAATACTAGGCTCCAAAGTAAACTGAGAAATGACAGTGAAGACGAAAGCAGTGTGTTAGCACCACCGTATAATGAGTTAACTAATGTTCAACATAATAATTTGGTAATTGTGCATAGGGGAATGGAGCGGGCGGCAAACAATGGCGTAGGCAGTGAAACAAATAGTGAACAGGGAAGCATTATCGATCGATCGGTCGGCAACAGCTCGCCTCAGGAATCATAAAATGACGGGACACAATTTTGCAAATACTGTAGATTCAGGTTTTGCGTCCACACCGTTTTCTCAAATAAGTCAAGACACATTTTCTGCTTGTCAAAATGTGAATGTTGCCGGTGCAAATGCACTGCCGAAAAGCATAGAGGAACAGATTCCAGACACTAATGCATTGTTATTACAGCTAATGCAACGAATGGAACAAAATCAGAGACAAACACAGCAACAGTTAGACGCAATGGAACAAAATCTTCACACCATGCTTGAACAAACACGTGAAGATTTAACTACTGAGTTACATAAAATCGAATCGAAATGTCAAAAAGTCTGTAACGACGTAAAAACACAAATTTGTGAGCATTTTCAACCTATTTTTTTGCGGCATGAAAATGCATTACACAATCACAAAGCAGCTATAAAAGAACTGCAAATTATTGTTCATGAAAATCATGAGACCTTGCAAGCTAAAATTGACTCAGTTGCATCTACCGATTCGGTTACACAAATTGCAAAAACTCAGGAAAACTTAAAGGACACAGTAGAAAGACACATGGAGGAAATTAGTTCATTATCAGAGAAAGTAGTTGAACTTTCGGATCAGCTAAATAATTTATCTACGAAGGTAGATGATAATATGAATGACACAAAACCGGTAGTCTTTAATGACACAGAAGAGTGCGAACAAATTAGGAAATTCAAAAAAAAATCAGAATCAATTTAATACGCAACACCAAAGAGAAATCCGGGAAGTACAAGATCAGCTGACACAGGTAATACAAGAATTACGTATTTCAGAGGACACTTGCGCCCCAATACGGGAAGAGGGACATAGAAATACGGAAAAGCCACAAAATAATAACACAGAGCATTTCGGAAGTTATGAAAGAAATTGGCAATGTGCACCGAATTTTGAGATGGAACCGCCGACACGACGTAACAATGACCGACATTCGACTCGCCGACATGATGATTTTGACTATAAGCTGTTCATTACTACACATAAATTCAAAACATTTAAGAATTCTGGCAACGACATTCATCCACAAGCGTGGCTCCATCAATTCTCTCATTGTTTTCCTCCCAACTGGTCATTAGAGCACAGATTAGAATTTATGTGTGGCTATTTAGAGAATGAACCAGCTGTAAGAATGCGATCGGTCATTCACGATTGTCACAGTGAAGGAGAATTTTATCATGCCTTCCTCTCAGCATATTGGTCTGAAGCTACACAAGACTGAGTAAAACATAGCATCATGATGATGAAACACTTTGAACAATCTGAATTTCCAGTCTTGTCAAATATTTTGAAGACATGTTGTATAAGAATCAATATCTTTCAAACCCATACAGCCCTTCATAACTCATCCGCATTTGCTTAATGAAATTTCCTGAACATTTAAGAAATATTATTTTGGCAGGACGTTGCAAAGACGACATTGAAGCTTTTCAGGGACTCTTAACAAGAATTAGAAATTGACACTGACAATCGCGGAACGCGAAAACAGGAACACAACAATTACAGGTCACATCCGTTGCAATTCCGCGATGAAAGAAATAATAACTGGACATGGCAAGGCTATTCTCACAACACAAATCGTGACCAAAACAGACACCACCCGTATGACAACCGTTGGCACAGTAGTAATAATAACAGGGAAAGATCACCTCTCCGCGGTAATGACTATCACAGAGACGATCAGAGAAAGAGACAATATGGGAACCAAAATAAATATTATCAAGGGAGACAGAATAACTTTAGACGCAATGGTCCAGCGCGCAGTTACGATTCAGGGAGAAATTCTCCACCACTTAACCGACAAGAAAGAAACTACAGGAACTACCGACATGACGACAGACGATATAATCACAATGACAGACCTGAATTTCATCAGAACTGACAGGATTTAAACAGGGCTGGGCCCTCTGGGCAAGGTGAATTTGTAGAAGTTAGACCTCCAAATCCCAACCACGACGCGCGCCAACAAAGAAACAGACAATGACTCGCAGCGCAGGCAGCCGCGTGCGCCGGCTGGCTCAGAGAAAAATAACATAGACGCTAACATTGAGAAAAATTTCAGTATTCTTTACTGACGTATACCGTATGATAATTGCATTCAAGCTGAAACTCTGCGTACTAGGAAGAGTAAGGGTTTACACCACATTTCACATGTAAAACCATTTATTGAAAGATAATCTGCTTTTTAGCTTTGTCTTTGCCATAAAACTTTTCACTTCACATTTCTAGTATACTTTGTCAGAATTAAGAAACTGTAAACATGCAACAATGTTTGAAGTCCAATATCCAGTCTAGAACCTAGGGAACATTTTTAAACCGAAATTACGAATGCATTGTTATAGTGAACAGACGACACAGTGTTGTTTGTATTTGTAGATTCTTGCTTGTTAGTTGCACTATTACGTAACGACTATCAGGCTTACATACTTAGGACACATACTGGTACTGCTAATGAGATTTTAATGCAACATTTTGGTTTACTTGAAAATACATTCTGGATTTGAAGTACTTTTTGTGAGATTAAAGATGACTTAGTATTTGGTTTCTTTGACAGCTACACGATTATATCACAACGCTACTAATATGTGACATAATTTACATTGTTGCTTTTGCGGTGTATCTGTTTTATATCTGCACAGTTTTTCTGAATTATTCTCGAAAGTAAAACATGTTTTCGTAGTAACTTTTGTGGTATAGCTACAATGAGACAGCCTTTTCCGTAGCACAACAATATGTTACATTATAGTACTTTCTTCATCATGACAATAAGCATAATAACTACGATATCTATACGCAAAGCATCTCACTTTTGTTTATGATGAGGTGAATACATTGACTTCAGCAGAACTTTGCTTACAGAGGACGATAATTACGACACTTCAACAGAATTATCTTACAGCAAGACGCACATTTAGCGCTACAGGACACGCATTTCAGCGAATAATTTTGTACTTAAAACATTTATTTTTAAATATTTTTGAATTACAAAGAAATTTCTCCGTGATACATTTCATTCCATTGCTGTAATCTGTAACACCTGAGGGTATAATTACATTAATCCTCAGGGGGGTACACGCTTACTTTGTGTACCATGTGTGTGGCAAGCACAAGGAGCCCTAGCTAATATGGTATTTGCTTATACAACTTTACACATCGGTACCATATTTCTCCAACACAGAATTACACAGCTACCTGATTATTTAACAGAGAGACAAACATTTTTTTACTACATCAGTGACACATGTTTACGCAATTACACAGTTGGGTAACTTCACGCTTACGAAATTGTATTTTGTCTGTACTTTGTGAACTGTTCATATTTTTTTGGAACCATTGTGATTTTATGAGAGCTTTGAATGATATATTTGGTATGGGATCACGATTTTTAAAGTACGTTTGAGGTAGATGACACTTTTGACACGAGCAGAGAACTTTTTTTTAGGTTTTGAAATTATTGGAGGATTCTACAACGATTTTGAGAGTTGACTGAGGTGTTATGATATTATTACGATGACTATGTGTATTATGCTGTTGTGGTATGTTTATGATCAATAAGCTGATGCTATATGAGTTATTTGAGTATGCTATGTATCTGTTATGATGAAATATTGAAGAAGTGTCGACGAATAAGGTAAGGAATAATGAGTAGTAGTTAGGGACTCTGGTTTGTGAAAAAGATTGTTGGAAACCAAGAATCGTACTTTAAGAGTTATGAAATGTATGTAAATGCGTGAATGTATTACAATGCTGACAAAAATTTTTTGGACTCTGTTATATCAATAGGATTTTGTTTCTACAGATTTGTAACGCAAATTCTTGACCTGTGAAATATTTTTATATGAGATTGTCACTGTAGCGGGAACTGCTGTTGTAAATATTTCCGTAAGAAAGTTAAGTGACCACCTGCATGTAATTCATCGTGGGCAGCTGTGCGACAGTCGCCTGGAAAAAAGTTATTAGTGTGTGCCTTTCAGAGGCACAGGTGGAGAAAAAAAAGGGAGGCCATTATCCTCGTTATTGACATTCCTCTGTAGAAAGCATCGCAAATACGACACGCTCAAACTTGAAAACATATGATTATACTGTGGAGCTCTTAATTTATGATATTTACTAAAATGCCTAATGAAACGATGAGAAACATTTCACGGTTATTGTCTTGCTAGTTGAGAGAAATGCCATATGGCTTGCTTTATGTATTTATTAACTCATTTTGTTTAATATCAAGTTTCTAGCTGCACTTCAGCGTTGGTTGAAATAAAATTTTATAGATGTACTAATGTAAATATTTTCTGTCTACACATCGAGTAAATAATAATTTTTTTCAAAAAAATGAGGGAGCACAAAAAGACATTTACCTTCACAGGAACTGCATTCGTAATTTTCTTTTCAAGTACTTGGTAATTTATTTTGTAGAATAAGTTGTGGTGCACCACATTAATGACATAGATATTAAGATGTGAATAGACATTTCCCTTATCTGCATTGTTGTCTTTACTGTAATATTTTTCTGCTTGAGCTTTGTCATGTTTAGATATAAGTTATTGCATTTGCTGCTGCTGTTTGCCAGGCATAGTGCTACTAAATTTCACTTTGTATTACTCTGTTAAACTAGTTTTACTACTGATTTATTTTTCTTGTTGCTGCACATTGGCTCAATTAGTTGTAATGTTGCATTGCTTGGTAATTTAGATTTACTGTAGCTTGCTTTTCAAATTTCCATTTTATTTGTCATTGCTGTTTGTGTTAATTGTTTTGTGCTGCTGCATTGCCTCATCCCTTAGTTTAGCATCTGAGCTCAGTAGATTTAAGTTAGCTTAAGAGGGGGAAGACTATATAAGAGAATGAGTTATGATGAATTGGAAGAAATGCATTGAGAAGCTATAAGAAAATGGTTTGGCCAAAAAAGTAGTGCACAGTGGAGAAAAACTATTTTTGAAAAAGGATGTGAACAGAATACAGAAAGCATGCTTGGACAGGATTTTTTTTTTTTTTTTTTTGACTGGAGCAAATGTCGAAATAAGAGGAACGATCTATGGAATGAAGTTTTGGGTTGGACTACAGTACCAAATGTTACACTGAAAACAGACCCTGTCCTTTCCTTTTGTGTTATCCCACTATGTGTTTGTGTACCCTTGTGTATTTGTTTTCTTCCTGTCTCTGTGTAGTTTCATAGAATTTTTTTCCCTCTAATACTAAGCTACAATCACTATGATGAGAAATACTGTTATCCTCAAATATAATTGGCATTAATAATATGTTATTTACCTTGTAAATATGCTTAGACATTATTTATTCTGTTTTGTTTTAATGCTCATGTGTAAAGTTGATGTTTCGAAAGTTATTCTGATCTTTTATGTATGTACTCATGTCATAATTCCTGTAACACTGATGTATATGTTATTTCGATTCTTTTGTAAAGCCTGTACTACAAATGTTATCTGTATTGTTATATTCTTTAATGATGTATTTTGTACCTTTGTAATTGTATTCTTATGTTATAAAATTGTAATTGACACCAGTTCATCATATTATTAACTTGTAAGTTCCATTTCACTGCACACGTTTCTGTTGCTCATAGTATATGGACAATATGTGAGAAGTAGGACTGTTAGTGTTTGCACGTGTGTTAAAAATTCAGCAAGGGACTAGATAACAGCATTGCTGGTTCTAAGGACAATTCCAAAAACTTTGTGAGTGCACAAGTGGTGGTTATGGACTTGCTATATTATCCGCAAGACTCTTCAACGGTGATTGTGCACCTGCACAGTCACAACAGATGGCTGCTGGCCATCTCTACAAGGACTACAGTGGGTCTGCATCTTTGATGACCCACCAGTACCATTATTTCTACAAGGACTGCAGTGCATCTGCACCTCTGGTGGCCCACCAATACCATAATCTCTACCAGGACTACAGTGGGTTTGCTCTGTGATGACCTACCTACCAATATTCTTCAAAACGTCGAATTACTCTGCTGTGGGTCTCCTTTGTTGTGGCCCATTACCTCTCTGCATGTCAAGAGTCAGCACTGTCTTTACATTGGAAGGACAACACTACTTCTTCAAGATTGCATAGAAATCCACTACTTCCGTGTGCATTTTCTTTTACTGCTCAGACTTTGAGAAAAAAAAACACTGCAATTTTACTGTGATGGATGATCAGGACTGTCTTTATGGACTGTGAGAAAATTTTAGCTTTTGACCAACATTGTATCAATAAGTGTGTGCATTAGATTTCTTTGTTATTGTAATTATGAAAAATTTTATCAAATCATTATTGGCCACTGCCCAAAACAATTTGTAAAATTTTTTGTGGGGAGTATGGGGGCTATGTAAGTAGGCTGTTTATGTTTTATTATGGGCAACATTACGTAGCGCTCTGTATGAAAATCACTGGCTGTGCCGTGTGCAGTCTGTGGCCAGTTTGCATTGTTGTCTGCCATTGTAGTGTTGGGCAGCTGGATGTTAACAGCACATAGCGTTGCGCAGTTGGAGGTGAGCCGCCAGCAGTGGTGGATGTGGGGAGAGAAATGGCGGAGTTTGGAAATTTGTTAGACTGGATGTCATGAACTGGTATATACATTATGACTTTTGAACACTATTGAGGTAAATACATTGTTTGATCTCTATCAAAATCTTTCATTTGCTAACTATGCCTATCAGTAGTTAGTGCCTTCCATAGTTTGAATCTTTTATTTAGCTGGCAGTAGTGGCGCTCGCTGTATTGCAGTAGTTGGTGAGGTAAGTGATTTGTGAAAGGTATAGGTTAATGTTAGTCAGGGCCATTCTTTTGTAGGAATTTTTGAAAGTCAGATTGCGTTGCGCTAAAAATATTGTGTGTCAGTTTAAGCCCAGTCACGTATATAATTTTTCAAAAGGGGACGTTTCAGTTTCAACAGTCAGTTCTCAACATTACTCATGCCATCTCTGTCTGGCCTCAAGCCGGCCGGTGTGGCCGTGCGGTTCTAGGCGCTTCAGTCTGGAAGCGCGTGACCACTACGGTCGCAGGTTCGAATCCTGCCTCGGGCATGGATGTGTGTGATGTCCTTAGGTTAGTTAGGTTCAAGTAGTTCTAAGTTCTAGGCGACTGATGACCACAGATGTTAAGTCCCATAGAGCTCAGAGCCATGCTGGCCTCAACATCAACAAGGTACGTCTAACAGTACAACGCAAGAAACAAATCAGCTTTCATTACTGCAAGGCGTCAACAGGTTAAAAGTTGCGAAAATGAACGCTCTGATTCCTTGAAAAATCTTTTCCAGGTGTCCTTAGGTCAACACTTTTCTCACTACCTCGTCACACTTCTAACAACATGTTCGTGACACAGTTGTACCACGGTTTTCCGTACAAGGTGGCGGCCAGTCAAGAAATATTTTAGGGAATTCGTTTAAAAATATTTATTTCGAATGCCTCAGTTAAATCTTTACAAGTATTCTCCGAGAGCAACTTCCGCTCTGCCTACGTCTCACAAGTTGCCTGCCTGTCAGAACCGAAGCTCTTCTCTCCAGTTAAAGCTGCTGATAAGAGACACCTTGTGTCCTCTGCTGAAACCACTAGCGAATTCACGACCTCTGTTTTGGCCAATAGCGTCGTGCATGGAATACAGGTCATGTATGTGGATGCTGTAGGGTTCTCCAGTGCAAAACACCTTTGCTTCTGCCTCTTGTGATCCAAACCACGAGCAGAACAGACAGTTTCATAATCGAATTCTGGCTAGAAATGTGTTTTACAAGAGTTTGAGCGTCCGCGCCTGCCACGCTCCCTGTTTCTAACTATGTGATCAAAATTATCCGGACACCCCCCAAAAACATACGTTTTTCATATTAGACGTATTGTGTTGCCACCTATTGCCAGGTACTCCATATCACCGACCCCAGCAGTCATTAGCCATAGTGAGACAGCAGAATAGGGCGCTCCGCGGAACTCACGGGCTACGAACGTGGTCAGGTGATTGGGTGTCACTTGTGTCACACGTCTGTACGCGAGATTTCCACACTTCTTAACATACCTAGGTCCACTGTTTCCTACGTGATAGTGAAGTTGAAACGTGAATGGACACGTACAGCACAAAAGCGTACAGATATACGTCGTGTGTTCACTGACAGAAACCACTAATAGTTGAAGAGGGTCGTAGTGTGTAGTAGGCAGACATCTATCCAGACCATCAAAACTGCATCAGGATCCACTGCAAGTACTATGACAGTTAGGCGGGAGGTGAGAAAACTTGGATTTCATGGTCGAGTGGCTGCTCATAAAGCACACATCACGTCAGTAAATGCCAAACGACGCCTCGCTGGGTGTAAGGAAAGTAATCATTGGATTATTGAAAAGTGGCAAAACGTTGTGTGGAGTGATGAATCATGGTACACAATGTGGCGATCCGATGGCAGGCTGTGTGCGTGGCGAATGCGCGGTTAACGTCGTCTGCCAGCATCTGTAGTGCCAACAGTAAAATTCGGAGGCGATGGTGTTATGGTGTGGTGTTTTTCGTGGAGGGGGCTTGCACCCCTTGTTGCTTTGTGTGGCACTACCACAGCATAGGCCTGCACTGATGTTTTAAGCACCTCCTTGCTCCCCATTGTTGAAGAGCAATTCGAGGATGGCGATTGCATCTTTCAACACGATCGAGCTCTTGTTCGCAACGCACGGCCTGTGGCGGAGTGTTTACACGACGATAACATCCCGGTAATGGACTGGCCTGCACAGAGTCATAACCTGAATCCTATTGAACCCCTTTGGTACTGTAGCGGCACCACTGTTTACAATGGGGAAATGTTAGCTTCAGTGGTTTATTTTGGAGTGCACAAATTACAGCCAGGCACAACCTGGTGACAGTAAGTTACGCTACCAGCAGTTGCAAAGTGGAATGGAGGACAAAGGGCCATAAACCCGCTGAAAAGAGTAAACACAGCAGTTGAAACGTGAAGGTACATGTACAGCACAAAAGAGTACAGCCCAACATCGTCTGTTGACTGACAGAGACTGCCGACATTTGAAGAGGGTCGTAAAGTGTAATAGGCAGACATCTATCCAGACCATCAGACAGGAATTCCAAACTGCACCAGGCGCTCTGCATCGCGGTGTAACTTGCTCGCCGGCTTTCGAGAGGGTGCGTTTCTGGATGAGGTATCGAATATATTGCTTCCCCCTACTTATACCTCCCGAGGAGATCACGAATGTAAAAATTAGACAGATTCGAGCGCGCACGGAGGCTTTCAGACAGTCGTTCTTCCCGCGAACCACACGCGTTTGGAACAGAAAAGGGAGGTAATGACAGTGGCACGTAAAGTGCCCTCCGCCACATACCGTTGGGTGGCTTGCGGAGTATAAATGTAGATGTAGATCCACTGCAAGTATTATGACAGTTAGGCGGGAGGTGAGAAAACTTGGATTTCATGGTCGAGCGGCTGCTCATAAGCCACACATCCCGCCGGTAAATGCCAACCGACGCCTCACTTGGTGAAAGGAAAGTAAACATTGGACGATTGAACAGTGGCAAAACGTTGTGTGGAGTGACGAATCACGGTACACAACGTGGCGATCCGATGGCAGGGTGGGTATGGCGAATGCCCGGAGAATGTCGTCTGCCAGCGTGTGTAGTGCCAATAGTAAAACTCGGAGGCGGTGGTGATATGGTGTGGTGTTTGTCGTGGAGGGGGTTTGTACCCCTTGTTGTTTTGCGCGGCACTATCACAGCACAGGCCTACATTAATGTTTTAAGCACCTTCTTGCTTCCCATTGCTGAAGAGCTATTTGGGGATGGCGATTGTATCTTTCTACGCCATCGAGCACCTGTTCATAATGCACGTTGTGTGGCGGAGTGGCTACACGACAATAACATCCTGGTAATGGACTGGCCTGCACAGAGTCCTGACCTGAATCCTATAGAAAACTTTTGGTATGTTTTGGAACGCCGACTTCGTGCCAGGCCTCACCGACCGACATCGATACCTCTCCTCAGTGCAGCACTCCGTGAAGAATGGGCTGCCATTCCCCCAGAAACCTTCCAGCACTTTATTGAACGCATGCCTGTGAGAGTTCAAATGGCTCTGAGCACTATGGGACTTAACATCTATGGTCATTAGTCCCCTAGAACTTAGAACTACTTAAACCTAACTAACCTAAGGACATCACACAACACCCAGTCATCACGAGGCAGAGAAAATCCCTGACCCCGCCGGGGTGGGAAGCGAGAACACTACCGCACGACCACGAGCTGCGGACCCTGTGAGAGTGGAAGCTGTCATAAGAACTACGGGTGGACCGACATCATATCGAATTCCAGCATTACCGATGGAGGACGCCACGAACTTGTAAGTTATTTTCAGTCCGGTGTCCGGATACTTTTGATCGTATAGTGTATGCGGTGATCGGCACCTTCTCTATGCTAGAAATACTTCGTGCATTAACTTTTTGTTCACAGAATCGAAAAGAACCTCAGATGAGTCCAGAATGTGAGAAAGATTATCTTTGCTTGTTCCTTTATTTATAGCGTTTTTTCTTTTACAAATAGTACATGCCGCAAACTTATTTCAGTCTTAGTTTTGCCTATATCAACCAGTTTTGCTCTAAATGGGTCGTATTAAAAAAAGTTTGAAAGGTCGAATTTTACGCGCATTAGGTGCAGGAATACTGGTACAGATGATGCTCCTAAGTGTCAAGAACAATTTTCGACAAAGTCACTGAGTTTATCGAAGAAGAAAATTAGTGAAGGATTGATGGTGGCCGGCCGCAGTGGCCGAGCGGTTCTGGGAGCTACAGTATGGAACCCCGCGACCGCAACGGTCGTAGGTTCGAATCCTGACTCGGACATGGATGTGTGTGATGTCCTTAGGTTAGTTAGGTTTAAGTAGTTCTAAGTTCTAGGGGACTGATGACCTCAGAAGTTAAGTCCCATATCGCTCAGAGCCAGTTGAACCATTTTGATTGATGGCGCTGTGTTCACTACCAAGGACGAGTCCTCCAGCGGCTTTAGTTTAGCTGACTTAGAAATACTTGCCCATGTGATTAATGTTTCATGTGCATGTCGTAATTGTGGGACAAAGGGCCTTAGACTGTATGATGACAGTGACAGAATTGACACTATAAGTAATGTGTAAGGTTTGTAAATATGATGTTCAGTTCAGGACTTATGCTCTCCATGGGAAGATGTATTAGGCGAATACAAGATAGTGTTACGCCATGAGACGCTTGGGTGTGGGCAGAGAACGCACAAATTTGCTTTGCGTCTTCATGAACATGCGTGCCCAGTGATTAGATTCAGTGATTACAACACAACACATCTGAGTGCTCTTGAAGGTGACTGCAAGGAGGACATGAGAGAAGCTGTTGAGGAAGCAGTAGTTATTAACAATGAAGAAGAAGAAGAACACTGTGCAGTGAAGACAGAATGTGTGTGTGTCTTGGATGGATACTGGATGAAGAGGGGCCAGACATCACTTCTTGGTGTATCTTCTGTCATTAGTGTGGATACAGGGATAATCTTAGACTTCCAAGTAATGAAAAAATATTGCTCTCAGTGTGACCCAAGACAGAACAGTGATGGCAGTCAAGAAGAAACGTGGCAGCAGGAACACAAGAAAGTATGCAGCAGGAATTACCAGGCGTCAAGTGGTGGGATGGAAGCACCTGGAATGAAACTAATATTCCAAAGGTCAGTTGCACAATATGGTGTTAGGTATGTGAAGTATATAGGTGATGGAGATTCCATTGCTTTTAAGACGGTTTTAGAAACCAAGTTTGTGACTCACAAACTAAAACTGAAAAATATGGAATGTGTGGGGTATGTCCAAAAGCGTATGGGAGGTATACTTCTCATACTGAAGAAAGAAATGAAAGGCAAGAAACTAGAAGATAGAAAGCACAAACAGGTGTTAAAAGATTGACAGGCAAGACAATTCACCCTTTGCAAACATATTATGGAAAAACTACCAGGAATAACTTACAGCCGGCCGGAGTGCCCGAGCGGTTCTAGGTGTTACAGTCTGGAACTGCGCGACCGCTACGGTCGCAGGTTCGAATCCTGCCTCGGACATGGATGTGGGTGATGTCCTTAGGTTGGTTAGGTTTAAGTAGTTCTACGGGACTGATGACCTCAGATGTTAAGTCCCATAGTGCTCAGAGCCATTTGAACCAATAACTTACACCATGTGAAAACGATGCAGGAAGCCATGTAGGCGATATTGCTTCACAAACTTTCCACACATGATAATTCTCAACATTCAGTTTGTGACATATCGTGGATCAAATATCTTCAGATAGAATCCAGTGGAAAGTCATACACTCACGCACGTGGTTTGCCACTTGCTGTTTTAGATGTTACAAATCCAACTTTCAGGTACCTAACCACTCCTGAACTGCTGAGAAAATGTGTACATGGGAAAACGTGGAATACAAATGAGGGCTACAGTACCTTATATGGATGCATTATCCAAAAACTGTATTTGTGTACTCAATTGTTGTGGAGGTAGCTGCACGTGATTCCTGTCTAGTGTTCAATAGTGGAAATGTAAGTAGGATTAAGTGCCTGCAAAGACTAGGCTTCCATCCAGGTGCATTCACTCTGAAGATACTCAGAAGAATCGATGTAGTGCAACTGAACGAAACACAGGCGGCAGAAGAGAGAATGCAAAAGTTGGCTAGGCAGAGGAGGCAGGGGAAGAGATCACTCCAAGAAGACGAGGAAAAGAATAAAGATAATGGATACGGGCAGCACTAGTCACTAGAGATGTAACAATATTACTAAAAATTGGAGTTAAATCTTCAAATGCGAATTGCCGTAAACTAACTTTTTTGAGTTATAAAGTACTTGTTCTCAGGAACTATGAAAGATAATATCCTGAAATTTGGCATAAGAGAATAAATTAGTGACTTACCAACGGCTTTCAAAAAACATATGCATCTCTCAAGCAAATTACAGGAGAACCCACGCTTATTTATATTGTGGCACGTAATGGCTTAAAGTAGCAGGCACTGTTTATTTGACCGCCGTGTGCAGTTTCAGATCTCGCTTGAAGTAACCCTGTAGCCGCTCCTGTGTGGCCAATAAATTAATCATCGCCGGCTGAGGTGTCGCTGTCATCCCTACCTGTCGCAGATCTCGTACATATCGACAGCACACGTCACTCGCTGCTGGGATCTGTCCCCGTGCACGTGTATTTTATGCGTGCTGGTCCCCTACAGCTCTTCACTCTCCCATCCAATATTTGTAATTCATTCTCGTCCACATGTATAATTGCGTCCACACAGCGTTAATCAGATTTCGCTACACTGGCTTTGCCCTTTTTTGCGCTTTGGATAAATGATATAGCGCTATGGAAAGCATTTACTGATCAGTCCTGTCAGCATTAGCATTTACTCAGCTCACTAAAATTCCAATATTCGGCTCTGTAGTTACTCTAATTTTAAGGACGTTACAAGCCAGTCTGATGTGAAGTTGTCCTCCACTCTTCTCCTGTCCTTCCGCAATATTTTCAGTTGGATTTCTTCAATAATCAATTAAATTATTCCAGAGTTTCGCTCCCAAAAAAAATTCAACTTTTAGTTCATCTGACATGTTTTCTGTATACTTACGTATTCGTTAACCTTCGAATTTCAATGAATGTCGCACTGGTTAAACTAGTGCATTTTTAATAATAATAAAAAGGCTATTCTACTTCGATTGCAACCTCTTTTAAGATTAAAAAATAATGTTTCATGGTAAATCTAGTGATAGTTTTCTTAATTTACTTGCTACAGGGAACATGCTTAAAGACTCTTTATATCTTCTCGTTACTGTGAATTTCAGTAGTCCTAAAAATGAGATGCCTACATTTTGCGTTGTTTGCAACATATTTTTCTCGCAGGTATGATTCGTACAGTGCCACTGCCGCTTTCTCCCTATCGTACCACTATCACCTTATCACAGTGTAGTAGGTGGAATCATAAGATTTGATTTCCCTCATCATAAACACGATTGTGTGAATCATCTCTATCTGTGCCTTTCTCATAAGGTCATTCACTACATTTCTTCAAGTTGCCTATTTGATTTTTTCGAGTCCTTCCTCGGACATGGGTGTGTGTGTTGTCCTTAGCGTAAGTTAGTTTCAGTTAGATTAAGTAGTTCGTAGGCCTAGGAACCCATGACCTCAGCAGTTTGGTCCCATAGTCCTTACGACAAATTTAAAATTTTGATTTGTTTCACTATAGGTTTCCTAAGCTACATTTCTTATACCCTTATACTTTTTCAGAATCATCTAGGTTTCGGTATTATTCCTCAAGTTTCTTTTTTTTCTTTTTTTTTCAGAGCACACATCTATTTGTCTGACGTGCGTATTTTTCTACATTAGTAGTTCTGTGTTTATGTTTCTACATTCCCCACGTTTCATATATTTAATAATACTGTCTGCTGCTTAACTGTCCTGACGTACTATCTATCTTCCCCTTAATAGTTTTGAACTTTTCACAATCTCAAAACTACTTTGCCATTGTCCAGTCCTCAGCAAATGGCCGTTACTACGTCACTTGAACGATTGTTTACCGCTATTTGTTTTCGGATCATCTATCTCAGCGCTCGTTTTTGTTGTCGAAAACTTGTTGTGACTCTTTCTGCAGGAATGACACATTCACCTCTTACTTGCTCATTTTCCTCAGTTCTGTTTTACACACCATTTCACATTTTCTGCTAAATCACTTTCCTTTTTCTCTCTGTAACATTCCTATTACATCGAAAGGCTTCTGTATCTCATGAGGTGCGTTAATTCCTTACAAGTACATTTTACTCATGGAAGTCTTTTTCTGTATCACAGAAATGAATTTGTAACATCGTTGACATGGCCCATCTTGGGATATACTCTGTTCTGTAAATTAGTTTGTCCCAGAGAATTCTACAGCGTAGGAAGCCATCCTGTATCACACTGTCTGTACGAAGAAACGCCAAGTATTTATTTATTTAACATTTCATCTCTTTATTCAGTGTTCTTAATTATCATTATACAGTTAACGTGTATCATTAAAATGTCTTAAAATCCACGCTGGTATTTCACCGGAAGTTAAGGGTCTATCTATATACCCAAGTAAGCCCGCCCGGTTAGCCGCACGGTCTAACGCGCTGCTTCCCAAGCAGGAAGGCGTGTCGGTCCCCGCCACGAATCCTCCCGGCGGATTAGTGTCGAGGTCTGGTGTGCCGGCCAGTCTGTGGATGGTTTTTAGGCGGTTTTCCATCTGCCTTGGCGAATGTGGGCTGGTTCCCCTTCTTACGCCTCAGTTACGCTATGTCAGCGATGGCAGCGCAAACACTTTCTCCACGTACGCGCACCACATAATTACTCTACCATGCTGACATTGTGGCTACACTCGTCTGGTATGAGACGTTCCCAGGGGGGTCCACTGGGGGCCGAACCGCACAATAACCCTGGGTTCGGTGTGGGGCGGCGGAGGGGTGAGTGGATTGCTGTAGCCTGTTGTAGGGTTGTGAACCACTGAGGCCACCGCGGGGATGAAGCCTAAGAAACGGTTCAAATGGCTCTGAGCACCATGGGACTTAACTTGTGAGGTCATCAGTCCCCTAGAACTTAGAACTACTTAAACCTAACTAACCTAAGGACATCACACACATACATGCCCGAGGCATGATTCGAACCTGCATCCGGAACGGTCGCGCGGTTCCAGACAGTAGCGCCTAGAACCGCTCGACCACACAGGCCGGCGGATGAAACCTATTCGTCGTTCCTAGGTCCGCAGTTCAATACAAAACAATACAATACATCCAAGTAACTCCTCTCACTACTGCATAAACGCACATTACCTCAGGAATATTATTTAGCACTATTTTATATTATTGCCATCAATGCTGTATTTTTACTCTTTCTTACATTTCTTTTCATTTTCACTTATATTTAATAACGTTACAGCAATCCATGTTAAGTACCTGAATCTGGAATTACCAGCCAGATCAAATCTTTCTGGAATCGCGAGCTCTGTTTCTTACGACCCGTAATGAAATCATTGTTAGTAAATAGAATAGGTAGAGGAAGTAACATAATGCAGACGCTTTGTTTTAAAATACAGCTGTCACTTTATAAACGAACGAATTTCAGTAGCTTCAAGGACACAAGATATGCAAAGGAAGGAAGATTAGGTTTTAACGTCCCATTGACAATGAGAGCGCTATATACCGACATCAATACTGAATCGGCAAAGAATGGGATAGGAAATCGGTTGTGTCGTTCTAAAGAAACCATCTCGGTATTCTCCTTTAGGTAAATTACGAGAAACCTAAATCTAGATGGTCGGCTGCGGATTTGAACTGCTGTCCCTTGAATACGAGTCCAGTGTTTTACCATCGCGCCATCTCGCTCGATACACACTATTCGAGAGTCATTTTAATAAAGTAAGTTATATGGAGTTTCAATAAAGTAAATTTGGAAACTACGTAAATGTTTGCCATCAGGAATACTGACTCTAAATTCAATCAGCAACCGTCAACAAGATGTATGTCCTATAACATTTGCATAGGTCGAAGGTCACAAACTTCAAGAAATATATGATGCATGACACTGTGCTGGCTTTTTTTTTTTTTTTTTGCAACCGGTGTCAGTTGTATACTATCTTCACGATGGGAATAAAATTACGAAGGTATCATATGTAGTACATGTCTGGAAATAAATTTAGCGAGGAATACATGAATGCTGCTAAGATCGAGACACAGTACATAAATCAATTTCAACAATAAACATGACTAAAAAGGAAGGTGTTAATCTTCTGTTTGGTCACATTTGTTGTTGAAGTGCCAGCCTGCTTAGCTGACTGGTAACTTGCTTGACTCCCATACAGTGGGCCTGGGTTCATCACCGGCAGGCGAGTGGCCCAATGTGGCGTCGATTGCGTTAAGACACGCACTCGGCGGCCAAACTCCCCCAGATGGGGCATTCCAGCCAGCAATGCCATACAATCATTTCATTTTTGTTGTTTTTGAAGTCGATTTACCTAATGTCTTTAGCTCTTAGTGGCAGTTCTTGTATTCCATGTGAAACGTCCCCTTAGAAAAATTGTATAAGACTGTGCCTAAACTGACACACAATGATTTTAGCGCAACGCAATATGACTTTCAAAAATCCCTACAAAAGAATGGCTCTGACTAACATTAACCTATACCTTTCACAAATCACTTACCTCACCAAAAATCTTCGTTACTCGAACTACTGCAATACAGCGAGCGCCACTACTGCCAGCTAAATACAAGATTCAAACTACTGAAGGCACTAACTACTGATAGGCATAGTTAGCAAATGAAAGATTTTGACAGAGAACAAACAATGTATTTACCTTAATAGTGTTGAAAAGTCATAATATACATAGCAGTTCATGACATCCAGTCTTACAAATTTCAAAACTCCGCCATCTCTCTCCCCACATCCACCACTGATGGCGGCTCACCTCCAACTGTACAACACTAAGCGCTGTTCACACACAGCTGCCCAACACTACAATGGCAGACAACAATGCAAACTAACTACAGACTGCACACAGCACAGCCAGTGATTTTCATACAGAGCGCAACGTGGCTTTACCAATATAAAAACCTAAACAGCCTACTTACATAGCCCCCATGCTCCCCACAAAAAATTTTACAAATTGTTTTGGGCACTGGCCAACACAGATTTGAAAAACATTTCATAATTATAATTACAATAACAAAGAAATCAAATGCACACACTTATTGATACAATGTTGGTCAAAAGCTAAAATTTTCTCACAGTCCATAAAGACAGTCCTGGTCGTTCATCACAGTAAAATAGCAGTGTTTTTCTCAATGTCTGAGCAGTAAAAGAAAATGCACACAGAAGTAGTGGATTTCCGTGCAGTCTTGAAGAAGTAGTGTTGTCCTTCTAACGGAAAGACAGTGCTGACTCTTGACATGCAGGCAGGTAATGGGCCACAACAGAGCAAACCCACCGCAGAGTCAGTCGAAGTTTTGAAGAATATTGGTAGGTAGGTCATCATAGAGCAGACCCACTGTAGTCCTGGTAGAGATAATGTTATTGGTGGGCCATGAGAGGTGCAGACCCATTGCGGTCCTTGTAGAAATAATGGTATTAGTGGGCCATCAAAGATGTAGACCCACTGTAGTCCTTCTAGAGACGGCCAGCAACCATCTGTTGCGGCTGTGCAGGTGCACAATCACCATTGAAGAGTCTTGCGGACAATATAGCAAGTCCATAAACCACCACTTGTGTACTCACAAAACTTTTTGGAATGTCCTTAGAACCAGTAATGCTGTTATCCAGTCCCTTGTTGAATTATCAACACACGTGCAAACACTAACAGTCCCTACTTCTCACATATTGTCCATATACTATGACCAACAGAAACATGTGCAGTGAAATGTAACTTACAAGTTACTTAATTTGATGAACTGGTGTCAATTACAATTTTATAACATAAGAATACAATAACAAAGGTGCAAAATACACCATTAAAGAACGTAACAATACAGATAACATTTGTGGTAATGCAGGCTTTACAAAAGAATAGAAATAAAAATGTTCACCGGTGTTACAAGAATTATGACATAAGTACATACATAAAAGATCAGAATAACTTTTGAAACATCAACTTCACTCATGAGCATTAAAACAAAACAATAAATAATGTCTAAACAGCTTTACAAAGTAAATAACATATTATTAGAAAAAATCTACAACATAACTCTTATTAGCTAAACACATAAAGATAGGAAAAACACAAATTCACATAGTGTAATAACACAAAAATACAGGACAGGGTTTGTTTTCAGTGTGACATTTGGTACTGCAGTCCAACCCAAAACTTCATTCCATAGATCTTTCCTCTTATTTCAACATTTGTTTCCACGAAAAAAAATCCTATCCAAGCATTCTTTCTGTATTCATATGTTCACATATTTCTTACCTCATTATTTATTTTCCATTATCTTACCTCATCATTTATTTCCAAGAAAATCCTACCTAAACCTGTTGTCCCTAAACCCTACTGTTTTGTTCATATCTTCTTTCAAAATACTTTTTTGGCCAAACCATTTTCTTATAGCTTCTCAATGCATTTCTTCCAATTCATCACAACTCGTTCTCTTATATAACCTACCCCATCTTAAGCTAACTTAAATCTACTGAGCTCAGATGCTAAACTAAGGGACGAGGCAATGCAGCAGCACAAAACAATTAACACAAACAGCAATGAAAAAAATGCAATTTGGCAAAGCTAGCAGCAGTAAATGTAATAACTTACATCTAAACATGACAAACCCACAAGCAGAAAAAATAGTACACCAAAGACAACAATGCAGATAAGGGAAATGTCTATTCACATCTTAATGTCTATGTAATTAAAGTGGTGCACCACAACTTATTCTACCATAAAAATTACCAAGTACTTGAAAAGTAAATTATGTATGCAGTTACTGTTATTAGTCCCTTCTTACTGTTCTTTCCTTTCCAAGTGCTCCCTTTTTTTATTATTATTATCTAACAGATCTGTTGACAGAAAGTGTTCACATTAGCATATGCATTTAATTTTATTTTATAAAAGCAATGATGCAACACACCTGGAAAACAGATATCAAATAAAATAAGCAACTATCTACAAAGTAAAGCATAAAATATCAATCAGTAGTCATGAGGCATTTCATAAGTTAGTAGAAATTCTCTCAATTCTCGTAGAAAGAAACTTGTCATAATCAGGTGTGCATATGTACGAATATTTCCCATCAGTTCATAAGCATTTCAGTAAGTAGCACAAAGTATGAGTAATCATATGTTTTCAAGTAATGAGCGTGTCATATTTGCGATGCTTTCTACAAAGGAACGTCAATAGCGAGGTTAATGGTCTCTTTTTTTTTCTCCACCTGTGCCTCTGAAAGGGACACACTAATGGCTTTTTCCCAGGCGACTATCACACAGCTGGGTGCCCACCACGCATTACGTGAAGGTCACTTAACTTTCCTACCGAAATATTTACGACAGCAGTTTCTGCTACAGTGGCAGTCTCATAAAAAATTTCACAGGTCGAGAATTTGCGTTACAAATGTGTAGAAACAAAATCCTATATATACAACAGTGTCCAAAAAATTTTCAGTGGCATTGTGATACATTCACACATGTACACACATTTCATAATTCTAAAGTACGATTCTTGGTTTCCAACATCCTTTTCCACAAATCAGGGTCCATAACCACTACTCATTATTCCTTACCTTATTATACATATACATATTCGTCGACACTTCTTCAATATTTCATCATAAGAAATACATAGCATAATCAAATTCCTCATATATGGTATCATCATCTTATTGATCATAAACATACCTCAACAGCACAATACATATCGTCGTCATAATAATATCATAACATCTCAGTCAATTCTCAAAATCGTCATAGATTCCTCCAATAATTTCAAAACCTAAAAAAAAGTCTCTACTCATTTCAATAGTGTCATCTACCTCAAACGTACTTTAAAATCATGATCCCATACCAAATACATCATTCAGAACTCTCATAGTATCACAATGGTTCTGAAAAAAAGTACAGACGAAGTACAATTTCATAAGTGTGAAGTTATCCAGCCGTGTAATTGCGTAAACATCTGTCACTGATGTAGTAAAAAAATGTTTGTTTCTCTGTTAAATAATCAGATAGCTGTGTAATTCCGTGTTAGAGGAATATGGTACCGATGTGTAAAGTTGTATAAGCAAATACCATATTAGCTAGGGCTCCTTGTGCTTGCCAGACACATGGTACACAAAGTAGGCGTGTACCCCCCTGAGGATTAATGTAATTATACCCTCAGGTGTTACAGATTATTGCAATGGAATGAAATGTATCACGGAAAAACTTTGTATCATTGTACTTCAAATATCTTTAAAAATAAATGTTTTAAGTACAAAATTAATCACTCAAATACGTGTACTGTAGCGCTAAACTGTGCGTCTTGTTGTAAGATAATCTCTGTGGAAGTGTCGTAGTTATCGTCCTCCAAAAGCTAAGTTCTGCAAAAGTCCATGTACTTACCTCATGATAAACAAAAGTGAAATGCTTTGCGTATAGATATCTTAGTTATTACGCTTATCGCCGTGATGAAGAAAGTAGTGTGCTGTATCGTATTGTTGTGCTACGGAAAAGGCTGTCTCATTGTAGCTATACCACAAAAGTTACTACCAAAACATGTTTTACTTTCCAGAAGAATTCTGAAAAACTGTGCAGATATAAAACAGATACACCACAAAAGCAACATTGTAAATTGTCACTCATTAGTAGCGTCGTGATAAAATCGTGTAGCTGTCACATAAACTAACCACTGTGTCATCTGGTATCTCACAGCGAGTACTTTAAATCCAGAATATATTTTCAAGTAAACCAAAATGTTGCATTAAAATCTCATTAGCAGTACTGGTAAATGTTCTAAGTATGTGAGCCTTATAGTCGTTACGTAATCGTGCAACTAACAAGCAAGGATGTACACACACAATAACACTGTGTCGTCTGTTCACAATAACAATGCATTCGTAATTTCTGTTTAAATAAGTTCTCTTGGTTCTTGACTGGATATTTAACTTCAAACATTGTTGCATGTTAACAGATTCTAAGTCTGACAAAGCATACTAGTAACGTGAAGTGAAAAGTTTTATGCCAAAGACGAAGTTAAAAAGCAGATTATCTCTCAATAAACAGTCTTACATGCGAAATGTGGTGCAATCTTTTACCCTTTCTAGTGCGCAGACTTTCAACTTGAAAGCAATTATCATGTTGTATACGTCGGTAAGATATGCTAAAATTTTTCTCAAGGTTAGTGTGTATGTTACTTTTCTCTGAGCCAGCCGGCGCACGTGGCTGCCTGCGGTGCGAGTCGTTGTCTGCTATCTCTTTGTTCGCGTGCGGCGTTATTGGGATTAGGAGACCTAACTTCTACAAATTCACCTTGTCGAGAGTGCCCTGTTCTGTTTGAATCTCGCCAGTTCTGATGCAATTCAGGTCTGTCGTTACGATCGTATCGTCTGTCGTCATGTTGGTAGATTCCATAGTTCCTCTCTTGTCGGTCACGTGGTGGAGTATTTCTCCCTGAATCGTAGCTGCGCGCTGGACGGTTGCATCTAAAGTTATTCTGTCTCCCTTGATAATAATTATTTTGGTTCCCATATTGTCTGTTTCTGTGATTGTCTTTGTGATAGTCATTACTGCGGAGGGGTGATCTTTCCCTGTAATTATTACTACTGTGCCAACGGTTGTCATACGGGTGGTGTCTGTTTTGGTCACGATTTGTGTTGTGAGGATAGCCTTGTTGTATCCAGTTATTATTTCTTTCATCGCGGAATTGTGACGGATGTGACATGTAATTGTTGTGTTCCTGTTTTCGCGTTCTGCGATTGTCAGTGTCAATTTCCAATTTTTGTAACAGTCCCTGAAAAACTTCAATGTCATCTTTGCAACATCCTGCCAAAATAATATGTCGTAAATGTTCAAGTAGTTTGATTAAGCAAATGCGGATGAGTTCTGAGGGGCTGTATGGGTGTGACAGGTACTGATTCTTGTGCAACATGTCTTCAAAATATTTCACAAGACTGGAAAATTCAGATTGTTCGAAATGTTTCATCATTATGATGCTATGTTTTACTCGGTCTTGTGTAGCTTGAGACCAATATGCTGAGAAGAAGGCATGATAAAATTCTCCTTCACTGTGACAATCGTGAATGACCGATCGCATTCTTACAGCTGGTTCACTCTCTAAATAGCCACACATAAATTCTAATCTGTGCTCTAATCACCAGTTGGTGGGGGGGGGGGGGGGACAATGAAAGAAATGATGGAGCCACGCTTGTGGATGAATGTCGTTGCCAGAATTCTTAAATGTTTTGAATTTGCGTGTAGTAATGAACAGCTTATAGTCAAAATCATCGTGTCGGCGAGTCGCATGTCGGTCATTGTTGCGTCGTTTCGGCGGTTCCATTTCAAAATTTGGTGCACCATGCCAATTTCTTTCATAATTTCCGTAATGCGCTGTGTTATTATTTTGCGGCTTTTCCGTATTTCTAAGTCGTTCTTCCCGTGTTGGAGCGCGAGTGTCCTCTGAAATACGTAATTCTTGTATTACCTGTGTCAGCTGATCTTGTACTTCCCGGATTTCTCTTTGGTGTTGTGTATTAATTTGATTCTGATTTTGCTTGAATTTCCTAATTTGTTCGTACTCTTCTGTGTCATTAAAGACTACCGGTCTTGCGTCATTCAGATTATCATCTACCTTCGTAGATAAATTATTTAGCTGATCCGAAAGTTCGACTACTTTCTCTGATAGTGAACTAATTTCCTCCATGTGTCTTTCTGAACCAATTTTCAGAGTATCTACTGTGTCCTTTAAGTTTTCCTGAGTTTTTGCAAGTTGCGGTAGATGCAATTGAGTCAATTTTAGCTTGCAAAGTCTCATGATTTTCATGAACAGTAGTTTACATTTCTTTTATGGCTGGTTCGTGATTCTGAAATGCATTTTCATGCCGCGAAAAAATAGGTTGCAAATGCTCACAAATTTGTGTTTTTACGTCGTTACAGACTTTTTGACATTTCGCTTCGATTTTATGTAACTCAGTAGTTAAATCTTCACGTGTTTGTTCAAGCGTAGTGTCTAACTTCCGAAGATTTTGTTCCATTGTGTCTAGCTTTTGAAGCATTTGCTATATTTGTCTCTGATTTTGTTCCATTGTGTCTAACATTTGAAGATTTTGTTCCATTGTGTCTAACTTTTGAAGATTTTGTTCCATTGTGTCTAACTGTTGCTGTGTTTGTCTCTGATTTTGTTTCATTTGCTGCATTAATTGCAATGATAATGTATTAGTGTCTGGAATTTGTTCCTCTACGCTTTTCGGCAGTGCATTTGCACTGGCAACATTTACATTTTGACGAGCAGAAAATGTGTCTTGACTTATTTGAGAAAACGGTGAGGACCCAAAAGCTGAGTCTACAGTATTTGCAATATTGTGTTCTGTCATTTCGGATTCCTGAGGCGAGCTGTTGCCGACCGATCGATCGATAATGCTTCCCTGATCACTACTTGTTTCACTGTCTACACCATTTCCCTATTCACAATTACCAAATTACTAGTTTGATCATTAGTGAATTCATTACACAGTGGCGCTAAAACACTGCTTTCGTCTTCACTGTCATTTCTCAGTTTACTTTGGATCCTAGTATTACGTTTTTCACACGCCATTATTGTCACAATATTTCACACGACAACACAGAAAAGCACAATTTGAAGAGCAAAATAAGAAAACACATTAACATAGCACTGAAAATAATATCTAGTTAATTGCAAACGCAGCTGCGAAATACGTGGTGCAAATCTACATGCATGCCACAAGTGTTTTACTGTACAACAATGAAAAACTACAACTACAAAGGAAATTCTCTCTATAATTACGCGCTAGCAATAAACAATAGCTACACTAATTACACAAACTACAAGAAAAAATCAGAAGATTCCAGTGAGGTAGCCTCGGCTGAGGGTCGACATATGAAACGTCCCCTTTGAACAATTATAGATGACTGTGCTTAAACTGACACACAATATTTTTAGCGCAACGCAATCTGACTTTCAAAAATCCCTACAAAAGAATGGCTCTGACTAACATTAACCTATACCTTTCACAAATCACTTACCTCACCAAAAATCTTCGTTACTCGAACTACTGCAATACAGCGAGCGCCACTACTGCCAGCTAAATAAAAGATTCAAACTATTGAAGGCACTAACTACTGATAGGCATAGTTAGGAAATGAAAGATTTTGACAGAGAACAAACAATGTATTTACCTTAATAGTGTTGAAAAGTCATAATATACATAGCAGTTCATGACATCCAGTCTTACAAATTTCAAAATTCCGCCATCTCTCTCCCCACATCCACCACCGCTAGCGGCTCACCTCCAACTGCGCAACGCTAAGCGCTGTTCACATACAGCTTCCCAACACTACAATGGCAGACAACAATGCAAACTAACCACAGACTGCACACAGCACAGCCAGCGATTTTCATACAGAGCGCTACGTGGCATTACCAATATAAAAACCTAAACAGCCTACTTACACATGGTAACTTTATCTTAAGACATGTATGACATACGATACATAGGCAATATTTTTTCTTCAGTCAAGGTCGTTTAACACTGAAACGGGTTGAAAATAAATATTATTGCAAATAGCATAGGGTCACGCATTTCTTGAAGAACTTCTCGTAAGTTGCTCAACATCTAGAACATTTCCTCAGATTTACTGGACTTCTCAGATTTTAGACGCTATTTCCAACCACTTTATTTATGTGTAGACTTGTTGAGAATCGAAACTACGCGAACAGTGCACTTTCTGGTGGAATTCACTTCATATTCGTTACAATTCCTCTTCATTCTCTCAGTAATCCAAAATCTCCCACTAATCCTTCATAACACTTCTTATAACTGTGTCACTTTATATTGATACATGTATGTATGTATTAAACCGGGGACCTAGAAACGATGGAGAGACTTTGTCCTGCCATAGCCCTCAGTGGTTCACAACCCCACAACAGGGCTACAGTAGCCCACCCACCCCACCGCCGACCCACACTGAACCCAGGGTTATTGTGTGGTTTGACTCCAGTGAAACCCGCGAGAACATCTCATACCAGACGAGTGTAACTCCAAATGTTTGCGTGGTAGAGTAATTATAGTGTACGCGTACGTGGAAGTGGTGTTTGCGCAGCAGTCGCCGACACAATGTAACTGAGGCGGAATAAGGGGAACCAGCCAGCATTCACCGAGGTAGATGGAAAACCGCCTTAAAAACCAACCACAGGCTGCCCGGCACACCGGACCTCGACACTAAATCGCCAGACGGATTCGTGCTGGGGGCCGGGCACGCCTACCTGTTTGGGAAGCAGCGCGTTAGACCGAGCGGCTATCCGGGTGGTATTACGTATCTGTACCTCTAGACATCTGATTAGCACTCACTCCACTAGGGTTTCTGTCAGTTTTGTCCACTTCCAGAGCAAGATTCCATTACCTTCACAAAGTCGATATTTTGTTCATATTCAGTTTGATTGTAATTAGTGCTTTCCAGTGAACAGCTAGATAATAATTTGAACCTTCTTACGAACTGAGTACAATATTCACAGAGACAACCTTCCCCTCAAAGCATAATTGCTCGTTACAGTCATTAAAAAATTCTGGGTTATTTGTTATGCAGTGGTCCTATGAGTATCTCAACCAGTGATGGCCGTTGTCGGCTAGTTGTGCGGGACCTGTGGCTAGGTCCCTTTCTTCCAATGTTTTGAAGAACTTCAGCGGCTTTACTCCTGGTGTCATGATGTGGAGAATGACTGCATATCACGACTGGTAGTGACTGACGTAACTATAACGATAAAACAGAACATCACGGATATCCTGCGCCTTCATACACTATGTGATCAAAAGTACCCGGACACTTGGCTGAAAATGACTTACAAGATCGTGGCGCCCTCCATCGGTAACGCTGGAATTCAATATGGTGTTGACCCGCCCTTAGCCTTGATGACAGCTTCCACTCTCGCAGGCATACGTTCAGTCAGGTGCTGGAAAGTTTCTCGGGGAATGGCAGCCCATTCTTTACGGAGTGCTGCACTGAGGACAGGTATCGACGTCCGTCGGTGGGGCGTGGCACGAAGTTGGCGTTCCAAAACATGCCAGAGGATTCAGGTCAGGACTCTGTGCAGGCCAGTCCATTACAGGGATGTTGTCGTGTAACCACTCCGCTAAAGGCTGTGCATTTCGAACAGGTGCTCGATCGTGTTGAAACATGCAATCGCCATCCCCGAATTGCTGTTCAGCAGTGGAAAGCAATAAGGTGCTTAAAACATCAATGTAGGCCTGTGCTGTGATAGTGCCACGAAAAACAACAAGGGGCGCTAGCCCTCTCCATGAAAAACACGACCACACCATAGCACTACCGCATCCGAATTTTACTGTTGGCAGTACACACGCTGGTAGATGACGTTCACCGTGCATTCACCATACCCACACTGATGACCTTTGCAGTTATGTCCCATAAGATTTGACACACATTTTGAACACCACACCCACACCCTGCCATCGGATTGCCACATTGTGTACCGTGATTAGTCACTCCACACAACGTTTTGCCACTGATCAATCGTCCAACGTTAACGCTCCTTACACCAAGCGAGACCTCATTTGGCATTTACCGGCATGATACGTGGCTTATGAGCAGCCGCTCGACTATGAAATCCATGTTTTCTCACCTCCCGCAGAACTGTCATGGTACTTGCAGTGGATCCTGATGAAGTTTGGAATTCCTATGTGATGTCTGGATAGATGTCTGCCTATTACACATTACGACCCTCTTCAAATGTCTGCAGTATCTGTCAGTCAGCAGACGATTTTGGCCTATACGCTTTTGTGCTGTACATGTACCTTCACGTTTACACTTCACTATCACATAGGGAACAGTGGACCTAGGGATGTTTAGGATTGTGGAAGTCTCACGTACGGGCGTATGACACCCAATCACCTGACTACGTTCGAAGTCCGTGGGTTCGGCAGAGCGCCCCTTCTGCTCTCTCAAGTTGTCTGATGACTCCTGGGGTCGCTGATGTGGAGTACTTGGCAGTACGTGGCAGCAAAATGCACCTAATATGAAAAACGTATTTTTCTGGGGGAGTTCGGATACTTTTGACTAACATAGAGTAGAAAGAGGGGCGTGGCAGGCGCAGACGCTCAAACTCTTTTATAAAACATTTCTAGCCAGAATTCGATTATGTTACCTCTCATTGATAGTATCTGGGTCCATTTTACAGCAGGACAATGTTCATCTTTAAGTGGTACGTGTCTCCATGAACCACATACGTAATTTTTAGCCATTTCCGTGGCCAGCAAGTTCCTCGTATGTGTCCCAAATTGAACATATGTGGGACCAGCTCTGACATCACCTCCGTCCCAGTTACAGTATCCAGTATATCAACAACACAACAGCTGTGTGCCAATGTGGCTCATCAGAGGATACAACGTCCTTATGACACCCTTCCCGAAGTAATTCGAGCGTGCATCCAGGCCAGAGGGTATTCAACGTCATGCTGGAAATGGGCTCATACTGCCATGATCATCGTAAATTTGACTCAATTTACCGAAATACACTGTCCAGTCACGTTAATGTGCAATACTTATTCACAGACGGCAGGTGACAGCACCTGTAGCGAAGAGTACATAAAGCGTGTCGGGAAGGACGCGGAAAACAGTGCACTCGTTATCATAATGAGGAAAATGGAGCGATTTATCGGATGTCCAAAAGGACATGATCATTGGCTTAGAGCCATGGGTAGAAGCATTTCTAAAAAAATTGCTTTGTTTTTAAAATGTTCCCGTTGTGCATTTTGCCAAAATGGCGCTTTTCAAAGCTGGTGCCGAGGTAAATGTTGCACCATAGGCAATAGATGACAGGGGTGAACCATGGCAAGTGTTGACTAACTGACTGCCCACGTCAAGCAAGGGGCTACCAACAGTGTTTCCTCAACGACCACTCAGCGAACTCCCAACCACACACAACACAACGATGGCAATCTACGCGGATGACACAGCCATCCTCGTGCAAGATTGGAAACCATCAAACATTACGTCACGCTTACAGACTGCACTCAGAGTGGCTGAGCCCTGGCTGGAGAAATGGCGTGTTAGAGTAAACGTCGACAAGTGCGAAGCCGTTCTGTTCACTAGAAGACCGAAGCAACTGCGCAAACACCGATACTGCAGACCAATAACTCTACATGAATGCCCAATACGTTTCCGTGAGAAAGTCAAATACCTCGGTGTCTGGGTGGACCCGAAATTACTCTGGGGGAGGACCACATACAACACGTGACCAACCGAGCAAGCGCGAGGCTCAGACAGCTCTACCCTATGCTCAACAGGCGTAGCACACTGAACAGAACGGTGTCGAGGTCCATGTACATGACACTTATTCGACCCCTGATGACGTACGCAGCTCCTGTCTGGGGATACGCTGCGCCCACACGCCTGCGCCGTCTACAGCTCATACAAAACAAAGTACTCAAAATCATAAGAAATGCTCCACGATGCACACGCATCGCGGACCTCCACCGGGAATACCGACTTGAGACTCTCACGGAGGTAATCCACAAACTCACCACAAGGCTATACAGAAACTCCACACATTCGCAGAACCCGTTTATTCTGAATCTGGGGAACTACGACCACAACCATAGATGGAAACATAAAAGACATACTTGTAAGGACCTAACATCTATGGCCAAGCACACGCAAACACAACGGTACAGGTGAGCCCCTGTTAATCAGACGCCATTACTGGATATCTAGCTGGAACACACTGCCGAATAACCGGCACCACGCAGAGAAGCCTTACCGTATACTGCATGCAGACAAGCTCCACCCCCCCCCCCCCCCCCCACACACACACACACAGTGAGATGATCTATGGCCGATCTCCCACTACTATATAACAATCTTGATTGTTCCAGCAAACTGGGATACATCGCCATCGGTTGCCACGATAATGATGCATGATTCCCATACTAACAAACCCAACCTTGCATGAACTATCGCAGCTAGTAAGCCACTACTGCTCTTACTACTCATCCCACTGTCGCAGAGGTTTTTTTCCCACGGCACGAGCCTTGGCACTCTTTTCCCTCTGCTCTTCAAATTGCTATCCTCATTCGCGTTTCGTCCACCATCTATCACCTGATGGACCGTGTTAATGCGTAGTCTTACCCAGACGCACGGATAACATCACAGCCCAGCATCCTGTGATCCACTTATTAGATAACTAACATGTTGACGGAGGTGACAGTAGAACTTTTGGTCTGGTCACCACGTTGGTGCGGGCGTGGAGGGGCCCCATCTCTATTTTGATGCTGAGTATATGCCTCTGCAGCACCCAAGTTGACTGCAGTTCATCGGTGACAATGGCTGGAATTTGCACTCTGTACAGCAGCTGGACGTCCACTGAGTGGCGAAAGGTGACCTTTCCAGCTGAATCACGTTTTATGCTCCGTTGGTTAGATGGCCATTGGCGTGTACGGCGCGAAAGCGTGAAAGCGAGGGTGCAGATCTGAGCACGGAGCGTTATGGTTTGGGTAATGTTTTCATGGCATTCCCTGAATCATCTCGCCACTCTGGACGACACATTGCATCATCAAAAGCATTCATCTATCCTTGGGAACCATGTTCACCCTGCACGCAGTTTGGTATTTCCTAGGCACGATGGAATCTACCAGCAGGACAACGCTACGTGTCACACAGCTCAGAATATGGGCGTGGTTCGAAGAGCACCAGGATGAGTTTAGCGTACGTCCCTGGCGACCACATTCCCCGGATTTATAACCAATCGAGAATATGTGAGACCACCTCGATCAGGCTGTTTGCGCCATGGAGCCTCAACCGAGAACCCAATGCAGCTGGCCATGACATTGGATATGTCATGGCTCTATGTCCTTGCCGGCACCTTCCAGAATCTCAGTCCTTCTTCCAGCACCTCTCGCAGTTCTACGCCTTGTAAAATGTGGTTATTGATCCGTCTGACATGTGGTCACATTAACATGACTGGGCAGTGTAATATGACACACCCTCTCCGTGAATTTTCATTTCGTGTCCTCCTCCCGCTCCGGGTGCTTCACTTATTTGCCAGACAATGTGAATGTGACTTTTCCGGCCGTGAAAATTTACATTTTACAGTTCTTCTTCATTATAGGAGCCACTCATACACAGAACGACGGTCCTCTGAAACGCCAAAAACACCCCTACCATTTGCGCCGCATCAGGCAGTGGACGTTGTAAAATATAGTATGACACAGCAGTATGCCCTGCAACGCGATTTTCCGGAGCACAGCCACGAGAGTTCCATGCTTGCCTTCCTGTAAGCTTTACATGGTCCGAAGACGTGGCAGCAGACGTTTTGTTAATAGCCCCTGCAGGCAAAAATCCATTTGGTACCAAGACTTCTAACGGAAATGTAATTAATGGATATAGCCGCTTTCTGATCCATGTCCTGTTAAGGCAGTGGAACGAGCTGGCAGTCTGATTTGACATTTATACCGTATAGCCATTTCTTGTTGTGTGTATAAAGGGACCACGCCTGTATAATTCAGTCAGAATATGATAGACCCATTGGAGAATCATTCCCTTTGTTGCTTCGTCAATAATCCTGCCTTATATCAATAGATGATGTAATCGGTCCTGAACCAATGAAGACAGCTGCGTTAATGGCGTTGCCGGACAAACAGCTTCTTCCATTGTCTCGCGGCACTTTCTGTTGACAGTGGTAATGCTCATTTTATTCTTTGACCTCAAGCTTGCATTGAGTAGATTTACTGATGAAGAGTTGGAACAGCAACACGATGACACTGTTCCCGCAGTGACGGCACTCACATCACAGTGCAGGTGTTTAATCTGAGGATTGATGGACTACTCTGTGTTTGATACTTTTGCATCTGTACATTGGCGCTTACGAGAAACCCACTCCTTCAGTGGTGGAACCGATTCTGTCTCTGTTAGATATCCCGGCACACCTGATTTGGAAGAGAAACTGTTATACCGGCAATCGATACGTAGTACGAGCTTTGAACAAATGCCAAACAACATCTACGTCTACATCCATGCTCTCAAAACCACTGTGAAGTTCATGTCACAGAGTACGTCCCAACGTACCATTTATTAGGCTTCTTGAGGTTTCATTCACTTACGTAGCGCGAGAATAATGACTACTTAAAAGTCCCTGTGCTCGCTGTAATTCATTTAATCTCGTCTTCCCGATCCCTTCGGGAACGACACGTAGGAATTTGTAGTATAACCCTAGATTAATCATTTAAAGCTGGTTCTTGAAACAATGCATGTAGGTTTTCTCGGCATAGTTTGCGTCTATCTTCAGCCGTTTGCCAGTTCTGTTCCTTCAGCTTCTCTGTGACACAATCGCGATGGTTAAATAAACCTGTAAACATTCGTGCAGTTCTTGTCTGCATCTGTTCAATATCCCCTGCTAGTCCTATTTGCTAAGCGCCCCGCAGACTTGAGAAATACTCTAGGATAATTCACACAAGTGATTTGTAAGCAGTCTCTTTTGTAAACTGATGAATTTTTCTACTAATAAACTGAAGTCTGCCACGTGCTTCACCTACGTCTGTGCCTATATGATTGTTCCATTTCATATTCCTACGATGTATTACACCCAATTATTTGTATGAGTTGACCGATTTCAATTGTGATTCGATGCTGTAGTCTAGGATTCATTTTTCTAAGAGGTGTACAATTTTAAATTTCAGAACATGTAAAGAAATTTGTCAGTCCTTACACCATTTTGAAACCTTGTCATGATCCGACTGAGTATTTGAGTAGGATCCTTCAGACAGTACTTCATTATAGATAACTTGATCATATACGAAAAGTCTCTTACTATTTACATTGTCCGCAAGGTCATTAATATACAACGTGAACAGCAAGGGTCCCAACACATTCCTCCTGGGACTCACCCGTAGTTACTTCTAAATCCGTCAATGATTTTCCATCCAGGATATCAAGTGCTGCGTCGTCCCTAACAAGAAATCCTCAGTCGAGTCACAAATTTCTATTCATAACCAAGACGATCACACTTTTGATGTAAATGTTGGTGTGATACAGAGTTAAATGCTTTTCGAAAGACGAGAAATACTGCAACTACCTGACTGCCTCGATCCACGGCTTTCAGGACGTCATGTGAGAAAAATGCGATTTGGTTCCACATGTTCGATGTTTTCGGAATCCATTCTGGTTGGCATGGAGGAGGTCATTCTATTCGAGATACGCACTTGTTTTTTGATTTAACAAGAACAGTTGCACCTATACCGTCCACATAAGGTGCATTATTGCCAACAGCTGATTTCTCACGTCAAGTAGAGTTTGTAAATTGGTTCTTATACCAATGGACACAACACCTCAAATTTCCTACTTTCGTGTTGTTTACAGACCAAACCATGTTTACATTGCATTTCGGTCACCAGACATAACACCAACGATCTATTTCTTCTGGGGGCATGTGAAGAGCTCAGTTAAAGATGCACCAGTGGATATTGGCTTGGATGTAATTGCTAGGATTGCCGCAATCAAGTAGTACGCCATAGGATTCTTGGGCGTGTAACATAGTCTATGGTGTATTGCTGTACACCCTGCCGTGGTCATGGTTGTAAACATTTTGTGCAATACCTATAAGAGGAGCAGTTCTGTATTTGTAACATACTGTACTGAAAATTGACAGAACATGTTACGTAAATTGTGATAAAAGTGCATTGTTTCAACTGAGAGTTGTTTTCTGTTGTATTTAGATGATTGCACATTAGAGGCTTTATCATTGTTGTGAACGTATTGGGGTAACAAACGGTATAAATTGTATTAGGTGACCATATTCTCGGAGACCTCGGATGTCACCTCTCATTTTTATTAATGCACAAATAATTAAAATTCTTCACAAATAAATGAAAATATAAATTCCTCCCTGAACTCATTGTCGCGTTATGTATCTCGCCGATTATAAAAATTCTGAGAAAAAAGGAAATGTTCAGATGATTATTACACTTCTCTACCGATCACGTGAAAGATCACTTTTGTTGCTGTTAGGCAATGTCTGCTGCGCACTTTATGACAGTATTGGCGTGAGAGTGTGTGCAAAGTATTGATAGAATTATTACCTGTAATAGAATTTCGTGGGTGCAAGAAATACGCGAATGTCAAGTAAAACGAAAAAATACAGAAGTGATGTTAATGTTCGACAAAATGTGTAACGTGGTTGAAATGCCTAGGCTAGCAGGACAGAGCGGATTAAGTTGTAGAAAGGGGCCAAAATAATTTGCTGTCAGTTGCACTCAACATACAAACTTTATTTATCAATAAACAATATCATAACAAGGATTCAAAACACTCAAAATTTTAGTCGACCTCGTTTGATTAACTTTAGATCGGCCGGAGGCCACACTCAAAATCCAAGACACACTGTCTCAGCAAGAAACTGAAGTACAAGGTTCTTCTGGAGGTTTCACCCAAGAATATTTACTAAATCTTTAATCTAAACAGGCTGAAGGCCTTAGCAATTTAATTTTAATGGAACTTGGCTGGAGGCTGCATATTAAGCAATAAGAAGAGTTTCAATCAAAAGGCAGAAAGCCATATCTTAAAATATTTCATGCAAAATTCGGCTGATGGCCCCATACAAAAGCATAACAATCTTATGCCTTAAGGGCAAGACAAGAAAATTAATTTAAGAAATATTGATACTCGCCTGAAGGCCACACACATCAACCAAATAACTAAAACCCAAGCAGGGAAATTGCTGTGACACACGAGGAACAGCACTCAGAAGTTTCCAAGGGTCGCCCTGGGAATGTAACACTAGCGCCCGTTTAGGTGAGACAGGCAGCCTGTCCAACGACTTCTTAATCTGAAGGCAACCCAAGTGGCAGACAGCCAACCGGCCAATGAACAAAATCAGTTCCGCTCCACACAACCAGCAAAACGACCACAAAATTTCAATATACCGACACACAGAATATTGGCACCCACAACGACCAACAACACCTCAGCTATCGAACTACACGCCGCGCTGGACAGCAACAACATGGCGAGAAAAATAGACTGCCGAAAATTACGTCAACGACCAGGGCAGGTAATCGGAACGTCAGCGGCCACAAGGCAGAAGATACCGCTGTTCAACTTCAATAACAGGGAATAAATTAAGTTAAATTCCACAGGAAGACGGCTGGAATCTTAGCCAACTTGAATACACTCACGTTATTACTCGCGGGAATGTGCCAAAAGCGACAACCAGGATCGAACGAAGAAATGTAAACAGTTGAGGCTCGATAGTAGGTTAAGTGAGGACTCAACTTTCATGTCCAAGATCGGTGGGCGACGAACATCTTAGCACTTGCAAGCAGCACCTCACACTCCAAACGCGCGTGCAGACCGCCAGCGGCCCTGCCAGATTACGCGCGACGGAGGCTTCCTCGCTGCTCCACGCCAACCGACCGACTGCCCAGGCCCGGAAACGGTGAAAGGACCAAATATACGTCGGCCGATGAGACGACCAACCGAACGACCAACCAACGCTCGTCCCACTCCAATCTCCCTCCGTCGGACAGATCATGTGTGTCGCCAGTGGTCGGCGAGCACTGGCTGTCCGCGCCTTACTGGCGCTCCGTCCCCGACTTCACTGCTACTGCGTCCCGACTGCACTGCTGGTCCGTCTCCAACTGACTGCCAGACACACGCCGACCCCGAAATACAATCGGTCGTCTCAGAGATGCTGCTGCTGAAGCTCAGGGGCAAGTAAAGCAGGAAGTTAGCGACGCCAGTAAATGGAATAAGAAAACGAGGTGGCAGTACCATAATAGAAGACGACAAACAATAAATGGCATGAACAAGAGCCGTGCACAGCTTAGTGGTTAATCACAATTATGCAATCGGTACTAATTTTGGGTATTAACAGTTGGTCCCAACAAAAAAAGTTAACAATAATAATTTACGACTCAAAACCACTAATTACGAGTATCTTCTTTAATTTAATCATCTTGCCACAAAATGTCAACACTAAAGGAGCGAGGCACTCGAACAGGTTCACCGCCATTTTTCAGGTGGAACAGATCTCATTATTGGCATGCTCCTCAACCATCTCTTGGAGCGTAGAAGACGGATCACGACACACATTTTACGCCAAAAATAGTGGGAGTCTGTGCTCAGCAACAAATATTGCATTTTGCGGTTTCTCTCACTAACATTTTCTTTTGCATTCAGATGAGATCACTCAATAACAAAACAGTTGCACAAGTAAAAAGTAAAAAAAAAAGTTGCAGTGCATAAACATTAACAGACTTTTTATACTATAGAGCAAACATTCAAAAGCGATACAATTAATTAACTATACACAAATTGCATTAACAATTTCACATCGCAGATTGCAGTCGTAGTGTAATTACAATCACATTATTACTCTGTAATGAACCGCCGGAGGCCACAACTGCTTGCAATACTCAGAAAATATTTCTGAACGTTTGCCGAAATTTTACTGGTGTAGTTCGAGCTCTACCTGTATTTTGAATATATGTGTGGATAACACATCCTTTGTGTCAGAAACCAGTAAATACCAAGAAAATTCACGGAACAGTTTCCGTGGCAATAGCGGTAAAATTATTTCGTCCCCTGTCAGTGATATCAGGCTGCATGACAGCCACGTTCAAGATAAATCCACTACCGTTTATTAAAATTATAACAGTAGAAATAATTATTCAAAGTTCTGAAATTCCGATGGTGTGTAGGATAGTGGACAAGAAGTCAGCACCACTTTTCCACTGTCTCTGTCCATGCCTTCCAAGCTTACTACTCTCAGATTCCCGCTGGAGGTTGAACGTAAATATGCATCTGCACTAATGGTTGTGCATTCGTAGCCCATCGAGGCATACCAATTATATGAATGCATGGTATCTGTTCTTTTGGACACGTCTGAAAGAACAGACACCAAGTGGAAACCACAGCTGTGATACATATTGACACATATTATTTAAACTGAAGGTGGAAGGAGGAGAAACGAATGGAAAGAGAAGGAACTGTGGATAAGCGGTGACGCTAGGTGGGAATGCGGGTCGGCCGAGGAGCGTGTCAACACAGTCTGCACACCTGTCCCAATGGTTAACACAGGAGATTCCGGGTTCGAGACCCGGTACGGCACTCATTATCACTCATCGCTGCTGATTTCACATTAAGTCCCGATTCAGCTGATATCATAAGTTTCTTCCCTTTCCTTCACTCCAAAAAATGGTTCAAATAGCTCTGAGCACTATGGGACTCAACTGCTGTGGTCATAAGTCCCCTAGAACTTAGAACTACTTAAAACTAACTAACCTAAGGACAGCACACAACACCCAGCCATCACGAGGCAGAGAAAATCCCTGACCCCGCCGGGAATCGAACCCGGGAACCCGGGCGTGGGAAGCGAGAACGCTACCGCACGACCACGAGATGCGGCCTCCTTCACTCCCTCCACCTTCAGTTTACACAATATGTATCACAGCTACAGATTATGAAGGATGTCTGCCCTTTCAGACATGTCAGAAAGAACATACACCACGTATTCCTATAAGATATAAGTGATTAATGCTGTGATTAATACTGCAAAAACCACGTTCACGTGGTCCTCACAGGTGGTCACTCTCGTATTACGCCAGACATACTGAAGCGCCCTCAAGTGACGTAGAAGAAGAATGCAAGTGCCATCTTCCGAGAAAAAAAGGATCATTGTTTATTTCTTGATCTTCATGTAACCGCGACTTTACAGGTGTCACTCGCAACAGTTTATTCAACGTTCTATTTAACTGCTTCCTTTTTAATCGCTCTTCAGATAAGACTGCTGCCTGTAACTCAGCACCTCCTTTATGTCCAGGCTACAACACCCCACTCAGTCTCCCAGTTCTTATGCGACGTCTTTTGTCTACAGTAATTAGACTACAGGACTGATGTACAAGTCATACTTGAAGGCTGAGGTCAGAGAGTGGAAACACAACCGAATTTTCATGGATTCCAACACTGGGCCGAAAGGAAAATCATCTGAAACAGAATGGAATCTGTGGATGTCACAAAACACCAACGAACCGAGTAGAAAACAGACTGGCTTACCTCCAGAATCCAAACTAAGGAAAGGAAACACATATGACACTTACACGGTTCAGTTTGAAAAAGGAGATAAGGCGTCACGACCCGAAATCAATATGATAAGTTTTGCAGCAGCATTGGAATGTGGAGTGAAAATGTCTGGGAGTTGTGAGGACGCTAATATTTTTTCCTAGATGACATAACTGTGTTACAAAAATGAAACTGACCCTAACTTATACACCAGAAATCCGCCTGGTATTAAGAAACAACAATAATAAAATGAGAGTAAAATACGCTCAAAGGCTAAATTACAGTCAACGAAGCAACATTAAAAGAATAAAGGCTGTTTGTCACCTAGCCGACTGGAGTGGCCGAGCGGTTCTAGGCACAACAGCCTGGAACCGCGCGACCCCAACGGTCGCAGGTTCGAATCCTGCCTCGGGCATGGATGGTTCAAATGGCTCTGAGCACAATGGGACTTAACTTCTGAGGTCATCAGTCCCCTAGAACTTAGAACTACTTAAACCTAACTAACCTGCCCGAGGCAAGATTCGAACCTGCGACCGTAGCGGTCGCGCGGTTCCAGACTGTAGCGCCTAGAATCGCTCGGCCACTCTAGCTGACGGGCATGGATGTGTGTGATGTCCTTAGGTTAGTTAGGTTTAAGTAGTTCTAAGTTCTAGGGGACTGATGACCTCAGAAGATAAGTCCCATAGTGCTCAGAGCCATTTTTTTGTCTGTCACCTAACTTATTTCAACAGGAAATCTGACACATCACAACAAAATATCATCACTTGTGGTGGCCTGCCTATCGGGTGGTGAATACTGAATGTTATTACACTCTCTGCCTACCTTTCATACACCGCCGATCTTGTTCCAGGTGAGATCATCCGCAATTTGGGCCTAAAATAAACTCCCAGTGAATGCGCAATGGTTAATTAAAATGATGGCCCTGACTAAAACGTTCTGCATTGTATTGTGTTAATGTCAGCTAATCTCTTTCCCAACAAGCTAAATGTAAAAGTTTCAATTCTCTAAGAGTCCCTGCAGTTTACAGAAAAAAGGTCCTGCTTTGTTCATAACTATTTTTCCCACGGTAAAATAAAATTGTTCAGTGTATTTAGCCTCAAATAAGTCATCGTACTGCAGTACTATCATTGAAACATCATCAAACCACAAATCACAACCAAAGAACTGTCGTAATTTAGTTCTGGTACATTCCGAAAAACGCTTGTTACGCGAAATCCAGCATTTATTTACCTATCTTTGAAGTGTTTCAAATATTTCAGGATTCAGATCAATAAATTAGAACAACTGTCTCGTCCTGGTACAACATAAATATAATACGTTAATCTATCTAATAAACAAACGCTGGACTTAGGGTACATTATTTCATGTCTCTGGTTCAACAGCAGTGGCGCCCTGACACTCATGCTGGCAGAGTATTGCCACTCTCCTGTTGCTGCTCATGCAGCCCAAGCCAGGTAATTTCACCTTCCCCCGCAGCTCTCAGTACTGCATGGCGCCGTATTATTCACTTCCTAGTACACATTTTCACGCACATTAACTCATGACACATCTCTTACTTCATTAGGCCACTCAGCAGTATATGAAGTGTGATTCAGCTGCCGTTACCTGTGGATTTTATGGAACCTCCAACGCCTTCAAATGCAACGTGCAGGAATTTTCATGTTCTCTCGCATGCTACGTGCTAATTATTAGCCCTAAAAACTAACCAAAACCTTTTTGGGAAATTCAGTGTAGTTAAATTTTGTACTGGCATATATTTTTGCTACAGGCCACTGTGTTTGAATTATTCAAGAAAAACGTACGAAAGTTACCTTCACACGCGTTTTTCTTGAGTAACTCGAAAACCGTGGCCTCCAGCGAAAATTAAATTTCCTACAAAAATTTCTATTAATTTTTTCTGTAGGACTAATATTTTACATGTAGCGATAGAGAGAATATGAAAACCTCTCGTGTGGTTCTTGATGGCGCTACAGGGAGCACAAAATCCAAACGCAGGGGCAGATGAATCATTCTGTATATTCACCTCTCATTATCAACTGTAATAGGAATAAGATCACTATAGTAACGGCCGCTCTAGGCGAAATGTTACAAAGTGAACTAAAGTACATCAGCATTCCACAATAAGCACTGCCAGATGGCACATATAAACTTTGCTAGAGCATCGGAGAGGATCAGGAGTGTTTCATTTGAGAATCATAGGTACTGAGCACAAGGCACAGCTATTGCCAGTGTCCTTTAATCACAAAAATTCTGCAGGCAGCCGGCCGGAGTGGCCGTGGGTTCTAGGTGCTACAGTCTGGAGCCGCGAGACCGCTACGGTCGCAGGTGCGTATCCTGCCCCGGGCATGGATGTGTGTGATGTCCTTAGGTTAGTTAGGTTTAAGTAGTTCTAAGTTCTAGAGGACTGATGACCTCAGACGTTGAGTCCCATAGTGCTCAGAGCCATTTGAGCCATTTTCTGCAGGCAGCAGGGGCCATGCAGGCCGTAACACTTCCACTGACGTTCTTCTACGCAGTCCCGGCCACCGCTCTCCCTCATTACTCGATCGTCTTCCCACTAAGCGGCCAGCAACCAGCCGACAGCCGCCAAGCGTCTTTCTTGTGCGTCTTCCGCGGTCCACTGGTTCCTCTGTCACTGGTAAAACTCCGCAGGGTCAATCCAGACGCTACCTCCTGGACACCGGTGCCAGCCCCCTTTGATTTTCCAGTGCTCTCTTGCATGCAGCGAGAAAACTGCATGCTGATTTGACACTGGAGATCAGGAACGGAGCAAGTACGAGACTTGTGTTGAGGGTTGCATAATCTACAAATCAAGGCGCCGCTGTTGCATCAGTGCTATATCGTCTTTCTTCTGTCCCGCTGTAGTTTCGCAAGTATGAATAATCGGTGCACCGAGGCGCTGCGGTTGCTTCATACTCGCCCACTCTCTCTTACTAGTCGTGACTAAGTACAGATGTTGAATGGACGAGCTTGCTGTTGTCAAGTGGCAGTGACAAGGCGAAACGAACGACTGCGACTGTCGAGATCAGACGGATTTTAACGAAGCTGTGTTTTATGACACTGCGGAGTATGTAAGGCGAAAAAACGTTATGCAGTGCGTATGATTGCAAATGTTTAATGTTTTCAACAGGTGAGTTTTAACCACCAGCTGTTTAATTTAACCTGTATACAATAGACCAAATTGGTTAACACATATCCTGTTTTCCTTTTAAGCTGATACAACAACAAGGTTGTCACAATGAAACCAACCAAACAACAACCGCAACCCGTCTTTGAAATATTTCAGCCCGTGTGTTGGGACCAACCCTCCGACTGGTGGGGGGGGGGGGGGGGGCGGGGGGAGGTGCCAAGTTTAATGGCTCATGTGCACGCGAAAGCGATAGTATAATTTCGGCTCAACCACTTGTTTATAGTGTAAAACACCAAGATTGACGCGTTTCGGAAGTCAAGCTTCCATCATCAGAATAATAAAAAAGTAAACGAACCTGTTAAAACTCGCTAAAACGGAACATGCACCAGGCACGATAAAACTGATAGTAAAATTAAAACATCGTGGCTACTTCCCTTGTTGTAGCCGTGTCTTCCAAGGTGCATCTCTCCATAGACGTCAAAATATAATAAATTTCTAAAATGGTGTCGCCTATGGTGTTTAACATCTAACCACAAGGCTCTCTCCTCTATCGTCGTAAACCGCCCGTGCGTCTTCGTTGATACCACACACCACGTAGCCAAACACGACACTGAAACGCGAGTGAGCTCACGCGCAAGTAAACAAGGAAGTCACAGAGATGTCCATACAAACAGATGACGTATTCATGTTTCAAGGACCTCATGAAATGATGGTATCCTGCCAATTGCTAAAAATTTAGTTACTAGAAGAAACCAGTGAAATGTTTGAAAAAGTTATTTGTATCACCAGTCAGCTGTTCATTCAGTGTGTTCTAACTATCCAAGCTATGTATCGTAATTTCCAGCTGTTCTAGTAGATCCAGCTTTTTGCCTTTCTCCTGTCTATGTAAAATAACGAGATCCTGATCTATTCCCAACATGGGGTGTCCCGTTTCCCAAATATGCGTGGTTACAGCTGACTTTTCGAAATCATTAAGCCGGAAAGCATCGCTATGTTCTTTGTAACGTACTTTAAAGGACCTACCAGTTTGGCCTACATAGCTTGCCTTGCACGTGTTACACTGAATTTTATAGACCCCAGTTCTGCCATATTTATCGCTTTCCTGCTGTAAATTATTTCTTAGTTTAAATCGCAGCGTATTATTGGTCTGAAAAGCGGTATCAACTTTAAAAGGTTTGAAAATGTTTGCCACTTTTTGCGAAATATCACCGAAGTATGGTAATGTGACTCTCGTAATATTATTTGCGGTATTCTTCCTTGCATTCGCGCTCTGTTTCTGTGTTATTAATTTATTGACAACGTTTTGGTGATATCCGTTAGCTCTGGCTAGTTGTTTCACGATTTTCAGCTCAGTCATTCTGTCTTCTTCATTCATAGGGACTCTAAAGGCTCTATCTATCAAAGATCTAAAAGCAGGAAGTTTCTGGCTATTAGGATGGCAGGAATTTGCGCTTGCACGCCTCAGCTAATAATGCGATTTCGGTGGGGGGGAGGAGGGGGGGGGGGAGGGGGGCATCGCTATTATCTAACACAAATATTATCGCAATATTGCAATATTGAATACAATCATGAAATGTATTTCCAACCTAAAGGAAAAACAGACAAAGAATGATCAACGCATTTAACAAAGACCGAAGAAAAACTGACGCGATTACTTGACAACATTAACCCTCGTTTGACAAAGCAAGTAAACAACTTGGCGAAACATTCTCAAATCTTACTTTGCAGCACGATTGGACAATATCAGATGTCAATGCAGTCAAACATCAGATAAAAGACGTAGTGTAACATCCACGAGATAAATTTTAGCTACAGTGCGACGAGAGGAAATTATGCCTCTAACAGTTATCAACATTATCTATCCGACATATGAAAAAAAAGTAAAACAAAACGATGATAAATATTAATTATTTATATAATATTTTATGATGTAATTGGATATATCGATGTGTATCATACAAACACAGTGATAATTGTAAATTCCTTTTATGGTCTGCGTTTGTCTTCCTTTGTTTTTACCTTGTGTTGGTTGGCTTTTGTAGGTTGCGGACGAAGACGCATATCAAACTGAGGTCTATTAAGAAATTGTAATTATTTGTTAATTATTACTTGAGAATAGAGTTCATTATTAGAATAGAGTTCATTAAATATGAGTGAATAATTATTTGTAACTTCAGTTCCTCTCTCAATAAGCATCATCTGTGTTAATCATTTCTTTCCGCTGCGAGGAGCGCAGCCTTTGATGATAGCTATTTGTATTGCGTTTTTATCTGTGTTTCTTAGGAAAAAAATCAAACGTTTGCTTGATGAAAATTAGTCTAAATAGTGCACAATATGAAAGTAAAGTTTAATAATCATTTCAAATACTTATCCTGTTAAAAGGAAAGTTCATCTAACAATAGAAAGTTTCTATAAACTGTCTGCCGCCATCTTAACAGTTATCTCAGCGGCAAATTCAAATTACGCAACTCCGCAGACATAAATGCCGAAGGTAATAAAATTGTGTAAAAATAAATGTGCACCGGTGGTCCCGAACTCATTTTAATGAAAATAGTTCGAATCAGATTGGTTCTTTAAAAACAGTGCTCATAGCACGATCCATATAACAAACTTTTTCTTGCTGATGTGTGGAGCCGAAATTAATTACGCACGAGTTGCGAAGAATATTGTTTCAGGTAATATACGTCAGTGTTGTGCGCGGCTGATGTTCGGTGGTTTTAATGATCATTTTGATGAAGATAACTGTTTCCATCATAATAAATAGTTGTATAGAATCTGTTGTATGATCTGTGATTTAGTGACACTTACACAACTTACAGACAACACTTTAACACAACGTTAACTTGGAGTTCTTTAGCAACTTGACCAAATCTTTAGCAGGGAGAAAAATTATTTAGTAATTACTCACTGTAATAAAATAAGATTATCATTTTCATTTACAAATTAGTTAAATACCAAACCACTGAATAACACAGCGAACGCCACACTAGCCACAGTCTGTGAAAATATGATTACTCAGATTAAGACCAATACTAGCGCAAACGAAGAAATACACACCAGAGTGAAGGATGTTGAATGTAAACTCAATGAGGTACACTGACATATACACGACAATGTACAGAAAGAAACTGACACACACTTTGCAAACTTCAATAAACAATTTCGGACTTGGACAGCACAGAAGAATAAAGATTTCGAAACATGTTTGAATGAGAAATTGCCAGCCATAGTGCAAGACACAGTGATTGATTATATGTCAAGAAACAAACAGATGATCGACCACACAGTACAATATACCGCATCTGAACAGACACATACATACAATCCTTCACCGACATAACAGTCTGACACGCGATTTGGTAACAAATTTTATCGTCATGAATCGCAGTGCACAGGAACACCGAACAGTGACACGAATCAACAGTTACAATTACTGCTCAGAAGACATTCACAACACCCACAAGAACACTATACATTCTCAGATCTCAACAGATGCAATGCCTGTAAGGAAGAAGAAAGCCTGTTTAAACACAGGAAGTTTCAACCCTTTATTTCAGGAAAGAATACCATACATCCTGTGATATTCCTTAAAGCATTCAGAAACGCCTTTCCTCGCTCTTGGAGCGATAGAAAGAAAATTTCCCAAATCGTTGATTACATTCAGGGCAAAGCTGCCGTCTGCGTCTGGGCATACAAAGAGAGTGACATATGTAACACATACGAGCATTTCGAAAATGCATTCCTGAATAGATACAGGTCAGAGACTGTTCAGGAACGCCTTAGGAAACAAGTAATGGAACCTGAGCACTTCAATCCAAAAAACGGAAATCTTAGACAATACTTTGAGAAATATCTCATCATGACCCACATCCTCGACGAACCAGCCACACTTCGGGACATAATCCGTTCACTCAAATCCAATTTGCCATTTCCTATAAAAGAAAAATTAGTCCATCTCCCAGAAGACGACACAGAATACTTTTTAGAAAGACTTGACGCTATTGATTTACTCTACGAAGAGAACCAACAACGCCACTCCCGGAACAGAAATCATAATGTTTACGTAGCGGCTATGCCGAACTTACAGGCTAGCCAAACCAATTCAGGCGCGCAGTCAAATTTTTATTTCGTGCAGCCACAAAATACACAGAACAAACACAATACAATGCAAATAACTACAGTCATCAAAACAACTGCACAAAAGGGGGAAATCCCTACAAAAGACGAAAATTTAATAAGTTCAGTCCGAGAAGAAATCATAATCAATACAAACAAAGCGCTAACAACTTCCGTAATGAACAATCTTCAAACAGAAAACAGTGGCAAACACACAATACGAATTACACACCATCACAAAACCACATGCAGAACCAAAACTTTTATCCACATAATCAATTTCACTACAATAAACAGTAGCAGCCACCGCCGCAGCCGATACAACATAACAATTATACAAATGAAAACTACATGACGACAGCATGTAATACACAACAGCTACACCAATATCAGCCCGGAAAATGGAGACGCCAGTACCCACAGGTAAATATAACTGAAATGCAAAGCGAAACGCCTCTTCCAGCTGACACTGACACAAAGAATTTAATTACCCTAGAGTTAAACTAGACGCAGTCATTACCGTGCCCCAAGGGAGGACCGAGGAATATTTGGGGGGCAGCTTCGACACACAATAGCTATTTGACATACCAAACACAAACACACTACACAGTAATACGATCAGATTCACACCATATGGATCACACGCACTATTCTTGAGATACAACGAACAAGGAAACTTGGCTGTTGACCTCACGAGTGTCGATCTATTTATGAAAAGACCCTGTGTGATCAAAACTTACACATACACCATTGAAGTGAAGCCCCACCAGATATATTTCCATAAGTCTTATAACGTACCTATACCTCTACAACTTGCAGTTTGGCACTAGTTAAAGCAAATGCTAGCATGGAGAATTACAGAACTATCCACTTCATCCTCTTCTAGTCCGTTACACATAGTGAGAAAACCTAATAGAAACATACGCTTTGTACTTGATGCCAGAGCTGTTAACCAGATAATATCACGTCAGAACACAACCTGAGAATTTAGAGGAACAGCTACAACGATTTTTGGGCGCAATGTACTTTTCTTCACTTGACTTGACAAATTTATTTTGGCAGGTACCTCTCACACCTGAGTTCAGGAAGTATACTGTTTTTATGTTTGCTGGTCGTACCTATCAGTTCTCTATATTCCCTTTCGGTCGGTTGATGGCATACTCATAGCCACAAAACCATGGACAGAACATGCTGAAACACTAAATACCTTACTACACAGATTTACACAAGCAGGAGTAACTGTAAACGTTAATAAGTCAAATGTGCCTGTTCAGAAATCAAATACCTAGGGCACATAATCAATACACAAGGCATTAGGCCAAATCCTACAAAACTTGATGCAATCAGACACTTACCAAGCCCTACCACTCAGGAACAGTTAAAATCATTCCTCGGACTATGTTATTTCTTCCGTCGTTTTCTTCCTGAACAACATCTTAACAGTAGACGCCTCTTAAATTTGTTGAAGAAAAACCAGATATGAATTTGAGATCAAAACTGTTAGAATGACTTTAACAGACTCAAAGAAGATTTGGTAAACTCACATATTCTTGGTCACCCAGATTTTAGCTTAGATTTCCGCATGACTTGTGATGCTTCAATGTAGTGGTCTAGGTTGTTGCCTATTCCAGATTGTCAAAACTGGTGATTCTGAGCAGATTAAAATCATTGGTTCCGCCAGCAGAACTCTTGCAGAATGTGAAATAGCCTATTCTACAAGATCGTAAGAGATGGAAAAGAGCCACCGTGGTACAACAACCGAGTTAGAAAACTGCTGCGGAAGTAAATGGAACTTCACAGCAAACATAAACATAGCCAAAGTCTTGCAGACAAACAAAAATTACGCGAAGCGAAATGCAATGTGAGGAGGGCTATGCGAGAGGCGTTCAATGAATTCGAATGTAAAGTTCTATGTACTGACTTGGCAGAAAATCTTAAGAAATTTTGGTCTTATGTCAAAGCGGTAGGTGGATCAAAACAAAATGTCCAGACACTCTGTGACCAAAATGGTACTGAAACAGAGGATGACAGACTAAAGGCAGAAATACTAAATGTCTTTTTCCAAAGCTGTTTCACAGAGGAAGATTGCACTGTGGTTCCTTCTCTAAATTGTCGCACGGATGACAAAATAGTAGATATCGAAATAGATGACAGAGGGATAGAAAAACAATTAAAATCGCTCAAAAGAGGAAAGGCCGCTGGACCTGATGGGATACCAGTTCGATTTTACACAGAGTACGCGAAGGAACTTGCCCCCATTCTTGCAGCTGTGGACCGTAGGTCTCCAGAAGAGCGTAGCGTTCCAAAGGATTGGAAAAGGGCACAGGTCACCCAGATTTCAAGAAGGGACGTCGAACAGATGTGCAGAACTATAGACCTATATCTCTAACGTTGATCAGTTGTAGAATTTTGGAACACGTATTATGTTCGAGTATAATGACTTTTCTGGAGACTAGAAATCTACTCTGTAGGAATCAGCACGGGTTTCGAAAAAGACGATCGTGTGAAACCCAGCTCGCGCTATTCAACCACGAGACTCATTTTCAGACCAATTGTGTGATTGGATTGAAGAGTTCCTAGATAACAGAACGCAGCATGTCATTCTCAATGGAGAGAAATCTTCTGAAGTAAGAGTAATTTTAGGTACGCAGGATAATATACATAAATGACCTTGTGGATAACAACGGAAGTTCACTGAGGCTTTTTGCAGACGATGCTGTAGTATATCGAGAGGTTGTAACAATGGAAAATTGTACTGAAATGCAGGAGGATCTGCAACGAATTGACGCATGGTGCAGGGAATTGCAATTGAATCTCAATGTAGACAAGTATAATGTGCTGCGAATACACAGAAAGAAAGATCCTTTATCATTTAGCTACAATATAGCAGATCAGCAACTGAAAGCAGTTAATTCCATAAATTATCTGGGAGTAGGCATTAGGAGTGATTTAAAATGGAATGATCATATAAAGTTGATCGTCGGTAAAGCAGATGCCAGACTGAGATTCATTGGAAGAATCCTAAGGAAATGCAATCCGAAAACAAAGGAAGTAGGTTACAGTGCACTTGTTCGCCCACTGCTTGAATATTGCTCACCAGTGTGAGATCCGTGCCAGTTATGTTTGATAGAAGAGACAGAGAAGATCCAACGGAGAGCAGCGCGCTTCGTTACAGGACCATTTAGTAATCGCGAAAGCGTTACGGAGATGATAGGTAAACTCCAGTGGAAGACTTTGCAAGAGAGACGCTCAGTAGCTCGGTACGGGCTTTTGTTGAAGTTTCGAGAACATACCTTCACCGCGGAGTCAAGCATTATATTGCTCCCTCCTACGTATATCTCACGAAGAGACCATGAGGATAAAATCAGAGAGATTAGAGCCCACACAGAGACATACCGACAATCTTTCTTTCCACGAACAATACGAGACTGGAATAGAAGGGAGAACCGATAGACGTACTCAAAGCACCCTCCGCCACACACCGTCAGGTGGCTTGCGGAGTATGGATGTAGATGTAGATGTACAGCAGAATTAAAGACCTCATCCATAGTCTGGGGCTTTAAGAAGTTTAATCACTACCTTTATGGCAAACACGCCAAGCTATATGCACATCACCAAGCTCCAACTTTTCTCCTTATAGGCAAGCTTATCAGCCCAGCTTGACATGTTGGGCGCTATCTTTACAAAATTACTTATTTGAAACAATACACAACAAAGGGAAAGATAACATCATTGCTGACACACTTTCCACCAATGTTTGCACGGCAGACAATGTGTGAGGAAATAATATTGTTTAATCTTAATACTTGGAAATATTATTCATTATCTGATTTATGTTCTCATCCTCACACGCAGAAGAATATTACTAATTATATTATTTAAACAAGCCTAAGAACTACGTTCAGAGAGAGCGCTGAGGCTCCGGAGGATGTCCAAGGTCACGCTAGGCTGTGGGGAACACGCCGACCGCCGCTTCACACTGTATAGGGCGCGGAACTGACGTTGCCGGCGACCAGAGATTTCGCCACAGGTCCTGACGCGCGACTCAGCGCGTTCCTGCGATGCGGACGCAGCATGGCTGTCACCTGGCCGCGCTGAGGAGGAGACTGAATCACTGTAAATCATCAATAAACTGATGTTCATTTAATGCTGTCTCATTGACGCCCTGGGCGTGACACAGGTTGCCGCCACCGCCTCTCCGCTATACCGACCTGTGCCCTAGCAGGCGGTCACACCCAGCGAACTCCTGTAGTTTACAGTCGCCGGTACAAGTACTTCTGGGTACACTAAAATGATTCCTTGAACCGCATTGCACGTGTTGCAACACTGTGGTGTTTTAAATCTTCTTATGTCAGCTTCTGCATAGATTTTATTTTTGAGTTCACCTGAAAGAAAGAGACCAGTGGCATCAAATCAAGATAACACTGAGGCCACTGATAAGATTTTCGAGTCGTATCCCGTGACTAGACAAGAGCTAGGCAAGCGCTTTCCTAGGCACAAACGAGTAGTTAGCTGGGCAGCAGTAGTGCTGGTATTGCAACACGAGAGCCTGAAGTATTTCGACAAGAAACTGTGTGCTTCTTTTACCCGTTTAAGTTTCTTCTGTGAAGTTAGGACGAGTCACGAACCAAAAACCCACTCTGATGTTCAAGCTGCCTCAGATAGTGCATATTCTCAGCAACTCAGTAATCCATATTTCTTGCTTTCAGCTTTCCATGCTTTGTGATGGTAGCTTCATTGGTTAAGGGTTTTTTTTTATGAAAGAACCTACTGTCCCGATGTCGCAACAGAGCCGAGCGACAGAACTGCACGCGTCTTCTGCAGTCCCGCAAGTGAATCTAGTGGGGAAGTGACGTGTGATAAGTATGGAAGCTTTTTATGCACAAAATACGAACGACACTTACTTGATTTATTCCAGCAGAACTCGCAGTTTCTTTGGAGTTAACATGGGTTATGAGCAACAGAATCAGGAGCATTTATTTCGTTCGCTCCGCTCGTTACAGTTTTGTTCCTTGCCTTCCGTATGGTATCACAGCGCCCTTCCAACAACGGTTTTCCCATATTCGCTAAATTTTCATTCTTGTTAGACACCGTCTGTCGGCGGAACGCATTTGTGCGTTGTCTTCGCGTTCCTTCACTGCTGTTTGTAAGGAAGTGGCATGTCTAGTTTCTCTCTCTTTTTTTCCCAAACTAACCAACACTCGACACTGGTGAACAAAGCAGAATTAAAGCTATAACTGCCTCAAAAAAAAAAAGTGAAGCACCTAGAAATGGAGGAGGAAACGAAACTTCAGAGGCCGAGAGGATATGTTTTATTATTTCCATCATTACAAAATAGTGTCTAATTTATAAGCAACTACATAGTATGAGCCCACTTACTAGTACGACGTTGCACTCCATGTGGCCTGCATGCATGCATTTATTCAGTTGGGACTTATAAGGCCGTTGTATCGTCTTTTGAAAGAAGGTGGCCCACAAGTAACTGGTCCTTGATATCCTGGTCAGTGACAATGGGACAAAGTTGACATCCGAGTTGTCCCACACAGTTTCTATTGGGGACGCATCTGGGGATCTTGTTGGTTACGGGAGTACGTCAGCATCACGCAGACAGTTCTTACAGAAATGTGCCGTGTCCGGACAAGCATTGTCCTCTTAAAAATTGTACCATGATACTGTTGTATGAGGGCATAGGATGTCTGTGACTGTTGTGCCGTCAGAGCTCCCCGAATCACAACCATTGTGACCTGGAGTCATACCCGATGGCTCCCCACACCATGATGCCAGGAGTAATATTACTGTGTCTTTCCAGAATAATGAAAGAATCAGATCGCTCCCCAGGTCGCAAGCATACGCGCCGACAATGATCGTCTGCGATTATGGGAAACTGCGACTCATTGTTGAATACAATGTGACGCCATTCATCGGCAGTCCACACTTCCCCGCTATGTACTACTCCAAATACAGCCCTTTGTGTTTTAGTTTAACGGCAGCCTACGCATAGGACGGCAATTCGCTAGTCAGGCTTCTGCTAGTCTCCTACTAATGGTGTGGGATGACCCACAATGTTGTAGGTGATTGACTGCCTTTCCTCGGATGCAAGGCGCAGATGTGAAATGGTTACAATACACGTGGTGCACAATACGCCGATTATATTTTGCGTCGATCAGACGTGGTCGATGGGAATCTTGATGATGAGTGTGCCTGCCGTCATGTTCTCACAGAGTCACTCGCTGGGCGACAGTCACATCTAAATGCACAACAAATTCGGATGTGTTTGATTTCTTCAGCTGGTGAAATGGAAGCCCTTGTCACCAAGCCTGCTAACAATACAAAACACGGACAACACAAATGAGTACTGGTGGCTGTCTACCTGTCGGAAAGAATCGCAACGCAGATCACTTACGTACCCGCCGATGACGTGTACGTATAACGAACCTACACTGATATCCGACCATGTCTTCTGGATGCTTCTCTTTTTTTGTCAGGTAGTGTATTTCCTTTATGCTCCTTTTGTATCGGTATCTTGATGTTGAAACACTGTTTCATTATTATCCGACGAGATGTAATCCGTATGCGGGAATGAAATAACGAACCTCTGTATAAGACAGTAATCGGTTACATATTCAAAAAAGATAAATCTTAAGTTCTCAATTTTGTAATTACTCTGAAACTAGTAATAGGTTTCTGAAGAAGAAAACTTCATTGAATTTGTTTCTCTCAAAACTACAAAACTAACGGAGCACTTGGAAAAGCTGTTGATACCGATAGTAACATAGCCGTGAAAGAAATCTATGCGTCATTTAGTGAGGACTTGCTCACAATTCATGTGTGTGAAAACAGAATTATTATATCATATACTGTTCCAGAAGTGTATTAACTGAACAGTTTCGCTGAATCACCTGTGTACAGGGAGTAAAGGACAACTGTTTACACAACGAGCGAGGTGGCGCAGTGGTTAGCACACTGGACTCGCATTCGGGAGGACGACGGTTCATTCACGATTCCGGCCATCCTGATTTAGGTTTTCCGCGATTTTCCTAAATCGCTCCAGGAAAATGCCGGAATGGTTCCTTTGAAAGGGCACTGCCGACTTCCTTCCCCGTCCTTCCCTAATCCGATGAGACCGATGACCTCGCCGTCTGGTCTTCTCCCCCAAAACAACAACTGTTGACAGCCGTGCGGGGTAGCCGGGCGGACTTGGGCACCTTGTCACGGTTCGCACAGTTCTCCTCCCCGTCGGAGGTTCGAGTCCTCCCTCGTGCATGGGTATGTATGTTGTCCTTAGCGTTAGTTAGTTTAAATTAGATTAAGTAGTGTGTAAGCCTAGGACTGATGGTCTCAGCAGTTTGGTCCTATAGTAACTTACCACAAATTTTCAGTTGCAGCTGTTTACAACGTACCACAATGGTGTAAGGGATGTCCAAACGAACAGTTTCACATAAGACACTTTTGGTCTATCAAGCTAGGAAATAACCTCAAATTGGCCTACTAAAGTCTTCTAGAGCTACATCTACACACATGCTCTGCAAGTCACGTGTGGAGGGTGCCCTGTACCACTACTAGGCATTTTTTTTCTGTCCCACTGGCAAAGGAAAAACAGCTATCTATATGCCTCTGTATGAGACCTAATTTCTCGTAGCTTGTCTCTGTGGTTCTTACGCAATCAGCTTAAGATGCCGATTCTCTAAGTTTTGTCAGTAATGTTCCTCGAGAAGAACGTCGCCTTCCCGCGCGGGATTCCCATTTGAGTTCCTGAAGCGTATGTGTAATATTGCACGTTTCTCGAACCTGTCGGTAACAATTCTAACAGCCCGCCTTTGAACAGCTTTTATGTCTTCCGTTAATTCTAAACATTCCAGCAATACTCAAGAATAGGTCGCACTAACGTCGTATATGTGGTCTCCTTTACAAATGAACCACAGTTTCCCAAAAATCTCCAAAAATTCTCCCTGCTACAATCCTCTGACGCTCGTTCCATTCCATATGGCTTTGCAACGTTGCGGCCAGATATTTAAACGATGTGACCGTGTCAAGCAGGACGCTGCTAATACCTGTATTCGAACTTTACTGATTTGTTTTTCCTATTCATCCGTATTAACTTACCTTTTTCTACGTTTAGAGCTATCTGCCATTCATCATACCGACTAGAAGTTTTGTCTAAGCTATCTTGCATCCGCCCACAGTCACTTAACGACGAAATCTTCCCGTACACTACAGCATCAGCAAACAGCCACAGTTTGCCGCCCACTCTGTCCGCCACATCATTTCCGTATATAGAAAATAGCGGTTCCAACACACTCCCTTGAGGCACTCCTGACCATACCCTCGTCTCTGATGAAGACTCGCCGTCGAGGCAACATATTGGTTCCTATTGCTTAGAAGGCTTCGAGGCACTCCCATATTTAGGAACCTATTCCGTGTGCTTATACTTTCGTTAACAGTCTGTAGTTGGGCACCGTGTCAAATGTATTTCGGGAATGTAGAAATATGGAATCTGCCTGTAGTCTTTAATCCACAGTTGGCCGTATACCATGTGAGAAAATGGCAAGCTAAAATCCGCACGAGCGATGCTTTCTAAAACCATGCCGGTCTGTAGACAGAAGATACAGGATATGCTCGCCGCGCTTGATTTCGAATATCCTGCCTCCTATGCTGTCCGCTAAGTCAGTCTTAACCGTTTGAAGTTCATTTCTTTTTCCTCACTAAAATAGTCCTTGAACCTTAAGGATACTCTGATCTTGATTTTACAAATTATAGAATTGGTTTTGGTGTAAATTCTACCTCAAAATTTTGTGAATTTTAACAGCGTAAAATTAACAATCAACTCGTTTTATTTCTCTGGCCTTCTTACTGAGATACCACTTTGCTTGTAAAGATTAATCTATACATAGACCGAACTGTGAACGTAATACATTTTTGCATAACGTCTAGACCAGTAAACGAAGACCGAAAAAGTCGATTAAGGGAAAATTTCGTGTAGTGTAAAGGCGATACATTTAAGAATCCAATCCCTCTTCCTCCAGCATTACACAGGTCACTCACAATACCACACTTACAAATTAAACAGTTCTCAGCCATTGTTTACAGGGACATATTTTACATTATAGCTCACTTAACAAATGCAAATAAGTCTCACTTAATAAACCGAAGATAGAGGCAGTACATAAACATGAGCTCCGTAAAGTTACGTTGTATATTCACTGGAAAGGAAATGCTGGAGACGTATAGTCTGTCTGTAAACTCAAAAGGAGCAGCGCTCGTGGTGGCCGAAACTGCCTTTTCTGGAAGAACGCTTCAGCTGCTGTGCAGGAAGAGTAAGAAGCAGTGTAGAACACTGCAGAGATTTTCACAGAATCTATGCATATCCGTTTCTTTCGTCAGTATTAGTAGTAACTCACACCTGTATTCCATACATTGAAACTCACTTTGTGAAAAATACTGCCCTCCGGGAGTGTGTACATACTGCGCCACGAGTGATTCATAAGGCGAGATGCGGAAGGGTAGGTGTAACTCAGAGAAACACTCTGTACTTGCGTCTTGTAACGTAGCAGGGTTGACAGTCAGATTATTATTTCTTTTTTGCCTTAATTTTTACTCTCATAACTAATAATGTAATTATATGTATAAAAAAAGGATGATTCACTCGTAAAAAAAAACAGATTCTGATAAACATAGTTAAGAAATGTTAAAAGACTAGTTAACATAGCATAACTTCCAGAATTTCTGAAGGTGATGAATGCAAAGTCACTGAATGATTTAAAAGTAAGAACTTCACTTGTCTCCTGTTATATCGCCTTATGAGCTCAAGTCGAGCAGATGTAAGTTTGGTAGTTGTAAATACATTTGATCGATAAAGGCTATTAGCTCCATCGTTGATTCAAACCTCAACCTATCACACTCAGGGCACATTTTACCTCAATATGGTTCTACAGACCCTACAAATGTAGGCATATTTAATATATGAGAAGAAAGGCATTCGCGACTGCACTTTTGTCGAAAACATTCTTCGATTTCTTGCTGCGTCTTCTTGTGTGATGGTACATTTAATGAAATGACGGACGAAATGGCTGTGAGATCTCCGTTGTCTGCAAAGCGGCCACTTTTTTAATGAAATATTCTTTGGAATGTGCTCTGATTTTGGTTCCTCTTTAACCATCTTCATTTATCCTTATGGTGACGACACTTTTATAGTCTGACCACACGGAGTAGAAGCTCTTGAACACTTCCTTGAACTTATGAACAGTATGTACCCAGACAACCAGTTCATTGCCGAGACAGAGAAAGATGATTGCAATTTTTAGATGTTTTGGTAAAACGGAAGTCGGATGGACGTCCCGACCACTCAGCGTGCCGCAATCGACGCACATTGATTTATGTTCTAGCGCCCAGAGTTATCGTCATCCAGTCCAGAAGAGAGCAGTTTTAAATAGTCAACAAAATTCTTCTGTGTTTGAGGCCGCATTGTCATATGTAAAATCCGACGTTTCGGTGACTGTTGCAAGGAGCCTTCCTCAAGGTGTATTGCAATTAGCAATACACCCCGAGGAAGGCGCCTTGCAACAGTCGCTGAAACGTCCGAATTTTACAGATGACAATGCAGCCTCATACCCAGAAGAATTTTATTTACTGTGACAACGGCGGCGGAAGCCTACGTTTACATTTTTAAATACATTGGTACACAGAGGATGAACTTCTTCTAATGAGAACCACTTCGATTCTGAAATCATTCATGTGAAGTACGTGTTCCCAAAGAATGGCTACGATTCACGTGATATTAAATCAGCGTTCTCCATGAAAAGGAAACGTGAAAATGGAGGACATTCACGTTGTGAGCCACCGACTGCATTTCTTTCTTTCTGAGACGCCACATCCAGCGAAACAGGCAGAGTCCTGGGAAGACGAGATATAAGATCTATTTTCCAACCTGCTAGGAAGATAAAGGGTATGCTACGTCCTGTTAAGCACAGTCTCGGCCTCAGCACCCCTGTCATTTCCAACACCCCTTGTGAGTGCGGAAGCAATTCCATCGGCCACTTCACCCGCATCGTCTCCGACCGCTGTGCAGAACATCAACGGCGTATTAAAAATCGAGAACTAGAGAAGTCTGCAGTTGCCGAGCACAGCCTCGCAAAGAAAAAATACTCTTTTGACGAATGAAAAGTTTTGTCCCAGACTACTGCACACTGTGATATTGCAACTGAAGAGGCTGTAGAAACAGTAATGTGCGAGAAGAACTTCAATCGTGAAATCGGATATAATGTTAGCGCTGCATGGAAGCGAGCTCTCGATGCAGAAGGGGCAGAGATATTCGTCGATATGTTTACGCTACAACGGGAATGGTGGGGCCACCAATGCAGACGTTGACAACATGTGTAACAGCATTACTTAATTACAATATGAACCTATATAAGGCCACCATGGCAGTAGTTTTGACAGTCAGTTGCTCCCGACAAGGAAGACGAAGGTAACCGACGGAAGCTCGAGGATTTCCCTGAACTGACGCGACACGAAGTTCGAGAATGTTTTATACAACATACTTAATACGTGTTCTTATCCCACTTCACATAACAATAAACATTCATTTTCTTCTATTACAAACTATTTTTAATAATCAGCTATTTTTCCAAATGCTGCAACCAGGAAACTGTTAGTACTAGTGAAAAATGAATAGGACATTTTGTTGTGGGAAATGTAACATAGTTTAATCTTGTGCAGAGAAATGTTTTCGCTGGAACTCGAGGTTTTTCAGTTGGCGAGGACAAACGTTAAAAAAGTAACCCCCAACATCGGTCATGATTTTTACTATGTTCTTCCTGATACTCCCGCCACCACTGTGAGAAAAAAAATGCAACTACACGAATTTTTCCGCTAATTTTCCTTATCTGACTGGACCAGCTTCAAGTCCTTTTTCTTTCATTATCCTCGAGGAAAGTTTTAAATTCCTAATGCGTTTTAAAAATTTTAAAAGTATGCTCATAAAAGCCGGTGACGTAAAAGGGCGACAATATATACAATCTCGTGCGGCACACTTGCGCTATAACTTATTTCACTTTTGTACTCCCATTTGAGATTCTGGTGAAGTATTCGCAGTTACGAATATGGGCAACCTCCATCTGTAGAATGGAAAGGCGAAATTAAAAATCTGTGCCGGACAGGGGCTCGAAGAAAGTTTGCCCACTTGCGGCAAGCGACCGTCTTAAGAATTTCGATTATCCGTATACACTTCACGGTCCATCCCAAACTTCAATATATTGTCGTGCACGTATCATTGATGTGTTCTTGTATACTTACAGTAATTCCTGTACATGAGAGACATTTGCCCAGAAGTCAGCAGCATGGTATCGACGGATAAATACGATATTTCATTCCCTGTGTTTGTAAGAAGTGCGATGCAATGTTCTTTCGGACATGAATGAAGCGCTTCAGTCCGGAACCGCGCTGATGCTACGGTCGCAGGTTCGAATCCTGCCTCGGGCATGGATGTGTGTGATGTCCTTAGGTTAGTTAGGTTTAAGTAGTTCTAAGTCTAGGGGACTGATGACCTCAGATGTTAAGTCCCATAGTGCTTCGAGCCACTTCAACCATTTTTTTAACATGAAAGCATACTTCTTACAAACGCAGGCAGAGCAATTTGAGATTGCTTCCCCACTTGGTCCTCCTCCGTAGCCGAGTAGTCAATGTGACGGATCTCATACAGGGGCCCTGTGTTCGATTCGGAGTACTGCCATGGATTTTTCCTTGATGGAAGAACTGGGACGGGATGTACTCAGCCTCGTTACGCCAAAATAAGTCCTACCTGATTGCGAGGTAGTGGCTCCAAGGTCGAAACGTCGACAACGGCCGGGAGAGAGGTGTGCTCAACCCATGCCCATCCATACTGCATCCGATGATGAATGGTGAGGATGACACGGCGGTCGGTCGAGTATGGCGTGGCCTTTAAGGTCTTATCGCGGAGTTTTCTTTCATTTCCCCCACATAACAGAACGCTTAGCAGATGTCGTCTACACTCCGTATGGTACAACGGGTATGAAGAGCCTATGCCGTATTCTTGAGGAAGGCTTGTAGGCGAACTGCCGAAAGGTTGAGAGACCCTGAGTAGGGGCCGCGGCTGGGCCGTCATTTGCTTACAGCCGGGCACGGCGCGCGCCTATATCTCCCCATCATGCGGCGCGGCGGCGCAAAGTGCGCGGAAATCGCCCGGGAGCCCGGGCCATCACTCCTGGTCAAGACGTCTCCTTAACTCGGCCGCTCTGCGCGTCCCCCGCTACGCGCCCCCATTTCCTGCGAGTGCTATCTCTGCCGCCCACAGCGCTCATCCGAGACTCGGACCGCAGAAAGCAGAAAATAATGGAGCCCGCAGATATGTAAGGCGGCCCATTACTTGGCAGGGCCATTTACTGAGCTAACGACGCCGCGCCCAGTCGATACTGCCGGCGTCGCGCCCGCTCCGCGAGGTGACCCCGCCACTGTTCTCGCCTCGGCGCCGATTGCTTCCCTCTCCTCCAATTGCTGCCTTAACGATTGCTTCTCTGATTACTGGAGCCCATTTTCCGCTTCTCGAGCTCCACCGAGTTCTCGAGTTGCCCTCCTGTGCACCTTGCGGACAGAATCTACCAGGACTGTGGGCAAGGCTAGTTAAGAACCCTTATTAAGTGAAAATGTTTTTGAAACTGTTGCAGTATAGGTCTTGACAAAAAGATGTGACAAAATTATGTCACCTTTGTTTTCTTTATAGTTTGTTCATTGCAAGACACGTGGCAGCGTGTCGTTCATATGCTGACGGGGAAAAACTTCGTAACTCCAAGGAGATGGTAGGCGTGTTTACAGATCTGAAAGATGAAATCTATTCAAATTTCGCGCCAGTCGCATAAGAGTGACGCTAGTAGAGTCACTATAAGAGTGCAGATCAGGTTTGCTTTAAACTCACGCTATAACGGTCGTGATTGTCTTCTAGATTTGGCGTGATGAGTTGACGTGAGTCAAGAATGCCTTTAAGGCAACAAAGACGCCATCATCAACACCTCAGTGAGTTTGAACCAGGCCGTGTAATAAAGCAACGAGATGACAGATGTTCCTTCTGCTACACTGCTTAAAGACTTGGCAGGAATCCAGCTACTGTGCATGTTTACTGGCAGCGGTTGTCACGAGAATGCAAGAAGGCCGGGCTCCGAATAGTCACGTGAGCATGTTGTTCGGTGTGTGGCACTGGCGCATCGTATTGCATCTGCAGCAGCAAATTTTAGCAGCATATGCACCGCAGTGACACGACGGACGGTTACAAATCGCTTACTTCGAGGACAGCTCCGAGCCAGACGGCCTGTAACAGGCATTCCACTGACCCCAAACCACCGCCATTTGCGACTTGCGAGGTGTGAAGCGAGAGCTCATATGAGGGTAATGTGGAGGTCTGTTGTGTTTTGTGATCAAAGCTGGTTCTGCCTCAGTATCAGTGATGGCTGTGTGCTGGTTAGAAGGAGCCAGTTGAAGGCCACCAACCAGCCTGTCTGCGTGCTATACACACTGGACCTAAACTTGGAGTTATGCCATTTCGTATGACAGCAGGAGCACTCTCGTGGTTCTCCCACACACCCTAACTACAAATTTCTACGTCAGTCTGGTGATTCATTCTGCTGTGCTGTTATTCATGAACAGCATGCCAGAGTGTGTTTTCCAACTTGATAATGCCCTCACACTAATAGCTGTTGTAACCCAATACGCTCTACAGAGTTTCAGAATGTTTCCTTGGCCTGCTCTATCACCAAGTCTGCCTCCAATTGAGCACATATGGGACATTATGGGACGATAACTCTAGCGTCATCCAAGTACAAATGGCTCTGAGCACTAGGTTAGAGAGTCTCAGGAAGCCACAGAAAGGGCGTCCGTCTAAAAGGGGCAAGGTAGAACACAGTAAGGTAGTTGTAGAAACGATCGGTGTTGTAGCTGTAAATTGCCGTAGCTTTGTTGCGAAAGGATCAGAGCTCCAAGCACTGAAGCTCAAATAGTTATAGGTACGGAAAGCTGGCTAAAGCTCGAAATAAGTTCAGCCGAAATTGTTTCAAACGACCTAACAGTGTTCAGGAAGGATAGACTGAATACTGTTGATGGAGGAGTATTTATTGGTGTCAGAAGTAGTTTACCGGGTAGTGAAACTGAAGTAGATAGTTCCTGCGAAATAGTATGTTAGAGGTCATACTTGAAAGACGGACTGAACTATTAATTGGATCGTTTTACCGACCCCCGACTCAGAAGATATTGTTGCTGAACCGTTCAAAGAAAACTTGAATCTCATTTCAAATAAGTATACTGCTCATACAATTACCGGCGGTGGCGACTTCAGTCTACCCTCGATATGCTGGAAATATTATACGTTTAAAGCCGGTGACAGGCATAAAACGTCATCCGAAATTGTACTGAATGCTTTCTCAGAAAATTATTTTGAACAATTAGTACATGAGTCCACTCTATGCGTAAATGGTTGCGAAAGCCTACTTGACCTCTTAACCCTAGACAAATAGTGAGTATCGTGACGAATACATGGATTAGCGACCACAAGGCAGTTGCTACTAGGCTGAATACCGTAACGCCCACAACCATCAAAAAGAAACGCAGAGTACATCTATTTAAAAAAGCTGATAAAAATGCTCTTTACGCCTTTTTAAGAGACAGTCTCTATTCCTTCCGTTCTGATCATGTAAGCGTAGAAAAGATGTGTAATGATTTCAAAGCGATAGTATCGACGGCAATTGAGAGATTATGTCACAAATTAATAAGTGATGGTACTGATCCCCCAAGGTACACAAAACGGGTCAGATCGCTGTTGCAGAAGCAACGAAAAAAGCATGCCAAATTTAAAAGAACGCGAAGTCCCCAAGATTGACAAAGTTTTGTAAAATTTCGAAAAATTGCCCGTTCTTCAATGACAGTTGCTTATAATAATTTCCACAACGAAACTCTGTTTCGGAATCTGGCCAAAGAGATTCTGGTCATACATAAAGCACACCGGACCGCAGCTCGTGGTCGTGCGGTAGTGTTCTCGTTTCCCACGCCCGGGTTCCCGGGTTCGATTCCCGGCGGGGTCGGGGATTTTCTCTGCCTCGTGATGACTGGGTGTTGTGTGCTGTCCTTAGGTTAGTTAGGTTTAAGTAGTTCTAAGTTCTAGGGGACTGATGACCATACATGTTAAGTCCCATAGTGCTCAGAGCCATTTGAACCCTTTTTTAAAGCACACCAGTGGCAAGACGCAACCAGTATCTTCACTGCACGATAACAACGGTGAAGTCACTGATGACAGTGCCACAAAAGCAGAGTTATTAAACACGGTTTCCTAAAATCCTTCATCAAAGAAGACGAAGTAAATATTCCTGAATTCCAATCAAGAACATAAAGTAGATATCTTCAGTGTAGCAAAGCAGCTTAAATTACTTAACAACGGCAAGGCCTCAGGTCCAGATTGTAGTCAGGTTCCTTTCAGTGTATGCTGATACAAGCAATTATATACAACCGTTCGCTCACAGAAAGATCCGCACGTAAAGACTGGAAAATGGCCTAAGTCACACCAATACCCAAAAAGGGAAATACGAGTATTCCGTTGTATTACAGGCCCATACCAAAATGGTTCAAATGGCTCTGAGCACTATGGGACTTAACTTCTGAGGTCATCAGTCGCCTAGAACTTAGAACTAATTAAACCTAACTAACCTAAGGACATCACACACATCCATGCCCGAGGCAGGATTCGAACCTGCGACCGTAGCGGTCGCTCGGTTCGAGACTGTAGCGCCTAGAACCACACGGCCACTCCGGCCGGCATCCAAGTACAACAGGCATGGAGCTCCATCCCACAAACTGACATCCTGCACCTGTACAACTCAATGCATGGATGTTTGCATGCTCGCACTCAACATTCTGGCGGTTACACCACTTATTAATATACCAGCATTTCATATTTGCAGTGGCTTATCTCCCTGTTAGATTAATCTGCGATCTCGTAATGTCAGTCATTTAAATATGTTACCGAGACAAAAGTAGGCAACGGCCTTGCCGCAGTGGATAGACCGGTTCCCGTGAGATCACCGAAGATAAGCGCTGTCGGGCGTGGCCGGCGCTTGGATGGGTGAACATCCGGGCCGCCATGCGCTGTTGCCATTTTTCGGGGTGCACTCAGCCTCCTGATGCCAATTCAGGAGCTACTCGACCGAATAGTAGCGGCTCCGGGCAAAGACAACCATCATAACGACCGAGAGAGAAGTGTGCTGGCCACATTCCCCTACTATCCGCGTACTCGGCTGAGGATGGTCCCCATGGACCACTTGTTACCTGAAGACGGAGTGCTTTAGACAAATATATTCCAGAAAATTCATTACTCTACATTAATTATTACTTGACGCTGCGATTTTTCTTCCGTCAGTATATTTCAGTAATGTGCAACAGCCCGATTCTCTGGATAAGTGTCTGGTTGAAGTCATGGAGTAGGAGCAAGTCAAGTGGGTCCACATCCATATTAGGACCGACCAGTGAATTTATCACAGTACAATAATCAATGGAGACAAATGAGGAAATCCAGAATTATTTTTCACACCGCAGTGGAGAATGCACTGATCAAAACTGTGTCCCAGCCTGGGATTAAAACCTGAGTCCTTTGCTACCTACTGAGCTCTCTGAGCCCGACTCAACACCCTACCTCGCAGCCAGTAACTCATCTCCTACCTTCCACACTTCACGAAAGCTCTCCTGCAAAACCTTATGGATGTAGCATTCCCGGAAGAAAGGATATTGTGGAAACTTGCTTAGCCACAGCCTGGGGGATACTTTTAGGATTAATTATCACTCTTCAGGGAAGAGTACGCTGATTTGAAGCTTCCTGCCGAATTAACCCCGCTCCTTTCATTAATAAAGCTATAAATATTTGCTCATTCGTGTCATAATGACCCGAGAGGTACTTTGGGGTATACTACTTACAAATTATTAAAAGTCATTCCGACTTCAAATTTGGGTTGTATTTGTTCTGTTACGCTTACATCTATGCTAGGATAATATAGTTTCGAAAGTATTTCCACCCACTTTTCCCGCAGTTAGCACCTATAACTTGTCATTTGCTCTTCACGTTCTTCGATAACTTGCCATTGAAGCGTAACGCATGTGAGATGAGACATGGAAACTCCTTGCCTTACTCTTCTTTATATGCTGATTTTCTTAGTAGCCTGATTAACGCTAATGTGTGGTGTATCATTCGCAAATACACTAAGGCGCCAAAGAAACTGATACAGGCGTAAGTCTTCAAATACAGAGATATGAACATAGGCAGAATACGAAGCTGCTGTCGGCAACGCCTATATAAGACAACAGATGTCTGGAGCAGTTGTTAGATCCATTACTGCTGCTACAATGGCAGCCTATCAATATTTAAGTTAGTTTCAACGTGGTTTTATAGTCGGTGCACGAGCGATGGGACACAGTTTCTCCGAGGAAGCGGTGAAGTGGGGATTTTTCTCGTAGGACTATTTCACGAGTGTACAGTGACTATCAGTAAATCCGGTAAAACATCAAATCTCCGACAACGCTGCGGCCGGTAAAAGATCCTGCAAGAACGAGACTACCCGACTGAAAAGACTCTTTCAACGTGTCATAAGTGCAACCCTTCCGCAAACTGCTGTAGATTTCAATGCTAGGCCATCAACAAGTGTCAGCGTGCGAACCATTCAACGAAGCATCGTCGATAAGGGCTTTCCGATCCGAAGGCCCACTGGTGTACCCTTGATGACTGCACGACAAAAAAGCTTCACGCCACGTCTGAGCCCGTCAACACCGACACTGGACTGTTGATGACTGAAAACTTATGCCTGCTCGGACGAGTCTCGTTTCAAATTGAGCGGATTTACGTGTACGGGTATGGAGACAACCTCATGAATCTATGAACTCTGCATGTCAGCAGGGGACTGTTGAAATAGTGGAGGCTCTGTAATGGTGTGGAGCGTGTGCAGTTAGAGTGATATGGCACCCTGATACGTCCAGATACGACTCTGGCAGATGACACGTATCTAAGCATCCTGTTTGATTACCTGCATCCATTCATGTCCATTGTGCATTCCGACAGACTTGGACAATTCCAGCAGGACAATGCGACACCCCACACGTCCAGAATTGCCACAGAGTGGCTTTAGGAACACTCTTGTGGCCACCAAACTACCCAGATATGAACATTATTGAGCATATTTGGGATGCCTAGCAACGTGCTGGTCAGAAGGGATCTCCGCCGCCTCGTTCTCTTATGGATTTATGGACAACCCTGTAGGATTCGTGGTATAATTTTCCCTCAAGCACTACTTCAGACATAAGTCGACTCCATGCCACGTCGTGTTGCGGCACCTCTGCTTGCTCGCTGAGGCCCTACACGATATCAGGTAGGTGTACCAGTTTCTTTGTCTCTTCGGTGTATATTCTTCGGTATACTAAAAGAAGTTCAATCAAAACTTCTTCTATCAAAGGCTGTTAAGATATATTTGCTCTCTTGAGAACTATGATTCCCATGAAAGCGCTGAAGCATATTCATTGCTCCGTTGTAGAACGTAGTTGATTTACATTTGGTCCATTTTGCTGTGTCACTTCTAAAGTCAACTTATTGCTCTCAGTGTTTAAAATGTAATGTATTTTCAGTGCCTTTGATATTAATTTTGGAGTGTTAGCTTGGTACCTCACAAAGAGGCGGCTGATAGGTCTGTACTATTTTTCGAGTGTCGTCAGTCTCGTTACTTGTGAAGTAAAAGCAACTGTAGCATTGTTCCAGTTTTGGAGAATTATCTTTCCCTGCAGACATTCAGTACACAGAACTTTCTAATCCCTGACGTGGTACAACGCATGACGCTGAAACTGTCTTAAAGAACAAGGACTGTTCGCGTAAAGCACATAGTTTTGTGATTAACTTTAACGTCACTACGCTTCGTCGCTGAAGGAAATCGTACTGAGCTCAGAATTTTCACAATTATCAACAATCCGCTGAAGCCACCTGCTATAAGTCTGAGCTGTTTTTACCACGATTTTATTAGTTCACTTTCTTGTCTGTTTAACTGTAGCGCACAAATTTTGTAATTGATTGTAAACTAACTTCGCTATGAGCTAGGTACTTGAAATTTTAAACATAACTCAGAAATGGATGACAAGATAAAATTAACTCACTTCCTTGTATCGTGTGTGGCGGAAGGTACTTTGTTAACCACTGGTCATTTCCCAATTAGCCAGAGACTAGAAACTTTCATCATAATCGAGAACTAAATGATAATTTATTTTCTGAAGTGTGACGGAGGGAACTTTGCGTACCACTACTATTTCCCACTTTTCCTTTTCCAATCGTGATGGTTCGCGGGAAGAACGATTGCTGATAAGCTTCCTTCACAGTCTTTTCGCGAGATATTCTCCTGGCCCTATACAGACTCCTAACGCCATACAGATATTCTTGAAAATTTGTGAGTGTGAATTTTTAACAGCTATTTAAGTACTTGTAAGCTTTAAAATGAAAACCTTGGGTTACATTCAATACATCATTTATGAAAGACTAGTTTACGTTTATACTGTTATACTACTTACTAAATGATGCGTGAATAGTTCACCTCCTTAGTATTAACTATTGCAGGCGTCTCACGTTCTTCATTTCAAATCTCACAAGTATTTTCAAAGCTATAAAAAATTCATAGTCACAAGTTACCAGGACCATCTGTATGGGGTCAGGAATCTGTATGGGCCAAGGAGAAACTATTCTATCCCTTTTAGTCTGATTTAAAAACGTGTTATACGAAAAATTAATTTTATTTAAATAATTATTTATATTTCATTGGCCCATCAGTTTATGCACTCAACTAATATAATGGGTTCTGGAGCACTTCCATACGAAATACTGACCGCTTTGATACACGTATACATCTCTCAACGTTTGTAAATGTGAATTCCGTGTCACTGTCCCGACTGCTGTGAGTTTACGCTATCCTGGACGTTTTCCCGACTTTGGCCTTATTCTCGAAAACGATTAATGTTGCCGGTAAATTATTATGTACTCTCGCCTCAGAATATTTATGACGAAAATCGACTTTAACGCGTGCTTGAAAACGATAATGAAATATTGTTTCATAGAAAAAACAAGTTCCCCTTGGCGACTAAATTACATTTACAATATTCCGCTATGTCTGGTGGGTTTCGTCGCTGTTAGCATAACTACAATTCCGCCTGTTTCTAGAATACATGATTACAGGGGATCAGCATTTAGTGCAGACCAGGCAGTTGACATTCAACACAAATAAAAGTAATGGTTCAAATGGCTCTAAGCACTATGGGACTTATCTGACGTCATCAGTCCCCTAGACTTAGAACTACTTAAACCTAACTAAACTAAGGACATCACACACATCCATGCCCGAGGCAGGATTCGAACCTGCGACCGTAGCGGTCGCGCGATTCCAGACTGAAGCGCCTAGAACCGCTCGGCCACTTCGGCCGGCTAAAAGTAATGTATTGCCCGTAGATAGACGTTCAATTACACGACTGGCGCTCAATCACTGGAAACAGTTACATCTGTTAAACACCCAGAATTAGGTGTCACAAGTGATTTAAAGTACTACGACCAAATAAAACTACTTGTGTAAAAGGTAGATATCAAACTAAAAGCTAGTTTTAAGAAAAACAGTTACACTCGCAAATTCAACTTCCTGGCAAACCCTTTGGCCAAATCTTGAATTTTCCCCGTAAGTACTGGATCTCCACCATATAGTTAACAGATATAGAAGGTGCAAAACAAGATAAGGACGTATAGTCACGGGTTTACTTACTTAGCCGAGAGTGCCACTGAGACTTTCCAACTCCAGTGCAAGAAACTACAAGAGCGCATCATGGAGAGACTTTTCCTTAAAAATTGTCAGAGTTTCCTTTCGAATACCACACAATCATCGTATTACTTAGTTATATACCTAACGAAAAGACCAAAACAGTTAAACCAGTGAAATTCGACCACATTCGTGTTTTGACCAACATTCGCTTTTCCAGCATGAATGGTAAAAGGAGGAAATGAAAGTGACACTTGACGTAACCTCCTCGTTTTCTGAGTAGCACATAGATGAAAATTTTTATGTCGGTTACAACCACAATTCGACTTAAAACTATAGTTGAGTTGATGTGCATGGCTTTTAAATCTCAATTTTACATTAAGACTGGATTCCAATCTGTTCTCTATTCAGAATTTAAGGTTAATTTTCACTGTCTTATGTCGAAGTGCATTTCAGTAATATAATCATTATGCAGGAGACAACTCTGCTTCAATTCGCTTTTCCTACCCCTCAATGACTTGATGTCCATTTACTCGAACGCTGATTGTTTTGTTAGGAACTATTCGTCCAGTCGTTAGGGAGTCGCCTCCGAGGCTCCAACAACAGCAAGCCAACAGCATCCCCATCAGTTTATAAAACTGACTTAAATACAGCGCTGCTTTGGGGAATTTTCATAATAGTTTTAGCGTTGTGCTTCTTTCTGAAATGCGACGTGACTTTGTGAAACTTCGTGGTTGCTGAAAACAGTCTGTGTCGGAATTAAACGTGAGAGGGAACCACCCTTCAGAACTAGGACTGGATTGAATGTACAAAACGGATTAAATTTACGTCTTAGAAATTTGCGGCCCTAGCAGTGAATCTTGAGTCGGGGTATTCGCAATTCTTTCGTTCAAAAACCTGATCACGATAGAGGCTTTGCTAACTACTTTAATCAAAAACAGGATTTGCACAACTGAATTTATTGCACAACTTTAAATGCAAAAAACATGACATAGGGGTAACACGAAATTACTTGGCGCACAATTAAGGTGAAGATCAGAAAAAACAACTGTTGGCAAAGTTAATTGGTACGGAAATGGAGCTTGCTACCACCATCTCCATTTTCTAATCAATTTACCGCTACCTGTCTACACATTTTAACGGTGATTGTATGGCGCGATACTGAAGTTATCCACGCTACTGTATAGTACTGCCGGAACTGAGAAGGCTGTTTCGTAGACGATGTTAAATCCCTAAGTGCCATTAATCCTAATGTACCAGTGCTGCAAGTTTCTCTCACTGTGTTGGTTGATACAACGTGAGTAGACCGCTGACGGCGTGGAATGCGCTTTTAGAAGTGCTCTGCTACGAACTCGAAAATTGGACTCAGTCATACTCCACTGCAGAGGAGAGCTGCCTTCAAAATGTGCCGTCGCGGTTGAGTGTGACGTCACAAACGTTTCGTACCGTCTCGGAAGCTGGAGTCCCTTTACGTATCGTGTCCGAAGCGCAACTCCTCCATTTTTAGAAGCTAGCATGAAGTCTGTCCGTATAAAAATATGGCATTTCAGTCTTTGATCGCTATTTTTTCATTTTTAATAACCGGTTTCAGGCTAGCTGCCCATCTTCAGATAATATATTGCAGTTACAGAGTAACTATTATGTTATGACAGCGAACCAGTAGTTCTGTACGGTCAGGTTACTCTGTAACTTCAATATATGATCTGAAGATGGGCAGTTAGCCTGAAACCGGTTATGAAAATAAAAAAATTGCGATCAAAGACAGAAATGCCATATTCTTAGTCAAAGAACGATCGCAGCTATCCCTGTAAGACAATTATGTCTAGTTTTGATAGAAGTCTGTCTGTGTTTCGCGCCTCGAAAACTTAGTCTGTCGAAGCTCAAAAAGTAACACCTTCTCCACCAACGGCGTAACTATTTTGTTGTTAAAAAGCTCCCACCAGAAACCGACAAAATGCCAAACCCAATAAACTCGCTTTTCGCCCATATATTCTCCAAAAAATCAACTCAAACTGTCATATTGAAGTCACAGTACAGCCACCAAACTATGGGCTTTCTAGCTGCTCACACAATTTCCTCTTGCTATGGGAAAAGACGCGGGGAAAGAGAAGAAGGCAACTTCTTTCCCTGACGACAGCCAGGGAGCTACAGGTATCTTGCTTCCAAGTATTTTAGGATGTCTAAGAGATGTCTGTCTCCCAGAGTGATTCTTTGGCACAGCTACCGCCCCATGTGTCACTGAATTTCCTGCTGCATAACTCAAGCTTTCAGGGCATCTTACTCCAACAGGGCGCAGGCTGTAGAAAGCACCTTCCCCCAGAAGGAGCTCATATTGTTCTAGAGCCACTGGCTCAGCCGCGCTAGTGCCGCTAGGAATTCCTCCGGTCCCCTGCTTTCATGTGGACAATACGTACACCCTAGACACCTTTACCTGTGTCGGCCACTGGCCAATTCTTATGACACATTACCCCTTAGATGCGTGGCTACGTTTCGCTTGTTTCTCACTCAGGAAGTCCTCTCCTATGAACTGCAGCACACCACAGCTTACAGTCCATCTAAAGCTATTATTATAACAGCATGCACTAGGTTAACCGTAGTACATAAAGAAAAGTAAGTGAAACCCCTCGTTACAATCGCTGCTATACTTTTATCCAACACGAATAAATATATCTGCAGAATCTGCATAAGTTTATTTACATTAAATCAAATCTAGACACCAAGCTGAATGAAAGTAATCAGCCAAAACAGAAGGAAGCTTTTCAGCAGTAAATCTGGAGGAGGTCGTGTTTAGAAAATGATTCTCTCAGTCTTTATTTATACTTGAAAACATCCCCTCGTACTGTTGTGTTCAAATGGTTGAAATGGCTCTAAGCACTATGTGGCTTAACATCTGAGGTCATCAGTCCCCTAGACTTAGAACTACTTAAACCTAACTAACCTAAGGACATCACACACATCCATGCCCGAGGCATGATTCGAACCTGCGACCGTAGCAGCCGCATGGTTCCGAACTGAAGCACCTAGAACCTCTCGACGACAGCGGCCGACTACTGTTGTGTCACATCGACTGTGTCTCTTTGTTAGGAACCATCTGACGTAGAAACGCTGATCTGAAGACGGATGTCACTGTAAAATTAAAAGAAATGCTGTTTGTTTTATGAAAATTGCTTAAGAATTAAATTTTATACAGGAAGTTAATTCTCATCCATCATGATGTAAGATGACTGTATCATCGGAGATATCAGATGTCATATTACATTTTAGTTAATGCACGTATGATTAAAATTATTTACTTGCAAATGAATATAAAATCCCCTCTGTGCTCATTGTCCCTATGATGTTGGTGTTTGATTATGGAAGTATCGTAAAGAATAGTAATTGTCCAGAAAAGTATTGAACTTCTCCGAAGATCACGTAAGAAGCACACGTTTTGTTGCTGTGAGCCCCTGCGTGCTGTTCACGCAACTACAGCATGCGACGCAAATAGATGTCCCCAGCAGAAGAAACACAAAAGTCAGTGTGAGGCAGAAGGTAGCAGTTAAGGGAGGGACGTCAGCTGGCATGAAAGTGCATGACAAGTATTGATAAAGTTAACATTTGGAATAAAACGCCGAGGATGCAGGAAAGACGTGAGTATTACAAGTAAAATAATGAAACAAGTACGCCGGCCGCGGTGGTCTAACGGTTCTAGGCGCTGAGTCCGGAGCCGCGCGGCTGCTACGGTCGCAGGTTCGAATCCTGCCTCGGGCATGGATGTGTGTGATGTCCTTAGGTTAGTTAGGTTTAAGTAGTTCTACGTTCTAGGGGACTGATGACCACAGATGTTAAGTCCCATAGTGCTCAGAGCCATTTGAACCATTTTGAATGAAACAAGTACAGAAGTGGTGTCAGTGTGCCGAAACATGATTAATCAAGGTTATGTACTAGTACTAGTTTTGTACGTTAAAAGATGGTGCCAAAAATGGGAATGGAACAATAACAATTAGGAATTCAAAACGATTAATCGTGAATTTATTCTTTAATTTAATCACCTTCCCATAAAACTTTACCGTCAAAGGAGTGACACACTTAACTCGGACATGCTGTCAATTTTGCAGGTAAAATAGAGCACATCATTGGCATACTTTGGAAAAAATTTCATGAGTTGCCGAAGATGAGTTATGTTACTCTTTTAACACAAAGATTATGGGATTCACTGCTCAATAATAAATATTACATGTCGCAGATTCTCTCACTAACATTTCCTTTTGTAGTCAGATTAGAGCATACAAAACTAAAATCATTGCACAAAAAAGTATCAGCGAATAATCAGAAACACAGTTCCTATACTACAGAGTAAATATTCAAAATTGATTCATTTAATTGTACATGAACTGCATTAACAATTTCACATCACAGAAAAGCAGTCACCGTATACTGTTCTGCATATCATAACATGAATTGTTCATTAGTCGTCAGTTATATGTCCGACCCTCTTTAACTGAGCCTGCACACCACCCATAACAAATATGAAATTCTGCAGATAGGAAAGAAGCTTTCATTGAGATTCTATTATTTCTTAGAGCGTCTATGTAGAACCTGCAATATTTTTAAGGTTGAATTATCAGTTGTTGCACGTGTGATGTATCTATGTTAACGTCAAGTCCAAAAACAAGTTTATAAATAATTGTAATTAATGAGCTTATTGTAAATTTTAATCCGTTATGTTATGTTTACAACAGCCTTTCATTACTGATTTACATATTTCAATAACGACAACTTTTTCAAACCGAAATTACCAACTCTTCTAACGAGGTGATCTCAATCTCATCACTTCGTGAAGGTTGCACACTAGATGTGACTAGGAAGAAAGAAGCTAACATTCCATTGGTGAAAACATGAATATTTGGAGTTTAAATACTCAAGGAAAACTCTTGTGAATGATTTAAAATGAGACACAGTATCCAGAGAAAATAAGAATTCTTATGAGGGATACAAAGCAATAGCGATCGATCATGTATTGGTGTATACAGGGCGAACATTAATAAAACCGATAGACTGCAGGGACTGATTCCTGGTTGGAAATGATGGAAAAAGGTCCTATCAACATATGTCCGGAAACGCATCGTTGGCACAGTAGGTGGCGCTGACTAATGAAAGTTCCTCTCACCACGTGCCCTGTGTTCCTTGTGTTGCAGGCTGTGTGACAATGTACTGTGAGCAATAGAATGGTACCGTACTCATGTCAGGAACAAGTCAAGATGGTGTTTGTGTACGACCAAGTAGATGGAAACGATCGAGAGGCAGCACGCCAATACCAAAACAAGTACCCTCACAGACACCAACCACATGTCCGCCCCCGGTAGCTGGAGGGGAGAGAAAAAAAGAGTGGTCAGCGTGACAGAATGTCAATCCTAAGGGCCCGGGTTCGATTCCCGGATGGGTCAGATATTTTCTCCGCTCAGGGACTGAGTGTTGTGTTGTCCTACAAGTCACCATCCACCAGGCACAGAAACCATCTACGTGCAATACTCTGGCGTAAGAGGCAAAAACTATTACCTGACGACTACCCCAACAATGGTCACATTCCAGGCTTGATACACAATACAAACCTGGAGGACAGCCATCACGCAATCACTGAATGCATAGACGACCTAACACTCACAGGACAAATGTCACCAGAAGCCGCCAAACTAATCAAAAGACAAATAATGTACTGGATGACGTTCCAGACGACCCTTATGAACAGGATAGACGAACTCGAAGACGAACTACTGAGAATAGACATGATAACCCCAAATCCTGATACCGACAGACCAGAAAACCATACCACACATGGCCAACCAAAGCAACTGCACAAAACAGCGTTGCTAACGCCTCAAGATCACCCATCCACTCCAGCACAACGACACTACAAAATGCGAAGGACGCATCAAACATATCAAATTCATACAAGGTGAGACCTTGAACCCAACGGTGCTAAACACAACCGTAACGCAAGCCAGCACAACTGGAGCCCAAAAGGAAAACACGGACAAATCAGACACTCAAGACTGTAATCAAATCAAACGCAAAATAACTCTATCTGACTCACTGACAGAGGAAGAAGACGACGTCTCTTACTGCCCTTACGCCAGAGATTGTAGTGTTCATAACAATGATATTCAAAACCGTAATACCGACCTTGAACAGGCCACAGCGCCGGCAGACACCACGAATGCCACACAAAAAGCCGCAGCAACAACCGCAACAAAAGTCTGCGGAGGGTCTGGCAATAGAGGCGACAGTGCGCATAACATACCAAAAGCTGTTATGTCTGTCACAGATAGCGTAGACGAGCAGTCAAGTGGGAACCAAATCACGTCAAATAAATGCAAAATGGAGGCACAAACAACTAACACATCTGATACACATCAAGACTGCATAAACGAAACAAACACAAAAAACAAACGAATCATCACAGCCTTTAGGAAACTAAAACCGCATAGAAGACCCAAACAGCCTAAGAGAGTCAAGAAAGTGAAAGCGTGTGACGACCAATCGCGGCAATCGCAGGCTGCCTCAAAACCTAGTGATACAAAAGTGCATTCCCCCTGATGATACCAACACCTTCGCAGCCCCCCAACCAACAACCCCAATGCCGACGCCCAAGGACACCCCCACAACAATCAACGAGGACGCCAATCCAGCGCCCCCCCCCGCAGAGGTGCACAGCAACGCCACTACACCATCACGACACGTCACGGCTGTAGAGACGCCAACACACGCCATCGACACCGCTAGTTTCAGTTACGACAAGCTAGATATAAATGTAAAATTAAGTAGACTAGAAAAAAGGTACTGGGAGATGAAAAAGCTTGCACAGGATAGAGTAGCATGGAGAGCTGCATCAAACCAGTCTCAGGACTGAAGACCACAACAACAACAACAACAACAGAAAAAAGACACATCTTAGAGACGGCACAGCGGATGCTCATCCGCACCCTAAACCCATACGGCCAATCTGTTTGTTTCCGTACATCAGAGCAAACCGATAGACTGATTCTCAAAACGGAGAATATTCCAACAGATCCAGACAGCCTACTAGACCTGCTCATGCAGGTATGCGCCCGCAGGGAGGAACCATTCGATATGGACAAGCTTTACAAGGATCAAGTAAGGGTTCATGGGAGAACATACTTCGATTACAGTCAAACTGGCAGCAAGTGCTACGCCACCGTTAAACACCCAAACTGCTAATAGCACAGCTTAATGCTATGCGGAGTATACTTGTAGATTCGGAGCTCCCACGGGTCCTACGTGAACTAAAAAGTGACATTCTGTGCATACAGGAGCCCTACACTAGACAAGGGCATATCCCCAACTTTCCTCCAAGTGCGGTGACAGTTGCAGAGGGGACAGGCTGCATGGCATCTGTCATAATCCTAAACAAAGAAATACATCCAGTCAAAATTACAGAACTCTGTTCCGAGCACCTAGTTACAGTTGAAGTCACACACAAGGGGGATACTTGGATCGTCGCGTCGCTGTACGCCCAATTCTGTCATTGCATCAAACCTGTGGCATTCAGACAGAACTGACAACAGAGGTAGAATAATAAATGACATCATCCAAGAAAACAGACTACACGTACTCAACAAGGAAGGACATCACCCGACTCACATCGGACACAACGGTCATTCATGAAACATAGACATCACCCTCGTTAATAATGCCGCCATCAACCACGTACGAGACTGGACCGTACATGACCAGATCACTGCTAGCGACCACAACATCATCACACTAACCTTAAGTGATACACCAAACGTCAACACAGAAACACAACTAAAAAGACTATTATTTGACAAAACAGACTGAGACAGGGTCAGACTAAAAATACATGAGCACATACCGCAAGACGTCACCGGCAGCACACATGCTGACAGCTATCATCACACACACACACACACACACACACACAGAACACCTGCATACCCACACAAAGAATGACAAAACACCAAAATATTCCCCGGACTACACAATTAACACGACTCAAACAAGACTCAAAACGTAAACGTAAGCTTTACCAACGAGCAATTTCAGATAGAGAAAGACAATTACGACTACACGACTACCGACTTGCCAAGGACAAATATAAACTTGAGCTGAATAAGACCAGGAAAGACCATTGGAATAGCCATGTAGCAGCACAAAAACAACTAAACATTTGGGGGGAACCATACAAAATCGTGACAGAGAAAATTAAGAGCCCATTGGTTCTGGGAACGCTGCGACAGGAGGATGGTGAGATGACTAAGGGCTGGAGACGCACAGCGGAGTTCGTGCTGAGCAAACTCCTGCCTGACGACATCGCAGACACGGACACACCACAACATGCAGCACTGAGACGCGAAGTTGGCACAGTAGACACCACACCAACCGTCAACTGTCCATTTGCGCAGGAAGAAGTGGCGACAGCGATCTCAGATCTCAAAAACAAAAAGGCGCCTGGGCCGGATGGTATCCACTCTGAGGTACTGAAACAAATTGCACCGCAGATCACCCCGTTTCTCACAACATTGTTAAACGATGCATTAAGGCTGGGCCGTGTGCCTGCAGTGTGGAAGACCTCGAAGGCGGTTATCATCAAAAAGGCTCCAGACAAAGACCCATCAGACCCCAAGTCATACAGACTAATTTGGCTTATCAATACACTCGGTAAAGTACAAGAAAAACTACTCTGCAAAAGACTACAAGCACACCGAACACCTCGGGGACTGACACCACACCAATACGGCTTCAGGGAAGGGAAATCTATAGACGACGCAATTAACAGAGCACTCCAAATAGTACACGACACACCCTCCAAATACACACTTGCAATTATGATAGACATCCCAGGTGCCTTCGACAACCTCTGGTGGCCGGCCTTGTTCAAGAGGCTCAGACACCTGCAGGTACCGGGGTCTCTGTATAATAGTTTCATGGACTATTGCAGAGACAGAACGGTCGTTGGGCAAATGGGCAACCAGAAAGTGATTAAACGAATTACAAAAGGCTGTCCACAAGGGTCGATCTGCGGCCCCATCTTCTGGGACATAGTTATAGAACCGCTCCTACAGTTACTAGAGGAGCACATCTTGACAGATGGAATTGGCGCTTATGTTGATGATCTACTCGTCGTAGTTTCAGCAAACAACCGTGCCCAGCTAGAAGAAAGAGCCAATGGAACACTTCGGACAATAACCCAATGGTGCACAGATAATAAATTAAAGATAGCAGGAAACAAAACAACTTATACATTGCTAAAGGGTATCCTGCGCAGGAACCCAATCGTCAAAATCGGGGACACAAACATAAAAAGACTAGCAGTCACACGCTATCTAGGAGTATACATTGATGAACGATTGAACTTCCACGAACACATGCGAATATGCACACACAAAGCAGAAAAGATACTACACAAACTGGCTAGGCTAAATGCGGAACAATTCAGTCTACCCCTGTCAGTCACACGAACATACCATTGCGCTCTCTTCGAGTCAGTACTATGCTTTGCTGCCAGTACGTGGGCCACAGATTAAATCTCTCAACCAACAGAACCATTGTACGTCGAGGCCAAAGACGTTTTCTACTTCGTCTAACAGAGGCATTCAACACAACATCAAATGACGCACTATGTGTCATCATGGGAACTTCCCCATAGATATCGCCATCAGGTACCGCGCAGCAATGTACTGGCTTAGGATGGGGAGAATAGACCAGGTTCGGCAGATCACTGGTGTACCGATTGAGACAACACGCCAACTCAGAGCATGATGAGTGGATACCTGGCAGAGCGAGTGGGCCACAGCGATAAGGGCCGCCGTGTATACAACTTCTTCCCTGACATCCGGGAAAGACTGAAACTAAAACATATCGATCCCAGCCGCGGTATGGTACATTTCATCAAAGGACATGGCCCTTATCCCACGCACCTGTACCGCGTGAGTCTGCAGCAGACTAATAGATGCACATGCGGGGAAGAAGGTTCCCCTGAACATACTGTCTTCTTCTGCGGACAACGCACGAACACAAGACACACAGTACACATAAATCGCCCTAACACACAGAACGAACTACATGCCATAATACGCGACCCAGAAACGTGGACTGAACTCAACAAACTAACTGACGAAATCTCAAAGATCCAGCAAATAGAATACTTGCGCAACAGACCCTACCGAAGGCAAGTCGGTCCAAACAGACATCACGATGCCCAGAGGGACACAGATATGATGAAGAAGAAACAGATACAGACCAGGGCACCAACACAGATATTGAACCGTCCAGCGCGGCTGATCCATAGTGTCAAACAAGTCAACTTCAAAGAACAGTCTGGAACAACCGACAAGAGGTGCACATGTCACACACAATCCTAAAAACAGATTGCACCTTATATGTAAATAGTTAACAGCATCTCCATGTCTAATAAGAGCTTAAAGATAGGTACCTGTTCAAGGGACCTACGCCTTCCGTTAAGAGGCAGCACACAGTCTGGATGGAAGGATCTTAATTGTGGTCCCTCTCTTTTGAGCCCAACCCGACGGATACCTATGGTAGACCGGGGAAAACCACGGTTCAGGCTGTGTTGCTGGCGGGGCCGGAAGGTGCTAACTGCCACACCACGTATCATTGTAAGTCTCATTGGCTCAGCGTGAATTGTTTGCACAACCAACCTACACAGCCTATACCTCAACCTCCACTACACTAATAACTTCTGAAGCTTAAAGTTAGGCACCTCTTCAAGGGACTTACGCCCCCTGGTAAGAGGCGGCGCACGGCCTGGATGGAAGGATCTTAATTTTGGTTCCTCTCTTTTGAGCCCAACCCGACGGATACCTATGGTAGATCGGCGAAAGCCACCGTTCAGGTCGTGTTGTCGGCGGAGCCGGGAGGTGCTTGCGCCTGCTCAACACAAACCGTTAGCGTCATTACCTTATTACTTTTACCACAAGTACCCTTTCATTAGCAACTTTGAGCCAAGCACAAAATCAGTTACCTCTCTATTATATATCGTAAATAGTTTAGCAGGCTGGACATGGAGGTCTTAGTCTTAGTTTCTAGCTTTAACGTATCCTAATCTCTTCTATTTAAGTTAGTTTTTAGGATGATAGATGTTAAAGGCATGGTGAGCGACGGCCAGCGTCTTGAGGGTCATTCCAAGACGCGGGCCGCCGCCCACAACCAGGTGACGAGCAATATTATACCTATCCCTTCTCTATTCAATTCCCTTCCTTCCTTCTTTCTAAATATTTAATTTCGTTTTGTTTATTAATATCTCACTTGATTTTGTATTAGTTCAAAAATGGTTCAAATGGCTCTGAGCACTATGGGACTTAACTGCTGTGGTCATCAGTCCTCTAGAACTTAGAACTACTTAAACCTAACTAACCTAAGGACATAACACACATCCATGCCCGAGGCAGGATTCGAACCTGCGACCGTAGCGGTCACGCGGTTCCAGACTGTAGCGCCTGGAACCACACGTCCACACCGGCCGGCTTGGATTAGTTATAAGTTTTTCTAATGCTGCACAAAAAAAGATATCAAATGGATCCTAACAAATAGAGCCCGCCTCCACGTGGCGGGACGCGGGCAACGGTGTGAGTGGGGACGGGAGCCGGTGTGGTATCACTTTGTCACTCCGGACCCAGTCACAGCGACTAAGTGGCAACATACGACCCACCACAAGAAATTAGACGGTGGGTCATAAAATATAGGCAGCTAGTGAAAAAAAAGTGTCCTAATTATCATCATTTCATTCCCATCGACTCACAAGTCGCCGAAGTGGCGTCAAATGGAAAGACTTGCACCCAGCGAACGGTCTACCCGACGGGAGGCCCTAGTCACACGACATTTACATTACATTTTACCAACCACATCAGGCAACATTCCAAGCCCTTTTTTGGCGTCTGTGCTATCATGAGTCCCTTCAGACAGACCAACGTGCAAGGAGGCGACGGACTGTGCGTGTATCAGATTTGGAGGAGCGAGTTCTAGAGGATAGACGAAAGAACCCCAATACGAACTCCAGATCTCACGTACACACAGTCCGCCACCTCGCCGCACTTTCGCCTGTCTGAAAGACGTCTACAGACGTCTACAGACGCTAAAGTAACCTCTGGCGTGCCACAGGGGAGTGTTATGGGACCATTGCTTTTCACAATATATATAAATGACTTAGTAGATAGTGTCGGAAGTTCCATGCGGCTTTTCGCGGATGATGCTGTAGTATACAGAGAAGTTGCTGCATTAGAAAATTGTAGCGAAATACAGGAAGATCTGCAGCGGATAGGCACTTGGTGCAGGGAGTGGCAACTGACCCTTAACATAGACAAATGTAATGTATTGCGAATACATAGAAAGAAGGATCCTTTATTGTATGATTATATGATAGCGGAACAAACACTGGTAGCAGTTACTTCTGTAAAATATCTGGGAGTATGCGTACGGAACGATTTGAAGTGGAATGATCATATAAAATTGATTGTTGGTAGGGCGGGTACCAGGTTGAGATTCATTGGGAGAGTGCTTAGAAAATGTAGTCCATCAACAAAGGAGGTGGCTTACAAAACACTCGTTCGACCTATACTTGAGTATTGCTCATCAGTGTGGGATCCGTACCAGGTCGGGTTGACGGAGGAGATAGAAAAGATCCAAAGAAGAGCGGCGCGTTTCGTCACCGGGTTATTTGGTAACCGTGATAGCGTTACGGAGATGTTTAATAAACTCAAGTGGCAGACTCTGCAAGAGAGGCGCTCTGCATCGCGGTGTAGCTTGCTGTCCAGGTTTCGAGAGGGTGCGTTTCTGGATGAGGTATCGAATATATTGCTTCCCCCTACTTATACCTCCCGAGGAGATCACGAATGTAAAATTAGAGAGATTAGAGCGCGCACGGAGGCTTTCAGACAGTCGTTCTTCCCGCGAACCATACGCGACTGGAACAGGAAAGGGAGGTAATGACAGTGGCACGTAAAGTGCCCTCCGCCACACACCGTTGGGTGGCTTGCGGAGTATCAATGTAGATGTAGATGTAGATGTAGAAAGGACCCATCATCACACAAACCCCCAAAACGCTTCAAATGTTGTGTGATATGGCTGGTGTCTGTGGGGGTACTTGTTTTGGTATGGCTGAGCTGCGTCTCGACTGTTTCCATTTGCTTGGTCGTACACAAACCCGACCTCTGGTTGTTCCCGACATGAGTACCGGGCCATTCTGCTGCTTACACTACACTGCGTTAATTACACAGCCTGCAACACGCAAGAAACACACGGCAAATAATCAGAGGAACTATCGTTCAGTCAGCGCCATTTACCGTGGCAACGACACTTTTCCGGACTCATATTCATAGGACCTTTCTTTTCCGTTTCCAGTCAGGAACCATAGAGTATAGAAGTAACTAGAGGGGCCTTCGAGCAGCGCGAGGTGAGCCAAGCTTCCCCCTCTTATGTGTACCCACAACCACTGAGTTGCTCGCTCCAAGCAAAACGTACCGCACGGTAACGTCGAGTGCAATTTTATATCATCCGATGTGTCTTTAAAAATTGTTGTGTACGTAGATGAAGCAAAGCCGGATCCGTTTCTGTAATTAGTTTCTCAGTAAAACTTTTAGATTTCGCTTAAAAAAATTAAAAACCACTGCTTTGGGATTCATATGCAGCCTTCGTCGCTCGATTTTGAGGAAACTAATCGGTAAAAAAATGTTATTTCTCTGCATCTTATAGCCAAAATTGCAGGTCTGTAATGAACATCTTTTCTTTCAGTTATGGCCCACAGTTACTGTGATACTTCGAAGTAAAGTATAAGACCACGCATATTTTGAAAATTTTGCAATGAAAAATGAAGTCGCTGCCCAGTTTACGTTTGGAGGGTTTCAGGACGTACGTTGCTGGGCACGAAATGTGGCTAACATATTGAAATTGTTTTTGACAGTGGATGGAGGGTCACGTCTCTTTCCAGTCTCGAGAAAATACATGAGATGAAATATATTGGAAATTCTCCGCTACGATCTTGGCAGCTACACGCCTGCTATGGCCGGCTACGCAGAGTGCGAAGTATTTCTCTTCTTCATGTGCTGCCGATACAAAACGAAGCTGGAAATGAAAGAAAAGCTTAATGGCATAAAAAGGTACAGGGAGTCATCATCTCATGAAATTTTTTAAGTCTATGCTACCTGATTTCAAGAAACAATGTTACCTACGGTATATTACTGAATTTATTCCCTCATTTATCATAACCAGTTCACTTTACAACTACCATTAAATCTGACCGTGCTGCGAAATTTTGACATATTCTGCTGCTGATTGCTTTGAATGACGCACGAGCGATGTAATAGTGCTCATTCAAAATGTTTACACGGTTCCTGAACTGTGCTTGATATAAGTGCAGCAAATAAAACAAACATACATTTTGACACCTCACGTCTACAGAAAAACAATCGAAATGAACAACAGGAAAATAAAACTTGTTTTATGGTCGCACAATGTAGCTGTGCGTGTGGGAGAAATGATACTTTCGGTTTTATTATGTTCTAAAGGAAACCGTATGATATGAAAGAAATAAAACGAAACTTGTGTTACTGTCTAAAGACTGACGTGAAAGTGTAATATAATATTGATTCATTCTTCTAGAGAAAAGTGTACCAAATTAAGATGAAATTGTTGTTTCACGATGTAATAACTGGAGTTGTAGGTCAGATCAAACTTATATGTTTCTAAACATCTTTTTCGTTTTCTCTCGTTGTTCTAAGAAAGTATGCACACCATACTACAATGTTCTCCTTCTTAACCATAGATATCCTATTTTTACATTTGTGGGGCGGCGGGTGGAATAATGTTGTTATTTAAAATGTAGAATGTAATGTAGATAGCCGGCCGCGGTGGCCGAGCCGTTCTAGGCGCTTCAGTCCGGGACCGCGCGACTGCTACGGTCGCAGGTTCGAGTCCTGCCTCGGGCATGGATGTGTGTGACGTCCTTAGGTTAGTTAGGTTTAAGTAGTTCTAAGTTCTAGGGGACTGATGACCTCAGATGTTAAGTCCCATAGTGCTCAGAGCCATTTTTGTAATGTAGAAAAGATGCATTTCCCAGCCGATTAACCATATGTGGGGCAGCGGGTGGAATTAATTGTAGAAAAAATGTTCCTATTATTTATTTAATGCTGTTGTTTTGCCGTTCTCAACACTGGCTGTCTAACTACAATATTGGCAACCAGAAAGTGATTAGCAAAACGTGAAGCCTGTAATTAGAATCCCTAGTGCCCACTTCAACTGAGAAACACACTTATAGCTACAGCTTATAGCTCTGAAGAATTAGGAGATTGTCTGGGATTCATAATCAAAAATGATTCTCTAAAAATATTCACTATATTCTGAAAGTCACAGACCAAAAAGAATCCACACAATCCAACTAACAGAGCAGTTCAGAGTCTAATGCGCTGATGCAACTATAACTGTTCAAATTAAATGTTTAAGTGAATGCTCGCCATAATTTGATGATAATGTTCATCAAACGCCACGCTAAATAATGGTAGAATGTTTGTCCCGCGGCGGCACGTGAAAATACGACATACACAAAGTGAAGATAGATCATTAAAGTCATCCCAGAATTAACATTTCACTCGAAAACGATTTCATGGTTACGCGTATCCCGAGTAACTTATTACAGCATCCGAGGCTGTTTATAGCAATGATACTGACGCGACGCGACTCCCGGCACAGATGGTGTGCTAATCAGCATCTGGAGAGAACTGGAGCCTTTCTTCCTCGCGCAGCGTTCTTATATATAAAGCCGCGGTGCCGATGGCTAAGGGAACGCCTGATCAAATCGGCTCTCCCAACCTGCCGCAGGGCTAGTAATGCACCACTTCTAATTATTGAATAAATCATTGCTTCCTTTGCTGATAGCCGATGAAGCTCTCAATTTAAATGTGTATTCAGCACACAGGTAAGTAATCACAATAAAAGTCTGACGTGGCTAAGTCAAATATTTTGGGCGAGAGAATTAATTTAATTACACTACACGCAGTAGACAGGCTCTGAACTTGCCCTTTGGAGATGAAAGAAAGACTCTGCACGTCGCGCTATCAATTGTTTGACTTGGTTTAAAGCAAGTGAATATAACTGAGCCTGGAGCTCCACATCAAGGTAGGGGAATTACTATCTGAATTTCTGTAAAACCAGGCAAAGTCATTTGAAAATTACAAGAGATTAATAATTAACCAGCTGAAACTTCAAAAACTCCAGTAGGCCTTGCCATTTGGAGATACGCTATCGCTATAGTTTTATAGTTATTCAGTTGAAACTTCTCACATCTTTATGACTATAGCGGATCTCCCTTCTACTTAAATTTAAACATCCTAGCCTTATTTATTCGCCTACTTAATCTATCTTGCTTCCTTAATTTCTAAGACAAGACCCAGAAAATTTCAACTAAAATTTTAATTTGTGAGATCCAAAACATTGTTTCTACTAAATTATTATGAAAAAGGAATCTAAATTCAAATTTTTAAGTTTATAGCTCTTTTCTGTTGCGCCAATGATTTTTACAGAAGAACGTCCAAATTTCGAAAATGGTTAAAGTTATTGAACGGATATTCAACAGATATTGATTTAGTATTACTCCTGACATGCTAGAACCGTTTCAGGTTATTTACTTGATTTTTAACGTATTGCGCAACATTTATGACGTCAGAGCTAGTTACAGCAGACTAGGCTGGCACACAATGGAAAGACTGATGTGAATTTTATACGGCGTGAGTAGGCTGCATCCCTACACATTTTTGAAACGAAGCAAATCTTTCCATTTTTCTTATGGACGGAACGAGACTACGTTACCTATCAACACTTTTCTATAAGAGCATACTCTGCTATAATGTATATTTGCGCGATGACTATGCGTTTTAGCAGACGCTAACAATACACAAAAATAGTAACGTGTCGTGACTATAACGTGACTGTACAATGCCGAGGCACGTTTGTCAGTCGTGTACTGTTGAGGCATGTGGGTGGCCTTCGGTCCCGTCTGTACGCAAACAAAGTTTGGTTCCATGTTCTGCCGTCGGTAATACATTGAAAACTAACAAATCTAAAGCAAACCTGGCATAGAGGCGAGATGAGGTAGTGAGTAAACAAGCAGACACAGAGAAAACAGCAGAGCGACTGGGGCTGCGCTAGGAGCGGTGGGTTCCCAAAGGGTGGGAGGACCGAGCACACGCCCTCCAGCCCTTCACCACGGGAAACGCCACTCTACTTACTTCTGCACTCTGTGTGAGGAATCTGTCCCTGCAGTTTGTCGGTTTTATTACTGTTCGTCTTGTATATAGTTGCAACGTCGAACATCCACGAATATACTGGTTTACAGAACCTTTGTTTGATGATGACAAAGTAAAAGAATTATATAGAGAAAGTAATAAGATAATTGGATGCTGTGATCTTCCTAGGTGAAACTACTGGCTTCCAAATTTTTCTCTTCAAAAAGTTTTCAACATCTTCCTAGATGTCTTCGGCAGCTGTCGAGCACAGCTTGTTTTGTTCGCTATTCGGACTCCAAATAATTGTGAAGCCGAGACAGCCGAGACTCTGCACGTCGCGCTATCAATTGTTTGACTTGGTTTAAAGCTAGTGAATATAACTGAACCTGGAGCTCCACATCAAGGTAGGGGAATTGCTATCTGAATTTCTGCAAAAACAGGTAAAGTCATTTGAAAATTACAAGAGAATAATAATTAACCAGCTGAAACTTCAGAAACTCCAGTAGGACGATCAATTGACAGAAAGTAATCTGAAATTCTAAATAAGTTTATCGACTCGTATCACAGCGGTATGGAACAGAACGAGTCGTCGCTTTGTTGAAGGAATCGTGCAAAATCTCGCGAGTAAGCGAAACCACGGATAATCCTCAGTCGCATGGCCACATGGGGATTTTAACCACACTCTCACGAAGACAAGTCTTGTTTCTACATGTAAATGACTAGCCTACAACTGCTTGGCAGAGGTTTCATAGAACCACTGTAAGACTATTACTTTATAGTTCCTTTACTCGAACAGCACGTGAGAAAAATTAACACCTAAATCTTTCTGTGTGAGCTCTGATTTCTCTTATTTCATTACGATGCACATTTATCTGTATGCACATGGGAGTCAACAAAATATTTTCGCGTTTGGAGGAGGAAATCGGTGAATGAAAATTCGTTGAAAGATATCACGACAATGAAAACCCCCTTCACATCCGTGACTATCTCTCCCCTATTTCGCGATAATACAAAATCAACTGTCCTCTTTCTAATTTTTTGGGTATCCTCCATAAATATTGTTGGGAAGGATCCGATATCGCTCTGCAATACTCCAGAAGAGGATGGACAAGTGTAGTGTAGGCAATCTCTTCAGTAGATCTGCTGCTTCTTTTAAACGTTCTGCCAATTAAAACTCAGTCTTTTCTCTGTGATGGTTGCAATTTAAGTTGTTCATAACTGAAATACCTAGCTATTTAGGTGAATCGAGAGCCTTTCAATTTGAGTGATTTATCGAGTAATCAAAATTTAACGGATTCCTTTTAGCACTCATGTGGAAGACTTCATAAATTTTATTGTTTGTAGCCAATTTCCACTTTTCACACCGTATATACTTTTCACATCGTATCTACGTCTTATCTAAACGATTTCGCAATTTATTTTGATCTTCTGAAGATGGTAAACGACGATCACCTGCAAACAATCTAAGAGGGCTGCTGGGATTGTCCTCTAAATCATTTATATTGATCAGGAACAGCAGGGTCTATAACACTTCTGTGGATAATGCTGGATATCACTTGTTTCATTTGATGACTTTCTGTCAGATACTATGAGAAGTGACCTTTCAAACAGGATATCACTAACCTAATCGTACACCTGCGATAATATTGCAAGGCATTTTATTTAGCTGTAAGCCGCTTATGAGGACGATGTCAAAAGCTTTCTGGGACTCTACAACTATGGAATCAATTTAACACTCCCTGTCGATAGCACTCATTACTTCATGTGAATATAGAGCCAGATGTGTTTCACAAAAACCATCTTCTTTTAATGCATGCTGACAGTGTGTAAATAGATCGTTTTTTGCGAGGTAAGCCATACAGTACACAGTACAGGCAGATGGTCCAGTATCATACTGCAAATTGATGTCAGCGATATGGGTCTATAATTCAGTAGATTATTTCTATTTCATTTCTTGTGTGTCGATATGACTTGCGCAACTTTCCAGTCCTAGTGTCAAACAGATGAAGCTTGCGATATGGAACACATTTAACGAGAGAGGGCACTAGTGTGATGCGCGAGAATCTCGCGTAAAGTAAGCGGTAAAATACATACTAGTGAAAACAACCAAAATGTTACAGTTTTTTTTTTTCTTTATTGTATTTCAATTCCCCATCGGGGCGGGCTGGCAGCAGCATATGCGCTGCTCTTCAGCCGAAAGACATAGAATAAACAATAGAAGACATTTAAAAATAACAAAGGAGAGAATATGGTGAACATAGATATAGAAAAAGGGGGAACATCATGGAAGGCAATAGACAAAAAACGGGGTGACTGTAAAACGGAGATAAAAAACTGTTTAAAAGTAGCACACACAAAAAGCCACACACTGCGACAATTAAAAGAATACAAGGCACAGTATGACTGAAGCATAAAAGGTATCGACAGATGGCGTAGCACATAACAAACACTGACGACGAACCTCAAGGCAGTACACAATTAAAATCACATCTCTTGACGCACAGGAGAAACAGCACTAAACACAACACTGATGTGGGACACTGACGATGATCAAAATGGAGGATCTGCCAGGCGCAAGGAGATGAGGGAGACCGGAAGAAGGGAAGGAGGGGAAGAGATGGGGGAGAAGAGCGGGGGGCGCACTGAAGAGGGCCAGGTAGGGAGGGATGTGGGAAGGAAAGAGGCAAGTATGGGGTGCAGGGTCTTAGGGGAGGGGGGAAAGAAGGAAAATCCGCTCTGGGAGAAGGAGGGAAGAGGGAAAAGGGGGGCCCTGGGGAGGGGGGGGGGGAACAAGGCCAGGTTATAGTTGGAAGGAAGGGTAGATGTCACGGTGAAGTTCGTCATCCGGGAGGGGGAGGCATTGGAAATTGCCCTGATGGAGTGTGTGGAGGTGGAGAGAGGGAGGGATACAGCGATAGAGGCGCGGCAATGGGCGGGGGGGGGGGGGGGGGATCAAGCCTGTAGACAATGTAAAGGATGCGGAGATGTTGGAGGAACAGGAGGAGGTGGGGCAATTGTTACAGTAAACGTATCATATATGATAAGAAGACTTCTACAGAAACAATACGGTTACAGAGTTGCCTTTTCCGTAAATTGGTTCCATATTTTCTAATTTACATAGATGTTTTTAAATGGTCTAATATGTTTTATTAATTAAGACAAAAGGTTTGAATTAGTACAACTTTTAATAATTTTAATGCGCTTGTGTATGCATCCATGGATTTTAATATGCGCGAGTGTCTGGTACATACCACAAGTGCCCTCTCTCGGCGAAATCATCTGCCCTAGTGCTTTCACACTCTCGTCACGATAGCTCATAGGCGAAGTACTGATGCTAAACTGTGTTCACATTGACCCTGTGTCCATAATCGTGTTGTACAAATGGAGATGATGTCTTAACTACTGACGACGCCTTTTGGCACAATTGTTTTATTAATCTTCATTGCAGGATGTAATTTTGGTAAGTAACTAAAAGATTTTGTGCCTGTATTACACTGGTTATTTTACGGTTACTTAAGCTTTAGTGTTTTTTCTTTCTCATTTCCGGTGCTAAGTTTTTGGTAATGAAAGTGTCTTCCTGTTCAGGATTTTTTACTTCTGATGAAGGAATATTTATATATAACCGAAACCTTGGTCAAAAATTTTAATAAATCTTTATCCTGCAACTGTTTTGGCTGTCATCATCTACCGTGAAGAATTTCAACAGTTGCTGTTTCAGCCATGTTTAAAATCTTGAGATATATTTTCCGTTTTTTTACGATCTTGGTTGCAGCCTATAAACAAGGTACATCTTTACTACTGATCTGTCTTCTTAAACACCAGCTTCCCTAATTCGGGATAATTATGTGTCCGTTATCAAAATGTGTTAATGACTTTGGAGTTGTTGTGTTCACAAAAGAACAGCGAAACCACGTGTAAATCTACATAAATTATCCACTTGCAAGGCTATTACAGCCGCATTTATAATGCTTTGAAAAACTGCCTTTATTTCCGTCGTTGAAATTAGTTTAGCTCACCCACATTACGAGCGTGCTTCCCGGCAGTACCACAGCGACCACTAGAGAGCATGTCCATCCTTCATGCGTGCGCCCTCACCACTAACACCACGTTGGATGAAGAAGTAACGGTGCCGCGTCGCATTACGCGATATTACTTTTAATTACGTTTCATTTCGCAGCGCAACACAATGAATGACGCCTATGAAGCATGTCAAGGTGTGAGTACAACGGTCTGCGTCCCACTCCCTGCGACCATTACGGGTGTACACACGCAAGCGACCTACATTTTTACGTCTTTCTAACATGTTAGGTAATTTAATGAAACCACTAGAATTCTTTGCCATTATGCTTTTACTGGCCTCCCTTTTTTTTATATAACTCTGTGCGCCTTTTTTTTTTTATCGTTCTCAGTAAACGAGAGTCGACACAGATTCCGTTCACCCTACTCATTCGACAATTTGTTCCCAAGTTTAACAGAACAGAAAGTGAAGAACTTCAGTTAAAGAAGTTTCCACGTTTTTACAACAATCAATTCGATTTTTTCATAAAAAATAGTTAAAGTCAAACCCTTGTCAAACCTTTTTGCAATTTACTGCGTAATGAAAAGTACATACACTCAAAACTGAGTATCACATTCCCCAATTCCCCACTGGAGCTACATAGATATAGGTTATTTTCCGATAGCAAATATACTTTATTTCAAATAAATATCTTTTTAGTTCGTAATGTTTGTCACGATGCTTATTAATGCGGCAGAATTTATTTTTACGATACTTGATTCGCTTTCTTTTCCACGAAAAGATTGTCTTATGTGACTGATTATAATGGTTGCACTTCGCACCATTTTTCTCCGATATATTATGTCTCGTAATCAAAACTGCCTGTGTTGTTTATGTTTCAAAATATGTTCCTTTCATCGGCTGTTGCATTACCACTGATCAAAGCAGTTTCATGTTTATTTCCAATACAGCATGATCATGTGCGACAGTCGGAAGGCGACAAACTCCAAAATGTTTAACACACAATAACGCAAAGAAGCTAACTGATGTCACCTCCGTCACACAGCGTATGAAGAGTCTCTGCAAGTACGGGAACTGATAAAACCGCGCCCATGGGACTGATATGGAAATACTGTACATAATTTTCGATGTTGTGTACACACATGAGACATTAAATTTAATGATGAGTTAGTACAGTATTTATGGAGGTGTAATATAACACAGCATGTGTGTGTGTGTGTGTGTGTGTGTGTGTGTGTGTGTGTGTGTGTGTGTGTGTGAAGCCTTGAAACTGTAACAATTTGTCCAGATATTGTATCAGCTATCTCTGAAAATGTAACATCTTGCCCTGAAACTGTAGCAACTTGAATTGAAACTGTCACTACTCATCCTGAAACTGTAACAACTAGCTCAATACTATAACAGCTTGCCCTGAATATGTACTGACTTTACTCAAAATTGTATTGACTTGTTCTGAAACTCTAACAGGTTGCCCCATAACTGTAACAACGTGCCCTGAAACCATAGTAACTTGCACCAAAGCTGTAAAAATTTCACCCAAAACTGTAACAAGTTGTCCCCAAAGCTATAAAAGCTTGCTTTGGAATTATAATAAGTTACTCGCAAAAGTCTAATAAGTTGCTCCGCGAAACTGTAAAGATTTCTCCTAAAACGGTAACAATTTGCCCCCAAAAAATGTAATGACTGCCCCTGAAACTGCAACAAACTCGCCCTGAAACTGTAACATCTTGTACCAAAACTTTAGTACCTTGCCCCAAAACTGTAAAATCTATCCCCACAGCCATAACAACATGCCTCCAAAACTGTAGCAACTTGCTCCTGATGCTGCAACAACTTACCCTCCTAAAACAGAACAACTTGTCCCAAAACATCTTGCCCTGTAACTGTAACAACTTCCTAAGAACTTGCCTGCCTCCCCCACCCTACCAAACCTGTAACAACTTGCCCTCCAAACCTATAATACGTTGCGATCAAACTGTAACAACTTTCCCATTTAATTGCAACAGCTTCCCCTGAAACTGCGTAGGTTTTGTTGATAACGTATCCATTAAGCTTCATACAGATTGACATTTCACAATAATGGACACAAAATTGCCATCTGTTTTTCATATTTTACTGTAACCATTCGCACTCTGTCTTCTCGATTTTTCAGTTCTATTGATGGCAGCATAGCAGCTGAAGCCAGGCAATCTCGTTATTATTTTCTGCAGTCAAGACAGGTTCAACATAAGAATTTGTCAGAAGTAGATCCTATTGTCCATAGACAATGTCTGGTTTTTCAGATAAATGGAACAGATGTTCGTCTTGGACCGCAAATTCATTCCAGAGAATATTCTACAATTAGTCATATCAAAAGACCAAGTTGTCAGCAGCAAAGTAAATAGACAGTCGTCACTCGGAATTCGTACACAAAGATCGACACATAGATAATGGTGGCAGTATTCAACGTTACCCTCTGATGGGCAGTAAATAGAACAACAAAGCCAGAACCGCCACCCAGAGTCGAGGCTCTACGCCCGAGTTGCATTTGCAGAAGAAGCGAGAGAGGTACAGCTGTTCACATGTGTGAGAAATCTTATGGGATTTAACTGCTAAGGTCATCGGTCCCTAAGCTTACACACTACTTAACCTAAATTATCCTAAGGAGAAACACACACCCATGCCCGAGAGAGGACTCGAACCTCCGCCGGGACCAGCCGCGCAGTCCACGACTGCAGAGCCTTGGACCGCTCGGCTAATCCCGCGCGGCTGGTACGGATGTGAGCGCCACGCTTGAAAGTCTGTAGCAGCTAAGCCCACCAGATAAAGTATTAGTCATCCCTTATAAAGAGCACATTGACTGCTTTGGAAGACGTAAATGATATATAACTGGTACCAAGCACTCACGTCATCCTCCACCACTGATTGAAGTGCTGTATCTGTGTAAATCGGTTGTCGGGAATCAGCTCATTAAGGTAGGTCGACATGTGACAAAATACTAGAATAGAGTTATCGTTCCCATGGCCACCCAGAAATTTGTTGATCCATCAATGCAGACTGTTCGACTTGTCTAAAAGTAACTGCATCCACATAACATGCTGCAAGAACACTGGTCATAAAAACATTTTAACTGGTAGGAAATACAAAAGTGTGTTGCATCTTATCAAAAACTATCAGATTCTAATCCTACAGGAACTGCTGCTGGCTGTGAATGCAGATCACCTCAACCACATTACGAGCAACCACTGTGAGGGTAAACGCACGCAACACACATTTGGGGGCACTTACCTCGCTAAATGTGGGACATAACGTCTTCAGTGGGCCAACAACACTGAAACTGGGCAGTAGCTGACGGGAAGCTTGTATTGTGGTCCGACAAGTAGTGATGTTGCCTCTGTCTAGATGATGCAAAACATCCAGTGCACCAATGTCCCAATGCGGCGCACAAGCCACAGTTTGTGGATGGTGTACTTCAGGCTGGAGGTGAATTCAAGATCTTATGAGTGTTGTTTTTTTACTACCTGGACTTGAGCCCACTCCTTCAGGTTATTGTGAACATAAAACAGAATATTTACTTCAATATTCGCGGCGGCCAACTGCTCGCCTTTCTTTTGTATCTTCATAGTAAGTGTTCTGTGGTAGCTCTCAAGATAGCAACTGCCACATTCACGGGCAGCACGTATGTATTGTGGTTTGACGAACAACCAGGCATACTACCGCATCTCGACTGGACTACTAAACCATCTGATCTTAATGCCATAGACATAACATTTAAAATAACGAGTCAAAGTTAGCAATCATCTTCCTCATTTCTCTCCGAATTTAGGCAATTGTCAAGAGTTCCTTCAACTACTGGAGTCAATTAACTACAGCACCGTAACTTAATGTCAGTTATTTTGTAGGACTACCAAGTGTACTGTAGGCTGACAATACGGCTTCACTGAAATTCAGTTACCGTAATCGTCAATTACGTCCATTTATGTGAACAAAGTTTGCTAAAGCGGCACGATGCTGAAAAAGACAGGTCCACACGTTCAGTCAGTCAAATCTTGTCATATGCGTTTGGCATTTACATGCTTCGAATCACTGCTTTGTCTGTTCTCTAAATTCGGATATAGTGCCTCTAAGTAATATATTTAGATATGGTGCCTCTAGGTCACATCGTTAGAAGAGTTCTTTTGTCATTTTCCACTAGCGTCCATAACATACAGTTCCAACGAGCTGCACGCATAAATTTTTCTTCTTCAGTAATGTCACAACTTTCGCCATTGCCTCAGAATAAAGCTTTTCAGATTTGTAGAATGTACTGTATTGTAAGTTTGAAATGAGTAAAGGAAGTCCAACATTGGGTACAATAAATTTACTAAACAAAGGAAAAATACGTAACACCACAATTCACTACCACACACAGGTGATCGATCAGTTCACTTACCGCATAAGGTCCTAAGTACACCCGACAAATAATTGACCACCCCCTGGAGACATCTCACTAATACCACGTGACACCGCCTCTAACTTCAAAAATGGTCCCAGTTCGGCGAGAAAGAGACTTCCAAATTTCTTCAGGTATGCCATGGCTTGCTAAACCACTCATTGTTGTTTAGATTCCGCAGATTCCAAACTGCGGGGATTCTCACTGTAAAGTTTCATCCACCGTTTTTAACAGTCTAACTTGCTGTATGATTGAGATCAGGGGTGACTTAGTCTACCCATCTGGGTACGCTAGCACGCCTAGGTGCTCGTCAAACCACTATCGTACGCACGGAGGCCTGTCAGCAACGCTGTTGTCATCTTGGAAAATGGAAATGTCCACAGCATAATAACAGAATTGCACAAAAAAGGGCAACATCTGGTCACCTAAAAAGTTGAAATAAACATCCTGATTCGTGTTCACGTTAACCTAAATGAATAAGCCAATATCCCGGTACAGAGCGATAAACAACCGATATATCAAAGCTCCAACTTCGTTGTGAACTGAACTTCCACACTGCGGGTTAAACCAAGCACTGGGCTGTCGGTGCACTTGACGCCTTGCATCTTTTAAAACGATGCAAAATCGCGACTCATCAGTGCAACATCTGGTCACCTAAAAAGTTGAAATAAACATCCTGGTTCGTGTTCACGTTAACCTAAATGAATAATCCAATATCCCGGTACGGAGGGAAAAACAACCGATATATCAAAGCTCCAACTTCGTTGTGAACTGAACTTAAAAACTGTGGGTTAAACCAAGCACTGGGCTGTCGGTGCACTTGACGCCTTGCATCTTTTAAAACGATGCAAAATCGCGACTCATCAGTGCAACATCTGGTCACCTAAAAAGTTGAAATAAACATCCTGGTTCGTGTTCACGTTAACCTAAATGAATAAGCCAATATCCCGGTAAAGAGGGATAAACAACCGATATATCAAAGCTCCAACTTCGTTGTGAACTGAACTTCCACACTATGGGTTGAACCAAGCACTGGTCTGTCGGTGCACTTGACGCCTTGCATCTTTTAAAACGATGCAAAATCGCGACTCATCAGTGCATCATCTGGTCACCTAAAAAGTTGAAATAAACATCCTGGTTCGTGTTCACGTTAACCTAAATGAATAAGCCAATATCCCGGTAAAGAGGGATAAACAACCGATATATCAAAGCTCCAACTTCGTTGTGAACTGAACTTCCACACTATGGGTTAAACCAAGCACTGGTCTGTCGGTGCACTTGACGCCTTGCATCTTTTAAAACGATGCAAAATCGCGACTCATCAGTGTAACATCTGGTCACCTAAAAAGTTGAAATAAACAACCTGGTTCGTGTTCACGTTAACCTAAATGAATAAGCCAATATCCTGGTACGGAGGGAAAAACAACCGATATATCAAAGCTCCAACTTCGTTGTGAACTGAACTTCCACACTGCGGGTTAAACCAAGCACTGGGCTGCCGGTGCACTTGACGCCTTGCATCTTTTAAAACGATGCAAAATCGCGACTCATCAGTGCAACATCTGGTCACCTAAAAAGTTGAAATAAACATCCTGGTTCGTGTTCACGTTAACCTAAATGAATAAGCCAATATCCCGGTACAGAGGGATAAGCAACCGATATATCAAAGGTCCAACTTCGTTGTGAACTGAACTTCCACACTGCAGGTTAAACCAAGCACTGGGCTGTCGGTGCACTTGACGCCTTGCATCTTTTAAAACGATGCAAAATCGCGACTCATCAGTGCAACATCTGGTCACCTAAAAAGTTGAAATAAACATCCTGGTTCGTGTTCACGTTAACCTAAATGAATAAGCCAATATCCCGGTACGGAGGGAAAAACAACCGATATATCAAAGCTCCAACATCGTTGTGAACTGAACTTCCACACTGCAGGTTAAACCAAGCACTGGGCTGTCGGTGCACTTGACGCCTTGCATCTTTACAACGACGCAAAGTCGCGACTTATCAGTTCACACTGCACGTTTGGTCCATTAAAGACATGCAGCTTTATATACCGCAGCGAGAAATGATTTTCCGCGAGATACTCGACTCCAGATGTCCACTGTATGCGGTTACCTTCGCAATATATGCTCGGAAACTGGCTGAGATACCCATGCATTGACTGAAAGCAACAGATCCTCTACGGCCTGAAACTTACTGTCATTTACTCTCTATTATGATATTTTTACGACCACAGTTACATAGATGCGAGTGGTGCAGGGTTCCTTTTATACACAGTTCATTTTATTCACCAGCAACTCAGGCAACTTAACTCACGGTCTGGTCAAGAGCACGTCAAAATACGGTAGCTTCTTTCCTCCAGTTTGTCACATCTCCACGTCAATCAACCATGCTATACTGCCATAACCTACGTGAGCGGTGAACGATCACATGACCATATGATTCCTGTTCTGTGCTATCTACAGTGGTCCAGAGCGAACAATCTGATCTATGAGAGGATGACTTTATTTCGTTCAGTAAGTTTACGCTAGAAATTGCAGTGGTACCATAGAGGGAAAGTTTAACATTCTGTCCTTTCTTCTATTCTTCGGTTTATTTATTCATAGCAATGCACGGACAAGAACGTAGAGCGCGCATTAAAAAGGTTATAAGTCAGGAAAGTACTCTTTCGCTCCTTCTGTTCATTTTGTTCGTAAAAAAAGCAATGACGGAAAGAGTAGAAAGGTTCAAGAGTGGGATTAAAATTCAGGGTGGAAGGATATCAACGATAAGATTCGCTGATGACCTTCCTCCGTGAAGATGATGAAAAATTGCAGAATCTGTTGAGTGGAGTTAACAGTCTAATGCGTACATAATATACATTGAGAGTAAACTGAAGAACGGCGAAAGTCATGAGAAGTAGCAAAAATGAGAATAATGTGAAGTTTAACGTCAACACTGGTGGTGGTGAAGTAAACGAAGTTAAGGAAGGCATCCTGCTACCTTTGAAGAAAAATGTAGCACGACAAACGAAGCCAGGAGGACATAAGATGCAGACTAGAGCAAGCAAAGAGGGCGTTCCATGTCAAAAGAAGTCTATTAGTATCAAACATAATATGCCTTAATCTGAGGAAGAAGTTTCTGTAAACTTAGGTTTGGAGCACAGCATTTTATAGCAGTGACTCATGGACAGTGGGAAAACCAGAACAGAAGAGAATCGAACCGTCTAAGCTGTGGTGCCACAGAAGAATCTTGATAATCAGGTAGACTGATAACGTAAGGAATGAGAAGGTTCTGCACAGAACGAGAGAAGAAAGAAGCAGATGTAAAACAATGTCAAGGAGACAGGATGACAGGACATCTGTCAAGGCATCAAGCAATAACTTCCACTGTACTAGAGGGAGCGGTAGACGGCAAAAACTATAGAGGAAGGAAGAGATTGGAATACATCCAATAAATAACTGAGGACGTTGTGTGCTAGAGTTACCCTGAGACGAAAAGGTTAGGAAAGGAATTCGTGGCGGGAGGCATGAGGCCAGTCACAAGATGGAAGACTCAAGGAAAAAAATTTCACTATTTATAAACCGTGTTTGTGACCACTTTTGACGAAGATAAGCGACGTGCTTTGGGTTCCAATTACCTTGAGAACTATTAAAATGCTCGATTTTGTGTAAGCACGCTATAGTAAAAACGTCCCATCCTCTCTATTATTTAAATTTAAATGTGTGGCGTCCGTTTCTTAGCCCTTACGCTCATTTGTCACTCATAGACACACAGTCAACAATATAGGTGTCAACACGGTTCGGCAAATTCTCGCCCGATTGTAGGGTTTTAGGATCCCTGCAGCTACTCCAAACTTGTAACTCTTCTCACCTCGTCCGCTGCGCGTCCTCGTCGGTTTCATCCGCAGGATTAATCACAAAGGACAGAGGAGGAGCGGGCGAGCGGGCTGCGAACAGCGCTCGCCGAAACTTCCGGCGCCTAATGATCCGCTGACAACGTGATCGCGTTATGTTGCGTGAGCGCCCATACAGCGTACTTCACTCGTTATAAATCTGTTAAATAGTTTTAGCGCCGGCTGCAGAACTTGGGAACTTGTCCGCTTAACTCGGGCAAACAGGCTGCAAATTAATATCCGGGCCTACGGCAGGCGACGCATTGTGATGCAAGCGCCGCTGGCGGGGATTAGCCCTGCTCGTGTGCCGCCATATTCGCGACGCGCGCGCCCCCAAACAGCTGCAGCCCCTAATGGCGGAAGCCGCTGCAACCAGATTAAACTCCCGTGCTTAACGCAACGTTAATTCAATCACAGCCCAGCTGCGTGAGTAAGCTCTATATTGACTCTTTATAGTCTACAATTAAAATTTTCGATTTGTTATTTTCTCTTCTTCTGAAAATTGGTTGGCAACAATTACTCTTCTGCACTGTTCTCTGTTTCCCATTAGTTTCTTCAATCTCTCTCATGAGTGCGCTCCTTCAACCCTTGTGACCTACTGCTCAATTTCTGTAATTTCAGTAGAGTGAGGTGCTTTGTTATTACAAAGACTGTTGTCAGCTCACAATATTTTTTAAAGGGCAACTAAGTTTTACTCAATATTTTCAATGTATTCTTCAGTGTATCAACGTCTGTTTTCATAAATTTGAAAATATGAAGATATTTTATGGTTTTAAATATTCTTAGAATTTGTGTACGCCATATTAAATCTCATAACTGAAGAGTCGCAGTGCTGCAAGCTCAGTCCCGCCCTGATGGAAATAACAGTGAATGTACAAACCTATTGCAAACGTTAAGGCAAACGACGTAGAATATGAGGCTAACAGCAGAAATTCCAGAGGACTGAAAGTGCACATTACTTAGAAAAGGAGTTAAATTGATGACAACTACAGAGAAGTATCATTGTTACCAATTACATAAAATATCCTGTCCAAAGATTTACAGAATTAGCTATAGAATCAGGTAGATGACAAGATCAGGGTGTATCAGGGCGGATTTTGGAAACACCGGTCATTTGTGGAGCAGATCCTGAGTCTTAGGCTCATAATCCAAGAAAGAATAGCATGCTGGATGCACTATGCCACTGTGCCCTTTGACTTCAAAAAGGCATACAACACTATAGACAGACATCTATTGGCAGAGCTCGGTGTGGCTGATGAAAAAAAGAAACATAATATGGTAAACATTAGTAAACACAAAATCTGAAGGCAAATTCTTAGAGAGATATTTGAAGCTCTGGAGGCTAGACAGAGGGATGGTCTCTCCCCTGTTTTGTAAGATTTTGGTCTTGAAATGGCGAGAGTGGGAAGATCAACCCAGAAAGACTGGAGTAAGTAATCAGGTGCAACTGGGCTATGAAAATAATAGAATTCAGTGTTTATCTTTCGCCAGGCACCTTATAATACTGTCCAAAGACATAGCGCTAACAAGAAAATCAACAGTCTGAAACCAACTGCAGAATTCATGATCGTATGTGAATGTAATACCATCGACAGGTATGTAAATTATTAGAGTTGCAATTGTTTGAAACGGCCACCAGGGTACATTTAGTGTTGTTCGAGTGGAAGGTCATATACGGGGCGGGAACAGCATAAGATGTTGAGTTATTACTTGTCGTGGCTGTCCAATTTCATTAATGTACGGGTGTTTGGTGTCCAGTTGTTATTGATGTAAGATAACTCTTGAGACAATTCAGGACCTGTAGGAAAGGAAGCGGACGTTTACTCTGGCACAGTAAACACACCTTCACTTCCATATACGGTTCCATATGCGTGTCAGGCTCGGCCCGTTGGTCACTCAATCGCAGACGTGGCAACGAGCAAACCTGATTTGGGCCCCTGTCCAACCGAGGGTGGAAGGATACGGAACTGTGGAAAACAAGTCAGAGAAAGTAGGACATAAGTGATAACAGACACAGACACGAAAATAGTAGGCAACAGCGGATTATAAAGTATAATCTGAGTCCTAGTGAATAAGTGGCAGTTAGTTAGCCGTGAAGAGCCATCGCAGTGCGGTTGGAGACGGGAGGCGTAGTAAGACGCCTAGGGAACAGCAACACATGCTCGACGTACCAGAAATAAGAGCCCTGAAGAAGTAGGCTTTCTACGTAGAAGTCTGTATTCCATTTCTAGCTTAGAAAATAAAGTACCAGAAATATTGGGAGCCTTTGTCTTTCTGTCAGGTAACATAAGAACAAGAGCAGTCTGCATTTGTCTCTATTAGTGAGCTATACAAGTGGTTCTGTAAAGAATTGGTTCGTTGGTTGATTTGGTGTGAGGGGGTGGAGGAGACCAAACAGCGAGGTCATCGGTCCCATCGGATTGCGCAGGAATGGAGAAGGAAGTCGCCCGCGTCTTTTCAGAGGAACCATCTCGGCATTAGCCTGAAGCGATTTATGGAAATCACGGAAAACCTAAATCAGGACGGCCGGACGCGGGTTTGAAGCGTCGTCCCCCAGAATGCGACTCCAGTGTGCTAATCAATGTGCTACGTCACTCGGTGTGTAAAGAACTGGCTTAGTACTCGTCACTGACAAATCTGTGTAGTTAAGGGAAAACGGGCAAACGGGACCAATGTTGTTAAAGTAATCAGAACAGTGTGCTATAACGCAGCTGCCTCTTGGAGGAGTTATGCCAGCGAGCAACAAAAGATAAAGCCTCTGTAAGACACCCCTCCCATTGAGGTATACTGTATATGGGAAATAAACTATTGAACTGAAGGTTGCTGCCGTATCCTAAAGGCAACATGATTCAATATTTGGGCGATCCGTCTGTCCGCCATCTTCAGGAGAAGCTGCTGCTCCTGAATTTCGCTGAAAACTGTTGCCAATGCAATAATTCGATGTCCTGTTGTGCGGAATTAGTATTTAATTTAGGGGCGACTAGACACTTCAACAAGAACAACAAACAACAGGATTAGTGTTAGCACAACTTAACAATAGCCTCCAGTCCCCTAATGTTACATCAATACCCGTTCCCAACTGGCCGTGGTTGATTGGCTAATGAAGATGGGTGCCTTCAGTAACTGCTTACACAACATTACTGATTTACGTAATTTATTAATAACAGTTCACTAAAAAACAAGTCTTAAAACACTTCATAGAAAGGCTGGTTAAATAACTGTTCCTTTGATTAATCGGGTAATAAATTCTCAACCAATAACAGTAGCAAACAACATCACTTCAAAATAAAAACTTACAGAATCGTAATGGTAGAAAGGAACCTTACATACTTCAAAATTCACTTGCATTTAACACGCAGATATAAAAACATATCCAAAACTCACAGTTAGCATATTTGTCAAATTCCAGTATTTATAACCGCTGAACTACAGCGTAGAACTGACAGTTTCAAATCTGTCGAATGAGTAATCCTGATAACAGAAAATTATGTTCACAAATAAGAAATATAATACCTTTATGACAACACCCATCCGGCATTGGTCACATTTTTACACAGTCGTAAATTCCGTTGAAAAGTAGTAGTTACTGCTCAAACTCCACACAGTTAAATAAACTAACCCCGCAGAAGTCACTGAAGGTTAATACACGTACCGTATTCCACTGCTTTCTTCTCCAATATCATGACATCCTTATTGTGGGCGAACATGCTACAGCACAGCGTGTTCAGGTTGGGCCCACGCTGTCTTGTTTATCTGCCGTGGCAAAACACCCACAAACGACATCGGCCACAGCTCGTCGTAAATTGCGTCCATACAATTGCAGAGCCCACGGCTTATCGTTCCACAGCAGCGTTAAATTCCCAAGAGTCTCGGTTTCACCATCAGCTCATTACCACAGAGTGCCGAAATTATTAATGCACAGTTTGGACCATCCGGACCCCAACACTCTGCCGTTCTGTCCTCCTCGCTCGGTATTCTCCAACCCTCCTCTCCTCGTCGCCAGAGGGCCACCCGCCGCCAACTCGGCGCCCCAGTATCTCTGGCGAGACCAATATCGACCTTAACACTCGTGGCCGGAACACAATCGTGCCGAAAATGGGCACACTGTATAGGCATCAGTAAAGTACCGGGTGCATGCGCCGCCCATCACAATAGCTTCCCTCCAACACTGGGCTGGCGCACTGGTGGCGCAGCCCTTAGTAGGACACTGGCGGTAACGATATATCGTACTCAAAGACTATTTCCACACACTCGAGCTGACCGCATCGAAGAACGTCCTGTTTTGATTTGGTATAGTACAGAGCTCCACGTCCTGGTAAGAGAAAAGCAGCAAATCATCTTTCACGGAACCGAATGGTGCCGTAATTTTGGAAAGTGGACGGAACACACCTTAATGTTAAAACTCCTTAAAATTCAAGTTTTTTAATGAATTTTAACATCAAGAGAGTGTTTCATCCACTTTACAAGAGCTGGCCGGGGTGGCCTAGCGGTTCTAGGCGCTACAGTCTGGAACCGCGCGACCGCTACGGTCGCAGGTTCGAATCCTGCCTCGGGCACGGATGTGTGTGATGTCTTTAGGTTAGTTCGGTTTAAGTAGTTCTAAGTTCAAGGGGACCTCAGAAGTTAAGTGCCATAGTGCTCAGAGCCATTTGAACCATTTGAACTTTCCAAGATTAGGGCCCAACTCTGTGAAAGATGATTTGGGGATTACGAAGATTGGTGTCAGTGTGAGAAGGCTTACATCAGCCGTTCGATTCCTACACTTCAACGCATGTGCGCGGAACATCGCCGTCATACGAGGCTAAAATAACCGGAAAAGTCGGTAGTAGCGGAACATAGCCTAAACGAGGGACACGGGATGAAATATGACGAGAATGTGAAAGTATCCAACACTACCGGTTTTTGCAACAGTGTTTATAAAATGTCAATTGAAATTAGTATGGCAGACAGTTTAATAGAGATACCGGTTTTCCTCTTAAAAGGGCATGGAACTCTATACTATCCCGCATCAAAACAGAACATTCTTCGGTGCGGCCAGCCCGTGTGTTTGAAAAATAGTCTTCGAGTGAGATATATCGTTGCCTCTGGTGTCCTACTAAGGACGGTGCCACCAACCCAGTCTTAGAGCGCAGCAAGTGTGATGGGCTGTGCGTGCTCCGTGTACGTTACGGAGGCATTTATAGGACGACGAAATGCAGCCACGACATCAGTTTTCATTGGAACTCCTCAGCAGCAGCAGCATTTTTCTGAACGTGGTGGACAGATGGATCCGCGAAACATTGAATCTTGTTGATTTTAGGATCCAGCAGCAAACCCGAGGATACTGCCAAGGCTTATTATGAGAAAGCCTTAAAAGTCACAAACTGTTGAAGTATTAAAGTATTGCCTGTCTGAAATCCAGAACACTTCTTGGTCTGATAATAACCCTCTCCGTTCTCCTAGCTTTTCCTAAGTAAATGAGAAAGGCATTTATCCCAATTACTACAACGTTTCGAAGGAGTCAGTAACTAATGGGGACACGACGCATTGAGAAGTGCATTGAGCTGCCATGTACTTGTGTGGAACAATGTTATCAGCATCCATCAAAATTTGAAAGGTACTACTATGAGTATCCATTTAGACAGCTGATGGAATCGAGCAATATCCAGATTTGCAGTGCATTCAGACCAACGAAGTTAAGTGCTGTCACGCTTGGCTAACATTTGGATGAGTCACCACGCGAATCCGCTGAGTGCTGTTGGCAAGCGGGCTGCACTCAGCCGTTGTGAGCCCGATCGAGGAGCTACTAATCAAGTAGTAGGGCCATCAGTCCCAAAACCTAATAACCACTGGGAGAGTGGTGTGCTGACCACATGCCGTTCCATATTCTCATCCGGTGATGCATAAGGGCTGAGGATGACAAGGCGGCCAGTCGGTACCATTGGGCCTTCAAGGCCTCATGGAAGGTGTTTGTTTTTTGCTGTGTATTCGAATGTAACAGTGGCGTGAACTTGGAATGCATGGCAACGTGACGGTAGGCATTGTGTGTATTGTGTATTGAACTAGGGACCTAGAAACGATGGAGATTCTTCGTCCCACCGTAGCCCTCAGTGATACACAACACCACACCCCACAACAGGCCACAGGAGTCCAGCCAATCCACCGCCGCCCCACACCGAACTCAGGGTTATTGTGCTGTTCCGCCCACAGTGGAGCTCCCCCTCCGGGAACGTCTCATACCACATGAGTGTAACCCCAATGTTTGCGTATAGAGTAATTATGGTGTATGTGTACGTGTTTGTGCAGCAATCGCTGACATAGCGTAACTGAGGCGGAATAAGGGGAACCAGCCCGCATTCGCCGAGGCAGATGGAAAACCGCCTTAAAAACCATCCACAGGCTGGCCGGCACACCGGACCTCGACACTAATCCGTCGGGTGGATTCGTGCTGGGACTGGCACGCCTTCCCGTTCGGGAAGCAGCGCGTTAGTCCGCGCGGCTAGCCGGGCGGGCGCGGCAGGCATACTCATCGTCAAGGCTCCAACAAACCACGTCTGACCACCACAATGGACGATCGCCGTATTGTGCACAAGACTCAACGTAACCTCTTCACATCTGCGCCTGCCGTCCGAGAACAAATGATGGACTGCCTGAAACATTATGTTTTCCGGCTCTTTGGTTGGAGACTAGCAGCAGCCAGAGTAGGGAATACCCATCCCATTCGTAGGTTGCCGTCAACACCGCGATACAGATTGCTGCATCTGGTCCGTGACCAAAATGCATGGATTGCCGATGAATGGCGTCGCATTGTGTAAGCGATGAATTGCTGCACTGCACTGCCCTGGATGACCATTTCCATTGTTTCGGAGGGGAACAACGGTGTTACCGCCGCTGTCAAAGTGTGGGACACTATCCGTTATGACTTCCAGTCACGACTGGTAATGACGGATGGAAGTCTGACACCACAATGGTTCGTCACGAACATCCTGCGTTTTCATCTGTTACCTGTCATGCAACTACATCGTGATACCATTTTTCAACAGGACAATGCTCGTCCACACATGGCACGTGACTGTAAGAACTGTCTGCCTGATATGAAGGTTCTCCAGTGGCCAGGAAGATACCCAGTGCAGTTCCTGATGTTATATCCAAATCGAACATCAACTCCATCGAAGTGCCTGTATCCACGACATCAAAGACCAGTTACAAAAGCTGTGGGCCAACTTGCCTCAGGAAAGGATACAACGGCTTCATGGCATCAACAGAATCACTGCATGCATCCAGGCCAGAGGGGACACCATACCGATAAGTGGGCTCATACTGCCAACTTCTTTGAGAAATCGACTCTATTTTGTAGTCATTTTAATAACATCACATAACCTCTCACCCTGTACTTCCAGATGCTTCAATTTATTGTCAATCAGTTTATCTTGGCGACCTGATACAAAATAACGCACTCACAGGGAGGCTAATAAAATCAGACGAAGGAAGTCGGAAATAGCTTTACAGTTGACTAAAGATTTCATTACGGGGGTCTAGCTAGCTATTCTCACGCGAAAACCGGAATTGTCTATATGCAGTCGAATGCATGGATTTGACTAAGACAGGAGCTATAGAAAACATAAAACAGAAGGAGAGGAAAATGCTATGAAAAATATTGGGACCAATAAAATGGGATGGTGTATACAGGAGCAGGAGTAGTGAAAATCTGTACAAGGAAATTGGACAACTAAATATAAAGACAAGATAACGATCAGTGGTGGTTTACGGCCTTCTGGTTTGGATGAATGAAAACACGATATGAAATAAAATTTTTGAACGTGTTAACAGAAAACGACTTCCTGGTGCTCCTGATCCCAAGATATCAGGAGAGATCTGAAAGAGATGAAACTTGAAGAACATGAAATATTCAAGAGGTATTCTTCGAAAGAAGATTGTAGAGTCCATCTCCAGAGAAAACCAAAAAAGAAAACCGGAGTGAAGTGGTTCTGACTGTATGAAAAATTATTCGAAAAATCGGTAGTTAAATGAGGAGTAAATATCTAGAAGGCCCAAATCCAGTGAAAATAGACAGAGTCGAAAGAACCTGCTACTACATCATCTTTGATGTGTCTGGTGTATTGCAGTCTAGATCTTCCTCTCTATTTTTTCCTTGAATCATTCGCTTCCTTACATTAGTTAAAAGACTAATATTCGGTAGACATGGCCAATAAATTAATCTCTTCTCTTCCGTTCAGTTTGTAGTAGATATCTTTTCTCATCTGTTCTAAAAATTTCTTCGTTTGGCAGTATTTCTGTCCACGAGATCTTTTCCACCTTCCTTCTGCACTATATTACAACTACCTCCAGACGTCTACTTTCGTATCCACTAACAGCTGACGTTTCCAAGCCATAAAAGCCCACACTACAGAGAAAGCTCTCAGTAAACCTCGTTTTGGTCAGAACGTTTACGTTCCATAAGGTAAGCAGCTTCTTTTCCTTGGAACAGGCTGTCTTAGGTCTCCTTATGACTGCTGGCTTATTGCCATATGAGGTGAGTTTGCTGCAGAAGTAGTTAAAGGTATTTAGTTTGGATGATATATCATTACGTCTGATGTCTACTGCGACATGTTAACAGCTGAATAAAATAAATAAATGTGTACGATATGGAGCAGAAACCAATAAAAGGCTGCTTGATACTGCCATCTGTGGGACCTATAAAGGCTATTTATGAAGGTGCCTGAAATATTGAGTTAACCATGTCGTCCAACGCTAAGACCATTGCGCAACAAGAGTTGTCAGACGAAGGTATAAGTTTCGTGTTTCCTGTAGATACAGTTCTCCTGTGGTATGTATATCAGGTGCAGCACAGAGTGGGAGTGAAACGGCACTGCAACTGGATACAACGTTGAATGCGCGGGACAGTACGATATTTGTAGGCAAAACGTCTAAACTGAGACGATAAAACTCATGGGATATCTGCTAATATTGTTTCGGACCTCCTTTTGCCTCACGTAGCGCAGCAGATTGATATGGCATGGTCTCGACAAGTCGTTGGAAGTCTGCCTGCAGAAACGTTGAGCCATGCTGCCTCCAAGCCGTCCATAATTGTGAAGCTGTTGCCCGCGCCAGATCTTGTGCACGAACAGACCTCTCGATTATGTCCCACAAATGTTCAGTGGGTTTCATGTCTGGCGATCTGGGTGGCCAGACCAGTCGCTCGAACTGTCCAGAATGTTCTTCAAACCAAACGCGAATAAAATTCCACGGGTGTTTGGGAACGTAACTTCCATGAATAGCTGCTAATGGTCTCCAAGTAGCCGAACATCTGGAGGACCCAGTCCATTCCATATAAAGATAGCTTTGTCAGATCTGCGACACATTCTAACCCTATCATCAGCCCTTACCAACTGAAATCGGGATTCATCTGACCAGGCCGAAGTTTTCCAATCATCTAGGGTCCAACCGATATGGTCACGATCCCAGCAGATGCGCTGTAGACGCTGTCGTATTGTTAGCAAAGGCACTCACGTCGGTGTCGTACGTCTCACATTAATTTCTAAGGTTATTTCAAGCAGCGTTGCTTGTTTGTTAGCATTGACAACTCTATGCAAACGTCGTTTCTCTCGGTCATTAAGTGAAGGTTGCCAGTGCCACTGCATTGTCGGCACCTCTTGACACTGTTGATTTCGGAATATTGATTTCCCTGACGACTTCCGAAATGAAGTGTCCCATACGTTTATCTCCAACTACTATCCCGAGTTCAAAGACTGCTAATACCCGTCGTGCGCGCATAGGTAGAGCGGAATGCATTTCACATGTATCACCTGAGTACAAATTATAGCTCTGCCATTGCACTGCCGTTTTATTCCTTGGGCACTCGGTACTACCGCCCTCTTTATATGTGCATGTCGCTATCCCACGACTTTTGTCACCTCAGTGTAAATTTCACACAGATTAACCGTGAAATTCTGGCGGTGTATGGGCCAAATGTAATGTCGCATCCAGCCGTAGCGAACTATTGCGAACAATTTGACTAAAGCCGCACAGACAAGGGTAATCCTAGTCGGAATGGAAGCCCATGGACATCGACCACAGGAGTCACGTACAGGCAAGGAGGGACACATTCGCAGCACCTGCAAATTTTCCAACGATGAGAATGCTGACACAGTAATTCTCGAATGGCTCCGCGAGCAAGAAATGGATTTTTCTCGTCACTGAATTGAACGGTTGGTAGAACGTTCCGACCACTGTTGACAGAGCAGCGGACTGAGTAGCTGACAGGCAGTGTATGACTAAAGTTCAAATAACAGTGAGCTGTGAACGAATTCGATCTTTTTGCTAAAAAATGGTGCAGTTTATAGAATATCGTGACGATCAGCGCTTTTTACAGTATTAGGTCGTCTCTTACAGACAATGCAAGATATTTCTAGACAAAATTCGGTGCTGCCTCAATTACATCAAGAACGACCCCAGTACGTAGACAGTACTGCGTGTTTTGTCTGTCTATATAATACAAGACGTGAAGATACTGTGAAAGCACATTTACATAATAATTCCAACAGCACTGCAGCTAAAAGTCATGAACTGACTTCATATTTTGCTAATATTATTATTACCGGACAGTCATTTTAGAAACAAAGTGAGGTGATTGTTCAGTTGGGAAACAACATAACAACAATTCATAGCAATGATAACGATCTTTTACAAGTACATTTTGATTATTCAAGATAGTATTTGTCAAACTAAAAGGAGATCTCTGTTAACGTAAAGTTTTTCGTGGTAAAATTTCATGAGGAATTGATGAAGTACTAATATGATACGTCGTATTGAAATAGTACTGCTTCAATTTGACTTACTTAGGCAGTCGAGGCAAAAATAAATTCAGCCAGATAATAATAAGTAACTTATGTTTTTATTTGAAAAAACTCGTAAATTTGATTGCTGAAACGACAGATGTTAAAAATCTTGTAAGTTTCGTTCCGTTACTAAAAATTAAAGCTGCATTCAGCCACAGATAATTGCATTAATTATTTCAAGTTCAGTTAAAAGCATTATTTACAATATTTACCATTTTTGTAGGCAGTACTAGTATTATTTACTTTCAGGAGGAAAGTACTCAAGGTTATGTTGTACTGGTTCCTGGACCAGTTGTAAGTGCTGGCACTGTGTTTCAGTGGGAAATTCCGAGTTATCACAACGATAAACAAGTTAAGAGGAAAGAGAAGTGATAAATGTTGTTTCTAGAGAGAAAGCCACTCCTAGAATTCTACTAAATGCTTCAGAATAATGACAATAGCCGCAACAATAGTCAAACAAGTTTACACAATTAAAGTTTAATAATATTCACTTTCCGTAAAAGAGATTCTGGAAGTGTAATTTTTATGCATCTTTGTGAGTGTGTAGTTAACGCTAGGACAGCCACTCGAGATTATAGCAAGGTCGCAGAGCTTAGCAGATACGACCAACCGCTTATACAATAGACGATAAAAGTTCACAATATTTAGAAAAAGTAGAGCTGACTAGCTGAACAGAAAAACCTTAAACAAGATACAGTCTCTGAAGAGCGTGCGTGATACAAACGCGCGGACGGTGGTAAGCGTAGCTCTCGTTTTCAGTGGGTGTTAACAGGTGACGACTCTTCGTCAGACTTGAGGAATCTCGAACGGAACAACTTGCTCCACACCAGCCAGCGCAGATTCTGAAAACGTCGACTATGCGAATCCCAATTCACGCTTTTCTTACTAAAAACCAGTACAACATCTCTTTGAGTACTTTCCTCCTGGCAATAAACAATGCGAGTACTGCCTACAGAAATGATAAATATTGAAAATAATGCATTTAACTGAACTTGAAATAATTAATGCAATTATCTGTGGCTGAATGCAGTTTTAATTTTTAGTAACGGTACGAAACTTACAAGATGCTGAAAGTCATGAATCGAGGCAGTTTGGTATTTCTCCAGTTATCTAAAGCATTTTACTCCGTGCCATACCAACATTTACTAACGAAAATACAATCACAATGACTAGCAAACGAAATTTGTCATTAGATTGAGGCTTTCTTGGTAAGGAGGATACTAGATGGATAGAGATCCATCGACAGAAGTAGAAGTAAGTTAAGGTGCTGCGCAGGGAAGTGTATTGATATCCTTGTTGCTCATTTTGTATTTTATTGACGTGGCAGACAATGTTCCTAAAAACCTAAGCCTTTTTTTTCAGATGATGCTTTGATCTATAATGAAGATTTATCTCAAAAGAAACTTCACAAGTACATAGTCAGATCTTGAAAAGGTTTCAAAGTGATGCAAACATTGGTGACTAGCTTTCAACGTTCAGAAATGTTAAACCGTGCACTTCACGAAACAAAAGAAACGTACAATCCCATGACTACACGATCACTGACACACAACTGGAACTCGTCAACTCATACAAATAGCTGGATGTAACAACGTGTTGGCATATGAAATGTAAGGACCACATAGGTTCACTCGCAGGTAAAGTAGGTGGCAGACTTGGGTAACTTGGTAGGATACGGAGAAAATGGAGATCAAAAAGATCGTTTGCAAAATGCTCGTACGAATCGTCATAGAACAGTGCGTAAGTCTGTGGGACCAGCACTAAGGAGGACTAACAGGGAGTATCGCATGAATACAAAGAAGCACAGCACAAATGACTACACTTCGGTTTTATTCAATGGGAGCGTCATGGAAATACTGAAAAACCTTATCTGTCAGATACTCGATGATAGACACCAATTATCCAGCGAATGTCTACTCTCCATAGTTTGAAGAACCAGTACCGAGTGAGAAATATGTAACAGTCACCTACGTATTGCACCTGAAGTGATTGTGAAGACATGATTAGACTAGTTACAGCACCGACGGGAGCAATTAAGTCATCTTTCCATGCTCAATACGCAAATGGAACGGGAGGAAACCTTAATTCGTGGTAAAATAATTACCCTCTGTCATATCCTTCGTAGCAGTTTGCGGAGTATGGATGGAGATTTAGGCGGTTACTGCATCTGTATGTAGCACTTTCGACATGAGCTAGATCGTTGGCTTTTATTGGTAATCGTTACGGATCGTTTCATCTCTTCTCACGCTTCTACTGACACAAAGAAACTCAAAATGTTGTTCTTGAGTGCCTATGATAAAAAGCGCCTCATGTAATCAGAGTTTCCGTACTAGTCTCTACAGTTGGTGGATCATTTCATTGTAATTTCATTTTATTTAACATATAATAGAATAGTTACTGACTTAGCTGAAACTATCTACAATACCCGATGTTGCCTGGATCAAAATATATCGCACGGTTGATGGTGTGAGAACCATTCTTCTTCTTCTTCTTCTTCTTCTTCTTCTTCAGTAGCTCTACAGCCCTTGGTGAGCCTTGGCTTCTTCAACAATCTTCCTCCACACTTCTCGGTTATTTGCTGCTCTTTTCCACCCCCGGACTCCCATATTGCTGATATCCATTATTACCTCATCGATCTATCTTCTTCTAGGTCTCCCTTTTCGCCTAACTGAATGGATCATACCTTTCATCATTTTCTTTGGAATTCTATCCTCTGCCATTCTCTCCAAGTGTCCTAGCCATCGTATTCGCTGTGATTTAACAAATTTTACTATGTCCCTGCCTTGTATTAACTCCTGTAATTCAGCATTGTAGCGTATTCTCCAGCCTTCTTCCTCCCTTATTGGCCCATAGATTTTGCGTAGTATTTTCCGCTCAATGCTTCTTAGAGCATTTTTATCATGTTCTGTCAACGTCCATACCTCTGAGCCGTATGTGATAACTGGGCGGACTAGGGAATTATATATTAGCAATTTAGTTTTTCTTGTAACAAGGCTACTTTTGAAAAGCTGCATATTTGCAAAGTAAGCTCTGTTTCTTGCTTGTATTCTTTCCCTTATAGCCTTTCCAATACTGTTATCATTTGTTATTAGGGCTCCCAAGCAGTTAAAAGAGGACACTCCATTGAAGCATTTCCCATTGATGTTTAGGTTTTTAGGGGTTCTTCTGGCCTCAGATTGTGACATTACCATATATTTTGTTTTGTTTACATTTACTATGAGGCCAATTTTTTAGGCTTCTGTTTCCATTGCCCGGTATGTTTCTAGGAGTGTACTGGTATTTCTTCCTACTATAGCAATGTCATCAGCGTATGCACATATCTGGCTAGTTTTCATAAATATGGTGCCTCTTTTGTTGATTTTATTTACTGCACTATGCAGGGCAATGTTGAATAGGACAGTGGAGAGACTATCCCCTTGCTTCACACCTTTATTAAAGTCAAAGCTTTCACTTGTTCTGCTAAGGACCTTTACTTTTGCTCTCGTCTCTGTCATTGTCATTCTGATTAGTCTTATTAATTTAGCACATATACCAACTTCTTTCAGTATTCTGTATAGTTCTTGCCGATTTATGCTGTCAAAGGCGTGTTTGAAATCGATGAATAAGAAATGCAGATCTATATCATATTCATAGAATTTTTCCATCATTTGCCTTATCACAAATATTTGATCAGTTGTTCCTCTACCCAGTCGAAAGCCACACTGATATTCCCCTAGTATGCCTTCTGCACACTTCCGTATCCTTTCGTTTAATATATTTGTGAAGATCTTATAAGCTGTACTTAGGAGTGTTACACCTCTATAGTTTTCACATGCTGTTATGTCCCCTTTCTTATAAATGGGGACTATTATTCCAATTTTCCAATTATCTGGCATAGTTTCTGTTTCCCATATATCTGATATTAATGTGTGCAGTTCCTTTATTACAGCCTCACCACCAGTTTTTATTAATTCAGCAATTATGCTGTCTTCCCCAGGGGCTCGATTGTTTTTTGACTTGTGCACAGCCTGGGAGACCTCTTGTAGTGTTCGTTTTCTTGCCTCATTGGTTTCATTGTCTACTTCCAGCTCCACTCTTCCCTTCTGTGCAGCTGTCTCTTCATCTTCTAGGCTGGTGCTTAGTGTATCTTTGAAATACTCTGCCCATCTTCCCACTATCTGTTCTTCCTCCCTTATCATTTTCCCATCTTTACTGGAACAGGCCATTGTTTTTGGTTGGAATCTATTCTTCATTTTGCCTATGGCATGATAGAACTTTCTTATTTCACTCTGTTCCTTTAGTTCTTCTAGTTCTTGAAATTTCTTCTTATTCCACTCTCTTTTCTTTCTCTTGCACAGTCTGTTAGCTCTTCTTCTTAATTCTCTATATTGTTCCACATTATTTCTGGTTTCTCTCTGTAGCATTTTTGTTCTTGCCCTGTTCTTTTCCTCTATTGCTGACCTGCAATCTTCATCAAACCACTCCTGGGTTCTTCTGTTCCTTCTTATGCCTATTATTTCCTCTGCAGCATCCTTAATGGCTTTTTCAAACCTGTTCCACCTTTCATCTACTCCTACTGTGGTCTCTTCATTGTTCAACTTTCTGCTTAGCGTTACTTGGTATTTTTTTACTTCATCAGGGATGTTCAGGTTGTCTGTATTCCATTTCATCATCTTTCCCATTCTGTTGCGTTTTGTTAGTGACAGTTTCTCTCTCAAGACTGATTTTATCAGAAAGTGGTCTGAATCACAGTTTGGTCCTCTGCAGCTCCGTACATCCGTAACTGACGTGGAGTGGCGTGCAATCACTAAAATATGATCAATCTGATTGACTACTCCATTGGCTGCAGACTTCCAAGTTCCCAGATGGATCCTTTTATGTGGAAAGCAGGTACTTTTAATAATCATATTATTCCTTGCTGTGAATTGGCATAATAAGTCTCCATTCTCATTGTTTTCTTCATGTAGTGAATATTTTCCAGAAACTCCATACAGATGTTCATTTCTCCCTATTTTTGCATTAAAATCTCCTATTACTAGCATCAGGTCATATTTAGGTACTGCACCGTTTACTTTTTCCAAGTCTTCGTAGAACTGTTGAGAACCATTCTGCCTATCAGATATCTGCAGACGTATATGCCATTAAACGTATAATGTATATAGTGTATACTAAATAAATTGATCAGAATCTGATGTAATATTTTTTAATAAAACAGGTCAGGATCTGAAGTCACTTAATTTAACAAGAAATTTAATTTTTATTGTACACAGATATTTGTATTTCACATGCTTACGCACTATATTTGTAGTTTCACTGTTCGGACGATACATGGGCTAATTGTTAGATGATATAACTCATGAGCACGCTAAGTACAATTGGCCGTGTGAAAAGCATTGTGAATAACAGAAGCTTACACAACACCGAAGAGCTGATACAAAAAACATCAAAGACATCAACATACCCACAACTGCCATACTCACGTCATTTCACATCACATCAATGTACACCAATATCCGCGCCACAGAAACCACCTACATCATCACACAAGAATTAGCAGTACAGGCAGAAATTCCCAAACCCCACGTAAAAGAAATAACTAGCATTCGAAAACTAGTCACTACTTCTCATCTGGCAATCAGTTCTACTCACAAGAAGACGGGCTTCCAATGGAGTCACCGGTCAGTGGACTCCCAGCCAACATTTTCCCCAATCACATTGAAGATAAAATATTTGAAACAAGACCCAAACAACATCGGATAATACATTGGTATCGTTATGTAGAAGACATCATATGCCTTCTACTCGTAGATGAGACACCCAGTCGCACCCAACAACTCCACAGTGATATAAACAACGTTCACACAAAACAAAATTCACCATAGAAGCACAAAACGACAAAATGTTAGTTGACCTCAAAATATACAGACACAGCAACCTACATCAATTCTCCATATTCAGGAAAGTGACCACCACTAGCACAGCCATTCACAAACATTCTAATCATCCAATTTCACACAAACTAGCGGGTTTCCAATATATGCTGCACAGACTGAACAGAACTCCACTCACTGAAAACAACTATAACAACGAATTACAATCAGACAAGTAGCTGCAGAGAATGGGTACGATACAAGCCCCATAGATAAACAGAACAACAAATTTTTTAAAAAATTAAAAAGAACACCCAACACACAAAAACAAAACAGACAGAAATATTCATCCATGGGGGATAATGAAATCCTGAATGAAATGACAGACTTCAAAAATTCACATTTCTTTTCCAATTTCACTACAGTGCTCCTAGAATAAAAGATACATATCATGACAGGCGTTTGACTATAGCCCCAGCAATAGCTTAGAAATATGTAAAATAAATTAGTTTATATCATGATGTGTTCAATAATATTGTAACAGGTACTCAATTGGTAATGTATTTCGTCAACCTACTTCTGTGATACGATAACAAGATGTGCAGAGGACATGTAAACATCTGACACCACACAGATCGATAAATCGATAGTCAAATCGAAACCAGCTGTATTTCGACCGCCATCATGTCCACTGCACTACAGAACTATTTGTGATGGTGTTTCCAAGTTACTGCTATGATAGTGACAATTTGTGAACAGTGACCAAGAGAGCTATGGAAATGGAAACACCGCAACGCATCACAACGAGACTGCTACGCCAGAAGAACAAAGTGAGTGACCGTTACACAACATTTTCGTGCAAACATCAGTCCAACTTCCAAAGTGACATCGCTTCTTATTCAGTTTTCTCTTCTTCCACAGAATGATAACAGCATTTACGAAAAGACTACGTAATATCAGTATGACATCATTGTAAAGTTGTTTTTGTAATGCCATTTATCCTGAAGATGAGGTTTAACCCTCGAAACACGTCGCTAAATAAATAAGAAAACACAATAGTTGACAAAATTTGTGACTGGTAGCGCAATTTTTTTTAACTTTTGCATATTTCTCGAGACAGTCACGGTCGAAAAATAGTCAAAATGGCTTCAAAAGCTTTCTCACCAACTTACAAATACACAGAACACACATGTGAACACACATGAACGACAAACACCCACAACAACAAACAAGTGGTTCACTCTCACCTACAACAACAAAGTAGCCCACAGAATAGGCAACATACTCAAAAACAAGGGCTAAAAATAGCCTACACGACAGACAACTGAACACTGAGAGAACTAAGGACAAACGGCACAAGCACAGACAAAGACAATACATCTGGTTCAAAAATGGTTCAAATGGCTCTGTGCACTATGGGACTTAACAGCTGAAGTCATCAGTCCCCAAGAACTTAGAACTACTCAAACCTAACTAACCTAAGGACATCACACACATCCATGCCCGAGGCAGAATTCGAACCTGCGACCATAGCAGTCGCGCGGTTCCAGAGTGAAGCGCGTACAACCGCTTAGCCACTGCGGCCGGCCAACACATCTGGTATTTACCAACTAACATGTCAGGACTGCAAATCAGTTTATATAGGACAGACAAGCAGAAACTTTAATACCAGATACATAGAACACAGAAGAGCATTAAAAAGTAACAGATGTTTTTCCACATTTGCTGAACACCTTATGGACAACGAACATAGCCCAACAGATATCAATACTGACTTGAAAATTCTCAAATGTAGCAACAGCTGTCCACAAAAACTAATAATTGAAGAAAACTATAAAATACAAAAATCCATAGTTGAAGGAAAACAAGTAATAAATGAATACATAGATTTCTGCCATGGAACTCTGTTCTCTGCCCTCAAGAATTGATAGACAGCACCAACCTATAGAACTCCCCCTCACCCCAATTACCCTTCACACACACACACACACACACACACACACACACACACAAAACTAAAAAAAAGAAAATAATAATAATAATGGAAATAATCCTCAAACCTACTCTCGCTTTCTCTCTCTCTCTCTCTCTCTCTCTCTTTCACACACACACACACACGCACACACACAAAATGGTACATTCACCTCTGAAAGATTCAAAACAACTGCTAGGAGCATCTTAAACTGTTCCACTGTACGTCTTCTTGTTTTTACAGTTGGTAAATCAACTGTTCCACTGTCCGCGATCTTTGTTTTTACGGCTCGTAAACAGCGAAATAGTGACAGCTCATTACACAGAACGTCACAATGAAGACGATGAGGAATACGTAAGTGAAACATAACGTAAATAGGCACACACACACACACACACACACACACATACACACACACACACACACACACACACACACACACACACACACACACACACAACCTTCCGGAATTAATTAATTTCAGGCAAATCCAAATCGTAATTTTTGCCTAAATACATTAAGTTGTATATAGTTGCAGATGACAAACTGTGAAAGGAAACAGGCACTATAAAAAAAAAATACCTCAGGAAAACCACGCCATGTGATAAAAAGGTATGAATGCATAACGTTATGTGTTCTTCAAAAATTTGCAATTACTATTTCAAAACTAATATTTACCTGTATACAAACAGTAAAGAACATTCTTTGTGTTTAACAGCCATAAAATAAAAGCCCATTGATGATGCTGCATCTGCAGTGAAACATGTCTGAGTTAAAAAAACAAAACTGTGTTTTGCTAAAGGCAGACCCCATTCAAAAACGTATGTATTGTTATAGAATACACGGACGAAAGAGCTTCAACCTCAGGATGATTAAATATTCTTTGATTTTTACTTAAATTATTTTCTGCATACGGTCGTAAAACGTGTTCTGTTAGACTGAATGCCTCGACACCAACAATGAAACAAGGAATTTTGCTTTGAATACGTTCTGTTTCCTCGTACTTGGATATGCTTAAATTTCCATTCATTAGTCGTATGTACAAGAATAAATCTCTGAAAACCGACGAATCACTACGTTTTCCACATGCCCCTACATCAACAAATTTGAATTTGTAATTGATGTCACAAAGTGCCATTAAAACTGTTGAGAAAAATATTTATAATTATAATACAGCGATCCTATGTTGTCTGGTTTCATTACACAGATAAGTTTCTGTCTATAGCCCCTATAACACGAGGAAAATTTGCTCTGGATTCAAATTTTTCAGCGATATCTGAACAACATTCTGTCGATGGTTAAGGAACGTATTCTGCTTTCATCTTGATCCATTTCCCTTGACGAACTTGTTGCAAAATTTCTTTGGCTGCAGTTCTTCCAAAGCGATAGGTGTAGTGAATAACAGCAAATGAGCATCCAGAAGCCAGAAGTACCTAAAACATAAAACACATGTCTTCTCCGGTCCATTAGTCGAGCGGTCTAGGGCGCTGCAATCACGGACTGTGCGGCTAGTCCCTTGGAACTTCGGAGGCATTGTTACCATGCGAACATGGATTTGAAGTTTAAGCCTCGTTAACGGAAGTAGCTAACATGTGCATGTGTAGGAAGAGAGAAGACGACAGTGTACAGGAGGTCGAGAGGTGACGACTTGTGAGTGGTCATCCAGGACTGCCGTTAAATGACAGAACAGAAAATTAGGTAAAATGAAGAGAATATATTTAAATGTACGGTGTACAAGGGGCCCGCCTACAGAGGAAGTTACCACGTTAAGCCCAGTCTAGGAGGACGAACAGCTGAACAAATGGTCAACTGAAGGGGAGGCGGTTCGGGTTGGTGCCCGGCCATCGGGCGCAGAGCCGGAGGCTCTGCCTCCCAAGAAAGACGTCTGATCTGCTCTAGGTCTGGATCACAAGAGACAGAAGCAAATGTGTTTTGCACTGTAGAACCCTACAGTGTCCACACACACGACCTGTATTCCATGTGCGCTGTGAATTCGCTAGCGATTTTAGCAGAAGACTCAAGGCGTCTCTTATCAGCAGCTTTAACTGGAGAGAAGAGCTTCGGTTCTGAAAGGTAGGCAACTTGTGACACGTAGGCACAACGGAAGTTGCTCTGGGAGGAAAACTTGTAAAGATTTAACTGAGGCATTTGAAATAAATATTTTTAAACCAATACCCTAAAATATTCCTTGACTGGCTGCCACTTTGTACAGAAAACAGTGGTACAACTGTGTCACGAATATGGTGTTAGAAGTGTGACGAGGTAGTGAGAAAGGTGTTGGCCTAAGGACTCCTGGAAAAGATTTGTCAAGGAATCAGAGCGTTCATTTTCGCAACTTTTAACCTGATGACGCCTTGCAGTAATGCAAGCTGATTTGTATCTTGTTTTGTACTGTTAGGCGTAGCTTGTTGCCGCGCGGTCTAGGGCGCCTTGTCACGGTCCGGGCGACTGCTCCCGTCGGAGGTTCGAGTCCTCGCTCGGGCATGGATGTGTGTGTTTGTCCTTAGGATAATTTAGGTTAAGTAGTGTGTAAGCTTGGGGACTGATGACCTTAGCAGTTAAGTCCCATAAGATTTCACACACATTTGATTGGATTTGATTCTCCGGTCCGTTGTTGCAACAGAAATGGAAAAATCTGAGAGAGAATTTTGTGAAAGAATATCGGAAAGTAAGCCGTCTAAAAAAGTGCACCAGAAATCCACGTGCATCTACTTCAACCAGCTTATGTTTTATGGAGATGTCTTTGCCAGAAATAATATAAATGACAGTTTGATATCAACTGAAGTAGGGCAGAAGGACACAGAAGTTGAGCCTACTGGGGAACCATATGAAACTTCAAAGTACAAGTCATCACATCAAGACCGAAACAGATAAAGGCTAATTACACAGAAACTGAGAACACAGAAGTACAGCTTGTGAGGAACTAAAGGAAAGCCTAGCAAGAAATGACGATGACCCTGACCGCCACTTTTGTTGTGATTGTTGAATGATTTTAAACGAGTACCTGAGCATCTGAAGGCAATAATCGAAATCAGTATTTGGAAAGTGGTCATGGATGCTTCTTCTCAAGAGAACCCAAGCCCCAGAACTATCCACGGAATACCAGTTTCATAAATAGTGGCCGGCCGTCAACTAGCAACACAGATATATATGAAAATGTAACAGATGTTTGATCTTCAGCAACTCCGTCGCGTTTACGTGATCACTCCGAAGGAAGTGGCCGTTATGAGCAGTTTCACATGTGCAATAATGTAAACAATCTGCATCAAACTTCCTGGCAGCTTAAAACTGTGTGCCGGACCGAGACTCGAACTCGTGACCTTTGCCTTTCGCGGACAAGTGCTCTACCAACTGAGCTACCCAAGCACGACCCACGACCCGTCCCCACAGCGTCAATTCTGCCAGTACCTCGTCTCCTACCTTCCAAACTTCACAGAAGCCGTGGGGACGGGTCGTAAGTCGTGATTGGGTAGCTCAGATGGTAGAGCACTTGCCCATTAAAGGCAAAGGTCCCGAGTTTGAGTCTCGGTCCGGCACACAGTTTTAATCTGCCAGGAAGTTTCACATCAGCGCACACTCCACTGCACCACAGAGAATATCTCATTCCGGAATCTGCATCAAGTTTCACTGAAATGTTTGCATTATTGTTCTATGTACTTAATTATACGAAACCGTATGGTATTAAAATATTTAAACAGAATAGTAGCAAGCTTACTTGGTTGTTACCAGCTGCATTTCTTCAGGGCAAATACATGAGCACAAGTTAGTTGTCATTTCAGTTATTGCTCCTCTAATTTTCTAAAGTAGTTCGTCGAAGGAATATGTTGACATTCCGGTTTGATTAAAAATATTATCGTCATAGTTTCTTACCTCCTTGTAAAAAAACTCAAAAGCACTATTGGAATTTCTTTTCTGCGAGGAAGGATGCATCTAGTACATGTGTTTTCTGCTTCTGTGGCGTCTTTCCTTCTTTAAACGACATGCCAAGAGCCAAATGGCCGAGCATCTTCTGCAGACATTTTCATTTCGGTTTATTATGTCAATCACTGTATTCCGATCGAAACGACTGAGAGAGCAAAAACTGCAGACGGACCGACCTGCTGTGGTCCACACGCCGTGGCTTTCGGCGAGCTAGTGCGCTACAGCCAGCAAAAATAGCAGAACCACGTGCCGTGCACTGTGCAGACATGTGGCTAGAAAATTAATAGTAGTTTTCGTTTTTGCGTGTGTCTTGTGAATATCGTTGTGTATGGCGGATTCCTAGAGTAAATTTTCCCGCCTCCAGAAACTCCGTCACGCCACTAAGTTTTAATTTTGTGCTACTAGACAGCATACAGTTTAGATCTGTGCATTCTAGTTTGAATACTTATCTCGTGCAGTAACTTATCGGTAAACAGCATTTTTAATAACAGGTATCTGTAAATACATCAACTTCAGTAGAGAAATTTATTTCTATTTAATAGATTTCGGTCTCAGATTATATCGATAAACCTGCACAGCAACTTACAGTGTTACTTTATTCCCCTTTTGTATGTTTTCAAACTCAGTAGCGCCATTTGAGACCTTATATCTATCTTATATGCAGTACAATATGGCTAGGGACTGTGCTTGTTGTGAGCAGACACAAGGAGAGTTGGCTGCTGCCCGTAAACAGCTGGAAGCTGCGTTGGCTACCGACGACAAGCTTCTAGCTAATGCTCAAAGTTGCGGTGACGTCGGGCCGCCAGTAACGATACTTGCGACACCTTTGCTGCCGCTGGAATCCCCTGGTGATCCGGACGTCGCTGCGGCTTCTGATACGCAACATCTGATCGGTCCGTCCTCACTCCAGAGTGGGTGACAGACAGTGTCACTGAGTGGAAGGCGAAAGAGGGAGCAGGCCGTGCGGCTGGCTCTTAGTAACAGGTACGATGTACTGCCCAGTGTTGATGATAACTCCAAGCCGGGGATGCCTCTCCTGTTGCGCCAGCAGTCGATTTTCCTGCCGAGTCTGGACAAGTACAGAGAGTGGGTATGCATGTCATTGGGGGCTCGAATGTTAGGCGGGTGATGGAGCCCCTCAGTGAGAGCGCAGGCAAGGTAGGAAAGAATTCGGTATGTTTGCCGGGAGGTCTCATCCGTGATATGGAGGAGGCCCTACCGGCGTCTATCGAGTGCAACCGGCTGTATGTAGTGAGTGGCACATGTCGGCACGAATGACGCTTGCCACTTGGGTTCTGAGGCCATCCTCAGCTCATTTCGGCGGCTGGCTGATTTGATGAAGGCGACTAGCAACGCGCGCGGGGTGCAGGCTAAGCTTTCTGTTTGTAGCGCCATACCCAGGGTTGATCGCAGTCCTCTGGTTTGGAGCAGAGTGGAAGGTCGAAACCAGAGGCTCAGACGACTCTGCGACTGTATCGGATGCGAATTTCTCGACCTCCGCTACTGGGTGCAGAATTGTAGGGTTTCCCTTAATAGGTCAGGCGTGCACTGCACGCAGGAAGCAGCTACTAGGCTAGCGGAGTACATGTGGTGTGCACATGTGGCTTTTTTATGTTAGAGAACCCCCTCTTTGGGATAAAAGATTACTTGCCTGTTAAATCTGCCACAACGACCTCAGAGATCCTCGCTGATCAGAGATAGAAAAGATTCATATGATTTTAGTAAGCTGCAGGAGCGTCCAAGGAAAGGTCCCAGAATTAGTATCGCTTAGTCAAGGTTATAATGTACAGATAGCATTGGGAACAGAAAGCTGGTTGAAACCAGACGTCAATGACAACAAAATCCTAAGTTCAGATTGGAATGATTATCGCAAGGATAGGTTAGTCGCCAATGGAGGCGGCGTGTTTATTGCAGTAAAAAATTCGATAAAATCTAGCAATGCTATCACGGATTCCGAATGTGAATTAATCTGGGTGAAATTGAGTATCTAAGAACGTTGAAAATGGTGATCGGACCACCTGGACCACCTGGATCGGGATTTGTAGTTGTAGAGCGCTTCAGACAGAACTTGCAGAATATCATTAGTAATTTTCCTGATCATGCCGTTGTAATAGGGGGTGACTTCAACTTGCCAGGTATAGATTGGGACTGTTATGCCATGAAAACTGGATCCAGGGACATGGATTCGTGTGGCATTGTTGTTGATGTCTTGTCAGAAAATTATCTTGAGCAGATAGAAAACCAACTCGTGAGAGTAACGTCTTCGGAAAATCCACCGACTCCGGGCAAGCGACTTTCCCTGTACGAGAATATACACTATATGATCAAAAGTATCCGGACACCCCCCACAACATACGTTTCTCACATTAGGTGCATTGTGCTCCTACCAACTGCCACGTACTCCATATCAGCGATCTCAGTAGTCATTAGACATCGTGAGAGAGCAGAATGGGGCCCTCCGCGCAACTCACAGACTTCGAACGTGGTCAGGTGATTAAGTGTCACTTGTGTCATACGTCTGTACGCGAGATTTACATACTCCTAAACAACCCTATGTCCACTGTTTCAGATGTTATAGTGAAGTGGAAACGTGAAGGGACGCGAACAGCACAAAATCATACAGGCCGGCCTCGTCTGTTGACTGAAAGAGACCGCCGACAGTTGGTAGTAATGTGTAATAGGCAGACATCTATCCATACAATCACACAGTAATTCCAAACTGCGCCAAGATCCACTGCAAGTACTGTGACAGTTAGGCGGGAGGTGAGGAAACTTGGATTTCATGGTCGAGCGGCTGCTCATAAGCCACACATCACGCCGGTGTAAGGAGCATAAACATTGGACGACTGAACAGTGGAAAAACGTTGGGTCTAGTGACGAATCACGGTACACAATGTGGCAATCCGATGGCAGGGTGTGGGTATTGCGAATGCCCTGTGAACGTCATCTGCCAGCGTGTGTAGTGCCAACAGTAAAATTCCGGGGCGGTGGTGTTATGGTGTGGTCGTGTTTTTCATGGAGGGGCCATGCATTCCTTACTATTTTGCATGGCACTCTCACAGCACAGGCCTACATTTATGTTTTAAGCACCTTCTTGTTTCTCACTGTTGAAGAGCAGTTCGGGGATGGCGATTGCATCTTTCAACATGATCGAGCACCCGTTCGTAATGCACGGCCTATGGCGGAATGGTTACACGACAATAACATCCCTGTAATGGACTGGCCTGCACAGAGTCCTGACCTCAATCCTATAGAACACCTCTGGGGTGTTTTGGAACTCCGACTTCATGCCAGGCCTCACCGACCGACGTCGACATCTCTCCTCAGCGCAGCACTCCGTGAAGAATGGGCTGCCATTACCCAAGAAATCTTCCAGCACCTGACTGAACGTCTGCCTGCGAGAGTGGAAGCTGTCATCAGGGCTAAGGGTGGTCCAACACCGTAATGAATTCCAGCATTACCGATGGAGGGCGCCAAGAACTTGTAAGTAATTTTCAGCCAGGTGTCCGAATACTTTTGATCACATAATGTGTATAATGGGTGTGCGAGTACAGGTTGAAGACACATGGTTGACATATGGAAGTTTGGGTCTGGCCAGGAGTCGTGCTCGGATAACCAAATGGTGAGGCTACCGCTCGCGATATACGGGAAATCCGGTTTCGAGTCTCGGACCGGCAGAAATTTTCATTGTCGTCATTCCATTATACAGCTGATGGTTGTCCATATTCGCAATTGCGAATACATTTCACGTATTTCATAACGGCTGTACCCGCCACAGTTCCTGTTCCTTCGGGCATGAATGCATGCATATCCGAAGAAACATAATTCAGAATAACACAAGCATTGCAATTTTGTAATTGTATTTCTTGTTAACGCAACCCAGCATCAACCTTTCATTAGATAGGTCGTATGTCTTTATTTCCAGACGCAACACAGCATCAACTAGCAATACCTTTCATTAGATAGGTTAGTTGTGTATTTATTTCCAGATTATTTGTTTGTACCCATCACTTGTGATGTATTTGTGTACACATCTGAATCACTCACTGCAAACAGCCTTATATTAGGAAAAAGCTTGAATTCAGTTTTCTTGTGACAACAGTCGCAGAATGATAAAGTTGAATTACTGTGTTGCTCGCTATGGCATTTTTCGTAAGACATGTATTTCTTCACGAACGAACAACCAACATCAAGCGTTATGCATGACTTCCGAATGGTTCAAATGGCTCTAAGCACTATGGGACTTAACATCTGAGGTCATTAGTCCCCTAGACTTAGAACTACTTAAACCTAACTAACCTAAGGACATCACACACATCCATGCCCGAGACAGAATTCGAACCTGCGACCGTAGCAGCAGCGCGGTTCCTTACTGAAACGCCTAGAATCGCTCGGCCACAGCGGCCGACACTTCCGAATGCACTGGCAGTTCTCAAACTGTGTAGAAGTGATCGATGGCAAATATATCGTAATGTTCTGCCATTCGTTTTTTGTGCAGGGGTGGCTTCAAATATCATGAGACCAATCACAGGCCTAGTAAAGGATGCACTAACGCTGTATGAAATTATTTTTAATTAGCGTTTGTCTCGGGGGAGGCACGTTGCTCAGAAAATTAAATACGATATTTTGGCAACCAAATATCGAATCAACCATTGTATCATAACAGCCAAAGTGGTAACTGTGAAGCTAATTATTATGGCTAGTCCGGTCCTTCGTTATTTCTTGCAAGACTGGGCTCAGTCAGAATGCTCGTCTAATGTGGTATATTGTTCTCCAGAGTTTATAGATACTGAAGACGATACACAGGATATCTTATTTGGTACTTTCTGCTAAAGATGCGATCAAGGATATACAATCTTTCGGTAAAAGAAATTGATTTATCAGTGGCTATATATCCCGCCATGAAGACTATTTTAGCGATGTTGGAAAGAATAATTCGCAAGCTGATGTTATTACTTGTAGTTATGAAGTATTCTAGACGTTACAAATGAAAAAACTGTCGTAATGAATAATGGAATAATTAATAACAAGTTTGTTTGCGTGGCCACCATCCACAGCGAGCACAGAACTATTCGTTTTGTAAATAATAAACACCTTTTTCTTGCTGCAATGCATTTTATTTGCTATGGCCGCGTTTCGCCTTTTACTTTAAGGCATCTTCGCTGTTATTTAGAACGATACAGTTTTGATTTGATATGCAATATTTATAGATCATAAAACAGTTCATGCCTTATTTTTTATGTAAACAAGTGATTATTTACAGTTAATCGAGTATTTGGCTGGCGTCTACGTTTTTCTCATCTGGTTACATGCTGAAGGTCGCACTGTGACTTCACTTACGAAATATAGGCACATTTTAACGTTACGAAATTCCTTCTTCGCAATTATCATGTCCTTTGCCCTAAGTACTGTGGAGCTCTATTATTCTTCTGGCACAAACTTAAATATTTTACCATAAACTGTGGAGTAAAGTCGTAAGTACCATGTGTTCACTTTGTCTCTTCCTAGGGAGATAAAGAGAGTATGCATGTATTTTGAGTGTGTGTGTGTGTGTGTGTGTGTGTGTGTGTGTGTGTGTGTGTGTGTGTGTGTGTATGGAACTATACGCAAAGTACTCAATATAGTTTTGTCTAGTGGTTTACTTAAAAGCTGTACAGCAAATAACCATGACAAATATCGAAAAGAAATTAAATCCTTTATCGAGTGACGATATCAGACTGTAAGATGCGGAAGAATCAAATTTTTTCACCAAATAGTTTCCTTGAAATCAGATGATAAGAATTTTTTCATAGCTGCCACCATATTTGCAACAGTGCTTCGGCGAAAGTTCGTATGGTGGGGGTTCTGTACCTTGCCTCACACTGAGCGCGTTCCGTGATTGGCGACGCAGAGCTGCAGGGCAGCAGCGGTCGCGGTTCGACGTGGGCAAACCGCTAAGCAGAGAAAATTTTTTATGACAACCTCGGCATTGCCGTGCCGTTTTGACGTACGGCAGCCCTAATGGGAACCGGTTTTTAGTCTTGTCATCTATGAACTGTCTTATTTGTTTGGACCCATCTGTGCAGATCTATCTTGACGATGGCCATGCTGCTAGATTGTCAGCTAAAATTTTCTTATTCAGTAAACCTTGACTGCATGGATGACGCATCTTGATGTTCATCTTCACTAAGGCGTTAGCGTAGGGTGTGCTGAAGCAACCTCTATATTTTGGGAAGTGGTGACGTGTTTACGGAAAGACGAAACAAAATGGCTCTGAGCACTATGGGACTTAACAGCTGTGGTCATCAGTCCCCTAGAATTTTGTTTGTTGTTGTTGTGGTCTTCAGTCCTGAGACTGGTTTGATGCAGCTCTCCATGCTACTCTATCCTGTGCAAGCTTCTTCATCTCCCAGTACCTACTGCAACCTACATCCTTCTGAATCTGCTTAGTGTATTCATCTCTTGGTCTCCCTCTACGATTTTTACGCTCCACGCTGCCCTCCAATACTAAATTGGTGATCCCTTGATGCCTCAGAACATGTCCTGCCAACCGATTCCTTCTTCTGGTCAAGTTGTGCCACGAACTTCTCTTCTCCCCAATCCTATTCAATACTTCCTCATTAGTTCTGTGATCTACCCATCTAATCTTCAGCATTCTTCTGTAGCACCACATTTCAAAAGCTTCTATTCTCTTCTTGTCCAAACTATTTACCGTCCATGTTTCACTTCCATACATGGCTACACTCCATACAAATACTTTCAGAAATAACTTCCTGACACTTAAATCTATACTCGATGTTAACAAATTTCTCTTCTTCAGAAACGCTTTCCTTGCCATTGCCAGTCTACATTTTATATCCTCTCTACTTCGTCCATCATCAGTTATTTTGCTCCCCAAATAGCAAAACTCCTTTACTACTTTAAGTGTCTCATTTCCTAATCTAATACCCTCAGCATCACCCGACTTGATTCGACTACATTCCATTATCCTCGTTTTGCTTCTGTTGATGTTCATCTTATATCCTCCCTTCAAGACACCATCCATTCCGTTCAGCTGCTCTTCCAAGTCCTTTGCTGTCTCTGACAGAATTACAATGTCATCGGCGAACCTCAAAGTTTTTATTTCTTCTCCATGGATTTTAATACCTACTCCAAATTTTTCTTTTGTTTCCTTTACTGTTTGCTCAATATAGAGATTGAATAACATCGGGGAGAGGCTACAACCCTGTCTTAGTCCCTTCCCAACCACTGCTTCCCTTTCATGTCCCTCAACTCTTATAACTGCCATCTGGTTTCTGTACAAGTGGTAAATAGCCTTTCGCTCCCTGTATTTTACCCCTGCCACCTTTAGAATTTGAAAGAGAGTATTCCAGTCAACATTGTCAAAAGCTTTCTCTAAGTCTACAAATGCTAGAAACGTAGGTTTGCCTTTCCTTAATCTTTCTTCTAAGATAAGTCGTAAGGTTAGTATTGCCTCACGTGTTCCAGTATTTCTACGGAATCCAAACTGATCTTCCCCGAGGTCGGCTTCTACTAGTTTTTCCATTCGTCTGTAAAGAATTCGTGTTAGTACTTTGCAGCTGTGGCTTATTAAACTGATTGTTCGGTAATTTTCACATCTGTCAACACCTGCTTTCTTTAGGATTGGAATTATTATATTCTTCTTGAAGTCTGAGGGTATTTCGCCTGTTTCATACATCTTGCTCACCAGATGGTAGAGTTTTGTCAGGACTGGCTCTCCCAAGGCCGTCAGTAGTTCCAATGGAATGTTGTCTACTCCGGGGGCCTTGTTTCGACTCAGGTCCTTCAGTGCTCTGTCAAACTCTTCACGCAGTATCATATCTCCCATTTCATCTTCATCTACATCCTCTTCCATTTCCATAATATTGTCCTCAAGTGCATCGCCCTTGTATAGACCCTCTATATACTCCTTCCACCTTTCTGCTTTCCCTTCTTTGCTTAGAACTGGGTTTCCATCTGAGCTCTTGATGTTCATACATGTGGTTCTCTTATCTCCAAAGGTCTCTTTAATTTTCCTGTAGGCAGTATCTATCTTACCCCTAGTGAGATAAGCCTCTACATCCTCACATTTGTCCTCTAGCCATCCCTGCTTAGCCATTTTGCGCTTCCTGTCGATCTCATTTTTGAGACGTTTGTATTCCTTTTTGCCTGCTTCATTTACTGCATTTTTATATTTTCTCCTTTCATCAATTAAATTCAATATTTCTTCTGTTACCCAAGGATTTCTACTAACCCTCTTTACCTACTTGATCGTCTGCTGCCTTCACTACTTCATCCCTCAGAGCTACCCATTCTTCTTCTACTGTATTTCTTTTTCCCATTCCTTTCAATTGTTCCCTTATGCTCTCCCTGAAACTCTCTACAACCTCTGGTTCTTTCAGTTTATCCAGGTCCCATCTCCTTAAATTCCCACCTTTTTGCAGTTTCTTCAGTTTTAATCTACAGCTCGTAACCAATAGATTGTGGTCAGAGTCCACGTCTGCCCCTGGAAATGTCTTACAATTTAAAACCTGGTTCCTAAATCTCTGTCTTACCATTATATAATCTATCTGATACCTTTTAGTATCTCCAGGGTTCTTCCATGTATACAACCTTCTATCATGATTCTTAAACCAAGTGTTAGCTATGATTAAGTTGTGCTCTGTGCAAAATTCTATCAGGCGGCTTCCTCTTTCATTTCTTAGCCCCAATCCATATTCACCTACTACGTTTCCTTCTCTCCCTTTTCCTACACTCGAATTCCAGTCACCCATGACTATTAAATTTTCGTCTCCCTTCACTATCTGAATAATTTCTTTTATTTCATCATACATTTCTTCAATTTCTTCGTGATCTGCAGAGCTAATTGGCATATAAACTTGTACTACTGTAGTAGGCGTGGGCTTCGTATCTATCTTGGCCACAATAATGCGTTCACTATGCTGTTTGTAGTAGCTTACCCGCATTCCTATTTTCCTATTCATTATTAAACCTACACCTGCATTACCCCTATTTGACTTTGTGTTTATAACCCTGTAGTCACCTGACCAGAAGTCTTGTTCCTCCTGCCACCGAACTTCACTAATTCCCACTATATCTAACTTCAACCTATCCATTTCCCTTTTTAAATTTTCTAACCTACCTGCCCGATTAAGGGATCTGACATTCCACGCTCCGATCCGTAGAACGCCAGTTTTCTTTCTCCTGATAACGACATCCTCTTGAGTAGTCCCCGCCCGGAGATCCGAATGGGGGACTATTTTACCTCCGGAATATTTTACCCAAGAGGACGCCATCATCATTTAATCATACAGTAAAGCTGCATGCCCTCGTGAAAAATTACGGCCGTAGTTTCCCCTTGCTTTCAGCCGTTCGCAGTACCAGCACAGCAAGGCCGTTTTGGTTATTGTTACAAGGCCAGATCAGTCAATCATCCAGACTGTTGCCCTTGCAACCACTGAAAAGGCTGCTGCCCCTCTTCAGGAACCACACGTTTGTCTGGCCTCTCAACAGATACCCCTCCGTTGTGGTTGTACCTACGGTACGGCTATCTGTATCGCTGAGGCACGCAAGCCTCCCCACCAACGGCAAGGTCCATGGTTCATGGGGGGGGCCCACAATTTAGATCTACTTAAACCTAACTAACCTAAGGACATCACACACATCCATGCCCGAGACAGGATTCGAACCTGCGACCGTAGCAGTCGCACGGTTCCGGACTGCGCGCCTAGAACCGCGAGACCACCGCGGCCGGCAAAGACGAAACATCAAAGTACAGTTCTGCTAGGGGTGGTAGTTTTTTCTTAATCCAGAACCTGTCATCATAGCACTTTGTAGCGAGAACTCTAACCTTTGCTAATAAATTGTCGTTTAAGTGAAAACGTTTCAAGAGGAATTTAATTGTGACGTATTTCCTGCGTAGTTCTAATGGCATTTCGTATGCTTCCACCAGAAAAGCGTTAGCAGTCAGTATGAATGCTCCAGTACATATTCTGACAGCTTTATACATTAGCACTTACATAATTTCTCTAGTTTATTTCGGGTTGCTGAACCGTAACAAATGTATCCGTAACCCATGTAAAATCTTGTTAGCCGTCGATATATACAGGGTGATTCCCGAAGATGTGCAAATATTTCAATATATTACTGTACAAGTAAAACTAAAGAAAAAACTTCAAATAAACATAGGTCCGCAAATGCTTAGTTACCGCTAGTAAAAGATTTTGCCTGAAATTTAGCAACTTCGCTAATATGAAACCATTGCGAAACTGTACGAGGTTAAAGTAAAGCACTATTTCCATTTATTTTATTGTTATTGATCTGGCGAATCTAATAAAACATGTCCCAGACTATCTGCAGTAGTTTTCCGAAACATCTAGAGAAGCTAAGATGTAATTTCGTAAAATTTTTTATTTATTAACTACTTGATCCAATTTGTTTCTTAAATTCCAGACAATTCCACAAGTTTTCAACAAAAGTTGTAGAGAACTTAATTTTGGAAAAATGATGGTAATAACGTTAACTGAAACTGTATGAATGTGTCAGATAATCTGCTTTTGTTAATAACATAGCACATGTAAATTCATTTTAAACCGGAAAATACAAAGCTCAGTGTTGAGGAAGTTCTAGAGTGTGCATAGGATTGGATTGGATTGTGTGAGGGCAGAGACCAAACAGCGAGGTCATCGGTCTCATCGGATTAGGGAAGGACGGGGAAGGAAGTCGGCCGTGCCCTTTCAAAGGAACCATCCCGACATTTGCCTGGAGCGATTTAGGGTAATCATGGAAAACCTAAATCAGGATAGCCGGACGCGGGATTGAACCGTCGTCCTCCCGAATGCGAGTCCAGTGTGCTAACCACTGCGCCACCTCGCTCGGTACAGAGTGTGCATACAGTTTCACAATACATTCACAATAAATGTTCAATAATGTCTCCACTGAGTTCAATGCATTTAGCTGCATGTGATGAACACATTTTGTTGCTCATTTCAGTTTCACAGGTTTGTTCTTAATTTCCTCTTCTCTTCCGAGATGGATAACGTACGCGATATTCGTTAACTGCAGCCGTAGCATTACGATCACATCTGCCATAGATGAACACCATATCGATGTATTCCTCTGTCGTAAATTTGAAAAGCATCCCAATTTCATAAATAATCTACAAACTACAACAGTTAATATAAGGTTTCACTTAAATACACTGCTGTTATTATGTTATTTCACTGAACGATACAGAAAACTAACTCGTTTCAAGGTTAGGGAACGACTGAAACAACTCACTAAAGGTTGCCAACAATGACGTAAATGTTTCTACATTCTTAATAGAAAGTAAACAAATTTACTTGTACAATAATCTCGGCTTCTCGGTATGTTCTGAAAAACTACCAATGATACACGTCTGGGGCATGTTTTATTAGATTCACCAGACCAATACCAACAAAAAAATGAAAATCGTACTTTGCTTTAATTTTGTACAGTTTCTCGATGGCTTCACATTAGCGAAGTGCTAAATTTCAGGCAAAATCTTTTATTAGCCGTAACTAAACAATTGCGGACCTATGTTTATATGAACTTTTTTCTTGAGTTACTTGTAGAATTACATATTAAAATATTTGCATACCTTCGTGAATCACCCTGTATTAACGTACGTTCTTCGGTCTGCTCCCCACCAATTGCTTGTCACAGCGCGAATGATATTTATGACACCTTCCATTTTCGAATTACGTTATTACTGTAATGTGACCAGGTAAGCTCATGAGCGCTGTAAAGTCTTAAGTACTCGGCCACTCTGTGACCAGAAATATAAAGGTTCCTAATCTTATATTTCTCGTTTCGTTAAGCCTATGTCTCGTATATTCGCACACATCTGATTTTATGAGACGATATGTCGAGGCAGTTCTCATTCATTTATTCACTGAACACTATCATAGCGTTATCCATCTGTTGCTGACAATAATATTATCGCTACGTGTACAAACACATAAATCATCTGCATACTGCGATACTTGTAAACTTGGGTGAAACAGTGAATGTAGATCTGATGCAAACAGATTGAACAGCAATAGTGACGACACAAAGCCTTGTGATAACTCTTTTGCTTGTTCTCCTTGGGCCCGATTCACTATCTGGTGTAATAATCAAGCTTCTACCGGACAGCACTCGGTGTAGCTTTTAAATGAATGGCTATGGGGTATCATGTTTCTTCAGCTTATTTATCAGTAATGCTGCCAGCCCGGTTGGCCGTGCGGTCTAACGCACGGCTTTGCGGCGGGAGGGAGTGCCTGGTCCCCGGCACGAATCCACCCGGCGGATTTGTGTCGAGGTCCGGTGAACCGGCCAGTCTGTGGATGGTTTTTAGGCGGTTTTCCATCTGCCTCGGCGAATGCGGGCTGGTTCCCCTTATTCCGTCGGCGATTGCTGCGCAAACAAGTTCTCCACGTACGCGTACACCACCATTACTCTACCATGCAAACACAGGGGTTACACTCGTCTGGTGTGAGACGTTCCCTGGGGGCGCCACCGGGGGCCGAACCGCACAATAACCCTGGGTTCGGTGTGGGGCGGCGGAGGGGAGAAGTGGAGTGCGGTAGTCGTCGTGGGGTTGCGAACCAAGGCAGCTCCGGCGGGGACGGAGCTTCTCCGTCGTTTCTAGGTCCCCGGTTAACATACAATACAATACAATCATTAAGGCTTAAGAAATCTACCATAAGCTTTTGTGATGTCCGTATGCACTGCTAACCGCGCGACTGCTACGGTCGCAGGTTCGAATCCTGCCTCGGGCTTGGATGTTTGTGCTGTCCTTAGGTTAGTTAGGTTTAAGTGGTTCTAAGTTCTAGGGGACTGATGACCACAGATGTTAAGGCCCATAGTGCTCAGAGCCATTTTTATTCACTGCTAGCTTCTTGTCCAAAGGGCAGAGCTGTTTTCGATTCCCAATGCACCATCGTAATTTGTGCTCAATCATCCGTTCCAATGTCTTATAAACACACAACAGAAGAGAAATGGGCCTTTATGACGAAATGCACTCAGGCGCCTGCTCTGCTTTTTTATACCAGTACGACCCGAGCAGTTTTCATTTCTGGGATATAGATTTGGTTGGTCCATATTTTATTTAAGATATTCGATAGATGACTTCGTCCCTTCTCGAGCATGTGTTAAAGTACTGAATAATGAATGTACTACTAGTCCGTCGGCCTCTATTTCTTCTGCGATTTTGCTTCCCACTCTGCATCCACCATTTAAGTCCCAGGTGAGATAATGGACGTTCATGTCCCCACTTTTTACTCTTAGGTGGTCGACAGTAGTTATAAATGAACATAAAAGCCACGACGTTAGATGATGGTAAAAATTGAATATCAGGTCTCACTGAAGCACACCGTGAAATGCCGGGTGTAGTAAGCGAAATGTCTGTGAATCTTAAGGAATTAAAAAACACTCAGATAAAATGGAAATTGATATGTGAAAATTGACACAAATTTGTCATTTGAACAACAACTATGAATAAACCAAACACTGTCTGCTGAAGATGAACCTTTTAAGAAAACGTTTAACGAGTGGATTTCACAGAAGAATGTTGTGCTGTGGTACAAGACGTTGGCGCAGGCGTGTTCTCTGAACTAGGGACCTCTGGCGAGACAGTACGAAATGATCTCAGTCAGATAAGACAGATATTAGCAGGTGACTTGCTTGACTGGCAACAGGTACTTGAGACGATATAGAACTCACCGCGTGCGGCAACGCCTACAGCGCCACATGAAAATAAAAGCTTTGGTAACACTAGTCAGTACAACCAGTCCAAGGGCAAGTGCCCCTCCCCGTCCCCTAGGTCTGAGGTAAAGGAAAAAATACAGGAGTTAAAACGTTTTTATCAGGGTCGGAAGTGTACATTTTTTACGGCTGCTTACAAGTCGCCATACGTCTTCCAAAATATTAAAAATACTCGATACCCCCAGGTCTAGGGCTTCTCCCCCCCTAAAAGCTACTAAATGTGCGTTCTTGAGTCAGCCTATTCCGCGTTATCAAGGGCCTAGTAGCCCGTGTCTGGAATGTTCGTAAGATTTGGAGGGGTCAGCACCGACGTTAACTGCCGTGCTTAGAGAGCAAAGTTTGCTCAAGCGCCAGTGATTCCAGGTTTATAAATCTTGTCTTTTTCATTCGAGTGGGATCCCACCTAAAACTTGGAGTATCATAGGTGCAAGAAGAATTCTCGCTGCGGGCCGCAGAAACTTCTGAAACCTGTTCAACTGTGATCCATTTTAAAGAGAGCACGTCCAGAATCGCTTACGGCGTGAAGTGTTCAATCCTGAGACATACAACCCAAAATAGGACAGTCTCACAAAATATTTTGAGAACTATTTAGGAAACATGCGCTACTGAGATAAGCCGATAGCACACCACGAAGACGACGTGCTACAGACGCGAAAATTGACCGACAGGAAGAAGATGCGGTGATACGCAAATGATTAGCTTTTCAGAGCATTCACACAAGGTTGGCGCCGGTGGCGATACCTACAACGTGCTGACATGATGAAAGTTTCCAACCGATTTCTCATACACAAAAAACAGTTGACCGGCGTAGCATGGTGAAACGTTGTTGTGATGCATCGTATAAGGAGGAGAAATGCGTACCATCAAGTTTCCGTCTTGATAAAGGTTGGATTTCAGCCTGTCGCGATTTCGGTTTATCGTATCGCGACATTGCTGCTCGCGTTGTTCGAGATCCAATGACTGTTAGCACAATATGGAATCGGTGGGTTCAGGAGGGTAATATGGAACGCCGTGCTGGATTCCAACGGCCTCGTATCACTAGCAGTCGAGATGACAGCCATCTTATCCGCATGGCTTGCACGTCTCGCTCCCTGAGTCAACAGATGGGGACGTTTGCAAGACAACAACCATCTGAACGAACAGTTCGATGACGTTTGGAGCAGCATGGACTATCAGCTCGCAGACCATGGCTGCGGATACCCTTGACGCTGCATCACAGACAGGAGCGCCTGCGATGGTGTACTCAACGACGAAGTTGGGTGCACGAATGGCAAAACGTCATTTTTTCGGATGAATCCAGGTTCTGTTAATAGCATCATGATGGTCGCACCCCTGTTTGGCGACATCCCGGTGAACGCACATTGAAAGCGTGCATTCGTCATCGCCATACTGGCGTATCACCCGGCGTGATGGTATGTGGTGCCATTGGTTACATGTCTCGGCCACCTCTTGTTCGGATTGACGGCACTTTGAACAGTGGACGCTACATTTCATATATGTTACGACCCGTGGCTCTACCCTTCATTCGATCCCTGCGAAACCCCACATTTCAGAACAATAATGCACTACCGCATGTAGCAGGTCCTGTACGGGCCTTTTTGGATACAGAAAATGTTCGACTGCTGCCCTGGCCAGCACATTCTCCAGATCTCTCACCAACTGAAAACGTCTGGTCAATGGTGGCCGACCAACTGGCTCGTTACAATACGCCAGTCACTACTCTTGATGAAATGTGGTGAACTTTTTCGATGTACTCCGTCAGTCCTATCCGGTAAGGATCCGACACCGCGCAGCAGTATTCTAAAAGAGGACGGACAAGCGTAGTGTAGGCAGTCTCCTTAGTAGGTCTGTTACATTTTCTGAGTGTCCTGCCAATAAAACGCAGTCTTTGGTTAGCCTTCCCCACAACATTTTCTGTGTGTTCCTAATTGTTCGTAATTGTAATATCTACGTATTTAGTTGAGTTTACAGCTTTTAGATTAGACTGATTTATCGTGTAACGGAAGTTTAACGAGTTCCTTTTAGCACTCATGTGGACGACCTTACACTTTTCGTTATTTAGAGTCAACTGCCACTTTTCACACCATTCAGATATTTTTTCTAAATCGTTTTGCAGTTTGTTTTGATCTTCTGGTGACTTTATTAGTCGATAAACGACAGCATCATCTGCAAACAACCGAAGACGGGGCTGCTCAGATTGTCTCCCAAATCGTTTATATGGATAAGGAAGAGCAAAGGGCCACTAATACTACCTTGAGGAATGCCAGAAATCACTTCTGTTTTACCCGATGACTTTCTCTCAATTACTACAAACTGTGACCTCTCTGATAGAAAATCTGAGACGATATTCCATAAGCACGCAATTTCACTACGAGCCGCTTGTGTGGTACAGTGTCAAAAGCCTTCAGGAAATCCAGAAATACGGAATAGATCTGAAATCCCTTGTCAATAGCACTCAACACTTCATGTGAATAAAGAGCTAGTTGTGTTTCACAAGAACGGTGTTTTCTAATCCCATGTTGACTGTGTGACAATAGACCGTTTTCTTCGAGGTAATTCATGATGTTAGATCACAATATGTGTTCTAAAATCCTGCTGCATATCGACGTTAACGATATGGGCCTGTAATTGAGTGGATTACTCCTACTACCTTTCTTCCAGTCTTTGGGTACGGATCTTTCGTCGAGCGAACGGTTGTATATGAATGTTAAGGATGGAGCTAATGCATCAGCATACTCCGAAAGGAACCTAACTGGTATACAGTCTGAACCAGAAGACTTGCTTTTATTAAGTGATTTAAATTGCTTCACTACTCCGAGGATATTTAATTCTAAGTTACTCATTTGGGCAACTGTTCTCGATTCGAATTCTGGAATATTTACTTCGTCTTCTTTTGTGAAGGCATTTCGGAAGGATGTGTTTAGTAACTCTGCTTTGGCAGCACTGTCTTCGATAGAATCTCCATTGCTATCGTGCATAGAAGGCATTGATTGTTTCTTGCCACTAACATACTTCACATACGACCAGAATCTCTTTGGATTTTCTGCCAGGTTTCGAGACAAAATTTCGTTGTAGTAACTGTTATAGGCATCTCGCATTGAAGTCCGCGCTAAATTTCGAGCTTCTATAAAAGATCGCCAATCCTGGGGATTTTGCGTCTGTTTAAATTTGGCATGTTTGTTTCGTTGTTTCTGCAACTGTGTTCTAACCCGTTTTGTGTACCAAGGAGGATCAGCTCCGTCGTTTATTAATTTATTTGGTATAAAACTCCCAATTGCTGCCGAAACTACACTACTGGCCACTAAAATTGCTACACCAAGAAGAAATGCAGATGATAAACGGGTATTCATTGGGAAGATATAATATACTAGGACTGACATGTGATTACATTTTCACGCAATTTGGGTGCATAGATCCTGAGAAATCAGTACCCCGAACAACCACCTCTGGCCGTAATAACGGCCTTGACACCCCTGTGCATTGAGTCAAACAGAGCTTGGATGTCGTGTACAGGTACAGCTGCCCATGCAGATTCAACACGATACCACATTTCATCAAGAGTAGTGACTGGCGTATTGTAACGAGCCAGTTGGTCGGCCACCATTGACCAGACGTTTTCAGTTGGTGAGAGATCTGGAGAATGTGCTGGCCAGGGCAGCAGTCGAACATTTTCTGTATCCAAAAAGGCCCGTACAGGACCTGCTACATGCGGTAGTGCATTATTGTTCTGAAATGTGGGGTTTCGCAGGGATCGAATGAAGGGTAGAGCCACGGGTCGTAACATATATGAAATGTAGCGTCCACTGTTCAAAGTGCCGTCAATCCGAACAAGAGGTGGCCGAGACATGTAACCAATGGCACCACATACCATCACGCCGGGTGATACGCCAGTATGGCGATGACGAATGCACGCTTTCAATGTGCGTTCACCGGGATGTCGCCAAACAGGGGTGCGACCATCATGATGCTATTAACAGAACCTGGATTCATCCGAAAAAATGACGTTTTGCCATCCGATTCTACATTAGCTTCAGGAGGCTCAAAAAACATATCCGTCGCATCGTCTTCTCCACCCTGAAGAATAGCCAGGATTTCATGCACAGACAGGCCTCTGATAAAGAAGGAAACATTATATTGACCGTTCTGCCTAGTGTAACATACATGCAGCACAGATTAAAAACTGGATTTGGAGCAGTAACAATGGACTGCATTTTGTGGATAACCTGTAATATAAATTTAATCACCTTTAGAATTGTAATTAAGGAAAACTGTTAAAAAATTGCGCGGTATACTGCTTCAGAAAATAGAACTTACTTCTTATTCCAGGACATAATCTTATTCAGAAAACGTCTTCAGTAAATGAACAACCATACACTGTCCTCTTCCTGCTTTATACCAGCAGAAAGCCCTTTAAATTTCAACAACAGATCTTCTTTAACTGAAATTCATGCAACAGTAGGCATTTAAATGCTTGTTTTGTTGCAAACAAGAGAAAAAATGGTAGAATGTTATGTGACATACATGTCATGCTAGGCAGAAATTGAGTTAATATGCTTGGCGTCAGATCGGAAGAATCTACTGCAGACAAATAATTTTCTACTGTGTCTTCTGGTGCATGAACAAATTTTTCGCGAATGCTTATCGATAGTTTGCCGTTCAGTGTATTTCTTTGAATTTAAGCCACATCTGGTCTACACTTGTATTATTAATTTGGAATGAGTGAAGATTGTCTCTCAGGAAGGCGTCAAGTGAATTTTTATCTGCTTTTTTGAATAGGTATATTTTTCGCTTATTTTTCGAGGATTTGGGCATTACAGTATTCAATCTCGCTACGACAACCCTGTGTTCACTAATCCCTGAATCGGTTTTGATGCTCGTTATTAACTCATGATTATTTGTTGCTGCCGGCCGGAGTGGCCGAGTGGTTCTAGGCGCTACAGTCTGGAACCGCGCGACCGCTACGGTCGCAGGTTCGAATCCTGCCTCGGGCATGGATGTGTGTGATGTCCTTAGGTTAGTTAGCTTTAGTAGTTCTAAGTTCTATGGGACTGATGACCTCAGATGTTAAGTCCCATAGTGCTCAGAGCCATTTGAACCATTTTTTCATTGTGAAGGGGTTGTCTGTGCCATGCATACTGGGCATGGAATTCCTACAATGGGAGATATAAGAGTTGATCTCTGAAGTGGAACTTGTCTGTTGAATATTGGGGTGGAAAAGATAAAGTAAAAATTTGGATTGTATTATTATCTGTCAAATCTACACAGGCGTACCCAGTGGGGTTGCACGGTATGTAAGACACTGGATTCCCATGCGGGAGGACAACGGTTCAAACCTGCATCCAGCCACCCTGATCGACGTTTTCCGCGATTTCCCTAAATCGCCTTAGGCACATGCCGGGGTGGTTCCTTTGGAAGGTACGGCCGCTTTCCTTCTCCATCCATCCCTTATCCGAGCTTGTACTGTGTCTCTAATGATCTCGTTGTCGACGGAATGTTAAACACTAATCTCCTCCTCCTCCTCCTACACAAACGTGTTCACCATTTGCTATGAACCTGCTTTCTGTCAGAGGACAAAATGAATAAACCTAAATACAAAGATATTGCTGCACCCGATATTAACGTCAAAACCAGGGGCAATAGCATCAACTGACACAACACGCCCCTTCACCCCGAAACAAACCCCACTGGGAGAATTTTCTCAGAATTTAACCGGTTCATCCTAATGTATGCACGAAACCAATTAACCCGATAGTCTTAGCACAGATGACGAGCGTACTGCCGCACCTTTGCACAGGACACATTCCTGACGAGCTCATACTGAAAAAGGAAGAGAAAAATGGATGGGTGAACCCGCTTCCGCAAGGATATTGTAACAACGTCACCTTGGAAGAAAAAAATTGTCAGGCAATTATTTCGCTGAACGCCAGTGCTCAAGTGAAAAATAAAGTATACGACAAACATTTTCTGTAAGAGATTTAATTTTATTAAAGACTCATCCAAAACTATCTCTTCTTAAACGGAAAAATTAAAAAGTGGCAATTTCTATACAAGGGCCCTTTCAGGATTGTGAACATTCCTCGTGACGGATCCTGCCTTTTATCTTATCCTAATTCTGAAAATGTTAAAGGCCTCTATCACCATACAGATTTGAAGAGATATATTCAGAAATAAAGGATTAAATTGACAACAGTTGCCCTACAGATGACATTTTGTAGGTTTTATTGTGAATGTTTATCTATGTATATATTGTTCTATGGTGTGATGGGTAATTTTTCTTTTGTAATGAACTATGCACCCTCCCCCCCCCCCCTCTCCATGAACCATGGACCTTGCGGTTGGTGGGGAGGCTTGCGTGCCTCAGCGATACAGACAGCCGTACTGTAGGTGCAACCTCAAAGTATTTAGTACATGAGGGGCAGCAGCCTTTTCAGTAGTAGAGTGGGCTACAGTCTAGACGATTGACTGACCTGGCCTTGCAACATCAACCAAAACGGCCTGCTGCGTTGGTACTTCGATCGGCTGAAAGCAAGGGGAAACTACAACAGTAATTTTTCCCGAGGGCATGCAGCTTTACTGTATGGTTAAATAATGACAGAAGTCTTCTTGGGTAAAATATTTCGGAGGTAAAATAGTCCCCCATTCGGATCTCTGGGCGGGGACTACTCAGGAGGACGTCGTCATCAGGAGAAGCAAAACTGGCGTTCTGCGGATCGGAATGTCAGACACCTTAATCGGGCAGTTAAGTTAGAAAATTTAAAAATGGAGATGGATAGGTTAAATATAGATATAGTGGGAATAGTGAAGTTCGGTGGCAGGAGGAACAAGACTTATGGTTAGATGAAAACGTGGTAATAAATAGAAAATCAAACAACGGTAATTCGGGAGTGGGTTTAATAATGAATAAAAAATAAAAACGCGGATAAGCTACTACGAACAGCTTAGTAAACGCATTATTGTAACCAAGATAGACACGAAACGCACGCCCACCAAAGTAGTACAAGTTTATATGCCAACTAGCTACGCAAATGATGAAGAGATCGAAGAAATGTAATGATGCAATAAAAGAAATTATTCAGACAGTTAAGGGAGACGAAAATTTAATAGTCATGGGCGACTGGAATGAGATTGTAGGAAAAGGAAGAGAAGGAAAAGTAGTAGGTGAATATGGAATGGGGGTAAGGAATGAAAGAGGAAGCAACCTGGTTGAATTTTGCACAGTGAGTAACTTAATCATAGCTAACACTTGGTTTAAGATGAAAGTATAAAATATAAAAATGCAGTAAATGAAGCAGGCGAAAAGGAATACAAACATCTCAAAAATGAGATCGACAGGAAGTGCAAAATGGCTAAGCAGGGATGGCTAGAGGACAAATGTAAGGATGTAGAAACACATATAACTAGGGGTAAGATAGATACTGCCCACAGGAAAATTAAAGAAACCTTTGCAGAAAAGAGAACCACCTGTATGAATATCAAGAGCTTGGATGGAAAACCAGTCCTAAGCAAAGAAGGGAAAGCAGAAAGGTGGATGGAGTAATAGAGGGTCTATACATGGGCGATGTACTTGTGGGCAGTATTATGGAAATGGAAGAGAACATAGATGAAGATGAAATGGAAGATATGATACTGCATGAAGAATTTGACAGAGCACTGAGAGACCTAAGTCGAAACAAGGTCCCAGGAGTAGACAACATTCCATTGGAATTACTGATAGCCTTGGGAGAGCCAGTCATGACAAAACTCTTCCATCTGGTGAGCAAGATGTATGAGACAGGCGAAATACCCTCAGACATCAAGAAGATAATAGTAATTCGTATCCCAACGAAGTAAGTATTGACTGGTGTGAAAATTACCGAACTATTAGCTTAATAAGTCACGGTTGCAAAACACTGACACGAATTCTTTACAGACGAATGGAAAAACTGGTAGAAGCCGATCTCGGGGAAGATCAGATTGGATTCTGTAGAAATGTTGGAACACATGAAGCAATACTGACCCTACGACTTACCTTAGAAGATAGGTTAAGGAAAGGAAAACTTATGTTTATAACATTTGTAGACTTGGAGAAAGCTTTTGACAGTGTGGACTGGAGTACACTCTTTCAGATTCTAAAGTGGACAGGGGTCAAATACAGGGAGCGAAAGGCTACTTACAATTTGTACAGAAACAAGAAGGCAGTCATAAGAGTCGAGGGACATTAAAGGGAAGCAGTGGTTGGGAAAGGGGTGAGACAGGGTTGTAGCTTATACCCACAGTTATTCTATACGTATATTGAGCAGGCAGTAAAGGAAACAAAAGAAAAATTTGGAGTAGGAATTAAAATCCATGGAGAAGAAATAAAAATTTTAAAGTTTGCCGACGACATTGTAGTCTGTCAGAGACAGCAAAGAACCCGGGAGAGCAGTTGAGTGGAATGGACAATGTCTTGAAAGGAGTGTATAAGATGAACATCAACAAAAGCAAAACGAGGATAATGGAATGTAGTCGAATGAAATCAGATGATGCTGAGGGTATTACATTAGGAAGTGAGACACTTAAAGTAGTAAAAGAGTTTTGTTATTTGGGGAGCATAATAACTGCTGATTGTCGGATTAGAGAGGATATAAGCTGTAGACTTCCTATGACAAGGTAAGCGTTTCTGAAGAAGAGAAAAAGTTTGTTAACATCGAGTATAGGTTTAAGTGAAAGGAAGTCTTTTCTGAAATTATTTGTAAGGAGTGTAGCTATATATGGAAGTGAAACACGGACGATAAACAGTTTAGAGAAGAAGAAAACAGAAGCCTTCGAGACGTGGTGCTTCAGAAGAATACTCAAGATTAAATGGGCAGATCACGTAACTAACGCGGAGGTACTGAAGTGGGGATAAGAGGAATTTGTGGCTCAACTTGACAAGAAGAAGGGATCGGTTGGTAGGACATGTTCTGAGGCATCAAGGATCACCAATTTAGTTGGTTGGTTGGTTGGTTTGGGGAAGGAGACCAGACAGCGTGGTCATCGGTCTCATTGGATTAGGGAAGGATGGGGAAGGAAGTCGGCCGTGCCCTTTCAGAGGAACCATCCCGGCATTTGCCACCAAATTAGCACTGGAGGGAATCGTGGAGGGTAAAAATAGTAGGAGCAGACCAAGATGAATACGCTATGAAGATTCAGAAGGATGCAGGTCGCAGTAGTTATTCGGAGATGAACAGCGTCGCACAGGATAGAGTGGCATGAAGAGCTGCATCACACCAGTCTCTGGATTGAAGACCACAACAACAACAACAATGAACCATGAAGGACACTTCCTGGTGTGAAAGTCCATCAACTTCATGGAAATGTAATCTAGACGAATGTGTCATGTGAACTAACTGATGAAACCATTATTCAATCACATGTTTTAAAATACCAAATGTTGACATAAAGGTTTCCTGATTACTCTGAAAAGTTAAGTGATATAATTACGATAGTAGAGCCTAAGCCCTGTCCTAATTTAGCTGTACAGTGAGAAATACATGTAGCTAGCAGGCCATCTCGTAATGTTTCTGTAAATCTCCTTATGTTGTAAACACCGATTTCGGATTTAGATTTATCTTATTGTTTAACAGAAAAATTATTTGATCAGTAGAAGCCTGAACGTGAGAGAAAATTTAAAACCCATGTGTTGTCAAGTATCATAATTTATTTGTTATGGAAAAGCATAATGGTAAGGACTAACTGGAATTGAAAATCTTCTGCCAATGGCAGAGTACTGTATGTACACTGAAATGACTGTGCAAAAAATTATGCACAGTGACATTCCTTAGTTTAAGCAGCAAAACAAGGAGAGCCGGAAACACTATGTCTGGGTGGTGCAGTGGTTAACGCAACTTCCTGGTAAGCAGGGCTCCCAGGTTCGAACTCCAGGCTGGCACACATTGTCACTCATCGCTGCTCCGCATAAAGTCCCGATGTAGCTGACACCATCTTCTTCTTGTAATGTTTCAGTTATTTTTTGTGTACTCGTGTTGCTATGATGTCAAAAGACAAACTTCGCCATGGGTGGGTTTTGTAAAAGTTTGAGTATACGAAGTAATTAGGGAATTTCTTATGGGCCCTAACCGTTTGTTTCTCTCACGTACTTTGTGATTGGCTATTTTGCATCTCATTCTGAAAGGACAGGTACCTTAAGTCACGACATCTTCGGGTCTACAAAGCCTTGTGCCCTAACCCTTTCCGAGTAACTATTTCTGTTGTTTAGAGTAATAGACCAAGATGTAAGTGTCTGACCGGTATATTCTGCAACTGGAAGCACAGCCAAAAAATAACGATATCCACACTTAAAAACCTAATTGTACTCTATGATTATAATTTTAAAAGAAAAGCATGTACGATACGAAAATACCTTGTAGATAATGATTATCACGAAGGAGGATTAGAATGAAAGAATGCAGTCGCACGAACACTATACGTCAGAGCGACGCTTTCTACTAACGAAATGGACGTGCTACAATGCTGTGTATAAGTAACTGTCTCACCGATGAGAAAAAGTACCGATGAAAAACATGAACGTGCACAATGAAGAGGTACTCACCTTTGCCCCGCAGTAAGTAGGGTGGAGACGAGTGATGACTTCGATAAAAACACAGAATCCTATGAATTTACAAAACTCTAGTAACACAGACACAGCTGAAAAGCACACGCACATTGGCTCTGTGTAACATTCTCATTAAGAGCCGCCTGAATAAAACAGCAGGCGACAACAGTGTGTTCTGCTACGGACCTAATTGTTGCCGCATTGTGTTGAGGTGCGGACAAGTTTAGACTTCTCTCTGTGCATGGATTCCATCTGCTGTGAAAGAAGACTTGTAGTGCGCGTGGCAAAAATCAGTTTACTTTTAGTATTAGTACTCTGTTTAGCCAGAAAATATGAATACCAGTACCAAGGGAAAACCAGTGAATCACGCAAGTCCCTATAGTTGGCTCTGAGCACTATGGGACTTAACATCTGTGGTCATCAGTCCCCTAGAACTTAGAACTACTTAAATCTAATTAACCTAAGGACATCACACACATCCATGCCCGAGGCAGGATTCGAACCTGCGACCGTAGCAGTCGCGCGGTCCCTATAGTTGCTAAAGGTGACCGCGTAAAGTAACTGGAAGAGTTGTTTATCGACGATAGACGGTTTGATCAGGGATTTATCAACACAAGGTTTGCGCCTTCCAGCCTCTATCGTGTTTTGAGTCTGCCTTCTCACCTTGTTTCATAATAACCATGGTTTGCTGGTGAGGAAGGTTGGCAACACTGCCGCCAGTCCGGCTGTCTGTACTCGATCGCCAGCTGTCTACGCAGGCTGCTGCAACTGAACTGATGGTGCCTACCTTACGTCAACAGCACGGAGTGCGGGCGGAGCCCAGCCTCCTTCCCCACTCTGATCCTGATGCCACAGAGTACGTGAAGACAACGAGTCTGCTTTGCTTTGTATTCAGTAAAGATTTTCTAAATTCTTCTGTCGATGCCAGTCCAACTGAAGACCACGAGTCTACTTTGATTTGTATTCGCTGAATATTGTTTAAATTCATCTACCGTCACCTCTCCTGAAGTCAACGAGTATTTGCTTTGTACCCAGTAAAAATTTGCTAAATTATCTACCATCGCCAATACATCAGAAGAATCCGAGTCTAGTTTTCATCAGATTCATTCAAATATTTCTCAGATCAACTGTCATCGCCTACTCAGTTAGAGGTATCAACACTGCTTAGTATTTGATAAAATAAAGATTTAAACTTTTCATCACCTTAATCCTGGTGCAAGGAAATTTAATCTAATTTACTAATGTCGTCTCCAGAATGAAATTTGTACTCTGCAGCCGAGTGTGCGCTGATATGAAATTTCCAGGCAGATTAAAACTGTGTGCCAGACCGAGACTCGAACTCAGGACCTATGCCTTTCGCAGGCAAGTGCTCTACCAATTTTTTTTTTTTTTTCTTCGTTGTTGATCGTTGTGTTTGGTCGTTGCGGACGTCACATGACATCCGTTCAAGTTCGTTTCTTGATTCTTCCACCCAGTTTTTTTATTACAGAGGACAACCAGCACTCTGACCGAACACGCTGAGCTACCACGCCAGCTTAACAGATACATGTTGGAAACGAAATGAGCGTTTGGCTTCATTGGCCGCGAGGCCCCATGCGGGGCAGATCCGGCTGCCTTGTTACAGGTCTTATTACATTCGACACCGCATTGGGCGACCTGCGCGCCGGATTGGGATGAAATGATGATGAAGACAACACGACAGCCAGTCCCTCAGCGGAGAAAATCTCCGATCCAGCCGGGAATCGAACCCGGGCCCGTAGGACGGCAATCCGTCACGCTGACCACACAGCTATCGGGGCGGACGTAACTTTCTGAACAGCTTGTCGTTAACGGTGGAAATGGAAATGAGCGTATGGTGTCATTGGCCGGGAGGCCCCTTACGGCGCAGGTCCGGCGCCTTGGTGCAGGTCTTATTACATTCGACGCCACTTTGGGCGACCTGCGCGCCGGATGGGGATGAAATGATGATGAAGACAACCCAGTCCCTGAGCGGAGAAAATCCACGACGCAGCAGGGAATCGAACCCGGGCCCGTAGGACGGAAATCCGTCACGCTGACCACTCAGCTATCGGGGCGGACGCCAACTGAGCTACCCAAGGACGACGCACAACGCGTCCTCACAGCTTCAATTCTGACAGTACCTCGTCTCCTACCTTCCAAACTTCACAGAAGCTCTTCTGCGAACCGTGCAGAACCAGCACTCCCGGAAGAAAGGATATTGCGGAGACATGGCTCAGTCACAGCCTGAGGGATGTTTCCAAGAATGAAATTTTCACTCTGCAGCGGAGTGTGCGCTGATATGAAACTTCCTGGCAGATTAAACTGTGTGCCGGACCGAGACTCGAACTCGGGACCTTTGCCTTTCGTGGGAAAGTGTTCTACCAACTGAGCTACCCAAGCACGACCCACGTCCCGCCCTCATTTAAGCTGTGTTCGAGTCTCGGTCCGCCAAACAGTTTTAACCTACTAATCTCGTATTTGGAGAAATCATTATTGCTAATGAAAAATACTTTAGCATTAACAGTTACTCACTTTTAGGTGTAACTTAAGTCAGTAGATACCTGTTTTAAAGCTTTTCTGAGACATTCGGCAGAGAAATCTTCTGTTATCACTTGCTGCAGTTTAATTAACTATTTGACGTTTCTTAAAGAAAGAATTAACTACGTGATGCTTTACATAGATATATGTAATACTGTGAACATGCCTTTTCTCTTTTCCTCCCTGTTCTTATCTGTACTTGCGTCTTTTTAAAAAAGGAAAGCAACCATTTACTTGTATAGTGCATTTTCTCCTGAGCTTTACAGCCATTAAGTAGCGATAAATATTTACGTTTCTGAGGAAGAATATTATTTTTATGTTTGTGGAGAGCCAGTATCCTGTGCATACATTTTTCTTTTACAGGGTGTATCAAAAAGAATCATCCGATTTTCAGGAAATCATAACTATTTGAGATATTTGCATGAACACCGTACTGTTGGAAAGAGTAAACTCTCGAGTTTCACATGGTTCCCACTAGGTAGCTCTGACATCTGGGAGTGCGGGAATATTTAAATCAAAGGATTTCTGAACGATGGATCGGTCGCACTGGACCAAATGATTCATTCAGCCTTACATTACTGGCCTCCAACCTCACCGGACCTGACTGTATGTGATTATTTCTTGTGCGGGTTTATAAAAGACTCTGTTTATGTGCCTCCGTTACCAACAACAATGAATGAACTGAGACATACAAAGTCAAAATGGTTCTGAGCACTATGGGACTTAACATCTTAGGTCATCAGTCCCCTAGAACTTAGAACTACTTGAACCTAACTAACCTAAGGACATCACACACATCCATGTCCGAGGCAGGATTCGAACCTGCGACCGTAGCAGTCGCACGGTTCCGGACTGAGCGCCTAGAACCGCGAGACCACAGCGGCCGGCTACAAAGTCAAGACATGCTCGGTGCAGTGTGGGAACAACTTAAATTCCGCGTTGACCTATGCCGTGCATCTCAAGGGGGGCATATCAAATACCTATGCAAAGGTATAAAAAAAGTTTTTGAGTTTCTCGTTCATCAAATAACAAAATTCACTGTATATCTTTGTAAGTTTCAGAAATATAGACGTGTCAAATCCGAGGATCTTGTTGATATAACCTTTAGCATCTGTATAAGGGAGAAGAAAAGTCCCGCATAATGTCTAGTTACTATAATTATTGTATTATGTAACACCGAAGAGAAAATTTATCGATGATCAGCGATACTGCAATGGTCTGTTGCTGAAACAAAAGAGAGTAGGGAAAAATTTTCTTTTGACTTTTGTAAGAGCATGAGCTCAATGACTCATAGTTTTTCTTTCTCTGTTAGTTCGTCGTAGCGAGCAGACGTGCTGTGTAAGCTGTGTCCAAATTATGTTTCCTGGCTGAAGGAACTAAGTGTAGTATCTGTTCAGCACTTTTGTAATGATTTAAGTCTATCTACTCAGAGTGTGGATAATTACATGTGTTTTCCTATTATTTAATTTGTTACAGACATTATCCAGCGAAGTCGACAGATCATTCTGAAAGATGTAGTGACCGAAAGCGTATTGCGTTCGATTATTAATTTGTCTTTGCTTATAGTAATCAGCGACCCTGAAATTAAATGCCGATCATTTTAATGTAACTTGCATTCATCTCATGCAAGATATGTGCTAATGATTCGATCATTCGTCCCCGTACAATGTTGCTGTCGTTCTTGGCCCCTGTTTAGTAAATAAATGATGCACCATCTTACAACAATATGTTGTTCTCCTGTGAAATTGTAAGGGTAGGCCTAAAGTAACAAGAGGGGTGTAATGCCTCAACAGGCAACATCGACTCCAGTTTTGTCGTGTTCCTCTTCAAAACGCCGTCTAAGAACATACCTTCAATGACAACGGCCACTAAACCCTGCATACGTACATAAAATGTACTTTCTTTTCGTTAACAAGGGAACCACGTATTTAAAAACAAGAGGTTTGACTCTGAGCATACATACTTACTCTCTGTAATTAATCGAGTAAATAGGTAGTAAACACTTATTCTATTATGAGTATCTCCTTGTACCTAAATTTTGTAACAATTTTGAAATGTTCACAATGTTACCCAATGATTCAAATGGATATGATATTTATTTAAAAATCTGATCTGATGTGTTTCAAAGGATTATGATTTCACTGAGATATCTCTTTATAACAAAACATTTGTCCTAATGAGAAACGCATCTCACAACGAAATGAAATGGTACGCATAATTCGTATTTGATGTAGAAAGACAACGTGAAAGGGGCAGAACCTCCGTGAACGTCGCTCATTAACGGTTCCTGGGGCTGTTTATGCACGATTTAATGAGTTGTTTTCCTAACATTATTATTATTTTCGTTTCTCGTAACAAGAGCACACACAGTGGCAGCTGCAACGCGTGGCTGCGAATGGAATTTCACTGCCCGTGTTTACTGTTATCAGCAAAGCTATTGTTATACCGTCGCTCGTTAAATGTACATACAATTAAACTAGTTACTGCTGTTGGTAGATCAAACATTGCGACAGCTGTATAGACAAGATACTTTTATTCACACCAGTCTTCCCTCAGAAGCAATGCCGATTATCACGAACTCGTTTGACGTTCCCCACCACACTCGTGAAAAGAATTGTCTGCCTCATGCTGAAATTCCTACTGCGAGAAGGGACTATAATTGGGAAAGTAGATGTTAAAGCATCACCTTAAATACTATGTGCTCACTTTGCATAATACACTCTTTTCGGTTTCTAGCAAATACACGTTGTACTATTTTAAACCAATGTCAGGATTACCAAGGAATAATTTCATTCCCTCCACCGATCACAACATTTCTGCACGTTGTCTTCCGAGAGACTGCGTACGGGCTTAGCTTCAAGGACGTACAAGAGCACATCGGTAGCACAAAATGCTAGTCAACTGCCGTAAATCCTTTTTCTTTTACGAAATTTCGCAGTTTCATAGCTCAATCCCACCACGAATTCCACTCCTGTGCAAGCCTCTTCTTTTCAAAGTAACAAAAAAAAAAAGGTTCAAACGGCTCTGAGCACTATGGGACTTACCTTCTGAGGTCATCAGCCCCCTAGAACTTAGAACTACTTAAACCTAACCAACCTAAGAACATCACACACATCCATGCCCGAGGCAGGATTCGAACCTGTGACCGTAGCGGTCGCGCGGTTCCAGACTGAAGCGCCTAGAACCGCTTGGCCACCACGGCCGGCCATTTCACTCTTAACTAAGATTCTCAGAGTTTTTTGTGCAGTGTTCAGTCACATTCATGGGATCACCTGTCAAAACCCTGAATAACCACCTTTCGCTGCGCGAAACGTGCGAGCAGACAATCAATGAGCTTCTGGAAGGTAATTGGAAATGAGCATTTGGCGTCATTGGCCGGTAGGCCCCTTACGGGGCAGGTCCGGCCGCCGTGGTGCAGGTCTTTTACATTCGACGCCACATTGGGCGACCTGTGCGCCGGATGGGGATGAAATGATGACGAAGACAACACAACATTCAGTCCCTGAGCGGTGAAAATTCTCAACCCAGCCGGGAATGGAACCCGGGTCCCTGAGGACGGCAGTCCGAAACGCTGTCCATTCCGCTATCAGGGCGGACTTCCGGAAGGTAGCTCCAGGGATGTGGAGCCCCGGTCACCCGCGCTAGGTTCCTCGGTTGAGTATGCAAGGCGTGAACAAGCCGATCTTGGTGGTCCCACATACTCTTTATTGGAATTAAGCCCAGTGAGCTTGGCGGTCAGGAAGTATTGTAAGGTCACTCTGGTGCTCTTCGAACCACGCACATACACTGCAAGCTGTGTGACATTTTGCATTTTGTTGCTTGTGGACGCCATCATGCCGAGGAAAAACAAATTGCGTGTAGGGGTGGACATGGTCCCTCCAAGACAGAAGCATACTTATGTTGATGCATTGTGCCTTCCAGAACGAAGAGGTCCCGCAGGGGATGCCACGAAAACATTCCCAAGACCATAACGCTCCCTCCAGTATGCAGGGTGCTTGCTTTTAGAGCTCTCATGCCGCACGCTACAACGACCATCCGCCCGATGGAACATGAAATGTGATTCACCTTAAATGCCACCTGCCACCTCTCACTCGACGTCCAGTTGCGGTACTGGCGTGAAAAATTCCAGCATTCGTCGCCGATGAACAACAGTTAGCGTGAGTACATGAACCAGAAGCCTGCTGCGCTGGACCACACACTACAACGGTCGTTCAGGAGACACGTTGGTAGCCCCTTGGCTCGTCTGCGTGGTCAATTGCCCAACAGTTCGCCCGTACACATCTCAGCAGCGGTCGTTCACTCCTCTCATTTATTTCCTGTCGTGCACCACAACTGCCTCGTTGATGGTTTTTTTTCTTTTATTTCTGTCATGGCTCCTTTGCTGTATAGATTCAACAGTAGGTACGAAAGACATAAATCTTGTCTTACTACCTTTCTAATCCGAACATTTTGTAGCATTTTATGTTGTTCAATGTTTTTTCTACGCCGACAGCCGGCCACTGTGGCCGAGCGGTTCTAGGCGCGTCAGTCCGGAACCACGCGACTGCTACGGTCGCAAGTTCGAATCCTGCGTGTGATGTCCTTAGGTTAGTTAGGTTTAAGTACTTCTAATTTCTAGGGGACTGATATCCTCAGATGTTAAGTCCCATAGTGCTCAGAGCCATTTGAATCATTTTCTACGTGGACAAATCGTATGAAGTTGTCTTACCTGCATAATCGAGACCAACGTCAGAACTGCTCGAGTGCCATCTTCATTTCTAAATCCACACTGATAGTCACCTGAAAGATCCTCGGTTTTCTTCCGAACATTATTCTTGTCAGCAACTTTACTGCATGAGCTGTTGAATTGATTGTGTGATATCTCTCGTATTTATCTGCCTTCATTGATTGGCGACTCCATGGAGTGCTCTGTGCACAACGACCTTATATGTTAAATTAAAAAGAAGGTCAGCGTTGGCCGTAATATTGATGTTTTATTTGCTACCAGAATCGATTTTCGATCACATAGTGATCATCTTCAGTGCTGTACAACTTAAACTCTGACACTGGCATTGTGATCGCTTCTCAGTTTTGGTTATCGATAACTCGATACCAGTGTCAGAGTTTAATTTGTACAGCAACGAAGATGATCATTATGTGACCGAAAATCGATTCTGCTAGCAATAAAACATCATTATTACGGCCAGCGCTGACCTCCCTTTTAATTTATCTGCCTTTGATATGTACAGGGTTGTGCGCACGATGTTCTTCCGAAAGTCTCCTGTCTCATGGGTTCTACACATTAACTCGACTGATTATATGGTTGCCACTTCCCCCAATCATTTTAGAAATTCCTAAGGAATCTTACATGTGCGTTCTGTCACGCTTAACGTGTTTCTAAAGTACTGTAACAAATATGGCGGTACGAGATGAATAAATCCTTGCCCTGGTTCTGTCTTCTTATCGTTAGGAACCCAGGAGGGAGCCACACCAGACCCGTGGCGACCTCGGTGCATAGACGGAGCCCACGGGAGGTGGCGGGCCCTCCCTACCTGCTTGACCCAATTCTGGACTCGTTGAGTTCCAGGCTACGAGTCCAATTACTGTCTGTGGTACCCAGCGGGAATATAGAGTGGCCGGATGGCCAGTGGCCATCCCTGTGGAGCGTGGGATGACATTGCGGCCGCTGCTGAGTGCCAAGCCGGCATACCAATGGCATCGCGAAGAGGGACTAAATCGCAACCAGACACCGTAACGAGCTTAACGCTGGACGGAGTTTGAACTTTGAATTAGACTCACAGAAACTGATGGCGAAGACAGAATAAACTGAAGAGGAGCTCCAACAGAATAGTTTTGTGCATATATTTTACTCCTCTGTGATTTGCATTTGTATATCAAGTTTATCCCTTTTTTAACGATAGTGTACGGTGGATCTTTTCATTAAAATCTGTAACCATTAGTTGGAAGAAAACACAGACCAAAACCCTTCTACAAGAGCGGTAGCATAGGTGAGTCTCAAAACTACCGTCCAGTACCATTGATATACGTTGTGGAATCTTTCAACTTCTGACCTCGAAATGTAGTGAACTACCTGGAATGTCACGACCTACTCCAACCCTACTAGCAGGGGCTCCGAAAAGTCTTCGTCTACACTGCACAAGCCACTTCATGGTGTGGACAGGAGGATATTTCGTGTACCAATGACATATGGCCCGTCTCCTGTTCCAGTTGCGAATGGAGTGTGGGAGAACGACTGCTGGTAACCCTCCGTGTGAGCGAATCTATTTTTTTCTCCATTTCGTTTTCACGGTATATACGTTGGAAGGGTGACGCAACAGTTGATGTTTTGAAATTTCATGTTTGATGTTTGGATAAAGAACCCATGTCCAGAAATGTACAGTTTGAATGTAAAATAAGTTTAAAGATCGGACCACTTTCAAATATCCGGCTTCACTGAGAAGAAAGTGCCATTCTCAGTCCCTGTTACAGTAGCTGTCGTATTTCTTGAATTTCGAAAGGCATTCGATATAGTTTCGCACTACAGCCCGTTGAACAAAATACGAGCGTACCGTATACACTCCTGGAAATTGAAATAAGAACACCGTGAATTCATTGTCCCAGGAAGGGGAAACTTTATTGACACATTCCTGGGGTCAGATACATCACATGATCACACTGACAGAACCACAGGCACATAGACACAGGCAACAGAGCATGCACAATGTCGGCACTAGTACAGTGTATATCCACCTTTCGCAGCAATGCAGGCTGCTATTCTCCCATGGAGACGATCGTAGAGATGCTGGATGTAGTCCTGTGGAACGGCTTGCCATGCCATTTCCACCTGGCGCCTCAGTTGGACCAGCGTTCGTGCTGGACGTGCAGACCGCGTGAGACGACGCTTCATCCAGTCCCAAACATGCTCAATGGGGGACAGATCCGGAGATCTTGCTGGCCAGGGTAGTTGACTTACACCTTCTAGAGCACGTTGGGTGGCACGGGATACATGCGGACGTGCATTGTCCTGTTGGAATAGCAAGTTCCCTTGCCGGTCTAGGAATGGTAGAACGATGGGTTCGATGACGGTTTGGATGTAGCGTGCACTATTCAGTGTCCCGTCGACGATCACCAGTGGTGTACGGCCAGTGTAGGAGATCGCTCCCCACACCATGATGCCGGGTGTTGGCCCTGTGTGCCTCGGTCGTATGCAGTCCTGATTGTGGCGCTCACCTGCACGGCGCCAAACACGCATACGACCATCATTGGCACCAAGGCAGAAGCGACTCTCATCGCTGAAGACGACACGTTTCCATTCGTCCCTCCATTCACGCCTGTCGCGACACCACTGGAGGCGGGCTGCACGATGTTGGGGCGTGAGCGGAAGACGGCCTAACGGTGTGCGGGACCGTAGCCCAGCTTCATGGAGACGATTGCGAATGGTCCTCGCCGATACCCCAGGAGCAACAGTGTCCCTAATTTGCTGGGAAGTGGCGGTGCGGTCCCCTACGGCACTGCGTAGGATCCTACGGTCTTGGCGTGCATCCGTGCGTCGCTGCGGTCCGGTCCCAGGTCGACGGGCACGTGCACCTTCCGCCGACCACTGGCGACAACATCGATGTACTGTGGAGACCTCACGCCCCACGTGTTGAGCAATTCGGCGGTACGTCCACCCGGCTTCCCGCATGCCCACTATACGCCCTCGCTCAAAGTCCGTCAACTGCACATACGGTTCACGTCCACGCTGTCGCGGCATGCTACCAGTGTTAAAGACTGCGATGGAACTCCGTATGCCACGGCAAACTGGCTGACACTGACGGCGGCGGTGCACAAATGCTGCGCAGCTAGCGCCATTCGACGGCCAACACCGCGGTTCCTGGTGTGTCCGCTGTGCCGTGCGTGTGATCATTGCTTGTACAGCCCTCTCGCAGTGTCCGGAGCAAGTATGGTGGGTCTGACACACCGGTGTCAATGTGTTCTTTTTTCCCTTTCCAGGAGTGTATAAGACCGACTATGTGACTGGACTTAAGGGACTCTGGCAGACAACACAGCATGTCTTTATCGATGGAGAGAAATCTTCAGACATAAAAGTAACTTCAGGCGCACTCCAAAGGAGTGTTACAGGTCCATTACTTTCCACATAGTACATAAATTACCCAACAGATGACGTCAGAAGTTCGACCAGGTTTCTCGCGAATAATCCTGTTATATACAGCGAAGTCACGACGCTAGAAAATTGCAGAGGATCGACCTTTGGTGCACGGAGTGGCAATTGACTCTCAGCATAAACAAATGTAAAGTAGTGCGAATACATAAAAGTCCTTTATTGTATGATTACACAAATACAGAACAGTCGCTGGAAGCAGTTACTTCCTCAAAATATATGGCAGTATGAGCACAGACAGACTTAAGCTGGCCGGCCGAAGTGGCCGCGCGGTTCTGGCGCTGCAGTCTGGAACTGCGAGACCGCTACGGTCGCAGGTTCGAATCCTGCCTCGGGCATTGATGTGTGTGATGTCCTGAGGTTAGTTAGGTTTAACTATTTCTAAGTTCTAGGAGACTAATGACCTCAGCAGTTGAGTCCCATAGTGCTCAGAGCCATTTAGACTTAAGCTTGAACGACCACATAAAATCCATCGCAGAAAAGGCAGATGCCAGACAGATTCATTGGAAGAATTCTTGGGAAATGCAGTCCGCCAACAAAGGAGGTAGCTTGCAAAACTCTCTTTCGATCAATACTTGAGTACTGCTAGTCAGTAAGAGACCCATGTCAGGGCAGCGCGTTTCATTACAGGTGCTTTCAGTAAGCACGAAAGCGATCGAGGAGGTGATCAGCCAACTCCAGCTGCAGAAGCTGCGAGGGAACCTCTAGTTATCGCCGTGTGGTTTATCGAAAAACGTCGGAGAGTGTACTCTCGTATAAAATTAGAGACTGGAGCCCTCGTGGACACAAACCGACAATCGTTCTTCCCGTGAAACATTCGCTACTGAAGCAGAAAAGACAGGAGATGATGGTGGCACACGAAGTAAACACCGCCACACAACGCAGTGTCACTTGCGGAGTATAGATGTGGTCCGACTGCGACCAAGGGCTGCGTTGTACTCACCTGATTTTGTACATCGTATAAAACTGGATAGTATATGGACTGAAGTAATATGAACAGTGTCAAATAGAACCATGTTGAAATTGTGCCAGTAGCATCCGATAGCGATAAGCACATTTCTATGAATTGTTAATGGCCAAATGTCATTTACTAACAGTTGAAATAAAAATTTTACAAACGATTTTTTGGTAAAATAATGTAGTTAACATTTGTCTCCTTCAATAAACTTTATCGCACCCGTTACATTCCTTTCAATCACTGAATTTGGTACTTGCAACGGTGTTCGAATCCAATGATAATAGCAAACAGCAGCATCGAAATCGTCATAAAGGTGAAAAAATACGAATTACTTTTGAATACATTATGGGAGTGAACAGTGATCAATGTGTTACAAATATTTACTATCAAAAACAGTCTTGATCACAACTGTGGTCATCTTCAGACCAATGAGTAAGAATCTCGTTCTGCTGGAGAATCATTTCTACTACTACTACTACTAGTAGTACTAGTGATTCTCCAGCAGAAGGAGTAGTGGTCCAAACCGGTCAACGCAATAAATAAATTGTGATCAAGACTGTTTCTGATAGTAAATAAAATACAAATGTATAAGAAGGTTTAGGTTTAACGTCCTGTGGATGAACAGTTCATTACATTCGGCACCCACCCAAACACTGGAATGGGCGGGAAAGGAAATAGCCTTTCCTTTTGTAAGAGGTCCATGATTAAAGAATTTGTTGCTAGCTCACTCGAGCAGATCTAATTTCGATGGATTGTTCACGCGCTGCCCGGGATATGTAAGCTATAAAAGAATCTTAGACCAGAGAGCAGTGTTGTCAGCAGTAGGAACTGTGAAGCAGTAGGAGTAAGTAGTTGCTAGCTAGCAGTCGTGTGTATGGAGTAGGCTGGGCCGGTCGTGTGGAGCGATGGCAGAGACTGAGCGTTGTAGTATAAGGTAAAAGCAGCCTCCCGCAAATGTAGATTGTTATATCAAGTTCCATGTAAATGTTTTTAAAAAGAAATCTCTTAATAATAATCTTTCTCATAAAAAGTAACTTTTGACAATCATTCATTTCAATTTAAAGAATTTACTAATTTCTCCAATCCTTGGTCATCCCGATTATTGAAAAGAAAAATCAGTTGTTTCTTTTTATACATGCGTTCGGCTGTGCCAGAAAAATTTCTTATAAGAGCAGATATATATGCGTTATCCGGCGACCTTATTGAGGTAAGAATTTTCAGTTTATTCATAATGATTTTTCAGGGCCATGACGCAGCACTGCCGACGTCCAAAATTTACCAGTTTAAATTCACAGTCAATTATTGAAAGGTTATAAGTGAGCCACAATTTTTTATTGAGAGATTAGTCACATTGTATTATTGGTAGGTTACGGAATTCATTTTATTGGGAGGTTACGCTGAATGTGAATTATAAATAATTGTATTTATACTGTTGCGAGGTTTCGTAACTTTTCTATTGGGAGGTTACTCGTGGCGACAACCGGCCAGGATCGTATTTTTGTGAATTTCTGAGAAGTGGTCATATATCTGCTGTTATTAATGTTTAATGTAACTTGCATCTGGCGCAACGCATTTACTAATTTGTCACTCTCCTTCACAGATCATCGGTAACTTATTGCTCTTTGTTGTTATTGTATTTGTTCCATTTTTGCTTTGTCTTTGTTTGATTTTGTGCTTAACTTTGAATTGTGAAAATGCCGCGATAAACTGCTAACAGTGCATCGCGATGTGCAATGAGTGAAAAAGCCGACTCCAATAATTTGACCGATAATACTAGCGACACTCATTGTAATAGTGATAATCCTCTAATTACAGATAATCAGTGAGTGCCGATCGCTAGTAATGATTTTAATCCTAATGATGAGCAAACAACTTCAGTTATGTCTCAGTAAATTTAACAACTGATGACGCGGCACGTTCCGTTACAATGAACGCTGTCCAGTTTGACACGCCTGATTTGCAAAAATTACAGAGCGAACAGATAAATGTTTCTAACGAAGGTGAACAATTTACTCAAAATATGTCAGATTTATTTGATTCCGATGTAGTGACCAACAGTGCACATCTGATTGGCAAACCTTTTTGTGAATCAGACAATGACCAAATGGTTATACAAAACGTGACACATGCAGATACACCATCACAGAGCACAGAGAATACAGCAGCTAATTTTGGAATGGATCGAGTTATCGCATTATTGCTACAACTTAATGAAAATCTCAAACAACAACTTAATGAAAATAGTGAAAATATCAAACAACAACTTAATGAAAATCTCAAACAACAACTTAAAGAAAACCTCAAACAGTCGAATAAAAACAAGACAACAACTTCAAACGACTTAATGAAAATCTTAAACAGTTGAATGAAAAACACGACAACCTTAATGAACAGAACAAACAACCTAGTGAACAGATTACAGCCGTTGCCGTACAATGTCACGATACTAAAGAACAATTACGGGAGGAAATTAAGGCTTGTGCTAGGAACAGTAGTGAAGAAATTAGATCTGTTGCACAAGAATTAAGTAATACACATGCAGCCACAACGAAATTACTTAGAGATGAAATTAGTACAGTCGCTAAACAATGTTCTGAAAACGCAACACAGTTACGCGACGAGTTTAAATTAATTCATCAGAACTTTCACGCACACTGGATGCGAAAGTAGATACGAAATTTGAACAACAAAACAGCCAAATTGACGAACGTTTTAATCACCACCTACAAAACAGTGAAACGCGTTACCGTAAATTGATACAGGAACAGAACAAAGTAAAGAAACAAGTCATGGAAACAATTACTGCACAGAGACAGGAAGATAAACGTAAATTGTTTACGAAAGCAAAAACATATGTAGACAACAACATTGCTGCAGTATCAGACGAAATCAATACTATCGAACAGTTGAACACCGAATTGCATGCTGAAATCTCTGATCTTAAAACAAAAACACACACACACACACACACACACACACACACACACACACACACACACACACACACAGTAGACTTTCAGACAGTGACCAGCAGACTTGAACAATTGGAATTAATACAGGATCCCGATGCCATTAAAGCAGACGTTAAGAAATTAAACAAAACAACCCGTAAAATCCAAAAACAAATTAATGTTTGTGACACTAAAAATGACGATCAGGTAAAAGCACTGACGGAAAAATTTGATGAATTGGCCAGTCGTATTGACGTTATCGAAAATAACAATGATACCAAATCAGACGATACGTCACCAATTTCTTTCAATCAAACACCCGAATTCCAAAATTTACAGCAGACAATCAGTGAGATAAGTTCGCCCAATAATACATTGCGTAGAAAAGTGTCGTCTTTACAGCAAGAAGTGACAGAAATGAAATATGTTTCAGCCTCTAACACGTCACAGCATACGCCACATTGTGAACATTTGTCACATTCACACAATCAGTGTAATTTAGGTAATTTACAGAGTGTACGTGACTTAGATTCCGAACAGTCATAGACAAACAGATTATCATACAATCCTGAACCTGCTCAGACATACAGAGACGATAATTTTGATTATAAGCACTTTCTATCCGTGAGAAAGTTTAAGGTATTTAAGAATGACAGAACACAGATTCACCCTTTGGATTGGATACAACAATTTAGCTTTGCTTTTCCACCAACTTGGCCCGTAACACACAAACTTGAATTTATTTGCAGTTTTTTGGAAGGTGAACCGGCAACTCGTATGAGACCGATCGCGAGACAATGTTATTCGGTAGAAGAATTTCAAAATGCTTTTCTGTCAGCGTATTGGTCGAAGACGACACAGCGCGGAACCAAGGATCAATTAATTAGCTTACCGAATTATGAGGACTCAAATTTTCCCACTGTCACGCAATTTTTTGAACACATGGTCCAACAAAACCAATACTTAAGTGAGCCATACAGTGAATCTGCACTTATCCAATTATGTATTTCTAAATTGCCACGATCGTTAAGAGTATCACTTTTAACAGGACAGCAGAAAGAAAATATTTCGGCATTTAGAGATCTGCTACAGATTTTGGAAGTTCAGCAGTCGGATAACTCTTTCATAAACAAAAATTTTTCACTGCTACAGCTTTTGGAAGTTCAGCAGTCAGACTACTCTTTCATAAACAAAAATTTTTCACGTCATAACCAAGGCCAACAAGCATACAGTAATTACGACCAGCCACGCTATTTTAATAGCAAAGGTGATAGACGATCTAGGAATGACAACGACCAGAATATTAATAACAGACAAAATTTTAATTGTCAGTAACGTCAAAATTATCAGCAACAGCAAACGCATTTTGGTAACAATAGAGGCTTTTCCGCACAACAGCAACAAAACCAGCCGGTTAGCATACCTAACCAACAATGTGGTTTGCAAGGTCAACCAAGCTTTAATGTTTCGCCGCCTACAGGTATAGCGTCGGCCACACCAAATAGTAACGCACAGCAACAAGGAAATCGCTACGTACAAAAGACACATCACTTCAACTCGTATCGCAACGCGTCGTATAGCAATGATTATTATGACAGCCGTAAAAGTAATGAGCACAGTTTTCAGCGTAACAGTCGGTCTTACCAGCAGCAGAATCATCCGCAACAACAGATTATCATGAATGAACCAGACAGTCGGTATCATTCCGAACCTAATACGTCAGGAAGAAATAACAGAACAGTACAAATAGTTGAAATGCCACAGCATCCTCCCGCAAATAACAGCACGTCAGAAAGAATTTGACTAGATATAGTACAGGTTGCATCTTCCAGCAACGTAAGCCATACTTTTGACACACAGAATCTTGTTCACGAAAAAGTTATTACTTTTGACGACATGCGAGACACACTTTTACATGAAAAACCAATTATAAAAAAACCGTTTCCCACCCTGTCATTGAAGTAAAGATTGGATCATACACATTTTCAGCAGTAATCGATTCTGGATCACCTATGTCAGTTATAAATGAGGAAACTTTCAACGAATGTAACAAAGAGAATACCTATCCTACGTTACCATTAGGCAAAACTAAAGTAAAAGGAGCAGTATCTGGTAAAGGAATAGATGTAAAATTACAGACACACGTATCATTTTGTATTGCAGGTCATACGTTCGACTCAAATTTTTGGATTGTTCCCTTATTGACAACTGACGTTATTTTAGGTACGAATTTTTTGGTACAACACGCCGCAATTATTGACTTTCAAAATTCCTATTTAATGTTAAAGGGTGAAAATGTATAACTGGCATTAGAATTTCAGCACTCTTTATCTGCAGAAGAACAAACAATTAATCGGGCAGAGGTCATTTCTGCATCACGTAACATAGACTGTCATTCCACATTATTCACAGATACGTATGTTCACAACTACAGTGCACCAGACGAAGCCGACTACGACGTTATACAAATGATTTCCGATGAGGTTAAACAGAGCAACGCAAATACAGACGACGAACGTACAGAGCTACGAAAAATTCTTTTACAGCAAGCTCCAGTTTTTGACAACATCCCTGGTACTATGACCGGTTTTATGTATGAATTTCAAGTTAAACAGCACGACACATTTAAAGGAAAACATTATCCCATTCCATATATTCACAGAGAACAAGTTAAGAAAGAACTGCAAGCTATGCTTGACCAAGGTATTATTGAACCTGCAGTTAGTCCGTACTTAAACTCACTCCATATTGTTAAGAAAAAGGATGGACCACTTCGCCTCGTATTTGATTCGCATCATATCAACATTATTATTAATATAACAGATCGCCCACAGGCACTAGAAGAACTTTCACAGAAATTTCATGGTACTGCTATTTAATCCACATTAGATTTGAAATCGGGATTTTGGCAAATTCAGCTCCATCCGAACTTCAGGAAGTACACAGCATTTCTCTGTTTTGGTGATTGTTGTCAATTTTGCAAATTACCGTTCAGTTTAACAATTTCTTCAGCAGCTTTTATTCGCGGTTTGAATAGTATACTTCCGACAGAACTGAAAGACAGAAGAATCACAACATATGTAGACGACATTCTTATTGCAGAAGCTAACTGGTCTGAACACAATCTGATTCTGGAACAACTGTTGCAAGCTTTTCGTGCACAAGGACTCACAGTTAATCTTAGCAAATCACACTTTGGCAAAACTTCCATAAAATTTCTTGGACATGTAATTTCAGCAGAAGAGATTGCGCCTGACCCGGAAAAACTTCAAGCTTTACGTGACATTACTGTTCCAACGACAAAGAAATAACTCCGCAGCTTTCTGGGATTAATTAACTTTTTCCGGAAATTTATTCATTACTATGCTTTAGACACCCCTAGATTATGCCAATCGATGGGTAAAAACGCTATTTGGTCCTAGGATAGCCAAGTACAGTCTGAGTTAATGTGAAACATGCCTTGTTGAATGCAACACTTTTATCACACCCAGATCTTACCAGAAATTTTTCCATTGCTACCGACAGTTCTAACATCGCTTTAGGCGTACACATTTTTCAGGAAATTGAAGAAGACGGTACTACAGTAATCAAAAACATTGCTTTTGCAAGTGGAATTCTGTCACCTGCTGAAGGTAATTATTCTGTTACATAACTTGAAACATTGTGTGTTGTATGGGCATTTACCAGATTTAGGCATTTTCTTTATGGAAGACATACTACCGTTTACACAGATCATAGAGCTATACTGTTTTTAATTTCCGCTAAATTTACACATGACAGATTAAACAGATGGAAACTTTATTTACAGGAATTTAATTTTACAGTTGTCCACATTCCCGGTACCCAAAATATTGTAGCAGACGCACTATCCCGTTCTCTCAGCAACAATCAGCAAGACATCGCAACCAACTTCTGCCAAGCAAATTCTAGCGTCATGTGTATTCAACAAGTTGCATTTGAAAATTTCATTTCATCGTCATTACGAGACATAGCACAAGAGCACAGCAAAGACAACGTGTGGAAAGAAGTAAAACACCTTTGGCAAGATAGGAGTAACGTTACCATTAGAAACCATTATACTGTACGCAAGAATATTCTGTTTCGCCGCTCTCACCCTGACAGCAACAACTGGTTATTATGTATTCCTGACGAGCTCGTTAACAAATTAATTTGGTATACTCATTTAAGTTACGCACGTTATGGAGCCAGAAAATGTTTTCTTATACTGAGACAGAACTGTTATTTTGCGAACATGGAGAAACGTATTCAACGAGTTTTAGTTTCATGTAAAATCTGCCAGAAAGCTAAATCAGACATGACTTCACATATTCCTCCGTTACATTCTATTGTACCGATTAAATTGAGACATATGGCCGCTGTAGACATTTTTGGTCCGATTCCCAGATCTAGTGGATGTTTTTGTTACATCTTTGTCGCTGTTGAACTTACTTCGAAATTTGTTACCTTCACTCCGTTACGCAAAGCTACTGCTAAATCTATTTCTAATGCATTTCTAAAACATTTTTTATTTCATGTAGGGAATGTATTGAAAGTAATTTCCGACAATGGACCACAATTTCGATCTGCTATGTGGACACGTATATTACGAGCAAGAAACATTTCTCCGATCTATATATCCAGGTACCACGCTTCTTCGAATCCTTCTGAACGACTAATGAAAGAAATTGGTAAATTATGTAGAATATACTGCCATAAAAAACACATTGATTGGGATACACACATACTCTCATTCCAGGATGTAATTAACTGCATACCAAATGAATCTACTATGCGTTCTCCGACTGTTATATTGAAAAATGTTGAACCACCTAACAAAATTAAAGAATTAGTATCCTTTCCTACATCTCGTCGACTACGCCACCATGAAATAATTGACATTGCGCTCAACAACATCAAACGTGCCGCAGAGCGCCGGAGAAGACAGCAAAAACAGGTTTGTACACGCCGTGACTTTCACATTGGACAGAAGATATTAGTACGCACACATTATTTATCCAACAGAGGAAAGAGTAGATGCAGTAAATTTGACCTTCTATACGCAGGTCCATATAGAATTCGCAGCGTTCCTCACCCTAATGTAGTGTACGTCGAAACTTTGAGAGCCGGAAAAAGCCAGGGCAATCACCATATTTCCAATATTAAACTCTTTAGTGAATGAACATACTTTATGATTTGACGCACTGTAATGCCATTTGCAGATATTTATATGAACACTTACTGATGATTATCATATTTTTTCCTCCAAGTGCCCGGCAAGGTAAGGTTAGCAGGTCGCTTTTCTTGTCGTTATATATCAGACCGTGCACATTTTCCATTTTTTGTGTATGTTTGATTGTTTTCCTATCGAAAGTAGAATTTTTCTATGTGTGCACTAGGAAATCTTTAAGATATAACAAACACCAGTTGACTTTGAGATTTTTCCTTATGATATCTCAATATCTTGACTATTCTACATTTTTGGCTACTACGTTATGATATTGTGTGTACATTTTCGCACATGAAAACTGTCTATGTTTTGACCTAATACGTTTTCTGTCATGCCATGCTGTATGCTTAGTCATATCATTAGAAACAAGTTTTCATTTAATGGGTATTTGATTAAATGCAAGATATTACTCCACATTCATCATTTTCAGAAAGCAATAACATGTAAAATAAATAAATTAAACAAACCACAGTGGTTTACTATGAAATGGAAATTTAATTACCATCGGAATGAACGAAAGAAAATGCAACACTGTGTCATGAAGAGTGAATGGATCAGAATTAACAAGTAGAACAAGAATATAGTATGTTGTTGTTGTGGTCTTCAGTCCTGAGACTGGTCTGATGCAGCTCTCCATGCTACTCTATCCTGTGCAAGCTTCTTCATCCCCCAGTACCTACTGTAGCCTACATCCTTCTGAATCTGCTTAGTCTATTCATCTCTTGGTCTCCCTCTACGATTTCTACCCTCCACGCTGCCCTCCAATACTAAATTGGTGATCCCTTGATGTCTCAGAACATGTCCTACCAACCGATCCCTTCTTCTACTCAAGTTGTGCCACAAACTCCTCTTCTCCCCAATTCTATTTAATACCTCCTCATTAGTTATGTGATCTACCCATCTAATCTTGAGCATTCTTCTGTAGCACCACATTTCGAAAGCTTCTATTCTCTTCTTGTCTAAACTATTCATCGTCCACGTTTCACTTCCATACATGGCTACACTCCATACAAATACTTTCAGAAACGACTTCCTGACACTTAAATCTATACTCGGTGCTACCAAATTTCTCTTCTTCAGAAACACTTTCCTTGCCATTGCCAGTCTACATTTTATATCCTCTCTACTTCGACCATCATGAGTTATTTTGCTCCACAAATAGCAAAACTCCCTTACTATTTTAAGTGTCTCATTTCCTAATCTAATTCCCTCAGCATCACCCGACTTAATTCGACTACATTCCATTATCCTCGTTTTGCTTTTGTTGATGTTCATCTTATACCCTCCTTTCAAGACACTGTCCATTCCATTCAACTGCTCTTCCAAGTCCTTTGCTGTTTCTGACAGAATTACAATGTCATCGGCGAACCTCAAAGTTTTTATTTCTTCTCCATGAATTTTAATACCTACTCCGAATTTTTCTTTTGTTTCCTTTACTGCTTGCTCAATATACAGATTGAATAACATCAGGGATAGGCCAAAACCCTATCTCATTCCCTTCCCAACCACTGCTTCTCTTTCATACCCCTCGACTCTTATAACTGCCATCTGATTTCTGTACAAATTGTAAATAGTCTTTCGCTCCCTGTATTTTACCCCTGCCACCTTCAGAATTTGAAAGAGAGTATTCCAATCAACATTGTCAAAAGCTTTCTCTATGTCTACAAATGCTAGAAAGGTAGGTTTGCCTTTCCTTAATCTTTCTTCTAAGATAAGTCATAGGGTCAGTTTTGTCACACGTGTTCCAATATTTCTACGGAATCTAAACTGATCTTCCCCGAGGTCGTCTTCTATCAGTTTTTCCATTCGTCTGTAAAGAATTCGCGTTAGTATTTTGCAGCTGTGACTTATTAAACTGATAGTTCGGTAATTTTCACATCTGGCAACACCTGCCTTCTTTGGGATTGGAATTATTATATTCTTCTTGAAGTCTGAGGGTATTTCTCCTGTCTCATACATCTTGCTCACCAGATGGTAGAGTTTTGTCAGGACTGGCTCTCCCAAGGCTATCAGTAGTTCTCTTGGAATGTTGTCTGCTCCAGGGGCCTTGTTTCGACTCAGGTCTTTCAGTGCTCTGTCAAACTCTTCACGCAGTATCATATGTCCCATTTCATCTTCGTCTACATTCTCTTCCATTTTCATAATATTGTCCGCAAGTACATCGCCCTTGTATAGATCCTCTATATACTACTTCCATCTTTCTGCTTTTTCTTCTTTGCTTAGAACTGGGTTTCCATCAAAGCTCTTGATATTCATGCAAGTGGTTCTCCTTTCTCCAAACCTCTCTTTAATTTACACTATATACTATGCACACTGTATAATAACAGTCTTAACTAATTATTTTTCTTTGAGAATACGAGGCGATTGATGCAAGCTGTCAGACAGAACTACACATGTTAATTTTAGTGATGAAATATGCTAGAAGTAAGAATAGTTGTTTGAAGTAAATGGTAATATGAATAATGAACAATGAAGTGTCTATTTTTTGCAGATGATAATAAATGATGATGAATAGTTGTATGAAGAATATGGTAATATGAATAATGAAGTTTTTCTTTGCAGATGATGATAATGATGAAGTTATGGTAATATGAATAATGAAGCTTTTCTTTGCAGATGAGGATAATGATGAAGTTTATATATTTTCTATTAGTTAAGAGATGCTATGTAGTTATTTAAGTATTTGTTGCAGTTCCTTTTGACAGTATGTCCTATGTCGCATAGCATAATGACTGAATGTTTTGGGAAAGACAGCTAGAGTACATACATATTAAGCACACGTTTCATTACCTGTTAATTCGAAGTTTACTACTTTTCAGCATAATATGAATACATTTCTTCTTTCAGCTCAATAATCCATTTTGTATTTTTTTAGGAGGAGCTTTTCATTATTTTAATATGCTATAAGCAGTTAGTTATTAAACCTGTTCTAATACTTGCATTTTTTTACCCAGTTGTGTCTATCATTTATTAATGTGATCACATATACTGTACTTGTTTCATAATCTTGCTACAGCTGACTCTTGACGAATGACGTTATTAATCCTTATTTCCAGCAATAAGTCAAAAGAAAATATTTTCATGCCCCAGCAATGCTAGCACAAAAAAATTATTTGCAGTCCCAACTATTACCAGTATGCAGCTAAATAATGCTACCAGTTTAAGATATACGAGGGCAGTTCAATAAGTAATGCAACACATTTTTTTTCTGAAACAGGGGTTGTTTTATTCAGCATTGAAATACATCAGGTTATTCCCCAATCTTTTAGCTACACAACACTATTTTTCAACGTAATCTCCATTCAATGCTACGGCCTTACGCCACCTTGAAATGAGGGCCTGTATGCCTGCACAGTACCATTCCACTGGTCGATGTCGGAGCCAACGTCGTACTGCATCAATAACTTCTTCATCATCTGCGTAGTGCCTCCCACGGATTGCGTCCTTCATTGGGACAAACATATGGAATTCCGACGGTGCGAGATCGGGGCTGTAGGGTGCATGAGGAAGAACAGTCCACTGAAGTTTTGTGAGCTCCTCTCGGGTGCGAAGACTTGTGTGAGGTCTTGCGTTGCCATGAAGAAGGAGAAGTTCGTTCAGATTTTTGTGCCTACGAACACGCTGAAGTCGTTTCTTCAATTTCTGAAGAGTAGCACAATACACTTCAGAGTTGATCGTTTGACCATGGGGAAGGACATCGAACAGAATAACCCCTTCAGCGTCCCAGAAGACTGTAACCATGACTTTACCGGCTGAGGGTATGGCTTTAAACTTTTTCTTGGTAGGGGAGTGGGTGTGGCGCCACTCCATTGATTGCCGTTTTGTTTCAGGTTCGAAGTGATGAACCCATGTTTCATCGCCTGTAACAATCTTTGACAAGAAATTGTCACCCTCAGCCACATGACGAGCAAGCAATTCCGCACAGATGGTTCTCCTTTGCTCTTTATGGTGTTCGGTTAGACAACGAGGGACCCAGCGGGAACAAACCTTTGAATATCCCAACTGGTGAACAATTGTGACAGCACTACCAACAGAGATGTCAAGTTGAGCACTGAGTTGTTTGATGGTGATCCGTCGATCGTCTCGAACGAGTGTGTTCGCACGCTCTGCCATTGCAGGAGTCACAGCTGTGCACGGCCGGCCCGCACGCGGGAGATCAGACAGTCTTGCTTGACCTCGCGGCGATGATGACACACGCTTTACCCAACGACTCACCGTGCTTTTGTCCACTGCCAGATCACCGTAGACATTCTGCAAGCGCCTATGAATATCTGAGATGCCCTGGTTTTCCGCCAAAAGAAACTCGATCACTGCCCGTTGTTTGCAACGCACATCCGTTACAGACGCCATTTTAACAGCTCCGTACAGCGCTGCCACCTGTCGGAAGTCAATGAAACTATACGAGACGATGCGGGAATGTTTGAAAATATTCCACAAGAAATTTCCGGTTTTTTCAACCAAAATTGGCCGAGAAAAAAAATGTGTTGCATTACTTATTGAACTGCCCTCGTATTTCTAGTCATAAATACAATGCAAATTTCTCTTATGTATTGAATCCATTAAACCTATATAGTATTGGACTACAGACCTTGAGTAATAGTTACAATGTGTCACATTTTAAATATGTCTTATGTCACTTGCATGATATCATATACAAACACTAACAGCTTGATGCTACACGCAATAACTCTTGTTTTGAATGATGACTTCTGAGTAATACTGAATCATATTTTGTAATACTGCATAAATGCTATGCCAATAATTTCTGTAAATAATATTTTGTTATACTCTAAGCGCTATACCAATGATTACTGTAATGAGATGACCTACGCATAAATGCTATGCCAATAATTATTACAATGAGATGAGTTATGAATAGTGTTTTGTAATACTCAATACTTACTACGTGTTTAGTAACTGGCCAATGAATGTCAACGATTACTTTAATGAGATGACTTATTAATAATGTTCTGTTACATTCCATAAATGCTATGCCAATAATTACTGTAATGAGATGACTTATGCATAAATGCTGTGCCAATGATTACTGTATCGAGATGACTTATGAATAATGTTCTGTAATATTCCGTACATAGTACATAAATGTTTACTAACTAGCCAATGAGTGCCAATAATTATTCAAATAGGTTGATATACTAGTGTAATTCTGAATGATGACTAGCTTCAGACTTAATGCCTTTCACCTTCTGAACTAATTACCAGCAATTACTGCAATATCCGTATGTCCTGTCCATCCTCATGATCAAGGAGCTCTATATTTGGTTTCTGCACTAATTCTACGTTGATGTAAGAGTATGGATTCTACAAGAATGTGGTGTCAACATATCAAGCTATCCACCACCTTGAACAATGGAGATGTTATTAAGGTCCTACTGTTTGGTGTACCTAATGTACTACCAAAATGATAACATACAATATTAATACAAGATTTCAGTGTCTTGGCTACACTGATAAATACTTCAGGGAAGAGAACTTCAGATTCTCTCACTTGGTGTTGTGCTTCTGTAGAAAGATATGGACTTTCCGTGCAGCTACGTGCAACCCACTGTGCTACAACCATTATGCTATCCTTCCCATTCCTTTCCTAGTTCTTGTAAAATGTTAGAGACTTATACAATTCGTATGCACTTTATTTCAATTCCTGATGTATTCAGTTCTTGTAAAAAAAAATACTAAAGACTTATGCAGTGCGTGTGCACTTCATTTCATTTGTTAATATGATCAGTTGTCCTAAATATGCTAAAGATTTTTACAGTGTGTGTGCACTTTATTTCATTTCTTAAAGTATTCAGTGCTTGTAAAATGCTAAAGACTTTTACAGTGCGTGTGCACATTATTTCTTTTCTTAATGTATTCAGTTCCTGTAAAATGCTAAAGACTTTCACAGTGCGTGTGCACTTTATGTCATTTGTTAATATATTTTGTACTCACTGCATATACATTTTGTCATTTCTTAATACGTTCTCAAATCAGTGGGTGTGCACTCTATTTCATTTCTTAATATGTTCTGCACTTATCAATAATGTATGTACTCTGTGACTGTAGACTTAGTAACTAAATAGATTATAGAAAAATTTGTTGCTCATGGCAAGTCGAATTGACTCACCATCGCTGCAAAAGTTTCGCCCCCCCCCCCCAGTGAAGGGTTACGTAAGAGGTCCATGATTAAAGAATTTGTTGCTAGCGCACTCGAGCACATGTAATTTCAATGGATTGCTCACGCACTGCCCGGGATATGTAAGCTATAAGAGAATCTTAGACCAGAGAGCAGTGTTGTCAGCACTAGGAAATGTGTAGCAGTAGGAGTAAGTAGTAGCTAGCAGTCGTGTGTATGGAGTTGGCTGGAGCGATGGCAGAGCCTGAGCGTTGTAGTATAAGGTAAAAGCAACCTCGCGCATATGTAGATTGTTATATCAAGTCCCATGTAAATGCTTTTAAAAAGAAATCTCTTGGTAAAAATCTTTCTCATAAAAAGAAACTTTTGACAGTCATTCATTTCAATTTAAAGAATTTATTAATTTCTCCAATCCTTGGTCATCCCGATTATTGAAAAGAGAAATCAGTTGTTTCTTTTTATACATGACAAATCTATCGGCCAGCATTGCACTCTGCTGTACCAGAAAAATTTCTTATAAGAGCAGATTATATATGCGTTATCCGGCGACCTTATTGAGGTAAGAATTTTCAATTTATTCAGAATGATCTTACAGGGCCATGACGCAGCACTGCCGACGTCCAAAATTTACCAGTTTAAATTCACGGTCAATTATTGAAAGGTTATAAGTGAGCCACAATTTCTTATTGAGAGATTGGTCACATTGTATTATTGGTAGGTTATGGAATTCATTCTATTGGGAGGTTACGCTGAATGTGAATTATAAATAATTGTATCTATACTGTTGGGAGGTTTCGTAACTTTTCTGTTGGGAGGTTACACTTTTCAAAATAATAACTCCAGCTTTAAAATGTGTCGTTTATTTTGACGTCTCAGTTGACTTGTTTGGATCAAAGCTGAACATCTTCAGATCTATGTAGTTGCATTATCAACTCGTCGTCTCCATATGGAATTACATACGAGAATATGTTCAATTCCATACGTTTATATGTAGTTCCATAGGGATATATTCGGCTGCTTATGCAACTAGATGGATCTGAAGATGACCAGCTTCGATCGAAATTAGAATTACTAAAAATATAAATCGGCCAATGAGACGGGGAAATGAACGACAGATTTTAAATATCAAAAATGTTGCTGAATCTCCCGTAACGAAGATGTTGGCAACAGTGAATAATTCCAGCACATGTCATAAGTAATTAAGGGATTCCCTGGGGAACTACAAAAGTGACTGCCGGAGGGTATTTGATCTTCAGTCCTCACTGATGTTACATTGACATAGTTAGAGGCAAATAAGGTTACTCTGCAACTTATTACTAATATTTACTGTTATTCTTCCTCAGCTGCTACTATAATTATGTCTGTCATACCGATAAGTATAAATATCTGCTTTTGCCATTGAATATTTGTTTTATTTTCAAGCGCATGTACCAGTATTGGACAAAATTATGGAAACAACAAAAATACAGCACATTACCTTGCCTCACACGGTGTTAGAAAATCGTGGCCTTTCAAAACACTTTCCAATCGTATGTATGGTTTACAAAGGCATCATAACATCCTTCCTGCAAAATATTGGCAACTTCAGGTAACAATGGTGGAGCTGGGTCGTGATCACACAACCTTCTCTCCATACTGGGATTCGGTGGCGGTGGTGCCCAGTGGAGATGCGACAATTCATCCCAGTGCTCCCAAAACCAGACCTGGACGATGCGAGCTGGGTGAACGCGGTCAATATCGTCTTGAAACACAGTCTCAGCTTTGGGGAACATTCACTGCAACATGGGATGGGCATGATAAGTCGCAATTGTCACATAATCACTGTCAGTGTTAAGACTTTGCAGAGTAGACATGGAGTCCATGGAATACCACGATATGGCTGCCCGAATCATCACCGAACCCCCCCCCCCCCCCCCTCCCCCCAACGTTTCACTCTTAGGACTTAAATTCGATCAAAAGTTGTAAACAGCGAGAAACAAGACTCATCCAACTAAACGACATTCTTCCATTGATCTTTAATCCAGGTTACATGGTTCGCGAGCGCCATATTCAGTTCTACAGTGACTTTTGAAGCTGCTGTCCTATTATTTTTCGTCAGAATCCTCTTCAATGATGGTCTATCACGATCACTCAACAGAAACGTTCGTCCATATTGCGACTTAGCGGACTATATTTTTCCGCGTTACCTGTATGCGGTATTAATCTTCGATATAGTGCGCCTTGAAACTCCAAACATTTCGGTTACGGAAACACCCACCATACGAGTACCAACAACTTCCCACGTTGGGATTCACTTATTTCCGACGTAATGCACTCACAAGTCCGCAGAACACTGTTCTGATCACGACAGACTCTTCCAACATATAGAGAACACTGTGCAAGTGCCGTTCGTGGTCAAACATAACAGCGGAACCTGCGGGCTGGGCTTTCGTCTGCATTTATGTTCGAGAATGCATTTTTGCGCTGTTTGCATATTTTTGTCTAACCTCTGTGCTTTAGCGATACGTATTGGACATGATGACTTCTAGTAAGAATAGTCCGCAGCTCGTGGTCTCGCGGTCGCGTTCTCGCTTCCCGAGCACGGCGTCCGGGTTCGATTCCCGGCGGGGTCAGGGCTTTGCACCTGCCTCGAGATGACTGGATGTTTGTGTTGTCCTCATCATTTCATCATCATTCATAAAAGTGGCGAGATTGGACTGATCAAAGGTTGGGAATTTGTACGGGCGCTGATAACCGCGCAGTTGAGCGCCCCAAAAAGCAAACATCATCATCATGCTCTAGTACGAAAAGGTGAAACTTATTTTGTTGAAGAAATATAACAACGCAGGGGGGCAAAGACAGATAATATTTATTTTGTGTGAATGTAGACTTTCCCGGTGTAGACTGCTGACGAAATCTTTTCTAGCTTCCATTTGGCTGGCTGCGTTGAAATTTCGCGACGTTTCGGTTAGTATTACAAACGCTATCTTCTGGCTTCGCGGAATTTCAATGCAACCACCCGGATGGAAGCCCGAGAAGGTTATTAAATTTGTGTTACATTCTGAACTGTAACCACGACCAGATCATTCAAAATACCTATCCAAAAAGGATTTTTTTCAGACATTGTAAAACAATTGAGTTATTGTCCTCACATTTCATACTTAGTAACTATGGAGTGAACTTAAAAGATCAAACAGAAAGTGAAAAAAGGCAATGAGTAACAGAGATCAAATACTCAGAGTCCATGTTTTCCTATACGTATTTAATATTTTCACTGCGGAACCCCAGTAGGACTCGTTCAACGGCAGTCAAGCTTAAGGCGCACGTCGTAAAACTTCGTAGCTATCAGTGGGCTTTCTTCCGTGTATCGATAACCGTGTAGACAGCTCAAGGAAGTCTCTGTACATCCCGCAACAACGTAGTGTTCTAGTTCTGACTTGTCTGTACTCGAATACAGCTCATTGTATATCCCTGCTCTGTGTTGCGTCCATGTGACATTCTGTCAATAAGAGCCGGAACCGTCCTGGTAATGTCCAAATTGTAACGTGGCTCTTTGTAAGGCTGACTGTTGCAAAACATACCAGACCCAGGAAATTTACGTGTATGAATAGCGACCGGCCGGAGTGGCCGTGCGGTTCTAGGCGCTGCAGTCTGGAACCGAGCGACCGCTCCGGCTGCAGGTTCGAATCCTGCCTCGGGCATGGATGTGTGTGATGTCCTTAGGTTAGTTGGGTTTAATTAGTTCTAAGTTCTAGGCGACTGATGACCTCAGATGTTAAGTCACATAGTGCTCAGAGCCTTTTTTTTTTGTATGAATAGCGACTACAAGTTATTTCCTGAATTTAAAAAGTGGTTCAGTAAAACTCTTTGTATATCTGTTAATTTTAATATCTCATAATCCACATTTGGCGAGTACTTAGAGCAGCTTCCATCGATTCAACACATCACAGAAATTTATTTCATTAACAGTTCCAGTGCTATAGCTGTCGGAAATTGTGTCAAAAGCAGCTGTCCGGCTGCCCCAAAAGCTGTGACTGACACCCGTCTCGAAAGTGTTAATGTATCATTTTGCGGTTTATGCTAATGCATTGAAATAATTTTGTTTATTTGTACGACGGGCATTTCGATTACATGGAAAAGCAAAAGAGTGGCAGTTAAGCATTTCGAAACAACTGATCGCATAAGCAGAATTCTATGTAAAAATGTATTCAGACCACTCTCTTCAGTTAAAAAAATAAAAGACTTTTAGCGACGGAAAACGGATGCACCTGACTGCCTCCACACTGCGGACGTTTATGAAGTGACATGTGGCTGCAGCAAAGTCTATATGGGCAAAACGGGAAGGAGAGTTAAAAAAACATGAACGCCACAAGTGGCTGAAACAAAGTGTGAGATCGGCGGTTGTGGAACATCACGTACGTGTGCTGGCTAAGGAAACAAACATTTATAGAAGAGAAGTACGAGAAGAGATTGAAATGTCGAAGAACGAACTTCAGTAGAGAGGACAGCTACAGGTTTCCGCATCGTGGCTCCCCACCATCAATAAAGTGAATAAGCGACCGCGGCGTGCGATCAATATAAACAACTCCCTGGAAGCCACCTCTCTGGACAATAACATTTTGGATAAACATTGCAACTCTCAACCTTTGCTCGTTTCGCTTCTAGCAAATAATGTAGGCCCACCAGTACCAGCAGGAGGAATTTCAAACAATAATTCCTCTCCAGCACACCTACGGGAAAAACCCCTTTCTAACCAATGACGTTGGCCCACCAATGGTAGCCACAGGGGTTTCAGACAATAACCCCTTCTTTGGCATTATAGCGGGAAAACTACTCTTACTATCCAACGACGATGGCCCACCAATGGTAGCCCAAGATTTTTACCCAACAACCCCACTTCTCCAGGACAAGCGCGGGGAAATTCCCCTTTGTAAGAGAAGGTGACACTAGTCTCTGACACTGTTAAGTCTACATTGGACACCGCAACGTCTTCAAGATCGCAACAGAGGGGTCGAAACGCCGATTGTTTGAAGGAAATATGACACAGCCTAACAACACAGAAGATTTTAACTTCAAGACGCACATTGTTTCTGATGTGGTGCATCAGGAGCAGAGATAATTTGAATAGCTTAAAACATCTACGAGACTTCTGTCTCCTGTCTCCCTGATGTGGTCACAGTTGTATCAGAGACAACGTACCAATCAGGATAATGGAAAATTTCAGTTAAGCGAAACTGTTCCGAAAGGTAGACAGCCAAAACTTTTGAGAGATAACTTTAGCGCTCAAAATACCGTGTGTAAACCACGAGGGTACAGGACCAGGAGCTGTACCCTTACAATTTACAGCAAGCGCAATCTCTAATTTCAGCTGATTGGAGTACTCGCGTCGCGTAGAGCTAATAGATGCCAGAGCACTACATGATGGTCCTCATTTTGTTTCCATTCAAATTGCGACGGTGGATAGGATTGTAAGTAAGAAACTTGACTTTCTGTGTATACAGTAAAAAAATAGGAAGAACACGTGATTAAACTTGTAGGCGATTTGGGGAATACACAGGGTGCGTTATTTAGCTCACAGAACTGCCACCTGTGGCAGCAATAGTGACTTTAGCACGACTGGGTGTCGAGTCGAACTGAGCTTGGGTTACAGAAACGGGAACTTCATTCCATCTGCTCCCAATCTGTGGTAGTGTTCATCAGTCGTAGGTGGCAAGTGGTGTAGTGCCAATCAATGGGTGAGAGACGTGGAGAATGTGATCAGGGTGACACTCAAACGTCCCCAGTGTCGAGGCAGAACAGCACGAGCGACACGCAGTCTAGCATTCTCTTGTTGAAAGATAGCGTCGAGAGATTTCAAAGGTAGGACACAGCCAGCAGCATCAACATTTGAGAAATATGTCGAATAACCGAACCACAGTTGGTCGCAATGTGTACCCAATGGAAGATTCTGGGCCCATATGTCGATAACGAATGCAGTTTGTGATGTTCATTCTCCTCGGAGCCTCTAAGCACAGTTACGTACATCATGATGTTGAACAACACAGAATGGTGTAGCAAGCGCCCTCGTAGGAAAGCTCGACAGGAGTAGCAAATACGTTACCATAGCAAACAGAAGATTTACTTGTATTACTCCAAGCACTACAAATAATGCAGCGAGAAATAGATTCCAGCTATCACAAAGTCAAAAGGATGAGGCTTGCTGTACTATACACGAATGATGGCGTCATAGGGCTGAGGCTTGGAGTGCAAGGGGGTTCTCCTATAGTCTGGCGGCAAAGGAAGCTCGTCGCGCAGAGCTGCTGGAGGCATGACTCAGCAGGCGCGCGCCATTGGGTCTGCCAGATGCCACACAATTGCTGTCGGTGTCGGACATAAACTTGCAGCGTGGGGTGGTATTGATACGCGATGTCACATCCTTTCCTCCCTCCTCCCCGACCCCTACCCACCCACAAAACCTCGTCACTGTCGTCATGTAGTGTATATGGGTGGATGATGATAGGGGTGAGGGCTGGATGCAGGAAGAAATGAAGAGACAGGAGCCGAAACTGAGGCCGGCGTCGAGTTTCCGCCCACGCCTTGGCATCAACCCGCGTCCCCTAAGGAACACCATCCAATAAACCTGGCAGAGGGAGCTCATGGTATGAAGCTGCTGGAAGCAGGGCTCAACAGGCACTCACCATTGGGTCTGCCAGATCCCACATAACAGGTACTGGCGTCAGACGGAAACTTGCGACTCCGTTACCATCTCCACGACGCCCTGGGGTGGTATCGATACATATTATCACAATCTGACAATTTGGTGCCATTCATGTATCCAGTGGTTTCGTGGCAGCGTCTCATCACTCCATGACTAGGTGTTTTCGACGGGCAAGAGATCTCGAGATCCTCTGTATCAACGTAGGTCAGGAGACGACAGGCACCTTGCGATCTCACGTTATGTTGTTGAAAGATAACGTCACAGAGATGTCAAAGTTACGTCTTAGCCACCTGGCTTAAGCATTCAGAAATGTAAGGCCTGCTGTTCAGTTTCCCGCTATGCGAACCAAAGGTGATCTTGCTGTGTGCCCAACGACGTCCCATACCGTAACGATATGTGACTGTTCCTAATCAGGATAACGAATGCAGTTGGCAACACTGGCTCTCCTCAGTGCCTCTACATACTGGTACGTTCACCATAGTGACATACAAAGAACCGGAACTCTTCTCCTGAAAAGGCTTCTCCTTATGGCCAGTATGTCGCTGGGTGATACACTGGCTGGTCGCCTCTCTCTGCCTCCGCATCAGGGGAAGCCACAGCAGTGGCTGCCGTACCGACTGCCTACTGTGCTCCATACGACGTCGCACTGTTCACGTAGATATCTGCCTTCCTGGAAACAAGTCTATTTCCTAACTGAAGGAGTGCGACGTGGTTGTGCGATTCTGCATTCCATGTCTGTCTTGGGGGCGCAAGTTGCGTATGGCCGTTGAGACCATACAATGCTTTGAGTATGGCTCTCTTGAAAACACTGATTCCCCTTTGTCATGACAATCGTGGGATCCCGACCAAAGTGAGCAGCTTCAATAGGCCATGATGCAGCCACTATCGAATTACTAAACGTTCTGGAAGATGATACTCCTTCTTACCCAAGACATAAAATGATCTCACAAACAATCAATGTTCAAATAATATTTCTGCATGATCTGTTTTTTTTTTTTAATATAGCAGAATGCAGATTCACTTCTATTTGCTTTGTGCAGCGCTGCAATGATAACCATTTGCATATGCAAGCAGGCGTTTCACTTCATGCTAATCTGACGTCTCGTGGATGTATCCTTCGTGCTCTTGTAATTTTAATGGCAGCGGTGTATTTTTCTCAGGGCAAGCGACACCAAATGCTCAAGTAGGAGAACAAGAATTTTTCATGCAAAGTACAGTACATGGAAGAGACTACTAAATGACAAGCTACAAAGTAACAATATAAATTACTTCGAATACTTCTCCAATGTGGAAGCTTGTTGTATTATTAATAGAACCAAACTGAAAGAAATATTGTCTTAACATTACTGAATAACCAGAAACATCAAACAATAACACTAGTTAATATGTGGTATGATGTAAATACGCATATATTAAAAGCTTTTAATCATTAAAAACTATGGTATTTTCACTGTTGGTACTATCTTAGCATTTAGAATACGTTTACCTGAGCAGTTAAGAGTCATTGGAATGTCCAAGTGCTAAGTGATGGGTGGTGATGGTGATGTATTCATTACTGTGTTCAGTGTACGAACAATTAATTTTCCAGCAAAAAAAGTAAATAATGATTTAAACAATGCTGTATGCACCCTCATGTGGCGAGAGCTTGGAACACGTAATGCACGCAGCAACATTGTCGAACATGATCATTTTGCTGGTCCAGTGCTGTAGCGTGGGAAGGCATAATGTTGCATGGGCGTACCGGCCTCCAAATCTTTGAGCATGATGCACTAATCGGTTAACGTTATTGTGACACAGTACTCCTTCCCCACGTGTTTCTTTTCAGGGATCCAGTTGGCCTCGAGGTTTTTTTTATTGATCGCACTGCGCGACCGCATCGAACGGCGCAGGTGGAGGAGCTATTAGAACGAGAGGATATTTGGCAGGTGGATGGCGTGTCCATTCCCCAGACTTAAATCCTATCGAGTATGTGCAGGATACGTTGGGGAGACGCACTGCAACACGTCCACATGCACAAACATCCATCCAGTGGATGTCAACCGCACTGGTGTAGGTTTGGAATTTGCTACCACAAAATCTCCTTGCCAGCCTTATGGGCAGCAAGGGAGCACGATGCAGAGCATGCACTTCCGTCGATGGTGATACACACCCTGTTACAAACCGTTCAGTTACCACTTTTACTGTACTGTAGCAGTTATTTCTATATATCCTCCCAAGCTTCAACGAATTATGGTGATTGGCAGCGACGCATCATGCGACACTTATGAGCCGTGCGCGGCTCGTGTTCATACCTTTAATGTTGTCATCATCTCTTTACGATACTACCGCCTCGTTTTCTTATTCGATTTACTGACGTCACTAAGTTCCTCTCTTACCTGCCCGTGAGTGGCAGCAGCAGCGCTTATCGATAAGAGCGCTGTCGTATTATTTTTGATGCGACCGCTAGTATTTCCGGCTCGTGGTGTGTCGGGAGCTAAGTCGGGACGCAGCAGGAGTGAAATCGGGGACGGAGCGCCAGTGAGGTGCGGACACTCAGTGGTCGCCGACCGATGGCGACACACATGAACTGCCCGACGGAAGGAGATCAGAGCGGGACGACCGTTGGTTGGTCGTTCGGTTGGTCGTCTCATCGGGCGATGTGTATTTGGTCCTTTGACCGTTTCTGGGCCTCGTCAGTTGGTCATCTTGCCGGACGTGGGTCGGTTCCTCCCTTGTGCGGAGATGTGGCCAATGCGCAAGAGTTACCTCTGCCTAGTTGAGTCCGAGCCAGTGTATCCGGGTCGCCGTGTCTCCGAATTCCGAACGGACATCGAGTCGAGTCGGATTGTAGCTGCAGTCAGCTTCGGATAGCCAAGACTCGCCCCACCGTTGCCGACACAAGCAACTTGAGAGGGAACGACCTGGGTTGGTCGTTTGGTCGTTCGTCTCATCGGACGGCATGTATTTGGTCGCCGACTGCTTGTGGAAACTCTCTGTGTGTCGAATTCATTCGTCCTTGTTCTATCACAGTGATGGCTTTTACGATTGTTCGAGTTCTTGTACAATTGTGTTTAGGTGGAACCGTGTGTGGCTTCTGTGATTTCCGCTAAGCAGATGAATGTTGTCTGCGTACTGGTCAGTCGGTCGGTCGGTTGAAATAGAGCAGCGAGTGTGTCGGGTGGAAGGGAATTGATGGAATTGATTAGGCTGTTGGTTGGTTCTTCAGCCGTTCCTAGGTCGTGTTGCCACCCGATTGTTTCATTTTACGCTTGGCTGCCTGTCTCACCTAAACTGTTGTTAGAGTTTCCTCCCCAGGCCGACCATTGCAACACTTCTGAGCACCAATGTTTGTTGTTTGTAATTGTCATTTTATTTGGTCGCAGGTACTGTGCCAGGCCTTCAGCCGTGTATTAATATTGTCTGTTTTATGTGTAGTATATGGCCTTCAGCCGAACTTCCTGTCAACTATTTTAAGATTAGGCCTTCAGCCTATTTTATTTAAAATTCTTGTTGCTCTGTATTTAGGACTTCAGAAGCGTTTGTTTCAGAATCTGTGGGCTTAATATGTAAATCCTTGCCTGTAAGCCTTCTTTTTAATTACCTTGAATTCTTGAAACGGCCTTCAGTCATGTTCTGTAAATATTTATCTTAAGGTTGTCTTTCATTATTTTTGAGTAATTGTTTGGGCCTTCAGCCAACAAGATACTTCAAGTTTTCTTAAGATGTTTCTCCGTTGTACTGCGTAAAAGTTTATCCTTAAAGCCTCTCTTTTATTACGTTAAAAAAATTTATTGGGCTTTCAGCCCAAGAATTAATTTGAATTTTCCTTAATACGGCCTTTAGCCGAAATTTGTAAATGCTTGGCTTTTAAAGAATTTCCTTAGCTGATCTGAAATATTACTTCTGCCTTCAGCCGAGAAGATATTGCAATTTTATTTAAGTAAGGCTTTCAGCCGTTTCTCTAAATCCTAGTGTTTTAGAAGGAATTAGTTAAACTTATTTGGAGAACTTACTTGGGCCCTCAACCGTGAATTGATCTTTGTTGTTTTAAAGAGAAAACTGTGTATTTGTGTCTAGGAATAAAGTTGTGTGTTTTGGTATAACTAACAGTAATTGATCCTGGCCCCTTTCCACAACCTGATCCGCTCTGTAATGCGAAACACCAGGTTCCAACTTACTTTCGTCCTTAAATTCTGCGCAACAAGATATTCACATGTCTACATGCTGTAAATAGTCACTTAGGGGATCATTCGATTTTCAGAATAAACGTATGTTTTCTCGTTAAACCGATTACCTTTCCATTAAATACCTCTTCTTTTTACTAGCTGTCATTTTGTGTTCCTGCACCGTATAAGATTTTCTAGATAGTAAAAAGTACATCTTAATTATATTGGGATAAAATTAGGTTAAATGTTTTCTGACAATGCCATTAAATTACGTATCAGACCAAGATAATCTCATTCGACGTTTTGTAGTCACTAAGTATTACTCCTACAACGAATGAGCTGAGACTAGCGAAAGCCTATACTAAATTTTAATCAATTATTTTGCAGTACACATCAGGCACAGAACAGTTTGTCATCAATCGATTTCTCGAGTGTCGAGTAACGTCAATAGGTAAGAGCTAACATGGGCACTAAAGGGAATGATTTATTGCCCCAGATGCAATGAGTGTGCTTACTGGAATTTCTGACACATTGCTTGCCAGGTATAAATAAATATTTGCTGTTGCTCCCTAACGCAAGATTTATGATTGGTATACCAGAGCGGAAAATAGGCCCAATACTGCGCTTCCCCTGGGAATGGACGATGTCGAAGCCGAAAGCGCACATCGCGTTCTTATCATTCGCCAAATGTATGCATGTATGAATAATTAGACAACGAAATTGTGATAAATACTGATCAAGACTCTCTAGGGTTCCTGAAAGTATGTGTTTGTTCGTGTGAATTTGCTGATGGTCATTGTGAAGGCAGAAGTAATTGAGCTGAACTCACGGATGTTCTGCTACAAGACTGAGGTTACTACACATCTCACGAAATGAAATAACAGCAGTATGAAAATAAAACAATAGGTGACGCAGGTAGCGAGAAATATTGCTTCTTGACCTCGAAGTGATTTCCAAGTAGACATGCTATTGTGGAATCTTTATGACTCTTCAGAATATAGTTTACATTTATATCTAAGAGATCTATAAGTGAATAATGATGTTTCTCGGTACAGTTATCCAGTCTGTAACCTCATGTTACCAATTATAACCTGGCCTTCTTTTCTCCCTTGTTACCACAAACTCATCTCAATTATCAGGATTGTGCGGATAATATTACGAATTTCACTGTCGAACTGTCTGTTAGTTTTTAAATGGATCGCTAGTTGTGGCGTCTAAAATACTTTGTAACCCATTTACTTATTATTGTGTATTCCAAGTATTTCATTAAAAAGCCTTTGTATAAGCACAGACATGTCAGCTATTTAGCTTTCTATTACGTCAGTTTAAAAACGATGGACCATATGTACATTTTCCAGTCGACGACAGACAGCATTTTGAGCAATTAGTCAAGTACTGATTGCTCCTATCAACTTGCTATTTGCTATCTGGTACACCAGCTGTGAGGACTTAAATATTGGGTGACCTAACGAATAAACTACAAGAGTAGATTTTTCTCCTTAAGTGACTGAAACGTGTCAGTCTTTGAAGAAGATTCATCCCAGCATCCTAAAGCGAGTAGTGAAACCATACAGGTTTTATCAGCGTAAAAGCGGTCAGCATTACGAAACTGTTTTATAGATGCAATATGTTTTAATCACTGATGTCAGATTTTTTAAAAACATTACTTGTTCCTAGTTTGTATTGTCATTTATGACACTTTGAAGGTACACCAGCTATGGTAAACTATCAGATCTAGCTTTGTGCCACTTTCCCATCGGAAAAATTGACAACAACAGCCTGTACTTGTAACTATACCGTTTAATGGATTGAGTGACCTAACATCTGAACACACATGTTTAACAAATGTTCGTAGTTAGAACGGGATCGTATTCAGATTTTATAACAAGTGAATATTTACGAGCAATTTCTTTAAAACGCATCCTATGCAGTTATAATATATGCATACTAGCCCCCCATGAACCATGGACCTTGCCGTTGGTGGGGAGGCTTGCGTGCCTCAGCGATACAGATGGCCGTACCGTAGGTGCAACCACAACGGAGGGGTATCTGTTGAGAGGCCAGACAAACATGTGGTTCCTGAAGAGGGGCAGCAGCCTTTTCAGTAGTTGCAGGGGCAACAGTCTGGGTGATTGACTGATCTGGCCTTGTAACATTAACCAAAACGGCCTTGCTGTGCTGGTACTGCGAACGGCTGAAAGCAAGGGGAAACTACAGCCGTAATTTTTCCCGAGGACATGCAGCTTTACTGTATGATTAAATGATGATGGCGTCCTCTTGGGTAAAATATTCCGGAGGTAAAATAGTCCCCCATTCGGATCTCCGGGCGGGGACTACTCAAGAGGATGTCGTTATCAGGAGAAAGAAAACTGGCGTTCTACGGATCGGAGCGTGGAATGTCAGATCCCTTAATCGGGCAGGTAGGTTAGAAAATTTAAAAAGGGAAATGGATAGGTTAAAGTTAGATATAGTGGGAATTAATGAAGTTCGGTGGCAGGAGGAACAAGACTTTTGGTCAGGTGATTACAGGGTTATAAATACAAAATCAAATAGGGGTAATGCAGGAGTAGGTTTAATAATGAATAAAAAAATAGGAGTGCGGGTTAGCTACTACAAACAGCATAGTGAACGCATTATTGTGGCCAAGATAGACACAAAGCCCATGCCTACTACAGTAGTACAAGTTTATATGCCAACTAGCTCTGCAGATGATGAAGAAATAGATGAAATGTATGACGAGATGAAAGAAATTATTCAGGTAGTGAAGGGAGACGAAAATTTAATAGTAATGGGTGACTGGAATTCGTCAGTAGGAAAAGGGAGAGAAGGAAACATAGTAGGTGAATATGGATTGGGGGGAAGAAATGAAAGAGGAAGCCGCCTTGTAGAATTTTGCACAGAGCATAACTTAATCATAGCTAACACTTGGTTCAAGAATCATAAAAGAAGGTTGTATACCTGGAAGAATCCTGGAGATACTAGTAGATATCAGATAGATTATATAATGGTAAGACAGAGATTTAGGAACCAGGTTTTAAATTGTAAGACATTTCCAGGGGCAGATGTGGATTCTGACCACAATCTATTGGTTATGAACTGCAGATTGAAACTGAAGAAACTGCAAAAAGGAGGGAATCTAAGGAGATGGGACCTGGATAAACTGAAAGAACCAGAGGTTGTAGAGAGTTTCAGGGAGAGCATAAGGGAACAATTGACAGGAATGGGGGAAAGAAATACAGTAGAAGAAGAATGGGTAGCTCTGAGGGATGAAGTAGTGAAGGCAGCAGACGATCAAGTAGGTAAAAAGGCGAGGGCTAATAGAAATCCTTGGGTAACAGAAGAAATATTGAATTTAATTGATGAAAGGAGAAAATATAAAAATGCAGTAAATGAAGCAGGCAAAAAGGAATACGAACGTCTCAAAAATGAGATCGACAGGAAGTGCAAAATGGCTAAGCAGGGATGGCTAGAGGACAAATGTAAGGATGTAGAGGCTTGTCTCACTAGGGGTAAGATAGATACTGCCTACAGGAAAATTAAAGAGACCTTTGGAGAGAAGAGAACCACTTGTATGAATATCAAGAGCTCAGATGGCAACCCAGTTCTAAGCAAAGAAGGGAAGGCAGAAAGGTGGAAGGAGTATATAGAGGGTTTATACAAGAGCGAAGTACTTGAGGCCTATATTATGGAAATGGAAGAGGATGTAGATGAAGACGAAATGGGAGATAAGATACTGCGTGAAGAGTTTGACAGAGCACTGAAAGACCTGAGTCGAAACAAGGCCCCGGGTGTAGACAACATTCCATTAGAACTACTGATGGCCTTGGGAGAGCCAGTCATGACAAAACTCTACCATCTGGTGAGCAAGATGTATGAGACAGGTGAAATACCCTCAGACTTCAAGAAGAATATAATAATTCCAATCCCAAAGAAAGCAGGTGTTGACAGATGTGAAAATTACCGAAATATCAGTTTAATAAGTCACAGCTGCAAAATACTAACGCGAATTCTTTACAGACGAGTGGAAAAACTGGTATAAACGGACCTCGGGGAAGATCAGTTTGGATTCCGTAGAAATGTTGGAACACGTGAGGCAATACTAACCTTACGACTTATCTTAGAAGAAAGATTAAGAAAAGGCAAACCTACGTTTCTAGCATTTGCAGACTTAGAGAAAGCTTTTGACAATGTTAACTGGAATACTCTCTTTCAAATTCTGAAGGTGGCAGATATAAAGTACAGGGAGCGAAAGGCTATTTACAATTTGTACAGAAATCAGATGGCAGTTATAAGAGTCGAGGGGCATGAAAGGGAAGCAGTGGTTGGGAAAGGAGTGAGACAGGGTTGTAGCCTCTCCCCGATGTTATTCAATCTGTATATTGAGCAAGCAGTAAAGGAAACAAAAGAAAAATTCGGAGTAGGTATTAAAATTCATGGAGAAGAAGTAAAAACTTTGGGGTTCGCCGATGACATTGTAATTCTGTCAGAGACAGCAAAGGACTTGGAACAGCAGTTGAACGGAATGGACAGTGTCTTGAAAGGAGGATATAAGATGAACATCAACAAAAGCAAAACGAGGATAATGGAATGTAGTCAAATTAAATCGGGTGATGCTGAGGGAATTAGATTAGGAAATGAGACACTTAAAGTAGTAAAGGAGTTTTGCTATTTAGGGAGTAAAATAACTGATGATGGTCGAAGTAGAGAGGATATAAAATGTAGACTGGCAATGGCAAGGAAAGCGTTTCTGAAGAAGAGAAATTTGTTAACATCGAATATAGATTTAAGTGTCAGGAAGTCGTTTCTGAAAGTATTTGTATGGAGTGTAGCCATGTATGGAAGTGAAACATGGACGATAACTAGTTTGGACAAGAAGAGAATAGAAGCTTTCGAAATGTGGTGCTACAGAAGAATGCTGAAGATAAGGTGGGTAGATCACGTAACTAATGAGGAGGTATTGAATAGGATTGGGGAGAAGAGAAGTTTGTGGCACAGTTTGACTAGAAGAAGGGATCGGTTGGTAGGACATGTTTTGAGGCATCAAGGGCCCACAAATTTAGCATTGGAGGGCAGAATGGAGGGTAAAAATCGTAGAGGGAGACCAAGGGATGAATACACTAAGCAGATTCAGAAGGATGTAGGTTGCAGTAGGTACTGGGAGATGAAGAAGCTTGCACAGGATAGAGTAGCATGGAGAGCTGCATCAAACCAGTCTCAGGACTGAAGACCACAACAACAACAACTAGCCCTGAGTGATCTTCTGTGAACAGAATCGTAATCCAATACCGACAATAATAATTCTGATATACATTGCAACGTTGCAAGCATAATATGGAGAAATAGAGGGAGTATAATATTGAACGAGTAATTACTACGCAAAGGGCGATGAAACTCTAATAGTGATGGGGGACTGGAATACGATTGTAGACGATGAATTAGAATAAAGAGTTGGGGGAGGGTATGGCCTTAGAAGTAAGAATGAGAGAGGCGAAAGACTAATTGAATTCTGCAACAAATTTCATCTAGTAACAGAGTATACTCGGTTCAGCAATCACTAGAGGAGGAGGTATACATGGAAAAAGCCGGAAGATAAGGGAACATTCCAGATAGATTACATCATGGTCAGGAAGCGATTCCGTAATCAGATATTGTATTGTAAGGTGTACCCAGTATCAGATACAGACTCAGATCACAATTTAAAAATGACGAGAATATACTGAAATTTAAGAGACTAGTTAGGAAGAATCAGTGCACAAAGAAATTGAATGCGGAAATACTAAGGAATGATGAGATATACTTGAAGTTCTCCGAGGCTATAGATATTGTAATAATGAATAGCTCAGTAGGCAGTTCAGTTGAAGAGAATGAACATCTCTGAAAAGAGCAATCGTTGATGGTGGAAAGAAATACGAAGGTACAAGGAAGGTAACTGCGAAAAACCATGGGTTAAGAAAGAAATACTTCAGATGATCGACGAATGATGGAAGTACAAAAAGTTCTAGGGAAATTAAGAAATACAAAAATACAAGTTACTTAGGAATGGAATAAACAGGAAGCTCAGGGAAGCTAAGGTTAAGTCCCTGCATGAAAAATGTGAAGATATCGAAAAACAAATGATTATCGGAAGGACGGACTTGGCATACAGCCGGCCGGAGTGGCCGTGCGGTTCTAGGCGCTGCAGTCTGGAACTGAGCGTCCGCTACAGTCGCAGGTTCGAATCCTGCCTCGGGCATGGATGTGTGTGATGTCCTTAGGTTAGTTAGGTTTAATTAGTTCTAAGTTCTAGGCGACTGATGACCTCAGAAGTTAAGTCGCATAGTGCTCCGAGCCATTTGAACCATTTTAACTTGGCATACACGAAAGTCAAAACAACCTTCGGGGAAATTAAAAGCAAGGGCGCTAAAATTAAGATTGCAATGGGAATTCCACTGTTAACTGCTGAGGAGAGAGCGGGGTGGTGGAAGATGAAACAGGAGTCGAAAGGGAAGAAAGGGACGATCCAGTATTAGAACCAGAATTTAAAAAAGCCTTGGGCGACCTAAGATCAAAATCGGCAGAAGGGATAGATAAATTCCATCGGAATTTCTAATGTGGTTGGGGGAGGTTATAACACAACGACTATTCACGTTGGTGGTTACAATATTTGAGAGTGGCTATATACCATCAGCCTTTCGGAAAAATATCATTCACACAGTTCCGAAGTTAGCAAGACCCGCTAAGTGATAGAATCATCGCTCAGTCAGTTCATACATTCAAGCTGCTGACATAAGTAATATACAGAAGAATGGAAAAGGCATGACGAATAGTTTGACTTCAGAAAAGAGTAAATCCACAAGAGGCAGTTCTGACGTTGCGGTTGATAATGGAACCAAGACTGAAGAAAAATCAAGATACTTTCATAGGATTCGCGACCTGCAAAAAGCATTCGAAAATGCGAAATGGTGTAAGATGTTCGTAATCCTCAGAAAAGTACATCTAAGCTATAGGAAAAAGACGGGTAGCATACAATATCCACAAGAACCAGGAGGGACCAATAATTAGTGGAAGTGCTCAATCTAAAAAGGGTGTAAGACAGGGATATACTTTTTCGGCCCTCCTGTTAAATCTATAAATCGAAGAAGCAAAGACGGAAATAAAAGTTCAAGAGTGGAATTAAAACTCAAAGTGTAAGGATATCAATGACATTGCTATCCTTGGTGGATGCGAAAAATAATTACAGGATGTGTTCAATGGAATGAACAGTCTAACGGTTACAGAGTATGGACAGAGAGTAAATAGGAGAAAGATGAAAGTAATGAGAAGTAGCAAAATTGAGACCAGCTTGAAACATAACATCAGAATTGGGGATCACGAAGTAGACGAAGTTGAGGAATTCTGCTATCTAGGCAACAAAATAAGCCATGGCGGATGAAGCGAAGAGAATATAAAAAGCAGAGTACCACTGGTAAGAAGAGAATTACTGATCAAGGAACACATCATTTTACGGTAGTCGAACATGGACTGTGGAAAAAGTGGAGCAGAAAAGAATCGAAGCATTTGAAACGCAGTGCCGTAGTTGACTGTTGAAAATTAAGTGTACTGATAAGGTAAGGAATGATGAGGATCTCCACAGTACTGGTGAGGGAAAGAATATATAGAAAACACCGACAAGTAGATGGGACAGGATGATAAGACATCATTTGAGACATCAGGGAATGACTTCCCTGGCACTAGAGGGAGCTGTACAGTGTAAAAACTGTAGAGGAAGACAGGGATTGGAATACAGCCAGCAACTAAATGAGGACGTAGGTCGCAATTGCTACTCTGGGATAGAAAGGTTGGCACAGGAGAGGAATTCGAAGGAAGTTGCATCGAACCATTTAGAAGACTCATGAAAAAAAGAAAATATAAGAGATATTAGTCTTTTCGTCATGGCTCCATCTGTGTATGCCTTTGCCTTCGAGACCTTCTCTGAATCCACCTCCACCTACCGCTGTCTCCACCTCTGCCTCCCTTTGTCTACCTCATGCTCCCACTTCTATCTGTATATCTCTTCCTCTCCACACTCTGTCTCTTCATCTCCTCCTTCCCCTCTCTTTGTCCATCTCCTCTACTTTTTCTGGCCTCTACATTTTATGGCCGTATATTCATTCTCCTCCCTCTGACTATATCCTCCTACCCTCTCTCTATATCCACCTCTTCTTCCTTTTCCACCTGCCTATCATGCCTCTTCATCTTCCACCTGCTCCATGCATCTCCCTCTCCTCCCCTCTGTCTGTCCAGTTCCTCCTCACCACACTCTGTGCATCCCCACCTCTATCCATCTCAACCTGTCCCCAGCCACGTTCATCTGCATATGTAGCACCTGCAATACATTTCCATAAAGCAGGCCAATGCTACTCTCACAACACACCTGTCATGGGGCAGCGTACACGTCGGTGCAAACAATACCATTTCTTGCCCCTGAAGAGCAGGTTTATTTGTCTTTTGCCAGTTGAGCAGGATAGCCTATTTGCAGGAACTGAAAGACACCTTGTCACCCATATCTATACTCCTGTTGGAGCTACAAGGTTATAATTCCCACAGCGCTGATACTCGTGAGATGTACTGTTTCTATACCAAATTTGGCTGAAATCGAAACATGAGTTTGGAAGGGGATCTCAGATGTACACTATGCATTACTGAATCACAGACAAATTCCAGGCTATGCCAGTTCACGGCTGTTAATTTATTACGCATTGCTAAGAATGGCCTTGTGCAGGCGACAGCACCATCACGCTGCTGAAATTCTTGGTGGCTTCCATTCCTTCCCATAACAGATGCTAATTTTACGGTGTGTGGTCAATATGTTATGATTTTAGCTGTGAAGCTGATGAGCCTTCTTCTACAGAAAACGCAGCCCTAAATCTTCATATATATCATTCTGTAATAAGTTAGAAAAAATTACAGACAAATTCCTGGTCATGTCAACTCACAGTGATTACTGCACAGTGCTTGCCGAAAAACTGCTGCCTGCTCCTGATTAAATGGAGAGTCCAGTTTTTCAAGAAGACAATGCCAGATCATACACCAGAGAAGATTTTTCGGATTAAAGGTGTACCATTGTATTATCCTGTAAGTTAATGAATTTTAGTGTACTACTGTAGCCCCCTTCAAGTGCAGTATTTGAAATTTTGCCCCTCAGAATGATCTCGCTTGCTTGTGTTATATCTGGTGCCACATTTTTCAATGGGTTGCGATCTTCTCAAGTTTTGCACTGTTCTCTTTGCAGTGGTTCACGTTACGCTGACTATAAACATGAAGCGATACCTCTGTCTTACAATCTTCGTCTTTTCATGCCATAGCTCAGAATGTAGGATCTTTTGCAGAAGTTGGTGATTCTGCATTCGATACATACATCCCATCGACCAGAGCTGGTTTTTCAATAGGGCGTGATGCAAGTATGAAGTCCTCAAAGTTTTGCAGACAAGAAGAACTTCTATTTCAATACAAGATCTGAGACAGTCACTCGTGTAATTTTATAGAAGTGTGTGGAAAGTAGATGAGAGGAGAAAGGAACTTGGGCGAGAGATAAAAATCAACAGTTATCATCTGTGGCCACAGATGGCAATTGTCATAGCATTTTAAGCACATATTCGTTAATTTAAAAATTAATATCGGTTATGTAGTTAGAGAGCATTTTAGTAAGATACGTTCAGTCAGTACTGACTGCAATCGATCTGTACTTAATTCATTGCAAATAGTTCTAATTTTCCATTATTATTCTGCTGCTAAAAGTTTATGAAATGCTGTTAAACTTTCTCACATTCGTTATGAGTCATCTCCAAGCATTCTTGGAGCAGCAGTTATTATCTGCACTGTTTGTTATCTGCACTGATTACTTACACCACTGATATACTTTTTGAACTAAACTTACAGATCGAAAAACTTGTTTCACCTTCTTTATTATTTACTTATTTCTAACTTGCATTTGCACAAAATGATATACGTTTATTTTTAGTGTCACTACGTTGTGAACTTACGATTGCAGTTGATCTCGATGTGCAGAAAGTTCATCCCAGTTCATGGAAAGTAGTTTGAGATAAGCTTTCATACACCGCAGAGTCCCACACATATTTTTTATGCTAATGTAAGATCAACTGTTTTACACGCGGTCCAGTCACATTACTCTGACCACACGTCAAAAACGCCTTTTGCAGCGCAGACGTGCAGTAAGAGAGTCAGTGAGGTTCTGGACTCCAATGCCGTGGCCAGATCCCTAGGTTCTCGGTTGATGGTCCTTGGCACGAACAGCGCGATCGAGGTGGTCCCACAGATTTTCGTTTGAGTTTAAATCCGTAGAATTTGGTGGACGGGAGAGTACGATAAACTCATCTTGGTCCTCTTCGAACCACGCTCGTACGCTACAACCTGTGTGACACGTTACATTGTGCTACCGGTAGAAGCCATCGTGCCGAGAGAAAACAAACTGCATGTAGAGGTGGACACGATCCCCAAGGATAGAAGCGTAATTGTGTGCTCCCTGCCGCCGTTGGATAAGCAGCTGCAGCAGCAACTCGTATACTCCTAGCTCACTCATTTGTTCCATAGTTTAATTCTTAATTTCTTTGCGTGTTTTTGGTACTTGCATTGTTTAATTCATAAATTTCGGACGTATTATAGTATTTGAGAGTTGTAGCATCGCGTTTTAGTACCTGAATAGTGTAAAATCGCGTAGTCTCCTTCAGCCGCCGAGCAGTGTGTCAGCAGTGCGCAAGTAGCAGCATTACTGCATTTACTAGGTAATCTTGTATTTTAATAACCGTTTAAATTTTGTGTCGATTTGTTTGCGCTCTCTGTAGATTAGTTCAGACGTTCTTTGCACAACTGTTTTTAGCATGGATAGGGACTGCAACTGCTGTGTTCGGATGCAGGCTGAGTTGGCATCCCTTCGCTCCCAGCTTCAGGCAGTGTTGGCTTCGGTCACACAGCTTGAGGCTGTTGCCAATGGGCATCACTGTGGGGGGCCGGATGGGGGTTTGTCAGGGACAGCCAGCTCGTCCCACGCATCCCCCGATCGGACTACGACTGTGGTTGCCCGGGATATTGCCCGCATTAAGGCTGATCCCTCACCTGTGGTAGAGTGGGAGGTCGTATCAAGGTGTGGCAGGGGGCGAAAGACATTCCGGAGGGCTGAACAGAAGGCCTCTCCAGTTTGTCTGACGAACCGGTTTCAGGCTCTGTCTCAGGCTGATACTGATCTTCGGCCTGACATGGCTGCTTGTCCTGTTCCAGAGGTTACCCCTCAGTCTGCAAGATCTGGGCGGTCGCAGAGGGTGGGCTTACTGGTAGTTGGGAGCTCCAACGTCAGGCGCATAATGGGGCCCCTTAGGGATACGGCAGCAAGAGAGGGGAAGAAAACCAATGTGCACTCCGTGTGCATACCGGGGGTAGTCATTCCAGATGTGGAAAGGGTCCTTCCGGATGCCATGAAAGGTACAGGGTGCACCCACCTGCAGGTGGTCGCTCATGTCGGCACCAATGATGTGTGTCGCTATGGATCGGAGGAAATCCTCTCTGGCTTCCGGTGGCTATCTGATTTGGTGAAGACTGCCAGTCTCGCTAGCAGGATGAAAGCAGAGCTCACCATCTGCAGCATCGTCGACAGGACTGACTGTGGACCTTTGGTACAGAGCCGAGTGGAGGGTCTGAATCAGAGGCTGAGACGGTTCTGCGACCGTGTGGGCTACAGATTCCTTGACTTGCGCCCTAGGGTGGTGAGGTTTCGGGTTCCGCTGGATAGGTCAGGAGTCCACTACACGCAACAAGCGGCTACACGGGTAGCAGGGGTTGTGTGGCGTGGGCTGAGCGGTTTTTTAGGTTAGATGGCCTTGGGCAACTACAGAAAGGGCAACAGCCTCAACGGGTGTGGGGCAAAGTCAGGACATGTGGGGACCAAGCAGCAATCGGTATTGTAATTGTAAACTGTCGAAGCTGCGTTGGTAAAGTACCGGAACTTCAAGCGCTGATACAAAGCACCGAAGCTGAAATCGTTATAGGTACAGAAAGCTGGCTGAAGCCAGAGATAAATTCTGCCGAAATTTTTACAAAGGTACAGACGGTGTTTAGAAAGGATTGATTGCATGCAACCGGTGGTGGAGTGTTCGTCGCTGTTAGTAGTAGTTTATCCTGCAGTGAAGTAGAAGTGGATAGTTCCTGTGAATTATTATGGGTGGAGGTTACACTCAACAACCGAGCTAGGTTAATAATTGGCTCCTTTTACGGACCTCCCTACTCAGCAGCATTAGTGGCAGAACAACTGATAGAAAATTTGGAATACATTTCACATAAATTTTCTCAGCATGTTATAGTCTTAAGTGGATATTTCAATTTACCAGATATAGACTGGGGCACTCAGATGTTTAGGACGGGTGGTAGGGACAGAGCATCGAGTGACATTATACTGAGTGCACTATCCGAAAATTACCTCGAGCAATTAAACAGAGAACCGACTCGTGGAGATAACATCTTGGACCTACTGATAACAAACAGTCCCGAACTTTTCGACTCTGTATGTGCAGAACAGGGAATCAGTGATCATAAGGCCGTTGCAGCATCCCTGAATATGGAAGTTAATAGGAATATAAAAAAAGGGAGGAAGGTTTATCTGTTTAGCAAGAGTAATAGAAGGCAGATTTCAGACTACCTAACAGATCAAAACGAAAATTTCTGTTCCGACACTTACAATGTTGAGTGTTTATGGAAAAAGTTCAAGGCAATCGTAAAATGCGTTTTAGACAGGTATGTGCAGAGTAAAACTGTGAGGGACGGGAAAAACCCACCGTGGTTCAACAACAAAGTTAGGAAACTACTGTGAAAGCAAAGAGAGCTTCACTCCAAGTTTAAACGCAGCCAAAACCTCTCAGACAAACAGAAGCTAAACGATGTCAAAGTTAGCGTAAGGAGGGCTATGCGTGAAGCGTTCAGTGAATTCGAAAGTAAAATTCTATGTACCGACTTGACAGAAAATCCTAGGAAGTTCTGGTCTTACGTTAAATCAGTAAGTGGCTCGAAACAGCATATCCAGACACTCCGGGATGATGAAGGCATTGAAACAGAGGATGACACGCGCAAAGCTGAAATACTAAACACCTTTTTCCAAAGCTGTTTCACAGAGGAAGACCGCACTGCAGTTCCTTCTCTAAATCCTCGCACAAACGAAAAAATGGCTGACATCGAAATAAGTGTCCAAGGAATAGAAAAGCAACTGTAATCACTCAACAGAGGGAAGTCCACTGGACCTGACGGGATACCAATTCGATTCTACACAGAGTACGCGAGAGAACTTGCCCCCCTTCTAACAGCCGTGTACCGCAAGTCTCTAGAGGAACGGAAGGTTCCAAATGATTGGAAAAGAGCACAGGTAGTCCCAGTCTTCAAGAAGGGTCGTCGAGCAGATGCGCAAAACTATAGACCTATATCTCTGACGTCGATCTGTTGTAGAATTTTAGAACATGTTTTTTGCTCGAGTATCATGTCGTTTTTGGAAACCCAGAATTTACTATGTAGGAATCAACATGGATTCCGCAAACAGCGATCGTGTGAGACCCAGCTCGTTTTATTTGTTCATGAGACCCAGAAAATAATAGATACAGGCTCCCAGGTAGATGCTATTTTTCTTGACTTCCGGAAGGCGTTCGATACAGTTCCGCACTGTCGCCTAATAAACAAAGTAAGAGCCTACGGAATATCAAACCAGCTGTGTGGCTGGATTGAAGAGTTTTTAGCAAACAGAACACAGCATGTTGTTATCAATGGAGAGACGTCTACAGACGTTAAAGTAACCTCTGGCGTGCCACAGGGGAGTGTTATGCGACCATTGCTTTTCACAATATATATAAATGACCTAGTAGATAGTGTCGGAAGTTCCATGCGGCTTTTCGCGGATGATGCTGTAGTATACAGAGAAGTTGCAGCATTAGAAAATTGTAGCGAAATGCAGGAAGATCTGCAGCGGATAGGCATTTGGTGCAGGGAGTGGCAACTGACCCTTAACATAGACAAATGTAATGTATTGCGAATACATAGAAAGAAGGATCCTTTATTGTATGATTATATGATAGCGGAACAAACACTGGTAGCAGTTACTTCTGTAAAATATCTGGGAGTATGCGTGCGGAACGATTTGAAGTGGAATGATCATATAAAATTAATTGTTGGTAAGGCGAGTACCATGTTGAGATTCATTGGGAGAGTCCTTAGAAAATGTAGTCCATCAACAAAGGAGGTAGCTTACAAAACACTCGTTCGACCTATACTTGAGTATTGCTCATCAGGGTGGGATCCGTACCAGATCGGGTTGACGGAGGAGATAGAGAAGATCCAAAGAAGAGCGGCGCGTTTCATCACAGGGTTATTTGGTAACCGTGATAGCGTTACGGAGATGTTTAACAAACTCAAGTGGCAGACTCTGCAAGAGAGGCGCTCTGTATCGCTGTGTAGCTTGCTCGCCAGGTTTCGAGAGGGTGCGTTTCTGGATGAGGTATCGAATATATTGCTTCCCCCTACTTACACCTCCCGAGGAGATCACGAATGTAAAATTAGAGAGATTAGAGCGTGCACCGAGGCTATCAGACAGTCGTTCTTCCCGCGAACCATACGCGACTGGAACAGGAAAGGGAGGTAATGACAGTGGCACGTAAAGTGCCCTCCGCCACACACCGTTGGGTGACTTGCGGAGTATAAATGTAGATGTAGATGTAGATGTATTGTGGCTTTCAGATTGACGAAATCACCCAGGAAATGCCACGAAAACATTCCCCAGACCATAACGCTCCCTTCTCCGACCTGGAGTCTTCCGATGATTGTTGCAAGGTCTTGTGCGCCATCTGTATGATTGAGCACAACACGTGACTCATCTCAAAGGACACCTGTCACTACTCAGTGGATGTCCAGTTCCCGTATTGACTTGCAAATTCCAGCCTTCGTCTCCTATAAACTGCAGTCAGCTTTTGCACATGAACCTGGCGCCTGCTGCAGAGGACCATACGCGGCAACGTTCGCTGAAGAGTTCTTGAGGAGACAGTATTGCTGGGCCCTCGGTTCACTTGGGCGGTCAGCTGCTCAACAGTTGCACGTCTAGTTGGCAACACGCATTTCCTCTGCTATCGTGCACCTTTGTCATCTATGGCCTGTCGTGCACCACAGTTTAGTCCAGTAGAATTAGCATTCGAATCGGAAATAATTGCTACAAAAGGTTTTATTGTTTTAATGGCTTCGTTTGTGTCCCAGTATGACTATCCCAGGTTTTCCCCTATCTGCGTAGTTGTGGAAAAGGTGTGGGGGGCAAAAATGTACCCGAAAAAGGGGTATTTTTTCGGTTTTGTCATTATATCTTGTAAATGACTCACAATATCGATAAAAATGTGGAATTAAAAATTGTAGGGCATGAAATTCTGCATTGAATGAGACCATCCGCATATTTTTTAGATCACCCGTTTCCATACTAGTGCTCCTCGAAATTGGACTAATTTTACATGTTCATGAAAAATTTTCCGTTTTAACCTCTGTTTTTTGGTAATATCATTGAAACTAACCCACCCACCAATAATGTCGTTCATAAGAAAGATATGGAGAGATAAATTCTGCATTCGATGAAAGCAAAAGTGAATTTATTGGATCACCCATTTGTGTACAGTTCCTCATTAAAGCTGGACCATTTCTCATCATCAATGAAGACTATTTCAAATGTAGTTCTTCAGTAATTCTTATGTACACTCTTTTAAATACAGAAATATAGAAACCCATTGTCTTGTACTTATTTAATGTAATTAAAATTTTGTAAAATTTGAAAAATAATATCAAAAAAGTTTTTCATATATCAAGAGTTAAAAACTGAGACATCGTATCTGACAGACATCACAAAAAGTCCCGGCTCAAAAGAACTTGTAAGTGAAAAAATTATATGTTATAACAAAATGATGCAAAAAAGACAATGCACGACCTGAGAGTAATAAATTATTATGCTCCAAATAAAAAAAATCAAAGCAATCAAAATTTTTATTAAAAACCTACGTTTTTTAGCTCCCCTTTAAAATTTGTCTTTTGTCAGAGACGTGGTCTCCGTCCTTAACCCTCGATATAATATAGTGATACCCATTCAACTGAGATGAAGGGGGCAGAAAGAGACAGACACTCCTTGAAATTAAGTAGTGGTTATTGTATTTCGTAATTACAAAATTTTACATAAATGTATGAGATGAAAAGGGTAAAAGTAGGTATGTACACAAATTTCACACACGTCGACGTTTAACTGTCGTTGCACCACTCGTCTCTTCAAAGTCTGTAATTTCTGAGTCCGATGCCCCGTCATTCGGCTCCTCAAAGTCAGTAATTTTCGTCACCTGATATATACACTCCAGGTCTTCGTCAACATCTGGTTCGTCAGTTTCATCTAGTTGGAGGGAGTTAGTGCATGAGTTCCCGTTGCAGTTGACACAAATTAACGAGCACTTACTACCAGCCTTCCGATACCCACAACTACAGGCACAGCCCTTGTTGCATTTGCAGGAAATTTTTGAGAGAAAAGACTGCGGAGCTGGTTCTTTGGAGGTAGGAACGGGACCAAGACCAAACTCTGAAGCCTGCCACCACCAGAGGAGCGGATCCATCTGATGTCCTAGCCACATTTGTATTTGTTCTTGTAAGAAGGTCCTCAAGCAATGCTGGCGAGCTGCTTCCGACGTTTGTGGTAGGGATGCTAGGGTGAATCTGGATTTCACAATCGCTTTGGAAAACAGGTCGAATCGCAATTTGTCTAAAGTGTCTCCTGCCGTACCTCCATAGAGGGTTGTTAAAAATCGGAGGCCAGCTTCGACAATAGCTTCAGCTTGAGTGTCATCCTCTAATAAAGGTTTGATATCTTCCAGAAGACATTTATTTTTGACTAGTAGATTGACCACCTTCTTCTTGCCCTGACCGGAGAGTGCTGAAGTTGTGTCACATCCACTTATGGCGTGGAGAAATATGAGTAGCCTTCTGATGTTGTTTGCCAGCTTGAAACTGTTGGAATCCAATTACTTTTGATGAGGTCTTTCCTCTTCCAGGTTTCAAGAAATATATATTTGTTGTGGACCTATTCAGAGCGCAGAAAACAAGACAAGAGAACTAACAATATCCGCGCGTTGTTTATATAGTGGAATTTAGAAACAAAAGTAGCCGCGTTGAACACTCTTTCATTTCCCTGAGGCGCTACTTTGCTGCGGGCGTTGTTCTGATGAGAGATTATACGAGTATATCGATAATTTCAATTAAAACTTTTTCAGTGCTCTTATTTTGGATATTATCGATCACCTCCCCCTTATATGAGAATAATATTATTCTCAACTAACAGAGCGTTTATAAATGACAGGAGAAAGGGAAGGGATTATTGATGTCAACTGTATCGAAACAGGATGCGGCACTAGCGACAACGATTGAAAATGTACACCAGACTGGAACCGGGGATCTTCTGTTTACTATGCAGGTGCGTTAACCACTGTGCCAGCCGTGAAATCGCGTTACCCCTGGGCAGACTATCTCGATACGCCTCACCAAGCACCACATATCCGCAGTCCCTGTCCATTTTCTCCATTCTCGCTACTTTGAGATTGCCGCAGGAAGTCAGACGTATTTCTGAATCGACATTGAAGAAGGTGAATCCACTGTCAATCTAGGCAAATGAATTATAGGAATAAGCGGTGTCGCTTCTTTCGGACATTTCCGAAAGAACGGACATCACGCTTTCATATAAACAACTGCATTGTTGCCGGCGTCCCTCCGTCTTGCCGTCTGTGAGTAGTTGCTGCAACGCCTGTTTGCAGCTAGGGTGTCCACTTAATTATCATTTCATTTCTAGCAAAGCTTCATGGTCATCAACGGTAACTGTTTTTTCGGGAGCAGATACTACCGTCATATATAGTGAATGTAGAAAGGAACTTACGGTAATTTTTAGTTTTTAAGTTACACAACGAAACTAAAAGTTTAGTTTGGCGACGCCTGTAAGATGCAGTTCATGTAGTTGACAGTAGGGGTGTCCCTGGAGCAGCTGTATGCTCATTCATTAAGATACGTGTGTCGTGTCAAGAAGGTGACAGCAAAGTAACAAAAGAAAAATTTGCGTTCTGTGTCAAAAGATGAAATTCAGTTACAACTGCACAACTTTTACAGTTAAACGACTGCTTAGGCGCATCGTACATTCACAGATATTTACGTCAGGCACAAGTCGCAGGATCAGTGCACATCTCCGGCCCACGCATTCATTCGACTTTTCGGCTTTAACGTGACACGTTTGCTCGACACCCTTACGGGCGTCTATCTGTAGTTACCTGTGGCCGGGATGGCTCCTGCTGATTCGTGTAGAGTCTGCTGTCCACGCGCTTCCAGCTGTAGAGGAAACTGCGTAGCGATATACCTTACTGAAAAAAAATAGCGAATCCGATCCTCGAAACGCAATAAAAGCATCTCCGTCCATCGGTTAGCCTTACTGCTGCGCGCTAAATATCTGTGGCGACCTCGCAACAGCACGGTGAAAAAAGAAAAAAAAAGGATGTTTTAATCTGCTGCTCGTGGTACCACGAAAACCGCTACACAGAAAGGGCGTTAATGCCGACTAGAGTAGAAGATATATATGCGTTTTCGCCTGCGCAAACGTTTGCGTGCTGGGCTTCTAGTGCAGCCAGATTGCTTTCGCACGGGCGCCACAGACGTCACCAATAGAGACTAGGACTTCTCTCTGAGCTGCGCACGCACAGCAGCACAGGACAGGAGTATAACAATACACACACACACACAAACACACATACAAGCGCGAGAGAAATTCGTCGGCAGCTCGACTCGGCGCGCAGTATCCATCCCTCGTCGCTCTCGCAGCAGCACCCCCGGGTGGAGCGGATGGCGACCTGATTTATCCCCGAAATTTGCAGGCCCGAGACGCGCGCCCAGACTGCGGCATATATACTGCGCCCTAATGAAAGTATGATAAAGCGACGGCCATTCCACGGCGGTCCACTGGGTCGGCGCAGATTCCAGCAACGACCGCGGAACTCGGCCACCTGGCCCGTGTTAAAATCTACTGCGCGCATCTGTTATGTGCGCTTATATCGCCCCGGGATCTTTATTCCCCACTCTTTGCCTCCGTCCTGCACGCCCTCGCAGACTCAGTCCGCTCCCCCAACGCCCACCCCCCTCTCTCACTCTCTCTCTCTCTCACACACACACACACACACACACACACACACACACACAAAGTGCTCGCCTCTGCACTGAGCGGCCGACCGACCTTATCTCTTACTTTCCCAACCGACCTCTTATTTTCTGTCAGTTACCGTGCGCTAAAAGAGAGAGAGAGAGAGAGAGAGAGAGAGAGAGAGAGAGAGAGGAAGCCACCAGCACTGCGCAACCGACGGTAGCCGTACGAAAAAAGAAGTCGCGCAGGAGCAGGCTCTGTCGCTGAAATCTGAAAAAAATGTGCATAATTTTTTTCCGAAAAAAAAGATAAGTGTTCCGTGCAGTGTCCTACCGCCGCACGGCGTACGACACGCCCTCGGCGCGCCCTCCCACTAATAAACAGTTTACCGGTGCGAGTAGAAGCGACGGGTGTAACGGCCTCGCCCGCGTCTGCTGCCCGCATCCACAGAGAGGGAGAACTTGTGGCAAAAGACGCGAGGGAGAAGAGCTGTTGATAACTTCTGTAGCGCATTGCGGTCCTCTAAAGTGCGTGAAATATTACGAAGTTTGCTGCCCGGGAACGCTTTTATGGAAGCCCGAGTAAATTTCTAACGAGACGTTCACCAGGGACTGTCTCATCGATTTCCACGCATGTTTTGCGACTCGCAGTCTAGTCGATTTGTGACTCTGTAAACAAAATCCAGCATCCCTTTAATTGTTAACAAACAGATCCGTTGATAAAAGCAAATAATTTGCTCTAAAATTGCTAGTTCTAATACTTGAGTTGCAAGGCGATGCAATTCATTTTCTTCAAAGCTTGATGTTACTTCAGAGAATGTGCACCGTAGATTGTACTCTGGGTCCTTCGTCGTTTCTAATTAGTTTTTGATCCAATGATCTTCCACTTGCGTTGTCGGAAGTTGTCGACTTTGTCCCACTTTGCAGATGTCAAAAGTAGAGAAACAAAAAATAGTACCTGTGGTGTCTAGGGAGCCTGCATTCTCGGTTCGTTAGACAAACATTCAACCAAATCGTGTTAATGAGTTTTATTAAAAAAAGAAAAGCCCAATACTGAAATTTTGAAATTACACAGATGTGTATCAAGCAAAGGGTGACATACAGGGTGAAAAATATTTAAACCGACAAACTCTGGGAAGTTGTAGGGGACATCAAAACAAATATTTTTCCCTAATGTCATTTTTTCCTATGAGGATTATTTAAACCGGTGGACGCCGTATTACGCTCTTCAGTTGTTAGAGGCCGTATTAAAATCTTCAGTTGTTAGAGGGTGTATTACGCTCTTTAGTTGTAGGCAACTGCTCTCCACCAATGTAGTAGTGCATTGTCTCTGTTTACTAATGGAGCAATGCACCTGGAGTGAGTACACTGATATGGTTGGTGCGTAGTACGTAGCGCACCACAAGGGACGAGCTGCACAGCGGGTTTATCAACAACAATATCCTAATCACCGTATCCCGCATCATACGACCTTTGCTGCTGTGTACCAACGTCTGCGTGAGACCGGGTCATTTAGCAGATTACCTGGACAGGGACACTGTCGCACGGTAAGAACGCTGCAATTTGAGGGAGCTGTCTTGCAGCATGCGGAGCGGGATCCTTCAATCAGCACTCGGGCAATTGCACGTAACATGGGGACGAATTAGACGAATGTAAGAACAGTTCTTCGAGAGCAATTACTACGTCCATTACACTTACAGCGTGTCCACAACCTGGAACCAGTCCCTTATCCACCCAGAACACAGTTTTCGCAGTGGTACCTGGAACAGTGTGAAATGCATCCTACATTTCCATCCTCTGTGTTGTTTACCGATGAAGCAATGTTTGGGCGTGAGGGAGTCTTCAACGTGCACAATTCGCATGTTTGGATTGAGGTTAACTCACATGCCACAGTTACTAGCGCTCATCAGGTGCGGTTCTTCGTTAATGTGTGGGTCGCTGTTGTTGGGGACTGTTTAATTGGGCCGTATCTGCTACCTAGGCCATTAAATGGCAGGGACTATTAGAATTTTTCTCGCCAGAGCATTGCCAGAATTGCTGGAAGACGTGCCGCTCCCTACAAGACAACGCACGTGGTTCCAACATGACGGGGCGCCGGAACATTTCAGTCGTCGTGTGCGTCCATTCCTGGACCGACGGTTCCCAGAAACGTTTATTGGCAGAGGTTGTCCTGTACCATGGCCTGCTCGATCCCCAGATATGTCCCCTCTGCAAAAAAGTGGTTCAAATGGCTCTGAGCACTATGGGACTCAACTGCTGAGGTCATTAGTCCCCTAGAACTTAGAACTAGTTAAACCTAACTAACCTAAGGACATCACACACATTCATGCCCGAGGCAGGACTCGAACCTGCGACCGTAGCGGTCTCGCGGATCCAGACTGCAGCGCCAGATCCGCGCGGCCACTTCGGCCGGCTCCCCTCTGCACTTTTTGTGTGGGGAGAGATGCGCAACCTTGTTTACGCAACTCCTATTGCATCAGAAGAGGATCTGGTTGTCCTGATAGTAGCAGCAGCAGGAACAATTCAGGATACTCCTGGGGTTTTTGCCCGTGTCAAACAGAACATGATCCGACGGTGTAACCTTTGTTTACGTGTCAATGGAGTCATTTTTGAAAATATACCGTAATTGAAATTGGGCTGTGTTAATGTGTTGTCTCTTTGTCTTAAAAAATGGAAATGTGTTTGTTGGTTTAATTAATTTGCCGCCAGGAAATCTTCCTCTACTGGTTTAAATACTCCTCATAGGAAAGAATGGCATTAGGGAAAAATATTTGTTTTGATGTCCCCCACAACCTCCCAGAGTTTGTCGGTTTAAATACTTTTCACCCTGTATAATATAATCGATTTTCATCAATATAGACAATCCCAAGTCTGTGCGGCATAGAGAGTAGAAGCGAAGTGATCCAGCGTTGACGTTGCTATACTAGTGCCTAATCTTGAAGCTGCTATTCAACTGGGCAATCTTGAAGCTACTCTCGAACTGGGCCGTCACCAGTCGGTCGCCGCGCTTGTCTCCTCTTCAAATAGGGGCCGCTGCTGTCACGTTGTCGTCCTGGATGGCTGTCTGGTCAGCTTGCGATCGGCTGACTTCTCACGGCCATCTCTTCTCTATCGTTCCCGATTAGCTTGCTGGCACTTGACTTTTACGCCGTAACACTATCGGTCCTCTTTCTGAAAAGGTAGCTAATGAAGTATTTGAAAATAAGAATAGACTGTTTAGGGTAAATACATTACTACTCAATTCTGACATCTAACACGCCAAGTAACAGAAATGTGCTCTGTCCCTCATGCGATTGCTCCTCAAGGTTATGTAAACACAGCCACAGGTGTAGTGGATATTCCACGTAGCTGTCTTCCCACGCCAGTTGGCCTTTTGCAGCTTCCACTGCTCGCTTAATATACGTAGAGTCCTGTAATTTTATTAGATGTAGCAGGCTAGGGACACAATCGCATAATGACAGTAATGAATAACTGGTAGCTATTGGAATATACTGTACCACGAACTCATACAATGGGATGCCCTGTTACACTGATATTATGATACGATTGACATAACTATTTACTGGCACTTCAACCACATACTTCGTTGAAATACACACATAAAAAAACTTTTGCATCACCTTGGTTCCGGAACCCGTACAGAAAATTGGAACAGACATGAACATAAACATCATTTCCGCCCTTTTTATTGCTCATGAAAACTACACATTGCATGTTGTACCACTATATAGCGAGACCTTCGGAGGTGGTGGTCCAGATTGCTGTACATACCGGTACCTCTAATACCCAGTAGCACCTCCTCTTTAATTGATGCATGCCTGTATTCGTCGTGGCATACTATCCACAAGTCCATCAAGGCACTGTTTGTCCAGATTGTCACACTCCCCAACGGCGATTCGGCGTAGATCGCTCAGAGTGGTTGGGGGTGTCTCTTTTCAGTCTATACCAGGCACGTTTGATAGGGTTCATGTCTGGAGAACATGCTGTCCGCTCTAGTCGAGCGATGTCATTGTCCTGAAGGAAGTCATTCACAAGATGTGCACGATGGGGGCGCGAATTGTCGTCCATAAAGACGAATGCCTCGCCACGATGCTGCCGAAATGGTTGCACTATCGGTCGGAGGATGGCATTCACGTATCGTACAGCCGTTACGGGCCATGTCCACCAACGGCGTACGTCGGCCCCACATAATGCCACCCCAAAACAGTAGAGAATATCCACCTTGCGGCACTCACTGGACAGTGTGTATAAGGCGTTCACCGTGACCGGGTTGCCTCCAAACACGTCTCCGACGATTGTCTGGTTGAAACCATATGCGACACTCATCGATGAAGAGAACGTGATGCCAATCCTGAGCAGTCCATTCGGCATGTTGTTGGGCCCATCTGTACCGCACTGCATGGTGTCGTGGTTGCAAAGATGAACCTCGCCATGGACGTCGGGAGCGAAGTTGCGCGTCATGCAACCTATTGCGCACAGTTTGAGTCGTAACACGACGTCCTGTGGCTGCATGAAAAGCATTATTCAACATGATGGCGTTGCTGTCAGGGTTCCTCCGAGCCATAATCTGTAGGTAGCGGTCATCCACTGCAGTAGTAGCCTTTGAGCGCCCTGAGCGAAGCATTTCATCGACAGTTTCTGTCTCTCTGTATCTCCTCCATGTCCGAACAACATCGCTATGGTTCACTCCGACATATCTGGACACTTCCCTTGTGGAGAGCCATTCCTGGCACAAAGTAACAATGCGGACGCGACCGAACAGCGTTCTTGGCCATCTAGGCATGGTTGAACTACGGACAACACGAGCCGTGCACCTCCTTCCTGGTTGAGTGACTGAAACTGATTGGCTGTTGGACCTCCTCCTTTAGCCGCTGCTCATGCATGGTTGTTTACATGTTTGGGCGGGTTTAGTGACATCTCAAAGGGACTGTGACTGTGATACAATATCCACAGTCAACGTCTATCTTCAGGAGTTTTGGGAACCCGGGTGATGCAAAATTGTTTGTATAATGATGTCTATAGTCGATGTGTTAATCGCTGAGTTCAATTACTTGGAGTGCAATCACATAAGATTCAGTGTTCAAATAGTTAGAGTTTAGGAGTGTATCACAGTTCTTACAATCATTATTAATCGATCCTAGTGGCGTTACTGTAGGTAGCATCATACGACCTTTGCTGCTGTGTACCAACGTCTGCGTGAGACCGGGTCATTTAGCAGATTACCTGGACAGGGACACTGTCGCACGGTAAGAACGCTGCAATTTGAGGGAGCTGTCTTGCAGCATGCGGAGCGGGATCCTTCAATCAGCACTCGGGCAATTGCACGTAACATGGGGACGAATTAGACGAATGTAAGAACAGTCCTCGAGAATACGCATGATCGTTCGCAGCGCGGCTGCTTGATAATTTGGCGGTACGATATCCGAATGAAAAGTACCTCCGCTCGTGAAGTTTAGTCAAACCAAATGTTCACTCAGATATTTATCCAGTACACGCTACTTGCCTCGTAACCGTCACGACGCGATTGAATGTTGTTCTTGCACCACGACAAGCGAAGGCCGGCATATCTACTTCTAAAATACCTCGCCGATACCGGTCCTTCAACACTGCCATAAATTAACACACCTCCGTAGTAGGTACTGTAATCGTGACATCCAATACCATGATTCACGTCTCGCAGCCGCAACCGCACGTGACATGCTCCACGGAAACAGCACCACCACTCTCTACAATAACGCTCTGCGCCCTCCATAAAGACGGCTATCAATACCACACAGAATTTTTTCGAATTCTAGAACAGAAAAGCAAATTAAAGCCCTTCGGTAGTGGTGATTTGGGGTGTGGGGGTGGCGGTGGGGGGGCATTACATGGTTCCACGACTGCATCCAATAAATAAAAAAAAATATTCAATCAGTGTCAAAAGAATGTGTACAGGGTGAGGTAAAAAAATTCGACGCTAAATTGGCGTTTAATCACGTGAAATTACAAGGCAGGGACTTGGTTACAGGGTATCAATTTGGTACTCAGCCCTCTCACTGTTCTTATAGAGTCTGTTCACAGTTGACTGTAAGGTCGCCCACTGGCCATTTGGGCAGAGAGAGAAGCGATGAACTCAGTGATGCGGAACTTTAGGTCGTCCAAGTTGCTAGGTTTTCTGACATAGGCACCATCCCACAGCATGCCCCACAGTAAAATCTCGTATATCGTCTGACCGGCTGAACGTGCTGGCCATGGAAGGGGACCACCTCTACCAATCCAACGTTTACCGAACGTGTCTCACAAAGAATGCCAAGTGGCACGTACTCCTCCTTGAACGCGCTGAGCATGGCAAGACAGTTCTCTCCTTTCATAGTCTGTTCTTCAACAAAGAAGGGTCCAGTCATTCCATATTTTCTGAATACGCAGCAGACGTTCAGCCTGGGTGAATCCTGCTTGTTGTCTCGAATTTCCAGGGGTGTTCGGTCGTCCAGATGACATAGTTGTGCCTCTTCACACGGCCGCTGATGTGGAATGTTGCTTCGTCGGAAAACATGAACAGAATGTCAGGCTCTATGTGCACACTCATTTCCAAGATAATTTGTGCAACATTCGCACGTGCTTGCCTATTCGTGTTTGTGAGCTGCTACACAATCTGCAAGAGGTATGGATTCATTCCTAAATCTTGGTGCAAAATTCTAATCACTTACCTTCGAGAAATTTTAATCTACTTCTCGTAGAACCTACCAATTGTCAGGCGCGGTGGTGCATCCCGTCCGGTGCAGGCCTTGAATTTTTCTTGTACGATGCTTGAGAACTTAAAGACATCCATCCAAGCAGCTATTTTCTTATCTGAATATCGAGAAATCATGATTTAACTTCCAATAAAACAGAAGAAGAATTCCTTGTGATGTTAACATCTTTTCGCCTCACCCTGTACACATGTAATGGCCTATCTAAAGTACAGTCCGTCACACAAAAAACGTAATTACAATATTAATCAGTTTTTACATGATAAAGGTTATCAAAACATATGCAAGAACATATAGTATTACTTATTCTCTAATAAAGAAGATATAGTTACGTACACACTAGAAAGATGCAGTCATACATCGTTGATAGCACCTAAAAAACTATACCTCCATGTCAGTTATTGGACACTCTCTATCACTAACGTTGCCAAATCTAATAATTAACACGCCCATACCGTATGGGTACGAGATAAAGACCCGGAAAAATAAAAGGTTAGAATCGTCCCTAAGCATCTGAATATAGGCAATATTTGCTTTGACAGATATGTTTTGTCCAAATCCATTACCACTACCTGAAACACATCGTATACATTTTCATTTTTACGCAGTGCTTTCAATTTACATACTCGGAATGTAATGTAAATTTCAACGTTTCTGATCAAGACACTTTCTCGTCAATAAATATTTTATTACTAACTGTGTGTGTGTGTGTGTGTGTGTGTGTGTGTGTGTGTGTGTGTGTGTGTGTCGATATTGATCAACATATGGTCCTGTTGTATTGCTGACGTAGCCGTTGTTCTGTTGTAGCACTAAAACAATTTTCAACACAATCAGAAGCTATACACACTCTCTTCCACCATGTTAACTTGTTTAATGTTATGTAGTATTGACAATAGTGTGTAATTACCAGTATAAATAATGCCAACAAATACCACACACTAATTAAGAAAACTGTAACTTCCAAAAGATTACAGAGAGCAAGCCACTGGTAATGACCAGACACATTTAAACAACAATCTAGGCCAAGGAAATGAGACACACACAAGCACACACACACACAACACACACACATACACACACACAAATAAAACCTATGAGCATACACATCACGAAATAATGCCACTGTTGACAACAATACGGACCACTAAACAGGTTAGCTTGGTGGAAGAATGTGTGTGCAGTTTGTCCCCTGTGCTACTAATGCTGAATGAAAGCTTCCCAGATCAAAACCGTTCATAACTTAGATGTACGTTGCAGAATACGCAAACTGAAAGTGCTGCATACAAATGCGAATGTACGTGCTGTAAAGTAATGCCTGGGAATTTTTTATGTGAAAACTCTTAAAGCTTTTTAAATAAAGCAAAAGTTATTAACAGTCTACATCTTTATTCTTCATGTCTACATATTTATTTTTCAACATAGTCACCTTGACGATGAACACTTTTCACGGAACAAGAGACCATTTATTGATACCATCGCTGTAGAATGTTTGACTTCGTTGAAAGAGCCACAACCTTACGTATGCTTTCACCACCTCATCACATTCAAAGTGAAGTCCTCTCGTCGGTTGCCATACATTACCCACTCCGATCTCTTTCACATACGCCTAGGTTAGCTCCGCGATATCCTTCATTATGGGCGTGAATAACTCACAGTATACAGCTTTCACTCACCTATGAATTTCAGTTCGAAGCACGTTTTCTACAGTTAGAAACACCATTACAGCACATAGTGCCTCATGAACCGACATAGTTATGTCATATGCCACCATTTTATACGCTACAATTCGCAACCCTATAGCGGTATAGGGTTGCAGTTGCAACTTGCATCAGTAAAGCGAAAAAGTCAACCGAGTAATGTGCATCATGTATAATACTTCAACCGATATTGACAATAGAATAAAAGACTCGGAGGGATTATTTTTCAGCATGCCTTCGTATATGTTTTTCAAGTTACCCATGATGCCCTAATAAACTGAGGCGAAAAGTATCTGGCTAAGCAAATATTGCGTTCGAGTCCCATCTTAAAAACCATTAAGATATTAAATTACTATATTCTGTATATTTCCATTCGCTAACATGTTGGAATATATTTTTGGTAACACTCGACGTATTGAGACAAATTATTCGTAATGCAGCACACAGACTGTATTCGGTCAGAAGCGCAAACCAGGAATTAGATTACGGCAGAACCAACTGGCGAGGTGATACTGCCAGGCGCGGTATGGAAATAGGAGAAATTGACACACCGGCACCTAAGCAGAAGAAGGCGGAAGCCTTTCCACACCAGCAATTGCAGAAGTATCTCATACACTGATCAGCCAGAAAATTATGACAGACTACCTTATAACCGATATGTTCACATTTGGCTGACATAACAGTGGTAACGTGTCGTGGCATGGAAGGTTGCTGGAGGGAGTTGGCACCATGTCTGTACAAACAAGTCACCTAATTCCCCTGAATACTGGGGAGGAAAGCGATGAGCTCTGACGCCACGATCAGTGACATCCCAGATGTGTCTGATCGGGTTCAGATCGGGTGTGTTGGAGGACTTAACTGGAATTCGCCACTGTGTTCTTCGAACCACTCCACCACACTCGGAGATGGAAGGGTGGTCTGACACGTAACTTATAAAGGTATCAAAGTTGAGATTACCAGCAGAAGCAAAAATTATATGGAGTGTACTGATGCTCTCAAGGGAACTAGAACATTTGAGGAATAGAAGATATTACTCCAGAGGTATACCAAGCTGAATCACTACAGACACATAATCAATATCTTCACAGTACAATACCAATGTTAATATAACTGATGGCAGAGCCACTAAATCCGAGTTATTACACACAGTTTTCCGAAATTTCTTCATCAAAGAAGAGAAAGTAAACATTTCAGAATTCGAATCTAGAACAACTGCCAATATGAGTAACTTAGAAATAAATATCCACAGTGTAATGATGAAAGCGAACGGTCAAAGGCGCTGCAGTCGTGGACTGTGTGGCTATTTCCGGCGGAGGTTCGAGTCCTCCCTCGGGCATGGGTGTGTGTGTTGTCCTTAGGATAATGTAGGTTAAGTAGTGTGTATGCTTAGGGACTGATGACCTTAGCACTTAAGTCCCATAAGATTTCACACACATTTGAACATTTTTTAATGATGAAAGGTAACCCTAGTGGGACTACTTAAAGATTGAGAATGTTACGGCAGAATTTAGTGTACTAACAACATTTATTTTCCCAAAACAGACTTAAATTATGCTAAAGAGGCTATTGATTGAATACCATAAACAGCTAACAGGTGATTTAAGACTACACTGGACAAGGATCCTGGGTTGGCAAAGACGGTTTAACTCTGACCATAAAAATGTGGATAACGCAAGCTGAATTGATCTGAGGCTGAGTAGTACGTTACCGTGTTTGCTTCGTGCTGCGATGTAACAAGCAGTTGGCGAGATGTGTGCAGTGGAGGTGAGACGTGGAGGCGGCAGGTGTGAATCGATCGCGGCCACGAAACAAATGCAAAAATCTCACGGTCTATCGATCAGGCAGACGGATCGTAATTTACTCTTTACCAAAGCTCTGAAATCACGGTAGATTTCAGTGTGTGACACACATGTTCGCTGGTCGTACCAATGACCAATTTGGCTCACTTGTACGACAGAGTTCACAAGGATACCAAACGTCAAGACTGGTAAACCAAAAACGAATAAGTGTGCCCTCGGAAAACGAGTAGTCCGAGACATTTGACGTCACACTGTTGGTACAGTAAGAACTTCACCAGAGGCTCTCCAGTCTAACTACTTGCAAGTGAAGTCAGTCTCAGGACAGGTCCCAAGCACGAACCACACATGCCAGAGCTTCGACCAGAAGATGCTTCCAGGCTGAAGTCCAGAACCCGAGTGCCTCGCACCTCTCCCAGAGAAACCAATTCCTTTTCCGAAAAGTGCACGAACGACACCGCCTTCACCCCATCTTGAGCCAATCACAGGGCTCTAGAGACGCTAAATCTCCCACCCCACACGACAGCACAAACTCATTTCGAACCAGGGCAAGATTTAAGAGACCTGCACCTCTGAAAAAAAGAAACCGCCAATTCCTGGCTTTTTTTTAAGTTTTCGCAGAGGGGGAACGGATGATTTTCTCTGATATCGAGTCGCTTCCCACAACAACAAGCAAACAGATGCAATCTCAAAGCTCTTTATCCAAATCGTCTGTGCCTTGGAGCTTGTTAGTCCGAGCTATGAAGTGTAATAAAGATTCTATTTCCAAACATTTCTCAGACGCCGGATTTTTCTTATATAACCGACGTGGCCGGGGCAAGTGGTTCACTGGCCTATTTGCACTATCGGCGAACACAAAAATAGGTGAATTTTTATTACACGTGGCTCTGCACAAAATGCCCGGTTTATGACTCCACTGTGTAGACACGTTCCTTCAAACAGTCGCCCCAGCCCAGGCTTCCGCTGGCGCCATGGCAGGTAGTGCGGCATTGTTCTGCTGGAGTCCTGTCTCAATGAGGGGCTGCCCTGTCTGCCCTCTACAGCTGTGGGCCTGTCTGGCAAGATTTACTAAGGGGTGGGCTCGCCACCAATTGCTTTCGACTCCCAACAAGCTGCTTCTGTGAGTTAAGAACCATAAAAATACATCATGCTTTTAGCGCCCTACCAGCTCCATCAGTGTCTGCTGAGGCCATTAACTTTTTAGAGTTTCGCTAAAAGTGCATCAACTTGTAATTAAATCATTAATAATTTTCCGTATGCAAAAAATAGGTGAGAGAGTAACTTGTTCTCTCTCAATGAAGCAGCTTAAAGCACTTAACAAAAGCAAATCTTCTGGTCCATATCGTATACCAATACCTTTTCTTTCAGGTTATGCTGATAGAGTAGCCCCATACTTAGAATGATATTCAACTGCTAGCTTGATGGAAGATCCATACCAAAAGAATGAAAAGTAGCACAAATCACACCAGTACTCAAGAAAGAAAATAGGAGTAATCCGCTGAATAACACACACATATCACTTACCTCGATGTGCAGTATGTTTTTGAAACATATACTGTGTTTATACATTATGTACCTCGAATGTAACGGTCTATAGACGCGCAGTCAGCACGAATTCAGAAAATACAACTAGTAACACCACTAGTAATGAGTGGTACCGACAGTGGATTTCAAATTGATTCCATATTTTTAGATTTACAGAAGGCTTTTGACACCGTTCCTCACAATAGACTACTAACCAAATTGCTTGCCTAAGGAGTATCGCTTGAGTTATGCGATTGGTTTCCAGATTTCCTCTCGGAAAGGTCGCATAGTAATAGATGGAAAATCATTGAGTAAAAAAAAACTGGTATCCGGCGTTCCCCAAGGAAACGTTATAGGCCCTCTGCTGTTCCTAATCTACACAAACAATTTAGAAGAGAATCTGAGGAAATCTCTCAGGTTGTTTACCGTCTAGTAGAGTCATCAGAAGATCAGAACCAATTGCAAAATGACTTAGAGACGATACCTGAATTATGCAAAAAGTGGCAGTTGTGTCCCAGTAAGGTAATTTGTGATTTCATCCACATGAATGCGACAATAAATCCGTTAAATGTCTTGAGGGTATTTTTCTTCTGCCGTTGCAACTATAAAAATGCGTTTCGCTTTATTGACGTAAAGCATCATCAGTGATCTGTAATTAAGTTATTTACATTTTGATTTGCTTTTAGATCGAAAAACAGTCCGTTACGAATAGGTTTGATTTGTACTTACGGTGACTTTTCGGCTGATTTCTCGCTTACATCTTGTGCTAAAAGACGACAGCAAGAATAGGGTTGTTTTGTACTGATTTTTCGGCTGATTTCTCACTTACATCGGGAAATGCCTGTCATAGGACACTGATATCTACAAAACGTATCAATGTGGCGTTGTTAAATACATATATTAAATTCAGTAGGAGCGGCCAGATGTGATATTTTCAAAACACTATCAGTGACTGTATGTCTTTCGCAAAACATAAATCGTCCTCAGAGCAGAGGCTCAAAGTGTGTCTCCAAACATTCACCAACTGTCTAGATCATACTTCTCTGAACTCTTGTTGGCATAGCTGCATCCACAGGTGCAGGAGCAGTTTGTAAAGTCGCTAGCAGCCCTTAGACGTTTGTCGGCAGAGCAAAATAAACGTGCTGCTTCAAATGTCCCACAGAGAGAAATTCAGGGGATCTAGTTCAGAGAGGTCATAAAACATTAGAATCTCCACGACAACCCATACCCTGGGAAAGGCTCTGCTTAAATACTTTCACATATTTTCCCAAGTGAAGATGTACAGCCTCATGTTGGACCCACAGCATCTGCCGAACATGAACTTGCTGAACTTGCCAGGCACAATCGACTCCAGCAACATCGCTGGTGGATTGCTGGAGGGAGCATACCCTTGGCGAGAAAAAGGCTCCTAAGAAGTGCTCTGGAGAAAAACCGGAAGTTGGGCAGAGCGGGAGATTGACGAGCGAGCCGAGAGGTGGCGAAAGTCTCTGGTGCCGGCACTGGCTATTTGTGTGCCAGTCACAGGGAGACCGACGAAGACAATCGGGTCGCATCAGACGCCTTATTTTGATGAGAAGGAGTGTGTGAACATCCTGTGAGGAGTAAGGCGTTCGGTAGCAGTTATGACGGCTGTTTCTACGAGGCCTGATTATACTCTCTGCGCTAGTTTTCCGTGTCTTGTAATTGCAAGCGGCTTGCGATGAGTTTGCCCGCTCTTGACCAGCCAATGGAATGGTGCATATTCTGGCTCTATTCCTGTAATGTTTAATTTAGCATGATGTCGTGGTATGGTGGTACACAAATTTTCCGGGTATTTTACTGCTTTGTTCTTATTTGGTGTTATTGTAATCTACTGTCCATGATCCGTGGTCGTTTGTTGATGGCAGCATATTGTTCTTAAACTGGAAGTTACGTGATGTTGTTATCTTTTATAATGTACCGCTAAAAAGGTGGTTAAAGCTGACCTTACACGGTCACGTGTTGGGTTTTGCTAAGGTTAAAAATTTATGGTAAATACTTTAGAATTTTCTTTAATAACTTCATATTACGGGCAAGGACACGTCGCGATATCTTTTAGTGTTGCAATGGTGATTATTGTTCGATGTATAAGGAGCTGAACGAAACTGTGCTCTTTTGAAACATAAATGCAGGTTAATAGTTCCCATGTGATTGTATTATTCTCTTTTACATTAGTGTTATTTCTGCTGTGACGTGGTCCTATGTGTTCTAGTTATTTAAAGAATAATATATTTACTGATGAACTGAGTTGAGGTTCTGTCTAATAAAGTTGGCGTTAGTAAGTCTAAGATCTTGAACGAATGCTCAGCAGCTATACACTGAAGGAACCACGTGTCCCAGCCAACTTGCTCAGTTGGTGTAAAATGTTAATAGAGAGTGGTTTCAAATGGCAGAGCGTGGTCCCGTTCCGTTCCATACTATATTATAATCAATGTTGGCTTCATGTTGTTGTAAACATTCACAAAAGTCTATCCCCAAAGAGTGGTCTTTGGGAAGCTGGTGCTACGTTAACGAATAATGCTAGAGGTGCAGTTCTTCATCGAGCAACATGTTAACGACCATGCGATTTCTTCGTTAACTGGAATACAGTTAGTCCGTGCAAAGAATCAATCGCTCACTCCCAAAATAAGAACGTATTTAGAGCTCAAAATTGCGCGACATGATATAACATCAATAATAGTAACACGGAATGGATACTGCCGTTGTCCTACATATCTCCACAAAATTATGATAGTTTTGACCTCCCCATCCTGCAAAGAGCATCCTTCACAACTGGAAGATCTAAATCACACATCGTTCAGCCGCCCCCGATATCCCAGTCAGCAGTCCAAACTCCACAAAACAATCATCAAATGGAAATCCCCAAAACCGCAAGTGTCACGAAACTAGCTCGACAGTCGAAAAATCTATGTCTACATAGCAGGATATTTTCAAGAAACGGGCATGCATTTCTAAATACCAACGTGGGAAGACAGCGACTCACAGCCATCGCATCATTTGGATGACTCCTCAGGTGTGAACCAGCAACTGATGCCAGACGAAGAAGCCGTCTGCAGTCATTGCTCTTACTCACCACTCTTGATGAACATACAAATCACCACGAGGGCTACACGATTGTCAGTTCTTAACATCTTCAGCACAAGACTAGTATAGCACCTGCTTAAGAGAAAAAAATGAAAATTTATACGATTTTGTTATCTGAAGCTTCAACGTGTAGTTCAAAACGATGATAGCGCTGTCTCTAAACCTCATTGTACACAAGCATATCAAACAATTCTGTAGTTTCTAAACTTTTTCAATTACAGTGTAGTCAGCTGAACAGCTGGGCAACTACAGACCATGACAAAATAATAAAAAGCATAGCCTTCTATAAACCGTGGCTCGTTAACTTTAGTAACGGTATAGGATGAGTTAGAATAGAATGAGTGATAGAGTAACTTCACCCGTTTGTATAGTACCATTATTCGTCAGTTACATGTGTACTTACAATATGAAATCGTGCGTCTTTGATAGATAAGGTTCATTAGCTAAAACGAGCCAAATTGACAATCAACGAAAAATGAATGCGTGCGAAAAACGCATGTTGATTGCCAACAGTTCGGTCATCCGATCGTGAAGACTGAGGTTAGGGAGGTTAGGTTATTTATACCACGTGGACCACGGATCGTTTGGTAGTCAACGGAAAGAATCCAGTTCCTCTGCGATCAAGGTATTTCAGAGCAAAGTTTAACAGCGAGTGCTACGAGGTATGGTGAAGTTAAACTAGAACTTCCATGTCAAGTAATAACCACACACTTTGACATCCAACAGAATTTCTTACCAGTATTAATACAAACATTAAATCCTGAGCACATCCAGGTTAGTAAGGACTGTGCAGTATGTAGGTTGCGTTTTATTTTAGTTTTTAGTTGCTGCTACTGTTATACTTTGTTTTTGATTGCCTTTCTTTACGTTAAATAGTTTTCTCGTATAGATCCAACATTCAACATGAAAGGGGACAGTAACGGATTTTATATATTTTTACCCTGTATTTCGAACAGCGTGCTATGAAAACACAAGAGAGGACTTGATGAAATAAAAATATCGAAATTTACACAGTATTTCCTTTTTGTAGTTAGTTTCTCCTGAAGCTCTTGTGTCATATTGACATGACTGATAGTAAACTAAATAGAAGCTCAACTACTATTTTCATACAGCTGAACTCGTTGCACAGTAGTGCTACGTATAGTGAAGGAACGAATTTGGGATGGACTCTACCTTTCCAAGTCCAAGCCTAGTGGTATGACCCAGTGCACCAACCTTGTCCTTATTGATGCGTGATTCCTGTCAACTAGTCATTGCTGTTGTAAAGGTTGTGCAAATATCGTTTTGCGTGGGGTGTATAAAATATATATATATATATATATATATATATATATATATATATATATATATATATATACACTCCTGGAAATTGACATAAGAACACCGTGAATTCATTGTCCCAGGAAGGGGAAACTTTATTGACACATTCCTGGGGTCAGATACATCACATGATCACACTGACAGAGCCACAGGCACATAGACACAGGCAACAGAGCATGCACAATGTCGGCACTAGTACAGTGTATCTCCACCTTTCGCAGCAATGCAGGCTGCTATTCTCCCATGGAGACGATCGTAGAGATGCTGGATGTAGTCCTGTGGAACGGCTTGCCATGCCATTTCCACCTGGCGCCTCAGTTGGACCAGCGTTCGTGCTGGACGTGCAGACCGCGTGAGACGACGCTTCATCCAGTCCCAAACATGTTCAATGGGGGACAGATCCGGAGATCTTGCTGGCCAGGGTAGTTGACTTACACCTTCTAGAGCACGTTGGGTGGCACGGGATACATGCGGACGTGCATTGTCCTGTTGGAACAGCAAGTTCCCTTGCCGGTCTAGGAATGGTAGAATGATGGGTTCGATGACGGTTTAGATGTACCGTGCACTATTCAGTGTCCCCTCGACGATCACCAGTGGTGTACGGCCAGTGTAGGAGATCGCTCCCCACACCATGATGCCGGGTGTTGGCCCTGTGTGCCTCGGTCGTATGCAGTCCTGATTGTGGCGCTCACCTGCACGGCGCCAAACACGCATACGACCATCATTGGCACCAAGGCAGAAGCGACTCTCATCGCTGAAGACGACACGTCTCCATTCGTCCCTCCATTCACGCCTGTCGCGACACCACTGGAGGCGGGCTCCACGATGTTGGGGCGTGAGCGGAAGACGGCCTAACGGTGTGCGGGACCGTAGCCCAGCTTCATGGAGACGGTTGCGAATGGTCCTCGCCGATGCCCCAGGAGCAACAGTGTCCCTAATTTGCTGGGAAGTGGCGGTGCGGTCCCCTACGGCACTGCGCAGGATCCTACGGTCTTGGCGTGCATCCGTGCGTCGCTGCGGTCCGGTCCCTGGTCGACGGGCACGTGCACCTTCCGCCGACCACTGGCGACAACATCGATGTACTGTGGAGACCTCACGCCCCACGTGTTGAGCAATTCGGCGGTACGTCCACCCGGCCTCCCGCATGCCCACTATACGCCCTCGCTCAAAGTCCGTCAACTGCACATACGGTTCACGTCCACGCTGTCGCGGCATGCTACCAGTGTTAAAGACTGCGATGGAGCTCCGTATGCCACGGCAAACTGGCTGACACTGACGGCGGCGGTGCACAAATGCTGCGCAGCTAGCGCCATTTACGGCCAACACCGCGGTTCCTGGTGTGTCCGCTGTGCCGTGCGTGTGATCATTGCTTGTACAGCCCTCTCGCAGTGTCCAGAGCAAGTATGGTGGGTCTGACACACCGGTGTCAATGTGTTCTTTATTCCATTTCCAGGAGTATATATATATATATATATATATATATATATATATATATATATATATATATATAGCTGTTTTGTTCTTAAACTTCTCTACTACGTTCAGCTTGTCCAATTAGTCTGTATTTCTGAACAGTAAGCACACTTGTGTTTCTGAAACGAAGGGACCGATGAGAATGAGATGCCAGCTAATTATTTAAACTGGCTAAAATATCGGCATATGCATATATCTTTGTGTGCGTTTGTGTGTGTGAGTGGTTGTTGTGAGTGTGTGTTTGTGTGTGTGTGTGTGTGTGTGTGTGTGTGTGTGTGTGTGTGTCAAAAAAGAAAACAATTGTGGCAGTTATTCAGCGAGTTGAACGAAACAATAAGTGTTTTGAATCAAATCGGTCCCACAAGCGCTTATTCAGAGCCCACATTGAATAATTTATTTTCTTGAATCAATATCCTTTCTTTGCGTCGATTTGGTGTCCGAACAGTCCTAGTTGTTTTGTGTCATTTTTTTCCGGATGTGGAACTTTATTTTGCTCTTTCTTCGCTGTGCGTCCATGGATGGAGTGCTATGGTAATTTGATTCATAGTCGTGTGCTCCATCGGTGCCATATTTACATTAAGCTGCAAAGAATAAACCTTAAAATGCTATTAAAAAAATATTTAATTTGGTCAGTTTTGCGTTAAAATAGTGAACTTAGATTCTGGGCTTCGGTGAATTTTCCTTTTATTCCTCATTTTAGTCAGCGTGGTATTTCACCTAGCCGGTTTCTTAGTCTTTACACAGGAACTATAGCAAGGCTTTTACAAAACATCATAAAAATAATAGTACACTCATCTGTATTATTCCACTTTCATGACGTATTTTGTCTTTCAACGTTCAATTTACTCTCTTCCACGTACGACACTCCGCCATGATTTCCAGTACGTTGTCAGCATTGCACCCTTCTCTTCATTTGCACCCCTTACCGCAAAGAAAAAAAAAGTCTTCTTTCCTCTCTTTCTTGGTGCATCGCTGCATCTTTATCGTCGGTAATTTCATTGCAACCCTGAAAGTCGCATAACCACATCGTCTATTGTATTGTTTCGCACTAATTCATCAACTGTATTCGAACCCATTTTCTACTGTACTCTTCTGCTATTGGTTCTATCGATAAACACTATCATGCTTACAGTCCGCCTTCGTAGCTGAGTGTGCGGCCGGGCGGGTTGGTCTCTCAGCCGTCCTTTAAAACAACCACCTACCTGGATAGGTGTCATGTTGTCTGCCCCCTCCTCTACGATGGTAGGTAGTGGTTTAGGCGATGAAAGCATCGTTGACCAAAAGTCAGCTAAAAGTCTACAACGCAAAGGCCTCATATCTCCAGTCTATGGGCAGCATCTGAGGGTCAGTTAAACTATCGGGCGTTCGGCATTCTTGCATAACTCGATGGAAAAATGACTAAAATTTCCTGTAAGCTGGTTTATGACCTTTAAAAAACAGAAAATGGCTATCAAGTCCTTCTCTAATACCCCGACACTAATAATGCAATGTTACTGACTGTCTCTGTAACAAGTTCACAGTCAAAAGCAGCCAGAAGATATATAGTCCGACCCGATATTTTAAACGTCCTTAACAGTCACTGATCCACGACTACTTGCGATTTAACACATTCAGTTGTTCATTAGGCCTCCTGCACAGAAATGCTCGCCATAACGTCTTGTAATCTGCACGAAATACGCCACGCAGAATTTAAGTACGACTTGAAACGTTCACACGCGAAATCTCCTAAAATGAATCACTCACAAAGCTCAAACTTTCTCAAAATACTCAACACCGTAGTCGATTTTCATCTACTATACTAGAACCGATCAAACGCGAGGTTTCCTTCGCCCTGGTACAAATCTGATCAGCGCGATTTAACATAGGTGTTTACCAGAAGAGGGCTCCCAAGCGACTATGTCGACTCATACATCTGATGCACAAAGCCCTACTCAAACGCACTGGTTACACTGAAAACCTATTGGCTGGTATGTTGAGCAGCCAGTCAGATCATCTCGAGCACTTCTATACCTGCGGTATTGCTAATGTCACCCAATCAGATTACCACACGTAATTTGAACTAGACATCTCGTAATTCCGAAACTAAATAAAATTTAACGAAAACAAAATACGATACCTTTCCACAAAATAAATTACTAATAAATTTAATACCTTCCGGCTGCCTTTTACAAAATCAAGCTCACCCGGACTTACGTCGCATATTCCTCTATTGCCCAATAACTTTCTCACGCTAACAGTTACATAGTTTTAATACAATATCACATTCTCACTTTACGTATGTCCTCCATTCACTGTTTCACAATCTCCAAAACACTTACACATCCAAAACACAACGAAATAATAATTTGCCAATATACTGTAAAATACGTAAGAAATCTGTGGCAATCAAACTGCCGCGCGGTCTAGGGCGTCTTGTCACAGTCCGCCCCCCCCCCCCCCCCCCCCACTTCCCCCCGTCGGAGGTTCGAGTCCTTCCTCGGGAATGGCTGTGTGTAAGTTAGTAGCGTAAGTTAGTTTAAGTTACACTAAGTAGTGTGTAAGCTTAGGGACCGATGACCTAAAAAGTTTGGTCCCATTATGTATTACCACGAATTTTCAATTTTTTTTACAATGAAACTAAAGAAAATTCAAGAAAATTAAATTATATGAACCTGTCCTCTTAGCTGTAGTTTCAATTGATACTATAGATGAATACATTACAGTACATTACGTTACTCAGTTCCACGATGCCAGCACGGTTATTATGTGTTTTAGGTAAAAATTTATATCTCCGAAAGTATTGAACTTATTGATTTGAAATTTTATCAGTATGGTTCTATTACCCATAGAGTTTGGTATACTAAGTATGAAAAAGATCGATTAATATTTAACAGTAGTTCTTCAGATACATAGAGAGTACGTGTAACGTATTAGCAAGGCCCAGTAGTAAGGGTCAGCCGTGCGAGCGTGATAACCACCATCTCTTCTTCCCTCCCGGCTCCCAGACAAGCTACGTTTTCAATGCAACTCGTGATAATTTGATACGGTACAAGTGGCTGCAGACACGGCAGTTCGGCGTGTTCGGTCACAGGGCTGGTTGCCCTCTGTAATAAAAAACTGAGTAAAGAAATCAACGATGAACTTGAACGGGTGTCATCTGACGTCCACCAACACCAAATGCTACAAACAATAACGAACAAAAGTGGAAAAGACTGATCGATGTGGATGGTTCCATGTGGTGGCCGTGGGTTCGATTCCTGATATTGTCAACGATTTTTTTTAATTGATGGAATGACTGTTTACCGGATGCATTCAACCTCCTGATGTACTTGACCGACCGAGCAGTAGCGGCTCCACGGTCTGCAAACTTTGCAAAAACGGCCGAGAGAACTGTGTGGTGACCCCATGTCCCGCCGTACAGAATCCACATGACGCGGAAGCCGGTCGATATTCCTTGGAGCTTCACGACGTGGACGAGGAGCTCGTTTTATCATTCTTACCACATTCATGTCCCTTACATTTCTTTAGCTCCTGCTTCGCAGATAAATATCAAGCTCGGTTACTGTTTTTACTGTGATCATCAAATGACAACTGATTGTGTCTTTCAGCTTTCAGTCAATTATTGATTATTAATACTATTATTATTTTTATTATCATTATTATCTACATCTACATCTGCATGGATACTCTGCAAATCACACTTCAGCGCCTGGCAGAGGGTTCATCGAACCTCTTTCACAATGATTCTCTATTATTCCCATCTCGAACAGTTACAACTTTCCGTGCGAGCTCTGACTTCCCTTATTTTATTATTATGATCGTTTCTTCCTTTGTGCTTCGTCTTCTACAAAATATTTTCGCATTCGGAGGATAAAGTTGGTGACTGAAATTTCGTGAGAAGATTCCGCTTTTGTTTTAATGATGTCCTCTTCAAATCCTGCATCATGCTGCTCTTCTTTGAACTTTCTCGATGTACTCCTTTAATCCTATCTGGTAAGGATCCCAGACTGCGCAACCGTGCCCCAAAAGAGGACGGATAAGCGTAGTGTAGGCAGTGTCTTAAGTAGATTTATTACGTTTTCTGAGTATTCTGCCAATAAAACCCAGTGTTTGGTTTGCCTTTCCCACAACATTTTCTGTGTTCTTTCCAGTTTAAGTTGTTCGTTATTGTAATTCTTAGGTATTTAGTTGAATTTACGGGCTTTAAATTCGACTGATTTATCGTGTAACCCAAATTTAACGGATTCCTTTTAGCGCTCATGTGGATGACATCACACTTTTCGTTATTTAAGGTCAGTTACCAATTTTCGTACAGTTCAGATATATTTTCTAAATATAATTATTGGCTACATCGATGGATATTTGGAGTATTCTCATGTGAAACGGCGTGATTGAAATCTTACACATTTCATGAGTACCAGTGTTAGCTGGTTTTTAAAAGTTGTGAATTATATACACAGCCGACTAACTGTGCACATCATGGCTGAGAACACCACATGTCACGCGATCTGTCTGGCGAATTATCACTTTACTTCTTCAAACGCATTCCCAAATTGTCCTGAAAATCCCTACGCCATTGACTTTGTCAAGAAATACGCTAATACTTAAAAACTGTATGTAAAATCGAAACCAAAAAATATCCTGTAAGGGGGTTGATGTTCAGTACGGAGAAGGGTCCACTTCGGCGAATGAAGTGTATAAAGAGACACTGTAGTGGTTCAGATTTTGTTACGAAGCATTGCCTTATTTGACCGCTTGAGCGACGTGAAGGAAGCCAGAAATATTAACAGCTAGATAGCATGTTCTTTCACAACTAATTATATAAAAAAATTGTTTGTTTCATGGTGAATGAGCATGTTCCTGACAAGATGGTCCAGTTATAGTCTAGTGACGCGGCGAGGGACAGTGCGTGTCATTAAAAGGGAAAAGCCGGAGGTCAGGGCTAGGAAGAGTTGCTGGACTGCAGTGGCAAGACAGACTTCGGATTTTGTTGTTCACAAAACTTGAATGACAATATTGAATGTCGCATCAGTTCTTGTGATGTCTTGTCAGATGCAACATCTATCGCATCGTGCTTAATAAAAGGCGTCTCCGCTATATTTTGTGTTGCGTACAACTCTTCAGTAGTGCAGTACCTCACCGGCGTATTCCTGTATTAAGGAAAATATTGTTCAGTTCACGAAAACTTTATTAGAAGTGACCAAGCTTGAAAACAGTTGTTTAGAAGATACTGACTATAGAAAAGGTGCTGTTTCAATCACAATACGCGTTTTAAGGCTATTTCGCTTGATGAAGGCATTCACAAAACAGTAACGTGAATATTACGAATAGTGGTGGAGAGTAGCATCATCGGAGCGTGAATCAAAACTGTACCGTGCGGGCACGTTCTCGCTCGTTATTAGCCTCTGGCCGGAATACCTTCTCGAGCGAGTTTTCGCCTTCAAGGGGCACGTCTGCGGGCCAGCATTTAACGGCTGTTGCGGCGAGGAGGAGCTCTCGAAGTGGCGGTCGGTTTAACGGTGTGTTTGACACCGGCTGGAGTAAACGCCCTGACGTCGTCGCCGACAGTATCCTTGGCCCGCTGCTAAAAGTTGCACTTTTGGTCGCTGCGGGTTCGGTGCCATTGAGTGTCGGCTGGGACAGTGAAGACTGCTCGTTGAAGAAGCTTTCTATGCGCGAAGCACGGTACCCGACTTATTCTCGGCATTTGAATTTGCAAAAAGCCTGTGTCCACTGTGATGCCGGGTTGGGTTTCTGTCTGCCTGGTGCAAGGGCATCCGGTGAATAGCCGGCCGGAGTGGCCGAGCGGTTCTAGGCGCTGCAGTCTAGAACCGCGCGACCGCTACGATCGCAGGTTCGAATCCTGCCTCAGGCGTGGATGTGTGTGATGTCCTTAGGTTAGTTAGGTTTAAGTAGTTCTAAGTTCTAGGGCACTGAGGACCTCCGCTGTTAAGTCCCATAGCGCTCAGAGCCATTTGAACCATTTGAACCATCCGGTGAATAGCAACCTTTTTGATGGCAGCCTTTGGTAGAGCGGTTCCCAACTTACCCTTCGATCTGCAAGAAATTATGGTGAGCGACCGATTACCGTGTGCATGATTATGTTGGGTCGCAGATGGCTATTCTAACTCGCCATCCTGGTTATCCTTCGTGACACGTAAACATCTTCATACACGAATACTTTAAATGATCTCAGTCAAGTTTAGTTTCTGTGCATTTGTGTGACTAAACTAGTGGTGCTCGAGCTGTGTGACTAAATTTGACCCACCTATAATTAAAATTTGTTATTTATTTTGGAATCAGGTGCTTCATGTCTGTTTGTTTTGTAAATGCAGATTTTGATTTGTGGTTCGTATGTTACAGGATAACCTGATGCATCTGTTGGTTATATCGTGAGTCCAACTAAAGGTGCCTCGGTACGATGAACGCCTTTACTGAGAGTGTCTATCTGTCCATTAGCGATCGCCATCCATACTCAAGTGGAGAAAGGGAAATTACTTGGCTCTGCAACTCCCATTTGTATCATACTTTGAATTTAATGTTGTTAAATTATTCCGCTTGCTTACAACCAGTGGTCTTCCTTGTAATTATCTGCAAAAACAGTCACGTGATTAGGGATGGATGATGCTAATGACCTGTTAGCTATTTTAAATACTTTTTTTAACTTGTAATGTGGAATATGCAAGTTGATTATGAACTGGTGGTCTGATTAGACCTCTGTGCTAAGCATCTATCAATTTTTTTAACTTAATGTCGTTCCCAAAAATTACAGACATTAGTCCCTTTGACTGTTCAGAGATGTCACTAAACCCGCCCAAACACGTAAACAACCATGCATGACCAGCGCCTATTAGACGGAAAGGGTCTGCCAGCCGATCAGTTCCACCAGGAAGGAGGTACACGGCTCGTGTTGTCTGTAGTTCAACCATGCCTAGACGGTTAATACCGCGGTTCGACCGTGCGCACATTATTACTTTGTGCTAGGAAGGGCCCTCAGCAAGGGAAGTGTCCAGGCGTCTCGGGGTGGACCAAAATGATCTTGTTCGGTCATAGAGGAGATACATAGAGACAGGAACTGCCGATGACATGCCTCGCTCAGGCGCCCAAGGGCTACTACCGCAGTGGGTGACCGCTACCTACGGATTATGGCTCGGAGGAACCCTGACAGAAACGCCACCATGTGGAATAATGCTTTTCGTGCAGCCACATAATGTCATGTTACGACTAAAACTGTGCGCAATAGGCTGCATGATGCGCAACTTCACGGCGAGGTTCATCTTAGCAACCACGACACCATGCAGCGAGGTAGAGGTGGTCCCAACAACATGCCGAATGGACCGCTCAGAATTGGCATCACGTTCTCTTCACACATGCCTTCATCCAGACATTCGTCGGAGAAGTGTTTGGAGGCAACCCGGTCAGGCTGAACGCCTTATACACACTGTCAGTGAGTGCAGCAAGGTGAAGGTTCTCTGCTGTTTTGGGGTGCCATTATGTGAGGCCGAAGTACGCCACTGGTGGTCATGGAAGGCGCCGTAACGGCTGCACGATACCTGAATGCCATACTCCGACTGATAGTGCGGTCGTAGCGACCCCTTATTTTTAGAGGGCCCGCAAACCACAGAAGCAAGATGGGTTGCTAAAACCCTTTGAGCAGCGCGAGGAGGAACATCGCCAGCGCACAGAAACAGTAACAGACTTTCCAAATCAACATGGAACTACTTCGCAAGGCAGCTTGTGACAGTGCTCCACCAATCGGAAGTCATATGACTGCTGTAGCACTCCGCCGACTTGGCATTATAAGCACGCCTAGACCGTCAGACCGGCAGTGTTTACCAACCGCTAGGAACAGTTCTGGTAAGTACTTACGCCAGCCCTAGCCTCGTATTCACTCGCCGTAGTCTTAGTAGCAGGTTGTATTTGTAGAGTAGTTACTGTCAGTATTTTCTTCCATCGTCTTGTTTCCTTATCTGTTTTGCTACCACAGAACTGTGTTTTTTTTTTTCAGTAATCACTCTATATCCGTCGACGGCGTTTTCTTCACACAAATCTCTCACAACGGTCGTTCCTTCACCGCTCAGTTTTTGTTGGTCGGATCCCCTGGAACTACTAATCTTCTGGGTGTGGACATTTTTGGTCGTCTGGGTTTGTCTGTGCAGGACGCGGCACAGGCGGTGTCGATTCCCTCATCGGACACCCTCCTCGCCCCGTTTCTCAAAAAATTCGACACGTTATTCTCATCCTCCACACCAGGGGTGAAGGGTTTCACAACGCATGTACATCTTATTCCCTCTGCTGTCCCACTTTTAAAAAAAAATAAAGGAAAAGGCCCACCTAGCTTCCTTCGCTCTCCAGGAGAGGCTCCAGATGCAACTTCGCCACTTACAGGATGAAGGCATCCTTTCTCCGTCGCGCACAGTCGCTGGGCGATGCCTAACGTGATAGTCGAGAAGCCGAACGGTGCTTTACGCATCTGTGGCGATTTTAAGGTCAAGGTCATTTCTCAGTCCGTCATCGATGCCTATCTTGTCCCGTCGGTGGATGCCATACGCACACGTCTTTCGGGCTCGACCGTTTCAGTCAAAATTGAGTTGCACAATGCTTATTTGCACCTTCCGTTGGACAAGGACTCGATGCAGATCCTAGTCATCAATACCCCGTGTAGCTTTATCCGGTACAACCACCTCCCATTTGGCATTGCCAGCGCCCCCGCCATTTTACAGCGTTATTTGAAACGCCTCACAAGCCAGGTGCCCGGGGCGGCCAATTATCTGGACGATGTCATCGTCGGTGGCTCGTCCGCGTTGGACCTCTCGGACAAGCTGGACTGGCTGTTTCAGTTTGTTTCCGAAGCTAACTTGGGCTGCCGAAAAGAAAAGTGTGAATTTTTTGCGCGAGAGGTCCGCTATCTCGGGTTCACGATTGATGCCCGCGGCCTACACGCTTCAAGGAATGTGTCGAGGTGATTCAAAACCTGCCTCCTCCCACCAACGTGAAGCAGCTGCAGTCCGTCCTCGGTCAAATCAACTATTATCGGCGTTTTATACCCCACGCCGACGAGATCTCGGCGCCCCTGACCGGGTTGTTACGCAAGGCTGCGCGTTCGGTTTGGGACACGGCGTGTGAGCTGGCTTTCATACGTCTCAAGTCAGCTCCCTCCCGCCCTCCTTGTCTGGCCGCTTACGATTCTTCCCTGCCCCTTATCGTCGCCACCGACGCCTCGGACTATGGCCTGGGTGCGGTCCTCTCACAAGTGGTCGACGGCGTTGAGAGGGCGGTAGTTTTCGCATCCAAAAAATTGACCGACGCTCAAACCTACTACTGTCAAATTGAAAAGGAAAATTTGGCGTTGGTTTATGCCGTGACGAAGTTCTATGGTTTCGTGTATGGTCGTCATTTCACGCTGCTGACCGATCACAAACCTTTGGTTCCTTTGTTTCACCCGAGTCCTGCAGTGCCCATGTGGACGGCGCGGCGCCTCCAGCGTTCAGCACCCTCCCTGGCGACGTTGTCTACCGCACCTCTGAACAACATGCAAACGCAGACTATCTGTCCGGGCTGCCTGCCGGTTCTGGCCACGCAGTGGCGTTTTCATTTTCCCCGGGTGATCAAGCACCATGCGTTGCGCCGCCGTGTCCTCGGCCTTCTCCCCGCTGGCCATTGGAGTGTCGTCCTCACCAAACAGCTGGCCAAACACCTTTATTGGCGCGGTATGGATAAATACATTGCTTCCCTCGTGTCAGCCTGTACCACGTGCCAAACACGTCAGGCAGCAACCCCGTGCCAGTATTTTTCATGGCCGGATGCTGCTGCACCGTGGGTCTCCATTTGGATTTCACAGGGCCGTTTCATGGTTCCCAGTGGCTCATACTGATGAACTCATGGTCGGGATACTCTTATGTCTCCCGCATGATGAACACCACTTCTGCTGAGGCTATCAAAATTCTCCGGCGCCTTTTTGCTGTCGAGGGATTCCCCAAAAAGACTGTTACGTATAATGGTCCACAGTTTACTTCGACCGAGTTTAAGCAGTTCTGTACTGCCAATGGAATATCCCTCGTCCATGCTGCGCCGTTTCATCCTGCATCAAACGGCCGGGCGGAACGTTCTGTGCGGGCATTCAAGACACTGTTCGATAAGCTGCTGAGCCATCACCCGCTGACGGAGGCCGTGCTTCTTTTCTTGGCTACATACCACGCCGCCCCCCATGTCGGTAAAAGTCCACCGGAGATACTTCACGGTCGACGATTCCTCTCCCCCTTATCTGTCCTCGTTCCCGAGGCTTCTCACCATCCAGCCCGCACACAGACTCGCGTCGGGCAGGAGTTCTGGGCGTGGACGTTCTCTCATCCACGGGTGCAATGGGTGCCTGCCGTCATCACCGAGATCTGCGACGGGGAGATGGGGTCTCTCCGGTGGTCCGACGGTTCCACCGCCCGCCGGCACCTCAACCAGCTCCGCCCCCGTCTGGTGGACCACGACGCCCCGGGGGGAGCTGTCAGGGCCTATCGCCGACCGCCCTGTGGCGGAACCTCCACTTCCGCCTCCGCCTCAGCCGCTGTCCCCGCCGCCAGCTGCTCGTGCTGCGTCGCCGCCTCCCGCCCCTGCTGGCCACGAACCCAGGAACGTCGACCAGGACACCCCTACTCCTATGGACGTTTGTGGTGCTGCGCATTTTTTTTCCCAGGGAGAGAAATGTCGTAGCGGCCCCTTATTGTTAGAGGGTCCGCAGAACAGACATGCAAGATAGGCTGCTAACCCCGTTTCAGCAGCGTGGAGAGAAACATCGCCAGTGGACAAACCACAACAGACATTCCAAATAAACAGGGAACTACTTCGCCAGACAACACGTGTTAGTGTTCCACAAATCGGAACTCACATGACTGCTGTAGCACTCCGCGGATGTAGCTTTATAAACACGCCTAAACCGTCAGACCGACAGTGCTTACCAACCACTAGGAACAGCTCCGGCCAGTACTTACGCCGGCCCTAGCCTTGTATTCACTCGCCGTAGTCTTAGTAGCATGTTGTATTTGTGGAGTAGCTATTGTCAGTATTTTCTTCCATTTTCTTGTTTCCTTACCTAATTTGCTACCACAGAAATTTTTTTTTCTGCATGTAAAACTTAGTGTATGGCAAGAAGGCGTCTTTTCTCTTCAATTGCAATCAAGTGTTTTCAAATTGATTGTTAGTTCTTTTTCCTGCCAACCGCAGGACGCAAGTGCAACCACATCGGCATCATATTGGCGAGGTATTCGTCTTCATGGACGACAATTCGCGCCCCCATCGAGCACATCTTGTGACTGATTTCCTTCAGGATAACGACATCGCTCGACTAGAGTAGCCAGCATGTTCTTCAGACATGAACCCTATGGAACATACATGGGATAGATTGAAAAGGACTGTTTATGGACGACGTGACCCACCAACTACTCTGAGGAATCTACGCCGAATCGCCATTGAGGTGTGGGACAATCTGGACCAACAGTGCCTCGATGAACTTGTGGATAGTATGCCACGACGAATACAGGCATGCATTAGTGCAAGAGGACTTGCTACTGGGTATTAGTGATACCAGTGTGTTCAGCAATCTGGACCACCACCTATGAAGGTCTCGCTGTATGGTGGTACAACATGCAATGTGTGGATTTCATCAGCATTAAAAACGGCGGAAATGATGATTATTTTCATCTCTATTCCCATTCTCGGTAGAGGTTCCGGATCTTTCGGAACCGATGAAAAACTTCTTTTGATGTGTGTAATTTTTTTTTTAATTTCAGTCAGTAATTTCTGAAAGATATGTAATATCTATCAACGGATGTGTTGTTGGAAATTAATTTAATTAATACTGGGGGGATGCTGCTCAGATTGTCTTGCATCATTTTCTGTGTTGTAATAAATTGGTTTGTGTTTCTAATAAATATGTTAATAAACTTGTCGCCCATTATCCTTCCAGTCAACACCAGCTCCCCACTACAATGCAAAAACTTATACAGTGTTATCAATCTCTCTGAAGGGTGTCAAAAAAAGGAAAATCATAATGACTGTAATTATGTGATCTTAACAGATTTATCAGACTACAGCTCCAAGAAACATTTGTATGAAGAAAATTCGTAGATATATAGTCAAACAACATTTTCGAACTACAATACCGATCTCAGCCACAACACTTTCTTTTTTTCTTCTTCTTTTGACAAATTTTCGGACTTAAACATTAACAGAATGTGATTTGAACGATTTCCGATTTCTTGCTTTTCGATGAAAGGAAGTGCAACTTATTTAGACTGGAGATAACATACTTAACTAAAAGAAGATTAGTCTGCGGTAAAAAAAGAACAATACGCACGGTCACCCAGCCACTTCAAGAAAATTCACCGACGGAAAAAAATCACAACACCAGCAAGTAGTCGTGTGACATAAAAGAATGTTGGTAGGCGTGTTTCTACGTCTAAAAGATGAGGTCTATTCAAATTTCACGCATATTGCATAAGAGTGGCGCTAATAGCGTCACTATGAGGATGCAAATCGGGTTTGCTTTAAATACATACTATAACGGTCATGAGTGTTAGTTACCTTTGAGACTGGATGTGGTGAGTTGATGTTATGAACAAAAGTAATTACACTCAGCAACCATTCAAATCATTTTAAAAACTATAACAGTTAAAAAGTCAAGAATGACGAGGTGTTTCCAAAAGCCGCGTGCTGTATGAAGGTGCTTTATTCGCAACTACAGATTTCACTTCAGTATGGGCGCATATTCAGATTTATAACAGTTATATTTCAGTAATTTTCCATTTACATTATGAAAAAATAATCATTATAAATCTGAAGATACGTCTACACTTAAGTGAAACCAGTAGATGCGAATAAAGCACTTTCATACAGATATGTGGCTTTTGGAAACACCATTTACATTATGAAAAAATAATCATTATAAATCTGAAGATACGTCTACACTTAAGTGAAACCAGTAGATGCGAATAAAGCACTTTCATACAGATATGTGGCTTTTGGAAACACCTCGTCATTTTTTACTTTTTAATTGTTGTAGTTTTTATGATAATTTTAATGGTTATTGAGTGTTATTATGACCATTTATAACGCCTCTGAGCTATGATTACCCTCCCCGGAAAGTTGTCTGAATTGATGTTAACCCAGAATGTCTTTAACACTACTCAGACGCCATTGTCAACACGTCACTAAGTGTGAACGAGGTCGTGTAATAGGGCTACGAGAAGCTAGATGTTCCTTTTACGATACTGCAGAAAGACTTGACAGTAATGTAGCCACTGCACATAATTGCTGGCAGTGGTGGACACGAAAACGTACGGCCGCGTGGAACTGCCGAGAGGGAAGATCATCGTGTTCGGCGTATGTCTCTGGCATCGTACCGCATCTGCAGCTGCAATCCGAGCAGCAGTTGGCACCACAGTGACTCAACAAACTGTTACAAAATGGTTACTTCAAGAACAACTTCGAGCCAGACATCCTGTAGCGTGAATTCCACTGAACCCGAACCACCACCATTTGGAAGGCAGTGTGAAGATCCGATTTGTTTTCTGATGAAAGTTGGTTCTACCTCGGTGCCAGTGACTGAATGTGTTCGTTAGAAGGAGTCCAGCTGAGGGCCTACAACCAACCTGTCTGCGTGCTGGATACACAGGACCTACGCCTGGAGCTAAGTGCTGGAGTGCGATTTCACATGACAACATGAGCACTCTCGAGGTTCCTACGTTTCTCCTGCCGTATACAATTCTCAAACAACGTACAGGAATTCAGCCAGGTAATATTTACATCTCTAAAAAGGGCCATCACAGAAGTTGGGAAGGAAAACATAGGTACAAAGAAGGTAGCTGCGAAGAAACCATGGGTAACAGAAGAAATACTTCAGTTGATTGATGAAAGGAGGAAGTACAAACATGTTCCGGGAAAATCAAGAACACAGAAATACAAGTCGCTGAGGAATGAAATAAATAGGAAGTCCAGGGAAGCTAAGACGAAATGGCTGCACGAAAAATGTGAAGACATCGAAAAAGATATGATTGTCGGAAGGACAGACTCAGCATACAGCAAGGTCAAAACAACCTTTGGTGACATTAAAAGCAACGGTGGTAACATTAAGAGTGCAACGGGAATTCCATTGTTAAATACAGAGGAGAGAGCAGATAGGTGGAAAGAATACATTGAAAGCCTCTATGAGGGTGAAGATTTGTCTGATGTATAGAAGAAGAAACAGGAGTCGATTTAGAAGAGATAGGGGATCCAGTATTAGAATCGGAATTTAAAAGAGCTTTGGAGGACTTACGGTCAAATAAGGCAGAAGGGATAGATAACATTCCATCAGAATTTCTAAAATCGTTGGGGGAAGTGGCAACAAAACGACTATTCACGTTGGTGTGTAGAATATATGAGACTGGCGACATACCGTCTGACTTTCGGAAATGCATCATCAACGCAATTCCGAAGACGGCAAGAGCTGACAAGTGCGAGAATTATCGCACAATCAGCTTAACAGCTCATGCATCGAAGCTGCTTACAAGAATAATATACAGAAGAATGGAAAAGAAAATTGAGAATGCGCTAGGTGACGATCAGTTTGGCTTTAAGAAAAGTAAAGGGACGAGAGAGGCAATTCTGACGTTACGGCTAATAATGGAAGCAAGGCTAAAGAAAAATCAAGACACTTTCATAGGATTTGTCGACCTGAAAAAAGCGTTCGACAATATAAAATGGTGCAAGACGTTCGAGATTCTGAAAAAAGTAGGGGTAAGCTATAGGGAGAGATGGGTCATATACAATATGTACAACAACCAAGGGGGAATAATAAAAGTGGACGATCAAGATCGAAGTGTTTGTATCAAGAAGGGTGTAAGACCCTACTCTTCAATCTGTACATCGAGGAAGCAATGATGGAAATAAAAGAAAGGTTCAGGAGTGGAATAAAAATATAAGATACGATATGATTCGCTGATGATATTGCTATCCTGAGTGAAAGTGAAGAAGAATTAAATGATCTGCTGAACGGAATGAACAGTCTAATGAGTACACAGTATGGTTTGAGAGTAAATAGGAGAAAGACGAAGGTATTGAGAAGTAGTGGAAATGAGAACAGCGAGAAACTTAACATCAGGATTGATGGTCACGAAGTCAATGAAGTTAAGGAATTCTGCTACCTAGGCAGTAAAATAACCAATGACGGCCGGAGCAAGGAGGACATCAAAAGCAGACTCGCTATGGCAAAAAAGGCATTTCTGGCCAAGAGAAGTCTACTAATATCAAATACCGGCCTTAATTTGAGGAAGAAATTTCTGAGGATGTACGTCTGGAGTACAGCATTGTATGGTAGTGACACATGGACTATGGGAAAACCGGAGCAGAAGAGAATCGAAGCATTTGAGATGTGGTGCTATAGACGAATGTTGAAAATTAGGTGGACTGATAAGGTAAGGAATGAGGAGGTTCTACGCAGAATCGGAGAGGAAAGGAATATGTGGAAAACACTGATAAGGAGAAGGGACAGGATGATAGGACATCTGCTAAGACATGAGGGAATGACTTCCATGGTACTAGAGGGAGCTGTAGAGGGCAAAAACTGTAGAGGAAGACGGAGATTGGAATACGTCAAGCAAATAATTGAGGACGTAGGTTGCAAGTGCTACTCTGAGATGAAGAGGTTAGCACAGGAAAGGAATTCGTGGCGGTCTGCATCAAACCAGTCAGTAGACTGATGACCAAAAAAAAATATTTACAGTGACCGTCGACATTTCGGCGGTCGCTGTAAATATTACCTGGCTGAATCTTCGTTAGTTGTTTGACTCTCGTGGTTATCCTACGCTCCCTGACTGCAAATAATCTGGCGATTCGACCTGTTGTGCTGCCTTTCATGAACAGCATTCCAGTGGTTGTTGCCAACAGGATAAAACTGACCCACATTCCGCTGTTGCAACCCACATGCTCTACAGAGTGTCGATATGTTGCCTTGGCCTGCTCGATAACTAGATCTGTCTCCAGTTGAGCACTTATGGTACATCATCTGACGACAACTTCGCTGTCATCCACAAATAGCACTAACCGTCCCTGTATTGACCGACCAAGTGCAACAGGCATTGAACTCCAGCCCGCAAACCGATTTCCGGCACCTGTACAACATGATGGATACACTTTTGCTTGCTTGCATTCGACATTCTGATGGTTTCACGTGTTACTAATGTACCAGCATTTCACATTTGCAATGGCTTATCTCGTGCTTACATTAACCTGTGACCTCGCAATGTTAATCACTTAAATATGTTTCCTAGACAAATGTATTTTCGAAATTTCATTACTCTACAGTAGTTATTTTTTTGGTGTTGCGATTTTTTCCGTCAATGTGTTTTGTCGCTATTGTATAGAGAATAAAATGTCATGATGATAAGAATTCGGTTGACGTATAGAACCTATACACGAATGTAACAAAGCTGAAACGTTACAAATTGTTTCTAATAATTTTATGCTATTTGGAAAAATGGACCCCTTGTATGTTTCTGAACTGTTGGAAATGGTCAAACTTTCTCTGTAATTTAATTACTTTATTTTCATTCAGAAAATTTACTACCAGAAGGAAGGGCTTCCTATGGGATCAAGTTTATCAGGGATACTTTCAGAAATTTTTGTTAATTACCTGGAAAATAAATTCTTCACTACTTACACTAACATTTCAGAGAAGGTAAAATTATATTTTACGTATGTTGATGGCATCTTTAGGGTCGCCACAGGTGACGAGGCTAATGTTTTCAAGCTTTCAAATACCTTTAATGCATTGCATAAAAGTTTGGAATTTACTATGAGAATATAGATAGAGGGTAAAATTAATTTCCTGGACTTGCAAATCATTAAGGCTGAACTGAGATTGAAGACTGATACTTACCGTAAGCCGACAGCCACTGCCTTGATCATTTCAAAAGATACATATCATCCACCGGCACTAAAAGCGCATTTAAAAATTTCATGTTTTATCATGTAGCAAAATTAGGCGCCACTAAGGAAGTTGTTGAGAAGTATGCAAATGTAATTATTAAAATAAGAGTAGCAAATGGTTTCACTGGAGCAGAAATATAAAAAATCGGGAAGCGGTTTTTAAGAAAGTAGGAAAGTAACCTGGGGTTAGTGAGAGCCGTTGATGAAAAAGTATATGTCATTCTCTTACTATGGTATTCTGTCAGATAAAATTGTTGATGCGTTCCTTAAAGTCAACATTAATCGGGTTTCTGGGCAAATAATAAATTGACAAAATACTGCGACACAGCTTGGAGCTGCGATTAATAAGTTTAGCAGAGTAGAAATCTACAAGATTGACTCTGGCTCGTGTACCAAACATTGCACTGGGCAGACTGGGAAGGATTTTCAGGTTAAGTATCGTAAGCATGGATATGCTAGTGACGGTAGTGTATTAAGGGGCCATCTAAGAGAATTCAAGCATTGTCTAAGAAGCATTAACGGTGACTTGTTTGTCCTGCACTATCGTAGTAAAGGCAAGAGTCTAGATATTTTGGAGGAGATTGAAATTTACGTGTGCTATCTGGAGGATATGAATCTTTTGATAAACGCGTGTAATTTCTTCTACGATGTTACACTGGACAAAAAAGCAAAAAACGACTCTTTTAACTATACGTCAACCTACAACTGCTTGGTTGCATACTTCTTTGCATTAATCCCGCAATCTAAAAATTGTGAAATTCCTTACAAGTTAGCTTTAGACTTCGTGCAGTCAAAGCTGTAGATAATCATGAGACCCTCTAATGGTAGTGTCGTAAGTTTGCCTCTGACAACATTGGCGTATTTGCTTCAAGACAAACTAGAAAGTTTCAGGTGACTCTTTTTAAATGTTGGCATTTTCGTAATTTTAATGAAAAATGACAAAATTTGCTTTTATTGATTCATTTCTTAAACTTACGACATATCATACGATATAGAGGGCGCTCTCTTTTGTAATCTGTGTTTTCATTATGACTCCATAGTTAACCAGTCTCACTTCATGTTTTGGTTTCGACTGATCTACGTCACTTACTGTAATCGAGAAGAAACGCTGTTTGTCAGTTTTGTATGGACGTCATTACGCGACCACTTCAACTTCTTTTGTAAGAAGTGGTATGTATTTCCTTTTGTTTAGTTTCTCTACTCATTTTCAACAAGTTGAAATGCTATGTCACTGTATGTACTTTTATTGTATTGTTTTTTGCATTTTTTGCTAGGTGCTCGATGATGGGCATTGCCTGAGACGCACCAGAACAATAAAGGAATTACTACCAGCTAGATCTCCTTCATTTCTGCATTCTTAGAGTCATATTTACATTAATAAGAATTTTTGCCGATTCAATAAAGACAAGACTTTTTTTAGCCTGCGGAATGTTACTGAACAGTGGAATCTGCTATCGAATATTGTCAAAAGCTACTTTTCCCAGTTTAAATGAAGCGCCGCAGCCGGGGCACAGCAGCTTTTCCATATACGGGGTAGTTGCGAACAAAGTAACGCACAGTTTCTTGCAAAATAGCTATGGCAGTATTATTGCATACAGGAACGCCGAATTAGTCGACATTCTTCCGGCGCTTGCTGCATATGATAATAGGTCTGGAGTTGATGTTCGTAGATATGCTGTTCGTGAATGTCGTCTTCGACGTCATCTAGACAAAATTGTTTTTCTTCTCCTGGAGCTTCGCCCTAGAGAGACGGATTCTTTACATCCCCCATCATTAAATAGAGGATTGGTTGTCTTTGAGCCGCAGAATTTGCATGCTGTATTATTTAATTGATAAATTAGTTGCTGTGCTGCAAAAAATATCAAGCTATTGTCACACGCCTCTTGTCAGCGAAGCGATAGCGTGGAGAGGTGGTTATGTTTAAACTTTCGCTACTTGAGAGGGTTCCTGTGAAAAACGAGAGATCGTAGGACAATGACTTTTGTGGAAACATATGTAAGGACATGCGGAAGATAAATAACAAATTCACCATTGAAAAAACAATTTCCACATGAGAGGATAACATTTGTTACTTGCGTATCGTGGATGTCGGTTGTTGTACGAACATACCCCTAGGATGCACAATACCAAATTCTGGTGCCAAATGGAAAGAGATACCAACCCAAATTATAGTGGAAACTAATTGGAAACAAGGATACTGTTGAGCAACGGAAAACTCCTTATGTAAATGAATATTAATAGCAGTGCAACAATTAAGAATGAAATACATGGGTAACAAACCACCAACATGATATACGAGTATTAATGGGAATTATGAATGGAAACAAATGAGCATGATAACAAATAGATTTGTCGACTGTCAATGTGCAAGTTCCAAACTGACATTTTAAAAACACCCATCAACAACAGGACAAGAAAATACAACTCGAAGTATAACCTTGGCACAGGTGGGTAGGGAGGGTGAAACTCAGTTATGTTAATTCGCAGACATTGCTAGCGGCTGTGTAAATTGTTAATTAGATTTAGAAAGTACGTGGAAAAATAAGAGCGAACTCCGTGAAATAGCCAGAAATGCTCACTGAGAGCAACAAGCTGCTTGTGTGACTTCGCGTGCTCTGTTCATGAAGGAAGCGAATCAAAAATGGCTCTGAGCACTATGGGACTTAACATCTGAGGTCATCAGTCCCCTAGAACTTAGAACTACTTAAACCTAACTAACCCAAGGACATCATACACATCCATGCCCGAGGCAGGATTCGAACCTGCGACCGTAGCGGTCGCGCGGTTCCAGACTGAAGCGCCTAGAACCGCTCGGCCACACCGGAGCGAATCAGATTCACATCTAAACTGCTTCGGCGCCTGCGACGATGCGCCATCTTACCAATCGCGGATTGCGGAAGTAAACAGACTGGTGGCAGCAGCGGCTGGAAGATGTGACTTCAGCCCTCCTTTTGCACTCAGTGTACAGCCTACCTTCCAGTGGAGGCAAGGCTGGCCTCAACAGTCACCTTTCCTGAAGTGTGTACTTCACCTACTTCACCAGGGAAGTGTTTACTCTTCCGAACTCTAAACCGAAGTGTTTAGTCTACATCAGCCTGAAAAGAAATGTCTTCTCCAAGAGCTGTCTGCAACGCTGCTGTCTTGCTGCTAGAACTAGAAATCGCTGTTAATGAGGGCAGAGAGTCCGAGCTACGACGAATGAAAAATACGTAATATCGTTGAACGATCTCCTACTTTTTTTTCTATCTCGCACTTAAGCAAATCGTTCAGAGGCAAGCAGCAGGAGCCAAGAGACTTCTTTCTGTCCAGGACATGATTCTGAAATTGACAAATGAAAAACTCTGCAAGTGGGCGCAGCGCGAAAGCGCGGGATCTCCTAAAAAAATACAGAACGACCCAATGAGAAGGCCGTATTCTGGAAGTTTAAACTGGACGTTACTCCGAGGTAATTCATACGCTTTGAGGGAAGCCACACCTACCTCTAAACCTCTCATCTGGCTAAACTGCTTTTGCGAAGAAATTCCTTGTTTCCTTCGGCAAAGAAATGCCTGTTTCGTGACCGTCCTTAGTAGTGAGCTGGGGGAAAGAGGGGGCCAGTCCCGCTAACTAGCTGGGTTGCTGTTTGGAGTACGACAGTTTTATAGCGGCAAATTTCTCTTCAAAGGACCCTTATCCCGTGACTACAACCTGCAGGCTTTCAGGTCCTGGAGACCTCCACCACCTACATAAGAAAGGCAGAAAAACAAACAGTGGAGCGAAGACAGTCAATGACAATGCTGATCCATATCTACCTTTACAGAGCAGTGTAGCGAAACGACTTCTTGATCAAGGGAATTTCCATATCAACCTCCAATTTGCGTTATCCATGGCAAGGAAACTTCTTCCGCGTTTTGTGGCGCAATTGGCCATTGGTCACTTCCAGGAGCAAGTCCCAAATCGCCAGTCACTTCGAACTTCCGAATCACGTTCTTCAATCCAAGTGCAGAAAAAGGACATCTTTAATGCATCGATACTCGTGAAGAGCAGCAGTACTATTGTTGTTATTTTGATAAAACGGCTTTACGAGTAAGGAGTCCTGCTCACCTGCCCAGATCCATGTTAAGTGTCTGCAACTGTAATGCACGCTGAAATCTGTGTTTCAACCCTGCTTCGCCGGACCAGTACCGGCGCCTAACGGCAAGTCATGACTCTTATACTTCTAACAGCGCACATCCTGCAGCGCGCACAGTCTGAACATGAATCCTACGAAGTTGCGTATCCATACTGTAAACAGTTTTTTCTACAGAGGCTCAAGCAGCGAATGTTTAATTATCATCACCTTGTACATGTTCGCTGTCCATCAATCACGTCAGGCAAATGCCACAACGGTTCCTTTAAACAGCTCATGGCCAATTCCTGTTCTCATTCTTCATCTCTAACGGTCTGTACACTGAAATCTTCTTTCCAGATATCTCGGAAGTCTTATCCATTCCCATTCTCGGCAAATCACTCAATTTCCTGTTAGTTCTGAGTGTAATAGCAGCTATAGTAATAAGCTTCCTTTTTTTTCTGTGTGAAATGATACGCATTTGCAACTCGTGCTAGCTTGTAGTAGGTGCAACCAAACGCCATAAAACATTTTGCTTCTGAGTATGGCTTTAAATCAGTAAAAATACAACGTCACAATTATTGAACTATATGAAATAAGACCGTCATAACTTCTGAACGATTTGCGTTAGGACGTTCAAAATGCACGGTTCGCCGCGGGGCATGATGGGAATTAGTATGCGCATGCATGGTTTCGTTTAGCAACGAAGCCCACTTTCATTTGGATGGGTTCGTCAATAAGCAAAATTGGCCGATCTGCTGGACTGAGAATCAGCATATCGCAATCGAGAAGTCTCTTCAACCTCAACGAGTGACTGTGTGGTGTGCAATGTCCAGTCACGGAATAATCAGTGCGATATTCCTTGATGGCACAGTGACTATCGAACGGTACGTGAAAGTTCGGGAAGATGGTTTCATCCCCGTTATTCAAAGTGACCCTGATTTCAACAAGATGTGGTTTATGCAAGACGGAGCTCGATCCAATCTAAAGAGGAAAGTGTTTAATGCACGGGAGGAGCACTTTGTGCATCGCATTCTGACCCTGGGGGACACTGGCACGGGCCTCGATTGGCCGCCGTATTCTCCGGATCTGATCACTCCTTTTTGTGGGTCTATATTAGGCAAGGTGTAAAACAATAATCCCAAAACCAATTCTGAGCTGAAAAAAAGCCACTGATGAGGTCATCGACAACATCGATGTTCCGGCACTTCTGCGGGTCATGTAGAATTTTGTTATACGTCTGCGTCACATCTTTTCGCCAATGATGGCAGGCATATCGAACATGTCATAACCTAAATCTGAATATCTGTAGTGACGTTTACATGTTGAATAAAGTGTGCGCACGCCGCAGTTTGTAACTAATTTACGTTTTTCTCCCTTATAGTTCAATAATTGTCACCCTGTAAGAGAAATGCAGTAACTGATTTCGGGTTACATACTGCAGTTTTCGTTCTATATCATTTTAAACCTCTGTCCTTGTTACTGAAGAATGCTCCTCAGAATTTCATAAGGCCAAAACAGAAGATACGCCACGAAGTACCGGTGGCAGGAAGCGTCGAGAAACTTGAATGAACAACGAACATCGATTACGATCCAAGCCACGTCATTACTTCTTCTTAGGCGTAAGCCTCTCGACGAGCTATCATAATTTCCGGTAATTATTATTTACACGGAGGCAGTTTTGGATAGCACCATCTGCCTTTCTCCACCACACTGTTATTGCCCTCTGAGAAGCCGATCTCAGTTCACTATTACAGGTAAAGTGACTTACTGTCTAACTGCGATAACCTCGGAGAACGGCATTCGTTAACTCCACTGTTTACGCATGAGATAATATGGCCTTCACAACGGCATCTGTCGATTTGTATTACTCTGGCAACACAGTAACACCCCCATGAAAATTTAGTGGACAAAAGGTACAGTAACTGCAGCTCAGCACAGTTGTTATAGTAAGTGACACTTAAGGCGATGTTCTGTATTGAGTTTTTCCTACGATATTCTGATAAGCTTTAACAACAAACTTCCCTTGTTATGAATGACCTAAAGCGATGATAAAGACAGATTCAGCTATTCATGCTATGGCCAAAGGCCTCGTGCGCGGCTTTGTACGTAAGTTAAACTGTGTGTGGAGACATAGACCTTCGAGAAGAAGACGCGATGATGAATGCCTCGTAAGTGGACTCTGTTTCGAAAATTATTTCTTAACAGCAAAAGAACTTAACAAAATGCAAGGCCGAAAGGTAACTGTGGTTTACAGACAATACGAACTGGAACATATTTTACATTAATTAGCTTGCAAGAAGAGTGAAACTAATTACTGAGCAGTAATCATAAAATAATGTTAACTCAGTTCTGTGAAGGTGCCACGAGAGTATTGAAGAAAGAATTATAAGAATTCGTACTTTTTAAATGATGAACGTATTAATGAAGACTTTCACATGCTTACATGATCCTATGGACATTAAAATTTGTGCAGATATATCAGTGGACTGTACGTCAACAACAGATGCAGCTTACAGTAAAATGTTTTGAGTTGAATCCTTTAGAAACTGAGGCTAATCTTCACCAGATTTACAGTTATTAATTGGTTCAATTTGACCCCAAAAAAGACTCAACTTTATTTCCTAAAGTATGCAAGATGCAGATAGTTATGAAATATACCTTCAGCTTATTTGGCAAACTGCAGAAACGTTTGGTGAAACCCTGTTGTGAGACGAACAGAGTGGACTCAAGTATATTAACGTGAAATTCAATCTTTGATGATAGCAAGGATACCAGCACATAGATCTTATCTCTTATTAAATAATGATGTAACAGAATTTTGCCAGGAAATGATTACAATTATACTGCTCATGCAAAAATCCGTTTTGGTAAATTTACGAAAGGGGTCAACACTAAATCATTTTTACAATAGATTACATTTCACCTGGATGTTATTGACTAAAGAGGACAACAATGAACAATTTTTATTGCAGTTTACATTTGACTTTGGTGTTGTTTGTATCACAACAGTCAGTGTTACACTACTGGTACCAATACGTAAAGACAAACACGCACACATTGGTTGCGTCGATGATTCACAAAATGCAACGTAAGTGTCTACTACAGTTCACAGCAACATATATTTCATCTGCTCGGTTTTGCACTGTTATTGTCACTTCCGTTTCATGTTCCTCGTTGTTAATTTTAGTGTGTTTTTTGAAATAACATTTTTTGACAGTTATAACAGCTGATACCTGATAACAGCTGGATTTATGACGTCAAGAACTTGATAATTAAAGCCAAGAAATAAAATAAAATTGTTCATCTAATGTGGTTAAAGGAGCACTCAGGCATTCTGAACAATGGTGTAGTACACTGAAGAGCCAAAGAAACCTGTACACCTGCTTAATGTCGTGTAGGGTCACCACGAGCACGAAAAAGTGCCGCAACACGACGTGCCATGGACTCGGCTAATGTCTGAAGTGGTGTTGGAGGGACATCCATAAATCCGTAAGGGTACGAGGGGGTGGAGATCTCTTCTAACAACACCTTGCAAGGCATGCCAGATATGCTCAATGGTGTTCATCTCTGGGGAGTTTGGTGGCCAGCGGAAATGTTTAAACTCAGAAGAGTGTCGCTGGAGCCGCTCTGTAGGAGTTCTGGACGTGTGGGGTGTCGTACTGTCCTGCTGGAATTGCCGAAGTCCGTCGGAATGCACAATGGACATGAATGGATGCAGGTGATCAGATAGGATCGTGTCGCCTGTCAGATTCGTATCTAGACGTATCAGGGGTTCCATAGCACTCCAACTGCACACGTCCCACTACATCATAGAGCCTCCACCAGATTGAACAGTCCCCTGCTGACATGCAGGGCCAATGGATTCACGAGGTTGTCTCCATATCGGTACACGTCCATCCGCTCGATACAAAGTGAAACGAGACTCGTTTGACCAGGCAACATGTTTCCAGTCATCAACAGTCCAATGTCGGTGTTGACGGGCCCAGGCGAGGCGTAAACTTTGTGTCGTGCAGTCATCAAGGGTACACCACCGGGCCTTCGACTTCAAAAGCGCATATGGAAGATGTTTTTTTAATGGTTCACACGCTGACACTTGTTGATTGCCAAGTATTGAAATCTGCAACAATTTGCCGAACGGTTGCATTTCTGTCACGTTGAACGATTCTCTTCAGTCGTCGTTGGTCTCGTTCTGTCAGGATCTTTTTCCGGCCGCAGCGATGTCGGAGATTTGATGTTTTACCGGATTCCTAATATTCACGGTACACTCGTGAAATGGTCGTACGGGAAAATCCCCACTTGATCGGTACATCAGAGATGCTTTGTCCCATCGCTCGTGCCCCGAGTACAACACCACGTTCAAACTCACTTAAACCTTGGTAAACTGCCATTCTAGCAGCTGTAACCGATCTAACAATTGCACCAGAGGCCCGTATTATATAGGCGTTGCCGGCCGCAGCGTCGTATTCTGCCTGTTTACATATCTCTGTATTTGAATACACGTGCCTATACCAGCTTTTGGCGCTTCAGTGTAGATAGCCTTGCAAAAGATAACATCAGAGAAGGATATTCGCTATTTAGACAGATTCCAAATTTCTACTTTCTCCATATCCCAAGAAAAAAGCATAGGAGCAACGGGAACAGCGGGCTAAATATCGGAGCGCGGAAAGGGGCTTACGTTTGCTTGAGCGCAGCTCACTATTCCAACAGAACTGTGGTTCAGCCAGAAAAATCCTTCGAGAAGACCTGTGACATTGTTGTTGTTGTTGTTGTCTTCAGTCCTGAGACTGGTTTGATGCAGCTCTCCATTGCTACTCTATCCTACATCCTTCGGAATCTGCTTGGTGTATTCATCTCTTGGTCCCTACGATTTTTACCCTCCACGCTGCCCTCCAATACTAAATTGATGATCCCTTGATGCCTCAGAACATGTCCTACCAACCGATCCCTTCTTCTGGTCAAGTTGTGCCACAAACTTCTCCCCAATCCTATTCAATACTTCCTCATTAGTTATGTGATCTACCCATCTAATCTTCAGCATTCTTCTGTAGCACCACATTTCGAAAGCTTCTATTCTCTCCTTGTCCAAATATTTATCGTCCATGTTTCACTTCCACACATGGCTATACTCCATACAAATACTTTCAGAAATGACTTCCTGACACTTAAATCTATACTCGACGTTAACAAATTTCTCTTCTTCAGAAACGCTTTCCTTGCCATTGCCAGTCTACATTTTATATCCTCTCTACTTCGACCATCATCAGTTATTTTGCTCCCCAAATAGCAAAACTCCTTTACTACTTTAAGTGTCTCATTTCCTAATCTAATTCCCTCAGCATCACCCGACTTAATTCGACTACATTCCATTATCCTCGTTTTGCTTTTGTTGATGTTCATCTTATATCCTCCTTTCAAGACACTGTCCATTCCATTCAACTGCTCTTCCAAGTCCTTTGCTGTCTCTGACAGAATTACAATGTCATCGGCGAACCTCAAAGTTTTTATTTCTTCTCCATGGATTTTAATACCCACTCCGAATTTTTCTTTTGTTTCCTTTACTGCTTGCTCAATATACAGATTGAATAACATCGGGGAGAGGCTACAACCCTGTCTTACTCCCTTCCCAACCACTGCTTCCCTTTCATGTCCCTCGACTCTTATAACGGCCATCTGGTTTCTGTACAAATTGTAAACGGCCTTTCGCTCCCTGTATTTTACCCCTGCCACCTTTAGAATTTGAAAGAGAGTATTCCAGTCAACATTGTCAAAAGCTTTCTCTAAGTCTACAAATGCTAGAAACGTAGGATTGCCTTTCCTTAATCTTTCTTCTAAGATACGTCGTAAGGTCAGTATTGCCTCACGTGTTCCAGTATTTCTACGGAATCCAAACTGATCTTCCCCGAGGTCGGCTTCTACTAGTTTTTCCATTCGTCTGTAAAGAATTCGTGTTAGTATTTTGCAGCTGTGGCTTATTAAACTGATATTTCGGTAATTTTCACATCTGTCATCACCTGCTTTCTTTGGGATTGGAATTATTATATTCTTCTTGAAGTCTGAGGGTATTTCGCCTGTTTCAAAAATCTTGCTCACCAGATGGTAGAGTTTTGTCAGGACTGGCTCTCCCAAGGCCGTCAGTAGTTCCAATGGAATGTTGTCTACTCCGGGGGCCTTGTTTCGACTCTGATCTTTCAGTGCTCCTGTGACATTAGTTACTCGAATTAAATTGGGACACACATGTTAGCATTGGTTATCTGCAAAGCCTTTCACGGATGTCCCCTGCTGAGCATATAGGTGTCTCCGAGTTACGACATTTGTCTTGGATGTCCAGAGAGGGAAAGGACGGAAGGGCGGGGAGGGGACTGCTTAGCGCTCAAACTGTTAGCAACGTTTCTCTGCAAAGACGTCCGCAAGTTGCGACAGGTTCTTCTGTTGCGCGATGACCTCCGCTGAATGACTGAGTATCGTTTGTGCCAGCTACCATACTGGAGGTGATTGCACATACATTGTGCAAATATCTTTGCCACTACTGCGTTCAAATGGCACTAAGCACTATAGGACTTAACATCTGAGGTCAGACAACAATAGCAATGTCACACAGTAGTGTCACACGGGACACCCCGATACATCGGTACCGGCTCTGTGTAAAAGAGGTTAGGTTAGGTTAGATTATGGTTCAAATGGCTCTGAGCACTATGGGACTCAACTTCCGAGGTCATCAGTCCCCTAGAACTTACAACTACTTTAACCTAACTAACCTAAGGACAGCACACACATCCATGCTCGAGGCAGGATTCGAACCTCCTATCGTAGTAGTCACGTGCTTCCGGACTGAAGCGCCTAGAACCTCTCCGCCACAGCGTCCTGCCACTACTGGATGGTCTGCCACAATGTGGAGCTATAGGATCGCAGTGATTGACTTTCTTTCCTACATAGAGCAAACATCCAGAAGACGAAGGAGATCCTAACCACATTATTTTAAGTGTTCTAAATATTGTCCACAGCAAAATAGACTGTAGGTAAAACTTGCAAAAAATGAGATTTTTCTTGACAAGAAATAACAAAACACTAATGAGGCAGACCAGTCTCCAAATTCTTCGGTTCTGTCTTGGCTTCATTTTGCTGGCAATGTTAGTTGCGCATGGGTTCACTGAATTCAGTGGAAGAGCGACAAAACGGCGCTGAGCTGTTTCTGCATCGATGGCAGCCGCATCATATCACTTTTGCATCTGATGTTTGTTGCATTACTGTAAGCTTCGGTGATTGCATCAATGATTTTTTACGTGTCAACATTCGTATTATACACTGAGGTGACAAAAGCCCTGTGATAGCAATATGAACATCAAAAAATGGTGGTAGTATCGCATACAAGACGTACAGAAGGGCAATGCATTGGCGGAGCTGTCATTTGTACCCAGCTGGTTCATGTGAAAGAGTTTTCGGCGTGACTATGGCCTCGCGACGGGTATTAACAGGCTCCGAACACGGAGAGGTAGTTGGAGCTAGACGCATGGGAAACTCCATTTCGGAAATCGTTAGTCATTCAATATTCCGTGATTCACAGTGTTGAGAGTGTGCCTAGAATAACATATTCCAAGTATTACCACTCACCACGGACAACGCAGTGCCCGACGGCCTTCATTTAGCGACCGAGAGAAGCGGTGTTTGCGTAGATTTGTCAGTGCTAACAGACAAGCAACACTGGTGAAATAACCACAGAAATCAATGTGGGACGTCGACGAACGTATCCGTTAGAACAGTACGGCGGATTTTAGCATTAGTGGACTATGGCAGCAGACGACTGACGTGAGTGCCGTTGCTAACAGCATAACATCGGCTGCAGCGCCTCTCCTGGAATCGTGGCCCATATCGAAAGAACCGTAAACGACTGGAAAACCGTGGCCTGATCAAATGAGTCCAGATTTCAGTAGGTAAGAGCCACTAAGTCATCGACCCAAGTTGTCAACAAGGCACTGTGCAAGCTGTTGGTGCCTCATAATGATGGGGGCTGAGTTTACATAGAATGGACTGGATCCTCTGGTCCAACTGAACCGATCATTGACTGGAAACGGTTATCTCTGTTGATTCATTGTAGATACGGGACAGCGGTAGGTCAAATATGTACCAAGTAAACCCGTCTTCAGGCTCCTGTGCACTCCATGCATCACTGATATGCCGAAACTGGTTGTCTAAATAAAACAACTTCTCAAAACATACGGCTGTTTGGCGATTTTCCTTGGTAATTATGGAAACGGCTATTGGAGACCATCTGCAGCCATTCATGTTCCCAAACAACGACAGAACTTTTTGGATCACAACACGCCATGTCACCAGGCCACAATTGTTCGAGATTGATTTGAAGAACAAACTGGACAGTTCGAGCTAATGATTTGGTCACCCAAATGGTCCGGCATGTATCCCATCGAAGATTTATGGGTCATAAGCGAGTGGTCAGTTAGTGCACAAAATCCTGCACCGGAAACACTTTCGCAATTATGGACGGCTATAGAGGCAGCATGCTCAATATTTCTGCAGGGTACTTCCACGCCAAGTCGAAGTGCTGCGCTACGTCGCGCGAAATGAGATCCGACACGATGTTAGGAGGTATACAATCACTTCTGTCGCCTCAGTGTATAGCAACGCCCAAATAGGATTTGGTAAATATAGACTCCCCCTAAAGAAAGCAAGAGTCCAAAATGTCAAAATCTACACATAAAGACTCTGATTACGCTTCCATTAGTTGTATATTATGTGATGCAATACTGCTATCCAAATGAGATGTAATGCAATAAGTTTTTGAGATGAAATACTTCGCAGTTGAGAAGCTATTTTCACATAAACCAGGTAACAAACCGAATAAATGATGATTCATTATTACTCTGTAACAAGCCGCCAGAGACCGCCGGTTCCTTTTAGCAAAATACTCAGAACGTATCCATTAGCGACATGTGAAAATTTGTCGATTCAGTTTTGGTTCACCCTGTACATTGCCAGAACTAATAGTCCCACAGTGCTCCCTTTGAGTGCGCCCAAAGCACGATTTCTCTCCGTTGAGAATGACATTTTGTACTGGAAACTTTTCAATACAGATACAGCTGGTCTGATATTCCGTACGCTCTGTTTTGTTCATTAGGTGGCAGTGAGGAATTGTATCGAATGCCTTCCTGAAAGTAAGGAGTACAGTATCCACATGGGTACCTGTGTCTACTGCTCTCTGGATCTCGTGGATGAACAGTGTGAACTGGATTCCACATTATCGTTGATTTCTGAGCTCATGTTGTCTCATACAGAGGAGATTTTTGGTCAAAAACGTCAAGCTGTGCAACAGACCAACTTCAGAGAGACAGGCCTATAACTTTGTGCGTCTGTTCGAGACGACTCTTTTTGAAAACAGGGATGACCACAGCTTTCTCTCAATCGGTAGGAAAGCTTCGCTCCTACAACAGCTTGCAGTACACTCATGCTAGAGAAGGAGCAATCTCTTTCTCATACTCTGTGTACTTCTCACACTGATGTGGTAATTGCTTCACTCTTTAAGTGATGCAACAAGCCCTGGATGAAGCGTTCTGTAGTACGTGGAAATTCAGGAGTCACTCAACAAAGGGAGACGCTCACTCACGGTTGCGACTGATTTGTCTTCCCTCACAAGGTCGCACCGCACACAGCACGGTGTAGACCGGAATTTCCCTTTAAGAGTTTACCAGCTCGACCAATTTCCAGAAACATTCCACGTATCCGGAATAGTATCTGTCAACTCCCTGTGATTTGCAATATTTTCACTAGGCCTTTTTTAGGGTAAACGTTTCCTAAAGACATAGCTGACGGGTAACTACAGACAGTTGAAGCAATCAGTGGGAAACCAAAAATCTGCAGTTCCGACTGAACAAACGATACAATCATAATATATTTGCACTTTTCCATCGAAACGTAAGATGCTCCTTAAATAAAAAAGATGAGCTTCTCATATCGGTAAAGGAAACTGAAAAATCTAAAGATATTCCTACAGATGTGCTGCGCATAACAGAGCAATTTATGTTATGTGGAGTCACAGAACAGACGTAAGTGTGTAAGCAGAATATTGTATGAAGCTGCTAACAAAAAATCTCGCAGATGGCTCATCAAGGACCCTGGGACTCTTACACTTACGTGCCAGTACACACGCTCCCTAATGATATTTTATATATTAACAAATGGAGCGAAATTATGATGAACTACGCGATTCACAACAACAATACTAGAAGGTGAGCAACTTCTGAATTATGCGATTCACAATAAGCTGGGAGGAAAACAACTTTCATATAGAACACGCAGCTCTGTCTTGGCAGCTTTATTGGTAGAGATTAGACAAGTAATTCAAAATCCTCAGGTATTCAAAACCAAAGTACAAGTATATCTCATTAGCCATTCTTCTTAAAATCCATAGGAATATTTGGACTCGTGAATATAAATTTCATACAGCACGAATGTTTAGTTAACCATTTCTTGACATTTTCGGTATACGGGCATTTCACAGTGGTATGTGTTTGAAGTATATGATAAAATCACAATGACAGTAGTGTAAGAGAAGGAAAGTGATTTTTCTCAAAGTTTCTCTTTATCTCCTGACGCACATATACGTATCTGTAATAACCGAGATGATATACCTATAATTATTTTGTGAGCAGATTAGCGCTAGTCGTGATTGACTGCTAGTACACTTTACAGAAGTAGCCAGTAGTGGCTTTGAACTTGTTCATCTCTGAAGGTTGTCCTTTATTATGGATTTTACTGAACATGTTGTATGAATAATGAAACAATCAATCAGTGAAGATGAGATGATAATGACTAGAACATGACGCCGCATAAAACGTCCGAAGGAGATCAATGATGCAGAATTTCCAAATGTAAAAATATTAAATAATATTTACAGTAACAAGCATAAATAAATGCCGCAATGTACAGTCATACGTTCCATCGTTAAGATTCTATGTACACATTGTCGTGCCAGTTTGTTGATTCATTAGTTTACTTTACTCTCTCCAAGGAATAGTATATTTTAATATAAGAATTGGTCAACTAGAAAAAATAGCCTCAGAACAATAAAACATGGGCGATTATTAACACATTCAACCCTGTGCTGTTATATAATGGCCGCTTTATGCAAAGGAAGGAAGACATTAGTATAGTGATCAATTAGTTAATGCTACTCAGATACAGTTTGTAATGGCCGTTGCTGAAGTTCGCCAAAATGAACAAATTAAATATTGATTAATCATCAAATAAATAATTTGTATTTGACTGTGGTAGCGGCAATTAAATACAGAAATAGAATAAAGTGTGTCGGCTGACGAACTATATACAGGGTTGTCCATTGATCGCGACCGGGCCAAATACACTCCTGGAAATTGAAATAAGAACACCGTGAATTCATTGTCCCAGGAAGGGGAAACTTTATTGACACATTCCTGGGGTCAGATACATCACATGATCACACTGACAGAACCACAGGCACATAGACACAGGCAACAGAGCATGCACTATGTCGGCACTAGTACAGTGTATATCCACCTTTCGCAGCAATGCAGGCTGCTATTCTCTCATGGAGACGATCGTAGAGATGCTGGATGTAGTCCTGTGGAACGGCTTGCCATGCCATTTCCACCTGGCGCCTCATTTGGACCAGCGTTCGTGCTGGACGTGCAAACCGCGTGAGACGACGCTTCATCCAGTCCCAAACATGCTCAATGGGGGACAGATCCGGAGATCTTGCTGGCCAGGGTAGTTGACTTACACCTTCTAGAGCACGTTGGGTGGCACGGGATACATGCGGACGTGCATTGTCCTGTTGGAACAGCAAGTTCCCTTGCCGATCTAGGAATGGTAGAACGATGGGTTCGATGACGGTTTGGAAGTACCGTGCACTATTCAGTGTCCCCTCGACGATCACCAGTGGTGTACGGCCAGTGTAGGAGATCGCTCCCCACACCATGATGCCGGGTGTTGGCCCTGTGTGCCTCGGTCGTATGCAGTCCTGATTGTGGCGCTCACCTGCACGGTGCCAAACACGCATACGACCATCATTGGCACCAAGGCAGAAGCGACTCTCATCGCTGAAGACGACACGTCTCCATTCGTCCCTCCATTCACGCCTGTCGCGACACCACTGGAGGCGGGCTGCACGATGTTGGGGCGTGAGCGGAAGACGGCCTAACGGTGTGCGGGACCGTAGCCCAGCTTCATGGAGACGGTTGCGAATGGTCCTCGCCGATACCCCAGGAGCAACAGTGTCCCTAATTTGCTGGGAAGTGGCGGTGAGGTCCCCTACGGCACTGCGTAGGATCCTACGGTCTTGGCGTGCATCCGTGCGTCGCCGCGGTCCGGTCCCAGGTCGACGGGCACGTGCACCTGTAACGCTGGAAATACATATCCTCCTATTTCCATCTATTGTACTATTATTTTTTTTTCCTTGTTTTGTTACCTCAAGATATGACATTTCTGTCTCTTTATATATTGTAATTGTTTTACTGTTTGTATATATATATATTTATGCACTCATGTCGATGTATAATTGGTTTGTTTCGTAAATATTATTTGTATTTTTACGCTGGGTCTTGCCTAGGGAAAACTGCTATCGAACGATTACGTCGATAGGTCGTGTGACGAATCAAAGTGTGTAGGATCTTTGGTAGTGTTAACTCTGCCGCGTGGAGCGCGGGCTGAGCAGTGAGAGTCTGGCTGGAGTAGCGAGTGGAGCAGGTGTGTTGTGTGACGCTCCCGCGAGTTGCCGCGCTTTCGGGGTTTGGCAGCATGTAATTGCGTTCGACTCGCGATGAGAGTTTCTGACATGGTGTCGCGGACGGGAAGCATTAGCTGGCGCACATCAAGAGCCCGTTTCGCCTGGTGACCGTGTCGAGAAGAAGGCGCGCCAACATCCAGCTTCTGCGACAGCGACGGTCGACAATGAGTGACTGTCGCCACCTCCTCGACCGACGGCTTCAAACCTTCAATCAACCGACAAGGAAGACTGGACGCACGTAAAGTTTTAGAGCTGTATGGCAGACCTCAGCTTTTAATCTTGTTCCATTTTCGTAACTATAATTACAGCAACTTAGCATGAACGTTTGTTGCTCATTGTCCCAATTGCATCACCAAGCAGAGTCCCTTCCTTTTCCGAAATGAACCCGAGTGTCGTTGAAATTCAAACGCCAGCATTAAAGTAATATAGCTAACTCGTTTTCACTGCTTTAATTTCAAAGTTCAATTATGGCATTAATAGCTGGCTACAATATTCAGATTACACAAGCACGAATTAAGAGTGCGAGCTTTGTTACCGTATTTTAGCTTACCTGTGACTGCAGCTCAGCTTGGTACGTACTAAATTTTACTATTGTTAATAGTTCAGAATCATTTAATTCAAGTTCAAAGTTAAATCTCTTGTTTCTAAATTGCGTAGAGTCAAGTTGCTTTTGAAATGATTGTTGAGGTAGTCCAAGACTAACCGTATTTTACTGGATTTCGATGTGCTTCAGAAAGAAAGCTCACTATTAACTTCAGTCACTAAATTAACTTTCGATTTTCCGGTTTTATTAATTCTTTTGCTAAATTAAGTCAGAGTGTAGCGAAATTTGTAACTTCTGACAAACTTTCAGTTTTCACACTACACGTGTCAACCTTCTAGTGTTAATTATATGTGTAATAACCTTTCTTTTTCAGTTACTATAGTAATTGTCCTTAGGACTGGCGACCGTGATTTCCCCCAAATCTCAAATATCTAATTACCGGTAGTTAATTGTTAACGTAACGGCCGCACATTTACTTTCTTTATTAACTTTACCCCTTTTCAAAATTAATTTCCACCAGTTTCATTTGCATTTTTCCTTTCATTTAGATGTAACCCTTTCCTCCCTCTTTGCCGACAGGTTAACTTCGGTGACGATTGCTTTTCCAAAACTCCCATTAGGTACACGCGGTTTCATTTTTCACTGTCATTAAGGTCGGTAAGTGAGGGGGAGGTTACACACCTTCCGCCGACCACTGGCGACAACATCGATGTACTGTGGAGACCTCACGCCCCACGTGTTGAGCAATTCGGCGGTACGTCCACCCGGCCTCCCGCATGCCCACTATACGCCCTCGCTCAAAGTCCGTCAACTGCACATACGGTTCACGTCCACGCTGTCGCGGCATGCTACCAGTGTTAAAGACTGCGATGGAGCTCCGTATGCCACGGCAAACTGGCTGACACTGACGGCGGCGGTGCACAAATGCTGCGCAGCTAGCGCCATTCGACGGCCAACACCGCGGTTCCTGGTGTGTCCGCTGTGCCGTGCGTGTGATCATTGCTTGTACAGCCCTCTCGCAGTGTCCGGAGCAAGTATGGTGGGTCTGACACACCGGTGTCAATGTGTTCTTTTTTCCATTTCCAGGAGTGTATCTAACGAAATAAGCGTCAAACGAAAAAACTACAAAGAACAAAACTTGTCTAGCTTGAAGTGGGAAACCAAATGGCGCTATGGTTGGCCCGCTAAATGGCGCTGCCATAAGTCAAACGGATATCAACTATGTTTTTTTTAAGTAGGAACCCCCATTTTTATTACATATTCGTGTAGTACGTAAAGAAATATGAATGTTTTAGTTGCACCACTTTTTTCGCTTTGTGACAGAGGGCACTGTAATAGTCACAAACAAATGGCTCACAATTTTAGACGAACAGTTAGTAACAGGTAGACTTTTTTAAATTTAAATACAGAACGTAGATAAGTTTGAAGATTTTATTTCGGTTTTTCCAATGTGATACATGTACCTTTGTGAACTTATAATTTCTGAGAAAGCATGCTGTTACATCGTGATTCCCTGTAAACACCACATTAATGCAATAAATGCTCAAAATTATGTCCGTCAACCTCAATGCATTTGGCAATACGTATAACGACATTCCCCTCAACAGCGAATAGTTCGCCTTCCGTAATGTTCGCACATGCATTGACAATGCGCTGACGCATGTTGTCAGGTGTTGTCGGTGGATCACGATAGCAAATATACTTCAGCTTTCCCCACAGAAAGAAATCCGGGGACGTCAGGTCCGGTGAACGTGCGGGCCATGGTATGGTGCTTCGACGACCATTCCACCTGCCATGAAATATGCTATTCAGTACCGCTTCAACCGCACGAGAGCTATGTGCCGGACATCCATCATGTTGGAAGTAGTAACATCGGTAGAACATTACGTAGGAAATCAGCATACATTGCACCATTTAGACTGCCATCGATAAAATGGGGGCCAGTTATCCTTCCTCTCATAATGCCGCACCATACATTAACCCGACAAGGTCGCTGATGTTCCACTTGTCGCAGCCATCGTGGATTTTCCGTTGCCCAATAGTGCATATTATGCTGGTTTACGTTACCGCTAGAACGCGTGCAAAAAAACTGTCATCGTCCCGTAATTTCTCTTGTGCGCAATGGCAGATATGTACACGACTTTCAAAGTCGTCGCCATGCAATTCTTGGTGCATAGGAATATGGTTCGGATGCAATTGATGTTGATGTAGCATTCTCAACACCGACGTTTTTGAGAGATTCCCTATTCTCGCGCAATGTGTCTGCTAATGATGTGCGGATTAGCTGCGACAGCAGCTAAAACACCTACTTGGGCATCATCATTTGTTGCAGGTCGTGGTTGACGTTTCACATGGGGCTGAACACTTCCTGCCGGCCGCGGTGGTCTAGCTGTTCTAGGCGCGCAGTCCGGAACCGCGCGACTGCTACGGTCGCAGATTCGAATCCTGCCTCGGGCATGGGTGTGTGTGATGTCCTTAGGTTAGTTAGGTTTAAGAAGTTCTAAGTTCTAGGGGACTGATAACCACAGTAGTTAAGTCCCATGGTGCTCAGAGCCATTTGAACACTTCCTGCTTCTGTAAATAACGTAACTACCCGGCGAACGGTCCGGACACTTGGATGATGTCGTCCAGGATACCGAGCAGCATACATAGCACACGCCCGTTGGGCATTTTGATCACAATAGCCACACATCAACACGATATCGACCTTTTCCGTAATTGGTAAACGGTCAATTTTAACACGGGTAATGTATCACGAAGCAAATACCGTCCACACTGGCGAAATGTTACGTGATACCACGTTCTTATACGTTTGTGACAGTGCCCTCTGTCACAAAGCGAAAAAAAGTGGTCCAACTAAAACAGTCATATTTCTTTACGTACTACACGAACATGTAATAAAAATGGGGGTTCCTATTTTTAAAAAAAGCAGTTGATATCCGTTTGACCTATGGCAACGCTATCTAGCGGGGCAACCATAGCGCCATCTGGTTTCCCCCTTCAACCTAGACGAGTTTCGTTCTTTGTAGTTTTTTCGTTTGATGCTTATTTCGTGAGATATTTGGCCCAGTCACTATCAATGGGCCACCCTGTATATTGCACACACTTCTATTTTCTAGACAGCTCTGACTTTAAGTTTAGGCCATCTTAGAACACTATAAATGTTAACACATTACTTTCACAATATTTAAGTATTGGGTTGGTGAGTAAGTTCGTAGTATGTTTCCGTAAGTTTAATAAACACAACAGATACATATAACAGACAGTTTAATCAACAATAATATAGTCTCGTTCATTGCTTACAACAGTCTTCCAACGCTTGGGTAACTTTTGGATTGTGCGACTGTAGAAGTCACATGATTTTGAGGCGAAGAACTCGTCGAGCAATGGTCGGAGCGCATTTTCATCCGAAAAGAAAGTTCCTTGGATGTTGTTCGATAGAGAGCGGAGAAGTTGAAAATCTGAGGGCGCAATATCAGGTGAATAAGGTGTGCTCGTAACGACTTCCAAACCCAACTCCTGTATAGTTTTTTTCACAGTCTAGCAGAATGGGAGCGTGCGTTATCGTGGACTAGCATCACTTCACGCAGTCTTCCTGGTCGTTGTTCTTGGACTGCGTCTGCAAGAAATCTCAGCTGTTAACGATAAATGTCAGCACTTATGGTTACACGTCGGAGAAGCAATTCGTAGTTCATCACACCGCGGCTTTTCCACTAGATGCGTAATATTATCTTTTGTGGATGCTAGTAGGTGTCTATACGGAACTTATAGCTTTGTTTGGGCACAATCATTCCTTTCTTTTCCTTGTGTTAGCATAAAGACACCCCTTCTTGTCATCAGTAACGACACAGGACAGGAATGATTGGGGTTACTTACGAGCCAGTTGACGATCTTGCAGAAATGTTGCCGCTGATTTCTGTAATTTTGGCTTAGAGCATGCGGTACCCATACACCCAATTTTTGGAGCTTCCTCATTGCATGCTAATGTCGCACGATGGTGAAATCATCACAGTTCATCACATCTGCCACTTCTTGAGTACTCTGACGTGAATCAATATGGATTAATGGGTTTAAACGAGCTTCATCAACCCAGAAGTTCTTTTTGAACGTGGAGAGTTGGTAATGCCAAAACGATCCTCCTAAAAACGAGAAAACCCCTTTCTTGGCGTGTTCTGTTCAATGGCATCATTTTCACACACGGTGTAAATGTTTCTTGCTCCCTCCGCTGCTGTCATCTCTCTATTGAGCTCAAGCAGAAGAATATGTCGGAAATGTTCTGATTTCTCCATTTTGCACTACATTTTCCAGCGTCTACAGCTCCACTCGCTATCTCCAGATGATTAAATTACAGTACGCAAACTCAAATAGCAACGGTGAAATACAAATAAAAAATGAGAATCGATAAATAAACCCATAGCAACGGAACACCAACATGCAAAACAAAAACGCTACGAACTTATGCACCAACCTAATAGTTAAAGAGCGTATATATTTTAGAAAATGACTCACTAATATTATCTGAGCTAGTCTTTCCGTAGGTTTTAAATCTTTTCAGCATGGAACATTGATATGCGGACTATTTGATGTGTTAGTGTCTTGCTTGACTGCGCAGGAGTGTAGGTAGCAACAGTTTGGTACAGTCTACCTCTTTCCTGTCGTAGCCTTAACAAACTTACGCAGAGAGTTCCTTGCATTAAATTTTCCATTTGTGATTTTATCCTGCCAAAAAATTTAATCTGTTAAAACTGTTGCCACAATTGTAACATCCAGCTTGCACTCTACATTTGTTCGTAAAGCTATAAGCCTCTTACAAATCCGTTTCAGTATATAATTCCACAAGATTAACACAAATCAACAACTGCTTAGGTCCTTCAGTATTATAAAGTTTTACAGCCTGCTGTCACTTCAAAACTGTATGTTCGGGGCACGCGGCACGGACCTCCTATTGTATTAATTTTCCTTAATCGCTTGTGAACTGTCCAGCCTTAGGCACGCTGGTGCTCACTACACTAGATCAGAGCTTCATTGTCTGGCGAAATTCTTCGTTCTCAGTCTATTGAGCATCTCCCTGCACAGACACACTGCAAGAAGAAAGGAGGGAAGGAAGATTAGCATTGAATGTCTCATCGACAACAGGCCTTTAGAGGACATTTAAGGAAGGCTGGGGAAGGAAATCGGTCGTGCTCTTTCAAAAGAACCATCCCGACATTTGTCATCAGCGATTTGCGGAAATCGAGAAACCAAAACCAGGGTGCTCGGACGGGATTTAAACGTCGTGTCCCGGATGCGAGTCCATAGTGCTAACCATTACATTACATCGCTGAGTAGGTTATAAAACTGATAGGTCTGAATCCGAGGATGACAATATACATCGTTAACTGAAACATATTTTTTAACAGGTGCGTCCAGGAGAAAGAAGATTCTGCGTGGCTAGTGCAGTTTCGTAATAGATAAATTTTGTTAAATATTGGTTTTTTAGAGAGAATTAACAGTTCTTAAAAGAAAAGCAGAAAATTCTAGTATGGAAGTGAGTCTAACTTGTTAGATAGAATACTACTAACAGGTTACTTCACAAAAGTTATAGTGGGTTCTGAACAGTCGTTATCACATCTATTGAGAAGATCATGGATTCTCCACAGTATGATCAAGAATGAATAGGCAGTCTCGGTGGCTAAACCGTTTTTTATTTATTTAATTTGTGACGCGTTTCACTCTCACAGGAGCATCATCAGACATCGGCCAAAAGGACTCGAGAACCAGTGGCAAGTTTACAGGAAGTCCCGCAACCACCAAAAATGGTACGTCATCCAGTAAAATTTACAGGACACATCCACCGGGTAAAAGCACTCGAAGAACACTGGCAAGAGTACAGAACGTCTCGCAATCACCAAAAACGCCACGTCATCCAACAAAATGTAGGGGACACATCCACCTGTGTTTACACGTACTAGCTTTTAACACAACGCAGGCATGTTTACAATATAGCCCAGGTGTACAAAGCGTCCTTATGGTACACGTTTACGGTCTCTATTGTATGATGGACAAAGAAAAAACATTGAATGTACATGAGATGATTCTGTAAGAATCCAAAACGAAATGAGAAAGAACTAAGAAGTAGAGGTTTTGGGGGTTTTGTTTCTAACACATATTTTGCATTCAGCCAGGTTAACAAAAGCTTAATTCTTTCTAGTGGGCCCACTGCACAGTGGCGGTTTCTTCGGATAGTAAAATCAATGTAAGTATCTTCATTGTCTTCAGGTATAATGTTCTCTGTATTGTGGCGCTTTAACTGGCCCACGATATTTTGTTACATTTCTCTTTCTGTGTGCAGTTCCTGCAATAAGTTCACTGGACAAAAACATCGTCACTCGGCTTGTCGAAAACAACAGTATCTTCGAATAAAGTTTGAACATAAGAAAATAATGTCGAGTAGTAAATAGCCCATGGCAGAAATGGATGGTACCTCACCTGCTACGTTCAGAAAATAATTCCTGCCCCGCGGAGCGACTTCACGAACAGCGGCCAGAATGAAACGGTAAGAAATGCTCTGCAACAACATTCCTTCCAGAATTGTTGCGCATCTGCAGGGCCTGTGAAATGAGTATTTATAAGAGCTCCCATTTCAAGATGGAGCAGCCGCCACGCTCTGCAACATAGCACGGGAAACGCTTAATTTGGAAAGGTTCAGTGTTTCATGGAATTTACATTTCATGGGAGACAGCATAAGAAAATTGAATGTAAGATCACCAGTCAGACGTCAAATGCACACAGGAAGATGTAAATGCAGAAAATTATTTCAAAGTAACGAAATTACTCCGGACAACTTGAAGGCAACATACCACGTAACTTGACGGTCGTCAGCAGCAAGAATATTTTCTGGACAGTTCCGAGCGTAAAAGACGGAAGAATCTAAAGAGGTACTACAGCTCGAGCAAGCGAATTATGCGCCTGGAGAGAAAATGAAACATTTTAGAACTATAGTCACATCGTGCCCCACGACGAATATAGTCGTTACAGTCAAACATCATTAACTGCGCTAAGAAACAGAACAAGGTGCCTAACATTAAAGAAGAAACACGTCAGTTTGGTATTAAGTATTTAGTACGTGTTTAGTTTAGCCGGCTGCAAAACGTGAGTCCTTTTAGAATTGGAGGAAAAGTCCTTAATTACATGAGAGCGAGAATTAAAAGAGGACGGACCAGTTTAGATCTCAAAGCTGAAAGCCGGTTCATTAAGAAACGTCTTCCACATCATTTATCTTTACGCGAGTTACCGTCGCTGGCGAGCTGCAAAGACACTCTACGCACTGGCTTCGTCTGCTAGTAATGCCATACTCTTTGCCTGCAAAGCGCAGATACATATACAGTAGGGTCAGAAACAGTCTGAAAAGCTTTTAAGCGTGTTGCAGGGTAGGGTGTACTGAGAAGTAACTGTAAAAATATCGATTTAATTAGCACTAAAGTTAGCCAATCAGGCCAATGCGTGCGCAGTCAAGCGGCCATCTACAGACGGTGTCGCCAAAAGAGTTCTTGGTTTGGTTTCCTAAAACGGAACAAGAGACTGATACAAAAATTGGACATTGTAGGTAGTAAGGATCGAACCCGAGCCAAAGCCTGAGCAATCTCCTGCACCATCATCTACGCTATCAGAACAGTTGACTAATTGTGTATGGTGGACCTCTTGAATTTACGCGCTCAACGGCCTGATTGGCTAACTTCTGTGCTAATTAACACGTAAATGGTGGAAAATATCGAATTTGTTTTCTTAGCAATTATTTGTCAGCATAAACTACGCTGCAACACTCTTAGAAGCTTTTCAGACTGATTCTGACCACCTTATACACGCTACTCTTTGAAGGCTGTAACTGACTGACCAATCCTTGACGGGTCGATTGAGATTTGAGCCATGTGCACTGACAAAGACCTGTTTCCGAGATCGCAGGGCCTAGACGCAGCTTGTGTACGCTGCCTGCACGTTCATGATTCTGTTGGTTCAAATTCGACATCTTTGTCTGATGTTTCATTGCGATAACTATTACTGCTTTGGAACCTACAAATATTTGTGGTGAGATCGTTGTAGCTCGTGGACTTTGGCGTAATATTCTACCTATTTATCAGCTTTATAGACGTGCTTTCTTCGTGACCAAGGAAAAATTCGTTATTAGAAGAAGAGACTTTGTTCCACATTCAAGGCTCATTGTCGGTCTTTCATAAATACATCCGTGTAACCGGGTCATGTCTCACGTAGCCATCCCACTTATTTAGTACTAACACGTGATTTAGGAATCGTACGGTATTCCTTTTGTTCTGATTTTGATTATTTGTGGTCATTGTATGCCTCGTGGTCCCAAGGAGGGCTACTGTACCTTCATTACCGAGCTACCGTGTTCTTTCACTGCAATAATAATAAACCATCGAAAGTGGAGAAGGATTTCTGGTCACATGTGTTTAGGGTAATATCAGCGCCAGCAGAAAATGGTATAACAGGATTTGGATTCGTTATGAATAAGAAGGTAGGGCAGAGAGTGAGTTACTGCAAGCATTTCAGTGATACGGTTGTTCTCATCAGAATCTAAAGCAAACCATCACTGTCAACGATAGTTCAGGTATACATGCGGATTTTGCAAGTCGAAGATGAAGATATAGAGGAAGTATATGAGGATATTGAACGGGTAATTCAGTACGTAAAGAGAGATGAAAATATAATAGTTATGAGGGATTGGAATGCATTTGTAAGGGAAAGAGTAGAAGAAAGGGTTACGGGAGAATATGGGCCTGGTACTGGGAATGAGAGAAGAGAAAGACTAATAGAGTTCCGCAATAAATTTCAGTAAGTAATTGTGGATACTACACTCCTGGAAATTTAAATAAGAACACCGTGAATTCAATGTCCCAGGAAGGGGAAACTTTATTGACACATTCCTGGGGTCAGATACATCACATGATCACACTGACAGAACCACAGGCACATAGACACAGGCAACAGAGCATGCACAATGTCGGCACTAGTACAGTGTATATCCACCTTTCGCAGCAATGCAGGCTGCTATTCTCCCATGGAGACGATCGTAGAGATGCTGGATGTAGTCCTGTGAAACGGCTTGCCATGCCATTTCCACCTGGCGCCTCAGTTGGACCAGCGTTCGTGTTGGACGTGCAGACCGCGTGAGACGACGCTTCATCCAGTCCCAAACATGCTCAATGGGGGACAGATCCGGAGATCTTGCTGGCCAGGGTAGTTGACTTACACCTTCTAGAGCACGTTGGGTGGCACGGGATACATGCGGACGTGCATTGTCCTGTTGGAACAGCAAGTTCCCTTGCCGGTCTAGGAATGGTAGAACGATGGGTTCGATGACGGTTTGGATGTACCGTGCACTATTCAGTGTCCCCTCAACGATCACCAGTGGTGTACGGACAGTGTAGGAGATCGCTCCCCACACCATGATGCCGGGTGTTGGCCCTGTGTGCCTCGGTCGTATGCAGTCCTGATTGTGGCGCTCACCTGCACGGCGCCAAACACGCATACGACCATCATTGGCACCAAGGCAGAAGCGACTCTCATCGCTGAAGACGACACGTCTCCATTCGTCCCTCCATTCACGCCTGTCGCGACACCACTGGAGGCGGGCTGCACGATGTTGGGGCGTGAGCGGAAGACGGCCTAACGGTGTGCGGGACCGTAGCCCAGCTTCATGGAGACGATTGCGAATGGTCCTCGCCGATACCCCAGGAACAACAGTGTCCCTAATTTGCTGGGAAGTGGCGGTGCGGTCCCCTACGGCACTGCGTAGGATCCTACGGTCTTGGCGTGCATCCGTGCGTCGCTGCGGTCCGGTCCCAGGTCGACGGGCACGTGTACCTTCCGCCGACCACTGGCGACAACATCGATGTACTGTGGAGACCTCACGCCCCAGCAGCGGATTAACACTCAGTTCACAGTATAGTAGTGATGGACAGTAGGCTGAAGTTTAAGAGACTAGACACGAAGAATCAATGTAAAAAGAATTTGCATACATAAATACTGAGGAATGAAAAGATAGGTTACGCTTGAAGTTCTGTGAGATTATAGATACTTCAATAAGGAATAGCTCAGTAGCCTGTTCACTTGAAGAGGACTGGACATCCCTAAAAAGGGCAATTTCAAAAGTTGGAAACAAAACAGGTAGGAACAAGGTAACTGGGAATAAACCATGAGTAACAGAATAAATACTTCAGTTGATCGACGAAAGAAAGAAGTACAAAAATGTTCAGGGAAATTCAGGAATACAGAAATACAAGTCGCTGAGGAATTAAGCAAATAGGGAGTGCAAGGAAGCGAAGACGAAATGCTTGCATGAAAAATGTGAAGAACTCGAAAAAGAAATGATTGTTGGAAGGACCTGTTCTGTATATAGGAAAGTCAAAACAACCTTTGGTGAGCTTGAAGGCAAGGGTGGTAACATGAAGAGTGCAACGGGAATTCCACTCTTAAATGCAGAGGAGAGAGCGGATGGATGGAAAGAATACATTGAGACTTCTATGAGGGGGAAGATTTGTCTGATGTGATAGGAGAAAAAACTGGAGCCGATTTAGAAGAGACTGGTGATACAATATTACAGCCAGAATTTATAAGAGCTTTGGAAGACTTAGCATCGAATAAGGCACTAGTAATAGATCACATTCCACCAGAATTTCTAAAATCACTAGAGGAAGTGGCAACAAAACGACTACTCACGTCGATGTGTAGAATGTATGAGTCTGGCGATATACCATTTGACTTTCGGAAAAACGTCTCTCACACAATTCCGACGATCGCAAGAGCCGGCATATGCGAGAATTATCACACAATCAGCTTAATAGCTCATGCATCCATGTTGCCGACAACAATAACATATAGAAGAATGGAAAAGAGAACTGAGTATGTGTCAGATGAAAATCAGTTTGCCTTTAGCAAAGGTAAAGGCACCAGGAGGCAATTCTGACGTTGCAGTTGACAATGGAAGCAAGACTAAAGACAAATCAATACACGTTCATAGGATTTGTCGACCTGGAAAAAGCGTTCGACATTGTGTAATGATGAAAGATATTTGAAATTCTGAGAAAAGTGAGAGTATGCTTTAGGAAAAGCCCAGTGATATACAATATGTACAGAGCCAACAGGGAACAGTAAGAGTGGAAGCCCAAGAACGAAGTGTTCGGATTAAAAAGCGTGTAAGACAGAAATTTAATCTTTCGCCTCTTCTGTTCAGTTTTAATCTGTATGTCGAAGAAGCAATGATGGCACTAAAAGGACAGTTCAGGAGTGAGGCTAAAACAGAAGGTGAAAGGATATCAGTGATACGATTCGGTGATGGCATTGCTATCCTGAGTGAAAGTGAAAAAGTACATGATCTGCAAAATGAAATGAACTGTCTAATGAGTACAAGATTGAGAATAAATCGAAGAAAGCCCTCCCGGCTAGCCGCGCGGTCTAACGCTCTACTTCCCGAACGAGAAGGCGTGCCAGCCCCCGGCACGAAACCGCCCGGCGGATTAGTGTCGAGGTACGGTGTGCCTGCCAGCCTGTGGATGGTTTTTAAGGCGGTTTTCCATCTACCTCAGTGAATGCCGGCTGGTTCCCCCTATTCCGCCTCAGCTACACTACGCCGGCGATTGCTGCGCAACCACTGTCTCCGTGTACACGTACACAACAATTACTGTACCACGCAAACATCTGGAGTTACACTCGTTTGGTATGAGACGTTCCCAGGTGGTGGGGTTAAGGGGGGGGGGGGGGGGGGGGGGGGGAGTGGCATCCACTGGGGGCCGAACCACACAAAACCCCTGGGTTCGGTGTGGGGTGGCGGTGGGTTGGGTGGACTGCTGTGGCCTGTTGAGGGCTACGGTGGGATGAAGCCTCTCTGTCGTTTCTATGTCCCCAGTTTCATACACAATACACAAATCGGAGAAAGATGAAAGTAATGACAAGTAGCAGAAGTGAGAATAGCGAGAAACTTAATATCAGAATTGATCGTCACGAAGTAGATGAAGTTAAGGAATTCTGCTATCTAGAAAACAAACTAACCAGTGACGGACAGAGCAAGGAGGACATCGAAAGCAGAGGAACAAATTTCTGAGAATGTACGTTCGGAACACAGCATTGTATGGTAGTGAAACATGGACTGTGGGAAAACCGGATCAGTAGAGAATGAAAGTATTTCAGATATGGTGCTGCAGAAGAATGTTGAACATTAGGTGAACTGATAAGGTAAGGAATGAGGAGGTTCTGTGCAGAATCGGAGAGGAAAGCAATATGTGGAAAACACTAACAAGGGGAAGGGACAGGATGCTAGGACATCTGTTAAGAATTTGAGGGAACTGTAGAGGGTAAAAACTGCAGAGGAAGACAGAGATTGCAATACGTCCAGCAAATAACTGAGGATGTAGGTTGGCACAGGAGAGGAATCCGTGGCGGGCTGCATCGAACCAGTAAAGACTGATGACTCAAAAAAATGAACCATTATCCAAATTTCTCTTTAATTACTTCTCATTCTGAAACCATCCATAATTTATCCTGCTTTCTCAGTCAGCCAGCAAGTGCCGATTTATTGTTCGTCCAAAGTCATGACCGACTTGCGCACACTTAACTGCATACATTCTGCCCTTAGAGAAATAGTTGTTACAGAAGCTGTCATCGGCAGTTTGTACAGTTATTTCTTTGCATGAATGTAAGGACAAGACAGGTCTGAGATGCAGAGACACGTGATGGTTCTTAATATGTCGGGAATAGTGCGATTAATGCTTCTTGCGAACAACATGGAGTCTATACTTCAATAGTAGCCTTGTTTCCCATAGGGCAGCGTTTTATACATTTTCATATCGTGTTAGTAAAATCTGTATACAATGGACGTAGTTTTGCGTTGCTTAAATATATGTTCAAGTTTCTCTATATTTACCGTTCAAAGTATTTATGAAAGTATTTCCTACCTCAAAAGGTATCGTAAAAAGAAGTCAGATCACGTTAATATTCATTTATGGGCCAAATCTTGCATTCAACGGGAAACTTTTCCGGGAATTGACACTGAAGTAATACCAGATAAATACTCAGATTAAATAAAACAAAGGAGTACCCCGTCAGGATTTCGACTTTTAGCGCTTCTGTTTATTCATGCATGTGTGGGAACACTAACCAATTCGGTTCAAGTTCTGTAAACATTTTATGTTTTACCCTGCCAAGTGTCTAATTACGTCTGTCAATCCATAGCCAGGATACTTTGTTTCGTGAATTTTCTGATAAACCTATCATTTAGTTTAGTTCAGATTGTATGATTAGTTCACGTTTAGTCAGTATATTCACTATAAAACTCTTCTTAATCATCTCCTGAAACCAACGTGTTGCTTTTAAGAATATTTAGGTCAGAAAAATTAACATTGTTTTGGCTTTTTTACTTATAATAATGTGAACTTTTTAAAATTTCGTTGCCTGAGAATTGCAAATTACCATAGGTTGCATGCTTTTGTGGGTTATTGTGAAGCAAAAATATCAGCAGAAAGCTTTACTGGGATGTGTTAGCACTTGTTGAAACTGTATTTCGATTATTCAGTCTTTATGTGCACTTCAATTACTCAATGGTTATTTTTGTCTGTAAATGCAAGGAATATTTTTGAGAAAAATCAGTGCAACTTCTTGTTATACGCAACATTCTATTAAACAAAGAAGTTTGCGGGGCAGGGCCTTATTGCATGGTGCAGTGATAATATGATACATATTTCTGTCCACAGCACCATTTTCTGTTGCTTAATGTAGTGATTATTGTATACGTGTGATGTTTCTAATGGTTGCACTAGGGTGTTAGTATGCTCATAATTGTGTCAGTTTCAAAAAATGTTTCATTAATTAATGCTACTAGAAGAATTTGTAGACTCAGTGAATGTTAAAGAAATCAGGAATAAATTTCGTAAAGGAACTGCAGTTATGGGGAAGAAATGCAACTTTAAGTGTTGTTGATGACGTTATACTTCTATCAGAGATGATAATGAACAGGTAATATCAGCTTAGTGGAATGGATGGCGTCTGGGAAAGACGTTGTAAGGTGAAGTAAAGAGCTTATAAATTTCAGACGGGCAATAACGATAGAAGTTTAAATGAAAAAGAGGAATAGAAGTGGGAAGTCTTTTCCTTGTCTGTAGTGCTGCCTTATAAGTAAGCGAAACAAGGACGATAAATAGTACAGACATGGAGACAACAGAAGCTCTTAAAATGTGGTACTACAGCAGAGTAATGAAGATTACATTGGTACAACAGATAATTGATCGAAAGGTAGTGGATAGAAGCGGGGATGAAAGGGACAATATGCCACATATTGACTCAAGTAAGGGATAGGGTGATATGACACGTTCTGATACTTCAAGGAATAGTTAGAGTGGTAATTAAGGGAGGTGCTTGGAGAGATGTAAAAATCTTCGAGAAAGAACAAGTCTGAATACAGTAAGAGGATTCAAATGGGTGTCGGAAAGGCGAACCAAAGATAGATTTATAGGCAGAACACTTATAAGATGCAACAATTCTACTAAAGAGACTGCCTACACTAAGCTTGGTCTGTCCTGTCTTGGAGTACTGCTGTGTGGTTTGGGACACCTACCAGATAGGATTAGCGGAATATGCCGAGAATGTTCAACAAATAGCAGCACCTTTTGTATTATCGAGAAATAGGGGAGAGTGCCACGGATATGATACAGGATTTGGGGTGGACTTCATTAAAACAAAGACGTTTCTCATTGCGGCGGGATCTTCTCGTGAATTTTAAATCACCAGCTTTCTCCTCCGAAAGCGAAAATAATTTGTTGACGCTATCTATGCAGGGAGAAACGATCATCATCAAATAACAAGAAAAATCAGAGCTCACACAGAAAGAAATAGGAATTTGTTTTTTCCAAGCGCTGTATGAGATTGGAATAATAGAGAAATATTGTGAAGGTGGTTCGATGAATCCTCTGACAGGGACTTAAGTGTGATTTTCACAGTATCCATCAACATGTAGATGTAGACGTAGGCTGCGGAAGTTATGCAGAGATTAAGGGACTTCACGGAATACACTAACATAGATAGATGCATAAAATCAGTCAGATTAAAGGCTACATCAAAACAGTCGGTATTAAGCTTTATAAAATACTAAAGTTAACTATTTAAAAAAATTAGACCTAATATCATTATCTTTAATTTTACTGGTCCTCATCGGATTTGGTTGTTTTACAAACAGCATCATACTAATTAATTTGATGATGTTTGTTACATAACCAAAACCTACAACCACAAACACAATTAAAGTTACCTTGGGACAGATACTTTTTTATACACTTCCGTTAATAAAGGCATTTTGAAGGCAACGTATAGCGCCGTCACCTATCGGAACTTCATAAACGTATAGGGGCTGAAGCGAAGCTTTTCCACGATGTCCTACAACAGATTCCGCATTTTTTCAGTCGAAATTGACCGCTAAAAAGTGTATTGTATTACTTATTAAACGCTCCTCATATTAAAGAATTCGCTATTTGCGGAGCAGTTTGCTTCAGATTCTGTGGACAAATGCTTTCACAATCAAAAAGTTTCCCCATTTACGTCTTAGTCATAGCGGAGTGGACCACTCCAGCACACGAGGAAGCAGAAAAGCCTTGTTAACAAACTGCAATGGATTTCACAGTCGAGCGTACCTGTAGCAATGATCTCATCTAGAGGAAAAATCAGGAGATTGTGATTCGCTTATTTCCCATAACTCACCGGCGAGTTTTCATCAACATGTCGTACAGCAAGTCGTCTTGTCACGGGTTGGACTACAAAGCGCGAAAACATCACGAAGACACGCGTACAACTCCGGTGGCAGACGCCACGTCAGAGCCGTTGTGCATCACAGAGTGGTTTACTGTTGAAATTGAGACAAGTCAACCAGCATATTGCATCCTCCCACTCTTAAGACAGTGAAGGTAGAATTAGTGTTGAGCTGATATGGTGGCTTGCCAACTCTTTCTTCTTGCTTCAATCCATTCGCGACATGAAAACGAAAGGGAGACGTAACCGCAGTACTAAAATTATTCTCCACCACATACCGTAAAATGACTTGCAGAGTCTGTATCAAAATTGACATATATTCTGGCAATCTAACTTTTCAAAGGACGGTCTTCATGACACTGTTTACTTATACGCAGATTTTTGCTTATTTAATTTTACATCAATAGCGTGCTGTTCAGCTTCTGAAATGACCAGAAGGACCAAACGACTGTAAATAAATGGATTAAAAAATCCGTCCGCTTTATAATCGGCGCTATCGCTACATTTCAAATGAGAGGTTTCTACTACGTCAGTTATTTTAAGACCAAACGAACCCACCTTACTTTCTATTCCTGGCGCTCACACACGCATTTTAGGAGATCATTGTAACTTCCTACTTGAATAAGAAAAATAAAAGAAACAACCTCACCTACACTCCTGCAATTTCTTGTTAGAGAAACGGCAGAATACCTTCAAGTTCGCTAAATTTAAGGTCGTAAGTATTACCTCTTACACCGGGAAATAATTCACGCAGTCACTTCTTAGACATCAGAGTCAGACCCCAGCTCCGACTGTGGTCTTTCGCATGCATTTATTCCCACGCAGCCACATTTTCACGAACTACGTTGGAACTTCTGTTAAGCCCTATGAATATGCAGATCTGTGCGTGGAATTCGGAGCTCCTCCTCCTTGATTTGCTACACGCCTTAGGCAACTGCCTACGAGACGTAAAAAGCTTAATTTCTAAGATGCGTTCGTGACGATATATTGTGATGTAAAAACAGAATTTCCATGGTCAACAAACTCACACAGCACTGAAGCATATTTCATTCCAATTACAGCACTTTCGAGTTCATGCAAATACTTTCACAATAAAATAATTCGTTCTCACTTTATGAGCGTGCCTTTGAAATGAATATTGCTAATCCCTGAAATTTAAATGTCTGAAAACATGCTTTTGTGTTTACTCGCGGCTGTCTACACCCAGAATAATCCAACTTTACTCACCTACGCACAAAGTACGAGCTGCATGTGTTATTGCGGCAGCAGGAGTATTTGCGAAGCTAATTAGAAACTTTGACTGCAGAATGTCAACCCAGTTCCTGAAGTTTACAGTTTGGAGTGGCGATCCTGGAAAATGCAATTACTGTTTGCAGCATTAAGACCTTTTATGACTCTTGATTCTCGAGCTGAAACAGCCAAAGTTGGAAACAGCTTGCTACGCTTACAATACTTGATTTCTCAGTGTTTTTTTTGCGTTAGTTATACGTCGCGGTAATTTCTCTTCTTCTGCTTCTTTCTGTGGCGTTCCTAACCTCTCGCCTTTGGTTTGTACCTCCTCATACTTCCTCGTCTCTCGTCTTCTCCTCTTTCTTCTTCTTTTTCCTGACCTCTTTTACACCATCTAACCAGGAAACCTTCGGCCTTCCTCTTTCTTCTCTTAGGATAGTACATCAAGGTCTTCTTTGGCAGTCTCTCATACGTCATTCGCACTTCATTCCCATGTCAGTAGATTCAAAATGGCTCTGAGCACTATGGGACTCAACATCTTAGGTCATCAGTCACCTAGAACTTAGAACTACTTAAACCTAACTAACCTAAGGACATCACACACATCCATGCCCGAGGCAGGATTCGAACCTGCTACCGTGGCGGTCGCGCGGTTCCGGACTGAAGCGCCTAGAAACGCTACGCCACAGCGGCCGGCAAACTTTTGCACCAGTCCAGGAAGTAATCCGAAGGCCACATTCCTGCCAAATGTAAGCTGCAATGTTACCAATTCTCCATTACACTGGTGACAGGCAGAAGACGCCTGCTAGCGCGAAAAGTCTCTTCAGCTTGTAACCATAGGAGAAGCTCGCGCAACACAGACGTGGCAGCGCCGGCGTTGGCGCTAGCGTCGGTTGTTACCACTTTGATGGAGACCTGAATTAACAAACGTAAAGGACAATTAGCTACCGATTGCAACTTGAACATCAGATATAAATATCGAGGAATAATTTACGGGGCCCTCCTTTTAAGTAGCTGTCGTAGCAATTTTATGTTATAATGTCTTATAAGAACTGCAAACTAAAAAAAAAAAAAAAAAAAAAAAAAAAAAAAAAAAATATTCTCCAGATGCGATTGGGTACTATAGTATCACCTGACGACGTTAACAGAATGTGTAAATAATATTCTTTTTGCTATTAAATACGTGAAAATAATTTTTATTACGTAGTATTTCTTTGGCCCTACAGCTAACACATAATAAAACAGATGAAACCACAACATGACACTGATTACAAAACGCGAACATCAACAAAGACATTTCATAAACTGCGAATAGCACATTATTTCACCTACATCTATATTTCACAAGCCACATTAAGGTGTGTGATACAGAGCACTATATATACGACTATCATTTCCCCATTGTTTACTCCAGGCGCGAATATTTTGTAGGAAGAACAATTGCTAGTAAACCACTGTGTGCGCAAGAATCTCTCTAATTTTATCCCCGTGGTCTTTCCGCGTGATGTAAGTAGGAAGAATCCATATATTAGCTGACTGTTTATGTGTCGTCAGCTCTTGGTATTATACATCTGTGCATACTGCCATGTAGGATCCCTCTGTTGCAGCGTCTGCAACTAAAAGTGACTAAGCATCTCTCTGAAGCTTTCGTGCTTACTAAATATCCGTGCAACTAACGGTGTTGCTCTTGTTTGGCTTTTACAATAAAAGTTGTCTGGGAGTGGAATCACCGGGCCAAATGAGGACTGAACATAATCATTATTAAGATTTTTATTTACCCTCCTCAGGAAAAATCAGGTCAGCAGGACCTTAACGTATTAAGCCAAACTCCTGCAAAAATTTAAGAACAGTTACTGAAAATCGATCAACAATGTTATCATATATTTCAGTGTATCAAATAACATTTTTTTTGTTAATTCAAACACTTGCCCTCAACTTTCCATAAATCATTCATGGGAACATGAACCATGAAAGTTTAAATTTACAACGAATGTTATTCTGTTTTCAAAAATATACAGTTTTTTTTGAAACTGGTTACTACTGTCGAAATATTTACAGCGAGTTTCAATAAGAGAAACAAGATAAAATTTCACCAATTACACACTGAAGTTTGGATCTGTCCAAAGGTTCTGAGAAAATAGACCACAGACAGTTTCAGAATGTGCTTGACTAAAATACAACAAATAATTCAAAAAGTGGTTCAAATGGCTCTGAGCACTACGGGACTTAACTTCTGAGGTCGTCAGTCCCCTAGAACTTAGAACTACTTAAACCTAACTAACCTAAGGACATCACACACATCCATGCCCGAGTCAGGATTCGAACCTGCGACCGTAGCGGTCAAGCGGTTCCAGACTGTAGGGCCTAGAACCGCTCGCCCACCCCGGTCGGCAAAAACGGCAGATTTACCTAAAAAAGAGTTCATTAAAAGGAAACAAAACAATTAAAGCTACTTGACATGAAACCACCAGACGTCAGACAACGTGGTCCGGACGAACGACCCCGAAATTACTGAGGGCAGACGAGATACGCTCCTCACTACGCTCCTCCTCTTCTACGCAACCAATGGGAATACTCCCCAATGCACAAATATACAATGATAGCATGAGGAACAGGGAAGTAATTTTTAAGGAAAACGAGTAAAACTGAGGTCATCAGATTACACGCTGGCAGCGAAGACATAAGATTTGTGAAAATTCGCTAAAAAATAATAAGGTAAGTGGCCAAGGCAACAAGCCCCACTTACAAATGATAGTAATTAGGTTCAGCAGCCAACCGAGATTCAGCTGCAAATCACGCCAGAAGGCGGAAACGGTAAACGTAGGTGTAAGGGAGACGCGAACAGTTGGCTGATGAAAGTCACCTATGTTAAAAAAAAAAAAAAAAAAAAAAAAAACTTGGCTTGGAAGTATAGCCTGCACCTTTAAGACGCACAAGCTTGCGGGCTTAAAATACTTAAAGAAGGCCACTTGGCTATTTAATTCACGGGGTACTAGGCAAGAAAAATGTTTTGGACGTCATGGTTAGTGACACTGGACATGAAAGAAATTTACAAAACCCAATACCTTAAAACATACAATCAAATCATAACTCTATCACGATTACCAAATGGAAACTATTACGTTTTGATACGAGCGACACGCTCCTCAATCGCCTGACTAGACACAGGAACAGGGGACTATAACAGCAGGAGGTTGAACCTAGTCCGATATGGAAGCAGCAGGACACAGACACGCGCAGGAAGCGAGCCAATCACAATTATTACGCTCGCAGCGGGTAGGAAGATCAGTTTTTACGAACACCGTGCGCCCTCAGCACCGAAGCAAACTGGTAAATAAAATTTCGTCACAGACTTCCAAAACTGAAAAATTTGCGTTCAGAAAGTCTTAACGTTGTGGAGTAAGAAATGTGCAGGAATCGGTATTCAGATAGCAAATGGTCAATCTATTTATCTCGTGTTCTTTGAAGATGATAATGTAGTAGTGGTAGTAAGCTGTGCACTAAGAAAATTGTTAGCATATGATAAGTGGGGACTGAAAGCATATTTTCAAAGGACTAAATGCCTATGAAATGGAGAAAATGTAGGAAGTATAACAGTAGATGGGCAGCTCATCAATATATGTGAAAACTTTGAATATTTGGGCAGCATTCTGTGGGAAGACGGAACAGGTAATTGGAAAACACAGCAACAAGTAGCTCATGGGGAAAAGTAATCCAGAAGCTAAACCCTATGTTATGGTCTTCTAAGACAAGTTGGAAAGACGCTCTACAGAAGCACTGTAGAACCTATAACAATCTATGAAGGCGAATGCAGGGAGCTTACTGGAAAGAAACAAATGAGAGTTGTGTCAGATATCTCCGCGAGGTCGTGTAAGATTTACAACGATTAGGGAGTGACCCAGCCTCGAGAAAGCACCGCATAAAGAAGAACGCCAGCTCTATTGGCATGGGCAGGTGTGGCCGAGCGGTTCTAGGCGCTTAAGTTTGGAACCGCGCGACCACTACGTTCGCAGGTTCGAATCCTGCCTCGGGCATGGATGTGTGTGATGTCCTTAGGTTAGTTAGGTTTAAGTAGTTTTACGTTCTAGGGGACTGATGACCTAAGATGTTGAGTCCCATAGTGCTCAGAGCCATTTTGAATCTACTGACATGGGCATGTAATGCGAATGACGTATGAGAGATTGCCAAAGAAGACCTTGATGTACTATCCTAAGAGAAGAAAGAGGAAGGCCGAAGGTTTCCTGGTTAGATGGTGTAAAATAGGTCAGGAAAAAAGAAGAAGAAAGAGGAGAAGACGAGAGACGAGGAAGTATGAGGAGGTATAAACCGAAGGCGAGAGGTTAGGAACGCCACAGAAAGAAGCAGAAGAAGAGAAATTACCGCGACGTATCACTAACGCAAAAAAACACTGAGAAATCAAGTATTGTAAGCGTAGCAAGCTGTTTCCAACTTTGGCTGTTTCAGCTCGAGAATCAAGAGTCATAAAAGGTCTTAATGCTGCAAACAGTAATTGCATTTTCCAGGATCGCCACTCCAAACTGTAAACTTCAGGAACTGGGTTGACATTCTGCAGTCAAAGTTTCTAATTAGCTTCGCAAATACTCCTGCTGCCGCAATAACACATGCAGCTCGTACTTTGTGCGTAGGTGAGTAAAGTTGGATTATTCTGGGTGTAGACAGCCGCGAGTAAACACAAAAGCATGTTTTCAGACATTTAAATTTCAGGGATTAGCAATATTCATTTCAAAGGCATGCTCATAAAGTGAGAACGAATTATTTTATTGTGAAAGTATTTGCATGAACTCGAAAGTGCTGTAATTGGAATGAAATATGCTTCAGTGCTGTGTGAGTTTGTTGACCATGGAAATTCTGTTTTTACATCACAATATATCGTCACGAACGCATCTTAGAAATTAAGCTCATGGACTCGAGTTTCGTGGCCTTTGCGTGGCAGGTATTTAGTCGATTTTTCCTCAACGCTGCTTTTGTCAGCAAAACCAGTATCTACCATCGAAGAGTGAAGGGGCAGACAACCTGAAACCTGTGCAGGTAACTGGACTGATTGTTTAAATGTTAGTGGGGAGATAGATGAGCGTTTTCAGGGTCCCACTTTGATTTGGGACAAATCCACGCCTCCGTTGCATGGACCCATTTCTAAAGAGTGGGGATTTAGGTTTTGTGCTGTAGTGTGATGCCAGGGAGAGACCAACCCGACCCGCCGCACAGTGAATTTTAAATTGTAACTTGGCCCTGTAAATGAAGGTTATGTGGTTAAAGACAGAAAAATGCACGTCTTCTTCTACCTTGTTGGCGTCTTGTCTGTAATTCATACGCTGTTGAGCAGAAACCTTTTTGGAATGTACTTTGGAAACAATATTACAAAATTCTTTATCTAAGCTTTTGTGTTCAGGGATGGCCTGTTCCGGGAATGATAGCTGAAGGAAAAGTTAGCTTCTTGTTTCTTGTCGAAGGTCGCATCGTCTTACTTACAATGCTAGAGACTCTGTTCACCTACATGAGAGACAAACTTCATTATTTATGCGTGACAAGTGTCGATGCTCCCTGGCACCACACTACAGCAAAAAGCCAAATCCCCACTCTCTAGATATGGGTCAACGCAACGGAGGCGTGGATTTCTCCCAAATTAAAGTGAAATCCTGAAAACGCTCATATATCTTCTCACAGCTCTTTTCTCACACATTATCTTCCCTATTAATAATTCTTTAACGTCTCTTTTTTATTTCCACATGCTTTTGCTGTCCTCCGAATCTTTTATCCTCAGCCAACAGTTACAAATTTTCTTCTTTACTTTCATCTTTTCCTCCGTGTTCTCCGTTCACCATTCTGAGCTTAGTTTTCTTCCTGCGTTTTGTTGATCCAGCGCTTTATATACTGCTTCATGAATGAATCTTTTAATTTGTTGATGTTTTCTTCGGCCTTCCTGCCTTCAGGAAAACTTTTCAGCTTGCTGGCTAGTCTCAGCTTACAAATATATTTAACACTTTCATCTCTGAGACTATTTACTTTATATGTAATAGCGTCGAGGATATTAAAAGAAGTACAATTTTCTAGAGGTAACCTTTCCGCCATGGTGCACAGACAATCTTTGCTCCATTCTTGAAGTGGTCGCAGACACATTCTGGGCCCCTATTTGTCCTTACATCATTCACCCTAAGTCTAATTTTTTTATGTCTTCAACTATTCTTCAATGTGTATTTACTTTTCCGGTGCTGAGGGAAGAAACCATTTAAAATTTTCAAATCCCTGTAGTACTTGTATTTACTAGTCTTTCGTCCTTTGCATTTACGACGACTTCTCCATATCTTCCCACTATTTCATCATCCACCTCTGTATTTTTTCTTCCACTAACATCTCCCTTAAGGACTATATCCTTTTAACGGTTTATCGTTTCCAGGATACAAGTCAGTTCCTCAGAAAACACACCTCTGATTTTGTTCCCAGCGTCATCCGTTGCGGCATACATTCCCTCTGAAGTGCACTCATGTCCATACTTGGAAAAATCCGCAACTATACTTCTTTCATTTATTTGTTCCCAACCCTTAATGCTCTGCTTATCTTTCTTGTGGACGGCTATTGACAAACCCCTCTTGGCCCTCTCCTCCTTCTCGACACTGCTATAGAAATGAACGTAATCTCCCACCATTTGATTTCGCTTCCCCTTCTTTATGTTTCTGACAACACCACAACATAGGTCTTTCACGCTTCCAAATCCTGGAAAACACTTTTCTTGGTATCCAAGCCCTGTACTATATTGCCATATTGCTATAAACAAAATCCATTTCCTTCGCCACGTTCATGTCTGTGTCGTCCATTACTCATCCGAGGTTCTTGACAGATGTCTTGAGCTGCGTATCTGTGTTCTATGATTGCTGGGGAGCGGCCCATCGATTCAACTCCCGCCCTGGAGAACCGGCCGATAATAGGGGCTGCCATTCCCTAGGCAGTCTGCCTTTTCGAGCTTTTGAGCTCTGCCTGCCCGATTACACAGGGAGGAAAAACAGGACAGGATAAAAGAAAGAAGGAGCGTTGTGAGACATACATTGCTTGGTTCCTCCACAGAGGCCTGCATGACTTGGCAGACCCTGCCTGTGGCTACTCTACCGCCGGTATAACATCCTGCTTCGTCAGGGCACACAAGCCTTCTCGCTCGCACGGACAGTGCTTAGGTAAGACGAGATATTCTAGAGCAGAAAATTAGCATTTCAAATAATCAGTCAGCACTCTTCCAGTCGTAGATTAATTTGTTAAACCAAACAAAACAAGAAAAGTATTATATAGATAATTTCTTTAATCACACCAGTGAGAAGGCCTTTTACTGTGGTGATCGATTTATTATGCTTCGCTGCTTGATGAGTTGATTTACACTAATTAAACTTAGTAATTTCAATTAATGTAATCCGGCGTGGCGAACTGCAACCAGGCAAGCTAATTAAAGTGACTGAAGGTAATCTTCTCGCTTGTCAGGCAGCATTATGTTTCTTCTACAGGGCCGACGTTTCGACCCTTCTGCTAGGATCTTTTTCAGGAACTTGTGCTATCCTCTGAATATCATAAGATCCCGAAGAAGATCCCATTAGAGTGGACCAAACGTCAACTGTGTAGAAGAAGCAAGACGCAGTCTCACAACCCAGAAGGTTCTATCTTGCGATCTGAAGTTTTCCCGGCTTATTTCCAATTTGAACAGTTCTCGGGTATCCGACTGGGTAGCGTCGTAATTTCTCCACAATAGATTACATTAGATTAGATTAGATTAATACTAGTTCCATGGATCATGAATACGATATTTCGTAATGATGTGGAACGAGTCAAATTTTCCAATACATGACATAATTAAGTTAATTTAACAACATAAGTTAATATAACAACGATTTTATTTTATTTTTTTAATTTTTTATAATTTTTTGTTTGGTTTTTTTTCTTTTTTTCTTAATTTATATCTAAAAATTCCTCTATGGAGTAGAAGGAGTTGTCATTCAGAAATTCTTTTAATTTCTTCTTAAATACTTGTTGGTTATCTGTCAGACTTTTGATACTATTTGGTAAGTGACCAAAGACTTTGGTGGCAGTATAATTCACCCCTTTCTGTGCCAAAGTTAGATTTAATCTTGAATAGTGGAGATCATCCTTTCTCCTAGTATTGTAGTTATGCACACTGCTATTACTTTTGAATTGGGTTTGATTGTTAATAACAAATTTCATAAGAGAGTATATATACTGAGAAGCTACTGTGAATATCCCTAGATCCTTAAATAAATGTCTGCAGGATGATCTTGGGTGGACTCCAGCTATTATTCTGATTAGACGCTTTTGTGCAATAAATACTTTATTCCTCAGTGATGAATTACCCTAAAATATGATGCCATATGCAAGCAGTGAGTGAAAATAGGCGTAGTAAGCTAATTTACTAAGATGTTTATCACCAAAATTTGCAATGACCCTTACTGCATAAGTAGCTGAACTCAAACGTTTCAGCAGATCATCGATGTGTTTCTTCCAATTTAATCTCTCATCAATGGGCACACCTAAAAATTTTGAATATTCTACTTTAGCTATATGCTTCTGATCAAGGTCTATATTTATTAATGGCGTCATACCATTTACTGTACGGAACTGTATGTACTGTGTCTTATCAATATTCAGTGAGAGTCCATTTACAAGGAACCACTTGGTAATTTTCTGAAAGACTATATTTCGGCAGACATACACGCTGCCATCTTCAGGTGGTTCCTGACGAATGCTGTGCTGCTCCTCTCGGCGCCCTATATATACTAACATTTTTATCAGTAATGTTAGAAGGCCAACCGGAGTGGCCATGCGGTTCTAGGCGCTACAGTCTGGAACCGCGTGACCGCTACGGTCGCAGGTTCGAATCCTGCCTCGGGCATGGATGTGTGTGATGTCCTTAGGTTAGTTAGGTTTAAGTAGTTCTAAGTTCTAGGGGACTGATGACCACAGCAGTTAAGTCCCATAGTGCTCAGAGCCATTTGAACCAGTAAAGTTAAAAGACTTAGCGAGCTAAGCATGGCTCGTGTTCGTGCCATATCTCATCCTGTTTTTACTTTACTACCACCTCGTTATGTTAATTTCAATTACTGGCGTCACTGAGTTGCCACCGTGCCTGCCCGTGAGCGGCAACTCGAGTTGGCGAAAGTTTGGCCACCATCCGGTGGAGTTTAACTGTATTTTGATTATTTCTAATCCAAGTGCACCAGCGGAATTTTCCGCCTTGTGGCCGTTAGCGTTGCGGTTACCTGCCCTGGCCACTGACGTAAAATTCAGGCAGTGTCCTTTCCATACCGTGTTGTCGCTGTCCAGCACTTGTGGGTAGTTTTAACAGCTTATGCTTACTTGGTTGTGGGCGGCTAAGCCTTTTTGGTTTTGGAGTTCCTTGCGTATTGGTCGGGTGGAAAGCAAGTCGCCTTGTCGGTGGGTCCGTTGACTGTCTCTTGGTTGGGTTGCTGGTGGACCGGATATAGTTGGGCCGACTACCTGTCTCCCCTAAGCAAACGTTAATATTTCAAGTGCAGACCGACCCCCGGAAACTTCTGAGCGCCGCTGGCTGCAATGCCTTTTCTTTCATATTTGATGGTTTGAATTTCTATGCTCTTAGTTGGGTTTTAAATAATGGGCCTTCAGCCGTATTAAAATTGAAAGTTCCTTACTTGTCAAGTCTTGCATTGTTTGGGCATTCAGCCTCATTTAAAATATTTTTGTATAAAGCTTTTGGGCTTATGCCCTTTGAAAATTTATTGTAGTTGTGTTTTTCAATCATGGGCCTTCAGCCGTCTTAAAATGTAAATTCCTTACTTATTAAATCTTAGAGTGTTTGGGCCGTCAGCCTCATTTAAAAGCCTTGGGCTTTCTGCCTTGTAAAAATTTATTGTAGTTGTATTTTGAATCATGGGCCTTCGGCAGTTTTAAAAGTAAAATTCCTTATTGTTAAGTCTCAGATTGTTTGGGACTTCAGCCTCCTTTTCTTAAAATTATTTAAGGGTAGAGCTTTGGGCCTTCTGCCTTTGAAAATTTATTGTAGTTGTGTTTTTAAATCGTGCGCCTTCAGCCGTTTAAAATTAAAGAGTTTGTGCCCTTAAGCCTTAAGATTGTGTGACATATTCAGCCGATAGTTAAGCTCGGAAATTTGCGCTGTAATGTTTGAGCAACTAAATAAAGGTTTATGTGTTCGAGTGTAAATGACAGCCGCTCATTTTTGGCCCCTTTCCACAATTCCAACTACCTGTTCTGTCCTGCTGATTTCACCAGGCGTTTCACTTAGTATGCCAGCTGCATGAATGTTATGATGTTACCTTGTGACTGTTTTTATTTTCACAAAAAATATGTTTTGACCCACAACTTAGCGGATATTTATTACCCATTAAAGCATTAATTAATATCTTACTACATTTAAACAAAAAGAACAGACATCTTCCATTCATAAATCAAGATTAATAAGCAAAAAATGCCAACTTCATATACAATAACTTAAAGGGTTTCTTTGTAGTATGCTAGTAATCAGTGACTTTGACACACTGGAAGGCGGACTTTCGCTCGGTTACATTAATGTATTCCATTACCTGGCGGTGATCTTCTTGTTGTTGGCCACACTATATGTGGCAGAGGACAATATCTGTGGAGTGGGGGTGGTACGTATAGCTCACATTGCAACTATGCTCAAGCTGTGCGGGACATTGCATCTTACAGCAAAGACTGTAACAGTCATTGCTTAATCCATGACCAACCTTCCAGCAGAAGTACCTCGCGTCAGACGCAGAAGCAAAATCTCTTTCACTACGAGTATATCGAAGTCTATTTTCCACATTGGAGTTCTAAAAAATTCGCCATATGTGTTTTCTTTCGTTTAAATGGCCAGTTCCGTATACTTGTTCCGCCAATTGAGTGATTTATTTCCAAATTGATTGCTATATTTGTAATGTCTTCTTTTCTCAAGCTAAAAATACACCCTACCAAAAAATTATCCCTCTAAAAGCAATCTCTCAGCTTCTTATAAAAACACAATGTCTCGAAGGTTTATTCCTCTTGAGCAATGGTCTGGATCGCCTGCTGTACTGCCATCTGAAGACCCGTAACTACAACACAGCTCTTAGTCCAACCTGTAGCGTCACTGAATCACTGAATCAATAACTGTAATCTTTCATGTGTGAAGGCCTTACCTTTCCCAGACACACTACAATAGCAATGCAGATTCAGCTGTGTATTGCTGGTGCAAGTACGGTTAAATATTTGTTTGGCTCTGTCTCTCCATTGTCTTACAGAATACTATCACAGTAACTGTGCATTTTTTTAAATAAAATAAAAAGTTGTGCCTGATGTACGATGCAGATTAAACAATGTTAGGTTGAATATACAGGGTGTAAAGAGTATAACGCAGGTATTTCTATTGGTGACCGAGGATGGTGTACTGAACAACATTACATCAGCATTTACTTCATTCGCAGATTAATCATTATAACTGTTGTGACGTAACAAGACTGTTACGCCACACTGAAGTAGCCGAAAGAAAGGCACGCGTACACACACGCCGACTGGCGTCAAGTCTGGAACAGGATAACTATTGAATGGTAGCAAGAAAAGTACGTAGCTGCTTTATACTTAACTTTAATGACTCCTTGTGATACATCTCTCTTGACTATACAAATGCGACTCGTAAGATACATGCACTGTTACAATTGGCGCCTTGCTAATGGACTTAGCAGAAGGCTATTCTAACTGTCTCTCGGCAAATGAGAGGAAGGCTTCGTCCGTATTGTCGCTAGCAATGTCGTCGTACAACTGGGGTCGAGTGCTCTATCGTATCTCGGGACCTGCCTTGTGGTGGCGCTAGGTCTGCGATCACACAATGGCAACACACGGGTCCGACATGTACTAAATGGACCGCGGCCGATTTAAGCTACCACCTAGCAAGTGTGGTGTCTGGCGGTGACACCACATTCCTCCCCCGCAAATCGGCGAACGGTCGTGTTATAAGGCTTCCGCCCGCCGTGGGGAGGACCCCATGGTGACGTATGCGATGAGGTGGGGAGCCTAACAACAGGCAAGGCTGTGCCACCCGCACCCGGCCATTCGGTCCGAGGGGAGCTAGGAAACGCCTGAAAACCTAGTCCAGGGTGCACGTCAACATGCGGCGTATGCGCCCGGAAAGAGACAGGAGGGGCCGAAGGGTCGACCGCCATTGCGTCGGTGTATCCGACGCGCGATGACGTCATGTGGTCCGGAGCGGGCGGGAGTTCCATGGCGGAGGACAGCTGGTCACGGGAAGCGATCGGCGGTGCGGGACCCTGGGAGGCGCTTGGCGGCTGCAGCGAAGCGTCGAATGCGGGCGGCGCCGGCGGGAGAACAGGCGGCGGCGGCGGCGGCGGCGGCGGCGGCTGCTGCGGCGGCGCGTCGCCATGGGGCAAAATGGAAGGCATCGTCGGTAACACCTGGGGATGAGGCGAGCCAGTAGATGGGTCCCCAGGGCGCTGACCGGACGGCACCGTCGCTGAAAGCAGACGGGGAGCGGCAGAACCCGTGCGACGACAGACGCGCAGCTGATTGAGATGCCGACGCACCTCACCAGAGGCCCCCAAAACCAAATACATCGCGCGGCCGAGGCAGCGAAGAATGCGCCCTGCGAGCCAACGCCGTGAACCTCGATAGTTGCGATAAAATACAACGTCGCCTGGAGCAAAAGCAGGAGTCTGCCGCTGCACAGGAACCTGATGCGGCGGATGCAGCAAAGACATCAAGGTGCGATGAGGACGACCGTGGAGCAACTCAGCCGGCGAGCGACCATCTCGGGGCTGAGAGCGATACGAAGACAAGAAGAGCAACAATGCGTCCTCCCGAGAATGCGACTCTTTCAATTTCAACATCTGTGACTTGAAAGTCCGGACCAATCGTTCAGCGGCACCGTTTGACTGAGGCGAAAACGGCGCGGATGTCAGATGTTTAATACCATTGGCCTGGCAGAATGACTGAAATTCTGCGGACATGAATTGTGGGCCATTGTCGGAAACAATAGTCTGCGGAAGACCTTCAATGCAAAAGATAGCAGACAACGCTTGGATGGTGGCGGAGGACGTCGTGGAAGACATCCGGACAACAAAAGGAAAATTACTGAAGGCGTCGACCAGAACCAACCATCGAGCATTCCAGAATGGACCAGCAAAATCAATGTGCAAGCGTTGCCAAGGGGAAGTGGCTTTTGGCCATGCAAAGACTTTCCGCGGCGGTGGGGATTGTTGTTCGGCACACGCCATGCAAGAAGAACACATATTCGTAATCGCAGCATCGATGCCGAACCAAGTACAGTGCTGGCGAGCAAGTTCTTTCGTTCGCACTATACCCCAATGTCCTCGGTGAAGAAGCCGTAAAACAGAGGACTGTAACGAACGTGGGACCACTGCTCTGGACTGATCATTATCAGAACGCAACAACAAAACACCACGTCGAACAAAAAGTCTCTCCTTGTGAGCAAAAAATCGGCGAACCAACGGATCCTCGATCCGAGACTTTGACAAAGGCCATTGCGTAGCAACAAAACGCAAAACGGTAGCAAGGACTGGGTCAGCAGCTGTGGCTGTAGCGACACGACGAAAATCAATCGGAAACGATTCGACCACTTCATCGGTTTCCGAATCAATGAACATGCAAGCAAGTTCGGAAGAATCGAATGCTTTATCCCCAGCAACAGGCAAACGGGACAACGCATCAGCGTTGCCGTGCTTAGCAGTGGACCGATACAAGATATCGTAGCGGTACTGCGAGAGGAAAATAGACCAGCGAATGAATTTCTGCGCTGTACGCGGAGGTACAGGCTTGTTCGGATGAAAAAGCGATGTCAAAGGTTTGTGGTCTGTGATGATGGTAAAGTGACGACCATACAAGAAATCATGGAACTTAGTAACACCAAACACGAGAGCCAAAGCTTCTTTCTCTATCTGGGAATAATTTCTTTGCGCAGATGAGAGCAATTTTGACGCAAAGGCAATAGGGCGATCATGCGAGCCAACCTTGTGCGCAAGCACAGCACCGATCCCGAAATCCGATGCATCTACCATCAACAAAAGGGGTTTCCGGGGATCGAAAGGCGTAAGGCAAGTATTAGAAAGCAACGCCGATTTCAACTGGCGAAAGGCGCTCTCGCATTCCGTCGTCCAGACGAACGGAACACCCTTACGGCGTAAGCGATGAAGCGGAGCGGAAATGGAAGAGCCATTGCGCACATATTTATGATAATAGTTAATTTTACCCAACACACTCTGTAGCTGTTTCACATTTTGAGGGGAAGGCAAATCTTGTATGGCACGGAGGTGCTCTGGACTCGGATGTATGCCTTGGGCATTGATGACATGGCCCAGGTATGGTAAGTCACGAGCAAAAAACACACATTTGTCCTTCCTCAAGCGAAGACCATTTTGTCGCAAGACCTGAAATAACGTTCGTAGGTTCGCAAGATGATCTTCTTCTGTCTGTCCGGAGATCACTATATCGTCCAGATAGTTTGCTGCAGTAGGGACCGAAGCACAAATAGTTTGTAAATATTGCTGAAACAATGCAGGGGCGGATGCACACCCGAACGACAGTCTTTTGAACCTGTACAATCCAAGATGCGTGTTAACCACCAATACGCTTTGGGATTCGTCGTCCACCGGTATTTGCAAGTACGCATCGGCGAGATCCAACTTTGAAAAATATTTTCCCGGGCACAGTTTAGCAAAAAGATCTTCCGGGCGGGGCAAAGGAAAACTAGCAGTCACTAGTTGTGGATTCACTGTGGCCTTGAAGTCCACGAAAAGTCTCAATTTTCCGGAAGGTTTTGGCAAAATTACTAAGGGTGAGGCCCAGAGAGAAGCTTGCACACGTTCAATTACACCCTGTGATTCTAGACCGTTTAATGTTCTTGCGACCTCATCACGCAATGCGTGGGGAACATTGCGCGCTCTGAAAAATTTCGGTTGCGCGTTTACTTTCAGTTCCAAATGTGCTTCATAGTTTTTAGCGCAACCTAAGTCCGGTGCAAAAATGTCTGCAAATTCGTCACACAGACGAGAAACACTGTCTGAACGCACAGTTTGATTCACTGATAGGACCTGATTTACAATAGACATGTTAAACAACTGAAATAAATCTAAACCAAACAAGTTCACTGCAGTAGAAGAACGAAGAACGTAAAATGACACATGTTTTGTTTGTCCCTTGTATGTTGCAAGAAGGCTGCACTGTCCTAACACAGGAATTTTCTGTCCTGAATATGTGGTTAGCTTAACATTTGCGGCACGCAACGGAGGTGCGCCCAGTTGTTTGTACGTGTCGTGATTGAGCAATGAAACTGCAGCTCCGGTATCGAGCTGGAATGGTACGACCTTGCCATTAAAGTCCAAATCTACAAAAAGTTTATTGTCCTGCTGACGACAAGAGCGACTGTCTCGTGCAATTTGAACAGACACTGGTACAGAAGCACTTGCTAATTGACGTGATTTCCGGCGACGTCGACGCACAGTTTTCGTGGGACGAACACAATCACTGTTAGAGAAAGTGACACTGGACGAATCGGAATTAACGACATGAATGTCCATGGGCGAAGGTCCACGATCCTGAGTGTCCTTGGTTCGATTCCGGCGCGAAGCAAAGGGCCTGGAATGATTGTGATTGTCTGATCGGAGCTTTTTCTGGCAAACACTTTGAACATGTCCTTTCCTATTACAGAAAAAGCAAATAGCTTGGCGTGACGGGCAATGTTCACGCGAATGTCTAGTAGCACACTGCATTTGTGTGCTGGCGCGGCACACCTGGTTTAGCGCGCGGCGGCAGCTGCGTTTGTGTGCGCGAGGGCAGTTGACCGGGCCGCGCAGCTCGCCCGGCGGGCCGGTTAATGTTGCACACTGCTGGCGAAGTTTCAAAAGATTCCTGAGCACAGTCAAGTGTGTCTTGTCTATCCAATATGTCTGTCACTTGTTGAAGGGAGGGATTAACTAGTTTCAAAATTTGCTCCCATATGCGAACATCAGAAACGTTTTGTGCTATTGCATCATGGACCATTGTATCTGAATAAGAAAGGCCACAGTCACAGTCAAAGGCACAGTCCCTAGTAAGTCCTTGCAATGTTGCTACCCACTCCCTATTAGTTTGACCGGCCGTACGTTTTGTACGAAAGAACGTATACCGTTTTGCAACCACAGTAACTGTTTCTTTGAAATAGGCATCTAAAGCAGACAAAATTTCCTCGTAGGACAGAGTTGCTACGTCGCGTCGGGGAAACAATTTCACTATCACACGGTAGGTGGACACACCGACACAAGAAAGCAAAAACGGCTGCCGCTCATTACCTTGAATTCTGTAGGCGGCGAGATGGAAGGCGAACTGTCGGGACCATTCTGGCCACGACTCGTGGTTTTGATTAAACTGGCGAAACTGCGGTGCAACAGCATGGTGTGGCTGCGGGAGCGGTGAAGCGGCGGCTGCCGCATCGGTTTGAGTGGCACGTTGACCCTGGACGAGCTGTCCAAGGGCATCCAATAACGCCTGCGTCTGCTGATTCTGCAAGCGATAAAATTCGGACAGTACATCTGGCGAAGCCATGACACAAATAAATCAGAGCAAAGCAAGGAGAAAGAACACGAGCCTTTAAGCCTCGTCGCCAATCTGTTGTGACGTAACAAGACTGTTATGCCACACTGAAGTAGCCGAAAGAAAGGCACACGTACACACACGCCGACTGGCGTCAAGTCTGGAACAGGATAACTATTGAATGGTAGCAAGAAAAGTACATAGCTGCTTTATACTTAACTTTAATGACTCCTTGTGATACATCTCTCTTGACTATACAAATGCGACTCGTAAGATACACGCACTGTTACAATTGGCGCCTTGCTAGGTCGTAGCCATGGACTTAGCAGAAGGCTATTCTAACTGTCTCTCGGCAAATGAGAGGAAGGCTTCGTCCGTATTGTCGCTAGCAATGTCGTCGTACAACTGGGGCGAGTGCTCGTCCGTATCTCGGGACCTGCCTTGTGGTGGCGCTAGGTCTGCGATCACACAGTGGCGACACGCGGGTCCGACATGTACTAAATGGACCGCGGCCGATTTAAGCTACCACCTAGCAAGTGTGGTGTCTGGCGGTGACACCACAATAACTATTAGGAGTAGTATGTCTTTAGGTTGTATACTACCTCCAAGTATATATGGCAAGAGCAAGCCACTGACTCTTATTTTCCCCAGCGCAGCAGGCCAAGTGTTGAAGTTTGGACACGTGGACACAAAATGGTTAGTTTATACTGACAGGCATAATGCACTTAATGTGGGAAGACTCTTCGATGCAGAGAAAAAAACAACGCACTAATGTGTGTACACATTAAGGTACCATATATAAAAGTATCTGCACTTATACCTGTTAGACCCTGTGTTGTTGTGGTCTTTAGACCTGAGACTGGTTTGATGCAGCTCTCCATGCTACTCTATCCTGTGCAAGCTTCTTCATCTCCAAGTAACTACTGCAGCTTACATCCGTCTGAATCTGTTTAGTGTATTCGTGCCCTGCTCTCCCTCTAAGATTTTTACCCTCTGCGCTTTCCTCCAGCATTAAATCAATGATCACTTGATGCCTCAGAACTTGTCCTAGCACCCGATCTCTTCTTCTAGTCAAGTTGTGCCACAAATTTCTCTTCTCCCCAGTTCTATTCAGTACCTCCTCATTAGTTACGTAATCTACCCATCTAATCTTCAGCATTCTTGTGTAGTACCACATTTCGAAAGATTCTATTCTCTTCTTGTCTAAACTGTTTATCGTCCGTGTTTCAGTTCCATACATGGCTACACTCCATACAAATACTTTCAGAAAAGACTTCCTGACATATCTATACTCGATGTTAACAAATTTCTCTTCTCCAGAAACGCTTTCCTTCTCATTGCCAGTCTACATTTTATATCCTCTCCGCTTCGATCATCATCAGTTATTTTGCTCCCCAAATAACAAAACTCATCTACTACTTTAAATGTCTCATTTCCTAAGCTAATTCCCTCAGCATCGCCTGATTTAATTCGACTACATTCCATTATCCTCGTTTTGCTTTTCTTTATGTTCATCTTATATCCTCCTTTCAAGGCACTGTCCATTCCGTTCAACTGCTCTTCCAGGTCCTTTGCTGCCTCTGACCGAATTACAATGTCGTCGGCAAACCTCAATTTTTAATTCGTACTCCGAATTTTTCTTTTCTTTCCTTTACTGCTTGCTCAATATACGGACTGAATAACATCAGGGATAGGCTACCACCCTGTCTCATTCGCTTGCCAACCATTGCTTCCCTTTCATACCCCTCGACTATTATAAAGGCCATTTGGTTTCTGTAAAAATTTTAAATAGCCTTCCGCTCCCTGTATTTGACCCCTGCCACCTTCAGAATTTGAAAGAGAGTATTCTAGTCAACACTGTCAAAAGCTGTTCGTAATAGCTTACTCGCGCTCCTATTTTTTATTCATTATTAAACCTACTCCCGCATTACCCCGATTTGAGTTTATATTTATAACCCTGTATTCACCTGACCAGAAGTCTTGTTCCTCCTGCCACTGAACTACACTAATGCCCACTATACCTAGCTTGAAGCTATCCATTTCCCGTTTTAAATTTTCTAACCTACCTGCCGATTAAGGGATCTGACTTTCCACGCTCCGATCCGTAGAAAGCCAGTTTTCTTTCTCCTGATAGCGACATCCTCCTGAGTAGTCCCCGCCCGGAGATCCGAATGGGGGAGTATTTTACCCCCGGAATATTTTACCCAAGAGACCCCTCATCATCATTCAACCAAACAGTAAAGCTGCATGCCCTCGCGAAAAATTATGGCTGTAGTTTCGCCTTACTTTCAGCCAGTCGCAGTACCAGCACAGCAAGGCCGTTTTGGTTAGTGTTACAAGGCCAGATCAGTCAATCATCCAGACTGTTGCCCCTGCAACTACTGAAAAGGCTGCTGCCCGTCTTCAGGAACCACTCGTTTGTCTGGCCTCTCAACAGATACCCCTCCATTGTGGTTGCACCTAAGGTACGGCTATCTGTATCGTTGAGGCACGCAAGCCTCCCCACCAACGGCAAGGTCCATGGTTCATGGGAGGAGTATGTGCAGTAATCTAAATAATGTTTCCCAACGACTTTAAATTTCAATAATAATTATCCCACTTTTTCACACACTCTGTGAGCCGTCAGGCCTTCCCTGGCCTGCCTCTTCTCATTGTTTCTGATATGCAAATCCAATTCATAATTCGACAGACGATTTACACAACGATTGAATTTTTCTCTGATTAAATAAGAGAGTAGTAGCAGTGACTGTAGGGTCAGATAACCCTCTTCTCTATTTAAGAATATAGGCTTACGTAGAGGTCCTATTTCGCTTGCGAAATGCTGTCTCGGTGGAATGGTGAGAGCGCACGCGAGTAGCTGGCCTGTAAACTCCAGCGGCTCATCGTCGCAAAGTGGGTTAGACGCACAGTTGGCAGGTGCACCAACAAAAGGCAGAGACCAGTGGCTGCACCAAACTGCTCAGATATGCGCCCAGCAAACGTATTCTGGTGTTGCGTCACTGTAGGGGCTTGAGCCAACTATCGCCACCTAAATAACAATTCGAGAAGAGTCGTCCCACATTAACACGGCACCCAAGCGAATCATTTCATGAGAGGAACAATCATCTTTATTTTTCGGGTTTTCTACGATAACATGATCTGTCTTTTCAAATTCGTTGTATATTCGGCTAATTCGCGGAAGACAGATGTAGGGGGCACATTTCTACAGACATCTACCTCTTCTTTCCGTCCGAAAGGAAGTAAAATATTCCGACGGATTACCTGTGTATCTTTTTCACAATCAGATGCACAGGCTACCGTCTGACATCACGACAGAGGGGTGGATGAATTTCGCTACCCACATACAGAAAGAAACGTCCTGAAAACTCTTGAGAAACAAACACCTGATGAAAAAGCCATAAACAGTACACACAAAAAACTGAAACAACGTAATGCGCTCATCACTAAGACAGAGTACAATGAGAAAAAAATCTGGGAAGAAAATAATGTAAACAAACTAACCAGTGATTTAACAGAAAGATATCAAAGAAACCTCAAGACATTCATCAATAGCATTACACACACTCTCACATAAAATCAGACAAAGGAATCCACACAGCTCCACCTTAACAAGCTATCCAAAAGTCCACACACCAAATACTCTAGACAGACCAGAAAAGGTTCATCAGTTTTACTAGTGAGGCACATCACCCATTTCTCTTAAAACCTAAAGTACATAAACAATACAAGCCTCAAAAACAGAGGAGGTGAGAGAAAATTAAGAATGTCAATATCCTTCCAAAATCGAGACTCATATCATTTGACATTACATCCATGTACACACCTATACCCACAGGAGAAATTACAAGTATCACAGAAGAACTGCTGAAAACAAGAAAGTCCCAGACACACAAATAAATGAAATGTCTTCCGTCCTAAGGCTAATCACAAAACTAAATTATTTTACTTGCAACAACAACTTTTATTTGCTACCCCTAGGGTTGCCCATCAGAGGAACCCTGGCCAGCATTATCATGCATCTTACAGATAATATAATATTCAACATTAGGAAACAAAAGGGGTATAAAATAGTATACACTACCGATATGTCGATGACATAGTTTGTCTCAAAGTAGGATAGAAGAGCTAAACAATAACATTATCACAGTACAATCATAAATTCACTTCACAGTGGAAACTGAAGAAAACAAGAAATTAAATTTCTAAATTTCCTGGGCCTTATTGGTGATATAGATAACATAATATTCCAACACTGTGGAACAAAATGGGTATAAAATAGCACACAGTACCAAAATGTGGATGGCATAATCTGTCTCAAAGGAGGGTAGAAGAACTACAAAATAACAGCATGCCCTCAAATACCCGTCACAATAGAACCTGAAGAAAGCAAGACACTAAATTTCCGGGAACGAATGAAGACAAGAAGCAATGTAAATTTGAATACCGGTATTGTTTAGTTCCTTCAATACCTGAAAACATCCATCTTCTGATGATCTGTCAAAATATTAAGTCCCTTAGGAAGTCCCACTCAACTACATGTAGAGCCAGTTTAAGGCCCGAACACTTAAGTGGCTTCTTGGGGCGTTAATCTGAGAGTGCTAAATTTCTGTACAGGCTGCAACATAATCAACAGCGCAAATTACACAGAAGACTACGCAGGATAATAAAAGCAAACACGTTACAGTAAATATGTGCCGCAAACCAGCAATTTACGAGATAGTTACAAAAGTGGTTTTACAAGACACAGCTGACTTCACAATAAAGTATTGTCTTTGTAGCATATATGTATCTGAAGTGCAAACTTTTCGATCAAGTCCCCATCTAACTTCACCCAAGAACCACAAACAGGTCTACAAAACATCAGCAAACTGCATGCTACAGTTTCCGTTCCATATGCCGTCCTCACATGACATTATTAATTAAAATAATATTTCTCTTACGTATCACGCACAAACAAGCGTTTTTATTTATAGTTACACACAAAAAATTGACCAAGTTTATTAATTTTCAAACTCTTCTTTGATGGAAAATTTTCTGAAATTTAAGTACTTACTGGCGAGTTTACTTCACGTATTACAAAAAGGATTTTTAACATTTCGGTATAATATTAGATGACGTTTTCATATTTTTTGTACTTTTTCTGATAAAAAGTGAAATAATTTATAATTTATAGAATTAAAAATTTCCATAAATAAAATTAAAATAATTACAATTTTAATGTTCACTCTTTCTACTCAGTTTAATAGACAGCATTTTTAATTGTTGCTGTAACAATACAATAAACTCAGAGAAAGCTTCTAAAGATCTAAAGAATTACCTTAAATAGAAATTGTTTCTTCTTATAATATTTAACAGTGGAATAGAATTTAAAAAACACTTGTTTCTATAGTTTTTCAAAGAAAAAACCCATTTCCACGAGCACCAGTTTTACAGCTTCGAGAAGGTAAAGTTTATGTTAGGTGGGCCGCCTCCCTGACGTTCCCTGTCTGTGACCCAAGTCAGCCTTTGCTGGCCTGTCAGGTAGTACATTGAACGTCTGGATGCTCAGAGATGGGCAACCATATTTCCCAGTGAAGCTACAAAGTGAGACAGTTTTACAAGTGGATGACTCAAGTTGATGACACTTTCACTCGCTAGAATCGTGCCAATTTATGCAGTTAACGAATTCTACATAAGAGCTCTCGAATACCACTTTATGTTATGATACACTGTAAAGAGAGCAGAGCTGAATGATTTTGGTTGTGCACATCGTTTGGTTTTCGTGAACAAATTGCTCTGAGCACTGTGGGACTTAACTTCTGAGGTCATCAGTCCCCTATAACTTAGAACTACTGAAACCTAACTAACCTAAGGACATCACACGCATCCACGCACGAGGCAGGATTCGAACCTGCGACCATAGTGGTCGCGCGGTTCCAGACTGTAGTGCCTAGAACCGCTCGGCCACCCCGGACGGCTTTACGTGAACATTTGTGGGCAAATTATTTAAAGTACACTACTGGCCATTAAAATTGCTACACCACGAAGATGACGTGCTACAGACCCCAAATTTAACCGACAGGAAGAAGATGCGGTGGAATGCAATGATTAGCTTTTCAGAGGATTCACACAAAGTTGGCGCCGGTGACGGCACCAACAACGTGCTGACACGAGGAAAGTTTCCAACACATTTGTCATACACAAACAGCAGTTGACCGGCGTTGCCTGGTGAAACGTTGTTGTGATGCCTCGTGTAAGGAGGATAAATGCGTACCATCATGTTTCCGACTTTGATTAAGGTCGGATTGGAGCCTATCGCGATTGCGGTTTATCGTATCGCGACATTGCTTCTCGCGTTGGTCGAGATCCAATGACTGTTAGCAGAATATGGAATCGGTGGGTTCAGGAGGGTAATACGGAACGCCGTGCTGGATCCCAACGGCCTCATATCACTAGCAGTCGAGATGGCAGGCACCTTATCCGCATGACTGTAACGGATCGTGCAGCCACGTCTCGATCCCTGAGTCAACAGATGGGGACGTTTGCAAGACATCAACCATCTGCACGAACAGTTCGACGACGTTTGCAACAGCATGGACTATCAGCTCGGAGACCATGGCTGCGGTTACCCTTGACGCTGCATCACAGACAGGAGCGCCTGCGATGGTGTACTCAACGACGAACCTGGGTGCACGAATGGCAAAACGTCATTTTTTCGTATAAATCCATGTTCTATTTACAGCATCATGATGGTGGCATCCGTGTTTGACGACATCGCTGTGAACGCGCATTGGAAGCGTGTATTCGTCATCGCCATTCTGGCGTATCACCCGGCGTGATGGTATGGGGTGCCATTGCTTACACGTCTCGGTCACCTCTTGTTCGCATTGACGGCACTTTTAACAGTGGACGTTACATTTCATTCGATCCCTGCGAAACCCTGCATTTCAGCTGGATAATGCACGACCGCATGTTGCAGGTCCTGTACGGGCCTTTCTGGATACAGAAAATGTTCGACTGCAGCCCTGGCCAGCACATTCTCCAGATCTCTCACCAATTGAAAACGTCTGGTCAATGGTGGCCGAGCAGCTGGCTCGTCACAATACTCCAGTCACTACTCTTGATGAACTGTGGTACTGTGTTGAAGCTGCATGGGCAGCTTTACCTGCACACGCCATCCAAGCTCTGTTTGACTCAATGCCCAGGCGTATCAAGGCCGTTATTATGGCCAGAGGTGGTTGTTCTGAGTACTGATTTCTCAGGATCTATGCACCCAAATTGCGTGAAAATTTAATCACATGTCAATCCTAATATAACATATTTGTTCAATGAATACCCGTTTATCATCTGCATTTCTTCTTGGTGTAGCAATTTTAATGGCCAGTACTGTAGAGTTGAGTGTGGAATGGCTCTGAGCACTATGGGACTCAACTGCTGTGGTCATAAGTCCCCTAGAACTTAGAACTACTTAAACCTAACTAACCTAAGGACATCACACACATCCATGCCCGAGGCAGGATTCGAACCTGCGACCGTAGCGGTCGTGCGGTTCCAGACTGTAGCGCCTTTAACCGCGCGGCCACTCCGGCCGGCAGAGTTGAGTGTAACATATCGTTTTACTCCAATATTTTTTTGGGGCCTGCCTGAAGATGTACCTAGTTTCAAGATTGAATTATTGTATAAAAGGGATGGTGACTGCTCAGAGTCACTTCGTATTTCCACAATAGGGTGGACCAAACTTGTAAAAACGTGGCGGCCCGCTTGCTAGTACGCGTTTGTTTGGATGGATTTGAAGAGGCAGGTACCTATGCTGGCATGGCCGATGATCGACCTGCGCGCTTTTAAGACACAGAAGTTTTGCTGTGAAATTCGTGACAGCTGACATACTCATATTCCGCAAGGTAGCTCAGTGGGGACTCAGAACAACACACAGTACCGGGTTCCCGGGTTCGATTCCCGGCGGGGTCAGGGATTTTCTCTGCCTCGTGATGACTGGGTGTTGTGTGGTGTCCTTAGATTAGTTAGGTTTAAGTAGTTCTAAGCTCCAGGGGACTGATGACCATAGATGTTAAGTCACATAGTGCTCATAGCCAACACACAGTAGTTCGGTGGAACTTGTATATTGAAGGTCAGGATGGAGGTAAGTTGTGTTTTCTAACGAAAACTGGTTCTGCCTGGGTGCCAGTTACAAAGAGCCTACATCCAATCTGCCGTCGTGCTAGATACACGAGACCTACACCTGGAGTTATGGTCAGGGGTGCGATTTAGTATGACAGCAGAGCACTCTCATAGTTATCCAACATGCCCTGACTGCAAAACTGTACGTCTGTCTGGTGGATCGACCTGTTGTGCGGCCAATCGTGAACGGCATTCCAGAAATTGTTTTCCAGCAGAATAACTCTCGCCCACATACCGCTGTTGTAACCCACCATGCTCTACAGAGTGTCGACATGTTGGCTTAACGTGTTCTATAACCAGATGTGACTCCGATCGAGCACATACGGAACATCGTCGGACGACAAATCCAGCGTCATCCACAACCAGTATTAACCGTCCCTATATCGACCGACCAATTGCAACAGGCATGGAACTCCATCCCACAAACTGGCATCCGGCACCTGTACAACACAATGCAATGCACGTCTGCGTCCTAGCACTTAACATTCTGGCGGTTACGGTTCGGCAGTTATGGATCAAGAGTGAAGAGTTAGTCAAGAAGGGGCCATGAGTTCATCCGCATTGCCGTGGACGGGTGAGCATCGTCGGCAGAGTAGGAGTGAGGCAATCTCCATAGGAGTGCAGTGCCGTCCACTCACAAGCGGCGGCCCGGCTACGTCGTATCACAGCAGAGGCTGTGCACCACTAGGGGACGTTGCCAGCGCAGCAGTGTCCAGACAGCGGTCCGTCTTCGGTGCACCACAGCAGCGGCCATACAGTCGTCACAGTTACGCCAGCACATTGCAGCAGTGCAAGCACACGGAGAGGGTCCAGGCTTCCAGTGCACCACCGTAGCAGCCGCAAAGCGCTCTCATTCATCGCCATCACATTACCAGCAGATGGCGATCGTGGACCAAAGTTGAGTGTATACAGCGTTTGAGATTGTTCTAACATTATCTTTACAGACTGTTGGCCACGGCTGAGGGAAGTAGGCAGTCAACCAGTGAGTGGAAGCAAGACTTATCTGAGAAGCCTCAGTAGGGAATTAGATATCTGGTTGAAGAACATGTATAAGAACCGTGAAAGCATATAATGTTGGAACTGGCAGTAATGAGATATTAAAATGAGGATAAATTTGATAATCAGCTTCAGATGTTGTTGTTGTTGTTGTTGTTGTTGTTGTGGTCTTCAGTCCAAAGATATCAAAAGGACGTAGCTCTCCATGCTACTCCATCTCGTGCAAACCTCTTCGTCTCCGAATAACTTCTGCAACGTACATCCTTCAGGATCTACTTACTGTATTCATCTCTCGGTGACCCTATAGCATTTTCACCTACCCCATTCACATACACACGTCCCTCCAGTACTACACTGGTGGCCTCTTGATGTCTGAGAACATGCCCTATCGACCGACACTTTCTTTTATACCACAAATTCCTTTTCTCCTCAATTCTTTTATTACGAGCTCTGCCCCTCTAATCTTTTGCTCTCTTCTGTAGCAACACATTTCAAAAGCCACTACTCTCCTCTCGTCTAAACCGTTGATAGTACTTCTTTCAGTAGATAGTACTTCTTTCACTTTGATTCATAGCTACACTCCAGACAAAGACCTCCAGAAAAGACTTCCTAACACTTAAATCTATATTCGATGTTAACAAATTTCTCTTCTTCAGAAACACCTTTCTTACCATTGCCAGTCTACATTCCGTAACCTCTTTACTTTGGCCATCATCAGTTATTCTGTTGGCCAAATAACAAAACTCATCTACTAATTTAAGTGTCTCGTTTCCTAATCTAATTCCCTTGGCATCATCTGATTTAATTTGACTACATTCCATTATCCTTGTTTTGGTTTTGTTGATGTTCATCTTATACCCTACTTTCGAGACACTGTCCGTTCCGTTCATCCACTCTTCCAATTCCTCACTTCTCTGACAGAATCACAGTGCCATCGGCAAACGTCAAAGTTTTTATTTCTTCTCCCTGAACTTTAATTCCCTTTCCAAATTTTTCTTTGTTTCCTTTAATGCTTGCTCTAGTTACAGAGTGAAAAACATAGGAGATAGGCTACAACGCTGTCTCACTCCCTTCTTAAACACTGTTTCCATTTCACTGCCCTCAATTCTTACAACTGCCGTTTGGTTTCTGTACAAGTTCTAAATAGCCTTTCGCCGCCTATATTTTCCCCTGTTACTTTCAGAATTTCAAAGACAGTGTTTCAGCCAACATTGTCAAAAGCTTTCTCTGTGCCTACAATGCTATCAAAATGCTCCAAACATAGCTTTTCCTTTCCTTAACCTATCTTCTAAGAGAAGTCATAGAGTCAATACTGCCCCCGCCTGTTGCTATATTTCTCCTGAATCCAAGCTGATCTTCGCCTAGGTAGGCTTCTACCAATTTTGGCCTTCTTCTGTACAGAATTCGTTTTAGTATTTTTCAATCATGACTTATTGAATTGGCAGGTCGGTAATATTCATACCTCTCAGCACTTGCTTTGTTTTGAATTTGAAATATTACGTGTACACTAGGTGGAACAGTATTGTCATGCGTGGCTCCCCAAACGCTATCAATGTTCTGACGCAATATCATCTACCCAAGGGGCTCTGTTTCAAATTTCAGCGCTCTGTTAAATTCTTCTCGCAGTGTCGTACCTCCGTGGAAAAGGAGAAGAGTTTACACTTAAAGCAATTTTCGGAAGTGTAGATCAAGTAATACAGAGCGAGGAAGGGATTAGAATAGAATTATACGCTGTTGTGTCTAGGAAGTTAGAAATTTGGGAGAAAGAGCCTGCTTCAGCTAAAACTACGTAACGTATTTCACTTTTTCAGTGGCGGGAACAGTATCACGTCACGGACTTTTTAGCGTAAAGAAAAGACTGTTTTGTTGGGGGGGGGGCGGGGGGGGGGGGGATAGGAATGGTTTAATAAGTGGCATCTTGATGGGTGCTCACATACGTGGGCAAATCAGAACACAGCGTCGTTTTGTGATTATGTCAGGTTTGAAGCGCGTCTGTTGAACAAATACTGAGAGGCAAGAAAGTAGCTGCAGTTGCACAACGCTTTTTTCAACGGGCCTTACTACAGTAGTAATCGTGAGAGTATGCATGACTCGTTTCTTTGCACAGGACGTGACAAAGTTGCGAACCGTCGCTGTCAGCACAAGTGTAACTATGCTAGCCTGGGAGCTGAGCTCCAGAAGGGAGGATGAAACTCGACTACCTAGTCCATCTATGGAAAGCAGAGATCCCAACACCGCGAAGAGATCAGCATGGAGACAAATACGAAACGCGAGCCGTGCGAACGTCTGAAAAACTGAGCGAACACAGCACAGCGAGAGGCGAAGGCCAGGTGCGAGGTAATTGAAGTCAACATAAGAACTCACGGGCTCTGGCCTATCGCTGTAGACAGGGAAACACCTTTGTCAGTGATACTGCTCACACAATGTTTCGCACAAGCTATCTGTGACAGCCTGCCACACTGCTGTCGCGCGAGTCCCACTTCAGCTCGTCTGAGATATCCGCTGGTGGGAATACTGAACGTGGCTTTTGCCAGGCTGAACTGGAGAAGCCAGTGCATTTAGACCAACCGTTGGGCACTCTTACAGGGATTTGTAGTTTAAAAAGGCGTCTGCCGGTTTGCCTGATGTGAGACCTAGTCAAAATGGTTCAAATGGCTCTGAGCACTATGGGATTTAACAGCTGAGGTCATCAGTCCCCTAGAACTTAGAACTACTTAAACCTAACTAACCTAAGGACATCACACACATCCATGCCCGAGGCAAGAGTCGGACCTGCGACCGTAGTGGTCGCGCTGTCCCAGACTGAAGCGCCCAGAACCGCTCGGTCACACCGGCCGGCGAGACCTAGTCTCCAGCCACAATGAAACAACAGACGATTTCATTGATTTCGTGAAGAACAAGGACAGCGCCGTGTGCTAACGAAGCAAGGGTAATAATGGGAATAATGGAGGGGGATGGGGCCAAAAACGGAACAAGGTGCAAAACTCTGATAGAAAATGCTTTCAGTGCGGCATTAATGGTTATCAGCAGAATTCCAGATATCGTGGAAATCAATTAAACAGTAGCAATGAGGATAATGCCACGTAAAACGGCAATGATCAGCAGAATGGTAATCAGCAGAGACAGAAGCAGAGAAATTACATTTGCTCCCAGCTGAGGTACGCATATGGAGGACGACAAGACGTGCTGGGAACAGTAACAGAGTTGGTCTGGAAAGTAAATAGTTATAATGTTGAAAAACGGGTAACAGTTTTTAATATGGAAGCAGTACTGGGCTGTGTAGACTTATGGAGAGATTGTATGCAGCACGAAAGTAGCGATAGCAGGAAGCAGAACCAAAGAACGACGTCTATTGATGTGTATTTAAGTGGTTTCTTTGAGCTGGAAGTTAGCAATGAGTGTAATTTAATCAGAGTGGTAGCACTAGACCTGAACAACAAGGCAAGTGGGTTGGTATCAGCGACAAGCGGCGAAGGGAGTGTTGTATTTAATGCAGCAAGGACGAAAACAGTTCCGGCGATACGAAGTTTAACTGCTAGCAAGCAGGAAGTGGAACCTGTAGCAGCAGAAATGGGCCTCTGGCACGCGAAGGAACTTGTGTACGCTGACGAAATCATCACTGAACGGCAAGGGGCTGCAGTGAATATTATTACTGGTACAGTAAGTGTCATAATGGTGTTCAAAATGGCTCTGAGCACATCTGAGGTCATCAGTCCCCTGGAACTTAGAACTACTTAAACCTAACTAACCTAAGGACATCACACACATCCATGCCCGAGGCAGGATTCCAACCTGCGACCGAAGCGGTCGCGCGGTTCCAGACTGAAGCGCCTAGAACCGCTCTGCCACACCGGCCGGCTCATAATGGTGTCTGATCGACGAGATAGTAGGCTGCTTGACAATTGCTAGCAACTGTCACGGCTAAGGAACAACTGCCACTTGCTTCGAAACATTTACATCTGCATCTACTTAGATACTCCATCGTGCGGTGCCTGGCGGAGGGTATCCTGTACCACTAATACTCGGCTCCGTTCCTGTACCACTCGAAAATAGAGCTAGGGAAAAACGACTATCTATATGCCTACATATAAGCCATAATTTCTCGTATCTTATCTCCGTGCTCCTTACGCGCAGCGTATGTTGGCGCTAGTAGAATCGTGTGGCAGTCAGCTTCAGTTACCGGTTCTCTAAATTTTCTCAATAGCGTTTCTCGAAAAGAACGTCACCTTCTCGCCAGGGATTCCCATTTGAGTTCCCGAACCATCTCCGTAACACTCACATGTTGCTCAAAGCTACCGGTAACAAATCTAACAGACGGCCTCTGAATAGCTTCGATGCCTTCGTTTAATCCAACCTGGTACGGATAGCAAATACTCGAACAGTACTCAAGAATAGGCCGCACCAGTGTCCTATATGCGGTCTCTTATATAGGTGAACCACTCTTTCCTAAAATTCTCCGAATGAATCAAAGTCGGCCGGCCAGTGTGGCGGAGCGGTTGTAGACGCTACAGTCTGGAACCGCACGACCGCTACGGTCGCAGGTTCGAATCCTGCCTCGGGCATGGATGTGTGTGATGTCCTTAGTTTAGTTAGGTTTAAGTAGTTCTAAGTTCTAGGGGACTGATGACCTCAGAAGTTAAGTCCCATAGTGCTCAGAGCCATTTGAACCATTTGAACCAAAGTCGACCATTAGCTTTTTCTACCACAGTTCTCACGTGTTCGTTCCATTTCATATCTCTCTGAAACGTTATGCCCAGATATTTAAACAACTTGACTGTGTCAAGCAGGGCACTGGCAATATTGTATCCCAACACTACAATTGTTGAGGAACATCTGACCAATTGGTTAAAGGAAATGTACAGAGCGAGACGTGTTAACTGCAACGGTGCCTGTGCACGAATTCTCTATACAGGGTGGTCCATTGATAGTGACCGGGCCAAATAACTCAAGAAATAAGTATCAAACGAAGAAACTACAAAGAACGAAACTCGTCTAGCTTGAAGGGGGAAACCAGATGGCGCTATGGTTGGCCCGCTAGATGGCACTGCCATGGGTCAAATTGATATCACCTGCATTTTTTTAAATAGGAACCCCCATTTTTATTACATATTCGTGTAGTACATGAAGAAATATGAATGTTTTAGTTGGACCACTTTTTTCGCTTTGTGACAGATGGCGCTGTAATAGTCACAAACGTATAAGTACGTGGTATCACGTAACATTCCGCCAGTGCGAACGGTACTTGCTTCGTGATACATTACCCGTGTTAAAACGGACCGTTTACCAATTGCAGAAAAGGTCGATATCGTGTTGATGTATGGCTATTGTGATCAAAATGTCCAACGGGCGTGTGCTATGTATGCTGCTCGGTATCCTGGACGACATCATCCAAGTGTCCGGACCGTTCGCCGGATAGTTACGTCATTTAAGGAAACAGGAACTGTTCAGCCACATGTGAAACGTTAACCACGACCTGCAACAAATGATGATGCCCAATTCGGTGTTTTAGCTGCTGTCGCGGCTAATCCGCACATCAGTAGCAGACAAACTGCGAGAGAATCGGGAATCTCAAAAACGTCGGTGTTGAGAATGCTACATCAACATCGATTGCACCCGTACCATATTTTTAGCATGGCGACGACATTGATCGTCGTGCACAGTTCTGCCACTGGGCACAAGAGAAATTACGGGATGATGACAGATTTTTTGCACGCGTTCTATTTAGCGACGAAGCGTCATTCACCAACAGCAGTAACGTAAACCGGCATAATATGCACTATTGGGTTGCGGAAAATCCACGATGGCTGCGACAAGTATAACATCAGCGGCCTTCGCGGGTTAATGTATGGTGCGGCATTATGGGACGAAGGATAATTGGCCCCAATTTTATCGATGGCCATCTAAATGATGCAATGCGTGCTGATTTCCTATGTAATGTTCTACCGATGTTACTACAAGATGTTTCACTGCATGACAGAATGGCGATGTACTTACAACATGATGGATGTCCGGCACATAGCTCGCGTGCGGTTGAAGCGGTATTGAATAGCATATTTCATGACAGGTGGCTTGGTCGTCGAAGCACCATACCATGGCCCGCATGTTCACCGGATCTCACGTCCCCGGATTTCTCTCTGTGGGGAAAGTTGAAGGATATTTGCTGTCGTGATCCACCAAAATACCTGACAACATGCGTCAGCGCATTGTCTATGCATCTGCGAACATTACAGAAGGCGAACTATTCGCTATTGAGAGGAATGTCGTCACACGTATTCCCAAATGCATTGAGGCTGATGGACATCATTTTGAGCATTTATTGTATTAATGTGGTATTTACAGGTAATCACGCTGTAACAGCATGCGTTCTCAGAAATGGTAAGTTCACAAAGGTACGTGTATCACATTGGAACAACCGAAATAAAATGTTCAAACGTACCTACGTTCTGTATTTTAATGTTAAAAAACTACTTGTTACCAACTGTTAGTCTAAAATTGTGAGCCATATGTTTGTGACTATTACAGCGCCATCTTTCACAAAGCGAAGAAAGTGGTCCAACTAAAACTTTCATATTTCTTTACGTACTACACGAATATGTAATAAAAAAATTGGGGTTCCTATTTTAAAAAAAAAGTTGTTGATATCCGTTTGACCTATGGCAGCGCCATCTAGCGGGCCAACCATAGCGCCATCTGGTTTCCCCCTTCAAGCTAGACAAGTTTTGTTCTTTGTAGTTTTTTCGTTTGACGCTTATTTCGTGAGATATTTGGCCCGGTCACGATCAATGGACCATCCTGTATATGGATTCGACAGTTCGCGCAGTACGGTGTCTGACGAAGGTTTTTGTGGAACCGAATAGCGCGACATTCCGCTTGCTACAGCAACATATTTGCAGGATATCATCTGAGCACTTAGGATAACAGACGATCAGTTAGAGGATTCGAAGCCGTCGAAGTGACGCTACTCTGGCCACAGTAGTGGGCGTGCCAAAAATGTCATCTCGCGATTAAAAGAGGCTGCTGAAGATGGAAATGCTACGCGAAATCATACCGGTGGTCCTAGTGGGACCACCGTACCGAAAGAGGATCGATACATAGCCCTAGTGACGAAAAGAAACAGACATCTCATTCCTAGGAAGATCGCTGGAGACCATGCATAGTGCTTCGAGTACACATGTCTCTGCCAGAACCATTTTGCGATGGTTAAATTAGGCTGTTTTGTGTGTTCGGAAGTCTGTTATATGCATCCCACTTCAACCACGCGATCTTCGAGAAGGAGATAGTTGGTGATGACAGCATGTTGGTTTGGGTCAGCAACTGTGGTCCAGAGTGAATCCCGTTTTACTGTGACAAGTGATTCTGGGCAATACTTAGTCTAGAGAAAGAGGCGGACACGTTACACTTCACAGAATGTTCATGAACGTTATCGGTATGGCCTAGACATTACAGTGTGGGCAGGCATTGTGCCCAATGGGCGAACTCTGCTGCGTATCTTTGCTCAAGGTATCGTTACAGCAGAACGGTACTGCAGGGAGAATATTTGGGATCGCGTATGTTTAGCGGTGCGGTAGGTGCCGACGTTCTGTTTATGGACGACACACAGGACTGCTGAGATGTTGGGCACACTGAAAAGTGAAGATATTAAATGAATGGAATGGCCCGAGTACTCTCCGGACCTAAATCCTATAGAGAATGCCTGGGATGTTCTTTGCGGACGTGTTTCTCAGCGAACACCCCCTCCCCAAAACTTGAAAGAACTGAAAACCAACCTGAGAGAGGAGTAGGATAATATCCCCCAAGGATGTCTCAACATTTTGTTCGCCAGCATGAATAACGGTGCAAAATGTACGTTATTACCAAAGGACGGCATATTCGTTACTGGGAGTCCGATATCGATCATTATGTCGGGACTCTAACCTGTGTCAAACACAAACGTCATTTATATCTGCTATCCTGTTTTCCCATGTGGTGAAATCCGTACCGTTTTTCATTATGAATATACCACTTCGCCACTGTTACGTTTTTACTCTGTTTCATTGCCTGTGATTGTTTCTGTCCAATAATGTCTCTGTTCCTTAGCAACTACCAAGCAGTGTATTTTAAACACTGTTAACAGCTGAAGTGAAATTAAGACTTCCATTATTAATGAAAATGAACAATTTGTTGTTGACGATCTGCACACTGATTGGCTTAGTAAGGATGAGTGTGAGTTGCAACCAAGCAACTATGTTCCATAGGGCAGATTAGAGAAGATATTCATATCACAGAGTTGAGCAACATGAAGGTTTAAACTAGCTAGAAATCTGCCTGATTTGGGTGAGAACCAGCTCTAGATTCGTGCTGATGTCTATGAGATCTTTGTGAAGTGAGTGGTACTGAGCCTCCAAGCGACAGATATTTTAAAAACATTGATAGCTTCAAGGAGATAATGGATGATCTGCTACGTGAAACAGAGTTGAACAACGAGTCATCAGAGAAATTCTGCCAGAAAAAAGTATGTCAATAAATGTCATTGTAGCTGGTGGATTGCGTAGTCGACACAGGAGTGACATGCCATGTGTCTCCAAATGTTCCTTTACTTATTTTAATAATAATGATGTAATGTACACTCTATCCAGCATCGAAATTAAAACGGCAACTGAGAACTATAGCAGGCTAGTTAAGAGCGATGCCATTTTCGAGGTAACATTTGTTGGTCTTACATCTATGCATAGGTTTTTCATAGTTCCAAATCTGTGTACTTATATGTTGTTAGGAACTGATTCCCTAGCCATGCAAGCTGACACTTTACTCAATACTTGACAGGTAACATTGGAGATACAAAATCCGTAGCAGATCCAACCATATGTGCACTCTACTTCATGCAACAGGTGAGAACAGTAAAACAACAAATTCCATCAGCAATGTCAAATAAAATCTAACTAGACACACTTTGACCAAATAGATTTTCAACTTAATACAATATGCCCAATAGCATAATTAATAGGCGGCCCTGCGTCAGTTCCGTGCCCTACAAGCTAGCCCTGGTCCCAACAAACACACATTTTGTAATATATGCAAACACACCACAACAACCAAATCTTTATTCCTCGCTGTGCTGTATTCCCTGGATCAGGAAAGTCTGCTCTGGCCAGAAAGATGCACCACGTCCACATCAAACTATTATCAGTCTCAGCTTTCTGTTCACAATGCTGCCTCGCTTTTCTGCCCTACACTTCCTGCTTTCTCTCACTATGTTCTCATACTCCAAGTTGTTAGTGAAGCTCTCCTCTGCCAGCCATTCTGAATTGCCATCCCCCCATCAATGGCGACAGCTGCTGTCGCATCCTTCACAGAAATGGAGTCATATTGACATCAGCATTTACCTAGATCAGCCACACAAATACACCAAGAAGATCAACAGGCGCACCATGCATAGCCCTGGCCCAGCACCGACGACTTGTACACCATTGTTCACGACCACCACGAATTGCTGCCGTTATAGGTTTGTCAGCCAGACTCCCCTCTAGTATGCCTTACCGTCACACCTCACCTTGGTGTGGCACTACACCCACAAAACTGTGATACATGCACCCCCAGCAGTGGCAATAACACAAGAGCCTCACTGGTGCCGCCACTAGGCAGAGAAGGAAATCAACTACGCTGTGAATTGCCAATCTGCGGCACATCGTGCTACAAACAGAAATATTTTATAGAATTCAAATAACTGAAATCAGTTTGCATTCCTACAGCTCCCATGCTTAACTATTTTGCTGGTTATTAATTGCTAATGCCACACTCAGTTGTAATTATTTTACAATTGAAAAATACAACTGACGTAAATTGAACTACAGCAAGGGACTTAACTAAAATCCATCATTACATGCAAGTTGTACTAAGGTAGATCTAACAAAATTAGATGCAATCTAATTATTAAGAAAAAAAGATTACTGAGAGTTTCAGAGGGAGCTTTAGGCAACGTTATACTGAAAAAGGGGAAGAGAGATGAAATAGCGGAGGCAGCAATGTGTCAACACAAGGCCTAATAGAAATCATTGGATAAGATGGGAAACATTGAACTTAGATGACGAATAGAGAAATAAAAAAATTCAGAAAATGAAGCAAGTGAAAGGGAATACAGACCTCTAAAAATGAAATTGACCGAATATGCAAAATGGTTCGGCAGGAATGGCTAGAGGACAAATGCAGGGCTGTAGAACATGTATAACTAGGAGAAGGATAGATAACACCTGTTGGAAAATTAAAGAGACCTTTGAAGAAAAGAGAAGAGAGCTCAGATGTCAAACCAGTACCAAGCAAAGAACGGAAATCTAAAAGGTAGAAGGAAGCTCTGCAAGGGAAATGAACTGCTAAGAAAGTTTTACAGAGCGCTGGAAGGTCTAAGTCGAAACAAGGACCCTAGAGAAGACAACATTGCGTCGGAATTATCGAGATCCTTTGCACAGATAGCCGTGACAAACTAATCCACCTAGCGTGCAAGAGATTTGAGACGGGCCAAATACCCTCAGGCCTCAGGAAGAATGCAATAATTCAAATTCCAAAGAAAGGAACTGCTGACTGAATACTACAGAACTGTCAGCTTAATAAGTAGGGGAGCAACATGATGAAGTGAATAATTTACAGAAGTACGGAAAAACCGGTAGAAGCCGACTTCAGGGAAAGTAAGTTTGGGTTATGGAAAATTCTAGGAACACACGAGGCAATTTTGACACTACGACTTATCTCAGATGATATTTTAAAGAAAGATAAATATACATTTACAATATTTGTAGCTCAAGGATGGCTTTCGCCAATGTTGACTGGAACACACTCTTTAAAATTCCAAAAGTACTGTAGCAGGGATAAAATGCAAGGAGTGAAAGGTTGTATACGGCTTGTACAGACACCAGCCCGCAGTTAGAAGAGTTGAAGGACATGGAAGGGAGGCAGTAGTTGAGAAGACAGTGAGGCAGGATTGTAGTCTGTCCCCGATGTTACTTAGCCAGTACACCAGGCAACACTGAAGAAAATGAAGGAGAAATTTGGAAAAGGAATTAAAGTTTAGGGAGGAGAAATAAAATTTTTGAGGTTTGCCTGTGACATTGCAGTTCTTTCAGAGACAGCCGAGGACTTGAAGGGGCAGATGAATGACATGTAGTAGTGGTAGTAGTAATTTAATTCATCTGTAGATCACTATTACGAGAATATTGTAACATGTCTTGATATTACAATTTAAGAACAACAAAAATAATGTAATTCGTGTACACAGGCATTTACATATAGGTGTAGTTTGGCGAGGATGGAATAGATAGTTGGTCGTGGCCTTATAATAGGAACTATCCTGGCATTTGCCTGAAGTAATTTAGGGAAACCAGGTGTAAGTCGGCAGGTTAATAATAAGAAATAAGAAATATTGTTCGGCGTCTCCTACTAGCTCCTGGAAACTATTTTTGTGGTCAGCCAGAAAGCGATGGAGAATATATTGAACGTAGTTCCCAGTTTGCAAGTCCACATTCTTCTTTTGCTCACTCAAAGAAATGTTTCTACTCTCTGTTTACTCAACAGTATCAGGAACTACCATTATAAATGAAGGTTTTGAGTTCTGATTCAATTATATTTAAGAAAATTTCACACGCACAACACAGTAATATTTCTGATATCACAAACAGTACTACGAGCAGTTCAGAGGCGACCTTTTCGGTAACGTCCCAATAAATGGTCTTTCACTCCGACTTCTAATAATCTAAGTTAATCGCTCGTCGCAAAAGTGGAAAATAATCTCACCACTTGCTACGTGGTTTTGTTAACATTAGAAGCGGCACACAAAACAGTTACTTCCGCGAAATCTAAGCCATCCAGGACGGTGTACAGTCCTCACGAGTTCACTTCCTATTTGTGCCAAACACATGCGTTCAGTTGCAGCCTGGCTGTGACATCATCCCAGGCAGCACGTAAGCCAGCGTCTGACTGACAGCTGATAGCTGGGTGTGAAGTGCAGTCACTGCCTTTCAGGCCGTATTTATACTGTACGAGGTGCTTTCAAGTTCTAAGGCCTCCGATTTTTTTTCTCCGGACTTGAAAGAGATAGAAACATGCGTATTGTTTTAAAATGAGGCCGCGTTCATTGTCAATACGTCCCAGAGATGGCAGCACCGAACAGCAGATGAAATTTTACCACCAGCGGCGAGAATGAGAACTGTTTTAAATACTTAAAATGGCGACGTTTTCCTTACTTGATCAGCGTGCAATCATTCGTTTTCTGAATTTGCGTGGTGTGAAACCAATTGAAATTCATTGACAGTTGAAGGAGACGTGGTGATGGAGTTATGGATGTGTCGAAAGTGCGTTCGTGGGTGCGACAGTTTAATAAAGGCAGAACATCGTGTGACAACAAACCGAAACAACCTCGGGCTCGCACAAGCCAGTCTGACGACATAATCGAGAAAGTGGAGAGAATTGTTTTGGGGGATCACCGATTGACTGATGAACAGATCGCCTCCAGAATTGGCATTTCTGTGGGTTCTGTGCACACAATCCTGCATGACGATCTGAAAATGCGAAAAGTGTCATCCAGGATGGTGCCACGAATGCTGACAGACGACCACATGGCTGCCCGTGTGGCATGTTGCCAAGCAATATTGACGCGCAACGACAGCATGAATGGGACTTTCTTTTTGTCGGTTGTGACAATGGATGAGACGTGGATGCCATTTTTCAATACAGAAACAAAGCGCCAGTCAGCTCAATGGAAGCACACAGATTGACCGCCACCAAAAAAATTTCGGGTAACCGCCAGTGCTGAAAAAATGATGGTGTCCATGTTCTGGGACAGCGAGGGCGTAATCCTTACCCATTGCGTTCCAAAGGGCACTGCGGCAACAGGTGCAACCTACGAAAATGTTTTGAAGAACAAATTCCTTCCTGCACTGCAACAAAAACGTCCGGGAAGGGCTGTGCGTGTGCTGTTTCACCAAGACAACGCACTCGCACATCGAGCTAACGGTACGCAACAGTTTCTTCGTGATAACAACTTTGAAGTGATTCCTCATGCTCCCTACTCACCTGACCTGGCTCCTAGTGACTTTTGGCTTTTTCCAACAATGAAAGACACTCTCCGTGGCCGCACATTCACCAGCCGTGCTGCTATTGCCTCAGCGATTTTCCAGTGGCCAAAACAGACTCCTAAAGAAGCCTTCGCCGCTGCCATGGAATCATGGCGTCAGCGTTGTGAAAAACGTGTACGTCTGCAGGGCGATTACGTCGAGAAGTAACGCCAGTTTCATCGATTTCGGGTGAGTAGTTAATTAGAAAAAAAAATCGGAGGCCTTAGAACTCGAATGCACCTCGTATATGGGCGCAGCGGATGGCCGAAGGGAACACCTGCCGTCATCCGCTCTATCCTCAAGTAGCTGCATCTAAATGGCCACTTTCTCGGACACATATCATTTTATAACACTGTTGTGTATCACTTCACAATCTTCGTAATTTTTGTCTGACAGGAGTTAAGAAGGCTTTAATCACAAAAATAGTTTTAGCTCACCAACGTATAAAATTTCCTCATCTAGAATTTTTAGGACGGAACTGACCGTAGAATATGACCCCTGAACTACATCTTTAAGAGAATTGTTATTTATATCAAAGTATTGAAACTTATTATATCTTCATTATTGCATAGATGTAATCAAGTGCCGTAGACAGAACTGTCTATCATTAATATAACTGGTACTTAATCTACGACAAATAAGGACGTTTTCAGTAAATTACTCACAAACTATTAGAGGTAGCTTAATGGGACCCCATAGTTAATGTATTTATCCTAAACTGAAGCGTCATAAGAATTTTTATTTTCCTAGTTTAATATTTAGCGCCCTTAATTTTTCGTAAAAACACCGATTTTGACGAAAATATTGCTCCGATCACGCTGAGACTTCTAACAGTTAAATATATTTGCAAAATCTGACCAATTTTGGCTTTCTAGCTAGTGCCACTAGTGCCACTAGTTTTTTTCTTAATACGTTTTCTTAAAACAATGCGAGCGGTTTTAGGCGCTTCACTCCGAAACCGCGCTGCTGCTACGCTCGCAGGTTCGAATCCTGCCTCAGGCATGGTTGTGTGTGGTGTCCTTAGGTTAGTTAGGTTTAAGTAGTTCTAAGTTCTAGGCGACTGATGACCTCAGATGTTAAGTCCCATAGTGCTCAGAGCCATTTGAATCATTTTTGAGCAGTATCTATTTACATTTGAAGACTTGCAAGGCATGCTTTTGATTTATGACTCCCTGAAACTTACGTTCAGCTCTCTTTAACAAGGGAATATAATAACCAAGCTCCTATCAATGCGTTGAAAATTAATTATATATGTGACGTAATTAGATACAACCCTGAAGAATGTAAATCTTTCTATGGTGCAGTGCTGTTTTGGACAGTTTTTGAGAAATGAATTTATAATGAATGATCGATTTTTTTTTCAATTTCACACATATATGAGTAACTTCGAATTTAAATTGTAGTAGTTTGTTCACTATCTGTCTATATATGTGTTCACTTTGTAAATCCAGAGAAAATAACAAGAATCATGTGCATTGGAAGCAAACCATATCACATTTTACTTGTTTTATTCATTTCAATAAATGAAGAAAGTGCTTTATTCCAAATGTCAGATGTAACAACACCAGTGAAGGAAAGTTGCTACTCACCATATAGCGGAGATGCTGATTCGCGATAGGCACAATAAAACTATTCACACCCTCGTAGCTTTCGGCCATCAAGGCCTTTGCCAGCAGTAGACACACATACACACACGCACACACACACACACTCACGCGAACGCAACTTGCACACTGTACAGCTGATTGACAAATGTACTCACGTGGTGTTGGTAAAATCCTCAATGATTCGAACGGATCTTTACAGTGAGCCCGATCACTATTTCTGGTTATTATTGTTATGGCGCTTTACTGTAGTTTGGAAACTGTGTTCATATTATCCGCAATTGTTTCCCAGAAAAGAATTCCTTAGATAAGAATTAAGTGTATATATATATATATATATATATATATATATATATATATATATATATAACTTCCATACATTGTTACATGCTGATAACAGGACTTGAAGGACATAACATGCTGATTACACTCTCTTTGCAAGTCACCCCACTTCAAATGAAAATCAAAACCCTAGAAATATCGTGTTTGTTTTGCAGTTCAAAGAGTTCCCATCTGCACTTAATTTAACAGTTCCATTTCCCCTCTTCAAACAGATTGAAGGCATTTGTTTTCTCTACGTTCAGTGTTACTTATTGTGTACTGAAAGATTGTAACTTCCTTGAGGGTTTTAATTGCTTTCTGTGCTAGGAGTTCTCTTGCTACTTCAGTTATTATAATATTGCTGTCATCAGCAATGGCCACCTGCAGAATGCTATTTTGAAGTGAAACTTGGACAACAACTAAAGAACAAGGACGTAGAACCAAGTGGTAGAAATGAAATTTCTAAGAGAAGTTAAAGCTGTATAAGATTAAATAGACTGAAAAACTAAGACTAAGAGAAGAGCTTGGGATATACACTGTAAATGAGACCAAAGCGAATCGACAAATTTGGCTAGAATGTCTGCAAAGAATGCCAGATCCAATACTACCAAAACAAGCCTTAAAATTCAGACCTTTAAGTACAACATCCGAAGGAAGCAAGAAAAAGACGGATGGATAATTATAAGACGGAACAGCCCATAGCCTAGACCTCGATAAAAGAAGACGAAGAATGTATGTTGGTTCTCACGTTTTTCTAAAAGTTTAGATGTATTTAAGGAATGTATTTTTTTCCACTCTTTGAACACTGTATGCTAGGTATGTTCAGAATTAGTTATTAGCTACACCTCTTATTCCTAATGCTTCTAGCTTATCTATTAGACTCTTATAGTCGACAGCATCAAAACCCCTACAAATATCTAAAAATACATCTGTGGCCCATTCGTGTTTGTCAAGAACATCAAGTATCATTTTTATGAATTCTGCTATGGCTGTTCTTTACTTCTACCACTTGAAAAACCAAACTATGATTCACTTTAAAGGTTGTATTCATTCTAGTAAAGCATTAATATGCGTTCCATAATTTATCCTGTTATTTTTCACGATGGAGACAGTAGGGAAACGAACTAGTAGCGTTTTTATGTCTGCTGAATAACTTTTCTTTAGCCGAGGTACAATTCTTGCCTATTTTAAATACTCTGAAAATTTCCCTACAGGGAATGAGTCATTTGTGTTTGTTAACGAAGCTTGTATACTTTGTATACATTGTTTCAGAACACAGATCGATACTTCACTAAGCCTCATAATTATTTACAGGTGTTATATTTGTTTTTGGGAATTCTTGTTTTAATTTCTCTATAGTACTTAAAAAATTCTTATTCACGTAGTTTTCTAGGTGGTGTGGTTCACTTATTTCTGTAGCCCCTCCATTATCAGTATGTTTTATGCCTTTGTTTGTCTCCCCTTCTTACCTTTCGAATGATATCCCAGACTGCTTTGCTTTTATTCTCTGCATTGTATATTGTTTTGTAATTAAATTACATTTTTTGTAGCAATCACACCCTTCTATAAATCGTTTTGTATCGCTGACAGCAATGTCAGAACTGCCGCTCATTGTGTCTCCTTTCCACAGAACTGTGGCATTTAGGAGTTTGAGAGGACTCCTTGACTGCTGCTGCTGTACATCTGTTTTTGTGAGACATTAATACTGATATGGATACTTTTGGAAACGGCTTTTCAAAGGTCAATTTAAATAATTACGAGAATTTAGTGAATTTCGCATTTGCTTTGATTTCTCTACGCACTTCACCCAAACTTTGTCTTGTTGGTCCCCTTGAAAAATCTTGTATTTTGATTTCTGATAGATGTCTTTCGTAGGCGTGAAGTTTAGAGACTTTCTTCGATAACCGATTTTACTGTCATTTGACAGAGGTGATCTGACAGCCCAAGATCTTTTATAGGTACATCAGAATTTCTAAATTAAAATGAACAGTGGAGATCACAATTATATTTCTTTATTGACCGGTTTCGGCTTATATACAAGCCATCTTCAGAAGTTTTTGGCCCTGCAAAGATAAGAACAGCGAAGTTACAAGCTGTACTATTACATATGGTCTTGAAATAAGATACAGAAAAGCTGTAATAAAAATGAACAGTACTATTGTAAGACACGATGTCATATATGTATTTAGAAGCCCATGCCATGAAAACGTCCACACAAAGCTGCCACGCTGTCACTATGGCACCTTGACATCACCAGCTGTTCTCGTGGTGATGTCTCCATATTTTGACTTAATGACGCTGGAAAATACTAAGTAACTTTTCTACAGCTTTTATTCATGAGTTGTCGGCACAAACGTCTTTGATGATATCGACCTGTATCGATACCTTGATAGTAATCGGCGTCCCCAGGCGTACTTCTTTGGTTTCTCGACTGCCACTTCGGCCGTTACGTTACCATGACAACGGCGACCTTTCTTAGTATATACTTCTATCATATCATGGCGCCCATCTCAACCTTACGTTGTCTAGGCAACGACGTCGTTTTGAATCCTTACAAGAGGGCAATGCCTAGAAAATATGCGCAGCGTGTATATATTTTAATGGTTGTATCTTTTAATATACTTTTACCTCACATTATCCCTGTATGTAATATCTTTTGCATATAATTACCACTGTCTTGTTCATTCGTTTATTGACAAAATATTGTAAGAACCATACGTTTGCCTTTCGTACCAGTGTTAATAGATTACACAGCTTGTTCTACTGTTTGGAAGTTTGTTTATTGCATTTTAACGTAAGTGACTACTTGCCTTATGCTTGATAATTTTTTGAACATCTTATGTACTCATACGTGGGCTCCGCGAACTTAATGTGCAGATTGCATGCAGCTCTTGTGAAGCGTCTGCCATTGGCTGGCGATGACGTGAGCCATAGTCGGCGCGCGAATTGCACACTACATAACCCGTGGCTCCACAGCCATCAGTCAGTGTACGATCGTGGTATCACGATAAATCCGAGGAGCCGCCAGCACCAACCATAGGGGTAAACGCAATGACCTTTCTCTATTTCTTAATACCATATACAACAGTAACGTTTATTTTTACTACAGCTTTTCTGTAGCTTATATCGAGACCATATGTAATAGTACATTTTGTAACTTTGCTCTTCTTACCCTTGCAGGACCAAAAACTTCTGGCTTGTATATAAGCCGAAACCGGTCAATAAATAAATATTATTGCCATCTCGACTGTTCGTTTTAACTTGAATATAACATCAGGTCGCTGCTCTCCATAGACTTAGTTGTCATAATTTATCACAGTTTCCCCTGTCCACATTTGTGGGCAGATGGTAGATTAATTATGCAGTCATTATAGTAACTTCTGTTTCACTGTTGACCAATACAGACATGCCTAAACACTGAAAGTTATTTATAAGGATGCTACTGGTTTCATTTATGACACTTGCTTTTATGTTTATGTGTTCACACAAAATTATGTTGATTTTTGGACTGAATACGTGATCTAGGTCTTCTGTTAATTTATTGAAAAATGTGACCACACTACCATTGTATGATCGATACACACTCCAAATTATTAATTTGTTGGTGATGTGAAGCCCTGTTAACTTAGTAGCTGATATTTGTCTTCACTTGCTGTATCAAGGTCATGAAGGTCATGTCTTGATTTAAACTGCGTTTCTTTTCTGAAATATACGCCTCATCCTCCACCGTTTGAAGTAGTCCTTCAGTAACAGTAAGTTTCTCGAAAAGGCATTATAAGACGAGCATCAACAATAGTAAAACAAGGGTAATTGAATTTGGTTGAATTAATCTCGCTATGCTGCGCAAGTTGGATTAGGAAACGAGACACCAAAGGCAGTAAGCTATTGCAGTTCCTGTGTTGTTCAAAAGGATGATACAGTGTTCCTTCGGCCCTGAATGCATGCATACTATTCGGCACAAATTTTCATTGTCATTCCATTATGCAGCTGATAGTTGTCCATATTCGCAACTCTGAATACAGTTTATGTATTTCGTAACAGCTGTAGTCACCGCAGCGCCTGTTCCTGTCGACATAACATGTATGTCGAAAGAAACATGGCGTGTTCTTCTAAACAGCACAGGCATTGCAACATCGTATTTATTTGCTGACACCGGCAGAATGATTTTCAATAATTAAAATGCCCCCCACCCCTTACAGGAACATACATTCATGTTCAGCAAAAGAAACAGAACATTTTGAACGATTAGATATAGGACGTTCATACTAGCAGAACATGTACATTAGTGTGTTCTGCAGAAATGATTAGCATTTGTCACCTCGATTCAGCATATATCGTTTTGCCTAGTAGGCACAGAGTGTACCATAGTTACTGATAACTTGCTCCATGCGTGATAGCATCGAAGCGTTTAAGGCACGAATGGCGTCCTGTGGTATAGGCATCCATGCTGCATTCACCTGGATCCAAAGTTCATCTATGATGGTTGGCACTGGATCACAACACTGCACTGTCGTTTCACCATATCCCACACATTTTCGATTCGCGACGGTTCTGTTGATCTGGCGGGGTAGGGACACCAAGAAATAACGTGTTAATGCAGCAACATGTGGTCAAGCATTTTCTTGCTGAAAAATGGCGCCTCGATTGTGTGGCAGAAAGGGTATGGCTATGGGCCGCGGGATGTCATTCACATAGGTCATACTGGTCACAGTCCGATGGACACACCAGCAGCGATTTGTGGTTGTACCCAGTAGCACCCCACACCATACGGCCTTGAGTTGGCGCTGTATGCCTTGTGCGAATGCAGTCACTGTGATACCGCTCCCCTGTCAGCGGCCAACAAAAATGTGGCCATCACTTTCAAACAAACAGAACATGGATTCGTGCTAAAATACTCTCTGATGCCATTCTTGTCCCCAGTGACGTCGTTCCATACACCATTGTCGTCTAGCAAGTTTCTGCACATTCGTCAAAGACAGGTGGAGAAATGGACGACGTGCACGTAACCCATGCCGTAGTAAACGGTGACATATTGCCACCCTGATTGTGTACGATGTGTTAAACTGTTCCACTGTTGCGCCAGAGCGGTGGAGGAGGCAGATCTGTCCTGCGATGCCGTTCGGATGAGCTCTCAGTCTTCTCGGTGAGTGGTCTGGATGGTGCTGCCTGTTCATCTCTGGCGTTCTAGTCTTCTGTGAACCATTCTTTTACTATTTTTGGCAGCAAAATAGCTGATGACGGCCAAACTAGAGAGGATTTAAAATGCAAACTGGTTTGAGCAAGAAAAGTATTTCTGAAAGAGAGGAATCTGTTAACATCGAAAACGAATTTAATTGTTAGGAAGTTTTTCCTGAAGATATTTAGCTGGAGTGTAGTCTTGTACTGAAGTGAAACATGAACTATAAGCAGTTCAGACAAGAAGAGAAGCGTTTAAAAGGTGCTACTACAGAAGAAGATAGGTGTGTACATCACGTAACTGATGAGGTGGTACTGGATCGAATTAGGGGAAGAAGAAATTTGTGTCACAACTTGAATAAAAGAAGGGAGTGGTTGATAGTACCCGCTACGAGGCAGTGTCAATATGATGTTGGAGGGAAGTGTGAGGGTAGAAAGTGTCAAGGGATAGCAAGGGGTGCAAATATTAAGTAGGTTCAAATGGATGTAGGTTGCAGTAGCTATTCAGAGATGAAGAGGCTTGCACAGGATAGCCCAGTGTCGAGAGCTGCATCTAATCAGTCGTCGCAAGCTCCCACAAAGACGTAAGTCGTTATAAACATGTAGGCTTCATTGTATCATCGTAAAGTGACGTGGCATTACACCCAGAACGATTTTAATCAGGTGGAAATCATTGTTTGCCAATAAATGATGTCGCAGAGGGGCATTTATGACCCTGCTGTATACACTAGACCAACGCCTCACGATCGCAAAGTTGCTACAAGCCAGGAGAGTCTTTCCCGTAATCTAGGGACAAACAGAGAATGTTCTTCTCGACTTATTGCAGAGAAGTCTCCAGGAAAGCTAAACGTTCCCATTGAAAATATCGCCTCCTGGAAGAACAAGCAGGCATGAAATCTCTGTAAAAGGTCTTATCTAAGTCTGCGAGGGGTGGAGATTGAGGAAGACTAACAGTACAAAAGAGTAATTTTCTCTGGGTCATGCCACGTCGGAGAGGTCACTGCCTTGGACATAGCCATCTCATTATATGCCAGTAATGCGAATGTGCCACCCCTGGCTAAATCCGTATGTTAGATTCCGTTTGGGAACAATATCTATTCGAAAGTGAAATTAGAAAAGGAAGAGATTCAAATCTCACTAATGTGCTTTTATACACTGAAGTGATAAAATTTATGGGATACCTCCTAACATGGTGTTGGACCTCTTGTTGTCTGATGTAGTGCAGCAGCTAGACGAGGCATGGACTCAACAAGTCGTTGGAAGTCCCCTGCAAAAATACTGAATCATGCTGTCTCTCTATACTCGTCCATAATTGCGAATTTGTTGCCGATACAGCAGTTTGTGCACGAAGTGATCTCTCAATTATGTCCCATAAATGTTCGATGGTTCATGTCTGGAGGCCATTAGTTCCAATTGTCCAGAATGTTCTTCAAACCAGTTGCAAACTATTGTGGCCAGCTGACATGGAGCGTTGTCATCCACAAAACATCCACTGTTGTTTCGGAACATAAAGTCCAGAAATGGCTGCAAATGGAAATAGTCTCTAAGTAGCCAAACAGAACCATTTTCAGTCAATGATCGGTTCAGCTCGACCAGAGGATCCAGTCCATTCCATGTAAACACAGCCCACACCATAATGGAGGCACCAAAAGCTTGCACAGTGCCTTGTCGATGACTTGGTTCCATGGCTCCGTGGGGTCTGCACCACAATCGAAACCTATCCTCAGCTCTTACCAACTGAAATCGGGATTCATCTGACCAGGCCACGGTTTTCCATTCGTCTAGGTCCATCCGATACTTTCATCGTACATCCCACATTGATTTCTGCTTTTCTTTCACGTTGTGCTGCTTGCCTGTCTGACAACTTTATGGAAACGCTGCTGTTCCCGATCGTTAAGTGAAGGCGTCGGGCACGTCAGTGGTGAGAGGTAATACCTTAAATTTGGTGTTCTCGGCACACTCACGACACTGTGCATATTGGAATATTGAATTCCCTAACGATTTCCGAAATGGAGTGTCCCTTGTTCTAGCTCTGACTAACATTCCGCGTTACAACACTCCAGATGTTTATCGGGTTCTTGGCCAGACCTTTTGCTAAGGTATAACGGTGGTAGTTGTACGCTCCACACATAGATTTTCTCGTAGATTCACGAATCTCTACTAATATTTGCCTGTCGTCATTTGTTCCGAATTTGACAGTTAAACCACGGTGGGTCTTTTCCATCCTTAATTCATTTACTAGGCGCGTACTTGTCCAGATCACGATTTACAGTCTGTTTAAACTTTCCTCGTAGTTCCTCTACGTCCTTCACTCTGGAATTGAATGATGTCAGTTCATCGTCTAAGTGAAAAGCTAACAACTGCTTACCTGCTTTTACTAGTAGAACCACTCTCCTAGCCTTCTTGACTGATTTATTAACTTTCGTAACCATAGTCAAGACGGAAGCTACATTTTAAGTAAAGAAGATAACGAAAGTAGGTGATGATTGGTCAGTATTTAATATCGACTGGACATGGGTAGATACCATCTTGACTGGTACAAAATACTGGCAGTATATTGAAGAAATACTTGATTATTTGAGAAGACACAACACGATTTGTGACGAGACAATTTGAACAGACTCATCCCAAGAAGAAGTTTCATTACTATGATACGCTCAGTTGTTACACTACAGCCACACATGTGTATCTTGATAATATCATAAGATCACGTCCGCTTGGTGTCAAGTAAAGGCTTATGTTACAGCATACAGTGCGGAAAGCGACATGTCGCTATAGAGTGCGGGGACTTGCAAAGAAAGGCATTTAGAATGTGACAGCAATCGATTGGTGTCGTTTTTGACGTGAAACGGTAGTGTTACAGAATTATTATTGGAAAAGAAACTGGTTCATCGAAGACGTTCGTAAGTTAAATAGGACAAAGTGACAGTCGAGAAATGGGCTACGAAGAAGGTGATATTAATGACAAAAAATGGTTCAAATGGCTCTGAGCACTATGGGACTCAACTTCTGAGGTCATCAGTGCCCTAGAACTTAGAACTACTTAAACCTAACTAACCTAAGGACATCACACACATCCATGCCCGAGGCAGGATTCGAACCTGCGAGCGCAGCGGTCGCGCGGTTCCAAACTGGAGCGCCAAGAACCGCTCAGCCACACCGGCCAGCTATTAATGACATTAGTGAACCAAGACGAAGCAGTAAAAGCGAATATAGGGGTGATTTCTTTGCGTCATTCCATCTTCTGTAAGCAAGGTATATGGACGAAATATTTTAGTTCAGTCTGGAGCATCGGTGTAGGCCGATATGCAACTACGATCTTCATGCCGCATGTATTTTTGTACTCGTCTTTCGGTTAAATGCATGTAGCTTAAGTTAGTGCCTTGCTGACGGTCAGCTATAACAAGTTTGTAATATTTTCGCAGCTCTGTTTCCTGGATTTTGTGAAAGTAAATGCTGAGAGACACAAATGAGCACCGGTTAGAATGACATCCATCCCACACCTCGTGTGGCCCCAACACATGACCTCCTCCAACGTTCTCCACTAGTTCGATACATAGACCGTTGAATCTTCTTCTAATTCTGTGGTTATGAATGACAACAAAACGGTTGATTTTAATCAATTCTTTTCTTGAGACACTTCGTGCGAATAGACTCTATTGTCCTGTGCTAACGTCCAGTGGTAACAGTTTACGCATTCTCCGTGAGTGCTGTTATAAAACTTCGTAGTCCGTTACTGTTATTTGTGGTACGTCCAAAACAGTTCAAAAATTACTGCCTAAACCTGTTCACAAGCGCCAGTTTCAGAACGGAGTATTCTGTTTTGAACCACATATTTGTTTTCTTAGAAGAATAAGACAAAGTGTTTCCTCCTCAATAAAACAGCAAACGCAGCTTTTACGTGTTATCATCTTAATATTTTTTGCTATTGCATGGACGATCTTTTAAAGTGCTTTAAAAAATTTTATTCTGAATTTTAGCTTCTCCAATGAAATATTTAACGCAGCTCAAAGAAGTAGTGCAGCACTTAGATGAAATTCAGGTGTGTGGCAGGAAATCAATACAACGCTTTGTTTTCTTACCCAAAGGGCAACACTATAGCAACATGGCATCAACAATGACGTTCGATCGCAGGTAACAGTCGTTGTTTTGTTTGTCACGGTCTGCAGGGGCTGGAGAATTCAAGTGCGAGAGGACGATACACAATAACACCGGAATAGCACCTTGCCCTATGCAGCTGACCGACCTTATTTCGACCTTTCCCCTCGAGCACAAGTGTCCAGTAACGTAATAAACATCAGACTTCGCTCGAAAAGGGAAAATCTAATGTGAAAAATTCGCCTTGATTATGTTGATGATCCTCCTCAGCTCTCAAAGTTTATATCTCGTAGGGCGACTGTCAAAGTTTTAACAGAGCTCATTCCGAATGACTCAGTCTCTTTGCGTAGCACTTCCTCGTGACGTATTTTAATGTATAGGTAATCATCAGAACAGGAACTACCTTTTATTAAATATATGCGAGATCTTTGGTAGGTAGAAAAAAGTCATTCATCTTCCTGTTTGCCGACTAAGAGCCGTATCCGTAAATACCTACAACCAGCTGCATTAATACATCAATTCCATATGAAATATTTTACATCGTGTTAGATTCGCTTTGCTTAGACATAATGTGTAACGATAGCTAATCTCACATGTTATCTAAACAAAGGACATAAGAAGTGGCAAAAGCAACGCAATGTGTGGCGGCGGGTAAAATCAAGACTGGTCGTTACTTCGTTATGTTGTTATCAGAAGACATTTACACATACCTTCGCCCTCTATAAGAGCCTGAAAACTATTTTTGCGATCAGCCAGAAAGCTATGGAGAACATAGTGACCATAATTTCGAGTCTACAAGTCCATCGCATTCTGGAGGACGACGGTTCAAACCCGCGTCCGGCCATCCTGATTTAGGTTTTCCGTGATTTCCGTAAATCGCTTCAGGCAAATGTCGGGATGGTTCCTTTGAAAGGGCACGGCCGACTTCTTTCCCTAATCCGATGGGACCGAAGACCACGCAGTCTGGTCCCCTCCTCCAAATCAATACTAAAAGTCTATATTACTATTTGTGCTCACTGAAAGAAAAGTCCCTATTCCTATTTACTCAGCGGGATCAGGAACAGTGACTATAAATAAAAGTTTTGAGTTTTAATTGATTGAACTATTTAGTAACAGTTCACACGCACAAAATATGTCCTTGTATTCTATCAAATATACCTATCAGAAACAGAGCTATTAGCAGTTCAGAGGCGACCTCTACGGGAAGTTGCAAATAAAATGACTTCTAATCACCAAAAGTTAAATGCTCGCCTTAAAACTGGAAAATTTTCTCGCCACTTGCCACACAGTTTTGACAATATTGTGGGTGACACGGCCTCGCGGAGTGGCCGTGCGGTTTGAGGCGCCCTGTCACGGATTGCGCGGCCCCTCCCGCCAGAGGTTCGAGTCCTCCCTCCGGCATGGGTGTGTGTGTTGTCCTTAGCATAAGTTAGTTTAAGTTAGATTAAGTAGTGTGTAAGTCTAGGGACCGATGACCTCAGCAATTTGGTCCCTTAAGAATTCACACACACACACACACACACACACACACACAAACAGCTACTTCGGCGGAATCCAAGCGATCCAGGACGGTGTACAGTCCTCGCGAGTTCGTTTTCTACTTTTCCCGAAAACGCCTTCAATTCTATTCAACTCTGGTGTCATCCGATGCACAGCGCACGCAGGCGCTTGACTGACGCGGTCGGATTGATGTCTCGATGTGGAGTGTCTCTTTTAACTGCTCTGTAGCTGTATTTATTTATGGGCGCAGCGGACAGGCGAACGGAACATCTGCCATCAACCGCCTTAGGCAGAGGTAGCAGCATCTAAATGGCCCCTTTTCTAGACATGTATTAATTAATATCTCTGTCGCTAAGCAATTTGCAATCTTCTCAGTTTTTATATAAATAGACTAAGTTTGGTTTTAGTTACTGAAAAAGTTTTAGCTCGACTGCATTTAAATTTTAGAACTCTCTTTAAGATTCCCTGGAGATATTATTATTCCTAATACAGTCTTGAAACTTGGTACAGCTTTATTACACCATAAATTTAATCGCATACTATAATTAGAACTTTGTATCACAAATACAAATGAAAGTTAATCTATTATGATAACGGACGCTTCCGGCCCAAATTTGGTTTCTGGTAATGAACTTGAAAACTGATAGAGGTAGTTTATTGGTGTCATCTATATAAGGTTTTTATATGGAACTGAGGCTACATGCGAATTTTCATCTTTCTGAGTCTAATATTTAGCGTCTTCAATTTTTCGTAAAAACGCCTATTTTGACCAAAATATTGCTTTGATTAAGTTGAGACTTTGAACATACATCGTAACACACATTTGCGTATTTTGATCAATTTTTAACCTTCTAGTTTTATTATTTAACGCCACTTTTTTCCTTAGCAGCGCTATATCTGTTTACTTAAATAACACTTTTCTACTAATAATACTTTAAGCATGTGGCTGCGTCAGTGTGACTGGCGCAATTGTTAACCATATACAGCTACTAAATCTTTCATTGAATTGTGTGCAGTTTCATTACTTTACGACTTTACAACTTCCTCCAGCAGTTACTGTGAGACTGGACAAATTTCACGTCAGTGCGACTCTGGTTTCTTATCATCATGACCAAACGACAAATAGTTCACAGACTATGATGCGCTTGAAGCTACTGAATCAGATACTAATTAATCAAGGTACAAAATTCCTCTTCTGCTTCGATTATTTGAATGAACTGAAAGTCATCATGTGCTTCTATCCACCTGAAAAACATATCCAGTCCTTCCAGCAAACCTTTCCACTTATTATTTCTAAGGAAGGCTATTTTTCTGGGTATCAGGGGAAACGGAAATTTATAAGGATGATCTGGAGGATGTTGCACTCAAGGAGGCCTACTGAATGACTAATGTGACATATCACAAAGCCCCTCTCCCTTCTCTATATCCAATTACCTCGCCATTGAAGTAGAGCACCATTTGTCATTGGAAGCAGTACACATTTTTTTATTCACAACTGTCTTGGTCGCATTTGGTGGAATGTTGAGAGTTTACCGTTTTATCTCTTGAGTTGTCATCAGAACTAAAAATACGAAAAAGACATATTCAAAATTACTATTAAATATAAAAAATTATAAAAAACATTTAAAAGCATGATGATGATGGGTCCCATACTTCTTTACAGAGCTTAGGGGAGCGACGCGGGAGAACCGCGCCGCCTTACTAGGCAAGGTCCTAGTGGAGGTGGTTTGCCATTGCCTTCCTCCGACCGTAATGGGGATGAATGATAATGATGAAGACGACACAATAACACCCAGTCATCTCGAGGCAGGAAAAATTCCTGACCCCGTCGGGAATCGAACCCGGGACCCCCTGCTATACACAGAAAAAATACGGAAGTAACACGTCAATAGTCATTTGCCGCCCATCGTGTTCAGTTAAAACTAACTGCCATGCCTTCTGTGATATAATTCTACTGAACACGCCACTATTTTCATAAATCTGATATACACTATGACCTCTCGATCTTTTCCTAATCTATTGGTTCAGACGGAAACTCATTTATAAGATACTGTATAACACAGAATTTAATACAGTAAAAGTTGGATCTGATGTAACATAACAAACTCTTTCAGCCATTGCACAAAATCCCTTTTCAGATCCATCGTTATACTCGTATTTATCAGCTTTCCTCTCCTCTATCAGCTTTCCTCGTTTGGTTCAAGTTTTCGTGTTTGGTTTCGCTTTTAGACATTATCTCCAGCTTTACTAGAATGTATTTGAAGTAAGAACCACCTCTTATTCGCTGTGATATTATGGGTTTTCCGGAGGATAGCTTCCATTGGAGAACCTTCACTGGGAAAGACTAACCAATCCTCAGGCGGTTTCCGTGGTTTTCCCAGAGTGTGTGCAGGTTGTACGACAAGGTAGTGTCGCGAAGTGAAATGCAGTCGTCTATCAACTAAAACAGGACATCGATCCAACAAGTAGCACCTAAGGAGTATTTCTAGCTTGTTATATGGTAAGCGGCTAAAATGAATACCATTCCTATATAGCTATACATTCAATTTGTAGTATACTGGACAGTCTGGTGGGAAGCGGCGCCAAAAATTAGTGAAATATAAGCCATTCTATATAACACACAGGGTGTGTCAAAATGAATATACCGGTTTTAAGGCGTTGTAGCATTCATTACGTTCAACTTACAATTGTAAATAATACACCAAATGAAAGAGAAATTCAAACAGTTTTGTTTCTGCACCTGTACGCAATGGGAACAGCATGGAATGACAAAGAGTGATTGAAAACGTGTTGAACGAGTGCTAGTCTTTCACGCTTAGCCCCAAGAAATATCCCTTCGGAAAGTTTATGGGCCTTTCTTTTTCGGTGAATCAACTGTAACTGATGATTCTTATCTTGATGTGCTACAGCTACGGCCAGTGCCTCAATGGGAAGAAGCTGAACAACACATCTTTATTTGGGAGCAATATGGGGCGCCGGCTCACTCGCATAACTCAGTACGCGACTGGTTAAACGACGTTGTATCCGATCGGTGGATTGGGCGCAAGAGACCGGTTGACAGCATTTTATGTGTTGTGCCTCCGATACCAGCTGATCTATCCGACTTTAGAAACAGTGATATTGCTACAATTACACCTGACACATTGATCAAGGTTTCGGAACAACTCGCCTATCGACTCGATGTATGATCGGTGTTCACACTGAATAATTGTAAGAAAAACTGTTAGGGTGTATCTCTTTCATTTGTTGTATTATTTATAATTGTAAGGTGAATGTAATATGTGCTACAAAGCCTTAAAATCCGTATATTCATTTTGAATGGCCTGTAGTTTCCTTGACGTTCTGGAAATGATGGGAATCGGCCAGAGAAAGTTCCGTTTGTTTTATTTCAGATGATCTGAATCCATTTCAGTTTCTCCCGCTGGAACTTCATCTTTGAAGTTAGTAAACTCTAAGTTTTGAAAATATTCTTACCGTTCTTGCATAACATATATTTTCAGCGAGTATGTCATAGAACGTACTTCTGCACTGATATTTAGAAAAGTTAAAATACAAACAATCGGAGAAACGACTTCACAATAGCCAATTTTGGAATACCAAACGCAGTAGGTATAATACAGTAAAGGTAACTGATTATCTTCATTACATGCGCTACCAAAGTACGCATTGTCTGTTTTATAATCCTTATGTTTCACCTTCCATAACCAACAATTTTCCCTGTGAACGTCAATAAACAGAAATGTAAACAAATCGGTCTTTAAATAAAATACGTGTAGTCTCTGAATGGAATCACTTGCTACGGACATGTCTCACAAGATGCAAATCAAATTTTTCTCGTTAACACAGCACTCCCAGAGGTGCAGGAGGCGGCAACTGGAAAAATTTCAAACTACTTGCATCAGTAATTAGGCACTATGTCACCTCTCAAGGCGTATACCAAAATATGGCGTCAAATTTTTGAGCTATTCACTAAATGAATAATTTTAATGATGTATGTAGATTAACTGTTGCTGGCAAAATTGCGGTTTCATATTCGTTCTTGTGATAGAAAAATACAAACTGTACTCCGCAACACTAAATAGTCTTGGAATAACAGTAGACACAACGAAATGTTATCACTTAAACATTACTACACCATGTCACAGCACAAGATACGTACATCACGCAGAAAGGAATAATTTGTCGCTTTCCACCAACCACGTTTGTGATTCTCGTCTTCCGTGTTAGCTTAAAGTACCCACTGTTCGTGTCTATCTGTATTTATTGGAAATACTAGTGTAGTGAATCTACCGTCACAGCAGTTTTTACAGTCAGTAGCAGAATAACCTCAAGTTTCTTTTTACTGTCATTAAAAATTAGGTAATCGTAATTATTTACATTCATTAAACTCCCCATCAATCAGAATTTCGTCTACAAAAATTGGTGTGGAAGTGTAACGCGACGGTCATCACCACAGATTCGACGTACAAAAGTGTGATTCTTTTATCTATATTAAATTACAGCCAAATAATAGAAAACTCACATTTTTACTACCAAGCAGGACAAGCAGAAATACAAAAGATCTATTATATGTCTGCTAAAAAGTAATTACGCAACGAAATATAAATAGGGAGAATTAAAATGTGTCTACAACAGCACCGAACACGCTTCTGCAGCCACAGAAACGACAGGTTCTCAGAAACATGTCGTCTTCAGCTCTCAGCCAATAAGCGTCCTTATCATATTGGGCACTCTCTCAATGTATGCCCTCTAGCTTCCATGAAATAATCGTGCAAAGCCTGATATAAGAGCACTCCTCACATGAATTTTGAAACTTACTTAGAAAAGCCTTTCGAAGGAACTAAGTTATTCCAGCTGATGCATGAGGTCAAAGTATCTCGACTTTGATAAATAGTTTTACTTAAAGACCACGTTTAACTACTGTTAATTAATTAAAATATTGATAAAGATACAAAGATACATTTCGTAAAACTTTACCCAGACACAGTCCAATTTCCGTTTCATGATTCTCTGACAACAGAATCGTTTGATATACATCTATATGATTTCAATTTCGCGTTTTTCTATTATTTTTGTATATTTTACCACTTCCACCATCTTTAAACTTATTTTAGTCAGTATTTTAAACAATTTGCATGAGAGCAGAACCAGAAAATTTCTTTTATATGCACTGAATTATCCATATAATTGACCATCAGCATAATTCATAAGTATATGAAACTTAATTTGATTAATATTTGTCATTCTGATGTAGGCTTCGTTTGATGCTATGGGAATGACATGACAAACTACCAAAATAGCTGAAGGAGCCGCGGCTGAAGATGGATGGCAGTGGCAGTTGTGTGACAGTCTTGACACAATATTACCGGATGTAACAAGGAGACGTTTTGTCAGTTGCAGATGTGCGTGTTTTCTGAATGATGTATTGTTTTTGCCTAATGTAAAAGTGACAACAGTGATAAAATGGCTCTAAGCACTATGGGACTTAACATCTGAGGTCATCAGTCCCCTAGACTTAGATCTACTTAAACCTAACTAAGATAAGGACATCACACACATCCATGACCGAGGCAGGATTCGAACCTGCGACTGTTGCAGCAGCGCGGTTACGGACTGAAGCGCCTAGAACCGCTCGGCCACCAAAAGTGATCAGTGAGATATTTCAGTACATCGTTTATGTAGTGACGAGTAATATACAAACATTGCTCGAAGTTTTCGTTTGTATAACAGTGCCCGTGTGTGGACATTATTACTGCCAGGATGGTTGGCTCCGAATGGTGTGTAGGTCACTGGTTGTGTACTACCAGCTGTTCGGCGGCTGTGGGCTCAGAAATGCTCCGTTAACATCATTCTTTACTTAACGAAGTACTCATGACTGCGGTCGTCGACCTCCAGGCAGCGATGAATGCCTGAGCAAAGCACCCAGAAGCATGCTCATCTCACACCAGCTGATGACACAAGTCTCGCAGAATGCTGGCTCAGCAAAAGCAGCAGTGGCAGGCACGCACTCGTTGAGGCCAGCCTTGTAGACGCCAGGCGGGCGGCACCAGTATGTGTGTATGCAGCTCAACCACGCCATGCCGGAGGTGAACCAGGCACTTGGATAGCATGCTGGAACCGAACCCCCAACCCCTTGAAGACGCGCAGAATCATGTTGAGGTCACCCTGAAGGTGGGACCCTTGTGATAGTTGCTGGTCAAGCCCCGGAAGCATTAGCTCCAGCAACAGCCCAGAAACCAGTAGCTAGTGGATGATGCAGCTAGATGTACATGGACCTGAGGGGCCAATATGTGTCCATCGTCTCGCGTCCATTAAGTATCGGTGTAGGCAGCTGTTGGAGACAAAATACTGTTGGGTCCGAGCGACCAGTACTTACAGTTACTTGGCCAGATTTATTATGACAGGTTGTAAGGGGTCCGCAGGCCCCTACTATTAGGTTTGCACTCACACAGGTCGACAGGGCAACTATCGATTAGTGTGTCGGGTCGCGAGAGCGAGAGTTGAGTCAGGCTGTGCGTGTTGTAGGTTCCCGCGAGGCGGGCAGAGCTGAGCAGAGGCCAGCAATTGATAGAAATTACCGACAAAGGGAGTGGCCATCGCCGCGGTTCAACCCCTTTGTGTTAAAAATATACGGGAAAGTGAAAAAGTATAATTACTAGTGTGATTCAGTGACATTTTTGTGCCGATATTTGTATTTTCGCGTCTACCGCGCCGGCATTATTTGGATTGCAGTGTTGGATACAGTGATTAAAATCTGCGTGTGACGATAATGAATAACAAAGAGGCCTGTGCTGAGATTAGCCGTTATTAATTTTGTACGACGAAGCCAGTGGCTGTCTCCTTACGTTGTGTTTTTGGTGAGAATATAGGTCGTTGATTAATGAAGCTGTGTTGTTGTTCTTCTTGCCACCAAACAGTACATTATTACAGCATTCGAGAAGGACAAAATGGAATGTAACAACTCCGTAGCAGTCCAACCCGATTGCCAGCCCCATTAGGTACACGGTCACATTAATTAATATCTATCTGGGCTGCTATTCAGATCCCGATCGAGCGGGATACGTCAGTAAAGATAAAACCGGAGTGTTACACCCTTGGCTTACCATGAAAGGACTAGTGCAATTTTCGGACGAGTAGTAAAGAACAATAGATAATTTTACCTTGCTTAACGCAAGAAAGTGTTTGTTTTTCAATTTGGATCGAGACAGAGTAGGAACTGTAAAATCGCGACAAGGAACAGTGCACTTTTGAACAATACGAAGTAATAATAACTTACGATTGTGACAAAACTGTTTTTTCTTGCCATATTAAATAGGACAATAGTGTCAATAAACTGTGTTATAATGTGCAAATGCATAAATCCGCGCGAAAAACTGTGAAAAGTGAACACTAAAGAAAGACACGTGTGAACATTATTACGACCAAAACGAGCCAAGAATTCGTCACGAAAGTTTTAAAGAAGTGTATAGTGATCATATTTTGACTGGAATTGCTTTTTAAATAGTGAAAATCGGACAGCTTCGTGTGGACCCATAAACTGCTATGCGGACGACAATGTATTGTGGCGACGCAATTATTGAGTGACTTCACGCAGACCCGTGTAGCAGTTGCACCAAAGAGCTTCGATCCGCGAGGTGATTTCACACGACATCCCACCACGGAGCGGCCGGCTGAGCGACGCGACTTCGAGACACCGAGCGCAGTCCCGGCACCTAGCGGCCAAACTACAAACTACGCCCGCCTGCAGCGCCACGGAGCGGCCGACGGAGAACTACGACGACTTGCAACAGCAGCGCAACCTCACGCAGCTCCAGCGGCAGTACAGCGCCACGCCCACCTCAAACGTCAAAACATCGCGACTCGCGGTAACGTCAGTTGGTGAGTGAAGACGACTGGTTGACATAACATTAAATTGTGGTGTGCAGTCTTTGCGATAAATAAACAATTTTTAACTGATATTTACATTAGGACAAGTGCCCAATTGTAGTAATTTCCGAAAAATTTGCGAAGCATACTCTGAAATATAGCATACTTATTTATGCACACTGCACTGTCTAAATGGTAATTATACAGATATGCTCATTGTTTTTGGAGATTTTACATTTATAGATTTTATGAGTGTTGTGATTATCTTGTTTAAAACATTTTTACATAAACTGTGTATGTGGAAGTTGTTATTGGAAATTATTAGGTTTTTGAGAGTTGTAATGTTCAGTACTCATGCATGTTGTGTCATTTTGGGGATTAACTGAAAAGACTGCAGGTACTGTTTGATTAGTTTCATGGTAATTAGGAGTGTTTTGGGTTACTAGAGGTTATTTTGTATTACTTGCCTGTGCATTAAAAATAAATCAAACATATCTACTGAAGATAAGCGGGTTTGTGAGGCAGTAGTTGAAAGGAAAGGGATAGGACAGGAGGACAGAGATGATTCAGGAATCAGTGATTGTGGATTGTCATTAAATAGCCCATTAGCACATTCAACTAGTTATCCCGAGACACCGGGACAAACGACGTGAAATAAGCCAGTTTCAGAGGATGCCGATAGATGGTCGATGTTGGTAGACTTGATAAAGAAGACTAACGAATCACTAAAGCGTTTACAAGAAACTAGCGCATTGTTAAAGCAAGATTTACAAGAAACTAGAGAAGAGGGAAGAATATCCCGAGAAGCGTTAGAGAAGAATTCACAAGAAACAAGAGAATCGTTAGAGAAGCGTTTACAAGAAACTAACGCATCGTTAGAGAAGAATTCACAAGAAACAAGAGAATCGTTAGAGAAGTGTTTACAAGAAACTAACGCATCGTTAGAGAAGTGTGGACAAGAAGCTAGAGAAAGGGAAGAAATATTTCGCAAATCATTAAAGGAAGATTTGCAAGAAACTATAGCACAAGAGATCAAAACATCGCAGATGAAGATGGAATGTAATCTGAAGAAGGAAATACAGGAGCTACAAGAACAGTTGAAAATGGATATCAACGAGAGAGAGAATAAGCTGCAGAAGAGTATAGACCAAGTCCAGGGAGACGTGGAGAAGGTGGAAGGCAAGTTAACAAAAAAGATAGAAGACGATATTGAAGAAACGAAAGCCGAATTGGGAGAAAGAATCAACGAAGTGGAAACAAATTGCAATCATCGAATCGCCGAGGTGGCGCAGATGCAAAAACAATGCAATGATGCGGTTAAGGGGATAGGAGATAGGCAAAACCAACTAGCTGTCAATCTGAGAAATGCCATAGCCGTGCAACGAGAAGAGGATAACAAGAGGGTTGAAATGGAGGTCAGGCAGTTACAACAGGGAGTGCAGCAATTGGAGAGCAAGACAGAAGAAATTGATAAACGAATTAGCAACGCCACCTTAGCCATTGGGGGAGGTAAGGTCGTTACATTGATGAGCAGTGATAATTGGTGCGTCCAAAATAATACAGGGCAGAAATTTAGACCGAAAGGAGGGTTGCACCCAATGATATTTATGAAATGGCTAAAAGGAGTTTTCCCAGCACATCTTAAGGACTCAGACAAGATTCAATTTGCAATAGATAGAATGGAAGGTGAGGCCTTCACTTGGGGGGTCAGGAAGAAGGAAGGGAATACTAGTTATGATCAGTTTGAAGAGGAATTCTTGAAGAAATACTGGTCCAAAAGCCATCAAGGTGCAGCAATTGAGGACCTACTCCATCGCAAGTCACTTAGTACATGGAGAGGAACGTTGAGAGAGTTTGCTGAACATTTGTGGGAATTGAACGAGACCCTGGAACAACCCCTGAGTGATGACGTAATGATATCTGCGATAAAAAGAAGATTGAATCAGAAAATGTAAGAAACTGTATCTGGGAGCCTAATTAAAAATAGGGAGGCTTTGATGGAGATACTGGAACAGTTGGAATCTGTTCGATCACAGGGACACAATCAACCTAATGATCGAAACCGAGAGGGTAGTAATGACCCAAGGATTCATTTTAATCATTCGTCTGATTACAGAGGAAGAGGCGGAGGAACCGAAAAACTGAATGACACTCCAGGTGAGGTCCGGTCAAGAGTGAGGGCTACCAGGACCCGAATAAACCTGCTAAGATATATTTAGAACATTTAGCTGTAAAATGAACATTTGAAAGAGGGAAAGGTTTATTTACATTGTGTTTTGTGATGTATTACAATTAGAATTGCATATTTCATGTCGAAGATTATCTAAAAATGAGTATAAAACCTGTAATAACTAATTTGTGGTATAGTAATTCATATGTCCTGTGTTTAAGTAATAATTTTTTAGTGTATATGTTGTGTGTTTCATTCAATATTGGACTAGAGAGGACTATTGCTGGTTGATATAAAAATTGTAATTTGGACAATGCCATGTCTATGAGATGTATAACCTTTTGTAAAAATTATTGTGGAGGCAGCCCACTACCGGAGTCGAGGGATTATTTGATGAATTGTAATTTCATTAATTATTTACACTGTGTGTTTGTTCAAATGTAGCAATGTTTCATTCCCTTGCCGATTCTTTTTCGCCTGCGGCTCTAAAGAAGTTTTCGAGGGCGGGGATGTAAGGGGTCCGCAGGCCCCTACTATTAGGTTTGCACTCACACAGGTCGACAGGGCAACTATCGATTAGTGTGTCGGGTCGCGAGAGCGAGAGTTGAGTCAGGCTGTGCGTGTTGTAGGTTCCCGCGAGGCGGGCAGAGCTGAGCAGAGGCCAGCAATTGATAGAAATTACCGACAAAGGGAGTGGCCATCGCCGCGGTTCAACCCCTTTGTGTTAAAAATATACGGGAAAGTGAAAAAGTATAATTACTAGTGTGATTCAGTGACATTTTTGTGCCGATATTTGTATTTTCGCGTCTACCGCGCCGGCATTATTTGGATTGCAGTGTTGGATACAGTGATTAAAATCTGCGTGTGACGATAATGAATAACAAAGAGGCCTGTGCTGAGATTAGCCGTTATTAATTTTGTACGACGAAGGCAGTGGCTTTCTCCTTACGTTGTGTTTTTGGTGAGAATATAGGTCGTTGATTAATGAAGCTGTGTTGATGTTCTTCTTCCCACCAAACAGTACATTATTACAGCATTCGAGAAGGACAAAATGGAATGTAACAACTCCGTAGCAGTCCAACCCGATTGCCAGCCCCATTAGGTACACGGTCACATTAATTAATATCTATCTGGGCTGCTATTCAGATCCTGATCGAGCGGGATAAGTCAGTAAAGATAAAACCGGAGTGTTACAAGGTCGTCTCATTTGGTCATTCTGTCGGCTAAGGCGGCGCAACACAGGTCTCCATCATAGACATTGGCCTGGCCCTTACACTATTCTGCGTCAGGAATGTTCCACGCTTAGTAGTATGGTTCTCTAGGCAGCTAGAGCTGCCTTGCCATTGGTTGTGAAGTGTGGATGGTGTAGTGTTTGCACAACGATTGTTATTTTGGCTGGTTCAAATGGCTCTCAGCACTATGGGACTTAACATCTGAGGTCATCAATCCCCTAGAACTTAGAACTACTTAAACCTAACCAACCTAAGGACATCACACACATCCATGCCCAAGGCAGGACTCAAACCTGGGACCGTAGCGGTCGCGCGGTTCCAGACTGTAGCGCCTAGAACCGCTCGGTCACATCGGCCGGCGATTGTTATTTTAATAGTTTTGATCACACCAAACATAAAACCGATCAGGGGACCTACGTCCCTGGACAATGAACAACCACAAGACAAATATATCCTCAGAAGTAGCGGATTTATAATTTTACTTCATTAGTAGGGGCTCACATTATTGCCATTTCAAATAAATGTAGGAAAATCTTTTGGCTCACGTGGAGTACTTTTAAATTGAACAGTTATGTTTATAGAAGACGAGTGAGAATTCTTGGCTTAAATATGTGAAAAGTAGAATTTAAGAATTACTTTTTAAAACAACTATAATGCAATCATTTTTCATTTTAATGTTGTGAACCGTAGTTTATAGACGTAAATCAACAACATTAATATAACTTAAACTTTTACTTTCATATTTTAAGAGTTAATTTCCTGATGTTACTTATGACTCAGTATCTTTTCCAGACTATCTGATGTAGTGCCACTTCTTATGTAGTTATTATGTGCTTTCCATGGCACACAACGGCTGAGATAGCAGCTGCTACTTGCCTATGCGCTCCGCGGGTACCCAGAACATGACAGAACCGTTCCTCTTGGTGCAAATGGTTCAAATGGCTCTGAGCACTATGGGACTTAACATCTATGGTCATCAGTCCCCTAGAACTTAGAACTACTTAAACCTAACTAACCTAAGGACATCACACAACACCCAGTCATCACGAGGCAGAGAAAATCCCTGACCCCACGGGAATCGAACCCGGGAACCCGGGCGCGGGAAGCGAGAACGCTACCGCACGACCACGAGCTGCGGACGTTCCTCTTGGCCCATTTACACCCTCAAGTCGAACAGCTCCAGTTGAAAGGATTAGCAAGCAAGCCAGAGTCCCTTCGCAGGCAGTGTGACAGGCGGCTACGCTGATCGTTTGTCAATAACTCTACGTATTCGTTTTCTTATCCTTTGCTGGCAGCGTTATTGTGTGTCTTCAAGAATTTTCTTCTTACTTGTGCTTGCTTGCTTTCTTTCCTTCATATAATTTGTATACTCTCCAATTAAACTAATGAAAAGATATGTTTGTTGCATTTTATATGATGGTTGTTACTCGTTTATCTGAGTTCCTTTGCATATGCTATGTTGTGGTTATTTGTATTTCACAAAATGAAAAATAATCCAGCCGTCCGTCTTGCTTTTACCAAATTCTTTTGCGATAATTTTGCGTTGTTGTCTCTTCCTGTGCAGCGAGCGGGAAGTTATTTGGCTTCGTGCGCGTTGCGTGGTTTTGGCTTCGAGAGTAGCGCTGTGGGTTGTGTGGTGGCTCTCCGTGAAGCGCTTCGAGTGACAGGGACTGCGACGACAGGCGCTGGGGCTGTCGGCTGTAGTGTACTTGGCATTGTGGAATAGATGCTAAGAGCCAATCTAGACCTAGTTATGTATATAGTAATATACCTTTTACATTGTATACCCGCTCCTGTCGTAAAGTTAGTAATGATGAAAAAATACATGTGTGGATGAAAGGACTTGGTGTACTTGCTGAGAATCTAACTGTAACTGGTGATGTAACGCTGTACTATAATTATTAATAAAGTGTGATCTGTAGCGTCAGCCGCCAATCGCTAGACGTACGTCTGGTGAACGGGGGCTCAAGGATTCAACAATTTGAAAAAAATCTAAAGCATAGTGCGGCGTTGGCAGCTTAGCGCCTGCGAGGCTGCATGATGCAACCCGCTTGTGCCGGCTCGCCAGCGGGTACGCGTGCTGCCAGGTAGACTACAGCACGCGTACGGGATAACGCTCCCGCGCCGGCCCTCGCAGCGGCTAAGTCCGTTATCAGCGCTCTTATGTGATCAAGGTCATGCGCTCAATATAAAAGCGGCCAACGCAGGCCAGCGGAATCATTCCGCTGTGAGCTATACTAAAATTAGTTGGAAGAAATGTTCCTTGTGCTTTGTAATAAACTGTCCACAGACACTGTGACCATTCGACAAAAGCCTGAATAAACACCTTCTGCAGCACGAACCGCTGCGACATTTACGAGAAGAGAGTCAATGAGGTTTTGGAAAGTATCGACAGGGACGTTGACCCTGGCGTACTCCAGTGCCGTGGTAACTGCGCTATTTTTCTCGGTTGAGGATCAACGCCGCTAATAGCCCGATCTGCACTTGGTTTGCATTCGAACAGTTTGTTGGTCATGGCAGTAAGGGAAACTCACCTTGGCGCTCTTCGAACCACAGACGTATACTGCGAGCTGTGTGACACGGTACATTGTCCTGCTGGTAGATGCCATTGCGCCGAGGACAAACAAACTGCATGTAGTGGCGGACATGGACGCCAAGGATAGATGCACACTTGTGTTGATCCACTGCGCCTTTCAGAATGGTGGGACCACCCAGAGAATGCCACGAAAACATTCCTTAGTCCAGAAGGCTCCCTTTTCCGGCCTGCAAGGTGTTTGCTTTCAGACGTTTCACGTCGTGCACGCCATCGACCACCTGTCTGGTGGAACATTCACTCTGTGGACGTCCAGTTGCTGTACTGGTGTACAAATTCCAGCCTTCGTCGCCGATGAACAGCAGTCAGCAAGAGTCTATGAATCAGGCGCCAGCTGCAGAGGCCTTTACGTACCAACGTTCGTTGAACTGTCGTTGAGGAGACAGTGCTGGTAGCCCCGTGGTTCATCTGGGCAGTTAGTTGCTCGACAGCAACTTACATCATTAAAGCAGTCGTCCACCTGCACCATCTATTGAAAGGGTACAGTACAGCCCGACATTGAAAATAGGTACAACATTCTTCGTTATTCTTGTCAGAACAACATATTTTTTGTAATAATAACTCAATTTCACTTAATACACTGAAGCCAGATACCAGTTTAGGAAAGAATGACAATTTATTTATTTAACTGATCACATGTGCACTCCCACAAAATAAATTCCTACATCCAGTTTGGTGAGATCTGTGAAATGAATGAATGTATGGTCGTCTACTAACCGCAGATAGTGAAGGTGCAATATATGATCATCTTTGAGACGGTCCTTTGGTCACCTTTGGTGGAACCAAAGAGATGAAATTTACCTGAGCTCTGAGCGCCTGAAATGTGGCTGACCAATACGGTAGCAAGGTGCTCCCCCACCTTGACGGAGGTGCGAGCTGACCTGGAGAACGGCCATCTTTCAGCACTCTGCTGGATCTTGTGTTGGTAAGACCTGCCTTAGGTGTGCTCCGTAAAGATAAAAGAGTTGAGACATGGTATGCATGTGAAATACTTAAGAGTAGTTTGGAATAATAATTTCTCTATTTCAGAAACTTTTGTAGGGAGAATTAAATGACAGACAGGTAATATTAAGGGGATCATAGTAATCTACGCAAGTGACCAACGATCACAATGAAACCACGTGCAGCACTAAGTTGAAATACTTCCGAGTGCAAAAGTTAAGCTGAATTACTGGCGTGTGTATTATAAGTTGGAAATATTTAAGAAATGGCGTGTGCAGGACTTGAAATTAGAGACGAGTACTTCCACGTGGTGAGTACTGTGTGAGTCTCAATCTGTGTACGAGACAAAGGATAAAGAGAAGTACTCGTCCATGGTATCAGTTGAGGACTCGCGTGTGTGACGAATATGTTCTTAATATTACTTTGCGTGTTATGTTTCCGTGTGACGCTCGATTCAAACTACAATGCTCTGAGAGTGAAGCAAGGTGAGTCAGCCGTCTATCCAGCAACACCACTTGGCTTGCATTTCACAGGAAGACGTGCATATATCCTCCAGAGTTCGTAGTAGGAAAGTAAAGTTAAGAAGTGGGGCAGTGTCGTGTGAAACTGGGATGAATACTAATTGAAGTGGGAAAGCTGAAAGTGATGTGATTATAACGTTGTGACTACTCCTTCTGTTGTAGTCCATGTTGCCAGTGTGGTGTATTTCATGTAATTTAAGTATGTGTGGTTTGCATGGGAGAGTAGCAAGATAGGTTCAGAGGCAGTGGGTTATGCATGTTCCTTTTGTACCGCTCGGTCTGGAGCAAATTTTCGTGATGATGGGCGTGAGAGTCGAAGTGTGAGATGTAGCAAAAGATCCACCATCCTATCCAGAAAGTGCACTGTAGTGTTAGATAATTACGAGACCATAAGATAGAGAATCACCAATGTAAAGCCATGCCCACTGGGCGGAGTTTCTCATGTGTAATAGTTGTAGAAAATGTAATGGTGTGTTTAGGTTATAGAATTTATCGGAATAAAAAAGATAGTGAGAACAAAAATATTGGTGACCTTTTCCTTCGAATAGTATGTTGTCATGATATCCTGAATTTATAATGTGTGCGCCATTCATATTCAGTGCGATGGCCACGTTTTGATCAAAGCCGTTGGGTAAGAAAGAAAATGTGGTATTGCCAGTGCGTAGCGAATAGTCAGAGTTGTGTAAATTCCTAATAGTCAGAGATGTGTTATCCGTTTCCATTGCGTAATATTCAAACAGGATAATAATTTGTAACTTAATTGTGAGTATTAGAGTTCATGTTACTCGATAAATAAGAATGAGTCCATTCGCTTGGCAGACCACTCATCTTGCAGGCCTGACTGCTTGATGCCACAGTATGAGCAAGGCATGTGGGTGCCTCTCACTATGATCCGGGGTACATCACGGCTTCCTCGACGCCAGCACGACGGCGGCATGCGAACAGTTTACAGACAGCTGTTTGGAAATGCTTCCACCCTTGTCCAAAAGACAATGATCATGCCCTTTTGGGCATCAGATAAATCGCTCCGTTTTCGCATCACAATCACTACTGCACTGTTTTCCGCATCCCCTCGACACGCTTGATGTTCCCTCCACTGCTAGCGCTGACGCTTGCTGTCTGTGAACGGTTACTGCAGTTGACATCGAACATAGGCGGTGGCCACATTAATTTGACGTGACTGTGTAATATTTCCTAGGAATTTTAAGCGCCAGTGATTTTACTAATTTATTTTACTACCTGCTTTATTTACAAAGAAATGTACAGATAGCATACAATTTAGCGGTGCTGACGGTATGCCGTTACCCCACGTAAGAAGTTATGTCTCTGACAGCAATATCTGGGAGGTTCCGTACTGGATGCATTCTCTCAAACCTTGTTACCGCATAGTAACAAGTTCACTTTGCAGGATTATAATAACCTGATCACTTTATGCGCCTTCACTGTCACTTGCCGACAGTCTGTTAACAAACCGCCCATAGACACGAATACACCATGAAACCGAGTTACAGGCGCTACGTTATCGGTCGCACCTGAGCTAGCACAGCGGCGTCTTTGTATTGATGACGGGATTAGCGGCAAAAGAAAGGTAACAGACTTCTGACTTCATTATTGATGTAGTTGAAGTTTTATTTCTATACCTTCAAGATTTAGAGCTTCCTGTAGTGCAATGCCTCTGTAGTGACGGTTAATTTTTCTTTTAATTCTCGTAGACCATCTGATGACAATAATTGTCCCAACCAGTAGTCGCAGTTTTTTTTAATAAATAACTCAATCACGAAGGATAGATAAAAGAACTTATATTGCAACAGAAATCCCTGAAGTTCTGGCTATTGAACAGCATGTGAAACTTCTCCTTTGAATGTAAAGAATGACAGTGCTGGAAAAACTCTTACGTTATTTGATTAGCAAACAAAATTTTCTTTACTTCTCAGAAATCTCCCTTACTTCATCATTATTCCCAAAAAGTCCTATCTATACCTGCTTTCTGTATTCTCTTCATATCCTCTTTCAAAATAATTATTCTTCATTGTACACTACCTTCTTGGCCAAACTTTTTCATATAACTTCTCAATGCATTCTTTCCCCAATTTTCATTGTCAGTTTCTTGTATAGTATCGACCCTCTTAAGCGAACATAAGTCTACTGAGCTCAGATACATAAACTAAGGGACGAGGCAATGCAGCAGCACAAAACGGTTAACTCAAACAAGAACGAGAAAAAATGCAAAGAGGCAAAGCAAGCAGCAATAAATATAAATTAGCAAAGCAAATGCAACATTGCAATTAATATGAGCCAAGATGCAGCAACAAGAAAAATAAATCAGTAGTAAAACTGGCTTACCACTGGAATACCACAGACTAACACAAGAATGCCTAAATGCGTGTCATACCTTCCCACCGTGAGACAGACGCAGTTCCGAGGGGAGAAACGAGAACAGAAGCCGAGAGCAGAACCATGTTAAGCAAGAAGGCCCTACAATAAGGGACGGACACCCACGTTGCCAGCTAACCGCTAGGACCACCCCAGACGCAAGTTTTAGCGTGAGACTTTTTCATGTCTCTGTTACGTCAGGACCACCCCCCAGCCCATGTTAAAAGATAGAGCCCTCCAGAAGAACAGTATAGATCTTACGATAACACAAAAAGGGCCACACCACCCGCAAGTTATATCGTGAGACTTTTTCGCGTCTCTGTTACGTCAGGACCACCCCCCAGCCCATGTTAAAAGATAGAGCCCTCCAGAAGAACAGTATAGATCTTACGATAACACAAAAAGGGCCACACCACCCGCAAGGTTTAGCGTGAGACTTTTTCGCTTCTCTGTTACTTCACAAACCTTAAAAACATTGCCCTACCACGAAAAGTGTAACGTTTCTCATTGGATGGACAGAATTTTTGTAGGCGGAGCGTAAGTTTAACATTGAGACCCTGATTGGTCAGATGAAAACACAGCCAGATAGTTTTTTTAAACCAACTTCGGTAAATTGTAGTAAGGAGAAGTTAGGAGAGAGTTGCTTCCGAGACGGCGAGGTGAGCGGAGCTGTGCTGTCCACCACCCCCTGACGAACACCGACAAGGTAATGAATGCACGCGATGCCGCATAACAGCGCATAAAGCTTCACTCAGAACTGCAGAAGTCACATCTGTTGCACCCCCTTTTTGCGTAATACTAGTGTCGCTCGTCAATTACAGCTCATGGTGTTCACATTTGCCACTTGAAGTAAAAATCTGAAACGCGGTGATTTTTCTGTTATATAGTTATTGAGAAGCCACATCAGCCACTGTAATTTACGACAAGTTAGATAAGTAATTAAAGGTAATTGAGGGTCACTGTAGACCATTTTGATAGTTTTCTCTCTTGTGAAACTTAATTTAAACCTAGATTATAGATGTGATATGGCATAGGCCATCCTTCGATCCACTGTAGAACTTGGAAACCCACTAAGGGAATATTCGTTCACATTTTTGTTGAACGCAGTTGGTTTTTACCATCCTGTATTAAAACATTTCCTTTTATCAATAGTGCAATTTATAAACAATGTTTTGTGAGTAGAATAAAATTTCCAATGGTAAACTTAACTGTTTTTTCGACGTTATTTTACCAGCTAACTAAAAATAGGAAAGCCTTGAACCCCTTCCACTAAATTTAGTTAGTGTTAAGATTCTTTTACAGGGAGTGCAGTGGATCTGACGCTGAAATCATTAAGTATTTGGTTGTATCAGCGCTAGTCTCACTGAACTCCTCTGAATTCTACATTTCATGTGTGGTCTGGCGTCTGCTTACCAGCAACAGGTCCCAGGTTCAAACTAGTCAATTCCCTAAAAAACACGCTCAGAGCGTCGTAGCGCGAAAGTGGTAGGGAGACACAATATAGAACAAACAGACACCACGCAGAATGTTAGGCCCTCTCCCCACATCCACCACTGCTGGGGGCTCACCTCCAACTGCCCAACGCTACGCGTCGTTCACATCCAACTGCCCAACACTACACAAGCAAATATTCCAACAGTGATTGCAACCAGCCACAGACTGCACACAGCGCAGTTAGTGATTTTCATACAGAGTGCTATGTGGCGTCACCAATATAAAAACCTGAACTGTCTACTTACGCATGATATATAAAAATGACAGTACTATCAAATTTTTACGTCGACAATGTTATTAAATATAACAATAGCTGTCATCAATTTCTGATGCTGCTTTACGACTTTACGACCTGCGCTGCTACTAAATTTTTTTAAAAAAAAGTTCTCGTAAGGAAAAAAATGTCGATCTTAGTTCCCTCAACTACTTTACCAAATTCATTCATGACTCCTTCACGTCCATCGATTGATGGTGTATGTGAAGACTGACATCGCTTTCAAAAGAGACGTATTTTAAAATAGTTCTTCATTAAGTAGTATCACCTACAGTCTGATTTAAATTAGTTGATAGTTTACACTTAACGCGTTGGAGCTGGTTTCCTCAATCAGAGCGCTCAACGTCGTGCCCAAACCGTTCACCTTTGCCAAACTACCACAATAGTTAGTTCCCTTCCGATTCCCTGTCCGGCATTCTTTCTTGATACGTTTGTATCCTGAATCATGAGTCTGGCACACACACACACACACACACACACACACACACACACACACACACACACACACACACGCACGCACGCACATACACACACAAACACACACACATAACGATACTAATGAAATACACACGTTTCATACATAGCACTAACTAATCACTAGTGGATACCTCGACACAAGACGCGATTTAGCATCATATTTGCGGTTATCATAGCCACAGAGATCAGCTTACAGTAGATAATTATCGCACGACATTGCATGAAACAGAGTTTTTGAATACTACAATTCATTACTCTGACTGGGTGATCGGTCAAATGTAAAAGTTGATGACTTAGTATTGTATTTTAGCGCAATGTTCTGCCTGATAACCTACGGGGGTGGAGTTGGAGTCTCGTTGCATGCTGCGATTTTTTTTTCTAAATCCAATCAAAAGAGTTTGATTATCATTTTTATTCAATTAATTGATTTAAACGTATTTTTATGTTTCTAATTCTTTGCCATGTCATTTTCACCATCGTACTGACATTTTTATTTGCTCTTATATTTTCTACCTATCATTCTTTTTTCGTCTGAATTTGCCTGTGGTGTCTACAATCGGCAACCAAGTGCCAACGAGAACTGCTCATCGGCTGGTAACGTTGCAGCTCGTGTAACCAGCGGGTGCATAGTTTTAGGTAACAAATGATAGAAAGAAATTACAGTTGGTTTTTGGAGCTGAACCTGAACTTTTTCTGCCTCGCGGTTGCTCGCCGAGGTTAGCCGTGAATATAGCGATCGTGATTTTAGTTCTGCCGCCGACTGTTGACCATCTCTTTCTCGGATATGGGATACTTTATATAACACGGGGCTGTGGTTAGCTTAGGATATGAGTTTAAACTCAGGGCTACGAAACGTGTCTCCTACCACAGTTCAGTCATTGGTCAGTTAAAATCAGCTGTCGGCAGAGCGTCTCGCATTTCCGGTATACGTTGCGGGTGTCCACTTCCAACATTGCTCCGCGTTACGCATTAAGTGACAGACGTCAGCTATAAAGTAATTTTAAATAGGCTATAGTTTCCAGGTCACTGTCCATTACATGACTATTTTAAAACAAGTGTCGTAGGAAGGATGTCATCTTCAAATTTATAGAGGCTGTGGTGCCCACCCAGCACAGGTGAATCACCGGTACATGTGTTGCTGTGTAGCCATCGTCACTGATGGTGAAAACCTACTCTACGAAGCAATTCATGCCGCAGCGAAAGCAGAAGTCACAAACGGGAGTAAAAAATCGCTTGAATGTTGTTTGTAATCGAAACTGAAATCGTCATACGTATTGATATGTTCAATAAAGAACCCAGCTACAGCTGTTACGTACATTTATCGCAAGGAAAGGAAACAGTTCCACATACAGTGAAGCGCAACAAAATAACACAGCAGACAACAATAGCAATGTCACACAGTAGTATCACACGGGACACCCCGATACATCGGTACCGGCTCTGTGTAAAAGAGGTTAGGTTAGGTTAGATTACGGTTCAAATGGCTCTGAGCACTATGGGACTCAACTTCTGAGGTCATCAGTCCCCTAGAACTTACAACTACTTTAACCTAACTAACCTAAGGACATCACACACGTCCATGCCCGAGGCAGGATTCCAACCTGCGACCGTAGCGGTCTCGCGATTCCAGGCTGTAGCGCCTAGAACCGCTCTGCCACCCCGGCCGGCAGGTTAGGTTCGGTGGTGTACGTTTTGAACCTTCGTTCTACCACTGATGACTACAATGAAATACTGAAACACATCTAACGTTGTTTTACTCTCAGTCACGCCCAATAACATCCGAGATACTCCGCACTTAACACAGTATGCGTTTCCGACACTTGGTTGTTTAACGAAAAATATTTGTTGTCTCAGTGCCCCAGTCACCTTGCTGCTTGTTTGGGTGCTGGATTTTTCAGCGCCCTGTATGTTGTTATTTTGTTTGTTAGGGCTTTGCATTGCTCGGCAAGGAAACAACGAAGAACAAACCGGGTTTTTGTTGCAGGCATTGCCACTTTGGAGTGTGTATTTTCCACACTTTGAATTGTATCCTAAAAACAAGAATCATTTAAATCGGCACCATTCATTTTCAGGAGATGATGCGCCATGGCTCTTACATGTTTGGAAAATGTCATTACTGACACCAGCTGCTGGTAAAATACTTTATTTATACAACTAGTTTCGTTCGTCTGACCGTCATCAGGTTCATACAAGTATTCACAGCATCATGTTAAGTGAAACATAAAATCGTTATCTTCAGATGATAAAACCATGAATAATCCACTGTTATCATGTCGTAATATAAATTTCGTCTTCAGTCTATAAAAACTGTGGTACAGGATGTACATATTCATGTTCACGGTTTGATCAGCTGACGATAACGATTTTATATTTCACCTAACATAACGCTGCGTTTTCTTTGATGAACCTGATGATGGTCAGACGACTGAAAAAGGGTTGCACAAAAAAAGTATTTTACCAGCAGCTCAAGGTGGTAATATGACAATTTTTAAGTGCACCATTTACGTGGTTGTAAAATTGTATTTTTGTCAATAAAAGAATAAACAGACTAAACATCGACGAGTAATGAACAAAAATGGACAGTTGTCTACAAAGGAAGAAGGAAAATGGTGGGAAGGCACAAAAGTAGAAATTTTTATGGGTGCCAGTAACGTCACTGCTTGAGTAAATAAAACTTCGTTTGGGATCGAGGACGAATATGAACCGGCAAAGCCTGCGCCTGCGGCCATGTTGGCCCAGTCACGCGGGCATTCTTCTTGATCTGCGTTGAAAATTCAGGCCAATTCAAACTCTGCACGACACAACACGTATCTGAAACTGACTCTTAGAGAAAACGTGCCGAATGCTGCAGCACTGCCGCGGTTTCGTTCTGTCGCTGGCGTTGCTGATAACGAGAACATCTGATGGTAACCGAGGCGTCCATTTGTCTCTAGCCGTCACTGCCAACAAAGAAGGTATCACGACAAACGGCGTCAAATATTTGAAACCGGCCGCAACCCGCAGGACAAACAGGAAGCCAAACAGTGCCGTAAAACAATCAGCGGGCTTTCCATTTCGGCGGCCGCCATTGTCGCGGGTTTATATTTAGCACGGCGAGCGCGCTGATGAACTGCAGGTGCTGCGGACGCGCCGGCAAATTCGTTGGCCGCCATTGATGTAATTGCAGAGTGCGCGCAATTTGTTGGTCCGCGCGTCCATCATCGCGCGCCCGCCGGGCTGTTGGCGCTGGCAGCCAACATACGGCGACACCGGCTTTACTGCCGGCCGGGGCGGCTCACTGGCTTCGCACTGATCCGCGTAAATCACTAACAGCCTGCCGCCCGCTGTGATGCGAGTGCTCGAATCTGTCGCCCGCCCTGGCCATTTCAGTTTTATGCAACGGTGCGATGAGTGGCGAAATAGGTACAGGTGGCCTCTTCTAACTCCTTGCCCAACATAATGAATGTTGTTGTTGTTGTTGCGGTCTTCAGTACTGAGACTGATTTGATGCAAGCTTCTTCATCTCCCAGTACCTACTGCAACCTACATCTTTCTGAATCTCCTTAATGTATTCATCTCTTGGTCTCCCTCTACGATTTTTACCCTCCACGCTGCCCTCCAATGCTAAATTTGTGATCCCTTGATGCCTCAGAACATGTCCAACCAAACGATCCCTTTTTCTAGCCAAGTTGTGCCACAAACTTCTCTTCTGCCCAATCCTATTCAATACCTCCTCATTAGTTACATGATCTACCCACCTAACCTTCATCATTCTTCTGTAGCACCACATTTCGAAAGCTTCTATTCTCTTCTTGTCCAAACTATTTATTGTCCATGTTTCACTTCCATACATGGCTACACTCCATACAAATACGTTCAGAAACGACTTCCTGACACTTAAATCTATACTCGATGTTAACAAATTTCTCTTCTTCAGAAACGCTTTCCTTGTCATTGCCAGTCTACATCTTATATCCTCTCTACTTCGACCATCATCAGTTATTTTGCTCCCCAAATAGCAAACCTCCTTTACTACTTTAAGTGTCTCATTTCCTAATCTAATTCCCTCAGCATCACCCGACTTTATTCGACTACTTTCCATTATCCTCGTTTTGCTTTTGTTGATGTTCATCTTATATCCTCCTTTCAAGACACTATCCATTCCGTTCAACTGCTCTTCCAAGTCCTTTGCTGTCTCCGACAGAATTACAATGTCATCGGCGAACCTCAAAGTTTTTATTTCTTCTCCATGGATTTTAGTACCTACTCCGAACTTTTCTTTTCTTTTCTTTTCTTTCATAATGAATACTTAAATCAAATCAACGGCTCATAAAAGAACTGTTCGGTGCACCAGTGCTCTGACGGAAAAAACAGCAAGTGCAGGGCGCCTTGGGAAGGTACAGATATCGATACTACTACGATGTATCGAATCGTACCTTGACCCGTCCCTGCTCAATCCCAGAGCACAGGCGGCGGAGGGAGAACCCTGCACTAGGTAGTGGGGTGAGCTCTTGGCTTCTGCAGAAAAGGTGCGAACGTACGTGGTTTGCGAGATCTGCTCATGGAGTGAACAAGTCGGGTGCAGCCACCCGCTGACGCGAATAGCTGCCCGAAGTATTTATACGATGATTAGAATTGTGCAATATGAAACAGCATATGTTTCTTTATGATGACCGGACGACGCGTAAAACTGCTATGTTCAACTTACGTAAAAATGTGAATAGTGTGTGTGTGAGTGTCTGTATGCATCTACTCCGTGGGCTGACGAAGATATCTTGTCGTGAGCTAAAGAGATAACAAACCAAGGTTTGATCAAGTACCTTAATTTCAGCAGCCTAGTACTGTTGAGCTACCTACACTACCAGATCAAAATTATTCGGACACTTGTAAGTGAACATTAATGAGGGATGTCTACCTTTGGCCCTTATGACGCCTTGAACTATTCTGGTGACAATTTCAGTGAGGTGTGTGAATGCCTGAATGCCTCCTCAAGTGGTGAAACCAGAGAAGGTAGTAATGTCGGACGCTGAGGTCTGGGGCGAAGTCGGTATTCTAAGGCCCTCCGCACACGCAGCGACTCAAATGCAACCCAGCTGGCAACAGAGCCATTTCCTATATTGTTAAATGGGCTGCGACTCACCGGTACAGTCGTGCTCAACAGTATACGAACGACCTGAATTGCATTTCGCCTGATTCACATGCAACCCGCATAACGCAGCTGTCGAGCAGGTCCTCTAATCGCTCCTCGGTACAAAATGGTTCAAACGGCTCTGAGCACTATTGCACTTAATATCTGAGCTCATCATTAGCCTAGAACTTAGAACTACTTAAACCTAACTAACCTAAGGACATCACACGCAACCATGCCTGAGGCAGGATTCGAATCTGCGACCGCAGCGGTCGCGCAGATCCAGACTGAAGTGCCTAGAACCGCTCGGCCATTCCGGCCGGCTACTCGGTACAGTCGTTTGACTATTGAAAATGGTTCCACCAAGTCACCACTAGAAAACACTGCTCTGTATAGCAATCACTCAAGATGTAAAGTAATACCACGATACTACAAATATCAGGAAAAACCTTATTACAGATAGGACTGTCGTTAAGGCTGGTAAGCTCACATTTATTACAATAAAAGGCATACCTGAAATGTTACCACTCTCATTATTACGCAAGGTACGTAATGCACGTAATACGGTCGTCGTATTCATTATTTCCTCTTCAAAGTAACATACCGTACTTATTATTTTAGACAAAATGACATTAAAAATTTAATTTATTCACGAGCATCTAGTAGAGAATTTGTATGAACTTCTCGTTTTGCATATGGATTCAAACCCTGGTCATGCAGACTAAGAAAAGATTTCGTGACTGACAGAAACTAACAGTCATTCCTGACTAGGCATACAGAGAGTGATATACATCATTTTAGACAGTATCAATTAGCAAATATAAACTTTAAATTATATAACGTAAACATTTTTAACGGACGCGAATTCCTAACCCTGTTAACGAACTACGAGAGATGTTAAATATTGCTTCTTGACAAGTAAATTACTTGAAATGCCGTGAGGTAAAGCTTTGTGTTGGACAGGGGTTCGAACCCAGAACCTAATCAGATTGATATCGAAGCACAATCAACTGTGACACACCGGATTTTCTCGGCAGTAGCTAGATGTTTTAACTGAAATGACGAGACGAAACATTAAGTTTTTCCTTCCCAGGACGCCAAACCGGCACCTATCGTTGTTATATTCTAGAGAAAACGCACGTTAAATATGGTTTTGTTACACCAGCAGCGACATGTGAGTATGTTTGAACTAGAATGAGTTCAGTGCTGACTGGGAATCGAACTCCACTCATATCGTTGTTGACTACACACAAAGAGACGTCAGCTACCGAATTTTTCTCCACCAGCAGCTCGGAATAACATCCTTGAACTTACAGTGATCTCGCAAATAGTTCTGTGTCTCACTGGGAGTCAGAAACGTCAGATAACGGTATTGTAGACAACGAGTGAAAACACATTAAAAATCAAAATTATTATCCACCAGCAGATAGGTGTTTTCATGCTACAGCTTCATAATAGGTAATGAAAACTTTAGTGCCGGGCGAGGATTCGAACCCATTCACGTGCAATATGTCGAGATGTTGAGGAAACTGCAGTTTTGAGCAAACAACAAATTACAGCCAAGCTGTATTGTCACGAAGGGATCAAATTCCGCGTTAAGTGCGGTCTGAGTTCCATTCCCAGTTAGAACCAATTTTATCGACAAACAGAAGCCCAAATAAAAGATGGAATAAGTGTCCTGTGACTCTACATAGCGACTGTTTCGTCACAAGAAATAAATAACTAGTATAAGAAAGGTTACTGGTGATAGATTTTCTACATGTCGCCACTCCTGACTCTACTGTGATTCAACCTAATGTCTACTTGGTAGAGAAGGAATATCATGTTTAATGTGAATTTCAGACCACAATGTCAATATACTTTTTTCACTTAACGTAGCCAGAAGAGAATAGAATATGTCTCTCCTTATCAAAAACCATCAGCAGAACTTGGAATCGAACCCACACCATAAGCATATGAACCGATCATCAATCCAACAGACCACCAAATCCTCTTCTCTGTGACTCATTTTTCTATCGTAACCCCGTTACGCCACGTTGTTGTTGTTGTGGTCTTCAGTCCTGAGACTGGTTTGATGCAGCTCTCCATGCTACCCTATCCTGTGCAAGCTTCTTCATCTCCCAGTACCTACTGCAACCAACATCCTTCTCCACCTGCTTAGTGTATTCATCTCTTGGTCTCCTTCTACGATTTTTACCCTCCACGCTGTCCTCCAATGCTAAATTTGTGATCCCTTGATGCCTCAGAACACGTCCTACCAACCGGTCCCTTCTTCTTGTCCAGTTGTGCCACAAATTCCTCGTCTCCCCAATTCTATTCAATACCTCCTCATTAGTTATGTGATCTACCCAGCTAATCTTCAGCATTCATCTGAAGCACCGCATTTCGAAACCTTCTATTCTCTTCTTGTCCAAACTATTTATCGTCCATGTTTCACTCCCATACGTGGCTACACTCCATACAAATACTTTCAGAACCGACTTCCTAACACTTAAATCTATAATCGATGTTAACAAATTTCTCTTCTTCAGAAATACTTTCCTTGCCATTGCCAATCTACATTTTATGTCTTCTCCGACCATCATCAGTTATTTTGCTCCCCAAATAGCAGAACTCCTTTACTACTTTAAGTGTCTCATTTCCTAATCTAATTCCCTCAGCATCACCTGACTTAATTCGACTCCATTCCAGTATCCTCGATTTCCTTTTGTTGATGTTCATCTTACATCCTCCTTTCAAGACACTATCCATTCCGTTCAACTGATCCTCCAAGTGCTTTGCTGTCTCTGACAGAATTACAATGTCATCGGCGAACCCCAAAGTTTTTATTTCTTCTCCATGGATTTTAATACCTATTCCGATTTTTTCTTTTGTTTCCCTTACTGCTTGCTCAATATACAGATTGAATAACATCGGGGAGAGGCTACAACCCTGTCTCTCTCCCTTCCCAACCACTTCTTCCCTTTCATGCTCCTCAACTCTTATAACTGCAATCTGGTTTCTGTACAAATTGTAAATAGCCTTTCGCTCCCTGTATTTTACCCCTGCCACCTTTAGAATTTGAAAGAGAGTATTCCAGTCAACATTGTCAAAAGCTTTCTCTAAGTCTACGGAATCCAAACTGATCTTCCCCGAGGTCGGCTTCTACCAGTTGTTCCATTTGTCTGTAAGGAATTCATGTTAGTATTTTGCAGGTGTGACTTATGAAACTGATAGTTGGGTAATTTTCACATCTGTCAACACCTGCTTTCTTTGGGATTGGAATTATTATGTTCTTCTTGAAGTCTGAGGGTATTTCGCCTGTCTCATAAATCTTGCTCACCAAATGGTAGAGTTTTGTCAGGACTGGCTCTCCCAAGGCCGTCAGTAGTTCTAATGGAATGTTGTCTACTCCCGGGGCCTTGTTTCGACTCAGGTCTTTCAGTGCTCTGTCAAACTCTTCAAGCAGTATCGTTGCACCACACTGGATGAGAATTCTGACACAGCCGCGCTATAGTGGTTTGCAGCATGTTCAGTACATTGATTTACTTGGTTGACGAATCGCCCCAAACTAGGTGCCTCGGCTACCCAGTGCATACATTCGACTCTACTTTTGTAATCACCGAAATAAAATCACGTAACTGCCACCTACACAAATGGTTCAAATGGCTCTGAGCACTATGGGACTCAACTGCTGTAGTCATCAGTCCCCTAGAACTTAGAACTACTTAAACCTAGAACTACTTAAACCTAACTAACCTAATCGTGCCAAAATACGTCAGAAAAGTATTTTCTACATTAGCTGTCGTGTGGTAGTGGCATTTTATTCTTCTTCAAACCTTGTTTGACAGCTTTAACTCAGAACAAGTTTGCTACATGAATGTAATAAGTAAACTGCATGTGCATTGTCAAACTGTTATAGCTAGGACATCACACACACCCATGCCCGAGGCAGGATTCGAACCTGTGACCGTAGCAGTAGCGTGGCTCCGGACTGGAGCGCCTAGAACCGCACGGCCACCACGGCCGGCCCACCTACACAGAACTGCCGACAGTGTAGGATGCAGAAATTTAAATAGAAAGTGTTCCTTTCCACTATAGTTACTCTATTGCACTATCTGTTTGTGAAAATAGCGTGCAGTGCAAAAGAAAAGCTGTAACTGTCTCTTAGAAGTCTAGATCCAGCCATATGCTTTATCTCACAGCACTGTGGAATGCGGAAGATCTGGAGGAATTGTTGTTGACTTCTGGAACTGCTGTAGGTACATGTCAGCTAGTAGCGTAACGGTAAGCGTCGCGCACTGTAGAAAACATGTCTCGAGTTTGAGTACATTCACTACTACATTTTTTTAAAACGCAGTTCTGCTGTTTGCTGAAGTTATCAATCTAATGGAGCTTTGAGCATAATTCCCTTCACTTCTCAACCCAAAATATTAACATGTGGATAAAGGGCTAACTTCTGCAACATTTTGTTCTTTTCGGGTTTAATAGACGGTCAGAGCAGCAAATGCATCTCGAAACTTTTGTATTATGTATGGGGAGTGCGCATCGTGCCAAAATACGTCAGAAAAGTATTTTCTACATCAGCTGTCGTGTGGTAGTGGCATTTTATTTTTCTTCAGACCTTGTTTGACAGCTTTAACTCAGAACAAGTTTGTTACATGAATGTAATAAGTATACTGCATGTGCATTGTCAAACTGTTATAGCTAACATCAGAGAATTCGCATATATCGTTGATGATTCATTTCTCTCTCATGTTTACTATTGTTTTAACAACATTAAAAGAATCCTTACGAAAATTGTGCACCGTACTATAAGAAATGAAATAAAACTACCCACGATAACCTTATGACTAAAGTCTGTTTTAATAAAACTGAGTATCAGTACACAAGTGTGCCTCTATCGGCACGAATTAGTAAAATACTACTCACTTAGATTTCGATTGGGTCTGTGTTTGATTGGTATGGTGTCTCATACTCAAGAGGTATGCAAATGTGGCATTTCATAAGTAAAGTTATGTATTCCTAGAAACCCAAAATTTGCTTGTCAGTAGCGGAAAGAGGCGTTACCTGTTATGCACCATTGTGAGTTTTTCACCATTGCACTACGAGCCGAAAGTATTTTCTTGCGATTTCCTTATCGATGTTTGATCTGCTGCTTGTAGTTCTTTCACAGAAGGGATAAAAACGTTACAGTCAGAGAGACTGGAACCGCAAACCACAACATACGCTTTATACAGGTCAGCACGTTACCACAGAGCTAGGAAAGAGGTTAGTTTCTGGGCTTCCTGTTACGAGACCAATAGAGCCTAGAACTCGTAGACTGCTATTTAAAGGACGATATTAGTTGAGATTTCCACGTGCAAAGACTTTCCTGGGCTGAAAACCGTGAATTTACGATCTTTTGTTACACCTCAACGATAATAACTAAGATTATTCAATGGAAATGACAGGAAAAATCAAGTGAACTTTGTTGCTTAATTCCGAGCACACCAGGTAGTAACTCGTCGATCACAGAGTTGCCAAACATACCTTGCCTTGTTGCCAAATCTCAGTTACAGTACCAGCAGGAAGAAGACGAACCAATGTGTTCCTACAGGGGGCTGGGAAGTGACCATAGCTGGCGTCTCAAAGACGTGGCTACCATGGCCTGGATACGTAATGCGTCTGATTCGCATTTCTATAACTATGTTTAGGGACTGGAGCGTAGTTACTAATAATACTCAGAACTGACTGCAAACTAAGCACTATAAATCAGTAACTCTCATAGTTGTATTTATATTTCTTTCGTAGGTATACTCAAAACTAAGAAATTCACGGACGTTTCGTGCCTCACCGTTAGTCGAGAACAACAAACAAATAAAAATTAAAAAAAAAAAGAATGTATGTGTGTATGTTTGTGTGTGTGTGTGTGTGTGAGAGAGAGAGAGAGAGAGAGAGACGTTCAAATGTGTATGAAAAACTTATGGGACTTAACTGCTAAGGTCATCAGTCCCTAAGCTTACACACTACTTAACCTAAATTATCCTAAGGACAAACACACACACCCATGCCCGAGGGAGGACTCGAACCTCCGCCGGGAACAGCCGCACAGTCCATGACTGCAGCGCCTGAGACCGCTCGGCTAATCCCGCGCGGCCAGAGAGAGAGAGAGAGAGAGAGAGAGAGAGAGAGTTAGAGAGAGAGAGAAATAAAATTTAAAAAAATTGTTGTAAAGAAATTGGATCATGGTATGTGAAGAAATCTTTCATTCAAATGACATGTTCCACATCCTTGTGAAATGTATTCATGATCTATGAAACAAGTATTAATCTAATCAGATCTAATCTAATCTAATCATATCATACTGCTGACTAACCATGAAGATTCATGAATTAACGACATTTTCGCCAATATCAATAGCAAAATCTATACTTGAAAATAAAAGACGACAGTTTTTGTAATAAACCGGGACTCCTATCAAGACCCTTTCGTCCCTGTTAACTAACCACGAAAGATTTCTAATATATCTCCATTCAGAAATAACAAAGCGTGCATGCATTTAAAGATGCAGCGCTTGACTTAAGGTTCTGTGACGGAGATACGAACCCAACACGTAATCGGATTGTTAACTAAGTAAAATCAAATGTTACGTATCGGTTTTTCTTACCAGCTGCTACGTGTTTGAATCTAACATAAGGATACAGATTTCTGTGCCTGAGTGACTATCGAACTGCACACCTACCGTCCTTCTTTATCATCCACGAATGTAGCTTAAGTATCAGTACCTTACTCACCGACAGTAAGGTGTGTGCATGTTTGACCAGAAATAACGACACCTATTGCGATTGTTGCCAACACACGAACAGACATTAATAATGCACGTTAATTTTCACAACCAGGCGAGTGTGCACGTGATAGGGTTTGAAATGAAATTATGAATATTTTTTTACTGGATCAGGATTCGGACCCACATACTTACCTTTAGAGGAGACCTAGAGAAGATTGCAGTCTTGGAAAAAGGAACGGAATGATTTAACTATACTGTTACAAGAGATTCAGATCCTCGAAAGAGGAGATACGAATTGGAATCACAGTCCAGCACCAAATATTTCAACGTCTTTTGTTCAATCAAGTACAAGTAAAATAAGAGCCCTGTTAATTTAAATGGCTATCGCCTCATCAAATAAACTAAAATTTTCTAATGTATGTAAGTTTACTGGTGACAGTATTTCTGTTTACCATGACTTCTGCCTATGTCATTTCCCAACGTAAACCGGCTCTGCCCAGTTGGTAATGAAGGAACATGTTGTTTCATGCGGATTCTGGATTATAACGTCTTTCTCTTTAGGTTACCAGAGGTAAATTAAATCTGTTTGTGCCTCTTAAAAGTAAATGCCTGAACCCACGCATTGCACCTGTGATGGTTCGTTCAACCGGACTATTGCGGGCACATTTCCCAGCCCCAGGAGTGTGCTATAACGGATGATGCGCTTAGCTTACAAAATTAGTCACGGTGGAAAAGATGCGAGTCTATTAATTGGTTAAGTAGAAGCAAGCTTCTGACGCGGAGATTACGCTAGTCTCGTTTCAGCAGGATGTAAAGACTCTTCTAGGCATCATAGCCTCGATGTGAAGCCATTTTTAAATTTTCACTAATTCAGCAAATTTCATATTTCGAGAAAATCCACAGTGAAGAGTGAAGTTAACGGATAATTCGATTATTACCGTCATTATTACTATCATGTTCTTCATATCGCTGCTGGAACACATGTGCTTGAAGATCATTTAATGTCTTTTGGTCATTATAGAAGTAGTTGCCAAAGGACATATTCTTTCCCTATTTAAGGAATCGTTTTCATGTTAATATCATACATCAGCAATTACTCGTAGATTACATTAAAACTAAAGTAAATGATGAAGACGTTACTTGATAACAAAAACACGCTGACTTTCTTCATTTACATGCGCCTAGAAATGGCTGTCGAATACTGCCAATCCAAAAGCCAAGGGATCTTACTGCCTTCCGATATACGTCTCTGTCAGTTCTTCCATATGTTTTGGTCGACGTCATCTGTTTCAAGTTGTGTATGACAGAGAATATTTTAGAAAATCAATTGTTCTCCTTTGCAATGAACAAAACGATTTTCATTCTAAGCTATTCAAGTTCAAAATTTTCGTAATATTAGTTCAAATTTAATATTCGCTTCTATAATGTAAGAAAGTATTTCATAGTTGAAAAACCCGCATCCGACTCATTGACCTTACACTTAGTCGCTGACCATAAATTCTAGCTCAGAGTGACACCAGTTTAAGTAACCTAATGTAGCGAAGACTTTGCCAGTGCTCAATATCACGGTATAACTGTGTATTTGTACGTGTGGGACCACCTATGACGGGATAGTTATATATTTTTATTTTTATAATCATATTTTATGATTTTGGTTGGGGATGTCTTTAAATATTGTGGGCTAGCATGAGACTTTTAATTAACTTATACCGCGACAACACTCGTACGGACATCAACTGCCCCAAAGTACATACTATATAATATGTTTTAAACACAACGCGTGACACCGCCTTCTAATAAATAGTTTGCGTGAGCGCTGCTATTTACAAAAGAAAATTTGCGTATTCCTAGGCAAACTGTAATTATTAAGTGGGTCTCCAGGGCTACTGGTTATTTATGTACCAAATGTCACAAAGATTAACTAAGATATTGCGGAGCTTATTGAATGGAATGATTTTCAATATTTCTTGAAAATTGAAGCGAATCTCATCTGCCGTTAGGCGGCCAAAATACTGAACTCATTCAGTGCTGTGAATTTTGCTAAATGAAATCCATCACTACTCACTTTAACTTTGAAATTAATGAAAGATCAAAATTGGGAAGTCTCTCGCATTTACATTTAATAACATGAATCGTCAGCGCAATGGCCGACCAAATGCTGCTAGGGAAGAAGAGCTCCCCGCACTACGAAATTCTGTGAAAACTTGGTTAATGAGAATTAATGGTTGGGACCATGAGAGGTGACAACTAAGGCAATAATACACGCCTTCTAATAACAATTTCTGTTATATTTTCCAAAAATACAGATAAAACTTACGTTAATTATCAGACAGCACTACAATGGCGGCCTAACGCCAGACGAAACAAAACAGAAGAGAGAGTTTTCAAAAAGTCACGGTCTCTGGTCATGTTCATTTTCATTACCCAGATAAAAGAAATGTTTTTTTTTTTTAATATCAGATCGCTGTTTGTAATTTTTGGTGGTATTATTTAACTTTTTCAATCTTCCTTATATACATCGCGCAGACGTGCGCAAGTCTTGAAATAATTTATAATTCACACGTGACACAAACAAAAACCTTTTTTTTCCCGTTCTCCAAATGTCTATTTATGTGACGTACCGTCACCATCAGCCTCACCGGAAAATACGCAATTCACTCATTGGGTCCCATAAGTACACTGTAACAGTAATTTCCGTGTGTATGCAATGCTTACAGATTGTAGAACTTAGTGGTGCTCTCTCTCCCACTTCTGTATACAATATGCCTGACCTAAACAGGCCCTTTATCATTACAGGCTCTGAGCAGTGTAACATCATACTGACAACAGTAAAGTGCTTATACTGACAACCTCACTGTTCTTTTTTCCTGATTTTGTAATCATTTAAATAAAACAAGATGACCTTCCAGTGGGAGACATTTCGTCCCCCTTTTCCTTCTGTGAAATTTGTCAGTAAAATTTCTGCCTTCCAACCAGCGAATTGCGGCACAGTACGGCCAGTAAACGATTCACAAACCACGATTTAGTGCCGTTAAGACGATTTCTTTAAACATGATCATAGCTGAAGGAATTTCGTTTCTTCTTAAATCGTCTTATGCAGCAACGTTCACAGATATCTCAAATAGGAAAAGCTCTTTATCCAGGTACAAAGGTTGAAAAACAAACTTCCCACAGTTTGTGTCTCGTTATTCTTTTCGTCTGATAGCACTGAGCAAGTATTTTTGTCTAAGAGGTATCACAAGTAGTGTTCCTGTAGCTGTGGGAATCATTGGTTGAAAAAAAGTTTAACACCAATGGGTACAGTACTGCTAAATATTCAAAATGATTATCAACCTAAGTCTGAATTCATCCACAAACTAACACGTATTTATAATATTGAAGCTAGACTGTGTATCCATGTCTTCCTTGAATGGGCATTGGAAGGTGTTTACACACACGTATACAGTACTATGAGTACTTCGAACGCTATAGTTAACATTTTTTTTAATTCTTCTGGGTCTTCAGCGTGCAATATGTGTTGTAGATACAGTCTTAGACAAAAAGAATTGACCACCGAGTCGTTCACATAAGGTGGGCAATACAGTCGTGCTCCCCTCAGAATTCTATCTTCGGCAATATGCTCGATCTGGCAACATTGTAGACTGAGGCACTTCCCGGAGTAAGTCTTGACTGCAGTCTGAGTACATCATTCTTGAATACGACGGTAGTTATGAGGTAAAACGCGAAACCAGTTAATACGACGTCTTGCAACCGAAAGCACACGTCGCCAAAATTTTTATCGCCCCTTTCCTCTCGGTGCTCAAGCTATGAGTGTAATTCAAGCGAATTTACAATATATTTCGCTTTCTGTCACATCGGTAATAACAGTTGGATTCAACAATATTTTAGCGGGAGATTTCTTGCCCGACCATCTGCCTCTAAATACCGCATGCGCCTGAGTTCTCTGGGACCCGTTTGCTGCCGACCGGCGGGGGCTGAGGCACTGCGCTGCCTCGCTTTCCGCCGACAACGTCTGTTCCACTCCTCACTCTCGACGGTGTAAAATGCTTTAATGTTGTTGAGTGGTGACCTATAAAATCTGTCTATGATTTGTGTTTCACAATCCATAGCAACGGAGGCACAAAACCGTTTTTATTTGATGAGTATTTTATTACACTAGTATGCAATACATCAATGTGGCACAGAATTAATTTCATTGTTTCTGGTTCAGTGCGCTATAATTAAAGCGCCACATCCTGTTCTTTTTCCTTTCACAGGAGATTCTTCAAATAATTTATTTTTGTCGTGAATTCATATGTGTTAGTCAACGCACAGAGAGTAAATGCAGTGTAATGTGTTCGGTTTCTTTCTTTGATTCCCTATGGTAAATGGATGCAAAACATTGTGTCAATACCTTTCAGAACCTGCTGTATAGCTACTCAGGCGAATTGCTTGTTTTGTGGTCCATACATTAATTAATGGAGAAGTGAATGCTGTTCAAAAGTGATATTTAAAATATTCAATTGGATTTAAGGCGACAAAATTGCCCATATTTGAAGCCACCCAGTGTGAAAGTAAGTTGCTAGAGCTGCTGTTAGCAAATGTCTGCAGAGAGTTCCTAATTGCTACCATGGAAATTTAGCATAGAAGCCCTATAGTAACCAAAAGGTTTATTTCCTTCATACTTATCACACCAGTATGTGAGTCTTAAGTGAAGAACAATATTGAAATTTGTATTGTTTACGGTTGATTCGAATTTCTTCAGAGACGCTTGTATTGTGAAGCAACTTGGCAGTCAGAAAGCCAAGATCTATGACCATTAACACAACTTTCTGAGTCGAGCTACCATGAGCACTTGATGTGTAAAGGTTTTCTTCCGATTTCCGTACAGACTTTTTTCTGGAAATTCGCAGCTTCATAAAATAAATCAACTGGCCCCTGCACAGTTAGAACTGACGACTCATTGAGCTGTTGTGACTCGAGACACGGTCGGTACCACAGGGCTACGGACACACTGCTGCCAGCACACTACTCTCATCATGGTATTGGTCGCTCAGCCTCATAATACATTTTGAAAGATAAAAAAGTTGTCACTTATGTAAAGGATGACATTTCTTTAGCTAAAAATTTGAATTTTCTGTCTGTAGCGGTATACGAGGAGAATCCCGTGCTCGTGTTATAGGAGGATACGCAGAGGAGGTGCGGGGTTTGCTTGATATGCAGCGTTTTCTCCTACCAGTTGTGTCAAACATTCAGGTGTATAATCTTCCATCACGATTACAGTTTCCCACAAAATATATACTATAAAACATTTAGCTTGTTACTTTGTGATAAAAGATTATTTCAATACAATGAAAAGTCTTTGGAAATCAACTTTGCCCACCTGTCACGAAAAGTAAGATAACAAAATCTTTGCATCTCGAAATAGATTGCATCTATGTGCAGTCTTGTGATCATACAAGTAGAATTTCATGAATTTCACGAGAATGTAGAAAAACGTTGGTGCGAATGGAAGCTATAAGAAACACAGTTAACTAATTATTCTGTGCCACATGATAATCAATTCATTTGAAAATTCAGAAGAGAGGAAAATCTAAAAATTGTGCCCATTAAGACAGAGGCCGGCCGAAGTGGCCGTGCGGTTAAAGGCGCTGCAGTCTGGAACCGCAAGACCGCTACGGTCGCAGGTTCGAATCCTGCCTCGGGCATGGATGTTTGTGATGTCCTTAGGTTAGTTAGGTTTAACTAGTTCTAAGTTCTAGGGGACTAATGACCTCAGCAGTTGAGTCCCATAATGCTCAGAGCCATTTGAACCATTAAGACAGAAATTAAAATGCAGATGCGGGCACTGTGCAGATCTGCGATTTTTCATCTTCAGATCTATACAAATAATGTATACTAACCAGCGTATTCATTGCTTTCGTAATGTTTCCCTCTTGTTTAGTCTTCTAATGATGAACTGAATCCACCCCCATGAGTCTGATTGTTTCTTTGTATCCTTCCATCTACTATCCTTACGTGTTATTGCTCGGTGTTCGATAAGCAAAATATTATGCCTGCTCCCATGTGATATTAGAACGAGGTCGCAAGAAGGCTAACGAATTATAATCAAAATACACTGAGAAGCCAATTTGCCTGTCGTCATGGTGTTAAGTGGAAAGAAATAGTTGGGTATTATTGCCTGCATCACCGGCATCCTGTTGTCGTCATCTCTCACTGAGATTTTCATACTACCCTGAACACAAGACGCCGAGTTAAATGGGTATAATCTCCGTGACGAAACATCCCACATTCCATTCATCCTGATCCATTCGTTACGTGCATCGGCAGTAATGAGTGATAGGAAAGCTATTGTGGGGTGACGAATAGCAATAACAATTATAGGATAACAAATCGGTGATCAAGGATGTTTACTGCATTACAGACAATTGTTAGCGATTAACAAAATGACCAAGAAAGGCTGAGTGTTTAATTGGCGCACTGCATAGGTGTTCTTACAACTTTGTTACTGAATTCTGTTCTGGTTGTTTGCAGAGAGAAAAGAAAAAAAACCTGTAGCTATACATATCGATAGTACTACGAGATATTATCTATCAACTATCCTTGCTTTACATCACGAGGCGAACATGGCGTCACCAAGCTGATGTTTGAAATACATTTCTGTTTTCTCTCTCTGTCTCTCTCTCTCTCTCTTTTTCTTTTTATTATTTGAGAAAAGCATGGAGAAGCGCGAGTAATAAGCAATTAGGAATATAATCTATTTACAGTTATTTTCATCGGGACACATAATGCAAAAATACATCTTTTAATTGTATTATTGCGTAATTCCAATTATTGACATTCTATTGGTGTGCTTTTCACATTAAAAATTCGGAGACACCACGTCCTTGTATTTAGAAAGCAGTACTTCATTTCTGGTTCTCTAATTATTCACATTTTCTGCAAATATGTACAAATGTAGAATAAAGATCTAGAATTTTAATAACATTTGTTTTATTTTAAAAGCTTCAAGAGTTTTCACATTAAATATTCGGAGGCTCCACTTCCTTGTATTTAGAAACCTGTACTTAATTCTTGTTCACTAACTATTCGTATTTTCTATTGTGATTATTTACGTATATGGTGTCGTTAAAAGCGTGTTATTCAACCATTTGCGAGAACTAGTAGTGAAGGACACTGCTCAGGTATCTTTTTTTCTCTCGGGCTGTTGTGATTGTTTTGTGATGAACTGAATCTGTAAAAGTAATACGGTGTCGTGTGTTTAATTATGTACCATTGAAATTAATTAAGTAAACAATATAGAGAATATTCTCACTTAATAGAATTAATCTTATATATGTACTTTTATCACTTGATGACTCACTCTCTATTTTAGATTTTATACTTCACTTGAAGTATGGAAGATAATTTTGGACATCGCCAGGTAACAGTCGTTAAACAAAATTACGTGCCAGTGGCGTTCTGGGCCCACGTCATCTGACCATTTGTCTGCTCTTAGGGAAACGCGAGAAATTCAAAGAAACTTGAACGAACCTTCTGCCGCTACATCTATACTCTCTAAGCCGCTTTATCGTGTGTGGCGGAGGGTACTTTGTTCCATTCTCGAATAATGCATGGGAAGAACGCCTTTCGGCAAACCTAATTACTCTAAATTATTCGTATTTTTGTGACGCTTCTATCTGAAAAAATATATGGCGCACGACTATTGTTCGAATGTACGCTCTCAGAATTTCAACAGTAAACCTCTCTGTGACACACGACGACTCTTTTTTAAAGTCTGCCACTTCAGTTTGCCAAGTATTTCAGTTAAATCTCACGTTTGCCAACAAAACGCGTTGCTCTCCACTGCATCTTCTTTCTCTTCTCTAGCAACTGGTAGTGATCGAATATTGTTGGCCGGCCGCTGTGTTCAAGCGGTTCTAGGCGCTTCTCTCCGGATCCACGCGGCTGCTACGGTCGCAGGTTCGAATTCTGCCTCGGGCACAGAAGTCTGTGGTGTCCTTAGCTTAGTTAGGTTTAAGAAGTTCTAAGTATAGGGGACTGATGACCTCAGATGTTGAGTCACTTAGTGCTTAGAGCCATTTGGAATACTGATGAGTGACACACAGGAAATGATCATTACAATGTTTTGTAAGCCACTTTTTCACTGATGAGTTAACGTTCTCTTAGGTTGCTCCAACAGACCTCAGCTTGTCATCTGCTTGCTAGTCTCAGGTATTTTCCATTTCTTCCTGTATCCCGTGATTTATCGCCAGTGGTGCAATAGAAAAGTAATGGATATCTGGAATTACGCATTACATTTCTGTGCGATCAGAGTCACACATCTTCAATCCTTGGCAGGTCTACCTGCATTAATTAAAGTTTCCTGGTGTTGCAGCCTTTCCATAGACAACCAGCATTGTCTGCAAACAGCCTCGTAGAAGTTTCGTCATTACTAACTACACACATGCAGCGTGTAACAGGTATAAGTCCAGGTAATTTTATATATGATACCTTAATATGTCCACACATCAACTTGTGAGTTGTTTCTTCTCTGCATTACACAGTCTTTCCACAAATACGTAACAAACTTTACAACCTGATGTTTTCTGCTTGCAGTAACTGCACCACCAAACGGACATCGCCAGTCATACAGATAACTCGTTTCGCGTCCATGCGACCACACTTAAACACCTGACCTGCTGCCCAGGGGGCAATAGACATTAACGGCGCGTTCTTGCCACCTGTATTTGGTGGTACTAACCAGCCTCGAATCAGACAACTAGTGATATCAACGAGGGGCGTTCGGTAAGCAATGCAACACGTTTCTTACAGCCGGTTTCCTCTGAAAAAATGCAGAATTTATTGTGGAACTTGAAACACGTATGTAACGCAGCAGCGATGGCGAGGCATTGTAGCATCTGTGACCAGAGAGTATGCGCTTGACCGCGCGAGTGTTGCGAGCGGTTCTCAGTCTGTCAGTCAGTCGTTGCGAGTCTGTAGCTCTGTCTAGTTGAGAGCAGTACTCTGTCAGTAGTGGTCGCGAGCAGTAGCTCTGTTCAGTGGCGTGCAGTACGCTAGTAGTCGTCATGCAGAGCGGTAGGTCAGTGATAGCAGTCCAGTGCGGGTGATGTAGGCGGTCGGCAACACTGGTCAAGATGCTGAATAAGGTATACTGTTAATTAATATAATCATTAGATAATGTAAAAATTTATTTATTGTAATTATTCTCTAACAAGTGCCCCAATAATAATTTTTATTTCAAAAGCATTTTTTTTCAAAAATTTAATTTTTATTGAACTAAAGATTTCGTTGCACTTCCCATTTCACTCCACTTCTTTTAAAGAAAATTTTCAGTAAAATCACAGAAAAAAGGAATATTATCATTTGCAATGCAGTTCCTCCAAGCCGTGCAGAAAGATAAGAGCAGAAATGTGACATCCATTTATTCTGAGGTAAGACTTTAACTCTGATTGTTTTACACAGGGCCAAAGACCGATGTTTCGGTTTAATTGAATTTCCTTATCACTGAATGGACTTTAATTTTTTTTGAAGGATTTATATTCGAGTCAGATTGCGTATTTCACATTTTTGTTGCCATTGTCAGTACATTTCATTGTGGGCAGGTTACGCTTAGCGCAATGTCCATTAGGATTCATAATTAAATATTGTCATATTTCTTTCTTTCAAATTTTTGTGGGGAGGTTACACTCGGCTCCCATTTGTATTAAGTATTGTTATTTCCTTTTAAATTACGGTGGGGAGGTTACACTTGGCGACCCTGCCAGGATCGTATTTCGTTGAGAATCTTTTGAACAACAGTCAGATATCTGCTCTTATTTGCTTAGATATAATTAGGATTTGGCGCAACGCTTTTATTAACTTGTGACTTTCTTTCTACAGGTCAATGGCAATTCGTTGCTCTGTTGTATTTGTTTGTTGCCTTTTTGCATTTGTGCTTATCGTTTTGTGAATATTTGTGACTATTGTAAAAATGCCGCGAAAGACTGTGAATAGTGTATCGCGAGGTATTTTGCATGAAATTACCGACTTAAACAGCGTGACCGATAGTAATTGTGACACGCAGTGTAATGATGTCAATCCTGCGTTCACCAACAATCAGTGCATTACAACCACTAATGATGACTTTTACCTTAATGATGAACAAACGAACCTAATTGTCTCGTCTGTTAATTTAACGACAATTGATGACGCAGAACGCTCTATTGTAATGCGCGCTACCCAGCTTAACATACCCGATTTGGAAAATTCAGATAACGTACAGACAAATTTGTCTAATGAAAATGAACAGGATACTCAAAGTACGACGGATTTATTTAATTCCGAAATAGTGACTGACAGTGTACGTCCGACCGATAAACCTTTCTGTAAATTACAGAATGACCAAATGGTCACGCAAAACGAGAAAATTCCAGATCCACCACTAAACAGCACAGAGAATATAAACGCTAGTTTTGACTTGGTACGAATTATGAGAAGTTTGCTACAACAGCAAAGTGAGAAAATAGATAACAGTAGTAAAGATCTCAAACAACAACTTAGTGAACAGGCAAAACAACAGAGTGAAGATCTCAAACAACTTAGTGAACAGGTCAAACAACAGAACGAAAAACAAGACAAATTTAGTGAACAGGCCAAACACTTAAATGAAAAACTTGACAATAATGACGAAAATTTCAAACAACTTAGGGAACAGAACAAACAGCTTAATAAAAAATTAGACGACAATTCCAGACAGCTTAGTGAACAAATTAGAGCCGTTGCCGCGCAGTGTCATGACACTAAGGAACAGTTGCGCACGGAAATTGAGGCTTGTTCACAAAAAAATAGCGAAGAAATTAAGTCTGTTGCGCAAGAATTAAGGGAAATGCAAACAGCCGCAACAGAAACACTCAGAGACGAAATTAGCGGAGTCGCTAAACAATGCTCTGAAAAAGCTACACAATTACGCGACGAGTTTAAAGCAATGACAGCAGAACTTTCGCGCACAATGGATGAAAAGATCGACGCGAAATTCGACCGACAGAACACTCAGATTAACGAGCGCTTTAATCAGCACATACAGAACAGTGATACGCGCTTCCGCAAATTTATTCAGGATCAAAACAAAGTAAAACGACAAGTCATGGAAACAATCACGGCTCAGAGACAAGAAGACAAACGTAAAATGTTTGCGAAGGCAAAAACGTATGTAGACAATAATATTGCTACAGTGTCCGACGAAATTAATTCCATCAAACAGTCGAACACAGAATTACGTGACGAAATTTCCAATCTTAAGTCGAATACAGACACATACACAACCGATTTTCAAACAGTGACCGACAGACTAGAACAATTAGAACTAGCACATGATTCAGATGTCGTCAAAACTGACGTTAAAAAACTGAATGAAACTACGCGTAAATTGCAAAAACAGATTAATGCCACTGACACTAAAACCGATGATCAGGCAAAAATACTGACTGAAAAATATGATGAATTGGCCAGTCGTATTGATGCTATCGAAAGTGCTAATGACAATAAATCAGACGATACTTCACCGGTTTCATTTAACCAAACACCTGAATTTCAAAATTTACAGCAGACAATTAATGAGATCGATTCATCTAACAACACGTTACGTAGGAAGTTGTCAAGTTTACAACAAGAAGTAACAGAAATGAAAAACACTTCAGTTAATAACATACAACAGATGCCACTTTATGAACATTTGTCAGATACACGCAGCGCGTATAATTTGGGTAATCTACAGAGAGTACGGGACTTAGATTCCGATCAACCACAGTTCAATAGATTCTCTTACGATCCTGAACATGTTCCATCACACAGAGATGATAATTTCGACTACAAACATTTTCTGTCAGTGAGAAAGTTTAAGGTTTTTAAAAACGATAGAACGCAGATTCACCCACTGGACTGGATTCAACAATTTAGCTTTGCTCTTCCACCGACTTGGCCTGTTACGCATAAACTTGAATTTATTTGCAGTTTTTTGGAAGGCGAACCGGCAACTCGTATGAGACCGATCGCGAGACAGTGTTACTCGGTAGAGGAATTTCAGAATGCGTTTCTGTCAGCGTACTGGTCGAAGACGACACAGCGCGGAATTAAAGATCAGTTAATTAGTTTGCCAAATTACGAGAACTCAAATTTTCCCAGTGTGACGCAATTTTTTGAGCACATGGTACAACAAAACCAATACCTGAGTGAACCGTACAGTGAATCCGCACTTATACAATTATGCATCTCTAAATTACCACGGACATTACGAGTGTCACTTCTAACGGGCCAGCAAAAAGAAAACATTTCAGCATTCAGAGATTTGTTACAGCTCTTGGAAGTACAACAATCTGATTATTCTTTTGTAAACAAAAACTTTTCGTATAATAACCAAGGTCAACAAACGTACAGCAATTATGATCAGGGACGTAATTTCAATCGGAAAGATAACAGACGCTTTAGGAACAACAACTACCAAAACTTTAATAACAGGCAAAATTCTAATTATCAATACCGTCAAAATTTTCAGCAACAGGAACAACACTTTAGTAACAATAGAGGTATTTCACAACAACAACATCAAAACCAGCCGGTTAGCATACCTAACCAACAATGGAATACACAAGGTCAACCAGGCTTTAATGTTTCGCCGCGTGGACGTATAGCCCCTGGTCCAACAAATAGTAACGCACGGGAGCAGAGAAACAACTATGTACAAAGAAGACAGTATTTCAATTCCCATCGCAATACACCGTATAGGAATGACTATTACGACAGACGTAAAAACGATGAGCACAATTACCAGCGTACATATAATAACAGTCGGTCTCACCAACAGCAAAATCATACGCAAGAACATATTCTCATGAATGAACCCGACAGTAGGTACCATCCAGAGCGTAACACGTCTGGAAGAAGTAATAGGACAGTTCAAATAGTCGAAATGCCACAGAATCCTCCTAATAATAATAACACGTCAGATAGAATCTGACTAGATAATGTACAGGACGCATCTTCCAATAATACAAGCACTACCTTTGACACGCAAAATGTAATTCACGAAAATGTAATTACTTTTGACGACATCAGAGACACACTTTTACAGGAAAGACCAGTTATTCAGAAAACCATTTCACATCCTGTTATCGAAATTAAAATTGGTTCTTCGAAATTCTCAGCAGTAATCGATTCTGGATCACCTATATCAGTAATAAATGAGGAGACTTTCAACGAGTGCAACAAAGAGAATACCTATCCGACATTACCTTTAGGCAAAACAAAAGTGAAAGGAGCAGTACCGAGTAAAGGAGTAGACGTCAAATTACAGACGCATTTATCATTTTGTATTGCAGGTCATACTTTTCACTCTAATTTTTGGATTGTTCCTTTATTGACAACAGACGTTATTTTAGGTACGAATTTTCTGGTACAACACGACGCAGTTATCGATTTTCAAAATTCTTATTTAATGTTAAAGGATGAAAATGTACAACTTGCTTTAGAATTTCAGCACTCATTATCTGCGGAAGAACAAACAATTAACCGCACAGAGGTCATTTCCGCAATACGTGACATAGACTGTAATCCCACATTGTTCACGGATACGTACGTACACAACTATAATACTCCAGACGAAGTGAACTACGACGTAATACAAATGATTTCCGATAAAGTTAGACAAAGCAGTGCAACTACAGACGACGAACGAACGCACTTACACAAAATTCTTTTACAGCAAGCTCCAGTTTTTGACGACATTCCTGGTACTATGTCCGGCTTTATGTATGAATTTCAAGTGAAACAGCACGACACATTTAAAGCTAAGCATTATCCCATTCCGTATATTCACAGAGAACAAGTTAAAAAAGAATTGCAGGATATGCTTGACCAAGGAATTATAGAACCAGCAGTTAGTCCGTACATAAACCCGCTACATATTGTTAAGAAAAAAGATGGCTCACTTCGCCTTGTACTTGATTCACGTCACATTAATGACATTATTATTAATGAAACAGATCGACCACAGACATTAGAGGAACTTTTACAGAAATTTTACGGACTGCTATTTATTCCACATTAGATTTGAAATCGGGATTTTGGCAAATTCAACTTCATCCGAATTGTAGAAAATATACAGCTTTTCTCTGTTTCGGCGACTGTTATCAATTTTGCAAATTACCATTCGGCTTAACTATTTCTTCTGCAGCTTTTATTCGCGGTTTGAACACAATACTTCCGACAGAACTTAAAGACAGAATCACGACGTATGTAGACGACATTCTTATCGCAGAAGCTAACTGGTCTGAACACAATCTGATTCTTGAACAACTGTTACAAACTTTTTATGCACAAGGACTTACAGTTAATCTTAGTAAATCGCACTTTGGCAAAACTTCTATAAAATTTCTTGGACACGTAATTTCAGCAGAAGGCATTGCACCTGATCCAGAGAAACTTCAAGCTCTACGTGACATTACTGTTCCTACGACGAAGAAACAATTACGCAGTTTTTTGGGCTTAATTAACTTTTTTCGTAAATTTATTCATCACTCTGCTTTAGACACACCTAGATTGTGCCAATTAACAGGTAAAAACACTATTTGGTCTTGGGATAAACAAGCACACTCTGAATTCATGAACCTGAAACATGCTCTGTTGAATGCTCCACTTTTATCGCACCCAGATCTTACTAGAAATTTTTCCATTGCTACCGACAGTTCCAACACCGCTTTAGGCGTACACATTTTCCAGGAAATCGAAGAAGATGGTTCTACAGTAATTAAAAACATCGCATTTGCAAGCCGCATTTTGTCACCCGCTGAACGAAATTATTCTGTTACAGAACTTGAAACCTTATGTGTTGTATGGGCTTTTACGAGATTTCGGCCTTTTCTTTATGGCAGACATACCACTGTTTACACAGATCACAGAGCGGTACAATTTTTACTTTCAGCTAAATTTACTCATGATAGATTAAGTAGATGGAAACTATATTTACAAGAATTTAATTTTACGATTGTCCACATTCCCGGCACGCAAAATGTTATAGCAGACGCACTATCGCGTTCTCTCGGCAACAATCAGCAAGACATAGCAACCAACTTCTGCAAAACAAATTTCAGTGTCATGTACATTCAGCAAGTAGCATTTGAAAATTTTATTTCATCGTCATTACAGGACATAGCACAGGAGCAAAATAAAGACAATGTGTGGAAAGAAATTAAACACCTATGGCAAGATAGGAATAATGTTACGATTAGAAACCACTACACTGTACGCAATGACATTCTGTTTCGCCGCTCTCATCCTGACAGCAACATTTGGTTATTATGCATTCCTGACGAACTGGTTAACAAATTAATTTGGTACACTCATTTAAGTTACGCACATTACGGAGCAAGAAAATGTTTTCTTATACTGAGACAGAACTGTTATTTTACCAACATGGAGAAACGTATACGACGAGTTTTAGCGTCTTGTAAAATTTGCCAGAAAGCTAAATCAGACACCACTTCACATATTCCTCCTTTATATCCCATTATACCTGTTAAATTAAGACACATGGCCGCAGTAGATATTTTTGGTCCGATTCCGAGAACTAACAGAGGTTTTTGCTACATCTTTGTCGCTGTTGAGCTCACTTCAAAATTTGTTACTTTCACTCCATTACGCAAAGCTACTGCTAAAACTGTTTCGAAAGCATTTGTAAAACATTTTCTATCTCATGTAGGGCATGTAATGAAAGTAATTTCTGACAATGGATCTCAATTTCGTAGTAGCGTATGGACACGCATGTTACGAGCCAGAAACATTTCTCCGATCTATATATCCAAGTACCACGCTTCTTCGAACCCCTGTGAACGATTAATGAAAGAAATTGGTAAACTGTGTCGAATATACTGCCACAAAAGACATATTGATTGGGACACACACATATTCTCATTCCAAGATGTAATTAATTCCATTCCAAATGAATCCACTATGCTATCTCCGTCTGTTATACTGAAAAATGCTGAACCACCTAACAAAATTAAAGAATTAATAACATTTCCTACATCTCGTCGATTACGACACCACGAAATAATTGACATTGCGCTGAACAACATCAAACGTGCCGCAGAGCGCCGGAGAAGACAGCAAAAACAGGTTTGTACACACCGCGTCTTTCACGTTGGACAGAAGATACTAGTACGTACACACTATTTATCCAGCAAATTAAAAGGTAAGTGCAGTAAATTTGAACTTCTATACGCAGGTCCATATCGGATTCGCAGCATCCCTCACCCCAATGTTGTACACGTCGAAACTTTGAGAACCAGAAAATCGAAAGGCAATCACCATATCTCAAACATTAAACCGTTTATTGAATGAAGACACTTTATGATTCAACACACTATGATGCCATTTACTAATGCAATTATATTCACCTGACTAATTACTGATGATTATCGTATTTTTTTCTTGGCAAGTGCCCGGCAAGGTAAGGTTAGCAGGTCGCTCTTCTTGTCGTTACACATCAGACCGTGCATATTTTTTCAGACACACTTACGTATTTTATGACTAATTATGCAATGTTAGCTAATGACATGTTAATTTCATTACATTTTTTTTATTAAAGTCTTTAATTCTCGCCTTGATTAATTACACTACATACAAGCTGAACACAACGAACGTCACATTTTTGTCTTTTTATGTACGATTGTTTACATGTTTTGTTTGTATGCATTGTGAAATAGCTAAGATATAACACACACCAGTTGACTTTGACATTTTTTTTTGCCTTATGACATCTCAACATCGTGACTGTTTTACATTTTTTGCTGCTGCATTGTGATATTCTCTGTACATTTTTAGCTTTGAACACTGTCAATTTCTTTGACATATTACGTTTTCTGTCATGATATGCTGTATGCTTATGTATGTTACCATAAACCAGTCATTATTTAGTGGGTATATGATTTAAATGCAGGACATTAATCTTTGTTCATGAATTTCAGAAAGAAATGATGCATGTAAGAAATAAATTCAACAGAAATGGGAATTTCACCTACGGAATAAACGAAAGGAGATGCAATAACTTTATGAGGAAGAGTAAATGGATCAGGATTAACAAGCATTAACAAGAATATACTATACTCATCATAGAATAGCAGTCTTAACTAATTTTTTCTTTCAGAATACAAGGTAATTGATGCAGGCTGTCAGACAGAACTACACATCTTAGTTTTAGTGATGAAATATGCTAGAGATAAGGAATAGTTGTATAATGAGTAATGAAGTGATTTTTTTTTTGCAGATGATAATGAATACTGATGAATAATGATGAAGGAAATGGTATTATGAATAATGAAGTTTTTCTTTACAGGTGATGATGATAATGAAGTTATGATGGTATTGATAATGAAGTTTTTTCTTTACAGATGAGGATAATGTTGAAGTTATGTATTTATGCTACATAGTTATTTAAGTATTTGTTGCAGTTTGTTTTGACAGCAGGTGTTACATTGCATAGTAGGATGACAGAAAGTTTTGGAAAGGACAGCTATGGAACACATTTTTATACACATTTCACTACCTGTTAATTCGAGGTTCACTACTTTTCAGCATACTAATGCGTTTCTTCTTTCAGGTCAATAATCCATTTTGTATTTTTTCAAGAGAAGCTTTTCATGATACTTGCTAAACCTGTTACTTATTATACCTGTTCTAGTACTTGCATTTTTATTTTTTACCCATTTGTGTTTATCATTTATGAATGTGATCACATATACTGCCTTGTTGCATAGCCTTGCTACAGCTGACTCATGACGAATGACGTTACCTATCCTCATTTGCAGCAATAGGTCAAAAGCAAATAGTGTTATGCCTCAGCAATTAATTATCAATCTCAACACAATGCATTGCTAACAAAAAAAATGTATTACCAGTCCCAAATAGTGATACCAGTTTGAGAAAATTCTGAATAATACTGATTAGCTCTGAATAGTATGTCACTTGAGTAATGACTTCTTAATGAGACAAAAAAAAGTATATATTTAAAATAATGCTTTGTCACTAGTTAATAACTGCCACTGTTTATTGTAATGAGACTACTTATAATGCCTATGATTACTAATGCTATGACTAATTAACTGATTTTAATAATGACTTTGTAATGATCTGAATACTACTGAAGGAGAAACACTGTTTATTGTAATGAGACTACTTATAATGCCTGTGATTATTAATGCTATGACTGTAATTAACTGATTTTTAATAATGACTTCGTAATAATCTGAATAATACTGAATGATGATTCTATTCAATACTTGCTGCCCACTGAGTGCCAATAATTAATGTCACTTGAAGAATTGTTATTAATTATGCCATTAATTAGCCCTTTTTTTCCCATGTTGAGTTTTCATGTTTTGGTTAATGGCCAATGAGTGCCAATAATTTGTATCACTCAATGTATTATGTTAATGCTAGGCCAATAATTGACTCTCCTTTTCAACTAAGACTTCTGATGAACATTATTCTGTCATACTAAATATACTTTGTAACTGGCCAAGGACCGCCACTGTTTATTGTAATACGATTACCCATGATACCAGCTAGTGATTCTTAATAGATTGGAATGACACATAATTAATTAACTATGGTACTGTTTAATAATGCTTTGTAATTAGGAGAAGACTAATAATTCTTACTATTGGAATGACAAATGATTAATTAACGACAAATGATTAATTAACTGTAATTAGACAAATGATTAATTAACGACAAATGATTAATTAACTGTAATTAGGAAAAGGCTCATGATTATTATTGGAATGACAAATGATTAATTAACTGTAATTAGGAGAAGGTTAATGATTCTTAATTACACTCTGTAACTGAAAAGAATGCGATTATTTCATAATGCTTTGTAACCAGGAAAAGAAGGCTACTGATTCTATGTAAAACAATTAATGAACATTTTTCTGTAATACTACATACTTGGTACAGAAATGTTCAATAACTGGGCTATGAATGCCACAAACTGCTAATTAAGTCTGTAATTGTCAATATTATGTGACTTGATGTCCTTCACCTCATAAGCTGACTACCCTGAATTACTGCAATGTCCATTTGTCCTGTTTATCCTAGTGATCATGGAGCACTATATTTGGTTTTGCACTAATTCTACGTTGGTGCGCCTTGTAAGAGCGTGGTGTTGACACGACATGCTGTCCACCACCGTGAGCGATGAAGACGTTATTATGGTCGCACTGTTTGGTGTACCTAATGTACTGCCAAAATGAAAACATGGAATATTACTACGACAATTCAGTGTCTTGGGTACGCTGATAAATTCTGATGGGAAAAGAACTTCAAGTTGTGTCACTTGGTGTTGCACTTCTGTGGAAAGATATGGACTTTCAGAGCAGCTGTGTGCAATCTAAAGTGCTACAACCATGATGCAATCCTTCCCTTTCCTATCCTGATTCTTGTCACATAAAGAAAAAAAAAATTTTTTTTGGTAACATCATTTATGTTCATAGGTTATACATTTTTCGATTTGTTGAATTCCAGTGCAAGTACACTTGTGGCACTGGTCGACATGATTTTTTTGCCATTATGTTTATTTGTTGTGAAAATGCTAAAGACATTTCTCCAGTGCATGTGCACTTTGGACATGATTTTTTGTCATTATGTTTATTTATTGCGAAAATGCTAAAGACATTTTTCGATTTGTTCTGAAGTACAGTATACAGTATACGTATGTACACTCTTGTCTTTTATATTGTATATACATTTTTATTTTTATGATATGTTCTGAACTACAGTGCATGTGCACTTCTGTTAGGTGTTAATATGTTTTCTACTGAACTTCAGTGCCTGTACACTTATCTCATTTTTCAATATGTTTTCTACTATTCTGTATATTCAATACTTTAATGCGAATGCACTTATGCCATTTGTTACTAATTGTACATACATTTCATCAATTACTGATATGTTCTCAACTGCAGTGCATGTGCACTCATGTCACTTGTCAACATAATATTTTTTGCCAGTCTGTTTATTTGTTCTGAATATGCTAAAGAATTTTTTCAGTGCCTGTGCACTTTGTTATCTGTCAAATAATTTGTATATACATTTTTCTGATTTGTTACTATGTTTTGTACTCACATTTTGTCTTTGTCTGATATATCTTGTACTTAGTGCGTGTGCACAACATTTACTTTATGTACTACATCTAAATATTCTGTAAATTGTAGAAGTTTATTAATTAATTAAAAAATTTTGCCGCGATTGGCAAGTCCAAATGACTCACCATCGCTGCCAAATTTTTGCCCCCCCAGTGGAGGGTTATGAAACACGTATGTAACGCAGCAGCGATGGCGAGGCATTGTAGCATCTGTGACCAGAGAGTATGCGCTTGACCGCGCGAGTGTTGCGAGCGGTTCTCAGTCTGTCAGTCAGTCGTTGCGAGTCTGTAGCTCTGTCTAGTTGAGAGCAGTACTCTGTCAGTAGTGGTCGCGAGCAGTAGCTCTGTTCAGTGGCGTGCAGTACGCTAGTAGTCGTCATGCAGAGCGGTAGGTCAGTGATAGCAGTCCAGTGCGGGTGATGTAGGCGGTCGGCAACACTGGTCAAGATGCTGAATAAGGTATACTGTTAATTAATATAATCATTAGATAATGTAAAAATTTATTTATTGTAATTATTCTCTAACAAGTGCCCCAATAATAATTTTTATTTCAAAAGCATTTTTTTTCAAAAATTTAATTTTTATTGAACTAAAGATTTCGTTGCACTTCCCATTTCACTCCACTTCTTTTAAAGAAAATTTTCAGTAAAATCACAGAAAAAAGGAATATTATCATTTGCAATGCAGTTCCTCCAAGCCGTGCAGAAAGATAAGAGCAGAAATGTGACATCCATTTATTCTGAGGTAAGACTTTAACTCTGATTGTTTTACACAGGGCCAAAGACCGATGTTTCGGTTTAATTGAATTTCCTTATCACTGAATGGACTTTAATTTTTTTTGAAGGATTTATATTCGAGTCAGATTGCGTATTTCACATTTTTGTTGCCATTGTCAGTACATTTCATTGTGGGCAGGTTACGCTTAGCGCAATGTCCATTAGGATTCATAATTAAATATTGTCATATTTCTTTCTTTCAAATTTTTGTGGGGAGGTTACACTCGGCTCCCATTTGTATTAAGTATTGTTATTTCCTTTTAAATTACGGTGAGGAGGTTACAAACTTTGTGGAATATTACTACTCCCGCTCCTATAGTTTCGTGTATTTCCTATAGGTCGCAGAGATATAAGCAGCCATCAAAATATTTCAAGTAGTAAACTGTCAGTGGGTTTCTTTTATTGGAATATCAGGGCATTGCTTACAGATGTCTATGGAGACCTGCCAGTGAACAAAAGCGTGGTGAGTCGTTGGGCGTGTCGGCTATCATCATCACAACAATGTCGTACAAGTCTGAACGATCTTTCACTAGCCGGTTAGAAGCACACAGCCGTGACTCTTGCATAGCTGGCATAGGTGGATACTCTCATTCGAGGAGACTGACAGAGCACAATCAAGTACCTGGCTACACAACTGGACGCCTCTGTTGGTAGTGCTGAAACTCTGATCCACCAGTTGGGATACTCGAAGGTGTGGCGCCACCAGTTGCCTCACTGCCAAACAGAAAACCATAAAGATCGATGAAGACCATCTGTGCAGAATTGCTTGACCGTTATGAGACTAACACAGGCGAATCTCCTTCCATTCGATCTATAAACAATGGGGGTGTCGGGGCGGGGGGGGGGGGGGGAGGGGGGCAGTACATCACCTCTCCTCCGAAAAATTTCAAAGCACCACCCGCAGTGGGTAAATTAATGGCAACGGTCTTTGGGCATTTTGGAGCGGTTGTTCTGTTTGATGTCCTCCCTTATTTTGCAACGTTTAACTCTTAACTATGTTGTGTTACCATCAGGGAATAGAAGAAACAACATCAGGATGTTCATCGCCACAAAAATGCAAACGATATTCTCCTTCTCCGTAACAATACAAGGACTCAAATTGGCCGCACAACAAAGAGAAACTCAGAACAGTTCATTGTTTCTTCTCATCCACCCTCCAGTGCAGATCTTGTACCTTCCAAATTCCATCTTTTTGGCCCAATGTAGGAAGCTAAGATCGCTTGATTTGAAATAGTTTATATCAAGACCAGTTTTTGACAGTACCCATCCGTCATCCTCCGATCCTCATATCTGCCAGAAAACATAATTAACAATCGTCTCATCGATATACCGCGAAATTTCTACAAAAATAATAATAAAGCTATATACCGGTTTGCTTTATGTGTTTCACAAACAAATGCGGAACTGTTATTGTAATTGACCGTATTCTCAGAACGTCGACTGAATCATGTATAATTATATTTCTGGGAAATCTGAGAATCACAGTAAGACAGTTACGTATTGTCGACTCTGGTGATGAAATAAACCATTTCACATCGAGCGATCTTGGCTTTTACTATTATAAACTATAATTACTAGTCTGCAAATGATGTATGTACTGATGTAATGCCTTTCAGCACGCCGTCCACAGTCACCAATAGAAATATCTGGACTCATACCCGTTACGTCCTGAATACTGAAAAGATAGGATGCAGGCAATACGACAGCGTAGTAACTGGATCAGCTGGAGACTTCGATATCGCCGTCTGGTTTGAGCTGTGATGCACTGGCGTGGCGAATGACATACTTGTGCGGACCGATGGTTTGTTTTGTTTAGGCGTGCTGGTAGTGTTAGCTTATGCCATTCTTGTAATTTGAATTGGGTTCATAGAGGGCGTTGCAAATTCTGATGGTATGTTCACGTTATTGAATCCACAAGTTTAGTTAACAGAAAATAATCAGTTTACGCTTCACTCTGCCACAGTTTAACATATACAGTCACGACACTCACTGCTAAGAAAATTGTTACTATCTGAAAGTTTGTGCAACTCTAGCGCCCCAAGAGGCGACAAAGCAGCGGTAAAATTATAGTTCGTTTCTAATTATTTTTCAGGTTAATTAGCTAAATAATTATTAAATTATTGTAAGACGTGAAAGATCATGGGAGACATGTAAAAATGACCCAATCTCCTTGATTCAGTGACGTAAGCTACAACATAATTATAAAGAAATACTTTCGAATATGTGTATAATTGTAGCTTACACCACTGAAAACAAGACCATACAAACACACATTTTATGCATGAGAATAACATTTTTTTGTCTGTACGTAATATACCAGATACTTTCCTTGACACGTAAAAACTTTTTATGGAATCCAATGTGTTGCACTGTCTTACACTTCATCGACTTTTTAACACATAAATATCTTCGTAAATGTAACTACTTTAGTTGCAAAACCTGATGTGTTGATGATTCTTGCTATTTGTGGCTCAGATGTAGCAACAATTGTGGAATTAGTTTCTTCTTTGTTGGGAAATAGTTTTATTGCTATTTTCTTTTATTATCACATCTGTGTGGGTTTTTTCTCCAGTTACAGTTGTGTTAGCTTGTCTAACTACATAAAATAATGTACGTCTTGCATTCCATACTGGTTTCCATCGTTCCATATTCACTGATTTGACTGGAAGTGTAGCAAAGAAAACATACGTTTTTGAGCAAATATACGAGGCTTTTCTGCAAAAGGTCAGGTCTGCTGCTGTTTACTAGTTCTTTTTCGATTCTTAAGGAACACGACATTCTCAAGTAAAAATCTTTAGGTTAGAAGGAAGTCGTAAATAAACAGTTCTGTGACACAACGATTCACACCTACTAGGGTTGATAAAAAACCTAAAAAATGTCAAATATACTGCTTTCTTCTTCTTGTTGCTGTAGTTAATTGCGGTGCACACGCTCCTGTTTGTAAAAACCATTCTAGAGACCAATATAAACAGTTAAGATTAACTTTCGCTTTTACAAAATCTCGGCGAACTCTACAGTATAACTTCCTGGCCGCTTGGCGCGCTGCAATCGCGGTGGGCAACAGAAAATAGGTCTAATGTCGCGACTGTTTATGTTCGACTGTGACTCTGCTTACACTCCCAATCATCCAGAGCTTAAACATTATCTTTGATCTTATTATAATTATTTTAGTAAAGAGAAAACAATGATAAACAACATATGTGTACTTGGAATTAGTTGCAAATGCATTTTACTGTTGGAATTTATTCTTCTCAATTTATTTAATGAACTTTAATCGTAATACCACTCAAATAATAACAGGTGATACTTCGTAAGTCTGCAGAAATATAATTCAAAATAATAATTGGCTATTTTAATATAAGTGTAAAACATGTGATATTAATAACTGAAAGTGATCTATAAGGGTGTACCAGACTTACCTGTGTTGAACAGCTGATATGACGGTAAAGAGCGATAGAATAAAGTAATTCGCCATTTACAGGTCCAAATTAGTGCGTACAGCTCCTCTCTAATTGAGTTTGCTGATTGAAATTGCGCTGTGTTGGTGAAGCCATATTTTCGATACCGCGTTTTGTCCATTGCTTTGACCAGTGATGTTCTGCGTGACGTCTTTAGTTTAGAATGCGAAGGATGTAAGCGGTTTGGCCTTAGTGACTGGTGTAAGCTGTATATTCCAAAAAAGAAGTCATGGATCAATGCCGACTGGTGGAATCAGACCATGAGCCAATCCCCAAATGTCTGGCTGTTTCTTTCCGCATGTGGCACGAGTTCCGAGGGTAAGGCTAGGCAGGAAACGAAGGACAGGGCATAAATTGTTGGGAGAGTAACGGTTTGTGATTTTTTTTACCATGCTTCCCACAAATATTTAGTTGTTTTTTGAATTTGGCACGTTTGTCGATGGAGATGTAGGTACGAACCTAGGAACACAGCTTAGATAGTTACGAGAGATAAAAGTAGTGATCATATTTATAATCTTGATTCCTAAAGATGTAAGGGACGTTTTGTAGGCGGTTGCTGAGTCTTTGTGGTGGTCCTTTAGGTTTGTGATTCGGTTTTTAGTAAAGATGCAGTTCAATGACAACGAGTCTTTAGTAGTTACTGGTCATCTAATTGTTTCTGGTGTTTGAACTGTTGCTTTTAGCTTACAGGTTGGTATTCCAGAGTGAAAGTTGTGTATTTGTGTGGAGTTTTGCTTGTTGTTGTGTTTCAATAATTTGTTGTTTGCAGTACGGTTTGTGTTGGTGTGTGCGAGCGCGTGTGTGTGTGTGTGTGTGGGGGCACTTTGATTAAACATTTCTTGAAAGAGACCGTCAACGGACGTCAAGTAATGTATAAAATGTTTTTATCATCAGCTGCTTTTATTTTAAACCCATATATCTCGACTGGTTTCAGTCATCGACCATCTTCACGGATAGGGGTTAAAATGGTTTAAGCCACAACGTAACATTTGTCATTACATAAATTATGGTTAGAACGTGTCAGGAATATCAAAATACGACACAGGACTTTCAGAAGCACACATACTAATACCAAGTGAATACAGAGCAGTACTGGACTATGACAGGTAAGAACGTTTTTATGATTTTGTGTGAGATCGTAGTTTGTTTATGGAAAGGATATTTCTTTGAAATGATGTTCTTAGATTTGTGTTTGGTTAGTTTTATTTGAGGGGAGTGGGGGGGGGGGGGGAGAGGGGTGATGGAACCGATGTCTTCATTGGCGCTGTATAGATATACTGAATTTTGTTATCCTTATTAGCTTTTTGTTGGTGGGGGATTGTCTACATCACTGTCTTCGTTCCAGCTATGTATGTCAGGTGAAATTGCCAATACTGATCATAATGGATTTGCTTCTTTGGCGTGGGGTGGGGGAGGACGGGGGTGGTATCACTGCCTTCGTTTGAGCTCATAGGTATAGAAATACATTCTATTCCAGTTGTGTGTTTCTTATTCTTTTTGTTTGGGTTTAACCTGGAGGAATTCGTGAGAGTTATTTTTCAATTATGTGACTCTCTTGAAGTGATGTTAGTCTTATTGTAGTATTTTTAGTTTACCCCGCCCAGAACTCCCTAATTCCCGTGGTTGTCTCGTTAGTTTCTTTTCATTAAGTGATTGAAATATTTCGCATCTTTCTTATATTCGTTTGCAACCATCTTGTGGTAGTAATATTGAAGTATGCCAGAGGCCAGCTATTAAATCTGTGGTTGTCATAATAAATAAAGTACGCTTTATATCTCCGATATAACGTCATAGCTTTCTGTGTTGGTATCACTCTCTGCCCTTTGTACTGGTGACTGGTTTCTCAGTTGAGTTATACACGTCGACTGATGTATCAGGAAAAGTTTAGAATAGGGCCAGTGCCGTGCTTACGTGTTTCGTGCAGGAATGTTGCCAGTGCTTGCCGTGATGTACTATGGGCGCAAGCAAAGGCGTGTCAGCTGTCATGTTGCACAGCCAATGAGAGACCAGCAGGCAGACAACGTGTTTCGAAGTAATAATTTCGGAATAAAGGGCGAAACAGTGCCGTAAAAGTGGATTATAGATTTATTTGCTGCTTATTTCAGTCGTAGCTATTTAAACTGTGCTAGTATCTGCAAACCAAGGACAGCGTCACAACTCATGATACACAAGAAAATGTAGTGAAATATTTCTGTGCTTCCTATTGCTACGCAATCGATCTGTGTGAGCACACGCAGTAAGTGGATCAATGTTTTTTAATTAAGTCATGGGAGGAACTGTGTGGATCAGTGTTTTTCTTTCTTTTCTTTTTTCTTTTGGATCATGGAATGGAGTATTTCGATCAATGTTTTTATTAGAATTCGTGAAAAGGTACGTGGGTCTATGTTAGTATATCGAACGTGCAACTCCCTTGTGATTAACATTGATCCACTTATTGACTGAGCTACCGCAGATCGATTGCATACTCATTTCCCCACCTCATTTGGTATTTGCAATTTTCCGTGAGACGTAGACCAATTCTTTACTTTCGGGGAAATGGAAAGAAAAAGTAAAAATGAGTCTTCTGCTACAGACGTTTCTTCTATGACACTACTACAGTGCTCAATGTGAAAGGTAAAGTATTAGAAATCACAGGGGAAAGATTACGTAATATGATGCGACGTACGCGCTAAAAGCGGTGATGGTCACGCACGCTCTGTGAAGTGTGTATAGGTCTTATGGCTGAGCCATGCGTTCGTAGCACAAATTCTTCGTTTACTTGTTTGTAGTTGCATCACTGTGCTAACCTATTATTGTTCGCACGATGGAGTACAATGAAATGCAGCATCAGTTAGATTACACTAAGAGTGCTTTAACTTATGTTTCCGAGTTGCAAATGCTACTTTTATGACCAGTTGCTTAGAGTGTCAACGTACCTTCTATTTCGCACCCATATAGTTTTGCAGAATGAGTATGGGCTCATTAATGAAAACAAACTAACCGAGTACCGATAACAATGTATACTGACGACGTCAAATGTTGATTATAGTGTAGTTCCTGCATAGTTTAGGGTTATATTACATGTGGCGCACTGAGTTAATAAGTAACCGTCGGGATGACAGGCACTAACTTGTTATCCATGGCTGCAGAGAACTTTGAGTAACATTACTCTTTTAAGTGTTATTAGTTTGAATGTATCTGCTGATGAACTTACGTAGCAAATTTTGAAAGGCAAGTTCTGTAGGTTCCAAATGCTTGTATTGCTGCACCAGTATTACAATAGCATTTTAAAAAATATATATATAGCTCAAATGAATCTCTTACTCAATAAAGAAAAGATGTAGGGATTACTCGGACCTAACGTCCATCTAAGAAGAGGTAATATCAAACGGAGCTCGTATTGTGGAGAAAATCGCACGAGTCGAATTACGAGGGAAACAGCCCTGCGGTTTCCTTAATCTACTTAAAGAAATCGCAGAAACCATTGATGTTGATGGACGAATTATTGACCTCTACCACTGGCAATCCAAATGCGAGGCCCGTGTGTTACCATAATGCCACCTCACTAGAACTAAAATAAAGAACAATACTATATTATACCATTACGCCAAAGTTTTATTGACTCGGCAACTTTGGTTTCAGGTGGTACTGCCCACGTGGTCGTACAGTTTAGCAGCCAGACGGCCTTCTCCACACGCCGAGTTGACGACGGCGCCCCCAACAGGCAGCATAAGATTTGGTGGCTATGAAGATCTGCATGGTGTGGAGTTTTGAGCCTCCGTGGGTTGGCGTGGAGGCCACTAGAGTGACCTGTCGACAAATTTAAACTTCAGAATTCAAAACGTGATCACATTGTGGTAGGTTAACGTATGTAAAGAAAAGTGCAAAAATAATTGTAGGACCCGAGGCTAATATAGGGCCGATTTCTGTATCGATATTGTTGAGACTGTAAAATAGACACGAAATGGAGTTACTAGTTTATAGCTATTGGCACAATTGTAGTAAAAGAGAGCAATGAAAATGTATTTTATAAATTGTTTTGTGTCTCAGATACGGGTATAGTGAAGGGCTGTTTCTGTCTAATAGAACAGAACCAAAAGACCAGCATACGATGATCAACGTGAAAGTATTCTGAAAACTTGATACCTCTTTTATGGACGGGAGAAGATAAGAATGTTTTCTGAAACTCCCTCCATACTGTGAAATGAAAGGCAACCATATTATACTTTTCATTCTGAAGATTACGTAGAACCTAGCAACAGTAGGGCGAAATAAACACTGTCGAGAAAGGATGCATATCCGCTCACAATTCAAACCGTTACAGAAGAACAGTATTGCAAGCATCGTGATAACCACCCATGGCTCAGTACAACAGAATTTACGGTTCGACCATAGAATTTTGCGTTTTGTTCGCTTGTCCTTGTACCTAAGCATTTCAGTGATATTAAAAACGTACAATTGTAGAGTCGGAAAAATAACGCAAACGCAGGTTACCGTTCTGAAGGGAGTTACGATGTGGCCATGAAACCAGAAATACACTTAGAAACTAAAATCTGCAAATCGAAGTTTTACTCACCGTAGCAGTGTGGCTTCCCTCTTCTCACTGCAGACGTCTCTGCAGTAGCTCCTCAGAAAACGCGTCAAGCGTAAACTGACGCTCCTGTTGGAAAAGAACTTTACTTTCCTGATATCCAACATTTGGAGTAATACAGAACATGTGCTAGATTCTAACACGGCTGCTTTTTACGAAGTGCTACATTTATCAATAATTTTGCTAGCTAAATTTATTGATAATATTTATACAGTGATGATTGATTTTAATATTCAAGTAACATCACTACCCAGTCCATATCTGACCAACTAGTAATACTAAACAAATACTCATTTCCCATGTTGTACAAGTTTTTTGTTTGCGTGATTGGTTAGCGATTGGTTATTGAAGTACTTCTGCGTGTTATGCCGAGTTGTTGTTCCTATTGTGTGTAGACTATTTCAGAGACCGACCGAGCAGTGTCCTTGAGGTCGTATGACATTGCCTGACTAGATGGAGTCCAGGGATCGATTGCACATAACGGCAAAGCTCGCTGCACTCCGGTCACGGTCACTGAAGCATTTTGCACAAATCCTAACAACTCGGCAAAACACTCGAAGCAGGGCACCAACTACTATCACGTTCGTAAGAGAGTAGAAACCTAGTGCCATTATTCACTATACTGAACTAATTTACACTCACCGGAGCAACACTGATTTCTTCTTCTTCTTCTTCCAGCAGCCGTTTCTGCAGTAGCTCGTTAAAAAACTCGTCAAGTGTAAATTGACGGTCCTATTGGAAAAGACATCTTTACTTTTATGATGTCCAACGTGTGTAATAATAGAGAGTATTTGCTATTTGCTAATATTTTCGAATGTAACAAAGTTTTATATTTATCGCGAATTATGCAACCTTCAGTTTTTAGTTTTTTGGTTGGTTTTGACAGTAACGAGACTAAACTACATGGCCATCAGTCCCCATTTCCTTACTCAAAAGACTCTTAGATTAAAACCATTCCGCAAAAGAATCTGGGAAAGTAAAAACGTCTTAAAAGTAACTGTGAACATTACTCAAAGAGAAAACGGAAGAAGCAAGTTAAAGGGGGGAAAACGTGCACTAAATTAAACAAATGCCGTAGAAAGTATTAAAAAATACAGCAGACGGCGTGGGCTGGCTGATCGCAAGAATAAAAACGGATGAGCCAGTCACTCTGAAACACACTAAAACCTCCAGCCTAAAACCACAAGGCTAGAGAATCACAGATAGGGAAGAGACAAACATCAAGGCGAAAAAACAGCAAAGAAAGAGCGGGGAAGAGTTAAAATGGAGGGAGGATGAAACCCTGGCAGAGAAGAGCACAGGCGCATCCTTACATTGATGCATACGTTGATGGCTACAGTGGTTCACTTTAATATACAATATGATATTATTGGATTTCAGACATTTTGCATATGAGAAAAGGACAGCCATCGAGCTGTAGTTTGTAATGATACTAAGCATGACAACGCGAGAGTAAAGAAACGAAATCTGTTTATTACGTGCGCCTATACCAAGACGCGCGGCCAGCGTTTAAAAGGTACTTTTAAACACCATGACTCGCTGGGCGCAGATATTTAAAATCATTACCGCAGCGCTTGATAGCAAGAAGCTGCGAAACAGAATAAAGAACAATTTATCATTTGTTAGGAAAATTCTAGAATCTTTATAGTTAGTTGTACTTCTGGTCCCCGATATGTTAACATGTACTTCATTACCTTTGATGTTTGGTCGCCGACTTGTTAAGACGTGTTGTGTAGCACCGCTACAAGTCATATTTCATTTAGTGTGAAAAACCACGTTATCATCAAGAAAGAAAACGCTTTTGTAAACCTTGTGACGATAAAAAATACTTACGCGCACGCCAGGACATTTAATTTTTACAAAATATCACACATACAAAAACAGCGATTGTTGGACTGCTCCATGTATGAGAAAAACATAAAAATGTAAGTTTTGTATACATTGTAAATTTGTTAATATTTATAGGTTAACGCCTTTGTTCTTTAAGAATTTATTGATGCTTCACTGTACAGAAAATCTATGCTTATTCTTTTCTTTAAATTAACCACAAATAATGTTTATGTTTAAATGAACTTTGTTACAGGTTCGCTCTTTATCGCGGTGTCTCGATTGTATTTGGGGGACCATTAATGTGTTCAGTTTCCGATCTGACAACTTTTTTTTTACAAAATTTCACTGTTTTGCATTTTTTTTTATTATTCAAATAGGTCCCTTAGGTAATTTCATTGAAGAGTCTGATTGCGTGAAAGCAATCCGGGTTAAGAGGTCATTTGAGAAACTATTTTCACACAGTCTATCTGTACGTCTCCTGAACACAATCGAGAACCGACGCATCGTCGATCATTCATTAATTTTTCTCTCTTTCCAAGTCGTACCAAAAAAAAAAAAAAACGGCCAAGGAGAACTGCCGTGAGTACGCAATCTAGTGTTAAAAGGTTGCATTCTTTATCTTGTCGGCAAACATTGCCATAAATTATCATCATCAATGTTATATTTGGTTAAATACGAAAAGCAAAAAACCTTTTAACGCTAGATGTGGCGCCCGAACAGGGACCTAACTAAAAAACTAATTTGTTCCTTTTATTTTCATGCTACCATCTGGAGAAAATTGGAAGCCAAAACCAGTGATTAAAAAAAAAAAGGACGCATATGCAGAAAATCGCAGTAAGAATCCACAACAGCAATAAATAGCAGCGCGCAAGACAACTAATGTGAGTACGATTTTTCATTACGTTTCAAGCTTTGCGTACCGAGTATTCAGTCGGCTCGTGACATTCACTCTCCACGTTATTTTTCCTTTTCCTCAAGCAATTTAATTTCCAAATTTCTGTTTCCTTTTGCTACTAGATCCGCCTCTATCACACCATTTCGCTTACAATAGTTAGAAATAGTTAGCAAGGATTTCCATTCTTGTGCATTTTAGTAAATCACAATGGCCGCTATCTGTGCCAGTTTCAGTGCTCTATAAGTGTTTTTCATTTATTTTATCACTCCCGTTGCCATATTGGCATTTTCGTGTGTCAGAGTTTCAATTGTTTATAACGCGCAAGCAATATCTGTGAAACCAGGACGCGAAATCCTTGGCGCACCAAGAGAAAATCATAATTTTAAAAAAAAAATTATCTTTTCTAGCTCGTGCAGTGTAACTACTTTAAATTTACGATGGCTGATGAGCAACCAAGGCAACTTAGACCGCGCGTGGGTGTAAACAAACCTGAATCTCGTAGTGAGGGAACAACAGACGACGAAGCGACACGTGAGCTGTCGGCGCCACAGACCGCGTCGCAGTCACGAGAATGCTCGCTGTCGGATATACTAAAATTGTTTGCTGATATGAAAACCAGTTTTGAAGCAAACGTGGCACAGTTAACAAACCAAAGTGACAATATTGAAACGCAAATCAGTCAGTTAACAAACCAAAGTGACAATATTGAAACGCAAATCAGTCAGTTAGCAAATCAAAGTGACAGCAGGTTCAACAGTTTAGAAATAAGGATAGAGGACACTCAAGTGCGAATGAACAATATAAATTCTGTTATTACCGACATTCAAGCACAAATCAAAAATTCTAATGGCACCATGGAGGAAAAAATTAAAGCCATTACCACTGCTTACGCAAGCGAGCTAAACGCAAGCGTACACGCAAAAATTGATAGTGTTCTTTCGATGGTGGAATCCGCCGAGACCAATTCGTAGCAAGTTCATAGATATGCAGGCCCAAATAGATGTGTGTAAATCAACTGCGAGTGACTCTTTGAAACATTACAGTGATGTTTCAAAGAGAGTAAGCCAATTGACAGAAAGTGTCAACCACGTTGGCGAGCGAGTCGAAGACGTTGCTCAGCAAATATCCGATGTCAATATTGACAAAAAGATCGCAGATGTGAACACCGGTATAAGCAATACACTTAATAGGGAATCTGAAGAGTGGATGCAATCCAAAGAACAGTACATTGTCAGAAAGGAACACGCTGAACTAAAGGGTACGGTTAAATCTGCTACAGCGGAAATCTTAACCGCTCCCGGTACTTCTGGTGACACTTTAACCAGTGAATTAGGTGAAATCAGACGAGCAATTAGCCACGATCTTCCGGAATGGAAACGTCAGCTAAGCAATGATATAGATCAACTGAAACGACAAGTTACGGAATTGCAAGGTGACAATCAAAGTGGTTATTCGCTACCGCCAGAACACGATAATCGTCAATATCCCGAGTGTCAGGTACAATTCTCACCAACAGTAAACAATACGCGTGGCGAAACTTCTACGTCACGTAGTCATGCCGATCAACTAACACTCGTTGAACTAATGCGAGACGAGAGTGTGCTAAAACACAGAGCTTTTCAACGTTTTATACCTGAAAAACGAAATATACATCCCATGGTATTTCTAAAATCATTCACAGGTGCTTTTCCGGAATCATGGAACGACAGGCAGCGGATACAGTTCATCTTAGGCTATGTACACGGTGAAGGATCAATTTGGGGTACAGAAATAATAGACAAATATCACACCTATGCAGATTTTGAAAAGCATTTTTTGAATAAATTCTGGAGTTCAGGTATACAATAAAGACTCCGAAAGGAGGTTTACAACGCCGAACCTTTCAACACCAAAGGAGGAGGTTTGAGACGTTATTTTGAAAAATATCTACGTAAAATTCAGTATTGGGACACGCCCATTTCAACCAAAGATGTAATCATGATCAAAACTTCCTGTGGCAATAAGAGAAAAACTAGTTAATGTGAGTGAAGAAGACCTAGAAGCCTTTCTTTATGTTCTTGACAATTTGGATATGATCTATGAGGATGTGCGTGCGAGCGCGCGGAATAATTATAATAATGGACCGCCCGCTCCGCAGCAGCACATAACAAATTGCGTCAATGGAATGTCGTACCAACATAACACGGGACAACCAAACGCTCAGCCTTACGGCAATCATAACAGTTTCAACCGCCGTAATGGAAAACAATATAACAAATATCCACACCAGAATAGATACAATCCGATTTATCAAAACACACAGCAACAATACGGTAATTCACCGATAAATCACAACGGTAATTACCAGTACCGGAACAACAAGACGAATAATGGAAATCGTCACAAGGGAAAGAATTGGAACAATTATAACAGACCACAACAGTACAGTCAGGCGAGCCACTTCACTCCCTCTCACCAAATGAATTTTGCACAGCCGAAAAATGTGACATTTTCTCACCAACCCAACCAACAGTTCAGGAACAATAGTCAGGACAATTCGTCGCAAGCTTTTCCTGACACCGTCGGTCATAATAGCCAAGGAAATCCGACCATGTTCTACACACAGGCGAACCAAGCACCAAACGCGATGTCAAATAACAAGTAATCAAGAGATGCACAAGTCGTATGGGATACGAACGCAAATTTTCGACCTGGTATGTCACAAAATACTAGTCAAGTAAAAGTAACTGACATTTCAGCTCCACCTCAGTCGGAAAACCATTAGCAGCTTCTTTAGGTCTTCACGGGGAAGCTGCGGAACCAATAAGCTCTCATATCTTTAACCACTCATGCCAACCTAAGAAAAAAAGGCGCATGACAAACACATTTGTAAAGTCTTATCGTATCGTATAAATGAACGAATGCTATTAAAGACCCACTTCAAACCATCTTTGATTCATCATAAGAATCGCAAGTGGCAGCACTTGTATGAAGGACCATATATTATCTTAAGAAAGCCGCATACTGGTTGCTATCTATTAGCTGACCCTGTATCTGGACGAATAAAAGGATTGTTTCATCACGCAGACTTGAAGAAATACAGAGTCAACCATTGAAAATATCTGTTAAGTTAAGCTGCTAAAATAAAATATACACACACTATAAGTTGTCATACTATGTGTAAAGTACTAACGTATGTAAGAGTAATGCACAGGACTAACACCCTGTTGACCTGCCACACAAGATAAATAATTTATATGAGCACCTTAAGTAAAACACATTTATTGTAGGAGAGCAAGATTTGCCTTAGATGTAAGTCAGTTTTAAGTTAATTGAGCCATGAACGGCCACAGCCGAAAGAGCTGACAAATATTATAGTAGGGACGTGCTAAGTGCCACCTGCTATCACTAGTTTTAAGTATAGCAAAGCTTTCTCCTCTTGAATGAAATAAATTAAAATGATCATTCAGACCAGAATGATTGCTCGTAGGTAAAAAAAATGATTAAGGTCGCTTACTCTAATGAGGTAAATGTTATGTTATGCATAAGGAGTGTGTGACAATAAATTTTATAAGACCACCTATGAAACGCAGCAGGCAAAAAGCTTAGCATATAAGAATCAAGTAAGTCAATAACGATCCAGGTAGCAGGAAAGAAGTACGCAACTCAATTATTTTATTATAATACCGAGAAAACCGTATACGCACATAAGAATTTTACGGCATAGTGCAGCTGAAATACTTACAAAGATCATTTATAAATAAACTAATTTAGTACTAGAAATATCTATTTCAGGTCCTCGAGATACGACGATTTTTTTTTTTTTTTTTTAGAAAACCAATTTTACGATACATGGAACAGAAGATGGTTAACAGACACAGTTCAATGCTAATGCATGGTTTAAGTAATTTTAGATATGCATAGAAAATTGTTTAGAGAGCTGGATCAGACGACACTGAAACTACTGTATCGATTTAATTATTCTATTTGTTATGAAAAACTAAGGTGATAATAATTTATGTTAAGCTCATCATATCATACGTCATTAACACTGTGTCTTCAAATCTCTTCACTCCACAAAAGTCTTTTGTGTTTTCCTCTAACCAGTATCCTTACCATCCTACCTCATCCAGTAGAGAAGTGAATTTTACGGGCTGGTTGCATGATTGATACATACAGGCTATACGAATGGATAGTCGTGACACATTGGTTGTCGACGGGCTATGCTTATTCTCCGCAAATTGCGAGTTCAGTTAAGATTTGTTATGTGCAATTGCACGACAGGGAACACCAAGCTTCCTAATTTCCCTAATGGTAGTTTGAACACGAACTGTTCATCACGTAAACGAAGCCACATTGACTATGTCTTCAAACTAACGACGTAATAGAGAGAAAATAAAAGAGCTGAACTTGAGAAAAGAGTAACTATTCTAAAAAGAAAAGAATAACAAGATTTCGAACAAAGTGTAAACCTAAAGTGCCTAGGAAGCACAAACTACGAACAAGAGACACGCTTTTCGTCAGGCCTTGTAGTCACAGAGACTAAATATTTCTTTGTAAATAATTTTTAGACATGATATATATACTAAATGTTAACTGTACTTTGTAGTAATAATGCAGTCAGTAATAAATGGACACGTATATGCTGCTGCGTGTGAACCGACTATAGACAAGTAATTAATGGACACGTATAAAAGTGGTACGTGTGAACCTTAACATGACGACCAAATAACGTGTGAACTGAAAAGGTGGTAACTCCAAGGACACGTGTGAAATACCGCGTGTGAAGTAATGTTATAAGTACTTGTACCACGAAACCACGATGTAGAAAGCCGAAGAGTGAAAGTGAATAAGTGTTGTACTTACCACAAACGGTACTGTACGCCTTTCCACAGACACATTCTTCGAAACAGCTGCGGGAGTCGCCGAATCTGGCTGCTTCCGTAACCCAGAGTCGATGAAAAACTGTGTAAAAACTCACACCACGGCTAGTAGACACCAAACGCTCTGCTTCTCGCAGAATACTGCTACTAGCGTTGTGGAACTGTCAAGTTATTATCACGTGATTGTGACCAACGGACGTAACACTGTGTATGCTGAGCTTTCAACAATCATTTTTTCTTTGCACAACGAGCGCGGATGCCAAATGTGTTTGAAATGCATTCAAAATAAAATATGATAAAGCAATGAATTAAGCACTCATGTACCTTGTGAAATTATAAAGACACTAATCGGAAGAGTCTTAAGCTCGATTTTGACAATTGTTACCGAATTTACTGACCAGGCCGAGTAATGACGAAAACGTGTCGAACCAAATAAAACCAGAAAAATAGATAAATATGAGAACTAAGCATTCCTAAGAGAATGAGACCTTATGTACATAAACAATTGTTATCCATACCTAATCCAATTTTCTTTTAGACTAAGTTATTAGTAAGTAAGCACATTCTAATACAGATTTTGTTTCTCAATTTTTCATGTACGAAAACATAAATGGAAGCACGGACATGTGTCAAGTGAAACAGAGACCCCCACCATACGGCTCAACATGTTGCAGAACCAATCTTCCAGTTCCTGACCCACGACGTATTCGCAACGCAACATCACACCCCGACAACTACTCCAACTTCCACAGTGAAAGTGATGCCCTGCTTTTCCTCCACTGTGAAAGTGTAATCAATTTCCCCACTCAAATGCAGTGCTATCATTCATACCCGAAGTTCTACCACTCCCAGTGCAACTCATACCTACCCGAGTGTAGTGAAACATTTTTTTTTTTTTTGCAGGTCATGAAAGCCACAAATAAGTAAAGTGCTACGTATTTACTGCAAGAAATCTTCGACGAAACAACGACAAAAATAATCCTGTAATATGTCATTGTAAAACAAGAATGTCAATTTTTTTGTAACACATTGTTTTTCCACGAGTGCACACAGCATCCAGACTTCCTGCGAAGTCAAGTAATTTATTTCTTTGTTATTTTTTAATATTTATTATGTCATGTATAATGTATCTATGTATGTGTATCTTTATCTTAATATCATGTTCTTTTACCGAGAAATGAACATTTGTTATCCTTGTGCAATACATTAGAAAGAGCACAGTTCAATTGTGATGTAGTAACCCTATGGACAAATTACTATCAATTTCAGTCGTGCGAATAGAGTTACCTGATACTCTGTATGTTAACCACTTTGCCCGATGTAGTGTGTAAAATCTATTGTAAAGAATTTTTGCAAGTAATACTAACTTGTTTCACGAAAGCAATAATATGACGACTACGCGTGAGTCGCGATGATCCCGACGGAGTCATCGCTCCTCACGCGGGAAGCAATGTGATGTTATTGGATTTCAGACATCTTGCATATGAGAAAAGGACAGCCATCGAGCTGTAGTTTGTAATGATACTAAGCATGACAACGCGAGAGTAAAGAAACGAAATCTGTTAATACCAAGACGCGCGGCCAGCGTTTAAAAGGTACTTTTAAACACTATGACTCGCTGGGCGCAGATAATTAAAATCATTGCCGCAGCGCTTGATAGCAAGAAGCTGCGAAACAGAAGAAAGAACAATTTATCATTTGTTAGGAAAATTCTAGAATCTTTATAGTTAGTTGTACTTCTGGTCCCCGATATGTTAACATGTACTTCATTACCTTTGATGTTTGGTCGCCGACTTGTTGAGACGTGTTGTGTAGCACCGCTACAAGTTATATTTCATTTAGTGTGAAAAACCACGTTATCATCAAGAAAGAAAACGCTTTTGTAAACCTTGTGACGATAAAAAATACTTACGCGCACGCCAGGACATTTAATTTTTACAAAATATCACACATACAAAAACAGCGATTGTTGGACTGCTCCATGTATGAGAAAAACATAAAAATGTAAGTTTTGTATACATTGTAAATTTGTTAATGTTTATAGGTTAACGCCTTTGTTCTTTAAGAATATATTGATGCTTCACTGTACAGAAAATCTATGCTTATTCTTTTCTTTAAATTAACCACAAATAATGTTTATGTTTAAATGATCTTTGTTACAGGTTCGCTCTTTATCGCGGTGTCTCGATTGTATTTGGGGGACCATTAATGTGTTCAGTTTCCGATCTGACAACTTTTTTTTTACAAAATTTCACTGTTTTGCATTTTTTTTATTATTCAAATAGGTCCCTTAGGTAATTTCATTGAAGAGTCTGATTGCGTGAAAGCAATCCGGGTTAAGAGGTCATTTGAGAAACTATTTTCACACAGTCAATCTGTACGTCTCCTGAACACAATCGAGAACCGACGCATCGTCGATCATTCATTAATTTTTCTCTCTTTCGAAGTCGTACCAAAAAAAAAAAAAAAACGGCCAAGAAGAACTGCCGTGAATACGCAATCTAGTGTTAAAAGGTTGCATTCTTTATCTTGTCGGCAAACATTGCCATAAATTATCATCATCAATGTTATATTTGGTTAAATACGAAAAGCAAAAAACCTTTTAACGCTAGAACAAGTAACGTCACCCTTCCCCACATCTCAGCAAATAGTAATTCTAACACATAACTAATATCCTGTGATAGCGAAGGTTTTCTAGGCACGATTGATTAATGATTTAATTCCGGGAATTTTACTGTGCTTTTATCCCTATTTTGTGCACAATATTTCAACGACTGATGGAGCCGTCTTCTCCATGTCTTGTGGCGTTTCCGGATTGGTTGGAGTGCAGGCAGTGAGTGCACGTAACAGCAAAACTCGCTGCACCCGAGGAAGACGCCTGGGACGATCATCGAAGAATTGTGTACAGAATACGAACAATAACTCGGCAAAATACCCGGAAGAAGAGCATTAACTAGTATCACGTTCGTAACTGAGTGATCATGTGAACAGCAAACGAAAAACACACTTTGAAACCAAACGTTATTATTCCATATACAGATCTAATTACACTCACCGGAGCAGCACGGATTTCTTCCTCTTCCTGCAGCCGTTTCTGCAGCAGCTCGAGGAAGAACACGTCAAGTGTAAACTGACGCTCCTGTTGGAAAAGAACATATTAGTTTTATCATAAAGAATATTTTTGTAATTCAGATATAGCGATAGTTCTTAATATGTACAGGTGCTACGAAATGTAACACTTATTAAAATGTAGGGGGCTGTAGATAGCGTTAGTGAGTATACATTGTTTGGCTGTAATTGCTACCATTATTCTATAGGCTAACCAGGTACAGTGTCGCCATTGACCTTTCTATTCTCTGATCTGGTGTGTTCTTTCCCTGGAAAGGACTGTGACAATTTTTACTGACAGTTCCAGTTTCTCTATTTTCTGACTCCTTTGAAAACAATGTTAGGCTTCGAAGTCTGAAATTCAGGAATAAATTTCCTCTGGCCATCGGGTATTAATCCCAGTTAGCAGGTAACTCGTGTAGCAACGAGATGGTTTGCAATGTTGTCTTCAGCCAGTCACTTGTCTTAGACGAATATTATGTGAAGCTCTGCTCTTACAAGAAATTTAAGCACAATTCTCTACAATTTATGAGAGTCTTTTCCATTCTCAAGCACCTCCGTATCAGCATCATATTCCAGACATTCTTGACTAAACCCAGACACCACTTCCAGGTTGGTCAGTGTTAATTTTAATGGCCTTCAGTAGAGTTGTTGCAACCATTTAATCAGCTTTCGGCTAGTCTATCAAATTCGTCTTATCTAATGCCAGAAGTGGAGATATAATATGCTAGTAACATGGAGGAGACAAGCAGGAGCCTGTGCGATGTGGGGAATAGAGCCAGCATATCATGCAGCCAAGGAGGTCTGTGAGCAACCAATCCATCGAGACAACGTGCCATTATCCTGCAGGTGAGAAAGACATACGACTGTTGGAATAGGTGTGACATCCCAATCATCAGACCAAGACCCACCTTATACATATCACTTTCACAAACTGAAGTTACCCTGACTCCTATCCGAATAAGCTACATTTCTAACTAATGTCTCATTTCTAACTAACGTCTTCATTGTCTGGTGAGAAGACATTTAAATCTGTAATGGCTGTTGCGTAAATATTCTTATACGCCATATTTTCTGTGGACGGTATCTTTTGATCAGAATTTAAGAGGAGACCAGCCATTTATTTTACTTGAAGTCGAGATATGTTAAATTTTAAAAATTTTGTGTATTTCTGCAGATAAGGCTGAAGGCTTTGGTGTGCTGTGACCAGCAAATTCCATTTCTCTCCAGTGATGAAGTAATTCATCCATTCACCAGTGACGTTCATCTGTGGCTGTATTTTAGATACGGTCACGAAAACTGACAATGATCCCTCCATATCAGCAGCCAGTGAAGCCTATCTGTTGAGTGTGACGTGGAGGTCGGTCAGTACCGTGGTGCCTTCAGAGGCTTGTTCTGACGTAATAAGTTTCTTAGTTAGTAGTTTATATCATTCTACTAAACTAGTGAAACGCAATCGCTTTTATTAAAAGGTATCGAAAAGGTATTAAATATAATTTTTTTAATTATGTATGTGTGTGTGTGTGTGTGTGTGTGTGTGTGTGTGTGTGTGTGTGTGTAGTCGCGCTTGCTTGCGTGTGCGTGCGTTTGTAAGTAAGGTTTTTAGACATTTTTTACATTTTTATTCTTTGTTGAATTTTCACTGTTTTAGCACATTTAACCTCACTCTTCCCATAAACGTACGGCTTTCTTGCACGGAAACCAACACACAATCGTCATAGTCAATAGTCTAGTAGAGGTTCCTGTCTTAGATGTATTATTCATAATGAATTTTCACATGGGATGTTTATAGCGAATCGCAGATTCATTTACAGTAAATCGTGTCAGTCTGTAATACCTGCTGACCACCCTATCGAGAATGAAGTAACTCTAAGACTTTAGTGCGTTACATATTATGATATCAGTAATGCAACGTGACGTGGCTCACCTCAAAAGCATGTCGAGTAGCGACCAAGGTCTTGTCCAGTCGCAGACCTTCGTCTTTCTCCCCTCCCACACACCGGGAGAAAAACACCTTGATTCGTCGGAACATTGCTGCAACCATAACAAGCAGGACGTTAGATATGACCATACCGTGTCTACGAGTAAAGCTTATTTTGGTGTTTCACAAGTGTATCGCAAGGAAAAACTTGAAACCGTGATGTCATTTCGTTAAATTTAACTTTTGTAATAATAAGAGCTGTAAGTGTTACAAAGGATCTTTAACATCCTGCTCGATTAAATATCATTGATTTACTTGAAAAATATTATCCATTTGTGACTGGTGAGGAACTCATTATTTTAATTCCCTTTTACTAATTCCTAGCAGATGAATTAAAATAACACTAGTTCTTCGAAGGCAGCCAAAGTTGTGCCATTACGTTGTACATTTATTCTGCAATGAATAATTTTGTTTCGATAGCAGTTATTTAAAGCTATCACTATCAGACAGACAGACAGTACTATTAGCAAGACAGTGCATCGCTACACTAGTTTCAGATGTACACCAAGTACAGTTATTTAAACTTCGCATTTGGACAGACATTACGCCGCGATTTGGTTACTAGCATCCGTTCGTTCAATATGGCACCGTGAGGCAGGATAGGTAATGTAATTAGTGAGTACTTAAGGGAACATCTTGTTTGTGATATGAAGTTACTGGTAAATAATCTATGCAACAGTGTGGTGGTTTAAATCCCAAATCTTTCTTTAGTGTCTGAGGAGATTACGATTTTTGTAAATACTCGTTAGCTGAGTCAGTGTGTTCTCACCGGGCTGCGCCTTTCCATCATTGTGGCAGAGTCATCAACAACCTAAGTTCAACACCAAACCTAGAATCACTCTTCAGCGCCATGTAGACTATTCAACAACATGTACGACGTAACAACCATATTTACAATTGAAATTTAACCAGCGACATTTGAATGAAGAAAACGCCAGTACAGCTTATAAATTCCCAACGGAATTAACATTTAACGATGCTCAAATGTATTAATTTAATTTATTTGAGTAACAGAGAGAGAAAATACTTTTGATATGGTGCCATGTCAACTCTTTATGATTGCACGCAGCTGGAACTTGTTTGCGTATTGCCTTCTTCTTCACAGAAGGTAGAATTATAACAGATTTGGTGACAGAGATAGGTGACACCGCTCTCATTGTGAAACTAAATAATAAGTTAAAGAATAGATGATTCCAGCAACTAAAATTGTGAAAACCTCAGCAAAGAGATCTGTCCCTATAAGTCACGCACTCTCGTAACCTTTGTAGCTGCATCACGTATTGAAACAATGTACTGGAATGTGAATGGAACTGCTTTTTTCCCATTTCACATACCACGAAATCACATCACACCATGTCGTAACGTTTCAGTGTTCCAGTACTTCGCCGCAACACATCTAATCATTTATAAGCTTATACGATATTGAAACTGCATCTGATTCTATACGGTAAGTAAACAGAAAATAAAAGTCAGTAGTTCATACCTCTCCCGGATACACTGCACCTCGCTTCTGAAGCTGGGCGTTCGCTTCGTTCAAAGCTTAGAGAAGTCCTCAAGAACTTTAAAATGTTTCGTTATTTGAATTCGAAACACAAAGCGCAACAGTACAATACATGAATCAAAACTGGAGCCTCTTTAATTCAATAACTCACACGACGAATTCGTATCGTTACTTCAAGTGCTCGGGTGTATACGCAAGTAACAGCTAGGTAACGGTCCTCTACGGTTTAGATGACATAGCATCAGTGTTAACATATCCTGTGAACAACATTAAACAGCAACGAAAGTAGCTGCAGAGCTCTACACTGTTTAGCAACGTCGATAGGAGTGGGTAAACGAGCAGTGCTGAAAAACTTTAAATAAATCATTATATGTACCACAAAATAATAGTATTTTGAGACTGGGAGGTATCCAGCAGTATCTAATGAAGAAACCGAAATAGCTAATCAACTCCCAATGGGTTTAACAGATAACTACATTCCAAGATATTAATTCAATTTCCTGAAGCAGCAGGAGACGAAAACACTATTGCTACAGAGCCAGCTCGACTAAATGTTACTCTACTCAGTTTCCGAAGCGTCTTCTTCTTCACAGACGGAAGAAAGTTCCAGCGGCACGACTGTGCAGTGATCACAGCTAACGTGTATGTACAATTGAGAATCAAGGAGGTTGGTGACACTTATCATTTGAAACTAAGTGATTAATATGAGAAGGTATGACAAACGATAGTGAAATTCATGACAAACTGAGTGAAGTGGTTCGTCTCTACAAGTCGGGCACCTAACTTATGAACCTGTTTGAAAAATTATGACAAAGTGATCTTTCACATGTTACACTGTACTAATTACGGGTTCCGAAGTCATAACACGGTCCGTCGTAGAACTTCAACTTGCCAGTACTTCTCCACTAAATTCACAGTCATTTAAATGCTTGTACGATATTCTAACTGGCTGGTAAACAAATAGGTTACATTTAAGAGAATGGCTCATACCTCTTGCGGGTACAATGCACCTCGCCTCTGAAGCTGGGCGTTAGCTTACTTCAATGCTTCTAAAGCTCCTCAAGAACTTTAAAAACTCTCCTTAGTTGTTCTTGAAACACAAACTTCAACGCTACAACACTTGAATCAAAGCTGAAGCTTCTTTTACTGAATAACTCAGAGAACAAATTGGTATAGGCACTTCTAGTACTCGAGAGAATACAGACGTAATCGCTAGGCAACGGTCCTCGGCGGTTTAGGTGACATACCATTGTTGTTAGCATACCTGTGATCAACATTAAATAGCAACCCCACTAATAGCAATCCCAGCAAATACTAAGCACATTATTTTATAGGAACGTCGATATCAATAGGTCAACAAGCACTGCAGTAAAATTTTTAGTAATTTAAATATGGGTCAGACGAAATAATCATGCCTTGCTATTGAAAGACATACAGCAGTGTATAAGGATGAAAACGCCCGAATAACTAATAAATTCACAAATAATTTACCAATTAAAATTACTCCAAGCACGTAATTCAACTTCCTTAACCAACAACAGAGCTATATTCCTTTGTTACGATGAAAGGTCAACTCAATACGACACTACACAGTTGGTATCAGTTTCCAAAATGTGTTAGTTTTCACAGTCGGAAGAAAATTCCAGCAGCATGACTCTCTTATGACCACAGACACTAAGTATGTGTAATCGATAAGCGAGAAAGATCGCTATCATCGTTGTCGTTGTGAATCTCAGCAACTGAAAGGAATAGAGCAGGCTACAATTGTATCCGTCTGTTCTGACCCACAACTCATTTTTGGAGTAAAGTGGATAGTTTACACGAGATACTACGACAAACACGGGTAATATTTAATAATAGCCCGATGACATTCTTCAAGACGGCGACAGCAATATAGACCATTACAATCAAAAACAAACATAAAACATTTTGTGTAGGTGGTGCTGTACAGCTTTAATGAATGTTAAGAACTGCCATATGCAGCACACAGCTGTAACGGAATATTTTATTACAGACGATCGATTTCGGTCTAGAAACAGAAAATCATCTGGTCCAAAAACCATCTCTCCTATGCGTTTGTTTAATTGGAACAGCAGTTAGCAGATGTACAAAGCTCCATCATTGATATTATCTATATACATCGAATATTGGGAAAAAACGATGTCGAAGTTAAATGGACGTAATTACATGAATGTAAGCTAGTATCAATGAGGGAACAATGTACATCTGATAACTGCGATTCCATTTGCTCAGACGGATAGCTGAGACGGTTTTTGCACACGATGATGGTCTGGTCCTAGACCGAAATCGATCGTTTCTGTTAAAATATACCGTTGTGCATTGTATAACGTCCTTTCTAACAAACAAAAAACCATGGGAACCATTTGAATCAGCATATGAAATGAAATTATCTGGGCAATCGCAGGAATGGGAGAGTTGTAGATGTGGACATACTAAAAAGGTTACCAAACCTTAGAACATTTAAGAACTTCTCTAGAACAAACCGAACGAGAACATATAGCAAACACAAAATTGGATTCGATTAATTCGCTTGATCAATACAGATGAAATGAAGACAGTGGTACTAGACACCTCCACAAAATAACATAACTAGAAAATAGCACACACACACAGTCTTCCGGAATGACTCAAACGAAAACATAAAAAAATAAGCCTAATCGCAGCGTACGCTGTACCTATATAGCTTTAACAGACAGCGATAACAGATCCCCTACAAATGTCTCTATCATAAACAGAAAAAACTGCAAAAATGGCAGAACTGGAATCGAATTCCTCGCTCGACCTGTAGCTCAAAGGAAGACAGCGATATCACACACACAGCTCCACAAACCAACATAATCGAAAAATATCGCATATGAAGTTTTCTGTAATAAACTTAAAAATATAAAAAAACACACATATGGTATCGCAGTATATACAAGACCCCCCCACCCCCAAACACACACACACACGAACACACATACACAAACACGAATCTCATTATGCAAGGATGACGCACATGTATTTCTCCAGAATAAAGCGAACAAAAGAAACAAAAAGACATACACATGAACAGTTGGTATCATATTTCGTGTGAACTCTATTCCTAAATCGAGGGCAGAGATACAAAACAATACCCAAATAACATCAAGTTAATCGAAAAATTATATGCACTAATTCCTTTAGAATAAACTGAAAGAAAAGAAGTACAAAATACTGGAACCACACTAGAAACGGAAATAAATAGTTCAACAACCGAAAACAAATAATTCACCAATAAATAGTAAAAGCGCGAGAGTGAGCGACTGGTAAAAAGAAATTGAGCCTCTTAGGAACAGTGGATTTCATAAGCGCAGCGTCTCAAAGAGTCACAATCGAAAAAAGGCCAAAAATTTGTAAATTAAAAAATTATGAATAACATTACCACCAAAATTGAAATTTCATTAGGGCTTACCTCACTATCGACGAACTTCTCACATTAAAAAGACAGCTAAATAACTATAAGAATCAAATGATAATCATAATCACTAATCGTTTCACTCACAAAAATGTATCTTATGCTCTGAAGGTCCTGAACACCCTTACCCTGGGAAATCATGCAGTTTGCAGAAAGAAACAGACAAATATTTGTCAGGAAACAGAATAAAAATATAATCGTTACTGGTCTGTGGTCCCAAGTTCTACTCAAACCGAACCCTCTTATGTCGCGTCTATTTGGAATAACAGCATAGTTTACAGACATCACAGATTACACTGGTAACACAACCACAGGATAACCTTTATTAGCAGTCCGCCTGCACCCAATTCAACATAAAGTCATGACGTCACATAGGATATTGTGGGTCAAAGCAAACGGGTGGAAAAGGACAATGCGCTTGACACGTATGCCATTCAGGAACTAAGAAATTAGTTTGAGAATACAAAATGAAAATGCATGAACTACGCCAAATAGAAAGTATAGAAATCTGTCTGAAAAAACAAGCACTTAATATTTGAATCTCCATGAAAAATTGAAATAAATGGTGTTTCACGTTATATAATGTTAGTAACATCAGGTTCTGTAATCACGTCACACGCTATCACAAGCTTCAACCTGCTAGTATTTCTCCACTAAGTACACAGACAATTGAAAGCTTCTACGATATTCTAACTACAGATGATTCCGAAAGCTGAATAAATAAGTGACAGATACGCGAATAGCTCATACCTCTTGTAGGTACAATGCTCCTCGCTTCTGAAGCTGGGCGTTCGCTTCGTTCAAAGCTTCTAAAGCTCCCCAAGAACTTTAAAATGTTTCGATAGTTGTTCTCGAAACACAAATTCAACTCTAAAACACTGGAATCAAAGCTGAAGCTTCTTTCACTCAATAACTCACACAGCGAATTCGGATACGCACTTCTAGTACTCGAGAGAATACGGAAGTAATTGCTAGGCAAAGGTCCTCGACGATTTAGGTGATAAAGCACTGTTGTTAGCGTATCCTATGACCAGCACAGAGACAACAGAGCACAACATTTTATAGGAACGACGACATAAATGGTTAAACGACCACTGAAATAAAAATTTTTAATAAGTCAAATATATGTTGCAGCTTTTCACATTACAGCATCGCTTCGAAGCGACGTCGCACGCTCGTGTCCTCGATCCCGAATTCACGTAATATGTTTAAATGTTTTCACACCCCCAAAAATTAATTCTCTCAGCGCAGCGAACAGTCACCATTTTTCTATGTACGTTTGTGTAATACCACAAACACGTTTTCTGGTGTATTAACTTCCTATACCTTTCACTGAATCTCTCCGTCGTGAAAATGGAAGATTTGTCACTGAAACGGATCACATGAGCAATAGATACTTTTATTCTGCATACACTGACGGAAAAAAGCTTAAACAACCGAGCAGTGCCACTATGAGAATGCAAATCATGTTTGTTTTAAATAAACACTGAAAATTTCGTGAGCGGTAGTTACCTTTGAGATTGAACGGGGTGAGTTGATATTAGACAAGAGACATTTATCAGCTCTACAACCAGTAAGAATGAGGCAGTGTAGTAGGGGTATGAAAAACTGGATGTTCGTTCTGCGATATTGCGGTCTAGGGTGCGATTTCGTATGACAGCACGAGCACTCTTGTGGTTATCCCATGAATCTTGACTGCAATACTGTACGCCAGTCATGATCAGCATTTCGGCCTATGTTATCCAACACGATAACGTTCTCTCACATACCGCTGTTGTAACCCAAAGTGCTCTACAGAATGTCGCCATGTTGCTTTGGCCTGTTCGATCACCAGATCTGTCTCCAGTCGAGCAGTATGGGACATCATCGGGCGACAATTCCAGCCTCATTCCACAACCAGGATTAACCGTCCGTGTATTGGCCGACCAATAGCGACCAATACCAATAGCAACAGCAACCGCCAGAAACTGAGAGATGTAACAAATATACTTTTAGAAAAGATTAGTCATCTCAAATGGTGGGTCGTGTTGTGACAGTTTTGCGATCTTTGTAGTAACTCATTTGACTAACTACTACGAACAAGGGGAACCAATTGCCAATACGACCTTCCGTCGGCGCCGGGAAAGGGGAGAAGAATAAGATCAGAGAGTTGTCGACTCACAGTTAAGATAATTTTGCCATCTCTTCCAGCGTACGTAACGCAGCATCACTGCCGCAGGAGTCCTAAACGCTTAACAGGGATATGTGAACTAGTGAGGGCATCACGTAAATATCTACGTCGGTTGCTGCAGAAAATGCTATTCAACTGCTAAATGTAGACAATATGGACATAGATGTGTAGAGCTTCCAACTGCAGTGAGACGCCGGGCAAATATAACGAAGTAATCCTGGAAAGCCAACGAAAAAAAAGGAATGTGTTTTCATCTGAAACACTCTGTGCAGAGATTATTAGCACCAAAGCAAATTCAGTTAAGTAAGGAAAAGTGGAAATAAGGCCCCTTTCTAGAGAACATCTAAAATGTGAATAGTCGATCATTAGCTGCATTCACCCAACCTCAGTAGAATTACTGCTTCATCATGTACGACGAGTTTTTAACCTTTCAGACTAAGAAATTATTAAAAACAGTAGTTGCCTACACAGCTGATGCAAATCGTAACTGTAACTGGATAAGAACAGAAAAGCCTGCGTTCCTACCACAGTGGTATATAGCAAAATGTTACGGCTTGTCAAGCCCAAATTCTCCTGCTCCCACACCATTGGGACCCTAAACTTATCGTCCTATATCCAGCTTATCCTTTCAAAGCAGACGTTCTACTATCAACTGCCTGCAGTGAAGTGCTTCAATCTCATCATAAAATACCTTCAATATTTCATTTTGAAAAATTCACAAGAATTTTTAACTCTATCAATGTGCGACGGTCTGTTTCAATAACTAATAAAAGTGTAAATATTATGATTTGCAATTTGCTCGGCGGTACAGTGGGTAAATCACAAATCACGACGGTCCAAGTACCAATCCGGGATTGGTCCAAAGACTTTTTTTAGATATAACTGTTCTTTAACGTTCGACAATGATTTGTTAATTTCAGTAATGCGAGGTCGAATTATGACTCGTATTCCCTGTTAAACTGCAGGGCCGCTTACAACAGACTGGATAAATGTGTTGAGAAATCGCAGAAAGCAAAAGGACCATGGCTAGAAAATTACTGTGTAGTTAAAACCACTTTGCAGGTTGATGACAGCTTTATCGTTATATGTATACATGACATAGATTTCCTTTGTACCCTTGGGTAACATTATTAACTACTTATGAGTGATAAACCAAATGCATATTCCCACCAACCGACCCTTGCCCCTCAGAGCAAATGAATAAAATTACACTAAATAAATATCATTATTTTCTGAAAATACGGATAAAATAACTGGATGGTGCATTAGATAATACCCCAGAAATATATGAAAACTTAACTGCGTGTCCTGTGGTTTATACAACACTCACCCACTTTTCCACTTGTTAAATTGTTAATAATATAACAGACAGATTAACGTTAACAAATAATAAAAATAAACTCATTACTGGTGTAAAATATACAATTATTTGCACCAATACATTTACAATGAGGAGGAAAGATGAAGAGGAAAGTGACAAGTGCAGGATGTCAGTAAAACCACGAATATTAATCTGACAAAGATGGTCGTTTTTCACTCTATTCCGCTACTTTTTAACTGGTATCATTTTTATGATTTTATATTTTAAAGCCAGATAACATATTCCATATCATATCTTTTCCAAATAGAAATAAATTTCATTTACTCAAAAAAGTAAATAAAAAATACTGTTGTGCTTCTGTAGGTACCAAAATACACATGCATATTTTACTGAGAGGGGGATTTTTATCCGTAAAGGAGAGAGCAGTCACTGTAAAAACTAAAGTTTATTATCATGAAGCATCAACATATGTTTCACAGAGACAAGCAAGTGAACATTTAATGAAAGAACGAAGGATTGTATTCTTGAAATATATCTTTGAGTCAGGTAAGTGAGCACAGTAAATGTTGTTGTTGTTGTGGCCTTCAGTCCTGAGACTGGTTTGATGCAGCTCTCCATGCTACTCTATCCTGTGCAAGCTTCTTCATCTCCCAGTACCTACTGCAACCTACATCCTTCTGAATCTGCTTAGTGTATTCATCTCTTGGTCTCCCTCTACGATTTTTACCCTCCACGCTGCCCTCCAATGCTAAATTTGTGATCCCTTGATGCCTCAAAACATGTCCTACCAACCGATCCCTTCTTCTAGTCAAGTTGTGCCACAAACTTCTCTTCTCCCCAATCCTATTCAATACCTCCTCATTAGTTACGTGATCCACCCACCTTATCTTCAGCATTCTTCTGTAGCACCACATTTCGAAAGCTTCTATTCTCTTCTCGTCCATGTTTCACTTCCATACATGGCTACACTCCATACAAATACTTTCAGAAATGACTTCCTGACACTTAAATCTATACTCGATGTTAACAAATTTCTCTTCTTGAGAAACGCTTTCCTTGCCATTGCCAGTCTACATTTTATATCCTCTCTACTTCGACCATCATCAGTTATTTTACTCCCTAAATAGCAAAACTCCTTTACTACTTTAAGTGTCTCAGTTCCTAATCTAATTCCCTCAGCATCACCCGACTTAATTTGACTACATTCCATTATCCTCGTTTTGCTTTTGTTGATGTTCATCTTATATCCTCCTTTCAAGACACTGTCCATTCCGTTCAACTGCTCTTCCAAGTCCTTTGCTGTCTCCGACAGAATTACAATGTCATCGGCGAACCTCAAAGTTTCTACTTCTTCTCCATGAATTTTAATACCTACTCCGAATTTTTCTTTTGTTTCCTTTACTGCTTGCTCAATATAGAGATTGAATAACATCGTGGAGAGGCTACAACCCTGTCTCACTCCTTTCCCAACCACTGCTTCCCTTTCATGCCCCTCGACTCTTATAACTGCCATCTGGTTTCTGTACAAATTGTAAATAGCCTTTCGCTCCCTGTATTTTACCCCTGCCACCTTCAGAATTTGAAAGAGAGTATTCCAGTCAACATTGTCAAACGCTTTCTCTAAGTCTACAAATGCTAGAAACGTAGGTTTGCCTTTTCTTAATCTTTCTTCTAAGATAAGTCGTAAGGTCAGTATTGCCTCACGTGTTCCAACATTTCTACGGAATCCAAACTGATCTTCCCCGAGGTCCGCTTCTACCAGTTTTTCCATTCGTCTGTAAAGAATTCGCATTAGTATTTTGCAGCTGTGACTTATTAAACTGATAGTTCGGTAATTTTCACATCTGTCAACACCTGCTTTCTTTGGGATTGGAATTATTATATTCTTTTTGAAGTCTGAGGGTATTTCGCCAGTCTCATACATCGTGCTCACCAGATGGTAGAGTTTTGTCAGGACTGGCTCTCCCGAGGCCATCAGTAGTTCTAATGGAATGTTGTCTACTCCCGGGGCCTTGTTTCGACTCAGGTCTTTCAGTGCTCTGTCAAACTATTCACGCAGTATCTTATCTCCCATTTCGTCTTCATCTACCTCCTCTTCCATTTCCAAAATATTGTCCTCAATTACACCGCCTTTATATAAACCCTCCATATACTCCTTCCACCTTTCTGCCTTCCCTTCTTTGCTTAGAACCGGGTTTCCATCTGAGCTCTTGATATTCATACAAGTGGTTCTCTTCTCTCCAAAGGTCTCTTTAATTTTCCTGTAGGCAGTATCTATCTTACCCCTAGTGAGACAAGCCTCTACATCCTTACATTTGTCCTCTAAGCATCCGTGCTTAGCCATTTTGCACTTCCTGTCGATGTCATTTTTGAGACGTTTGTATTACTTTTTGCCTGCTTCATTTACTGCATTTTTATATTTTCTCCTTTCATCAATTAAATTCAATATTTCTTCTGTTACCCAAGAATTTCTATTAGCCCTCGTCTTTTTACCTACTTGATCGTCTGCTGCCTTCACTACTTCATCCCTCACAGCTGCCCATTCTTCTTCCACTGTATTTCTTTCCCCCATTCCTGTCAATTGTTCCCTTATGCTCTCCCTCAAACTCTCTACAACCTCTGGTTCTTTCAGTTTATCCAGGTCCCATCTGCTTAACTTCCCACCTTTTTGCAGTTTCTTCAGTTTCAATCTGCAGTTCATAACCAATAGATTGTGGTCAGAATCCACATCTGCCCCAGGAAATGTCTTACAATTTAAAACCTGGTTCCTAAATCTCTGTCTTACCATTATATAATCTATCTGATACCTTTTAGTATCTCCAGGATTCTTCCAGGTATACAACCTTCTTTTATGATTCTTGAACCAAGTGTTAGCTACGATTAAGTTATGCTCTGTGCAAAATTCTACAAGGCGGCTTCCTCTTTCATTCCTTACCCCCAATCCATATTCACCTACTATGTTTCCTTCTCTCCCTTTTCCTACACTCGAATTCCAGTCACCCATGACTATTAAATTTTCGTCTCCCTTCACTACCTGAATAATTTCTTTTATCTCGTCATACATTTCATCTATTTCTTCATCATCTGCAGAGCTAGTTGGCATATAAACTTGTACTACTGTAGTAGGCATGGGCTTTGTATCTATCTTGGCCACAATAATGCGTTCACTATGCTGTTTGTAGTAGCTAACCCACACTCCTATTTTTTTATTCATTATTAAACCTACTCCTGCATTACCCCTATTTGATTTTGTATTTATAACCCTGTAATCACCTGAGCAAAAGTCTTGTTCCTTCTGCCACCGAACTTCACTAATTCCCACTATATCTAACTTTAACCTATCCATTTCCCTTTTTAAATTTTCTAACCTACCTGCCCGATTAAGGGATCTGACATTCCACGCTCCGATCCGTAGAACGCCAGTTTTCTTTCTCCTGATAACGACGTCCTCTTGAGTAGTCCCCGCCCGGAGATCCGAATGGGGGACTATTTTACCTCCGGAATATTTTACCCAAGAGGACGCCATCATCATTTAATCATACAGTAGAGCTGCATGTCCTCGGGAAAAATTATGGCTGTAGTTTCCCCTTACTTTCAGCCGTTCGCAGTACCAGCACAGCAAGGCCGTTTTGGTTATCGTTACGAGGCCAGATCAGTCAATCATCCAGACTGTTGCCCCTGCAACTACTGAAAAGGCTGCTGCCCCTCTTCAGGAACCACATGTTTGTCTGGCCTCTCAACAGATACCCCTCCTTGTGGTTGCACCTACGGTACGGCCATCTGTATCGCTGAGGCACGCAAGCCTCCCCACCAACGGCAAGGTCCATGGTTCATGGGGGGGAGTAAATGTATAAGTCGTGAATACTGCAAGGATGGGATGTGGTTAAAAACAAGAAACCGGAAAAATAAGAACGAACACCAGTAGAATCAATAAAGTGCGTGACAGAAGCAACTGTATGGCCCTCATGGAAGTTAACTACAATCGGCTTGTGACTCTATTGAAAACTCATTCTTACCACTCTCATACAGCACGAATGCAGTAGGCAGCGGTGGTAAAAGTTGAGTCTGGCTTCGCCTCTGCACTCGGAACTACAATAGGAACGTCCACATGGGTGCAAGTGTTATCTGGAAACAAGTATTTTCTTCTCAGTCGCCTGTCCACAAGTATTCATTCTTCATTCTGTTAGCAACAAGTGTGATCTGTTTTAACCACCTGTAACTTACCTGTTTGTACAAGTGTAGGAAAATCGCTGGTAAATTGCAGCGGACGCTTTCAGTTCCGTTCAGTAATGGTTTGTACATAAGTTAAACAAACTCGTACTACTGCGGATCAATAAGTCCAAAGTGTGGGAAGCAAGACAGAAAACTTCTCCCAGTCCATGACAGTATTCTAAGGCTGACGAATTGAAAGACTTACACGTAGGTACACACAAGAAAGAACATCCTCTCCAGTCAGAAAATTGGTTACAAGTGTTTTAAACTAACATTCCTGCTTAGCACGTCTCCTGAGACAAACGGTTGTACTAACGGTCTACCTTCTCTGAGTGCTGGAGCTGGCTTAGGTTTCAGTCTTTCCTGAAAGGAATCCTTTCAGTGCCTCAAGCAAGACTGTTTTTTACGCAGATAGCCGCCCCTCAGTCGCCTGTCGAGGGGAGTTGGGACCAAGCGAATTCTGCATTCGTTTCCTGCTTTCAAGGGTAGTATTCAGCACTGAATGAATTTATTACTTCGCTTGATCCTTCACATAATAAACCTTATTGTGAGCCACCTACGAAAAGCTCGCCATTACCGAAGAAAATGAATGCCTTAAGTGTTATAAAAAGAATGTAAGAGAAGAGTTAAATTAGCTGTGCAGTCACTGGCAAAACTAAATATTATCTGCAGTTATTAAGCGGCATTAAAGGATCGACTACATTGACCATGAGGATGTGCATTTGACATTAAATGCTTTGTAACAGTTTAAGGATAAACTGCTGTGTACATCACCTTCTCATTGTGAATAAAATGGATGCTGATGAAATTGTGCTGATGATTTTGATGTTTGGATTGTGGGTCGATCAGCTGCGCGGTCATCAGCGCCCTTACAAAATCCCAATTTTTATACAGACCAATTTCTACACAATCCAAGCGAGCCGCTGTCACGAATGATGATGGTGACGATGGAATGATGAGGACAACACAAACGCCCAGTCCGCAGGCAGAGAAAATCCCCAATCCGTAAGGGAATCGAATCCGGGACCCGTGATCCAGAGGCAGCAACGCTAACCACCGCACCACGAGCTTCGGACAAATTGTGCTGAGCTCACCTGTAGCACAAGTTCGTCAAGGACATTTTAACTGGGACATGGGTGTCATTTTTGCTTTTAGTTTCACGTACTCATCGTCTGTTGAATATCTTGCCTTGGATTAAAAGGGTAAAGCTGGTTCCAAAGTAAACACCAAGAAAATACACAAGCGCACTTGTCTACAAGCCTCCTCACATTCGCTTTTATGTACTGGTGTACCGATAAATTTATTTCTGGAGGGTGATCCATTGATCGTGACCGGGCCAAATAACTCACGATATAAGCGTCAAACGAAAAAACTACAAAGAACGGAACTCGTCTAGATTGAAGGGGGAAACCAGATGACGCTATGGTTGGCCCGCTAGATGGCGCTGCCATAGGTCAAACGGATATCAACTGCTTTTTTTAAATAGGAACTCCCATTTTTATTACATATTCGTGTTGCACGTAAAGAAATATGAATGTTTTAGTTGGACTACGTTTTTCGCCTTGTGATAGATGGCGCTGTAATAGTCACAAACATATGGCTCACAATTTTAGACGAACAGTTGGTAACAGGTTGTTGTTGTTGTGATCTTCAGTCCTGAGACTGGTTTGATGCAGCTCTCCATGCTACTCTATCCTGTGCAAGCATCTTCATCTCCCAGTACCTACTGCAACCTACATCCTTCTGAATCTGCTTAGTGTATTCATCTCTTGGTCTCCCTCTACGACTTTTACCCTCCACGCTGCCCTGCAGTACTAAATTGGTGATCCCTTGATGCCTCTGAACATGTCCTACCAACCGATTCCTTCTTCTGGTCAAGTTGTGCCACAAACTTCTCTTCCCCCCAATCCTATTCAATACTTCCTCATTAGTTATGTGATCTACCCATCTAATCCTCAGCATTCTTCTGTAGCACCACATTTCGAAAGCTTCTATTCTCTTCTTGTCCAAACTATTTATCGTCCATGTTTCACTTCCATACATGGCTACACTCCATACAAATACTTTCAGAAATGACTTCCTGACACTTAAATCTATACTCGATGTTAACAAGTTTCTCTTCTTCAGAAACGCTTTCCTTGCCATTGCCAGTCCACATTTTACATCCTCTCTACTTCGACCATCATCAGCTACTTTGCTCCCCAAATAGCAAAACTCCTTTCCTACTTTAAGTGTCTCATTTCCTAATCTAATTCCCTCAGCATCATCCGACTTAATTCGACTACATTCCATTATCCTCGTTTTGCTTTTGTTGATGTTCATCTTATATCCTCAAGACACTGTCCATTCAATTCAACTGCTCTTCCAAGTCCTTTGCTGTCTCTAACAGAATTACAATGTCATCGGCGAACCTCAAAGTTTTTATTTCTTCTCCATGGATTTTAATACCTACTCCGAATTTTTCTTTTGTTTCCTTTACTGCTTGCTCAATATACAGATTGAACAACATCGAGGAGAGGCTACAACCCTGTCTTACTCCCTTCCCAACCACTGCTTCCCTTTCATGTCCCTCGACTCTTATAACTGCTACCTGGTTTCTGTACAAATTGTAAATAGCCTTTCGCTCCCTCTATTTTACCCCTGCCACCTTTAGAATTTGAAAGAGAGTATTCCAGTTAACATTGTCAAAAGCTTTCTCTAAGTCTACAAATGCTAGAAACGTAGGTTTGCCTTTCCTTAATCTTTCTTCTAAGATAAGTCGTAAGGTTAGTATTGCCTCACGTGTTCCAGTGTTTCTACGGAATCCAAACTGATCTTCCCCGAGGTTGGCTTCTACTAGTTTTTCCATTCGTCTGTAAAGAATTCGTGTTAGTATTTTGCAGCTGTGACTTATTAAACTGATAGTTCGGTAATTTTCACATCTGTCAACACCTGCTTTCTTTGGGATTGGAATTATTATATTCTTCTTGAAGTCTGAGGGTATTTCCCCTGTTTCGTACATCTTGCTCACCAGATGGTAGAGTTTTGTCAGGACTGGCTCTCCCAAGGCCATCAGTAGTTACAATGGAATGTTGTCTACTCCCGGGGCCTTGTTTCGACTCAGGTCTTTCAGTGCTCTGTAAAACTCTTCACGCAGTATCGTATCTCCCATTTCATCTTCATCTACATCCTCTTCCATTTCCATAATATTGTCCTCATGTACATCGCCCTTGTATAGACCCTCTATATACTCCTTCCACCTTTCTGCTTTCCCTTCTCTGCTTAGAACTGGGTTTCCATCTGAGCTCTTGATATTCATACAAGTCGTTCTCTTTTCTCCAAAGGTCTCTTTAATTTTCCTGTAGGCAGTATCTATTCTACCCCTAGTGAGACAAGCCTCTACATCCTTACATTTGTCCTCTAGCCATCCCTGCTTAGCCATTTTGCATTTCCTGTCGATCTCATTTTTGAGACGTTTGTATTCCTTTTTGCCTGCTTCATTTACTGCATTTTTATATTTTCTCTTTTCATCAATTAAATTTAATATTTCTTCTGTTACCCAAGGATTTCTACTAGCCCTCGTCTTTTTACCTACTTGATCGTCTGCTGCCTTCACTACTTCATCACTCAAAGCTACCCATTCTTCTTCTACTGTATTTCTTTCCCCCATTCCTGTCAATTGTTCCCTTATGCACTCCCTGAAACTCTGTACAACCTCTGTTCTTTCAGTTTATCCAGGTCGCATCTCCTTAACTTCCCACCTTTTTGCAGTTTCTTCAGTTTTAATCTACAGGTCATAACCAATAGATTGTGGTCAGAGTCCACATCTGCCCCTGGAAATGTTTTACAATTTAAAACCTGGTTCCTAAATCTGATACCTTTTAGTATCTCCAGGGTTCTTCCATGTATACAACCTTCTTTCATGATTCTTAAACCAAGTGTTAGCTATGATTATGTTGTGCTCTGTGCAAAATTGTACCAGTTCTGCTTCCTCTTTCATTTCTTAGCCCCAATCCATATTCACCTACTATGTTTCCTTCTCTCCCTTTTCCTACACTCGAATTCCAGTCACTCATGACTATTAAATTTTCGTCTCCCTTCACTATCTGAATAATTTCTTTTATTTCATCATACATTTCTTCAATTTCTTCGTCATCTGCAGAGCTAGTTGGCATATAAACTTGTACTACTGTAGTAGGTGTGGGCTTCGTATCTATCTTGTCCACAATAATGCGTTCACTATGCTGTTTGTAGTAGCTTACCCGCATTCCTATTTTCCTATTCATTATTAAACCTATTCCTGCTTTACCCGTATTTGATTTTGTGTTTATAACCGTGTAGTCACCTGACAAGAAGTCTTGTTCCTCCTGCCACCGAACTTCACTAATTCCCACTATATCTAACTTTAACCTATTCATTTCCCTTTTTAAATTTTCTAACCTACCTGCCCGATTAATGGATCTGTCATTCCACGCTCCGATCCGTAGAACGCCAGTTTTCTTTCTTCTGAAAACGACATCCTCTTGAGTAGTCCCCGCCCAGAGATCCAAATGGGGGACTATTTTACCTCCGGAATATTTTACCCAAGAGGACGCCATCATCATTTAATCATACAGTAAAGCTGCATGCCCTCGGGAAAAATTATGGCTGTAGTTTCCCCTTGCTTTCAGCCGTTCGCAGTACCAGCACAGCAAGGCCGTTTTGGTTATTGTTACAAGGCCAGATTAGTCACTCATCCAGACTGTTGCCCTTGCAACTACTGAAAAGGCTGCTGCCCCTCTTCAGGAACCACACGTTTGTCTGGCCTCTCAACAGATACCCCTTTGTTGTGGTTGCACCTACGGTGCGGCTATCTGTATCGCTGAGGCACGCAAGCCTCCCCACCAACGGCAAGGTCCATGGTTCATGGGGGGGAGGTGGTAACAGGTAGGCTTTTTAAATTAAAATACAGAACGTAGGTACGTTTGAACATTTTATTACGGTTGTTCCAATGTGATACTTGTACCTTTGTGAACTTATCATTTCTGAGAACGCATGCTGTTACAGCGTGATTGCCTGTAAGCACCACATTAATGCAGTAAATGCTCAAAATGATGTCCGTCAACTTCAATGCATTTGGCAATACGTGTAACGACATTCCTCTCAACAGCGAGTAGTTCGCCTTCCGCAATGTTCGCACATGCATTGACAATGTGCTGACGCATGTTGTCAGGCGTTGTCGGTGGATCACGATAGCAAATATCCTTCAACTTTCCTCTCAGAAAGAAATGCGGGGACGTCAGATACGGTGAACGTGCGGGCCATGGTATGGTGCTTCGACGACCAATCCACCTGTCATGAAATATGCTATTCAATACCGCTTGAAAGGTGGCTACACTGAGCCACTGCGCCAGAGATTGCGCCAAAGAGTATTATTAAGCCGCCTCCACAGTGCTTGTCGGGAGCTCGTAGAAGTCAGTGCCTGTTTAGAGCTCGTAATAGTCAGTGCCTGTCGAGGACTCGTAGAAGTCAGTGCTTGTCGAGAGCTCGTAGAAGTCAGTGCCTGTTAAGAACTCGTAGAAGTCAGTGCTTGTGGAGGACTTGTAGAAGTCAGTGCTTGGAGAGAGCTCGTATTAGTCAGTGCCTGTCGAGGTCTCGTGGTAGTCTGTGCTGAGATGTAGCAGAGAGTGTTTGTTGAGATGTGCTATTAGGCAGTGCTTGCTGAGATGTGATATTGGAGAGTTCTGGTTGAGATATAATGTAAGGATTAGAATGATTTTCATCAATATAAATGAGGTAATTAACTCAGTTTGTTTTTATTTTAGTGTCCTAAATAATGCGTCTTTACAGGTTCAGTCAACAAAGCATCTGGCGTGTGTTCTTGTATTAGAGTGTAATTCTACTTTCCTTGAGCAATTATAGTATTTCTAATTTTCTTTTATCACGTCAGTATAATTGGTATTTAAAAATTCTTGTCTTGTTGAAGAAGAACCGTGCCAGATGTACGTTGAGTCACACTCCCACATACAGAACAGTTATACTTGTGCTTTGGTTTAGTAGGTTTTATAGTTGCTGGGGACTTAATTAATTAATTGTGTTAACGAAAATTTTCATTTCATTCTTTGTTGTTGTTCTAAGCAGTCAGATTGCGTAATAATAATAGTCAGGGCCAACCGTTTACGAGAAACAGCGTAATCGGACTTACAGCTATCAAAAACCAAAAATATTTTCAATCATATTTAATTAAGCCCCCATGCACGTGGCGACCGCTGCTTCGGATCGTCCCTTGGAATTCTTCCGATTGTGAAAATAGTAGACCGTAGTATTGTTGTAGTAATTTGAGTTTAGTAATTGTAGTCTATTTTGCATGTGTAGATTTGGTAATTGTCATTCTTCTAATGGTATTTTTTCTCACAATTCGATTTGTTGTCTTGCATACGCGTTTGACAATTTAGTGCAATTATTTCAATTGTTCGATTAATCGTGTTTGAGGGAGACATTGCATGTAAATGGTTTTGTTGGAGATAAGGAGGCATTGTGTGTAATTTTCGAACAGTGACGAATTTTTTATGTTTTGTAAATGATTACGCGGTCAATGAAAAAGGCGAAAATGATTAATAGTGAGAATGACGAAATTGTTGAAATGGCGAACCCGCCAACACAGGACAACAGTGCCATAAATAATGTAGTGGAAAACAATTCAATAAGCAGGGAAAATGTAGTCCAGAACCATTTCAAAATTTTTCTCAATCAGAAAATTCACAGAATACGAGATTAATGACAGAAGATTCTGGAATAGTATCGAACAACGATAGCTTTACAGCTATGACGAAAGAAGTCGATTTTGCGGGAAATGTTAGGGGCGAAAAGAATTCTGAACCATTTAATATGGAGCAGTTGATGGGTGCAATATTAAATTTGGGATCACAAATGGGAACAATTAAAACAGAGACAGGAACAATTAAAACTCAGATAGGAACAATTACAACTGGTATGGGAACAATGGAAACACGGTTAGACTCACTTGTATCACAGTTAGGATCTGAATTTAAAACAGAGAAGGGAACTTTGGAAACACGGATAGATTCACGAATAGGGACATGTTTCAAAAATATGAAAGATGAATTAAAGAAAGAAATCAGAGAAGAAGTCCAACTGACTTTGAATTCTCACAATAATAGATTAATTGCAGCAGAGATTAGACAAAGGGAACAGGATAAAGAACAGGAAGAAAGAGATCGCGTGATAGTACAAAAATTTTCAGAGTTAAATTTACAACGTGCAAAAGATAAGGAAGAAATATTTGAGAGACTCGAGGAATCCGTACCAAATGACAGATTAAATAACCTAACACAACAATATGAACAGTTAACTACCAAATGTGTTAATACCGAAACCCGAGTTGCGACACTTACGGAAGGCGTAAACTTATTGGAAAGAGATGAGGAGATTTCAGATAAATTGACAAGTCTTAGTTTAGCAGAGGGGTTTGAAGAAAATAAGTCGTTTCATTTACGAGATGAAACAAGACAGCGCCAGACGCGTGAACTTGACAATAATGGACATTCGGACTGGAACAGACGCGGTAGGTCTTTGTCGCCACGAGGCGAAAACTTTGACTATAAACACTTTTTGACTGTTCGGAAATTTAAGATCTTCCGCAATTCTAAGAATGACATACATCCATGTGCATGGTTAGATCAATTTACGTACACACTCCCACCGAATTGGCCACTAAGACACAAACTGGAAATTATGTGCAGCTATTAAAGTCCTCAGGGGATTCACTACTCTAAGTGAATATGTGCCGTAGCGAGGATAGGGCCCCGAGCTGTAGTGGTGCTATTTCTCTTTTAGTTTTCTGTACCGCTGCCTACTCTTTTACTATTCTTTGCATCTGTCAAAACAACTCTTCGACTATCAATCTATCTAGAGCGTGAGTAAACAATAACCGGATTTGACTAATTTACCCAAAAGTGACTTCGGAAATTACCGTTTGGACTTACTGTATCTTCAGCAGCATTCATTCGTAGTTTAAACGAAATTTTACCTGTTTCTATTCGTGACAACATTACTTCATATGTGGACGATATTCTTATTGCTAAACATTCTTGGAGTGAGCACAACAAAATTTTGGGTTCATTATTACGTATTTTTGCACGAGTTGGCATTACAGTGAACTTGGAAAAATCTGAATTTGGTCGTTCACAGGTGAAATTTCTCGGTCACATTATTTCTACAGAAGGTATTCTTCCTGATCCAGAAAAATTAGACGCTATTCGTAATTATGCTGTTCCTACTACAAAACGTGATGTTCGTAGTTTCCTTGGTGTCTGTAATTTTCTTCGACGCTTTGTTAGATTGGACGATTTGGCCACACCTCGTTTATGTGAACTATCTGGAAAGAAATCTAATTGGTGTTGGGATGAGGAAGCTCAGTCAGAATTTGAACAGCTTCGTGATGCTTTAGTTGCTGCTCCACTTCTTTCACATCCGGATTTATCTAAAGAATTTTGTTTGGCAACGGACTCTTCATACAAGGGCCTAGGGGCACACTTATTTCAAGAGATAGAAGAAAACGGCGTTGTAGTACAAAAGACTATTGCATTTGGAAGTCGCGTTCTTTCTAAATCCGAAAAGAATTATTCGATTACGGAACATGAAGCTTTGGCTGTTGTTTGGGCTTTCACAAAATTTCGGACATTTTTGTTTGGCAGACATACTAAGGTTTACACCGATCATCGAGCTCTGGAATTTCTTATGTCAACAAAACTAACTCACGGCAGATTGTCACGATGGGCGTTGTACCTACAGGAATTTGACTTCAGTATTGTTTACATACAGGGTTCTACAAATATTGTTGCCGATGCTTTATCACGTGCACCTATGGGTTTGAAACAAAGTGCTGAAGAGGACGGCATAGAAAACAATTATTGTTTGATGTATATTCAAGGTGTTGCGTTTGAGAACTTTATTTCGTCTTCGCTCCAGGATATCGCTAAGGAGCAAAATAAGGATCCAATCTGGAAGGACATTAAGGAGAAGTGGAGGAGAAAGGAAAGCGTGGCGATTAGACAGCATTATTTAGTTCGCAATGACATTCTTTTTAAACGAAAATCGGTCGACAACTCTGTTTGGTTAGTTTGTATTCCTGATGAGTGGGTCAATAAATTGATTTGGTATACGCATTTCAGTTATGCACACTTTGGTCCCAGAAAATGCTAGAAAATTGCTACTTCAGTAATATGGAAAAACGTATTCGATCTGTTCTGGCCAAATGCAACTTATGTCAAAAGGCTAAGCCGCCAACAGTTTCTCACAGAGCACCGTTGTTTCCTATCATTCCAGCGAAATTAAAGGAGATGGCTGCAGTCGATTTGTTCGGTCCAGTGGTTCGATCTACTAATGGTTTTGCGTACATTTTCGTAGCAGTGGAACTGACGTCAAAATATGTGTGTTTTACACCGTTACGCAAAGCAACAGCTCGTTCAGTATCGAATGCTTTCATCAAACATTTTCTTAAAGAAGATGGTCATGTTGATAAGGTTATATCAGATAATGGATCACAGTTTCGTTCTAAAATTTGGCTTCGTAATCTACAGCGTCGTAAAATTAAACCAATTTTCATTTCACTTTTTCACCCTCAATCTAACGCTGCAGAGAGATGGATGAAGGAAATCAATAAATTGTGTCGACTTTATTGTCATCAGAATCACAGAACTTGGGATCAGTATCTTCATATTTTTCAAAACATTGTGAATGAACTCTCTAATGATTCAACTTCTTTACCGCCTATACTGGTATTAAAAAATAAAGCACCGACAAATCGCATATCTGAAATCGTTCCTTTTCCGCCTTCACGGAAACTGCGGCATTCTGAAGTTGTCAACCTGGCTCTGCAAAATATTGCATCTGCGGCTGCTAGAAGAGAGAAATCAGCTAAGCGTCCTGGTCGTTCAAAAATCTTGTCAGTTGGTCAAAAAGTGTTAATTAAGTCACACCGTTTGTCTCACAAAGGAAAAGGCTTGTGTCGCAAATTTTTTCTGCTTTATAACGATCCATATAGAATTCGCAAAATTATTCATGATAACACTGTCAAGGTAGAAACTCTTAAATCTCGACGCTCTAAAGGAATACATCATATATCTAACGTAAAAATTTTTGTGGAATGACATACTTTTGAGAAACCAACAGCTAGATGTAAACATGCGGAGAGTACAAGGATACCGCGCTGTGTTTTGGCGGCGGCACATACTCAAAGCAACAGTCAAGTCTGCGCGCCGCACAAGGCAGTCGTTGACCGCGAACAATTGCTTCCTACGTCACGCGCCTACAGCTGATCGAGCGCTCAGTGCGAATGCACTGACAGCCGTAAACAAATACACAGTTTAATTTCTCCGATTAAATTCAGTACAAAGCTATAGTGACTTGATGAATTATATTATTAACATTCAGTATTTTTCAGGATACGGTTGTATAAAATATTTAAGAACTTCAGGTAAATTCTGTGTGTCTCCGACGTTAAGAGGACTTGCTATCGAGAAATTTTCGGGAAGAATGTAATTTCCAAGAAGAAACTAATAAACTAAAAAAGGTAACTATTAATTGAGTTTATTTTTCAGGTAACATATTTCCACTTAGGTACGTACTTTAGACGTAATTTGCTGCTCGAGATTACGTGATTCGTACTTTGTGCTAATTTCATGATCTATGAATTTACTTGTGAAGCGACGTGCTTGCGTACGTTAACTGATTTTGACAATGATTATTAATGAACTGGGTTGTAACTTGTGTATATTATGCATCGCTTGGCTGCACTGCTTTTTCACTGATGTCATATTTTTTAATTATGTGCCTGCTGTGCTTATTTATTTAAATTATAATTGTAACCTGACTTATTGTGCTGATGTGATTAGGTATGTAAGTTATACTTTGTGATTTATCTGCTTGCGCCTTCATGTTTACTTATTAAGATGACATATGAACATTTATTTGCTTATGCTGATAGGATGCTAATGACCTGTTTATTATGTTAGATAACATATGTTTACTGCTATGCGTATGGATTGCATATTTATACATTTCTGTTTGTCGTCACAACTACTATTTAATTTGGCATATAGCAATGGTGATGTACAGTGTACGAACATAGAGTTTAGGTTACACTATGGTATAGGTTACAGATTGTTCGCTTGGCAGAGCCTCGTTGTAAGGATTGTGCTGCATCCACTTGTTGACATTCTGTTCTCCACTGGTATATTTACTCGCTAGTGCTTGTTTTGCTTACGCTCAGTGCCTTATATTTTTAAGATAAGAAAATGAACTGCTATAATTCGACGAACGACATTGGTACAAAGAACTTCGTTGAAGTCACATGAGCTGGAGGTTTTAGGGAAGCTGTATAAATTTATGCTAATAGGAAGGAAGCTAACGACATGACATACCGAAACTAGGTTTAGACCATTGACAGTCATTACACTGCATTTTTCGTGAGCAATTGAAATAGGAAGTGACACTTGACACAAGAAATACTCCACATGTTTGCTTCTGCCATAATTCTTGAAGTGGTGTACACACTGTGAAATATTATGATCATTCACACTCCGTAATTGTACTTAATTACTGAGAGTTATTCGAACTAAGTCTGTTAGAGGTCATGTATGCATTTCTTTGTTTATAATTCATAATGAGTAGAAGATTTGGGTCAGATGGATTACACAGAGGTTGTGTGTTGACAATGTGTCTTCGGATTGTATGGGATGATGAGGTTTGCATTAGGATTTTATCTGTACTTGTTCGAGGAGACTGACTAGAGGAAAGAGTTGTTATGGAAGTGAAATGAGATTGGTAATAAGGTTTATATGTATCGACGTATTGAAGAGGTATTATTGAGGTATTATTGATATTGTGTGAAGTTGATGATTATTGGAGTTTTGGTGGATAAGAGGTAAAGTAAGTGAGGAGCATATATTGGCAATAAGGTTTATATGTATCAACGTATTGAAGAGGTATTATTGAGGTATTATTGAGATTGTGTGAAGTTGATGATTATTGGAGTTTTGGTGGATAAGAGGTAAAGTAAGTGAGATGCATATTTTTTTGTTGGTCTTATGGAACAAGGAGGATGAAGATAGCAGACTAGAACACTAAAGTAGAAGGAAGATAGTCTATACACACACTTTGTTAAATCACTAAGCAGTATATACTTTTTTTTGAAGAGAGGAAGTATTTGCAATCTTGGCTCACTGACAGTTGTTCAACAACAGTACATTTGATCTGGCTTGGCAAACATTGGTCTTGACATGATGACTATGACGTTGACTTAACTATTATTGACTGTTATACATTGCTGCCACTACTACTTGATACACATGATGAACATCAAATTTTGACAGAATTGCATTTACACAGTTAACACTATTCAATTACACAGTAGTACTTAATGTGGATGAAAGATGAGTGAATGTGTTTTGTGTGTTTTCCTTTCCTAATCCTACCCACCTATCTCCTAAATATTATTTTATTTGTTTGTAGTGGCTTGCACTGACACCCATAAATATTATAGGTTTACTGCTATTTGTTTATTTGTAATAGTTACTACGACAATTATCTGATATCATTTGTGTGTTTATTAGAATTTGTATGTTTAGTGTAAGAGCATTGTAAAAGCATTTGTATGTGTATTCAAACTATTGTTCATGCCTGAACTGTCTGATTAGTGATGGTGAATATTATGAACTGTTACCCGCACTTTTTCAACATAATGTGTGACACTTAGGAATGATTAATTTGGGCTGATGAACAGTGTGATCAGTGATAGTGAATATTATGGACTGTTACTTGTACTTTTTCTACATGATTGGTGCTACTAGGACATGTTTAATTTCTGCTGATGAACTGTGTGATCAGTGATAGTAAATATTATGGACTGTTACTTGTACTTTTTCTACATGATTGGTGACACTTAGGAATGATTAATTTCTGCTGATGAATTGTGTGATCAGTGATAGTGAATATTATGGACTGTTACTTGCACTTTTTCTACATGATTGGTGCCACTAGGACATGTTTAATTTCTGCTGATGAACTGTGTGATCAGTGATAGTGAATATTATGGACTGTTACTTGCACTTTTTCTACATGATTGGTGCCACTAGGACATGTTTAATTTGTGCTTATATACTCTGATGAACAGTGTGATCAGTGATAGTGAATATCATGGACTGCTCTTTGGACCTGCTCATGATTGCTAGGTGTAACTGATGGACTACTTGTATGGAAATGAAGTCACTTGTTGCTGTCTGCACCTACTCAACATTGCTGGGTGCCACTGATGGACTGCTTCTACTGAACTAATGTGACTTGTTGCTGTGTGTACCTCTTCAACTTTACTGGGTGCCACAGATGGAACTGCTTCTACTGAAATGATGTCACTTGTCGGTGTCTGCACCTGCTCAACATTGCTGGGTGCAACTGATGGACTGCTTCTACTGAAATGATGTCACTTGTTGGTGTCTGCACCTGCTCAACATTGCTGGGTGCAACTGATGGACTGCTTCTACTGAAATGATGTCACTTGTTGGTGTCTGCACCTGCTCAACATTGCTGGGTGCAACTGATGGACTGCTTCTACTGAAATGATGTCACTTGTTGGTGTCTGCACCTGCTCAACATTGCTGGGTGCAACTGATGGAGTGCTTCTACTGAAATGATGTCACTTGTCGGTGTCTGCACCTGCTCAACATTGCTGGGTGCAACTGATGGACTGCTTCTACTGAAATGATGTCACTTGTTGGTGTCTGCACCTGCTCAACATTGCTGGGTGCAACTGATGGACTGCTTCTACTGAAATGATGTCACTTGTTGGTGTCTGCACCTGCTCAACTTTACTGGGTGCCACAGATGGAACTGCTTCTACTGAAATGATGTCACTTGTTGGTGTCTGCACCTGCTCAACATTGCTGGGTGCAACTGATGGACTGCTTGTACTGAAATGATGTCACTTGTTGGTGTCTGCACCTGCTCAACATTGCGGGGTGCAACTGATGGACTGCTTCTCCTGAAATGATGTCACTTGTCGGTGTCTGCACCTGCTCAACATTGCTGGGTGCAACTGATGGACTGCTTCTACTGAAATGATGTCACTTGTCGGTGTCTGCACCTGCTCAACATTGCTGGGTGCAACTGATGGACTGCTTCTGCTGAAATGATGTCACTTGTTGGTGTTTGCACCTGTTGACCATTGCTCGGCTGGAATTATCAACTATTTGTTTTTTTTTAATAATTAAAAGTGTTTTATGTGAACATTTGTATAAACTGATTTTTTATGTATTGTGTAAACTATTATGTAAAGCCACATGTATGATAAGAATTTTGTATTGCCTACTGTATTTTATATATTAGGTTATTGAAAGGTCAGTGCAAAGCCAAAATTTTAACTAATTATGTGATATTTAGATATTAATATTATCTTTTATTTTTGTCTGTATTTTCCTGGACGAATTTGGTGGTATTTTCACCACCAATGCTGGCAAAAATACCATCAAATTCTGGCCTGTGGAGGAGGGGCATATGAAAGGTGGCTACACTGAGCCACTGCGCCAGAGATTGCGCCAAAGAGTATTATTAAGCCGCCTCCACAGTGCTTGTCGGGAGCTCGTAGAAGTCAGTGCCTGTTTAGAGCTCGTAATAGTCAGTGCCTGTCGAGGACTCGTAGAAGTCAGTGCTTGTCGAGAGCTCGTAGAAGTCAGTGCCTGTTAAGAACTCGTAGAAGTCGGTGCTTGTGGAGAACTCGTAGAAGTCAGTGCTTGTGGAGAGCTCGTAGTAGTCAGTGCCTGTCGAGGTCTCGTGGTAGTCTGTGCTGAGATGTAGCAGAGAGTGTTTGTTGAGATGTGCTATTAGGCAGTGCTTGCTGAGATGTGATATTGGAGAGTTCTGGTTGAGATATAATGTAAGGATTAGAATGATTTTCATCAATATAAATTAGGTAATTAACTCAGTTTGTTTTTATTTTAGTGTCCTAAATAATGCGTCATTACAGGTTCAGTCAACAAAGCATCTGGCGTGTGTTCTTGTATTAGAGTGTAATTCTACTTTCCTTGAGCAATTATAGTATTTCTAATTTTCTTTTATCACGTCAGTATAATTGGTATTTAAAAATTCTTGTCTTGTTGAAGAAGAACCGTGCCAGATGTACGTTGAGTCACACTCCCACATACAGAACAGTTATACTTGTGCTTTGGTTTAGTAGGTTTTATAGTTGCTGGGGACTTAATTAATTAATTGTGTTAACGAAAATTTTCATTTCATTCTTTGTTGTTGTTCTAAGCAGTCAGATTGCGTAATAATAATAGTCAGGGCCAACCGTTTACGAGAAACAGCGTAATCGGACTTACAGCTATCAAAAACCAAAAATATTTTCAATCATATTTAATTAAGCCCCCAAGCACGCTTCAACCGCACGCGAGCTATGTGCCGGATATCCATCATGTTGGATGTACATCACCATTCTGTCATGCAGTGCAACATCTTGTAGTAACATCGGTAGAACATTACGTAGGAAACCAGTATACATTCCACAATTTAGACTGCCATTGATAAAATGGGGTCCAATTATCCTTCCTCCCATAATGCCCGCCAAGGTCACTGATGTTCCACTTGTCGCAGCCATCGTGGATTTTCCGTTGCCCAGCAGTGTATATTATGCCGGTTTACGTTAACGCTGTTGGTGAATTACGCTTCGTCGCTAAATAGAACGCGTGCAAAAAATCTGTCATCGTCCCGTAATTTCTCTTGTGCCCAGTGACATAATTGTACACGACGTTCAAAAGTTGTCGCCATGCAATTCCTGGTGCATAGAAATATGGTGCGGGTGCAGTCGATGTTGATGTAGCATTCTCAGCACCGACGTTTTTGAGATTCCCGATTCTCGCGCAATTTTTCTGCTACTGATGTGCGGATTAGCCGCGACAGCAGCAAAAACACCTACCTGGGCATCATCATTTGTTGCAGGTCGTGGTTGACGTTTCACATGTGGCTGAACACTTCCTGTTTCCCTAAATAACGCAACTATCCGGCGAACGGCCCGGACACTTGGATGATGTTGTCCAGGATACCGAGCAGCATACATAGCTTACGCCCGTTGGGCATTTTGATCACAGTAGCCATACATCAACGCCATATCGCCGTTTTCCCCAATTGGTAAACGGTCCATTTTGACACGGGTAATGTATCACGAAGCAAATACCGTCCGCACTGGCGGAATGTTACGTGACACCACGTACTCATACGTTTGTGACTATTACAGCGGCATGTATCACAAACCGAAAAAAGTGGTCCAACTAAAACAGTCATATTTCTTTACGTACTTAAAACTGAAGCATCTAGCCTTAGCCTTCTGGACCTCTTAAAAAATGAAAGAAAACATTTAACGAGCAAAATATAATACTGCCTCTATATTAATGAAACTATTATAACTCTTACAGATGAGGAAGAAAGATGACAAATTAGGGGAGCTTTCTGAGGTATCCACGGATGCTAAACGGAATTTTGAGCACGTATTTTATGCATTCAAGGTATATAAATTACTGGCGCGCCATACAGCTAAGCACTGAGGTAGTACTTTGCATTTACATACTGCCTGTTTATCATGATAGTCCTTCCTCTTTCTCTCTCTCCCTCTCCTTCTCTCCTCTCTCTCTCTCTCTCTCTCTCTCTCTCTCTCTCTCTCTCCCTCTCTACTGATGCTTTCTTTTGTTTATTGTCTTTGAGTAAATGTATTCTCCTAAATTGGCATCTCGTACCAATTTTCTGAAATACACAAGGGTATATGTACAGAGCGTTGATAGTATAAAAATGCATAAGGCTTCATCACGATATTCATTACAACTGCAAAATATTTCCTTATTGTAGTTACCGGATCTGTATTTGTGAGCTCATGTTACCTCCATTTTTCACATTATAGTGTTCCTCGCCAAACCATTGCATCCAAGGGTGGTTTTCGTATTGCTGCAAAACTCTTTTAACATCACAAAGCTGGGCTTCCACCGGATGACAGTTGCATCCCCTGTGAACAGTAGCTACAAAATAGTGAAACAAGTTCTGCGTCTTCAGTTTCTAGATCTCACTTACCTTTACCTGAGGTGTCAAGTTATTACACAGCAGCTGGGTGCCTCATACTACCGGTGTATTTTAAGCTAACGATCCACATTGGTTCAACGCTCAGTGCATCTCACTGCAGGCATCAAATATTAACTACAACACGTAAATCGTCCTTGCAAGGCAAACTTGTCCTACGTCTCAACCAATACACTCATTGTCTTTCAATACTGACTCAAATGTTGAAAATCACTCACAAGTACTCCACATACATTCGTCTCCCTCTTCTTCCGTCTGCATTAGCTCAGAGTTATGAGAGTGGTTAACATCCATTAAACGAAACTCTCGGGGTGTTAGGTGTGAAGTCGACCTTTCGATCTGCGACTCCTGAGGGTCGCCCTCTCATAAAGTTATTGTGAAAATTTTCCTCACTGTGAAAGCACTACAATGTACATAAAGAATTTTTATCTTACAAATTAGCATCAGGTACGTCATTTTAATTTATTATGTCCAAAGTATCGGCTATTTGCAACACATTTATCAGAGAGTATTCATATATACCACTGAATGTACAGTAGTGCTCAAAAATATCCGAACCACCTGAATTTCATTTCGCATAATTCTCATGCAATCCGCATAACGCAGCTGTCTAGCAGGTCCTCTAATCGCTCCTCGGTACAGTCGATTGACAATTGAAGATAGTTCTAACAAGTCACCACTAGAAAATACTGCTCTGTGTCGCACTAACTCAAGATGAAAAGTAATACCACGATACTACAAATATCAGGGAACACCTTATCACATATAAGACTGTCCTTAAGGCTTGTGAGCTCACATTTATTACAATTAATGACATACCTGAAATGTTACCACTCTCATTATTACGTCAGATAGGTAATGCTCGTAGTAAGTTCGCCATATTCATGATTTCCTCTTCAAAGGAACATACCGTACTTATTATTTAACACAAAATGACATTAAAAATTTAAGTTATTCACGAGCAGCTAGTTGAGAATATGTATGAACTTCAAATGACACGACGAACCGTCTCGTTCTACATATGGATTCAAACCCAGCCCATGCAGACTAAGCAAAGATTTCGTGACTGACGGGAACTAACAGTCATTCCTGACTAGGCATACAGATTGTGATATACCTCGATTCTAGACAGTATCAGTTAGCAAAAATATCAACTTTAAATACATAACGTAAACATTTTTAACGGACGCGGATTCCTACCCAGCATCTATTGTCCCTGTTAACGAACTACGAGAGATGTTAAATATTGCTTTTTCAAAAGTAACTTACTTGAAATGGCGTGAAGTAAACCTTTCTGTTGGACAGGGATTCGAACCCAAAACCTATTCGGATTGTTATCGAAACACAATCAACTTGACATATCGGATTGTATCGGCAGTAGCTAGATGTTTTAACTGAAATGACAAGACGAAACATTAATTTTTTCCTTCCCAGAAATCGCTGTTATATTCTAGGGAAGACGACCGTTAAATATGGGTTTGTTACACCAGTAGTGACATGTAAGCATGTTTGAACTAGAAATAATACGACGAAGAGTTCAGTGCTGACTGGGAATCGAACCCCACACATATCGTTGTTGACTACACACAAAGAGACGTCATCTACCGAATTTTTCTCCACCAGCAGCTCGGAATAACACCCTTGAACTTACAGTGATCTTGCAAATAGTTCTGTGTCTCACTGGGAGTCAAAAACATCAGATATCGTTAGTGTTGACAACGACTGAAAATACATGAAAAATCTAAATTATTATCCAACAGCAGATAGGTGTTCTCATGCTAGATCTTGATAATACATAATGAAAACTTAAGTACCGAGACAGAATTCGAACCCATTCACGCGTAATATGTGGAGATGTTGAGAAATCTCCAGTTTTGAACAAACAACAAATTGTAGTCAAGCTGTATTGTTACGAATGGATCTCAGTTGCATTCGCAGTTCAGAACCAAAGTTATCGACATACAGAAGCCCAAATAAAAGATGGAATAAGTGTCCTGTGACCCTACATAGCGATTGCTTCGTCACTAGAAATAAATAACTCGTATAATAAAGGTTACTGGTGATAGTGGTTTTACATTTCGCCTCTCCCGACTTTATTGTGGTTCAACCTAACGTCTACCTCGTAGAGAAGGAATATCATGTTTAATGTGAATTTCAGACCACAATGCCACTATACCTTCTTCACTTGGAGTAGCCAGAAGAGAATAGGATCTGTCTTTCCATATCAAAAACCATAAGTAGGAGTTGGAATCGAACCCACACCATAAGTATATGAATCTATCATCAATCCAACAGACCACGAAATCCTCTTCTCTGTGACTCATTTTTCATCTACATCTACATTTATACTCCGCAAGCCACCCAACGGTGTGTGGCGGAGGGCACTTTACGTGCCACTGTCGTTACCTCCCTTTCCTGTTCCAGTCGCGTATGGTTCGCGGGAAGAACGACTGTCTGATAGCCTCCGTGCGCGCTCTAATCTCTCTAATTTTACATTCGTGATCTCCTCGGGAGGTATAAGTAGCGGGAAGCAATATATTCGATACCTCATCCAGAAACGCACCCTCTCGAAACCTGGCGAGCAAGCTACACCGCGAAGAGCGCCTCTCTTGCAGAGTCTGCCACTTGAGTTTGTTAAACATCTCCGTAACGCTATCATGGTTACCAAATAACCCTGTGACGAAACGCGCCGCTCTTCTTTGGATCTTCTCTATCTCCTCCGTCAACCCGATCTGGTACGGATCCCACACTGATCAGCAATTCTCAAGTATAGGTTGAACGAGTGTTTTGTAAGCCACCTCCTTTGTTGATGGACTACATTTCCTAATGACTCTCCCAATGAATCTCAACCTGGTACCCGCCTTACCAACAATTAATTTTATATGATCATTCCACTTCAAATCGTTCCGCACGCATACTCCCAGATATTTTACAGAAGTAACTGCTACCAGTGTTTGTTCCGCTATCATATAATCATACAATAAAGGATCCTTCTTTCTATGTATTCGCAATACATTACATTTGTCTATGTTAAGGGTCAGTTGCCACTCTCTGCACCAAGTGCCTATCCGTTGCAGATCTTCCTGCATTTCGCTACAATTTTCTAATGCTGCAACTTCTCTGTATACTACAGCATCATCCGCGAAAAGCTGAATGGAACTTCCGACACTATCTACTAGGTCATTTATATATATTGTGAAAAGCAATGGTCCCATAACACTCCCCTGTGGCACGCCAGAGGTTATTTTAGCGTCTGTAGACGTCTCTCCACTGATAACAACATGCTGTGTTCTGTTTGCTAAAAACTCTTCAATCCAGCCACACAGCTGGTCTGATATTCCGTAGGCTCTTACTTTGTTTATCAGGCGACAGTGCGGTACTGTATCGAACACCTTCCGGAAGTCAAGAAAAATAGCATCTACCTGGGAGCCTGTATCTAATATTTTCTGGGTCTCATGAACAAATAAAGCGACTTGGGTCTCACACGATCGCTGTTACCCCTACATAGTAGATTCTGGGTTTCCAAAAACGACATGATACTCGAGCAAAAAACATGTTCTAAAATTCTACAACAGATTGACGTCAGAGATATAGGTCTATAGTTCTGCGCATCTGCTCGACGACCCTTCTTGAAGACTGGGACTACCTGTGCTCTTTTCCAATCATTTGGAACCTTCCGTTCCTCTAGAGACTTGCGGTACACGGCTGTTAGAAGGGGGGCAAGTTCTTTCGCGTACTCTGTGCAGAATCGAATTGGTATCCCGTCAGGTCCAGTGGACTTTCCTCTGTTGAGTGATTCCAGTTGCTTTTCTATTCCTTGGACACTTATTTCGATGTCAGCCATTTTTTCGTTTGTGCGAGGATTTACAGAAGGAACTGCAGTGCGGTCTTCCTCTGTGAAACAGCTTTGGAAAAAGGTGTTTAGTATTTCAGCTTTACGCGTGTCATCCTCTGTTTCAATGCCATCATCATCCCGGAGTGTCTGGATATGCTGTTTCGAGCCACTTACTGATTTAACCTAAGACCAGAACTTCCGAGGATTTTCTGTCAAGTCGGTACATAGAATTTTACTTTCGAATTCACTGAACGCTTCACGCATAGCCCTCCTTACGCTAACTTTGACATCGTTTAGCTTCTGTTTGTCTGAGAGGTTTTGGCTGCGTTTAAACTTGGAGTGAAGCTCTCTTTGCTTTCGCAGTAGTTTCCTAAGTTTGTTGTTGTACCACAGTGGGTTTTTGCCGTCCCTCACAGTTTTACTCGGCACGTACCTGTCTAAAACGCATTTTACGATTGCCTTGAACTTTTTCCATAAACACTCAACATTGTCAGTGTCGGAACAGAAATTTTCGTTTTGATCTGTTAGGTAGTCTGAAATCTGCCTTCTATTACTCTTGCTAAACAGATAAACCTTCCTCCCTTTTTTTATATTCCTATTAACTTCCATATTCAGGGATGCTGCAACGGCCTTATGAGCACTGATTCCCTGTTCTGCACATACAGAGTCGACAAGTTCGGGTGTGTTTCTTATCAGTAGGTCCAAGATGTTATCTCCACGAGTCGGTTCTCTGTTTAGTTGCTCGAGGTAATTTTCGGATAGTGCACTCAGTATAATGTCACTCGATGCTCTGTCCCTACCACCCGTCCTAAACATTTGAGTGTCGCACTCTATATCTGGTAAATTGAAATCTCCACCTAAGACTATAACATGCTGAGGAAATTTATGTGAAATGTATTCCAAATTTTCTCTCAGTTGTTCTGCCACTAATGCTGCTGAGTCGGGAGGTCGGTAAAAGGAGCCAATTATTAACCTAGCTCGGTTGTTGAGTGTAACCTCCACCCATAATAATTCACAGGAACTATCCACTTCTACTTCACTACAGGATACACTACTACTAACAGCGACGAACACTCCACCACCGGTTGCCTGCAATCTGTCCTTTGTAAACACCGTCTGTACCTTTGTAAAAATTTCGGCAGAATTTATCTCTGGCTTCAGCCAGCTTTCTGTACCTATAACGATTTCAGCTTCGGTGCTTTCTATAAGCGCTTGAAGTTCCGGTACTTTACCAACGCAGCTTCGACACTTTACAATTACAATACCGATTGCTGCTTGGTCCCCGCATGTCCTGACTTTGCCGTTGAGGCTGCAGCCCTTTCTGTACTTGCCCTAGGCCATCTAACCTAATAAACCGCCCAGCCCACGCCACACAACCCCTGCTACCCGTGTAGCCGCTTGTTGCGTGTAGTGGACTCCTGACCTATTCAGCGGAACCCGGAACCCCACCACCCTATGGCGCAAGTCGAGGAATCTGCAGCCCACACGGTCGCAGAACCGTCTCAGCCTCTGATTCAGACCCTCCACTCGGCTCTGTACCAAAGGCCCGCAGTCAGTCCTGTCGACGGTGCTGCAGATGGTGAGCTCTGCTTTCATCCCGCTAGCGAGACTGGCAGTCTTCACCAAATCAGATAGCCGCCGGAAACCAGAGAGGATTTCCTCCGATCCATAGCGACACACATCATTGGTGCCGACATGAGCGACCACCTGCAGATGGGTGCACCCTGTACCCTTCATGGCATCTGGAAGGACCCTTTCCACATCTGGAATGACTCCCCCCGGTATGCACACGGAGTGCACATTGGTTTTCTTCCCCCCTCTTGCTGCCATATCCCTAAGGGGCCCCATTACGCGCCTGATGTTGGAGCTCCCAACTACCAGTAAGCCCACCCTCTGTGACCGCCTGGATCTTGCAGACTGACTGGCAACCTCTGGAACAGGACAAGCAGCCATGTCAGGCCGAAGATCAGTATCAGACTGAGACAGAGCCTGAAACTGGTTTGTCAGACAAACTGGAGAGGCCTTCCGTTCAGCCCTCCGGAATGTCTTTAGCCCCCTGCCACACCTTGAGACGATCTCCCACTCTACCACAGGTGAGGGATCAGCCTCAATGCGGGCAGCATCCCGGGCAACCACAGTCGTAGTCCGATCAGGGGATGCGTGGGACGAGCTGGCCGTCCTTGACAAACCCCCATCCAAACCCCCACAGTGACGCCCATTGGCAACAGCCTCAAGCTGTGTGACCGAAGCCAACACTGCCTGAAGCTGGGCGCGAACGGATGCCAACTCAGCCTGCATCCGAACACAGCAGTTGCAGTCCCTATCCATGCTAAAAACTGTTGTGCAAAGAACGTCTGAACTAATCTACAGAGAGCGCAAACAAATCGACACAAAATTTAAACGGTTATTAAAATACAAGATTACCTAGTAAATGCAGTAATGCTGCTACTTGCGCACTGTTGACACACTGCTCGGCGGCGGAAGGAGACTACGCGATTTTACACTATTCAGGTACTAAAACGCGATGCTACAACCCTCAAATACTATAATACGCCCGAAATTTATGAATTAAACAATGCAAGTACCAAAAACACGCAAAGAAATTAAGAATTAAACTATGTAACAAATGAGTGAGCTAGGAGTATACGACTTGCTGCTACAGTTGCTTATCTAACGGCGGCAGGGAGCACACTGACTGTGACCAACCGACACTGGCCGTTCAAAACAAAAACAGAAGACAGACGACTACGCGAATTTACACTATTCAGGTACTAAAACGCGATGCTACAACTCTCAAATACTATAATACGCCAGAAATTTATGAATTAAACAATGCAAGTACCAAAAACACGCAAAGAAATTAAGAATTAAACTATGTAACAAATGAGTGAGCTAGGAGTATACGACTTGCTGCTGCAGCTGCTTATCCAACGGCGGCAGTAAGCACATCATAACGCCATAGCGCCACACTGGATGAGAATTCTGATACATAGGCTCAATGTAGGGATTTGCAGCATGTTCAGTACATTCATTTACTTGGTTGACCGAATCGCCATGAACTAGCTGCCTCAGTTACCCAGTGCATACATTCGACTCTACTTTTGTAATCACCGAAAAAATCACGTAACTGCCACATTTAAACTGCCAACAGTGTAAGATGAAGAAATTTAAATAGCAAGTGTTCCTTTCCACTTGAGCTACTCTATTGCGCTATCTGTTTGTTGAAAACGTCGTGCAAACCAAAAGAAAAGATGTAACTGTCTGTCTCTCAGAAATCTAGATCCGACCATATGCATTATCTCACAGCACCGTGGAATGCGGAAGTACTGGAGGAATTGTTGTTGACTTCTGGAGCTGCTGTAGCTACGTGTGAGATAGGCGCATGTGGAAAAAGGGCAAACTTGTGTGACATTTGGTTCTTTTCAGGTTTAATGGACGGCCAGGCAGCAGATGCATCTTGAAACTTTTGTATTATGTATGTGGAGAGCGCATCGTGCCAAAATACGTCAAAAAAGAATTTTCTACATTAGCTGTCGCAGTGTCATTTTATTCTTCTTCAAACTTTGTTTGACAGCTTTAACTCAGAACAGCTTTGCTACATGCATGTAATCAATAAACTACTTGTGCCTTGTCAGATTGTTATAGATAACATCATAGAATTCCCATATATCGTCAAGGATTAATTTCTCTCTCATGTTTACTATTATTTTAACAAAACTAAAAGAAACTTTACGAAAATTGTGCACTGTATTATAAGAAATGAAATAAAACTACCGACGATAACCTTATGACGAAAGTCTGTTTTAATAAAACTGAGTATCTGTACACAAGCGTGCCTCTATCGGCACGAATTAGAAAAATACTACTCACTTAGATTTCGACTGGGTCTGTGTTTAATTGGTATGGTGTGTCATCCTCAAGAGGTACGCAAATGTGGCATTTCATAAATAAAGTTATGTATTCCTAGAAACCCAAAATTTGCTTGTCAGCAGCGGAAAGAGGCGTTACCTGTTGTGCAGCATTGTAAGATTTTCACATTGCACTATTAACCGAAAGTATTTTCTTGCAATTTCCTTATCGATGTTTGATCTGACTGCTTGTAGCTCTTTCACAGAGGGAGAAAAGCAGTATAGTCAACGAGATTGGAACCGCAAACCACAACAGACACTTTATACAGGTCAACACATTACCACAAAGCTAGCGAAGAGGTATGGTTCTTGACTTCATCTTACGAGGCCAATTGTGCTCAGAACTCGTAACCCGCTATTTAACGGACGAGATTAGTTGCGATTTCCAAGTGATATGACTACCCTCGGCTGAAAACCCTTTCGTCCCTGTTAATTAACCATGAAAGATGTCTAATATCCTCCATTCAGAATTAAGAAAGGGTGCATGCATTTAAAGATGAAGCATATAATGTGAAGTTCTGTGACGGAGATACAAACCCAACACGTAACCGGATTGTTAACTAAGTAAAATCAAATGTTACGTATCGTTTTTTCTAACCAGCTGCTAGGTGTTTGAAACTAAAATAAGGATACAAATTTTTGTGCCTGAGCGACAATCGAACCGCACATCTACCATCCTTCTTTATCATCCACGAATATAGCTTAAGTATCAATTGCTTACTCACCAACAGTAAGATGTGTGCGTGTATGACCAGAAATAATGACACCTATTGCGATTGTTGGCAACACATGAACAGACATTAGAAATTCACGTTAATTTTCACTAGCAGGCCGGTGTGCACATGATAGGGCTTGAAATGAAATTATGAATATTTTTGTACTGGATCAGGATTCGGATCCACCTACTTATCTTTGGAGGACACCTAGAGAAGATTGCAGTCTTCGGAAAAGGAACGAAATGATTGAACTATACTGTTACAAGAGATTCAGATCCTCGAAAGAGGAGATACGAATTCGAATCGCAGTCCAGTACCAAATTTTTCAACGTCTCTAGTTCAATAAAGTACAAGTAAAATAAGAGCCCTGTTCCTTTAACTGGCTATCGATTCATCAAATAAAATAAAATTTTCTAGTGTAGGTACTGTCGACAGTATTTCTGTTTACCATGACTTAGTCCTATGTCATTACCCAACGTAAACCGGCTCTGCCCAGTTGCTAAAGCAGGAACGTGATGTTTAATGCGGATTCTAGATTATAACGTCTTTCTCTTGAGGTTACCAGAGGTAAAATAAATCTGTTTGTGCCTCTTAAAAGTAAATGCCTGAATCCACGCATTGCACCTGTGATAGTTCGTTCCACCAGACCATTGTGGCCACATTTCCCAGTCCCAGGAGTGTGCTGTAACGGATGATGTGCTTAGCTTACAAAATTAGTCACAGTGGAAAAAAATGGGAGCCTATTAAATGGTTAAGTAGAAAGAATCTTCTGACGCAGATATTATATTAGTCTCATGTCAGCAGGAAGTAAAGACTCTTCTAGGCATCGTAGCCTCGATGTGAAGGGCTTTTGAAATTTTCATTAACTCAGCAAATTTCTTAGCTCGAGAAAATCCACTGTGAACTGTGAAGTTACCGGATAATACGATTATTACCGTCATTATCACTACGATTTTCGTCATAGCACTGCTGTAACACATGTGCTTGAAGATCATTTAATACATTTTGTTCATCATAGAAGTAGTTGCCCAAGAACAGGTTCTATCCCTGTCTAAGTAATCCCTTCGTTGTTAATATCAAACATCAGTAATTACTCGTAGATTACATTAAAATTAAAGTAATTGTTGAAGACGTTACTTGATAACATAAACGCGCTGCCTTTCTTCATTTATTTGCGCCTAGAAATGGCTGTCGAATACTGCCAAACCAAAAGCCAAGGGATCTTACCGCCTTCCGATATACGTCTCTGTCAGTTCTGTTTCAAGTTGTGTATGAAAGAGAATGTTTTAGAAAATCAGATGTTTTCCTTTGCAATAAACAGAAAGATTTTCATTCTAAGCTATCCAATTTCAAAATTTTCACAGTATTAGTTCAAATTTAACATTCGCCTCATATAGCAAAGTATTTCACAGTTGCAAAACCCACATCTGACTCATTGACTTTACACTTAGTCGCTGACCACAAATCCTTGCTCAGAGTGACACCAGTTTAGGTAACCTAATGTAGCGAAGACTGTTGGCCAGTGCTCTTTCCCACAGGAAAATATGCAACTCACTCACTGGACTCCTTAAGTACACTGTAACAGTAATTTCTGTGTGTATGCAATGCATACGGATTGTAGAATTTAGTGGTGCTCTCTCTTCCACTTCTGACCTAACCGGGCCCTTTATCATTACAGGTTCTGGGCAGTGCAACATCATACTGACAACAGTAATGTGCTTATACTGACAACCTCACTGGTCGTTTTACCTGATTTTGTAATCATTTAAATAAAACAACATGACCTTCCAGTGGGAGACATTTCGTCCCCCTTTTCCTTCATGAAACTTGTCAGTAAGCTTTTTGCCTTTCAACCAGCGAAATGCGGCAGAGTGCGGCCGGTAAACGATTCACAAACCACGATTTAGTGCCGTTAAATGATTTCTTTAAACATTGTCGTAGCTGAAGGAATTTAGTTTTTTCTTACATCGTCTTAAGCAGCAACGTTCACAGATATCTCAAATAGGAAACATTATGAAGGTTGTAAAACAAACTTCCCACAGTTTGTATCAGGCTGATCTTTTGACTGATGACCATAGATGTTAAGTCCCATAGTGCTCAGAACCATTTGTATTTTGTTGATATTTTCGTCTGATAGCACTGGGTATGTATTTTGTCTGGGGTATCTCAAGTAGTGTTCCTGTAGCTGTGGGAGTCATTGGTTGAAAACGAGTTTAACACCAATTGGCACAGTACTGCTAAATATTCAAAATGATTATCAACCTAAGTCTGAGTTCATCCACAAACTGAGGCGTACTTACAATTTTGAAGCTAGACTGTGTATCCATGTCTTCCTTGAGTGGGCATTGGAAGGCGTTAACACACACGTATACAATATTATGAATACTTCGAACGCTATAGTTAACGTTGCTCTCATAAACTAATTTTTTAATTGTTCTTGGTCTTCAGCGGGCAGTATGTGTTGTAAATACAGTCTTACACAAAAAATTGTCCGCCGAGACGTTCACGTAAGGTGGACAATACAATCGTGCTCCCCTCAGAATTCTACGTCCAGCAATAGGCTCGACCTGGCAACATTGTAGACTGCGACACTTCCCGGAGGAAGTCTTGCCTGCAGTCTGAGTACATCACTCTTGACTACGACCTTAGTCTTGAGGTAAAACGAGAGACGAGCTCCTCTTGGTGCTGAAGCTATGAGTGCAATTCAATTGAATCTACAATATATTTCGCTTTGTGCCACTTTGGTAATAACAGATTGGTTCAACATCATTTTAGTGAGAGATTTCTCTGCCGACCGTCTGCCTCTGTACACTGCATGTGCCTGAGTTCTCTGGGACCCGTTTGCTGCCTACCGGCTGGGGCTGAGGCACTGCGCTGCCTCGTCTTTTGCCAACAAAGTCTGCTCCACTCCTCACTCTCGACTGAGTAATATATTTTAATGTTGTTGAGTGGTGACCTATAAAATCTGTCTATGATTTGTGTTTCACACTCTATTGCAACAGAGGCATAAAACTGTTTTTATTTGATGAGTATTTTATTACACTAGTATGTAATACATCACTGTGGCATATAATTAATTTCATTGTTTTTGCTCCAGTGCGCTGTAATTAAAGCACCACATCCTGTTCTTTTTCCTTTCTTCAAATAATTTATTTTGGTCATAGATTCATGTGTGTTATTCAAGGCACAGAGGGTAAATGCAATGTAATGTGTTTGGTTCTTTCTTTGATTCCCTATGGTAAATGGATGCGAAACATTGTGTCAATACCTTTCAGAACCTGCTCTATAGCTACTCATGCAAATTGCTTGTTTTGAGGTCTGTTGAGATTTGAACACTGTTCAATTGGATTGAAGGCGACAAAATTGCCCATATTTGAAGCTACCCAGAGAAAATGTAAGTTGCTAAGGCCGCTGTTAGCAAATGTCTGCAGAGAGTTCCTAATTGCTACTGTAAAAATTTAGCGTAGAGGCCCTATAGTAATCAAGAGGTCCATTTCTTCATACATATCACCTTGGCATGTGAGTCTTAAGTTAAGAACAATATTGAAATTCGTATCACTGACGGTCGATTCGAATTTCTTCAGTGACGTTTGTATTGCGAAGCAGCTTGACAGTCAGAAAACCGAGATCTATTGACCATTAACACAACTTACTGAGTCGAGCTACCAAAAGGAGTTGATGTGTAAAGATTTTCTTCCGATTTCGTTACAGATTTTTTTCTGGAAATTAGCAGCTCCATACAATAATTCCGAAAAATAAATCTTGCACAAGCTGGCCCCTATGACGGTTAGAACTGAGGATACGGAGAGGAATCGCGGGGTTTGGTTAATATGCAGCGTTTTCTCTTACCGGTTGTGTCAATCATTCAGGTGTATACTCTTCCATCACAATTAGTTTCCCACAAAATATATACGAATAAAACACTTACATGGTTACTTTGTGACAAAAGATTATTTCAGTACAATGAAAAGTCTTTGGAAGTCAACTTTGCCCACCTGTCACGAAAAGTAAGATAACAAACGCTTTGCACCTCGAAATCGATTGCCTCTATGTGCAGTCTTGTAGAATTACATGAACTGTACGAGAATGTAGACAAATGTTGGTGCGAATGGAAGCTAGAAAAACACAGTTAATTAATTACTCCGTGCCACGTAATAATCAATTCATTTGAAAAGTCGGAAGAGAAGAAACTAAAAATCATGCCCATTAAGACAAAAACTAAAGTGCAGATGCTCGCATTGTGCAATCTGCGCTTTTTTCCTCTTCAGATCTATACAAACAATGTATACTAACCAGCATATTCATTGCTTTCGTAATATTTCCTTCTTGTTTAGTCTTCCAATGATGAACTTGATCCACACCCATCAGTCACATTGTTTCTTTGTATCCTTTCATCTACTATCTTCGTGTGTTATTGCTTAGCGTTCAAAAAGCAAAATATGATGCATGCTCCCACGAGGTATTAGAACGAGGTCGCAAGAAGGCTGACGAATTATAATCAAAATACACTGAGAAGCCAATTTGCCTGTCGTCATGGTGTTAAGTGGAAAGAAATAGTTGGGTATTATTGCCTGCATCACCGGCATCCCGTTGTCGTCATCTCTTACTGAGATTTTCATATTACCCTAAACACAAGATGCCGAGATAAATGTGTATATTCTCCGTGACGAAACATCCCACATTCCATTCATCCTGATTCGTTCGTTACGGGCATCGGCAGCAGTGAGTGATAGGAAAGCTGTTGTGAGGTGACGAATAACAATAACAATGGTAGTAATAACAAATCAGTAAACAAGGATGTTTACTGCATTACAGACAACAGTTAACGATTAACAAAATAAACAAGAAAGGCTGAGTGTTTAATTGGCGCACTGCATAGGTGTTCTTACAACTTTGTTACTGAATTCTGCTCTGGCTGTTTGCAGAGAGAACAGAAAGAATCCTGTAGCCATACATATCGATAGTACAACGAGATTTTACCTATCAACTATCCTTGCTTTACATCACGAGGAGAACATGGCATCACCAAGCTGATATTTGAAATACATTTCTGTTTTCTCTCTTTGTCTCTCTCTCTCTTTTTCTTTTTATTAGTTGAGTAAAGCTTCGAGAAGTGCGAGTAATAAGCAAGTATGAATATAATCTATTTACAGTTATTTTCATCGGGATACATAAGGCAAAAATACACCTTTTAAATGTATTATTGCGTAATTCCAATTATTGGACTGACCTTTTCACATTAAAAATTCGGAGGCACCACGTCCTTGTATTTAGAAACCTGTACTTAATTTCTGGTTCTTTAATTATTCGCATTTTCTGCAAATGTGTATAAATGAAGAATAGAGACGTAGTAGGTTAATAATATTTGTTATATTTAAAAAGCTTCATCAGTTTTCACATTAAAAATTCGGAGGCTCCACGTCCTTGTATTTAGATACCTGTACTTCATTCTTGTTCACTAACTATTCGCATTTGTCGTAACCATCGTTTACGTATATGGTGTCGTTTTAAGCGTGTTATTCAAGCAAGCAATTGCGAGAACTAGTAGTGAAGGATACTGCTGAGGTGTTTTATACTCTCGCACTGTTGGCATTGTTTTGTGACGAACTGTATCTGTAAAAGTAGTACGCTGTCGTGTGTTTAATGTTGTATCACTGAAGTTAGTTAACTAAACAATACAGAGAATATTCTCAGTTAATAGAATTATTCTTATATATGTGACTTTTATCATTTGATGATTCGCTTTATTTTTTTATATTTTATATGGAAGATAATTTTTGACATCGCCAGGTAACAGTCGTTAAAAAAAACTACGTGCCAGCGGCGTTCTGAGCCCACGTCATCTGACCATTTGTCTGCTCTTTGAGTAACGTGGGAAATTCAAAGAAACTTGAACGAACCTTCTGCCGCTACATCTATACTCTGTAAGCCACTTTATCGTGTGTGGCGGAGGGTACTTTGTTCCATTCTCGAATAGTGCATGGGAAGAACGCCTTTCGGCAAACCTAATTAATCTAATTTTTTTCGTATTTTTGTGACGCTTCTATCTGAAAAAAATATATGGCGCACGACTATTCTTCGAATGTACGCTCTAAGAATTTCAACAGAAAACCTCTCTGTGACACACATCGACTCTTTTTTAATGTCTGTCAGTTGAATCTCGCGCTTGCCAGCGAAACGCGTCATTCTTCACTGCGCCTTCTTTCTCTTTTCTATCAACTGGTAGTGATCGAATACTGTTGGCCGGCCGCTGCGGTCGCGTGGATCTAGGCGCTTCTGTCCGAAACCACGCGGCTGCTACGGTCGCAGGTTCGATTCCTGTATCGGGCATGGATGCCTGTGATGTCCTTAGCTTAGTTATGCTTAAGTGGTTCTAAGTCTAGGTGACTGTTGACCCCAGATGTTAAGTCCCATAGTGCTTAGAGCCATTTGGAATACTGATGAGTGACACACAGGAATCGATCATTACAATGTTTTGGAAGCCACTTCTTTCGCTGATGAGTTAACGTTCTCTTCAGGTTGCCCCAACAGACCTCAGCTTGTCATCTGCTCGCTGTTATCAGGTATTTTCCATTTCTTCCTGTATCCCGCGGTTATTTCGCAGTGGCGCATTAGAAAAGTAATGGATATCTGGAATTACGCATTACATTTCTGTGTGATCAGAGTCACACATCTTCAATCCTTGGCAGGTCTTCCTGCATTAATTAAAGTTTCCTGGTGTTGCAAACTTTCCATAGACAACCAGCATCGTGTGCAAACAGCCTCGTAGGACTTCGTCATTATCGACTGCATCATTTACATACAGGGTGTAACAGGTATAAAAGCCCAGATAATTTTACATGTGATACCTTAATATGTCCAAACATCAACTTGTAAGTTGTTTCTTTTCTGCATCACACAGCCTTTCCACAAACACGTAACAAACTTAACAACCTAATGTTTTCTGCTTACAGTAACTACACCACCAAACGGACATCGCCAGTCACATAGATGACTCGTTTCGTGTCCATGCGTCCACACTTCAACACCTGACCTGCTGCCAAGGGGGAAATAGACATTAATGGATTGCTCTTGCCACCTATATTTGGCGGTACTAACCAGCCTATGAACAAACAAATTGTAATATCAACGAGAGGCGTTCAGTAAGCAATGCGACACATTTTTACAGCCGGTTTTCTTTGAAAAAATGCAGCATTTACTGTGGAACATTGTGGAATATTACCACTCCCTCCCCTATAGTTTCGTGTATTTCCTATAGGTCGCAGAGGTATAAGCAGCCATCAAAATATTTCAAATAGTAATCTCTCAGTGGGTTTCTTTTATTGGAATATCAGGGCATTGCTTACAGATGTCTATGGAGACCTGCCAGTGAACAAAAGCGTGGTGAGTCGTTGGGCGTTTCGGCTCTCATCATCGCAACAGTGTCACACAAGTCTGTCCGATCTTCCACTAGCCGGCTAGAAGCACACAGCCGTGACTCTTGCATTGCTGGCATGGGTTGATACTCTCATTCGAGGAGATTGACAGAGCACAATCAAACACCTCGCTACACAACTGGACGCCTCTGTTGGTAGTACTGAAACTCTGATCCACCAGTTGTGATATTCGAAGGTGTGGCGCCACCAGTTGTCTCACTGCCAAACTCTGTTGGTAGTACTGAAACTCTGATCCACCAGTTGTGATATTCGAAGGTGTGGCGCCACCAGTTGTCTCACTGCCAAACAGAAAACCATAAAGATCAATGAGGACCATCTGTGCAGAACTGCTTGACCGTTATGAGACTAACGGAAACAAACCAGGAATCAAGGGGGGGGGGGGGGGGGGGAGGGGCAGTACATCTCCTCTCCTCAGAAGAAAAAGTTCAAAGCAGCACCCGCAGTGGGTAAAGTCATGGCACGGTCTTCTGGCACTCTGAAGCGGTTGTTCTGTTTGATGTCCTCCCTCATTTTGCAACGTTCAACTCTGAACTGTACTGTGCTACCATTGGGAAACTGAAGAAACAACATCAGGATGTTCGTCACCACAAAAATGCAAACAATATTGTCCTTCTCCGTAACAATACAAGGACTCAAAATGACCGCGCAACCAAGAGGAACTCACAACAATTCATTGTTTCTTCTCATCCAGCCTCCAGCGCAGATCTTGCAAATTCCAAATTACATCTGTTTGGCCCAATGTAGGATGCACTCTGGCACTCTGCGTGAAGCAGTATGTTGATAATGGGGAGGTTACTGATGCAGGAAGACGTTGGCTGTGGAACCATGCGTGTATATAGGCCCTTCCAATGAGATAGCATGAGGCTACTGAAAGAAATTATGTTAAACACTACGATATTTGTAGCCAAAAGAGTGAAGAATAATATGGTGTATTGATATCAAGAGTAGAAAAATTGTTTTCAGAAAGAAAGTATTGCATTACTTATTAAATGTCCTTTCTATAGTTATTATATAATTTACACATTTTATGGGGCGATCTGATATTGTAACTTATAATATTAGAAACTAATATCCCTTGATTTGAAACAGTTTATTTGAAGACCAGTTTTTGACAATACCCATCAGTCATCCTCCGATCCTCAGATCTCCCAGAAACATAATTAAAAATCGTCTCATCGGTATACTGCGAAATTTCTGCAAATATAATAATAAAGCTATATACCGGTTTGCTTTATGTACTTTACAAACAAATGTGGAACTGTTATTGTGATTGTGTGTGTTCTCAGAACGTCGACTGAATCATGTATAATTATATTTCTGGGTGATCTGAGAATCCCAATATGACAGCTACTTATTGTCGAGTCTGGTGATGAAATAAACTATTTCACATTGAGCGATCTTGGCTTTTACTATTACAAACTATAATTACTAGTCTGCAAATGATGTATGTACTGATGTAATGCCTTTCAGCGCACCGTCCACAGTCACCAATAGAAATATCTTGAGTTACACCCGTTACACCCTGAATACTGAAACAGTAATGGCCCTGTAGAGCTCCCTTGAACCTTAAGCTATACGTTTGGAGCTATATCTGCCAGCACGTGCTGAACCATACTTCCGGTCCGCTACTCGACACGCTCCACTTTCTTCACTAAAGTACAGTGCTGGGCTGTACCGAAGGCGAGGGACACGGCGTTCAACTGGGCACCGTGTTCTTCGGCGCTCTGAATCTCCCGCACTATCATAGCGAGATGAATGTCGCTACATCCATGTTTGCGGATTTCCGTAGAAGGTGTTCCTGACGCACAAGATGGACATAACGCGTGACCGTAAAACATGCCCCACAATTCTACGACGAAATAACATCAGTGATATAGACCTACAGTTATGTGCGTTTTCTTGAAAACCAGATTGACCTGCCCTTTTCTCTGTCGAATAGTACCTTTCATTGCTCCAGCGACCTGCGATAGGCTGCTGTCGGAAGAGGAACTATCGTCTGTACTTAACTTGTCGAATGAATGTGTTCCCCTGTGTGATTTCTGTTCTAGAAGCATTAAAAATTTGCATGCAGTAAAGATATCCCTGGGTTCCTTCCGATATGTAAGTTCTCACCGCTCTGCGCGGTTGTAAGAAATTGATCCATTGGGGAAGCTTATATTGAAACAGAGCGATTATATGAAACTAGAAATGTTAAATTGATTTACTGCTTCTCGAATTCTTTACTTGTTAGTAAGTTGGTATCGCTAGAAGTGGTTGGAGGAACAGCAACATGATACAAAAAAGGCTAAAAAATTCGGAGTTAAGCTTTCTACGTTGAATACAGAAACAAAATTATTCGTACAGAGCCTTTCGGCAACATATAGATCGAAGCGATAAGTACGGGAATGGCAAAATTGTACGACCCGCCCTATGAATTTCACCGAGACACATCGTCCTCATTACATGCTTCCCTTTATCTTCAGATAATCAAAAGCAAGCGAGATATCCGTCTACAGCGGTGTGAAACAGAAAAGTGCGTGAACTGCAAAGAATAGGGATTGTTTCACGACAGAAACTTCAGTCGACAGGCAGCAGTCATCAAAGTCATTGCGGTGCTGAGCTACAGAATTTTCGCTTTGGCTTGACTAGTACAATGATTTGCCGTAGAAAAGACAGGATGCAGACAAAACGACAGCATAGTAATTGGCTCAGGCTGAGACACTTCGATATCGACCGTCGGGTTTAAGCTGTTATGTACTGGCGGGGCAAATGACATACGTGTGCGGAGCGATGGTTTGTTTTGTTTACGAGTGCTAGTAGTGACAGCTTATGACATGCTTGTAATATGTATTGGGTTCATAGAGAGCGTTGTAAATTCTGATGGTATGGGCACGTTTTTGAATCCACAAGTTTAGATAACGGAAAATAGAGAGTTTACGCTTCACTCTGCCATAGTCTAACATTGTTACTATCTGAAAGTTTATGCAACCCTATTTCCCCAAGAGACGACAAAGCAGCGGTAAATTTATAGTTCGATTTAATCATTTCTCTGGTTAATTACCTAAATAATTATTAAATTAGTATAAGACATGAAGTATTATGAGATACATGTAAATACGACTGAGTCTCCTTGATTCAGTGACATAAGCTACAACATAATTATAAAGCAATACTTTCGAATGGGTGTATAATTGTAGCTTACTCCATTGAAAACAAGGCCATACAAACACACATTTCATGCATGAGAATAACATATTTTTTCGTCTGTTCGTAATATACCAGACACTTTCCTTGACGCGTAACAACTTTTTATGGAACCTAATGCTTTACACAGTCTTACACTTCATCGGCTTTTCTACACTTAAATATCTTTGTAAATGTAATTACTTTAGTTGCAAAAGCGATGTATTGATGATTCTTGCCATTTGTGGCTCAGATGCAGCAACAACTGTGGAATTAGTTTCTTCTGTGTTGGCAAATAGTGTTATTGCTATTTTTTCTTTTATTGTCACATCTGTGTGGGTTTTGTCTCCAGCTACAAGTGTGTTAGCTTGTCTGATACATAAAATAATGTAGGTATTGCATTTCATACTGGTTTACTTCGTTCCATATTCACTGATTTGACTGGAATTGTAGCGAAGAAAACATACGTTTTTGAGCAAATATACGACGCCTTTCTGCAAAAGGTCAGGTCTGCTGCTGTTTAGTAGCACTTTTTCGGTTCTTAAGGAACACGACATTCTCAAGTAAATATCTTTAGGTTAGAAGAAAGTCGTAAATAAACAGTTCTGTGACACAACGATTCACACCTACTAGGGTTGATAAAAAACCTAAAAAATGTCAAATATACTGCTTTCTTCTTCTTGTTGCTGTAGTTAATTGCGGTGCACACGCTCCTGTTTGTAAAAACCATTCTACAGTCGCGACTGTAAATGTTCAACTGTGACTCTGCTTACACTCCGAATCAGCCAGAGCTTAAACATTATCTTTGATCTTATTATCATTATCTTAGCAACGAGAGTAAACAATGAGTAACAACATATGTGTACTTGGAATTATTTGTGAATGCATCTTCCTGTCGGAAGTTATTCTTCTCAATTTATTTAATGAACATTAATCGTAATACCACACAAATAAGGGGTCTAGTGAAGCAGGGGATACAACCCGTCGGCTTTGAACAATGACGTCATTCCTTAGTCATAGATAGTAATGTCTTTACTTCGAGGCATAGATAATAAAGCAGTTCTGTGTTCTAATAAGCGCTATCATTAAAATAATTGAATGTGAATCTAAAAGCGATCGTTTATCTATATTTCACTATTTTACCATATTTCACTTTCTTATTCCACCAATATGCCTCAGTAGCTGATAAGTGTTTTTTGGCTTATTAAAAAAAAATCTCACGAGATAGAATAAACTGATCCTAAGATACAGATGCTTCAGTAGCTGATAAGTGTTTTTTGGCTTTAAAAAAAAAATCTCACGAGATATAATAAACTGATCCTACTTCATTAAGCAATCAATAAGAAAACTAAACTAAAACATAACAGCTTTTGCTGTTGAAACCTAGTGCCATTATTCCCTATAGTGAACTAATTTACACTCACCAAAGCAACACGGATTTCTTCTCCTTCTTCCTGCAGCCGTTTCTGCAGTAGCTCCATAAAGAACTCGTCAAGGGTAAATTGACGGTCCTGTTGGAAAAGACATGTTTAGTTTTATGATGTCCAACGTGTGTAATAATAGAGAGTATATGCTATGTGCTAATATGTTCGAATGTAACAAAGAGTTACATTTAACGCGAATTACGCAACCTTCAGTTATTGGTTTTTTGGTTGGACAGTAAAGAGACTAAACTACATGGTCATCAGTCCCCATTTCCTTACTCAAAAGAGTCTCAGATTAAAACAATTCCGCAACAGAAAACTGGGAAAGTAAAAAAGTCGTGAAAGTAACTGGGAACATTACTCAAAGAGAAAACGGAAGAAGGAAGCTAAAGGGGCAAAACGTGCACTAAATGAAACAAATGCCGTAGAAAGTATTAAAAAATACAGCAGATGGCGTGGGCTGGCTGATCGCAAGAATAAAAAAGGATGAGCCAGCCACTATGAAACACACTAAAACCACAAGGCTAGAGAAACACAGATAGGGAAGAGACGAACACCAAGGCGAAAAAACAGCAAAGAAAGAGCGGGGAAGAGTTAAAAAGGAGAGAGGCTGAAACCCTGGCAGAGAAAGGCACAGGCGCATCCTTACACTGATGCATACAGTGATTCACTTTAATATCCAAGTAACGTCACTCTTCCCCACATCTCAGCAAATAGTAATTCTATCACATAACTAATATCCCATGATATCTAAGGTTTTGTAGGCGCGATTGATTAATGATATACTTCCGGGAATTTTGCTGTGTTTTTATTCCTATTTTGTGCATAATATTTCAACGACTGATGGAGCCGTCTTCTTCATGTCGTGTGGCGTTTCCGGACTGGTAGGAGTTCAGGCAGTGAGTGCACGTAACAGCAAAACTCGCTGCACCCGAGGAAGACGCCTGGGATGATCATCGAAGAATTGTGCACAAAATACGAACAATAACTCGGCAAAATACCCGGAAGCAGAGCATTAACTAGTATCACGTTCGTGAGTGAGTAATAATATGAACAGGAAACGAAAAATACACTTTGAAACGAAACGCTATTATTCTATATACGGTTGTAATTTATACTCACCGGAGCAGCACGGATTACTTCTTGTTCCTGCAGCCGTTTCTGCAGCAGCTCGACAAAGAACACGTCAAGTGTAAACTGACGCTCCTGTTGGAAAATAACTTATTAGTTATATCATAAAGAATACTTTTATAATTCAGATATAGCGCTACTTCTTAATATGTACGGGTGTTACGGATTGTACAACTTGTTAAGAATGTATGGGCATGTAGATAGCGATAGTGAGTATGCATTGGTTGACAGTAATGCTATGGGCGAACTGTTAAGCTGGAACGACAGAGAGCTTCAGAGGAATTATTCAAGGTACAGCGTCGCCATGACCTTTTTATTCTCTATTCTGGTGTGTTATTTCTCTGGAAAGGAATGCAAGTGGGACTGTGACAATTTTTACTGACAGTTCCAGTTTCTCTATTCTCTGACTCCTCCGAAAACAACATTAGGCTTCGAAGTCTGAAATTCACGAATACATTTCCTTTGGTTATCAGGTATTAATCCCAGTTCGCAGGGAACTCGTAGAGCAGCCAGATGGTTTGCAATGTTGTCTTCAGCCGGTCACTTGTCTTGAACGTATATTATGTGAAGCTCTGCTCTTACAAGAAATTTCAGCATAATTCTCTACAACTTACTAGGGCCTTTTCCATTCTCAAGCACCTCCGTATCAGCATCATAGTTCAGGCATGCTTAACTAATGCCAGACACAACTTCCTGTTTGGTTAGTGTTAATTTTAATGGCCGTCAGTAGTGCTGATGCAACCATTTAATCGGCATTTGACTAGACTATCAACTTCGTCTTATCTAATGCCAGAAGTGGGGATGCAATATGCTAGTAACATGGAGGAGAGAAGCAGGAGCCTGTGGGGTGTGCGGAAAACGGCAATCAATCATGCAGCCAAGGAGGCCTGTGAGCAACCAATCCATCGAGACAACGTGCCATTGTCCTGCAAGTGAGAAAGACATACGACTGTTGGAATAGGTGTGACTGCCCAGTCAGACCAAGTCCGACCTTATACATATAACTTTCACACAATGGAGTTACTCTGACTCCTATCCGCTTAGGATACATATCTAACCAATGTCTTCATAGTCTGGTGAGAAGACAGTTAAACCTGTAACGGCTGTGACGTAAATATTCTTATACGCCATATTTTCTGTGCACGTTGTCTTTTGATCAGAAGGCGAAGTGAATTTAAGAGGAGACCAGCCATTTATTTTACTTGAAGTCGAGACATGGTAAATTTTAAAAATTTTGTGTATCTCTGAAGACGAGGTTGAAGGCTTTGGTGTGTTGCTGAGTGACAAACAAATTCCATTTCCCTCCAGCGATGAAGAAATCTATACATTCGCAAGTGACGTTCATGTATGGCTGTATTTTGGATGCGGTCACGAAAACTGACAATGATCCCTCCATTTCTGCAGCCAGTGAAGCCTATCTGTTGAGTGTGACGTGGCGGTCGGTCAGTACCGTTGGGCCTTCAGAGTCTCGTTCTGACGTAATAAGTTTCTTAGTTGGTAGTTTAGATCATTCTACTAAACTAGTGAAACGCAATCACTTTTATTAAAAGGTATCGAAATGGTATTAAATATAATTTTTGTAATTGTGTGTGTGTGTGTGTGTGTGTGTGTGTGTGTGTGTGTGTGTGTGTGTGGGTGGGTGGGTGGGTGGGTGGGTGGGTGTGGGTGTGGGCGGGTGGGTGGGTGTAGTCGCGCGTGCTTGCGTGCTTATGCGTATGTAAATAAGGTTTTTAGACACTTTTTACATTTTAATTCTTAGTTGAATTTTTACTGTTTTAGCACATTTAACCTCACTCTTCCCATAAACGTACTGCTTTCTTGCACGGGAACAAACACACAATCGTCATAGTCAGTAGCTAGTAGAGGTTCCTGTCTTAGATGTATTATTCGTAATGAATTGTCACATGGGATGTTTATAGCGAACCGCAGATTCATTTACAGTAAATCGTGACAGTCTGTAATACATGTTGACCACCCTATCGACAATGAAGTAGCTCTAAAACTTTAGTGCTTTGCTTATTATGATATCAGTAATGCAACGTGACGTGGCTCACCTCAGAGGCATGTCGAGCAGCGACCAAGGTCTTGTCCAGTCGCAGACATTCGTCTTTCTCCCCTCCCACACACCGGGAAAAAAACGCCTTGAGTCGTCGGAACATTGCTGAAACGATAACTGGCAGCATGTTAGATACGACCAGACCGTGTCCACGAGTAAATCTTATTGCGGTGTCTCACAATCTATCGCAAGGAAAAACTTGAGACCTTGATGTCATGTCTTTAAATTTAACTAATGTAAAAATAAGAGCTGTCAGTGTTACAAACGATATATAACATCCAGATCGATGGTCAGGATTTTTTTATTTGAATTTTCTTTTACTGTTTCCTAATAAATGAAACGAAAATAACTCTAGTTCTTCGATGACAGCCAAAGTTGTGCTCATAACGTGGTACATTTATTCTGCAATGAATAATTTTCTTTCGATAGCAGTTATTTAAAGCTATCACTATTAGACAGTGCAACGCTACACTAGTTTCAGATGTACGCCAAGTATAGTTATTTAAACTTCGCGATTGGACAGACATTACGCCGCCATTTGATTACTACCCTACGTTGGTTCAATATAGCACTGTGAGGCAGGATCGGTAATTTAATTAGTGTGTACTTAAGTGAACAACTTGTTTGTGATATGAAATTACTGGTAAATAATCTATGCAACAGTGTGATGGTTTAAATCCCAAATCGCTTCCCAGTGTCTGAGGAGATTAAGATTTTTGCAAATACCCGTTGTCTGAGTCAATGTATTCTCACCGGGCTGTGCCTTTCCTTCTTTATGGCAGAGTCGTCAACAACCTAAGTTCAACAATAAACCTAGAATCATTCTCCAGCGCTAAGTGAACTAAACAACAACACGTACGACGTAAGAACCATATTTGGGTTGAAATTTTCACAGCGATATTTGAATGAAGAACACACATGGGCAGCTTATACACTCCCAACGTAATTAACATTTAACGATCCTCCACGATATTAATTTAATTTCCTTGATTAACAGAAAGAGAAAATACATTTGCTATGGTGCTATGTCAACTTATTATGACCCTACGCGGCTGGAACTTGTTTACGTATTGTCTTCTTCACAGAAGGTAGAACGTAACAGATTTGGTGACAGAGGTAGGTGATGCCGTTCTCGTTGTGAAACTAAATAATAAATTTGAGAATGGCGATTCCAGAAAATGAAATTGTCAAAACCTCCGCAAAGAAATCTGTGCCTACAAGTCAAGCTCTGTCGTAAACTTTTTAGCTGCATTACGTATTGAAACAATGTACTGGAATGTGAATGAAACTGTTTTTTTTTTTTTCCTTACATTGCGCCTCGCTTTGAAGCTGGGCGTTCGCTTTGTTCAAAGCTTCTACAAATCCTCAAGAACTTTAAAATGTTTCGTTATTTAAACTCGAAACACAAAGTGTAGCAGTGCAATATATGAAAACTGGACCTCCTTTAATTCAACAACTCAGACAGTGAATTTGTATCGTTATTTCAAGTGCTCGAGTGAATACGGATGTAACTGCTAGGCAACAGTCAACGGTAACATAGCATTGGTGTTAGCATACCGTGTGATCAACATTAAATAGCAACCCCAGTAATAGCAACCCCAACAAATAGAGAGCACATCATTTTATAGGAACGTCGATATCAATAGGTAAACAAGCATTGCAGTAAAATTTTAAGTAATTTAAATCTATATAAGACGAAATAATCATGCCTTGCTATTGAAGGATATACAGCAGTGTCTAAAGGCCGGCCGAAGTGGCCGCGCGGTTCTGGCGCTGCAGACTGGAACCGCGAGACCGCTATGGTCGCAGGTTCGAATCCTGCCTCGGGCATGGATGTGTGTGATGTCCTTAGGTTAGTTAGGTTTAACTAGTTCTAAGTTCTAGGGGACTAATGACCTCAGCAGTTGAGTCCCATAGTGCTCAGAGCCATTTGAAGTGTCTAAAGGCTGAAAGCGCCCGAATAGCTAATAAACTCACAAAGAATTTACCAATTAAAAATACTACAAGCAGAATGAGATTCTCACTCTGCAGCCAAGTGTGTGCTGATATGAAACTTTCTGGCAGATTAAAACTTTAGAATAAACCGAAAGATAATAAGAACAAACAACTGGAATCACACTACAAATGGAAATAAATAGCTCAAAAACAGAAAACCAATAAGTCATCAATAAATACAAAAAACCCGATACAATTCAGCTAAACAAATAATACGAAAAAATGGCTCAAATGGCTCTGAGCACTATGGGACTTAACTACTGAGGTCATCAGTCCCCTAGAACTTAGAACTACTTAAACCTAACTAACCTAAGGACATCACACACATTCATGACCGAGGCAAGATTCGAACCTGCGACCGTATCGGTCGCGCATTTCCAGAGTGTAGCGCCTAGAACCGCTCGGCCACCCCAAATACGAGCAACAACAAAAAAACAACAATTATGCATAACACTACAAATTGTGCCTGTTAGGAACAACGGATTTCATAAGCGCAGCGTCTCAAAGGGTCACATTCGAAAAATGGCCAAACATTCGTAAATTAAAAAATTATGAATAACGTTACCACTCGTTTCACTCACTACCTTTTGAAAATGCACTTTTGTTATGGCTAACCTCACCCCCGACGAACTTCCCACATTAAAAAGACAGCTAAATAACTATAAGAATCAAATGATAATCATAATCACTAATCGTTTCACTCACAAAAATTTATGCTCTGAACGTCCTGCCTACCCTTACCCTGGGAAATCGTGCGATATGCAGAAAGAAACAGACAAATATTTGCCAGAAAACAGAATAAAAATTTAATCGTTACTGGTTTCTCCACGGCAGTTTAATCTGTGGTCTCAAGTTCCACCCAAACCAAACCCTCGTATGTCGCGTCGTATTTGGAATAACAGCATAGTTTACAGGCATCAATGATTTCACTGGTAAGTAACACAACCACAGGCTAACCTTTAATAGCAGTCCGACTGCACCCAATTCAACACAAAGTCATGACGTCACATAGGATGTTGAGGGTCAAAGCAAACGAGTGAAAAAGGATATTGCGCTTGAGACGTTTGCCATTGTGGAACCAAGAAATTAGTTTGATAATACAAGATGAAAGCGCAAGAACTACGCCAAAAAAGTAAGTATAGAGGTCCGCCTGAAAAAGCAAGCACTTAATATTTGAATCTCCATGAAAAATTGACATAAAATGCTGTTTCACGTTAAATACTTCAGGTTCTGTAATCACGTCACACTCCGCCACACGCCTCAATCTGCTAGTGCATGAACTACGCCAAATAGAAAGTATAGAAATCTGTCTGAAAAAGCAAGCACTTAATATTTGAATCTCCATGAAAAATTGAAATAAAATGGTGGTCGACGTTATATAATGTCAGTAACATCAGGTTCTGTAATCACATCACACTGTAGCACATGCTTCAACCTGCTGTTATTTCTCCACTAAGTACACAGACAATTAAAAGTTTCTACGATATTCTAACTACCGATGAATCCGCAAGGTAAATAAATAATTGACAGATACGCGAATGGCTCATACCTCTTGCGGGTACAATGCTCCTCGCTTCTGAAGCTGGGCGTTCGCTTCGCTCAAAGCTTCTAAAGCTCCCTAAGAACTTTAAAATGTTTCGATGGTTGTTCTCGAAACACTAAATTCACTCTATAACACTTGAATCAAAGCTGAAGCTTCTTTCACTCAATAACTCAAACAGCGAATTCAGATAGGCACTTCTAGTACTCGAGAGAATACGGAAGTAATTGCTATGCAACGGTACTCGACGGTTTAGATGACATAGCATTGTTGTTAGCATATCCTGTGACCAACATAGAGACAACAGAGCACAACATTTTATAGGAACGACGACAGAAACGGCTAAACGACCACTGAAATAAAATGTTTAGTAAGATAAATATATGTTGCAGCTTTTCAGATTATAGCATCGCTTCTAAGCGACGTCGCACGCTCGTATCCTCGATCCCGCATTAACGTAATATGTTCAAATGTTTTCCCACTCTCAAAAAGCGCAGCGAACAGTCACCATTTTTCTATGTCTGTTTGTGCAATACCACAAACAAATTTTCTGATGTATTAAGTTCCTATATCTTTCGCTGAATCTCTCCGTCACGAAAATGGAAGATTTGTCACTGAGACGGATCACATGAACAGTACGTAATTTTATCCCACATACACTGACGGAGCTGAAACAACCCAGTAGCACCACTGTGAGAATGCAAATCATGTTTGTTTTAAATACACACTGAAAATTCCGTGAGCGGTAGTTACCTTTGCGATTGAACGAGGTGAGTTGAGAGACATTTATCAGCTCCACAGCCAGTAAGAATGAGGCAATGTAGAAGGGGTACGAAAAGCTGGATGTTCCTTCTGCGATATTGCGGTCTGGGGTGCGATTTCGTATGAGAGCACGAGCGCCCTTGTGGTCATTCCATGAACCTTGACTGCAATACTGTACGTCAGTCTGCTGATTCGAATTGTCATGGTGCCAGTCATGAACAGCATTCCATGGTGTGTTGTCCAAGACGATAAGGCTCTCTCACATACAGCTGTTGTAACCCAAAGCGCTCTACTGAATGTCGACAAGTTGCTTTGGCCTGCTCGATCACCAGATATGTCTCTAGTCGAGCAATACCGGACATCATTGGACAACAATTCCGGCGTCATTCTGCGACCAGGATTATCCGTCCGTGTCTTGGCCGACCAATACCAGAAGGCGTGGAACTCTGTCCCACAAACTGACATCCGGCATCTGTATTACGTAATGCATTCACGTTTGCACGCTTGGGTTCAACATTCTGGCGGTTAAACCTTTTATTAATGTACCGTATATTACATTTCCCATGACTTACCTAGCGCTTACATTAGACTGTGCTCTAGCATTGTTAATTACTTAAATATATTACCTAGACAAATGTATTCCCGGAATTCCTTTAATCTACACTAATTGCTTTTTGGTGATGAGATGTTTTTTCCGCCAGTTTATTTTAAAACTTTATTAATATATCTAGCTTATAAAATGAAGGTATGATTCGTTTTATATGTTTCAGTTGGTATTATCCTGAAAAGAACCATTTCAGGGAGCAAACTTTCATTGGCTAACCCAGCCAGGCTGGCTTCGAGAACAAAGGCCTAAAATTTCGCTTTGAAAGCGAGTCTTGCACCCTGGAAATTTTTCTCGAGCTACCATGCGGAGGAATACTGTCAAGAAAGAAAGGTACTGCGTAGGTTCTCTGTCAGTCATTCCCTGAGTTGTCGAAGCCTCTCTGTGTCTCGATATTTTTATTGCCACATGAGAGATCCTATGAAGATGATACTATCGACACGTCATTAAATATAGGGAAATACGGTGTAGAGAGGAATGTAAACTGCAAAACGTTTCAAGGACAGAATACAAGATATCGCCAGCACACCAGAAGCAGAAACGAAGTAGTCAGTAGAGTTACGAAGTCGGAATGTCACAGAGCAGTGCTTTCTCTTTCGCCGTCCCACGCCACCAGTTTCAGGTAAGGCGAGGTCTGATCATAGATAAGCCAATCACAACAGTTGACATGGTACTAAAGACGGAAAAACTGCTTTTTTGAGCTCGTACTACTCACGTATAATAATTTACATAGTAGCTTGATAGCTGAGTAGCTAGGCTCAAGTGTGATGTAACGTGTATTTAAGTTACTTCACTCAGGCCAAATCTGGGACATTTTCTTGAGGTAACCTTCACCTGACTCAACGTTGCACCCATTCAGTTAGAGCATACGATGATGGAAATGAGAAAACTGTCATCTCTATAATCATGGTGCCATGAACACCCTTTTCAGTAACATTTTTACTTGTAATTGAATGTCAATTCTGACGGTTTTGAACTGAATGTACACTTAGTCCCCAGAAACTGACAGGTGTAACAAATATACGTTTAGGAAAGATTAGTCACTTCAAGTGGTGGGTCGCCATCTTTCACTCTCCCGCTCTTTGTAGTAACTCATTTGACTAACTACTGCTAACAAGGTGAACCAACAGCCAATACGATCTTCCGGCGGCGCCTGGCAAGGGGAGAAGAGTAAGATGAGAGCAGTGTCGACACGTAGTTAAGAAAATGTTGCCAGCTCTTCCAGCTTATATAACGCAGCACCTGCAACAGGAGTCCTGAACGATTAACAGGGATATGTGAACTAGTGAGGGCATCACGTAAATACCTAAGTCGACTGCTGCTGCAAATACTACGCAATTGGTAAATGTAGACAGCATGTACATGGGCGAGTAGAGTTTGCCATCTGCAATGAGATATAACGAAACAATCCTGAAATGCGAAATAAAAAAAAGGAATTTTTTTCATCTGAAACACTCTCTGCATAAATTATTAACTGCAAAGCAAATTTAGTTGAGTACGGAAAAGTTAAAATAATTTAATGTAAGACCCGTTTGTAAAGAACGCCTAAAATGTGAATAATCGATCAGTAGTCGCATTCACCCAACCTAAGTAATTATACCTTCATCAAGTAACGGCGAATTTTGAACCTTTCCAACAAAGAAATTCCTAAAAACAGTAGTTGCCTACACAGCTAATGCAAATCGTAACTGTAATTGGATAAGAATAGAAAAGTTATCTATATGGCAGGCGATGTCGATTTAGTGGTGTAGTTGCTGCCAAGCAGAAAACATCAAGTTGTAAAGTTTTGTTACGTGTTTGTGAAAAGACTGTGTGATGCAGAGAAGAAACAACTCACAAGTTGATGTGTGGACATATTAAGGTATCACATGTAAAATTATCTGGGCTTTTATACCTGTTACACCCTGTATGTAAATGATGCAGTCGATAATGACGAAAGTTCTACGAGGCTGTTTGCAGACGATGCTGGTAGTCTATGGAAAGGCTGCAACACCAGGGAACTGTATGTAAATGCAGGAAGACATGCAAAGGATTGACGATTGGTGTAACTGACTCTGATCACAATCGAATGTAATGTGTAATTCCAGATACCCATTGCTTTTTTATTGCACCACTGGCAATAAATCACTAGATACGAGAAGAACCGAACGAATACCTGAGAATAGCAAACAGATGACAAGCTGAGACCTATTGTAGCAACCTGAAGAGAATGTTAACTCATCCGTGAAAGAAGTGGCTTTCAAAACATTTTCATTTGCTGTATATCGTTCATCAATATTAGACCATTACCAGTTGCTAGAAAAGAGAAAGAAGATGCAGTGAAAAGCGATGCGTTTTGTTGGTAATTACGAGATTTAACTGAATTACTTAGCAAATTGAAGTGGCAAACATTATAAAATAGTTGTTGTGTGTTACAGAGAGGTTTTCTGTTGAAGTTCTGAGAGCGTACATTCAAACAATAGTCGTGTCCCATATTTGTTTCAGATAGAAGTGCCTCGAAAGGACGAAAAAGTTAGAGAAATTTGATTTGCCACAAGGCGTTCTTCGCACGCGCTATTCTAGAATGGATCAAAGAAAGAGAGAAATGATACATGTGCCACAAGTACCCTCCGCCACACATGATAAAGTGACTTACAGAGTATAGATTTAGCGGCAGATGGTCCGTTCAAGTTTCTTAGAATTTCCCGCGTTTCACAAAGAGCAGACGAATGGTCAAATGACGTGGGCTCTGAACGCCACTGGCACGTAGTTTAGTTTAACGAATGTTACCTAGCGATGTCCAAAATTATCTTCCATACTTCAACTGTAGTATAAAATATAAAAAACTAAAGTGAATCGCCAAATGAGAAAAATCACATATATAAGAATAATGTTATTAACTGAGAATATTCTCTGTATTGGTTAGTTTAGTAATTACAATGATACATAATTAAACACTCGACACCGTACTACTTTTAAAGATTCAGTTTGTCACAAAACAATCCCAGCAGGCTGAGAGTATAAAACATCTCGCAGTGTCCTTCACAAGTAGTTCTCGCAATTCCTTGGTTGAATAATACGCGTAAAACCATACCACATATGTAAATAATCGTAAGAGAAAATGCGAACAATTAGTGTACAAGAAATGAAGTACAGGTTTCTAAATACGATGATGTGGTGCCCCCGAATGTTTAATGCTAAAACTCTTGAAGCTTTTTGAATAAAACAAATGCTATTAACATTCTACCCCTTTATTCTTCATTTATACATATTTGCAACCCTCTGCCACTAGAGGTCTCCAAATTGTAGCGAGTTAAATGCCGCTGTGTAACGGGTCTACGTCTGTGCTGAGAAATAGCCTGCTGTAATCGAACTTCGAATTACAAGAGTTCGTCGAAACAAGAGCAACCTCTCTTTCAGCATGGCAATGTCATACCACACGAAATCGCTGCGACTTCTACATCAATTTGAGGCCTTGGCTTCCCTGTCATCGATCATCCTACATAGAGTTCCCACTTGGCCCAATTTGATTTTCATATGTTTCCATAACTTAAAAAAAACCTTCGACAATCCCAATTTCATAGTGACAAAGCGGTGCAAGGGGAGGTGATGTTACTCGGTGAACAAACCAAACATTCTACAGTGACGCTATCAAAAAACTGATCTCCCTGCCGACGTTGGATAAGCAGCTGCAGCAACAAGTCGTATACTCTTAGCTCACTTATTTGTTACGTAGTTTAATTCTTAATTTCTTTGCGTAGTTTAATTCATAAATTTCGGGCGTATTGTAGTATTTGAGAGTTGCAGCATCGCGTTTTAGTACCTGAATAGTGTAAAATCGCGTAGTCTCCTTCCGCCGCCGGGTAGTGTGTCAGCAGTGCACAAGTAGCAGCATTACTGCATTTACTAGGCAATCTTGTATTTTAATCACCGTTTAAATTTTGTGTCGAATTGTTTGTGCTCTCTGTAGATTAGTTCAGACGTTCTTTGCACAACAGTTTTTAGCATGGATAGGGACTGCAACTGCTGTGTTCGGATGCTGGCTGACTTGGCATCCCTTCGCTCCCAGCTTCAGGCAGTGTTGGCTTCGGTCACACAGCTTGAGGCTGTTGCCAATGGGCATCACTGTGGGGGTCCGGATGGGGGTTTGTCGGGGAGGGCCAGCTCGTCCCACGCATCCCGCGATCGGACTAAGACTGTGGCTGCCCGGGATACTGCCCACATTGAGGCTGATCCCTCACCTGTGGTAGAGTGGGAGGTCGTCTCGAGGTGTGGCAGGGGGCGAAAGACATTCTGGAGGGCTCAATGGAAGGCCTCTCCAGTTTGTATGACGAACCGGTTTCAGGCTCTGTCTCAGGCTGATACTGATCTTCGGCCTGACATGGCTGCTTGTCTTGTTCCAGATGTTGCCCCTCAGTCTGCAAGATCCGGGCGGTCGCAGACGGTGGGCTTACTGGTAGTTGAGAGCTCCAACGTCAGGCGCGTAATGGGGCCCCTTAGGGATATGGCAGCAAGAGAGGGGAAGAAAACCAATGTGCACTCCGTGTGCATACCGGGGGGAGTCATTCCAGATGTGGAAAGGGTCCTTCCGGATGCCATGAAGGGTACAGGGTGCACCCATCTGCAGGTGGTCGCTCATGTCGGCACCAATGATGTGTGTCGCTATGGATCAGAGGAAATCCTCTCTGGCTTCCGGCGGCTATCTGATTTGGTGAAGACTGCCAGTCTCGCTAGCGGTATGAAAGCAGAACTCACCATCTGACTGCGGACCTTTGGTACAGAGCCGAGTGGAGGGTCTGAATCAGAGACTGAGACGGTTCTGCGACCGTGTGGGCTGCAGATTCCTCGACTTGCGCCATAGGGTGGTGGGGTTCCGGGTTCCGCTGAATAGGTCAGGAGTCCACTACACGCAACAAGCGGCTACACGGGTAGCAGGGGTTGTGTGGCGTGGGCTGGGCGGTTTTTTAGGTTAGATGGCCTCGGGCAAGTACAGAAAGGGCTGCAGCCTCAAAGGGTGCGGGGCAAAGTCAGGACATGCGGGGGCCAAGCAGCAATCGGTATTGTAATTGTAAACTGTCGAAGCTGCATCGGTTAAGTACCGGAACTTCAAGCGCTGATAGAAAGCACCGAAGCTGAAATCGTTATCGGTACAGAAAGCTGGCTGAAGCCAGAGATAAACTCTGCCGAAATTTTTACAAAGGCACAGACGGTGTTTAGAAAGGATAGATTGCATGCAACTGGTGGTGGCGTGTTTGTCGCTGTTAGTAGTAGTTTATCCTATAGTGAAGTAGAAGTGGATAGTTCCTGTGAATTATTATGAGTGGAGGTTACACTCAACAACCGAGCTAGGTTAATAGTTGGCTCCTTTTACCGACCTCCCGACTCAGCAGCATTAGTGGCAGAACAACTGAGAGAAAATTTGGAATACATTTCACATAAATTTCCTCAGTGTGTTATAGTCTTAGGTGGAGATTTCAATTTACCAGATATAGAGTGCAACACTCAAATGTTTAGGACGGGTTGTAGGGACAGAGCATCGAGTGACATTATACTGAGTGCATTATCCGAAAACTACCTCGAGCAATTAAACAGAGAACCGACTCGTGGAGATAACATCTTGGACCTACTGATAACAAACAGACCCGAACTTTTCGACTCTGTAAGTGCAGAACAAGGAATCAGTGATCACAAGGCCGTTGCAGCATCCCTGAATATGGAAGTTAATAGGAATATAAAAAAAGGCAGGAAGGTTTATCTGTTTAGCAAGAGTAATAGAAGGCAGATTTCAGACTACCTAACAGATCAAAACGAAAATTTCTGTTCCGACACTGACAATGTTGAGAAACAACTACAATCGCTTAGTAGTGGAAAGGCGTCACGATCAGATGAGATATCTACAAGAGTCTAGAAAGATTATGTGAAAGAACTTACCCCACTTCTAGTAGTAAATTATTGTAGATCGCTTGAACATCTAAAGGTACCTAGCGACTGGAAGGAAGTGCAGGTCACTCCCGTTTGTAAGAAGGATCTTAGGACAGATGCACGCAATTATATAACTATATCGTTGACGTCAATATTTTGTAGAATTATGGAACATCTTTCAACTCAAGAATTACTACGTTTTCGGTGAATGAAAATCTCCTCTGTGAAAATGATCATGGATTCAGGAAACAGAGGTCCTGCGAAACTGATCTCGACTTGTTCCTCCATGAGATACACAGTGCCGTAGGCAATGTGCTCATGTTGATGCCGTGTTCCTTGACTTCAGGAAGGCATTTGACACCGTCCCGCACTGCCATTTGGTGAAGAAAGAAGAGTTTATCGAGTATCGGAGCAGATTTGCGACTATATTCTGGACTTAGTTGCAGATAGAACTCAGCATGTCACTCTTAACGGAACAAAATCGACAGATGTAAAGGTAATTCTCGGAGTACCCAAAGGAAGTGTGATAAAACCGTTACTGTTTACACCATACATAAATGAAATAATAGAAAGCGTTGGATGCTCTTGAAGGCTGTTTCCAAATGATGCGGTAGTCTGTAACAAAGCAGCAACGTCAGAAGATAATAATGATAAGCAGAATAACCCCAGAGAATTAATGGACAGAGCAGGTTCGGACAATTGACACCGAACTTGAATGAATATAACATACTGCACGTAAATCTTGACTCAGGCTCAGGCAGCTGACAACGAACTTGAATAAGCATAACATACTGCACATACATAAGAAAAGAAATTCCTACTGTACGCCTACGCTGGAAACAGTGAGTACTGTAAAATATCTATACGCTGGAAGAGATGGCAACATTATCTTAACTGCAGGCTCAGGCAGTTGACACCGAACTTTAATAAATGTAACGTACTGCACATACATAGGAAAAGAAATTCCTATTGTATGACTACACTGGAAACAGTGTGTTTTGTAAAATATCTAGAATGAACTGTTGAGAGCGACGTTAAGTGGAATGACCACATAAAATAAAATGAGAAAATCAGATGCCAGGCTCAGGTTTATAGTAAGAATCTTAAGGAAATGTAACTCACCCACGCAGGAAGTAGTTTATAAGCCGCTTGTTCGACCGATTCTTGAGTACTGTTCATCTGTCTGGGGTCCCTGTCAGGTAGGACTGATAGAAGAGATAGAGAAGATCCAATGAAGAGCGGTGTGTTTCGTCAAGGGATCGCTTAACCGGCGCGAGAGCGCTACGCAGTTGCTAAACGAATTCTTTTGGCAGATGTTACATGACATGCATTTTGCATCATGGAGAGATATACCATTGAAATCTCGAGAGAGCACTTTCCGGGAAGAGTCGGACAATATATTACTTCCCCCCACTTTCGTCTCGCGTAATGACCACGGGGAGAAAATTCCAGAAATTAGAGTCAATACTGAAGCTTACGGATAATAATTCTTTCCAAGTGGTAATGGGTAGTGGAACAGGGTTGGACGGCTCAGTTAGTGGTTGAAAAAGTACCGTCTGCCATACACCATTAGGTGGCTTGCGGAGTATGACGTAGATATACATGAGAGCCGACATGTATTTCACGAGCTTACCTGTTCCGCTTCATGACGCTCTATTCCCACTAGCGGCACACGACTCGGTAAGGGCACAGTGGCTCGTCTCAGCTTAGCAGACAGATCAGATGAGAGTTCAACAGGCTCCTGGCAGCTCACAGTGTACAGTTCAAGTCTTAATCTAGTGAAATCCTGACAGCACTATATGTACACACTACTGATCGCGTGCTAAATGGACAGCACTGCATAAAATTCCAAAAGTCTCGCTGGATATCAAGTTACAAGAACCCACCAATAAGATCTCCAGATGCTCAGATCACTTCCTTTTGCGTTTGGGAAAATATCTTATTCAGCTAACATAAAGACACGGATATTGCTATATTTAACATACATTCACTGCGTCTGCTTGTGGTACTAATAGCACACCCCAGATTCTTTGAAAAATGGCAGTACCATGTACAAAACAACGTCACATTGATGATTACTTTACAAATGAATTCACGGGTCAAATATTTGAGTTCAAGCAGGTAAATGAAAAAGTGCTTATGAAAGGTTCGATATTACGCTTAAAATTTCTTGGAAGTAGCTATATGTTCTCATTATGAAGCACTGAATAAAAATTGTATGGGTAATTTGCACCCCATTTCAAACAAAATCATGTTTATGACGCTGTATCTCCCGAATTATATGTATGACGTAATTTTTCAGGTTCATTCAGTGGTATATATGGATACTGTCTCCTAAATGTCTTGGCTTCGGTAGTAGAGAAGTAATAAATCAAAACGTTATACCTGATGCTGATTTGCAAGATCTAAGTTCTTTTACGTACACTGTAGTCCGTACAGAGTGAGGAAAATTATTCGTAATAACGTTGTTGAGAGTCAGACCCACAGGGGTCGCAAATCGAAAGGTCGACTATACATTTCGCACTTCAAGAGTTTCCTTGAATGCATGACAACTACTTTCATAATTCTGGGCTAGCGCGGAAGGAAGAAGGAGACGAATATTTGTGGACCACTTGTGGATGGTGTTTAAATAGTTGAGGGAGTATTGTAAGATAATCAGACGTTGGATGAGTGCCTTGTAAGGACAAGTTGCGTGTTGTAGTTAATATTTGATGCCAGTAGTGAGATGCACTGCGCATTTATAACCGGTAGGTATGGAGTGCCAAGGTAATTGGATTTAGCCAGATAAGATGGAGCGTTGTGCCAATTAGGGTTGTTAGTGTAAAATACACTTGTAGTATTACGCAGCAAGCGGCTGTATAATAACATACCACGTTAGGTATAGGTACACGAGATCAAGAAACCGAAGACGCAGGACTTGCTTCACTATTCTGTACGTTCTGTTCAAAGGTGATGCGACTATCATCCGCTGGAAGTCCACTTTCGTGACGTTAAAAGAGTTCTACAGCAATACGAATACAGCCCGTGGCTGCAATGATTTGGTGAGGAACACCTAATGTAAAAAATGGACGTAACACGATCTCACATATGCAGGTATGGTAACTAAAATACGTAAATATTTTGCAATTGTAATGAATATCATGATAGAAGCTTATGCTTTGTTATAGCATCAACCTTATTCTCATGTATCCTTGTGTGTTTCATAAAAGTGATACGAGATGCAGATCAAAAAGAATATTTTTGCTCAAGGACAATAAAGAGAGAGAAAGAGAGAGAAAGGATGGTGGAAGGGAGAGAGAGAGGGAATGTGGAAGGCCCATCATGATAATCTTGAAGTATGCCAGAGCAGAGTGCCGCCTCAATAGTTAGCTGTAGGACGCGCCAATAACTTACACATCATGAATACACAAAATATGTTCACGAAATTCCGTTTAGCATCCGTTCATACCTTAGAAAACTAACTCGCAACTGCATGTGATCTTCGTTAACTGTGTATCTGCTAACTGCTATTAACTCCCCTAATTTGTCATCTTTCTTCCAGTGAACCTCATCAGTAAGACTTATAATAGTTTAATTATTATAGAGCCAATATTATATTTTGCTCGTTAAATGTTTTCTTTCATTGTTTAAGGGGTCCAGAAGGTTAAGGCTATACGTTTCAATTTTAAAGGCCCTGGATTCCAGTCACGTTTGAAAAGTAATACAGTTTCTTTTTATAATTTTTGAAGGTTTAAAATAAAAAAATTAAAAATTAATGAATCCATACAGCAGTATTTGGTAGTTGCATTAAACAAGATAATTGTATGTAATGGTTCCACGTAGATTTCATTTGTCAAATATTGTCAAGTACTGGTGTTTCAGGGCTTTACAAGTAATATGAATCACCCGACCTGGAAGCAAAGATGAGGGATTTTCTGAACAGAAAAACACACACTATATGCACTGAAGAGCCAAAGAAAATTGTACGTCTGCCTAATATCTTGCAGGGCTCCGGCGAGTCCGCAGAAGTGTCGAAACACGACGCGGCATGGACTCGACTATTCTCTGAAGTAGTATTAGAGGGAACTGACTCCATGAATCCAGCAGGACCGTCCATAAATCCGTAAGAGTACGACTGGGAGCAGATCTCTTCTGAACAAGTATTTCATTAATCATGTTAACCAAGGGAAGTTTATATAATGTATACATATAACGATGAAACTGTCATCAACCCGAAAGGTGGTTCGAACACCACAGTAATTTTCTAGCCATGGTGCCTTTGGCTTCTCCGACCTCTCAACTCATTTAACTAGTCTGTTGTAAGAGGCCCTGTGGTTTAACACGGAGTACTAGCCATGTTTCGACCTCGCATAGCTCACATTAAAAAATCTTTGTCGAACATGTAAGAACAGATACATGTAAAAAGCATTTGTGAACCAATCCCGGATTAGGGCTTGGACCGTCGTGATTTGTAATCTGACACTTACCCACTGAAACGTATGGCAGATTTTAAATGATAGTATTGACACTTTTATTAGTTATTGAAACATTAATAACGTTAAAAACTCTTAGTGGATTTTCCAAAATCAAATGTTGGCGAAACTTTTATGATGAGACTGAAACACTTCACTGGAGACAATTTATTGTAGAACCTCTTCTTTGAAAGGCTAAGGTGGAGATAGGACGGTAAGCGTAGGGTTGCAATGGAGAGGAAGCAGGAGAAATAGGGCTTGACAAGCCGTAACATTTTGCTATATAGCACTGTGGTAGTGTACTGTTTCTCCTGGGTGGACTTGGGCTTAAAAAAAAGTAAACTAAATATTATTATAAATTTTATAAATAATCGACAAGTACGCCAAAGAAGAAGAGATAGAACTACAATGAACATGTTATGCCATGGACTCTTGCGCTTATATGCATGAACTATCTTTCCCTTGTTTTCACTTATCTTATCTGCTTGGATTCGGACCTAAGAGGACGTTCTTGTGTAAAGCTCATCTCGCTCGTCCAGCTGATAATGTAAGTTGTACTTAAAACCCGAAAAATATAATGGTTATTTCGTCAAAAGAATTTGTGAATGTATTCAGTCAATTGATAGTCTGATACCTGGATTGTCTTAAGCAGATATGGGCCTTAACAAACAATTTTAATTGTTTGGCACCATCTTGGAAAATTCTTTAACACTTTTATTTTGGCTCATCTACGAGACGTGCCGTCGGTTAGGACAATTAACCTTATTTCAGATCACCGGAGGCAGCTACTAATAATTTAACAATTTTCCTTACAGATTTTCTTTTTATAACGAGATAACATCCAGGCAGAAAAAGTCTGGTCACAAGATTCCAGTTCCATTATAGGATTTCATTTGTAGATGCTACTCTTGTTACCTTATATTGGGGAATCGAGACGAAACCACGATGTTAAGTTACGTATTGCAGTAGTGTACATGGAACAGACTTGGCAAATATTCTCTGGTGCAATAAGCACACGATTTCTCACGAGCCTGGAATAATATCTGTAGTGTTGAGGCCGGCCGCGGTGGTCTAGCGGTTCTAGGCGCTCAGTCCGGAACCGCGCGACTGCTACGGTCGCAGGTTCGAATCCTGCCTCGGGCATGGATGTGTGTGATGTCCTTAGGTTAGTTAGGTTTATGTAGTTCTAAGTTCTAGGGGACTGATGACCACAGATGTTAAGGCCCATAGTGCTCAGAGCCACTTGTAGTGTTGGGTAAATAAGAAAAGGACAAATACTTATAGACGATTACGTAACTACCCTGAGAACTGAGCTAGTTTACTGAGTGCTTATACACGTCGGGCTAAATTAAACAACATATTACACTGTTAACAAATTTCCTACATTAGTTATTTCTCTTTTATGCTGATTCATTGCATTAATGTGTGTTTCTTTTTTGTATATGTCACAGCCTATATTCATTCTATTACGTTACACTGATAGCAAAGAAAAAGAGCACAAATAATTTTTATTTTATTACATTACAGTAGACACGTAGGCTTTTATATTCTAATACAATAACTGTTACGACTTGCATCAGCTGTGTAGACAACTACTGTTTGTAGTAATTTCTTAACCTGAAAGGTTCAAAATTCGTCGTTACACGATCAAGCAATAATTCTGATGACGGTGCGTGAATGCCACTAATGACCTATTTTGCACATTTTCGATATTCTTCAGTAAGGGTATTTACATTCAGTTATTCCCACCTTTCCTTACTTAACTGAATTTTCCATAGAGTTATTAATCTCTGCTTGCTGTGTTTCACATGAAACACACTAAATTTCTTTTGTTCCCCTTCCGGATTATTTCGATGTATTTGCCAGGCATCTCATTGCGGTTGGAGAACTCTATACGTCCACGTACATGTCATCTACATTTAACAGTTGCAGAACATTTGCTGCAATAGTCGACGTAGATATTAGTGTGATGCCCTCACTAGTTCACATATCCCTGTTAAGCGTTTAGGACCTCTGCGGCAGTGGTGCTGCGTTACGTACGCTGGAAGAGACGGCAACATTATCTTAACTGTGCGTCGACACCACTCTCATCTTTTTCTGCCCTTGGCGGTCGGTTCCCCTTGTTCGTTGTAGTTTGCCAACGAGTTACTACAAAGAACGGAAAATTCTCATAGAATGACCCACCATTTGAAGTGACTTATCTTTCCTAAAAGTCTATTTGTTACATCTTTCTGTTTATGCTGGCCGTGCGGTTCTAGGCGCTGCAGTCTGGAACCGCGAAACCGCTACGGTCGCAGGTTCGAATCCTGCCTCGGGCATGGATGTGTGTGATGTCCTTAGGTTAGTTAGGTTTAACTAGTTCTAAGTTCTAGTGGACTAATGACCTCAGAAGTTGAGTCCCATAGTGCTCAGAGCCATTTTTCTGTTTATGGCGGCTTAAGTACACGTTCAGTTCAAAACAGAAAGTGTTGACATTTAATTACAAGTACAATTGTTAGTGAAAAGGGTGCTCATGGCACCATGATTATAGTGGTGACAGTTTTCTCACTTTCATCATCATATGTTCTGATTCAATTGCTGCCACGTTTGATTAAGATGAAATTTCCCTCGTGAAAAATGTCCTGGATTTGGCCAGAGTGCAGCAATTTAAACACAGATTTCGACAAACTTGACCCTAGCCACTCAGTTACCAAGCTACTATGGAAATCATTATACGTAAGGAAATCCAGCTCAAGTTTTTCTGTGGTTAACAATATTGTGAAAGGAAAGTTGCTATTCACCATATGATTCACCAGTGACTGTAATCATTAGAGGACTTCTCCATAGCATCCAACGCAGGTATGTGGTCGAATGGAAAGACTTCATTCCAAATAATGGACATTATATCGAGAGATCTGAAAAGCAAGTGTACATTTCCTTATGACCTCAATCAGCACATCATCTACAAATACTGTTTGTGTCCTTCTCCATCAGTCATCGCCTATAACTTAGTGGATGTGTCGCAAAACCTCTGATATGGTATCGAGTCAGATACGCGCCTATAACTTAGTGGATATATCGCAAAACGTCTGATATGGTATCGATACAGAAACGTTACAAGTACTATAGAAATATCTAACTGGGGCTGCGTGAGGGAGTCGCAAATACCTCTTACATACCACATCCCTTAGCCGAATCACATTCAAAATTTAAAGATTTTATAACGAGGTTGGATTGTGGGCTACATGCAACTGGAGTGCTGGTCTGATAATACACACTTCAGCGATCACCGTCTCGGTATTTGTCCAGACTTCAAAACCACCTCATTCATAGGTAATGTCGTGCCTCGATTTATAAAGCCAGTATAGCTTTTAACATGGATACTTGTGTGCACCTGTAGAACCATGACCGCTTGTGATAGTAACATACAGTAGTTGTTGGAATCGAGTTTTTTTAACATATGGCCGATTACGTCTCTCTCTCTCTAGGACACGGTGGTAGCACTTGCAAGAAAAATTTATGAGACGTTTCCACCCATGGTTGACTTTCTCTCAGTATTATTTCGTTTCGCCAGCGATCACTTATTAACGAAGTATTATACTTAGTAGTAGGGGGTGCATGATATGTTTTCATTTGAGCATCAGGCTTATGAAGCATGTGTTTGTGTTCCAACATGTGTAAAGAAAATGACTGTGTCCAGTCGTAAGGAAGGTATGGATTTGGTGTGGAGTACTGTGATAGCATGGGAAGAGTATGTCAAGTCATATGAATGGTACCGAATTTCTATTTCAAGAGCCACAGCCGTCAACAGAGTGTATTTCCGATACTTCGCTCATTGTCGAATGTCGTTCAGCTGAGACCACGATCGTAACATTTAGTTGTAAGTACAGGGATGAAATATATATGTGACCGTTTCTTAGAATAAACATTCTACCTGTACCTGCTCGGCCTGCAGCGCCAGTGGCCTGTGCTGAGGTGATTCACGTTTCCCCTTTACGGTAGGAGCTGTCAGACTGGAGATGCCTGTTGGAGTGTAGGAATGTAGATGAATTAACTGTGTTGTCCTCTAGACGACCAAATTGCAAACTAATACTTAGTATGTGTTGGATAGCTTTCGTGATTGCGTGGAAATTTGAGAGGATTGAATATTGTAACGTTCCCTGGCAGCACACACACTATTAATCAAAGGAAATGACATTTAATTGTACTATGTACGCTATGAAGCAATTCGTATGTACTGTAATTGTTTAACAAAAAAATATTATTTAATTTAGTATAAAGGACATTCGTTATTATTGTAATATTTTCTGTAATAATATTCTCGATGTATTTATGATTGTAATATTTCTATACTCATAATGTAATTACGAAATATGTTAATATCTGCGATAAGAAAAATGTAAAATACAGCCATAGAGGGGAGTACTGTTGCAAGATTGCAAAGAGACATTAACGGTCGGCAGTGGTATAAATAGGAATACATAATGTGCATTCTTTGTCGTCTCCCTCGAGAGCTGAGAGAGAGAGGAACCTGTGACGTAGCATCTTATGAATGAGTAGATTTCTTTTGTCTGTATCTATCTTTAGCCGCCATTAGAGAAATTACAAACTAATGTAAGTTTAATTATTGTCGTGGTCTAAATACATTATAATTTATCAAAATTGTGTATTACTAATGTAAATTATCTTGCCCATGTCATCTATAATATTTCTTTAAAGAATTTTCAGCATTTTTAGCAATTATCGCTGGTGTTGCTGGGCTGTGCCGCGACCGAACGATTTGCAGCGGCGGCACATTTAAAAAAATTGTTCCGCTAAGAAAAATTAACCAAACCCGTAAATCGGGAGCAGATAGAATTAGCAGTGAATTACGAAAATATTTTTCTTTTACAACAATCCTGAGAATGACGGAATTTATTACTGGTTTCACATTTGTGCATTCATAGGCGGATAGTTAACGTTGAAGTTTAACAATCTGTTGGCTCTTTCAATTTCTAAAGCAAATAACTTAAAGTATAGTGAAGTGTGTTTTATCAATGATAATTAAACGTTCAGGTCGGCTTGGCAATATTTAACCATTTTCTGCTAACAGAGACAGTCTTGTGTTCCATAGCTAACGCCGGGAAAGAATTCAGTAAATATTTAAAAAACCACTGCATTTAGAAAATGTGTGCCAAGGCCGAAATACGTAAAAAATTTAATTAATACAATTTTCAACTAAATGTTCTTAATCAGTTAATATGAATTTATCAGCATGAGAGGGTTGACTAAGGTTCACGTAATTTTAAATGTGCTTAATTCTGTCTAAATGAATTTTTATTACCACACGTAAATAAGGGGTTCTATAACAAAGTTCGTGGCCGGCCGTGGTGGCTGAGCGGTTCTAGGCGCTTCAGTCTGGAACCGCGCGACTGCTACGGTCGCAGGTTCGAATCCTGCCTCGGGCATGGATGTGTGTGATGTCCTTAAGTTAGTTAGGTTTAAGTAGTTATAAGTTCTAGGGGACTGATGACCTCAGATGTTAAGTCCCATAGTGCTCAGAGCCATTTGAACCATTTGAACAAAGTTCGTACTGAAAGAGCAAATAACAAAAATATATAAAGCAACATTTTCTTCTCCCCATCTGCAAATCAATCCATTTTCATTCATTCATTTTCATTTTTACATAATAAATATATAATTTTTTTTATTTCATTAAAATATGGAGGCGCGTTTGCACTGGATCATTATTCCCGCCCATGTAATTTGTTCGGTTGACTGCTTCTGCGCATTTCGCACCTTTATTTAGTTGAGAGAAGATCGTTTGTGGTGCGTGCATGTAGCGTGTGGAAGACGCGTTTGCCAGTTCTCTAGACATGCGAAACACTTTAGTTGACCTTGTAAATTATGGGGATAATTTGGAATCTACTACATCACCGACATTGGTATTCGCAAGTGGAAATACCAGTTTCCTCTATTTGTTTCGAGTTGCCGAGTAAATGTCTTCGCAGAAATGACAAGTTTCTAGTTAGTCAGTCGTTTACCTAGCTAAAGTTTCGGGTTTGTAGAGAAATAATTTCCAGTCTATATCTTGGGAATTATGTTGCGCTAGCGATCGATAAGATGTTGCCTAGTACTCGATATCGAGAAGTACCACGAATATGGTATAATATTATGGCGAACCATGCGAAAAAATACGTGTGTTCTTGTAATCCCTGAGTCAGGAGATGTGTGTAGAAAAGCGAGCAAGCAAGGAAGTAGGTTTGGAGCAGAAACAGTAACGTGTTTGTGCCGAGGGGAAACGATCCAGAATTTATAGAACAGTTCTGAGAGCGACTTCAGTCCACTGAGGGTGCTCTGGTGGCGTGTTGGGGATGGATGACTTGTGATCGTCGGCTGCAGGAAAATATCTAGTGCTGAGAGGAGTATATATATGCCACTGTCCGTCTTCGTGGTATATATAAGATAGATGTAAAAGGAATGATTTTGTTTGGACATCGCCAGGTAACGTTCGTTAAAGAAAACTACGTGCCAGTGGTGTTCTGAGCCTACGTCATCTGACCATTAGTCTGCTCTTTGGGTAACGCGGGAAATTCAGAGAAACTTGAACGAACCATCTGCCGCTACATCTATACTCTGTAAGCCACGTTATCGTGTGTAGCGGAGGGTACTTGTGGTACATCTATCACTTCTCTCTTTATTTGTTCCATTGTCGAATAGTGCATGGGAAGAACGCCTTTCGGCAAATCTAATTACTTTAACTTTTTCGTATTTTTGTAAGGCTTCTATCTGAAAAAATATCTGACGCTCGACTATTCTTCGAATGTACGCTCTCAGAATTTCAACAGAAAACCTCTCTGTGACTCACAACGACTCCTTTATAGTGTCAGCCACTTTAATTTGCTAAGTATTTCAGTTAAATCTCCCGCTTTCCAGCAAAACGCCTCATTCTTCACTGCATCTTCTTTCTCTTTTCTTGCAACTGGTAGTGATCGAATGTTGTTGGCCGGCCCCTGTGGCCGAGCGGTTCTAGGTGCTTCAGTTCGGGACCGCGCTGCTGCTACAGTCGTAGGTTCGAATCCTGCCTCCGGCATGGATGTGTGTGATGTCCTTAGGTTGGTTAGGTTTAAGTAGTTCTAACTCTAGGGGACTGATGACCTCAGATGTTAAGTCGCATAGTGCTTAGAGCCATTTGGAATATTGATGAGCGACACGCTCAAACAGACCTCAGCTTGTCATCCGCTCGCTATTCTCAGGTATTTTCCATTTCTTCCTGTATCCAGTGATTTATCACCAGTGGTACATTAGAAAAGTAATGGGTATCTGGAATTACACATTACATTCGTTTGTGATCAGAGTAAGTTACACTAATCGTCAATTCTTTGCAAGTCTTCCTGCATTTAGATACAGCTTCCTGGTGTTCCAGCCTTTCCATAGACGACCAGCATCGTCTGCAAACAGCCTCGTAGAACTTTCGTCATTGTCGACTACACCATTTATAGACAGGGTGTAACAGGTATAAGTCCCGATAATTTTGTATGTGACACCTTAATATGTCCACACATCAACTAGTGAGTTGTTTTTCTCTGCGTCACACAGTCTTTCCACAAACACGTAACAAATTTTACAACCTGATGGTTTCTGCTTACAGTAACTACACCACCAAACGGACATCGCCAGATAACTCGTTTCGTGTCCATGCGTCCACACTTCAACTCCTGACCTGCTGCCCAGGGGGAAATAGACATTAATGGCTTGCTCTTGCATTCTATATTTGGCGGTACTAACCAGCCTAAGAACAAACAAATTGTAATATCAACGAGGGGCGTTCAGTAAGCAATGCGACACATTTTTACAGCCGGTTTCGTTTGAAAAAAATGCAGCATTTATTGTGGAACATTGTGGAATATTACCACTCCCGCCCCTATAGTTTCGTGTATTTCCTATAGGTCGCAGAGGTATAAGAAGGCATAAAACAGTGTGCATAACGAAGGTGCATTTCAAGCAGAAAAATGTCAGTGTGTTTCTTTTATTGAAATATCAGGGCATTGCTTACAGATGTCTATAGAGACCTGCCAGTGAACAAAAGCGTGGCGAGTCATTGGCCGTGTCGGCTGTCACACAAACCTGTCCGATCGGCAACTAGCCGGCTAGAAGCACACAGCCGGAACTCTTGTATTGCTGGCATGGGTGGATACTCTCATTCGAGGAGATTGACAGAGTACAATGAAACACCTCGCTACACAACTGGACGCCTCTGTTGGTAGTGCTGAAACTCTGATCCACCAATTGGGATACTCGAGTGTGTGGCGCCACCAGTTGCCTCACTGCCAAACAGAAAACCATAAAGATCAATGAGGACCATCTGTGCAGAACTGCTTGGCCGTTATGAGACTAACGGAAACAAACCAGGAATTCAGGGAGGGGGGGGGGGGGGAGGAAGTACATCTCCTCTCCTCCGAAGAAAAAGTTCAAAGCAGCACCTGCAGTGGGTAAAGTCATGTCCTCTGACACCCTGATGCCGTTATTCTGGTTGATGTCCTCCCTCATTTTGCAACGTTTAACTCTGAACTGTACTGTGCTACCATCAGGAAACTGAAGAAACGACATCAGGATGTTCATCGCCACAAAAATGCAAACGATATTCTCCTTCTCCGTAACAGTACAAGGACTCAAAATGGCCGCGCAACAAAGAGGAACTCACAACACATCGTTGTTTCTTCTCATCTACCCTCCAGCGCAGATCTTCTAAAATCTGTCTGTTTGGCTCAATGTAGGATGCACTCTGGCACTCTGCGTGAAGCAGTATGTGGATGATGGAGAGGTTACTGATGTAGGAAGACGAATGTGGTACCATGCGTGAATATAGGCCCTTCCGATGAGGTGGCATGAGACCATCATACCGAAAGAAATTATGTTGAACACTACGATTTTTGTAGCCACAAGAGGTAAGCATAATATGGTGTATTGAGATCAAGAATAGAAAAACTGATTTCAGACAGAAAGTATTGCATTACTTATTAAATGTCCCTTCTTTAGTTATTATATAACTCACACATGTATTTGGGGTGATCTGATATTTTAATTTATAATATTGGAAGCTAGGATCGCCTGATTTGAAATAGTTTATTTCAAGACCAGTTTTTGACAGTACCCATCCGTCATCCTCAAATCTCCCAGAAACATAATTACAAATCCTCTCATCGATATTCTGCGAAATTTCTCCAAATATAATAATAAACCTATATACCGGTCTACTTTATGTATTTTACAAACACATGAGGAATTGTTACTGTAAGTCAGCGTGTTCTCAGAACGTCGACTGAATCATGTATAATTATATTTCTGGGAGATCTGAGAATCACAGTATGACAGCTACGTATTGTAGAGTCTGGTGATGAAATAAACTATTTCACATCGAGTGATCTTGGCTTTTACTATCATAAACTATAATTACTAGTCTGTAAATGATGTATGTACTGATATAATGCCTTTCAGCGCTCCGTCCACAGTCACCAATAGAAATATCTGGAGCTACACCCGTTACACCCTGAATACTGAAACAGTAATGGCCCTGTAGAGCTCCCTTGAACCTTAAGCTATACGTTTGGAGCTATATCTGCTAGCACGTGCTGCAACCAGAGTTCTGGGCCGCTACTCGACGAACTCTACTTTCTTCACTAAAGTACAGTGCTGGGCTGTACCGAAGTCGAGGGACACGGCGTTCTCCTGGGCACCGTGTCCTTCGGCGCTCTGGATCTCCCGGACTATCATAGCGAGATGAATGTCGCTACATCTATGTTTGCGGAATCCATATTGATTTCTGTAGAAGGGGTTCCTGATGCACAAGATGGACGTAACGCGTGACCGTAAAACATGCACAACAATTCTACGACGAAATAACATCAGTGGTATAGTCCTACAGTTACGTCTGTTTTCTTGAAAACCAGGTTGACCTGCCTTTTTTCAGTCGAATAGTATCTTTCATTGCTCCAGCGACCTGCGATAGGCTGCTGTTAGAAGAGGAACTATCGGCTGTAGTTAACTTGTGGGCTGAATGTGTTCCCGTGTGTGATTTCTTTTCTAGAAGTATTAAAAATTTGCATGCAATAAAAATATCCCTTGGTTCCTTCCGATATGTAAGTTCTCACCGCTCTGCGCGGTTGTAAGAAATTGATCCATTGGGGAAGCTTATACTGAAAGTGATGTGTCGGCAGCTGGGCCAACACCTTGTAGATCGAGATGGCTGAAAATGCACGCTAGACTAACGCAGACGGGCGTGAAGTACTGGAACAGGCTACGTAATTAATGCTATGAAGAAAAGTACGTAGCTGGATTAATACTTATCTTTAATCAATCATTGTGGTACATCTCTCTTGACGATACACAGGAGACTTTAATTACAATCACTGTAAGGCTAATGGCGCCTTGCTAGTTCGTAGCCATTAACTTAGCTGAATGCTATTCTGTCTCTCGGCTAATGAGAGAGAAAGGCTTCGTACATCTAGTCGCTAGCTAGGTCGTCCGTACAACTGGGGCGAGTGCTTGTTCGTATCACGAGACCTGCCTTGTGGTGGCGCTAGGTCTGCGATCACACAGTGGCGATACGCGGGTCCGACATGTACTAAATGGACCGCGGCCGATTTAATCTACCACCTAGCAAGTGTGGTGTCTGGCGGTGACACCACAGAAAGAGAGCGATTATATAAAACTAGAAAAGTTACATTGGATTACTGCTTCTCGAATTCTTTACTTGTTAGTAGGTTGGTAAAACTAGAAATGGTTGGAGAAACAGCAACATGGTGCAAAAAAGGCTCAAAAATTCGGAGTTAAGCGTTCTGCGTTGAATACAGAAACAAAATTATTCGTACAGAGCTTTTCGGCAGCATGTAGATCGAAGCGATAATTTCGGGAATGGCAAAATTGTACTGCCCGCCCTGTGAATTTCACCGGGACACTTCGTTCTCATCACACGCTTCCCATTATCTTCAAACAATCAAAAGTAAGGGAGATATCTGTCTACAGCGGTCTGAAAGGGAAAAGTGCGTGAACTGCAAAGAATAGGGGTTGTTTCAGGACAGAACCTTCCGTCGACACGCAGCAGTCTTCAAAGTCATTGCGGTGCTGAGCTACAGAATTTTCCCTTTAGCTTGACTAGTACAATGACTTGCCGTAGAAAAGATAGGATGCAGGCAATACAACAGCATAGAAATTGGCTCAGCCTGAGACTTCGATATCGCCCGTCGGGTTTGAGCTGTGATGTACTGACGTGGCGAATGACATAATTGTGCGGAGAGATGGTTTGTTTTGCTTAGGTGTGCTGGTAGTGTCAACTTATGCCATTCTTGTAATCTGAATTGGTTTCATAGGGAGCACTGCAAATACTGATGGTATGTGTACGTTATTTAATACACAAGTTTAGTTAACAGAAAATAATGAGTTTACCCATCACTCTGCACAGTCTAACATATACAGTCACGACACTCACTGCTGAGAAAACTGTTACCACCTGAAAGTTTGTGCAACTCTAGCGCAGCAGCGGTAAAATTATAGTTAGTTTTCAATAATTTTTCTGGTTAATTACTTAAATAATTATTCAATTATTACAAGACATGAAAGGTCATGACATACATGCAAAAACGACTGAAACTCCTTGATTCAGTGACATAAGCTACAACGTAATTATAAAGAAATACTTTCGAATATGTGTGTAATTGTAGCTTACTCCACTGAAAACAAGACCATACAAACACACATTTCATGCACGAGAATAATATTTTGTCTGTTCGTAAAATGCCAGACACTTTTCTTGACACGTAACAACTTTTTATGGAATCTAATGTTTTGCGCAGTACACTTCATCGACATAAATACATAAATATCTTTGTAAATGTAATTACTTTAGTTGCAAAAGCAGATGTTTGGATGATTCTTGCCATTTGTGACTCAGATGCAGCAACAAATGTGGAATCGGTTTCTTCTGTGTTGGGAAATAGTTTTATTGCTATTTTTTCTATTATTATCACACCTGTGTGGGTTTTGTCTCTAGCTACAGATGTGTTAGCTTGTCTGCTACATAAAATAATGTAAGTATTGCATTCCATACTGGTTTCCTTCGTTCCATATTCACTGATTTGACAGGAAGTGAAGCGAAGAAAACATGCGTTTTTGAGCAAATATACGACGCCTTTCTGCAAAAGGTCAGGTCTGCTGCTCTTTAGTAGCACTTTTTCGGTTCTTAAGGTACACGACATTCTCAAGTAAATATCTTTAGGTTATAAAAAAGTCGTAAATAAACATTTCTGCGACATAGCGATTCACACCTACTAGGGCTGATAAGAAGCCTAAAAAATGGCAAATATACTGCTTTCTTCTTCTTGTTGCTGCAATTAATTGCGGTGCACACGCTCCTGTTTGTAAAAACCATTCTACAGACCAATATAAACAGTTAAGATTAACTTTCGATTTTACAAAATCTCGGCGAACTCTACAGTACAACTTCCTGGCCGCTTGGCGCGCTGCAATCGCGGTGGGCAACAGAAAAGAGGTGGAGTGTCGCGACTGTTTATGTTCGACTGTGATTCTGCTTACACTCCCAATCATCCAGAGCTTAAACATTATCTTTGATCTTATTGTTATTTTCTTTGTAACGAGAGTAAACAATAATGAACAACATATGTGTACTTGGAATTACTTGTAAATGCATCTTCCTGTCGGAATTTATTCTTCTCAATTTATTTAATGAACATTAATCATAATACCACTCAAATAAGAAAATGTAATACTTTGATGATTACGAAATGCGTAAGTCTGCAGAAATTTGATTCTAAATAATAATTGGCTATTTTAACGTAAGTGTAAAACATGTGATATTAATAACTGAAAGTGATCTGTAAGGGTGTACCAGACTTACCTGTGTTGGACAGCTGATAAGACGGTAAAGAGCGATAGAATAAAGTAATTTGCCATTTGCAGGTCAAGATTAGGGCGTACAACTCCTCTCTAATTGATTCTGCTTTTTTAAATTGCGCTTTGTTCGTGAAGCCATGTTTTCGATACCACGTTTTGTCTATTGCTTTAACCAGTGACGTTCTGTGTGACGTCTTGAGTAAATGATTCGAAGGATGTGAGTGGTTTGGCCTTAGTGACTGGTGTAAGCTGTATATGCTGTTTGTTCCAAAGAAGAAGTCATGGATCAATGCCGACTAGTGGAATCAGACCATGCGCCAATCCCCAAATGTCTGGCTGTTTCTTTCAGTTCCGATGGTAAGGCTAGGCAGGAAACGAAGGGCAGGCCTTAAATTGTTGCGAGAGAAACGGTTTGTGAGGTTTTTTACCATGCTTCCCACAAATATTTAGTTGTTTTTTTTTTTAAATTTGGCACATTTGTTTTAGGTAAGAACCTAGGAACACAGCTTAGATTGTTACGAGAGAAACAAGTAGTGATCAAATTTATAATCTTGATTCTTATAGATTTTTTGTTTTTTTTTTTTCGAAAGTGACGTCGTGCAGACGCGGCGCGTTGGAAATGGATTATTTTTGTAAGAGACGTGTTGCAGACGGTTGCTGAGTCTTTGTGGTGGACGTTTAGGTTTGTGAGTCGGTTTATAGTAAAGGCGCAGTTGAATGAAACGAGTCTGTAGTAGTTACTGGTTATCTAATTGTTTCTGGTTTTTGAACTGTTGCTTTTAGCTTACAGTTTGGTATTCTAGAGTGAAAGTTGTATGTTTGTGTGGAGTTTTGCCTTGGAGTTGTGTTTAAATAATTTGTTGTTTGCAGTATGGTTTGTGTGTGTCTGTGTTTGTGTGTGTGTGTGTGTGTGTGTGTGTGTGTGTGTGTGTGTGTATTTTGGGGCGACTTTGTTTAAACATTTTTAGAAGGTGACCATCAACGGCCGTCAAGTAATGTTTGACCCTCAGCTGATTTTATTTTAAACCCATATATCTCGATTGGTTTCAGTCATCGGCCATCTTCACGGATAAGCGTTAAAATCGTTCAACCCACAACGTAACATTTGTCATTACTTAAATAATGGTTAGAACGTGTCAGGAATATCGAAATACGACGCAGGACTTTCAGAAGCAAACATACTAATACCAAGTGAATAAAGTGCATTACTAGACTATGGCCGGCCGGGGTGACCGAGCGGTTGTAGGCGCTTCAGTCTCGAACCGCACGACCACTACGGTCGCAGGTTCGAATCCTGCTTCGAGCATGAATGTGAGTGATGTCCTTAGGTTCGTTAGGTTTAAGTAGATCTAAGTCTAGGGGATTGATGACCTGAGATGTTGAGTCCCATAGTGCTCAGAGCCATTTGAACCATTTTTGAACTAGACTATGACTGGTAAGAAAGTTTTTATGATTTTTGTTTAGTGTGAGATCGTAGTTTGTTTATGGAAATGATATTTCTTTGAAATGAGGTTCTTAGATTTGTGTTTGGTTAGTTTTATTTTTATTTGAGTGATGAGGGGGCGGGGGGGAGTTATGGAACCGATGTCTCCATTGGCGCTGTATAGATATAGTGAATTTCGTAATCCTTATTAGCTTTGTTGGTCGGGGATTGTCTACATCACTGTCTTCGTTTCAGCTATGTATATCAGGTGAAATTTCCAATACTAATCATAATGGATTTCCTTCTTTGCCGTGAGGTGGGGGAGGGGGAGGGGGTGGTATCACTGTCTTCGTTTGAGCTACATAGGTCTAGAAATACGTTCTATTCCAGGTTTGAGTTTCTTATACTTTTTATTTGGGTTTATTCTGGAAGAATTCGTGAGAGTTATTTTTCGATTACGTGACTCTCTTGGAGTGATGTTAGTCTTATTGTAGTATCTTTAGTCTACTCCGCCCAGAACTCCCTAAATCCTGCGGTTGTCCCATTACTTTCATTTCATTAAGTGACTGAAATATTTCGCATCTTTCTTATGATCGTTTGCGACCATAATGGACTATCTTGTGGTAGTAATCTTGGAGTATGCTAGAGGCCTGGTATTAAATCTGTGGTTGTCATAGTAAATAACATACGCTTTATATCCCCGATATAACGTCATAGGTCAAAGTAGACGTGCGGAATCGGAACGTGCGGTAATCCCAAATGTTGTTCTTGTTACCGCGTTTCGTCAATTTCAGTGACTTTTGGGCGTATGTTTTGGCATCAATTTTTGGCTTTCTGTATTGGTATCACTTTCTGCTCTTTGTACTGGTGACTAGTTTTTCAGTTGAGTTATAGACGTCGGCTGATGTTTCAGGAAAAGTTTGGAATAGGGCCAGTGCCGTACTTACGTGTTACAAGCAGGAATGTTGCCAGTGCTTGGTGCTTGTCGTGATGCACTATGGAAGCAAACGAAGGCGTGAAAGCTGTTCATGTTATACAGCCAATGAGAGACCAGCAGGCAGACAACGTGTTTCGAAGTAATACATTAGGAAGAAAGGGCGAAACATTGCCTTAAAAGTGGATTGCAGATTTTTTTGCTCCTTATTTGAGTCGTAGCTATTTAAACTGAGCTAGTATGTGCAAACCAAGGACAGCGTCACAACTCATGATGTAAAAGAAAGTGTAGTGAAATATTTCTGTGCATCCTATTGCTACGCAATCGATCTGTGTGAGGAAACTCAGTCTTTTAATTAAGTCATGGGAGGAACAGTGCAAATCAAAGTTTTGTTTATTTTCTTCTTTTCTTTTGAATCATGGAATGATGTATTTTGATCACTGTTTTTTAATTAGAATATGCGAAAAGGTACGTGGGTCAATGTTAATATAGCGAACGTGCAACTCTCTTGTGATTAGCATTGATCCACTTATCCACTGAGCTTGCGCAGATCGATTGCATACTCATTTCCCCACCTCATTTAATATTTGCAATTTCTCGTGAGTCATGCACCGACTCATTACTTTCGTGGAAATGGAAAGAAAAAGTAAAAATGAGTCTCCTGCTAAAGACGTTTCTTCTCTGACACTACTACAGTGCTCAAAAGTGAGAGGTAAAGTATTAGTATCACTGGGGAAAGGGTAAGTAATATGAAGCGACGTCCGCGCTATAAACGGTGTTGGTCACGCACGCTTTCTGAATTGTGTATAGGTCTTACGGCTGAGCCATGCGTTCTTAGCACAAATGCTTCTCTTACTTGTTTGTAGTTGCATCACTATGCTAACCAATTATTGTAGTACAATGAAATGCAGCATCTGTTAGGTTACACTAAGAGTGCTTTAAATGTTTCCTAGTTGCAAATGCTTCTTTTATGACCAGTTGATTAGTGTGTCAACGTACTTTCTATTTCGAACCCATATAGTTTTGCAGGAACGAGTATGGGGTCATTAATGAAAACAAACGAACCGAGTACCGATAACAATGTATACTGACGACGTCAAATGTTGATTATAGTGTAGTTTCTGCATAGTTTAGGGTTATATTACATGTGGCGCACTGAGTTAATGTTGATGGACGAATTATTGACTTGTACCACTGTTAATCCAAATGCGAGACCCGTGTGTTACCATAATGCCACCTCACTAGAACTAAAATAAAAAAACGAGACTATATTATCCCATTAAGCCAAAGTTTTATTGAATCGGCAACTTTGGTTTCAAGTGGTATTTGCCATGGTATCACGGTCGAACATTTTAGCAGCCAGAAAGTCTGCTCCACTCGCCGAGTTGACGATGGCGCCCCCAGTAGCCAGCATGAGATTTGGAGGCTATGAAGAGCTGCACGGTGTGGAGTGTTGAGCCTCCGTGGGTTGGCGGGGAGGCCACTGGAGTGACCTGTCGACAAATTTAAATTTCAGAATAAAAAACGTGATCACATTATGGTGGGTTGATATATATAAAGAAAACTGCAAAATTATTGTAGGACCCAAGGCTAATATAGGGTCGATTTCTGTATCGATATTGTTGAGGCTGTAAAATAGACACAAAATGGAGTTACTACTCGTAGTTTATAGCTATTGGCACAAGTGTAGTAAAAGAGGGCCATGACAACATATTTTATAAACCGTTTTGCGTCCCAGTTTCGGTTATAGTGAAGGGATGTTTCTGTCTCCCCTACTCATCAACTCAAGATGGCTAAGTATTAGAAATAAGAATTTAAATATGAGAACTACCAGCAATGACTGTTTGCCTCTATCCTGTTCCCTGAGTACAATTCCTTCTGATCATTGTATCGTGTTGGCAGGCGGCTATCAAAAGTATGAGAATATTTCTACCTTTATACTGACTATTAGACTGAACTACCTTCTACGCACAAAGCAACCAAGGCAACTGAGGCTGTTGGTATATGCACTTACGCCAGAAACGTAGTTTCTTAAAACAAGTTCCCAAAATGTTGAATTGAAATTCCGAGGGTGTCATGGATAATTATATGACAGAAAAGTAAACCTTGACGCAGTATAATAGAACAGAACCAAAAGACCAGCATACGATGATCCACGTGAAACTATACTGAAAACTTGATAACTCTTTCCTGGACGGGAGGAGATAATGTTTTCTGAAACTCCCTCCATACTGTGAATAATACCCTGTCGAAAAAGTTTGCGCATCCGCTCACAATTCAAAACCGTTATAGAAGAACAGTATTGCAAGCAACGTGATAACCACCCACAGCTCAGTACAACATAATTTACGGTTCGACCATAGAATTTTGCATTTTGTAGGATTGTCTCTGTACCTAAGCTGACAGCATTTCAGTGATATTAAAAACGTACAGTTGTAGAGTCGGAAAAATAACGCAAACGCAGGTAACCGTTCTGAAGGGAGTTACGATGTGGCCGTAAACCAGAAACACACTTAGAAACTAAAATCTGAAGATCGAAGTTTCACTCACCGTAGTAGTGTGGCTTCCCTCTTCTCACTGCAGACGTCTCTGCAGTAGCTCCTCAAAAAACGAGTCAAGCGTAAACTGACGCTCCTGTTGGTAAAGAACTTATTAGTTTTATCATGAAGAATACTTTTATAATTCAGCTATAGCGCTACTTCTTAATATGTACAGGTGTTACGTGGTGTAACACTTATTAATAATGTATGGGCTTGTAGATAGCGATAGTGAGTATACATTGTTTGGTTGTAATAGCTACCATTATGCTATGGTCGAACTGTTAAGCTGGAGGGCTACAGAGGAATTATTCAAGGTACAGTGTCACCACTGTTCTGGTGTGTTCTTTCTCTGGAAAGGAATGTAAGTGGGACTGTGACAATTTTTACTGACAGTTCCAGTTTCTCTATTCTCTAACTCCTCCAAAAACAACATTAGGCTTCGAAGTCTGAAATTCAGGAATAAATTTCCTCTGGTCATCAGGTATTAATCCTAGTTAGCAGGTAACTCTTAGAGCAACCAGATGGTTTGCAATGTTGTCTTCAGCCAGTCACTTGTCTTAGACGAATATTATGTGAAGCTCTGCTCTTACAAGAAATTTCGGCATAATTCTCTACATTTTATTAGGGTGTTTTCCATTCTCAAGCACCTCCTTGTCAACATCATAGTCTAGGCATTCTTGACTAAACCCAGACGACACTTCCAGGTTGGTCAGTGTTAATTTTAATTGCCGTCAGTTGCAACCATTTAATCGGCTTTCGGCTAGTCTATCAATTTCGTCTTATCTAATGCCAGAAGTGGTGATATAATATGCTAGTAACATGGAGGAGACAAGGAGGAGCCTATGGGATGTAGGGAAAAGAGCCAGCATATCATGCAGCCAATGAGGCCTGTGAGTAACGTGCCGTTATCCTGCAGATGAGAAAGACATACGACTGTTGGATTAGGTGTGACTGCCCAATCATCAGACCAAGACCGACCTTATACATATCACTTTCATACACTGAAGTTACCCTGACTCCGAATAGGCTACATTTCTAACTAATGTCTCATTTCTAACTAACGTCTTCATAGTCCGGTGAGAAGACAGTTAAATCGATAACGGCTGTGGCGTAAATATTCTTATACGCCATATTTTCCGTGCACGTTGTCTTTTGATCAGAAGGCGAAGTGAATTTAAGAGGAGACCAGCCATTTATTTTACTTGAAGTCGAGATATGGTAAATTTTAAAAATTTTGTGTGTCTCTGGAGACAAGGCTGAAGGCTTTGGTGTGTTACTGAGTGACCAGCAAATTCCATTTCTCTCCAGTGATGAAGAAATCCATCCATTCGCCACTGACGTTCATCTGTGTCTGTATTTTAGATACGGTCATGAAAACTGACAGTGATCCCTCCATACCTGCAGCCAGTGAAGCCTATCTATTGAGTGTGACGTGGTGGTCGGTCAGTACCGTTGGGCATTCAGAGGCTCGTTCTGACGTAATAAGTTTCTTAGTTGGTACTTTACATCATTCTACTAAACTAGTGAAACGCAATCACTTTTACTAAAAGGTATCGGAATGGTGTTAAATATAATCTTTTGAATTAGGTATGTGTGTGTGTGTGTGTGTAGTCGCGCGTGCTTGCGTTGCGTGCATGTGCGTGTGTAAGTAAGGTTTTTAGACATTTTTTACATTTTAATTCTTTGTTGAATTTTTACTGTTTTAGCACATTTAACCTCACTCTTCCCATAAACGTACTGCTCTCTTGCGCGGAAACCAACACACAATGGTCATAGTCAGTGGTCTATTAGAGGTTCCTGTCTTAGATGTATTATTCATAATGAATTGTCACATGGGATGTTTATAGCGAGCCGCAGATTCATTTACAGTAAATCGTGACAGTCTGCAATACATGTTGACCACCCTATCGACAATGAAGTAGCTCTAAAACTTTAGTGCTTTGCTTATTATGATATCAGTAATGCAACGTGAAGTGGCTCCCCGCAGAGGCACGTCGAGCAGCGACCAAGGTCTTGTCCAGTCGCAGACCGTCTTTCTCCCCTCCCACACACCGGGAGAAAAACGCCTTGATTCGTCGGAACATTGCTGAAACTATAACGGGCAACATGTTAGATACGACCATACCGTGTCGACGGGTAAATCTTATTGTGATATCTCACAAGTTTATTGCAAGGAAAAACTTCAGACGTTGATGCCATGTCTTTAAATTTAACTTCTGTAAAAGTTAGAGCTGTCAGTTTTACAACGATATATAATATTCCAGATCGATTAAATATTATTGATTTACTTGAAAATTATTATCCATTTATGACTGATGAGGAATTCATTATTTTAATTCCCCTTTACTAATTCCAAATAACCGAATTAAAATAACTCTAGTTCTTCGATGACAGCCAAAGTTGTGCTCATTACGTGGAACATTTATTCTGCAATGAATAATTTTGTTTCGATAGCGGTTATTTAAAGCTATCTCTATCAGACAGACAGACAGTACTATTAGCAAGACAGTGCATCGCTACGCTAGTTTCAGATGTACACCAAGTATAGTTATTTAAACTTCGCATTTGGACAGACGTTACGCCGCTATTTGGTTACTACCATCCGTTCGTTCAATATAGCACCGTGAGGCAGGATCGGTAATTTAATTATTGAGTACTTAAGGGAAGATCTTGTTTGTGATATGAAGTTACTGGTAAATAATCTATGCAACAGTGTGGTGGTTTAAATTCCAAATCGCTCCGCAGTGTCTGAGGAGATTACGATTTTTGCAAATACCCGTTGTCTGAGTCAGTATATCCTCACCGGGCTGTGCCTTTCCTTCTTTGTGGCAGGGTCATCAATACTAAACCTAGAATCACTCTTCAGCGCCATGTGAATATTCAACAACATGTACGAAGTGACAACCATATTTACGATTGAAATTTAACCAGCGACATTTGAATGTGGAAAACGCCAGTACAGCTTATAAACTCCCAACGGAATTAACATTTAACGATGCTCAAAGGTATTAATTTAATTTCTTTGAGTAACAGAAAGAGAAAATACTTTTGATACGGTGCCATGTCAACTCTTTATGACTGCACGCAGCTGGAACATGTTTACGTTTTGCCTTCTTCTTTACAGAAGGTAGAAGATAACAGATTTGGTGACAAAGATGGGTGACGCCGCTCTCATTGTGAAACTAAATAAAAAGTTAAAGAATAGATGATTCCAGCAATTAAAATTGTGAAATGCTCAGCAAAGAGATCTGTCCCTACAAGTCACGCTCTCTCGTAACCTTTGTAGCTGCGTGACGTATTGAAACAATGTACTGGAATGTGAATGGAACTGTATTTTTTCTCCCATTTCACCTACAACGAAATCACATCACACTATGTCGTAACGTTTCAGTGTTCCAATACTTCGCCGCTACGCATCTAGACATTTACAAGCTTATACGATATTGAAACTGCATCTGATTCTATACGGTAAGTAAACAGAAGACACTTAAGTCAGTAGTTCATACCTCTCCCGGATACATTGCACCTCGCTTCTGAAGCTTCGTTCAAAGCTTGGAGAAGTCCTCAAGAACTTTAAAATGTTTCGTTACTTGAACTCGAAACACAAAGTGTAACAGTACAATACATGAATCAAAACTGGAGCCTCTTTAATTCAACAACTCACACGACGAATTCATATCGTTACTTCAAGTGCTCGGGTGAATATGCAAGTAACTGCTAGGCAACGGTCCTCTACGGTTTGGATGACATAGCATTAGTGTTAGCATATCCTGTGAACAACATTAAACAGCAACGAAAGTAGCTGCAGAGCTCTACACTGTTTAGCAACGTCGGTAGGAATGGGTAAACGAGCAGTGCTGAAAAATTTTAAATAAATCATTGTATGTACCACAAAATAATGGTATTTTGCAACTGGGAGGTATCCAGCAGTATCTAATGAAAAAACCTCAATAGCTAATAAACTCCCAATGCATTTAACAGCTAACTAAATTCCAAGATATTAATTCAATTTCCTGAAGCAGCACGAGACGAAAACTCTTTTGTTACAGAGCCAGCTCGACTAAATGTTACCCTACACAGCTGCCATCAGTTTCCAATGTGTCTTCTTCTTCACAGACGGAAGAAAGTTCCAGCGGCACGACTGTGCAATGATGATAGCCAACATGTATGTACAGTTGAGAAGCAAGGAGGTTGGTGACACTTATCATCGTGAAACTAAGTGATTAACCTGTGAAGGTATGACAAACGTAAGTGAACTTTGTCAGAAACTCAGCAAAGTGGCTCGTCTCTACAATTCGGGCACCTAACTTATGAACCTGTATGAAAAATTACGACAAAGTGATCTTTCACATGTTACACTGTACTAATTACGTGTTCCGAAATCATAACACGGTCCGTCGTAGAACTTCAACTTGCCAGTACTTCTCCACTAAATTCACAGTCATTTAAATGCTTGTACGATATTCTAACTGGCTGGTAAACAAATAGGTTACATTTAAGAGAATGGTTCATACCTCTTGCGGGTACAATGCACCTCGCCTCTGAAGCTGGGCGTTAGCTTACTTCAAAGCTTCTAAAGCTCCGCAAGAACTTTAAAAACTTTCCTTACTTGTTCTTGAAACACAAACTTCGACGCTGCAACACTTGAATCAAAGCTGAAGCGTCTTTTACTGAATAACTCACAGAACGAATTGGTATAGGCACTTCTAGTACTCGAGAGAATACGGAAGTAATTGCTAGGCAACGATCCTCGACGGTTTAGGTGACATAGCATTCTACATCTACATCCATACTCCGCAATCCACCTGACGGTGTGTTGTTAGCATAACCTGTGATCAACATTAAACAGAAACACCACTAATAGCAATCCCAGCAAATACAGAGCACATTATTTTATAGGAACGTCGATATCAACAGGTAAACAAGCACTCTAGTAAACGATTTAGTAATTTAAATATTTGTCAGACGAAATAATCATGTCTTGCTATTGAGAGATATACAGCAGTCTCTAAAGGATGAAACCGCCCAAACAACTAATAAATTCACAAAGAATTTACCAGTTAAAATTACTCCGAGCACTTAATTCAATTTCCTTAACCAACAACAGAGGTATACTCCTTTGTTACGGAGAAAGGTCAACTCAGTATGACACCACACAGTTGGCATCAGTTTCCAAAATGGGTTCGTTTTCACAGTTGGAAGAAAATTCCAGCAGCATGACTCTCTTATGACCACAGACACTAAGTATGTGTAATCGATAAGCGAGAAAGATCGCTATCATCGTTGTCGTTGTGAATCTCAGCAACTGAAAGGAATAGAGCAGGCTACAATTGTATCCGTCTGTTCTGACCCACAACTCATTTTTGGAGTAAAGTGGATAGTTTACACGAGATACTACGACAAACACGGGTAATATTTAATAATAGCCCGATGACATTCTTCAAGACGGCGACAGCAATATAGACCATTACAATCAAAAACAAACATAAAACATTTTGTGTAGGTGGTGCTGTACAGCTTTAATGAATGTTAAGAACTGCCATATGCAGCACACAGCTGTAACGGAATATTTTATTACAGACGATCGATTTCGGTCTAGAAACAGAAAATCATCTGGTCCAAAAACCATCTCTCCTATGCGTTTGTTTAATTGGAACAGCAGTTAGCAGATGTACAAAGCTCCATCATTGATATTATCTATATACATCGAATATTGGGAAAAAACGATGTCGAAGTTAAATGGACGTAATTACATGAATGTAAGCTAGTATCAATGAGGGAACAATGTACATCTGATAACTGCGATTCCATTTGCTCAGACGGATAGCTGAGACGGTTTTTGCACACGATGATGGTCTGGTCCTAGACCGAAATCGATCGTTTCTGTTAAAATATACCGTTGTGCATTGTATAACGTCCTTTCTAACAAACAAAAAACCATGGGAACCATTTGAATCAGCATATGAAATGAAATTATCTGGGCAATCGCAGGAATGGGAGAGTTGTAGATGTGGACATACTAAAAAGGTTACCAAACCTTAGAACATTTAAGAACTTCTCTAGAACAAACCGAACGAGAACATATAGCAAACACAAAATTGGATTCGATTAATTCGCTTGATCAATACAGATGAAATGAAGACAGTGGTACTAGACACCTCCACAAAACAACATAACTGGAAAATAGCACACACACACATTCTTCCGGAATGACGCATACGAAAACATAAAAAAACAAGCCTAATCGCAGCCTACGCTGTACCTATTTAGCTTTAACAGATCCCCTACAAATGTCCCTATCATAAACAGAAAAAGCTGCAGAAACGGCAGAACTGTAATTGAATTCTGCGCTTGACCTGTATCTCAAAGGAAGACAGCGATATCACGCACACAGCTCCACAAAACGACAAAATCGAAAAATATCGCATATGAACTTTTCGGTAATGAACTTAAAAATATAAAAAATAACACACAAATGGTATCGCAGTATATACAAGACGCCCCCCCCCCAAACACAAACACACACACACACACACACATACACACACACACACACACACGCACACACATTCACAAACACGAATCTCATCATGCAAGGATGACGCACATGAATTTCTCCGAAACAAAACAAAAAAAAAGACATACACATGAACAGTTGGTATCATATTTCGTGTGAACTCTATTCCTAAATCGAGGGCAGAGATACAAAACAATACCCACGAAACATTAGCTTAATCAAAAAATTATATACACTAATTCCTTTAGAATAAACCGAAAGAAAAGAAGTACAAAATACTGGAACCACACTAGAAACGGAAATAAATAGTTCAACAACCGAAAACAAATAATTTACCAATAAATAGCAAAACCTCGATCCAATTTAGCTAAACAAATACCACGAACCACAAAAAAAAAAAAAATCAATTATGAAGCGCGAGAGTGGCCGACCGGTAAAAACAAATTGAGACTCTTAGGAGCAGTGGATTTCATAAGCACAGCGTCTCAAACGTGCTCTCCAGTCAGAAGATTGGTTTCAAGTGTTTTAAACTAACATTCCTGCGTAGCACGTCTGCTGAGACAAACGGTTGTGCTAACGGTCTACCTTCTCTGAAAGCTGGAGCTGGCTTAGGTTTCAATCTTCCCTGAAAGGAATCCTTCCAGTGCCTCAAGCAAGACTGTTTTTTACGCAGATAGCCGCTCCTCAGTCGCCCGTCGAGGGGAGTTGGGACCAAGCGAATTCTGCATCGTTTACCTGCTTTCAATGGTAGTTTTCAGCACTGAACGAATTTATTACTCTGCTTGATCCTTTACGTATTGTCCCTTATTGTGAGCCACCTACAAAAAGCTCGCCATGACTGAAGAAAATGACTACCTTAACTGGTATAAAAGGAATGTAAGAGAAGAGTTAAATTAGCTCTGCAGATCAACGGCAATACTAAATATCATCTGCAGTTATTAGGCTGCATTAAGCGGTCGACTATATTGACCATGAGGATGTGCGTACGACATTAAAGGCTTCGTAAGAGTTTAGCGATAAACTGCTGTGTACATCACCTTCTCATTGTGTATTAAACGGATGCTGATGAAATCGCGCTGATGATTTTGATGTTTGGATTGTGGGACGCTCAGCTGCGCGGTCGTCAGCGACCTTACAAGGTCCCAATTTTTATACAGTCCAATTTCTATAAAATCCAAGCCAGCCGCTGTCACGAATGATGATGGCGACGATGGAATGATGAGGACAACACAAACGCCCAGTCCCCAGGCAGAGAAAATCCTCAATCCGGCCGGGAATCGTATCCGGGACCCGTGCTCCAGAGGCAGCAACGCTAACCACCGCACCACGAGCTTCGGACAAATTGTGCTGAGCTCACCTGTAGCACAAGTTCGTCAAGGACATTTTAACTGGGACATGGGTGTCATTTTTGCTTTTAGTTTCACGTACTCATCGTCTGACGAATATCGTGCCTTAGATTATAAGGGTAAAGCTGGTTCCAAAAAAATACACAAGCGCACTTGTCTACAAGCCTCCTCACATTCGCTTTTATGTACTGGTGTACCGGTAAATTTATTTCTGGATACGTACAATAAGAACACCAGGCGCACAATATTACACAGAATCTGAACGTTCTGAGAATACTCATGAATGAAGGCAGTGCGTTGATGGCCTCACACACATAGGTGGCTTGTTGCCACAATCCACAGATACTCAAGTCCATCTACAATTAATTACTCCTTTCACAGTCATCATACTGCAATAGCAAATCATTCCCTCAGTTATAACCACAGCTATAGGTTGGACGACCTCTGTAGAATAGCCTCGTTGCCTGACAGAATGTTGGCACGAGGCTCTCGTAAATTGGTCGAGCAAGCCATAAGCACCTGCGGTGGAATGGGATCTCAAGTCGAGTGGAGTGAGCTGCCACTCGCGGCAAGGAACCAGTCACAAAGGGGTGAGCTGCTACCTCAAGTAGCAGCAGGTATGAGCCGACAGATACAAATCAGTATCAGGTACGTCATTTTAATTTATTATGTCTTTAATATCGGCTATTTGCAACACATTAATCAGAGAGTATCCGTTTATACCACTGAATGTACAGTCGTGTTCAAAAGTATCCGAACGACCTGATTTGCATTTCTCCTGATTCGCATGTAACCCACATAACGCAGCTGTCTAGCAGGTCCTCTAATCGCTCCTCGGTACAGTCGTTTGACTATTCAAAGTGGTTCCAACAAGTCATCACTAGGAAACACTGCTCTGTATCGCAATAACTCAAGGTGTAAAGTAATACCACGATACTACAAATATCAGGGAACACCTTATCACAGATAAGACTGTCCTTAAGGCTTGTAAGCTCACATTTATTACAATAAACGGCATACCTGAAATGTTACCACTCTCATTATTACGTCAGATAGTTAATGCACGTAGCAAGTTTGTCATACTCATGATTTCCTCTTCAAAGTAATATACCGTACTCATTATTTAACACAAAAGACATTAAAAATTAAAGTTATTCACGAGCAGCTAGTTGAGAATATGTATGAACTTAAAATCACACGACGAACCGTCTCGTTCTGCATATGGATCCAAACCGAGGTCATGCAGACTAAGCAGAGATTTCGTGACTGACAGAAACTAGATGTCATTCCTGACTAGGCATACTGAGAGTGACATACCTCGATTTTAGACAGTATCAGTTAGCAACTATCAACTTTAAATTACATAACGTAAACATTTTTAATGGACGCGGATTCCTACTCAGCTTCTACTGTCCCTGTTAACGAACTACGACAGATGTTAAACATTGCTTCTGTACAAGTAACTTACTTGAAATGCCGTGAGGTGAAGCTTTGTGTTAGACAGGGACAGGGATTCGAACCCAGAACATAATCGGAATTTTTATCGAAGCACAATCAACTGTGTCATATCGGATTTTCTCGGCAGTAGCTAGATGTTTTTTTTTTTTTTTTTTTACTGAAATGACGAGACCAAACATTAATTTTTTCCTTCCCAGGACGCCAACCTGGCAACTATCGCTGTTATATTCCAGACAAAAAGAACGTTAAATATATGTTTGTTACACCAGCAGCGACATGTGAGCATGTTTGAAACAGAAATAATATGACGAAGATTTCAGTGCTGACTGGTAATCGAACCCCACTCATATCGCTGTTGACTACACACAAAGAGACGTCAGCTACCGAATTTTTCTCCACCATCAGCTCGGAATAGCATCCTTGAACTTACAGTGATCTCGCAAATAGTTCTGTGTCTCACTGAGAGTCGAAAACGTCAGATATCGTTAGTGTTGACAACGAATGAAAATACATTAAAAATCAAAATTATTATTCACCAGCAGGTAGGTGTTCTCATGCTAGCGCTTGATAATACACAATGAAAACTTTAGTGCCTGGTCAGGATTCGAACCCATATATGTCGAGATGTTGAGGAAAGTGCAGTTTTGAGCAAACAAGAAATTATAGTCAAGCTGTATTGTCACGAAGGGATCAAATTCCGCGTTAAGGGCGGTCTGAGTTGCATTCCCAGTTCAGAACCAAATTTATCGACATACAGAAGCCCCAATAAAAGATGGAATAAGTGTCCTGTGACCCTACATAGCGATTGTTTCGTCACTATAAATAAATAACTAGTATAAGAAATGTTACTGGTGATAGTGTTGCTACAAGTCGCCACTCCTGCCGTTATTGTGGTTCAACCTAACGTCTACTTGATAGAGAAGGAATATCATGTTTAATTTGAATTTCAGACCACAATGCCATTATACCTTCTTCACTTGGCTTAGCCAGAAGAGAATAGAATCTGTCTCTCCCTATAAAAAACCATCAGCAGAAGCTCGAATCGAACCCACACCATAAGTACATTAACTTATCATCAATCCAACAGACCATCAAATCGTCTTCCATGTTACTCATTTTTCTATCGTAACGCCATTGCGCCACACTGGATGAGAATTCTGACACACAGGCTTCCTGTAGTGGTTTGCAGCATGTTCAGTACAGTCATTTACTTGGGTGACCGAATCGCCATGAACTAGCTGCCTCGGCTACCATGTGCATACATTCGACTCTATTTTGTAATCACCGAAATAAAATCACGTAACTGCCACCTACACAGAACTGCCAACAGTGTAGGATGCAGAAATGTAAATAGGAAGTGTTCCTTTCCACTTGAACTACTGTATGCGCTATCTGTTTGTTGGAAACGTCGTGCAAAGAAAAAGAAAATCTATAACTGTCTGTTTCTCAGAAGTCTAGATCCGGCCATGTGCATTATCTCACAGCACTGTGGAATGCGGGAGGTCTGGAGGAACTGCTGTTGACTTCTGGAGCTGCTGTAGTTACGTGTGAGCTAGTCGCATGTGGAAAAAGGGCTAACGTCTGTGACATTTTGTTCTTTTCAGGTTTAATAGACGGCCAGGCAGCAGATGTATCTCGAAACATTTGTATTATGTATGGGGAGAGCACATCGCCCAAAATAAGTCAGAAAAGTATTTTCTACATTAGCTGTCGTGTAATAGTGGCATTTTATTCTTCTTCAAACATTGTTTGACAGCTTTAACTCAGAACAAATTTCCTACATGCATGTAATCAATAAACTGGTTGTGCATTGTATGACTGTTATAGATAACATCAGAGAATTCCCATATATAGTTGATAGTTAATTTCTCTCTCATATATTAACAACATTAAAAGAAACCTTAAGAAAATTGTGCACTGTATTATAAGAAATGAAATAAAACTACCTACGATAACCTTCTGGCGAAAGTCTGTTTTAATACAACTGAGTATCTGTACACAAGCGTGCCTCTATCGGCACGAATTAGTAAAATACTACTCACTTACATTTCGATTGGGTCTGTGTTTAATTTGTATACTGTGTCATACTCAAGAGGTATGCAAATGTGGCATTTCATAAATAAAGTTATGTATTACTAGAAACCTAAAATTTGCTTGCTATTTTCTTATCGATGTTTGATCTGACTGCTTGTAGCTCTTTCACAGAAAGGATAAAAACGTTGCTGTTGGTGTCAGTGAGACTGGAACCGCAAACCACAACAGACGCTTTATACAGGTCAGCACGTTACCACAGAGCAGGGAAAGAGATATGTTTCTTCGCTTCCTATTACGAGGCCAATAGAGCCTAGAACTCGTAAACCGCTATTTAAAGGACGAGATTAGTTGCGATTTCCACGTGCAATGACTTTCCTGGGCTCAAACCCGTGAATTTACAATCTTCTATTACACCTCAGGCGATAATAACTCAGATTATTCAATGGAAATTACAGGAAAAATCAAGTGAACTTTGAGGCTTAATTCCGTGCATACCAAGAAGTAACTCGTCGATCACAGAGTTGCCAAACATACCTTGCCTTGTTGCCAAATCTCAGTTACAGTACCAGCAGGAAGAAGACAAACCGATGTGATCCTACAGCGGGTTGGGACGTGACCACATCTGGCGTCTCAAAGACGTGGCTACCACGGCCTGGACACGTAATGCGTCTGATTCACATTTCTATAACTATGTTTAGGGACTGGAGCGTAGTTACTAATAATGCTCAGAACTAACTGCAAACTAAACAACATAAATCAGTAACTCTCATAGTTGTTTTTGTATTTCTTTCGTAAGTGTACTCAAAACTAAGAAACTCATTCGCCGACGTTTTCGTGCCTGGCCGATAGTCGAGCACAACAAACAAACAAAAATAAAAAAGTGTGTGTGTGTGTGAAGAGAGAGAGAGATAAATATAAAAAAGAATGAGAGAGAGAGAGTACAAAATTGTTGTAAAGAAATTAAATCATGGTATGTAAAGAAATCTTTCATTAAAATGACACGTTCCACATCATTACGAAATGTATTCATGATCTATGGAACAAGTATTAATGTAATCAGATCAAATCTAAACTTGAAAATAAAAGACGAAAGTTTTTGCAATAAAGCAGGACTCCTGTCAAGACCCTTTCGTTCCTGTTAACTAACCACAAAAGATGTCTGATATACCTCCACTCAAAAGTAACAAAGTGTGCATGCATTTAAAGATGAAGCACATGATGTGAAGTGCTGTGACGGAGATATGAACCCAACACGTAATCGGAATGTTAACTAAGTAAAATCAAATGTTACGTATCGGATTTTCTTACGAACTGCTAGGTGTTTGAATCTAAAATAAGGATACAAATTTTTGTGCCTGAGCGACGATCGAACCGCACACCTACCGTCCTTTGTCATCCACAAATATAGCTTAAGAATCAGTTGCTTACTCACCAACAGTAGGATGTGTGCATGTTTGACTAGAAATAACGACACCTATTGCGATTGTTGGCAACACATGAACAGACATTAAAAATGTACGTTAATTTTCACTAGCAGGCCGGTGTGCACGTGATAGGGCTTGAAATGAATTATGAATATTTTTTTACGGGATCCGGATTCGGACCCACATACTTACCTTCGGAAGAAACCTAGAGAAGATCGCAGTCTTGGGAAAAGGAGCGAAATGATTGAACTATACTGTTCCGAGAGATTCAGATCCTCGAAAGAGGAGATACGAATTCGAATCACAGTCCAGCACCAAATTTTTCAGCGTCTCTACTTCAATCAAGTACAAGTGAAATAAGAGTCCTGTTCTTTTAAATGGCTATCGGTTCATCAAATAAAATAAAATGTTCTACGTAAGTAAGTTTACTGGCGACAGTCTTTCTGTTTACCATGACTTCCGCCTATGTCATTTCCCAACGTAAACCGGCTCTGCACTGTTGGTAATGCAGGAACGTGATATTTAATGCGGATTCTGGATTATAACGTCTTTCTCTTGAGGTTACCAGAGGTAAAAAAAAAATCTGTTTGTGCCTCTTAAAATTAAATCCCTGAACTCGCGTATTGCACCTGTGATAGTTCGTTCCACCAGACCATTGTGGCCACATTTCCGAGCTCCAGGAGTGTGCTGCAACGGATGATGTGCTTAGCTTACAAAATTAGTCACGGTGGAAAAAATGCTAGTCTATTAAATGGTTAAGTAGAAGCAAGCTTCTGGCGTAGAGATTATGTTATTCTCATGTGAGAAGGATGTAAATACTCTTCTAGGCATCATAGCCTCGATACGAAGCCACTCTGAAATTTTCACTAATTCTGAAATTTTCTTAGTTCGAGAAAACCCATTGTGAATTGTGAAGTTACCGGATAATACGATTATTACTGTCATTATTACTATCATTTTCTTGACACCACTGCTGGAACACATGTGCTTGAAGATCATTTAATGCCTTTTGATCGATATAGAAGTAGTTGCCCAAGAACACGTTCTTTCCCTCTCTACGGAATCATTTTCTTGTTAGTATCAAACATCAGCAATTACTTGTAGGTTACATTAAAACTAAAGTAATTGATGATAACGTTACTTGATAACAAAAACGCGCTGACTTTCTTCATTTACTTGCGCCTAGAAATGGCTATCGAATACTGCCAAACCAAAAGCCAAGGGATCTTATTGCCTTCCGATATACGTCTCTGTCAGTTCTTCCTTAAGTTTTGGTCGACGTGACCTGTTTCAGCTTGTGTATGACAGAGAATGTTCTAGAAAATCAGTTGCTTTTCTTTGCAATAAACAGAAATATTTTCATTCTAAGCTATCGAAGTTCGAAATTTTCGCAATATTAGTTCAAATTTAATATTCGCTTCTATAACGTAGGAAAGTATTTCACAGTTGCAAAATTCGCATCTGACTCATTGACATTACACTTAGTCGCTGACCATAAATCATTGCTCAGAGTGACACCAGTTTAAGTAACCTAATGTAGCGAGGACTGTTTGCCAGTGCTCTTTCTCACTGGAAAATACGCCCTCATTGGACACCATAAGTACACTGTAACAGTAATTTCTGTGTGTATGCAATGAATACGGATTGTAGAATTTAGTGGTGCTCTCTCTTCCACTTCTGTATACAATATGCCTGACCTAAACGGGCCCTTTATCATGACAGGCCCTGGGCAGTGCAACATCATACTGACAACAGCTATGTGCTTAAACTGACAACCTCACTGTTCGTTTTACCTGATTTTTAATCATTTAAATAAAACAACATGATCTTCCAGTGGGAGACATTTCGTCCCCCTTTTCCTTCTGTGAAATTTGTCAGTAAAATTTCTGCCTTCCAACCAGCGAATTGCGATAGAGTACGGCCAGTAAACGATTCACAAACCACGATTTAGTGCCGTTAAGACGATTTCTTTAAATATGGTCGTAGCTGAAGGAATTTCGTTTCTTCTTAAATCGTCTTATGCAGCAACGTTCACAGATATCTCAAATAGGAAAAGCTCCTTTTCCAGGTACAAAGATTGTAAAACGAACTTCCCACAGTTTGTGTCAGGTTGTTCTTTTCGTCTGATAGCACTGCGTAAGTATTTTGTCTGAGAGGTATCACAAGTAGTGTTCCTGTAGCTATGGGAATCATTGGTTGAAAACGAGTTTAACACCCATGGTTACAGTACTGCTAAATATTCTGCTAAATATTCAAAATGATTATCAGCCTAAGTCTGAGTTCATCCACAAACTGAGACGTATTTATAATATTGAAGCCGGGCTGTGTATCCTTGTCTTCTTGAGTGGGCACTGGAAGGTGTTTACACACACGCATACAATACTATGAATACCTTGAATGCTATACTTAACGTTGCTCTCGTAATTAATTATATTTTTTTTAAATTCTTCTAGGTCTTCAGCGTGCAGTATGTGTTGTAGATACAGTCTTAGACAAAAAAACTGACCACCAAGTCGTTCACATAAGGTGGACCATACAGTCGTGCTCCCCTCAGAATTCTATCTTCGGCAATATGCTCGATGTGGCAACATTATAGGCCGTGGCATTTCCCAGAGGAAGCCTTGATTGCGGTCTGAGTACATCACTCTTGACTACGACCTTAGTCTTGAGGTAAAATGGGAGACTAGCTAATACGACTTCTGGCAACCGAAAGCACATGTCAACTATTTTTATCGCCCCTTTCCTCTCAGTGCTGAAGCTATGAGTGTAATTCAAGCGAATCTGCAATATATTTCGCTTTCTGTCACATTGGTAATAACAGTTTGGTTCAACAACATTTTAGCGAGAGATTTCTTGGCCGACCATCTACCTATGTACACCGCTTGTGTCAGAGTTCTCTGGGACTCGTTTGCTGCCGACCGGCGGGGGCTGAGGCACTGCGCTGCCTCGCCTTCTGCTGACATCTGCTCCACTCCTCACTCTCGACGGTGTAAAATGCTTTAATGTTGTTGAGTGGTGACCCATAAATCTGTCTACCATTTGTGTTTCGCACTCGATAACAATGGAGGCACAAAACCGTTTTTATTTGATGAGTATTTTATTACACTAGTATGCAATACATCAGTGTGGCATAGAATTAATTTCATTGTTTCTGATCCAGTATGCTATAATTTAAGGTCCATAGATAATTAATGAAGAAGTGAACGCTGTTCAAAAGTGATATTTAAAATATTCAACTGGATTTAAGGCGACAAAATTGCCCATATTTGAAGCTACCCAGAGTGAAAGTAAGATGCTAGAGCTGTTGTTAGCAAATGTCTGCAAAGAGTTCCTAATTGCTATGGAGGAAATTTAGCATAGAGGCCCTATAGTAATCAAGAGGTTCATTTCCTTCCTATTTTCACCCTGGTAAGTGAAGAACAATTTTGAAATTCGTATCATTGACGGTTGATTCGAATTTCTTCAGAGACAACTGTATTGTAAAGCAGCTTGGCAGTCAGAAAGCCGAGGTCTAGACCATTAACACAACTTACTGAGTCGAGCTAAAGAGAGGAGTTTATGTGTAAAGGTTTTCTTCCGATTTCGTTACAGAATTTTTTCTGGAAGTTCGCAGCTTCATAAAATAAATCAGAAAAAAAGCTCACACACGCTGGCCCCTACCACAGTTAGAACTGACGACTCATTGAGCTGTTGTGACACAAGACACGGTCAGTGCCACAGGTCTACGGACACGCTGCAGCCAGCACGCCACTCTCATCATGGTATTGGTCACTTAGTCTCATAACACATCGTGGAAGATAAAAGTTTTACCTTATGTGAAGAATAGCATTTCTTTAGCCAAAAATTTGAACTTTCTGTCTCATTGTCTTAGTTTACATGAGGATTATGAAGCACAAGTCATTCAAATGGAAAGGGAATATCAAGTGATTTTATTGAGTCAATTCAGTACCATACGTGGAAGTGATTGCTCTGTCACAGTGTTGCCAAATGTTTGTGACGATGTTGCCAATTCTCAGCTGTGCTAGGAATAGCTCTGTAGCGGTATGCGAGGAGAATCCCATGCTCGTGTCAAAGGAGGATACGGAGAGGAGGTTACAATAATAACACAGTCACAAAGACAAACAACAAAATTAAAAGTAAAATAAAAGCAAAAAGCTCCAAACCACAGACAACAACACAACAGAATTAAACATAAACACGCTGTCCCATAACAACTACACAGGATAATCAGAAAAAGATGAAAGAAAACACAAGGTGGTACACAAGACATACGAACACAAACTCACCCATAAAATCACCAACATTTTCAAAAGACAGGGAATAAACATAGCAAACACAACAGACAATTCTATACAAAAATAGACATATACCAGAAAGCATGTATATATCAGCTACAGTGTAACACTTGTGAAGGCACATACCTAGGGTAAATAGGGAGAACATTTGATGTCAGATACAAGGAACACATGAGAGCCTGGAAATATGGGACAAACCACTCCACATTTGCAGAATACCTAAGAGAAAATGACCACAAACCAACCATTAGAGAAGATGACATGAAAATAATTAGAATCAACCATAAAAAACATCTCCTGACCATGCAAGAAAATTACCACATACATAAAACCAAAGCAGAGGGAAAATCTGATTGAATGACCAAGTGCACATGCCAAGCAATTCATTATTTACACTAATAGGTAAAATAATAGAATAACGTTCGCAAAAAGTATTAATATAATAATACTGTCCAGCGTAATAATAATAGAACCCAACAGTTTTACACTCACTCATCCATGAACCATCCATAGAATATTGAAACGATAACTCAAAACAGCTGTCTATCCCCCTCTCTCTTTCTCAATTACACACACACACACACACACACACACACACACACACACACACGCAGTATGAACATCATAAACAGTAGTTAGTAACGAACATATACTTCGTCAGGTAGGCAACAAATAGGTAAACATACCACAGAAGATGAAACACGTAATGGAGTCGCAATATTTACGCTGTGAAAAGAAGTGTACGACGAAATAGTTGTATCGAGTGACAAAAGAACAATAGTCCCCACAAAAAGAGTGAGAAACATGGTGAACAGTGTGTGGATGGCGAGAACACAAAGATGTGAATATATAGCAGTGATAAAAGTGGTAGTGCGACCTCCAGACCAGGTGTGAGGAAACGCAGATCAGCAAATCGTAAGTAATTATTTTTTTTACAAAAAATCGCGAAGTGAACTGTTTGATGTTGCCTTAGAACAGGAGAAGGCGAAACGCGTATGGGATGAATAAAGTAACTAGCAGCAGTAAAAGGCAGTTTTATATACAAAACAAGTAGATTTTATTTATTCACAGAATTTAACTATAGTCAACATGAAATGAACATTGAAGTACAGTAGTTCCATTGCTAGGGAAGAGAGGCACTTGGGATTAAAAAGTAATTTGCTAAATAAGTTCTTAATGCAATTCTGAAGAATTAGCACAAGTTGAAACGTTGTGATATGCTTGAAATATTGCATCATCATTGGCGGGTTCATGATTTTCTTGTAAGTGTGCTGATGCACATTCTGCACCGTCACGTTTGAGTACGTAATGGTGGAGAACACAAACGGCTCTGATAACAACATTTAATCTGTCAGGATTCTTGCAACGTATTGGGCCATTTAAAACTTGAAACTTTTCTGAAGCCATTCCAAATGCACATTCAATCGTTTTCCTTCCTCTGTTTAAGCGGTAATTGAAAATTCTTTTCGCATTGTCGAACACTATTTATAGAATGGTCTCATTAAGAAGCATGATGAGGGAAAGGCTTCATCTGCTACAAAATAATAGGGAAATGATTTATCATTCTCATCGTACATTGATCTCGGTGGGAATGGGATATCAACACCTGCATGTGTTATCCAGTGTTTGATTGCTGCTGCTCGAAATATTCCTCTGTCACTGTTTCTTCTAGCATGACCCTTCTATATTCAAGTAAATAATCCGTCAGCTTCGCAGTAGGCCATTGGCACAACAAAGTGGTATGATTTGCAATTGAAGTAAATTGAACTACTGTTCACCAATTTTTTTTATTCTGGTATGCTTGCCAATACAGTTCGAAAGATTCCATAAATGACCAAAACTTTCGGCAATCTTCTTCCAATCCTCTCTTTTTGGAACTTGTGTATACATTTCTTTCAGAACATCCCAAAATATTTTTGTGGGCTCCGCTACTATGCATCCAATGGTGGTCTCCCCTCGTGGAAAGTACAATGAAAGTGATACAAATGTGAAGCCAGTAGCCAAGTACCTGTAAATGAGAAACTACGTATGGGTTTAGTTTATAAATTTATTTCGAGATTCTCTACATTTTATTACCTATTTGGTTCTCGAGAGACAGGCCTTCATTTTATTTCAGTGCATGAATGCAAAGAGGAACGGTCTTTTTCGTACCTCAGACCTCCTCCAAGTCACGGACAGCGTAACTCATCCCGTAGTCGTTACTTCATGTTAAGGTCTGAACTCTGGGCAGTCCAGTGCATTTCTGGAGTGTTATTGTCCACCTCACAGATACTCCTTTATAACAGGGTGCATTGACGTACTGATACAGTCATCGTCTCCGACTGTTGCCCTACTGTAAGCAATATATATCGCTGAAAAATGCGTTCATATCCTTCAGCATTTAGCATTTCCTTAAGGACAATAAAGGGATCAAGCGTTAACCACGAAAAGCACCACCACATCGCAACACCAATCTTCCGTGTTTCACTGTTGCCTCTACGTATGATAGGAGCTAGCGTTCACCAGCATTCGCCAAACCCAAACCCTTCCCTCGGATTACCACAGGGTATAGCGTAATTCATCACTCCAAATCATACGTTTCCAGTCATCTAGTTTCGAGTGGCGTCATTGTTTTACACCACCTCAAAATAGCTTAGCACTGACCACAGAAATGTATAGTTTGAGGAGATGTTCGACCACTACACCCTCTTGTTTTAAATGCCTGCGCACAATGACTGTCCTCGCTAGACTGCTGGTACCACTGTGGAACTTACAAGTGGTTCCTCTCCCTGATTTTTTTGAAAATTTTTATAACCACCTTCAGCAATGCTGGACGATCCCTGAGGTCTGCCTCGTCTCAGTTTATGTGGTTGTCCTTTCGTTTTTCCACTTCATAATCATACGACCAGCTGTCGACATGGACTACTTTAGAAAGGTGCAAATGCCCCCGATGGACTTTTAAAATAGCATGCCAGCATCTTATGATTACAATATGGGATCAAAAGTATCCGGGCGCCGGCTTGCTCAGCAGAGCAGGCCCTGCGGCCACGCCAACTCCGAACTTAGAATATTCTCAGGGCGCCACAACTCGTCCCCTATCTCACACACCTCCACTTATTAACATTCTGGCTTGCCAGAATTTTCAGTTCATACAAGTACATATAAAACAAATTTCAAAGAACAGAATTTAATGATCAAAACGCCAGGCCAATAGTACTTACAAATTTTTTGTAGTGGTACAGGAGCAGCATGAATTTCGAAATAAACTTAAACTAACACAAATTATGAACGAAACGGCATATTAAAGAAATACCTGCATGTCTGTTATGCACAACAATTTTTTGGACAAGAAATAAATTTTTTAATTGTACTTTCACTTACGCGCGATTTTGTAAGCACTTCTTGTGCCACTCACTCAGCGCTAAGGCGCCTTTTTGCACTAATTTTTTCTGTCGCACTACACACGCTGAGACGGATTTTAGCACGAAGTATTGATCAACTCACGACGGATTTTAGCACGAAGTATTGATCAACTCACATCAGTTTTTTGACCAAGTGCCTCGCAGAAATCATGTCTGCCTCTGAATTCCTAAAAGCAACTAGGATCCTCACTCAAGTTTTCCTCCAGCGGAAAACGATACTTTAGGAACAAAGTCACAAGGCAAACGACCGAATCACAGTAAGCTCAAATTCCCACAACTTTTATTTAATTGACTTTAATAAATCCTTCCTACCTCCATGCACCAAAAGTGCATGTACATACAATTAACAATTTTAATATCCTTCAAATTGACCACTAAATTCTTTGCCACACTCTTACACAAAGCATAAATCAATACATATTTTACTTAAATCCATGTCCGCCCCCGGTAGCTGAGTGGTCAGCACGTCAGACTGTCAATCCTAAGGGTTCGGGTTCGCTTCCCGGCGGAGTCGGATATTTTCTCCGCTCAGCGACTGGGTGTTGTGTTGTCCTAATCATCATCATTTCACCCCCTTCGACGCGCAAGTCGCCGAAGTTGCGTCAAATCGAAAGACTTGCACCAGGCGAGCGGTCTACCCGACGGGAGGCCCTCGTCACACGCCATTAAATTAAATTTAAATCCATGAGGTCACTGACCTTCACGCACCGTTAATGCCTAAACTTCCCCCTTTTGCACACATACAGTGCCACAATAAACTAACAAATTAGTAATGAATCCTCAAATAAACATATAAATTATTCCTCCAAAATTATTACCACTAATTACAGATTAGAACAGTTTTTCACTTCTGCCCTTTCTCTATATACCCTTAGCAATTTTAAACTTCGCTCCTTTCCACATACGTGGCACCAACAACCGTAACGTTCTACCGTACCAACGCCAGTCAGTCTCACTAGAATCACACTCCTCCTTCATATACCAATTTGTACTAACTTCATTACACAAATTATCCCCATTCACACTATTTACTTCAGCCTTCTCTAAATTTTCTGTTAATTCTTCCACACATTTCGCCAATTCATTACCCACAGCGTGCACAACTTCATTATTTTTCCCCTCCAAAATATCGACACTTGAAGCTTCAACAAAATTACACGTAAATTCACTGTTAAACACTTCATCTTCCTGCAATAAAACAACGTACACATATGACTTACTGTCTGGAAGGATCGCTGTGGGGCTAAGGACCACTCACCTACCTAACAGGTTGAAGTGAGGGGTAAAAAAGAAGTGTAGGCCACGACGCGCGAATACCCAGATTTTATTCATTCAATATTTGAAAATGAGGATGCTTAGTGACTTGCAACAAACTTTACACATAATTTCAAACCTTTACGAAACGTTTTACTGCCGATACCTTCATATAACAACGAAAAAAGTTTACCGTTTATTACATTTTCATTGTTCATTTTCGCACCAGGCACGACGTTTTAATTATACCTTATTTACTACTAACTGTATTAGTGGCACATTTTGGCCTCAGTGTTCACATATACCACTCTACGTATCTGCAAAATTATACCTATGTACGACTCATACTTCAGGATATCTGGCGTCCTAAACAATGAGATGCGTGAAAAACTGCCGCATTTACGTTTATTACTACCGATCCGCTGAACTGATTTCGATAAAATTTTGTAAGGAGATAGCTTAAGCCCTGAGGAAGAACATAGCTATTCTACAATGTATGTAGTGCAAGATAGTTATTGATTTGAAGAATGTTACCTGAAATTGGGAAAAATATTTACTCTGAAAAATGTATTTGTTCTTTGACTTTTGGACTTCATCATATTTGTGAATTTGCCTTTCTTGGTTGATTTGTGCAACGTGATACAATTCAAAATAATGAATACAATGTTATCAATCTCCAGTGTGTTTATTCCACACTGTTGCCCAAGGTACACATTGTATAACGTATAGCTACTATGCGCACTATCCGGTATTTGATAACTAGATAACATAGTTACTACCAACAAACTTTAAACAGTTTTTCAAGTCTTTACGAAGCTTTTTCTCGCTGACAGTCCCCACAAAATGATGTAAGGAAACAAGTTTATTGCTTACTATGTTTTCGCTGTTCAGCAGTAAAACTGTCCCTTCAGGCATGACTTCACGACGTTTGCTTTTATTGCTTCGTTGCTGCTAATACTATTCGCAACAATACAGTGCTGTTTTATATCGTATGGTATGATGACTGAAAGTTTTGGAAAGGACAGCTATGGAACACATTTTTTATACACATTTCACTACCTGTTAATTCGAAGTTCACTACTTTTCAGCATAGTATGCGTTTCTTCTTTCAGCTCAATAATCCATTTTGTATTTTTTTCAGGAGAACCTTTTCATGATACTTACTAAACCTGTTACTTATTAAACCTGTACTAGTACTTGCATTTTTTTACCCAGTTGTGTCTATCATTTATAAATGTGATCACATATACTTCCTTGTTTCATAACCTTGCTACAGCTGACTCATGACGAATGACGTTACACATTTTTCATTTACAGGAACAACCCAGAAGCAAATTTTTTTCTTTTTCTCTTCTTGCTTTCCCTTATAATTACCCAAAGCAATGCATTGCTAACAAAAAAAATGTATCACCAGTTCCAAATAATGCTACCCATTTAAGAGAGTTCTGAATAATACTGAATGATGAACAATGTTTTGTACTATTCAATACTTGCTGGCCAATGAGTGCCAATAATTAGTGTAACTAAATAAATTATGTTAATAATATGCCATTCATTAGCTCCTGTTTTCAATGATGACTTTTGATGTTTTGTAACTGGCCACTGAGTGCCAATAATTAGTTTAATTAAATGAATTATGTTAATACTATACCATTCATTAGCTCCTGTTTTCAATGATGACTTTTGATGTTTTGTAACTGGCCACTGAGTGCCAATAATTAGTGTAACTAAATGAATTATGTTAATCTGCAATACACATTGTATAACATTGTATAACGTATAGCTACTATGCGCACTATCCGGTATTTGATAACTAGATAACATAGTTACTACCAACAAACTTTAAACAGTTTTTCAAGTCTTTACGAAGCTTTTTCTCGCTGACAGTCCCCACAAAATGATGTAAGGAAACAAGTTTATTGCTTACTATGTTTTCGCTGTTCAGCAGTAAAACTGTCCCTTCAGGCATGACTTCACGACGTTTGCTTTTATTGCTTCGTTGCTGCTAATACTACTCGCAACACATTTAGCAGACAGTATCCACATATGCTGCTGAACGTACCTAAAAACTCCTGTCACTGTACGGCACACAGTTCAGGCGATTTGTAAGAAGGAAGAGATGGACAGAGATGTGGGGGACGAGGATATGGACAGGGTGAGGTGGAAGAGAAAATGGTCGCGAAAAGGAAAGTGGAAGAGATGGACAGAGAGAGGTGTAGGAGATGGACTTAGAGACGGGCAGGGAGAGATGGACAGAGTGGGGATGAAGGACGTGGACAGAAAGATGGCCGAGGAGGAAATGGGCAGAGAGGGCGGGCAGTGGAGATAAGGGATAAGGAGGAGACTGACTAGTAGAATTAAATGCACATGAGGGCAACGCCGTATATTCAGGTACTACACTATGGATGAAACGCCACTGAGCCGTCGGTGCACTGGACACCTTGCATCGTTTGAAAAGAGGCAACATTGCTCCTCTGCGGACCGCTCTACACGCCTGACTTGCGTGGTCCATTGAAGACGTGAAACTTTATGAGCCTCTGGGAAACTGTTTGCGATAGACTTACGCCCACTGGCAACAGCAAGTCTTGTCGGGTTTGAAATCGATACTCATCGACAACAGTCTGGGCTGATACGCCAAAAAAAATCGGACAACTTCATGGTGCGGCCATCGGTACGTCCGAAGACGAAAGTTCCTTTCTACCATACTGTCGCGTATCCTCGTCGATCCATCTTGCTACGCTGATTTCACAAAATCGATACCCAACACTTCTCTACCATGAATTACGTCGGCGGTGGATGCTCACATGACAGCTTGGTACCAGTTTGACATCATCTACAGTGTATAGATGGCGATTATGGCCGAAACAATAGGTTTTTTTTCACGTCAGTTTAACTTGATTGTTAAAACCGCTCAAAACAACCGGTTTCTGAAATTCGCGATTTTCGATGTTTTCCTCTTATTTCCTTTAATAAACGTAGAAATCGAACAAAGGAAAGTGGTAAGTGGCTGAATACTAGGAAAAAATCAACAGTATTCTCATATTAACTAATTTTTGAAACGCTGCTCAAAAACCATGCTGTAATCAGGGATCATGTCAGTATTTGGGCATTACGAATAATCAGTGCTAAAGAGTGAAAAATGAGGTTGAAGAAGTCTGTTTTTCGTGTTAACATGTCATTTATCAAGATCCAAGCAGATAAAGGCTTACCTATGTAGACACTGCAGCAGATCAGCCATTTCCTATTTTTATTGTGCATTCTAAATGAATAGTTGTTACGTTTTTTTTATTACTGTTGTCATAATCTCCTTCCTCTTTTATTATTACATAGAAATTGCAAATAAATCCTTAATCTTTTAAAGGATGTGAAGCATTGCAGCTCACTGTTATGTCATTATTAAAAAGGGGACAAGAAAGGAGCCTCCACAAAGAGTATGTGAATGCAATACACATACTCGGGCGTCCCCTGGGCGGTTGTATACCGGCTGATCCTTTCACTCCAGAAGCAACATGACAATCCTACAGAAAAGGACCTTATCAAGCCCAGCACTGACGATTATCTCTGTAAATATTGAAGGCCTGTCTGCATGCAAAGAACGTCTACTACAAGACCTCTGACGTCCTGTGTCTACAAGAAACTCACAGAGATAGCACACTCAAAAGACCCAAGATAAACGGCATGCGACTAGTAGCTGAAAGGCCACACCGACAGTATGGCAGCGCAATCTTTACCAGGCCAAACATACAGATCCTTTGAAGCGGTATAAAGAACATCAATGATACTGAAGTGCTAACCATTGAACTTAGTGACTGCACTGTTACATCAGTGTACAAACCACCAACTGTGGACTTTTCCAGCTCCAACGTAAACAATTTTAATAAAGACAAAATTAATTTTGTAATCGGTGATTTCAACAGCCACAGTACGCAGTGGGGCTACCAAGAAGACGACGACAACGGCACGGCTGTGATCTGCTGGGCCGAGCTAAACAACCTAAAACTGATACATGAGAATAAACTGCCTGCTTTCTACAACAGTGGCAGATGGGGGAGAGGTTATAACCCGGACCTCATCTTCGTTAGCCATCAAGTAACGTCCCAATGCCCAAAAGGAGTTTGCTCACCAATACCAAACACCCAGCACCGTCCAATAATGTGCCAGATCACATCCGTTGTTAAACCCCATAGCGTACCTTTTCGCCGTAGGTACAATTTTAAGAAAGCAGAATGGTCAACCTTTCAAAACCTCATGGAAGATTCTGTAAACAACCTCCCACCTGAACCAAGATTCTATGACAATTTCGTGACGGCTGTGCAGTGGTGTTCCAAGCAATCGATCCTTAGAGGATGCAGAAGCAATTATGTTGAAGGCCTTACGCCAGAATTAGAGGATCAGTTGCAGCAATACCTGACACTGTTTGACGCAAACCCTCCATCCGCGGAAACTATCACAGCGGGCGAGCAGCTGGCTGGAGATGGCTCTGAGCACTATGGGACTTAACTTCCGTGGTCACCAGCCCCCTAGAACTTAGAACTACTAAAACCTAACTAACCTAAGGACATCACACACATCCATGTCCGAGGCAGGATTCGAACCTGCGACCGTAGCAGTCGCGCGGTTCCGGACTGAGCGCCTTAACCGCGAGACCACCGCGGCCGGCGGGCGAGCAGCTAACCGAGTCACTAGCTAAAACCAGGAGAGAGAAAAGGCTGAGGACAACAGAGGAATTGGACATGAAAAGGAGCAGTCTGAAAGCCTGGACACTCCTTAAACGTCTCAACAATGACCCGACTTTCTCTCCAGGACATGCTCCCGTCACAGCCGACCAAATAGCCCACCAGCTTCTCAAGAATGGGAAACCCGACACCAAAATCAGGAAGTCGGAGACCAAAATAGACGGGATTGAACACCAAGAAAATTCAACTCTGGCCACCCCTCTCACAATGCAGATCTGGACAAAGCCATAGCGAAATGCAAGCTAAGGAAGGCCCTGGGCCTGGACGGGATTTTTGTTGAACACTTTGGTCCCAACGTTAAACAATGGCTACTGAAACTGTTTAACAATTGCATGGAAACAGGTCAGATTCCCACAATCTAGAAGAAGGCTAAAGTTATTGCCATTTTAAAACCAGGCAAAAATGCTGATGACCCCAGAAATTTCCGACCCGTATCACTTCTCTGCCATATCTTTAAAATCTTTGAAAGAATACCCCAGGATCGCCTCTCCAGTGCCATAGAACCCTACCTAATCCCCCAACAAGCAGGTTTCCGCCCAGGGAAAAGCATTACATCTCAGGTAATTAACCTCACACAGCTGATTGAAGACGGCTATGAGAACCGGAAAATAACCGGTGTCGCCTTTATAGAATTGACAGCCGCATATGACACCGTAGGTTCTCTGTGGAATTCCAAGGGATGCATAGCAGGTGGCGGGCCCAGCAAAATGGTCTCCCTCAGGGCAGCGTACTGGCACCCTTACTTTTTAACATATACACCAATGATCAACCACTGCCAGCTGGTACAGAAAACTATATCTACGCCGATGACCGTGCTATGGCCATACAGGATGTTGAGACAAAGCTCACGGATGCGCTAGACATGCTCTGTCAGTACTACGCCGACAATCAACTCAAGCCGAACCCTAGCAAAACACAAGTTTGCGCCTTCCATCTCCGTAACAAGCAGGCATCCCGTAAGCTGCGTGTCTTCTGGAAGGACACACTCCTCTAACACTGCGTTAACCCCAAATACCTAAGAGTAACCCTAGACAGGGCTCTGACGTATAAACAGCACTGTATTAACACCAAAATGAAGGTGAGCGGCAGAAATAATATTCTTCGGAAAATAACGAACTCCTCCTGGGGCGCAAAGCCATAGGTAGTGAGGACCACAGCACTAGCAGTTTGCTTCCCAGCAGGCGAATATGCAAGCAGTGTCTGGTACAACTCTACCCACGCTAAACAGGTCGATATTGAACGAGACCTGCAGGCTCGTCACTGGATGTCTGAAACCGACGCCAACAGACAAGCTCTACCATCTTGCTGGGATTGCACCTCCTGCAGTGCGAAGAGAAGCGGCAGTCTATAGTGAAAGAGCGAGGGCTGAGATGGCAGAGAGCCACCCCCTCCACAAAACTCAGCCAGCCACCAAACGCTTGAAATCTAGACGCAGTTTTCCCAGAGCAACCGAAGATTTTAGCGACCAACCTGGATCTAGGGTGGAGAGATGGAAGCGGTCGGGAGAAGGGCACTGGATGGAACCAAAGGAAGAATTGGCACCAGGTTACGATGAGGATTGGGGGGTCTGGAGATCACTAAACAGGCTACGCACCAACACTGCACGGTCAAGAGATAACCTTCTGAAGTGGGGATATTCTACTACATCTAATCTCTGCGACTGTGGAGGGGTGTAGACGACCCAGCACATGTATAACTGCCCTGAATGTCCTTCACATTGCACTTTAGAGGATCTGATGTTGGCAACCCCAAATGCTGTCGACGAAGCCCGCTTATGGGCCATGTGACTACATTTTCACGCAATTTGGGTGCATAGATCCTGAGAAATCAGTACCCAGAACAACACCTCTGGCCGTAATAACGGCCTTGATACGCCTGGGCATTGAGTCAAACAGAACTTGGATGGCGCGTACAGGTACAGCTGCCCATGCAGCTTCAACACGATGCCACAGTTCATCAAGAGTAGTGACTGGCGTATTGTGACGAGCCAGTTGGTCGGCCACCATTGACCAGACGTTTTCAATTGGTGAGAGATCTGGAGAATGTGCTGGCCAGGGCAGCAGTTGAACATTTTCTGTATCCAGAAAGGCCCGCAACAGGATCTGTAACATGCAATCGTGCATTACCCTGCTGAAATGTAGGGTTTCGCAGGGATCGAATGAAGGGTAGAGCCACGGGTCGCAACACATCTGAAATGTAACGTCCACTATTCAAACTGCCATCAGTGCAAACAAGAGGTGACTGAGACGTGTAACCAATGGCACCCTATATCATCACGGCGAGTTATACGCCAGTATGGCGATGACGAGTACACGCTTCCAATGAGCGTTCACCGCGATGTCGCCAAACTCGGATGCGACCATCATGATGCAGTAGACAGAACGTGGATTCATCCGAAAACATGACGTTTTGCCATTCGTGCTCCCAGGTTCGTCGTTGAGTACACTATCGCAGGCGCTCCTGTCTGTGATGGAGCGTCAAGGGTAACCGCAGCCATGGTCTCGAGCTGATAGTCCATGTTGCTGCAAACGTCGTCGAACTGTTCGTGCATATGGTTGTTGTCTTGCAAACGTCCCCATCTGTTGACTCAGGGATTGAGACGTGACTGCACGATCCGTTACAGCCGTGCGGATAAGATGCCTGTCATCTCGACTGCTAGTGATACGAGGCCGTTGGGATCCAGCACGGCCTTCCGTATTACCCCCCTGAACCCACCGATTCCATATTCTGCTAACAGTCATTGGATTCGACCAAAACGAGCAGCAATGGATAAGTGGGGCCGATGTTGAAAGCGTTAATCAAAGAAAAAAGGTATCATAAAACTGCAAAAGGTGATTTTAATGTTCACCGCTCAGCGCAGAATAGTCATATGGAAGAAGAGAGCACAGGTAAACTATCAGCCTGAAACCATTAACTAAGCAAAACAAAAAGTTTTGTTATCAGCAAAACCTTCCAACAAAAGCCATGGACTTTAGTTTTTTTCCTGCTTCCTTATCACTTGACTTCACTTGGGTGTTATTAGTGGAAGCCCTCTGACCAGATCATCTGCCAGTGCATTTTACTGTTTCCATTGTCTGTATTTAACGATGTATTATGCAATCTCCTTCAGATATTCATGCACGTTTAATAAAGGGAAGAAATGTACCCTGAATTACGAATGCGATAAGACTGCTGCTCTACAACTTATTAGTGACAGATGAAAATTTGTGCTTGACTGGGACTCGATCCCAGATTTCCTGGTTCACACGATCAGTAACCTTAATCGCTTCGGTTATCTGAGCACGCCACCAGGGCCGACTCAAATCTCCATATACCACTGAGTGTCTACATCCTGTACTCGCACAGTTTCTGTGAATCCCGCACAGGCGGAAACTTTATAATTATTACCGCAGCATGTGTGTGTTTAACGATGTACCAGGGGGTTATTACAAAGTGCAGCTATTCACAGAGGATCAGTGTGAGCTTTAATTATCGTACGGCAGTGAAACTTGGTAGATATTGGAATGCATTAATGTGGAACCGATTTACAGTGGAAAAAATTAGTTCCAATTTTGACAATCAGATGCAAAATTGGCGCTCTGAATGCACGAAAACCATAGAGTAATGTTTCCATATGTAATGTATTATGGGCAGAATAGGTCAAACAAGTGAGAAACGAATAATGTTGATTTTATTAGCAACCATCGCTTACACAATTTGTTCAATTTTTGTAAAGATCTTGAGATTATAACTGTTCCTTTTGAATGCATTTACAAGGCAGTTGTACACATCAAAAATAACATTGGTAATTACTGCACAAACAGCTCTGTACATGATCATGGAACAAGACCTAGACTAAACTTACATCTACCAAGAAAAAATAAACATAAAACTCAAAACAACATTTTCTACAAAGGAATAAAATTGTACAATAAATTACCAAAATAGATTAAGGAAACTGCAAAAAGACACTTATTTAAAAAGGCAGCTAAAAAGTACCTGTTATGCAATACAATTTACACATTGAACGATTACCTAGATAAAACAGAATAGGGGTTTGGTAAAAAACTGTTATACAAATAAATAATAATTATTATATTAAACATCCAACATTCCACATAGCACCTTCACACTATGTTTTTTTTCCCTTCACCTTTCCTTTTCTAGAAAAACGTACCCCCAAGCTATGCATAGCACAATACTAACACCTCTTCCCCTTTCTGAGCCCAACATCTCACTCATTATAGGGGGAAGCTGACTCAGTTTTTCAGGATAGCAAATGGGAAGTTGCGGTACAGAAAATGGTCCAGAGATCACCAGTGTGTGGGTATTTGTGTGTGTAGTGAGTGAAGTGTTATGAAACAATGTGTGTATAGTGTGTGCAGTGACTGATAGTGAGATAAGAGTGAACAATGTGGCATTACATTATTTAATAAATTATTTGTAAAAGATCTATTGTGTACCAGGAGTAAATCTAATGCTTATCTCTAACTAGGACTCTGTAAATATATGTTGTTGTTGTGGTCTTCAGTCCTGAGACTGGTTTGATGCAGCTCTCCATGCTACTCTATCCTGTGCAAGCCTCTTCGTCTCCCAGTACCTACCGCAACCTACATCCTTCTGAATCTGCTTAGTGTATTCATCTCTTGGTCTCCCTCTACGATTTATAACCTTCGACGCTGCCCACCAATACTAAATTGGTGATCCCTTGATGCCTCAGAACATGTCCTACCAACCGATCCCTTCTTCTAGTCAAGTTGTGCCCCAAACTTCTCTTCTCCCCAATCCTATTCAATACTTCCTCATTAGTTATGTGATCTTCCCATCTAATCTTCAGCATTCTTCTGTAGCACCACATTTCGAAAGCTTCTATTCTCTTCTTGTCTATACTATTTATCGTCCAAGTTTCACTTCCATTCATGGCTACACTCCATACAAATACTTTCAGAAACGACTTCCTGACACTTAAATTTATACTCGATGTTAATAAATTTCTCTTCTTCAGAATCGCTTTCCTTGCCATTGCCAGTCTACATTTTATATCCTCTCTACTTCGACCATCATCAGTTATTTTGCTCCTTAAATAGCAAAACTCCTTTACTACTTTAAGTGTTTCGTTTCCAAGTCTAATTCCCTCAGCATCACCCGATTTAATTCGACTACTTTCCATTATCCTCATTTTGCTTTTGTTGATGTTCATCTTATATCCTCCTTTCAAGACACTGTCCATTCCGTTCAACTGCTCTTCCAAGTCCTTTGCTGTCTCTGACAGAATTACAATGTCATCGGCGAACCTCAAAGTTTTTATTTCTTCTACATGGATTTTAATACCTATTCCGAATTTTTCTTTTGTTTCCCTTACTGCTTACTCAATATACAGATTGAATAACATCGGGGAGTAAATAGCCTTTCGCTCCCTGTATTTGACGCCTGCCATCTTTAGAATTTGAAAGAGAGTATTCCAGTCAACATTGTCAAAAGCTTTCTCTAAGTCTACAAATGCTAGAAAAGTAGGTTTGCCTTTCCTTAATATTTCTTCTAAGATAAGTCGTAAGGTCAGTGTTGCCTCACGTGTTCCAACATTTCTACGGAATCCAAACTGATCTTCCCCGAGGTCGGCTTCTACCAGTTTTTCCATTCGTCTGTAAATAATTCGCGTTAGTATTTTGCAGCTGCGACTTATTAAACTAATAGTTCGGTAATTTTCACATCTGTCAACACCTGCTTTCTTTGGGATTGGAATTATTATACTCTTCTTTACGTCTGAGGGTATTTTCGGCTGTCTCGTACATCTTCTCACCAGATGGTATGTAGTGGGACGAAATTAAGCGTCACCCATCCACCAAAGTCAGCCCAGTTTGCAGGTGACTATAAGTTTAATTTAGTTTGTTTATGTGTTTTCTTATTATTTATAATAGATGTGAATTATCTAAAAGTTTTGTATTTTTTTATGTGTTTCATGTACGGAGAGATCGGCGCAACGAACGGGGACAGCATCTTCGTTGCCGCGACCAGAGAGGAAATTGCTGGCCGCTATACGTCGCGGGTCGACAGCCAAGGAGCAACAGAAGATCCTGGAACCGAGTTGTTGCGTCGTGTTTCTAAAAATTAAAAATGAATTTTTATACTCTTTTTGTACAACAATGAAAAAAAAATAGAGCTTAATCTTATTGAGAAGTCAGTCACTGTCTGTCAACGCTCAAGTTCACATCTGTATGTGTAGGAAGCTAATAAAATAGTGTATGCTACTAAAGTTGAAACACGTGTCTTGAAGATTTATTTATGAAGAGTTATGTGAACAGATTAATAATATATTTGACAAGATTATTGATTCAGACAGCGTTGGCCGAAACTTTGAATCTAAAAAGTTTATTTAATGTGTGATTCTGATATCGATTAGATCAAGATAACGTGTGTCGATATAATTTTCTGAGGAGAAACAAACGAAATTTAAATTCGAAAAAGTTACGAAAACCAATTGGCCCAAGTGATGTAATTCTCTGCACACGACTCAACTGATGTTTTACAGTTTCGTTCAAGAACCATTCTATGACAATTTAAAAAGAATATGAATCATTTTTTAAGTGGGTTGTAACTGACGTAGGTGACGAAGTCTGCACATGGTCATACATATATCAAACTAAAACCTAAGACGTCGTTACACCGCACCGTGGCGACCGTGACAGGACTTGTGTGCAACTAAGGCACACAGGTACGAAACAAAGCATCAAGAGTCCTTCGGAAGTCAACGCGAGTTTTCGTGGAGCCTTCACCAGCCAGCGGCGACTTCGCGGGTGTGGGCATCTGACGGAGTGCAGCCAAGCAGTACGGTCACGCAGTTGTTCCACGAGAAGGCGCGTCTGTTGGGCAGCAGCTGAACGCTGCAAAACCCGACAACCTTTTTTCTCACTAAACTAATAGGCCCAGTACGTCAGTTGCGGGGTGTTCCTCCGGCTGGTATTAGAGGTGTTGCTGAGGGCTTCGCCTGTCTACGGCGGTGCCGGGCGTGGTTGCAGCCAGCGACGTTTCCGGTGTTCGACTCAGCGTCCTGCCGGTTGCGGAAGCGGGGTCGCAGCATCTCAGCGGCTGCATCGACGGCTGTTACATCTGCAGCCCATAGCAGCACACTGATCATCGAGAACTACAAATTACAATATTAGTGTCCGGTGAGTTTGTTTCAAGTTGGAAGTGGAGTGTTGTACATAGGGAGTGTGCTTTTATAGGATTGTTGATTACAAATCTGCGTGTGTAAATAGTTAATATCTTACAATAATGTCGGGAAGTGAAATGTCAGACGAAGAGCAATCTATGTCCGATAGGAGCATGAGAGCCCTTTTTAGGGCGATCGCTAAATTAAAACAGTCTAACGAAGAATCTATGGCTAGATTAAAACAGTCTAACGAGGAATCTACTGCTAGATTAAAAGAGGAACTAAAACAGGAATTAAAACAGTCTAACGAAGAATCTACTGCTAGATTAAAACAGTCTAACGAAGAATCTATGGCTAGGTTAAAACAGTCTAACGAGGAATCTACTGCTAGATTGAAACAGGAACTAAAACAGGAATTAAAACAGTCTAACGAGGAATCTACTGCTAGACTTAAAGGGGAGCTAACAAAATCGACAGACAGGTTGCAGGAATATCTTAATGAAACCAGCCGAGAATTAAGTGATAAAATAGAGTCTTCTAAAGTTGAAATGCAGGAAAAATTAGTAGGACTTAGTAATAAGATTGCTGGTAATTGTAAAAGGTTAGAAGAACATATCCAGGAATCGCGCGAGGAAAAAGCTCGCATGCGACACGATATTACTGACTTATCCGAGAGACTAGATAGTGTCAATATCTTAGTTGTAGATGAAATACAGAAAAATAACGATATGTTACGAGATGAATTTTCTATGCAAACAGAAACTGTTCGCAGAGAATTATTGAAATCTATTAAAGAGGTCTCTACCAAACCTGTAGAGATTTCTTCAATAGATAATGTAGAATTAGAGACATTAACTCATCAAGTAGAAAAGGACCATACCGAAATCGAAAACATGAAATTTTTAATTACTGAAATATGCAGTAATCTTGAGACTGCCAAAGATAATAACATTGATGAAGGTACAGAGCGTTCACATCGTGAGCACAGTGAAGAATCGATATTAGCTGATCGAGTATCCAATACAGAAATGCGGATACAGGAAATTACTAAACGGTTATCGGAATTAGATAATAACGAGAACATTTCAGGTAGCAGAGGTAATAACATAATCAGAGACAACAGTCGCATCGAATTTGCTAGCTCGGACGACAACAATATGAATAAAGCAATCACGGCAAGCCAATCCGATGCAACTCCGTCTCTGCAATCTAAACAAAATCCGACTATTTCTCTCGCAGAATGTCTGGATGACATAACGACAAATTCAAATGTAGCAAGTCGATTTCCCGTATTCAAACCAGGAGGCGAACTGCACCCTATAATCTTTATAAAAGCTTTTGAAACATCATGATCTCCTAAATGGAGTAATGAAAAACGCATTCAATTTGTAATAGGACATTTAGAAGCAGAAGCTGCGGAATGGGCAGTACTGCATAGAACTGAATTCAGGGATTGGGATGATTTTGTTAAGCAGTTTAAACAAAATTATTGGTCAAGACGAAAACAACAACACTTAACTTTAGAGTTGTTAGCCCCTCCTCCATATTCTAAACGGTGGAGAGGTTATAGGAATTATTTTGAATGGAATTTAAACCGTGCTAAATTAATTGAAAGTCATCTAATGCGAGTCCTAATTAGTGGATTACCGTATTATGTAAAGGAAAGAAAAATGTTATTCTACGAATTATACAAAACCTTAATAATGGGGACGAAACAGTTAACACCCGGGGTGTGTGGTTATATTTTAACGACTTGTTGTATTGGAAAGCACAGAGGGAACACCAGAGATGGAAAATCTGCATTCCGAAAACTGTTGTGGACGAGTTAATTACTTATATTCATGAAGGTTACGGGCATTTTGGGATTCATAAATGTATTAAACATCTAATGAAGTATTATTATTTCAAAAATATGTCCCGTATTGTGAGAAGTATTATTAGGGCTTGTGAAACCTGTCAAAAGGTTAAAGTTAATAACAAATCCAAGCGTTATAAATTATATGCTGTAATTCCTCGAGGTTTGTGGGATCTACTGTCATTAGATTTTTTCGGCCCTCTGCCTCGGAGTTCAGGAGGATTAACATATGTGTTTGTTGTAATGGAATGTTGGTCCAAACATGTGAAACTATATACTTTGAAACGAGCGAATACAGCAAGCGTTATACGCTGCCTCACCCGAAATTACTTTGTTAACTGGGGCATTCCTAAACGACTTATGTCTGACAACGGTAGTGCCTTTATTAGTCAAAGATTTCAAGATATGATAAGACAATATGGAATCAAACATATCTTAATTTCGAAATATCACCCTCAAAGTAATTTAGTAGAAAGAGTCATGAAAGAATTAGGACGATTATGTAGAACTTATTGTGCGCATAAACATACTAGGTGGGCCAAACTAATGCCTGAATTCGAAAAGATATTAAATGAATTGCCTCACCTAACGACGGGATTATCACCTATAGAAATTTTAGGCAAACGAATTATAGGTGAGCCTTTACTAGCTGCTTTACCTTGGCCACCAGTAAATGAGATACAACAATGCATTCCAGACGAAAAAGTTTGCGAACAGATTGTAAAAAATGCCGAACGGAGAATTAAAAGTTATAATCAACAGGCTAGAGAACCCTCATTTCAGGTAGGAGATCTTGTGTTAGTACGATCTCATCCTAAAAGTTCTAAGATCGATAAGGAATGTAGAAAATTCTTCTTTATCTTTGAAGGTCCATATGTTGTACATAAGATTGTACATTCCAAAGCATTACTTCTTATGGAACCTTCATCAGGTGTAATTAAAGGATTATATAGTGTTGATCAAATGAAACCCTTCATTCCTAAATAAGTTAATAATTAGTATATGTTACACACGGGAGAGCATTCATAGTTTATTCATGTGAAGTTTTTCGTGATAGTTACGTATTATTTTAAAGAATGAAACAGGAAGCTTAAACAAGTGTTCTACAATAATCTACTGGTACTTCAAAAAGAGAAAGATAACCAAAAGGGGGATTTATATGGAGGAAATTTTGCTCTTAGGTCTAAAGGAATTTTGCGTATTTTAAATTTACTCGGATAGTAGGAACCAAAGGGGATGGTTGATAGTTTTAGGGACCATGGGCGTCCAGAGCTATATGGCTCACGAGAACATAGCAGAGTGCTTTTAATAGAGGTTTGTAATAGTGTTAATATAGAACACACCAAACGGGGCTCTCTCGCTTGTTTCTCCTAAATAAATTGCCATTACCCAACAAGGTGTCCGAAGGTAAAGAAAGCCGTGCCGAGATTCTAAAGAAAGTTTTGCTTGATTTCTTCTTGACCTCAGGCATAAATAAGGCATTAGGGAAAAGAATGACGTAAAGTAAATAGTACTATTAGTTATTGTGAGAAACGTATTAGTAATATACATTCTTGGAAAGAATAACTCTAGTAAATAAATGAAACTATAACTAATCTATCACAATTTGAATGCTCTGTCCTAATGTACAACGTTAAAGAACGTACTAAATTGGTATTTATTAGCAACTATTAACTGAAGAGGAGCAATCTCCCTACATTCGGTTACGAATTACCATAATAGCACAATTAAGAGTAAATGAAAAATAGTCACAACAATATCGTATTAAAAGGATTAAATCTATCTAGTAGCAAGGACTCTAGGTTACGTAAAATGTGAGGAAAATGTATTAACAGTTAAATATTGTGTATTGAAAAGTTTTAATTTCGGTTAAAACCTGACAAACTGAGCTTGTGGGTGGGGTATGTAGTGGGACGAAATTAAGCGTCACCCATCCACCAAAGTCAGCCCAGTTTGCAGGTGACTATAAGTTTAATTTAGTTTGTTTATGTGTTTTCTTATTATTTATAATAGATGTGAATTATCTAAAAGTTTTGTATTTTTTTATGTGTTTCATGTACGGAGAGATCGGCGCAACGAACGGGGACAGCATCTTCGTTGCCGCGACCAGAGAGGAAATTGCTGGCCGCTATACGTCGCGGGTCGACAGCCAAGGAGCAACAGAAGATCCTGGAACCGAGTTGTTGCGTCGTGTTTCTAAAAATTAAAAATGAATTTTTATACTCTTTTTGTACAACAATGAAAAAAAAATAGAGCTTAATCTTATTGAGAAGTCAGTCACTGTCTGTCAACGCTCAAGTTCACATCTGTATGTGTAGGAAGCTAATAAAATAGTGTATGCTACTAAAGTTGAAACACGTGTCTTGAAGATTTATTTATGAAGAGTTATGTGAACAGATTAATAATATATTTGACAAGATTATTGATTCAGACAGCGTTGGCCGAAATTTTGAATCCAAAAAGTTTATTTAATGTGTGATTCTGATATCGATTAGATCAAGATAACGTGTGTCGATATAATTTTCTGAGGAGAAACAAACGAAATTTAAATTCGAAAAAGTTACGAAAACCAATTGGCCCAAGTGATGTAATTCTCTGCACACGACTCAACTGATGTTTTACAGTTTCGTTCAAGAACCATTCTATGACAATTTAAAAAGAATATGAATCATTTTTTAAGTGGGTTGTAACTGACGTAGGTGACGAAGTCTGCACATGGTCATACATATATCAAACGAAAACCTAAGACGTCGTTACACCGCAGGTAGAGTTTTGTCAGGATTGGCTCTCTCAAGGCCGTCAGTAGTTCTAATGGCATGTTGTCTACTCCCGGGGCCTTATGTATACGAATAAATATATGTGTATACGAATTAGCGTATTTTAAATTGGTCTTATCTTGTGAATACTTTGACATGTCCTATATCTTTGTAAAAAGAGATCTACAGATGAATAAAGCTATTACTACTACTACTACTACTACTACTAATACTAATACGAGCACCGGAGACGTCGACGAGATGCTGTACAGCGCCAGATTGCCACCTGGTGGCCAAAATTAGAACTAATTTTCCGCAGTCCCTCCTTGTTCGGGAATCACAGCAATTGTGCGAGTGCTGGCATATAGAGTTAGGCCGGCCCTGGAAGCGTGTTCAGATAGCCGAAGTGGTAGATGGCACAGTAGCTCATGGTGTTCGATCAGAGGGCTGACTGCCCTTTGTAGTAAAAAAAAAAAAGCTTAGTGAAATATTCAACTATGAACCTGAAGGGGTATCACGCGACGTCCATCCAGACCAAATGCCAAGAACAATAATGAACAAAATGGAGACACGAAATGGTTAAGGCGACAGCTCAAGTAAACCGCAACATCCGGTTCGAGTCCCAGTCTAGCACAAATTATCATTTGTTACTAATAAGTAATGCAGCAGAAGTCTAATCGTATTCGCATTTCCTAATATATTTCTTCCTCTCCATCTTAGCTGCAATAACGAAGTAATTGTAATGTAATCCACACTGATAACAGATATAATATTGGAAGAGCAGACTGGGGCACGTATGAATAAATCATTATCGAGAAATTTCAGGACATAGACCACTGATAGAGTTCGTATGCAAATTTTACCGTCTGTGTTTAAGAAGCTGCATGAACATCACTTTCGTAGACAAGACAGCTCAAACCAAAACCCACAGCCATGGTTGGACTTCGAATGTGTAGAAGCAGCGGCGATGCAAAAAGAAGGGATAGATATCTGCAAAAGTTTCACCTCCCAACCACATTACATTAACCTGAATCAGTTACAGACAAACTAGGAGACTGCTCAACGAAAAAATAGAGTACAAGGGTAGACTTTTGTTATACACAGGACACTCCTTCGCGACCATAAGGCATAATATAGAAAAATCACTTTCTTAATCAAGAAGTAACTTTACTTTCATTAATCGTCCCAGCTGTGATTCTGTGGTCCTGTTTAATACACTGGCGACCGAATTGTTTCAAGTACGTAGCGCCAAAATAACAACCGTGCTGCGAGGTAACTCTAGAGCTGACTCGATAACAGTATATCACTAGTAACACTCGAGACACACTGTAGCGTTGAATACACAATACCACAGCCAGGCGCATTCACGGTACACTAGAATTACTTGCCTGCTGCGGCTATTCTTGTAACAAGACCGCGCGGCGTCGGCGTCTGGGTATCCCGAGAGGCGCGGGTAGCAGTATCAGGAGCGAAATTTGTCACTGATACCGTTCCATCTTGAATTTTCGCTCTGCTGTTGAAGCTTTCTATTATTCTCTTCATTGCTACTTCGATGTACAGATCCTTTTTAGTCCGAGCGTTTCGTTATTGGTCGTCCATTCTTATTTTTCCCTCTTGGCTCTTGTACGTCTTCTGTATTACCCTTCTTTCCCTATAGTTTAACCCTATTTTTCTTATAATTTCGAACATCTTGCACCACTTCACATTGTCGCACGCCTTTTCCACGCCGACAAATCCTACGAAAGTTTCTTGAGTTTTCTTTAGTCTTGTTTCCATTATCAACCGCAAAGTGAGAACGGCCTCTCTGGTGCCTTTACCTTTGCTGAGGCCAAACTGATCGTCATCTAGCACATCTTCAATTTTCTTTCCCATTCTTCTGTATATTATTCTTGTCAGCAACTTGGATGCATAAGCTGTTAAACGTATTGTGAGATAAATCTCAGTTCCTCAGTCTACTCTATTCGGTGGATGATGTTTTGCCGGAGGTCAGATGGTATGTCGCCACCTCACACATTCTACACACCAACGTGAACTGTCGTTTTGTTGCCAGTTCCCCTGATGATTTTAGAAATTCTGATGGAATGTTGTCTATCTCTTCTGCCTTTTTGATTTTTAGTCTTCCAAAGCTCTTTTAAATTCTGGTTCTAATATTGGATCTCCTGTCTCTTCTACATCGACTCTGTTCGTTCTTCTATCACGCCATCAGGCAAGTCTTCGCCCTCATAGAGGCCATCAGTATATTCTTTCAACCTATCCGTACTCCTCTCTACATTTAACTATTAACGATATCGCCGTTGCTTTTAATCCCACCAAAGATTATTTTGACTTTTCTATATGCTGAATCAGTTCTTCCGACAACCATTTCTTTTTCGATTTCTCAACGTTTCTCATACAGCGATTTCACCTTAGCTTTCCTGCACTTCCTATTTATTTCATTCCTAAATGACTTGTATTTTTGTATTTCAGAATTTCTGCGAAAAATTTTTTACTTCCTTCTTTCGTTGATCAGCTGAAGTGTTTCATCTGTTACCCACGGTTTCTTCACAGTTACCTTCTTTGTACCTTTTCCTTCCAACTTCCGTTATTGCTCTTTTCGGAGATATTTATTCCTCTTTAATTGAGCTACATGCTGAGCTATGCATTATCGCAGTACCTATAGCCTCAGAGAACTTCAATCGTATCTCTTCATTCCCTAATAATTCGTGTCCCACTTCTCTGAGTATCGATTCTTCCTGACTTTTCCCTTAAACGTCAGTCTACTCTTCGGCACTATTAAACTGTGACCTGTGCCTATCTCTGCTCCTGTGTACGCCTTACAATCCAGTATATGATTTGGGAATATCTGCCTGACAATAATGTAAACTAACTGAAATCTTAGCTCATCTTCTGGCCTTTCCCAATTATACCTCCTCCTCTTGTGATTCTTGAACAGAGTACTCACTGATACTAGCTGATATTTATTGCAGAACTCAATTATTCGCTCTCCGTTCCCATTCGTAGTACTGTTCAGCTGCTCCTGAAAGTTTCTGGAAAGGATTTAAAAAAAACACAGATTCGTGTGGTGGTATGAATACCACGGAAATGATCCTAGGACGACTTTTGGTATTCGGAAAATACTAACTGAAATATTTTCGCTGAAATGAAATGAATGGGCGATGGACCACATACCACATGAAAGAATCTATGGTAGTAGCGTTTAGAAATTGTAGGTGGAAACATAAGTGACAATGAAAGTTAAAGACCCTTGGAGTCGTGCATATGTAGCCTAACATTCAGGCCTCAGAAATCCGTATCTATACCATGCAAGGCCACTTATCTGAATCAGCATATAAGATTCTGATGGTTAACAACGAGTGAATAACTCAACGTTAATTCCACCTTCAACCGCAGAGTAATGACACACCGTTTAATCCCATCTCGAATACTTGTATTTCCTCCAAAAGACCTATACTGCAGAAGAAGTTCTTAAAAAATCTTGGGACAACGTGCATATCAATATATTTCCAACGTTTGTTTGGTCCGACGCAACTACGAAAACGATCACCACAAAGGAAAAAATGACACCGGAACAGTGTCGCGTCAAGCCTACTTTGAGATCATGGCCAAGTTATTGAGTTGATGTCATACAGGTTTATCTGCAAACGACAAATGGTCATACGGAACAAGGCGGGAAAGAAGATGTCGCTCATGAACCGCATAGCACTACATACGGTCAAAACAACGTACATTTTAAAGCCGAGCTGGGGACATTTCCCGAAGGCCAAGCACAGCATCTACGTGTGGTTGACCTGACTGTCAGTCCAGATACCCAAGACTCTGTGATACATCTCTTAGTTCAACACTCGAAAATTACAAATCCACTCCAGCACAATTAAAAATACAGTTTCCAGAGCTATTTATGTTTTATTTCGTCTAACCCACAAGTGCGACGTTCTCCACATAAACTGATAGTGTAATTAAAAGTCTAATTATTAGAAAGAAGGTGGAAAAAATTATCACGTCACTGCTATTTAATTCAAAATACAAATCACTGAAAGGTTGCAGAAGCGAGAACAAGATAACTAAAGAAATAAGGAAAGGACTGATACTACAGTCATAAACTGAAAATGCATTCCAACGAAAGCGGAGTAGCAAAGAGCATGTATTGCGTTATCAACTCGAGAATCCCTAAACAAAGGATGGAGTACAGTCCTAGTGGAAGAAGGAGTGTGGGAAGGCCGAGGAAGAGATGGTGTGTCTGGAACAGGTCATAAGGCCTGATTCTGGCTTCGCAGAAGGAGAAGATTTACGCTATTTCATTCTTAAAAGAAGAGTAATTTAGTTTTATACTTTCAGTTTTCTTTGTATCATCTAGAATAAAGAAACAGAAGAAAGTCATTTAATTCATCATCTACTGTTCGGTTATACCGTCTTCCAACACCAGCAAAAGGGAAAAACGCTCTTAAGAAGAAAGAATATGTTTACTTTCACTTTAAAATGCGAATGGGATTATTTCGGTTAAACACAATAAAAATAGCTGGTGTAGTTATGCGATAGGTTGCGAAAAGTTGGATATCTGGGATCCAGTCTGTTTGGTGCCAATTTTCATTAGTCACAAGTTCAAATATGGTATTTGTGTTTCACTGATTACCACTATAGAAGGATTGCAAATTTAAGGTGTATGAGATCTAATATACCCTCCAGCTATTCCTCAAAAAGTGGCAGGTGGAGCTGCATTTACGGTGTATGTGGCCGCTTGAAGTTGCTCACACGGGTTGCCTAGATACAGGGGCGAGGTGGTAATGGCAAATGGCTCTGAGCACTATGGGACTCAACTGCTGAGGTCATTAGTCCCCTAGAACTTAGAACTAGTTAAACCTAACTAACCTAAGGACATCACAAACATCCATGCCCGAAGCAGGATTCGAACCTGCGACCGTAGCGGTCTTGCGGTTCCAGACTGCAGCGCCTTTAACCGCACGGCCACTTTGGCTGGCGGCGAGGTGGTATGTGAGCAGTAATCTGACACATAGTTTTATCAGGAAAAAATTCTGCTTCATCACTAATTTTACCCCATTTGTGTGCACAGTGTGAGAAATATGTGCACACACACACACACACACACACACACACACACACACACACACACACACACACACGCTTATGTCACTGTTATTTCCAGGTCTAAAATATCTATCAAAATTGACACCTAAAACAATACTGTGGACTCTCAAGTTAAGTGCCCCATTGTTATTTCTGTGTGTAATTGCTCTGTGACTATACAAAATACATGGGCTAAAAATGCCATGCTAGCAAGCAGTAGGCATTTTATGTTATTTTTAGATGAGGTTATGTACAAAGACGAACCTGACTAAACCTGAAACTGTACAAAACACATGCTGGCTAAAATATTACACTAAACAGACAAGGAGTGATAGTTGACACAAACTAATAGGCAACGTGAGTTACTGATGTGTAACCGTCAGCTACTGCAAGAGTGCAATTAATGTGTAACCTAACTCTTGACACATAGAACATGACTGTGAATTTTAAAGTTTATTGTCACAGTGGTATTCCCATGTCTAAATTGTTCTACAATAATATAAACAGATATGTCTAAAAATAAGACGCTACACATGCAGTTGGCACTTCTTTTTAGGCTAAAACGAGGCTATGTACAAAAACGAATCTTAGCTAGCATCATTTTTGTGGGGAAGAGTAACTTACAGTATGTCCACATCTAAAACGTATGACAAAATATGTAAACTGTAAAACTTACAGTAATTCCATGCCTAAAATGTCTGCCAAATATGTAAAGGGTGTAGCTTGGTATTTCCACATCTAAAATGTAAGTCAGATATTTCCACAGCTAAAATGTATGTCAAAAATTACATCAGCGACACACATAGAGTTTACTACTTTTCACCTGATGCCTCTTGCATTACTGGAAATTACCAAATTAAATATCACAATGTTAATTCCATATTTAAACTGTCTGTAACATGTATCAAAACGATTTTCCCATTTCGATCATAGGAATACTTGAGACTATGTTACTAGTGGTACAAAGATCAAACTTCTGTCACCTTACTTTTAAGAAGTTTTCACTAGCGCTCCGCCTCACCAATCACCATTTGGGGGAGGGGGGGGGGGGCGGGGGGGAGAATATATTACATCATGCTCTACACTAGAACAATAACATTTACGTATTACCTGACTAAAATAGCTTTTTTAATCACTTCTGACCTTGAACATATCTGTGGTCATGTTCCACTGATGTTCTTTACACAGTGTCACATTTTCTGTCTCTCTAGTACAACTATCCATACTTTAAGTGATGTTCTTTGATGAGATGTTTATCACTTAACCTGCATATATTCATCATAGGCAAGGGTAATTTCGAAATGAGTTAAATACACGCTCAAAGACAATGATGGAACAAACTACCACACATAGGGGAAAGTCTTACATCTTTTCACTAAAAAAGAATTATTTATCAAGTACGCACACAACACATGTAGGTTGCTGATCATAACGAGCAAGTATAATTTCAGATCTGTCAATAAAAACAAAAATTAGATATCGCACAGAAGTAAAACATGTAAGAAATCAGGTACAAAACACATGTGGCACTTCAGTCATAATCTTCTTGTTCTGTAACATTAAAAATGCATATGGCTTACATAGTAGCACTGCTAATGATAATTACAGGTTAAGCTACATTTGCAACAATCTCAGTTCGATCTTCTTACCAGAAATTTTCTTCGTTACTCATCAAAATACATTCAAATTTGTTTTATAACATTAAATAACACACATGGACGCTACTGCTGGTGTAACTTACAGTTTAAAGTGCGCTTGTCGATGAGACTAGTATGATCTTATATCAAACTAAACAACGTTATTACCATGTCTAAATCAGTTAGAAACTCTTCTTTGTTGATATAAAACTCATGTTAAAGCTAGTCAAACATTACAGTCACCCCTATGCTAGGGTGTTGTCTTCATCTTGCTGTTCAAAACAGTTGTCACGCTCTGTCAATAAGCTGAATCATGCTGCCACTCACTACATGACACTCGAATGAAATAGCATACTGATCATTATTTTTGATAAATAATACAGATCTTTGGATATTTTTGATCTTATCACAAGTTTCATACCGTTCAGACACTTTTTAACACCATCTTGAAGTTTATAATAGCTGCTAGTGCCATCGTGGATTTTTTAATTTTCTTCCAGAGCCATCTTCGATATGACTTCCAGCTGATGGTTCAGTGTCATCAGAGCATGCTCACATAGCCTTACTACTAACAGACACACACTTTTCACCAGCAAGGCCCTGTGAAATCCTTCTCTTATCTACAGAATGGCACTTTGCTTTTGGAGACTACTTCCGATTCTCGAGCGAAGCAACTGCCTGCCTCCTCAATTCTCCACGGCCATTCTGTTTGTGTCAAGGCCCATAGAAGTTGGAATTTTTCCCGTCGTGTTATTTATACAAGGCTGCTCGACGGTCTGACTGAGGCTGGAATCCAATCTTACCACTCTGATCGGGGTGTCATTGCCATCCATCAGGTGATAAAAACGTAGATTCCTCCTTAGTGCCCACCTGCCCTCTTTATCTCACGATTGATAGAGTGATTCTTCCACCCAGGATCAATACAGGCTATTAAATTATCATAGTTCGACTGTACATTCCGAAACCGATGCGCTACTAGCAGTGTCATCGTTTCAACCACACTAGAAAGTCTTGTCGACATCCAGCGAAATGTGTAGGGATGTGCATGAGGGCGATTGTCCACCTCCTTCTCCAATCCGTAACAAATACAATGACAGCCATGCCGCCTCCTCTCAGGATTGTCTCTTGTATTTTGAGAGCGGGCTGTCAAGGAGATCCAGGTAAAGGAAAAAGTGCCTTACCCAGTCGCTCACAAGTTATTCGCTAGTCGCAAACCCTGCATTCTCCCGTCTGGCACTTATAGTTCTGTTCTTGTTACCTCTTGCTCCATGAAGGACGTGGCCATGCAGACATGTATCCTCCAATTCAGCTCTGAGTTTGCGAAAGCGCCCAATGTCAAGGTAGCATCGCCATCACCCTGTCCAGCTGTGCAACAAACGATCAAACTCTCGCCTCAAGGGGCGAAGCCACCGACTACACAACCAGTAGGCCAGAAAAGACAGAAGGAGTACTCCCATGAAGACTTCCTAGGTCCCTCCAGGCAAACAACAACTGAGTCTTCCTCTGCTAACCGGAAAAACTCGAAGAAGGCCAACAAAGGCAAACGGTCTTCTCCTTCGCTGACTCGAAGGTCCTCTTTGATGGTGTTGACACGTGGTACCTTAGCCTGGCTGGCCTCTGTGTCACTGGTACGAACGGACAACCGTTTCTCTGCACTGGACTCCACGGACCAGCAGCACAAGCAAACCAATGCTTCTGCGGACCTTATGGAGCAGGAGCCTCCTGTTTCCGTGGCCTTAGCAGCGAGTCTTCGCAGACTGTCACTCGGCACCCCTTCACTTCTTCCTCACACTGACTCTTCTAATGGAACATTCATTGTGTTCAGTCCCACGAAGAGGATTTACGGCTGCTTTTAGCATTGCACCGTCCCTTTGTACTCTGCCTTCAGGAAACAAAATTGCGTCCTCACCATCGCTTTGAGCCTTCACGTTTCTTCCAAGTTTGTTTTGACCTTCCCCCTCAGGTTGGCATTCCACCTCATGAAGGCATCATGCGGCTCATATGGGATGACGTTCGTAGTCTGATCTTCAAGATGTTGCAGTTCGCCTTTGTCTTCCTCACCTGACTTTTTCCCTTTGTACCATTACGTCCCTCTGTCATTCAATGTCACCAGGGCCGACTTCCTTCAGCTTATTGGGCAGCTACCTCCACCATTTCTGTTACTTGGTGACTTTAATGTACATCATCCCCTTAGGGGTTCTCCCAGAACCTGTCAGAGAGGTGCCCCCTAGGACGATCTTCTTAATCAACGTCTTCTGCCGTAACACTGGAGCACCCACATTACTTTCCGACTCCTCGCACACCTATTCCCATTTGGACCTATCCTTCTGCAGTGCCCAGCTTGCCCATCGTCTTGAATGGCCCGTTCTATCTGACACCTACTCGAGTGACCATTTCCCCTGTGCTATCCATTTACTGACTCTTACCCCACCTGCATGCACGCCCAAATGGCAGCTTACTAAGGCTGCCTGACAGCTTTACTCCTCCCTGGCGACCTTCGAAGAACAAGATTTCCCCAATTGTGATGACCAGATGGAATATCTCACAAACGTTATCCTTACTGCACTTGCTCTTTACCACGCTGTGTCCCAGTCCGTTGGTGGACAATTCGTGCGCGGATACGTGCTCTCCGCGTTTTTAACCGTCATTCTATGACAAACTGCATTCATTATAAACAGATGCGTGCACAGTGTCGTCGCATTCTTCGGGATAGCGAAAAAGCTAGCTGGATTTCACTCACTGCTTCTTTTAACAGTTCAACCCCTTCCTCTGTCGTTTGGGCCAACCTCCAATCGCTCTCTGAGACCAAGATCCATTCGACAATCTCCCACTTGACAATAGTGGACGACGTCATTGTGGACCCTATTGCCATCTCCAACATCTTGAGGCACCATTTTGCGGAAATTTCGTGCTCTTCCCACTATCACCCCGCCTTCCTCCATCGGAAACAAGCGGAAGATGCTCCGGCGATACCCTTCATGTCTCAGAATCGTGAGTGCTACAATGCCGCCTTGATTATGAGGGAGCTAGATCATGTACTCAGTTCATCCCGATGCTCCGCCCCAGATTTTGCAGCACCTTTGTCTTGCAGGCAAGCACCTTCTGCTTAATATGTACAACCGCATCTGAGCAGAGGGTACATTTCCCGGACGTTGGCGTGAAAATGCCGCCTTGATTATGAGGGAGCTAGATCATGTACTCAGTTCATCCCGATGCTCCGCCCCAGATTTTGCAGCACCTTTGTCTTGCAGGCAAGCACCTTCTGCTTAATATGTACAACCGCATCTGAGCAGAGGGTACATTTCCCGGACGTTGGCGTGAAGCCACCGTCATATCCATACCTAAGCCCAGTAAGGACAAGAACCTCCCATTCTAGCTACATCCCATCTCTCTCACCAGCTGTGTTTGCATGGTGAGGGAACGTATGATTCATGCTTGACGGGTATGGTGGCTCGAGTCTCGCAATTTACTAACGACTGCACAGTGTGGATTTCGAGCACAGCATTCTGTAGTTGACCATCTTCTCACTTTGTCCATCCATGTCATGAATGGTTTTATCTGGAAACCCCAAACTGCGGCTGTGTTTTTCGATTTGCAGAAGGCCTACGACATCTTCTGGAGGAGTAGTATCATCCATACTCTTTTCAAGTGAGGCTTCTGTGGTCGCCTGCCCTGTTTCCTTAAGGAATTTTTAAAGAACCGAGAATTCAATGTGGATAAGGGTTCTGCCTTGTCAGATACCTTTATCCAGGAAACCAGTGTGCCTCAGGGTTCCGTTCTGAGCGTCGTCCTCTTTGCTATCACCATTAACCCTATAATGGACTGTCTCCACCTGGCATCTATTGCAGGTCTCCACGGAGCTGTCTCACTTAGCAGTGTCTTCAGCGATGTCTTTACTTCTGAAGCATCGATAATGGCTTTCGTTTTTCCACTTACAAAACCGTCTGTATGAATTTCTGGCGGCGCAATTGGTCTCGCCCACCAACTTTACATCTTGAGCCTGTTGCTCTTCCGTTTGCTGAAACTACTAAATTTCTGGGGCTCATTCTCGACAGGAAAATCTCTTGGTCCTTCCCTGTGTCTTACCTGGCAACCCTCTGTATGGAGTCCTCATTGTCCTACGTTTCCTCAGTGGTACTTCCTGGGGTGCAGACCGAACCACCCTCCTCTGTTTGTACCAGTCACTTGTCCGTTCGAAATTAGACTATGGGTGCTTTGTTTATACATACGTACGCCCATCTCTCTTACCGAGTCTCAACACTACCCACCATTGTGTCATCCGTTTAGCCACTAGCGACTTTTCAAATAGCCCAGTTGAGAATCTGTATGCTGAAGCTGGTGAACTACCACTGTCCTACCGCTATGACTTGCATATCTCAGCAGGTATGCATGCCGTTTGTCTGCCATTCGTGGCCACCCATCCTATCTCCTTCTTCTATGATTCCTTTGATCGCCAGTATGGGGCGCGTCCTATGGGGCGCATCCCTTTTATCTGTTACCTCGTGGAGTCCTTTGGTCACTTGCTCCAGCGGCTTAACTTCACACTACCTGCAACTTTCCCGGTGGGTGTGAACTCTTCACCATCTTGGCTTCGTGCAGTGGCCCATGTTAACCTTGGCCTTCATTCGCTTCCTAAGGACGCTACTCCAGCCTCGCTCTATCGCCTCCAGTTTCATGACCTTTGCATGGAACTTCACAACAGTAACTTTATGTACACTGTTGGCTCTCAGACTGACCATTGTGCTTGGTGTGCTTTCGTCATTGGCACTCACGTCTTTCGGTATCGGCTTCTGGCACAGTGCTCAGTGTTTACAGCTGAGCTCTTCGCCCTGTATCAGGCCACGAGTACATCTGGCGACACAGATTTTCAGTTGTGTCCCCTGCTCAGACTCTCCCAACGCCCTTTAAAGCCTACGTGCGCTGTTCACTGCCCATCCCTTAGTGCAACAGGTCCAGGAAAACTGCCACTTGCTTACTCTTGGTGGAGCCACTGCGCTGTTTATGGGTTCCTGGTCGTGTCGTTCTGACAGGAAACGAAGCTGCAGTTCTCATACCTCAACCCACTAGTTACTATATCCCCTTCAATGATCTCTGTGTTGCCATCTGTCAGAGGGTGGCGTCCCTTTGGCATCGCCTTTGGTCATCCCTTCATGGGAATAAGCTCAAGATTATTAAGCATCTCCCAGCGACTTGGACGACCTCCTCTCGGCCCTCCCACCAGGAGGAGATCATTTTATCTAGGCTGCGTACTGGGCACTGCCTTTTTAGCCATCGTCATTTGATAAGTGGCGTTCCCCAACCACTTTGTACACATTGCACCCAACTTTTTAACTGTCCGCCACTTTCTGATAGAATGCCCATTTTTTTAACCGTTTACGTTCCCGCTTGGGTTTGCCATCTGTGTTATTGGTCGCTTTAGCAAATTACGCGCGGGTGATCGACCAAGTTTTACTTTTCATCCGTCAAAGCACTACGGCGAAGGCCACTTAATTTTTAATTTTGGACCTCCGTTTCTGTGTGGTGTTTTTTGTAGCCCTTTCCCCACGTCCCTGTTTCTAGCTGTCTTCTCTTATGTAAATTGGGACTGACGTATAGTCGTTTTTTAACTCCTCTCTGTCTTCGTTTTCTGTAGTTTTGACTTGGACGCGTATGACCCCAGTTGTTTTTGCTCCGTAAAACAAACAAACAAACAGTGACAACTGACCATTATTGCTCCACCCTCTAGTACACAGCGTAATGGCAGACACCCTGTGAAATGACCATCACTGCCCCCTCCACAGTGGCATTTGGGGTAATGCTAACTACCATATCAACTGACCAAAATCATGGTAATGATAGCCAATACTGATTATTTATTTATTTGCACGTCAAGTTCCGTAGAACCAAATTGAGGAGCAAATCTCCATGGACATGGAACGTGTCAGTACATTAAATTACAAGATAAAAGTAATAACAGAAAAAAGAAATCAAGTCATAAGTTTAAGTAAACAATATAACAAAAGAATCACCTTAATTTTTCAAGGAACCCCTCATCAGAATAGAAGGAGTGACAAATGAGGAAACTCTTCAGTTTTGTTTTGAAAGCACGTGGATTACTGCTAAGATTTTTGAATTCTTGTGGTAGCTTATAGAAAATGTATGGAGCAGTATACTGCACACCTTCATGCACAAGAGTAAAGGAAGTCTGATCCAAATGCAGCTTGGCTTTCTGCCGAGTATTAACTGAGTGAAAGCTGCTTATTCTGGGAAATAAGCAGATTTTGTTAACAAAAAACTATAAAACTATTTGTTTATGGTTCATTTAAATTATTATAATTTTTTGCTTTAAAATATTCTCATAGTGGTGCTATATTTTTTGCATATATAAAGCAAAGTCTGCTACACTGGAGATTGAAGTTCTATGCATTGTATGTGAGTAATGTATGTAAAATACTGTGTACATTGTTTATTACATTAAATAATTTTCTAATGACTTTTGCATTTAAAAATATTTTTATGTATAAACTGTTCATGTTGATGTAAATTTGACAATTATAAGAAATAGTAAGGCTTAGGAACAATAGGTGTTGTGTAAAAGCCAGTGTGCTTTTATTTGAAACGGTAGATGCTCTGGGGAGTGGAAAAGGTGCAAGGGCGAATTGGTACGCTACCTACAGCAAGCACAGGAAGTTAGTCACACAGTCTGTAGGCACCAGTGATTGAGGCAACACCTTTGTAGAGTAGGGGAAACTTTGCCCGCAAATTTGCACAAAAATTCCTCGGATGAAGACTGAAAACGGCTTACGCCATAGCTGCAAGTTTTTGGGCTACTAGGCCTATATGTAAAACTGAACGACGCTAGGGAGAGAAAGTAAGCACTTACAGCAAGATACTTGGAGGCTGTACTGTGGGTAGTGTAGCCATCACAATTGTTCGCCACATCCAAGCTTACAGCCGTCAAATAAGATTTTGTTTGTATTTGACTATTCTACAGCGTGAACCATAATTTTAAACTGTGTTTTAACAATCATTCTTGAACTTTAAAGACAGTGGTTCACCCTTTTATTTCATCCGAATCATACACCTATATAGGGTTCCTTCCTGGTGTTTTATTAATCCGAGTACCCTGTTTTAAAGACTTATCAAGTGCCAAGTTAATATAAAGAGGCACCATTTAAACTGCTTTGTGTACATAATGATAAAGTTTTCTTATCTATTACAAAGTGTTATAGTAAAAGTCTGCTTACGGAAAATCAGAGTGAAGCCAAGTTACTAGAAACTATTAAATGACTATACAGAGTTAGTTCAAAGAATAATAGCTTTTGAAAGTAAATTCCAGTAAGAAAAAGGTTTTCTTGAAGTGAAATGCTCAGTAAAAAAAGTGTATGCTTTAGTAGCTAAGTATTTTAGTATTTAAGGTTGTTGATTATGGAAAGTGCTTTTCTAAAGATCCCCACCAGCCAAATGTTTTTTAGCATCCTTGAAGTTATCTACTAAGTTTTTTTCTCTTTTAAAAACGTAATGTATAAGGGTGTAGTCCCACAGTGTATACGTTTATTTATTTGAAAAATTAACTTAAAGAGTAGCAAGAAAATAGGCGAAATTCATTTCCGCTTTTCCAATACTTCACTGTTTCATTGCCTGGATAGACTGGCCCCTGTTAGTACGTATTTTAAACCACTAAATGAACTCGGAAATGAGTTGTCTAGCTTCAATATAATACTATTCACACTCCGTTTTTTCTAATCACTGGGTAAGATCTTAGAAAAAGAAGTGAATAGTCTGATTTACTTATCCATTAGACACAACACATGGTCAAATCTTATAAAAATGGTAACTCTATTGATTAGCTTTTCCTATTAACAGGAATATCCTCCCATAGTGTACTTTATTTGGAAACTAAACTAAATTTTAGTAAGACGGTTATATGTGGCAACATAGAAACAGGGTTTCTATTATTTAGGTAACAGCAAACTAAATTACAATAGTAGTGGTAGGGCTATAAAACGACAGTAAAGAATGTATTTATTGAGAGGCCAGTGTCAATATACACAGACAAATGAACAGGTGTCGACATGAGGTTCTCGAAATTACACCACTTACTGATCGAACCGCCTATTTCTGAGCCGAAAATATCCTCATAGAATGGGAAGATTTCCCCCAAAATATAATACCATACGACATAAGCGAATTAAAATAAGCAAAGTACACTAAATTTCGTGTCGAACGATCACTTACTTCATATACTTTTCGAATTGTAAAAATGGCAGCATTGAGTCTTTGAACGAGATCCTGAATGTGGACTTTCCACGACAATTTACTATCTATCTAAACACCTAGCAATTTGAACTGTTCAGTTGCACTAATCATATGCCCATTCTGTTAATATAAAACATCGGGTTGCTGATGTGGGCTTTCCACGACAATTTACTATCTATCTGAACACCTAGCAATTTGAACTGATCAGTTTCACTAATCATATGTCCATTCTGTTAATTTAAAACGTCGGGTTTTATTGAATTGTTTGTTAAAAACTCTGAAAACGGAGTCTCACTGTGATTTAGCGTTAGTTTATTTTCTACAAGCCATGAACTTATGTCATGAACTGCACTATTTGAAACTGAGCCAGTGTTGCACACAACAATCTTTACTACCAAGCTAGTGTCATCAGCAAACAGAAATATTTAGTGTTGCCCACAATAATAGAGGGCATATCATTTATATAAAAAGGAACAGGAGCAGCCCCAACACTGATCCCTGGGACACCCGCAATTTGACCATACCCCACTCAAACCACACATCATAGCCATTCTCAACACAGTGAATAATCACCTTTTGCTGTCTGTTGTTAAAGTAAGAGGTGAAGCAGTTGTGAGCTCCTCCCCATATTCTGTAATGCTCCATATGCTGGAGCAATATTTTGTGATCAACACAATCAAACACCTTAGTTAAATCAAAAAATATGCCTAGGATTCGAAACCTTTTGTTTAAGCCATCCAGTATCTCACATAGAAAAGAAACTACAGCATTTTCAGTTGTTAAACGACTGCTAAAGCCGAACTGTACATCTGATAGCAAATTATGTGATATAAAATGATCAATTATCCTTACATAAACAGCCTTTTCAATAACTTTAGCAAACACTGATGGCATAGAAATAGGTCTAAAATTGTCTACATTATCTCTTTCTCCCTTTTTATAAAGCGGCTTTACTACTGAGTACTATAATCGTTCAGGAAACTGACCATTCCTAAAGGAAAAATTACAAACATTGCTAAGTACAGGGCTAACACGTCCAGTACAGGCAGTCCATCATATCCATGAAAGTCCTTTGTCTTCAGTGATTTAATTATTGACTCAATCTCCGCCTTGTATGTATCGCAGAGGAGTATTTCGGACCTCAGTCTCGGAAAGGCAGTTGCCATGAGAGTTATGGTTCCCCGTAGAAACTAAATTTTTATTTACTTCACCAGTAACGTTCAGAAAATGATTGTTAAATACTGTAGATATATCTGATTTATCAGTAATAGAAATATTTTTACTACGAACTGAGTTTATATTGTTGTCCTTGTGCTGCTGACCAGACATTTCCTTCACAACTGACCACATGGTCTTAATTTTATCCTGTGAATTAGCTATTCTATTTGTGCACCACAAACCCTTTGTCTTCCTAGTAACATTTTTAAGCGCCTTGCAGTACTGTTTGTAATGGTCTACTGTAGCGTGATAGTGACTACTTCTAATATTTTGACATGATTCCAACTTTGTTCTCCATGATATCGTCATCCCACTACTCAGTCACCCAGGCTACCTTTTACTACTAGTACTCCGTTTAGAACGTTCTAATGGAAAGCAACTCTCAAAGAGTATGAGAAATCTGATAAGGAAAGCATTATATTTGTCATCTATGTTATTGGCACCATAAACATCACTCTCAAAGAGTATGAGAAATCTGATAAGGAAAGCATTATATTTGTCATCTATGTTATTGGCACTATAAATATCCTGCCAATCGTGTGTATTGATGAGGCTTAAAAATCTCTCTATTGCCATTGGATTTACTACATAGTTTGTTATTATATGTGACATTTGTTTGAGTATAAAAACCTTTTAGCATTAAAATCTATGCATCATGGTCTGAAAGGACATTCAACCTTTTACTAACAGAGTGCCCATCTAGTAATGAGGAATGAATAAAAATATTTTCTATGGCTATGTTACTGTTCCCCTGCATCCTAGTTGGAAAAAACACAGCCTGCATCAGATCATATGAATGTAGGAGATCTACCAACATCCTTTATCTTGCACAATCATAGACAAAATTAATATTGAAATCACCACATATAACTAATTTCTGGAACTTCCTACAAAGTGAGTCAAGAACCCTTTCTAGCTTGAGCAGAAATGCTCTGAAGTGAGAGTTATGGGACCTATAAACAACAACAATTAGAAGCTTAGTTTCAGTAAATTCAACTGCCCCTGCAAAACATGCAAATATCTGTTCAGTGCAGTGCCGTGATACATCTATGGACTAAAATGGAATACTATTTTTTATGTACATGGCCACTCCCCCATTCTGCAAGAAACTCCTTGAAAGCCGGCTGGAGTGGGCGAGCGGTTCTAGGCGCTACAGTCTGGAACCGCGCGACCGCTACAGTCGCAAGTTCGAATCCTGCTTCGGGAATGGATGTGTGTGATGCCCTTCGGTTAGTTAGGTTTAAGTAGTTCTTAGTTCTAGGGGACTGGTGACCTCACAAGTTAAGTCCCATAGTGCTCAGAGCCATTTGAACCATTTTGAACTCCTTGAAACCATGGTGCATTATTGGGCAACTTGTTACAATTTCATGTAACAATAGTGATGTATGGGGCAAGTTGTTGCACTTTCGGTGTAACACAGCAATTAATAGGAGCAATTTTACAATCTACTGTGACATAGCAATGTATGGAGTAATTTGCAACAGTTTTGCTGTAACATAGTGATGTGTAAAGCAATTTGTTATTATTTTGCATTATTCTGGTAACTAATGTTTCTCGTGCAAAGACATATTTTCGAGATGTTGAACTTTGTGAAGTAGCTTCTCCATCATTGTCTTTAGCCATGATGCATCACATTTTCGTATTTGGAGTATTACAAACTTATCCTTGTGTAGTACCAAAATATGCAGTTTCAGTGATGCAGCACATTAAACTTCGCATAAAACACGGCACTTTTAGTATATCTTATTGTATTTAAGAGCCGCCAAACTATAACATCGGTGGATAAACATGCTACCACATGTTTGTCCTACATCAAAAATAATAATAAAAAAGGCAACATTAGCCAGTCAGCAACATCATTTATATTTTCTTGTTGCATTATCTTCTTTCCTCCTAAAACTGTGCTTTGTCATTTGGTTTTTCTACTACCAATACCATAGTCTCATTTAGCCCTAAGAATGTAAAATATTAATGCACATAGTGCTACATGTGTTTCATACTGTTGTATAATAATTTAGACTTGTGGTAAATAATTTGAGAGTCTACAGTTATGTTTTAAGTGTCAAATGCATCTTTTCGTTCAGTTACGAAATAATTGAATTGTTCCAGTAACTGAGAAGTCATTTTAGCTGAGACATATGAGGTCCCCTGCTCTACCTGGAGGACAGAACAGATAGTTTAATTTGTGAAAAGGGGCCAAAATGAGTGTCTGTCAGTTGCACTCGAACATACTACTTTATTCATTTGACAAATATTACAAGAGTATAGAAAATATTAAAATCATAGCAAGCCAAACATTAATTTTAGAACTTAATTCCAGGCTAAATATGCCATTCAGCCTCACGCCTCAAGGGGGAAACAACTTTAATTTAAAACCGCGTAAAGGCCAATAACTTAAGACTCAAAAACAGGAATTTGAATTTAAAATTTCTCTAAATTAGGCTGAAGGCGCCAACAATCTCACACCTTAAGGGCAAAACAAATTTAATTTAAAATCGGCTAGAAGCCATATGTAAACAAACAACAAGGAAAAATAAGAAAAGGCAGCACATCAAACGACGCTCAGAAGTTTCCAAGGATCGGCCTGGAATTCAAACACTAACGCTCCCTTAGGTGAGACAGGTAGTCGGCCCAATAATTCCCAATCCGACGGCAACCCAACTGACAAACAGTCAACGGACCAAGCGACAGGATAACCTCCGCTCCACCCGGCCAGCACACAACAGGGATGTCAAATGGAACAACGCAGAATGTATCGGCGCCCACAACGAATTACACATTCAGCTGTCAAACTACATGCCGTGCTGGACAGTCACAACACGACGAGGAAAATACATTGCCTGAATTTACGTCAACGGCCACGGCAGGTAACCGGAACGTTAACGGCCACAGGGCACAAGATTCCGCTGGTGCACTTCAGTTCAAAAATAATCAAGTTAACTTAAACTCCACAGGAGGGTGGCTAGAATTTCGCCAGCTTGAAAACACACGTTGTTGCTCGCGGGAATGTCCCAACAGCCCACAACGAAATTCAAATGACAATGTCAACAGTCGGGGCTGGCTGGTAGATTAAGTAAAGACTCAACTTTCGTGTCCGGGATCGGTGAGCCACGGACCTTAAAGCAATGGGAACAGCCCCTCACACTCCAACCGCGCTTGGACAAGCTGGCCATAAAAGCGCCTTGGAGACTTCCTCGCTGCTCCACGCCAACCGATCAACTGCCAGCACACGGCACAGCTGGAAACTATAAGCGCGAGGCCATAGATAGTACAAGGGTGCGAATATCTATACACGCTGCTGCTGAGACTCGCGGAGAGAGAGGATAACAGCATAATCGCGATAACCGTGGGAGACTAACAACAGAATACAACCAAGGTTTAATGCAAAGCATACACGAGCCATCCACGACTCAACATGTTTTTATAGAACATTAATACAGACGTTTCAGATGTGGTAATAACACTGACATAACAATTGCGTGTGCTTATGTAAAGGGTGTGTCGAAAGGTATGCTACAAATACAGTATTTTGCAGCACCCAAACTATTTTAGATATTCACACCATGTTTGGCTTATGTGACAGACTCTCACGAAGTTTTTAATCCATTCAATCAATTTCAGCATGCGCACCTTTGAAGGAACCCACAACATCCAGTCTGTATTCAAGCTTTATTCACACTCGCCATAGTATACCCATATCAACTGCGGCAATGGCAGCAAGTATTCAATTCTTTAAGTCATTGGTGTGATTGACAGGCTGTTGACATATTCCGTCCTTGACATAGCCCCATAGAAAGAGTTGCGTCGGTGTAATGTCAGGCGACCCAGGCGGCCACAGAACGGGACCACCCCCGCCAATCCAACAAGCTGGAGACACCTGGTCTAGAACATCTTGCATAGTCTGAGAGCAATGTGACGGTGCACCATTTCGTTGGAAAACGACTGTGTTTTGCTTACTTCCTACAACGTGTTTGGAAGTCTTTTAGGTCCTTTTGACCTAAAAGTTAGTCCTTTAATTTGATCTTAATAAACCAGTCCACAGAGTGAGCCTTTTCTTGAAGCTATGTCGTGATGCTTCACTCACGACAAGCTACTACACACACAAACAAAACTTTTTGCGTCTGTACGTCACATAAGCCAGACGTGGTGTGAATACTTAATTTCTTTAGATGTTATAACACATCGATCTGCAGCGTACCTTTTGAGACATCTTATATTTTTCATAAATAATACATCGTTTTTTATACTACCGGTAACACAGTTTCATCTAAGAGCCGGACAAGCTGTCAGATATTACTGCGTTTCTTGTAAAATGTATTTTTTACAGTTATAGATCAATTTATGCGTCGAAATAGAATTGTGGCACTTAATTTGAGAGTCCACGGTATGTTTTAGGCATCACTTGTCGGTTTTACAATAATTGCACTCTTCCAGTAGCTGGAAAGTTATTTTAGCTAACATGAGATTTATAGAACATTAATATAGATTTTTAGATGTGGTAATTACATTGACATAACCATTTTGTTTGTGTTTATTTATTTTTGATAAATAACTCATAATTTCTGTACCAGCAATAATAGTGTTATTTGGGCATAGAAGGAACTGGCAAATATTACAGAAGCATGTTATTTTAGCTACATCTTTTTTTTACTGTTATAGAACAATTGTAGATATGGAAATATCTAATTTGAGGATCCATTGTATCTTAAAACTAATTGTGATACAATAATGAAACTATACTCATTGACAACTACAACTTAACCTCTAAGTTCGGTCAGCAGTAATTTCATGTATATTTTGGTAAATAATATACACATTTTAGAAATTGAAACGTTTAATCGCCAAGTGTGTTATATACAACAAACTTTGCCCACTGACAAGTGAAAATTCCAGAGAACAAAGACGACTGTTTCATTTTCATGGCAGAAAAATATTGAGATGTGATTGGCAGTTTCATTGTTAATGGGTAATAAAATTACGTATTTCCGATACTGTGTACGCACATGTAGACTGAAATAACTGACGACGAGGCAGTATTTTTGCTGACTGAACTTTGTGTCAGGTTAATGGTGACAGAGCATCTTACCCCTGTATCTAGGTAACCCATACATGTGATGTCAAGTGACCAAAGACATAGTCAGTGCATATCCACCCGCAATAGTCTGAGGACGCCCACTGTCCATATTTGATCCCAAATCGGCATTGCATTCCTACATCGATATCCAGTTTCGAAATTGCGCAACTAGTTATTTTGTTGCACTGATTATTGACACGGCTAATGAATGAAAATGATAACGAATGCTTCCCTCTTTTAACTAATAAAATGTGAGAAGACTGCACATTGACGTTTTTGTCCCGTTTTTCTGTCGAAATTTTAGGAGACACTAGTGGTAATCTAGAAAACTATGTCTCCAAATGGAGCAGCGTCACACACATCTATACGGATAACTCGCTAACCGAAGAAGAATGCGAGAGCGTCTATAGAAATCGAGTTGCTAAAATCAAACGAAAATTTATGTTTCCACCTGACATAACTACTCTAATAGCTGAATTAACAGCTTGTTCTCTTGAAGAGATAATACAGACGAAGAAGTCATCACCCCGTTGAGTACAACATACAGGAACTGCTAATATTGTTCTGTACCCGTCAACAGGAGGCCAGCATATACTGAATAAAGGTACATTATGGTTCTAAGAGAAAGAAAATCGTAGCTCTTTAGGTGAAGGAAGCAACTCACGATGAAAATATTACGTAATCATTATAGAATCCCAGGTGCCAATTATTTCTGAAGGGCTAATGTCAGCAAAGGAAATGTGAAACAAATAGTAGCTGAACTTACACACAAATATGCCCTTCGCTACTGCTGTGTCACTGGTGCAACAACTATCGACTTTCAAGGAGTTGCAGAACCACTACCGCACGCCTCAGTTTTAATCGCGACTTAGTCAAAAACAAAGCAGCACTCCTACACAGCCCTCTCCATGTGCACGTGGTAGTATAAATCGGCGCATCAGAAATCCTCTTTCACGATATCTGATAACGAGTATACTCAGAATAGAGCACTGAAATTTTCCATAAGTAGATTACTGCTCACTCTGACGACTCTGTCCCAATGAGCGCATAATTTCTGATGCACACGAAAATTCTATACAAGTGCTACCACAAAATAGCTTGTCGAATGTATCTAGTCTGTAAGAACTCCCAGTCCATTATGTAGAACTCAAATTGCATCCACTCAGATGGATTTTTATCCACCTGGGACGGTGGCGATAATGTTATTACGTGCGTACAGCAGACAATATGCTGTTTACTAACGCCACGTGGCACATTTCGAGTAGGTGGAATTATTTCCCGTCTGTTGTTTCACAGTCCTAAACTGTAGATAAAATTGTATAATTTCTGCAGCAGAATTTTAAATGTTCGCTACACATCGTGCTATTCAGTACTATGTAAATGAGATGCGCTCTACATGAATAGTTGAACAACTCGCTCTCTTACCTCATTTTATCAAAGCTGTCCGAACGAATGAACCCACACCAATAGAAACCAGGTATACCGATACACAGAACATGGCAACCGCATGCCTCTTCTGCGTCAGCAGCGTTCTTCCATAGATAGTCCACCGGATACAGGGATGTGAAAATTCACAGCGGACGATACCCGAAGAGAATCTGATACATTTTATGCTTGTAAGCAGTTTGATTCACCAGCACAGCACTGGCGAGGAACTGAATTACATATACATTGTACAACACAATTAAAGGAGCACTTTTTCGAAAAACCTTAATTGTCTACCATTCTAGGCGTAAGCTTTAAACTGGGCGCAAAAGTGCCTACAACGTTCGTCTGTAATGGTGCAAAAGCGTGCGGATCTGCAACGTCACCCTTGGGCTCGGCGCCGCTTCAAACGCGCAAGCTGTCGCAATATGCGAGAAAATGGCCAGAGTTCAGAAATCATTTGATGTGTAAGTTGTTTTGATGATGTTACATTGGTACCAAATTTCAGCACAATTCCTCACAACGGTACCATGGACGTGTTACCCACATTTCACTCCTTCTTATGACATCTCTGACATGGAGGTCAAAACCGCGATTCCCAGCTCTGAAATCACGCAGTATTCTTACGGGTGGTCGATAAACATTTCAGACTCACCGCTGTCGTCCTTAAAGGGGGGGGGACAGTTATAACGTCAACGAAACCACATCTTTTCTTGGGGCGTTGAGTCCTACACATTTCGTGGTCGAAAACGAGTTTCGGTGTGATGAACGCTAGGACGACATTCTTGACAACCTACGACACTGCTAACACTGAAGGACGGTTCAAGCCTTTTCTAAGAGCATCGTAGGCCAGCAATCCCACTGAACGTTACCGCATCTCTTTGGAGTGCAGTGGGACCGCAATTTTTGTTCTAGAGTACAGGATGGAGCCATTAGAGACGTTTCAAAACTTTTGTATGCAATCCGAGGCAGCAAAGGGTGCTTAGGGTTTTTCAGGCCTTCCATTTCATGGCCTCCTGTGGCATGATCACAAAGGGGCGCAACATTGACACAAGCATGAATAAAAGGACAAAGCGTCCCTTAAAAACAAGCCAGTTTAGAACAGCCTCAGTGCCACTCACCTACATTTGTTGAGCTCCTTCAAAATATACCTGTTTTTACAGAAATAGTGACAAGAGTCCTAGGAGCCTGCAGGCAGGCTACACTGCTGCCCTTGTGCCTACTAATAGGCTGTCCGGAGTCAGAGGGGTGTTGAAAGGGTTGACTATTTGCCAGTGCCTAGGACTTTGTCAAAGGTTGTCTCTGTTCAGATACATATTCAAAGTGCTGAACAAAGGCAGGTGGGTCATGTCAAGGGTGTTGCTGAACTGAGGGGTCTTATGAGGACCCTTGGCCACGTTATTCACTTATGTGTCAATGTCACAACCCTCTACATCTTGCCACAGGAGGTCGCAAAACAGAAGGGCCGAAATAGCATTAGCACCCATTGTTGCTTCTCATCACGTTCAAATTTCGTCGTCTGATTTTGAAAGGTCCCTACTGTTTCCAACCAGTACACCAGAGAAAAAGCTGTGGTCGCACTGCACTCCAAAGGGGTATGATCTTAGTGGGATTGCTGGCCAAAGATTAACTTAAAGAGAGTTTGAATTGTCTACAGGATGTTAACAATGTCAAAGTTTGTCAAGAGTATTAACCTGATGCTCTTCACACTGAGAACTGTTGCTTTCGACCTGAAATATGTGGGAATCAACGCCCTATGGGAAAAGGTGGTTTCATCGACACTCCTTATGCCACCACCTAAGGCCTTTTCGTGTCGATTCTTAGTGCCGGTATGTCTGAAACGTTTTCCTCGACCACCCAGAAGACAAGCGTGTGATTTCAAGACTGGGCCTCGTGGTTGTGACCTCCATCGCAGAGGCATCAAAAGACGGTGTGAAATGTGGGTAATACGGGGTGTGATGGCCTTCCCAATGTGTGACACGTAAACAGTGTCGTTGGGAAGAATTGTGGTGAAATTTTATGTCAATGTGACATGATAAACACGTTTTACACCTCACAAGAGCTTCTGAACTCTGGCCTTTAATATGTCGACACTTCGCTGTTTGAAACATCGGCGAATTCGAGTGTGACACCGCAGGACGCCACACTTCTGTACCATTACACAGGAAGGTTGTCAAATTTCAAACTTAGACGTCGCAGTGGGAGTATGGCGTAGCTTTCAATTTGGAAATATAGCAAAGCTCTAACCTCTGGCAGTGGAATAATTATGAGTGATTTGTAACCATGATGTCTTCACGTCATGTGCTATTCCACTGAGTGATAATATCACAAAGAAATACAGTACTGTAATATTATTTCTTTATTTCATGATAGCTTTGGAGGGTCGTAAGCACCATCTTTTGATGGGTTCCTAAACTGTAAGTGACGTAGATTTCGTCATATTTTACGCAGTTTTATGTCCATTTTGAATAATTTTACTACCAAATATCACAATAACTCCTAATTAACCCTGGAAATTAATTTTACGAAGGTACTGATAGCAATTTTTCTCCTTATTTACTTGCAACAAGTGGGAGGATGACATGGCTAGCCAAGATAAAACACATACACTCCATTCCTGACACCTGCACCACATCTCATTGCTGTTATAGGACTTCCCACACGAAGATGAAAGATTAAAACCCTAAAATCATTTTGGAAACAAAATAAATAATATTAAACAGTGCAGTGATTTTATTTTCAGTTTAATCTTAAGCAGCCACATGCTTAAACTCAGATCCAGTATGGACATCTTAAACTGTTCACAACATGCGCAAAACCATCTGTTTGTTCAAAAATGGTTCAAATGGCTCTGAGCACTATGGGACTAAACTGCTGAGGTCATAAGTCCCCTAGAACTTAGAACTACTTAAACCTAACTAACCTAAGGACATCACACACATCCATGCCTAAGGCGGGATTCGAACCTGCGACCGTAGCGGTCGTGCGGTTCCAAACTGTAGCGCCTAGAACCGCTCGGCCACTTCCGCCGGCTATCTGTTTGTTCGCAACTATATCTCACAGCTACGCGCTGGACGAAAACTTCCCTGTCAGCAGTCGCTGGTGCCCTGGGCCCAATGCGAACAATCATGAAATGCTCTCGATGTCAGTGGAACCATCACAATCGAAACTGTAGTCAAGAATTTCGAAAAAAACCATGGGTAACAGAAGAAATACTTCAGCTAATCGATGAAAGAAGGAAGTAAAAAAAATGTTCAGGAAAATTCAGGAGTAGAGAAATACAAGTCGCTGAGGAATGAAATAAGTAGGAATTGTAGGGAACCTAAGACGAAATGGCTGCATGAAAAATGTGAAGAAATCAAAAAATAAATGATTGTCAGAAGGACTGACGAGTCGATTTAGACGAGATAGGGGATTCACTGTTAAAATCAGAATTTAAGAGAGCTTTGGAAGCCTTAAGATCAAAGAAGGCAGAAGGGATAGATAACATTCCATCCGAATTTCAAAACTCATTGGGGAATTGGCAACAAAACGACTATTCAAGTTGGTGTGTAAAATGTATGACTCTGGCGACATACCATCTGACTTTCCGAAAAATATCATCATCACAGTTCCGAACTCTGGAAGAGCTGACAAATGCGAGAATTATCGCACGATCAGCTTAACAGCTCATGCGTCCAAGTTACTGACAAAAATGATACAGAAGAATGGAAAACTGAGGATTTGTTAGATGACGATCAATTTGCCTTTAGGAAAGGTAAAGACACCAGAGAGCCAACTCTGACGTTGCGGCTGATAATGGAAACAAGATTAAAGAAAAATCAAGACTCGTTCACAGGATTTGTGGACCTGTAAAAAGCGTTCGACAATTTGTAATGGTGCTAGATGTTCGAAATTCTGAAAAAAGGGGTAGCTACAGGGAGAGACGGATGATATACATTGCATACAAGAACCAAGAGGGAATAATAAGAGTGGACGACCAAGAAAGAAGGTCTCGGATTGAAAAAGGTGTAAGACAAGGATGTAGTTTTTCGTCCCTACTGTTCAATCTGTACACTGAAGAGGCAATGGTGGAAATAAAAGAAAGATTCAGGAGTGGAATTAAAATTGAAGGTGAAATGATATCAGAGATACTATTCGCTGATGACATTGCTATCCTGAGTGAAAGTGAAGAAGAATTACATAATCTGCTGAATGGAACGAACAGTCTAGTGAGAGCAGAATGTGGATTGAGAGTAAGTTGAAGAAAGAAGGAAGTAATTAGAAGTAGCAGGAATGAGAACAGCGAGAAGCTTAACATCAGGATTGATGGTCACAAACTAGATGAAGTTAAGGAATTCTACTACGTAGGCGGCAAAACAATCAATGAAAGACGGACAAAGGAGGGCGTCAAAAGCAGACTAGCACTGGCAAAAACGGCTTCCTGGCCAAGGGAAGTCTACTAGCATCAAACATAGACCTTAATTTGACGAAGAAATTTCTAAGAATGTACGTTGGGAGTACAACATTTTATGGTAGTGAAACATGGACTGCGGGAAACCAGGACAGAGGAAAATCGAAGCATTTGAGATGTGGTGCTACAGATGAATGTGGAAAATTAGGAACGAGGAGGTTCTCTGGAGAACCAGCGAGGAAAGGAATAAATGGAAAACACTGACAATGAGAAAGGACAGAATGATAGGACATCTGTTAAGACATCAGGGAATGACTTCCACGATACTAGAGGGAACTGTAGCCGACAAAAACTGTGGAGGAAGATAGAGATTGGAATACATCCAACAAATAATTGAGGACATAGGTTGCAAGCGCTGTTGTGAGATGTAGAGGTTAGCACAGGAAAGGAATTCGTGGCAGGCCTCATCAAACCAGTTAGAAGACTGATGAGGCAAAAAAAGAAAACAGTCCGAGGCTGAGTACCGTAAATTAAGTCCTCCCGGTTGGCCGTGCGGTCTAACGTACGGCTTTCCGGTTGGGAAGGAGCGCCAGTCCCCGGCACGAATCCGCCCAGCGGATTTGTGTCGAGGTCCGGTGAGCCGGCCAGTCTGTGGATGGTTTTTAGGCGGTTTTCCATCTGCCTCGGCGAATGCGGGCTGGTTCCCCTTATTCCGCCTCAGCTACGCTATGTCGGCGGTTGATGCGCAAACAAGTTCTTCATGTGCGCGTACACCACCATTACTCTACCATGCAAACATATGGGGCGGCGGAGGGGTGAAGTGGACTGCGGTAGTCGTCTTGTGGTTGCGGACCACTGCGGCTGCGGCCGGGACGGACCCTCTCCGTCGTTTCTAGGTCCCCGGATAACATAACATAACATAACCGTAAATCAATTACAGGATGCCACTAGTAAGCTTGAACCAGAACAGGTCCAAATTTGTGTACCGTGTACTAACCACTGTGTCACGTTTCTAAGCACTTGACGTTCTGAGGCGCGACGCATCCCCGCACTTGTTGGTGGCGGTAGATTGTTGTATACCACACTTCACGGAACGACAACGCGAGTCTTGAGTGGGCATGTGGTGGCACTGGAAGAGATCGTGACCGATTTATGTTCACACTGTACGATCTACATAGCAGACATGTAGACAGGCCAGTCACGGCGAGAGGGCAGCCGGGCAACGTGGAAAGCTCGCCCTTATCTTCACCAACAGTTTCAGTCTACCCACGTGTGAAACTTTGTAATGTACTTTTAATTTCATTGTCAGAAATAGAACACACTTAAGGCAATGAATAAGATAAACGTTCTAGTTATTAAACATTTATTAACACACCTTATTTAATTTTACGCCGGAGTGTCAAGTTAGAAGAAGGTTGTGTCGCAGCGCCATGTATCGCTCCTATAGCAATCGTAAGATAGTTGGTAGCTTCATATAGGCGGTGAGTCACGGCTACCCCATGACAGGTGTTCGTCCATACGAGCCAGCTATGTTCTAGTAGTTATGGCTGCGGCAGAGACGTGTCACTACCGTACAGCAACGAAATCATTAAGCGTGATATTGTAAACTTTGGCATATACCAAATGGAATAAAACTTTATACTGTGTTGTCATACATCAGTAATCAAAAGCAGTGTAAATTTCAGCCTAAAATTTATCACACTTTTGGAGATTCAAAAATCATTTTAAAAACGCAGAATTTGAAGTTCACGTGAATCAATAGCTTCTTGTCATGTACATAGATGTTAGATAACCATCTATTAACAAGTCTGAGGGTACGTTTAGCTTTTCAGTAGCAGGAAAATACTCTTTTATGTAAACAATTTATTTTACACAAATAATTTAATTTTCTCCGTATATTACGTTTTCCTTTAATCATTGATAATGTCATGCGTTGGACGATTAGAGTGAATGTATGTATTTCACCAGTTTATGGTATAGGGAATACGATAAACATATTCCGATAGTTCAGTTATGTAAAGGGCCCGGGAAAAAATTATTTATTTAATAAACCGCTCTAAATGTGTACTGATAATGCCTCTGGCTCATGGTTAAAAATCCAGGGTAGTGAGGTTTAGATCTGTAAGGTGACCGACCATGTGGAACTTACCTAATCAGAGGAGAGAGACTCCGCGCCCTTTTTGCGGGGTAGAGGAATTGCTTTCTGGAATTGAAAGGGGATTAGAGGTCCGGCATCATGACGATCAGACTTATTAGCATTGAGCTCTGGAAAGATATCTCAGTTCCGAGAAGTTGTGTAGTAAAAAGATCGCGGCGTGTCGGAAAGTGTTAATGGACGAACGATAAAGACAAATGCACAAATTCTGAATTTTCTGTGTAAACTGTATCCTTTTTGAATAAATTAAATCCGCGTAGCGTATTGTACAGATCTTAATCTAGAACTGATAATTCGAAGTGAACAGTTTGTAGAATACCGAGTGTGCATAAATCCCAGACAACTGGCCGCTCGGGGTAGCCGCTTGGTCTGGGACGCCTTGGCACGGTCCGCGCGGCTCCCTCCTTCGGAAGTTCTAGTTCTCCTCGGGCATGGGTGTGTGTGTTGTAATTAGTGTAAGTAAGTTTAAGTTAGCTTAAGTAGTTCGTAAGCTTAGGGACCGAGGACCTCAGCAGTTTGGTCCCATAAGACCTTACAACAAATTTCCAAATTTTTCCAGACAATCCTTACGTATTTCTATGGTAACGGGGTGAATGTTGAATTACAAACTACAAATTTATTCGGACATGGTAGTGAAATTTTATCCAAGGAATGATAGCCTCATTTACTGGCTACATGTTCACTTTTACATCTACATCCCCGCAAGCCACCTTATGGTGTCTGTCGGAGCGTCCTTTATATAGCACTACTGCTTCCCCTTCTACTGCTCCAATCGCGAACGGTTCAGGGGAAGAACGATTGCTGGTAAGCTTCCGTGTGAGCTCTAATCTCTCTGGCTTTACCTTTATGGTCTTTTCGCGAGATATATGTAGCAGGAACCAATTTATTGGCTGATCCTTCTAGGAACGTATGCTGTCTAAACATTAACAATAAACTACACCGTACCGTAGAACGCATCTCTTGCAACATCTTCCACTGAAACTCGCTGAGCATCGCGTTGCTCTTCCTTACATCTTCCCTATTTCCTTTATCAATACCGGCCGCTGTGGCCGAGCGGTTCTAGACGCTTCAGTCCGAAACCGCGCTGCTGTTACCGTCGCAGGCTCGAATCCTGCCTCGGGCATGGATGTGTGTGATGTCCTTATCTTTAAGTAGTTCTAAGTCTAGGGGACTGAAGACCTCAGATGTTAAGTCCCATAGTGCTTAGAGCCATTTGAACCCTAATCAGTCCTGTACGAAAAGAAAAGTATTATATACACTACGTGATCAAATGTATCCGGAACCCCCAAAAACATACGTTTTTCATATTAGATGCATTGTGCTGTCACCTACCGCCAGGTACTCCATTTCAGCGACCTCAGCATACAAACATCGTGAGAGAGCAGAATAGGGCACTCTGCGGAGATCATGGACTTCGAACGTAGTCAGGTGACTGTGTGTCACTTGTGTCATACGTCTGTAAGAGAGATTTCTACACTCCTAAACATCCCTAGGTCCACTGTTTCCGATGTGATAATGAAGTGAAAACTTGAAGGGACACGTACACCACAAAAGCGTACAAGCCGACCTCCACTGTTGACTTCAGAGACCGCCGACAGTTGAAGAGGGTCGTAATGTGTAATAGGTAGACATCTATCCAGACCATCACACAGGAGTTCGAAGCGGCATCGGGATCCATTGCAAGTACTATGACAATCAGGCAGGAGGTGAGGAAACGTGGATTTCATGGTCGAGCGGCTGCTCATAAGCCACACATCACGCCGGTAAATGACAAACTACGCCTCGCTTCGTGTAAGGAGCGTAAACAGTGGAAAAACGTTGTGTGGACTGACGAATTACGGTACACAATGTGGCGGTCTGATGGCAGGGTGTGGGTATGGCGAATGCACGGTGAACATCATTTGTCAGCGTGTGTAGTGCCAACAGTAAAATTCGGAGGCGGAGGTGTTATGGTGTGGCCGTGTTTTTCATGGAGGGGGCTTGCACCTCTTGTTTTGCGTGGTACTATCACATCACAGGCCTACATCGATGTTTTAAGCATCTTCTTGCTTCACACTGCTGAAGAGCAATTCGGGGATGGCGACAGCAGCTTTCAACACGATCGAGCACCTGTTCATATTCACGGCCTGTGGCAAAGCGGTTACACGACAATACCATCTCTGTAATGGACTAGCCTGCACAGTGTCCTGACCTAAATCCTGTAGAAGATCTTTTGTATGTTTTGGAACGCCGACTTCGTGCCAGGCCTCACCGACCGACATAGATACCTCTCCTCAGTGCAGCACTCCTAAAGAATGGGCTGCCATTCCCTAAGAAACCTCCCAGCACCTGATTGAATATATGCCTGTGACGGTGAAAGCTGTCATCAAGGCTAAGGATGGGCCAACACCTTATTGAATGCCAGTATTACCAATGGAGGGCGCCCCGAATTTGTAAGCCATTTTCAGCCACGTGTCCAGATACTTTTGAGCACACCGACTGAGGCGCTGCTGGTGATAATAGGCTTACTACCTGTAAACCTAGCAGTAAGCTCAAAAAGGGCGAATATGATAAAGTAGAGTAGTACTTGGCATACGATTTGCTATTAAATGTACAGTTCGGCTTTAGAAGTCGTTTAACAACTGAAAATGCTATATTCTCTTTTCTCTGTGAGGTACTGGATGGTTTAAACAAAAAGTTTCGAAAGCTAGGCATATTTTTTAAAAAATTTAACTAAGGCGTTTGATTGTGTTGATCACAAAATATTGCTCCAGAATTTGGACCATAAGGGGAATACGGGGAGTAGCTCACAAATGGTTCAACTATTACTTTAGCAACAGACAGCAAAAGGTCATTATTCACAGAGTTGAGAATGACTGTGATGTGGGGTATGGTCAAGTGGGAGGTGCCCCAGAGATCAGTGCTGCGGCCATTCCTGTTCCTTATTTATATTTTTATTTGCTGGTAGTAAGCTTGGTAGTAAGGGATGTTGTGTGCACCACTGGCTCGGTTTCAAATAGTGCAGTGCAGTTCATGACCTAAATTCATAGCTTGTAGAAAATAAACTAATGCTAAATCACAGTAATACTCATTTTTTACAGTTTCTGACACACAATTCAACAAAAACTGACGTTTTAATTTCACAGAATGGGCATATGATTAGTGAAACTGGATAATTCAGATTTCTAGGTGTTCGGATAGATAGTAAACTGTTGCGGAAAGCCCATGTTCAGGATCTTGTTGAAAGACTTCATGCTGCCATTTTTACTATTCGAACGGTATCTGAAGTGAGTGATCGTTCGACACGGAAATTAGTGTACTTTGCTTATTTTCATTCGCTTATATCGTATGTTATTACATTTTGCGGTAACTCATCCCATGCTACAAGGATATTTTTGGCTCAGAATCGGGCGGTTCGGACAATAAATGGTGTAAGTTCACGAACTTCTTGTCACCCCTGTTCACGAGTCTGGGTATTTTGTCACTGGCCTCTCAATATATATATATTCGTTACTGTCATTTCTTGTTAACAATATTAGCTTATTCCCAAGAATAAGCAGTTTTCCCTCAGTTAATACGCGGCAAAACTCAAACCTGCATTTGGATCGGACTTCCTTAACTCCTGTGCCGAAAAGTGTCCATTTTCAACGAGCTACCACCGGAATTCAAAAATCTTAGCAGTAATCCATGAGCTTTCAAGTTTCCTCTTGGGTCACTCCTTCTACTCTGTCGAGGAGTTCCTTGAAAAATTAAGCTGATTCTAGTTGTTTTGTTGATTGCGTTTACTTAAACTCATGGCTTGCCTTTTTTCGGGTTCATAACATTTTATTTTTATCTGTTATGACTTTTATGTTATAATTTTCTGTACTGACACGTTCCATGACCTTGGAGATTTGCTCCTCAATTTGGTCCTACGGAACTTGACGTGTAAATAAAAAATAAAAGTAAAAGGAGCCACATACAATAAAGAAATAAAGGCAAGCGTTGGTAAAGGATGGCAGAAACAGGGAGAAGAACCTATCAATTCCTTCCTCACAAAAAAAGAACAGGAATGTAGTATTTCCTTCCGACCATGGGAGTTATACACCGTCAGGACATGGTCCATATCCCATTACTTACTAAAAATACGGCAACGCACCACAGACATTTGTGCATGTATAGAATGGACATCCTGGATTGCATCGTCAGGGAATGAGTCATGAGACAAGATGTTACAGTACTTGAACACATGTACCAAAATAAGAAATGAGGAACTGTGGCATAATCTGAACTAGCTGACAACTAAAATATTAGTGAACTGCAAGCCTACATGGCTGACATACCATCAACAAGAGCCAATATAAGACGAGACGCGCCACGGAAGAACATCCGCCTATAACAACTTTCCACAATTTATGAGGGGATGACCCTCGAGGAGGACCAGGAAATATTTCATGAGACCCTGACAGTCATCTCCGAATTTCTAAATCATGGATGCCACAGCAGTGCAGCCCCTGTGAATCCTGAGTTGTATCCCAGTGCGCCGGCGCTAACAATCCAGACAAATGAGAAATTCTGCTTCGTTCTGATGCCAAGTAGTAGTGTAGTGTCGTGGAATGCAGTTTCGTGTAGTGTAGTGTCGTGTAGTGTAGTGCTGTGTAGTGTAGTGTTGTACAGTAGTGTAGTCCAGAAATACCTATTCTACACAGTGTAGCAGTCCAGTAGCGTGTCTGCTCTCGGCTTTCTGAGCTGTTCGTAGCGTTTGGAGGCGCTGCCTCGAGGTGTTATCTGTTACCCACCGATTTATCAGCTGTGTTCTTTCACGGTCCAGTATCTATGTTGCTGGATTCGTCTGTGCATTGGCATTATATAGACGCACGTAATCGAAAGTTTGACACACAGATGTTTGCTTCCAAATTCCGATACACATTATGTCGGGAAACTGCAATTTGCGAGGCGACTCTGAAGATAACTGTTCATACCGTTGAGTTTCATCGCACTGTTAAAGATAAATATCGCTCTTGCTGTAGATTCTGTACACTATGTCGACGGTGTACTGGCCTACGACGTAAATACACCCTTACATGACACTTCTAATCGCATACAACGCGGTTTGTCTGAGGTCCGGCCCATTACAGAGTCTTGGTTCTCTTCTACATTTACATCCACCTACATACTCCGCAAGCCACCGTGTGGTGCGTGGCGGTGTGTACTCTACACCACTACATTTCCTTTGCTGTTCCATTCGCAAACAGTGCGAGGGAAAAACGAGCACCTATATGCCTCCGTATGAGGCGAAGTGTTAGTGGAGCAGAGGATCTCTCGATCAGGTATAAATGAGAGAGCCGGCATTCGCCAAAACCGTGGTCGGTACCGTGGGATTGAAAGCATTTTTAATTAATTTTTATAGAGAAATGGACAACATATTTTCACAAACAGCTGCTCATGATGGAGGTTATATCAGTTTGTTGTCAAGTGCTGCTTTGTATTTCCATTAAGAAATTTGAACAGACTCTCTACAGGAAAATGGGGAAAAGAAGTGTCTAAGTTGGTACAGTGGGTAAGGTTTCACTGGTCATATCTCATGGCGGATAAATCGTTCACTGCATGTGCAGGAGTCGTACATAGTCCGGATTTCTTAAACCACACATTTAGGCCGTACACTTACTAAATGGTCTAACCGGAAGCAACAAAAACAACAAGATAAACGCAGTGGATACGCTACGGTCTGGCACGACCATGCAGCAACGTAGTATTTACTTGCATACAGTGTTTATTATCTTTGATAGCTATTTTGTGGGAAAGGAAACTCAGCAGTCTTAAATGACACGGTGGATGTGTTCAGAAAACTCGTTATTTATTATAGTGCTTAGCAGCGGATTGTAAATGGTCAAAGAAGTAGACAAGATTAATCTTTATACATTGACGTCCACCTGCGGTGAGAATTTTCGCCACTCTCTTTGCACCAGATGAATATTTGTCAAGCAATAAACTGGGTGATGTAATAGTCACAGTATAATATTAACTGTCATTTAAAACAACATTGTACCAATCAATTGCATCAGTACTACTGCATTTCAAAACATATAATTTTCACGTACACCGTAAAGTACAGCCATCTGGCGGGTCTTCACCTAATACTTAGATGGTACAGCGATTCAGCTTGCACTCATGTGTCATCAAGGAATGTAGATCTCCATGCTTGACAAATTCAGTTTCGTTTCAGCTAAGAATATAGATATTTGTGTGAGTTCTACTTCATGTATTTTATCAATGTTTGTTCACTGAATGATTTGCTTGTTTCGTTTCCACTGATAGCCTTTCATATATTTCTCTTGTAGGGCCTTTGAGAAAGGCGTAAGGCAGAATAAAAGCAATAAATACAATGTTCAAGACTAATATCAGTTTTTTTTGAGTTATTACAAGGCCACCCTACAACACAAATACGTGATTCTAGGTTCAGCACGAAGGAATTAATTTCCAAACGCAAAAGTAATAACAAGTAATATGAATCAATTCCTACACATGATGGTGGTGACACCGTCAGGTATGATCAAGAACTAAATTATAAAATCTCAACCCGACTTATACCTAACACCACGTTTCATCGGAAAAGAGTGACTCGGCTGCCAGTGTTCGAGTGTATCTCGTGAAAAAATTACAACTTCCAGAGTATGCAGCGTTCAGAATAAGTTCTTTATGGAGAGGCGACAACTGACCAATCGCAGTGCCAAGAGGCGGCCGCTGAATCAACGAGGGGAGCTGAGAAAGGGCAAGCTGTCGTTGCCCCCACGCTCTTTCCGAACAGAGAAAAGTTCTAGGAAGGATCTGCGGGTGATTCTAAAGGGGTCAGGCAAAGAACTCGATTTTAAGAAATGCGAGAACATTGACCTCTATCACTGAGACTTGTTCCCGCCAGGCAGGCGTAAATAAAGTCAACCAACTTTCCCCTAACTCCCAGACAGAAACAAAGGAACCAATTTCTGTAACGTGCCACCCACACAGCTTCAGGCGATCTCCCGACAGAAGCCATTTCTCTTTACGTCTGCACACAAAAAGCGCAGTCCGTATCCATTTCCAAGAGACAATCAGGAAAAATAAAGACTAGCTGTGATGTCTATTGGATAGTGCTGAAGTCGATACTACTAAACAGTGTCACAAAATGAAAAGCGACGGCTGATATACGAATTCATTCTCGAGGCTTCTCCTGTAGTCGCTGGAAGACAGCGCAAAACTTTGTCTAACACAGGGTGAGCTCTCACAAGATGGCTGCGAGTGCCATAATGAGTCGTAAAGCGGCGACTTTAGGTCTCCCGAATAATCTTGACTGCTTAAAACGTATTCTATAATTACAACAGATGACGTCAGTGATAGCGATCTGTAGTAATGTGCAACTGTCCTACGACGCTTCTTAAAAATGAGAATGACCTACGCTTTCTTCCAATCGAATGATTGGCATGTTACCAACCTGCGACGACAGACTGCTAGTAGAGAAGAAACAATTTCTGTCAGATAATCTTTTTAGAATCGTACAGGTACCTCATCAGATCCAAATGCCTATCTGTAGTCACCAATGCTATTTCACCATTACATTAACTGAATCGAGAAGAAAGGTCTGTCGTCTGTTAATCACCAAGGTATATTGCCCTGAGAAGTCGTGTCTCTAAGCGGTCAGGTTAATTTCCTTTTTTTGATGTCATAGTAGTAACGGTTTCTTTAGATGATTACATTTTCACCTGATACGACTGAATAACTTAATTTCCACGATTGCCCAATTACGATGTTGAGTCATAGTTAAAAAGACAACTTGAGTGCTACCATAAGGAAACAATGATTAATGGACAGGAAAAGAAACATCATATTAACGCTGCAAAATTTTGTTGCCGACTCATCAATCATTGTTATCCTCTGTGGGAGGTGCATAAATGGTGACTGGCATTTCATTCAGATTCTCCACCTCATTACTGTGTAACTTCACACCCAGATCGATCACTTGTGATAATAAAGTCATTCAGTCGTCTTTGTTTAATTTAAGGTATTAATTGCATTAAAAAATTTGTTTAGCAGTCCCAGTGCCTTTCATTTGCTAATCGTTTGCTCTCTCAGTCTCTAGCTACCATTATTTGGTCTCTAGCTAGCATTATTTGGAAAAGATAATCACAATGTTTACATGCGATATTCTCTACATTTATCTTCAAAGTCTTGCCACTACACCTCGATCGTAAAAGCTTCCGATTACAAAGACTGGCCATCTTAGGCATTTATCCCAGGATTATTTCGCATTTGGAATCTTTAATAACCATTATGGGACCAAATTGCTGGGGGTCAACGGTCCCTAAGCTTACGCACTACTTAATCTAACTTAAGCTAACTTACGCTAAGGACAAAACACACATCCATGCCCGAGAGAAGACTCGAACCTCCGACTGGTGATTAATAGTGCGTTTTACGAGCTTTATGTAATGCACAAACATGAAGTTTCTCTGGGTTATAGGCGCCTAATTACTGTGTCAAGGAAACTAGAACCAAGTCTTATCACTAAATTGTACCTTTATTTTTCATTTCGGCAGAAAAAACATAAATGTGCCATTTAAATAAACGTAACTTTGTGTTGAACGTGATGTTTGTCTAATTTTATAGATTTTGTATTCCTGCCCATTGTGTGAGTCCCTGACTTAGGTGCATCCCTAGACAAATGGATTTTTCACATTGTGTTTCATTTCGGAAATACATATGGTCGCAGGGTTAGATGGGGCACCCTATGTATGTGCCGGTGAAGTATGATTCTGTAAGCGATACGCTAATATAAAATCAACAAAAGGCAAAAGGAAAGCTGCATGTGCCTGATGAAGTGAAATCAGATTGGAAAGAACATGTACTCGCCACAAATTTCAATCGAAATTCAGTGCCCTTTTTGTTCAAGAAATTCCTGGAAAAACTGTGGTGTTAGATGCCGTTTTCATTCTTTTAGAAGTTTTCATTTCGTAAATTAATACAAGTGCCTCTCTTATGATTTTATAATACTTGCACCTCATAATTGTAACAATAATTCTCAAATTTGGTTGCTTGTTCTGTAAATGTAAAATGCTTTATTACTTTTTATTTATGTACAACAAGAAACGTATATTTAACATGTGCAAGTATTGTCGCAGATAGCATTGAATAAATAATTGAATTCAGATTCAGTATTACAAATCACAGTTTCAACAAAAAATTATAAACCAATCCCACCATTCCTCCCATTTTCAACATTTTTTGATGCACCTTTCTGTTTGCGTTATTTATTGAAAGTTTATTTCTGTTACGTTTCTGCAGTTAATTAGAAAAAGGAAACAAAAAGCTAAAACTTATAAAAATTAGATGAAAAAATGTTATGCGTACTGGGAGAGGGGAGGGGGGGGGCACATAGATAATTCTTCTTCTAACACGAACGTTAGTGTTGGACATTAATCCAGCGATGGGGGGATAAACAGTAGCTATTTAATACAAATGAAGAAGAAAGAGTCGATTTTTTTTAGTGTAGTGACTTTTCTTAGCGTTTTACTAATCTAAAGTTAGCTTGACTAAGTACAAATGTGAGAGGGCAAATGGATGACGATATCTTTTTAAAGTCAGTATTTTTACTAGTCACCTATACATCTCCAACGTCTTGCAAACACAGACGAAAAAGTCTTATGATTTAAAAGCACTATTTGCTCATATTTACTTATATTAAGGTATTTCCGAGTGCGATTTCTATTGAAATTAATCTTTGTGGTACTTGAATGGCAGCATATGATTACACCCACTTTTATAAACAAACTCCAGTTGAATAATTCAACAGTTAATAACACTGTGGAAAGTGGAATGTGTATTGTCAAGGACTATGTTGCAATTAATGTCATCGTAATCAGGAAAACTGTATCTTCAACTCACGGTTCATGACGTGTATAAACGTGACAGAAAATGGCGGTGCAGATGTAAACATAGTACCGATTTTACCTTTGACTTTGTTGATATTCATTACCAGAAAATTTATTGATAACAGGCCGAAATTAGCTGGATTGTTTCTCCCGATATGGGATAAATAAACCAAACAGTACGCTGTTGCAGACTGATTCAGTTCGCGACGTAATTAAACCAGTCGTTCGAAAACAGAATCCAAATGCAATATGCTCTTGTCGGTCATAACCCTGATAGAGTCCGTCACAAATGAGGTGTGTTCGGCAATATGCGCCATGTCCACGCGCAATTTAATAAGCTGCGAAAATTAATACTATCTGTTTTGCGCTGTCCGGATAAATTGGGGACAACATACGCCATAATCGGCCTCGCAAGTCCTTAGATTTTCACGGTTTATATAGGCGGTGAACTCTCAATGTTCAATAAAAATCATGGGTTGAACAAGTACACTAATGAAAAAGTACACCACTAGTCATTAAAATGCAACGCTTTGGAGGTTGCTGCATAAACGTCAGATTGACACGTAATGTACTACAGGCTTGAATTAGCAAATGATTGGTATTTCAAAGGCCTTGTCTCTTGTAGCTGCTATGCGCTGTTGCCTTAGCGATTGATAGTTTCGGACATAGGTTTCCATCGGCATTTTATAATGACTATTCGTAGTTGTGGTTCTCTTTTCAGAATTCTTTTTCTATTTGGACAATTACAAGATTGGTTTAAGGATTCACACATAACTGTTGCACCTCTGACAATCATTTAATGAATACAGATTGGGCTTGCCCTCTCCACATACAGAGTCCACAACTGAAATGCACAAAAAATCCAAGTCCTACCCTGTTGTTGTCCTAGAGAGAAGCCAAGTCGCTGTCCGTAATCGTAGCCGTACTGGCATCTGTGGAGCAAGCTGAACTCTGTGTGGCATCCAAAGTCGTGGTCTCTGATATTTGGCAGAGTTATTCGGAATTTTTCCTGGTAGCAGAACAACAGTGTGCTGCCCTAGAAACTGCGGTCTACTGATCGTTAGATATTTGGGAGTTTCGATATATCAATTCCTGTTAAATTCGTGTGGAGGAAAAGCCATATCCGGTAGAATCATAGTAGCAGTCTTGTTCCAAGATATGCACATACCAGCTCTGGTCAGGAAAACTTATCCACTGGTAATGGGCATTACGAAAGCAACCAAGGAAAACAAAAACCCTGGCAATGAGGTAAAATTTGTGTGGATCGAGGGACATGCTAACATCAAATATAATTAAATAGTTGATGACTTAATGGTTACAGCCACTCAAAAAGGCACATTTAGAAAAATGTAATTACTTCAATTATACCTGAAGGCTACAATACACACAAGAGAGAACAAGACGATGGGAAAACTAAAGTATCGGATTAAAAGCGGCCTAAAACGGGATGTAGTATTTTCCCTGCACTGTTCAACCTTTGTAACGAAGAACCAGTGAAAGAAATTAAAGGGAGCTTCAGGACGGGATTAAAATTGAGGGTGAAAGGACGTAACTGATAAATTAAACTGACGACGTTCCTATCTTAAGCGAATTCCTGGAAAAGCTGTTAAATAGAATGAAGTGAAATGCTAACAAAATATAGACTGAAAATAAACCGAAGTAAAACGAAAGTAGTTAGCAGTAACACAAATAAGATTGATGACTGATTTAATATCAAAGCTGGGGACCGGATAGTGGATGAGTTGAAGGAATCCTGCTACCTTGAAAGCACAATGGTGCACGCAGTAAGGAGGATATGAGCACACGTGCACAGAAAAAGAGGAGTTCATTGCTAAACCAGGTTCACCATTGTAGTATCAAACAAGGGCCTTGACTTATAAAAGAAATTTCTGAGAATCTGCTTCTTGAGCACAGCAGTGTATGGAAGAAAATCAAAGGTTGTGAGAAATCCGAAGAAGAAGAGAATGGAAACGTCTGGGCTGTGATGTTATAGAAAAAAAAACTTTGTGTTGTGCCTTACGGCAGGTCTTGTCATGGGGAAAGCCTCGTCAGAGAGGCCACGCATGAGCGTCGAGAGAAGTGATTACAGTGGCGGTTTCCCGTTGCCTTCCACTGATGATGATGAAATGATAATGAGGACAACACGACACCCAGTCCCTGAGCGGAGAAAATCTCCGACCCTGCCGGGAATCGAACCCGGGCCCCTTGTCGTGACATACCGCCGCACTAACCACTCAGCTATTTTTTTTTTTCATTTTGTTCGTTGTTGATCCTTCCTCTCAGTTTTTTATTCCAGAGGCCAACCAGTTCTCTGACCGGACACTCTAAGCTACCGTGCCGGCTAATCGAACCCGGGCCCCTTGGCGTGACAGACCGCCGCACTAACCACTCAGCTATCGGGGTGGACTGATGTCGCAGAACGTACCTCCAAATTAAATGATTTGAAAAAATAAGAAATTGGATTTTCGGAGGGATCAGCGAGGAATAGAATACGTAGAAAACACTAATGAAAATGGTTCAAATGGCTCTGAGGACTATGAGACTTAACATCTACGGTCATCAGTCCCCTAGAACTTAGAACTACTTAAACCTAACTAACCTAAGGACATCACACAACACCCAGTCATCACGAGGTAGAGAAAATCCCTGACCCCGCCGGGAATCGAACCCGGGAACCCGGGCGCGGGAAGCGAGAACGCTACCGCACGATCACGAGCTACGGACAAACACTAATGAGAAGAAGCGAGAGAATGATTATTTGTTTCAGGATCATCAATCTTCTGACTGGTTTGTCACGTCCCGCCACCAGTTCCTTTCCTGTGCCAACCTTTTCATCACAGAGTAGCACTTGCGCCCAGCGTCTTCACTCATTTGTTGGATGTATTCCAATCCCTACCTAACACTACATTTTTTGCCCTCTGAAGTTCCCCCTATTACCATGGAGGTTGTTATTTGGTGTTCTATCATTCTGTCCCATCTTCTCGTCATTTTTAAAGTGTTCCGCTACCCACCGATCTCGTCACGCCACGATCTTGTCACGCCATCTAATTTTAAACATCCTTCTATAGCACCAAGCCTCAGGCGCTTCGAATCCATTCTTTTCAGATTTTCCCATAATCCATGTTTCACTACCATACAATGCTGTGCCCCAATGTGCGTTTTCAGAGATTTCTTCCTCAAATTAAGGCCGTTGTTTGACACTGTTAGGCCTCTTTTAGCCAGGAATGCCCTCTTTGCATGTGCTACTCTGCTATTTATGTCCTCCTTGCTTCGTTCGTCATGTGCTATTTTGCTTCCAAGGCAGCAGAACTCCTTCACTTCGTCTACTTCGTGGTCACGAATTAGGATGATAAGTTTCTCGCTGTTCTCATTTCTGCTACCTCTCATAATTTTCTTCTTTCTCCGATTTATCCTCAATCCATATTCTTTACTCATTGGATCTGTTCATTCCATTCAACACGTCCTGTAACTCTTCTTCACTGTCACTGAGGATAACAATGTTATCAGCGAATCTTATCATTGATATTCTCCCGCACTTAAATCTTCCTCTTATTTCCGTCATTACTTTCTTTATGTATAGGATGAACTGTGTCTTATGACCTTTCTAATCCGAGCACTTCGATGTTAGTCTTCCATTCCTAATTTTCCCTTTGATTCTTGTATACAGTATATCTTTCTGAGCATTTGAGAATCTTGCACAATTTTACATTGCCAAACAATTTTCCAGGTCACAAATCCTAAGAACGTGTCTGAATTTTTCTTAAGTCTTGCTTTCACTGCCAAGTGCAACGTCAGAAATGTTCTGGCGCCTTTATCTTTCCTTAACTGAAACTGAATGTCATTTAACAGATTCTCAGATTTCTTTTTTCATTCTTTTGTATAACATTCTTGTCAGTAACTTGGATGCATGCGATGTTAAGTTCATTGTGCCACACATCTCGCTCTTATCTGCCCTTGCTACCTTCAGGATGGCGTAGATGATATTTTTCTGAAAGTCTGATGGTACGTCTCCTAGTTCATAGATTATACAAGCCAACATGAATAGTCATTTAGTTACCATTTCCCACCATGGTATTATAAATTCTTAAGGAATGTTATCTATCCCTTCCACTTTATCTTAACGCAAGTCTTCCAAAGCCCTGTTAAACCCTGACTCTTGATAGTGTACGCCCTAAGCCTTCCATATCGACTCGCATTTCTTCTTCTATTACTTCATCAGTGCTTGCTCCTAGCAGCGACTTTCAGAGTACTCTTTCCAACTATTGTCTCTCTTTTCGACAGTTAACAGTGGTATTGGATTGAAGAGTTCCCAGATAACAGAACGCAGCATGTCATTCTCAATGGAGAGACGTCTTCCGAAGTAAGAGTGATTTCAGGTGTGCCGCAGTGGAGTGTCGTAGGACCGTTGCTATTCACAATATACATACATGACCTTGTGGATGACATCGGAAGTTCACTGAGGCTTTTTGCAGATGATGATGTGGTGTATCCAGAGGTTGTAACAATGGAAAATTGTACTGAAATGCAGGAGGATCTACAACGAATTGACGCATGGTGCAGGGAATGGCAATTGAATCTCAATGTAGACAAGTGTAATGTGCTGCGAATACATAGAAAGAAAGATCCTTTATCATTTAGTTACAATGTAGCAGGTCAGCAGCTGAAAGCAGTTAATTCCATAAATTATCTGGGAGTAGGCATTAGGAGTGATTTAAAATGGAATGACCATATAAAATTAATCGTCGGTAAAGCGGATGCCAGACTGAGATTTATTGGAAGAATCCTAAGGAAATGCAGTCCGAAAACAAAGAAAGTAGGTTACAGTACACTTGTTCGCCCACTGCTTGAATACTGCTAACCGGTGTGGGATCCGTACCAGATAGGGTTGATAGAAGAGATAGAGAAGATCCAACGCAGGGCAGCGCGCTTCGTTGCAGGATCATTTAGTAATCACGAAAGCATTACGGAGGTGATAGATAAAGTCGAGTGGAAGACTCTGCAAGACAGACCCTCAGTAGCTCGGTACGGGCTTTTGTTGAAGTTTCGGGAACATACCTTCACCGAGGAGTCAAGCAGTATATTGCTCCCTCCTACGTATATCTCGCGAAGAGACCATGAGGATAAAATCAGAGAGATTAGATCCCACACAGAGACATAGCGAAAATCTTTCTCTCCACGAACAATGCGAGACTGGAAAGAAGGTAGAACCGATAGAGGTACCCAGGGTACCCTCCGCCACACACCGTCAGGTGACTTGCGCAGTGTGGATGTACAAGTAGATATTCGTCTTGCGTTCTTAATATTGACGGCGTTGCTATTTATTTCCCCGAAAGTTGCTTTCGGTTTTCTACGTGGAGAATCTGTACTTTCAACGATAGTTTCTTTTTCGATTTCTTCACATATTTCTTGCAGCATTTCTCCTTGGCTTCCCTACTCTTCTTATTTATTTTGTTCCTAAGTGACTTATATTGCTGTATCCCTTGCTTATTTTGAACTTTTTTCTATTTCTTTCTTTCGTCGATCAACTGAAGTATTTCTTCTGTTACCTTCTTTGTACCTACATTTTCCCGTCCAATTTCTGTGATTACCCTTTGAAAAGATATTCACTCCTCTCCAACTGAACTGCTAATGTGATTTTTCACTATCACAGTATCTACAGCTTTCGAGAATTTCAATGACTATCATCATTATCCCAGTTTATTTTCTATTGTTGTTGTTGTTGTTGTTGTTGTGGTCTTCAGTCCTGAGACTGGTTTGATGCAGCTCTCCATGCTACTCTATCCTGTGCAAGCTTTTTCATCTCCCAGTACTTACTGCAACCTACATCCTTCTGAATCTCCTTAGTGTATTCATCTCTTGGTCTCCCTGTACGATTTTTACCCTCCACGCTGCCCTCCAATACTAAATTGGTGATCCCTTGATGCCTCAGAACATGTCCTACCAACCGATCCCTTCTTCTGGTCAAGTTGTGCCACAAACTTCTCTTCTCCACAATCCTATTCAATACTTCCTCATTAGTTATGTGATCTACCCATCTAATCTTCAGCATTCTTCTGTAGCACCACATTTCTAAAGCTTCTATTCTCTTCTTGTCCAAACTACTTATCGTCCATGTTTCACTTCCATACATGGCTACACTCCATACGAATACTTTCAGAAATGACTTCCTGACACTTAAATCAATACTGGATGTTAACAAATTTCTCTTCTTCAGAAACGCTTTCCTTGCCATTGCCAGCCTACATTTTATATCCTCTCTACTTCGACCATCATCAGTTATTTTGCTCCCCAAATAGCAAAACTCCTTTACTACTTTAAAGTGCCTCATTTCCTAATCTAATTCCCTCAGCATCACCCGACTAATTAGACTACATTCCATTATCCTTGTTTTGCTTTTGTTGATGTTCATCTTATATCCTCCTTTCAAGACACTGTCCATTCCATTCAACTGCTCTTCCAAGTCCTTTGCTGTCTCTGACAGAATTGCAATGTCATCGGCGAACCTCAAAGTTTTTATTTCTTCTCCATGAATTTTAATACCTACTCCGAATTTTTCTTTTGTTTCCTTTACTGCTTGCTCAATATACAGATTGAACAACATCGGGGAGAGGCTAAAACCCTGTCTTACTCCCTTCCCAACCACTGCTTCCCTTTCATGTCCCTCGACTCTTATAACTGCCATCTGGTTTCTGTACAAATTGTAAATAGCCTTTCGCTCCCTGTATTTTACCCCTGCCACCTTTAGAATTTGAAAGAGAGCATTCCAGTCAACATTGTCAAAAGCTTTCTCTAAGTCTACAAATGCTAGAAACGTAGGTTTGCCTTTCCTTAATCTTTCTTCTAAGATAAGTCGTAAGGTCAGTATTGCCTCACGTGTTCCAGTGTTTCTACGGAATCCAAACTGATCTTCCCCGAGGTTGGCTTCTACTAGTTTTTCCATTCGTCTGTAAAGAATTCGTGTTTGTATTTTGCAGCTGTGACTTATTAAACTGATAGTTCGGTAATTTTCACATCTGTCAACATCTGCTTTCTTTGGGATTGGAATTATTATATTCTTCTTGAAGTCTGAGGGTATTTCGCCTGTTTCATACATCTTGCTCACCAGATGGTAGAGTTTTGTCAGGACTGGCTCTCCCACGGCCGTCAGTAGTTCCAATGGAATATTTTCTACTCCGGGGGCCTTGTTTCGACTCAGGTCTTTCAGTGCTCTGTCAAACTCTTCACGCAGTATCATATCTCCCATTTCATCTTCATCTACATCCTCTTCCATTTCCATAATATTGTCCTCAAGTACATCGCCCTTGTATAAACCCTCTATATACTCCTTCCACCTTTCTGCTTTCCCTTCTTTGCTTAGAACTGGGTTTCCATCTGAATTCTTGATATTCATACAAGTCGTTCTCTTATCTCCAAAGGTCTCTTTAATTTTCCTGTAGGCGGTATCTATCTTACCCCTAGTGAGATAGGCCTCTACATCCTTACATTTGTCCTCTAGCCATCCCTGCTTAGCCATTTTGCACTTCCTGTCGATCTCATTTTTGAGACGTTTGTATTCCTTTTTGCCTGTTTCACTTACTGCATTTTTATATTTTCTCCTTTCATCAATTAAATTCAATATTTCTTCTGTTACCCAAGGATTTCTACTAGCCCTCGTCTTTTTACCTACTTGATCCTCTGCTGCCTTCACTACTTCATCCCTCAAAGCTACCCATTCTTCTTCTGCTGTATTTATTTCCCCCATTCCTGTCAATTGCTCACTTATGCTCTCCCTGAATCTCTGTACAACCTCTGGTTCTTTTAGTTTATCCAGGTCCCATCTCCTTAAATTCCCACCTTTTTGCAGTTTCTTCCGTTTTAATCTACAGGTCATAACCAAGAGATTGTGGTCAGAGTCCACATCTGCCCCTGGAAATGTCTTACAATTTAAAACCTGGTTCCTAAATCTCTGTCTTACCATTATATAATCTATATGATACCTTTTAGTATCTCCAGGGTTCTTCCATGTATACAACCTTCTTTCATGATTCTTAAACCAAGTGTTAGTTATGATTATGTTGTGCTCTGTGCAAAATTCGACCAGGCGGCTTCCTCTTTCATTTCTGTCCCCCAATCCATATTCACCTACTATGTTTCCTTCTCTCCCTTTTCCTACACTCGAATTCCAGTCACCCATGACTATTAAATTTTCGTCTCCCTTCACAATCTGAATAATTTCTTTTATTTCATCATACATTTCTTCAATTTCTTCATCATCTGCAGAGCTAGTTGGCATATAAACTTGTACTACTGTAGTAGGCGTGGGCTTCGTATCTATCTTGGCCACAATAATGCGTTCACTATGCTGTTTGTAGTAGCTTACCCGCATTCCTATTTTCCTATTCATTATTAAACCTACTCCTGCATTACCCCTATTTGATTTTGTGTTTATAACCCTGTAGTCACCTGACCAGAAGTCTTGTTCCTCCTGCCACCGAACTTCACTAATTCCCACTATATCTAACTTCAACCTATCCATTTCCCTTTTTAAATTTTCTAACCTACCTGCCCGATTAAGGGATCTGACATTCCACGCTCCGATCCGTAGAACGCCAGTTTTCTTTCTCCTGATAACGACATCCTCTTGAGTAGTCCCCGCCCGGAGATCCGAATGGGGGACTATTTTACCTCCGCAATATTTTACCCAAGAGGACGCCATCATCATGTAATCATACAGTAAAGCTGCATGCCCTCGGGAAAAATTACGGCTGTAGTTTCCCCTTGCTTTCAGCCGTTCGCAGTACCGGCACAGCAAGGCCGTTTTGGTTATTGTTACAAGGCCAGATCAGTCAATCATCCAGACTGTTGCCCTTGCAACTACTGAAAAGGCTGCTGCCCCTCTTCAGGAACCACACGTTTGTCTGGCCTCTCAACAGATACCCCTCCGTTGTTGTTGCACCTACGGTACGGCTATCTGTATCGCTGAGGCACGCAAGCCTCCCCACCAACGGCAAGGTCCATGGTTCATGGGGGGGGGGGGGGGGGGGTATTTTCTATTACCTGCCGAAATTTATTGCAGAACTGAATTAGTCTCTCTCCCCTCTTATTCCTGTTATGGAGCCCATATTCTCCTGTTGCTCTGCCTTCTGTTTCTTCCACTACTACAGCGTTCCAATCACGCATGGTTATTGGATTTCCATATACCTTTACTTACTGATTTACACCCTCAGTATCCTCATATACTTTCTCTGCCTTATACTCTGCTTGCGACGTCGGCATGTAACCTAAACTATTGTTCTCGGTTAAATATAAACGTAGGCTTCCGCGGCCATTGTCAGTCAATAAAATTTTCTGGCTTTGTGGCCACATTGCCAGTAATATAAAACTGTTGCAACAGTGACCGAAGCATCGGTAGTTTTATATTTTTGACAATGCGGTCACAAAGCCAGAAAACTTTTATTGATTATTGTTCTTGGTTTTGGTCTGCCGTTAATTCTGATGAGAACAGCTTACAACTGAACTGGTCAAAGTAACTAAGCCTCTGTTCTGCCTCTTATTCTCTTTACAACATTTTCTGGTGCGAATGATATTACTTTAAGTGTATAAAATATTCTCGCTTCTTTGAAAAGCAGCTGACAATAAGGTCCACGCCCACAACATTCAGTATCTGACCTTATGCTTTGCTTATGTTCGTGACATAAGCTCACTGGGAACAGTACATGTTTAAAGCGAAATGGTAAATTGTTAAGAAAAACTGTGATCCTGGATATGTAAACTCGCTCGCCTGCGCCATTTCGTGTTAAAAATTCCGCTTCTAAGATGTTACATTAAAGACAAGTAACATTAAGCCGCCGTAAGTTAAGGGTTGAGAGGAGCGAGATATTGCACGACGCTCTCGATCAGAGTTCACGTCGCTGCACGGTATTGGAAGGAGTTTCCAAAGAGTGAGTTGGAGGCTAAGGTTCTCGAGTCGCAGCAAGCCTCGCCTCGCGGTCCTCACTGGGTTCTTGGGAGAGTGTAACCTTCAGTCTTTTAGCCATTCTATGTTTTCAAAAAGACACGACCGTTTTCTAGGCGTAATAATTCGTAAAGAAAACGAAATAAAACACAATAAAGAGGCACCTAAATCACAAAGCAAACTTCATAAATTCGTTTTTCCTAGTAAATAATAGAAACGGGGCGTATCGAAAGAAGCAAAGGAATGTCGTTAGGTTTTTTAATACACAGAGCGAAACCAGTAATCCGTACATCCTACCCAATCAGTTTCGACGTTGGTTCATAATTGTAAAGACAAGACTGAAGCCCTTATTTCTGCCACTGACGTACACTTCCGAAAATACTTCTGTCACTGAGGTAAAAAAAATTTCATAGGAAAGAAGGCAAATATAAATAAAACTTATCGAAAGAAGCAAAGCAGTATCGTTAAATTTTTAATACACAAAGCGAAGTTAATAAATCCGTATATCCTAGCCAACTAAATTAGCTGTTGGCTTGTATTCATAAAGACAAGATGGCGGCGCTTCGTTCTGTGACTGACGTAAACTTGTAAAAATACACCTGTCATTGAATTTAAAAAAAAAGTTAACAGCGCCGTCTGTTGATACATTGGTACATTATGACTAACAGCGCCATCTATTGGTTCTTTGATGTACTACACCATGATGATTAAACTACTAAGATAAGCAGACGATTTTAGACAAAACTTTGAATTACGATGTCTTTTTCATACGTGTTCCGATTCTGATAAAAATTAAATAAATGTGTTGTACCAAGCTACGATCAAGATACCTACAAAAACCCCACGGAAATTGGGCAAGCGGTTTTGGAGGTTAGCGTTTTCAAACAGACAAACAGACACGATGCTTTTAGCTTTATTATTAATATCGATTTAAGCAGTGGCCGTGGTCGAACTTGAGACCGAGGACATTTTAATAACTACTTCTAAACACGGTGTGTTAGGTTATATACAAAAAGTAATTGAAGACGCTGAGTGTAAGAGCTACTGTGAAATGAAGAGGTTGACGCAAGAGAGGGATTCGTGGTGGTTCGCATATAATAATAATAATAATAATGTCGTGTGACTAGAGCCTCCCATCGGGTAGACCGTTCGCCGTGTGCAAGTCTTTCGATTTGACGCCACGTCGGCGACTTGCGCGTCGATGGGGATGAAATGATGATGATTAGGACAATACAACACCTAGTCCCTGAGCGGAGAAAATCTCCGACCAAGCCGGGAATCGAACCCGGGCCCTTAGGATTGACATTCTGTTACGCTGACCACTTTTTTTTTTTTTTTCGTCGGGGCGGACGTCACAAGACATCCGTTCAAATTGATCGTTGGTTCCTTGACTCAGTTTTTTTTATTTTTTTTTATTACAGAGAGCACGCAGCCCTCTGACCGAACACGCTGAGCTACCGCGCCGGCTGACCACTCAGGTACCGGGGGCGGACAGGTGGTTCGCATAAAACCCGTGAGACAACGATGAGCCCGAAAACAAAGAAGCCGGTCCACATGTATCTTCAGTGGGGGATGAATTTCTTACTGATGCTGGTACTTCTGATTTGAAATATGTGGAACACGTCTGAGATTTGAGGCGCAGTGAGGACACGAAGTGCAGCCTGGAAGCTCCACATAAGTACTCTTCCAGATTCTCCCACAGCCGCTTCTCAGGAAAGGGATCTGCCGTCCGTAGCGTTCTGGAACCGCCACCTAGAGCACACACCACGTCACTGCTAAAGATGCGAGCGACCTAGAGAAACCGAGGCTCCTGCTGAATAGTTGTTCTGCTCAAGCTGTCTTCCGGCTTCGTTACTATTTTTGAAACGTTTATCTTCTGTTTCATAATTTTTGGGATCACATTCTGGGACACTACTCTACAGCAAATGTCTCTGATTACGCCTTACCTCGATCTGTAGCTATTTAGCTATGAGTGTATTTCGGGAAATACACTCATATTTCTTGATATGCTTATTCTGGAAGTAGGTGTGTAAGCTGCCGCTGCTCTGAACGGGACAGGATCTATTGTTCGTTGCTATTTTTCTGTTCTGACCTTATTGCTGTACAAGCGGGTATCGATAGATTTCTGCGACCTATGCCTATAATAATTTGGCCGTATTTACTGCCAGCTATTTCTTCTTCCTGTAATCTACATCTACATCTACGTGATTACTCTGCTATTCACAATAAAGTGCCTGACATAGGGTTCAATGAACAACCTTCAAGCTGTCTCTCTACCGTTCGACTCTTGAACAGCACGCGGGAAAAACGAGCACTTAAATTTCTCTGTGCGAGTCCTGATTTCTCTTATTTTATCGTGATGATCATTTCTCCCTACGTAGGTGGGTGCCAACAGAATGTTTACACAATCGAAGGAGAAAACTGGTGATTGAAATTTCATGAGAAGATCCTGTCGCAATGAAAAACGCCTTGTTTTAATGATTCACGTATCATGTCTGTAACCCTATCTCCCCTATTTCGCGATCATACAAAACGAGCTGCCCCTCTTTGTACTTTTTCGATGTCATCCGTCAGTCCCACCTAATGCGGATCCCACACCGCACAGCAGTACTCCAGAATAGGGCGGACAAGCGTGTTGTAAGCAATGTCTTTAGTAGATCTCTTGCACCTTCTAAGTGTTCTGCCAGTGGTTCAAATGGTTCAAATGGCTCTGAGCACTATGGGACTTAACTGCAGTAGTCATCAGTCCCCTAGAACTTAGAACTACTTAAACCTACCTAACCTAAGGACGTCACACACATCCATGCCCGAGTCAGGATTCGAACCTGCGACCGTAGCGGTCGCGCGGTTCCAGACTGTAGCGCCTAGAACCGCTTGGCCACTCCGGCCGGCGTTCTGCCAATGAATCGCAGTCTTTGGTTTGCTCTACCCACAATATTATCTATGTGATAGTTCCAATTTAGGTTATTTGTAATTGTAATCCCTAAGTATTTGGCTGAATTTACAGCCTTCAGATTTGTGTGACTTATCGAGTAATCGAAATTTAGCTGATTTCTTTTAGTACTAATGCGAATAACTTCACACTTTTCTTTATTCAGGGTCAATTGCCACTTTTCGCACTGTACAGATAATTCGGATGAAGTTTTATGCCTGCCGCCGTCTTTAAACGTATAATTTTTCCAGCATATCGAGAATAGATTGAAGTCACCACCGACTATAATTGTATGAGCAGGGTAGTTACTTGAAATGAGACTCAAGTTTTCTTTGAACTGTTCAGCAACTTTATCTTCTGAGTCTCGGGGTCAGTAAATCGATCCAATTGTCCGATTGTCAGGTATAACCTCTACCCATACTATTTCACGCGAACTATCTACTTCGATTTCGCTACACGGTAAACTACCTCTGACAGCAATAAAAACTCCACCACCAACTGTATTTAATCTATCCTTTCCGAACACTGTTAGATCGTTTGACAAAATTTCGGCTGAACTTATTTCCGGCTTTAGCCAGCTCTCTGTACCTGCTCGATTTTGCTTCTGCTGGGAACAAATTTCTAGAACAGACACCGGCAAGGGAAAGTTAATAAAACATACACAGCTCGGAAAGAAACTGTTCTTCGTAGTGATATCAAAGAAGCAATGTTTAACTGCACTGTTCACACTTCAACGTTCACGTTTTGACTAGTTTCCGATTAAACCGCAGTCGGTCTTCCACAGAAAGATTAACAGGTTACAACGGCAGTTCAGTTCGGTCAGTACACCATTAAATAAACAGAAATGTCGTGGTAATTATCCACTGCGTGTCTGCACAAAGTTTCGCAGTTATCGTTCTCAGAAACTCATTACTAATTTTGCAGCGTACTCAGAACTTGCGTAACCGTTCGTATGGTGGCTGATTATTACTTACGCGAACCGTTACTCGCCAATACCACTCCACACGATTCATACATTATACTTATTACAACACTCTTACTGTTGCAGTGCGTACATCGCAATTCCTCTCATCGAAATTCGATTCTAAACTTCTGTTCATCGTGTACTGCGCAATCTGCGTATTCATAACTGAGCGACTCGAAAGCTCGCCAGCCATTGTATTACTGCACTACATATCTGTATACGTCTAACAGCCAATGCCTCGTGACTGAAACTATATAGAATTCTACATACTCTACAGATCGCTTACAAATCTCACGTCTACGAGCAGACGAACGATATTCGTTAAAGGACGTATTCTAAACACCATGAGCTGCAGTTAAAATGTTTAATAGATAAACTTGTATTCGGGTATTTATGTCCCATCGTCAGTGGCATATAGTGACATGTTTGTCAGTTTTAAATTCTTTGTGCTGTTCAACTTGATGTTGATTTCACGGTGCACAGGTTATCGTGTATGTTACAGCTATCATTTCCTAGGTAGTGACGTATGTTGGTCATATTTCACGTAACTGTCATGTAATGTAAACATATTTACTGTCATATAATTTAGACATGTTTACAGTATATGACAATTACGTGAAATGTGACCAACATATATATCGCTACCGAAGAAATGATTGCCGTAACAGACACGAAAACATGTGTACTGTGAGGTGAACACAAACAATTTACAACTGACACACATGCCATCAATATAGAGGTATGCAAGATGATTCCGTGATGAGGTTACATACACCCAGGGATGAAGGACACGAGTTAATGTATAATGTAATAAAATATAAAATTACAAAAATTTTGAAAAATTACTACAAAACTTTTTTAAATTTTCAAAAATTTTCTGTATATTTTCTCAATCGCATTTAATGTTACAGATTTTTACGAAGTGATTACCAGTTTCGGTAGCTTAACTACTATCTTCAGATCTGAGAACAGACAGACCAAAAGAAAAATTGTTTCAAGTAACAAGTTATGTAAAAATTGCTATTAGCTTCGTTTTAAAAAATTTTACGGGGGATTAACACACCACATGTAGTATTATAAATGCAGATAGAAGCGTAAAACACCGTTGCATCGTCCATAACATTCCCATTTTTAATCTTCAGGTAAAATCTGTAATACTCAGCCTAAAACGAACGCAAAGGGAAATATAATATGCAATGACAAACGAATAAGAACAAGAAACTAATTATTTGGAAGAAGTACTAATTTGTTGAACGTACCACGCCATCTACGACAGCAACTGAAACACAGAGCCTGTTCAGCTTTGTAAAAATATGTTTTTTTTCTTACGCAGTGAAACGTCTATGTAATTATTTTCGTTACAATCAGTAACTGAAACAGAGACATGTCTACGAAAAAAGCTAAACAACTAACAAATATTTCCGTAGCATAAAAGTGATAAGATTATTTAAAATACTAATAATATGAGGATATCGAATTGAGTGTCCTGATTTAACAAGTTCATTGCAGCATTCCACTTCACTTAATAACCTCTAGTTCAGAGTAACAAAGCTTTTATAAACCATGATTTAAAAAACATTTTAAGTTATATTACTGGCAAACTAGCGCAGCTACACTCTTCATCAATATGAAAAATTGGAAATTTTATATGCTGTAAACGAATAATAATTGGTTTATCTAAAACTCAAGTGATATTAGAGTAATAAATATGATTCATTCATATGAATCATACGGACCACAACTCAAAGTAATTCACAGGAGCTAGTAGCATGACGTCAGCATGTGTCCTTTATATCCTTAACCTTTCACTAAATGGTTCTAAATTATATTTATGTGCCAAATTCTGTATTATCTTGGTAGAGTGAAACGGGTCACTATGTAAATCGTCCATAATTCAAATATGACGTGCGCTATATGTGAATTGAATGCGTCACAAGAAAGAACTGAACTCTGAGTGCCATTTGGATATGGCATCGTGATTTACATGTAGCTCTTTCTTCGTTTTTTATTCATTTTAAGGGAATTCTTGACGTCACCACTCAACGCTTTTATTGATAATTACTATAATATTTATATCAGAATGATTTAGAAGGTTGGGAACTAACCAGCATGAGAAGACGCTTATTTTGATATTTTTATTGTAATGATATTTATGTAATGGATGACGATGGTCATTTTAACGACAGTACCGTAACAAGTTATGAATCTAACATAGTCTGCTATTAACAGTTTGAAGTAGGCTACGCCGGAGCGCCTCATGGTCTCTGGTTGGTCAGCAATCTACACTCCTGGGAATTGAAATAAGAACACCGTGAATTCATTGTCCCAGGAAGGGGAAACTTCATTGACACATTCCTGGGGTCAGATACATCACATGATCACACTGACAGAACCACAGGCACATAGACACAGGCAACAGAGCATGCACAATGTCGGCACTAGTACAGTGTATATCCACCTTTCGCAGCAATGCAGGCTGCTATTCTCCCATGGAGACGATCGTAGAGATGCTGGATGTAGTCCTGTGGAACGGCTTGCCATGCCATTTCCACCTGGCGCCTCAGCTGGACCAGCGTTCGTGCTGGACGTGCAGACCGCGTGAGACGACGCTTCATCCAGTCCCAAACATGCTCAATGGGGGACACATCCGGAGATCTTGCTGGCCAGGGTAGTTAACTTACACCTTCTAGAGCACGTTTGGTGGCACGGGATACATGCGGACGTGCATTGTCCTGTTGGAACAGCAAGTTCCCTTGCCGGTCTAGGAATGGTAGAACGATGGGTTCGATGACGGTTTGGATGTACCGTGCACTATTCAGTGTCCCCTCGACGATCACCAGTGGTGTACGGCCAGTGTAGGAGATCGCTCCCCACACCATGATGCCGGGTGTTGGCCCTGTGTGCCTCGGTCGTATGCAGTCCTGATTGTGGCGCTCACCTGCACGGCGCCAAACACGCATACGACCATCATTGGCACCAAGGCAGAAGCGACTCTCATCGCTGAAGACGACACGTCTCCATTCGTCGTTCCATTCACGCCTGTCGCGACACCACTGGAGGCGGGCTGCACGATGTTGGGGCGTGAGCGGAAGACGGCCTAACGGTGCGCGGGACCGTAGCCCAGCTTCATGGAGACGTTTGCGAATGGTCCTCGCCGATACCCCAGGAGCAACAGTGTCCCTAATTTGCTGGGAAGTGGCGGTGCGGTCCCCTACAGCACTGCGTAGGATCCTACGGTCTTGGCGTGCATCCGTGCGTCGCTGCGGTCCGGTCCCAGGTCGACGGGCACGTGCACCTTCCGCCGACCACTGGCGACAACATCGATGTACTGTGGAGACCTCACGCCCCACGTGTTGAGCAATTCGGCGGTACGTCCACCCGGCCTCCCGCATGCCCACTATACGCCCTCGCTCAAAGTCCGTCAACTGCACATACGGTTCACGTCCACGCTGTCGCGGCATGCTACCAGTGTTAAAGACTGCGATGGAGCTCCGTATGCCACGGCAAACTGGCTGACACTGACGGCGGCGGTGCACAAATGCTGCGCAGCTAGCGCCATTCGACGGCCAACACCGCGGTTCCTGGTGTGTCCGCTGTGCCGTGCGTGTGATCATTGCTTGTACAGCCCTCTCGCAGTGTCCGGAGCAAGTATGGTGGGTCTGACACACCGGTGTCAATGTGTTCTTTTTTCCATTTCCAGGAGTGTATGAAGAGAATGGGGACAGTGTTTAGACGGGAGTTGGACTTTTCAGAGCAGCCGTACAACAGAATCTTTCCTACAATTAGAATTTGAGCAGCCACGTGGACTTAAATAATGGAAGTGTCCAATCTGACAGGTCGAAACGTGCCTTAAATTTTTTTTTAAATAGGAAGAATACACCAAAACAAACACAATGTCAAAATTTCGGCTGTTAAGACCAACTCCAAGGCTTTTTTTTTTAATGTTGAAATTTGCGAAGTTGTAGCTTACCAGGCGGCTGTAGAAGTGTATATCCCTGCCGTAGATGCAGCAGACAGCACACTGCGTAACACGGCAGGCACATATCCTTGTTCGACGGCACCTCGGTAGACAGACGAAACGGCGCAACGCGATCGTAATTTGTAAAGCGAATTTCAGTTTCCGTTGATAGCTTCTCTGACACCGTTGGTGACAATTACTGTTCGCTCGAATTTGCAACTGATCTAATATCCGTAAAAATTAACAGTTACCTTTGCGGTATGGCTGAGTGTTAGCGCTGCAAACGAAACCAAATTAATTTTCTTTGTGATTTCTTTGTATATGCTTGGCAATAGGATCTGCTTTTGTGCAGGTTCCAGAGTTTCACAGTAATGCGGCATCCAATTAACGTTTTCAACCTTGCACAGGTGGAAAATGAAGAACGTCCTTTGGAACTTAAATCATCTACTTTTCCTGAAGACCTACATATGTGTCATTTATCGGTAAATTTCTTGGACATTCATTGTGAATGATGTCGACATTTCGTTAGAAATTGTGGAAACATCGAAAGAAATAGGAAACAACTCGTCGAACTCGTGAGTTGTTGTTCGAACTATGATTGTTGTACTAATTAAAGTACAGAATAAAAACAGAGTAGCTTCTAAGCCCAAAGAAAACATGTACAGCAGCAGTTTTCTGTGAGAGAGAAAAGTCTTTAAATTTTTAAACGAAGGAAGGAGGAAACGTTTATACATAAAATTTGAACATGAATTATATAAATAGAAGGAAGATTTACACGTAATACAAAATATGCACTAAAATGAAACTCACAAAAATGTGAAAGAAAATCTGTTCGAACGATTTAGAACTGCCCGTGAGAGGCTGGGCTCTGTTAGGACACTGGGAGCACTGAATTGCAAGTGATTTGGACATTACTGATTTCCGAGTATTTTCGACCTGGTTAAACAGATTCAGTAAATCGCTAAATTATGAAGTTTACCTCAAGTAAACGTGTAGGGGAGATATCGATAACAGATAATACTACAGAGAAAATCGTAACTGACGTGAAGACGAAGCTTCTTGTTATCCTCTGAAACGCTGTGTATAAAGCCAGTAAGTCACGTTCCGTGCAAACCACACTTTATCATTTCGTGTGAAAGAAAGACATAGTTACTGTTACACTTTTGTACACAACAATGCCAGTAATAAGTAGCAGTGGGTTACTGTTTCCGGAGCTTTGTAGCAAAATCTGATAAAATGGGAGAGATTAATTTTCAATGGTACGTCTTCTCACGATTTGCGCAAAATAATTCATTGCTTTTGTTGGAGTCTTGGTCAGAACGTAACGACAGCGGATTGGACCATTCCCTTGTTGGTCGTCTTCCCGCTGTTTTCGAGTGTTGTACTTTTCTTGACTGAAGAACATCATCTTGGCACCTGATAAACTTCTACGAACAGTAAACAGCATAACTGAGGAACTTTCCCTCTGCCATGTCGTCGGGATTTGGATTTCATTATTGCTGCTGGGTTAACTGAATTAACTGAGAACGCTGCCAAATGGTTTGCTGTTTGCGAACTCGCTACAGTTTTAATTTTCAACTTGAGACGGAAATGATGCACTTTTAATGTCCTTTTCTGTATCCTTATTCTAAAGACGGCAGGGGTAAAATACAGTGAGCGAAATGCTATTTACAATTTGTACAGAAACCAGATGGCAGTTATAAGAGTTGAGGGGCATGAAGGGTAAGCAGTGGTTGGGAAGGGAGTGAGACAGGGTTGTAGCCTGTCCCCGATGTTATTCAATCTGTATATTGAGCAAGCAGTAAAGGAAACAAAAGAAAAATTCGGAGTAGGTATTAAAGGCCATGGAGAAGAAATAAAAACGTTGAGGTTCGCCGCTGACATTTTAATTCTGTCAGAGACAGCAAAGGACTTGGAAGAGCAGTTGAACGGAATGGACAGTGTCTTGAAAGGAGGATATAAGATGAACATTAACAAAAGCAAAACGAGAATAATGGAATGTAGTCGAATTAAGTCGGGTGATGCTGAGGGAATTAGAGACACTTAAAGTGGTAAAGGAGTTTTGCTATTTGGGGAGCAAAATAACTGATGATGTTCGAAGTAGAGAGGATATAAAATGTAGACTGGCAATGGCAAGGAAAGCATTTCGGAAGAAGAGAAATTTGTTAACATCGAGTATAGATTTAAGTGTCAGGAAGTCGTTTCTGAGAGTATTCGTATGGAGTGTAGCCATGTATGGAAGTGAAACATGGACGATAAATAGTTTGGACAAGAAGAGAATAGAAGCTTTTGAAATGTGGTGCTACAGAAGAATGCTAAAGATTAGATGGATAGATCACATAAGTAATGAGGAGGTTTTAAATAGAATTATGGAGGAGTTTGTGGCACAACTTGACAAGAAGAAGGGACCGGTTGGTAGGACATGTTCTGAGGCATCAAGGGATCACAAATTTAGCATTGGAGGCCAGCGTGGAGGGTAAAAATCGTAGAGGGAGACCAAGAGATGAATACAGCAAGCAGGTTTAGAAGAATGTAGGTTGCAGTAAGTACTGTGAGATGAAGAAGCTTGCACAGGATAGAGTAGCATGGAGAGCTGCATCAAACCAGTCTCAGGACTGAAGACAACAACAAAAACAACATATTCGTGTGAGTCTTACTGTCAGTACAATATCCAGTTTTAAATCAACTTTGTCATTCTGTTGACTTCTTGGTTCAATTACCTGTTCCAGTTAGTTACTTAATTTTATTTGTTTTGTTTTGTCGTTTATTTATCTTTTTATTTGCATTACTGTCTGACTATCTGTGATCAGTGCTGTCCTACAAAATCTTTCAACCAAACAGCGGATGCTGTTGTGGGGCTTAAAGTGTATGTAGCGGCGTTCATGCCACCCCTCTGACCTAGAGCCAACTCACAATGTCAGCAGCACGGTGGACGAGGAAAAGTGGACTGAATTGTGATTTGATCTTTTATTTATTTATTAGCTCAAAAATGGTTCAAACGGCTCTGAGCGCTATGGGACGTAACTACTGAGGTCATCAGTCCCCTAGAACTTAGACCTACTTAAACCTAACTAGCCTAAGGACATCACATACATCCATGCCCGAGCAGGATTCGAACCTGCGACCGTAGCGGTCGCGCGGTTCCAGACTGTAGCGCCTAGAACCGCTCGGCCACCCCGGCCGGCCATTTATTAGCTGCTGTTTTTACATGTGACGTGCACTATGAAAGATATTGCGGTCTGTGCTTCACGGATATTTTTATTAACCAAATCCACAGTACATATATGATGCTACAAGTAAGTCACATCGTGGAGGTAGTACCAAAAGACGTCGCGATGTTACCAGGCGACCGATAGCTCAAGCATATTCCAAGATTTCTCTAACTGCTACGTAAATCGTCCGACCTGTTCGAATTGTCCACAAACACAGTACTACTCAGGACACCAAAAACATCTCAGTTAACGCACAGCGCAGTAATCGCTTCGCGTGAGAATAAAAGTGTGGAACATTTAACGAAAACGGTGAAAAGTCTCAAAGAAATCTTAAATGTATTCGTAGATGACTTACCCTGGAACTTTCTTAGTTTCAGTTTCTTAAAATTCTGTGAAGAAGCCTGTTACAATTGATGTACACTTGGTTACATCTTCTTTGTCACAGTTAGCTGGATGTAGCTTGTCACCGCTGGTAAAAGCCAAGGACCAGACACGTTTCTCTTCATATACTTCTTGGGACATTGTCCTATGGAGGATGTGAAATTTACTCGAAAATCAGGGGTTTGCATATGGCAAAAATTATAATATCGAGCAGTAACTTCGTAGTTATGAAAAAAGACTGGCTTTTTACCCGTAGCTTCACCAACGTACACGTGTATCATATGTCAAATATATCTCCGCTACCCCCATCCCTCTATCTTTGTCCGTCTACCCCTCCTCTTCTACCGAGCGAGGTGGCGCATTGGTTAGACACTGGACTCGCATTCGGGAGGACGACGGTTGAATCCCGCGTCCGGCCATCCCGATTTAGGTTTTCAGTGATTTCCCTAAATCACTCCAAGCAAATGCCGGGATGGTTCCTCTGAAAGGGCACGGCCGACTTCCTTCCCCATTCTTCCCTAACCCGATAAGACCGATGACCTCGCTGTCTGGTCTCCTTCCCCAAACAACCCAACCCCAACCCCCCCTCCCCTTCTATCGGGTCCTTCTTTCTCTGTCCATCTCCTCCTCCTCCTCATCCTCCTCCCTCTCTCTGTCCAACTCCTCATCTCCTCTCTCTCTTTTATCCTCCAATGTCACTCCATTTTCACACCATCTCTCACCCTAATAAGAGGTGGTTCTAGTCACTGTACTCTTTTCCAGACAACAGGTTGTATTTGTTCCAAGTTTGGTTGAAATCGATCCAATGGTTTACGAAAGAGATGTGGAAAATACATATACACATTTGGTCAAAACTTTTAAGATGCAGGTGAGGAAAGCAATAATGTCATCAGTCAAAGAAACCCAAAGCAACATCCTCGCCACCTACAGAACCACATCCATCAAGAGTCGCAGTCCAGCTGAAGTTTTTAATAGGAGTATTCACACGTTGTTAGAGCTTCCGCACCAGTCCTTGAGGGGGCACAGTTAGCGTTCCGGCCCATGCTATGGTGCAGGTTTACATATCTTGGTTGGGGGGAGGAGGGAGTGGGTGCAAAGTGTTGTCGTAGGGAACAGCGGGTGCCAGATTTTTGGTGCCATGATTCGATAACAGTGGGCGGTCAGCGGCAGGGACCAGCTTCAGCTGAGACAACAGACACAACCTGTGCCCCCATTCACACATCACAAGATGTCAGTATCCGCAGTTAGGCTTCAATCACAGTTCAGACTCCACCCATAGGTGCTCACCACCAGCATCCAAGTCCCAGTCGCACCACTCGTACGGCCTCAGGTCTCACCACAAGCTATAGGAGGCTGCAGGCTCGTTCATGCAGCTGTGGCCGCATGTTGATATAGTAACTTTGTTTGCACACCGAAAGAAGCTGTTGCGTTTACACCTACATTACTCGTGTAAAAACAGAAGTGAAGATTACTTCTGATATCATATACACATACAAAAATGTAGATCCACTTACGGCTTGCTTCTGGCTCTGGTCGTCACGTGACCTATCAATGTCTTCGACACTTCTTGTGGTACATAGGCATCCACGAGAACCAGGCCAGCTTTCCAGTACCTGGTGATGCCATACCATGAGAATAAATCTTTAGCGTTCGTGTTCGCATTTCAGTTGGCCATACCTTCATGATTGATGCACCTTGCACCGTTGTCTTGCTTGCAGTTGTTGTTCCCAGTGGACGCGAAGTTCCACCGAGTTCAATTGTACACCGCGAAAGTTCAATTTTGGCATGGACATTTATCAAGGAAATCTAGTCCGAGAATTGCAGAAAATCTTCAACAACATTTGGCAGGTCTTCAACATATTCTCGAAAACTCAGCTCCAATGCTAAATTCGAGCAGTGTCGTCGCTAACAACTTCATGTCTGTGGCCTGTATCGTGGAGATCTATAAGTCTCTTCTGTCCAGACTAACGACTGACACATGCGCACCTGTGTCTACTAAATCTTACGTTCCTTGCCCTGCACTATGTCTAACAAGCGGCATACCATCGCTGCACATGTATGTACGATTTTTTATTGTACTGGGAATGCCATCCGACAGGCGACGCATTTCCGTTTTTTCTGGTGATGTTTCCCTTGTTTCTCGATCCTTCATTCTTATGATTTATGCCCAACCCGACCACACACGTAACAATCTGCGTAGTGACATTGCTTCTGCAGATGAATCTAATGTTCACGTCTGTAGCACTTTGCTTCAGAGGCGAAGAACCAGCGGTCATTTCGCCCTTTCATAGCAATGGCGATTTCCTCCAATCTTTAATAGCTTCAGCCAGGTCAGTTGACTCCTCCAAACTGACTGGATGACATTTCGGCGGTAATATCCCATAAAAACCAGTGAGAGCCCTAGTTTCAGCTTCATGCAGGGTAACGGCATCAGATTCTGGCCTTTGTGTCAGCTAGTATGTTTGTACGCTAATCTTCCGCCGGATTCTATGCAAAAAAGATCCCACTCACTCATTAGGCTTCTGCATTAAACTACCTAGTTCCTCTTTAAAAAGTCTGGCGCTCTCTCGCTCCCAGAGACAGGCGCAAACCATCAGCCAGCTCGTGGAACGTTTCTGCTTTGCTAAGTACCGCGTGACAGATTCGTCTACTAAGTTAGCCATACGCAGACATGTTGCATTCGTCCAATTGCACAATCCAGCGGTAGCTAATAGATCTGTCATGAACACACTAACATTCTCCGTTGTTTTCCCAGAAATTTGTTATCAAATTTGCGGCGGGCGGATCGTGAGGAGGGAAAAGCGTACTTAACACGATCTTGGCTTATCCTGAGCCTGACTGCAGTTTCTGTAGCGCAGCTTGTAAGGTTTCAGTTTGCTTAGGTAGGTCTTTATGTTCCTGCGCATACGTTTTTACTCACACGCTTTGTATTATCGCGAAATATGGGAGAGAGTGTCACATAAATGATACAGGATTTGGGCTGGCAATCATTAAAAGAAAGGCGTTTTTCATTGCGACGGAATCTTCTCACGAAATCACCAATTTTCTCCTGCGAATGTGAAATTATTTTGTTGACACCGACCTACATAGAGAGGAACGATCACCACGATAAAATAAGGGAAATCAGAGCTCGTACGGAAAGATATGCGTGTTCATTCTTTCTGCGCGCTATTCGAGATTGGAATGATAGAGAATTGTGAAGGTGGTTCGATGAACCCTCTGCCAGGCACTTAAATGTGATTTGCAGAGTATCCATCTAGATGTAGATGTAGATGTAGATGTTAAAGCGGTGACAGTTTCACCCGTAGTAGCAGCAAGTGTGTCTGGCGTTTTCTGGATTCTACTCCTACTGTTACAAAAGAAATGTACGAGAAACTACACTTACGTAACAAACAAATTACAACAAATTATTTTCTGTGCTGGAGAATAGCCCAAAGTAGCTCTGAACAGTCCTGCGCCATGCACCCAAACCTTCTACAAATGTCACATGTAGATGTTACTGATTTAGCGCGTGGCAACTCATGGGCTGATAAATTACAAAAGTTGCACCTCACTGGCTTTAAATACCCCTGGAATTTCCTCTAAACAATGACAAGTCTGCATGTTCCTACGCTTTAACAAACGTCATTTTAAGAGTGGAATTTGAATCTCTACGATTCGACATGGCCACAAACAATAACACAATCTGAAAGGCCTACGGAAAAATGCTCACTCACCGCACTTCATTCCGTCAGGTTGGAGGTCCACATGGTGATGACGATTATGCTGCAGACGTGTTTTACTAAGGCCGCAGCAGCCAAGGTAAACTCTTCTGACTACATTTTGTAGAGGACTGGGCTGAGATCCCAACAGTTGTTAGGATGACGAAGCGTGGAGCGTGGTGGACGTTTTCAATTGGTGAGAGATCTGGAGAATGTGCTGGCCAGGGCAGCAGTCGAACACTTTCTGTGTCCATAAAGCCCCGTACAGGACCTGCAACATGCGGTCGTGCATTATCCTGCTGAAATGTAGGGTTTCGCAGGGATAGAATGAAGGGTAGAGCCACAGGTCGTAACACATCTGAAATTTAACGTCCACTGTTCAAAGTACCGTCAATGCGAACAAGAGGCGACAGAGACGTGTAACCAATGGCACCCCATACCATCACGCCTGGTGATACGACAGTATGGCGATGACGAATAAACGCTTCCAATGTGCGTTCACCGCGATGTCGCCAAATACGGATGCGACCATCATAATGCTGTAAACAGAACCTGTATTCATCCGAAAAAATGACGTTTTGCCATTTGTGCACCGAGGTTTATCGTTGAGTACACCACCGCAGGCGCTCCTGTCTGTGATGCAGCGTCAAGAGTAACCGCAGCCATGGTCTCAAAGCTGATAGTCCACGCTGCTGCAAACGTCGTCGAACTGTTCGTGCAGATGGTTGTTGTCTTGCAAACGTCCCCATCTGTTGACTCAGGGATCGAGACGTGGCTGCACGATCCGTTACAGCCATGTGGATAAGATGCCTGTCATCTCGACTGCTAGTGATATGAGGCCGTTGGGATCCAGCACGGCGTTCCGTATTACCCTCCTGAACCCACCGATTCCATACTCTGCTAACAGTCATTGAATCTCGACCAGCGCGAGCAGCAGTGTCGCGATACGATAGACTGCAGTCGTTCGGAAACGTGAGGGTACGCATTTCTCCTCCTTATACGAGGCATCACAACGTTTCACCAGGCAACGCCGGTCAACTGCTGTTTGTGTATGAGAAATCGGATGGAAACTTTCCTCATGTCAGCACGTTGTAGGTGTCGCCATCGGCGCCAACCTTGTGTGAATGCTCTGAAAAGCTAATCATTTGCATATCACAGCATCTTCTTCCTGTCGGTTAAAATTCGCGTCTGTAGCACGTCATCTTCGTGGTGTAGCAATTTTAATGGCCAGTAGTGTACAACGGCAACAACTCTAGACCTGGTTACCAGGGTAAAGCAAAGTTTTGAGGAAAAAAATCTGTGTCACTTGCACTTTGCGACCGTAGTAAGACGTCTGACTAGATTCTCCATAACATTCTCCTAAAAGAGCTCAATAAATATGGAGTTGGAGGCACTGCTGTGGGAACACCAAAGCTTATTTGGAAAAGAGAAGGCAGATTGTATCACTCCAAGGAGCACTATCACGTGAATTGAAGTTGGAACAAGGCGTGCCACAGTGATTGGTAATGGGCCCCTCCTGTTCTTAGTTTTTTTAGTGATTTAAGCTCTGATGGACAATATTTGCAATTCGCAGATAACACAACTCTTTACTCGAAAGGCATTGATGCCAGCAAGGCTCCATAAGAAGCAGATACACTGTTTAACGCTACAAAGGAGTGGTTTCTTATAAACAAAATGAAAATAAAAGGAAAAAAACGTAAAAACTAGTTTGCAGCCGCAGTTACAAAGGATACCTGAACTCTGTGAAGCTTCTAGGTTTCATGATGGGTAGTAAACTACTTTGATAAGAAAACATGCGCATGTGTGTGACAAACTGTCATGAGTGGTATACCTCCTGAGGCAACGGAAGCATGAGATAAACCGACCAGTATCTGCTGTGATATATTATTTGCCGATCCACAGCTATGGCCTGTTACTATAGGATCACTCTATATGCTGCAAGAAAATATTACTACTACAAAAAGCAAAAAGGATCATAACATTAAGCAGGAACAATTTTCAGTCAAAATGTCTTCATCTTTCTCATGTGAAAGATAATCATGAATCATTCACAGCAGTGACGTCGACACTTATAACATGTTCAATGAGTAAAACGTGGACATTCCAAGCTCTCGACTCTCCATGACACGGGGCAGTTTTCTATTAGCTATTAATATCAACCATCTGAACAGTAAAATGCAGTCCTTGGAATTTGTGAAATTTCGAGGCAATATGTCACAAAATGTACTCCAGAAACCACTGTACAGATTAAATGAATTTTTTCACAGTGAAGCAGCAAATTTGACTGTCTAAACAATGCACTACAGTATGAAATGAAGTGAAAATGTGCTTTTAAAAAAGGTCTCACTCCATATGGCACTAAGTGTTATGCTATAATTATGCAGATTTGTACTTCTATTAGTATGCATACTTATCCTAAATTTGTTCTTGCCTTATAATGCTTGTGTAGTTGTAACCTCCTGAGACTGACGCAGTCCATCCGGTCTTTACCGGTGAACGACGTATCTGCTAATAAGTGGTAATAAGTACAGATGACCAGAAACGTGTAGCAGTTTCGAAGGCAAAAGTGATCTTGGTGAATGGTAGCACCACATAACAAGTTCGGCTTCGTAGGTGATGTATTGCAACGGTAATTCCTCTGAAGGTCCGAAAACACGAGCACTAATTACTGTTTGTCTAAGAGAATGATGTTGTGCTTGGCCGGCGATGACTGAATGTTCCCTTTCTGGGCCCATCGGCGGTCTTCAGCTTCCATTTCGCAAGAATGGCTTTCACGGCTTCAGCTTGTTGCGTTTCCGCCATATCAGCAGACTGATAGGTTCAAATGGTTCAAATGGCTCTGAGCACTATGGGACTTAACATCTGAGGTCATCAGTTCCTTAGAACTTAGAACTACTTTAACCTAACTAACCTAAGGACATACGCACATACATGCCCGAGGCAGGGTTCGAACCTGCGATGGTAGCAGTCACGCGGCTTCGGACTGAAGCGCCTAGAACCGCTCGGTCACTGCGGCCGGCGACTGATAGGTCTTCTTGCGAGCTCAAGCTTTACTGTCAAAATGGCGTTATGTCTCCTCGCTGAGGTCATGTTGCTGAGTTCACAACATAGGCCTCTACGAAGCGCGAGGTGAGGCAATATTTTCTGGGTTTGCTCTGCTATTCGCTATGTCGGTTTTCTGCTTGTTTTTTATTCTGATTGTGACATGTGGCATTGTGTTGGCTTGGTGCTGGCTGGAGAGGACTTTGAGAAAACTTTTCGTTTTCCGATAATTCATATTTTCTGTTGCCTAACAATGAGAAGGACCATGGGTGGGATGTCAAACTGGCATTCTTCCATCACGGTGGGTAGCAGTATAATTCCATTGGTGACATTCAGTCATTTACTTAAGAAGAAGAATGTTTTCAATGCAGGGACAGCCCCATTTGGTGAGTCCTTTGGCCGCCTCCACTCTTCGGCCAGTGGCGCCCTGTGAAGTAGCAGATTTCACCATTTTCAGAGGTGACAGGTCCCAAAACATGGCCGGCAAACGATGCTTTCACTTAAATATTATTTCCTCTCAAGCTGTCTACTTGTAAATCAAAATATAATATTTACATGTCAAATGAAGCAACACTCTTCTACGCTTCCAGATATGTGTGATTCATCTATGGTCATTATTCGATGAAGCCAAAAGAGGAGCTCGAAGCCACGAGTCAGTCATTTTGAAACGAATGATAGTATACATAGCAAACTACTTGTAAGACAGTAATAACGAAATCCACCCACGAAATTCGGGACTTGATTATTAGTGTGAGATAGGGTGTCTGGTACTATGTTTACATTGGGTTCCCAAAAAGAGTTTCTGTAAACTGATTTTCCAGTATCGCTTCCGACTGGTCATGTAAGCAGTTCGATATCGACTTCAGAAATGCGGTTCCAGTTGCCACATTTCCTATACCACGCTCGGTTTTCGCGTACACGTAAACGTTCGGTCGTTTTCGATGCGAACCGAGGTAGTCAGTTCCTGTCTTGTTCTTAAAAATATTAGCTACTTTGGAAAAAGTTACTGTTGATATACCATGGCAGAAGAACAATGAATTATTCGACTTATACTGAACTGAAGAGAAACAGTCATCGTGCTGACCAAACAGGAACAGTTTATTTCCGAGACCATTAGTGCAAAACGACTGATGGTCGAAAACCGATATCTGACCAGTCCAAAAAAATCGATTCATCCCTTACCGTGTAAACAAGATAGATGGAAACGGTTCCCGAAATTCAGTTTTTTTTTTATGCAGAAATTGTATCGCTGTGTACCTTAGCAAATAACTGAAACTAAACGAGCAACTAAAAAATCAAAATTACTTACTTTCCTTTGATTCTTAGACATAGAAAAGTGTAAGTTTCAAAGTTGTACCACTACTGGAGTACTCTAGGTTTACAGTAACATATCCGGCGCGGAAATGGTAAACAACTGCAAGGTGAGAACAGAACATCGCTAAAGGGGTGGCGAGATTGATAAGCGGCACTGTTACTGTAAACAGAGAATCTCATTTGTCACTGTACCTCCATGGTCTCAGTTGGGCGCTGACGTCTGTTCTGCACAGCTGCTGTATAGTATCGAAATTCTGTAGCTTCTGAGAGGGAAAATGGATGTTCTAACTGCGGTCGAAGATCGTAAATTACAGTTGCTCATACGGTTCTGCGCACTCCATAAAATCACGTGCTTTGTTATCGGCGAAGCAAAATTTGTAAATGTTGCAGTATATCATGTTCCCCAAGACCCCATCGAAACTTCTTACCCTGAGATTCTCTGGTAATTTTCTCAAAGATTCTCTGATACCCCACCCTTATCTCCAGATTCGAAATTATAAACGCTTATCGCACACACTCTCATCAAAAACCCACTTACTGTGCAAAAATCCTTCCCCTAGTTGATTGTAAAGTTCGTGTTCGTCAGCTGAAATTAATGCATTTATTAGCCAGAAATGAATTTTCAGTAAAAAGAATCTTCGACATCAGTCGTCGTTTTCCCACGGTTTCGCAGAAAACACTGAATGACGCTCATCCTGCAACGGCATTTGTTACTCTGAACAGGAGTGTTCATGGGCTGAACTACTGTGGCTCGTGAACAGTACGTCGTAGACATCTGAGGTTGGTAGGCAGTGCCTTTACAAATTAAATATCTCTGTAAAATGGCAGAGTTGCTAAATTACTTTCTTCTTGCCCTTTCAGCCTCCCTTTTACACACGCACGCACACACACACACACACACACACACACATACACATACACATAGAGAGAGAGAGAGAGAGAGAGTGAGAGACAGACAGAGAGAGGGGGGATGGGAGGGAGGGAGAGAGAGAGGGGGGGGAGGGAAAGGGGGAGAGAGAAACATAAAACCAGCTTGTTCTTTAAAAGCTAAAACTAAGCTCTGTATAGTTTCTCTACGGGGCCATTTAGTACCGACCCGCCGCCGTGTCGCCTTCTACCAGTAGCCTAAAAAAAAATGGCTCTGAGCACTATGGGACAACTTTTGAGGTCATCAGTCCCCTAGAACTTAGAACTACTTAAACCTAACTAACCTAAGGACATCACACACATCCGTGCCCGAGGCAGGATTTGAACCTGCGACCGTAGCGGTCGCTAGGTTCCAGACTGTAGCGCCTAGAACCACTCGGCCACTCCGGCCGGCCCAGTAGGCTGTGTGTGTGGTGTGAAGGGGCTTGGAGTAAGCACACCGCGTCCCCAGACGTCGTCAGTTTCCCAGACCTTGGAGCTGCGGCTTTTCACTCAAGTAGCTCCTCATCTGGCGTTCGAGGCTGAGTGCACCCCGTTCCAGTCCTTGCAGCAAGAAAAAGCTCACTGCAATACCGGGAATCAAAATGGAGAATCTCTGCATAGCTTTTACGTTGGTATCCGTAAATTTGCCGACAGATGTTACTGAATGGTAAGAAGTCAGAACAAGTAGGATCCAAATTACAGTTCAGCTACCCACATTGGGTTTTCTGTGATTTCCCTACAAGGCAATGCAGAAATAATATCTTAAACAAGGCCACACCCTTATATTTTTTTACTCTTACTGTATTGTACTCTTCTATAGGATACACTATAGCAACGAGGTTTGCTAGGCCTCGGAGTAGTACAACACAGAACATGTGTGAAAGTTATTATATCACTTCTGCCAAAGTGGCAACGGCTAACGCAACAACAAATGAAAAGGCACGAAAAGTCGTAACAGACAACTCGGTTGAAATTTGAATGTGCTTCTTTGGGATCACGTAGTGAGACATCTAGGGACACGAATGTAGCGTAGTCAAGAAATTCAAGCTGCACCCACAGCAGACACAGTGAAGCTCACCGTCCTTTTTAACGTCCCAGGTCCGATACTGATCGGTCCCCTCGACAACGGAAATGTGTGCTGTGAGACACCCCACAGCCTGAGCAAGTCCACTAAGACTAAACGACAGGGCTGCCCAGGGAGGATTCTGCTACACGATAACGCGCGTCCACACGTCTCCAAGGTCAAGGTTACACAAAGTATAATGTCAAGTTCAAGTGGGAATAGCTTGAGCATATACCCTATAGCCCGGACATGTCACCAGGCGACTTATGTTCTTGTTCCTAAAAAAAATAATAAATAAAAAAACTCAAAGTTAGAGCTTCAACTAGGACAACAAACTGGACGAACTGGGACCCAGTGGATTATTGGCTCCTGTGTCAGTCGTAGGAATTCTGCGAACAAGAAATCCTTTGGCTCGTGAAAAGGTAGGACAGTTGTGTTCAGGCCTTTGGTGGTTATTTTTGCATAAAAACTTCAGTTATACCCACGGCTTTGTTTCGTACCTTTTCTTTTGAATGTCCTTCATACAGTAATTAACTCTCTTTTTGAAGAGATGCGATGTTAGGTACAATATTTGACCAATATCACTTTGAGTCAAATTCCTAATCCTGTTAATAGGCCCGTCGAAGAAGTTCCTCTTTGAGACAATCGTGACGCGATGAATTGGTGGACGAGTGGCGGCGGTCGAAGCCTGGTTGCAGCAGGCGAGTCTCTTTATCGAGCCGTGCAGGCCACGTTAACACCCAGAGTACGGAATGATACGGAGCAACGCTGAATTTCCGCCCACGTGAAAGGCCAAGCAAACTAGGACGAGACCAGTACAACAGCTGTAACACTATGAAATTACAATGAAATCCAGACCATTAGTTGCTTAGAGGCACTGATAAATATCAATGAGGACAGTCCAAAATGTGTATCCCCAGCGGGACTCGAACCCGGGATCTCCTGCTTACATGGCCGACGCTCTATCACACTGAGCCATCGAGAACACAGAGTATAGTGCGACTGTAGGGGCTTATCTCTGGCACGCTCCCTGTGAGAGCTACATGTCCAACTTACTGTCCACACAGTACATTTTTAGTGTCGCTGCCTGTTATACTCATTACTGGCGGCAATCAGTCTACCGATTTCCATAAGAGTTGGAGCAATGTGGCTGCATCCGCACTGAAGAAGATCCGGGTTCGAGTCCCGGTCGGGGCACATATTTTCAAATTTCCCCATTGATATTTATCAACGCCTGTAAACAGCTAATGATCTGGATTTCATTGTAATTTCATTCTTCGAGAGCTGTAGGATCAACAACGATATATGTTCCTTGGAACATGTCCGAAAGAACAGACACCATCTCATATGCTGTAATACACTCCTGGAAATTGAAATAAGAACACCGTGAATTCATTGTCCCAGGAAGGGGAAACTTCATTGACACATTCCTGGGGTCAGATACATCACATGATCACACTGACAGAACCACAGGCACATTGACACAGGCAACAGAGCATGCACAATGTCGGCACTAGTACAGTGTATATCCACCTTTCGCAGCAATGCAGGCTGCTATTCTCCCATGGAGACGATCGTAGAGATGCTGGATGTAGTCCTGTGGAACGGCTTGCCATGCCATTTCCACCTGGCGCCTCAGTTGGACCACCGTTCGTGCTGGACGTGCAGACCGCGTGAGACGACGCTTCATCCAGTCCCAAACATGCTCAATGGGGGACAGATCCGGAGATCTTGCTGGCCAGGGTAGTTGACTTACACCTTCTAGAGCACGTTGGGTGGCACGGGATACATGCGGACGTGCATTGTCCTGTTGGAACAGCAAGTTCCCTTGCCGGTCTAGGAATGGTAGAACGATAGGTTCAATGACGGTTTGGATGTACCGTGCACTATTCAGTGTCCCCTCGACGATCACCAGTGGTGTACGGCCAGTGTAGGAGATCGCTCCCCACACCATGATGCCGGGTGTTGGCCCTGTGTGCCTCGGTCGTATGCAGTCCTGATTGTGGCGCTCACCTGCACGGCGCCAAACACGCATACGACCATCATTGGCACCAAGGCAGAAGCGACTCTCATCGCTGAAGACGACACGTCTCCATTCGTCCCTCCATTCACGCCTGTCGCGACACCACTGGAGGCGGGCTGCACGATGTTGGGGCGTGAGCGGAAGACGGCCTAACGGTGTGCGGGACCGTAGCTCAGCTTCATGGAGACGGTTGCGAATGGTCCTCGCCGATACCCCAGGAGCAACAGTGTCCCTAATTTGCTGGGAAGTGGCGGTGCGGTCCCCCACGGCACTGCGTAGGATCCTACGGTCTTGGCGTGCATCCGTGCGTCGCTGCGGTCCGGTCCCAGGTCGACGGGCACGTGCACCTTCCGCCGACCACTGGCGACAACATCGATGTACTGTGGAGACCTCACGCCCCACGTGTTGAGCAATTCGGTGGTACGTCCACCCGGCCTCCCGCATGCCCACTATACGCTCTCGCTCAAAGTCCGTCAACTGCACATACGGTTCACGTCCACGCTGTCGCGGCATGCTACCAGTGTTAAAGACTGCGATGGAGCTCCGTATGCCACGGCAAACTGGCTGACACTGACGGCGGCGGTACACAAATGCTGCGCAGCTAGCGCCATTCGACGGCCAACACCGCGGTTCCTGGTGTGTCCGCTGTGCCGTGCGTGTGATCATTGCTTGTACAGCCCTCTCGCAGTGTCCGGAGCAAGTATGGTGGGTCTGACACACCGGTGTCAATGTGTTCTTTTTTCCATTTCCAGGAGTGTAGTATGTCGTCTCGCTGCTTAATGCCTGCTGAGCAGGCAACCCAAATGACACCCTTGTATCGCGTGGAAGCTCTGTACCCCGTTATATATGGCAAGTCTGAGCTCGTTCTTTGTTTATATAGAAGTAGAATGGCCTTCCAAAATCTCATCCACTTTTTAATAAATTGGGAAAAGTTATGAAAAATCAAATAACTCGTGAAAACTAAATTTAGACAAAAATTACTGTTACCGCAAAGAAGATGTACTCATCTTCCATAAGCAAACCATTGGGACTGTAGTACACTTTTGTGACTTCCACACACCATACACTGCATTTATTTTAGAATAGGACGCCAGTTGATGATGCGTGGAAAAGTGCCAAGATTTCCAACGTCGTCAAATGTCGTCTACGGGTTGTTTCTTCGATGACTGGAAGCCCACCACTTACCCACCGTGCTTATACTATGCAGGACTGGTTCGACCAACACGTAGCTTACACAGAGACGTAGAAGTGGTTAACGCATTGACGTCGCATTTGGAAGCACCTGTGTTCAGTCAAATTTCCATTTGGCCGTCCTTATTCAGATTTCCCACGTTTCTTTAAATCACTCACGGCGACTATAGCGACCGTTCCTTTGGGATGGGCGCAGTATACACTGTTAAGACAAAAAAAGCTGCACCACGAAGGAATTATCCGAATGGAACGGAAATTGGCAGATACGATATACATGTACAGACAAACAAATGATTTCAATTTCAGAAAAAAATTGATGATTTATTCAACTAATAGAGCTGTCAACTGAGTAAGTCAAAAACGAGTTGGTCCACTTCTGGCCGTTATGCAAGCAGTTATTCGCCGTATCAGTGATTGATCGAGTTGTTTGACATGCTCCTAAGGGGTATCGTGCCAAATTATGTCCAATTGGCGAGTTAGATCGTCAAAATCCCGAAATGGTTGGAGTGCCCGACCATAATTCTCCAAACGTTCTCAATTATGAGAGATCCAGCAACCTTTCTGACCAAAGTAGTGCTTGGCAAACACGAAGACAAGCTGTAAAAAATATCGTCGTGTACGGCCGTTGAAAGATGGTGTGCCATGAAGGGCAACAAAACGGGGAGTAGAATATCGTCGACGTGCCGCTGTGCTGTAAGAGTGCCAGAGATGACAACCAAACGGGGTCCTGCTATGAAAAGAAATGACATACCAGACCATCACTCCTGGTTGACGGGCGATATGGGCGGAGACAGTTTTATTCCTCGTCTTGGCAAGCCATCCTCAACTTACATTTCAGCAATGTAACGCCCTCCCGACACGGCGAGAGATTCTACTGCTTGTCTGTGATCGCCAAATCATACCTTGGGCAGCAAGATCGTCAGATCTCTTCCCAGTTGACAACTTTTGAAGCGTTAAGGAGGGCACTCCGACTAGCACGGGATTTTGACGATCTGTAGCGCCAGTTGGACAAAATTTGGCATCCAACAACTCAGTCAGTCAATGCCAAGCCGAATAATTGCTTGTATAAGGGCCAGAGGTGGGCCAATGCGTTGTTGACTTTCGCACAATTTGTGAAGCTTTTTCTCTTCAACAAATCATCCTATCTTTCTGAAGCTATGTTCATTTGTTTGTTTGTACATGTACATAAAATGTACCGATTTCCTTTCGAATAATTCCTTCGTAGTCCGCCGTCTTTTTCTTTTTTTCTTTTATCCCACTTAGAAAGTATTTTCTAACCCATCCCATTCCAATGACTCTGACTTCGACGGAACTCTGAATGTTAATTTTGCTTCCCAAGCTCACAGGTATCCTTCCTTCTGAGCATATCTAAGTCATCAACAAGATACAACAATCACAGTCTCCAAATCAACAATAAGGGCGAAACGAGGAACTTCATGCTGTCAAGCGATTGATGGAACACTTTAGTTCCTCCACAATCGCCCTTCGCCATCAGGCATTGTGGACACTGCGCGCAATACAACCATTCCCTCATGCAGTTAACGACAAGCACACACACACCACAATCCACGGAATGAAGGTATGATCATCATCAGCAGCCAATTCAGTCACTTGGTGATAAGGCCTCTTTGAGGCGGCGTGCAACATGGTATCCCAGCATGGTCTTCCATTTCTGCCAATCTTCAGCTTCCCTTTGCCAATCCATTCCAGCTGTCTTTCGTAAGCCGTTGTCTCATCTGTCTGGAATTCTTTCCCTCCATCTTTTTTTTATAAACGAGGCTCCAGTCCAGTGTTTGTTTTGAGTGTCGTCCTTTCGTCGAGGGACGTGACCAGTCCACTGCCATTTCAAGGTATTTACTCTTTACTGTTGTACGTCTGATATATATACTGTTTTCTTTCTGTCTTTCTTTGTATGGCCCACCATTGATCTTTGCCTTCCTCTTTGATCTACTATGAGTTTTAGAGCAATGAATTTATTTAATATTGATGTCTCATAGACTTAAAACATGAAATATTTCGACGGATAAAATTGGACTGGCAAGTTTACGGAAAATATTTTTCAGTTTTTAATCCTCAGATGTCGTCTGAGCTGAAGGAAACAGTCTTTAACCATTATATACTGAAGATATAAATCGTCACCCAGTAGACCAATAATCTTTCTCATTCATCAACAATCTTTCTCTTTCTTCAACAACCTTACTGCCATCCGTGCGGGGTCTTTCGCTATTAACCTATAGAGGATCGTTGTAGTGAGTATATGTTGTAGTATACTCATACTGTGCGTGCTAAATTTTTGCAACTTTTTGAGGCACATGTTGTCTGTTGATGAAGGTATACTCCCTGGTCAACTGTGCCACAGTGCTGTTTCAATTGATACGTGTCAGTCGCCGAACTCGTGCTCCGTGTCGATTTTCAACAGCTACCCCTTCACATGACCAACACTCAGCGAAAATGCAAGGGTAACAAATCCAAATCAGCCAGTTGTGCCATTTAAAAACGCTCCACTCACTCCCCATCCCCCCCCCCTCTCAGTTCCTCTTGTGGGAGATAAAAAGTAGCACACTTTTCCTAAGCTAAAATGGCGGGCAATTCCCTTAAATGGGGTTGCCCCTAGGAGGTCCTGGATCCAGACCCTCAAGGGCATTATGCTCTTTTTGACAATGAACTAAATACCGTAAGATAAAATGAGAGACAGACATGCACAAGCCGATTTACGCTGCAGGGCACTGGGCTCAAGATACGTTGGAGATATTGTGATATTTTTAGTGATTTCCTCTCATTATTTCTACCTACTGAGATTACGTTCCAGGTTGCGGGTTTGAGTACTAGTGGCCAGAGTTTTGCTATTTGGTAACATAAACATCTCTTTATTTCTGTTCGGCCTCACTGCGTCCCAGGTTTCGTGTTCGATACTAAAAGCCAACAGTTTTTTTTCTCAAGTCGATAACGTGCAACAACTTACGCCCAAGGTTCATAGACTTGGAGCTACAGCTTCTGAGGTTCAAACCCGCGCCACGCTGTACAGAACCACCAGCTATAAACACTTTTGGTTCTGAATGACAATCTCTGGGTTCGAAATCGTAATCTCTTGAGGAGTAACACATGTAATAGGATAGAACCCTTGATATTTTGGGATGTAACTCACGCGTATGCCGAGTTATGAAGCAAAAATCGTCTCTGGCAGCAACGTAGGACGCATTGATACCGGCTAGATGTAATGGTATGCTTTTGTAACGAAAATAGTAATATCATTGCCACTAGTACTCAAATCTGCGACCTGGGACATAATCGGAATAGGCGGAAGTAATGAGAAACTTGTACAATTGTCGAATTAGCGAAAATTACTGAGAATACAAAAATGCCCCTTCCATATTCTCAACCGCCGAGATAAATGTCCCCATCCGACACATGTATCACCATCAGTAGTGTCACATGTTATCATTGCGGAGAGGTGTTCACATTAATCCACAAAATTTGTGCAATGCTTAGCGACATGTCCTCCACTTTCTGGGCGAATTCTTGAGGTGAAAATCCCTTCTGCCGCCTGGTTTCCAGCAGGTTAGCCCCAGACGACCGCCTTTTGTGAGTTAGGTGCTTTCGTTATACCTCAGTGATCGCGCAGTGTACATATTCGAAACAATATTGGTGTAGGGCAGCGATTCCCAACTTTCTAGCCGTGCAGACCCCCTGTTTTGTAAAAGAAGCTTAGAGACCCAGTAACTAAATAAACAAATAATAAATATAAATAAACACACAAACACATTCATACCCGCGCGCGTGCGTTTGTGAGTGTGTGTTTGTGTGTGTCGTGTGGGGTTGCTGGTCCCCCATCGGGCTCCTCTCCAAGTGGCGGATAGGGGAACGTCCTCCAGATATGGAGGGTACCAGGGAAATAAAATACCTGTAGCGGACCAAAACCAGGAGGTATGAGAGCCAATGGTTTGGAAGAAACGCAGAGGAGCCCCCAACAATCATCTGATGCCTTGCAGTCAGCAGATGGATCTACAAAGGCTAAGGATGTTCCCCTGAAAATGGAACCAGCTACCTGGGGAGCTGTAAGGGGCAACCCCTCAAATGGTTGGATGGAAGGCTAACATTCTTCCCCTGTAAAAATCACTTGTTGCGAATGCTAACAGAGGAATACGCCGGACAGATATTTTGATGACGACCCCAGCAAACAAACAAAAGAAATAGATATGTACATAGGAACATGGAATGTGCGGAGTCTATACCAAGCTGAAGCCCTACGGCGGATGCTAACGCGAGTAAACAACTACGGTACAAAACTATTGTCTCTCCAGGAAATTAGATGGAAGGGAAGTGACATAATGGATTCAGAAAATGTCACTATCTTCTATAGTGGCTGGAGGACGAATATCTTTGGTACAGGTTTTGTGGTCGCTAAAGGACCGAAACATGCTGTAATGCGCTTCGAACCATTCAATGAACGGATATCCATGTTAAGATGAAGGGGAAATTTTTTCAACATAACAATTGCTAATGTACATGCATCCACAGCGGAGGCAGATGAACAACAGAAGGATGAGTTTTATAGCAAGACAGAACAGTTGTGTGATCAGGCTCCTAAACATGATGTTAAGATCTTAATAGGAGACTTGAATGCAAAAATAGGAAAAGAAGAGGCTTATCAACCAAGATAAGGAAGACGTAGCCTCCGTGAAATACCAAATGAAAATTGAATTAGGGTTCTAGATTTTGCTATAAGTAAAAACATGACGGTCAGCAATACGTGTTTTCCACACAAAAAGATACACAAAGAAACATGGATGTCAGCAGATGGACAAACTATAAATCAGATAGACCATATATTGACTGACACGAGGCATGGATGAGACATAATGGATGCTAGGAGCCAACGTGGAGCTGACTGCATTTCAGACCATCATCTAGTGAGAAGAATTAAGTACAGGCAAAGGATCTCACTACTGAGTAACCAAAAAGGATACAAATACAAAAGTTTTGACATTAAGAAACTAAAGTCAGAAGAAATATGGAGAGAATATCAGACGAAAATAGAAGAGGGAATTAAGAACGATACCGACACATCAAATGAAAGTATTGAAATAATGTGAAAACAATGTAAGACTGCAATGCTCGAGACAGCTGGGGCGGTTTTGGGACATGTACGGGTTCAAAGGAAGACAGATTGGTTTGATGAAGAATGTATGAGAAGAACTGAGCGTGGCAGAGCAAGAATGAAATTATTTCAGAGAAGAACTAGATCAAATCTGAAATATAATGAGAAGCGTCGAGTAGCTAAGAGGGTTTGCAGAAAGAAGAAAACAGCACTAGAAAAGAAAGAATTGGAAGAAATTGAACAGCTAGGAGAAGAGAAGCAAGTACGTGAAATGTACCAAAAGATTAAAGAAGGAAAGACTGGGCTTCAAGCCACAACAAATATATGTAGAAATAAAGAAGGGGATTTGCTAGGGGAGAGTAATAAAATACTTGACAGATGGGCAGAATACTTCCAAGAGTTACTGAACCCATAAGCAGAAGGATTAGAACAAGAAGAACTGGTAGAAATAACTTATTATGGACCAGAGGTCGTAATACCAGAACCCACACTGGAAGAAGTGATACAAGCCATTAAGATCTTAAAAAATAATAGGGCACCTGGAGAAGATCAGCTCCATGCGGAACTTCTCAAATATGGTGAGGCAGCACTGTGGAAAGCAATACATAAAGTAATACCGAGCATCTGGCAGGAGGAGAGCATGCCAATGCAGTGGAAAACGGCTATTACGTGCCCCATACGTAAATAGAAGATAAATTAAACTTCCAGAATTACTGAGCAATATCCCTGCTAAATACTACATATAAAGTGTTCTCCAAGATCCTAACTAGGAGGCTTACTCTATGTGGAAGAGAGAATTGGATACTATCAGAATGGCTTTAGAAGAAATACGTCAACAACTGACCAAATATTCGCATTACGCATACTACTTGAAAATTGTTATAAACATCAAATAAACATACATCAGATTTATATCGATTTTAAACAAGCCTATGATAGCATCTCTAGAGTGACCTTGCGGAATGTGATGGAAGAAGCTGAAATCCTAAGAAGCTCGTTAAACTTACTATGATGACCCTCAGTGAAACCAACTATAAAGTAAAAATACAGGGCGAAATCTCCAGAGAAGTGGAAGTGAAGAAGGGACTGAGATAGGGTGACAATATCTCCCCACTCCTATTCAACCCCTGCATAGAAAAAGTCATAAGTCAGACAGAGATAAATAGAAGAGGAACCATTTTAATCGTTCACTGCAGTACTTGGCCTACGCAGATGATGTGACATTACTCGCATGAAACACTACTGTGCTGGCTGATGCCTGTCAACAACTAGAGAGGGGTGCAAGGGAACTTGGCCTGGTAGTCAATGACGAAAAGACCAAATATATGGCAATGACCAACCAGCGAAGCCTACCAAAGTTCAGGATAGCCGACAGGGAGTTTGAAAGCATGAGAGACTTCAAATACCTCGGATCGACTATCACGGAGACAAATGACATCACCAGCGAGGTGAAAGGTAGAATAGCAGCAGGCAACATATGCTACTTTGCCATACTATTCATGCTTAGAAGCTCACTTCTGTCACGAAAATCTAAAATTCTCATTTACAAAACAATTACAAGACCAGTTGCTATGTATAGTGCCGAGACATGGACCATGGCTGCAAATAAGGAAAGGATCAAAAAAATGGTTCAAATGGCTCTGAGCACTATGGGACTTAACTGCTGAGGTCATCAGTCCCCTAGAACATAGAACTACTTAAACCTAACTAACCTAAGGACATCACACACATCCATGCCCGAGGCAGGATTCGAACCTGCGACCGTAGCGGTCGCGTGGTTTCAGACTGTAGCGCCTAGAACCGCTCGGCCACCCTGGTCGGCCAAGGAAAGGATCCTTAGCATTTGGGAGAGAAAGGTTCTACGTAAAATATACGGCCCAATATACGATCAAGAAGGTTGGCGCATCCGTAAAAATGCAGAATTAGAACAACTTTTTGAAAGACCTGACATTGTCACTACCATTAAAATAAGAAGACTGCGATGTGCAGAACACATGATCAGAATGGAGAAAGACAGAACATGTAAGACGATAACTGATGGCAGGGCTGGGGGCAGACGACGGAAGGGACGTCCCAGAAAGAGATGGGTCGACGGAATTGAAGAAAACATGAAAAAGCTGTGTGTCAGAGGACGTAGACGGAATGCCATGGACCGGATAGAATAGCAGGATATTGTGATGCAGGCCAAGGCCCTTCAAGAACTGTAGAGCCGAAGAGTAGTAGTAGTAGTAGTAGTAGTGTGTGTGTGTGTGTGTGTGTGTGTGTGTGTGTGTGTGTGTGTTTGCGTCAGGTTATATTTTTCACTTATATATATAATATAACTTGCAAAATACAATGTACATGAAGGATTGAAAAATGTTTATATAATAAAAAAGGGTATTAGTGCATTCAGTTAGCTGTCACAAGTAGATGAAAACTGAAACTTGACTGGTCAGTGTTAAAAAGAACTCATTGGGATTTCTGACATTGTTTGTCACCTAATAAAGAGTCAGTATCTAGATTAAAACTGGTTAGTTGTAGCCTCAAATCACTCTCTACATTCAGTCTATTTTTATACTACTTTTTCACAAAAACTGAAACATGAGAAGACTCGTTTACATAGACAGTTTGTCGAAAAGTCAATCAAGTCTCCCAGTGAATATTAAATCAGCAGTATCTCTACTGGGACTGGCAGTCCCTCTTAGAGAAGGAGGTCAGATTTAGACACGACATAATGGTCCATTCCCTTGTGGAGTGGTACAGGGTAATGATGGAGCATTTCAGTTCTTACTTCATTCTGTGCTCTCTGACCTTGACGACTGACTAGTGAAGCTGCTGAAGTCTGAAGCCATTATTTTTACCTTGTCTTCGATTCTTTACCACCGTTCGCCGTCCAGTCCCACGCTGCCCGCGGCCCACTTTTTGGGACGCGCTGGTGTAGGGAGAATGACAACAAAACCTCAGCGAAGTGTAAACGGAAGGAGACACAACGTAACGGAACAAATAAGAATGCATAAAACCAGCAACGGATTATGATTTCAGGGAAAGACTCGTCGTTGTTGGCTAAACGGCGTTTTTTGACTACCGCGCTGAAACAAAGAGAACAGCGTATGAGAGCGACAGAAAGTGCGTTCTCCATGGTGAACGGGATTCAGGTTCCATTGTTCAGCAGGTAATCCTATGGGAAAAAAATCTTTGAGGATTTGGAAGGAGTTGACCTCGCGTTATTTCAGTGTACAAACGATATTCTGTAGATCTACATCATTTACACTCCGTCCGGCCCCGGTAGCTGAGTGGTCAGCGTGACGGAATGTCAATCCTAAGGTCCCGGGTTCGATTCCCGGCTGGGTCGGAGATTTTCTCCACTCAGGGACTGGGTGTTGCGTTGTTCTAACCATCATCATTTCATCCCCATCGACGCGCAGGTCGCCGAAGTGGCGTCAACTTGAAAGACCTGCACCAGGCGGCCGGTCTACCCGACGGGAGGCCCTAGCCACACGACATTTCGTTTCATTTACACTACGAGGGTTATTTACATAATTAATTTTATGTTTGTTTGAAGGTACATGTCTGCAACTGTGGTAAGTATTGAAACCTTCTCACCACAGTATAAAAGTACATTGTTCAACGAGCCAAAATACCGTACCGGGTGATCAAAAAGTCAGTATAAATTTGAAAACTTAATAAACCACAGAATAATGTAGATAGAGAGGAAAAATTGACACACATGCTTGGAATGACATGGGGTTTTATTGGAACAAAAAAAAAAAGTTCACAAAATGTCCGACAGATCTCTTGCGCTCAGCCGCCACTTTCGTCATGCTTGGCGATTATTGGCTTTGGGATTACCTGAAGTCAAAAGTGTATCGTGATCGACCGACATCTCTGAAAGACAACATCCGACGCCAATGTCTCACCATAACTCCAGACATGCTTTACAGTGCTGTTCACAACATTATACCTCGACTACAGCTATTGTTGATGAATGATGGTGGACATATTGAGCATTTCCTGTAAAGAACATAATCTTTGCTTTGTCTTACTTTGTTATGCTAATTATTGCTATTCTGATCAGATGAAGCGCCATCTATCGGAATTTTTTTGAACTTCTGTATTTTTTTGTTCTAATAAAACCCCATGTCATTCCAAGCATGTGTGTCAATTTGCACCTCTCTATCTATATTACTCCGTGATTTATTCAGTTTTCAAATTTATACTGACTTTCTGATCACCCGGTAAAATAGCGAAGGCCACTGGTAGAATGGAATACACTGAAGGGTACTATAAAGTTTACACTAGGAATTCGAAAAAATATCGTAGAATCACTTAATTTTTGTCTTTTTACAGGTACCTTTCTGTATCCATGGAACAAAACAAAATCCATGCGCCACAAAATAAATTGATGAGTTCGCCATTTTTTTTGTTTCCTTTGGCGGCCTCCTACGGAACTGTAGTGTGGAGAATCCAGTGCGTGCCAGGACGTACGCATGTACTTACAAAGAAACAAAAATATTAATTGCATAACTTTGTTATTCACGGGGTGATAAAACTTTTACGACTATTTCTCGTACGTAGTGCCACAGTGCCCAGAATCGCAGAGATACAAGGTCGTCTGCCCCCCCCCCCCCTCAAGAGAAGCAAGAATGACAGGAAGAAGTGATCCACAGCCCACAAACCAGAGCCTACAATAGGGCAACATTGAGAAGCTGTCAAATAGAGGGTCAGACTTCACGTCTTATTGCACGTTAAAAAAACTGTTTCACTCTTTAATATGCGCTATTCTACGTTTAACACATGTACACAAGAATAGAACAGCAATATTCTTCCCATTAAAAAAATCTCAACTGGTATAATAACAAATGTCGAAAATTACGAAACATGAATAAGGAACATTGTGCAGAAGTCAAGCATATGCTGGTACATACTCGAGTCTCATTAATGCGACCACCGCCTTAAAGTTCGACGTCAATGTGCAATAACCACTCTCAGACAGCAGGTGGCAGCACCTACAGTGGAGGATAGGTAAAGCGAGTCGGAGAGGACGTGGAAAACAGTGTAGTCGTTGTCGCAATGCGGAAACGGAGCGATTTATGAGACGTCCAAGCATTGGCTTTCGGGACAGGGGTGGAAGCATTTCCGAAATGGCTAAGTTTGTAAACTGTTCGCATGCTGCCGTGGTTAACATATACCGTGCATGGCAAAATGTTGCTCTCCAACAGCGGTGCAGAGGCAGATCTGGTGCATCGTGGGCCACAGATGATGGGGACGAACGACGGCTGCAGAGAAGTGTGCGGGCGAATACAGGTGTAGTTGTTGAGCAACTGACTGCTCGGATGAACCGAGTTTATTTGTCACCACAGAGTACAAAATTATGCCACGTATTACAAACTTCCAGCAGTGCAAAACACACATATAAACTGTATCGTAGCCAGAATATAACTGATTACAGTATTAATATTCAATCATTCATATATTAGTCTTGCTGTCTCTATGAATAATCATAGCCGCCTCATGGCACACCAAGGCTTCGGGATCCTTGTGATAATGACCGTCGCCCAGGTGAAGATTCAATCCGGTGAAGGAGAATTCCCGTCCCGCGCGAGGAACAACCGCCAGCTTGTGTGTCGACTGTCCTTCCGAGCTACAGCTATAAAAATGTTTCCTCCGGGCCGGATTCGAACCGGCGACCTATGGATTTCTGCTTGCAGACCCTCTACAGTCCACCTAAATTCTTCGAGCGTTTAGTCCGAGCTTCAACTCGTTTCTGAGTACTTTATTTTCGTTCGTAATTACTTGCAGTGTCACCTGACCAGCGTATGAAGGATGACATTTCAGGGTTCTGCTGGCAACAGTGTCTCTTCAATTACCTCTCATCGAATGTTGCTGCCTATCGGCACGATAGTAGCGCAGCCTGGCGTCCGCTGAGTGGCGACAGGAGCCCTCTTGCAGATGAATCACGTTTTATGCTCCACTGGACAGATGATCGTTCGCGTGTACGTCGTGAAAAGTTTGAAAGCAAACACCCTGCAACAATCATCGGAAGGGTCCATGCCGGTTCAAATGGTTCAAAAAAAATGGTTCAAATGGCTCTGAGCACTACGGACTTAACTTCTGAGGTCATCAGTCCCCTAGAACTTAGAACTACTTAAACGTAACTAACCTAAGGACATCACACACATCCATGCCCGAGGCAGGATTCGAACCCGCAACTGTAGCAGCAGCGCGGTTCCGGACTGAAGTGCCCAGAACCGCTCGGCCACAGCGGCCGGCGTCCAAGTCGGAAGAGGGAGCGTTATGTTCTGGGGAATGTTTTCGTGATCTCGTCATTGGAAGGTACAATGGATCATCACAAGTATACGCACCCTTAAACGCAGTTTGTTTTCCTTGGTACCATGGCAACTACCAGCAGGACAATGTAACGTGTCACACAGTTCGCAGTAAACGCGCAGGGTTCGACGAGCACCAGGATGAGTCTACCGTACTGCCCTGCCACCAGACTCCCTATGGATCCTCAAACGAGAAACATAGCGCAGCGGGCCGTCGTACTGGAGTCGGCATGGCCCCATACCACTGACGGTGCCTCCAGAATCCCACTGACCCTCTGCCTGCACGTCTTGCAGCTGTCCGCGAAGCAAAACGTGGCTTCAGGCGTCTGACAGGTGGCCGTATTAATATGACTGGACAGTGTATAAGTGCAACGGAACGATTAAAACGTGTACACAGGATCGAATCAGTGATGTCCATTCCCATTCAGATGGCCAAGAAAGGAATTTTAATAAATAACGTAAATTATGACACACGAAAATAAAGTATTTTGCGCCTATCAGATATTGGGCAGTACGTGTAGCATTCACATGACCTTAAAAAAATCTGTGCCAACAAACGAAGTGTTGAAATTCCAAAAGTTCCAAGTGCCTCTTTTTTACAAAGCGTTTTTTTTAGTGCTACACTGTCCACAGTACTCTGTAGCATGTCCCTATACTTGTATTAGGAACCAAATTAGGCAGCAAATGTTTCAAGTATTCATTATCAGATTGCCACATGGTCTTTGTGCCAAGAAGTGCTTCCCTCTGGACTTCTAACTGCCTTGCGGCAAAATTTCCATTTAGTTGATGCGCAGTTTGTGTAGCAAGCAGAGTGCGTCTAAGTTTTTCTCTGCATCAACAAAACTTCTTTGTAATGGAAGCAGATAATTTGGATTTAAAAAAAGTTGAAGAAGTCGACAGATAAAAATATGTCTCTACAAAATTTACTAAAGATAAATCTATGAACTCATTCCATGTAATTCAAATGCATACAACTGACTTCTTTGAGATTAAAGATGCTGCTGAAACATTGTCACTGCAAGTGCGCAATATCTCCATACGTCACACTCATCCATCTCAAATAGCTGTTATTATTACTCAGAAACAGAAGAATGGTATGATGTCAATGTATTCAAAAGGAAAAAGAAGACGGCTGATATACACCATGCCGCACTTTAATCTGAAAGACGAGCATTTTTTTTCTTTTTTATCATCAGACTTCTGACTGGTTTGATGCGGACCGCCACCAATTCCTCTGCTGTACCAACCTCTTCATCACCGAGTAGCACTTGCAACCTACGTCCTCAATTACTTGCTCGATGTATTCCAATATCTATCTTCCTCTACAGCTTTGCCCGCTACAGTTCCCTCTAGTACCAAGGAAGTCAGTCCCTGATGTCTTAACGGATGTCCCAACATCCAGCGCCTTCTCCTTGTCAGTTTTTTCCACATATTCCTTTCCTCTCCGATTCTGCGCAGGATCTCCTCATTCCTTACCTTATCGGTCCACCTAATTTTCAATATTCGTCTGCATCACCTCTTCTCAAATGCTGCCATTCTCTTCTGTTCTGGTTTCCCCACAGTCCATGTTTCACTACCATACAAAGCTGTGCTCGAAACGTACATTCTCAGAAATTTATTCCTCAAATTAAGGCCTATGTTTCATACTAGTAGACTTCTTTTGGCCAGGAATGCCATTTTTGCCAGTGATAATCTGCTTTCGATGTTCTCCTTGCTCCATCCGTCATTGGTTATATTACTTCCTAGGTAGCAGAAATGCTTAACTTCATCTACTTCTTGACCATCAATCCTGATGTTAAGTTTCTCGCTGTTCTCACTTCTGCTACTTCTCATTACAAAAATGTTCAAATGTGTGTGAAATCTTATGGGATTTAACTGCTAAGGTCATCAGTCCCTTAGCTTACACACTACTTAACGAAACTATCATAAGGACAAACACACACACCCATGCCCGAGGGAGGACTCGAACCTCCGCCGGTACCAGCCGCACAGTCCATGACTGCAGCGCCACAGACCGCTCGGCTAATCCCGCGCGGCTACTTCTCATTACTTTCATCTTTCTTCGACTTACTCTCAACCCATATTCTGTACACATTAGACTGTTCATTTCATTCAGCAGATCATGTAATTCTTCTTCATTTTCACTCAGGATAGCAATGTCATCAGCGAATCATATCACTGATATCCTTTCACCTTGAATTTTAATTCCACTCCCGAACCTTTCTTTTATTTCCATCATTGCTTCTTCGATGTACAGATTTAACAGTAGGGCGAAAGACTACATCCCTACCTTACACCCTTTTTAACCCGGCACATCGTTCTTGGTCATACACACACTGTACACATCTTGTACACATATTGGCTCTTGTACACATATTGTATATTACCCGGCTTTCCGTATAGCTTACCCCTATTTTCGTCAGACATTCGAACATCTTGCACCATTTTACATTGTCGAACGCTTTTTCCAGCTAGACAAATCCTATGAACGTATCTTGATTTTTTTTAGTCTTCCTTCCATTATCAACCGCAACGTCAGAATTGGCTCTCTCGTGCCTTTACCTTTTCTAAAACCAAACCGATCGTCATCTGACACATCCTCAATTTTCTTTTTCATTCTTCTGTATATTATTATTGTCAGTAGTTTGGATGCATGAGCTGTTAAGCTGATTGTGCGATAATTCTCGCACTTGTTACCTCTTGCAATTTTTGGAATTGTGTGCATGATATTTTTCCGAAAGTCAGATGGTATGTCGCCAGATTCATACATTCTATACACCAGCGTGAATAGTCGTTTTGTTACCACTTCCCCCAAGGATTTTAGAAATTCTGCTGGAATATTGTCTATCCATTCTGCCTTATTTGATCTTAAGTCTTCCAAGGCTCTCTTAAATTCTGATTCTAATACTGCATCCCCTATATATTCTAAGCCGACTCCGTTTTTTCTCCTATCACATCAGACAAATCTTCCCCCTCATAGAGGCCTTCAATGTACTAATGTTACCAACGTTGATTTTAATTTCACCGAAGGTTGTTTTGACTATGTGCTGAGTCAGTCCTTCCGAAAATCATTTCTTTTTCGATTTCTTCGCATTTTTCACCCAGCCATTTCGTCTTAGCTTCTCTGCACTTTCTGTTTATTTCATTCCTGTACTCCTGAGTTTCACTGAACATTTTTGTACTACGTTCTTTCATCGATCAATTGAGATATTTCTTGTGTTACTCATGGCTTCTTCGCAGTTACCTTCTCTGTACCTAATTTTTTCTTTTTAACTTCTGTGATTGCTCTTTTTAGAGACGTCCATTCTTCTTTAACTGTACCGCCTACTGAGCTGTTCGTTATTGCTTTATCTACAGCTTAGAGAACTTCAAGCGTATCTCGTCATTCCTTAATACTTCCGATTCCCACTTCTTTGTATATCGCTTCTTCCTGACTAATGTCTTAAACTTCAGCCTACTCCTCATCACTACTACAATGTGATCTAAGTGTGTATCTGCTTCTGGGTACGCCTTACAAATCAGTATCTGATTTCGGAATCTCTGTCTGACCATGATGTAATCTAACTGAAATATTCCCATATCACCCGGCCTATTCCAAGTATATCTCCTCCTTTTGTGATTCTTGAACAGAGTATTCGTTATTGCTAGATGAAATTTATTACAGGACTCAAGTAGTCCTTCTCCTCCCCCATTCCTCATCCCAAGCCCACATTCTCCTGTAACCTTTTTCTTCTACTCCTTCCCCTACAACTGCATTCCAGTCCCCCATAAGTACTAGATTTTCATCTCCCTGTACATACTGTATTACCCTTTCCTTACCCTCATATACTTTTTTATCTCTTCATTTTCAGCTTGCGACGTCGGCATGTATACCTAAACTACCGTTATCTGTGTTCTGATAAGAACAACCCCTGTTCACGGTAACACACTCACTGCCCTACCTTCTTATTCATAACGAATTCTACCCTTGTTAAGTTTATGAGTTGCAAAATAGAAAGATCTGTTGACGATGTTGTTATTTCTTCGCCAACAGCACAGAGTTCTACAGTAAACTTTGCAGCATCTGATCCCAAAAACTGAGTTGTGGGAGAACAGGAAGCCAGTACTGAGAGATTCTTTTTCTTGCATTTAATTTTCTTCTTCTCTTGCAAAAATTTAAAATGTATGAGAAATGATTTAGTTGACGACAGTTCTACTAGTTAAAACATTACCGCTGTATTTCTGTACGTGTATTGTCACAAATAAAACGTAATGGCACTTGAAACAAAAAATTTCTTATTGGGACCTAGAAGCAGTCGGTCCCCTGCTGAGGCTTGTAGAACGTTCTTGATGCATTATTTACTTTCTAATTTGTTTAATTACTTTTTGCAGTGGTGAGGGTGGGTAGCATAATTCTGTGGTAGTAATATACGTTCTCGCTTTTTTTATATACACAAAGTTATATAGTGAAAGAGATACGTTGTTTTTTCGTTTTTTCCTGATAACTGTGAGATTTGGCACTTAGAAGGTTTGAAATTTCCACTCTTCAAATGTAAGGTGTGAGGAAATCTGCTACCATGTATTAAATGTAATATCCACTGTTTGCAATGACATTACACAGCTCTTTATTTGAAAAGAATTTCATTGTCAGATTCTTCGTTTAGGCCTATTTAGTTGGAAGCAACTACATGTCTAGTTTGACGAACAACACAGTTCTAAGGAGCTATTTGATAGAATCATCCCGTTACCACTGTTTTCAGAAGTAAGACTTCTATAATTAATTAATAACAACAAACGCTGACTATAGACAACACATCAATTTTTACTATCATGTTACTTATATCCAGTTTATTGAGTGGCTTCATGCTCTCACGTTCTCTTTAAACATAATTACCATGACAAGAAGAATATAAAGACTGGGCTTTACAGACAGATCAGTAGTCCTTTGAAATACAGAGAAACAGTTTGCCAGATGTTAATAAACCTCACAATAATCGAAGCACAAACGTTTCAAATTGTATTTACTTGAACACAGCTCTTTTGTATCTATATACACACTCTGCAAGCAACGATATGGTGCCATATGGTGCATGGCGAAGGGTATCTTCTACCACTACTAGACATTTCCTTTTCTGTCCACTCGCAAACAGAGCGAAGGAAAAACGACTGTCTACATACCTGTGTCCGAGAGCTAATTCCTCTTATCTTATCTTCGTGATCCTTAAGCAAAATGCACATTGACGGCAGTAGAACCGTTCTGCAGACAACTTCAAACGCCGGTTCTCTAAATTTTCTCAAAAGTATATCATGAAAAGAACCTTGTCTTCCCTCCAGGGATTCTCATTTGAGTTCCCGAAGCATCTCCGCAATACTCGAGTTCTGATCGAACCTACACCTAACAAATCTAGCAGCACGTGTCTGAACTTCCTCGATGTCATTCTTTAATCCGACTTGGTGGGGACCACAAACACTCGAGCAGTACCCGAGAATGGGTAGCAATAGATGCTCCATGCACGACCTTCTTTACAGATGAACCACACTTTCCTAAATTCTCCCAAAAAAGTACACAATTCGCCTTCCTTGCTACCGTCCTTAAATGCTCGTTCCATTTCACATCGTATTGCAACGATATGTATAGGTATTTAATCGGTGTGACTGTGCCAAGCAGCATATTACTAATGTTGTTCTCGAACATTACGGGATTGTTTTTTCCCACTCATTTCCATTAACTTACATTTTTCTACAGTGAGAATATGTTGCCACTGATCACACCAACTAGAAATTTCTTCTAAGACATCCTGTTTCCTCCTACAGTCACTCAACGAAGACGCCTTCCCAACCGCAGATTGCTTTACACGCTGTCCGTCAGACCATTTATGTACGAGGGACGTTCTATTGAATTTAATCTCCGGTCAATGCGACGGCCTTGCGCCACCATATTCGAAGGGATTTTATGGTCGCATGGTACCAATCTTCTGGTCGAATACAGAGCCAACGTCTTGCGGCATCAATAACCTCCTCACCACCCACGTACTGCTTCCCGCGGAATGCATCCTTCATTGGACCAAACAGATAGAAGTCAGAAGGTGCGAGATCCGGGGCTGTAGTGTGGATGAGGAAGAACGGTCTGAGATCTTAAGTGAGCAGACTTGTTCGAGACTTTGCGCAGTCATGGAGAAGAAGAAGTTTGTTTGCATTTTTGTGGCTACGAACACACTGAATTCGTTTCTTCAGCAATGTGTGGTAGGCGGCACGCAGGAGATCTGACCGGTTTGCGCGACCTTGTTGCAATAATGACAGACGCCTCGCCCAACGACTCAGCATGCTTTTGTTCACTGTCAGGTCTCGGTAAAGCGCCTGTGAATACCTACGACTCTTTGTTTTCCGCAAAAGAAAATCAGCGACAGCTCTCTGCTTGAAACGCACCTCCGTTACTGACGCCATTTTGAGGGCTACGTCACATATCGGAATTTCATGAAACTATAGTGGCTGAAGCGGGGATACTCCACGATGTCCCACAGCAAATTCTTCATTTTTTTCAACCGAAACTGACCGAGAAATAAAATATGTTGCATTAGTTACTGAACCCCCTATGTACCGGGTGATCAAAAAGTCACTAAAATTTGAAAACTAAATAAATCGCGGAATAATGTAGATAGAGAGGTAGAAATTGACACACATGCTTGGAATGACATGGGGATTTATTAGAACCAAAAAAATACAAAAGTTCAAAAAATGTCCGACATATGGCGCTTCATCTGATCAGAATAGCAATAATTAGCATAACAAAGTAAGACAAAGCAAAGATGATGTTCGTTACAGGAAATGCTCAATATGTCCACCATCATTCCTCAACAATAGTTGTAGTCGAGGAATAATGTTGTGAACAGCACTGTAAAGCATGTCCGGAGTTATGGTGAGGCATTGGCGTCGGATGTTGTCTTTCAGCATCCCTAGAGATGTAGGTCGATCACGATACACTTGCGACTTCAGGTAACCCCAAAGCCAGTAATCGCACGGACTGAGGTCTGGGGACCTGGGAGGCCAAGCATGACGAAAGTGGCGGCTGAGCACACGATCAACACCAAACGACGCGCGCAAGACATCTTTCACGCGTCTAGCAATATGGGAGGAGCGCCATCCTGCATAAACATCGTACGTTCCAGCAGGTGTTTATCAGCCGGGCTGGGGATGATGCGATTCTGTAACGTATCGGCGTACCTCTTACCCGTCACAGTAGCAGTTACAAAACCAGAATCACGCATTTCCTCGAAGAAAAAAGGCCCAATAACGGTAGATGTGGTAAATCCAACCCATACCGTGACTTTCTCGTCGTGCAATGGAGTTTCCACGACAGTTCTAGGATTTTCGGTAGCCCAAATTCTGCAGTTTTGGGCGCTGACAGACCCTCGGAGCGTGAAATGAGCTTCGTCGGTCCACAAAACGTTACTCAACCAATCGTCATCTTCCGCCATCTTTTGAAACGCCCACACCGCAAATGCCCTCACTAAATCGCCAGGTAACAGTTCATGATGCCGATGGATTTTGTACGGATAGCATCGGAGGGTACGCCTCGGTGGCAACCAAACAGTAGTGTATGGAATACCGGTGCGACGTGCGACTGCACGAGCGCTGACTTCCCCGCGCATAGACGAACCCGCTACAGTCTCCATTTCTTCCTGAACTGTCTCAGCAGCATTACGTCTTGTGCTCGGTCGCCCACTACGGGGTCTATCGTCTAAACAACCCGTGGCTTCGAACTTCGAAATCATTCTCGCCACAGCTACATTTGCCAACGGACCTTTACCCGTTCGAATCCCCTTCCTATGGCGATAGGATCGTAACGCTGAACTAGCACATTCCCCATTCTGATAATACAGCTTCACTAAAAGCGCCTTTTCAGGTAACGTCAACATGCTGCGATTGCTGGCGCATCTGATTCTCACTCACTTTTTTTTTCTTCATTGTTATTTTTCACCTTAGACAAAGGTGGGCTGGCAGCGGATAAATCTATTCCGCTCTTCAGCCACAAGTATTACAGTAAAAGAGAAAATGAAGATAGAAAAGTAACAGATTGGTGGGTAAAAGAACAGTAGATACAAAAATTAAAAAAACACGAAGCCGTTCACACTCGACGAAAGAACACCAAAAACTGTCGGCACTGCACACAAACACTGATGACTTAGACTGTACAAGTGAACGAAGGAGCGTGGCAGTGAAAAACACTAAATCACAACATGATGGCACACACACGAGAAACTGATGGCGATGACCTCCGGCGCGCGAATGTCCACTGAACGTGTGCGAGTCCGGGGACCTGCCAAGAGTGGAAGAACGGGGTGGGGGAGGGGAGAGCAAAGAGGCCAATGGCAGAGGAGATGGTAGGAGGAATGAAGGTATGGGGGTAGGGGAAGCCCGGGGGAGGAGGGGGGAGAAAGGGAGGAGGGAGGGAAGGGGTAGAGAAGGGAGAGAGGGTGCCCATAGGAACAAACACAGGAAGAAGGAGGGAGTATCAAAGTTGGTAGGAGGGGTAGATGGAGGGGAGGAGGGCATCATCAGGGAGGGGGAGCTGGCGGAAGTCACCTTGGGAGAGGGTAATGGAGAGTGGAGAGATGGAGAGCAGGTGGGACGTGGAAATACAGGTGCAGCAGCGGGCGGGGGCGGGAGAGGATGGGAGAGACAAGCAGGTGAGGAGGATCAAGTTTACGGGAGGTGTAGAGGATCCGTATCCATTCGAGGAAAAGGAGGAGGTGGGGGAACGGAATAAGGTCGTACAGGATCTGCGTGGGGGAGGGGAGACAGATGTGATAGGCGAGGCGAAGAGCATGGCGTTCTAGGATCTGAAGGGACTTGTAAAAGGTAGGGGGAGTGGAGATCCAGGCAGGGTGGGCGTAGCAGAGGATAGGGCGGATGAGGGATTTATAGGTATGGAGCATGGTGGAGGGGTCCAGACCCCATGTATGGCCAGAAAAGAGCTTGAGGAGACGGAGTCGGGAGTGTGCCTTGGCTTGGATTGTCTGGAGGTGGGGGGTCCAGGAGAGGCGACGGTCAAGGGTGACGCTAAGGTACTTAAGGGTGGGGGTGAGGGCGATAGGACGGCCATAGACGGTGACATAGAAATCGAGGAGGCGGAAGGAAGGGGTGGTTTTGCCTACTGTCATCGCCTGTGATTCTCTCTGTCATTACAGCTTCTTTTATACACGATTGTCATGTGCAGTCACTGACGTTTTGCTGACGAGCGCCATCTGTCGGAAATTTTGTGAACTTTTTTTTGTTCTAATAAAACCCCATGTCATTCCAAGCATGTGTGTCAATTTTTACGTCTCTATCTACATTATTCCATGTTTTATTAAGTTTTCAAATTTATACTGACTTTTTGATCACCCGTCATATAGAGAATAGTAGCGGTCCTATCACACTTCCCTGACGCGCTCCTGACGATACCCTTGTCTCTGATAAACATTCGCCGCCAGGACAAAGTACTTGATTTTATTACTTAAGAAGTCTTCGATTCACTTACATAGCTGGGAACCGATTTCGCACACTCGCAGTTTCGTTAACAGTCTGCAGCGGAGCAGCACTTTGTACTTATCGTTGAGTCCGACTTTTGTTAAGCCAGCTTTGTTAGATCACAGTTAAAGAAACATGTGAATCGTTGAGCTAAATGTGTTGTCGTTCGATTACGTATGCCAAATAAGGAGATGACGTTCTTGGCTCTGTGTTAGTTTCTTCTTGCTCTGGCCAGGAGATTTTCAGCGCCCCCTGTCACGCATGTGGCGGAAGCCCGAGTCACAGTGATGTCAAATCACTTGCTTGTAGCTCGCGCACTCGCCAGCGGAAGCGGCACCGCGCAGCCAGCATCTCGGGCCGAGACGCCTCGTCCGGAAGCAAACACTGCGGGCGCCAGCGGCGGCTAATGATAAAAGTTCTTCCCGAACCAACAGCCGAGCTCTTCGCGACCGCGCGCATGCAAAAATCCCACATCCCCTCCCCCGTCTCGCCGGCACCCTTTTCCCAGTGCTCGCTCTTCTTTTGTTTTCTTCCGCCAAAGGCTCGCCCTGGGCGAGTTCGCTCGCTGCATCCTCTGCCGCAAGATCTCCGATTTAACTCTCAACTTCTGTCTTCGCCCTCTTCTTTTTCTCAGTTTTTTTCTGTCTTTCCCCCCCCCCCTTTTTTTTTCTTTAGCCAAGCAGCGATGAGTATGGAAGAAGTGAAATGAAAATTCAAAGAATACCGAAGAAGAATAAAAGCAATAGAGTAGGAGAGTGGAGGGAGCCCTCGCGGAAATTTTAATATCGAAGCGCGATGCCGGAGGACCGGTATTACGGCAGTTGCTGCTCTTTCAGAGGAACTCCGGCCGTTCGGGAGATAATTGCCAGTAGCCGGTCGGCGCCAAGCGGCAATAAGCACACAGTCCGAGTAGAGTGCAAATGGGCTGGACTGCGTGCGACTGAAGGAACGGCGTCTTCATTAACACCGAGATGACTATGAGAGGAAGAAATTGTCAGACGAAGCTAACTAGTCACCAAACGGAAAGCTATTATAAGGCACCACACATTTCACAGTATATTCCAAGACGTATTCTGACAGTATGTCCTCTGTCTACGTAAAATGTCCTCTGACTCTGTATCCACTGTCTATATTTTGGTGCAGAAATGACCGTCTTGTTCGTATTTCTGATACACAGAAGGCATACTGAGCTCCTACTCGCGCCACTTGCACGCGCGTTCAATAGACTTCGGCGGTCGTCGTGTCATCTTTGCTTGGTTATGCGTTCCCTCTGGGGCTGTTTGGTAGTGAGCGGTGTATGGGACATGGAGCTGGACGGGTGTGGCTGGGTATTCGGCATCCTGACGATTACAGCGAGTTAAACCATTGGCCGTTGGGCCAAGGAAGCCGGCGTTTTTCTGCAGCGTTGACCTATGCTACCGGCGAGTCTAGCGGGCAAGGAACGGGTGTCGTCGCGTGCAACCTGGATACAAAATGCGTTAGTCAGTTGTGATGTACTAGACAACTTCTTACCAGCTAAGGCAGGAAGGCAGTATTGTCCGGTGCCTACCTGAAGCCCTGAAGCTATTGGTCTCCTCGGCATTTATTCGAAATTATGTATGGAGACTTTAACATTGTTAATTCTGCCCCCGTGTCAGCTAGTCAGGAATCTGGTTCCTTAATGTAATTCAGTGAAATCTTTGGGACTGTGTGTGTGCCAGTCTGGAGGATTCTGTAAGCGCCAAACTAGTATTTTGCAGTGATTCTTGAATTTTTCCCGGCGCACTGAATGTTCGATGAGATTTCGGGATTGTAGCCGGATCACGTTGACTCTATGGTGTATATATGTCTGCCTTGCCTCTTAATTTGTTGCTAAAATAACATAAAAAAATACAAATACTTTTGTCTAACTTGTAATTGGTTTTGAAACCAAATTTTATTTCTTTATTTCTATGCCTACAGCGTAAGTTGTATGAAGCTATGTCACATTCTACGCTCACAGCGTAATCAATCATGAACGTAAGTCACATTGTTTGAGTGTTTTATACTTTGCACGTTGTGTCAGTCTCAATTGATACGTGCTCTATGTTTAGTAATTGTAGCAGCTAACATTCCACATTATTATTATTATTATTATTATTATTATTATTATTATTATTACCTACCTTTTATTCTGTGCAATACACGAATTTTTAAAATTATATGCCTGAATGGCTCCTCCGTGGGTTTCAAACTGCATAGTACATAATGGCATTCTGGAAACATCCCCCAGGCTGTGGCTAAGCCATGTCTCCGCAGTATCCTTTCTTTCAGGAGTGCTAGTTCTGTAAGGTTCGCAGGAGAGCTTCTGTAAAGTTTGGAAGGTAGGAGACGAGATACTGGCAGAAGTAAAGCTGTAAGCACCGGGCGTGAGTCGTGCTTCGGTAGCTCAGATGGTAGAGCACTTGCTCGCGATAGGCAAAGGTCCCGAGTTCGAGTCTCGGTCGGGCACACAGTTTTAATCTGCCAGGAAGTTGCATAGTACATAATGGATGTTCAGCATATGAACTGCTGTCGGTTACATTTTTCGATAGCCATGCGCCAACGCAAGATAGCAGTTGCTTTCCTCACCACTGCTGGCCTCTACGTACGTTCAGTTTGGATCTAGGTTTGATATGTGTATGAGCTGTTTTCAATACCTTACGTGCCCACTGCTGTGTGGCTCGTTCTTGTGTTTCTTTGTAAGTAATGATGCAACGACTGACATTGTGCATTCAATTGTTCTAAGGCATTTCATGTTGTAATTCCTTCTTTCTCTTTTTATCACAATTATGTTCTGATGATGCGTCGAAGCGCTTAAATAAATTAAATTGCGACCAAGACTTTCCACAATTCATTAAATACCGCGTAGGTGGAAGTATTTATTTATCAAGTGAAGAAAGCATACAGTTCATTCGTAGCGCGTACACACCCACCCGCCCACCCACACACACACACACACACACACACACACACACAATGGTCTATTCGTGTACCTCACACAGAATAGAAAAAGTTTAGCATTTTCTATACAGTCGTGGGAAGTTAATTACTTGCCAAGTGATGTCACGTAATTTATAAAATCGACCTACTTACAATTAATTGAGGATAAAACAAAATCATGCTCCACGCTGGACGTCAAGACATAGTGAAATTAATTGACGAATTGAAATACATATGAGGTCGTTCCACGACGCCAAAATCCTAATGAATTTAAATGCAAATGTCCCAACGCTGGGCGCTGAAAATGTAGTGAATTCAAGGAAGTAATGACATGTAAATGGTGTGGCCTCATGCCGGGCGCCAAATTGTCTGTGAACTGAGGCTGTAATGCCATGCCAATAGCCTCACACTGAGGGCCAAAATGAAGTAAATCCGTGAGTGGGGGATACTGCCCTTGGGAACGGCTTGCCCGTCCCCACACGTCAGCGATAAGGTTATCCAGATAGGGGTCCGTGAGATGTAAAATGTTTAGCTTTTAAATGAGGCGACAAAGTTGTACCTGCTGAGGGACGCGATTAAGAGTCGCCGACACAGCACTATGATCAGTGAAACTGGTTAAGAATGACATGAACTGACGAAAGCTTGCTGTGTAGGGATGCAAACAATACGTAAAATTTCGAAGAATAACTTGAAATATAGCTTGTTAAAACTGTCAACCATGCTGTAATAAAATAATTAACATGATGTCTTCCGGAACCCAACATTACAGAAGGAAATGTTGTATCAGGATCAAGTACAAAATCTGCATGTATGACACGATAAACATGTCATTTCATGGCACCATCACCTCACTGTTGTGGAGCACACACACAATATATATATATATAATGTGTGTGTGTTCCACATCTCCTCCTAAACCATCGTAACGACTTCAACCAAACTTAGTGAACACATAGCTTAATATCTGGTGACAATCGCCGTGGAGATAAGAACCCAACTGCCAATCAAATGGGTTGGAGTCTGGGTGAAAAAGAAGCGTAGCCTGCAACTGGCGAATTCCTAGACTTAATCAATCCAGTATTTGAGAATTATAGCATTGGCGACTTGCAACAAACTTACACAAAACTTTTACAAAACTTTTTCTCACTGACAGCCCGTACAAAATGAAAGGAAAAATGTATATCGCTTGTTGCTTTTCCCTGTTTCATGCAGTAAAAGTACTGCATCACCCAGGACTGTATAATTTGTTAGTTCTTTACTACTAACTGTATTCGCGACACATTTAACTGACAGTAAGCACATATACAACTGAATGTAAGACCAAAATTATGTCATTGTAGGATTGTTGTTGTTGTGGTCTTCAGTCCTGAGACTGATTTGATGCAGCTCTCCACGCTACTCTATCCTGTGCAAGCCTCTTCATCTCCCAGTACCTACTGCAGCCTACATCCGTCTGACTCTGCTTAGTGTATTCATCTCTTGGTCTCCCTCAACCAATTTTACCCTCCACGCTGCCCTCCAGTACTAAATTGGTGATCCCTTGATGCCTCAGAACATGTCCTAACAACCGATTCCTTCTTCTAGTCAAGTTGTGCCACAAACTCCTCTTCTCCCCAATTCTATTCAATACCTCCTCGTTAGTTATGTGATCTACCCATCTAATCTTCAGCATTCTTCTGTAGCACCACATTTCGAAAGCTTCTACTCTCTTCTTGTCTAAACTATTTATCGTCCATGTTTCACTTCCAAACATGGTTACACTCCACACAAATACTTTCAGAAACGACTTCCTGACACTTAAATCAATACTCGATGTTAACAAATTTCTCTTGTTCAGAAACGCTTTCCTTGCCATTGCCAGTCTACATTTTATATCGTCTCTACTTCGACCATCATCAGTTATTTTGCTCCCCAAATAGCAAAACTCCTTTACTACTTTAAGTGTCTCATTTCCTAATCTAATCCCGTCAGCATCACCCGACTTAATTCGACTAAATTCCATTATCCTCGTTTTGCTTTTGTTGATGTTCATCTTATACCCTCCTTTCAAGACACTGTCCATTCCGCTCAACTGCTCTTCCAAGTCCTTTGCTGTCTCTGACAGAATTACAATGTCATCGGCGAACCTCACAGTTTTTATTTCTTCTCCATGGATTTTAATTCCTATTCCTAACTTTTCTTTTGTTTCCTTTACTGCTTGCTCAATATACAGATTGAATAGCATCGGCGAGAGGCTACAACCCTGTCTCACTCCCTTCCCAACAACTGCTTCACTTTCATGTCCCTCGACTCTTATAACTGCCATCTGGTTTCTGTACAAATTGTAAATAGCCTTTCGCTCCCTGTATTTTACCCCTGACCTTCAGAATTTGAAAGAGAGTATTCCAGTCAACATTGTCAACAGCTTTCTCTAAGTCTACAAATGCTAGAAACGTAGGTTTGCCTTTCCTTAATCTTTCTTCTAAGATACGTCGTAGGGTCAGTATTGCCTCACGTGTTCCATCATTTCTACGGAATCGAAACTGATCTTCCCCGAGGTCGGCTTCTATCAGTTTTTCCATTCGTCTGTAAAGCATTCGCGTGAGTATTTTGCAGCTGTGACTTATTAAATTGATAGTTCGGTAATTTTCACATCTGTCAAACACCTACTTTCTTTGGGATTGGAATTATTACATTCTTATTGATGTCTGAGGGAATTTCGCCTGTCTCATACATCTTGCTCAACAGATGGTAGAGTTTTGTGAGGACTGGCTCTCCCAAGGCTGTCAGTAGTTCTAATGGAATGTTGTCTACTCCGGGGGCCTTGTTTCGACTCAGGTCTTTCAGTGCTCTGTCAAACTCTTCACGCAGTATCATATCTCCCGTTTCATCTTCATCTACCTCCTCTTCCATTTCCATAGTATTGTCCTCAAGAACATCGCCCCTGTATAGACTCTCTATATACTTCTTCCACCTTTCTGCTCTCCCTTCTTTGCTTAGATCTGGGTTTCCATCTGAGCTCTTGATATTCATGCAAGTGGTTCTCTTTTCTCCTGTCCTCTAGCCATCCCTGCTTAGCCATTTTGCACTTCCTGTCGATCTCATTTTTGAGACGTTTGTATTCCTTTTTGCCTGCTTCACTTACTGCATTTTTGTATTTTCTCCTTTCATCAATTAAATTCAGTATCTCTTCTGTTACCCAAGGATTTCTACTAGCCCTCGTCTTTTTACCTACTTGATCCTCTGCTACCTTCACTGCCTCCTTCTACTGTATTTCTTTCCGCCATTCCTATCAATTGTTCCCTTATGCTCTCCATGAAACTCTGTACAATCTCTGGTTCTTTCAGTTTATCCAGGTCCCATCTCCTTAAATTCCCACCTTTTTGCAGTTTCTTCCGTTTTAATCTACAGTTCATAACTAATAGATTGTGGTCAAAGTCCACATCTGCCCCTGGAAATATCTTACAATTTAAAATCTGGTTCATAAATCTCTGTCTTACCATTATATAATCTATCTGAAACCTTCTAGTATCTCCAGGGTTCTTCCATGTATACAACCTTCTTTCATGATTCTTGAACTAAGTGTTAGCTATGATTAAGTTATGCTCTGTGCAAAATTCTACAAGGCGGCTTCCTCTTTCATTTCTTAGCCCCAATCCATATTCACCTACTACGTTTCCTTCTCTTCCTTTTCTTACTGTCGAATTCCAATTACCCATGACTATTAAATTTCTCGTCTCCCTTCACTACCTGAATAATTTCTTTTATCTCATCATATATTTCATCAATTTCTTCATCATCTGCAGAGCAAGTTGGCATATAAGCTTGTACTACTGTGGTAAGCGTGGGATTCGTGTCTATCTTGGCCACAATAATGCGTTCACTATGCTGTTTGTAGTAGCTTACCCGCACTCCTATTTTTTTTATTCATTATTAAACCTACTCTTGCATTACCCCTATTTGATTTTGTATTTATAACACTGTAATCACCTGACCAAAAGTCTTGTTCCTCCTGCCACCGAACTTTACTAATTCCCACTATATCTAACTTTAACCTATCCATTTCCCTTTTTAAATTTTCTAACCTACCTGCCCGATTAAGGGATCTGACATTCCACGCTCCGATCCGTAGAACGCCAGTTTTCTTTCTCCTGATAACGACGTCCTCTTGAGTAGTCCCCGCCCGGAGATCGAAATGGGGGACTATTTTACCTACGGAATATTTTACCCAAGAGGACGCCATCATCATTTAATCATACAGTAAAGCTGCATGCCCTCGGGAAAAATTATGGCTGTAGTTTCCACTTGCTTTCAGCCGTTCGCAGTACGAAAACAGCAATGTAACGTTACAGGGCCAGATAAGTCAATCATCCAGACTGTTGCCCCTGCAACTACTGAAAAGGCTGCTGCCCCTCTTCGGAAACCACACGTTTGTCTGCCCTCTCAACAGATACCCCTCCGTTGTGGTTGCACATACGGTACGGCTATCTGTATCGTTGAGGCACGCAAGCCTCCCCACCAACGGCAAGGTCCATGGTTCATGGGGAGCATTGTAGGATACATAGTTCAAGAGATATGACGTCATAAACGATTAGACGCGCGAAAAACGGCCGCAACATACATAACGCTTAAATTTATTACATCTTTGCTACTAACTCTAGTCTCAATAAATTTCGCACACAGTATCCACATATGCCGCTGAATGTACTCACAATATTATAACATTGTACGACACGTAATTCAGTAGATATGACATCATAAACAGTGAGGTGCTTGAAAAACCGCCATATTGTGAACCACGATTACATTTATTACTTCATTGCTACTAAATCTATTCGCAATACGTTTTGCAGATAGTACCCACTTACGCTGCTGATTGTACCTACACAATTATGTCACTGTACAACACATAGCTCAGAAGACATGAAGTCACGAACATTAAGCATAAGGCGCCACGCTGCCTGGCACTGGCATGGACGTACAGCTGTAAATAAATACCTGAGTTGCGTCAGGTTTTTCGGATATTCAGTAAGTAAAATAAACATAATACCAGAATTAATACAAAATTGTTAACGCTTTCGTGGCCTCTTGTTGACAAACTGCCTGTTGGCTTCTGTCTCGGGTTCTTCGCGCCAATGTTCGGCTGGTGATTTTCCTGACGTTCCGCCAGCACAAGTGGCTGGCATTCTCAAAGTTCCACCCTCCTTTGCTGGTGGTGGACTGGAGCCGAGGTAGCGGCCGCAAACTATATGTACCTAGCGCGCCAGCGTCCAAGGGCTTCTCCGCGGTCATTTCCGGTGCGGTTCTCTTGCTATCTGCGACGGTCGTTCGCTCCAGCACAGGATCAGTTTAACTTGAGGCTTTCTTCTGTCTTGTTGAATCTATTCTCGTATTTATTTATTTCTATAGCTTCTCGGGACAAGCGGGTGTGATAGTCCTTCTCTCCAGCCAGAACTTCCGTGTCAGCGAATTTTACTACATGGTCCATCTCATACAGAGCGTGCTCTTCCACAGACGATTTCTCCACCTGCTCCAACCTGCAATGTCGCTTATGTTCTACGATCCTGGTGTTGATTGGTCGTCCAGTCATTCCAACATAAACTTTTCCACATGTGCATGGTATGAGGTATTCTCCCGAAATTGCAAGTGGGTCCCTTTTCTCCTTTGCCGATCTGAGACTATTTGATCTTCTTGCAATGTTAGGAATATACCGCATACCATGCACATGAGAAAAAGTTTATGTCCGAATGACTGGACGATCAATCAACGCCGGCCGGGGTGGCCGAGCGGTTCTAGGCGCTATGGTCTGGAACCGCGCGACCACTACGGTCGCAGGTTCGAATCCTGCCTCGGGCATGGGTGTGTGTGCTGTCCTTAGGTTAGTTAGATTTAAGTAGTTCTAAGTTCTAGGGGACTGATGACCACAGCAGTTAAGTCCCATAGTGCTCTGAGCCATTTGAACCATTTTTGATCAATCAACACCAGGATCGCAAAACATAAGCGACACTGCAGGTTGGGGCAGGTGGAGAAATTGTCTGTGGCAGAGTATGCGCTGTGTGAGATGGACTACGTAGAAAAATTCGCCGCCACGGATGTTATGGCTGTAGAGAATGACTATCACAACTGCTTGTTCAGAGAATACATAGAAATAAATAAACACAAGAATAGATTCAACAAGAAAGAAGAAAGTCTCAGGCTAAACGGATCCTGGCTTCCCGCACTGCAGCGAACGACCGTCGCAGGTAGGAAGAGAACCACACCGGAAATGACCGCTTAGAAGACCTTGGACGTTGGCGCCCCAGGTCCATGTAGTTTGCGACCGCGAGCTCGGCTCCAGTCCACCACCAGCAATGAAGCGTGGAACTTTGACAGTACCAGCCACTCGTGATGCCGAAACGTCAGGAAAATTATCAGACTAACATCGAGCGAAGAACCCGAGACAGGAGCCAACAGGCAGTTTGTCATCGGCAGTAACGATAGAGTAGTCACAAGATTACATTAAAGCAAAAATTAAAAGTAAAGGCCAAAGTATCACGGAAACTGTCTATGTTGGCGACCATCCAGCGCAAGACGAAAAGGCCTTTTCTAACTCACCGGCCTAAAGCCAGTCTGTAAGAGACCGCAGCAAGGTACATGGTCAGAGCACTACGAGGTATTATCAGTTACCAAATTTGAAACCCTCTGTCACGACAGAATAATTATTGTCGAATCAAATCAAACTGACAACACAAATGTCGGCAAAGAAGGGGGCAGGGGGACTCGGAGAAGGGGCATAAGATAAGGCACAAGAGAAAGAACTAAAAAACACAGTATATGACACGAATTACATAGTGTATCACACTTTAAACTGATGATATTAGTCAAGCACCGCCAAAGGCAATAAGAGTGACAAGTAATAAATTAAGGCAGTGTAGCAACTAAATCAGTGCTTGCAATGTTAGTTTGCAAAATAGACAAAACAGATGGACGAGAGAAGTTACATTTTAAATACATTGTATCAAGCTTCAGTTCTAGTAAGTAGAAAAACGCTTAGCACAGTAGCGTAACCTTGCGCCGGTTAGCAAGAACGAAAGCATTACAGGGATGATCAACCAACTCCAGTGGCAGATGCGGCAAGAGAGGAATCCTGCACCACGGTGTGACTTGTTAAGTTCCGAGAGCGTATGTTTCTGTAAAAGTGAACAAATATGTTGCTTCCCGCTACGTAAATGTTGCAAAACGATCTTGAAGATAAAATTATAGAGTTTAGAGCCCACACCGAGGCGTATCTGCAATCGTTCTTCCCGTGCCCTATTCGTGATTGGAACAGGACAAGGGGAAAGTGACAGTTGTACAAAAAGTAACCTCCGTCGCACACACAGCAAGGTGGCTGGCGTAGTATATATGTACCTAGGTGTAGATGCAGACCTCGCGAAGTCACAGTAAAGAGGAAGCCACCTTAGGGCACCATCTACTGGGCCGAAAAGAAACAAGGAGGCGCCTCCGTCAGTGGATCTGCAAACAATATTCAACCAGGAACGTATGGAGCATACAAGAGACTGATACGAAACTAACATCTAAATGATGATCACACGGGTACTATTAATCATGTCCAGTTTTTCAAAGTTTCTTTTTCTTAAAAAAAAAAAGGACTGCTGTACCTCTCTTGTTCATTCAATAACTGATGCTGTTGACATATTCGATATGCATAAATTTAAAATTCCTCAAGGATATCCACCAGTCCTCCACCACCCTCCACACTTACAAATCCTTGATCCGTCCCATCCTTTGTTATGCCAGTGTCACCCGGATTTCTGCCCCACCCAGATTCTGTAAAGCCCTCCAAATCCTCGAACGCCATACACTCCCTCTCGCTTTCCATATCTGCCTCCCGTCCCCCATACAGATCCTCTATGAGCTCATCCACTTCCCACATCTTCTCCTTTTCTTCAAGACATCTGCACCCTGTACATTGTCTGCAGGCTCAGTCCTCCCCACCTCCTGGTGTCTCCTATCCTCTCTACTCCCAGCCTGTTGCCGCGCCTTTATTGTTGTGTACCGCTCTCTCTCCATCTCCACGTCCTCCTCTTCCTTTACCAACGTACTTTCCAGTGCCTACCTCATCCGGATGATGAGCTTCGCCCTAGTATCTACCCCTCCTACCAAGTCTAAGACTCTAGCCCCACCTTCCCCCTTTCTCTCCTCAGGGCTCGCTCTCCCCTCCTTCTCCCTTCCCCTGAGCGGTTTTTTCCTCCCTCCTACTCCCCTCCCTCTCCAGTGCACCCTTTCCACATCTCTGCATCCCTTCTGAATTGCCTTCCCTCTCCCACTCCCACCCTGCTCGTCTCCTGCCCCTTGGTGCACCTCCCAATCCATTTCTTTTCATCCCACCCCCTCCATTCCCCTCCCCCACTGCCGCTCCTCACCCCTCTTTTCCCTTCCCTCAGACCTCCACTCCTTCAGCAGGTCATCGAATGTGCTCTGTCTCATGCAGTGGTTTTCAAGTGTCGTCATTCTGGTGTGTTTTAATACTGTGGCCAACTTTTAACTTGTGCATGTGACTTCAGTGCTACGCACATAACCCATTGTGTTTTTTATCTTTATGTGGACTTTTAAATTGTCGCTCTATGAACGTCTCTGTGTCAATTTTAACACCCATTTTTTTCCTCCTATTACGTTCTTATAGCCCCCTTGTTATTGCCTGTCATATGTATCGTTTCCTCTTTGTATTTGTAATGTCATTTGGATGAAGAGCGGTGGATTCTGCTGCTGCCAGATATCCATGCATACAAGAAACTGATACGAAACTATCATAAAAAAGACGATCACATGAGAACTATTAATCACATGCATTCTTTCAAAGTTTCCTAAAAAGAAAAAGAACTACTAAACCCCTCTTGTTCATTCAATAAGTGATGCAGATGACATATTCGATGTGTATAAATTTAAAATTCCTCAAGGATGTGCAGGCAACTCCACCATCTTTGTCTCTCTTGATGTAGAGAAAGCATATGATCAAGTATGGCTTCCAGTCTCCTTTCCGAACTCCAGACCTATGCACTTCCAATTAACTTTGTCCACCGTTTTGCATCTTTCCTCTCCAATCGTCCATACTATGTCATTTTTAACGACACCATTTTCCGTAACTTCTAGCTTTTGTACACTCCTCATATGGTCAAACCACTTCCTCCCCTCTACTGCCTTTAGTATGCTGATGACACCGCTTTTCCTGGCCCTCTATCCTACACTCCAGAAGTCCACTTCAATCAGTTAACCTCCTAGTGTATCCAATGGGTCCTTAAGATTAACCCCTCCAAAACCCAGGCAATAATTACAGGACGCGCCGCCTGCACCTTCAGTCTCCATGACTTCTACCCATTTACGACTGTCCCATCCAGCTAACTAACACACTAAAATACCTTGGACTAACCTTCGACCAGCAACTAACGTGGAAACCTTACCTACTAAGCATCCAACAGGAAGCCCACTCTAGACTAAAACTACTAACCAGTATAATATGGGGACTATACCCCTGCACTGTCAATCATACTTACAAATCTCTGATCTGCCCCATCCTTTGCTCTGATAATGTTGCAAGTCTCCTCATATCCTCAAACGCATGCTCTCCACCTTACTTTCCACAGCCACTTACCTCCCCCCACATGGATCCTTTACCAGCTCATAAAATTCCCGCCTCTCCTCACACACACAGATCACTTCTGAATAACCTACACCATCCATAAACTCGAGTCCAACAATCCTATTGCGTCCGCTCTCCTTTCCAGTTCCACTGTGCTGCTGCGCCTCTACTTACACACCCCATCTACCCTTCACCTGCGCACCCTCCACATCTTCTCTCAAAGAAAATTAAACCATCTACGTCTCCTGGACCAAAAACTCAACCCCGACAGCTACCTGTCCTACCAACTCTGAATTCACCTTATCTTATCCACCGACCAAGGCCTCCCTCCTCCTCCCCCCCAGCCTTGTCGAGCCCCCTTTTCCTCTCCAGACTATAAATCCCAACACCAGTCCTCCACAGCCACCCTTGTCTCGTGATCACCTTCTTTTCATCTGCAATACACTGTCCTTCTCCAGTTTCAGTGAAAGTGCAATGGCTCGGTTTTTACTGGTGTTTTTCAGGTGTTTCTTTCCTCAAGTGTTTAGCGTTCTATAAGTGTTTCTCAAGTGTTTTTGACTGTGCTGTCTGTCCACATGTTTATCACTGCTTTTAGACAATTCCTGAGGACAGCATTATATTATTTATATTTCTCCCGTTCACATCACCTTTTCAATTAATTTTAAATTCATAGCATCCAAGTTAGCGTTAAGTTCCACAGGCTGTTGAACGGGTTATTATTTGTATCGTTGCCAGCCCCCCCCCCCCCCATTCGCCCACATGAGGCATGGGGAAATGAAAGCCGCGCGGGATTAGCCGAGTGGTCTGGAGCGCTGTAGTCATGGACTGTGCGGCTGATCCCGGCGGAGGTTCGAGTCCTCCCTCGGGCATGGGTGTGTGTGTTTGTCCTTAGGATAATTTAGGTTAAGTAGTGTGTAAGCTTAGGGACTGATGACCTTAGCAGTTAAGTCCCATAAGATTTCACACACATTTGAACATTTGGGAAATGAAATAATAATAAAGAAAAAAAGAGGATGTCCAGATACCGTTCATTAGGAGCGACCTGCAGCGCGCTTCGACCCTCTGCGATTGGAAGCATACTATGTTTTTTCTGTTTCAAATTATTTCCTAACGCGCTAGAGTTATTAGCATAGGTATGCTCTCTATACCGAGGCGAAAAATCTCTGCCTGCCTTACCAATGTAAAAGTTTCAGAGTCCCAACATCTTATCTTATACTCTCCAGATTTATGAAACGTATTTCATGGCTTCTGCCCTGCGTCGTGACTTTTATTAACGCATTAGCAATTTTTTCGCAAGGGGGCCACTCTGTGTAAGTGTTACATGTTTACCGTTTTCTTTCTGAGCAATAGATTTTTCCTTACTCATAGAATTAAGCAATTTACGAACGCTTTTGCCTTGTACCCATTAGCGACATACTCCTGCATAATCGTCTCCAATTCGTTGTGTCTAGTTTCCAGGCTCATATCAGCCTTCAGCAGTCTATGTGTAATAGAACGAAAATATGTCCATTTGTACATCGTAGGATGGCGTGAATCACTGTTAACGATGACGTCTGTGTACATCGGCTTACGAAAAATTTCGAAATCCTGCTTTGTCCCTTGTCTAATGATCGTGAGGTCTAAATAATTTATGGATTCTATAGTAAACCGAATTCTAGGATTATTGGTACTGAAATACCAACCGAAGTTGATAATCTCATCGTCATCACCTTCATATAAGGTAAATATGTCACCAGCATAACGATGGTACGACAAAATCTTAGATACAAAATGAGAATTGGAGGTAAAAAATTCACCTCCGAAATTATTAATAAAAATCTCTGCTAAAGTACCCGCCAAACAGTTACACATTACTAGATCTGTTGGCTGAGTGTAAAATTTATCATTGAGGGCAAAAGAATTAAAAGATAAGGATAGTTCCAATAATTTCATCAACTCTACAATTTAACTCAGTTGCTCTTGCTGTAACAAATTTTTAGATGTAGATGTAGAAGAAGTAAATATAACTAGTGTCTGTTGCAGAGGCATGCCCTGTATTTTGTCATGTAGCTTTGCACTTACGTTAGAATGTGGGATGGGTTGCTGTGATAGCGTTTTTTTTTTTTTTTTTTTGGTGTCTCCTTTGTTCCGACTGCTGCTACCAGCGTTGAATCGGCTTTGTTTTAGTTCAGCCATCTTATTCTGTGGGGCACTTTCGTTCCATTTTCGCGGTTTCCATGCAACTAGGGTTCCATGCAACTAGGGTCTGCAAAACAGACAGATATGGAAGGTGACAGGCAAGTCAATTTTTTTTTATTTTTTTTTTTTTTTTTTATGTGAGGTCCGCCACTTATGCAAAATACCGTTTATCTCAGTACCCAAACATGTTTCGGCACCACTGTGCGATCATCAGTGGGTTTTCGTTGTTATTTATTCTGCAATGTGAACATTTTTGTTAAATGATTATAAAATTATGTGCATTTTTAGTTCAAACAACAGATCATTTCTTTTTGTAAATACCTCTACATTTGGGGAGCATGAATTTTCTGGATCACTTTTGTGTTAATTATTACAGGTAGCTTGTCATATGCAACCAAACAATGTTGATGAGAAAGCCCCTTGCTGGGAGTTAACCTATCTTCTAGAATGTAATTTTGATTTTGCGATGTTTTCGCGCCTATTTTCGTATTTACTTACGTTTTCGTGTGGCAGCACTTCCATTCTCTGTATCGTGCTGAGATGTTGTGATGCATACTTAACTATAACAAGTATTTTCCACGAACAGCGTAGTAAAATGCTGGGACACGTAACAAACCACAATCACACTGTGTTCTGGCGTAGTGAAAAGCTGCATGGATTCGTTAAAGGTGAAAGAAAGGAAGTATGATGAACCTTACATCAATCTCTGTTTTGCTGTTTTAACGACTCACCTCTTTGCATGTTACGTCCGCCTGCTTGGTTGAGTGGTGAATGGTAACGTGTTTGCCTAGCATGCAGTGGGTCCAGTTTCAATTCCCGGACGTGTTGGAGATTTTTTCCGCTCATGGACTGGATGTTGTTTGTACTCATCATTCATAAATCACCACCCATAAGGAAGCCGCCCAGTGTGGCGTCACCTGAAATAAGACTTGCAACATGGCGGCCGAACTTCACTGTTTGGGGCCTCCAGGCCAACAACGCCACACGATCATTTCATATATATATATTTCATGTTATATAGCAAGCTGCTTCCAAATAGTTCCATCTGCACAGATACACCAACATTTAGAAACCGTACATCCCAACTGCAAAGACAAGAATGAAGAATTTTTTATACCCAAGAAAGAACAATTATTAAGAAGTCAAGAAACTGTGAAGTATGCGACTCGTGCTGTGAATGAAAAAGCCGCAAATGTATCGTATTTGGTCAGCTTTCCCATTGCACAAGCAGGAGAAGTGCACACTACAGCTGGGAATTTAATAAAACCATTGTGGTAGACGTGTACACTTGATGAAAAGTCTGCAACGGATCTTTCTACAGCGCCGTTTTTGAATGGCACTACTTTGCGTCGAATTAACGTTCTTGCAGGCTATATTAAACATCAGCTAGTTAGTTGCCTTCATCACCACAAATTTGTCTTGCAAATGGATGAGTTGACTGATGTTGCTGGACTGGCCAACTTGCTGTTAATAATTAAGACGATATCAGTATAAACATACACTGGGGGAAGCCTTGCTTAATTGTGCAAAATTACCAACTAACACAACCACAAAAGACATTTTTAACACGATTAACAAGGTTTTTGAAATAAATCATCTCAATTACAATGATTGCATTGACATATGTCCAAATGGCGCCACGGAAAATATTGATAAATAGCAGGAACAATATAACCAACAAAAAGTGAAGCACAAACTGTAGTTCTAGCAATTGTAGCCTGCATTGACAAGCACTCACGACAAGAAGACGCCACCAAATCTAAAACCGGTTCTTGATGAAGCATTTTAATGTGCTTGTACTCTGATTAAATTATGTTTTATATACTCCTTGAAAACGTTGTTATTATGTTTCACTGAAGTCTGTGTGGCGTAATATTGCTACTACTGATAAAACGTAGAAACAGTCTAGCAACGCTATGCAAGCCACATATGATCAATATCTTACGAATACATTAAAGGAAAACCAAATGCACTTTGATAAAATACTCGAGAAAATAAACGTGCTTTTAGTTGTCACTTTGCTTTTCAACACGCTAGGTCAAATATAATGTTCACTCTTGAATGAAAGTCTTCGTCCTTTAGACGTAGTACAGGCCAGGGCCTAATTCCACATAATGCCTTAAAATGACTGCCTGGTCCAGGACTCCAGCTTCGCCAGAAGACAAATTATTAAACAATCTGCGCAGGAAGTAACGCGCCTGTAAAGCAATAATGTAAATTTTAAATGTGCCGCGTAATGGCGGCGGGCCATAGCGCTCCAGCGATGTTTTCGCTCTGCAGCAGACAAGGGCGTAATTCTGGAAACTGGTATTATCTGAAACAGGTTTAACACTTCTATAAATAAAACTCAACTTACATTTTAACGTTTTATCTGTTTGACATGAGCTCGGTAAATTACATTACGTTACAAACACGGACAAGCAGTTTACGCAATAACGCTTCAGAAAACACACACACACACACACACACACACACACACACACACACACACACAGAGAGAGAGAGAGAGAGAGAGAGAGAACATTTACATATACACTGAATTGCCGAAGAAACTGGTACATCTGCCTAATATCGTGTAGGACACCCGCGATCATGCAAAGGTGGCGCAACACGACGTGGCATGGACACGGCTAATGTCTGAAGTAGAGCTGCAGGGAACTAACATCATGAATCCTTCAGAGCTGTCCATAAATCCGTAGGAGTACGAGGGGGTGGAGATCTCTTCTGAACAGCACATTGCAAAACATCACTGATATGCTCAATAATGTTCATGTCTGGGCGTTTGGTGGGCAACGGAAGGGTTTAAACTCAGAAGAGTGTTCCTAGAGCCACTCTGCAGCAATTCTGGACATGTGGAGTGTCGGTTTGTCCTGCTGGAGTTGCCAAAGTATGTCGGAATGCACAACGGACAAGAACGGATGTAGGTGGTCAGACAGGATGCTTACATACGTCTCAGAGTCGTATCTAGACGTATCAGGGGTTCCATATCACTCCAACTGCAAATGCTCTACATAATTACAATCCTCCACCAGCTTGAACAGTCCCCTGCTGACTTGCAGGGTCCATGGAGTCATGACGTTGTCTCCAAACCTCTACACGTCCATCCACTCGATACAATTTGAAACGACACTCCTCCGACCAGGCACATGTTTCCAGTCATCAACAGTCCAATGTCAATGTTGCTAAATGAACCCGTAAAAGCTTTGTATCGTGCAGTCATCAAGGGTACAGAAGTGGGCCTTTGGCTCCAAAAGCCCGTATGGATGATGTTTCGTTGAGTGGTTCGCATACTGACACTTGTTGATGGCCCAGAACTTAAATCTGCAGCAATTTGCGGAAGGGTTGTACTTCTGTCACATTGAACGATTCTCTTCAGTCGTCGTTCGTCCCGTTCTTGCAGGATCTTTCTCCGGCTGCAACGATGTCGGAGATTTAATGTTTTACCTGATTCGTGATATTCACGGTACACTCATGAATTAGTCGTACGGGAAAATCCCCGCTTCATCACTTTCTCGGATATGCTGCATCCCAACGCTCTTGTGCTGACTGTAACACCACGTCCAAACTCACCTAAATCTCGAAAACCTGCCATTGTAGCAACAGTAATCGATCTAACAACTGTGTCAGACACTTGTTGCCTTATATAGGTGTTGCTGACTGCAGTGCAATATTCTGCCTGTTTACATACAGTGCTATTACAAATGATTTCATAAATTCACTATAGCTCCATTCATTGACATATGGTCACGACACGCTACAGATACGTAGAAGAACTCATAAAGTTTTGTTCGGCTGAAGCCGCACTTCAGGTTTCTGCCGCCAGAGCGCTCGAGAGCGCAGTGAGACAAAATGGCGACAGGAGCCGAGAAAGCGTATGTCGTGTTTGAAATGCACTCACATCAGTCAGTCATAACAGTGCAACGACACTTCAGGACGAAGTTCAACAAAGATCCACCAACTGCTAACTCCATTCGGCGATGGTATGCGCAGTTTAAAGCTTCTGGATACCTCTGTAAGGGGAAATCAACGGGTCGGCCTGCAGTGAGCGAAGAAACGGTTGAACGCGTGTGGTCAAGTTTCACGCGTAGCCTGCGGAAGTCGACGAATAAAGCAAGCAGGGAGCTAAACGTACCACAGCCGACAGTTTGGAAAATCTTACGGAAAAGGCTAAAGCAGAAGCCTTACCGTTTACAATTGCTACAATCCCTGACACCCAATGACAAAGTCAAACGCTTTGAATTTTCGGCGCCGTTGCAAAAGCTCATGGAAGAGGATGCGTTCAGTGCGAAACTTGTTTTCAGTGATGAAGCAACATTTTTTCTTAATGGTGAAGTGAACAGACACAGTGTGCGAATCTGGGCGGTAGAGAATCCTCACGCATTCGTGCAGCAAATTCGCAGTTCACCAAAAGTTAACATGTTTTGTGCAATCTCACGGTTTAAAGTTTACGGCCCCTTTTTCTTCTGCGAAAAAAAACGTTACAGGACACGTGTATCTGGACATGCTGGAAAATTGGCTCATGCCACAACTGGAGACCGACAGCGCCGACTTCATCTTTCAACAGGATGGTGCTCCACCGCACTTCCATCATGAGGTTCGGCATTTCTTAAACAGGAGATTGGAAAACCGATGGATCGGTCGTGGTGGAGATCATGATCAGAAACTCATGTCATGGCCTCCACACTCTCCCGACTTAACCCCATGCGATTTCTTTCTGTGGGGTTATGTGAAAGATTCAGAGTTTAAACCTTCTCTACCAAGAAACTTGCCAGAACTGCGAGCTCGCATCAACGATGCTTTCGAACTCATTGATGGGGACATGCTGCGCCGAGTGTGGGAGGAACTTGATTATCGGATTGATGTCTGCCGAATCACTAAAGGGGCACATATCGAACACTTGTGAATGCCTAAAAAAACTTTTTGAGTTTTTGTATGTGTGTGCAAAGCATTGTGAAAATACCTCAAATAATAAAGTTATTGTAGAGCTGTGAAATCGCTTCAATCATTTGTAATAACCCTGTATCTCTGTAATTGAATACGCATGCCTATACCAGTTTCTTTGACGCTTCAGTGTATTAGTTGACTCTCCTAGGAATGACGCAGAACGCCCCTCTTGTAGCGCCCTCCGCTGGAGTTGGTTGATCATCATGGAGACCCTTTTACGCTTGCTAAATGAACCCGTAGCGAAACTCGCTGCACTTCTTCGTCTTCTCTATTTCCTTTATCATTCTTATCTGGTACGGGCCCCAGACTGGGGAGCAACATTCGAGTATCGGTTGAACGAGGGTTTTGTAAGCTACTACCTTTATTGATGAACTACATTTCTTGAGAATTCTTCCAATCAATCTCGATATGACATCTGCCTTTCCCGCAATGAGGTCGATACACTTTAAATAGCTCCGTATGCATATTTTATAGAAACAGCTGCCTGCAGTGATTGTTCTGCAATCGTGTAATCATAACACACTTTTTTTGTTAACGTATACGCAGTGCGTTACATCTGTTTATGTTGAAAGTCAATTGACGCTCCCTGAACCAGCAGCCCATCCTCTGCAGGTCTTCCTGCATTTCGCCACAATGTTCTAACGTTGCGACTTCTCTGTACCCAGCACCCTCATCCACGAAAGTCTCATGGAACTTTCGACGTTGTTTACGACATCATTTACACTACTGGTCATAAAAATTGCTACACCACGAAGATGACGTGCTACAGAAGGTCGGCGCCGGTGGAGACACCTACAACGTGCTGACATGAGGAAAGTTTCTGTGGTGTCACCGCCAGACACCACACTTGCTAGGTGGTAGCCTTTAAATCGGCCGCGGTCCGTAGTATACGTCGGACCCGCGTGTCACCACTATCAGTGATTGCAGACCGAGCGCCGCCACACGGCAGGTCTAGAGAGACTTCCTAGCACTCGCCCCAGTTGTACAACCGACTTTGCTAGCGATGGTTCACTGACAACATACGCTCTCATTTGCCGAGACGATAGTTAGCATAGCCTTCAGCTACGTCATTTGCTACGACCTAGCAAGGCGCCATGTTCAGTTACTATTGATATTGTAAATAATGTACAGACAAGAGCTACGTTCAACATTAATGGATTAAAGTTAAGTATTCTACCAGTTACCTCCTTTTTTCTAAGTTCTAATTTCCTTGTCCTGTTCCAGACCTCACGCCAGCCTGCGTGAGCTTAAACGCGTGCCTTTCGGCTTCCTCTCAATTTAGTGGGTTGGTCTCCTGCCAATCCACAACAGTTTCCAACTGATTTCTCATACACAAACAGCAGTTTATCTGGCGTTGCCTTTTGAAACGTTGTTGTGATGCCTCGTGTAAGGAGGACAAATGCGTACCATCACGTTTCCGACTTTGATAAAGGTCAGATTGTAGCATATCGCGATTGCGGTTTATCGTATCGCGACATTGCTGCTCGTGTTGGTCGAGATCCAATGACCAATAGCAGAATATGGACTCTGTGGGTTCAGGAGGGTAATACGGAACGCCGTGCTGGATTCCAACGGCCTCGTATCTCTAGCAGTCGAGGTGACAGGCATCTTATCCGCATGGCTGTCGGAGACCATGGCTGTGGTTACCCTTGACGTTGCATCACAGACAGGAGCGCCCGCGATGGTGTACTCGACGACGAACCTGGGTGCACGAATCGCAAAACGTCATTTTTTCGGATGAATCCAGGTTCTGTTTACAGCATCATAGAGGTCGCATCCGTGTTTGGCGACATCGCGCTGAACGCACACTGGAAGCGTGTATTCGTCATCGCCATGCTGTTGTATCACCCAGCGTGATGGTATGGGGTGCCATTGGTTACACGTCTCGGTCACATCTTGTTCGCATTAACGGCACTTTGAACAGTGGACGTTACATTTCAGATGTGTTACGACCCGTGGCTCTACCCTTCATTCGATCCCTGCGAAACCCTACATTTCAGCAGGATAATGTACGACCGCATGTTGCAGGTCCTATACGGGGCTTTCTGGATATAGAAAATGTTCGACTGCTGCCCTGGCCAGCACATTCTCCAGATTACTCACCAATTGAAAACTTCTGGTCAATGGTGGCCGAGCAACTGGCTCATCACAATACTCCAGTCACTACTCTTGATGAACTGTGGTATCGTGTTGAAGCTGCATGGGCAGCTGTACCTGTACACGCCATCCAACCTCTGTTTGACTCAATGCCCAGGCGTATGAAGGCCGTTATTACGGCCAGAGGTGGTTGTTCTGGGTACTGATTTCTCAGGATCTGTGCACCCAAATTGCGTGAAAATGTCATCACATGTCAGTTCTAGTATAATATATTTGTCTAATGAATACCCGTTTATCATCTGCATTTCTTTTTGGTGTAGCAATTTTAATGGCCAGTAGTGTATATATACAGGGTGTTCAAAACAAGTGTCGAATACTTTGAGAAGTGGTAGTGCTCATCGAAACAACAAAAATAAGTCCAGTAGGTCCGCAGCTCGTGGTCGTGTGGTAGCGTTCTCGCTTCCCACGTCCGGGTTCCCGGGTTCGATTCCCGGCGGGGTCAGGCATTTTCTCTGCCTCGTGATGACTGGGTGTTGTGTGATGTCCTTAGGTTAGTTAGGTTTAAGTAGTTCTAAGTTCTAATGGACTGATGACCATAGATGTTAAGTCCCATAGTGCTCAGAGCCATTTTTTAAGTCCAGTAAACGTCGGTCGGGAAACGCGGACTTCCCGAGATAAACACATGTTTATAGGAAGTGTTGCGCGACGCTTGCATGCCGATATTACCGTAGTCGTTACATTGGCGCCCCATCGAATGTCTCGACAAGGTATTGTGTCTCACTCACAGTACTCTACCTACCTGCAGTCAGTTCTGGGGTTCGAGTCGTGTTGTAGGCTGCGTTAGTTTTCGTCGTGTTTGTGTGCCTTATTGTACAGTACTGTCAATCCTGGGTACAAATAATGGTGTTTTACCTTCTTCCGAACGCGGATTCGCTTATGTGTTTACTGTTATTGCGCTGTTTGCACGTACAAATAGTGTAGTACAATTCCATTTTCTCTCTTCCAGCACTTGTTAGCAATGGAAGCCTAACGGTCGACAAGTGAAATGCCATATATGATATTCTGCTATGGTTTGGGAAATGGGCGTTGTCAGCGAGCGAACAATAACGAAAATTAATAGTTTAAAAAACAAAGACAATAATGTTGTATTTGAAAAATAAACGATATCATTTTACTTACAAGTGTTCATCTGCGGCCTTCAACCGATTTATACACTGAAACGCCAAAGAAACTGGCATAGGAATGCGTATTCATGTACAGAGATACATAAACAGGTAGAATACGGCGCTGCGGTCGGCAACGCCTATATCAGGCAACAAGTGTCTGTCACAGTCGTTAGATCGGTTACTGTTGCTACAATAGCAGGTTATCGAGATTTAGGTGAATAGTCGGCGCACGAACGATGGGACACACCATTTCCGATGTAGCGATGAAATGGTGATTTTCCCGTACGACCATTTCACGAGTGTGCCTTAAATATTATGAATCTGGTAAAACATAAAATATCCGACATCGCTGCAGCCGGGAAAAGATCCTACAAGAACGGGACCAATAATGACAGAAGAGAATCGTTCATTGTCACAGATGTGCAACGCTTTCGCAAATTGCTGCAGATTTCAGTGCTGGGCCATCAACAAGCGTCAGTGTGCAAACCATTCAACGAAACATTAGGTATCGATATGGGCTTTCGGAGCCGAAGCCCACTCACGTACCCTTGACGACTGCACGACACAAAGCTTTACGCCTTGCCTAGGCCCGTCAACACCGAGATTGAACTGTTGATAATTGGAAACATGTTGCCTGGTCGGATGACTCTCGTTTCAAATTGTATCGAGTGGATGGACGTGTAGAGGTTTGGAGACCCCTGCCTGTCAGCAGGGGACTGTTCAAGCTTGTGGAGGACTGTAATTATGTAGGGCGTTTGCAGATGGAGTGATATGGAACCCCTGATACGTCTAGATACGTCTAGATACGACTCTGGCACGTACGTAAGCATCCTGTCCGATCACCTACATCCATTCCTGTCCGTTGTGCATTCCGACATACTTGGCCAATTTCAGCAGGACAATCCGACACTCCACATGTCCAGAATTGCTGCTGAATGGCTCCAGGAACACTCTTCTGAGTTTAAACCCTTCCGTTGTCCACAAAACGCCCAGACATGAACATTATTGAGCATATCAGTGATGCCTTGCAACGTGCTGTTCAGAAGAGATCTCCACCCCCTCTTACTCTTCTGGATTCGTGGTGTCAATTCCCTTCAGCGTTACTTCAGACATTAGTCGAGTCCATGCCACGTCATGTTGCGGCACTTTTGCGTGCTTTCAGGGGCCCTGCACTATATTAGGCAGATGTACCAGTTTCTTTGGCTTTTCAGTTTGTATTGCTTTCTTCTGGGTATATCTCACACAAAGACCACGAAGATAAAATTGGACAGATTCGAGCTCTTGCAGGTGCTTACCAGCATTCGTTCCTCCAGCGAACTATTCTCGATTGGAACAGGAAAGAGGGGGGGGGGGGGGGGGGGATCTTCCGGATGAACCACCTTTAAACTTTTGATGCAAGTTTTTGTTGCAACACCTTTAAGCCAACGCTCCAGTCAAAATTAAAAGCACAAGCATAGCAAGCCACAGGAACTTACATCAAAGGTTTGTCATATGCCGCTAGTTAGAAACAGCGCAGTGCGCTCCAGCTATGGGGCACAAATGGAGTAGAGCAACACATATTAAAGAAACCATTACAGCATAAATGAAAACAGTTATAACAAAAGACCATGCTTAACAACAGAAGTATAAAAATGGTAACAATTTAAATATACAGGAAATGCTGCAAAATGATACTGCAGTTGATAAGAGCCATCTGTCCAGTGCAGATAGCATTAAAGTGCTCAGAATGAACAGAATTAACATAGTAGGAATAATAGTTATGGCATAGAACAAAAACAATTAAAAGAAGAGAAAAACAATGTTTTTTCTTTGTGGAGAATAGTAAGAAAGGTTATAGGCTTAATATTCTTTTACAGTGTCTGTGTAGTTCAATGCAAATGTCCTTCAGACAAGCATTATGCAGGTATGTCTGAAGCACATTTGCATCCAACTACACACATGCTGTAAAATATAGACACTGCAATAACTGTATTTCATGCCAAAGCAAAGGCAATCTGGTGAGAATAACATTATCTCATCCTGCGTGGGAACCACACAATATGCAAGCAGTATGGGATGAGACACTAGGACATATGGAAGTTTGGATCAGTCCTGGAGGTGTGTTCAGATAGCCAAAGTGGTTAAGACAATTTATCAAGACAAGTGGGGAATCCAGGTTTGAGTTTTGTTACAGCACAAATTTCCATGTGTTTCTAGCAAATGAAACAGATTCACAGTTTCTGAACACCTATCAGATACACCTTGACTGTCACCTTCCCCCTGTTGTGTACACCAGCTGCCCTGCTTGGAAAGCTTGTTGTTGACAGGCTGACATGAGGACATTTGTTTACTATCACCAAGTTCCACATCTTGTTTGTTTTCCTTACTTGCAAGGCTTGTTTCTATTCACTGGGGAACCTGGAAGTAGGCAATATGTGCAGAAGGTGAGGGCATGAATTCAAGGTGTTGTTCCAATAACTTATTGACATCTTGTCATGGAGTCACTGGCAGTTTTATTAACCAATACTGTGTCAGATGCCATGAACATATCATGAATGAACCTGAACCACATAAGAGTTAGGGGGGTTTTGGGAGGCTACCAAGGTTTCATCTAGATGGCCCATAAACAGGTTGGCTTAAGATGGTGAGATGTAGATGCCCCTAGCTATGTTGTGTATTTGTTTATATACCTTCCCCTCACAGGAGAAGTAGTTGTATGTGAGGATACAGTTGGTAAGGTACATGAGGCAGTGGGTTTTGAGTCAAAAGAAAGGGACATGAGAAGGATGGTGCAGCCAAGCCAGAGGTAAGTAATTCCTGGAAGATGTCCAGGGGTTTGTTAGGTGGGATGGGGCAGAGGAGGGGGATGGAGGTTGGGGGGAGGATCATTTTTAGATGGTGATATGAACTGCAAGAGCTAAAGTTGAATGCAAAGATTAGGTTGCCATTGATTGGAAGGATTGGCAACAAAGAAATGTTGCCACTGTATGAATTGGGAGAAGCAGAGTACATTTTGACAAGTGCAGCATGGTTAAACCTGAGTGTTGGATTGAAGGTGAGGCTTTTGAATAGGGTTGAGATTTCTGTAGAGTTGAAGTTTTTGGTGGAAAGATTAACAACATTGCTTTGGCTTTGTTTGGGTTCTTGAATTAGTGGAGTAGTGTGATGGAGTTTTAGAGGATTTGGCAAACTTAAAATCTCAGCAAGGAAAGGTCTGGTTGCTTTAAAGAGTTGGCAACAGTGTTTACTTTGGGTAGCTGCTCTACAGTGGTGTCTGGAGTGTTCTTCCAAGTGTTGCACAGGAGTGATTTCACCTAGATCCCTACTCGTTATGGTTCATGTCACCTCCCTATAAACCAACATCATTCATACCCAAGGACTTGCCACTATCAAACACTATCTCTTCCAAAGTTCTTCTGACTCCAAACCCACTACCTCATACCTGGTATATCTTACCAACTATATCCTCACAAACAACTTCTGCGCTGAGGGGAGTATATAAAAAAAACCACAACACAGCTATAGGCATCCTAAGCCAACCTGTTTATGGGCAATCTAGATGAAACCTCCCTTGTGATTCTTGAGTTTCTCCCGGCGTATTTGATAATCAAAATATCCACGGGAATGCTGCCGGTCTATAGTGTCCAACGGGCCCGTTGGACACTATAGACCGGCAGCATACCCGTGGATATTTTGAAACCTCCCTTGTCTACCGAAACTCCATACCCCTTGTCTTGGTCAGGTTCAATGACAATATCTTCACGATATAGACCCAGGGCCAAGACACCCTCTCCTCATTTCTCGAAAAACTCAACACCTTCTCTCCTATCTTTTTCACCCCATCCTTCTCAACCCAACATGACATTTTTCTCGACAATATCTCCATCTCTCTGTTGGCTCCACCCACACCTCTCTCCACATTAAACTCACAAACCACGAATGATACATGCATTTGGGCAACTTTCACCACTTGCACATATAAAAATTGCTTTCATACAGCTTGCCCACGTGTGCATGGCATGATTGTTGTGACAAGAATTCCTTCATTGAGTATGCTAAGGTCTCACAAAGGCCTTCAAAGGCAGGCAGTACCCCCCTTCCCCCCCCCCCCCCCCCCCCCCATCAAATCTAGTCTGCAAACACATTTACATGCAACATCCTCATACTCTTCTAATCCTCCCACAACTCCCAAGAATCAGCTGCAAGGAGCACCCTTGTAGTGTAGCATATCACTTTGGTATGATGTGTTGCATAAGCATTTTACAAACTGAGAAATGATCATGTTACCACTATTTTAAGTTTATTTTTGTATTGAATTAGTATAGCCTACTGTTTGAAAGTATGGTTTATTTGTGTGCATGAATTATGAAATGGATGGATGCAACATATATACAAACCAGGGTGATGATAAATGTTGTACCATGTTTGCAGTACATGCTGGTTGGGTGGTTTATTCTGAGTCATTGGGTTGTGCCTTAAAGATATGGTGCATGCCATGGAGGAAGAGTGGCCATGACAATGCCTATGATGTCATGGGGACAAGATTGTTACATACTTCCTCAACTGGAAAAAAAACACTTGTTTTTAAATGTAGTCGCATGAGTAGGAATAAAATGACAATGCTTTGATTAATGTTAACATTAATCATGTATACATATTCTGATCTATGGAACATGTAACTAATTAAATATTAAATAAGAAAGACAATTTTTGTACCTAGTAATTATCAACATTATTGTGATGTTCCAAATAAGGACAAAACCTTGTAATGCACGGTCACTGTAAAGAAGAGTGGAATGTAGGATATACTGTATATGAAATGAATTATATTTATTTGGAGAATTGAGTCTTGGATCCGTATTCTTAACTTCCAGCATTAATTGCACACTCTGAGAAATGAAATTCAATCATAAGATATTGGCAAATGTGCAGAAACATCAAATCCCGATCAGACGTCACTTTGTCACCCAGCAGAACAAGAGTGTGGCAACTGACGACAATGACCCAGAACAAATATGTATGGCAATAAATAAAATTGATAAGGAACAAGAGAAGTAACCAGAAATTTGATACTTTGAAGAGAATTAGTGATTCTTGAATATGAAGATTTGCTGAAGCTGGTACCTGTTGCCCGTAGCAACAAATGTCAACAGCCATAATTACGTTGCAGTACAAAATCAATTTATAGACAATTATCAAATCCTTTGAGCACAATTATGATGGAGAAAAAAATAACCTTCCATGAACAGGAAGATGTTTGACATTTACAGAGGGCTTCAATTCTATTAAACTCTCAATGAGTCTACAACAGTCACCGCAGTTCGCAGGTGTAGTTTGTCAACCTGCAGTGGTGGCAATGCCTATGGCACACTCACTTGGGTGATGCAGCACTATCTACACACTTGTCCAGCTTCTTGTCAACATCTGGTCACTGCGAGATTCTGTTGAGCTGTATAAAATCTAGGATGATTAGTGTCCAAAAGTTTTTTTGGTGCTGGTGTTTGTGTTGTGGCATAAGGTGTAAGTGATTTTGCAACCAAGGGTTTTTTGGTATACTACAGCTGCATGTTACAGTATTAAGCTGAGTTTAATTAAAGAAATGTTATTATAGATGTTGAGTGCCCATGACGATGAGAAGAATGGATGTGTATGTGTCAGCTTGGTTCAGAACATTTAGTGTGCAACTGAGAAATAACATAAAATAGTTAACTGGCAGTATAGAGAAGACTAAATCAGAATTAAAAATGAGATATGAACAGCATTAATTAATATCACAACTCCAGATGACACTTTCCATGTTAACAGAGAGGGACTGTAACTGATTTAGTCAATCACAAACTACATGAAAAGATTGAATCATCTCTAAATACCCCTCATTTGATAAAGAAACAGAACAGAGAATGAATCACAGAAAATTGGGGGGAATTAACTAAGACTAAGAGGAAATTAAATCGGGTGATGCTGAGGGGATTAGATTAGGAAATGAGGCACTTAAAGTAGTAAAGGAGTTTTGCTATTTAGGGAGTAAAATAACTGATGATGGTTGAAGTAGAGAGGATATAAAATGCAGACTGGCAATGGCAAGGAAATCGTTTCTGAAGAAGAGAAATTTGTTAACATCGAGTATAGATTTAAGTGTCAGGAAGTCGTTTCTGAAATTATTTGTATGGAGTGTAGCCATGTATGGAAGTGGAACATGGACGATAACCAGTTTGGACAAGAAGAGAATAGAAGCTTTCGAAATGTGGTGCTACAGAAGAATGCTGAAGATAAGGTGGGTAGATCACATAACTAATGATGAAGTATTGAATACAATTGGGGAGAAGAGGAGTTTGTGGCACAACTTGACCAGAAGAAGGGATCGGTTGGTAGGACATGTTCTGAGGCATCAAGGGATCACCAATTTAGTATTGGAGGGCAGCGTGGAGGGTAAAAATCATAGAGGGAGACCAAGAGATGAATACACTAAGCAGATTCAGAAGGATGTAGGTTGCAGTAGGTACTGGGAGATGAAGAAGCTTGCACAGGATAGAGTAGCATGGAGAGCTGCATCAAACCAGTCTCAGGACTGAAGACCACAACGACAACAACAACAACAACAAGAGGAAATTAAATAAAAGAAAGTTTAGTAGAAATAAGTGAACCATCACCCGAGCTGATAGAGGAGATGTATTAGGAAATGGTACTAGACCATCTAAACAATTTCTGAAATTTAAGCCAGGTGGGAAGGTTCACCTCATGTATTTTTAAGATTATTACTAAATCTTGACCCAAGTGATGTGATGATGCAAGGAGGATTGATTTTGCATTAATTTATTTATAGAGTGACATGGTGGAGTTGGGAAATGCTCATGCTGAAGAAATTACATCTTGGATCAATTTTCAGGAAAAGTTTCAAAACAACTACTGGCCTCCTAATACTCAAGACAAATTGGCACTTGAGTATCTTGACACATTGTAAAAATAGTTGGGAAGCATGCTTAAGAGTAATTTATGTTCCTGATCTTGGAGGATGGTAGAGGCATCCTAGAGCATTACTAATGCAATCTCTCCCATAATCTGGTGCAAGACTACGGAAACTTCCATTTAATGAATAAGATTTTACAATTGTTTTTAATTATGTTTGTGATTTTATTACATTATTGATGTATGCCTAGGGCAATATAGATGTGTTCTGTATTTGTTTTATTTTATATGAGGAATTGTATTCAGATGAGTTTGAATTGCGTTTCTGACTGTGTAAACCCCAAACATTCTGAAGCCAGGACCAGAAACTAGGGCATGCAATGTAATGTTATATAGATGTGATCAAAAGATGTGTGTCTTAAGCAACATCCCTCAGATAAATTCATATTCCATGTGAATTCAGTGTGATGACATCCACTGTATCGAGTTATCTGTTATATTTCTTCAGCTTTAGATTTCTGTATAGCAGTCTCTTAATTCTTTCTCTGTCTCCTTTAGAACTGTAGTTACTCTTGACAGTCCTATACTTCATGACTGACAGCCAGCAAATAGGCTGCAGAACACTGAAGATATTTTTTTCCCATATGGAGCTGCATGTTAGCTCAGTTACTTTTGTAAGGTGGAGTCAATGGGGATATATCCTTAGCTATCAAGTATAAAAATGATGAGCTAATATCCAGGTGTGATTGGTGATCAATATAACAGGATGGCATTGGATGAAACATACAATAGGAGAGCATTCAGAGTTACAGTAATGAGTGACTATGTATAGAGGAGTAAAATAAATACAGTATACAAGACAGATTAAAAACCAGGTATGAATATAGGCTACACTAAAATTAGGCTACTTTGATATATGTGTATAGAAGGAGAAGGTAGAGTTGTAAATGTTTTTAACAGGATATTGTACCCTAATCAGTACATATGCCTGGCATGTTGGTAAGGACAAGTGGACCTAAAGGAATAGGTTGACATACACCTGAGAGAAAAAGGAAGATACATAAATAGGGACACTATCACTGTGGAAAAGCATAAGATTGTGTCAAGAGTGAGTGTCTGGAAAGAGGTGTGTCTTGATGATTACTACTTAATCTAGTACCATTACTTTCAAGGTTCATCAAAAGTAGCAAATTAGATAAATTTATCTGAGTTTGTTAATCTGTTCCATATGCTGATTTAATGATGACATATTAAAGAGACAAATGCCTGAGTACTGTTTGCTAATCTTCAGGTTTGGAAAGACAGATAACTGACTATAGAATGCCCAACAACAAATGTTTGTTAATTGTTAAAATATGTAACTTCCCTGGTTCAGGTGGCAGTTTTATGACTGTGGAAAATGTCTGCTCAGGAAACTGGCCTCATAATAAGAGAGGTTCTGTTCTCTGTAACAACTATACAAGACAATATCCAACGTAGCCCTGTAAGTTTTGCAGAATTTCATATACTGTTCCTAAAAAGTAGTGTTAATTCAGTTTACTAAAAGTTTGCCTTGCCAGAGGTGTAGCACACACACAGTGGTTTCCAAACATGTTATGAGCATGGCTGGAAAAGCATGAGTTCTGGAAGAAATCTATTTTATTAAATGAAATACAGACAATTAGACAAAATGGCTAGTGGACTTAGATCCTCTAAACAAGATCCTGTAAACTGTAAAACAGTTTAATGATCTGGATTGGTAAAAAATACTTGTTATCTGGGGTCCCATATCCATAGTAAAAAAATGATTACCTGGTAGCAATTATATGAAACTTGATCAAAGTGAAGTTGAAGCAAATAAATGCTTATGATGATTGAGTGTTATATTCCATTGCGGGGCATTCCACATGTAACAGACATGAATAAATATGTTTCTTACAAAGCGTGATGCAATTACAACTGTGATTATATATAAAATAGACACAAGATACTGATACTTGTAGCTGAGAGGGTTAAAACTAGTTTTGAACTTCAAATCTTTTTTCATTTTATATAGTGACGTATGTGTTGCACAAGCATTTTTCAAAGCAACAAAAGACAGTAGCCACTATAAAAAATTAATTTCATAATGAATTAATGTAGCCTTCTGTCTGGATGTATGTTTCACTTTTGTAATTGTATTATGAAATGGGTGGATGCAGCATACCTGCAAAACTGGAATGACAATACACAGCATACTGCATTTGTGTTACCTGCAAATAGGGCACTTTGGTCCACGTTGTCAGGTCCAGCCTTGGAGATATGATGCAAACTGTGGAGAAGGAGTGGCTGTGACAATGTCTTGGATGTCATGGGGACAAGAGAAAACTTGTTATACACTTACTCAATTGGAATCTGTTAAATAAGATAGACCATTTTTGGGCTTAGTCCTTATTAATGTAACTATGATGTTTTGAATAAGGAAGAAACCTTGTAATACATGGTCATTGTTAACAAGAGTACAATATACATTGTTTATAAGAAGGATTGTATTTATTTGAAGAATTGGAGGTTGGATTTGTACTCTCTAGCTTCCAGCAGTAACTGCAGCACTTCGAGATATGAAGTTCTGTCAGACGATATTGATGAGTGTGCACAAATAATAAGGTGAGCAAGATTGAATAATAGAATTCTATGAGTGTATCCAGATTATGCTTTACTTCATGACCCACCATCACAGTAAAGAACCAGTGGAACAGTGCACCTTATATCACCTGAACTGGAGCAACTGAACCATACCCTTCACCAGGACTCTGACTGTCTATCATCATGCTAAGAAATAATGGACATCTGACTCAAGATCCTCCCTACCCCCCTTAGAGTGGTATTCTGTCACCCATTCATCCTACACAACATCCTGATCCATCCTTATGCCCCTCCCACTCCCAACCCCTTGCCACAACAGTCACATCCCAGTCGAAGATGCAGTTGCAAGACTGCCCAGTTCATCCACCCAGCATATCCTACTCCAGTCCCACTCAAGCTTAGCCATTCCAGCAGATGCAGCGCCTCTTGTGAAAGCAGCCACATCATATACCAGCTGTCCTGTAAGGACTGCACCGTACTTTATGTGGGCATGACTAATGGTCAAGCACAATTTTTTCAAGTTTACTTTGTGAGAGATGTTGAGATGGAAAATGATAGGCAGTGTCAAATTATTCAGGGAGCTGAACATGCGACTTTGCTGAAAATACAAGAAGTTCTGCACAATCACAATGTGTTGCACAAGTTTAAAACAGTGATTGAGAGCACATTCGACAAGAGCTGCTGGGTGGTGATACACGCAGATCATGTGCGAAGTGGGCAGCATGTGCGCCACTACAATGCACCAGATGCAGCTAAGGTCGCAGGCTTCAACCCACCACCCCAAGGGACATCATCCTGCACAAGCATGATGATTTTCTTGCCAAGATTGCGGACATGCACCACATCTACAGTGCTCTACAGTATCCATTTATGTTTTGAAAAGGGCAAGAATGATATCATTTCAGAGCTCTCAAACGAATCTGGTGATTGGTCAACTGAACAAAAAAAAAAATGGCATGCATGGATTTCTATGCATCTAAGACAGGCTGTTCCAACCGAGCTCCAGGGAGCTGGAGCGCTCACTGCGACAGCTCGGAGCCCGTGTGGAGGGGGAAAGCGAACTCACTGCCCTCTGGCCGCATGCAGCCACAACTGATGCAATAATCCGTGTTCAATGACAGCTATGACTACCCGCGGGAGCCCTGTACCTCTATTGGAGGATACTTTTCTATTCATTGAGAGGGATGGTCGTCCTCAGTGTCTTGTATGTCATAAGTATTTAATTCTGCGAAGAGGTACAATATACAACGACATTATGCACGTCTTCACGCAGCGTACTACGACCAGGTAGGAGGAGTTGCACGCAGAGAACTGGTAGCCAGGCTTAAGAACAACATCAGGAGACGTAAGATTAAAAACAGTTTCGTAATACAGAGGGTATCAAAATGTGCAACATAGTTTGTGTTCTGTAATGCGTTTATAATTTTCAGGTGAATGAGAACGGAGAAAACACTACTGAATCTGCAATTCGAGCACGCTACAGGGTCGCTCACATCATTGCGACGAGTGGCAAGCCATTTTCGGTGGGACCACTCGTAAAATCGTGCATGGTAGCAGTCGCAGAATGTTTGTTTCCAAGGGAGGTACAGGCAATTGAAGGGGTTTGCCTGTCGAAGCAAACAATGTCTCGTCGAATCCTGGACATGGCAGCGGATTTGAGACACAGCTCAGGAAAAAGGCGGAGAGCTGTGTTGCATTTTCGCTAGCGCTTGACGAAAGCACCCACACATCGGACTGTGCTCAGCTTACAGTCTTTGAGCGTGGTGTCGACATGGAGCTGCAAGTAACTGAAGAACTCTTGGATGTGGTACCACTCAATTACACGGCAACAGGACGTGACATTTTTGAAGCTGTTTGTTAATCAGTGGACAATATGGATTTGCCATGGGATAAGCTCCATTCTGTAGCGACAGACGGTGCACCATAAATGATCGGACGTCACAAAGGTTTTGCTTCTCGTTTGAAAAATAAGCTCAGGGACGAATTCGGGAAAGACATTTTGACTCTTCATTGTTTTAGCACCAAGAGACATTGTGTGCTAAAACAGTAGAGCAAGGTGGCGTAATGAAAGATGTCGTGACATGTGTGAATTTTAGTGGCATCACTGTATGAATCATCGCCAATTCAAAGGATTCCTGAAAGATATGGAAGCGGAGTATGGGGATATACCATACCACAGTACTGTTCGTTGGCTGAGTCGGGGAAAAGCTCTTGATGTTTTCTTTGCCATTCGTGAGGAAATATCCATTTATCTCGAAATGAAAGGGGAAGAATTGTGTTATCTGAAAGATATAAAATGGATATCAGACTTGGCGTTCCTAGCTGACATAACTATGCATCTGAATAATTTAAATCTGTCATTTCAGGGCATTGACATGCACGACCAGATCAAAGCGTTCATGGAAAAGTTACGTTTGTTTGAGAGGCAGATGACTAATGGACATTTAATGTTCTTCAGTGGTCTTGCTTCTTTAAAACTACCTGAAGGAACTACTTTCGGCGATTACCAAACAAAGTTAAAGCAGCTCATCACGTCGTTTGAAACACGATTCCAAGACCTCACTAGTTTGGAAATAGAACTTAAGGTGTTCAGCACTCCGTTTTAAGTTTCCCCCGATGACTTGTCATCGTCACTTCAATTCGAGATTATTGATTTGCAAAATTCAACTTTGTTGAAAGAGGAGTACTACAACACGTTGGATTTGTCACGATGGTATCATTCATTACAGCAAGAAACATTTCCCAAGCTTCACAACAATGCTGCCCAGATCTCCTTATTGTTGTGAGCAGCTGTTGTCATCAATGAAAAGAGTAAACAGTAAGGAACGATCGTTTCTTCAGGATGCAACAATGAAGGCCATTCTCTGCATTGACGCTGCGAACACTTTGACGCCTGATATTTCCAATCTTGTAATGAAAACACGTCAAGCTACAAAGGCCCAATAAATTTAGTATGCAATTTCTTGTGAGACAGTTGTTTCTTATTTATTTCCTGAACATCGTATTTCCTGGTGTAGCATGTCACCACGTCTTAGCAGCTAAGAGTATGAGGTTGTCGATCTTGTAAGACGCAGCTGGCACATTAAAAAGCTTGCCTTGCCACCTGCCTCGGCCAGCCGTGTCATGTACCGGCGTGCTGGCCCACTTGAATGGCCACAGCGAGCGACACGGCTCCCTGGAGCAGGGAGCGCTCCGCGGCTCACCACGGAGCCGACAAGCTGGAACAGCCTGATCGAAGACATGTAGAGCTAAACCAACACAAGCTGCATGTAGAGAATTACATCCACCTGCAAGATGCGATTGCAAACAATGGCAATGTGAATCTGAACAACTTAGGTCAGATGGTCATCCTCCCACTGTCATTCGTGAACAGTACAAGGAACTTACACAAATATACCCAAATATACCCAATATATACATCTGCAACTAAGATCAGCCACACTTGTTCATCACCTTCCTGTGCAACACAGCTTGGACCAAGGTCGGGGAAGAACTGTTGGATAGGCAGCAAAAGCTGGTGGTCCTCCTCACAGAAGGGATCATTTTGCGACAGGTGCAGTGCTTCTTGTATTCCACTGGGTGGCAAAAACGTAGCTTGCCACATACACACTTGCTGCTGTGGTTAAAACAGAAACTGCTGCCAAACCAAATCGATCAGGTGATATCAGCAGAGCTGCCCGACCCCAAGGCGGACAGCTATATGACACAGTCCTTAAGAGCCTAATCCACCATCCTTGCAGAGTGCTGAACCATACATCACTGTTCATGAAGGATGGGAAATGCATCAAAAAGTATCCTCGGGACCTGTTAAAAGAGACCCACACACTCTAGAGTGAATATCCATTGCACAGGCAGGGGAGTTACCTCATAGTCTTGGATGTTATTGAATTTAGCATATGTTAAAATTCAGGAGAAAATAATAAACACGTATTTTTTTTGTTTTCTCCAAAAAATTCCTGCCCCAAGATACAGGTCTCCAAAGATGACACTGCAAACATCATTTTGAAGATGCAAATTTTGAAAAAAATTTTTAAATGCTATATCTCTGTAACAGTTCTAGATATTTTGTTAGAGGTTTTTTATTTGAAAGATAATTGTTTTATGATTACAATCGTCCTCCATTTGGACATATCTGCCAAAGTTCTTTTACAGTTGCCTTTTGAATTTTTTTATAATTTACAGAAAAAATCTTTTTTTCAAAAACACCAATCCAGAAAAGTTAGATTTTTTTCTGTTGATACTCTGTAAAGGAAAGCTTCCACTTGGACAGGTTTTATTTTAAAAAATCATTTTTTTAACTTTCAAGGGTAATGTATGTCTTCATTGAAGTTGTTTCTTACTAATTTCTTTGTTACAATGTTTATTTCTATTGTCTTTGTTGAAGTTATTTCTTATCACTTTCTTTGTTGCAGTTATTTGTTACTTGCATTGTTGCAGTTCTTACACTTTGTTGTAGTTTCTTGTCAGTTTCTTTGTAGTAGTTGTTCATTGCAGGTTTCTGTACTGTAGTTGATTGGTGCTAATTTGTTTACTGAAGAGGCTTCTAAGAAATCTGAGACCATCCAGGGAGTTCAGTGTTTTCGTGAAGAATTTGCCAGTTGACACAGTTGCTGTGTGTTTTGTGAAAAGGACTGTTTGAAATGTCTTCTGAATGGGGCCACAGGAGAGTGAAGTGTTCTGACTACTTGCATATCCATAAAAAGAGTGATTTATAAGACAAACAAAAAAAACAGACATTGTTCAGGTTGGGAATAAGTGTTCTCGTTTGAAGACTCTGTTTCAAAGTGAAGATGTTCCCAGTGATGACTTTTTGTGTTCTAAATGTTTAGACAGAATAACAACAATGATAGTATCTGAACAAGGTGAAGCCTCTCATGGTGCAGATTTTGCATCAATAGAGGAAGAATTAAATACCCTGAATCAGTCAACTACAGAGGTAGTCGTTAGTTCTGTTAAGAAACCATCATGGTCAGTGATGTCGAGTCAGAAAGGGCGGAGAAATTACTAAAGCTATGGATGAACATACTACAGCAAAACTGACCACACTCTTCAAAGTAGAAATTCCATCTTCAGAAGAAAATGAACCAAAGCACTCTTGCACCTCTTGCCAGGAATTTTTGACAAATGTCAATTCAGATGTGGAATATCGTGCACCCTACAGTGGAAAGGTGCAAGTTTTAATTATTATTCCAGATACATTTTCAAAGAAAACAATTTTGAACCACATTCCATCAGTATCAAAGTACATGGTAGACAAATCAAGACATGTGAGGTCTGTAAAAGGAGTCTTTGGAAGACCAGATCCCTATTATGGTCATCCTGTAGAATCAACTAGTGCAGTCATTTTATCTGGAAGATAAATGAGACTGTTCTCGCCAGAGTGTCAACAAAAAAGACACTATAACTGTAGCAGCTGAAGGTCAAAAAGTTGTGAAAGTGAAAATGTACATGACTCGCAGTATTAAAGAAACTTTTGCAATTTATAAGAGCAACTAGACAACTTCACATATTGGAAGATCAAAATTTTATGCACTATGACCTAAGTGGGTAGTTCCACACCCGCCTAGAGATGACTGTTCTTGTGTGGTAACTTTTTAGAACTTACTGGAACATGTGACGTATGACACCTTGGTAGGGCAAGTGAAGTCATTAGTAGCCTGTGACATAAAGCGAGAGACTTGTTTGTTTCAAGAATGTGGTGACTGCCCTGGAAAGGGAGGACTGTCTTTACAGACACTTGGCCTGGAAGGCACAGCAGATAACTCTGCAGAAATTACATATGCGACATGGGAGGAAACTAATTAAAACTAATTAAAAAAACTGTTGCCTTTGACAGTTTCATTGATGAACTTGGTAAATGGTCAGTGAAAGCAGTAACATACCAGCATCTGAAGATATTGTAACAACACATTGCAGAAGTGAAAGGATGTGTACAGTCAGAACTATGTTTAGTGCTTCACTGTAATTTTGCTAAGAATTGGTCTGTAACTCTCCCACAATAAGTATAAGGATATCATTGGAGTAATTACCAGGGTTCAATTTTTACAGGAGTGACATATTTTCCAAACAAGACCACAAGCATTGCAGTTGTAAGTGATGACACAGGACATGACTCGGCACATGCTTTGCTAGCAATGCGCAAAATTCTTCAGCTGCAAACAGGGGCAGAGAAGATCATCATTATTTCTGATGGTGCTCCTGGTCATTTTAAAAATCGTTACCAGCTGTTTGAACTGAATAAGTCACTTGCGCCAACTGACTGGGTACACAGTGCTACTACTGGTCATGGGAATGGGCCATGTGATGGTGTAGGAGGCCTGCTGAAGCACCATGCTACAAAACAATCTGTCCAGACCAAATAAGCTGCGATTCAGAATACTGAGGATTTTATGAGAGACATGAAATCTTACACATCCACAGCCCTCATTCTTTTGTCCAAAGAGGAAATCGAAGAATTCAGTGAGCAGAAAAAAGACGAATGATCGAAACAAACTATTCCCGTGAAACGAATTCAGATGACACATTTTTGGACTCAAGGTGATGGGTGAACACATATTGCACGCACTTTAAAGAGTGAGAAGCAATTTTGTTCATTCGGCCAACACCTCAGAAACAGCAGGACAATATTTGGATTCACAACCTGAGAAGGGGGATGTTTGTGGCATGTGTGTGTGACTGTGACTGGTGGATTGCAGAGATTATAGACACCAATTATGAGTTAAATGAAATTGTAGTGAACTTACTCTAGCACATGGACCAGCTGCTGGATATAGATTTCGAGCTGAAGGACGGCAACAATGGCATCAGTGCTCACTTCTTGTTCACAATGTTTTGAAGATTGTAAGTGCTCCAGTTCTTATTGGTTCAACAGGAAGATCAAAGCAAGATTCTGAAGCAGTGGAACAAATTTTTAGTTCATTGACAGGCTAATTTCAGTACAAAACAGAGTGCACAGAAGTTGCATAAGTTGAAACCTTTAAGTCTTTGGACCTTTCACATACATTTTTTTTTTTTGTGAGCCTGTTATGTGATAATAAAACAGGTTTTATGTATGGCAAAAATTTCAATTGTTTATAAAACCTGTTCAACCTAAAAGTGGAAGCTCTCCTTTTCAGCTAATGCAGAACTATGTGGTACTAATCAACAGAAAAAAAATCAAAATTTTATGGATTGGCAGTTTTGAAAAAAAAATTTCAGAATGCTGTACTAAAAGAGCTTTGACAGATAAATCCAAATGGAGGATTTCTTCGTAATCATAAAGCAATTATCTTTCAAAAAAAAAATTCCAACATTTGCATCTTCCAAATGGTGTGTGCAGTGTTATCTTTGGAGAGCTGTACCTCGGAGCAGAAATCTTTTTGGAGAAAACAAAAAAATTCGTGTTCCTTACTTAGTCCTTCATTTTAACATTTGCTAACTTCAATAACATTCGAGACTATGAAGATAACATTTTTTTCCTAGTCTGTCTGAACTGATATGGACTATGCCAGGTGCAGAGTGCCTGTACAATGGATATTCATTCTAGAGTGTGTGGGTCTCTTAACAGGTCCCGAGGATACTTTTTGATGCATTTCCCATCCTTCACGAGCAGCGATGTATGGTTCAGCATTCTGCAAGGATGGTGGATTAGGCTCTTAGTGACTGTGTCATATAGCTGTCCGCTTTGGGGTCGAGCAGCTCTGCTGATATCACCTGATCGATTTGGTTTGGCAGCAGTTTCTGTTTTAACCACAGCAGCAAGTGTGTATGTGGCAAGCTACATTTTTGCCACCCAGTGGAATACATGAAGCACTGCGCCTGTTGAAAAATGTTCCATTCTGTGAGGAGGACCACCAGCTTTTGCTGCCTATCCAACAGTTCTTCCCCGATCTTGGCCCAAGCTGTGTTGCACATGAAGGTGATGAACAAGTGTGGCTGATCTTAGTTGCAGATGTAAGAGAACGCATCCTGGGTATATTTGTGTAAGTACCTTGTACTGTTCACGAATGACAGTGGGAGGACGACCATCTGACCTAAGTTGTTCAGATTCTCATTGCCATTGTTCGCAATCGCATCTTGCAGGTGGATGTAATTCTCTACATGCAGCTTGTGTTGGTTTAGCTCCACGTGTCTTAGATGCATAGAAATCCATGCATGTCATTTTTTTTGTTCAGGTTCAGTTGATCAATGACCAGATTCATTTGAGAGCTCTGAAATGATTATGGCTCGGATGAACCCTGACAGCAACGTCACCATGTTGAATAATGCTTTTCGTGCAGCCACAGGATGTCATGTTATGACTCAAACTGTGCGCAATAGGCTGCATGATGCACAACTTCACTCCCGACATCCACAGTGAGGCCCATCTTTGCAACCACGACACCATGCAGTGCGGTACAGATGGGACCAACAACATGCCGAACGGACTGCTCAGGATTGGCATCATGTGCTCTTCACCGATGAGTGTCACATATGCCTTCAACCAGACAACCGGCAAAGACGTGTTTGGAGACAACCCGGTCACGCTGAACGCCTTAGACACACTGTCCAGCGAGTGCAGCAACATGGAGGTTCCCTGATGTTTTGGAGATGGCATTATGCGGAGCCGATGTATGCCACTGTCGGTCATGGAAGGTGCTGTAACCGCTGTACAATACGTGAATGCCTTCCTCCGTCTGATAGTGCAACCATATCAGCAGCATATTGGCAAGGCATTTGTCTTCATGGACGACAATTCGCACCCCCATTGTGAACATCTTGTGAATGACTTCGTTCAGGGTAACGACATCACTCGACTAGAGTGGCAAGCATGTTCTCCAGACCTGAACTCTATCGAACGTGACTGGGATAGGTTGAAAAGGGCTAGTTATGGATGACGTGACCCACCAACCAATCTGAGGGCTCTACACTGAATCATTGTTGAGGAGTGGGACAATCTGGGCCAACAGTGGCTCAATGAACTTGTGGATAGTATGCCACAATGAATACAGGCATGCATCAATGCAAGAGGACATGCTACTAGGTATTAGAGGTACCGGTGTGTACAGCAACCTGGACCACCACCTCTGAAGGTCTCGCTATATGGTGGTACAACATACAATGTGTGGTTTTCATGAGCAATAAAAAGGGCGAAAATGATGTTTAAGTTGATCTCTATTCCAATTTTCTGTACAGGTTCTGGAACTCTCAGAACTGAGGTGATGCAAAACTTTTTCTGATGCCTGTATATATACCTGTCTCTGGGTTTCTGGACTGGCTCATTTTTGTATCCTGCCAGTAAATATCTTTTACAAATATCGTGAGCAGCTTCAAAAAAAAAAAAAAATTCCTCATTTATCTGAAGAATGAAATTATGAAACAAATCTCTATTTTGAAATCTATGGGATGAAGTACATTATTTCAGAGTGTTGGTAGTTAATGCAACATCGACAAAATTAATATTATGCATGTGCAAATTAGGCATTATACCTTGACTACGTTTAATTTAAAATTTAAAGTACAATGAAAATGCAATTGAGTTAATGAATAGCTTCTACTCATGTGTGTCTCAGATTATTATACAACATTATGTAGGTTTCCTCTACCAGCAGTTTCTTTCCACACCAATGATGGGTCCAAAATCTTCTTCGTGATTTCCTCTGCTCTTCTTGACAATCTCTAACAGAGTTAACACAGCTGTTTTGTGCCAATAAAGCCACTGGTCACTGGAGAGCACTGAGAACGCAAAGGACATTAACCAGCTCATCCTGTGTACTGATGGCACAGTCTTCTGTGAGGTTGGATGTCCTATCCACATCCATGTCAACTTTAGCTGCTTCATGCCATGTGAGGATGGCTTAAGGGGTATTTGTACCAAGTTTGGTTGAAATTCATACACCGCACACGTGTGGCACACTTAATGAACTGGTTAATGTGTTTTGCCATCTTCACTTGCCATTCTTGGCTTTATTGGGCTCTCAAAACACACACACACACACACACACACACACACACACACACACACACACACACACACAATCATAATATCCATTTTTATAATATGTACGAATTATATTACACAATTTTAAAATTTTTTTCTTATTATTTATTGTATATTTCTTCATTTTTACAAATTAGTTGTTTATGTTATAGAAAACTGTTTTAACTGCACATTTTTTTTCAATTATGGTAACACAACATCCAATCTTGGCACAACAAAACTCTTCAACTTCAAAAGTGACAGCTGCAGTACTGTGTGATAACTTGCTCTAACCTACTCAACAACAATTATGAAATAAAAGTGAGTTATTACTTGGAAAATAAGCACAACAATACATTAGACATTATGGGTCTGTAATAAACATTTTATTTCATTCATATAAACCTACTCTTAAATATACTGTTCTCGTGAGCAAATCTGGCAGGGTACACAGGCGGACAGTATATCTACTATGTAAAACAAGCTAATTGTCATATGAATTTCCAAAACTTCACACAACTGATTGTCTTAAAGGCACAGTGTTTATCCTGAATTTTATTTTATTTTTACTATGAATGAACTCATTGTGGCATGTAATCCTAATTCTGACAAAAACGTAAAATGTGTTATATATTAAACTTTATTCCACATATTTTTCAAGTATCACATTACATTCAAATATATTTAAAATAACTGTAAAATCTAACATGATGAAATACGAAAGTTTAACTTAAAGCTGTGACAATGTTACAAAATATGCCACATGAATGACTCAAAAATCAACTAGAGACAAAGAGAGAAATACATGGGCTTCTGCTACTAAAACATGAGCAACTGCTTTGTTTACACACAGACAGAGAACTATGAATATTCACCTGTACTGTAAAATTTCTTGGAATTAACACAAGACTACTTTCTAATATAAGAATTACAGCTAAAAAAAGACAGACGGCAATTTCAACATAGAACCAATAAATACATTGGCACATAGCAAAGATTTGTGAGACACAGGAACTTTCATTAATTGTTTTTAAAAAGAGAGTAAGAACACTCTGAGATCAGCAGAGCACAAATATTTACAAATGGTTTATCAAAAAGAAGTGCGGTACGCTTCTGCTCTCTTGTTATAGGCAGGACTACAATGAATCAACATAAATGAAACACCAAATAGGTCCAAAATTAAGAGAGAGAACAGGAAGTTATTAAACAACAGAAGGCAAGGAAAAGGAACTATGGTGATACAGGACAATATCTCAAATTGGGATACTAACTAAATTTTCCCTTTATCTCGCATAGGTGCGGAGTGCAAACATTTCTATGCAACTAGTCCATTATCATAATAATGAAAATGATTATCTGTCTTGCCCCTCTCCCCCTTTCAATCTCTCTTTCTCACACACACATTTAATTTCTGTCTGCACTGATGAATGATACCCCAGTACCTTGCATTACTGATAACATTCAGACAAATGTAAATACAAGTAAATGAACTGTAAATGTAACACATATAAAAGTAGCCAGGTTATATACAAAACTAGGATGGAAATTTCACAAACAGTACCAGAGTAACACATACAGGTAATACTTTGGAGAGACACATAAAGCACTTACAAAATAATTTAATAAATAATGAATATGGCAATAATGTCTTTTCTCAGCACATTCAATATAAACACAGTTTTTGGAACAGACAAAACTACTAATAAAAAAATAAGAATGAAGTCACAATAAAAGCACAACTATGTTTCTGATGACATACTGTAAAAATAAAAAATAAGTTAAGTTCAGACGTACAAAAATTATACAAAAATTCATGACCTTATTGTTTAAGCATTCCATCTGAAAATAAGGAGTGTAAAATTCCTAGCATTTGGATACGAAAACAGATACCTTGAAGATAAAATAACATAGTTTTGATAAGTAAATACCAATTTCAGAGAGGAGAGAAACTAGAAATTTTTCATCAGTCATTTTTCAGTTACAAATTCCATACCCAAAAAGGTAAAGTATAAACTCCCCCACCTCATCTCTCTCTCTCTCTCTCTCTCTCTCTCTCTCTCTCTCTGTCTCTCTCTCTCTCTCTGTCTCACACACACACACACACACACACACACACACACACACTTTTTCTGATTATTTTAGACACACACACACTTTTTCTGATTATTTTAGCCTACATCTTTTTGCTACAAATCCTTTCACATAATAGATAACAGCTTTATACAAAAATCTAACAATAATTGTATACAAACATCTCACTTTCTTTTTGGTACTTGTTGAAGCTCTTGCATATGTTGCTGTGACAGCTTCTTTGATGAATACAATGAAACATTGTATGCAACATGTAAAAAACAATATAATCACAAATTCTACTAACTCTGAAAATATGGACAACATTAATATGTTCTACAAGTACTTCCTTTGTACTCAATGCATGTGAATAACCACACTGTGTATAAAATGGAACCTACAACCTTTAGCAATATGTTAAAGACATAATTATTTGCAGTTTAAAATATAATTTTTAAAACACTTATACTGTATCACATTATCAACATAACTACAAGGAAAACAGCCACAATTTATCACTTTCTGATTTCAGCTAAGACGTAGCTGAAAGAAAGAACAACATATGTGTATAAAATATATTTTCCACACCCTTCAAACTTGAGCATTAGGCATGTGCATGAATGCTTCTTCTTATGAATGGCATTTGGCAGAACAGGCAAATGCAGAGAAGGAATGTTCATGTATACTCCTTTAAAAAAGGGGGGGCAGGGGGGAGGCAGAGAGAGGGTGAGGAGGAGTAGGAGGAAGGAAGATCATCACAGTCTATAATCACAACCTGTTGTTACCAAATAAGTGTGATGTAACACACTAAGCCATATTCAATCTGTATTACACAACTGAATATGTTTTACTAAATAAACTGTGCATAATGCTTGGATTTCACAAGATCCATAATGATTGCTGCAGTCAGGAAACACTTCCAGTGGGTGTAAAGAGATGAAATTACCAAAAGTTGTAATGATGAGCTATAATCAGAATCACACTTTTTTATATCTTTTTATGAACAGCTTCTGATAACCAGAAAATGTTCTCATTTTTGTAAACATTCATCATCACAGAAAAAAATTTGCTATTTTCCAATGTTAGAAACATTAGATTGGAATATTACTATCCATTTTCACTGGAATTCTTAACTAGAATACTGAATAAATCTTACATAAAATGGCAGTGATTGATTATGTTCCTGTAGACAGTAAACACATTTGCCTGTTCACCTGCTGGAAACAACTCCCGTTGGGACAAACATACTGAATAAAATTTTAATACTATTTAGCTACTGTGAAGAGTCCCACATTCAAAAATCATTCACATGCCTAATATATCATCACAATAAATGTCAGTTACTTTGCACACCAACAAGATAATGACTTTCACACAATCACAACAGCGCATAATGCGAATATTTTTCCAAGCAGCAGGGAAAATTGTTACTTCAGTATTCAGCTTGCATGTGTTAATACTAACAAACAGTCAAACATCACATTTTTTCAACATAATTAGCAGGGAACAGTCCTTGGAGTTCACCCAGCCGCCCCAGCCACCAACCTCCATCAACTGAAAATTCAAACAATTCTTCAGTTTCAACATTTTGTTGACAGAGAACCAGCAACTTTATTAAATTCCTTAGAGCATGTATTAACGATTCTGTCAAGAACTGATGTTAGATGACTAATTTTGAACCTCACACCATCAATTTTAAGCCTGACCTACTGAGGCTGCACCGACTGTGCCTGTTCTTATTAATAAACATGAAAGTGGCAACAAGTGCTTTATAAATGTTTGTAGAATTAATGCCACAATCCACACATTCCTCTTAACAAGTCAAAATTTTGGATTTTGACTTGGTAAGAGCTATGTGTGGGTTGTAGCATTCATTCTGCAAACATTTGTATGAAGTATGTGTTGCCACTTTGATGTGTATTATTAAGAACAGGCACAGTCAGTGCAGCCTTAGTAGGCCAGGCTTGAAAATACATCTGTAAGGTTTGAAACTATTCACTTAATATAAATAATGCAGCTGTAGACAGAATCACTAATAAACACTTTAAGGAATTCAAGAAATGTTGTCAGCCATTTCATTACCTGAATAAACTCATGCTTAAGGAATAGCAGAGACCACTTCAACTAGAGTAGTGCAAGGTGTTAGATTCATGTATGGATAGATTTTGCTTTATTTTACAAACTACACTCCAGTTACGCTTGGAAGAGCTGGCCAACTACAGTAAATGAAGCTCAACATGCCACACTAGCCTATTCACTTCTGCATAACTACTGCAACCTACACTTACTTAAACTGTATTACAGAGTTCACGCTTTAGCCTCCTGTACAGATTATCCCCCTCCCTCACCCACCCACGCACAAATGCAGACACATGCACACAAGACCAGATGACTATTCCTTGTGGCCTCAGATATCTCCCTATCAACCAGTCCCCTCTTTCAGTGAAGTCAAGTGATAACACAGTTTTCTCTTTAATTCAATTCAATTTCTCTTCATTAGTTATCCAATCTACTGTTAATGCCCCAGCATTCTCCTCTAGTACTACATCATATTCTGCTCTTGTCTACTCTAGTTTATTAAGTCCACATTTTGCTGCTTATTAGAAAAAACATCCTAATACTTGAAATTGTACTCAAGACAAGATGCTATTTCTTGACTGGCCTCAGAATATCTCCCTATCAACCAGTCCCCTCTTTCAGTGAAGTCAAGTGATAACACAGTTTTCTCTTTAATTCAATTCAATTTCTCTTCATTAGTTATCCAATCTACCTGTTTAATCCCCAGCATTCTCCTCTAGTACTACATCATATTCTGCTCTTGTCTACGCAGTTTATTATCCACATTTTGCTTGCTTATTAGAAAAACATCCTAATACTTGAATTTGTACTCAAACAAATTCTTATTTTCTGGACATGTTTTCCTTGCTACTGCTACTTTGCATTTTCTATCTTCTCTTGACTGGCCATCACAAGTTATTTTTCTGCCCAAATAGTAAACCTCATCTATTACTTATAGTGTCTTATTTCCTAATCTAATCCCCCCCCCCCCCCCCCCCCCAGCATCACCTGATTTAATTCATCTACATTTCATTTATCATCATTTAATTTTGTTGACACTTGTGTTACACTTTTTAATCATGATACTACCCATTCCATTATAAGTGATTTTCTGTTTCCTACTATCTCTGACTGCACTAAAATGTCATCGGCACATCTTGAAGTTCTTATCACTTGTATCTGAACTTCAATTAATTTTCCAATTCTCCTTTATTTTCCTTTACAGCTTGTTCTGTGTACATATTGTACAATGTGGAGAACATGACACAACTCTGCCTTGCTCTCTTCTGAATAATTGCCCCAATTTGATGTTCTTTGCTTCTTAGAGTTTCAGTTTGTTTTATTTCCAGCTTGTATATAACCTTTCATTCCCTGTATTTTATCCCTGCTACCTTCAGAATTTCACAGTGTATTCCACACCATATTCTCAAAAGCTTTCTCTAAAATACAAATGTAGGGTTGCTTGCTTCTGTCCATATTCTGTGGTAGCTCACACTGCCTTACATGTTCCTATGTTTCTATGAAACCTGAACTAATCTTCCTAGTGGTCAGGTTCTACGAGTCTCCTGAAATTTTTATCTTAGCTGTGGAAAAGGGCAAAGCCATGGTTGTGTGGGACACAAAGGATTACATTCAAAAGATGTAGAGTTAGCTATCTGATTCAGCGTATCGCAGGCTCAAGGCTGACTCAACGAACAGGGTTGAGAAAGAGATTACCAACCTCTTGAAGACTAACAAGAATCTTAACTCTTAATGTATTGCTCCCCTTTGATTATACGGACTTCTGAAGATCATAAGCAGATAACAACAAAAATTCTCATTACTTTCTGATTACATCTCATAAGTACCCAGTATTTCTAGTCAAAGGTGTGTGCTGGATGAAGTAAGTGTGTGCTGGATGAAGTAAGTGTGGGCTGTACTGAAGTAAATAAGTGTGCAGATAGTAACATGGGTGACAGTAGTGCAGTAGTATCTGCCACAATGGGTGGTAATGGGTGTTGTTTAGAGGCCATGGAGTCTGAGCCAGAAGTACATGTGTCTATCCTCTTTGTGACAAGCAGAGTGGAATTGCAGGAGCTAATTTTGTTCTAGATACAGCAGGGGATGCACAAGAAGCTGTTGATAAGATTGACATTGTAGTAGATATTGTGGGTAAGGAATGAAGTGGCACAGATATATTTATTTCAAAGGTTATGGTAATGCGAGTGCTAGATTACAGGCTTTGAGAGTGGTAGAAAGCACAGGTTGCTGATGCAGATGGAAGCTGCTTACAACACAACTGCACTTCCTTGTGCATGATGGGTGTAATGCAGGTAAAGGGTACAGTGAAACCAAAAGATTAGTCTTTCTGTTTAAGTATCACGCTAAAGCTGACCTCCATCAATGTACAGGAGAAGTCAGGGGAACATTTTTCCACCTGGAGGAAGCTATCACCAGTGGAGAAGTCAGGGGAACATTGTTCCACCTGGAGGAAGCTATCACCAGTGAAATACTGTTTCAAGGTTTGTCTATCTTGATGGACAAGCCAGTTAGCTGCAGACAATATCACTTAGATGCCTTTTTTAAGTCACTTGGTACAGTGCTGCAAGGCACCAGGAAGTAGCCTTAGGTGAGCAACGGTACAAGGAAGTCTAGCATTGTGAGAAGAATTCCATCTGTGATTAGCCTTACAGTGAGGGAAATAAGTGGAACTTCCTGTCAGCATATTGTAGGTGGTTGTACCATACACAAGTTTTGTGCAAGCATAGCCTTAGGGGTGTTCTTTCTAGGAAAATGTGAGAGGAACTGTTGTTGCAGAGATAGAGTTCTGAAAGATGTGCCAAAACAACAACCACTGGATAGACTAACAGAAATCCTGGCCATAAAGGATCAATGGGATGGATTGTTTTGGGGAGGAGACCAGACAGCGAGGTCGTCAGTCTCATCGGACAGGGAAGGAAGTCGACCGTGCCCTTTCAAAGGAACCATCCCAGCATTTGCCTGGAGCGATTTAGGGAAATCACGGAAAACCTAAATCAGGATGGCCAGACGCGGGATAAAGGATCAATGGAGTCTGACTATGTACTGTTGAAAACGACTTGTTAAGAGAGGACAGTATTACATTCAGCTTGTTCTGTATCTGTTGGCAATGGTTTAGAGGGTTCATCATTTTAGGTGAACATTTTTGTTGTGCTGACGGTGAGCTGGTACAGCTCGCTATTTAAATTTTTTTGTTTTTTTAAACCACCCGCCTTCTCAATACTCACCATGGTGTCAATATCGAGATCAGATTGGAGTCTCTGGTCATCACATACCTTTTGGGAGTTGGCGCACTGGGAGGTGGACAGGACGAGGAAGAAGAGGCTTGCTGTGAGTTAACTCAGGACTGTGTGTGAGGAGCGACGTCAGTGTTGGAGGGCAAGTCCGCTTTGTCAGTGGGCCCTGCAGAAGCTGTCAGTTGGGGACAGAACACCGTGGGCTCAAAGATCCTAGTGTGGAGGGCCAGTGTTTACCTGATGGTGATATCGTGTGGTCATTCAAGGGCTGAAAAGTGATTTCCTGGTTCTGCACTTGGATTCCAACGAAGAATTACGGCAAGTTTGGTGTATGAACCGAACATAATAATTCTTAAATAGTGCACATTGGTGGCGCATATATCAGACTTGTGAGTGGTGTAAGCTTTGCTTTGGTACTGCAGTCTCCAGTTAGAGCGCAGCTTGGGAGGCGAGCATTGATATCGGCATTGTCATCTGTTTAGCTGCTTTAAATTAAATAACTGTTTGGACCGAAGGTGGAACCCAGTGAAGGACCGAATCATTGCTTGTCTTATTGCACAAAAAAGGGGATGGATCTGATGCTAACAACTACTGCCCAATCTCACTTCTGACAGCTTTATCCAAAATTCTTGAAAAAGTAAAGTATTCAAGAGTAGCATCACATATTTGTAAAAATGAAGTACTAACAGAATGTCAATTTAGTTTTCAGAAAGGCTTTTCAACAGAAAATGCTATATGCGCTTTCACTGATCAAATATTAAAAGCACTGAATAACCAAATATCACCCATTGGGATATTTTGCGATCTCTCAAAGGCTTTTGATTGTGTGAATGATGAAATTCTTCTGATAAGCTTAAATATTGTGGTATCAGTGGGGCAGTGCACAAATGGTTTAATTCATACTTAACCGGAAGAATGCAGAAGGTTGAAATTAACGGTACATATAGTCTGCAAAAAGCAGCAGAGTCCTCTAACTGGGGAGGTATCAAGAATGGTGTCCCACAGGGTTCTGTCTTGGGTCCTTTATTGTTCTTAATATATATTAATGACTTGCTCATGAATATGCAAAGCTAGTTGTTTTTGCTGATGATACAAGTATAGTAATCACACCCAAGAAGCAAGAATCAGCTGAAGAAATTTGCAAATAAAGTCTTTCAGAAAATTATTAAGTGGTTCTTTGCAAATGGACTCTCACTAAATTTTGAGAAAACACATTTTATACAATTCTGTACAGTAAATGGCATAACACCATTAGTAAATAGAGACTATGAATGGAAGTCTGTTGCTAAGGCAGACTACTCAAAATTTCTGGATGTGTGCATTGATGAGAAATTGAATTGGAAGAAACACATCGATGATCTGCTGAAACGGTTAGGTTCAACTACTTTTGCTATTAGGGTTATTGCAAATTTTGGTGATAAACATATCAGTAAAGTAGCCTACTATGCCTATTCTCATTCACTGCTTTCATATGGCATCAAATTTTGGGGCAATTCGTAATTACGAGAGAAAGTATTCATTGCACAAAAGCATGTAATCAGAATAATAGCTGGAGCCCACCCAAGATCACTTTGCAGACATTTATCTAAGGAACTTAGGATATTCACAGTACCTTCGCAATACATATACTCACTTATGAAATTTGTCATTCGTAACCCATCCCAATTCAAAAATAACAGCAAGGTGCACAGCTACAACACTAGAAGGAAGGATGATATACACTATTCTGGAACTAAATCTCACTTTGGCACAGAAAGGGTTGAATTATGCTGCCACAAAAAAATCTTTGGTCATTTGCCAAATAGTATCAAAAGTCTGACAGATAGCCAATCAACATTTAAAAGCAAATTAAAATAATTTCTGAATGACAACTCCTTCCACTCAATAGATGAATTCTTAGATATGACTTAGTAACTGTAAAAAAAAGACAAATTAATTAATTAATTAATTTGTGTAAAGAGAACTTATGTCAAAGTAACATGTGCAACATCAGTACGAAATATCATATTCATGATCTATGGAACAAGGATTAATGTATGTATGTATGTATGTATGGAATCTAAGTTGGCCCCAGCATGTTAAACTCTGTTATCTACAGTTATAACGAGTAATTGACACTCTGGTAGTGTCTACGAGTGAATTTTGGAGGTACTGTTAAGTGTTTGTAGTAAGGGAAAAACTGACTGTGGAGCTTTTCAGTCAGACGTATATGAATCGTGTTAATTGCAGTTCACTTCTAATGGTATTTTACAGTTCTACTTGTTGTGGCAAAATCGCCGATAGTACTTTCATAATTTAGCTTGGGATGTCATTCTGTGGTTTGGTGTGGCCCTCCCAAGAGTTTAAAGTCCCAAATATTTTCTTACTGCCTTGCTGAGGTTGTCTTGCAAACAGTTGTTGATTTGTCTCTTGTCTAGCCCACCGTATTGCTATTTGGTGTGGTGCGGTATAGTCAAAGTGTTCAGTAGTACTGCATGTACTCCCTCACCCGTTTTAAAATTTGTGAGTCGCATCCACATCGACGTATATTCCCAGTAAGCAATTTGTGTAAGTTGGTTGCACCCTGTTAACGTTTTGTACATTGTACAGAATCTGTCCCATGCTGCATGTGATCCTGATGGAGAGCATGGTGCACAACAGCACGTGACCACGAGGAGATCAAAAGACATGTATTGTATATTTTTTTAATGGATGTAATCACTAAGATTAAGAGTTGATTTGCTTTTTTATTCATTTGAAAGGAAAGGATTATATACCTGGTTAATTATAATGTCTATGGTTATTTATTTGTCATAATTCGTTGGGTGTAGTATGAATCACATGTAGGGAGGTTTATGGTGTAAAGTGTTTAAAAGAAAGGAAAATATTTTGTGATACAGCGCACATCGTAGTGGCTATGGCGTTTGAGTGTAAGCTCACAGTAATCAGATTTTATTCCATTTAAGTTGTTTCAATTAAAAATTTTGCAGTCAATATTGTATTGCCTTTACACGTCACAGGTGATATCTACAAAAATTTTGGTATTGCCATGTGGCATTAGAACCAATTATTTAACCTTGCATTATGCAGTTTCTATTTTTTTCCTTTGCTTGGAAAGGGATTTTGAATTTTAAGCATTGTAAATTGATTCTGAGAGCTTTTCTTTAATCTTTCAAAATAATATTTCAGGAACTTTCATTAACAAACTATATTGAGGTTGTTGTTCATGATAACGAGTGTTCACTAACTATTTTAAAACCAATTTAATAAAGTTGTAAGATTTTAAAGGTAAAGAAAAGCTTCTATTAGAGAAATGGTGCCTGCCCGTATCCCCAACAACTTCCACGTATTCAAAGCATTGGCCTTCAGGCATTGTCTGATGTCTTCCTCGGCATCTATCCCTGCTAACGCCTGTGGGGCCATGCCAAATGGTAGGAGAGCATGACTGCGATCTTTCGTAACCTGGGTAGGGGGCATTGTAGCGCACCCTTTCTCTAAATTCTATTAAAACTTTTAAGTACTTGTTTCATCAGGACTTGGTTAATAATAACAAATTGTTGAGTACCCGTTCTATTAGGATTTGGCTATTATTAAAATTTTACATATTTGTTTTATTAGGATTTTTTATTCTTTTCAGGTTATAAGCTGATATGGAAGCACGGCGTTGTCCAGGTCTAGTGCTACCAAAGCGTGAACTGTTAGAATACAAAGGGCATACGCGCAGACAGACAGGCGAGGCAGGCATGCCTGAATTACTGATACAGATAAAGGCATCCTTGGAAAACCTGGTGGTAATTTCTCCACAACTCATCGGTGTTGTAGGAGATGCCTTTAGTTTTGCTTTTACTTCATTGTCCTCGTTGAATTAGCAGGTTTAGTTTTTTGAGAATGTTGCATCAACTGCTAAAGAGCTTGCGCTTCTTCAAGTGCAACTGGCACTTTGGAAGTGGCACATTACAGATTTGAGTGAGATTCAGCTTACTAAAGAGCAAGTGCAGGAGGTGTCAGTATGCGTGCATTCAAGTTTTGCTAACTGACCTCACCCCATGGGAATCTTGCTAAAGGGAATAAATAGATTATCAATGGAATTCGTTCTGGAAATTGAACAGTTGTTGTGGCTTTCTGTTGAGTTCGAACTCCATGCTGATACCTTGAAGTTGCCCCAGGATCAGGTTGTCCAACTACTATACTCAACGAGTGATGGGACCCTCAGCCAAGTTATTGCTTAAATTTTGCAGGAAGGAAAGGGGTCGAGGGAACTACATAAGCAGGTAATTGCGCGTAAGGTGTCCTCTCATTTATTGCATGACTTACAACATAAGCATTATTGGTGGGTACAGGGGGGCAATGAACCCTTGACTAAATTCGTCAAAAGTGTGCAAATGTCCATCCTAGCTCTGGAGCTACAGGTCTCAGAAACACAGGTGGTCAAAATCATTTTGGGGGGAGTCAGACCTGAAGATAGGTCGCGGATGACGTTTACCAAGAAACCTACCACCTTGGGCGAACTTAGTGTATTAGTATCAGATATTGGGAAGCTGTCATATGCTGACAGTCAGTGAGTGAGCTCTCAAATTAGGTATCGACAACTGAATTGTCGTTTATTCCAGAGTGAGGTGGTGCAACCAATAATTTCCAAGCCAAAAGTATGTTTTTGTTGTTGCCTGTGCGTGACTGCCCATATGCTCGGAAGAAGGAAAATAACATGAAGGAGGGTACAAATATGCAGGTTAGGATTCCCAAGCGTTTTTGCTGAATACTGGAAGCTATGGGCACCTAGCTGCCTTTTGTGTGTGCCCACCTGAATCACAAACCTGTCTGTGCTCTCCCGGATTCGGGTAGTGCCTTATCAGGAGTGGACTATCAGTGGTTTTTGGAATTTCGCACATTATGTCGCTTAGGTCCCCTGTGTAAGTCGTCCTGAGTTTGCCGCTTAGTCAACAGACAAAAGTTGGAGATAGTGGGGGAGTGTGTGGTTAGTGTGGGCATAGGAAATTTTACTTGGCCATTTCAATTCTTGGTGGTCAGGAAATTGGCTGTGGATTTACTTCTGGGCTGTGATTATATGGCTAAGGCTGGGTTAGTGTTGGCTGGCCAAGAACTTGTTCTATTTTTTCAATTCCGGCCTGAGGAGCGCATTGCTTTTTGTTCATGTCAGGTGTCAGTTCCGATTTATTCCATGAGTGGTAGCACAGAGAACTATGATATGAGTCATCTTGATAATCAGCACAGGGAGTCATTCTTGCAGGTTTTAGAGCGTTTTTCCAGAAGTGCTGACCAACAAGTTAGGAATGACAAGCCAAATAGAGTATATGATTAGGCTGAAGGATGACATACCAGTTCGACAACCTCCGTATCCGTTGTCTGCCCCGAAGATGAAGAATTTGCATGGGTTAATAGAGGGCACGCTAAGGGAAGGGGTCATATGACCTTCGACCTCTCTGTATGCATCTCCCATGTTCCTGGTCCCTAAGCCTAATGAGGGAGAATTTTGGCCTGTAGTTGATTACCGCCTGGTCAACAAAAAGGTAAGTTTGGAGTTGGTTTCCCTGCCAGACATCCACAATTTTGGACCTCAATTAGGCGTATTACCAGATCCCACTTGCTGAAGATTCCAAGCACATAATTGCCTTCTGCACCAATTGGAATCTTTTTGAATTCAATCAGGTGCCATTTGGAGTGTGAACTGGAGCAGCGGTTTTGTCCCGGTTGTTGGACAACGTGCTTGGAGACCTCAAATTTAAGTGCGTCTGTAACTACCTGGATGACATTGTGGTTTGTAGTCGTACTTTCCACGAGCACCTGGAACATTTGGAGATGGTATTGCGTAGACTGAGGTGGGCTGGCCTTACTGTTAAGCCATCCAAGGTTACCTTGGCTCGTAGTCAGATTTCTTTCTTGGGGCACCTGTTCTCTGGGGAGGTGCTCGCATTGACCAAGAGTGAACTAAAGATTCGTGAAGGTTTCGTCCACCAGTTAATAAGAAGGGAGTGGCACGATTCATGGGGATGGCAAACTACTTTCATAAGTTCATGCTGAAGTTTGCTCAGTTGGCTGCTCCTTTGAACAAACTATGTAAGAAGGGCACAAAATTTATTTGGGATGAGAGTAATCAGACTTCGTTCAAGGCTATTAAGCTGGCCTTGAGTAACCCTCCTGTGTTGGCCATCCCAAATTTCGATCTGTGCAGACTGATTCCTCTACTTGTGGGATTGTGGCAGTGATGCTACAAGAGCAAGAGGGAGAGGGAGAGCGGAAACCGGTAACTTACGCCTCCAGGAGATCATCCCCTATAGAGGCCAAGTACTCTGTGTATAAGTGGGAGGCCTTGGTAGTGCTCTTCACACTGTAAAAGTTTAAAATTTATTTGGAACACCGCAAGTTTTTGATTGAAATGGATAATCAGGCCCTTAGTTGAGTGCTGGCCCACTCGCATACTACTAGTCAGATAACCAGGTGGGCTATTACGATATCTGCCTTCTGTTTTAATGTAAAGCATACAAGGGGAACCGATAACCAGTTGGCAGATGCCTTAAGTCATATGTTTGAGAGTGAGGGTGAGCTTGAGGAGGCTGGGCCAGATCGTCAGGCTGGAGTAGGTGCTATTTTATCAAAGGTCTCAGAATTGGAAGGTGAGCAATGTATTAGGAAAATTAAAGATAGGTAAATTGCGGGCAAGCAGGTAACCGGATATGCCCTATGTAAGGGGTTGGTCTGCTGTTGCGGCCCGGGTGCCGATGGTTTTCGCAGATATTTGTCTAGTGAACTGGTGGAGCCGGTGCTTCACTACTCCCACCACACTCTTGTCGGTGGCCAATTAAGTGCGAATAAGATCATTGCAAATATTAAGAGGCAGCTCTATTGACCCAGTTTATATAAAGATGTCCTGCATATGGTTGGCGAGTGTGAAATTTGCAAGCAAGCGAAACCAGACTCGGGACCTCCCTGGGAGCTCCTCCAAACCACTAGAGAAAGTGACCTTATGGACAAGTGGTTCATTGATCATACTGGACCCCTGCCTCGTACTCAACAGGGTAACCAGTATGTTCTGGTGGCAGTTGATATGTTTTCACGTTTTTTATGGCTTATTCCAACCAGTAGTGTCACAGCTACGACTACCATTCGTCACTTATTGGGAATTATTTTAATATTTGGACCAGCGAAGACCCTAGTTAGTAATAATGCTCCAGCCTTTGTTTCCAAACAGTTCAGGACATTCTATTTTGAACAGGCCATTTGGAATATCACCACAACTCCTTACTATCCTCAGCCTTCATTTGCGGAATGTGTAAAAAGGAATTTAAAAGCTGCCCTAAATGTGTTTCACAGCAGTTCTCACACCAAGTGGGATAATTCACTGGGCTGGCTAAACTTTACATTTAACACAGATCAGCCTGAGTTGGTTAAGGTATGTCCATCTTCCTTGGTCTTAAGGAACCAGGTGAACTCCGCTCTGTCCAATCTGTGGTCGATTAACGATCTTCTCCCAGAGCGCACTGATGCTGGTGTTATTCAGTGGAGTTGGAGGCGGGTACAGCATAATATTCAGTGGGACCATCAGAGTCTGGCACAGCGGTATAATAAGGGCAGGAAGGAATTTAATTGCAAACCCGGGGATAGGATGTTCATCTGCAACACGGGCCTACCTCAGAAGGGTGGCGCAGACTATATCGGTAAGTTGGAACCCCGTTTTTTGGAGCCTTATGAGGATCTACAGGTGGCCAGTCTGGTGAATTTACTGGTCAAGCATTTAAAAGCACAGGTGGATGATGCAGGCTCATGCTAGCCAGATTCACCGGAGTTAGTCCTTTGTGCAGTGAGTTTCTGTTTTAGTGGGGGAGGTTGAGTTGGAACGGCTTGCTATTATAATCTCTTTCTTTTTGAAACCACCCGCCTTCTCAGTTCTCGCCATGATGTCAATATCAAAATCGGATTGAAGTCTCTGGTCGTTGCATATCTTCTGCAAGTTGGCTTGCCATTTGCTGCGAGGTAGACAGAAGGAGGAAGAAGGGGCTTGCTGCGAGTTAGCTCAAGACTGTGCGTGAGGAGCAACGTTGGTGTTGGAGGGCAAATCCGCTTGGTCGGTGGGCCCTGCAGAAGCTGTCGGTTGGGGCAGAGTGCCGTGGGCTCAAAGATACTAGTGTAGAGAGCCGGTGTTGTCCCGATGACAATCATTGTGTGGTCACTCAAGGGCTAAAAAGTGATTTCCTGGTTCTGCTCTTGGATTCCGACGAAGAGTTATGGCAAGTTTGGTGTATGAACTGAACATAAGAATTCTAAAATGGTACACGTTGGTGGCGCGTATATCAGACTTGTGAGTGGTGTAAGCTTTGCTTTGGTACTGCAGTCTCCAGTTAGAGTGCTGCTTGGGAGGACAGAATTGATATCAGCATTGTCATCTATTTAGCTGCTTTAAACTAAATGACTGTTTTAGACCGAAGGTGGAACCAAGTGAAGGGTCGAATAATTGCTTGTATTATTAAGGAACCTAAGTTGGCACCAGCGTGTTAAACTCTGTTACCCACAGTTATAACATGTAATTGACACTCTGGTAGTGTCTACGAGTGAATTTTGGAGGTACTGTTAAGTGTTTGTAGTAAGGGAAAGATTGACTGTAGAGCTATTCAGTCAGACGCTTATGAATTGCATTAATTGCAGTTCACTTCTAATGGTATTTTACAGTTCTACTTGTTGTGGCGAAATCGCCGATAGTACTTTCATAATTTAGCTTGGGATGTCATTCTGTGGTTTGGTGTGGCCCTCCCAAGAGTTTAAAGTCCCAAATATTTTCTTACTGCCTTGCTGAGGTTGTCTTGCAAACAGTTGTTGATTTGTCTCTTGTCTAGCCCACCGTATTGCTATTTGGTGTGGTACAGTATAGTCAAAGTGTTCAGCAGTTCCGCATCTACTCCCTCCCCCGTTTTAAGATTTGTGAGTCGTATCCACATCGACGTATAATCCCAGTATGCAATTTGTGTAAGTTGGTTGCACCCTGTTAATGTTTTGTACATCGTACAAAATCTTTCCCATGCTGCATGTGATCCTGAAGGAGAGCACGGTGCACAACAATGCGTGACCACGAGGAAATCAAAAGACATGTATCGTATATTTCTTTAAGAGATGTAATCACTGAGATTAAGAGTTGATTTGTGTTTTTTTTTTTTATTTATTTATTTGAAAGAAAAAGATTACATCCCTGGTAAATTATAACATCTATGTTTAATTATTTGTCCTAATTCATTGGGTGTAGTATAAATCACATGTAGGGAGGTTTATAGTGTAAAGTGTTTAAAAGAAAGGAAAATATTTTGTGATACAGCGCACATCGTAATGGCTACTGGGTTTGAGTGTACGTTGACAGTAATCAGATTTTATTGCATTTAAGTTGTTTCAATTAAAAATTTTTGAATAATATATTATTGCCTTTAGATATCACAGGTGACCTCTACGAAAATTTTGGTGTTGCCATGTTGCGTTAGAATCTTTTATTTTACCTTGCATTATGCAATTTGTATTTTTATTCCTTTGCTTGGGAAGGGATTTTGAGTTTTAAGCATTGTAAATTGATTCTGAGAACTGTTCTTTGATTTGTGGAAATAATGCTTCAGAAACTTCCATTAAGAAACTCTATTGAGGATCTTGTTGTTCATGATAACTAACGTTCACTTACTATTTTAAAATAAAGTTAATAATGTTGTAAAATTTCGAAGGTACGAAAAAAAGGCATTTATTACAGAAATAGTGTTTGCCTGTACCCCCCACAACTTTCAAATATTCAAAGCATTGTCCTTTGGGTGTAGTCTGGTGTTTTCCCTGGTATCTATCCCTGCTAATGCCTGCAGGGCTATGTCAGATGGTAAAATGTGTTTCTCACGGATTATGATGTTAGTAGATTCTTTAATTGCATTATAATGCACCGATGGGATTAATAACATTGTCCTTAAGTGATTTTTTTGTGTGTTACTTAATAAGGGATGTAAATGAGTTACAGCATGTCGAAGATTTGCCAATGGTTACATGGGATTGTCCAACATGAAAGGGAAATTTGTTAACATTACTTGTTAGCTCATACTATCAGGACGTAAGGTTTCAGAAACTGTTTTCCAGCCAGGGGGAAGATAGGCCGTAGCCTTCCTCAGTCGCAATCTAGCTTTTTCAGGAGTGGTTCTAAGTGCCTTTAATGTTCTAAGGAAATCCCTCCTTGACTTCAGGCATTGAAACTGCAGCTAATACCCACACAGGGGGTGGATTCTCTGCTTCTCCACTGTCATTCTTTCCTCATTTACAACAATTTTTCTTTGATCTGGGGTAGTGCTGTTCCTGCGAGTTGGTAAAGCCTTTCGAATGGATAGGATTTCAAGCGACCTGTTATGATTCTTTAGGTGTCACTGAGAGCCATGTCCATCTGTTTACATTTGTTGAATTATACCAAACAGGACATGGATACTCTGCCACAGAACAGCTTAATGCCACTGAAGAAGTTCACATAGTTTCAGACTGACTACCCCTCTGCAATCTGGCTAGTTTCCATAGAAGATTGTTTCTGGTGGAAAGTTTTGCCCTGCAGTTCATGAACTACTTCTTGAAAGTAAGAGATCAATGAAGAGAACTCCTAGATATTTTGGGGTCTCACACTGGTACAGTCTGACACCTAACCACATGATCTTTAATTTGCAACTAGGCTCTCTGTTTCTCATATGAAAAGCACATACTTGTGTCTCTGAGATATTTGGTTTAAGTAGGTTTGTGTTGTTGTATCTGGAAAATTGTATATGAGCATTTCTGATGATTTATTCATCAATTCAAACTCGTGAACCATTTTCGGTCACAAATGAATAAGGTAATGACACTGTAGTGGTTGTTACTAAAGGGCCACAGAAGCTGGCAAGAAAAGAAGCTGACCTAAGCACCCTTATGTTAAAGACAGTAAAACCCTAGCTGATTTCCACATAGGAGGCCTAAGCAGGGCCAGCAACTCAGTGTTGTCAATACAGCAGAATGATGGAGCCACATCCAAACTACGGCTTTTTCTGGTGCATGTGGTTGGAAGTGGTGCTATGGCAATACAAGTAGACACCAAACACGCATAAACACCCATCATTTCCAGCCAAAGGCATCTCAGTCTGATAGCATCAACTATGAAGGGCAGGCTACCACAAGACTTGGCCTCCATCAATGATGGTTCTATTACTGGTTCTAAGTCCATCACCACAGACTTAAGTGTTTCCAGGTCTGGGCTCTCTCCAGACACTATCAGCCCTTGCAGCCAGCAGCTCGAGACCAGGGCAGCGCTACTGCTCAGCTATCTATACCTGAGTAGTGCACTGATGCTGTACACCTATTCTAACAAGGATGGACACCACTGCTGAGGGCTGACTTCTGCTACAAGAATCGTGGCAGGAAACGGGTATCTACCAGCATGTTTCACCATAAACTGCAGCCATACAGAGACAGTACCCATGCTGCCTTGAACTTACATGCATCAGCTTTCCTGCCCAGCTGCTGGTTTCAAGCTGGCCACTAGCCACCTGTTGCATCAATCCCGCTGTGTTTACTACTGTTAGCATATGCCGGAGGGAGAGGGGTTGCAAAGTGTTGCTATGAGAGTTGTAGATTGTTTGCTCAAAAATCATATGACTAATAATGATGTTTCCTTGACCAAACATTGGTCATAATTCTGACAACAACCCACTGCTGCCTGCATCTCGTGGTCGTGCGGTAGCGTTCTCGCTTCCCACGCCCGGGTTCCCGGGTTCGATTCCCGGCGGGGTCAGGGATTTTCTCTGCCTCGTGATGGCTGGGTGTTGTGTGCTGTCCTTAGGTCAGTTAGGTTTAAGTAGTTCTAAGTTCTAGGGGACTGATGACCATAGATGTTAAGTCCCATAGTGCTCAGAGCCATTTTTGAGCCAACCCACTGCTACCAGAGAGGTCATCTCCCCAGACCTGTAAAGCTTTTTGCCTTACACAGGAAGTATTACAACAGGATTACTCATATTATCTGGAAACATGGTGTGGAATATATTTTTTGGCTACCATGTAAGAGGGAACCTTTACAATCTGTGAAGGGCAATCCTTATTTAAGGTGGCAGACTGCCACTTATCATGTTGTTGTGACATAGCATACAGAGTTCAAATCATCAAGGATGTGGAGAACTATGTGTTGAGTATAAGTGTCATGCACTCTTACAACAGCCTACCAATTTGCTATTGCAGAACATTGCCTTGGTTTCCATCATCCTATGAGGTCACTGGTCCCTAAGCCGACACAATACTTAAACTAACTTATGCTATGGACAACACACACACCCATGTCCGAGGGAGGACTCGAACCTCCAACAGGAGGGGGGTGGGAGGGGGAGGGGGGGAGGGGGGGAATTACCAAGTGACCTTATAAATAGAGACAAGGGATTCTGCCTAAATTTTGCTTGTAATCCTACACTCCACCCTTGTATATACACACACACACACACACACACACACACACACACACACACACACACACACACACACACACACACACAATAGCTCTCCCTCTATCTACAAAAAATAACAACTGTTCAAACCTTGTAAAAACTAAATCACTTACATTCTTTAATTACTTCAATGATGTCACCTTCCTGGAATGACAACTCATCTAAATCCTGCGCTGAATAATCATACATTGCTTTTACTTGCTTCTTGGGTTTGGCTGGTGGTTTTGGTTTCCCCCCACCAGGGACAGGCTTGACTGATGCTCTCTTCTGGCTACAAGAAATGAGGAACAGTTTTCCAGTGTCAGATTTCTTGAAACAATACATCTGCATTGTTTTGAGGTCATCCTCATTAACTACATAACTTTCATGTGACAAGTTCTTTATTAATAAATTCTGCATTGAATGTTATATCACTTTTGCAACTAAATATATATTACACATGTAACTAAACAGGTAAGTAAAAATAAATCAACACACACTATTCAAAATCAGATTGCACTGAAAAGTAACTTCTTTTCCAGAGTAATAGATTTTATGAATGAAGAATAAGTTAACTGTCAGTGGAAACAACATACAAATTTAAAAAAGAAAGTGATGGGTGACAACAGATCTTGGCTTCATGAAAGGCTGCTGCCAACTGCACACCAATAATGATGAAGACTGCTCTGGAGACTTAAGATAAAAAATTAAGGAAAGAGGGATGTGCAGAAACATTTTCGGAAGGCTGGTAGGGTCATCGCTCAGGCCCTCTAGCCAAGGCAGATATGGCCCGATACAATTAAATAGAAATTAACAATGGATAAGGAACAAGTCTTTAGCAAAAAAGTACTGCACTACAGTCCAATTAAAATTACTTAACAGTTGACTGTTCATGCATTGGAGCTGGTTTCCTGTAATCAGAGCACTCACTGCAGTAGCCACCAGAAAGATCGCGGGAGGCGCACATCGGCACGGCGCGTCACGGACGGTAGTTGCCGCAAGTACAGTCCCGTCCACCAGAGGGCACGCGAGAATTCGGACGCGACCTCTGCCGGCGTAACAACAACAACTCAGGCAGCACGGGCCGTGCCCAGTCAGTTAACATCGGGCATGCCTAGGGCACAGTCCCGGTCTACGCTAAGTGAAGTGCGACGTAAACGTGAACAGTGTTACTACACAATTGGCGATGAGTAGGGTCGTTCTTTCGCGTGTTGCGTCGTTGTTCCGGTTTCGTAGCTTCTCCACGGCATGGAGGATTTAGTGCGGGTTTTGGTTGAGCAGCAGACGGAGCTCATGGCCACCATGAAACATGTGCTTCCGGCGTTGCTCTCCATGCAGTCTGCTCAAGCGCCGTTCCCTCCTTCCTTTCCTCCGTATGACGAGACGGCGGAGGATTGGGACGCATATGAACATCACCTTTGGCAGCATTTCCAGGCGTTTCATGTTGCCGATGCGGAAGTATGTCGTGCTCTCTTCTTGTCTTGGATATCTCCCTTGCTGTATCAAGTTTTGCGGCAGCTAGCGCCGTTGCAGGAACCCTCATCCTTGTCTTTTGACGTATTGTGTTCATTGCTGTCTTCATATTATCGCCGCCGCACGCATGTTGTGGCGGCTAGGGTCGAGTTTTATCAACGCAAGAAACAGCCCCATCAGTCTTACCGGGCGTGGACCGCTACTCTGCACGGTCTTAGTCACAAGTGTCATTTTGTCACGGAGCAGTCGCGAGAGTCGTATGCCCATGTTATGGTACGCGACGTCATTGTGCGTTCGGCCCCTGATAGGGAGGTCCGGCAACGGGCCCTGCAGTTAGAAGACCCTTCCCTCGAGGAAGTCCTGTCCATTGCTCAATCGTATGAAGTCTCTCACGAGGGTCAACAGCTGGAAACGTGGTGCGACGTCGCGGCGTTTCAGGGCAGCGCGTCCGCGTCCACTGTGTCCGGGGTGGACGACGTGCGAGCAGTACAATCCGGCCGTTACGGCCACTCCCGCACGGCGCGTAAACAAAATTCCGGCCGCTGGCCCCCGTTGCCATCCTGTGCGTCATGCTATATACATCATGATCAGTCAGAGTGCCCCCAGCGTTGGGCCGTTTGTCGCAAATGTAATAAAAAAGGTCACATTGCTAAAGTTTGCCGCTCAGCCTCAAAGGAATCGAAGGAAGCAAGTACAGAGGACATGGACGTTGACAGTCAGGTAGTTTCATCGGGCCAGGCTCCAGACGCATCGGCACGCAAACTCTTTATCGAGGTGTCGGTTCTGTCGCGCCGGTTACAACTGCAAGTAGATACGGGCGCGGCAGTTTCGTTGTTGAATGCACAAACTTATTCCGACCTTGGATCCCCCCGTTGGCGCCAGTTTACCGGCGGTTATGGTAAACAGTTAATTCCCCTACTGGGTCAATTCACTACCGACGTAACTTACAAATCAGTCACTCGGCCTATTACTTTTATTGTTGTCAGTGATGCGAGCTCCGCTAACCTTTTTAGCCTGGATGCCTTTCAAGCTTTCGGTTTTTCTATTGCTGACACCATACAGTTGGTCTCCGAAGACGTTCCCTATCAATCATTGGAATCTTTGATCTCAGACTTCCAGATATCTTTGAGGAGGGGGGCGTGTTTCAGATTTTGAAGCTCACTTAACATTGAAGGCGTCGGCTCGCCCACGTTTTCTACGCGCGAGGCAGATCCCCTTGGCTCTCTGCCCTCAGGTAAAGGAAGAGCTAGACCGGCTGACAGCCCTAGGGGTCGTTCTTCCCATTTCTTCTAGTGAGTGGGCTTCGCCCCTCATTATTGTAAGGAAGCCCTCGGGAAAATTACATCTTTGTGGCGATTTCAAGGCCACCATTAATTCCCAACTGGTGGTGGACACCTATCCTTTGCCTCGTGCTGATGAATTGTTCTCCGCCGTGACGGGAGGTCAATATTTTTCGAAAATCGATCGTTCGGAGGCATATCATCAGATACCACTTGATGAGGACTCCAAACGGCTGGCGGTCGTCAACACCCCGTTTGGCCTTTACCAATACCAGTGGTTGGCCTTCGAAATATCCAGTGCCCCGGCGATATTCCAGCATTATCTTGAGCACGTCACGTCAACAATCCCTCATTGTATTAATTACCTGGATGACATAATTGTCACAGGCCGCAGCACGAAGGAACACTTGCACAACCTTCGCACCCTCTTTCTCAAATTCAGGTCTGTGGGCTTGCGTTGCAACCTGCATAAGTCAAACTTCTTCCAACCATCCATTGAGTATGTGGGCTACACCATCTCTCGGCACGGCGTCCAGCCACTAGGAAGTTTGGTCCAAGGTATCGTAGGCCTTCCTTGGCTCGCTTCGCTGAAAGAGTTACAAGCTTTTTTAGGGCTTCCACCATAGCCCGCCCCTTGTACTGCCTTCTGCGCAAGGGTGTTCCTTTTGATTGGTCGCCTGCACGCGAGCGAGCGTTCACCTCGCTGAAGGGTCTCCTCACGTCAGCACCTTGTTTGGCTACTTTTGACCCCCATAAGCCGTTGGTCCTGGCTACAGATGCTTCGCAGTATGGGGTGGGGGTGGTCCTGGCCCATCGCAACGCGGATGGCTCCGAGCAGCCACTGGCGTTTGCATCTAAAACTCTTAGTCCCGCACAGGCCCATTACTCCCAGGTGGAAAAAGAGGCTTTGGCCATTGTCTATGCTGTTACCAAGTTTCACCCTTTCTTGTATGGCACGAAGTTTCAGTTAATCACTGACCATAAGCCGTTAATATCGTTATTTGGCCCCGCCTCTCAGATCCCAGATAGGGCGGCCCTGACTGCTTCACAGCCTGGGACATATGGATCCTTCCCACTAACACCAGCTTTTCTGAATTGTGCAGGTGGGAACTTTCCCTGCAATACATCCTTTGTTCCCATAACCCTCCTGGCCTCAATCTTCATTAGTCACTGTCCTCACCCATCCAGCCTCTTCCCTGTTCCCATCCCAGCATACTATCCCTCCCCCTCCCCACCCCAGCCTCCTCCTTACTCCCGCTCAGTCGCCACTCCCATTATGCACTGGTGCTGCTGCTTGTAGTTTGGTTCCAGGTGCCTGAGATTGTGTGTGTGTGTGTGTGTGTGTGTGTGTGTGTGTGTGTGTGTGTGTGTGTGTGTGTGTGTGTGTGTCTGCCTGTGCGCGTCTGTCATCTATTGTTGATGAAGGCCTTAACGGCCGAAAGCTCTAATTGTAAGAGTCTTTTTGTTGTGCCTATCTGCGACTCAGTATCTCCACTATATGGTGAGTAGCAACTTCCCTTCTCATAATGTTGTTAAATTTCATCCTGGATTTTCCATTGTTTGATTCATAATGGGTAGTAATAGATACCAACAACAGTGATTACATGAAAGTTAGGATGACACTAAATGCAAAGGTGAAATGAATTCTCAATAATGTTTCTTAGAGAATGCCATGAAACACAACATGAGGATTGAAGGAAAAAAAAAAATCATTACCTCCTCCCAAATGTGGTTTCCCAGGTGTGGTGCACTAGCACTTGCCAGTAAGTCCACAACTGCATCTACACAGCACTTTCTTAGGTTTCCTCTTAGTCTTTTACCTAAAACCTCTCCATCAGGATACTTGGTTGCTGTTTTACGTTCTCATTAAATAATGACCTCATTGCAGCTAATGTTTCCCTAGTACATCAGTAATGGGCACTTCTATGTCGCCTTCACTTCCAGCAGTTCAGATTTTCATCTGGTCTTCTGTTTTATAATTATGATGAATTTCATTTCTGTAATTTCATTTATTCATTTACTCATACACAAGCCATGATGATGAAAAGCCTTCAGGATTGTGACAGTAGTCAAGTTATAGATTGACAGAGGCATATAAGCAGTCACTGCAGACTACGCCTGTAAAGTACGCTAACATCAAAATACAGCTACTTATGAATCCTTATTATTAAGGTAATTACTAAACACACACACGCGTGCGTGTGCCATCCACACACACACACACACACACACACACACACACACACACACACACACACACCATGGCTACATTATGCTGGAAATGCATTTCATCTTGGATGAAGGGTTTTGGTGGGTAGAATCGGAGAGGGGAGAAAAGAGGCAGGCAAGGGAGGAAGACTTTGGGAAGGATTGCTGATGACTGGGCAGAAAGTGCAACATGTGCATGGGATATAAATTTGGCACCAGTCAGCTAATTCTGGTAGCAGGCAAGGAACATTGTGTGCAGTACACAATAATGTGGAGTAGTGAATTGGGAGTGAGAGACAGAACAGAGGAATAGGAAGACTCCAGAAAGGATGGGGGTGAGTGCAGGATGAAATAAGTTAGGGTCCTGGCACAGGAGGGAAGGTGGTTATTAGACAAGGGTAAATGGAGATTGAGTATTATGGGGTAGAAGGATGTGTTACAGAGATAACTTCAACCTATGCAATACAGAAAAGCTGCTCACATGGAATGGATCCAGATGGCAGCTACTGAAGCAGCTACTGAAATTGAGCATGTTGTGCTCAGTAGCATGTTGCACCAATGGATCGTCAACTATGTTATTGGCCACAGTTTTTTGGTGGCAATTCATTAAGGTGGACAATTAGTTGGAGATCACGCCCACATAAAATGCTGTGCAGAAATTATAGCACAGCTGGTATATGATATGACTGCCTTCACAGGCAATCCACTTCTGAAAGGATAGGATAAGTTTGTGACGGGACTGGAGTAGGATATGCTGGGTGAGTGTAATGGTCAAGTCTCACATGTGAATCTCCCACATGTGTATGACCCATGTAGCAGGAGCTGGGAGTAAGTGTGGCATAAGAATGGGCTTGGATATTGTATATGCTGAGTTGTGACACAATACCACTTTGAGAAGTATGAGAAGGGGTGCAAGTACAATGTTCCTCATTTTCAGGCTTGATGATACATAGTTGAAGCCCCGGTGACACCAATGATTAAGTTGTTCCAGTCCAAGATGATACTAACTGTTGATGGAGGTACACCTCTGCATCTGGTTCCTGGAGGTGGTCAGAAAATTAGGTGCATACATGGATATGGTATGGGAAATCTTGGAGTGTACTAGGTTTAGGGGTGATGTCTGTCTTTGAAGGCCTTAGCAAGACTTCCAGCATACTGGGTAAGGCACTGCTTGTCTCTGAATTTGTGCCATTTATGGGTAAACATAACTGTTATGGACTCAGCATTTGGTGGTTTGTAAGCCATCCACAATATGGCACTCTGAACCATCATCCCTCTGTCAGTGCTGTATGCACAATGTATAATTAATTTGTAAAATAAAATGTAATAAAATAAAAGCACAGGATGAAATTGATGAACTTACCCAGCAACTCCAGCTTCTGGTGTTCTCATGAAACTAGCATTTTCATTTGGTACAGGACTTTTCATCTCTTGTTTCAGCTGACCAGCACCTGGGAACACCCTGACTCCACCTGCCTGATTAGTTTTGGCAGCAGCTGTTTTACCTACATGGAAAGATAACTGAATTATTGATAATGTAAAAATTAAAAGTCTGACTCCTAAAACGAAAAAGTAAACTTAATCTGATGAAAAAACGGATGCAATATTTAATGCAGAACCCATCATTAGGCACACAGTTATTTGCTAACACCAACACTGTTAGTTGTCCAATGTCATTTAGTCCAGTACAACAAGCAATTGATCTGACTCAAGGGTCAATTCATCATCAATATCATCTGTAGCAAGTCAATTGCTCCACCACATTCACCCCTGTAAATCTACTGGAACAGAAGAGAATTGAAGCCTTTGAGATGTGATTCTATAGAAAAATGCTGAAAATTAGGTGGACTGATCAGGTAAGGATTGAGGACGTTCTCCACAAAATCGCTGCTAAACACTGACAAGGAGAAGGAACAGGATGATAGGGCATCTGTTAAGACATCAGAGAATAACTTCCATGGTACTAGATGAAAACTGTAGAGGAACACAGAGATTTGAATACATCCAGCAAAAATGACCATAAGGAGAGCAATGAGAGAAGCGTTCAATGATTTTGAAAGTAAGATGTTGTCAACTGACCTGAGTACAAACCCTAAGAGAATTTGATCATATCTAAAATCAGTAAGTGGGTCAAAATCATCTATTCATTCTCTCAGCAACCACACTGGCACCGAAATGGAAGATAACAGAGAGAAGGCCGAAATACTGAATTCGATCTTCTGAAGTTGTTTCACTGCAGAAGATCGTAACACTGTTCCTCCTTTTAATCATTGTACAAACATCGAAATGGCAGATATTGAGATAGCCGATTGTGGAATTTAAAAGCACCTACAATCACTTAGTAGTGGAAAGGTGTCAGGACCAGATGAGATTCCTATAAGATTCTATGAAGATTATGCAAAAGAACTTGCTCCCCTTCTAGCAGCAATTTAGGCCTATTGTAGATCACTTGAGCAACAAAAGGCACCTAATGACTGGAAAAGGCCATAAGACAGATCCACACAATTATAAATATATCATTGACATCAATCTGTTCTAGAATTATGGAACATATTTTATGCTAAAGAATTATTGCGTTTTTGGAAAATGAACATCTCCTCTATAAAAATCAACACAGATTCTGTAAACAGAGATCCTGCAAAGCTCAGCTCACTCTGTTGCTCCATGAGACCCTCAGTGCAGAGAGGACAATGGTGCTGAGGTTGATGCCGTGTTCCTGGATTTCAGTAAGGCATTTGACACCATTCCACATTGCTGTTTAATGAAAAAAATGCAAGCTTACATAGTATCAAAGCAGACTTGCGATTGGATTCAAGACTTTCTTGCAGACAGAACTAAACATGTCGCTCTTAAAGGAACAAAATCAACAGATGTAAAGGTAATATCTGGAATACCAGAGGGAAGTGTGATAGGACTGTTGCTGTTTACAATACATAAAAATTATCTAGCAGAAAGCATCAGATGCTCTATAAGACTATTCGCAGATGATGCAGTTGTCTATACAAAAGTAGCAATGCCAGAAGATGATAAGAATTTGCAGAACAACCAGTAGATAATTGATCAATGGTGAAGGCTCTGGCAGTTGATCCTGAACGTAAATAAATGTAATATATTGCACATATGTAGGAAAAGAAACACACTACTGTACAGCTACACTATTGATGACAAGCAGCTGGAGACAGTACCTGCCGTAAAATATCTAGGTGTAACTACCCAAGGCAGTCGTAAGTGGCATGACCGCATAAAACAGATAGTGGGAAAAGCGGGTATCAGATTCAGATTCAGCAGAAGAATCTTAAAGAAATATAACTCATCCATGAAAGAAGTGGCTTATAAGGCACTTGTTCACCCAATTCCCAAATACTGTTCGTCTATCTGGGATCCCTATCAGGTAGAACTGATAGAGGAGATAGAGAAGATCCAATGAAGAGCAGTGTGTTTCGTCATGAGATCGTTTAGCTGGCAAGAGAGTGATATGACGATGCTAATCAAATTCCACTGGTTGATGTTACAAGAGAGGTGTTGTGCATCATGGACAGATTTACCACTAAAATATCGATACAGCACTTTTCAGGAGGAATAGAATAACATATTATTTCCCCCTACATACATCTCGCATATTGACCCCGTAGAGAAAATTCAAGAATGTAAACCCAATACAGAGGCTTACCGACAATTGTTCTTCCCCTGCACTATTCACGAGTGGAACAGGGTTGGGGCGATCAGATAGTAGTGGTGCCGAAAGTGCCCTCTGCCACATTCCATTAGGTGGCTTGTTGAGTATGATGTAGATGTAGACAAAATAACTGAGGACATAGGTTGCAATTCAGATGAAAGTTTGGCACAGGAGAGGAATTTGTAGCAGGCCATATCAAACCAGTCAGAAGACACACGATTCAAACAAAACTACACATGAAAATATCTTTAGACTTTCTTTCAATTTCTTTGGTTTTACAATTATAAATTCAACCAATATAGTATCTCATTAGCCTTTCTGAGTTTTGGGTGGTCTTCACAATGAATGTGTAGAAATTTTTTTAAAACTAAAATTAAATATTTAAGCACTTTCTACCACAGAAAGGCACAAAATTCAGGAAACAGTGTTTTGCTGTAATTCATAATCCAACAAGGTAGTGTAATATTAAAGAGCTACAACTCTTTTACGATAAAATAAGCTACTAAAGAAAATTCATGGCCTCCATTCATGGCATCCTGGAAAACAACTGGTGCTCAAATCAGATGCTTTACAATAGTGCACTGGAGCCATAGCAGCATACAGAAATGCCAGTGAGTCAGAGCAAAAGACAGTTTAGCCTCCCAAACTTAAACAGTCACACTGCTAAACTATTTGTGCCATAAAAAATTAAAATAAAATGAAGAGTTCACTGTTTACCCTAAAGGAATAAACTGCACTTGGTCACCAATCCTTAACCACTGTTGGCATTTTGGCCCACACTTACAGTTTTCAGAAGAAACAGTTCAAAGACTACAGATATGACCCTCTTTCTACAGGCACTGCATTACGATATTCATTAGATACCTATGGTACAATATGTGGATACAGACTTGCTATCACAATTTCCCATGGGCCAAAACCCTGACCTATCAACAAGTAAAAGATTTCATGTTTCCAGTTAGGTACATCAGTTAAATATCAGGATATTCCCCGAAACAATGGAACACATAACCAAGGCCATCTGTCATGGGGACATTATCAGGTATGTAATGGATGACTCATATGTTTATCACTCACAAAGAAGGGTCCAATCAGAATACTAAATTAAGGGCTTGTATTAGTAAAGAGAAGATTGCTCTATAGTACGAACATCGGTTATTTCTAAAGTGAGCACTTGGATTTGCAGACAAAATAACTTATGGATATGAAACAAATACTAACAAAGAGATAGAGGGGCTGGCCCGTGCTTAGCTCAGTACAGCCGATAGATACACAAGACAGAACAGAAAATTTAAGTATCCCAGCTTTCAGAACTTTGTTCCTTCATCGGGGAGGAGAGAGGGGAAGAAAAGGGGAAGAAGGGAAAGTGGATTCAGTTACAACTCAGGTTACTAAGCAACAGGGGGAAGGTAAACAGGGAGGGTAGCAAAGATGGAGGCATGGGGCCATGGGTGTCAGAGGGAAGCCAAAGATATTCTACTGTAAGTACTGTGCCAGCTTCACACCAAAGAGGATGCATACAGAAGTAACGAGGTATATAGTATAAAGATAAACACAACTATGTAGGATGAAAAGATGTATGAATGGCTGAAGAGGAAAGGGAAAGAGGAGAAGACTGAAGAGTAAATGGGAGTGAGGTTGGTTAATGTAGGTTCAGTCCAGGGGGATGGCAGGATGAAAGGATGTGTTGGAGTGCAAGGGATTGGTGTTGGGTGGGAGAAGCCAAATGGCACGTTCAGTGTAGCAGGTTCCTAGGTCCCTAAAATTATGCTGGAGGGTATGCTCTGCTACTGGGCATTGGACATTTCCTAGGCGGACAGTTCGTCTGTGCCTGTTCATGCGCTCAGCCAGTTTAGTTGTCGTCGTACCAATGTAAAAGGCTGCGCAGTGCAGGCATGTCAGCTGATAAATGACATGTGTTGTTTCACATGTGGCCCTGCCTTGAATTGTGTATGTTTTACCAGTAGTGGGGCTGGAGTAGGTGGTTGTGGGGGGATGTATGAAGCAGGTTTTGCAGCGGGGTCAGTTACAGGGGTAGGAACCGCTGGGTAGAGAAGGTGGTCTGGGAATATTGTAGGGTTTGACAAGGATGTTACGGAGGTTAGGAGGGCGACGAAAGGCAACTCTGGGTGGTGTGGGGAGAATATTGTCAAGGGATGATCTCATTTCAGGGCTTGACTTGAGAAAGTCATATCCCTGGCGGAGTAATTTGTTGATGTATTCGAGGCCAGGATAATACTGGGTGACAAGGGGGATGCTTCTGTGTGGTCTGGGGGTAGGAACATTATTGTTGGATGGGGAGGAATGCATTGCTCGGGAGATCTGTTTGTGGATAAGATCTGCAGGATAGTTGCGGGAGAGGAAAGCACTGGTCAGGTTATTGGTTTAATTGTTGAGGGATTCGTCACTGGAGCAGATATGTTTGCCATGAATACCTAGGCTGTAGGGAAGGGAGTGTTTGATGTGGAATGGATGGTAGGTATCAAAGTGAAGGTACTGTTGTTTGTTTGTGGGTTTGATGTGGACAAAGGTGTGGATGTGAGCTTCAACAAGATGAAGGTCACCAACCAGGAAGGTGGCTTGGGTTTTGAAGAAGGATCAGGTGAAATTCAGATTCAACAAGGAGTTGAGGTTATGGAGGAAATTAAGGAGTGTTTCTTCAAAATGAGTCCAGACCACAAAGTTGTCATCTACAAAACCTATACCAGGCCAGGGGAAGCAGATGTTGGGTCTTCAGGAAAGCCTCTTCCATGTGGCCCATGAAGAGGTTGGCATACGACGGAGCCGTTCTGGTTCCCACGGCCATTCCCCTGACTTGTTTGTAGGTATGTATGGCAGCATAGGAAAGTCAAAAACTGATCTTTGCTGTCCATCGTGCCAGGCACGTGCAGGAATTATTAGTTTGCTAGTGTGAACAAGCAGCTTCAGTATCAAACAAAGGATGAGGATAAAGACTGCAACTGACAGAGCGCACGAAGAAGCTTTTTTATCCACATGGTGGCATAAGGTATTGCCATAGACTATGCAATCAGCCAGATAAGTGTATTTCGCATCTTGCATCAACATAAATGCCACTTATTTCATCAATCACCACACAGGCACTGAGGACATGACTTCAAACATCATATAAGATTTCATCTGTTTCCTCTGCAGCACCTGAGAGGTGACATGACGTTTTTATGTGTGCTCTTTACTGATGATGCAATGCAACATTTACATAACACGGTAATGTAAATTAACGCAATGTGCACTAGTGGGTAGCTAAATATCCACACCGGCTTTATCAAGTACAACACCAACAACTATGGAGCATAAACGTATAGTGCAGCATCATATGAAATTCCACTGCAGGACCCTACTTGATCTCTCACCTGTTAAATGGAAATTCAAAGGCACACTTTCTTATAAACATTCACACTGTTCTAGAAGAGGTACAACTTCACAAGCAAAAGTGTAAGTGGTTCCAACACGAAGGCTTCCCAGCTCACTCTTCCTGTGTTGCAATGCAAATAATTAATGAAACGTTTCTTTATCATTGGATAGGATGGAATCCAGCAATACAATGACCAGCTAGGTCCCCTGATTTGATTGCTCTTGATTTCTTTCTATGGGAGCTTTGAAAGATGCAGTCTATCATGAAACACCAACTATGCCAGATGATACATGCCATCAAATTGCCACAGCATGCAAGGGTATATCATCCTATGCAGCTTGATCTGTTCACCTATCTCTCAAATGGTGATCGCAAATGTGCCTTGCAGTCGATGGTAAACATTTTTGAGCACATGCTTAAGTAAAGTGTAAAACTATGTTATCAGAACAGTATTTATTTTTTGGATGACATGTTGTCCGTCATTTTGAATAACATATTTAATTTATTTTAAGTGTATTCAGTCTAATTACAATTTCAAATAGTACCTATAGTCCATATCTGTCTGACAGCAGGTGTATTACTTTTAAGAAGCACTCAATTGCCTTCAGGCAAAGAGAGGTCAGCGTTGTTTTTCCAAAGCTAAGAAGGTTAATGCTGCAGTTTCTTTTTCGCTATGAATAGGGTAGTTTTATGACTAGGAAGTATGAATGACCAATGTTTCTGTTTCGGATTTGACAAGTAAGCAGCAACAAGGAGAATTTAAATGGAAAACTATCTGATGAAGCTATAGACATTAAAAAAACTGGAAATGTATATACATGTGAAATAGTTTTCCTAAGCCCCAATTATTGTGACAGAAGCCGACAATGTCATACTTCCATAATTAAAAAAAAAAAAAGTATTGCAGTCGACCCTGCATCTATGCCGTTCAGGAAATGAGGTTTTATCTTAGTAGCATAGGCCTGTCTTGCTGCATATAATAACACAGCCTGTCACGAGAGTTCAGCTTGGTAATGTTCACACCACAACAGCCAACTCTGGCTGCACTATTTTCCAGTTTTAGTACAGTTGTCAAACTCTTTTGTCAAAGATTTCAATGACAATATTAACAAATGCTACGCAAATGTAATTGTCTTCACAAAAGCTATTGAATGCAGTTATGAATCATATGTTGTTGTTGTGGTCTTCAGTCCTGAGACTGGTTTGATGCAGCTCTCCATGCTACTCTATCCTGTGCAAGCTTTTTCATCTCCCAGTACCTACTGCAACCTACATCCTTCTGAATCTGCTTAGTGTATTCATCTCTTGGTCTCCCTCTACGATTTTTACCCTCCACGCTGCACTCCAATACTAAATTGGTGATCCCTTGATGCCTCAGAACATGTCCTAACAACCGATTCCTTCTTCTAGTCAAGTTGTGCCACAAACTTCTCTTCTCCCCAATCCTATTCAATACTTCCTCATTAGTTATGTGATCTACCCATCTAATCTTCAGCATTCTTCTGTAGCACCACATTTCGAAAGCTTCTATTCTCTTCTTGTCCAAACTATTTATCGTCCATGTTTCACTTCCATACATGGCTACACTCCATACAAATACTTTCAGAAACGACTTCCTGACACTTAAATCAATACTGGATGTTAACCAATTTCTCTTCTTCAGAAACGCTTTCCTTGCCATTGCCAGCCTACATTTTATATCCTCTCTACTTCGACCATCATCAGTTATTTTGCTCCCCAAATAGCAAAACTCCTTTACTACTTTAAGTGCCTCATTTCCTAATCTAATTCCCTCAGCATCACCTGACTTAATTAGACTACATTCCATTATCCTTGTTTTGCTTTTGTTGATGTTCATCTTATATCCACCTTTCAAGACACTGTCCATTCCATTCAACTGCTCTTCCAAGTCCTTTGCTGTCTCTGACAGAATTACAATGTCATCGGCGAACCTCAAAGTTTTTATTTCTTCTCCATGAATTTTAATACATGAATCATATACAGTTTCATTAAAAAACATGCCTGTTTCAATGTCTTGGTTGATACCAGAGTTCAGAGCATTATACACACAAAACTTTCCCTGCCTCACAGGAAACTATCAATTGGAGAAAACTTTGTTTAGATACGTGAAACCTGTCATAAGATAAAAGGGGTGTTACATGAATCACCCTCTATACATACTGAATACCCCTTTTTTAAAATTCAGACTCCAATTCTAAGCTCTGAAATTAACTTCTTCACGACAAAGTGTATCAACAATTCACATAATTTAGCTGAAAAACAGCATTTGATGTTGAACAGTGATAGAGACTCAAAAAAGTTATATACTTACTGACAGCTTGCAGCCTCGAGCCTGGCCGTACAATAGGTTGGTCTGGGGGAGCCGGCTCACTTGGCGGTGGAGGTGGTCTGATTTGTGCCCGGCGTGTCTGTTGTGCATTTTGAGGTACTTTCTGTGCGGCTGCTGACACAGGAAGAGGAAAAGGTGCACGTATGGGTGTAGTGGCTTGAGAAGGTGCTGTGGTAGGTGCAGGAGGTCGTGCCGGAGCTTGCCGCCTAGTTGCTGGTGTTGCTGATGCAGGCAGGGCTGGTGCTGGGTAATTAGGCGGTGGTTTCGTAGGCATTCTTGAAGGTAAATTCCGCTGACCTTGTACCATCACCGAATGCCGTACATCCGGTTCTGCAATATACACAGCAAGATTGCAAACAGTTATTCAAAAAATGTATAACATAACCTACTTCAAATCACTAAGAGGTGACCACATGGAAAATTCATTTTGTAATTTTTTATGTTATGGCAGTGAAGTTCAGAACTCAAATACCAGTGTCTGAAAACAATTTGATGCAACTCTCAAAAATTCCCAAGTAAATTGACTTTGAGGTTTTCCATGGGCCAGTAATACGGTAAAGTAAGGTAGGTTTTTCAACAGGTGGCCTGGCTTTGTGGTAGAATATTTGTCCATTACGTGGGGGCCCCCGAGTTTCAATTACTGATCAATGCAATTTTGCGGACACCTGTGCATGATCTATGAACATTTCCATGAAGCATAAAATACATAACAATGGAGGGGGACAACAGTAGCACTTGGGACTGGTAATCATTGGTACAAGTCTGATTTTGGTCATTATCCTTTTCGTCCACCCACCCGTGCCTGTTCAAATACCTACATCATTTAAATATAAAATTCATAAAATATTGCTAATTAACATATACCTAAATGTCATTTTTACTACTTACATACTGTACACAAAATTATAGTTTTCAATGCAAATATACATTCACAATTACTGACCTTTCATAAAAGATTGTTAACAAAGATTGTTTCAGTTAAAAAAACATTACAACTTAAATTTCTGTTTGTCTTTATATACTTTCACATCATGGGAATGCTGATAGAACATGCACCTTTAAAAATTTACACAGCTGGGAAACAAACCTAGACTGCCCCTGTGGCACGTAAGCATTCTACCACACAGCCATGCAGTCCTTCTGAAAAAAATTACCTCACTTTAGGGTGTTAAAGATGCTCAGAAAACTTCGAAGTTGATTTTCTCGAGAATTTTATAGAGTTGCATCGAAGTACTTTTGGATACTGATACTCGAGTTCTGAAATTCACATACCACAAATATAATAGAATAGCAAAATCCAACTGCTGTGTGGTCTCCTTGTGAGTGTATCAAGCTGACAACCTCCAGGGATACAGCATAGATCAGACAAAGGAAATAATAAAACAACCAGCACTACAATTTGAGACATTACTACAAGCAACTATGAACTATTGTGTTAGACAAAATTTGCTACGAACAAGAAGCAAGTAACAATGAAATTTAACATTTACACCAATATATAAGAATAGTTTATAGCCCATATGTCAGAAGGTCACAATATATCACTTTCAATAAAACTGTCATCTCTATTTATCTATATGTATTAACATTTTATGAAACTGCAGTACAAGTACATATTAATCATATCATTATCACTTTTATTTTGAGTGAACGACAACATCTGGTTATTTTAATCAATGTCATAACCAGCAGTAACACCATGAAAACGTACATCTCGTTATTTCATTTTCCAAGTGTCCCACTGGTATTTTGACATAAAACCTCTATGTACTAGTGGTATAATTACAGGTATGTGACATTTCAGAACATCATTCCAAGTGGCAAACTTTTTACCATTAAGTGCAAGTTCAAGTGCCTCATGTGATAGTCACACTGCTACTCTTCCTTTTGATACAGCACAAAATAATTTTTGCACAAATAATCAATGTTTAAAAAATTGATGTAACTGCATATATAAAAACTCTACTCATCATCCAGCAGCAGGAGAAAACTTATATGAAGGTTAAAAAAATATGCAAGCTTTTTGAGAAAGTGACTCCTTCTGGCAGAATGGTTGAAAGAGTGGAAGAGGAATGAAGGAAAAGGACTGTCGAGTTTAGGAGACAGGGATAGTTCAGAAAAGTTGTCCAGAACACCAGGTCAAGAAAGACTTGCCAGATGGAATGAGAAGGAAATACTGATTGCTGTGGGCTGTACCAATTGAGATTTGAAAACCTGAGATTGCACATTTCTCAATTTTAGCACAGGTTTTCTACTGCCACCACTTGGTAAGCACATTTTTTATCAATCTATTTACATTATAATTTTTGCACAAAGGAAATTTACACATGGTACATAAGGTCTTTGTTTTAGTTTCCTTCTTTCCCTTAGCACATCCTGTGCAACTTCTCTTTGAGTCACCTTCAGTTGGTATATGGTCCCCCATATTCATCACAGATTTGTACTACCACTTGGGTATCCGGTAGTTCGCTTCCTTTTGACAATTACTTTTTTCTTTCCAATACAGTTATTTGCTATGCAAGTAGGAATAGAAAATTGATCAGTAGTATTTTCTTGCTGTAAGCTGTGAAATATAATCCAATCATTCACCACTGAAGTCATCGGGTGCTCAAAGAACATCTTTTCACGATTTTGCTGTCTTCCTATAAAAAGTACAGTAGACTGATTTCTGATAAGATAAAGACATACCTGCCATAATATTATTATATGTGACAAAGCCATGAGGACAAGGGAGACCATGTTTGGTTTTGTCTTTCTGAGTGCATTGAGCAACAATTGTGACCAATATGTGGCAATTATTCATAACAAGAACATCTTTAGTACCCATCCATCATGATGCTAAAGTCTCAGAACTATTTTCAGGAAATTCATATTCACTTATCTGCAGTTTCATGCTAAATCACAGTATATTTCGCCAGGCACCATTGCTTGTTATTACAACTTCAATCGGTAAACTATCCATGAGATTGACTGTTTAAAAATAAATAAATAAAAACCTGTCAAATACCATTGTGACACCTTTGTTCCCAACTGTTTCAATGGGCTATGTACAATTCTTTTCTCACTTGTTGCCAATGAAATATTCCCTTCATTGTCCCTACCACCACAGACTTCCACATCTTATTCATAACCACTTTCCATGTCACAATATCCTCATAATTCTATTCTACACTTGTTCTTCTTCAGTATCAGTTATTGTTTCAGCAGAGCTACCTTTGGTCTTAACCATCAGTTCAGAAACACTTTGGTATGGACTATCCTCTCTTGGTTTCTGAAATGACTCCTTGAGGCAAACAATATCTTCATCTATATAAGGTTTTGATGCATAACTTGGTTTCTCTGATCAGTTGAACTACAAATTTTATGGGATAAGCTGGCATCCACTGTGCAAAATAGCATTATTGATTGCCCTATTTCCCCGTATGTTATGGATATAAGAGAACTATGAGGAAATATCTGCTGAAACAAATCTAGGCCACTGGAAGACCTATCAACTTTCTGACACAAAATAGAAGGAATACATTTGTTAGTAACAGAAAATCTTGGTTTGAAAGAGGGATTTACCAGTCACCACAGTACATCTGTACGCATTGATGGTCCAGTGACTCTTTGATCTCTAGCACCTCATTCTTCACTTTCATCTGTTTCATTATCTCCACTTTTACTTCAACTGCTATCTCTGTGATAATCTTCATCAGCTATGCAGGTGTCACTTGCACAGTTCTCAAGAAATCTTTGATTTTCATCTCCAACATACTTGAGTCTTCAACTTCCTATATCAGTGAAGCCCGACTTTATTTTTCTTTGATGATCAAAATACACTTTCTAAATAACTATGATTTTCACAATCACTGAGATAAATAAGTTCCTCCAAAAGAAGTCCCTTGTGCGTAGATGATTCAGATAAAAATTAAATAGTTCAAATTAGTTCTAATTAAAAAAAGACTAAAAATAAAGAAAATTAAATGTGATCTAGGTCCGTACCAAATGATAAAGAACAAGACACCTACCCAGCAGAGGATCAACAACAAAACTTATAAGACAGCTCAACCTACAGGTGCAATTTGTAATTATAAGAATTCTGCAAACCATTAGCAGGCTTCCTTTTAACAGTGGGACACTGACAGATAGCAATAACATACAGAAAATTCTCTCGTGTTCTCTGATAATCTATTGCATGACATATACATACCAATGGTATAGTGAATGGGTTAACATAAATCATTTATTTACATCATTTAGAGGATGGATTAACTTATAATTTCAAATCACACTAGGACTTAAAATGTTCAGATAATTTAAGCTGTGCTTAATCTAAGAGAGTTGGCGTGTGCTCAGTCTAGAATATACTGACATCATTAATAATGTTCTGAGAACAGAACAGTTTATGTACCTTACTTACAAATTACCAATCATTCTACTTTTCACTGCCCTATGAAAGATTTGTTGACACAAAATAAGCTAAACTGACATGTTTCTCAACATGCAAAATATTTTCAGATGAAACTTACAAGTGTTCTCAGTTAAAATCTAAAAATATACTCTATTTGTATGATTACAGGGGCCACCGCAGAAAAAATTAAAAATGCGTTACTAGTGATTTAAATCGTGTATATACACCTCATATAATATTTCTGTTATTATTATTATTATTATTATTATTATTATTATTAGTGTTATTAATATCGAATCTCAATGACAGTGGCCACTCTGCTTGCAATGTATCTTAAAAGTTTTGATTGTTACGGGCAATGCATACTAAGAGAATCACAGTGAAAGTATTATAAATGAAAGTCTTTTATTGTATTTTTCAGTATCTAGTCAAACCAAAAGCTGAAGAATACAATAAGAGAATTTCATACAATTGCATGCTTTGACACTCATTTTTCTTGTGCAAGAACCTTGTGGATCTAAAAAAAATTTCTACTATCACCTCAACCCATTACTGGTAAGTTGGCCTAATGTAACAGATTGTGGAAGTCTTGTCACAGAGAGGAAAATGTTTCCAGTATCTCTGTGACATTTTCCTCATCTATCAGAAATGAAATTGAAAGATTGCATGATTGTTGCAAACAAAATTCGAAACTTGGTGTTTGATTCCAATTTTAAATAAAAAATGACAAAACGATACCCAAGCCCCTAACTCAACAGGTTATTACTAAGTTTCCAGGCATGAAAAACAACCCACATTAAACTTCTGTTGCAGATAACACACTTGAAAAGTTCACTTTGTTTTGCTTTTAATAAGCCTCAAGATTCATTTTTGAAATGTTAACTTGATTTTTTCACCTCAATATTTGAGTGAAATCAGTAAGCCACAAATGCTTTTCACCAAGATGTCAAAATGATTCAAAGATAGTATCAGAGTTGCTGGAATACCAATATGATGGAAGACTAATGTAGATCACTGCACCACGATGTATTTTAGGTAATTCATTAAAGAAAGATTTATATTAGATACTTTAAGGAGAAGAGGAATGGAAATATAAGCCAAAGGACACATGATTCCTGCCTAATAAAGTGAGAAGGGAAAGCAGAAAGGTGGAAGGAGTAAATAGAGGGTCTATACAAGGGTGATGTACTTGAGGACAATATTATGGAAATGGAAGAGGCTGTAGATGAAGATGAAATGGGAAATACGATACTGCGTGAAGAGTTTGATAGAGCACTGAAAGACCGTAGTCGAAACAAGGCCCCCGGAGTAGACAACATTCAATTAGAACTACTGACAGCCTTGGGAGAGCCAGTCCTCACACAACTCTACCATCTGGTGAGCAAGATGAATGAGACAGGTCAAATATCCTCAGACTTCAAGAATAATATAATAATTCCAATCCCAAAGAAAGAAGGTGTTGACAGATGTGAAAATAACTGAACTATCAGTTTAATAAGCCACAGCTGCAAAATACTAACGCGAATTCTTCACAGACGAATGGAAAAACTGATAGAAGCTGACCTCGGGGAAGATCAGTTTGGATCCCGTAGAAATGTTGGAACACATGAGGCAGTACCGACCTTACAACTTATCTTAAAAGAAAGATTAAGGAAAGGCAAACCTACGTTTATAGCATTTGTAGACTTAGAGAAAGCTTTTGACAATGTTGACTGGAATACTCTCTTTCAAATTCTAAAGGTGGCAGGGGTAAAATACAGGGAGCGAAAGGCTATTTACAATTTGTACAGAAACCAGATCGCAGTTATAAGAGTCGAGGGACATGAAAGGGAAGCAGTGGTTGGGAAGGGAGTAAGACAGGGTTGTAGCCTATCCCCGATGTTATTCAATCTGTATATTGAGCAAGCAATAAAGGAAACAAAAGAGAACTTCGGAGTAGGTATTAAAATCCATGGAGAAGAAATAAAAACTTTGAGGTTCGCCGATGACTTTGTAATTCTGTCAGAGACAGCAAAGGACTTGGAAGAGCAGTTGTACGGAATGGACAGTGTCTTGAAAGGAGAGTATAAGATGAACATCAACAAAAGCAAAACAAGGATAACGGAATGTAGTCGAATTAAGTCGGGTGATACTGAGGAAATTAGATTAGGAAATGAGACACTTAAAGTAGTAAAGGAGTTTTGCTGTTTGGGGAGCAAAATAACTGATGATGGTCGAAGTAGAGAGGATATAAAATCTAGACTGGCAATGGCAAGGAAAGCGTTTCTGAAGAAGAAAAATTTGTTAACATGGAGTATAGATTTAAATGTCAGGAAGTCGTTTCTGAAAGTATTTGTATGGAAGTGAAACGTGGATGATAAATACTTTTGACAAAAATGTGGTGCTACAGAAGAATGCTGAAGATTAGATGGGTTGATCGCATAACTAATGAGGAGGTATCGAATAGAATTGGGGAGAAGAGGAGCTTGTGGCAAAACTTGACTAGAAGAAGGGATCAGTTGGTAGGACATGTTCTGAGACATTGAGGGATCACCAATTTAGTATTGGAGGGCAGCTGGAGGGTAAAAATTGTAGAGGGAGACCAAGAGATGAATACACTAAGCAGATTCAGAAGGATGTAGGTTGCAGTAGGTACTGGGAGATGAACAAGCTTGCACAGGATAGAGAAACATGGAGACCTGCATCAAACCAGTCTCAGGACTGAAGACCACAACAACAACAACAAAGTGTTGTTTTCATGTCGATCTTTCACATAAAATCTTTATTCATATCGAAAATTAACTTTTGTATTGTAATTATAAGTGCTTTGCTAATTTTTCTAGTTTATAGTTAAATAAAATTGTGACAAAACTGTACATGGCAGGGAAAAAACTGAGATCAGCATTGATTAAATGCCCAAGAAATCAAATGACTGCATTAAGTATTGTAAAAAAATGTGTGAAAACAGTAGTGACTAGTACGATATGTACCCTGCATAACCAAACGTTTTATTTTCAGTGTGGGATTATGGGTTCTTCAATGAAAAATATTTTAGATTATGTTCAGCAGTGGAAATGTGTATCATACAGACCTCATTTAAATATCAGTAATTGGTCTGTACCTTACCGGACTGTGAAGATCAATGTTGTAGCAAATTGGTCATCTGATATTCCTTTGAAGAACAGTTTTGATTCCCTCAATGATACAGTGAGGCAAAAACAAGGTTCATCAAACTACCTTCAGAAGAAGAATGGAAAGGTGAATCAATGAAGAAACACAAAAACAACATGATGTCCCAACAGTTCCACAAAACATCAACACATGATTCTGCTATTATCAGAAATCACAACAACAGAAAAAAATTTAGTGTTCACTGACAGCCAGCCTGTCTTCTCACATAAATGAAGAAACTACCATGCATGCAATTGGATCCAACAAGCAAGACACATTGTTTGCTGCAGCTTGTAAACTTATGAATTTATCAGAAGGCAGTAAGCTACCTGTCACAGATTTTGTAGTGTTGTCTGGCAGCTCAAACAATGTTTACAAAAACAAAATACCTACTCCTTATCAAGAATTAAAGATATGTCTCAGAAGGAAGAATGTGTCTCATTTACCATAGACAATAAAATCACTTAATCTCTACTGCATCAATGAACAACCCACAATGCTCGAAACATGCTTGCATAATATAATTACCAATGAGGATAGAGACTGTGTAGTGTGGTTAAATTAGGAGTATCTGATAATGACAGACTATGTCCAAAAATGAGAAAGTCACTCTATGAGTGTACAAAAGTTTTGTAAAGTACCGAATACTAAATAAAAATAACGCTGAAAATATGATAAGGGAAGATAAATTACTGGACTGGTCCTGTAAATCAACAGTTGTGAGAACTATTGATGAACTCATCCCTCTGGACATTGTTCAATAGCACTGTCTAACCATCTATAAAAAAATATAAGTGACATTAAATGTAAACCACAAAATACAAAAATATGGTATGCACTAAGACTGAATAAAATGAGAATACTGCTTGTTAAGCTAAAGACAGATCTATTAAAAATGAGGAAGTTAAGAAAACAGACAAAAAAAAACTCGAAGTCAAACAAACACAAATTAAAGTAGTCAAGTGTGAAGCAAATTACAGATACATATTTAAATGAAAAAATAGCTGTAAAGTAGCATGGAATGTCATCAAAAGTGAAATAAAACTACACACAATGATGATACTGTTCTCACAGATTCTAATGGAGCTTCGCAATTCTGAAATAGAGGACTATTTTGTAATTAACAACTTTGTCTTAAAGAGCATAGCTAATGAAACTCAACATTAGTTACTAATTTCCAAAATAAGAACACAAAGAAAGACAACTGGAGAGAGACAAAACACTTGGGGCGGGCACATATCACTAAGGAAGGATAGGTACAAAAAAGACGTTAAGTCCAAAAAGAGTTACAAAGAGGCTTATGCAAGAAAAATCCATTGAGAATCATGACATAATAAAGCAAAAACGCCATCAAAAAATCTACCACTAAAAATTAGATAAACAGAAACAAGGCATCCAACATTATTTAAACATGCACAGTGTCTCCTTGAACACTGAATAACATCCCGTATAAAGTTAACAGTGACTTACCATTATTTATGAAACAACTGTAAGGACACATTTGACACAAGTTAATTATATTAACAGCAACATAACACATTCTGTTCAGCAATAGGGATATGATTTAAACTATCAGGCTCCACATTCAACCGAATACATGTGATAAAACATACTTACTTGTGTTACTTGGTAAACCATGACCTATGAGCACTGTAAGTGTCTTTCCTGAAGGTTTTAGTACTGCCATGTCACCTACAGCTGCTGACACAAATTTCACCTGTCGAACACCGCCTCCACCCCATCCTTCCTTCTTCACTTTAAATTCGAGGCTGCAACAGCACAGAGTAACAAATTCTTTATATAATATCAGTTGTTGAACATTAAGTCAAAAGATATGAACTGCTAAATATTTATTAGTGAATAATCAGACACCAACAAGAAACATCTTCGTAATTCTTGGAAAAATATTCCTTCATCACCATGGAAGCATGCACAGGAGAAAAATGCTAAAATGTAGTACAGATATGAGTTGACAAATTTACCTTAATGACAGCACAGAAGGTACATATATGGGTAGAAAAAGAGCACCCAGTAAAATACTTATACATCCCGTATGAAAGCTGTTTACAATCTCATATACCAAACCAAATGTAAGTGAATTTTTTGCACCTGTGATTTCAGTTTTGTCCTTTTTCTTAAAGTAGTAGTTTCTATACATGCAAAAAATAATACAAGAGAATGCTGAAAAGTAATGCCTCCAAATTTGATGTGTGAAAACTCTTATAGCTTTTTACATAAAACAAATTCTACTAATATTCTGCATTTCTATTCTTCATATCTTCATATTTATTTTTCAATATAGACACCCTGGTGCCAAACACATTTCTCCCAATGAGAGACCAGTTTTTTGATACCTTTACTGTAGAATGTTTGACCTTGTTGGCAGATATTGAAGTCCTCTAAGGTATGCTTTAAGTTCCGGAAACAGATGAAAATCAGATGAGGCCACATGATAGAGGATGATTTATGACAGTGAGCCCAAGACACTGAATTGTGCAGATGTCCCAGTGCCCCTGTGTGGTCTGGCTTTGTGATGCTGAAGGATAAAGTGCTCAATGTGTGGAGAACCCTTTCAGTGGTTAGAAGCTCAATTACAGCATGCTGTTTCTCATGCTCTGACATAGTTATGTTACACGCCATGATGTTACATGCTACATTTTAGAAACCTCTGGCAGCAGAGGATTTCAACTTGCATCAGCAAAGCAGCAGGAAAGTCAAATGAGTAATATACCTCAACTGATGATAACACGACAAAAAATTCAGAGGTGTTACTTCTCAATATGTCCTTGTACATGGTAACTTCCCTCTTCCTAATGAAACACTGGATGTTCAAAATGTTCCATATATTTCATAAATATCTTATAAATTTCAATATTTTTCTACATTCTGAAAATAATAATTAAAATGCCAGTTACTTACAGATTTGAAAATTTTATGTGCAAGTTTCGTGCTAAATGGGCTTGAAACTTTTTGTTCAAAGTAGTTAAAAATTCAGTTTTGAACACCATTTCCAAGAAGCTGTCATACTCCTCTTTCATATGAATGATTATAAAATCATCCTGCCAAAGAAAAAAAAAACAGTTATTTCAAAAGGTATATTTAGTAGTTAAAAAATGACTGTACAACTGAAATAGTACAGAAATGGAAATAAACTACATTGAAATACATTACCTGAAAAGTACTAAGAGAAACATGACTTATATTTTCCAAGTTGAGCTTCCGTTTGATAATTTCAACATATTTTCCTTTGTTTGGACCCTTTTTCACTTGCTCTCTTCCAATAAGAAATAATGAATGTGACGTCAGTACCAGATCACGGCGTACGGGCTACATTAAAAAAAAAAAGACATAAATAAGCGAATAACACACCATAAGCCAATGTTGCACGAGTTACTGAGAATGAAGAAAATATATTAGTTAGCTTATAAAGACAGACCTTAAACCTCCTGTCATATTTCTTAACCACTTCAGCGAATGCAGCTTTTTCTCTGCGACCAACAAGATTCTGTAGAGAAGGTCGTAGGTCCAATCCAATATAATCACCCACAAAATTCCTATTCGGTGAATAACGTCTCCTTTCCTTCTTTCCAAAAACTAATTCTAAAAATAAAATAATGTCAGTTAGATGTGCAGACTATTTGGTTTTATTAGAAATTGTGTGCTACAGTAATGAAAAGATGTAGTTTCACTATCATTCAGCTTACTGACCTGCAGCTTCATTTTTCTGTTTCTCATTCTGTCTACGGGCAAAATATTTCTTAAATGCCTTCTGGATAACCCTTGCATACTGATTGTACCTTCTCTCTCTAAGTTCTTCCAGCATAAATAACTACAAAAAAAAGATCAACAACTTAAAATCGCTTTAAACATTCAGTAATTATTACTTACTAGAACTAACATTAGTAAAGTATAACAAATATCTGCAAATGAAACTATTTTTATTTTATTTTTATTACCATCTATACCAAATGGATACCTCCAACCTTGAGTTCTAAATATGGTCCCCCCTCTCCTCTGATGTACATAAATTTCCTCCTAATATTCCCTTAATATTTGTTATTATATCAGCTTTGTTTGTTTCTTCAGTATACATTATGCAGTCACATTTGATTTTGTTGTTTATAGATATATTTAGGAACACAGTATTATTTCAAAAAATAAAAATGAGAATATATGCAAAAAAACTGATAAAAGATCAGATATAAAGATGGAAATACATGTACAAAGGACGACCAAGACAACTAGGAGGAGAGATGGAGGAGGTCTCAATTGTGGAACCACTGTAAGATATAGCAGACCAGTATCAAAAATTTAGATATGTCCAATCTAAAGCTGAACTGAAAAAGAGTGAAATTTATCTGTTCAATGACACACTAATGCTACAATAAATCAGCATCAGTGTATTGTAAAAACTTGTGGTGCCTTCGGACAAGTAACAGCTGAAAATGGAATGTTTTCCAGGTATCTTTACGAGGAAGATCATTTGTTACTAACAGTGAGGAAGTAACACACTGACCAAATTGTAAGAAGCATTATTTTCAGAGCAGCAACTGTGAACACCAAACTGTATTCTGCTGCAACATCAGTTTTGACATAAGAAAGCAGTAACCCACAGTAATGCCCATTTTTCACAATACTTTTTTTTTTCAGACAGCTGAAGGAAGTCAGAAAATTCAATAATAATGGTAATAAGCTGTATATTAATGATTATTAGCCAGTGGTACATCAAGTAACAGGCCATAGCCATAGCCACAGCCATAGCATACAAATGTATTTGAGTGTGTACGCAGAAGTGAGCACCTTAACCAATTACAAGTTGAATTCCAGAAGACCATATGGGCAGAGACAAGTTTTAACGATTCACAACACTGCATAAATTTACATATTTAAACTATGATACAGGTTCAATAACAAAAGATTAATCGCCCCTAGAGAAATCTTTAGATGCATCATTTAATACCATGTAATTCCGCCCTTGAACTTGATACCTGCCTGGATCCAGTTAGGAAGTGACTCCACAAGGTTGCGCAGGTACACTGCGTAGAGGTTAAGCCACTCACTGAGGCTTTGGTCATGCAGTTCCACCAAATTGTGGGAATGCTGATGTCGGCATTTTATCTGCTGTTCCAACCTGTCGCACAGATTTTCTATAGGTTCAAGTCAGGTGATGCTGGCCAACTGAGATGTAATATGGTGGGGGAGCATTCAGAAAATCAGCCTGATGAACTTTGTTGCTGTGATCTTCATGTGCCTGTGTGAGCATCTGCCTTTTGTGAGGTGACCAACTCGAAATGCACATTGCATCCAGTTCCTGTTGCAATGTTCTCTTACTAAGACATTGGGGCATAACTTCATTCACTGCCTGCAGTAATTCCTGTCAGGTTTGGAAGCAATTTTAATTCAAAAGCCGCAGGGAAAATGTCTCTGGTTTCTCTCAAACAGGGTCTTTTTCCGACCACAATTAGGTCAGTATTTGTTTTGAAGTTGTGTGTGGCTATTCTTTCTTCTGCTGAAAAGTTGGTGTTCTGAGGAAGGGACCTGGGGAAGGACCATCAGGTGGTTAGCTGGGAGAAGGGGAGGATCACGATTGGGTGGTGGTATGAACTGGAAGAGACAGGGTTCAAGTGTTGATATTAGGGTGGTTTGGTTGGAGGGACTGGAGGCAAAGAAGGGCTTCCATTGCAGGGAGCAGGAGAACGAGGGTAGATCTTTGGCTCATCCAACATGATTAAATTTTGGGTGTAAGGCTAAAGGTGAGGCCTTTGGATAGGACTGAAACTTCTGTGGAGCCAAGGGTTTTGGTGGAAAGGTTAACAACAGTGTTGGATCTGATTTGGTGGAGAGTTGGTAGGGAGTTTTGAGGGGTGTGTTAAGCTGAAAAGGTCAGCTAGCCAGGGTTTATTTGTTATGAGGGGTGGATGAGGAGGAACACAGTGGGTATGATAGAGGTTGGGTAGTGGTGCCCCAAGGCGGCAGCAGTTTGGATAACACACAGAGGTGGTGTCAGGAATGCTCCTCCAGGTGCTGGAGAGCAAGGGATTCAATTTCAGAGACATCATGTATGGAGTAGGGAGTGCAGAGTAATAGTACCTTGCAGAGGGGACAGAGGTGGTTCTGGGATGCCTGTGACATTGGAGAGGTGTTTCTGCAATACCAGGTTAATGAGGACCATGGATTTGCGGAATCTGGAAATGTGTAGGTCAGTGAAAAAGGAGGTGTGGAATTCAGAGAAAGGAATCTTTACGGATAGGCCTTTTGGGGTGGGGGTGGGGGTGGGGGTGGGGGGTGGGGGGTGGGGGGTGGGGGGGGGAGATTCCATGGCTTAAGCAGCATTTGAAAAACAGGATGTGGGACTAGGTTTTAGCCAGAGAGAGGGATGCTTTTCTTAACTGGTGCAAAAAGATGAAGCAAGGGTGCACTGTGGCAGGAATGGTGCAAAGTAAATGGTAATGATGCAGAAATGGGCAAAACAGTTGATGTTTGTGAGAGGAGCTGGATAAGTGAAAATATGCATAAAAATGTGTAAAAAATTCGCAAGGCATGCAAAAATATGCACAGATATGCAAAAATATGCACAGATATGCAAAAATATGCAGACCACATAAAAATACACACAAATATGTTAAATATGTACAGAAACATTGGAGAACAGGGAGACATGGGGGAGAGTGTGTGAGTGTGTGAGTGTGTGTGTGTGTGTGTGTGTGTGTGTGTGTGTGTGTGTTGCAATAAGCGAAGAGAGATGGAGTGGGGTGGGTGGGTTAGGTACGGAAAAGAAAACACTAAGGTATCTCAGGATGAGAGATGAAGTGGGATCAATAGAAATAAATACAATTATAACTATCGGAGGAAAGAATTTGGGGCATCAGACGCAGCATCAACAATCCGCACAGTCATGAACTCTGTGTTGTGCGCAGACGATCTTCGATATGGTGTGGCTCAGACATAGATGCGGTGTGAAATGTGGTGAATAAACACAAGAAATAAGAGAAAGAACAGACACTGAGAAGAGTCATCCTGCAGAGATGAGTAACAAAGGAAAACACCACAAGCTTGTAGGATGGAAAAAAGCCATTCAGCAAAATCAAACAGTGGGAACTCCAGGTAGGAATATCAAAAATGTAGCAAAAGAAAGATTGCTCTTACCACAACAGCATCTCGGGACGGAAGGCCACTATCACGAGGGATGCAAGCAACAATCTGAAAAGAGCAGGGAAAGGGAAGGGATAGTTGCTTATGCAGGAAGAGAGATGAACGCTTTCTGGTGGAGTGTGCTGGGATTAGAATGCTAACAGGTGCAGCATCAGGAGGTTATGGGGTAGGGAGGTCGGGAAAAAAGGCGCACAAAGGAGAGGAATGGGGAAAGACAGGAGGATGTACTGGCAGAGGGTGGCAAATAAACAGGGTGGGAGATCAGAATGGGGAGAAGACGATACGACGGGAAAGGGGGGGGGGGGGCTTTAGGTGGATTTGGGGGGGGGGGGGGGGGCAGTATGTTACCATGGGTTGAGGTCGGGATACTTATTGCAGCACAGAATGTGTTGTATGAAATATTTCCTATCTGCACAGTCAACAAAAGCCAGTGGTGGAGGGAAGGATTCAGATGGCTTGGGAAGTGAAGCAGCTACTGACATCAAGTGTGTTATGTCCAGTTGCATACTGTGCCCCAAGATGATCCAATTTGCTCTTGGCCACAGTTTGGCGGTGGCTGTTCATCCTGACAGATAGCTAGTTGGCAGTCATACCAATATATAAGCTGTGCAATGATTGCAGCAGAGCTGGTAAATGCCATGGGTGCTCTTTCACAGGTGATTCGGCTGTAGCAATCTGTCTTTTCCCACATTGCTGATATTCTTACCTGGAGTCTTCAATGACTGATAACTAACAACCCTATAGTTTCTAATCAGGCAGACAAACATAATAAAGTAAAGTTGTTCTCAACCCAAAGGTTGGTTTTTTACTGTGAACGGTCCTACTGTGGAAAGAGTTATGTCCTTGTCTCCCTCAGGTAAGTTAACTGATCTGTCCAGACAGTTTTAACAGAACTGTTTGATGTGTAATCTGTACTATGGGAAATTTTGGCCTTTTCAGATTTAAAAAAAAGAGAGAGAGAGAGAGAGAGAGAGAGAGGGAGAGAGAGAGAGAGAGACAGACACTGCAATAAGTGAGAAACAAAATCCTAGGACCAACTGAGAATCAAACAGTTAACATTTTGTTTTGCAATATGGCCCTTACTCTCTCAGCAATCAAAACAAACAACTGTCACCTAATCACATTTATTATTGAGAAAATAAATAGTTTCTCACTGCAGAATGAAATTTCCACTCTGCAGCGGAGTGTGAGCCGATATGAAATTTCCTGGCAGATTCAAACTGTGTGCTGGATCGAGACTAGAACTTGGGACTTTTGTCTTTCACAGGCCAGTGCTCTGCCATCTGAGCTACCCAAGCAAAACTCATGACCCGTCCTCACAGCTTTAATTCCACCAGTACCTCGTCTCCTACCTCGGTTTTGTAGTGTGTGTAGCCACGATTTACCAATTGTGCATGGTGGAAGGGATGACTGCCACAAACATATGGGTAACAAAATTCATTCAGATACAGTTAAGCTGAGGGACACAAACAAGAATTTAACAGTTTTTACTAAATCTCAGAAGATGAAAGTTTGGTGACAAATGCACAGTTGTTATTTACGACATTCTTTGTTGAGCACAAATTGCCTTAACATATAGTGACCACGCAGGATGTTTGTTCAAGAAAGTGTTTCCCAATTCAAAAATAGCCTCCATGTACAACTGTGTGAGAACCAAAATGGAAGCACTAGTTAAAAGTGTGGCTTCTACAATTGAGGGAAAGGTAACAAAGTTAATGAAGCCCCAGCCCTTTTGTACTGGCAACAGACAACAGTAGTTGTGACACTTTACAATGGTGAAACTATAAAGATTTTACTCAATTGGAGAATCCAATGACAGTACATGCAAAGCCACCAAGGACACAGATGAACAGCGCAACTGCAGGGATAGTTGGGAATGTGGGTCTCACGGGAAGCATGCAAGGGATAAGTCCCTGCAGTCACGCTATCCATGTGTGTCCTGTTCCACTTGCAGTACAATACAATAACCTGCTCCTGAATTGGAATTCTCCTTCAAGGCTTCTGTGGTTTTCAGCAGTGCTGGATCTTCCCTCTGTTCAGTAGCAATGTCACATATGACAATGATGATTGAGATTCCATCCAAGCTGCTGTGTTCTGCTGTTAGTGTCCCTGTGTTGAAGTTGCTTTTGTATACCACTATGACATTGTACTCCTGAAGTCTCAGTCCACATCTTGCCAGTTGATCAGGTGGACCCTTCAAGCTAGCCAACCAGCACAGAGAGTGTTATCTGCCACAATGGTGAATAATTTGCAAAATAAATATGGCTGGAAATTGTTGAAGGCCCAAATAACTGCAAAGCAATTTTTCTCAGGTGTAGAGTAGTTCATCTCAGAATTGGAGAACACTCTGGAGGAATAAGCATTCACCTTTTCAGCACCTTACTGAATTTGTATTAGAATTGTACCTATCCCATAACCTCTAACATCAGTGTGAAGTTGTGCCATGGCATTCAGTGATAGTGCTGGAGAAGAAGTTACTGCCTTAGTCCCTCCTTAAGGCTTCTTTGTTGCACCTTATTCCAGGGAAATGTGATGTCTCCCTGCAGTAGTTCTTGTAAGAGACATGCCTTGGTATAGAACTCCTTTACAAATTTCCAGCAGTACTAGAAAGTGAAGAACTGGTGGACTGCTCATGAAGATACAGATAATGGAGAGGACAGGCAAGATTACAGTTTAAATGTTTGAGATGAAGATTAAAAGTAGCATCCAAGTAGGTGATGAGAGATTCAAAACCAAAATAGATTGTGTATATTTCAGCAATAACAATTATTTAAGGTGAATAAGAGTGCATATGTAATTTATAAAAGTCAAGGTCATTGTTTATTGAGCACCACTCATGACACTGTCTGTAAAGTGAATTATTTATGAACCATAACCTCAAGTGCCCACTAGCCTGGTTTACCATTATTATTAAATAATACAAAAATCAGTTCTAGTTTATAGATTCAAAACAGTTCATGGTATCATCACTTACTGATTCAGGAGCTTTGATGAAAACTTTACTAATACCCAGCTGATACTGGTTTCTTTCCATGTTGACACTCTTCATGATTACCTCAACACCCTGTTTCTCATCACCTTTCCAATGTGGCCATGTTTCTTTGGTCAATATTGCATACCTAAAAGCAGAAAATTTCACAGATTTGAAGGAGATAAACAAAACGAGCATGTATGCATGAACTAACTATAGACATTAGGATTCCTTGTTGATATTTGCGATGCCACATCCTTAAGGGGTAGTGATACCCAACATGAAATCAAGGATTACGTATATTTAAGCAGGAGAAGTAATTGAAATCAATTATTAATTACAAAAAAATAATCTGTTACTAAGAAACAAAAATTGTATATTAAACTTACGTATTTTCTGGAAGTGACAGAGATCACAATAATGTAATAACGTTCTTCAGATACAGCAGTGTTTTTCCACCTGATTTCTCTTATTAAATAATTAATAAAAGTTACAGATGATCACCAAGATGGTGATTTCTATTAATCTTTGTACATAGACCCTGTCTTCATATGTAGGGATACGCCTGCAAGATGAAACTGGCAGTAAAAAGGTTGCCAATGCCTGGCAGCCTAACATCCGATACTGGTTCTTAGGTTGTTCGTAAAATTAGTGCAACTCTAGATAGCTGACTGTTTTTCTTTGAGCTGGATGTTTTAAATAGGGGCTAGGAGGAATAGCTTTGTTCACATTTTAGCTAAACTTCAGAGGAAAAACATGTGATTTGGCAATCAGTACAATGCTGCTACACCACACAAACCAAAAATTTGGTACCACGTTGAAATAATTTTACCAGAGCGATGAAGTCTCTGAAGCATTGTGAAGGCTATTGTTATAATTTTTGTGGCGGCGTTCGTAGCGACAAACAATTCGCTGTAGAAACGGCTTACGAAGTCACCGCCACACTTTTAATAGCGGGCCGACCGGTCCGCTGGAACAGTGAACAGAAAGATGAAAACCCAAACACTCTGATTAAATAAAAGTCGGTACTTATCTTTATTAACGAAGATACAGAAACACAGTAGTTAACTCCGTGTCTACAGAAAACTGTCTAGTTCGAGTCGGAGCGGCTAGGTCAGCGTCGGCTGACGACAAACAACAACTCTGCTGCGATGAACACACAACTGACTAGCAAGTACACAATTCGGTGGCGAGTATACAACTGAGCGGCGAATACAGAACTGTCCTAGCGCTCGTGACTCCAGCGCTTAAGAAACCAGAAGCCAGCGGAGGCGCGTGCAGACTTGCGGCGATTTCCTGTCTCGCTGGCGCTGCTTATACGGACGGCGTCCGGACTTTGATGATGCCAACCTTTTGGCAGCGGGCTCGGGTGGCATTACTGGCTAGGATATAACACTCCTCCCCCCCAAATTGCCGCACCATCGTTGAATAATGACGTGGCGAGCGTCGACGGCGGGGGAGGGGTCTGGCCGCAGGCGTAGCAGAAGAGACCGGGGCGGAGACTGTTGTCGGTGGCAGTCCCCGGTCCGCACCCCAGCATTGGCTGCGCGGGGCCTCGGGAAACACCGACTGAAAACCGAGGTCAGGGTGCACGCCTGTGACCACGGGTGCAGCTTCTGGTACTGGACGCGACGGGGCGTCAGGACCCACGAAGAGAGGCAGCGTCTCCTGACGCTGCGTCGACGGCTGCTGAGTGGGCGCCGGACAAGGCGCTGCGGTGTCAGACTCCTTGGGGGTGCCCAAGGAAAGCGGCTGCAGGACAGGCTGCACAGCCACCGCTTGGGAAGGCGGCCCGGCTGAGGGGTTGACGTCCATCAGCTCCGAAGGCGGTGGCGACTGAAGAGGGACCGCAGGCGCCGGAGCGACCACCTGGGGCGCTCCCGGATGAAGCTGCGCGGGAGGCATCAACAGGACGGGCTGTCGGCGTGGTAGCGGCGACCGCTGCTGCTGCTGCCCTGGGGGTGGCAGCGAAGTCGGAAGGCGCGGCTGGAACCCGCCGCGGACCAAATCTGTGGACAAAGAACGAGCGGCAGAATCTGGGCGGCCAGCGCGGCGCAACTGGTTCTGATGCCTCCTGTGCACCCCAGTAGCACCTTGAACAGTATAAAAACCGCGACCCTGGACACTTATCACGGTACCACGTTCCCAACGACGGCGACCGTGATAAACTCTGAAAAAAACGGCGTCGTTGCGCTGAAAACGCGTGCGATGCTCAGAAGCGGCGGGTCGATCCGGGGGGTGCAACAACCGTAGTAGGGTGCGATGACGACGGCCGTGGAGAAGCTCTGCAAGCGAAGGACTGTCGCGTGGCGTGGTCCGGTACGACGACAGGAACGTGATGAGGGCCTGCTGACGAGAGTGCGTAGCACGAAGGCGGTCCATATGATCCTTGAATGTGCGTACAAAACGTTCCGCTGCACCATTCGATTGAGGGTGGAACGGCGGAGTAAGAACATGGCGAATGCCATTGGCAGAACAAAAACTTTCAAATTCAGCAGAGGTAAATTGTGGACCATTGTCAGACACTAAAACTTCTGGAAGACCCTCAATACAAAAAATTGAAGTCAATGCCTGTATAGTTTGTCCAGACGTTGTAGACTGCATGGGCACAACAAACGGAAAATTACTAAATGCATCGATCACGATGAGCCAACGAGAATTCCAATATGGACCAGCGAAATCAATATGTACTCGCTGCCAGGGACCGGCAGGGCGTGCCCACTCAAAATAGCGTTGAGGCGGAGCAGCTTGGTGTTCGGCACACGTCGAACGATCTGTAGACATGTGCGTAATCTGCTTATCAATGCCGATCCATGTACAATGACGGCGGGCAAGCTGCTTGGTGCGGACCACTCCCCAATGACCTTGATGCAACAAGTCGAGGACCTTGGATTGGAGCACTTGGGGAACCACTACACGAAGCTGGTCATTCTCTGTGCGTAACAGCAAAACTCCATGCGAAACAGACAACAGATGACGTTGCGGATAATAGCGACGAACCACAGGATCCGATATGTCCTTTGCCTTGGACGGCCAACCACGTTGAACAAAACGTAATAGTAAACTAAGATGAGGATCCGTAGCTGTCTCACGTGCCACCTGACGATAATCAATTGGAAAATCCTGGAGGGATTGATGCTCATCGGCGTCAATCTGATGGCAAGAGTCGTCAGAGGAATCGAAGACATCATCCGCAGCAATCGGCAATCTAGAAAGCGCGTCAGCGTTTGCATGCTGAGCTGTAGGGCGATACATATCTCATACTGGTATTGTGATAACAAAAGAGCCCAACGTTGTAGTCTCTGAGCTGTCCGCTGAGGAACTGGTTTAGACGGATGAAACAGTGACGTCAGGGGCTTGTGATCTGTTACTAAATAGAATGGTCTACCATAGAGGTAGTGATGGAATTTTTTGACACCGAACACAATAGCCAACGCTTCCTTGTCCAATTGGCTATAATTACACTGAGCTTTGTTTAGCAATTTAGATGCGAACGCAATAGGACGTTCGGTGTTACCGACTCGGTGAGACAACACAGCACCGAGGCCGAAAGAAGAGGCATCACAAGCTAACACCAGAGGCTTGTTAGGGTCGTAATGGACCAGACAACGATCATTCAATAAAGCCTCTTTAAGCTGCTGAAAGGCTGATTGGCAATCAGCTGACCACACAAACGGAACATTCTTACGGCGGAGACGATGCAACGGTGCAGCAATCTGTGATGCATTAGGTATAAACCTAATATAATACGTCAATTTGCCAAGAACTGCTTGCAATTCATGCAGATTGCGAGGGGCGGGCAAATCACGAATAGCTGCTAAATGTGACTGGGAGGGATGAATGCCTTGAGCATTAATAACATGTCCCAGATACTCCATCTCCGTAAGGAAAAATGAACATTTATCGATGTTGCAACGTAGGCCTGCCTGAGACAACACTTTAAACAAACACTCCAAATTACGGAAATGTTCAGCAGGCGTCCGACCGGACACAACAATATCGTCTAAATAGTTGCAACACGATGGCACATTAGCCAGAAGTTGTGACAAAAAACGCTGAAAAACAGCTGGAGCTGACGCACAACCAAAAGACAAACGCAGAAAACGGAACAACCCCAACGACGTGTTTATGACAAAATACTGTTGTGATTGCTCGTCGAGGGGTAATTGCAAATATGCTTCACGGAGATCAATTTTGGAAAAGAAACGAGCTTCCCCTAACTTATCCATCAGCTCGTCCGGTCTAGGCAAAGGAAAAGAATCAATGACAGTCTGAGGATTAACTGTCGACTTAAAATCAGCACACAAACGTAACTTGCCAGACGGTTTCTTTATAATAACTAAGGGAGAAGCCCACTGGCTCGCTGAAACGGGTTGAATAACACCGTTGTTTTGCCAACGACGAAGTTCATCTGCTACAGGTGCCCGGAGGGCGTGAGGCACTGGACGAGCACGAAAAAATCGAGGCTGAGCATTATCTTTTAACGTAATATGAGCGGCAAAGTTCGCAGCACAACCTAGTTCGTCTTTAAATATGTCACTGTATTGTTTACACAAATCGGTTATGCTGTCTTGAGGAACAACAACAGAATTAATTTGCAACACATTGTCTTGGATAGACAGGCCAAACAAGTCAAAACAGTCTAATCCGAAAATGTTTACACTGTCTGTAGCGCGGAGCACTGTGAATGAAACTGTTTTTGTATTGCCACGGAATGTGGCTGGCACGCTACATACACCTAACACAGGAATTTGTTCTCCACTATAAGTAGCCAAAGAATGTTTTGCCGCTGAAAGTTTAGGGCGGCCGATAGCCGCATACGTAGCACTATTTATGAGAGTCACAGACGCACCAGTGTCTAATTGAAAATTGAAGGTCTTATCCTGGATGCGTAGCTTCACAAATAGTTTATTACACTGTCTCTGGATCGGTGCAGTGGAGGCGGAAGACACAAAATCAGCGCGTTTTGCGCGTGTTCGCTGCTTACGACAACTCGTGGGTGGGGTGGGTGGAACAACAACTCCCGCTTCACTTGCAGTCTGTACATTACTTTTTACAGCGTTTGAATTACGCTTGGGTCGCATAGCAGAGGGCTGGGTGGGTGGCTTATTGCGAACAAGTTTATTACCCACACGAACCGTGGAAGAGTCTTTAAACGCGACCTTCTGGGCGGGCTGGCTTTGACGAACATGAATATCCATGGGCTGGGCAGCACTAGAATTGTTCTTGCGTTTACGCAAACAAACAGTCTGGATGTGTCCTTTCCTTTGACAAAAGTGACAAACCGCGTTTCTTAACGGGCAACGTTCATGAGGATGAGCAAGAACACACTTAGGGCAAGACTTAATTCTATCATTTTGCACACGCGGCTGACGAATGTGTTTAACATGACGCAGCCGGCTAGTGTTTACAGTCTGACTCTGCCGGTGGGGCCGCGGGCGTGACAGAACTTGCTTAGCACAGGCAATTTGAGAAATACATGGCTGATCTAACTCACACTCAGCATAGTCAAAAGTATCTTGGGCTTCAATGATGTTCATCACAGTCTCTAATGACGGGTCAGGCAACTTTAAGATAGCAGCACGAATACGAGAATCTGCAATGTTTTGAGTAATAGCGTCTCGTAGCATGACATCACTGTAGGAAGCTCCACACACACACAATTAAATCGGAACTGACGGGTGAGGCCCCGTAAATCTGTTAACCACTGTTTATTAGATTGATGTGGCAGTTTCTTTAATCTGAAGAACTTGAATCTGGCTGCTGCCACATGAACTCGCGACTCGAAATACTCAGCAAGCTTGTTAACAACAACGTCATAGTCTAAAGCTTCTGGCTGGGATTCCGGGAACAACTTACAAAGTAGTCGATAGACTTCCACGCCTGCAGTGGAAATTAAATAAAGCTGCCACTCAGTACCTGTGATTTTGTAGACTGTCATGTGCGCCTGCAACTGCGCGAAATATTCTCGCCATTCTTCTCTTGATGCATCAAAAGCACGGAAAGGTGGTGCTGCCTGTGCTTGTTCCTTTTGTGTTGGAGGATTAGCCGCTTGTTTGGCGATTGCTTCCACCAGACTTTGTATTTGCTGACTCTGTAACAAGATCAACTGTTGTAATTCGGCAGACATAGTGAACACAAATTAAACCAGCCCCCAAAATTTTATTGCTATAATTAGTATAACCAGAAACAAGTTGAACCAGCCCTGCACACGAGTTCGGCAGTCCTCGTCGCCAGTTTTGTGGCGGCGTTCGTAGCGACAAACAATTCGCTGTAGAAACGGCTTACGAAGTCACCGCCACACTTTTAATAGCGGGCCGACCGGTCCGCTGGAACAGTGAACAGAAAGATGAAAACCCAAACACTCTGATTAAATAAAAGTCGGTACTTATCTTTATTAACGAAGATACAGAAACACAGTAGTGAACTCCGTGTCTACAGAAATCTGTCTAGTTCGAGTCGGAGCGGCTAGGTCAGCGTCGGCTGACGACAAACAACAACTCTGCTGCGGTGAACACACAACTGACTAGCAAGTACACAATTCGGTGGCGAGTATACAACTGAGCGGCGAATACAGAACTGTCCTAGCGCTCGCGACTCCAGCGCTTAAGAAACCAGAAGCCAGCGGTGGCGCGCGCAGACTTGCGGCGATTTCCTGTCTCGCTGGCGCCGCTTATGCGGACGGCGTCCGGACTTTGATGATGCCAACCTTTTGGCAGCGGGCTCGGGTGGCATTACTGGCTAGGATATAACAATAATGAACTATCATTTCAATTGTATTGTTACTTGTTGGATCACATTAACACATTGGCTAATTCAACAATGGTGGCACACTGTATGACTGTCACTGACCCATTATGTCATCCTTACTGCCATTCATTCATTTAATCTAAATCTGCATCTACATGATTTCTCTGCAATTCACAATTAAATAACTGGCAGAAGTATCATCAAACCACCTTCAAGCTATTTCTCTATTGTTCCACTCTCTAATGGAACGTGGGAAAAACAAACACTTAAAATCTTTCTGTGCAGGCTCTGGTTTCTCTTATTTTATTATGGTGATTATTCCTCCCTGTGTAGGTGTGCTCCAACAAAATATTTTCACACTCTGAGAAGAAAGTTGGTAATTGAAATTTCATGAGAAGGTCCTGTCACAATGAAAAACGCATTTGTTTTAATGACTGCCACTCCAATTTACGTATTATATCAGTGCCACTCTCTCCCCTATTTCACAATAATACAAAACAAGCTGCCCTTCTTTGGACTTTTTCAATGTCCTCTGTGGATCCTATTTGATGTGGATCCCACACTGCACAGCAATACTCTCGAAAAGGACATACAAGTGTAGTGTAGGAAGTATCTTTAGTAGACCTGTTGCATTTCCTGAATATTCTTCGGTAAATAAAAGGTCTGTTCAAAAAAAATTCCAGAACATTCATAATTTTACACCAATGGTGTGTTGGAGCGAAATGTGGTTGGCATCCCTGCACATGACTGTGTTTAATGTGTAACTTCCAGAAGTTTCATTGTCGTATGTCTGTTAGTTACTGTTCAGTGCTGTATCAAATAGAACATTGTGTAAGATTTTGCAAATTATAAGATGGCAGATTTAGAGGAGCAATGCAGCTGCATTAAATTTGCATGAAACTCAAGAAAAACTTTACACAGACACATCAAAAAATGCAGGAAGCCTGTAGTAATGAGTGCTTAAGCCGTACTCAGTCTTATGAATGGTTCACATAGTTTAAAAATAGCCGGACAGAAGTTCAATGTAACTCTCATTCAGGACGCTCTTCAATGTCTACCAACAATGCCCATTTCAGTTAAACTGAGCATGCCAACTGGAGACTCACTGTCCAAGAGATTTCAGAATAATGTAACATTTCAGTTGGATCACGGCATGACATCCTGACACAGCATCTTGGAATGCATCATGTTGGCACCAAGTTCGTCCCACGGCTCATGAGTCAAGAACAAAAAGCCCTTCACCTCACAATCTGTGAATATCTTTTGGATTGCACAAAGGAGAATGAGATGCTCCTTAAAAGAATCTTAACTGGTGATGAGATGTGGGTCTATGGTTACGATATTGAGACCAAGGTTTAATCTTCACAACCAATCTGGAAAGGTTCTCCAAGCCCAAAAAAAGCTCGTCATGTCAGGTCAAATGCCAAAGCTATGCTGACAGTTTTCTTTGACTTTGAAGAATTAGTTAATCATGAATTTGTGCCACAGGGACAAGCTGTTAATCGATGGTACTATCAGGATGTGCTGCAACTCCTGCATGAAAATGTGAGAAGGAAACGACCTGAAATGTGGCGAGACTATCTATGGCTCTTGCATCACGATAACAGCCACACATTCATCCCTGTTGGTGCAAGACTACTGTGCAAAATATGAAATCACTGTCCTGCCTCATCCTCCATACTCTCCAGACCTAAGACCTAGGAAAGGGAAGGGAAGGGAAGGGAAAACTGTCTGGGTTGATTGCAGAAAACTTAAGGGGAGACACTGTCACAAGTGGTAAAATACCAGTGGTCACAGGTGTCAGAGGGATGCCTTTTTTAGGGTAGGGAAGGGGGAAAGAAAAGAGAGATTGACAGACACACTCAGTTTGAGAAAACAGATGAACAGGAGTCAGATTTTAGCATACAGCTTCCATTTAAACAATGTTCAACAGAAAGTAATCAGAAACTGCCAGTTCATCTTCGCCAAAGCAGTTATAATCCCATTAGTATGCAGTATCAGTTATCTTTATTACACCATAACATTCCGGGACTCAGAAATAAAGTTGATGAACTACTCATTTGTACTGATGAAATGAATTCATCTAACCAAATTGACATAATCTGCCTCTCTGAACATCAAGTGACCACTGGTATAGATATGTTAGACATTTCAGGATTTAAGCTAGCTTCCTACTTCTGCAAAGTAGATATGGATGGAGGAGGAGTTGCCACATTTATTAAAAACTGCCATAAATTCAAGAACATTGACATTAATAAATTCTGTTTAGAGCAGTATCTAGAAGCATTTGCAACATTAGTAGAGTTCCATAACAGATCCTATATAATAGGAACTATTTACCGAGCACCTGCAGGAAATTATAATCTATTCATAAATCATCTAGAAGCTCTTTTGGGTTATTTAACAGGAAGAAACAAAGAAATTTTGATTGCTGGTGACTTTAATACAGATTTTCTAATGCAATCTTCCAGTAAACATTTACTGTAGTTAGTAATGTTGTCTTTCAACTTAACTCACACTGTAAACTTTCCAACTAGGATCACTAAATCCTCAAGGACAGCTATTGATAACATTTTTATAGAGAAATCAAAACAACAAAATCATATCATAAAACCTGTAATAAATGGACTATCAGATCATGACATGTAGCTCCTTGTTTTAGATGTAAATTCTAAGCAGATTATCAAAACTGCTAAATCTGAGTACAGGAGAGTAGTCAGTCAACCAAAAATTGAGTGTTTTAGAAAACTGGTCAAAGATATGAACTGGAAAGATATTTTAGTGCTCATGACATGAATGAAAATTATAACACATTCATGAACAATGTCAGTGCCATGTTCGAAAACTGTTTTCTTCTAAAAGTTACTCAAATTAAACGGAAGTGTATAATAAAACCATGGATTACACAAAGAATAAAGATTTCCTGGAAGACAAAAAGGAAAATGTATCGAATAGCTCCAATGCTGATGATTTAGCTAAATACAAGGAATACTGTAAAATATTAAAAAAAAGTAATTCAGACATCTAAACAAATGCACTACGAGAAGAAGATAGCAATGTCATGGAACAAAATAACAACAATATGGGATATAGTGAAAGAAGAGACTGGTAGAACCAGAAAGGAACAGGAGCAAATAGCATCAAGGATAGATGACACATTAGTAACTGATGGGCATAGTGTGGCAAATCTATTTAACAAGTACTTTGCATCTGTTACTGATAGGATGGGATTGTTAGGATCAGTAAATAATGCCCTTGAATATCTAAAACTAGCCTTTACAAATAGCTTCAGGTACATGAATATGTCACTCACTTCACCAAAAGAAATAACTTCCATAATAAAATCTTTAAAAACAAAGCATTCTAGTGGCTACGAAGAAATATCAACAAAGATAATTAAGGCATGTTCTTGTGAGTTCAGTACAATCCTAAGTTACTTGTGTAACCAGTCAATTATAACTGGGACATTTCCTGACTGACTAAAATATGCGGATGTTAAGACTCTATTCAAGAAAGGAGGTAAAGAGACACCATCAAACTACAGACCGATTTCACTTTTGCCAGCATTCTCAAAAATTTTAGAAAAGGTAATGTACAGGCAGCTTCTCAAACATCTGGCCATAAATAACACATTATCAAGAACACAGTTTGGATTTCTGAATGGTTCTGATACTGAGAAGGCTATTTACACCTACAGTAAAAATGTACTTAATTCATTAAATAACAAATTACAAGCAGCAGGTATTTTCTGTGATTTGTGAAAGGCATTTGATTACGTGAACCACAACATCCTTTTGAATAAATTAGAATTCTATGGTGTCACGGGCAGTGCTGCTGCAAAATAGTTCAAGTCATACCTCGCTAACAGGAAACAAAGGGTGTCAGTGCAAGGGACTAGTGAATTAAGTTGTCAGTCACCATCAGAATGGGAAGAAATTACATGTTGTGTCCCACAAGGATCCATCTTAGGGCCATTGCTTTTTCTTGTGTACATTAATGATCTCTCATCAGTTACACTGCCAGAAAAAGAGTTCATTTTGTTTGCAGATGACACAAATATTGCAATAAATAGTATGTCGAGTGTAGTTCTAGAAAGATCTGCTAATGATATTTTCATGGATATTAATAAATGGTTTAAAGCCAACTCACTGACATTAAACTTCGAAAAGACTCACTATATGCAATTCAGAACCTGTAAGAGGTTTCCACCCAGCATATGCATAAAGTATGAAGAAGAGCAGGTAGAAGAGGTTGACAGTCTTAAATTCCTGGGATTACAACTTGATAAATTTTGTTGGGAGGAGCACACCACAAAACTGCAGAAATGCCTTAACAAATCTGTATTTGCAATTCGAGTGTCAGCTGACATAGGCGACATAAAAATGAAAAAGCTTGCATACTTTGCCTACTTCCATTCCATAATGTCATATGGTTATATTCTGGGGTAACTCTTCAAGTCAAACAATAGTTTTTGGAGTCCAAAAGTGTGTAATACGTATTATTTGTGGAGTAAATTCACTGACATCCTGTAGAAACCTCTTCAAAGTACTGGGTATACTAACTACTGCCTCTCAGTATACTTACTCCTTAATGAAATTTGTCCTAAATAATATATCTCTTTTTCCAACAAACAGCTCAGTTCATACATACAATGTTGTTGCTGTTGTGGTCTTCAGTCCTGAGACTGGTTTGATGCAGCTCTCCATGCTACTCTATCCTGTGCAACCTTCTTCATCTCCCAGTACCTACTGCAACCTACATCCTTCTGAATCTGCTTAGTGTATTCATCTCTTGGTCTCCCTCTATGATTTTTACCCTCCACGCTGCCCTCCAATACTAAATTGGTGATCCCTTGATGCCTCAGAACATGTCCTACCAACCGATCCCTTCTTCTGGTCAAGTTGTGCCACAAACTCCTCTTCTCCCCAATTGTATTCAATACTTCATCATTAGTTATGTGATCTACCCACCTTATCTTCAGCATTCTTCTGTAGCACCACATTTCGAAAGCTTCTATTCTCTTCCTGTCCAAACTATTAACCGTCCATGTTTCACTTCCATACATGGCTACACTCCATACAAATACTTTCAGAAATGACTTCCTGTCACTTAAATCTATACTCGATGTTAACAAATTTCTCTTCTTCACAAACGCTTTCCTTGCCATTGCCAGCCTACATTTTATATCCTCTCTACTTCGACCATCATCAGTTATTTTGCTCCCCAAATAGCAAAACTCCTTTACTACTTTAAGTGTCTCATTTCCTAATCTAATACCCTCAACATCACCCGACTTAATTAGACTACATTCCATTATCCTCGTTTTGCTTTTGTTGATGTTCATCTTATATCCTCCCTTCAAGACACCATCCATTCCGTTCAACTGCTCTTCCAAGTCCTTTGCTGTCTCTGACAGAATTACAATGTCATCGGCGAACCTCAAAGTTTTTATTTCTTCTCCATGGATTTTAATACCTACTCCGAATTTTTCTTTTGTTTCCTTTACTGCTTGCTCAATATACAGATTGAACAACATCGAGGAGAGGCTACAACCCTGTCTTACTCCCTTCCCAACCACTGCTTCCCTTTCATGTCCCTCGACTCTTATAATTGCGATCTGGTTTCTGTACAAATTGTAAATAGCCTTTTGCTCCCTGTATTTTACCCCTGCCACCTTTAGAATTTGAAAGAGAGTATTCCAGTCAACATTGTCAAAAGCTTTCTCTAAGTCTACAAATGCTAGAAATGTAGGTTTGCCATTCCTTAATCTTTCTTCTAAGATAAGTCGTAAGGTCAGTATTGCCTCACGTGTTCCAGTATTTCTACGGAAGCCAAACTGGTCTTCCCCAAGGTCGGCTTCTACTAGTTTTTCCATTCGTCTGTAAAGAATTCGTGTTAGTATTTTGCAGCTGTGGCTTATTAAACTGATTGTTCGGTAATTTTCACATCTGTCAACACCTGCTTTCTTTGGGATTGGAATTATTATATTCTTCTTGAAGTCTGAGGGTATTTCGCCTGTTTCATACATCTTGCTCACCAGATGGTAGAGTTTTGTCAGGACTGGCTCTCCCAAGGCCGTCAGTAGTTCCAATGGAATGTTGTCTACTCCGGGGGCCTTGTTTCGACTCAGATCTTTCAGTGCTCTGTCAAACTCTTCACGCAGTATTGTATCTCCCATTTCATCTTCATCTACATCCTCTTCCATTTCCATAATATTGTCCTCAAGTACATCGCCCTTGTATAGACCCTCTATATACTCCTTCCACCTTTCTGCTTTCCCTTCTTTGCTTATAACTGGGTTTCCATCTGAGCTCTTGATGTTCATACAAGTGTTTCTCTTATCTCCAAAGGTCTCTTTAATTTTCCTGTAGGCAGTATCTATCTTACCCCTAGTGAGATAAGCCTCTACATCCTTAATTTGTCCTCTAGCCATCCCTGCTTAGCCATTTTGCACTTCCTGTCGATCTCATTTTTGAGACGTTTGTATTCCTTTTTGCCTGCTTCATTTACTGCATTTTTATATTTTCTCCTTTCATCAATTAAATTCAATATTTCTTCTGTTCCCCAAGGATTTCTACTAGCCCTCGTCTTTTTACCTACTTGATCCTCTGCTGCCTTCACTACTTCATCCCTCAAAGCTACCCATTCTTCTTCTACTGTATTTCTTTCCCCCATTTCTGTCAATTGTTCTCTTATGCTCTCCCTGAGACTCTGTACAACCTCTGGTTCTTTCAGTTTATCCAGGTCCCATCTCCTTAAATTCCCACCTTTTTGCGGTTTCTTCAGTTTTAATCTACAGGTCATAATACTAGGAACAAAAATGATCTGGACAAGGACTTAAAAGCACTTACTTTAGTTCAAAAAGGGGTCCACTACTCAGGTACACTCATCTTCAATAATTTGCCACCAAACATAAAAAATTTCATAACAAAAAGATCAGTTTGAAAGGAGCCTGAAAGACGTACTAGTGGCCAACTCCTTCTACTCCATTGACAAATTTTTTAATAGAAACAAATTATGTATTGTATTATTCATACTATTAGTATTGTTATTACAGCTTTTTTTTTAAAAAAAAATAGAATTTGACATGTTCCACATCCAGGAGGATCTCCTCAGCACAAATCTATGGAACGAAAAACCAATCTTATCTAATCTATCCTGCAGACATTTTTTAATTTCCAAAGTTGAAAACCCTAGTGAAAGGACAAAGATTTGCAATGATAGTCGTGATAAAAGAAAATTCCCAGACAGTGCTTTGAATGATCCAGCAAGAGGCATATCAAAACTGCTTCCAGAAATGGAAACTGTGTTAGGAGTAGTATATCAATTGTAGGGCAGAGTATTTTGAAAGCATAGAAAAATTTTGTGGACAAAGTTCCTGAATTTTTTGAACAGACCTTGTATTTAGTTGCATTTACAGCCTTTATATTTGTGCAATTTATTATGTAACTGAAACATAGTGAGTTCCTTTTAGTACTCTCTGGCTTCATACTTTTCATTAGTTAGACTCAACTGCCACTTTTCGCACCATACAGATGGCTTGTCTAAATCATTTTGCAATTTGTTTTGATCACCGGATGACCTTATAAGACATTAAATGACAGTATCACCTGCAAACAATCTAAGAGTGCTATTCAGATTGTGGCCTAAATCATTTATGTCTATCACGAACAGCAGATGCCCTAAATGATTTCCATGGGGAATGCCCGATATTACTTCCATTTTACTTGATGACTTTCCGTCAGTTACTATGAACTCTGACCTTTCTGAGAGGAAATCATGAATCCAGTCACACAACTGAGATAATATTCCATAGGCTTACAATCTGATTAGAAGTCGCTTGTGAGGTACGGTGTCAAAAGCCTTTGGAAATCTAAAAATATGGAATCAAATTGAGACTCCTGTCAACAGCACTCATTACTTCATGAGAATAAGGATCTAGCTGTGTTTCACAAGAATGATATTTTCTGAATACATGTTGGCTGTTTGTCAAGCAACTGTTTTCTTCAAGATTACTCATAATGTTCGAACACAGTATATGTTCCAAAACCCTACTGCAAATTGATGTTAGCGATATGGGTCTGTAACTCAGCAGATTACTCATATTTCCTTTCTTGGATACTGGTTTGACTTCTGCAACTTTCCAGTCTTTAGGTATGGATCTTTCAACAAGTGATTGGTTGTATATGACTGCTATATATGGAGCTATTATATCATCATACTCTGAGAGGAGCCTGACTTTTACACAGGGTGTTTCAAAAATGACCGGTATATTTGAAACGGCAATAAAAACTAAACGAGCAGCGATAGAAATACACCGTTTGTTGCAATATGCTTGGGACAACAGTACATTTTCAGGCGGACAAACTTTCGAAATTACAGTAGTTACAATTTTCAACAACAGATGGCGCTGCAAGTGATGTGAAAGATATAGAAGACAACGCAGTCTGTGGGTGCGCCATTCTGTACGTCGTCTTTCTGCTGTAAGTGTGTGCTGTTCACAACGTGCAAGTGTGCTGTAGACAACATGGTTTATTCCTTAGAACAGAGGATTTTTTGGTGTTGGAATTCCACCGCCTAGAACACAATGTTGTTGCAACAAGACGAAGTTTTCAACGGAGGTTTAATGTAACCAAAGGACCGAAAAGCGATACAATAAAGGATCTGTTTGAAAAATTTCAACGGACTGGGAACGTGACAGATGAACGTGCTGGAAAGGTAGGGTGACCGCGTACGGCAACCACAGAAGGCAACGCGCAGCTAGTGCAGCAGGTGATCCAACAGCGGCCTCGGGTTTCCGTTCGCCGTGTTGCAGCTGCGGTCCAAATGACGCCACCATCCACGTATCGTCTCATGCGCCAGAGTTTACACCTCTATCCATACAAAATTCAAACGCGGCAACCCCTCAGCGCCGCTACCATTGCTGCACGAGAGACATTCGCTAACGATATAGTGCACAGGATTGATGACGGCGATATGCATGTGGGCAGCATTTGGTTTACTGACGAAGCTTATTTTTACCTGGACGGCTTCGTCAATAAACAGAACTGGCGCATATGGGGAACCGAAAAGCCCCATGTTGCAGTCCCATCGTCCCTGCATCCTCAAAAAGTACTGGTCTGGGCCGCCATTTCTTCCAAAGGAATCATTGGCCCATTTTTCAGATCCGAAACGATTACTGCATCACGCTATCTGGACATTCTTCGTGAATTTGTGGCGGTACAAACTGCCTTAGACGACACTGCGAACACCTCGTGGTTTATGCAAGATGGTGCCCGGCCACATCGCACGGCCGACGTCTTTAATTTCCTGAATGAATATTTCGATGATCGTGTGACTGCTTTGGGCTATCCGAAACATACAGGAGGCGGCATGGATTGGCCTCCCTATTCGCCAGACATGAACCCCTGTGACGTCTTTCTGTGGGGACACTTGAAAGACCAGGTGTACCGCTAGAATCCAGAAACAATTGAACAGCTAAAGCAGTACATCTCATCTGCATGTGAAGCCGTTCCGCCAGACACGTTGTCAAAGGTTTCGGGTAATTTCATTCAGAGACTACGCCATATTATTGCTACGCATGGTGGATATGTGGAAAATATCGTACTATAGAGTTTCCCAGACCGCAGCGCCATCTGTTGTTGAAAATTATAACTACTGTAATTTCGAAAGTTTGTCTGCCTGAAAATGTACTGTTGTCCCAAGCATATTGCAACAAACGGTGTATTTCTATCGCTGCTCGTTTAGTTTTTATTGCCGTTTCAAATATACCGGTCATTTTTGAAACACCCTGTACAATCGAGGCCCTGCCTTTATTAAGTGATTTACATTAAGCTGATAAGCTACACTGAGGACACCTGTTTCTAAGTTACTTATGTTGATAGTTGTTCTTGGTTCGAATTCTGGAATATCTACTTCGTCTTCTTTGGTGAAAGAATTTCAGAAAACCATATTTAGCAGTTTGCTTTAGTGGCACGGTGGTCAGTAACATCACCACCGTTTTCATGCAGTGAAGTACTGATTGTGTCTTTCTGCTGGCCGTGCTTTACATATGACCACAATCTCTCTGAATTTTCTGCCAGATTTCTAGGCAGAGTTTCACTGTGGAAAGTATTAAAAGTATCTTGCAAATAAGTTAGCCACTACATTTGGAGCTTCTCTAAAGCTTTGTCAATCTTGAGGGTTTTTCTTTTTTTTAAATCTGGCATGAGTTTTTCATTGCGTCTGCAACAGTGTTCTGACCTGTTTAGTATACCATGGGGGATCAATATCATCTCTCATTAATTTATTCGGTATATGTCTCTCAACAGCTGTAGATACTATTTCTCTGCGTTTAAACCACATCTGGTCTACACTTACATATTCAGACTGGAAGCAGTGGAGACTGTCTCTTAGGAAGGCCTCACGTGAATTTTTATTTCCTTTTTTAAATAGAAGTATTATGTGTTTAATTTTGGTGTATTTGGATGTTACAGGATTCAATCTAGCTACAACAACCTTGTAGTCACTAATCCCTCTATCTATCATGATGCTCCCTATCTGCTCAGGATTATCTGTTGCTAAGAGGTCAAGCATGCTTTCACAATCATTTACACTTTGAGTGGGCTCCTGAACTAACTGTTCAAAATAATTTGCTGAGAACACATTCTGAACGATTTTCGAAAGGATTTTGCACCTGCTTCTGACTTTAAATGTGTATTTTCACCAACATATCCGTGGTAGCCGAAGTCACCACTAACTATTATTGTATGATTGATGTACCAATTTGAAATGCAACAAGTTTTCTTTGAACTGTTCAGCAACTGAGTCAGGGGGTCAGTAAAAAGAACCAATTATTAATTTCTTCTGGTTATCAAGTATAACCTCTGCCCATACTAACTCACATGAACTATCTACTTTAAATTTCACTGTAAGGTAAACTATTTGTGACAGCAAAAAGCACTCCACCACCTACTTTATTTAAACTATCCTTTCTAAACATGGTTAGGGCCCTTGTCAAAATTTCAGCTGAACTTCTTTCTGGCCTTAGCCAGCTTTCCATACTTATAACAATTTGAGCTCTGGTTCTTTTCCAACACAGCTATGGCAATTTACAGCTACAATATTGATTGTTCCTATGGCTACCCTCTTCCTGAGTTCACCCTGCACCCTTTGAAACTGGAGCCCTTTCTGCACTTTCTCAAGATCCTCTAACATAACAAACAACCCAGTCACCTCCACGCAGCCCCTAATAGTTCTGTAGCCCCTCCTACTTGCAGTGGATGCCTGAGGTATTTAGCAGAGCTCAGAAACCCACCATCCTATGGCACAAATCAAGGAATCTGCAGCCTACATTGTCCCAGAAATGCCTGAGCCTCTGAGTCAGACCCTCCACTGTGCTCTGTAACAAAGGACCACAGATGTTTTTGTCAATGATGCTACAGATGGTGAGCTCTGGCTTCATCTTCCAAACAAGACTGGCAATCTTTACCACTTCAGTTAGCTGCCCAAAACCAGAGAGAATCTCTTCCGATTCAAAGCAACACACATCTTTAGTTCCGACATGAGCCATTACCTGCAGTTGGCTGCTCCCTGTGCTCTTCACGGCAACCGGAAGCACCCTTTTCACACCTGGAATGAGTTCTCCCAGCATACACACAGAGCTTTGTGGGCCGAGAGGCTTCCTTTTGGACAGGCTGAATGACTTCATCGGGCTCAGGGACTTCATCAGCTACAGCCAGTGCCCGAAACCTGTTCATCAGATGAACCAGAATGGCCCTCCGATTGGCTCCCCGTAAAGTCTTTTGGTGCCTGCCTCTCCTTGGGGCAACCCCCCACTTGACCACGGGTTTGGGGTTAATCAGTGGGGGCAGTATCCCTACCGTGGCCATAGTAGTGGGCCGATCGGGGTATACATGGATTGTACTGGACATCGCCCAGATCCCGACATCTGGCCCCCTCACAGGGATTACCATTGGCTACAGCTTCAAGCTGTGTGAAGGACGCCAACACTTACCTGGAGCACCACTAAGGGTCACCAACTTAGCTCGAATTGACCACAGCAATCACAGTCCCTACCCACACCAAAGACAGCAAATTGCATGCTACACAGTTGTTAGAACATTAGACTGTGCCCGTAAGCACTTAAAACACACAAAAAATTAAGAAAGTAAACTGGTATCCACTAAAATAACTGAAAATAAGTCGCTCTTGTTTGAAGCTCATAAGTAAAATTAGGAAGGAAGTGATATACTCGCCTTACCTGCAGCAGTGACAGAAGGTAGACTCTCTTGCTGACGGTCCAACTGACTCCAGAGTCTAATGATCTACTGCCAATGTATCACTATTTGATGATATCTCTCACTTGCAGGCCTCATTACCTAAAGATTTTTATTTATCCATACCCCTATTATCAAATTATCTGAGCAACATCAGCCAAATTTTTTCTTGTGTTTAAGTTCTACAAAGCAGGTACTCTTTGTCATATACTTCAGTACAATTAAACTGTTCAGTCAGCATGTTTGTCTGCATATGCCCTAACAAACACAATCTATCTGTTTTATTCAAGTGAGAATGGCTCATATCAGAAGTGTTGTAAGATCCTCACCTGTCCTATTTTTGCAAGTATAGCTTTTATCGTATCAACTGTGGTTAAGCAGAGAGCCTAGGCTCAATTCCACAATGCAAACAGAAAATGAAATCTGATGCTTGGGTTACGGTCAGCATGGAAGGTACAAGGCATTTTCCCATTTTTAGCAGAATTGTGGCTATTTCACCTAAGTGCACACTACCTTTTACATGTTTACTCTCAGTTTGGAATGACATAATTCCTAGATGCTTCATTTAGAACACATTCACTGTGATTCTATATAAATACCAATGTTACAATGTTATTTATGAACAATCGTTTATTTCTCAACTACTGATGACCGAACTGACTTAATAAAAGTCACAACCACAATATTAGGATGCAATGACAGTTCCAATGTAAAAACAATTATGTAAGTGATATTAAAGCAAAATATTTCCTTTTCCTTTTAAATCAATTTACACATAACCTAATTAGCTGCCTCCGTGGCTGAGGTCACTAATGCACGTTCGGGCGGTGGCACTCTACCAGGGGGTAAGCTGCTTCAAATACTAGTTGTGGAGAATGTTTTCTCTACCAGTATTTGGTCAGCAAGAGGAGGGTTGTTAAGCTTGGCGGCCCCCTTGTTGCTGTTTGCAAGGAGTAGGCTATGTGCTGGCACTGGGTTTCACCTTCTTTCTTCTCTCATATCATCATCACCCCCCCCCCCCCCCCCCACACACACACACACACACACACACCACATTCCTTGTGTTATCAAATTGATTATTACCACCAAACGTAATAAACAAGATGCAGCAAAGAGACAATTGATCACAGTCCACATGTATGTTCTTACAGGAGTTCCCATTTGGTAATGGAAACACTTAATGTGAACATTATGTATAGAGCATGACTGATAACCTTTTACTTAGCATGCACTTGGGGGTAAGGTTCATTAACTAAAATTAAATTACCTGTTCAGAAATTTTCTGAATGGTCGCCGATAAGCAAAACCAGCACGCCTGACACGTATATTTTCTTTCAGTCCAAGATATTCCACCTGATGTTTTACCCTCAGCTCCTCCCAATCTCGTGGTCGTTTGGTTTCATTTGGTTTTATACATCTAAAAACAAATAAATAAGAATCTTAGAGTGTCAGTGTGATATCGTCACTTTCAACAATCTGAGCTGCAGTTTACATTTCTTATGATTATAAAGATAATCGCTGCACAAGTAAGATAGAAGTACACATGGAACTATGAGTCTGGCAAGAATTAAAGAAAGGGTTTACTGACAAGTTATTTTATTATTGAAAAATGGATTTCTATGACTCTGTGGAAAACATAAGGTAATAAAATGAAAATTAATATATTATGAGACAGAATTGCTGGGCAATACTTACCTCAATTAGGGACATTCTTAATGCTGTCAATAGATATATTTAAAGGCAAAAGCGATGATATTATCCTAGCTTTTGTAACTGTTAGCTTCTTCCACAGGGAGGTTTAAAAAATAAGAGCAAGTAATTCTCATCCTAGGAGTTTAGGTAGTTGCCCTTTCTTTTTCACCTTTCCCAAATTATCTCTCCCTGAGGAAGGAACTAATAATTACAAAAGCTAGAATAGTGTCATCACTTTTACTTTTATATGTATCTGTCAGCAGTACTAAACATTTCACCCCTTAATGCTAATTCTTATCAGCAAGTATGCCACATAATTTAGTAGTTTTCTTGCCTGAATTTTCATTTGACACAATTAAAATTAAAATTACATAAACAACTGCAGAACATTATGTATGAAACAACTGACAGCTAAGTTTTGCCCACTGATTAAATTTGATTAGATGTACTTTTCATTCCAATAGGTCCACAGTGAGAAGATTCAACAGGATGTAGAACTTGTCAGAAAAACAAGAAGACACAAAAAATATCTACAAAGAAAAACAAATATGCTAATAAGCCTTCTACAGATCCAAAGAGAAATGGTCCTCATGGCTGTGGACAAGTCGAAAATATCTAAACATATTTTCAGTTAAAAAGTAATAAATAATTCATCACAAAGAATGTAAATGCTCAACTCCCAGATGTTCACAGTTATGATAATTCTTAGGCTATTGAACCATGCATCATCAAACTGAAAAAATTATTTTATAGCCCTTATTTACAACTATTCCATTACCGACCTGAAATTATAAAAAAAGTCAGATTGTTCTAATACTCACATTATTTGACATTATCAGTAACATATACACATCAGACACGTATCAATGGAGGAGCAGGAGTTGGTCATCAATAAAATCTTTATGCTCCTCTTACACTGAACTTTAGAAGTAGTTAAAATTTTTATGGCTGCTGACAAGTTATTGAAAGTAAGATGTGAAGATCTGTGAAGATTATTCTTGTTTCTAGTACTAACTGCATGATCCAAGCCTTAGATGAAAGAGAAATATGTATTTCATTGAAAAATTTCAGTAAGTAATAAATATACTGGGAAGCAGTAGTTAGTATTCCTAGTTTCCTGAACTGGTCTCTGCATGATGTTCTTGAGTTCGCACCACGTAAGAAATGTGATCAAAGAGTGACAGAAATTTATGTTTTTCTTAAAAGTAAACTCCCTCAGATATAATACATTTGTGGCAGTTCTTTTCCCAACCTCAGAAGCACTTCTGGAACTCACTTTTAGTTATGGTGTCCAGCTCCTTCAGCGATTCTGTTTTTACCTCATCAATGGTGGCAAAAATCACGTCTGGGGAAAACGATGGCTGAGGCAACATAACTGTTTTATTTTTCGCCCAAAAATCACTAACAAGCACTGAGGTGTGGGCAGGAGCATTCTTGTAGGGCAGTTTCTATGAGTAGTTTTGCCACAATTCTGATTGTTTTCTTCAGATTGGTTCATGCAAATGACAAGTAACTTCCAGGTAGTATTCCTTATTGACCATTTGACCGTAAGGCAGAAACTTGTAGTGCACTATCCTATTGTAATCAAACAAAACAGTAAGAATAACCTTAAAATGATGTCTATGTGACATTGTTTTTGTTTGAATTTCAACAATTTTGAAACAAACTTTGTTGGCACAGAAGTTGCTTGGCACGAGCCAAAGACTGTGCCAACATCATTAGCAAACCCCCCCCCGAATTGTAGTCAGTAACTGATGTGCTACGACGTCCAGGGCTGTCATTGCCTTCAATGTGTTCTAGACCCTCTTTGAAAGGTTTATACCACTCATGAGCTCTTGTCTTACGCACAGTAGATTTGCCAAAAGCCACAGTCAACATTTCAAATGTGGTGCTGCACTTTATTCCATTTTTCAAGCAGAATTTAAAGAAAATTCTTTGATCCATTTTTTTCATAAGTACAAATTTTCCAAGGATTCAAAAGCACATATAACCTTTTCGAATGTCAACAATAAACTAAATATTCAAATCAGCTGAAAATGCAAACTTAAATCAGGAATGTGTGTACCAACAAGATGAAAAAAAATTAAAATCAGATGTACGAGTCCTTGAAATTAAAAAATTTCCGTTACTTTTTGGTCACTCATTGTACAATTCTTATCACATGTTTATCAACCCAGAAACGTTTAGCTTGGCTTGATGAGTTACCACAAAAAATTTTATATGACATTATGTAATGAAAGTACAGGGTTATTGCAAATGATTGAAGCGATTTCACAGCTCTACAATAACTTTATTATTTGAGATATTTTCAAAATGCTTTGCACACACATACAAAAACTCAAAAAGTTTTTTTAGCCATTCACAAATGTTCGATATGTGCCCCTTTAGTGATTCGGCAGACATCAAGCCAATAATCAAGTTCCTCCCACACTCGGCGCAGCATGTCCCCATCAATGAGTTCGAAAGCATCGTTGATGTGAGCTCGCAGTTCTGGCACGTTTCTTGGTAGAGGAGGTTTAAACACTGAATCTTTCACATAACCCCACAGAAAGAAATCGCATGGGGTTGAGTCGGGAGAGCGTGGAGGCCATGACATGAATTGCTGATCATGATCTCCACCACGACCGATCCATCGGTTTTCCAATCTCCTGTTTAAGAAATGCCGAACATCATGATGGAAGTGCGGTGGAGCACCATCCTGTTGAAAGATGAAGTCGGCGCTGTCGGTCTCCAGTTGTGGCATGAGCCAATTTTCCGCGGGCTACGCGTGAAACTTGCCCGCACGCGTTCAACTGTTTCTTCGCTCACTACAGGCCGACCCGTTAATTTCCCCTTACAGAGGCATCCAGAAGCTTTAAACTGCACATACCATCGCCGAATGGAGTTAGCAGTTGGTGGATCTTTGTTGAACTTCGTCCTGAAGTGTCATTGCACTGTTATGACTGACTGATGTGAGTGCATTTCAAGCACGACATACGCTTTCTCGGCTCCTGTCGCCATTTTGTCTCACTGCGCTCTCGAGCGCTCTGACGGCAGAAACCTGAAGTGCGGCTTCAGCCGAACAAAACTTTATGAGTTTTTCTATGTATCTGTAGTGTGTCGTGACCATATGTCAATGAATGGAGCTACAGTGATTTTATGAAATCGCTTCAATCATTTGTAATAGCCCTGTAAGTATAATATGTTAGTTTTTTTTATTTGTATATGAAACAATGGAAAATTCCAGTTGGAATAACAATATTATGAAAAGGAAAGTTGTTGCTCACCATATACACATGACTGCAGTCTCTGGCAACTGAAAGCCACACTGCGAACAGCAGCCCCATCTACTTTTGAAGAAGGCCTTACTGACCGAAAGCTTTTTTGTGACACTCTTTTTGTTGTGCCTATCTGCGACTCAGCATCTTTGCTATATGTTGAGTGGCAACTTTCCTTTTCATAGTATGGTTATTTTTATATCACCTATGTCTAACAACATTTGCATTGTGTATAAAGTTTGTTTGGGCACTTCATAAGTACTGTGGTATGAACCTCTCTGTTGAATTTCGGGCTGTAATCCTGAGAATTTATCACTTAACTGCTTTTATCTGTTTGTCATAATGTTTTAGACATATTTTGGCAGGAAAACTCTCACAAGTTCTAAACTGCATGTAGTACATTTATTCTGAGTTTACTGGTAAATAATCAGCTAGAAACTATTTATTAATGTCCATAAAAATTTCCCTAGCTGATCTTTTTAGGAGTATATTTGATTTGCCATTATTGCAATGTATATATCATCTGCAAATAAAACAATCTTGACATCTGGTAATGTTACAGGTGAAAAGTCATCAATGTACACAAGAAAAAGTAAGGCCCCGAAGGTGGAACCTTGTGAGACACCATATGTACTTAGCTCCCAGTTGGATGATACCCGATAGCTTAATATTGTTTCTTTCCTAATAACATCATTCATATCCTGTCAAGAGATATAGTATTTTAACCATTTTGCAGCATTTCTTGCAACACTGTGATATTCTTATTTCCTTAAAAAGAATGTTGTGATTTACACAGTCAAATGCTTTTGACAGATCATAAAATATACCAGTCACCTGTAATTTATTGTCTACTGAATGAAGTACATTACTGTTCTTTGTGCAGCTAGCTTTCCCAATATCAGAACCCTTTAGAAACATTAACTGTGACTTTGACAATATAGTATTTGTTGTCAGATAGTTAAGAAGTTGATTGTTATTATCTTTTCTAAAATTTTCAAGAATGTTGGCAAAAGTGAAATTGGACATAAATTTGACTGTATTTATTTATTGCCTTTCTTAACCAAAGGCAAATTTCAACCACTCAAAAGATGATTCACTCTTAAATGACTGGTTACACAGATAACTCAATATTTTGTTAAACTCAGATGCACACTCTTTAAGTGACTTCATTGATTTTTTTTAATAACAACCACTGTAATTTTTGTATTTAAAAATCTTATGGTGGACATTACACCTACTGGTGTAGTGAGTGTCACATTCATATTACTGAAGATACCGTAATGACTGGTGTGATATATTCCATTGCAGCATCTACTGAACCTGACAACACCATTTTTCTAGTAACAGTTATGGAATGCCGAGGGCTGAGTGTCACCCTATTAGAGACAGCAATGATAACAGTGACACACACACACAGAGAGAGAGAGAGAGAGAGAGAGAGAGAGAGAGAGAGAGAGAGAGAGAGAAAGGGAGTTCTGTTAACTATTATTTGTAGTTCATATGGTGTCATTTCCTGAGAACAAAACAGAAGCAAGAAACAAATGTAATGATAATGCTACTTTCAAATATCAATTATTGCAGTGGTCTTTCTTTAAAATTCTGTTGATACATTAATTAACTGTACTGAGATAATCGAAGTAGTCAGTGGAAGAAAGTCCTAACCCTTAATTTCATGAAAATTAGTCTGTTATGGTTTCAGCTGCATTACAAGTTGATAACATCCAGTTGCATTTCTACTGATATAAAGTGCTGATGGCTAAATGCACTATTTTGTCTTATCATAGTTTTGTTCTTACCTTTGAATGAAAAGTGTCATCTGACAGAGTTACCATACAAGTTATTCTGAAATCTTGTAATCAAATAAAAAGATGGCTGTTTGACAAGAATGTTAATGACGACTGTGATCCATTCATTGATGACAATGCTGCAGATCCTTATTACCCATTTGGGAATCATCAATTGTTGAAAATACCAGAAGTGTGGGTTAGCACTATATTGCCACCAGTCTAACCTCAAATGGTTTTGGCATAGAATTTCTTATGATCTTGGGGCATTTATTAACATTTTGAGGGTATAAACGTAATGTAAAAAATATCAGAGAGTTGTAACTTTTTTCTTTCACTTTCTAGCAAGAGGAAAACTTACTATACATGTGTTTGAGGGTTAACATTGTTTTAGTGCTAATGTTAAACAATGTGTGTTATCACATTTTTTTCCTGATTTAGTTCTCTACAAACGTTCGTGTATGTGTGTATTTTGAGAAACAATCATGGTCTACAGCCACTGACAGAAAAGATGGAAACAGCAGGTCACCACATCTTATACCAAATAGACCACAATAAACCAGAAACGAAGTACTGCTAAGAAGGCAGGCTTTATGTACATTATAAATGGGAAGTCGTTTCTGAACAAACTATTGGTCAACTGTGTAGTTGTCTTCAGAAGAATTAAGAAAAACTATGAAATGTCAAGAATGATATTTTTTATTACTACTGGAAACTGACTGGCTGACTGACCAACACAATTCATTTTTATTTAGACTTGCAAAATCATATCCAGTGGTATGGCCAAACCTCATCACAATCTTCCCAAGAGTGAAAGTCATATAATTTAATCATCAATACATATGAATAATTGCAGAGTGTGAGCAGAAAGTATTTTCTGGTGGTGCATGGTCGTCAACAAAACAGAACCTATAAGAAAGAGTATGAGATAGACAGCTGTTTACTGAAGTATGCCCATAATATGAAGATAAAGAGGAAGAAGTTGATCCTATTTTTGGACAACATTGGTGCACAATATTAAAACTACAAGATAGTTGCAATGGTACTTACTTGGCAACAAGCTACGTAAAAATTCATTGCAAATTAAATTACAAATTAAACAATGGAAAATCAGGGTGGAATAACAACATATTACGAAAAGTAAAGCTGCTGCTCACCATATAGCACAGATGCCGAGTCACAGATAGGTACAACAAAAAGGCTGTCAGCAAATAAACTTTTGGCCAAAAAGGCCTTCATCGGTATTAGCCAAAACACACACACACACACACACACACACACACACACACACACACACACACTCTCTCTCTCTCTCTCTCTCTCTCTCTCTCTCTCTCTCTCTCTCTCTCTTTCTTTCTCTCTCTCTCTCTGGTCTCAGCAGATTGGTGACTCAGCATTTGTGCTATATGGTAAGTAGCAACTATCCTTTCCATAATAAATTACAAATTTTTTACATTGAAATAGCTGCCAACTTCATACCACGTCTTTCAAGAAATTGAATCTTATTTTCTGATACCTGGCCACACTTTCCTTTCAACTATACTGTGAAAGTTTATTGTGTTTAGCAACTTCGGTATATTCTTCTCTAATGTATGATAATAAGAGTTACGTATTTGGTCTCAAAAGTTTTACAGATACTTTTTGATGAAGACATTTCTACCCAACAAAAGTAGGAACTACGTTACAAATAAAAAAAAGCTATGCGATTGTCCAAAGATTTGTAATGCATATCACATATTCACAGCTAAATAAATAGTGGAAGGAAAAGTCACAATTATTAACATTTTAATTAATAATTAATAAATTTAACCAAACATATAACACTAAACAGCTCAACATTATGTTTGTGGGTTAGCTTTTATTTCCACTGACCCCCTCAATTTCATTCCACCTTTTCTAGACCAGTTGTTGTTTGCAATTGGTAACATTGATATTCATTGTATACTGTTTCACATGAGCACATAATACACATGAAAGTCGTTGTTAGCTATTACATGACTTTCAAAGTTCTGTTCCCTTCTAACAGTGTAACGTAACTCTTAGGGCTGCTCCACATAATCATGTAAAAGTACTTTTGAATTGTTAATAATTACTAAGACATTTTTACAACAAATGGGACATTAACAAACCATTTGAATGTGAGCCCCAGAATATATCAGACAATATGAACTGTGATAAAAGAATCAGCAGTTCTTCATTTTAGCTCATTTGCAAAAACATGAGACAGAATTCTACAACTCACCTGATATAATGTGGTGTGCATTTTTTCAGTTCATCAACTAATGCATTTGCTTGTGCTCTAATCTTGCTCCCAGCTGTTGTTGGTCGAGACTTTGCACTAGTACTTATCTGGTCGGGAAACAAGCTACGCAAAAATTCACTGCAAATTAAATTACAAATTATTTACTCTAAAATAGCTGCCATCTTTATACCTATTGTAATTTATTCACAAAGTAAAAGATCAAGTTTATCAGAGATTTATGCTGCTTATTAATGATAGGAAATTATGCAGCATCAAAATTAATCTTGTCTTGTCACATACATACTAATTTCTTCTAAGTATCAGATATTAATATCTGTAAAAATCAAATTCTACACAACTCACTACTTACTTTTTACTTGACTGCATCAGCTCGATTAAGTCAGGAAATAGGACATCTCTATTACGATCACAAAAGCCTTCAATGCTGTAGCTAACAATTCCAGCATAGTGATGAATAATGAAACCTTCTTTGCAGGACTGGTAGTGTTGGTGTCCTGCAGATGCATTTGTTAATTTCTAAAAAATAAAACAGATGACTCAAATTTGATAAAATATAAAGGCAATAGAGGAATTAATATCTCTGGACATATTGAATGAACCTACACCTCTACAGCAACAAATACACATGGTCTGCTGCAGCTTGCATTGTTTAAAATGGTTTAGTTATGTAACATTACTTAATCTTCTCTTTTCTCATTGAAACCTTTCTGTAGAGTCCCTAAGTTCACCATCAACACTTCAAAACTTTTTCCAAAAAATCAATAATATATTATTGTTTAAACTACACCTACATACCTTTTGATTATCACAGTTACATATTCTCCAAAGCATTCACCCTTCAGTTCAGTTCAATAACAGGGAAAATTAGTTCTATTGACTATACTGTTTTGGTATTAATCACAAGGAGGATAAAATCCTACATCATTCTTCCTGCTGTTATTAATTACCAAACAAATTTCTACCAAAAACTGTAACTATGTTAAAAAAATCAATGAGGTCTAAGCTTTCATCAGCCATTTCAACTGTCTGACAGTATTGGTTCATGACATGAGAAATTCATTAGTAAACTTACGTATTGCGACCAAACTGGTTGGTATAAATATTTGAACAAATTAAATTTTTGAGAAATCTGGGTACATGTTAATATTTTTATATTTTCCTGAGAAACACAGTGAAGAGATTTCTATGTCTTAATTGCGCACGAAACAATGTTTCAGTACTCTTTATGATGTGCAGATAGGGAACATAGGCAGTTTGTGAACCCTCAGCAACATCAGTTATAATTCCAGATTGACAAAGAATGTCTTACAACACATTATGAGGTGACATTATTCAGTCACATGTATTTTATTTGTCACTCCACATGTTCATTGACTTAAATGCAGATTTTATATCAGTGTATGCACGACATAGTGTAACTAATTATCCCTGTACTAGAAAGCTGTAAGGCATTTTAATGCTTAAACGTCTCACAACCTTTCAGGCAGTATGATCAAAATTCCTCTGAATTATTATATAGAATCAAGTTAGTTGCTAAACACAACAAACTCTACCAGAAAGTTTATATAAGTACAGCATGACATAGGGATGATTCCTGGACAACATGGGGCACTACCAGTTACTGTTGTGATGCAGTATGGAAGTCTGAAGATGAACTGATAAGATACAGCTCATAAAGTGGCTAGATTACTGCAATACCAGCCAGGATTCAACCATCTGCTTGTAAAGAGCCATGGCTGGAATTCCAGTTCCACTAATGGCATTTACCTCCTTCATGTGATAGCTGGATTTACATTACCTGTAACTTGTGACAGAGCACCTGGTCATGACAGAATTCATTACATGTTGCAAATTTCATTGGGACAACACAGTAATCCTCCTACACAATTTTCAAAATACTACAGAGTGACAATAAATATCTGGATTCATGGGAAGATATACTTTCCATACTTCTCCTGAAACCTGGAAAAGATAACATCTGCCGTCTACCGTAAAATGAGGTGAATCCGATCCGGTGGTGTCAATCTGGTCATTTACCAGTTTTTCCACGTTTAGATAACTGACCATAGTATTTTAACAATTACAATGCAGCTGACCATTGCCGTGAATTCTTAACTAATCTATAAACAACAAAGGTGTATCGGAGTGCACACAACCAGCAAATCGCATTGTCAGCAGGTGTGTGATTCTTGTGCTACACTTGTGTAACCAACACAAGAGTGCAAAACCTTCCGCTGGCGCCTGTTACTTCAGTGTAACTGGTAAGTTGCAATTTTATTGCTGGCATATGAACTTCTTATGTGATACAGTTTTGTTTTTCGTTCATTGCTAATACTGCTTAGGTCACTATGCAGGCCCAATTACAAAAGTGCGTTTTTGTAGGGTGAATTCAATCACATGAGTATATCAAAAAGTTCTGGGACCAACATGGAAATCTAATTACAAACCAGAATTTATTCTAAATGTGGTGAAAGCTGTCAAATCAGGAAAATTAGGCATTTGGAAAGCTTCAGAGAAATAAGCAGTTCCATATACCACATTAAATGACAAACTCAAGGAAAGGTACAAATACAAAATAGGCGGCCAACCAGTGTTAACCAACAGTGAGGAAAAAAGCCTGGTTAAAGGATTATTGTGTTGCGCGAAATGGGGGTTTCCTCTGAGGAATAATTGTGTTAGGTATATCATACAGGTGTATCTCAATCAAGCAGGGAGGACTGAAAAAAAGATTTCTTGACAATCGACCTGGGCATGAGTGAGCAAAATCTTTTCTGAAAAGAAATAAAGAACTAACAGTTAGAAAAACTGAAAATGTGAAGAGGGCAAAGGAAGCAGTGGTGTCCCTCCCTCCAACATTATAAACTATGACGAGACAACCTTTTGTGATGATCCTGGATAAGTGAAAGTAATAGTGAAGCGAGGCACAAGATATCCTGAAAGGATAGTGGATAGTTCAAAGTCAAGTATTAGTGTGACGATAACAGCAGCTGCCGACATGTCAGTCCTCCCACCATACGAAGTTTATAGGGCAAAACACCTCTACGATGCTTGGACTGAAGGGGGCGTAACTGGTGAAGGTTATAATAGGAATTTGAAGTGGTTGGTTTGACCTAACAATGTTTGAATCATGGTTTGCTGAAATTGTCTTGCCTTATGCCCCTGCAATTGGAGGGTCCTAAAGTGATTATAGGTGACAATTTCTAGAGTCATCTGTCATGTAACATGATTAAACTGTGCCAGGAACAGGACATTATATTTGTGCTTCTACCACCTAATTCTACTCATCTGTGTCAGCCACTTGATGTGGGCTCTTTTAGACCTTTGGAACTTGCTTGGAGAAATGTACTAGATGGTTGGCAAAAGAAGAATAGAGTGGTACCCAAATTTCCTTGGTTGTTGAAGAAACCTTTGAAAATATAGCTATCATGTCCAAATCAAATGAAATATCTGGGTTCAGAAAAGTAGATATCTTTCCTTTCTGTTCTGATGAAGTCATTTCACAGATTCCAGAAGCAACAATGCACATGGCACCAGCTCATCAGAAGTTTCTTGGGCAGCAGCCTTCAAAATGCAATTGAAACAGGTTCAGTCTAATGAAACAAAAGCAAAACCACGCCAAGCAAAGCATTTAGCATTAACTCCAGGAAAAGGAATTGTTATCAGCGACTTCAATGAAAATGATAGTGATGGGGCTGCAAGCAGGGAGTCCCTATACGGAAACATCTAACAGTGATCTAGAACAGCACGAGTCAAATGAAAATAAAGAAATGGACAAGAAGAAGGATAAAAATTGGCATGACTTTAAGAAAATGATTTCACCATAGTAAAATTTCCCAGGAAGAAAAGTTCAGGTTTTTTTATTGGTAAAATTGAAAGCATCTCTAATAACACCTATGAAATGATATTTCTCAGAAAGAATGTTCTTTATGGTAATGTTTATTTTGTCTTTCCAGAAATTGATGATGCAAATGAGATAGAAAGAGCCCTAATTATTAAAAATGTTACAGAACATAGAAGGTGAGGTAAATTTAATTTTGAAGGAACAGATGATTATGACATTGAGTAAATACTTTTCACATTGATTATGACATACAATAACCAAAAATTAATATTTGTTAGTCAAATTTCCTGAATGCAAGTGTTTTTATAGCAAAAATCTCAAGTTTTATGTGCTTGTAAACACCTGTTTAGTCTAGTAATTGTAAAATTTTGTTGCAAATACAGCAATATATTTTTAAAAATTAAAACAGCGAACGGATTCACCCACTGGAAGTCTGATTTTGTCCCTGCATATAAAATGCAATGGTGATTAGATTCACCCCAACTGAGGATGTGAAACCGATCAACAATTCACTTAAAATAATAACTGCAGTTCTAAACTAAAAATAACATAATACATGAATATATCATTATCAAGGTCATAAAATTAACATATTGAACTTTTATTCCGATATCACAACAGTAAATGGATGAAATTTTAAAAAACCTGCCGTTTTTGATCGAATTCATCTCATTTTAAGATAGTTGTTACAGAATTGCCTTAACTATCTGTATAGAGAAGGTAACTCTCCTCCGTCCAAACAGGTCCTGAAGAACCCAACGATACTGACCGACTGCTGTGTCATCCTCAGCCTATAGGCTTCACTGGATGGGGATATGTAGGGGTATGTAGTCAACATACCACTCTCACGGCCATTGTCAGTTTTCATAACTGAAGCCACTACTTCTCAATCGAGTAGCTCCTAAATTTGCCTCACAAGGGCTGTGTGCTCCCGGCTTCCAAACAGTGCTTGACAGACGAGACAGTCACCCACCTAAGTGCCAGCTAAGCTCAACAGCACTTAACTTCGGTGTTACCACTGCGGCAGTGCCAGTGCCATTAGTGTATTGTGTCTTATCCAGACACTTTCTTCGATTCAAGGTCTTTATCCATCATTCATTACCTGACGCTGATAAAAGCAGCTGTGAGATGTATTGGCAGGCTGGAATGGGGCTTACAGGAACATTTTCCAGCCTTTGTTTAATCCCCCCCACCCCCTGCCAGGTGGGACCTGGTGATACAACATGTCACTCACCTGGTCTTAATTTATGTTGATTTCTTTGGCCTCAGCATTTCTTCACAGCAGCTATTTCTTTCTTCACTCCTTTTTAGTTTTCTGCATCTTTCATTTTCTGACCTGTCTATTTTTTGTGGCACCCACCTACCTCCATCACATACAAAGGACTTAACTTTCCACTCTTATTAACTCGTGCACAATATTTTGGCAGTAATCCCCATCTCGTGTATTACCATGTCTACCACCTTTAAGCTCTCAGGTTTGCAAATCTCATCCAGTGCAGTCACCAACAACTAGTCCGTCCTACTCACCTGGTCCGGTAAGTCTCCACTGATCCGGAGTCCTGGACAACTTCTCCAATCTCTACCCCTTTTCATAAACCTCACCAGACCTTTCCCGTTACTCCTCTTCCTTCCCCTTCAACCCTTCTGCCAGAGGGACTCAACGGCTTCAAAAGCTTGCAAACTTTAATACTTTTTATATGTGTGTCCTCCTGCTGCCACTTGGTGAGTAGATTTCTTTATCTATCCAATTACGTTCTATTTTCAAAAACCAATTATTTTTGCTGATTTAATACATATTACTGACCACGTAGAAACAAAAGGTTTTCAACAAATTTTCAAAGTGTGGATCACTGATCACTTCTCCAACAGGAGGACCAGCTAGTGAGTAATACTTGGGATGTATGCTTATCATCATGCCACATTTTGGTTGACTGTATTTTGCATGAAGTCAAGAGGGTATGCCAAAATTTTTTGCTGTGGACTTTCCTCCTCTTTTGAGTGATGGCATAAAAAGTATCGAATGCTTTTTAAAATTGAGTCTGATCTTCTGATTAGTCCCAAAACTGTTACAGTGAATCATTTACTTTCTTTGAGAGGTTGATTTGTGAAGGCATATAGAATACTTTTCCACCATTTGATGTACCTGTTATATTTCTTATTATTAGTAGCTGACAAACCTGGCACTGCCTGGGAATTCATTTTGCCAATTTTCTATTATAAACCACAACAAAAAATAAACTGTGTTCGCTGTCAAGTATCAAAAAAATTTCATTTCCACCTATTCATGAAAACACCCTCAAAATCATGAAACAGTCATACAAAGATATACGCACAATGTTCAAATGTGTAAGTACAATATCCAAATTAAAAAAACATGATTCCACACAGTTTCTGTACACTCAGTGCAGCTGCTTTACATGTCTACAACACAATTTTGTAAACGTTGCTATGGCAATGCCTTTTCATAACTATACAGACCACGACTGTTTCTGTCTGCAGCCATTTGTGCTTCGCAGTTCACAGTTGCCAACAGCACTGGCAGGTATCAGGGATTTCCTTAAGTTGATTCAACTGTATGAGTGGCTTAGTTGTAAAGAAATAATGTATTAAAGCTTTATGCATGATGCGGCAGTTTTTCATGCATCTCAGTGTCTACGACATCATACTTCCTGAGCTATATTTGTTAATAGGATATTGTTTTGTAGGTGAACTTGGTGGCATATGTGGATACTGTCTGTGAAATTTATTGAAATATGGTCAGTAGCACAGAAGTAATACGTTTAAACAACAAGCATGATGTGGTAGTTTGCAACTTCATATCTCTTGAACTATGTTAGGTAGGTGGTTTTAACACCCCCCCCCCCCTTCCTCATGACTGTCGCCTGATGGTAAGGGACATGTGTACCAAATCTGGTTGAAATTGTTCCCTTGGTTTTGGAGGAGATGTGGAGATGTGGTAAAAAGCACCTACCTACCTACACCCCCCCCCCCTCCCCCCTATAAATTATACAATGAGTTTTTGTATGAACTTTCATAGCCAAACAAAGTATGGGATATGGGCAAATGGTATATAAAACTGACCAGTGTGAAGCCCAGTTATGCAAAAAAGGGTGAAAGTAATCAAGCTACACTACTGGCCATTAAAATTGCTACACCACGAAGATGATGTGCTACAGACATGAAATTTAGGAAAGTTTCCAACCAATTTCTCATATACAAACTGCAGCTGACCGGTGTTGCCTGGTGAAACATTGTTGTGATGCCTCGAGTAAGGAGAAGAAATGCGTACCATCACGTTTCCGACTTTGACAAAGGTTGGATTGTAGCCTATTGCTATTGCAGTTTATCACATTGCGACATTGCTACTCGCGTTGGTCGAGATCCAATGACTGTTAGCAGAATATGTAATTAATGGGTTCAGGAGGGTAATACGGAACGCCGTATTGGATCCCAAAGGCCTCGTATCACTACCAGTTGAGATGACAGGCATCTTATCCGCATGGCTGTAACGATCGTGCAGCCATGTCTCGATCCCTGAGTCAACAGATGGGGACGTTTGCAAGACAACAACCAGGTGCACGAACAGTTTGACGAGTTTGCAGCAGCATGGACTATCAGCTCGGAGACCATGGCTGCAGTTACCCTTGATGCTGCATCACAGACAGGAGTGCTTGCGATGGTGTAATCAACGACGAACCTGGGTGCACGAATGGCAAAAGATCATTTTTTCGGATGAATCCAGATTCTGTTTGCAGCATCATGATGGTCGCATCCGTGTTTGGCGACATCGCTGTGAACACATATAGGAAGCGTGTATTAGTCATCGCCATACTGGCATTTTAACCAGTGTGATGGTATGGGGTGCCATTGGTTACACGTCTCGGTCACCCCTTGTTCGCATTGACGGCTCTTTGAACAGTGGATGTTACATTTCAGATGTGTTACGACCCGTGGCTCTACCCTTCATTCGATCCCTGCGAAACCCTACATTTCAGCAGGATAATGCACAACCACATGTTGCAGGTCCTGTACGGGCCTTTCTGAATACAGAAAATGTTCGACTGCTGCCCTGGCCAGCACATTTTCCAGATCTCTCACCAATTCTAAACGTCTGGTCAATGGTGGCCGAGTAAATGGCTCATCACAATACGCCAGTCACTACTCTTGATGAACTGTGGTATCGTGTTGAAGCTGCATGGGCAGCTGTACCTTTATACACCATCCAAGCTCTGTCTGACTCAATGCCTAGGTGTATCAAGGCCGTTATTACGGCCAGAGGTGGTTGTTCTAGGTTCTGATTTCTCAGGATCTATGCACCCAAATTGCGTGAAAATGTCATCACATGTCAGTTCTAGTATAATTAGTGTAATTAATAAAAATTTAACTATCAATTTGAGGGATATTTTTGTCCAGATTTTCATAGGCAAACATGGAGTGGCAAATAAACAAACTGGGTATCATATAGACCAGTGTGAGGTGTAGTTTTGAAGGAAAAAAATTAGTTGCTCGAAGAAAATCAGGGTAATTAAAAAAACTATTTAGAAATTTTGCACACAAAAAGTTACATTAGTGTCATATTTAACTGTCAAAATGACTTCCTTTGATTCATGACTCATGGATGGTTCCAAACTTCCATATGTCATCAACCACATGTCAACATCCTGTACTGACACATCCATTATGTGTATTCCCGTACAGGGGAAACATTTCACTTGAAAGCCGTTTGCCCAGTGTCAGCGATAAGTATGATATCATTCTGGATTTTCAATTGTTTGAATAATGCAGTGTCTGTTTTATTCCGAATTATGATGTAAAGTTCCTTCAGACATGCGTGCATGTCCAAAGGAACAGGCACTGCAGTGACTACAGCTGTCATGGGTAGTGAGTCATGCTCGGATAGCCAAATGGTAAGGCAAGCACTCACAATAAGTGGGAAATCTGCACTCAAATCCAGTCTGAGACAAATTTTCATTTTCGTCATTCCATTACACAGATGATAGTCCATATTCGCAACTGCGAATACATTCATGTATTTCAGGTACTAGAATGTCGCAGAACACTCTTTAAATTCTTGGAATCTAAATTAAATATTGAACTCTAAATTCTCATCAGCACCTTATTTGCTGTGCATGATTTTGAGCATCACTGAAAGGTGCATCAAATGTGTCTCTAGTCTATTTTATTTCAAACTTAGACAAATTATTCCATAAAAAGTTGGGACATATTTTTTAATGTTTCGGGTGGTTTAGAAAGCTATTTCAAATTTTATGGCTTTTGCTTCAAGTCATGCTTATTTAATCCATTGGCTGTAACCCATTCACCCAAGTATTTAAAACTAATTACATGTTTTATTACTATATTCCTGCTATATCTAAATCTCTATGTTGCCTAAGTATCTGTCTTACAGTTATACGATCTACCTGAAATTTTCTGGTGTCTCCTGGCCTCTTCATGTATACATCCTTAAAAAACGTGTCTGCAATGATTTAATTGTGTTTTGTGCAACATTCTACTAAATGGCTTCTCCTTTCATTCCTTTCCTCCAGTCTATGTTCTCCTATTTTTTCCCCTTCAGTTCATTTTCCAGTCACTCACTGCACCTAAATTTTTGTCTGCCTCAAAAATCTGAGTAATATCTTGTATGTCATCACACTTCCTTTCCATTTCCTCATCAACTGCAGACCTAATAGGCACACAAACTTTTACCACTGTGGTATTTCTTGGCTCAATGTCTATCTTGGCTATAATAATGAGTTCACTAGGCTGTAAACAGTAGCTCACCTGCACTATCATTTTCTTATTAATTATCTAATCCTACTCCTTTGTTACCCGTTTCCTTTTGTACTGATAACCATTGTTACCTGACCATAAATCTAGTTGTGCCTGTCCCAACACTCTACTAATTCCCACTACATTTAAGCTCAAATTATTAATTTTTATTTTTAAATTCTATAACCTCCCTAGCCAACTAAGGGATCTAACATTCCACACTGCTCCACAAAATGTCAGATCTGTTTTTCTGTTGACAATATCCTCTTGAGCAGTCCATGCCAGGAGATCTGAATGGGGAACTATTGTGCCTCCAGAATACTTTAGCCATAAGGATGCCATCATCATTAAATCATAAAGCAAAGTTGCATGTCTTCCTGGTTGGTACCGTTGGGCCTTCCAAGGCCTGTTCGGATGGAGTTATGTCCTCAGTAAATAGCACAAACCGATGTTGATGCACTCTTCAGGCTTTCTACAGGGTAACAAGCTAGCATTCGATAAAAATGAGGATTTTTATACCAAGCTCTAGGAGCACAGATGTGATTTTTCAGTAATACCATGTACAGTTGCACAACACTACAGCCCCACACTCTACAAAAGGCAGCCTAAGACTGTGTCCCAGGAGGACCGACCCTGCTCCAAAGATGCCACTGATGATAATTTTACAGTGAAACGAGCTCTTTCTAGTTGACATAGTGCTGAGACTTAATACAAGCCCGCAGAAGTGTTGAGTTATTATTCTCAACATTTTACATTATGGTCCAAGTTTGTTACACATAAACCACCTGACTAAAACCCAAATGAGGCAGGTAGCATTCCATTGAGTTTAACAGCTGAAAATTACAAATGCAAGCAAAGAACTCATCCATACTTGGTCCATATGTGAAAAACATCAGCCAGCTCTATGAGTACATCTACAAAATTTTTCTGGGCCATTCATGAATATCATGTGACTGGCACTGCAACATACATTCTCCAATTTTCCATACAGTGTCAGAATGTTTCCTACTATCATCTACATCATAATTCAAGCAATATTCATCTGTGAGTTAACATATAAATGTGATACATAATGGACCCCAATTAACACAAAGTATTTTGTGGAGTCCTACAAAAACATCAAACATCTGACGATCTGTATTTTTCACCTACAGGAAAGGCAGGAGTTTGTATTGCCTCAACAGAAACTGACAGAAATTTACAGGGAGATCTCAACAACGGCAGCAAAAATCTATTCATCAGAACATACTGAACCAGACAAGCCACAACAAGATAATCCTCATTGCAGTAGCAACATCCCATGCCTGCAGACCACCTACATCATTCCCTGATGTGGAAATGCAGAGGATGGACACCAGGTGGAAGAAACTGTTACACTATGGCCACCAGCAACAGCACCATTCAGTGCCACAAGCACCACTTACAGCAATGAACACCCCTGTCCCACAAACACCTTCCCCCCACCACCTAAGTAGAACCAACAACAGCAGCAGTGGAACCATTAATGGTCAGCTGTAGGGGAGCAGGCCTAGTACCAATGGAAACCTCAGTAAGCAGTGAGCTCAGCTGACAGGTTTGATTCTGTGTCTCACTGGCTCAGCTAACCCACTTTATTTGCCATGCTTATTCTCGAAATTTGTTGATTTCTTGTAACTATCAAGCTGTAATATTCAAACAATGGAAAATATGAGACTGCAGTCGTGTGTGTGTGTGTGTGTGTGTGTGTGTGTGTGTGTGTGTGTGTGTGTGTTTTCTACTTTTGACAAATGCCTTACAGATCACAGAGGGAGAGAGATTAATTGCTTAGGTGCACATATATTTGTCTTTGACTGGGAAAATGGAAGAAAACTGGCAGAAGCGACAGAAGTGAGAGACGAAACTGATCCCGGATTCACTGCATAAAAAAGGGAAAGGTGATAAATAGGAAGCTGCGTCACTCAGTTGTGGGTGACATCAAAATCTCATTGTGGATCAAAACAAGGTTTTTACATATGGCATGCAACATGCACTGATTAGCCGAAACATTGTGACCACTGCCTTTAAACTGAATGCTGAATGGTGGTGTTTGGAATGTTACTGCTCAACCATGGTACCATTTCCTTGAATGTGATCTGTCAGTCATATGTTCATAATTACCCTCAAATGTTTTCTTTATGGACTCCCGGTGCTCCTTGAAGTTGTAGTCCTGCTATGCAATGCCACTTGTAATTATATCGAACTTCTTCACCATTTGCACGAACATGCTATTATAATGGAAGATTATGTTTGCTACTCACTAGCTACGAAATCACAGAACCACTTCTTTTCAGAATCCTTATGCATTTAACAGTTCCCATAACATTTTCAACCCATCAATTAAACATTACATTTAAGCTCTTAATAATCAGATTCATTGACTGACAGATCATTAGTATCCCAAATTAAAGAAATATTTATAATTAATTAAGTTATTTTATAAAATCTTGTTTTGTTTTTCTTAAGAAACTACAGCCATTGCCGTCCTGACCTCTTTTTCTTTGGTGTCCACGATACCCCCAAGTCACAACGTCAAAGTGTAAATGGTCCCTTATCACCAATAAAACACTCACCCTCCGTCACGCCTTGTGGCTGTACTGTGCTAATATTTGCATTTCATATTTGTGCATTGATAAAAAATGTGCACACCACTCTTCTACTACTACTACTACTACTACTACTACTACTACCACCACCACCACCACCACACCACCACCACCACCACCACCACCACAAATTAAGGTTTCTATGCAACCATCTTTCATTGGCACAGTAGAAAGGAATTGGCATGTGTTGCTACCTTGAATAAGCATATGTGCCACCGCACATTGTTGACATGGTGTAGTAAGGGAAGTACATAAGTTGAGCACAAATGAATGGAGAATCATTGTAGTAATGATACAAGTGACAAATGGGGAAACTGACTGGAAAAAGTGACTTTGACAAAGGGCACATTGATATGGACCATTGCCTGGGGACAAGGCTCTCGGAAATGGCCAAGCTGGTTGGTTGTGGTTGAAGGATGGTGAAACCACATTCAGATGACAAGGTGTTGTATATCCACATCTCATCACAGAATGTGAATGTCAGAGGGTTCCCCATTCTGTAAAGCAGGATAGGCATCAATATGTGCCAGTTCTGATGACAGAGTGCAATGCTGGTGCAGGCATACATGTTTCAGAGAATCACATTCAATGCACATTGTTGAACATGAGGCTGCAGAATACCCATAGGTGTCCTCATGAAATCACCAATTACGATGCAGTGGGCAAGGGATCATTACGGATTGGACCATGGATAAATGGAAATTGGTTGGATGAATCACATTTCTTCTTAGACCAAGTCAATGGTCATGTCATCCAGGCCAATGGCTGCTTTAAACATGTGCCATAGTAGACTCAGGCCAGTAGATGTCATATTAAGCTGTGGGGAACAGTCACCTGCATTACCATGGGCCTCTGGAAGTAATTGAAGGCACCATAACAGCTGCAGACTACATGAAAACTATTGCAGACCACCTGTATCCTTCAGTACCTGATGTCTTTCCCAATGGCATCGACTTCTTCCAGCAGGATAACTGTCAGTGTTACAAGGTCAGAATTGTGCTACAGTGGTTTGAGGAGCATGACGGTGAACTTACACTGGTGCTTCGTCCAGCAAATTTGCCTAAACTGAATATGACACGACACAGATGGGTCACTATCAGGCACCAGCCCCTTATCCACACATGAGCAGCGCCTAATTTATAGGAAATGCATGAGCTCTGCATATATATCTGGGCCACATACCTCTGGAAATCTACCAAGGCCCTGCTGAATCCATGACATACGAAAATGCTGCTGTAGTGCATTCCAAAGGTGGACCAACATGCTATTAAGGAGGAGGTCATCATGTCTGGTTGTCTACATATATGACTCAATTTGCTAATATCATGGTTATTATCATCCAATGTTTTTTTCAAATTTCTGGTATGTCCCAGGCTCATAATTTAGAGAATTTTTTAAATGTCATCTTGCTGTCTGCTCCATTTTGCATTTAAATGCCACTAATTACATACACAAATGTTGTAAACAAACTAGCTTACCTTTTGCAAATCTTGATCCACACCTTCTGATACAGCATGCATTGTTGCACACACATCATCCATAACAGAAAATAGTCCAGGTGGCCGTTTACTTTCTATTAAATCACACACTACTTTGTTATTAAAGTAGTCTATGGGTGTCCACTGTATGTTCTCAGACATGTACTCCTCCTGTAACAAAATTTTTTAAATGTGATCAGGTAAGTAATGGAAGTTCCAAACAAACTGCTAAGTGAGCATCAGAAACAAAGCAAATATGAACGAGAATGAAATAATAAACAAGTTAAACAGAACAGACATCTTTCATTTAGAATGGTTCACACAATAAGCACTTCAGTTTCAGTAAGAGTAAGGCATTATTCGATTATAGTATCACACAAACATAAAATGCAGTATTAGCTACAAAGAAGATGCCTGATCGCTTATCACTACCTGTTATGAAGTGAATTCTTTTTCTCAAACTCAGGTATAAAATTAATGGGTTGTCCCAAAAGAAAGCTTCTATTGTTTCTTAATGTATTGTTTCCATATGTTTTGTCAGATTTTACATGCATGACAGCAATATAGAGATGCAAAACAAATACTGCTCATGAAAATGGCACCATTCCCCAATGCAAAAAATGTCCTCCACTCTCTTTTATGACCCAACTGAGCTTGGGAGGACACTGATGCATTTTGGAACAGAGTGTAGAGGCATCTTTGTTCATATCATTCTCTCTCTCAACTCTGAAGAGAGATGATATTCTCTCTCTCTCTCTCTCTCTCTCTCTCTCTCTCTCTCTCTCTCTGTGTGTGTGTGTGTGTGTGTGTGTGTGTGTGTGTGTGTGTGTGTCCCCTCTAATTCAAAAATTCACTTTTTGATATCTGTATCTTACTCTTGCACTGTTGGTCTTACATCCTGCAAATAAATCATGACCTAACAACTTAGTATTGAATTATTTCTTCATAAACTAAATACATTCTAAGGTGTTATGGTTGAAGCATGAAGTGCTTGACAATATCCAGCAACTGGTTTCACCAATGAATTTAATGAGACTTAAGAAGAATTAGTCAGTCCCCAATTCCCTTTCACTTTACATAATCTTCATCCCAATTTGGTAGCACCAAGAAGGGCTTGGTGCTTTTCATATTCCCTTGCTGATGTTAGATCACATATTTCTTGTGGTTTGGTGGGTGTATCCATTGAATGCAGTGGTTGGGGTACCATGTAGCACAGATTCTGATCCACTAATGTTCACAAATCATCTACATGTACAAGCAGCGTATGCTATTCTCCCATTTACCACCATACTTTTTATAACATTGTAATACTAATTGTGTGTGAGTTATGTCACTAATTGTCTCAGTTTCAAATCAAAATAGAAATGATTGATTGTTGAGCACATTCTACCAGTGCATAAGCATTCCATTCTACAGCCAAAGCACTGATTTTTCCCTAAGGCAAAATAGCTACAAAACGTAATGATACTGAAGCAAAATATCCATTCAGTATCTGATTTCATATGTATAACCACTATCTTCTGATACAAAAGAGAAATGGCACAAGAGAAATGCAGCAGACTACCATGTGAGATCTGCAAGGGCATTCTGGGAAGTAATGCCCCCCAATTTCTTATGAGAAAACACTTAAAGCTTTTTAAATAAAACAAATGCTATTAACATTCTACACAACAGTGAACCCAAGGCACTGGATTGTTGTAGATGTTGAAGGCTCATATGGTCTGGCATTGTCATGCATGGACGAGCTCTTCAAATTCGATACTCTGTTCAGCATGCTGTTTCTTTCATCTTATATATGTGGCAATTCATAGCCGTTTAGTGGCACAGAGCTGCAAATATGTAGACATGAAGAATAAAGATTTAGAATGTAACTACTATTTATTTTACCTAAAAAGCTTTAAAAGTTTTCACATAAAAATAATTCCAGAGGCATTACTTTTCAGCAAACCCTTGTATGTACTATACAAGTGAGGAGCAATGCTACTGAGATCTCTTATTATACGCATATTTTGCATTATTCTACTCCAACTTGGCTAAAGTAATTCTGAAGGCACAAAATTAAATTGCAAAAGAAAGCTGTTTGATACAGTGCAGGGCTTGAGTCAAAGATCAGTTGAAGACTGTAACCATTTGTATATTGTATTCTCTGAGGTGAATGTAGGGACCAGCCCATCCATTGCCTAAAAAAGCGTATGGGGAAACTGCCTAAAACACACACTCAGCTGGTTGGTGTAAAACCTGCAGTTGTTAATCCTCTATGTGGATTTGACCTGGGTCTGCTCACTTCATTGTCTGCACGTTATGCTATTTGAGCAGGTCACGCAACAGACTGTTTAACATGATCATAATTCATGTAGCATACCTATTTTATATTATTTACTTCTGTTTCTTACCATAGCTCTAATTATTGAATAATTTAGTGGATGTCACAGATTGCAAGTATAAATACTAAAAGCTGAATAAAGCATCTGACATTGAAACAATAAAGTGTCCAATTAAGAGGTACAGATGTTTAACAAATCTGTGTGAAATAAGATGCTGTAGATTTTATTTCAACATGCAAATGAGATTAGTCAAAAATTCATAGATGAAAACACAATCGTTAAAATTAGAAAGAGAGAAATTGGCTAATACGTATAAAGAACACAAATGAGCACAAACTGCTTCTATTACAAGAACTTGAAATTTTGAATGATTCAGTTCTTTACATGTAAGTTCAAAAGGTGATAATCTTCTTCAAATTATGGAAACAAAGAGAAAGGTTTTATGAACATGTCCCATTTGCAATCATTAAGTATGGAGCATTACACACACTGAAAATTCTAAATGGTATACCTCTGTACACTCATAGTTTGAACTCAGCCGTTACACATACCACCACCCAGTCTTCTTTATTATCACAACATAGGTAAGATAAGGGCTGGTTTGCTAGGGAGAGCAAGAAAAGGACGCCAAATTTCTCTAAATTTGAACCTGGTATGCTTTCAGAGCTGGTGGGTTGTAATGTTATCTTCTAGTAAGTGATCTACAGGTATTTCCGAATTTTCAGACTTAGCTCTGCAGGCACAGTTATGAAATATTGTACTGTCACACACAGGGCAGATCACCGAGCCACCGTATTCGGTATTATTAAACTGTAGTCAGTGATAGTTTGACAGTTACATGAAAAATATGGTTTTCTATTGTGGAGAAGTTCTGCATTGTGTCCCCCAGGAGACTTAATCATCACCTGAGAACAATCCAGTGTAGCAATGACTCCAGGAAATTCAGCCGGTGTGCTGCTGAAACCAACCATCATGGAGTATAATTCTGCTTCATCATCATCATCATTTAAGACTGATTATGCCTTTCAGCATTCAGTCTGGAGCATAGCCCCCCTTATACAGTTCCTCCATGATCCCCTATTCAGTGCTAACATTGGTGCCTCTTCTGATGTTAAACCTATTACTTCAAAATCATTCTTAACCGAATCCAGGTACCTTCTCCTCGGTCTGCCCCGACTCCTCCTACCCTCTACTGCTGAATCCATGAGTCTCTTGGGTAACCTTGCTTCTCCCATGCGTGTAACATGACCCCACCATCTAAGCCTGTTCGCCCTGACTGCTACATCTATACAGTTCATTCCCAGTTTTTCTTTGATTTCCTCATTGTGGACACCCTCCTGCCATTGTTCCCATCTACTAGTACCTGCAATCATCCTAGCTACTTCCATATCCGTAATCTCAACCTTGTTGATAAGGTAACCTGAATCCACCCAGCTTTCGCTCCCATACAACAAAGTTGGTCGAAAGATTGAACAGTGCACAGATAACTTAGTCTTGGTACTGACTTCCTCCTTGCAGAAGAGAGTAGATTGTAGCTGAGCACTCACTATATTAGCTTTGCTACACCTCGCTTCCAGTTCTTTCACTATGTTGCCACCCTGTGACAATAAGCATCCTAAGTACTTGAAACCGTCCACCTGTTCTAACTTTGCTTCTCCTATTTGGCACTCAATCCGTTTATATTTCTTTCCCACTGACATTACTTTCGTTTTGGAGATGCTAATCTTCATACCATAGTCCTTACATTTCTGATCTAGCTCTGAAATATTACTTTGCAAACTTTCAATTGAATCTGCCATCACAACTAAGTCATCCGCATATGCAAGACTGCTTATTTTGTGTTCACATATCTTAATCTCACCCAGCCAGTCTATTGTTTTCAACATATGATTCATAAATAATATGAACAACAGTGGAGACAGGTTGCAGCCTTGTCTTACCCCTGAAACTACTCTGAACCATCAACTCAATTTACCGTCAATTCTAATTGCTGCCTGACTATCCATGTAAAGACTTTTAATTGCTTGCAAAAGTTTGTCTCCTATTCCATAATCTTGTAGAACAGACAATTCTGCTTGAGAAGGAAAATTTATGTATTAAGGAGATACTGCTGCTATGATCCCTGATACAACACTGATAATTCTTTGCACTGTTGAAGTATATAGATTAACACTGGCAGAAATGGCTATATTAAATGCATCAGTTGCATAAGCCATTAATGTCATCATAAGGCTGTTCATGGGCGAGACAGGAAATTACAACCTATCGTAAATTTGACCTATAACCACAAAGTTTCTTTTGTAACACAAACTCAATCTTCATATTTCCTGTCCCCCTCATTTTCGAAGTGATTTCCTCTTTCCAAAACTACACCAATACGGTTGTGGCGACGTTTTACATGGTCAAGTTGTAACATTTCTTCATCCTCTATGCCAGGGGTGTCCATCCCACAGTCCGCATGCAGTCCAAAGCAATTATCAATGTGGCCCACGGAACAAGCATCTCACACACGATCAGTTGAAAGAACACAAAGTTACCCTTACATAAAGTTATGGCAAACTGAGTACTTTAATCTGCTCCTGCCACACGATGCTATTGTGTCGTTGGTTCACCTTTTTCTTCTTTTATAGCAGTTATTCTTAACAGTGAGTAATGTTAAGGATATTATGTGCAGCTCAAAAATGCTCGCCTTCTTCTCATGTGGGCCAGATAAGCTAAAAGGTTGGGTACCCCTGCTCTATGCCATCCAAAACATCAAAATGTACCGCCGTCTTGTGTGTTTATTTTAAAGGCAATCACTTCAAGATAATCGACCCTCTGACCTCGGTCAACTTTAACAGCAATCAACTCCCCAATTAATTGAGGTTGGTGCAGCGAATTTTGCGTTGGCCAGGGTTAGATGCCCACTTGACAACAGTTAACTTTTAATCGACGTTGATGCAATCAACCCTAAGTACTGCACTGCAGGGAATTAATCCGGATCCGTTTCAGAGTAAATCTGTGGGACACTATCTAGTGTAAGTTGTCTCACGTGCCGCACACCGTCAAGAGCGTGTGGATTCTGGCAAAAACCCTGAGGCCTTGACGCCACAGGAAGCTCCGAAGCACTGACGAAATGAATGTTCCACGCTGCATATTGCTGACTATGGGTCATGAAGTTGATCAGTACTACGAGTTCCGTGCGACTTTAAACCGTCCCTAGCCACGACAAGTAATTTTTTTTTTGCGGGGGTGGGGGGGGGGGGTGGGGGGGTGGGGGGGGGTGTTCAGTAGCAAACTGCGATCGCTCCCGCCCCCGCACCCCCACTCCCAAACCCTGAATCCGCGTTCGACGGCTCTTGTGTTTGTGGACATTCTCCTTGGCTCGCCTCCAGTTCCCTCGAGTACCTCGGTAAACAGGAACGGAGGTCAGCACAACGTAAGGCGTAATTAGCTATGACCCGGTGGGTGTTGCGCGTGATCTCAGACACGGCGCCAGGTCGCTCCTGCCGTGATGGCAGGGCGTGGTCGCCCCCTACCGTTGCGCACTTCCTCGTTTCTTTGGCGCCGCGGCTCGCCTGCGTCCGTCCAGCCCCGTCTCCCCCGCCGCGCTGCTCTGATTGCCCACTGATCGCTCGGCACAGCAGCCCCGCCTCGTCGCGAAAGTAAAAGTGGTCGTGCCGACGACACGCAATACGTACGCGGAAACCTGATCTGCGGCCGGATAACGACCACGCTGACCGTAACACTGCGCCCGTGCCCGTGGAGCAAGCCTGCTGCACATTCCAGGCACAGCAACAATATCAAAATCTTTGATTCCGTAGAGTAGGAATATCTGTGACATGATCAAGGCGTACTGCGCATGACAGGTCTGGTGCTCTAGTGGTAAAGTGCTTGCCTGAAAACCGAGAGGTCGTGAGATCGAGTCTCGATCGGACCGGTTCACCTTTAATCTAGCCCTCAGCTCTGAACTAGCTGAGAAGCCGCCATGAACGACACGTGGTTCCCTTTCCCAGGTTGGATAACGGGGGTAGATTGGGAACACCCAAGTTGCCGAAATGGCGTCCAAGTAATAGACAAGCACCTGGCCATTGAGCCACACGAAATTATTATTGTTATCCTGCGCATGTCGCCAATATCGAACTGAAAGTCACGTGACCTTGATATGACGCTGTTGTTTACATTTCGAGCTAAGACCATGACTAACAAATTGCGATTTCTTCCTTCATTTCATACGGTAACAATGCTGAACCGTTGCTGCTATGGATGCAAATCGAAATTTGTCAAACGGGAAATGCAAGTTGCCTTAGGTAGTTACACCACGAAAGTCTAATCATAGGCATTATGAGGTGCTTTATACACTTCTTAACATAGACACACAGTGTTATGAAGGCATAAAATCATACGGCTAATTTATGTGATTGTATGAGACAAATGTTAGATGCAGTGTTGCTGGTCAATCCGTTGAATGTGTATTTCGAGCGACGTTCACCTGCAGGTGCGATTTATATGTGACACTGGGTCACTATCCCCAGATTACAGATATCTCCAACCCATTGTGCTTACTTTAGTCACAATAAGAAACTGTAATACTAGAACCTACGACGTGAAGAATGAGGAAGTGAGTTTAAGGCTTCCGTTTTCCATAAGGATAAGCTAAGATTAACATATGGCACCAGAAAGTAAAAACGGAAGAACTTTGTCTCTACAAATATTTTCAGTGTGAGAAATCGCTAATTCACTCCAAATGTTTGATCAAAATACGACGTTTCTCGGAACACTTTCACTTTGATGTACTTGGAAGCCATTTTGCAATGCCACCGTAGCGTAATTTATTAGCAAACCGAAATTCGAAAATACGATCAAATGCAGTACAAAAAAAATTTAAGCCAAGTTCATCCCAGGCATTTAACGCAAATTATTATGCTGTCCATGCATCGCGTGTACAAAGTTTACGGTTCTTCTGAACGAGATACGTCTCCACTAGTGAAGTAACGACGTTCAAAATCTGCAGAAGGCTTGTGGACAAACCTCACGCTGTGGTACTATTACTTGACTTTTGAGAACCAATGTAAGTTTACGACAAAAATGTCAATGACATTTCTACTCTCTCAGTAATCCTCTCGAACAGCTGTACTGAACTAAAAGTTGTTTCGTATTTGTATGCAACACTGGAAAATATTTCTGTTTATGTTCAACATCGGCTATAGAACCTGCCGTCATCAATCCGAATGCTCATTCGTACACCACAGTGCTTTACTACCCATGGCCGGCCGGGGTGGTCGAGCGGTTCTAGGCGCTGCAGTCTGCAACCGCGCGACCGCTACGGTCGCAGGTTCGAATCATGCCTCGGGCATGGATGTGTGTGATGTCCTTAGGTTAGTTAGGTTTAAGTAGTTCTAAGTTCTAGGGGACTGATCACCTCCGAAGTTAAGTCCCATAGTGCTCGGAGCCATTTTTTTTTACTTCCCATAGTTTTCCTGGATTTTGTATCTCCTTGCTTTTCTCCGCCCTTTGAACTAGACTAACCCAGACAACAATCGCGAGACCTACAGATTGAACTGAACTACTAACCTCTAGTCAGATTGGCATTTTTCTCATTAAAAATTGATTCCTAAAAGGGGTGTGTGACAGGAAAAAATTCTACGACAGACCAACGCATGGCAAGCGCTGATTAGGAAGTTAGAAACATAAATAACAGCTCCTCCTTAATTACAGTCATTCTGACTTGTGTCTGACCCCTTAATCTTTCTTTCCCTTTTTGTGTAAGTACAAGGGTGTACGCAGCGGCCACGAAAAAAAATCTTCGTAAGCTGAGTACGCATCCTGCTCGACTCAGTATCAGAGAAAGCCTGGACATGTAATGGGATACTCGCTAACAGTAACTATTTCGTCAACTCATCGCGAAGCTGAGCGAGTTGACTATAGCACAGTGCGGTGGTTAAAATTAAACGTTCGCTGTTTGAGAGGGCTCCCATGCAAAATGAGTGATCGTTGGACAATGGAACTTTGCGTAAAGATTTGTAAGGACATGTGGAAGAGAAATATAACGAATAAACTTTTGAAAGAAACACATTTTAATTTTCACGCGAGAGGGTAATGTTTGTTGATTGCGTACCATGTTTACGTTCCAGGTCACAAACGTTGTTCAATGTGACGACCAGGACAGCCTGGAACCGCGTTAGAGATTGCCCTACTGCTACCCGAAACATCTCAGGTGGGATGCTGACTGCACCCTCGCTACGGACATCTTCAACCTCCAACGTGTGTTAAGAGTCCCGTTGATAAACAGTGTCCTTCAGGTAACCCCACAGACAGAAATTACTCTTGTTCAAATCTGGTTATCTTGGTGGTCAGAGAGTTTGGAACGATCGGCCAATGATTCGGTTTTCTCCAAACGTGTTGCGGAATGACCGAGTGACCTCACGACCAATGTAAGTTGGAGCTGCATCGTGCATCAAAACAGTTGAGTCCAAACCACTTCTCTCCCGTAGAGCAGAGATCAAAGCAGATTACAGTAACGTGTGCCGTTCACGCTGCATGTCCTTGGTTCTTGGAGTGCGAGTTCCGTATTAGCATGGGGCCTAACGCCAAGTCATGACAGTAACACTGCTAAGAACGCGAATCCTGCAGTGTATATTGTGAACATCATTCTTATTAAGTTCGGCACTCATACGATAAACAGTTTTTCTACGATGGCTCAAACAGCGAAATTTTTATTATAACCATACCGTAATTTAGTGTTGGGCTTGTAAGAAGTTAGCAATATAATGAGACCGTTATCAGCACCGGATACAAAATGCTACGCCAATGCTATCGCCATCTTAGACAAGTCAGTATCAAAATTATTGAAATAGCACCAAATAGCCTATCATCATCGTCGTCGTTGTCTTATCTGTATCTTTTTAATCGACGTCCTTTCCTTTCTAATTTCTTTTATTATTTGTTCATTCCATTTTCTTTCAGTCCAGACTGTTTATATGGCTTTCCTCCACGCCCACATCCCTACCGCTTTTTCTTCTCATTTCCCCAGAGTCCATCCTTCACTACCATAGCTTAAAAAGCTACGAATAAATGTCTTGATGAATTTCTTTCTTGTTTCTATATTACAGTGGTCGTTTGTTAATAAATTATTCTTATTTCTGAATGCATTTTTAGTCATTGCAATTCTTCTGATATCCATTAACTATTGTTACCGCACTTACCAAGTAACACTTGGGAAAGTACAATCCTCAGTTAACTAAATGATATGAAATACAATCGTCAGTTAAATAAATTACATGAAAGCAAGGCTTTCCTATCCGCAAGAGTACTCACCATGTCCCCAGTTACGTAGGCTGGCTCATCCGAGGCCGTAAGGGATCGTCATCCACTAATTTCTAATTTTTTGGCCTATTCCAAAGCTAAGCACTGTACTCGATCATGAAAATAATGTAAAAGAAGTCATTTCTCGGTTGTTAGCAATATTATGTAGTGCATAAATCAAACATTAGTTTTTGTTTCTGTGTGACAACATTTCTACTGTTCCTCCTTTTCTGTTTAATGCATCTATGGAACCCAATATCGTAATGAGTGTAGACAGAAGGAGCAAGATACATGCTGAGAATATAAAACAATAGTTTCGATTAGACAGTTGTGTTTCTGACGCGGTGAACCGCCGCCAATCCTCTCCAAAATAGCGTTTTCACTTGAAATAAAATTGTTACTTAGTGTTTCTGTAATGCCGCATACATATGTAAATTCTTGTGCACCTTGCTTCCATCTGTAAGAGATGTGTGCGCTACTGATGCTGGTTATTAGCACCTATACAGTGGCGTGCAAAACTTAAAGGACGAAAATAACTTTCGCATGATGCGTTATTCCCAAGAAACGTAACTCGATGAAACTTGGCATACAAAGAAGGAACTGCTGCAGTACAGTAAAGAAGGTAAATACGAGGAATACGCAATGATCCGGAGAGAAATTTTATTCAAAGACAATAATTACATTGCAGTCACCGTGACTTTTGATCGTGCCCTGGACATTACAAAAGGCGGAACATGATTCTTAAAAGGGTGAGCTGCTCCACGTACTGTGTTCGATGCTGTCGGCTCTGCCATCCATAAAAATGAAGCAGGAGCGAACGCACACCTGAAAAAACGTACACGGGGAAGGAGTAAAGTGCCTCAATAACGCTGACCGGTGAATGTACTCTGTTCAAAGACTTGGAGGTGAGTACTCCCATGCAACATTATGCCTCGCCACGGCCTAACATCTGGAACAACAAAACAATTAATTCGAAAATGTTCCTCGGCGCATTACCTCTTCCCGCCTCTCGCGATATGAAAGTACGTGGAATTGTCGAACATGATGATTTTGTTCAATACCTGTGTAAAATCAACGTATAGGAAGAGCAGATTTTTGTCATTGATGGCATTTTTTGCTATTTGTATACTGACAGACAACTGACCTGAGATGCCTCTATTTAGCTGAAAACAAAGTAGGTATTCACTAAGGACATTTTCAAGGCATTTATCTTTTCATTCGGAACCCATATTGTTTGCAACACTAAGACAGCTTATTCCATTATTTTTTCGAGTGTGCATGCGGGACGGCAATACTTCAACCACTTGACAGTTTATTATTGTGTCGGATGGAAAGAAGAAATGTAACTATCCAGGATGCACGTCCGAAAGGTGATGGAATAACTAGTAGTGCGTTAGCCCTCCTTTGGCACGGCTCAACTCTGGAAAGATGGGCAGTTCTCATACCTAATGGCTGAAGCTGTATTATAGCGTCGTAATAGTCTAACGAGCTAGCATTTAATATGAAGCTTATAGAGCGTTTTGTGTTTATTAGTCGATCGTCTCGGAAATGCCCCCTGATATAAGTCATGTCTGGAGCATGACGATTTGAAACGTCCCCTTAGAAAAATTAGTGAATTACTGTGCTGGTAAACCCCTTACGTTATTTGATTTTCAAACAGCTGAGCAAAACTGAACGTACTCAGACATTTCTCTCTTTACTTATTCTGACCATCACTAAACTGACACACAATATTTTTGGCGCAACGCAATCTGACTTTTAATAATCCCTACAAAAGAATGGCCCTGACTAACATTAACCTATACCTTTCACAAATCACTTACCTCACAAAAATCTTCGTTACTCGAACTACTGCAATACAGCGAGTGCCACTACTGCCAGCTAAATAAAAGATTCAAACTACTGAAGGCACTAACTACTGATAGGCATAGTTAGCAAATGAAAGATTTTGATAGAGAACAAACTATGTATTTACCTTAATAGTGTTCAAAAGTCATGATATATATATCAGTTCATGACATCCAGTCTTACAAATTTACTGTCTCTGATGGACACACGTCCAGATCATCCGCTCTGAAAACTCCGCCATCTCTCTCTCCATACCCACCACCGCCGGCGGCTCACCTCCAACTGCGCAACGCTACGCGCTGTTAACAGCCAACTGACCAACACTACAATAGCAAATCTCAACAATGCAAACCAGCCACAGACTGCACACAGCACAGCCAGTGATTTTCATATAGAGCGCTACGTGGCGTTACCAATATAAAACCCTAAACAGCCTACTTACAGTTTTCACGTAGTTCTCTAAATTCTTACTCGCGTTTTAGGCGTCACGACGTAGAAAAATCAATCTGCAAGACGATACTACTTGCAGAACTCGTAAATAGTATAAAGCACGACTCTCTTCTGAATAAAATACTTGAGTCTGTAACGGACAATCGTGACTTTCTCGAATATGGTATTAATTCATGAGCAAGTCATTGTAAATCTTACACGCCTCAAATCGCCTGTTAGGTTCTGCCGGAGAAAAAGGAAAGCTTGTAACGTATACTTATGTGCTGAATGAAGAATAAGATACGTCAAATTATCGGCTGAGAAGTCGAAATCGCAAGCACAGCGAAGGAAATGTGCAGTCTATTGGCTGGAGATTGCGGAATATTGACGCAGAATCGTGAATGGTTTAACATGCTTCTGACTGAGCACGCCGCGGAGTTGCGAGGGCTCCGAAGTCTGAGGCGCGGCTGTCACCGTTCGTGCGGCACGGAGCACGGCTCACAGGCGGAACCGCTCTGTGCCGTGCCGTGTCCAGGAAGTCCGCACGCCACGCCGCGCCGCGCCGCGCCGCCCGACCCCGGTACCGTTGCTGCTGTCCGGGCCACCGCACGTATAGAGCTGCACAGCCAAATATCCTGCCAGTCCCACAACAACCAACTCTTCAGCACTCCCGCAGCCATCTGTAGCGAACTCTGTGCCGGCGGCAGACTTACCTACCATTTGCGACGTAGCGCCGACAACAAACAATTGGCACGCTCGTGTCACTTTCGAGTTGAATGCACGTCACTACAAAAGTGTAGCACTGTATTCCTGTCAGGGTACTCAAAAGACAGCAAACCAGCTCTCAACCCAAAGGTTGGTTTCATCACCACTAAATAGCCACGGTCTTACGAATAATGCAGGCGGTAAGCACATGCCTCCCTCCGACCTCCGAACTGAATTACTCGGCCAATTAGAGGGGAACTCCGAACCAGGGTGCAACTTCACATTTTCCACGTATAGAAGTCGGAGGGTGCAGAAGTGATAACTGCCAGAAAAAAAATCACATATACCAACCTACGAGTTGGATCTTTTTGTCTTACACTGAATCAAGGCATCGAGCTACATAAGCCAATAAAATAATTTACATCGATAATGGCATCACCATACTGAGCACTGGTAAGAAAGACCATACGTCAAGCCTACAATAATTTTCATAGTCTGATCCTGGAGACGTATCTACCAGCAAATCATACGAAGCTTTCGTCTTACGAAAAGTAAATGACTTGTCCAAACGTTACATTAAATCTCCCACGGTTCAGTCAGGTACTGAAACCGAAGAAAGCAGGTAGAAAGCATGAAATTTTAATTCCTCATTCAAAAATGTATTGACCCAAGATGAGCCTGCCGTACCAGTGTTTGACCATCGCCTGGATTCACAAATAAATGTGTGTGTGAAATCTTATGGGACTTAACTACTAAGGTTATCAGTCCCTAAGCTTACACACTACTTAACCTAAATCATCCTAAGGACAAACGCACACACACCCATGCCCGAGGGAGGACTCGAACCTCCGCCGGGACCAGCTGCACAGTCCATGACTGCAGCGCCCTAGACCGCTCGGCTAAGCACGCGCGGCTCACAAATAAGAGAAACCAGTATTAGAACCAACGGTACTGACAAACAGTTACGACTGCTTAAAGCGAACAAGACACCTGGTCATGACAGAACGGCAATTAGATCTTACATTAAATACGTCACGAATGGACCCCTTCGCAGCTCATACTCATCGAGAATCATTTGCGCAGTGAGCAGTCTCGTGTACCGGAAAAGAACAAAGTCACTCCTATTTACAAACTGGGTAACAGATCGGACATACAGAGCTATAAACCAATATCGTTGAGGTCGCGGGATGAAAACAACTTTGTCTCAAAGAATTATCATCGATTTTTAAAAAATAAAAATACAAAAAAAAACTCTCATATGAAACACAGCTTGCTTTATTAACAACCGGCCGGTGTGGCCGAGCGGTTCTATGCGCTTCAGTCCGGAACCGCGCGACTGCTGCGGTAGCAGGTTCGAATCCTGTCTCGGGCATGGATGTCTGTGATGTCCTTAGGTTGGTTAGGTTTACGCAGTTCTAAGTTCTAGGGGATTGATGACCTCAGATGGTAAGTACCATAGTGCTCAGAGCCATTTGAACCATTTTATTAATAGAAAACACGTTGCAAACAACAGGTATAGATGAATCCGTAGATTCCGTCTCCCTAGATTTCCATAAGGCGTTCACACTGTATTACATCGTCGACTGCCAACCAAGGCATCTTCGAAAATAAGTGATTGGCTCGAGGAAAAAATGAAAATGAGCATACGGCATTGTGGGCCGGGAGTCCCCCATTCGGAGAAGTTCGGCCGCCGAGGACACGTGCTTATCGCATTCGACGCCACATTGGGCGACTTGCGCGTCGGAGATGGGGATGAAATGATGATGAGGACAACATAACACCCAGTCCCTGAGCGGGGAAAATCTCCTGCTCCGGCCGGGAATCGAGCCCGGAACCCTTGGCGTGGCATTCAGCCGCGCTGACCGCGCAGCTAATGGGGGCGGACAGGAATATTTGGCTAACAGAACTCGATGGCCAATGTTCCACTGAATAGAAAATATCCCAAGAAAGGAGAATAGGACCTCAATGTTTTCAATACACATAAACGAACCATCAGACACGATTAGAATGACTATAGGTGGTTCGCAGACTATGCTACAGTGCACAGCAAACTATCGTCGTTGGAGCCGTAAAGAACTGCAGAAAAACTTTCACAAAATCCCCACTTGGTGAAAGGGAATGCCCCACTTAGTGAAAGGTAATGCAGTTCTCTTAAAATATGCATAAACGTAGGGCAATGCTTATAAGAAAGAGAAATTCCCCGATATTGTCTCACTGAAAGACTAGCTGTGAAAATCTTTAGCACGTCCCACAGTATACGAATTTAGGCATAATACTAAGTAGGTGTATGGAATGAGACGAAAATATATAATCAGTAGTAGGAAAGGCCATTGGTAGATTTAGATTTGTTGCAATAGTTCTGGGGAAATGCAGTGCGTTTGTAAACGAAATCTCTTACAAGACGCTGTTGCATCCAATTCTAGGGATTTGTTCTAGTGTTTCGAGTCCTTGCCACGTAGGCATGACAACAGGGACGAATTCAAAAACTTGATTTTATTATATTAACAGGTCGGTACATCCCACACGCAAATGTAACAGAAATATTTGGGGAACTTTAATGGTAATTCTACGACGGAAGACGAGGCAGATCTCGCGAAACCCTGTTGCGTAAATTTAGAGAACCTGTCTTCGAATAACATTGGGATAATTATGCTGTCACCGTCGTACATCTCGCGTAGGACTCATGAGAATGAGATAAGAGAGATTAGGGCACGTACAAGCATACAGTCTGTCATTTTTCCCCGCACAATGAAATAGAAAAGAGAATATTGGTACGATGTACCATCCGCCATGAACCTCACAATAGCTTGCTGAATGCATACAGGATTCGGCAGAATGAACAGTACGACATAAAAAGGGCCGAACCTGGAAACAAAATGACAAATCTATTGAATTACACATTGAAAACAGAGAAAAATATATCCCAGTAGATATTACATATGCCCTTACTTGGCTTTGAGTACAACACTATACGTAACGTCACCATCACTTCCCGTGCATTCTCCAGGCGACGAACGGAAGCTTCTATCAACTGATTCAGCATGTTGAATGGTATCTCCTACATAGCTGTACATATCCTTTCCTTAGGTTTAGCCACGACATGATGACGTGTAGCGTACACTGACTCTTTTAACATCCCCATAAGGAGAAATCAGGATGAAGTCAAAAAGCGTAAGGCGAAGGTTCGTCGGACAACTATATCCTGTTCGTTTAGTTTCGACACGGCCTGCAGTTTACATAGATGGACATGCAAGTTATCACGGATGATTCGCCGCAGGGAACGATCTGGCGTCGTTAGCGCCAAGGCATGTCTGGCAGCAGAACGGTGAGGACACCAGATGAATGCTTCACGTGCCTCCTCCATTCGCTCCGCGGTCCGCTGCGTCCTCCTTCGCCCTGGACTTTTCTTCTCCGCACAAGACGCACCCACCGTATAATCGTTTGAAGATCTAACTTTCATGGGAAACTCGCTATTTTTAAAATAAGTCTGGACGGCGAATGCTCGATGCTCTCAACTCCACGAACCTGTAATTTGAAATGGCAGCCCTTCCTCAATACACCGCGCTTATATATTTCATGTAGATGCTACAGCGACGCCGTACTACCTGACCCAAATCCTACTGATCATTCTGCCGGGCCCTGTACATGGGTACAAATGTGTACTGTACTGTACTATAATATACTATACTATTCTACAAAACACTTCATTACCAGAATCCATACACTACTGTGTCTTCATGATGGAAGAAACTACTGTCATTGAGCACTGTCTTATGAAAAGCCTAGGGAAGACCACTCCTTTCAACCTAAGCTACCGATAAGAAGTTTCCATGGGCAGGTCGTTCGCTTTGTAGACTATCTTATTATTCTCTATTGCAGATCACTAAGTTTCCTGACTCGCTCACAACCTTCCTCATCGACTTCGAACACGATTTTCAACAACCACACCTAATTTCTTGCGGCACCTGCTACACAATTACCTGTATTCCTGAGCATTACTGCGTACCACAGAACGACACTTTCTATCAGTAAGTGTTGGGGTGTGTATAGTGTACTTATGTTGTATTCATTGCAGAACACTTATATAAGCAGATAAGGAACATTACCGCACAGTAAACTTTAAACATCTCCATTAGCCTCTGAACACCTTTTAGCTTTGCTTCGTATACAGCATATGTATCTGGTACTTAAGTATTGAGAAGAGGAGGGACTATTACAAAGCATTTTAATCCATCTCCTAGTTTCAACACATCTGTGTATATTACAGTAAAAATATCTTTTAAAGTATTAGTAAACAGACATTTACAGCGCCATCAGACGTACAAGATTTCTTGTAACGAATCAGCTGAGAATATTATTGGCATTTCTAAGTACACCTGCAGACAGGGCACTTTATCTCTTATTGATTTTAGCTGTTTTTTATTACATTGATAATCATCATACCTAATTCAGTAAGGGACAGTTTTGTTAGAATGACGGAGGATGTTGTAGATGGTCACTTGACTAATGCAGATAGTCACCAAAGCCGGGCATACTATGTGAAACGAAACTGACAGAATGCTCAGTTGACTGCGTCAATACTTACTCCATCTCAGAAAATCGAATCAGATACAAACTTCTGAACATTGGCCGAGTTGGTGTATCGACTCTTGCAAAATAATTTCACTGAAGAAGCCGACTAAGTAACGGATGAAAGGTTCAGAAAAGCCTTAATTCGTCATCGAGGTATCATCTTAGAATGTTTTCAGGACTCCAGCTAAAATGCAGCTTCCAAACAAGGGATCGAACACAGGTCCTCCAGAGTACGACTCTAGAATTTTTTCACTTTGTGGGTAGCAAAATAAAAAAGAAAAAGAGTTTCCTGACATCTGGTTTAGAGGGTTTTCGTCCTTCAAATTTAAATAGGGCATTTAGCTCGACGTTCACGTCTTGCTGAAAAAACTACCTGGCGTGAATGTAGCATGAAATAAATTTTCGGCTGTGTCCGGGTAGCCTGTCGTCAGAGCGCAGTGTCAAGACCAGCTGCCAGTTCAAGGGCGCACGCCGCGTGTAGGTTCCCATGCTGGCTAGCGCTGGACGAAACTTGACTTCCCGCGACTCTGCGAGTTGGCAGCAGAAGTAGAACAGTTGCAAAACAATCGCTACCATTCATAAGCGGAAAATACTGTTCTCCGTGTTCGTTCCAGTCATCTATACGATTTTTTATTTGTCATCACCGACAATGTTTTAATATCCTACGCATAATAGGTGCGAATATGGATGTGAAAGCAGTCCTACCTATAAACTACAGCTGATTTTCAGCACATTCAAAGGTGTCACCGGTCGCAGTGTATAAATGGAACCCAAGCAGTAATAACAATGACGTTTATTGTAGCTACGTGCAGCACCCACTTACCACCACTTTTTACACTACCGCCATAAGAATTTACCACCGCCATACAAAATCTGCCACTTTTGTTGGTAAACAGTTCCTTTCACTTAGTCCTCGCCACGGACGCGAAAGTCTCGAGAGCGGGAAAGTCTGTTCTCTACAGTCACCGCATCGGTCGTTTTCATCAATTCATCCGTCACGTCTGTGACTATTCGCTTCACTCTCCATCACTGACATACTCTCATCCTAACTGAATGTTTGTATACACTTACGAACCACGACTTCATCCTTGCCTAGGCGCTTAAATTTTATACAGATTGTCTGCTGATGTTCTAAGCATGCATTTCAGAAGTCTCACAAGATTTCGTTCTTCTTCACAAAAAGTCATCACAATAAATGCGCCACAGCTAATCGCAAGTTGGGTATATTTCTATCCAGAAGCAACCTTCGGTGGCGTATGCACAAAACAGACGCTATACTGCGCATCAGCAGGTTTCGTAAACGAAACTTTCTGGATCACCCGCTGTTCAATAAATAGGTCACTAGAGTTCACAATAATTTCCACATAAAATAAGAAACGTTCTCCACAAAGAAACTATGATCACAGCTCTTTCTTTACCATTGGCTACATATTTTTACAGCACCATTAGCACTTCTATATATCTTTGATGTGCCATTTTCAGATCTCTTTAACTCGTTGAAAACACTGATCTCAAAACTTTCCATATCACAGTGCTTGTTTCACAGAATTGAATTCTTTTTGTGGATTTGTCCTCTATTTTACATTATTTCTATTGGTTAGGATTAGGTGTTAAATCGTCTACTAACTGAGTGATTATATCGACGTGGTAATGTTAAGTACAGTGATGGCGGTAACATTTATTTTAATTCTCCCACCAAACAGTTGTTTAGTCGCAATTTTGGTTTTAAGCGCCTTGACATCAATACATTACCGGCTTGAACAACTACAAATGCCAAAAATGAAAAGACCCGCAGAGAAATATGGCGTGCTGTTAAATTCATCATCGACGTCTGGATGGGATCGAAATTTTCTTCTTTTCTGCGACGCTTTTTAACGTAGACCTGACAGCTGTCCTCTACTACCGGCTCGCGGATTGTTTCGAAGTTTCATCCTCCCACAAGCTTCTCTCCATTCAATGACGTTGATTAAATGAAGGATGGTGTTGAGAGAGGCGCAGAAATAAATGCAAGCCGAGTGCCTTCACTCAACCAGAAAGAGTAATGAGAAACAAAGGTAGTAAATCCGTAAATAGATATGATAATCATCATAACTTAACAATAATGTTAGCGACATTCATCACTGTTGAGTACTTCCTTTATTTTTCAAATCAATAAATAAGACTTCCTGGGTATCACTATCCAGTCCAGAACTTTGTTGTTACAGGAATTTTGTAGAGCTTGCATCCCTACACTTAATATCTAGCCCATTGTATTAGAATCGTGATAGTGAGTGACGCAGTCTTCTGAAGGGACAACATGAGGGAAATGGACAAGCACGTGACTCAAAGTTAATTCAATAGCTGCTGCCCAGAGGGTGAGCAACCAAAGCCTAGTCCCGTGGCCCAAGAGTTCGGCTAGCAAACGATTGCACGGGTGTGCGTCCAGCCTACACATGATAAGGGAAGTGACAGTACAAATCAAGACCGTAAAAATGGCTTTGTAACTCCAAGTATGAAGTTATGGCTGCAGACTCAATGGAACTTCCTGTAACAGAATACATTTCCAGACTAGATAACGACACACAACAAGATATTGTAAGTCCCAGCAGATATGAAAAGTATGCATAATATATGGAGTCGTAGAATATGGCGCAATTATCGATCGACGCTAGCAAAACAGAGGCTGGAATGGTGCGGTTTGTGGAACAGAGACACTGCAACATCATTGCTTTGCGTTGGCATCTGCCCTCGCCTGGGCCATCGTCCTGCGATTTAACCAATACAATTCGAGGACGAAAATTGGAGCAGAGAAATTGTTAGAAATGCACAAATATCGGTATCTTGGAAGATACAGAAGGGGATGACTTAATTCATGTTGCTATGGAACAAGTAAAGAATCAAACTAGCCTGAAACGATCCTGGATAGAGGAAGACCAGCATGATCAGAACCTGATGACCCAAAGTCACGGGGAGAACTTTAACATCGTCAATCAACGATCTCCCTTGTGTCTTAAAAACCCATTAACGATAGTTTAATGTTTTTTTGTTTTGTTTTTCTTGTTGTCGTTTAAGTCCGAAGACTTATTTGATGCAGCTTTTCACACTATCTATCCCATGCAAGCCTATTCGTAAATACTGCACCCTACATCCGCTTGTGACCGTTTACTGTAGGGTCTACTTAATTCTTATCGCCCTCAACTATTTTTATCCCCCCCCTCCCCCATATACACACTTCCCTCCATTACCAGACAGACTATTCCTTGAAGACTTAGACTGTGTCTTATCAACCCATCCCATCTTTTAGTCAACTCGTGCTATGTATTTCTTTTATTAACCGTTTTGTGCAGTATCTCCTCGTTAGATATCCGAACTACCTTCGGCATTCTTCTAAGCGCCATATTTCAAAAGCTTATATTCTCTTCTTTTCTGTACTGTACTGTCTTACAATCCTAGTGATTAACCGCAGTGCTCACATAATACTAGATACAGAAAGCTGGATAAAATTCGAAATTGAAACCAATGAGACTTTTTGGGGAAATTTAAGCGTATATCGCAAGATAGGCTAATGGAAAAATGAGTTACTGTTTCAGTAGAAAAGCAACTCAAGTCCACCGAGACGGATATTGAAGACTCTCCATCAAGGGTGAGCTTAAAATGGTAATCGTGTCATTCTATCGAACACCATTCACCCTCCATGATATACAGTCACCGTAAAGGAACTTACAAAGAAACAGAGACTACTGCATAATAGATGTATAACAAACCATACGGCTATGGACAGATGCTGAATGAAACGCGTTTGGCCATCAAGAGGGCAATGTGTGAAGCCTTCCGTGACTACCGTAGCAGAATAGTATCGCATGATCTCTCACAAAATCCGAAAAAACGTTGATCTTTTAACAAGGTCGTTCGTGGCATCAGGGTATCAAAGCAGAAGTAGAAACACTTAACTCAGTTTTCAAATGTTCCTTTACATAGAAAAACCCATGGGTACTGCCGCAATTTAACTCTCATACCACGGCAGAAATGGTTGAAATTGATATTAGCGTCAGTGGAATTGAGTAACAGTTGAAAGATTAGGCCTGCGCCTATTTCGACTGCTACCTACAAGGCAACACGAGGAGCGATTCGTGATCGTGGGACACGTGATCAGCCAATTCGTCCGGTCGTTATTGCTAGTAGATGAACCATGATGACGCTGCTGCTTCCTTATTCAGTCAGCTCGTCTGGCTCCGCGAGGCTGAGTATACCCCTTTCCAGCCCTCCCTACAGAGAAAAAAAAAAAAAAAAAAAAAAAAAAAAAAAAAAAAAAAAAAATTACCGGGAACTGAAATCAGGTCTTTCTGCACCAAAGGCAACGACGCTAACCATTCGGCTACGGATTTACGTACAGTGATCCACAAAACTACCGTCCATTATCCTTAACATTCATTTGTTGCAGAATCTTAAAACATGTTCTGAGTTCAAACGCAATGCAGTGTCTAGAAGAAAATAACTTCCCCCATGTCAACCAACGTGGATTCCGAAAACATAGATCGCGTGAAACCCAACTCGTACTTTTCTCACACGACATCCTGAAAGCTGTTGAAAAAGACAATCAGGTAAATGCAGTGTTGCTTGACTTCCGAAAGGCATTCATTCAGTAGCAGAAATGTGTGACTCGATTGAGGAGTTCTTGCTACGGAGGAGGCAGCATGTTATCTTGGGTGGAGAGTCATCAACAGATGTAACTTCAGGTGTACCCCAGTGAAGAGTTTTAGGGCTCTTGCTGTTCATGCTGTAGAAATTATTAATAGCAACCTGCGACTTTTCGCAGATGACGCAGTTATCTATAATGAAGAACTGTCCGAAAAAAAAAAAAGCTGCACAGATATTCAGTGAGATCTTGAAAAGACCTTAAAGCGGTGCAAATATTGTCAACTTGCTTTAAAATGTTCAGAAATTTAAAATTGTGCACTTCACAAAAAGAAAAGCATTATATCCTATAACTACAATATCAATGTCACAGCTGGAATCGGTCAACTCTTACAATTAATTGCCTGGGTGTAACAATCTGTAGAGATATGAAATGGAACGATCGCATAGTCTCAGTTGTAGATAAAGCAGGTATCAGATACTTCGGTTCATTGATAGAATATTTGGAAATGCAATCAGCATACGAAGGAGACTGTCTACGAATCCCCGGGCGATCCTTGTATATTGCTAAAGTGTGTTGAGCCCGTGCCAAATAGGCCTAACAGAGGGTACTGGACGTATACGAAGAAGGGCAGCACGAATGGTCACAGGTTTGTTTGACCCGTGGGAGTGCGTCACAGATATGGTATTACGAAATATATGGAAGAGGAAGTGTATTGCATACTGACTGCCTGGCTGACTCTTCTAGGAAAATTCGTACACAGAATTACGACAGTGTAACACATCGTGATAAACGAAGACAATCCTTGACGCTATCTGGTTTACTAAACGAAGCTGTGGCGAAATGTGTCGTCTTGTTAGATCTTCTGTACTTCGCCTATCAATCTCATCTGCTATCGATTCCAGACTAAGCAACAGTACTCAAGTATTGATCACACGACGGTTTTGTAAGCTACTTACTTCATGGATGGACTACACTTCCCGAGAATTCTTTCAATGAATCTGAGTCTGGCATCTGCCTTTCTTGAGGTTAGCTTTACGTGGTCGTTGAACTTTAAGTCATTCCGTACTTAATGGGTGTGACTGCCTCCAGTGTCGGTTCGGTAATCGATTAATCATCTAATAACTGGCAGTACCACTTATTCAAGCGCAATACGTTACATCTGTTTACACCAAAGATGATTCGTGATAACACGTAGCCTTTGTAAATATATCAACACAGCAATGTCGAGCGTCAGGACCAGCTCTTTCCAAAGACAATTAGTCCACACACGGATCAGCCCACATTTCGTATCACTCACCTAACAGATTTGGTGCATCTTGGGCATAGGTAAAAGCTGCTATTCATCGTACCCTACAAACTCACGCCCCTCATGACTGTGGGCAAAATAATACGGACACACCTAGGTCACACAGTTTCAAATGGTTCCTAATCACGTAACTTTCAAGTCTGTCTGAGAATGGTACTGAGATTAGAACTAGACGCACAACAATAAAAACTTTAGCTTCCATGAATATGTATTTTCAAAAGCTGTGGAGCGGAACTTAAAGATGTTATGGTAGCTAACCGCCAACGAGGAAGAATTAGCGTCAGACACTCAAAGCTTCGAATTTGGAAACCCGGTAAGCTGACTCATGAGGTTGGGCACAAATAGGAAGAGCTGATAAGCTCATTCAGTCTGTCATGATGCTGTTAGGATCTGCAGTGTATGTATTGTGTACTGCTTTCCATTTTTTCATTCTGAAACACATCGGCTGTTTCCGTTGCAGCACTGCTGTGGACTGGTATTGTACACGGGGACGTTACCGAAGTGTTTATAATAAGTGTATATAATAAGTGTTTATAATAAAAACACTACTTAGTACAATAGAACGGTACACGTTTGCATAACAGAGACATGCTTTCACGTATGGGAGAGCCACTGGCAAAGCACAACAACCACGGTGCCTCTCCGCGCTCAATATCCGAACAACGTGAACAACACCCTTAAGTTTAAAATCGTTCATTGCCGTGTCGAGGAGACAGGTATTTTACGTCCAGTCATCATGCGAGCCTAACGCGGAGTACTCGAGCAATTGATAAGGAAGATGAGATATTGCCTCATGGGGAAGAACAGCCATCAACAATTACGTGAGCCACAGACACGTCTTGAAGTGATGTGTGGCGAGTCTTGCATGACAACCAGTCGCATCCCCTGTCATCACGAGTTGGTGGTTCTGGTGTGGATGTTTTTCCGATAAAGAGTTCGGTTCTATGTATAGGATTGTTCATAGATGTCAGAATAAGTCCAGTGCCCTAAACAAAGTGTTTTTCACAGATCAGGTACAGTTCACCAGAGATGGATTCTTTAATTGTCTTACCAGCCATATGTGGTCGCGGCAGAATTCTCATATCCCTTGCGAACACTGCCAACAGCACCAGTAGTTTGAAGTTAATGTACGGGCCGGTATTATCGAACCATATCTCCCGCCACCGCGTTTGAATGGAATGAGATAGAAGCTCTTCATCGAACAAGTCCTTCCGAAATCACTGGAGAAAGGAATCACCTAACGTGCGTTGTCTGTTGTGGACGGAGCACCTGATAAGTTTACTGCGCCAGTAGGTGACGTACTCAATGCCACATATTCCAGGTTTTGTATCAGAAGGTGAGGTACTATTCTCCAATTCCATGGTCACCTCACGTTCCCTGATTTGATGTCTTGTGTGTGTGTGTGTGTGTGTGTGTGTGTGTGTGTGTGTGTGTTTCTTGGGGGAGGGACGGGGGGGGGGGGGCAGATCAAAAGCCTTGTGCCCGTAACACCAGTACTCACTTCTCGACGAAGAAACACTTCTCGGCAGGATATTTGGAGCGCCTAATGAGCTTTCACTATGACCGGTATACCTGGTAGAGTGCGCCAGAGTTGTGTATGAAGATATTCCTGCATTGAATGTGGTCGTCGCCATTTTGGACACAGCAAAGATAATGTGCTGTGTCGTACTTTGCGGAGCTTAAGGCACGTGTGTATTAATTATCCTGTTGCTCCTGACGCTCCAAAGGTTTCACTGGTTCAGGATTAATTCCCAGACCATGAGTTTCTATTCCAAAGTAGTTGTATTTCGATTTCCCTATGAGCTACTTCACGTTGTGCGTCACCCTTTGAAATGAAGCCTGTGAATTCTGGCAGAGAGAGAGAGAATGGCACGCCTGCTATTCCTGCTATTCCTTCATTGTCTCGCCCTTTTTTCTTCGGCTGGAACCTACCGTTTGATTTTATACCTTCCATCTCGCGCCAAGCTGGACACGCTCAGGTGGCAGACGCGCAATACCCTCTGCTGCGCTCCAGAGCACCAAGTTCTGCTTCTTTGCGGCCAGCTGTCGTCAAACTGCGGCCAGCGGAAACAGTGTGTCGGCCATGGCAGTAACTGGGGGGGCGAAACCGGCGACCTGGCCGCGGGTTTAGCGACGCCGCTCCAGTTTTCGCCTCGCCTCGCCACGTCACATCCTACTTCCCACGCTCTGCGCGCCGGGGGCTGCTGCTGCTGCTGCTGCTGCTGCTGCTGGAGCACCGGAAGGCGTTGCTCGCTTTTCACAGCGCTCGCACTTCGCCTTCCGACACGCCCACGGCCGGCAGCACACTTCGAGGCGCGTGCGCGCGTATCTCGGTTAAACACGCCGGCGCTGCTCGAAACTGGAGCAACGCCACAGTAATTTTCTTGCCCGTTTTACGCCTCAAAAAGTGGACGCGCTTGCGTTGTACAGACATCGTCAACTATTGAACGAGTATCTCCGCAGATTTCTCTGCAATCAGTACTGAGAATAGCCTCAAAGTACGTTTAGTCCCTTCTGAAGTTTGCTGTCGGCAATCAGTCTCAGATCGAAAATTCTACAAGGGAAATGACTTATACTATCCTTCAGTCATCCTTACTGTCTCACAGAACGGAATAACATTCTCAATGGCATTCTCAAAGATTCATCTCCCATTCCTGGTGGCGGACTGGATTCGCGCTCGAGGTTATACAAACCTGCTGTTGTCTTGTACTCAGATGGGTACTATTAGCGAAAACCAAGTTGACACTCGGCGCGTTGGCTGTTGGCAGCGGCCGTAAACGGGAAATGCCTTTACAGTCGCTCCCATCAGCCACCGCGCCGTTTGTGAATTTGGTTTGCGCAAACAGTACTGATGCTGACTGATGTGGGTATAACAGAGGCACACTGCCGCCAAACTGTATAATATCTTACGATAATTAAATAAATAATCTCGTGAATTCCACTTATGTTCAACTTCAGAGTTCTTACTAAGATCACTAATATATGCATTAAAGCTGGTGGAGCAACAATTGGTTATCATCAGTTGGAAAGACGAAAAAGATCACAGTAACATAATATTATTCATTTTAATTTGCCCATCAGATACTCAGTTATACGTTTTAAACAACCAGCAGAATATAGATTGAGATCCAATTCAGAGATTAAAATTAACAAAAAATGGTTCAAGTGGCTCTGAGCACTATGGGACTTAACGTCTGAGGTCATCAGTCCCCTAGACTTAGAACTACTTAAACCTAACTAACCTAAGGACATCACACACATACGTGCCCGAGGCAGGATTCGAACCTGCGATCGTAGCGGTCGCGTGGTTCCAGACTGTAGCACCTAGAACCGCTCGTCCACTCCGGCCGGTTAAAATTAACAAATCACTGGTATTTCAATCAACATTTACGCAGACAATATTCTTTTCCATTTTTGTATACTACACCCAGTACAATTATATAACTTTATATTATAAGATCATTACAAATATTACGACCGAAGAGACTGTGACAAAAGCCAACGACAATACGTCAGTTTTAAATTATGCCATTGGCCCCCATCAATATCTGAAGAACATAAACCGGTACGGTACAATTGATGGAGAAATTCAACAGAAACTAAAGTAAAATTAAAATTTGTGAAATTCAACTATAGATATAGATGTGCTCGGATAGCCTAAGTGGTAAGGCGACCGCTCGCGATTAACGGGAAATCCGGTTACGAGCTCTCGTACGACACAAATTTTCGTATCTCGCTTTAGGTAGTACATCTATTCCTATTATAGTTAAGTTGAATTTCATGAATAAACTTCAATACTTGAAACGTTAATTCGACATCAAATACAATGACAGAAAGTACGAGTACAATGGGATGTGACCCCATTAAACTTAATCCATTGTTCTAAATAAGCATAAACGATACCTTAGATACGATGAACAGCACTATGAGGTTGCTCAAATTGTTCAAATGGCTCTGAGCACTATGGGACTTAACTTCTGAGGTCATCAGTTCCCTAGAACTTAGAACTACTTAAACCTAACCAACCTAAGGACATCACACACATCCATGCCCGAAGCAGGATTCGAACCTGCGACCGTAGCGGTCGCGCGGTTCCAGACTACAGCGCCTAGAACCGCTCGGCCACCCCGGCCGGCTTGAGGTTGCTCCTTGATCATGCTGTTGTTAACATGAAAGTATCCTCGTTGGACGATTGTAAGGTATTTCAGGGAGACGGGGACAAAAATTCCACTTGGTGTAATGAATTACAGCTCTCTCTGGATGTTGATATGCGGAAGATAATGCATATAACAAAGAGGAAAAAACCCAACAGCATCTGACAACAAGATTGGTTGTGAACATCACGAGCACGTCACAAACTATGAGAATTTAGCGACAATACTTAGAAGCGATATGAAGTGACAGAAACACGTCAAATCAGTATCAGGCAAGGCAAATCGAAGACGTAGATTTGCTGCAGGGATTCTGGCGGAGTGCAGCAAAGAGAATTGCTTACAAGACGCTAATCCGACTAAGTGTAGAGTACTTTTCCAGCATTTGAAGCCCTTATCAAGTACGTAGGCATGACGTATTATCAAACGAAGTGAGAGACGCGCGGCTTTTGTCGTAACAAGTCGATGCAGCTCATAAGAACGCATATCAGAGATGATGTGAGAACTTAAATAAGAATCTTTGGAAGCAAGTCAACATACTTTGCGCGTAACAGTGTACTGCTGTGCAGTTGCGCTAAATCTGAAGACGTCCCAAATCAGCCTAAACGAAAAAAAATGTAGGTTCTTGTTCTGTTTATAAAATTATAACACAACGTCAGTTTCTCCTGTGACACAATGTAGTCTTTCCGTTGGGTAAATTTAGAGGCTCTGATTGTCACTGAGGAAAATCAGTGGAGATAACGACTTACTGAGGGTTAACATAAAATATAGACGACAAGAAAGAAAATCTCAAAATTATTCACTAACACGGACGGCCTCTTTGATTTAATTATTTATAAATGATTACCAAAAATTAATGCTAAAAAATGAATGTTACGTTGCACAACATTTGATTCCTCCCGATAAGTTCACTAGATTCATCTGAAACAGTTATTTTCCAGCGAAATTGTACATGAAATCTAATGTGAGCGACCATTTTTAACTACTTAAACGCACAATTTCACGCCATATATATTGTGTTAAATGCGTGTTCTTCGTCATTTTATGCAACTAACAGTGTATTCTTGATTTTTCACTTCCGATCTTAGGTTTATGAAATCTAATTTTTGAATAAATGCAGTATACCAAACTAATTCACGCAGTTGGCCATTGTTTTCAGCATAAACATGCAAATAAATACAGTACGCATTTTTTTCGTTGTGAAATAGGATGGTACGGGTTGGACTGTTTGCAAAAAGACGGCTAGCTATAAGTGCACAACCTATCGTCATCGGCGTAAATGATTCCCGATCTTTACTGTGTCACTACCATGGACGACAAATAACATGGAAAGAAATTAAATTACGCTGCTGGAGAGTTTTTTGAATTGTGAACTGTGTCGTAAATAAAGGAAGTAAAAGTGTGTGACGATCGTTCGGAGTATGGGCAGCAATGGTGGATCATTTGACCTTTTAGAGCAGAAAACATATGAAAAGACAGCGGTAGTCTTGCTTTGTACCTCATACAAAAGCGGTCGGAATCATTCATCTTCAGCAGACAAGCCTGTGTAGACTTTCCCGCAAAGACTTGACAAGGAAGAGTTGATGGCTTCCTGCCAGTAGTTAAGAAAATTTAAGCAGCGTCGTGGGATCCATGAGCTAACTGTAAAGAGTTAGTGCAGAGTCCTAATTGCTGAGAGATATTCCTTCACCGTTAAATTGCCACATGACCACAGAAAAAGTTACTGACCAACAAATTCTCAATATCTTTGTGCGGGAAAATGAATGCCGATGTCCACCGTCATGAACAGAGATGGCAAGGTGCAAGTGGGCGGGGGACAAAGTGAGTGTGGGCGGGGGTCAAGGTGCGCGTGGGCAGAAGGAAGAACGGAAAGAAGGAAGGAAAGAAGGAAAATTAGGATTTAACGTCTCATCGACATCATTAGAGATGAAGCACAAGGATTGTTTCAAGGATAGCGAAAAAAGCAGCATCGTGGCATTTGCTGGAGCGTTTTAGGGAAATCACAGAAAACATACTTAAACTGGACACATTGTCTGGTTGTGTATGAGAACCTTAATGATTTCAGTTGAGCACTTATAGCATGACAGTATAATGTAGAGTGGTAAAACAACTAGTCTGTCAAAAAATCAAAGAATTTCCGAGGCTCTATGACTCCAAAAGAATTCTACTACAGTAGACGAAATAGCCAATATGAATCTGCATTCCACTGTTAAGAACTGAATGTAACAAGTGCTCGTGTAAAAGTTGTGCTGATGTCTCATGACGAACATATCAGGTATGAAATCGATAGTGGCACTGTTTTATTACAATAAATAGTATAAATATCAGAGTAAGTGATTGCTTTCGGTAAAAAATTACTTTTATTTTTACATATCAGCGGTTTCACAATAAGTTATAATCGTTAAATTGGATGGGTCACTGTGTGCGAATTCCTTTCGCCGTTTATTTATGCTACATTTTAGTTAGGCCTAGTCTCTGGTCGTCATGTAGAACGGTCAGGAGGGGTTTCCCACGCTACGCTACCGTACGCCCGTTGCGACGTACGGTACGGACCACGGAAGACGTACACAATGTCATTTACTCGCGGCGGCTACAGAACGACGCAGGGCAAAGAACGTGAACTCTGCGCCACGCAGCTCGACAAATGACTGCGTAGTCATACGCGAAACTTTTAGTGAAAGAATTTCCTAAAGAGAGTTCAAAAATGGTTCAAATGGCTCTGAGCACTATGGGACTCAACTGCAGTGGTCATCAGTCCCCTAGAACTTAGAACTACTTAAACCTAACTAACCTAAGGACATCACACACATCCATGCCCGAGGCAGGATTCGAACCTGCGACCGTAGCAGTCGCACGGTTCCGGACTGCGCGCCTAGAACCGCGAGACCACCGCGGCTGGCAAAGAGAGTTCCTCGGGAAAGACGGTAATTAACACTTCATAAACTAAGAGATGTAATCCATACTCCGCAAGCTAACTTATGAGGAGTACCACAGACTAATTATGTAACAACTATCATTTTCCTCTTTTCTCGCACCAATCGCGATTCGTGCGAGCTGCGAAGTACTACGCTGTCTCACTCTCTTTGTAATGTATGCTGTCGTAATTTTAGCTGTAAATGTCTCACAATGCAGAACGACACGTTTGTAGCATCCGCCACGGGCCAGATGGGCCTAGACTTGGCGCTGTCACTCCTGCTAAACAAACCCGTGACAAAACGTGTACCTCTTCTTTGGCTCTTCTGTGTCTCCTATATCAATCATGTCTCGTAACAGTCCCATACAGAGTTGCAATGCTCAAGAACAGGTCGAAGGAAAGCTTTATCAGCTACTTCCCTCGATACTGAATGATATTCCCTTAGCATTCTTGTTATAAATCTCAGCCTGAGAGCTGTTCGTCATACCAGTTTTCTGTGTCTGTCAGCGACGGCAAATCATTCCGAAGATGAACCGGACGGTAAGCGGCCACAAGCAGAATATCAATTAAAGTAAAACGAGGATAATGGAATGTATCGAACTACATCGGGCAATGCTGGGAAAATAAATTAGGAAAGGTGACACTAAAAGCAAATGAGTTCAGCTTTGGACAGCATAACAATTGACTATGGCAGCTCTAGAGAGGATACAAAATGCAGTCATTCGAAATTTGTCAGCACCGCATATAAATTATAGTGTTAGGAAGTCTTTGCTGAAGGTATTTGCTTGGTGACCAGTCTCGTATGGAACTGAAACTTGATCAATAAACAGCACAAACAAGAAGAGAATATAAGCTTTTACAATGTGGTACTACTAGAGAATGTCAATCATTAAATTGGTAGATAGGGTAGCTAACGAGAAACTGGATATAAATGAAGAAAAAAAGAAAATTATGGTGCAGTTTAATTAAATGAAGGGGTCTGTTTATAGAGCACAGCCTTATGAATACATGAATTGATTGCTTGGTAATGGAGAGGAGAGGAGAGAGGAGAGAGGAGAGAGGAGAGAGAGAGAGAGAGAGAGAGAGAGAGAGAGAGAGATTGGGGACGGGGGTGGGGGAGTAAGAGTTGAAGAGCAAGTAGGTTCAAATGAATGTAGGTAGCAGAGATGAAAACGCTTGCACACGACGGCCTACCGTCTAAAGTTGAATCGCAAAACTGAAGTAAACAACAACAGTTTTACGAAGCTGTTCCACTTTGAGACGCTCCAGACTGATACTTCTAGTTATTTTATGGTTGAACTCTTTCTACTGATTTATTTCTAGTGGCGTAATAGAACAATATAGGACCATTGTGTCGATTTATACGCAGTCAGTGTTAGTAACGTTATTGTTTGAACTGTGAATGAACAGCTGCAAGTTCCACGATCTCCGACAAATGTAGCAAAAGAGCTATTAATCTGTTGATTTCACGTAGTCTACGGTGTACTCTGGAGCATTGCCATGACTGGTCATCTTGGTACCAGAATCGTTGTTAAATATAATTTCCGCTGCAGACTTTAGATGTCTATGCCTTCTCACAATAATGAGTCGTTAAACATATGAAACATTTATCTTCTAATTTAAAGCATTTTTCCTGACGCACAACCTAGCATAAATACGAGCATGGAGGCGCATCGTTGTACAGTGCTTAGGAACGGCTGACATTCGGGTGAGCTAGCCCCAAATTGCGATGGTCATTCACGCATACGCACTTCTGCTGTCACCGAACAACTACAATGTGGGTTTACAGCGCCTTGGATAGTTCGCAAATGAAGTGGAGCAAGAATAACTAAAACTGGTGCGCCTAAGAGCTATGCTTCAACACGTCGCCTGCGCTCCTACCAATACAAACGGTATTAGACGGTTAAACACGTACGAGATTTGAAGTGTCACTCAATAAGAGATCGACGTTTCCACTGAAACTCGACTGGGTAGCTACTCGAGCCCAGATATCCGACTCTGCTGGAGGCTGCGGTATGCTCTAACAGTACGATCGTACGGAATATCTTCATAGATATGTGACTGGCTCGAAAAATATTTTGACTAATAGAACACAGTGTATTATACCGGACGGCGAGTGTTCAATAGCAGCGAAAGTAACATCGGGCGTGTCCCAAGGAACTGTACTAGGGCTTTTTAATATACACACAAACTATTTGTCAAATACGATCAACGGCATTATCACATTACTCGCTGATGATGCCCTTGCGTACAGGAAAGTGTCGCTGTTTGAGTGTCCTATGGAAAAACAGTAAGACTTAAGACAAAATTGCCGCATGATTTAATGAATGGCAGCTATCACTAGGTATGGATAAATGCAAGATAACGCTTGTAGCAAGGAGAGAGTGCGCGATAGTATCCGATAAGAAGAGCAATGGTGAAAGTCTCGAGCACGTCCCATCGTGTAACGTATTCATGTGCAATACTAAGGAGCGAAACGAAATGGGATTACCACATCAAATCAGGTTACGGAAGGCGAATGGAAGACATAGCCGTGTCCAGGGTTCTAGGAAAATGTGGAAGCAGGGCGATCAAATCTATACTCACAGTTTTTGGAGTATTCATCATGTAGGTAAGACAACAAACATCGAACAAATTCAGAGACGCGCTGCTATTAGCGAAACAGGTCGAACTCAAACGAAAGTGCAAGAGAGACGCTCGGAGAACAAAAATGTGATTACGTGAAAGAAATGTGACGTTGTTCTCGTTAAACAACAATGTAACAGTTATTCGAGGAAGATTTTGCCACCTATGGCGTTAATTAGCACCCTGAGCAAACTTAAACTCTGCTTCCTCCTTCACCCCTCCACCTACAGACATCATTCCATTTTCCGTTTAACTCTCATCGTTTGTTGGGATCAACACAACTTTACAACGAAGTAAAAGGTACACATTTCATTAATTCTGTTTTGTTTGGGATAATACAAAACAAGGAGAGTATACTTTCGGTCCTAGGTCGTAGAATAACGTGATTTCTTTTTTCATTTTTTCAATGCTGAACAATGAAAAACCGTAACGAAAAAAACAACAAACGCAAAATATTTTCATTGCACTTTTGTTGCGTTGGCTTTCTTGGCTTAAAGAGAGTGTTTCCATCTATTAGATGAAAAGCAAACAAACATCTCCGCACCAGGGAGAGGTACGTAGTATTTTATCACTTTAGCCAAAGAAACCTCTTAGGAGATCTTAACCACATTGGCACTAAATGGTAAAAAAACTTTGTGATGCGTTTCGGGAGATCATCATCACATCTGTGGCAAGAAACATGCGACTTAAGACAAGATATCAATAGGAATACATTGCAACAACAGAATAAAGCAGAGGAAAGTATCTACTAAAACCAATACCGAATATCTTGTCACTTCCTACTCCTTTCCGCAACATCAGCGGCCAGCTGGCATAGGCAGTTCGGCATTGCACAAGGTACACAAATTCACCAGTACGTAGCGCTGTGACGAAAACCCTCTGTCATCAGGAGTAATAGTGTGACGAACGTTTATTAAAAACATTTTGAATCGTATAATAGATTCACATTGTATTTTAGTCCTTAACTGTCTCATTTCAAATTGTAAAAACTTATAAAATTCATGAGACACTGTTTAAACATTCATACATTTAATTCACGTTCAGCGCCGTGCGCTGTGATCTATTGTTGTGGTGTTAAGGGTGTGGCTGTGGTTTGTTTCGTTTGGGATAAGGTGTAGCACCCCATTTGAGTCGTTAATGAAATCAAAATGACTGATGTTTGTTGTTTTGTTGAACAATGCAATCACTGATGACCACGATGTCTTATGTGTAACATGCTGTTAGGCCACAGCTGTCACTGATCCTCCTTGGTCGTAATAAATGTCCCTTCCATTCCTTTGCACATTTTTGATTTTTTATTAGGCTGCTTGTTTTTCATTAGGTTGCTTGATATTTGCATATTGAATAGTCCAACATACACCGTCTTTCTCCTTTCGATTTCAGAAACTTTATGTGCTGGACCTACGGATTTCTTGACAGAAATGTGTATCTGTATTGACAGATCATTTTTTGCAACGTATTTGTACTGGCAGATCTTGGTGTTACAAACATTCCCTGCCAGTAACTCATAAATGGCAGCAGATCCCTGTAAACGTACTACGTGCACTGTACAACATTCTGAGGTATACATTTATTGACAAATTTGTAGCACAGTTACAGCTACGGCCTTATTAGCACAATCTGGTTCCTCTATTAACAATTTTATTATTTTAAATAATATATGTATTTTTCTAATAAACTGCCTGATGTCATGGGCATTGTTATCACTAACGCCACCAACTGGTAAAATTGTTTACTTTGTAACATGGCGAACTGCCCATGTCAGCTGGCCGCTGATGGAGTTATGGAATGTATAAGGAAGTGAGAAGATATTCTGTACTGATTTTAATAGGTATGTTTTCCAGCTTTACTGCGTTGTTCGAATGTATTCCTTTTAATATCTTGTTTTACATAGTAGGCCGTATGTTCCTCAAAAACTCCAATTCGAATGTCATCATGAGCTCAATTTATACACGTCGGCTCCCTTCCCATGTTTGTGTCCTCTAAGTCATTCATTTTCTTCTTCTTACTCTTTTCCTCGCCCTCTCTCCTCCGCCTTTTCTTTCGCTTTTTCATATTTACTTCACTTGCAACAAAACCATGCCCCCAAAAAACTATGCCCCCATGGAAAAAGCTCCCAGGGCACAAGGTCCCAGCTGCCATACCATAATTACGTCAATGGTTGCCACTATCGTATAGTCGTGTAAGGACCACGAGAATAATATTAAAGACGTGAGTGTGCGCACAACGGGTATACAGACTTTTAGTTTTTCCATCGTTCAATATGCGAAATTAATAAGACAGAAAATCGCTACTACTGGTACAACATACCCTCCGCAGCGAAGCTTTCAGAGCTTTGCCGAATAATTACACTGCCCAACACAAACGCCGTAATTCTCTCCCATTGCGATGCATAAGTTTGAAATTTGGCTCAACGGTGCCAAAAATCTTCCTCCGAAATTGCGCCCTGCGACGTCACCCTCGGGCTCGGTGACACTTCAAACAAACAGAAAGGTATCCACGTAAAAAAGGGGTCAGAGATCAGAAATTCATGTGAGGTGCAAAGTGACTTAATGAATGTCACATTGATACCAATTTCACCACCATTCATCCATATGGTACCACGGACGTGCTCTTATCCACACTTCATTCCTTCTTTTGACACCTCTGCGATAGAAGACAGAACCGCGACGCCCAGTGTTCAAATCACGCGTTATTCTTAAGGGTGGCGGAGGAAAACATTTCAGACATCAGCACGAAAAGGCCTTAGAAGGTGGTATGAAGGGCGTCAATGAAACGAACCCTACCTTTGGAGCGTCGATTCCCACACACTTCGCGGTCGAAAACGACAGTTCGCCGCGCGATGAGCAAGAGGCCGACCTTGTTGACAATTTCTGACGCTGCCGAAATCGCCTAACGATCCAGTCCTACTCTAAGGACACCGTGGGCCTGCAATTCCACTGAATGTGATGGCACCCCTTAGAAGAGCAGTGCGGCTGGGATGTCTACTCTGGTGTGCAGGGAGACACCAGTAGGGCCCGTTAAAAACCATTTGATGAAATTTGAACGCGATCCGAAGCACCAAATGTTGCTTATGCTTTTTCAGCCCTCGTGTTTCGCGCGCTCCTGTGACAACAGAGAATACGACTTTGCCACATGGGCGAATGAAAGGGAAAAGGATCCTTCTAAGTCCCCCTCCCCCACTTTGGCAACATCCTCTGTGATCCGTTATCTTTGTTGAGGACTTCGAAAATGTACCTGAAAAGAGACAACCTGTAATGAACTCCCGGTCGCTTGCAGGCATGCCACCTCTTCGACGCCGCTCCGGTTCGTAGCATGCCTGCAGGGCGCCTAGAGCTCTCGTCATGAGTTCTCTATTTACAGGTACATTTTTAGGTACTTAAAAAATAAGGGCGAGTGGTACCATGGGTGTTGATGACCTGGGTAGTGTTAGAGGGTCGTTTTGCCGTTTAATTCACGCACGTGTCAACATCGCACCCCTCAGTGATCACGCTCACAGGACGGCATGGAACAGAAGGGCTGAAAATGCGCAAGCACGCTTTGCTGCTTCGACTCACGTGCAAATTTCGTCCCTAGTGGCTCTGGCCTGTACACCAGAGCAAAATTTGCAGTCGCAGGGGTGCGATCACGTTAAATGGGGTTAAAAAAATTAGAACTATATTAATACCGTGAGCTGCTGACGGGCATTGATATATATCAACGGGGACAGGTGAAAATGAGTGTCCCGACCGGAATTCGAACCCGTGATCTCCTGCTTACATGGCAGACGCCCTACCCATCTGAGCCACCGAGGGTACAGAGGATAGTGCGACTGCAGGGACCATCTCGCGCACGCCTCCCACGAGACCCACATTCTCACCTTGTATGTCCACACACTACATTCGTAGTGTCCCACCCCAACACACTCATTACTCGTAGAAGACATTCTTACCAAGTCCCTTAAGAATTCGGGGAATACGTGTGCATCCGCACAGGAGAAGAAGGTCATGGGCGGTATTGCCAGAACTATATACTGATATAGATATGGTGTCTGTTCTTTCGGACATGTCCGAAAGAACAGATACCATATCCATATCAGTAGATTAAATGGAGTTGATGGTCCACGGTGTTCTTAGACGAGGGTTGAATTTTCTGGGAATGTCAGCAGTGTTAGAGGTTGTCAATGACGTTCTCCTATTTCCCATCGCAATGTCATTTTTTACTGCAGAATGTGTGGGTATCAACGTCCCAAGGAAAGGTATCGTTTCGTTTAAGTTATTTTCCTCTCCCCCCCCCCCCCCCAAGGCCTTTTCGTGTCGATGTTGACAGTAATGTGTCTGAAATTTTTTCCTCGACGTGATTTCAACGCTGGGCGTCATGTTTCTGACCTACATCACATCAGAAGAGGGGGTGAAATGGGGGTAAGAGAGGGTGTGACAACCATCCCACCGGGTAGGACGTCCACGGTTGCATTGCGCAGAATTGTGGTGAAATTTGGTGCCAAAGCATCAGTAACGCACCTCAACCGAAGTTCTGAACTCTGACCTTTTTCTAACATGTTTTGACACCTTGCTGTATGAGGCGTCGCCAAGCCCGAAGGTGACGCTACAGGGCGCCATGCTTTTGGTCTACTGTAGACACCTTTGAGCCAAATTTCAAACTTATTCGTCGCAATGGGAGACAATTACGACCTTTCGAAAAAGTAATCCTTTCACTGTGTTCCGCCGTGTATACAGTGTAGCTGTGAGAAGGCGGCGGACTCCATTTCTGGGCAACGTTAAGCGCACGTGGGGCCTGTCGAGGAACACACGTGCTGGCTGCGCCGAGGGTCGCGGTTCCGAACCGCCAGCCACCTGTTGCGGGTCGCGGCGTTTCGCAAGACTAGGAAGGCGGAGGCAGCACGCGAGTGGCCGGCCGGCCTGTCGGTCGCTCGGCGGCCGTCGAGCGGTGTCCGATTCGGGCAAACTGGTCTCCTCGGCGAGCCGCCATTGACGTAATCGTGAAAGTCCGCAGTCCCGGCTGCACGCCGTTAACGCACACAGCCCCAGCTCGGCCAGGGTTTTTCTCCCGGCGGGTGGCTGCTGCAGCTAGATCTGTAGCCGCGGTGCAGCCGCCGGCTAAGTGGACCACCACGACGGCCTGCACTTTCCAGCGTTATCTGGCTCGACGGTTACAAAACGCTGCCACAAGCCTGGCGCCATCATAGGAGAAACGTTTCGGTTTGCATCTATTTTTGCTTCTGCATCGAAACCTACACTCTACCAATCATTGTGAGGTTTGTAGCAGACGGTTCTTTATCATAGCAGGCAGCTGACATTCAGTACTGAATAAACGCCGCCTCCAGAGTCATCCTGGCATTACGATCTTCAGATACACGCAGACATGTAGTTAACTTCATCTACCCACCTACAATAACGTCATTGTCTCGACTTTTTTCTTAGATCTTGGAATCCAGAAAGAACTTTGAGAATATACTGTACATTCACCAGACTAAATGCCCCGATCATCACAATGCCATTTTTCTTAAAGCTATAACTACGTTTCCATTCGAGTCTATTTCCTGATCAATTTATTTCCCAGCCCGTCTCGCCTATTAATTTCCATGTATGGACATTTCCACAGTTCACTACATACCCCTCAGATTTCAGTGACTCTCTTATTAAAAGGGTACGTTTCGCTGCCTTAAGTCAATACTGCTATTACATACTGATTATAAACATTCCATTTCATACACATTGGAAGTTTTATTAAAGTATTACTCCTATGTTAATTTCTTTTTCTGTACTAAATACAAAACTGATCAACTGGCTATATAGCTGCATCGTAAATACTTTATATTGCATTATACTTTCCATTTATGGATGAACTGACCATACCGACGCCGGATGTGGCTTCGTCTTGTGATCTAATGTTGATGTGATATCTGACGTCATGTATGCGTGAACAGAAAGATCATAAAATGGTTCAAATGGCCCTAAGCACTATGGAACTTAACATCTGAGGTCATCAGTCCCCTAGAACTTAGAACTACTTAAACCTATATATATATATATATATATATATATATATATATATATATGAAGTTGTAGTGACATACTGCTCTCTAGTGTAGCCCAGGATCTAGGATACGTCGGTAGGCGATAATTTGGGTGAGAGCACGAGAAGCAGTATCGAAAGCTTCAGTTAATCTCTATTTATATTGTACATACGTAGTCACTAAAACTGAACACCACGTCTATAACAAATAACGAAATTTTACTTATTGTGTGTAAACAGTGTATGATGAGTATCTGCAACTTCTGGTAGTAGGAGTGGTTGTAATCCGCTTGTGCATCGAGAGGAACTGAGCTAGGATGACAGATGTGGGTACGTGAGTCCACACTGCTTCAGCTGTATTCCAGAGTTCATTAATTGCACTCCCCGGTACGTGGTGGCGTGTCAGTATCACCGCAACCAATGATCAGATGTTTTCAATGAAATACCTGAAGAACAAGCTGGTACCGGCGACTATCGAGCGCTCTCTGTGTCTAGGTAGATCAGGACAGTAGGGCAACATGGGGTCTTGCGTTATTCTGTTGAAAGAAAGTCAAGGAGCCGTCGAAGAACGCCCAAAACCACGAGCCTTAACACGTCGGAAATGTAACGCCTGCAGTCGAAACTACCGGCTATGTGAACTAGAGGTGACCGTGTTGTGCGCCAAGAGGCATACTACACTATCGCGCCAGGCGTTAGGCCCATCTCATGATGATGGATGCAATCTGACAAAGTTCGTTCTCCTCGGAGCCTCGACACTCGGATACGTTCATCGTGACTCTGTACACTGAACCAGGACACGTTTGGAAAGATGACTGGTGCTACTCCTGCGTCCTGTGTTGTCTTTGGGCATGCCCTGTCGGTGTTATCCTGTCTGCAGCTGCCGCATCAAGGGAGGTCGCAACAATGGTCACTTTGCTGTCAGTCCGTGGTGCTCCAGACGTCGTCGCTTGTGCATGTGGATGTGGATGTCTTGCTACAGGGAATTGCATTTCCTCATTCAAGAAACGTGACTTGGAATGAAGATTCTATACGGCCGAGCAGTTAATACGACTGGTCTATCGGGAGCAGATTGCTTGGGGCCGTTGAGATCCTGCACGGCGTCGTGCATGGCCCTCCTGAAACTACCAATTCTATATTCAAATGTCAGTCGCGGGATCCCGACCAACGCGACCAGCAATATCGCGAAACGATAAACTGCAATCTCTATACTCTACAATAATGCCAGTATCAAATTCCGGTGCGTGTTGATTGATGTTCCCCTGTTCTTACGCGAGGCAAAACACGATTTTCCATTTACAAGCGATTTCTGAATCAGAAATCCACTGTATAATCTTTCCTTATATACGAAGTGTGGATTGTGTCTACTTCGTGCGGTTGCACTGTATCGCTAATCCTTTGAATATACGTCTTGCAAATTTTCCCTTCGTTATGTCGCAATTTTAATGGACGGAAGTGAATCCTACTTTATAACACGTTTTTATATATTAAGGTCTGCTTCCTTTTCCTTTGTGCACAGAGAACGAGTAAACAGCCTACTTATACGGGTTCTATAAGAGTTGTTATTAATCTTGTTTCATCTTCGACGTCTCCTATGGAATCATTATACACCGGAATAAGTAATATTTGAAGATTTGGCGTTAAAACTCTGTTTTCAGAATTTACTAACGATTATCGCAATAATTATGTCAGTTCTTTAACTCCGTTAATTTCTTGTAACACGGCTACACAGCCTCTACAAATTCTTTAATTTTCCCTTTTAGCTGTAACTTTTTTTATTACGCTTTGCAATTTTGGCTTATATACCACTGTCAAGCATAAGATTTGATGTCGTACTACGGTATAGAAAGGGGTAAAAATAACAAATTACGGTATAGAAAGCCGTAAAAATAACAACGTTCATGTAGGGCAGAGTCCATGGCTATTATCAAGAGTGATACACCCTTGCAAGAGCCCATTTCTATGCTGTAATAAGACATGGCCGGGCCGAGTGGCCGAGCGGTTCTAGGCGCTAGTCTGGAACCGCGCGTCCGCTGCGGTCGCATGTTCGAATCCTGCCTCGGGCATGGATGCGTGTGATGTCCTTAGGTTAGTTAGGTTTAAGTAGTTCTAAGTTCTAGGGGACTGATGACCACAGATGTTAAGTCCCATAGTGCTCAGAGCCATTTGAACCATTTGAATAAGACATCAAATCATATCTGACAGTTGCACATAGGACAGAACTGCAATAGCGTAATGGAAACAGTTACAGTTAAAAGCAAAAATGTCATTTAAAAAATCTTTTTACGCGACCGCCAGTTCATATTGTGCATTATTTCTGTACTACATACTTTCTAACAACATTTCTTAATACATTACCGTGTCAGCTGCGAGAAGGGTGAAATGAAACACTCGAATTTGATTCTTAGCAATTATTTCTCAGCACACTTCATTAATGTATCAGTAGTGGGGGAAAAACATTCACAGACATCGAGAAACGATAGGACAGCATCAAAAGGGGCTACTTTAGATAAGAAAGTTTTGGTCAGAAACATTTAGTTCCCTGTAAGGGCCGAATACTCAGAATTTCGTAGAACCTGGTCGCTGTCGCTACATGTGACGCAAATGGACTATTCTACACAGGGTGGTCAGAAATGGTGTGAAAAGCTTGTAAGGGTGATGCGAGATTCAGCTGAGAAGTTTGGTTAAGACGAAAAATCGATACGTTGCACCGTTTCCGAGTTATTTAGCCTTGAAGTTAGTCAATTAGGTCGTTGCGCTCGCAAATTCAAGAACTTGGACGCGCTAAAATTCGATAATGAACATTCTTCCGTAGGTCCGTAAGCTACCACTTGTTCAAACGCTCATTGTTTGCTTTTTCGGAAGTGATAAATTTAAGCTAGGTGAGGAAACCAAACGAAGAAAAAGTGTGGCGATGTCTTTGGCAGGCTGCCTGAATTTACGCGCGTAACGACCTGATATGTTAACTTTAACACAAAGAAACTCGGAAAAGAGGCAAGATCTCGAATTTGTTTTTTAACATTTATTTCTCAACACAACCTCCCCTGTAATTCTATTACCAACTTTCGAGACTGTTTTGACCACCCTGTACATCCGTTTGCAGAATTGGGTATATTCGGAACTTGTGGAGACGTATAACCTCCTACAGAAAGAAATGGTTCGAGTTTGCTAAATCACTCATGACATGTTCGTCTTGGGATGGGCCGACTAAGAGTATTTCTGCAGCACTAATAAAATAAAAGATCTGAGACTTGTCGCAGGATATATGTAGCCCTGTGGATATCGTCAACGCCTAGAAAGACGTGAGCACCTGTTATACAAGGAGAACTTCGTGGAACCAGGAGGAAGACTGCTAATAAAATTAAAAAATAAGAGTAGACCTTCTAATGCTCGTGCGACAACACTTTACAGAGCAGAGTGTGGAAACATATGTCATGAGATTGCGCATTCAACATGCGACGAAATTTTTGCGACGGCGTGTTTGCACACATTGTGTGTTATTGTTTGCTTCCCGGTCAAACGCTACCCCGAAGCTATAAACGCCAACGTTAACTTTCACCTCTTGCGCCACTGCGACCGCGTTTCTTACTGACAATCAATTTGGAAGGGTAATTAACATTCCTGTACCGTACCTGAGAGGTTTCTATCGGACATGATTCATTTCCAAACAGCGTCAGTGATTTCGGGCCAATATAGGAAAATCCTCATACAACAGTACACACTATTCTACTGTAATGATAAATAACGACAAATATTATTCAGATGGAGCACTTTCTTTCAGACCGCAGTAGTACCGAACTAAGTACCACTGATATACGTTCAGAGGCTTGAATTGAACTGTCGTTTGCCAGTTTTGCCTGTAGTTGTATACTCTTCCTTTTATCGGGTACGAAGATGATTAATTATAAGTTGTTCGCGACACTCAAAACTATCATCTTCATAGCATCACTTTAGAGAGTGGTTTATGTATCCAATACTCAGCAGTTTCAAGGCTTTCCACGCACTCCTGCACAACTATAGGACTGAAACCAAACCTTCGTTCGGATCATCGCTGCCTCTTGGTACTGTCCGCAAAGAGAGAAAATATTTGTAGTGTGCAGTAGTTCGTTGTGAAAAGCTATGCCGCGGTTTCAAGCAGAAAGCCTGTGATGGTGCGGTTCTACATGCCAATCATCTATCATTACTTCTACAACAACAACAACAACTACTACTACTACTACTACTACTACTACTACCACCACCATTACCACCACCACCACCACCACCACCCTGACTTCACTCCTGGAACTACGTAGCGCTAAATTTTGTGCGTTGTTATGTAGACCACTTATAAAGCTTCTGAACTGCGATTAATCTTATGTGAACTGAAGTGATTTTGGGTGGTTTTCTTCCAGACTGGTGTAGAGTACACTTCAAATGCGAAACAGTATCCTGCAGTTGTCGTCCTTCAAATTCCTGGCTGAGCCACGAAGTTGAACGTATTGCCATAATTAATACATTAGTCCTTGCACTATTTTCCATTTTATTTCTCGGTACTTCGCTCTGTATGGGAAATCTAGATCCAACGTAACGTCTAGATATTTGAGAGACATCACAATGGTCTAAGATGACTCCTCTAATTCAACACTTACATGTCGTCTTGCCTCGTACCTCCTTACGAGTACCCGACGTAAAAAAAATCAGTACCCGTAGCCATTAATGGTATCCCATATTTACACAAGCTGAGCACGCGCCTACCATCAGGTGGGGAATAGCGAAACGTGACGTACCGTTTCGTCGCTTTGTTCTGTATGCAGATAGCACGCAGGTACCAACACCTTGCACGCGGCGCACACGTACGAGGTCAGCACGTGTCCTGACTGACGCCAAAGTACTTTATTTTTTTATGTTGTCAATACCATCACATACAGCGAAATAAAGCAATGGCTAAGGTACTGCACTCGTGTCTGGGAGCTTTAGGGATCCACTCGTTCAGATTAATGTTTAAAGAGGTCTCCCAAAGTCACTAAATATCATGGGCGCTTCTTTCCGCTACCGTTCTCAAAGCGAAAATTGCTTCGACTCTATTGATCTAGGCATTGACGAGATGTGAAGCTACCATCATCTTTTTTAACTTCCGATTTTGTTGTGACACTTGTTTGTCAGCAGGCGCAATAACGAATTGTTGAATTGAGATTTTGAATCAGCTGTTTCCATGGGTTGACGAAATGTGAGTCCTTCATAGGCTCTTCAATAAAATATAGGACGGTTGTTCCTTTCAACAAACCTCTAGGATACACAGCTGACAGGTTTCCGGAATTTTTCTTGTGTAAGTATTCAAAGGTGTGCTGCCGCCTAGGGCATGGGCGCACGAGCACATGTCGGAATACATCTTGATTAGTCAACGAAATAAATACTGCTGTGCGCCTCGGAAATATATGCATGTAGCACAGTAACGCTGAGATTTTCCTTCGTTTTTTGTCCCATTAGCATTTCTGGAAAGTCCACATGCCAACTTGATAGTTAACAGATGCGAATCTAAAACAGTGTCGTAATACAGACCTTATACATTAACATGTAACTTACCACGTGTGACTGCATTAATCTATTAGGCAGTATACCGCGATAACGTCGCCGTATGATCTGACTCAACAAAGTGACGTTCACTTACATGAACATAACAAACGTAACAGCAATGCCGGATTTAATTAAATTACATTCCATAATTCTTGTTTCATTTTTGTTAGTATTCAACTTGTAACTTCATCCATTCCGTTTGACATATCTTCCGAATCCTTTATCGTCTCTGACAAAATTACAATCTCATCGGCAAAGCTCGAAGTTTATGAAACTTCCTGAAAGATTAAAACTATGTGCCGAAACGAGACTCGAACTCGGGATAAAGAGGAGATAGTACTTTCGGTATCGTGTGAAAGTAAATTTTAGCCTCTTCCTCAACTCACAATTCTAGATTTATTTTTACCGTACTAGGATTTACATGAGATATAATGGCAAAAGTCTGTGGGTAAGAGGTACACAATATGTGTATATTCACTGTATACTTTTATTTGGAAAACACACACTGTTTGACAATTCCCACATTACTTCGATATCCTAACGTACGTCAAGAACTATTTTTCAAGAAATACAAGTCCTTGAAGAAGGAAATAAAATAGCTTTTGGTTCTAATTTTATTTACTCACAAGAAACTGGCAGTTTCAAGAACGCAAAAAAGTATAGTGAAACTGGCAGTTTCAAGAAACGCAAAAAAGTATAGTCGGGACAACCATAGCTGCGAATATACATGTTGGCTGAAGCGGTTTTCTAATTTCCAAGGTTCAATTAAAGTAATTTATCACAGCATGTCCTAAGCACAACGATTCTCGATATCGTTGGCAGAATCTAGATGCCTACGGAAACTGCCAGATGATACTGGAACACATTAAGCATAAGAACACTGTGTACAGCACATATACCGCCTCGTTCACAGTGTGTGTTCCACAGTTATTAACAGGTGCGGCGGCTAGAAGTATGCCTGCTCTGGTTATGAAAGTGAGCAAATTGAGAGTTACGTAACGGCTATGACCCGTGTTTAAAGTGGAACAAATCTGATTCTAGTCTGACATCTGGAGCTCTCTGGAGAACGGAGGAAACAAGCTGCCTCGCGTCGCCATCTGTGAACAACTATCTGATTCACCGTTGTATGAATACAAGCAAAACACCTGTTGAATACTGCGATCGCCACTGTGACGACAGACAGCAAGTAACTGTGCCCAGCAGTTCCTCTGACGGTGGAGAAATACTCCCTCTAAGACGTCCATCTTGCACTCATGAGGTACGAAAGAGAGACATGTCGCACTCAATTGCATACGTCTAGCGCCGGCTGAAGACGTTCTTAAAACAGTATAGCATGGAGTATCTTTCCTAAAGACACCAAAACGGATAAATGATGGCATTACGTCACTTGCAACAATCATGTGAAATATAAATACCAAATGTCAACACAATCATCTGGGATTATACTACGAGAAATACGGGAGGGTGCTGGTTATTGCATCAAGCTAACTACTTCTGGGAAGCTGACGGTGGAGTGTAACACGTCCAATGGAAGTCGAGAAAAGGAACACGTCAGCCATTTTAACCGAGATCTTAGGTGAAAAGTTGGAAAGTTAACAGTTCATTGTCCCGTCGACATCAAAGTCAGTCTACGATCAGGTACTAGTTCAGTTAGCCAACAACACGAAAGAAAATTGGCTGCGGTTTTGTTTACGAACGAATCCAGCATTCGTTTTGAGTGTTGTACGGAAACAGTGGGAAGGACTAATGGACGGCGAACAGAAGTCCACCGCACCATCTCGCTTTGTGGGCAGTTCGGCTGATCAGGACAAATGTGCCATAGCTCAAGCCAAACAAAGGATTTAAAGTGGACATGGATAAGACAACAAACACATGAAGCAAACAAGCGAAGTACGCCACATCTCATAAATTGATCGAGATTGTCAGTGACAAGGTATTATTCAGACTGAACAACTTAATCCTTTGGTACAACTTTCTATGGGCAAAAGAATAAAAGAAAAACTCAATAACATGTTATCACTCTGACGCGAAATACTCGAAATTTTCGGGTATTTAAAATTGTTCGAAGTCTATAGTCAATTGACCAAACAGTAACATTAGAACTGTGTGCCACACACAGAACACGGATTTTCCTCTTGCGCGAAGAACGCGCTATCATCCGGACTATACGAGGCGCTGTTCGCAGCCGAACTCGCATTAGCAAGCCATCAGCGCTTTATTTCTCCAGCTCTCCGATGCTATGATTGTATTCCTTCTAGAAGAAAGAACTGGACCGAACCGAGCGTTGCCTCCGGCACTGAAACTTTGGCTCACTAATGAAGGGTTCGCTGACAACCACTGCGTCCTAGAACAGTAATACAGATGGTTTGCCTCCTTGAGCTGATTGCACGCGGTAAGACACAGATGACTCCACTTTTGCCCGATGTGACGTCATTAAAATTTTTTAATAACGCCAGATTCTAGCGACTTTGTGTTTGTGTGTTAGTCTCGGTTTATGTACACTACTGGCCATTAAAATTGCTACACCAAGAAGAAATGCAGATGATAAACCGGTATTCATTGGACAAATATATTATACTAGAACTGACATGTGATTGCATTTTCACGCAATTTGGGTGCATAAATCCTGAGAAATCAGTACCCAGAACAACCACCTCTGGCCGTAATAACGGCCTTGATACGCCTGGACATTGAATCAAACAGAGCTTGGATGGCGTGTACAGGTACAGCTGCCCATGCAGCGTCAACACGATACCACAGTTCATCAAGAGTAGTGACTGGTGAATTCTGACAAGCCAGTTGCTCGGCCACCATTGACCAGACGTTTTCAATTGGTGAGAGATCTGGAGAATGTGCTGGTCAGGGCAGCAGTCGAACATTTTTATGTATCGACTGTCATTTTTATTTGTAGTTCACTGTTACTATTTGAGATTACATATTGTCATTTGAAGACAGTGAGTGGAGCTGTGGACGCTTGAAAATGGAGTGCCAAGTGGAGAAATCTGATCATTTTCGACACATTCTTCTGTTTGAGTTCAAGAGAGGAGTGACAACAGTGGAGGCACCCAGAAACATTTCCGCCGTGTATGGGGATAATGTCACTGGGCAGAGCACGGCAAGAAAGTGGTACTCTTGTTTTAAGGAGGATCTTTTTAACATTAATGACTCTCCACATTCATGAACACCTTTAGGGTTTGATGAGGATCGTTTAAACATATAAACCATAATGACATAAGTCAGTGTACTGGGGCACTGACAAATGTGATGAACTGTGATCATTAGATGAACTGTGATCATTAGACCATCGTGTGACATTTGCATGCAATGGGGACGGTTCAAAAATCAGTTGTAAATGTGCCGCATGCTATACGCCCAAATCAGAAAAATCTGTGGGTGGCTACGTATGTATCTCTGCTTGCTCATCAAATGGCTCGTGAACAACACCGACCATTCCTATCCTGTATCGTTACTTGTAACAAGAAATGGTGACTTTATGCTAACATAAGGAAAGGAAAGGAACGGTTGAGTCCAAACAAAGCAACTCCCCGCACAAAGGACCGTGCGCATCCACAAATTATAATGTTTATCCTTCTGTTGGAATAGCGACAGTGTGATGGGCTACGAATCGCTTACCCGAGTTATAACCATCACTGCTGACATTTATTGTCAACATGTCAACAACTGAGCCGTCTTGCAGACGCAGTCCAATAAGAACGACCAGCAAGACTGCGTGAAGTGGTGGTACTCTACTGTAGTGCCCGCCCGCATTCCGCTAACTGACAAGAAACACTACACAGGAGTGGGGTTGAGAAGCCATCCCGCACCCGCCTTATTCAACTGATCTTGCGCCCTCAAATTTTTCAGCTTTTCCACTTTCTATCGAACAACCTTCAAGGATCTTCCTTTCCGGATGAAAATGCGCCTAGAACATGGCTCGACGTGTTCTTCGCCTCGCGCGCGATTTCTATAGTCGTGGAATCGACAAGTTACCCTGGCGTGGCAGACTGTTGTAAATAGTGAAGGAGAACATAGAGAATATGTTATTGACGACTAAAACCTCTATTATGAGTTTCTGTTGTGTTTACTGAACTTATGGAAAAACACTACGAAGTTATGCACCAGTCCAATAGTTCCTCAGCGTAGCTATCAGGAAGGCAGACGCCGTTTATATATGCCACGGACAGTTCTCGGATACAGAGCGCCTGAAGATAGATCTAATGCTTAAAAATCGTGGGAGACAATTACTTTTCTCGAATATAGTAGTGTGTGAGGAAAGTATATGTTTATGACTGTTAATAATCACACCGAACAAAAAAATAAATAATTCCGGCAGATGTCACGATAGTCCCGTGTTACTCCACCTCTAGGCTCGATACAAGCCCCAATGCAGCAAGGAAGAGAACCCACAAGTTTCTTCAGGTACGTTATATGTAACTGAAGTAAATCAAGCCGGCCGCAGTGGCCAAGCGGCTCTGGGCGCTTCAGTCTGGAACCACGCGACCGCTACGGTTGTAGGTTCGAATCCTGCCTCGGGCATGGATGTGTGTGATGTCCTTAGGTTAGTTAGGTTTAAGTAATTCTAAGTTCTAGGGGACTGATGACCTCAGATGTTAAGTCCCATAGTTCTCAGAGCCATTTTGAAGTAAATCGTTAACGATTAGATCCTGAATAACTGACAAATTTCGGAGATGCTGATTGCCACGTGTTTCACTCGCTGTTCCAAACAGTCTACATATTGATACAGGGTTAAATCGTGTGATTTAATAGGTGCGATAGGGCGTCTGGCCAGGAACATATGCGTGCAGCCCTGTAAACAGGCTGTCGTCACCTTGGAAGATGCTTGTGTCCACAGCAGACTCCTCATGAACATGTAGAAGACAGCGCAACCCTTGATCACCGAGAATTTTGAAATAAACACCCTGCTTCACGTACACGGTAACCAGATTGAGTGGGCCCAAGTCGTGATAAGAAGAGCTCTACCAAAATATCATAGCAATATGACCAATCCGGACCACTCCCTCCACACACTGCGGGTTAAACGTCTCATTGTACTGTCGGTGCACTCGACGCTTTGCGTCATTTGAAAAGAGGCAAAATCGCGACTTGTCGGATCACACTACAAGTCTCCAATCAGTCCAATTTGTATTTTGTGGCCCTTTGAAAACGAGAAGCTTTTTGTGCCACAGTGAGCTATGGCCTTTTGCCAAGTTCCGGCTCCAAATGTCCGTTTCATGCAGTCCCCTTCGCAATAATCGTTCGTGAACTGATTGACGTGGTGCATTCGCTGACTGCAGCAATTCCTGTCTGATTTTAAACTGAGTAGCACTGACAAAGAGTGACACTAGTATCCCGTCCGATCTTTTTACGACTAATGTTCTGACGACGTGTTACGTCACTGGGGTGATACGTCACCGTTTCTTGTAGAGACGTTGGATAGTCCCCGTTGATGCATCAATAAATTGGGCGACTTTATTCACGGTGTGTAAGTGGTCACGGGCCCTTCCGAACACGATTTCCTTTCTGGCATTCTCTCCAGTCTCCACGTGAGCACGTCTTACTGCGCTGAGTCCACACAGCTGACTGGGACAAACATACCACTTCAATGTCATGATCCACGTTAGCAGAGAATGGTCATATGATCGTCTGGTATCACTTCTACATACTCTAAGGCACTCCGAAGCGATCAGTGTGATCTTTTAAGGGGGTTACTAATATCTTTCTCCCGTTGGTTTCCGTAAGATTACACTCCCGTCTGTTCTAAACTTCCGCTTTCTGAAAAATTTGCAGGTTTTTCCCTTCGAATCAGCCATTCTTTTTATACGTACATAAAAATGGGACGTACAGAGCATCCCAAGAGACACAAAAAAGAAACTACCAGGTGAGCTGCAGGTGACTGTCTGTCGATATCAGCCGCTAACAAATAAACCTGGGTCGTAGGACAGGAAATCGCTACTGCCTCGCGGACGTACAAGGTCTCTGCCGTGTAAGAAAAGATCGTGAAACGCCGCTGGAGTCACCGACCTCGCTCCGCCTAGGGACTGCATTATGCAAGCTGTGTGCCTCCTTTCGTTGAGAGAGAGAGAGAGAGAGAGAGAGAGAGAGGATGAATATGTGTTCTGCGCAAACGTGAACGGATTTGCAGAATGGGGGGTGTCTTCCTGCCGAAGTGCGTTTATCGCCGCTACTGGGACTGCGCTACGGTACGTGCTACGAGGCGCTGGCGGCCAGGTATCCACCTCACGTGTCGGGTTCTCGATCACAGAGGCCAAACACGCCTTCGAAGCCAACGATCTCGTGCTCGTTCCAGGTTACCGTGAGCGGGTGCCAAACCACACAACACTGCGCTGACGTGGTGCTAGTATTCGCCGAAGTACATCAAACTTCGAACCATTAGCTTCAGTATAGGTTTAAGTTAGTAAGCCTGAAGTAGGTTATAGCAAGGTATTCAGTACGCTCCGTTGCATATAAAATTACAAATCGATAGTACTTCTCAGGTAGTCAAACGCCAAATTTCACTAAATTCGATATAGTTTTTCACCATTATCATTTCACAGCTTCGTAAAATCTGACCTGCTCCAGTTAAATATTCCAAGTCTGTAGGATACGCGCGCACGGGGGAGCGTACTGCATATATAATTTCGAAACGAATTTTCATCCTCGTCTTGTTGCCTACTTGATATCTTGTTTTGGTATTCTTCCTTTTTCTTAGAGAATAAATGTATTCCTTTCTGGTAACACAATTTCTTACAAAGGTCCTTTCGACGCTGTCCTTTGCTGCATTTAGCAGCCACATCGTATCTTTTGTGAAAATATTTCAGTGATCGGAGTAAACTTTTATCTAACAGTCCCGATCACATAAAATTTAGCTTTGTAAACAGTTTCAACTTATTCCGATCATCATTAGATAGAGATCTATTACAAGGCGATAAATAAATTTTTAAAAACACAAATATGAGCTGTGAGTACGTTCGATGTTTGAAAATGGAAACAATGCGTTACTATGTCATTAACTGCTCACGTAGATGCTTTTAGTATCATCCAAATACCTCGGATTAACATGAGGCTGTGCCATGCTGCCACATGAGGCTGTATCATGCTACCTACTCCTATCTTCAAATTTTCTCTTCTTAGGTCTGCTGCAAACGAGCTCATTCAGCTTTGCACATTCAGAACAATCATCGCCCGATACTTCTGAAAAGCTTTAGATTCAGCCAAGTCAGAACTTGTTGTTTGAGGATGAATATTTCAAGAGGTGATACCTCTCAGAATCATTAACTTCGGAGGCATTAAGTGAAACCATCATCACTTAAGTAACATTGCTTTTCGCACGGCTAACGCCTAAGTAGTCCAGTGCTCTGCGGAATTAAAACTTTCCACGTCCTCAGAACCTGCAATGAAACTTCTGCAATGGCATATACAGTGCTCCCAAATTCTGAACGTAACATATTTATCCAAGAACTTCGTTGCGGTGCTAGTATTAGTCAAACCATTATCTCGATCTAGGAAACTATTATTGCCCACTTCTGTGCCCCACAGAGTCCTGCTTTCATACGCAGAGATCTCGTCCAACGATAATTGCGTTCCAGATTCCAGTTCAGTCACCGCTTATTCTGGCTGTGGCGGCTGTCGAACTTTCCTATATACACGATGCCCTCGAAACAGAGTTCAGTGCGCATGATCAAATGAGAGTGGACAGGAGAAAGGATATTTACCAACATGGTTGCCTCAGCACACACATTTGTAGCATGCAGAGCCTCCTTTCGCACTTACCAATAAACAAACACATCTAGAGTGAAATCTGCCAGGAAGTTTTACACAAACACATCATTTACCGACACCGATCGCCGTAAATGCAGGAATTCACTTATCCTGGATCTCGCAGCGCTATTTTACAAGCACCTTTCATCTAATGCCCATAAACCTTACTCTAAAAAATTCCCTTGATTTGCGCCCCAAATTATTTTCAAAACAGTTACGAGGCTGTCATTCTTCCACAAAAAAAAAATCTCTCTCTCTCTCTCTCTCTCTCTCTCTCTCTCTCTCTCTCTCTCTCTGTGTGTGTGTGTGTGTGTGTGTGTGTGTGTGTGTCACACTATCACGAGCTTTCAATACGTAACACAATATTGTCCAAGTATGCAGGGATGCTTATAGTGCGAACTATTTCATATACTTTTAAGCCCCGATCGTCCCAGAACAGACAGCGTACAGTCTCAGTATTTTAATATGTATCTGCAATTTTCGGACGTCGTTTACATCGATCATCTTCAAGAGAAATGTGACCACGACTGAATTTAGACTTGCATTGCTTACCTGTTGAACGAAACTGTTTCGCAGATAAAATTCACACGATTCGTATAATCCCAATAACAATATTAACCCTAGATGACTAAACCCTTGTAAATTTTGCGATAGCAGTTGATATACATTTTGGACTTAATTTGGTATGTATCTCACGACTGGAGATCTAATAATGGTAATTAAGCAATGCATAACTTGTAAATTATGACTTCCTTTGATTAAATTGTGGAGAAGTAAACTTTACGGTAGTTTAGTAGCAACGTAACCTTTTCCTGCACTTACGAGTTCTAGGGTTAAATTTCGTCGACATCAGCAGCATCTTGAGTCAGGCAGAACAACTTTCTATATCTGTATCTACACTCTGCAAATCACTGTAAAGCGCATGGCAAAGGATACTTCTCACTGTAGATCGTATTAGGGATTCTTCCCGTTCCATTCACTACGGAGTGCAGGAAGAATGATTATTTAAAATGCCCGTGTGCGCACTGTAATTAGTCTAATTTTGTCTCCGCGGTGCCTGCGGGAGCAAAACGTACGAGAGGTAATCAAAGTTTTAATCATCATCTCGAAGAAATAAAATAGCATTGCAACTTCTTTGTTTGTTTGTACCTGTCTGCAGTCGTGGTACACAATGAAATCCCCGCAACACACTTTAGCAGCACACCGCTAAAGAAGCCAAAACGAACTGTCAAAGGCACTTCTCCACTTTATCAATGGGCTGTGCCACTTTGTTTCGGCGCTAGTAGCGCCGGGCTACGCTACTGTGGTGCTGGAATTTCAACACCGCGAATGCAGACACCTACCTATAAACAAATAAAAAATTCATTACGTGACGATTTTTCGATGTGATAATTGAAACCTGGTCACTACCCGTCATAGGGGACTGTAGTATATTCCTAGCTTCCTCACTTGGAACGTGTTCTCGGAACTTTGTTAGCAGGCTTTCGCGGGGTAGTTGCCTCCTATATACACGTGAGTGCCAGCCTAGTTTCTTTTTTAAGCATCTCCGTCGCGCCTTCGAATGGCTCCATCAAATCTGTGACTCTTAGTGCTGCCGTTCTATCTACATGTACACAGAAAAGGTTCTTAAGCAGTGTCCTTTGTCGACTGCTTATTCTCAATATCCCGCCAATGAAATGAAGTCTGCCACCTACGTTACCTACTTTAGAACTCTGACAATTTGCACTGGCTCGTTTGCAGAACAATGGCATATTTTTTCGGACGTATGCAACACTGAGTTACACACTCCGCCTTCTCTCTCTCTCTCTCTCTCTCTCTCTCTCTCTCTCTCTCTCCCTCTCTCTCTATCACACACACACACACACACACACACACACACACACACACACACAAAAGCACCAGTCATCTGAATTGGTACGGAAATCAAAATTGGTTACGGATTTACTGAAGAAACAATTACAGAACTCACCTGAAATACATAAGAAAACCACAGAACACCTATGGCCCGACAGAGATACAAACGTCCGAATACGACTTCAGCGTCTTAACCACTGTGCCACCTCATTCTGAATAGATGCCGGAGACCCAATTAAAATGAAATGGAAAGAAAAACGAGGTTTAGAGTCTATAATCATCTCTACAAGTCATAATCCTGTGGACAAGTCAATTTTCCGGAGCTCCATACGTGAATGGGGCGGGAAGACGCCCTAATAACTGGAACAATGGGAAGTACACTCTGCCACACAATTGCGTGGTTTGCAGATTATGGATGTAGACGTCACTGTCATTACAGGCACAATAAAAGTTTTACTTGGCTAAGAGCAGACCACGATATCGCTCGATAGCTATTAGGGGATTCGCCTTAATCGATCTCTAGAGAATACAAGAAACCAAAATCTGGATGGTCGGAGTTCAGAAAGTGTGCCGACCAAGCTCAAAGACGGAGGAAATACTAGATAAGTGAGTAGCCGACTAAGTGCATTCCTACAGGGTGTGAGCACGCACAACGATAAATGACGCAACCGACAACGCTTAAAGGGAAAGGAGCCTATATTGTCGGGGTCAGTTTGAGCATTGCGGCGCTTGCAGAACATGTTAGCCGCCAGAGCGGAATGTAACCTCGGACAGTCCGTAATACGAGAGCATGCTGTAGTAAGAGCCGCAGGCAGATACGGCACGCTGTCTGCCAGAAGCAAATCGCTTCACGGCCGCTCATATCGCCGCATGTCTTCTTATAACCCGTATAAATCGCATCACAGATCTGCAAGGTTTTCTTCAATGACTGACGACATGTAATATTACAACGTGTTTCTATTTCCGTATCTACATTACAATATTACTGTTCGTCACATGGAGATTTCTTTGCGAAATACAGCTCCCAGTTGAAGCGCATTTCCGTTTACACAGGACTGGAACTAATCCTTTCGGCTCTGTCTTAACCCGAACGTCCCGACGAATGACATGCACACTGGGGTTGTGCTTCGCAGTGCAACCAAATTTATATTTACAGAGAGCCACACAAGAACTCAACATAACTTACAAGAAATTGTTGTGGCAGTTTAATTCATACTGGTTTGTGACACTTTTGTTGTAAAAACGGTAACATCTCATACCATGTTCCCATGGTGTGTGTACAGTAACAACAGTCTGGTCTTAGCTTTAACATACAAACATGGTCGAACGAATATACTATATTCTCTACATGGCAATTTTTTGTGCTGTAGCACAACGAAGTTGCCCCTAAAACGTTGAGGAAAGTGGGGTGCAATCCCGTGATGTTAAAACAACATAAAGCTGCCCTCACAACACGTACACTAGTTGTTTTACTTGAGACAGTCCCTTCTACAGTATAATGTAGACTCCAAACCACGGAGCGACTTGGAATTTTCGCATCTCTATATAAATCTTTGCAGAGGGTCAAGCTGCACCAAGTGCAAAAAAAGTACATGCAAGTGGCAACTGAGGATTGAACCCCGAAGCTTTGGGCTTGTAATCTGACACCTACTTTTTCCGGTAATTTATTTAAATATCTATAAACAAGTTACAAACCTACGTCTTTTTCTTTAAACACGTTGATTGGTTCAGCAAGTTAAGTGCTGTGAACAAAGAAGTTAAAATTTAAATCACGGACGAACATTAGGTGATGAGTAAAATGAAGAAAAACTGCACTTACGAGAACAATTTAACAATAGCACCGGAAAAATAGAAATCTGTCACAAACGAACAAATTGTACCATTCTATTGTACCATTCATATTACGGTACTACGAAACTTTAAAAACTACATGCACATCACACGGATTATCTACGACGCATCATCTGACGAGTGTGAGTTGCTTATCTCTTATTAGTCGGATAACATCGCCGAACATACAGTTAAATTTTACGGCTAGAGTTCATTTCAATATGCTGTGATGTTTCACGGCCACGTAAAGATGCGATTCCAATGTGGCGACACGAGCCGCGCAGCGATATCCGTGCTCCTGTCCAACTGCACTCCTTTAATGTGGCCGAACGCAACCCTTTCCAAAAATGGCGCGCCTGCTGTAGAATGACGGCAGACACACCAAAGCGGCGCGCGACTACATTTAGTTGCATAATGGTGAACCACTGGGCAGACGCACGGAAACGGCCGCCCTTGTAACGTCGCACTGGAATCGCACATTTACAATTTGCACCTATTGAAACTTTTGGTTCGAAAAGAATTGCATCGTTTTTTCCCGGTCATGGAAAAAAAAGTTTCACTCTGAAACATACTTGTTCCACACACAATACGTGGTAAACCCGAACTGCACCAAAAAACTTCGGAGGCTGTTCTGGAATATTTTCTTCGTATTTGGATACAACAGACCTGTGGTTTGCGGTGACTCGTTACAGTGTAATTGCTTCTGTCTGATTTCATACCACCAACCTGTACAGCACTGAAAAATCTGAAGAACAATAATAATGTCGACATCATATGCCGTGTGTCTTGTTTGGAAACAAACTTGTTTCATTCACACCCCGAAGTTGCTGTTGACAACTGCCGGCCCGAGTGGCCGAGCGGTTCTAGGCGTTACAGTCTGGAACCGCTCGACCGCTACGGTCGCAGGTTCGAATCCTGCCTTGCCGGCCGGTGTGGCCGTGCGGTTCTAGGCGCTTCAGTCTGGAACCGCGTGACCGCTACGGTCGCAGGTTCCAATCCTGCCTCGGGCATGGATGTGTGTGATGTCCTTAGGTTAGTTAGGTTTAAGTAGTTCTAAGTTCTAGGGGGCTGATGACCTCAGATGTGGTGCTCAGAAGCATTTGAAACTATTTTGTTGACAACTCTGGTCTCCAGCTTACCTTTAGTACTGCTCTGTCCTGTCTCGGGCTTGTTCTTCCGGCAGCGCGTTAACAGTAGTAGACAGCAGTACCGATAGGTTTACTAAAAAAAGAGTCGACCGATATCCAATTTGAGTATGCTGTGAAACGACCGTCACCACGGTGCTATTTGGAACTGTTCCCGCAGCATCACAATACCTTTGCACCTGTAAATTGCACTGTGTTTTGTGTTGAACGTTTTGGTGATTTCATATTACAGAATTTCTCACTGCAGGGAACGTATTTTTCCAGAAACAAAGGTAATTTAGCGTAAGGTACCGAAAAAATAATAATTACACCGGAGTCTACTACGATTTCGTTACACCAAAAAAATACTCGGGCCCAGCCAACCAAAAGCACTTCACTCAACTGATGCCGCTAGGGCCAGGCGAGGTGCGGCGCGTGTTAGGTGTGCACAGACGGGAGTCACGTCTCCCGTGCCTCAGCAGGGAGCTGTCCGCTCAGCCAGATTTAACGCGAGCGCCGCGCCTGGGAGAAAGGCAGCCAGCGGCCCTCGCGATCTCTGGTGCCTGGACGGCCTTGCTCCGCGCCCAGATGGTGCCGCTACTCAAACGGCCGTCCAGTGCACACACAATATTTATGGCTGACTCGCGGAGGAGAGAATCGACGCAACCACTATTACACATTCCATCATTCAGACCATAGCAAGGACAACGGCACCCCGCCGCAAAACCTGTAGATTTTGGACGGATCTACTGTAACTCTTGTTAACGGCCCTCATCTAATGCAAAGAGCAAGAAGCTATTTGGACCGTAAATGATATGTACAAACAGGTATACTTCCAGTGTAAAAGTTGTTGACTCAATATCAAGCTGGGGGAAATGGTACATGTACACCAAAAGCTCTACATCATCACCATACTGTGGGTTGCGGTATATATACAATGATGTACAAAACTAAAGGACGAAAGTCACTCAAGTTATGTGTCGCTGCCAAGTAACACAGATCGACGAAACTCCGCCCATACATAGAAAGAACTGCTGCAGTGTAGTACAGAAGATCACTGAAAGACATACATTATGAGCCGAATAGAAATGAAACTTTTATTCAAAGACAATAATTACTCTGAGGTTAACACGATTCATGATAGTGCCCTGGGCATCAGAAAAGGCGAAACATGATTCTTCATAGGGTGCTTGATCATGTCGGACGGCAATGCATGCTCTGCAACCTGCTCCCACGTTAGCCACGAGGTTGCTAACGAGTTGCTCCACCAGCGGGGTTGACAATATTCTGAATGGTCGTCGGTACTTGTCGACATGTTGCAATACGTCTCCCCAAAGCATCGCACACGTGCGCTATGGGACTTAAGTCAGGGAAACGGGCAGGCCAGTCTACTTGCCGAGTATCGTCTTCCAAGACTATCTTCACCTGCGTTTTTCGATGCGGTCGCGCATTCTCACTCATAAAAATGAAGTCACTTTCAAATGCACCCCTCAGAAGATGCACCCGGTTCAAATGGCTCTGAGCACTATGAGACTTAACATCTGAGGACATCAGTCCCCTAGAGCTTATAACTACTTAAACCTAGCTAACCCGCCGGCCGCGGCGGCAGTGCGGTTCTAGGCGCTGCAGTCTGGAACCGCGGGACTGCTACGGTCGCAAGTTCGAATCCTGCCTCGGGCATGGATGTGTGTGATGTTTTTAGGTTAGTTAGGTTTACGTAGTTCTAAGTTCTAGGGGACTGATGACCTAAGATGTTAAGTCCCATAACGCTCAGAGCCATTTTTGAACCTAGCTAACCTAAGGACAGGACATACATCCATGACCGAGGCAGGATTCGAACCTGCGACCGTAGCGGTCATTGCGACTGTAGCGCCGTTCTAGGCAGATGCACACGGGAAAGGACTACAGTGTCACAATAACACTGACCGGTGTGTGTACCGCGTTCAAAGATTTGGACATCAGTAACCCATGTAACGTTATGCCTCCCCATAAAGTAACACTTGGCCCACCACAACGATAATGTTCGACAATGATGGACCTACCCTCATATGGCGAGTGACGGGAACCACGTTATGCACCCAGAAACATCGTCCAACATAGGTTTACGTGGTCCAAGACTTACAGTATGGGGAGACATAGCGCTGCATGAGCAATCTGACCTCAGTCTTACAACATGGTACACTCACCGGTCAACAATATTGCGACACTATACTCCTTGGCGACCGCGTCGAACAGCGCAGATAGAGGGACTCTTCGAACGAGAGGATATTCGGTGAGTGGACTGCTCTGCCCAACTTATATCACGTCGAGCATGTGTGGGATACGTTGGAGATACGTACTGCAGCACCTCCACATGAAACAACGACCATTCAGCGGTTGTCAGCCGCGCTGGAGGGGGAATGGTAGGCCTTACCACAACTAACTTTGTAGCCAGTATGGGGCGACATCGCAGAGCACGCACTGCTATCCGTGGTAATCTCTCACCCTATTAAGCCGCATGTCCCGCATTTTATAATGTCCAGAGCACCAACATGAATCGTGGTGGCTTCAGAGTAACAACTGACTTTGTATAGAAGTGTCATTTCTGTTTATCTCTCTGCGTATTTCTTTCAATTACCTTCTGTAATACACTACAGTAATTCTGTCTATATATGGACCCAGTTTTATCTAATTTTGTTATTTGGCAGTGACACATCACTCCAAAGTTACTTTCGTTGCCGCGGGGGTAGCCCCACGGTTTCGAGCTTCTTGTCACGGTTCGCGGCGCTCCCCCCGTTGAGGTTCGAATCCTCCCTCGGGCATGGGTGTGTGCATTGTCGTTAGTTTAAGTTAGATTAAGTAGTGTGTAAGCTTAGGGACCGATGACCTCAGCAGTTTGGTCCCATAAGACCTTACCACAAATATCCAATTTTTACTTTCGTCCGTAAGTTTCAATATAGATGCTGCTGGAAACACCTACCAAAATGTGAGCCAGAAAAATAAGAAACAAAGTGCGATCCCTCAGTAAGAAAACTGAGCTACTTAAGAGACCGGTAAAACTCCACAGTTAAAGGCGGACAAAGAATGACAGTGGATAGGGCGGCATTTAATGGATATCTAATCTTTGGACTAGGTCAGTTCCGCCTCCGTTTTTGTCTACGGCAGACGTGTTTTACGATGTGCCTTTCGGAGCCTATCGCAAACACTGGGCTCGTGTAGGGACTACGTTGACACGGTTGTCTTCCACATGCAGATTACATGCGTACTATATGGTAATAAGGTATATCTACATGTACGAGGGCAGTTCAATAGGTAATGCAACACATTTTTTTTCTGAAACAGGGGTTGTTTTATTCAGATTGAAATACACCAGGTTATTCCCCAATCTTTTAGCTACACAACACTATTTTTCAACGTAATCTCCATTCAATGCTACGGCCTTACGCCACCTTGAAATGAGGGCCTGTATGCCTGCACGGTACCATTCCACTGGTCGATGTCGGAGCCAACGTCGTACTGCATCAATAACTTCTTCATCATCCGCGTAGTGCCTCCCACGGATTGCGTCCTTCATTGGACCAAACATACGGAATTCCGACGGTGCGAGATCGGGGCTGTAGGGTGCATGAGGAAGAACAGTCCACTGAAGTTTTGTGAGCTCCTCTCGGGTGCGAAGACTTGTGTGAGGTCTTGCGTTGTCATGAAGAAGGAGAAGTTCGTTCAGATTTTTGTGCCTACGAACACGCTGAAGTCGTTTCTTCAATTTCTGAAGAGTAGCACAATACACTTCAGAGTTGATCGTTTGACCATGGGTAAGGACATCGAACAGAATAACCCCTTCAGCGTCCCAGAAGACTGTAACCATGACTTTACCGGCTGAGGGTATGGCTTTAAACTTTTTCTTGGTAGGGGAGTGGGTGTGGCGCCACTCCATTGATTGCCGTTTTGTTTCAGGTTCGAAGTGATGAACCCATGTTTCATCGCCTGTAACAATCTTTGACAAGAAATTGTCACCTTCAGCCACATGACGAGCAAGCAATTCCGCACAGATGGTTCTCCTTTGCTCTTTATGGTGTTCGGTTAGACAACGAGGGACCCAGCGGGAACAAACCTTTGAATATCCCAACTGGTGAACAATTGTGACAGCACTACCAACAGAGATGTCAAGTTGAGCACTGAGTTGTTTGATGGTGATCCGTCGATCATCTCGAACGAGTGTGTTCGCACGCTCCGCCATTGCAGGAGTCACAGCTGTGCACGGCCGGCCCGCACGCGGGAGATTAGACAGTATTGCTTGACCTTGTGGCGATGATGACACACGCTTTGCCCAACGACTCACCGTGCTTTTGTCCACTGCCAGATCACCGTAGACATTCTGCAAGCGCCTATGAATATCTGAGATGCCCTAGTTTTCCGCCAAAAGAAACTCGATCACTGCCCGTTGTTTGCAACGCACATCCGTTACAGACGCCATTTTAACAGCTCCGTACAGCGCTGCCACCTGTCGGAAGTCAATGAAACTATACGAGACGAAGCGGGAATGTTTGAAAATATTCCACAAGAAATTTCCGGTTTTTTCAACCAAAATTGGCCGAGAAAAAAAATGTGTTGCATTACTTATTCAACTGCCCTCGTACATTCACGCTTAACTACTTTGCAGAGGGTTCAAGGAATCACTTTCAGACTATTTCTCGACCGTTTCACATTTGAATAACACGCAGGAAAAATCGTGCGAGCTCAAATTTATATTAATTTGTTAAGATCATTTCTCCCTAAGTAGGTGGGATTCAACAAAACATTTTCACCTTGGGAGGAGATAACTGATGATTGAAATTTCGTGAAAAGAACACACCGCAACGAAAAACGCCTTTGTTTTAATGACTGCCATCCCAATTCGCGGATCATATCCGTAATATTCTCTCCCCTGTTCGCAATAATACAAAACGAGCTGCCCTTCTTTGAATTTGCTCGGTCAATTCTACATGGTAAGGATCCAATACCGCGCTGAAAGACTCCCGAAGAGCAGGTAGGCAGTGCGGACAGTCTCTGTAGTAGATTTGTTGCATCTTGTAAGTTTTCTGCCAATAAAACGCAGTCCTTGGTTCGCCTTTCCCACAACATTACCTACGTGATCGTTGTAATTCAGTTGTTCATAATCGTAATCCCTAGCGAGCAAGCCCTGGTCTAGGGGTAGCGTTTTTGACGTAATCAAAATGTCCTGGGTCCCGATTTCGAACTCAGTCACTGCTATATAAATAAAGACGTTGGTTGGTTTTTTTTTTGGGGGGGGGGGGGGGGCGCACGCAGCGGGGTTATCGGTCCCATCGGATTAGGGAAGGATGGGGAAGGAAATCTGACGCGCCCTTTCACAGTAACCACCGAGGCATTTGCCTGAAGCGATTTAGGGAAGTCATGGAAAACCTAAAAAGGATGCCGGACGTGGGTCTGAACCATCGTCTTCCCTCATGCGAGTCCAGTGTGCTAACCACTGCGTCACCTCACTCGGTAAAAATATAGATGTAAAAGTTCGTTTGTTCAAAATCGTATATCTCCGAAAGTTCTGCAGCGATTGCTTTGAAATTTTGACAACTTTGCGTGTTTTTATTTACCCATTTTTATATATATATCATAAATAAATACGTAATACACAAAGGGGAGACTTCATTACAAAAATCTCGAAATATTGTTGACCGATTCACTTTAAATTTTTGCACAATACTCTAATGAGCATTCAGGCAGACATAGGCTACATATTTTTAACATATCTATATTAGTGAAACGTTGTTCGCAAACGGAAAGTCGTATTTATGGCTTATCGGCTTATAATTAGAAATTAGAGCACTACTGCACAATCTGAAAACGGAGTAACAATAATCAAAGATCAAGGTCAGAAAGGGGTGGGAGGAAGAGAAGATGGACAGAGGGGTGGGAGGAAATGGAGACAGAAAGCAGAAAGGAGGAGACCGACATTGAGAGGGAGCAGGAGAAGATGGAGGGGGGAGGGGGGGACGAGGAAAGTGACACAGAAAAGGTGTAGGAGGTGAGGACAGAGAGAGTGAGGGGGCAAGAGAGGAGAGAGAGAGAGAGAGAGAGAGAGAGAGAGAGAGAGAGAGAGAGAGAGAGAGAGAGAGAGGGGGGGGGGGGGGGAAGGGGAGGAAATTGACAAAGATAGGGGGGAAGGAAGAGGTAAACAGAGACGGGGGGAGAAGGAGGTTAGGAATTATATCTAGTTCTCATGTATTTTAAAACGTGTACTTTCTTTTTCATTTAACCAAAATGAGCCACAGCAATTTAAAAAATCATCAGCAATGGCGACCGAAGATTTCCCACATAGCCGTCAATTTCCTTCTGCCAACGGCCTTGTCATTGAGGAGAGGACAGAGGGTTAGGGCACCCTGTTGCCCTTAGGGGTGGGAAACTGCCCCCAAAAGTCGGATGAATCAGCAATGATCAACAACATGAAGATGCAGAAGGCAACAGAAATCACTGCACTAAACACACATTCTTCCTTCCACACGACACACAGCCGTTAGCTGACAAAAGATACCGAATTAGTGCCCCATTTAGATCTCTGGGAGAGGACTGCCAAGGAGCTAAGTAACCAAGAGAAAAAGATTGAATAATCAACAAAAGGATAACATTGTAAAGGGTATCTTTCCACAGATCAGAGCGCGGAATGACAGAAGATCGAATGTTGTGGAAAAACCATAAAGTCTGAGAAGGTAAATGTAAAGGCTCAGTCTAGGTACGGTGGAAACAGTGAAGTGGAGTGGATGGAGTGGAGTGGAATGGAAAGAATATAAGGGTTTCTCGTCAGACTAACAGGCCTATGGGGTAACATCGGCTGCAGCAGAAAATGTTGTACCGGACAGAGGATTCGTGGTAGATAGGAAGACAGGGCAGAAAATGATTTACTGTGAACGGTTCAGTAGTAGGGTTGTTCCAGTCAGATTCGAAAACAGAAAAAGCCACCAACAGTAATTCAGACATATACGCTGACATCGCAAGCAGAAGATGAAGAGACGAAGTACATGATGATGTTGAATGGGTAATTCAGTATCTGAAGGGAGATGAAAATCTGACGATAATGTGGCGTGGGAAGGAATAGAAGACAGAGTTACGAGATAAATGGTTCAAATGGCTCTGAGCACTATGGGACTTAACTTCTGAGGTCATCAGTCCCCTAGAACTTAAAACTACTTAAACCTAACTAACCTAAGAACATCACACACATCCATACCCGAGGCAGGATTCGAACCTGCGATCGCAGTGAAAGTCAAGGAGAATTACAGGACGTGTTTAATGGCACGAACAGTCTAATAACTACAGAAATAGATTTAGGGTAAACCGAAGGAAGACGACAGTAATAAGGAGTAGAAAAAATATTAGGAAAAAAAATTAAGATCAAAATTGGTGATCAAAAAGTAGATGATGTCTAGAACACAGTATTGAATGGAAGTGAATAATCGACTGGTGTAACACCAGGAGGAAGAGAAGGAGAAGGAGAAGGAGAAGGAGAAGAAGAAGAAGAGAATCGAAGTATCTGAGATGGTGTGCTATAGAAGGATGTTGCAAATTAGGTAGATTGACTGATACGATAAGAAATGGGGAGGTTCTCCGTAGGTTCAGTGGAGAAAGGAACACATCGAAAACAGTGACAAGAAGACGGGATGGGATAAGATGATAGGACATCGATTGAGATATCAGGGAAAGGAGAGGAAACTGCAGAGGGTAAAAACTAAAGGAGAAAACGCAGAGATTGGAATGCATCCAACAAAGAGCTGAAGGCGTAGGGCGCGAGAGCTACTCTGAGATGAAGATGTTAGCACAAGACAGGAAATGTGGCAGGCCGCGCCAAATCGGTAAGAAAACTCATGATCCGAAGAAAAGATCTTTAGCTGAACTGGCAAGTTTTAAATTTGTCTGATTTATTGTGTATTCGCTCACCAGGAAATCTTAGAACAGAAAAACTATAGTTTTTTTTGTTTTTTCCCATTGTGCTGTTTACCCACAAGTGCGACCTTAAGGTTTACCGCAGCTGTCACGTCGAACTTGACCTTCATTCTACGGCGATTACGTGGACAAGGAGATATGGCAGACAATACAAAGGCGTAACTTCTTGTTTCAGTTTTGTGAATGTACATGGAAATCGACCTTCAGCTTTGATTTATTGAAACTAGTCTTCGGTAGCAATCAAGGTGCTGTAGCCTTGCTTGCGCTCAATTTTTCAGGCTTCAACTCAAATCTATTTGGTGGAGTTACGCGGTCTACAGCGACACAGTTCCGTCCTTGCTAAAGACATTGTCGGGCGAGGCCAGCAGTCTTTGCTCGTGGCAAGAAGGTGACAGAAATTAGGGTTTCGCTAGAGACCAAGGACCCCTCCATTTAATGTCCCGAGGGGGCTTCGTAGCACTGTGACAGGTGCTGGGAAGGGTGTATAATTGCAGGAAATAGGGCGAATTGAAAAGTCGTGATTATTCTGTTGATAATTTCAGATAAGAGCAAGAACTTCTTGCCTGTTACATTGTTGCAATATTCTTCGTTTTCTGGGAGGTATGTACCGTCTATGCATTAACTGAGGGCAGTTCGTTTAGTTGCCACACGCGTTTCGCTTCTTTCTATTTGGGAAGCAGCATCAGTTTCTTCGTTTTAAAGATTGAAAACTAACTAGTTTGTCATCTTTGAAAAACTGCGTGCTGTAATAAGAACGAATACGACTTGACAAATTTCCTCAAGGCAGCACTGCTGTCAAGACAATCGTTTTATGGCGTGCCAAGTTATCAAACTGTGACACTCTTCATTTTGTTCCGCCGAAAACTGGCCTGTTTTCTGCTGCTGTTTATCACCCTACATCGTTTATGTGGGATTACGTTAAATCACCTGGAGAAGGAAGATCACACTTTGACTTAAGTAAAGAATTCGACTCATGAGGTACGTAATCATGCATATACCGAGCAAGATAGTACAGGCGTTAGCACACTGGACTTGAAAGCGAGAGAAACGGCAATCAAATCAGTGTTTTTCGAAATCTCTCATCCGTGAATGCCGTGACGTTACTTCAAAACAGCCGTTACCAAATACCTAGCCATCGCTGTCCAACATAAGCTCGCACTCTGTCTCTAATGACCCCGACATTGTACAAATATACGAACCAGTACTGGTTAATTTAATGAATATAGCGAGTAAATGCGTATAAGGATAGTTGAGCGGTTCAAGTACTAGCTGTGGTGTGGTAGACATCCCCGAAATATCACAGAACCCCTGCGGTCAGAAATCGTCTACACCCTACAAACACTGCCCGTCAGTAATGACCACGCTATCGGCGGGACATTGAACTCGAGACATACTTCTAGACCCTGGGAGTTAAACGTCTCATTGAACAGTCAGTGCATTCTACGCCTCAACACCGTTTTAAGAGGGGCAAAATAGCGATTCGCCTCACCACATTAGACGTCTTCTGCCAGTTAGTGTCCGGTTTGTGTGTTGTTTGGTTCAATGAAGACGTGCAACTTGATATGCCGCCATGAGCAGTGGCTTTTTGCGAGGTGCCCGGCTCCAACTGTCCATTTCACGCTGTTTCCTTCGCAATGTTCGCTCAGAAACTGGTTAAGATGGACTTATATTCACTAACAGCAGCATTTCCTATCTGGTTTGAAAAAGACTGTCTTTGGTAAAGCCTGACAGTCTTGTCCGGTCATGGTCGGCTAGGATCTTTTTACGACCATTGTTCTTATGAAATTACAATGAAATGAACACCCTTAGCTGCTTACAGGCGTTGACATACGTCAACGGGGACAGATAAAAATGTGTGCCCCGACCAGGGCTCGAACCCGGGATCTCCTGCTTACATGGCAGACGCTCTATCCATCTGCGCCACCGAGGACACAGAGGATAGCGCTACTGCAGGGATTTATCTCTGGCACGCCTCCTGCGAAACCCACATTCTCAACGTATTGTCCCGCACTACATTCGTAGTGCCCCCGCCCATTATACTCATTACTCGCGGCGCGTTGCAGATTCCCGTAAGAGTTCGGGCACTGTTTGTGCATTCGCACAGAAGAAGAAGATGGTCAAGTGGCCGGTGAGCGTTAACTATATATTTACTAAGATGGTATCTGTTCTTTCGGACATGTCCGAAAGAACAGATACCATCTTAGGAAATATATTGTTCTTATGCCCTGCTATATATTGCGAGTAGCACACCATTCCTATAGACATGTTGGACGCCCCTGTCGATACACTAAAAAATCGGCCACTTTCATTCATGAGGTTGTCTAGGGTTCCTCAAGAAAGTGTTAGGTCCTCTGCTATTGCCAACAGACTGCCGGAAACAAAAATTAGTGCACCTGGAAAGACGGCGTCAGTTTTGATCCGATGGCAACGTGGGGGTAGTAGATGTATTTATAAGGATTTCAACGTCGCCCGCCAACAAACAGCATAGTGGCATAGCTACCAGAGCGCCATCTGTGTCTACTCTTTAATAGAGAATGCTCACAGCCAGAAGGCTCAGTCTGGCGCAAAGTGTGAAGCAAGCACGCAACCATACCTTGGAAACGCTCCTGTGCTTCCTACAGAAAACTGAACGATTTGAAAGTTATCAAACTGTGGCCTTCCGAGCGGCGGAATTTCCTTTCACGGGCACGCACAGCTTTAACCCGTCTTCCATTCACGCCACAGCTTCGACGTGCACGGATCGACTGGTGCCGTCAGAGGATCATTTGGAAGATGGGATGGCGCTCCGTGGTCTTCAGCGATGAAAGCAGATTCTGCCTGCCCACAGATGATGATCGTTTACGCTTACACATACACATGGCGAACGCCGTCTCGTGGAGTGCATTCGACCGAGACACACTGGCCCCGTCCCAGGCCCTATGGTCTCGGGTACTTTTGGATATAACTCCTGTTCATCATTTTTTCTGGTGGAGACACTAACCAGGGTTCAGTAGGTTCAGAATGTTGTTAGATCAATTTTTTGCCGTTCTTGAAAAAGGAAGGTGCTGTGTTGTTGCAACAGGATAATGTTCGCCACACACTTCCCATGAAACTCAACGTGCTCTGCAAAACGTGCAGCAGTCTCCTTCGCCAGCACGATCTCCGTACTTGGCTCCAATCGAGCACATGTGGTATATGATCATCAACCAATAACTCTTACAGAACTACGTGAACAAGTCGAGCAGGCGTGGCGTAACGTATCCCAGGATGGTATTCGTTATCTGTACATCGACTGGATGCCAGTTTCAGCGCACACGTTGCCGCCCGTGGTGGCTACACCGCGTACTAATATGGGTGTTTCCGCATGGTTGAATACCTGGTACCTCAGAATCGCTTGTGCTGTTGACCTGTAAACACAATCATTTCATGCACTGTTGTAAAAATAAATCTTGAATGAATCGGAAGCCTCTAAAAGGATGTGCTATTTTTTTTTTTTCGGCAGTGCGTACATAAACGATTTAGGAGACAGTATGGCAGCCTTGGGAGAGCCAGTCCCGACAAAACTCTACCGTCTGGTGAGCAAGATGTATGACACAGGCCCTTCAGACTTCAAGAAGAATATAATAATTCCAATCCCAAAGAAAGAAGGTGTTGACAGATGTGAAAATTACCGAACTATCAGTTTAATAAGTCACAGCTGCAAAATACTAACGCGAATTCTTTACAGACGAATGGAAAAACTGGTAGAAGCCGAACTCGGAGAAGATCAGTTTGGATTCCGTAGAAATATTGGAACATGTGAGGCAATACTAACTCTACGACTTATCTTAGAAAATAGATTAAGGAAAGGCAAACCTACGTTTCTAGCATTTGTAGACTTAGAGAAACCTTTTGACAATGTTGACTGGAATACTCCCTTTCAAATTCTGAAGGTGGCAAGGTTAAATTCCGGAAGCGAAAGGCTATTTACAATTTGTACAGAAACCAGATGGCAGTTATTAGAGTCGAGGGACAAGAAACAGAAGCAGTGGTTGGGAAGGGAGTGACACAGGGTTGTAGCCTGTCCCCGATGTTATTCAAATGGTTCAAATGGCTCTGAGCACTATGGGACTTAACATCTATGGTCATCAGTCCCCTAGAACTTAGAACTACTTAAACGTAACTAACCTAAGGACATCACACGACACCCAGTCATCACGAGGCAGAGAAAATCCCTGACCCCGCCGGGAATCGAACCCGGGAACCCGGGCGCGGGAAGCGAGAACGCTACCGCACTACCACGAGCTGCGGACGATGTTATTCAATCTGTATATTGAGCAAGCAGTAAAGGAAACAAAAGAAAAATTTGGAGTATGTATTAAAATCCATGGAGAAGAAATAAAAACTTTGAGGTTCGCCGATGACATTGTAATTCTGTCAGACACAGCAAAGGACTTGGTAGAGCAGTTGAACGGAATGGACACTGTCTTGAAAGGAGGATATAAGATAAACATCAAGAAAAGCAAACGAGGATAATGAAATGTAGTCAAATTAAGTCGGGTGATGCTGAGGGAATTAGATTAGGAAATGACACACTTAAAGTGGTAAAGGAGTTTTGCTAGTTGGGGAGCAAAATAGCTGATGATGGTCAAAGCAGAGAGGATATAAAATGTAGACTGGCAATGGCAAGGGAAGCGTTTCTGAAGGAGAAATTTGTTAACATCGAGTTTAGATTTAAGTGTCAGGAAGTCGTTTCTGAATGTATTCGTATGGAGTGTAGCCATGTATGGAAGTGAAACATGGACGATAAATAGTTTGGACAAGAAGAGAATAGAAGCTTTCGAAATGTGGTGCTACAGATGAATGCTGAAGATTAGATGGGTAGATCACATAACTAATGAGGAGGTATTGAATAGAATTGGGGAGAAGAGGAGTTTGTGGCACAACTTGACAAGAAGAAGGGACTGGTTGGTAGGGCATGTTCTGAGGCATCAAGGGATCACAAATTTAGCATTGGAAGGCAGTGTGGATGGTAAAAATCGTAGAGGGAGACCAAGAGATGAATACACTAAGCAGATTCAGAAGGATGTAGGTTGCAGTAATTACTGGGAGATGAAGAAGCTTGCACAGGATATTGTAGCATGGAGAGCTGCAACAAACCAGTCTCTGGACTGAAGACCACAACAACAACAACAACAACAACATGGCAGCCCGCTTATATTATTTGCAGATGTTTCTGTCGTTTACTGTCTAATAAAGTCATCAGAAGATCAAAACCAACTGCAAACAATAAAAGTGAGGGTGACAGGTCCTCTACAGTAGTACTGAAAGGAATCCACGCGAAGCACGGACGTCACGGGAAATTAAAGAAAGGATACTTTTCTTCCTTCTTTATTGTATTACATTTTAATGGGCCGCTGATAGCAACGTCCCTCTCCATCTATATCCGTATGCACACTTAGAAAGTCACTGCACTGTGTATGATGGAAGGTACATCGTAAAAAAAATTATAGATTTTCTTTCCTGTTCAATTCGCGTACTGAGCGGCCGAAAAAAGGTGTGTGTGTGAGCGCGCGCGCGCGCGTGTGTGTGTGTGTGTGTGTGTGTGTGTGTGTGTGTGTGTGTGTGTGTGTGAGCGTGCCCCAACCTCCCTTGCACCAACCTTCCTCGTCACATCCTAATAACTGTCGCGCAGTCTTCTTCGAATACAGAATCTCTAAATTTACACAACAGAGTTCTGAAAACTACAGGAGATTGAGAAAAATACGGGAACACCAGAAACACAATACACTACCATGCCTCACACGGTGCCTGAAAAGCGATGGCATTCAAAACAGCTTCCAGTCGTCTCGGATTGAATAAACACAACATGCATGGTGTACAAGCGGATCTTTTCCCATTCTTCCTGCAAAACAGTGGCAAAATCAGGTAACGATGATGGAGATGGATAGTGATCGCGGTACCCTTCTCTCCAAAGGAGACCACAAAGGCTCAATAATATTGATATCTGTTGACTATGGTGGCCAGGAGAGCTACGACAATTCATCCTCGTGCTCACAAAACCAGTCCCGAACGATGCGAGCTGTCTGAACAGGGGCTCTGTCGTCTTTGAACTGGGGAACGAACACTGTACCTTGGGATGGGCTTGATCAGCCAAAATACTCACATAATTCTTCGCATTAATGCGACCTTGCAGAGTAACCATAACGTCCATGGAAGACCACGCTATGGCGGGCCGCATCATTACCGAACCACCGCCATGTTTCAAGCTTGGGACGCAACTCGGCCAAAAGTTGGAAACAGCGTGAAACAACCAAATGACTTTCTTCCATTTCTCCATGACTTTCTTCCATGTCTCCATAGTTCAGGGTTTATGGCTGCGACACCACGTTATCCAATTAAGGGAATTTGCATCACTGATAAGTGGGTTCGGGATTATAACTCGTCCTTACATTCCCAGCTTGTAGATACTCGTGTGTTTTGTTGCTGACCGGGTTCGCGATTGCGACATTCAATTCTGCAGTGAATTTTCAAACTATCGCCCCCGTAGTTTTCCAACACAATCCTCTTCATAGACCGTCCGTCACGATCATTCAACACACACTCTCATACGCAGATGATGTTTTTCCACTTTCCGTGTATGCGCTATAAATCTTGTACAAGGTGCCTCTTGGGACACCAAAAACTTAGGCTACCTTGGTTATGCTAGCATCTATCGCAAGAGTACCAAAAATATTTCCACGTTCGAATTCACGCGGCTCCGACATTATGCACTCACAACTACACAGAACACTGTTCTGACCATGACTGACAATTGCACCGTAAAGGTGCAGTTTGAGGTCAGCGCAACCTGTAGGCTCGGCTGTGTTTCCGTATATATTCTTCCAAGGATCGTATTTAAGTTCCCCGAACATTTCTGTTGCACTTACGTATCGGCTAAATCGACATGTTACTGTCATAGTACCGCCCATCTGAAATCTTTCGATGTCTGTTGCCATATCTGTTTGGATAAGGACTGGCACTGGAACAATACTGCAGAACTGGTCACACTGGCAAGATGGGAAACTGACTCAGTTTCGTAAAGAAAGAGGAAAGAAACATTACGTGGTCTTGCTTAAGTAATCATCCTGATGAGGACGATGAAGATATGAAAAAGAGCACTGCCTTAACTGGACAAGGACTCACATCTATGAGATTAGCTTAAGGTTGCACTCCAGAGCTTTGATGAGACTTTTTTACATACAGCACCAAAAGGTGTGAAAAACATAATTCTGCAACAATTTACGTCATCTGCATGTTTGTCACATGGGTGATGCGCGGGAGTACTAAATGTAGAGACCCCTCTATGTAAGAGTGGATTTATCCAAAGTCACCAGCGCGATCATAAAGTTGGATGTTGAAGGAAGTGATCTGGGATATTGAAGGAAATTGCACACGGCGTGAAGTGGTACAGGAAAACCGTGGAACTCTCAATTCTATACACGTGGACGGGAATTCGAATCACATTCTTCCCCTATAATAGTTCAGGCCTTTAACTTCTGTAACACCTTGCTTATTTTAAGCTTTTGAACTAAAAGCAAAGGCAGGAGAAAACCTGCGGACAAATGCGGCTGCTATTTCTCGTTTCCGGTATTTTTGTTGGCTTCTCAAACAATACGCGAACGGTAGCTGCTTAAGTAATGCAAGCCAAATGAAACACCCTCACCACTCGCGGCGTCGGTACGCTAACCGCAGAGGATTGCATTCTGCGGCGCCCGGCAGCACGGCGTGGCGAAACGCAATCCTGACAGCGGGACGACTTCATGACCGGCGCGCGTTGCTACATCCGCTCGGCGGGCACTATTCTTGGGCGCCTAGAAACCAACCTCAACGGGCAACATCTCTTCATCTCTGCTTCGTGCACGGAGAGGGCCAGCGCGAAACCGACTGTTACCAACAACTCTCAGACGCTTTCACTCCACAGTCGTGCCGTGCTTGGTTCTCAGCAGGTCAGACAGTCGTCTTCGTCACACCTGTTGATTAAGCGTAGTAGCGGTGCAAGAAGCTAGAATGTATTTGATCTGGTACTCCGTGTAAAGTAGGTGAACGGATACAGCTCGCAAGTATGTTCATCGAAACCTACACTATGTAATCAAAAGTATCCGGACACCTGGCTGGAAATTCCTTACAAATTCGTGGCCCCCTCCATATGTAATGCTGGAATTCAATATGGTGTTGGCCCACTCTTAGCCTTGATGACAGCTTCCACTCTCGCTGGCATACGTTCACTGAGGTGCAGGAAGGTTTCTTGGGGAATGGCAGTCCATTCTTCAAGGAGTGCTGCACTGCAGAGAGGTACCGATGTCGGTCAGTGAGGCCTGGCATGAAGTCGGAGTTCCAAAATATCCCAAAGGTGCTCTACAGGATTCAGGTCAGGACTCTGTGCAGACCAGTCCATTACACGGATGTTATTGTCGTGTAACCACTCCGCCACAGCCCGTGCATATGAACAGGTGCTCGATCGTGTTGAAAGATGCAATCGCCATCCCCGAATTGCTCTTAAACAGTGGGAAGCAAGAAGATGCTTAGCATCAATGTAGGCCTATGCTGTGATTGTGCCACGCAAAACAACATGGGATGCAAGCCTCCTCCATGAAAAACACGACCACACTATAACGCCACCACATCCGAATTTTACTTTTGGCACTACACACGCTGGCAGATGACGTTCACCGGGCATTCGCCATACCCATTGGATCGCCACATTCTGTACCGTGATTCGTCACTCCACACAACGTTTTTCCACTGTTCAATCATCGAATGTTTACGCTCCTTGCACCAAGCGAAGCGTCGTTTGGCATTTAGCGGCGTGATTTGTGGCTCATTAGTAGCCACTCTACCACGAAATCCTAGTTTTCTCACTCCCGCCTGACTGACATAGTATTTGCAGTGGATCCTGATGCAGTTTGGCATTCCTTTATGATGGTCTGGATAGATGTCTGCCTATTACAAATTAAGAACCTCTTCAACTGTCGGCGATCTCTGTCAGTCAACAGACGAGGTTGGCCTGTACGCTTTTGTGCTGTATGTGTCCCTTCATGTTTCATTTTCACTATTACATCGGAAACAGTGGACCTAGGGATGTTTAGGAGTGTGGAAATATCGCGTACAGACGCATGACACAAGTGACACCCAATCACCTGATCACGTTCGAAGTCCGTGAGTTCCGCGGGGCGCCCCATTCTGCTTTCTCACAATTTCAAATGACTACTGAGGTCGCTGATATGGAGTACCTGGCAGTATATGGCAGTACAATGCACCTAATATGAAAGGCGTATGTTTTTTGGGGTGTCCGGGTACTTTTGATCACATAGTGTAAGTTGTGATTTGCACCAGTCTGATACTGTCTTCCATCACTGTCCAAGCGCATTAACTTTGTCTCACGGTAACCACGTAAAATGACCGAAGGACGAAGGAAAGATTAGACACCAAATGTGTTTATGCAAACAACCATGCCAACAATATACTTCACAGAAAAAAGATGTTTGACTGATGTCACCTTCGAAAATGCCAGGAGAAAAGTAGAATATGGAAATGGGAGTAACAGGAGAAATGGAGAGTTTAAAAAGAGAAGCTACCAAAATGATGATACTGCTTCCTGTTGATAACGATAACATATAATTATAGCCATGTAATTATCGCATAAAAGCTTCTACAGTACGATCAAGTGAAGCGGTCATCAACATGAAGATTGGTTTGAACACTCACAGTGTTTTACTAAGTACGGTATTGTAGAACAGCCGTGCTCAAAGTGTGGGGTGCGCCCCGCTGGCGGAGGGCGCGTATAAGAAAGACATCCGATGAACAAATATTGTTAACGTCAGATTCTCATTTCCATGAACCAAGTTAGGAAGCTCCTCCATCGTTAATTTGCTGTTTTACTTTACAAGGAGTGACCAGTAGATTCTGTCAGCAGGAATGCTCAAAAAAGTCGCTGGTAATGTTTCGTCACACAGCCCCTGTTATCGATCACCCGCACTGTTAACTACGTGCTGAATATGTAACAATCACCAATGACCATTTGTGAAGATTTTACGAAATGGCATTAATAAAGACAAAACATCGGTCTTGGACAGCAGCGAGACGCTGTGTCAAAGAGCCAACCAATATTGGACTGCTTTCTTTACAAATTCAAGTACACACATCACACTAAATATGCAAATCTCAAATAGGCTAATTTCCGAATTTTGAACCGCATGCATTTTTACTCTAGTTTCGTTCTAGGATGACCCGTTTGAATCCAACTATTTTTAAATTGGCATTTGAATATTGACTATTTCCTGTTGTCATTTATATGTAGTTATCCTTATTGTAAAAACATTCTACATCAATTACACGTAATACGAGGGCAGTTCAATAAGTAACGCAACACATTTGTTTTCTGAAAAAGGGGTTGTTTTATTCAGCATTGAAATACACCAGGTTATTCCCCAATCTTTTAGCTACACAACGCTATTTTTCAACGTAATCTCCATTCAATGCTACGGCCTTACGCCACCTTGAAATGAGGGCCTGTATGCCTGCACGGAACCATTACACTGGTCGATGTCGGAGCCAACGTCGTACTGCATCAATAACTTCTTTATCATCCGCGTAGTGCTTCCCACGGATTGCGTCCTTCATTGGGCCAAACATATGGAAATCCGATGGTGCGAGATCGGGGCTGTAGGGTGCATGAGGAAGAACAGTCCACTGAAGTTTTGTGAGCTCCTCTCGGGTGCGAAGACTTGTGTGCGGGAACAAACCTTTGAATATCCCAACTGGTGAACAATTGTGACAGCACTACCAACAGAGATGTCAAGTTGAGCACTGAGTTGTTTGATGGTGATCCGTCGATCATCTCGAACGAGTGTGTTCGCACGCTCCGCCATTGCAGGAGTCACAGCTGTGCACGGCCGGCCCGCACGCGGGAGATCAGACAGTCTTGCTTGACCTTGCGGCGATAATGACACACGCTTTGCCCAACGACTCACCGTGCTTTTGTCCACTGCCAGATCACCGTAGACATTCTGCAAGCGCCTATGAATATCTGAGATGCCCTGGTTTTCCGCCAAAAGAAACTCGATCACTGCCCGTTGTTTGCAACGCACATCCGTTACAGACGCCATTTTAACAGCTCCGTACAGCGCTGCCACCTGTCGGAAATCAATGAAACTATACGAGACGAAGCGGGAATGTTTGAAAATATTCCACAAGAAATTTCCGGTTTTTTCAACCAAAATTGGCCGAGAAAAAAAATGTGTTGCATTACTTATTGAACTGCCCTCGTACAGATAGAAACAGTTAAACTTTAACTACCTAACTACTTTCTGAACAAATTTGTGAAAATGTATGAAGTGAAAAACCTAGATTTGTTCGATTACAATAACTGCACCCGCCGGTGTGGTTATTTATGAACTAGTTGTAATTGTTAACCTTCAACATCTTTAAATAATACAAATGCATGACCAATAATTAGAAGTAATTAGATATCGCAGGCCGTTTTTGTGCCTTCTATGAGGAGTTCTGAGGGCGGAAAGAATAGGGGAGAGCGAGTGAAGAAAAAAAAAGTTTCGGGGGGCGCAATGGAAAAAGTTTGAGAAGCCCTGCTGTAGAAGTTGATACGCCATTCCTTTCATCTGATCTGACAGTCAGCACATCCAGCAATTTACATAGTTCATAAGGAATCTGCCACCCGGGAAGGTGCACTGTTCACAGACGGAATGTATTCAATATTAACATGGCGTTATTTTTATCCTCAGTGCATTATCACAGGTAGAAGCTACGTCAGAAAATCCTTAGGATCCATTAATCTGTGGATACATGTTCTGAGACCCACAAGACGACACCAACAACTCCGTGTTAGCTGTTAGGCCTTACAACAATCAACGATACTCCACGTGCGTATCCATAGTAGTCCGTTCAGTCATACTGAAACTATAGTAATAAGTTCCTTCTTGGTTGCACATAAATGGAAACAGAGAGAGTAGAATATATTGCCAGTTGCCTATCTTGCCAAAACAAGCATGGAAGGAAGATTACAGTGCAACATCTTGTCGACTTCGACGTCATTAGAGATGTATAATACGCTGGGATTAGACAGGATGTGGAAGAAACTCTGCCATGGCAAGTTCATAGGCATCAATTGCATGAAATTATTAAAGGAAACCATAGGAAACGTAGAAGTGAGGAAACCTTATGGGGACTGACCCTGCTCCGACCGAACCATCTACGAGGGGTGTGCAGCAAGTAATGCAATACATTTCTTTTCTCGGACAATTACGGTTGAAAAAATGAGGAATTTGTTGTGGGACATGGAATATTACCGCTTCAGCCCCTACTGTTTCATGAAGTTCCGATAGTGGTCGGCGCTATACGTACCCTTCAAAATACTTCTGTAACGGAGGCGCGTTCCAAGCAGAGCTGTCATTGACTTTCTTTTGACGGAAAACCAGAACATCGCAGATATTCGTAGCCCCTTGCAGATGACCTGGCAGTGAAAAAAAGCACGGTGAGTCGTTGGGCGAGGCGTCTGTCATCATCCAAACAAGGTCGCGCAAACCTCTTCCTCACTAACGCTACAGCCCGGATCTCGCACCTTCCGGCTGCCGTGTGTTTGCCCCCATGAAGGATGAACTCCGCGGAAAGTCGTATGTGGATGATGGGGAGGTTATTGAGGCAGCAAGACGACATCTCCGACCTCGAACAGCAGAGTGGTACCATCGGGCATATAGACCCTCCCAGTGAGGTGGCGCAAGGCCATCGCATTGAACGGAGATTATGTTGAAAAATAGGGTTTTGTAGCCAAAAAAGTAGGGAATAATATGGTGTACTGGAATCCTGAATAAAACCAACTGGCTTTAAGATAAGAATGTGTTGCATTACTTACTGAATGCCCATCATACATATACATGTCTAATATGCAATTCACAAATAACTGCTTGGCACTGCGGCACGTCGCTCAGTGTACGCGGAAAGAGGTTTATAGTGGCAGCAGACACGCCTACAAGCAATTGCTATGACGTGCTGATTCTTCAAGCATTAAGCGAAGGTCTCCGTTGCGCGCAGCTGCACTTCGCTGTAACTCGAAGAATGGGACATCTTCAAGGGCCTGCAGATCTCGTAAAGTTAGCCTCACAGGACACAAGAGAGAAGCGGTCAAAAAATTGCAAGCTCTCAACTCACAATAAGAAAGAGAAAATGTAGAAAGAAATCTGTCAGAATAGGACACAATTTGATGCACTCTGAGACAACGGACTATCATCGGCCTTATACTGAAGCAACATTGCAAAGAAAAACGACCGATCATAGCACAACTCCCAGTAAGGCATCTCAAATTTCCTACAGGCGGTAAGTGCGGAAAGCTCCGAAGAGAAATAAATAAATAGGAAACTTGATTGTAAGTAACATTAAATCACTGACGGAAGAGTTTCAGATCCCCGATGCTTACATATTTAACTGTTGCTATTTTGAGAAATCTGTACTGTATTTCCGTAACAGTTTGTCGAGATCCTTCTAGGTGGTCTGTTCTGAACGAGAAGGACCTATGAAAGCTAAGACACTAGCTGTTTGTTTCGTGTATGCATATTTTGTGCATATTCCGAATAGTAAATTATTTCATCTCTTCATACGCTCGAATACATCTACGCACCAACAACTGATTTCACAAATACAATATTCAACAATTCGTTGCTGTTTAACATCGACTTTCAGTAGACGGCAATTCACGAATACAAACTTTGCGTTTGTAAACACTTAATTTTGAACTATTTCTGGATGTAGACGGGTCATCGGGACACTAATCTGCCTCCTACACATATTCCTGAGTTATTTCAATGGATGACTAGTCTTTACCAAGGATACAGCAAGAAATCATTTATGCGCGTGTCTTTATTTTATAACCGAAACGAACTATCTCATTTCTTATCACTTCATGTAAAATTTTTCAGCATTTTCTCTGAAGGTAAATGCACTTATTAAAAAAGTAGTCAAGACTGACATATCACATGATACTCTCGGCAGTAGTATGTATTATCTATAGCGCGAATAATTCATATCAGTTCTGTACTTCGTTACTACCATTTGCACAATATCGTGTGCCTGGATGAACGAAAATATTACTGGTATTATTAGCCTCATGAAATTCGAAACGTACACAAAAATCAGAGAATCAAAAATAAAATGAAACATGCTTAAGATGGATTCATGTAGTACTTAACTTTGTGCAAAAATTTATTTACCATTTATGGTACATTGTCTATTTGAGTTGAAGAATTGTGAAATATGTTCGCTTGTAATTCAAGGACGAGGTACGACAGTTGTTTCGACGGCTTCACTTTGATGTTGTATCAGCTTAAATGGAAAATTGGATATGTTTTTAACTGATCTGTTTTGATAATGATGGTCAATGGCCGAAACTGATAGATGATATACAGGCTAAATAAAACAGCTGACAATTAAAAAGCAATTTCTGATGTACTTAACGGCAGTTGGTTCTCAACTGACGAAAACCATAAACAATTATTTTGGGCTGTATACTGGTTCATATTTGAACACCCAATTTAAAATTCGGGACAGCAGAAACTAGTACGCTATATGTCATTCTGGTTGGTAAAGGTGTGGACTTGTTTACTGCGAGACGTTACATAGAAAGTAGACCGAACTGCTTCAGCTCCGATCGAAATCCAGTTTACAATCTTGCGCATATATGTTGTCCACCACGAAAGAATGCGTACGCCGCAAATGCAGAAAAGGAATATTTAATGCTAAATTGTGACCGTGCCCTGGCTTCGATTCCAAAGCCTTCTGCAGAGCGCTATCGAGTGAGGGCGTGTGGAACTGTTGAAGGTGATCCGACCGTCGTATGGACACACTTGGTGCTATTCGAGACTAATAGACCGTATAACAACATTGAATTTCATCTTCTTACATCTCTCTCTCTCGTTATTTCATTACCAAAACTAAAGCAGAAGCAATTTTTCATCTGCAGAAGAGCATGCTGTGTTGTTAAGCTTCCCGTCAGATTAAAATGCAAACCCCAAACCTTGTCCTTCGCGTGAAATGTTATGTTTAATCGTCGCATCAAGTATGCGACTCCACATTACTGCTACACGTTTCTAACTATTTAGAGATGAAATGGGAGCACTTTAAATTTCTGAAGACGGTTTGCATGTCCAGCACTGGGTGTCAATACTGCATCACGTACTCAATTTCGCAACCGAGAGTAATTTATAAAAGTCTACCCTCTATGTATAAGTTTCACTTTCCTTAATTCTATATGAGAATCTAAAACTGCGTGCTGCACTGAGATTCGAACCCGGGCTGTAGCACTGCACAGATAAAAAAAGCTATCAAATAAAAGCTGTTGCAAAACTTAAAGAATCTGTATCTTTTAAATTATCAGCGTTAAATAATTTCTGTTAGCAAAGCCTCACGTTTATTGGGTCCTTGAAAACCTGCCCCACTGTGCATAAAATGTACCTCTGGCTTACACTGCTGTGAGGATGGTGCTTGAGTGTTTGTCCAGAGACGAATCGCGGACAGTCCCAAATGACACGGAAGTTGACACGCCCAAAGCCTCAAGACGACGTGTCCTTAAGCACCAAAATCGCTGTATACGGTGGCGCACAGCATTTGCGACAACGATTTGACCCTACTGGTCGATTGTTCTCCGTCCGCAATATAATTACAGAGTTAAATGTGCACTATGTCGCCAAAAATATCCTGACACATAGCTGTTCGTTCCAAGCGAGCACGCGAAATCACTAATAGGACTACTAAGGGATAGTTTGTGCTATTAGTAATTGGCTTACGGTAAGAACGGAGCAAAATTTATAAAAGGCAGGAATACCGGATTTCAATGTCCTGCTGAGGAGATCATTTGAGAAGGAGCTCACGCACCGAATGCACCCGAACGGGAAGTCATACGTGTTTCATTTTAAAACAAACATTTCTGGATTCATTTTAATCGGTTTGGGGGAACCAGGAAAAAACAATTTGGATGGCCGTACGCTGATTTTAACCAAATTTCTATGTCTGGCACCTGGGTGGGGAGATATTAATGAACTTTCTTGTATACCTTGCGCAATATATGCTAAAGTAAGTTCCAACTCTATGTGCAGTACTGTTTTGTTTGTACGGCTACTTAAATTACATTTTTGTGTGTGTTCAGTTCAAATAGACAAACTACATTCCTGCCATCATAAACTGATTGTTTACAGCCAATGGATGTTTATCAAAAATTGATGAAAGTTAATAAGCAGTCTGCTCTTAGCATTTTCAACAGTTAAAAATGAGTGGCTGATTTCAAAGGAGCCACAAAATTATCCACGTACAGAACAGCTGAAAACTACAATCGATAGAGGCATTCATCGAGGATGAATATTTATGAGATAGATAGTATTGTAGGCACATCAGAGGAAAAAGTATGATACATTTCGTCGTTTTGTTCTACCAGTGGTTACTTATCATGTTAACTGGTCATTCAATTTTTTCTGTTTACCTGAAATTATTTCCTAATTTATAGATGGTCAGTTCAATTCTAATGTTATCACTCTTAGTTCTGTCGAATTTAGATCCTTTTACTGCTGCGAGAAATGTCATTGCTGCAAGTTGAATTCCACTCTCTTCTTGCTTACACTGTATGTAACCAATACTCAGTTCCGTATGATACAGTATGAGCAGCCTTGATCTTAAGATCCCGTATCTCAGTCATATTGATACGTAATGTGACATCCAAGACAGCTGAAATACTTGTTCTAGTATTTCACCATCAACAACAATTTTTTGTCTACGTATGTCTTTTCCTGGTACTTTTTACGTAATGAATTAACGATAAAAAGCATTAACATGAGTGTCTCATTTGATGTGTGCAGAAACGAATATTTCAACAATGTTTGGTCGGTTTTACAAAATTGAGCCCATTGGCTGCACTGTGTGGAACGGGTACACTATTTCACACCAGAGACGGAACAGTAGCCAAGTACTGCGTGTTTGAAAATCTCTGAGGACTGTCGCCATGCGTAATATTCAAAGACCACAAATATTACGGATTGGAAGGTCCCTCGATATGTTCAGAATATTTCGTGCCAACCTTCATACCCTCCCTACCCAATCTTTCAGCAAGCACAATTCGAAGCCCAAGAGAAAAACAGCCGTGGCGCATACGTCCCAGCACGTGACACTACAAGTCTAACGAGTGCCAGCAGCCGTCTGCGGCGTGGAGCGAGTAACTATTTCAGACAAATTTACTTATTCTTGACTGCGGGTTTAAATGCTTGGAATTTCTAGATAGCACACAACAAAATCAAGAATCTTATTGGGCACTTTTCCAATTAAATACTGATTTTCCGTGAGTCCTGTATGGAGCCGAGCATTCACGAAGTGTGGCGGACAAGCCGACTAGTGGTGACGTCAGGAGTTCGTTGCAGGGCCTGCGTATCTCGTTGGCCCCAGCACATGTAGTCCCTTTTGTCTGCCCCCACACAACCACACGCTCGCTAACGTACTACGGACTGACTGAATGAGATACTCGTCACAAACTTTATGAGAGGGTGCGAATCTCATATGACGACACGTCAGTGCCGCCGCCCTGTCGTCATGTGTGTCATTGAAGACGGGCCGCTACCTCTAATGGGCGAAACTAAAAAAAAAAAAAAAAAAAAAAATGATTCAAATGGCTCTGAGCACTATGGGACTTAACATCTCAGGTCATCAGTCCCCTAGAACTTAGAACTACTTAAACCTAACTAACCAAAGGACATCACACACATCCATGCCCGAGGCAGGATTCGAACCTGCGACCGTAGCGCGAATGGGCGAAGCAATCACCCGTGAATTCTTCTGAGGCGCCAGCATGGCACGACTGAAGTGATTCGCTAAAAAGGCGGAGAAACTAAATACAATTAACGGATGGAAATCGAACCCTAGTCCTTCAGACAAGAGTCAGCGGTGCTACGCTACCTCGCTCCCCCTCCTCCCTCCAAAAGTCATCGCAACGACATTCCACTGAATTACGGCACAAATGAATGACCATAGGAGAAGTAGCAAAATCACTCGAGATAAAAAAGATACTTCCTGGCTGGCATCAACGGAAGCCGAACACAAATCCAACCTAAGGCATATTTTGGGACGGCATAAGAATCAGTCTGATTAATAAATCAGCGACCTGGAGCGGTGACCTCGATATTCGTCGTAGACAAAGCGCCAGATCTCTCGAGACTTGTCAAGTATTTCCGATTGAAGCTTAAAATAATGGCAAGAGAAAAAAACAGCGAAACTAGTATTATTCAGACGCAGTATTTTTAAAATACGACACTACCATCCACACGTAGTATCATTATTGGGAACTTCTAGAAGTTATGTGGGGTCACTCTAATAAATCTCTCAAAGGGTGAAAGAAACAGGGTGAACAGAAATGACAATAGTTCATCAAAACACCACCCACTGCGAAGGAATTACCGATTGGGACGGAAATTGTGCTCATTTTTTGTCTGTACGTGTATATATCATCTACATGTAAAGACAAACAAATGAGCATAATTCCAGAAAAACTGGATGATTTATTCATGAGAATAAGCTTCAAAAATTGACCAAGTCAATAATGCGTTGGTCCGTCTCTGGCCTTTAGGCAAGCCGTTATTCGGCTTTGTATGGATTGATCGAGTTATTGGATGTCCTCCTGAGGGATATCGTGCCAACTTCTGTCCAACTGGCGCGTTGCATCGTCAAAATCCCGAGTGGGTTGGAGGCTCGTGCCCATAATGCTCCATACATTCTTAACTGGGAGGAGATCCGGCGATCTTGCTGGTCAAGGTAGGGTCTGGTAAGCACGAAGACAAGCAGTAGAAACTCTCACCATGTGCAGGTGGGCATTATCTTGCTGAAATGTACGGCCAGGATGGCTCGCCGTGAAGGCCAACAAAATGGGGCGTAGAGTATCATCGAGGTACTGGTGCGCTGTAACGGTGCAGCGGGTGACAACCAAAGGGGTCCTGCTATGAAAAGAAATGGCAACCCGGATCATCACTCCTGATTATCACGCCGTGTGGCGGGCGGCAATCAGGCTGGTATTCCACCGCCGTACAGACTCGTCTTTGGCCTGGAATGTCATTACTGTGGCACAAATTTCTTCAATGATGATTCCCGCTTCATTCTGAGCGCCTCGATGACCAGTGAAGCCGTGTCTGGAGACGCCCTGGACAGTGGTGGGATACCGTCGTGACTGTCGCACGCCTGACTGCGTGGCAACGTGGGTGACGGTCTGGAGTGACATTTCTTTACATGGCAGGACGCTTGCATAAGGCCGACAGGTGGAAAAACGCGTGATTGCCTCCTTCAATTTGTGAAGCTCTTTCTCTTTAATAAATCACTCAATGTTTCTGAAATTATCAACATTTGTTTGTCTGTACATGTACATTACATCTACCAATTTCCGTCCCAGTCGGAAAATTCGTCTCTCTCTCTCTCTCTATATGAGTATATGTGCAGCACGGGATATTTGACAACACGGATGTCGAACGGCATTGCATGAGCGTAAGAGTGGAGTGAAATAAATTCAAGTCAAAGTGTTGTTGTAATGATTCGAATCTTTCGTATTTTGCAAACAAAAGTTTCCAGTTTTCCTCAAATCCACATTAAAGGAGAGATAATCGTTTTGCATCGATTAAATACCTCTTCTACGAAGGAACTACAGATTGTATATAATGTTACATTAGGAAAAAATGAATTATACGTAGGTTCGACCTTAAATAGTGGCAACACTGCTGTGGAGACACTATGCAATGGAATCTACTATTGTCTCTGTTAGCACACGTTGTTGACATACCTATCTTACCTCCGAGCAAATGGACTCCCCCGTTCCACGTCACCGGCGTGCGCACAACCGAGGGAAAAACAGTCGCTTGTGAGCGAGCGGTCTAATGTAACGGTGCCACCATGTTTTCGAAACAGGAACAACGGAGATGGATCACGATTGGTCGTTTTTGGAGCATCACCTGCGACCAGCTTTACGAAAGAAACGGCAACACTTCCTGCGCAACCCACCCATCATTTTGCACGACAATGCGCGGCGCAAACAGCGCAACCTGTGGCAGCTCTGTTCGGACGATGGGACTGGGAAGTACTGTACCATCCACCATACTCCGCGGACTTATGTCCTTGTGACTTTGATTTGATTCCGAAGATGAAGGAACCACTTCGTGGCATTCACTTCAGAGCTATTCCAGAGATTCGACAGGCAGTAGACCGCTTCATTCGCACCATCAACAGACAGGCTCTGTTAACGGTATTCTACGCCTTCCACATCGCTGACAACGGGTTCAAATGGCTCTGAGCACTACGGGACTTAACTTCTGAGGTCATCAGTCCCCTAGAACTTTGGACTACTTAAACCTAACTAACCAAAGGACATCACACACATCCATGCCCGAGGCAGGAGTCGAACCTGCGACCGTAGCTGTCGCGCAGTTCCAGACTGTAGCGCCTAGAACCGCTCGGCCACTCTGGCCGGCGGCAACGGGTTCTACACAACGCTGGTGACTACTTTGAAGGACAGTAACAGGTGCAAACATGTAACTCTTTTGTATCGGCTGTGAATAAATAGTTGCCACTATTTAAGTTCCAACCCTCGTATAAGAGCACTGCCAAAATAAATCCGGTACTCGCTTAGAATAACACCTCATTACCTGCTTTCGTATGACGATGGTATAGTTCACTTTATGGCAATTTTTCGGGTTTCATATAAATTATTTATATATTTATTATGAATCTGACTCTTGAAAGGCATTAGTTTTACTGGCAATCCGGTCCTTATTGGATTCTTGAGTTTTCATGGACTACATTTTAATGCGTTACAGGCATAAGATTACCACCTCAACATCCTAATAAACCTCGGCCTATTATGGTCTCTCAGTGACTAGTCTATATACGTGAAATAAGGAGGGTGTATGACAGGAGAGAAGGAAATAAAACTAGTTCGTGATTTTTGCTATGAAATGAACAGCACGTGTATTCGCCTCTTTTTGGCGAGGATAACAACCAAAAGCACACGAAAACAAGGCATGCAGGTGGCCCAAGAGACGAGGAAGAGAGCACCACCTGCCTCACGACGCAGCCCATCCCGCATTCCGCGGCGAGTTCCCTGCTAACGTAAGTGCGATTGGCAACCGCCGGCCACAAGCGTGTCTTCACGGCACACGGTCAAGCAACCGTGACATTCGCTGTGCAGCAGGTCGTTCTCCTTTCAGCCAACTAGAGCCAGAATGTAACGTAAATACAGTCACTCAGACTAACTTGTTAAACAGGTACCGATTACTCTGGGGTGCAATCAATACAGCACGAGTAGTTTCTAGTACAGCAATGAGTTCCGATGAATAAGGACAGCAGACTGTTTCGTCTGTCATACACCCCTTACTGGGGCAAATTTAAGGCCTAATTAAAAAAATAAACCACATTTATCCGGATCCTTGCAAGAAAATGCGGCAATAATATGAGAATGACAGTTCCAACAGAATGATATAATGTAACAAGAATTAATCATAACGCGTTAACTTCGGTATTACATTAGCAGATTGATAACTTAAGTAATAAAAAAAATTAAAAAAAGGCCAGGAACCAGTAGGACACGCGCACTGAGGCTCCGTGCACACTTTATTACGCTTATACGCGCAGATAGTTCATCGATTCCAGGAATCGAGGAACTTGACGATTTTTGCCTGTTATCGACGTAGATACTGGCGACATAACGATCCCAGGGGTTTCAAGACTTTCAAGAATGTTTTCACTTCAAGTCCGAAGCCAGAAATCAAATTACAAAATATTTTTTCGTCTGATATTATTACAAATTAACAATTTTCAGATTTTCTCCTTTACTTGTACTGTGAAACCTTCCTTATTGCCCAATTTCATCACTCTACGTCACTGGGAAGTAGCCTATAGGTTTTAGCGAGTGAGTTTGCGAGTAACAAAATAAGTGATAAATCACCGTATCTTTTGATTCCACTGACATCGAATCTGAAGTTTATTATACCGCCACGGAATCACAGACCATAGCACGTGACATAAATTTCGACTTGATGCGTCTATCCGCTCTGATAAATAGAGATTCTAACAATCGGCCAGACAGACAACAAAGTGTTCCTATAAGTGTTCCGTTTTTACCGACTGAGATACAGAACCCTAAAAAAGCATAATAAATAATGTTTTTCTACAAACAACGAAACATTTGTCTCTCCATAATCACTATTCAGCATTAAATTGCTCCAATAAAAGTGAAATTTCATTATTCCCTCATAAAATAATTGTATTTGCAACTTCGCCTAATAGTCATTGGCTGTACATAATACTATCTCATTCACCGATGTGTTGCGGTTATGAAACAGAAAGGAACCAAATAGACTGAATCGAGAGAACAGTCGATGTGATGGACGGCTATTTTGTGCGCTAATCCTGGTTGCTTCCGCGTCCACTGGAAGAAGCGAGGAAGATTAGGCTTTAACGTAGCCTCGACGGCTGGTTCGTTTGTGGCACAGCACATGCTCAGATTGGAGGAAGGAAATCGGACGTGTCATCTTCAAAAAGCACCGTCCTGCCACTTGTCTTATGCTATTGTAGTTAGAGAAAACACGGAAACTCTAAATCTGCATCTCCGGGCGAGGACTGTAACTACTGTCCTTTCGGCTACTAAGCACTGCGCCTTGTTCCTCGATGTTCTGTTTCTACTCTCCACGTCAATGGTCCAATAACTTTGCCTAACGAAGCCCAGTCATTCTTTCACCTACTTCCAACCATAAGTTGCTCGCGCCCCGCATCAGCCCATACAAAACAGAGAATAAGGCAAAAAACAAAGAAAGCAGTCGTCGTCATTTATACTGCCGTGAACAGCTTGTTTTCGCAGATTTCTGTGCAGATTAACCAGCGCCGAACTACTGTTTCGACTCAAAATTGGTCTCTGTAGCGTAGTGGTGAATTGCATTTATTCTATTCTCAAAGATCACAAAAGTTCAACTGATTATTCTCTAAACTTTCCAAGCACGGTTTGAAAACGTCCTTCGTCGAGTGTCTTTCGCCTGGAGTCAAAAATACCATGCATCACACACTCGGCTTCTTCATTTGGGACGTTCTGTAGCCGCTCTTAAGACACGCCTAACATTTCGACAATGAATCCTATCGTCACACTCTTCCATCACTATACATGAATTTTATCGGCATTTTCTTTACGAGAACATGAATCGAACGTGTGGCGCTGGTGTGGTAACGCTTAAATTAACGTATATAGTTAATAATCATTGCTGAATGCTGATGCAGAGTCAATTCGAACTTCCTTAAACTCTGTATGTGAGCCAAACTACTATTTTAGTAAAGTGCTTTATCGGTGCAGTGTCAACATTATTAACAGTCTTTCCGCTTACCAAACTCCCCAGCGACTTCACGCTACTTTACCGGACTCATTAACGCTGTGTTTTACAAGTACATGTAAGACTCCGAACGAGTTTGGTATCTGACGTTCGAGTGTAGGCGGATTCTTGACGCGTCACATTTACTCTGTCCAACAAAGGCAACACAGTGTACGCACCTAGAAAATGAGTAAATGTAAACGCAGTGAGATTAGCTGCACGTTTGCAAGAAATGCTATCTTCGCAAAGCAAGGACTGTGGCTTATCTGCGGTGGACTCCTCTCCCGTCTCTCGTTCTCCTTATGCTTTGGCAACACAGCCATATGAAGCGTGGAACGCAAGAACATGTGCTTGCGTATAACCGTCGTTCTGCAGTCATTGTCTTCTTTCCCTCCCTTTTCATCTTTTTATTCAGTGATCATCTCCTCACGTCCGTTTACTGTTAGTGCCTATGACTTTAACAACCAGTGGCATGTTTTCCAATCCCTGTCTCTTACAGTTCTCGTCAACCTATTTTCGCACTGCCTAGAGTCATGATCATCTAACGTGTATGTCCACATCTCTGGCAAGTTATCTCAGCATTATGCTCTTCTCACTTATTCTCTGTAACAAATCTTCATTTTGTACTTTATCAGTTCTGTAAACGACTTACTTTTGAATGCATTACAGGAACAGCAGTGATCAATGTCTTATAAATAATTACTATTAAAAACAGTCTTGATCACAATTTATTTAACAAGGTGACCGGTTTCGACCACTACTGTGGTCATCTTCAGACCATTGAGTAGGAACCTCTTTCTGTTGGAGAATCACTACTGACTCTCCAACAGAAAGAGGTTCCTACTCAAAGGTCTGAAGATAACCACAGTAGTGGTCGAAACCGGTCACCTTGTTAAATAAATCGTGATCAAGACTGTTTTAATAGTAATTAGTTCTATAAACACTTAAAAGCTTCCTGTAGCACCATATTTCAAAGCCTCCCAGTTTTCTTAGTGTCTATATTTCAATTTCATAGAGTGACGTACACCAAATGTACACTTTCACCAATTTCTTCCTCTGCGTTCTTGTTGTTTACCACAAAATGCAAAGTAAGGAAAATTTATTCTTCCGAGTTCTCTTTACTTTCATTCGGAAGGGCGTCATCTATTGTGGACTAGATGAGTGGTATGTGTCCTCAAGCACTTTCATTCTTACTGTGAAGTGAGACCCCACTGCTTAAATTCTCCGCCAGCTCGCAGAACGAACGTATTCAGTCGCTCGGGTATACACGTACGAGCGACGTAGGCTACTTTTAACTGCTATGTTCTAAGAAAACGTTACGTCAGAGGAGTTTCGAATACAGTCAGCAGGCATCGTTTACCATCTGTTACAGACGTCGGACGGCTTACTTGCTATATTCGCATTCCGGTTAAATAACTTGCTAGTAACTCATGAATGACGAGACAACAGAGTAAGTGCGGTGTCTGCTTTGTCATGTGTGAAAGGAAGTTTTCATTTCGAGTGATAAGCGCACACAAGGCTTTACGAGTCCTTAAAACTTTCGCCGCCATAGAAACTTGCACGTAGGCTCTCGAAGTCGCCACCGGTGAGGCCATTACATGGGCAGCCAACCGAAGCAGGACACGCCAAGAGGGTGTGAGCAATCTGCAGAGCGCGAATTTAAGAGTGGAATTGGAAAGTACCTGTGTCGTACACCGGAGAAAACATTTAAAATGTGGTGGCCTGAGCTCTGAGCGATACCGAGAGGCAAGTCACGATTCCCTGATCACAAGGACTCGCAATTACGAAAAGTTCCTCTCTATCCTTAGCGATCACCTACACTAGACAGAAGTGAAATACCCCCAGAGTGTTTCAGAGGTTAATCTCAAATGCCCGATCACGTCTTTATTATTAAGAGTAAATGGTGCAGAAGTATTAGATATCTTTTGCATCATCCTATACATGAGTCTTGACATTGTACAGAATGCTGCTCTCCACTTTCTGTGATGCTTAGTGCAATATCAAGATTAGAGGGCAAACAGCCTCAACATTGAAAGGAACATTGCGGTTATAAAAAAAATTCCCGACACAAAACCAGTACCTGTTGGGAATGAGTGTGAATTTCCTGCCGGCAGGGGTGGCCGAGCGGTTCTAGGCGCTACAGTTTGGAACTGCGCGACCGCTACGGTCGCAGGTTCGAATCCTGCCTCGGGCATGGATGTGTGTGATGTCCTTAGGTTAGTTAGGTTTAAGTAGTTCTAAGTTCTAGGGGACTAATACCATTCATAGTCGTATTCTAGGATCCAGCCTCTACTTCTTGGTCCAAATTATTTTATATCTGCTCCGCATCTAATTGCCTTTACCGCGACGCATGGATCGTAAATTATATTTCTTGCTTGCAATGAAGCATCTTACACAAACCAGTGGCTCGCTCTACCCATTCTCTTCGAGATAAGATCATCGAGGGGAGTCATCTGTTGAGTATGACTGAAATTAGGAGAAACCCGTGCCAGAATCGACTGATGGACGAAACAGAGAAAAAGAAAAAAAAGGATAGCGTGTTTCGTCAGAGGTTAGTTCGATAAGCGCGAAAGCGTCACGGTGATGCTCATCCGACCGTTATGACAGATGTTCAAACAGAACAGTTGTGCACCACAATGTGGTTTACTGTTAAAATTCAAAAAGCGTACGTTACTACAAAAGTCAATCAATATACCGCTTATTTCTACAGACATCTCGCAAAAAGACCGTGAAGGTAAAATCGCAGGGGAGAGTCATTTCAAGGAGGCTTACAAACAATCTTCCATCGCACGATTCGCGACTGGAGTAGAAAAGGGGGGGGGAGTGATATTGGCACATGAAGTACGCTCTGCCACACACCACAAGGTGCCTCGTGGAGTGTACACGAATCGATCAATGAGATGTGTTCCGCGTACCTGGCAGCGGACTTCTCGCGACCCAAGTATTCGGTTCTAGTCGCAGTTCAGCACAAAGTCTTGTCATACAAAACAAGTACGCTAAGCAGTACAGGAATTCAAAATTTAATCTACGTCTATCCCCATTCCAAAGGTTGATTTAAACGGCACAGTGCAAGGGCCCATTGAAGGCATGCCGTTGCCTCCATCCGGCTAATGAACTGACTTCCCTAGGAACTAGAGTTTTGCCGGCCGCGGTGGTCTAGCGGTTCTAGGCGCTCAGCCGGAACCGCGCGGCTGCTACGGTCGCAGGTTCGAATCCTGCCTCGGGCATGGATGTGTGTGATGTCCTTAGGTTAGTTAAGTTTAAGTAGTTCTAAGTTCTAGGGGACTGATGACCACAGATGTTAAGTCCCACAGCGCTCAGAGCCATTTTTGAACTAGAGTTTTACGTGCACTACACACCAAACCACACACACACACACACACACACACACACACACATCGTTGCCGGGGGGAGGGGGGGGGGGGTAAGAAGCAGTAAGTGACTGAAAAACAAAGTCGTATGACCGACTTAACCTTAAAGTTAAACTACTCAAAAGTTTGCATCCACTAAACCGCTCAGGCGTACTCTACGCTACAATTGTTTCACAAAATGTACATTAGTGAGATGGTGCATTGGTTAAGGGAACGGATTCGCATTTGAGATGAGTGAACTCAAATTCCCTTACGACTGTGGGATTGAATTCTCATAAACGTAGGCCTTCACACGATTCTGAACGATAAAAAAGCCTCAGTATCTCTCTTCAAATTTAGCAGCCCTTAGGAAAGGGACCGCGTTAGTTGTCCGCCTATTTAAGCCTTCACTAAAATATACATATGAAGTACTTCTTCCAAGAAGTAATTACTTCTACAGTTGACTTACAAAACGAAGAAGATGACACCATTCTATCAACGATGGTTGTCGAGATCCATGGCCGATAGCGAAAGGGAAATAAAAAAAGACAAAGGACTACAATCAAAATTTTCTTTCATATACCTGTTTATGTTTTATTACTGCCATTATGCGCTAGCTGAGCTCATCATCCCACGAGGTTGTCCTCTTTATCATCATTTTACCCTTAGAAATGGAATTACTCAGTAATGAGTTAGCAAATCCAACAGATTCCTTCAAACATTCAGCCTAATGGCTCTGAGCACTATGCGACTTAACTTCTGAGGTCATCAGTCGCCTAGAACTTAGAACTAATTAAACCTAACTAACCTAAGGACATCACACACATCCATGCCCGAGGCAGGATTCGAACCTGCGACCGTAGCGGTCACGCGGTTCCAGACTGAAGCGCCTTTAACCGCACGGCCACACAGGCCGGCCATTCAGCCTAATATTCTAATCAACCCTCACCTGTAAATCAGCCGACGTCGCTTCCATCATTGAGCGGGCGACGTGATGCACTGTTTACGATAATAGTGGACTCGTACTCGTCAAGAATCGACGTCACATCACGTCCCAATTCGGTACAATTACTGCACGTTCTTCGTGTTCTCCCTAAATCTTTTCAGGTGAATGCCAAGACGTCTCCTTCTACAAATCAAGGGTCATTTCCTGGCTACATTTTAACCAAGAGAGACAGTTCTTTTCATTTCGGTATCGATACGGTTTTAAACACACATTTCCTCCCTCCGACGTTAAAGTGTTCCGGAATACTTTTATACAGGATTAATCACTTAAAAATTGCATCACAGATATTTCGGAAATGGAAAGTGCTATTGATGTGCGGTTTTCACAGAATGGATTCGTAGTCTGGAGCTCGTATTGTCAGCCATCAGCAGACTGTAATAAGACTTAGAAAGTGTATTTTTTGTGCAAATATATACTTTTTTCAATGGAAAATGCCTGTTGACATTAACAAACTAAAAGTAGGGTAAATTAGAATGTCAGTGGTGTTTGTTGCAGGAGTCTACTGCGAGTCGTTTACGAGATATTGTATTTGGAAAAGTTTTCACACCGATACTTGTTTGCGCCATTCTACCTGCGTAGTTGTTAGATAGGATGTTGTTATATTTGCTTACAATCTGCTTGTGTGTTCCTTGAGTACACTCCTACTTGCTAATCAGAGTGGGACAGTCCAAGCAATAAGCGTGAGTGGACGATGGGATTTACCAGTGCAGAAAAAGCAGACTGTAGCAAGAATGCAGTACGTTCTTGTACAGTGTGTGCGGCGAGATATTCCAAGACATCAGCCATCTTTGAAATTATGTATCGACCTCTTCAACCAGCTACGTGAAAGTTGTAGTGCAACATCTAGACAATGTAACAGAATGAAACAAGTGATGACAGAAGATGGGAACTTAATGTTCTTCCTACTGCTGCAGTGGATCGGCACGTCAGCTTCCGCGCAACCCCACGAGGAAGTGGCATGAGTCAACAATGTGAATCGTGTTAACTTCTGCGCATGGGCACAACGCAGGATACTCCAGATTTATCACGTATCTTCTTTAGTGATGAAGCCACATTTACTTACCACGGCCTGGTAAACCGCCGAAACATGCACTACTGTTCTGTTGACAACCGCCTTTGGCTTCGTCGTGTGGAACGTCAGCGTCCACGGTGAGTAAACATGTGTTTTGAGAAAGTGAACCATCAGTTATAGGCCAGTGTTTAGGAAGAAACACTGAATGCGCACGAATACTGCAGCTTCCTAACAGACCATCTTCCACGCATGCGTCTGACGTTCCTCTGCAGACTAGGAGGAACCTGTGGTACCAACATGATGACTATCCAGCCCATAGTGCACGAAGTACTACAGCAAGTCTTCACGACTTGTTTCCAAATCGTTGGATTGGACACACAGGACCTGGGCCTTGTCCGGCTTGGCCCAGTTCACATAACTACAATGTGCACCTGTAGAGTTCTTTAGTGTGTGCTACAACTGGTCGGTGTGGGAACTTCCCAAAATACGATATCTCGTAAAAGACTAGCACTAGGATCCTGAAAAAAAGACAAACACGACTGACATTTCAATTTACCCTACTTTTAGTCTGTGGATGTCAACAGGCACTGTTCCATTCAAAAAAGTGTATGCTTACATTAAAAATTATTATAATCTGTTGATTGGCTAACAATACGAGTCCTTGACTACTAAATCGTTTTGTGAAAACCGTACATCAATAGCACTTTCCATTTCCGCTATATCTGCAGTGCGAGTTTTACGTGATTCACCCTATAAACAGTTTGACGACAGTAGGCAAGCATACTGAAGAATCTCTACCACCAGATGCTCCAAAATATGTACAAAATCTGTCAAAGGATTAATATTTTCGGCGTTTTTGTTTTTAATGGAAACAGAGTAAAGAAATAGAACGAGACCGATATTTGTCAATGGCGTAAAACTGCTCTGCCGGCAAGTCTCGCGCGAAAGTTAGAAACTCAAGGTCTGTTGAGGTAAGCGCGTACTTGAGTGGACATTTGAGGCCGCTCACCATTCCAGAGCAACTACGAAAGCGTGAATAAGAGTAACAGCCAGGTATATCAACACAATTTATCAGGATGTGTCAACAAAAAATCACAAACAACAACATCGTGTTCCATAGATCAAATTTTACAGCACCTTCTGGAAATACGAGCAGGTACACCCAGGAGAGGTGTAAAGATGTGTGCGTTACAAGATTAAGCTCGAATGTGCATCGCCTTTTAGGGGTGTTCCTCGGCCGACGGCTACGGTGAATGTGTTAACCAAATTAAATATAAATGCCTTGTTTTGTGAGTGTGTGCAAAAGTTTTTATAGGGACACTGGATGAATAGCCAGTGATATGAAAGGACGAAACAAAGGGTTCATGTACGACTTTGCACGTACAACAGGTCACAATGTTCAGGATCATTAATCTTACGACTATCAGCGTTGTGTTTCGGGGCACTAGTTATCATCTCTGATGTAGTGGCATACATATTACTTACGCTAATAATACTAATAGCTAGTTATCGCTAGTTCGTCCGGTTGCATCTTTGTTAGGTCCAGAACATATAAATGTAAAAACTATATAGCGTATTTTTTTTGCCAAAAGACATGCTGTCATATACAGTTCTTTGGTGCTGCTATGGCGATACGTTACTGAATAACTGGCGGTATGGACTGTTACCCTTCTTCGAGAGCTCTCTACATAGTGTACGTACACTGACGTGACATAATCCATGGATACCTCCTAATATCGTGTCGGACCTCCTTTTGACCAGCGTAGCACAGCAGCCCGACGTGGCATGGATTCAACAAGTCGTTGCAAGTCCCCTGCAGAAATGTTGAGCCATTCTGCCTCTATAGCCGCCCATAATTGCGAAAGTCTTGACGGTGCAGGATTTTGTGCACGAACCGACCTCTCGATTATGTCCCACAAATTTTCGATGGTATTCTTGTCGGGCGATCTGGGTGGGAAAATCATTCGCTGGATGTTCTTCAAATCAATAGCCAATAGTAGTGACCCAGTAACATGAACATTGTCATCCGTAACAATTACATCGTTGTTCGGGAACATAAAGTCCATGAATGGCTGCAAATGGTCAATGATCGGTTCAGTTGGACCAGAAGACCCAATCCATTCCATGCAAACACGTCCCACAAAATTATGGAGCCACCACCAGCTTCCACAATGCCTTGACAACTTTGGCCCGTGTGGTCTGAGGGTCTGCGCCACACACTAACCCTACGATCAGCTGTTACAACTGAAATCGGGACTCATTTGATCAGCCCACTATTTCCCAGTCGTCTAGAGTCCAACAGATGTGATCACGAGCCCAGGAGAGACACTGCAGGCGATGTACTTTACAAAAGGCACTCGCGCCAGTCATCTGCTGCCATAGCCCACTACCGCCAAATTTCGCCGCACTGTCCTGATGGATACGTTCGTCGTACTTCCCACATCGATTTCTGCTATTATTTCACGCTTTGTTTCTTGTCTGTTAGCACTGACAACTCCACGCAAATGCCACTACTCTCTGTCTTTGCGTGGAGGTCGTCGGCCATTGCGTTGTCCATGGTGAGATGTAATGTCTCAAATTTGCATTCTTGGCACACTCTTGGCACTGAGCATCGCGGAATATTGAATTCCCTAACGATTTCCGAAATAGAATGTCCCATGGGTCTTGTTCCAACTACCATTCTGCGTTGAAAGTCTGTTAATTCGCATCGTGCGCCAATAATCACGCCGGAAAGATTTCCACATGAATCACTTGAGCACAAATAACAGTTCCCCCCAATGCACAGCCTTTTATACCTTGCGTACGCGACACTACCGCCATCTGCATGTGTGTATATCGCTATCCCCTTACTTTTCCCTTTACTTTCGTCACTTCAGTATAAGTGACCAGTAGGCATCCGATGACGTTTTCATATGGGTATGTTATGTTGGTTTCTACTGTTTAAAGTCGGTCTACAACGGTATAAAAAAATTCGAAACGAATGCATACTGATGCATAATCATAAAAACAATTGTGACAGCTTCTGAATCCACATGTACATTCTGTGAGCTACCTAATGGTGTCGACAGGCGGTAGTTTGTGATCACTATCACTTCCCTCCTCCCTGTTAAAGTCGCGAATTGTTCGGGAGAAGGACAGTTCTCGGTAAGTCTCCATATGAACTCAAATTTCTCTAGTTTTACCTTCATGGCATTTTTGCGAGATATTCGCAGGAGAAAGCAATATTTTGACTGACTGTTCCAGGAAAGTAAGCTCTCGGAGTTTTAACAATAAACACACAGTGATGCTCAACGGCTATCTTGAAGTGTCTGTCACTGGACTTAGCTGGCCAACCCGCGCTTACTGAACGAACCTGATACGACACGCGTTGTTCTTTCAATCTTCACAATTTCGATCTACTAATCCTATCTGGTAAGGATTCCAAACCGACGAGCAATCCTGAGTTACTTGTCGAAGAAGGATTTTGTAAGCTACATCCTTTCTAGACTGACTATATTTTATGAGGGCCTTTCCAATAGCTCTCACATCTGGCATCTGTCTTACCTACCATTACTTTTATGGATTCGTTCCACCTTAAAACACTCTGCACGCATACTCTAGTTATTTTATGGGCGTAACTGCTTCCAATGGTTGTCTTGCAACCGGGTAGTTACACAATGATGGCGTATTTATCCTCAATAAGTTACATTTGTTATGTTAAAGGTCAACTGCCAAGTCCTACGCCAAACGTTCGATCTTCTGCAGGTCTTCGCTACTCCACCACTTTCTAGCGTTGCGAGTTCTCCATATAGAAAAATAGCATCCGTGAACAGCCTTATGGAGTTTCCGATGTTATCCAGTATACAGCGGTCCCATAGCATACTGTTGGAGTACGCCCGAAGTTACTTTACCTGCCTAAGATTTCTCTCCTTTAAGAGTGGCAAGCTGTATCTACTTGCTACCAATTCTTCAGTCCAGCCAAAAAAACTGGTCTGATATTCCGCACGCTCGTATTTTAATTATTAAACAACAGTCCAGAACAGTATGTAGAGTCCTCCGGAAGTCAAGCAGCAAGGCATCAACCCAGGCGCTGGTTTCTACAGCCTTCTGGGTCTCGCAGACAAACTGAGTGGGCTGGACTGGGTTTCACACGACAGTTGTTTGCGGAAGTCCACGTAGATTCGTACTACAGATTTTCAGCCTGCAGAAAGGTCGTAATACGAGAGCATAACTCTCTTTGATTTAACCCTACGCAAGGGTGTAGTGGCATCACGAGTTAAGCCCCTTCACGATCTGTCTCCACGAATTTATGTCTTAAGCGTGGTGACGTGCTTGCTGCAAGCTCCATCCCGTTCTAGCTCTTAATATGGTTTATCCACAGTAATGCCGCGCTTCCTCTAGGTCTCCAGCTGTGGACTTTTCTTCTATTACTGTTCTTTCCATATTCTCCTTCTGCCAACGTTACCAAAATATTTCGACTGATTTTGGTTGATAAATGTCAAAAATCTTGTTCTGATGGCGAGCTGCCTCAGCATCAATTACAGTCACCTTTCTTTGTTATTTTTGTTGAATTTCTATTCCGCAATTACCTACTGAATAAGGCTTCACAAAAGGATAAAGAGAACCATCACGTCCAAAATGCAATGCCTGACAAGAAAAGTAATGCACTCAGAAACGGTGCAGGAAGCGAAATGAAACTTTACGGACTGAGACGGTATGTGACGTTATTTCAGTGATCACAAGATCGAATGAAATTTACAAAGAACTTGGCAGCATAAGCCCTCTTGTCATATGAAACTGAAACCCCTCCGGGCTGGATGCATGCATTGGTTCGATTGGGAAGTCAGTGTACCCTCTCCTGAGGCAAGCTGGCTCACAATTCTTACAATTGGTCCTCGATATCATGGATACTGGCAGTGGGAAGGAGTTGACGTCCGAGTTAATTCCACACATGTACTATCGGGGACAGATTTGGGCATTTTGTTGGCCACTGGCATACCTCAACATCACGCAGACAGTTCATACAGACACGAACCATGAGTAGACGAACCTTGTCCTATAGAACAATAATATCACTACATTGTCGCACGCCGGTGGCTCACCACACCATGACGCCACGAGCAACACCGCTGTGCCCCTCTAAAAGATTGGAAGAAATGCGATTCATCGCTGAGCACAATGCGACGCCATTCATCAGCAGTCCACGGTCCTGGGCAAGGTATCACTCGAAACGCAGTGTGGTGTCAATGGTAACCTATGCATGAGATGATAATTTCTTGGTCTGGATGTTGCTAGTCTCCTAACAACGGTGGGAGATGACACAAATTGTTGCGGGGGGTCCATTACTTGGTCTCCACGCACAATGCAGAGTGGTTATACACTACTGCCCATTAAAATTGCTACACCACGAATATGACGTGCCACAGACGCGAAATTTAACCGACAGGAAGAAGATACTGTGATATGCAAATGATTATCTTTTCAGAGCATTCACATAAGGTTGGCGCCGGTGGCGACACCTACAACGTGCTGACATGAGGAAAGTTTCCAACCGATTTCTCATACACAAACAGCAGTTGACCGGCATTGCCTGGTGAAACGTTTTTGTGATGGCTCTTGTAAGAAGGAGAAATGCGTACCATCACGTTTCCGACTTTGACAAAGGTCGGATTGTAGCCTATCGCGATTGCGGTTTATCGTATCGCGACACTGCTGCTCGTGTTGGTCGAGATCCAATGACTGTTATGCGGTGCCATTGGTTACACGTTTTGGTCACCTCTTGTTCGCATTGACGGAACTTTGAACAGTGGACGTTACATTTCAGATGTGTTACGACCCGTGGCTCTACCCTTCATTCGATCCCTGTGAAACCCTACATTTCAGCAGGATAATGCACGACCGCATGTTGCACTTCCTGTACGGGCCTTTCTGGATACAGAAAATGTTCGACTGCTGCCCTGGCCAGCACATTCTCTAGATCTCTCACCAACTGAAAACGTCTGGTCAATGGTGGCCGAGCAACTGGGTCGACACAATACGCTAGTCACTACCCTTGATGAACCGTGGTATCGTGTTGAAGCTGCATGGGTAGCTGTACCTGTACACGCCATCCAAGCTCTGTTTGACTCGATGCCCAGGAGTATCAGGGCCGTTATTATGGCCAGAGGTGGTTGTTCTGGGTACTGATTTCTCAGGATCTATGCACCCAAACTGCGTGAAAATGTAATCATATGTCAGTTCTAGTATAATATATTTGTCCAATGAATACCCGTTTATCATCTGGATTTCTTCTTGGTGTAGCAATTTTAATGGTCAGTAGTGCAATTAAATTTTCGCTACTTGAGAGGGTCTCTGTGGAAAATGAGTGACCACAGGACAATAAAACTTTTTTCCGTAAATTTTTCTAAGGACAAGCGGAAGAGAAATAAACTCCTGAAAGAAATACGCTTTAATTTCCACTTGTGAGTAATAATCGCTTACGTCTATGTTCCAGGTTACCAACGTTGCTCAATGTTGCGACCATCTGCATTCACGACAGTCTGGAAGTCGTACGGATATCGTTTCGCAATCGTTCGAAGCACTTTTAAAACTGTGGACCATGGAATATTCAGCTGTCGGGACACACATCGTGCACAATTTGAACATCGCGCACTGCGTCCAGTAATCACATGTATGGTAACAGTCACTTCAACAATTTGTGGCGCAATTGGCTGTCGGCTTCTCCCGTGAACTATTGCCACATCCCCAGTTAATTCGTACTTGTGAATCACGTTCTTCAACTCCGGTACGGAAGGATGACATCTCCGTATTCATTCAATGTGTCGATGCTAATGCAGTTGTTTTGATAAAACAGCTTGCTCGGCTTGTCCAGACCTATGTTGACCGTCTAATGCACACTGATGCTTGTGTTTCCATTGCACGTTGCCGTCCCAGTACCGGCACCTACAGGAAAGTCATGACACTAACACTACTAACAACATAAATCCTGCTACGCACAGTCTGAACATCATTCCTATAATGTTGAGTACCCATACGGTACATAATTTTCCGTCTACGTTGGTTCAAGTAGGGAAAGTTTAATTATAACCACCCTGTCACTCGAGACACACTTATGATGGTCCGACATGGTACAGCAGAACCTCGACGACGAATATGCCTGCCCTCACGTTCGTATGCAGTCCAACATCGAGCCACTGTGACATCAGAATGCCCAACAAATCTGGATACTGTACAGTTCGACCGGCTGGCCACACGGAAACCCACAATGTCAAGTGCTGATAGCGTTAACATTAGTACGCGGCGTTTCTTTGTGCTTCACAGTGATCACTCAACATCCGACATTGTTCACGCCGTTACGTTTCCTATTAGCCCTGGTGACAACCCTAAACACAAATAACACTAACGCACTCTTGCGGTCGTTCCATCTGTCATACATAATTGCCTCTAATCGTCTACATCTACTTAGTTACTCTGCAATTCACACAAAGTTACAATGACACCCCTACCATATCTCTGGATGCTTCACTTTTTTTGTCAAGCAGTGTACGAGGTCTGTTCAAAAAATTCCGGAACTTTGCCCATAAATTTTTTCTATACTTATCTTTTACTTGTCGTGCATGCTCTCTCTCGAAATACTGGCTCAAATGGCTGGCTCTGAGCACTATGGGACTTAACATCTGTGGTCATCAGTCCCCTAGAACTTAGAACTACTTAAACCTAACTAACCTAAGGACATTAAACACATCCATGCCCGAGGCAGGATTCGAACCTGCGACCGGATCAGTCGCGCGGTTCCGGACTGAGCGCCTAGAACCGCTAGACCACCGCGGCCGGCTCTCGAAATACTCTCCTCAACAGTTGATACACCGCTCCCAACGCCGTTTCCACCAACGGAAGAGGTCTTGGGCTGCCTCTTGCCGGATCGCGTAGAGCACCTTCTGCGAATTTTCTTTTATCTCGTCTATCGTTGCAAATCTTCGTGCTTTCAATGGGGTTTTCAACTTTGGAAATAAAAACAAAGTCCGCAAGGGCCAGGTGTGGAGAGTACGGAGGATGAGGCAACACAGTGGTTTCGTTTTTTGTGTATTAGTCACGCACCAACAGGGGTGAATGTGCGGAAGCGTTATCGTGATGCAAGAGCCACGAATTGTCTCGCCACGTTTCAGGCCGTTTCTTTCTCACACCTTCTCGCAGGCATCGCAAAACGTCCTGATAGTTTGTCCCTGTGGCACGAATTCATGATGAACTAATCCTTCAAAGACAAAGAATTTATGATGAACTAATCCTTCAAGGTCAAAGAAAACTATCAGCATGGCTTTGACATTTTTCCTGACTTGATGAGCTTTTCTTGATCTCTGAGAACCTTTCCCGACCCACTGTGAAGATAGAACCTTGGTCTCAACATCATAACCCACGTCTCATCACCATTTATGATTCTCTTAAGGAACATCACGTTCTCATTTGCGCGATCCAAAAGCTCGTCACAGACTGCGAAGCGAAGGTCTTTCTGATCTTGACTCGTGAGCTGTGGGACGAAGTTATAGGCAACACAGTGCATTCCAAGATGCTGTGTCAGATTTTCATGAAATAATCCAGATGAACTGTTACATTCTTCTGCAATCTCTCGGACCGTCAGTCTTATAGACACACACAATTTCGTTGATGCTCCTGACAAAAGCGTCGTCGGTAGATACTGAAGGGCGTCCTGAACGAGTGTCACCCTTAACTTCCGTCCGGCCATTTTTAACCCCTGAACCATTCGTAATACCGAGTACGGCTCAAGCAAAAAAATGGTTCAAATGGCTCTGAGCACTATGGGACTTAACATCTATGGTCATCTGTCCCTAGAACTAAGAACTACTTAAACCTAACTAACCTAAGGACAGCACACAACACCCAGACGGCTCAAGCACTCATCACCGAAGGCTCCCTGATCATTTGTTGTGTCCCTGTAAAGGTATTTTTGAGTTTCACGCAAAATTCAATGCAAACGCGCTGCTCCTCTAACCCTACCATCACGAAATTCGAAAACTGTGCAATGCAACGCTCGACTCAATACAGCACTGAACAATAACTAACAAACTTACAACAATGAAACTTCCGGCAGTTATAAACACAGGCGTGTGCAAGGATGCTAATATAACATTCGCGCGAAATTAGGAATGTTTCGGAATTTTTTGAACAGATCTTGTATAATGATACTGACTATATGACGATGGTGATTGCGGTGATGACGTAGAACTACAGTCGCAAAGCTGCGACGTCAGTCAGGTCTGGTGATTGTGTGCATCTCCGCACGCTGCATTCTTTATGAGGAGGATAGTATACGAGTATACTGGGATGACAAAAGTCATGTGATTGTGACACGCACATACACATACGGCGGTAGTATTGTGTACACAAGAAATAAAAAGGCAGTGCATTGGCAGAGCTGCCATTTGCACTCAGGTGATACATGTGCAAAGGTGTCAGACGTGATTATAGCCGTACGTCGGGGATTAACAGAACTGAGCGCGGAATGGTAGCTGGAGCTAGATGCAGCGGACATTCCATTTCGGAAATCGTTAGGGAATTCGATTTTCTGAAATCCACAGTGTAAAGAGGGTGCCGAGAATACCAAATTTCAGGCATTACTTCTCACCACGGTCAACGCATGGGCGATGGCTTTCAGTTGACAAGCGACAGCAACGGCGTTTGCATAGAGTTGTCAGTGCTAACAGACAAGCAACACTGCATGAAATAACAGCATAAATCAATGTGGGACGTACAACGAACGTATCCGTCAGGACAGTGCGGCGAAATTTTGCGTTAATGGGCTTTGGCAGCAGACGACCGACGCGAGTGCCTTTGTTAACAGCACGCAACCGCACACAGCGCCTCTCCTGGAATCGTGACCGTATTGGTTAAACCCTAGACGACTTGAAAACCGTGGGCCGGTCAAATGAGTCCGACTTTCAGTTGATGAGAAGTGATGGTAGGGTTCGAGTGTGGTGCAGACCCCACGAAACCAAGTTGTCAACGAAACACTATGCAAGCTGATGGTGGCTCCATAATGGGTGAGAGCTGTGTTTACATGGAGTGGACTGGGCTCCCTGGCTGTTCGGCTACTTGGAGATCATTTGCAGCCATTCATTGATTTCGTGTTCCCAAACAACGATGGAATTTTTATGTATGACAATTAGCCATGTCACCGGACCACAACTGTTCGCGATTGGTTTGAAGAACGTTTTGGACAATTCGAGCGAAAGATTTGGCCACCCAGATCGTCCTACCTGAATCCCATCGAACATTTATGAACATAATCGAGAGGGCAGTTTGCGCACAACATCCTCAATCGGTAACACTTCCGCAATTATGAACGGCTATTGAGACAGCAATATTTCTACAATAGGCTTCCAATGACTTGTCGAGTCCATGCCATGTCGAGTCGCTGCACTATGCCGGGTAAAAGAAGGTCCGACACGTTTAGGAAGTATCCCACGACTTTTGTCACATCAGTGTAGTTACTCTATACATTATCTCACTTCGACATACGGTGAAGGTAGTCAACAACCCAACAAGACGGTTAACTCTGCAGATGCGCTGCGTATCGCTTAGACAGCTATTTGCTCTGTGGCCTTTCCCACGCTCCGGCGTGCTGTGTGGTCAGATTCCTGACGGCATAACTGAGCTCAACAGGCCGACACTGGTATGTGCCAACGCGCACACGCACGATTGCTGTCTTCAGACTGCAGCGCTTGGTGACTCACCTCCTGTCCTCAATTTCCCGCCTGTCATGCTGACAGTAGAATGTTTATTTCTGTTTAGGAATGCAGTCCCAGACAAGTAGGATCAGTCCACAGACCTTGTATAAAATCTAACTTGATACTAAGTGAAGGACCACGTTCTGCTGCCAGACGACAAAAATCTGGAAGACAGCCTCATGGGAACATCCAGTCGAGATAACGATCTCTCTACTGCCTAACACTACTGTCTCCCAGAAACCTGCCAGGAAGCAGTAAAAACACAAAAAAATCAATATAACTTTTTTTTTTGCTTGTTACCAAGCGACTTGACACGGTGGTGAAAATGCTTACAGTCTGGAGAAATTTTAGCTCCCTGTGCGCTCATCTTGTTTTAGGTTTCTCGGGATTTTTTCTACATCTCTTCTATGGAGATTCCTTCCCGCATTCTTGCTCTCCACATACAATTCAATTCTTTGTGGACTCCTAAGCTGCCACTGGCTGCTTCACATCCTGATGGAAACATTCAGTTCCTTGTTTTCCATGCTGCTAATAACTCTGTCTGGAACACACGCCATATTATTTTACAGGGAAATTTGACACATCACATCCTAGCGCGGTAATGAAGCCATTGGTTCTAGAACTAGCCGCACAGGAAAACGGTATAAGAAGCGAACATATATTTTTATGTTTCTTTCGTCCGTATTCGTACTCCTTTACAGCTCCAACTATCTTGCTGTGAACAGAACAGTTCCCTCGAGCTTAAAAATCCTTAGCGTCGGCTTAACACTCTACAAACCTTTTGAATGTCAAAGGAAAACATTACTACGAGGGCTGTTCAATAAAGAATTATAATTTTTTATGGTCATAGTTTCTCGCGCTAAAATTTAATCTTATGATATTCTGTTAGCTTAATGTGCAACAAAGGCCTATGGAGAATCTGTTCTTCCCTACTGTACAGCTCGAAGGTGGTTTAAAATGTTTAAAGATGGAAGACAATCAATTTCAAAGGAAGGTGGACCCGGTGCTCCAGTTACTGCTCTTAACGAAAAATAAAACATCACCACTGCTGCTGTCATTCTGAGAAAGGATCGACGAATTACCTTAAGATCACTTTCTGAAACGCTGAACATTTCATTAAGTGCCACCCACACGTTGGTGGCAGGAAAATTACACTTGACACGTGTTTGTGAGCGATGGGTTCCAAGACTGTTGATTCCCGAACAAAAGGACATTCGCGAGCAGGTCTGCATGCACTTAAAGTTGATGTTAGACGAAGATCCGGAGTTTCTTTCAAATGTAATCACTGCTGATAAAACTTTGCTACATCATTTTGGTCACGAGAGCAAACAGCAAAGCTCACTGTGGAAATCTCCAACATCAACCACCAAAAAAGCAAAAGTGGTCGCTTCTGTTGGGATATGGTCATCTCATTATTTGATATTCATGGAATGGTTTATCAGCATGTTGTACCTGCACACACATTAGTAACTGGACAATACCAAAGGGAAGTTCAGAAAACATTGCCAGTCCATATCAGGCGCAAAAGACAACATTTCCGTGAAGCTGGCTGGATGCTGCACGACGATAGTACGCGGCCGCATATTGCCAAAGTTGTTGCTAGACTACCTTGCAAAAATCAACGTGAAGTGCATCCCTCACTCTCTCTATAGTCCGGATTTAGCCCCATGTGACTTTTTTCTATTCCCTAACACGAAGAAACGCATTCGTAGGAAGCATTATGAATCTTCAGAAGCAGTGGTGAAGGCTGCGGAGGCGATTCTGAAGGACCTCTCAAAAAATGCTTTCCAGCATGTATTTGGAGACTGACAGAAACGCTGGGACAAGTGCATCGCATTCATGGGAGACTACTTTGAGAAGGACCATCAAAATTGTGAGGATGAGTAAAGGTATGTTGTCAAAAACTTATGATCATTCTTTATTGAACAGCCCTCATAATTTCAGAGCCATTCTAAAATGTTCCAGACATCACTTGAGTGACAAAACGCTTTAATCTTGGTTCAAGTGACATAACTGACATGGTTGGTTGATTTGGGGCGAGGGGACCAGAAATGGCTCTAAGCACTATGAGGCTTAACATCTAAGGTCACCAGTCCCCTACCCTCAAAAATGGTTCAAATGGCTCTGAGCACTATGGGACTTAACAGTTGTGGTCATCAGTCCCCTAGAACTTAGAACTAATTAAACCTAACTAACCTAAGGACATCACACACATCCATGCCCGAGGCAGGATTCGAATCTACGACCGTAGCAGTAGCGCGGGTCGGTACTGAAGCGCCTAGAACCGCTCGGTCACAACGGCCGGCTGAGGGGACCAGACAGCGAGGCGTAACTGACATGTTCGCGGCTTAATTCGCAAAATACGAATGTCAGAAACAACGCCACAGATTTCTTTACCCAACCTCATTAAAACTGAGTCATTCTTCTGACAAATTTGCGCCATATCACCACCTATGAGGCGAAATACGATACTGTTTTGTCTCAACCGGCCGGAGTGGCTGAGCGGTTCTAGGAGCTACAGTCTGGAACCGCGCGACCGCTGCGGTCGCAGGTTCGAATCCTGCCTCGGGCATGGATGTGTGTGATGTCCTTAGGTTAGTTAGGTTTAAGTAGTTCTAAGTTCTAGGGGACTGATGACCTCAGAAGTTAAGTCCCATAGTGCTCAGAGCCATTTCTTTGTTTTGTCTCAGACCACTGAAGTTGGCAATCCACTATCTGCTGTGTAATTTAATTAATTTGTAGATTTGTTCTGCAGACGTAACCTTTCTCTAATTTTTCCACAACTTCAGAGTTAACATTGTTAATACTCTATTAAAGTGTAGTCACATACACACTGCATTACTGTTGACGAAGCACTGGTGTGCAAGACTTGAGGGCGAAAGCTACCATCGCATTGTGTGTCACTGGCAAGTAACACATCTCGGTGAAACTTTAACCATACAAAGAAAGAATTGCTGCAGTATAATACCGACGATAACTGAAAGAAATACGAAATGAGACGTACAAAAATGACACTTTTGATAAGAAACAATAACGGCACTGACGCCACTACGATTTATGATAGTACCCTGGACGTTACAAAAGGCGGGACGCGATTCTTAACACGGTGTGAAATCACCACAGACGGTACGGATACTCTGCAACGTGTTCCTATGCTGACCACATGGCTGGCAAGGAGTTCTTCTGGTAGCACTTTTGATTCCTCCACCAGCATGATTGAGAACTGCTGAATGGTCGACGGTGCATGTGGACGTGCTATAACGTGTCTCCCCAAAGCACCCCAAACGTGCTCGGTGGATTTTAATCCGGGCAGCGGAGAGGCCAGTCCATTTGAAGAATACCCTCTTCTTCCAAGAGTTCCTCCACCGACGTAGTTCGACACAGTGGCGCATTGCCATCCATAGAAATACCCCCTCAAAAGACATACATGGGAAAGGAGCGCACTATCACAAAGCGTAGACTGGTGAGAGGTGACTGTACCGTTTTGGAAGATTTGAGGTCAGTACACGCATGCAACATTATGGCTTCCAACACCGTGCGACCTAGACCACCAAAACGATCATTTTCGACAATGTTACTGGATGCATTACGTATTCCCACATCTCGGCATATCATGGTACAACCAGGCTCACTACTCAGACCGAATATGCTGTCTCAGAGGAGAGCACGCGACCGCAGTCCTCGTTCGTTCAGTTCCTACGTCGCGGCACCATCGCAAATCTCTGAACACGGTACGCTCACAGGTCAACCTTATTGTGACGCTGTACTCCTTCCCTATGTGCGTCTCTCGAGGAGTATTCGCCCGGGACTTCATTTTTATGGATGACAATACACGACTGAGTCGAAGTGCGTCGGTGGAGTAGTTCTTTGAAAGAGAGGATATTCAGCGAATGGACTGGACTGCCCGTACCCACAATTTCAATCTTATCTAGCACATGTGGGATGCGTTGGGGTCCGCAGCTCGTGGTCGTGCGGTAGCGTTCTCGCTTCCCGAGCCGGGGTTCCCGGGTTCGATTCCCGGCGGGGTCAGGGATTTTCTCTGCCTCGTGATGACTGGGTGTTGTGTGATGTCCTTAGGTTAGTTAGGTTTAAGTAGTTCTAAGTTCTAGGGGCCTGATGACCATAGATATTAAGTCCCATAGTGCTCAGAGCCATTTGAACCATTTCATGTGTTAGGGACACGTATTGCAGCACCTCCACGTGCACCAACGACGATTCACCGGTTGTCAAAACGCTGCTGGAGGAATAGAACTCCTTACCAACCTCGTCGACAACATGGGAGCGCGTTGCATAGCATGCACTGATGTCCGTGGTGATCACAAACCCTATTAAGAATCACGTCCCGCCTTTTGTAATGTCCAGGGTACCATCATAAATCGCGGTGACTTCAGTGTTATGACTATCTTTTATTAAAAGTGTCATTTCTGTTCGTGTGATTACGTATTTATTTCAGTTGCCATCAGTTTTATAATGTGCAATTTTTGTGTGTGTTGTCGAAGTTTCAACGATCTATGTTACTTGGCAGTGGCACATCATGTGAAAGTTACTTTTGTCCTTAAGTCTAGCACACCAGTGTGTTTTCACTTAAGACAAGATGGCGGAACATTTGAATGTTTCGTAAACAGTGATGCAGTGCGTGTTCGCGAGTACAGTTTCACAGGGTCGTGACAACGAGGAAACCACTAGACAAACTGTGTGTGGTGTTATCACATAAATCTGATTGCATCACTTACTCTAAAGTCGTAACATCTAGTGTAACAGTCGTAGAAGAGAGATAAGTGTTTAACGTCCTGCCGACGCCGGCTGCTATCGGGGAACAAATTCGGTAGTGTCCTTTTTCAGGCGAACCATCCTGGCCTTATCTTAAGCGATTTAGGAAAATCACAAGAAAACTTCATGTGGGTGGCAGAACGGGGATTTGAATCATCGTCCTCCACAACGCGAGTCCAGTGTCTAACCACTCTGTCGCCTCGATCGACGACACAGACAAAAGTGTTGATGGTTAATCTGAGCATTTACTCCCGATCAAGTCCAGTCCAGCCACAGTCGGTATCAATGAAATTAATAACTATCGGAATATGAAGAGGATTTCAATACGAAGAAGACAACATAGCGGTGGGCTGAGCAGAGATGGAAGGTTTCGAATACGCGATCACGATAGTCTCTCAAATGCACTCGCGTCATATTTTCGCTAAACTAGCGAGGTTGGGTAAGAGAGGTTCACGTACACGGTAAGCAAGACCTCCGCCGTTTCCCGCTTGCAACACCCGCTTCCTGACACAGGCCCCCGATGAAGTCGCCGGAAACGCCAGCTTTATGCATGCGGCCGACAGGCGTATCCGCTTACTTTCACACAGGACACAGAGGCCGCCGTCCAGTGTGGGAAGCTCAAGACGGCGGCCGTATCAATACGAGACAAGTGCTAAGGCAGTAGTCGGGACAATGAGGTTGTGGGCGGCAGGAAAAGACTTTTACCGGCGGCGAACGGCTCTCCTCTGTATTGCCCGCCTTCCGCGAAAGCACCGCAGGAAGTGCTCACCGTTTCTCCGAGCGGGCGGTGCTCCCCACCCGGCTCTTCCCTGCGTTTGGCTCAGCCGACAACCAGAGGCGCGGAACTAATGTGCACTAAGTGTCTTTATAAGAGGGCGACTCGTAAATTAACATCCGATTCACGAGTGCACATAGCTTTTGTAATACCGAATTTTGCCGGTAGGAGGGCGTAGAGCGAACATTCCAGAGTCAGCCGAGTGCCAATGGTGAAGGAGGTTAGGACCAGCGTCAGCAGAGTTTATAGTAACAACTGTTGTGCGTGACAGTCGTTTCCCAATGACTGACTTTCGTTAACAGCGTACGGCGGTGAAATTCTGTTTTTTGCTCGGAAAAGAAGAACAGAAACCTCTGAAATGTTAGAACCGGGGAAACAAGTGTGTGAGTGGTTTTCTCGTTTCAAAATGACAACTGATGATAAATGTCGTTCTGGTCGCCCTCCTACGACCCGAACACATGAGATTGTTGAAAATATTCTTGCAATTATCACCGAAGATCAACGAAGGACCACTGAAGAAATGGTGGAGGGCTTGAGAGTTCAATGCACAAAAACAAGGTCACGTGGAAGCATGATGCGGTTTGAAAGAAGAGTCCCGAGAAGATCAAAACTTTTTTTAAAATTTTCACTCGTGACGAAACTTGGTGCTTACGAACCTGAATCAAAGCAGCAATCAAGCCAGTGGAAGTTCATCTTGCTCCAAGAAAGCTCACCAGGTGAAATTAAACACAACAATGCTGGCTTGTTTTTTCGATGTGAGAGAAGCCGTCCAGAGTTTGTTCCGCAGGGTCAGAAGTTAACCAGGCTTTCTACTTGGAAGTTCTGAAAAACTGCACAACGTTGTGCGGCGGGAGCGGCGTGAATCGTGGTGGCTGGGTGACTAGTTATTCCATCATGACAATGCCCCTGCTCATACAGCCTCCAGCCCTGTCGGTACGCCCAAAATGGTATCTCTCCCCCCCCCCCCCCTCTCCCCAACCTCCCAATACTCATCCGAACTTGCCCCGTGCGACTTTTTTTTCTTTCCTAGAATGAAGAGCGACATGAAAGGAAAGCGTTTTGCTGATATTTCTGAGGTGTAGAAAAAATGACTGAGTGCTGTCAAGAATTACAAAAGTTGAATTTAAACAATGTTTTGAAAAATGGAATACAAGATTAGACCAGTGTATTAGTGCATGTGGAGAGTACTTTGAAAAGGATTGAAGGTTTGTGCTTAAAATGTGAATACAGCTGTACATACATGTTGTCATTACTTGTCCACCCAGTCGCTTCCCAAATACAAGGAAGTGTAGTGCCGTGATACCAACCTTCTAAATCCTTCATTAAAGAATTGTGCCGCCTGGTGCTTCGGCCAACCGCTGACAGCATCATTGAGTTCGTCGCCGGACGGAAGCGTTGAGTAGCCAGAGAGGTGTTCATCTTGGGGAAGAAATGGAAGTCGCTCGTTGCCAAGTCCGGACTATAGGAAAAATCATCCAGCCAAAAAAGTCTTGATTTTTTCCCCCTTCGTTCGATTCGCAGAATGGGGTCACGCCTTGTAAAGCAGGATGATTCCTTCGTTAATAATCCCACACCTTTTAGTTCTGGACTGACCTCCAGAGTTTCCTACGAGTCTCTCAATAAAACTCTGATGCAGTATTCTAAAGAGTACTCTCATGAAATTCGATGTCAAAATTCAGTCGCAGTTTGGCAGCGTCTGAATTTTACGGGCTTATTGGGAAAATGAATGAGCATCCACTATTTGGGCTGTTACTTAGTTTCACAGTTCACGTATTGCACCCATGCCTCGTCCCCAGTCACGACTCTATTCATTACCTTCCTTCCCTATTCATGGTAAAGAACAAGGATTATTAAATGGTCGAACCCATTCTTTCTTTGGCCATCAGTTCGAGAAATGTCAAGGTCGAATCCATTCTTTCAGGTTCTGACCGAACTCCATCCTCTTGTTGCCCAAAGTCGGAGTAAGTTAGTAGCTTGGGCAGCCGATCGCATTTTCACAACACTTGCCACGCAAAGATAGTGACAATGCAGCGAGGGACAGAGACAGTCGAATTTAAATAACCAGTTCTGTTAATAAAAATACTCATCTTTTTTGTTGCTCTTCTTTGTTGTATACTGATGGGCCGTTGTGCGTTTCCTTTCTGTGGTTTATCTTTCCATAACAGTCTAGAGGATCATCGGATTAATGTTTCAATAATATACGTAACATGAATTCTGCAGAATTACACATATATTTCCAGTCATTTCACTTCACAACACAAATCAATGGAACACACACAACTCGTTCTCCATCCTCGCACTTCAATCTCGGACCGTGCGGTTTAGGGCGCATTGTCACGGTTCGCGCAGCTCTTCCCGTCGGAGGTTCGAGTCTTCTCTCGGGCGCGCGCGCGCGTGTGTGTGTGTGTGTGTGTTGCCCTTAGCGGAAGTTATTTTAAGTAGTGTGTAAGCCTAGGGACCGATGACGTCAGCAGGTTGGTCACATAGTCCTTACTACAATTATTTTTTTCAAACTTATACAACCAACTGCCCAGAACAACAAAGATTCACCTCTAACAACATGTAAGAAAGAAATTACTAACATTTATCGACCTATTTATGCAAAACAATCTTTGGAGCATACATTTCATAATAAAAATACAATTAATCGTCTATCTTTTTTGAGAAGTCCATAGTCATGGTTGTAATTACATTAAGTATATATAAATGTGGACATTTAAACATTTTTGCACAGATATGCAGTAGTGGATTTTTGGTTTTTATGTCTTCGGTGCGATATCGAACACTTCTTATGACCCAAGATCGTTTAGTACATCTATATCACTATAATCAGTTTTATTACGACGTCTGTGAACATCAGTTAGACATTTTGGTACACACCATTCACTTACGGTTAGCTAAAATCTCAGTGACAGTGTTGTCCTTGAAATCTGAGACACGTGTTCAGAAAATTCGGTAAATGTGAATCCACGTCTCGTATATACATTTTCTTCGACATGTTCCAAAAATTCATGTATCACATTTGAATGCCTTTCTCGACCACTTACGTCATGCACATCTGTGCGACCAGCTTTGAATTTCCTGCTCTCATAACACAATTACTCATAATTATTACTTATAATTATTTTATACGTGACATGCCAGTTTAAATGTTTTATTTCTGATGAAGGCACTCTTAGAAGCGGCCAAAACCTAGATCAAAGAGACTTCATTCTTGCGACCGAGGGCTGTAATTGCTTTTATTGTATGTATTAACGGTTGCTCTCAACGCACCCATGTTCAACATTTTAACAGACCAATGATTGCAAGACTACTGAGAGAGCTAAGGCAGCTATTTTATACGAGACCATTTTCGTAAGCAAGCTGTGTCGTTTGCTCGCCAGACACGCCAACATCCGGTGGAGAGCGTTGCACTTAAAAATCACGTTAAGGAACACATTCCGCGTGATATACCACATACTGTCTGAGCGTCCACCAGCCACATTGGAATACACATCTGGCACGATTCACACTGAGAAACCTATCCTGAACCAGGATGACTTAAGGGCATTACAAAAATTACGGGAACAAACTTATTTTGAAAAGCAGTACCTAGTAAGCAATACATTCTAAACAATGAAGGACTTCTCAGATAACACAAAATATTATCCTCATTCTGAGCTCCAAGTCCTACAAGTTGTGGAGGCATATCCATTCAATATTTTACGCAAGCAAACGGGAAGTTTGGTACACAAAATGAAAACCACGCATACTCGTCAAGGTCCCAATGTCAGTGATAGTGTGCATAGTTTTACACTAAGAAATTTTGTATGTAGTAATCGACCATGAGAAACAAATGAACAATGTAGCTTCAGCTTTTTCGTTAATTGAATAGTTTTTTGCAAGAATTTATAGAGAAAACATTACTGTACACTAGGGACAAAACGAATGAGATTGCACTGTTTTAAATAGTTTAGCATTGTATGGACGCATGCTCGAATTTAAATTCGGTCATCCTAATTTAGATTTTCTGTGATTACAGCAAATTATTTCCGGCTCTCTGCGTTCGGTCTCTTACATGCGGCGGAATTATTCTGAGTAGAAAGCCGTGCGCAGCAGAGCATTAAACAAAATCCGCTAATTCATTATGAGGCTCGCCAAACGCGGAAGAGACCGGCCATCTCATATGCATAACGTCATGAATGCAGCGCAGTCAAACTGCCACAACGATAAGGCGACGGGAGATATGTTGTCATAGAATTCTACGAAACTGAAAAATTTTTGGGGGAAGTTCCCTGCTAACAAAAGAAGTTACACTTCAAGTACATATTACCGAGACATTCTTGCTTGGCATAAAACTGTAGATTTCACACAAGTAGCTTGTGTAAAAGGAATCTGTGCACCCAAAATGAGCTTGATGTCGGTACAATACGACCTAACATAAATGTACAAGCACTATGGAAATAAACTCCACTATCAAGTTACCAGAGGGTGTTCAAAGACAAGGTTCTTAGTGTTCTGACAGTTGAATCATTTTGAGAATGTAGAGAAAGAAATGCAAATTTCTAGCTTTCCCCAATTCTTCTTCTCAAACCAATTCTCTTAAATCATATTTACTGTTTCACCCCTTCAACCCACTTTGCTGAAGATTTCACAGCATTCCTCCTCGGAAAAATTGTTCCGACACGCTTGATCAGCAGCGATCGCCACTTAAGAAAATTTGAAACAGTGCTGAGAGAGAGTTTTAAAGGCACCTGAAAAAATCTGCGGAGGAGGGGATTAATGTTTAACGTCCCGTCAACAAAGAGGTCATTATAGACGGAGAACAAGCTCAGATTAGGGAAGGTTGGGGAAGGAAATTGGCCGTGCCCTTTCAAATGCACCATCCTGGCATTTGCCTGAAGCAATTTAGGGAAATTGCGGAAAATCTATATCAGGATGGCCGGAAGCGGGTTTGAACCGTCGTCCTCCAGAATGCGAGTCCAGTGCGCTAACCACTGCACCACCTCGTTCGGTGAAAGGATCCGAGCTGTTACGATGAACACAGAAGTTGGTTGGTTGGTTTTGGGGAAGGAGACCAGACAGCGAGGTCATCGGTCTCATCGTATTAGGGAAGGACGGGGAAGGAAGTCGGCCGTGCCCTTTGAAAGGAACCATTCCGGCATTTACCTGCAGCGATTTAGGGAAATCACGGAAAACCTAAATCAGGATGGCCGGACGCGGGATTGAACACAGAAGTGTACTGATTAGATATTTCTCATAACACGTTTCTGTTTGATAGCCTATAAAACAAATGCGTTGCCGTCGTTGAACGAGATTTTACGCCGCTTTTTTCCGGATCCTTTCGAAAAGCTTAGGAGGGCGTAATCCAGTACATCAAATTAAGAAACTATTTTACCTTCTTCAAATTGAAGCAACACTAACAGCTTTGCTTTGACTTATGACTTAACTGCACTAGTTCTTCTCTCTTTTTACCTACCTTGAGACTAAATCATGGATCCCATATGATGCCAGTCGTATGTAACTCTCAGTTGACATTAAGGAACATCCGGCTGAATAGCTTTAGCCTGGATCCATTTATCACACATGACAATGTATCAAGTTTCATATTCCAAAAATCGTGAAAAAAAAGGGAAAACGAAAGGGAACACAAAAGGAGCAAACACTCGAATGTCATTGTTCCGCGTAAGTGAAGCGACAGTAAATCTGCCATAAAACTGAGTGCTGTTTGAACTATGTAGTGCATTACTACGCTTACTCCTAATTGAGGGACTGTGCTCTTCCTTTCTACGACCTGAAAAATGATAGTAAGTGGAAAACAGCTTCTCTTATTCCATTTAACCTGACAAAAAAGGAAATCGTGTTTGCATTACAATTCTGTCGACATCTCAGTTAATAAGGACTAGAATTATGCCGTGGCCTTGTTAAGGGATCATCCGTGTATTCGCCTCGAGTGATTTAGTTAAACCAGGAGAGCCTTCTATGAGGAGAGGGCCATTGGCTCTGTCAAGTAAAATTAACAATTCAGTATTTACAATGGCAGGGAAAAAGAAAACTGTCACTTGTGCCTCCCAAGCCGCTACCTTTATTATGAGGCTAGTTATCTGAAGCCCAAACCCAGGAAGACCCTCGTGCCCACCTTCCACTTGCTGAGCAAAAAACGGAGGGGCGGGGGTCAAGGAAACGCATATATGCAGAATGACGAAGAGCTATGCAAACACCAAAACAGCAAGCAGTGAAGCTGGACAGTTCTCTGCCGCACAGTGCAATACCAGTAACTGAAAGGGAAAAATAATGCAAGCGCTATCATGAGAAATACGAAAGGTTCAACTAGACGAGACCATCCTGCTGTTTCAAGTACAACGGAACTGTGTTTCGCAGTCACAGAGTAAGCATTTTCTCATACAAAGTGAATGGAGTAGGCGCTGTATGAAGCGACTATAATGGTACCAAGACGTAAGACCACGCTATACCATCAGGTCTGGGACGGCACCAGCTAGCATTAAGCGCCTTGTAGCACCGGAGTGTGAGGAAGCTGGAGATGAGACGTTCAGTTTCCTGAGTGTAACCACGCCATCACAATCTGCCACATGAAGGAAACGTAAGGGCTATTCCACTAATTATTAAGTTTTAAGAATGTCTTATCTCTGCGAGGAAGATAAAGGATGACCACGAATTTCATGTGCCGTCTATCTAAAACATTCAACTGAGTAAGAACAACAGCGTACACATTCAAACATATACAAGTAACCTAGTGGGGCTGCAAAGATAACAGGTGTGAAACAAACAGACATTATCTTATCTGTCGCGAAAAGGATAGAAATGTACAACTGAAGACCTAGTCGACGTCAAGGACAGTACAATACACGCCCATCATTATTGTAATAATTTGTGTGGTGTCTTGAGACTCAAGGTACTAGGTACAAGCTGACTGAGCTCTCAACAGAACTATCGTAGAATTCGCCGCAAGTCGATCAAAGAACATGCGGTAAATTTAATTAGAATGGCTCAAATAAGACTATGATTCCAGTTGTCTGCCACGTGGGGGAAATGGAATATCTGCTGTATGTTTCAGATAGGCCTGTTTATCAATAAACTGATATTGTACCTTCAAGGAAAAAACTACTTTGAAATGCATCCAAGTTGCGGCTAATCTTAAGAGCTCAATAAAAGTTTAGCACCATCCTCAAGACTTACATAATTAGTGCTTTTTCTACATCCACAAGGTTACTCTGCAAACCACACTTAAGTGCCTGGCAGTGGGTTTATCGAAACACCTTCACACTAATTCTCTATTATTCTACACTCGAACCGCGCGCGGAAAAAATAAACACCTATTTCTTTCCGAGCGAGCTCTGATTTCCCTTATATTATTATGACAATCGTTTCTCTCTAAGTAGGTCGGCGCCAACAAAATATTTTCACAATCGGAGGTGGAAGTTAGCGATTGAAATTTCGTGAAAAGATTCCGCCGCAATGAAAAACACCTTTATTTTAGTGATTTCCACTCCAAATCCTGTATCATGTCCCTGACACTCCCTCCCGTATTTCTCGATAATACAAAACGTGCTGCCCTTCTTTGAACTTCCTCGATGTACTCCGTTAATCCTGTCTGGTAAGGATTTCACAACACCGCGCAGCACTACTCCAAAAGAGTACAGAAAAGCGTAGTGTAGGCACTCTTTTAAGTAGATCTGTTGCATTTATAAGTTAACAAATCTTTAACATAATGCAGCGCGTCAGACACTGTGAAATGTGCAGAAAATAAACAATTTTTTCAGCCTTCAGTTGCAAGGTAATTTTTACTCGTTTACCTAGGTTTCGATTCCAGTAATGGAATCTTCTTCAGAACCTATAAATTAAACCACATACGGACATATATTACTCACTGAAATGCAGTTTATAAGTGTTTTGCCAATAAAACGCAGTATTTGGTTCGCCTTCCCCTTAACATTTTCAACTTGTTCTTTCCAATTTCAGTTGTTCGTAATTGTAATTCCTCTGCATTTAGTTGAACTTACGGCCTTTAGATTTGACCGATTTATTGTGTACCCTACGTTTAACGGATTCCTTTTAACACTCATGCGGATGACCTCAAACTTTTCTTTATTTATGGTCAATTGCCAATATTCGTACCCACACATATTTAAATCGTTCTGCAATTGGTTTTGATCTTCTGATGACTTTACTAGACAAACGACAGCATCATCTGCAAACAACCTAAGACGGCTGCTCATATTGTCTCCTAAATCGTTTATACAGATAAGGAACAGCACAGGTAGGTTAGGACAGGTCACTACCTTTGAGAACGTCATAAATCATTTCTCTTTTACTCGGTGGCTTTCCACCAGTTTCTATGAACTATGACCTCTCGGAAAAGAAATCACGAATCCAGTCGCATAACTGAAACGATATTCCGCAGGCGCGCTATTTGATTACATGCCGCTTGTGAGGTACACAGTCAAGAGCCTTCCGGAAATCCAGAAATACGGAATCAATTTGAAATCCCTTGTCGATAGCACTCAACACTTCATTTGAGTAAAGAGCTAGTTATGTTTTATAACAAAGATGTTTTCTAAATCCGTGTTGACTATGTGTCAACAGACCGTTCTCTTCGAGGTAATTCATAATGTTCGAACACAATATGTGTTCCAAAATTCAACTGCATATCGACGTTAATGATATGGGCCTGTAATTTAGTGGATTACTCCTATTGCCTTTTTTGAATATTGGTATGACATGTGCAACTTTCCTGTGTTTGGGTATGGGTCATTCGTCGAGCGAGCGGTTGTATATGATTGTTCAGTGTGGAGCTATTGCATCGGCATACTCCGAAAGGAACCTAACTGGTATACTACAATTTGGCAACGTCTTTCTCAACATTTTAATACCTACCTGGGTAATGGAAATAAAGGTAAACATGTGTTCTCTGAGGAGTTCACTAGAGCTCGCTGTATCTCCAATCGTGAACTGGGCAATGCAGTTTGTCGACATGCCTCGTAAGGTCATTTCAGGCTTAGACTGTGTGCACAGTATCACTTTAGTCAAGAAGGCTTATCAGCACCGTATGTTGCCCGCCGAACTTCGTACACCACATCGATGTCATCCTAACATTCAGGATCCCTACCGTGGGACACAACACATGGAATATCTGCCTCGTAATGGTCGTACGCGGTCCAGTTCATCAGCTGATGACCGGTAACTACAAATTATGCGTACGTACCCTGAGTGGAAAACAAAAGAATTGAACCCTGCCTGTTTGCAGGATACCGGGAGGACTGTGTCTACCAAAGCAGCTCGCAGTCGTCTCCACATGATCAACTGGACGTCTACACGTCCATTATAAGCAATAGCAAACATATCCCAACACCATGGTTCGCTGAGAAGGCGGGCTAGGGACACTTTGAATGGAACTTGGATCAATTGTGTCAGGTTTGCTCGGCCGACAAGTACAGGGTTTGACGATATTTAAATTCCGACATTAGCAGCAATCGGGCATTGAAATAAATTCAATGTCGACAACATAAAATTTATGCCGGATCTGGTCTCGAACTCGGATTTCCCGCTTTACGCGAGCGTTCGCCTTAATCGCTTCGGCTACCCGAGCAAGCTTCATGTCCGACCCAAATTCTCAACTTGTTGTACACTACATACACTGAGGTAACAAAGTCATAGGATAGTGATACGCACATATACAAATGGCGATAGTATCGCGTACACAACGCAGAAGAGGGCATTGCCTTGACGGAAATATGCCATATCTACTCACGTGATTCATATTAAATAGTTTCACGTGTGATTATGGCCGTACGACGGGAATTATCAGACTTTGAACGCGGTATGGTGGAGCTAGACGCATGGCCCATTCCATTTTGGAGATGGTAAGGGAATTCAAAATTCCCAGATCCACGAGTGTGCCGAGGACACCAAATTTCAGGTATTACCTCTCACTGCGGACAACGCAGTGGCCGATGGGCTTCACTTAACGGTCCAGAGCAGCGGCGTTTGCGTACAGCTGTAAGTGCTGACAGACAAACAGCACTACATGAAACAAGCGCAAAAATGAATGTAGGATGGACGATGATCGAATCCATTAGGGAAGTGCGGTGGAATTTGGCTTTAATGGGGTATGACAGCAGACGACCGACGCGAGTGCCTTTGCTAACAGCCCAACATCGCCTGTACCATCCCTCATGGGCTGGTCACCATACCGGTTGGACCCTAGACGACTGACAAGCCGCTGCCTGGTCAGATGAGCCCCGATTTCAGTTGGTAACAGCTAATGGTAGGGTTCTAGCGTGGCCCAGATCCCATGAAGCCATGGACCAAATTTGTCAATAAGGTACTGCGCAAACTGGTGGTGGCTCCATAACCGTATTGGTTGAGTTTACATGGAATGGACTGGGTTCTCTGGTCCAACTGAACCGATGACTGACTAGAAATGGTTACGTTCGGCTACTTGGAGACCACTTGCAGTAATTCACGGACTTCATCTTCCCAAACAACGATCTCATGTCACCGGTCTACAATTTGAAGTATTTGCACCCCCCCCCCCCCAATACATTTATGGGAAATAGTCGAGGTGTCAAATCGTGCACAAAATCCTGCAACGGAATATTTCTGCAGTACTTCCAACGACTTGTTGAGTCCCTGCCACATCGAGATGCTGGACATGTCCGAAAGAAAAGATAATACACATATAAAATATTAGTACAGGATTCGTCTGACGCCCCGAGCCGTACCGAAGCGATATTGCGCTCCTGACAGAACTGTAAAGCTGCCTACCCCCCCCCCCCTCTCTCTCTCTCTCTCTCTCTCTCTCTCTCTCTCTCTCTCTCTCTCTCTCTCTCTAGCGGTTTAATGAAAATGAAGCATTACTGAAAAGTAATAGTTAATAATCTATACTGAAGTAAAATACTGCACACAACAAATATCAGTGTTGTAAATATATTACAAATTGTGTAAACTATATAAAAAAAAAAGGAAAATGAAAACTATCTTATTGATTATGATAGTTGCTGTACATTGGTATTACTACGATCTATAATGAGCAACATTTTATTTGCTCCTTAGAAATTATAAGAGTTCATAAATTATTAATTTGAAATAAAAGAAAGAAGTTTGAGAAAATGTTTCTTTTACGTTCTTTACACGATGATTCAACTCAAGTAAACAGAATGTAACTGTCTGTAGGCACAACGAGTAACAACTCACGCACTATTATTTATCAGCCACAGCATGCTGCTGCTTTTTTCCCCCCAAAGCATAGCAGATTGTTTCAAAGGAGACTTGGGAACACGAACACCGATGGGGGGAGGAAGAAAATCTCTCCCTCCACTTTTTTAGCTTGATTCCTCCACACTGGCGTCTCGCTCCAGTACTGAGTCAGCAGAAATCGCAAAAAACTAGAAGCCTTCAGTCAAATAGTATATTTGCTTCAGCACGCGCTCGCCTACCTCAGAAATCATACAATACCGTAGCGAAGCAGCAGCAAGAATTCTATTGTTGAACCTGAGTGAATTGTGTAGGCGGTAGCTGAGTGAACCAAGCGCACTGTTTCTATATACACCTTGCTGTCGATAGACGTCTGTTCGCTAGTACTGTAGTCGTTTCTTTATAATGCTACTTGCACCAAATGACACCGTAGAAAAGACGTCGTAATAATAGCGTGCACTTATAAAGTTGTGGGCTAAAGGAAGGGCTTTCGTCTCAATAGGCACAAGAGGGAAACAAGAGGCGAAGGTAACTCACGTACGTCTCTCTGTTAATTGAAGAGTGGAAATGCAAAAGTTCTAAATGCCATTTGTCCTCAAAACGCGTTTCAGCGTTACTGTGTTTTCATATTCTGTTGCGTAGCCGTCGACATGTTCAAAGTGCCGAATAATCGAGAAAATATTTCAAACATTCAATACTAGTTGGTGCATGGTCTTTGTAGCAAGCAGTGCGTCAAGATCTTCTTTCAGCCTGGAACGGTTTGAAGGGATAACACAAAAATTATTGGTGAGTGGGCACAGGTATCTGATACGTTACAGAGATCCTGCAATTTCAGAGAAACGAAGAAAGGTAAACAAGATCTTTATTCCGCAAGATTTACACAAAATTGTAGGCTCACATAAAGCTATGAACCCATTCCATGTGATTCCAATGCGTATAACTGACTTCTTTGACTTTAATGACGCTGTTGGAACACTGTCGCCAACGCAGGCGTGTACAGGAAGACCTGTTCACGATGTTAGCATTTCTTTTGCAACAGCAGACGGAATTTTAAGTGAACTTTGCAGCATCTGATCCCCAAGAATTGTGTAGGAGGCAGAAGTCAGTTCTGCTTTTTTAATTGAATATGAATTTGTTATTCTCTAGCAAAAAATTTAATAGACATGAGGAATAATTTTTGTTGTTTATAGTTCTACTAGTTATAGAACCACCGCAGTATTTTTGTATTTGCAGAACAACAAATAAAATGTGGTGCCTCAGAATTAACAGCAACTGAAACGAAAATTTTCTTTTTGACGTTTAGAACCAGTGAGCTGCCAAGCATGAAACTTAGAATGTTTTTAATAAATTATCTATTTTCTAATTTATCTCCTTTTTGCAGTGACGAAGTGAGCAATATAATTGGCTGGTATCAGAACAGCTGCCCAGTTTTTTTTCTTTGGATACAAATAAATTACGTACAAAAAGAGAGACCGATTGCAAGGCGACTCACCACTGTGCAACAAAGAGTTGCCGAAAAACAAGTATACACAAACTAGTTTATTTTGCAAACGGATATCTTATTACAGGTAACTGAAGGAAACGATAAAAGTACCGGTACGCAGAAAATAAAATCAGATAAAGACCTCCTTTGGTCAGATACAGATGCCACTTAGACCTCCTCACTGGAATGTTCCGAAGAATCTGCAGTTTCACTGCCACTGCCATGATTATCTTGCTTTCTTCCACAGCACATCGTCTTTATTCCCATCTAACGCATTTCTTACAAAGCACTTCTTAAAGCCAATACAACTGATGCACTAGATATGCGTGTCCAAGCAGTCTGGATCCCTTCCACAATCGGATATGTCCGCAGAACGTGGTCTAGTGGCTAGCGTTGCTGCCACTGGATCACGGGGTCCCGGGTTCGATTCCCGGCCGGATTGGGGATCTTCTCTGCCTGGGGACTGAGTGTTTGTGTTGTCATCATATCATCATCATCATCATCATCATCATCATCATCATCACCATCATCATCGTTCGTGACAGTGGCCAGATTGGATTTGTAAACAATTTGGACTGTGTAAAAATTGGGACTTTGTACAGGCGCTGATGACCGTGCAGTTGAGCGTCCCACAAACCGATCATCATCATCACAATCAGATATACTGAAGGCTTCATCAACTTCCCATTAGGGGTCAGGGCTCGACAACCTTGAAGTAACCTATGGCTGTACCCTGTTTCAGATGTCTTTAAATGGCTAACTCACCACTACATCTAAACTTGTGGCTGCAACGTCATGCCTCCTGGAATGGTGGCAAGATCTGTGTTTCATTTCAGGATTCTGCCTTCCTTGCTGCTGTCAGAAGCCCTTTAAAATCATCAAGGCTCAACATCCTGCCATTCTTTAGAAGAGTATCTGAACTTCTGCTCCAGACAGTAAACAGCCCATCTATAACCAACTCATTGGTCATCCAGACTTTTTCGTTGCAACGAAATATGACGCCAGGCGGCAGCTGTTTTTTGGCATTGTTTTACAGTGGATGATGATGTAGGATCGCGTCTTTCCTCCATTGGCAAACACAACTTCACGATGATTCGCGATTTCTCACTGCCCGCAATGCGGACCAGTACACGTTTGGCGCCATTCTCTTCAGATATACAGGATGGCATGTCGAAGTAAATAGGTGTCTCGTCAACGTTTCCGATTTGCCTTACGAGGTAAGCATGTTCCTTTCACAGTCTTATTACGCGTCGCTGCTACTCGACCAACTTCTCTACATACGATGCTGGAAGAAGCTGAGCGTCACCCTAGTACACCACGCAGAGCTAGCTTTAAATTGAACACCACATTCCTGTGCTAATTTTACGTGCTTTATTTAGTACGACATCCACCATTATATTATACTTTGTTTTTCTCGCGCACAAACGTCACTACTTCCTTGTCAATATTTTCGAAACGTCCGCTCTGTGCGCCACTGAAAACTTTCCTAGTCCACTTCGCATTTTTCGGACGTTGTTTATGTTGTGGGCTGGCAGGAGAGCCAACCCGTATGAATAGAGGAAGCCGAAAGGCACGCGTTTCAGCTCACGCAGGCTGGCATGAGGTCTGGAACAGGACAAGGAAATTAGAATATAAAAAAACGGACGTAGCTGGTGGAATACTTAACTTTAATCCGTTAAAGGTGAACGTCGGTCTGACGGTACATGATTAACAACATCAATAGCAACAGATAATGGCGCCTTTCTAGGTCGTAGCAAATGACGTAGCTGAAGGCTATGCTAACTATCGTCTCGGCAAATGAAAACGTATTTTGTCAGTGAACCATCGCTAGCAAAGTCGGCTGTACAACTGGGCGAGTGCTAGGAAGTCTCTCTAGACCTGCCGTGTGGCGGCGCTCGGTCTGCAATCACTGATAGTGGCGACACGCGGGTCCGACGTATACTAACGGACCGCGGCCGATTTAAAGGCTACCACCTAGCAAGTGTGGTGTCTGTGTTGCTTCTACATCTCGAACGACCGTGACTCTGAAATTTGCTTCACAATAACGCCTGATCCTGGTGATAAATTCGATGTTGAAACCCGTTGTTCCTCATTACAATTCATCACACACTTTACTACGCAGTTTAGAAGTGGGATCTCTAAAGCCACACAATAGCTGATAAAAAATTGCCGCAGTAAACACTTCCTGTTATCAGACAACAATGCTCAAAGTATAAGCGTACGTTCAAGGTTAAAGAGGTCGTCATGGCAGAGAGTAGAGTTACGGTGTAACGGGAGCTCGAGGTTCTATTCGATAAAGAAAAGAAAAACTGCAAATCATATGCCGCAAATGCAACACGACCCTCTAACATCTGGGCAAGAAATTTCGGTTAAATACGTCTTGGATTCGGAGATACAGGACACACTGTTTTTTGATTCTACTAACCAATCTGAGATTTGACATTTAGAACGTCTGACATTTCCATTCTTCAGTTGTTAAACTGTGTCTCTTCCTCTCTTTTTTTTTCGGTCAGTGTTTGTGGCCTGCGCCCTTGGCGGGGGCCTTTCTCGCCACCACGTCGGTACGGCCCTGGATGTATGTGACGAATATGTTACGCTATCATTGTGCAAGCGATAGTATATTTTGTATGCTGTAGATAACAATATGATTGTAAATATGAAAAAAATACAATAACGACAACAACGCAGACCTTGAGCAGTCGTGGGGCGGAAAGGTGAGAAGGGAAGGCCGGTCGCTGTGGCCGAGCGGTTCTAGGCGCTTCAGTCCGGAACCGCGCTGCTGCTACGGTCGCAGGTTCGAATCCAGCCTCGGGCATGGATGAGTATGATGTCCTTAGGTTAGTTAGGTTTAAGTAGTTCTAAGTCCTAGCGGGCTGATGACCTCAGATATTAAGTCCCATAGTGCTTAGAGCCATTTGAGCTCAGGGAAGGCCTGTTTCCCTGGTCCCCGGCTCACTCCCGCAAGCATTGTTCTGTGTTGTGTACTGTACTGTACCTCCAAGGAAGGGACAGTTATGCTGCGAAAACCAAGCTGCAGGGGAAACTACTTCGACTGATTTTAAAACTGAAGCGTTGGGCAGCTATGCGTCTGACTTGTATCTAGTGATAACGCCGTGGTAGGGTAGAGACGACAGTGAAGGCCGACCTTTCCCGTGATGTGCCTCGCACCCTAACCACGGAGCGGGCAGTTAAGTGAAACATTGCGAGCAGCGAAAGAAATGGAGTGCGGCAGTGGTGGGGAGGCGGTGGGAGTGGTGGTGGGGGTGGGGTGTGGAAGGGGGGAGTGACGGTCGGCGGCCGAACCAGCTGGTCCTGAGGGCTGCGCCGTCAGTCGGCCACGCGACCTCGCACAACGCAAAGCGGCACGCTCACCCACGCAAACAGGGCCAGCTCCTCCGCTCCCGCGCCCATCATGTCCGTCAGCTGTTGCCGCGTACACAGGTAAACACGACGAGACGCACGCGCACTCACCTACAGTTGCTCACCACACTTTTTCGCGATATATCAGGAATTTACTACATTTTTGTAACGCTCCTCTGGAAGACTTTGGACTTGCGCGTCACTGCTCAGTGTCATTAGAAAGCGGAAAGGGGTGGATTACCAAACGGGCCGGTAACCAACACCGTCAGCACTTTGGGATATTGACGAAAAAGTATAGTAAGATGCACACATCTAGCAGCGCTTGAAGATTCTTCGGTCAGACAGCAACCAATTATTCGGTGCCTCATTACAATATAGTGGAAGTTTCAGTAGTTTCTTAGGATGAAAAGCTAACACTTCTATCACGCAATGACTACATCAATAAAAGATTCATATTAGGTTGAGGCAAAATCCGCGTATCCACCTAGCAAAAATATATATAGATTCTATGCTATTCTTTTTACAACACGCTACAAGCTTCTAGGGTAAAAAGTTGTCAGTGGAACAAAAGGAGTTATCCCAGAAACACTTTTAGACTAAAGTTCTTTTATTGTATTTCTCTGTCTCAGGACGAAAAAAATATCATGACCAGGTTCGACGCGGTTATCATCAAATAACATGTTTAAAAATAAAAGTAAAATAACAGAAAACTAAATTACAAATGAAACTAAGTTATAAACACAACGACAGGCATCTGACGACGTTACACATCTGTGCTCAGATTACTGGAAATGGAAACTGCGGTTAATTACATAACAGTATACGGTTCGTAACTCTTGAATCCCAAATATATGTTCACACTTTAGGCACCTGTCCTGGCCTGTTCAGCTGACAAGTCGAGTCACTACGTACTGTATTCTAGTGCTTACGGTTGTGTACAGAACTCAGTTTTATTTGTAATTTAGTTTCCTAGTTTTTTGCTTCCCACTTTTTTCCTTCTTTTTAAACTGGTCATCTTATGAAGATTTACTAATTAATTGAAACCGGTCATGATATCATCTGCATCAACAGAGGATGAGAAATATAACAACTTCTTTTTTTAATCGGTCAGTGGTTTCCACCGTGCCTGTCTAGTCTATGTAACTTTTAGTTCGTTTTTAAACTTTCTTATGGGAGTGTATTATACCGACAACTATCTGCTCAGCGTTCCCCACTACTGACGGAAGTAATTTATTTAACGGTAGCAGATACGAATGTCATTAATATGCGTTTTTAAACAGTGATTTCAACTTCGTACTGAGTGCTTGCCCAAAAGTTCTCAAACTGAGTACCATAAATACTTGCCAACATGTTATGTTGCCATATAAACTTTTTCGTTAAGATAACACTAACTTAATAATGACGTGGGTCAGTACCTGAGAAATTTGTATCTGAAGTAGAACTGACTGGATTAGACAGGTTGTCGAAAGCCTGTTCAAAAAGTTCATTGTCGAATATTTCCGACCATCTTATTACTAATGAAGAAACATCACCGATTAGAGCTCTTATTTTCAAGAGGAAAAAAACGCACTTATAAGATATCGGCTCCAGCAAGCGATCCCGGGCGTAAATTTGGGCCATAATCATGATAACACGCAGTTATGACCTTTTAAATATTCGCGCGCGCCAGTTTGTCACTCACTCCGCCGCCTGAAATCGAACGCGAAGTACTGTGCAGCGGAGTGACACCACAGCCCTCCTACTTGCGGGCTGTTGATGGCGAGGGAAGGGAGGACGCAGCCACGTCTGCCGATTGTGTTTCGAAATCTTGTTCGACGAGTACTAAATATTTTACAGAAAAGAGTACGATATCAACTTTACACACATGTATGTCCAATATGATTTTAACAATGTTCAAGATGTCTCAAAATCAAATTGACGCACCTAAGAAACTTAAGAATTATTACTAAATGAAGTTAACGACTTCGGTTTACAAGATAATCTTGCACAGCACACTAAAGAACAGCCCAGCTCCTCCAACTGTACTTCACTTTAACAGTCATCTTTACAATCCAAAGAAAAGAGCGCATAACAGCGACGTTTATAAGCAAATAGCGCTACGCTACTTATTTAATGATACTCATTTCATTCACTTAATCAGCTTTTGTGAATTGCAACATAAAAAAGTTCAAAGCAAAGAGATCTCTGGTATCAGCTACAGATTAGAAACCGAGCACTCCGACACAATGATCAAAGCAAACCACAGTACTTGGCACTCGGACATAAAGCGGCTGCAGCGGGGCCGAGCGAGTGACAAACAAACCGGTGCGAGCGCATGATTAAAAGCTGTGCTTTCAGAAGCTCATAACTGCGTATTTTTAGAGTATGGCCCAAATTTTTTCGCGGGATCGACTGTAGGAGCCGATACCTTGGAGGTGTGCATTTTTCTCCTTATAATTTGTTGTCCCGTTGCCGATGTTTCCGTGTGTGGCTTAATTCTGGAAGACGGATACGATTACACTTTCAGGTAAATTTTCGTTAAGTATGTTTCAATTTATGGGTAGAATGTAAGGAGGATGAGATTTGTAGAATACCGTCGACAACGACGTCATTCGAGAGTGAATGTTACATTTGTCAGACAAGGGTGACGTAGGAACTCTGTTACTGTCGAAGAAATCACCCCAGAAAATGTTTACGGTACACACGAGAAACGTGTCAGGCTGACGAGAAGGGGATAACTGCCAACAGCTCTCACATTAGCTCCGGCGGCTGTATCTTACAAGTTTTGGTCAGTGTTACGAACGGAAACCTGCGCTAATGACCGACAATCTGAAAGTAATTATCCATTGGAACAAGTGGCATAACTTTCACTTTATAATGAGAACACCGTCATGGTAGCCTACTGCGATCTAATCGAACTACACTCCTGGAAATGGAAAAAAGAACACATTGACACCGGTGTGTCAGACCCACCATACTTGCTCCGGACACTGCGAGAGGGCTGTACAAGCAATGATCACACGCACGGCACAGCGGACACTCCAGGAACCGCGGTGTTGGCCGTCGAATGGCGCTAGCTGCGCAGCATTTGTGCATCGCCGCCGTCAGTGTCAGCCAGTTTGCCGTGGCATACGGAGCTCCATCGCAGTCTTTAACACTGGTAGCAGCCGCGACAGCGTGGACGTGAACCGTATGTGCAGTTGACGGACTTTGAGCGAGGGCGTATAGTGGGCATGCGGGAGGCCGGGTGGACGTACCGCCGAATTGCTCAACACGTGGGGCGTGAGGTCTCCACAGTACATCGATGTTGTCGCCAGTGGTCGGCGGAAGGTGCACGTGCCCGTCGACCTGGGACCGGACCGCAGCGACGCACGGATGCACGCCAAGACCGTAGGATCCTACACAGTGCCGTAGGGGACCGCACCGCCACTTCCCAGCAAATTAGGGACACTGTTGCTCCTGGGGTATCGGCGAGGACCATTCGCAACCGTCTCCATGAAGCTGGGCTACGGTCCCGCACGCCGTTAGGCCGTCTTCCGCTCACGCCCCAACATCGTGCAGCCCGCCTCCAGTGGTGTCGCGACAGGCGTGAATGGAGGGACGAATGGAGACGTGTCGTCTTCAGCGATGAGAGTCGCTTCTGCCTTGGTGCCAATGATGGTCGTATGCGTGTTTGGCGCCGTGCAGGTGAGCGCCACAATCAGGACTGCATACGACCGAGGCACACAGGGCCAACACCCGGCATCATGGTGTGGGGAGCGATCTCCTACACTGGCCGTACACCACTGGTGATCGTCGAGGGGACACTGAATAGTGCACGGTACATCCAAACCGTCATAGAACCCATCGTTCTACCATTCCTAGACCGGCAAGGGAACTTGCTGTTCCAACAGGACAATGCACGTCCGCATGTATCCCGTGCCACCCAACGTGCTGTAGAAGGTGTAAGTCAACTACCCTGGCCAGCAAGATCTCCGGATCTGTCCCCCATTGAGCATGTTTGGGACTGGATGAAGCGTCGTCTCACGCGGTCTGCACGTCCAGCACGAACGCTGGTCCAACTGAGGCGCCAGGTGGAAATGGCATGGCAAGCCGTTCCACAGGACTACATCCAGCATCTCTACGATCGTCTCCATGGGAGAATAGCAGCCTGCATTGCTGCGAAAGGTGGATATACACTGTACTAGTGCCGACATTGTGCATGCTCTGTTGCCTGTGTCTATGTGCCTGTGGTTCTGTCAGTGTGATCATGTGATGTATCTGACCCCAGGAATGTGTCAATAAAGTTTCCCCTTCCTGGGACAATGAATTCACGGTGTTCTTATTTCAATTTCCAGGAGTGTATAAAGTAACATTACATATGCTGTACTGGGACCTCACACAGAACCATGACAGGTCACATACAAAGCATAATTTTTAGTTAGACAGCACTTTTTTTTAACCATCGAGTTACGCGCAAGAGAAGTACGTAAGATTGGGAACGCATAACGACAACTGCACACAAAAGCCATTTTATTGAAGACATGTTCGAATAAATTTAGGAGATCTGTTCAAACTGTCTGCCCTGGAGCTCACCACGTGCTAAATACCTTCGCTGCGGTGACCTTTCAACTATATCGGGCATGACAACGTTATGCTTCCAGTGGTGATGCGGAGCACTGATTCGGGCAATCACCTCAACACTTGTGGCTGATGAATTAACGTTCAACACCTTCTTGACATTCCACCAAAGCAAAACAAAAGTATGGGGTGTTATAAATAGTTAAACTCGCTGGCCATGCGACAGGTCCTGCTCGGCCTATCCAGAGTTCCCCAAAATTAAATGTTAGCTGAAATCGGGTATAAACATCAAAATATTCTGGGGCAACATCCAAGCAGTTACGTCAGTGTGACACGCAGAAACAGAGCCGCCCCTGTTGTGCAGGTAACAGCAAAGGCCCTACAGGATCAATCACTCCACCCCTGTTCGTTATATGTGACAGCTATGTCACATGTATTCTCAGATGTAACTACTCCGACTAAATCAACTCCCATGTGTAAAGTACGGTTCATTTGTGAATAACAGATATCTAGAAGGCAGCATTATTTGCATTTCGATGGACAAATCACTACACAAACACCATACGATATACGAAATCTAGTGGTTCTATGTTCGTACTTTCAGAAGGTCATCTACGTTGTTGTCCTGCGACCTCCTCCAAACAATTATGTGATTTGAGCCCCTGTAAGAAACACAAGGTGTCACACTTCTCTTTGAAAGCAATAGAATTCCGAGTACTCAAATCCTGACGTCCATCACTAAAATGCAAAGAAGTAATAGTCTGTGTTTCGCTCAAGCGCTGATGATGAGCAACAAATACACTACACGTATACCGTGAATCTCTCCAGTTAAGAAATAAATTCTCGTAGACACTAAGATATTCTCTGATTATTCATAGCTCACCGTAACACACAACGTCGGTGAGCTACGCTGAACGCTGGATCCATGGTCTTATACGTATGAATACGTGGTACGGTTACCTTAGCGGGTGACAAACAAAACAACCAACAACGAATGGGTTACGGAATATTGCTTACCATGAGCAAAGAGCTACACTCATATGCATTACTCAAACGACAGATTAAAAGAGGTACGCTTCTCAACAACAACAACAACAACAACGTGCTCTGCGTGTTACCTCGCACCGTTTTTTATCGGCGTAGTCCTAAAACAACTAGTATACCACATAATTATTACAAAGTTTAACAAGGAAAAGCTCACAGGCCTATCACACAATCATCTTTGGCATAAACACTGACCACCTAGAAAGGTTCGAGAGTGATTTTATTCCTGGCGTATAATCAGCGTCGGTTTAGTAGCTATGACTGCAGCTTGACCTAACAACTGCAGACAACAGATACTACATTACACCAGTCAGTCGTGAGCAGGCAGCATTAAGTAGAGGACGCACCACTGTAGTGTGTCAACGTTGTTGTGTCACAAATCGCAAATGGGGGAACATCTCTAAATCAAATGTTCCAGACATTCTCCAGAATGTTCTGGAAAAAAAAAGAAAAGAGTGTGCAAATTTTGTCCCGCATGCCTTGACTCCCGAACAAAAGCGACATGTGGACGCCTACCGCGACTTGATTGAAATACAAAACGCAGACAAATTTTTTCAGGAAAATATCATCACGTATGATGAGATTTGTTGTTAGCAATGCAAACCTATCACAAAACGACAAAGTGCGGAAATTCGTATGAAGGGTTATCGCTTTGACGACATAACCGACGTTCAAGCCAATTTGTTGCGCGAGCTGATCATCATCCCACAGAAGGACTTTTCTGACAGTTTAACATGGTTGTATCTACGTCCTGCACATTGAACTTAATTGGTGAGGTAGCGGTGGGGGTGGGAGTGGGTATGGGGGTGGTGTGTGTGGGGAGGGGGGAAGGGGCGAGTGTATGTGCAACACCCAAAGCATTAAAACCATTATAATAACTTTTCATTATTTTTTATTACCCTATCATAAAACTTTTTGGACTCACGGTGTAGTGTTCATCACGAACAGAAAGATATTAGCACCCCATAACGGCATCCAACAACAGCTATCCGCTGCCAGGTATTCACTGTATAATTCGAGGCATGGTAATGATACGTACAATTCGAGACGTTAATAATGACACTCCAACAATGATACTGAAGAGTCATTGACATACTCCTGGCTCTCGTGTTTCGCCTTGACACGGAGGAAAGTCCTGAGCATTTTTTAAAGCTAAAGTTGAGTAAAATTTCATTATAATTCTAAAACCTTTATACTTGTCCAGCACTCTCCCGTAGGCATTTTTCGACACTTCTTTAACAAGATGATGCTGCAACATAAACTTTAAGAACCAGTTGCCACCCGAAAATGGTCCGACGTAAAATGGAGCTTTCTCCGCTACTCTGATGTTCGGCATATGACGCGTGTAGAGTGTAGCCATTCGCAATGAAAAAGCGCGGTGTTTGTTGTACCATAGAAGACTGGGAAAATGCAGATCCGAACATAGCGCAACATATGATGCTGCAGTTGAGACCGTAATGTCGAATACAATGCCAATATACTGCAGTGCAGAACTAGAGAATGTAGTACCGAACATATGGCAAAGAGTCGACAAAATTACCTGGCTTAGCTTGTCGACATGGTTGGCACTAGTTATCTCTCGCTTTCTTATGCCAAAACCAAAAGAATATACCACATTAAATGAAGAAAGATCATAAATGAAAAGCGTTTAAGAAATCTAAATAAAATAAATGCTGCTGTAACCATATGCAATTTCTTCCCCTGATAGCGAAAACATCATCGCCGTCAAATATGCAATGTTCATTTCAAGAAATCAAGAAAATGTGTCTGAATTCCATAGCGACCAAACTGCTGAGGTCATCAGTCCCTAAACTTAGACACTGCTTATGCTAAGAACAACACAGACCCCATGCCCGAGGGAGGACTCGAACCGCCGGCGGGAGGGGCCGCGCAAGAAATCAAGAGCTGAAATCAGTTTTTCGTGATGACATTTTAAATATAAGTACATTATTTCAAATAAGAAGCAAACTGAAAAAAATTGTCTGAAATGAGCATACAATCACGTCTGCATCATAAATTACTTGTACTGATGTTGCAGCCTGAAACGCATATCCACTTAAACAAGCAACATAGTTGTTCATTTCTTTTCAGGTATAGTCCCTTATACTCGAACGACTAAAAATTCCTTACAAGAAGATTAACGAAGTGTCACTCCCACCCTTCACTCTAGAATAGTTCCTGCACAATCAAACGTTTATAGACACACGTTTTCTGTGATTTCACAGGGCCTCCACTATTACCAGTATGATGAACAAGATTCAAAATCAGGAACTATAATACAGTGCACACATATACCAATAACTGAGAAAGGTGAGTCTGGTCGAACTGCATCCAGCTCAAGAGCAGAAATCTTTTTACAGCAAAACGTCAATGCTGAAGAAAGATACTTGCTACTAAATCGTGAAATAATGTAATCATAGCACTCTGACAACGCACCCATCACAGTCGTTTAATCAAATCCACATGACAATACTTAACTCACAGATTTTAATTGATCATTAGTGATGTGCGAGGCAGCGTACTTCTGTGTCGAGATACAGACGCCATCGACTTGAAGCTTCGTTTGACCACATTGCTTTACTAGACAATACTCGAGTAGGTATGGCTTCGTTATCCTCCGACATCTGAACTAACTTATCTACAAAGTTATAAGGGGGGGGGGGGGAGGGGAAGGGGAGACCCAAAGTTTTGCGTACTGTCCGAATCCCGGCGCAATTTGGCATTTTTCACATTAACAAATTATTGTCAATGGTGGAAGAAGCGGCAAATGAGAGGAAAAAGAACTTGTTGGACCTTCCCATCTGTCTTCCGTCAATGAGCCACCGAGCCACATACTTCGGAGCTACTGAAACTGAAGTACTTCCGTCATTTCCGTTTCTTTGGTAACAACGACTTAGACACCACAAGTCTTTCATGGACAACTCGTATTTCGAGAAGCTATATCTAACAATAAAATTACCATTCTGGTAGGACAGCAGGTAGTTTTATCCGATAGCAGAGTTCCTCCATCTTAAATGGTCAACAACTACGCGGCATCACTTTGCGTCGCCGTTCACTACACATTCACACCTACATTCCGCTATTCCTAGCTGCGACCATTTCCATACTACACTACTATGTGCTGAAGATAGGAACAGCACCTTAAGCGTCAGAATGACAACGATACATCCTCGCAACCACGGCGACGTACACTATCGCCTTAGACTTCATGTGCATACTCTGTGGATGAAATCGGGAGGCGAAAGCGTGTAATTCAGACGAATGTTTTCTTCGTTTAACACAGAAGACGTTCTTCCTACTGTAATGACTACATCAATACAAACGCAGGTAGCCAAGTATTGCGGGTCGATTGTCCGTCACAGTAGGATTCACTGCTGTTGCTGCAAGACGCGTACAAGCGCCTGCCAGTTATGTCACCTCACACGCAACGTTACCAGCTAGAACAGCGACGATAATTACGCGAAACTTTATGGCAGCAGATACGTGCAATAAAACAACTATCACGGAAGCTGAGGATCTGTATACCAAGTACGACTACATTACCTGCCACCATTTGTACAATATTCTGCACTTCACAGTGTTACCTCTGTGTGTGTACTTGTCAAACTTTAATGTTTGCGACTGTAGATTACATAGGCAGAGGAATGTGTCTCGCGCTGCAGGTTTAATAATGAAATAATTTTCCCTACTGAAATATCTCAACGCTTAAAACAGAATAACAAAAAGCAAGGAAACTACTCGTGTAAATGGTGGTACAATAGGAGAAAAGCAATCATCCATCGTTATAATAACAGAACAACAGAATGCCATATATACAACAACAAGACGACAAAAGAACGAATCGAGAAATGTGCTGCTGCTATGGCGTCATAATAAAAGCTTAAAACACTGTATTAATAGGCGGAGAACGAATTTACGGGCCACAGCTATGGAGCTTTCGGCCATAAAAGTCAGTCGCCGAAGATCACGAAAGGCTGTATTCAAAGTAAAGGCGGTAAATCATATCTGTCACGACAGCAATGCGAAGTCCCCATAATGTGGGTATAATTTGGCGGCTTTTTACAGGGTGTTCGGGAATTCATGTAGCCCGTGCTCCCTACGGGTTCAATGAATCATTAGAATGGCAACAAGGATGCGACAAAAGTTCACCTACGGCGTATTTTCTCAGAAAACTTTTATGAAGAAAGGACGAGTTAGCCAAACTGAACAGGTATACACAAGAAGAACCGTTATCCCTAAAAATTCTTTTAAATTCCTTAAATATAGTGCCCCGTGAATGTTTTTCACAGTAATTTCCTATGGCCAACGAAATGTTTTCGTTATTCTACGTTTGTTGTCAAATTTAATATCTGTGATTACATAATGCATTATTCCTTTTTCTAGTCATTAGATTTCTGACTGGTTTTATGCGGAACGCCAGGAAATCCTCTCCTGTGCCACTCTCTTCATCTCGAAGATACTCATGGACCCCACGTGTTCTATTATCTGTTGGTGTATTTCAATTTTTGTCTTCCTTTACAGTTTTTCTCTCTACAGCTCCCTCTAGCACCAAGGAAATCGTTCCCTGATGTCTGAGAACTGTCACCTCATCCTATCACTTCTTCTAGTCATTATATTCCACATGTTCCTTTCCTCGCCGATTCTGCAGAGAACCTCCTCACATCTTTTATGAGCCCATCTTCTTTTAACATCCCGCTTCAGCAAATTATCTCAAATACTACGATTTTCTTCTTTCCCGTTTTTCCCACACTCAATGAGTCATTTGCACGCAATGCCATGCCCCAAACATACATTCTCAGAAATTTTTCCTCAAATCAACGCAGATGTTTGATATTAGTAGACTTCTTTTGGCCAGGAGTGACGTCTTTGGCTGTGCTACTCTGCTTTTTATGTCATCTTTGTTTCGCCCGCCATGTGTTATTTTGCCTCCAAGGTAGCTAAAACCCTTCTTTGTCAACAATTTTAACATTAAGTTTCTCGCTAATTCATTTCTGTTACTCCTCTTTACTTGTGCTACTTGCCATTACTCTCTGTATATAATTTAGTATTCCGAAAAGGTATTGCCCCCAAAATGTTTCATGGAATGATAAGATTTCTTCTACAGTTGAACTTAGGTTTACAACAAGGTCGCTTTCAAAATTGATGATTCCATCTTTTTCTCAGGCTCGCCATCGAATGCACTCAACCAGGTCTGTTAGTTACGTAGAGCAATTAATGCACGCAATGAAGAGGCACCAGATGCAATAAGACATATTATTTTAACTGATAACACCTAAAGATGGAATTACCAACTCCAAAATCGATCACATTACAAAGTGAAATTCACCGATAAAGTTCAGCTGTTGACGAAAATTTTCTCATTCAGTGACACATCGGAAATCTTGCTTCGGCTTCGGCGTTGCAACAAGGAATAACTATCGATAACTACAAGTTGTAGGCAACGTCTAAAGAAACACCAACGAGTGAAAAAGTATCAGTTAATAACCGAGGGACAATCCGGAACAGCTATGGAAAACTCGCGTGTTGATCTACAGTGCTGTAACGGGTGTACCCCGCACTGTAAGCGAATGGGTTAAGTTCCCACCTATTTACATTCATATATCACCTATGCTTCATGGTTGGCTCTGGCTCTGAGCACTATGGGACTGAACATCTATGGTCATCAGTCCCCTAGAACTTAGAACTACTTAAATCTAACTAACCTAAGGACAGCACACAACACCCAGCCATCACGAGGCAGAGAAAATCCCTGACCCCGCCGGGAATCGAACCCGGGAACCCGGGCGTGGGAAGCGAGAACGCTACCGCACGACCACGAGATGCGGGCCTTCATGGTTGGGAAACGTAAATAAATGATAGGAACCGACACATTTTGCTGCTGATATAAGACGACATGTAACGCGCCAACATTGTCCTAGGTGGATAAGGGCGAACATGGCCTTTACTTTGGTCGTCAATACCACCTGACTCACTTATACGGTTGAAGAACTATAGCAGCGAACTGTATACAGTCTTGACAAGTTTGTGAGATGGTTTAAGGGTGTTTCAAACAGTTCGTATCTCACTGCAGCACTGCATCAAAATGAGAGGGCGAAAAGTGGAAGGTGTGTTTTAACAAGTGCGCGTGTAAAAAACTGAAGCAATAGTGGAACCCTATGAAAAGTTTTTTTTAAGCCGGCCATGCATGAAATCTGAGCCGAATTAAATGAGACTTAACAAAAAAGTTTACATTTCTACTGATTAGGAAAATTCAGGAGTTGAACAAAAAATATGGAAACTTCGCGAGAACATAACTTCAAATGCTAGTCAAGGCTGTAGGTTGTGTCGTTGTATTTGACCACGAAGGGCACATGTGTAGTATGTCAGAGCTAAGTGAATTCGGTCGTGGGCAATTTGTTGATATTCGTATGGTGAGTGCTTCTGAACCAAAGGAGCCGAAGTGTTTGGTGTCTCGAGCGGCACCGAATCGAAGATTTGAGTGATCGTGGCAGACGGTCACTGAAGAGGATTGAGATGAAAAACAAAAAGGTGCCAGCTGCAGAAGTCACTGTAGAATGTCGCACTCGCGAACCACGTCAGCAGCTAAAGAGCACGAAGGTAGCTACATAAGCTGAGGATTCAAGAGCGAGCTGGAATTCCACAACCACTCGTCAGTGATGCAAATGCCCGAAACATGCTGCGGAAGCCATAAAACCTGAACTGTGGATCAATGGAACAAAGTCATTTTGTCGGAAGAGTCTTGTTTCACTCTATTTCCAACTTCTGGCCGACTTTACGTCCCAAGCGTTAAATTGGCTGAGATTTGGTGATGATTTGAGCACCCATATCGTGGTATTTCATAGGCCGCATGGTTTCTCTGCAATGTTGCACTACTTCCAAGGTTTGTGGGACAATTTTGGCTGACAGGTCCATCCCACAGTTGTTTGTTGCCCTACTGGTGATGTCGTTTTCCAAGACGATAGGGCCCCTATTTACACAGCTTGCATCATCCAGGAATGGTTTTGTGACCACGAGGATAAATGTCGCATCTCTCGTATCAAAGTTACCAGATCTCAATATTATTAAGCCTTTCTGGTCTGCTTTGTTGTGTGATCGCTGTCCACCTCCATCACCATTACCTGAATTTGCTATTATTTTACGGGAAGAAGAGCCCATCGAAAGCCATAAAGGATCTGTATTTATCCGTTCCGCGATGACTGGGATCTTTTTTGAATGCCAGCGGCTTTCCTACACCGTAGTGCATTGTGTTTGTTTTGTTTCCATACTTATGTCCGCCCCTTGTATACCATACTGAAGCCAGTGGAGGCTCGTAACCGTTCGTACTCAATAAATCACTCATTTGCAGACCCAGGTCAATTGTCATGTATTACTTCTATTATTGCATATTTTCATCAGCGCCAGTTTTCGCTATTAATTATGATACCCCTTTGTAAGTAAACTGGCATGCAGTCGGTTGTTATCCAGTTCACAGCAGCGCTGTCGTCTTAGGTATAATTTCAAAAAAAAATTATCGTCAACTTTCGGTTAACGACAGAAATTATATATGAATATATTTGCGAACTGTTTGTGCACATCCTTGGTGAAAGTGTAATAGGCGCAGAGTGCTCGCGCCATTGTGGATAACAGACTGGAAACAGCGAAGCTAAAGCGCTATTGAAGTCTGGAGGAAATATCGACTATGACAACTGTCGAAGCGAAGTAATCAGCAAAAGTGAAATAGCTCGTCGTCTCAATACACGACGGGCCATCGGGCGCATCTTCACGGCGGTAATGAAGCGAAACCCGCAGCGCACTGGGAGAGGATGCCGTAACCGCAGTATCGAAAGCGCATTGATCCCTCCGGTGAGTCACAAGTTTTGCTTCACAGATCGGCTCATCCAGCAGGAAACACCTGAGAAGAAATGCTGCACAACCGTTACTGCAATAACTCTGTCAATGTGGGCAGTATTCGATCTGGATAATTTGTGGCCATCTCCACAATCATTAAACGATCTGCAAAGCATTCTATGAAAAACTGATTTAAATCCGTCCCATGAGTGCGCTTTTATCAATAGATCATAATTATTGGCCCTATGGAGGATGGAATATCGGAGGTGATATGCTTTGACACACTGCACGCAGTGTCCAAAAATTGCTGTACTCACAATCAAAACTTAGAAGTACGGACGGACCTTAAGCGTTATGAATCCAAACCCAACCACCCTACCCTGGGTGGGTTTGGCGAATGCCTGGAGAATGATACTGCCATCAAGTGTAGTGCCAACTGCGAAGTACGGAGGAGATCGTGTTACAGTATGAGCGTGCTTTTCTGGGTTACTGTGCGGTCGCCTTGTTCCGCTCAAGAAGACACTAAATGTGGGCAGATACGACCGCATTGTACAGCGTTGTGTACTGCATACAGAGAAGTAACAGTCCGGCAACGACGATTGTATTGCATCTACATCTACATACATACTCCGCAATCCACCATACGGTGCGTGGCGGAGGGTACCTCGTACCACAACTAGCATCTTCTCTCCATGTTCCACTCCCAAACAGAACGAGGGAAAAATGACTGCCTATATGCCTCTGTACGAGCCCTAATCTCTCTTATCTTATCTTGGTGGTCTTTCCACGAAATATAAGTTGGCGGCAGTAAAATTGTACTGCAGTCAGCCTCGTATGCTGGTTCTCTAAATTTCCTCACTAGCTATTCACGAAAAGAACGCCTCCCTTCCTCCAGAGACACCCACGCGAGTTCCTGAAGCATTTCCGTAACACTCGCGTGATGATCAAACCTACCAGTAACAAATCTAGCAGCCCGCCTCTGAATTGCTTCTATGTCCTCCCTCAATCCGACCTGATAGGGATCCCAAACGCTCGAGCAGTACTCAAGAATAGGTTGTATTAGTGTTTTATACGCGGTCTCCTTTACAGATGAACCACATCTTCCCAAAATTCTACCAATGAACCGAAGACGACCATCCGCCTTCCCCACAACTGCCATTACATGCTTGTCCCACTTCATATCGTTCTGCAATGTTACTCTCAAATATTTAATCGACGTGACTGTGTCAAGCGCTACACTACTAATGGAGTATTCAAACATTACGGGATTCTTTTTCCTATTCATCTGCATTAATTTACATTTATCTATATTTAGAGTTAGCTGCCATTCTTTACACCAATCACAAATCCTGTCCAAGTCATCTTGTATCCTCCTACAGTCACTCAACGACGACACCTTCCCGTACACCACAGCATCATCAGCGAACAGCCGCACATTGCTATCCACCCAGTCCAAAAGATCATTTATGTAGATAGAAAACAACAGCGGACCTACCACACTTCCCTGGGGCACTCCAGATGATACCCTCACCTCCGATGAACACTCACCATCGAGGACAACGTACTGGGTTCTATTACTTAAGAAGTCTTCGAGCCACTCACATATTTGGGAACCAATCCCATATGCTCGTATCTTATTTAACAATCTGCAGTGGGGCACCGAGTCAAACGCTTTCCGGAAGTCAAGGAATATGGCATCCGTCTGATACCCTTCATCCATGGTTCGCAAAATATCATGTGAAAAAAGGGCGAGCTGCGTTTCGAAGGAGCGATGCTTTCCAAAGTATGACAATGCACCGTATCATTACGCAGCATCCGCGAGGCACTGGTTTGTGGACAGTAATATTCTTGAAACGGACTTGCCTCCCATGTGTTCCGACTTGAATCCGGTGTAATGCCTTTGGGATGAGTTAGAACTTGAGCTTCGCTCCAAAACTCAGCGTCCAACATCACTGAAAGTATTCCCAGCAGAATTCACGCGTCGTAAACGTGAAGGGTGGAACAATCCACGTTAATATCCACTAATAGGTTCTCCAGATAGTTTCGATCAGCTAATCAGGCGCAGCTAACCGTGAACAGAAAGTCAAGTGCTAAGACAATCGACAACAGAAAGTATGTGATTTACGCACCAAACTCGCTTGTACGAAGCAACGCGACTAAGTGGTCGTGATGGCAATGCGAGCCTTCCCGCACTGCAGGCGCGAGCACGGCCTGCCAGGAAGACCGGGGCCTGAGGCCACGACCTTGCACCGCAAGTAACCAGAGCGAAAGGAGTCGCCGCTACCTGTATTTCAACAGGGAAGAAAAACAAGTGCAACTCGCGCTCGTATCGTTCCATGGCTGCTCCGTTATTCGATCCGCAGCGAAAGTGAACGTCTGCGATGTTCTCGGAACGAGGTGAACGGGTACGCGTGTGCCAGACAGACGGCGCATAAATAAGCATTTGAAAATAGCGTTACGGCCTCTAACGCAGTTAGCCAACTTAGGTTTGCCACTAACGAACGCCGTGCACGATTCGAAAAGGTTCTGGAACGAAAAATTTCGACGGTATTACAAAGTATTAGACGTGCTTGCAATACAAGGTGCCAATAACAGAATTCTAAACACGAAATCGCCTTGAAATCTACACTGGTGGAATGGAGGGAGGAAATATCAACATGTTTCTAGCTTACACATGCCGTAATGAAAATCAGGGTGGAGGGTAGTGTGAAAATAGCAAGAAGCAGCTATGATTCTCTCTTGGAAATATTCAGTCGGCACAACATTTTATTCTTGCTGTCCTTATGCTACTGATATGCAGCATATGGCAGGATCTCTCTGAATCCATGTGTGATATAAATAATACAGACAAAAATACAGTCGTCCATATAAAGATGCTCGAAGCCCCCAAACCCATGGTGGAACAACAAAATTTGCGACTAGACGTGTGTATTACTGACATTTAATAAAAACTAGAATCACGTTCAGATATAACTTGTACACTGAACACTAATAAACGACGCGTTGGACTCCATTTTTTATTATGTTTTAACTTCCAGCTGACAACAAACTATATCATTAGAGACGGAAGATATAATCGGTTTAGGTCTTTGTTTCATGACGATACATATTTTCGGCACAAATTGAACTAGGAGAAGGAAATTCTTTTACCGTCCCCTGTGTAACTCTTGAAAGGCTTCAAAGAAAAAGAGATAAGTAGCCGACAGTGAAAACAAATGGCCTTCACAAGCCCATCTAACGATCCCTGTTACTGCATGAACCACCCCGAAATTAGTGAAAATCTGGCTTGCGTGAACTTTAGCAATTCACTTCTTCACTGTCACAGCATAATTTGAACACTCGTAGTCAATTCGAAAGTGCGAGGCAACCACTTTGTTGCATAATGCGGGATGAAGCCTTCTACCACTTCCTTCCTTCCTCCCTTTTTTCTTTTTTTTCCGAACAGACTATGTGTTAATCGAGTCAGTAACAGCCGCGGAAAGTGATCAGTGCTGAGTAATTTTTGGAGTCATCTCTCAATTAATCGACGAACATCTCATTTGCGTTTTGATGTGCACAGCTGACCTAAACTATCTGTATATCAAACAGAGAGAAATATTTAATCGTATACGACCATCACGTCAAATGTGTCTGTCATGCATCGTCAGTAGCTTGATATTCACGTCTTCTCGTACGGACTGTTTCTCTTTCTACTTCCCCTTCTTCCTCATCCTTCGTCCTCTTCCCGGGCTTAAAAATCCATGTTTTAAAAGACTGCCTCCTATCTTCCACTCAGGCTGTTTCTTTCTACACTGTCTAACAGATCGTCTTCCTCCCTGTCTGTCCATCTGTCTGTCTGGTTGACTCTTTGCTTAACATACGCACCTGCTAAACTGTTTGTAAACAATTCATTCAACATCAGTAACAGACATGGTATACCCAACTTTTGACGAAACTATTACTCTGTGCTGAAAATTACTTGCACGCCCATGGCTTGCACACGCTGTTGATCATAGGTGCTTAATAGCTTCTCCTGCAGCCCTCTCCACACTGCATTTCCTCACATTATGGGTGTGACTGGAAAACTGGCCGATTCTTATTCATATTTTTTTCCCCACACGATCCACCATCATGGTATCAGTTGTTCCAATTAGGATGATACCTTTCATGAAACCTCTCACAGTACATTCCGAGCACTGCATCGTGCTGGACCATACATTAAAGGCAAGTACGCACAGTCCTGTAACAGGTAATGTCACGAACTGCAAACGGTAGTAAACTATATCGTGTTCACATCACAGATAGCGCCAGCAACGCCGATGAGGCAAGCGGGCGTTACTCGCAGTTGTAAAATATGACCTGCTTATAAGCACGTACCCATCATGCTCCTTTCGATCACCCCCAAGCATTCATTCCTTATCTCGAAACTCTCAATTTACGAGCAGTACGGGGTATCCCCGCCACGCGCCGAACAGTGGATTGCTGAGTATCGAAGTAAATACAGATTCTCTCCCGTAAGAATAATTTCCATCTCAAAGGTTTGCGACGGGCTGTACATTTTTTTTCATAGTGTTTTCGTGTGCGACCTGTTGTCCCACGTTAAGAACACCTTGTATGTATCTTTCACAAATTGATCCTTTTACGAAAATATATCCAAGGTACTTAAACTCCCTAAAGTTGTTAATAACGTCTTTCAAAGCACCTGATGAGTTGCCTAAACTGTAAACGTTAAATATTGCCGGAGATTCTGAAGTTGTTGCACCAAGAGATCTAACCCGAAATAGTTCGCGAAGGTACGAGTATAATGCTGCGTTGTTTGTTAACTGCTGTTATGTGCTTCCTTAACAGCATTTGAGAGTCCTTGAAAACAGGAACACAGTTACGCAATTATTTTGCATTTATTATGCGCTGCAGTGAAATGTTTTGCAAAAATGCGAACTATTTAGGCCGAAACATCCAGCGCAGCTCCAGTTTGACGCTTCTACCTACGTTGTAAGTGGGAAAGCATCGAAAATCTTGTAGCAATAGCTTAAACAGTTTCCAATCTATTTGCAAAACTACAATGGGGTAACTCGCTCGTGTACATCTGGTCCGTGCCATTCAATAACAAGCTTTTCTGTATTTTCAAAATGTATTTTTACGCCTAATTTCCCACATTTTTGTTTCATGTTATTAGGGTCATTATCATCCGTGATGACCAATTCGCACTCTCTAAACATGTCTGTCTGCAGCTTCAGTGGCGAGGGAGTGGGGGGAATCACTTTTTGCGATTATAATTCGTATGTCATGCTTGCTCTTTTGTCTCTTATTTGGCTTTGACTGTTCTCTTTCTTTACTGGGAATTTTCAGTGTGCACTAAAGAAAGTTGGCATGTCCTCTGATTACGCACATTAATGCCGCAAAAAAGGTTATATAGTGAAGACACTTCCACGGGAAGTTCCAGTTATCCAGCATATAAGGTACACCCCCACGGCTTCTATTCCTGCTCCAGGAGACACTGAGGACCTGCCAGAGAACTGACGAAACTCAACCCGAAAAGAAGTACACCGCGAAAAATGCAGTTTGAAAGATAGATATTCAACTGTGTAATCCACGGAACTTGCTCTGGAACAGGTGTGGAAAAAATAAAATAAAAAAATCTGCCCGGATTGAGGAAGTGCGGCGCAATGCCCCTGCGTATAATAGCAGACACGGCTTAAGGCACACGTTATGTTAAAACGGCCAACCAATTACCACGAAAGACATCTTCATTTCTCATGACCAGCTCCCGGTGAGAATGGCAAAAGCGAAACGGTGTAACACGGCCAGTTGCCTGATAAGGATTCCCTCTTCCGCAGTCCTAATAAGCGGCGGTGCGCTTGTTCCTCTCGTATTCTAATGGTCCTTGTCGCTTGCGATGGGGACTGAACAGCATTCTGGGTTGGGTAAGAAATACCATCAGGTACTGAAAGCTTTTACAGTGGGAAATTACGGCAATCTGAAACTGTCGCATGCTGCATAGGCCGGGAAGACAAACGGAGGATATTCATCCGCCGTTAACGGCTAGACTGTATTGCTGACACCTACCGCAAACGAGGAACATGTCAAAACCGGTTTCAGTTGACTTCAGAAATCCGGGCACTGAAGAACTAAGCTGGTGATGTTAGGATCCCACCGCCATCACTGTGAAACACCTGTTGTCAGCGGCTTGAGTCTACAATGTAGTGACGTCACGTTACTTCATACAGTTTCATCCTGCTGTTGCAACTGCTACTGATGTTTTTCTGTATATTTTACTTGGAGAAATAATACTTGTCAGACTTTGAGGGCACGGATCTTAGAAAAATAACTTGCAGTGCTAAATGTTAGCTTACCTTTTTTTTAAAAACAAACTGGATTTTTCGTAAAAGGAAAAAAGAAACCAATACAACTACTGCTTGGAAACGATAATCAGGTGGAGCATAACATACCTTAGGTGACTACCACAATGTTACTCATTCTGTTTCGTCCATCGACGAAGCTTAAAAAAGTTGAACCCGATTTACAGTTACGAATCGAAGCGTAGATTTTCCTTAAAGCAAATATGTTTCAAAGAAGTCAGAAACTGGCATTTGCAATTCGCTAGCCGCAGCATTTAGAATGTGTGTGAGAAAGCGCCAAATCTATCACATATCCTTACTGAATAAATTTTATTGCGAAATTATAACAAACAAATCTTTTTCATCACGACCTGCTTCCGTTCGTATGTCAAGAAGCTGTCACAACCAGAAGTATCTAACTGTCATTTTTCAGATTATACCTCTTGCGAAAACTTTGTTTCCTCCTCCACAGGAAATTATCGTCGATTGTAAATATCGAGAAATAGTAGTACCGTAACTGTTGAGTTCTCCATCACTGAACAATTTACCAGTATCACTATGTTATTTCATAATCAATACCTAGCATTTACAGAAACCACCTTCTTGTACTGGTTCGACTCGCCTTGCCTCGATTTCCTCCTCTGTGCCAACCTCTCCATCTCAGAGTAGCGCTTGCAAATTATGTCCTCAATTGTTTGCTGGTTGTATTCCAGTCTCTTGTCTTCCTCTGCATTTTTTACGCTACGTTTTACCCCGATGTCTTAACAGATGTCCTAGCATCCTGTCCCTTCTTCTTGACAGTGCTTTCCATATATTCCTTTCCGCGCCGCTTCTGCGCAGAAACTTCTCATTCTTACCTTATCAATCCATCTAACTTTCAACATTCGTCTGTAGCAGTACATCTCAAATGCTTCTATTCACTTCTGTTCCAATTTTCCCGAAGTCCATGTCTCAATACCATGCAATGACGTGCTCCAGACGTACAGTCTCAGAAATTTCTGCCTCACATTAAGATCTATGTTTGATAGTAGTAGTCTTCTCTTGGCCAGGAATGCCCTTTTTGCCAGTGCTAGTCTGCTTGTTATGTCGTCCTTAATCCGTCCGTCATGGGTTATTTGGGTACCCACGTAGCAGAGCTCCTTAACTTTATCCACTTCGTGATCACAAATTCTGATGTTAAGTTTCTTGCTGTTTTCATTTCTGCTACTTCTCATTACTTTAGTCTTTCCTCGATTTACACTCAAGCAATATTCCGTACTCATTAGACTTCATTCTATTCAACAGCTCCACTAATTCTTCTTCAGTTTCACTGAGGATAGCAATGTCTTCACCGAATCTTCTTCGATGTAAAGATTGAACAGTAGAGGCGAAAGACTCCATCGCTTTTTTTCCGAACAACATAAAACTACTGCATCCGTCAACGGGATTAGTGAATCAAGTGACGATGCTCTGATACAGCCAGCAGCAGACAATGAGCGCCGTTCTAGTGCAACGGCTGTGCTATTGTTTTGAGTCGGCAGACAGGTCTGATGCAGCTCTTCATGGTAGTCTGTCACGTACAACTTACATCCATGTGAACCTTCTTACTACAGTCAAGCTTTCGTCTCTATCTACCACTTTTATCCTTTAACTCGTCCTCACCTATTACCAAAATGATAATTTTTTGGTGCCTCTTTATGTACCGTAACTACCGATCGCTTCTTTTAATTGTGTCACATTTCTTTTCTCCCCGACTCGATTCAGTACCTCTATCAGTTACCTGAGCTTACATAGCTAATCCTCAGCATCCCCGTGCATGCCACATTTCGAACGCTTCTATTTTGTTCTTCTCTGAATTGTTTATCGTCCACGTTTCATTTCCGTTCAAAGCTACACTTCACACAAACACCTTCAGAAAAGAATTGCTAACACACAAATTAATTTTAGAGGTTAACAAATTTTCCTTTTTCAGAAATTCATTTCTTGCTATTTTCGATCCGCATTTCCATTTGCATCCCCTTCACTTTGACCATCGTTTGTCTTTTACCGCCAAAACAGCAAAACTCGCCAACTACTTTTAGTGTCTGATTTCCTAATGTAACCCTCTGCATCGCCTGACTGAATTCGACTATATGCATTCCATTATTCTTGTTTTGTTGACGTTATCTGCATACCTCTTTTCAAGACACTTTCCATTCCGCTGAACTAATCTTCCAAGTCTTCTGCCGTCTCTGGAAGAACTACAATTCCTTGGGCGAACCTCAAAGCTTATTTCTGCTTGTAGTGAGACGAATATTTTGATTCGTCACTGCATAGCTGGACGTGTGAAGCTGAGGCAATGTTAGATACATCAAGATACTTTCTTTTATTTTTATTTTTTTACTGTTAATGAAGTGGGCGATGAAAATGACACGACGACAGCATGGCTCGTATTTGGCGACACGTCTTTCGTTGCGTGTCGAAATTATTGATTTTATACACCAACTGTGTTGGCAGTTTGGAAGGAACCAGTGCGGTAGACTATTTGAAGCCACCGCGGAAGGAAGGTCAACAGTTTTCGTGGTGGAACAAGAAACCACTCACAGATGGACAGTAATTGAGAGTAGATCTTCCGATACTGGGTCCACGCGCCACCGAGGTCATTGTCGCTGCCGTAACCCATGTCACCCTTCTACTACTTCTCATTACTTTAGTCTTTCTCGATCTACTCTCCAACAATATTCTGTACTCATTAAGCTGTTCATTCCATTTAACAGCTCCTGTAATTCTTCTTCACTTTCATTCTCGCCGCTACAACCCAATTTGCCCTATGAAGGTAAACTTCCCGCGCATAGTAGAACCCTGTTTTCTCCCACGCTCATCGGGTTTCTGTGGCTGTATCATTACATATTGTGGATTGAAATACGTTACGAATACACTCACTTTTTTTTACCAGGATTCTGTTTTTATAAATTATGTTGCACACCTAGATAAAATAATAATTGTGTGTTGCTACCCTATATCATCTAGCACATATGGAAACGATCCACGGTTACAATACTGCTGCCAAACCCTGCAAGTAGGATCGAACCGATGCCCTTTGATCCACAGTATTTTTATTTCTATTTATGTTAATGTGTACAATTACTCTTCCAGACAAATAGTTGATAACGTTAATCTGGTGACCGTATTCCATTCACTTACTTAATCTGCTAGGCATAAATGCACAATCGGTCGAAGTAACCTGTGACTCATGGGCAATTAATTAACCTGAGAAAAAGACCGACAGATGGGGACTACCATATGCTCCCTGAACCTTAAATCATCTTCTAAATTTCTACTTGGTTTTCTTCACAACTTATTGTCTGTATGTATCGGTTGAAAAGCATGGTGGATGGGCTGTGCCGCGTTGTCACGCCCTTCTCCACTACCGTCTGGCTATGTATTATTTGCGCAAAGCGAGGACGAAGTAGTGGTCACCTACGAGCACTAAACAGGCACGATATTGTTAAGAAGCGCATTAGGCTTGTACACTGAAGCGCCAGAAAAAAAAACTGAAAAATATACACTTGCTTATTCAAATACAGAGATATGTAAACAGCCAGAATAAGGCGCTGCGGTCGGCAACTCCTATATAATTCAAGTGTCTCGCACAGTTGTTAGATCGGTTACTGCTGCTGCTCACAACGGCAGGTTCGAACGTGGTGTTATAGTCAGCGCACGAGCGATAGTACACAGCATCTCCAAAGCAGCGATGACGTGAGGATTTTCCCGTGCGGCCATTTACGAGTGTACCGCAAATATCAGGAATCCGGCAAAACATTAAATCGCTGGCCTCGCCTGGGCCCGTCAGCACCGACATTGGACTGTTGATGACTGGAAACATGTTGCCTGCTCGGACGAGTCTCGTTTCAAATTGTACCGATCGAATGGACGTATAGGAGTATGGAGACCAACCTCATATATCCATGGACCCTGCATGTCAGCAGTAAAATGTTCAAGCTGGTGGAGGCTCTGTAATGGTGTGAGGCGTGTGCAGTTGGAGTGATATGGGACCACTGATACGTGTAGATACGACTCTGACAGGTGACACGTACGTAAACATCTTGTCTGATCACCTGCATCCATTCATGTCCATTGTGCATTCCCACGGATTTGGGAAATACCAGCAAAACAATGCGATACCCTACACGTCCAGAATTGCTACAGGGTGACTCCAGAAACACTCTTCTGAGTTTAAACACGAAACTCGCCAGACAAACATTATTGTGCATATCTGGGATGCTTTGCAACGTGATGTTCAGAAGAGATGGCCTCCCATTCGTACTGCTACGGATTTATGGACAGCCCTGCAGGACTCATGGTGTCAGTCCCCTCCAACACTACTTCAGACGTTAGTCGAATCCATGCCACGTCGTGTTGCTGCAATTCTGTGTACTCATGGGGCCCCTACACGATATTACGCAGATGTACCAGTTTCTTTGGCTCTTCAGTGTAGGACTGTTCCTTGGCCTGTAGGGGACGACTGACAGGCAAATCTCAAGCACAGCATCATCCGGAGAGGCATTAAGTTTCTGGTATCGTTCCTTGGCGTCTCGGATACGGCTAACACAAACCGATTCCGCATACAGGACGACCTTCCCGGGAGGATTAATCCACTGGGACCGATCTTTGGTGTCTTGGAGACGGCTCACACAGACCGGATTCCGTGTTCCGCACCTTCCCGAGGCGGGCAGCGAAAGGAGTGCCGTGCCGCCGGCCACACTGCCCACTCGCCACTGACGCCGCCCTAGCGCGCGGGCGACCTGCTCCGCTGAAGGCTGACCGCTAGCCCTGCCGCGACGTTACGTCCGGGCTTCAATGCGTGGGTCTCGCCACTGCAATACGGCATACACTTACGGTAGAGAAAAGCCGCGCCCAACTTTCGTATCTCCTACAGACCATTTCGCTTCGTACGATTGACGTGCTGCACACCGAGATCTTTCATTCTAACCTAGGCTACTTGTTGAACCACTGTGGTTGACGTAGAGCTTTGAATGATTCCCTGCCATACTTACGCTAGGACAATCAACAACATGCTACATTATACAATTTTTCACGTGAGCTTCGCTGAAACAAGTAAACGTGACTAAACTAAAGTACAGGCTACCACAAAGATCCGTCCTGGCGTCACTCCTATTAATATATCACTCACATTCCACAAAGACAAGGGAAAAATGCTGATATCCTAGTGACATAGCCGAAAATGTTTTGCTGATACTGAGCACACCTTAACCAACGACTTAGCAGTTTTAAACTAATATAGGCCTATAATAGTTAATGGTGTGTACTGCCAAGTGCCAGCAAAACTTGAGTCATCTTTTTCGCCTTTCTTAACAGGTTAACTCCAGCGGTCGTTCGTGAATGTACCAATGTGACACAACAGTTTCCAAATATATTTTGGAGTTAATCTAGACCGTCCATTCAGTCAAGAAAAACCTAACCAACACTGCTCCAAAATTCAAAAACATTAATTTGATTCAATGTAGGAGATGCTTTTAGGGAGTCTGCACTGTATCAAGTACATATTTTGCCTTGCGTAGTACGACCCGTTTCGAGAATTTATTCTCATTATCAAGCGCAAATTTATTTTACTGGATGTTAGCGTGTGTGTTGTTCTGCCCCTCTTTCCCTGAACTCGTCTTTCTGTAGCTTTACTGCAAATAGAAAATCGGAAAATATAAATCTTACTATTTCTTACATTCTACCGATAGAAAATAGAATTTTTTGCCTGGGCAGACAAAATACAACTTTCCAACATTAGCTCGTAAAAAACACCAGTTTATTGTTTAGGGTTGCCCCATTTCAAAACGATGTATATGGCGCGAGCGTAGACGCGATATGTGAGCAGTGCGTTGCAGACGTGTGTAGTGCACGTGGCAGCTGGCCGCGAGAGAACTGACATTGATCGTAGGATGATAATCAGCGCAAGATGCATGGGCTATAGCATATCGGAGATTCCACAGGAATTCTGGTTTCCGAGGTCGATGTCACAGTGTCTAGAGCGAATCTTCAATAGTGCAGAGACAATGTTTACACAAGCGTAAAAAGCCACACCGGACGACCATAAAGTGACGAACGGACGTCACGTCGTCGCCACAGAGCCATAGTGGGCCATCGACGATATGCTCTGAGTCACATCGCCGCCTATTTGAATGTGGGGCTTCAGGAACCCACTTCTACCAGCGCTGCAGGGAGTCAAATGCACTCCATAGGCTTCAGTAGCCGATGGCTGACAGCCGACATCATATCAAGTGCCTTTTCACGACGTCTGGTCACTCAGCGACACCGTGTCGCATTGAATGCATTTGGATAACCTGGGAAACCTTGCCTGCGTAAAACTCGCTTTGGACGGAAACTCATCACTCATAGTGAAGGATTCTATTCACCAAATAAACCTCAGTCGTCAGCTGCACTTTTCTTTTATTGCACTTTACAGGGCTCAACAGATTAATCTCTGGTCATCTGCAGTTCGATACAGGCTTAAATCACGGGTGAGCCTACGTCAAGTAAGGATATCACGATAAAGACGTCCTACAAAGAATAAGTAAAAAGTACAAAAAGTCTTGTAAGAATAAATGTACAAGAGTTATGAATCTTCTGGTTTTCCAGTTTTCCAGTCCACTCTGGAAAACCAGAAAATACATAAATATTGTACATTTTTGCTTACAAAATTTTTTGTACTAGAAGACTTGTAAACTCACTATATCTGAATCAAAAAGCCTCAATTAAAGTGAGAGGAGAAAGTATAAACTGAATCGGACTAGTAACAGGAATAAGACAAGGATGCTGTCTATCACCTACCCTTTTCAATCCATCTCTACTTGGAAAATATGACAAAGGAGTACAAATTGGAGGAAGAAGAGTAAGGTGTTTGGGGTTTGCCGATGACATGGTCCTTCTAGCCACAGGGGAAAAAGAATTACAGGATTTAGTGAACACCATTGAAGCTAACGGAAGAAACTTGTGGAATGAGAATTAACACAAAGGAAACAAAATTACTGGCACTAGGAGGAAATAAAGAAATAAAAATTATGCTGAATGGAGAAATATTAGAACAGGTGCAAAATTTTAAAGTATGTTGGAAGCAGGATAGACACCAACTGGAAGTGCAGCACAGAAATTAAAACAAGGATAGCAATGGCAAAAGAGGCATTTTATAAGAAAAGGACAATTTTCTGCTGCAGTCTGGACAGAGAACTGAGGAAAAGACTCATAAAATGTTTTGTATGGAGTGTTCTTCTGTATGGCGCTGAAACATGGACTTTGAGGAAGAAAGACAGAGGAAGGGTGGAGGCTTTTGAGATGTGGACATGGCAGAGGATGGAAGGAATAAGTTAGATGGACAGAGTAAAAAATGAAGAGGTACTGAGAAGAGTGGGAGAAAAAAGACAGTTACTCTCTCTCTTTCTTGAGCCTAGCTGCGGTGATGCAAGGTTGGCCATGGTTAATCGGAAGTGGCATGTAAATATAAGGGGTGGTCGGATGCCCTTCCTGTCGCCACCCTGTACATCTCCCTTCTCCCTCCCCCCAGGACGGAATTAGTGTACCCCAATTGTCTGCATCTAGTGTAAGCCATGGAAGAGTGCGAATGTCTTCAGACATCTGTCAGCCGTGTAACTGACGTGAAATGTGGGGACCAGCCCAGTATTCACCTAGCGGGATGTGGAAAACCGCCTAAAAACTACATCCAGGCTCGTCGTTAATCAGCTGGGCGGATTTGATCCGGGGCCAGCGCGGCTACCCGAATCCAGGAAGCAGCACGTTAGCGCTCTCTGGTGGGTAGAAAAGACAGTTACTAGATGTAATAAAAAGAAGAAAAATAAATTGGATTGGGCATATACAAAGAAAGAATGATGGACTGATGAAAACAGTTTTAGAAGGTTATATAGAAGGGAAAAGGAAGCGAGGATGGAAGAGATTTCAGATACTGGATGACGTGATGGACGGTACAACATACAGCAGCCTTAAGAAGGAAGCAATGGATCGCAGAAAATGGAGAGGCAAAGGACCTGCTAATATAGCAGAAAACTGGTGATGAGGATTTATGAACCAAAAATTAAAAAGTCTGTTAAAGAAATGTACAGTATTCGAGCATCACAAGAAGTACGTACCATCGTGAAAAATGTGTATAGTATATGCGATAGTGTTGGGTACCTGAATTAATTCTTACTGCTTCTTGGGCAGAATGCAATTGCTTATGTCAAAAGAACAGTATTCGGCAGCTACAACTTTTCCCACTTTTCGGGTAAAGATGGATTCCGCAATACAAAATTCAAGTTCATTTGAAGTGATCCACTCATGGAGCAAGTTTAAGAGATCGTTAAACGCTGTGAGGCGTTGTTCAAAACGGTCATGCTGCAGGGATCAAAACAAATGGCAATCGGAAGGGGTCATGTCTGATGAGTATGACGAGTGAGGTAAGACATCCTATCGAAGTCCTTTCAACATTTCCTTCACTCGATTTGCAATATGTCAATATGTAGTTTGTCATTTCTCTGAGCGTATTGCGAGCGTTTGTCCTTAATCGCGCGATTCAAGATGAGTAACTCTGCATCGTAGCGCTCAGTACTCACCGTTTAACCCGGCTGAAGCAGTTCATGCCACACCACGTCGATGCACTTTATCACCTATCACAAAATCGTTGCCTCTAAATCGTCGAAAGTAATCTCCCCCTGATCAGTTTCACAAGAGACATTTAAACGTAGCTTACAACTCCTGACGATAATTCACGTCAAGGGTGAAACCGCAGACATAAAGAAAAACAACAAGCACAATATCGTACTGAACCATCAGTGAATAAAGTTGTAAGTAGCAGCTAAAATCCTGGACGTGTCCGGAGAAACTGTGCGAAAAATTTTATGCCAAGAATAAGGCCTAACTGGAAAAAAATTGCGCAACATGGGTGCTGTGCTTGTTGAATGCTGACCAAAAGCAAATGCATAATCCAGTTCCTCAGGATGTTTGGGTATTTTAAAAACTTCCGATGTTTGCGTCGATTCTTTACTGGGTATGGTGTGCGGATCTACCACGTCACGCAAAAGAGGAAAAAAAAAGTACTGAAGCAAGTGATGAATGCGGATGGTCCATCAAAACAAAAAAATAAGATGATTTCATCTGATATCAATTTAAAGACCACTGCTCTCTGGTATGTTTTTACTCACAGTGTTTGAAAAGTTGAAGCATTAACTGGCGGATAGTACGTAGGTCTTTCGCATCAAATGGATGAAAAAAAAATTCTTGAACACAGGCATTCATAAAAAAAGAAAATAAGAATTCTTCAGAACAATGCACTTGACCACAAAGGTGCTTTGGAAACGAAAAAAACTGAGGACTTTGAAGACTGGCAAACGTTTTGAGTCTAATGAAGAAGCTGTAGTAGCGGCATTTTGCAGACCTTTAAAAAAATACCGTTGGCTGTAAGTTACTCACTGAAAACCAAATCAAAGTGCAGATAAATAAGTACATTTTTACCTATAAAATACAATCTCTCATTGTCAGGGTGATAACTTTTAACCTTGCATTCGTTGCTTAAAATGACTTCGTACCGTGTCACCATCGTGTCTTGATTCCAACATTCTGGTATCTTTGGAAGAGTCTTCTTCTCGGAGATGTCTTTTCTTCGCCGAAATTTTCAGATTGACGAGAAGTTTCCTCCTTGGTCTTATGAGAGTAGCTCGCCCCCTTTTCTGCTGTAAGAGCTTCGAATGTTTTGGTAAACTACTGCCTCCCACTCGTCTAGTATCCAGGAGAGGTGCGAGGCCGTAGAAACTTCACTGCGGTTGTTTTTCCTCAGCAAGGAAAACGTTTTCAGATTGCTAACAGCATGGGTCCCAGGCTTCGATGTAACAACAAGGCGGCCCAGACAGCGTGTTGCCACGCGGCAGAGAAACTACGTAAACTGTAGGAGCCGTCAGGCAGCTAACCAACGTTTGTAAACAAACATCTTTATATCAGCAGCTGCCACCTTCTCCTCCTGTGTCATACTATAGAAAGCAAACGAATACAAATAAGACCCAAGGAGCCACCAAACGAGAGCACCTGTTAAAACATAAAAACAAGTGATGACTTTATTTAATTTTTTAAATACAAAAACGTGCACTGAACGCCATCGTAGAAAGCTCAGCAAGGTAAAAAAAGTCGCACGATAAGGGTTCCTGCAACGATGGCGAAACATCGGCGGGATGGGGTGGGTAACGGGTGGAAGATTTAACGTTACCTATGTAGTTTTAACGGACACAATTTCCTATGGTGATTGATCATTTAAAAGTAATCGATTTATTAATCTCCTCATTCCAAGGGCACTTTCTCGAACGAAGCCACTTCTCACATCTTACGGAGACGGAGTAGTCGCAAGAGTGCCAAATGTAAATAACGGAGCTAATTAGGGAGGAATGCTTATCACGATTTCGTAATTTTGGTCCTGACTATAGGAATGTGGAGGGCAATGCCCTCCGGAAGAGGATCTTTTTAAAATGCAGTGACATCTTCAAAAATTCCTTGGAAAATATGTCCGCAGGTGCTTTTCTTGATAATTTTTACGGCGTGCAAATGACAGACTCACCGAAACTTTTCCAGTCCAGGTGGTTTCCACATTCTTTAGGGCACCTTTTATAGGGAGTTTCCTTGCTTCAGTTGTTAATCCTTGACAGATTACAACATATCCATGGTTTAGCAGCCGTTTTACTGACGCCTCGAAAACTCATTTTATTTCAGTTGAAAATATACAGGGTGTTCAAAAGAAAAGTGTAGAACTCTTTGGAGGTGGTAGTACTCATCCGAACAAGAAAAATTAGTCCAATAAACATGGGTCTGGAAGTGCATACTTTCTGCGATAGACACCTGTTTACAGGTGGTGATCAACGTGGCAACCATTCATGACAATGCACGTCTCTACCCTCCGGCGTACGGAATGACGCACACTTTGAGGTATACCCGGTTGTTGTTGTACCTGCTGGCACACTTTGAGGACGCAACCCTGTTCCTCCAAGTGATATTTTAACCAAAAGTCTAGGGAATTGAGGCCTACGGACTAGTAGTCAGTCATTATGATCCAGCGGATTCAGGGCGTCCTGTGGATGACATGGGTACAGCAATTGTTCATGACGTACCCCAAGATAGGAGAACGAGACACGCCTTCTGTTGCTGCTAATCGTCGCAGACTGGTCCCAGGGGCTTCTTCCACCCAACGTAGCACACATCCTCCATGTCGCGCGTGCGGACTGCCGAACATATTATCAGAGCGCATTCTGCGCTGTGGATATTTCTCAGCGAAGAGAGCACGGGTTCGCAGGTTATGTTCATTTGCTAAACCTTAGCAGAACATCATATCCACCATTTCACTTGTCGAATAGTAGGTTTCCATTGCCAACAAATGGTGGAAGAGAGAAAATGCAAACGTACCACACCATTTGTACGTATAAGAAGCGCAATAACAGTAAACACAAAAGTGAACCCGCGTTTGAAGAAGGTAAAACACCATGATACATACCCAGCGCTGACAATACTGTACAATAAGGCGCACAAATATGAGGAAAACCAACGTAGCCTACAACACGATTCGAACCACACAACCGACTGCGGACCATCTAATGGTAGGTAGAGTACTGTGTGTAAGACATCATAATACCATGCCGACCATGTGACGGAGCGCCAATGCAACGACAGCACTAATATCCGCAACAAAGCGTCGCGTAGCCCTTCCTGTAAACACGTGTTTATCTCGGAAAGTATGCGTTTCCGGGCCCATGTTTATGGGTCTTATTTTTATTGTTTCAGTGAGTACTACCATCTCTCAAAGTATTTGGGATTTTTCTGACACCCTGCATAAGTAATTTATTCACAGCTGTTCGTATAAGTCTGTTAACGTTGTGGATTTTTGCGCGTGAAGTCGTTCAGAGTTTTTAAAATATCTTTATTTATTAGGACGTTTCGGCTAGTGCCATCATCAGATCAAAATTCAAAATCCGGAAAATAAGTTTGAGCGTCATTTGCAATAAAACCTATGCCCAAGCCGGGCAGTGCCTCTAACCGAGCCCAAGACGTAACTTCATTTCGTTTCCAGTTTCTCGCAAACTACTTTCTCGCTCGATGCTTCACCGAAGTGTTGTCGGCGAGGTGTTATAGAAGCAATGAATTCACTCAGAAAGGCTTATTTGGCGGAGAGCTTGGGCGTAAATAGCCTGACTGCTGCCCTTAACCGAAAATCTAAACCACATTGACCGATTACTTGTAGCACCTAAACGACATTCAAAGGCATAGTGTTGGTACCTCTCTCCTACTTTCAAAACACAACGCACCGTTTAGGCGTACGGGTAGCTTTTATTGCAGTTCACAATGAATTTTGTTTTCTGAATTCTAAATTTTGATCTGATGTTGGCAGCAGCCGAAAAGTCACAATGGATGAAAATACATTGAAGAGCCAAAGAAACTGGTACCCCTGCCCAATATCGTGAAAGGCCACCGTGAGCACGCAAAAGTGCTGCAACACGACATGGCATAGACTCGACTAATGCCTGAAGTAGTGCTGGAGGGAATCGGCAGCATGAATCCTGCACGGTTGTCCATAAATCGATAACAGTATGAGGGGGTGGAGATTTCTTCCTAATACCACGTTGCAAGGCATCCCAGATATGCTCAATAATGTTCACGTCTAGGGAGTCTGGTGGCTAGCGAATGTGTTTGAACTAAGAAAAGTGTTCCTGGAGACACTCTGTAGCAATTCTGGACGTGTAGGATGTCGCATTGTCCTGCTGGAATTGCCACAGTCCGTCGGAATGCACAATGGACATGAATGGATGCAGGTGATCAGACAGGGTGCTTACGTACTTGTCACCTGTCAGAGTCGTATCTAGACATATAAGGTGTTACATATCATTCCAACTGCACACGCCCCACACCACTGCAGAGCCTCCACCATCTTGAACAGTCTCCTGCCGACATGCAGGGTCCATGGATTCATGAGGTTGCCTTCATACCCCTACAAGTCCAGTCCCTCGATACAATTTGAAATGCACTTTTGCTCAGTCGTTTTAAACCATGGTGTGATTACATGTATACCACGTAATTTTTTAGTCTGATGAAGACTGCCCTAGTGCAATCGAAAACGTGGTCAATTGACAAACGGTGCAGAAGAATATGCGGCCTAGGTGTACACCATGGAGGTGTACGTGAATGGACCTCGAGGAGAGGTGGTAACGGGAAGGAATCCAGTTCAGACATAAGGGACCGGATGCGAACCGCAATCGTTAGCCCCGACCTAGGCCGCCGATGCGGGAGATAAACCGCCGTGCTTGGGAAAAGGAGACGGTAATTCGGGTGCGCAGGAGAACTACGAACGTGTGCAACGTAACTGGCGAGCAGTTGTGCACGCCCAGAAATGTAGAAAATTGACGCGATCGCTGCAACCGTCTTCAAAAAATACGTGCACGATTCTGTCGCCAAGAGGATTGATTGCCAATTCAGGTATGTGAAGAAAGTCTTCCCTGCTTAATGTTCCGCAGTCACCGCGGTCTAAACTTGTAAACGTGCTGTATAATCTCTCAACGTGATGAGAAGTAAATACAGTTTCTTCTTGTATCTCCGTGATCGCTGTTAAATACGTTTACTACATCAACAATCTGTAACATAATAAGTGACATCAGTCCTGTAATAAAAGCTACCATGAAGGTAAGCAACGATAATGACCAGGTCTTTCGTGTATCTTTAATTTTAATCAGTATAAGAGACACAAATTCGCAATTGTTTACTTTCAAGAAAAAATTTTGTGCTGTTACTTTTTAACAAAAACAAATACAAAGCTTGGCTTATTCACCCATTCCCGTCTGATGCAAGCATATAATTAATTTACTGTCTTTCTCATGTCGCCAGTTATGGACCTTTAAGTGCTTCAGCAATTTTCTGGCCATCAACTTTCTTTTCTATGGTTCCCTGACATTGTCAGCAGGTAAGCGATTTCTGAATTTGAAAAATGTGATCCTCTTACTAGATAAATTTTATTTTCCCAGATCGCAGTAACTACATATATAGACGACTAACTTCGGCAATTTATATTGCCATCTTCAAATTATCTACATACACCAACTAGTCACAAACATATCTGAGGGTCACTCGTTTGAGAAGACGCATCAGTGGAGTGGCACAATAGTTGATTTATTTAGGTGATCTGAAGATAGAACTCCAAACTGCCGAAACTAGCTAAAGGCCATGTAATCACTGTGATCTGGGCAAATAAAACCTCTTAAGCAATTGCGTTTTTCACTTTTTTTTTCCTTCGGCATCTGTGCTGCCGATATCTTAGATCCAACAAGCAACTACCATGTCTACTATATTCTTATATTATCAACATTAAATTTTCGTCATGCACTCCATCGCTCGCACAATTCAACAACAGTAGTTCGGAAGAGAACAGCAGACAAATACTCTCTGTGCTGCTAACGCCGAAGCGGAGAGGATGTGAACTGCTTTGATTGTTCGCTAAAGCCCATTTTACACGAGTGGCTTTCTGGTCAAAATCGATTACTCGCTGTGGATGCGCGCCACGTGTTTTGCGTGCAAAGCAGCCGCCAACCACGTCGCGAGTAGGTGGAGTTGTGCCTGAGTCTGTTGCAGATTGCGCATGTGCAGAAACACAGGACTGTGGTGTCGTCTGCCAATATCAGAAGTTAATTTGTTCCTATCGAGCTCACTCCTATTACTCTAAAGGATTTCGTGCTTCTGTGTCTTCTTCATCTCGTTGTTTGTTTTGCTCTCGTGACACAGTGGAAAAGTGGCTGGAGGGAATGGTATTTTCCCTACTAGTGTTCTCCCACAAGGGAGACAAAATACCTGAAAGCAACAAGATATTTACGTTTTACAATACCTGGACAAAAAAATTCCTACACTACGCATAAATAATAACGTAAATAGATGAACGACTTTAATGAAAGGTGTTTTAACACTGAAAAAAATCAGGAACAATAATTATCAGTGTTTTAGCACTTGTTAGAAAGGAAACAAGATACAAAGCATAAAGTAAAAATGCACCTTCTAAATATTGTTTGATGTGTTTGGAAGTATATATTTCATCGAGAAAATAATGTAGATATTCTGAAATGTTTCACCGGCACTTTTCCTATTCTTATAGTTCTCAATTTACCATGTGACTTTTGTACTGAACGTCGATTATGAATTTCGGTTTGGACATTATCATTGCTTGTTTCTAATGTCTGTTACTACGAGGGGCACTCAAATGAAAACGAGACATAACACATTTACCCCACTGTCAGACAAGACGATCAATGCCTTCATGGAAAAATGTTCGCGGCTGCCTACGGAACCCAGATTGTACCCAGGGGTGCACCTGTTCGTCTGAAGCAAAGCGACGGTCACCAATGTCTTTCTTCAGGGATCCAAAAATATGGAAATCGCTTGGGGACAGATCGGGGCCGTAAAGAAGACCGTGTAAGGACTTCCCAGCGAAATTCTGCACTATAGTCGACACACTCTTGGCACCACGCGGGCCCGTCTCAGACATCTTTCATGCGGTCCCGATTCCTCCCCAAAGCCGATTTCCATATTTTTGGAGCCTGAAGAAAGACATTCGTGCCTGTAAATTTGCTTCAGGCGAAGAGGTGCGGCCCAGATACAGTCTTGGTCTCGCAGTGGAATAAATTTATTAACAATTATCGCGATGACTTTTCAAACAATGAACAGCTGATTACCTTCGGTTAGATTAGGTTAGGTTACTCCATCTGTCTCGCTGCCATTTGACTGTCCACTATACTGTGAAAGGGGCGATGAAAATTTTTTCGTTTGGGGGCTTTTCTGCAGCACACAGGCATAACGGCGCGACTCCGACGCGGGTATATAGGCACCGAGATATATCCAAGGCATTCGAAGGGAAACTTTTGGATCGCCCCTTATATATTTCGAATTTTTCGTAAAAGAGTGGTCCCTGCTAATCTCACTTTCGCCGGTTGGGAGCCAAACTGCAAAGCAGACAGCTCTCAAAACAACCCAGTTTTATCGATGATGTGCAAAACGAGAACGACCACTCGTGACAGGTGAGACTCAGTACGGAAATAAAACGTCCGCCGTAAACTCACTTGCCACAAATGGAAACTTCTTTATAAGCCGACCACATGAATTTTTGTGAGAAAGTGGTCATCTGGAGGGGTGGTCTTCTTAAAGGGTGATCAACTTAAAATGTGACGCTGAAATAATCATTTAAACACAATTAATGACAACTGCTACAATGAAAAACATAATGGGATAGCCACTACAAGAATTACTTTATCTTCACTATCTCTGTTTTTGTTGTCACTACACTGAAGATCTGGGTTGGCTTCTGTAACGATGTCTTCCCAGTTACCAACAATACTGAAGCGTTCAACTTCTTCGTTCATCGTAGAAACATCCAATTCAATACTGGCAGCATGGCGCAGCTGATTGAGAACGCTTACTGATTCATCGTCACTTTCTTCTTCCCCAGCGTCCTCATTTTGTGAAGACTGCAAATCAGAATTAATTAGCACTTTCTAATTTTTGTTTTTCACTTTATTCCACGCACTTTGAATCCAGCTGATAGTATCACCTACGGTCACAGACTTAACTAGATAATAAACGGATGTAGCGTTGTCCATTTTCGCAAATACAGATCGCAAAAGCTTCTTATAAAGACCGGATCAATCCTTGGTCAAGACGTTGAAAATACGCTGTTGTGTTGAGAGGAAAATTAACTTCCACATCTCAAACTTTTCGCTGCAATGGCATGTTGCATTATCTACGTAAAGTAATATTTTACGTTTCTGAATGCTCATTTTTTAAATTTAAGTTATTCACCCTTCAGAGCTTTGTCTGGCAAAGCTTCATGTTGTAAATGCCACTATCGCAATAGCCGCTTGTATTTATAATTAAGTCTCGACATCCAGTCGGATACTAAATCTTGATTAACTTCTGCAGGTTATCCACAGACTGCTCGGAAAACAATACTATACCCCTGCATTGAAATCAGGACTTCCAAGATCATAAGCAAATTTAAGAGTTTTTTCTTGTAGCATCGGACCACTAACGGGCAATCTTTTGGGACGTGCTCTATAATCCCACTCTAAAAATGGTTGCCACTGTTTTTCTTTGAATTTTTGCTGGCGTTTTCTTTCCATTCCTTAAGATACCTGCAGCGATTCGCAATGGTATTTTGCGTTTGACTTTTTCCACAGTTAAACTTGTTAAACTCACTAGCTAACTGACGCTGAGATATTACTTTCTCAATTTCTCTAATAACGGAAATTCACTGTTCTGGTAGAAGAACAAGTTTTCTTTTGAAACTTCAGGTTTTCTTTTATTTGGAGTAGCCATGGCTGCCATGATTCTTTATTACAGGGGAGAATTCTGAACTGTTTGCGGTTAGACGTACAAATGACAAAGAAATTTTAAAGATCGAGAAACCTTACAGTAATACCGTGTTTCAATTCCTTCTATGATTGATTGTGGTCGTCTTAAAGGGAGAACACTGTTAATTAACGAGTGGTCGCTGGTCGGGAAAAGGGGTGCTTATCTTAACGCTAGAATATTAGTGGTACTCAATTCGACAAACAACTTCCCCTTCAGTACCCCAGAATTGTTGTGGACGGGAGGGGTGCGCCGTCCTCGCAGCAAGGCGAGGGTTTATAATTCCACCACCGCGTCGCTTTTACTAATTTTCCTAGCCAAACCTAGGTGTTGTTGTAGAATCGACGAAGGTATACGTACGGAAGGGTTCGAAACTAGTTCAGTATTCTAGGGTTAAAGGGGACAAAGGCGCTTTAGTGTTATGGAAGTTTATTTTCGTTCCTTAAGACTACGGTAGTTTAGAGAGGAGGTCGGCTTAAAGGTGTAGTCTTGAGAGGTGTCACTGTAGTCGATTGAGACAGTCATCGCGTAAAAGGGGCTTAAAAGACCAGAGAAAGACGGGCGAACACAAACGCATGCGAAACGAACTCCGCCGAACGCCGTTTGCTCGCGCTCGCCTACCTTTTACAGCGGAGAGACGTACTGACGCACGTCCGCTTGTTTTCGCTCCGCCCCTAATGTCACACAGAAAGCAAGGCCGTTAAACACCACTGAGGCCGGCCGATAACAGTTGGGAAGCACGGCAGGCCGAAGGACGCAGGGGAGCACCTGTGGCGGGCACGGGCCACGGCGGCGCGTAGCACGGCCCGACAGTTTCTCTTATCACGCGCTGCGCCTTGCCCCGGCTTTCACCCGCGTACTGGGCGGGACGTGCGCGACCGATGCGCGCAGTGCGTGTTGCGTGTGCGTGCGCATGCGGCCGACCTTGCCGCGGGTACAGCTAAGCTAAAGGTTACCAGACCGAGCGCCTGCCGCCGACAACTAGGCACGGGCGGTCAGGCGAAATAACTTTCACTCGGCTGTGCAGTCGGCAGAAACCAGAGCGCCGCGCCACGCCGCGCCTCGCTACCGCCGTCGCTGCCCTTGCATGCTCGCTGGACAGACAGCGCAAGCGGAACGGACGCCTTCCGAGAAGCCGGCGTCTCAAGTCTAAAATCTCGCCGAGATGTGACTAGTTGTAAACGCCTATCTCTCAACCTGTGAAAGTGCAAAGCAGATATCCTCGACAAAGCAGAGACCAGACGGTGTCAAATATCTGTACGGTCCTAATTGCAAGTTACCTGTCTACAGACTACCATGGGCAACAAAATTTTGATTTTCAGTTTTTTATATAATTACTGACCGAATTTAAAATGCTGACATAATATTTCCGTTAAGACGTATCTGCCCATTAGGAGGTATCTACCCATTTAGGCTAAAGGCTTAACGAAGTAAGACAAGTATTACTGTTGGAAACTGTGTATATGTCTTGTGGCAGCTTAACTCACGGCGCGCAAATTATCCAGACCATATTCACCTAGTACGAGGGGCGTTCAATACGTAAAGCGACACATTTTTTTCTGAAAGAAGACTGGTTTTATTCAGGATTCCAATACACCGTATTGTTCACCACTCTTTTGTCTGAAAAACCATATTTTTCAACATAATATATGTTCAATACAACAACCTAACATCACCTTACTGGGAGCACCTGTATAACCACAAGATACCACTATACTGGTCGAAGTCGGAATCAACGACTGGCTGCGTAAATAACCTAACAGCCATCCATGTCCTGCCTCCCGCGGAGTCCGTTCTTCATTGGGCCAAACAGAAAAAAGTCGGACGGTGCAAGATCCAAGCTGTGTGGTGGATGAGGAAGAACAGTGTGTGCAGATTTGTGTGAGGCCTTGAGTTGTCATGCAGAAGCAGTTCGTTTGCATTTTTGTGCGACGAATAGAATGAAGTCGTTTGTTCACGATACACTTGAATTGATCGTTGCACCCTGTGGGAGGGCATCAAACAAGATATCTCCTTCAGAGCTAACGCAGACCAACACCACGATTTTAACGGCTGAGGGTGTGGTTTTCAGCTTTTTCTTCGGAGGAGAGGTGGACTGCCGTTTTGTTGCCGGTTCGAAGTGGTGAATCAGTGTTTCATCGCATGTGACGATGTTCGACAAATAAAACTGATGATCAGCCTCGTAATGCACAAGCAATTCCGCAAAGATGGTCCTGCGTTGCTCTCTATGGTCTTCTGTTAGGTGGTGAGGAAGGCGGCGACCACACTCCTTTTGAGTATCCTAACTAGTGGACGAGTGTGACAGCGCAATCAATAGAGACATCCAGCTGCGCAACAACGTGTTCGATTGTGATCCGTCAGTCACTTCGAATCAGAATATCCCCACATTCCAACATTGCAGGAGTCACGCCTGTGCGGCCGGCCGCCACACGAAAGATCGGGGAGGTTTTCGCGACCTTCTTGAGATGACAGACGCCTTGCTCAATACCTCACCCTTACTTTGTTCGCTGTCAGGCCTCCGTAGACATTCTGCAAATGCCTATAAATATCTGCGATGCTCTGGTTTTCCGCCAAAAGGAACTCAACGATAGCTCTCTGCTTGGAACGCACCTCCTTTAAAGACGCCATTTTGAAGGCTAAGTACAGCGCCGCCACCTATCGGAACTTCATGAAATTACATGAGCTGACGCGAGAATATTCCCCGATATCCCACAACAAATTCCGCACTTTTTGTAATCTTTTTTTCAACCGAAATTGGCCGAGAAATATTTGAGAATGAGTGCACTTAGCGACTTTTCAACAAGCTTTAGGCATAATTTCAAACCTTTTCTAAGCTTCTCTCTTTAAACATCCTTACCGTCAAACATTTAACTGATTTATACTGAAATCGAAAGTTCTAAACTGTTTTATACTTAGAACTTCGATTCTTCAAAGAATGGCGGATGAAGGATTTACTGGTTCAAGTCTAACGGAACAAAAGGTATGAAACAGTAAGTGTTCAGCACAGCACTGTTTCGAAATGGAACGTGGGTCGTGCTCATCCATAAGTAGAAAAACTTTTTAATGTGAAGCGACAGAAGAATGTTAAAAATTGGGTGCACCGTCACAGTCGAAATAAGGATGCACTAGAAGGAATTACGTATAACTTGCTTCTGCTTCTAGCAGTTGTCTACCGTAGGTCGCTAGAGGAGCGACGCTTTCATAGTAACTGGAAAAAAGCGGAGGTAGTTCCCATTTTCAAATAGGGTCGCCGCACAGATGCGCACAACTATAAATTCTGTAACACTGACGTCCGGCTGTTGAACAGTTTCTGAACACGTTTTACACTCGCGTATTACTATGTTATTACACAACTGCGGAACTATCAATGGAAAGTCACATCCATTAAATACCTGGAGGATGCTTCCAGAATGGTTTAAAGTGGAACGACCACATAAAACTAATCACAGGAAAGGTAGATGCTAGACTGAGATTCAGTAAATGATTCCTCAGAAAGTGCGGTCCATCAACAAAGGAGGTAGCTTACAAAACCCTTGTCCGACAGTTTACTTTAATACTGCTCGTCAATCTGGGATCCGTACGAGACAGGATTGAAGAGGTCTAAGAACACAGCGTTTCGTCACAGATTAGTTTAGTATGCGTGAATAAGTCACGAAGATACTTACCCAACTCTAGAGCCAGATGCTACAAAAGTCAATGTGTATCACGGTGTGACATACTGGTAAAATTTCGAGATCATAGTTTCCATGAACCGTCAATTAACATATTGATTCCCCGCGAAATACCGAGAAGATAAAACTGAAGAGAATCGAGCTCACAAAGAGGCACAAAAACAATTCCTCTTATAGTCCACCAATCCCGATTGGAATAAGAAAAGGGGCACAAAAAATTGTGCACAAAGTCCTCTCCACTACAGACAATAACGCTTGCGAAGTATAGTTGTAGATGTGGATGGGTTACCACTGTTGGAGAAAAGGACGTATTGGTAACTTGCACACACTCCTGTCTGCACACGCGTACTAGAAGCAACTGAGAGCTCTTATGAAAAGCCTGCAGCGCTAAGTTTCGTTACTGCACGTTAGAGAATTTTCTCGAAATCAAGCAGTTAGTACTGGCTGCCAACAACATGGTTTAGGCGCAACATTATGACGGAATATGTCTTACAATGCTAGAAAAATGAAGCCCACAGTTTCTGACAGTTCCTGTACGCACGCGCCGCTTTTATTTGCGCATAGCACGATTTGAAACTCAATTACTGATCTATTTCTGTAATTTTTCCTTGAACGATGCAATGTGATCAAAGTGCCTAACAGATTCTACTAGGAAGAGATCAAATGGACTTGGAGAAAAGGAAGAAAAATGAGCAACATAACCTTTTCTGCTTGGCTACATTATACGTGTCTCTGTATGACTTCTTTTTTAGGCCTGTTATGAACAAAGACGCGTGTGACGTGATTTCTCCGTTCACTGAATAAAAATACGTAGTTTAATATCAATCGAAAATTGCTTGTTTCTTCAGCAAGTAGCGACCATTAGTCCTAACACTGGTAACTTCTTTCAGCTAGAGCGTAATAGTGGACTCCCCCTGAAATCTTGGCTGATGACAAACTGACCTGTAGCGTAGACCGAGGTCCAGATCGATCTGTTGCGTAACTTGTAACTTGATGACTACATTCGCGCCATGTTTAACGCACCTTGCATATTTAGCGCACTTTTCACTATAAAAACTAGGACTGCATGGTTAATTTTGAGAACGAGTCTCCGATGAGTATTTTGGTGCGTATTATGTACTCGTAAATAAACTGAAAAATGGAAAACTTTCTGAAACTATTACTTATGAATCTCAACTAGAATCAAACCACTTCTCAGTAAAATGTTGACTGCTGAAAGCCTGTTGCAGCATGCCTGCCGGTGTGGTGCAGCTGCCAAAGCACCCACAGCACCACCATAATGCCGTGAAAGTTCTCTCGCTACACTTTCCTCTACGGTCAAAACTTTTTTTGCGGCCTTTCTTCACCCATCGCATTTCGCTGGAGCCGTTCTCCCGGAAAATGACGTTCTTGCCAACTTAGTTTCTGGTGAGATCGTGGAGAGAAGGCTGACTACGACTCTAAGCGTCCTAGAACTATTTCACCACTACACCAGTCCACTGTACACTCAACTTCAATCACTGACTGCGTGTCAAGATTGATAGATACTATCACAGAGGCATATGCGACAGTATATTTACAAAGTAGGTTCGGAGCGGCGTTCAAAAGAGAATAACGCGCTCTGAAGAATTATAAGATATTGCACTGGCGGACACAAAATATCATCTGGAAACATTCGCTGGGTGTGTTAATCGCTCAGATGTTAATAAAACTAACAGTATAAGTAAACGGAATTTAAACATAACCTACAGAAGTGTTACATGTAGCAACAGTGTCTACTGCTTTGACAATGTTGATACTCTCTTCGAAATTCTGAGAAATTCTGAAGGTAGCAGGAATTATACACAGGGAGCGAAAGCCTATTAACAATTCGTACAGAAACCAGACGCCAGTTATTAGAGTCGAGGTGCATGAAAGGGAAGGAGTGATTGAGAAGGGAGTGAGAAAGGGTTGTAGCCTACCCCCAATCTTATTCAATATGTACACTGAGCAAGCAGTAAAAGAAATCAAGGAAAAATGAGGAGTAGGAATTAAAGTTCAGGGAGAAAAATTAAAAAAAAATTGAGGTTTGCCGATGACACGGTAATTCTGTCAGAGAGAGCAAAGGACTTGGGAGAGCAGTTGAAAGAAATGGACAGTGTCTTGAAAGGAGGATACATGATGAACATCAACAAACGCAAAACAAGGATTATGGACTGCAGTATAATGAAGTCAGGTGGTGATGACGGAAGTAGGTTAGGGATAAAGACTCAATGTAACTCATGAGTTTTGCTATATAGGCAGCAAAATTTCTGACGATGGTCGGAGTGAAGATAATATAAAATGCTGACTAGCAACAGCAAGAAATTCATTTCTGAAAAATAGAAATTTGTAGTACCGAATATGGGGAGGGAGGGAAAGGGGGGGGGGGGAGAGGGAGGGAAAGTGTGGGAGGGAGAGAGGGAGGAGTGTTTAAAGGACGACGGATGAGGGATTATAGAGAGACACCAAAGGATGGATACAGTAAACTGTTTCAAAAGGATGTAGTTTGCAGTAATTGTTCAGAGATGAGTGGGTTGTACACGATGGGTTACGGACAAATTGATTTGTCTTCATTGTATTCATCTCATATGCATCTGATGGCATATATGGGTAATGGGCATGATTCTAATGATGTAGAAACAGCAGTAAGGGGAGGTTACAATTTAAACTATTGTCGACGCGAGATTAACACGGCGCGCTACCTGAGATGCTGGACTCTTGTAGCAGACAATCGCAGTGCCAAACATTCACTCGAAGAGAAACAAAGAAGAACATAAATCATGATGGTCGAACAGAGAGCTCAACCCACTCGCCCCACATATATATGGGTGGCGACATGAGGTGAGCGGCGAGCGGGTGTTCACCCAACAAGGCTAGGCACAACATTGAGACGCGGGTAGCGCGACGCACCGCAGCGCGCAATTTTGTAACTTCACTGGTTCAAATGGGACCGCGCAAATTGCGACGCGACGCGACTGGGACGCGACACATTTCAACAAATTAAATATATCTTATCATAACACTCTTATAGGATATTCCTACTTTCGTAGTAATACTGACCATTTTCTTCATTTGTATAGCCTGTTGTATAATTAGTTTATTGATGCTCATAATGTGCCTGCAACAATTGAAATGCTTTGTCTCATCGCGGCGAACTAATAAAAACATTGTTATTTGTGACTGCTTTTCGATTGTTTCTAGCTTTCAGTGGAAATGTGATGTTCACATGCATGTAGTACAGTGTGTCGTATTGCATTATTACATCCATATCCAAGTAATCACAGTGAGACTTCTGTACTTCAGATCTTGGGCGCTTTTTACCAGGAGCACAAAGGGATTACACCTGTGGAGATTATCCCTTTCTAATTTTTTGCAACAGATCGTATAGATACGCCAGCATACTAGGCAGCGAGAAGATAACCTTGTTTTACTTTCCTGCCCTGCTTCTTAACCACATGATTTTATAATATTCCTTGCTTCCTTATTCACTACCCTCTGTCCCTTCTTGCGATCTGAAAACACCGCGGAGGCATATGATACAATTCCAGCGGCCAATGGCTCACCAGTTACTGAAGTATGCATTTTTCTTGACAGAAGAAAAACAAAGCAAAACAAAACTACACAGATATAAATAACAGAAAAGTATAATGTACTAACGAAGAAAGCTGGAGCGCTTAAATGGCGAAAAACGAAACACTACCCAAAGGCAAAAACATGTAGTACACAGTAAAGCAAAATTTATGCTATGGGCATACAACCACTGCTCATATGCGCCGTTCCGATGTGAGCATATGGCCGGGCTACTTTTCCACTTCCCGCCTCAAATTTCCCACGGTGCTAGCGAGGCACGCGCGACGCGGGAAACTGTGCCACAACCACAGCGCCGCAAGACCTGGCGCAGGCGCGTGTCGCGTCCCAGTCGCGTCGCGTCGCAATTTGCGCGGTCCCATTTGAACCTGTAATGTTACAAAAATGCGCGCTGCGCTGCGTCGCGCCACACGCGTCTCAATTTGCGCCTAGCTTCCATGTTCGCGCGCGCGCAGGACAAAAAACACGGATATTATCCTTTGCCTGTCTTTTCATCATAACGGCACTGATCGCACACGGAGTAATTCTTATTTATCATGTTTCATTCTAAACACAGTACTGAAATATAATCCCGAGGATGCTGTTGGAGATGACGAATGGAACTTCAGCATGTACAGCAGAAAAATAAATGCAATTCTGATACTGATTGTTGTGTCTGTGCACGTCACACTTCCCATCTATGAAAAGGCATTGCCCAACACACTGTTCTCCAAAAATTTAAACCTCCCAGATTATGTCTGCGCGTCAATATCCACTTACTTTAAGCCGAGTCACGTGATGCCAACTTTATGTGGGAGAACGGTAAACAAAATCAGTGAGTTGGGTCACAACCTGTTCCAAACCGATCTCCTATTTAGAGGGTAAAAAATCGTCAAAATTTAGTGTCGCGTCTTCATTGAAATTCTCTACGAAACCCTCAGGACATACGGAAGTACAAAACAAGTCATGTGTGTCATTTATATTTACACGCAAATCCAAGTAACGTACGTATTAACTGCAACTTCTTTTGTGGTATTTCTATTCATATTTACATATTACTATGTTAAAAAACTGTTTTCACTTGACCAACGTGGTGTGCGCCCAATACGGTACACTATTTAGAGAAAGAGGAAGAACAGTTAATATTTAACGTGAGGTCGATGAACTTAGACATGGAACACTATACCTGGCGCAGGAACACAAGGAAATATGGTGAGGGCCGTGCAAGGGGGTGGGGAGTCGTGATACTTAAGGCATTATCCCGTCATTCGCCTACAGTTTTCCCGGGGGAGACCGTGGGTGGAGGGTGATTTCTATCCCACACTTACCTATGCGCACCTTTGTTTTCGAGCTGAAAAACAACCTTCATTCTGTTACTGTTTACAACAGCCTTAGAAAAGAGAAAGGGTAGATGGAATGGTAGACTCGTTAAGCATACGCCTGAACACCCATAAACAGGACAGGTGGTGGACATTAAGGACGGGTGGGCGATGCAGTATGTGGACTGAGAACAAGCTGTCGTAACCAAGGTTGACCGACCTTATTAACTAGCTAGAGGTTTCAGTCATCCATAACAGACCTTTATAGGCCCAAGCTGTTCACAGCTCAGAATGGAAGGCAGCATCACCTTTTGGGCCCACTTTTTTCGTTCTGATTACAATTTTTATTTTTTTACATGATATTTTCAACTTGTTTCATAACAGGAAGAGTATCTTGGTGAACACCAAATGCATTACTAAATTAATTTTTTTTCAATTGCTGACTGAACTAAAATCAAAGTCCTTCTCAAGGTCTACTAACAAAATTACTAATAGGCATGACCACTTGATATACATACAGACCTATTCACTACAAACCACAGGAATGAAATTTGAAAGCACTGACAGTACAGGCAGGATGACTCATCAGAACTTGTAATTCTATGGGAAACTTTGCTACTGCAGCACAACCTGACCTGTGTTGGAGCTCCACATCATCAAGGACTTTTGTTTACCAGCAGGAGATTAGTCCACTTAGCCTTATGAGAAGAATGAACTATGCATGTAAAAGGCTGGGAGAGAGGTGTGCAAACCACACGCTCCCTCTAACGCATATGTCAAATGGCACTGCAGGAATAAGATGACAATGGGTGGTGTCCTCTCAACTTGGTCACAGAATTAGTTTACAGAATGAAAGTTGACATACGATAGGCACGTTCCTATTTAAATTCAACACCACAGCCTTGACATCATATTTGCTGTTTTGGGAAGTATAAGGAGTAGAAGTCCCTGTATAACATAGGTGATAGTGAGTTTATGAGATGAAAGAAGAAAATATAAAAATAAAGCACCAAAAGGAGAATATAAATGTCTACAAAATGAGAATGAGGGAGAGTGCAAAATGGATAAACAGGAATGGCTAGAAGACAAATGCAAGGCTGTAGAGACATGCACAACTAGAAGAAAAATAGATGGCACCTGTACAAAAATTAGAGAGACATTTGGAGAAAAGAGCAGTTGTATGAATACCAAGAGCTCAGATGGGGAGCCATCACTAAGCAAATAAGGAAAAGCTGAAAGCTGGAAGGAATATACAGAGGGCCTATATAAGGAGGCAAACTTGAAGACAATATTATAGAAAGAGAACAGAAATTAGGTCAAAATGAAGCAGGAGACATGATACTACAAGAAGAAGTTGGCGGAGTACTGAAAGATCTATGAGGAACTAAAGCCCCTGCAGTATATGATCTTCCCTCAGATTTACTGAGATGCTTGGGAGGACCAGCCATGACAAAATTATTCAACTGGGTGTGCGAGATATAAAAAGCAGGTGAAATACCCTCCCAACTTCAGGAAGAATGTCATAATTCCAATTCCAACAAAGGAAGGTGTTGACAGGTGCGAATACCACTGAATCATCAGTTTAATAAGTCATGGCTGCAGTATAATAATACAAATTATTTACAAAAGAATGGATAAACTGGTAGAAGCTGACATCTGGAAAGGTCAGGTCAGGTCCTGAAGAAATGTAAGAACATTTGAGGTAATACTGACCTACAACAGACCCTAAAAGATACGTTGAAAAAACACAAACCTCCAGTCATGGCACTGGCAGATTTAGAGTAAGCTTTTGACAATGTTGACTGGAAGACACACACTGAAATTCTGAAGGTAGAAGAGCAAACATTCATGGAGAAAAAGGTACCAACAAATTTTACAGAAACCAGTAAAAAGAGTCAATGGGCATGAAAGAGAAGCTGTAGTTGGGAGGGAGCGGGCCAGTGTAGCACACGTTAGCCCTGATGTTATTCTATCTGCACACTGAGGAAGCAATAAGGGAAATCAAGCAGAAATTTGGTAAGAGGATTAAATCAGTCAATGCTGAGAGAAGTAGGTTAAGAAATGAGACACAAAGAAGTAGTTGAAATTTGTTATTTGGGCAGCAATAGAATTAATGAAGGTGGAAGTATGAAGGACATAAAAAGCAGACAGGCAATAGCAAGAAAAGCATTTCTGAAAAACAGGATTATGTTAACATCTAATATCAATTTAGATGTTAGGAATTCTTGCCTGGAGTTTAGCCTTGTATGGAAGTGAAATGTGGACAATAAGTATTTGATACAGGAAGAGAACAGAAGTTTGAAAAAAAGTAGTGCTATATAAGAATTCTAGATTAGGTAGGAAATAAGCAGGTATTCAATTGTAATGGGGGGGGGGGGGGGGACATAAATGTATGCACAACTTGACTAAAAGAAGGGAATGGTTTACAGGGAACATCCTAAGGTATAAAGGAAATGTCAATTTGGTTATGGAAGAAGTTTGGGGGAGGGGAGGGGGGATTACAAAGGAAGAACAAGACTTGAATACAGTTGTAGGTTTTGCAGAGTCTTGCACAGGGCAGACTAGCATGGAGAGCTGCATCAACCAGTCTTTGGACTGAACAACGACGACGACAACAACAATCGATCAGCAATTTTGATTAAATCCTTAACTTCTACAGTATCTCATTAAGCTGGAATATGTTGTGGACAGTTGTCTGTACATTATACATACAAAGTGGTACTATACCTCTCTTCTGGCAACAGATCTCAATCAGCAAAGGTCCCTGTCTATCAAGGTTTTTATTCATTTTTTGTAACTGAATTCTGATGAACAGAAAACTCTTAGTCAAAGAAGTACCTTTCGCTCTTACATAGCAGAATGCCAATCAACACCAACAGAACTTTTTCCTCTTACAGATGACTATCAGAGTAGGTATTCTGTGTATGACACCAGCAGTCAAATGGACAATAGTGCTTTGTCATAAGTAAATTTACAATAAATTTATCGGAAGACATTATTAATAAGGGACATGCAGCTGTTACAGTTCCAATTTTCATAAGGTTTTTGCTTCCCATTTTCCTCCCTAAATGTAATTTGTTTTGTCTTTCATTGACATGAATAATCAGTGACTTACAATTACTGATTACATATTTTCATTCCAGTTACAAAATGATTTATAAATAATGAATTACATTGACCTTACTATGAGGAAGACATGACAGTCATAAACAGTGCACCTACAAGCTGGTAAAGGAACATTTTTAGGACAAACACAGGCACAACTACTACTACTATTATTATTATTATTATTATTATTATTATTCCTATTTAGTACTTAATGCTGGTGCTGTTTAATATCTCCATAAAACACAATGCACTTCTGGTTTCAGATGCAGCATCTGGGGGCTGCTTGCCATACTCACAGCAATAGCTGGAGCAGTAGTACTACCACGACCTCCTTCTGGAGCTGAACCAAGGAACAGGAGAGACATTCGTGCAGCAACTGTGGAACCAAGGTCTCACGTGACATCAAGTGAACTGCCAAAACAAATACCAGCACCACCATCACGAACAGTAATGCAGCATAGACCTACACCTGCACTGATTCAACTACAGCTGCGCTGGGAAGACAGGCAGCGCCCATCAGTTACACTGCCTCCAAGACTTTTTACACCAACAGTGCAGCGATACACACATCGCACTGACTTGTTGCCCAACACTGTCTAATTCTTCTATGAAACTGACTGCCATCTTCCACGTTGTCACAGTAGGCACAGATTTTCAAAGACTGTTTTCACTGTGATGAGATGTAGAATTGTGCAGCACGATCAGGTGGTGATTTGCAACTGAACTGTCAAACTGAACAATTTAATGAAATAGTTGTATTTCCTATCAAAGAGATACCATATCTGTGACAGTTTGGGAATATTTCTGAGGTATCATTCAGTCTCCCCATGTGTACACAATTAATAATGTGAGTTAACTGAAAAGACATACCGGTAGCTGCAATTTGCAATCATTACTGAGAAGTAACTAATTGTAGTCTGTAACTTTGATGGCCCATACCATCAAAATAAGCTGGAACCCTCAACACAAATTTATGCCCAAGTGGCAACTTGAAATCCTGCCACTCTGTTTTAAAAAGAAAGCAAAGACTGATTTGTCCAAAAGATATGTTATAAATGTGTTTAAAAGTAGTTGTTGAATATATGTGTATGTGTATAGGTGGGCGTGTGTATGCAAGCAAGTTTGAACGCAAGTGAACAAACAATTCATTATTTGTATACCAAACTTGTAGCTGCAGACATACATCGTTCTTTCTACTAATATCTTTTGCTCCAGCAGGTTGGATGTCAAATATAATTAACAATTGTACGAGTCTGTATAAAATTGTAATGATGACAAAACATGCCTAACTTAAGAACTCTATACAATACATATTATGAAGGACTTTCTTGGGGGGAAAAAAACTTTGTTTGTCTCAATTACTTATGGCAAATAATAAATGCCAAATCGTGTAACTGTGTGAGTACATGAAATGCACATCACAAAAACAAGTCTAACTGACTGTGATATGCAGGTCCTACTCAGCAATCAGTGTACCAATGGTCTCAACAAGTATATGGCATTCTTTGTGATGCCTTATTCTGTGAGATTTATAACAGTGTACATAACTGTTTTTACTTCTGATGGAGCATTAAAACTCAAGATGTTCTTGACACTTTAACAAACGATGAAGTTGTGTACTGCTATCTTGTTTTACCCACTCCATTATACATTCATCCACATTGGTTTTATAGAGCACATGTCACACAAGTCAATAATGTCAGTTGTATCAGTTAATATGCAGTGTATTCAAAAAGTAATGGGAATTTTGTAATTTCACATTCTGTGTTAGTATGATTCATGAAATTTTGTTACTGTTGTGTTCGTATGTACGTCTAAACAGAATCTGTACATGTACACCTATGTACATACTCTGCAACACAAAACAGGGTGTGTGATGGAGAGTATGCCGCACCACTACTAGTCATTCCTCTTCTTGTTCCACTCGCAAACAGAGCAAGGAGAAAATGACTGCCTACGTGTCTCTTTACACGCCCTAATTTCTCTTATTTTTGTGGTCCTTATATGAAATGTAAACAGACAGCAGTAGGAGCTTTCTAAAGTCAGCTTCAAATGCAGGTTCTCTAAAACTTCTTAATAATTTTCCTCAATGAGAATGTTGCTTTAGTTCCAGATACTCTGATTTGAGCTCCCAACGCATCTCCATAATACTTGCATGTTGATCAAATCTACCAGTAGCAAATCTAGCAGTCCACCTTAGAGTTTCTTCAATGTCTTCCTTTAATCCGACTGAAACACTTTAGCTACACTAATGGATCCCATCAGTGTTCTACACGCAGTTCCCTTTAAGGATGAACCACACTTTCCTAAAACTCTCCCAATAACCAAAGTTGACCATTCACCTTCCCAACTATAATTCTGACATGCTCATTCCATTCATATTGAACTGCATCATTATACCTAGATATTTAATCAACTTGAACGTGTCAAGTAGCACACTACTAAAGCTGTATTCGTACATTATGGGTCTGTTTTTCCTGCTCTTCTGTATTACCTAACATTTTTCTACATGCAGAGCCAACTGCTACTCATCACACCAATTAGAAATTGTGTCCATGTCATCCTGTATTCTCCTACAGTCACTCAATGGTGACACCTTCCTGTACACCTCAGCATCATCAGATAACAGCCACAGATTGCTACTCATCCTGTCCCTCAGATAATTTGTGTGTATAGATAATATTAGCAGTCCTATCACACTTCCCTGGGGCACTCCAGATGATACCCCTGTCAATGTTGAACATGCATCATTGAGGGCAATGTACTCGGTTCTATTACTTAAGAAGTTGTCCAGTCACTCACATATCTGGCAACATATTCCATATGCTTGTACCATCGATAACAGTATGCGGTAAGGCACCATATCACAAGCTTCTCTGAAATGTAATACGGAATCCATAGTTGGCAAGATATCATGTGAGAAAAGGGAATGCCATGTTTCACCCAAGAAATGCTTTTCAAAACCGTGTTGGTTTGAGGACAGAAGATTCTCCATCTCAGGGAACTTTATTATATTGGAACTGAGAATATGTTCAAGAATTCTGCAGCAAACTGATGTTGAAGGAAATTTGTCTGTAATTTTGTGGGTCAGTTCTTATGCTTCGTATATACAGGAATCACCTGCAACCTTTTCCATTCGCTTGGGACTTTGCACCGAGTAAGATATTCACGATAAAAGCAAGCTAAGTAAGGGGCCAATGCTGTAGAGTACTCTTCATAAAGCCCGCCCGGTTAACCGTGCAATCTAACACTTTGCTTTCTGGGCGGGAAGGCATGCCGATGCCCAGCACGAATCTGCCCAGCAGATTAGTGTCGAGGTCTGAAGTGCTGGCCAGTCTGTGGATGGTTTTTAAGGTGGTTTTCCATCTGCCTTGATGAATGAGGGCTGGTTCCCCTTATTGTGCCTCAGTTACACTATGTCAGTGATTACTGTGCAAACACTTTCTCCACATACGTGTACACCATCTTTACTTTACCACACAAACATTGGGGTTACACTCCACTCGTCTGGTGTGAAATGTTCCCGGTGCAAGGGGGGGGGGGGGGGGGGGGGGGGCGAACTGCACAATAACCCCGGGTTCGGTGTGAGGCAGCAGTGGGGTGAGTGGACTGCTGTAGTCTGTTGTGGAGTTGTGTACCACTGCAAGCTAAGGCAGAGACGAAGCCTCTCTGATTTCTTGGTCCCCAGTCCCATACGATACAATACTCTCCATAAAACCATATTTGGTTTCCTTGTGGACTTGACATCTAGTTTGTTTTCAATTCTTTCAGTTGCTTCTCTACACCAGGGATGCCCATTTCAATGTCATCCATCTGTGCAATGGTCAAATGAACATATGTTTGTACAATCCTCCTGTGTGAATGATTTCTTAAATGTGAAGTTTCAAACTTTAGATTTTCTTTTGCTATCTTCTACTGCCACACCAAACTGGTAAAAAGTGATCAGACAGAAGCCTTTGAGCTATTCAGTGATTTATGTAGGGACCAGAATTTTTTCTGGTTCTTGGCTAGAGCCTTTCCCAAGGCATGATGGTGGTAATTGTTGCAAGCTTCATGCATCAATCCTTTTAAAGACACATAAATTTCTACTAATTTTTGCCTGTCCTGTTTTGCGCACTCTCTTTCGAACCGAGAAACCAAGTGTGCAACGGCCTTTGCTTCCTCAGCATGTTCCAAATTTTGTTATTTAAATATGGAGTATCTTTTCCATCCTTAATCCACTTAGTCAATACACACTTCTCCAGAGCAAGATTTACAATCCATTTAAACTTTGTCAGTATTCCTGTACTTCCATTATACTGGAACTAAATGATCTCCAATCATCTGTTCTTTGTAGCAAATATACTATCCTAGTCTTCCCAACTGATTTATCAACTTAAGTAACAACAATTACTATAATGAAATTATGACGACTAATCCCAGTCTCCATATTGATGACATTGAAAAGGTAGGGTCAGACCCGTTTGTAGATACAGGGTCCAAAATATCTCCATTTCATGTGGGCTGTCAAATTGGATGCTCAAGGTGGTTTCATAAAATGATTTCAAAATTACTTTGCAAGACTGCCTGTCCGTAAACTCTAAAATGAATCCACAGATATTCCATTCTATGTTCGGCAGGTCGAAGTCACCTACAGCTAATACTGAATGATCCGGGTATTTCTGCTCTGCTGAGAGTAGATTTTCTTCGAATGACTCCTAAACTGCAGAATCAGGTGGCTGATAAAAACATCCAAATTAATATTATTTCACTTAGACCTGTTATTTGAATCCTGATAACTTCACAGTCATACTCAAAACAGACCTCATTGGAGACCATATTTTTGTCAACTGCAAAACACTCCCTCTCCTATGACATCTAATCTGTCTTTCCGATGTATACTCCATGATTTGCTAAATATTTCAGAACTTTCTACTTCAGGTTTCAGCCAGTTCTTGGCCCTGAGAATAATTTGAGCATGACAAATTTCCTGAAGGGCAATAAATTCATGAACTTTGTTACAAATACTTTGACAATTTACTCATAAAATTTTGACAGTCAAGGCATTTTTACTCTCAACCTGATCCCATTTTGCTATCTGCATGCTGACTGATGAGTATTAATCAAAAGTCCTCAAACTATCACCTAGCCTACAAAACCTTCAAATGCACCCTAAAGTACTCTGCTATCACAGTGGCTGCTTCCTTTGTGTAGTGCACCCTTGACCTATCAACAGGAGACCTACAGCTCTCCACCCAATAACTCAGGTTCAGAAATCTGGAGCCAAGACAATAACAGACCCTTCACTTTGCTCCAAACTAAATGACCCCTCTCAATTCTGGGAACAACGCTGCAAATTGCAAGCTCGGCTTGCACCCTGTGTGCAAGGCCAGCAGTTTCCACCACTTCCACCAGCCATCCGTATGAACTGAGGATGCCTCAGAAACCAAGTGACAGGCATCACTAGCACTGATGTGAACCACAGCTTACAGATGACTGCACATTGCATGCTCAGAAACTACTGGCAAGTCCTCCTCCATATCTAGGATATTATGACAAATATTGAGTCTGGTGTCAACCATCAAAAAATTTACATGTTTTAGTAGTATTGGTGACATTTATTTTGTACGAAACTTGATCATAAATTTTGGATTAAATTTTAATATAAGAATAGAATAAGGAGCAACAGAGTTTCAGAAATGTTAAATATTGCATTTGGTGAGTCAACTACAAGTAAAACATGGTTCTGTAAATGGTATAAGCGTTTGGAAGACAGCTGTGAGGACACTCATGATAATGAGCACCCTGCACGCCATCAAACACAAACTGTGGCAAAAATGAAAGAAGTATTTATGAACAATTGAAGGATCACAGAGAAGTCACTTATGGAGAAATTTTTTCATATGTTTTTGGTATGAAACAAGTGACAGCAAAATTTGTTACAAATTTCGAAGTCAGTAACTTTGCAGATCTACAGAAACATATCATTGCAGGTGGTGAAAATGGTTTATGGATATGATTTCAAAACTATGCTGAAACATATCAGTGGAAGCATTCTGCCTCATCAAGAACAAAAAAACCTCAACAAGAGCAGTCAAATGTAAACTGCTTTCTTTGATTTTAACACTATAGTGCACAATGAATTCTTGCCAGATGGTCAGATGATAACTACTGCTTACTGGGTACTACTTACAAGTTCAATGCCATCTGCATTCAGCAATCAGAGTGCATAGGGCGAGAGGGCCTTGATTTATGGTGAAACAATTCATGGTTTTTGCACCACAATAATTCACCTGCTTACACTTCACTACCTGTTCATGAGTTTTTGGGGGAAAAAATGCTTTAATGCACCAGCCTTCATATTCATCAGGAATGGCAACATTTGACTTATCCTGGTCCCAAAAATAAAGAAAACCTTAAATCAAGGCACAGAAGAGGTTACAAATGTATTCCCGAAGAACTAAAAGTTGTCTCAAAGATCAAATACAGACGTGTTTCATGGATTGGAAAAAAAGCTAGCATAACTGTTTACCTAATGGGGTCTACTTCAAAACTGATGATGACAGATAAAAATTCTTTCCAAAACTCAAAACTTCTCTATCATGTCTCATAAAATCTTATGGTATAAATAATGGCACAACCCATCACAACACATCTTACAAACTACAGCTTATTTTGCCAGTGTGAATCAGTCAACCCTACATCAGACGTAAGTGATTGTGGATGAGGTGATGCAATATAACAGATAGTTAAATACATGGAAGAGACTTTTTTTATGGAACAGTTAAAAATTGTCAACCTTGAGAAATTTCTATAGCACCTTATTTCTTTGTGCCAGGCATCCACAGAAACTGCTCCGCCTAATTAAACTGCAAATATCACTACTGAGAAAAAGAGAAAATTTCCCTGCCTATGAAATTTTTAGATGCAGATTCCTTTACACCCAATTCATTTTGTCTAATGTTTGTCCTGTTAACAGAATCCATTCCTACAATGCAATTCTAGTGCATGATCCATGGGGAAAGAGCAGCAGGACTGCACATAAAGTTCCCCAACTTCTACAACATCCAATATGGGACACCAATAATAACTCCAACTTTTTACTCTGAACAGCTGTTTTCTATCAGGCATGCAAAATATAGTAACTGGATAATGTATGTTAATCAGTTAATTGTAAAATACTCTGTTATTAACTTTGAATACAAATACTAAAGAGTTAAACATTAACATACATCATTCCATCATGAGGCTAATCTCTGACAAAGTCACATTCATATACTTCTTTTGCTATGGTACACAGTTTCTTGTTGTCACGAAAATTTCAAAAGAAAACAGTCCTTAAACCTGTATCTATGTGTTACACATTTTGCCTCAGACAAGGAATTATTGACACTTGTTGGCCACAGATATTTCTTTTCTCATTTCTGTAGATAAACACACAGGTGATCAACTCACCTAGGAGGTGAATTAGATATTTTTACTAAGAGTTAATCATATTCATACAACAAACAACTAATACTGACTGTCAATCACTGATGGTTAATGTCTACTGTCTAAGCAAAATTGCCACTGCTTTGGAGCTGCAGTTAGTATTGGCTCATCTACATAAAGCATCATTAATTGTAAAATGAGTTAGACAAATCAAGACAAATTAGCAGAAAATTATTATATATGAGATCGTCTCTTGCAACGTCTGTACGAGATAATTTTTGTAACCTTGAAATACGGGAAATCCCTTACTGTATGGGACACTTGGCAATCCTAACAGCACAGCTTGTCCAAGATGTAGTGGGCTATTTTGAAGATTGTAATGCAAGTCATGAACTGTCACACAATAGTCTGCATGTGTGAATGCAATCCAAGGCAGTATCCATTTATCTCTCTTTTCTTCAACCATTACTGTGAATCATGACTAGATGGAATCATAAAAGAAAACTGAGAAGGAACTGTATTAAAACGCACAAATTTCTTTTATTTCTATTTTTCTTTCTTCCTGGAGTACGTTTTAAGGAGCAGGTACACAGTACTAAAATACAAGCTACAAACATTGAGTTACAGCTCAGTTAAATCAGACGAATACAATTTAAGTGCAAAAACTGAAACTAATATAGAAACAAACAAAACTTCTTCAGCTACACTGGTGTTCCATAAGTATTGATCAGAATAAAGGCAATGGTGTGCACAGAAAACTGTGAATCTTGCAGGAAGTATGGCTGAACACAATCCTTCCGGTCTATGTCCTTTTGTGTAGTGTCAGAGGCATGCTGCAGTCTTTGCCATAGACTGATGTCTGACATCCAAACCTCATGAAATAGGAATTTCAGATGGCTCCTTGAGAAGAAATCAAATGGATTTAGGTCTCACGATCCAACTGGATATGCTACAGAACTTCCATAATCATTCCAGTCTAAAGGAAAGGAATTGTTCAGGAGCTCTGTCAGGCATTAACCACATGTGACAGTCTTGAAGGTATAACTTCTGTCCCTTTGGAATATTATTAGTAAATTCACGCCACATACTGAAACCATATATTTTTTTATACCCTCATACTGATGTGCTGTGGCAGTTTTCTTCTGCTCACTCATACAAATTACAAGAATTCACTATACCCTCCCACATGAAATAATACTGGTCTTTAAAGATGCTAGTCACAAGTTCAGCTCTGCAGATAGCCTCTCAGTTAAAACACGTCCACCTTCTATTTGCCTAAAGGATGAAAATCATTTCTGGGTAGTACTTTGCGAGATTCCTAATACAGACCTGAATGACATAGTGCATATGCTTTGATTCCCTGCAAATACTTAGAAAAAAATTCTCTTTGTCGCAGCATGTCAGCTTGAGTGAACAGCAAAAGGATATGCAGGTTGCATTCTTCTTTGACCCATCAATCACCTCCCCCTCCCCTCCCCCCTCCCCCATTCACAGTTTGAACTTTCATATGACCCAAGACCACCATACACAACTATCATGGTCAACATCATGCATTTCACAACTTCTTATATAATGGCACACTCTACGATGAGATGAGCTTTTCCTGTATCTTCCAAATGCTGGTTAACACATATCACATAGTAAGAGAATAAATTGTCTCAATCTTGATGTTCTTCAATGGATTTTTAAATGGTTAACTGTCAAAACTTCATAGTCAGTTCTTCATGTTAACTGTACCACACTCTTCCTTCACACCCATATTATTCCTGATCATCTGATACCATATACTGTAGTGCCCTTCCGCGACAGTTTTATATGTGGCTGCAATTTTGGGACACTGTTCAGGTGGGTAACTTCCACGAAAAGTAAAGCTATGTCTGAAATCGGCCACATTTCTTAATTGTGAAAAATGGAGGAGCAGGCTATTTATGAACCTCCAATAGCTTTAATAGCTTTGATTGAATGTCCTTTGGCAATATTTGCAGATAACATTGACTCATCATTGTTAAAATGAGAGAAATAAGGTTCTGTTGATATTTTTGAAGAGTGTGCCATCCCAAGAAATTTTCTCCTTGTCTTAGCACCAGAAAAAATCAGAGAAATGACTAGCAATTAAGTAACATAAAAAATACAGGTTGGAATGTACAAGAGAAAGAGCAAACAGATGAAAAAATAATGAAAGCTGATAAAAGGGACTGTACACTGGCATGGGAGACTCTTAGAAAGAGAATGACATTAAAGAGCACCCAATCCAATGATTTGAATTGGTAAGTTCCAACAAGGTATATGGTATTTATTAATTACTTTGTAAGTTATAAAATAATTTCAATGAGTGTTTAAAGAACAACAAGAACATTAAATATGCAGAATACAATCTATCAATCAGAGGCACTATCAGGCTTCAATGAAAGCATTCTGCAGCTCACATGAAACTCTTGAAGTTCCTCGATATACCATTAACCAACGAAAAGTTGGTAAATGTGAGATGTACCATGTTTTCTTCAGCAGAGACTACTAATAACATCAATAGACAATCAGATTAGCAAATCTAGTTTCAGGTAATAACCAGAACAGTGTACACAAAAGCTGGAGAGGTGCTAGAGTATGATCAGTTTTGTTATCACTACACACAGATAGAAAAATATGGGTAAACTATGGCACCTCAAGAGTATTTATGAAGGTACTGGAGTACAATCAGTATGGTTATTGCTACAAACAGACAGACAAAGCTAAGTAAACTATGGTTTTGCAACAGCATTTGTGAAGTTACATACAGTAAACCCGGACTGGCACATTTCATTCAAATTCTGATGACGGAATATATGAAGTGGACATATAAATAAATAATTCACAATTGACAAAGTATGGTAAGTAATCATTGAAAGTCACGGATAGGAGGCAGGAGAGAGTACACGATAATAAATACGTAAAACGGATGTACATGTATGCTATACTCAAGAGGTGCTGAAGTAAGTGAGTGAAGACCTCACACTAGTAATAGAGGTACACAAAGCACAGATAATGATGGCAGAGTCCAGTGAAAATATTTCCCACCTGACAAAATACTTAATGATCAATGTATGACTGTTGGTGCTCAGTACAAAATTTTGTTAAGAATAAACAAAACAAAAATAACTGGGATAGACATAAAAAGAGAAACAATCTAAATTTTAAAAAAATAGGAAGTGAAACAAGGGAGCTAAACTTTGAAAAATAAAAACAAGGTTGACAAAGGACTCAATCATAGAGGACAATAATAGGCCATGAGCCCGTGACAAGAAAGTGCAAGTATTTTATACTACTTAGTATTTTACAATGCTGTTATTGACAGCTTAACAAAGAAAAGTCCATTATCAAAAAGTTTGTGTTCTGGGACATGCAATGCTCATGCCCCTCAAAATGGGTCATGCAATGCAATGTCCAGGAACTACCTTATACTAGCTAAAAATTTTTTTTTTTTTTTGCTAATTATTAGCAATATAAATGGTTGATAGAAAAAGTCAGCAAGGTGAAACAGAAGAAACTGAATATGTTTGAAATGCAATGCTACAGGTGGCTGTTAAAATTTAAGTGTTTTTTTTTTTTTTTTAATATAGTGGGCTTTTTCAATATACTTGTCATCAGTCTAGTGACTTGTTTGATAAAGCCAGCAATGACTTCCTGTCCTATGACAACTTCTTCACCTTAGAGTAGCTCTTACTGTGGCACATACAGGGCTGGGCCCCAGCATATTCAGACCCACATGTCAGTACAGGTTTGGTGGGCCACAAATGACCACTACCTCAAATTGGAGGCTGTTTGCAAATAGAAGGTGAGGTACTGTGTACAGTGAAGCCGCCTGCAGCTGACATGGCATCGACTGGCACCATCCATATGCAGTGCTGTGATCACAGGAGCCTATGTACGTCTGCACGATCACATGTCCTTGTGACAACATGGATGTATTCTTCTGCTAGTGTTACTTAGGTCAGTGCTCCACCTGAGGACACAGACACATTGTACACTCTGACAGATCAAAAGTCGCTCTATGTCTCTGCGACAGACCCCACCTGCCATGGCCACCGCCACTTCTGCTGCCTGACAAGTTGTCATGCCAAGTTGTCATGCCACCTTCGCTGTGTGCCACATCTGGCACTGCAGTTCCAACAGCCACTTGCAAGGGCATCGCTTCACTATGGTTCCCTACAAGGTCCTCACCTTATAAGACTGTGTAGTACTCTCTTTCCTGCTCCTTGACGAATTGTCCAGGATAGATAATTTTCTGTTATCAAGTTGTAAAGACATCCACTCTCAGCAGAATACCTTGTTTAGTTCCTGTAATAGATCACTGTCACTGCAAAGTATGCATTTTACTATGTCCAGCCACATAATTCTGTAAAAGGACATTACACTTACACCCAACACTTTTGATTATTTCTGAGACACACTACAATCTCTGTCTCTACCTCTATTGTTCCCTCTAGTACCCTGAAACTCCTTGACATCTTAACACATGTCCCGTCATTCTCTTTCTTCTTATAGTCGATGTTTTTCACATATTCATTTCCTTACTAATTCTGCGGAGGGCCTCCTTTTTCCTCATTATATCATTCACTCAATTTTCAGCATCCCTGCCCAACACCACACCTCAAACACTTTGATTCTCTTCTTTTCCACTTTTCCGGCAGTCCATGATTAATGCTGTGCTCCTAACGCACATTCTTAGAAATTTCTTCCTCAAATTAAGGCCGATGTTTGATAGTAGAAAACTTCTTTTAGAGGGGAATGCATTCTTCACCTACACTAGTCTGCTGTTTATAGCCTCCTTGCTTCATCTGTTACATTTATTTTGCTTCCAAAGCAGCAGAAGTCCTTTACTTTGTCTACTACAGAGTCTTCAATTTTGATGTTGAAGATCATTTCTGCTACTTCTCATTATTTCAGTATTTCTTTGGCTTACTCTCAGTCCATATTCTGTGTTCATTAGAGTGTTCATTTGTTTTGATAGGTCCTCTAATTCTTCCTCATTCTCACTGAGAATACCGATGTCATCAGCAAATATTATATTGAAATCCTGTCACCTCGGATTTTAATTTTACGTCTGAACCTTCCTTTATTTGCTTTCTATTAAAAATTTAAAAGGTTTTGAACCATTTCACAATGTCGATTTTTTTTGTGAATAAATCGTGTGAAAGGGTATTGACATTTGTGAAGTTTTGTCTCCCTCATCAAGAATTGCCTCCAGAATAACTTTACCTTTCTGAAAACTGAATTGCCTGTCATCTAATATAACCTCAATTTTCTTTTAATTGCCCTTGCTGTCCTTGGGATTTGGTTGCCATTCCATTCCCTCCCCCCCCCCCCCCCCCAATGAATTTTGGAAATTCCGAAGGAACCTTATCTAAGCTTTCCACCGTATTTCATCTCAAGTCTTCCAAAGCTCTGTTGAACTCTGACTAATACTTTATCCCCTGTAGCTTCTATATCATCTCCAATTTCTTCTTGCATCACATTATAAGACGGTCCCCCTCCCCACCTCCTCCCATAGAGGCCTTCACTGTGTTCCTTCCACCTATACACTCTTTCCTTTTTACTTGACTGTCGAATTTATCTTGCACTCTTTATGTTGACACTTTTGCTTTTAATTTTACCAAAGGTGATGCTATTCTGCCTTTTCCAAATGCTGAATCTGTCCTTCCAATAACTATTTCTTTTTCAATGTCTTCACATTTTTTTCTGCAAAGATTTTGCTTCTGCTTCCACAAACTTCCTATTTATTTCATTTCTACGTGACTTGCCGACATTTTGTCAATCAGTCAGGGGATTTCTTCTGTTATGTAAGTTTTCTTCACCTCTCTTGTACCTAGGTTTGTCTGCACAACTTCTGTGATTGGCCCATTTAGATATGTCTGTTACACTTCAACTGCACTGTCTAATGTGGTATTCATTATCATCTACAGCCTCAGAGAACTTCAAATACATCTCATAATCCGTAAGTACTTCAGTATCCCATTTCTTTGCACATTGTTTCTTCCAGATAAGTCTCTTATACTTCAACCTACTCTTCATCATTACTAAATTGTGATCCAAGTATATAACTGCTCCTACCTCACAATCCACTATGCAATTTCAGAACCTTTGCCTGACCATGACATAATCCAGATCCCCATGACTAGTAGATTATCATCTCCCTTCACAGACTGCAATATCCATTCAGTGCCCTCATACAGTTTTTACACCATTTCTGCTATGATGTACCAGACATCAAATTTGAGATTTTTGTTCAATTTGTGAAGTACCATTTGAGAACACCTTTACAGATATCTGCATCTACAACTACATACAAACTCTGTAAGCCACTTACAGTGTGGGGCAGAGAGTTCCTTGTACCTTTACTAGCCATTTCCTTTCTTGTTCCACTTGCAAATAGAATGAGGATAAAATGACTGTCTATATACCTCCTTATGAGCCCTAATTTCTCTTATCTCTGTGGTACTTAAGCAAATGTACGTTGGAAAGAGTAGTATTATTCTGAAGTCAGCTTCAAATGCCAGTTCTCTAAATTTTCTCACCGGTGTTCCTAAAAAAGAACATTGCCTTCCTTCCAGGGATTCCCATTTCAGTTCCTGAAGCATCTCCGTAATACTTGCTTGTTGATCAAACTTAACAGGTAACAGATTTAGCAGCCTGCTTCTGAACCTCTTCGTGTCTTCCTTTAGTCCAACCTGATGGGGATCCCAAACACTCAAGCACTACTCAAGAAAGGGCCGCACTAGTGTTCTATATGTGGTCTCATTTACAGATGAACCACACTTTCCTAACATTCTCCAAATAAACTAAAGTCAATCATTTGCCTTCCCTAATACATGCCTTACATGCTCATTCCATTTCATATTGCTTTGCAACATTACTCCTAGACATTTAATTGACTTGACTGTGCCAAACATAACGCACTATTAATACTGTGTTTGAACATGCCCTTAATCCATGGTGTGCAGGGTATCGTGTGAGAAAAAGACAAGCTGTGTTTCACACAAGTGAAGCTTTCTAAGCCAGCTCTGATTTGTAGACAAAATCTTCTCAGTCTCAATAAAATTTATCATATTTAAACTGAGAAATTGTTCAAGAATTCTGCAGAAAACCAATTTTATGTATATTAGTCTGATTTTGAAAGCCCGTTCTTTTACCCTTCTTATGTATAGGAGTCACCTGTCCTTTTTTCCAGTCACTTGGGACTTTGCACTGGGTGGGAGACTCACAATAAGTGCAAGCAAAATAAGGGGCCAATGTGGTAAAGTACTCTTTGTAAAACCAAACTGGGATTCCATCTGGACCTGACACCTTATTCTTATTTGTTTTCATCTGCTTAAGTTGCTCCTCTATGCCAGGGACATTTACGACTATGTCCTCCATACAGAAGCCTGTGCAATGGTCAAATGACGGTATATTTATATGATCCTCCAGTGTGAATGATCTCTTAAAAGTGAAACTTCAGCTTTCCTTTTGTTATCTTCTACTGCCACATCAGAGTGGTCAACAAATGACTGGATAGAAGCATTCAGGTTCTCAGCAAGATCCATCACTATGGAATGACGGTGGTAGTAGCTGTATGCTTTGTGCATCAATCTTTTTATTAAACCATTGTGAGATTTTTCTGTCCTTAATCCTCTTACCTGGAATGTACTTCTCCACAACATGATAAACAATATGTTTCAATTGTCCATAATTCCTCTACATCCATCATACTGAAACTAAATGATCTCCAATGATTATCTAAGCGGGATACTAACAACTGCTTATCTGCTCATTCTAGCAAAAATACTCTTCTAGCCTTTTTGACTGACTTATTTTAGTAACCATTGTCACTATGATGAAATCATGATTCATCCCTGTTTCTATAATGTCCCAGGTGATAAGATCAGGCTTGTTTGTTGGAAGGGCGATCAAAAAATTTGCATTTGATGATGATGATGCTGCAACATATATCTTCAGCCTGGTGTATTGTTAAGCTGATCAATTCAATACTCACAGTGATTCTGCCTGATTGGCATACTGATTCTGAACTGCATGGCCTTCAAACGGAAACTTTCTGATTACCTCTTATGGCTACAAGGTCTAAAATATTTCCATCGTGTGTGGGCCGTCTATCTGTTCAAGACAGTTTTCAGAAAATATTTTCAAAAGTACTGCACAAGACTATCTGTTCATAACCTGTGTCCCAAACCCATAGACATTCTAGTCCATACTTAGTAGCTGCCTTCAACTAATATCGTATGATCTGGGTATTTCCACATTACTGTGTTTCGACTTTCCTTGAATGACAAAAACTGTCATGGCAGAATCGGGTAATGGGGAAAAAATCTGACAATTACCACTATTTCACCTAGACATTCACAGCCACAATCAAATTTAACCTCAACAGAGGCCATATTTTTGCTGACTGCCATGAACACTACTACTCCTATGACATCCAGTCTGTCTATACAAAGATACATCTTTGGGAGACGAAGGTGCGTGGCTATATATATGAAAGTATTACACAATATTTTTGGGCAAGTGTTGGTGACTGATTGGTGTCTGCAGGCAATCAATGGATGCATTAGAGATTAAGACCAGTGATTAAAGAACCAGTGCCATTCAAAACAGTTTTACCATCCTGTGATAAATGGGAAGATACCATCATTTCTCTCTCACCCAGCCATATGTCAGTTCATTTTACCTGTCTCTCAAGGTTTTAGTTTGCCCATTTTTTACAAACATATTTCTGTTTCTCATTTATTTAAATGCCCATGTGAGTTATATAAATGTATTAGAAAGAAAAATGTATTTCAAAGGACATAGTAATATCCAAACAGAACATTCAATTAAAACCATTTCAGGTAGGCGGCAGTAGTTATTTTCCATTTATCTTGTACTGGACTTTGTTAATTCACTGAGCATGGTGGCATGGTGGTTAAGGCATTGACCTCTCAGCCAGGAAGAATATGGCTCACATGCCATTTTGTCAATCCAGAGTTAGATTTCTTATGATCTCTCTCTAATCATGCAAAGTGTACACCAGGGCAATTCCTTTGAAAAACTATGGTCATTTCCCATCCCAGCCTTATCCAATCTGAATTTTTGCCCAGTTTCTAACACCCAACATCTAAAAAAATATCTTATTCTTATTTTGCAACAATGTTGCAAACAGTATTAAGAGTATTGATTACAAAATTTAAATTATCACACACATTTAGACTATTTCCCACATGCATATTGAAACACAACTTTTTGAAACCGTTGATATCAACTGATGTATCTCAAACAGGTAGTAGCTAGTCTTAAGGCTGCAACCTGAAATGCCCATTAGCATTATGTAATAGAGCCTTGGGGGCGTGGCTTCTGTGGGGTATACCTCTTATACACTTCAAAAAGGCTCAACTAACAGAGCCTAAGAGTGTCCTAGCAACTTCCATACGATTTTCACGTTCCACTGCTTACATCAAAAGGGAATGAACAGAGTGGCTGAAACTTTGCCATCAAATCCCTGTCTCCGTATACCCCTATTATGCTTTGATGTGTCATTAACTGATGCTCAGTATTAATGTTTTGACAATATTTTAGACAGTTTTTTGTTCCGGTCATGGCAATTCTATCTGTGGTAAACATATGCTTGTAAATGTCTCACTAAGAGAGCAGTAGAATGCCATGAAATTACATGTCACTACCTAGCAGGAGTTTCACAAATGAATAGAGGAAATGTGCATACCATAAATGTCCCTTTAGCATTGTTAGTAAGTTGTTTCAAGAGTGTATTGTGCCTGGGTTCTAGTGAGTTTTATTCTCTTATAAATAACTGCAGCATACCGTGACTCTGAAGACAGCACAGCATTAACTCAATGAGTAATTTCATATGCAAAAATTTGGAGCACGAGCTTGAAAAATAATTACTGAACCATCCAAATTTTAATGAAATGGCCATAGACCATTTTGCAGGACAGATGCGGAGATAAGCTGATTTCATATATAACCAAAGGAATTAAGGAAGGCAAAATGTGCATTAGTAGATGATAAGCAATTAATTTGTTGTAACGACCTATTCAGCCTACTACATGAAGCACTTAAAAATTGGTGGTAACATGTTCATACACTGATGTCACATTTTTCAATACTTTGGCACAATAAACGATATGAAAAATGACACATTTCAGAAAGAAACTACAAACTTTCACAATACACTAGTATAAATATGAAAACTGAGAAATACAATATGATAGCTTCACAAACAAATCAACATGGCAGCTGCTTGGTTTGCTTCTGTCAGCCAACACAGCACGAGACTGGCAACATAACAGAAACATCATTATTTCGTCTCACGAATTCGCGAACACCGCAGACTGAACACACACATAACATTAAAAATCCCAAGTTTAAATTTTAAAACATAAAAAACATTACTCATGCAATAAAGCAAACACACACTGAATTAACGATCTCTCTGCAAAATGGATCTATTAGTACGATTTGTTGGGACAAAGTGTTGGGAAATGTGACTTTGGCAGATATATACACTATCTATAGGTCTTATCACAGTTTTAACTTTCGGTTTTATGTAGCAGCTGATTATGAAACAGAAAGAAGACAATGGAAATTTCAGTATGGAATAATGACAATATTACGAAAAGGATAGACTGCTACTCTTGATATAGAGGAGATGCTGAGTCGCAGACAAGCACAAGAAAAAGACTGCTAAACAAGTGAGCTTTCAGCCACAAGCCTTCTTCAAGTACATAACACATGCACACATTCATTGAGCACTTCTCATATTATTGTCAGACCGAAGGCAAATACATGTAAACTTGTGGCTGGAACGTGATATTCCTTAGGCTTATTAGTTTGGTGAAAACAACTCTGTCAATATAAAATGCTCAAGAATTTGGAAAAAAAAACTGGAAATTCATGAAAACTTTATATCACTTTTGAGGAGCATCCATAAATTTGTGACACACAACTTGCATATCTATCCAATATAAATGATTCGTGAACTCAAACTAACCTGCCTTTTAAAAAAGTGCACTTAAAAAGTGCACTTAAAAAGTGCACTTAAAAAGTGCACTTAAAAAGTGCACTTAAAAAGTGCAAATAACTTTTATGTTGGATGCCTAAGATAAAAAGAGAAAACAATGGCCTCATTAAGAAACCTACTTAAATTTGTGAGGTAAAATTCAATTTAAATAATTCTGTGAACAAACAAAATTGTTAGATTTGGACATAGATCCTGTTACATCCATGATGTGTATCATTTAGTATGTGTGAGTGATTTAGTGACTACGCCCTACTTCTTTAAAGAAGATGCATAAAACATGGAAATAGAGAACACTAGTAATGTTGCAAACAAATTTTTTGTAACTAAATTTGGGTAGTATGAGTAGGATGACAGAATTTGCCAAGCTCATTTCCTATAATGGTGACGTTAATCAGTCAAGAAGAGCTTTTGATTTACTATCACATGACTGCTTTCTTTTAGCATTTGTTCAGTCTCTTGGTTATGACAGCAGATTAGATTTAATTCCCAAAACCATAATCTGCTTATCATTTCTATAATAAAGCTACAATTATGCAATTAAGTTGTGTAAAATTTGTCAAAAGAACAAGAGTTATCAAGGACATGATGATATTTAGCACACATTTATTTTCATTTTTCAGTGAAAGAGCAAAAATGTTTGCAAGCAGAAAGTTAGCAGGGACTACTACAGGAAGAAACAATCAAAATACTAATAAAAAGAATTCTCAATTATTCTTTTTTTAAAACATAAAAGCACCTCAAGTCATTAGCACATTTCAACTTACCTGTTCAGCCTTCAATGTTAACTCGATGAAAATCTGTTGTAGTTTCTCATTCACAAAATTGATGCAAAACTGCTCAAACCCATTCCGTTCGAAGATCTCAAATCCATATATATCTAATATTCCTATGCTCTGGCCTGTGACAGTTGTTTCCATTGCACTATTCACACACTAGTAAAATAAAACAGAAATATCAGATGCCACAATAGAAAATGCACAATATCTGTTAATATACCAAAATGTTATTTCTATTCAAACATGTCTTTCTGTCAGCAGTTGAATTTACATGCAGCAAGAACTAATAATATACTTTTCTCAGTTAAAATATACTGCAACTACACCTGTGCCTTTACTTGACACGAGACTGTTACATATGTAAGTCAACAATGTGTCTTTTTACATTTTAGGTTATTAATCCAAAGTTTTGGAGTTAAACTCTTGGTCGGACACAGTATTTCTTCAGCCCGAATAATTCTCATTGAGTTATCCAGCTGTGAAATAAGTAATACAGAATGCTAAGAATTTGACGGTGGGCCAACTGCTATTCATTCTTTGCAAAATCATGACTTGAGTGGAAAGGCAGTGAAGTAGTGATGAACTGATGGTTTGAGAAACATGCATTATAAAGTGAGAATGTTATTACATCTGTTTTTGGTGTTGAACTTCTGCAGAGTATCGCAGACAAAAACAAACTGATATACTGCATCAAAACTTGTGTAGCACACATTAAAAGATATTCCATGTGGAATTATTGGAGAAATGTGATGGTATATGAATTGAAAATGGTTCTGGAGTGACACTGAATAATGGTTGTCAATTAAAATGCCAGTATCAAACAGTTCTATTCAAATTTTGCACTTGTTTCCACTCAGTTTTATTTGCATGTTTTTTCACATTACAGGATCATGCAAATGCCTTGGATGTTACCTGTAAGCCCTCCATGAGGAACTCACACAGTGTCTTAAAAGTTGCCTGGCCAAGATCCAAACTATCGTATAGTACCTGAAAAGAAAATTCCTAGAGCACTTTACTCTGAACCATTATGTAGCCACTGCCGGAAGTAAAGTATCCATCAAAGGAAGTATCAGCTTCAGATTGGGCAATACACAAAAACCAGAGGAACAGGGTATGAGTGATCATAGCTGACTGTGACACAGTTACATAAGCTGTCTTGTGCCCTGTTATGGCGACTCCACCACCAAGACAATGATCAGTCCAAATTTCCAATCACAACACAAATTATTTTCCATTTGTTTGATGAAGTCTTGTGGAATTATCATTGCTGAAGTTTCCACATACCAGGTGTACCAGTATAAAATGAGCTTTTTTTTTTTAAAATGAAACACTAATTTTGAATTGAAAAGTAAAAACATTTTATTCAAAGTACTTACCATTGCCTTATATACATTTTGACCACCTTTCTGGCTATTTTTGGACACCACACCAATAGAAATTTCGTCTTTCGAAGCAAACCAATCCGACACCCAATTTTCGACTTCTTCATAGGAATCGAAGTGTTCCTCAGCCATTGCATGTCCCATTGATGAAAACAAATGGTAGTCGGAAGGGGCCAAGTCTGGCGAATACGGCGGGTGGGGTAGCAGCTCCCAGCCAAGTGTTTTGATTGTATCCTGAACCAGTTTTGCTTTGTGTGCAGGTGCATTGTCGTGTAAAACAATTACTTTGCCATGTCTTCTGACCCATTCTGATATTTTTTCGATCAACGCATAGTTCAAATTGATCATTTGTTGTCTGTAGCAATTAGTTTCACCGGGTTTTAGAAGCTCATGATACACCACACCTTTCTGATCCCATCAAACACAGAGCATTATCTTCTTGCTGAATCGATCTGGTTTTGCAGTCGATGTTGATGGTTGTCCCGGATTAACCCATGGTTTTTCCCGTTTAGGATTCTTAAAATAAATCCATTTTTCATCGCCCGTAACAATTCGATGCAAAACTGATTTTATTTCATGTCTTTGAAGCAAAATTTGACAAATGGTTTTTCGGTTTTCCATCTGTCTTTCATTCAATTCAAGTGGCACCTATTTTCCACACTTCTGGATCTTTCCCATAGCTTTCAAACAGTCAGAAATTGTTTGTTGTGCAATATTTAGCATTGCTGCCATTTGCTTCTGACTCAAAGTGTCATCTTCATCCAATATTGCTTGCAATTCGGCGTCTTCGAACTTTTTTGGTGGTCTTCCACGTTCTTCATTTCTTACATCAAAATCATTATTTCTGAACTGTTGAAACCATCTTTTGCACGACCAGGACTCGAACCCGGATTTCCCACTTACCGCGAGTGGTCGGCTTACCAGTTGGCTATCCGTGCACGATTCATGGCCAGACCCAAACTTCCGTATGTTGTCAACCATACATCTATACTCACACATCCATTATGTGTAATCCTATACAGACCAGACTTTGTACTTGAAAGTCGCATGTCCGGTATCAGCCGATAAATATGGTATACCAGTGCCTGTGTTATTCTGATGAAAATGCACTGTGGCGACCACAGCCATTACAAAACACATCACATGAATTCGCAATTGTAAATAAAGACTAACATCGGCTGTAGAATGGAATGACTGCAATGAAAATCTGTGCCAGACTGGGACTCGAATGGGGATTTCCCACTTATCGTGAGCAGTTGCCTTACCATTTGGTGCACAACTCATGGCCAGACCCAAACTTCCATATGTTGTCAACCATACATCTACGATCTGTACTCACCCATCCATTATGTGTATTCCTGTACAGATCAGATATTGCACCTCAAGTAAAACATCTGATCTGTATGGGAATACACTTAATGTATGTGTGAGTACAGATCGTAGATGTATGGTTGACAACATGTGGAAGTTTGGGTCTGGCCGTGAGTCGTGCACAGATAGCCAAATGGTAAGGCGACCGCTCGTGATAAGTGGGAAATCCAGGTTCGAGTCCTGGTCCGGCATAGATTTTCTTTGTCGTCATTCCATTCTACAGCTGATGGTAGTCACTATTCGCAATTGCGAATTCATCTGATGTGTCACGTGATGACTGAGGTCGCCACAGTGCATTGTCATCAGAATAACACAGGCACTGGAATACCGTATTCACAAATAGGTTATACACAAATATAGTACTGGCAAATAAATTGCAGGAGGTAAAAAAAAAATAAAATAAAAATAAAAAATGCTTGACTGGAACAGTGTAAAAGAGTAGGGCTGACTTGGCTAAGAAAATATGAAATAAAATTAAAAAGAAGAAAAGTGATGTATGTATTTTCAAGAAAGAAGACGGGATGATGATATCATTACAGTAAAATAAGGGAAAGCTGCTGATGCTGAACACATGCAACAGGCTAAAAAAAAATCAGATGCAGCAAAGAATGCAAAGTGCTTGCATAACAACTGGAAAAAAAGGAAAAAAGAAATCAAATGCATCAAATAAGAGTTCATACTTCCACTACTACATTCTAAACAATAATGGAGGAATGTCTTAATGAAGTTCAAAGCAAAAAACCATAAGGAAGTGGCTATGTATTGTCCACAGGTACTGCATAGCAGCTAAGAAGCAGGAAACTATACTTCATTACTGTTTTCCCTTGCCACGAAGACAAAAGAGTGTGTTATATTTAGCAACTGGAAGATGCTAGGTGGGCAAAAGAAACTGTACTTTACTGCAAAACATGTACACAAAATCCACGATTTTAGCCTAAAAACTGTCTGGATGTACCATATGTTGGAGGAATAGAAATAATAAAGAATCTTGAGGAACATTATTCCGAACACAAGACATCTTCAAGCATACACAGTTGTCTTTGAGAACCCTTGGTTAATACAGAGTGCTGTATTTTTCTTGGAGTAAAACAAGACCACTTGTGGTTAAAGACTGAAATGATCTCCACTTAAAAAAAAAAAAAAAAATTAAAAGAAAGAAAGGGTCACATGAAATACACAGTTGTACTGGCACTCTACAGAATACTGTTGCTGGAAAAAGAGACTCATCTCCTGTGTCTTTAATACAGAGCAAATGAACTGCATCAGGTACAGCAGCCTTTCCCCTATCAACCACCTTGTTGTTTGGAATTCCATGCTCACTCATTTTGATATCTGTTATTTTCACAAATTTTCAATGGCTCAAAATAGGAACTATGTGCATGTTCTTCAGTGAGGCTACTCTGAAATACTTTCGACGTATTATCTTACATACCAGTGCCTGCCTGCCTGCCTGCCTGCCTCCCTCCCTCCCTCCCTACGCAAATGCATGTACATGAGGGTGCACAAATATCTGACAGAAGCAACTAATTTAGAAAACCTAGCTATAATGTCATCTTCATTATGTGCCTCTCTACATCTAAATGATAAAGGAAGGTAGAATCAGAAAATTAAAGAAACATCAACAAAGGAAAGTAAGCACTCAAACTGCAATCAATACCTGTTGTGTATAACTTAGTTTTTAGAAGCCTATTAAAAGGACGTACTTTATTAATCTGCAATAATAATGTCACATTTCTTCACACAGCACAATAGCACTACAAAAACCATACCTTATTAATAAAAATTAACATTCTTACCTTGACTAGAAAATCAAACAGCCTTGCATATACACCCTTGGCTAAAGCATTTCTAGTATACACAGCCTGCTCCACATTCAACGTAACATCAATGGTATCTGACTGACTGCCCCACTTGCTATCAAAGCGTCGGCTTATTAACTTGTTATTTAGATGTCCTTGATCTACCTGGAACAGGTAGGCAGGGAAATCAAGATCTGAAACAGAATATGTAAAAAAACACTGGACATCAATAACCTCCCCACATTTGACAGAGAAGACAATGCAATGAATTCCACCAATGTATTAAGCCTAAATAAAAATTTTAGTAACCTTGGTACAAGACAATAAATACATTTATCAGAAGTCTTGACCTCCAGGATTACAATACGTCATAAGCAATATCTAAGAGTACTTTCTTCTTCCTGTTGGTTCAGTAAACCTCAAGTGAGAATTTGTGAATTATAACACCATGTTGCACTAGCTCAAAGTCTTTAAGTACATTACCACCTGTGACTAACTTCTTTTGGTTTAGTAACTACTAATTGAGAGCAACAATAACATATCTGTGGAAAAGCTATAATCTGATATAAATGCAATCCATAAGCATCTTTTTTCAAAACACATAACAGCACTAAAAAAATTGTATTTTATTTAAAATGTTTGAAGTCAGTATTAGAAAGCAAGCAAGGATATCAACAGTAAGTATACATGTCGCTGAAACAGCATGTGCATGCAGTACATGGTAGTGAAAAGTCTGCCAGTATCATTCATGGGGGAAGGTCACCTCTGCATCACTGATATGATCAGTCGTGATGAAAGAGTAAACTGCTGGTGCACATACAAGTATTTTGGAAAATGCCTTTCACCACACATGGGTGAACATGGGGCTCGTTGTCAGACAACCCCTACATGTTCCCATGTTGACCCTTTCGTCTTCTCCAATTCTTCCCCCTCCCTTTCCTCCACCATCCGTCAGGGCAGCCTCCAGAAGCTGCACCTAGCACCCCTATCCCGTCACCGCAATGTCCCTGCATGCTCCCAAAGACAGCACTAGCATCTTCGCCATACTTAACCTGCTATCCTTCCCCCTCTCTGCCCCTTGCCGCCTCCTCACCCCCACCACTCATCCAAGCAGAGTGATGCTCTTGTCAGACACAGTCGGGCCTAAGTGGTTGGAAACTATCAGTCGTGTGTGTGAGTTGTTGCTGTTGCTGTTGCTGTTATTGTTGTTGTGTAAATGTTTGAGGAAGAGCTTTGTCAGAAAGGTTAAATGTTTCCAGTATTCTTTTCACTGTGCCTGTCTGTGATTCAACACCTCCTCTATGTGGTGAATATGAACCTATACTTTCCATATTGCTGTTATTCCATCCGAGACTTTACATTGTTTGATTTTACACAATTCTGCCAGTTAATGAATAATTTGATTCTTTCTAAGTCCCTGCAGACTGTCCTTCATGATGGGATTTATGGGGCACAGTGTGGGAATGAATGATTCAAAGGAAGGATGAATAGACTCATGCAGTGTTGAGCCATACTTCCTTTAATGACAGCACTGAGAGCTGACAATTAGCTTAGTAATTGGACTGGTAGGTATAATTACTATGTGTATTAAAAGCAAAATTTACTACAGAAAATTGCAGAATTTCAAAGGGACCAAATAATCAGCTATGCTACCTCTTGCCCTCACTGCAGAGGTGAATGACTGCCCCTGCTTTTCAACTTTCCCCCACATCTCTCTGTCCCCTCCCTGAGGGAGGCACTAACAATTATCACAGCTATACTTTTTTTTCTATTTTCAAATATATTTATTGGTAGTACTGGGATTTTGAACTCCTGATGGGAAATACTGGAAACCTAACTCTTACATAACTTTGTCCATTCACTGAAGTCAAACACGAGATGTAGAAGCCCAAAGATCACTGCAATTATGCCATGTACAAATGAAGAAGAAACCTGCATCTTATCATTACACTATTGAGTGTAAAAAAGATGTGATCCATTCTTAACTCATTTGTTGTTGTTGCTACTGTTGTTGTTTCCAGTATGAAGACTTGTCTGATGCAGCTCTCCACTAAAGTCTATTCTGTTCAAGTCTCTTCATCTACGAGTAACTGCTGAACCCAAAATCCATTTGAACCTGTTTACTACAATCTTGATCATGCAGTGCTTCATCGATGATTCATATTGATATTAATATGAACCAATACAGCTGTGTTAATATACATTACTTATGAAACAATCGGTTTCGTTCAATGGCCATCAACAAGTGTCATAATAATCTTACATTAATACAGCTGTGGTGGTTCGTATTAATATTAATTGTTTACTGTAGTTGGGTCTAAGGCTCCCTCTACAATTTTTGCCATGTACACTTCCCTCCTTTACCAAATTAACTATTTCTTGGTGTCTCAGGATATGTCTGTTAACTGAACTCTTCTTTCAATCAAATAGTGCCATCAAGCACTATTCTCCAAGATCTGATTCACTACCTCTTCATTAAGTACCAAACTTACCCACCTACTCTTCACCATTATTGTGTAGTACCACACTTCAAAAGTTTCTGTTCCCTTTCTCTGTGTGCTGTTTATCAACAAATACATTTATGTTCAATACGAACACATCTGTTTTTTCAAAGAAAAGTTTCTTGCTACTGCCATTCTATATTTTATATTCTCTTTAATCTACCATTTTAAGTTATTTTGGTATCAAACAGCAAGAAATCTACTACTTCCACTGACTTATTTACTAATCCAATACCCTCCGCATGATGTAACTTAATTCAACTACATTCCATTATCAGTGATTTTTTTTATTGATTTTCATCTTATAACCTATTTTCAAGACATGGCACATATTGTCCAACTGAGCTTTGAAATGCTTTGCCTCCATTAAAGGAACTACAATGTCATCAGCAAACCTTCATTTCTTCTGCATGAATTTTAATTATTTTTCCTTAGTTTACTTTAGTGCTTGTTCAAGGTACAGAAATAACACTGAGAGGAGATGACAACCCTGACTCCCCCTCTTCTCCACTTCTGCCTTCTTTTCATGCACCTAGATTCTTAGATCTGCAAAAGTTGTAAATAATCTTTTGCTCCCTGTATTTTCTCTCTGATACCTTCTACATTTCAGAGTATCTATTCCAATCAACATTCACAAAAGCCTTTTCTAAATCAACAAATGATGTAAATGTAGGTTTTCCTTTCTTCATTCTCTCTTCTAAGGCACGTTGTATGGTAAGTGTTGCATTGTAGTTCCTACATTTGTCCATAACCCAAACCATTCTTGCACCAGGTCAGCTTCTGCTGGAGGTTCCACTCTTCTGTAAATAGTTCGTGTCAGTATTTTGCAATAATGGCTTATGGAATTGATGGTTCAGTAATATTCACACCTGTCAGGACCTGCTTCTTTGGAATCTGAATTATTACATTCTTCTTGAAGTCGGAGGATATTTCATATGTCATACATCCTGCATACTGGGTGGGGTAGTTCTGTAATGGATGGTTCTCTGAAGGATCCTAATAATTCTGAGGGAATGTCATTTACTTCAGGAGCTCTGTTTCAGTTTTGATCTTTCAGTGCTCTGTCAAATTATTCTCAAAGCATTAAATATATTATTTACGATGTGAGGTTTCATGTTTCAGCACATTAAGCTGTTTTTCCTTATCATCTTGAAACCTATTATAGTGCGAACGTATATGAATATATATTATAACACTGTGTGATGTTTTCTGCCATGACATATATGAACTTTGCTGGATCAGTTACATAACAGAAATCTATACCAAACAGATAACATTTTTTGTAAATACCATACCAAGAAGTAGTTGCTTCTGGTGATTTCTTGACAAGTTGGAGCTTATGGGCACTCAATGGCATTTCTTGACAAGTTTTATTGGCAAAGTGTTGAAATTTATTAATTGCTCATTTGTATTTTTGTCCTCTGCCAGTCCGCATGATGATCAACTAAACGTGAACCACACAAAAAATACAGTTTTTAACACCGCTGAGACATGTTCACAGAAATTCATTAAGCTGTAAAGGACCACAATTCCAATTTCTTTTTCCTTTTTTCCTTTCCCTTCTTTCATGACTCTTAAATTATATGTTTACAGTAGTTAAATTGTGTTTTGCGCAAAATTCTAACAGATCATTCATTCTTCTATTCTTTCACCCAGACCATTATCTCCTACTGTCTCTACCACTGTCCCCTCTCTCCACTATTGTTTCCAGTTGCCTCATCACCAGTTTCCATATCCAATAATGTAGAAAACAATTCCTTTAGTCCCACCACACTTTTTTTATATCTTCCTCACCTATGGAGCTAAAAGACATGCACTTTTACTACTCCAGAGGATCATTGTTCCTTGTATATATTTTCTATGATAATCCTTTCACTATGCTGTGTGACCTCAAGCTTCCCTGCTGGATCAGTTGTTTGTATTGCTCTTGGGTGTCCAGCCTGCTGCAATCACTTAAGAAACACAATATTTCTACAGCTTACCTTGTCATCATTTCAGGTGGTATCTGAAGAATGAACATCTTTGGTACATCATGCCTCCTTTACACTCTTCTTGCTCCCCACATTTTCCCTCACTACCTGGTCACAGGCCTCATCTGGTGGAGTGGTGGGGAGACATGACCACAAAATAATGGATGCAAACTCCAGGCCCTCAGTGCTTCTCGCTGTTGACTGATGTTGTGACTTCAGATGGCTGAGCATCAAGTCCAATGCTCCATCGTGAAATGACAGTCTCTATTGATCACTCTTATTTCAACATCCTCCTTTACAACGCAATCCCATAATGACAAGCTCTGTTACAACACATCCATTTGTTTATATTTCATTGCTTTCCCTGCAGCTATGCAGTGTCCTGCAATGACAGATTTTTTTGGATGCTTGTGTTCAGTGTACCTCCTATGCTCCTGGCATCTTTTTTCAATTGTCAGTACAGTCTGCCCAAAGTACGCCTTACCACATTTGCATGACATACGGTACATATTCAGTTTATGACACCCCAATTTATCTTTCATTACATCTAACACAGCATGTATTTTTAAAGATGGATGGAAAATGCATTTAATGTTATGTTGAACCAAGATACTGCCTATCTTGTTCAATACCTGGTCAGTGTTCGGCAGATATGCCATTGTCTTATTCTTCAGTCATAGTAGTCTATTTAGTGGACCTGCATCTTCTGCCTGAAAGCAAGTCAGATTTTCCTCCTGTCACAAGCATTCTTTTTGAATATGTTCTTAAGGTAGTTGAGGTCCATTAGCAGGCTTTCATCATCCGATATTGTATGGGCCATGTGGAACAGCATATGTGTAGCACATCCTCGCACGATGAAGGATCATAGCAGCTGGAGGTTTAGAAATACCAGTCAGCGTAAGTGACTTTCCGGTCTCATAATGCCACTGCCTTGTGCTCCAATAGGGCATCCAAAAAGGGGAGTTTGCAATTCTCTTCCACCTCCATGGTGATCTGATACTGTGGTGTAGGGAGTTCAGATGTGGGAAAACTCGTGAAGCTTTTCACTCCCATGCTGCCACATCACAAATGTGTAATCAACATGCAATCTTCAGTGCAGATTTTTCCCAGGCTTTCTCTTCAAAATCCTTCATGAACAGGTCCAGTACAACAGGTGACTAAAAGCACCCCATGGCACACCATCCTTTTGTTTATAACTGTCACTACTGAGCAGCAAGAATATAACGAGAGGGTGAATTTGAAGAGAGTTGTCACTATGGGGCTGAATTTCTCCCTGATCAACTTACGAGAATCATAACACGGCGCTCTGGTAGAAAGGGTGACCAAATCCAAGATCATCATAAGGTTCTTCTTACAAAGACACTGTTCTTGCAGCCATTGAATAAAATAGACATGAATATTAAATACAATATTTGGGATGAAAGAGAAGCTCCATGTACTGAAAATGGAATTGCAATACTAACACACACAAAAATAAAAAAAAAGAGACAGCTAAACCTCCAATTTTCATTTTTTCCCCTCTCTGCTCATCAGAGAAAATGACAAAAATAGGAGCAGAAAAAAGAACAAGTGGGCTTTTGGCCATTATAAGGAAGAAAACATCAATGCAAATTGAATCAGAGAAATATTGAAACACAGCAAACTAAGAACTGAGATTCAAATTTTAGAGTAAAAAAAGTACTAGTAAGTTGATGGTAATTTGAACACCACATATGAATGGTAATCTGAAAATAAATTGCAAAATGCAAGTGGAAAACAAAGGTAAATGAAAGGGGAAAACTCGCAGCACTTTTGTGTTGACAATGGCATCAAGTGGAGCATTGATCTTTCAAGGGCAATCGATATCTGAAGATGCTCCCATTGGAAGAGTGAAATTAGTATTAGGGCAGAGGACCATCGGGGAAATAAGAGTGGATAAGTGGGGGGGAATACGAAAAAGAGAATATTAAAAAGATAATACTTAAAAAGGAGAAATACTTGCTGAAAAAACAAAAAGAAAATAACAAAATAGAACAGAAGTAGAGAAAGGTGGAATGCTAAAACCAACAATGAATTTTATAGCACATGAACCAAATGTTATGATGGAGAAGAAAATAAAGACATGAGTAAGAGTTTAGTTGGGGACAGCTGGATGGAATGGGGCAAGAAAAGAAAGGAGTAAGGGGGAGGTGGCACATGGAATACAAGGGCTAACGAAGGCTGAGACCATATGAGTGATGAAAATGAGGGATATAGTAAAACCTGATTTAAAACTCGCTAATGAAATCCCACTTTTAACGAATATTTCCATCAGTCCCAGCGAAACTCCCATAACAGCAATGTTATTTCTCCCTGCTTTTAACGCGTCCCACTTTAAGAAAAAGTCCACTTTTAAGGAATAAACATGAAACTTTTGCAAACTGAAATCCGTTCCTTATGTAATTCATAACATGCTGTTGAGAGATTCTGATTTGTTTTCACTTCACACAGGTCAAAATTTTTGTTATGGAATGCAGAAAATGGTAATTGATTCAACATGCTGATGTGTGCCTACATTGCAGTAAATATCTTGACTTCCCTTTTACTCAAGTGGCAGACTCTGCAAGAGAGGCGCTCTGCATCGCGGTGTAGCTTGCTCGCCAGGTTTCGAGAGGGTGCGTTTCTGGATGAGGTATCGAATATATTGCTTCCCCCTACTTATACCTCCCGAGGAGATCACGAATGTAAAATTAGAGAGATTAGAGCGCGCACGGAGGCTTTCAGACAGTCGTTCTTCCCGCGAACCATACGCGACTGGAACAGGAAAGGGAGGTAATGACAGTGGCACGTAAAGTGCCCTCCGCCACACACCGTTGGGTGGCTTGCGGAGTATAAATGTAGATGTAGATGTAGATGTACTGATACCAACAGATGTGTTGAAAGAATTGAGATCAATTTTCATGCAGTTTAGGTCATGCAAGACCGAGAAAGACGCAAGACCAAGACAGACAGGCCACATTGCATATATTACAGCACATGACACTACAGGTCTTCTGAGTGCCAGGAGACGTCCCCAGTGCGGAGCAAATAACTATTTCAGACAACTTTAATAATTCTTAATTGTGTGTTTAAAAATATGTACGCTCCCAATAGCACACAACAAAGTTAAGACCTTCAGTGGGAACCTTTCCACTGAGGTACTGATCTCTTGGGGGCTCTGCATGGAGCCAAGCATTCGCAAAATATGGTGGGCAAGGTGACTAATATGATGTCACAAGTTCATTGCAGGGCCCATATTTCTCATGGGTCCCAGGTCCCATGATCTGACACCACGAATATGAAATGCAAAAAGCGTAGTTGTTTGGTTACTGAATTGTCTACATCATCAGCTTAATTTTTGTGGAGTTATGGACTGCAAGTGTATACGAAATTTACAGTTCAGCAAAAGCTGACAATGACAATCTTAAATGAATCTTTCCAATAAGACAAAGAAATACGATTCTACATGTGACGTATATTCAAAAATAAGTGAGTGTTCTTAAATGTCAAAGCTAACGATTGCTGTGGATCCAAAAAGGAACATCATTCATATGTCCACATTCAATGAGGTGGAAAATATCCTAAAGTAATTTCAAGGACTGAGAAGTGGGAGAATTCCTATAAGAGGAACCATACTGCAAGAGAAGTCATGAAATTGTTCTGAAGATCAGCATTGAAAATTTCTGTACATCGAAGGGCTGGTTGAATTGATATAAAAAACACCATAAGCTGTCATTTCAAAGTATAAGTGCAGAAAGCGAGACCCTGGTCACAGGAAGTGTGAACTACTGGAAGAACATCATATTTCCATGACTGATACAGGGTAACAGCCCACGTCCATTTTGAACACTGATCAAATGGTGTCTTTTATAATTTACTTCCTGCAAAATCATATTCTTAAGTGAGAAAAATGGCACAGAGGTGAAAAATTACAGAAAGGATGACGACACTACTGTGCATAAATAGTGATGATAGTGAAGAGTCCCACCACTGTCAATTCCCAGATCTTTCCAAAGTAAAAAGCACTTCTTTGTACTTACGAGTACAACAATAGTCCCTGGAGATGTCAGAAAGCTTAATGACTTTTTCTGTTGTTTAGATGCCAAGGAGGGTGCAGCAGGAAGCAAAATTGTACTACTTATTGATATATGCACCGTACATACCAAGGAGACAAAATTTCAGAATAAGTATATGTTGTGTTCCTTCCTCCAAACTGCCCAGGTCATCTTCAGCCTCTGAACTTATGCATAAAACACTCTGTTAAATCCAAATACAGAGAAGCATTTGGGTATAAGTCAGTTTCATTCTTTGAGAGGAAGAAACTGATGAGACTCAGCGCTGTACAGGTTATGCATATGATTGTTGTCGCCTGGAATTCTGTAACACAACAGAATGTGTTAAATTGTTTCACATTAGTTGCTGTTGAAGACAACAGACTTCCAGATGAAAAATAGATTAGAGAAATTGGTATTTCTGAAAATACAACATTCCAGGACATTTTTTGTTGCGATAATGACATCCTGACTTCTCCACCCACGACTGATGCAAGTAAAATGCTTATGAGAAATACAGGTAGGAGCAGGCAATGGCACTGATGAAGAAGAAGAAGAAGAAGAAGAAGAAGAAGAAGAAGAAAAGGGGAGAGCAATGCATTCGGTTTCGTTGCTGATGTACAAGGAACTGATACTGTCAGGAATTACTTTTCCTCTTATAATGTAGATTAATCAGTTCTAACTAATATCAACCAGCTGGAGCAACAACTTCTTTCACTAAAATATGCTGGAAGGACAAAATAAACCAGACTTATTGATTTTTTAAAAATAAAATATATGTTCTGTGAAAAGTGTAATATTTATATACTTGCTGCATTTAAATTTATAGCACAGAATATTGCTGATTTTGTGATTAAAAAGCACTTGTATCACCTAAGCAAGATTGATTTACGATTCTGGGTCACTCCTCCTGTGTACCAGGCAAAATCCCTATTTACGGAAAAATATTTGGGTCCCCAAACATTATTTAAAAAGGAGTTTCACTGTATTTTGCAAGAAGCGTTCTCACCTGTGCAATGTAGAAAACCTGTTGTTGGGAAGAAAATATTTTTAATCACTATGAAACTCTACGGGTATGAGCAAAACAAATTATAAGGTTAGGTTAGTGGTGTTTAACGTCCCGTCCACAATGAGGTCATTAGAGACGGAGCGCAAGCTTGGGTTAGGGAAGGATGGGGAAGGAAATCGGCCATGCCCTTTCAAAGGAACCATCCCGACATTTGCCTGAAACGATTTAGGGAAATCACAGAAAACCTAAATCAGGATGGCCGGAGACGGGATTGAACCAAACAAATTATAAAGTAGTGCAAAATACCATAAGGGTGGCATTCCCTCAGCAATGCATTACTACAACAATTACCAAATTCCCTACACACATTCCCACTTCAAATGTGAATTGATTAGCAAAGTTTCATTCTTTTCAACTATGGCACATCTGTTGAAAATCAGCAAATTTTCCTAGCTAATGTTAGACACAGTTTCAAATTATCATTCATTGCTCTATGCACTGCTGTTGCAATATATTTTTGAGGAGACCAACACAACAACAACACATAAATAGTCGAACAGTCCATAGGTGTACTGCCAGTCCATAGTGTCCGACGGGCACAATATTTCGGCGATCAGACAAGTCGCCATCATCACATGCCCTCAGGAGCTCAGTTTGTCAGCGCACCTGACGATGGCGATATGTCTAATCACCGAAATACTGTGCCTGTTTGACACTATGGACAGGCAGTACACCTGTGGACTGTTCGAGCAAGAAATACGCCGGGAGACACTGAAGAATCACAACATATAAATGGACTACAAAAGCAGTACGTCTCAATACTCACATCTGTTGTCAGAAACTTGTGCATAATTCCCTCGTTCTTCAAACATAATATTCCCTAGATGAAGAACACCAGCCACAACACGAAAAACATCAGTCTGGAGGTTTTCTGCCATGCCCATTACACTCATTGCTGAAAAAAAAAATTGCTTCTTTCTGAATTCTGATACAACAGGGAGAGCCAATTAACATTATTTTGTTGCATCATTAGCACAGGAAAATATGAGTTAAAGCCACCACATGTCATACAGAGCAAGTAAAGGACAGAGGACATGTAAGTGAAAAAGTCACAATTATTGTAATTAGATATCAGGAGTTCTTGCAGTTCTGATGAAATTAAATTCAGTGGCTATTCTACAACACCCTCTTTACTTTTTTATGTGCCAGTTCACTGGTTCCTCTGAAAAGTGAAATGACATTTTTGCTCGTGCCATTTTTTCATCTTCCACCCATGATTGCAAATCATAATATTACATAATTAACAGTGAATACAAAATAGAAATAATTTTACATTTTGAAAGTTGTATGTAGAATGTGCAAAATAAACAAAATTAAAAATTCTTACACTGAAAATTCACTCTTTCCCCTCAACTGCTCTCTGATATGTTACACCCATTCATTTATCACACTAGAGCACCAGAGGAGTGGAGAAGGAGGGTGATAGGCAAGAGTAGAACAAGAAGGCAATAAGAGTCTATTCATTTGTGAATCACAACCAGGGTGGCTACTCAAACTTGGGGAAAAAAATAATATATTCCCTGAGAATTCCTGGTGTGAGGAGGAAGATGGTGCAAGAAGATCCTGATAAATTAATAGGGGGGGGGGGGGGGGGGGTGCAGCATGTGACAATAATGACTTTTCTCTTTTCTCTCAGTTGAGCCATATCTCAGCCATAAGCAGTGGTTTAGCTGCAGTTTTTAAACATCCATGACTTATATGGAATAATATTCATATAATTAACACTCTTTCAAATATTACGCATTTTAAAGTTTGTGATTTATAACACTCAAAATTATTCAAGTTCAACGCAAGGTTAAAAATGCAGAATTCCTTAGGATTTCACCTAATTCCTCAAATTCTCCAAGATTTCCGTTATTTTTCGAGGTAAAGTGTAATTCTCTGAGAATCCCAAGATTTCCAGAAGAATCGTCACCCCAACAACAGAGCTGAGAGACCAAATGGTCATATGGATAGAAAAGAGTGAATGTAAACAAAACATCAGACTTAATACATGATATTGAAAGTATATCCTATATCAAAATGTGTACATCTGAGTAGAAATGCTAGGAAAAAAAGTATGTGCAAAACAGCCCATCAGAAAACTTATCCAACAAAGAGTGGCAAAAATACCATAATATAATGGTACAGAAAACGTACCTCCTCATTCTGATGAAGTACTGCCAATTTCTGCTCATATTGACAATATATTGTAAATACAGGAAAACAACAAACAATAAGGAGAATTTTAGGCATCGTAGAATATGAGGAGCTTCTAACCCTGGGCATTAAGTTGCTTGATACTCAACATGTGGCTGTTAGTGTCCACACAAAATTGTTATTGGATGAGTGAGTTTAAAACTTGTTAAGAACACTACCATTCAACGTGTGAAAGGATCAGTGACAATCATGGGATAAAATATTTTCTCAATAAAACATCCAACAGTAATAGTATAAAAAATCTATGCCTAAATATATCTAAAAAGAAAGATGATGAAACTTACCAAACAAAAGCGCTGGCAGGTCGATAGACACACTAACAAACACAAACATACACACAAAATTCTAGCTTTCGCAACCAATGGTTGCCTCGTCAGGAAAGAGGGAAGGAGAAGGAAAGACAAAAGGATATGGGTTTTAAGGGAGAGGGTAAGGAGTCACTCCAATCCCGGGAGCGGAAAGACTTACCTTAGGGGGAAAAAAGGACAGGTATACACTCGCACACACACACATATCCATCCACACATACACAGACACAAGCAGACATGTCTGCTTGTGTCTGTGTATGTGTGGATGGATATGTGTGTGTGTGCGAGTGTATACCTGTCCTTTTTTCCCCCTAAGGTAAGTCTTTCCGCTCCCGGGATTGGAATGACTCCTTACCCTCTCCCTTAAAACCCATATCCTTTTGTCTTTCCTTCTCCTTCCCTCTTTCCTGACGAGGCAACCATTGGTTGCGAAAGCTAGAATTTTGTGTGTATGTTTGTGTTTGTTAGTGTGTCTATCGACCTGCCAGCGCTTTTGTTTGGTAAGTTTCATCATCTTTCTTTTTAGATATATTTTTCCCACGTGGAATGTTCCCCTCTATTATATTCAAATCTATGCCTAATATTTATTGAAGTCTTCCACTCAATTTTTCTTTTGTATGAGAAGGCTAATCTCAGGAACTGGTTTGGGAATTTTTATACAGTTTTTGTTAATAGACAGAATGATTCATGAGGAAGGTTTTTGTATATAACTGTCCGCTACACCAGACAAGTCATCCGCCCATAGGTACTTAGTGCTACCCATACGAAGCTCGATAGGTCATCACTGCAATATAAAATACAGGGTATATCTGTAGCCAAGCAATTAAATGTCCCCTCTTCAGCATACAAAATATACTCAAATAAATAAGGTGCAATGCACTACCAAAGCCCTATGTGTCACAATCTGAAGAAATTTCATGTTGTACCAGGGAGGCATTGTTATGAAGTGCAGAGGAGAACAAGCATAACTTCTTATAACAAGGGTCCGCAGCCAATAAGAATTGTTTGAAAGATGTCATTTTCACTTATGGCTGTAGATGTTTTTATTCTACTATTTAAATTTTGGCTTTACGCCACTGTCAAGCATTTGATCCCTAGACACAAACAGGGGGAAAATGCATGCAATGCTTGACAATGGTCTAATGCTGAAATTGCAATAGCAGATTACAAACTTCTAATGCCATAAGTGAAAAGACATCCTCTAAGCAGAGCGAAAATAGCTTTGACAATGGAGTTAACCACAGTCAGTCAATCAATTTAAAAATTTGAAGTGTCATCTCATTTGATCTTCAGACCTTCTCTTTCCCAAAAATATCCACGACTATATTCAGCAATGACACCACTGAATACGAAAAGATTTCACAGAACATTATTACATTTTTTTCACAAGCCTGTTTGACTACTGCAGCATTGGTCACATTTCAATGTGTTGCAATACCCATCCAAATTTCTCTGTTTACGTTTGTTTCACAGTAAGGAGCGGAATTCCTGGACAGCCTTCTCTGCTGAGACTAGTCCCCTGATACTGGGAAGAGCAATGAGTCTCAACAGATGAGGAAAGCTTTTGTACTGACACTTCTCATGTACTTGTCACTTGTGAGAACATCAAAAAAAGCCCAGCTTCAAGGACAAGGCCTTCTGCTGGTAAACAAATCCTGAGAACATTATCTGGGAAGCAACTGAATAGCCAACTGAGTCCCCTCACTTGGAGCCATGTATGTAAATTATGGCATCTTCATGGCTTTTGTTCAGACAGGCTCCAACTGATGTCATGCACCAATTTGTTAGTGTGAAAGAGATTTAGATCCATTGCTTCATATCAGATATAGGACATCATTCAAAGCTGTGGACGGTAGCTCAAAACACGGTAAACTGATTTCACACAGCGATTAGTTATGGTCAATAGTTTCTGGAATACAAAGTATTGTTGTTACTGATTTACTTACAAGGTTGAACTGATAAATGATTAAAATGAAGCTTATCTTATTGGTCAACAGGAATCAAAAAATATGGGAAGAGTTTGGAAAGCACAGGAAAGTATTTATGTCTTCTGGACAATGCACTTGCCCACAACTGAGAAACTGAGTATGAACTATTAGTTGGAGCAGTTAAGGAAGTTCAATTCCAGACAACTGTCACACCTGTAACTTGGCAATATAAAACCATCAGTATCAGGCTGAGATTGTATTTTAGCTCATCAAGTGCACGTCCTAATAATGCACAGAAACTGCAATACAATTAAATATTGACAGCACAGTAAAAATTTCTCTCCATACACAGATGTACCATCACGCCAAATTGTAAACGAGTTCACATGTTACAACCACTAATGTGTATGAACAACAAAGTAAAATTTTTAAAAAATGACAAAATTTCCAAATGCTGAATAGCTAGCATACACAAACCAAAAGTATAATGATAATTTCAGCACACATTCTACCAAGCACCCAAGAAATTGTACTGCCTAATCACAAAGAACTGGAAGAAAGTCTTAGTAGCACATGCCTTTCAATGTTTCCTGGAAATCATGAGCATCATTCGTTCCATCAACTTTATGGTTCCCACCATAGCTGAGGTATGTGTAGTAGTCTAATGATTCCAGTCCAAAATCACCTGCAAAAGAAGAGAAAATTCGTGAATGCATTTTGACTGTGATCTCAAAATACACTTTTACATATCAGTCATTTCTTTACTTCTAAGAACTGCATTAACTCGAGAGAGAAGATCTGTCAATTCCAGCACTTTTCTTAAGCCATTTATGGTAACCACAGGAAATCTAATCTGGATGGTTGTACTGGGATTTGTACTGCCAACTCCCATTGTAAGTAGATCACTTTGCTCAGTTACATCTTAAGATCTTTCAAGTGGGGTAGGGGGGTAGGGTTTGAATGAAGGCAGATGAATAGAGGATGGGATGCTGGGGGGGGGGGGGGCAATGGAGTGGAGGACGAGTGGATGAGGAATTGAGAAATAGATGAGGGGCAAGGAGAATGGTGCAGGCAGAAGGAATGGGGAGTTGCAAGTGCATGGGAATGGAAGACAGCTTGGGGAGTGGGGGGGGGGGGGGGGGGGAGGAGTGGAGGACTGGAGGGGGGTGAGGGCAGAGAAATAGAAGACTGGCCAGAGGCAAGAGGACAGGGAAATGTTTGGGATAGCAATAGATCCACATCAAAAGATAAAGCATTGTGGAGCAAATGAGCATCCTATTTTACACTGGTAAAATTAGCAGTGTATCCATGATATTCATGCATATGACTTTTGTCACTGTAGACTATGCCTGCAGGAATCTACCATGTCACCTGAACCTCACGTGGTCACGCAATGCAGGCTTCCTCGGCTGGTATTTGCACCCTGGGTGATTTCTGTTTTACGGGCATTAGGCCATGGTTCAACCCGCATTTCTGTACCTAACATTTCGTCTCCTAATGCACATCACCAGAAGCTATTAACACTCAGATGTCAGTTTCAAAGTTAAACAAGCTCAGCACGCCAAACTGTCAATTTGTAACATCGTCAGACTGTTGCATAAGATCACAGAATTATTTGACATGTGATCTGGACAAGAGATGGCATTGTTTGCTTCGTTTAGCACTAAAGCATACAACTTGGCTAATTTCAATACTCCTCCTTTTCTGTTAAAGTTGTTTTTTTGCTTTTGAATTTCTGCATCCTCTCTGTACATTCTAGCATAGTAATGAGTGGATATTGACTAAACCATAGAATTTGCAGTGTTCCTGGAAACAGTACTATTAGAGATTTATCCACGTTTCCCAGCCGACAATTACTCGTGTTCCTTTGTAGTTACTATGTACACTTGAGACCATATGCAAGGATTTTTATATATTTCTGTTGTGGTTGAGTGGGAGGTATAGGTCCTTTGCAGTGCTTTGCAGTGTTCAAGTAATCACAGGCCTTTGTTGTTGGTTTGAACACTGTGGCATATTGTGTCTTCTTACAAGGGAACCTCCCCAACGTACCCCCCTCAGATTTAGTTATAAGTTGGCACAGGCCTTGAAAAACTGAACACAGATCAATCGATAAAACAGGAAGAAGTTGTGTGGAACTATGAAAAAAATAAGCAAAATATACAAACTGAGTAGTCCATGCACAAGATAGGCAACATCAAGGACAGCGTGAGCTCAGGAGCGCCGTGGTCCCGTGGTTAGCATGAGCAGCTGCAGAATGAGAGGTCCTTGGTTCAAGTCTTCCCTCGAGTGAAAAGTTTAATTTTTTATTTTCAGACAATTATCAAAGTTCAGGCACTCACACATAATCAACTTCGCTCTCCAAAATTCATGGACATGTTCAGATTTGCTTGGACATTTGCAGGATTTGACGGTCTACACACGGACAACTTTGAAAACGTGAAAAACATATGTTTTGACAGAGCACAGGGAAAACTGTGCGACTGTGAAACTGTTGCATTCATTTGTTGCAGTTTATGTGACAAACTCTTATGTTTTCATCACTTTGTTGGGGGGGGTGATTATCACATCCACAAGAAAACCTAATTCGGGCAAGGTAGAAGAATCTTTTTACCCATTTGCCAAGTGTACAAGTTAGGTGGGTTGACAACATATTTCTGTCATGTGACACACATGCCGTCGTATAGAATAAATCAGACGTGTTTTCCTGTAGAGAAATCAGTTGACCTATGACCTTGCGATCAAATGTTTTCGGTTCCCATTGGAGAGGCACGTCCCTTCATCTACTAATCGCACTGTTTTGTGGTGCAGTGGCAAAACACAGACACTAAACTTATTACAGTGAACAGAGGTGTCAATGAACGAACGGACAGATCATAACTTTGTGAAAATAAACTTTTCACTCGAGGGAAGACTTGAACCAAGGACCTCTCGTTCCACAGCTGCTCACGCTAACCACGGGACCACAGCGGTCCTGAGCTCACACTGTCCTTGATGTTGCCTATCTAGCGTATGGACTACTCATTTTGTATATTTTGCTTATTTTTTTCATAGTTCCATACAACTTCTTCCTTTTTTCTTGATTGACCTGTGTTCAGTTTTTCAAGGCCTATCCACTGTGCCAATTTATAACTAAATCTGAGAGGCGTGCGATGGGGAGGTTCCCTTATTAGTACTCTGCTGGTGCTGTCTGTGACTTACATGAACAGGAGGAAAACTTCCCCTTTAGTTGTTTTGGAGGAAAACTTCCCCTTACTAGTATTTTTTTTTTTTCATTAGAAACCCCACATCTTTTAGTATATGGGGCCTTATTCACCTGAGTAGCCGTTTCTTTTGAACATAGTTCTTAAGTGATCAAGCTCTTTCTCCATGGATTGCCATTCGCAGATTCTTTTAGCATGATTCACCAATGTTTTGATCATCCCTCTTTTCTAATTGGGATAGTAATTTGGAATTTTTGTGAATATGTACACTGGGTGAGTCACCTAAAATTAACTCTGGAAACACCTCCCAAACCACAACAAACACTGCATAACCAATTCTGCAGACTGAAAGTGGGGAGAGGGGCTGGTGTAACTGGTTAATACAAACCGTTGAGAAATGCACAGAAATATGATTTTCAACATGTACTTACATTTTTTTAATGAAAACCTGTTATTATTTATAGCACAACTGAAAATAGAAAAAAAAACTTAATCTATGCCCTTTGTTTCACTGTAAAATGTTTAATTACATTAAGAGTAATTGTAACATAAAGCTGACACTTGAATAACTCCTCAGTAGTTCAGTCATTTGTATCAGAGAGAACTGAATTAATTAGAGATACGAAAAGAACAGTGGTGTAAAGTAAGTACGGAAGAGACATGAACAGCACGTTATGTCCACATGCAAACATTTTTATTAGTCTTTTTCTCTGAAGAATACTATAGGGCACTGATTTGTTAGAAGGAAAGTACATTAACATGAGAATGTAGTTAAACTTACAAATTTGTTTTTTGTTTTCAATTACAGAATGTGAAAGAGTGTGTCCTTACATTTCAGGCCAATAAATGTTAAAAGTTGTGCCCATCACTTGCTGCACACATCTGCAATCTACTGCTTAGTCAACATCTTACACAACGCAGTACATCTGTGTAATATTGCCACAGGCTGCCGCAATACGATGTTTCATATCCTCTAGGGTTGTAGGCAATCACGGTACATGTTCTCCTTTAACATATCTCATAGAAAGAAGTCTAAAGGTGTAAGATCAGGAGAACAGGCTGGCCAATTTATGCATCCGCCACGTTCTATGAAATGCCCAGCAAACATTCTGTCAAGGGTCAGCCTAGTGTTCATCACAGAATATGCAAGAGCACCATCATGTTGATACCACATATGCCTATGCATTTCCAGCAGGACATTTTCTAGCAATGTTGGCAGATCATTTTGTAGAAACTCTATGTATTTTGCAGCTGTTTGGGTGCCTTCAAGGAAGTGAGAGTCAATGAGATGGTCGCCAATTACTCCGCACCATACATTTACATTCCACGGTCACTGTCACTCTACCTGTCAAAGGCAGCGAGGATTGTCCACAGACCAGTAATGCATGTTTCGTAAATTCACTGCACCATGGCTTGTGAAACCTGCTTCATTGGTGAATAGGTAGAACTGCAACGCATTCTCTGTTAATACCCACTGACAGAAATTCACTAGATTATTAAAGTCATCTCAATGTAATTGCTGATGCAGCGACACATGATACGGGTGAAATTTGTAACAATGAAGTATGAACATTACACTACTTTGACTCATCGCACTGCCTCTAGCGATGTCGCATGAACTCTTGTGGATTCACGGCAACAGCAGCTAACACACAAACTGCACCTGCTTCTCCTATGATGGGTTTGTTATGGACCCGTTTGCGTGTTACAACCATACCTGTTGCATACAACTATGTGTAGATGTTTTCAAATGTGCAGCGCGTTGGATGATATCTGTTCAGGTACCTTTCTGCATACAACCTGCAGGCTGCAACTGCATTTTGTCTACCAGGGTGTATACGCGGACAAGGAAAAACAAAATCCCGGATTTTTCCTGGATTTCCCAGTTAAAAATATACTTTCTCCCGGGTGAAAACATACTTTTTCCGTGTTAAGTGACAGTATTTTTTCCCTCGGAACTGCAAAACTTCTCAATCCTTTGAATGGTTACGGTTTTATACATGGGCGTAGAATTTCCCGGCACTTTAGAAAACGAAACTCAGGGAAAAAGACACGTTTTGTAAATATGCAGCAACACTTACACTGTGCATGATGTGCAGCAACATGTACACTGCATATTTTCGTACTACGAAAGTATACATTGGAATTCCACCAAACACTGCATGTTACTTTCCGAATCATTGAAATCGAGACTGTGATGTGCTTTTGTAAGCCAGTCATAGCTCATGTCACGTGATCTTGCCAGCTGATGACAGCAGATATTCAGAGCTTAGGACACGTGATGTAGTCAGCCAACAGCAACATCACTGTTAAGTAGCACAGACACAAAAACAGGGAAAGCTAATAGCTTAAATTAATATACATGGTGTTGCTACAAGAAAAGCAAAGCTTTCACATATAATATTGGTCTTTAAGGTTTAATAAGCTGCAAGAGAAGCTAAGCTTTCGCATATAATGTTGATCTTTTTTGCGTGTGTTACACTTTAAGATGTATCACACACACGTGCCAGTAAAATTTTTAAAAATGACATAAATGTCTAGCTTCAGGATTCGAAATTCTTCTAAATGGCTCATCATCAAAGTGTTGATTTTTAAATGAGAGTCAAATGCTCTGTGATTTAAGAAGTTCATGGTACATTCTCGCACATAGTTCAACTTACGTAAAAGGATATTTACTTTGAAAGTAACGCTTTTCAAACTACCATTAGCAATATTTTCCCACGACTTATTAGAAACAGGTTCATTTCAGCAGTTGCCAGAGAGCACAGGTAACATGCAACACCACACTTGCGCAGCTAACATGATGTAGGAAGCCCGTATGCGCGTACGCGTAAAACGCTGAAAGATCGTACATTATGTCATAAAAGAAACGACATCAGTGGATACTCCAAGAGCATCAGAATTTCGTGAACCATACTAAAATGTGCGCAATTGAAGTGCATACTTGAAGTGCACATTCGTATGTGAAGATTCCCAATACAGTAGACCTCGACCTGAAATTAAGCTTCTCACTGTGGTTTTCGGGATGTAAATTTTCTTGGAAGACCAGTACTGTGTTTGGTTCTATATTATGGCATAATGCCATACATGCTAGAAGATGAAAACATGCACCTGAAATGCAGCGAATAGTTGAAACTAGCCAGTACTGTGGAATTAAACATTTTGTTTCAAATACATTGACTGCCTCTGCGAAAAAAGGTTAATAAAAGACAAATTTCTTTAGCAAACAGACAAAAATAACTTCATTGCTCTGCAAGGCAATTAATGCTTGACTATCAGAAAGGTGGAAATAAAATAAAATCTGAAACTAGAAACATATTTTAGTCTTCCGTAATTATATGAATGTATTTTAATTCGCTTGATAGCTCCCGGCCACAGGTATCCGTTTTGTTTTCAATTTGACGTGAGAGTAAACGAAGGGGAAACAGCAAAATACCTAAATGTAGACACAGATCACGTGGAGACTACCCACTATAACTCAGACTGCTCCGCGCATCAGCCCTAGATCTATGACATTTGCTAACCACCAGGTCAATAGTAAAAAAAATTGAATTTTCAAAAATATGTTCACCTTGTAGCGCACATCTTTCTGAAAAGTCTGAAACATAAAACATACGTGTTCGAGGAAATGTAAGACGTGTTATTTGGTCTTAAGTGTGCCAAAGTGCAGTGCCACGCCTCTTCATAATGCATTCTTCTACCGCACGCCACTGTATTTCGCTCTGTGAAATTGAAATGGGTATATTTTGTAATGGATGCCATCAAACTATAATCAGGAAAGTGGAAGTTGAGATGTCCTGTGGTGCTTCTCCTGCTCCCAGTCGGCCAGTTTGACAGCCTGCCCCTCTTTTTTTAAAAAATCGCAATTAATAACGAATTGGATTATTTGTAATCGGGAGAACAAGAACTCTTCAGAAAATTTGCACTCTTTATTGCTTATTAGCTAATAACTTGCTTTTTTGTGTGACATAAAATTAAATATAGGAGACGTAAAACCAATAAAGACAAGAGACAAGTAAGAAAGCACACATTTATTCAGTCCTTAGCTCCTAGCATTTTTTTCTCTCTAATCTTGCTACAGCTTTACATGGCGTGCTTTCCTTTCTGCAAAAGCATCTATTACCTCACCAAAGCTCGTCAAATGTTTTGCTATGTGAAAAATCGAAATGTCGTTATCTAATACTGAAAAAGGTGTTAATACAAATAATACCCAAGACTGGTGTGGTTTTTTGATCTGATTACATCTATTTTGTCACTGTCTGCTAGATAAAACAAAATAGGCCTTTCTAATATGCAGCAATTTTGTAACACACATCAAATAAACGAGACTGATTTGGCACAAATGGTCGTTTTTATAACACAACAGAATATAATTCATGAAATACTGATATCAAATGCCTATAAGGCCTACTACAAGCAAAAAGCTTTATGTTAGGAAACAGTTTCACATTTCATTCTTATGCACCAATTTCTCAAGCATGAGATTGAAAAGTAGTATTATGAAATTTTTATATAAATTTGGAATCTTCTTATGCTTACATAATTTGTGTGATGTCCCTGTTTCTTCTCATTTCTCGTTCTAACAAACAATCTTGTCATCATCAATTCTGTAGCTACCCCGGCCATTGTCAAAATTTGTTCACTAACTCTGCCAGAATCACAGGTTTAGTTATCCGGCGATTATTCTCTGGTTAGGCATTGTTACATGTTCCTACAACACGTTTTCCACGTTACTTCCAGAATAGAACTTAAACGGCTGCTAGCTGGGGACTGTAAAACTGGTCCTTGCTAGTGCAGCAATCTGGCCTAAAATTTTCTGTCAAAATTTCATTTTTTTGGATACACCGAGAAGATAATACGTAATCTTTCTCACGTGTTATTCCTGTTAGTCGTTTATTTCCATTCTGGTACTCTGAATCTATGGATTTCGCTAGTAATTATAACAACGCTGATCATTCGCAAACCCAATCAACCACATAATCAGACATCAATTGTTATTCATCGATTCAGCTTTACTCCACTGAGCTCGTGTAGCCCCATCCCCTTTTGCCTGTGGAAAGTTTATTTCTAGTGTTCAAAAATCAACAGGACTGCGTTTCAAAATCATATGAACAATCAATAGACCAACATGTGATGGATGCTAGTCGCTTTGTGAAACAAGTTTTTTTTTCCCCTCAAGAATACAAATTTGGCACCCTCTTTTCCCAGTAGCATCTAGCTGCTTGCTGCGACTGCTTGCACAGCCAACAGCCACATTCCTGCAGCCAGAAGAATCTACTACTCAAACGCGACTCAACTGCACATGCGCATGAGCCCGCTCGTAACTGCTAAAACAAATCTAATGTAAAACAGTTGTGACTTCACGCTCATCGGAGGGAAATTGTTGTTATGAAGCATTGCATAGTCTTCCTAAAGCCTTCGACACATTTTGCTGTTGGCAGATGCTTGCCTGAGCGCTTTGTGTCGTCGTCGTCGTATATGGCGCATTTCCTCTGCAATTTAAGTTTTTTTGTTTTTTTCTCTCGTTTATGTTTTATTGTTGAAGTATTATTCTGCAGTAGGGGGTTACAGTAGAGTATCGGTTCCTACCAATCAGAATTCCAAAAATTTAACAGGAAACTAAAACAATGAAAAATTCCCGGAATTCTAAAAAAATTCCTGGGTTTTTCCTGGATCTCCCGGTTGTCCTGGGTCATATACACCCTGTCTACACTCGCCATGGATGTGTTTCATCTGTGCCTTTTCAGAATTAGAATAAACCATTTTCACAGTTTTTACAACACTGTACATACTGTTGTAGTTGCGACCTTCTCACGTTCCTACTGTGCGCACTTCTGTTCTTACTTGTGTACAGTACAGTATCACAGTCATCCGGTAACAGTGTACTACAGTTATTCTGAGTATAAAGACTAATTCGGCAAGTGCTACATGCAGAGACAGAGACAGCCAAACTCGTAAACATCATAGTCTTCATAAACATACCCCTACAGATCTTGTTTGTTACAACACACGACTGAGCATCTGAGGTTTTAGTGTCAACCTCATGTTACAAATTACTCAGGATGTACTTAACATTTTACAATGTAAGAAATGGTATTGATTAAGTATTTGTTTCTATATTCAGTTGTGTTGAAAATACTAACAGGTTTCCATTTAAAAAAACATAAGTACTGGGTGTACATAAAGTCCACGAGCACTTTCAGTTATTTATTGCACTAGTACCAAGCATTGTACAGATATCATACATATGACATTTTGAAGAGAAATCCTGATTTTTTTTTTTCATATATACTGCCACAGTGTAGTTTGGTAATTTGCCAATATTCAGTGCTAGTCACAAACATGGTGAGTTCAGGTGCAGAGTGATTCATGAAATAGCCTCCCCGATCACCAGATCTCACTCCGTGTGGCTTTTTTCTGTGGGGGCAGATTAAAGATCTGGTGTATGTACCGCCTCTACCATGTGATGTAGCAGAGCTCTGGGAGAGAATACAGAAAGTGACTGCCACAGTCGATGATGCCATGCTGGGACGGCTATGCCAAAAGTTCGATTACTGTATTGACGTTGGCCGGGTCACTCATGATTCGCATATCAAATGTTTGTAAAAAGCCTTTCAGAGTTTCTCTTCAAAATGCGATATGTATGACATCTTATAATGTTTAGTTCTTGTGCAATAAATAATTGAAAGTGTTCCCGCACTTTATGTACACCCTGTATGTGTTGAAAATCATACTTCTGTGCATTTCTCAATGGTTTGTATTAACCAATTCCACCAGCCCCTCTCCTCACTTTCAGTCTGTGGAATTGGTTATTCAGTGTTTGTTGTGGTTTGGGCGGTGTTTCCAGTGTTAATGTTAGGTGGGCCTTTCCAAACAAGGTGTTCATGATGGACCCTTGACATGGCAGTATGTGATAGGAACTAACTAACTCCATATAAAATGTAGTGTCTAACAGATGACATGGTCACAATTAAATACACTGATATAGCAGGTCTCATCTATCCTGCAAGCAACTGTCACATCAGTAGCTAATACAAAGTCTAGAGGCATTCTAGTCAGGTTGCATAACACATTGTACAATACTATTTGCCATAACAACAAAAGCACTTTCTCCAATACAGCAACTGTCTTTTTAATTCACCTGCATGTGAGTGTGCTTCATACCATGGTGTTAATTTTCTATTCCACAAAGTACACAAACTACACCTCTGTTACATCTATGTCAAAACTTGGAGTTTAATTGAAGTAGTTGAATATTTTACGTACAACCCACCAGGTTAGCTGAAATAGTAATGTGCTGCTTCCTGGACTCAGGTAGGCGTACCGGCCCCGGATCGAATCCGCCCAGCGGATTAACGACGAAGACTGGTGTGCTAGCCAGCCTTGATGTGGTTTTTAGGCAGTTTTCCACATCCCACTGGGTGAATACTGGGCTGGCCCCCCACGTCCCGCCTCAGTTACACGACTCGCAGACATTTGAAACATATTCGCATTCTTTCATGATTTACACTAGACACAGACAGCTGGGGTACACTAATTCCATCCCAGGAGGGGGGGGGGGGGGGGCGTTATGGGGTGGCAGCAGGAAGGGCATCCGGTCACCCCTTAAAATTAACCATGCTAAATCGGTATTTAACCCCGCCGAACCTGCGCACAATGCGGGACAAAGGCAGTAGCACAACAAGAAGAAGAAGCCGAATATTTTACTTACGTTTCATATTGTTTGAAGCCCCAGTACATAGCTGATAAAAAATGTGAAAATTCCTTTCACCAGCATTTTGAGTAGTCACTCTGGACTTTTCAAGTAAGAAGTTAGATATACGTCCACCTTCCGGTTGGCCACCATTTCCAAATAAAATTTCTACATACTTTCCCTGAGAAAATAAAAATAAAAAAATGTGTGAAACTTGTGAGTGTGTAAAAAGTGTGTGAAACTTTATTTTAAACAGCAAAAACCTGAAGAGGAAAAAAAGAAAAATCATCATCCACTATTGGCAAACTTTTCAATCAGTCCATTTCAACAGATTCATCATTTAAATCTTATTTATTGTGTCAACCAAGTAAGTGTTCAGTAGCTCACATAACATTATAAACACATTACAAAATGGTCATGGTGTCATGTTTTAACTTAACTTTAGTGGTGGTTGTAATAACAGCAACAGCAATGGTGGTAGTTGCTGAACTGACAAGGGCAATGAGAATGAAATGAAAGGTTTGAAGAGGAGGGGAATGGGAACTGTGTTCTCAATGCCACATCAATATTATATGCAATACTTATTAAGTGTTTCATCTGATACAACAATAATATTCTGAGAAATTTGCCTCAGCTTTTAATAATTATCAATCATGAAAATACCTTACACCACATAGGAGCTGCATAGTGTTATGTGCATCATAAACAGGACCACTTAATTTTCAATAAAAAAGCGAAAAATCTTTATAGTGACTTTAATACTACCGTCACAAAATGGATTTAGGCAAGAAATGAGTTCCAGTTGTTTCATTAAAACATCTTGAGTTAAACAAGTCTGTTCTTGAAATTGACCTAAGAAACATTGCTCTTGTCTGTAAATGCATAATTAAACAGGATTTTTGTTACTAGGAAACCTCTAAAGCAGACATGGGCTGTTTGCTGCACTACAGCCCATTTTAAGTCCAAACATATTTACTCCTTTGAAATAAAGTAAGTGAAACAAGTCTTAGATCATTTAAGGTTCTGATCATTTAAAGTTCTCATTAGGTTTTTTACTTTTATTTCGTGTGCTATGTTAACAAAGATTAAGGCTCTAAGTACTTTCCCACAACATGTATTACCAACTACTGAAATGTCTCCCATCGTTCTTCCTGTGGGAATGAGTCATACATTTTTATTTTATGTATTTTAAAATAAATTCTTACAACAACGAAAACAATCAGTTTTTGACAAAAAAATTTAATTGGATAGATAAAGCAGTTCAAGCAGTAATCTCATATGTTGAAGCAATAATCCCTGTTTTGCACATTATCCTGTCTTCCACCTTTAAGCTCTCAGGTTTTGAAATCTCATCCGATGCAGTCCCCAACAGTCAGTCTTTCCTTCTCATCCCGTGCGGTAAGCCTCTCCTGACCTGCAGTTCTGGGTGACTTTCCCGAAATCTACCTCTTTTCCTAGACCTCTACAGTCCTTTTCCTCCATCCGTCTTACTCCCTCTTCAACCCTACTGGCTGAAGAAGAAGCCACTAGCTCCGAAAGCTTGCACAATCCCAACCTCTTATGTATGTGTTCTGCCACCGCTTAAACTAAATTCTTAGATTTATTTTCAACCAGAGAAAATGATCTGGTTATTGATGTAGTATTTAGTCACACTCTCTATCCTTATCCAATCAAAATCTATGATGAAGTAGCTGAAGTCACACACAATATTTACTGTTTACAGCAGGGGCCTGTCAATAGTAAACAGGAAACCACAGTCTTTTCCAAAGAAGTATTGTCTCACTAGTTATAGTATGTTAAATTTAGCTTTCACAAGTGTAAGTGGTATACAACAGTGTTGACATATTTAATTGTTTATACAGTATACAGGTTTAATTTCTGTAATGTATAACTTGACCTCAGAAGCTTCTCCTTCCTGATGAGCTCTTTGAAACACCATGATAAATTGTATGGATGGGTGGACGGATGGATGGAGGAAATGGACGAACAATACACGTATGCTGCTACATGGTATAATGTGAAAAATGAAGAGTTTTGAGGTTTACTAACTGCTCTATTTCAGTTCACATCGACAAAAAACAGCAAGCCTTTAACACAAGGAACTATCTCTTAAGGTGCATCCACTTGGTGTCATCTTCTGTTCAATTTTGTGTATACACTTGATGCTCTCCACAGTGCAAGGCAGGCAAGCATTCACTCTGCACATGGACGTTTTGTCTAAGCTGGATGATATGTCTCAGCTCAAAGACTCCTGTCATCAGCATGAAATATGCACAATTTGATACCAGCCCAGAATCATTATACTGTTTACAAAACATACATGTATTTAATGACATTTTGGTGTTTCTGACCACAACATCATAAGAAAATAAATAACATGTTAGAGATTAAGGAGGTCTACACAGTCCTGGAATTTCAGTTCGGAATATTACCTTAATAAAAAGATGCTAGCTGACCGCTGAATAGCACTTTTATTTTAAAAATCACGAAAATTTTATTTGTATAAAATCTGTACATGGCTACACTATTGTTCTACATAATCCCTGACTAATTCAATGCACTTCCTGAGTCAGAGACCAAGGACCTTGATTTCTTTGACAAAAGAGTCTTCCACTGCAGACCACAACCTGCTTGATACCTCTTTCTGAACTTCCTCATCAATTGAGAGGTGTTTTTTGGACAAATGATTCTTTAGGCAAAGGAAGAGATAGAAATCACTAGGTGACATGTCAGAGCTATCAGCAGGATAGCTGAAGATATCTCACTTGAAAGATTGCAGGAGAGCAGTGGTTACAGCTGCTGTATGGGGTCCGATGCTGTCATGCGACAAACAAATGCCCTTGCCCAAACCCTCTCTGGGCTTGTTTTGTATCACTCTTCGAAGTTTCTTCAACATTTCACAACAACAATCAGCATTGACTGCATCCCCCTTTAGAAAAAATTTGGTGAGAACAATTCTTTTTCAATCCCAAAACACAATGACAATGATTTTCATTTCAGAGACTGCCCGACAAAATTTGCAGATGAGAGATGAACTGGGGTGGCACCATGTCACTGATTGCCTTCTGGACTCATTTGTATGATGGTAAGCCCGTTTCATAACCTGTAATAACTGAGTTCAAAGGCTTATCTTATTTCCTTTCAAAATGGTGTGAAAATTTGTGTGTGCTCCCCACACGATTTTCTTTGTGAACCTCTGTCAACATTTTCGACAGCCAACAAGCACACAATTGCCTGTACTCCAATTTTTTCGTTAAAATGGTTTGGATCGTTGATCTGCTGGCTTCTGGAATTGTAATTGAGTGGTCCTGAACTGTCAGACAGCATTCTTCATGAAATTTAGGCTCAATTTTCTTTTCTTCAACAATGCATCACCAATTGAAGACCTCCTTCCCCTTCCTTCCTTGTTATACACACTGGTTCTACCACCCGTGGACTCAGCAACCCACTTCCTACCATTATGCTGGTTAATCATGTAGCCATAAACACCTGTCAGACATCAAATTTCAACTGGGAAGATGATCTCCACATTAAGATAGCAAATAACTGAATGCACCTCACATTTGACGGGAGACTGCAGCACAGCATCCACCTCCAACAGCAGCCACAGTCAGACTGAATAAACTACCAAGCCCCACAACCTCCCATTATGGTTTGTCCGTATAGTCACAAATGACAAACGGTCTTTAATTCTTGGAAAACCATTTTAAATTTTGAGTCTAATAATAATGTTTGCAGAACCTGAATTTACAAGTAAAATATTTAATGGAAGGAGCAAAGTTAATAACTCATCACATAGCTGGGGTGTTGAGTTGCTGATAGGCACATAAATGAGACTGAAGCATTAAGTCGTGAATAGGCACATAAACAAAACTGAACTGTTGTTAGCTTTCATATGAATACTTCAGAGCTAATAGAATACGTAAATACAAATACACCACATGGCTACATTGTTCCAGCAGACTATATTGTGCTGTCATTGGAGCTTGACTGGAGAGAGAGAGTAGCAGAAAACGCATGGAACAGGAATGTGGCACCAATGAGCTACTTCTGGTCACAGGCAGGGGAAGTTGTGCACAGTGCAACTGACACGGAGGAATGCATTGTGAAGGGGATACAGAACAGAGGAAGAGGGAGATTGTGGAAGGGAGAGTGAGAGTGCAGAATGACTGAATTTGGGTCCTGGAGTAAGGATGGAGTTGGTTGTGGGGCAGAGACTAGTTGAGACTGGTGCGAGGATTATGGGCTCACAGGATGTATTGCAAAGATGATCTCCGTCTATATAACTCACAGAAACTGGTGTTAGGGAAAGGAATTCCGACTGTACAGGATCAGAAGCACTCACTGAAATCGATCTTGTTGTAATCAGCAGTGTCTTCCATCACTGCCCTGTCAATCCGACTCTTGGCCAGTTTGCCTCTAGCCATTCATTCACATGGACAGCTGGTTGATGATTATGCCCCCATAAAATGCTTGCAGAAGTTACAGCAGACCTGGTATATGATATGACTGCTTTCACAGGTGACCCTGCCTATCCTAGGATATCATGTCCATGATGGAACTTTAATACAATGTCTTGGGTGGGTGCAGGTCCTGTACCTGGGTTTCCCAAATGGGTCTGACTCATATTGCAAGGTGGTGGGAGTAGGTGCAGCATAAGAACAGACTAGGATATTTTTTTTACATTGGGTGCACAGAGGAATATCACTTTGGAAGTGATAGAACACAGAGTGATAAGTAGTCAAAGCTCTGGTGCAGGCTATATAGTTTATTGTTCCTGTCAGTAGTTAGACGATTTGGAATACAAGTAGGTATGGCATAAGAAATCTGTTTGTAGACTAGGTTGGGGGGGGGGGGGGGAGTAGTGGCAGGGGGGGGAGTGTCGGGGGGGAGGGGCTGAAATGACTTATCTGTGAAGATCTTAACAACACCTTCAGGACATACTGGACACAGGATTCCTCTTCACTGTAGAGGCACTGCCCATGGGTTGCCACACTGTATGGGAAAGATATTACAATGCAGGTACAGTAAACTGATACTATGGGGCACCCAAGATCATTTGGTTTATGGATTTTGGGAAGCACATACGAGGATTGTTGGTGTGATGAGGTAGTTGGATCTGTAAGAGATCCTGAGGTGGGTCTACTGATTTGAGTAAAGATTGGAAGTTATGCTGGACTTCTGGGGTGGCATCCCTGCAGCAGGGCTTTTAGTTGGAAGAATCAGACATCTGGCAGATACCTTCTGTCATGTAACCGCTGTGGTTCATCACAACATTGGTCGCGCCTTTGCCTGCAGGGTCTGTCTGGCTGAACCTTATGTATAGCTGTTCTTTCTTCCATCCAGCACTTTGTGTTACTGGCAAGGGACCTAAGAATGGAGGGTGAAGCTAAGTTGAAGGTGACGAGTTCAAGGAAAACACTGAAGGGGTAATTAGATGGGAGTGGGAGCGGGGGAGACTTAAGGTTTATTATTTATTCTTTGCCAAATATATTTTTTGTTTGTTATCTCCCCTAAGAATGTGTTGAAGATTTTTCTTCTAGAAAAATGAGCTGAACGTGAACAAATTGTTGTTTAACAAATTCTACTACTATATAGCTTATGTTATTTCCGGCGTCACTCTTTTTGTACTTTTGCATTAAAATCTCCCATTATGATCTAGTAGTGGGATCTGCTGTCATTTATCAGCTTCTGTAAGTCCTCATACACAGAGGTAATTTCCTTTTAAGTTGTTATTTAGTAAATAATTTGCACACTGTAAAATGATCGTTGTCATCGACAAGACAATTTCAAGCTTCAAAGAATACGTCTTACCAGCAAAACATAAATTAACAGGTTCCATTACTTACTCATAGAAAAGAAGCATGATATTAGGGAATATTATTACTGCTGTAAATGGTATGAAGTTCACAGCAGTTTGTTATTTTCAATTTTTACAACAGGCGGGTTTGTTTCTTTCCACCTACAGGTTAAACTAATAGTGGTGATAGACTATATCCTTGTTCAAGTCCCTGAGTAAGTTTCACGATTTCCATGTCTATACATATTACTAAATTGAAGTTCCCCACTGTGTTTTTATGTCTGTTTGTGAAGGCTAAACTCTGGCACTATTGCAGGGATTTTGATAGTTTTCACTAATACACACACTAGTTGAAGAGAAAGGTTTGTATGTACAATGTATTACCACTACACCTGAAAAGTTGTCTGGCTATAGATACTTAGTAATACCATTGCCAAGACAGATGAATTACATTTTATTTGTGTAAATTGTTGTAAGTTTTTTAATGGATTGACTAAATTATTTGGATCTTGTTACTTGTCTATTATTTGCCACAGCACACATTTTGATAACATCTTACACCTTTTCAAGATCTAAAGTTTGCCTAGAGATAAGAGGTCAATTAACTTCCCTTATTTTCTCTATTAATTGTTCAGCTATAAATATGGTATCTAAACACTAACATCCCTTCCTAAATCTGCATTGTTCTCCTCCAAGCTACTGTTCCAATATTTCTGGTAATTTTCCCTTCAGAACTGTTGCATATATTTTACTTGCTTTTGTTAATTGTGAGAGTCCTCTGTAATTTCTGCTGGCATATTCAGAAATGTATAGAATTTCGCACAACATCCGCCTCGATCTTTCCTGTCAAATGCTATCAACCAGTAGTGTACCACCAATGAAATTTTTACTATTTACTCTATACAAACATGAAGTTCTGGTTCGATATTATGGTTTTTGAGTCTCTCAAAAATTTTCAACTTTTATCCTCACTTACTTGGAAGCAATTAATTCAATATATATCATATTTGACATTTCACAGTCAACATTGTTACCCTTTTCAAAAACGCATGTCTAATTTATTATACAGTCTAAGACCAAGTTCAGTTTTTCATACTTACAAATCTGCTAGAGTTGTTATTGCGGACAGTTTTAGCATTGCCAAAGGCTTCAAGGAGGGGATTTGATTCAAGAATGACATCTTTTATGTGCTGCACACGCTGGCCACCACCTGATACACGGGCAATGTAGGACATAATGTACTTGGCAGCAACGGTCTTCCCAGCACCAGATTCTCCACTTGAACAAGAAATTGAAAGTTACTTACATACACATTTCCACAAATAATGTGTTGTGATCATAACATTACTACTTTACCTTAAGTGACATTTATTTTTTGCAACAACAAAAAATCACACATAAAATAAGTAATTATCCCACAGTTTCAAGTGTGATGTAAAGGAAATAATCATATGTGGAAAAAAAATTACAAAGTTGGCTTTCTGACATTAAGTCTACTGTGACTACAGAGTAAAAATTAATCATATATTCCAGCCAGTAACACCGTAACAATCTTTTTGACAAAGTGTCTGAAGGTTCAACCACATAACATATATTTTTCACTTATTCAGATCTGATCTTTAACTAAGTGATATAAGTGTGACATTTTGATGAAAAGTTCTGTTTCCCAGGAACTGAATGCACATCATGCACCCACCCATTAATGCACGCATGCATGTCCACACACACACAATCATTGCTCATATACAAAAAACTACCTACTTTGCATGTAACTCTGCTTGCAGCTGAAAATAATATTACAGAAATCCTGGAAATTCTGCCATGTGTGTCAAATACAAAAAGCTGCATTTTACTGCAACAGAAAGAATGCTGAAACTAAAGCCTGACTGGGACTACTTGTTATTTGACGTTTTTTTATGTAGTGCTACAGTGTTAACCCATCAGCAGGACACTGGTTAAGTTCAAACAATAGGAAGCAGGCTGCAAACACAGACCAAATACATTTTAGCCTGATGCCACTGGCTATAGTCAAATGGGCTGCTAACAGTGCCCAATAATACAGCACATATGTCCAGAGTACTATTTGAACACTGTGAGTGACCTGACATTTTGTTGTGGTGCATTGGCAATGAATAACAATCTGAGTGTGACTTTAGGAGCTCTGGTTGAATAAACTGAACTGCAAGGTTTGTGGAGTGAGCTAATAAGTAATTTTAATATGACTTTCCAAAACACAAATCTTGTCTGTGAATAATTTAAAAAAGTGAATTTCCCATGATGTACAAGTTTCAAAAATTTGAAGCGCCTAAGTGAAAGGATATCACCATCAAAACAACAACAACTAAAACAACAACAACAACTACTACTACTACTACTTTGTCAGCAACATTATAGGATCAGTGAAATTCCTTAAAATTGTCTTCAGATGCAGTACAGTCAATGTAAATGGATAAAAATGAAACAATATGAATGGTGGGCATACAGAAATGTCACCAAAACAACAATGGACATTTAACACATGAAAAATATTTGTAGCATTACAGACAGGTTAGTATGTTATTGATTAAATAACATGAATGTAAGAGCAAACTTCGTATTACAAATAGATTATAAACAAGTATCTGCTCTATGTTCTTAAATTTTATCCTTTCCTAGGATTGAAGTTCTTTGTCAATGCATACTCGTATTTCTCTTAACCTCACACATGGGATAAGATGCAGTATAAAGTGCAGGGAATGTCTATTGTAAGGGCACCACTTAAGGAAAAGTGAAAAGGCACAAGTGACAAATGGATGTGGCAAAGACAAAGGCAAATTAACCAGTAGATATTGTGTTGTAACTAGAGATTTATGTGATTAGGTATCAAACAAAATGTAGAAAATGGTGAAGAGATTAATGATGAGATGGATTCTGGTACAGAGATACAGCAATGTTACTGTCATACTTTGACTGCAAAATCTGCTTATATAGAATTGGATTGTTATACAAAGAGATGATGATCAAAATATTAAAAAGAGGTGAGACATTACTCCCCCTCCCCAATGATAGATTAAACAAAAGTCCAACCAGACCCCTGACATATCAAAAAAGTAAAGATTGAATCTTCGTTGTATTCAGATGACAATGAGGACGGGTGTAAATAGTAATACTAGCTTGCAGTAATTCGGTAATGCTGCATAGCATTATTTTTAACAGCAAATTGATTTTATTAACTCTGCACATTGACTTCATGATTACGCTATCTTTGAATAATAATGAAAGTACGGCCATATGGGGTACGAACAATTTATGATTGGAATGAGAATGTCTTGGAAGAAAAGACAGCATGTTATTTTGATGGAGGGTCATCAACAGAAGCAGAAACAGAAGTAACTTCAGGCATGCCACAGGCAACTGTGTTACGTCCATTGCTGTTCATGTTTTATGTTAACGATGTGGTAGACAATATTAACAATGACCTCAGACTTTTGAAGATAATGCAGTTATCTATAATAAAGTACTGTGTGACCAAACCTGCTGAAATATCTGATCACATCTTGATAAGATTCCATAGCAGTGCACAGATTGGTAGCTGATTTAAACATACGAAAATGCAAAATTGTGCAGTTCACAAAATGAAAGTTGTGGTACTCAGTGACTACAATATCAATGAATCACAATTAGAATCAGTCAGCTCATACAAATATTTGGGTGCAATAATTTGTTGGAATATGAAGAGGAATGTTCACATATGCTCAGCTTAGGTAAGGAAGGTGGCAGACTGTGGTTCATTGGCAGGATACTGGGGAATTGAGTCTGTCTACAGAGGAAACTGGATACAAATCACTTGTTTGTCCCATCTTAGAATACTGCTCAACCAGAACTAACAGGTGAAACTGAACATATATACAAGGTATCCATTTTCAAAGTTCCAATTTCAAAACACTGTAGAAAGAGAACCACCACTCGGAATGAAGTCAAATCTGTACAGCATATTACTGATGCAGGGGGAAACGTCACAGGAAAAACCAACAGATGTATACATATGCCTGTTGCTCAGTTTGCGTTTGAGAGGATCATGTGCTGCTGGTAAAGTTATTTTCCAAATTGGTGACTGTGCACCAGTAGCCCTGCAGAAGTCCAAGACACTCAAATGTACAAAAGAAGAGAGAGAGAGAGAGAGAGAGAGAGAGAGAGAGAGAGAGAGGCATTGGTCCAATATCTGCTAAGGATCTTAAGAAAACGATTACAAAATTCGAAAAGTAGTGAAGTGTAGGCATGCAGTGCACAGGGAATTACCTGAATATTGTACATGCCTGTGATCACGGTGCATAAAATCTTACAAAACATCCTGCATTCCTATCCACATAAAATCACCTATGTTCAGGAGTTGCTCCCTGCTGAACCGCCAGCAAGACAAATGTTCACTCTGGAATTTCTTGTTTGCATGGTAGTGGACAATGGCCATGAAACTTTCTGTGGACAGACAAAGCCCATTTCCATCTGCAAGGACATGTCAAATGTAGATCTGTAGAATATGGGTATCAGAGAATCCACAAACGCATCAAGTGATGCCATTTTATTATGCAAAGGTGACTGTGTAGTGCAGGTTGACAGTATCATTTATTGAAGGGCCATATTTTTTCCACGATATGCACTCTGCAGATCCTGGTACCTCTACCATCATTGGTAAATGCTATGAGAGTCTTCTGTGTACTGATGTCACTCCAACGCTTCAACAGCATGACTATGTGAGTAGGACCGTTTTTATCTACCATGCCTCTCCTACACACATTGCACAGCCTGTGAAATGGCTGCAGCAGAGGCATTTCAGAAATGCTAGAATCATCAGCTGTCATTTCTCTACAGCCTGGTCATCCAGGTGACCCCCTCTTAAGGCATGTGACTTTTATATATGGTGTAATTTGAAAGATATGTTTAGTGCTCCGATTATGAATGTGGCTGAATTGAACACACACATTGCACAACACATTCTGAATGTGACCCCTGAGACACTTCAGTCTGTTGTGGAATGTGCTGTTTCTCAATTTCAACTTGGGGCAGGAAACAGTGGACAGCAAAATGAACATATCTTGCACCAGTCTCATCAAAATCACAAATCAATGTCACTTTGTTTTTTGTATGGTTTTTGGCCTCAGGACAAACACTGATGGCATTTTGCTTTTTATGCTGTTTTTGGCCTCAGGACACTTAAAAACTGATTTTTCCCATGTGGTACAACCTTGCTGTGCTGTGGTGGATGAGTTTACCTAAATAACAATGTCACAACTGTTGACTGCTGAACTTGTGCAATCTTGCACATTGAACAGTACTGATGGTGTAATGCGCAGCTCAAACCATAGCTATCATATTGCGATTTATCTGTCATTTGTAGCCAACCCCATTTATGTTAAGACGAGTGAAACGCCATCTATTTGACGTCATTCTGAGCAGCATTTTGAACTTGACTTGGTAAACTCTCGATGATAGATGCCAGTTATCCCACAAAAGCCTACTCACAACATTTCATGAACTGGTATTAAGTGAAGAGCCTACAGATATTCTTTAGCTCTCTGTGTGTCGCACCTATAGGGAATGTGAAGACAGGAATACAGTGCTCACAAATGCAAATTCTTCAATAGGAATTATTTAGTTCTATGGATATGAGGCAACATTTATGAATGAATATGCCTTCTGAACCCACCATACTGTAGTGTTTCCAAAGTTGCGTCAATATTACTGCAAATTGCAGGCGGGAAGCAATGGCATCCATTGTTCTTTGAAGAAGGTTCAAAAATTTCTCATGTTATGAGGTTAAGCATTGCCCCACTGAAATATGGTATGTGCAGTTGCTAGAAGACAGAGTAGCACCTTGAACTCTGAAGCCTCCCCAGTGTAGGGATTACTGTTCTCAATATGCAGCAGTAGCATGCTGCAACCATCGACATCCAAACCATCACATTAGGCACTTTGAAATGTTGATAAAGATTGCTGTTGTCACCAATGTAGCATAATACATGTATCCAGCCACCACTGTAGCTCAATACGAAGTGAGACTAATGAGAGGATGCTACATTTTGGCACCTTGTATGTGGATACCTGTGTTCATTTGTCCACTGTAGCATGGTGTGTGTGGTTCCTTGACAACAGCTGATACACAATGGCATGTGTGGCACCACTCAAACCAGCAGAATATGACAAATTCATTTGCCAGTATCCTCTATACTGACAAGACAGACAGACATTTGTGAATTCACGGCCCTGATAAAATGTCATTTGGCTTCATTATTTTGTGGCTGGGGGAGGGGGGAGGGGAGCATAGACTTAGTGGCTTACTGTCTAGCTGTTGCAACCACACATGGTACCCTGTCATGATATCTTGCGGCGAGTTCATACAGAAGTTCAATAATATTTAAATAAATCAGCGTAATGTGATAAAAACAATTCATCGTAAACAGTTTATTTCACCAAATATTAACATTGATGAATGACAGACTTTCACAAAACATAAGCTCCTCCACAACAGTATATTCTAGTACTGAGTACAATCTGACATTCACTAGCTCCAACTTGATGAAAATTACTGAAGCTTCAGAATGTAAAGTAAACACCTAACTACATTAAAAGTAGAATTCATATAATTTGGAGCAACAGTGTAACACTGCACTCAAACATGCATCAGCTGATCCCTGATCAATATATAAATTTTATGGCAAAAATATTCTGTCACTATAGTAGTGTAACTCAAACTCTGAATCTACATCTTTAAAACAAGGTGACACAGTTCCGCTGCCTATGACTGCATACGAGCGACTGCACCAGTCCGTTGGGTGTCAGCCTTAGTCTACTGTCACTCCTAGGTTGTACAAAGCTTCTTAATAACCCCCAGCATTCAAATTATATTACACATACATTTAAGATGTATATATGCTGTATTCATTAATACAATAAAACTAACTCATTTTAATAAAATGCGAATACACATCAGTCTTAGAAACATTGGTCTGCATTACATGCTACATTCTACTGTCTTCTTTCAATAAGGTATCTGGCAAAACCATTCACTTGACTGGCTTTTGTATCATTTTGTACCAGTCATCAATTAATTAGATGAATGTATAACAGAATATCAATTTTACCAAACTAAATTATACTACATTACAACATAATGATGCCACAGGGTCAGAATAGGGACAGGATAAGTCATATTGGTTGCTTTATAGAGGTTTTATTGTCTACAAAGTCCACTATCATGTTACTCCAGCTTCCATAGCCAAATTGTACTGTGTGTGTGTGTGTGTGTGTGTGTGTGTGTGTGTGTGTGTGTGTGTGTGGGTGTGGGTGTGTGGGTGGGTGGGTGGGTTTTTTGTCTATTTTTGACAAAGGGCTTGTTTGACGAAAGCTCCCTTTCTGACAGTCTTTTTGTTGTGTCTATTGGCAACTCAGCATCTCTGCTATACAGTGAGTAGCAACTACCCTTTTCATAATATTGTTACATTCCATAAAGGATTTTCCATTGTCTGATAACTTTTGTTATGCATGACTCTGTAGCTTCATGTGTTTAGCTGCTGTTGATCTTTAATAACTTACTGGTTATTGTCTGTCAGATTAGAAACACTGTAATTTTTATAATTTTTATTGTACAATTAAGTGGCTTATATCACTATACTGTCTCTGTCTTTTGGACTATGTAGAGCGAATGTAGTGCAAATAGTTTCCATGACTGTGTTTTTAGCAGATGATTACTGAATGCATGCCTTGTATGACCACAAGGCAGCCAAAACCTTATGCCAACTCTTGTCTACTCATTACTGTGGGGGAAAACCAACCAGTAACTCTGCTCCTTGCCACCTCCTGACTTTTTATAACAGTCTGCTCTGTCGACTAGCTATGGTGAAGACCACCGACATCACTTGCCCACACCTGTTAGTGTGGCTTTTAAAATTCGCATTATCAAGCTTGCATTTTGTACAAAGAGTTCCAAGCTCGACACTAACACCAACTTCTGTTGCATTAAACACTTGCAGTCACATTTCCTCTTTATTTGGCAACTTTGCAATGAATGTGCTTGGCATCAGACTGAGCCTTCTTGCTATGTGTGAGATTGCTTCTGGGCTTCACAGTACACCATCCTTTTTGCAAATTTCTATCACTTACTGATGGTCCTCTGCTTTAAACATCCTTCAAGTTTGGATTCTTTCGCACTATTCTTTCTTCATGTCACAATTTTCACAAACATTAGTGTGCTTTTACAATGTAAACAGAAGTTTGAGAAAGTTTTTCTGACCTTCATTTTAGCACATCAACTGCAACACTGTATGTAAGGCCTTCTCAAATCTGAAAGTGGACTTGGAAGTGTTAAGGAATTATGAGCAGGATATGTGATGAAATACAATATGAAAATCAGTAACACTAAGGACATGGTAAAGAAATCTACAAGAATGGCGAGGAAGGTACCATCAGCAGACTTAATGAAGAAATGCTCTCAAAAGGGTGAAGGACTTTCATTATTTAAATAACATTATCAGCTATACTGTACACTGTAAAACATAAATATGATCTACAACACATGAAAAGAAAGATTTTTAATATAAAGAAAAGTCTGTTAAAAGTTAAGGTTGTATACCATCCATCAGAGAAGTACCTCGTCAAAAGTTGCAAGTGGAATACTACAAGCTATGAAGCAGAAACTTGTACTCTACAAAAATAAGAAAGTAAGAAAATAATTCTGTATCAGTGTGTTTCTGATGGGCATAGAAATACCTTGGGACAGCACACCAATGAATGTGGAGTTGCTGAAATGGTTCTCGTGCATGATGTCAAATGTCATGAAATCCCCTCAATATTTCATTGACACAACTGACTTGACACCTTCAGTTGCAACAAACTGAGCTATGACAGATGCCTCTTATTTATGCCAGTCTACATAGGAAATGCACAGATGCAAATGTCCTATATCTGGTGGCCAATATCAAAGATTTCCTATCAGTAGCAGGGAGGACAGTTACATCATCTGTTGAGTGATGAACCAAGGACTTTGGTGTGCACACGAATGCTGTTGTTTCTATTGTGTGCTGCCACTGGTCACCACAGTACCCTCTTTTGGAAGCCACATGCTGAAGTACACATCCATCCTGATGAGTCAACAGTCTCGCCACTTTCATCTGTATATTTACGTCACCACTGACGCATCTTCTCTTGTATGACCAATAGTTTCCCTTAGTGGCTACTGTGACTTTAATATTGCCAGCAGTGGACATTATGGTGTGCTATGTTGGAATCCTGTATCTGTTCAAAAGATTTCTGGAGCTGCAAACATCTGGGACAGCCGATGGCAGGTTACAGGAACGACAGCCACTGCACATACACACAAGTCCTTGGTTCATCATCCACAGGTGGCATAGTTGTCCTTCCCATTTTATATCAGGAAATTTTCAATATTGGCCACCAAATTTGGTGACTTCACACCTGCAAATTTCCAGTTTAGACAGCTATAAATAGGACACGCCATCTGTAACTCTGCAGTGTGTTCGTCGCAACTTACGATATTAGTCAGGTGCGCTGTTGAAATATTTTGGGGATTTCACAGTGATATCCAACATTTTGCCTGAGAACCATTTCTGTAACTAGTCTGTTTGGAAAGACTGAAGCAACATGAATTTTGAGCTGTTTGTAGTAGTAGGAGTTGTTGTTGTTGTTGTTGTTTGGTCAGCACCAAGGTCACCAGCATCCTTACTAAAATGGTGAGATGAAAGGGTTTAAAATGTTGAAAGTTGCATTATACTAGAAATGTAACTCACTCTGCTCCATTCCAACTTGCTTTCACTCACTTTTTCAAACAGAAGTACACAATATACAAGACTTAGTCTACAGTCAGTCTGTGTAATCTATTGTTAAATGACATGTACAATAATAACACAATACCTAAAATAATTCATCAGCAGACTGACTGATTGATCACTCAAAATATGTGATAACTAACTACCCAGAAAACACATTAAAATCATCTACCTAATACCTTAAGTATAGCGTCAGATGCTATGAAGAATCTCATGAAACATTCATTTCATTGCCTTCTAACATAAGAAGTTAAATCAGTTGTTGAGCACCTACAGGCTTCCTGACTTGGTGAAAAACACATACCATTAAAATGTGCCTTCAGATATCTATGTGGCACAAACACTATACTCTGGTGGGTGCTCTCATGAATCTGTTTGCAAAAATAGGAGCACAGTTATATCTAGTAAAACATCAAGAAGAAGAGAAAATAGGGTGATAGCCATTTTTACAGAGGTTTTCATTGTGCACCTACTTTTAAGAGATGAAGAAACAAAGATGCCCCAATACAGCTGTTTGTGGAGGATATAAAGTGCTGGCCTCTGTATTATTTCATTAATCAGCTAGTTACAAAAACAAAATACCTACAAGAGAACAGTTGTAACATCCTGCTTCCCCCTCCTACCCCTACCCCACTGAAAAAGAACTGAGAGTACAACTGCATACAATCCCTGTATGATAGCCCAGTTCTGTAAGATATTGAAAGTTGTGTTGAAAACAATCCTGACATCAAAAAAAGAGTTGTGCAAGATAAATGAAAGTTGGTAGGGACATTTCTACATCTTAAAGATAATTTCTATTCAGATTTTGCACTAGTCACATAAGAGTGGCACTAGTAGCATCACCATGAGGATGCAAATCAGGTTTTCTTCCAATACACACTAACTGTTGTGAGTGTAAGTTACCTTAGAGACTGGATGTGATGAGTTGATATTAGTCAAGAAAGCCTTTAAGGCGACAAAGACATCATTACCAACACCTCACTGAGTTTGAATGTCGTCGTGTAATAGGGCTATCAGAAGCTGTATGTTCAATCTGTGATATTGCACAAATACACTACTGGCCATTAAAATTGCTACACCAAGAAATGCAGATGATAAATGGGTATTCACTGGACAAATATATTATACTAGAACTGACAGGTGATTACATTTTCATGTAATTTGGGTGCATAGATACTGAGAAATCAGTACCCAGAACAACCACCTCCGGCCGTAATAACGGCCTTGATACGCCTGGTCATTGAGTCAAACAGAGCTTGGATGGCGTGTACAAGTACAGCTGGCCATGCAGCTTCAACACGGTACCACAGTTCATCAACAGTAGTGACTGGCATTTTGTGATGAGCCAATTGCTCGGCCACCTTTGACCAGACGTTTTCAATTGGTGAGATATCTGGAGAATGTGCTGGCCAGAGCAGCAGTCGAACATTTTCTGTATCCAGAAAGGCCCGTACAGGGCCTGCAACAGGCGGTCGTGCATTATCCTGCTGAAATGTAGGGTTTCACAGGGATCGAATGAAGGGTAGAGCCACAGGTCGTAACACATCTGAAATGTAATGTCCACTGTTCAAAGTGCCGACAATGCGAACAAGAGGTGACCGAGACCTGTCACCAATGGCACCCCATACCATCACGCCAGTATGGCAATGATGAATACACACTTCCAATGTGTGTTCACCGCGATGGCACCAAACACGGATACGACCATCATGATGCTGTAAACAGAACCTGGATTCATCCAAAAAAAAGACGTTTTGCCATTCGTGCACCCAGGTTCGTCATTGAGTACACCATCGCAGGCGCTCCTGCCTGGGTAACCGCAGCCATGGTCTCCGAGCTGATAGTCCATGCTGCTACAAACGTCGTCGAACTGTTCATCCAGATGGTTGTTGTCTTGCAAAAGTCCCCATCTGTTGACTCAGGGATCGAGACATGGCTGCACAATACGTTACAGCCATGGGGATAAGATGCCTGTCATCTCGACTGCTAGTGATACGAGGCCGTCGGGATCCAGCATGGCGTTCCGTATTACCCTCTGAACCCACCAATTCCATATTCTGCTAACAGTCATTGGATCTCGACCAACGAGAGTAGCAATGTCACGATACGATAAACTGCAATTGCAATAGGCTACGATATGATCTTTATCAAAGTCGGAAACGTGATGGTACGCATTCCTCGTCCTTACACGAGGCATCACAACAACGTTTCAGCCGGCAACGCTGGTCAATTGCTGTTTGTGTAAGAGAAATCAGTTGGAAACTTTCCTCATGTCAGCATATTTTAGGTGTCGCCACCGGCGCCAACCTTGTGTGAATGCTCTGAAAAGCTAATCATTTGTATATCACAGCATCTTCTTCCTGTCGGTTAAATTTTGAGTCTGTAGCACATCATCTTCGTGGTGTAGCAATTTTAATGGCCAGTAGTGTACTTGGCAGGAATGTAGCCACTGTACATGATTGCTTGCAGTGGTGGCCATGAGAATGTAAGGTCAGAAGAAGACTGGGCTCTGGGCAGCCATATGGCACTACCAGAAGGAAAGACTACCATGTTCCTTGCTGTGGTGCATTGTACTGTGTCTGTAGCAGCAATTTGAGGAGCAGTTGGCACTACAGTGACACAACAAAATGTTGTAAATCATTTACATTAAGGAAACAGATCCTTAAGGACAGCTCTGAAACGGACACCTCAAGGACAGCTCTGAAACAGACACCTCAAGGATAGCTCTGAAACAGACACCTCAAGGATAGCTCTAAAACAGACACCTCAAGGATAGCTCTAAAACAGACACCTCAAGGATAGCTCTAAAACAGACACCCTGTTGTGTGCATTCCAAGACCCCAGACCACTGTTGTTTGCGATTTCAACTATGTCAAACGAGAGCTCACTGGAGGGCCAACAAGAGATCTTTTGTGTTTTCTGATGACTGCCTCGGTGCCAGTGATGGCCATGTGTTGGTTAGGAAGAGGCCAGTTGAGGACCTACACACAATCTGTCTGTGTGCTAGACCCACTGGACCTACACCTGGAGTTATGGACTGGGGTGTGATTTTCTATGACAACAGGAGCACTCTCGTGGTTAACCCTCGCATCCTGACTGCAAATCTGTATATCAGTCAAGTGATTCAACTTGTTATGCTGCCATTCATGAACAGCATTCCAGGTGGTGTTTTTTAACAGGATAATGTTGAATCTCATACCGCTGTTGTAACCCAACATGCTTTATAGTGTGCTGACATGTTGCCTTGGGCTGCTCTATTGCCACACATGTCTACAATCTAGCACATATGGGACACCATCAGATGACAACTCAGGTGTCATCCACAACCAGTATTAACTGTCCGTGTATTGACCAACCAAGTTCAACAGACACAGAACTCTATACCACAAATTGACATCTGGCACCTGTACAACACCTTTTGCATGCTTGCATTCAACATTCTGACAGTTACACCAGTTATCAATGTGCCGACTTTTCAGATTCTCAATGGCTTTTCTTGTGTTTACATTCCTGAAATGTTAAACCACTTAACTATTTTACCTAGACAAATGTATTCCAGAAACTTCATTAGTCTACATTAATTATTTTTTCCCCATCAGTGTGTTATGAAAGGGATCAATCTTAACGTTAGAGGAGCTCTTTTCTTAGTAAAGTATATTCTACCAACTAGATTAGCTGCAGTTCAATAATATGGTCAAAGCAAATTCTGCATAAACTTCAAACTCCTTTCCTCATGTGCAACAAATCTAAAAGAAATACTACAGTTTACTTTGTTGTAAACTCAGTTATCCAAATCAAGAATATCAGTAATTTAGTATTGGAAATTACTGGTGCAAAATGAATTACAAGAAGAGGATAAAGATGGGAAATTAAATACCTGATTATTACGCACTGATTTTCATTATCTATTAACATGTTTCTGTACATCTCATCAGCTAATGCATAGATGTGTGGCGGGTTTTCATATGGTGCCTGCAAAAATTAAATAGCAATTACCTTTCATTTACCCAGAGAACAGTCATGAAACATTTGTAAGAACATTATCAATTAGTATAACACAAGGAAGGCAATTTGTGGTGAGAAATGAGTCAGTAGAAGATATATAGAAAATAAAAAATAAACATATATTAAAAAAAAAAAAAAAAACTACATCTCTGTCTTGAACTGCTTCACTGCATTTTCAAACAACCAACTCATAAGGAACAATATGAGAGAAGGAAAGTTGCTACTCAAAAGAAAGTGGTTGGTGGTTAGTGTTTAACGTCCCGTCGACAATGAGGTCATTATAGACAGAGCGCAAGCTCGGGTTAGGGAAGAATTGGGAAGGAAAGCGGCCGTGCCCTTTCAAAGGAACCATCCCAGCATTTGCCTGAAACGATTTAGGGAAATCACGGAAAACCTAAATCAGGATGGCTGGAGACGGGATTGAACCGTCCTCCTCCCGAATGCAAGTCCAGTGTGCTAACCACTGCGCCACCTCGCTCGGTCAAAAGAAAGTTATACTGCATATTCGTTATCAGAAAAATTCCTATCATGAAACCAAGTTTCATCTCTTCCAAAATTTAATCAAATGCAGTGTTGATAATATACACAGTTCAGTCACATTAATGCGACCACCCCCTATATTCGACATCAACATGAAATAACCACTCACAGACAGCAGGTGGCAGCACTAGCTGTGGAGGGTATATAAGGCAGGTTTGGGGACACATGAAACAGTGTAGTCACTGTCATAATGTGGTAACTGAGTGATTTACCTGGCATCCAAAAGTGCATGATCATTGGTTTCTGGACCAAGGGTGGAAGAATTTCAAGAACAGGTAAGTTTGCAAACTGTTTACATTCTGCTGTGGTTCTAACATGTGTGGCAAAATTGTTGTTGTTGTTGTGGTCTTCAGTCCTGAGACTGGTTTGATGCAGCTCTCCATGCTACTCTATCCTGTGTAAGCTGCTTCATCTCCCAGTACGTACTGCAGCCTACATCCCTCTGAATCTGCTTAGTGTATTCATCTCTTGGTCTCCCTCTACGATTTTTACCCTCCACACTGCCCTCCAATACTAAATTGGTGATCCATTGATGCCTCAGAACATGTCCTACCAACCGATCCCTTCTTATAGTCAAGTTGTGCCACAAACTCCTCTTCTCCCCAATCCCATTCATTGGCAAAATAGAACCATCCAAAGCTGTTCTGAGGCAACAGTGGTGCAGCACAGGCCACAGATGAGAGGGGTGAACTACGGTTATGGAGACGTGTATGGGCGAACAGACATGCAACTGTTGAGCTACTGACCAGCCAGATGAACCAAAGAGCTACCAACAGTGTCTCCTCAATGACCATTTACTAAACATTGCTGTGTATGGGACTCTGGAGCAGGCACCTTGTTCATGTACTCTAGCTGACTGCTGTTCATCAGTGATGAAGGCTGGAATTTCCAGACCAATGCTGCACCTGGACATCCACTGAGTGGCGACAGGTGGCCTTTTCAGATGAATCATGACTTTTGTGATATTCCCTCGATGATCTCGTCATTCTGGAAGGCACACTGGATCAACACAAGTACGCACCTGTCCTTGGGGACAATGACCGCCTCTATATGCAGCTTGTTTTTCCTCGGCACAGTGACATCTACCAGCAGGACAAAGTAATATGCCACGCAGTTCATAGCATGTGTACATGGTTCGAAGTGTACCAGGATGAGTTTACCACTCTTCCGTGGCCACTAAACTCAAATCAATAATATGAGGGACCATCTCAGTCGGGTTATTTGCACCATGGATCCCCAATTGCGAAACCTAGTGCAGCTGGGCACAAAACTGGACAGCATGGCTCTACATCCCTGTCTTTAACTTCCAGAATACCATTGACTCTCTTCCTGCAAGTCTTGCAGCAATTCACACTGCGAAATTTGGTTATTCAAGCTTCTGACAGGTGGTCGCATTAATGCGACTAGACAGTATAGTAATTTCACCTAATAGCTAGACACAAATTACATAAGCAACAAGTTTACACAAAAATCTTTTTAATATAACATGTTTTTTAAAAAACATAAAATAATTTCTCCTAGCCCCGTTCAGAATCATAACCCCACGCATATAGTCATGAAACTTCATGCATGTGACTTTTTAATAGTATCAATATAATGGAAGGAAACATTCCACGTGGGAAAAATTATATATAAAAACAGAGATGAGGTGACTTACCGAACAAAAGCGCTGGCAGGTCGATAGACACACAAACAAACACAAACACACACACAAAATTCAAGCTTTCGCAACAAACTGTTGCCTCATCAGGAAAGAGGGAAGGAGAGGGGAAGACGAAAGGAAGTGGGTTTTAAGGTGGATATGTGTGTGTGTGCGAGTGTATACCTGTCCTTTTTTCCCCCTAAGGTAAGTCTTTCCGCTCCCGGGATTGGAATGACTCCTTACCCTCTCCCTTAAAACCCACTTCCTTTCGTCTTCCCCTCTCCTTCCCTCTTTCCTGATGAGGCAACAGTTTGTTGCGAAAGCTTGAATTTTGTGTGTGTGTTTGTGTTTGTTTGTGTGTCTATCGACCTGCCAGCGCTTTTGTTCGGTAAGTCACCTCATCTTTGTTTTTATATATAATGACTTTTTAATAGCTATGACAATACTTGTAAAATTTATAATGATGATTGTCAGGAACATGCAATAATAACTGATGAATGAACAGTTCACATAAATCACAAACAATTTTATTGCACTGCAAATGATATGAAATGTTGTGACTTTTCCCAACAACTACACTCTTACACTCATTATCTATTTCATGCACTACACATTTTTAGATTTAAATTTTACAGCTAGCTCATCAGGAGTTAAAAATTAATTGCAAAATTTGTACCGAACAAACAAACAGACTAGAAAGTGACCTAATAAAAACCTCTTAAAACTAATTAGTCATGAAATAACAAACATAGGTAAATCACTGAGAAGAGTTGTTATCCAGTATTATTAGCCATAATAAAAATTAAGAATAAGTTTAGTGCTCCACTTACAAGTTTTGCATAGTACCTGCCAAGAGGATGAAAGGGGATGTGCCAACAGCTGACTGCAGTTTACCAATGAGAGGCAGATTACATATCTCTTAGATCACATGTTTCTTAGTAATGAATTGAGGTTAACCTTTGATGTCCTTATCACAATGTTATAAGTGCAGTCTTCAGTCCAAAGACTGGTTTGATGCAGCTCTCCCCACCAGTCTATTCTGTGCAAGCCTTTCCCTTCCTCTGCGCAACTACTACAACCAACATCCATTTGAACCTGCTTACTTAGTCAAGCCTTGGTCTCCACCTACAATTTTTAGCCTTAACCCCCACACTTGCCTCCATTACCAAAAAAAGATTGCTTGATGACTCAGGATGTGTTCTATCAACAGGTCTCTTCTTTTAGTCCAGTTGTGCCATAAATTTCTTTTCTCCCCAATTCGGTTCAGTACCTCTTAATTAATAACCAAATGTACCCATCTAATCTGCAGTATTCTTCTGTTGCACCAAACTTCCCTATTCCCCTTTGTCTGAATTGTTTATCATCCATGTTTCACTTCCTTACAGAGCTTCACTCCAGGGGAAAAAAAACCCTATACTTCTTGATCACAATACAACCTTGATAGGTGCAATGTAACCAAACAAATACATAAAAAAAGAAAATAGATCTTACAAAAATTTTAGTTGGAAATATGCAGTAGCTAATTTGGAAGCCTGAATCAAAGACACTGTAATGGCATCAATTTAAGCAGATTCCTTCAGTCCCAATGTAATCACAACCTCACGTTTCCCTATATATTCCAAGGAACAGCATGGGACAAGACACAAACTATGAACTACACTGAAAGCTTTCAAAATTACCCTTAAAAACATACAGCCCCTTTATTCACCTCTCATTTATGTAAAGCCATGTTTCCAATAGTTATGTGAAACTGCCTGTTGGCAAACAACATGCAGCAGATAAAAATATCCCATCTTGCACTTCCCCTTTCCTTAACTATAACCTTAACAACCATTAATAATAGAAATACCAAATGCTATCTCAATACATCCAACTTCCCCTAATCTTTACAATTTTAATCTCCTTGTCGAAGCCAGGATAAAAACTCAATTTTCAGATGAAAAATTTCAGACAAAATACAATCATCTTAGTTTAATAACATATAAGATCCCTTAAAGGCAAAACCAAATTTGCTCTGCAAAATTTAATGGAAAAATACACTCCTGGAAATGGAAAAAAGAACACATTGACACCGGTGTGTCAGACCCACCATACTTGCTCCGGACACTGCGAGAGGGCTGTACATGCAATGATCACACGCACGGCACAGCGGACACACCAGGAACAGCGGTGTTGGCCGTCGAATGGCGCTAGCTGCGCAGCATTTGTGCACCGCCGCCGTCAGTGTCAGCCAGTTTGCCGTGGCATACGGAGCTCCATCGCAGTCTTTAACACTGGTAGCATGCCGCGACAGCGTGGACGTGAACCGTATGTGCAGTTGACGGACTTTGAGCGAGGGCGTATAGTGGGCATGCGGGAGGCCGGGTGGACGTACCGCCGAATTGCTCAGCACGTGGGGCGTGAGGTCTCCACAATACATCGATGTTGTCGCCAGTGGTCGGCGGAAGGTGCACGTGCCCGTCGACCTGGGACCGGACCGCAGCGACGCACGGATGCACGCCAAGACCGTAGGATCCTACGCAGTGCCGTAGGGGACTGCACCGCCACTTCCCAGCAAATTAGGGACACTGTTGCTCCTGGGGTATCGGCGAGGACCATTCGCAACCGTCTACATGAAGCTGGGCTACGTTAGGCCGTCTTCCGCTCACGCCCCAACATCGTGCAGCCCGCCTCCAGTGGTGTCTCGACAGGCGTGAATGGAGGGACGAATGGAGACGTGTCGCCTTCAGCGATGAGAGTCGCTTCTGCCTTGGTGCCAATGATGGTCGTATGCGTGTTTGGCGCCGTGCAGGTGAGCGCCACAATCAGGACTGCATACGACCGAGGCACACAGGGCCAACACCGGCATCATGGTGTGGGGAGCGATCTCCTACACTGGCCGTACACCACTGGTGATCGTCGAGGGGAGACTGAATAGTGCACGGTACATCCAAACCGTCATCGAACCCATCGTTCTACCATTCCTAGACTGGCAAGGGAACTTGGTGTTCCAACAGGACAATGCACATCCGCATGTATCCCGTGCCACCCAACGTGCTCTAGAAGGTGTAAGTCAACTACCCTGGCCAGCAAGATCTCCGGATCTGTCCCCCATTGAGCATGTTTGGGACTGGATGAAGCGTCGTCTCACGCGGTCTGCAGGTCCAGCACGAACGCTGGTCCAACTGAGGCGCCAGGTGGAAATGGCATGGCAAGCCGTTCCACAGGACTACATCCAGCATCTCTACGATCGTCTCCATGGGAGAATAGCAGCCTGCATTGCTGCGAAAGGTGGATACACGCTGTACTAGTGCCAACATTGTGCATGCTCTGTTGCCTGTGTCTATGTGCCTGTGGTTCTGTCAGTGTGATCATGTGATGTATCTGACCCCAGGAATGTGTCAATAAAGTTTCCCCTTCCTGGGGCAATCAATTCACGGTGTTCTTATTTCAATTTCCAGGAGTGTATTAATCTATCAGCATTTCCTTAAATACTGCCAAGGCCTTTCATTGTGTCAATCATAAAAATTTACTACAGATAGTACAGTGATACAGACTTATCTGTGACCTTCACCTCTTGCAACTGGATGAAAGAAAGCAAACAGTAAAACTGAACTACACAAATCACAGCCTAAGCTGCAACTCAGTGCAAGCATTATTGTAAAAAAGGTCTATTGCCATTTTATACCCTAACAAATGCAATACCTATTACCTCAAATATGCAGTTTTACAGTGTATTTGACAGCAGTTATTGCTGGTTTCCTGCAGGCTTGGCAACACCACGTGCACAAGAACAGATTCTTCAACCATACTTGATGTACACAAATGTATCTTCTGGACTCAAGATGATTAGATGTGGTAACCTTGGCGAGTTCTACACTGTGCACTCATACTTAAGCTCAAAACATGAAATGGCTTTAGAAAACGGGAGTAGTTATCCTCTTGTCGCTCCACAAGGCTGTGACCTAGGTATTTTAAGACATTTAAAGATAGTAGCATTCATGCCATCAGCTCTTTTTACACATGGTAAACAACTCAATTGTCATAAAACAGGTCTACCACAATCATCGTCACGAGTTTCAGCCTGCAGTACAGGTTGCCTAATAACGGAAGAAGAATGGTTAAAAGCAACATAAGCTGTCCCTCTGAAGTAACTACTGTTACTTGCAGCAGTTCACATTTCCAGCATGTCATAATGATGATGTAACTGACAAGTGATTGTTACAGCCTAACATAAATTTGTGAGGAACAGAGACAAATGCTTGAGACCCTTTCTCAAGAACACCATGTCCCTACCACAATGCTGTGTGGATCATTACATCTTGTAAATCTTACATAATTTTTGATAATGTCCAAAGAAACAAAATTTTTAAGTAAAAAGAGACTTGCATAAGAAAATGTTTCACAAAATTTATGGGGGATGTGAACCGAGGCATAAGAAATACTATTCCTGCAAATACTTTGTGTTATGTGTTATATTCACCTCAGGACTTGGCATAATTACAACAGATATGTCATCTAATTTTTCCCAAGGACATGCAGCTTTACTGTATGATTAAATGATGATGGCGTCCTCTTGGGTAAAATATTCCGGAGGTAAAATAGTCCCCCATTCGGATCTCCGGGCGGGGACTACTCAGGAGGACGTCGTTATCAGGAGAAAGAAAACTGGCATTCTACGGATTGGAGTGTGGAATGTTAGATCCCTTAATCGGGCAGGTAGGTTAGAAAATTTAAAAAGGGAAATGGATAGGTTAAAGTTAGATATAGTGGGAATTAGTGAAGTTCGGTGGCAGGAGGAACAAGACTTTTGGTCAGGTGATTACAGGGTTATAAATACAAAATCAAATAGGGGTAATGCAGGAGTAGGTTTAATAATGAATAAAAAAATAGGAGTGTGGGTTAGCTACTACAAACAGCATAGTGAATGCATTGTTGTGGCCAAGATAGACACAAAGCCCATGCCTACTACAGTAGTACAAGTTTATATGCCAACTAGCTCTGCAGATGATGAAGAAATTGATGAAATGTATGACGAGATAAAAGAAATTATTCAGGTAGTGAAGGGAGATGAAAATTTAATAGTCATGGGTGACTGGAATTCGTCAGTAGGAAAAGGGAGAGAAGGAAACATAGTAGGTGAATATGGATTGGAGGGAAGAAATGAAAGAGGAAGCCGCCTTGTAGAATTTTGCACAGAGCATAACTTAATCATAGCTACACTTGGTTCAAGAATCATGAAAGAAGGTTGTATACCTGGAAGAATCCTGGAGATACTAAAAGGTATCAGATAGATTACATAATGGTAAGACAGAGATTTAGGAACCAGGTTTTAAATTGTAAGACATTTCCAGGGGCAGATGTGGATTCTGACCACAATCTATTGGTTATGAACTGCAGATTGAAACTGAAGAAACTGCAAAAAGGCGGGAATTTAAGGAGATGGGACCTGGATAAACTGAAAGAACCAGAGGTTGTACAGAGTTTCAGGGAGAGCATAAGGGAACAATTGACAGGACTGGGGGAAAGAAATACAATAGAAGAAGAATGGGTAGCTCTGAGGGATGAAGTAGTGAAGGCAGCAGACGATCAAGTAGGTAAAAAGACGAGGGCTAATAGAAATCCTTGGGTAACAGAAGAAATATTGAATTTAATTGATGAAAGGAGAAAATATAAAAATGCAGTAAATGAAGCAGACAAAAAGGAATACAAACGTCTCAAAAATGAGATCGACAGGAAGTGCAAAATGGCTAAGCAGGGATGGCTAGAGGACAAATGTAAGGATGTAGAGGCTTGTCTCACTAGGGGTAAGATAGATACTGCCTACAGGAAAATTAAAGAGACCTTTGGAGAGAAGAGAACCACTTGTATGAATATCAAGAGCTCAGATGGCAACCCAGTTCTAAGCAAAGAAGGGAAGGCAGAAAGGTGGAAGGAGTATATAGAGGGTTTATACAAGGGCGATGTACTTGAGGACAATATTATGGAAATGGAAGAGGATGTACATGAAGATGAAATGGGAGATAAGATACTGCGTGAAGAGTTTGACAGAGCACTGAAAGACCTGAGTCGAAACAAGGCCCCAGGAGTAGACAACATTCCATTAGAACTACTGATGGCCTTGGGAGAGCCAGTCATGACAAAACTCTACCATCTGGTGAGCAAGATGTATGAGACAGGCGAAATACCCACAGACTTCAAGAAGAATATAATAATTCCAATCCCAAAGAAAGCAGGTGTTGACAGATGTGAAAATTACCGAACTATCAGTTTAATAAGTCACAGCTACAAAATACTAACGCGAATTCTTTACAGACGAATGGAAAAACTGGTAGAAGCGGACCTCAGGGAAGATCAGTTTGGATTCCGTAGAAATGTTGGAACACGTGAGGCAATACTAACCTTACGACTTATCTTAGAAGAAAGATTAAGAAAAGGCAAACCTACGCTTCTAGCAATTGTAGACTTAGAGAAAGCTTTTGACAACGTTAACTGGAATACTCTCTTTCAAATTCTGAAGGTGGCAGGGGTAAAATACAGGGAGCGAAAGGCTATTTACAATTTGTACAGAAACCAGATGGCAGTTATAAGAGTCGAGGGGCATGAAAGGGAAGCAGAGGTTGGGAAAGGAGTGAGACAGGGTTGTAGCCTCTCCCCGATGTTATTCAATCTGTATATTGAGCAAGCAGTAAAGGAAACAAAAGAAAAATTCGGAGTAGGTATTAAAATCCATGGAGAAGAAATAAAAACTTTGAGGTTCACCGATGACATTGTAATTCTGTCAGAGACAGCATAGGACTTGGAAGAGCAGTTGAACGGAATGGACAGTGTCTTGAAAGGAGGATATAAGATGAACATCAACAAAAGCAAAACGAGGATAATGGAATGTAGTCAAATTAAATCGGGTGATGCTGAGGAGATTAGATTAGGAAATGAGACACTTAAAGTAGTAAAGGAGTTTTGCTATTTAGGGAGTAAAATAACTGATGATGGTCGAATTAGAGAGGATATAATATGTAGACTGGCAATGGCAAGGAAATTGTTTCTGAAGAAGAGAAATTTGTTAACATCGAGTATAGATTTAAGTGTCAGGAAGTCGTTTCTGAAGGTATTTGTATGGAGTGTAGCCATGTATGGAAGTGAAACATGGACGATAACCAGTTTGGACAAGAAGAGAATAGAAGCTTTCGAAATGTGGTGCTACAGAAGAATGCTGAAGATAAGGTGGGTAGATCACGTAACTAATGAGGAGGTATTGAATAGGATTGGGGAGAAGAGAAGTTTGTGGCACAACTTGACTAGAAGAAGGGATCGGTTGGTAGGACATATTTTGAGGCATCAAGGGATCACAAATTTAGCATTGGAGGGCAGCGTGGAGGGTAAAAATCGTAGAGGGAGACCAAGAGATGAATACACTAAGCAGATTCAGAAGGATGTAGGTTGCAGTAGGTACTGGGAGATGAAGAAGCTTGCACAGGATAGAGTAGCATGGAGAGCTGCATCAAACCAGTCTCAGGACTGAAGACCACAACAACAACACAATGTCATCTATCTATCATTCTCTCATGGGGTTGTTACAAACAGCTGTTAATACAGCACCCCCCTCCCCCAACCAACCCCTCCCTCCAGTATTCTTGATGTCTCATGGCGAGTGATGCAAAATGCCTAATAACAGCACTGCCTTGTTCTATACTATTAACTCATCATATTTCCAATGACTATAATATTTTGTCACAATGCTTTCCTATTTTTCAATATTTCCAGGACAGTAAGTGATCTTGCAAAGGCAGGGAGGGACCGTGGGTGGAGTTGGTTGTAGGCTTCACTTAAATCTCTGCGTGAGCATTATTATCCATCTTCAGGGTGGCTACTCAAACTTGGAAAAGAAAAAAAGATTTCCTGAGGATTCCAGGTGTCAGGAGGAAGATGGTGTCAAGAATGTCAAGAAGCTCCTGACAAAAAAATGGTGAGTGCCATGGGAAAAGGGGGGGGGGGGCTTTGCAGGTGGCAGAATACCATAACAATGACGATTTTTCTTGCCTCTCAGTGGAGCTATACACCAGTCATAAGCCGTGTTTAACAGCAGTTTTTAAACATCAATAATTTATATATGATAATATTCATATAATTAATATGCTCTGAAGTAATAAGTATTTTAAAAAATTTTGATTCATAGAACTCAATAAAATTCAATTTCAATGCTAAGTTAAAAACACAGAATTCCCTAAGATTTTATGAAATTCTATGAGATTTCACTGATTTTTCCAGGTAAAATATAATTCGCTGAGAATTCCAGGTTTTCAGGAAGAATTGCCACCCTGGTCTTGTGTAATGACCATTGCTGGGTGCACTCTCGGCCTGTAGCTGCAGGGGATTCCACACAAAACTTATACTGACAATCTTTGTCCTTATTGATGAGATTCTTGAGGACTTTTATTTCTACAGATTCATTTACTAGACTTTCCCAATAATTGCCAGCTCAGCACAGTAATTTGGGTTTTCTAAATGTCAAACGTGTGTTCTGTGTTCCCCACGACGTTTCAAGATACAGTGCTGTATTTGACCAATATATTGGTGGTCAAACTCAAGTAAGATGCTATATATTCCTGATACGTGAAGTCTCAGTGGATCCTGCACAAAGCTGAGAATATCTTTTGTCTTTGGTGGTGGCTGGAAGACAATTTTAGTGTTGCAGTTTACAAACAGCACCATGATCTTGGCTGAGAGTGGCCCCATATAGGGAAGAAAAGTGAGCTTATGGGCTGCTACATCTTTCCTTTCTTTAACATCCCTCTAATCTGGACTTCTCTGTATCCATTTCAATAGAACACTTCCTTCAGGTGTTGTAGCTCAGCTGGGAAGCTGCTTTTTCACAGATGTCACACGCCCTATGTACCAGAATGGTTATCACTGAATGCCTCTCACATGATGGTGCCAACTCACTGCTGTGCTGAGCCAACAGCTGTTGGCAAACATAATAAAGAATCTATAGAAATAAATAATGATTCATGAGAACCAAATGAAGTTTGTTAACTACACTTGGTGTGGAGTCCCGCAATAGCAGCTACAGGCCTAGAGAACACTCAGCAGAGCCCAAAATATGAGTTGGATCCAGAATGTTGGAGCAGAAATCCAAGCAATGCCTCCCACCCTCCTCCCCAACCACACAAGACACTGGTACTCACAGTAATGTGTAGGGGATAGCTGTCCATGTGTATAAATATAAGGACTTCTGCAAAATCTCGAAAATTTGCCAAAAGATGATGATTATGACATTAGTTACAACAGTGTCACCTAGCTGGAAATGCCCAAGAGCTTATGACCAGTAGTATACATTGGGAAAATTCCCATTGACACATAATAGTAATATGTTTGTGTAATATGTTAATTTAAAACTATTACTCACGGAGAAAGAAGGGAAGGAATTCTAGGTACAGCCTTTCGTTAAGAATCATCCTCATGTTCACTTTGAATTATTTGAAAAGCAGCATAGTACTCACAATTTGGATTAAGAAATGACCAAGTCCTTATAAACACGATTTCCTATTTCAGCCACAGATCAAAGAAAGTACCATCATCACAAAAAAGATCAAGCTGTTGACCTTGAAGTGGTTTCAGAAACAATGCCATTAACAGTTTTAAAAATAAATAAATGTTTAATGCTAAAGTGGAGACAAAGCTGAAAAGTGACTCTTCAGTTGCAAACTTCAAATTCAATGCCAGGAAGCACAAAAACCAAAACACATTTTTCATGAAAATTTCAAGAAGAAAATGGGCACAGAAAGGAGCAAATATAATTAAAATTAAGTTCACTATGTACTGCCAAATAACAAACAAATTATGGATGTTTTCAGGTCTTAAACCACTTCAAGAATTCTGGTGACCACAAGTTCTTAAGATTCAAAATAAAACTGTACGCCAAGCTAGAAAGTACTATATTCATTATGTAAAAATACAGTTTCAATTAATAAAAAATTATGTTTAAAGGAAGTAGATAAGTAAACAGTTATGCAGAATGAGGAAATTGTAGAAATGGTGTTTTAACGAGCATCACACTGGAAACAGCTAGAGGGAGCAAAGAGGAGCAAACGAAAAGTTTATATGCCTATCACCATCTCAACTGTGCAGTGAGTCGTTACCTTTACTATTTCCATTATTTGTAACAGAAGTCAGATAGAAGTACCTGAACTACACAGTAGTACTCATAGAAGTATAAAGAGGGGACTGTAAGTGAGCAATTGAGAACATCTGCCACCTGCTTTACCTACTACTGAGCCCTTGTGAACCTTACATTTCACAACCTTACAAATTGTTACACTAATGCATTTGTACGAGTTTATCAATTCCAACTGTGAGTCATCAATATTATAGTAGTAGGATAATACGAGGGTAATCCCAAAAGTAAGATCTCCCATTTTTTTTATAAATACATAGACCTGTTTATTTCTACAATGGTTTACATCAGTTTACAGCTTGAACATTTAGCTATTTTTTGACATAATCACCATTTCTGTCGATCCATTTTTGTACACGCTGTGGCAGTTTTTGTATGCCCATGTCATACCAGCTCGCCGCCATGCTGTTCAGGAAGTTATGAACCTCTTCTTTCACCTCATCATTGGAGCTGAATTGCTTTCTGGCCAAATGTTCTTTTAACCTAGGGAACAGGTGATAACCACTGGGTGCCAAATCAGGACTATAGGGTGGGTGGGTGATTATGTTCCACTAAAACTGTTGCAGGAGAGCAATGGTTTACCGAACAATGTGTGGGAGAGCGTTGTCATGGAGAATGTGTATGCCCTTGCTGAACATTCCTCTTCTCTGGTTTTGAATTGCCTGTTTGAGTTTTTGCAGAGTCTCAGACTACCTGTCAGCATTAATTGTGGTCCCAGCGAGTCAGCTCCGACGCCGAGGTGAAAGAAGAGGTTCATAATTTCTGAACAGCACGGTGGCGAGCTGGTATGACATGGGCATACAAAAACTGCCACAGCATCTACAAAAATGCATTGACAGGAATGGTAATAATATCGAAAAATAGCTAAATGTTCAAGCTGTAAACTGATGTAAACCATTGTAGAAATAAACAGGTCTATGTACTTATAAAAAAATAGGAGACCTTACTTTTGGGATTACCCTTGTCTGTGTTGTCATTTTGTGAAGCACAAAATTTTAGATTTATTAACATTTAAAGTAAACTGCCAATTTTTGCACCATTTTGAAATCCCATCAAGATCCAACTGAATATTTTTGCAGGTTTTTTTTTCAGGTAGCATTTCATTAGAGATAACTGATAACTGCATAATGTGCGGAAAGTCTGATGTTGTTGTTAATGTTATCGGCAAAATAATTAACAGTCAGGGTCTCAATACACTTCCTTGGGGCACACCTTAAGTTACTTCTACATATGCCGATGACTCTCCATCCAAGATAACAGCTGCATCCTTCCTATGAAGAAATCCTCAATCCAGTTACAAATTTCACTTGATACTCCATACTATCATACTTTCGATAATAAGTGTAGGTGTGGTACTGAGTCAAATGCTTCCTGGAAATCAAGAAATACTGCAGCTACTTGACTGCCTTCATCCATGGCTTTCAGGACGTCAAGTGAGAAAAGTTATAAAACAAGTAACAAATATCAGTTACAATTCTGAAAGTGGTTTATAGACTACAAGAGAGTTTTGACTCCACTACAAAAAATCTTTGCTGACACCATTTAAGAACCAAGTAATAGAATCTACACAAGTTAGTTTGTAGGAGAAGATACAGAAGACTGGAACTTCTATTCGACACCATCCAAAGGGTGAAACATTCAGAATTTATAAAGAAGTTTGGCATGGAGATCCCATTTCAGGTAAACCATTTCCTGAACACTTGGAAGGGTTCTAAAAATCACTAAACTGGGGTGAAGAAGGAATACATGCAAACATATCTTATCTGAACTGCAGATGACATTGTTTTGTTTGCTTCAGATATGGAAGAGCTTTGACAAAGGATGGAGAAACTGACCAACCAAAGCACATATGATAGTACACCTGAAAGATTAATTATAACAAAAAAAACTATGTACCATCAGTATGCCAATAGGAGAATGACAAAGATTGATCATGAAGTTTTAGTAACAGTCAAGAAATTTATATACTTTGGAAAGCTGAAACCAGCAAGTGGATAGAAATAAGGAGGAGGCTAAATATGGGCTGGAGTTCACTTGGAAAGCTGAATACAGAAGAAATGACAGTCTACAACCTGTGTATACTGACACTATTGGAAGTTATGGCTGGTAGGTAGTTTGCTTGGGGGTTAAAGGGCTAAACAGTGAGGTCATCAGCCTCTCGGTCCAGACGTAATTGATCTGGAGTTAATGACATCAACCAGTAGCTTGTTCGGATGAAGAAAGCTCACAGGAGCTTTAAATATGTACAAATCAGGCCGGTACGCAGGTCACAGCAGACAAGGGGTTTCCCATAGCTCTTGTGTAGTGAGAGAAACCCCACATGCATCCAACCACCACCAATCTGGTTAAGGCCAAACACCGTAACAGAGCAAAGAATGATTTCTATGTGGGATAGGGCTAAACATGTAATGGACATCAGCTGGAGCATCACTAATAAAAACGAGATGAGAGGAATGTGTAAGGCAGGGATGGGTGTACCCAGGGCCTCATACACAGTAGGAGCAATCCCATCCATAGCCATTTCACTCTTCATCCATTAAAATCTAGTGTTAAAGAGCACCCACTATTCAACAGTGAGCTAACCCTAAAATGGAAATTAGGTTGTGGCAGAAAGAGATGCAAACTGCATCTGAAAGTGACTACAACAGAGTAAAAGTCTTGAAAGATGCAGCAGGAGACACAAACAACTCAACCACTCCACCCTCAACCCAAAGGTAGTTTAGAACTCACACAGGATAATAAAAACCACTGTCTTGGGGAAAATAGAGAACCAGGTCAACAGCTTGTGTATCGTCTCTCAATATTAGAGGCATTGTTGTTGCTGTGGTCTTCAGTCCTGAGACTGGTTTGATGCAGCTCTCCATGATACTCTATCATGTGCAAGCTTCTTCATCTCCCAGTACCTACTGCAACCTACATCCTTCTGTATCTGTTTAGTGTATTCATCTCTTGATCCCCCTCTAAGATTTTTACCCTCCACGCTGCCCTCCAATACTAAATTGGTGATCCCTTGATGCCTCAGAACACGTCCTATCAACCGACCCCTTCTTCTAGTCAAGTTGTGCCACAAACTTCTCTTCTCTCCAATCCTATTCAATATCTCCTCATTAGTTATATGATCTACCCATCTAACCTTCAGCATTTTTCTGTAGCACCACATTTTGTCCAAACTAGTTATCGTCCATGTTTCACTTCCATACATGGCTACACTCCATACAAATACTTTCAGAAACGACTTCCTGACACTTAAATCTATACTCGATGTTAACAAATTTATCTTCTTCAGAAACGATATTAAAGGCAAACAATACAAAAGAACACGCTTAGCATGGAGGGCCAGAAGGAGGGGGTATTAAACCAGAATGTCCTATGTCTGCAACACTCCACTATCACAATGTTTGACTGGCTCATTACACAAAGTAAAAGTAAAAGTATAAGTTAGTCTGGTATGATCAATGTGGAGGTGGCACAGGATGGTGGATTCCCTCCAAGATGAATGGACAGATAAGCATCATGAGCAGTTGTTTCCTAAATAGTGAGAAGTTTATTTGAGACAACAGTAGCCCACTACATGCTGTTCCACCTCTGAGTGAGCAAAGGCCTTATTTGCATCTGAAAATCTGTAACTGTGATCATCAAAGTGGATGTGTGATGAGTAATCACTTCTCTATCCAAACAGTCTGAAAGTTCATTCCCTGGGATACCCACATGACCTAGGGCCCAGAGAAAGACAACTGAGCAGGCAGTATAATTAAGGTTAGAGAGAAGTTAATGAATAGCAGATATCACAGGGCTGAGAGAATAACAGTCATCAATGGTCTGGAGGTTGCTCACAGCATCACTGCAAATTAAAACTTGGTTAACTCTGTTAACAAAATGAAAGGTTCTGTCAAGGCTACCAGCTCTATCATAAAAGAACTACATGTTCCAGGCAACAAATGTTGTCCCTAACTGACAGAAGATGTAAAATGATATCCTGTCCTATCTATGGCTTTAGAATCATCAGAGTAAATGATGGCAACACCCTGGTATTCTTGGAGAACTGAAAGGAGCACATGCCGTAAGGTCATGGAGTTGACTAACTTTAGGACTATGGAATAAATCAGTCCTAATTTGTGGCCTGGGTACCAACCAAAACGGTTTATGCAGGAAAACTCAGGGAGCACATTCCAAGCAAATTAAGAGGTGGGGCTGGCAGAAGGCTACACCACACATTCCAACTGGTAATCCCACCTTAGAGCAGGTGTCAGGGGTCAATACTCCTCACTTACAAAATGAACGTGATACACTGGATGATGAGAAAATTGTCGATGGCGATCGTGTATGTGATCAACAGCTGATACCATCTGAACTGAAGATCAACAGATGGTTTCGTAGGAAGTGAAGAGGGAAGATATCTGCTTCAGGGAGGAGACTGTCTATGAGACTAGTCCGGAAGGAAGCAATGGCCAGTCAGATGCTACAATGATTTACTTAGTATAACAATTTCAAAGTTAAAAGTGCCACCCAGCCATAAAACTGGCAAACACAATCCAGTCAGGACAAGACCAGGGTGTGGTAAATACAGAGAAGAATAGGAAAATCTGCACCTCAAGAGGTGTGGACAAGAAAACAGAAGTTTCTAAGCTTCTGCGTACATCTAGACTTTAGATGACCAATATGGGGCATTCAAGTCTTTTTTTAAGGAAAAGGCTCAAAACATGGAACTGTGTAACAACATCCAAACTCCGGGTGCCCAAGTTGAGTTCTGGATCAGGAAGGACCATGGTGCAATGACAGGAATGTACGATCCATCCACACTTTTATTGTACCCACGAAGCCACCGAACAGTGCAGGAAAACACAGAAGTACATTCTAAGTAGGTTAATACGGGGAGGTACTTTGAGTACCTCTACCTGATCCCCCAGCCACCTTTCCTGCTCCACTTGCAAATGGTGTGTGGGAACAATAATTGTTAGTTAGCCTCTGCATTAGCTCTAATTTCTTAAATTTTCTTGTCATGGACATTTTATGAGATGTATATGGGAGGAAGTGATATGTTGGCCAACTCTTCCCAGAAAGTGCTCTCTCAAAATTTCAACAGCAGACCTCTCTGCGACACCCAACGCCTCTCTTGTAGTGTCTGCCACTGGCATTTGTAATCATTGTGTGGACTAAACAACTTGTGACAAAACATGCTGCTCTTTGTTGGAAATTTTCTCTCTCTTCTATCTGTTAAGGATCTCATATTGATGAACAGTACTAAAAAATCTGTTAAACAAGTGCCTTGTAAGCCAGTTCCTTAGTGGATACGTTACATTTCCTTAAGATTCTTCCTATGAATCTCAGTCTGGCATCTGCTTTTCGTACTGTTTGTTTTATGCGGTCATTCCACTTAAGATCACTCTCGATAATAATTCCCTGATATTTTATGGTAGATATTATTTCCATCAGTTTGTCAGCAATAGTGAAATTAAACAGTAGAGGCTTTCTTTTCCTATGTGTGCACAAATGTTACATTTATTTATGTCCATGGTCAACTGCCAGAGGAGGCACCATTCATCAATCCTCTACATGTCATTCTGCAAATCGATACTGTCTTCTGGAATTGCTAGACAACCCTATCCTCTGCAAACAGTTTTAAGGAGCTTCCGACACTTTCTACTAGATCACTTACATACATTGTAAACAGTAATGGTCCTATCATGCTTCCTAGGGATACTCCGGAAATTACCTTTACATCTGTAAATTTTGTTCCTTAAGGGTATACGGAATGAGTTTTTCGATGAAAAAACCGATTTTTGGGTAAATGCATTTTCAAAAAAATTAGTCTCTCCCGTTTAATACCATGTATAAAATATTTAGGATGACATGAATAGAACTATTTTAAATAATTTTTTAAAATAATTTCAACACACGATGTTCCGCACCTTGCATATGAGACGCGAAATATACCTGATATAGACAGCCTTGCCAGAGATATAATTGAGCACAAGAGAGTTAGCTTTTCCATTGGCTACACTGCTAGACAGTTGACAATAGATTCTGCACCATTTGCATTGTTTCCTTTGTGAGTACATCCATGTAATTGTTGTGAAAGTCGTATGTGGAGAAGTCATTGAGTTTTCTTTCCTTCAACATGCCAAGACCTAGTCTGAAGGTATTTAGAAAGCGTGTACATTCACGCAAGAAAGTAAAGTGTACTAAAAATTCATCTGATTCATCTTCATCAGTATCTGATGTCCCAGTAGTGACTAACCTCAACACTGGTAGTGATACATTGAGTGATGCTGCTGCCACTACACCGGAAAGTGCTTCAAGAAGAAACCTAGCTGGAATTGAAGAAGAATACAAGAAACTAAATGCTGGGACTACAAAATATGAGGTAATTAACGTCTCTTTATTATCAGACGTTTTGGAGAACAACGTGTGCTGCAAACAATGTGGAAAATGTGGTGTTTCATTGAAAACAAACTTACATGTAGGACTTGCTTGTGAATTAGAGTTGATGTGCAGTTATTGCAAACACAGTGTTACTCTCCTCAATTCCTCACATGTTACTGCAGATACAGGTAAACTATACGATATAAACATTAGACTGGTTTATGGATTACGGTGTATAGGAAAGGGCAGGGCTGCAGGTGCCATGTTGTGTGGTGTGATGAACCTCCCTCCTCCACCTTCAAAATTTAACAAACACATAATTGCAATAGGCTCTGCTGTAGAGGATGTGGCACAGGAAAACATGAAAGATGCTGTTGAGGAAGCAGTTGTTGAAAATAATAATAGCAGAGACTTGTCCATAGCTTTTGATGGAAGCTGGCAGAAGAGAGGCCACACATCTCTGAATGGTGTAGTAACAGCTACAAGTGTGGACACTGGTAAGGTAGTTGATGTGGTAATACTTTCCAAGCATTGCAGATGCAAGGAGAAAATGAAAAATAAACATGAAGAGGAGTGCATGGCAAATTACTATGGGTCAAGTGGTGGTATGGAAGTTGCTGGTGTAAGAAGTATTTATCAACGCTCAGTAAAATGGTACAACGTTAGATACATAAATTATCTTGGAGATGGTGACTCAAAGACTTTCAAAGAAATTGAGGAAGTGAGACGCTACGGTAACGATGTGAAAATTTCCAAACTGGAGTGTGTTGGCCATGTTCAGAAAAGGATGGGATCAAGACTTCGACAGCTCAAGGCTAGCATGAAAGGCAAGAAACTGAGTGATGGGAAAACTTTAGATGGGAAAAATAGACTGACAGATGCTACAATATATCATATTCAGAAGTGCTATGGTCTAGCAATAAGACAGAATACAGCAGATGCAGAATTAATGAGAAGAGCAGTCTGGGCTCTGTTGTTTCATACAGCTTCAAACAATGAGAATCCCCAACATGGGCTATGACCAAAAGGAGACGATAGTTGGTGCAAGTACAACAGAGGCAAGGTAACTAAGAAACAATACAATCACCCTCATCACCTGCCACCTGCCATAATGGATGAAATAAAACCAATATTCCGAGACCTCGCAGATATTAGTCTACTAAAGAAATGTCTTCATGGCCGGACTCAAAATCCAAATGAGTTTGTGAACCATGTGATATGGAATAGACTACCTAAAACTGTGTTTGTGGGTATAAACACACTTCACTTTGGCGTTTATGATGCTGTTTCATAATTCAATCAGGGCAATATAACAAAGTGCAAAGTTCTGCAGAAGTTGGGGCTCTGTGTAGGACTACGAACTGCCGCAGCTATGCTTTGTTTGGACAAGTAACGGCTCAGGTCTTCAGATAATGCCATAAAAGTATATTCAAAGATGGCTAGACAGCATAGCAGAGCCATCAAGAGGAAGCTGTTGGCCGATTCTGATGATGATACAGGCTATGGAGTAGACTTGTACTGAAGTAAAAACTTTGAAGCTAATTTCCCTTAACTTTAGTTTTTTTGTGTATAAGGTACATTTTCTCAGGGCCTATTTATAGTAGAAAGATGAAATTTTCTGTAGTTGTTCCTCAAGACCTTCTAATATATCTCAATTAAAAGATATGTGGAATTATTTTGTATTAATGGATGTAAATTTTAAAATACTTGTTAAAATGTATAACTTTTTTTAACATTTACAAAAAATAAAATATCTGAAAAACTACACATTATTTTTTCAAAATTAATAATTCAGCATAAAAGCAGAACATATCTCTGCGTTCTGTGGAAAAATCAAGAGTATCGTCCAAATAACAAATGAGAAAATGTTCCTAACTTTTAGCTCAATTTAACATTGTAAGCATAGGGCGTTCCGTATACCCTTAAAAGCTGTGTGCTGAGTTGTGTAGCAAGGAAGTCTCGAATCCAGTCACAAATCTGGTTTGATACTTGATAAGCTCACATTTTTTCACTAAACTGCAATACAAGACATGTCAAGGAACAAGGCATCAACCTGAGCACCACTGCCTACTGCACTACAGATTTTACGGAGGGACAGACCAAGCTGAGTTTTACAAGATCTCTGTTTGCGGAATCCACATTGATTTTTATACAGGAGATTTTCATTCTCCAAACACATCATAACATGTGAGCACAAATCATGTTAGATAATTATAGGCATCTGTTCTACAACCATTCTTGAAAACAGGAATTACCTGTGCTTTTTTCTAGTTGCTAGGTATGCCTCACTGCTTCAGTGATTTATGACAAACTGCTGCTAGAAGGGGAGCAATTTCTTTCATATAACCGCTGTAGAATCTTACAGGTATCTCATCTGGTCCAGTCAGCTTTCTACTACCAAGCGATTACGGTTGCTTTTCTATTCCCTGATCAGTTGTCTCAATATCTGCCACGGGAAAGGATCTAAGCATTGGTACATCAGACGGCATCCTTGAACTAGAATTTTGCTATGGCTTACAGAGTGGGAGCTATACCAAACATGAAAATCATTGACATACAGTGTGAGGGTTACCAGTGGCCTGACAGATGTCACTAGCCCATTGAGGGTTATGAGGAAGAGTGTGACACACCGCATGGAGCACTGGGGGATGGAGTTCCATTGGATCTGCGGACAGCTGAGTAAAGTACCAACTCTAACCCACAACAATTGGTGGGGTACAAAGTGACAAATAAAAATCTCTGAGGGAGCCTCAAACGCCCAATCATGGCGGGTAAGTAAAATGTTATGCCAAGCAGTGATATATGACTTAAACAGGTCAAAAAAACTGATGAGGTGTTGGTGTTTCAAAAAAAGGCTCTTGGATTGCCATTTTCAATCCAACCAGATGGTCAACTGTGGATCATACCTCCCAGATACCACACTGATAGGGTGGCAAAAGACCACGAGATTCAAGAACCTAGCATAATCTGCAAGCAACCATCATTTCATGTAGTTTGCAGAGCATGTTGGTGAGGCTAATTTGTTGTTAGCTGCCAACACAAGTTGGGGTTTTTTTATATCTTAAGTTTTGGGACAATGATACTATGTAGCCCCTGCAAAGGGAAGACACCTTTGAGCCAAATGTGACTGAAAACTCTGGACAGATTTATGCAGCCTCTTAGTAATATCCAGATGGTGGAGTATCTGATTATGAACTGACTCAGGGCCTGGGACTGTTTTATGGGGCAAGGAAACAGCCTGATGCAGCTCCCAGTGAGTTAGAAACGTTCATTATATAATTCAACTTGGTGATGGGGATGGGGAGGAGGGGGGAGTCAATGTCTTCAAATCATCATTTCTAAATTAGAAAGATACATGACCATGAAGAGGACCCTAATGCCATTGCAAAATTGGTCATACGGTGTTCAGCAAAGACCAATAAATCAGTACAAAGCCCACTCTGAAGGACAAGATGCAAACAGCTGTTGATCTTTGGTGGCACAGAAGACCAAGGAGCTTGGCTCATATGTAGTAGGAAGAGGCACACATTCCCAAGGAGAAGCCACAGCACTTCCAGCATGCTTTTTACTGTGCTTAATTAGACAGAAAGCCTTAGTGGAGAGTCACATGTCACTTAACGCATTAAGGGCCATACAGTGATCCTGAACAGCTGTTGCAAAATCTTTAGTCCACCTTGATACTGACCAGCTGGAACGTGCCTGTAGGAAGAGGAACAGCAATTTCGGATGATTGCATTGGAGACACATCCGACAACCTCAATGAGACAATCTTGGCAGAGAGGTGGTGAAACTGGTATCAGATGTATATAACTGCCAGTTGGCTCTTTGAAGAGCCCATAGTGGTAATTCATCAGTCGGATGGTGACAAGGAAGTGACAAGATCATCAGGCAGTGGTCACTGTCACAAAGATCATCAAGGAGTGACCAATGTAGCAAAGCCACATGACTGGTGGAAGAGTTCATATGGTCCATAGCCGAAAAGATGCCACGGGTGGCACTGAAGAGGGAAGGAGTACAGTCGCTGAGAAGACACAGGTTGGCTTTCAAAAGAATTTGGTTGATCAGAAGGCGTCTATCAGATGAAGTGCTACTTCCCCACAGGGGGTGATGTACACCGAAATACCCAAGTGCAACAAATGTTACAAATGTTGATTGCTGGAATAGTTTGCACTTGCACTAGTTTCCAACATGATATGAAGTGGAATTTGCTCATGGTATCTGTGCAAACAAACATACAGACCCCTCCAGTTGCCCACTCAAGCCAGTATGACTCACAGATTTTACTGTAACTACAAAGCCTTGGGGAATAGTCTCTAGTGAAGTGAGTTTCTTGGAGTGCAATACAGACAGCAGCATTACAGGAAATCAGCTGTCACAGTTCCAGCAGGTGGCAGCAGTATACATTATAGTTTCAATGGATCATCACATCGATGGTGTCCCAGTTAGGTGTGAAGGGGCCACAAGGACAGGTCACCCTATGGAAGTGAAATAATGGTCTATGGAAAGATGCATGCTGAACATAACAAGAAGTGACAGGAAAATAAACACATGGATAAGAGAAAACACATTTTAAGGACATGATACTGATTTATGAAACTGAAATGAAGATGGTTCAGGGAACAATGAAGATGGTTCATGGAACATAGCAAGATTGAATGATGTGAGATAGATTAAAGAGATTCTGTGATGAATTCCTCATTATAGGAAAAGACCTGGAAACTACCTAATGGAAGAAAGATTGATGACATAAAGAAGCAAAAAAGACAATCTGGCATGCTGAAGACTGTAACATACAGAGAACCCGTTCAGTGATTTCTATGAAGTGTACACAAAAGATAGCATGTCCATACAAGAGTCCACAAACACCACAGAAATCTACTCAAAATTATCTATTCTTTCACCAAAATGTGCAGTCTATTAAAAATAAAGTACATCAGCTTGAAGCTGAATTACAGTCTTTGAACGGCAAGGTGGTATGCGGTACTGGGAAATGGTTTGGGGACAAGAGTCCCCACTCCCAAAACTAGCATAATAATATCTGGAGACGTGAATGTAACACAGGTGTTGAAGGTGAAATTACTAATAATTTGCTAAACATTTTGAATACACATTTGGCACAAATGGTAAAACCTGCTACTAGGCTATCAGAAAGTTCAGCATCAGTCTCAGACCACTTACTTATAGATAATGAAAGGCAGAACTGGTTCTGATAATTACAATCAGATAATAAAGCTAAAGACAAGCTTGGTAAAACTGACAAAAATGCAGACCTACAAAGAGAACTTAAATTACATATTTTTTCTACAGCATTGGCAATCACACCTGTCATGAGGTGTATATGGAAAACATTGTAGATTCTAAGATCTCTGAATTCTGTTCACCATTTAAATTCATTTCTGAGGAGACATTTACAAAAATAGGTGGATAACTGCAGGTATTAGAAAGACCTCATGCGCACTTAAATTTCTCAGTTCTTTACAAAAGCATAACACTAATAACAGTTCCCAGATTGCTGTCACATATATGAAAAGAATACATATAACCACAATGCTTACCACAAAGTCAACAACAAAATTATATATAATGCAAAAAATAAAAGCAAAGTAGTAAAGGCTGTCACAAAATATGGAACTGGGAAAGGTACACAATTACAAGACACACAAACCAAAAATGTAAGCAGAATAATACAAAATTCTCAGGAATTAGCAAATTTTGTTAATGATGAGCTCTCTGGTATTACAGAGAAGTTGCAACAAAATTCTTAATAAATCACTTGCAGCACCCACAATGAGTTACACAGCAAATACAGTGATGTTTCTCACAAATCAAAAGAGAACACAGAAATTAAAAATTGGACAAGGTTCCAGTCCATGTCCTGAAGGCATGCACAGACATCATACAAGCCACATTAACAAACATAATAAATTAGTCCTTTAGTTCAGGTATTTTTCCCCAGGATACCTAAAGCACATACGAGTTGTGCCCTTAGTAAAGAAAGGTAATACAGAGAGTTTAGAAAACTACAGGCCATATTTGCTACTGTCTGCATTCTCAAAGATAATCGAATCGATTACAAACAACAGACTAATGAGTTGCACGAATGAATACAATCTTTTTAGTGAAGCACAGTTTGGTTTCAAAAGTGGGAGAAGTACAATATCAGCCATCACAAACTTCCCAAAAGTGGCACTTGAAGCTGTTAACAAAGATGACTGTGTTACACGCATATTCGTAGACTTGTCCAAGGCTTTTGACCCTGTTGACCATAAAATATTACTTAACAAGCGAGAAGTGCTAGGTGTACGAGGAAAGGCAAACAAGTGGTTAAAATCTCATCCAGAAAACAGGGTGAAAAGGTAGAAATAGTTGTCTGCTTATGGTAAATTTTTAGGACAACAAATTCAGACAAAAATGTAAAAATAGGTACCTCTCAGGATACTGTATTGAGTCCAATTTTGATCTTGACAATATATTAGTGACTTTCCAAACAGTAAAAGGTAATTGATAAAACACCAGTGCTATTATAAGAGAAAGCAAGAGTGTTTACAACTGGGCAGTACGTAATACCACAAACATAAGGAAAAGAAAAAGTATGCACTTCAGCATAAAGAGAGAAAACAACTGTCAAATTAAATGTAGATAGATCTCCAGACTGTGCAGCACACACCTAGTTCTTAGGGATGAATATTAATTGTCACCTAATGTGAAATTAACACAGATACCGCAAAAAAATTTAAAAAAAATAATAAAAATAGCACTAAGTGATGAAGAAAATTGTGAAATACTTGCCATTTTTTTTGAAAAACTACTAAACTGTCCACAACCAACAGAATCCCTCCCAACATCCAACACCAAAGCCCTGCAACAAAAAGATTCTACACTGCCAACGGAAGAAGAATTATCAAACACATAAAGAAACTCAAAAATAACAAAGCCTCTGGGGAGGATGAAATTGTAGCCAAATTTCTCAAAAGTCTAGGGCCTAATTCAAGAAAGTAGTAAGAATTATTTGAACTATATGGGTCACCAAAGAAATCCCAGAAGATTGGACGTGTGCCTTAATACACCTATTACATAAAAAAGGGACAAACATGACGTGAATAATTACAGAGGAATTTCTCTATTCCCTGTCACATGTAAGATATTATCAGCTTGTATTCTTGAAGGAGCATAACAACTGCTAGGAATCAAAATCTCAGATTTCCAAGCTGGTTTCAAGCCAAACAGACCATGCTCAGAGCAAATTTTAAACCTAATTTAATTAATCACAAGAATAAGGAAGATGCGAGGCAAGCCTACAGTACATGTCTTTGTCAACTTCAAAAAGGCATATGACTCAATCCACAGACACACACTATTTAGGATTCTTAAAGAAAAAGGATTGGATCAGAAAATACAGAAAATCATTCAGCAGACATTAACAAATACAACATCCAAAGTGGAATTTATGGGAAAACTTTCAAAACCATCCGAGATAAAAATTGTGAGTGGATAAGGTGATGGGTTATCGCCTTTGTTGTTCAATGCAGTTCTAGACAGAATCATGGAAGAATGGGAAAAGAAACTTGAAGAAAATTGCTGGAAACCAATTCCATTAGGAAACAAAAAATAAATAAATAAACAAATAACCTACGAATCCCCTACTTAGCCTTTGCGGACGATCTCACAATAATGGCAGAATCTTGTGAGATGGCTATAAAACAGATAGAAACTCTAAAAGAATGTGCAGAGAAAGTTGGCCTGCAGATATAATTTGAAAAAATAGTGTTTATAACAACAAATTTAGAAATTTTCAAATTACACACCAAATATGGAGAAATCAACAAATATCACACTTTAAATATCTAGGATAAATTATCTCTGAAAAATATGCACAAGAAGAAAGAATACAGAAAGCTCATAAAAGTTTAGGATTGGTGCAAAACCTCTACAATAAAAAATGCTTATCTTTAAACACTTAAATTAGACATTACAAAACAGTAATTAAACCATCAATGTTATATGCCAGTGAAACCTTGACACTAAACAGGAAAACTGATAAAGAAAATCTAAAGAAAGAAGGAAGAAAAATAATTAGGAAAATTTTGGGACCGAGATGGACCGAGAATGAATATAGACTGCAGAAAATGTCCAAAATTAAAGAATATTCTAACATGGAGATAGACATGAGGAAAAGACGTCTTAAATTCTATGGCCACATAATGAGGCTTCCCGAACACAGACTAACTTCTGTAAAATACATAGATTGCCTCACTAATGGAGGAGAATGGATCCAAAATGTTAAAAAATAGTTGCAATTAGCCTAAATTATCAAAGAAGAAATTGACGTAAGGAACAATTTTCGAGTAAAAGTAGAAAAATGGGAGGTTAAATCAGAGACAAAAGCACGAAGAACTGGAACAAAATGGAATGAAGAAAGAAGAGCTAAATTCTTGCAAACAATGAAAAACTGGTGCACAAATAAAAAGAACCAGAAGAACAAGGACAAAAAATGGACCATTTTTACTTAGCGCCTTCACTCTGGGAGCTTTGCGACTAATAATAATAATAATAATAATAATAATATGTTATCAGCACATTATGCTCCAAGGGTTCTAGTACAAGTCTATAAAAGCCATTTTCTTGTAGTGACATACTATCGCTACACACACTCAATTCTTAACTATGGGTTCCTTTTCTGGGGATTGTAGGCAAAAACCATGGACTTAGTCTTAAATTTCAAGTAAGGGCAATAAGAAAAATAAGTAGCCTAGCTGTAGTAGTTGTGCTCATTGTACACACACACACACACACACACACACACACACACACACGAAGACACTGCCACATGTACCCATCCCAGACCCAAAATGAAGGAACTCTGGTCAACCTCATGTTCTCGCGACAAATACTACACTTCACAATCTCAGCAACCAGTCAAAATAACTGGAGGAATCTAATAACGGACACGTCCTCCCCATCTCCGACCACAACATAACACTGTTATATTCATCATTATATCCATACCTAAAACCAGAAGCCACACATAAAGTAAATGTCTTATGGCACCACAAACAGCAAACCAATAACACCTAACGAAAATGCCAAACACATTAACAAAAAAAATTGATTAATAGCTCACTGGAAAAACTTCCAAACCTTACGTCACAAGCTACAAACACTGCCAAGGACTCCACACACACCATACCAAGGCTCAAATGAATCCAACACAAAAAAGAAACACACACATGCACACCCACACTGGAGGGCACCAACAAACACAACAAGACAACACCTACAAACACAACCAACTCAAACTCCCCGCTGTAATGATGTCACACAACACAATATCCTTAGGGTCACAGCTGACGGGTGGAATCAGACGCTTCCATTGACCTCCAATCTGTTGTGCAAATCAAGGAAAATGTTACTATGTCTTTCACTAATAGTTCTATACATTCATGGATCAGTCCTTTGGACATACGTTTACCAAGGAAAAACAAGACTCAAACAGCATTTTCTATCAGGGAATAAAGTAGCACAATAAACTGCCCAAGGAGATGGATAAAATTACTAAAATACACCTGTCTGAAAAGGCAGACGAAACATCATTTCAGCCAAATGCCGGGTGCATGTGCCATCTTGCTTGAACGACAATTAACCAACTCAAAGTGTTTATTATTATTATTATTATTATTATTATTATTACTATTATTATTACTATTCTTACAGAAATAACTTTCCTACAACTAAGTTTACAAAGGTAATTTGTGCACAATGTGTTGTTTAAACATCATACTTACTGCTCCCTGATACATCTCTATTTCTTTCTCTCCAAAATATGGCATCTGTTTGAATGGATTAACTGATACAAGAACTGGGCCAATACATGTCTTGAGAAAATTAAGGAGCATACAGGTATATATTTAAAAAAAAACACTGAAAAGCAATATCCTACAACAGACAATATCAAATTTCAAAAACTGAAAGGATGAATTGTCTACCACAATGCAAAAAAAAAAGGTGATAAGAAAGAAGCAGAGAGTCATTTAATCTCTTTCTCACTTTGTGAGATGGGCACAATAAATATGAACTTCAGTAACTTGTACCAAAAAGGATACAAAGATGTAATCATCCATATAACGTTTCTTCAGGTTTTCCACAATAGAATCTTCTGTAATTTTCGGCAGTAACACCATATCATCCACTCCTGAAAGCTTAACATTGTGGGACTGCCAGTGATAAACCTGTGAGCAAATGGTTGTGTTTTCCATTAACCTGATGTACACTAGTACAAGCTCTATGCTTTCTATACATTTCCTTAGGCTAATCATCTGACTGTAAATGTCACATAATGGTATCAAATTTTCACTTACAAAGCTACGTAAATAGAAATATAAGCAACTATTCTGGTAAACTTCTGTCCTGGTCACAAAAGGGGATTTTACCGTAAACGTTAAAGAACTGACAAATTACAAAATGTTTTTTGTTACTCGTAGTCACTTCTTGATAATCGTTATCTGGGCCAATATGTGAAGCTGTAGTGTAAACACCGGCTTTTTATTTCAATAACATTTTTAGGAAACAATGCTTCTTGTTTGTTATGAACCTACACCAACTATACTAACGTCAAATGAGTTAATCTGATAGTGACACTCACCATTCTGCCTAGTTAGGAGGTGTCTGTTCCAGGAATTTATTTATTTGTTACTTTTAATTTTACTTTACAGGTACAGGAAAATGAATGCATTCCACATTGCTTGTGTTATCAGTTCATATCTGTCAAGTGTCAACAACAAACACCACCCATCCTGTATCTTCTTTGGCAATCGCGAAGTTCTTCTGTGAATTTAAAGGAGATATCTTCACTGTTCGAAGTGCATGTTGTGCCGATGAGGATCCCTACAACGTAACACGCTAAATAAAGGAAGTGGATCTGAGTCATGCATCTGAATCACTTCTCACATGAGCAGCAAAAAGGGTTATTGAGAGAAGCTGAGATCGAAAAACCCGACAGAATTGGTATGCAACAGATGTTTCTTCTTACATCTGTATGTTGAGCGCAGTATTTGTAATGTCCTGGCGAACAGTACATAGCGCACACTGCACCGTGGCAAAACAAATAAATTATTAACTAAGCTTATGAAATAAATATATATGTCTTCTTTTCTCGTCCCTGCCTCTCGATTAAATGTCGTAACCAATACGATAAAGATTTCCGGACTGGAAAATACGATGGACATATCGCTGCAAACATGTGTTTCACATTAAACAGTTGTTGGCATCAGTGACTTTTACTTCTCGGACGTCATCTCTCTAATTTATACTGTTTGACAAACCTAGACCAATAAATTTACAATCACATAAGAAGTATCGTAATCAACAATATCGCGTCAAATATGACTGCGCCCAAAAAAGCTGGCAATTTTTTTTTTTATAACGCCAGTGCACCTTTCCCACACCGAAAAGTATTATTGCAACTCGAAAGAAGTTCAATTTGATATGGGAATACAAGCTTTCTCGTTGAATATCATTGATGAAATCTTCCCGTGTTATCAGCCGAGTCGAGGCGTCGTGTTGTTGCAACATTTCGACGAGTTTGTGGCAGCCATGCTAAAATTAGAGTAAGGTAGAACTGCACTTCACAGCCGGGAGAAAGCGAGCAGTGGTAGGTATCAATCGGCGTGCGCACTTCTAGGCTAGATTTCGGCAAAAGTGTGGCGCGCATGGGGCGAGGAGACAAGGAGTGCGAGCTGAGCCTGAGTGCGAGACTCCGGTAAGTCTGATTCTGCTAGCCGCGGACGACGTGTGTCGAGTTTTACGCGAACTCCGCACCAACGGGCACAGGAAGATAATTTGGCGTCGTTCGTTTCGTTTTCTCGTGTCCGTGGAAGACACGGTGCCCCGTGGGTCGAACAGGAAGCCATGAGTCCATTGTTTTCCCGCTGTCGAGCAACTGCTAGTAGCATTTGAAAGTGTACATCCTCCTGGACCAGTATTCGAGCCCTGCGACGTGCAGTAAGAATGAACTATTTGTGCTAATGCTTTTACCGTCGCCACACATCGCGTGCGCATTGACTATTACAAATGGAACTCATTTGTCGTTTGACTGTGTGTTCATTTGTGACTACTAAATGTACATTTTAGGAAGCAGGCTCTTTTCAGTTCACGTCACCACCGTCGCCACAGCGTTCTTTCCAAACGTAGTGCATGGATGCTGCAGTGAAGCCGACTCATTGCATAACTGAATTATAAGCAGCGACCTCCACATATTCCCATTTGATTGGTGACCCTCAAGTGATCTGAGCGCACAAGCTTCTAATGTGGAGCCAGACCAGATGTGGTCTATAGGCTAACATGTGATGTGACCAACTCTCAGTGGTATGAAAGATGCAGAACCGAGAGTTGACAAACACTTATGTCCTTAAGTACAAACTGTGCTTAGTTGGTGTGTGCTTTGCTCGTAAACTTTTCTAGTGTTTCCTTTTGTGTTCCTTATAGCCGCTGACATTAGGTCTGGCGAACATTATCTTACGAACAAACAGTTCTGTAGTTGCTGATAGTCACAAGTAGACACTATTTGGAACATCGAATTTTTCTTTGTATGTGTTGTGTTACTTTTAGTTTGCATTTTCCCCAACCTTGGACGAGAACTCTGTCAGAAACAAAATGGCGACCACAGAGGAAATGCAAAAGATAATAGACAAGTTGCTGGCTTGAAACCAGAGGCTGGAGAACAACCCACAGGCACATCCCGCACACATGGACTCTGCCTACCCGTAGTTAACTGAAAAAAAGCTTCAGAGGATAAAGCACCACCACACTGACACCCTCTGTTATGGAGGGCCAATAAGCCTAGGATGGGTGTCAGTTAAGCTGCCGCCCTTTTGGCCTCATGATCTATTTGTGTGGTTCAGCCAAGGGGAGGCGGTTTTTTTTAAGCAGCAATATCACCTGCAACCTCACCAAATTCGATTACATTGTGAGTCAGCTTGACCAAGACTACGTGCCCAAAGTGTATCTACTGATAGAGGTCTCATACAGACTGTTGAAGGAGGAATTAATCTGATGGATTTCATTGTCACGAGAACAAAGGGTTTGTTAGCTTCTGTGACAAGAGGAATGCAAAGAAAGCAGGTCCTCTCATTTCATACACAATTTGTGGAGCCTCTTGCAGTCTGACATACTTCCAGAATCAGTTTGCTATCTGGGTTTGCAGCTTCCCATCTCAAGTGCAAGTGCCATGCAGGCAGAAACACAGCTGAACACTATTGTAGTTCCGACTGAGCAGACGCATGACATGCTAGCAACTACAGCTAATACTGCAGCCATTGAAACCTACAATGCTGTGGCCTTGGCATCAGCTGTCACTCTGCAGTAACACAAGCCCAGAGGGCTTGCCGGCGTTGGTACCAAACTCCAGAATCTGACCACCCAGGTGGCGGCACTAATCATACAGCTCGACTAGTTGTCAAACTCACAGCCAGAGGGCAGCAGACACTATAGCAGCAGCAGAGCCAGCTACTGGCAGTTCTACTCACACAAGTAGCAGTGAAGTACTGGTCATTCTAGAGATACTCTGCAGACATCATAATAGCTGTTGAATGGGATTTGTTGGTGCCATGTCCACTATGACAATGATGCACCAAATGTCAACTGCAATCATGCTGAGACACACCCAGCTGAAGTGCTATATCAAAGTGTCTCCTAACAGTTGCATGGGCTCCAGAGTGAAGTATCTTATTGAAACAGGTTCTGACCTGTCAACATCCTGCGCTGCTGCCCACTCACCACTGACCAGTCCCAAGTGCTGCCATTGTGCTTACACTGACATCACTATGAGGCAAGCAATCCCCAAAATCCATCACACAAGCTAGCTGCAGGCTGCACTTTCTCGCAGCTTCCAAGCCCTGCTCTCCAAAGGGGGGCGGGGAGAGGGGGGAGGCGGGGGGGGGGGGGGAGGAGGGGAGTTCTGTGTGGCAATCATACCTCAGGAATGCAGGAAGAGCAGACCTGCAATTCACAACCAGCACAAAACTAGTGGTGCCTGGCATCTGCTGGCACATGCTGTCATTTACTGTTAGGCTAAATTTTTCCAATGGTGTAAAGTGCACAGGGCGAGAAGACGAGGTCTGCAAGCCGAGCAATGGCACCATGCAGATCTCATCTCTTAATATGATTCTGCTAGTCATGGACCATGGAGGTTCAGTTTAACACTATGTTTTTGTTTTCACGTGTCCACCAAAGACATGGCACCTTGCAGGTTAGACAGGAGATCATTCGTTTCCGCCATAAGTCCACTTTTTACCATGGTGCTCATAAGAACGAAGAGTCTAAACCCTCATGGACCACTATTCGAGGCCTGTGATGTCCAACAGTAGTGAACTATTTCTGCTAACAGTTTTTACCGTAGCCGTGCAGTCGCAACTGCATTCACATTTACAAATCGAACTCATTTGTCTGTTGGCTGTGTACTGATTTGTAATGAATAAATTCACTTTTTTTGCAAACAGACCCTTTCTCTTTTCACGTCACCATACTCCTCCCTGTACATAGTATGTGGGTGTGTCAGTAAAGCTGACTCTTCAGATAATTGTACTGTAAATGACAATCTCCTCTTATTCCTGCTTCAGGTTTCCTACTCATCATCTTCAGTTTATTTCCAAATTTTGACATATTAACATATTTGATAGCTTGTTACTTGCCAGAAATGTACTCATGACAGGCAGTTGTACAGTTTGCGAAATTATAAGAACAGTGTCTTTCACAGTGCCACAATTCCCATGTACCATTGAAACTTTACATTGCAAAAAAGGAAAAGGAGTACACAGAAATCCAAAATATGTATGCAGTGCAATGCCCATTTTATAATCCAGGAACAGAGAATGATGGCAACACTCCAAGTGGTGTGGCAGGAAACTTTGAATACAGGAAAATATATCACTAAAATCTATATTTTTACTTCCAGATGTTGGATTTAGGTAACAACATTTTTCATCTGTGTGTCCCATAGTCTAGTAGTAAAGTGTGTGCCTCGAAACTGAGAGGTCTTTGTAACTTTCAGATTAACTTTTTCAAGGAATCTCAATGAAAAACTAAGATGAATTTCTTGTAGCTGGAGTTCACAGTCATGTAAAATTTGATAAATGACATTATGGTCAGCATTTGACCATAAAATTATATATTTATAAAACCCAATATTGCCGTTTCGATCACATGGCCGTTATCAAGCGGAAATAATTGTGTTTAGCACATGCCAAAACTAAGAATAATCTGACATAACACAATGCAGAAACTGGTTTCATTGCATTGTACTGCTGATGTAACTTCCTGTGTGTATTGCACTCTTTGGACTGCACTGTAGGTATATTGGACGTATTCCGTTTGATTTTACACACGCCCATAACATTCTGTAGAGTAAATGATTCCACATTTGTTTTTGTTTCATGTAAAAAAGAAGTTGGTCTTCCCACATGATGTTCTGTGGGCTGATGTATGAATACATTTGTTCACAGCCACAAATCCATGAGTGAATTGCTCGATTTAATTTTGTTCTATTTTACTTTATTTTTGGTTTGCATCCATTTTTTGTACTTATTCGCATTTAATGGAGAACTCCAAGTTAGCATCTTTTGACAGAACTGGTCACTAATATTACAAAGCATATTCAGTGCCAGGAAGAAACACTATTCAAAGTAGAATTCCATGACAAGATGTATAAAAGTTGAATATCAGTTCTAAAGCAGAATATGAGAAATATACTTACAATACATTTAAGTCATTTAGTTCACACAGGAATTCATAGGCAGGAACAGAACACCTTGTGAAGGAACCAGATTCTATGAAAGTAAAACAAATATGGAATCATTTACTCCACTCGATTTTACAGATATGAGCAAAAATTAAGCAGAATATGAGCAACACATTTACAAAGCAAATCAAAGAGCACAAGAAGTCGTAATTCAAACACAATGCGATGAAACCGACTTCTGTTAACTAAGAGATGAAAACAAATATGAACGACTTGAAATCACCAACTAAGAAAACGAGATGGAGGATAATAAACTTGCACTGCTCCAAGTGGCCTGCCAACAAACCGAGGTTGTGTTACCGGAAGTTTGTCAGTCCTCAGACTTTCTTCAATTGTCTGAGCTTGTTTGTGTGTTGTATAGGTTGAAGACAATGATTACTATGCTACCTAGATGTATAGCTCTGTTCTCTGAGCATAGCACTTCAATGTGCCTGCATATGCCTGTCATCTGCATCATCTGCTATTTTGTAGTTTGGCAAATTTCTATCAGTCTGTACTTGATAAAGAATTATTAACGCATTTCTGGTTTTGAACCTTATATCAACATGCAATATAGTAGGCTGAAGTGGGAGTAGAATCTGAAAGTGTTTTCTTTTTGTTTCTAGCGACATTTCGTGGCAACTGTATTGTAGTTTGCCAAAAAAACGCATTATGAGCGTATTTGGTCGACACGATCGGACAGCTGGACTGCAACATCCAGGTAATATAGTGATCACTGGTTGAAACGCTCTTACAGGGTCAGTGGATATGAGTAATTTAATGGTACGCACATCTTTCACCATTTCTGGTGCACTCAAATTCCCACACAGCTACACACCATGAACATTAATCTGAACAAATAAGTATCCCTTGAGGATGTATTCAAGAAACAGCAGAAAGAAAGGCGGGAAGTTTGGGGTTGTTTCGTAGTGTTCCTTGTTGCACCAATTTTCTTCTGATTTACTTTGAATATCTATGTGTATAGGTAGTGATGTTCTCGTGTGTGTGATGCATTTTTATCTTTGTCACGTCTGACCTGCACATGGTCTTTTAATCCATAGTGTACCATTTTCCCATAATCGTAGTTAATTGTAAGTATTTTGTATCTAGTGTTAAAGTATACTTTTATTCAAATGAAACTCATCCATCTTAAGCTGCTGTAAACTTATTATAGTCTGCACAACGGGTTATGGGCTAAGACCAAAGTTTCTTTTGTCACTGAAGTAGCGTTTTATTTTTTTCACAAGTCACAGTGTGTTGTATACCATGACTGAACATGGATGTGTCAGTGTGCTTTGTAAATAAATTATTTATACGATCAATTGTTGTGACTATGACATAAGGATGTTCCCTGTCTCCCGGTAGAGAATTCTTCTACAATGATGACCCTGTGTCAACCACAAAACTCATCACGTAAGTTTTTATAACAAACATCTTATTGTGCATTAACAATTCGATCATCTTTTGTTGTGAATACAGCTCTTCCAGCTCCACAGAACATTCCATCTGTGATTAAGGCAAGTGATGTGTACCAACAGTGCAATCATTGTGTGGACCACCAACCTCTCATAAAACACGAGTTTACCACCACTACAACTGAAATGCTACCAGCCAGCATGACACTTGCTATGATCTGACAATAGCAACCAACAGAAGACAACTTGCTACTAGACTTCAAACATGATTTACTTCAAATCCGCAACAGTGCGTACAAAATCGCCAAGTGGAAATTATTTCAAATTTTGATATGCTTCATGAGCCAACTGCAACACTCGTGCCATGTAACATGATCAGACATTCATCCATTTTGCATGTAGCCATACAGACAGTTGGATACTATGGTGCATCAGGTGCCATGTTTCTCACCACACCTCAATCTCAACAAACTCTCTCATAACCAAGTCTGATTTGGTCAACAGTAACTGCATCATACCACAGCCATTATCTACGTCACAGACTCAGTTCAAAAGCTAAACTGTTTCCATTTAGAGCTGAACAACCGACTTAATGGTTCACCACTGTGCAATGTGTATTTAGTTTATTAAGCATCCTTGATGATGACACCTGATTCGCCATCCACAATTGTCATTTGGTAGAACACGCAGACCTAATAGGTGAAGTCATCTTAGCGCGACCTTCCCACAACAAGTACGATGCAGCCAAGTCAGCACTGCTAAAACAGCTTTCCCTGACACCCAAGCAACACTTAAAGCAGGCTATCTATGATGAAAGGTTGAATGACAGAATACTGTCCTAGCTTTTGTGATGACTCTGATCCACACTGAACACTAACCTCATGACAGATGCTGTTCTTTGGACTCTCTGAATTTTTCAAGTCCGCCACAGCTACAACTGGCAAAGATACCACACAACTCTGAACGCCAGGGAAAACAGTGGCCCTTGTGGAGAGAATATTTGTGGTACTACAACAAAGGCACCACTAATTACAAAGACACAGTACCATCACACTATGTTACCACTCAGTTGCCTGCTCCCTCCCCTCTCCCTTACCTCCTCTTTGAACCATCCCAAGCAGAGCCGAGGATGGCTGACATGGCATCACTGCTTCAAACCCAGCTTCCAACCTGCAGGCTTTCCTTGGCGCCACTTTCACCATAGGCAACATTAATCTGACTTCCATCCTTGCTTAAATGTCATAATCCTGCTGGTACCATGCCAAGTTCAGCAACACCACATGTAACTGCTATTCTCCCCGCAGGTTCCCAAACTTCACACACATGCCACTGTAGGTGTATCAGTCCATACACAGACGTCACGTCACCAACAGCCACTGTCGGTGACTCAAGCACACATCCGCTCAACTGCACATTCTGGAAGCTGACTGTAGGTTTTCAATCTCAATTAAAGAAAGCTCTTTTTGGTGGATCTGACACAAGCTCCATACCACTGGAGAGCACATCGACATGCTACAAAATGTCAATACTATAACTTTATAAGGCTAGCAGTTCAAAGATCAATGTATATAGATTCAACATAGCACCAGTTCACATGGTGTCACAAAACTGGTAGTGAGAACTCACTTCCTCCATCACTTCCAGCTCTCACTGGAGATCCAACAAGCTTCACTTCTGCACCATGTTAGGGGATGCCACAATACAATGCTGTTCACACTGAGAACCCCATGCCTTCGTGACACAACACAGCCCACCCAGACAACAGGACAACGACTTCACATACACTGACCCACTCAAGAACTGTATCATGCTGGCAAAACAACTACTCTTGGCTCATAAATGCTACGACGACTGTCGCGCAGCTTCTGACGCACTGCACACTGAGAACGCATCTCTCCTACAATGCATCAAGAACACATCAGCTACACTTGCACTAACATACAACTGCCTCAAGGCCATCTCATGCGCCCTCTGCCCCAACAAACACAAGAAATTCTCACTCTTGCCGACCGACCATGCCCAGCTGCCCACATTTCCAGCTGCAGTGACACTGAGCACACCCAGCAACATTTCTATATCTGCATCTACATTTATACTCCGCAAGCCATCCAACGGTGTGTGGCGGAGGGCACTTTACGCGCCACTGTCATTACCTCCCTTTCCTGTTCCAGTCGCGTATGGTTCGCGGGAAGAACGACTGTCTGAAAGCCTCTGTGCGCGCTCTAATCTCTCTAATTTTACATTCGTGATCTCCTCGGGAGGTATAAGTAGGGGGAAGCAATATATTAGATACCTCATACCTGGCGAGCAAGCTACACTGCGATGCAGAGTGCCTCTCTTGCAGAGTCTGCCACTTGAGTTTCCTAAACATCTCTGTAACGCTATCACGGTTACCAAACAACCCTGTGACGAAACGCGCCGCTCTTCTTTGGATCTTCTGTATCTCTTCCGTCAACCCGATCTGGTACGGATCCCACACTGATGAGCAATACTGAAGTATAGGTCGAACGAAAGTTTTGTGAGCCACCTCCTTTGTTGATGGACTACATTTTCTAAGGACTCTCCCAATGAATCTCAACCTGGTACCAGCCTTACCAACAATTAATTTTATATGATCATTCCACTTCAAATCGTTCCGCACGCATACTCCCAGATATTTTACAGAAGTAACTGCTACCAGTGTTTATTCCGCTATCATGTAATCATACAATAAAGGATCCTTCCTTCTATATATTCGCAATACATTACATTTGTCTATGTTAAGAGTCAGTTGCCACTCCCTGCACCAAGTGCCTATCCTCTGCAGATCTTCCTGCATTTCGCTACAATTTTCTAATGCCGTAACTTCTCTGTATACTACAGCATCATCCGCGAAAAGCCGCATGGAACTTCCGACAATATCTAATAGGTCATTTATATATATTGTGAAAAGTAATGGTCCCATAACACTCCCCTGTGGCACGCCAGAGGTTACTTTAACGTCTGTAGACGTCTCTCCATTGATAACAACATTCTGTGTTCTGTTTGCTAAAAATTCTTCAATCCAGCAACACAGCTGGTCTGATATTCCGTAGGCTCTTACTTTGTTTATCAGGCGACAGTGCGGAACTGTATCGAACGCCTTCCGGGAGTCAAGGAAAATAGCATCTACCTGGGAGCCTGTATCTAATATTTTCTGGGTCTCATGAACAAATAAAGCGAGTTGGGTCTCACATGATCGCTGTTTCCGGAATCCATGTTGATTTCTACAGAGTAGATTCTGAGTTTCCAAAAACGACATGATATTCGAGCAAAAAACATGTTCTAAAATTCTACAACAGATCGACGTCAGAGATATAGGTCTATAGTTTTGAGCATCTGCTCGATGACCCTTCTTGAAGACTGGGACTACCCGTGCTCTTTTCCAATCATTTGGAACCTTCCGTTCCTCTAGAGACTTGCGGTACACGGCTGTTAGAAGGGGGGCAAGTTCTTTCGCGTACTCTATGTAGAATCGAATTGGTATCCCGTCAGGTCCAATGGACTTTCCTCTGTTGAGTGATTCCAGTTGCTTTTCTATTCCTTGGACACTTATTTCGATGTTAGCCATTTTTTCGTTTGTGCGAGGATTTAGAGAAGGAACTGCAGTGCGGTCTTCCTCTGTGAAACAGCTTTGGAAAAAAGGTGTTTAGTATTTCAGCTTTACGCGTGTCATCCTCTGTTTCAATGCCATCATCATCCCGGAGTGTCTGGATATGCTGTTTCGAGCCACTTAGTGATTTAACGTAAGACCAGAACTTCCTAGGATTTTCTGTCATGTCTGTACATAGAATTTTACTTTCGAATTCACTGAACGCTTCACGCATAGCCCTCCTTACGCTAACTTTGACATCGTTTAACTTCTGTTTGTCTGAGAGTTTTTGGCTGCGTTTAAACTTGCAGTGAAGCTCTCTTTGCTTTCGCAGTAGTTTCCTAACTTTGTTGTTGAACCACGGTGGGTTTTTCCCGTCCCTCACAGTTTTCCTCGGCACGTTCCTGTCTAAAACGCATTTTACGATTGCCTTGAACTTTTTCCATAAACACTCAACATTGTCAGTGTCGGAACAGAAATTTTCGTTTTGATCTGCTAGGTAGTCTGAAATCTGCCTTCTATTACTCTTGCGAAACAGATAAACCTTCCTCCCTTTTTTTTATATTCCTATTAACTTCCATATTCAGAGATGCTGCAACGGCCTTATGATCACTGATTCCCTGTTCTGCACTTACAGAGTCGAAAAGTTCGGGTCTGTTTGTTATCAGTAGGTCCAAGATGTTATCTCCACGAGTCGGTTCTCTGTTTAATTGCTCGAGGTAATTTTCGGATAGTGCACTCAGTATAATGTCACTCGATGCTCTGTCCCTACCACCTGTCCTAAACATCTGAGTGTCCCAGTCTATATCTGGTAAATTGAAATCTCCACCTAAGACTATAACATGCTGAGAAAATTTATGTGAAATGTATTCCAAATTTTCTCTCAGTTGTTCTGCCACTAATGCTGCTGAGTCGGGAGGTCGGTAAAAGGAGCCAATTACTAACCTAGCTCGGTTGTTGAGTGTAATCTCCACCGATAATAATTCACAGGAACTATCCACTTCTACTTCACTACAGGATAAACTACTACTAACAGCGACAAACACGCCACCACCAGTCGCATGCAATCTATCCTTTCTAAACACCGCCTGTGCCTTTGTAAAAATTTCGGCAGAATTTATCTCTGGCTTCAGCCAGCTTTCTGTACCTATAACGATTTCAGCTTCGGTGCTTTCTATCAGCGCTTGAAGTTCCGGTACTTTACCAATGCAGCTTCGACAGTTTACAATTACAATACCGATTGCTGCTTGGTCCCCGCATGTCCTGACTTTACCCCGCACCCTTTGAGGCTGTTGCCCTTTCTGTACTTGCCCGAGGCCATCTAACCTAAAAAACCGCCCAGTCCACGCCACACAACCCCTGCTACCCGTGTAGCCGCTTGCTGCGTGTAGTGAACTTCTGACCTATCCAGCGGAACTCGAAACCCCACCACCCTATGGCGCAAGTCGAGGAATCTGCAGCCCACACGGTCGCAGAAACGTCTCAGTCTCTGATTTAGACCCTCCACTCGGCTCTGTACCAAAGGTCCGCAGTCAGTCCTGTCGACGATGCTGCAGATGGTGAGCTCTGCTTAGGTTAGTTCTGCACACTCTACCTTGACATGCAGCACATTGGACATATAACTTACCTCCATCACAAAGGCACAAGTGTGTGCAATACATAATGGCAAGGTGCATCGTATCATAACAACTGCTGGGTCGCTGAACATCAAAAAGTGCACTGACTGGCCCGTGGCTAACGTAAGTGCCGCTAAGGCAGCAATTATCCAAATGGTTCAAGCAGGAATTGTTTACCCACATGACAACTCTTAGGCACTACCAGTCAAATTATAACGAAAAAAGAAGGAAATATATTAGACTCTGTGGTGATTACAGGGTGCTCAACACCCATATGGTGCATGTCACATACCCAGTACCCAATGCACAAAACTTCAAGCACTCGCTGGAAGGTACATCCATTACCCCTGACTGTAAAAACGCTTATCGACGAATTCTGATGGACAAAGACGACATCATGGAAGTTGCAATTATCATACCACTTGGCCTCTTTGAATATTGCCTCAGCAATGCCATTGCGACAAGCTTATCGTCGTTATTGGCGGCGCAGCGTTCCAGTGTATAAGACACTCAGAGCAGTAGATATTGACTTGGCTGGACAGGTTAATAATTTTTTCATGTATCATGGATTAAGGAAGGCTACTCAGACATGGCATTACTTCACTGATCAGATTCGTGTTCATTTTGATTACTGCTATGCCTGTTTAGGCGACAGCCTCTTTTTTTCGGCTATGCCTTAAAACAGTGACTGACACCAAAAACAAGTTCTCACTGCCGTAAGAGAGAGCAGTATAGTGATCAATGAGGATAAATCTTAGTTACAGAAACCAGAAGTTTCCTTTCTTGGACATTTAGTTAGTACAGCAGGAATCAGACTGACCCCACCCAGAATTATTATGAACTCTGTAGTTTCCTACAGTTTTTAACTTTTACCAGTGCCTCCTGCCACAAACAGCAGCTTTACAAGCACCTCTCGCCAATAAACTAGCAGGATCTAAAAAACACAGGGAAAGGAAGACTTAATGGACTTCAAAGATGAAAGACACGTTCAATCTCACCAAGGACTGCCTCGTCCATGTAATCATGTCAACCCATCCCATTCCACATGCGCATCTCACTGTCACTGCAGACATAAGCGACACCACCACTGCAACAGCTACTGTCCAGTGAGACACAACTCCTCCAGTTCTTCTAGTGGAGACTTACCTCCTCTCAGTCAGAGCGATCAGCATTTGACCAAGACTTCTTGATGTTTATGAAGCTGTGAGATACTTTCGAGAAGATATAGAAAGCCATCATGCTGCAGTATTTGTAGACCATAAACCACTCATCAATGCCATATGACACCCATTGAAGGATGTCAACCACTGACACTATCAGAACTTGGACCTTATTGACAAGTGTGTGATGGAAATACATCACTACAAAAAGCTGGCAATCTCACCGCTGACTACTTACCAGGAATCAACCCCATCTCCCTCCATTTTGACTAGGAGAAGCTAACCACTGACCAGCACAATGAAGTGAGCATAGCAAGACTTACGCGCAACAGCACTAGCAGACTATAAATCGAACGACATACCATCCCAGGGACTGAAACAATAATAATCTACAATGTCTTTCTAAATAGGATCCAGCCTTTGGTGCTGCTAACAATGCGATGAGAAATCTTTAACTGGCTCCATGGTCTTTCTCGTCCTGGTGTAAGGCCCATAGTCTGCCTCATAATGGAATGCTTCTTGTGGCCCATTATCAAACAGGACGGTCACAACTGGGCACAGGCGTTCATACCATGCCAACGCAGTAGTGTCGGAAGGCATTTGCAACAACTGTTAGGTTGGTTTGAAATCCCCAAAGCTCACTTCGGCCACGTGCATGTCGACCTCATTGGACCCTCCCCTGGAGTCAGTGGGATTGAAATACTTGTTGTCAATGATAGACAGAGCCTCATGGTGAGTGAAAGCGGTCCCGCTCATTGACTTCACAGCAGAGTTCATTTCCTTTTCTCAGGCACAGATAGTGCAGTTCATCACAGCAGATATCATTACTACAGACAAAGGCCACCAGTCTGAATTGGCACTCCTTGCCGCCCTGTTTAACCTCTGTGGCATCAAATGTAGCTGCACTGCAGCTTATCATCCCCAGAGTAAAGGGTTAGTCAACTGGCGGCATTGGACTCTCAAAGCAACGTTATGTGTCACATTATGATGTGAACTGAAGCACTATCTTGGGTTCTACTTGGCGTCCAAACGGTCTTCAGGGAGCATTTACAAGCATCCTTGCTGAGATACTATATGATCACCAGTTCTCCCCACTGATTTCATCCTACCTACACAAGGCCATGAGCAAATGGACTTACCTGCTCCAGTCCAGCAAGCGATAGATCACATTACATATGAACGTGTTGTGGGAGTCGCCAGCAGAACATCCATAGACGCATAGTGAAGGATAGCATTATTCTGTGGCGGCGCGCACAAGGGACAGATTGTTTATTATTTGATTGTAGATAATAGTTCTTTTGTTATTGATTCAATGTTAATATGAACTTATCGTTGCAATAAAAAAATAAAATATTATAGCCTAACTACTTCGTGAGTCTTTCTGAAGATTGTAATAAGTAGTACGTGGCTAAAGTGTCATGCTACAAGACAACACAGTCTGACCAACACTGGAGCTCCCATACACAGCTCCCTTCAAAGTACTTAGAAGAGGCACACATACATTTACATTATGATTAATGTCAAACCAACGACTCTTTCGATAAATGACTTGAATCCAAATATGGTTCTTCAAGAGAACATCCTTCGAAATGCCACAAACAGCGATGATGCCTACAAATCGCTACTCAGTGCACAGATGACGGACCTTGGCTCACCGGGCCCTGTCACAATTCGGCTCAATCTCAGCGAGTTCGCTTCAGGAGTATCACCGTCAGACTTGTTGCTAACATCTGTGCCTGACAGCTGATAACTAAAACACATTGACGTGTGAGATAGCGTGCATCCGATGTCTCAACCACATGCACAGCCTCGCCAGTGATATAGATTATGGTTCCACATCATACCACCTTTCAACAGAAGGTGTCCTCACTGTCACCTGTCCAAGAATCCTCTCATGATAATCTCTTACACCCCCACCTTAGTACAAGGGGAGCTCCACTGCAGAGGTGACCACACCACTGCCACTCCCTCTACACTCCGACAAGCCACCAGTGCCCAAATACAGGTGCACCAGGAGCCTTCTGTGCCAGCTGCTCCCCCGCCAGCTCTACAGCACCAGCTCTGCACACACATGCACACCTCCAAGAAACTGTCCAGCTGTGCCCTCCACAGCAACCAGCCACAACACAGCTGCTCACACAAACCTGTACAACCTGTACAACCAAACTATGAGGCAGTTCACATCTTCCCATCTATGCTCCACACTACAAGTGGGGCTCAATGGGGATATTGATACTGACACACATTGCGGAGAGAGGTATATCTGTGGACGTAGCAAAGGGTTCAATGCATTCTGTGCCATGATCGAGTGTGAATGTGTCACTATATTGTATTTTGTGAACAAATTATTTATTTTATCAGCCATTCTAACTACACCATTGGGCTGTTCCCCACCACCTGGTAGAGACTTCTTCTACACTATTAAGCAACATATTAATAAAGTTGAAGCATTATCACAGTCTCTTGCAGATGTTTGTGAACAAGAGGGAGATAAAGATAAGATTTAGGAGGAATTTGGCGAAATGTAGTTCCCTTGTTACAACTTGGGACTCGTGTGGCCAAAGCAGGCAGACTTTCGATAGTTTTATAGCGAGGCTACAGAAAGAAGAACAGGGTTTGTTACAAATTGAAGAAACGACAATTGCATTTGCTGCTGTTCAGGTTGATCACAAGAAGAGTGAAAGTCGCTGCTCAAAAAGCTGTTAAACCAAAAGCTCTGTAATCGACGAGAATTTTGAGGGCAATTATTGTCAGAAGAAAGCCCGAGTGCAATAAGTTTAAATCTTCAAGACAAACTCAACGAAATAAACATCAAGTTCAAAGTGCACAAAAATCGGATACTGTTTCGCTATTAATTGTGAAAATTTTTGACTTGCTGACAGTGGGGCATCAAAACTCGTGTCATCACACAAGGAATGTTTTTCAGCGCTTAAACTGCTAGGGAATTTCGTATTTCCTGTCCAGAAGGAGTGGTTCAAATGGTTCAAATGGCTCTGAGCACTATGGGACTTAACAGCTATGGTCATCAGTCCCCTAGAACTTAGAACTACTTAAATCTAACTAAGGACATGACACAACACCCAGTCATCACGAGGCAGAGAAAATCCCTGACCCCGCCGGGAATCGAACCCGGGAACCCGGGCGTGGGAAGCGAGAACGTTACCGCACGACCACGAGCTGCGGACCCAGAAGGAGTGACCAACCCGTGAAAAGAAAGGCCATATGTAGGTACCTTGGCATAAACATCGATGAAAAGCAAAACTTTCAGACATTTGTAGAAATCGTCTGCCAGAGAGGCATTAAAATCCTGAACAAAATAGCCAAATAAGTTTCCAGTTGCGACTAAAGTGCTGTAAGAACGTACCACAACGCAATCTTAATCGCTATTGTATGCTACGGGTCGAGCATTTAGGCTCATAGAGCCAAAAAGGGAAAGAAAACACATGCTCTACAGATAAGTGTCCTCCTGCGCCTGATAGGCGCACATAGAACAAAACTGACTGAGGCGCTACTGGTGATTCTAGGCTTGCTACCTCTAGACCTAGCTGTAAGAAAGAGAGATGCACAATATTGCCTCAGAAAGGTCCAATATGACGAAGTTAAGAAGAACCACACCTAATAAGGAAATAAAGGCATGCACTGATAGAGAATGGCAAGAAATCTGGGACAGGGCAGAAACAGGGATGAGAACATGCCAGTCCCATCCTAACGTAAAAGAAAGATCAGGGATGTCATACTTCTTCCGACCAAGAGAGCTACACACTACCCACTACCTGTCTGGACAGGGTCCATATCCCAAATACTTTACTGGAAACGCGACAATGCACCACAGACATGTGTGAATGTGAGCAATCAGTACCCCAGGCTACATTGTTTGGAAATGTGCGATTAGACAATACGTTACAGACCAGGACAGGAACGACTTCGATAACACAACAGTTTATAACATAATAAGGAATGAGGAACTGTGGCATAAGCTGAACTTGCTGACAGGTAAAAGACAGCTTATGAACTGCAAGTCTACATGGCCAAGAGATAACGAAGGAGGGGCCATAAACCACGAAACCTTCTGGAAGCAGAGAGAAGACGAGCCTTGGGTAGGACCGGGATAGATTTCCTCTCTCTACAGCTTGGGTGGCACAGCTGCAGAGCTCCTGTGAATCCTGAGTTACACCTCAGCATACCAGGGGCTATCTATCCAGACAAATAAGAAACCTGTCTTGATTCTGATATCATGTACAGTAGTGTAGTGTAGAGTAGATTTGTAGAGTAGCGCAGTCCAAAATTACAAATTACAAAATTTGTGATCCAGTTCTGTAGCAGAGTGCAGCAGACTAGCAGCTTGTGACTTCTGCATTCCGGATGAACGTATATCTGTGTACCAGATAGCCAGATAGAGTTTGTAGATTTTTCATATTTCAAAAATTATTTCGTTTTTCTTTTTATGTAGATATTTTGTGTAGATTTTCTCCCCTTAAACGCTATAATGCTTAATTTCACCAAAGCATTTGAAATTAGGCTAAAATATTATGTGCTATATTCGTACCAATTCAGCTGAAACATGTCGTCTGTTCTAGTATCAAGACAAAAGACTAAAAGAAAATAGCAAAATATAAAAATAAAAAATAAAATGTCCAGACTGGAGACAGTTCATCCAACTACGCTGAAGGTATTGGATCAGTCAAGTAGTAAATGGCATATGGGAACCTCGTACATCGATTCACGCAGTGTGTGTAAAACGACAACCCCAATGAGCTAATAGTTGGGTTCAGCTGCCGCTGGTAATACGATTCATCCAAATGAAGTTGCTCCAATAAGTTCTGAGCTTACAGAGAGAGGTATCATCGAATAAGTATAGGTACTGTAGTTCGAGAACTGCACAAACCAGCACACAAAACAAACTCATGTACATATGTTATGCTTAAAGGTTTGGACGATATATGGAAGGTGGCTTGTCGACATTTGGGAATATTCATGTGTGACTAACGGATTCAAATATATTTTAATGGTCGTTGATACTTATTCTAAATTTGCCTGAGCATTACCAATGAAAGCGAAAACAGTGAATGATGCCGCGTGTGTGTTTGAGGGATTGTTGCAGACGGTGACGAATCGAAGCCCTGACAACTTTCAAACAGATCACGGTGGCGAGTTTTGCAATAGATATTTCAAAACCGTGATGGGGAGGTGTGGAATACATCACTATTCGACATTCTCCCTCGTAGAGACGAGTATCGTGGCAAGTCTCGACAGATCAGTGAAAGCCCAAATGTGGATGCGATTCAACCTTCGTGGCTCACACAAATGGACCAATATCTTCCCGCAAATAATTGTACAGTATAATCGAATCAAACATCGCACAAAAAATGAGACCAATCGATGTTTTTGATTGTAGATTTCTAGATACAGTACACAATCGTATTAAAATACTATATCCACGTAAACAGCAATTTAATGAAGGTGATCTAGTACGTATTTCAAAACACAAGACAGCATTTGAGAAGTCATACATGCCAAATTGGTCAACCGAGATATTCACAGTTTCCAAAGTGTAGAGAACTAATCCCAGAACCTACCTCTTAAAGGATAGCAGTGATACTGACACTGCAGCATGCGTACACACAGAAGAGTTACAGAAGAACTCGGAACCAGATGTGTATCTTGTAGAGAGGGTCATCGGCGTCGAGAGAATAGAACGTTAGTTAAACGGCTTGGTTTTCCCGCATCACAAAACAGCTGGATCGACGCTGACGATTTGCTATATAACAGGGTGCGCAGATCACAACCACCTCAGTAGCATATCACGCGTGATAGAAGACGCGTTAGAGGAGGAGGCGGTATTCTCGCCAAACTAGCAGTCGAATTACATTCCCGGATGTAACTGCTGTGTACCTGGAACAAAACCTCAAAAAGGTTTGGCAGCGATGATAATGGGATAAAACTGCTCGGCGTAGCGTGTATGGAACACAACATCAGAGACGCAGCAAATAAAGATCGTCATACAGCCGCTTGAATTTCAGCTCATAAAACTAAGGCAACATGTGCGTGAAGGGATATTGGTATAGGTCAACGCACTGCAGCATTTGCAGTTGAAAACACTATACGTGGTGAAGTTAAGCTGAGTTTGGGTGTGAAGAAGTTCAGCCAAGTTATGAGCGCAGCACGTAGGGCGCTAAGGAAGAATATGACACCCAAAGGGTGCATGAAAAACTGCGTCCTGACACCGATATATGCAGCTAAAAGCGCTCTGAAGCAGAAAGGAGGAGAACAAGGAGATCGATTGAACCACCCAGGGTTCTACCAATACCCAAGGCGTCAGGTCGAATTATTTCCTTCCTCATTCCTGCCCTAACCGGTCTAACGGCTGTGGGTTCACTGGCTAGGGTTGCTGTGGCTATTGCCCGGATAGTAGAGAATGCACAAAACTCTCAGAAGCAACTGCAGGAGGCACGAAGACATAACTGTATGATGGAGGCAGCAGACATCGGAAAAGGGCTAAAACTGAAACCATACAAGAAAGTATAAAACCTGTGGAAAAACAGTCTAAATCACGAATGTTCTTTATTAAAATGACCGGTTTGAGCCTATACTTGGCCATCTTCATCTGATGGTTCTGTCTGAAGATGGCCTAAGTATAGGCTAAAACCGGCCAGTTTAATAAAGAACCATCGTAATCTTGTCTGTCTTTCATGGATTTTACATAAATTACAAGATCGCTGTCTCCGAAACTGTTACCAAAAATTTTGCATACAAGAAAGGACCACGCCACTTCATAAACAAAAAATGCCCTCTAGCAGTCCCATCCGACAGGGCGCTCACAAATGCAGATCTGCTTAAGTCCCTTAAGAAGAAATTGAACACTGCGAGATTCCGATGTGTTTTTATGCGGAATGCATTACCGAAGACTATGTGGAAATCGGGAGAATGTGGAATTGTGAATCTAGATGTAGCAGGGCTACTTGGAACTCAATGGGCTTTTTTTTTTCTTTTCTGAGTCATCAATCTTCTGACTGGTTTGATGCGGCCCGCCACGAAATCCTGTGCCAACCTCTTCATCTCAGAGTAGCACTTGCAACCTACGGCGTCAATTATTTGCTGGATGTATTCCAATCTCTGTCTCCTCTACAGTTTTTGCCCTCTGCAGATCCCCCTAGTACCATGCAACTGATGCCTTTACAGATGCCCTATCATCCTGTCTCTTTTTCTTGTCAGCCTTTTCCACATCTTCCTTTCCTCTTCGATTCTGCACAGAACCTCCTCATTCCTTAACCTATCAGTCCACTTTATTTTCGACATTCGTGTGTAGCACCACATCTCAAATACTTCGATTTTCTTCTGTTCCGGTTTTTCCACAGTCCATGTTTCACTACGATACATTGTTCATTGGGTAACGTAGATTTAAAAAAAAGAAATACGAACAACGTCTATTATTTCGACTCATTCGGCGACCAGCAACCTCCAGAAGAATTACAACAATACGTCACAGGCGGAAGACATGTGTTTTACAATTTTCGACGCTACCAAGACTTTAGTACATTCCTGTGTGGTCGTCTATGCATCGAGTTCCTCCTTACGGCCGCGCGGATTGTCACGATTGTGCGGCCTCTCCCACCGGAGGTTCGAGTCCTCCCTCGGGCTTGGGTGTGTGTGTTGTTCTTAGCATAAATTAGTTTAAGTAGTGCGTAAGTCTAGGGACCGATGACCTCAGCAGTTTGGTGCCTTAGGAATTTACACACATTTGAACATTTTTTCCTCCTTACGTTTACGAATGATATATAAGGACGGGCATTAAGCATCCATTCACCAGTTGATGTTTCGATGCACTGTAGTACACTCTCACGTTAGAAGAACGATCGTGTGTATTACGCGCGAATTACTTTCCACCAATTGATTCAAGCACGGGAGATTAGAGTATCGCACTAACTGAACTGGAGACATGCAAGACCATTCCAAGTGTCACAGAGGCTAACAGTAAATTGCGGTTGGAAGTTAATGGTAAAAACGAAATTGTAAAATTACACCTGTTCATACGATATTGACGATTTAATGAAGTTTTAAAATAGCCTGGAAAAGGGTTGAGCTCCATGCAAACATCAGTACGCTTAAATCTGAAATATGGACGGTGAAAGTAGCTATTGACTTTAAGCAGAAAGATTCAGTAGGCCCACTACTGGGTTTCACAACTGGACAGGTTTTCAAGACGGATCTCAGTAAACTTTACAGATCTGGTCAGACAGTGGATATTCTCCCTGTCAGTACAATCCGTGTTGGGTGTAACACTGCAGCGAACTCGTATCTCAACGATAAACTGATTTATTCAACTTACAGATTTTTCCCATCAGTAAGAACAGGGTATACACCAACGCTAATACCAACGCTATATACCTTCCAGTGATAGTTCAGACACTGGACTACTTGGAGCTGTGTATTGTGGGCCAGAATAACCAACTTGTTGACTTTCTTGGTGAGAAATCATTGTACGACTACATCTAAGACAGGATGGGAGGAAGGTATAAAACCAGCGCACCCAGTGCACAGCACAGCACTTCGCACCAGAACCACAAGGCGATAACAGGTGCGAACCACGAGTTTCTTAAACCAGTAGGCTTGAAACCTCACAATGTTGTTGTCGCTCATTATATCTCACCCAGTGGAATACGATGAGCGAGTCATACTCCAGGATTACTTCTCCTGTAAACCTTATGCTTCAACGACATTTAACAAGAAAGACGAAATTAGGATTGTCATCCAGCGCCAAGACGCTTTAACCCTTCCATGCAAGAGTTTTATATATTTGGATGGATCATTTACGAAAAGGATGGTAGTCATACCGTAGGATCAAAGCTGACACGTAATGATTTGCCATTCCTTTTGCATAAATACGATACGATGACAATGATGTTTGGTTTGTGGGGCGCTCAACTGCGCGGTCATCAGCGCCCACAAAAAGTTCCAATTTTTACACAGTCCAATTTTTTACATAGTCCAATCTAGTCACTGTCACGAATGATCATGATTATTGATGATGATGAAATGATGAGGACAACACAAACACCCAGACCCCAGGCAGAGAAAATCCCCCACCCGGCTGTGAATCGAACCCGGGACCCCGTGATCCAGTGGCAGCAATGCTAGCCACTAGACCATGAGCAGCGGACTTCCATAAATACGACATGACCTTAATGGGATAGAGACTGATCGTACATGTGATGGTGACATAGCATCAACCCTTAAAACATATGTCTCGTCGGCACCCCCGGATTTGAATGATTTAGAAAACGCAGCATGGTTCATAGACGACCCTGTGGGCAGAACATCATGAGAGTACCGCCCATTTACTGCATGAAAACCTCTAAAATGTTTATGGGATACTTTGAGGACATGCAGCGAATTATTATGTTTGCTAAACAAGAACTTATGATGGTACAGAGTGCAACAGATAGAAACTCATACCTTCAAGGAGCTCAAGAGCAGAATCAGATCATCATCAATAAAATTATAAGGAAAATTCCACACATCACTGCGGCAAACGAGAAGCGTTTGAAGCTTTTACAAGGTCTGAATACCGGTACATATCTGCCATTAACTTTCCGCTCATGGGAGGTTTTTAAGTATTCATTGCTACCGAAGGCGAGCAGACAAACGTGGCCTATTAAAACCTCCGTGCAGCTGGAAACACCGAGATTCATCATACTTTCATTTCAGACCAATAGAAGGGGGAATTTAGCAAATCATTTAGCCGTATTTGACAATTTTAGTTTATCTAATGACAGAGTCTACTTGAATTCGGAATTCTACCCGTATGACAATTTACTTCCACAGTGGGACCAGAATGTATACAGTCTAGCATTCGACATGTATGCAAGATTCTGTTCTTCTTACTATGAAGGTGTTGAAGAGGAAGGATGTCTACTCAGTCCACGAAAATTCAAGGAGCTAACACCAATCATCGTAATAGATTGTACTAAGTAGAATGAGATAATTAAATCAGGACCAGTAGATGTACGAAACGATTTTGAATCCTCATCAAATGTCCCAGACATTGCAGTGTATGCTCTAGTTCTACATAATCGTGTGATTAACTCTTGTCCACTTACTGGTGTTGTGCAGCGTGCTGTATAAATGTCCAAGTTCTGAGTCATCCCCAGAGCATTTCACAACAATAGGATACACAGAAGATACTGGTATAACAGAGACATTCTCAGCAAGTATTGCATCACTGAGACCTTTCAAGAATGTAAGTTACACCAAAACAGGGAGGAGCGCAATGTGGTTAACACGTTTCTTCCATGGACTCCACTGGGACGATCCTGGTATACCTTATGAACATATGATGACGTCACTTCGAATATTCGATCATCCTAATATTGCATCTGTTCAAGACCTGGAATTCTATGGGTGCCATGCTATGCATCTGTTCAAGAAGAAGAAGATGTGTCGAAATAGTGTTGTGTCTGCTTTTAAATTCACAGTTCTTGTTACTGTTTGAAATTTTTTATTCACAGTTCTTGGTTTTACAAATAATAGTATTGGTTGATTTTTTTTTTACTTTACGTTGCAGTACTGATTACAGCTATTGCAGAGGTACAGTTTCTCTTACACTAATACTGTTATTATTAATAGTGAAATTCCACCCAAACAGAAGACTTAACTTATACTTTGAACCGGGTGGCTCTAAAACATTTTCCACCTTAAACAACTGAAATAATTTAACAATAAAATGAAGTGGATGTCCTAAAATGTTCACCATAAACAGCTGCACTAAAATGAACTGGGTGGAACTCACATTTAAAACTAGTATGACTTGAACAGCTAGCAGTAGGTGAAACTTAAAAGGTATTCTATTTATATGTGCACTCACACAATCAAAAAGAGAGAAAATTCGGTAAAACTATTTTTTTCTCCCTTTACCACTTTTTATCTTTTTTGATGATTTTACTTCAATTCTTAAACGTATATATTTTGCGCTTTTTAACTTTTTAAAATAATTTTTATAATTTTTGTGCAGCACATGGTGCTTATATACTCATACACACATTGTAAGCCACTTATTAAGAAAAAATAAACAGAATGTATTTACACACAGACATACATTAATTACATAGGCATCCACACTTAAACGCACTCACAAGCATACACACAGGCACAAGCAATCATACATGCAGGCACACCATACAGCACATGCATACAATATTTACTCTATGATAAAAGAGCCACACTATTCGGTACACACCCTCTCTCTCTCATTACGACCATCGGAGCTCCCCACTCCCTCTCACACTTCAAGTAAACAGTACAAGTATGAGAGGGTTTCGATCCCATCATCACAAATGGCTCTTTTATCGTCATGAGGTGACAATCAAATTTTAGTTTGCAATACAGTGTATACCTCGTGACCTCGTGATCGAATGCTATTTTGCTGAAACATATTGGGAGGTTGCAACGGAGCACCGCGAACACCACCACAAGGCACTGCAAGTAGTCTTCGACCGTGAGGACACGTGATGCTGCATGTCTTACACCCTTACCCCACCTCTGGGTGGCTCCATCTGTTGTACATACATTTTGTATCTTTGACTCCCAAATTGTTATGTTCGATGTAGGAAGGGAATATGTTTTTACCCTCTAGCGAAAGCGCGGTTTTATATAATACAAATGGGTGCACAGTGTACTTTGTACACATGTGAAGAATAGGTAAAGAATAGCTGTCTTTTACGTGACTAAAACGAACATCTATGAGCAAAATCGCCGTTTAATCGTAGTTGATTAAACGACAATAAAACAAACTTACATTATATGCATTAAATCAGTGTTTAATTAAACAATAATGAAATAAACTTTCATTGTATCGCTCTGTTGCCGCATACGATTGCTACCCCAGAATAATTGACTCAGTTGAAGCATTAAACAGTGCAGTTGCATCAGATCACAGCTGCTAAATATCTCGTAGATAACTGTCTCATTGTGGTATTATGTTGCTAGCTCTGAATCTGGGTCATTTCCTTGCACCGATTGTAATTTTTTTCTCATGTAGCTTATTGTTTATTGTATATTACTGATGCTTACTTGAACATATGACAGCATGACTTAGAACTGTGTTAGCTGAAGCCGGCCGGTGTGACCGTGCGGTTAAAGGCGCTTCAGTCTGGAACCGCGTGACCGCTACGGTCGCAGGTTCGAATCCTGCCTCGGCCATGGATGTGTGTGATGCCCTTAGGTTAGTTAGGTTTAATTAGTTCTAAGTTCTAGGCGACTGATGACCTCAGAAGTTAAGTCGCATAGTGCTCAGAGCCATTTGTGTTAGCTGAAGCAATAGTGAAGGAATAGGTACAGGCTCGCAATTGCAAAACGACAGCAGAATGGAAGGAGATAATGTTATTTACGGATGGCGCACTTTACTCATAGGCGCTCCCGCTCGAGGGTTAAATGTAAATGACCTTTGTTGAGTAAATATTTATAGCTGATTGGACATGCCTTTAGCAATGAGAAGAGCCCTTATCTGGATGGAATGTGGTATGGAAGAAATTTGCTTTCCACGAAAATTAACTCACTTCAAACTGGCAAATTTCCAACATCCATTATTGTTAAAGCCCTGGCGATCAGTACAGTAGCAAAGATGTCCTAGGCTACGCCACCGATGCAATACATAGGCTTGACGGTCTGGACGCTACCAGATCGGCAAACTTTAACTCGTAGATACAGGGAGTGCGCATTTTAAACCGATATTTTATAGACGAGGTCCGTTCAAAAAATTGCGGAACTTTGTCTTCAGAATTTTCTACGCTTACCTGTTATTTATTGTGCATGGTTTCTTTCGAAATACTCTCCCCCACAATTGATACATCGCTCGGTACGCACGCCTATTGCTGGATCGCGCGAACTACCGTCTACGAATTTTCTTTTATCTCGTCTATCGTTGCAAATCTTCGTTCTTTGAACGGGGTTTTCAATTTTGGAAATAAAAATGCCCGTAGGACCAGGTCTCGACAGTACGGAGGAGGAGGCGGCACAGTGATTTCGTTTTTTTGTGCAATATTCACACACCAACAGGGACGGATGTACGGGTGCATTATCGTGATGAAAGGGCCATGAATCGCCTCGCCACATTTCAGGCCGTTTCCTTCTCACATTTTTTCGCAAGCGTCGCAACACGCCCCGATAGTACCATCGATTAATAGTTTGTCCCTGTGGCATGAATTAATTATGAACTAATCCTTCAAAGTAAACGAAAAGGACCAGCATGGCTTTGACTTTTGACTTGACATGACGAGCTTTTTTTGATCTTGGAGAACCTTTCCCGACTCACTGTGAAGATTGAACCTTGGTCTCAACATCGTAACCACTGACCAACATCCCGTCATCAGTTATGTTCTCTTAAGGAAAATCTAGTTCGCATTTGCGCGATCCGAAAGCTCTTCACAAAATTACGAGGCGGAGGTCATTCTGGTCTTGACTCATGAGCCGAGGGGCGAATTTGGTAGCAACACGATGCATTTCAACATGTTGTGTCAGGATTTCATGACCTGGCCCAACTGAAATGTTAAATTCTTTTGCAGTTTCTCGGACAGTCAGTTCGAATGGTACGCACAATTTTGCTGTCGTTCCTGACATGAGCATTGTCGGTAGACGAGAGTCTTTTTATCTTCGATCTGGCATTTTTAAACCGTGTGAACCATTCGTAAAACTGAGTACGGCCTAAGCACTCATCCTTGCAGGTTTTCAGCATCATTTGTTGTGTCTCTGTAAAGTTTTTGTTGAGTCTCCCGTAAATTGTAGCGCAGACACATTGTTCCTCTAACTCTGCCGTATAGAAATTCGCAAAGTGCGCTACACAACGTTCTAGTCAGTAAAGCACTGAACAATAACTAACAGACATACAAAAATGAAACTTGGCGGCAGTTACAAATTAAACACAGGCGTGTTCAGAGATGCCAACAGCATTTCGCTCCAAAACACCATCGGCGCGAAATTACGAATGTTCCAGAATTTTTTCAACAGACCTCATACGTCGATATAGGTGGAAAAATAAGGTGGACCCCTAGAATTTTTGAGCTGCTTAGGTATGGCGGAGACAGTGGCACTGCAAAAGAAAGACAAAACGAGACAGTGTTAGTAACAGAGGAGACAGTGTCAGTGGGATACACTGTAAATCATTAGGAGAAAAAGGAATCAGTGTGACAGAGACATATATAGAGAGAGGCAGTGACAGGGAGATGATGAATATGGAAGGCTTAGCTACAAGCTACAAAGAGACACTGGTTGAAAGGATTTAGAGTTAAAAGAGCACGAATATGTTCACATGTCAAAACTTCTGATGAGGAAGGTGGATGAGGATTGAGACAGCTCAGTCACAACTTTTTTTTAAAGAGGAACATATTCGCCTTTTTTTTCTTCGACAAGAGCATTTTCCTGCAGATGAATCGGCATTAAATGTTTATTTAAACTCTCTACGTGATCTTAGTGATTTACTTAATTATTTTACTACCGCACTGAGATTTGAGTAGCCGGCCACGGTGGCCGAGAGGTTCTAGGCGCTTCAGTCCGGAACCGCGCGACTGCTGCGGTCGTAGGTTCGAATCCTGCCTCGGGCATGGATATGTGTGATGTCCTTAGGTTAGTTAGGTTTAAGTAGTTCTAAGTTCTAGGGGACTGATGACCTCAGATGTTAAATCCCATAGTGATCAGACCCATTTGAATCGGGTTTGTGGCCCAATTACTTGCCGTCACTGTTTCGATGACACACAATCTTCTTTAATTGGCTATCTACTATAATTGAAACTGGGTGTGCATTACAGAATTTTGGTGCTAATGCAGGTTTTAAACTGGCGTGCGCCATGAGATCGTTAGTATACTCTAAGCCTGGTGCGAATAGACTTGAAAACTTTACAGTGTTGGCTGGAATATCCCGTTGGATTAATTTACTTCGCCCTGTGTTATGAATCCGAAAGTTTAAAGGCATCGAGCCTGATAATATTTGTTACTCTGTTTTGATCTGCTACCAGAACGCGAATGATTTGCTTATATTTCGCTTCAGCAGTAAATAGGGTATTGATTGGAATGCCCTGTTTGCGACACGAGAATGATGGGACACCGGTAAAGTCATAAGTCATGGTAGCACTAGTGTTGATTAGAAAAGGTATTGTGTGCTTTATGATTAAATTCACTGACATTTTATGTTGGTTATTTGAACCAGGCCTGCACTGAGCTTATAGCTCGTTAATATCCGTCTTGCTATCTGAACAGCATGAGAAATAGTAAGAGACTGCTTTGCGGAAATGGCAGTTATATCGGTCTCACGGAACAAAACATCTGAGTGCAAGAAGGAAGGAAGCGTCTGTGCTGATGTGTGGGAACTGTGGACTGCCTGCGAAGTGTTTTGCTAAGCAGAAAAGTTCCTGTTTGCTGCAGTGTCGGCACGTTTGCCGTTGTTTTGAGAGCATGCTAGCGTTTAACGCACTCGTCGAACTACATGCTTTCGCAAGATCTGGAGGCTGATTCATAAGTGTATCGGCCCGTTGATGTTATACTCTCCGAGCTAATTGCAATAATTGTCCGAGGGAAGGGGCTGATAATTTCAATGCCTTGTGGCAGAGTTCTCTATCTGACGCATGTTGCACTGTTATACAGGGTGATTCAAAAAGAATACCACAACTTTAGGAATTTAAAACTCTGCAACGACAAAAGGCAGAGCTAAGCACTATCTGTCGGCGAATTAAGGGAGCTATAAAGTTTCATTTAGTTATACATTTGTTCGCTTGAGGCGCTGTTGACTAGGCGTCAGCGTCAGTTGATGCTAACAAGGGAACATCCCCATCGCACCACCCTCAGATTTAGTTATAAGTTGGCACAGTGGATAGGCCTTGAAAAACTGAACACAGATCAATCGAGAAAACAGGAAGAAGTTGTGTGGAACTATGAAAAAATAAGCAAAATATACAAACTGGGTCGTCCATGTGTAAGATAGGCAATATTAAGGGCAATGTGAGGCGAGGAGCAACGTGGTCCCGTGGTTAGCGTGAACAGCTGCGGAACGAGAGGTTTTTGGTTCAAATCTGTACTCGACTGAAAATTTTGCTTTCTTTATTTTCGCAAAGTTATGATCTGTCCGTTCGTTCATTGACGTCTCTGTTCACTGTAATAAGTTTAGTGTCTGTGTTTTGCGACCGCACCGCAAAACCGTGTGATTAGTTACGAAAGGACGTGCCTCTCCAATGGGAACCGAAAACATTTTATCGCAAGGTCATAGGTCAACCGATTCCTCCACAGGAAAACACGTCTGATATTTTGTATACGACACTGGTGACAGCATGTGCGTCACATGACAAGAATATGTTGTCGACCCACCTAACTAGTACACTTGGCGAATGGGTGAAAAGATTCTTCTACCTTGCTCGATTTAGGTTTTCTTGTGGATGTAATAATCACTCCAAAAAAAGTGATGAAAACATAAGAGTTTTTCACATAAACTGAATATAAAAAGTTAAAACTTTCGGTCGAGGGAAGATTTGAACTCTCTCGTTCTGCAGCTGTTCACACTTCCCACGGGACCACGGCGCTCCTCGTCTCATACTCCCCTTAATATTGCCTATATTACACATGGACGACCCAGTTTGTATATTTTGCTTATTTTTTCATAGTTCCACACAACTTCTTCCTGTTTTCTCGATCGATCTGTGTTCAGTTTTTCAAGGCCTATCCACTGTGCTAACTTATAACTAAATCTGAGGGGGGTGCGATGGGGATGTTCCCTTGTAAGATGGCGGCCGCTCAACAGAAAGCTTTATGTGTTATTGAGTACGGCAGAAGTGAATCGACGACAGTTATTCAGCGTGAATTTCGAACGAAGTATGGTGTTAAACCTCCTGATAGGTGGTGTATTAAACGTTGGTATAAACAGTTTACAGAGAATGGGTGTTTGTGCAAAGGGAAAAGTTCTGGACGGCCGAGAACGAGTGATGAAAATGTAGCACGCATCCAGCAAGCATTTGTTCGCAGCCCAGGAAAATCGACTCGCAGAGCTAGCAGAGAGCTGCAAATTCCACAATCAACTGTATGGAGAGTCCTACCTGAACATCAACTACCCGAGGCGATGGATCGGCCGCCAGGCAGCCCGTGACAGAGCACTTCATCACTGGCCTCCAAGAAGCCCTGATCTTACCCCCTGCGATTTTTTCTTATGGGGGTATGTTAAGGATATGGTGTTTCGGCCACCTCTCCCAGCCACCATTGATGATTTGAAACGAGAAATAACAGCAGCTATCCAAACTGTTACGCCTGATATGCTACAGAGAGTGTGGAACGAGTTGGAGTATCGGGTTGATATTGTTCGTGTGTCTGGAGGGGGCCATATTGAACATCTCTGAACTTGTTTTTCAGTGAAAAAAAACCTTTTTAAATACTCCTAGTAATGATGTATAACAGAAGGTTATATTACGAGGGTTATTCCAAAAGTAAGGTCCGATCGGTCGCGAAATGGAAACGACTATGAAAATCCGATAAAGCTTTGCACAGATGTGTTGGGTAGTGTCTCTAGTATAACCCCAGTTAGCATCACGTCGCTCTTCTCATTTCTGAGCTCGCAGTGAGTGCGTAAAGATGTCTAGAAAATAGTGTCTGCCGCCAAGTACGAGGGCCTGGTGAGAAATTTCGCCTGAAGCTATGCAGCCAACATTACATAACTGTCGTGCTGTTTCGTCTTCACGACAATTCTCAGCCGCATTCTGCAGGGGCAATGAAGATGCTCCTGCATCGTTTTCAAATGGAAATGTTAGATTACCCACAATACAGTCCGCAATTGTCTCCCCCTGAGTTTCATCTCTGGTCACATGAACCGCTGTCTTTGACGACAACATTTTGACACAGACAACGAGGTGTAGGCCAGCGTGGAGAATTGGCGGAAAGCACTGGCGGCTGCCTTCTATGATGAGGCTATTGAAAAGTTGGTACAACGCTATGACAAAAGTCTAAGTCAGAACGGCGACTACGTAGAGAAGTAGCTGAAAGGTGTAGCTAATTGGTACAAGTAAAACATTTCTGATGTTCACTGTGGTTTCAATTTGGCAATCAATCGGACCTTACTTTTGGAATAGCCCTCGTATGTTTCTTTCATTAAATACACATTTTTAAAGTTGTGGTATTCTTTTTGAATCACCCTGTATTGCGAATTAGTAAAACCGCGTATGATGAGAGAGTGACACTAACTGCACTGAAATAGGCACTTCGGACTCAAACCACAACGACCCACGATCCAGCTTTTACAGCGTTGATCTGCCTTTTTTCGTGATTGATGAAAACACAATCTAGCTGCTACGATCTGCTTGTGCTTTCGTAGGAAGCAAGAAAGGAGGTAAGATCGGGCTTAACATCCCGTCTACATCGAGGTCATTAGAGACGGAGCACAAGCCGGGATTGTGTCAAGTGTGGGGAAGGAAATCGGCTGTACCCTTTAAAAGGAACCATCCCGGCATTTTCCTGGAGCGATTTGTGAAAATCACGGAAAACTTAAATCTGGAGGGCCGGCCTGGGTTTGAACCGTCGTTCTTCCCAATGAGAGTCCAGTTGGTAACCACTGTGGGACGTTTCTCGGAGTGTGCTTTCGATAGCTTGCACAGTAAATGAAATACACTAACTGACAAAAGAAGTGAAGCACTCAAAAAGGAAGATGAAAAAGGTATGAAACTTCATGGATTGAGGGGGTATATGGTATTATTTCATAGATTAGAAAATCGAGACCAACTTACAAAGAACTTGGCTGAAGAAGCCCATTTATCAGTATGACGTTGCGCCCATATGGATGCTTGGGAATGCTGTCTTAAAAGCCGTTGTTTCACCTACTGAGGCAAGCTGGCCAAAAACAGTTGTAACTGGTCCTTGATATCGTGGATACTGGCACTGAGACGGAGATGATGTCTGAGCTGGTCCCACACATCTTCATCCAGGGACACATCTGGCGATCTTGCTGGCCACTGAGGTATCTCAGTATCACACAGACAGTTGATAGAGACACGTATCATGAGCGACGAGCAACGGTCTGCTGAAAAATGGTACAACAACACTGTCACGTGAGACGTAACACATGAGGAAGCAGGAAGCCTGTGACTTACTGTCGTGCCATCAGCGTTCATGCAGTCACTGCCAGCCGTGATCTGAAGTCATATTCAATCATTATCCATACCATAACACCGTTAAGCCTCCCCAAAATAGCGGAAGAATGGAACCTCTTCCCAGGTCGCCACCATACCTGTCGATGATGATCATCCTGGGTCTTGCTGAATTGCGATTCATTGCTGAACAAAATGTGACGCACCAGTTTGCTCTTGTTCTACAATATTACTTTTATTTTTGTTAACCGGTTTTCGGCTTACAAGGCCATTTACTTTGTTTGGAGATGTGAAAAGACATTGGAAGCTTGCATAGGAGACTACTGGGGCTAAGAATCTCAAAGTAATTACGAACCTCTCCCTTCACAGTAATCTATTCTCGAAACTGGGTGCTTATTTTTCTTACTTTTTACTATATCATCGCCTTAATTGTTCGAAATGATGCAACGACAGTCGAGTAAAATTTTTAATTGTATCTTCTACTACCTCGAAAGTCATGTCCTGCGTAATTCTGTTTCCATACTGCTTTCTCTTTCCAAACTGTAAATCTCTGCTGGCCGCCGTGACAGAGCGGTTCTGCGCGCTTCAGTCCGGAACTGCGCGCCTGCTACGGTCACAGGTTCGAATCCTGCCTCGGGCATGGATGTGTGTGATGTCCTTAAGTTAGTTAAGTTTAAGCAGTTCTAAGTCTAGGGCACTGATGACCTCAGATGTTAAGTCCCATAGTACTTAGAGTCATTTGTAAATCTCTCAGCGAACAATGCACTTTTCGTTTCGATTTCCTACTGTTTGCGATGTTAGCCATTAGTTTGAAGGTAGCCACTGGACGAATCGCATGCGTGGTGTTCTCGTACACATTAAGTACCCTGCGATCAGCAGCGAACAGCCGCCATAGAGTGAAGCTGTGTGTCGACTGAGTGTGGTTATCACATGGCGAGTACGCACAGATTTAATGCGGACGAACTCTTAAGGATCCACGCAGGATAAACTGGCCGATGCGCACTGACCATTTTTCGTCCAAAAAGCTGGATGAGTTGATTCGTTTGTTCGGAAGGGCAGACCGACGATGTTTGCCATCTATCGGCCAGTCAGCGATGACAGAATCGAGGCGCACTCCCTGCGATTTTACAGAAACTACTCTGTAAACAAATAAAAAAAAACATTTTCATGTTGCTTATAGCTTTATATGTCAGGTTCATGATGATGCGCCCATCATTTCGTTAATGGTCACAGTTGTTGTGATATTTACATCGAAGTAGCACATTACACTAAATTCGAAAGAGTTTGCAATGAAAAGTGGGGGTCGCTATGATTTTGCATTTGGTGCATATTACATAATATGTTGCTGAATACGAAATTTACTTAACACATCGACATTTTCTTTAGACTTGATTGGAGATCTATATCTGTCACCAATCTCGAGAAAATTGATCTGACGTAGCGCACTTATTTGCGACCACGCCCACCAGTGATAAGGACAGAATGAAATATCTACAACAATCCTCGTATTTCGTAAATTGTTTGAGATATGGAAATGAGATTTTGGCAAATGATTACACATAAAGAGGAGAGTGTTTTATCACATGGTCATTATGCAAAACTTCATTATCCACTGTGTGAATACACTAACTACGGACTTTTTTGATGAAGGAATGTAATTTTTTGGCGCCATCCATAGCTGGTGAAACGAGAAATACGATCGGTTTTGGAACAACATAATTGAAGATATTACACGATTATTTTACGCCAAGGATGTGCTTTTTTAATAAGCTACTGCTTATTTAAAACGGCACTTCCCCTTCGGTCCTTGGCGTTTCCCCTACAGCACCCGCCCACACCCGCACCACTACCGCTCTGCCCACGCCTGAGCACCAACAGCCACAGTGTTCTGCATTCACTGTAACCTGCGTGTTAACAGTCGTAGCAATAAAAGCTAAAAGCGCAGCAGAACTTGTGTGACTTCATTATACTCGATGATTCATCTGCCCCTACCGATGTCAGTTCATTTAATCCACAATGTTATATTTGGCCTTCGAAAACCACATGTGAGATTTTCATATACTCTCACTCACTATGCACAAAACTTTTATAACCGTATATCCACTGAGTGCAGCTGTCACATGTAGAGTCTGTTCAGAATACCGACCGGTAGGTGCACAGTCGCCAGACACTCGTTGGGACAGTGGTAGTGGCGGGTGTTCGGGGCAGGCGCTGTAGGGGAGATGTCGAGTGCTGGATGGAAAGTGTGACACTCTAAACAGAAGCCTATGCTCATATTTTTTTGTAAATATTAAGTGGAGCACCCCATGCCAACACCGGCGTGGTGACCGTTTTACTACGGTCGCAGGTTCGAATCCTGCCTCGGGCATGGATGTGTGTGATGTCCTTAGGTTAGTTAGGTTTAAGTAGTTCTAAATTCTAGGGGACTGATGACCACAGATGTTAAGTCCCATAGTGCTCAGAGCCATTTGAACCATTTTTTGTGACCGTTTAGAAAGACCTGTCATCTCTGCTTTGATTAGCCCCTAAAAAAGTTCCGCTGTAAATGTAGCGATTTATTTTCTCTTGGCTTGTTAAACATTTGCAACTTTCAGAGAAGCGTCATGAGTGGCGAATTTTGAGTACAGCCTACCCAATTCTCTTGTTGCCAAGTTAAAATTTGCTTCTTTGGCAAAACACAGCGGAGTTTGCGCAGTGACATCTCTCTAACATGTTGTGCAGACGCAGACGTGAGAAAATCTCAAAACAGTGGTTTATTAAGTGAGGGACTCAGGAAGAGTAAGGTCAGCATCTTATGAAAAAGCACATCCTTGGTACAAAATAAACATGTAATGATTTCACGTATTTTGTTCCTAGACCTGTAGCTTTTTCGTTTCACCAGCTATAGATGGCCCTTAAAATTTATATTCCTTCATTGGGAAAGTCTGTTGTTAGTGGAATAACATGGTAAATAATGAAGTTTTGTATAATAACCATACAACAAAACACTCTCGTCTTCATGCTCTATCATTTGCCAGAATCTCCTTTTAATGTCTCAAAGCTTTTATGAAGTATGTGGAATGTTGTGGATATTTCAATGCGACTTAATCGTTGGCATGGTGCGATCGCAAATGAGTGCACTATATCAGATAAATTTTCTCGATGTGAGCGTGGGGTTGATCTGAGATTCTGTTATTCTGCGCAACGGATTAATCTGGGATGTACCCTTTACCTTGTGGCTCCTGCAAGATGCGATTTTCACCCCCACACTACTACAGATCAGACAGACGCTCCTAACGTTCTAAAGAGAAATGCATGAAAAACTTTCAGCAATAAATATCTTCTGGAGTCGTCCGCTGTAAGGAAATGACATAAAAATTCACAAAATTTCTTACGTAACTAGTGGGATACTTGGGTACTGGAGTAGTGCTAGTTAGTGTAAGAAAAACATGAAACTAACGAAAGTTATTATTTATTTTGCAAAAATTCTGAAAAATCACAATGGCACTTTTAGTTATGAATTGAACAAGTTATATCCTGGTTCTTTTCGGGATGTGAAGTTACCTCTCAAGGATAGGATTCGCTAATGAAATTTCTATACAAAATTTCAGATTGTTGTTGACGCCGGCCGCTGGTGGCCGAGCGGTTCTGGCGCTACAGTCTGGAACCGCGCGACCGCTACGGTCGCAGGTTCGAATCCTGCCCCGGGCCTGGATGTGTGTGTTGTCCTTAGGTTAGTTAGGTGTAAGTAGTTCTAAGTTCTAGGGGACTTATGACCTCAGCAGTTGAGTCCCATAGTGCTCAGAGCCATTTGAACCATTGTTGTTGACTTGGGAGAATGGCTGAGAGGCGCACCTACTCAACTTGAATAATTATCCTTTAGAATGTTGCTAGGTACAGTCGAGGCTGTCGCGTGTGAAATGCAGTGAAGTGTACTGTTGTGGAGGAAATATGGGGCTTGCAATAGCTGTAGCGCACAATACCATAAGCTGCGATGACTGCTGTTTGCGCCGCTCGCTGCTGGCAAATAAGATAACTCTCGTTCTATCTGGATTGACCTTCGCCAATCAAACTCTCCCTATGCCTTGATGAAGTCAAGGATTCCTATTCGCTCCTAGTCTAACTATTGGCGTGATACACCGGTCAGATAACCAGTCCACCGTGATGCCACTCAAAAATTCGCTCGCAGGCGTTTAACTATAACTCTGTCCGTTCACACCGCACAATAAGTGTGTCGGCCAACACAGTGAACAACGCTTAATCGCAAGGACTCAATATAGAGAGTCGCACTTCGATTGGCTCTCGACAGAGGTGCTGTCCCAGTGAAGTACCGAGGAGAGACTTGTTCCTCGCTCCAAGAGCGGCAACGGAACGGCTCCTCCCCACGCCTGACGTGAAGGGGGTATATCTTTCGGTCTCTTCCATTACTCCTTCAGCTCAACACGTCAGAAATATCGTCTGCCAATCAGCATTGCTCTTCTAAAACGGGAGAATGACGTTTCGTTTAAGGTGACCAATCCAGAAATCCGTAGCATTGGCGTTTGGCGTTTGCTGTCTCCCTCTGAAAATCTCTGAAACTGCGTGCTATGTGTAAAGAATGTGTAGGCTGGCCGCTCCCACACAATGTAGTGGCATTTGCTTTTAAGCCGAACTCGGGGTCGTTCCCCCTTTCACTCGGGCACCCGCTGTCCGCTTCACGGGCGGTCACCTCGGCGTTTGGCGTTGACTTGTCCTCTGAAGGTACTGGCGTCCCGATGTGCGGTTTGCGTCTCCCGAACTAAAAGCTCCTGTGACCGTCGTGTCTGGAATGTATGTGTGTACGCCAGCCTCGAGTATTTCAACCACAGTGCGCACTTACGACTTATTAGTTATTTGCATATCGTTTACATGAATTCATACAACATTGACTTTATCTTATCGAGTTTCGGTTCGAATGAAGCGTCTTGATGTGTGGAATATGATTGTGAGGGCGGAATATGTAAGCAATGAAGGTCAGGAGACCACGACGTCTTACATCGAGACTGGTGACAAATAAGAGACCTCCGCACAAGTCTAATGAAAACTTCAACATGTTAGCTAAATTTTATACGCAGAAACATATTATGTAATATACACCAAACGGAAAAAAGTAGCGCAGTGTCTCACTTCTACGTAAATATAACAGTAACTATGACCATTAACGAAACGATGGGTGCATCATAAAGAACCTCAAATATAAAACTACAAGCAATGTAAAAATTATGTTTTTAACGAATAATTTCTGTAAAACCGTTGGGAAAAATTGCAAAGCGTGCGCGTCGATTCTGCTATCGCCGACCATCCGAAAGGTGGCAAACGCCTGTAGCCTCCTCTCGTGAACAAACGAATGAACTCGCCCAGCGCTCAGGACGAAAACTGGTCACTAGGCATCGGCCACCGTATCCTGGGCGACCTATTACCACTGGTGCTATCGCTCAAGTTGCTGCTGACACTGTTGTTCAGGTTGCTGCTGTGTCCGTTGATCTGGTGATTGTTATTGTTGCTCCTCTGGCTATTGTTACTGCAACTTCAATTGCTGGTGCCAAGTCTTTAAAAATTTGGATTTATCCCGCTGGTTGGAAGTTCGAAATTCCTCATTGCCACTGTGACAGTAGCCTACCTTCTCGCTCAAGTGCCACATACAAACAACTTACAGCACTGAACAGTGTTTTTCGCTCAGTGTAGTAATGAGAGTCTGTTCAATTTGCAAACGCAATCTAGGTTAAGAATTGTCAACAGAACAAGCACTAATTGTCCAAGTACATTCGATAAGCCAAATCACATAGGAGTAGCAGCGTTTGTCGTCGTAGAAGCAATCTAAATAGATCTCGTAGGTAGGGAGCACACAGGCTTAATACTCAGGTAACCAGACTCCCTTGGTATCCCTCTTTTATTAGGCGAACGAAGCGTCGTCTATGAAATCTTTGTCGCATTTTCGCGTGATGGCACACTTTCTTCTGGTTGAGTGACCACAGTTGCATCTCGCTGAGGCGAGGCTGTGCGTCAGAATATGTGGTTCGTGACACGCTCGCCTTACTTGGTAGTGACGCCAAATGATGTGTTCTTTGATGCGACTGCGGCTATCTGTAACTTGAGAGACGTAATATTGCTTTCGTTTCTTTTTTTTTTCATGTTATGGCAGTATGGCGTTTCCAGGCAATGACGCATTGAGATTTATCACAAGCACGTAACCTTCGTATCATTTCTTATAATTAAATGTCAGTTAACGAAGCATCAGCAGAAACAACCTTTAGCAGATCGTAACATAATGGATTATATTACGGAAACTATCTGCATTCATCGTGGTCCTATGGTTATAGACGTTAAGTTCTGATGTGGAAGGAAGTGATTTTATGTTCCGATAGATGCTAACTATTTTTTTCATCTTTGCATTTGCAACTTATTCTGCAACTGAGCTATTAATGTGATACAAGTATATTATTATGTATTTGATGTCTGCTCTTTTGGATATGTCTAAAAGAAAAGACACTATTAATGAGTCAGCAGCCGTAAATATACATGATGTAAGTGAAACACAGACATCATCCACAATTGCTCATTAAAATGAATTCACCGGTAACAAGCGAAGTCTGTACCAAACCAGGACACGAACCCAGATTTCCCACTTTATGCGAGCAGTCGTCTTAACTACTTTGGCTGTCTGGGCACACTTCCCATCCAGCCCAAATTCCCAACTTGTCGCATACTACACATGTAGCATCCACTGTCCGTTATCCTCATTGCTCGCACGTTCACCTAATTCCCACAGGAGCTACGTTGTAGTTTGCATCCACACTGAAGATATCATTAATGGCCACCAGACCATATATACTATTAGATATCCAAAAGAACAGACACTACTTATGATTCAGTGGCTGTACATATATATGACGTAAATGAAACACAGACATCAGCTGCAACTGGTCATTGAAATAAATTCGTTGGTGACAAGTGAAGATCTCTAAGGTTCCAAGAGTCAAACCCAGATTTCCCACTTTCGTGAGTGGTCAGCTTAGCTGCTTCAGCTATCCAAGTGCGCTTCCTATCCAGCTCAAATTCTCAACATGTTGCACACTATATATGTAGTGTCCACTGTCAGTTACCATCATTGCTCACAACGTCAGCTGATCCCAGCAAGAGTCCAGACATAGTGTACACCCGCACTAAAGATATCATTAACGGCCGTCAGGCCCATATATTTTATTACAAGTGTTGTAACGTGGCTAAAATTTCGCACCTTACAAGCACTCATCTACATACTTTGCTGTGATTTAAAACCGGAATTATGTATCATCTGATAGGTTGTACACTGCATATACGAATATTTAAAGAAAACTGACATTGTCACGTACACCTTGTAGATAGTTGTTAACGCTTACTGCATGAAAGGTGATGGATTGTCTTTATTATCAAAACGGCATAATGACTGATTGCCTATAGTAGCAGAGGTTGGAACGCCAGTGATAATGAAATAGCAGTCGTAACTCACGCCCTGGGTGGAAAAGCTCACACAGATGTGTTGGTCTCCTTAACACAGGAAGTAGCCCAAGATGGATGGTTGGGGCGCCTGAGGGCTGAAGCACAATACAGCGGTGGCCAGCCGGTTTGTAGTGGGGCTGGAAGGATAACTGGATAATACTTCGGACACTCTGAAAATCTTGGACAACACAGAGAGGAACGAGGAAATCACGCAGGCTGGGTTATTTCCGAGGATTTTTACTCTGAGAAGCGTACCTTGGTATGAATTCCTAATTAACAAGTATAGGTATTCTTTAAATATTCATATATACGACGTACAACCTGTCAAATAAAACCTAGTTCCGATTGAGATAAGTAATAAGAGCTCATTCGAAAATAGTTGAAGTGTTAACTCGATGAACACAAAATAGAAACACTATATGCAACTGTGTTATATTTTTTACAGCGTGCTACATATTTGTTTGGCTCTGGGCACATTATCAGTAGATCTGATGCTGCAGTCGTGCCCTCTGTCGACCACCTGTCGAATAATGAAAAGAAGTGGAGGGCTGTGGTGAGATGAGGATAAATGAAGAGTCATGGGCAATCATAGCATGAGACAGAGACCAGAGAAATCAGTTGGGATATGCCCTTACTTACCAGCAATACACTAATGCATTATGAAATTAAGGAAAAGCACACAATGATTCTTCTAATACCCAGAAGACAGAAAAATGCTTATTGTCCTTCTGTATCAACGAACATGTTACAAATTTGAGAGAGGTTAGCAGAAGGGTTTTATCAGTGGTCCACCACTAAACAGGAAAAAGGATTGTCGATTATGCCGCTGAAATTACGAAAGAAATGTAAAGTACATGATTGGCAAACAGATGAGTGGGCAACAGAGGATTGCACCTTATGGAGAAACGATTATTCCTTAAATATACTAAAACACAGTGCATACAGCTCCCTGACAGGGAACTTACGTAAAAGAAACATTCTCTCACCATTAGATGATCAAATAATCTGCTATGTCGAACAACTGAAATACTTACAAGGAGAACATGGCAAGTGTCATTACCTGACTTCCCAGAAACTTTTCTGAGTGGAAGAGTGGTCAAAATAAGCAAACATATGTCTCGCCTTATCCATAGATACTCGACCGTTTCTGAGAAAATCATGGTCAACGTTTCCGCCGGTATTTATATGCCTTTTAACATATGATAAGCTCAAGTGAAGTTGTGGCACAGTGGCTAGCGTCACAGCTACATGCTTATGTGCTTTGTGTTCCACACGTGATTATTGTTTTTATTTTATTTTTCATTCATCGACCCATGTCTGTGGAAAATTACTATATCAATGCTTTTATCAAATTATGGGATGCAAATGTGCAATATTAATTGTAAAATTACAACTTTGTTTCACAATAAGTATCATGCATTTATTATACTCGATGGAGCTATTACATGCAGCCTGCCTCGCTTTTGAATGCAAGTGCAATATTTCTACATCTGAAATAGAATAAATAGCTACAACAATGGATAGTTTTATGCAATAATCTATTGTTAGCATTCTTCTGTCAGCATTTCAGTTTATTTCATCAGTAAATTTAGGCACTTCCCTTTGCAGCCTCCAAATTGAATTGCTCAATAGAAGAAAGAATTTGAAGTTGTGGAAGCTTATGTGTACACAGGTTCGATTAAGGAAACTCGCGAAATTTTCGGAGTCAAGTGTCCAGATAGAAATCTACAAACAAAGAAAGCGTTACATAGCCTGCATAAAAACTGGGAAACCTACGTATCTGTGTAAAACGACAAAAAATACCTTCAGTTCGTACACCAGAAGTTGTTACTGACATTCACCGAAGTCTGCATGTAAATTGTGCCAATAGGTATATGTAAGTAGGAGGAACTGCCAGCAGATGTTGAAACCATATTGTGTGAAGGTTGTTCAGCAGTTACTTGAGGACGACTATCAGAAACGCATAGATCACTGCACATGGATTTTGAATAACATCAACAATAGTTTGTTAGACACTTACATGACCGGAAAGATGAAACCATGCTTCATGAGTGATGAAGCATGGTTTCATCTTTCTGATCATGTAACTTCACACAACACGAGGTACTGTGCAATAGAGAACCCTAATATTGTGTGTTAGCAACCATTCCTTGATGAAAAACTCAGGGTTTGCTGTCATGTAACAGGAATGTGCATTGTTAGACTGACATTTTTTTACAATACTGTCAACTAAGTTGCTTATATAAAGATTTTTGATACATTTTGTGCTCAACTCACTGAATATGAAAGACAATACTGCTTCTTTCAGCAATACAGAGCAATGTACCACATATCTAAGGTATCCATGGAAAAGTAAATCATGTCTGCGCTCAGGACAAACTGTCAGCAAACATTTATGGCCACCATGTTCGCCATATCTAAGAACATGTGATTTTTTCCTATAGAGACACTTAAGCAAGTTCTATGAAACAAATCCACGCACAATATAGGAAATGAAATACAAGATCAGCTAGATGGTGCCATCATTGATATCCAAACTTAATGCCAGATATATCTGAATATGCTTAGACATGCACAACTGTGTATTGATGTTGCAGGGGGTCACTTTGAAAATCTTCCACAAATGTATTTTTCACTGTATTTTTCATTGTAAATAAATGGTAAGTCTAGTTCAGCTAGTCATTTCTGTAATTCCACTGCATTTCGTTTATGCCTATATGGGCTACTTTTATCTGCAGCACCCTGTATAATATTTATGTTTATGGTCTTTTCATGAGCTGCAATCTTTTTAAATGGATATATTATTATATTTCATTCTTATATCAATTCTTATATTAAATTTTACATTCTATTCTCATATTTATTATTCAGGAAGATTTGGTCCATTCCCTTGGATGACAGTGACAGTAGAAATATTCAAAACACAGAAATTTCCAACGCCATTAACATTGCACAAAGACAAGTTTGCTGCAGCAGCATTTTTTCGTACGAATCTCACTCAGGAAGAAAATGTCGTTAACTTTGCTGAAGATTTCACGCATTGGTAATAATTTCACAGCAAACCATGCATAATGGATCATTCTTCCGGTAACTGGTGCTTGCAATTACGAATCAAGATACAATACAAGAATGTCAACAATTTCTAATAAATTTCTCATTCATTTATTTTTTGAAATTCATTCACCATATTAGTTGATGAAAAAGGAAACGTTACTTCAACAAACATTGGAAGACGTTCTTGTAGTAACCTTCTACAGATACGACGTGGTGTACAACATGATAGGGACTTTCTAGAATTTAATGTGTTTTCTACAACTTCACGGGAAAAGGTGTATGGTCAATTTTTTGTGCCGAGAACACTGTTACAGGAAGCACATATCGCGATGTGCTTGAGAACTTTCTTTTCCCACAGCTGGAGACTGATTCGAACTACTGCACTTATCAACAGAATGGGGCACAATCACACTGGCATCTGGAAGAGCGTGAATTTTTAAATCAAAGGATTACTGAACGGTGGATTGGTTGATCTGGATCAAATGATTCAAACGTATCTTCCTGGCCTCTGAGGTCACCGGACCTGACTGTGTGTGATTATTTCTTGTGGAGGTTTATCAAAGACTCTGTTTATGTGCCTCCAATACCAACAACAATGAATGAACTAAGACATTGCATAACAGCAGCTGTGGAAGCTCAAGACATACTTGCTACAGTGTTGGAACAATTTGAATACCACATTGACATATGCTGTGCATCTCAAGGAGGGCACCCTCAACACTATGAACAAGTATGAAAAAAAACATTTTTGAGTTCCCCATTCATCAAAAAACGAAATTCATTGTATATGTTTATTAGTTTCAGAAATATAGACATGCCAAATCGGATGATACTTTTTGATACACCCTTAATATAGCTACTAACTTTTGTCAAAATGAAAATGAGGGAGGTGGTACAACTATCTATGGTAAAAAGAATGTAAACTATGAACGCCTCACATAGCCTGAAAAAAGCAAAGATGAATTGCTAAATATTACTAATTCATTCCCCTTATTCCCAGCTGTTGTAATCTCAACCAGGATCACTGAAAACTCAAAATCAGCTCTCCACTAGATCTTTGTACATGTAGGTAGACCATGCTACTTGATTGAGATCATTAACACAGGATATGGTGAGCATGAAACCCAAATGATAACAGTGAATTTAAACAGCAAAAAGCAATGTCCCATAAAAACTACAGTACAAAGGCAATTTAATGTAAAAAACATAAGGGTTTTTAATTTCTTCTAAAGACTGAGAACTGGTCAAAAATGTATAAAAATTATGATAACAGTATGTTTAATTCATTTCATAAAACATTTTTTCACTATTTCAGTATTGCACCTCCAGTAAAGTCAAGGAGAATTGGAAACAAATGCACAAATTCATGAGTAACAAAAGAGATAAAAATCTCTAGCCAAAAAAGCGCTACCTGAAGAACTACATGAAACACCACGAGGTGGATGATTATTTTAGAACATACTGTAAGTCTTACTGTGCTGCCTACAAAAAAATAATTCAGCAAGCAAAAAAATTATATGATGATAAATTAATAATAGAATCTAAAAATAAAATGAAAGTTATTTGAAAAGTTGTGAAAAATGAAACTAACAGAAAGCACCACAGCGAAAACAAAAAAAAAAACATTGAAACTGAGTCTAAATGATGAGTTGACGTCAGAATCAGAAAAATCGTAAACGCTTTTAATGACTATTTCAGTACAATAGCTGAAAACCTGATAAAAAAGAACTGCCATGGGTCAGTACTTGCCACCCAGCACATGTGGAAACCATAAAAACATCAATGTTTCGCCACAAAGCCTCAAACACCGATGTGCTCACAGTTGTAAGAAGACTAAAAAATAAATACTCCAGTTGCAGTGACGATATACCAGATGTTATTGTAAAGAACTGTGGGGAATACATTGTGAAATCATTAACTGTTATAATTAATGCATCCCTTAGTAATAGACTCTTCCCTGACCCTGCTCCACAAAAAGGGATCAGAAAAAAATGTAGCTAATTACAGGCAGTAGCACAACTCAGTACATTTTCAAAAATATTTGAAAAGTTGTTTTACACCAGATTAGAACAACCAAGAGCTCTCCAGTGCGAGCTCCATTAAGCTTCTTGGTATATTGCTTGAAGAACTTCTTAAACGGAACACACATGTCAGTTATATCTCAAATAATCTGTCAACTATGTGTTATGTTAGAAGGGTACTCAGTAAATGTCACCAAATAAGTCCTTACACAAGTATATTATTCTTACTTTCACTTCATACCACAACAATAGCAGTGTATGTATCTCACTAAAACCTTAAAATCATTGCATAAAAAAGAAATTACACTGGCACTTTTTTAAAATTTGTCTAAAGCATTTTTCAATATTGACTACAACATAATCCTTCGAAAATTAGCTAATAAAGGCGTGAGAGGGACAACAAACCAATGGTTAGAATCATATCTATCAGAGTACGAAAAATTGAAACTGAATTTGAAAAAAAGAATACTAATGTTCATCAGAGTATGGTGCCGTGTATGCCAGCTAGACATGGAGTACCACAAGGCTCAGACCTGGGACTCATACTATTTCTGTTGTATATTGATGATATAAACGTGAAGCTTACATCAGGGCACACTACACTATTTGCACCTGACACATGTATTCTGGTAACAGTTACAGGCAAAGCTAATCACGATCAAATGATTAAGCTACTTACATTATTACTGATAAAATGGTTCAATAAGAACAATCTCATCACAAATGTGCCAAAACCGACCTACATAATTTTCAGCCTCTCATCTCAGGAATAAGAAATCTCCAGCTTGCTCCTAAACAACAAAGAGCTCTCCAGTGCGAGCTCCATTAAACTTCTTGGTATATGCCTTGAAGAACTTCTTAAATGGAACACACATGTCAGTTGTATCTCAAATAATCTGTCAGCTATGTGTTATGTTAGAAGGGTACTCAGTAAATGTCACCAAATAAGCCCTTACACAAGTATATTATTCTTACTTTCACTTCATACCACAGGATGCGATCATATTCTGCAGGAACTGATCTTGCAGCAGAGATATCTTTAAATTGCAAAAAAGGCAATATGTGTAATATGCAGTCTGAGATAAGACTCATGCAGGCAACATTTCAAGAAACTTGGCACTATGAGACTACAATCTGTTTACCTTTATAGTAGTATATCATTTCTTAAGATCTATCTATTGAGCAAAGACAGCCCATTAATATTAAATGAACATATTCATAGCTATGAAACAAGACAGCAGTTTGACATACATATGTTTCAGTCCAGATCAATTTGTTACCAAAAAAGTGTCCTTCATTTTGGGATACCGATGTATAATAATCTACCAGATGAAATTAAAAAAAAAAATACAGAAATATCAAGCGTTTTCGAAAATAAATTTTAAAAAATCCTTTGGAGCAAAACTTTTACACAATAAATGATTTTTTTGAAAAAGGTGATAAATGTTAACGCATTTCTTAATAATTGATCACTAAGGCCTGATTATATAACTGTCTTGTAATACTGAACAAACTTCCATGACACAATTAAAACTGTAATAATATAATTGTAAAAGTTGCTTGTAAAAAATCATGCTGAATTGTCCAATATCATATATGCAAATTGTGCAATACATTGTTTACTTTGTAACCTCCCCACAAAATTCATTTACATTCAACCTCCCCACAAAATTCTTTTCGCATTTAATGTAAGCTCAAAACAGAAATATTGCTAAACTTCTCAACAGTAAAAATTATAATTATGTCGTTCACATTCAGTGCCCTACCCCATGAATAAGCTCAAAACAGAAATATTGCTAAACTTCTCAACAGTAAAAATTACAATTATGTCGTTCACATTCAGTGCCCTACCCCATGAACCATGGACCTTGCCGTTGGTGGGGAGGCTTGCGTGCCTCAGCGATACAGATAGCCGTACCGTAGGTGCAACCACAACGGAGGGGTATCTGTTAAGAGGCCAGACAAACGTGTGGTTCCTGAAGAGGGGCAGCAGCCTTTTCAGTAGTTGCAAGGGCAACAGTCTGGATGATTGACTGATCTGGCCTTGTAACAATAACCAAAACGGCCTTGCTGTGCTGGTACTGCGAACGGCTGAAAGCAAGGGGAAACTACAGCCGTAATTTTTCCCGAGGGCATGCAGCTTTACTGTATGATTACATGATGATGGCGTCCTCTTGGGTAAAATATTCCGGAGGTAAAATAGTCCCCCATTCGGATCTCCGGGCGGGGACTACTCAAGAGGATGTCCTTATCAGGAGAAAGAAAACTGGCGTTCTACGGATCGGAGCGTGGAATGTCAGATCCCTTAATCGGGCAGGTAGGTTAGAAAATTTAAAAAGGGAAATGGATAGGTTGAAGTTAGATATAGTGGGAATTAGTGAAGTTCGGTGGCAGGAGGAACAAGACTTCTGGTCAGGTGACTACAGGGTTATAAACACAAAATCAAATAGGGGTAATGTAGGAGTAGGTTTAATAATGAATAGGAAAATAGGAATGCGGGTAAGCAACTACAAACAGCATAGTGAACGCATTATTGTGGCCAAGATAGATACGAAGCCCACGCCTACTACAGTAGTACAAGTTTATATGCCAACTAGCTCTGCAGATGACGAAGAAATTGAAGAAATGTATGATGAAATAAAAGAAATTATTCAGATTGTGAAGGGAGACGAAAATTTAATAGTCATGGGTGACTGGAATTCGAGTGTAGGAAAAGGGAGAGAAGGAAACATAGTAGGTGAATATGGATTGGGGGACAGAAATGAAAGAGGAAGCCGCCTGGTCGAATTTTGCACAGAGCACAACATAATCATAACTAACACTTGGTTTAAGAATCATGAAAGAAGGTTGTATACATGGAAGAACCCTGGAGATACTAAAAGGTATCAGATTGATTATATAATGGTAAGACAGAGATTTAGGAACCAGGTTTTAAATTGTAAGACATTTCCAGGGGCAGATGTGGACTCTGACCACAATCTATTGGTTATGACCTGTAGATTGAAACTGAAGAAACTGCAAAAAGGTGGGAATTTAAAGAGATGGGACCTGGATAAACTAAAAGAACCAGAGGTTGTACAGAGATTCAGGGAGAGCATAAGGGAGCAATTGACAGAAATGGGGGAAATAAATACAGTAGAAGAAGAATGGGTAGCTTTGAGGGATGAAGTAGTGAAGGCAGCAGAGGATCAAGTAGGTAAAAAGACGAGGGCTAGTAGAAATCCTTGGGTAACAGAAGAAATATTGAATTTAATTGATGAAAGGAGAAAATATAAAAATGCAGTAAGTGAAACAGGCAAAAAGGAATACAAACGTCTCAAAAATGAGATCGTCAGGAAGTGCAAAATGGCTAAGCAGGGATGGCTAGAGGACAAATGTAAGGATGTAGAGGCCTATCTCACTAGGGGTAAGATAGATACCGCCTACAGGAAAATTAAAGAGACCTTTGGAGATAAGAGAACGACTTGTATGAATATCAAGAGCTCAGATGGAAACCCAGTTCTAAGCAAAGAAGGGAAAGCAGAAAGGTGGAAGGAGTATATAGAGGGTCTATACAAGGGCGATGTACTTGAGGACAATATTATGGAAATGGAAGAGGATGTAGATGAAGATGAAATGGGAGATATGATACTGCGTGAAGAGTTTGACAGAGCACTGAAAGACCTGAGTCGAAACAAGGCCCCCGGAGTAGACAATATTCCATTGGAACTACTGACGGCCGTGGGAGAGCCAGTCCTGACAAAACTCTACCATCTGGTGAGCAAGATGTATGAAACAGGCGAAATACCCTCAGACTTCAAGAAGAATATAATAATTCCAATCCCAAAGAAAGCAGGTGTTGACAGATGTGAAAATTACCGAACTATCAGCTTAATAAGTCACAGCTGCAAAATACTAACACGAATTCTTTACAGACGAATGGAAAAACTAGTAGAAGCCAACCTCGGGGAAGATCAGTTTGGATTCTGTAGAAACACTGGAACACGTGAGGCAATACTGACCTTACGACTTATCTTAGAAGAAAGATTAAGGAAAGGCAAACCTACGTTTCTAGCATTTGTAGACTTAGAGAAAGCTTTTGACAATGTTGACTGGAATACTCTCTTTCAAATTCTAAAGGTGGCAGGGGTAAAATACAGGGAGCGAAAAGCTATTTACAATTTGTACAGAAACCAGATGGCAGTTATAAGAGTCGAGGGACATGAAAGTGAAGCAGTGGTTGGGAAGGGAGTAAGACAGGGTTGTAGCCTCTCCCCGATGTTGTTCAATCTGTATATTGAGCAAGCAGTAAAGGAAACAAAAGAAAAATTCGGAGTAGGTATTAAACTACATGGAGAAGAAATAAAAACTTTGAGGTTCGCCGATGACATTGTAATTCTGTCAGAGACAGCAAAGGACTTGGAAGAGCAGTTGAATGGAATGGACAGTGTCTTGAAAGGAGGATATAAGATGAACATCAACAAAAGCAAAACAAGGATAATGGAATGTAGTCTAATTAAGTCGGGTGATGCTGAGGGAATTAGATTAGGAAATGAGGCACTTAAAGTAGTAAAGGAGTTTTGCTATTTGGGGAGCAAAATAACTGATGATGGTCGAAGTAGAGAGGATATAAAATGTAGGCTGGCAATGGCAAGGAAAGCGTTTCTGAAGAAGAGAAATTTGTTAACATCCAGTATTGATTTAAGTGTCAGGAAGTCATTTCTGAAAGTATTCGTATGGAGTGTAGCCATGTATGGAAGTGAAACATGGACGATAAATAGTTTGGACAAGAAGAGAATAGAAGCTTTCGAAATGTGGTGCTACAGAAGAATGCTGAAGATTAGATGGGTAGATCACATAACTAATGAGGAAGTATTGAATAGGATTGGGGAGAAGAGAAGTTTGTGGCACAACTTGACCAGAAGAAGGGATCGGTTGGTAGGACATGTTCTGAGGCATCAAGGGATCACCAATTTAGTACTGGAGGGCAGCGTGGAGGGTAAAAATCGTAGAGGGAGACCAAGAGATGAATACACTAAGCAGATTCAGAAGGATGTAGGTTGCAGTAGGTACTGGGAGATGAAAAAGCTTGCACAGGATAGAGTAGCATGGAGAGCTGCATCAAACCAGTCTCAGGACTGAAGACCACAACAACAACAACAACAACATTCAGTGCAACATCCCAACAAAAAAAAAATAAATTCAGTAACCTGGTAATAATACAATGTAACTAACCTCTCAATTACATTGTCACTCACTTATAATTTTTCAATAATTCACTGTGAATTCAACCTGGTAAATTTTGGACGTCAGCAAGTGCTGCGTCATGGCCCTGAAAGATCATTCTGAATAAAAAAGAGAAAAATTCTTACATCAATGAAGTCGCCGGATAAAGCATATATATCTGCTCTTAAAATAATGTTTTCTGGCACAGCCCTGTGCAATGCTGGCTGATAGATTTGTCATTTATGAAAGGAAGCAACTGATTTTTCTTTTGCAACAATCAGGATGATCATGGATGGGAGAAATTAGTAAATTCTTTAAATTGAAATGAATGGTTGTTAAAAGTTACTTTTTATGAGAAAGATTGTTATTACGAGATTTTTAAAACATTTACATGGGACTTGAGATGACATTACTACATATGCGCGTGGCTGCTTTTTACTTTATACAATAATACTCAGGCTCCGGCATCGCTGCACCGCGACCGGCCTCCCAACACGATACACCAGACCAGACCAGAGCAGACTGCAGACTAGCAACAACTTACTGCTACAGCTACACAGTTCCTACTGCAGTCAACACTGCTCTCTGGTCAGAGATTCTCTTATATCTTGCATATCGCAGGCAGCGCATGAGCACTACATCGAAATTACATCTGCTCGGACCTCTTACATAACCCTCCACTCAGGGGGGGGGCAAGAATTTGGCAGCAATGGTGACTCAATTGGATTTGCCATGAGCAACAAATTTTTCTATAATCTACTTAATTAACTATGTTTACAGTCACAGAGTATATACATATATATAAGTGCAGAACATGAAATGAAATAGAGTGCACATGCACTGAGTACAGAACATATCAAGAAATGACAAAATGTATACGCAATGAGTACAAAACATATTAACAAATGACATAAAGTGCATACACAATGAGTACAAAACATATTAACAAATGACATAAAGTGCACACGCACTGTATATATTTTTTACCATTTTACAAGAACTAGGAAAGGAAAGGGAAGGATTGCATCATGGTTGTAGCACAGTAGGTTGCACGTAGCTGCACTGAAAGTCCATATCTTTCTACAGAAGTACAACACCAAGTGAGACAATCTGAAGTTCTCTTCCCTGAAGTATTAATCAGTGTAGCCAAGACACTGAAATGTTGTATTAGTATTCAATGTTATCATTTTGGTAGTACATTAGGTACACCAAACAGTGGGACCGTAATAACATCTCCATCGTTCAAGGTGGTGGCCAGCATGATGTGTCAACACCATATTCTTGTAGAATCCATACTCTTTCACCAACGTAGAACTAGTGCAAAATCCAAATATAGTGCTCCATGATCATGAGAATGGACAGGACAAACGGATATTGCAGTAATTTCTGGTAATTAGGTCAGAAGGTGAAGGACATGTAATTTTTTTTCCTTCTTTTCTACGTAATTCGTTCGAGCAATCAATCATTCATGATAGGAAACACAGTCATAGCTTAGTCACTCAAAATGATTCTGAAATTTTACTTGTTAGAATGAAATCAGGCGATGATTCTTCTTCTCTGCAGGCTCGTGCTTTGCGGCAGTCTGCTAATCTGTACAAATAAAATGCCTCGTAATTTTGGGAGCGTTGTATAATCAGTCGGGAAACCTCATATCAAGCGGATATTTGGCTTTGATGAAGTTTAACCTTCCGAAGAAGTAATGGAGCTCTTGGATTATTAAATGCAGGTTCGTATCCAGTCTTTCGGAAGTTCCCTTCTGATTAACAACTACTCAATATATCGATAAATATCATTAATTCTCAAATTTCAAATACACACCTTTTATGTGAAGGAGCAATCTATATCTATTTCCTTTTAATCGTACAGTTTGTACCAGTTATCTTCTGTGATAAATCTCAATAATCAGATTACAGTTCATCCAAACCAAGCTCAGGCTAATCGGCATGAAGACAATCTCGGAAGCTCCCTTTCTTTTTTTTTTTAACAACCACCAGAGAGAGTACTACATAGAATACTTATGCGCTCATGGCATAGCTATTGTATGAGCTACTTTTCGCATGGATTCTGCGAGTATGAAGATAGAAAATTTGTAAACGTCATTCAATGGTAGAATTGTATCAGAATAATTCATCGAATATAAAGAGATATTACAATTGCCCCTCGCAGCGAGCAAAGTTAATGATAATACACTTTTCGAGCTAACAGAAAAAAATTTGTTGGGTTGTTTATTCTAAAGAGGAATATTTTGAATTAGTAGAATTTTACTGTAGAGAGTATGGGTAACATGTTAAGGCAATAAGTTACAGGAATACCTAAGATGTAGCTTTTAAATGTACCGGGGTATACCTGCATCCCGAGTACATAAGCAGGGAAGGTGTAGATTGGTGTAATTACGAAAAAGATCTACCTTATTTGGGAACTGGCCTTCACAGGGAAACCCTGGAAAACCCGGAAGAATAGACCCCAGCTCAGGTATTAAAGAAGATAGGAAAGCCTAAATCCAGTAGTCTTGAAATATATAGAAGCTCCATAGATTAGATCGACAGAAAAGTGCCTCATAGCCAAAAAAAATTTTACAATATTACTCAAAAAAAATTTTCAAAATTCTTCTTTCGACGATGTAGCCGGCGATCTCGTGAAGTCGATGGAACAGGAACACTGGGTACGGACACCGGGTAGGCGACGTACAGCGTTTGGTGGAGGCGGCACGGAGGACAGGCGATGGCTTATGGTACAGGATAGAAGCTGGTAATGTGCCGTAGAAACAGGAAGATGATCTCAGGAACAGATGGTCAGGGACGTGAACATGAAACAAGTTTAAAGTGGAATAAGAAAAGGTTCTGACTGAGTAAATCCCTGGAAGAGAGTGGATTCAGGCAACGAAGTCCATATTTCATCGTTGAACTCAAAATCGGAGTGGATTCTTATAGTCTTCCATCTGTACTAGACTGGAACATCCATCAGTCCTGACAATCGCGAATTTTTTTTTTTTTTTTTTTTGTAGTCCTCAATACCAAAGTTGTTTTGCATTACAACTGCTGATTGTCCAAAACATTGCCAAATAGACTGTGGGCATTTAAATTTTGTTGTAGCTCATATCAAATGTATTCCTCTCAAAAAAATTTTTAATCTAATCTTCATTTTGTTATAGTGCAGGTGGAAGTAGAGCATTGAATCTGTCCGAGGTTTGCGTTCCATTACGAAATTATGGATAAAATTTAAGTTTACACCTCATGAAAAATTTTAAACATAGGCATATGACACTGACTCCACAAAAGGAATAATTTGACAAATTTCCATTATTCTTATAATTAATTGATTTATAGATCCACTTGCAAATAAATATCATTAATGATGATGTATGTTCATTTAACAAATCATCCAATCGCAGAATCTTCTTCATCCTCTCATGAACATTTATGGAAATATATTTCAACAATTATGGCCATAATATGAAATACACAAACCGCTATTCTTAAAATGTTAGTTAAAATTCTTAAATTAATTCTCCTGGTAAAGAAGGCATAATGAAAAATCTAAAAATTATAATAATTTTCTCTCGCGCAACCAGAGAGTTTCTTCAATTGTTTGCAACAGTGACATTATCGACTGTTGCTTCATTTCAGAGCTCATTTGTTTTCTTGCGCAAACAGCGCACATCATACACACAGCGTATTTACCTACATATCCCACACTGTTCAAGTTTCACACGCAATTCTCACATAAGTGCCGTGTTTTGAGGAAATGTAGATGCACTTTCATTGTATATCTGTGGCTTCTGCTCATAGCCCACACTTACAAACACTAGTAATTAACAAATTCTTCTACCTATCTTAAAATTTTTGTGCTGAACTATCAAAGGAGTAATCTCACTGTCTCTTAACCTATCACAGGAGTAATTTCACTGTCTCTTAACCTATCACAGGAGTAATCTCACTGTCTCTTAACCTATCACAGGAGTAATCTCACTGTCTCTTAACCTCTAGACAACATAAACTTCTTGATATTTATGTACACATTTGACTCATAGTCAAATTCCACTCTAAATTCTTCTACATATTTGGTATAATCCCTTTATTCTTTTCGATTCGGGATATGCCAACAAGTATGGTACAGGATTTGGTATATTTACAGTAACATATGGTCCGGTATAAATAAGATTCAATTTCTTTATGTTCTTCATCAGTTTCGAGGAGTGGATGTGTCGCCGCAGTAAAACCTTTTCTCCAAGATGAAACGTCTGAATCCGGTGAATCCGTTTATCATATGTCAATTTCCGTTGTATTGCCTTTTTTGTTAAATTGACAAGTGCGAGTCAAATCTTTTCCTCCCATTTTAAATTGTGGTCTTCATACTTTCGCAGATGGTTTATCCAGAAGTTCTTTTCAATCTGACTAAACATAAGCTCTGTTGGAGTAAAGTTAGTTGAGGTATGTGTCAGATTATTAAATATTTGTTCAAATTCTGACAAATAATCAGCCCTTGATGTTTATTTACTGCGACAGTATGTACGCATAAATCGGTTTAATTCTCGGAAAACTCGTTCTATTGGACTACCTTGTGGATGGTAACATGATGTCAAAATTTGTCGATTACTAAGTTGTGTCAATGTTTGCTTCCATTTAAATCCAGTAAGAATTCTGGCATTATCTGTAATTATGGATTTCGGTAAACCTAAATGTGGAAGATAGTCACGTACCAATCTCACTACAACAGCTCTGGCAGGAGCACACCTTGATGGATATAGTTTTACATATTTTGTAAACACGTCAAAGAATCCAACAATGAATTTGACTCCTCCTTTTGATCGTGGGAGAGGGCCGCAGATATCACACGAAATTAACGCCCTTGGCTCTCGTGGAATAATTGAATGCAGAACATGCTTACTACCTCTATTATCCGGTTTTGCCTTTTGACAGAGTAAACAGTTTTGTATTGTGTGGTGCACTTTTCTCCGAATATTCGGAAAATAACAGTATGCTCCTATTTTATTGGCACATTTAATTACACCAAAATGTCCCCATGATAAGTGGGTAACCCAAATTAATTTTTCCTCATATTCCTTCGGGATACATACACACCACCGTGGATTGTTGTCCTCCCACGTCTGAAGAATAATACTCCATTTACTAATTTATAATGATCTAAACTAGCCCTTGAATTTTGTTGTTCCTTTAGCTGAATTATCTTCTTCCATCAAGGGTCTTTTCGTTGTAAATTTCCCATATCTCTACAAATATGTACATAATAAGTCTTGTTGATATTGTCCTGCAACAGTAATACTGGTAAATCCGAAGTATTTACTGATTCTATTTCCGGCGTTAAACCTTCTGGGGATCTTGACAGCACATCCGCAATAATATTTTCTTTGCCAGACACATGAATAATTTTAAATTGGTACTGTTGTAGTGTCATTGTCCAACGTGACAGTCTAGGATGTAATAATTTACATCTTTGCAAAAAGGTTAGTGATTGATGGTCACAATACACAATCGTTTTCGAACCATATAAATAATAGTTAAACTCCTTGAATGCTCAGATAACCGCAAGTGCTTCACGTTCTGTGGTCGTATAGGCTCTTTCACAGGGCGATAACACTCACTAGCAAATGCTATCGGACAGAATGTTGGTACCCCTTTTATTTTTCTTGTTTGGAAGAGACAAGCACCTAATCCAACATCCGATGAATCCGTGGACAGACAGAACTCACAATTCATATCAGGGTGATATAATAAGGATGCGTTAACGAGTTGGTCTTTAATGTCTCGAAAAGCTAGTTCACATTCTTCAGTCCATTGCCATGGCACATCCTTCTGTAGAAGCCAGTTTAATGCCTCAGAATTCATGGCTTGAGTCTGTATGAAACGACGGAAGAACGATGCCATACCTATAAATCCCTTCAGCTGTCTTTTATTCCGTGGTGATGGAAAATTTCGAATTGCACTTATCTTCTTCTCGGTAGGCAGGATACCTTTCGCATCTATCATATGTCCTAAGAACTTAATTTGTGGAAAAGCAAAATGAGACTTTTGTAAGTTTACTGTAATTCCGGTTTTCTTGAAAACAGCAAAAATCCTTTCAAAATATGCAAATGCTCTTCCCATGTTTTCTTGGCTATTAATAAGTCGTCAACAAACACAGTTATACGACTACGCAATTCTGGTCCAAAAACATAATCCAACGCTGAAATAAATATTCCGGCACTAATATTAAGTCCGAACGGGACAACTCTAAATTGGTAACTTCTCCCAGCATAGATAAATGCGGTATAGTTCCTAGATTCTTCATTCATTTGGACCTTCCAGTACGAACTTCTCAAATCAACACTAGTTAAGTATGAAACATCCTGGAAATTTTGAATTAATTCATCTATATTTTCCGGATGAGTTCTTACAGGCACTATTATTTTATTAATCTCTCTCGCATCCAGAACTAATCTTACGTTGCCTCCAGGTTTTGGAACGACTAAGAGCGGAGAACAATATGGACTAGTTGATGGCTCAATCAAGTTCCATTCTAACATTCATTTATCTCCTTTTGAACGGATTGTTTTAAACGCCAGGGGATCGGATAGTGCGTGTAACAGTAAGTCTGATTTGGCTTCACTTGTAGGTGACAAATATACCCTTTAATAATTCCTGGTTTCTCATCAAAAATCTCTTCATATGCCCCTAATAAATAATGAAGCTGCTGCCTTTGTTCTCTGGTAAGCTGATTTGATTCACTAGCTTTTATCATTGTTGTTTGGTTAAAGTCCTCTTGTTGTATCAAATCCTTTGAAAGCTCCTTCCAACGACCGTTTGTAGTGTCAATTAATCGAATTATGGCACCGCGATAATATTTCTCATGCACAGTTTCCTTTCTATTTAAATCCAGTGCTATCTCTTCTCCATTTAATCTAAATTTAACTATTCCTTCCAAAAAATCAATCTGACACTAGTACTCCTGCATACTCCCAATACCAAGAATACAGTCCACTAATAACTTCTCCACTACAAGGAACGTGCATTTTATTGCTACATTTCCCATTTTCATCTCTAATTGTGTTTGTATTTTGACATTGGGAGAGCGTGCTCCAACAGCTCCGATGATTTTGCAGTTCTCTACTGGCAAAATTGGTACCTTCTTCTTCCTAATAAATCTCCGAAAAAGAGCGCCTGAGATGACATTGGCGGAAGCGGCGGTGTCCAATATCACATTCGTTGGAACTTCCTCCATTTCAACAAATACTTCCGATACCGGAAGACTCGATCTGGCATTATGACACGTTATTAAATCCTTTGTTAACTCTTCAGTCAACAGCTCACCATCATTATATCTTAACAATTGTAATTTTACTGTTTCGCCCCTAACAGATCCCCTGACCGCTCCTCTGGGGCACGATGCGGTCATTATTAGTTTGACTGATTGTTAGTTCGATTGGTATTTGTCTCTTCAGCTACTTCAGTGATTATCGGTTGTTGTGGTGAATTCTGTCTATGTAGTCTTGCTTGATTCATGTAATTATTGTTGTTGTTCTGCTGGTGTTGGTAGAACTGTCCTGTGTTGCCATACATTGGATTATATCGATTAAAATTCCTACTGTTTCTAAAATAGCCCCTCGCTGCACCATTACTAAAGTTTCCATTATGGTAATAATTATTGTCTGCATTTTGTCCATTGCTAAGTCTCCTCGGAGAGTGTAGTTGGTTATGATTATTGTTACTGCTACCATTACTGCCATTCCCATTCGAGTTGCGGTTTGGATTCGCTTCTATTGCTCTTCTTTGATACGACATTTCTCTTGCCCTTTTATTGTCCTCCTCAATTATATCAATATGATCAAGCGTAGTCATAAATGAGTCTATATCCTTATCATTTATATATATCAGCTGATTCCTTATACTGGTGGGTAGTCTGGACTTGAGTATTCTAAGTATATCCGGCAAAGGAATCGGTACATCCCAATACAAAGATTTATTAATGTATTTCTCAAAATATCTCTTTAGAGATCCTCTAGAAAATGAGAAAGGCTCAGGATATAATACTTCCTGCCTAAGTCTTTCTTGTACTCCAGCAGACCAATATTTTGCTAGAAAAGCCTGCTCAAATTCTTTGTAACATTTACAAGAAGATATTTGTTCGGATGCCCACAATGCTCCTGTTCCTTGTATATATCCCGATACAAAACTAATCTTTTGCCATTCTGTCCAAGATTGTGGAAATAGATCTCTGAAACTTCGAATAAAGACTACAGGATGAACATTCCTTTTGTCAGGGTTAAAGATTTGAAATTGTCTCTGTTTAATCATCTTTTCCTCAACGGTACTACGATTCCAAAAATCATCCTGTTCGTACTCTTCCCTGTGGCTATCCGTTATATCGAATCTAACTTGTGACGTTCCAGTTCTGTCTACATCGGATCTTGACGTGGACGGAATGTCACGCACAGATTGAGAGCTTTGTTTCCTACTTCTCGGTGTTTCTAAATCCGCCTGCGAGAGAATTAGTGATCTTTCGATATTTTCTTTCCAACGCGAGAATTCTTCGCCAAGTTGTTCTCGAACTTCCTTTAACCCTTTGATGAAAAAATTCTCCTTGGAACTCTCCGAAATTGACTGTAAAGCTACTTTCACAGTTTCTTCTATCGTTTCCGAAGGAAAATTTTGCCGCTCTAATGTCATTTCTGAAAACTTTCCCGCAAGTACATTCATTTTATGTTCCACTGTCGTCTGTTTCTCCTTCACTTCGTCAAACTGCTTCTTTAGATTATCTTGGGATTCTATAATTTCTGGTATCATAGCCACGGAACACTGTATGTTCTCTTGAGCTTGTATTACTTGAGGAAACAGTTCTACTTGTTTTTGTATCGTGTCAATTTTGACGGATACATATTCGGTTAGTTCCGCTTTTAATTTTCTATTGTTTTCTTGGCATTGTTGGCGGACCTGCTCAATTTGAGCAATAAGATTCCGTTCGGTCCTTTCTGCCTGTTCTTTTATTTCCTGTGTCTGGGTATTTAATCTGTGATCTAATTCGGTAAAGGTTGCTCTTAATTGATTTTGTAATTCTGTTTGATTTTCGGCTAATTGATTTTGGAGTTCATTTTGTATAACAGATAAGTCTCGTTTTACCACCGCTTGGCCTTCGGCTAATAGAGACAACTGTTGCATAATATCAACTAATGTGTCAACAACCCTCTGATCAGCTGTTGTATGAATGTTTTCTGAACCAGCGGGATTATTTATATTGCTACCACTAGCCAAAACAGTCTCAGAATTGCTATCCGTGGCCTCTGCTCCTGCGCAAACAGCTGAAGTCTGTTGCACGTCTCGTTGCTGATTCAATGACATTTTAAATGCCGCTCTAGTCAATACCATTAAATAACTGTCAATATCAGGTTCTAGTCACTAAATACAGTTTCAAATTTACTGTCGTAGACACACTTAACTTTCAAATTACTTCACAGATGGCATAAAGTTCAATGTGCAGATACGAAAATCACACAATATACAGTTCTACAATCTAACTACTATCTGGAAAAAAGTTCTTTCTAAATTGATTTCAAACTATTTTAACTACGGGATAAAAAAATTAGATTTCTCTGTCCTTGTTCTGTAGTCTCGGTGTTGTCCAATAGTTGAAATCGTTTCTTGGTATCAGCAATCTTTTACTATGGGCACCGAATCTCTCTTCAGATTAGTTACCTCTCGTTCTCGTTGGTTTTCATGAAACAAAAAATACATATATTATATAACAATCCAAGAGAGTCCTGTCACACTGTCGCCACTGTAATTTTTTCCCTTCTTTTCTAAGTGATTCTGTAGCTCTCAATTCGTTCGAGCAATCAATCATTCATGATAGGAAACATAGTCATAGCTCAGTCACTCCAAATGATTCTGAAATTTTACTTGTTAGAATGAAATCAGGTGATGATTCTTCTTCTCTGCAGGCTCGTGCTTTGCGGCAGTCTGCTAATCTGTACAAATAAAATGCCTCGTAATTTTGGGAGCGTTGTATAATCAGTCGGGAAACCTCATATCAAGCGGATATTTGGCTTTGATGAAGTTTAACCTTCCGAAGAAGTAATGGAGCTCTTGGATTATTAAATGCAGGTTCGTATCCAGTCTTTCGGAAGTTCCCTTCTGATTAACAACTACGCAGTATATCGATAAATATCATTAATTCTCAAATTTCAAATACACACCTTTTATGTCAAGGAGCAATCTATGTATATTTCCTTTTAATCGTACAGTTCGTTCAGTTATCTTCTGTGATAAATCTCAATAATCAGATTACAGTTCATCCAAACCAAGCTCAGGCTAATCGGCACGAAGACAATCTCGGAAGCTCCCTTTTTTTTTTAACAACCACCAGAGAGAGTACTACATAGAATACTTATGCACTCATGGCATAGCTATTGTATGAGCTACTTTTCGCATGGATTCTGCGAGTATGAAGATAGAATATTTGTAAACGTCATTCAAGGGTAGAATTGTATCAGAATAATTCATCGAATATAAAGAGATATTACAGACATTAAGTCTTATGCTAGTCATCATTGAGAATTACACTAGTCTATCAACCGATTTGAGTAATTGTTGGCACTCATTGCCTAGTTACTAAACACTTCTGTACTATGTATGGAGTATTACAGAACATTATTCATAAGTCATCTGATTACAGTAAACATTGGCACTCATTGGCCAGTTACAAACCAATTTTATGCATTATTCAGAAGTGATCATTCAAAACAAGAGTTAATTAATGGCATAGCATTTACATAATTCATCTAATTATAGTAATCATTGGCACTCATTGGCCAGTTACAAACCATTTTTCTGCATTGTTCAGAAGTCATCATTCAAAACAAGACTTAATTAATGGCATAACATTTACATAATTCATCTAATTATAGTAATCATTGGCACTCATTGGCCAGTTACAAATCATTTTTATGCATAATTCAGAAGTCATCATTCAAAATAAGAGTTAATGAGTGTAGCATCAAGCTACTGGTATTCATACATGATATCATGTAAGTGACATAAGACAAATTTAAAATATAAGAAACAGTGGCATTCATTGGCCAGTTACTAAACATATAGTTTTATAAAACATTATTCAGTATTATTGAGAAGTCATCATTCAAAATGAGAGTTAATTATTGGCATAGCATTTATAGAGTATAACAAAAATATTATTTACAGAAATTATTGGCATAGCATTTCTGCATTATTACAAAATATCATTCAGTATTACTCAGAACTCATCATTCAAGTGACATAGGACATATTTAAAATCTAACACACTGTAACTATTACTCAAGGTCTGTGGTCCAATAATACATAGATATAATGGATTCAATACATCTGAGAAATTTGCATTATATTTAGAACTAGAAATGCATCTTAAACTAGTAGCATTATTTTCTTGTATACTGGTAATAGCTGGGACTGGTAATTTTTTTAGTGCTAGCAATGCATTGCATTGGGATCGATAATTAATTGCTTGGGCATGAAAATATTTGCTTTTGACTTATTACTGCAAATAAGGATTCGACTATTTGTACTGTTCTGTTATTTCGTCCTGACGTATTACGTTCGGGATGATACCTACTGTCTGGTTCATTCATGATAATTTGTTGTTGCGGATGATTCTGCTGCTGGTAAGACCTACTGTTATTAAATGTACACTGAAAATTGTGCTCATTACTTTTACGTCTGTCATGAGAGTCATTGCTATATGGCGCATTGCGATAAAAATTGAAATGATGTGTCTTCTGTACGTACTCCTTGTTGCTGTGCGTTACCATTTGGTGGAGCCGACGCTATATGTGTAGGCGGCGAAACATTAAAGCCTGGTTGACCTTGCACATTACATTGTTGGTTAGGTATGCTAACCGGTTGGTTTTGTTGCTGTTGTTGGGAGAAACCTCTATTGTTACCAAAATTTGTTTCCTGTTGCTGATAATCTTGTCAACACTGATAATTAAAATTTTGTCACTTATTAAAATTACGCTGGTAGTTCTGGAGTGTCTAATGAAAATTGTCACTTTCGGTAAAATTTGTCGTATCAGGTTTCTTTACTAATTCCTAATTATAGACAGATCGATAGTTGAAGAGCTGTTTTGATAGATATAAAGGATAGTAAAAGAGAAGGCAGCAGTGCAGAAAACTATAGATGAAATAGCACTACTACGGCTCGGGGCCCTGTGCACGCTACGGCACATATTCATCGAACTGTAATGAATCCCCTGAGGTCACTTACGCGCTGCAAATAAATTTTAGTTTCTACATTACAGGCAATGCCGGTGAAAATTAAAAAACAAATTGTCGTATCCAGTCCAATTCTAGTTTCTGCATTACAGGCCAAGCCGGAGAAAATACAAAAGCAAATTGTCGTTTCCAGTCCAAAGCGTTGCTCTGTGTTCTGTCATTATTAAGTACCTTAAATTTTTTCACTGATAGAAAGTGCTTGTAATCAAAATTATCGTCTCTGTATGTCTGAACAGGTTCAGGATTGTATGATAATCTATTTGTTTGTGACTGTTCGGAATCTAACTCACGTACTCTCTGTAAATTACTTAAATTACACTGGCTGTGTGAGTCTGACAAATGTTCGGAGAGTGGCGTATGCTGTGATGTGTTAAGGGCTGAAATATTTTTCATCTCCGTCAATTCGTGCTGTAAAGATGACAATTTTCTACGTAATGTATTATTGGACGAACCTATCTCACTGATCGTCTGCTGTAAATTTTGGAATTCGGCTGTTTGATTAAGCGAAACTGCTGACGTATCATCTGATTTGGTGTCATTGTTATTTTAGATAACATCAATATGACTGGCCAATTCATCATATTTTTCAGTCAGTGCTTTTACTTGATCATCTTTTTTAGTATCACAAGCATGTATTTTACGTGTGGTTTTGTTCAATTTTTTAATGTCTGCTTTGATGGCATCGGGATCCTGTAGCAATTCCAACTTTTCAAGTCTGTTGGTCATTGTCTGAAAGTCTAATGTGTGTGTGTGTGTGTGTGTGTGTGTGTGTGTGTGTGTGTGTTTTTGTTTTAAGATCGGAGATTTCATCATGCAATTCGGTGTTCAACTGTTTGATTTCGTCTGATACTGTAGCAACATTGCTGTCTACCTATGTTTTTGCTTTCGTAAACAATTTACGCTTATCTTCCTGTCTTTGTGCAGTAATTGTTTCCATGACATGTTGCTTTACTTGATTCTGTTCCTGTATAAATTTACTGTAACGCGTTTCACTGTTTTGTAGATGGTGATTAAAACGTTCGTCAATTTGGCTGTTCTGTTGGTCAAATTTCGCGTCTACTCTCGCATCCAGTGTGCGTGAAAGTTCTGCTGACATTAATGTAAACTCGTCCCGAAACTGAGTTGTGTTTTCAGAGCATTGTTTTGCGACTGCACTAATTTCATCTCTAAGTAATTTAGATGTGGCTGCATGTGTATTACTTAATTCTTGTGCCACAGATCTAATTTCTTCACTACTGTTCCTAGCACAAGCCTTAATTTCCTCACGTAATTGTTCTTTAATATCATGACACTGCGCGGCAATGGCTGTAATCTGTTCACTAAGTTGTTTGGAATTGTTATCTTGCTTATCATTCGACTGTTTGAGTTTTTCATTAAGGTTGTCTTGTTTTTCATTAAGGTTGTCGTATTTTTCATTCAATAGTTTAAGATTTTCATTAAGTTGTTTGAAGTTGTTGTCTTGTCTTTCATTCTGTTGTAGCAATACTGCCATAACTTGATCCAAGCCAAAATTAGCGACTCTATTTTCTATGCTGTGTAATGGTGTATGTGCATTTGTCACGTTTTGTGTAATCATTTGGTCATTTTCTGATTCTTGAAAAGGTTGTCCAATTGGATGTGCACTGTTAGTCACTACCTCGGAATCAAATAAATCTGACGTACTTTCAGTACATTGTCCACCTACGTTAGAAACAATTATCTGTTTGCTACGTAAATTTTGAAAATTAGGTGTGTCAAACTGGGCAGCGTTCATTGTAATGGGATGTGCCGCGTCATCAATTGTCGTTGAATTAACACAGGACACTATTGAATTTGTTTGCTCATCATTAGGATCAAAATCAATATTAGTGATCGGCACACACTGATTATCTGTAATTAGGGGATTATCACTATTACACTGAGTGTCGCAAGTATTATTGGTCAAATTATTCGAGTCGGCTATTTCACTCATTGCACATCGCGATGTACTGTTAACAGTTTTTCGTGGCATTTTTCACAAATCAAAATTAAGCACAAAAATGAAACAAAGACGAAGCAAAAATAGAACAAACACAATTACAACAAAGAGCAATAAATTGCCGATTACCTGTGAAAGAAAGAGTGGCAAATTAGTAAATGCGTTGCGCCAGATGCAAACTACATTTAAGTAAATAAGAGCAGATATATGACTACTTCTCAGAAATTCACTAAAAAAATACGATCCTGGCAGGGTCGCCAAGTGTAATCTCCCCACAAAATTCGTTCACATTTAACCTCCCCACAAAATTCTTTTCTCATTTAATGTAAGCTCAAAACAGAAATATTGCTAAACTTCTCAACAGTAAAAATTATAATTATGTCGTTCACATTCAGTGTAACGTCCCAACAAAAAAAATAAATTCAATAACCTGGTAATAATACAATGTAACTAACCTCTCAATTAAATTGTCACTCACTTATAATTTTTCAATAATTCACTGTGAATTTAACCTGTTAAATTTTGGACGTCAGCAGTGCTGCGTCATGGCCTTGAAAGATAATTCTGAATAAAAAAGAGAAAAATTCTTACATCAATGAAGTCGCCAGATAAAGCAGATATATCTGCTCCTAAAATAATGTTTTCTGGCACAGCCCTGTGCAATGCTGGCTGATAGATTTGTCATTTATGAAAGGAAACAACTGATTTTTCTTTTGCAACAGTCGAGATGATCATGGATGGGAGAAATTAGTAAATTACTACATATGCATGAGGCTGCTTTTTACCTTATACAATAATACTCAGGCTCCGGCATCACTGCACCGTGGCCGGCCACCCAACACGATACACCAGACCAGACCAGAGCAGACTGCAGACTAGCAACAACTTACTGCTACAGCTACACAGTTCCTACTGCAGTCAACACTGCTCTCTGGTCAGAGATTCTCTTATACCTTGCATATCGCAGGCAGCACATGAGCAATACATCGAAATTACATCTGCTCGGACCTCTTACAACTTAGACCAATAAAATACAATAATTATTAGAAAGACATTGTATTAAAGCTAGAGAACACATCAACATTAGGATTGGTTCTCATGAATAATGCTACTCTCCAGTTCTTAAGAAAAAAAGAACAATACTTAAATGATGATGAAGTCCCATACTCCTTGACCGAGCATAAGGGAATAATGCGGAAGACCCGCACTGCCATACTAGGCAAGGTCGTAGTGGAGGAGGTTTGCCATTGCCTTCCGCTGACCATAATGGGGTTGAATGATGATGATGAAGACGACACAACATGTAAGGTGTCAGGCAAATCCAACACCTTCCATGAAAACCCTGACATGATAGCAAATCCGGCAGTATGTCAAATAGCTCCGAATAAATCCTGACATTAAATTAACCAAAGTAATACGATCAACGAGTGAGCAAATTGAATACCAGAGACTAACACAAGAACGCCTAAATGCATGTCATACCTTCCCACTGTGAAACAGACGCAGTTCCGAGGGGAGAACCGAGAACAGAAACTGAGAGCAGAGTCTTGTAATCTGGAAGGCCCTACGATAAGGGACACCCACATCGCCTGCCCACAGCGAAGACCACCCCCCAGCCCATATTAAAAGATAGAGCCCTCCAGAAGAACAGTATAGATCTTACGATAACACTAAAAGGGCCACACCAGCTGCAAGTTTTAGCGTGAGACTATACGCATCTCTGTTACATTGCAAACGTTAAAAACATTGCCCCACCACGAAAAGTATAACGTTTCTCATTGGATAGACAGAATTTTTGTAGGCGGAGCTTAAGGTTAACATTGGGACCCTGATTGGTCAGTTGAAAACACAGCCAGATAGGTTTTCTTAAATCAACTTCGGTAAATTGTAGTAAAGAGAAGTTAGAGAGAGTTGCTTCCGAGACGGTGAGGTGTGTGGAGCTGCGCCGCCCGCCGTCCTCTGACGCTGCCTATCCAATGACAAGGTAATGAACGCACTCAATGCCACATAAGGCTTCACTCAGAACTGCAGAAGTCTCATCTGTTACACACACTTTTTGCATAATACTGAAGTTAAAATCTGAAACGCAATGATTTTTCTGTTCTATAATTATTGAGAAGCCACATCAGCCACTGTAATTTACAACAAGTATAATAAGTAATTAAGGATAATTGAGAGTCTCTGTAGACCATTTTTGATAGTTTTCTCTTTTATGAAACTTAATTTAAACCTAGATTATAGATGTGATATGGCATAGGTCATCCTTGGAAATCCATTCAGGGAATATTCGTTCACATTTTTGTTGAACGCAGTTGGCTTTTATTATCCTGTATTACAATATTTCCTTTTATCAATAGTGCAATTTATATACAATGTTTTGTGTGTAGAATAAAAATTCCAATGGTAAACTTAACTGCTTTTTCGTCGTTATTTTACCAGCTAACTAAAAATAGGAAAGCCTTGAACCCATTCCACTAAATTTAGTTAGTAATAAGATTCTTTTTACAGAGAGTGCAGTGGAGCTGACGCTGAAATCATTAAGTATTTGATTATATCATCGATAGTCTCACTGAACTCTTCTGAGCACTACATGTCATGTGTGGTCTGGCGTCTCCTTACCAGCAACAGGTCCCAGGTTCAAACTAGTCAATTCCCTAAAAAACACGCTCAGAGCGTCGTTGCGCGAAAGTGGTAGGGAGACACGACTTAGAACAAACAGACACCATGCAGAATGTTAGAAACAACACCCAGTCATCTCAAGGTGGGTGAAAATCCCTGACCCCACCGGGAATCGAACCCAGGACCTCATGCTCGGGAAGCGAGAATGCTACCGCGAGACCACGAGCTGCGGACAACAAATTTAAAATGTCTTATGTTAAATATATTATTCTTTGAAGTACAATTAATATCATAATTAAAAAATAAATCTGGAAATGAAAAGAACGAAAACTTGACTATTGGACGAACACAACTGTCAGAAAGGAACACTACAACTTTGCACTGGAAAAAGAATAAATAATTACAGCCAAGGCTTACCCATTCAACAAAAATCTGAATATGACTGGGAAATACACAATATCAGCAAATACTGTAAACACCAATGGAAAGTAGCCATACGATGGAGTAATTATAGAAAGGAAGGGCTTCAAGGATATTTACTGTACTACAAAAAATCTATTTATAAGCCTCAATTCCCATTGCGATCCATTTTAAAAAGGATGGTTACATTATATCTAAATGTCTGCACTGAAAATTGTGCACCAAACTGCAGAAATCCCGTTTTTAGTATTAAAACTGATGGAATAACTACATTAACAGCCATCAAGTTGCTAAAGTTGGAAACTTAAAATTATGTACAGAAATTTCATAATAATGTGGAGGAGTGGAGTTAGTAACAAACATCCAAGAAGACATGGAATGCTTTAACGATGCTACACTGCAGGGAATGAAAAGCAAAATTATAGCTCCTGAATGCTCTCAGCTAGAGGAAATGTGAGGAAGAGTGTAGCTACTTATTAGAGCTATACAAGGAAGAATTTACATGAAAAAATTAAGTATGTATTAGAATTCAAGAACATACCTTCTTTGTAGTTATCGATTCTCTATGGAGAAAGTATTAGATAATTTAGATGTAGATTTAAGTTATAAACTACACCAAACGAACATAAAGAAAGAATTTTTTCTGTCCATAACGCACATGCAAAAATTAGTAAATGTAATGCTTTTGATTCTGTATCACATGAGACTATTACAAAAACGCTAGAATACTATGGTATTGTAGATAAACACTAAATTTAGTTAGACCTTACTTAAGCAACAAGCAATAATTAGTCCATGTCAACAATGAGAGGTCAAACCTGATGATAATTAAGAGAGGAAGCCACAAGTCTCTGTCCTTGGGGCACTCCTTTTTATTGTCCCTGTGAATGACTTCCCAAACTATATGGCATGCAAAAATATCCTATGTAGTGATGATATGACTATAATTTCATCTGGGGAGAATATGCAGGTAGCAATAGACAAAAAACTATTTGAAAATGTAGTTACTGTTTAAAGCTAGCCAGCTCTGTATAAACAAAATAAAGACAGAGGCAAATATGTTTTAATATAAAGTCATAAAAGAAGAGAATAAATATGTCAGACTGTTGGCTTCATAACAGACGAGAGACTTTTATGTGATGAGTACATGAATTGTCAGAATGATAAATTTCCACATGTAATTTTTTAGTATATAAGCTAAGATATTCTATCAACAAAAAACATTACTGGTACTCTGTTACTATGCATTCTTTCATTCATACGTGCAGTATGGGGTACTGCTATGAGGAAATTCAATAGATACACACTGCATTTATAGATGGCAGAATAAAGCAGACAGATGTATTCAAGGATTGGGTTTTAGAAAATATTGTAAGAAACACTTCACTCACCTCAATATAATGACACTCTCAAGTCTTTGCATGTGTAACCTCTGAATATGTATCAAAGAAAATACACAGAAATTTACTCTGAGATTGAATGTACATATGCACAGTACCAGGAATAACAGCATCATGGAGATACCATATTCAAATTTGTCACTGATACATAGTAGGCACAAACACCTCAATCTGGAGATGTATAATAAACTGCTACAATCAGGAAAAATCCTCACTCTAAATAAATTTAAGGTATTATTAGAGGTATGGTCTAAAAGTATGGCATATAGTAATATGTCATACTTTTAGACCATACCTCTAGACCAGTGGAAGAAGCTTTGTGATACACCACTCTCAAAAAGGAAACATTCTGTCAACACTAAATGACCAAATAATCAGCTATTCTAAACTCTTCGAATTCTTAGGGATGAAAACATATAAAAATTTCCTGTAAAGCGTCTGATGTGTGGCGCCAGTGTTGCTGCCTACACTACAAAATTACGGTGTTAGCACTTCCCTTATTTCAGTCTATTGTGCCATAATGAGCAACTGCATTTACGAAGGATATCCTTGACACAGGGAAGGCCGCTCAGGTCAGCAGAGTCAGCTCAAGAATCATCTAGACCTTTCACATACATACTACCTTAAGAGATTTGTGATTAGCAATATGAGCTGATTCAAAAGCAAATACAGTGTTACCTTGATGAACACTAGAGAGGAACGCTATAAGCAATTATACTTTGAGCCGGATTCTACATATTGGAATGGCTGTGCAGATCATCTGCAGATCTGCTGCTGCAGCTATGTCTCAGAATGTTGGCTTATAAAATGATGAAAAATAAGTATAACAATATAAGAAACCCTAAATTATTTTTACAGAAAGGTTTGTATTCTTATGCACTACTCTACCAGAAACCCAAGTAGAATCTCTTATGCTCGAAAATTTTCGTGTGTTTTTGGCATGTGGGCGTCGCAAAGGAGATGAAACCAGGTAGCTGAAAGCATGGCATGCCCTGTTCCTTATGTACTTTACAAAGAGCCATCAAATAAAGACACCTGTCCTGACGTGCTTTGCTGCAAAGTTTATTGTTTTACCACTCGGAAAAAAGGCACACTCAGCCCCAATTTGCTAACTAGCATGACACCTGCTGGATTTGGACCATCTTTATATGTATAGCTTGTCATAAATCGTCTGGTCATGGTAAAATGACACATGTGCATTTGAAGAGCATGTCACAGAATTTCTTCAACATTCTAATAACAATCTGCAAAACGTGTTTGCTACAGACTTAATTTCCTGACAAGTAGCAATAAAACAGGGTGGTAACCCAAAGGCCTTGCAGTCTGAACTTTGCTGTGTAACACAAAATTACATACAAGAATTGCATATGGTAAGCGGAACCACAAGGACTAGAAAATTTTGAATTCCGAGTGGCACAATACAAGAAAATACCACAGCAACATATGGCAGAACATACATGCAAGAACTGAGGATTGCTATGCCTTCAGTTACCTAGCTTCGGCTACTTTTAAGGTCACACAGCTATGTACTTCCAGCTTATTTTCAAGATCACCATCCAAAAGACACATATAGATTATTGTAGATAAGAAATATTTTTCTAAAGTTGTTGATAGGGTGACAAGAAAACAAATTTTTTTGTACAAAATATTTTTTAGATATTTAGTTGCTTATTTATTAGCTCTTCAGCATGTTTACCATGCAGTTGGCTTTGTCGATTGAGGTTATACATTTACTTGTACATTTTAATTAAATGCATACAATTTTAACACATCGACAGACTGATGACTATCATTACAGAATTTTTATTCTACCATGTCTCCTTACATATCTACTCATTAAATATGAGAAGGAAGACATCATCTCATCCACTACATATTTGCTTTATTACTTACAGAAGTACACATATTTTCTTCCAGTTTCATATTATGTAATGGTATATCCTCATTTTACATGAAAGAAAAAGTATATTATGATTATAAATGTAATTTGAATAAGTACACACTTATGGTACTCTTAGCTACTAGTAAATAGGGTCTTTCCCTCATTATACATGCCCTTCAAGTTACTTTGAAGGTTAGTTGATACTGCTACTCTCTTTGCATTGCACAAATGTTTCTGGTTTCAATAATGAAACAGTGCACTGGGTACGGTTTTTTTTCTTTCATGCTTAGAACTTCCTGTATCGAGAATTTATTCTCATTGTCAATTGAAAATATTTACGTAATTATTTTGTGTGCTGTTTGTATGTGTGTTGTGCCTCTCTTGCACTGTACTGTGTCGTCTTTTTGAGGGTAAGATACTACACTGTGTCACCTACACACACACACACACACACACACACACACACACACACGCACACACACACACACACACACACACACACACACACACTGTGAAATTTCGCAAATAGTATGAGTGATAGTTTGCGAGTATCTGGTTTTCTGCGTAATGAAGAAGGCATAAAACCTTATAACCACAAAAGGACAGCAAAAGTGCAAAACAGTCAGCACAACACACAAATACTGAAGTAAATATTTGATCATGACACTGAGAAATTCTCGAAAGTCTCGTGAAGCAAGAAAAATATGTATGTGGTGCAGTATTTCATTCATATTTAAAGACTGAATGAGAGTTGCAGGCTTCCTAAAAACATCGAATATGATGAATGAAGTTGAGTCAACTATTTCTGTTTTCCACTCATGGTCAGCACTTCTTGGAGAGCCAGTGATACTAAATGAAGGCATTCACAAATATTCCTGACACCACCTTCCTCATGAACATCCTGTTTGGTTTATATATTTTGATTATCTGCATATGATGAAAAAATTTTATGAGCTTGTCTCGTTGATTTTGGTAACTTTGTTGCAGGTAATTAGTACAAATATTAATAAACAACAATGTAGTAAATACCCAAACATTATAAATGCTGGAACGTATTTAACATGAAGAAAAATTATTGTTGGTTCAGTTGGTAGGGAGTGGCCACAATGTTTCCACTGATTAAGATTTCGGTATGCAGCTTAATTACACTAATAAATGTGTAACAGCATAGCATGCTCATTTCTACCTATGCCACCTCCAATCCAAAGTGAGCCGAACTAATGTTAACATGCCATGATTATCGGCTCTTGTGATCAGATCCCTGTCTGGAAGGGAGAAGATTTATTCATTTTGAAAGTGACATTAACAGGGAGTACGGAGACCCTTTCGCTTTTGACACCTCAGGCCTCATGTAGCTACACATTTCTACAGAAGAATCCTTCAAGGGAACAAATTTACACTAGGAGGTATTAAATTTTCACATGGTTGAAGTATATAGGTCCTTTAAAGGCTAATAGGAGCTTAGCAGTTATTTTCTCCAACGAGGATAGTGCTAGACTAAATAAAAAAAGCTTTGCGTGTGTGGGCATCGATTTCTTTGGAGCAGGCTTCCTAAAGTCTTTGGAGCTAGTCAGAAGAATTTCCTCTGATCAGTCGAAACTAGTTGCAACTCTCCATCGGTCGCAACAGTCACAGACCACTCGAACTGGGAGCATGCCTCCATCGAGTGCATTCGCATGGTTGCAACTGTATCTCGAACGAATCTGCTAAGAATGCTACACGCTACAAAGATGTAATCTGGTTAAGTCGCAAAGGACTCAATCGTTTGTATCATAGACTATCCATAACGTTGACTGTGCATGACGTCATTTTACTGAAACCAATATCTAAGTCCCGTGACTTGGCGCACGAAGCCAATCATGTCATTCCACATTTATAGTGCACAATTTATGACATTTTTGTTACAGATTAAAGGCTGCGCTTTTTACTAGGTGCAGAAGTAAAGACCTTCACATATGCTCTGATTAGACACTTGTTTTGTATCCTAGAGATTAGATAAAGTGACGAAAATCTCAGTTGTGTAAGTGAATTACTTTAAAATACTTGCAGAGGTATTCCCAAAAGTTGAAAGTTAGTATAGATGTTGGTCCTTGGATGTAAAACTTCGTGAATGACTAAGATTCTGAGACGACATATCGTTCATATCTAGCTCACTACACCAGTATAATAAATGTTTTGTAAATATTACGCTTCCTATCTTGATATCGTTTTGATATCTGTGCTGGATTAGCCAAAAGTCAGAAAATACACGTGCTTATTTTGTGTAAATACATGACATTATGCACATAAACGACTTTCCTTTTTGACAAAAGCTTACTAAAGCATTTCACACATATTCTTGTGGATTCGTTAGGAAACTAATGCTACGTTCGAAATTGTCATTTTCTCTTCCATTTCTGTGGAAGCGGCGAGCTACAAGAAATTACAGTGCAAAAAAAGTATTCACTAAAGAACAGTCATTCTGTCGCTTGTCAGAAGAACTGTCAATATGTTTCAACTTGATCACGTGTAAAAACGATAACCATTGCTTTCCAGAATGAGATTTTCACTCTGCAGCCTAGTGTGCGCTGTTATGAAACTTTCCTGGTAGATTAAACTGTGTGACGGACCGAGACTCGAATTCGGGACCTTTGCCTTTCGCGGGCAAGTCTCGGTCCGGCACACAGTTTTAATCTGCCAGGAACGTTTCAACCATTGCTTTATTATTAGGAATTTCGGAGAAACTAGCTTAACTGCAGTACTACATGTGTAACAGTAGCACGACAGTTCGCTGAAGTGTCAAAATTAATGCTTGATCTCAGCTATAAATGAGAGAAACTGTACCTGTTGGCTCCACTTCACACAGCACATAATGACAGGAACCCAGCTTTCTGCCCCAAGTCACGTGATTTAGATTATGGTTTCAATTGTTAACACAGCAGAAATAGTGACAGGTGCAATCTATATTATATACAGGGTGTTACAAAAAGGTATGGCCAAACTTTCAGGAAACATTCCTCACACACAAAGAAAGAAAATATGTTATGTGGACATGTGTCCGGAAACGCTTACTTTCCATGTTAGTGCTCATTTTATTACTTCTCTTCAAATCACATTAATCATGGAATGGAAACAGCAACAGAACGTACCAGCATGACTTGAAAAACTTTGTTACAGGAAATGTTTAAAATGTCCTCCGTTAGCGAGGATACACGCATCCACCCTCCGTCGCATGGAATCCCTGATGCGCTGATGCAGCCCTAGAGAATGGCGTATTGTATCACAGCCGTCCACAATACTAGCACGAAGAGTCTCTACATTTGGTACCGGGGTTGCGTAGACAAGAGCTTTCAAATGCCCCCATAAATGAAAGTCAAGAGGGTTGAGGTCAGGAGAGTGTGGAGGCCATGGAATTGGTCTGCCTCTACCAATCCATCGGTCACCGAATCTGTTGTTGAGAAGCGTACGAACACTTCGACTGAAATGTGCAGGAGCTCCATCGTGCGTGAACCACATGTTGTGTCGTACTTGTAAAGGCACAAGTTCTAGCAGCACAGGTAGAGTATCCCGTATGAAATCATGATAACATGCTCCATTGAGCGTAGGTGGAAGAACATGGGGCCCAATCAAGACATCACCAACAATGCCTGCCCAAACTTTCACAGAAAATCTGTGTTGACGACGTGATTGCATAATTGCGTGCGGATTCTCGTCAGCCCACACATGTTGATCATGAAAATTTACAATTTGATCACATTGGAATGAAGCCTCATCTGTTCAAATGGTTCAAATGGCTCTGAGCACTATGGGACTCAACTGCTGTGGTCATCAGTCCCCTAGAACTTAGAACTACTTAAACCTAACTAACCTAAGGACATCACACACATCCATGCCCGAGGCAGGATTCGATCCTGCGACCGTAGCAGTCGCACGGTTCTGGACTGCGCGCCTAGAACCGCGAGACCACCGTGGCCGGCTAGCCTCATCTGTAAAGAGAACATTTGCACTGAAATGAGGATTGACGCATTGTTGGATGAACCATTCGCAGAACTGTACCCGTGGAGGCCAATCAGCTGCTGATAGTGCCTGCACACACTGTACATGGTACGGAAACAACTGGTTCTCCCGTAGCACTCTCCATACAGCGACGTGGTTAACGTTACCTTGTACAGCAGCAACTTCTCTGACGCTGACATTAGGGTTATCGTCAACTGCACGAAGAATTGCCTCGTCCATTGCAGGTGTCCTCGTCGTTCTAGGTCTTCCCCAGTCGCGAGTCATAGGCTGGAATGTTCCGTGCTCCCTAAGACGACGATCAATTGCTTCGAACGTCTTCCTGTCGGGACACCTTCGTTCTGGAAATCTTTCTCGATACAAACGTATCGCGCCACGGATATTGCCCCGTGCTAATTCATACATCAAATGGGCATCTGCCAACTCCGTATTTGTAAACATTGTACTGACTGCAAAACCACGTTCGTGATGAACACTAACCTGTTGATGCTACGTAATGATGTCCTTGATGCTAGCACTGTAGAGCAATGAGTCGCATGTCAACACAAGCACCGAAGTCAACTTTACCTTCCTTCAATTGGGCCAACTGGCGATGAATCGAGGAAGTACAGTACGTACTGACGAAACTAAAATGAACTCTAACATGGAAATTAAGCGTTTCTGGACACATGTTCACATAACATCTTTTCTTTATTTGTGTGCGAGGAATGTTTCCTGAAAGTTTGGCCGTACCTTTTTGTAACACCCTGTAGATCACTAAAAAATCCAATGCGAATCTTTTTATGAATTGCTTTCATATATTTCACACTTCACTGTTTTAGTTCCTTCCAAGCCTATTTCCCCTCCTCTTTTCCTCATGTTCATCCATGTTCAATTCGCAGTCACGCCTCTTCTTTTGTGTGGTCCATCCTTTTATTCCCCCGAAAAGCATCACCACAGAATCATCGTCAAGGTCGCGTGCCCAAACCGCTATACTCCAGTTTATTCGCTGCGGGCCATGTAACTGTATTTCCGGCCTCATGCGAGGGAATGTGTCAGTCGACTAGTACCAGATTTTTTGAGCTACCGCAAATGTAGAAGTGATTACTTGGACTGCTGCCTTTAATTTTACGCCTCGCATCACGTTCAGTAACATTTCCTACGACTCCAAGTGTGTTTGTGATTTCACAGGCCACAGTAACTCACTCCTATAGCGTTAATTTTTACGTTTGCAATTATAAATCACCTCTACCTTTATACTAGAGAAAAAATTCTAAATATAGTACTTCTAGCTTCTCACTTCCGTATACAGACTTGTTTTTGCAATGACAACACATGTCCACATAACATCTTTTCTTTATTTGTGTGTGAGGAATATTTCCTGAAAGTTTGGCCGTACCTTTTTGTAACACTCTGTATATGGTATATGGCTTGTATAAGCTGTTCTAAATAGGTTCGTTCGAGCAGTTGCCAAGGAGCACCAGAAAACAGGCCATATTGTGCATGTGCAGCTACGGTGACGTAGGTAGCTCATGCTTGGTGTATGCTCTGCTCATACACTTTTCGTCGCATTTCTGTTTGAAATTTCGTGCGTGGTGGGGCACAATGTGGCCATGTGCAGCCCTGCGGCACACTGTTGAGAGGACATGAGGAGTTGCACCTGGAGGAATTGCTTCATCATGTCCTACCCAGTTAAAAAATGCAAATACGGATACAGTTCTTGGCGTAGTACTCATCTCAAAACAAGACTCTGCAGCTCAAAGTACCCTAACATTTTGCTTTATGGTGACTTTAACACAATTTCTTTTTATTCGTATCTGCAATATTGTTCTGTAGCATTTCCAGTCACAGCACTGCAAAAAGCTAGTAGGAAGGAATTTTCTTGTAAAAATAAACAGCTCTTGTGTAGCATACACCAGAGTAAAGAACAATAAATTATTTTGTGACTATTTCAAAACGTGTAAAAAAATTAACAATGTTGTCTGTGAGGCAAAAAACTGTACATCTGACAGTTCGCATTCCATTCTAAGAATAAATATAAAGCCAAGTGGGGAGTTAAAATGATAAAACACGGTATGCTGCCACTTTAGAATTTAGTATAGAGTGGCATTCCATAAATTTAAGACGTAAACAGAAATTAAGAAACAACGTAAAGCCTAGAGGAAGTTCTGAGCAAATGTCTTGTGATCGGAAAACATCGGGTTTTGCGGAAAGCAGATTTGTAAATTTCTGCTAAAGCTGTCAATATATTTGAAACAAAATATTTAATTCAAAACTAGTGGCCAAATTTGTTTGCTTGCCAGCTTCAAGTTAATATTTATGTATGTTCGTACTTATGTAGCATTAAGTGATCTTACAGTGTCATAAAAGAAACAGGACATCAGTGACTACTCCAAGAGCATCGGAATTCCGGTAACCATAGTAAAATGCTCAGTTCGCCTTAAAGTGCACATTTGTATGTCCAGATACACACTGAAGCGCCTGATGTTCAGCTTTTCTATGTGGTTTTCAGAAAAACCATTTTCTTGGTGCACCAGTACTGTATTATCTCATGTTTGGTTCTTTATTATGGTATAATGTCATTCGTGCCAGAAAATGAAAACGTCCACTTGAAACGAAACGAAGTTGAAACGAGCCAATCGTTTCAAATGAACGGACTACATCGGCAGAAAAGATTAATAGAAGCAAATTTCTCCAGGAAACCGACAAAAATAATTTCATTAAGATGTTTAATGGTTGATTTCTAATAAAAGTAAATAATACAAAATCAGAAAACTGAAACCACTAACTTCCAAGATTATGAGACTGTACATTAGTTCACTTGACTTCCGGTCACAGAAATCTGTTTTGTTTTCATTTGACGTTTGAGCTGTAGACGCAGAAATATCACAGAACATATATACGGGTCACGTGAAGAATGATCGCCCACTATAACTCTGACTGCTCTGCACATGCGCGACCCTGGCAGCTTGGGCGCGCCAGAAAATTTTTTCTGGGTAGCGTGTGGCTCCTTGCTGCTATTACTCGTACGGCAAACAGCCACACATCAAGTAGCCAGAGGCAGGAGAAGGCACTGCTCATACGCGAATTCAGCTCTGCACATTCGCATGAGCCCACTGCCAACTACACAAACGAAACTAATATCTTTGGAAGATCACCAATACGTTGGCTACACCAAAAGGGAGTCACCGTTCTCAAAAATGTTCAAATGTGTGTGAAATCATATGGGACTTAACTGCTAAGGTCATTAGTCCCTAAGCTTACACACTACTTAACCTAAATTATCCTAAGGACAAACACACACACCCATGACCGAGGGAGGACTCGAACCTCCACTGGGACCAGCTGCACAGACACTTTTCTTGACCATGTATTTATCACAAGTATGTTTTGTGTAGCTTCATCGAATGGTAGCTGCAAATACGCAATTGGTACACCTATTTTGAAGAAACTCTCGCCTCCGGATAATCTTCACATTGCTTAATCACCTAAAAATATTTAATATCTCTTAATGCTATCTCACAACCATAAATGTAACTGCAGAAGGTCACTCAGTTCTGTCTCGCCATCGTGACACTGTGGATCATTGTCTTTGGTCGAAAGATTGGAAATTGGGTAACGTTCTTGGCATCATAAGGAAGACATCTGAGTCTGTAATTAAGGCCGTCTGGTCTTATTCATTGGTAACTTGTCTACTGATGCAACTAAGCTCGCTCACCTGTTGACTGAACCTTTATAAATAGTTAGAAGACCTATCAAAAATCGATAGAGTATTGTATGGAACTTCAGTTGTGGGTAACTGAAATATGCAAATAAACAGGGTTTGAGTGTAATAAATCTCGAATATGGTGACACACTGATACAAGATGTAGTATAGTTACAGACTTAACTGGAAGGTAATAATCTGAAGCGAAAGAATGTGACTGTGAATTATTAGTGGCATGTTCGAGAGGACTTTTTTTTATGGTTTATTAGTTGAATGAAAGGCGCTTTTATAGTTTGTACCATAGTCTAGGATTCACCTTAATCAAAAAACTGATGAGAATTCTGTCATTATCTCCATTGCCTTGGAGCTCGGAGTCTTTTATAGAAAATGCATAATTGTGATCAAGATATAGTTGTTTATATGCACATACTTAGAGCCCAATAAGTAACTGAAATATGGTCAATGCATGATTATATAATAATAAAACTTGGGTCTATGCAATCATGCTTTAAGTGTGTGCTTTATCTCTATACGTTTGAACATATTGTTTTCCATCCTGAAGGACATAAATATAATTAAGGACCTCTGGAAAGCTCTCTTTCCAATGTTAAAATAGTGCTTACAAATTACATGTTTTCTCAGAATGTATTTGAGCTAGGAAGTTAACATTTTTCCAAGTTATTTATTGGAGTATTGGCTAAAACTTAAAATGGGGACACATTTGAATTTAGTTGTTAGCGATTAATTTTCTCCATTGTAATGAAAATTCACTACTCTTCGTGCCATTTCTTGTTTATAAATTCAACAATATATAGGTTTTTCGAAAAAGTCTCTGTTATGTTATGCACAAGGGACTGTATAACATTTCCTGAAAATTGGAAGCAAATTGCTTTGGTATATCCTGAGAAAACATGTAATTTGTATGAAAAAATAAAAGTTCCAGGAATAGAGTGACAAAGTTTGGATTGCCTTCCTAGTGCATTCCAGGTCCATAGGATGGATTATCTTCATCTTCTGCAAACTCTTCCCCCAGCTTCCTCTTTGTCCTCCTGTTTATTCTGGCTTTTATCTCCAGGCTATTTACAGCCGTGTCAGCAGCCCAAATATGTTCCTTGTCTGAAACAAGCATCATTCATACCATGTTGAAACCTATCTCCATTCCCATATTTCGAAATACTTTATGCCTTACAAAGCTGCCACTATTGAAAGTAGCAATCGCATCATACAAAGGTCACCAGCATTGTGAAGCCTAATGCAGGATTGACTCAGGTGACTGTTAACATAGGGAGGTTATGTAGGGATTTTACTAAAGAGGATCAGGTAGTGATTGTGGGTGGGGCTGGTAATAGTATCGACAGGGATGGGGAGTATGACATAGATGGCGACCTGGAAAAGATAGCCACTCAGACTGGCAACACGAATGTGCATTTCATAGAACTGTTTCAGCATCACGATAGCCCTCATCTTAATACAGCCGTCAGGCGTAATAACATGAGACTTGGGGGTGCGTTGATGACAGAAGGCATGAGTCACATTTCAGTGGTGTCGGTGGAGTCTATCAGCAGGACGGGTTTCACTAGGCATGGTGTGCACCTCAACAGGTATGGAAAGGGGAGGTTGGCAAAACTTATAGGTGACAGCATAGGTGGGGGTGGTGGGATCACTCATGGGAAAATTCCTGTAGTAGTGGGTGTTAGAGCTGTACCTTTTTTAGATTGAAGTCAGCTGAAATGTATTCCTGCTTAAGGGAAGTCTCTCTAACAAAGAAACCACTTTCGACAAAGCTTAGGTATTCGATTAGTATATTTCATCAAAATATATAAGGTATTAGAGATAAAGTTAGTGAACTGCTTATAGATGTTGACTCTGAAATTATTGGTATATCTGAACACTTCATAAATAAGGAGATAATTCAGAGGTTTCCTTTACCAGGATAAAGGTTGGCTGGCAGCTTTTCTAGGAGCTCTTTGCGGTGTGAGGGAGTAGCCATGTATGTGAGAACGGTATCCCATTTGAGTCAATTGATGTTTCAAAGTACTGCACTGAAAAGGTGTTTGAACGTTGTGAAGGTGTGGTTAAATTTAGTGGAGCTAAACTTCTAACTGGTGTTATTTATAGATCCCCAGACTCCGATTTCAAAACATTTTTGCCAAAGCTAGAGGAGCTTCTTGGTTCACTTTATAGGAAATACAAAAAGTTAGTTATATGTGGTGACTTCAATATTAATTGTAAAGTGATTTTGCAAGGAAAAGGATGCTGGTAGACCTCCTTAATTCATACACTCCTGGAAATGGAAAAAAGAACACATTGACACCGGTGTGTCAGACCCACCATACTTGCTCCGGACACTGCGAGAGGGCTGTACAAGCAATGATCACACGCACGGCACAGCGTGAATTCATTGTCCCAGGAAGGGGAAACTTTATTGACACATTCCTGGGGTCAGATACATCACATGATCACACTGACAGAACCACAAGCACATAGACACAGGCAACAGAGCATGCACAATGTCGGCACTAGTACAGTGTATATCCACCTTTCGCAGCAATGCAGGCTGCTATTCTCCCATGGAGACGATCGTAGAGATGCTGGATGTAGTCCTGTGGAACGGCTTGCCATGCCATTTCCACCTGGCGCCTCAGTTGGACCAGCGTTCGTGCTGGACGTGCAGACCGCGTGAGACGACGCTTCATCCAGTCCCAAACATGCTCAATGGGGGACAGATTCGGAGATCTTGCTGGCCAGGGTAGTTGACTTACACCTTCTAGAGCACGTTGGGTGGCACGGGATACATGCGGACGTGCATTGTCCTGTTGGAACAGCAAGTTCCCTTGCCGGTCTAGGAATGGTAGAACGATGGGTTCGATGACGGTTTGGATGTACCGTGCACTATTCAGTGTCCCCTCGACGATCACCAGTGGTGTACGGCCAGTGTAAGAGATCGCTCCCCACACCATGATGCCGGGTGTTGGCCCTGTGTGCCTCGGTCGTATGCAGTCCTGATTGTGGCGCTCACCTGCACGGCGCCAAACACGCATACGACCATCATTGGCACCAAGGCAGAAGCGACTCTCATCGCTGAAGACGACACGTCTCCATTCGTCCCTCCATTCACGCCTGTCGCGACACCACTGGAGGCGGGCTGCACGATGTTGGGGCGTGAGCGGAAGACGGCCTAACGGTGTGCGGGACCGTAGCCCAGCTTCATGGAGACGGTTGCGAATGGTCCTCGCCGATACCCCAGGAGCAACAGTGTCCCTAATTTGCTGGGAAGTGGCGGTGCGGTCCCCTACGGCACTGCGTAGGATCCTACAGTCTTGGCGTGCATCCGTGCGTCGCTGCGGTCCGGTCCCAGGTCGACAGGCACGTGCACCTTCCGCCGACCACTGGCGACAACATCGATGTACTGTGGAGACCTCACGCCCCACGTGTTGAGCAATTCGGCGGTACGTCCACCCGGCCTCCCGCATGGCCACTATACACCCTCGCTCAAAGTCCGTCAACTGCACATACGGTTCACGTCCACGCTGTCGCGGCATGCTACCAGTGTTAAAGACTGCGATGGAGCTCCGTATGCCACGGCAAACTGGCTGACACTGACGGCGGCGGTGCACAAATGCTGCGCAGCTAGCGCCATTCGACGGCCAACACCGCGGTTCCTGGTGTGTCCGCTGTGCCGTGCGTGTGATCATTGCTTGTACAGCCCTCTCGCAGTGTCCGGAGCAAGTATGGTGGGTCTGACACACCGGTGTCAATGTGTTCTTTTTTCCATTTCCAGGAGTGTAATTGAAATTCACTCCTGAGAGAGTGTCCTCTTATTTGCAAGAAACATGTAATATTGCAGATTGTATTATGATACAAGAGACAAAAAGAGATCAGCCGTAATTGGTACTTGAAATAAATTAATTGGCGACAAGTGAAAATTCGTACTGGACCAGGACTCGAGCCCAGATTTCCCATTTTTTCCGAGCATGAACCTTAACTACTTTGGCTATCTGGGCATGCCCAGTTCTCAACTTGTCCCACACTACATATGTATTGTCTGCTGTCCATTATTTTCATTGTTTCTAGCTTCATCTGATTCCTGCAAGAGTTCAAACTGAAGGCAGCATTAATGCTGTCAGGACGATATATATTACTGTATGTATTGTGTCTGTTCTTTCTGACATGTCCAATGGAATAGACACCATTTATGATTCGGCAGCCATAAATATGTATTATGTCAATGAAACACAGACATCAGCTGCAAGTGAGCATTGAAATAACTTCAATGGTGACAAGTGAAAATTTATGCTGGACTGGAACTTAAACCTGGATTTTCTGCTTCACACAAGCAGTCACCTTAACTGCTTCAGCTGTCTGAGCATGCTTCCCAGGATAATGGACCGTAGATGCTATATATGTAGTGTTCGACAAGTTGATAAGTTAGGCTGGATAGGAAACCTGCCCAGACAGCATAAGCAGTTAAGGTGACTACTCACTTAAAGTGGAAAATCCAGCATCAAGTCTCCATGTGGCACAAATTTTCACTTGTTGGCACTGAATTTATTTCAATCCCCAATTGTTCTGATGTCTGTGTTTCGCTTAAATCATATATAATTATCCCTGCTGAATCATAAATAGTGTCTGTTGGATGTATACTATGTCTGAACTTTTGCAGAAAACAGGTGAAGCTGTGAGCAATAAGAATAATGGACAGTGAACGCTACATATCCAGTGAATGAACAGTTAAATGCACAGTGGAAAGTCATATCTGACACCACAATAACTGATGGTGAATTTTTTAACTGAAAACACATACTACACACTATCTCAAATAAGTACAAGAATTGGAATTAGGCACATGTAAGTGAGGTAGCAGAAAACCAAGAGAATGAATAGCTTTATCCACCTAATGAACATCTTCCCACCAGTGAATGAACATAATTTTATAAACACAGTTTTAAGGCCAGTTAGCCAACGGGGTGGCCGAGCGGTTCTAGGCGCTTCAGTCTGGAACCGCACGACCGCTACGACCGCAGTTTCGAATCCTGCCTCGGGCATGGATGTGTGTGATGTCCTGAGATTAGTTAGGTTTAAGTAGTTCTAAGTTCTAGGGGACTGATGACCTCAGAAGTTAAGTCCCATAGTGCTCAGAGCCATTTGAACCATTATGGCCAGTTACAAGTTAATAGTAAATAAGAAGCTCAAGTATTTAATCAGTTTTATATTTTATTGATTAGTATCGTAACATGAATGTCAGAAACAAAAATTTCCATAGGAAAACACAGAGTAAACGCAAAAAAACTGTCTTTTACAATGATCACGAAAATAAATATGCTAGTAATATAACACACACACACACACACACACACACACAATGGTAATACAGCTCGTATAAACACAAAAATGAGATTTTATGGCAGGTAACATTGAATCAAACTGATAAGCCTTTTACAGTATTATATAGTTCTGCTTCTTTTCTTATGACAACACACATACAAATAAATGTTAATTATTTCATCATCACTTTTCTCTGTCCAGAAACTATAATGTTCATAACACTCAGACTTTTTTATACTTCTTCATTTTCTCAACTATGTAAGTCTGAGATATATGTGATTGACTTTGGATGCGAAATTATCTCTTGTACCCCCTCTCTCTCTGCTACAAAATCTTGTCCTCTTTCTTGAGCCATTTAGAAAGTGCAAAGTAGTGCATAGATTTGCGACTTGCTTTAAATGTTCAGAAATATAAAATTGTGCATGTCACAAAACGAAAAAACATAGCACCCTATGACTATAATATCAGTGAGTCACTGTTAAAACTGACCAACTCATACAAATACCAGGGTGTAACACTCTGTAGGGATATTAAATTTAATGATCACATAGGCTCAGTCATGAGTAAAGCATGTAGTAGACTTCGGTTTATTGGTAGAATACTGGGAAAGTGAAATCAGTCTTCAAAGGAGATTGCTTACAAATCATTCATGTGACCAATTCCATCATATTACTGAAGTGTGTGGAACTATATACAGAGAAGAGCAGCACAAATGGTCAAAGGTTTGTTTGATCTGTGGGAGGGTTTCACAGGGGTACTGAAGGAACTGAACTGAACGACTTTTGAAGCTAGACATAAACTATCCCGAGAAAGTCTATTAACAAAGTTTCAGGAATCGCCTTTGAATAATGACTCTAGAAATGTACTGTAGCCCCCTAAATATCACTGACATAGTGACCGTGAAAATAAGACTAAAATAATTACTGCACACACAGAGGCATTCAAACAAGCATTCTTCCCACACTTCTTACCTGACTGTAATGGGACGAAACCCTAATAACCTAGTACAATGTGATGTACTGCCTGCCATGTATGTCCCTTTTGTTTGCAGTGAACAGATGTAGATGTTGATGTAGATGTGTTGGTCCACCCATTATCATAGCATATATTTCAAATTCATCTCTGTTTCATTCGGTAACAATTCTTGGAAAATATTGGTCTTCATAAACTTCAATGACACAGGTTTTATTTGCTACTATATCTTCAACATTGCAATCAGAGGCTGTATCATCAGACGTCCGAAGAAGATCTCCTGAACCTCCATCTGAATCATACAGAGATATTGTAGCTTCATCAGCTGAAGTATCTTCATCCTATTTCCTTGCTTTCCTGACAATATGTTTTTCCTGGAAGTTTCAAGAACTGGCTTTAAATGATGACTCCAGGAATATACTACAACACCCTACATGTCACTCACAGAGGGACAGTGAGGATAAGATTAAAATAATTACTGCATGCACAGAGGCATTAAACCACTCATTCTTCTCACAACCCATACTTCAATGGAATGTGTAAGGATGAGCCATACAGTAGGGGATTTTACTTTATTATATTAGCTTTCAAATGGTAACTTTATTTTTCTTCTTACGGCCAAGCCTCAGCCGATAGCATCGCCTGCTTGTAATTTTTCCGTCCCATGGTCCAGTAACAGGAAGTCAGCACCAAGGTAGGCAATCTCGATCACGCGCCTCCCTCGTGTGTCGAAGAAGTTACGCCATCTCCATAACGCTGACCAGACCAAGCTCTGGAAAGTTCCATTGCCGCACCCGCAGGTTTCTCGGTCCTGACCAATCACGGCGGAGGAAGCCGCGTGGCGTGTTGAATGTACCAGACAACCCGCCGCCGGGTCCACTGTCTTGGACGTGTTCCCTGTAGCAGTGAACATCTCCTGCTTCTCGTCGTGCTGCGGCGCCGTGGACATATTTTTCGCAGCCGGCATGCCACTCGGACTTACCCGATTGGCAGACACCAACTTCCGATAGCTTCGCGAATTATGTTTCGCCAAAGTCTACGCTCTGGTTCCCCCTTGCCTCCCTAGCTCTGACGCTGTGACCCGTCATAAGGCAAAAGTGGTCAGTAAAAGACCTGTTACTTCAACTATTTTAATCATTCCTTCACGTCCACAGCCTTCCCATCCGATGATCCTGTACATTTGGTGTCAGAAGTGGGATCCGTTCCTGTAGCGACTTTCTCGCTATTTCCAATTCTCCCGGCGAAACGCCGAGTATTTCATGCATACAATGCGCCAATCGGCCGCCACGTTTGCCCTGCATAGGCCGTGACAGAGCCAGTAGAAACGCACAGGGCGTGCACTGTAGTGACACAGCCGACAGAGTCCGCCGAAACGAGTGCGGCAGTCTAAGCCAGCCAGCCAACCGAGTCGGACGCCGTCGCTTCAGCCGCCGCCGGCATGCAGCCACACTGCCCACTGTCGCCCATCGCAGCAGCCACTGCCGAGGGGCCTGCGCCGCCTACCGGTCGACACAGCGTCGCCTGCCGCCATTGCATCAGCCACAGCCAGTGGGTCCAGCATCTGCCAGCCCGTACCACTGACCGCCGTCGGCATGTCGCCCGTCGCCGCCACTCCGTCACGCCGTCGCCACCACCAATGTGTCACGCCGACTCCGCTACTAAGTAGCAGCGCCGTTTCGAACAGTAACGTCATGAGTCGTTCGCCGCTGGATGAGGAAACTTTGTGATCATCATTTTTTGTAACAATTATTTTTTTTTGTCACTAGCGTCCCTTAAATTTGTAAACATGCCGAAGGAAAAACCTCAAGGGAGAGACCCTCCTGAAGAGGCAGCTGTCTCGCAAGACGTGCTCGAAGCCATAAATGCACAAACGCACCAATTGTTCACACAAAATCAAGAATTACTTGAGCAAAACTGCGTCTTGAAACAGATGCTGGAAGCCAGTGTGCGACCTTCAGTACCTGTGGCTAGTTCCACGCCTGTAACCAATGTGCCATCAGTGATACCTAAAACTAATTCTGTCACTAATGCGACTGCCACAATCTCAGCTAACATGGCAACTGTAAGTAAATTTCCTGCAGTTGATTTCATTCGCACCTTTTCCGGGAAGTCAAACGAAAATGTGGCTATGTTCATACAGAATATTCGCGATGGGGGTCGCACTTGTGCCTGGCTGAATTATCTACTGGTCAACATAGCCAGATTAAAGTTGGCAGGGAAAGCCCGAATGTTTATAGAAACAGTGGACGAACTACACGATACGTGTCACTTTGATGTTTTGCCCACCGACTAACTATGCGTTATACTGATACCAGAGGTACCAGATACTATTGAGATACTATATACAGAGATACTATAGAGATCAACTATCAACCCTTAGGCAGAAGACAAATCAAGATTTTGATGCCTTTCCAGATTGCATATGATCTTGTCGTACCTACTAGCTAGGCGAAAATGCCAGTGAAAATAGAATTTTGCACTCAGAAGCGCAAGCACATGCAATTGATGTGTTTGTTCGTAGTATTGATCCCTGCATCGGAGGAGAAGTTAAAGCAGCCTCCCTCACCTCACTGTTTGAAGCTGTTCGTTTGGCAACAGTAAGTGAAGATGTACTGCGCTTCTGCACTGCTGCACCGCGTCCGCCGGACCCAGTACTGGTTTCACCAAGGGAAGTATTTTGTCAGCATTGTGGGAGATGCAACTACACAGCAATGCGCTGTCGCGCACCTATCTGCACTATTTGCCAGACTGTAGACCATACTAATAATGTTTGCCCCACAAAGTCACTATTTTCTCACCAGATGCATGGTCACTTCTGTTAGATACTAAATGACATGCAATTAACTGGAGAAGCCTTAGTGAGACAAAAGAATTAACTGACAGAAACTACCATTGTTACTATATATTCATTTAAGTTGTGCATGTTAGTTGTAAGTAGACATAAGAATTGACAACAATTGGTAATATAATTTAGGATGTCACATGTTAATGGGAGTGATTGAGGTTTTTGTAATCGTCTTGTGTTGTGCCATTTAACGTCTCCAGTAATGTTGTAGCAATCGAGAACTGAAAACACAAATACTAATTGGAATTAAGGGGAATATTGTCCTTGCCAATATAACACGCTGAGCTAAGGATCAGTTAATCTCGTTAACGTCAAAGGAATTCACACTTCATCTGTTGATTTAGTGAATACTGTATGGACACAGCTGTTAAAGCTTTACTATAAGAACATGACACTAACATGCCTTCATAACTGCCAGTAGATCAGTGACAACATGATGCCATCTGCCTGCTATTTGAAATACGCCCCATTACATCTATGTTTTGCTAAAAGTTCACACACCAATTTATAGCAAGGATATGTATGTCCAAGTTAAACAACAAATATGTTACTTTAAAAGTAAAAGGAGTCTTCCTTAAGTGCTATTTTACTGTTTTCATAATGCGATGTTGAAGAGACAACAAGTTTTTATAATGCAACGTGTTTCGGTGTATCAAATACCAAGTCGCGTAGTTAATGTCAAGCACAGTCTATTTATAAAACGCCAGCCCTGCCCCTCCCTGCCAGCTGGTGATGCGTCCTCCCTTACTTCCCTCTCTGTCCTCCCCCCCCCCCCCCTTCCCGGCTCTCCACCAAGCGAGCGAGCGGCCATTACAGTTCGCCTTTCCTAGCCCCACCTCTTCCATTGGTATGGGCACTATCTGCACCTTTCTCCTTGCTCCACCTCACCCCCCACCCCTTTTTGCCCTGCAGGCCACATGCCTTGGCCATGCTGAAGAAAACACCCAGCTGCGCTTCCACACCTGCGATCTTACGTTGTAGCATACCAGTAAATCCAAGAAGATAGTTATGAAACTAAATCCACCCACATAATATTGTCCTACAGATTTTACTAGTTCCACCCAATAATGGAAATCTATTCAAGACGTTTATTTGAATTTTCAGTAAAGAATCAAACCTAGAGTGCAAAGAAATTTTTTTCCTTATAAACACCATCTACACCGCCAAAAAAAGTAGGAGAATTGGAATTTCAGATTGAGCTCCATCTGTGTTGTATTACCACTCTCATGGTTAATAAACAGGTCTATATGGCGTCAAGGAAGACGGCCCTTGCAGTGATATTTATTCTGTAGGTGACTGTTGTGTGGGAAACACGTCAGCCAAAGGATCGAATTTGAAATGCTAACGTGCCATGTAGTAAAGTCAAGTAACAAATGAGTCAATGTTAGTTCCGAATAACGATCTAACATCACTGTCAAATTCAGAAGTTATTAGCCACTAGTTTCTAGTAAGTGATCTCTAAGAGAGCCAAGTCGACCTCACACTTCATACAGAGAAATAAAACTTCATAAATTACATACATTCTTGAGGAACAGAGTATTTAAGTGAATAAATGTATCATGATAGTTTCGTGAACTTTAACGATTGAGTTATCTGAGTTCCTTGGAAACATCCTCCATGCATAAGTGTCGTGAACAACATAAACTAACCTTGGAAGGAAATTTTGTGAGTGCCCAGAGGAATTAAACTCCACTCGTAGCAAGAAGACCACCCCGCCACCCACATACAAAGGCCTATTCAGTTCTACACCACCCTCGCCACCCCCCGTCTGGACCAGGCCTGGCCATCTGCATCGTCTCCAGCTGCAGGTAAAAAGGAACGACAGCCGCACCCTCCGCATTCCTGAGGCATTGGGACCGTGTTGCTTAGTGCAGTATACGACGATAACAAAAGCGGGAATTAACTGAAATATCTGCACTAAATAAGGGATCATTTTTACTTTCATTAACAGTATTCTATTGAAATTTAGGTGTAATCTGTTGCAACAGCAAGACTGGGAATGCTTTATGTACATATTAATCGGGAGTTGTAAAGAAAGGTGAGGTAAAAGTTCCATGACTGTAAAAGAGCTACTTAAGAACCTATGTGCGTCTCTATTTAAGATATTAAGTACATGGCACATAAGCCATAAGTGCCATAAAACAATCACTGAACCCGCCTTTCTTAAGGCTTAATTCCGTCCGCAGCGTAGTATAGTAGCTCCAGCATACGTAAGTGTGGACGCCAGTACTTCTGCCGAGCCATTTGAAATCGGTCGCAGCCGTACTGTCAGCTGTACTGTCAGCAACTTACAATCTCATGAGAGCAACGCCTGTCGCCTCTTACCACTCCAAGCAGTGCTGGATCTCAACACAGAATTCTTAACCATTATGTAACGAGTCCTTTGAATAACATTTTCAATACTAAGGAACTTTCTTTCCTTCCTATACACTTTACACGTGACAATTGGACTCTAATTCTATTAAAAACAAAAGCGCCAACACGTAAGTCATATCGACGTCTTCGAGATGCAACTAGCTTCGTCGAGCCGTCAATGATGAATATATGGAAGCAGGTAGGCGAGAGAATTAACAAAAGGAACTACAATCATACCTTTGAACGATTGATTGGGAGACTGATAAGCACCAATATTCGCAATTATGAGACAAGGAATACAAATCAACACAGGAAATATCATAGAAAATGTTTAATAATTATTGATCTGTTAACTCAACGAGACACAAAACTACTTTAAATTAAACCTCGCTAAAGAAAATATTAACGAAACACTGCATTCTTCCACAGAATTACTCATAACTTTGACATAACTCAACAACAGCTTTCCTGTAGGTAGACATACCCAAGCCATGTCAATCTGTATGGAAATATAAACAAGGGCATAAAGGAATAACAGAGAATACTTACACTTATTTTGCTACGAAATGTAACTGGAGAATAAGGGAGTTTTGTGTAAGGGAAATAATATTTTGTACTTTTGCTTCCATTCCGGTTTTGCCACCGCTTATGTCACTATGCTGGGTTGACAATTACTTATGTCGATGTATTATTTTTACTTTTGTTCATTTTGTCCATGTTTTATTTATGTTATTATCAGTTTATTGGAGAGAGTTACTAGAGTTTTGCCAGCACCAGTTAGCCATGCTCGGTCAGTAGCTGCGCAGGCGGTAGGATTTTAGCAGCATGAGGCCTGGCCAGGCTCGCAGATGTGGTGGCTCGTGAGGACGCCGGGAGTCGCCGGTGCAGCAGCGGGCAACGCCCTCCGCCGGCCAGTCCTCGGGGGCAGCGTCACTGAAGACGGCGATGTAACAGCGACCGAACGCCCAATCGGTCGAACCGAATACCGACGCCCACCTCTGATGCCCTTAAATAGAGCAGACCGCTGCTGAATCCGCCGGTTACGCGGCGCCGTGTTTATTAGAACGTTCTCGATGAGTTGGCTAACGCAAACGCGCCACACATGGCCTGCGCCTGCGTAATTCTGCTAATGCTGCATTCAGGCTGTTGATGGCTGCTGCGCCCGTACACACATACCAGCGCTCGTTGCAAAACTGTGTCACCTGCATAACTCGCCGGCCAGCCTTCGTCTGCCGTGAGGCTGGAGCATCGCACACTGAAACACGCTAAATCACAATTTCGCACCATATTTCCTAACAATAACCCCCTGTCCTATACAATTCCTCCCTCATACGAAAAGAATTCGTCCCCGAATTCAACCAAAAAGTCAAAACACTTCACAAACACCACACAATGCGATTGATTCACTATTTACACCGTGTTCATTCACTTCAATTCTCAGTCTTATCTTTGTTCATAAACATTACTCATTGTTCTGCTGCAGTGCCTCACAACTGTTCAGTGATTTTGTCTGGACCCTTAGGTTAAAGGTTGGAAGGGGCGTGATTTGGGCTACCTTCCTCTTGAGCCAATAGTACACTAATCCTACGACAAAGATAAAAATACAGGTGGCGGTGGTTGATGATCCAACAACTAGTAAGCGTTGCTTATGCTCATTACGGTACTCATGCACTCGTTGAAAAGGATGTTCCATAGCTATACGTCCATTCTGAGCTGCTAGCATCCGGTCCAAAGAGGCGATCATAGTCGGGTCTAATGTGCTATTCAAAAGAGTGAGATTTTCTTTCATGACGAATTGCACCGGTTGGTCGGGTACATAGATCAATGAACACGTTATGTTCATGATTGTAGCTCCAGTAATCATGGCTGGTAAACGGAAAATTGGCCCTGAAATGTCACACTGTGTACCGTTAATTAACAGTCCCTGCCCCTGCAGTTCTATTCTTTGCATACTCCCTTGTTTACACTGCTCGTAACAAACGCAAATAACGACTGTGTTTTCCATTACTGAAAATACCCAATGTGGACCCACTTGCTGAAAGAACTGCACCGTGTCTGGTATAATTTCCTTAGGGCACTCCGCGACTGGTTCTTGAGAGCAGGATAGAGAATACTCACAAGAATTGGGAACAGTGTGTAACAATTTCGCGGAGCAGATGGTAACTGGACCTGTTCGACAATGCAGCAAGTCTTGTGCAGTGAGGAACGCATGAGCTTGTCTGTTACGTGCCACTAACAGTATTTCCTGTACGGTTAATTTTACAAATTTCTGCAAAATTTCCCACTTCACTGGATACGTATGCAAGGCATAACAATCAAATTTACACTCCTTACATGTTAATGGTATTATGATATGAATTATCAGCGTACTGGTAACAGTGGCCATTTTGTAGCACCGAGATAAGTGTTCGTCTGTTAATGTCGTCAGTAGCTCCAGGGATGCAGGCAATTCCTATTGAACTTTCCATAATCCTTCCCAAAGTTGTTCCGAAGGCAACAGTACTGGGGTTAGGTGTCCGCACATTGCATGCAACAAAGCCTCTTGTAGTTCCATGGTTTCTATGTGTGCTTCCGTAATACTATCAGCAAGAAAACGGAGCAGCTTAGCGATTATCAGCTGTGAATCGATGTTATCCAACCGGTACTTGATTATACCCAAGTCGTGATTGGTTGTGTCGGCTGCGACCTTAATGTGGAACATCAAGGTCATGGCCAAAGCTCGCAATTGGCGCGTATTATTAACTAAATTTTTCTCCAAACTAACTAATTGGGTTGTGTGAAGATCTAGCATTCCCTGATTGCTATTCACATTATCCTGTACCTGCTGTAGCGTTTCATTAATACTTTTAATATATTCCGCGTCAGCGCTCCCAAAAACAGTTTTTAGGATATGGCCACCTGCGTCTAACCATCCTCTTTTCCTACGGATGTGCGGGATTAACCCTGCAGTTTGCCACAACTGAGCTTGTAAGCGTGCAAAAGCTGATCGTAGTAGCTGATATTCCCCCTGTGTGTCATTAAACCTTGATTGATTAGCCACCATGGAATGAAGCTCATTGAATGTATTCTCTAATTTACAGATTTCGTCTTCAACCGCCCAAATATTACAGTCCACCCTTAAGGTCCATTGATGTCCCGACATAATTACGTCCGCTTGTCGCGAGAATAATACACCACTTGATGTAGGATGTACCTTCAAGGCTTCAGCTAAGTTGCAACAGCAAAACAGAATAGCTATGCTGAGAGATAGTGCACACCTTCCCTCTTCCCTCTTCAGTGCAACCCATGATGCTGGAACTGCTGGTCTTATCAGAACGTCACGTCTTCTGAAAAACAAAAGAAAAACAACTCACATTAGCTCTTCCTTTTTACGCTTGGCCTAAGAGCATAATAGCATGTCTGATCGCTTCCACAATTAACTTGGTTCTCTTGTTTATCTACTCCTTTCTTATTCTTTTTCTTAGATTCATCTTTCTCTCCATTTGAAGTTACTGCAGACAAAGAAGGAAGTTCCTCAAAATTCCCCTTGAAAGGCCTAATTCGACTCACATGCACAATAGCAGGGTGAGTTGGAAGCTGTAATTTTACATTCATCAGCGATGTCATCTCGATCACCTGGAAGGGACCTTGATAACGGGATGCAAATTTTTTCGTTTTGACTTTTGGCTCATACGGATTACTCATCATCACCCATTGTCCTTCATGATATTTGGGTAAAGCCGCCTTTCTATTGTGAACTTTGTCCTGTCTCTCTAACGCTTTAGTGTTCATTTTTTTCACCTGCCACCAGATTGTCTTAAACTTTGCGGATAAATCCTTAACAGCCGAAATATTGGTTCCTGGTGAGTTTTTCAGCAATTCAAATGGAGATGGCATCTTTCGACCGAACAGTACTTCATACGGAGACAATCCTGTACTTTCATGCACTTTTGAGTTGTACGCCGCGGTTACAAACGCCAATAGGGTATCCCAATTGTTGTGTTGCGAATTTACATAATAACTTAACATCTTAGCTATTGTAGGATGAACTCTCTTGGTCCAACCATTAGGCTGCAGGTGTAATGCGCTCGTTCTCGATTTATTTACATGCAACAACTTGCATAATTGTTTCATCAAATCGGACATATAATTTGTCCCTTGATCTGTAATTATAGTTTCGGTGTTCCGAATTTCAATATCCTTTGATGTACCATGACGAGAGCCACTGCTTCGGCTCGCTGGTCTGGAATAGCTGTCATAGACACATAGCGCGAAAAATGATCTATTATTGTTAAAACATAGCGATTACCCGCTGGTGTTTGCACAAACGGTCCCAAGACGTCTACGCCAAGTAATTGAAGAGGTCTATCCGCTTCTGGTAGTCGTTGCAACACAATTTTCTGATGACTCAATTAGGCCCATTGAGCACACAGAAAGCAATTCTTTACATACTGATCGACATCTTGCCTACGCGTTGACCACCAATAACTCTGTGCTACCCTCCTTTCCATTGCTCTTCGACCCGAATGACCAGAAAACATTGAATCATGTGTTTGCCTTAAAATTTCGCTTCGCAATTTTTCTGGTACGACTATGCGTGGACCTTTCCTAGTTTTACGGTACAATATCCCATCTTCCACGACGAACTGTCGCTGCGAGGTAAATCGTTGACAATCTGTGTCTGCGGTTTGTGCCTCCTCCCATTCGATCTCATTTATTCCTGTGCATTCCATGGCGTATACTTTACGACCCAGACTATCCGCGTTTCCGTGCGATTTACCCGGTCAATGAATCACTTCAAAATCGTACTCACTAAGACGCAAAGCCCACTTAGTTAATCTACTCGTTGGGTCTTTAAACCCTAACAACCACTTAAGTGCTGCATGGTCAGTAATCACCTTGATACGTCGTCCATACAAATAACACCGGGAATAGGTTATTCCGAAAATTAACGCCAATAACTCCTTCTCGGTTGTTGAGCAATTTTTTTCTGTATTGTTTAGCTGCCTGGAAGCATATGCTATCAGGTGTTCCTGCCCATCTATTTCCTGAGATAATACAATATGCAAAGCAAAATTGCTAGAGTCACAAGATAACGTAAACTGTTCACTAAATTCTGGAAAAGCCAAAACCGGACTAGATGTTAACAAATCTTTTTACTTTTGAAAAGCCTCTTCGCATTCTGCTGACCAGTGAAATTTTGCTCCCCTCTTCAACAACTGCGTGAGGGGCCTTGTAATTCCCACAGATTTTGGAATATACCTCCTGTAAAAATTGGCGAGACCTAAATAAGACTGCAACTCTTTTACTTTTGTAGGTGTCGGTAAATTCATTACCACCTCTACAAGTTCTGGATCCGAGCGGACACCCTCCTGTCCTATAATACGACCTAAATAACGGACTTCTTGCAACAAAAAATGACTTTTTTCCATATGAAGAGTTAAACGCACTGCTTTCAGACGATCGAAAACTTCGCGCAAACGGCCCACATGTTCTTGCACGTCCTTTGAGAAAACAATTATGTCGTCCAAATATACCATACACTGATTAGGTTTCAGCCCTCGTAACACGCTATCTAGTAACCGTTGGAAGGTTGCCGGAGCATTTTTGAGTCCGAAAGGCATTCGCTGATACTGAAATTGACCCCTAGGTGTTGAAAAAGCTGTCTTCGGTCGGTCTTCCGGGGCGACCTCCAACTGGTGGTACCCGCTTTGAAGATCCAAGGTCGTGAAGTACCGACACTGACCCAAATTATCCATAGTTTCAGTGATATTAGGCATTGAGTATGCATCCGATACAGTTTTTTGATTCAGGAAACGATAATCACAACAAAAACGATATGCCTGGCCCCATCAGGTGATTTTGTACCCACTATTACGACAGGAGCGGACCAGGGACTACTACTGGTTTCTATTATCCCATCCCTAAGCTGTTGATTAATAAATTCTTCCATGATAGGCTGTAAACTTTGTGGAACACGATATGGACGTTTATACACCGGTGCTTCATTCCCAGTGGGGATGTAATGCTGCACTAACGGTGTGGCGGGCAGTGGACCATGAAAATTAAATAACTCTTTATATTCCGTCAAAAGGTTCTCCATGACTTCTCTGTCTTGCCCTTCCAAATGTGAGATTTTACTCCTCAGTGCGGACCAGCTGACAGACTCTCCCGGCATTGTGTAATCTGCTGCGAAATTCTTATCCAGTTCATCTTCCCCTATTATCTCCAGATTCGCTATTACGGTACCCTGTGCTAACTGCACCTCTTCAAGGCCAAAATTATCCGTACAGACAGTCACAACCTTTTTTCCTTCTATCTCCCGCACGTAGGACACGCTACGGCGCGTAAAACACTTCATTTTATCCAGCGGCTCATTCTCAGACAAAGGTTCAACGACACACAACGTATTTACCAGCACGCTAGCTGCAACATCTGCCCAGATTATTTTCCCTGTACCCTTTGGTATAGTATCCCGAGAGTTAACGCTAAGGGACCTTGTACACAGTATAGGTGGCCCACCTGACGTCTGGGCGGTTCCTTGCGACAGTAATGGTTTTACGGCCGCAGAACCTAGCCGAAATTGTGTTCCGTCCAGTGCTACTGTACGCCGTTCCGGGTTAACTTTTGCGTGATGCGCAACCAGGAAATCCAATCGGAGTATGACATCATAACTGCTGCCAACAAGTGGAAGAACTTCTACCTTCACCTGGAAGTAGCTCATTTCCACTTGGAAGTTTAACACCACTGATCCGATTGACTTCACCTGTCCCCCACCCACGCCACTTAACGCCCAGCGTGGTGGTTTTAAATCTACTTTACCGAGTACATTTCTACTCGCCACGGATACATGAGACGCGGTATCCAATAAAAATTTGCACAGTCTGCCCATCACCAAGTCGGTCAGAAAAAAGTCTGCCACTGATTCTGCATTAGCATTAATCCTTACCAGGGGTGTTGCACAGTGGACACACCACCCCCTGCCCCGTTTAACTTAGGGGGGTGAGGCCCACCTTGCGGTTTCCTATCATGTTTCTGCCAGGACCCATTGCAATTACGCTACCGATGACCCCAACGTCTGCATTTTCTGCACTGCACTTCCTTGCAGTCGCGTCTAATGTGTCCCTTCCGATCACATCTGAAACATTTTATTTCTGCATTAAACACTGCTTTCGTGTCCCATGTCTTTGTTACTGCTTCAACTTCCTCTAACGCCAAAGCGATTCCGACTGCCTCACTGACAGTCTTAGGGAATTCCATCCTAATATTGCGGGAGGTTTCGGGTTGTATTCCCCGCAAAAATGCGTCTAGTGCCCTACGCTCAGCTTCCTGCAGAATGGCTCCATTAATCCTATCGGAATCCGTTAGCTCACAGGTATTAACATTAATTTTTCGAATTCGATCTAAAAAAGCTTCTATTGATTCCCCATTCCTTTGATACATTCTATTCATTGTTCCAGATAATATTTAGATGTATTTTTCCTCTGATACCTTTCCAGCAACCCTTTTTTGAATGCTTCAAATTTCCAAGCATCCCTTAATTCTTCATGGCATGTAACGTATACTCTGGCATCCCCAGTTACTTTCAACTTAGCCACATGCAAAAGTGTTTCTGCACCCCAATTTCCCAATTTAGAGGCCGTGCTAAGGTTCTAAAAAAAAAAATCATAACATCTCCCCAGCTTCTCCCTAGAAAGGGGTGACCAAGGACGCTGTGTTAGTGTCAAGAATTACTGCATTGACAGGAAACCATTCTTTGCATGCTTCTTTAGACCAAGCAAGCTCTATCTCTAATTCCGACGCTTGCTCAAGTAGCTGCTGAATAGCCACCGCGGCTGACACAGACTACTCCGTCACTACCAGGTATCGAATCAAGACTACAGTCAGCCCAGAAAGAAGAACAGGAAGGGAAGACGGCCTATGCTACAGGTTCAGACAAAGCAACAAACGAAAAATTGGCAGTTACTTGTCATGTTGCAGGAGTTGCTGATCCATTGTTGCCCTTCTCGAGTGCCACATATCCTCGTCGATTATCAGCCACAATTTCCTCCAAATCCAGGGAGAAGACCACTACTGTCACCAATTGTAACAGGAGTGTGTGATGCGCAGGTTGCCCGACTGACACCACTTGTAATAGGATGACCAGAGTGGGTGACATGGTCGGGGTTGTAGGGCGTGGCTGGGTAGAAGAAGGTGGCTGTTTTTAGCAATCTTCCTCTTTACTGTTGGTTCTTCCAATACATTTTTCGGTAGCTGAGCCCCACCGCTTGTGTCAGGGTGGAGAGGTGTTGATGCACGCAGCCCAGGTAACACGACGCCATGCTCGGTCAGCGGCTGTGCAGGTGGTAGGAGGTTAGCTGCACGAGGCCTGGCCTAGCACGCCTCCTGCAGACGCAGAGGCTTGTGACGACGCCGGGAGTCGCCGGTGCAGCAGCGGGCAACGCCCTCCGCCGGCCGGTCCTCGGGGGCAGCGTCACTGATGACGACGACGTAACAGCGACCGAACACCCAATCGGTCGAACTGAATGCCGATGCCCACCTCTGATGCTCTTAAATAGAGCAGGCCGCTGCTGAATCCGACGGTTACGCGGCGCTTTGTTTACTAGAACGTTCTCGATGAGTTGGCTAACGCAACCGCGCCACACGCGGCGCGCGCCTGCGTAATTCTGCTGATGTTGCGTTCTGGCTGTTGATGGCTGCCGCGCACGTACACACATAACGAGGCCTTTGCAAATCTGTGTCACCTGCATAACGCACCGGTCAGCCTTCATCTGCCGTCTGCTGTGAGGCTGGCGCATGGCATACTGAAACACACTAAATCACAATCTCGCACCATATTTCCTAATAATAACCCCTTGTCCTCTACACAAGGATAGACGGAGTTTTAAGCAACTAGCTGGGCTTGATGAGGCCAGCACCTAGGAGTTACAGGGACGGCGAGTTAGGTCACAAATGGTGAGAGGATGAAGACGGCGAATTTGGTCGCACAGTAAAGTTTTTTTTTTTTTTATGTGAGAGATGTTGAGTTTTAAGAAGAAGTAGGTAGCAACTATCTCGGAATCGCAGCATTGTCGTATACACAGTTAAATAGGCGATGCCATCGTGTCAACGATGCACCGTGCACTCTAACTTCATGAAGGAGAAATCCTTCAGAAATTACGCTCAATGTAGTGATTTCTAATTCAATTCCTCGCGCTTTCTGTGTCCACTATGGGAATCTCTAGATTCTCGTCGAGTTTTGTTTTTCTCCTCTGGTTATAAACAGCATTGATATCCAATGACAATCTTTGTATCCACGAATATGAACTCAAACCTAGCAGGCGAGCTTATCTATTCCTACAGGAAAAGTAATTCCTCCAGGGCCGTGTACCTTACACATTGCGGCTAGCGCCCGCAGCGCCGAGCTGATCGATTTATTCCTTCAATTTTCGGTTTCGTAAATCGATCGTCTGCCTATCTCTTTCATCTGTGTGTCATTGTCTCTTACATTTCCATACGACTTTCATAGTCCCGGGCAACGAGATGCCCCACCTGCACAAAACTGGTGTCATTTTTCTTTGTCATTTTCACACATGCCTTTATGGTGTTTAGCAAATATAATAATGCGTGAGAAACTTCTTCTCATAATGTGAGCATTATCACACTTGGATTGTTAGCCCAAAGAGGCATTTAACTTTGTTTACTTATTGGTATGGAACATGCAGTAATTTATTATGATATTTGCGTATCTCATTTTTATATTTTCATGTTTATGTAACGATTATGTTTGGGCTGAAATGGATTTCATAGGAACTTTGTTATGGGATGCAACTGACATAATCAGAATGCTAATCGTTTACCCTTCACTGATCAGTTAATAGGGAGTGTTGGGGTTAATTTTCGGGGACTGGGAAGGTGAAACTGTGGCAAGTCCATTCTGTAGGGAAGGCCGAACACATTTCTCCCTCCGGCGCCACAGTGAAGTACTGGAACAGTAGGGGATCTTGGTTTGGGGGGTAGGGGGTATTTCTGTCTTTGGGGTGTGTCATCTTTTCCTCTTCAACTCCAACCTTCTGAATCTTCTATTTCATTTCTTATTTCTCGTCAGAGTACCAAGCTAATCATCCCTCTGTCCACATGCATAAGTCTCTATTGCTGAGACCCTTCTCAATTACCATGTCAACATTTGTCATTGTTGACTGAAGCCTATTATATAGGAGGATCCGTGTAACAAGCTAGCATTTCTGCACTATTGATGATACTAAATTTACTTGAATATGTTTTATGTAATCTGCCTAACTATGCAATTGTTGTGACGTAACTGTCACTTACGAACCAATTTACTAATGCATAATGTAATTTTAAACCGAACCCACTGTAACAACGCTTCTAGCATGATGTCACGCGTAATCCCAATTCTGACGCGCGCCGCTCTGTCATAGCGCCATAATTACTGTTTTGTTGGTCATCATTGAATAAACTATGTCGATTACGTACATCTATTCCCCTTTATTCATTAATGCTATACCCCCTTTTGTATTCATCACTGCTCATTCTGAATCCCATAAATCTCTACTCAAATCCAGAAGTTTTTGTGCAGCATTTTGTTGTGCTCATTGCACAGCGCACGTGAAAACTGCATGCCGCATTTGACCTTCGCAGCCGCTTCGGCTCCACTTCTCAGCTACCACGAACTGTTCTGATGTAGCACAACATTCGGCCTTGCAGCCAGCTGCCGCCCTGACATGGCGTAGTGCCGTAGTCTTTAAGTCATCTGTAGCGTGTCGCTCTATCATAGCCGCCACACTGACTCCCGCCGCATTACTAGTGCTACCACTATATTAACGCTTCATTCCTATGAACACAATTTCCAGTCACAGACATATGAGATAGAAAACTCAAACAGTAGTTTTCTAGCAAACGTTCTTATTGTGATATTATTACGCCACTAATAAACTTTCATGCCACTATAGCTTACTCACTTCGTTATCGCGCCTGTTTGCCAGTTTTTATACCTGAAAGCTCGTTCGTGATTCCCCTGTCAACTGATTTGCCTGCTTTATCTAATATATCAAATGATCACCTGTTAATGTCAATTGATGACCTGTTAAAACAAGAGCAAGGGCAAATTTCTTACGTTCGCCTGCTAGCACACATAAATGAAAGGCAAACAGCCACTAAACTACATACAACCATTATACCCAACGCCACAGTAACCCCAGTCACTGCTATTCTTATTATTGTACTGGTATGGACCTTGTACAAAAAGGGATTTTGCAAACAATTAAGAGCGTCCCCTCCAATAGTCCCAGAACCCCAGCCTCAGGGCGAATATTGCCCTTGACTAGGAGAATAAACCTATCAGGCATGTGCCCACCCTTAGTTTTAAAGAGTGCAATTGCGATATCAGCTAATGTGGAAAAACTATTGTAGCGTAGTGAAGTGCTCCCCAAGTGTTAACTCCCTTTTTAAATGTGTTTGAAACGTGTGAACCTCCCTTCATACCCCACTGTGCTGAGTTCCAGTGTACGGGCTTGGACACAGCTCGTGCGCTGCCCGCTGACAACACACCACGCCACCTTGTGCCACTCGCCCTGCATGTGACTCCTTTGGTGATGCGAATATGTTAATTTTATTTTTAAAAAAAGAGAACATTTGGTATGTATGCTACATTCAAACCACACTTGTTCGCTCATTTAATTTTGTTCTGATGTTTTGCAACTAATGTGATTTTATTCTGATGTTTTGTAATGTTTATGTCTTGTTTTTGTAAACACATAATATGTTGTCATGCATAAGCCCTTTTGTGACCCCTAGGAGATCTTTAGAGTCTCTACCCCCTCCCATAGGTTAAGGCCCCTGCCAGCTTCTGTGGGAGCCCTTAATATCTAAGTAACGTCTACTTTGCTTTGCAACCTAAAATTATCTATATCTAAATTACTCACTTTTTAAGCGAATTCACTTACGTTATCCACTCTCACGGAAGGGGGAGGACTGTAAGGATGAGCTAGACAGTAGGGGATTTTACTTTATTATATCAGCTTTCAAGAGGTAACTTTATTTTTCTTGTTATGGGCAAACCTTGGCCGGCAGCATCGGCTGTCTGTAATTTTTCCGTCCCACGGTCCAGCAACAGGAAATCAGCACCAAGGTAGGCAATCTCGATCACGCGCCTCCCCCATGTGCTGATGGAGTAACGCTGTGACACTGACCAGACCATGCTCTGGAAAGTTCCATTGCCGCCCCTGTGGGTTTCTCAGTCCTGACCAATCGGGGCGGAGGAAGCCGCGTGGCGTGTTGAATGTACCTGGATGCCCATCGCAGGACCCGCTCTCTTGGACGTGCGCCCTGCAGCAGTGAACATCACCCTCTTCTCCCAGTGCTGCAGCGCCGTAGACTTAGTTTTCACAGCCGGCATGCCGCTCGAACTTGAACGATTGGCAGACAGCAACTTTCGTTAGATTCACTAACTATGTTTCGTCAAACTCTACGCTCTGGCTCACCTTCGCCTCCCTAGGCCTGGTGATGTGATACTTCATAAGGCAAAAGTGGTCAATAAAAGACCTATTACTTCAACTCTTTTAATCATTCCTTCACGCCTACAGCCTTCCTATCTGACCGTCCTGTACAAATGGGAGGAAACCCTAATAACTGGTACAGTAGGATGTATCTTCTGCCAGTCACCTCATAGTAGTTTGCAGAGTGTAGATGGGTTTGATCACCTTCCTGAGATGAGCTTGCTGTTGGGGATTTACAGCTCTGATCCTGAGAACCACGAATACCTTCTGGTAAATTAAAAATTAGAGTTTCAGATTGAAGAGATGTAATCTTCTAAAACCATTTCATCTGTTTGACTGTCTGAGGGACATCTCCTTTCTGGTGTCACAGAAGTGGTTGCTTGCAATGCACTCAGATCAGCAGATCTTTCAAATTTACTTTCAAGTGGTCCTTTTGAGTAAATTAATGGTTCACCTAAAATATTGTTTCGCTGATTCTGCCTTAAGCGTACTTTTCCCATATGGAAAACAAAACTGGCTCTTGAATCTCAACGGTTCTTGATTCATCAAGTAAAGCTGTTTTAAAAAATTCAAGTATATCTGTAGGTAATTCAAATTTCATAATCTTTAGATATGTATAGGCTTTCTTCTGTGAATACAGCTTTCCTTAATCCAAGGTGTTTCCATTGGGTCTTAATGGCAAGTCTGCATACATTTGTTGCAGTCTACATTTTCAACATTGAAAGAAAGGTTTCCACATTTTTAAAAGCTTTCTATATTTTGTCTTCATCGACAACAGATTTTAACGCTTCTGTGAAGGGAGAAGCAAAATTGGTCTTCGTAATTGTTTTTGATCTATCACACTTTTGTTTCCAGCATCTGGCAGTATTCTTGCATGATGCTTATGGTGGCTGGAAAACAACAACATTGCAAGGCTGAAGAACATTTGTTGCATTTGGTGGCAAACTGAAAATAGGTATACTCTTCTCTGAATGAAAGTCACTTCCGTGTTTAAAGGCTTAAGTCCAACCAAAACAAAGGAAAAGTGACATTTTTCCAGCAACAAGGGATAAAAGCAGTTGGCACCATACGCACAAAAGGTTGGTGCACCATCCAGCCTGTGGGTTATCATGTAAGGCTGGTCGGTAATAGCACACCTTAAACATCGTAAATGCATTTATTAGACACTGAGGCAAGAAGAACAAACATAGCTGTACACAAGTTGGGTACCAAGAAAGGACATAGAAGAAAGGCAGTTCAAAGACACTGCGCCAGAGACGCCACAGAGCCCCCTCCCCCTGGATCAAATGGCTCTGAGCACTACGGAACTTAACATCTGACGTCATTAGTCCCCTAGAACTACTTAAACCTTACAACCTAAGGACATCACACACATCCAGGTCCGAAGTAGGATTCGAACCTGCGATCGTAGCGGTCGCGCGGTTCCAAACTGATGCGCCTAGAACCGTTCAGCCACACAGGCTGGCCCTGCCCCTGGTAGCACGGAGCACGGCGGGGGGAAGTTTCATCGCTCAAATCCATAATCGTCATGCCAGCACAGTGGTTGTAGACGGCAACTGGCGCGAGAAGTAGGTGCATCGGAAACTGCGCTGCATGCTACCAACTGCTGTGTAGGCGGTGAGACATTAGTCGAAGGCAGGTCCGCAGCATCAGTAGGCAGGGCAGCAGTGTTGGGAGGCAGGTCGGAAGCGTCAGGAGGCAGGTCGGTCTGTGACAACGCCAGTTTCAGCTGATTAACAGACACGTTCTGTGGTCGTCCATGTAGGTGTATTAAGAACGTGTTCGGACCAAGACGTAGCACGTGGAAATGGTCCTAATAAGGTGGTTGCAAGGCCGTTCACACGGAGTCATGATGCAGCATCACAAATTCACACTATGCAAGGTCCTCGTGGATGAAAACAGGTGGGGTGGAGTGAGGGTGTGGCAGGGGGGGTGCACACGAGCCCGTTCAACCAGAGCCAGAAGATCCATAGTCTCAGCTGATGCTGAATCCTCCACAAATACTGCTGGAAGGAGGAGGGGCTTGCCGTCTAGTATTTCAGTGAGCAATGTGTTCAAGTCTTCTTTATGGGTCAAGTGAATGCCAGAAGGACCCAAGGGAGGGCCTCGGACCTCATGCCGCCATGGCACATAAGCTCGGCCTTGAGAGTGCGATGCCACCGTTCAACCAGGCTGTTCACCTGCGGGTGGTACGCCGTGGTGTGGAATTTAGCAACATCACAGAGTTTGCACAGTTGTGCAAAGAGGACAGACTCAAACTGTCATCCCTGGTCAATAGTGAGAGACAAGAGACAGCTGAAATGAGCAACCCACGCCGAGACGAAAGAATGAGCGATGGTCTCAGCCGTGATGTCAACAAGGAGGACCACCTCGACCCAGCGGGTTACGCAGTCAATGATCGATAAGATGTATCTGTAACCCTCGGAAGGAGGAGGGGACCAACGACGTCGAATTGGACGTGCTGAAGACGCCCTCTTGGAATATCAAACTTGCCTAATGGAGGTAGAGCATGCATGCCAACCTTGCCACGCTGATATGATACGAATACGCGAGTCCAAGTGCGACAGTCATGCATCACGTCAGGCCAGACAAAGTGCTCAATAACCAGCCTCATAGTGGCTCGTGTGCCAGAATGAGCCAAGCCTTGCAAAGCAGTAAAGATCCTGTCACGAAGGGCGGCAGGGACCAGGGGGTGGGGAGTGCCCATAGAGATGTTGCAAAGGACTGGGGTCGTCGACCCTTGTAGGATATGGGGTTAGACAGAGAGCGATGACTTGTCCAAAATTAATCGCTGTATATTGTCGTCCTTGGCCTGAAGTTGGGTGATCTCTTCCAGATTCAACAGTGTGGTTCGCACACATATGCGGGATAGGTAGTCTGCCACAACATTCTCCACACCATGAATATAGCATGCGTCGGAAGAGTGCTGGCAGATGTAGTCCATATGACGGAAACACCTTGACGGAAGGTCCTTAGCCGGGTTACAAATAGCGTCCTTGTGCGGGTTGTGATCTGAGTAGATCAAGAAAGGTCGCCCCTTGAGGTCACTACGGAAGTGTTTAATCGCCTCGTACAATGCAAGGAGCTCACAGTCGAAAGCCGACCACTTACACTGGCTCTTAGTTAGTTTCTTTGAAAAGAAGCGGAGCAGTTGGGTTGAGTCCATGGTGTGCTGCTGTAAAACAGCGCCCACAGCTGAGGCATCAGTTGTGATCGAAACACAGAGCTCAGGATCATGGTGGGCGAGAGTAACAGCTTTTGCAAGTTCAGTTTTAAAGTTACTAAATGCGTCAAGCATGGATTTGGTCCAGTCCAACTTCCGTTTCCCCATGGTGTTTTTGCCAGAGTGTGTGTCAGTGAGGGCCATTTGGACAGCGGCAGCTTGAGGAATATGGCGGCGGTAAAAGTTTGCCATACCCAGAAAATGACGGAGCTAAGCATACTCCGCAGGAAGAGGAACATCGAGTATGGTTTCGACATGAGAACTCGTCGTACGGAGGCCGTTGACAGAGACAGAATGGCCTAGGAAGCTAACAGATGTGGAACGGAATTGAGATTTATTATGGTTGATCACTACGCCATTGGCATCGAGGACCGAACAGACTGCATCAAGGTCAATTTGATGCCCCTCAGCAAAGGAGGAAAAGATCAGTATATCATGTAAGTAAGCAAAAGCAAATGGCAGAGGTAGCAAAATGGAATCAATGAACCACTGCCACGTCTGCACAGCATTTTTCAATCCATAAGGCATGTAACAGTATTCAAATTGGCCGAAGGGTGTGATGATGGCTCACTTCGAAATATCCGGTATCTAACACAGAGAAAAACCTACAACCATGAAGTAATTGCGTGAAATCCTGGATATGAGGAATGGGGTAGTTATCGATAACACAAGCATTAAGACACCTGTAGTACTCGCACATACGTAAGGAGCCATTCTTGTTAGGAACAAGGTGGATAGGTGAAGACCAGTCACTATCGGAGGGGTGTAATCCTGAACGATTTCTTTTGCGCGCAAAAATTTGGAAGCATTAAGGTGCCTGGCCTCGTAACGTACAGATGAGCCATCTGTGGTGTGAATTATGACAAGTGCCATTACTGATGGATGATACTCGATAAGGGAGGCCGCCAAGAGGGGTCAAGAGGGGGGGGGGGTCTGGAGGCAACGTTGGTTCACTGACCTTGCCGGATCGGGGCAGCATAGGCGGGACGTCAGCTGTAGCCAACGATGGAAGGTGTGGTGAAGTAGCCACACGGTGCGAGAAATCCAGCGTAGCGCGAGCAGGTGCGTCCTGGAGATTCCTCTGCAGCGATGTGAAAACAGCAGCAGGCGGTGGAATGCTCGACTCTGGAGAAAATTTGTGAGAAGATGCAATAGATGCGTGTGGTGGTTCGCCTCATTGCGGTTCTGCAGATAGGCGACGTATAGTGCGCTGTGCATGTGAGAATTCAGCGGCGGCAGAGGTAATGCAGGTGTGTAACGCATCATTCTGGATGCAAAGTTCGTCGATTTGTGTGCGCGCGTCCGACAAATCAGAGAGCCGTGTAGTAATACACTTGAGCAGAGATGCGCATGTAGAAAGCATAGCCAAGGAGGTGGGAAGCGAATTCGTGCTAAACTTGACTTGTTTGGGTATGGAAAATTAGAACCAGACATGTGGCACAGTGTGGCGGCCTGCAGGTCTGGTGAAAGTTCGTAATGGTGTAGAGAGCCCAACCCAATCACAGGTTCACCCACGTCAGCAACATGGAAAGTCCAGGGGAAAGTGTGGACCGGAGATAAGCTGAGCGACATCTTGATGGAGCCGAGGACTACAATAGGAGAGCGATTGGCGGCAATCAAAGCAAGGTTAGCAGGTGAAAGATTGTTGCCAGCATGCTTGGCCGCGATAACGCTGACGTTGGCGCCGGTGTCGACGAGAAAGCGAGTGCCCGATGACAAATCAGTGGCGTAGAGGTGTCGCACCTCTGAAAGGAGTGGTGCGGCATCAGACGGTAGGCCCCGTGAAGGAATGTGGTGGGATGTGGAGCCTAAATGTGCTGGCGGAATCGTTTGGGTAGGCGCATGGCAATTGCTTGTGGTGTCCCCATAAGTAGCATGGTACCAGCACAGCGGGTAGGCTGGGAGGCGAGATGGTGTGGAGAGGGAGGGGTCGGCAGCTGGCTGCATTGGGGCTGGGCTGCTGCTTAGGCGAGGTCGGCGGCCGTCGGAGACCACAGACAAGACCTCCTGTAGGCCGCTAGGTGGCAGCTCCTGACTGGCAGCTGAGGTGCTAAGGTGAAGGCGCTGGCCTCCGCCAGCAGAACGCGGAACTGAAGATGCAGGCATGTCAACTGATGGTGATGGAGAAGTTGTCCATGACAGACGGTGACGAATGACAGAGTAAGCTCGATCAACCATGTGTAAATGAGCCTCGAGTGGGTCAGCAGCATGAGACAGCAGATGAAGTTGTAGATCCGAAGGCATTTTGACCATCCACTATTTCCAAAGTGCAGCATCAGGTAATGCTTGGCCATAAATTAAAGCATGAAGGTGCTGCCAAAGCTGTGAAGTTGCTCGTCATGAATAATGTGATGGATAGCCTCCGCGGGGGGGGGGGGGGGGGGGGGGGGGGGCGAGAAAGGCGCTCGTTGAGCAATGATTTCGCTATCGAATACTTGTGCGAGGTGGGTCTGGATGAGTGTGGAGATGGCTCACCAGGCAGACAAAACGTTTATCGTCGTTCGAAATAACGTGGTTATCCAGTAGGTGATCCACTAACATGAACCAAGTCTTTTGGTTCTCTTTTTGCAAAGCAAGCAGCTTAGGAAACCTGCTGGGTAACACATTTTGAGGCAGCACCGGCAGACAGAGATCTGTGCGAGCAGAGCAGGACACCCCTGACACCAGAAGTTCAGTAACATTGGACGATGCGTCGATCGAGGTCTGCGTGGGAGGGTGGCCGCATGTAATACATGGTGTGGAGTGTGCAGGTGCAAAAGTGGCATGGTGTGTCCAAACCGCAGACCGGATGACAAACGTGGCACAAGTGTAATGGCTGATGCCGTTGCAACAGCAGGCAGAAGGTGGTCGCGATGCAACCACATTCGGACTGACGTAATCGGCGCGGTCGGAATGGCCGGCGCCGTTACGAAAGTGGGCTTGACCACTCGTGGTCACAAGCACAGTTAATATGATGCGTGGCACTAGCACCGAAAGACACTGGTAGACCCATTGTTTAGAAAACAACGTGGGCTGGCTCACAAAGTCCGTTAATGATGAAGAAAAGCACAAAATACCTCGCGATCACATGACGACGATGTCAGGGTCACCACTGTGGGTTGTCACGTAAGGCTGGTTGGTAATAACACACTTTAAATATCGTAAAAGCCACAAGACTAATTCACTCATGACAAAGAATGTATCAGGAGGAATCAATTGAGAAATGCTTTTTGGAATCCTTTCGTAAGTCGTAAGAAAGAACTGTCATTGGTTTTATAATTTTTCCAGTAGCAGAAACATTAGCCAGTACAGTGACAAAGTCTTCCCCTTTGCCAGGAGCAATAGTAAAAAAATTCTTATGGTTTTTTGGACGTAAGACTTCTGCAACATTCAACTCCTGTCTCATCAGTGTTAAATATTCAGCTACCATCAAGGAGAATGTCCTGATAATTTTCTTCTTGAAAGTATTTTTCAAGCTCCTCGAGCCAACGTTCTATGAAGCCTTCAGTCAAACCTGCTTTTCCTTTCGATATGATTTCCTTATTACGACATGAAATAGGTGGATTTCTTTTAAGAAATAGTTTCACCTATTTCTCTCCTGGCTTATAATTTGTAAAGGGATTCTTCTTCCTGTATCCGCCATAAATTTGTGCACAGAATCTTTCACATCATCTGGACGCATTGGAAAACCAGTTTTTGCTTTTACTAATATACAGTATTCCAGGAACTGGTCTTCCTGTGCTATTAAGATGTAGGTTGTCCCCATCTGCCTTCCTTCAATGCTTTTGGCACTTACCTTTGTTGATGACGTCGCTTTTGAAACATTGTGCTGTGCTAATGCTTTATTTAAAATCAAGATTCCAGGTTTTACTGCCTGTAATGCATCATCTAATCGCTTTTATGAATGTTTAAAGCTACTGCATTTTCTTCTGTTTCACTGTAGGTTCAATTCTTCGTCAGACATCTGTAAAAAAGAAAACAGACTATCAGGTTGATCTGAGGGAACAGATCCAGTTTACAGAAAATGACACTGTGTCAAACACTTCTTTGAAGTTCTTATAGGCGAATTCTTAACTGTTGTCTGGATTGGGGCTTAATTGTTTTGCATTTAGCTGAGTGGAATAATTTCTGGAAAAATCTCACAAGCCATGTTTATTCAATGAGAACCCATATCACTCCTTCCACTGAATGAACACACATTACATTTACATGCGAAATATTTTCTGAAGGCGAAAACGGAATTTTTGAAATCGTTTTTGCTGTTGTGTTTAGGTGTTATGGCTTGAAGCAGATTTGCTAGCCCAGTCAAATATGGCGCCTGGAAAACAGCTCTTCCACTTTCTGATTTAGTGAGTACGAGTTTACATCGGACCGAAAATCGACTGTGAAAGTGGAAATCCGGCACTTAGAACCAGATTTCCACAACTGATTTTGAAATGTTTACGTGACCAACCAGAAGCGGTATTGGGATACCACTTTACGTTATCCGGTTTCGGAAGCGCCATGTAAACACAGTGGCTGGGTGTTCAGTAAGTGGGCAGAGGTACAGAGAATATTAAAAACTGAATGTAAAATATGTTTGCCGTAGTGAGCGGTTTATTTAGGCTGATTTGGTTTCAAGAAGGTGTTAAAAACCCTAGTGAATTAAAAGACGTTCATTTGTCGGCAAATCTTGATTTTACTGTCCAGTTAGTAAACAACCCCCACCCCCACCTCAAAATAAAACACTTCTGATTTATTTTTTATCGTTCCAAATGTTATATATCCATTACAGTGTATACATACTATGCAAAACAAGCAACTATGTTTACGAAAATACTAATATTTGGAATAAAATGACTTATGATGCAACTCTTACCTTAGTACTGGACAGCACTACACAATAGCTACAGGTGCATCAAACAATCAAGTTGACGTCCAGTTAGCTGGCAGCCATATCCCAATTTCTCTATATAAGCATGTGTTCACAGTAGCACTGACAACGGACTCCAGACGTCGTCGCCAAAGATTGCTGGATAACATTGGCTGACAGCTTCGTCACTATGCGTCCGATCTCATTTGTTGGATTTTGAGGATTTTGACAGGACTGATGTAGTTAGGTTAGAATCAGTTTTACGAATGGAGTAGGTTATATTTTAACCTCCAAGTATAGGGTAGATACCGCGACGCCTCTGTGCTAGGAGGCGAGTGCTGCAGTGCAGATTTCACTCTTAAAATATGCATGTAAATGAGCTAAATCTGTCTCGAAAGGAACGTGGCGAGTACTGTACAATCTGTCCTCTGTTACTGGAATTATAAGACAAGTTTTACGAATATATGAGATGAAGGAAAAAAACACCAAGCCACAAAAGTTAAAAACGCTTTAAGTTTGTGACACCACTTTCCTTCTCTCACCAACAATTAAAGAAAAGGGACCACCATCTTATAAACTAACTGGCTGTAATTGATGTTTTTCATATTTATACGCGTGATACACTGTACTAATGATCTCTCCAAATCACATTCTTCATAATGTTGTTTATTATGTTACACTGGCAGGATGTGTGACTTGGGTGTGTACAGTTTTTGCCAGTGAGGTTTTGAGCACATAATGGTAATTTATATGGTGAAACTACGTGTTTCCATTATATGAAGAATGGATAAAATTTGGGTGTAAGCAAGCTACTAATATCTAACTAATGAAAGATAAATTTGTGGTTTCACAGCAACTCACTTTATTCTAAAAATGGTGAAAATTAATGCATTACTGGCAGGATATTCAGATAATCAGATTCTAGTACATTTCACTACATTCTAAACACTTACCCAGTCGATTTGAGAAAGGGGGTAACATTATTCCCTGAGGCAGTATTATTTTAGATTTATTGCTGCTTTTAATAAAAAAATCAACAATATTAAATTGTCTTTTAGTGCACTTGCACAGCTCCAAAATTCAGTATAGAAAAAATTAAAAACTTCATAGTATAGATAATTCAGGTGCAAGAGTGAAAATGTTGTTGTTGCTGTGGTCTTCAGTCCTGAGACTGGTTTGATGCAGCTTTCTATGCTACTCTATTCTGTGCAAGCTTCTTCATCTCCCAGTACCTACTGCAGCCTACATCCTTCTGAACCTGCTTAGTCTATTCATCTCTTAGTCTCCCTCTACGATTTTTACCCTCCACGCTGCCCTCCAATACTAAATTGGCATTCCCTCGATGTCTCAGAACATGTCCTACCAACTGATCCCTTCTTCTAGTCAAGTTGTGCCACAAGCTCCTCTTCTCCCCAATTCTATTCAATACCTCCTCATTAGTTATGTGATCTACCCATCTTGTCTTCAGCATTCTTCTGTAGCACCACATTTCGAAAGCTTCTATTCTCTTCTTGTCTAAACTATTTATCGTCCACGTTTCACTTCCATACATGGCTACACTCCATACAAATACTTTCAGAAACGACTTCCTGACATTTAAATTTACACTCGATGTTAACAAATTTTTCTTCTTCAGAAACGCTTCCCTTGCCATTGCCAGTCTACATTTTATATCCCCTCTACTTCGATCATCATCAGTTATTTTGCTCCCCAAATAGCAAAACTCCTTTACTACTTTAAGTGCCTCATTTCCTAATCTCATTCCCTCAGCATCACCCGACTTAATTCGACTACATTCCATTATCCTCGTTTTGCTTTTGTTGATGTATATCTTATATCCTCGTTTCAAGACACTGTCCATTCCATTCAACAGCTCTTCCAAGTCCTTTGCTGTCTCTGACAGATTACAATGTCATTGGCGAACCTCAAAGTTTTTATTTCTTCTCCATGGATTTAATACCTACTCCACATTTTTCTTTTGTTTCCTTTATTGCTTGCTCAATATACAGATTGAATAACATCGGGGATAGGCTACAACCCGGTCTCACTCCCATCCCAACCACTGCTTCCCTTTCATGCCCCTCGACTCTTATAACCGCCATCTGGTTTCTGTACAAATTGTAAATAGCTTTTCGCTCCCTGTATTTTACCCTGCCACCTTCAGAATTTGAAAGAGAGTATTCCAATCAACATTGTCAAAAGCTTTCTCTAAGTCTACAAATGCTAGAAACGTAGGTTTGCCTTTCCTTAATCTTTCTTCTAAGATAAGTCGTAGGGTCAGTATTGCCTCACGTGTTCCAACATTTCTACGGAATTCAAACTGATCTTCCCCGAGGTCGGCTTCTATCAGTTTTTACATTCGTCTGTAAAGAATTCGCGTTAGTATTTTGCAGCTGAGACTCATTAAACTGATAGTTCGGTAATTTTCACATCTGTCAACACCTGCTTTCTTTGGGATTGGAATTATTATATTATTCTTGAAGTCTGAGGGTATTTCGCATGTGTCATACATCTTGCTCACCAGATGGTAGAGTTTTGACAGGACTGGATTTCCCAAGGCTGTCAGTAGTTCTAATGGAATGTTGTCTACTCCGGGGGCCTTGTTTCGACTCAGGTCTTTCAGTGATCTGTCAAACTCTTCACGCAGTATCATATCTCCCATTTCATCTTCAACTACATCCTCTTCCATTTCCATAATATTGCCCTGAAGTACATCGCCCTTGTATAGACCCTCTATATACTGATTCCATCTTTCTGCTTTCCCTTCTTTGCTTAGATCTGGGTTTCCATCAAAGCTCTTGATATTCATGCAAGTGGTTCTCTTTTCTCCAAAGGTCTCTTTAATTTTCCTGTAGGCAGTATCTATCTTACCCCTAGTGAGATAAGCCTCTACATCCTTACATTTGTCCTCTAGCCATCCCCACTTAGCCATTTTGCAGTTCCTGTCGATCTCATTTTTGAGATGTTTGTATTCCTTTTTGCCTGCTTCATTGACTGAATTTTTATATTTTCTCCTTTCATCAATTACATTCAATATTTCTTCTGTTACCCAAGGGTTTCTGCTAGCCCTCGTCTTTTGCCTATTTGATCCTCTGCTGCCTTCACTACTTCATCCCTCAGAGCTACCCATTCTTCTTCTACTGTATTTCTTTCCCCCATTCCTGTCAATTGTTCCCTTATGCTCTCCCTGAAACTCTGTACAACCTCTGGTTCTTTCAGTTTATCCAGGTCCCATCTCCTTAAATTCCTACCTTTTTGCAGTTTCTTCAGTTTCAATCTACAGTTCATAACCAATAGATTGTGGTCAGAGTCCACATCTGCCCCTGAAAATGTCTTACAATTTAAAATCTGGTTTCTAAATCTCTGTCTTACCATTATATAATCTATCTGATACCTTTTAGTATCTCCAGGGTTCTTCCATGTATACAACCTTCTTTCATGATTCTTAAACCAAGTGTTAGCTATGATTAAGTTATGCTCTGTGCAAAATTCTACAAGGCGGCTTCCTCTTTCATTTCTTAGCCCCCAATCCATATTCACCTACTATGTTTCCTTCTCTCCCTTTTCCTACTCTTGAATTCCAGTCACCCATGACTACTAAATTTTCGTCTCCCTTCACTACCTGAATAATTTCTTTTATCTCATCATACATTTCATCAATTTCTTCGTCTTCTGCAGACCTAGTTGGCATATAAACTTGTACTACTGTAGTATGCGTGGGCTTTTGTGTCTATCTTGGCCACAATAATGCGTTCACTATGCTGTTTGTAGTAGCTTACCCATACTCCTATTTTTTATTCATTATTAAACCTACTCCTGCATTACCCCTATTTGATTTTGTATTTATAACCCTGTATTCACCTGACCAAAAGTCTTGTTCCTCCTGCCACAGAACTTCACTAATTCCCACTATATCTAACTTTAACCTATCCATTTCCCTTTTTAAATTTTCTAAGCTACCTGCCCAATTAATGGATCTGACATTCCACGCTTCGATCCGTAGAACGCCAGTTTTCTTTCTCCTGATAACGACGTCCTCTTGAGTAGTCCCCGCCCGGAGATCCGAATGGGGAACTATTTTACCTCCGGAATATTTTACCCAAGAGGACGCCATCATTTATCCATACAGTAGAGCTGCATGCACTCGGGAAAAATGACGGCTGAAGTTTCCCCTTGCTTTCAGCCGTTCGCAGTACCAGTACAGCAAGGCTATTTTGGTTAGTGTTACAAGGCCAGATCAGTCAATCATTCAGACTGTTGCTCCTGCTACTACTGAAAAGGCTGCTGCCCCTCTTCAGGAGCCACACGTTTGTCTGGCCTCTCAACAGATACCGCATACAAGCCTCCCCACCAACGGCAGGGTCCATGGTTCATGGGGGGAAGGGGTGGGCGGAGTGAAAATATTAGATTTTAAATTAGTATTTACAGTGTCGTAAATAACATGTAATATATCACACCAAAACTGAAGCTTTACTTTTCAGAAAGTAGTATAGGTGTAATTATTAGAAGGACGTAATCAACAGATGGCAAATATCAATGTGTCACTTCTGGTTTTACTTGAACCAAAACTGCATCTTTAAAATGAGAATTGGATTTTTTACTAGACCTCAAATCACACCTCTACGAGTAGGGGCGTACTCGAAATCTGTTTTGTTGAATTTATTGTCGTTGTGCAAGCATACGTCAATTAACCTTCAATGGCTCTTATTCAATATATATGTGAAATACAAACAAAGTTTACTGTAAGATACTTCGATCACCTAAAGCACTACATTTGCAAACCATTTCACGTAACTGAATCACCGTCCTACTGCAGTAAGCTGTAGTAACAATCTATAGACAGCTGATGTCCACCTTCCACAACCCAAAAGATTCATTACAGTAACTTTGAGTAAAAGATAAGCTATCGCTGTCACCTGAACAAATATTTTTCTATTTTTACGGTTCACAATCCACACCTAAAATTTCTGATAAAGATTTTGCCTTCATGTGGTTTCCAATAAACCTGCAGTTTCAGTACATAGATTCCGAACTGTATCCTGGTTATGATATTTTTTATGCTCGGGATGCCACAAACTCTGACTTTGACTAAACTTATCAATTTCTCGCAGCTCATGTTTCTTGTCGTGTCGGCTATTATGACCGAAAAAAAAACATATGAATTTCGCTGGTTGTTGTACGAAATATGTAGGCCATACGTTCGGACGATGAGGTCGGCTACATTGTGACCGCGCACGTAGTGGCGTACTGATTTGATACGACCGGCCGCCTTCGGCCGATGTAGGTCGTCGATGGATCCTCCGATATCGAGCCGCTGTGACCACATCGTAAGAAAACTAAGTTCACCGAATTGGGAGGGGGGGGGGGTTTCTTAGAGCGAGTTATTAAATTTATATCTTCTTTGTTCGTTCACTAGTGTCTGTTCACTGTACTGAGTAATAGTTACCCTGTCTTTTGTGCTGCCCTGTATACAATTACTGTACCGACAATCAAATACCTGCCAACTTTTGCCAGAACATCATTCTATGAGAATAATGTAATTCACTGCGTCATACGGTGCAATATAACACCAGAAGAAAATCGCTAGAATCAGTTTTCTAGATCAAACTAAACGTATTTCTAGTAAGTCATTTTGTCGCTGCGCAGGAATTTCTGAATATTCAAAATCAGTACCGTAATCGCTCTTTAAATGTATGCACTTTAACTAACGCAAGATGTTAGAAATATGTAGGCCTATATACTTTTTTATTTGTTGATACAATTTTGAGGCGCTTCTATAAAGAAAGACACGAAATGTCTGTTTTATGCGAGTATCATTTCGCGTGTGGGCCCCAGGCAGGTGACCAGTACCTACTTAGTCAACCAGAAAACATACCTACGCAATCAGCTATTACGTGCCGTATTTCTAAACCTGATCAGTGAAACGCCTAGGTTTATATGCTGCAAGTAGATATTCTCTGCTGACACGGTATGGAATTGTATAATATATTTCGGCACAAATAAATCGAAATATGTTATAACTTTATAAGCAGTCATTCTTCCTAGATTTAGTCCAATAATATTTATCGAAATGAAACAGAACTCATTTTCTCGCCGGTATTCAAGTGTAAGTTGGCAACATGTTGGAACTTATAAAGTGCACAATGTGATCTCGTGACAGGGATTATTGTTTATCGCGCTCATATGGATAGGTAAACCTGTGAATAATAGGTACCAGGTATTCTATTCGTAATATTACCCGTTATAATGTAAACAATAATTACAATACATACACACATACTTGCTTGCCCTACCTTGCCGCATGTTCTGTAGTTAAATCCGTTAGACGCACGTAAATGTGAATTTATTCCAGATTAGAAACATTGATTTAGCCTTTTCGTTATTCTTGCCAAGTCTTAAAGGACGATAGCCTACAAAAGACTTCAGTATAAACTTTTCAGCACTCACTATGATACTGGTACTCGTCAACCGTAAGTTGACATTTGTTTCCAAATTTTTGCAAATAATAGTGATCCAATTTTGTGCAGGTATGCCCGGAACCATTGAGGAATGTGTTGTTGTCACCGGTTTTGGGCCTTTTCAAGGCCACGACATCAATGCAAGCTGGGAGGCGGTGAAACTTTTGCCAGAACTAGAATCTGAGGAACAACTTGGAGTGAAACTGATAGTAATGAAGCTTCCTGTTGCGTACGAAGATGTTGTTAAAATGATCCCAGCAATTTGGACAGAACACAAACCAATGGTTCGTAAGTGATATGGTCATCGTTATAGAAGTTTTTGTATGGTGCTTTCAGGGTTAACTTTCGTTAGTAAGAGATTTAGCATTAAATAAGGGGAGCAAAGCCGTTTACTAGCTACTTCAAACGCAGGATCAATAATGTACTGATCTATTTTTGATACCTCTCTTGCAGACACTATATATACTGACAATAAATTATCTCCAGGTATTATCCTCACTAGTCTTGCATTTATACACTGACATAGGTAAACATAGATTTCTCCCAGTAACTATAATTGAAACAAATAGTTTTGGATTTACAGTCTTTCTGGTCTCATAGAATGTCCATCTGTGACTTACAAAACACTTACCTTACAGAAAACTTCCACTGCAATACTTTAGTAAATCAAAGCAGTTACCGAAATAATACTGAGAGAGATGGCACAGCGGTTAGCACACTGGACTCTCATTCGATAGGATGACAGGTCAAACCCAGTTTTCTGTGATTGCCCTATATCACTTCAGGCAAATGCCAGGACAGTTCCTTTGAAAGGGCGCTGCCAACTTCCTTCCCCATCCTTCCCTAATCTGATGGGACCAATGACCTCACTGTTTGGCCCAATCCCCTTTACGAACCAACCAACAAAAATAATATCTCAACAGTACACTATTGGCATCCAACAAAAATTGCGTCTTTTTCCTCATGTTATTATAAAAATGAAATGTCGTGTGGCTAGGGTCTCCCGTTGGGTAGTCCGGTCGCCGGGTGCAAGTCTTTTGAGTTGACGCCACTTCGGCGACTTGCACGTCAATGGGGATGAGATGATGATGATGATGATGATAAAGACAACACAACATCCAGTCCCTGAGTGGAGAAAGTCTCTGACCCAGCTGGGAATCAAACCTGGGCCCCTTAGCAGACCACACAGCTATTGGGGTGGACATGTTGTTCATGTCACTCACAGTGTTCTTTTTACACTGACCATATGCACAGAATACGAGGTGGATAAAACTCGGCACATTTTAAACATTTATCATTGCTAAAATATTTAAAAACACACAGCATCTTGCCCAAAAGGCCATATCCATATACATATTGCTTACTTATTTGTACCATGTAGCAAGCACCTGTAAGCAATATGTATATGGAAATGGCCTTTTAGACAAGATGCTGTGTTTTTTTAAATATTTTAGCAATGACAAATGTTTGTAATGTGCTGAGATTTTTTTAAAAATTGAATTTTCATATTGATCTCAGGACAGTGGCTGTGCTTTTTGAACGTGGCAGTTGCTGGCGTGTTTCAGTTCTCTGTTCTATGCCAGAACTATTGCTGGAAGTTCCTTATACTTTATGCCAGAAGATTATTGCATTTGAAAACTAGTGCTCTTTTTAAGTGACAGTTGGATCTACCATATAGCACATGATGGGGAGGACACATTTGCAAGCTACAATCACATTGAATCTTGACCAGTGAAACTGGAAGATAATGTGATTCACTATGCAACATCTGCATATGTAATTTTCATGCCTTTGTTAAAACATTTAAAAGTGACAGCCTTATATGGTAACTGTTGAATGTGGCAATTCCAATATTTGACAAAGAAATGATAAAATTGCTACAACTAATGCAGTATCTATTATATCTGTGTGTCAGTTTAATTATCTACATATACATCCATATTCCGCGAGCCACCTGACGGTGTGTGGCCGGAGGGTACCTACATGTTGCAGTTTGTTAGTGCATCTGTCAGAAATCTTATTTTCTGCAAGTTCCACTCGTTTGCAACCTCACAAGAAAATAGGGTGAAATCCTGCGAGTCAGAAGTCAGATTGTTAAAAAAAAAAAATGAGGCACATTACCTGTTTCTGGTCTGATGAAATATAACAGTTTGTAAGTGTAATAGCAATGCTTCTATTGTGTTGTAACTTGCTGGATGGAATACAAACAATGGAAAGAGTATAAGATAACCATCCACCATATAGTTGAGTCTTTGGTAGACAGGCATGTAATCAACATTCCACGTGTAGCTAAACTTTTGGGCAGCGTTCTTCCTTAGAACTAGAACTATAACACACACACACACACACACACACACACACACACACAAACTCTGTTGTCAGGATGCAGAGACCCAACTGATACTAAAAATATCTGACTATGTATGATGGAGGTGTTTCACAAACTGATTTCCTTCACTGAAATGTATTTGTTTTCTCTTTTTCATCACTCTAGAAGCCTGTGTCATTATCCTGTAACTGACAAGACAGTCACTGTAATTTTCTTCTTTTATATCACAGCCCATTCTTTTGTTCAAAATTTAGTAATCAGTATCAGCAACTGCTGGATTGCTCTTGTCATGTGAGTATTCATCTCAATGCATTAACTAAATTTCTTTTTGTTCATCAAACTATTTGTAAGCTTCCACCGAGTGATATAGAGCAGTGCTACGATATTTGACTCGCTTTCAGGATAGCAGTTCAGATCCTCATTAGGCCATCATGATGTAGGGTTCGGACATCATGATTTGGGTCTTCCATTGGCTCCCGAAACTGCTTAAGGAAAATGCTGGGATGGTTACTTTGATACAGAACTTGGCTGATTTTCTTCTGCAATCAGAACTTGTACTCCATCTGGGATAATGCGATGTTACACTCTAATCTTCCTCATTTCCTTTAAAAGCCCCCAATCTTTTTATAGCAGCATGTACTGCCACTAAAAGTAAGGGGGGAGGGGGGGGGGAGAGAGAGAGAGAGAGAGAGCTCAGGTAATACATAAGCTGACAAGAAAGAGATGATAACTGACATTATGCTGTTCTAAATCAAACAATGGAAAAAACAGGATTGGAATGTAACAGTATTATGAAAAGATAGTTGCTATTCACCATATAGTGGAGTTGCTGTTCTAAGATTCATCAAATTTATGAACCCAGTGGCAGTGGATGAACATCTTGTTAGAGATGCTTTACTGCACTCTATTGGAAAGTGAAAGCAGGGAAAATCTTGCTCAACCTCAAGGAAACTGAACACAGAAATGCTTTGAACAAGCAGTGGGGGGAATGCAGTTATCCATGGACAAAAACTTCAGCATCAGTCTCATTTCTTTTGTGTGAGGTTTTATAGGCAATACTTTCCAGCAGAGCATGAACACATCTGTGGTACATAGTTCATCCACTGACACTGAGTTGAGCAGTTTTCATGGAACTTTTCATATTGTGAGGACACACTTAAAAGATGAGAAATAGGCACATGCTTAACATACCATGACAAAGAATTCATTTTTATTGCAAGCGACCCTGTTGTACTTTTCCCCAGATCTTATACACAGTTGAACAGAATTTTTTTAAAAAATCAGCTACTTGTATGAGATAAAATACCAGATGGTAAAACTATTGGGTTGTGTTTAATGTTACAAAACAACATAACCACAGTTTTTCCTTTTGCTGTAAATAATTTGCCTCATAATTTTGTAAGCATTACTTTCTAAACTGATGGTTCAGAATTCAGACCTGTCAGCATCTTTCTTCTTGAATTAAAATTATTACATTCTTCTTGAAGTCTAAAGGTATGTCACATGTGTCATATAGAATAATTTAGTCATGGCTGGCTCTCCCAAAGATCTCAGTTATTCTGAGGGAAAGCCATCTACTCCAAGAGTCTGTTTCAACTTAGGTCTTTCACTGCTCTGTCAGATTCTTTTGTAGCGTCATATCTCCTGCCTCATCTAATTCCTCTTCCCTTTGTAAATTACTGCCTTTCAAGTTCATTTCCCTTCTACAGCTTTTCTGTATATGCTTTCCACTTTTCCCTTCATTGCTGAGCATGGTTGCCATTCGAGATCTAGATATTCAAACTGCTAAACAGCATCTATTTTACTCCCAGTTATACATGCTTCTATAGTCTTGCATTTGTATTGTAGGCCTAGCTTTTCCTGCTTTGCCATTTTGCATTTTCTGTCAACCTCATTTTTTAGATGCCTGCATTCCCTTTCACCTGCCTCATTTGTTGGATTTTCATACTTCCTCCTTTTGCCAATCAAATTCAATATCTTCTGTTATCCAGAGAATTTTAATAGACCTTTTTATGTGGTTGATCCTCTGTTGCCTTCTCTTACATCTCTCAAAGCTACCTATTCTTCTATTGTACTCTTTTGCCCTTTTTCAGTCCAACATTGTCCAATGCCCTTTCTGAAATCCTCAGTAACCCCTGTTTCTTTCAATCTATCCAGGTCCAATCTCTTCAGTTTCCTACCGCTTTGTAAATTCTTCAGTTTTATCCTTCAGTTCATAACCAATAAATTATTGTCAGAGTCCACATATGCCCCTGGAAAGATCTTACAGTTTAAAATCTGGTTCCAAAATCTCTGTTTTACCATTATGTAATCAATCTGGAATCTAGCAGTGTGTCTCCACGTCTCTTCCACATTTACAACATTTTTTTGTGTTTCTTGGAATTGCACCAGGCAGCTTCCTCTTTCATTCCCATCCTCCAGTCCATGTTCTATTATTTTTCCTACTCTTCCTACTACCAAATTTCAGTCACCCATCACAGTTAAATTTTCCTGTCCCTTAACTCTCTGTAGTATTTCTCTTATTTCATCATACATTTTTTTTCCCAATTTCCTTACTGTTGCTTAACTCTCTGTAGGATTTCTCTTATCTCATCATACTTTTTTTTTTTTTCAATTTTTCTTATCATTTACAGAACTAGTAGGAATATAAACTTGTGCTGCTATAGTGGTTGTTGACTTTGTTTCTATCTCAGCTACTATAATATCTTCACCAGGATGGCTACTCAAACTTGGGATAAAAATTTGTTGAGGATTCCAGTTGGGGAGTGGGAGGAGAGGGGGCAGCATACCACGATGACTTTTCTTTCCTCTCAGTTCAGCTATACCAGCCATAAGCAGTTTTTAAACATTGGTAATTTATATGGAATAATATTCATATAACAACACACTTTAAAATATTAAGTATTTTAAAATTAAGTATTTCCAAATGCCCACTCACACCTCAGCCGATTGGCCTGGACCGACGAGGGTGGCATGCTAGGGTAGTCTGGGCTGTTGTGTAAAGCCACTGTGCCAGGGTGGCGTAGGGGTAGCGCATCTTGCCTAGTGAGCAGGAGATCCGGGATTGAATCCCAGCCTTGGTGCAAACTTTCATTTGTCACTTCAAACGGCATATATACATAATAAACATTTGAGATTTGAAAAGGTCTCTAGAACCATATAATTTCATTTGACTCTCTTCTTGCTGATTAAAATCTCTTCTTTGATATTAGTGTTATGTGGCTGGCTCTGAGCACTATGGGACTTAACATCCATGGTCATCAGTCCCCTAGAACTTAGAACTACTTAGACCTAACTAACCTAAGGACAGCACACAACACCCAGCCATCACGAGGCAGAGAAAATCCCTGACCCCGCCGGGAATCGAACCCGGGAACCCGGGCGTGAGAAGCTAGAACGCTACCGCACGACCACGAGATGCGGGCTAGTGTTATGTTCCATGATACAAGTTGGTAGCGTTTTACAATACAGTGTTTCATCTCGCATCTTTTTTCATGTACATTTGACTCCAAATGAAAGAGAGAAAAAGTTGCAGTCAGCCGCATATGCATATGAATAACTAGAAATTTGCAAAATAATAAAGTATATAATGTTATGTAATTGCATGGTTAAAAAATCTACTCATCAAGCAGTGGCAGGTAAACACACACAAAAAGGATATTAAGTATGCGAGCTTTTGGAGCCAATGGCTCCTTCTTCTGGCAGAAGGGTTGAAGAGGAAGGATGAGGGGTGAAGAAAAAGGATTGGTGAGGTTTAGGGGAAGCGGTGGACTTCAGAAAGGTCACCCAGAACCCCAGGGTCTGGTAAGTCTCCCTAGATCTGCGATTCTGGTTGACTTTTTCCGAACTCTACCCTTTCTCCTTCACCCCTCTTCCTTCTCCTTCACCCTCCTGCTGGAAGAAGGGGCCATTGGCTCCAAAAGCTCGCATACGTAATACTTTTTATTTTTGTGTCTGCTGCAGCTGTTTGGCGAGTAGATTTTTTTATGTATCCAATTATATTTTCAAAAATTATTTTTGTTGAAGCATATAATTTGCTTACTTGCAGTAATTATTGTGGCAACTAATGGACATTGGAAAGTCTTAGTTGGAATAAAATCTGCTGTAAAAAGTAAAGCTAACTAAACACACACACACACACACACACACACACACACACACACAGTCACACTCTGATGCCCCTCTTTCCCATCACCTCTTCCTGTCTTTGCTCTTCTCACCCACACTCCATTTGATACAACCCCTCTCATTCCTGTCTCACAGCACCAGGATAAAGTAGCCCCTTCTCTCTCTCTCTCTCTCTCTCTCTCACTCATATGTGGGGGTGAGGGGAAGATTTTCACTGAAAGAGAGAGACTGACTCATTGTTACAGTTAAAATGTTGTTAGATTGGTCTGCACTTTGATGGTAAAATGTTAGCTAATATTGGCCACTTGTCACCAAGAATTTCAAAATGTTTTGTAATTATTCAAGATAAGGCAACTATCTTTCAACTTACACAGAGTCATACTTCGTTTTTTTCTCTGTACCTTCAAGACATCCTCTGATATTCCTTTGTGAAAGCTTTAGAATAACTGCTTCATAAAGCTGTAGCCTTTCCTCGTAAGATGAGATGGCCCTTTGGTCTGCTACTGTACCTGAAAGTGTGAGGCCCACAAAATTTCTTTTAGCCAACTGCTCAGCAGTTTGTATTTTACATGACAGTATCAGCTGGCTGCATCAATAACATTTTGTAGGACTTGCAGTTTGAGATACAAAAAAATTTGAAGAATATTTTGTTACAAAGATGGGTATGAGCAATGCCTACTAAGTATCTCTTTATCACATGTGATCTCATTTTATTATGTTTATGAGGATGTGCCATTTTCTTTGTTGTGCTGTTAACAATTTAGGGTTAGATAATTACTAATTTTGTTTGTGGGATTAGTCAATTAGTTTTAATTCTGTGTTAGCAGAACAAACAAACAATAACAAATTTTAATTTAAAAATATAATTTTTGAACTCAGTTATTTTTAATATCAGATTCATAACCCCTTAACCTACAACCATGTGCGAGACTAGTGGTTCGGTATTCGGGCCAAATGTGATTATCACAAACCTGGCTGGTGGTACATTGGTCAGGCAAAATGTAAATTGCATGGGCAAGGCCTTTTGTGCGTTGATCAGGTAAAGTTTGCACAAAGAATTAAAAAAAAGTAGTGAAACAATGTGGGTCTGCAAAAGATGCAAAGTTCCATCACATGTACCCATATGTTTTGAATGATAGAACACCCTTGAGGATTACTGCTTTGTGTTGTTGCATTTTTTAAAACTGCTATTTATGTTTAGAGGAATTGGATACAAATGGTATTGATTTATATTATATTGTATTGTTGTTGTTGTTGTTGTTGTGGTCTTCAGTCCTGAGACTGGTTTGATGCAGCTCTCCATGCTACTCTATCCTGTGCAAGCTTCTTCATCTCCCAGTACCTACTGCAACCTACATCCTTCTGAATCTGCTTAGTGTATTCATCTCTTGGTCTCCCCCTATGATTTTTACCCTCCACACTGCCCTCTAATACTAAATTGGTGATCCCTTATATTGTATTAATTGATGATAGATATTTTGTGGTATTTCTAACACTATTATTACATGAGATTAAGATTATGATTACGTATCAGGTATTTCACAAAATTAATCCAGCTGGATCTTACATATGTACTTACATTGCGTAAGTTGTGCATGATTGGTGGAACCAATTTGCCGAACGAAGAAATGGTTCGAAGGCCAGGCAGCAGTGTTTATATTTTGGGCCCGAGCCATTGGGACATAAATCATACGTTAAGGGGTTAAAATATAGCCATACTGAATGTTGATAACTCAGAAAATCTTCCTATCTATTATATCAGACCCATGAGATATTTTGTGCTTACTATAGTGTGGTATTCTCTTACTTCCAAATACTGCATAAGTAACACATTTCAAACTCAGAACATTTTTAAGGCATCAAGAATCTTAGCACCCACAGTCTTTTAGCTTCCAGCTGTTCACAGTGTTTATTTACTGATTGAACTTGTGGTATACATTACAGTTAGTTATCCATGTTGGTGTATCTGGTCTGGCAGACAAAATAACTCTTGAGAAAGTGGCACACAGATCAGGATACAAAAAAGCTGATATTTTTGGGCAGTTACCAGCAGAAGGCGAATGTTGCCTTGGTTGCAGCGATGAAGCTTGTTCCTCATTGGATGTTGAGCAGATATGCTGTAAACTGAATGAAAGCGAATGTGGACTTACTTCTTCTGTTTCATCAAATGCAGGAAGGTGAATTTGCATTTCTTTTTAATATTTCATTTACAAATGCATTAAAAGATTTTTTTTCTTAATTGCAGACACAAATATCATTGCAGTTGTAGACAGGAAACAAGTTCAAGACATGATAATGATGTGCTATCTACCACAGTGATCAGTTCTGAAAATTTAAGGTGTGTGTGTGTGTGTGTGTGTGTGTGTGTGTGTGTGTGTGTGTGTGTGTGTGTGTGTGTGAGAGAGAGAGAGAGAGAGAGAGAGAGAGAGAGAGAGAGCATGTGTGTGCGTGCCTGTGTTTATTATTATTATTATTATTATTATTTATTTATATATGAGATTGGTGCTTTGTTTTTGAGCTGAGTAGTTGTAATGTGTTTACTACTGAAATTGGAAAGATGTGTATTAAAAAGTATTTAGTGCTAGTTTCTCCGTGAACTCTGAGACCTGTATTAAGTTTCCTTTATGTGTGATGAAATACTGCATTTATGTTATCAAAAATTACTGGTATTTCCATCCCCCCTCCCCAACAGCCTGAGGGAGGGGGAGGAATATGAAAGTTTTGGATGATCATCTCTTATGGTTTAAACACTTATTTAAAATGTTTCTGGAACTCCTTTCATAATAGTGTCTTGACACATTAGTAGTGACATATGACTTAACATTCCGCAATTGGTAACATTTATTCAGTGACATATTGAAATGTCTGATTTTGGGCCATCTCTCTTAAATTTCCCAAATGTCATAAGGTGGTGCAAGCATGCTCAAAAAGTGATGAAGGGCATAGGTGTAGGAACTAAGAGAAGGTTTCACATAGGCTGAAACAGTGCTGCAAATGTGGGGAAAATGCTATCTTTCAAATTTCTGGTAAAGAAAGTACTAAGGTTAAGTGTGTAGTTTGGCTCCCACCATACACAAATAAGAGCAGAAGCATAGGTACATGAGAACAGTAATAGAAAATCCAGGATGGAATGTAACAATATTAGGGAAGGAAAGTTTCTACTCACCATATAGCGGAGATGTTCAGTCGCGATAGGCACAACAAAAAGGTTCACATAATTATAGCTTTCGGCCATGAAGGCCTTTTTCAGCAATAGATACACATACACACACACTCTCGCTAACACAACTTGCACACATGTCTGCTGTCTCAGAGAACAGTTGTCTGAGACAGCAGACGTGTGTGCAAGTTGCATTTGCGTACGCGTGTGCGTGTGTGTGTGTTTGTGTGTCTGTTGCTGACAAAGGCCTTAATGACCGAAAGCTATAATTGTGTGAATCTTTTTGTTGTGCCTATCGCGACTCAGCATCTCTGCTATATGGTGTGTAGCAACTTTCCTTTCCTAATATTGATAACAGTAATAAAAAAATGTTTTTTCTAGTCTTACTGTTCGATCTTGACCATAGGGCATGGAAGAACATAACAAAAGGGTACATACTTGACACCTCAAATGAACAAAAGCTAGTGCCATTGAAGTTAAATAATTATATTTGCTAGAACATTTACATTATTTAAAAATTTACTGGTACTTTAAACTGAGTTGACTACTACAGTGAGTGCTTAGTGATAAACATGAAATCACAAGTTGTGCCCTTCCCTTCTGTTGTTGCATTACAGCTGTTCAAGAAAAAAATTGTGCTATGACCGATGGCAAGATTGTGAAACTGGAACAGGCTCTTTGAGCATATTGTCAGGCAATTGGCAAATCATGGCTGATCAGGACACAAACAGTGAAATGAGCGACAACATCCACTAATGAAGACCATGAGTAATAGATAGCCCCATAAACAAGAATCTGAATGTAGCATCTCAACATATGAACATATGCTCCTTTTCAGAGTGCAAACACACATATAGAAACCATAGCTACAATGTCTCTGAGCTACGGCCGAAATCACAGTAGTCATGATGCTGAGGTGAATGTGCAGGATATGGAATGGGCAGAAGAGAGGATAAGAATATCACACCAAAGAAAGTTCCTCCTTGTAGGCAGAAGTTTGCCTCTGTATCCTCACAACATGCTACTATCCCTGCATACACAAAGATGAGTTATCTCTGATGCTGCCCCCCCCCCCCCCCCCCCCAAAAAAACATCTCTATCTCTATACCATGTTCACTCTGCTAGTGTCACAAGTAAGGCTACTGTTCATACCAGTCTGACCATAGTCCTGAGATAGTGTAAAGTGTTTGTCTATGCATATGCATGTCCCTCAACACCTCCAGTATATAGTGTCCAGATATCTCTGCACATTACAAGAAAAAAATTTTCTGAAGGAGATTTGAAAAATTAACTTACACAGTAATACTTCCTACTTCATCTTTGATGCAACAATTTGGTGTCGAAGAAACAAAAGTTAGACTTAAGTTCTTTGTGCATGTATCTAATTTCAAAGGACTAAAAGGGGATTTTTTTATAATATTCTCAATTTAAAGACCATTACCATTAAGAGTGGCTGTAACATTGTAAAAGAATGTTGCCCTAATTATCTACAATTTGCCTTATTTTTAACCTTTGTGATATTAAGTTATTGTCAGATTTATGGTTTTAGAAAAAAATCCTACTTGCCAAAAAGCAGCTAGGCACAGACACAAAAAAGTTGATACACTCTCAAAGTCAGAGGTCAATCAACAGGAAAGGAAAGGAAAGGAAAGGAAAGGAAAGAAAAGGGTTGAGAAAGCAATATTATTCTAACACACACAGAAAATACAATCGCACAGCATACACTTAAGCCTGCTAGCCTTGGCACCTACTTCATCATGTATACAATGTTTTTCTCCCTTGTAGTATTTTACAAATAGAAACTTCCCTTATAGCAGATACTTGGTACCAACCGACCAACTATATTCATCTCATTTATATACTGTAGCCACACACTTCTGTTACCTGTTGTTAGCATTTCATTATTGATTTTCCTCTGAACCTGTCGTGCTCTTCCTTTCACAATATCCAAGATGAAGAAGTATTATCTAACCTGGATTATTTTGTTTCTGCCAACTCTATCTCCTCTGTTTACAAAAGTCAATACTTATATCTACAACACCCTTTTTTTCCTCTTTTGCCTGGGTCTATGTCAGCTGGTGAGTATTTTCTACTTTTTTTGTGATTTTAATTTTTGTGTATGCTTCAGTGTCAAGTGTTTATGTAAAGCTCAGTTACATAAATCCTAAGTTTTTAATTTTCTTTTCCAGGTATCTGTGCGAGTTCACGTACTATTCCTCATTAAGTATTGATAATTCTCGAACACTGTTTATTCATGTACCTGATTTAAATAAGCCTTACTCAGCACTAGAGCTTGCCAGAGGAATAAAACAAATAATAAGTATCATTCTTAATGACATTCGTGGCACAGATCAAACCACAAATCATCTGTAGATGATACATTCAAAATTCAGAGCATCATTTTAAATAACCAAGGATGTTTAAGCATAATAAGATCATCATCACATTGAAACTAAATTATATCTATGGTTGCTGGAATGATCAGTAGATGCAAAGGGGTTATTCTTTCCAAGATCTGATGCCCACATTCTGTTAAGAGAATGGATATTCATTTATGAACAGTTACTGATATTTAAAAAAATATATTTGGTGGGACTTCACATATCACAAAGGTAGAGTTATTCACAAATTTGGAATTTTGTTAACAGAGGTGTCACATTGAACTTGATATCACGACAGTAAGGCCTGCGTAAAACTCCCGCTGCATGTGTAAGTTGCAATGCACAATCTGGATGGGCACCTCCAGGGAGTAGAGTGCACTCCCTCTCGAATATTGCTGCTAAACCATCCAGCAGTTCAATAAATCCAAATGATATTGCAGCTCTTTTCAACCTGTTTAACTCCTGCAACAGTTAAAGAAGTATTAATTGCCTGAAAGAATATGCTTACTACCAGTGCACAGTGCAGTCAATAACATGTTAGCACATCAAAGTCTTAACAAAGTTCCAATTATTTTTCTGGGATATGATAATATGTATTTTAAAGTGTGAGAATTTTATCATGCATTCTCTTTGAGAAAAATATTGAAATAAATTTTAAATGTTGCCTATATTGTCTGCTATTTAAATAAAATGCACAAAACTAATTCATTACACACCTTATAAAACTGTTGTGTTTTGTCTGGAAGTTTGCGAGCATGCCGCAAGATCTTTTGTATATCAGACTGTAATCCTGCCTGCCTTATCCAAACCACACAATTTTGTGAGTAACTTCTTTTTTCTAGAGGACGAACTGGAAACTGTGGTGGCGGATCTTCCTCACCATTCACTGCACGAAAATCTTCCAAAGAACCTAAGTTATTTAAATTTCCCAGCCATGGCACAACATTCGTTCCAGGTTCCAACACTGTTAACATTAAATTTGATTTCTTCTTGCTGTCAGCCCAAGAGTAAACAAAGCCAAACCAGTCCTTGGCTAAAAGACACAAGGCAGCCATGTTTTCCACTTTAAGTGCACCATGAAGTAGTACACAAAATGAGGCGACTTTTCCTTCATCTACACCTGAATCATCATCAGAGTCTCCTTCTGACTTCATGACAGAGGAAATACCTGCAAAAATATTTAAAATATTTTTATTTTTTATTTTTGAAACTGGTATCTGTATCTTACAAGTAAACAATAACGAACCATCTGCCTCCTCCATTTTCCCTGAACCATGAGGTAGCACCAGATGACGTGAAATAGCCATAGGGCTTCCAACATCAGCAACATCAATAAATCCGCATACTTCAATAGTATCTGATATATTCCTTTTGATATACTCAAAATCAGTAGCTTTATTGAAAGGCTGTAGGGGGAAAAAGCATACATACGAGGTATTACAGTTTTTAGCAACACAAGAGAGAATTAGCACAGCAATTAGTAGCTTGGACCACGGAGATAAACAAGGTAGCATGACACAAGGTAAGGAACTCTCAATTTTAGAATTACGAACTGGCAGTCTTTTGTTGCTTTCCCTTGAAAACTGGGCCAACTAAACACTTAGAGTATTAGCTCCCACATATAAAGACAAAATTTTCTGCAGTTCACAATCAAATGGCACATCTTTACACCAACAGTGGTTTAGACAGGATATTCAATTGCAGTAGCACATAAAGGATCTACCCAAAGAGGCCAAAAAAAGTTTTAGTTAAAAAAGAACTGTGAGAATGACCTTCAGGCTAAACAAAGATGTGGAATAAGAATAGAATTCGTTGAATTTTTCCGTTCATCCCAAGTAATTTCAATTCTAAATTGTGTTTGATTCAACTGAGAAGGGACCAAGTAGTGAAATACCCAAAACTTTGTTAATTTCAAATTTACAGGAAATATCACAAATTACATTTTTACAGCAGTAATGAACTTTGACAGCACCACCATTTGTATATCTTCTTTCCTTTTTAACCCCAAAACTCTCTCTCACTAGCTCCACATTTCAAAAGTTTATTGTTGAACCTGTTCAATTCTGTTCCTCTCTCAAAACTCAATTCCAATCACCTATCAGTTAAACAGCTTGTTTGTGTGGTTTTAATGACTGGATTGTTTCTGGTCTCTTAAGACTAATAAAATACTCAATGGGCCTCTTAATGACACAGCGAAATTTGAGTCTCAATTGCAAAGGTATGCATGGCCACATCATATTCCCCCGTCTTCATAAAAACTTTTTAATGACTGGATTGTTTCTGGTCTCTTAAGACTAATAAAATACTCAATGGGCCTCTTAATGACACAGCGAAATTTGAGTCTCAATTGCAAAGGTATGCATGTGTTCACAACATTGAACTTAATCTTCAGCCTTCCCCATCCCCCTCATAGTCGTTTGGCAATGTGACATAATGATTACACTAGTTTCAGCTCATACCAGACATGATGTGCGGGTTTGAGTTCCCAACTCAAAAGTAAATTGTGTCTGTTTAAGAGCCTCAAGAACCAACAACATTGTCAAGAGCACCAAAAGATTTCAAAACCTGAATTTCAACAAGAAAGCAGCTTTTGTGTTGTGAGACTTACAAGGCCTTCTTCTTTCTGATTTCATGTCTCTCTGATAAATTTTGATTCCTCTGTGCCATGGAACTACATGTTCCACAGCAACCTTTTTTCACTAATAGTTCAGGGGGGCACAGATCATTCTCTGAATTGCTCACTCTTGTTCAATTCAGACAAGATATCATGCTGTAACATGGCATGACAGTGTGACTGATTTGAATGAGAATGAGCACTTGAAATGGAACTGTTACCCCAAAACTAGTAATGAACAAAGAAATAAAGCAGTGCAGCTGTGAACTGTTACCCCCCAAAAGAATATACGTGGGATGTTCAATAAGCAATGCAACACATTATTTTTCCTCGACTAATTTCGGTGGAAAAAATGCATAATTTGTTGAAGGGCTGAAGTGGTAATATTCCCACTTCAGACTCATAGTTTCATGAAGGTTTGATAGGTGGTGGTTCTATGCATAGTTTTCAAAATAGCATCTGTAATGGAGGTGCATTCCAAGCAGAGAATCGTCACTTAGTTTCTCTTGGCGGAAAACCAGAGCATCACAGGTCTTCATAGGCACTTGCAGAATGTCTTTGGAGACTTGGCATTGAACAAAAGCATGGCAAGTCATTGTGCACGGCATCTATCATCATCACGACAAGGTCGTGCAAGCCTGTCCACTCTCCCATGTGCCAACCGGTCCCACACAGCTTTGACTCCTGCAATGTTGGAATGTGTGGACACACTAATGTGAGGTGATTGACTAATCACAAAGCAAGACCTCGCTGTACGACTGGACATTTCTGTTGATAGTATTGACATACACATCCACCAGCTGTGGTACTCACAGGATTCACTCACTGGATTCCTCATGCTTAACAGAAGATCATAAAAAGCAACGAAGGACCACTCGTGCAGAATTGCTTGTGCATTATGAGGCTCATCGAGATAATTCTTTGTCAAACATCTTCGCAGCGATGAAACATGGGTTCATCACTTCTAACCAGAAACAAAACAGCAATCCATAGGGTGACCCCGAACCGTCTACTCCAAAGAAAAATTTCAAAGCCACACCTTCAGCTGGTAAAGTCATGGTGACAGTCTTGAGGGAGTTTAATATCTCCCTTCATAGTGCATCGCAGTAAGGTGTCATAAGGCCTTTGCACTGACTAGAGATTATGTTGAAAAATAGGGTTTTCTAGACAAAAGGGTGGGGAATAATATGATTATTGGAATCCTGAATAACACCAACCTGCTTGCAGAAAAAAATGTGTTGCATTACTTATTGAACACCCCTCGTACTATGACAGTTGCCCAGAAAGTCATGCACCCCCTTATTTTCTCAGCCAAAAACAATGCTACAAATGTGAAACGTTACATATGTATTATTTGAAGTCTGCTGAGTGAGTGTGCCAAGTTTCCGTCACATTCAACAGCTAGCGTAGCTGCAGGAGAGTTTCAAAATGGCATCTATATGTGATGAAGCAATGCGCCCTCATTGAATTTCTCACTGTAGAAAAAGAAACTGTGGGGAATATTCACAAACACTTGTGTAAAGTCTATGGAGCATCTGCTGTTGACAGATGTACATTAGTCGCTGGGCACGGAAGGTGAGGTCATCAGAAGGCGGTTCGGCAGAGCTCCACGATTTGCAGCAGTTGGGGAGACCTGACATGCTCAGCACTGAATCTTCCACTTTTTTTGGCGATTAAAGGATGCCATTCGTGGAACAAATTTTGAGGATGATGAGGAGGTGATTCACACATTAAAGCGCTGGCTCCGCCATCAGAACAAGGATTGGTACCAACTGGACATACACGCCCTTGTTTCGCACTGGTCGAAGGCCATATAATGGGATGGAGACTGGAAAAATAGGGTGTGTCGATAAAACATCATTCTTTCAAGTGTGTAATTCTCATTATGTTCAATAAAGAATTGTCGAAGAAAAAAAATGTGGTGCATTACTTTCTGGGCAACCCTCTCGTATATTAGCTAAGGACAAACACAAAAAATTCTCCTTATAAAATAATAGGGAAGATCATGATAAATTTTTCTGTTCAACTGGTCAGAACCAGCACTGGGGTTTGTGAAAAATGTCATCAGAGGGTTGTTCACAAGTGTACAGTGAAAAGTGTCAAACAATCCCCTATGCAGTTCAAAATTTACAACTGGTATCTCCATATCTTTTTTAACCTCAAATGCAATCAACAAAAAAGGCAACGCTTTCAGTCACGATGAGTTCAAGACTGAAGTGTCTTTTTGACATGTTACAGGTGCATTCTATGGTAGTGACATATAAAATTTTTCAGTGTAGTTACAGTGCTGCAATAACTGAGACAATTTTATCACTCTGTGAGCTGAAGCTACAAAGTAGTAATGCTTTTCATTACCCATCTGGTTAACAAAAATATTTTCAAGCAATTTCTTGCTTTTTTACATCGGCTCTTATTTTTTGCAAGGTCAGTGTTACAGCCGTTACCGTGTTAGCGCTCATGCTTCTGTACTCTTCGAAAATCTTTTTCCTAGGCTAAAAATTTTCTCTGCGTTTCTCACACATTCATTTAATTATTTACTCTGGGTTGATCACGGTCTCCGATCAACCATCTCAGTTTTTACAACACTGCCACAAATACATGAGTGAGTGTCTTCAATTTATATAACTGTAACACAAAATCAAAGCCTACATCAATAATGAAAGAAGAGTGTGACTATATTTGGCTTGCAGTTTCATAATTTTAATATTCGTGGTCTTTTTTGTACTCTGACCTTCATGTCCAGTAAATCACACGGTAAGTTATTAGTACAATTAATATTATACTGAAAATCAATATCTCCAGAAGCTGCTGTCCAAACTCTTGACAATTTTTACCTGCATTTCACAATACACATTATTGTTTTCATTATAACTATAGAATTACAGTTAATATGTCTAAGGATTTGAGCTGCACATTTCTTATAGTTTAAGTCTGCTTTACTAATACTTTTGTGTATACACACAAGATAAAAATAATGATCAATGTAGACCTACGTAATGTAAGATTAAGTCATACCTGAGGGGCAGGTGAGAGAATAATGCGGGAACCCAAATTGCCACACTTCAGTGTGCCCTGAAAGGATGCAAAATTTGCCTCTGCCAGTTTCTGGAACATTGCCTGAACTGAAGAGATAGTAAGTGCTGCTTCAGGTACATGAACACAGCTATCAAGGCCTGCCAATTCAACAAGACGACTATACAGAGGAAGGCCTAACTGTAATGATGGATCATCAGGCGGAGCAATGCACATTACACTCAGTTTACATGGAAACGAAAACGGCAACGGGAACGGTGTAGCAAAATCTCGTTGTCCCAAAGTGCTCAGTGAATGCTTCAAGGACAATGGTCCTACACCAGGGCTGCCATCAGTAACAAGCACAACCTGAAAGAGAAGCTTTTCTTAAAAACTGAATACCACATAGAATTTTGAAATAATACAACAGTACAACTTTTCATAGAGAAGTTTCCTTTAATTTACATCTATGGTCACAAACTTTTTGTATAAAAAAAAAAAAAAAAAAAGGGGGGGGGCAGGTGGTTTAATTTTGGAAATATATACAAAAAACACAATTCATCATCAGTTCCAAATGCTTTTTATACTTCATTATTTTTTGATAAATAGATAATGAATAATTTTAAAAAAAATGATTACTTCCTGCTTGAGTAAAGGTAGTCCATCCAATACTTTGAAGTGCCCCAGAGGATAAGTATTGCACCATGCAAAACTGAGTTATACTGAGGTAACTAAACAGCTGTATCAGCATTGTGGGGAGGCCGTAACTTTAGTAGTTAAATATGTAACTTAAGGCTGAGGAGCAAGTTTATATTTTTTTCCTTTAATTTGAAACTGGCAGCTGCATTGGAGCAATGATGAGCTCAAGTGCATGGCTCCTTTTAACCTAGCAGATGGTGTTTGGATGTTCCTCATCTCTCATCGACAAAAGTTACTGTTACAGTTACATGAAGGGCTGTAACAGTATTACAGATCTAAAAGCAAATGTCGGTACTATAAGGAGGAGTTAAGGAACATTACAGGGATCACAGAATTTCTATATGATGCCAGGAAACTCGAACAGTGCTGATAATGTTAAGCACAGCTATCACGCATTAAGCAGAACAAGGAATTCTTGACTTTTTTCCTTTTAAGGCCTACCAGCAGACTTGTCCCACACAGTAAGATCTGAATTCCCAAAGATACTACAGGTCACAAATTCACAACTCCAGCTTTGGCAGAAATCAAAGCTGTAAAGCATTCCAGGTTAAGAAAGAGTATGCAACAGAGGTAAGTACACAAGGCACACACACAGGAAACACAGTACAGTGGAACTTCACTTAACGAGCACCTCCCTGAAACATGCAATTTGCATGATGAGAAAAACAAATTATAAAAAAAAATGACTAGCTTAACGAGCGATGTTTTGCATAACAAGGGACAATGATTTATTGTGACGTCATCAGCTGTTCGTGCACAGTGGGGGAAACGTTCAACAATACGAACACTTTTCACTGCCGGCAGCAGCATATCAACAATGTCTTTAGTACACACTGCAGTCTAGTTTAAGCACTCTTTCTGCTACAATCTTAGAGCAGCTTGTGATCACACATTTTTCTAAACTGGCACTCAGGCCAGCACTACCCATAAATGAAGCTACCACTGCTCACTGCGAACTATAGCAGCATAATTCCGTATTACTAAAGGGGCAGCATAATTCTGTATTACTACAGGGCAAGAATGTAAATTGTTATTGAACTCAGGATCATAAGTGCCCATACTTTGTCATAGAATACATGGAGCTGATTGTAAGGGTCTACCACAATGCAAATTGCATGCAATTGTAAGTACCAGTAAGTCCATAATAAGTTCAGCATTAGAAGATTTATAAACTTGCAGAAGGGAATTCTCCAGAGTTTCTATGGGTACACTATGTTGTAACTGACCATGTGGCATACTGTGGAGATTGAGGGTTATGTGGCCAAAATTAGCAAAGTGTCAAAAAGCACTACTAGAGACAATGGGGAGCCAAATAATCCACATACATGGTCATTTAGGCCCAATTTCCATGATTGGATTCTAAAAGGAATAGGATAAATACCATGGGTGGATGGCAGAATGGAAATACCTGTACCTGGGCCACTGAAACATGCTGCTTCAAATCACTCTACAAGTGCCATAAAATTGGAAGTATGATTGACGAACAAACAAGGATCTCGATGTGCTGCGTATTCTGAACTAATTACAGCACAGCAACAAAAGCTGATTCCAGCACCGACACTACCATGTTGCCAGCTTCTGTGTAAACATTGTGTGTTAATGTGCGACTACCTGCTTCTATATAGTTATGCTGTGTTACTGCCTAGACTACAGTTTCTGTTTACTGAAGAATGTCACAAAAATGACATTGTTCACCAAGTGACAACTTGTTGCATTGTAGAGTACCATTAAATAATCCGGCTTTGGAATTGCTATGAACAGCGTTTAAGTTTTATGAGCAAGAAAAAGAATTTGTTTCTGTTCATGGGCATGTATCGATACCTGCTGATAAAAGTTTTAGAATTTACCTTGAAAACTCCAGGATTCAGTCAAAGAACTGTTACAAGTAACGGGGTGCTACTTCCAGACTTGCAAGATTTTTAAGTAAACCGTGTGGAGCAAATACCCTTGTGGATAAAACAGTGTATTTTTAAGGACTACTGGATAGGAAAAAAAGCAGCCTCATTCAGTTACAAATTTTGATTACCAAACCGATGCAGTTTATTGGTACGTTTGGATATTATAATAGGAAAGATTAACCAACAAAAGCAAATTTCTAATTTCTTTAAAAGAATGTGAACTTTTCTCAGGTATGAAAACATCAATTAAAAATGTGTTAAAAAGTATTGGCTTCCATTTTGACAGTTAGACAGGCAAAAACTGTTGCTCAAAAAAGCTCGTGTTGTTGCAGCTCATAATGTTTCCTTGAATAAAATTGCAGAAAAAGGATATACATTCAATTACACAGTTATATGAAACCTGGGACAATGCTGGAGAAGCAGCTGATAAATGTTGGACAGACGATACTCTGAATAGCAGCAGTCATCAGCCAACAGGAAGAGGATCCCAATTAATTGTGACTCATGCAAGTTTTTCAAATCTTTTGTGCATGAAGGACTTTAAGCTTTTCAATCGAGAAAAACTGGTGACTGCCATGACGGTGTGGACCACCCATGATTTCTGCAGTGGTTTAAAACAGCTTAGTGTTACAAAAGTGTTTGTAATGGATAATGCACCTTACCATTCTGTGATTTTAACAAAACTCGAACTAGTGACCTCAAAGAAATTCTGTGCAGTGGTTGCAGATGAGAGGCGCTGCTGCAGACATGAGCGTAACAAAGTTGCTGTTATATTCACTTGTAAAACAAAATAACCCTGTTGCAGATGAAACTGCAAGGGAGCAGGGTCATATGGTAATCAGGCTACTGCCTTATCAGTGGCATTTTACCCCAACTGAACTGGTTAGGAATGATGTCAAGCCTTACATTCAAAATAATAACAAGGCATAATCCGTATCACTTCAGGCACGGGGGTTACTTTCATAGTATCGGATGTTATTGAATTTAGCATATGTTAAAATTTAGGAGTAAGTAAGAAATATGTATTTTCTTGTTTTCTCAAAAAAAAAAAAAAAAAAAAAAAAAAAAAAAAAAACACCTACCCCAAGATACAGGCCTCCAAATAGGACACTGTGAACACCATTTTGAAGATGTGAATTTCGGATTTTTTTTTTTTTTTAATGCTGTATGTCTGTTAACAGTTCTAGATATTTTGTTGGAGTTTTTTTCATCTGAAAGATAATTGCTTTATGATTACAATGGTATCTGTCAAAGTTCTCTTACTGTTGCCTTTTGAATTTTTTTTATAATTTACAGGAAAAACATTTTTTTTTTCAAAAATGCCAATCCAGAAAAGTTAGATTTTTTTCTGTTGATTAGTACCATGTAGTACTATATTCTCTGTAAATGAGAGCTCCACTTTTAAGTTGGACAGGTTTTATTTAATTTTTTTTTTTTTTACTTTCAAGGGTAATGTATGTCTTCACTGAAGTTATTTCTTACTAATTTCTTTGTTACAATGTTTATTTCTATTGTCTTTATTGCAGTTATTTCTTATCACTATTTTGTTGCAGTTATTTCTTTTCACTTTCATTGTTGCAGATACTACTTACACTATATGCAGTTTCTTGTCAGTTTCTTTGTCGTGGTTGTTCATTGCAGGTTTCCGTATTGTTGTTGTTCAGTGCTAATTTGTTTACTGAAAAGGCATCTTAGAAATCTGATACCATCCAGTGAGTTCTGTGTTTTCGTGAGGAAGTTGTCAGTTGACACAGGTTCAGTGTGTTTTGTAAAAGGACTGTTTGCAAACAAAAAAACAGACTTTGTTCAGGTTGGGAATACGTGTTCTCATCTGAAAAATGTTTCAAAGTGAAGATGTTTACAGTGACGACTTTTTGTGTTCTAAATGTTTTGACAGAGTATAATGATAATGATAGTATCTGAACAAGGTGAAGCCTCCCACAGTGGAGATGATGTAGATTCTGCATCAATAGAGGAAGAATTAAATACCCTGAATCAGTCATCAGTCAACTACAGAGGTAGCCGTTAGTCCTGTTAAGAAACCGTGGTCAGTGAAGTCGAGTCATAAGCTCTATGCATCAAGAAAGTGCAGAGAAATTACTAAAGCTACGGATGAATATACTACAGCAAAACTGACCACATTCTTCAAAGTAGATATTCCATCTTCAGAAGAAAATGAACCAAAGCACCCTTGCACCTCTTGCCATGAATTTTTCACAAATATCAATCCAGTTGTTGAATACTGTGCATCCTACAGTGAAAAGGTGCAAGTTTTAACTATTATTTCTGAGACATTTTCAAAGAAAACAATTTTGAACCACTTTCCATCAGTATCAAAGTACATCGTAGACAAATTAAGAAATGTGAGGTCTGCAAAAGGAGTCTTTGGAAGACCAGTCCCTATTATGGTCATCCTGTAGAAGCAACTAGTGCAGTCATTTTGTCTGGAACGTAAATGGGACTGTTCTCGCCAGAGTGCCAGCAAAAAAAGACACTTTAACTGTAATAGTTGAAGGACAAAAAAGTTGTGAAAGTGAAGAGGTGCGTGACTCGCAGTATTACAGAAACTTTTGCAATTTATAAGAGCAACTGTACGACTTCACATAAGATCAAAATCTTATGCACTACGACCTAAGTGGGTAGTTCCACACCTACCTAGAGATGTCTGTTTATGTGTATACTGCACGAATTTTGAACTTTGTGTGGTAACTTTGAAGAAATTACTGGAGCACGTGACATGCGACACCTTGGTTCGGCAGGTGAAGTTATTAGTAGCCTGTGACGTAAAGCGACAGACTTGTTTGTTTCAAGAATGTGGTGACTGCCTTGGAAAGGGAGGACTGCCTTTACAGATATTTGGCCTGGAAGACATAGCAGATAACTCTGCACAAATTACATATGCAACATGGGAGGAAAATAAACTAATTAAGAAAACTGTCGCCTTTGACAGTTTCATTGATGAACTTGGTAAATGGCCAGTGAAAGCAGTAACACACCAGCATCTGAAAAAATTGCAGCACCACCACGCTGCAGAAGCGAAAGGGTGTGTACAGGCTAAAGAACTATGTTTAGTGCTTCACTGTGATTTTGCTAAGAAATAGTCTGCAATTCTCCCACAAGAAGTACAAGGGTGTCATTGGAGTAATGATCAGGTTTCAATTTTTACAGGAGTGACATATTTTTGAAACAAGACCATAAGTATTGCAGTTATAAATGATGACACAGGACATGACTCAGCACATGCTTTGCTAGCAACGCACAAAATTCTTCAACTGTAAACAGGGGATGAGAAGATCATCATTATTTGTGATGGTGCTCCTAGTCATTTTAAAAATTGTTACCAGCTGTTTGAATTGAATATGTCACTTGTGCCAACTGACTGGGAATACCGTGATACTGGTCACGGGACAGGGCCTTGTGATGGTGTAGGAGGTCTGCTGAAGCACCATGCTACATAACACAATCTTTCCAGACCAAATACAGCTGCGATTCAGAATGCTGAGCGTTTTATGATAGTCATGAAATCTTACACATCCACAGCCCTCATTATTTTGTCCAAAGAGGAAATCGAAGAATTCCATAAGCAGAAAAAAGAAGAATGGTCCAAACAAACTACTCCTGTGAAAGGAATTCAGAAGACACATTTTTGGACCCAAAGTGATGGGCGAACTCATATTGCACGCACTTTAAAGAGCAAGAAGAAATTTCGCTCGTTCGGCCAACACCTCAGAAAAAGCAGGACAATATTCAGATTCACAAACTGAGAAGGGGGATGTTTGTGGTGCGTTTGTATGACTGTGAATGGTGCATTGCAGAGATTATAGACACCAGTTATGAGTTAAACGAAATTGTAGTGGACTTTATGCTACCGCATGGACTAGCTGCTGGACATAGGTTTGCAGCTGAAGGACAGCAACAACGACATCAGTGTTCACTTCCTGTTCACAATGTTTTGAAGATTGTATGTGCTCCAGTTCCTATTGGTTCAACAGGAAAGCGTCACTCTATATCAAAGGAAGATATTGGAGCAGTGGAACACATTTTTAGTTCATAGAATAGACAGGCCAATTTCAGTACAAAACAGAGTGCACACAAGTTGTATAAATTGAAACCTTCAAATTTTTGGAACTTTCACTCAATTTTGGAACCATTTAAAATGCTTGAAGAATGAGTCTCTTACTCATCTTTCCAAACTAAAATTATGTTCAATAAGGCTACGTTTTGATTTTTATGAGCCTGTAATGTGATAATGTGGTAATAAAACATGCTTTATGTATGGCAAAAATTTCAATTGTTTATAAAACCTGTTCAACCTAACAGTGGGAGCTCTCCTTTTCAGGGAATGTAGAACTATGTGGTACTAATCAACAGAAAAAAAAAATCAAAATTTAATGGATAGGCATTAAAAAAAAATTTTTCTCCTTAAATTATAAAAAAAGTTCAGAATGCTATAGTAAAAGAACTTTGACAGATAAGTCCAAATGGAGGATTTATTTGTTATCATAAATCAATTATCTTCCAAATCAAAAATAAATAAATAAATAAAATATCTAGAACTGGTCCAGAGATTTTAAATTTTTTTCCAAAATTTGCATCTTAAAGACAGTGTGTGCAGTGTCATCTTTCGAGGGCTGCATCTTGGAGAAGAAATTTTTTTGGAGAAAACAAAAAAATACATGTTCCTTACTTAGTCCTTCATTTTAACATAGGCTAAATTCAATAATATCCGAGACTGTGAAGGTAAGATTTTTTCCTAGCCTGCCTGAATTGATAGGACTATGCCACAAGTCTTTTATAACAAAACAAGTGGAAAGACTGCTACATGAAGGTCTTGCTACTGTAGACACCACGCCTTAGAAGAAGAAAGCAGACCATGTTGGTAAGCTTATCAGAGAAGCACAGACTATAGACAGAATTATAGAATTATACATGAGAATGAACAATTGATGATTTCTGTTAATGGTGATGACAATGATTTTGGCGCCAATTTCAATGATGGTGAAAGAGAACTGCACGTAATTGCGCCACTGACATCATAAATAGGTGGGTGTAAATGTATACAGAATTATTTCTTTCTCTCTGCAATTGAGTAGGCTGTGCATCTTTTTTTATTTAGTTATACGATTGTGGACAGTGTGTTATTTAGTATGCTCAGGTTTACATTATTGTATGATGTTTTATATACAGCCATTATAGTAACAATTTGTAGCAACTTCTCGTACAGATTGTCATTAACTTTGGGGATTGTTTTTATTTCACAGTTTTATATACTATCAAACACTTTTTCTCCATTGTTGTTCTCTCCACTGTTAAAAAAAATTCATACATGTATACATTATTACGCAATGGCTTATATACACATTGATTGTAGCTTACATTTACAAAACATACTTTAAGAGCTATCAGCTGTTGGCGTGTGCAGTGGCAACTACTGAAACTTTGCAGTCGCAGTACAGCCAACTACACATAAGCTGTCAAGTGACGTATTTCAGTGGCTCGGATATAACAACAAATTATATGTTGAAAAATTCTTGTGATAAAATGGAAATATGGATTAGGTGGGCAGTCTTATGTAAGGTGCAACAGATCATACGCTCATGGCGATAATGATTTTATGGCAACCATCATTGTTGATACTTTTATCTCAGGGTATCCCGGAAGTCAATCCGGGAGTAATAAAAGATAATTGGAGGAGAGAGAAGCTCTCTTGAAGCAGTCAACTGGGAAAACCTGTCAATGCCATCACAATTAGACACACATTATCACATTTCTAACATGAAAACAGAGGAAGGAAATTTTCTAATGCTATTAGTGGAGCATTCTGAGTGGTCCAATTTGATAGGCCTTCCATTTACGCATCACTGAACTGTGACTGTAAACTAGCTACTCCTTTATTGGAAATCCTATTGCTTTTCTCATCACTTTAAATCAATAATGAAAGATATCATTAAACTGCATGTAATTGCATTATAGAGGAAAATGCAAACCAGTTGGCTTCACCCAAGAAATGTGTGACTGGAGCCAATACGAACTGATTCTTTGTGACGGCATGCACTTGTGCCAGTGTGTAGTTTACCCAGTGGGCTGTTTAGACACACCTGAGGTTACAGAGATCCTAGACAATATGGGCAGTGCTTGTATTTTACTATCATGAGTTTATACAGTGGATATCATTGGCTTGAGATGCAAATAGAATCGTCCATTAACTACATTTACTATCACTTCACTTCAGGACTTTTTGAGTACTATAGAATGCCCTTTGGATTAAAAAAAATGAACCCATCAGTTACATCTGATGTGTGAACATTTTAAGCATACTAATGCATGGACAACACAGAGTGTATGAATCTGAATGATATACAAGGAGATTTCAAAAAGTAAGTTAAACATTATTATGGCAGACCATATAACTTTCATTTAATGCTGCACTACACTCCAAAGTGATACAGATACATGAAACTACTATTTTTCAACATAATCACAAAGTCTCTGTGAACAATGGTTGGAATGTTTTACGAAATGTTCAGTTCCTCAATGTCAGAAATCTGTTTCTTGGTCACAGGACCACTTGACAACCACTGTGTGAACATACGGATCATTGGACAATCTCCCTTGCCCCAACGTTTTTTCAGCTTGGGGAGGGGGGGGGGGGGGGGGGCGAAATCACATGGTTCATGATCCGGACTTTCCAATCAGCATCTGTGTGGTCTGATCAAATTATTGGCACCATTTCACTATGGCTGAGTGTGACTCTAAATTTGGTCCATATACCTTCAAAATTTCACGATGAATCTGTGTGCAATTTACACATTTTGCCAAGAATCATACTTTGGAGTATGTTTTCACCTGCTGTGCCGTTTTAATCACTCACTCTTATGCACCCGTTGTCCATACCACAGCAAAAACCCAGCATGTGTACACTCTTCTGACAATGTGCCACTCTTGTTGCACAATGGTCTAGCATTGGACCAAATGTGTAGCTTATTTTCTGGAGTCCTTACATTTGCTCTCTAAGGACACTGACAGATGTGAAATACGGATGTGCAACATCCTAAAATGCCTCACACTGAGTCTCAAAACCTGTTGTTCCACACTAGTAGTTGATACTCGCACATCATCAACTGGGATGGAATTTGACCAGATCTCCATCTATTAGAAGCTGTAAAATTGTCAAGCCAGTTGTGGACTTGTAGAGGAAAGGAGATACATTTCACCGGACAACAAAAGGTGAGGGAATTGTGCCTTAAGCCAGGAAGTAGATGGACAAAGTGCATTTGCTAGCTTATGCCTCATGGCAACTTAACAGAGGTGAAGAATATTATACACCACAGATAGACAATCTAAATCTGACCTATGGTAGTTCCAGTGTTATCTAACTGGATTAGTACACTGAGTAATTACCATCCATGCAACATTCAAATGGCAGCTGGTGCAAAGACGCATCCAGTCACACTGCCTGTCAGCAGGTTTGATTATGATGTGACACAGTGGCCTGGATATGCACAAGGCAACAGAGATGGGCCAAGTCAAAACGTGCAGTAGAATGTCAACAGTTCACACCAAAAGTGGAGTTTGTCAATGACAAAGAAATTCTGTTTATGGAAACGGAAGCATGGCACAAATCACAGCGCCAATTAGATTTCAACATGCCAAAACTATAGCACAAACTGCTGTAACACCCTCACTGTGGACCTGGGCACCAATCTTTTTTCAGAACGAATTATCTAATTGCGTCAGCTCATTAAGATCCCCAATTTACGAAATAGTGGGCTAGTTCTCTGCACCCACCTCCCAAGGGACGTACAGAATTAGCATACATGATAGTAAAGGAAATGCGGAATCACTACGGAAATAGTTAGCATAACAGTTAACATACACTTCTAACATATGCGGTAGCCACATATAATTCAAAGGTCACAAGAGCTCAAGACTCCTTGTGTATTAGATTGTGAATGGCTAGCAAATTGCTTCCCTGTTAGAACTGGTTATGCCCACCAACATCAGACATTTTTCATATTTGCAAAAAGATTAAAGTTTATGCTGAAGCCTTAGGAAGTCAAGAAACTTGAAGAACACGAAAGCAACACTTCTAAAATTATTATAGGACAGCGGGTATTCTTGAGTAATCTACAAACACTGAAGAGTAAACCAAAAAAAAAATTAGTTACTGGTTGCTAGAACAAAACATGAATGGTTCATAGCTTTACAATACATTCATATTAGTATGGAATGTTTGTTACTGAATTTACACCAGGGCTGAAGAAAGATTCTACACACAGTCATAACAATGCGTGCTTTCTCCTTCACTGGACTTGTGGTATTACTTGCTAAAGGAATTATGATTTACCAGCACAGGCAGCACATCAATGAATCTGCACGTGTAGTGCATGATACTAAGTGAACAAAGAATTTGTGTGCATACTGATGCAAAGCTGTTACCAAACGAATACCATGTCGATTTCACAATATTGTTCCGTAACATTCTGGTAAATTGGGGGAAATTTGCAAATTTACTGTGCTTTGTTTCTCTTTGCACCTGAAGTGGAGCTTGAGTGAAAACAGGTAGAAGAAGGTAGAGGAGGAAGTGGTTGGGGGGGGGGGGGGGCAGTAACGCAGAGCATAAAAATTGCATCATGCAGAAATGGTAGTGGTTAGACCTTGTTTATACTTCTTCACAAACAACAAACTGCCTCTACTTATTGACCATGATGTTGTCTGCCTGGATGAGCACCACCTGCCATGACACAGTATCGAGCCATCGACCTGCGAACCTAATACCTCAGCCCACAGGGTTCAGACCCAGCTGACTCTTTCTGACACACAAGTTGAGCCAGGCCTATATTATTTGTGAATTCACATGGATGAAGATGGACAGTCTGGTTAAATACATCCAAATGTCTTTAGAAATGTAGGTGCATCAAGTGAAAAATTACACATTTTCAACACTAGACCATACAATAATGTGTCCTCACTGGTGACAATGAGATTAATTTTGTCTTTTAAACATATGCCCATTTTTATTGACTGTGTGCTTTTCAAAAAGAAGAAAGAAGTTCTAATATTGTCTGAAATCAGTTTTTGTGTAGCTCAAATTACATTAGATACAACTAAAACTACCTTGAAAACAAATGACACACAAACAGTTTATGAGCAAAACTTAAGGACAAAACTAGCTCACGTTTTGCTCGATGGAACTCGGACCATATACAAAAAGAAATGTTGCCATATACTAAAGAAGATAACTACAAGAACTACTCAATGAGACAAACGGAAATGAACTTTTATTCAAAGACAATAATTACTCGGAAGTCACTACTATTTATGATGACCCCCAGACATTAAAAAAGGCAGGACATGGTTCTTAATAGCGTGTGATCACCATGGACAGCAATGCATACACTGCCATGTGCTCTCATAATGGCCACAAGGTTGGTAAGGAGTTCTTGTGGCAGGGCATCCCATTTCTCCACCAGTGTGGCTAACAACTGTTGGATGGTCATTGACATGTGGGCATGTTGCAATACGTCACCCCAACACGTCCCACACATGCTCAATATGATTTAAATCAGGGAAACGGGCAGGCCAGTCCATTCGCTGAATATCCTCTCATACAGAGAGCTCCTCCACCTGCGCTGTTCAGTGAAGTTGTGCATTGTCATCTATAAAAGTGAAGTCAGGACCAAATGCACTGCTCAAAAGAGGCACATGGGGGAGGAGTATCTTTTTAATCTTCACGGCTATAAAAATGTGGAAATCATATGGAGTGTGATTGGGACTCTGTGGAGGATGTGTGGTGGCTCCACACGTTGCCAAGGCTGTTTCACCCATACTGCAGAAGTTTCATTGGGAAGCCCTTTCATGTCCTCCCTGAATGAAGAAGAAGAACACGACGTTCCTCCAATAGAGACTGAAAGTGGCAACAGTTCGTCATCTGACTGACAAGTGTTCACCAGTACTCCGAGATAAATACAGCCATCGTACACCACCCAACTCCTCAAAGACTTCTGTTCACAGGTAACCATTGTGAAATAAATGGTTTTACTTCCTAGATTCATAGAAACTAAAGAATGACTTCAAGTTTCAGTATAATTCAGTCAAAGTCCAGTGCACGAGTATACTTGGAATTTTATTAATGGTGCTCTCCAAAAATTTGCAGCTCTTTATTGTGAACTTTAAGAGCTGCATTTATGTGTCTGTATGTGATGTCATTCAATATAAAAGTTTTATAATAATAAAAAATACTATTTTTTGGAACATAATTTGAAGAAAAAAAAAATCAATATCTTAAGGGGTTAATCAAGTATCTCCATACACTCTGAATAGTTTGGGAGACTTTCTACAACATTGTCACGTTCCACACTCAATTTTAAAACAATTGGTGCCACTGATCCTCCATTATAATTTTACATTTTGTTCCATAAACAAATTGTAAATTAATCACCAATTTTTGCAAACTACTCCAATTTGGATCAGTACTTTCAGAAACAGGAAGTAGATGAAGATAAGAGGGAAGTTCTAAGGGTTGCAGGGATCAAATACAGGGACCAAAAGGTTATCTGCAAAATGTACACAGAATCAATTGAAGTACCCTCTGCCTCCCACTTCACATGGTTTCCACACAGTATAGGCACAGGAGATCTACTGTATGGCTGTGGCCACACCAGCCGCTACCACCATAAGACTCAAAGGATATGAGAGGGAAGTAGCAGTTGTGCAGGGCATGGGAAAAGGCTGTAGTCTACTCATGATGTTAGCCAATCTGTACACTGTACAATTTGTGAAGGAAACAAAGAAGAAATTTGGAAATGGAATTATAGTTCAGTAGACAAAATTAAAACTTTGAGGTTTGCCACTGACACTGTAATATCTAGATGAATATCAACCAAAGTAAATATCAACCTTGTACAAAACCACATCTCCCATGCAACTGAATTACATTCTCTGCCAGGGTTTCGATTACCTCTCATCGTGTCCTGAAATGAGAAATTCCCTCCCCACTATCCTTCCCACCCCTCCCACAATGGTATTCTGCCGTCCATTGAACCTACACAACATACTCATCCATCCTTACACAATCCCTGTTTCCAATCCCTTACATCATAACTCTTACCCCTGTAATAGACCTAGATGCAAGATCTGTCCCATACATCCTCCCACCACCACCTACTCCAGTCGTCACTAACATCACCTATCCCATCAAAGGCAGGGCTACCTGTGAATCAATCATGTGGTCTACAAGCTAAGTTGCAAACAGTGTGCTGCATTCTATGTAGGCATGACAACCAATAAGCTGTCTGTCCGCATGAATGGCCACTGACAAACTGTGGTCAAGAAACAAGTGGACTACACTATTGCTGAACACACTGCCAATCATGATATCTCCATTTAAATGACTGCTTCACAGCCTGTGGCATGTGGATTCTTCCCAGTGACACCAGCTTTTCTGAACTGTGCAGGTGGGAACTTTCCCTGCAATACATCCTACATCCCTGTAACCCTCTGCCCTCAACCTTTGTTAATCACTGTCCTCACCCATCCAGCCCCTTCCCTGTTTCCATTTCAGCACTACACAGCCGTCATTACACCACCACATCGAGTCTTTTTATTATTTTTTTCTCTCTTTTTCCATTAAGTCCTCCCCCCCTTCCCATCTCTCCCCTACCCTCTGTCTAACCTGCAGCTTTTCACTGTCCACCACCCCCACCATAGTATCCCTCACCCTCCCCGCCCTTTACTCCTCCTTACCACCACCCAGTCACCCCAGTCACCACTCCCATCATGCACTGGTGCTGCTGCTCGCAGTGTGGTTTCAGTTGCCTGAGACTGCAGTTTGTGTGTGTGTGTGTGTGTGTGTGTGTGTGTGTGTGTGTGTGTGTGTGTGTGTGTGTGTGTCTTGTTGACAAAGGCCTTAATGGACAAAAGCTTTAACTGTGAGAGTCTTTTTGTTGTACATATCTGCAACTCAGCATCTCCACTATATGGTGAGTAGCAACTTTCCTTCTCATAGTATTGTTGCATTTCATCCTGGATTTTCTATTGTTTAAGTTTTGTTTTTCAGTATAATAATTATTTACAACATTCTGCCATACTGTTTTACTCACCTGGCAAGGTGTTGCACTTCCCCATTCACTCAATATAAGTCTATTTACTCCATGAAGAGCTGTTTCAACACATGTCTTATCAAATTCTTCTAGCTGCTGAAGCTTTGATTTTATTGTGTCAAAATCTCGTGTAAAAGGTGAAACAATTTCATAAAGTGATGAAAATGCAATCTGTACAAAGAAAGAATAACAAATTACAATGGTTATGTACTATGTAACATTAATGCACAAACTAAAGATAGTTACCAATAAGTACAAAAACTAATCACAAACAAATGTAGAGTAACTTTTGGGGGATTTCTGCACTTCTCAGATATCTAAATTTTGTTAACATGATAGCTACAGCAGATCCACTGAACATTTTAAGCTACATTTCACTTTTGAGATTAAAAAAAGAGATGATTCTAGGTCTGACAATTGCAGCAGACAGTGAAGAACTTTACCCTGTATGGCCCAAAACATAAAAACATGAGGATTAGCAAAGTGCCATGCCGTCATTAGAAGAAATTCTTTGTGTAATACCCAAACAAATACCTGAACACATTTACAAACATCTATTATAATTGAAACTACTTGGCACATTAAAACTGTGTGCCGGACCAAGACTCGAACTCAGGAGCTTTGCCTTTCGCGGGAAGGTGCTCTACTGCAGCTACTGTGCCATACTGGCAGAAATGAAACTGTGGGGATGGGTCGAGAGTCATGCTTGGGTAGCTCAGATGGTAGAACACTTGCCTGCAAAAGGCAAAGGTCGCAAGTTTGAGTCTCGCTCCAGCACACGGTTTTAATCTGCCAGTAAGTTTCATATCAGCACACACTCCGCTGCAGTGTGAAAATCTCATTCTGGAAACATCCCTCAGGCTGTGGCTCAGCCATGTCTCCACAATATCCTTTATTCCACGAGTGCTAGTTCTGCAAGGTTCGCAGAAGAGCTTCTGGCAGTTTGGAAGGTAGGAGACGAGATAGAGCACTTGCCCGTGAAAGGCAAAGGCCCCGAGTTCGAATCTCAGTCCGGCACACAGTTTTAATCTGCCAGGAAGTTTCATATCAGTACACACTCCACTGCAGAGTGAAACTCTCATTCTGGAACTATTATTATTATTATTATTATTATTATTATTATTATTTACTAGACCAGACTCTTAAAGACACCCTCCTCCTCAACAACAACCAAATGGTAACAAGTACAACTTATTTATTTATATTTATTTCATCTGACCATATTACTAGCTTCAGACTCACTGTTACATGGGACCACCAATAATGATGACGTTGATGAGGCATAAATATTCCCTACATCAGAGCTCTTGCAACTCAAAAACTAATATGGAAGCTGAATAGGTAAAAGAATCCACTTTTCCTCAAAGAGAGCAGGAATTACTTGATGGCTTTCTAACTATCTGCCTGTAGCAAACTTCTGAACATGATATATGAATCTGTTGAAGCTAGTAAAGTGAAAATAAAATTTTTGAGCAGCTGACAAATAATTTTTATTTTGATGAAAAGGACCCAGCAAGGGCTAACAATCTGAAAAAAGAGGTAGAGGCAATTCGCAAGCTCTTCCCTTGACACAGTGATTACTAAGAGTCATTCCAACACCTTCGATCAGATGTGAAGTGGATGGACCAATTAAAAAATAAAGGTTGGACGAAATGTGCTTTGTAACTTCCCCTCATATGATATGCCAACTGATGTTTGATCCCTCAAGTTAAGGAATTCAGTGATCTTATTATTTCCAAGCACATCAGGTAGTCTGTGGTGGACTGAAATAAAAACCATATTGCTACTGAGAAGATTCAAATCCTCAGATCAATTGGAGGTTTATCTCCTATGCAAGGGCGGTGATATAACAATTCTGACATTTGAAGTTCAATGAGAAAGGCAGAATATGCTCCATCAAGTTGTTGGACCTGAGCAACTGTATAGTGGCCACTGCAATTCTATTCTACTGTAAATGGTGTGTGTGTGTGTGTGTGTGTGTGTGTGTGTGTGTGTGTGTGTGTGTGTGTTTGGGGGGGGGGGAGGGAGGGAGGGAGGGAGAGGGAGAGAGGGAGGGGGGGGGGGAGAGAGAGAGAGAGAGAGAGAGAGAGAGAGAGAGAGAGAGAGAGTTGGAATCACTTTGCTGCCCTTATACAGGCTGAATGGTTTCTGCATGGTAGCTAAAAGGCCTAAGCATCTTTCGTCCTGTGATGAGACATCTATGGAGGCCCAATGGAGTCATTAAAATCGGCATTGTCTCATTGGCTGATGTCTGATCATCTACTTCATTCTGGGCACAAGGGTCATGACAGGTCTATAAAATTTGAGGGATTGGACCAAGTTACACATCATGAAAACATGAAGGTTCACAGCGCTGGCCACATCTATAGAAAACTTTTGCTGGCCAATGAATGTGATGTCTTCCATGGGTGACAAATAAATCCAGATTCAGAGCTAGGTGGAGTACTTGGGACTAATGAAGGCCTTAACAAATCATGTCTAGTGCCAGTTATTTTGTGGCACACTATAATAATAATAATAATAATAATAATAATAATAATAATAATAATAATCATCATCATCATCCTGTAGTCTTCGTTCACTAACCTCTTCAGTTTCTCATAACTGTTTTCTATCCTTATACTATCCACCATCTGGTATCTTCTATGTCCTTTTCTTCTTCTTTTATTCACCATTCCTTCTACAGCATCCAACAGTAAACAATTTCTCTCATTCACTGTCCAAGCCAATTCTGTTACCGCTTCCTGATTACCTTTAAAATTTCTCTCCCTTCCCCCCACCCTCTCTTCTAAACACCACCACAGTTCTCACTTTGTCTACCCATGTTATCCCTTCCATCTTCCTCCTAAGCCAGATTTCAAATGCTTCTGTCCTTTCTTCCTGTCCCCCCCCCCCCCCCCCCCCCCCCAGTGACCAAGTCTCAGCTCTGTGTAATGCCACATTTCATATAAAGCACTTCACTATTTCTTTCACAGGTCCCTGTCGATGCACCCACATAGAAGCCTCCTTCTCTTATTAAATGTCTCACTACCCTCGCAATTGTGCTTTCCTCTGCTGTCTCATTCCCAAGCTGTACTTGTATTTTTTGTTTTAGGTATAGATTCTTAATTAGCCTTCTATCCTTCCAATCGATTTCATTCTTAGAATGTCTATTAATTTAGTCAAATGTACTCTATCAAAGGCTTTCTTCAAGCCAATGAAAACAGTAAAAACTTTTCTTCTTCCTTCAATGTATCTCTCACCTATAATTCTCAACAGCCAAACTGCATCTCTTGTACCTTTACCTCTTATAAATTCATGCTGTTCCTCTGCAATACCTTTATCCAGTCTATCATGAAGTCTTATACTCATCACTCTTGTGTTGTTGTGGTCTTCAGTCCTGAGACTGGTTTGATGCAGTTCTCCATGCTACCCTATCCTGTGCAAGTTTCTTCATCTCCCAGTACCTACTGCAACCTACATCCTTCTCAATCTGCTTAGTGTATTCATCTCTTGGACTCCCTCTATGATTTTTACCATCCACACTGCCCTCCAATGCTAAATTTGTGATCCATTGATGCCTCAGAACATGTCCTACCAACCGGTCCCTTCTTCTCGTCAAGATGTGCCACAAACTCCTTGTCTCCCCAATTCTATTCAATACCTCCTCATTAGTTATATGATCTACCCATCTTATCTTCAGCATTCTTCTGTAGCACCACATTTCGAAAGTTTCTATTCTCTTATTGTCCAAACTATTTATCGTCCATGTTTCACTTCCATACATGGCTACACTCCATACGAATACATTCAGAAACGACTTCCTGACACTTAAATCTAAACTCGATGTTAACAAATTTCTCCTTCAGAAACGCTTCCCTTGCCATTGCCAGTCTACATTTTATATCCTCTCTACTTTGACCATCATCAGTTATTTTGCTCCCCAAATGGCAAAACTCCTTTACTACTTTAAGTGTCTCATTTCCTAATCTAATTCCCTCAGCATCACCTGACTTAATTCGACTACATTCCATTATCCTCGTTTTGCTTTTGTTGATGTTCATCTTATATCCTCTTTTCAAGACACTGTTCATTCCGCTCAACTGCTCTTCCAAGTCCTTTGCTGTCTCTGACAGAATTACAATGTCATCGGCGAACCTCAACGCTTTTATTTCTTCTCCATTGACTTTAATACCTACTCCGAATTTTTCTTTTGTTTCCTTTACTGCTTGCTCAATATACAGATTGAATAACATCGGGGACAGGCTACAACCCTGTCTCACTCCCTTCCCAACCACTGCTTCCCTTTCATGCCCCTTGATTCTTATAACTGCCATCTGGTTTCTGTACAAATTGTAAATAGCTTTTCGTTCCCTGTATTTTACCGAAGCCACCTTTAGAATTTGAAAGAGAGTATTCCAGTCAACATTGTCAAAAGCTTTCTCTAAGTCTACAAATGCTAGAAACGTAGGTTTGCCTTTCCTTAATCTTTCTTCTAAGACAAGTTGTAGGGTCAGTATTGCCTCACGTGTTCCAATATTTCTACGGAATCCAAACTGATCTTCCCCGAGGTTGGCTTCTACCAGCTTTTCCATTCTTCTGTAAAGAATTCATGTTCGTATTTTGCAGCAGTGACTTATTAAACTGATAGTTCGGTAATTTTCACATCTGTCAACACCTGCTTTCATTGAGATTGGAATTATTATATTCTTCTTGAAGCCCGAGGGTATTTCGCCTGTCTCATACATCTTGCTCACCAGATGGTAGAGTTTTGTCAGGACTGGCTCTCCCAAGGCCGTCAGTAGTTCTAATGGAATGCTGTCTACTCCCAGGGCCTTGTTTCGACTCAGATCTTTCAGTGCTCTGTCAAACTCTTCACGCAGTATCGTACCTCCCATTTCATCTTCATCTACATTCTCTTCCATTTCCACACTATTGTCCTCAAGTACATCGCCCTTGTATAGATCCTCTATATACTCCTTCCACCTTTCTGCTTTCCCTTCTTTGCTTAGAACTGGGTTTCCATCTGAGCTCTTGATATTCATACAAATGGTTCTCCTTTCTCCAAAGGTCTGTTTAATTTTCCTGTAGGCAGTATCTATCTTACCCCTAGTGAGATAAGCCTCCACATCCTTACATTTGTCCTGTAGCCATCCCTGCTTAGCCATTTTGCACTTCCTGTCGATATCATTTTCGAGACGTTTGTATTCCTTTTTGCCTGCTTCATTTACTGCATTTTTATATATTCTCCTTTCATCAATTAAATTCAATATATCTTTTGTTACCCAAGGGTTTCTAGTAGCCTACTTGCTCCTCTGCTGCCTTCACTACTTCATCCCTCAGAGCTACCCATTCTTCTTCTACTGTATTTCTTTCCCCCATTGCTGTCAATTGTTTCCTTATGCTCTCCCTGAAACTCTGTGCATCCTCTGGTTTAGTCAGTTTATTCAGGTCCCATCTCCTTAAATTCCCACCTTTTTGCAGTTTCTTCAGTTTTAATCTACAGTTCATAACCAATAGACTGTGGTCAGAGTCCACATCTGCCCCTGGAAATGTTTTACAATTTAAAACTTGGTTCCTAAATCTTTGTCTTACCATTATATAATCTATCTGATACCTTTTAGTATCTCCGGGATTCTTCCATGTATACAACCTTCTTTTATGATTCTTGAAAAAAGTGTTAGCTATGATTAAGTTATGCTCTGTGCAAAATTCTACCAGGCGGCTTCCTCTTTCATTTCTTACTCCCAATCCATATTGAACTACTATGTTTCCTTCTCTCCCTTTTCCTACTCTCAAATTCCAGTCACCCATAACTATTAAATTTTCATCCCCCTTCACTACCTGAATAATTTCTTTTATCTCATCATACATTTCATCAATTTCTTCTCATCATCTGCAGAGCTAGCTGGCATATAAACTAGTACTACTGTAGTAGGCGTGGGCGTCATGTCTATCTTGGCCACAATAATGCGCTCACTATGCTGTTTGTAGTAGCTTACCCGCACTCCTATTATTTTTTATTCATTATTAAACCTACTCCTGCATTACCCCTATTTGATTTTGTATTTATAACCCTGTATTCACCTGACCAAAAGTCTTGTTCCTCCTGCCACCGAACTTCACTAATTCCCACTATATCTAACTTTAACCTATCCATTTCCCTTTTTAAATTTTCTAACCTACCTGCTCGATTAAGGGATCTGACATTCCACGCTCCGATCCGCAGAACACCAGTTTTCTTTCTCCTGATAACGACGTCCTCCTGAGTAGTCCCCGCCCAGAGATCCAAATGGGGGACTATTTTATCTCCAGAATATTTTATCTAAGAGGACGCCATCATCATTGAACCATACAGTAAAGCTGCATGCCCTCGGGAAAAATTACGGCTGTAGTTTCCCCTTGCTTTCAGCCGTTCGCAGTACCAGCACAGCAAGGCCGTTTTGGTTATTGTTACAGGGCCAGATCAGTCAATCATCACTCTTAGTAGAACTATTTCTCCTTGAGAAATCAAACTTATGGTTCTAAAAATCCTCACTTTTATTGGCATTGGTTTTCTTCTCAATCAGTATCATCACTGTGAAGAGAAATTTATCAGGCCATCCACCTTTTTCATATATGTTATTACAAGGCTAAATTAACTCATTCATACCACTACCCCCAAGGTTCTTAAACAACTCTGCTGGTAATCCATTCTTTCCACTTCATCTCTCTTAAGTCCTTTCTACTTCTCTTCTTAAGATACAGCATCCTTTGCCCGCTTCTATCATAAGAAAAGTACAAAGACAGAACAGAAGCATGGAGTCATCTCTACATTTTGGCAGACAATGTTGAAAGAAAAAAATCAATAAATTAAAGCTTAAAGCTTACTAAGGAATTTATAGTGATCTCAATGTTTGTGTAGTGTCAACAGCTATTAGCTGCTTAACACACTTTGATGTCCATTTGATGCAATGGATCATGATGAGCAGTTTATTAGTTGGAATGATGTGAACTGTTTGAACATGAAACCTAACATCACTTCCAACAACCTTATATGATATGGAACTTATAATCCTTAAGCATTAAGATTTAGTCCAATTATCTTCCACTGGATAACATGAAAACCAACAGAACAATTATTCCTCTACAGACACACTCTTCAAATATGCTTCAGAACAAAGGCAGAAATAAAGAATTAACAACTGGGAACTTTAAAACAACTTATATTATGTATATCATACAGCACGGTTTCAAAACTGCCTTATGCCCTGATTTTAATAAGCAACTTACAAAAGTAAATGCATAACAATATATACTTAAATGCCATGCAAAAATGAATTATCAATACTTCTGTTCATAATTCTTACCAATGCTACAAATTCAAGTTTACTATGGACAGCTAGGTAGTCCAATAATGTGTTTATTCCATGAATTGCGAGGTTATGTCTGGTATATACTTCACCACTCTCAGGCAAAGCAACAGGTCTTGTCATCGACAATGACACATCAACAACTATTACCGTTGGCATCTTTGCACTGACTGTCAATCGTTGGGGCTACCTAAGCAATCAGGAAAACAGTTACATTAATTATAAAAGACAATTGGGGTTGGTTAAATGTAAAATATAATACACATGAAATCATTTAAAGTGGCTTTGGAAAATAGCAGTAGACATTTACAGTCAAAATTATGATTGGCCTATATGATAAATAGAAATGTATATTACACATAACAGTTTTCTTCTTCTTGATAAAGAAGGCTGATTGAGAATAATGTGAGATGAGCATGTTAATCTGAGATGTACATATAATAAATAAGGATTCTTGTTTTATGGCCACTATGCCGGGGTCCAAGGCAAGTTTCTGTGGCAAAAGTTTCATCTCATAATGTTAGAGACATCACTAAGGCTATACAGATACAAACAACGGTTTCAAACTGAAATAAGCTAAGCTGATAATGTCTGCACAGTAAAAACAGGATTTAACATTCTGGGGAGAATATGGTCATTAGAAATGAGCACAAAATTGAATGTCACAAGAATTAGGGAGGAAAAGACAGTATCCTCAAAGGAACTAGCCCAGCATTCGCCTTAGTGATTCAGGAGAGAGACACAAATCTGAATGGATAAACAGGGATGTGAATCCTACTATTCCCAAATTGTAGTACAGTGACTTAATCCCAAAAGGCAGTACAGTACCTTAACCATCACAACCTTACATAATTTGTATGGAATATGAATCTCCAAATATACAGAGGGTGGATGAAAAATTGAAACAGTGTGAGAAATGCATGCTGGGACATAAATGCAGAATGCAGTGGAAGACTCTGCAGGAGAGATGCTCAGTAGCTTGTTACGGGCTTTTGTTGAAGTTTCGAGAACATACCTTCACCGAGGAATCAAGCAGTATATTGCTCCCTCCTACGTATATCTTGCGAAGAGACCATGAGGATAAAATCAGAGAGATTAGAGCCCACACAGAGGCATACCGACAATCCTTCTTTCCACGAACAATACGAGACTGGAATAGAAGGGAGAACCGAAAGAGGTACTCAAGGTACCCTCCGCCACACACCATCAGGTGGCTTGCGGAGTATGGATGTAGATGTAGATGTAGATGCTACCCAAACCTGCAGGTCATGCCTTATATTTTACCACAAACAGCACCTGTGCTATGTCCTCAACATGTTACAAGAGGCAGTCATAGTCAGAACAGTGTTCTGTGTAGTTATGAGTGCATTATAATGGAGAAAAGGAAATTCAAACACAGTTGGTTCTTGTATTGCACATTCTTCTGTAACCAAGGGAGCCGAAGTGTTTGGTGTTTCACAAAGCATTGTATCTAAGATTCATACCACATACAAGTGGAATGGAAAAACACCATCTGCTAAGCCACAATATGGACAAAAGTGTGTGTGTGTGTGTGTTTGTGTGACATCGTGATGGACAATCACTGAAGAGGATTGTGATGAAAAATAAGAACAAGATTGCTGCAATGGTCACTGAATCTACATACCTCATATTACTGTAAAACAAGCAATGGAAATATAATGGAGAAAAGACTCTTTCAAATTAAAAAAAATGTTGCTGTAGTAAATAATTAAAAAAAACAGAAAGAAATTATAACCAAGCTCTTAACAGTAGCAGGGAAAGAGAAACATTGGGATTTAACATTCTGTCCACTACAAAATCATTAGAGGTAGAATTTGAGCCTCAAACTCATCAAGAATGAGAAAGGAAACTGACCATGCGATTTTTTAAAGGAACCATTCTGGGAATTTAGAGAAACTACAGATCACTATAGCGTCCCCAGTGCCATACTACGAAAAGACAATATTTATAAAGAAGACATTCATAATTTGTAAGAGATTTTTTTTTTGTGTAGCCGTAAAATAATAATTTCTCTGTGTAGGTTTAGATTGCAAAGAGATAATTTATGACAGAATGATCTAAAGAGACGACAAGTTACACTCTTTTGTTAATTTTTTAGTCGTCTTCACTTCTTCGCTTGTCTTGAATGTGTCTAGAGGGAATCTTGCGTGTGCTGACAAATGTAAGCATATTTGTATGAGTTAAGCATATAATATACCGATTTAATATTATTGTGTACTTTTAATTTGTAAGAGGTGATCCCGATTTCATGTCCGCCTTCCTTGAATTAATCTGCATTCAAGTAAATTACAGCTCAACAATCGCAGCGGCCGATGCAGCCAACGACGCCATTACGTGGCGAATTTAACTTATGAAAAATTAGCGGAAGCGGAAAACTCGCCCGCTATTAGCATAATATTAATTTTTCTCCACAGCCGCACGAAGTTGCAGAAATACTTAGGTTTAAGATTCTTATTTTCAGTAGCATAGCCGAGACCCAGAGCCAGGACTCTGACTACAATACAATGGTTAACGGAGGTAAGAAAAATACTCTCGCGCGTGTGTGGGCCGCAATCGTAATTAATAACTAAAGATCTTTTGCTTTAACGTCAACTGACTAGCCGAGGAAATTTATATGAAAAGTTTATTACATTGTTCAACTTAAATATCATTTTTATGAAGGCCCACCACGTAAGTCGGCAACAATCAAAAAATAATAATAACAATAATAATATATACATTAAATTACGACGGCCGACGGACGCGAGATTGGCGCCCAACGTGGGGCCCGATTAAAGAAAATACGAAAGTTACGAAATCTGACTCTATCGTAATGAATGTAATTATGTATGTGTCTAATTGTTGTAAAATATTAATGCTTGTATGAATTCTTTTACATGTACAACAACAAAACCACACCCTGAGGAGATCTGGAGAGGAAAAAGTGTAGAAAAGAAAAAGGATTGCGAGAAAGAAAAATAAGTAAGGTAAGGCCTATTGTGCAAGCATCCTGTGTAGCTCTGTGCGGAATATCGAACCCATGTGCACATGAGATACCTTCGGTGTTTTGTGTATTTATGTGTTTATTTTTGGAGGGGATAATTATTCGTTTTGTGTATTTATATGTTTATTTTTGGAGGGGATAATTAATCGTGTGTGTATCAGTGTTAAAGATTTGTCAGTGGCTTAAAGTGAATTTAGTATGGGTAAGATAGGACAACCTAAAGCATCCGTACCAGAAGAACAAAATTCTGTTAATATGGAAAGTGAGGATCATTTGCAATACGTAAACGAATCCCAAGCCACCGCCTCGGATAACATAATTTCCGGAGCGGGGGGCGAGGATCTGTGGACGGTGAATGACGCTCCACAGCAGAATGGGAATAGAGTAACAACTCCACTGCCTGGGCAGGGGGGCCAATCGAGTGCTAGATTAAGCGGGGCACCAGTATGCTCACCGATTGCAGACCCATTTGCAGAATTTCTGCGCAGGTTAGAAGAAAGAGATAGGGAAAGAGACGAAAAACTGGCTCAGATGCTACGTGAGCAAGAGCAGCGCAATGAAGCAAAACTAGATAGGATCCAAAGCGAACTAGCCGAGATGCGGGACGCGTGCAAAGAAATACCCGATCTTGTGCAAAGCTTAGCCGGCGAAATGCAAAAATTACAGATATCGCAGGCTAGGCTTGAAGATAATGTCCAGACTTTAACCAACCGCGTAGATAATGTGGAGATAGATGCACGGAAAAGTATTGACGCATATTTGGAAGTGCAAGCTCAAAAAGTAGAAAAAGAATTAAATGAATGGCTAGAAGTAAAGGATCGCGAGATATCTGCAAAGATTGAAAGCGACGTAAGAACAGCTGTAGAACAAGCGACTGCGGCCGCGAGTGTAAATATTGACGCTAGCGCTGCTGCACTACATGCCGAATTAACACAGATCAAGTCCCGTGTGACTGCGGAGTTGCCAAATTGGCAACAGGAGGTCGCGCGGAGACTGTCTGCGTTGGAAAGCAATGTAAACAGTGGCGGACAGATCATGAATCAGACTCCGCGTACTGATTACTATAATAACGCTGACGGTAGCCAGGGTGCGAGTGCGCAACCGCAACCTAATGCGAATTATGAGCACGAACAACATGCGATACCGTGCAGCGCACATCACGAAGTGATGAATGTCCCAGAATGTAGCAATCAGACATGCAAAAAAGAGGACAATGTAATAAAACACAGGACATTCCAACCCTTCAATAGCGAAAAACGAAATGTCCACCCTGTTGTATTTATTAAGAGCTTTAGGAATGTGTTTCCCAGGACATGGACGGAAAGACAAAGAATACAGTTCGTGGTCTCCTTTATTCAAGGTGACGCGGCACTGTGGGCCACCGACGTGTCCGAAAAATGTCTAACGATGCAACAGTTTGAAGGTGCATTCTTGCAAAAATTCTGGTCCGATAGCGTCCAAGAAAGACTACGAAAGGAGTTGTACAGTCCAGAAATGTACAATCCTAAGATGGGAACGTTACGCAAATATTTCGAAAAGTATATAAACAAAACCAGGTACTGGGACGAGCCAATGTCCGATCGTGATATAATCAGATTAATAAAAATGAAGTTGCCCAGTGAAATTAAAAGATATTTCATCAATGTGCCGGAATACGATATAGAACAATTCATGGAAATAGTGGATTCTGTTGACCTATTGATCGAAGATATGAAAACCGAAAACAAGTGGAACCATGCAGGCTATAATCAACACAAAGCCGATTACAATAGCAGCCACAGTAACGGTAGTAACTTAGTACCAAATGGTAACGGGAATAGGCAAGAGCACCGGCAACAGAATCAAGGCACAAACAATGGCAATGGTTATAACGGCAACGGTTATAATCGTGAAAATCGAAAGAGACATCATGATGGACGCATGAGTAATGGATATAATGGTAACGGCAATCCGCAATGGCGGAACAACCGAAACCAGTGGCGTGGTCGTAACGAACCGACACCACAGTGGCAACAAAACACAGCGCCACAATGGAACGCCAACCCAGGTCCATCACAGAACATGTCAGGAAGTTACAACCGACCACCGCAAAACCAGAGCCATACACAATATCAAAATACACCATCGGGGAGGCAGGGCGGCCAACGCAACAGTAGCAACAACAACAACCAGAACCACAATGTGAGGTTAGTGGTAGTGACAGACAACTGTCAACCCACTAATGCTCATCCGTTAAACTAAAGACAGCCACAATACGCTCTCCGTTGTTGGCTGCAGGATGGTGTAGTGAGGGCACATTCACGGATGACAGCCATAAACTTTGTATGCTGAGATACAATGAAGGAACAAAAATAGAAAAGGAACTTGTAGACATACCGCAGACATGTAACCGAACCGACAAAAGTGTTGTGCAGGCTATATTGCAAGCAGATATGTATGGAGCACCAATACACATAATAGTCGATACCGGTGCGTCAACCAATGTCATGAGTGCAAATTTTTACAAGTACTTGAGTCAAAATAATAGAATACCAGTATTGCCAGTGAAGAATTGTCGTGTAACAGGTGCAATAGGTGCACAATCTCATATCATAAAGCACCAGGTGCAAGTCGAGTTTACGGTAGGAAATGAAGCAATGAAAAGCTCGTTCCTAGTAGTTAAGGGATTAGGTGTTGCTTGCATCCTGGGGATGGAATTTTTACGCCAGAGGGACGCAAAAATCGACCTCTTGTGCGGGGAAGTAAGCCTTATGAATGAGGGTACACGTGTAGTTTTGCCATTGTTGAGGACACGGGAAGTGCACGGTAAATATTGCCGGAGCTTTCAAACGAGATTCGAAGGAATACAGGTAATGAATTTATATTCTGACTTAAGTACAAGACAAGCATGTTATAAGGAGTTTATTACTGAAGACAGAGAGGAAAAAAGGAAACTGATAGCCATGAAAGTTAGGGAGTCAGAACATTTGACTGAAGCACAACAAAACGAATTGACTCAGCTACTTACAGATTATGAGAGTGTGTTTTCGGAAAAACCCGGTGTTATCGAGGGCTACACCTATAACATCGAAGTGGTACCTCATGATACTTTCTGTCACGCAAACTACACCATCCCGTGGTCAAAGAGGGAGGCAGTTACGAAGGAAATAAGAAAAATGCTTGATTGGGGGATAATTGAACCATCTCTGTCCCCGTACAGCAGTCCGCTCGTGGCCGTAGCGAAAGCGGACGGCAGTATACGTCTCGTGCTTGATGCGCGCGACATTAACAAAATAATTGTACCTGTCAGAACGCGACCAGAAAACCTGGATGAACAGATACAGAAGTTTTATGGAGTTAAATATCTGACCTCTGTCGATATGCGTTCGTCGTATTGGCAAATCCCACTAACTGAATCATCAAGAAAGTACACTGCCTTTGTGTTTGCCGGCAGAAGTTACCAATTTAAAGTTTTACCATTTGGATTAAATGTTAGTGCAGGTGTCTTCATTGCAGCGCTCGATAAAGTATTAGGACCAGATTTGTTGGACCGAGTAACGTTGTATGTCGATGACTTATTAATAGCTACTCCCGATAGGGAAAGCCACATGGACACGCTGAGATGCGTACTAAAAAGATTTTCTGAGGTAGGCGTAACAGCAAACCTCGCAAAATCCAAATTTGCCAGGGAGAGAATAAAATTTCTTGGTCATGTAATATCACCTACAGGTATTGTGCCCGATCCGAAGAAAATGGCAGCAATTGAGAACTTCCCTCCTCCTAGAACCAAGAAACAGTTAAAGGCATTTCTGGGTCTAGTGTCATTTTTCAGACGATTCATACCTGACCAGCTTTTAAATGATAATACCCTGTTAAACTTGTTGAGAAAGAATACACCCTGGATATGGAATGAACTGTGCCAGCAGTCATTTGAGCAAATACGACAAGCCCTTCTAAATGCTAATCTACTGTCACATCCTGACATGTCAAAGGAATTTTGCCTTGCTACAGACGCCTCCACTGTCGGACTAGGCGCGTGTTTATTTCAAATCGATGAGGATGGTGGAAACAAGAACGTAAGAATAATCGGTTTCGCAAGCCGAGTGTTGTCAAGTTGTGAACGATCATATACAGTCACCGAACTCGAAACACTAGCAGTAGTATGGGCCATGAAGAAGTTCAGATACTATGTGTACGGAAAAAATGTAAAAATTTTCTGTGATCATCAGGCCTTAAGTTTTTTGCTGACATGCAAGTTAATGCACGACAGGTTGACTAGGTGGGTGCTTGCTCTGCAGGAATATCAATTTCAAATAATGTATATAAAAGGTTGTGACAACGTAGTGCCTGATGCTTTGTCACGGTTGCCGCAAGGTCTGCCTGAGTTAACAACAATACTAGAACAGGCAACAGAGTACAAAATTTTAGTTATGAAAGACCCTACTTGTCGAAAAAAGTTCCTGCAGACGTGCAAGCAACTGCCTAGTTTACAGGACGAAGATGCAGCTTGGGGAAAAGTCAAACAAGAACTCCTATCTTCGGGTGGAAATCAGATAGGTAGCCATTATTCTGTGCAAAATGGGGTATTATATTACCGGAAGGAGGTTAACAAGGACTTGTGGTGTGTCTGTGTACCAGAAGTATGTATCAGTGATTTAATCCGGCACGTGCACCTTTCGTGGGGACACGTGGGTATTGAAAAATGTAGAGCACTTCTCGCAAGACAATGTCATTTTAAGAATATGAAAAGAATAATTCAGAATGTTGTAAGGACATGTGTAGTTTGTCAAAGGACGAAACCTACAAATCTGCCCACTGTAAGTGAATTGCATCCTGTTGTTCCTAACAAACCATTACGACTAGTTTCTGTTGACATTCTAGGGCCACTACCCACTGGCAGAGGTGGTGTGAAATATGTATTTGCTGTATATGATGCCTTTTCCAAATTTCTAAAATTGTATCCTGTAAAAGCTTCAACGGCCACACCCCTCATTCAAAAATTACGAACAGATTATTTTGTTAATGTTGGCAAACCACAGATTATATTATCCGATAATGCCACCTATTTTACTGGTCTCAAATGGAAAACGTTTCTACAAGAGCAAGGTGTTAAACACATTTTTGTAGCTCGATTTCACCCGGAGAGCAGTCTTGTAGAGCGTACCTTTAAAGAGTTGAACAGGTTCATGAGAACTTACATTCCGAATCGCCACACCAAGTGGGCAGAATACGTTTCGACTTTTGAGGAACTCCATAATAGATTGCCACATTCAGCCACCGGTTATACTCCACTAGAAGTCATGTTTGGAAAGAATGAAACCGACAGCTGGCTGTCACCATTACCAACTGTACCACGACAAGTTGTACCTCACGAACAAATTATAGCTGAGACTAAATAACTTAACGAGGTGCGCGGAGCGCCGAAAGGAAAAGCATGACAAGAAAATAAAGAAGGTAACAGTGTATCAACCAGGTGACTTAGTTCTAATAAGGACTCATCCCAAGTCATCTCTGTTAGCGAAAAAGAATAAAAAATGGCAACTGGTGTATGCCGGGCCCTACAAAATCATAGACATACCACATGGATGTAGCTATTTGTTGGGTGACGTAGAATCGGGAGAGATTAAAGGACTCTATCCATACAAAGACTTAAAGAAGTTCGCTCAGTAGAGCAACGTTTACATATGTGTAGTAGGTTAAGTTTAGAGTGTATTTTTTTCTGTGTGTAAATGTTAAGATTTTAGTGTAACATTTAAAGACAATGACGCACACAAGATTAGTGCGATTTAATTTTGTAGACGTTAAGGAATAATAGTATTTTTAAGCAATTGCATTTTGAAAAAAAAATGAACGTAGGTTTAAGAATATTTTACAAATGTCATGTTTAAAAATGCTTTAAAAAAAATGTTTAAAAAAAAAAGTCAACAGCATGTAACGATGAAAGAATTTTTCATTAGTGTGTCATGAATATTTTTGAACTGTAGTAGTAATGCAACTTATGAAATTCAAAATTATAGTGTATAAGTCGTTTCATGTATTTATGTCTATACCGATTTTGAAATATGCTCAATCATAATTTACTAAACAACATGAGTGCAGGGTGTACATCACCCAAGGTACCTCATGTGTTATGGACAAGGTACAAAGCAAATCAGTAAACGCGACTACCGCTATGCACTGTTAAAATATATTGCCATCTGCTAAGGCAGAGATTTGCACGAATTTGTAGTGCAAACAAAAGTCACAAATCTAACATTAATCTAGGAACTTGCACGCTAGGCCTAGATTATAAAATGTCTACAATAATGCGAGAGGCAAAGTTTTGTAAAGTCGAGCCTGGCTCTGGGGAGCAAGTACGCAATGAGTGGGCAGACATGACATGGGGACTTACCTCAGATGAGACGGAAATACAATTGTATAGTCAAAAAATCTGAAGGCAAGTACGACTCTAAGTGGAAAATAAAAAGAGATAATTAGTGCGAGAGACTGGTAAAATCCAGCACTAGCCAAAATCCAGTTCAGACTGAACGAAATACATTCGTGTTTGTGAACTAATCGAAACAGTTACTTTAAGCAGTGTGAAAAACTGTGAAGGTGAAACTGTGATATGGACAGTGAGGTGCTAGTATTGAACGTTCAACAGCGGTGAGGACGCCAAACGCCAATATTACGCACGAAAAACTGTGAATTTGCTTATAAATGTGAACTGTTAACGTGAAGTGAACCCACAGTCAATATTTTTGGGACAGACTGTAGTTTCAGTGAGCACAATAATGCGAGATTGGAATGCGATGCGTGGACTGTTGCAAAACAGCGACCGCAGAAACGGCGAATGTTTGTGCTAAGCTCGTATTAGGACACTCACCAGTGCCTGCGAGTGCGGCGAAAACATAAATAATTTTATCAAGACAAAAACTGACGTGTAATGGAAACAGTATTGCATCAAAACTGCATTCATGGGAGAAGGTCCATGTCATGTTTTCTGCAAGACAGTGCTAGCTTGACACTCGGAAACTGGCGAAAACTTAACAACAACTGCCGCACTAATAAATGCTCCTTTCCCACTAGCGTAACCATCTGCAGCGGGAAACAAATATTACGTTGGTTGTGTGTGTGTTTCATGTACTACGTCGGAGATGCGTAGCAGAGCTGACTCCTGCCAACAAGAGCGGGGGGCGAATATCATCCCACTCCGCCACACCCGGGCGAGACAGAAGCGCATCGCCAACGGTGCAGCCGATCAGCTGATTCTGACGTTCCGCGACGGCGAGACACACGCTGGCGTCGAGCGGGCGTTGACCTCTCCGCAGCCGCCGCGAACGCCGAGCACCGAACACACCAACCGACGCCGTCGCGAGCCAAACGTCGCGGCGTAGATCATCAACGACACCGCAATCAATTGTTTTAATGACCTCATTTTTTGCATAGTGCAACAAAAATATTTGTATGCACATTCTGTACTCCAATGACATTCCAGAAACAATTAAGTGAAAGTGACCAAAGCAGTTAGTCTGTCGCTCCGCCGAGGTTTTCCCCAGGTTTCCCTACGGCCGCGCCAAATGGGGAGCGAACAGTTGACACCCCTGGGACTTCAAATATTCCGGACTAACTCGTGGTTGTATACCTTGAACCTCATCTGTATTACACTTTGTGGACAACACACCTCAGTAATTACAACATACGATGTGACATATATAGACTATGAAAGAAAACTCTGCGTGTGGACACTGTGGACATGAAAGTGGAAATATTTATGTCAAAAAACACGAACATTTTTTATGACATAAACATTTCGGGGGGCAATATAGCGTCCCCAGTGCCATACTACGAAAAGACAATATTTATAAAGAAGACATTCATAATTTGTAAGAGATTTTTTTTTTTGTGTAGCCGTAAAATAATAATTTCTCTGTGTAGGTTTAGATTGCAAAGAGATAATTTATGACAGAATGATCTAAAGAGACGACAAGTTACACTCTTTTGTTAATTTTTTAGTCGTCTTCACTTCTTCGCTTGTCTTGAATGTGTCTAGAGGGAATCTTGCGTGTGCTGACAAATGTAAGCATATTTGTATGAGTTAAGCATATAATATACCGATTTAATATTATTGTGTACTTTTAATTTGTAAGAGGTGATCCCGATTTCATGTCCGCCTTCCTTGAATTAATCTGCATTCAAGTAAATTACAGCTCAACAATCGCAGCGGCCGATGCAGCCAACGACGCCATTACGTGGCGAATTTAACTTATGAAAAATTAGCGGAAGCGGAAAACTCGCCCGCTATTAGCATAATATTAATTTTTCTCCACAGCCGCACGAAGTTGCAGAAATACTTAGGTTTAAGATTCTTATTTTCAGTAGCATAGCCGAGACCCAGAGCCAGGACTCTGACTACAATACAATGGTTAACGGAGGTAAGAAAAATACTCTCGCGCGTGTGTGGGCCGCAATCGTAATTAATAACTAAAGATCTTTTGCTTTAACGTCAACTGACTAGCCGAGGAAATTTATATGAAAAGTTTATTACATTGTTCAACTTAAATATCATTTTTATGAAGGCCCACCACGTAAGTCGGCAACAATCAAAAAATAATAATAACAATAATAATATATACATTAAATTACGACGGCCGACGGACGCGAGATCACACAAAACAGGATGACTAGCCAGGGATTTGTGTCCTGATCCTCCCATAAGAGAGCATCGCAAGTGGTAATGATAAACATCAATGCCACAATTTTACATAATAGTCTGCAAACCACTACGAAGTGAATGGCAGAGGTTACTCACAATAATACCCCAAATTAGGGGTTCTTCTCATTTCAATAACGTATGAAATGCAGGAAAGATGACTACGAGTGCTGTAAATAGTTTAATCTTACCATCACAAACCCCAGAGAGATGATTTGTAGGAAGCTGAAAATATCTCTAGATCCTTCACTTAAAACTAATTCTTGAAACTTCATAAGTTCGGTTTCCCAAGATAATTGGTGTCTATCTTCAAGGGTCTGTCAATTCAGATTTTTCCACATTTCTGGGACACTCTCTCTTGAGTCATACAATCCTGTGACCATTCACACCATATTTCTTTGTGCACGCTCAGTATCTTCTGTTATTATTTGTTGTGCGTGCCTTACATTTGGGTAATTTTCTACAGGGTGATTCAAAAAGAATACCACAACTTTAAAAATGTGTATTTAATGAAAGAAACATAATATAACCTTCTGTTATACATCATTACAAAGAGTATTTAAAAAGGTTTTTTTCTTTTTCACTCAAAAACAAGTTCAGAGATGTTCAATATGGCCCCCTCCAGACACACGAGAAATATCAACCCGATACTCCAACTCGTTCCACACTCTCTGTAGCATATCAGGCGTAACAGTTTGGATAGCTGCTGTTATTTCTAGTTTCAAATCATCAATGGTGGCTGGGAGAGGTGGCCGAAACACCATATCCTTAACATACCCCCATAAGAAAAAATCGCAGGGGGTAAGATCAGGGCTTCTTGGAGGCCAGTGATGATGTGCTCTGTCATGGGCTGCCTGGCGGCCGATCCATCGCCTCGGGTAGTTGACGTTCAGGTAGTTACGGACAGATAAGTGCCAATGTGGTGGCGCTCCATCCTGCTGAAATATGAATTGTTGTGCTTCTTGTTCGAGCTGAGGGAACAGCCAATTCTCTAACATCTCCAGATACTGTAGTCCAGTTACAGTAGCACCTTCGAAGAAAAAGGGACCAAAAACTTTATTGGCTGAAATGGCGAACAAATGTACAACTAAATGAAATTTTATAGCTCCCTTAATTCGCCGACAGATAGTGCTTAGCTCTGCCTTTTGTCGTTGCAGAGTTTTAAATTCCTAAAGTTGTGGTATTCTTTTTGAATCACCCTGTATAATGGGATGCACAAGTGATTTCTATGCCGTTCACTTTACAGACCAACTGCAATTTCTCAGTATCCTGCCAATGAACTAAGTAATGCCACCTGTATTATCTACAGCTGAGCCTCAGTGACTGTCCCATTTCATATTCCTGAAAATTGTTACAGTCAGATATTTGTAGGAGCTGACCGAGTCCAACTGTAGCTCACTGATGTTGCTCTCGTATGATACTTTTCTGCATTTTGTGAAGTACACAATTTTGCATTTCTGAATGATTAAAACAAGTTGCCAATCTTTGCACCATATAGAAATCCTCAATGGGAGTCAAATTTTGTTTGATACTCCATATAATCATACTTTTGTTAATAAGCTTCACTCTGGTATTGAGTTAAATTTTTTTTCAGAAGTCACTATATACCACATCCAGCAGATTGACTTGATCCTTGTTTTTACAAATGTCACGTGAGAAAAGCCCAAGTTAGATTTTCCATGAGCGACATTATCAGACACTGTGCTAGTTGGCATGGAGTAGGTCATTCTATTTGAGATGCCTCACTATGTTTACCTGTAAACATGTTCTAGGATTAGGATTATTCAACAGATGGATGCCAATGAAAGTGTGTGGTAATTTTGTGGATCACTTCCGCTACACTTTTTGCATACCGGTGTGACCTGTACTTTTTTCCAATTACTGGGCACAGTCTTTAGTTTGAGGGAGTACCAGGAAAAAGCAATCCGAAGGATCAGATAAAGTTACTACATAGAAATGTATGTTACTGAAACTTCAAATTCTGGCTTTTTAAATGCATACATTCTAATCATCAGTATGAAGCTCCATGAACATAAAGGAAGAAGAAGAAGAAGAAGGGGAAGAAGAAGAAGGGAGATGCTGTAACAAGTGAGTGGACACTCTTGTAAATGCACAAACCACTTAAATGCATTAAAAATATTCTGCCAGGACAAAGTCACAACTGATAAATTGCTCACTGTAGATTTAAATGAAATCTAGAAAACACACAATAAAACTGTAAAAAGAAAATGATGTGATAATGTTTTTATCAGACAGGTATAAAAATGAAAGATTTGAGGTGATCATATTTTCTTGACAGATTTACAAGTCTACTTTTCACAAAACTGGTTGGTTATCATAAAAAACGTATCACAGCATGCAAGCATGGTAGTTTGGAAAAGATTATTTTAGATGCTGCACACAACAAAACTAACTTAAAGAAATCTTGAATATATTTATTGAGAAAGTGTTATTATTATGTTTTAAGACTTGACCAATAACTGGTTGCTTTGTTGCTAGGTCAGCAATACTTCAGCAATGCAATAATAGTTTATTCACATGCTACGTATGCTCAGTGATTTTATTTCTTTTACAGCACTGAAATTAAATTACAGTTAATAAAATGTTCCGAGCTATTACGCCATGGTTGAATGGATTTCACCTTGGGCTCTTAAGGTGAAATTCATTTGACCACGGCACAACAGCCCGGAACATTTTATTAATTGTAGCTCTTCCGGACATGAAAGTTTACATCTTGCAGCATGGAAGTTGTTTTTACTTATTTATTGATCTCCCCCTCCCCACACACACACACACACACACACACACACACACACACACACACACAAAGTTGCAGCTCTTTTATATTTCTTAGAGCAGGAAAATCATCAATTGTACTTGTGACATACGGATTTGGCTTAAAACCTGCAGCATTTATAATATAACCAAGATACACAGTTTGCAACTTTGGGATTGAGTATTTCTCTAATTTCAAGCTCAAATTCGCAAACTGTGGACAAGACAGAATGTCTGTTCCTCAACTGACTGAGAAAAACAATGATGTCATCAAGATACCTGAGACACATATTGTACAAATCAGTAAACCGCTAAAATGTAGTGGAAGAATTCCTTAGCCCAAAAGGCAATCTGAGACATTCAGACAACCTGCACAGCATCAAGAAAACCATTTTGGCTCTATCCTAAGCTCATATATAAGGTGAAAAAATGCTTGTAATTCCCTAAGCAGTTGCCCACCTTGTCTAGTCGTAGTATCGCATAAATATCTGGCATGATAACTTTGTTTCCTCTCGCATGTAGACATATAAGCAATAGGTATTTTCCCCTCTGATTCTCTATGTACGTAAAATGACAATGGTCTGTGCCCAAAGGATACAAGAAGGCCAGATTATGCCCCTGTTTAACTGCTGCTTTATATTTTCCCTTCTATCGACTATAGATGGTATAGTATTCTGAGCTACTGGCTGTGTGTCTCCAGTCAGGATTTTGTGTTGTGTCAAGTCAGTGGCAGGAAAATACCGTCTTTCCTTGAACAACCATGTGAATCACTCCAATACCAGTTATAACACATTTAAATTCAACAAATGCAACAGTCTTTATTCTTACTGATTTTAAATAAATGGTAGGACTGAAACTTCCTGGCAGATTAAAACTGTGTGCCCGACCGAGACTCTGCAAGGTTCGCAGGAGAGCTTCTGTAAAGTTTGGAAGGTAGGAGACGAGATACTGGCAGAAGTAAAGCTGTGAGGACCGGGCGTGAGTCGTGCTTTGGTAGCTCAGATGGTAGAGCACTTGCCTGTGAAAGGCAAAGCTCCCGAGTTCGAGTCTCGGTCGGGCACACAGTTTTAATCTGCCAGGAAGTTTCATATCAGCGCACACTCCGCTGCAGAGTGAAAATCTCATTCTGAGTGGTAGGACTATTTACAAGGTGTGATAAAAAAGTAATGGAATTTTTTAAATTTTGTGGTTGCTATATATCCAACTTTCATTGTTTTTTTATCTTGTTAGCACACGTGTTCCTGACGTATGATTGCATTTTCAGCTGTTTTGAATCTTTAGTTTGTTGTTGACAGTCAAAGTTACGTGTGTTTTTGAGTATTTGGCAAATTTTAACTTTTCTAAAAGACGGTTCGGAGAATCTGCATTAAATTTTGCTTGAAAAATGTAACAAAGTGCAGCATGCATTAATGTTGACTGTGGCTTTTGATGGATCTACTATGAATAAAACAAGAGTGAGTGGTATAAACGTTTCAAAGAGCGTCAACAAGATGTTGAAGGTGATGACCACCCTGGATGCCCTAGCAAACCAACTACCGATGATAATGTGAAAGAAGTAAAGAAAATCATCTGCAAAATTGCAGAATCACAATCAGAGAGGTTGCTGATGATGTCAGCGTATCCTCTGGCTCACGACAAGCAATTTTTTAGAATGTATTGGGCATGATACAGGTAGCAATAACTTTGATCCACAACTGCTGAATTTTGACCGAATTGCTGAATGAAGCTGACAATGATCCAGAACTTCTAACAAAGGTTATAACAGGTAACAGAACATGGGTGTATGGGTATGATGTTGAAACCAAGATCCAACCATCCTAGTGGAAAATGCCTGGGGGAAAAAGAAACCTACCTGAAAGTTATGCACCATTTGCGTGAAGTAATCCAAAGAATACGACCAGAATTTATGCAAAACTACTTGCAGAAATTGCATCACAGTAATGCTCCCACTCACATCTCGATACTCGTTTGTGATATTTTGGCAAAAAATAAAAAAAAAACATTATGTTGCCTCAGTCATTATATTCGCTAGATATGACCCCCTGTGACTTCTTTCCATTCCCGCAGCTGAAGAGAACCATCAGAGGACGTTATTTTCCCATGACTGATTAGATAAAAACAGAATCGTTGAAGGATGCGAACACTGTCACAAAAAGTGAGTTCCAGAAGTGCTTCCAAGATTGGAAAAAGTGCTGACACGTTGATGAATAAATAAAGATTATTTAAGAAAAATAAAAATTCCCACTACTTTTTGATCACACCTCATATATTTTTCACCATGGCAACATTTTCAACCTGTTCAAAGTAATCCAACCATACAAGGACAAGTATTTCTTCTCTGATACTTTCAGCTTGTTGTATTCCTCTTTTTGCATGCAATTGGAGGTGGTTGTAACTTCATTTCTTGTAAGCAAATCAACCGTCAGCTCTTTGGTTTTGATAGTTATCCACAGAACTCTTGACATCCCATCAAAGTTTTTGAGGTATGTTCCTTCAACACTAATGCAACTGTGTGGAGACCATAAGGCTCCTTGTCACCAGGGGGGGAAAATGTATACTAAGTGACAGTACACGATCTTTACCAGTCAGAGGATAATGTTGCCCTGCACAATCAAGTCTGCCACCTTGGAAAATCCTTGAATACAGACTGGAAGATATCATTTTAATGGAAGCTTGGGGCGGAAGCAGAACTGTCTCTCTGTCCTTAGGCTGAATATCTCTTTCCCAGAAGTGTTTCCATTATTTGTCTAAAAGTTCTCACAATTTGTGGGTTTATACTCGCTTTAAGATTACGCTGTGATTGACAGACTGCAAGGGTAGGGCAGTACTGCCGGCCTGCAGCCAGCTATGTTTCACAAGGTGCTGCACGTACCTACAGAATAAGCATCACAGCAAGCATGTGGTGCTGCAAAGAACTACAATTGGATGGCGGCTGGCCCCTACCACTCAACTCACTGAAACATCAAACACAAAGTAATTTAGTATCAACTGCCAAGATGCCGGATAAGAAAAGTATAAATTTTATTGTTTAACAACATTTGAACCAATTATAGATGGTTATGTTCTAATGAAGGATGCTGTGGACCCTGCAAATAAATCGTTGATTATTAATTACAAAATAATGTATCTTTATTGCATACAGTATTCATGTTACCTACTTCCAACATGAATTCATCTTCCGCCACAGCTATGCAGACTGAGCTTTAGGTCAGACTGTCAGATATGTTAATGAAGACAGAGACACACACACACACACACACACACACACACACACACACACACACACACACACACGCTAATAAAGTTGGATTTGTGAGTTGTAACAATCCCACTCAGTTAAATTCCATGCTGTGCCAGCCACCTTTAGAAGGACTACCAAGCTAGTAAATTGATGAGAAAACACAAGAATCTAACTGTACAGTCAGCAAGTCACTGTAAATCTTATATATTTTCAGCCAGTTATAGGGTTTGTGATGTTCATACCTTACAAAAATATATGTCACCTTGCCAATTTGTCACTTTAACATCCAGCTTCATTATCAAATTTAAGCTGTCAACATAAAATTCAACACTGAGTACATCATCATGACAAAGGTTATATTGAAATTGTGTCTCCATGGGCAATTCACCAAATAACACCAACATGGTTTGCTTATAAAAATACTGCTCATAAATTCAACAGTTCGCTTTCACTTACATGCAGAATCTACAATCAAAAACACTTTCTGTTGTGACAGTGCCACGACATTTAACAGTGCCACCATGACAGTACGCGCAAACGGCGATAGAGGCGCTCCGCAACTCGGCTGAGCGCGGGAGCGCCACCTAGCTACAAACGGCGCCGGCCGCATGTCACGGCACGGCAGTCGAATAAGAGATACTGAGTTGTTATCATGTAACGAGCTATTGTTTCTAAGTGAGTGTGTTTGAATATCCAAGCAATTTTTGGTGATTAAAGGTTATAACACCTTTTGGCGACGAGGTCAGATATTTTCTCTGCGTTGTGGATTTGTGTGTTCGTGACGGGGCAGACATGGAACAGCTTATGCAAGCGCTCATTGAACAACAAACACAGCTGACGGCTACTATTCAGGTGTTGTCGACGTCGCTTACTCATTGTCTGTCTTCCTCTTCTCCGCCTCCATTCCCTCCTTACGACGAGGCCGCTGAAGATTGGGAGGATTATGAAAAGCGTTTGCGGCAACACTTCTTGGCTTTCGGCGTTTAAGTCGTTATTTCTATCTTGGATTTCTCCACTGATCTATTAGCTGCTATCTCAGTTAGCCCCTCTGCGGGAACCTGCCTATCTGTCCTTCCAAGAAATATGAGACTTATTGTCTAACTATTGCCGAAAAAACACCCACATCGTTGCCGCCCGCGTGGCGTTCTACCGGTGTCGTAAACAGTCCCATCAATCTTACCGGGTTTGGGCGGCGGAACTACACAGTCTGAGTAGGAAATGTCAGTTTGTCATGGACACTCATCATGAGTCTTATGCTGATTCAATGGTTAGGGATGCTATTCTACGGCTTGCTCCTGATAAACAAGTTCGGCAACATACCCTACAACTGCCAAACCCGTCGTTGTCGAAAGTTCTAAGCATCGCTCAATCCTTTGAAGTGTCTCACGCTGCTGGCGTGCAAATAGACACATGGTGTGATGTAGGCGCTGTACAGTCAACTTTCGACACAGACAATTTGCCTGTTTCACAGGAGAACGAAGATGTGGCGGCGGTTCACTCGTGTAAACAACGTCGCGTTGGGCCACAACACTCGCAGCGAAAACAGCAACCACAGAAGCAGGTTCGTTCCGCACTTCCTTCTTGTCCATGTTGTTTCTTACAGCATGACAGGGCCACGTGTCCAAAACGTTGGGCCACGTGTAATGCATGTAGGAAAAAAGGCCACATTGCTTCTGTGTGTCAGTCCCCTAAAGTTCCTGTCGACGAGGACGAGGCATCGGACATGGATGTTAACTGTGTGCTTTCTCAAACAAATAAGATGTTTGTTACTGTTCGTGTTCTGGAAAAAGACATTCGCATGCAAGTGGACACTGGCTCTGCAGTAACTCTCATTAATTGGCTCTGAGCACTATGGGACTTAACATCTATGGTCATCAGTCCCCTAGAACTTAGAACTACTTAAACCTAACTAACCTAAGGACATCACACAACACCCAGCCATCACGAGGCAGAGAAAATCCCTGACCCCGCCGGGAATCGAACCCGGGAACCCGGCTCTCATTAATTCTTGCACATATTTGGAGTTGGGCTCCCCTCCCTTGTCTCCAGTTACGCAAAATCTGAGAACTTATAATAAACAGACAATTCCTATCATTGGCCAGTTTGATGCTTCCACTGCCTACAAGTCTGTTGTTAGGCCCCTCACGTTTTATGTGGTGGATCATGCGGGCACTGAAAACCTGTTCGGTTATGATGCTTTCCAGTTGTTCGGGTTCTCCATTGATGATGATGTGCACCTCATATCTGAGGATATTCCGTATCAACAGCTGGATGGATTGTGTTCTGAATTTTCGTCCGTGTTCTCTGCTGGTCTGGGTCATGCCTAGGATTTTGAAGCCCACATTATCTTAAACCTACAGCTCGCCCTAAGTTTTTCCGGGCACGCCCTATTCCGGTGGCGTTGCATGCACCTGTCAAGGCTGAGATAGACAGGTTAACAGCTTCAGGGATTCTCCTTCCTGTTACCTCCAGCGAATGGGCATCGCCAATCGTGGTGGTTTCTAAACCAAACGGGAGTCTGCGATTGTGTGGTGATTTTAAAGCCACTGTCAATGCTCAGAGCCTCATTGACACTTATCCTCTTCCCCGTCCTGAGGAGTTATTTACCAAGCTAGCTGGGGGCCAGTTCTTTTCCAAACTTGACTTATCGGAGGCGTACCATCAGTTGCCGTTGGATGCTTCTTCCAAGGAATTTCTCGTCAATAACACTCCTTGTGGGTTGTATCAGTACCAGCGGTTACCATTTGGCGTTGCTAGTGCGCCGGCCATTTTTCAGCGGTTTTTGGAACAGCTCACGGCTTCCGTTCCCGGCTGGATAAACTATCTGGATGACATTGCTGTCACGGGGGCCTCCGCTGAGGAGCACCTTCGCAATTTGCGTTCACTGTTTCGGGTTTTGCATTCGGCTGGGTTGAGGTGCAATCTGAACAAGTCACAGTTCTTCCAACCCTCCATTGTGTATCTTGGCTTCCACTTGTCCCGTGAGGGTATACGTCCTCTACGTCAGCACGTTGTGGCCATTAACGCTCTACCCCGGCTGTCTACGGTCAAAGAACTTCAGGCGTTTCTAGTCAAGATTGCTTATTATCACAAATTCATTCCATCCGCGGCGGCAGTAGCTCATCCTCTGCATCAGCTATTACGCGAAAACGTCCCTTTCTGTTGGTCCGACGAGTGTGAGCAGGCTTTTGTCCGCCTGAAGGCTCATTTGCAGTCGGCGCCTTGTCTTGCCACATTCCGTCCGGGTCAGCACTTGGTTCTGGCGACTGACGCGTCACAGTATGGCCTAGGGGCTGTTCTCACCCATCGGTATGAGGATGGGTCAGAACAACCCATCGCCTATGCTTCCAAGACCCTCAACGATGCGCAACAGCATTACTCTCAAATCGAAAAGGAGGCGCTCGCTATCATTTATGCTCTAAAAAAGTTCAGCGTTTTTTTTGTATGGTTCTAAGTTTCACCTCATCACCGACCACAAGCTGCTGGTCTCTCTGTTCAGCCCATCGGCGTCGCTTCCGGACAAGGCAGCTCACCGCCTGCAACGTTAGGCTTTATACTTGTCTCGTTTTCACTATGAGATTCACTATCGCCCCACGGCCCAGCACGGCAACGCTGACGCATTGTCGCGATTGCCAGAGGGCCCCGACCCGGTTTTCGATCGTGATGAACTACTCTGTTTCCACATTGATGAGGAAGAATGTCGTGCGGTCGAGGGTTTTCCACTTACAGGTTTGCAGGTCGCGTTGGCTACTGCGCGGGACCCGGTCCTGTGTCAGGTGATCGGTTTGGTTCAATGGGGATGGCTGGACATGAGCAAGGGCCGGGCATCGGATCCCCTTCGCAACTACCGTGCCTTGCGCCTTCGTCTGTCTGTTTGTGATGGTGTTGTTCTTCTGGCCACAGATGATGCATCTCCACGGGTTGTGGTGCCAGCCTCTCTTTGCAAAGATGTTCTCAAACTGTTGCATGAAGGCCATTGGGGTATTTCTCGGACTAAGTCCCTGGCCCGCAGGCACGTTTATTGGCCCGGTATTGATTCGGACATCGCCCACATGGTTGCTGCGTGTGGTCAGTGTGCTCAACAACTGGCTGCACCTCATACAATGCCCTCTCCGTGGCCTGATCCAGCGCAGCCATGGGAACGGGTGCACGCTGACTTTGCCGGCCCCTTCCTCGGTACTTATTGGCTACTGTTGATTGACACCTTCTCGAAGTTTCTGTTTGTTGTTCGATGTCCGTCGCCCACCACTGCGGCGACGACGCTGGCTTTGTCCAAAATCTTTGCGCTAGAAGGTCTTCCATCCACGATCGTCACGGACAATGGCCCTCAGTTCTCTTCGCAGGCCTTCCGGGATTTTTGTACTGGACAAGGGATTCATCATGTTACAGCACCACCCTTCCATCCGCAATCGAATGGGGATGTCGAGCGCCTTGTCCGCACTTTCAAAAGCCACATGAAAAACTTCCTTAGTGATTTTTCCATAGATGACGCTCTGCTGCAATTTCTGAGTTCTTATCGCTTCACGCCTCTGGGTGATCGCAGCCCTGCTGAACTCCTGCATGGCCACCAACCATGCACTCTACTGCACCTGCTTCACCCTGTCAGGCCTTGTGCTGTGTCCCCTAGTGCGGGAAAATACTCGGTGGGCGCCGACGTGTGGGCACGAGGGTATGGATCTCGCCCTAAATGGATTCCAGGGGTGGTCAAGGCTCTTCGCGGCCGCCGGCTTTGTGAAATACGTACGGACTACGGCATGGTTGTTCGCCATTACGACCAGATGCACCCACGAGTGGTGGCCACGCCGGTGCCACCGCCCCTTCCTTCGCCTCCACCAGCCCGAGAAGCCAGTCCTGTCGCTGCTGCCGATCTACCGTACGTGTTGATGCAGCCGACGTCGCTACCGCTTCCGAGTACGCCAGAACCGGCCCCAGTCGCGACGCCGCCTCTCCGGGACCCATCTCGCTGGAGCACACCCCCGGGTCCACGACACCTATGGATGCTGCTCCGGAGTTTTCACCCATCATCTCATCCAGGAGGCACGTTCCACGCACGAGCTTCCGTCCTGGACATTTTCGACCATACTCTCGTGTCTCTCCATGGGATCTTCTCGGCGCCTCACAAGAGGCCATGGATGTCTCCACACTGTCCATGTCTCCAAGGAAGTGAGTGTTTTTTTGTTTTTTTTCAAGGGGGGAAAAGTGTTGTGACAGTGCCACGACATTTAACAGTGCCGCCATGACAGTACGCGCAAACAGCGATAGAGGCGCTCCGAAACTCGGCTGAGCGTGGGAGCGCCACCTAGCTACAAACGGCGCCGGCCGCATGTCACAGCACGGCAGTCGTATAAGAGATACTGAGTTGTTATCATGTAACGAGCTATTGTTTCTAAGTGAGTGTGTTTGAATATCCATGCAATTATTGGTGATTAAAGGTTATAACACTTTCATCATAAATTAAAAAATATTTGAAGGCAGACCCCCAACAATTACAGAGAAGTATCACTGCTGGATATAATATACAAGATTCTTTCTAAGTCCTTTTGAACAGGACAGAGCCGCAATTGGACCCACAAATCAGGGAATACCAGGGGGATTCTAGAAAGGGTAGATCACGTTCAGAACAAGTACTAAACCTTAAAAACATCATGGCATGCCAAAAACCACGGGCAAAGACATACGCAATCTCCTTCATTGATTTCAAAATAGCATATGATTCGACTGACAGAGAATCCTTATTATCAGTCCTGGAAGAAATTGGTTTGGATAAGAAAACAACTAATATTATAAGAGCGACCCTTACAAATACATTTTCGAAAGTTAAATTTATAGGCAAATTATCGGAACCCTTTGAAGTAAAAACAGCAGTGCGACAGGGGGATGGGCTCTCACTGTTGCTGTTCAATTGTGCGCTTGAGAAAGTAGTCAGAGTATGGAATACAAATATTAGGAGTGGTATAAGACTGGGTTGCAAAAAGAAGAAACTTAAAGTAAATTGCATTGCTTTTGCAGATGATATGGCCCTGTTTGCTGAAACAATAGAAGAATCATGGGAGCAAATCCTTGAACTAAGGAAACAAGCAACTAAAATAGGTCTTCACATCTCCTTTGAAAAAACTAAGATATTGACAAACATCAAGCACTCATGTAAATACCTCAAAGTTCAAGAACAAAAGATTGAAATAGTAAAAGAATTCAAATATCTCAGAGAATGAATTAGTTGGAATGCTGGGGAAAGCAAAGCAATGGAACCCAGAAAAAATAAACTTGAACTGGCCTTCCAACTAACAAAAAATACATACAACAAAAAATCCCTTTCATGGTGGTCCAAAATCACACATTACAAGACAGTGATTAAGCCAGAAGCACTGTATGCAGCAGAAACACTAAACAGAAAGAAAAATTTTAAGAAAAATCATAGGATCAAAATTTCCAGACAATAAGATTATGTACATCAAAACGAAAATCTCTAAAAGAAAACTGAAAAACTTTCAGATACTATGTGTAAGAGGAGGATACATTTTTATGATCATCTTCTCACAATGAATTCCAACAGATTAACCAAACAAATCTTTGACTTTTTCCGTAACTGCAAAACGAAATGCAACTGGTTTTAAGAAACTGAGAAAGACCTAGTAGAATTAAAGAGTCCAGAAATTTCACTTTTGGACCGAACAGCTAAATTAATTACTAAAGATGAAAACATTCCAAGACAAATCTACACAAAAGCCCAAACCCTTCATCTCAGAAGAAGAGAGGAAAAGAAGATCAGAAAGTATGAAGAAATACTGGGCCCTAAGAAAAGAACAACGCACAAAAAAATGATTGATTCAACGTACCCCAAAGAGGGTGAAACAAAAGAAGAAAAAGAAGAAATATTTAGACAGTTAAATGAAAAGTCTGTACCTTTAATGGCCTAATGGAGTTGCAAGGAAGGAAAAAATGACCCTTTATTTCAGTCATACTAAATATACACTTCTGAAAAGACCACATGGTTGATCTTTAGGTAGACACCAAAATACAACTTTAAGGTAATTTACAACCTGTAAAGTCTCTTGTACAAGGGCTATTCAGAAAATATGGAACATTTTGCCACAAAAAAAAAAAAAAAAAAAACTAAGTACAAGAAATTCATTTTATTATATACATCTGAAGGAGCGACTTACATACTACTTTTCCACATGGTCACCAAACACACTGAGGTGGTGGACAAGCTTTGAAAGACCTTCATCATAAAATTCTGCCGCCTGAGACTTCAGCCAGAAAGTCGCGCCCACCTGGAGTTCCGCTTTGTCATCAAAGTACTGCGTTGCAAGCCAGTTCTTCATCTTGCGAAACAAGTGGAAGTTGCTTGGTGCAAGACTGCAGCTGTAAGGTGGATGAGGGAAAATTTCCCATTTAAATGAACTAAGGAGCTCTTTAGTGCAGTTTGCCATGTGAGGTCAGGCGTTATCGTGCAAAAACAAAATTTTGGAAGTCAGCTTATCTCGGCATTTGTTTTGAACTGCTCTTCTAAGGCTCTGCAAAGTTTGACAGTACTGGGCAGAATTTATGGTTGCTCCATGTTCGAGAAGATCAATAAGAAGCACACCTTGCCTATCCCAAAACACTGTCGCCATCAACTTCCTTGCTGACAAGGTTTGCAAACATTTTCTTGGTTTATGGGGGGGACCTTGTGTGCCCCCACTCCATGGACTGTAATTTTGCCTTGCAATTGACGTGTTTTACTCAAGTCTCATCACTGGTTATGATTCGATCCAGCAATGAATGACCATGCTTGTGGTAGGCCTCCAGAAATGTCAACGTTGCCCCCATTCGCTGTTCTTTATGGCGCTCTGTAAGCATTTTGGGCACCCGTTGTGCACAAAATTTGTGATAGGCTAGCTTTTGAGTGACACTTTCAAACAACAAAGTCTGTGAAACTTGTGGAAAAAGAAAGCGAAAGCTCTGTTATTGTGAAGGGGCAGTTTTCACGAATCGTATCATCAACTTCAGCAACAAGATCGTCAGTCACAATGCTCGGGCGTACACTCTTCTCTTCATCATGAATGCTGGTTCAGTCATTTTTAAACTGAATGCACCATTTCCGGGCAGAACATTCACCCATTATGTTGTTTCCGTACACTTCACACAGTTCACAATAAATTTCTATAGGTTTTAGGATTTTTGCCAACAATAACCATATCACAGACGCACCTCGCAACTGGTGGGATTTTCGATTGCAGTGCACATTTCAAATTCGAATATCCAAAAAACCAGACGTGCAGAGATGTTCCCACTGTCACGGATGGATGCTGACTGAGCTGCCGAGCACGCACATCCCAAAATACATGAGGTCGACGCATGCCTAGCGGCGTCAGAAGGAAACGTTCCCTACTTTCTGAATAGCTCTCGTATTTCAGTTTCTTGGTTAGAGTGCACTTGATTTAAGACATCCACTTCACCTCCACAAATATCTGTCAGCCATTTCAGAGAGACCATGTGAGCCTGGATCTCTAATTACTGTGAAGGTTTCAAAGAAAAAATGGTTGGCTTGCTGATGCCCAGTGGACTCATGGATAACATTATGTTCTCATCAGTGTGACAATTATATCCTAGGGGACTTCTAGAAAGCAAGGTAGTGCAGTGGTAAGACACCAAACTTATTTTCAGGGAGACAGCTATTCACCTTCCCATCCAGCCACCAGATTTAAGTTTTCCCTGATTTCTGTAAACTGCTTAAGGCAAATGCTTCAATGGTTGTTCTGAAGGAGCACAGCCTTCCAGAGTTTGAGCTTGTGCTTTGTCTCTAGATGATCTAATCTTCCTTCCTTAGGGAATTCTGTTTCCAACAGGACCAGCCTCCCATATACACACATCTGTAACCACGCAAAGATGGTTTACGAAATGTAATGAGAGTGATTTTCTCAAGTAACAATATCATGGAAAGACATCAAACTCGACAGATATGTATGGTGGAGGTGACACAACATTTGTGCATCCCATCTTAGAATATTGTTCAAGTTTGGGGGATGCATACCCAGGAATAGAGAAAAAATATTCTATTTTATGGCCAATTTCAGCGTTATTTTTTTCTGTCAAGTTCAGTATTTTTTTAACAAAATTTGTGTTTTTCAATCAATTTTAGTGTTGTTAGCTGCCACTATTGGTGCAATTCTTTGCCATCTTCTGTAGAAGGTTCCAACTGCTTATTTTTGAAGTACAATATTTTCCTTGTCTTACTTGTTTTCAGTGTTATGGCGAAAGTGAAAATATACCCATCAATTATGTTATACTCATTTTCATCACATTTATTTAAATTGAAGGACAAAATTATTTAGTTAAAGACATTACATCTGATCATTTAAAGAAAAAATAACTCTGCAATCGCACACAGCTGGGAAGTGTTCCATAATGAAGCATTTTTCTGAAACATCATGCTGGCGATATTTCAACACTACACTATAGTGTGAAAACACATGCATGCATTCTATATTTGAATTCAGCACAACACAAGACATTTTCCAACACTCACATATCCCGCTGGTATGGAAAGCTGTTTTCCACCAAATTACTAATGAATTTGTATCTGTTTACAATATCTACATGACTAAGGACCTCCCATTCCAGTTACACTTAATGTCCTCTTTGCCATGCCGGTATTAACAATTTTCATCATTATCATTCTATAGTTGTAACAAGAAATTAGGGCTGTGAAAACAGACCTGAATGGATCTGTGGTCTAATTTGAAGGTGTGTTTCAGTTTTTCCTTCGCCTCTGCTTGAAGTATTCGCAACATGTTTTTCAGAAACTTGTTGCTTTTAATACCAAAATTCCTTTCCCCGCAATAATGAAGGAATCTCTTAATTCAGTACAGAAGTAACAGCTTTATTCAATGACATCACAGATGTCACATTTCCGAATATTTCTGCGCAACGAATCATACAAAAATAACGCATTTTGGAGAGATAATTAATTTGATGTATCAATTAAACTATATATTTTCATAGCACGCAAGTACAAATATGAAAATCACCAAATATGGCACTCGAGCTTCACAAACACATAAATCAATATTGCACCTGCTCGGTTTGCTTCTATCGCCTAATCATACCACAGGACACATGATGTCATGCAAATGTGTTTCTGCAGGAGAACATATCACTGAGAATGTTTTTTTAAATATTTAGTCAACATTATTTTTACCATTTTGTGAATGTAGATTGTGATGAAAGCCTGATGGGTTGCAAAGCACAAGGTCTAGGTTTTGAAGACAGGTCATAAGTTGGTTGCATGTTGACGAAACCAATGAACATGATTCCATAAGAAGTGATCAATTGTACAACTCATGCAGCATGATTTCAATTCTTCCATCAGTTGTGTACAATGACTGCTATTTGCATGGTGTCATTTATGCTGTACTTTGGCTGATAGAAGCAAACCGAGCAGATGCCATGTTCACTTGCAAGTTTGCAAAATAAAGTGCTATATTTGGCAGTGTTCTTATTTATATTTGCATGCTATGAAGCTATGCAATTTAATTGATGCATCACATTAAAGATCTCTACAAAATGTATGTTTTTTTTGTATGATTTGTTGAGCAAAAGTGTCAGAAATTGTGACATTGGTGATTAAAACTGTTGCAGCACTAAAGTATGAAGTATGATACCAGTATTTTTGTCACACATCACATCATAGTTCACTATGTGGGAAACAAGCTGCCATCTAAGATAATACTTGACCCTCAGCCTCAAGGAAGAAGTAAGTCAAAATTTAATTTTACGAATATTTACAAAACTGCTGTCTTCAGGTTCATAATATTTTTTACGGGAAAATGCCATAAGTTGAAAATTTCATTACAATCACCAATTTTGTGCTACTTCATTAAATCCCCCCCCCCCCCCCTGCATTATTGTTTTCCTGAAATTTTCCTGTCTCTCCCATATAACATAGGATTAACAGGAAATACTGAACATGTGCAAAGAAGAGCAACATGAATGGTCACAGGTTCATTTGATTCCCTTGGGAGAGTCCTGGAAATGTTGAAAAGCCAATATCGGCAGACATTTGAAGATAGCTGTCAAGTATTCCAAATAAGCTGGCTTACACAATTTCAAAAACCAGTGTCCAGTGAAGAAACTTGTGCTATTTTTCACCCTCTATGTATCACTCTTGTACGGGCAGAGAAGACAAGATTAGACTAAATACAGCACACACAGGTATTTACGCAATCGTTCTTCCCATGCTCCATATGCAATTGGTATGGGATGTGTGAAGCTCTTAAACTTTTACGGGATTAAGTTCAGGCCTATTCCTGTAAGTATTAGTAGCATGAAGTTTTTGAATCCTCAGTGTCATATATAAATGAGAAAGCAAGTCTGTACTTAATATTATAATAAAGTTTGGTTAAAAGGAAAATCACAAAGAAATGTGACAAATATAGAAAAAGGCAGATGGGTTGGCCAGTAATATCTTAGCTCAGTACAGCTGACAGTCACACAAAACCAATGAAAATAAATGAAAACTAGCTTTCAGAAACTTGTTCTTTTATCAGGAAGGAGGAGGAGAGAGGGAAAAACATGAAAAGAAGGGGAAGTGGATGCAGGTCACTCATAACCTAGGTTATGAGGCAACAAGGGGAGGTAAGCATAGCTGGAATAAAAGGTGCCAAAAGAAAGTGCGTTGTAAGTGCTATGCCAGCTTCAAAGTGAAGACGACACACACACACAGGTATATACGCAAGTGCACATACAAAAACTGTTCACCTGAGGCATGCCCAATACCCAGTGGCAAAGCATGCCCCTCCATTATAACTACAGGGATCTAAGCACCTGGTACACCAAACGACCCATTTGGATCCTCCCACCCAACACCAGTCTCTCGGAACTTTTTACATACTTTTCCCTATATATATATATACATGGAAAAGTATGTAAAAAGTTCCGAGAGACTGGTGTTGGGTGGGAGGATCCAAATGGGTCGTTTGGTGTACCAGGTGCTTAGATCCCTGTAGTTATAATGGAGGGGCATGCTTTGCCACTGGGTATTGGGCATGCCTCAGGTGAACAGTTTTTGTATGTGCACTTGCGTGTGTGTGTGTGTGTGTGTGTGTGTGTGTGTGTGTGTGTGTGTGTGTGTGTGTATATATATATATATATATATATATATATATATATATATATATAAAAACAAAGATGAGGTGACTTACCGAACGAAAGCACTGGCAGGTCGATAGACACACAAACAAACACAAACATACACACAAAATTCAAGCTTTCGCAACAAACTGTTGCCTCATCAGGAAAGAGGGAAGGGGAGGGGAAGACGAAAGGAAGTGGGTTTTAAGGGAGAGGGTAAGGAGTCATTCCAATCCCAGGAGCGGAAAGACTTACCTTAGGGGGAAAAAAAGGACAGGTATACACTCGCACACACACACGTATCCATCCACACATACAGACACAAGCAGACATATTTAAAGACAAAGAGTTTGGGCAGAGATGTCAGTCGAGGCAGAAGTGTAGAGGCAAAGAAGTTGTTGAAAGACAGGTGAGGTATGAGTGGTGGCAACTAATTTCAAGTATATATATATATGAGATGAGACTTACCAAACAAAAGTGCTGGTAGGTCGATAGACACACAAACATACACACAACCAACGGTTGCTTCGTCAGGAAAGAGGGAAGGAGAGGGAAAGACGAAAGGATGTGGGTTTTAAAGGAGAGGGTAAGGAGTCATTCCAATCCCGGGAGCGGAAAGACTTACCTTAGGGGGAAAAAAGGACGGGTATACACTCGTACACACACACATATCCACCCGCACATACACAGACACAAGCAAAATGTCTGCTTGCGCCAATGGATTACTGCTTCAATTAATTAACAAATGATGGGTGTGCAAAGTGTGAGGCTATCACTTTTGTAAAATGTGCCCATTGTGAACTGTCTCTCTGTCCATCTCACTGTTTATTTGATGAATTGCGCTTTGACCATCTCTTGTAATAGATTTTCTCTGAAATCAATACTAAGTCACATTTGCAACACCTCAACATATATTGTTTCTTTTCAATGAGCTGTTTCTCCCTTTATATTGAGATCTCCAACTTCTTATCATATTGTTTGTTTATATAAATACGTGAAATTAGCATTTTAGCAACTTTTGCTTTCATATTTCCAACACTTTACTGATACTTCGTGGGTCCTGTATTAGCTCCTAAATGCTTGTCCCTCTGCCCCTAAGATTTCTACTTGTGACATAAGCTTTCAGAAAATACTAGGGTTTCTGGTAAAATGTTATCAAAGGAGGAAAGGTTTACTTGTCAAAAGAAATCCTAACATGTGGTACCATATTAAGTATGCTATTCCATGCATTTCACAACGGTTTGCAGAGTACCATGTGTATGTTGATGTAGAAATAGTCGATATGATACAACTATACTGGCCATGCAACAAGAACCTGTGATGACCTTTGAAACATCATCATAGCTGCTTAGGGTAAATGGGCAGGAAGTTATACATTGTCCATCTCATGAAACCCTTTCCTTGTGGCCTTTATCAAGAAAGTATACATTTTCAGTCACACTCACATTAAATTTTCTTGGTTTAACGAGCAGTACAACATATGCTACAATCTTTGATTTGGCGTAAGAGGTGGGTAGCAGCGGCCATTTCTTGCACTATTAAGCATGGAACATGTGGTTAAAAGATGGTGGCCAAGTGACAAGTGTGATTATAGAGTTCATCAAAACATAAGCTTTGATCATGTTTCTGGGTTGTATTTTTCCTTCTTTTTTTCCATCTGTTTTGCACTCTGAGTACCTTCTGCAGCTTACTCAGTGATGAGTATATTAATGGTTTTCCTGTACAGTGAATTTCTGATGCTTGACACCTACATCTGACTTTGTTTACATACTAAATGCAACACTCTTAACAAACTGCAAATCTGCCTGTATTTTTATACATACCTTTTGCTATGAACAGATGCACTAGTCACTTTTTTCTTGTCCCACAAGTGAAGATTTGACATCTCTGAGTTATGTTTTGGAAATCATGTTGTTTTGACATTCTTTTAGGTGTGACTTCTGTTTAACATTTTTGTTTACATACATCTGACGGTACTGAACTTGCACTAGTAGCAAACTCAACACATTAATTGAGGTTAAATTCTTTTTATAGTGAAACGAACATAATAAATCTCAAAATATTACTTTAGTTTCATACATTTCAGTTTTTTTTTTTTTGCTTTTTTTGGCTTTCCTATAGACTTTTTATTTGTCCGGGAGTGGAAACTGTGGGAGTTTTCTTATGAAAGTAAGTAGTGGGATGCATTGTGGGAGCTATAGTAAATGGCTTCACTGTGGAGAATGCAATGGGGAGAACTCTGTGGAGGGCACCGAGACCCTCTTCTGGAACAGCAAAATACGCAGCAGGAACAAGTTAACAGAGGAGCAGGGAAGGAAGATCTGTGTCCTTCAGGCACATTTGGACCAAGCTAGGAGACAGCTAGTGAGGCTGAAGGAAAGTACTCATAACAGGGGGAGGGGGGGTTCAAAACTTGCAGCTGGGACGAGGGCTTGCAGGAGGAAGATGCAGTCTGACGGTGTTTGTTGCCTACCAGCAACAGTTTCCAGTTGCTGGAGTTCAGAGGAGGTGAGCCAGGAGATGGTGTAGGAGTGGGGAATGTGCAGAAGACTCTACCCATGAGTAGAAAGAATATGAAAAGCACAAATGTTAGGAAAAATATACTACTGCTTCTAAGTATCAGTAATGGAACTGTTGAAGGCCTTAACTACAAGGTAAGTTAGGGGAGGAGCATCATGTCACAAACATTTTGAAACCAAGTGCTGGGCTACATCAAGAGATCATGGGTTTATGGCCATTAGGTAGTGACATTGGTGGGGAACGGAACAGCTTGGATAGGGTCAGGGCATACGATGTAGGTGGTGACATGAGTAAATAGCTTCACTAACTGGTGGCACCAATGTGAGCATGGCTGAACTGTTTGGTGACATTACTGGCCTCATCTTGGCACTGCTGTATGGTGAATCAATGAGGGGCTGGAGATGGCACTGATGAGTGTTGACCGGATGCACATTGCACTGGTGGCAGTGGTGACTATTCGGAGATGGGGCTACATTAAGCATGGTCTCCACCGTAACAGGACTGGGAAGGGGAACCAGGCGGAGTGCAGCCTGTGGGTGTGGCTCCACAATAGTAAAATAGCTGCTTCCATGAAAAAGAGCTCCAGGTCATTTTCAGAATAACCATGACACCACATTCCACTCCATGAAATGTATCTCAAACTGTTTACAGATTACTTCATCGTGTACACAGAAAAAAGAATGTACCAGGCCAGAGTGCACAAACATCATAGAAATTTGCTTGGAATTATCTATTCTTCATCAATATGTGCAGTCCATTCAAGATAAGTACACCAGCTTGAAGTTGAATTGCAGTCTTTGAACAGCAAAATGGTATGCATTAGGGAGCACTGGTTTAGAGATAATGAACTGTGGCATATAGTGCCGTCATCACCTGAATATGCAAGCTGCTGCTGTAGAACTACCTTAAGGAGGGGGATCATGTATGTATACTACAGGTGGTACATATTTTAAAGCTGGAGAAAATCTGATTGAAATTAGAGTAGACAGACATTTTGAACAGGCAGCAATAAAATAACAAAGCCAGACATCTTTAAGGAGTGAATCTCTCTATATGTGTACCACTCATCTTGTAGTAATGTGGACATTTTTAGCAAATTAACTGAATCCTGGAAAATGTCTCAACCCCAAAACATAATAGCATTTAGCAACATGGACATTAACACAGGTGTTGAGGCTGAAATGAGTAATAACTTCCTAAACATTTTCAGTACTTTTGGTGTGGCACAAATACAAATGGTAAGCACCGCAACTAGGGTACCAGAAATTTCAGCATCAGTGGACCATGTGCTTACAGATATCAACAGGGAAAACTGTAAGTATGTTTAAGATATCTTGGCATTTCTGATCTTTGCTGTCAGATAATAAACCTAAAGATTGGCTTGGTAAAACCCGCAAAACTGTTCTTCTTGGAACATAAAATACTTATATTTTTTTAGAGCATTGGCAAATCAAATCTGGGATGAACTGTAAATGGAAAACCATGTACATGGTAAGTTATCTACATTCTACATATTGTTTGGATTAATTTTTCAGGAGATATTTCCAAAAGAGGCCACTTCTACAGCAGCAGCCTAGGAAAATAATGGACAGCTGCAGGTATTAGAAAGTCCTCCCAGACATTTAAATTTCTCAATTCTTTACAAAAGCACTACACTAATCCATGATTCATAGATTATCATCCAGGTATAAAAAATGGTGCTGCTTGCTGCAAAAATATCATTCAACAACAAAATAATATATAATGCAGAAATAAAAGCAAAAAATTGCGCCACATCATAAAGCAAGGAACTGGAAAAGAAAGACTCAAATGTAATGAAGTACTAATCAAAGATGGTAGTAGAATAACTGAAAATCTCCAGGAATTAGTAAATTTTGTAGTAACAAAATCTTCCTACATGTAAAACACACACAGCACCCACAGTGACTTACACAACAATTACAATGATGTTCTTTGCAACAGAGCTTGAAGTCAGGAAGACAATAGAGACATTAAAAAATAAAAAGTCTGCAGACACAGATAGTGCCTGGTCTCTATTCTAAAGGCATGCATAGAGAGCATACAAGCCCTATTAATAAAGATAACAGATGAGCCTTTTAGTTCAGGTATTTTTCCAGAGTACCTAAAGCATGCACGAGTTGTGCCCTTACTAAAGTAATGTAATGTTGATAGTACTGAAAACTGCAGGCCAGTTTCACTGTTGTCTGCATCCTCAAGAATAACTGAATCCATCATGAAAGACTGACTAATGAACTGCATGAATAAACACAACCTATTAATGAAGCACAATCTAGTTTCTGAAGTGGGAGAAGTCTGTCATTACAGAGTTCACAAAAATGGTATTTGAAGCTCTTGACAAGGATGGCTGGATTACAGGTATTTTCTTATACTTGTCCAAGGCTTCTGACACTGCTGACCATAAAATACTATTAACCAAGCTAGAAGCGCTAGAAAAATAGCAAATAACTGGATTCAGTATTACTTGGAGAATTGGGTGCACAAGGTACAGATAGTGCACATATCTGCTGATGATAATTTTTTTGTAAAGCAGTTGTTAGACAAGAAACATATAGGTTTTCCTCAGGGTAGTGTATTAAGTCCAGTTCTGTTCTTAATCTGCAAGGTGCTTGTTTTAATTTGGAACAACGAACTATCTCAAAAAATATGCATGGTACAAAAAAAAATTCCAAATAAAACATCAATGGTCCAATAAAAATTAAGTTGGCTTATTGACCAATCTTAAATATTTTAATTTTTTTGTATGTGATTGCCCTATAATTGAGAAGTTCAAAAGTTTTTCAAAAAAATTCACCTTTCACCTTTACTGAATGGCAGCCATTTTTGTTTGTAAGTGTGCGACGATGTTTCAGTTTAGAGATGTTAGCAAAAATATGAATATCTCTGCACTAAGTTACAACATTGCAACTGACATGAATGTTTCTACAAAAGTGTCCTCAACAACATTGTCTATTACACAAAATACCCTAAATTAAAAAATAACCAGTCTAAATGACCTCCAAAGTTGGTACCCAAATTTTCAAAAATCCACTTATAGGCCCAAAAGTAACAAACAAGGAGTGATTTATGAGAGTCTATTTTTTTCCTATAGTTAGGTATCATACACTACTAGCCTCGTATACAGCAAAAATACTTACAAATGTTTCCTTAATTTTTTATGAATTTTTGAAATTTAAAAATTTTAATTTTTTGTCAAGTTTGGGGTTAGTTATCTCAGGTGGGATGGAATATAAAAATATGATTTTTGCACAGTTTGTACACCTATATGGTAGCACGTACTGTAAAAATTTCAACATTGATATCTGACAGTGAACAAAGATATGAATTTTTGAAAATGAGGAGATAATTTACATTACTCTACAACTGGTCTTATGGCTGTTGCCTATTCATGTGTGATATTGGTGGGATATAATCAATTATTATTGAAGTGAGGTACTGAATTATACACAAAAAGTGGAAAAATCACTGAAATTAACATTTATATTATTTTGACATACTTAAAATAAATATTTTCAATTAACATCTTTTGAGATGTGACTGTTCCCACACCTGGTGGTGAATGTTAAGAACACTTATTTCTTCAGATAGCTTCTGTGATATAGAATAAGACCTCCCAGTTGCTGTGGTAAGTTCAAGCACTGAAAGTTTCCTTAAAACATTTTTCATCGGTATCCAAACTTTGTCACTAGTAGCTTTCTTGAAAGATGTTCTTGGGCCAGCAGGGTACTAAGAATGCACAGAAACATCATTGTTTTCCAAACTTATTCTTTCAACCTCTGCAAGCCACCACTGTCCATCATACACACATGCCACTATGTCATTCAACATTAAAGACAGAGATGTAATTTTACTGACACAATGATCCCTATAAATTTCGGTTTCTTATGTTTCATAGCATCGAACTAAGGTTTCTGCAATGCCAAGGAATTTGTGGAAATGCCTTGTTCTTTTTATTGCTATACAGTTTTCAAATCTGGTTTGAAGTGTTGTTTTCATATGCAGAACCACTTCTTTCTTATTCAGAAAATAGGTAATGCCTTTAATATTATCCTTGCAAAAGACATACATGTCCTGTACTGAGAATTTGGTCTGTGGTAGGTCTTTGTAGGCGGGCTTTACTTACTTCACATGTTGTTGTACCTCCTACTCCATCACATGCATTTTTACCATCGCAAGATGCAAAAAAGTGCCATTCAGCCTCCAACCCAAAGTCTACTTTGCGGTTGCACAGATGTGAAAAATTCTTTTTGTTCTTATACTGACTACCACTTCCATCTGAAAAGTATAACAGTTTCTCAACCTTGGCAAAATTTTCTTTTATGTAATTTATTACATACTTTTGAAACACGTGTACAGCCAGCCTGAAGCGTTGTGCTGCAAGTAGTCGTTTAGAATGCAAATAGAAGAACTGCAAACTTCATCTTTCTCATTAAAAAAAAAAGTGTGTGAAATCTTATGGGACTTAACTGCTAAGGTCATCAGTCCCTAAGCTTACACACTACTTAACCTAAATTATCCTAAGGACAAACGCACACACCCATGCCCGAGGGAGGACTCGAACCTCCGCCGGGACCAACCGCACAGTCCATGTCTGCAGCGCCTTAGACCGCTCAGCTAATTCCGCGTGGCTTTCTCATTTTTAAAGTAGAGAGTAAATGGCTGCACTGTTGCCTAGTCACTGACCCAGTGGTACCCTTGTATTGCATCTTGAATCAAAAATGTAAACCTTTCTGCAAAATCAGCTAGCACTATGTATTCAGTTTCATGAAGTTGTGCTTTCTTTGTCCTTCAGAAACTTACTTTTTAGAAACATAGTGGTGACTTTTGAGTTTTTGTAAGTTATCATTAAAGATTCCAAGTACTCTTCCTGAGATTTAACTACTGTTATCATTTCTGCCCTGTCAGTTGTGACCCACTGTTTGAAGGTAGTACTGTCTGGCATTTCCTCATCATATTCGTGAAACAATTCAATAACAGTTTCCTTACCAGGGCATTTATTACACAAACTCATCATGGAGTCATAACTGTTAGTGTCACAGACCATTAAATCCAGTAACTCTATTTAGTTAAGATCACTGAGTTTTGCACCCAAAATCATCAGTTTGACATACGGAGTATGTCCCTGAAGATCCAGCCAAAATACACCACTTAGGACAGAGGTCACAAAATTTTGACCTTCCAATTTTGCGTTCAGGATGAGAATTTTTGAAATCTACATAAAGTTCATTTAAATTGGACAGCACTAGTCGTTTCTGCTTTGTTACTTTAACTCCATTTATAACAAATCTTCTGCTATCTTTGCAACCTGGGCACATTCTACTGTTTTCATCATCTTCAAAAAACTGCTGGACCTTTTTAATCATTTTTTTCACTTATACCTACTCCTTTCTTCTTTCCTAAAACTGGAAGAATGCCTTGCTCTTTCATTAATTTTCGGGTTAGTTTAACGAAACGATGAGAAACATTGAATTCATGAATTATTTTTTCTCTTGACCATGAGTCAGGGAGCAAACTTAAAATTTTAACTTTTTCCTAATAGGATGTCACTGAACACTCAATATTTAATTTCTCTATTAAGCTTAAATATTCAGTGTCAGATTATGCTTCTTTAGAAATAATGTTGGTATCTGTATTATTAAAGCATGGTTCCAAGTCGTTTCTACTTTTGTCTGAAATTTGTTGTACCTTATTTTCAATAGCTGCTTTTCTCTTCCTGCTATTTAATTTTATTGTTTTCGAAGCAGGAGACATGTCTAACTTAGAACAAGCAAAATCCAATATGCTAACAGCTTCCTCATTAGGAATATAAATGTCATTAACAAGGTTACATGATTCTGGTTCTGGATTCACAACAAATATTTTTGAGTAACAATTTGGGCACAGGGAATTTCCAGGAATCACATTATGTTTCACTTGGGAAGCTGTTTCACTCTCACATAACAAGGACAAATGTTCAAGTTTTATTTCCCTCAAACCTTCAGTAATGGGCTTTTTATGAACTTTAAGTGGATCACATCACTTTATTCTAAAAGTGTGGTTGTATTTCAGAATATATTTCTTCTCATGATACTCACACACTGATGTTACAGAAGAACTTACTCGAAATTTAAACAAAGTTTGTCTAACTTCGTCAAAGTCATTCATATTTTTCAAGTTTTTTGAAACTGAACCTTAAACTGTTTTGTGACACACTTCACTTGCTATCTGTCCAACAGAGCATTGTTCATCCATGTTATTGCATTCCAGTTAATCTCTCAAAATTAATTACAAATTACACAGAACAAAGCACATAACACATTCTTCACTCTCGATAAAGTATGTACATCCACTCTAACAGGGTTTCAGGACAGACAGACTACAACAATGCCACACCCAACAATAATGTACTTCTTTAATGACAATAAATCTAAATGTAAATGGGTATTTTTATTACCATACAACAAAAGCGAAAGCTCCTATTGTTTAATATTGCATTATTAAAAATAAATAAACTAAATGAATACTGGGTGATAGTGTTAACTAAATATATGTCACAATTAAATTTTATTACAACAAAACAATAAACCATTTAAATAGGCAACAGCCATAAGATCAGGTGTAGAGTAATGTGAATTATTTCCTCATTTTCAAAAATTCATATTTTTGTTCACACTCAGATATCAATGTTGAAATGTTTACAGTATGTTGCTATCATATAGGTGTACAAACTGTGCAAAAATCATATTTTTATATTCCATCCCACCTGAGATAACTAACTGCAAACTTTACAAAACATGAAAATTTTCAAATTTCAAAAATTCATAAAAAATTAAGGAAGCATCTGTAGGTGTTCTTGCTGTATATGAGGCTAGTGGTGTATGACATCTAACTATAGGAAAAAAATAGACTCATAAATCACTTCTTGTTTGTTATTTTTGGGCCTAAAAAATGGATTTTTTAAAATTTGGATACCAAACTTTGGATGTCATTTTGACTGGCTTTTTTTTTTTTTTTTGAATTTAGGGTATTTTGTATAATAGACAATGTTGTAGAGGACACTTTTCTAAAAACAATCATGTTTATATGTGATTGCAGTCTTTCTCGGCGTTCCCCTCTTTGGGGAAGTGTGTGGGGGAGTTTGTAGCCTTTCAGCTTTTACTCCATGTGTTTCCTTGTATGTGTGGTTATTTCTGTAATTTTTGGGTGTCTGCATAATGTGATGAATGTTCCGTGTGTGTCTGGTACTTGCCTGAGGTTGGCAGATGATTGATATTATGGGGTAGGGTGAAGGATTAGGGATTGGATATGGGGATTTTCTCTTCGACTCAGTCAGCGAAGATCGTCATTGGGCATTTGTGCTTGTCGCAGGACATGTCATGCTAACCTAGGGAGTGGATAAGGACTTTTCCTGATCTGGAAGAGCCTTCATAGAAGGCCCTTGGCAGGTCTTGGAAACACTCTTTCAGGAGCGGGATTTCACCTGCGGCATGCAGATCATCGGTATGGAATCCGACAGGTAGATGCAGTGCCCTCCTGAGGGCGCTGTTCTGCAGCCTCTGGAGTTTGTTCAGGTGCTGTTTTGCCACGTATCCCCAGACAGGGCACGCATATTCCATTCTGGTCGTATCAGGGCCTCATACACATTCACACCTACACAGCAGGAAAGGAAGCTGGTTGAGTTGAGGACTGGGTATAGGATGTATATTCTGGCATATACACCTTCCTGTGGACCTCGTCTAGGTGCGGTTTCCATGTAAGATGAGAGTCCAAGGTTATGCCAAGGTACTTGGTGGTTTTGCGCCAGGGGAGTTGGGTTTAGTTTAGGTGATGGTGGAAGGGCGGGGGGCATTGAGGCGGTCTGCGCCTTTCGAGCCTCCGGATGATCAGCATAGCCTGTGTCTTTTCAGAGTTGGTACTGCGCCAGCGATGGGCCCAAGTGACTGTGTCATCTAAAACCCTTTGCAGCTTACGGATGACCAGGTCCTTGTTCGCATTTAGTGTGTAGAAGGCTGTGTCATCTGCGTACTGCGCGGTGTGCACAGGGGGGGGGGGGGGGGGGGGCATAGGTGTGTCCGCACTGTACAGACTGTACAAAACGGGCGCAGGACCAATCCCTGTGGCACCCCGGCACGGATTTGCCTTTTGGTGGAGGTGGCGGTTTCTACTTTGACAGAGAAAGTCCTATCTGTGAGATAGCTTTTGATCTGCTTAACTATGCTCCTGGGGAACCCTTGTGTGTACAACTTGTAAAGTAGCCCTCTGTGCCATACTGAGTTGATGGCTTTGGCTACATCTAGTAGCACTATCCCGCAGTAGCCTCTGTGGCTGCTTTAACCACTCTCATGATCCGTTGTGGGGCAGAGTGGTTCTGCTGGAATCCGAATTGGGAATCCGGCAGAAGTTGCTCTCTGGTAAAATGTTCCTGTATGGGTATTAGCAGGAGGCACTCGTAGATCTTGCTGAGAGTTGGCAAGAGGCTAATCGGCCTGTAGCCAGCAAGCTGGGAACTCGAGGGAACGAGTAATCTCGTTGAAGACATTCACGAGGTGTGTGATTGCCAATGGTTGGAGGTTTTTAACTAGGCCTAACTGATTGGTGACACTCATGTCCTGGCACCTTTTTTGTGGGGAGGGACCTAATTACCTTTGCCACATCTTCGGGGGCAAAAAGGGTGAGTTCGTCCTCTGGGCCCTCCTTCGAATGGAGGAAGACAGTCAGTTGACGACGGACTAAATCTTCATGTTCTTCATCCTGGGGTTCTGCCGCTTGAAACTGCTTCTTGAAGGAGTCGGCGAGGGCGTTGGCCTTTTCAGTATGGCTGTAGGCCAGACCCCACTTGCTGTGCAGTGGCAGCATCCTAGCACGTCTTTTTGTGAATTGCTTGGTTGCTTGCCATAGTGTGTGATCGTCTACTTTGAGAGCTCCAATGCGGTTTTGCCATTGCTGGTTTCTGTGCTCATTGAGTGCTACCTTCAGCTCTCTCTGCAGACGATTGAGCAGCCTCCTGGGGGCCTGATTTCTGGTGATCTTCCACTGTTTTGCCACTCTGTTCTTATGTCGAATTTGAGCTAGGAAGTATTCCAGGAGCTGTATTTGTGAGGGCAGTCCGTCCCTTTGTGGTGGGGAGGGGGGGGGGGCTTGGCTTCTTCTGCTGCCTGCAAGATGGTACCTGTTAGGTCTTGTAGTGCTTGTTCTACTGTTTCAGCAGTAGGTGGCGGAGTGCGAGCGATATCAGAGGTGACAGTTTCTCAGTATTGCTCCCAGTCTGTACATTTGTAAGATGTCTGGTACAGTGGCAGTGCTACCCATTCTCCCACATCAACCTCTAGAATCACTGGGTTGTGGTCAGAGGACATTGTGATGATTGTCATTGCGGCCACAAAACCCGTGATCTTCCTAGTGATTGCTATGTCTAACATGTTGTGCCTACCTCCATTTATTGGAAAATGTGTGGACTTGACCACACCTCATGTTTCGAAGTGGTGGTTGCACGCTAGTTGTTGCAGTTCGGCGCCTGCTCTGGAGTTACTCTAGAGTTCCAATTGGGTTGTTTGGCATTGAAGTTGCCTCCTATTATGAGTTTGCCTTCAATTTGCCTTAGAGCAGTTATGTCTCCGTCATCTATCTTGTCTTGTGGGTGTCGGTAGATTGCAAAACTTATTAGGGGTCCAGTGGCAGTGGTTACTTCAACCGCCACTGCTTCGATTTTATTGGTAGCTGATAAGAATACCTGGTGACGGGGGATCTCTCTTTTTATGTATATGGCCACTCCTCCGACTTGGATTGGCCTGTATTTACGGTAGCTAACATAGTTGGGAACTGTCACTTTTATTCTTGGTTTTAGGTGGGTGTCGAGTTGCTGTGTTTTGCGTATCTATATAGCTGCTTGGTTTCTGTAGGCCGCCCAATCACGTTCCTCCAGAAGGGGGTACCGCGTCGGTGGTGGTGGGGGACCACGGCCCAGTGTCGAGACCTGGTGGCTATCCAATCTGTCTGCAGAAGTCGCTGCCTTCAGATCGGAGCGTTCCTGACGTATTTTGTCAATTGCGGGATTCCACACTGCACTGAGCTGAAAACCACTATCACTGTTTATTAAATTGTTGTGCAGACATATCTCCACTGCGTCTTTGTAGATCGAGTCACAGAAACTGTGCCGCTCCACAGCTTCTTCGTTTTCTTGAATTCAAAAGTGTGTCCCTCGATAATGCTATGTTCTGCTACCACGGACTTGTTTATCTGTCCTAGTCGTACGTTCCTGATGTGTTCAGTACAGCACTGGGAGATACATTGTTGTATCTGCACGATATATTCCATCCCACATTCGCACTCAATACTGTAAATGCCCGGCATCTGCAACCCCAGCTAGTCTTTAGTAGAGCCAAATATATCTTTAACTTTTTGTGGTGCCCAAAACATGGTCCTTATTTTGTGCTTCTTTAATATTCTTGCAATCTTGGCTGTCAGCGGTATAGCAAACAGCAGAAACGCCACACGTTTTGCTTCATATTCTTCTGGTTTCTCCTCCTGCATCTTGTCTGCATGCAAGGCGAGTATTATTTGTGTCTTGGTGTAGCCGTTCTTTCAGAAGGTTTCCTGCAGATGTGCTAACTCATGCGGCAAACTCTCGCTGTCACAGATCGATCTGGCTCTTTGTATTAAGGTCTTTAGTGCCAAGTTACATTCTGATGGATGGTGGCAGCTCCAAGCATTGAGATATAAGTCCGTGTGCGCATTATTCCTGTAGACCGAGTGTCCCAAAGTACCGTCCTGATTTTTCCCAATCAAAATATCCAAAAAGGGAAGGCAGCCATTTTCTTCTTTTCTACCTCCATGGTGAATTTGATGCTGTCATGTATGTCATTCGTCTACGTATCTGTAGAACACCTTTAGTTTATGGAGTTTATGGCAGGCGGTGTTCAGTGCCACATCTTTAAAGTGCTCCATGCACAATTTGGCAATACCTGGGGCCAGGGGGGAACCCATGGCAACACCATCTGTTTGCTCATAGAATTTCCCACCACATTTGAAGTATGTTGTGATTAACATGAGACGAAAGAGTCTGAGTGTGTCTTCATCGAAGTGATCTTCGAGCATAGCTAAGGAATCATCCAGCGGCGCCCGGGTGAAAAGAGAAGTGACATCAAAGCTGACTAGCAGATCCTTCTCATCCAGGCAGAACCCACGGTGTACCTTAACAAAGCAGAAGAGTACAAGGCACTGTTGAGCCTTCGCGATGATAAGGATATAGTGGTCTTAGCAGCAGACGAAGGGAATGCGACAGTCCGACTGAAGTCAGAAGATTACTGGCAGAAGATCGACTCCTTACTACAAGATCCAGCATACAAAGAAGTGGCAAAAGACGCGACTGCTTCTGTTGGATGATTCCTTAGCTCTACTCGAAGATCACTTCGATGAAGACACACTCAGATTCTTTCATCTCGTGTTAACCACAATGAACTTCAAATGTGGCAGGAAATTCTATGAGCAAACAGATGGTGTTGCCATGGGTTCCCCCATGGCCCCAGGCATTGCCAGTTTGTACATGGAGAACTTTGAAGATGTGGCTCTGAACACAACCTGCCATAAACCAAAGGTGTTCTACAGATATGTAGACGACACTTTTGTAGTGTGGCCCCAAGGCAAGGAAAAACTACAGGAGTTCCCACGCCGTCTCAATGGCATACATGACAGCATCAAATTCACCATGGAGGTAGAAGAGAAGAGAATGGCTGCCTTCCCTTCTTGGATATTTTGATCAAGAAAAATCCAGATGGTACATTGGGACACTCGGTCTACAGAAAGAAAATGCACACGGACTTATATCTCAATGCTTGGAGCTGCCACCATCCAGCAGAACATAACTCGGTACTAAAGACCTTAGTACAAAGATCCAGGTCGATCTGTGACAGCGAGAGTTTGACGCATGAGTTAGCACATCTGCGGGAAACCTTCTGAAAGAACGGCTACATCAAGACACAAATAATACGCACCTTGCTTGCAGACAAGAGGCAGGAGGAGAAACCAGAAGAAGATGAAGCAAAACGTGTGGCATTTCTGCCATTTGCTGGACCGCTGACAGCTAAGATTGCAAGAATATTAAAGAAGCACAAAATAAGGACCATGTTTCGGGCACCGCAAAAAGTTAAAGATATACTTGGCTCAACCAAAGACCAGCTGAGGTTGCAGACGCTGGGCATTTACAGTATTGAGTGTAATAGTGGGATGGAATATGTCGAGCAGACACAACAATGTATCCCCCAAGGCTGTACTGAACACATCAGGAACGTACGACTAGGACAGATAAACAAGTCCGTGGTAGCAGAACATAGCATTATCGAGGGGCACACCTTTGAATTTGAAAAAAATGAAGAAGCTGTGCAGCGTCTGCAGTTTCTGGCACTTGATCTACAAAGAAGCAGTGGAGATATGTCTGCACAACAATTTAATAAACAGGGATAGCGGTTTTCAGTTCAGCGAAGCGTGGAATCCTGCAATTGACAAAATACGTCAGGAACGCTCCAATCTGAAGACAGTGGCATCTGCAGACAGATTGGATAGCCACTGGGTCTCCACACCGGGCCGCGGTCCCCCACCACCAACAATGCAGTACCCCCTTCAGGAGGAGCGGGATTGGCCAGCCTACGGAAGGGGATGACGGCCAAGCAGCTATATAGATATGCAGAACACAGCATCCCAACACTTCGCCAGAAGATGATGGATTCGAAACTCATTGAAACATTGCGACAAGATGATACCACCACTCTGCTGATAACCCGAGAAAAATTCATCAATTGAAATGTTGTAACTCAACCCAGTGCAGAGATATTTAAATTTGTGCTAATGTCTCAAGATTGAAAAATCGTCACACGCCTACAAATAAAAATGGCCGCCATCGAGTAAAGGTGCAAGATAAGTTATTTTAAAAAACTGTTTTGAACTTCTCAAATATAGGGCGATCATATATAAAAAATTAAAATATTTAAAAATGGCCAAGCAACCATCATTGGACCACTTCATATGGATTGACCCCAATATTTTCAAGTGAGACATCTGTCTATGCTAAAACTGATCACCCCACAACTTACACAACAGGAATAGTCAACTATTTATTTTCAAATGGGAGGCCCCCCCCCCCCCCCATTTTTATTGCAGGCAATGATTCTCTGCCAAAAAATTCCTAGGATTTACCAGAGACATTTTTTTCCGTTTAGGCTACCTGGCACACTAATTGACAAAATTCAATTTTTCTGATTTTAGGAATTAAGAAATGACTCATTTGATTCCATTTTTATAAATTTGGTTGCGTAGTAAAACATTTGTTTTTAGTAGTTTAAAAGTTTGGAAAATAGACTACATTTAATGTATAATGTAAGTTCTGTTCTTTTTGCGGTTGATTTCGGAGAATCCTCATACCACCAGGACACTTTATTTTGAAGAGCCCTCTAGAAACTCATCATCAAGGTGACTGATTTCAGTCTGTTCTTTCATCTATCTGCTGTAAGTCTCATGCTGATTCCAGTGCTATTGACCATGAATGGATGAAAAAAATCTACAATAAAGGGGGATTCCCATATGGGGGTGGGGGGGAGAGGGAGGGTTGGCCAGTTTTAGTACAGACTGACCTATTATATCTGGATCATTGCCCCTCCCCATCTCCTTCATATGACGAGACATTTAGTTATTCCAAGTTACAACAAACATCCTGCATATCAATGACTTTCCAAGAAGTATAAGACATGAAGAAAAACTTCTCTTTGCTGATGACAGCAACATCACAGTCACTGATAAAACACCAGAACTCAAATGAAACTCTCAAGGATATTTACAAATGGGAACATACTGTTGCATTAAGCATAGATTATAAATCTCTAGATTGTATAGCATACATAAAGTTTTTAGGGATTAATATTGATTGTCGACTAATGTAGAACGAACACGCAGGGATACTGGCATAAATAATGTAAACAGCATTCCATCACCAGTTTGTAACAGCCAATGTCATGCGCTGACATACTGTTCCTACATTCAGTTCTCAGCTAAGGGGATTCTTTTCCGGGGACTAAAGGCATAAAACATGAATACAATTTTCAAACTGCAGAATCACACCATCTGAATAATAACTACATGTAGTAGTAGTCAGACTCATTGTACAGAACTGTTTTTAAAAAAATTGAGTATACTAACGGAACCAAGTGAGTACATCTATCAATCTATTGTACATATCATTATATACGGAACCATGGAGCTAGAGCTTGCTTGGACAAACAAATAACTCAACAGCATTTTCCATCAGGGAATAAAACTATATAATAAACTGCCCAACATGAAGAAAAAGATTACTAAAATACATCAGTTTAATCAGGCAGCTGAAACGTTGTTTGTAAGTACTGTGTATAACATAATCAAGCATTACTTGAAGAGAATTCGCAGTAAGGGATTCATAATGAATGGGGATAATTACAACACCTTTTCACATAACAATGCTGTAATGCTTTTGCAAAGAAATCATATGCCTATCACCTGTTCTATCTTCATAAAGTATACTTATATATATATATATATATATATATCTAAAAAGAAAGATGATGAAACTTACCAAACAAAAGCGCTGGCAGGTCGATAGACACACAAACACAAACATACACACAAACAAACACAAACATACACACAAAATTCTAGCTTTCGCAACCAATGGTTGCCTCGTCAGGAAAGAGGGAAGGAGAAGGAAAGACAAAAGGATATGGGTTTTAAGGGAGAGGGTAAGGAGTCATTCCAATCCCGGGAGCGGAAAGACTTACCTTAGGGGGAAAAAAGGACAGGTATACACTCGCACACACACACATATCCATCCACACATACACAGACACAAGCAGACATTTGTAAAGGCAAAGAGTTTGGGCAGAGATGTCAGTCGGGGCGGATGTACAGAGGCAAAGATGAAGTTGAAAGACAGGTGAGGTATGAGCGGCGGCAAATTGAAATTAGAAATTAGCGGAGATTGAGGCCTGGCGGATAGCGAGAAGAAAGGATATGCTGAAGGGCAAGTTCCCATCTCCGGAGTTCTGACAGGTTGGTGTTAGTGGGAAGTATCCAGATAACCCGGACAGTGTAACACTGTGCCAAGATGTGCTGGCCGTGCACCAAGGCATGTTTAGCCACAGGGTGATCCTCATTACCAACAAACACTGTCTGCCTGTGTCCATTCATGCGAATGGACAGTTTGTTGCTGGTCATTCCCACATAGAACGCTTCACGTGGGTGCTTTCACACGTGGCTCTGCCTTTGATCGTGTACACCTTCCGGGTTACAGGACTGGAATAGGTGGTGGTGGGAGGGTGCATGGGACAGGTTTTACACCGGGGGCGGTTACAGGGGTAGGAGCCAGAGGGTAGGGAAGGTGGTTTGGGGATTTCATAGGGATGAACTAAGAGGTTGCGAAGGTTAGGTGGACGGCGGAAAGACACTCTTGGTGGAGTGGGGAGGATTTCATGAAGGATGGATCTCATTTCAGGGCAGGATTTGAGGAAGTCGTATCCCTGCTGGAGAGCCACATTCAGAATCTGATCCAGTCCCGGAAAGTATCCTGTCACAAGTGGGGCACTTTTGGGGTTCTTCTGTGGAAGGTTCCGGGTTTGAGGAGATGAGGATGTGGCTCTGGTTATTTGCTTCTGTACCAGGTCGGGAGGGTAGTTACGGGATGCAAAAGCTGTTTTCAGGTTGTTGGTGTAATGGTTCAAGGATTCCGGACTGGAGCAGATTCGTTTGCCACGAAGACCTAGGCTGTAGGGAAGGGACCGTTTGATGTGGAATGGGTGGCAGCTGTCATAATGGAGGTACTGTTGCTTGTTGGTGGGTTTAATGTGGACGGACGTGTGAAGCTGGCCATTGGACAGGTGGAGGTCAACGTCAAGGAAAGTGGCATGGGATTTGGAGTAGGACCAGGTGAATCTGATGGAACCAAAGGAGTTAAGGTTGGAGAGGAAATTCTGGAGTTCTTCTTCACTGTGAGTCCAGATCACGAAAATGTCATCAATAAATCTGTACCAAACTTCGGGTTGGCAGGCCTGGGTAACCAGGAAGGCTTCCTCTAAGCGACCCATGAATAGGTTGGCATACGAGGGGGCCATCCTGGTACCCATGGCTGTTCCCTTTAATTGTTGGTATGTCTGGCCTTCAAAAGTGAAGAAGTTGTGGGTCAGGATGAAGCTGGCTAAGGTAATGAGGAAAGAGGTTTTAGGTAGGGCGGCAGGTGATCGGCGTGAAAGGAAGTGCTCCATCGCAGCGAGGCCCTGGACATGCGGAATATTTGTGTATAAGGAAGTGGCATCAATGGTTACAAGGATGGTTTCCGCGGGTAACAGACTGGGTAGGGATTCCAGGCGTTTGAGAAAGTGGTTGGTGTCTTTGATGAAGGATGGGAGACTGCATGTAATGGGTTGAAGGTGTTGATCTACGTAGGCAGAGATGCGTTCGGTGGGGGCTTGGTAACCAGCTACAATGGGACGGCCGGGATGATTGGGTTTGTGAATTTTGGGAAGAAGGTAGAAGGTAGGGGTGCGGGGTGTTGGTGGGGTCAGGAGGTTGATGGAGTCGGGTGAAAGGTTTTGTAGGGGGCCTAAGGTTCTGAGGATTCCTTGAAGCTCCGCCTGGACATCAGGAATGGGATTGCCTTGGCAAACTTTGTAAGTAGTGTTGTCTGAAAGCTGACGCAGTCCCTCAGCCACATACTCCCGACGATCAAGTACCACAGTTGTGGAACCCTTGTCCGCCGGAAGAATGACGATGGATCGGTCAGCCTTCAGATCACGGATAGCCTGGGCTTCAGCAGTGGTGATGTTGGGAGTAGGATTAAGGTTTCTTAAGAAGGATTGAGAGGCAAGGCTGGAAGTCAGAAATTCCTGGAAGGTTAGGAGAGGGTGATTTTGAGGAAGAGGAGGTGGGTCCCGCTGTGACGGAGGACGGAACTGTTCCAGGCATGGTTCAATTTGGATAGTGTCTTGGGGAGTTGGATCATTAGGAGTAGGATTAGGATCATTTTTCTTCGTGGCAAAGTGATATTTCCAGCAGAGAGTACGGGTGTAGGACAGTAAATCTTTGACGAGGGCTGTTTGGTTAAATCTGGGAGTGGGGCTGAAGGTGAGGCCTTTGGATAGGACAGAGGTTTCGGATTGGGAGAGAGGTTTGGAGGAAAGGTTAACTACTGAATTGGGGTGTTGTGGTTCCAGATTGCGTTGATTGGAATTTTGAGGTTTTGGAGGGAGTGGAGCTGGAAGTGGGAGATTGAGCAGATGGGAGAGACTGGGTTTGTGTGCAATGAGAGGAGGTTGAGGTTTGCTGGAAAGGTTGTGAAGGGTGAGTGAGTTGCCTTTCCGGAGGTGGGAAACCAGGAGATTGGATAGTTTTTTAAGGTGGAGGGTGGCATGCTGTTCTAATTTGCGGTTGGCCTGTAGGAGGATGCTCTGAACAACAGGTGTGGATGTGTTTCTTATTAATACAAGAATATATCGATGGCTCGCGTTGTTCCGTAGACCGACTAATATGACAGAAATAACACAGGGTACAATGGCTATTGTGTACCCTAACATGTTCACAGCGGTACCGACAACAAAACTCAAAATCAACACAAATGCCTTTTTTGATTAGTGTTCGACCACAGCACCAGCCCATGTATATCTAAAAAATGACGGAATGGTAAAACTGCTCATTAATTTACCTCTATTTTGTTACAGGTTTTCATTAGTTGCAAATGTTCCGAACATTACACATGCTGCTGCATAGCAGCCTACTGATTATAGCACCAAAATATTGTGACGGCATCTATAAGTTATTTCAGGTGTGGTCGTCCGTGGCACCATGAAAGGGTCTATCAAGATCTGAGGATGCCTGGTGTTGATGCATAAGACGTCGGTTAACGTACGCTGATTTGGAAAATATACTTGTAAAAGCAACAAAGGTAAAGTCTCAAATCGGTATACGTTTTGACTATAGTTCTCATCAGTAAACCTAATTTCAAATCATTCACTTTCGCCAATGGACAACACATCTAATCAGTTCATTTTTATAAAATAAGTACCTCTTTGGATAACAGTAACTTGGATTCAAACTTAACCAGATATCGAACAGTCAACAGGTAGAGAGCAACAGCTCGTAAACAAAACGTAAATTCAGGTCTTATGCTTCCTCTTCAATTTCGTCAATAATCCATGTTACTCGTACCTTTTCATACACATATTATTCGATCAGCTGACACCTTTTCCTTCCTCTTCTGCTTCTCACAACAACAACAACAACAAAGTAGCTAAAACAGTACCTCAGGTAAACACTGATCAATGAGCTTCCACAAGATATGCCCAAAAACAGTGTGTAGACGCCCTATCTTTACGGGTAACAGCATAACACAAGGAGACAGGGAATACATAGAGAGACTGTGACACGTTATTCAGCACTGCCTGCAGTGCCACGCCATATTAGTAGCTCTTACGGCGGTGACGAGAGGTCATTCTGCGCTCTTTTGGAAAGCGAGAGAGTTCGTGTACGGTTTTGTGAGCTATACAGTTGCTGAGTTTCTTTTCGGAATCATCGCTGCCGCGTGCTCAGAGAAAAAAAACGCACATATCCAGAAAAAAGATTGAAGATAGATGTAATTATTCTTACAGAATGTATTCTGTAACTGTGCTGTGTTTTGTGTACAATGATGTATTTGCTTACTTGGGTAATAAAGATTGTTTCATCTATACGATATTCCAAGAATTTTGTGACGATGGAGAAGCTACCAAAGATCCGCATCATACTTTGTAACGTTTCCGAAACGTAAGCACCATAAGATCGTAAGCTTTCTTTATAATGGAAAACTTCGTTGCTAGTTGAGAGGTATGTTCGATTTTTTGTTTTGTTTTTGTATTATTCTTTTTTTGACAGTTGCAATAGGCATTACACCAATAACTGTTTTTGTTGCTTTCTGGAACCTAAATGAAGTATGCTTTCATATTAGAAAGTATTGTTTACTGGAGGAAACATGTGTAATTCTCTGAGAACATAAACTACGTTTTAAATTATAATAGTTGCCCTTTATATGCTAAGTATAGAGCACAAATTATTCTGTGAATCAATCGTGACATTGTTGAGGATTTGACAAGATTTATTTCAACATTTACGAAGCGTCACTACAGAGACAATGAGTAAAATACACTTCTGGCTACACGTAACAACCGTTAGTAAAACCAAAGAACATACAACACTATGACTGCATAACGTCTCATACATTTCTTTCACAAGCGGCACTATGCAGCAAGATAAAATTCCACTATCACCTCCCGCCTCCCCTCCCCCCAGTGTCAACAGTACCGTCGGTTGAAATGCACACGACGCCACGACCTCGTAACCACTTACTTTCGCTTCTTACAGCGTCACCAGCACCGTTGGTTGACCTCTGCTGCGTGGCGCCTGCACTCGTATGTGACAACTCGCGGAATACAAATGAATGATGGGACTGCCATTCTCTCGGTGCCACTGGGCGCAATTGCTATATGTGCGACCGCAGTTTCGTAACAAAGTCCGAGGCCTTGATCACATCACTTGGAGTGCCATCCATTTTCTTTAGTATGAAGTGGAGAAGCGAAGACAAGCTGCTGCTAGATGGTCAGCAGATTTCCTGTACGACCATGAAGGCAAACTCCCATTTTGCTGCTTCAAACTTACTGTTTTCAAATGCCTTGGTCGTGCGTGGATCAGTGGACCAGAAGTTGTTAGTACATAGTGCACCATATTGTGTTGTACTGGGGCAAGTCTGGGTGACTGCCACATAATCTCTGGATACTGCTGAAAGAGTGCGATATAGGTTGGTTTTCGTGTCCAGAAGACAGCAGTGTCTGAGGTTTGGAAGTAGTCCAAAGTATGACAAGAAGTCTGCTCCTTATATTGGATGCACTACATCGGCGACTATGAATCACCTGTCCACGTGTTTGATTGGTGGAGTCATTAGTGGCAAACAGGTGACAGCCGTCACGACTACAGTGAGGTAGACATTTGGCCAGGTAAACTGATACATCTGCTCAAGTGTCTACCAAGAACAGCTCTTTCATGTATTGCTAAGCGACGAAAAGGCAGCGGCTGTTATCTGAGTCAGTTGCCATCACCACTGGGCCCTTGTCGTTGCTTCCCATTTCACATGGCAAGTTACACTCCTTGGCCTCCATACTGAATCGTCTGTGGTACCAGCACACCCTCATGGTTGATGGTGAGTGGCTATGACCCTTTGGTGAGATACGACGTCGACGTCGGTTGGTACTTGCATACAGATCTGCGACCTGTGCTGTAAACTCTGCCTATAGTGATGCAAATGTTGCTGTGGCAGGACTTCGGTTGTGGTGCGACAACTGCTACATTTGCACATGGACACATTTCCACTATATATTTGGCTGTCCGCGCAAGCACGTCTAAATCTCCTGCAGAAACTACAAAATGGTTCAAATGGCTCTGAGCTGCGACCTGTGCTGTAAACTCTGCCTATAGTGATGCAAATGTTGCTGTGGCAGGACTTCGGTTGTGGTGCGACAACTGCTACATTTGCACATGGACACATTTCCACTATATATTTGGCTGTCCGCGCAAGCACGTCTAAATCTCCTGCAGAAACTACAAAATGGTTCAAATGGCTCTGAGCACTATGAGACTTAACATCTTAGGTCATCAGTCCCCTAGAACTTAGAACTACTTAAACCTAACTAACCTAAGGACATCACACACATCCATGCCCGAGGCAGGATTCGAACCTGCGACCGTAGCAGTCCCACGGTTCCGGACTGCAGTGCCTAGAACCGCACGGCCACCGCGGCCGGCTAGAAACTATATCTTTTGTGCTTCTACAGAGGGGTGTGACATCCAGATGCTCCTCAGTATGTCATCACTGACTGCACTATTTGCCAAAGTGCACAGACGACGTAATTATTGCGACGACTTGCGATCATGGAGCTCTTCTGTTCGCAACAGTTTCTTCAGTCTCTTGGTCTCAGACAATGACAGGCATTTGATTAGTGCACTTTTAATTGTTGCGTACGGTTCCATGGGTGGGGACATGGCTAGGATATCTTGTACTCCACTAGCCATCTCTTTGTTTAGTGCCACAACGACATAGCTGTACTTCGTCTCATTGGCGGTGATATTCACCAACACAAACTGGCTCTCAAACTGAGCAAACCAAAGCATTGAGCTTTGTTGCCACAAGAGAGGCAGTTTTACGGATGTGTGGCTGACTGCTGGCATCGTTGGCATCTTGCTTGTGGTCCTGGTTCCGACATGAGTATAGTCTAGGATCCTCTGTAAGTTGTGTGAGAAGTACACAGTGTGGCTTGTGCAGTTGTTATGTTTACAGAAGGTTTACGCATACACTGTAGTCGATGTGGTCGTTTAACTCGTTAGGCGGGGTGATCACGATGGAGTCACCACTAAATGTTGGGTATTTAACAAAATTTATTCAAACATTTACGAAGTGCAACTACAGAGACAATCTGTAAAATACATCTCTGGTTACACGTAGCAAACCAAAAGTAAAAACAAAGAATAAACAACACTATGACTACATAGCAGCTCATAAACTTATTTGATAAGCGGCACTTTGCAGCAAGTTAATTTTCCATTATCACTACAGTGTGAGTTTATACAGGGTGGTCCCGAATTCATGGTACAAACTTTAATGGTAGGTACAGGACATTGTAACAAGGATTTATTGTATAGGAATGTATAGTCGCAGGTGACGCGGTGAGGCGTAAACAGGGGAAAGAGAAATGGAGTGATCGGTTGGTGTCACTGCCGGTAGAGGGCAGTAGATGAACATGATGTATCGCAGTAGGGACAAGCGCCATTCACAATTGTGCTGCCGTAGACGATGGGTGACTTTACGTATGCAGAAAAAGCAGACATGCATTACATGTACGGCCGTGCAAATGGTAACGCCAGAGCTGCGTTACGAATGTATCGCGCGGAGTATCCTAATCGACGAATGCCGGATCATAGAATTTTTCAACGGTTACATCGTCAACTTTGTGAAACAGGTACGTTCGACGTCAACAGACATGACGCTGGTCGATTAAGAGCTGTACGCACTCCAAGACTGGAAGAACGCATCTTGAACATAGTGGCTGATAGACCCGAGTCAAGCACAAGAACTGTTGCGCGTGACGTACATGTGAGTCATCAGACTGTATGCAGAGTGTTAAATGAAAATCGCTTACACCCCTTCCATTTTCAAAAAGTACAAGCATTGAATCCGGCAGATTATCCTCTTCGCGTGAACTTCTGCCAGTGGTTGTTGCAGCAATGTGCGTTGCAGCCGGATTTCGTAGGTCATGTGCTATTTACAGATGAAGCGACATTTTCACGCGAGGGTGTCTTTAATGCGCACAATTCCCATGTGTGGGCAACAGATAATCCACATGCAACGCGTCCACATGCGTATCAACAACGTTTCGGTATTAATGTGTGGGCTGGTATTGTGAACGACTTTTTGATTGGGCCATACTTACTACCCACGCGACTCTGTGGCGAAAGCTATCTTATTTTTCTGCAAGAAGTGTTACCAGAACTGCTGCAAGATGTTCCGCTCGCCATTCGTAACCGCATGTGGTTTCAGCACGATGGAGCGCCAGCACACTTCAGCACTGCTGTACGGAATTACCTGAATGCCACGTTTGGTGCTAGATGGATTGGGCGTGGTGGACCAGTCCCTTGGCCACCCCGATCTCCTGATTTCTCTTGCCTCGATTACTTTTTATGGGGACATCTTAAGAGTCTTGTTTATGAGACTCCAGTTGACTCAGATGAGGATCTCGTTGCTCGCATATCTGTAGCTGCTGCAGGTGTGCGTGAAATACCAGGCATCTTTGAACGTGTACGCCAATCGCTGCACCGACGCTGTCAAGCATGTATCGCTCATGGTGGACGCAATTTTGAACACTTACTGTAAACATGACACTTGTCAACAACGATTTCAATAAAATCTTTCGTTTTCCTTTCGGCCGTTATTTCCCCTGTTTACGCCTCACCGCGTCACCTGGGACTATACATTCCTATACAATATATCCTTGTTACAATGTCCTGCACCTACCATTAAAGTTTGTACCATGAATTCGGGACCACCCTGTATAAGGATAGCCATTTTTTAAAGTTTGGATCTACAACAGGTAGTTACATATTTTAAATTATAACTTCTAATGAGCATGTAGATAAGATATAATGTGCAAGGGGTAAATTAGTCTCATGCTGAGTCTTAGAAATCGAAATATAGAAGATTAATCATGGGGCTAAAGTGCTACATTGGACGACCCCACTCTCACCTCCTCCACCCCCCCCCCACCCTCCTCTTAAATCTTGGTTCTGGTGAGACTGACCTGTAACAAAGCCTAATGTATACTTTCAGCCCTTTTCTATAACGCATGTTTCGTCATAAAAACTAAAACTGCAGGGTAAATTCAAAAAATACATCTTAGAGAATAGGCAAGTCTACAAGTGTATTGATGTAGTTATGCACATACATCATAGATAAACTAAGAAAAATGTGAGTGGAGTCTACTTCATAACTCTGCAACATTTGGCTCTATTTGTACCTATATTAAGCAGAGTAATCTGATTCATGTGAAAGACAAGGTACTATATTGGCTGTTGTTGTAATAAACTTATGGTCAACCAAAAACTTCATTACATATTCGACTGCCTGCATGGCTTATGGCGTAATATACCCTCTGGGGAGAGGGGGGGGGGGGGGGGGGGGTTGGGTGGTGTCTTCCAGCTCGGTGCAGCAGAGTTTTCGCTTTCAATGTCAAACTAACAATGCATGCGATCGAGAATACTGTAATATTTTTGTAGAACGTTTTTCCCTTAAATACACTAAAGCGCCAAAGAAACTGGTATAGGCAAGGGTATTCAAATACAGAGATGTGTAAACAGGCAGAATATGGCGCTGCGGATGGCAACACCTATATAAGACAACAAGTGACTGGTACAGTTGTTAGATCGGCTACTGCTGATACAATAGCAGGTTATCAAGGTTTAGGTGAGTTTGAATATGGTGTTACAGTCAACGCACAAGCGATTGGACACAGCCTCATTGAGGTAGCGGTGAAGGGGAGATTTTCCTAAACGACCATTTCACCAGTGTACCGTGAATATTAGGAATCTGGTAAAACATCAAATCTTCGACATTGCTGCGGTCAGAAAAAGATCCTGCAAGAATGGGACCAACGATGACGGAAGAGAATCGTTCAACGTGACAGAAGTGCAGTCCTTCCGCAAATAGCTGTAAATTTCACTACTGGGCCATCAACATGTGTCAGCATGTGAACCATTCAACAAAACATCATCAATATAGGCTTTCAGAGCTGAAGGTCCACGCGTGTACCCTTGATGACGGCAAAAACAAAGGTTTACGCCTCGCTTGGGCCTATCAACGCCGACATTGGACTGTTGACAACTGGAAACATCTTGCCTGGTCGCAAATTCTCTTTTTCAATTGTATCAAGTGCATGGACATGTGTGGGTATGGAAACAACCTCATGAATCCATGGCCCCTGCATTTCAACAGGGAGCTGTTAAAACAGGTGGATGCTGCATAATGGTGTGGGGTATGTGCAATTGTAGTGATACAGGACCCCTGATATGTCCAGATACAACTCTGACAGGTGACACATACATAAACATCATGTCTGATCACATGCATAAATTTATGTCCATTGTGAATTCCGACGGACTTGGACAATCCCAGCAGGACAATGCGACACCACACGCGTCCAGAACTACTACAGAATGGCTCCAGGAATACTCTTCTCAGTTTGAACACTTCCACTGGCCACCAAACACCCCAGACATGAACATTATTGAGCATATCTGGAATGCCTTGCAACATGCTGTTCAGAAGAGATCTCCACCCCCATGTACTGTTACGGATTTATGGACAGCCCTGCAGGATTCATGATGTCAGTTCCCTCCAACACTACTTAAGACATTATTTGAGTCCATGCCACGTCGTGTTGCGGCACTTCTGTGTGCTCGCGGGGGCCCTACACAATATTAGGCTGGTGTACCAGTTTCTTTGGCTCTTCAGTGTAGTTGTTATACTTCTAAAGTTTTCTGTAGAAAAGGGTGTACTGAAACAAACGAAGTTGGTTCCCAAACTAAATTTTACCGACTTTATCTTTTACTTGTAAATGCTCTGCTAATGACCATCTAGAAATACAGTGTTTAAATGAAATCTACTGATTCTGTTGGGAGACGGTGTAGATAAAATGTTACTGCACTATGCTCAGGTCTTTGCAAGCAAAACAACCTTCAAAAACACCACTCGAAAAATTCAAGTCCTCTCTGCAAAAGCCTGAACTCACCACCCCCTTATGAACAGAAACAACTCCCTCCATCCTCCACCTACTGTCAAAGATATAATCCGTTTAATAGCATTAATCCTACAGAACATTCATCCTTTTGCAAGACCCCCACATCCTACAACAAATAACCCTCGCCATAGGCACCATCTCCCATCTCAATACCTACATCACAAACTCCCAAAATCAAGCCCATTTCATTTCCAATCGTCTCGAAACACTAGTCTAATGTACCCCTCAAAATCCTTGTTTTACTGAAAACAGGGCAGCAGAATACAACATCCTCTACCAAAATATGCGTTCCCTCCATTTTAATAAACATCTTCTTATCCATACCCTCCAACACATAAAATCCACGCCCTCCTCCTCCTCAACGAAACATCTCTCGATCCTGACCATTCCATCTGCATGTCTCCTTACATCTTACATTGCACTGATAATCCCTGTCCTATTGCCCATGGTGGAATAGCCATCACCCATCTCTGAAATATCTCTTCTACTCCCCAACCACTCCCCAGTGATCCAACTGAGCACCTCATCCTCACCATCTTTCTCCCAAAACTAACAGTAGCCCTTGCCAATATCTACATCCACCCTACCCATTGCATCCCCTAAGATTTCCTGACCAATGTAGACCAAACCTTTACCACATACACAGTCACAGCTGGCCTTAACCTTCAATCCCACACAACGTCGAACAATGGCGGTTGCGTCAGTTTAGCAACATCCTCAATGGTCATGATATCATTTTCCCTGTGCACACCCACTCTGACACAGATACCACCCCAATATCATTATTGTCTCTCCCAACCTCTTGAGGTGCACCACAGTAGAAGTCTGAGATCCAGCTCGGAGTGATCTCCTACCTGTCCTTCTTCATACCTCGTACAGTGTACCCAACCCAACTCGCACCACTCCTAATCATCAACCCCCACATATCCATGATTATTCCCATGCAGACTGGGATGCATACTGTGCCCACATTCATACCTTAATCGAAAGCCATGATTCCAACCTTCAGAATCATAGCGACATCCAAAGTAAGATTGACTTCCTACAACACACTGTCTTGGTGCCATTTCCAACCATATCTCACTCTGAACTCTGTACTACAACCATCCTCCTCTTCCTCCAAGTGCTCTTGCCCTGCTCCAAGAATACTGTTGCGGCTGTAGCAAATTCTTTAATACACATGGTCAAGACACGTTCACAGGTCACCGACAGCAAGGTGATACGCTTGCAGTTACTTACAAGCCAAACGGGTGCCTCCTTAAGCCATCCCATGGTCATCCCAGGAAAGGGTCCTAGGTGAACTACGAAGAATGCAGGACGAAGGTGTAATTGAGGCTGTAAGATCTGAGTATAATAGTCCACTACGCATAGTAGACAAAAAGGACAGTGGAATTCGACGGGTGTTGTCATTAAATAAGGTTTTTGTGGATATTATGAACCGTTTACTGCTTTACCATAAATTCAGCAAACGAGTTTTGTTCAGTTTTGAACAGCCACAACGAATGTAGAAAAAATGGAGTAAAACTGGATGACCAATAGATGTTGTTGTTGTTGTTGTTGTTGTTGTTGTCGTGGTCTTCAGTCCTGAGACTGGTTTGATGCAGCTCTCCACGCTACTCTATCCTGTGCAAGCTTCTTCATCTCCCAATCGTAAAATGCATTTTAGACAGGTACGTGCCGAGTAAAACTGTGAGGGATGGGAAAAACCCACCGTGGTACAACAACAAAGTTAGGAAACTACTGCGAAAGCAAAGAGAGCTCCACTCCAAGTTTAAACGCAGCCAAAACCTCTCAGACAAACAGAAGCTAAACGATGTGAAAGTCAGCGTAAGGAGGGCTATGCGTGAAGCGTTCAGTGAATTCGAAAGTAAAATTCTATGTACCGACTTGACAGAAAATCCTAGGAAGTTCTGGTCTTACGTTAAATCAGTAAGTGGCTCGAAACATCATATCCAGACACTACGGGATGATGATGGCATTGAAACAGAGGATGACACGCGTAAAGCTGAAATACTAAACACCTTTTTCCAAAGCTGTTTCACAGAGGAAGACCGCACTGCAGTTCCTTCTCTAAATCCTCGCACAAACGAAAAAATGTCTGACATCGAAATAAGTGTCCAAGGAATAGAAAAGCAACTGGAATCACTCAATAGAGGAAAGTCCACTGGACCTGACGGGATACCAATTCGATTCTACACAGAGTACGCGAAAGAACTTGCCCCCCTTCTAACAGCCGTGTACCGCAAATCTCTAGAGGAACGGAGGGTTCCAAAAGATTGGAAAAGAGCACAGATAGTCCCAGTCTTCAAGAAGGGTCGTCGAGCAGATGCGCAAAACTATAGACCTATATCTCTGACGTCGATCTGTTGTAGAATTTTAGAACATGTTTTTTGCTCGAGTATCATGTCGTTTTTGGAAACCCAGAATCTACTATGTAGGAATCAACATGGATTCCGGAAACAGCGATCGTGTGAGACCCAACTCGCTTTATTTGTTCATGAGACCCAGAAAATATTAGATACAGGCTCCCAGGTAGATGCTATTTTTCTTGACTTCCGGAAGGCGTTCGATACAGTTCCACACTGTCGCCTGATAAACAAAGTAAGAACCTACGGAATATCAGACCAGCTGTGTGGCTGGATTGAAGAGTTTTTAGCAAACAGAACACAGCATGTTGTTATCAATGGAGAGACGTCTACAGACGTTAAAGTAACCTCTGGCGTGCCACAGGGGAGTGTTATGGGACCATTGCTTTTCACAATATATATAAATGACGTAGTAGATAGTGTCGGAAGTTCCATGCGGCTTTTCGCCGATGATGCTGTAGTATACAGAGAAGTTGCAGCATTAGAAAATTGTAGCGAAATGCAGGAAGATCTGCAGCGGATAGGCACTTGGTGCAGGGAATGGCAACTGACCCTTAACATAGACAAATGTAATGTATTGCGAATACATAGAAAGAAGGATCCTTTATTGTATGATTATATGATAGCGGAACAAACACTGGTAGCAGTTACTTCTGTAAAATATCTGGGAGTATGCGTGCGGAACGATTTGAAGTGGAATGATCATATAAAATTAATTGTTGGTAAGGCGGGTACCAGGTTGAGATTCATTGGGAGAGTGCTTAGAAAATGTAGTCCATCAACAAAGGAGGTGGCTTACAAAACACTCGTTCGACCTATACTTGAGTATTGCTCATCAGTGTGGGATCCGTACCAGATCGGTCTGATGGAGGAGATAGAGAAGATCCAAAGAAGAGCGGCGCGTTTCGTCACAGGGTTATTTGGTAACCGTGATAGTGTTACGGAGATGTTTAATAAACTCAAGTGGCAGACTCTGCAAGAGAGGCGCTCTGCATCGCGGTGTAGCTTGCTCGCCAAGTTTCGAGAGGATGCGTTTCTGGATGAGGTATCGAATATATTGCTTCCCCCTACTTATACCTCCCGAGGAGATCACGAATGTAAAATTAGAGAGATTAGAGCGCGCAAGGAGGCTTTCAGACAGTCGTTCTTCCCGCGAACCATACGCGACTGGAACAGGAAAGGGAGGTAATGAAAAGTGGCACGTAAAGTGCCCTCCGCCACACACCGTTGGGTGGCTTGCGGAGTATAAATGTAGATGTAGATGTAGATGTACTCACTGCAACCTACATCCCTCTCAATCTGCTTAGTGTATTCAACTCATGGTCTCCCTCTACGATTTTTACCCTCCACGCTGACTAAATTTGTGATCCCTTGATGCCTCAGAACATGTCCTATCAACCGATCCCTTCTTCTAGTCAAGTTGTGCCACAAACTCCTCTTCTCCCCAATCCTATTCCGTACCTCCTCATTCGTTATGTGATCTACTCATCTAATCTTCAGCATTCTTCTGTAGCACCACATTTCGAAAGCTTCTATTCTCTTCTTGTCCAAACTATTTATCGTCCATGTTTCACTTCCATACATGGCTACACTCCATACATATACTTTCAGAAACGACTTCCTGACACTTAAATCTGTACTCGATGTTAACAAATTATTCTTCTTCAGAAACGCTTTCCTTGCCATTGCCAGTCTAGATTTTATATCCTCTCTACTTCGACCATCATCAGTTATTTTGCTCCCCAAATAGCAAAACTCCTTTACTGCTTTAAGTGTCTCATTTCCTAATCTAATTCCCTCAGCATCACCCGACTTAATTCGACTACATTCCATTATCCTCGTTTTGCTTTTGTTGATGTTCGTCTTATAACCTCCTTTCAAGACAATGTCCATTCCATTCAACTGCTCTTCCAAGTCCTTTGCTGTCTCTGACAGAATTACAATGTCATCGGCGAACCTCAAAGTTTTTATTTCTTCTCCATGGATTTTAATACCTACTCCGAATTTTTCTTTTGTTTCCTCTACTGCTTGCTCAATATACAGATTGAATAACATGGGGGAGAGGCTACAGCCCTGTCTCACTCCCTTCCCAACCACTGCTTCCCTTTCATGTCCCTCGACTCTTATAACTGTCATCTGGTTTCTGTACAAATTGTGAATAGCCTTTCTCTCCCTGTGTTTTACTCCTGCCACTATCAGAATTTGAAAGAGAGTATTCCAGTCAACATTGTCAAAAGCTTTCTCTGAGTCTACAAATGCTAGAAACGTAGGTTTGCCTTTTCGTAATCTAGCTTCTAAAATAAGTTGTAGGGTCAGTATTGCCTCACGTGTCCCCATATTTCTATGGAATCCAAACTGATCTTCCCCAAGGTTGGCTTCTACCAGCTTTTCCATTCGTCTGTAAAGAATTCGCGTTAGTATTTTGCAGCAGTGACTTATTAAACTGATAGTTCGGTAATTTTCACATCTGTCAACGCCTGCTATCTTTGGGATTGGAATTATTACATTCTTCTTGAAGTCTGAGGGTATTTCGCCTGTCTCATACCTTTTGTTCACCAGACGGTAGAGTTTTGTCAGGACTGGCTCTCCCAAGGCTGTCAGTAGTTCTAATGGAATGTTGTCTACTCCCGGGGCCTTGTTTCGACTCATGTCTTTCAGCGCTCTGTCAGATTCTTCACTCAGTATCATATCTCCCATTTCATCTTCACCTACATCCTCTTCCATTTCCATAATATTGTCCTCAATTACATCGCCCTTGTATAGACCCTCTATATACTCTTTCCACCTTTCTGCTTTCCCTTCTTTGGTTAGAACTGGGTTTTCATCTGAGTTCTTGATATTCATGCAAGTGGTTCTCTTTTCTCCAAAGGTCTGTTTAATTTTCCTGTAGGCAGTATCTATCTTACCCCTAGTGAGATAAGCCTCTATATCCATACATTTGTCCTCTAGCCATGCCTGCTTAGCCATTTTGAACTTCCAGTCGATCTTATTTTTCAGACGTTTGTATTCCTTTTTGCCTGCTTCATTTACTGCATTTTTATATTTTCTCCTTTCGTCAATGAAATTCAATTTTTCTTCTGTCACCCAAGGATTTCTATTAGCCCTCATCTCTTTACCTACTTGATCCTCTGCTGCCTTCACTACTTCATCCCTCAGAGCTATCCATTCTTCTTCTACTGTATTTCTTTCCCCTATTCTTGTCAATTGTTCCCTTATGCTCTCCCTGAAACTCTGTACAACCTCTGGTTTAGTCTGTTTATCCAGGTCCCATCTCCTTAAGTTCCCGCTTTTTTGCAGTTTCTTCAGTTTTAATCTACAGTTTATAACCAATAGATTGTGGTCAGAGTCCACATCTGCCCCTGGAAATGTCTTACAATTTAAAACCTGGTTCCTAAATCTCTGTCTTACCATTATATAATCTATATCAACCTTTTAGTATCTCCAGGGTTCTTCCATGCATACAACCTTCTTTGATGATTCTTGAAGCAAGTGTTAGCTATGATTAAGTTATGCTCTGCACAAAATTCTACCAGGCGGCTTCCTCTTTCATTTCTTACCCCCAATCCATATTCACCTACTGCGTTTCCTTCTCTCCCTTTTCCTACTACCGAATTCCAGTCACCTATGACTATTAAATTTTCGTCTCCCTTCACTATCTGAATAATTTCTTTTATTTCATCATACATTTCTTCAATTTCTTCGTCATCTGCAGAGCTAGTTGGCATATAGACTTGTACTACTGCCGTAGGCATGCGCTTTGTATCTATCTTGGCCACAACAATGCGTTCGATGTGCTGTTTGTAGTAGCTTACCCGCATTCCTATTGTTTTATTCATTATTAAACCTATTCCTGCATTACCCCTATTTGATTTTGTATTTATAACCCTGTATTCACCTGACCAAAAGTCTTGTTCCTCCTGCCATCGAACTTCACTAATTCCCACTATATCCAACTTTAACCTATCCATTTCCCTTTTTAAATTTTCTAACCTACCTGCCCGATTAAGGGATCTGACATTCCACACTCCGATCCGTAGAACGCCAGATTTCTTTCTCCTGATAACGATGTCCTCCTGAGTAGTCCCCGCCCGGAGATCCGAATGGGGGACTATTTTACCTCCGGAATATTTTACCCAAGAGGACGACATCGTCATTTATTCATACAGTTAAGCTGCATGCCCTCGGGAAAAATTACGGCCGTAGTTTCCCCTTGCTTTCAGCCATTCGCAGTACCATCACAGCAAGGCCGTTTTGGTTAGTGTTACAAGGCCAAATTAGTCAATCATCCAGACTGTTGCCCCTGCAACTACTGAAAAGGCTGCTGCCCCTCTTCAGGAACCACACGTTTGTCTGGCCTCCCAACAGATACCCCTCCATTGTGGTTGCTGTACGGCTATCTGTATCGCTCAGGCACGCAAGCCTCCCCACCAATGGCAAGGTCTATCGTTCATGGGGGGGGGTGCTAGACTCACGCCAACTAAAAACCATTATTGGGCCAGAGACAGATCACCCTGAAAGGCTTGAGGAGCTCCTTCAAAGATTTCACGGGGGTTTCGGAGTTTTCCTCACTTGATTTGTGATAGAGCTTTTGGCAGATAGAGCTCGATCCTGACTGCCGAAAATACGCGGCATTTATTGCCTTCGGAAGGTATTTTCAATTCAAAAGGCTCTCTTTTTGATTGAATATATCTTGAGCTGCATTTATCAGAGGTTTTAGCAAAATATTGACTGAGGAGTTAAAAGATTAAGTCCCATAGTGCTTAGAGCCATTTGAACCAGTTAAAAGAGAAGCTCATGTGTTATGTAGACAATATACTGATAGCAGAAAATACTTGGGATAGACATAACAAACTCTTAGGGGAAGTGTTAGGCAGTTTGAAAAGGTATGTGGGACTGCAAATATTGATAACTCTTGTTTTGGAAGCAGTAGGGTTAGCTTTCTAGGACATGTGATAACAGGAGAAGAGATTAGTCCTGACCCAGAGAGGATGTCAGCAATTGCAGAGTTTGCCACTTCTAAAACCAGAAAACAACTGAGAGGGTTTCTAGGGATAATAAATTTTTATAAAAAGTTTATCTATGTAAAAACATTAGCTAGTCCACAACTCTGGCAACTGACAGGAAAAGGAACACCCTGGGCGTGGGATGAGTGTGCACAACGAGAAATCAATAATTTGAAGGCGGCACTCTTCAATGCTCCTATTTTATCACAGGATTTTTGTATGGCCACTGACAGTGCGAAGACCAGTTTGGGAGTTATGTTGTTTCAGGAGTTTGAACAAGATGGCAAATTGGGACACAGAACAATCGCCTTTTGTAGCAGGATACTATCAAAAAGTATAAGGAATTAGTCTGTGACCGAACATGAGGCCCTTGCATTGGTATAGGGATTTAAAAAGTTTAGATACTGTCTGTTCGGTAGAAAAACAAAAGTCTATATGGACCATAGGGCCCTAGAATTTCTCCTCACCGCCAAACTTCCACATGGAAGGTTAGCAAGGTCTTCAAGAATACCAGTTTTCAACCGTCTATGTCCCTGGTCCGACAAACGAAATTCCTGGCGCCCTGTCCCACTCACCTATTCGTATAACAGAAGAGACAGCTGAAGCACTAGATCAAGAGCACTTTTCGTTGTTCTACCTCAAAGCGGTTGCATTTGAAAACTTTGTCAACGCAACGATGCGGAATATTCAAAATGAACAGGACAAAAACCCAGATTTAGTCAAAATAAAGAAAAAATTGAAGGATCGGATGCAGGCCCGCATAAGACAGCACTACCTGTTGAGAAAAGGGATTCTGTTTTATACGACAAACGTTAATGAATCGTTGTGGGTGGTGGGCATACCAAATGAGTTAATAAATAAGCTTATACGGTATATATACCTAAGTTACACACATTTCGGTCCATGAAAATCTTTTATGAAAATGAGGAGTGTCTGCTATTTTAAAAACATGGAGAAACGTATAAGGAAAGTAATAGCCATCTGTAAAAACTGCCAAAAGGCGAAATCCACAACTGTAGAGACCAGGCTGATGTATGCCAAATTATTCCTGAGAAACTAAGGCATATAGCAGTGATTCAATGGGACCATTACTCAACACACCGAGGGGCCATCAATATATATTGGTAGTACTGGAGCTGACATCCAAATTTGTGACGTTGACACCACTAAAAATGGCAACTGATGCAACTGTGAGTAGAGCCTTGTGCAGAGATTTCATAAGTGGGAACAGTGGATTGTATTATCTCAGACAATGGACCTCAATATAAATCTGAGGCACGGAAAAGAACACTAAGAAGGTATAAAATAAAGTCCATATTTATCAGTAGATTCCATCCAAGTTGGAGCCCTGCGGAAAGAATGATGAAAGATTTGGGTAATTTATTTTTCCACAAAGGACGTGCCGACAACATAAAGTCATGGTGTAGGAGGCTTTGCGCAATATTTGGGTCGCTGGAGAGAAGTGCAATGTGTGGCATGACCAAAAGGTGCACGTAAAGGAACTTGTAGTTGGACAAAAATTCTTAGTTAAGTCTTATAGGTTGTCCAATAAACAAATGAAGCTACGTCGAAAGTTCTTCAAGAGATACAACAGCCCTGTATGTATATGCACAGAAAGCTGAGCATACAATTTAAAAGATGTTTAAAGTTTAACATGTGCTGTCTGTCCATGAAGGAATAAAGTAAAAATGAGAAACGTATGTTGCTGCAAAAATTTTGTCAAGATCTGTGAATATGTAAATTTTTTACCCAATTGATGTTAAATGTATTAGCAGAGAACGACAGCAGTTAAAAAAAATTTTAGAACTGCTTCATGAAATGAGTGTCTATTTTCTATGTTTAGCAATTGGGTCACAAACGAGTGACTTGCTAGTAGTGGTTTGTAGTGACACGCAGGTGTGCCGTCTCCATTCAGAGAAACAAGAGTTCACTAGATGGCCTACTCCACATGGCTACGTGAGAGCGCACCGTTATTTGTATATGGAAACATTGTATTTTTGTACTGTTCAGAGAGACAGAATAATTGCGTACATGGTGGCCATTACTGCGGAATACTGTATGAGGGCACCAAAATATTGTTTGAGTGTTATAGCGACAGGAAATTGAAGTGCAACAAGAGGATATAGATATGTAAAAATTAATAAAGAAAAGTAAGAAATTGTAGGATGTGAGGTCCGCAAAGTATGTAAGTAAGAAATGCTATTTGTTCAAAGCACATGACAGCGTGAGTCATACATAGGGGCATGTCAGCTGTGTTGATGAGAAGTGATTTTATATAACATACTAAAATCTTTATATTTGCAGGTACCACTAGTAAAATAAAAAGTATCTATAGTAAACTAACAGGAAGAGTTAATGACATATAAAGGTAATGGCTGTAGCACCAGAAAAAGAACAGACAGTTAAGATATTACTAAGTAAAAACCTGAAAGAAGGTATGTGACTGTGTGATTAAGGAAAGTATCAGTAATTTTGTACTAAACTTGCTATGTATTTTTTGATTGTCCACAGGAATGAAGAAGAGGCCCGCCAAATCATTTGTTCAAGTATGTTTTGTGCAGACATGCACTTCATTGATGATATTAATTACAAAACCAAGATCCATGAGAGTGGACGATCTTGTGATACCCAACGACAGTGTAGTACTTTGAATAGGGGTTGTGCTTAGACTAGTATAAACATCCTACTGACCAGTACCTTAACGAGTAGCTTAAGAAATAATATTTGCAATTATTAACATTGGGATCTGGTGAGGATTATAATTCTACTGTTGTATGGATAACTAATGAACATGTATTTTTTTATAGTTACACAGGTGCGGACGGATAATTAATAATTAAATTACCTAGGTTGAGGAATATGTTCCTTTATAATTAATATTAAGTTTGTACATGAAATTTTGATCAGAATAATAAGAGTAAATAAGTGAGTGTCTTGGCTGATTGTACAACTAGAACAATAATAAATGTAAAGATAAATGACCTCACTAATGAAAGCATCTTAAAAATTCATATTTCATAACTGAAACATGTCAATGATTTTGTGTTATGTATTGTATAATATTTGTGTAAATCGGAAACTAATTGTATGTATTAGTGGGAACAGGTGTCAGAAAATGAAAATTTTTTGAGACACACTGGAAGCAACAACATTATGTGTGGATGGAACAGGAGGCTAACAGCACAGCTGCAAAGAATAGCGGATGCAAGGGACGCCGTCACGAAGACAAAGCCATGTCGCTGATGTGGGGAAGCAGCTGGGCTATTCAAATGCGGCTAATGAAGACCTCACGCAGCAATAACAGAGTAGGTAGCAAACAGCCATCCGCAATATCGGGTCAAGATGGGTGTTTTGAAATGGCCCACTAATGACTTGTCTCCACTGTTGTACTACATTATGGAGACAAGTTAAACAAATTGCATACATAAGACAGTCAGTTAAGCCTACAGCGCAATTGGTAATAGCTGTATGGAACTGTGAACTCTATTTGCTTTTTCTTCTGCTGTTCTCTGCCAGACAGAGACTGATAAACATCATAATCTGTAGCAGTCAGTCACCTGGCACTGACTCCTGAGGAATCTGAGTCACACACAACAACTCAAGTTCCATGTATAATGAACTAAACAGGTAACCTACCTGTCCAGAATTATCGATATCCTTATCCAAAATGTAATATTTATATCAAGAGAAAGAAGAGACATGAAGAACAGAAGAGTAAGAATTCAAACACAGTAAAAAGAAGAAACATGAAAAACTGAAGACTAGGTACCACAACACTTCTCTTAGTTAATGCAGAAGAATTTTAGGTGACCTACAAATATCCTACCTGACTATACATCCCTCATACAGTGTGCAAATTCTTCGAAAACTGGACTGTATCTAAACATACACCAACTTACCTTGCTGTATATTCTGAGGATCCTTCCATATCATCAACTCTGCGAGAGACTTGTAACCTGATGGGATCAACAATGGGCTTCGGGTCCGAAGACCGATTTGCAAAGCCACCAAGACCGATCTCAATCAATCTTCACTTCCTAATCTTCACAAAAACTGTAGCTTCCATCCCCATACACAAATTAAGATGAAACCATGTTATGAAATCCGTATCAGTGTGTGATTCTCGACAAAAAAAGGTGTATAATTTAATGAACACTGAACTGTTACATCCACAAACTAACAGTTTCCGATATTTATCATTTTTGTAAAAACCTTTTACTTATTTTTCAGGGTAGTTTTAAGAAAATACTTGTGTATTTACTCATGAAAAAGTATTTTATGTCATTCTCTTAGATAATAATGCTATGTCCTTCACTGTTTTTAAATGTTTGTGCATTTCCAGAATTTTATTTGCGTTTTTATTTATGTAAAATTATTGTTTGTCATTTTCTTTGATAAAGATGCTATGGATTTAATGTTTTAATGTACTACATTTGTATACACTGTGAACAAGAACATTAGTTAAAATTAGTAGTTGATCTGAACTGTTATTATAAATATTAGTTTTCACAGTAAATGTAAATGCAGTTAGTCAAATAACACTTTGTAATGTCAAGAAAATTATGATGACATTATTTGTTTGGTAGACGAGCCAAGTGAAAAAATAGATGAACTCCATTCAGAAATAAACAAAGCTCATAAGAACATAAAATTCACACTTGAAAAAGAAAAAGAAAATCAAATAAATTTTCTTGACATTACAATTAAAAAAGAAAATGGAAAACATACATTTAACATCTTTAGAAAACCAACAACCACGGACACAATAATACATTCCACATCCAACCACCCCCAAAGCCAGAAATTTGCAGCACTAAGACACATGTTACATAGATTAAACAGAATCCCACTCAGTAAGAGAAACTATGAACAAGAAATGAACACAATCATACAAATAGCTAGGAACAACGGGCATGACACACATGTCGTACACAGGCTCAATCAAAAAATAAAAACACAAATAAAAAACAAACACAACATTTCCACAATACAAAAGAACTCACAAGCTGAAAACTTACAAACACACTCAACAAACACACACAATGACAACACCACACAGAAAAGAACCAGATGGTACACCATGACCTACACACATAAACTAACACACAGAGTTGCAAACATCCTAAAGAGACAGGGCTTCAAAATAGCATATAAGCCTGGGAAAACCCTTCAATCACACCTAAGCCAGCCAGCTACCAAGAGGGACAAATTCCAACAATCAGGAATATATAAACTTGAATGTCAAAGTTGTGATGCAGTATACATAGGCATGACATGCAGGAATTTTGAAACAAGATACAAAGAACATATCAGATGTTGGAAGTAAGAAATAAACCATTCCACATTTGCAGAGCATTTAAAACACTACAACCATCATCCTACAAACATGGAACAAGAAATGAAAATAATGAGAATAAGCAACCATGACAAACATCTTATACAAATGCAAGAAAACTTCCACATCCAGAAAGCCATAGCAGAAAACAAACATGTGATAAATGAACAAACACACATCAGCACAGGCTCCTTACTACACTTAATAAAGGAAATGATAACATAAAAAAAGTATATAACACACACACACACACACACACACACACACACACACACACACACACACACACACACACACACACACACACACCACAGATACTTCGATAGTTACACTCATAAGTTTGGCAGTAATATTCGATCTTTGGCAAAAACATTTGACAGTCGGCAACAGAAACCAAAAAAGCGTTCAGTGCATAGTGCTGTGGAATGCAGAAAAACAGCAAATTGGCACTCATAGGAAGAAGAACAAGACCAAAAATGCAACAGGAGCGTAATATGTAAGAAACTGTCTACGCAAGCTGTAAGTACAGTTCAAAACTTACTACTTAATAGGAAATACCAACCACCAGAACTGTTTGTAACCTATAGGCACAGTGACAAAAATGTAAATAAAATAGCTAACATATGTACATATTACAGGCCACTGATGATGCCTTGCAGAAAATAAAGGCGAAACGCGTATGGCACTAAAATTGTGTTTTATTCAGTTGCTGTCAGACGGTCCATAAGTGAAAATCATCAACCTCTAGAATGATTGACATAGCTGCTTGTTTTGCGCATTAATGGCTAAATGATGCACATGTAATTTCTAGAATGAAATTTTCACTCTACATCGGAGTGTGCGCTGATATGAAGCTTCCTGACAGATTAAAACTGTGTGCCGGACCGAGACTCGAACTCAGGACCTTTTCCTTTCGTGAGCAAGTGCTCTACCATCTGAGCCATCCAAGCATGACCCACGCCCCGTCCTTACAGCTTTAATTCCGCAAATACCTCTTCTCCTACCTTCCAAACTTCACAGAAGCTCTCCTGCACTGCTGGAAGAAAGGATATTGCGGAGACATGGCTTAGCCACAGCCTAGGGGATATTTCTAGAATGAAATTTTCTCTCTACAGCTGAGTGTGCGCTTCTGTGAAGTTTGGAAGGTAGGAGACGAGGTACTGGCGGAATTAAAGCTGTGAGGACAGGGCGTGAGTCGTGCTTGGGTAGCTCAGGTGGTAGAGCACTTGCCCACGAAAGGCAAAGATCCCGAGTTCGAGTCTCGGTCCGGCACACAGTTTTAATCGGCTAGGAAGTTTCACATGTAATTTATTGGACAACCACTTTGAAAAGATAGGGATATTTTACGTTAATATTTCTTGCTTCAATCTATCTCTTAAGGATGGATGAATGACAGAGAGCATGGCCCTTAAGTCTAAAGAAAGATGGGAACTGCCATCTTTGAAAGAGCAAAAAAATGTGTGATGTTAGTTAAATTTCGTTTGATAACATGGGTTACTTTGTGTGTTATTGTATATTGTTATGTCACAAAAAAAGTTCCAAACATAAGGAGCAGACAGATTAAAATAAACATGTAGTAAATAAATTTATGCCAGTAAGACCATTAATGAATGCAGAATGACTGTAGAAGAATATATCACGATTCAATTGTTCCTCTGCCCTCATATTCTTATTAGTTCACTTGTACAGACAATTGATGGTTATATTATTTTGTACTGCATGAGACAATACTATAAGAATTACCCCATCCTAGTACAAAATAGTTCATTAGGTGGGGGTATTGTAAGGTGGCTATAATTTCGCACCTCTCAAGCACTCATCTACATAGTTTGCCGTGATTCACAACTGGAATTATGTATCGTTTTATAGGCTGTACATCGTATATATGAATATTTAAAGAAGACTGACATTTTCATGTACACCTTGTAAATAATTGTTAATGCTTATTGCATGAAAGGTGACAGAGCGTCTTTATTATCAAAATGGCATAATGATTGATTGCCTATACCAGTAGAGGTCGGAACGCCAATGAATATGAAACAGCAGGCGTAACTGAAGCCTTGGGTGGAAAAGCCTGGGTGTTGGTCCTGATTCACACAAGTGCCAAGACGGACGGTCTGGGCACCTGAGCGTGGAAGCACAATATAGCGGCGGCCGGCCGGTGTTGTAGTGGGGCCAGAAGGATAACCGGATAATACTTTGGAAACTCTGAAAATCGTGGATGCAGCATAGAGGAACGAGGAAGCGTTACCTCAGAAATCAAGCAGGCTTGGTTATTTCCTAAGGATTTTTACTCTGAGAAGCGTACCATTGTGTAAGTATAGGTGTTTCGTCGCAAACTGTCCGCGCTGGACGACAAATGACTAATATATGGTTGGTCATCGTTCAGAAGAAACTGTAGAGATGGAGAATAACTGTGGTTTCGAGAATATGATTCGCCCTCTGCAGTTATGAGGGAGGAGAACCGAGTTTTGCTGGGAAGCCAGCGGTGGAGAGGCGAGGTCTTCCGTTTTGAGTGCTTATGTTGGATGGTCACTCAGTATCAGCTTTTGATGGTACAGACGGACTTGCTGTCTTCGTTCTCAGGAGATTTTATAGTTAGAACGGTTAGGTACTAAACTGCTGCGAACTTATACGATTCTGGACTTCGCCTCTGGGTTGGGAGTCGTCATTGAGTATGCAGTGTTCAGTGATTGAGAGCACTTCTTCTGCCTATACCCATGTTGAGACGTTGTCTGCACTCCGTCCTTGTGGCTGAGAGTTCGCGTTTCTTGTCTGTAGAACACAGAGAGGAGGAAACAGTATTAGATTATACTAGTCAGATGACCGTCTTGCGCCATCCTAGTCTTTGAATGACCTTTTTTTTATATTTTGTGGCTGTAGTTCTTCTGTCATTGGAGATGTGTACGAGAACCATCACTTCGACGCACTGAATGCAGTACATACAGTGATATTGCTAATTGCTTCTGCTTATTAGGCCTATAAAGCTAAACAGCTATGATTACGTAAATTTTATTTCCACTGAGGTTGCACACCACTGTAGATTATCTTTGAAAGTAGTGTCTTCTAGTGTTTGGTACGTAGATGATGTCAGTCGTCTCACGTGATTTATATTAGATCATGTGGGCATAAAAGGGGCAGATTTGGGCTACTGATCAATTGTATTAGTTAAGATATTCATTTGTATCTCTGTATGTCCACTGGACATTGATATATAAATATTTGTAATATAAAGGGGTGTTAATCTACAATAAATGTATGAGCGGAAAGAGCATTTATCATTTTGTAGTTAATAGTTCCCTTAATCATTCATTTATATTTATGGTGTAATTTATCTGTTAAAGTGCAAGAAGGAGGAGATAATCACCATTAAGAGATCCTAAGATCTACTTCAGGGGGTAGTCAAACAGGACCAAATCTTCATTTTCACTTTCAGTATTTCCGTTGTGCATATTCATTTTACACCCACTTGGAATAGCATCTTGTAATACATCCAAACAAATGCTAGGAAAGAACAATTTCCAGACAGATTAAATAAGTGACTTTTTTATATCCAGTCGGTGAGAGAGTAGTACCAAATGTCATTAGAGGACTTAAATCAGAACTCTCAGCTGCCATTGACAACATCCCTGATGATACTTTACAGAAATCCTCAGCAGTAAACAAAACCCTCTGCAGATGATTGTAATTCCTCACTGGTTACTGAGAATTTTTCTGAAAAGTTGAAAATAGCAAAAGTGAGGCCTCTATTTAAAAAGGGTCAAAGAGCAGAAGTAAAACATTACATACCAGTCTCTCTACTCTCTCTCTCTCTCTCTCTCTCTCTCTCTCTCTCTCTCTCCCAATGGTCTTGATGTCTGGAGAGTTCCATCAAATGGGGCAGACAGAGCTCTCTACTGTCTGGCTTTTCTAAAATATTTAATAAGGTTCTGATCATTTTATAGAAGAAATTAACCTCTTCTTAAAATCACACCACAGCTTCCATAAATGTAGGTCCACAGAAATTGCGATCTTTGATTTCGTAAATGAGGCCCTGACCTCAGTAGACTGTAAACAACACTTACCTGAAATATTTTTGACCTCACCAAAGGTTTTGATGTTATAGACCATAAACTACTACCCTCCAAATTGGAACAATTATGTGTCAGGGGACTGAGACACAAATTGATACAATTCTGAACAACAGACAACAAATAATGGACTTAAATATCAAGAAGAAAACAATATACATTAATATCAGTCAGGGCAACAGAATATTGAATATGTTGCACCCCATGGTTCCATTCTAGATCCAATCTTGTTACTGCTGTTTATAAACGACATAGAGCCAGAAACCACTTCCCAGATATGTATAAAATTTGCAGATGACAAAAACATTCTGATAAAAGAGGAGACTGTAGAGGAGCTAGAGAATGAAATCAAAGTATGTATGTTACACATACATGATTAGCATGTTTAGTTCTCCATAAATAATATTATCATAAATGCAGAAAAGACAACATTTTCATGTGACAAAAAGCATACACCCCACAAGCCCAATCATGATTGTTGTTGTTGTGGTCTTCAGTCCTGAGACTGGTTTGATGCAGCTCTCCATGCTACTCTATCCTGTGCAAGCTTTTTCATCTCCCAGTACCTACTGCAACCTACATCCTTCTGAATCTGCTTAGTGTATTCATCTCTTGGTCTCCCTCTACGATTTTTACCCTCCACGCTGCCCTCCAATACTAAATTGGGATCCCTTGATGCCTCAGAACATGTCCTACCAACCGATCCCTTCTTCTGGTCAAGTTGTGCCACAAACTTCTCTTCTCTCCAATCCTATTCAATACTTCCCCATTAGTTATGTGATCTACCCATCTAATCTTCAGCATTCTTCTGTAGCACCACATTTCAAAAGCTTCTATTCTCTTCTTGTCCAAACTATTTATCGTCCATGTTTCACTTCCATACATGGCTACACTCCATACGAATACTTTCAGAAATGACTTCCTGACACTTAAATCTATACTGGATGTTAACAAATTTCTCTTCTTCAGAAACGCTTTCCTTGCCATTGCCAGCCTACATTTTATATCCTCTCTACTTCGACCATCATCAGTTATTTTGCTCCCCAAATAGCAAAACTCCTTTACTACTTTAAGTGCCTCATTTCCTAATCTAATTCCCTCAGCATCACCCGAATTAATTAGACTACATTCCATTATCCTTGTTTTGCTTTTGTTGATGTTCATCTTATATCCTCCTTTCAAGACACTGTCCATTCCATTCAACTGCTCTTCCAAGTCCTTTGCTGTCTCTGACAGAATTACAATGTCATCGGCGAACCTCAAAGTTTTTATTTCTTCTCCATGAATTTTAATACCTACTCCGAATTTTTCTTTTGTTTCCTTTACTGCTTGCTCAATATACAGATTGAACAACATCGGGGAGAGGCTACAACCCTGTCTTACTCCCTTCCCAACCACTGCTTCCCTTTTATGTCCCTCGACTCTTATAATTGCCGTCTGGTTTCTGTACAAATTGTAAATAGCCTTTCGCTCCCTGTATTTTACCCCTGCCACCTTTATAATTTGAAAGAGAGTATTCCAGTCAACATTGTCAAAAGCTTTCTCTAAGTCTACAAATGCTAGAAACGTAGGTTTGCCTTTCCTTAATCTTTCTTCTAAGATAAGTCGTAAGGTCAGTATTGCCTCACGTGTTCCAGTGTTTCTACGGAATCCAAACTGATCTTCCCCGAGGTTGGCTTCTACTAGTTTTTCCATTCGTCTGTAAAGAATTCGTGTTAGTATTTTGCAGCTGTGACTTATTAAGCTGATAGTTCGGTAATTTTCACATCTGTCAACACCTGCTTTCTTTGGGATTGGAATTATTATATTCTTCTTGAAGTCTGAGGGTATTTCGCCTGTTTCATACATCTTGCTCACCAGATGGTAGAGTTTTGTCAGGACTGGCTCTCCCACGGCCGTCAGTAGTTCCAATGGAATATTGTCTACTCCGGGGGCCTTCTTTCGACTCAGGTCTTTCAGTGCTCTGTCAAACTCTTCACGCAGTATCATATCTCCCATTTCATCTTCATCTACATCCTCTTCTATTTCCATAATATTGTCCTCAAGTACATCGCCCTTGTATAGACCCTCTATATACTCCTTCCACCTTTCTGCTTTCCCTTCTTTGCTTAGAACTGGGTTTCCATCTGAGCTCTTGATATTCATACAAGTCGTTCTCTTATCTCCAAAGGTCTCTTTAATTTTCCTGTAGGCGGTATCTATCTTACCCCTAGTGAGATAGGCCTCTACATCCTTACATTTGTCCTCTAGCCATCCCTGCTTAGCCATTTTGCACTTCCTGTCGATCTCATTTTTGAGACGTTTGTATTCCTTTTTGCCTGCTTCATTTACTGCATTTTTATATTTTCTCCTTTCATCAATTAAATTCAATATTTCTTCTGTCACCCAAGGATTTCTACTAGCCCTCGTCTTTTTACCTACTTGATCCTCTGCTGCCTTCACTACTTCATCCCTCAAAGCTACCCATTCTTCTTCTACTGTATTTCTTTCCCCCATTGCTGTCAATTGCTCCCTTATGCTCTCCCTGAATCTCTGTACAACCTCTGGTTCTTTTAGTTTATCCATGTCCCATCTCCTTAAATTCCCACCTTTTTGCAGTTTCTTCAGTTTTAATCTACAGGTCATAACCAATAGATTGTGGTCAGAGTCCACATCTGCCCCTGGAAATGTCTTACAATTTAAAACCTGGTTCCTAAATCTCTGTCTTACCATTATATAATCTATCTGATACCTTTTAGTATCTCCAGGGTTCTTCCATGTATACAACCTTCTTTCATGATTCTTAAACCAAGTGTTAGTTATGATTATGTTGTGCTCTGTGCAAAATTCGACCAGGCGGCTTCCTCTTTCATTTCTGTCCCCCAATCCATATTCACCTACTATGTTTCCTTCTCTCCCTTTTCCTACACTCGAATTCCAGTCACCCATGACTATTAAATTTTCGTCTCCCTTCACAATCTGAATAATTTCTTTTATTTCGTCATACATTTCTTCAATTTCTTTGTCATCTGCAGAGCTAGTTGGCATATAAACTTGTACTACTGTAGTAGGCATGGGCTTCGTATCTATCTTGGCCACAATAATGCGTTCACTATGCTGTTTGTAGTAGCTTACCCGCATTCCTATTTTCCTATTCATTATTAAACCTACTCCTGCATTACCCCTATTTGATTTTGTGTTTATAACCCTATAGTCACCTGACCAGAAGTCTTGTTCCTCCTGCCACCGAACTTCACTAATTCCCACTATATCTAACTTCAACCTATCCATTTCCCTTTTTAAATTTTCTAACCTACCTGCCCGATTAAGGGATCTGACATTCCACGCTCCGATCCGTAGAACGCCAGTTTTCTTTCTCCTGATAACGACATCCTCTTGAGTAGTCCCCGCCCGGAGATCCGAATGGGGGACTATTTTACCTCCGGAATATTTTACCCAAGAGGACGCCATCATCATGTAATCATACAGTAAAGCTGCATGCCCTCGGGAAAAATTACGGCTGTAGTTTCCCCTTGCTTTCAGCCGTTCGCAGTACCAGCACAGCAAGGCCGTTTTGGTGTTATCTGGCAAAGAATTACAAACTGTAAACAGCACCAAATTTCTTGGAATATGGATTCAGGGAAACCTAAAGTGGGACAAACATCTAAGCTTCATCAATAAGAAATTATGTGACACCTGCTGTTACATATTACACACAGGTGGAATCGCTGTTGAGAAATATCATAATGTTTTGGGGCAACTCACCTGTCATCAGAAGTTGCTTTACTGTCCAAAAAGGAATTTAAGGACCATAGGAAATGTAACTACTAGAAGCTCATGCAGGCCACTGTTAAAGAACCTAGAAATTCTTCCACTGGTATCTTGCTTATACATTCTGGAAGTTTCATGTTCCATTAAGAAAATAGCAGACACTGGAGACCAACTATTGTAAAAAAAATGAAACATTTCATTAGTACAATATATGACAAAAATGTATCAGCTTAGTGAATATGCAAAAACTTAGACAGGATGGGCCTCTATTAGCAGGGAAAATAATGTCCAGCAAGTTACTGCACCACTTTAAGACGCAAAAAATTTACAGAATTTTAAAATAGCTCTAAAATGTATCTTTTAAATAAACTATATTATAATGTTGATGAATACATACAATCTTGAACTATGTGCAAGCTAGTGAAGCTAGCTGCTTCCAAAATCTGAATGAGATACTTTAGAATACTTCTGTCAGTAAACTAATGAGCTTTAGTGTATGTCATATAATCTTTAAATATTTTCCTATCTTTAAATTTGTGTATTTTGATCAAATGCAAAAGCTGTAAACCATAGGCATGAAGATGGCACAAAACTGTAAATGTTATTATGCTTTTTTAATGATTATAAATAATTGTAAACCATGATCAACATAGTTTTGTAAAAATTTGTAAAAATCCTCCTGCTCTTTAACTAGGAAACTGTGATAATTTATTGAGAAGAGCACAAAGACATAATCTGTATGTATACATTTGCTTACAGTTTTATGCATTTAAACTTATTTATATTGTAGTAGATACACAATTCATAACCATCTCATTAATTCATGTTGTCTCATCTCATCACTGTACAAAAATTGACATGTCCAATATCAGTTTGTAACTATATACAAAAACGATTAAACTGGTCAAGAAAACAATCAATCAATCAACTTACAAAACACTGTTACTCTCTCATTCAAGACACATGACAGGTAAAAACCAGTATGTTTTACATCAGAACTGCGACTATTCTGGATGTCAGTGACATCTTTAGTACTACCATAAGTTTTTTTGTATTTTATAACGTAATTTCTGAACAGTATATGCAGATGGTACTTCAAAGCTATATGATTCCTTACCTGATTCTAAAGTATTGTGTAAATCTACATCACTCATGCAGCCACTGGAAACGTATCTCCTATTGTTTTTAAGCTGATTGCAAACTTTATTTGTATATGACTCCACCAGTCTAATTTCTGCTGAACACAAAATTTTGATGAACGCTCCCAAATAGACTAGCTTTTCAAGTTTAGAGTACTGTCTCTAAAACAAACATCCCACATGCAACAGGTTTCAAAACCCTTTTAGAACAGTCAGTTAAAAAACTGGTTACTTTTGACAGCTCACTTGCCACATGTTCAACATCGTCAGTTTCACTAAAAACATCTTTTTCTACATAATCACTGAATGAAATAATTTCATTGTCATTAATTACATCAGATACAATGTCATCTTCAGAAGTCATCATAACACTCTGCTCGATGTCTAAAGCTGAATCTGTTTGGTCACTTGTTTGTTTCATTCTTGCCTCAACAGTACTTGTTAGTTCACGAATTTCTGATATTTTTCACTCAGCTGATGTTTGTTGCTTCAAACAACAGTGTGCAGTTCAATGCACAATTATTTCTGTTCTTGTAACCTGCTATATGATCCTGTTTTTATTACATTCACCTAATTTACTACAGAAATCGTATTTTACGTCATTATACATTCTGTCTATTTTATCATTCAGTTCTTTACTTATTTCATCACTTTTTTTACCGAAATGTTCCATATGTATTTCTAGCCCAAAACTGTTTTACCTACTGTTCTATCTTAAATCTGTATTCATTTTTGACATTATAGAATATGCTAATAGTTCGAAGCGTCATGATAAAAATTTCGTCACACACAATGTTTTTGTACATCAACCGCAACAAAAGGAAAATAAAAGTTTTTATACTCATTTATTTCAGTGTCTCAGCCCCATTCCGCTAATTCAGATATTCGTTTTAATTTTGTAAAACAGTTGTCAGCATACTTTGTGCCACTTCAGATCATTTCTTCAATTTTGAGTTTGTAATTAATCTTGTAGATGCTCAATTTTTTCCAAAATATCATTATTAAATTTTACATAAAGGTGCTGCAAAATTTAGTATCTACATCTACACCCATACTCCGCAGGCCACCTGACGGTGAATTGGCAGATGGTACTTTGAGTATCTCTATTGGTTCTCCCTTCTATGTATTAGGTTGTTAACAATTACTTACAACACCAGCTCAACTGCATCATTTGTGACATTGCGCATTAGAAAACTATCATAGTTATAAACATCATAATCATTGCCAATAATGAAATTTGAAAAACAATAGGTGATTCAACTAGAGCAACTGTCAGTGAGAAATAGAAGTTCTAATGGCAAATGTACAAATAAAATATCAATGACAATTTTCTGAACTTGGGTAGTGTAACTCAATCACTCGTCTGGATATGTGTTTGTTGCAATGATTAACCTAACACTTTTTTAGATTAACCTTCATTTATTACACTGATAGAAACACATTACTATACACATTTCTGGCAACAACTAACACAAACTCCATGTTGACTTAACACAAACTAAAATCAGACTAAATTAGGCGGAACTGTCAAAAACTATAAATATGATAGGTTTTTACTGTAAATATGTTACAAGTTTCATAAAAGTATAATTTAGACAGAAAAACATTATATATAGAAAATTATAGATGTGTATTTCATTAGTACAGAAAAAGTCAATTTACATTTTCATTCCTTTGTGAACCGTATTAGTAACATCCTCTCTGAATCTTTGATAAAAGTTGAACAAGTTATTCCAGTCAAAACTTTTGTACATATGGTGTGAATATTTTTAAGTTCGTTAAAAACATCATGTCTTCTATAACCACATATAATTCGTAATTTTGAGTAAAATAATAATATTATGACATTAAATAGGGCGTTCTTTAAGTCTAGTTATGTTTGCAACATGGTACAGCATCGAAATCATAGATGTCAAGAAGTTAATCGTAATTACAAAAGATTGTCATTTGTCCCACCTGTGTATCAGGTTCCTAATTAAAAATAGGGCATCATATTCTAGACTAATCTGTACCACTGTGTAAAAACCCGAACACATATGCATGAAACTGTTGCATAAGTTTCTGTGAGAGTCTTCATGTTACAGACTGTCATGGGAAACAAAAACCAAAATTCAGGATCTGTCAAAGATTCACTACTATAGAAAAATTAACAAATTACTAAAATAACTAAGTGCTCTTATACACAAAATACACTAACAAGTTAATAGATATTTGTAATGCATGCTTTCTTAATGAACAAGGAAAATGTGTTAATTAGTTTCTTATAATTAGAATGTCTGCCATATTTTGTTTTAAATTAACGTTTCTAATGAGTATCACTGTACTTTCCAGTTTCTATTAATGGAGTCTTCCTCTGTACTTTTAAATGCTTAAAGGCTTGTAAAGGTTTGCTTGTTTTATGGTATCCCGTACTCCTGTTCTATCATTTACACTGATTGACATCAATGCAAGATAAACAGACCATAGCATATGTGTTTGATTGCATATTTGCTAATCATGTTTATTCAAATATATGTTTCCGCTTTTTCGTTAGCCAGAGGGTGAACATGCTTATCCCACTGAAGTGTATCTTATACTTTTATTCCCAGCATATTACATAGTTTTTTTATGGCAATGCACAACTAAATTTTAAAATCTGTCTGTCTTGTGAGGCTAAAATCTATTACTGCTTTTTTCTTGGTGCTGAGACTGAGACGACTTTCATTGAAGCTCTGAACTGTTTCATTTGTGATATGATTGCATAATATTTCTCACTGGTCATAATCTTCATGCTTGCACACAATAGATATATTATCAGTGTACAGAGTTATCTTTGAATTTCGGAAGCAGTATGTTATGTCACTTGCACAATGCAAGAAAAGTTGGGGTTCTGGTACCAAGCCCTTGTGAACCCTGTATTTCATATTGGCAATGCTAGATCTCTGTGTGCCACTCATCATTCGTAGCAGTATAGTTAGATAAGATTTTTTGGGTCATGAACTATCATCTGATGCCTATGTCCCATAATTTCTCTAGTAGTATTGTTATGGAGATACAATCAAATGTCCCTTAAAGGTCAAGAAATATGATTGTAATGTATTCATTGTTCTTGATAGCAAATATTATCCTATCAATAAACTGTGTGTTTTTAATGAAATCATTCTGATTTTCAAAGATTAGATTAAGTTTGTATCGACATATGTCAGGAAAGACAGAATTTAGTCTAAAGTTTTCTATGTCCTGAGTGTCACTTTTCTTGAAGGTAGGAGTTACCTGGGTTCTTTTCAATGGGTCAGTAAAACTTCCGAATGTTACAACAATATTAACGGAAGTGGAAAGGGATCCAGCTATATTGTCAGTGGAAGATTTGAATATGATAATACAGCGCATCGTATCTCATAGACTTAGAATTTCATAATGCCTTTACTACCCTTTCTGTTTCAGTCCTGTCTGTTGGGGTGAGTTACATGCTGTATGTACAATCTCTACTTGTAAAGTTATATTTGTGGTTACTGAACATATAGTTGATAGATTTACCAACAAAAGAGAAATAATCATTAAAGATATTTGCAATATTCTGTTGGCATTCTAATATACTACAACTGTGGTTCATTATGAGGTCATTAATGAAATTATCCTTCTAACTCAGAAGCTATTCCAAATGCATGCAGTAGCATTGTTTCCATTATATAATGTGTGAACTACATGTTTGCTTCTTGTGAGTACTAGTAAGTCCTTATAATATTCCTCAAGTCTACTAAATGGTCCTTTCAGCTTAAGATTTTCACAGTTTTCTAACATTTTATATTGGAATAGTGTTAAAATTTCCCTTTCTTGTACAAATTTCCCATATATCCAAGTACTTTCCTACATATTTTGATTATTTTTCACTGTTTTGATTTTTACTGGGCCTATGATGTTAAAATAGTAGAAGAACTCGCTAGCAAAATTTTCAAAAGTGTAACAGTTTGTTTCCATCCATGCTGCATTTCCTAAAATGTGGCTGAGGTTTTTCGTATTCCCATTATGTATTTTTCTGTTTGTTATGTATCTTTATTATATGTCTTTTCATTTTACTTGATAGAGGGTTTATATTAGACAGAAATTAAAAATTCCACAGCATGATGCTCAGAGATAGCAAGTTTGAGGACAGCTGTCTTATAAGTAAACTTCTCTGTGTGAGTGAGAATATTCTAGTGTCACCTTTCTCTCTAGAGAGTTCCTTAGTAAATTTAAATGGAATTCATGTAATCAGAAACGCAACCTTTTTGTGACGGAATTATTGGACAGTGTGTCAATATTGATGTCATCAGCTATTATTAATTTCATCCAGTCATTTTTCCCATAATATTTACTGTCTATCTCTTCAAGCAGTTGATAGAGATCAGCTAGAAACATATGTCTGTATGTAGCCACAGTTATAATATGTTGCTTTTCCATGCATACACAGTGCAAAAAAAAGTATCACTTTTTTGAAACCCTGTAATTGTCCCCCACTGCGATGCAAAGGTTTGAAATTTGGCTCGAAGGTGTCTAAAACCTTCTTCTGTAATGGTGCAATAGCGTGGCCAATTGCGTGACGTCACCCTGTGGCTCGGTGATGCTTCAAACAGCAAGGAGTTGACATAAGCGGAAAAAAGACCACAACTCAGAAGTTTATCTGGAGTATAAGATGAATTAATTATGTCACATTGCCATCAAATTTCACCACAAATCTGCCTAACGCCATCGTGGACGTGCTACATGACAGGAAGGTCGCCACATACCCATCTTACCCAGATTTAACCCCTTCTGTTGCATCTCTGCATTAAACGTCAGAACCGTGACATGCAGCGTTGAAAACGTGCAGCCTCCTTATGGGTGGCCGACAAAAACATTTCAGACACACCACCTCTCAAGATTGACACGAAAAGCTCTCAGGATGTGACATAAAGGGCATCAATGAAACTACCCTTGTCCTTGGGCTGTTAATTCCCACACATTTCGCTGTCAAAAACGACAGCTCGCAGTGCAAGTATCTATAGGACGACATTCTTGACAACCTTCCACTCAGCTTTACACCACATATACGATTCAACCCTAGTCTAAAGACTTTGTGAAACTGCAACCCCACTGAATGTGATCTGACCCCTTTGGAGTGTAATGCAACCTCAATTTTTGCTTGGTATATGGGGGGGGGGGGGCGAGGGGGAGGGTCGAAAAGTTTCTAGCGTAACAATTAAAGAATTACAGAAATTTCATAATACCAATTTATTTTTCAGTATAATACCCGTGTATACTAATACAATTGCAGGCATGCTCAAATACCTTCTGCAAACCATTCAAATAAAAGGTCTTCGTTTTCGAGTCCAATCAAGCATTCACAGCATTAGTCACTGTATCATCATTGTCAAATCGTCGTCCTTTGAAGTCGTTTTTTAGATTTGGAAAAAGAAGAAAGTCTGATGGCGCAAAATCTGGAGAATATACTGAACGTCTTAACAATTCGAACACGCAGTCACGCAGAGTTTCCAATGTTGCGAGGACTCTGCGCTGTTGCGTTGTCCTGATGCAAAAGAACTCTGTGCGCCAATTTTTCGCTTTTTTTTCTTTATCTCTTCTCTCAAACGGACCAAGAGGGCACAATAGTATGGTGCACACTGATAGTTACACCATCTCAAAAGATCAGTGCCATCACCATACCGACTGATTTTTGCACCCAGAATTTTTTTAGGTGTGGGGGGGGGGATGAAAGATGTTTCCATTATTGTGACTGTTGTTTTGTTTCAAGGTCAAAATGGTGAACCCACATGTCGTCCATTGTCACATACCTTGCAAGAAAGCCGTCTTCATCACCTTTAAATTGGCGGACGATTTCTTCACAACACTGCACACACTCCCAGCTCTGGTCTGCGTTCAAGTCTTTCGGGACCCACCGATACGAAACTTTCTGAGTTTCCCAAATATCCACAACAATGTCATGAGCACGCCCATCGGATGTTCCAATTGTGGCTTCAATGTGCTGCAACGTTGTTCGACGATCTTGTAAAATCGTGTCGTTAGTTGCAGTCACTGTTCGTTAAGTGGCAACAGTGACTAGCCTTCCGCTCTATGGCGCATTTTCCACACCCGTTCTTCCACGTTTGAAGTCGGACACCCAGTTTTTCACTGTTGCATAAGATGGAGCACTGTCCTTAAGTGCATTCCGCATGTCCCCCACAGTTTTCTTGGGAGTCATTCCCTTCAAATGAAGATATTCAGTCGCAGCACAGTTCTTGATTCTCTCGATATTCGCCATTTTGCTTGCTCTACGGTATACAACGCGTACTAGAGGCAAAACTAACGAAGCTTGAGCAACGTAATTTTTCTTGCATACCCACAAAGGGTCATCATAAAAGTAGGTGGTGTTGTTTGTGCGAGACGTTACGGTAACTATCTCTGGCTAGAAACTTTTCGACCGCCCTTCGTACGGGGTGGAACCACTAGAGACAGTTCAAAAACATTTGACGAAATTTGAACGTGACCCGAGGCAGAAAATGATGTTTATGCTTTTTCAACTCTCCGATTTCGCACCCTTCTGTAGCTTGATCGTGGAGACATGCAACATTGACATGAGTTCGAATTAAAGAGCAAATAATCCCTCTAAGAGGCCCCAGTTCACAAACACCCTCAGTGCCACTGAGAGACATTAGTTGAGCACGTTAAAAATGTCCTGACAAAGGCTTCGACACGAGTGGTGTCTCTCGGCCGCTCTAGCACCTGAGAGAAGGCAATCCGTTCAAAGTCTCTGACAGGTACATTTTTAACGTGCTCAACAAAGGTGCGTGTATTGCACCGAAGGTATTTCCGATCTGGGGGCTCTTGGAGGGATCATTTGCTGTTTTATTGACGCACATGTCAATGTTACATCCCTCCAGAATCACGCCACAGTAGGATGCAAGACAGGAGGACTGAAAAAGCATAAACACCCTTGCAGTTTCAGATTATGTTCAAATTTCATCAAAAAGGTTTTGAACGGTCTGTAGTGGTTCCACCCCGTATACCAGGGCAAACATTGTGGTCGAACTACAGTCCAAGAGAGTCAGATCACCTTCAGTAGGGTTGCAACCTCACCATGTCCTTAGAGTAGTATATAATCGTTCAGGGGGTGTCAGCAGTATCGAACATTGTCAAGAAAGTCGTCCTATTGCTCATCACTCTGCGAATGACGTTTTCGACAGTGAAATGTTTGGGAATCAATTCCTCAAGGGAATGGGTGGTTTCATTGATGACCTTTATGTCACCTCCTAAGGGCCTTTAATGTCAATTACGAGCAGTTGTGAGTCTGAAATGTCTTCCTCGACAACCCATAAGAAAACTGCATGTTTTCAATGCTGGGTGCCGCGGTTCTGACCTTCAGCCCAGAGGCATCAGAAAAACTAGTGAAATGTGAGTAAGAGGAAGTGTGACGACCTTCTCATGGCGTGACAAGTCCACGACGGTGTTGGGTATAACACTGGTGAAATTTGGGGCCAACGTGACGTAATTAACCCACTTAACACCTCACATGATCTTCTGAGCTGTGTTTTTTTTAGCATGTGCCTACACGTTGTTGTTCGAAGCACTGCCAAGCCCTAGGGTGATGTCGCAGGGCGTCACACTTCAGCACCGTTACAGAGACATGGTGTCGGCACCTTTTTCTGTGGTTTTGAAAACGTCATACTTTTTTCTGCAGTGTAGGTTTTCGCAAACAGTTCAATGACACCTTCAGCTACTAAACATCTTACATATATATGGCTCATTAATTACTACCGCTTTTTGCAATGTTGCAACACCACCACTAAGTTTGATCTCCCATATGGATCGTGAGGCTACGATTATATTAGTTTATGCGCACAGTGGCAATGACAGTCATTCTTCCCGCACTCCATAGGTGAACAGAACAGGAAGAAGCCCTAATAACTGGTACAATAAGTATGTACCATCTCCCATGCATTTCACAGTGTTTTTCAGAGTATGGATGTAGATATACACTGATGAGCCAAAACATTATGACCACCTGCTTAATAGCTTGTTTGACCATCTTTGGAAGGAAAGACGTTACTGATGCTGCACACCATGGATCCGACAGTTTTTTGATAGGTTTGTGAAAATATGTGGCATTAATTGTCTATGCACGTGTCATGTAATTCACATAAATAACGGGAAGCTGATTTGCGTACACAGTAATAGCGCCCAATAGTGACCAGGTGGGTTCCATAGGATTTACATCAGGCGAATCGCTGAGACATCAATGTGAGTTCACTATAATACTCCTCAAACCACTATATCATGCATCTGGCTCTGAGATATGGACAAGGCTGTGAAAACACACTTTACCTCTTAGCAACAAATAATCCTGAGTTAATAACGAGCATCAAAACCCATTCAGGGATTAGTGAACACAGGGTTGTCGTAGCGAGATTGAATGCTGTAATCCACTAATCTTCGAAAAATAAGCGAAAAATATACCTATTCAAAAAAGCAGATAAAAATTCACTTGACGCCTTCCTAAGAGACAATCTCCACCCATTCCAAATTAATAAGTGTAGCTTTTGACACTGTACCACACAAGCGGCACGTAGTGAAATTGTGTGCTTAAGGAATATCATTTCAGTTATGTGACTGGATTTGTGATTTCCTGTCAGAGAGGTCGCAGTTCGTAGTAACTGATAGAGAGTCATCGACTCGAACAGAAGTGATTTCTGGCGTTCCCCAAGGTGGTGTTATAGGCGCTTTGCTGTTCCTTATCTATATTAACGATTCTGGAGATAATCTGAGCAGCCGTTCCGGCTAGTGTGGCCGAGCGGTTCTAGGTGCTTCAGTTGGAACCGCGCGAACGCTATGGTCACAGGTTCGAATCCTGCCTCGGGCATGGATGTGTGTGATGTCCTTAGGTTAGTTAGGTTTACGTAGTTCTAACTTCTAGGGGACTGATGACCTCAGATGTTAAGTCCCATAGTGCTCAGAGCCATTTGAACCATTTTTTGAGCAGCTGTCATCGGTTGTTTGCAGATGACACTGTCGTTTATCGACTAATAAAGTCATCAGAAGACCAAAACAAATCAAAAAACGATTTAGAAAATACATCTGAATGGTACGAAATGTGGCAATTGACCCTAAATAATGAAAAGTGTGAGCTCATCCTCATGAGTGCTAAAAGGAACTCGTTGAACTTCAGTTACACGATAAATCAGTCTAATCTAAAAGCCATTAATTCAACTAAATACCTAGGTATTACAATTACGAACAACTTAAATTGGAAGGAACACATAGAAAATGTTGTGGGGAAGGCTAACCAAAGACTGCATTTTATTGGCAGGTCACTTAGAAAATTTAAGTGGTCTACTAAGGAGACTGCCTTCACTACACTCGTCCGTCAACTATTAGAATACTGCTGCGTGGTGTGGGATCCTTACCAGGTAGGACTGACGGAGTACATCGAAAAAGTTCAAAGAAAGGCAGCACGTTTTGTATTATCGCGAAATAAGGGAGAGAGTGTCACAGAAATGATACAGGATTTGGGCCGGAAATCATTAAAAGAAAGGCGTTTTTGTTGCGATGGAATCTTCTCACGAAATTCCAATCACCTACTTTCTCCTCCGAATGCGAAAATATTTTGTTGACACCGACCTACATAGGGTGGAACGATCACCACGATAAAATAAGGGAAATCAGAGCTTGTACGGAAAGATATAGGTGTTCATTCTTTCCGCACGCTCCACGAGATTGGAATAATAGAGAATTGTGAAGGTGGTTCGATGACCCCTCTACCAGGCACTTAAATGTGATTTGCATAGTATCCCTGAAAGATGACATCGCCACTGGGGAAGACATCAGGCATGGAGGAATGTGGGTGGTTCACAAGTATCAGCATGTCTTTGATTACTACCACAGCTCCTATGCAAATGCAGGACAATGTCTCCCATAGCATAATAATGTTCCTACCAACCTGCATCCATGGCGTGGTGCCCGTTTCGAGCCACTGTTCACCTAGATGACGACGTTTGTGGAGACGACCATCGACCTAGTGTACCAAAATGTGAGTCACCTGAAAAGCCGACACGTTTCCATTGATCGACGTTCAAATCCTGATGATGTAGTGCTCATTGGAATCATAATTGACGATGTCGTTGGGTCAACATGTGAATGCGTATGGGTGGTCTACTGCAGAGCTCCGTGTTCAACAATGTACGATTGACGGTGTGCTCCAAAGCATTTGTGCATGTAGCAGCATTGTATTCTTTCTGCAGAGATGCCACAGATTACCATCTATCCCACTTTACAGAGCAGATAAGCCTCCAAATTCCATGTTCTGTGAAGAATCGTGGACAATTCGTCATTAAGAGAGAAAGTATTCATTGCACAAAAGTGTGTATTCAGAATAAAAGCTTGAACCCACCCAATACATTTATTTAAGGAACTCGGGATATTCACAGTACCTCCGCAATACACATATTCACTTATGAAATTTGTCGTCAATAACTCATCGCAATTCAAAAATAACAGCGAAGTGCATAGCTACAACACTAGAAGAATGGATATATTCACTATTCTGGATTAAATCTCACTTTGGCACTGAGAGGGGTGAATTATGCTGCCACAAAAATCTTTGGTCATTTGCCAAATAGTATTAAAAATCTGACAGATAGCCAATCAACATTAAAAAGCAAATTAAAAGAATTTCTGAATAGCAACTCCTTCTACTCAATAGATGAATTCTTAGATATGAATTACTAACTGTAAAAAAATTAATTAATTATTTAGTGAAAAGAAAACTTATGTTAAAGTAACACATTCCACATCATTACGAAATGTTGTATTTATGATCTATGGAAGAAGGATTAATTTATGTATGTATGTATGACATCCAGCCATTTAGCACCTAGTGGTAGTTTCACTGTCCTTCTACATGTTTCTGTAGATGCTCACGACAATAGCACATGAACATTCGACTAGCTTCGACGTTTTCGAAATACTCGTTCACAAACTCTGGGTAATAATAATCTGCCCTTTGTAGAAGTCGCTTGTCTCAATGGATTCCCCCATTTGCAGCTCATATCTTCTTTAGGCTGATCCACCATCTGTGTCTGCTTCCCTTACATATTTTTGCTACTGTGTCAGGTGCCCGCAATGCCACCAGGTGGCATCCAACATCGAGGTGGGCAGTGGTCATAATGTTTTGGCTGAACCCTAAAGGAACACACTGGGGTGTTAAACACCCCAACAAATTTTATTTTTTTCCATAGTTCCACATTTTAGCGAGAGGGAAACTTTGGTCCCACTCTAAATTTAGTTGGTACCATTGCCTACAGCCCCTGACCACTGTCATTGTTTACCACACTTTCTCTGAGTCATCAAAAAAATGCCTCTGAGCACTATAGGACTCAACTGCTATGGTCATTAGTCCCCTAGAACTTAGAACTACTTAAACCTAACTAACCTAAGGACATCACAAACATCCATGCCCGAGGCAGGATTCGAACCTGCGACTGTAGCAGTCGCACGGTTCCGGACTGCGCGCCTAGAACTGCGAGACCGCCGCGGCCGGCTGAGTCATCGGGTTTTATTGTTTTTCGCTTTGGGTGTTGTACACCCCAGTGTGTCCTTTACATGCTCATAGTGGGGTCTTAAACACCCCAGTGTGGCTGTTACATAACACTGTTCTTATAGTGTGTTTAGTGTAGTTTTCGTGATAATATGGCTTTAGGAAGTGATAATATCAGAGACTTTTCATGGACGAGGACAGCGATAATCAAAGTGTCGGGGATGTTTTTGGTGGTGATGATAGAGATGAAGATCCAGACTTTGTGTTTGAAGAAAGTGACTTTTTTGACGAAAATATCGCCAATGAAGAAGTTGACCCAGAACCACAACAAAATGGAAGTAACAGAAACTTAGTGCCTGGACTTTTGAATGCCTCAGTGCCACTTCCAAGAGTTAGAAATACAGCTGCTCGTGTTGGAAGAAATAGACATATACGGAGCGTTTAGGAACCTGAGCGACGAGGACGAACATTAGCGAGAAATTTGGTCACACACTTGCCTGGAGCGAAAGAACTGGCTAAGGATGTAAGTAGTCCTTTCTCATCTTGGAATTTACGAATCGATAATACAATCTCAGACGAAATCGCACTAAGAACAAATCAAGAAATAGAACGAAAAGTCCAAGAAATCAGTACAAAACAAAGCTATCGTGGGATTGTAACCAAAGAAGAACTATGGCATTTTTAGGTTTACTTTATTTGTCTGGCGTACAACGAGTTTGTCATGCAAATTGAGAAGAACTGTGGTCCGTTGCTTTCGGATCATCTATTTACCACTCAACTATGTCTTTGAATCGTTTCAAATTTATAGCATCATGTCTGCAATTTCATGACAAGACAAGAAAGGCAGTTGACATACAATTTTGCAGCAATAGGTGATATTTGGGAAAAATGTGTAGAGAACTGTAAATCCTTGTCTATACCATCAGAGTACGTGACAATAGATGAACAGCATCTAGGATTTAGAGGTAGATGTTCATTTAGAGTGTATAAGAGAAACAAGCCTGATAAATATGGCCTCAAGGTTGTTATGATGACCGATGCCAAATCATTTCATATGCTAAATGCATCACCATATGTAGTAAAATTCACCCCCCCCCCCAAATAAACAACCAATACCATCCTATTATGTCAGAACTTTGTCTGAACCAGCCCACGAAACTAACCATAATATAACAGTTGATAATTGGTTCAGTTCTGTGTCTTTATTCCACCATATGCTTCAAGATCACAAATTCACTATGGTGCGAACCTTGAGGTCAAATAAATCAGTAATACCTCCATCATTCACGGCAAGAAAACCAGAGGGAACTTCTTACTTTGCTTGACAAGATGCTTGTTTCATATTCCCCAAAACCTAACAAAAATGTTTTGTTGCTGTCTTCTATGCATCTCAGCAAAGAGATTGATGAAACCACACAAGAACCAGAAGCTGTTTTATTTTATAATTCAACAAAAGGAGGAATGGATTCATATGATCAATTATGTCATTTTAACACAGTCAGTAGGAAATCCAAGATGGTCATTATGAATGTGGTATGGAGTGATACACCAAAGTGATATAAATGCCATGGTCCTTTACAATTTGCAGCCACAAAACACAAAGGCGAAGAGACATAACTTCTTAATGGAGTTGTCAGTGTTAATGATAAAACCATATATCGAAACAAAATTGGAAGTTCCTACACTCAGTCGAAGTATCTGAACTCAGTCTGTGAAATACTAGGAGTGCAAAATAATGAAGCAGTGATTCGTTCACAAGATGATGGACCAGCTCTTCAGAGACGATGTAACATCTGCGCCAGAAATAGAGATAGAAAAACAAAGACTAGATGTATTTCCTGCAAAAGGTATACGTGTGATGAACATCCTGCCAAACTTTGCTATGAGTGCGAGAATTGAAAATATGGGAATTATTGTCCAGGATAAGCCACACTATTGTTTATACCTTCGAATTTTCTATTTTTTATGTAAATATACTGTGTATTATATACTTTTATAATTTATTATTGCCCTAAATCAGTTACAAAAAATTACAAAAAATCCAAAATTTACCATTGTGTAAAATAGTACACTAAAGGATTTATTATATAATAATACGTAGATTATTACTTATAGTCTAATAATTTTGTACACACACAACAGAAATAACCTAGAGGCAAATAATAAGTAGCTGGGGTAAAGTTTTAAGTACTTATCAGAAAACATACCATTGAAATTAAAATTGGGGTATTTAACACCCCAGGGTGGCTACTGTGTTATCATTTACTAAGTGTGTCTCACTAGGGTTAAGAGTGTAGATGTAAATGCAGAACATACGTATAAGTCTTGCTACCTCTTGTTTTAGTTCCCCTTGGTTCGTTGAGAATGATTATTGCTGCAGTGGCCTCATTATCACTCTTACCAATTTCAATGTAACAATCCCTCAAAGAAGTCAGATCAATTTATTGCCATTTGATCTACAACACTGTGTCATTGAGAATCGACCATAATATTGATGTGTCGGAGAATTACTCCCATGTTTTGTCATTATCTTGATATTCCGCCTAAAAAGACAAATTTGAAATTTAATTTTTTGTAAATTAGTAATATAGTATTTACATCGGCCGCTGGCTGTTGACACAAATGATGGGAGAATCATTATGTTGCTACTAAACTAGCGCCACCATGTAGGCCAAAGAGATCTACTAGTAGAGGTGCTCTGTGCTGCTGCAAGTACGTTGTCAGAGAACTTGTAAGAGGCAGGCATCGTGGTGTTGGTGAAAGCAACTGTATTTAGACGTTAGGTGGGTTGAATTTATAAAATTGTAATTGTAATGGCTAGAGACTCTCTCGGTTTTTTCGCTGTTTTTTACTTCCCGTAGCCATTGGTTCATTTTTGTGTGTTTACGAACGAAAGACAGTAGATAACAGCGATCGAGGAATATGACAGTTACTCTTCCTTTCGAATCCAGTGTGGTTTACAGATTACGGAAGCCGGTTGTTATTGCTTTTTTTGAGTGATTATTTGAGAGTGATGCGTTGGTCTGAAACAGTAGACACAAAGCCTTACCGTAATTTTTGTTTACTATTAGTAATTTAGTTTTCGATTGTAGGTTATTGACAGCTCCTTGGGTATACTTCCGTAATTACCTATTTAATATTCTGGTTGGTATGGGATTGGTAGTAACGAATATGGAAAAAATAGTTTTGTGATTTCCTGCCGTGCTTCGTGTTCACATTTCGACTAATTCCTCAAGATCCATTTAGTTCGTCGCATGCCCTCGCTTGGTTTATATCTCTCCGTTTAAACAGATATGAAATTTTTTAGTGCACATAATCTGAACAGTTTTCCATAGACCACATGAACACCTGCAGAAATGGTTATTTTTAATGGATTCCACGGTACACTTTGTTGCAACGGATTTGATTTCCTATATAAAATGTTCTTTTTTTTTTCTCTCAGATAAAGCTTCATCCTTTTTGCAGTTTTGCATGTTTTTGTGAGGATTGTGTTGTTGGTCTACCTTTCTTCTCAGATCGTTCAATGTGCAAAAGTTATTTACATGTCGTGTAACATTAATTTGAAGTTACGGGAAGGTATTCCGCTAAATACCGATAAAACGCATCGTATTTTTGTATTGTCTGTGGTGTCTATGATCGTCACATTAATTCTGCATTTCAGAGAGATGGCTGTCAATGTGTACTCGACTAACGTAACAGCAGACAACTTAAGTCGACATGATATGTTGGCTTGGGTAAATGACTGCTTGGCGTCGAGTTTTACGAAAATTGAGGAATTATGTACCGGCGCTGCCTATTGTCAGTTCATGGATATGCTATTTCCAGGTATTGTTGTTGGATAAGTGTTACTGACTTCCATTTAAATGAACTTGCCATGTGATTAAGGATCACAAGTATACATTGCTAAAATAATTTTTGGTTTCCTACAGGAAGTGTTATTATGAAAAGAATAAAATTCAAGACGAATCTAGAACATGAATATATCCAGAACTTCAAAATTTTGCAGGCTGCCTTTAAAAAGATGGGAGTTGATAAGGTAAATTGTTTGAAATCTTCAAAAATTGTGACATAACACAAAAATTGTTTTGTGGTGCTTGAATGTTTCTGAAGTAAGAAAGAAGTTGCAAACCAGGTGCAAAGTAGTTTCTGTTGTAGCCTCATCCATGTTCAATGAAATAGCCTCACCCACCTATGAAAAGCAGGTCGCAGGAGGATATTGAAAGAGAGTCAAACGTTTGCTCTTCTGCAGAAAGGTTACACTGCCTGATGTTAATTTTATAAAAGGATTTGGGACAAATTTTTTAAGACCGAACTGTTCCTATGCTATAAGCTAACTTGACATTAGTGTGGTGTCATAGTTAATGTAACACTTCACAAGGGTTTTCTAGGGGTAAACGTGAAATACTGGAACCCCATTGTTTTCTCTGTAGTTTGTGTAAGATTTATATTCGTAAGATGCATTGAAATAGTCATTGGAGGCTTGTCCATTATGTTGTAAAGGTACACTGAATTTACATTGCAGTTTCAATTTTTATGACATTTGCAGTAAACAGGGCACATACAGCATCGTTAGGCTATGCTACAGATCAGTCTGTTAGCCTAACATAATATTTCAAATTATCTGTCTTCACTAACTCGGGACCATATTATCGTGTATCCACCTAATTTGGGATTCTAGCTCCACTGAAAATCACTCTCACTACAGCTGAAGTGTCAGGTTGGGCTCACGATCACTGTCTTGCATTCAGTCCTTGCAGTTCGTAAGCAAATTATTAAGTTATGTTATTTGTATATGAAGCCATATCATCTCAGAATGTTCCTTCAGACATCACTATGTAAAGTTTTAATTCTAAATTGTACAGTGGTGTTGCTTATTTAGTCACATAATGTGGAATATGTTATGTTGTGGTAGATCCAGTTTGTGAATGATAAAGATTAACAAAAAGCAAAGTTAATTTCCATTCACATGTAGGTATTAGTGATGGAATTTTAGTAGAGTTGGACAGGGCTGGAGAAGGGAATAGGGTATGAACTTGCTAAACAAATTATTCTGTTCCTTTCAGATTTAGAAAATTCAAATCAGGATGATACGGTAGGGATTTGGACATTCTTATGCAAGGATACAGTGATATGTTATGATAGAGACAGTTGATATACAGTGTTTTAATCCAGACAGTTGGAATTTAGAGATGCACAAAAAAAAAATACTTCACTAGCTTTTGTGCTAAGAATCCTTTTTGGAGGAGGAGGAGGGGGGGGTGTGAGTGTATGTCTGCAATTTTGTGAATTGTTGCCTTCACTCCTTGATTATTTACATCCTACTGTAACTTTTCGTACCCTACTGACGTGTAGTGTTGATGATTAAGGGGGATGCAATTTTCCACTTGATTGGTGTAGCTGGTAGATGCTGCAGCTTGTGATGGGGGGAGGGGGGTGACACAGTCCACGTGTAACAATTATCAAGGCTTCAATAAAAACTTTCATTGTGCAGTTAGGAATAGCTAGGTGCAAATTTCTTCATTTATACTTTGTTAAAACTGTACTTGTGCAGAATCCAGTGCAGTCAGATATTAAATTCATAAACAATATTTTTATAGCAGCTGTTTGCTAACAAAAGATATTAGGAAAAGGATAGATTGCTACTCACAGTAAAAATTATCCGTTGAGCTGCCGACAGGTACAACGAGAAGACTATTACACATTATAGCTTTTGACCAAAGCTTTATTCAGCAAATGTGCACACGAGTGCAACCAGTGGAAGCTCCGAAAAGATTGTGACTGTCACATGAATAGCAATCTGGAGTGAGACAGAGAAAGGGGAGGGATAGCAGGGTATAGGTGGTGAGAGGAGAGTGCTGTATTGTGGGGCATGCAGGGATTAAACTCTGAGAGTTGCAGCTTCAGGAAGTGGGGTGGAAGACGGGATGCAGGAAAGAGGAAAGAACAGGTGGGTATATTGGCAGGGGGTAGCACACAAAGATGGTGAGGGAATGTGAAAAGGGAGCCGGTGATAAATGCAAAGGCATAGAGATATGCCCCCTGTGGCAAGAGGTTGGGATTGGAAATGGCATAGGGATAGACTACTTTGTTGTGGATGTTGTGTGGGCAATGGAGCACCACTTCAGGAGTGGTGGTAAGGATCTTGAGTAGGATGTCCCTCATTTCAGGGCAGGGTAATGGATAATGGAAACTCTGATGAAAGATGTGGTTTAGTTGTTCCAGTTTGGTGTGGTATTGGGTGACAGAGAGGGTATGCTTTTCTAGCCGCCCCCGGGGGAGGGGGGAGTTGTACAGGAAGTCGGTTTGCGGACTAGATGTGGGAGGGATAGTGCTGGTCTGTGAAGGCCTTACTGAGACCTTTAGCATACTGGGAAAGGGAGTTCTTGTCGCTGCAGATACTGTCCCTGGGTGACACGGCATATGGGTGAGACTTTTGAGTGTGGAAGAGATGGCAGCTGCCAAAATGCACATACTGTCAGTGGTTGGTGGGTTTAATGTTGACAGAGGTGTGGATGCAGCCATCAGAGCGGAGAAGGTTTACGTCTAGGAAGGTGGTATGGTGAATTGAGGACTGGATGTAGCCGTTGGAAGAGTTGTTGAGATTGTGATGTTTTGTCCTGAAGTCCATAGCATGAAGATATCATTATGAACCTGAACCAGACCAGGGGTTTGGGGTTTTGGGAAGCTAGTAAGGTTTCCTCTAGGTGGCCCATAAACAGGTTAGCGTAGGATGATGCCACGCAGGTGCCCATGGCTGTGCTATGGATTTGTTTGTATACTTTACCTTCAAAGGAGTAGTAGTTCTGTGTTAGGATGAAGTTAGTTATATGAATGAGGTAGCGATTCAGAGTCTGAAGGACATTGGGAAAGGTAGTGTTTAGTTGCGGCAAGACCATGGGCATGAGAGATGTTAGTGTATAGGGAGGTGGTGTCAAGTGACCAGTAGGGACCCAGGAGGTAAAGGGGTGGGGATGGTGGAGGAAGCAGTTGGTATCTTTGACATGGGAGGCTAGATTACAGATAGATAGATGGTGTTGGTCAATGAAGACTGAAATCCTTCATTGGGAGCACACTGACCAGCTAAAGTGAGTCATCCAGGATTGTTGGGTTTGTGAATTTTGGGGGTGCGTGTAAAAGGTGTGTGTGTGAGGTGTTTAGGGGTGATGAGGGAAATGGATTTAGGGGACAGATTCTGGGTGGATCCTAAGGCCTTAAACAGGGATAACTACATCTCCTTCGAAGAGGAGGTATACGAACAAATCTGCAGCACAACCCTGGGCACCCCCATAGCACTCAGCTCTGCCTGTTTATGGACCATGTGGAGGAAGACTTCATAGCCAGCCCAAACTCCAGGTCTGGTTCAGGTTCATTGACGATATCTTCATGATCTGGGCTCGAGGCCAAGACACCATATCCTCATTCCTTCACAACCTCAACATGTTCTTTCCCATCTGCTTCATCTGATTCTGGGCAGCCCAGTGTGTCACCATTCCTAGATCTTAATGGCTGCATCTCTGATGGCTGCATCCACACTTCTGTCCGTGTTAAAACCCACCAGCCACCAACAGTACCTGCATTTTGACAGATGCCATCCCTTCCACATCAAAAAATCCCTCCCACACAGTCTTGCCATGTGGGAATGACTTCTCTGCAGTGACAAGAACTCCCTTTCTTAATATGCAGAAGGTCTCACCAAGGCCTTCACAAATACGCGCTATCCCCCATACCTAGTCCGCAAACAATTACTCATGTCATGTCCCCACACAATCCTAATCGTCCCGCTACCCTGAAGAGCCAACTACAAAAGTGTGTCTTCTTTGTCACCCAACATGATTCTGGACTTGAACAACTGAACCTCGTTCTTTGTTAGGGTTCTGATTATCAATCATGATGCCCTGAAATGATGGATATACTATCAAACATCCTTCCCACACCTCGGAAAGGGGTGTTCTGTTGCCCACCCAGCCTCCTAATCCCAGGCCTCCCTCCTGCAGGTCCAGGGATTAGAATATGTCCTAGATGTTCCTGCCTGTCGTAAGAGGCAACTAAAAGGAGTCTCTCACATTTTGGCCTTTATGTGATGGTCCCCTGTAGGGTTTGATCTCCATTTTTCAAAATTTTCCCGAAGAGCGAACCAATTGAGGAAGGGTGCATCGTGTCCATCGTGCCTTGATATCTTTACTCCACTTTATTGTCGTCGCTCTGCAGTCCAGCTCATTCTCCATCTCTTGGGCGAGCACGCCTTCCTGGGTGCGTTTTCCACCATGTACTATGCAGTGTCACTTTTAGTGCCAACGATGACCATGGACTTCTTTGCACCTCATATCCAGTACGGTAGCCAGTCCGTTGTTGTGGGGCCACCATGTACCCTGTTTGTTGTAGCCCCTGACAACATAGGGACCACTCTGCTGATCCTTGTGCCGTTAACTCCCCACTTATGCCAAGTAGTAGATGCCCGTAATCCTGGGGCATCAGGACTCCCAGCAATGGCCATTCTGCCAGGTGGCCTTTGCTGCGGCTTGGTGGCGCCTGTGGTGAGGGCCGTTGGTCGGAATGGGTGGCATCAGGGTGGATGACGCACAATGAAGCATACTACGTCATCACTTGCCGGTGATCAAACAGTAGCAGTCTCTACGCGCTCAGTGTCTCAGTACAATGCAAGAAAGTACAACAGTAAATCATTCCCCTCCCTGGCCACACCAGGCTAAGGAAGGCAGCGAACCTTATTCACCCCAGTACCTCGTATGTACAAGATGAAACCACAGTTTTTTGTAGATCATTTAGAGGATAAGTTTGGGGAGGTGTAGGGCGTGTCCAAAATGCGATCTGGGTCAGTCTTGATAAAAAAAAGCATCCTCTGCCCAGTCACGGACTTTACTCACTTATAACAAGTTGGGATGTTTCTGTTACCATTGCGCCACATAAGAGCTTAAATATGGTCCAGGGTATTACCTTCCACGGGGACCTTCATTTGAGTCTGACGACAAGCTGCACACCAGTTTATATCAGCGAGGTGTTCATTTTGTGTGGCACGTCCATTGGGGTCAGAGGGATAATCAGGTTGCTACCAGTACCTTCATCTTGGCCTTCGAGGGTGACACCTTACCCGAGAACGTCAAGGTGATGGTCTACTGCTGTGATGTCAAGCCATATATCCCTCCCCGAAGCGGTGCTTTAAGTGCTGGAAGTTCAGCCATATGTCTTCACGCTGTACTTCCAGTGTCAAATGTCGAGATTGTGTACATCTATCACATCCCAATAATCCATGTGCCCTGCCTCCCATCTGTGTAAACTATGGAGAGCACAATTCACCTTCCCTGCAGGAGGCTCACGGTTCTTTTGTGAGTTTGTGCATGGCGAGCACAGGGCCCTGAGCTATTTCAGCCTTCCTTCTTTCCAGGGCTGCATGTTCTTGCCCTTCCCCTCCTTTCCTCTTCTTGCTCCTTCCCCTTCTCTCTCTCTCTCTCTCTCTCTCTCTCTCTCTCTCTCTCTCTCTCTCTCTCTCTCTCTCTCTCTCGGTGTCCTTATTTACATTGGCACCACTATCCTCCTGGTTATGTTGGTTTTGCAATTGGCTTTGTTGCATAATCACCTCATCCTTCTGGCATTCCCTGGTCCCCCTCTGGGGTTTGACCTCATTACTAAATTTCTATTCTGTAGTGTGAGCCATTTGGGGGAGAGCACCTTACCTAGTATCTCCGATGTGTGCCCTGCTAGTTCATTCCACCTTTCCTTTCACGTCGTCGTCTGATGCTAGGGTGCATAGCCGGCACGGTAGCCAGTCCGTGTGGTGGGGTCGCTATGTACCCTTTTGGTTGAGGCCCATGTACACACAGGGATCACACTTCTGATACCTGAATTGTTACCTCCTCATGTAAGCCTAGGAGTGGTTACTTGTCGTCCTGGAGCATTGGAACTTCAGGCAATGGCTGCTGTGCCAGATGGCCCTTGCTGTGGCTGGGTGGCACCCGTGGGGAGAGCCCCTGGTCGGAGTGGGTGGTATCAGGGCGGCGCTATGCAAATGAAACGCATACAGGTCCTGGCCGTTCTTATGCGGCCATCTCTCTGTGTGGAACTGATTGTTTTAGTGCTGCTTCTCCTGCCCCTTCGGCCTTCCCTTCCGTGGCTACCCCTGGGAGGAGGGTCAGGCCCGTCGGCTAGGGGCAAAACCTTTCCCCCGCCATCTGGTTTGCACCAGGACTGATGGGGATACTTCACCATCACTAAACTTTTATTTTTTGTGGATCACATTGAAGACAAGTTTGGTGAAGTGGACACACTGAGCAAGATGCGGTCATGTTCGTTGTTGATCAAAACTACTTCAGCTGCCCAGTCTGCGGCCCTTCGTGCCTGTAACCATCTTGGTGCAATTCCTGTGTCCATTACCCTCCGCCCCCCCCCCCCCCCCCACCCCCCACCCAATCAGTCTCTAAATATGGTTCAAGGTGTGATTTTTCACAGGGACATCATCCATCAAACTTATGAAGAACTTCGGGACAATCTCGGATGAGGGGGGTGTTCACTTTGTTTGGCGTGTTCAGAAGGGTCTGAAGGACAACTGCTATGATACTGGTGCCTTTATCCAGTCCTTTGAAGGGGATACCCTCCCTGAGAAAGTAAAGATTATGGTTTATCGATGTGACGTGAAGCCGTACATCCCACCACCTATGAGGTGTTTTAAGTGCTTGTGTTTTGGAAACAAGTCTTCCCGCTGTTTGCAGGCCCCTCTCTGTGGTGACTGCGGATGTCAACTCCATGAGGAAAGTTTGTGTGTTCCCCCTCGTGTGTGTGTGTGTGTGTGTGTGTGTGTGTGTGTGTGTGTGTGTGTGTGTGTGTGTTTTAATTATCATGGCAATCATTCTCCACGCTCACCAGATTGCCCAATATATAAGAAGGAAAAGAAGGTACAGGAGTATAAGTCCCTTGGTCGTCTAACCTACAATGAGGCTCGTAAGAAGTATGCATGCCTTCACCCTGTGTCCATGACGTCTAGTTCTGCTTTAGTTACACCTTCACCTCTTCCTTACCGCAGTCCCGAACCCTTCTCTTCCCCCCATCCCCTGCGGTTCCCACACCCTCTCCTCCAGGTGCCGCTCCCTCCCCCCACACAGCGAAGTGTCCCACTTCTTTGGCGTCTGCCGGTCAAGCGCGCCCCTCCCGGCATACCCCTTCCTGGCACCTTCCAGGCCAAAGGTCTGCTGCCATGCGACAACTGTGAGAACCATGGTCTGTGGACCCCAGGTCGCCCGAACTGCCCCCCCCCCCCCCCCCCCCCCGCCATCTTGCTGCAGCTGGCTCCTTTATGCCGCACAGCCCCCCTCGATCTCAATAGAAGAAGAAGAAGAAGAAACATAAGTCCCGAGACAAGGAGCCTGTGGTTTCACCAGAGGTCCCATCCCTGGCTTCGCAACCTGATTCTGACCTGTTGTTCATGGATGTCGCCCCCTGCTTGTCGGTGACCGGTAGTGACCTGGCGGCATGACTGGCTTTAGCCTGTTCAACTCCCATTTGAATCATCGTTCTGTAGTTATCCAATGAAATTGTAATGAATATTACCGTCACCTTCTGGAGTTGAAATCCATTATTTCGTCTTACTCTGCAGCTTGCGTGGTTCTACAGGAATCTCATTTTACTGATCACTCACCAACCTTCCGCAGGTTCCGTGCTTTCTGTTGAAATCGGGTTGGCCCCCTGCGGGCCTCTGGTGGTGTTTGTACGTTGGTCCATACAGACTTTGGTAGCACGTGGATTCCTCTTCAAACTACATTGGAAGCGGTTGCTGTTAGGGTCCACCTGGATTCTGAGGTCACAGTTTGCAATCTTTATCTCCCCCCTGACAGGACTCTTACACCTGCTGCCTTAACTGCTCTTCTTCAGCAACTTCCTTCTCCCTTCCTCCTCCTCGGGGATTTTAATGTTCATCTTCCCTTGTTGAGCAGTGCATTTCCATCTAGACGAGGTCTTCTCATAAACCAGTTTCGTGCAGACCATGACTTGTGTCTTTTTAATGATGGCTCTCAAACTCATTTTAGGTCCGGTCATGGTACCTTTTCTGCCATTGATCTTTCTCTTTCTTCTCCCTCCCTCCTCCCTTCATTGCACTGGTCGCCACACGACGACCTTTGTGATAGTGATCATTTCCTGTTGATTCTCTCGCTCCCTTTCCGCTCACTGATGGACAGGTTACATCGTTGGTCTTTCCTACGCGCCGATTGGCCTCTGTACACTGCACAGGTCGTGTTTTCTCCCTCTTTGTCGGGTTGTATTGATGACGTCCTACGTGACGTATCTGACGTGATTGTTCACGCTGCTAGCCTTGCTGTACCGTGCTCATCTGGACCATTTCACCACCGGCAAGTCCCGTGGTGGAGTACGGCCATTGCCATCCATGCTTGCTGTCGAGCTTTGCAACACCTTAAGAGGCACCCATCCGTTGCCAACCTCATTACCTTTAAATGCCTTTGCGCTAAAGCCCATTACTTAATCAAACAGAGCAAACGGATGTGTTGGGAACGCTTTGTTTCTTTCCTCGGTTCTACTGTCCCTAAGTCACGGGTATGCGCTACACTTCGCTCACTCAAAGGTTGCCATCGGCAGTACACCCTCCCAGGCCTTCACCTCCTGGATGGCCTTTGCACGGACCCGATGACTCTCACGGAACATCTTTTGACCCATTTTGCATCAGCATCAGCCTCCTATCTGGCTGCTTTCCTTCACCAGAAACAGTGGGCCGAAGCTTCCGCCTTATGTTTTACCCCTTGTCAGTCAGAATCTTACAACAAACCTTTTACTGAATGGAAACTCCTTCCCGCACTTTCTTCTTCTCATGATACGGCCCCTGGCCCAGACTCCATTCATAACCAACTGCTTCAACATCTCAGAGCTCCACAACGGCAGCATCTTCTCCGGGTGTTAAGCCGTATTTGGCTCCAGGGTGACTTCCCTTCTCAGGGAGGGATAGCATCGTGGTTCCTGTCCTTAAGCCTGGTAAGTACCCTCTGTTTGTCAAAAGCTATCGGCTAATCAGTCTGACAAATGTCGTTTGCAAGTTACTTGAATGGATGGTAGCCCGTCAGCTCAATTTGGGTCCTCGAGATCTATTGTCCCCTTACCAGTACACCCCCCCCCCCCCCCCTCCCCGGGTCTGGGGGTAAGAATAGGCCCGCGGTATTCCTGCCTGTCGTAAGAGGCGACTAAAAGGAGTCTCAAAAGTTTCGGTCTTATGTGAGGGCCCCCTGTCGTGTTTGACCTCCATATCTCAAAATTCTTCCGAAGAGCAAGCAGATTGGGGAAGGGCGCCTTACTTGGTGCATTGTGTCCATCTTGCGGTCAGACCTTTCACCAGCTTATTCGTCGTTGCATTGCAGTCCTGTCCGCTCTCCATCTCTTGGGCATGGATACGTTCCTGCGTGCACTTTCTGCCATGCGCTGTGCAGTTGCCGCTTTCTGCACTGACGGCGACCATGGACCACATGTCACCTAACATCCGGCATGGTAGCTAGTCCGTTTGGTGGGGCTGCCATGTACCCTGTTGGTTGTAGCCCCCTGACAACTCATGGATCGCTCTACTGATGCCTGCACCATTTACTCTCCATGTGTGCCAAGGAGTAGATGCCCATCTCTCTGGGGCATCAGGACTCCCGGCAATGGCCATCCTGCCAGGTGGCCCTTGCTGTGGCTGGGTCGCGCCTATGGGGAGGTCCCTTGGTTGGAGTAGGTGACATCAGGGTGGATGACACGCAATGAAGCGTGGCAAATCATCTCGTGCTGCCACCAGCAGTCTCTAAGTGTTTGAGGGCTCATTTTAAAACTAATGTGTATGACTCCAAATCGTTCCCCTCCCTGGTCACACCATGGGAGGAATGAAAGGCTATGAATGACAATGAAACGTATTCACCCCGGTATCTCGTCTGTACCAGAGCTGATGGTGAATCCTTTGTATCTGTGAAGCCTCAGTTCTTTGTAGAACATTTAGAGGCCAAGTTCGGGGAGGTGGAGGGCTTGTCCAAAATGCGGTCCGGTTCAGTCGTGATAAAAACAGCATCCTCTGCGCGGTCACGGGTGTTGCTCACTTGTAAGAAGCTGGGGGATGTTTCAGTTACTATCACACCCCATAAAAGCTTAAATATGGTCCAGGGCATTATTTTCCACAGGGATCTCCTTTTAAAGTCAGATGACGAGCTGCGCGCAAACTTAGGGCGACGAGGTGTCCATTTCGTCCGGCGTGTCCACCGGGGTCCGAGGGATCATAAAGTTGCCACTGGTGCCTTCATCTTGACCTTCGAGGGTGACGCATTACCTGAGAAGGTCAAGGTGATGGTCTACTGTTGTGATGTAAAGCCATATATCCCTACCCCAATACGGTGCTCAAAGTGTTGGAAGTTTGGCCATATGTCTTCACGCTGTGCTTCCAGCCTGATGTCGCGATTGTGGTCGTCCATCCCATCCTGATGCTCAATGTTCTCCGCCTCCCATCTGTGTCAGCTGCGGAGAGCACCATTCCCCTTGCTCGCCGGACTGTCCGATTGTGCAGAAGGAAAGGAAAATAATGGAAATAAAAACCCTGGACCGACTGACCTACACGGAGGCTAACCGAAATTTGAACGGCTTCATCCCGTGCGCATGGTGTCTTCTTATGCTGCCACTGTCACTCCTGCAACAGTTCCATCAGCTGCAACACTTCCAGTCAGCTCTGAGTCGAAGGACCACACCTGCCCCCTTGATGGTGGGGGCACTTCACTCCCTGTTGCTAATGCTCCATCTACTTCAGGAGCCCCCCCTCCCCCAACCATCGGGGACATCAGTTCCCCCTTCCCAGCTGGAGAAGCGTAAGACTTCTTCGGCTCCTCTTGCCAGGAAGGGGTCCCTTGGGGACCTCCCTTCGCAAGTTCCGACCAGCGGAAAAGCGGACACCCGCACGTGGCTGAAACAACCACCGATTGCTGGTTGTAGGGCCTCACGGTCGTCGTCTGTTCCTGAGACTGACCCAGTGAAGCCCTCCTAGCCTGAACCACTGAAGACACAACGCGAGACGCAGAAGAAGAAAAAGGTTCCCAAGAATCCCGACATTGCAGTGGCACCCGTCCCACCGCTTCCTACAAGCTCAACGTCGGAGGATGAGGTTGAGCGTCTGGCGTCTGCTGAAGACCTGGATCTCGCCGGACCCTCCGACGCAACGGATGTCGGTCGCGCGGGTACTGAACCAGTGGCAGCAAGTGACCCAGTGGCGTAATCTGCCTCCCCAGTCCCTTCACGCCTTTCTCAGCCGTGGACAATATCATCCTCCAGTGGAACTGCAGTGGTTTCTTCCACCATCTTGCTGAGCTCCGACAACTTATCAGCCTTCACCCTTTCCTCTGCATTGCTCTCCAAGTAACTTGGTTTCCGGCAATGTGAACCCCAGCCCTCCGTGGGTATCAGGGTTATTATAGAAACTGGGCCGGTTATGAAAGGGTATCTGGTGGTGTCTGCATCTACATCCTTCACTCCCTTCACAGAGAGTCTGTCCCTCTACAAACACCTTTAGAGGCTGTCGCTGTCCAGGTGTGGATGCCACAGGCTGTTTACTATCTGCAGTCTTTATCTTCCACTGGATGGTGATGTCCCACAGCATGTCCTGGCTGAGCTGATAGCCCAATTGCCGCCACCTTTCCTGTTACTGGGCGACTTAAATGCCCATAACCCTCTGTGGGGTGGGTCAGCGGCAACAGGTCGAGGTGCCACTGTTGAACATGTATTGACACAGCTCGGCTTTTCCATTTTAAATGATGGTGCCTTCACACATTTCAGTGTGGCGCATAGTACATACTCAGCCATCGACCTTTCGATCTGCAGCCCTATCCCCTTACCGTCTGTCCGATGGAGTGTGCATGACGACCTGTGTGGCAGTGACCACTTTCCGATCTTTCTGTCACTGCACAGCGTCACTCCTCTTGGTGCCCTTGCAAATGTGCTATGAATAAGGCTGACTGGGACTTGTTCTCCTCCATGGCCGCTATTGCGCCTCTTTTTAATGAAGCCATTGATGCGGTGGTTCACTTGGTCAGCACTGACATAGTTACTGCCGCAGAATCTGCCATTCCCTGTTCTTCTGGGTCCCCTCGGCGGACGAGAGTGCCTTGGTGGTTGCCTGCGATCGCCGAGGCGATTAAAGATTGCAGGCAGGCGCTCCAGCGTCACTAGCGGCATCTATCTTTAGAAAACCTTATTGCCTTTAAACGGCTCCGTGTGCAGGCACGCCGCATCATTCGCCAACACAAGCAGGAGTGCTGGGAACGGTATGTCTCCACCATTGGCCTCCATATCTCTCCATCGCAGGTCTGGGCCAAGATTAGATGCCTCTGCCCTGTCACTGAATGGAACAGTTTGTTCTGACCCTGAGCTCATTGCAAACCACTTAGCAGACCGTTTTGCTCTCAGTTCCGCTTCTGTGAATTACCCGCTGGCCTTCCACTCCATTAAGGAGCGCATGGTGAGCTGGCGGTTGAGTTGGGTACTTGAGTCTCGGGGCCTTCTGGCTCCGTCTCAGGGTGGGTTCTATAAAGGCCGCTCTGCCACCAACAATCTGGTGAGCCTGAAGTCAGCCATCCGTACGGCCTTTGCCCACCATCAGCACCTTGTCGCCGTCTTTTTCGACATGCGGAAGGCGTACGATACGGCATGGCACCATCACATCCTCTCTACGCGTCATGTTGAGGTCTTCGGGGTCCACTGCAGATTTTCCTACGAAATTTTCTGTCGCATTGTACTTTCCGCGTGCAAGTCGCGGCCTCCCATAGTTCCTCCCGAGTTCAGGAGAACGGGGTACCATAGGAATCAGTCCTCAGTGTTTGCCTGTTTTTAATTGCAATTAACGGGCTTGCTGCGGCAGTGGGAAGGTCTGTCTCAGCTTCCTTGTATGCTGGCGACTTCCGCCTCTACTATAGCTCCATTGGCATTGCAGCTGCTGAACGTCAGCTGCAGGGCGCTATCCGCAAGGTGCAGTTTTGGGCTGTAGCGCATGGCTTCCAGTTTTCAGCTGCCATGACCTGTGTTAGGCATTTCTGCCGGCGACGAACAGTTCTCCCTGAGCTGCGGATTTACCTTGCCGGCAAACTTTCTGCTGTGGTGGACACACATCGGTTTTTGAGTGTGGTTTTTGATGCCCGGTTGACTTGGGTCCCACATGTTCGGCAGCTTAAACAGATGTGTTGGTGGCATCTTAATGCTCTGCGATGCTTGAGCCACACCAGCTGGGACGCCGACCGCTCTACCCTCTTACGGCTCTACCAGGCGTTAATCCAGTCCCGTCTGGATTATGGGAGCCTGGCTTATGGTTCAGCATCCCCTTCTGCATTGCGGGTGCTGGACCCAATCTTTCACAACGGGATATGACTTGCCACTGGTGCTTTCCAGACCAGCCCTGTGAACAGCTTTCTTTTGGAGGCAGGTGTCCCTCCACTGCAGTTACAGTGCAAACGTTTACTGGCTGCTTATGCTGTACATGTTTGTAGCTTGCCCGGGCATCCTAATTGTCGTCTCCTGTTCCCTCGGTCAGTCGTCCATCTCCCAGAACGTCGGCCCCGGTCGGGTTGTACGATCGCGGTCCGCGTCGGAGAGCTTGTCTCCGGGCTTGGGGTTTTCCTCTTCCACCTCCTTTCCGGGCCCCTCTGCGTACGCCCCCGTGGTGTGTGCCTAGCCCTTGCCTTCAGCTCGAATTGGCACAGGGCCCGAAGGACTCAGTCCCTCCGGAGGCCTTCCGCCGCCGCTTTCTTTCCATCCTTGCCACGTATCAGGGCTCTGGCATTGTTTACACTGACGGTTCGGTGGTTGCTGGTCGTGTCGGTTATGCTCTTACTCTAGGGGACCATTACGAACAATATTCAATATTTATTGCCGGCTGGCTGCAGCGTTTTCACTGCTTAGCTGGTCGCCATCTTTTGTGCCCTAGAGTATATCCGCTCCTGCTCAGGTGAGTCCTTCGTTATCTGTAGCGACTCCCTGAGCAGTTTACGAGCTATCGACCAGTGCTTCCCTTGCTCTCGTCTGATGATGGCTGTCCAGGAGTCCCTCCATACTCTTGCCCATTGCGGCCGCTCCATGGTCTTTGTGTGGACCCCAGGCCATGTTGGGATACTCGGCAATGAACATGTTGACAGCCTGGCCAAACAGGCCACCAGTAAACCATTTCCGGAAATTGGCCTCCTGGAGACTGATTTGCGAGCGACCTTACGCCGCAAAGTTTTCCAACTTTGGGACACTGAATGGCGCAACCTGACCACGCCAAACAAAGTCACTCCTATCAAGGAGACGACGACTGTGTGGTGGTCATCCATGCGGGTCTCTCGCAAGGAGTCTGTTGTCCTCTGCCGGCTGCACATTGGGCACACAAGGTTGACGCATGGCCACTTATTGTGCTGTGAGGACCCACCTCTATGTCGCTGCGGATCCGTTTTGACGGTGGTCCACATTTTGTTGGAGTGCCCCATTTAGCTGTGTTCAGGCAGACGTTCGCGCTGCCTGACACGCTCCCTGCCCTTTTAACAAATGACACTGCCATGGCAGATTTAGTTTTGCGTTTTATTTGAGCAGGGGGTTTTTGTCATGTAATCTGAGTGTTAGTTACGGTGGTTTTTTTTTTTTTTTTTTTTTTTTTTTTTTTTTTTTTTTTTTTTTTTTTTTTTTTTTTTTTTCCCCTGGCCTTTGGCCTAAGGTTTTGGACTGAGTTTTAGTGTGTTTCTCGGTGGTTGTCTTTTCCTTTTTTATCTCTATGGTCAGCCAACCACTGTCACACTCTGCGTGATTTTAATTCGTTTTGTCTGCTCTCTGTCTGCGTCTTTCTTGTCCTGTGTCTTCTGTTGTCGTCTCCATTCTTTGTTTTTATTCTGTGTGGGTGTTTGCAGTTCTGGAAAAAGGGACCGATGACCATCGCAGTCTGGTCCCTTCAATCTCACAAACCGACCAACCCTTACCATTGTGGCTTCCGGGAGGGAAGGTCTCCGATCATTTACTTCACTTGGAATCCGCAGTTCGGCAGGCATTTTCCCAGTGCCACCATTTGGTTGTAGTATTTTTCGACCTTCGCAAGGCCTATGAAACGGCTTGGCGCCATCACATCTTACTTACATTTCCTCGGTGGGGTCTTCAGGGCCCACTCCCGATGTTTATCTGCCAGTTCCTGTTCCATCGGTCATTCAGGGTTCGTGTTGGTACTGTTTTTAGTTCCCCATGGACCCAGCTGAATGGCATCCCACAGGGTTCGGTATTGAGTGTACTTCTTTTCCTCATTGCTATCGATGGACTTGTGGCCTCTGTCGGTCCTTTGGTCGCCCCTGCTCTGTATGTGGATGATTTCTGCATTTGGGTTAGTTCCTCTTCGATGGCCTCTGCAGAGCGGCAGCTCCAGGGAGCTATACGGTGTGCCTCTGCATGGACCCTTTCAAATGGGCTCCAGTTCTCTCCTTTAAAATCATGGGTGGTCCACTTCCGTTGCTGTACTACGATCCACCCCAATCAGGAGCTCTATCTCGATGCACAACGATTACCTGTAGTCCCACAGTTCCGTTTCCCGGGTCTTCTTTTCAACAACAAGCTCACTTAGCTGCCTCATATCAGACTTCTGAAGGTAGGGTGTTTCCGTAAACTCAATGTCCTTTGCTCCCTAGCCCATACTTCTTGGGGTGCGGACCACTCCATCCTTCTCCGCCTTTATCAGGCTTTAGTGCTGTCTCGCTTGGACTGTGGTTGTCAAGTTTATGGTCGTCTGCTCCTTCCACACTGCAACTGCTGGATCCGATCCACCATCGTGGTATCCGTTTGGCCACTGGTGCTTTCCCTACTAGCCCTGTTGAGTCTCCTGGTTGAAGCTGGACTCCCCCCCTCCTTTCTGTTCGGCGGTCCCAGCTTCTGGTTTCTTATGCAATCGCTGTCCGTTCCTCTCCCACTCATCCTTCCTGTTCTATCCTGTTCCCAGACCATGGACGTCACCCACTTGATTCCCACCCTCGGGTGGGTTTACCGGTTGGGCTCCACCTTGTGTCTCTTTGCCATGATTTTCAGCTTCCTTCTTTGTCCTGTCTCCCACACTCCCTTCCCAACACTCTCCCTTGGTTCACTCCTCGGCCTTGAATTCGGATGGATCTCCGCCGAGGTCCGAAAGATTCCATTTCCCCGATGGTGTTCCATTGTTTCTTCCGCCAAATTTTATGGTAGTTTTGGGATGCTATTGTTTTTTACACTGATGATGGCTCTAAATCTGCTGATCGTGAAGGATATGCCTTCACATCCTCTGTTGGCACAGAAAATCATCTCCTGCCACCTGCATGTGGAGTGTTTACTGTGGAATTGATGGCAATCTCCCAAGCCCTTACCTTTATTAAACAGTCCTAACACAACTGCGTTTTGTTATGTACGGACTCAATGAGTGGCCTTCTGGCTATTGACTGGTATTTTTCGCGCCATCCCTTGGTCTCAGCTATCCATGACCATGTCGCTGATCTTCACCGTGCTGCTTGTTCTGTTGACTTCCTTTGGGTCCCTGGCCATGTGGGGTATCCCAGGTTAATGAGCTTGCTAATTGTTTGGCTGGGGGAGGTGTTACTTACCCCCCCCCCCCCCCCCCCATTCTCTGCAACCCCTCCTGCTGCGGATTTACGGCTTCACATCAAAAATCCCACTTCGCACAATCATGGGCCAACTCTTGGAAGACTACCTCACTGTGTAATAAACTTCGTGCGATTAAGGTGACACAGTCCTGTGGCGTTCTTCATTCCGCCTCGCCCGAAAGGCCTCGACCACCCTGTGTCGTCTCTGCATCGGCCATACCAGGCTGACCCTTGTTTCTCTTTTGCGTAATGAGCCACCCCCACTTTGTAGTTGTGGAGCCTTCCAGTTAGTAGCCCACATTTTGGTGGAATGCCCCCTCCTTTTGGCTCTGTGTACTAAATACAGTCTTCCCTGCATTTTACCTTTAATGTTGGCTGATTATTCCTGGATGGTCGAACTGTTTCTCAGTTTCCTCCGTGAAAGTGGTTTTCATTCTCAGTTTTAAGGTTTTTAATCTCACTCTGGTGTTGGGGCAGGGCTGTGAGGGTTGGGGTGTCTCCCACTGTAAGCTGTGTTTGGAGATTCCAGACTCCCCTCCCTGGCCAAGATCCTCTTTTCTTTCCCTTTTACTCTGTTTTTATCACTCTTTATAATTGGTTAGTCTCCTTTTCCCAAACGCACTTCTACATTCTAGCAGTTGAACAACTTTAAATAGCAGGTGGTCTTGCTTCTACTGCTTCAGAGGTGGGCCTTTACTGCCTCTAACATAGCCTTGGGGTTGCTCTCTTGCTGACTTCCCTTATGTTGTTTTTACCATTGACGATACTACTGCACTTTTACGTTTTTTAGACTTTCCCGTTTTATCGTTCCGACTCTCCTGACATGTCAAACTGTCTGAATGGGCCACATTTGAGACAAAGGACTGATGACCTTGCTATTTGGTCCCTTCAACCCCAACCAACCATTCACCTTGCTTGCCAGACTGCAGGTTTTTACAAAAAGAGAGGAAAATCGTGGAATACTCAGCTCTCAGAGCAAGGTGGCTACACCTGCCCACTTGATGATGGGGGGCATTACTCCCCTTATGCTGCCGCACCACTTACCTTGGGAGCACTGCTCCCCCAACCATCAGAGAACCATAAGTCTTCTTTGGCTACTATGGCCAGGAAGGGGTCACTCCCTTCCCACGTTTCTGCTAATGGGAAAGATTACGCCCGCCAGTGGCTGAAGTGCCCAAAAGCAGTTGGTCATAGTCCTGGAGACTGAATCAGTGAAGCCCTCCCAGGCAGAGAAACCCAAGGAGCAGCGAGAAAAGTCTAGAAAGAAGACCCATAAAGACCAAGGAAATTGCAGTGGCACCCACAACACCGCTACCTACAATCTCGGCGTCTGGGGATAAGGTGGAGAGTCTGGTGTCCGCTGAGGACCTAGATCTCGCCAGACCCTCAGACACAATGGATATAGACTGCTGAGGCAAAAAGTCGGTGGCTGCAGGTGACCCCGAGGCATAAACTGCCTCATTGAATGTTCCATGGAATTGCAGCAGTTTTTTTCCACCACCTGGCTGAGCTACGGCAACTGTTAAGCTTTACACCTGCTCTCTGCATTGCCCTCCAGGAAACCTAGTTCCTGGCAATGTAGACCCCTGCCCTCTGCAGCTATAAGGGATATTACAGGAACTGTAGTGACTATAATTGAGTGTCAGGTGGAGTTTGCATTTATGTCCTAAACTCAATATGTAGTGAAACTGTGCCCCTTCAACCCCCTCTTGAAGCTGTGGCTGTCAGAATAATGCAGGAAATAACTGTCTACAATGTACATCTTCCTCCAGATGGTGCAGCACCCCTGAATGTATAAGAGGCACTGATTGATCAACGCCCTAAACCTTTCCTACTTTAAGGGGATTTTAATGGTCATAACACCTTGTGGGGTGACACCATGCTTCCTGGCTGAGGCAGAGATGTCGAAACTTTACTGTGCCAGTTTGACCTCTGCCTCTTAAATCCCGGGGCCGCCACATATTTCACCATTGACTCTCCCCCACATGGTAATATTGATGTGATGGTTGGGCAGGTGACTACAACAATCATTACTGCAGTGGAAAATGCAATCCCTTGGCAAAAGGAAGTCCCGTGGTGGTCACTGGAAGTCACTGAGGCAATTAAGGAGTGTCGGTGAGCTCTACAGCAGCGTAAGTGGCACCCTTGCCTGGAGCACTCCATAGCTTTAAAGCGGCTCCGTGCCCACGTTCACCAGCTTATCAAAAGACGGAAGCAGGAGTGTTGGGAGAGGTATGTCTCCATCATCGGGTGCCATACATCACTTTCCCAAGTTTGGACAAAGATCAGACATGTTTTTGGGTCCCAGACCCCAACAGGTGTCCCTGGCATTAACATCAATGGCATGTTATCTACGGATGCAAACGTGATTCCTGAGCACTATGTTAGAGCTTCTGCATTGGAGATCTATCCCCCCAGCCTTTCGCACCCTCAAACAGCGGGTGGAAAGAAAAGTACTCTCATTCACTACATGCTACAGTGAACCTTTTAACGTCCCATTTACAGAGTGGGTGCTCTTCAGTGTCGTTGCACATTGCCCCGACACAGCTCCTGGGCCAGATCGGATCCATGGTCAGATGATTAAACATCTCTCATCTGACTATAAGCGACATCTCCTCGTCTTCAACTGGATCTGGTGCAATGGCATCTTTCCAGAGAAATGGCTTGACAGCGCCATCATTCCGGTACTTAAAACTGGTAAAAACCAGCTTGATGTGGATAGCTGTTGGCCCATCAGCCACACCAACGTTCTGTTAGCTGCTGGAACGTATGGTGTGTCGGCAGTTGGGTTGGTCGTGGAGTCACATGGCCTACTGGGTCCATGTCAGGGCGGCTTACGCCAAGGACACTCTACCACTGATAATCTTGTGTACCAAGAGTCTGCCATCCGAACAGCCTTTTCCAGACACCAACACCTAGTTGCCGTCTTTTTTGATTTACGAAAAGCATATGACACGTCCTGACGACATCATATCCTTGCCACATTATATGAGTTGGATCTCGGAGGCCCTCCCTCCCAATTTTTATCAACAATTTCCTGTCGCTTCATACTTTCCATGGCAAAGTTGGTGCCTTCCATAGTTCCCTATTCAGGAGAATGGTGCCCCGCAGGGCTCTGTATTAAGTGTCTCTCTCTTTTTAGTGGCCATTAATGGTGCACAGCAGTTGAAGGGCCATCCATCTCGCTTTCTCTGTATGCTGAAGACTTCTGCATTTCGTACTGCTCCACCAGAACTGGTGTTGCTGTGCGGCACCTAAAGGGAGCCACCACAAGGTGCAGTCATGGGCTGTAGCCCACGGTTTGCAGTTTTTGCCTGCAAAGTCGTGTGTTATGCACTTCTGTCGGCGTCATACCATTCATCGGGAACCACAACATTACCTTAATGACGATTCAATGACCATAGGGCTGACATACTGATTTTTAGGACTGGTTTTTGAAGCCCAATTGGTTTGGCTTCCTCACTTTCGTCAGCTTAAGCAGAAGTGCTGACATCACATCAGTGCCCTCCGCTGCCTGAGCAACACTGAGGTGCAGATCACTCTACGCTGCTGCAGGTCTACAGAGCCCTTGTTCAATCCCGCCTTGACTAAGGGAGTGTGGTTTATGGTTCGGCAGCACCCTCAGTGTTGAGTTCACTTGACCCAGTGCACTACTGTGGCGTTCACCCAGCGGGAGGATCTTTTAGGAAAAGTCTGGTGACCAGCGTCCTGGTGGAGACCGGAGTCCCTGCATTGAAGGTTAGGTGTGCGCAATCGCTTTCCAGTTACATTGCACTCATTTGTAGTTCTGCTCGTCTGAATTATCGTCTCCTTTTCCCACCCACAGCAGTTCATCTCCCTCATCTGCGGCCCAGGTCAGGGCTTCCATTTGCAGTTTGTGTGCGATCCCTTCTCTCCAAACTAGAGTCCTCGCCTTTACCAATTGTACTTGAGGTTCATTCACGAACACCTCCATGGTGTACACCTAGGCTGCGGCTTCACCTGGACCTTTCACATGGTCGTAAGGACTCCGTTAACCCTGCGACTCTCTGCTGTCAATTCCTGTAGATTCTCGACATGTGCTGGTGCCATGAAGTGGTTTACATCGATGGCTGATAGTCAAATTGGCTTTGCCTATGTTCATGGAGGACATATAGAACAACACTCCTTACCAGATGGCTGCAGTGTTTTCACTGCAGAGCTGGCTGCCATGTCTCGTGGTCTTTAACACATCCACTTGTGCCCAGGCGAGTCATTTCTCCTGTGTACTGATTCCTTGAGCAGCCTACAAGGTATCGACTAGTGCTACCCTCATCATCCTTAGGTAGCGACCATCCAGGAGTCCATCTATGCCCTGGAACAGTCCAATTGTTCAGTGGTGTTTCCGGACTCCAGCTCGTGTCGGAATCCCAGGCAACGAACTTGCTGCCAGGCTGGCCAAATGGGCTATGCGGAAACCGCTTATGGAGATCAGCTTCTCTGAAACTGATCTGCATTCAGTATTATGCCGCAAGGTTTTGTGGCATTGGGAGGCAGAATGGCATAACACCAGTACGCACACCAGGCTGCGTGCTATTAAGGAAACTACGAATGTGTGGAAGACTTCTGTGCGCACCTCTTGCAGGGACTCGGTGATTCTGTCAGATCCGCATTGGCCATACGTGACTGACGCATGGTTACCTCCTCAGTCGCGAGTACCCACCTCGGTATTGCTGTGGCTCGTGAATGACAGTCATCCATCTCTTGCTGGACTGCCCACTTTTATCTGCTCAGCGGCGGACTTTTAACTTTCCCAGCACCCTACCTTCGGTGTTGGGCAACAATGCCTCAACAGCAGCTTTATTTTTACATTTTATTCGTGAGGATGAGTTCTATCATTTGCTCTAAGTTTTAGCACATCCTTTGACCCTGTGTGTCATCCACCCTAGTGCTTTCAGGGTGGAGGTTTTAATGTGTTACAGAGTGGCTGGTTTTTTCCTTTTTATCGTCATGGTCAACCAGCCATGGTAACTTGCTTTGTTATTTTAACCTGTTCTACTTGTTTCTTGTGTCTTTAAGGTTTTCTTGTCTCCTTCTGTCCATTTGAGTGTTTGTTGCCCTTCACTTGTTGTGGTTTTTCCTTCCATTTGGTTTTGTGTTGTAAGTCTCATTATCTTATTCTCACCCTTGTGGCATTGTTTCCTTCGGAACAAGGGACCGATGACCTCGTAGTTTGGTCCCTTCCCCCCTCTTTTAAACCAACCAACCAATCCCAGGCAAAGGTCCAGGTGCATGACCTGCTCAGTCCACCTGTTCAGCACTTCCTTTTCCAGTCCTTTCACAGGCTTAAATGGCCCCATCAAAGCCCGGGCCACTTGTGAAAGCAGCCATGTTATATACCAGCCTTGCTGCAACAATTGCACAGTTTCTTAGGTGGGTATGACTACCAACCAGCTGTCCACAGGATGAACGACCACTGCCTAGCTGTGGCCAAGGGTAAAGTAGACCACCCTATGGCACAACATGCAGCTGAACACAACATGCTTGATTTCAGTTGCTGCTTCACAAACAGGGCCATCTGGATCCTGCCCTCCACCACCAGCAGCTTTTCTGAATTTGCAAATGTAAGTCGTACTTACAACACACTCCCCATTCCTGAAATTATCCCAGCCTCACCCTACAGTAAGCTATTTTCTCCACATCCTACACCCAATGGTTTCTGCCCCTCGTCCTATCACCTCCTCCCTTTTCACATTCCCTCACCCTCTGCTATCCCTCCCCCTTTCCTGCCCCACTCTAGATTACTAGTCACATGACGGCCACATTGCAGTTAGAGCTTCTGATGATAGTAGTCATGTGTGGGCAAGTTGAGCTTGCTTGCTTGCCTGACTGTGAACTTGTTTGCTGGAGAAGACTTTGGCCGAAAACTAGAATGTGTAACAGTCTTTGTGTTATGCCCATCTGAAACTCAATGGCTTTACTACAGTAAGTAGCAGTCTATCCTTTTCCTAATATTGTTGATAATCTAAGCTGGCATTTCCATTGTTTGGTTGCTAATGAACATTGGTATGTAAAGTAAAGGTTTAAGGCACCCATCCATTGTGGTCTTTTCCGTAGTTAATGCATGGTATATGAAACTGCTCATTGTGGTTTGTCTCCATAATGTAGTAGTTTTCTGAATTTACATTGTGATTAAAGTTACTTATGAAGAAAATTACAGTTAAGGAATGGTGTGTGAGTGAGTGAGTGATCTTTCAAAGATAGTCTAGTTGAGTAGGCATAAGTTAATCCCTGACAGTTGCAATGGACTGGGTGCAGAACCTTTGCAGGCCTATCTCATACAATAACATAATGTAATTTTGTAAACATCCATTGCAATGCCTCATTGTCACAGCTCTGTAGATGGTTACTGTTTTTGCATGCAACCATTACTACATGGTAATTAGAAGCCGGCTACAATGCTGTGAGCTGTCAGGAATCTTCTTAGGCTGTCTATACTACAATAACCATCCTTGGACTTTTATCAATGAATTTTTGTAATTTATCTGACAGTGAAAAAATTGAGTAGTTAAGTCATCAGATTTTAGTTTCGTCTTATTATGGATCCAACAAAGGTTTTTTAGCCATCAACATCTGTGTTCTGACTGGTTTTATGTGACCTGCAATGAATTCCTCTCCTTTGTCAACTTTTTCATCTCAGAGTAGCACTTGCAACCTACATCCTCAGTTATTTAGATGTGCCCCAATCTCTGTCATCCTCTACAGTTTTTACCCTCTATAGCTCGCTCTAATACAGTAGAAGTTATTCCCTGATGTCGTTACAGATGTCCTGTCGTCCTGTCCCTTTTTTGTCAGTGTTTTCCACACAGTCCTTTACTTATCTATTCTGCAGTGAATCTCCTCATTCCTTATCTTATCAGACCATATAATTTTAAATATTCCTCTGTAGTACCACATCTCAGATACTTCTATTCTCCTCTGTCCCTGTTTTGCCACTGTCCATGTCTCACTGCCAAACAATATTGTGCTCCAAACATACATTCTCAGAACTTTCTTCTTTGGTTTAAGACCTGTTGGATATTAGTAGACTTCTCTTGGCCAGGAAATCCCTTTTTCCAATTACTAGTTTGCTTTTTATATCCTCCTCGCTCCATCCGTCATGGGTTTTTTTGCTGCCTAAGTGCCAGAAGTTGTCATCATCATCATCATCATCATCTACATCATCTACTTCATGATCACCAATCCTGGTGTTAAGTTTCTTGCTGTTCTCATTTCTGCTACTTCTTTCTTGAATTTACTCTCAGTCCATATTCTGTACTTATTACACAATTCATTCCATCCATCACCTCTCTCACTGAGGATAGCAATGTTATCAGCAAATCTTAATATATCCTTTCACCTTGATTTTTAATTAGACTCTTAAACCTTTCTTTTCTTTCTGTCATTGGTTCACATATTGTCTATTACCTGTCTTTCCGTACAGCTTACCCCTATTTCTCTCAGTATTTTTAACATCTTGCATCATTTTTTTATTGTTGAATGCTTCTTCCAGGTTGACAGACCATATGAACATGTCTTGAATATTCTTTAGTGTAGTTCCCATTATCAACTGCAACATGAGAATCACCTCTCCGGTGCCTTTACCGTTCCTAAAGCCAAACTGATAATCATTAACAGATCCTCAGTTCTATCTCCCATATTCCTGAATGTTATTCTTGTCAGCAACTTAGATGCATGACCTGTTAGGCAGATTGTTGAATAATTCTTGCACTTGTCTGCTCTTGCAGTCTTGGGAATTGGGTGTACGATTTTTTAAAACTTTGATGGTTTATTGCCAGTGTCGTACATTCTACACGCCAATGTGAATAATGGTTTTATTGCTCCTTCACCACCACCACCACCACCACCACCACCGCCAATGATTTTAGAAATTCCCATGGAATATTATCCATCCCTTCTGCCTTATTTGATTTCAATTCTTCTAAATTCTGGTTCTAATTACCGGAGCCTCCATCTCTTCCATGTTGACTCCTGTTTCTTCTTTTATCATGTCATCAGATAAGTCCTCCCACTCAATAGAGGCCCTCAATGTACTGTTTCCACCTATCTGCTCTCTTCTCTGCATTTAACTGTGACATTCCCATTGCACTCTTAATGTAACCTTCCGTGCTTTTAATTTTACCAAAGGTTGTTGTATGTGTTACTATGCATAACACACATTTACTTACAGATTTGCTATCCAAAATGTTTTATATTTTAACAGTGTTCACTGTTTCTTTGTTTTGTGTCTTAAGATTTCATTGATTTATGCATACATTTGGATAAGCCGTGCATGTTCAGAGGAACTGGACAAACAAATTATTATATAGATCTGACAAAATATGAAATTTCAGAAAGGCACAAGGAAGAAAGCAAACATAAGTGAGTTAATGAAGACTAATTTTTTATGTGTAATTATGAAGGAAAGATACAAGAAATGGAATATCAAAAGAAGAGATTGTAAATTGCTTGGAAAATTTATAAAAGGAAGCAATTGAAAGTATTTATCCATTGCATATACAATGGGAGTAGGATGACATGGATTTCTTAGGCATTGTTTAAAATGAGCTTTTTCTTTTTTGTTAGTCTTAGGCTACAAAAGTATTCTTTCAGAACGTGAGTTGCACTTACTGTAATCTGACTGTCTCGGGCAAAATCTTTCTTAACAATGAAGGATAAAAATATTTGTGCTGCTACGTTGGTATTCATTAGTTTTGTTTCCATTCTGTACGGGATTGTTAGTTTCCTGTTGTCAGTGTAATTTTGAGCTGGTATTATTAGTTATAAATGTATACTTTGTGCAGTTAAATTTTTCTTTCAGGTAATTCCAGTAGATAAATTAATAAAAGGAAGATTTCAGGACAATTTTGAGTTCCTCCAATGGTTCAAGAAATTCTTTGATGCAAATTATGATGGGCGGGAGTATGATGCTCTGGAGGCACGTGGTGGCCTGCCACTAGGCAGTGGAAGCCGGACAGGCAGCTTGCATCAGTTACCTGTCACGGCAGTAACTGGAACATTGCGCCAACCAAATCCAAAAATAAATATGCAGACTAGGCCATCCCCTGCTCCCCCTATCAAACAGCTGGGTAAATTTTGCACCGGCTCTTAAGTACCTTATGCCTGATTTGATACAGCTTGCTGCTGGTGTAGTTAGTATGTGCTTTATGGAATCGAAGTATTAAATTTACACTTGTGCATCTACAGTCTTCGTGTAGATTCTTACACAGGAAGTATTGGACAACATTGTTTTGAATTTTTATATTATGATATTATTCACTATGGCTCACTAAAAGCACTGCTTCTTGAAGAAATAAGTGCTGAATATAAAGACATGTTATTGGTTTCTTTATTGTGGTTGCATGGGTATCTTCAGATAGTGCCTCGCCTGTTAGAGGACGGTTATTTTTTCACGATTTAAGACATTGTTCAAATATCACAGTATTGTTTATACCAAATATAATGATGTTTATACCAAATATAGGTAATTATAAATATGTATGCTTGTGTCTGTATATGTGTGGATGGATATATGTGTGTGTGTGTGCGCGAGTGTATACCCGTCCTTTTTTCCCCCTAAGGTAAGTCTTTCCGCTCCCAGGATTGGAATGACTCCTTACCCTCTCCCTTAAAACCCACATCCTTTCGTCTTTCCCTCTCCTTCCCTCTTTCCTGATGAGGCAACAGTTTGTTGCGAAAGCTTGAATTTTATGTGTATGTTTGTGTTTGTTTGTGTGTCTGTCGACCTGCCAGCACTTTCATTTGGTAAGTCACATCATCTTTGTTTTTAGATATAATTATAAATTTTTATGGCTTATCTAAAACATTGTCATAGAGTTAAAAAAATTTTGTTGCATGGTTAAGATGCATGTTGCTCCTGCACTTCTGACTGCCTCTGTATTTCATATGTAATAAATGTGAGTGGCTACAAAGCAGCCTTGTGATAGGCTAAAAACATCCCTGTAGGCTGCCCTAGTCTTCATTATTGACACTTGTTGACTAAAATGCATAAACTTACCAGACAATGGAATAACAATAACAAGGAGGAGGATAGATTGCTGCTCACCACATGGAGGTGGCACAGAGTTGTAGAATGTGTGTGTGTGTGTGTGTGTGTGTGTGTGTGTGTGTGTGTGTGTGTGTGTGTGTGTGTTACGGAAGGCCTTTTTTGTGTGAAGAAAACTTGGATGTTTAGCAGTCTTTACATTGTGCCTGTCTGTGACTCAACACTTTTATGGCGAGTAGCACTCTATACCTTTTGTAATATTGTTATCAAGCTTTAGTGTACTTGATTTCATCATATGGTTAAGATCTTGTGCTCTAATAGCTGAAATAGGGTCAAGAGGAATGTTAGATAAGAACTGTCGGCTTTGGCTAGTGACATAATATTAATGGCTGCTGTCACGTCACTTTTTCATGCATATATTCACAGTTTTGTTATTTGGCTTAGCGAACAAATATGAAGCAAAAAACTTGTCGTGGTGAAGGATTTCTGTGAAGCTTATCCTGAGTTATAGGATAGATTGGAAGGTTACTACAGTTTGGTAGTGAGTTGAAGACACTGAATGTGATACTACAAAGACCTGGTTATGATGACAGACTGATCTGTGGCTTAACCCATTTGAAAAAATCGCCAATAACATTACATTAGAGTCACTATACTTCTTAAGCCATTTGTTGCATGTTTCTCTATGTCACTGGTTAAAGTGGATGACTCGTATTGAGCATTCCTCTGTAACTGCTGAAATATTCGTCACTCCTCATAATAGACACAAAAGTCACCAAAGTGGCATCAATAAAAGGATTTGCACTAGGTGGCTGAACAACCCCACATGGAGTCTCCTGGCCAATCATGCCATATGATCATTGCAGTTCACTGAAAGAAATATTAAATTATTGTACAAAAATTTAACAAGAATGAGCTCTGCCTATTGTTAATTGAATAGAATAATACATCTTGGAAGAGGCTCATATTTGAGTACAGGGAAATGGTAGTTATTTAGTTTCATGTCCCATGGATCATTTTGTACTGATAATTCATAATTATGTGGCACAAGTAATTTTACATTCAAATGCCAAATTTTTAAATATGGCTACATACTGTACATTTAGAAGTTGTCTTTGTGTCATCGCCTCGCCCCCCCCCCCCCTCCCTCTCTCCAACCGCCCCCCTCCCCAACACACACACACACACACACACACACACACACACACACACACACACACACACACACCACTCCAATCCCAGCTCTCTCATACTAATTTCCCTAAATAGGTTTATCAATAACCTCATAAGATTAGAGCCACATTTCAAACCTAGTTTAACTGATCTAATCAATTTTGTAAGTCATTTAGAGTCTGGAAGTCAAACTAAAAAATCTCCGTTAACTATAGAACTATCAGGGCAAACAGCCTATTTCTCGGCCTTGCCTAGAAGCTGTGCTAGTGTCAATGACATTTTTTTCATGTTGGTATATATTTAACAATGTATACTCATTTGCCTAATGTTGGCCACTGCCCACAACAACATTGAGTGCTGCCTGTAAGAGAACTATATACACAGAGTACAGATGAATTGAAAATCATTTTGCTCACACTCAGCTACTTTGGAAAAGGCAGGTTATACTGTCACATAGCTGAAAAACTATGGAGCTGTAGAAGAATTCTAGTCTACCTGAAAGTTGCAAAGACCCTCAGAGATTTAGCCCCTCCATGCTGTATGGCTTACCAAAAATCCACAAAGAATGGTTTCCTTCGAGATCAGTTGGTAGTGATGTTAGTTCTCCCATCTAGAGGCAATGAACCATCTTAACAAGGCTAATGACTCCTATAGTTGGCTGCTGTGAACAGGGTATTAAAAACTGTTCATTGACATACAGCAGTAAATTTCAGGAAATGACTGACCAAATGTCCATGGATTCTACAGTGTCTCCAGCAGTAGTCAACTTCTTTATTCAGCATTTTGTGGAATGCAGATGCAGTTTGGCTCCAATTCACTCCTCTTTCTTTCGTCAATACATGGACGCACATATGAGGGGCATTGGACAAGTCTGAGAGATGGCACCACCAGCGCATATCGAGGTCATCTTTAGCTAGTAGCATCTTCGGAAAGAACGCACAAAAAGTTTCAGCCATATTTGTCTATTTCTTTGTGTTTGGCATTCGTGTGAGTGAAGGAAGTTGAGGGATTGTCAAAAAACGGACAAAGAATAATTTTGTGTGGTGATTAAACATTACTTTATGAAAGGCAAAATGCCTCGGTAGACTAAAGAGAAGTTTGATAAACATTACGGTGACTCTGTACCTTCGATTAGAACAGTTTATAAGTGGTTTCTAAATTTTTTGGAGTGGCCATATGGGCACACATGATGCTGAACATTCTGGACACCCTGTGGAAGTTAAGACTCCAGAAGTCATTGATAAAATCCATGATATGGTGATGGATGACAGGAGTGTTAAGGTGTTTGAGATTGCTTGTGCTGTGGGCATCTCAAATGAACAGGTGCATAATATTTTGCATAAAAATTTGGACATGAGAAAGCTATCCACAAAATGGGTTCGACAATTGCTCAGCTTGACCAAAAACAAAATTGTGTGAAGTATTGCAAGAATGGTTTGCAGCTGTTCAGGAAGAATCCGAAGGACTTTTAGCATCGTTTCGTCACTGTGGATGAAACATGGATACATTACTTTACTCCAGAGACCAAACAACAATCTAAACAATGGCTTACCAAGGGAGAATCTGCACCAAAAAGGCGAAGACCAGTCCTTCAGCCTGAAAGATTATGGTGACTGTCTTCTGGGATTCGCAAGGGATAATCCTCATCGACTATCTGGAAAAGGGTAAAACTATTACAGGTGCATATTATTCATTGTTATTGGACCATTTGAAAACAGAGCTGCAAGAAAAATGCCAGCGATTGGACCGCAAAAAAGTCCTTTTCCATCGCGACAACTCAGCAGTTGTGGTCGCAAAATTAATGGAAATAGGATTCCAAATCATTTGACATCCCCCCTATTCTCCAGACTTGGCTCCCTCGACTACTATTTGTTCCACAATTTGAAGAAATGGCTGGTGGGACAAAGATTTTATTCAAACAAGGAGGTGATTGCAGCAACTAATAGCTATTTTGTGACTTGGACAATTCCTGTAATTCGGAAGGGATCACCAAATGAGAACAGCATTGGATGAAGTGTGTAAGTCTAAAAATAATAAAGGTTTACCCCAAACACATAAGTAGTTTTTATTTTTGCACGGACTTTTCAAACACCCCTCGTATAATGTGGCAACATGACACTGAAGCTCTGAAGTAGTTCATCACTTTACAGTTGAACACCCATGAACAAAAATTGGAGGGGTGACTTGGCTACTCTGTATGCCACAAGTCAACACACACTGATTTATATCTCAGCAAACGGTTTTCAACTATCAGTCCCAAAGAGAACCGGTTTAAATACTTAAATACAGGGTGTGCATAAAGTGCGGAAAAGCTTCCAAGTATTTATTGCACAAGAAACAAACATTGTACAGATATCAAACCTATGTCATTTTGAAGAGAAACCCTGAAAGTTTTTCTTTCATGTATACCGCCATAACATAGTTTGGTAATTTGCCAATAGTCAGCACTAGTCACAAACATGGTGAGTTCAGGTGCAGAGTGAGCTGTTTCATGAAATGGCCTCCCCGATCAACAGATCTCACTCAGTTTGACCTTTTTTCTGTGGGGACACGTTAAAGATATGGTGTGTGTACCACCTCTACCACTTGATGTAGGAGAGCTCTGGGAGAGAATACAGGAAGTGACTGCCACACACACCAGTCTATTAAGTCATGCTGGGACGGGTATGGCAAGAATTCGATTACTGTGTTGACGTCTGCCGGGTCACTCATGGTTGTTAAAAAACTTTCAGAGTGTCTCTTGAAAATGCAATACGTATGACATGTGTACAGTGTTTAGTTCTTGTGCAATAAATAACTGAAAGTGTTCAGACTGTACATGCTGTATGTAGAACTACACCTCTTTGTAAGAAGAACCGTCTAATTTCATAGATTAATCTCAAGTACATGTTCTGAAAGAATAACGAAGGGGTTAGAAATACAAAGTTAGTGCTCTTCAAGAAACAAAAATGTGGAAATTTTGAACAATCTCATTGTATGTCTTTCTTTTTGTGGTGCTACATCTTGCAAAATATAGGGCAATGGGAAGGAGAGGCATGAGACCCATTTTCAGGAATGCAAGATGATAAAGTGGATTCTGTGCCAAGCTAACTACTATCTTGGTCTTAAGGTCCTGGAGTTTATAAGATTCCTTCTGAGTGTAGGAGCAACTACATAGGTCAGTACACCTGTACCTTTATCAGCCGATGTGCGGAATGCCAAAGGCACATTAAAAATTGATGACTTTGGAAATCAGCAGTTGCTAGTCTCACAAACACAGAATAATGTTTTATGACACTATTATCTTGTCCCAAGATTCTAAATAACAGATTTCATTACAGAAGCAGTAGATATTATAAAGTGTAATAACCACCTCAACTGGGACAGTGGCTATAATGTTAGTGGTGCTTGGAAACAAGACGTGGTCATGCGGTAGCGTTCTCACTTCCCACGCCCGGGTTCGATTCCCGGCAGGGTCAGGGATTTTCTCTGCCTCGTGATAGCTGGGTGTTGTGTGATGTCCTTAGGTTAGTTAGGTTTAAGTAGTTCTAAGTTCTAGGGGACTGATGACCATAGATGTTAAGTCCCATAGTGCTCAGAGCCATTTGGAAACAAGCTCAATACTGTAAAGATGCAGAGAAATCCACTGTACTGCTCATATTTCTAGAGTATAGGTATGGACACAATCTCTGGCACCTTGACATATGCTGACCAATCAAAAGTGATCTACAGGCTGTAACTATTTTACTTCTGTTGACTTCAGTCTCCTGGTTTTATTGATTACTACTGTTGGGTTCCTCAGTCATCTGTACCCTTCCTCACCGAGATCTCTTCCTGGTTTGACGCGTATGGGATGGAGTGACTTCTGACCTCGCAGTTTGGTCAGTTTCAACCCATCAATCCTCTATCCTGGATGGGCTATAAATGATCACATCAGCAGCCAAGACATTCATTTGTTCCCAGGGATGGAGGATTTTGCTGAAAGAGATTTTCCCTGGTTTGATGCAAGTAAATAGAGAATGACTTATAGAAGGATGCCATTGTGAGAAACTTCGATCACATAATTTAAGTGCTTGTCTGCCCAATTACTGGTTCAGAGCTGTGTTTCACTTTGACTTCCCTGCCTATTGTCATATTCAATACATGCAGTTTTAGAGAACTTCAGACACAAACATTCTCAATAATTCAGTATAATACTTCCTTGTATTTAGATTCCTCCTGTTAAGTCTTACTAAATTAAATCAGTCTCAGCTCATGGGTATGCTTTACAAACCAATATATGATTTCAGAATTTGTCTCACTGTGATGTAACCCAGCTGGTATCTTTGTCACCTGGCCTCTTCAAAGTATACATGTAAATGTTGGTTTCTAGTCTGAAGACTGGTTTGACACAGCTCTCCACATTAGTCTCTACTGAAGAAGCCTATTCAACTCGAAGATGGTACCACAGTGGCCTGCAAAGCAAAAAGTTTCACTACTTACAAAGGTAAATAATCATCAGCCACAGAACGAATACCCACCCAGGGAATCATTCTGTTGGGATTAGTAACTGTATCCTGAAGAAGAATCATTTTAACAAGTTCTGGTCAGAAAGACCACTGCCCTGGCTCCAGTAATAGCACTAAATCCTCTCCTAGAATGAGAGAAGAGCTTTGTCCAGAAGTTAAGTTCCATTTTCGTTACCCCCTGCGGGTCCGGGGGTTAGAATAGGCCCGAGGTATTCCTCCCTGTTGTAAGAGGCAACTAAAAGGAGTCTCTCACATTTCAGCCTTTATGTGATGCTCCCCTGTAGTGTTTGACATCCATTTTTCAAAAATTTTCCGAAGAGCAAGCCAATTGGGGAAGGGCGCCTTATGTGGTGCATTGTGTCCATAACACGCTGAGACCTATCTCATCCTTAATCGATGTGGATCTGCACTTCTGCTCATTCTCAAACTGTTTGATGAGGTCACCCACCTGGGTGTGTATTTTTCCATCAACTGTGCAGTATCGTTTTCTATGCTGACAATCATAATGGACTTGTTTGCACATGAAATCCAGAACGGTAGCCAGTCCATTGTGGTTGGGGCCCTGTTGGTTGTAGCCCCCTGACCACACAGGGATCGTTCTGCTGATGGCTGCCCCATGAACTCCCCATGTATGCCGAGGAGGAGATGCCCATCATCCTAGGGCATTGGGACTCCCGGCAATGGCCATCCAGCCAGTTGGCCTGTGCTGTGGCTGGGTGGTGCCCATGGGGAGGGCCCCTGGTCGGAGTGGGTGGCATCAGGGCAGATGACACGCGATGAAGCATAGTACATTATCTCTTGCTGGTGGTGAAACACCAGCAGTCTCTAAGCGTTCACGGGCTTAGTTGAACGCACAGAAGTACAACCCCAAATCATTCCCCTCCCTGGCCACACCATGGGAGGAATGTCAGGCTAAGGATGGCAGCGCTCTTACTCACCACAGTACCTTGTATGTTAGAGAGCTGATGGGGAATCTTTCATGATGATGAAGCCTCAGTTTTTTGTTGAGCATTTAGAGGACAAGTTTAGGGAGCTGGAGTGCTTGTCGAGAATGAGGTCTGGGTTAGTCTTGATCAAAACAGCATCCTCTGCCCAATGACGGGCATTACTCACTTGTGACAAGCTGGGGAATTTTTCTGTAACCATCGCACCCCATAAGAGCAGATATATGGTTCAGGGAATCATATTGCATATAGAGTCTGACGATGAGCTGCGTGCCAGTTTAGAACGGCGAGGTATACATTTCGTTCGGCGTGTCCACCAGGGTCCGAGGGATAACCAGGTTGCCACCGGTGCCTTCATCTTGGCCTTTGAGGACGGTACATTACCCAAGGTGTTCAAGGTGAGGGTCTACCGCTGTGATGTAAAGCCCTATATCCCTCCCCCAATGTGGTGCTTTAAATGCTGAAAGTTCAGCCATATGTCTTCACGCTGTACTTCCTGCGTCACATGTCAAGATAGTGTATGTCCATCATGTACCAATACTCCATGTGCCCGACCTCCCATCTGTGGAGAGCACCATTCGCCTTGCTCACATGACTGCAGGATTCTCCAGAAAGAAAGCGAAATAGTGGAGTAAAAGACCCTGGACTGACTGACCTCTACACTGAGGCTAAGAGAAAAATTGAACGCCTACATCCTGTACGTATGGCATCGTCTTACGTTGCTGCAACAACAGTACTAGCCCCATCAGCTCTGCCAACCCAGGTCAGACTAGACTAGACTAGACTAGACTAGACTAGACTACACCTGCCCTCTTTTATGGTGGGGCATTTCCCTCCCTGTTGCTCCTGCACCACCTACTTGGGGAGCAAGACGCCACCCCCCCTCCCCCTCCTCCCCCCTTCAACCATCGGGGATATCAGTCCCCACTTCTGCACCAGAGAAGTGTGTCTTCCTCGGCTCCTCTCGCTAGGAAGGGTTCCTTTGGGTCACTCCCTTCGCAGGTTTCTGCTCTGCTAGTGGGAAAGATGACACTTGCCAGTGGGTGAAGAGCCCAAAAGCAGCTGGTTGTAGGGCTTCACGCTCATCCTCAGTCCTGGAGACTGAATTGGTGAAGTCCTCCCAGACAGGGAAACCCAAGGAGCAATGAGAGAAATCCAAAAAGAAGATCCCCAAGATCAAGGGAATTGCAGTGGCACCCATTCCACCGCAACCTACAAGCTCTGCGTCTGCAGTTGTGGAGATTCTGGTGTCTGCTGAGGACCTAGATCTGGCTGGACCCTCAGACACAATGGATATAGACTGCTCAGGAAATAAGCCGGTGGTAGCAGGTGACCCTGAGGCATAAACAGCCTCATTGAATGTTCCATGCCTTCTCAGTCTCAAGATGACATCATCCTTCAGTGGAATTGCAGCTGTTTTTCCACTGCCTGGCTGAGCTATGGTAACTGTTAAGCTTTACACCTACTTTCTGCATTGCACTACTGTAAACCTACTTCCTGACAATGCCGTCTGCGGCTATGAGAGATATTAAAGGAACCGTAGCGATTATAATAGTGTCAAGTGGAGTTTGGGTTTATGTCCTAAACTCAATCTATAGTGAAACTGTGCCCCTTCAAACCTCTCTTGAAGCTGTGGCTGTCAGAATAAGGACGACAAAGGAAATAACTATCCGCAATGTATATCTTCCTCCAGATGGTGCAGTACCCCTGACTGTATTAGCTGCACTGATTGATCAACTCCCTAAACCTTTCTTACTTCATGGAGATATTAATGCCCATAACCCCATGTGGGGTGACAGTGCTTACTGGCCGAGGCAGAGATGTTGAAACTTTAATGCCTCCGTTCAACCTCTGCCTCTTAAATACAGGGGCTGCCACACATTTCAGTGTGGCTCATGGTAGTTACTCAGCCATTGATTTATCAATTTGCAGCACACGTCGTCTCCCATCTATCCACTGGAGAGCATATGATGACCGTGTGGAAGTAACCTCTTCTCCATCTTCCTGTCACAGCCCCGGCGTCAGGCTCATTGATGCCTGCCCAGATGGGCTTTAAATGAGGTGGACTGGGAAACTTTCACAACTGCTGTCACCACTGAATTTCCGCCACACGGGAACATCGATGTGATGGTTGAGCAGATGACTACAACAATCCTTTCTACGGCAGAAAACACAATCACTCGTTCTTTAGGGTGCCTCCCAGCAAAAGGCAGTCCCTTGGTGGATGCTGGAAGTCGCTGAAGCACTTAAGTAGCATTGGCGAGCTGTACAGCGGCATAAGCAGCACCCTTCCCTGCAGCACCTCATAGCCTTTAAACAACTCTGTGTCAGCGTTCGCCAACTTATCAAACGACGGAAGCAGGAGTGTTGGGAGAGATAAGTCTCGACCATTGGGTGCCATACGTCACCTTACCAAGTCTGGGCAAGGATCATACGTGTTTTTGGGTACCAGACCCCAACAGATGTTCTCGGTGTTAACATAAATGGCATGTTATCTACAGACGAAATCGCGATTGCTGTGCACTATGTTCCCGCCTCTGTATCTGAGAATCATCCCCCAGCCTTTCGCGCTGTTAAACGGCGGCTGGAAAGGAAAGTGCTATTGTTCATTACACGCCTCAGTGAATCCTATAATGCCCCATTTCCAGAGTGGGAGCTCCTCAGTTCCCTTGCGCATTGCCGCGACACTGCTTCTGGGCCACATAGTATCCACAGTCAGATGATTAAACATCTCTCATCTGACTACGAGTGACATCTGCTCATCATCTTCATCCGTATCTGGTGCGATAGCGTCTTTCCATCACAATGAAGGGAGAGCACCATCACTCCAGTGCTCATACCGTGTAAAAACCCACTTGATGTGTATAGCTATCAGCCCTTCAGCCTCACCAAGGTATTTTGTAGGCTGCTGGAACGTGGTTGCCATTTTTTTTATTTACGAAAAGCGTATGACATGACCTGGCGACATCATATCCTTGCCACATTATACCAGTGGAGTCTCAGAGGCCCACTCCAGATTTTTATCTGGAATTTCCTGTTGCTTCGTACTTTCTGTGTCAAAGTTGGTGCCTCCCATAGTTCCCCTGTATCCAGGAGAATGGAGTCCCGCAGGGCTCTGTATTGAGTCTCTCTCTATTTTTAGTGGCCATTAACAGTCTAGCAGCAGCTGTCGGGGCCCTCCGTCTCACCTTCTCTCTATGCAGTCGACTTCTGCATTTCGTACTGCAGCTCCAGTACTGTTGTTGCTAAGCAGCACCTCCAGGAAGCCATCCACATGGCGCAGTCATGGGCTCTAATGCTCTAGCCCACGGCTTCCAGCAGCCGCAAAGTCGTGTGTCATGCACTTCTGTCGGCATCATACCATTCATCCGGAACCCGCACTTTATCTCAATGACGATCCACTCACTGTAGTGGAGACATATCAATTCCTAGGACTGGTTTTTGACGCTCGATTGACTTAGACCCTCATCTTCATCATCTTAAGCAGAAGTGCTGGCAGCACCTCAATGCCCTCCGTTACCTGAGCAACACAGATGGAGTGCATATCGCTGTACGCTGCTGCAGCTCTACCGAGCCATTGTCCAATCCCCAATTAAATGTGTGGCTCTCCGCTGTCACTTCCTCTCGATTCTTGATGGGTTCTGGAGCTCTGAAGTAGTTTACACTGATGGCTTGATGGCTAATGGTCACATTGGCTTTGCCTAAGTGCATGGCAGCCATATTGAGCAGCATTCCTTAACCGAAGGCTGCAGTGTATTCACTGCAGAGCTGGCGGTTCTTTCTCTTGCACTTCAGTATATCTGTTCGTGCCCTGGGGAGTCTTTTATGTACTGACTCCTTGAGCAGCCTGAAAACTATCAACCAGTGCTACCCTCGTCATCCTTTGGTAGTGTCCATCCAGGAGTTGATCTATGCCCTGGAACGGTCCAGTTGTTCAGTGGTGTTCGTCTGGGCCCCTGGTCACATCGGAATCCCAGGAAATGAACTTGCTGACAGGCTGGCCAAACAGGCTACATGGAAACCACTTCTGGAGATGGGTATCCCCGCAACTGACCTGTTACTTTCTATACTGCAAGGTGTTTCATCTTTGGGAGACAGAATGGCAAAATCTCAGTATGCCCAACAAACTGCAAGCTATTAAGGGGACTACAAATGTGAGGAAGTCCTCGATGAGGGCGTCTCGCAGGGACTCTGTGATTCTCTGCAGGCTCCGCATTGGCCATGCATGGGTGACCCACAGCTACTTCCTGCGCTTAAAGACCCACCTCAGTGTCGGTGCGGCACCCGGTTGACAGTGGCCCATATTCTTGTGCTATGTCCTCTGTCTGCTCTGCAACTTCATCTTCGCTTGCCGGACTCATTATCATTGATTTTAGCAGACAACGCCCCATTGTTGTAGTAATAACAAGGGATCGATGACCTTGTTGTTTGGTCCCTTTCCCCCTCTTTTAAACCAACCAACCTTGCAGTTTGGGTCCTTCCCCCTCCTCCTTCAAACCAACCAACAATTTCATTTTTGTTCATTTGCTTGTTGACTGCTCAACAAATTAGCTAACCGTGAATAGTTACATCTGCTCCATCCAAAATGTTCAGTTGTTTATACATTCACCTGGAAACATTCTAGTAAGGGTACAGAGGATCTAAACATCCTGTTGAAAGTAGTTTTGCTGTTAACATTTGTTGGTACTGCATACTCTGCATTTAGGTGAGGCAAAGATAAATTTTCCAACTTTGAGTTGGAATAAAACTCCTCATTATAGAGACCTAAAGGCTTTTTAAATTTTGTGGAATACAGTTGCATCTCCAAATAGAACTTTTGCTAAGGATAAAGACTCCCTTTCTGTCTTTAAGGCTTTTGTATAGGTAATGTAGTCTTCATAGATGTCTCTCGGGGGTTTGTAATCCGTACAACACATTTACTTATCAGATATTGCAGTCCTTAATAGTAGTGAAATCATTCTCAAAATACTGCAGCAGGCAGCAGATATTTCATTCTGTTGGATACCTGGCGGTGTGCGAAGCCAGGAGGGAACTACTTGAGAGAAGGCTGTGCTGTACCGTGTTAATCATTTTGTGGTATAATTTTTCTTGATAAGGACAGCAATTGCCACCATATAATGATCAAAATCGTGTTTCTAAAACCTTGTGTTACGATCATAAATTTTGCCATTGTGAGTTCACCAGTGCTGTAATTGCCAGAGTTTAGTATCTGTACACTTTCCAGATTCTAAACTTCCTTGATAGTATTTGAGCCACTGTCTCGTATTCCACTCCTTAGCAATTAATTGCTTGTCTTGCAGAACTTTGAAGTGCTCTAAAGAAATCATGCTATTCAGGTTGACAAATAGAAAAGTCACCAGTAGCTGCCACAGAGATTTTAGATTTGTCAGTTTTATCAAGCATATCAACTTCGTAGAACTGTTTTCTAGGCGGAACGTTGTTGCTTTGACCATGTTAAAATAAATGCACATTGCTACAATGGAGGAATATGTTGCATATTGTGTGACAAGATGAGTTGTTAAGCCAAGAGTGTGGGTCTTAAAAGATAAAAAATTTGTTGTCCTACATTATATGGCGCGATCATGGTTTCCTTTTGAGACCATTGCTGCAGCATATATGTGACATAGTGAAACTCTGATGCGAATATAAGAGCACTGACATGTAGGCGTGGGATTGGGGGGGGGGGGGGGGGGGGGGGGGGGGGGGGTGGGGATGTAACGGAAAATGTGAACATTTGTTTAAAAAATCACTTCACCCGTATTAATGTACAAATCTAAAATTTTACATGTATAAAGCAAAAGAGCTGTGTTTTAATGGAGAAATATAATAAAATATGCAAGATTAATGTTTTGCCAGAAATTTGAATTTTTAATTTTTATTGTCTTTTTATAAAAGCCATAACTCAAATTCTAATCATGCAATTAATGAGAAAATTGTGTAGTGTCCTGAGAAGGTTTTAAGACCACTGAACTACAGTTATTAATTTATGGTACAAATTGTGTCATGAACAGAGTTTTTAATTTTGCACATCCAAAATTAACTTTTTTTCTACATACAGTCATCTGAAAATCAGAATGTAAATGCAGGATCTGGTATTTTTTAGTTCCAGGGAGACAGCAACACGTTGTGAACAGTTCCTGAAAATTTCGTAGCATTAGTGCACATACTTCTTGAAAAAAAAAGGCTTCTAATAACGTAAAAAATGTAGAACAGAGAAAATGAGGTTCAAAGATTTTCTTCTCATACTTCAAGTAATAAGGTTACCTCAATTTTAAAATCCTCCATACTGATACTCCTCATCCTCCAGGTTTCTCTTCTCTCCTCTCTTCGAATGTGCCTGGCCTGTATTTGCGAGTAAGACACTGATCTGTTACCTTTCTTGACCCTGCTCTCATCAATGTTGCAAAATGCTTTTGTTGTAAATACACCAGGCTGTATGCCAACTCGCTTCAGCACTTCAATTCTGTCATTATTTCCACTATTGTTAACATAAAACTGCATCATAGACACCTATTTTGTGTACTTAAAGTCCACAGAATGTCCTTTTTTGAGAATTTCATTCAAATTAAATTATTGATGCTGTCATTTGCATTTTGTGTTTCCGTGAAGACACTTCCTCAATAAATCAGGGTTTGCAAGAAACCTGAATGTGGGCTTCATTGCATTCATAACAGGGTGAGTGTTTTATTTGAATAGGTGTCATTCTCTAGTGTTGAAGTTACACCAATCATGTTTCAGACACAGATTGTTGTGGGAAAAAGTTGCCCACACAGCATACCTCATTGCCTATTAATTCATTCACCCCCTCCCGAAAATTCATTCCCTCCCCCCCCCCCCCCCCCCCCCCTCCCGATAGCTCGCCCATAAAACAACTGAAGAAAACAAATTTCTTTCAAAGTAAGCCTGCCTTTTCCTCCTAGTGGTTTTCCATCCCTCAAGTACTTTACCCTTCTTCTCTTTTAGTGACGAAGCCTTTCACGAAGCCTCTTTTGGATGTGGCCAACACATTCCAGCTTCTCTATTGTTATGTTTTACGGATTTTTTTCTATTACACCTTTGAACGAAGAGGAGTCCCCATCATAAAGGTATTTAGTATATCTAACATCATACTGGTCCTCATATCTGGAGAACATCCTCACAACTGCAGCAGCCCCCACTTGGGCCACACACAGAGCATGCTACTGGATGCTTTTCTTGCCACAGTTCCTCACTGTCTTCATAGTTGGACATTTTCCTTGTTGCACACTGGTGGCGGTTTTTAGACATAATTTCTACATCTAAAACTTTAACTGAGTCAATACCAATACAGACATGTGACCACTTATTATCAAGGTCCCATCTACAGACACACAAAGGTCAGTAACATTTGTAGGAGATTCACTGACATGGATATCTACCCCAGGATCTATTTCTTTTTGGTTAATTTCTACCAGTTCCTGCACTGCTTTCTTCATAGAAACTTAGGCAGTATCACATACAGCATGACACATTTATTTATTTTGTCAAACCTTGCACACGGTAGAGGCATGTTTAGAAAACCACACAATAACCTACCTCCTTCCTTGCCCTGTCCAAGGCATTTCAGAGCGTATGATGACCTAAAATTGCTTTCATAGGTACCAGTGTCTGTTTTTTTGGGGGAGGAAAATGAAAATTCATAGCCATATGAATTATCAATTAATTTAAAACGACCAGCTATTCGCACACAAGCTATTTTGTTTCTTAAACAACAATCGTGCATTCCGTGGTTTTACAGCTAACACATGAACACGAAAACTTTATAGCCTGGCAGAGAAGCTCTAAATCAATAAGTCTGAATCCAGTGGAATCCATATATTCATCATCGTTCATGCACCTGTATAATTCTCCTGTCCCAAGTTTCGATGCTGAAGCTGAGAGCTTATGTTCTTCATTTCGAGCTGCTTACTCTATTTTGTAAACAGATTTCCATGAAAACTGTGTTTCCTAAACACAGTTTTTCCACCACCCATTATGAATAAATCTTGACTTCCACGTGAAGTTTGTGAATTCAGTCTTTCACCTACTAATATGTGTTAGTATTGTCAAATTGTAAATAAACCACATGCAAGAAAGTTTTCAGGCAAAGATATAGATGTCAGGGAGAGATATAGATGTCAGCCAAAGATATCAAAAGAAAATAACCTTCACACTGACAAAAATTCCACTGAAACAAGCAGTTTCCCAAATGTCTGAAAAGGTGGGAGTGGCCGCCAGTCCAGAGTTAATCACTTTAACAAGTTAAACGCGTTTCTAAAGCTGCTATCGTGATAAAATTCACACACTACATAGATTAAACTGTGTACATCAAGAAAAAATATTTTTGAAAATAGACTTTTTGGGCCAATACCCATTACATCCCCCCTTTAATCTGGCATTAGTGTCTTTGACATTCATGTGATAAATGTGGCAGTGTGTGCTATGGCAATGTTATCAAATGAGTCCAAATGGGACCAGCATGCTGTCACTTTTCTTGGCTATCAAAGGACAACCACTGGTAGATATCCATCAAACAATAAAGTGTATGGGGCAGCATGTCTATCAAAAATCACTTGTTGTGGAATGGTGTGCCATTGATCAGGGAGGTAAACTCCTGTGAGAGATACTGAAGCATCCACCTTATAGCCCTGAATTGTCCCCATGCAATTATCACACCTTCAGGCCCTTAACAAAGGTGTCGAAGGTCAGAGATTCCTGTTGGACAAGGATGTGCAGCAGGGTACCATTTTTTACCATAAGGGTATCTTCAACATGGTGCATCGCTGGGATGATTGCCTCAGTGCTCATGGTGATTTTACCTGGTTGGCATTCAGATTCTGATTGTACAGCCTTCAAATGAAAGTTTTTGATCACTGCTTTATAATTGCTGGGACCCAATTTGTCCCGTAGTCAGAAAAGATACTGTACAGCTTGGAGCAGGTCTAGAAATCGAAGATATGTATTCAAATAGTGGCTCTTCTTGTGCCCTTAGTATAAATTGAGAAACCGAAATGTTTTAGTTAGTTTAGAATAATGTTGTACAAGAATTCAGATTAGACTATGATCAGTTTCCCTTTTTTGTGAAAAGTTTACAGAAGGGTAGACTGCATTAAGATAAAACAAAAGGATTTGCCTTCCTTGGCTAATATATTTCACAAAAATCAACATATTATTTGAAGGAAGGAGGCAAACTGTGAGGTTAACGTGGTGTTGAAATTCATTGTATTGGATGTTGAATGGAATGATCCTGTTGGGCTGTATCATTAATTCAAAAACCTTAAAGGTTATCGGTTGACTTCATTTACTTTAGGCATTGTGTCGTGAGTGCAAGTCAATCTGAATGCCTTGGAACAGTTCCAATCATGAAAAGTATTGTATTATTACACAACAGACATACCTACAGACATTTGTTCATAACGGAGACAAGAAATAGACTAGTTGGAAAACATAAATTGATTATATTATTTTTTGTTAATAACTGAAAGAAATTGTCAGTCTGTCTATTTTACACTCAAAATAAGTAATTTAAATGTACCCAGGATGAATTGTCATGCTGTAGCTGACACAAAACTTCCTGGCAAATTAAAACAGCGATATACCAGGACTCGAGCCTGGGACCTATGCCTTTTGCAGGCAAGTGCTCAACCAACTGTTACCCTAGCAAGGCTAGCAACCTGTCCACACAGCTTTACTTCTGCCAGTTCTCATCTCCTACCTTCCAAACTCGAAGTTTTCAGATTTGAATCCCTGTCCAGCACACAGTTTTAATTTGCTAGTATATTTCAGTTTAAGTATAGATCTCTTAAGAATTGTTTATACCATTTCATTGTTTACAGATTTTCAAAATTCCATATAACAAATCTGTGAGAAAGTAAATTATGTTATTATTTAATCGGATATATTTTGTTAGATGTATGACCATGTATTGAATTTCTTTGAAAGACTGAATTTAATTTAACTTCTTGAAGAAGACAATGTTATGAAGCTAAGCTATGTGTTGAGTTTGGGGCAATGAGCCTGTAGTAAAAGAAACCATAGGTACATTTTAACAGCATATCATATATTCATTGTCTTTTATGGGTACAGTTCTGTCTGTCATAATCTTCCCTGCGACAAAAAGAATTATTGTAATTGGACCTTGTTAGTTGAGTTTGTTGAATGTTGCTGATGGTTTTATATGTAGTGTGTGCCATGTAGCTTTTGAAGTGTACAAGCTATACAGAGTAACAGATTGATGCATTCAATGATTTACCAGTTCTCTCTCTCTCTCTCTCTCTCTCTCTCTCTCTCTCTCTCTCTCTGTGTGTGTGTGTGTGTGTGTGTGTGTGTGTGTGTGTGTGTGTGTGTGTGTGTGTGTGTTTAAAAAAAAGTCAGTAAAACAAACTGAATAAGAAATGTGCTCTACAATTTTAATTCTGAACCCCTCATGATTATTTTTTTGACACGATATTATGAGAATTGTGAAAATATTTGTTTCATACATAGTATACAGCATTGGTTTAAAACTTCTGTTTTTTATTTTTTTCCCCTTACGCTACCTTTTAAGTTCAGAGGTACTTTTGTTTATATTGTTATTGAAATGTGCTTGTGGTTTAGTTGTGTGCTTTTAGTTCCACAGAATTTTTTTCTTTCTTTTTACAGATTGTTCCTATTGATAAACTTATTAAGGGCCGTTTTCAAGATAATTTTGAGTTTCTTCAGTGGTTTAAAAAGTTTTTTGATGCAAATTATGCGGGGCAAGAATATGATGCCTTTAGTGCCAGGGGAGGTGAAGCAATGGGCAGTGGAGGTAGTAATGCTCCACGGGGTATAGGTGTGTCAACAACGAAAAAGGCTCCTCAGGTTCAGGTGGCTGCAGTTGCACCTTCAACACGCACAGCAACTAAAGTTGGTAAATATTAGAGTAACTCCATTGGAATTTATGTTCAGCAGTGTCCCCCAGAACATTTCCTTGTTTGTTTATAAGATACTTAGAAATAATATACTGTAGGAGCAGAGGAAGATAAAGTGGACCAAAACAGTAGTACGTAATTCTCACCCTGAATGTACAGTGTTAAAGATGTACTGAATATCATCTTAAGCATTTAATATTATGAAGACTAAATTGTTAAAACAGTGTAGCTAATAGACTGAAGCATTTTGGATTATGGTATATTCTTTGAACTTTGTGTGACATGTCGGTGGTTTGTAATTTGTTGGAGAATGAGCAAATTGGTCCTTAAAATTTTGTACACATGGTCCTTTTTTTTTCTAGTGCACTTTTTTCCAGGATTAAATAATATCAACTTTTAGATCAGTCAGATGCCCATGTTGCATTTTTCAAATACTTACAGGGCCATAGTAGCAGATAAGATATAAATTCATGGTGCCAGGCAAAAAAATGAAATTCTGTTTGAAGAGTGGATGGGAAAGTAAACAGTAGAATGTTCTAAAGTAATATTATGATGACGTTTCCTGGTTATAAATTGGTTTTTGGAAGGTTAAGTGTATAAAATATAGTATTGTTGCCTGACATAGTCCATGCTAAGGTACAGAATCACTTTGTGGGTATAGAAAGTTTTTGTGCAGGCTACCATCTCAAAAAAGTGGATTCTGTATGTCATTGTATTTTCTGGTGTTAGAATAGTTATGATTTTAGTGGAAATTTGGTGTTTCAATTTTGGTTGGTAGATAAACAGAATTACTTGCTGCTCATGATACTATCAACATGAAAAAGCTATTTAAATCACTTTCTAATATTGGGTCCCAGGAACAAGTTTGAGGAGTCTCACATAATGATTTCAAAGTTTCCGGGATGTAAGCACATCCTTAGGATGAATGTTACTTAACACCTACTGTCAGTCCTCTTAAATACTGTGATCTTGGGGAGCTAGTTGACGATTATAGTATTGGTGACATCTCACATTGTGCATATTCCCATTCTTATTTCCTTGTAGCATATGATCTTACTTATCATCATCATCAGTTATCTGCTATATTAGCAGGTCCTTTGCCTCTCCATTTTCTGCGATCCATTGCTTCCTTCTTAAGGCTGCTGTATGTTGTACCGTCCATCATGTCATCCAGTATCTGGAATCTCTTCCTTCCTCGCTTCCTTTTCCCTTCTACATAACCTTCTAAAACTGTTTTTATCAGTCCGTCATTCTTTCTTAATATATGCCCAATCCAATTTCTTTTTCTTCTCTTTATTACATCTAGTAACTGCCTTTTCTCTCCCACTCTTCTCAGTACCTCTTCATTTTTTACTCTGTCCATCCAACTTATTCTTTCCATCTTCCGCCATGTCCAGATCTCAAAAGCCTCCAGCCTTTCTCTGTCTTTTTTTCCTCATAGTCCATGTTTCAGCGCCATATAGAAGAACACTCCATACAAGACATTTTATGAGTCTCTTTCTGAGTTCTCTGTCCATACCGCTGCAGAAGATTCTCCTTTTCTTATAAAACGCCTCTTTTGCCATTGCTATCCTTGTTTTAATTTCTGTGGTGCACTTCCAGTCGGTGTCTATCCTGCTTCCAAGATACTTAAAATTTTGCACCTGTTCTAGTGTTTCTCCATTCAGCACAATTTTTATTTCCTTATTTCCTCCTATTGCCAATACTTTTGTTTTATTTGTGTTAATTTTCATTCCATATTTTTTTCCGTTAGTTGCAATGTTGCAATGGTGTCCACCAAATCCTGTAGTTCTTACTTATAGTACAGTGAAATTGTTATAAATGTTGAAATTGGGAATAACTGCCTGTTGAGAGCTATGTCCTTGCAAGGTGGTCTGCAATGTTTTGTTGGCTGGCTTTATGTGCTGGTATCCGGATCAAGTTCATCACAATTCCATACCGATCTGGTGGAAACACACTGTTAATTGTATTCATAAAATTAACTTTGTTGTTCTCTCTTATTACCAGTGTGTTGAAAGTCAGTAGTACATTTACTGAGCCCGATATGATAAAAAATCTTTTTTAAACTGGCCTGACATGTTGGTGAACTCGTATGATGGTGGATACTGCCTCTGAAATCAACAATATTGTATTCTTGGGAGGGAATATTTTTCTGCTTGGAGATCAGGACAGACAAAGGCACCACTCACATATTTGGGGAGGGGGGGGGGGGGGAAGAGATCAGTTATTTTGGAGTTGTTATTGAATATTTTAATCCTATTTGTCCACTACATTTGCATGGCTGTTCCTATATTGTTAATGTTTGGTGTTTCGCATTTTTGGAATTTCATTGAAGTCTGGGCACAGTCAGAAGTTTTTGATCTAGATAGTTCAAAAGCGTGTATATTTTACATGGCCCATTCCTCTTATGTTGATAGTTACAGATTTTACATTGTGTTTTTCTTCAGTGTGACAAAGATAAGGATAATCATTTGATTATAAGATACAGGTCTGGGCACACAGAAAGTCCACATCAGTATTCTCTTCTGGGCACTTAACGTATATTATCTGGAATAAATTAAAAGTCTAGATTGCAAGGCATTTTTATTAAAAGGTGACCTGTTTTGATCATTAGGTGATCTTCAGACCTACAGTCACACTGGTGAACAATGGCTATGTGTGGAGTAGCAGCAGCAGCAGCTGAATGCAGTTGACTACCATAATTCAGTGGTTCCTGCTCCACACACAGAGCCATTGCCCATCCCTGTGGCTGTAGATCTGAAGATGACCATGTAATAATCGAAACTGATCACATTTTTTAATAAATGTGTTTTGTGGTCTAGATTGTTATAATTTATTCCCAAGATTATAGTTTGAGTGCTGATTTTTTTTTTTTTTTTTTCTTTTTTTTCCCCCCCCCCAGCAATGTCTTCATAATTAATTAACTTACATTAGTTACACCTGTCCTGAGCTAAATTTCAGAATGAGGTATCTCATTCAGTAAAAGGTCTGCAGTACAATGTCAAGTCCCTCCGCCACACACCGTTGGGTGGCTTGTGGAGTATAAATGTAGATGTATTTTATGCAAGCCAGTATGGATTTAGTCTGACCCTGGCACTCCTTTTTGTATGCAATAATAAATAAGAATGGTTCAAATTCCACTTTGAACAAAAGATTAACTGGGTAGTGTGAGATAGTTCCCAAGTTAAAGATGTGTAAAAGGCATAGCTGCTCAAATACAGTGCTTACTAAAGCACTGATGAGCCAATCAACCTTCGGATTGATGCTAGCTTTACTTTGTGTGCTAATAGTAAAAATTATATCACATCCATTAAAAGAATGTCGATACTGATGGTAATATACTAATAATTCTACTCAGATGTATTTGTATTTGACATTTGTGTCAAAAAGAAGTATCTAGTAGGAATGATCTGGTTGGAACAAAAACACTGATACATGTAAAGGTCTTAGTAAATTCTTAAGCTTCAAGTATTAGAGTGCTGGTAGTGTCTTTCAACACAGCATTGTTTATCCATGCACTGCACACATCTCACTGTTTGCATTGTGGTAAGATATTTTAATGACCAGCTTGATCCTACAATCTGTCCCTTGTAAACATAGTTGCATGAGAGCGGTAAGAAGCTATATCCCACCATCAGATGCAAAGACATAGACAACCAATATTCACAGCTATGTATGAACTTGCTTATGTGGAGAACAAGGTGGTTTAGCAAAGTCTTGTCCATACTGTCCAAACCACTCCAGTGGGCGATTTAAAGTGGGTAATCATAAGCATGTTGACATTCAGTGTGTAACTTGCATGGATGGTAGGTAAATGTTTATACTTCATTCTAAAAATTCACTCCTGCTCTTTGCATTTGCAAATGCTTAGCGTATTTTTAGTATTAAAGTATGCATGGCTTTGTTTGTAATTTGATTAGCTCACAGTGAAATACTACAGTGTCCAGTTTATATCAGAAACATTATTTTTTCTTGGTTTCTTTGTACAGCAACAAGAGTACAGCCTAGGCCAGCACCAAACAGGCAGTCTGCATCACAAGTACCAAATCAAAAACAAGATAACAGTCGAATTGAGGAGTTGAGTACACAGGTATTTAAAAAGTATTTTAATTAGAAATACATTATTACAATGTACCAGTATTGTGATTTTTATTAATCACATTAATGTAATATTAAAAATGGAATACTGAGATAGATATAACCATCATTCTTCTCATTATACCCTTATGAAATTAACAAAGGTAAAACATTCTAAGTATTAGACTGTCAGGTGCCTAATAATAATAATAATAATAATAATAATAATAATAATAATAATAATAATGGCAAACAAGTATTAACTCATTTCTGCCTAGTGTGACATAAATCACATGATATTCTACCATTGTTTTCCTCTTGTTGGTAACAATGCTTGCATTTGAAACTCCTGTTGCATGTCTCTCTGTTTAGGAAGCTATACTGTTGATATGTAAGTGGGTTTCTGCAAGTAGAAAGTAGGAAGAGGACAGTGTCTGGTTGTTCATTTACTGAAGACTCTTTTTTCTGTATAATATTGTCTTAGAATAAAAAGAACTATTTTCTTAAGCAATATACCTCACAATTTTTAAAACTTTTGCTTAATTATTATATTAAAGCTACTGAAATTCATATCATAGGTTAGCCACAAAATCCCATTCATTATAGAGGTACCAGATTCAGTTTTCAGTGTGTGTTGCACATGTTATATCAGGCAGTAAGTCAATATATTGTTTCCCTCTTTCTCAGAGGATCTGCAAAGTGCCGACAATGTGTTATTATTGAGAGTTATCACAATAAATACAGAAGCTTGTTTCTAGTTCATTGCTCTGAACTGATGAAATTACTCAGTTCTACTGAATCTACAAAATAAGTTGTCCAAGAACTCCCCAGATGCCAAAATAAAATATACCTAGCAGAAGATGTTACTGGGATTCAGGGTTGGACATGAAAAATGAAATGGTGAAAAACATGATGATAAGACAGATTTGAAACAATTATGAGATTCATTCACTCATGTGATAATACACAAATTAACATAAACAATAACATGTGGAAACTTCATCCATTACAAGATACGTTAAGAAAAGGTTTTTCTCTCTGCTTTCGGGCCGAGCAAGATTTGGATTATGATGAGAACATGATAAAGTATTTTGTCAATTTCAGAAAAGTAAACCCACTAGATTTGTTACGAAGCATGATGCCTAAACACAAACATAGGTCATGTAGTGGATCAAGGAACTGATCCACAAAAGAACAAAGTGTACGAGAAACCATTTGGAAAATTTGCTGCACCTCTGGTTCAAATGAATGATTGATAAAAGTAAAATCCACTCTACAGGTTTTATTTGCACATCTGTTTACATCGCCAACATTGTTGGTTCACCTAAAAGAACGAGGTAATGATGCAATTGGCACTATTTGTGAGAATTGTCTGACATAAAGACTGTCAACTTATACCCTCTAAGACAATGTCCCAAAGGAATGAGAGAGGAGGTTTCTATCAAAAGAGCAGCAAGGAAAGTGGAATGATTGTTACCAGATGGCTAGATAATTCAGTAGTAACAACTGCTTCGACCAGCCATGGGATCAATCCAGTGAGCTCTGTGAGCCGGTATTCAAGACAAGAAAAGAATACTTGTACCGTGACCACATGTTATTGGAGAATACAACAAAAATATGGGGAGAACTGACCGAATTGATGAAAATATAGTGTTGCATAGAGTGAACAAAGAGGAAAGAAAATGTTACCAGAGTTTCAATGCAACAATCTCTAAAGGTCCTGGTTGTCCTCCAGGTAATCCGTATAAAGGTAGTGCTGCATGACATCACACACAATGAAAAAAAATCGTCTGATAGCTATGGCACCACAGAAAAAAAGATGACACTGCAGTGCAGGAAACTGCAGAGGAACTTAAAGAACAATGTGTTGCAAATGTGATGTTGGTTTGTGCGTAGTGTGTTTCATACTGTGTTATAGAAAATGAATGCTGTTCCCGAACACAGTGTAAATGACACACTGCTTTATTTTATTTACTATCGTGTATTTCACTTAAAATGTGTGATCTGCTTAGTGTGACATATATGTTGCACCCTATATTGCTTAAAATTTTAATTACTTTTTTGTTTAGCTTGATGTAGTACATGTCATTAATGACAATGAACAAATAAAAATCTGATTTGTAAAATTCAGGAGTGAAAATTAATTCATGTAGAAATGAACTAACAAAGATATCTCGGCAAGAAAATGGATAAACCAGTTAACTATCTTTGTTTATATGCTGTTTGGATCATTATTGAATTGTTGTCTATGTAAGTGCTCTCCATTATATGAAATGCACAGATAGAAACTATCCTCTAAACATGTAATATCCTGTCCTCAGTTCTAACTAATCCCTATTCTATTTCCACCTGTGCAACATCCTACCATTCTCCACCAAATTACACCGCAACTAAAATTACTTTGCAATTGATGTTTCAGCAAATTGAGTGGTAGAGGCCAACTGCCAGCCAGTCTTGTTCATTTTAGAGTGCCTCATGCTTGTTGTGTAGCCAGTTTTGTAGGTACATGGAGGGCCTTGTCAGTGTGGCTGGCTTCACCTCCCAATCCACCCGCCACTACTTGCAATGTCAGTCGCAAATTAATTTTAGTTGGATTACAGCTTTTTGCTTGTTATCGGGTCATAGTACTCTTACTTGAGGTCAGTTTATAAGTTGTTCCTCTTCTTTCCACTACTATTGCATTTGTCTTCACATATTCTTAATCTGTATTACTTGATAAATGTGTTGATTCCTTTCAAAAGATCTTCCTAGCCTTGACATTTTGGGCAAAAGGGCTATGTTGCCTGTGAACCTTACCATTGGTATATCTTGAACTTTTATTCATCTGAAATAGTCTTTCAATTCAACAAACTAAATTTCTTCATTACATTCAAGTCAATGAATTTGGTAAAGTTGTTATTCTTGTCGTACTGGAAATGACCATTCATGCAGTTCATAAATAAAATAATCACTTCCCATAGATAACAAAGAAAATATTTTCTGTATTTCAACGTACAACATTTAACCTAGACACTTACATTTGTATAAGACGACACATGTTTTAGCAGTTCTTGTACATTCATTTTGTGAAAAAGATTGTGTTCTACTTCTTTCTCTGAAATGTTAACCAGATTTGTTCCATTTTCAGTCAATAATAAGAATATCTTCAGTCTCGGACATAGCAATTGCTTCAACTGTACTCTTGGTTCCCAGCCTTTATCCTGCCACAAACAGCGACCTGCGACTCGTATTGCACTGTCAGCTGTGGAGATGAGCATTGCTTTTTGGATCCCAGAAAGACATTTCCTCAGCACATGCAAAAAAAAAAACTGAAATGTGCAAATTACTGCTTTCAGTGTATGGATTACTCGTTCATACCCTAATTTTTCAGAAATTGGTATTAATAGTATTGAATTCTTTATTTTCTTTAAGCTTTTGCATATAAATTTCTGCGTTCACTCAGATGACGAAACATAAAGCATTGGAATATTAGATCAAGAAAATGAGTTAAGTTTAATAAGAAATGTATAATTATTTTAGTTCTGTGGTGGTCATTGACTGTTCTGTTGCCTCAAAAGTTTGTGTAATATTAAGGTCGTGTATCTGTTTCAGTTGATGGAAATGAAACTGACAGTAGATGGTCTGGAGAAGGAGCGAGATTTTTACTTTGGCAAACTTAGAGAGATTGAAGTAATGTGCCAAGAAAATGATAATGAACAAAACCCTATAATTCAAAAAATACTGGATATATTGTATGCAACAGAGGTTTGTATGTTTCTTATTTTGTCAGCATGACTTTTTATTACTGAAGTGACATGGTATGAAACATAATGACATTCAAGCTATCACCTGACTCTAGAGATACAGTCTTGCATTGGTGGAAGGAGTGTAGTTGGAATAGACTGATAATATGCTGTGGTCATTAAATCCAGCTGCTAGATCTCACTCACCTTTTCCTGGCCAGTGTAGTAGGATGAATTATCACATGCCTGCTTGTAATGAATAGACATCCTCAAAGAATTCTTCACGCTTGGTTATCAAAGGCAAGAGCAGCTGATGGTGACTAGCTGTATAGTCTTTTAACCTCACTAATTGATCAATCTGGAGGGGAAGGGGTAAAGGGCATACAAAAATGTGTGCTAAAACAATCTACTTGATGCACATTGAGTCAAAAAAGATGCCATTTCAATCAATCAATTGTTATACATATATTGAAATGGGTAAAAATAACCCTCATCATATGTTGGAGGTGTTAAGTGGTACGTGGGTACATAAGTAAGATATGAGCCGTAGTAGATCAACAAATGTTAGTCCCTCAGAGCAAGCTTACACACAGAACTACATTAATTCTGTGCTGTGTCTGCATTTTAACCATGTACTCACAATCTCTGGGAGATTAGATAAATTCATAGGATGCCCTATCATTTCATTGCTTTTATTTATTAGCTGTGTAGGAAAAGAATGAAACTGACAACACTGCGAGGGATCAGGCAACACTGTGCTGTTGTACTTGCATAGAGCTGTGTGTTCACACCTTTCAGATGCTCGAAGTTTCAGTTCTGTACAGACATCCTGTGATTTTTAAGAGTGCAATCAGCGAAGCCGTGTTTCTGCTGTGTGTTACAAAAATGGAACAGAAGAATTGAACAATCTTGTGCCATCAAGTTTTGTGCTAAATTTGGGGAATCCACAATGTGACCTTTGAAAAGGTGTACAGGGAACATCCCTTATCAAGAGCACAAGTTTTTCACTGGTACTGTTAATTTTTGGAAGGCTGAGACCACATTTAAGATGAACCTCACACAGGGAGACATTAAACTTCAAAAACCAACAAAAGCGGCAAATGTGTGTGTGCTCTTGTGAGGTTGTTCCTCCAGGACAAACAGCCAACCAAGTGTTTTACAGAGACATCCTTGAAAGGCTTAGGAAAATAGTGAATTAAATGAGACCAGACATTTTAGGCATCTGGATGCCACATCATTACACCGCCCCATGTCACACAGCCACTTCTAGCATGGAATTTTTCATCTCAGAAGGCATTCCTGTTTTTCAACAGATTCCGTATTGAACTGATCAGAGCCCTTGTTTTAAGACCTTTTCAATTTTAGGAACAGAAAAAGTCACATCATTTTGGGACTCTGGAGGAGTTTCAAAAGAATGTGAATGACATGTTGAAGACTCTACCAGTTGAAGCTTTTCAGCACAGCTGCGGAGAGAGGGAACAACTCCGCCAGTGTATAGCTGCTGAAGGGAACTATTTTGTAGAGGATAATATTGTTTGAAAAAATAAAAACTTTCGGCCTCATTACTTTCCTCACACATCTCGTTAGGCCTCTCGCTGACTCAATATAATTTTAAAAAATGTTTTTAGATATATGGAATTAATGAGACTATCTTTTCGGCATGCAGACAAGCACAATAAGCTGGGCTATGCCTGCAAATGAATTCTTATCAGTTTATATTGGTTTTGCATGCACAAAATACTCTTTTTCCCCTCTGTATATTTTTGCTTACCAATTAATATTGCTACGTCCAGTTGCCTTATCCACCTACAAAGTCTTGACAGTGTCCATGTTGCGTTAATCGGATCTTCATGAATTTTCCAAAGTATACAGGTGGGCTACAATTATTATTATTACTGTACTACTCGGGATAATAACTCATACAATCTCTCAGTTAATAAAATAATACTATATTCTTTTCTGTGATGCACATAGAAAATACAGACTTTTCACTTATTCACATAATCCAAAGTGGCTACCTCCGATTATGCTCTAAGATAACATCAGTCTACCTTTGTTCACTAGCAGAGAGCAAGTCCTTCCTCTTACTGAGGAAAGGGAAAAACATCTTATGTATTTTGACATTTGAAAGTCAAGAATACATGGCGGTAGGTGCAGGCTCTACGCCGGGCTACTGCTTCACCTTTTCTCTGTGCCTTTAAAGAAAACGAAAACATAAAAGTAAGAAATGCAAAAGGTACATCACACTACCTCTCCTATATGGTGAGTGATAATGTTTATTCTTTCCATTCTTAATACAGCAGTGAGCATAAACACGAGAATTTAAACTGCTGGAGGGGCTCACTCTCGTAGGGCTAGCAGCAGCCTGTCTCTGTGATCATTGCTTCCGTGGAAGCAGGACTGACACAAGGTCATATTGATTGCATTGGGACTGCTGATCCTTTCTAGAGTTGGGGTCATAGTTGAACCCTGTCATGGATCAGTATTAATCTCTTTTTCATTACAGAGTAAGAAAATAAAATGAACAGCACACAGTATAAAACAAAGTGGAGTACTTAAAGCATTTGGTAATTGCTTGGAGTGCTGTAAATGAGATAGTACAAGCTCAAAAGTTGACCATTGTCAGTAACCTATGCAACTACAGTGAAACATCACCACTACTATCTCACAACCCCAACTGAAAGGGACATGTCAAAATGTCTAAACAATGTTATGAAGTTATCTTCTGCAGAAGGGTGTATTATATTTATAATTAGGAACAGGAAAAGCTCTTTCTATTTATTTTTTTTATTGCCACATTCGCTGTTGTTTTCTTTTTGCCACATTCGCTGTTGTTTTCTTTTTGCCACATTCGCTGTTGTTTTCTTTTTGCCACATTCGCTGTTGGTTTCTTTTTGCCACATTCACTGTTTTTTTCTTTTTGCCACATTCGCTGTTTGCATCCTCACATCAAGTTACGTTACACTGAAAATGAAAATTTCAAGATAATGTAGGAAACTCAGACTTGAGAAGATTAGAAGTGAAATTGCAGTTTGAATATTCAGTAATTACTATCCATTACGAATAACATTATTAGAACACTTCTCTCCCCAGATTTACAGCACTATATTACAATAAAATTGTAATTGTTGCAATATCTCATAAAAATCGCAGATTTAATGTTATTTTTCTGAAACCATTATTTCACATTACTTCGTTATTTTTCATGTTACCATTTCCATGAACATTTCCTGTTCCTATTTCTAATACCACAAAACATGGAAAAGTTCTAAAGATGTTACAAAATAGTGGAAATCTCTGATAACTTCATTGTTTTGTAAGAGGTCTGTTCAAAAAATTCCGGAACATTCGTAATTTCGTGCCAGTGGTGTGTTGGAGCAAAATGTAGTTGGCATCCCTCCACACGTCCGTGTTTCATCTGCAACTGATGGAAGTTTCATTGTTGCATATCTGCTAGTTATTGTTCAGTGCTATATTGAGCAGAACATTGTGTTGCACAATTTGCAAATTTAGAGATGGCAGTGTTAGAGGAACAACGTGTCTGCTTAAGTTTTGCGTGAAACTCAAGAAAACCTGTACAGAGGCACACGGAATGATGCAGGAAGCCTATGGTGATGACTGCTTAAGCTGTACTTGGTGTTATGAGTGGTTCACATGGTTTAAAAACTGCCAGACAAAAGTTATAGATGAGCCTCATTTAGGATGCCCTTCAACATCTACCGACAACACTCTACCAGGATGTCAGCAGAATTGTGCGTGCCAATAGTGGGAGAGATTGCAGAAGAATCCAACATTTCAGTTGGATGGTGTCATGAAATACTGACACAGCACCTTGGAAAGCACCTCGCAAACTGTGAAGTGCTTTTGGAGCACGCAAAGGAGAGAGAGATGTTCCTTAAGATAATAACTGATGATGAGACATGGATCTACAGTTATGATATTGAGACCAGGGTTCAAGCTTCACAATGGGTTGGGAAGGGTTTTCCAAGATGAAAGAAAGCTTTTCAGGTCAGGTGAAATGTCAAAGCCATGCTGCTATTTTTCTTTGACTTGAAGGATTAGTTCATCATAAATTTGTGACACACGGACAAACTGTACTTTCGGTATGTGTTGCAATGTCTGTAGGAAAATGTGAGAAGGAAATGGCCTGAAATGTGGCTCTTGCTTCACGATAACACCCACACATTTATCCCCGTTGGTGTGTGACGGTTGCACAAAAAAATGAAATCCCTGTGGTGCCTCAACTTCTGTACTCTCCAGATCTGGTCCCTGCAGACTTTTTATTTCCAAAGTGGAAAATCCCATTGAAAGGATGAAGATTTGAAACGGTAGACAAGATAAAAGAAAATTCGCAGGCAGCACTTCACGCAACCCACCAAGAAGTGTGCAAAGACTGCTTCTGGAAGTGGAAATGGCATTGGGAGCAGTATATCAATTGTGGAGGAGAGTATTTTGCAGCAGACCATGCTCAGTAAGTAAAAGATAAGCATAGAAAAACTTTGTGGACATAGTCCTGAAATTTTTTGTACGGTCCTTGTATACTTGTCCTCAAACTGTCATTCTTAGTTTAATATTATAAACAAATGATTCCACATTAATAGTTTCACTAGTTTGAATAAATCAACACTGTAATGAACGGAATATCTTTCACATTTTCTAAACAATTACAGGGCCAGTTTGTTCCTCGTTTTAGTTCATCATGGTAGAGATCAATTGCTCATAGTGCCAATCGCTGTTTGTCACATTACTGGACTTTACAATTTCACTCGAGGGCTTTGGAGGTGCTACTCCTGAAAACTGCTCCAATTTTTGAAAGCTTGATGCCAGTAGTTGTTCTCTGTGCCATTCTGTTAAAAATTCATTTCATCCTAATGACAATAAAAAATATTCTATATTTCCTTATAAAAAAAAGGTGCAAGAAATACAGAGGATTAAGTAGAATTGTATATCGGTTTTGTTTTTTCAAAGGCTGGGGCTCATTTTTCCATGAAATGCTGTGTGAATTTGACAATCTGCACATTTACTGACACTCTTGACAACTGTTCTGCACCTGGTCATGGCTCAAGGGCTACATTGAATGTCTAGAATGCCACTTACACCGTGTCTCATTCCCATGATGTGTGAAATTGGTTAAGTTCAACAACTACATTATGAATTTGAGAAAAGTGGCTGAAGCAGTAAAAATCCATATTAAGTGCAAGTAGGACAAAAACAGAGTGTTCCGTACAAACTTAGCTATCTATATAGATAGCTCAGCTGTCCTGAAAATCGAGAATTTAGATGATTTTTGCATGTTACCAACATCTACACTGGCAAGATATCAAAATATGTGACATTAATTGCCGTATGTCTTTTGATTGCATTGACTTAAAAGCTTAGTTGTTTCACACTGCAAAGTGCCCATACGTCTTAGTATATGATGTAAATTTCAACTTGATATGTCTACTTTTTCCAGAGGGAAAGGTTTCTTATGGAACACCAAAAATATCAGTTATTGTAAATGTATGCGCTACTGATTTGGTGTGGTAGATAAATTTTCTTTTGAGGGATATTCTTAAACATTCTTCGTTGGCTTTTTCAGGAAGGCTTTGCAGCCCCAGATGAAGTGGATGGTCAGTTAACTAATGACCAAATTGAAGAGGAATATTGAAAAATTTGCAGAAAAAAGAATGTGATGATTAAGGGCTTCAGTAATTTTTGTGCTAAGTGTCTTCTTTTTTTTATACATGTATAACTCAGAATTTTAAATTATCCCAGTAATAAACGTAACACACTAGGTCAAAGCTTTTAAGGGCCCAAGTTTTTTAATTGCCATTTTTTGTGAATTTCAAAATTGGTGAAAGCAGTTTATATTTTAAAGTTGTCACACAGGCATTGTATAGAAACCGTAATTTACTCATTTCTAGTTGAATGTATATAGTTTATGGTACGTTTACTTCAAATGATTAGTATTTTATGAACAGCACACTTCAACAAAAAGAAAATATTTTTTAAGTATTTTGTGTGTTCACACTTTGTCAAGCATTTTGTTCATTGTAATACTTGTTGATGTTTCAAATGTGTGAGCAGTAGCTGCTCAGCCTCTTGGAGGAGTTTGTTACAGTGTGAGTGCTTTACTGCATTGTGAAGGACACTTGTGATGCTTTCTCTTGTCTTCAGAATTACTGAAGGCATTACTGTAGGCATTGTTTGCACCATGATTTGCTGCTGTCAGGAGAGGTGCTTCATGTTGTACTGCTGCCGCCATCATGTGCAATTGATCTGCAGTGAAATATTAATAATATACTATTTGTTGTGTATTTTGAGCCATTGAGGTGACTGCAGTGAACTTCAAAACCTCAATATATACTTTGCTCATCTCGACTAACTAGAAAATATTTATATTTGTTTTAGTGTTTTTTTCTTTAGTATGCTCTAAACCCAGTAAATCTTCAGTTAATGTATGATTTGCATTTAATAAAACTTCTCACATAGGTTGTGTGTGTTTTTTATTTTCCTTCTTGTTGTACCTGTTCATTAAAACAACTATAAAAAATGGTGAATTTATTCAGTATTAACAGTATAGCAGAAATTGCACTAGATGTTTTCCTCAGGTTCACTATGAGTTTGTCTTGTCATATTGTTTACATTAATGGCAAATTCTATTCAAAACTGTTACAGCAAGAAACTAATGCTGGTGTCTTGGCAGTTTCTACAGTTGCTGACATTAAACTTTCTTATTGTTGTAGTAGAGTGAATTGGCACCAAATTAAGTTTTCAGTGGTAGGGATGGAAAATTGGTGCCCGATGTGACTCACTTCAGAACTTTCCAATATGTTTCTACCAAAGTCTATCTTGTGACACTCTGTAATGTTTGCAGACTTCTGATGTCACAACTCTGAGTGTTCAGAATTTGGAATAAAACAGAAGTGTGGCATTCTATTCCCAGTGAGTAGCACATGTGCAATCTGGTAGGCCTGCAGTGCAAAGAAAATGTCTTCGAGCTGCACCATTTGTTTTAGATACCAAGCAGTGGCAGGAGAAAATGCACACAAAAGTTACGGAAATGTGCAAGCTTTCAAAGCTAGTGGCTCCTTCTGGCAGAAGGGTGGAAGGGAAACAAACAGGGACGAAGTAAAAGGGCTGGTGAGGCTTAGGAAGTAGGGAGTCACCCAGAACTGTGGATCAAGGGAATCGCTCATTTCGCACGGTAAGCCTTCACTTGCATGGTGTTCTGGGCGACTTTCCTGTAACTCTCCCCATTTCCTGAACCCAACAAGTCCTTTTATTTCAACTTGTCTGCCAGGGGCAGCCAGTTGTTTGAAGAAAGCTCTTCACTGTAGATTAACAGTGCACGTATGACTAACGACAGTTAATCATTTTCAGGGAATAGTATATTTTCTATGTATTAAGGATTAATTAGTCACCACAAGTATGGTTGCACATTCTTTATAGCAACCTATGTAAATACTTCCTTAAGTGTATTTGCACAATCTTCACATATACCAAGTGTAATATGTATTGAGATGCCAAGATATTTGACTTTGGAGATTGTGTAGGACATGAACAGCTGTGTTAACAAGAACAAGTGTTGCAGTTTGTTGTTGCTGTAGTATTTATTTTGCATATTTAAATAGGCCAAATAAATGCTCAAATTCTCATTCTAACATAATCTGTAATTATCTGGAAACATAATAAACATATCCAGGGACAGAGGCAATTTGGAGTTGAAGGTTGTGAGGAAATGAATTGTTCCAACAGATAAAAAGCTGAAAATTCAAAATTGACTTTGGGAATCGGGTGTTATCTAGTTGGCTGCACTTTGAAATACACACGCTGCAGTGTTTCCTACAGCCGTCACTGCTGCATGAGGACACTGCCACTAACGACTACGCCGCTGCCAGTGACGTGCAAGTATCCTATATCTGGCGCTCCAGTGGTGGGTGTACTTAATTGAAGAGTCGTGCACAGAGCCCTTTTGTTTTGACAGACACTTGCAGAACTTCATAGTGACCAGGGTGTGATATCTTCTGAATATATATTCTATTGATGAGTAACAGATTGATAAAACTGTTGTATCTGTACATATTTCTACATTCAGGTCTATTGTCAGCAACTGACGCTGCAACTCCAGCAACAAAGTTAAGTATTATTTTTACTATTTGATATTGGATGTAAAAGAAATTACCTGAATTCTCTGTTCGTGAACAGCTTATGTTCCTCACTCCTGTATCCACCAAAGAACCACACATTGTCCAAAGACAAAAACAAAAAGAAAATTTAGTGTTATCATACTAAGTGCCCCCATAAACAGATGTTTTGTTAGTGCTGTGCAAATATTCTACATCTACATTTATACTCCGCAAGCCACCCAACTGTGTGTGGCGGAGGGCACTTTACGTGCCACTGTCATTACCTCACTTTCCTGTTCCAGTCGCGTATGGTTCGCGGGAAGAACGACTGTCTGAAAACCTCCGTGCGCGCTCTAATCTCTCTAATTTTACATTCATGATCTCCTCGGGAGGTATAAGTAGGGGGAAGCAGTATATTAGATACCTCATCCAGAAACGCACCCTCTCGAAACCTGGCGAGCAAGCTACACCGCGATGCAGAGCGCCTCTCTTGCAGAGTCTGCCACTTGAGTTTGTTAAACATCTCCGTAACGCTATCACGGTTACCAAATAACCCTGCGACGAAACACGCCGCTCTTCTTTGGATCTTCTCTATCTCCTCCGTCAACCCGATCTGGTACGGATCCCACACTGATGAGCAGTACTCAAGTATAGGTCGAACGAGTGTTTTGTAAGCCACCTCCTTTGTTGATGGACTACATTTTCTAAGGACTCTCCCAATGAATCTCAACCTGGTACCCACCTTACCAACAATTAATTTTATATGATCATTCCACTTCAAATCGTTCCGCACGCATACTCCCAGATATTTTACAGAAGTAACTGCTACCAGTGTTTGTTCCGCTATCGTATAATCATATCGCAATACATTACATTTGTCTATGTTAAGGGTCAGTTGCCACTCCCTGCACCAAGTGCCTATCCTCTGCAGATCTTCCTGCATTTCGCTACAATTTTCTAATGCTGCAACTTCTCTGTATACTACAGCATCATCCGCGAAAAGCCGCATGGAACTTCCGACACTATCTACTAGGTCATTTATATATATTGTGAAAAGCAATGGTCCCATAACACTCCCCTGTGGCACGCCAGAGGTTACTTTAACGTCTGTAGACGTCTCTCCATTGATAACAACATGCTGTGTTCTGTTTGCTAAAAACTCTTCAATCCAGCCACACAGCTGGTCTGATATTCCGTAGGCTCTTACTTTATCAGGCGACAGTGCGGAACTGTATCGAACGCCTTCCGTCAAGAAAAATAGCATCTACCTGGGAGCCTGTATCTAATATTTTCTGGGTCTCTCACGATCGCTGTTTCTGGAATCCATGTTGATTCCTACATAGTAGATTCTGGGTTTCCAAAAACGACATGATACTCGAGCAAAAAACATGTTCTAAAATTCTACAACAGATTGACGTCAGAGATATAGGTCTATAGTTTTGCGCATCTGCTCGATGACCCTTCTTGAAGACTGGGACTACCCGTGCTCTTTTCCAATCATTTGGAACCTTCCGTTCCTCTAGAGACTTGCGGTACACGGCTGTTAGAAGGGGGGCAAGTTCTTTCGCGTAGTCTGTGTAGAATCGAATTGGTATCCCGTCAGGTCCAGTGGACTTTCTTTTGTTGAGTGATTCCAGTTGCTTTTCTATTCCTTGGACACTTATTTCGATGTCAGCCATTTTTTCGTTTGTGCGAGGATTTAGAGAAGGAACTGCAGTGCGGTATTCCTCTGTGAAACAGCTTTGGAAAAAGGTATTTCAGCTTTACGGGTGTCATCCTCTGTTTCAATGCCATCATCATCCCGGAGTGTCTGGATATGCTGTTTCGAGCCACTTAGTGATTTAACGTAAGACCAGAACTTCCTAGGATTTTCTGTCATGTCGGTACATAGAATTTTACTTTCGAATTCACTGAACGCTTCGCGCATAGCCCTCCTTACGCTAACTTTGACATCGTTTAGCTTCTGTTCGTCTGAGAGGTTTTGGCTGCGTTTAAGCTTGGAGTGAAGCTCTCTTTGCTTTCGCAGTAGTTTCCTAACTTTGTTGTTGTACCACGGTGGGTTTTTCCCGTCCCTCACAGTTTTACTCGGCATGTACCTGTCTAAAACGCATTTTACGATTGCCTTGAACTTTTTCCATAAACACTCAACATTGTAAGTGTCTGAACAGAAATTTTCGTTTTGATCTGTTAGGTAGTCTGAAATATGCCTTCTATTACTCTTGCTAAACAGATAAACCTTCCTCCCTTTTTTATATTCCTAATAACTTCCATATTCAGGGATGCTGCAATGGCCTTATGATCACCGATTCCCTGTTCTGCACATACAGAGTCAAAAAGTTCGAGTCTGTTTGTTATCAATAGGTCCAAGATGTTATCACCACGAGTTGGTTCTCTGTTTAAATGCTCGAGGTAATTTTCGGATAGTGCACTCAGTATAATGTCACTCGATGCTCTGTCCCTACCACCCGTCCTAAACATCTGAGTGTCCCAGTCTATATCTGGTAAATTGAAATCTCCACCTAAGACTATAACATGCTGAGAAAATTTATGTGAAATGTATTCCAAATTTTCTCTCAGTTGTTCTGCCACTAATGCTGCTGAGTCGGGAGGTCGGTAAAAGGAGTCAATTATTAATCTAGCTCGGTTGTTGAGTGTAACCTCCACCCATAAGAATTCACAGGAACTATCCACTTCTACTTCACTACAGGATACACTACCACTAACAGCGACAAACACTCCACCACCGGTTGCATGCAATCTATCCTTTCTAAACACCGTCTGTACCTTTGTAAAAATTTCGGCAGAATTTCTCTCTGGCTTCAGCCAGCTTTCTGTACCTATAACGATTTCAGCTTCGGTGCTTTCTATCAGCGCTTGAAGTTCCGGTACTTTACCAATGCAGCTTCGACAGTTTACAATTACAATACCGATTGCTGTTTGGTCCCCGCATGTCCCGACTTTGCCCCGCACCCGTTGAGGCTGTTGCCCTTTCTGTACTTGCCCAAGGCCATCTAACCTAAAAAACCACCCAGCCCACGCCACACAACCCCTGCTACCCATGTAGCCGCTTGTTGTGTAGTGGACTCCTGACCTATCCAGCGGAACCCGAAACCCCATTACCCTATGGCGCAAGTCGAGGAATCTGCAGCCCACACGGTCGCAGAACCGTCTGTCTCTGATTCAGACCCTCCACTCGGCTCCGTACCAAAGGTCCGCAGTCAGTCCTGTCGACGATGCTGCAGATGGTGAGCTCTGCTTTCATGCCGCTAGCGAGACTGGCAGTCTTCACCAAATCAGATAGCCGCCGGAAGCCAGAGAGGATTTCCTCCGATCCATAGCGACACACATCATTGGTGCCGACATGAGCAACCACCTGCAGATGGGCGCTCCCTGTATCCTTTATGGCATCCGGAAGGACCCTTTCCACATCTGGAATGACTCCCCTCGGTATGCACACGGAGTGCACATTGGTTTTCTTCCCCTCTCTTGCTGCCATATCCCTAAGGGGCCCCATTACGCGCCTGACGTTGGAGCTCCCAACTACCAGTAAGCCCACCCTTTGCGATCGCCCGGTCTTTGGAAGCTATTATTAATGCTGCTAAAATTCTGTTATTTGAGTTGGCTCTTCTTTTTAACCATAATACATCATACATTCCTTGAACATAGCTTGGAAGAGAGTGAAGCTCACATTCATCTTCAAGAATGGTAGCAGAAATGATCAACAAAACTGCTGTCCAGTATCATTGGCATCCATCTGTTGTACAATCTTAGAAATTATTTTGAGCTCTAGGATAATGTATCTCGAACAGCGAAACCACCTGCATGCCAGCCATCTTCCTCAGTATCTTTGAAGATTACAGATGAAGTAGCTTCAAGTCTGACTCAGGGAAGTATGTTGGGAACCTTGCTGTTCATATTGTGTATTTGACCTGGCAGACAATATGAATAGTAACCTTATAAGACACAGCTATTTATAATAAGTACTATCTGGAAAAAAGGTACACGAATATCCAGTCAGATCTTGGTAACATTGTGAACTTGCTTTAAATGTTCAGAAATGTAGAATTGCATAACCCACTGTAGGAATCGGGCAATTCATTCAAATACCTGGGTGTAGCAACTCACAGGTATATAAAATGGAATGATTATTGATGGCACATTTCGTTTCACTGATAGGATACTAGGAAAATGTAGTCATTATACAAGGGAGAATGGTTACAAGACACTAGTGTGCCTGTCTTAGACTATTGCGCAGGTGTGTTGGACCTGTAGTGCATGAGGGACGTTGGATGTGTACAAAGGGCGGCATTGTCAGATTTGTTTGATCCATAGGAGTGTCAAGGGAACACTGAAAAACTGGGATGTGCTTGAAGATAGACATCAACTACACCATGAAAATGTAATGACAAATCTTCAAGAACAAATATTAAGTGAAGAACATACTTCTGTGTCTTATGTGTTGCTCTTCAACTGTGAAGACAAGATTAGACTTAACCACACACACAGGCGTGTTTATTGAATTATTCTTAACAAGCTTCATAGTTGGAATGGGAAGAAACCTTAATCTATGGTACAATGTGGTGTCTGTTATTGCTTCAATAAAATGCGAGTCTCAGACTACAGCCCAAACTTGTTAACACTTGAGCAAGCTGTTCATTTTTGTCATTGCCATTTATTGCGTGGTGATCCCCCACCACTTTGTGCTCACTGTCATCAAACTTTGACAGTTTTTTTTTAATTAAAAAAAAAAACGCTTACATTCAAGTGTATGTTTGCCGTCTGAGTTATTGGCTGTTTTAGTGAACGACAAGTGGGTTGTTGATCGCGTTTTACTTTTTATCTGTCATAGCAGTATGGCGAAGGACATTTGATCTTTGGTTAGGGACCTCTGCTGTGTCTGCAGCCCATTTTGTGCACCCTTCTTCTAGGGAAAGTCCTTGTTTTTACTCTTTCCTTCTGTCAACTGGGCTTGACGTATAGTCGCTTTTAACTTTTTTACTTATTGGCATTTTAAGATTTGACATGGGCACTTATGAACTCTGTTGTTTTTGCACCCAAGGGAAAAAATAAACAAACAAGTGGCGACTCAGCACTGTATTTTATGGTTGGAATTACTGTATTAGTTTTGCCTGCCTTTCTGGATGTGCTATTTGTGAAGATAAAAAATGTAAGGGAAACAATGAACTAAATAACATCTTCAATGTAGGAAAAATTATATTGCTCTCATTAAGAGTTGAATAAACTATGTTTTTATAAAATGTTTTACCAACCAAATAACAAAAACTGTAACATTCTTTTTTTAATTATGATTTTGAATACAAAGATTATAACAGTAGCCTAACAAATGATACACGGATTCAGTGAAAGAGCTAAACAACTTTATTCAGTGGAAGACAATAAAATGTACTTATATTGAATACAACTGTAACTGGGTTTTTAGATGTAAGTAATTTCTTGTAAATAAGGTACTTCAGACAACTCATCTGGCAAATCAATCAAAACTGTGGTCGTGTAATGAATTGCGTTGATACCAGTAAATCTCAATTTTGCATGCAAAACAAATATGTTGAGGCAACAGCAGCCAGTACTAGTCAGTATGCAGCGTAACTAAATCTCTGTAAACACAAAACCTTATAGCTGACCCGCCTCCAGGAATAGTTCTTACACAACAGTATATTGAGTTGTGTACCCACTCAAGAGAAAGCAGTCAAGCTCAACATTTCTGGAGATGATTCTCAAGACTATGGCAATTTCTCTTGAGTTGACAGAGACAAGTTCCCACCACTCGAGTAACTTTGTCGCATATTTTGTGTATAAACTGCTAGAGATTCTATTAGACTCAGGAACTTTGTTCAATTTTGGTGATTTCTGCTGCTTGTGAACCCTGCTGACACTATATATATTGCTCATCTTTGAGTGGCACAACAATTAAATCTCCTCTATCTTCCTTTGTAAAGGAGAATTTGGAAACTGAGTTCCACACTCCATTTGTTTTGCTACCATCTGTTTGAGTTTGTGTGTGTTTTGTTACTGTCAGTTGGAGTTTGTATGTCAGCCATGAGTGAATAGTTAACTTTAGCACCACTGATAATCTTTTGACATGACCAGAATTGACAAAATTTTCTCAGGTTATCAGTGGAGTCATAGCATTGTCTTATTGGTTCAGATGATGACCAGAGAAGATTTCATCCCTGAGATTTCCTGAGAAGGCCTGATTTCCCATATGACCAGAATTTCTTCAGTGTTTGTGAGAGGTCTTTCAATAAGATTCTGCTACGTTAGTCCAGTGACATCACACGTTCCCTTCCTGATGGCCAAACTTACACAAATGCTATAATGTGGTTCCTGTGCAACGCTCCAAAACAGCTGAAGACATTTCAGTCCACAAATTTACATTTGTTAAAAATTTGTGGAACATCTTAGAGTCTGTCACTGAAAGCAATAATACAGTAAATAAGAGTAAAATGATGGAGCCATTTCTGAGAGCTTCTGGCAAAATATTAGCTGTATGTATGCATGTTTTTTTTCTAACTAACTCTTGTATGTGTATGCCATCACAGCTCAACACCAATTGGCCTTCAAGCCTCAACACTTTTCAGTTGACGATAGCACGGGGTCTGACCACAGGAACTATTAAAGAAAGAAAAGAAAAAAAAAAGGAAACAGTTTTATTTTATGTTTCAAATCTAGAACAAACAATACAGCATCTACAACCTGTTGCACTCATTCTTGTTAGCATTAGTTTATAACAAGTTCAAACATAGCTGAAATATCTAAAGTGTCCAAATGCATTTTTGTACGTCTAGTGTACATGAAGTTAGAGCAGATGTAGGTAAAAAGAAAGCAATTACATAAGGCTTCTACAAAGGAAACTATAGTTGCAGGGACACAATCAAAACTTTTTATCACTAACATACATATATAAAAACTTTCATATCCAGAACGTGAGTCACATACATTATTAGACACATCTGCCTATTAACCAATAAGAGCTACTAGTTGATGCAGTGACTGACTTCAAATATTTCAAGCTTCTTCAAATGTCGAGTCATGCCCATAGTGTTTTGGCTTTCAAAAATAATATATCAGAAACAAATACAGCACTATACCTTCTTGTGATATCTATGAAATGTTTTCAAGCCCATGATATGCTTTTTGCTGCAGAATATGAATGTAGAAGAAATACCATTCTTTTACAAAACATTTGTTTTCCGTCTGCTCTGCAATCCATCACATAATATGTGGTGGAGAGTACTTCATGCATCACTGTTTCTAATCCAGATCTAGCTTTTCTCACTCATGCATGTTTACCTTCAGTAAAGCTGTGTGGCCCATTATTCCTTTAATGAAGTGCTGTTTCCAATTCCAGCCCAACTTTTCATGCACTGCGAAACAAGCACTGAGTCTCCTCTGTTCTTATTGGTTGGAATTATATTAGAATTGTAGGGCTGCAGCTCTGAATGTGCCAGTGTTAAGTTGGAAACAAAAAAGGAAGTCAGTTTACCAAATAATACCTTTTATATGCAGTGTTGCCCACTAAAATTGTAACACCAGGAAGGATAGATAATAATGAAAATTTAGTTATTGTGCATGCACAGCTGAGCAGGAAGAATACATCATTAAATTTGTAGGTAACTTGGGAGTATTTGTAGATTACTTGGGGGTGTACGGGATGTGAAACTTAGTACATAGAGCCACCTCCCTGGCAGCAATAACAGCCCAAATCTGGTTGGGAATCAAAACAACTGTGCGTGGATGACAGGTGAAGGTAAGTCATTCCATGCTGCTTCGACTCTGTGACAACTTCGTTAGTCATAGTGACTAGTTAGTGGTAATACGTCAGTCACCCAGCAACTCATGTCCAGATGTTTTCATTGGCTGAGAGATTTAAAGAATGTGCTGGCCAGGGTAACGTCTGAAACCCTCACTCTTAAGGCAACCTGCAGTCTCATCTTATAACATTACAGACACTTTCAAGACAGTGCATGGCAGCCACCCTTAACAGCTCAGAAATGTGACAGTTTGTGTTCAGATTCCGGCTGTGTGAACTATAAGTGACTGTTTTGGGAATCCAAAGACATCCCATATAATCTGAGCTTGAGTGATTCATTCTCCTTTCAGTCTGCACACATAGATACATCCAGCATAGCGATGTACATAGACTGGTTGGTTGATTTGGTGGAGGGGACCAAACAGCGAGGTCATCAGTCCCGTCGTATTACAGAAGGATGGGAAGGAAATTGGCATGTCCTTTTAAAGGAACCATCACGGCATTTGCCTGAAGTGATTTAGGGAAATCATAGAAAATCTAAATCAGGATGGCCAGACTCGAGTTTGAACCAACAGCCTCCTGAATGCAAGTCCAGTGTGCTAACCACTGCACCACCCTGCTCAGTGCACTGTACACAGAACTGAGACTCATCTGAAAAGGGGAAATGCTGCTACTCCAGTGTTGTTACATGCACCTCTATGCTGCCATGTTAAGGGAAGCTGCAGCAGTGATCAATGTGCTGACAGTGTGTAGTGCTCTAGATGCTGTGATCTTGTTTGTGTAGATACTTATCTTGCTGCAAACAAGCTTACTTCCTGCCTCAAGGTACTTGATGTGCCTCTACAATCCTACATGGCCAAGCAAGCAATGTATCTGTCCTTTGAAGCGATAATTGTGTGAAGCCATCAAGATCTTGCATAGCATTGAACACTATCGTTGAATTCTGACATGAGGCATAATATGGTCTTCTCATAAACAACCATCATTCCAATGTTCCTCTCCGTATACAAAGAATGTAGATGGCATTACTCCTGTCTGCTCTGTGTGGTTGTACTGAAATGCTTGTTATAATATCTGGACAGTTTTGGCAATGCTGTACAAAAGAACATTCTATTACTCTACCGAGCGAGGTGGCGCAGTGGTTAGACACTGGACTCGCATTCGGGAGGACGACGGTTCAATCCCGCGTCCGGCCATCCTGATTTAGGTTTTCCGTGATTTCCCTAAATCGCTCCAGGCAAATGCCGGGATGGTTCCTTTCAAAGGGCACAGCCAACTTCCTTCCCCGTCCTTCCCTAATCCGATGAGACCGATGACCTCGCTGTCTGGTCTCCTTCCCCAAACCAACCAACCAACCAATCTATTACTCTGGCACAAGCAATCATTATCTCTCCGTGGGAACAAGCTCAGGGAGATTAAACCCCTCTCAACTCCTTGGACTTCCTATTGCTGCAAGGAAATAATTTTTAACTGCACAACATATTGAGGACTCTTTTTCAGCACTCCTCATCATTTAAGTAGCAACTCCACACCACTTTGCTGCAGAGGATATTTAGTTTTTGACTGTGTCCAAGACACTCTTGCCAAACGCCCTCTTAAAATATGAGGGTCATTGTAATTTGATTTTACATTTCAACTTTGTTTGTTGGTTTTTAATGAGCATTCCATGTTTACTGTCATTATTCTTTATAGTTTTATCCACCAACTAATGCCATTTAGGCACCTGTATGTCATTTAGCTTAAAGACCCATAGAGTGCTATCCCTAGAAAAAAGTCCATTTTAATCCTTTCAGACCTGAATTTTTGTGGTGGACAGAAAATTTTTCTTTATGTGGTAATGCTTATAGGTGATTCTTTTTTTTATTTTCAATGCAATATTTATACAAAAATATGTACCCATTTTCAAAACATACTTTGTACTTAGCATTATTTTATGGGTTGAAATAACTAATTATGAAATTTCTCTATTGTAATAAATAATAAAATGATTATTTAATAATTACCATGCAAAATAACAATAACAATATTCAGTTATAGAGTTATAGTGAACTATCCACATCTGTGTATTCTGATGGTCAGGAGCTGCTGCACACTGCTACATTGATTTGCCAGATATTTTCATAGTGATGCCCAACGGTTGGCAGCACTTGCACATGATGCAAAGGTTGAAAACTCAAAATTGTGTATCCCAGGCTTCCATCAGGAAAAAATACTTCCGTTGCAGTTAAGATACAGTAAAAATTAATGAACACAATTGTAGCCAAGTGTCTGAAAGGGTTACGTCATGATCTGGGTGCTTATGCACTAAGTCTTTTTCGCGATAAAGGGCAAAATTCCACTTTGAACATGTAGTACACTTTATGTCAATTTGATGATTGTTGAACACTATCTTCATGATTCTACAATTGAACTACAAGATGCTGAAAGGACATATCTAACAAAAGTGAAAATTTTCAGTAGAGACAAGAAACTTCATAGATAGTTTGAAACAAAAGTTTGCACATTGAACTTTTCTGCAATGAAGTTTTGTCACAATACTGAAAGGAAAACTACTTCAAATGTGACATATCGGGCGGTTATTGTGCATTATATACAGGGTGCGCATATAGCCCAGGAACACTTCCAATTATTTATTGCACAAGAACTAAACATTGTACAGATGTCATACATAATGCATTTTGAAGAGAAACTCTGAAAGTTTTTTTTACAAACATTCAATATGCAAACCATGAGTGACCCGGCAGTCGTAAATACAGTTATCAAATTCTTGTCATACTCATCCCAGCACGACATCGTCGACTGTGGCAGTCACTCCCCGTATTCTCTCCTGGAGCTGTGCTACATCACGTGGTAGAGGCAGTACATACACCGGATCTTTAATGTGTCCCCGTGAAAAAAGTCACACGGAGTGAGATCTGGTGATCAGGGACATTTCATGAAACAGCTCGCTCCCCACCTCAACTCGCCATGTTTGCGACTAACGCTGACTATCAGCAAATTACTGAACTATGCTGTGGCAGTATACATGAAAAAAAAATTCCAGGGTTTCTCTTCAAAATGACGTATGTATGATATCTGTACAACGTTTGGTTCTTGTGCATTAAATAATTGAAAATGTTTCCAGACATTATGTACACCCTGTATATTGTGTATAAGGTTTTTTTTTTTTTCAAAATATGACTTTTACAATAATGTGAATTTTAAAAATCATCAGGAAATAAACAATAAACTGTCAGAAGAAGCTTTCTTAATATTGCTTCACATGACAGAACTAGGCAGCTAGTAAAACTAGACTCTTCAGAAAAGCATATGAATAGAGTAATTACAGGCAGTTTTTCTTCTCATGCATTGTCCTCTTCTTTTGGACATATTGTGGACCATTTGGAAAGTGTCTCATAAAATTCACTTGTCATGCAGGAATATGTTGTGCAAGTTTTCACAGATCCTTCATTTTTCTTATCATTACAGGAACAGTACCAACAATATATGCATTCTCATGATGTAGACTCAGATGGATATTGTAGCATTTAAGAGAAAATGTGTGCTTAGCTAGTCCATCAATATCTTCAAAAGCAATAATCTTCCCATTCACACCAAATTTATATTAAATATGCTCCAACTTGGACAATTGAAAAGTAATTTTATTTTCCCCAGGAATACCTCGTCCTGCTGTCTCATCTGATAGACACATCTATTTAAAGTTCCTCATTTCTTAAAAGCTTGTATATCATATATCAATTCACCATTATGATGGAGAAACATCTACATCTACTCTCTGCAAACCACCATGAGGTACATGGCAGAGGGAGCGTCCCATTGTACCAGTTATTAGGGTTCCTTCCTGTCCCATTCATGTATGGAGCACGGGAAGGAGGATTGTGCGTGCAGTAATTATTCCAATCTTATCCTCACAATCCCTATGTGAGCGATACGTATGGGGTTGTAGTATATTCCTAGAGTAATCATTTAAGGCTGGTTCTTGAAACTTTGTTAACAGACTTTCTTGGGATAATTTATGTCTATCTTCAAGAGTCTTCCAGTACAGTTCCTTCCGTATCTCTATGACACTCTCCCATGAATTAAACAAACCTGTGACCATTGATGCTGGCCTTCTCTTTATACATTCAATATCCTCTGTTAGTCCTATTTAGTACGGGTCCCACACACTTGAGCAATATGCTAGAACCAGTCGCACAAGTGATTTGTAGGCAATCTCTTTTCATGCCCAATTGCACTTCCCCAGTATTCTACCAATAAACCAAAGTCTACAAGGATACTATGGTTGTAGTTGTGTGAAGTGCAAAATTTTACATTTCTTAATGTTTAGAAAAAGTTGCCAATCTCTGCACCACATTGAAATCTGATTGAGATATGACTGAATATTTATGGAGCTTCTTGCAGATAGTACTTCATTATAGATAACTGTGTCATCTGCAAAAAGCCTGATTTTACTATTCATATTGTCTGCAATGTCATTAACAGACAATGTGAACAGTAAGGGTCCCAACACACTTCCCTGGGGCACACCCGAAGTTACTTCTACATCTGACAATGACTCTCCATCCAAGAAACATCTGCATCCTCCCTATGAAAAGGTCCGCAGCCCAGTCGAACATTTCATTTGATACCCTATACGACTTTTGACATTAAGCATAGGTGTGGTACTGAGTACAATGCTTTTTGGAAATCAAGAAATACTGCATCAACCTGTTTGCCTTGATCCAAAGCTTTCAGTATGTCATGTGAGAAAAGTGCGAGCTAGGTTTCACATAATCAATGTTTTTGAAATCCATGCACTGAGAAGGTCATTCTGATTATGTTTCAGCTCAGAATACGTTCTAAGACTCTATAACAAATTGATGTCAAGGATACTGGATGGTAGTTTTGTGGATCACTTCTACTACCCTTCTTGTACACAGATGTGACCGGTGCCCTTTTCCAAGAACTGGGCACGGTTTTTTATTCGAGGAATCTACGAGAGATTATAGTTAGAAGAGGGGCTAACTCAGCCACAAGTTCAGTATAGAATCTGACAGGGTTTGCATCGGGCCTGGAGCTTTGTTCAATTTTAACTATTTCAGCTGTTTCTCAGCACCACTAACACTAATACTTATTTCATTCATCTTTTCAGTGATATGAGGATTAAATTGGGGCAATTCTCCTGGGTTTCCCTTTGTAAAGGAACATTTGAAAACAGAGTTAAGCATTTCAATTTTTTCTTTGCTACCCTCAATTTCAGTTCTTGTCTCATTCACTAGGAACTACACATTGACATCATGAGTGGGGTTCCTAACTATCTGTTCTAGGTAGTTTTCAGAGAAGGTATTTAGTAAAGTGACACAGGATGTCTTATCATGCCCACCACTAACAAAACTGTAATTTTCTCAATTTTTTGTTGGATGATTAAGGTCTCCTTCGATGATCACAGTGTGATTGGGGAACTTACATTCAACTGAAGTGAGGTTTCCTCTAAAGTTTTCGGGCACATCAGGAGATGAGTCTAGTGGGTGATAGAAGGATCCAATAATTAAAGTTTTCGGGCACATCAGGAGATGAGTCTAGTGGGTGATAGAAGGATCCAATAATTATTTTTGCCCACCCTTGACAATGAGTCTTGCCCAAACAATCTCACATGCAGCTTCAATTTCTACTTTGTTGGATTTGAGTTTCTTATCTATTGCAACAAATACACCACCTCCATATCTCATTTGCCTATCCTTTCGATATACGCTTAAATTTCCCCCCAAAATCTCACTGCTATCAATTTAAGGATTCAAACCGCTTTCTGTGCCTAGTATTTTGTGAGCTTCACTGCTTTTCATGAATGCTTCAAACTCTGGCACTTTGTTGTGAATGCTTCGGCAGTTTACCAATAGGATTTTAATATTCTCACTTGTGGGAGGCATTTCTTTCAATCTTACACTGATACTTCTGGGTTTCCTACAGCTATTGTTATCTGGATTGGATTGAGAGTCGCATTATCAAAAAAAACCTTGTGTGAGTACCACACACAATTAGCTACCTGAATAGCAGCCTCTGATGTGTAGCGCCCACCTGACCTATTTAGGGGAACCCTACAGTTCTCAACTCTATGACACAAGCCCAAGAAGCTGCAGCCTAGCTTGACACAGAACCTTCATTGTCTCTGGTTCAGTCCTTCCACTTGGCTCAGAACCAAAGTGCCACGATCAATTCAGGGGACAGTGCTGCAAGTTGTGAGCTTCGTTGAAACTCCACATGCAAGGCTGGTCTTCTCAAGCTTCTCAGTCAGTCACCAGAATGACCCAAAAACGATCTTAGACCCAGACGACAGGCATCATTTGTTCTAACATGTGCCACAATCTGTAGTTGGTTGCACCCTGTTCCATCAATGGCCGCCACAACAGCTTCTTCAACATGCTGAATGAGGCCCCTAGGCATACACACTGTGTGCACCTGGTGTCCTTTCCTGTCCCTTGCTGCCATTTCCCTTAGCGGTACCATCACTTGCCGACGATTAATAGACTCCTACCCTTACGCGTTTGCTTCTTTGTGATATCGAACAAAACAGGTTTCCCCAAAACAGATGAAGTGAATCCCACTGGCTCAGTTTCAGTCAAAGACAGCACTTCAAACTTGTTGGTTAGGGGGATCGGTACAACACCCTGAATCCACCCTGGTCCCCATCCACCCTGTGCAGGATACCTAGATCTACCATTGACATGTCACCTGCAGTCCAAAGGATGGGTAACGACAGATCTTGTACTTTCTGCAGAGGAAACAGGATCCACAGCAGAGGATAATATTTGAAATACCTGTGGTCTAGGTATCACAGGTTTACACAACTCTTGGGAGCTCTTCCAATACACTGATTCACAGCAAATGCCTATCATTTAACAGTAATCAAGAGTGATTTCCAGTTGCTTACAAATGTCAATCAACTCATCCCGTGTTTGAGAACACTGGGGCTGCATTTTAGCTGTTGCAGACTAGACATGGGCTGCACCTCAATAGATATGGGAAGGGGAGGCTGGCATAGCACAGAATGATCAATCACATCAAAAGCTTTGTTAGGTCCAAGAACATAACTGAGATTTTTCTGTGGTTGTCCACTGCTTTTAAGACATGATTTTTCAGGTTGAAAGTGGCTGTTTCACTTGATGGCTGTGGTCTGAAATCATGTTGAAATCCAGAAATAGTATTATTCTTGTCAAAGAATGTAGTTAGTTGTGAAAGGAACACTTTTTCAATAATTTTCAAAACCCCTGACAGTAGTGACACAGGTCTATGGTGACCTATACATTGCTGATCACCTTTTTTATATAGGGGTATTATTTTTGCCATTTTCAGTTGCTGTGAGAAGACACCACATGATAAAAATGAATTCCATACGTCCAATAAAGGAGAGAGTATGTGTCTTGCTGTCATTTTTGTAATATAATCTGCAATATCATCAATACCAGTTGAATAATTACTCTTCAGTGAATTGATGGTATTTAGGAGTTCTGTTGTGCCTATTGGACTGAGAAACATTGATATACTATTTATTTCAATAGATGAAAGTACATTCAATGTTGTATTAAGTGGATTACCAAATTTTTCCTTCTCTAATTTTCCAGCATATTAAGAACTGAAGCTGTTTCGCAACTGCCCTAGGGTCAGTGACATACTTGCCATTGCGTGAAATCATAATATTTTTGTCAGTTGTCTTCTTCCCCACAAGGTCCTGAATATTTTTCCATGTGGACTTAGTTTTATTGAATGACTTTATAATAAATTTGTCATTTTCCATAATTTTTGGCTCTTTTATGACATGTTTCAAAACTATCACATATTTTTTTAAATAGCTAAGAAATTCTGGACTCCTGTCAGTTTCCGAGTGCAGAAAAAGTTCCTGCTTCCTTTTACAAGATACTCCAATGCCTGGTGTAATCCAGTTTTTGAATCTGTCTGTGCTTCTGGAAATCACTTTCCTTTGTGGAAAAACTATGTCAAAGTTGTGCTTGAAAATGTTCAAAAATTTTCCATCTTTTCATTGGTAATAAAGGTATCATATGCTTCTAAACAAAGGAAACAAAAGAAAAATTTGGAGCAGGTATTAAAATCCATGGAGAAGAAATAAAAAATTTGAGGTTCGCCGATGACATTGTAATTCTGTCAGAGACAGCAAAGGACTTGGAAGAGCAGTTGAACGGAATGGATGGTGTCTCGAAGGGAGGATATAAGATGAACATCAACAAAAGCAAAACAAGGATAATGGAATGTAGTCGAATTAAGTCGGGTGATGTTGAGGGTATTAGATTAGGAAATGAGACACTTAAAGTAGTAAAGGAGTTTTGCTATTTGGGGAGCAAAATAACTGATGATGGTCGAAGTAGAGAGGATATAAAATGTAGACTGGCAATGGCAAGGAAAGCGTTTCTGAAGAAGAGAAATTTGTTAACATTGAGTATAGATTTAAGTGTCAGGAAGTCATTTATGAAAGTATTTGTATGGAGTGTAGCCATGTATGGAAGTGAAACATGGACGGTAAATAGTTTGGACAAGAAGAGAATAGAAGCTTTCGAAATGTGGTGCTACAGAAGAATGCTGAAGATTAGATGGGTAGATCACATAACTAATGAGGAGGTACTGAATAGGATTGGGGAGAAGAGGAGTTTGTGGCACAACTTGACCAGAAGAAGGGATCGGTTGGTAGGACATGTTCTGAGGCATCAAGGGATCACCAATTTAGTATTGGAGGGCAGCGTGGAGGGTAAAAATCGTAGGGGGGGACCAAGAGATGAACACACTAAGCAGATTCAGAAGGATGTAGGTTGCAGTAGGTACTGGGAGATGAAGAAGCTTGCACAGGATAGAGTAGCATGGAGAGCTGCATCAAACCAGTCTCAGGACTGAAGACCACAACAACAAACAATGCTTCTCTCCAAGGTTGTTCGCTGATTCGGTACTGGAAGATCTGATGCAGATTGTGTTTTTCCAATCAGGGTGCAGGGGGAACAGCAGCACAGCCATAGACAATATTTTTATTCATTCTTCATTACTAGATGGGCATTCTGTTAGTAAAAGGATGAATGGGCTTTCACACAATGGTGCATACATTGAGACACTTAAAGGCTTTTGTATTCAAACAAAGGTTACATATAATTTCAAACTATGCAGGAAAGCTAATCAAATGGCAATAGAGAGATTCTTAAACCTTCTTAAGGAACAAGAGTGGCAGGATGTTTATAGTGCCAATGACATAGATGACAAATATAATACTTCCCTTTCCACATTTATCAGGCTCTTTGAGAGTTGCTTTCCATTAGAATGTTCTAAACAGGATACTAGCAGTAAGAGGCAGCCTGAATGGATGTCTAGTGGGATAAGGATATCATGTAGAACAAAGCAGGAATTATATCAAAATGTTAGAAGTAGTCACAATCAAGCTACAGTAGCCCATTACAAACAGTATCGTAAGGTGCTTCAAAAGGTTTTTAGGAAGGCAAAGAGTATGTGGTATGCAAATAGAACAGCTAATTCACAGGATAAAATTACAACCATATGGTCAGTTCTGAAGCAAGAGTGCAGTCAGCAGCACAAGGTTCATCATGTAAAGTCAGTTCTTTGTAAAAAATATTTCTGCTACTGATAAGTAACACAGTACAGTATTTAACAATCATTTTCTGAGCATTGCTGGTGAATTAAACAGAAACTTAGTTTCTACAAAGACTCATATAACTCTCCTGGAAAACGCCTTTCCGAGATTGATGCCTGAAATGCTCTTCTGTGATACTGACAATGGGGAGCTTGAGTGAATAATTAAATCATTGAAGACAAAGTACTCTCATGGATGGAGAACCTAGCAGAATATTAAAGTACAGTGCTGCATGTGTTAGTCTTGTATTTAGCCATACTTGTAATTTTTCCTTTAAGAATGGTCAGTTTCCTGTATGATTAAAGTACTCAGTAGTAAAGCCACTTTATAAAATGGGAGAACGGGATAACGTAAACAATTTTAGACCTATTTCTATGCTATCAGTGTTTGCTAAAGTTATTGAAAAGTCTGGGTATGTAAGGATAATTGATCATTTTATATCACTCCTGCTCCTTATTTATATAAATGATATGCCCTCTAATATTACAGGTAATTCTAAAATATTTATGTTTGCTGAAGACACTAGCTTGGTAGTAAAGAATGTTGTGTGCACCACTGGCTCTGTTTCAAACAGAGTTCATGACATCATTTCATGACATCATTTCATGACATCATTTCATGGCTTGTAGAAAATAAACAAATGCTACATCACAGTAGGACTCAGTTTTTACAGTTTCTAACACACAGTTCAACAAAACCCTACATTTTAATTTCACACAATGGGCATACCCTAAGTGAAACTGAACAGTTCAAATTTCTGTGTTCAGGTAAATAGTAAACTTGCTGTGGAAAGCCCACGTTCAGGATCTTGTTCAAAGACATTACAATTTGAAAGGTATCTGAAGTGATCATTAGACACAAAAATTAGTATAATTTGTTTATTTTCATTTGCTTACATCATATAGTATTATATTTTGGGGTAACTCTTCCATTCTCAAAGGACATTTTTGGCTCAGAAATGGGCAATTAGTGGTATTAGTTCACAAACCTCTTGTCGACCCCTGTCATTAGTCTGGGTATTCTGACATTAGCCTTTCAATCTATATATTCTTTACTGCCTTTTCTTGTTAACAATATCAGATTATTCCCAAGAATTAGAAGCTTTCACCCAGTTAATACTAGCAGAAATCCAATCCTCATTTGGATCGCACTTCCTTAACTCTTGTGCAGAAAGTTGTGCAGTATACTGCTGCATCCTTTTTCAATAAGCCATCACAAGAATTAAAAAATCTTAGCACTTTCAAATTGAAACTGAAGAGTTTCCTCATGGGTCACTCCTATTCTGTCGACGAGTTCCTTGATAAGTTAAGCTAATTCCTATGTTAAATTGTTGATTGCATTTACTTGAACTTATGGCTTGACTTTTCTTAGGTTCATAAACATTTTATTTTATCTATTATTACTTTTATGTTGCAGTCTCATGTACTGACATTCCATGGCCTTGGAGATTTGCTCCTCAATTTGGTCCTATGGCACTAGACATGTAAATAAAATAAAATAAAATGTTACAAGACAGTGAACAGTTAACTTTAAATTAAGCCCGCTGATTATCTTTTAATCTATTGGGCTAAAAAGTTGCTAATTCCCTATGAGAACCGAAGCAGATACACAAAACAAGATTTCTATTAAAGTAACATGAAAACCTGTAGTAAAAATTACTAGTTTCCTAAACTGTTTTGATGTTAATTATAGATATTAGCCAACACAAAAACAGAGTTACTTTAAGATAAAGGCAAATAATATATAAGGCTACTCTTCCTTAGGGAAAATTAGATTTAACACAATATGCTAGAAAATCTGCTACAGTAACTAAATCACAAATGCTGATTTGCTACAAATTGCTCATAGATTATGCAAAAGACAGTGGTAGCTTCCTCCAAAAAACTTGTACTGATGACTAACGAAAATATAGTATCCTTAATGAGGATGATAATATATTGAAAACTATAGCATTAGCTATTTAGTGTACATTGTAGCATCCGAAAATTCTCAAACTGACCTGTTTCTCACAAAATTGCACATTGAAATAAGAGAATGATTGTTCTGAATGAATATTAGAATATTAGATGCTGCACATCTTCTTTGTTGTCATTTTATTGAATGTAGACCAACAATAAGCTCCAAACTTCAACAGGAGTTCTCTTGGCAATTCCTCCATGGTAAACATACAATAGGAACAGTGGGAAAATCATGATTATGTATGTCCATTCTGCATCTCTCACGATAATCAACAGCCAGCGAAATCATGTTCTGGTGGGTTTGTGTGTTACCTTTCTGCACATTGCACTTTTACTATATTAATTTATTATTTTTTTTATTATTTTACATGTCTAGTTCTATTGGACCAAACTGAGAAGCAAATCTCCATGATCACCACATGAAATTAACATAGATAAAATAAAATGTAATGTTGATGAATCCTATGTATATGACAATCTGTGAGAACTGTTATCAACAATATAAAACAGGATTTGGCTTAACAGAATTGAAGGAGTGAAATTGTTCAGTTAAGAGTTGAATGTGCAAGGGTAATTGCTAAAACTTTTTAATTCCTATGGTAGCCTATTGAAAATGGATGCAGCAGAATACGGCATGTCTTTCTACACAAGAGTCAAGAATCCTCAGCTATTAGTGTATGCAAACAAACAAAAATTTCAAATTTTGTTAAATATGCCATTTCTGCGTCCTTAGTTGAATTTTAGCAGCATAGATGGAGCAGAATGAAGGAATGGGTGTTAGGACATCAAGGGATTTCTTATATCTTTATTTTATTTGATCGTACTGACCGAAAAGCTAAAACTGTTTGGTTCCCCTTAACTTCATTTTTCCTCTCCCTGACTAAGCATTTATGATTGTGGACACAAAGCTTGGAACAAAAAAAACTCATAGGCTAATCAAATGGAAGAGCTTATATAATCTTACTCAATGAAAAAAAGTGTTTTTTTCTGAATGCCATCGAAACTAGTTTTAGTTCTACGCCACTTTTTTTCAGTAAAATCCTTTTAACTTCCATCAGATGTTCTGTCACACCAGCTGAAAACGCTACTGTTTAAGGCTACTTGTTGATACATACAACTTTTGTGCGCATGTAACAACAGTGGTCTAGTTATAGGCTACAAGGTGGGAACCAATAGCTGAATCTTTGGCATTAGTTCTTACACATTAGTAACTTGATTTGCATACTCTATCAAGTGAGGGTAGCAGAGTTAAACATTTCTTAAGAAGCTTTCAAGAGTTATACATTTCTTAAAAATGTGTTTGAAAATTGCCATTCTACAGGACAGTACAGTGCTACATTGGTTTCATGAATATATTTGTGGATAAACTTGTCTTTTAGTTTGGAAAGTGAAAAAATGAGACCAAAGGTGTATTTGTGAAGGTCTTTGCATCATAAATATGCCTGATGTTCAGGCTTCATAGAAAGAAATAGATAATGTTGCAATCTTGGCAAAATTAAAATTAAACATTGTCTTCTGCAGAATTTAAGTTAAATGTCTCTCTGATCATCAGAAAAGATAATCAAAATTAAGTTCATTTGGTGACTGTAGTGTAATATAAGGAAAGAAACAGATGAAGGTCATATTTCTAGATATTTCACATATAAAAGTATGAATTTATTCTACCAGATGTGTGCTATTGGAAGATTCAAGGGTGCACACTAAACCAGTTTAATTTGGCAATTTAATGCCCTTGATTGAAGGTGCTCTGTACTTAAATCACCAGTGATCCCGTTGCCATTGATTCATTGTGCATTGTAAATCATGCTCTACTTAAACACTCCTCCCCAAATTTTGTTTTCTTGTTCATTTGTCAATTCACTTTATGATTTCTGTTTTCATTATCTTCTTTGCTCTTTGTTGATTTCCCTTTTATGTGTATTATTTTTGCCCTTGTTCTACAATTCAATTTATTTAATTGCTCCAAACTTCTATTCTGTCAAATTGAAACCATTGACATTAACTGCTTATTCTCTTTCCTCATACAGCAATGTACCTACTCTTCTGAATTATTATATTTATGCACACTGATGACTTAAAAACTCTAGAAAATCTAGATGTATGGTTCCATCTAAGTGACCTAAAACTAAATATTTGATAAGCACAGCTTATGCAGTTTGTGTTTTAACATCAAGTTGAACACACATATTTCAGAAACGACACAACACATGTAAGTCACAGTGCAGATAGACAAAGTAAGACATGTGTACACGGTATCATTCAAATCAGCACTGAGTCAAAGTCTAGCAGCCGCTGGCTGGCTGGCCACTCAGGTGGCGCGGCTGCTGCATGGCTGGCAGACAGCGCCACATGTAGAGGACGAGTGTAACTGCGGGGCGGCACTTTGAAAGATTGGCGAGTCACAACACTTTTCCCCCCTTTGAATTTTGTGCACTGGTCTTGATGGAGGTGGCCTGTAGATTGCCAACAGTCATAGGTGTTGTTTGACTGGCCGTAAAGTTGCAAGGAGGAGGCTTCCCGTATGGACGGAAGTGTCCCCGATTATAACGGGTCGAGATGACAGGAGACGTAGGGGTCGAATCTGCTGGGCCCTGTGTACCAATCTGCCTGTTGTGGCAAGTCCAGTTGTTATAACAGGAGACATGGGCAACATGTCGGCGTCCGTAGGAGGAGGCGAGTAGAGTTGCTCCGACAGATGAGGGTAATCCAGTTCCTGCATGGGCACGTCTCCTGATGGCGTCCTTCATGTGCTGGCACCGATATGATGGTGAGAGGACTGCGTTGTGAGTAATGAGAGATTCCAGTATCCCAAGCATCCGGTAGAGCCAAAGGTGGTGTAGCAGCATTTGGAACAGGCATTGCCGGCACACAAGGCCGAAGCTGGTCCGAATGATGCACTGCAACACCCGTGTGCGTCTGGATTTCATACAGGCGTCGGCCACGGTGTCATAAGATGCGGCCAGGACTCCATTTTGGCCGCCTGCCATATCCCCGTACCCATACAAGGTCGCCGGTGGTGAACCGGCCAAGTGAAGGCGCCCGCGGCTGTGTGATGGAAGGCCGCAGAAGATGAAGTAGCATGTGGGGCTGTCGGCCATGTAAGAGCTCAGCCAGGCTATGGTCGCCCATGGGGGTGAAACAGTAAGAAGCCAGAAATTGGAGAAGTGCATCATCAGCAGCAGAAGAAATCAGGAGTTTCCTCATCTGAGCCTTAAATGTGTGGACCAGTCATTCGGCCTCTCCGTTTGACTGTGGATGGAACGGAGGGGCCGTGACATGCACGATGCCGTGACGGGCACAAAAGTCCACAAACTCGGAAGAGGCAAATTGCGGACCATTATCAGTAACAAGAGTAGAGGGAAGGCCTTCCAAAGAGAAAATGCGAGCGAGAGCATTTGTGGTTGCCGCAGTGGTAGGCGACGTGCAATGTACAATGATAGGAAAGTTAGAGTAGGCATCAATAACGAGTAGCCAATAAGTACCTAAAAAAGGTCCCGCGAAGTCAGTATGAATACGTTCCCAGGGCTTCTCAGGCGAAGGCCACGGTGACAAAGATGACTTCGGGGCGGCGGCCTGTGACGCACAAGGGCCACAGGCAGCGAGCATGTGTGTGATTTCAGAGTCGATGCCGGGCCAGTACACATGACGGCGCACCAGAGATTTTGTGCAAGGGACACCCCAGTGCCCTTGGTGAAGGAGGTGCAAGACCAAAGCACGCAAAAATGCAGGTACCACAACATGCAGCAAAGCATTGTCGGTGGAAAGGAAGATAACACCATCCCTAGCCGTGAGGCGGTAGTGCAAAGCATAGTAGTTCTGCAATGGATCAGACGTCTTAGCGGATGGATGATCTGGCCAACCCTTCAGAATACAGCGTAAAACCCGGGAGAGGGTAGGATCAGAACCCGTAGCAGCTGCCAGCCAGTCCCCGGTGATGGGGAACCCGTCCTCAACCCACTGCTCGGCAACATCCAGGTGGAAACACAAAATTTCGTCCCTGTCGAATGCCAGATCAGGACCCATGGGAAGGCGAGACAGTGCATCAGCATTTGCATGTTGAGCCGTTGGCTGGAAATGAATCTCATAATTGAAACGAGACAAGTAAAGAGCTCAACGCTGGAGGCAGTGTGTAGCCTTGTCGGGAAGTGACGTTGATGGATGAAACAAAGAAACAAGTGGTCTGTGGTCCGTAACAATATGAAATTTGGATCCATAAAGAAAAACACCAAACTTATGAAGAGTGTGAATAATGGCCAAAGCTTCTTTTTCAATTTGAGAATATTTTTGTTGGGCATCTGTGAGCGTTTTGGAGGCATAAGCAATGGGTTGTTCAGAACCGTCAGAAAAACGGTGCGCAAGGACTGCACCAACCCCATATTGAGAGGCGTCCATGGCAAAAACAAGATGTTGGCCAGGTCAATAAGCAGCCAGGCGTGGGCCTGTTTCAGCATAGTCTTCAATTTCTGGAAAGCCGCATCGCAGGACGCGGACCAGTGAAAAGGCATGTTTTTATGCAACAGGCGATGCAATGGCTGAGCCACCGAAGCTGCAGACGGTAAAAACCTGTGATAGTACGCTATTTTCCCCAACAAGGCCTGCAGTTCCGTAACAGATGTACGGTGAGGAAGGGCATCGGTTGCAGCGACAGTTTGCTGAAGTGGACGAATTCCATACCGAGAGAGTTGGAACCCCAACTACGTGATAGATGCCTGAAAAAATTGTGATTTCTGAAGATTATGCTTAAGACCGGCAGTCTGTAAGACATGAAAAAGTGTGCAGAGATTCTGAAGATGTTCTTCAGTGGTGGAGCCAGTGACAACAATGTCGCACATGTAATTGATACACCCAGGGACAGGGAGCAATAATTGTTCCAAGAATTGCTGAAAGAGAGCATGGGTGCTGGCAACCCTGAATGGCAATAGTTGGTATTGATAGAGGCCGAAAGGCGTGTTAAGGACCAGAAACTGCTGGGAAGCAGTGTCGAGAGGAAGTTGATGATAAGCTTCGGACAGGTCAATTGTAGAAAAATACTGGCCTCCAGCAAGTTTAATGAACAATTCTTCAGGTCGGGGCATAGGGTAAGTGTCGATGAGGATTGAGTATTTACAGTGGCTTTGAAATTGCCACAGAGACAAATATTGCCATTGAGCTTAGCAATGATGACGACAGGAGAGGACCACTCACTGGAAGTGACAGGAAGCAAGACCCCTGAAGCAGTGAGATGATCCAGCTCCCGTTTGACCCAATCACAAAGGGCCATGGGAATGGGCTGAGCCTGAAAAAACTTAGGCCGAGCAGTGGGTTTGAGCGTGATATGAGCTTCAAAGACGTTTGCACAGCCTAACCCAGGAGAAAAAAGGGACGAAAATGTTGTCGAAAAGGAATCCAATTGAGCATAAGGAATAGCATAAGAGACGATATTGACAGAGCCATCTATGGAGAACCCAAAAGCTTGAAAGGCATCGAAACCAAAAAGAATTTCCGCATTACTATTGTCGACCATAAATATGGTAACAGTCCGAATGACGGATTTGTAAGATACCTCAGCATTGAATTGTCCCAAGAGAGAAATCTTCTGTTTATTGTATGTCCATAATTGCTGAGTGACAGGTGATAGGATTGGAGAACCCAACTGAAGATACGTCTGAGGATTGATAATAGTGGCAGCAGAACCAGTATCCACCTGCATGCAAACATCCTGACCAAGGATTTGGACAGTGAAGAATAACTTCCCTGAAAGGGAAGAAGTACCATTGACAGACAACACAGAAGCAGAATCAGTGTCACGGTCATGAACATCATGTATGCGGTCGAATTTGCAAACGGATGACACATGACCCTTCTTTTTGCAAAATTGTGACACACGGCCCAACGTTGGGTACAATCCTCCTGTGAATGTTTCGTAAAACACCGCGGACATGAAGGAAGTTGCCGGGGGTTTTGCTGCAGTTTCTTATAGGTTTGTTTATGGTTAGGCCGAGGGTGCACTTGGGAGCGTACTGTGGCCACGTCGACCGGTGGGGACACACCGCACGTGTCGTCAACAGCACACAGTAGTTGTATTTCCCGGACGTCACCCCACGCCTCTATTTGCGCTCCAGCGGTGCGAGAAATTTCAAACGACTGCACGATGGGTAGGACTTCACCTAGAGTCAGATTTGCCAACTGAACGGCATGTTGCCTAACTTCTTTGTCGGGCGCCAACCGGATAATAGCATCCCGGACCATGGAATTGGTGTAGGATTCTTTGTGAACTTCAGTAACAAATTGACACTATCTACTGAGGCCGTGAAGTTCAGCAGCCCAAGCATGATAGGATTGATTTAGACAGTGATAAAAGGCAACACGAGAGGCTACCACATGCATTTGCTTTTGAAAATAGACGGACAGAAGTGAGCACATTTCAGCAAAGGACAAAGATGCAGGATCTTTCAAAGGAGCCAATTGCAACAACAACCGATACATTTGCGGTGAAATCCATGAAAGGAATGAAATGCCAAGAAGTGCTGTCGAAGACGTTTTTCGTAATCAGACCAGTCTTCCGCCGTCTCGTCATAAGGAGGAAAAGGAGGTATAGACAACGACGAGAAACGCCCCGCATATGATGCCGCGACGAAATCGTGAATCGCCGATGTGAGAAGCGTTTGCTGTTCAATGAGACCTTGCAATAGTTGCTCTAAAGTAGCCATGGAAATGTGTGGGTCAATGATGAAAAGGAAAAATCCACTACCTCGTCACCAATTGTTTTAACGTCAATTTGAACACATATATTTCAGAATTGACACAACACATGTAAGTCACAGTGGAGATAGATAAAGTAAGACATGTGTACATGGTAACATTCAAATCAGCACTGAGTCCAAGTCTAGCGGCCGCTGGCTGGCTGGCTGCTCAGGTGGCGCGGCTGCTGCATGGCTGGCAGACAGCGCCGCATGTATAGAATGCGCGTAACTGCACGGCGGCACTTTGTAAGATATGCGAGTCACAACAGTTTGAGGCAAAACAATCCAAAATAAATGATATTTAGATTATGCACAGGAGTCTGGAACTAAACAAAGCAGAAGTGTTAAATTCTTAGGAATGCAGTTGGACAGAAATCTGTCATGATCCTCACATAGAATCAGAAAAATAATTTAGACAACCTGGAATTTGCTATGTCAGTCTTAGCTAATGTCACTGCCATATACATGAAAAAGGTGGTGTACCATAGCTACTTTGAAGCAATAGTGAGATACAGCATTATCTTTTGGGGAAATGCTAGCAATTTAACAAGAGTATTAACTTTACAGAAAAAAATTATAAGAAACGTGTGTAGTGCAAAGCCAAGAGAATCTTCTCGGCCACTATTAAGGGACCTAAACATACGAAGTGTTCCCTGTCTGTATTTAGATGAAATAATTCTTTCCAGAAATGATAATACAAAACTGTTTGCTCCAAATAACTTCCAGCATGGTTATGAAACTAGATACAAAGAATGTTTCATGCTTTCTACACATGGACACTGTCTTTTCGCACAAACCCCATAACATATGGGGATGAAAATATACAATAAGTTAAAAAAGACAAATTTACAAAAGATTGAAACTGATTCAGTAAAACAAAATTCAAATAGCACTCCGGTACAAAAATGCTATTATTCTATTGATTAATTTTTTAATGATGATCTGACCATTTGAGCAGGATAAAAGTTAACAGTATATGTTTTCAGATATTTTATAATTCTAGTAAAAGTTGTATTTCATGAACAGTCTATTATAGTTATAAGCTTGATGAGTGCCCTGTACACTTATTCAGTGGTTTAACATGAATGTTATGAGACAGTAAAATTCTGATTCTTGATAATCAAGAGACCACAGGCAACTCTTTGAAGGATTCAGGTCTGCCTAATCCAAGAAAAGGCTTTATTTTGCAAGCTACTTTTTATGGACCACAGTCATTCACTCAAGGTACACACTTCAGTTTCCTCAATCCAGCAGCTGACAAGATAAATGCAAATAATTGCTCACTTGAGTTGTTCACTGTATGATGACACAGTTTAGATTTGCCTGACATTCCTTCCATTATGTTGGTTCATATTAATTACTAACACTTCTAATTACAAAAATAAAACAAAAATAGACTCCATCTGAACAGGCCTTGGAAGGCCCAACAGTACTGACTGGCTGCTGTTTACGAGACCTGAGCCGCTGCTTCTCAATCAAGCAGCTCAAGTCTGAGCAGGCCTTGAAGGCCCAACAGTACCGACCAGCCACAGTTTATGAGACCTGAGCCACTACTTCTCAATCAAACAGCTCCTCAATTTGTCTCACAAGGACTGAGTGCATTCCACTTGCCAACAGCACTTGGCAAACCGGATGGTCACCCATCCAAGTGCTAGCACAGCCCAACACTACTTAGTTTCAATTATCTGATGGGAACCGGTTTTACCACTGTGACAACGCCACTGACATTAGAGAAATGAGAAGTAAATAAAATATCACATCAGTTAAGCTTTTCTGTGAGTTATTTGATGAAGCCCCAATGAAACATGTAGTTCATATCAGTTCTTTTATGCCTCACGCATTGGTAAAAATTAAAAAATTCTTGCCATTGCATGTTGAATAGACAGTTATAGAAATTAATTTGCACTTAGGTGTTACTTCACAACCAAGCCTGATGGTGTGTGTACAAAAAGCACTTACAAATGTGTTCGAAAATTGTCTTGCTCTGGGCAGTAGGGTGTGGTTTCACAAATGCATTTGCTGATGAACTGGTCTTTCAGTTATGGAAAGTGAAATATGAGACTTAATGCATATTTGTGAAAGTCTTTGCATCATAAATATGTCTGATGGTCAGGCTTCATAGAAAGAAATAGATAATGTTGTAATCCTTGCCATGATTAAATTTTAATTATTGTTTTTTGAAGAATTTAAATCAAAAGTATCTCTGATCATGAGAAAAGATAATCTGAATTAAATTTGTTTGATGAGCACAGTGTAAGGAAAGAAACAGATGAAGCTCATCTTTCTGAAATACCATAGCTAATGAGTATCAGTTTATTTTACCAGACGATGCATTAATGGAAGATTCAAGGGTGTGTAATAAACCAATTTCATATGGATTTGGTTAATTAATCACAGTCCTTGAAAATAGTAAAATCACTGTTCACTTAAGTCACCTGTCATCCTTTTGTCATTGATTCATTGTGTGTTGTGACCATACCCTACCTTAAACACTCCTCCCCAATTTTTTCTTGTTCATTTGTCAATTCACTTTATGGATTTTCATTCCCATTATCTTCTTTTCTCTTCATTGCTTTTTGATTACAGCTACAGAGATTGCTAGAGTATAGAAGACAACTATACTTCTAGTCTAATGGCCAAGCTGCAATTCAGCTTCCCATGTAACTTGACAAGAAGACCTAATTTTAGCTTCAGCTATTTTTTTTCCCCTCAAGTGTACTACTTGAGAGATGGTCTTGACTTTTTCTCTTTCCAATCAACTTCCAATTTCTGTTATGGTTATAACACTTCCAGTATCTAGATGGCTAAAAGTTGCATCGAAATGCAAATTCTGGTGCTCCTGGCAAAAAATGCTCCAAATTATAATAGCAATGTTATGAAAAGGATAGAATACTACTCACTATATAGTGGAGATTCTGAATCACAGATAGGCACAACATAAAGACTGTCAAATGAGTAAGCTTTCAGCCAAAAAGGCCTCATCGCAATCAGACAAAAAACACACACACAGCAGTGCATGATGGGGAAGCAATCTGGATGGTTGGGATTAGGAGGTGGGGAGGGGGAGGGCTAGCAGGGTTGGAGTGGGGGAAGGTAAAGTGCTGCTTGTGGGAGTATATAGGGATGAGGTGGAAGGAGGATAGAGCAGCTAGGTGCATCAGGAGGTTAGATGGAGGGTGGGGGGGGGGGGGGGGGGAGCAGTGGAAAAGGAGAGAAGTAAAGATTGTGGGTGTGTTGATGAAATAGAGGGCTGTGTAGTCCTGGAATGGAAAAAGGGAAGGGGATAGGTGGGTAAAGGATGATGACTAATGAACTTTGTTAGTCATTATCCTTCACCCACTTATGACTAAATTGCCCTACAAGTAACGAACTGTATTAGTCATTGTCTTTTATCTACCATCCCCTTCTCTGTACCTATTCCAGCACTACACAGCCTTGGCAACTAGGGACTGAGGTCATATGTGTGAGTTGCTTTTGCATGGGTGTGGGTGTGTACATTGTCTGATACCGATGAGGCCTTTTTGATTGAAAGCTTCCTTGTTTGACAGTCTTTTTGTTGTGCATATCTGCAATTCAGTATCTCTGCTACATGGTGACTAGTAATCTATCCTTTTCATAAACTGTCATTATTTCATCCTGGATTTTCCAAATTATAATAGACCGTTCAAGTTCGCCCATTCATCGATTGTGAGGATAGGAATACTGGAAGTGTTATAACCCTGTCTGACATTGGCAGTTCATTAGACAAGGAAAAACAGCCACAATTAGCTCTCAAGTAGCACACTTGGAAATACAAAAAGGCTGGAGTCAAAATTTTGTCTTCCTGTCAAGCTGCATGGGAACCAGTCAAATAACAGCATATTTATTACTGCTTGTGAAAGTACAGTCAGTGTGTACCTGTGAATGTTATTGAAAGAGTTGCATATAATTGATACTTGGCATTAGAACATACTAGTACTCTCAAAATATGCACCTCCTACTTTCTAGTACTACAGACCTGGAAAAGATATTTACTGTGGTGTGGTTGTGTCAAAGATGGAGCAAGTAACCCAGTATAGATAAGATAAGTATTATGGTTACAAGTTTATGCATGTGATTTGAGTCTCTCCTTGTTACTTCTTTTAATACCTACACCTAAGAGAAAAAGGGGCATAAGTCTAATTTCTGCAGTTTTAAATTAAGACCATACTTGCAATACCCACACGCTGCCTCCAAGTCCTGCTCCATCCCATTGCTGATTTAGACAATTTTAAAGGGCAAGGAATGATGATATAATGCAAGCTGTCAAAGAAAAACAAGATGCATACATTAAATACTTACGCAACTCCACTATTGAGAACAAACAGTACTACAAGGTGAAAAGAAATAATGCTAAATGCGTAGTAAGGAAAGCACATCAGGAACACTGGGATAGGTTTATTTCTAATATCGAACATAATATCGACACAAGACAACAAATGGTATATAGGGTTTTCAAAACCTTAAACACAACAGAAAGAGAGAAGATACAAATAAATAGTATTGAAGAAGAACAATGGATAAATCGTTACAGCGAATTGTGATATGATCATACAGCACAAGAAACTGAAATTGAACAACTAAATGAGAAAGGATTAGATGAAATACAGTCTGACAAATTAACGTCTGCATTAATATCACTTAAGAACAGAAAAGCAACATGAAAAGATGGCATTAATGTTGAATTATTAAAATATGGAGGAATGATGCTACACCAATGACTGCTACATCTCTTCAACGAATATTGGAAGAAGAAGAGTATTCCCAAAGACTGGAAAACAGTTAGAGTGATACCAGTTTTTAAGAAAGGAGATAAAAGCCTATGCAGTAACACAGAGGAATAAGTTTACTGGACTCAGCATACAATGCGTATGCTAATATTTTAAATACATGACGTAAAAACATAGCAGAAGCAGTACTGCATGAGGAACAAATGGGTTTTAGGAAAGTATGCTCCACAATAGAAGCAGTTTTTATTCTACAGCAAATAACAGAAAAACGGAGAAAGTATAACAAAGAAACACACATTGCTTTTATTGACTTTAAAAAACCTTTTGACAATGTCAGTAGACAGAAACTTTGGTAAATAATGATGACTCGTGGATATCCAACACCTAGTAAATGTGATAAAAAGTTTATATCAAGATGCAAATATCACTTTAGATATCAATGGTAAAATAACTAATGAGATACCAACTAACAAAGGGGTACGACAAGGCTGTATCTCTCCAGCTTTGTTTAACATCTACATTAATGAAATAATACTAATGAAACAATACATATATGGAAATCAGAATTTCGGACAGGCATCTACCTAGACAGGAACATTCTTTTAAATAATTTACTACATGCTTATGATGCTGTGATCCTAGCAGATAAGGAAGATGACCTTCAGAAAGGAATCTACTTGCTAAAACAAATAAGTGCAAAATTTAACATGGAAATTTCAAAAGAAAAAACTAAGACAATGGCTTTCATGGGGAAAGAGCCAATCAGAACCAAAACAGTGATAGATCAGAAGATTTTAGAGCAAGTAAACCATTTCAATTACCTCAGATGTGAAATGACATATGGCTACAGCAAAGATATTGAAATTAAGCATAGTAAATTCAGCCAGGAATGTGTAACAATTAACAGAAACCTAAAAAACAAAATCAGGAAAGACTCAAATTAAATTTTACAAAACTGTTGCAATTCCCACATTGCTCTATGCAAGTGAGACCTGGGTGATTACCAAGAAGCAAAGAAGCTGGGTTCAGGCACAAGAAATGAAATTCCTTAGAGGTGTTAAAGGTTGCACAAGAGAAGACAGGCTAAGAAATCAAGATATTAGAGAAGAACTGCAAACTTTTTAAGCCTCAATGATAAAATTCGAGATTGCAGAAGAAATTGGAACGAACATCTACAAAGAATGGAGAGTGAGAGACTTCCCTTAAAGGCGAGAAATCACAAGTGCCATGGGAGAAGAGACAGAGGAAGATCCCGACAGAGATGGGTACCGTAACAGGCAATTCCTGCCTAATACCTGAACAGAAGATGAAGATAAAATGGCATTCCTGCACTATCAATTCTAGTATATCTGAGGAGAGTGGTAGCTGTCCAAGGACCTTCAGACTCAATAACCATCTGCTTCTTTGAGGAAGGGAATGTATATAGTGGTCAATACGTATATCATTTTGTAGTACCACCTCCTAAGCAATTAAGGTGACATTCCAATGGTCACCTTGAGTTATGGTGCTGCGTCAGTTTAGTTTTTTGAATCATGTGTTCTAGTTAAAACAAACACCTTTCAGCCTGTATACTCTTATTGGTCAATCATTTGTTGAGGAAAATACTGATTTGGCAGATAATATAATGTTTTGCCAGTTAAGAGTAAACACTGTCTTTGTCAAACAATAGCCAGTAGAGTCAATATTACAAAATCTCTTGTAGGTGGTGGGAAGTCTGTTTAGTCAGCTGGCCCATTGAAACTGGTGTGAAACGGACCCATGAAATTCAGTTGTCCATTTCAATTGCATTGCAATTAAAAGCTGATTTTGCCTTGATGTATTTGACTAGTACTTAAATACTCCACTGACCAATTCAAGCACACCTACTGGATTCTCCTGGTTCTTGGTAATGTTGTTCCCACTATCAAGTAGACTCTGATTTGGAATATCTTGGACCAGTCATTACAGATAGCTTCAGTAATATGAATATGACCCACACTACTCCAGCTGTCCATCATAAAATTGTTAAATTATAAAAAATACTATTGGTTATGATAAAATACCTAACAAATTAATTAAAGTGTGTTCTTCTGAGTTTAGTAAGACATTAAGTTATTTGTGTAAGCAGTCATTTATCAGTGGAGCATCCCCAAATGACTGAAATATGCTGAAGTTAAGCCTTTGTATAAGAAAGGCAATAAAGAAATACCGTCAAATTTCTGTACAATCTTATTTTTACCAGCAATATGGAAAATTTTAAAATAGATAACACACAACTGGCTTCTGTACCACTTGACAACAGATAATACATTGTCAAAGTCACAATTCAGATTTCTGGATGGTTTCTATAGTTGGGCAGGTTATTTGCACATACAGCAAAAATGTTCTTAATTCATCAGACAATAAATTACATGCTACTGGTATATTTTGTGAGATATCAAAGGCATTTGACTATGTAAATCACAATTTCATTTTAATTAAATTAGAATATTACTGTGTAACAGGTATTCACAAAATGGTTCAAATCTTGTCACGCTGATAAAATACATACGTCTGTCAATATGAAAGAGTCCTTTATTAAGCAGTCATGCATCACTTAACTGGGAACTAACTACATGTGATGTCCCACAAGATTCCTCTCAGTGCCATTACTTTTTCTTGTGTATATGAATGACCTTTCATCTAGGTCAGGCTTGATGGTATCTGAAACAGTCTCAGTTGCTGAGCAATCTGGCTTTTTTAGCCCTGACCAGCATATTTGATGACGACCATGGAGGTAGTGGTCGAATGCTTGGAGTTTTATCCTGAATTGGCGCGGCATGTACACCGAGAGATTTTTATTCAAGAAATACATCGTGAAAGACTTCGTAGCCATATTGATGGTATAGTGGTAAAGCATGTGCCTGCTGTATTCAGACACATGATCCACAGATGTAACAGGCCAGTTGGGATGTAACAAGGTGGAATTTAATCTTTTTGTTATGTTTTCTGCTCCCAAGAATAACTAAAATTTTTCAATATTCCATTCTATATGTAAGCAGTGGCACATGTAATATTCAACGCGCACAGGAATAGGTAAAATTGTTGATTATGCAAAATCTCAGTTACACTTACACCTCAGTTATTTATATTTATATTTCTGATTACAATAATGCAATTGGTTTTATTAGAAGCCAGTGTAATTAAAAGTTAGAGATAAGTGAAGTTACAACATCCGCATGTAACTGAAAAACATTTTGAACAAACCAACAGCATATGAGGTACTCTTACAATTCATTCAAAAGCAGACACTACTGTCATTCTGAGAACATATTTGGAATTATCTGAAAGTAATTAACTTACAAAATAACTGGCATTAAAAGACCAGTTTTTCAAAATTTCAGTCATTTATTTTGCTTTGGTGGCTGCAAGACTCTGAAAATATAAACTGAAGTGCCAAAGAAACTGGTCTAGGTATGCATATTCAAATACAGAGATATGTAAAGAGGCAGAATATGGTCCTGTGGTTGGCAACACCTATGTAAGACAAGTCTCTGGCACAGTTGTTAGATCAGTTACTGTTACTACAATGGCGGGTTATCAAAATTTAAGTGAGTTTGAACGTGGTTTTATATTCAGCACATGAACAATGGGACACAGCTTCTCCAAGCTAGTGATGAAGGGAAATTATCCCATTTGACCATTTCATAAGTATACTGTCAATAGCAGGAATCTGATAAAACATCAAATCTCCGACATTGCTACGGACGGAAAAAGATCCTGCAAGAATAAGGACATTGACAAATGAAGAGAATCGTTCAACGTGACAGAAGTGCAACCCTTCCACAAATTGCAGCAAATTTCAATGCTGGGTCATCAACAAGTGTCAGCATGTGAACCATTCAACAAAACATAATTGATATGGGCTTTCACAGCTGAAGGCCCACTCATGTACCCTAGATTACTGCATGACACAAAGCTTTATGCCTCACCTGGGCCCGTCGACACCTACATTGGACTGGTGATGACTGGAAACATGTTGCCTGGTCAGACAAGTCTCATTTCAAACTATATTGAGTGGATGGATGTGTACAGATATGGCGACAACCTGATGAATCCATGGACCCTGCATGTCAGCAGGGGACAGGTTAAGCTGGTGGAGGCTCTGTAATGGTGTGGGGTAAGTGCAGTTGGAGTGATATAGGACCCCTGATACATCTAGATATGACTCTGACAGATGACACGTATGTAAGCATCCTGTATGATCACCTGCATCCATTCATGTCCATTGTGCATTCCAACGGACTTGGGCAATTCCAGCAGGACAATGTGACACCACACATGTCCAGAATTGCTACAGAGTGGCTCCAGGTACACTCTTCTGAGTTCAAACACTTCTGCTGGCCACTAAACTCCCCAAACATGAATATTATTGAGCATATCTTGGATGCCTTGTAACGTGCTGTTCAGAAGAGATCTCCACTCCCTCATACTCTTACAGATTTATGGGCGGCCCTCCACGATTCATGGTGCCATTTCCCTCTAGCACTACTTCAGACATTAGTTGAGTCCATGCCACATCATGTTGCGGCACTTCTGCATGCTCGCGGGGGCCCCACATGATATTAAGACAGGTGTGCCTGTTTTTTTGGCCCTTCAGTGTAATTTTGTTGATGTATTTTTTCTTAATCTAACAACACCTCTCACTAACTAATTCAGTCAATAATTAAGATTTCAAATATTTTTTATAATAAAATATTTATTTTAAGAGAAATGCCATACTTGTACATAGGGGCTTTCAGTAGAACAAGTGGTAGTAGTAGTAGTTGCAGTAGTAGTAGTTGCAGTAGTAGTAGTAGTAGTAGTAGTAATAACAATAATAATGTTTCATGTACTTTTGTGAATTTTTAACCAGAAAAATTTTTCATAAACCAAACAATAGTAAAATATTAAAAGTCCATGTGAAATAGTTAAGTCTAACATACCGGAATTTCAGAGCATCAAGTAGTTTCAGAACACCTTGCTCTAAAATCAGCAGTCTGTAATAATCAGTACAATGCTAACATCTCAATATCAGATCACATTAGAGTCTGTGTCTGGCAAGTGCTCAGCCAACACCTACGTGTTGGATAAAGTGAAAGTTGTAATTGGGAAGTAAATGCTAAACATCTATGTAGCTTAAAGTCAGTGACCAGCCAGCATGCACGGAACATCTTGATGTTGGTTCATGAAAGTCTGTCACCAGCATACTACATCTACATCTACATCTACATCTATACTCTGTAAATCACTGTGAGGTGCATGGCAGAGGTCACACCCCATTGTACCAATTATCAGGGCTTTTTCCTGTCCCACTCATGTATGGAGCACAGGAACTATGATTATTTGAATGCCGTTGTGCATGCAGTAATTATTCTAATCTTATGCTCACGATCCCTATGTGAGTGACACACAGGGGATTGTAATACATTTTTGTAGAGTCATCATTAAAATCTGGTTCCTGAAAGTTTGTCAATAGACTTTCTCAGGATAGTTTACATCTGTCTTCAAGAGTCTGCCACATCAGTTCCTTTAGTATCTCTGTGACACTCTCCCATGGATTAAACAAACCTGTGATCATTCATGCTGCCCTTCTCTGTATACATTCAATATCCCCTGTCAGCCTGTTTGATACAGGTCTCACACATGTGAACACTATTCTAGGATGGTTCAGATGAATGATTTGCGAGCAATCTCTCTTGTAGCCCCATTACATTTTCCCAGTGTTATAGTTGGAAGAGGGACTAACTCAGGCGCAAAATCATTATAGAATCTGACAGGGATTCCATTGGGGCCTGGAGCTTTGTTCAGTTTTAACGATTTCAGCTGTTTCTCAACACTACTGACACTAATACTTATTTCATTCATTTTTTCAGTGGTACAAGTATTAAATTGGAGTATCGTCCTGGGTTTTCCTTCATAAAGGAACATTTGAAAATGGAGTCAAGCTTTTCAGCTTTTGTTTTGCTACCCTCAGTTTCAATTCCTGTCTCATTCGCTAGGGACTGAACACTAACTTTGGTGCCACAACCAGAATTTCTTTGGGTTCTGTGGAAGACAATTTGACAATATTCTGCTATGGTACTCATTGAAAGTGTCATGTATGGCTCTCATGACAGCCAAATGCATTTCATTCAGCATTTCTCTATCTATAGCCCTATGCTTTGTTTTACACCTATTATGCAGTGATCTCTGTTTCTTTAAAAGTTTCTTTACTGTTTCTGTATACCATGGACGTTCCCTCCCAATATAGACTGTTCTACTGGGTACATATCTATCAAGTGCATAGTTGCAACAAATATGTTGTTTAATCTAGAATGTCTGTGATCAAGAAATATTTTTGATTCTGAACATCTCACATGAAATAATAAATATGTAACTTCAAAGTGCTAATATTCCACCACTAATATTTACAGGGCAGTGTTGGTAATTTTGTGATCATATTACTACATATTTTGTGTGCGCTGTCACATTCATGTGTCTGTCAGTGTACATTATACCACCATGAACTTTGACCAATGCTGTTACAGTGTTTAATGATTGTGTGACTCTTCTTTTGTGTATAATTGCAAAGGAAGAGATCCGTATCCCTTTACCTTTATAAATTACGAATTGTATAACTGGAACTTGCTATCATTTACAGTATAATGCAAATAAAGTGGGATGAATTTATTTTAAAATTTGTTTCTTGTCAATTCTACATCATTTGTCACTATTTCTAATAGCATCAGGTTCCAGGATATTTTTTAGTACTGTAAGATACAAGATTTCAAGTTTTGTCAAAACTGAGTGCAACATCAAACAACCGGTAAGCGGACTGTTGCAGGGTCCAGCAGGTTGCTGAAGATGGGCCTATTGGCACTGTGTTTCTGAGAACCAAACACAACAATCCTGGATGCCAATAGGAACCCCAGTGTATGTTCATAGACAACTCTGGCAGCCATCACTGTGACCTATGTCACCCACTATGCCAACAGGTGGTGTCCATATCACCAATAGAATGCACAGCAACAATGGCACTAGTTGCGTTTTGCAACATCATGTGACTGCAAGCAGATCATGTTATATTCCTCCACAGACACAGTATTTAGGCCATGACCATGCAGTTTGGTCCTTACCACTGAATCAGTCCCCAAAGCTCAGTTCAGGCCACTGAACCAGGACTAAGTTCCAGTTACAGTTGAGGGCAACTTCGCCTTCACCATCCCAACAAGCACCTAGCTGGTTAACGAGGTTTCACCTCACTGTCCATGCCTCTGAGGACTTCAGCAACCAGACTCAGCCTCTGTTGGTTCACTGACACAATCCTGGGCCCATCATCTCTACAATCACCCAGCTTGTCTGCAATGAGCCACCACTCACTGACCTCAGCCTCACAGGACTCAGGTGTCAGGAGTTTGTGTTGACTTTTTCATTGCCTTTTCTGATTCTAATTACAGACAACCATCCCATCTGTGGTCCATCTGGACTTAGAAATTGTACTGTTCAAACTCAACACAAATTGTGGTCCACTCCAAATAAATTACTTTCCTACATGTCATTTGCATCAAGTTCCAGAAATCATTACTTAGAATAATGTGATTCTTGTGTCATGTCGACTTGGAGCCTAAGTGAGCTCAGGTAGGAGTGTTTCAGTCAATAGGGATGAGACTTTCATTTCTGTCAATGGCAATGAGAATTGCTGTACAGAAACACACAAATTCTAATGATCGCCAGAGTAAACTATGTTCATCAGATGATTTTTCCACCAGTCTTCATATCATAATGTCTGATGTTCTAACATTCCATTCTCCTTGCAATAGGTTCATGGTCAACACCAAATGCAAGTTTTCTTTTTATTGGAACGCAAACACCATACACGAGAACTCATGCTGAACAAGCCGGCCAGCATCATCACATCATCGGAGGTACCTAACCGTCTTCCTTGATACACCTCCAGGGTCGGAGGGCTCTGGGCAGCACCAATGCCATTTTCCACTTTTGATGAGACTGCAGAGCCTTATGTTGACTACATTGACAGCTTGGACCAGCATTTCATCGGACATGTACACTCAGGTGATTCGCATCAACGAGTCTTCTTATTAGCTTCCTTAGGTGTCAGAGTTTACTGCCTACTGGTGCATTTAGACCCTGAGGTCAAACCTTGTGGCTTCAACTTAAGACTAAATTGGTAGAGTACTTTACTTTCCACAGACATGTTGCCGCTGCTCATGTAAATCGTTTCACATTCACACAATGAACGGCCAAGCACACCATAACTGTTGATTTCAATGCATCAGGTATAAAATATTCTTATGCAAATTAATGCAGGGCCATGGCCAAACTTATCACTCAAAATGCTCATCATCTTGAGATCCTCAGTGACACTGCGCAATTATTCAGCTAGACAGGATGCGGGCTCAGACAACTTACTGGCTGTAAGCTCCCACATGGATGCCAGGTCTGTAGTTCTGGTCCCACACCTTCTGGCTCCTCGCTAGCCATTCTACCAGTCTTTCAGTTTCAGAAGTGCCCCCTCCAGGTTCCTAGCAGATTCAGCTCCTACCACAGCAGCTCCACATTCACCAGTCGGCAACTGCTGGTTGGTACACTGTCAGCATTCGCAACTGCAGCTCCCATCCCATTGGGTATTGATGATGGGGGTCCTGAGCCATCACCTACAACTGATGCCATCTGCTCAAGAGGACTCCAAGCTGTCAAGATGGTAATGGGCACCTATCTTTTCCCTAGGGTAGGGGGAGGAATTCTGTACCCAGACACATAGTCCACCAATATAAGAGGCCGTTCCAGTGGGTTGCTGAAAAACAGGCCTGCTGGAGGCTTGTTTTTGAGAACCAAACACAATAGTCCCAGGTAACAACAGCAACACCAGTACATGTTCAAGGGTAACTCTGGCAGCCACTACCCATTTCACCAACAGGCAGTGTTCACTTCACAAACAAGAGGCACGGAAATCAGGACAGGACTTGCATCAACAGTGTCACTTGCCCGCAACCAGGCCATGCCATATTCCTCCACTGACACAGTATTAAGGGTGCTGTTGACCATGGAATGGACGTTTCGTCCTGCCAGTGAACCAGCCCTCCAATCAGTACCAGCAGTTGCACCAGGATCAACTTGCAGTTGCTGATCCAAGATAACTTGCACCATCCCATCAAGTAGCCAGCTGGTCAACACTGACTCTCTGCCTGGTGTCTGAGGACTCTGGCTCACACATTTGGTTTCTGCTGGTTCATTGACACCATCCTGGACACTATTGCCTGTACTAGCAGCTAGCCAGTCTGCAACAAACCACTGCTCACCAACCTTGGCCTCTCAGGAGACAGGTTCCAGGACTTGGTATTTGCCTTTTCATTGCCTGTTGTGTTCATAATTATGCACAGCCAACCTAACTATGCTTTATCTGGACTTAGAAATTGTACTGTTCAAACTCTAGGCTGATTATGGTCCTCTCCAGACATATTACTTTCCTACTTGTCATTTGTCATCAAGTTCTAGAAAACCATTATTCGGACACTTCACCTGAAAACCAAACGATCGCAGGGTTGAATCCTGGCCAGACCCAGACCACACAAATTTCCAGGCTGTCTTTAATCCAGCCTTCACCTCTCAGTGATATGTAAAGTTTTGCCAGGAACAATTCATGGTTCAGATTCCATGTTAAACTGTAGTTCCCATTTCCCTGGTTGGATACTGGGGTAGATTAGGGACATGCAAACTGATGAAGCAGCATCCAATTGAAAGACTTGTTCTTGGCCATTGAGCTGCATGAAATTATTGTTATTACCATTAATAAGTAACATTACCACATACCAAGTCTGTTTTATTTCGAGATGATATGAACATTGCAATAAATAGCAAATAAAGTATTATTTCAAAAAGTCTATTAATGACATTTTCATGGCCATTAATTAATGGTTCCTAACTAGTTCTTTGTCACTAAACTTTGGGAAAAGAACCAAAAACACACAGACACACTACACGCTTTTCAGAACTTGTAAGAACTTCCCCTTCACTACATGCCTAAAATATGGTGACAAGCTGCCAGAAGAAGTTGAGATCTTGGGATTACAGCTTGATAATAAATTCAACCAGGAGGAGCACACCACAGAACTGGTGAAGTGCCTAAACAAATCTTTGTTTGTAGTGCTGATGCTGTCAGAAGTAGGTGATACAAAAATTGAGAAAAACTAGCATACTTGGCTTATTTTCATTGTATTATGCTATAAGGGATCATTTTTTGGGGTAACTCATCAAGTAAAGCTAAAATCCAAAAATGTGTAATGTGAATTAGTTGTGCTGAGATCTCAAGAATGTCCTGCAGAGACCTGTTCAAGGCACTAGAGACACTAACCAATGCTTTCCGCTACATTTATTCCTTAATAAAAGTTGTCACAAATAATATATCTATTTCTCAAAACAACAACTCAGTTCATGGAATCAGTACTAGAAATAAGAACAATCTTCACAGAGATTTAAAGTCAATTACTTAGGTTCAGAAAGGTGTCCATTATTCAGAAACAAACATTTTAAATAACTTGCCAGCAGCCACAAAAATTTAAACGTCTAATAAAGTTCAGTTTAAGAAGAGCCTGAAGGATTTATTGGTGGTTTCAGAGAAATGAACTTGGAGGGTCCCAGCGCATGGTCCGTGTGGTATCGATAGCTAGGATGCCATGGTGTAGCTGCCAGTTAAGCTGACACTACGGCAGACAACGATGACAGCACCCTCTAGCAGGCGCTGTTCAGCTCTACGAGCACCACTGTCGACTCAGCCCATTTGATGAAGAGCAGATGGCCGGGACACTTCGCACCTCATTGCAAAATTATGTATTCTTTTTGCTAGAGTAAAGGTGATTTAAATTCACACTGTAGTACCGACATGTATTATCTTTTCCTGCTCCTACTCACGTGCCGCCTTCCAGGTGGGATACAAAAAGTGGCGACAAGGTTTCCCCTATCATTTCCTTTTTTGCTCGGTACTGCGTTATTTTCGTGCTAGCCTCAGTATAAGACTTTAATTTGTGTAACCCATGGCTTCGTCACAGGACCAGGCTTCACTGTCCGATCTTGTACGTTTTCAGGCTCAGCAAATGACGCACCTGCTTGCTGCCATAAATGGACTGGTCACACTACAAACCGCAGCTACTCTGACGCCACTGCCTGTACCGACGCCATCGCCAACGGCGCCGCCATTTCGTGCCTTCAATCCTGACATCGAACGCTGGCCAGAATACATCAAGCAGCTTGAGGCACACTTCGCAAAATGCAACATACCAGGAACAGAGCAGCTTGCCTTTTTCATTGCCAATGCAGGTGTTGTGTTGTACCGTGTGCTCGTCAAGTTGTTTCCCACCACCCGCCCAGAAACTAAAATGTATGACGAAGTGATTGATGCTTTGAACTCCCACTTCCGTGACAGTGTAAATGTGGTAGCTGCATGCAACAAATTCTTTCACCTCTGGCGTGGCCCTACTCAGTCGAATAAATCTTGGTTAGTTGACCTTCAGGGACTAACTTCTGATTGTGACTTTAATTTCTCATGTGGATGCTCATATGCGAATATAATGATTAGAGACGCTATTGCACAGAATGTGGCGGATCACCGCATCCACGAACAAATCCTCAGATTTAAAAACCCGTCTTTGCAGGAAGTAGTAGACTTGCTAGACAGACAAGGTACATTAGACATGGCTACTTCTGCATTCGACATGACCCCAGGTGTGTGTACGGTTAGCGCGGCACAACACATGCCCTCCCTCCTGGCGCCAGCCATGCTCTGCCGCTTGCAGGCACATAAACATGGTTGAAACCAGGCACCCTCTCAGAAACTGAAATCATGTCTGAACTGTTTTTGTGCCCACCCACAGGACAGTTGCCCATCCCGTCAGGCACAGTGTTATTTTTGTAATAAGAAAGGACACGTGCAAGCTGTGTGCAGTAAGAGAAATTCTGATTCCCAACTTCTCTCCCATTCATGTGACTCACATGGACGTCATCACAACGGCAACTGCCATGATCATGCTTCACATCAGTCTATGGATGTTAATATCATTTATTCAAAGCGTTCTGCTTCACGTGCTTCAACAGCTCATCGTGTGAATCAAGTTTTGGCAGACACTTCCTCTCACGTTCAGAGTGATGCGAGGAAACCTTTTGCGACTTTGAACATTTCTGGATGTTATGTTCGCCTGCATCTGGACACTGGTATGTCAGTCTCCTTACTGAACAAATCTACATATGCCTTGCTCGGTTCGCCCCCGCTTTGTCGTTCACATTCCACACTGACTGCATTTACTGGACAAGAGGTCTCAGTGCTCAGCGTGTGTAGTTTGCAAGCCACGTATGGTGCAATGACCCGTACAGTGTCTTTCCATGTGCTCCGCTCTAGTGATGCTACGAACATTTTTGGCATGGACACATTTGAACTTTTTGGCCTCGCAATTCAGGACAATGTACTTTGCGTCAACACTAGTGACCATGCAGACAGTGTTGCTGCACTATGCGATGATTTTGTAGAACTATTTTCTGATGGACTTGATTGCACCACAGACTTTGCAGCGCATGTTGTAGTTAGATCATTCCATGCCTATTTTCCAGTGTGCACGCCCAGTAATGCATGCTCTGCGTGATGCCGTAGCTTGTGAACTTACGCATTTGCAAGACAGTGGTGTCATTGAACCTGTTTCAGCTTCACCATGGGCTTTGCCTATAGTGTGTGTGAAGAAACCCAATGGTCATCTACGTATTTGTGCTGACAGTCTACAGTAAATCCCCAGACAGTGGTAGCTACATTTCCCTTATTGAGTCCTGAAGTCATTTTTGATAAGCTTGGTGTGGGAAAATTCTTTTGCATGATTGACTTGCAGGACACATACTTTCAGATTCCGCTCGACGAACAGTTGCACCACTATTTTGTGATCAGCACCCACCTTGGCTTGTTCAAGTTTCGCCGCCTTCTGTTCGGTTGTGCTTCGGCTCCTGCTATTTTTCAGTCTTATTTGCAGCAGTTGTGTGCCACTGTCCCTGGTTGTTCCAACTATCTGGGCGATATAGTTGTATCAGGTCTCACCCCTGACGGACATTTGCAGAATTTGTGTGCCTTATTTACTGTACTTTTGCAGGCAGGACTAAAGTGTAAAAGAGACAAGTGCAAATTTTTTCAAACTGAGATTCAGTATTTAGGACATATGATTAACGTACAGGGTATCCACCCCTTGCCGTCACATCTCAGTGTGCTTAGAGACTTGCCAGTACCCAGGAACTTGAAAGAACTTCAGTCAGTTTTGGACAAAATTACATATTATGTTAGGTTTATTCCAAATGCAGTGCAGATTGCAGCGCCTCCGAATCGCCTTCGGCGTAAGAACGTTCCTTTTGTTTGGTCTTCGGAATGTGATGCTGCTTTCCACAAGCTCAAATCTGCTTCGTTGAGTGATCGCTGTTTGATTCCTTTCGATCCCTCCAAGCCAGTTGTTTTGGCTGTTGATGCCTCTTCTCATGGCATCAGAGCGGTTCTCTTGCACCGCATTAATTCTGTCAATCGCCCGATCGCTTTTGCATCTAAGTTGCTCAATTATGCCCAGCAAAACTACTGTCAAATCAAGAAAGAAGCTTTAGCTATTGTCTATGGAGTGACTAAATTTCATGATTTTTTGTACGGTTGCAAGTTCTATTTGGTCACTGACCATAAGCCGTCAAAGCCAGTTCCGTACCATACAGCACAAAAGTTGCAATGTTGGTCTTTGTTTTTGTCTAACCACAATTACGAAATTTTTTTTGCCTATGGCCCAGCATGGCAATGCTGATGCTTTGTCTCATCTACCTATTGGTCCTGATGAAGTGTTTAATTCTTCTGAATTGTCCTGCATGTTTATTGATTCACAAGATAAGGAATTAGCTGATGATTTTCCGGTAGATTTTCGTCACATTGTATCTGTGACAGCCGCCGACGCTTCATTGCAGATTCTTTTGCAGTATCTTCATACTCGATGGCCTCCATCTCCTATGCAGATTTGTGATCCACTTGTTCGGCGTTGCTTTGCGCAATGTCACAACTTGTCTGTACACTACGGTGTTATCTTGTTATGAACTGACAATGATCAGTCTCGTGTGGTTGTACATCATTCGTTGCAGTCGGAAATCCTCCAATTGCTGCCCGCTGGTCATTGAGATATAGTGCGGATGAAGCAATTAGCACATCGTCACTGCACTTGTGTCAGCATTGATAAACAAATTGAGAATTTGCTTGCTAACTGTCGCTCTTGCACGGAGCATCAATCTGCTCCCCACCAGTGCTTCTTTGCATGGCCGACTCCTACTGCACCTTGGCAGCGCGTTCATATTGATTTTGCGGGTCCTATCTGAGACACCCGCTGGTTGATAGTTATTGATGCATACAGCAACGTCCCTTTTGTTGTGCCTATGTCTTCTACTACATCTGCCAGTACTGTTACAGCTTTGACGTCTATTTTTTGTATTGAGGGCCTTCCTGAAGCTATTGTCTCCAACAATGGCCCTCAATTCGTGTCCTCCGAGTTTGAAGCATTCTGTGCATTTGCCATCTGACCTCCACCCCTTCCACTCCCAGTCAAACAGTGAGGCTGAACGCTTTATGCGTACGTTTAAGTCGCAGACAAGCAAGTTGCGTGCCACGAACTCTCACGAGCGCACACTCTGGACTTTCCTTGCTTCCTATTGCTCTCAGCCGCGAGACACGCGTTCCCCAGCAGAATTGCTAAATGGCCACACCCATTGGTCACTTCTGTAGCTTTTTCACCCACCGCCATGCGCTCCCACTGCTTCGCCTCGTTCTGGCTTGGCGCCGAATGATTTGGTGTTCTATCACGTTTTCTCTGGCAGGCAGCGCTGGGAATAGGGGCGCATTCTTCGCCAGCTTCGCCGCGCCTTATTTGTAATTTCTGGCCCCTCCAGCACTGTCTAGCAACACCGGAACCAGATCTGTTTGTGCCGTCCTCGGTTTTCTGCCGCTGCTTGTTTTCCGGCAGAATTGGAGGCTTCGCGGCTTCCACCGCCTCAGCCCACAACTCCACCGATGGCGCTTCCACCGCTCACATCTCCACAGGTGCACCTGCAGTCATCGCTGCTGCCATCTGGTCACATGCACCAGACGGGAATCTCTCGCTGCCGCAATGGCCCCAGCTCCGGCCGCTGTTGCCACCTCTGCCGCGTTCCTGAGGCTGCCGTCACGCCGCCGCTGCCCATGGAGGTCGTTGTTCTGCCTCCTCCTCTGAGCATACCCAGTGATGGTGCGCGACCTGGGCAGGTTTTCCATGGCGTATTTTCCTCACCCCCTCGCGAGCAATTCGAGGTCACTGATGGACAGCGCGGCCCGGCAGTTCCACTGTCCGCCCCCTCAGCTGTGCCGCCCCTGGGTCCCTCCACCCACCGTCAGATGCCATACTCAATGATGGTGCGTCATTTCAGGGGGGAGGGATGTGGTATCGATAGCTAGGATTCCACGGCATAGTTGCCAGTTAAGTTGGCACTATGACAGACAACGATGACAGCACCCTCTAGCAGGCGCTGTTCAGTTCTATGAGCACCACTGTAGACTCAGCCCATTTGATGAAGAGCAGACGGCCGGGACACTTCGCACCTCATTGCAAAGTTATGTATTCTTTTTGCTAGAGTAAAGGTGATTTAAATTCACACTGTAGTACCGAAGTGAATTATCTTTTCCTGCTCCTACCCATGCACTGCCTTCCAGGCAGGATACACAAGTCCCAGTGCATGTTTTGCTACTGATACAATGGTTTTATCAAGATCAAACAATGGAAACTCCAGGTAGGAATATCAACAATATAAGGAAAAGATGGATTCCTACTTACCATAAAGATGACATGTTAAGTTGCAGATAGTTGCAGAAGACACTTACACATTAGCTTTTGGCCAAAGCCTTTGTCAAAAATGGAAACACACTCACATTCATTCACATAAGCAAGCACACCTCATGCAGATGACTGCCATCTCTGGCAGCTTGGACTGGAATGCCAAACTAACATGTAAGTGTCCTTCATTGTGCCTGTCTGCACCTTAACATGTCTTCTTTATGGTAAGTAGACATCTATCGTTTCCATACATTGTTTTTATCAAAACCAAATCATTACTACGCTAGGTCACATAGAGAGCCCATGGAAATTAAAAAACTTTAAAACAACTTTAATGGAAAAAAATAAGGATTGAAATTAGACAAATTGTGTGGCTCAAAACTAAACAAAGCTCCACAACACATGCTGGCACAGTCTGATAACATTACAAAATGACTGTTCCTGGAAATATATAAACAGTCCCATTTGCTATGGTTGTTTGAAACTGTAATTGCTTTCTCTTGTTATTGCCTCTGATGATGTCTCCAGCACTGGAAAACAAACTGCTAGGCACAGAAATGTGCCTTGGACCAAGGCCTAATTCCCACAAAACAATTATCCTCAAAAATGCAAATACTGGGCATGAAAGCTTCCAAGGATGATGCTATATTTGATTCTGCTGTCAATGTATTGGATTCCAATCAATATAAAAATCAGCGCAACTGGTATATTTTCTGATTTAACATAAGCTTTTGAATGTGTCAGTCACAAAATAATTTTAAAGAAATACAAGCACCTAGGAATAAGTGGTGCAGCAGGGAAGTGGCTTGTCTCTAACAGAAAGCAGAAAGTTGAATGTGCAGAAGGAGACTCAGTATCATCAGAATAGGTACAGTCACTAGTTGACTGGTTTCTGGGTTCCCTACTCTTTATTAGCTTTCTACACTGAAGTGTGAAAGAAACTGGTGCAGGCATGCATATTGAAAAACAGAGATATGTAAAAAGGAGGAATACGGCGCTGCGGTCAGCAACACCTATAAGAGACAACAGGTGTCTGGCATAGTTGACAGATTGGTTATTGCTGCTACAATGGCAAGTTATCAAGATTCAAGTGAGTTTGAACATGGTGCTATAGTCAGTGCAAGAGCAATGGGACCATCGCTGGAAAAAGATCCTGCAAGAACAGGACCAGTCACAAATGAAGAGAATAGTTCAACATGACAGAAATGGAACCCTTCCACAAACTGCTGCAGGTTTCATTGCTGGGCCACCGACAAGTGTCAGCATGTGAAGCATTCAATGAAACATCATCAGTATGGGCTTTTGGAGCTGAAGGCTCACTTGTGTACCCTTGATGACTCCACAACGCAAAGCTTTACACCTCACATGGGCCCGTCAAAACCGGCAATGGACAGTTGATGACTGGAAACATGTTATCTGGTCAGAAGAGTCGTGCTTCGAATTGTATCAAGTGGATGGACATGTATGGGTGTGGAGACAGCCTCATGAATCCATGGACCCTGCATGTCAGCAGGGGACTATTCAAGCTGGTAAAGGCTCTGTAATGGTGTGGGGCAAGTGCAGTTGGAATGATACGAGATGACACGTAGGTAAGCATCCTGTCTGATCACCTGCATCCCTTCATGTCCATTGTGCATAGTTGTTAGATTGGTTACTGCTGCTACAATGGCAGGTTATCAAGATTTAAGTGAGTTTGAATGTGGTGTTATAGTCAGCACTTGGGGAGCTCCAGCAGGACAATGCAACACCTCACACTTCCAGAATTTCTACAGTGTGGCTCAAGATACACTCTTCTGAGTTTAAACACTTCTTCTGGCCACCAAACTCCCCAGACATGAACATTATTGAGCATGTGTGGGATGCCTTGCAATGTGCTGTTCAGAAGAGATCTCTACCCCCTCATACTCTTACAGATTTATGGACAGCCCTGCAGGATCCATAATGGCAGTTCCCTCCAGAACTACTTCGGACATTAGTTGAGCCCTTGAATTGTATCAAGCGGATGGGTGTGTGTGGGTATGGACACAGCCTCATGAATCCATGGACCCTGCATATCAGCAGGGAACTGTTCAAGCTGGTAGAGGCTCTGTAATGGTGTGGGGAATGTGCAGCTGGAATGATATGAGATGACACGTACGTAAGCATCCTCTTTGATCATCTGCATCCATTCATGTCCATTGTGCATTCCGACCAGCTTGGGGAATTCCAGCAGGACAATGCAACACCCCACACATCCAGAATTGCTACAGAGTGGCTCCAGATACACTCTTCTGAGTTTAAACACTTCTCATAGCCACCAAACTCCCCAGGCATGAACATTATTGAGCATATTTGGGATGCCTTGCAATGTGCTGTTCAGAAGAGATCTCCATTCCCTCATACTCTTACGGATTTGTGGACAGCCCTGCAGGATCCATGGTGTCAATTCCCTCCAGCACTACTTCAGATGTCAGTTGAGTCCATGCCATGTCATGATGCGGCAATTCTGCGTACTCGTGGGGGCCCAACACAATATTAGGCAGGTGTGCCAGTTTCTTTGGCTCTTCAGTATATCTCTTTGTACAGAATATTGTAAATTTACTATTCTTAATAATGATACTACTTTACTTATTGATAATTCAACAGACAAACTTTAATTGTCATTAAATAAGGTTTTTGTGGACATTATGAACTGTTTACTGCTTTACCATAAATTCAGTAAAATGAGTTTTGTTCAGTTTTGAACAGCTACTACGGCTGTAGAAAAGATGGAGTAAAACTGGATGACCAATAGTTGTTGTTGTTGTTGTTTTAATTGTGGTCTTCAGTCCTGAGACTGGTTTGATGCAGCTCTCCATGCTACTCTATCCTGTGGAAGCCTCTTCATCTCCCAGTACCTGTTGCAGCCTACATCCTTCTGAATCTGCTTAGGGTATTCATCTCTTGGTCTCCCTCTAGAGTTTTTACCCTCCATGCTGCCCTCCAGTACTAAATTGGTGATCCCTTGATGCCTCAGAACATGTCCTACCAACTGAGCCCTTCTTCTAGTCAAGTTGTGCCACAAACTCTTCTTCTCCCCAATTCTATTCAATACCTCCTCATTAGTTATGTGATCTACCCATCTAATTTGGAGCATTCTTCTGTAACACCACATTTCGAAAGCTTCTATTCTCTTCTTGTCTAAACTATTTATCGCCCATGTTTCACTTCCATACATGGCTACACTCGATACAAATACTTTCAGGAACGACTTCCTGACACTTAAATCTATACTCGATGTTAACAAATTTCTCTTCTTCAAAAACGCTTTCCTTGCTATTGCCAGTCTACATTTTATATCCTCTCTACTTCGACCATCATCAGTTATTTTGCTCCCCAAATAGCAAAACTCCTTTACTACTTTAAGTGTCTCATTTCCTAATCCAATTCCTGGAGCATCACCCGACTTAATTTGACTACATTCCATTATCCTCGTTTTGATTTTGTTGGTGTTCATCTTATACCCTCCTTTCAAGACACTGTCCATTCCATTCAACTGCTCTTCCAAGTCCTTTGCTGTCTCTGGCAGAATTACAGTGTCATCGGCGAACCTCAAAGCTTTTATTTCTTCTCCATGGATTTGAATACCTACTCGAACTTTTCTTTTGTTTCCTTTACTGCTTGCTCAATATACAGATTGAATAGCATCAGGGAGAGGCTACAACCCTGTCTCACTCCCTTCCCAACCACTGCTTCCCTTTCATGTCCTTCGACTCTTAAAACTGCCATCTGGTTTCTGTACAAATGGTAAATAGCCTTTCGCTCCCTGTATTTTACCCCTGCCGCCTTCAGAATTTGAAAGACAGTATTCCAGTCAACATTGTCAAAAGCTTTCTCTAAGTCTACAAATGCTAGAAATGTAGGTTTGCCTTTCCCTACTCTTTCTTCTAAGATAAGTCGTAGGGTCAGTATTGCCTCACGTGTTCCAACATTTCTACGGAATGCAAACTGATCTTCCCTGAGGTCGGCTTCTACCAGTTTTTCCATTGGTCTATAAAGAATTTGTGTTAGTATTTTGCAGCTTTGACTTATTAAACTGATAGTTCGGTAATTTTCACATCTGTCAACACCTGCTTTCTTTGGGATTGGAATTATTATATTCTTCTTGAAGTCTGAGGGAATTTCGCCTGTCTCATACATCTTGCTCACCAGATGGTAGAGTTTTGTCAGGACTGGCTCTCCAAAGGCTGTCAGTAGCTCTAATGGAATGTTGTCTACTCCCGGGGCCTTGTTTCGACTTAGGTCTTTCAGTGCTCTGTCAAACTCTTCATGCAGTATCATATCTCCCATTTCATCTTCATCTACTTCCTCTTCCATTTCCATAATATTGTCCTCAAGAACATCGCCCCTGTATAGATCCTCTATATACTCCTTCCACCTTTCCGCTTTCCCTTCTTTGCTTAGAACTGGGTTTCCATCTGAGCTCTTGATATTCATGCAAGTGGTTCTTGTTTCTCCAAAGGTCTCTTTAATTTTCCTGTAGGCAGTATCTATCTTACCCCTAGTGAGATAAGCCTCTACATCCTTACATTTGTCCTCTAGCCATGCCTGCTTAGCCATTTTGCACTTCCAGTCGATCTCATTTTTGAGACGTTTGTATTCCTTTTTGCCTGCTTCACTTGCTGCATTTTTGTATTTTCTCCTTTCATCAATTAAATTCAGTACCTCTTCTGTTACCCAAGGATTTCTACTAGCCCTCGTCTTTTTGCCTACTTGATCTTCTGCTGCCTTCACTATTTCATTCCTCAAAGCTACCCTTTCTTCTTCTACTGTATTTCTTTCCCCCGTTCCTGTCAATTTTTGCCTTATGCTCTCCCTGAAACTCTGTACAACCTCTGGTTTAGTCAGTTTATCCAGGTCCCATCTCCTTAAATTCCCACCTTTTTGCAGTTTCTTCAGTTTTAATCTACAGTTCATAACCAATAGATTGTGGTCAAGAGTCCACATCTGCCCCTGGAAATGTCTTACAATTTAAAATCTGGTTCCTAAATCTCTGTCTTACCATTATATAATCTATCTGAAACCATTTAGTGTCTCCAGGGTTCTTCCATGTATACAACCTTCTTTCATGATTCTTGAACCAAGTGTTAGCTATGATTAAGTTATGCTCTGTGCAAAATTCTACCAGGCGGCTTCCTCTTTCATTTCTTAGCCCCAATCCATATTCACCTACTACGTTTCCTTCTCTTCCTTTTCCTACTGTAGAATTCCAGTCACCCATGACTATTAAATTTTCATCTCCCTTCACTACCTGAATAACTTCAATTTCTTCATCATCAGCAGAGCTAGTTGGCATATAAACTTGTGCTACTGTAGTAGGCGTGGGCTTCGTGTCTATCTTGGCCACAATAATGCATTCACTATGCTGTTTGTAGTAGCTTACCCGCACTCCTATTTTTTTATGCATTATTACCCCTATTTGATTTTGTTTTTATAACCCTGTATTCACCTGACCAAAAGTCTTGTTCCTGATTAAGGGATCTGACATTCCACACTCCGATCCGTAGAACGTCAGTTTTCTCTTCTCCTGATAACGATGTCCCCTTGAGTAGTCCTCGCCTGGAGATCCGAATGGGGGACTATTTTACCTCCGGAATATTTTACCCAAGAGGACAGCATCATTATTTAATCATACAGTAAAGCTGCATGCCCTCGGGAAAAATTACGGCTGTAGTTTCCCCTTGCTTTCAGCCGTTCACAGTACCAAAACAGCAAGGCCGTTTTGGTTAGTGTTACAGGGCCAGATCAGTCAATCATCCTAACTGTTGCCCCTGCAACTACTGACAAGGCTGCTGCCCCTCTTCAGGAACCACACGTTTGTCTGGCCTCTTAACAGATACCCCTCCATTGTGGTTGCACCTACGGTACGGCTATCTGTATCGTTGAGGCACGCAAGCCTCCCCACCAACGGCAAGGTCCATGGTTCATTGGGGGGGGGGGGGGGGGGGGGGAGACACCTTGCTTGACCAAAAGATAGCAAGGGTGAATACTAAAAAAGATACTTAGGCTTATATAACAACAGCAAACAGACTTATATCTACACAAATAACTATTTTCTGCACTTTTGCTTTATGCATCATGTGACCTTGAAGACATATAGATGCTATTAATTCAGTATATTGTGGTTACTTTAACACTACTGTGGCGCAAGGAATTATCTATTGAGGGTATTACAATCTTCACCTATAGATACAGCGAGGCATGAGAAAAGTTTAGGACACAGGATAAAGGTATAATGCTGCCTGAACGCAGCAAGAGATCAGCACAAGTTACCAACACCGGGAGGCTGGATCAGTTGCTGCTAACTTCTAAATGACCTGCGATGCAGGATGTATCAGATATGAAGCTGATAACAACATAGTTTTTGGTATAAAGTCAATGTTTAAGATGTGTGAAGGAAAATGTAGGTGAAGACACAGAGAAAAATGTAGCAAATGCCAGACTGGCACTGGAGTTAGGGTGCCAGCAAGTAGCCTTAGTTCATACTGAACTGCACTGTGGTCAGATGCTGCAATTGTCTGGCCAGCAGGTGCCCACAGCCTGTGCCAAAATGGCGCTGCAGTCAGGCGGACTGCAGTTCCCACCTTTGCCATGAGCTGTCATTTCACACACCAGTTAAATATGAAACAGATAACATTCATGCCTTCTGAGAACTTCCATGGCATGTGCTGCTTAAATTGTTTAAATTCTACAAAAGCGATGATATTCAATTACCTAACATTGTCCCGTGAATTTGAATCAGAACTGTAAGCAGTGGCCTATAAACAAAATTACTGCTATGCCAGACAAATTGTCCAGCTGTACTTACTTAACGTTATCTGCTTGAAGCTGGGGAAAGATGCTAGTTCTATACTATAGAAGAATTCTTGGATCGTAATGTGTAATACCCACATACTTGTAACACTGAGATTCATCCTCAGTTCCTTGTGTGTGTGTGTGTGTGGGTGTGTGTGTGTGTGTGTGTGTGTACTTATCACTGTAAGTTGTTTTAAACATTGTATACTTTTGTGAATGACTCTGTCTAACATTTAAATATTTAAGTATAAAACTGATTAGTTGTATTTACTTAATACCATAGTTTTAACCACAGCTTGCTTGTAAAATTGACTCTTTCCATATCCTGTGATCTGTTTACAATATAGATTCACAGAACACAGAGTTGTTTATAAGACACTTAAGACTTCAAAAATTACTGTAACAGGTAATTTTTTTAAAAGCTTCTGGTGGTGGATTTTGTGGAGTCACTGCACTGAGTGCCAGTTATGTGGTGCTTTAATTTTTTTGTGATTACATTTATTTATCATAAATAATTCCACTTGTACACAGCATTTGCAGAATAATAAAGAAATGATGGATTATTATATATCAACCTGCAGGAATGTAGATAGACTTTGCCGCAAAACAATTATTTCCCAAAAAAGTATTTTGATTGATAATGATTCCCACTATACCGATAAAAGCCTTTCAGGCTAGTTACCAGAGTTTCTAGAGCTGATTGTGACAGCATTCTTAAGTGTGTATCGTTAACAGCCCATGGATAACAGAAAGCAGCAGGTGCCCACAGGCAACAGTCTCAGGCAGTGGCTCTTGTGTGGCTTGTACATGCTAATGTAGTTGTGATTGCGATTTTGGTTCAGGCTGCAGCAGCAATGATGCTGACACGTGTTTAATCAAGGCTAGCATTAAAGTCTCTACTCCAAAATTTAGCATGGAAGTGTCTCACTAGAACTATCTCTCTCCTAGTGATCTGCAAAGATTTCTATGGGAAGGAGTGTGCATTCAATTGGCCAGCTCCGATTCTTCACCTTGCCAAGCAAATTATTTTCCAACAGATTTTGTAACTGTTACATACGGTCCTCATTTTCTGTGGTAAAAGCACCACACATGCTGTCCAAGAAAGTTTTTCTCAGAAGGTATTCTTTTGTTGAGGCAAGTTGCATTTTCTCTGATACTTGCAAATATCTCAAGTCCAGTACTTGTATCATTTCATCTTCAAAAAGTGTCCTTATATCTACAAATGTCTGCTTTTGATGCAGTCCAAGATACAGTGTTGTCAGGTCCTTGTACAGTTGGTAAGCGTCTACTCTGTGTGTCTAGCTGGTATGTGTTTCCCCTTCCCTTCAGGCCCTTGTCACTCTGCCTAATCGACACATTACAAGCTAGCACTAACTAAACTGTCTAAACTAATGAAATATGGACAAGTGTAGAAAATAATGCAGAGCATTGCGTAACACTTGACAGTGAAGACTGTGTAATTTTTTATTTTTTTTATTTTTTATTTATTTATTTATTTTTTTTTTTTTTTTGTTGGATGCTTGAAAACAACCACTTTGGATAGAGGTGTGGTTAGTCTTTGTTTCTGTTGTATGAGTAGTTTTGGCTATATTTCCCAGTTATAGAGAAAGAGCAGGTGAAGTTATAACACAAGAGTCGATCTGACAACAGCCCAAGTGAAATTAGAACAATTGAGAACTGCAGTTGGCAGTAGTAAAGCTATAGGATCAGTAGACATATTTCCACACTGATGCCTACAGGCCAGTGCCTACATTCCAGTCACCCCCAGTGTAAAGAATGGAGTAGCTGAAGGATTCAGGGCCAAAGTGTGGGTGAAATTATGACTTGTGTTCTGGTCCCTCTGTCGCTAGTATGACACACCATCTGTGGCATGTAGCTAGTGTCATAATAAGAAGAATATTCTGTCAGTTGAATTTGTTTCTTTCAGTAAGTGCTCTAGCCACTCACCCCTGTAGCATTTAAGATAACATACTGAGAGGAGCGTTATGACTAAAGCTACTTTGCGTGAAGTCAGCAGGACCTCATCTGGGATGTGACACAAAATTATTAATAATTGCAAGACGTATGGCTTCATGGTGATTGAAAACTATGATGGATCCCAGGGGAAGGAGGGGTACACCATCCATATTTGCATATTTTGTGGCACTGTGATAACAGATGTAGTTATAATTACCAAGGAACAAAGCCCATTGTTATAGGTGTTGAGCCATTTTCTAGGGGAGCTCTGAACAGGGGCTAAAAATGCATATTGCCAGCTTACATATTGTTAATAGTGAAACATGGTTTCATAAAAATAGAAATGAAATTTATTACATTATAAAAGATCACCAAGACCTCCTTCTATATTTTAGTGTAATTGTGTTGTGCTGCCGTTAATGTTTGAGGGGTAAATGCCATTGGTTGCTCAGTGCATCTTTGTGAGGTAACACAGTGCTGATGCAGAAGTACAACACTAATATCACAAGCATGACACACTTGTCCATCGCACAAGTCCCTAAGCACAGAGCAGTTTTAAGGTACTGTTTCAGTCATAGAAATGCACTGTGGCCCATATAAACTTGGCATTCTTTTTTTTTTTGTTGTGAGTAAAAAATTTCCTTCCCCTGAGAAATGCACTATCCCCAGTAGTTAAGTTAACCTTATACAACAGAGTTCTGGCTGTTTCCAGTGATTAAGGTTAGCAGTGTGGTACTGGTGTGCAAGACTCACACTCCCCCTTGGCTGTCGAACTTACTTGGAGTTACTTTGCCGATCTTCTTTCTGGTTAATCGGCTGCAATATTCTGCCCAACTTCTTCTCCGAAGGACAGATGCTACTCTGGAGTAATTTTCTATACTTTTAAATAACTCGGTACACTCAAGAATACTTTGAATTCAGTCTCACTATATTTCATAACACATAACAGTTTTCATACACTAAACATTTCCTGTAAGCTCGACACCTTCCGGTCCGACAGAAGCTATTACAATCATCTTTCTATACATACAGTCTATAAATCTCTCCAAGTTTACCAAGCCAACTGTCCCGACTTTACGGCAGTGAATGAGAGAATGAATGAATAAAAGTCTCTTCTTTTCTTTCAACAACCTTCAAATGTTCACACCAATAATGTTTTACATCTCACAGAGTACGATGCATTTACTCCATGGGCAGGACGTGTAATTTCTTAGGTGGGCTCGGTGACTACCTGCTTGCACTGATCATCCATCCGATACATGTCTGTCCTGCACACACATAATTGTGGGGCAGTAGACATGGTTCTACTTTACCACACTTGTCTCTAAAATAATGTGTGTTCGAGATGGTGGTAATACAAGTGTCTCTAGAATTTATTCTGAAATTCTCGAGGCACTACATATCACCCTCCTTAGCTCGAACACATGATATTTTATACATGTTCATGATGTACATCAATATCATATTTCTATAACATTATGATTCCAACAGTTTTCCTTTTAACAATTGTGTACTTAATACATCATGGACCTTTTGATTAATTTAAACTTTGTAAGGACAAGGATCTTTCTGTTCCCTTTCTAATTGTAAATTCCAAGTGTGCATTACCCAAGTGTATGCTGTTATTTGCTCTTACTTCACATACTATTTTCTCTAAGTATGGATTTATTCATTACTTATTACAATCTGGAGGAACTCTGGGTTAATAAAGGTGTTCTTCCCAACACATGTAACTTCTCACAAACATAACAATGCGAGTGGGAATGAGAGTGCAAACTTATCAAAATAATCTCTACAAGATGTGTGACTTTTGTCACGATACTGCCCTTTACCTTTAGGCACAGTACCTATACCTTACCCAATTGTGGGCACTATGAATGCACTACATTCTTTTGTTCTGGTAGGTATGCCCCTTTAAACAAATTCCTAATATTCTATGGTACAGGTCAATCCCCTTCTTTGTGCCCCTGCCCGCACAGTATAGGTCAGCCTTCCTTGGGTCTGCCTACCAGCCCTTTTCCATCCAATCAATTCTGGGTGCGCCCTCCTTATTCTTCCTGAGTAGGCTTCGTAGTCCATTGCCCTAGTGTACATATTTATGTACACTATGATTCAAAACTACCTGGAAAAATATTAATATCCGACTTTACCCCTCACACTCGCTTCACAATATTTCCTTTAACCCTTTTTTGAGTTCTCCATTTCTTGTCCAGTCCTAAGTTTCCAATAGACCAATAGACACCATACTTGGGAATATTATTTAATATATCTATGTTCTCACTTATACTCTATTTGTCCTACTCTCATAAAGTCATTTGACTAACCTCAGATCCAAACACATTTCCATTATCCTACAATCCATCAGAACAATTGTGAGACTGACACCAATTCTGTCCCTTTAAATATATGCTGTAACATGTTCTCCTTCTCCATCATGTATACCTATCATTATGTGCACAATTTTGCCCCTCCAACACATGACGGTTCTTACATTAGCTTAAACTGAACTCTTTCTATTTGTGTCTTTGTGTTTCACTGTGTGTATGCATATGGGTATTCGTGTAGCCTGATTCTTCAGACAGCTTATGTAAAATAAGTTGAAGGTTATAGAAAACCACGAAAATTGAGAAGGACTTCAGTGATAGAAGTGTACGCATATGGACAGAGGGAAAGATAGATTGGTATTCAAAAGAGAAGTAAGAAAGGAAAAAGTAGAAATGGTTGCTGAGATCGAAGAAGAGAAAGAAGATAGCCCCAAAGACAGGAAACCCTTCTAACCCCCTTTCACCAGGATCCCCTGTTCACCGGTACTTAAGTGAGAAGCCAGAGGAGATATATTAAATGTCTCCTGCAGAACGGACATTTTCACCTTCACCTTTTAAGTCCCTGAAGAAAGATTTTAGCAACTCCTATGGAACGGCAAATGGTGAAGAATCAGTCACACTTGTCTGCGAGGCTAGTGTGAAAGGTGTGATGCGTGTGTAGTGTTAACCTAGTGTACCTACACTACCCACCCCTTTCAAAATTTATAAAAAACCCTCCCCATTCATATCACATTTCGCAAAAGGTATAAATTATTCCATAATAAGTAGAAAACTATGTATCATATCATCGTAAATAGAAATTATGTATCCTATCATATTATGTATCATATCATTATAAGCAGAAATTATTCATCATATTATCACAAACAGAAATTACGTATCATATCATTATAAGCAGAAATTATTCATCATATCATCACAAATCAAAATTATATATCATATCATATTATGTATCATATCATTATAAACAGAAATTTTTCATCATATCATCACACCCCGTATCGTATCATCCACATCATTTTTCACAAAGGATATAAAAATATTCAGTAGTAAGTAAAAAATTATTAGAAATATTCATATTATATCGTATCCTTCAATAGTTTAGGTCTGAATCAGACCTAACTATATGTTGGTTGGCTAGGCAAAAATAAGACTTAACTATCCATGGACATGACATCGGCTGCTGTTGACACTATCAACGAAACCCCAGGACCAGTTACAAAGACCAGCAATGGCGCTTTTGGAAGGACCGAGGAGGAAGTTCCAACGGGTATAATTTTTTTTCCATTGCCATCCATGAATACCACTGCAAACAGGTTCGTATGGAAAACTAGTGAAGAAATTAAGTTCAAAGACTAATTTCGGCAAAAATAAAACCTAACTATGATCGATTCAAGATCCTTGATGACTAGAGCGGAGCACGCTGCCAAAGCACTTTTACACTGAGACTAGAGCAGAGCATGCTGCCAATTCACATATTATGATATATTACCTAATGCTTCAGTCTTGACGCGATATAAAAACGCCCCCATAAAACAAGTACGGCTGCGTATAATGACAAGACCACTTACGGCTACCTCCACAAGAAGGAGTATGACCTTGATATCAGTGATTTGCTGCAACGCTTGGTTATCTGCCCTGTCAAGATGAGTACTAAACTCTATAACAGTATAATAGGACAAGAACAGAATACAGGATAGTATAAGACTTGAAGAGAATTCGGTGTGGGAAAATGAATAAGGAAGTAACACTGAACCCAACTCAGGATCCGACAGTCGTGACTCCGCCCATTAACACTGAATGTTAACGTCCCTGGGGAACAGATGTGACACTGCCCGGATCCCGTGGATCTGATATTAACCTCACTTGATTATTCACAGACCAATATTTCTCATTAACTTTCATGTGGAAGTCTCCCCACAATGAAACCATTGCCCTTTTATTACATAACCCAACATTAGGTAAAGTTATTTTGTTTTCCACTCTGTCATGGACAAGTTTGAATTCTTCATCCATAGCCTTGCTAGCATCATTAGTTTTGTAAAAAGAAACAGTCTAAACTTCTCAATCTATAATTAGCTCAAAAGGTTCCACCAGATTACTTACATTTATAGTATCGAAGTCGACTATCTTTTCATTAAAATTTCTCTCTGCCTCATCTACATGAGTGTGGACCCCTGCATTTTGCGATTGGACAATAGGGATCAGTTTGTCCTGTGTTTCAATGGAATCATTTAAAGTATGTAACCTTTGTTTCACTGCGTCGTATGTAATATTACACACATTTTGAAGTGATCCCAATTTTTCATTTAACTCCGACTCTACACTACTACACTTGTCTTCAATGTCAAATTCTAGTTTCTTGGTCAAATTCTGTAATTGCTCCTCCTGTCTTTGGTTAAAGTCCGTAAACATTTGATTTATTTGTACTGTTAAAGAATTACCACACTTATCTCTAAAATAACGTGTGTTTGATACAGTGAAAATACGAGTGTCTCTAGAATTCACTCCAAAATTCTTGAGGCACTACAAAGTCTGTGTTTCAATAAGGTCTTTTGGAGTCTGCAATTTGCCCAACGTGTTCCACCATGAGCATGATTCTACTCTTGATCAAAGTGTGCGTAATGTACTTTATGCAAATCTCACAGAAATTACAATTATCCTGCCAGCAGTGCAAGCTATTTAACTGGACTAGTCTGAATAATGCATGCAAATGAATAACTGTTGCTCCCCTGTAACCTCTGTTAATTGAATAGCATGCAGGTATTTCTACGAATTGTTGTGTGTCTGTTTCAATTGTAAACTGCTACCCCGTTAGATCTATTTTAGAAAAATGGTGACCCCTGATCCAGTTTATAATCGGTATGCATTTGACAGCATGCTGACCAATTTGTTCTAAAGCACTGTGCATAAAACTGGTATTTTCCAGGGCTCACACCTAAAGTTCTATTGATGATAAAAGGTTGGGTCAAGTGTCCTGGATAGCCCTTTCAACGACCCAGCAGATGGGATTGTTTGGTGTCACTATCATACAGTACAGTCATAGTAGGACGACTATTACACACTTTCTCCTGCTTACACAAATGGAGCAAATCAGTTAGTTCTTTTTGCATCTGATATGGTGTATGGTGGGCTTGATGGGACTTATGGAGCATCATTAGTTTATGGGCAGTTCCTCAGTAAACCCCCAAAAAAGAGTTTCTGCCATTACCAGCAAACTGAAACCCAGCCAAAGATTCCAAGATTGCTACTCACAGCAAATGGCTGACACTTTTAAGGTATATACCTAAGATCTTGATATCACACTACCTTCAAAATTTTCTTAATATCATTATCTGTATCAGAGATTCAAAGTTACACTACTTGTATAAGTAAAATATGCACATAAAAATTATCAAATAAATTGATTGATATCTGTAATGTCCCCTGATTTAAACTGATGGGTATACCCATGATGCTGCGTCTTTGTACTTTTTGTACATACAATTTGTCAAGTGTTAAAAAATTGTTGAAAATGCAATTTTTTGTTATCAAACTCCACCCAAGGATTCAAAGGTGGCTATGCACAGCAAATGGCTGTACTTTTTCACAATATATTCCTAAGATCCCAATCTCGAATAACGTTGAAAATTTTCTTGATATCTTGATCCATTTCTGAGACACAGAGATTCAAAGTTACCCTACTTGTACCTGTAAAATATGGTGTAAGGTGAAAACATAGTCCATAAAGTGATGTAGCATAGAGAAATATGATGTATAGTGTCTCCATTATCAGGAGAGTTCTGGAAACTCCATGTTGTAGTACTGAAGCACGTGCAAAATTTTTGTGCATGTTAATTCCAATCTGAGATGTAAAACTAGTTTTGCATTATTTCAATTTCACATTTGTAAACTATCAAACTTTTTGCTGTAGCCACCAGAAAGATCGCGGAAGGCGCACATCGGCACGGCGCATTACGAACAGTAGTTGCCGCAAGTAGAGTCCCGTCCACCAGACCTCTGCTGGCAGAACAACAACAACAACAGCTCAGGCAGCATGGGCCGTGCCCAGTCAGTTCACATTGGGCATGCCTAGAAGACAGTTCCCGGTATATGCTATGTGAAGTGCGACGGATAGCGTGAACAGTGTTACTACACAATTGGCGATGAGTAGGGTCGTTCTTTCGCGTGTTGCGTCATTGTTCTGGTTTTGCAGCTTATCCACGGCATGGAGGATTTAGTGCGGGTTTTGGTTGAGCAGCAGGCGGAGCTCATGGCAACCATGAAACAAGTGCTTCCGGCGTTGCTCTCCAGGCCGTCTGCTCCAGCGCCATTCCCTCCTCCCTTCCCCCCATATGACGAGACGGCGGAAGACAGGGACGTATATGAACATCGCCTTCGGCAGCATTTCCAGGCGTTTCATGTTGCCGATGCAGAGGTATGTCGTGGTCTTTTCTTGTCTTGGATATCTCCCTCACTGTATCAAGTTTCGCGGCAGCTAGCGCCGTTGCAGGAACCCTCGTCCTCGTCTTTTGACGCATTGTGTTCATTGCTGTCTTCATATTATCGCCGCTGCACGCATGTTGTGGTGGCTAGGGTCGAGTTCTATCAATGCAAGAAGCAACCCCATCAGTCTTACCGGGCGTGGGCCACTACCTTGCACGGTCTTAGTCGCAAGTGTCATTTTGTCATGGAGCAGTTGCGAGAGTCATATGCCCACGTTATGGTGCGCGACGTCATTATTCGTTCGGCCCCTGATAGGGAGGTCCAGCAACGGGCCCTGCAGTTAGAAGACCCTTCCCTTGAGGAAGTCCTGTCCATTGCTCAATCGTATGAAGTCTCTCACGCCACAGGTTAACAGTTGGAAGTGTGGTGCGACGTCGCGGCGGTTCAGGGCGGCACGGCCGCGTCCGGGGTGGACGACGTGCGAGCGGTACAATCTGGCCATTACGGATGCTCCTGCACGGTGCGTAAACAGAGTTCCGGCCGCCGGCCCCTGTTACTGTCCTGTGTGTCGTGCTATATACATCATGATCGGTCAGAGTGTGCCCAGCGTTGGGCCGTTTGTTGCAAATGTAATAAAAAAGGACACATTGCTAAAGTTTGCCGCTCAGCCTCCAAAGAATCGAAGGAAGCAGGTACAGAGGACATGGACGTTGACATTCAGGAAGTTTCATCGGGCCAGGCTCCCGACGCATCGGCACACAAACTCTTTATCGAGGTGTCGGTTCGGTCGCGCCGATTACAACTGCAAGTAGATACGGGGATGGCAGTTTCTTTGTTGAATGCACAAACTTACTCCGACCTTGGGTCGCCCCCGTTGGAGCCAGTTTACCGGCATCTACGCGGTTATGGTAAACAGTTCATTCCACTACTGGGTCAATTCACTACCGACGTGACTTACAAATCAGTCACTCGGCCTATTACTTTTATTGTTGCCAGTGATGCGAGCTCTGCTAACCTTTTTGGCTTGGATGCCTTTCAAGCTTTTGGTTTTTCTATCACTGACACCATACAGTTGGTCTCCGAAGACGTTCCTTATCAATCATTGGAACCTTTGATCTCTGACTTTCCGGATATCTTTGAGGAAGGCCTGGGACGTGTTTCAGACTTTGAAGCTCACGTAATGCTGAAGGCGTTGGCTCGCCCGTGTTTTCTACGCGCGAGGCAGATTCCCTTGGCTCTCCGCCCTCAGGTAAAAGAAGAGCTAGACCGGCTGACAGCTCTCGGGGTCGTTCTTCCCATTTCTTCTAGTGAGTGGGCTTCGCCCCTCGTTATTGTCAGGAAACCCTCGGGAAAATTACATCTTTGTGGCGATTTCAAGACCACCATTAATTCCCAATTGGTGGTGGACACCTATCCTTTGCCTCGTGCTGATGAATTGTTCTCCACCGTGGCAGAAGGCCAATATTTTTCGAAAATCGATTTTTCGGAGGCTTATCATCAGATACCACTTGATGAGGCCTCGAAACGGCTGGCGGTCGTCAACACCCCGTTTGGCCTTTACCAATATCAGCGGTTGGCCTTCGGAATATCCAGTGCCCCGGCGATATTCCAGCGTTATCTTGAGCACGTCACGTCGACAATCCCTCATTGTATTAATTACCTGGACGACATAATTGTCACAGGCTACAGCACGAAGGAACACTTGCGCAACCTTCGCACCTTCTTTCTCAAATTCAGGTCTGTGGGCTTGCGTTGCAACCTGCGTAAGTCGAACTTCTTCCAACCGTCCATTAAGTATGTGGGCTACACCATCTCTCAGTACGGCGTCCAGCCGCTACGAAGTTTGGTCCAAGGTATCGTCGACCTTCCGCAGCCCGCTTCGCTGAAGGAGTTACAAGCTTTTTTAGGCAAGATTGCCTATTACCACCAGTTCATTCCCAGGGCTTCCACCATAGCCCGCCCCCCATACTGCCTTCTGCACAAGGGTGTTCCTCTTGATTGGTCGCCTGCATGCAATCGAGCGTTCACCTCGTTGAAGGGCCTCCTCACGTCAGCGCCTTGTTTGGCTACTTTTGACCTCCATAAGCTGTTGGTCGTAGCTACAGATGCTTCGCAGTATGGGGTGGGGGCGGTCCTGGCCCATCGCAACACGGATGGCTCCGAGCAGCCACTGGCGTTTGCGTCTAAAACTCTTAGTCCCGCACAGGCCCATTACTCCCAGGTGGAAAAAGAGGCTTTGGCCATTGTCTACTCTGTTAGCAAGTTTCACCCTTTCTTGTATGGCACGAAGTTTCAGTTAATCACTGACCATAAGCTGTTAATATCGTTATTTGGCCCCGCCTCTCAGATTCCAGATAGGGCGGCCCACAGACTACACTGCTGGGCCTTGTTCCTCTCTAAGTACCATTATGACATTCATTTTCGCCCTACCGGACACCATGCCAATGCAAACGCTCTTTCCCGTCTTCCGGTGGGCCCGGATTCTATGTTTGATCGAGAGGAGATTATGTGTTTTCATTTGGATGTGGCGTCCCGCCAAGCGGTTGATGGCTTCCTGATCACTAGTTCTAGAGTCGCCAGGGAAACGGCAGCTGACCCGGTTCTCTGGCAAGTAGTTCGCCTCGTTCAGCAGGGGTGGTCATCCCGACCTTCAGGCCGGGCCTCGGACCCTCTTCGAAATTATTTTGTTCTACGAGACCGCCTCTCCATCTTGGAAGGAATTCTCCTTCTGGCTACCGACGATACAGCTCCTCGCGTGGTTGTTCCTGCACGTTTGCGACGGGAGGTACTCACGTTATTACAAGAGGGGCACTGGGGTGTTTCCCGTACTAAAACCCTGGCTCGCAGACATGTGTACTGGCCCGGTATTGACAGAGAAATTAAGCACTTGGTGGCAGCCTGTTCCCAGTGCGCGAGCCAACAGGCATCTCCCAGGTCAGCATTCTCTTCATGGTCACCTGCAACCCAGGCATGGGAACGTGTTCACATAGATTTTGTGGGCCCGTTTCTCAATGGCTTTTGGCTCATTGTCATTGATGCTTATTCCAGATTCCCATATGTGGTTTGCTGCTCCTCAACCACTACAGAAGTTGCAATCCAGGCACTAGCAAAAATTTTTTTGGTGGTAGGTCTGCCAGTCACCCTGGTATCAGACAATGGACTCAGTTTCTTTCACAGACCTTCCAGGATTTTTGTAGGTGCTTCGGTATTCGGCACATTTGCTCTCCCCCCTTTCATCCACAATCAAATGGGGAAGCTGAGCGCATGGTGCGCACATTTAAGACGCAGAAGAAAAAGTATGTGCATGAATTTCCGGCAGAGGAGGCATTGACGTTTTTCCTGACGGCATACCGGACCACACGGATGGGAGAACGCAGCCACACAGAGCTCCTTCACGGACGCCAACCTAGGATTCTGCTGCACCTCCTCCGGCCTGGTCCTCGCCAGTCTTCGTACAACGGAGTACCCGGCTTTTCACCGGGTATGTCGGTCTGGGCACGTGGGTTTGGTCACAATCCACGTTGGATACTGGCGATGGTCCTGCACCGCAATGGCCGCTGGCTCTATACCTTGCAGGCGGGGGACCGAGAGGTACGTCGTCACCAAAATCAGCTACGTCCATGTTTGGGCACCCACCCTCCGACCCCTCGGGCACCGGCTTCCCCATTGCCGGCACCTGTGTCACTTTCTCAGGGGCCGCTACCGCCCCTCCACCCACACACCAATGGTTCTCAGCCTTGGCAGCCTCCAGTAGCTCCAGCACCGGCATCGCCATTGTTAGAGATGCCCCGGCGAGAGCCGGCCCCCTCGCAGGCCCGGTTTCTCAGGAGGCTGGTTCACCTGTGGTTGTCCCTTCCTCATCATCCCCGCCACTGGGTCTTGCCCCTCCCGAGGTGGACCAGGATCCGGAGTTCGACGGCTTGTCTCCCGTTCTGTCCCAGGCTCCGGTGGTGGGATGATGGGGGCCTCTTCGTGTGGGTCACTTCCAGCCGTATTCGAAGGTTCCGGCTCGAGGGTTGGCTGATCCCCTCGACTCCGGCCTTCCGATGGACTTGGAGGTCATCACTCCTGCATGACGCTCCACCTTCCGACGCAGTGGATCACAGTGGCTTCACCCCCAGAAGGAGGGGGGGGGGGTGCTGTAGCCACCAGAAAGATCACGGAAGGCGCACATCGGCACAGTGCATTATGAACAGTAGTTGCCGCAAGTAGAGTCCCGTCCACCAGAGGGCACGCGAGAATTTGGCCGCGACCTCTGCCGGCAGAACAACAACAACTCAGGCAGCACAGGCTGTGCCCAGTCAGTTCACATCGGGCATGCCTAGAAGACAGTTCCCGGTATATGCTATGTGAAGTGCGACGGAAAACGTGAACAGTGTTACTACACTTTTACTGACCCATCAATTTCTTTTCTGCATTTCTAATAGGATACTGTTTGAAAAATTCTAGTCTTGTGGTGCAAAGGGTATCATTTTTTAGATAGGCAGCATAGCATTTGTATCCAGGGAGCAACGTCCTGTGAAATGGTCCTTGAATGCAGTGCACTGCAGGGCTCTCAGCTCTTTCTACTATTTGTCAATGGTTTAAGTTGTGATGGTCATACCCTGCTCTTCGCAGTGATATACAGCTTTAATAACTAAGAGTAGTAAACAGCTGAGGCACTAAAGGAAGCTGATTTCTTGTTTGAAGGAACCAAAATGTGGTTCAAAGCAAACAAAATGAAATTAAATGAAGATAAAACCAAGAAAATAGTATGCAGCCTTGGTGACTGTGGACCCGTAGCAAATGTTAATAATGTCAGACTTCCGGTAATCATTATTGATAATAAGCTGACATGGACCAAACACACTGCACATGTGTGTTCTAAGCTCTCAAGAGTAATTTACCTCCTCAGGAAGCTCAAACGTGTGATAACATACCAGAACTTAATTACTGTGTACTATGAACTGTTTTACAGCCACATCATATGTGGATTACTTGTATGGAGACACTCTGCTGGAAGTAAAACATATTGCTCCTACAGAAATTGCCCCTATCTGAAGTTGAGACATTTGGAGGTCTGTCAGAGACTTACAGCAAGGTTTGCAGAAGAAGGTGATGCATTTTTGAATCAGATCATCACTCGCAATGAAACATTGGTTCATCACTACCCTCCAGAGTCCAAACAAGCCAGTAAGGAGTGGTGGAGGAAATGGGAGGCAGTACCAGTGAAAGCCAAGACTTGACTGTCAGCTGGCAAGGTTCTTAGGTTCTTTCAACCTTTTTTTCGATCAACGAGACACTTTCCTGATTGATTTTTTTTGCATGAGCAACGCACAATCAATGCTGCTTACTACTGCAAACTGTTGAAAAGGGCGAGAGCTGCACATCGCCGCAAAAGACGAGACCAATCAATTCGACAGGTAATCCTCCTACATGACTATGTGCAACCCCATGCTGCAGTTCTAACTGTCTCCAAGGTACACAAAATGCACTGGACTACACTTGGTCATCCTCTTACAGTCCAGACTTGTCGCCCTACGATTTCCATTTATTCAGACCGCTTACAGAAGCTCTAGGATGGCGACAATTTGAAGATGACGAGAGTGGGGAGACTTCATGCGCAACTGGCTGGTGACACAACCCAGTTCTTTTTATGATGAGGGCATCAAAAAGCTGTCCATATGACCCGCCAGGGTAGCCGAGAGTGCTAACGCACTGCTTCCTGGACTCGGGTAGGCGTGCCGGCCCCGGATCGAATCCACCCAGTGGATTAACGACGAGGGCCGGTGTGCCGGCTTGCCTGGATGTGGTTTTTAGGCAGTTTTCCACAACTCACTAGGTGAATACCGGGCTGGTCCCCACGTTCCACCTCAGTTACACACCTCACAGACATTTGAAACATGTCCGCACTATTTCACGATTTACACTACACGCAGACAGTTGGGGTACACTGAATCCGTCCTGGGGGGGGGGGGGGGGGGGGAGGGGCAGGAAGGGCATCCGGCCATCCCTAAAGCTAACATTGCCAAATCCGTTGTAAATATGCCGACCCTGTGGGACTATGGCATAAGTGAAGGAAAGAAAGAAAGAATGAATCAAAAAGCTGTCCATATGCTGCAGCAAATGCATTTCCAAAGCAGGAGACTATGTGGAAAAATAAATTATAATTGCCTTGAGTTTTTCAATAAATGAATTTAAATAAAAAACAAAATCCCATTTATATTTGATCCACACTTGTACTATCACATGTGAAGCCACAAACTGGAAACATTTAAGTGCTGTAAAGTGTTGTTTATAAACATTGTTTATAACATCAGTGTTGTGTAATGCTTCTAGTCTGTTATCTTAGTTTTAGCAGTGGTTTTAATATATAACTGCTAAGATATAACACAATCTGTCCAGCCACGGCTGTTGAACGATTTTGACTAAGTAATAGTAATAGCTTACATATGAGTGACTTGCCCTACTTTGACAACGAAAAGAAAGGAACCAGCAGAAAAATGCACCTGTTGGAGCACAAAAAAGGTGAATATGTTCCTCTTTATTAAAAAATCATGCTGAAAAGTGGGGTACCAGGTGTCCCATTGTACCTTTATCACCACCTTTAAAAATATTTGCAAAACTATTGGCATGCAAACATATTCATGCTTTTTTATGAGATAGCAGAAGAGAGTGGCGACAGGAGAGATGTAATAAATATTGGAAGATTGTAGGGAATGGTTGTGGTACAGAAAGAGCGAAGGAGATAATGACAGTGTGACAGAAAGAGAGGGGGACAGTGGCAGTGGAACATAGTAAACAGTGAGAGAACAGTGCTAGGAAAAGATTGAAGGAGACAGTGCCAGTGGAAGACAAATAAAGAGAAGGAGAAAGCAGAAGCGGGTGAGAGCCAGTGGTAATGAGACACAGTTTTTGACAATGACAGTGAGGAAGAGAGAGATAGTGGACAGTGAGAAGCGACAGCAGCAGTGGGAAGGGATGCGATAGTAGTAGTAAGAGAGAATAAGGGCAAGAAAATGACAGCAAGAGGAGACAATAGTAGGAGGACAGATTGAAGGTGACTGTGGCTGTAAGACAGGAGACAGTGACAGGTAGAGAGGCACAAAGATATAATGACAATGAGTTGAGCCAAATGAGTGAGCAATACGGACAGCTGGGAGTGCATGGGTATGAGAAACTTACAGTGATGGACTGGGTGTGAGCAAGTTACAGTGAGAGCAGCTTGTGGGAGTGAGAGGTGACTTTTATGTTAAAAAGAGCGTGAATATGTTTGTTTGCCAATATTTTTGTGATAATTTTTAAAGGTTCTGAGGAAGGTAGAATAAGGCAGCTGGTGCCCCACTTTTCAGTCAGATTATTTTAATGAAGAGGAGCATATTCATCTGTTTTGTGCTCTGATATGAGTATTTTTTCACTGGTTGATCCATTGGTTGAGGAGTGGGGATAAATCTACATTGAATTGGGTGTTCATTGCAACTTTAAAATTACCACAAATAAGAGTTGCCCCATTTGGTTTCTTATAATAATCACACAATTCACCCTTTGCCTTGATGACACCGAAATGATTACTCAGAGATAATGTAATCTGTCTAACTCAAATCATGCAGATTCCATGAACCACAAAATACTGCATCTACAGAACGGCAGTAGTGAAATCACTTAAAGTGTAAGTGATACATGGCTCTTAAACATTTTTTCCTTTATTGTTATTTCATTCCCCTTGCCTCATATGAATGAGAGTGTGTTGTCAGCAGTACAACATCCTACTATTCAGGGAAAAGCTCTAAAAATATATTAAGACATTACAAACATGATTACAGTCTGCAACAAGTTTACAATAATTTTTAAAATCTATAAGACGATTAATGTTTGATACTAGTTACATAAAATTACAGTTTATTTTCTTTGTTTTTTTATTTAAAATCAGGAAGATTAAAAGGATAAAAGAAAAATAGATATTTAAAATGCGAGCACTTATCTATTTGTATTATGTAATTAGGAGTCAAACCCGAATTTCCGTAATGTAAGCAGATGCCTTAACTGCCTCAGCCATCCCTACACACTTCTGTCCAAGCTACATTCTTAACTTGCCACAAACTAACAGTGGCCAGTGTCCATTCACCTACTTGCTCACAGCAAAACCCATATTTCCGCAAGAATATGTGTGTCTTTATGTGTTCTGTCAGGCATGTGACTGCCTTGATAACTTCAGTGTGGATGCACAACTGGGTGCAAGCCACTTGTAAGAGAACAGGATTTGCTGTGAGTAAGTAGGTGAATGGACAATGGATGGTACAAGTGTGTGACAAGTTGAGAATTTGGGTCAGATGGGAACTATGTCCAGATGGACAAGGTAGATAAGACAACTGTTTGTATTATTTGTATTATGCAGGAGATCTAGGTTCATGTTCCAGTCCGGCACATGTATATAGCTACACAGTTATGTGATTTAACAAACATGACAGCCGTGTCTTGGTTGTGAACAAATTCAAGCAATTACAGAATTTGGTCTTGAAGGAAGACATACTTTAATATGCTTACATTGGTGAATATATTCAGCTACACGTTTTGCGGAAAAAACACTTTCTTTTAATCCAGGGGACCCTAAACCAGATACCTAGCCAGTAGAATCCAGCAAGAGATGGAGTTGTGATCAGCCACCAAAAGCACACTCTTGTTCTTAAAAACCCGAAGGACCTACACTGCGGAGAAAATGATTTTGTGGTCAGAAAGTGGGTGTTGTGTGGGGCTGAAGCATGTGGGTATAAATATAGGAGCCATTGGTTGGTATCTATGGAAATGAAGGTCTGTGGTGGGGTTGGATAGTGGGAAGATGGAAAGAGAGGAGTTTGATATATGGGCAGGGCCTAGTGTAAAGAGGAGATGGGATGGGGAAAGACGGAGAGGAAAATTATAGTTTATTCTTTTGTCCATAGATCATATTTTACAATGGTATTAGATATGTCATTTATCAGTTTCATACAAAAAAAAAATTCTTTGAAGTTTGTCATTGATACCAAATAAATTTTGTTTTGTACAATGTTAACAAAATCAATAGCAATGTAATTTGATGATATATGCTAATTGCCTGAATCAATTTATGCATGAATATTGGATACGTAAGAAAAGTAAACAAAGTTCATTGTTTGGTTTCGCCACACTGCCAAAAAAACTAAAATACACTCCTGGAAATGGAAAAAAGAACACATTGACACCGGTGTGTCAGACCCACCATACTTGCTCCGGACACTGCGAGAGGGCTGTACAAGCAATGATCACACGCACGGCACAGCGGACACACCAGGAACCGCGGTGTTGGCCGTCGAATGGCGCTAGCTGCGCAGCATTTGTGCACCGCCGCCATCATTGTCAGCCAGTTTGCCGTGGCATACGGAGCTCCATCGCAGTCTTTAACACTGGTAGCATGCCGCGACAGCGTGGACGTGAACCGTATGTGCAGTTGACGGACTTTGAGCGAGGGCGTATAGTGGGCATGCGGGAGGCTGGGTGGACGTACCGCCGAATTGCTCAACACGTGGGGCGTGAGGTCTCCACAGTACATCGATGTTGTCGCCAGTGGTCGGCGGAAGATGCACGTGCCCGTCGACCTGGGACCGGACCGCAGCGACGCACGGATGCACGCCAAGACCGTAGGATCCTACGCAGTGCCGTAGGGGACCGCACCGCCACTTCCCAGCAAATTAGGGACACTGTTGCTCCTGGGGTATCGGCGAGGACCATTCGCAACCGTCTCCATGAAGCTGGGCTACGGTCCCACACACCGTTAGGCCGTCTTCCGCTCACGCCCCAACATCGTGCAGCCCGCCTCCAGTGGTGTCGCGACAGGCGTGAATGGAGGGACGAATGGAGATGTGTCGTCTTCAGCGATGAGAGTCACTTCTGCCTTGGTGCCAATGATGGTCGTATGCGTGTTTGGCGCCGTGCAGGTGAGCGCCACAATCAGGACTGCATACGACCGAGGCATACAGGGCCAACACCCAGCATCATGGTGTGGGGAGCGATCTCCTACATTGGCCGTACACCACTAGTGATCGTCGAGGGGACACTGAATAGTGCACGGTACATCCAAACCGTCATCGAACCCATCGTTCTACCATTCCTAGACCGGCAAGGGAACTTGCTGTTCCAACAGGACAATGCACGTCCGCATGTATCCCGTGCCACCCAACGTGCTCTAGAAGGTGTAAGTCAACTACCCTGGCCAGCAAGATCTCCGGATCTGTCCCCCATTGAGCATGTTTGGGACTGGATGAAGCGTCGTCTCACGCGGTCTGCACGTCCAGCACGAATGCTGGTCCAACTGAGGCGCCAGGTGGAAATGGCATGGCAAGCCGTTCCACAGGACTACATCCAGCATCTCTACGATCGTCTCCATGGGAGAATAGCAGCCTGCATTGCTGCGAAAGGTGGATATACACTGTACTAGTGCCGACATTGTGCATGCTCTGTTGCCTGTGTCTATGTGCCTGTGGTTCTGTCAGTGTGATCATGTGATGTATCTGACCCCAGGAATGTGTCAATAAAGTTTCCCCTTCCTGGGACAATGAATTCACGGTGTTCTTATTTCAATTTCCAGGAGTGTACATTTATAAAAACTGAAAACTTTTTCAAACAATGAAAAATCCAGAATGGAAAAGTAACACTATAATGAAAAAGGATAGATAGCTACTCACCATGCAGTGGAGATGCTAAATAGCAGACAGGCACAACAAAAAGACTTCTAAACACGTAGCTCACACACACATGGCCACTGTGTCTGGCTGCTGAGGCCAGACTGCAAGCAACTGTGCATGATCGGAGAAGCAATCTGGGTGGTGGGAGTAAGGAGGAGACTGGGGCAGAGAGGCAGAGGTTGGTTGGCTGATTCGGGGAGGGGACCAAACAGTGAGGTCATTGGTCCCATCGGATTAGGAAAGGATGCGGATGGAAGTTCGCCGTGCTTTTCCAAAGGAACCATCCTGGAATTTGCCCGAATCAATTTAGGGAAATCACAGAAAACCTAAATCAAGAGGGCCTGATGCAGGATTGAATTGCCATCCTCCTGAATGCGATTCCAGTGCGCTAACCACTGCACCACTCGCACGGTCAGAGGGGGAGGGAGAGCAGGGTATGCATGGGAGACGGTAAAGTGCTGTTTGTGGGAGCATACAGGGGCAAGGTAGGACAGAGGGTAGGGAAGCTAAGTTCCGTTAGGAGGTTAGATGGGGAGTGGAGGGGGCAAGGAGACAGGGGAGTAGAGAAGTAAAAAGAATGTGAGAATGTGGGCATGCTTGTGTAATGACGGCTGTGTAGTGCTGGAGTGGGAACAGGGAAGGGGATAGATGGGTGACGGACTATGACTAATGAAGGTTGAGGTGAGGAGAGTTACGAGAATGTAGGATATACGCTTCTCACTAATCCGGCCCTCAGTAGTCTGGCCTCTCAGTAATCCAGTACACATCCAAAAACACGTGCACAATGAATTATTGTGCACAACAATGCTCAGTTAAGCAATGCTTTATATACTGTATTTGAAATTGTAGCTTTCTTTATAGTTCAGAATCATATCTTCTAAAAGCAAACACATTATGGTAGACATTAAGCAGAAACTCGAAATTTTAGATAAGTTAAAGCGAGGTTCTTTGCAGAAAGCCATTGCTGCTGAGTTCAGTGTTGGACGAGCAACTATTTATGACATCAAAAAGAAAGAAGATGTTATTCGACAGTACTCAACACAAATGAATAGTGAGTTGAGGAAACTGAAGGTTATGCAAAAGAGTACAAAAAAAGAACTAGACGTAGTTGTTTATAGATGGTTCATACATCAATGCAGTAAAGGAATTCCAGTTAGTGGCCTGATTATAAAGAAAAAAGCAGCTGCATTTAATAAACAACTTGGCAGTAGTAACTTGTTTGCAGCAAGTGAAGGTTGGCTATCAAACTGGAAAAAACATGGCATTCAGCAGCTGACGGTCACTGGGGAAAGTTGCTCAGCTAACAATAAGGATGCTGATGAGTTTATAAGCAAGATACGGAAGATAATAGAGGAAGAAGATTTAACTGCTTGTATAATGCTGATGAAACAGAACTCTTTTACAAGATGCTTCCTTCAAAAACATTATCTGCCATGAACGAGAAGGAATCTCACGGTTACAAGTAACAGAAACAGTGTGTAACATTTATGACGTGTTGTAATGCAAATGGGAGCCATAAACTACCACTTATGGTGACTGGAAAATCCCAACATCCATGTTGTTTTCAACATACTGACATAAAAATGCTACCAGTGCAGTATTGTGCTCAGAAGAAAGTGTGGATGGACAGACAAATATTCTCTTGGTGGTTCCATGAAAAGTTTGTACCAGCAGTGAGAAAAGAGCTAAAGAAGAAAAAGCTTCCACTGAAAGCTATCCTTATAATTGACAATGCTCCCAGTCAGCCTTCAAATGTTCCTCTAAAGTCTGATGGTATACAAGCACTCTTTCTCCCACCTAATGTGACAGCCCTATTTCAGCCTATGGACCAGGGAATTTTGGAATCAATTAAACGCCATTATCGACATTCACTTCTCATCGCCTTGCTGAACATAAGTGAAAACGACTCTATTGAGACTATGCTGAAGTCATGGAAAGCAATTAACATACATGATGTTTTCCAAGCAGCTGAAGCATGGGATAAAGTGGAGAGTGCTACCATAATGAAGAGCTGGAGAAAATTGTGGCCATCCACTGATGCCGAATTGGAGCCAGTACTGAGTGACAGTGATGAGTCAGTCAATTCGGAATTATCAATTACTTTGTACACTTACATATTCCACAACCTTCCAGGAGGAGAAGAAAATGATGATGAAGATGTTACTATGTGACTGAGTGAGGAAAACTGTGATACGGCCCAAACTTTAACAGATGAAGAAATAATCAAAAGCGTGCAAGAAAGTAATGATGAAAGTGACGAAGAAGAGGACACAGGAGGAGAGAGAGCATGCAGATTTCTCACACTGCTGGTGCTGAAGCTGCTGAGGACTTCCTGGAGTACATTATACAACAGCCAGATACATACAGTACCAATGTAATGCTTGTAAAACAGTTACATGATAAAGCATACCACCGTCGCGTATCATCATTGCAACAGTTAAAAATTAGAGACAAGTTTTGTAGTGAATGATATGACTGTATAATTATGTACAGTATATAGTACGCTGAAGATCTAAGTTTTCTTTGAAAATTAATGTATTTTTGGATTTAATAAAGTGTATCCTCTATGTTTTAAAATTGTATCCTTTGGTTTAATAAAGTACAGTACAAAATATCCCCTGTGTTTTCAAAATAAATAAAAAACAAAATAAACGAATAAAATAAATTTCAGACACTCAATAATCCGGCACTTCTGCTAATCCGGCATCCATATGCACCAGGAATGGCCAGATTAGCGAGAGTCTAGTGTATTGCAGGGAGAGGTCCCACCTGCACAATTCAGAAAAGGTCTTGTTGGTAGAAAGGAAGGTGAAAACTAGTTTTTTTAGATTATGTATGTTTATACATACTGCAGAAAATGTAGGCATTTATACATAGTGAAAACCAAATCATATTTGCACCAAATACACTTGTTATGTGTCCTCTTCTGTATTTTCACTACTGCACTTTGTTTTTCTTTCTTTCTTTCTTTCAGTAAATTTGCTTCCGCAAGAAAAAGAAAGTATTTTATTCCATATTAACTTTATATTTGTCCTGTGGATTTGCCTGTAAGTACTGCTTCAACATTCAAAGCAGTATGTCAGAAAAAAACTGTAAAAATGAATCCCCAGCCTTGCAAAATGAAACTCTGGATTACAAAAGGGGTAAAAATTTCATGTAACACACAAGAGAGTTATATGCATCTCAAAGATATTCTGATGAGCCTATTGTAAAAGAACATTGTAGATAATATTGTAAAATACTGAAAAGCATTAAAAGGTGCTGTAAAATATTAAATCCGAAATAGACAACTCAAACAATAAAATAAGAACCATCAAGGGCACTATAAAAGGGAGCTGGGGAAAAAAGATGATAGTTTTTCTAACATAGAAATAAGACATTTTGGTAGTTTGATTAAAGAAACTGATGCAGTTGCATGTGTCCTTAATGAGCACTTTCTAACAGCTTTTGAGAAAACTGGTTGTACGGGCTCAGTCAATGAAGCTATGGACCTTCTGAAAGAATCTGTATTGTGCAAAATACGTCAAATGCATATAGCCCCAGTTACTGTTTGTGAGGTGAAAAGGACCTTCACTAAAATTAAACCAAAAATTCATCTGGCTTTTGATAATATTTCCTCTAAGGTACCTAAACATTCTCATAATGCTATTTCTGTAGTACTTTGCCATATATTTAATGAATCCCTTTAACAAGGTATCGCCCCAGACAGAATAAAGTATGCAGATGTGAAACCACTATTCAAGAAAGGGGATAAAACTGATGCTTCTAACTACTGTCCGATTTCCCTTTCAACAAGTTTCTCCAAAGTTCTTGAGAAACTTATACATGAAAGAATTGTGGAGCACCTGAACATCCACAAGGCTCTTAGCCATTGTTAGTTCACATCCCTGTCTATTATAGTTTAAGTGGCACAATGGGAATGTCACTTCGATCGTACTTAACTGGTAGAAAACAGAGGGTATCGCTTAACCATGGAGATGGCGTAATAGCCTCATATGGTTGGGGAACGTTAGGTACAGGAGTTCTGCAATATTCTATGCTGGGCCCCTTGCTCTTTCTTATCTTTATTAATGACCTTCCACACTATACAAAAGCTACTACCAACTTCACTCTCTGCTATGAACTTAACTCTCTTAGTAGATGATACATCTCTTTTAGCTGAAAAAACACTTGACAGAGCCATTGCAACATCTGCCAACTTTGTGTTCAGTGATCTCTATAAATGTATCACATGCAATGGCCTGACGTTTGAAATAAATAAATAAATATCATTTCCATGGGTCTCAGAAAGTGCGGGAGGACACAAGTCTAAGCAGTAATGATCATGATATCTGTCAAGTATACTCTTTATGCCTTCACATCGACAATAAATGAAGTTGGCTGTGTCATATTCTGGACTTGAGAAAAAGACTTTGTTCAGCAACTTACGCTCTACATATTATAGCAGTGACTGCAAATATTGGCACTGTTAAGGTTGCTTATTTTGGCTACTTTCATTCATTGTTGCCAAATGGCATAATGTTTTGGGAAGATCAGCCATTGGCAAATAAAGTATTCGTCACTCAGAAAAGAGCAAACCAAAATCTAAGTGGAATGAGTAGAAATCATTCACGCAGAAATCTTTTTAAAACACATAAAATATTAACAGTGACCTCACAGTATATCCTATCCTTTATGTCCTTTATTAGTTAAGAACTTACAGTACAGAGCCTTGAGCTACTCCATATCTTACCTGTACAAAATCAGAGAAGACATTTTTCTCTGTATTTCCAGATTTATGTTTTATTTCAGCACACTGTCTGTTTTCAACAAATGTTTTATAACAACTACAGCTTCTTTCTCTTATGCCACAGCAGTCCCATTTTTCTAGAAGAATTTTATGACAGAGACAATAGTGGTTCATGGTGTGGGTTCCTGTAGTCAAGTGCTAGTTCATGAACCACGGGCAACGTATGAGTGGCCAAGTAAGTGGTCCCGACAGTCGGGATACCAGTTACTTTGGAATAAGGCTGGGCATCTCGGACATATTCTGAGTAGTGGTCACCTTTGTGCTCATACGGCAAAGACTACCAAATCCACCGGTTAGTCCCTCAGCCGTTAGGGGTAAAACCCAATGGGACTCAGGGCAAGTAAGGCTAGCAACCTGCTTCCCTGGTACTTTAAATATGATGCTGGCAACAATCAGAGCAAAATGCCTCGGACCTTTGGAGGTGACAGAGTCCCACCTCTAGCTGACAAACCAGGGACTCCTAAGATACGACTTGGCAAACAAATGGTAATGAGATGGGGAGCTATTAATATCAATGGGGGCTACTCTGGGAAGAAGGTAGAACTGGCAGAGGCTGCAAGTAAGATGGGGCTGGACGTTTTAGCTGTTAGTGACATTCGGGTAAGGGGTGAGAAAGAAGAGGTAGTGGGAGAACACAAGGTCTACCTGTCAGGAGTCAAAGCAGGAATAGCACAATGGGGTGTAGGGCTTTACATCAGGAAAGAAATGGAACCCAGCGTAGTTGCAATAAGGTATGTAAACGAACGACTGATGTGGATAGATTTGACAGTGTCTAGCAAGAAAATTAGGATTGTGTCAGTATATTCGCATTGTGAAGGAACAGATCAAGATAAGATGCATAGTTTTTATGAGGCACTCAGTGATGTAGCTGTTAGAGTAAAGGACAAGGACAGTGTTCTGCTCATGGGTGATTTTAACACCAGGATTGGAAATCGAACAGAAGGGTATGAAAAGGTTATGGGTAAATTTGGAGAGGATATGGAGGCCAACAGGAACGGGAAACAACTCTTGGATTTCTGTGCCAGTATGGGCTTAGTAATCACAAACTCCTTTTTTAAACATATGAACATTCACCGGCATACTTGGGAAGACAGGGGAACCAGATCTGTCATTGACTATATAATAACAGATCAGGAATTCAGGAAGGCTGTGAGGGACACACGTGTATTCAGGGGATTCTTTGATGACACTGATCATTATTTAATCTGCAGTGAAATTGGGATTGTGAGGCCGAAAGTGCAGGAGGTCAGGTCCATATGTAGGAGGATAAGAGTGGAGAAACTTCAGGATAAGGAAATCAGGCACAAATACATAACAGCGATCTCAGAAAGGTACCAGTTAGTTGAATGTAGTCAATTACAGTCATTGGAAAAGGAATGGACAAGGTACAGGGACACAGTACTAGAAGTGGCTAAAGAATGTCTTGGAACATTAGTGTGTAAAAGTAGGATGAAGCAGACAGCTTGGTGGAATGAGACAGTCAAGGCAGGCTGTAAAAGGAAAAAGAAGGCGTATCAAAAATGGCTACATACCAGAACCCAGGTAGACAGAGAAAGTTATGTTGAAGAAAGAAACAAAGCCAAACAGATAATTGCAGCATCCAAGAAGAAATCGTGGGAAGACTTTGGAAACAGGTTGGAGACTATGGGTCAAGCTGCTGGAAAACCATTCTGGAGTGTAATTAGCAGTCTTCGAAAGGGAGGTAAGAAGGAAATGACAAGTATTTTGGACAGGTCAGGAAAACTGCTGGTGAATCCTGTGGATGCCTTGGGCAGATGGAGGGAATATTTTGAAGGGTTGCTCAATGTAGGTGAAAATGCGATCAGTAATGTTTCAGATTTCGAGGTAAAATGGGATAGGAATGATGATGGAAATAGGATCACATTTGAGGAAGTGGAAAAAATGGTCAATAGATTGCAGTGCAATAAAGCGGCTGGGGTGGATGAAATTAAGTCGGAACTCATCAAATACAGTGGACTGTCAGGTCTTAAATGGCTACACAGGATAATTGAAATGGCCTGGGAGTCGGGACAGGTTCCATCAGACTGGACAAAAGCAGTAATCACACCAATCTTTAAACATGGAAACAGAAAAGATTGTAACAACTACAGAGGTATCTCTTTAATCAGTGTTGTGGGTAAAATCTTCTAAGGTATTGTTGAAAGGAAAGTGCGAGTATTAGTTGAGGACCAATTGGATGAAAATCAGTGTGGGTTTAGGCCTCTTAGAGGTTGTCAGGACCAGATCTTTAGCTTACGGCAAATAATGGAGACGTGTTATGAGTGGAACAGGGAATTGTATCTATGCTTTATAGATCTAGAAAAGGCATATGACCGGGTTCCTAGGAGGAAGTTATTGTCTGTTCTACAAGATTATGGAATAGGAGGCAAACTTTTGCAAGCAATTAAAGGTCTTTACATGGATAGTCAGGCAGCAGTTAGAGTTGACGGTAAATTGAGTTCATGGTTCAGAGTAGTTTCAGGGGTAAGACAAGGCTGCAACCTGTCTCCACTCTTGTTCATATTATTTATGGATCATATGTTGAAAACAATAGACTGGCTGGGTGAGATTAAGATATGTGAACACAAAATAAGCAATCTTGCATATGCGGATGACTTAGTTGTGATGGCAGATTCGATTGAAAGTTTGCAAAGTAATATTTCAGAGCTAGATCAGAAATGTAAGGACTATGGTATGAAGATTAGCATCTCCAAAACGAAAGTAATGTCAGTGGAAAAGAAATATAAACGGATTGAGTGCCAAATAGGAGGAACAAAGTTAGAACAGGTGGATGGTTTCAAGTACTTAGGATGCATATTCTCACAGGATGGCAACATAGTGAAAGAACTGGAAGCGAGGTGTAGCAAAGCTAATGCAGTGAGCGCTCAGCTACGATCTACTCTCTTCTGCAAGAAGGAAGTCAGTACCAAGACTAAGTTATCTGTGCACCGTTCAATCTTTCGACCAACTTTGTTGTATGGGAGCGAAAGCTGGGTGGATTCAGGTTACCTTATCAACAAGGTTGAGGTTACGGATATGAAAGTAGCTAGGATGATTGCAGGTACTAGTAGATGGGAACAATGGCAGGAGGGTGTCCACAATGAGGAAATCAAAGAAAAACTGGGAATGAACTCTATAGATGTAGCAGTCAGGGCAAACAGGCTTAGATGATGGGGTCATGTTACACGCATGGGAGAAGCAAGGTTACCCAAGAGACTCATGGATTCAGCAGTAGAGGGTAGGAGGAGTCGGGGCAGACCGAGGAGCAGGTACCTGGATTCGGTTAAGAATGATTTTGAAGTAATAGGTTTAACATCAGAAGAGGCACCAATGTTAGCACTGAATAGGGGATCATGGAGGAACTGTATAAGGGGGGCTATGCTCCAGACTGAACGCTGAAAGGCATAATCAGTCTTAAATGATGATGAGACAATCAATAGCTTATGAAAGATCTAACTATGCACTAGATACTTTTCTTTCATGATCCAGGGCCTCAGAGATGTGTATTATGAAGTTTTCCACTACAGTCTTAATGGATCTCTCTTTTTTAGACCCAAATTGTGCTGGATTTTTGTCTTTCTGTGAAGTTTATAATTATTTCTTTAATCACTGCTTCTACTATTTTAGACAGAACCGTTTTGATTGTTATGGGTCAACAGTTTCCTGGATCTCCTTCTTCCCCTCTTTTAAATACTGGCACTACCTGTTTCTTTATAAACATTTTGAGAACACTCCTTCATTCATTATTAAATTTGCCAAGAATGTAAGATAACTAGCACAGTGTTTTACCATTTTGCTGATATGCCAACCAGACCCTCTGTATTTTTATTTTTTAGAGCAGCAGTTATTTTTGAAACTTCAGATTCATCTGTAGGGAGTAAGTATAAAGTATCAGCCACCCTTTTGGACCTTTCCAGTTCTTTGGTATTGTTATGTTTTGTTTTAGAAGTTTTTCCACTACAGCTATACAGCACTGATTGAAAAACACTTGATGTGGCTCTGACACTTCTTTCCCACCTCTTTCTGGTCTTATGAGACTTTCCTGTTCTCATTTATATGAGATTGTTTTAGAAATGTTAGAAGAAATTTGTATTTCAGGTTTTTGAGGGCTAGCTTTTGTTTCTCTTATCATCCTAGTATGTGCTTTCTTCTTGCATCTGCAAGCCTCATGACTGTTCTGTATCTTTCTGATAATTTTCATGGCTCAGTCAGTTCATCTCTTGCTTTTTTAATTTCTATAGTGTACCATTTTTTGTTTTGCTCACCCCTAATAGTTTTGATATTTTAGGACCAGCTGTGTCTATGTGGTGTCTTAATACATGACAGAAAGATTCCCATCTCATTTCAACACTGGCCTCTATGCACACATAATCCTACTTCTCAGCCTTTAGCAGAATTTCTAGCATACTCAAATTTCCAAGTTTTGTTTCTCTAAATTCAGCCATGATGTTGTCCTCGCTTTGTTATCATCTCCCAGTTTAATTGTTTGCTCAAAATGGTCTGCCACAACAGTATTCACAACCTGAACTTTTTGTCTGTCTCTAGGTATGTTTGAGAGCACATGGTCTATTGAAGTGCTTGATGTTTTGGCATATCTTCTTGAATTTTTTACATGATACTGGTAACAGAATGTCCTCACAATGTTATGAAAACAGCTTGTATAGCCACTGTCTTTCAGCATATCTCGGAAAGAGAAGCAATTATGGATGATAGGATGAGTAAATATCCAGACGGATATTATCATCTGGGACAGTTAGCTGAAGTTGTGTAAGGATACAATGTGGAGTGTGGGTAAGTGTAGGGATGATGGGATGTGTTGGCAATGGAGTAACAGTATGCCCAGATATGTAATGGGGAAATGGGTTATTGTAGTCTACTTTCCCAATAGTGTAAGATACACATAAGTGTTTCGTGTGGATGAGGAGGAGATGGAGCTTGATGAGATGGTAGAGGATTAATGTAGGGGGAAAGTAAATGGATGCAGAAAGACAGTTGGAACACATGGCACTCAAGGATTTGGAGGTAGTGATAGAACTTGGGTGGAACAGATATCCAGGCAACACTGACCTAGGTGAGGACAGGGCGAATCAACATCTTTGTAGGTGTGGAGTATGGTGGAGGGTCATAGTCCACATATTCGTCTTATTACTAGCTTTAGTCTATTGTGGGCTTTCTGTTGGAATGTTAGTAGGTGAGGTTTCCATGTTGGTTGCCAGTCGGGTCAAAACAAACTGAGATAATTTTCTTTAATCTATTCTGCAACTTTCTACAGCGATGTAATTTCTTTTACTGCTAACATGTTTGGAATAGTGTAATTAGAATCGTTGTCGGCATTATTCTTTCACATTAAATTACTATTATAGTCTGACCCAGCGCGAGTGGTGGCCTCCTCCTGTTATGTCATTTATTCCTCCACTTAGGTTAAGGAAGATAAGAAGGGGCTTCTTTTTTCTTGGCATGAAATGCTTAAAAATTACTTTGCAGCAGTGAAGATGAATATATGCCATGTTTCTCTGAACTTGGACATGATGTTACAGAAAGTGAACACGATTTTAATTCAAATAGTACTGGTACTTCTGGTATTGAAACAGTCAGTGCGAACAATAGCTCCTTTTATCTAACAATAGCTCCTTTTATCTGTTCTTAAGTTAAAACCAAATGAAATACACAGCCATTCAGCTAAAGCAGTCCCACTAAGAAAACAACAATATTATCACATTTATCTACCTGTAGCAAGGGTGACCAAGGGATCATAAGTGAAAAGCTCGACCTCGCCATAGAAATGGTATAGCACAAAACCAGAGCTTTATTCGCTGTAGCTACCAGTATAAAATGTTATATTGTATAGGGCAGCAATAAGATACTGAAAATTACAAGAAAATATAAATAGGTTAATTAGATAATGCAACTGTGACATTGGTGGTATCACTTGCTATCTACTTATTATGTATGTGGTTGTGAGATGAAGAAATCTGTCAGTTCTTTACTCTTCGGGAATTTCTGACCCCTACACATAAAAATATATGAAAGGATACATTTATTTTTTATTTATTTATTTACTTAGCATCCGTGTATCTCATCATTATAAAAATGATATAGGATTTGTTATACATTGCCTTACATATAAAATAGAACATGAAAAGATTTACAATTAGATGTCCATAAATAAAATACTATTACATATAATATGAAACCATACACATAACAACATTCATAATATGCTAAATTAGAATAATAAATGAATACAATTTAGTTTTCAATGAGCATTTTGGGTCATTATAATGAAGGAAATAAGCTACCCTATATTGAATGCTGGTGATTTAAGTATTCCTTGACACTATAAAAACTCTTGCTAATTAAATTTTTTTAAATTCTTTTTTGAATATGTGGAATTTTGGTAGACTTTTTATTTCCTTTGGCTGAAAAAGACCACTTTTTTGACACATAGCTTTTGTGTGACTTTCTCTATGCAAGTTGTCTCTATTTCTTGTTTTGTAGCTACGAATTTGACTGTTTGACATGAATGTTCCTGGTGCGCCTTTATAAAACATATAGCCTACTTTCATAAATATAGATACATGGTAGAGTCATGATTTGTAGTTCCTTGAGAGATTCTCCGTGTGTCATACCACTGATTATCCTTATTGCCCGCTTTTGAAGCACAAATGAGTGTTTAGCCAAACTGGTATTCCCCCAAAATATGATACCATATCTTAGTGTGCTTTGTATGAGTGCAAAGTACGAACATAACACTGCATCAACACTACAGCAATTTTTTAGTATTCTACGAATAAAACAATACTGACTTAATTTTTTGTTTAACATTTTGTGTGTTTCTCTCATATTAAATATTCATCTAGCTGTAGTCCTAAAAATTTAGTATGCGGGGTTTGCTATATCTTACACAGCCCAAATCCTACAGTTAGGTCAGATTTTATTTCGTTTCTTATATGTATGAGTTCAAACAAATTGGTGTTAAAATGATTACTTCTTCTGTGGCTACTGCGACTCTCTCCAGTAAGTCAGTTTCAATAATAGCTTTGACAGACAGACTGGTGTCATCAGCAAACAATACTGTATCTGCTGTTGATATATGGCTTGGCATATCGTTTATAAATATTAAGAACAGCAATGGCCCCAGTACAGAGCCCTGTAGCACGCCATACCTGACTCTTTGGTATGCTGATGAGTAGACTTTATCCACATGCTGTATCTCTACCTTCTGATACCTATTAGAAAGATAGGATTTGAACCAATCATGTGCTACTCCACAAACCCCGTACCAATATAGTTTCCTGAGCAGTAAATTATGGTCAATGACATCAAATGCCTTAGACAGATCCAAAAACAGACCACACTTTAATTCATTTCGTCTACAGAATTTATGATCAGTTTGAAAAAGTTATAAATTGCTGTGTCAGTTGACCTATTTTTCCTAAAACCGTTTTGCCCATTAACTAGAATTTGATTTTTATTAAGAAAATAAGACATAATGCATTACCCTTTCAATTACTTTTGAAAATCCAGATAACAATGATATAGGCCGGTAACTGATTACATCAGACTGATCACCCTTCTTGTAAATAGACTAGAACGTCGATTTCTTTAGTTTTTCTGGGAAGACTCATGTGCTAAATGACACGTTAATCATGTCAGCAAGTGTGGAATCTATGTATCTTGCACTGTTCTTATTACTTTGTCTGGAATCACATAACAGCCACATGTCATTTTATTTTTAACTGATTTAAGGCATTTTGTACCTCTAATGCAGTAACAGGGTACAAAAACATGGTTTTGTCATTCATTGGTAGTTGCATTCTGGAGCTGGAATCACATCATCCTTGAATTAGTTTTGTTGCAATATTTGTGTAATGTGTGTTGAATATGTTGGCTATCTGTAGTTGGTCCTCAACTGTTTTCCCTTCACTTTCATCTTGTTAGTACCTTTCCCGATATATGAGCTTCTTACACGCTACTATAACTTTTTTTTATAAACTTTTCTTTAAATATCTGATTGGTGAGAAACTCATTCAGTTTCCAGGTTGCTCATTTAAGCAGTATTTGCCAAAATATCCAAAGAAATTTTGAGTAAAAGCTGGATGCTGTAGTACACAGATATTTCTGTTAGCACACATTAGTGGCCCATGCAGTATGATGGTTCCTACAGGCAGTCTAATCGTCGTTTTCAAGATTGTTAAAAAAAAAAAAACCTCTACCTTTGATAACTGGCAAGTCCGTATTAGAAGACGCCAGAGCTCTACTGTCACAAAATACGCGTTATTGCACACACGCAGCTGTGATGACGTAGAAAACCCATGGAGGTAGAACAACTTATTTTTACCTCCATGAGAAAACCCGTTCTCGTTGTTTTCCTCTGCATAACAACTTTGTTTGTCCGGTGCGGTCGCAATACTACTTTGATTTTACTGCGTAGTGCGTGCTGGAGTATCACGTGACCAAGAGGAACCTAAAAGATACTGCTCATATGTTAAGCAGCAAACTTGTATTGTATTGTATTGTATTTTTTATTGGTCCTGTTGTCTACATAGCAGCTTATGCATAAGACATTGGACAAGTCAAGTTATAAATATACAGGCTGAAAGTCATTACAAGGCATACATATTTAAGGTTACAATAATACACTTTACACGTATTTATATAACACATTTCATAAATTTAAATATTGTTCAATGGAGTAAAAGCAGTGATGCTGTAAATATGACTTAAGAGATTTTCCAAATGTATTGACCTCAGTGATAGCTTTTATGTTTTCAGGAAGTTTGTTATAAAGCTTAACTCCCATGTGAAAAGTACCTTTTTGGCACAGTGCTGTGCTGATTTGAGTCATATGTAAGTTTCTGTTTTGTCTGGTAAAGTGCTTGTGCATACCACAGTTTTTTTGCCGTCTGCGGTCCTTGCCTATTACATTTAATTTAAAGAACAAAAGGGTTTCCATAATGTATACTCATGGTAATGGAGGAATACCATATTTCTTAAACAGGGGTTTACAAGAGTCTCTAGGCTTGCACCCAAACAAGATTATAATGGCCCTTTTCTGTAGTTTAAAAGTGCTATTAGCTGTTTTAGTTTCCCCAGAAGGTGACTCCATATCTAAGACGAGAATGAAAGTATGCATGATATGCATTCAATACTGTTTTCTCACTACAGCATGATTTTAATGAACAAAGAAGGTAACATGTTTTGCTCAGTTCTGCATTGAGATATTCGATATGCTTATTCCATCTGATGTTACTCTGCAGCCAAAGTCCTAAAAATTTGGTTTCAGTACTGTTACCAACTGGTTCGTCATTGATAGAGACTGATGGGATAAACATGTCCCTGTTAGGAACATTGTGGAATTTTAGAGCAATGGTTTTCTTACTGTTTATTACAAGCTGATTACTCTGTGCCCAGCTGCTAAATTGTTTCGTGACCGTGTTTACTGTCTGCTGTAACTGTTCATTGTCGTCTCCTTTTAGTAGAATCGTGGTGTCATCTGCAAATACGATTGTTTTGTGTGCATCAAGATTTAAGCTTAGATCATTTCTGTACAGAAGAAACAGAAGGGGTCCCAATACTGATCTTTGGGGTACACCACATTTAATTTGTGAATCTTCAGGTTTTCGCAGCGCAAAGACTGCTCCATTAAATTTCGGGAATGCAGCCGCATAAATTCTGCTTCTTCTTCTAATATTTCGGCTGTATATCTTTCAGCCATCTTCAGAGAGAGCCGTACGACTGACGCTCCAGCGCTCGCTCCATCCTTTTAAACTCGCGGACCGCGCCACTGCGCATGCGGCCACAGATGAACAAGGCGCCAGTGATGTTGATCGGCGGCAAAGACGTAACATATGCATGAGTTACGTCTGTGGCTGCGCATTCGATCCATGCTGGGAGATCGATGTATTACTGGGAGCTGAACTGTAGCGACGTCTTTGTAAGTTCAATATTGAAAGTGCCGGATTCCATGATTTATCTAATGTGAAACCGCTGTCTCTATTAATTAAATTCTTCGCCAAGCGGATTTCAATGGCCTCTTTTACTACGGAGTCCCAGAAAGATGAAACAGAAGTCAGAATTTCGACATTTTCATATACCATAGAGTGACCAGAATCAATACAATGCTCTGCCACAGCCGATTTACTGGGTTGTAAGAGCCGAGTGTACCTGCGATGTTCCGTACACCTCTCTTGGGCTGTACGATTCGTTTGTCCGATATATGAAAGGCCACATTTACATGGTATCTTGTAAACTCCAGGTTTGCGGAGTAGTAAGTCATCTTTAACGGAACCCAGGAGTGCAGCCGTCTTCGCCAGTGGACGAAAAATCACTTTTACTTTATGTTTAGTGAGGATCCGTCTTATTTTGGATGAAAGGCTTCCCACATACGGCAGGACAGCCATGGATTTAAATGTTTCCTCGTCATCTTCTGCATTCCTTACGGACACCTTAGGTTTTATTTGTAGTGCCTTACGTATCTGTTGTGGAGAATACCCATTGTCCTCAAAAACTCTCTTCAAATGTAAAAGTTCGTCTTTTAAACTACTTTCATCAGATATGACGTGTGCTCGGTGTACCAAAGTTCTTAGAACACTACTCGTCTGCGAAGGATGGTGACAGCTATTTGCATGTAAATATAAGTCCGTATGGGTCGGTTTCCGATATACTGCATGACCCAGAGTGCCATCTTCTTTACGCCGAACCAAGACATCCAAAAATGGAAGACATCCCTCGTTTTCCACTTCCATTGTAAACTGAATTTTTCCATGGATGGAATTCAGATGGTTTAAGAAGTCCTGCAATTTGTCCTCGCCATGGGGCCACACTACAAAGGTGTCGTCAACGTACCTCCAAAAAACTGTAGGCTTCAAACTAGCAGACTCCAGGGCCTTCTCCTGGAAATCCTCCATAAATAAATTGGCCACCAAGGGTGACAAAGGACTACCCATGGCAACACCATCAGTCTGTTCAAAAAAGTCATTATTAAATAAAAAGTATGTGGAGGTCATCACATGGTGAAACAAAGCTAAAATCTCCTTATCAAAACTTTTTCCAATGAGATCTAAAGATTCAGAGAGAGGTACCTTAGTAAATAGCGTCACTACATCAAAGCTGACTAATAGATCAGAGGTGTTGAGTTTCAAAGATTTTAATTTGCCAATGAAATCTGCAGAGTTCCTTATATAATGATCACCTTTTTCCGACAAGCGGCCTCAATAGTGACGCCAGGTGCTTGGCACAATCATAGTTGGGAGAACCAATATTGCTCACGATAGGACGTAGAGGAACGTCTTTCTTTTGGATCTTTGGGAGTCCATAAAGCCTTGGAGGCACTGCACCACTTGGTTTCAGTCTTCGTATGACTTCCGGTGGGAATGGGGAGGCATTCAAAAGCGACGCCGTCTTCCTTACCACCTTGTTGGTGGGGTCCTTACTGATCTTCCGGTACATACTATCATTCAGTAAGCTGTATATCTTATCATGGTAGTCGTCACGTGACATTAAAACAGTGGTATTACCTTTATCAGCAGGGAGAACCACCGTTTCGGTATCTTGGCGGAGCATACGTAGTGCAGTCCTCTCTGCCACAGATATATTGCTTCTTTGTGGGCGAGCCTTCATAACAGCTCGACAAGTTTCGCGTCTTATTTCATCCGCAGAATCCGTAGAGAGTGGTCGAACAGCTTCTTCAACGGCACTGATGAATGCAGGTATAGGCAAAACCTTTGGCGTGGGTGCAAAATTCAGTCCTTTGCTTAAGACCATCATCGTAGCATCGTCCAAATCTCTATCCGTCATATTAATGTCGGAGCGTCGAATGATACTTTCTTGCTGTGGAGATGGCTCAAGTCGGCTGAACTTTGCAGTCTGTCTTGATGTCGCTACCTCACGAACCCAGTCTGATTTGGCCCATGTTGTACCCTCTATCCAGTTCCAAGAGTCGCTGGGTAACTCCACAGACATCTTCAGGTGCAGACGATAAAGTTCTTGAGAAACAAGATCCAGCTTCCTTCGTGTAAATCGGATCCTCTCCTTAACGATAGCAGAACCAGCTTTAAATAAAATCTTATTCATGGAAGTCGATTTTATAAAATGTACTAACCTGGCAAACTTCGGAATTATGCCATGGTCACGGCACCTCAGTAAAAAACTTAAAGAGGTCAATAATCTCGCTCTCAAATGTCGTAGCTTGTCCAGTCGTCGAACACATAAAACCATCTCCTCCCCGAAGAGGTACTTGATGTGAATCTTCAGGTTTTTGCGGCGCAAAGACTGCTCCATTAAATTTCGGGAATGCAGCCGCATAAATTCTGAAAGATATACAGCCGAAATATTAGAAGAAGATTTGGACGATGCTACGATGATGGTCTTAAGCAAAGGACTGAATTTTGCACCCACGCCAAAGGTTTTGCCTATACCTGCATTCATCAGTGCCGTTGAAGAAGCTGTTCGACCACTCTCTACGGATTCTGCGGATGAAATAAGACGCGAAACTTGTCGAGCTGTTATGAAGGCTCGCCCACAAAGAAGCAATATATCTGTGGCAGAGAGGACTGCACTACGTATGCTCCGCCAAGATACCGAAACGGTGGTTCTCCCTGCTGATAAAGGTAATGCCACTGTTTTAATGTCACGTGACGACTACCATGATAAGATATACAGCTTACTGAATGATAGTATGTACCGGAAGATCAGTAAGGACCCCACCAACAAGGTGGTAAGGAAGACGGCGTCGCTTTTGAATGCCTCCCCATTCCCACCGGAAGTCATACGAAGACTGAAACCAAGTGGTGCAGTGCCTCCAAGGCTTTATGGACTCCCAAAGATCCAAAAGAAAGACGTTCCTCTACGTCCTATCGTGAGCAATATTGGTTCTCCCAACTATGATTGTGCCAAGCACCTGGCGTCACTATTGAGGCCGCTTGTGGGAAAATGTGATCATCATATAAGGAACTCTGCAGATTTCATTGGCAAATTAAAATCTTTGAAACTCAACACCTCTGATCTATTAGTCAGCTTTGATGTAGTGTCGCTATTTACTAAGGTACCTCTCTCTGAATCTGTAGATCTCATTGGAAAAAGTTTTGATAAGGAGATTTTAGCTTTGTTTCACCATGTGATGACCTCCACATACTTTTTATTTAATAATGACTTTTTTGAACAGACTGACGGTGTTGCCATGGGTAGTCCTTTGTCACCCTTGGTGGCCAATTTATTTATGGAGGATTTCCAGGAGAAGGCCCTGGAGTCTGCTAGTTTGAAGCCTACAGTTTTTTGGAGGTACGTTGACGACACCTTTGTAGTGTGGCCCCATGGCGAGGACAAATTGCAGGACTTCTTAAACCATCTGAATTCCATCCATGGAAAAATTCAGTTTACAATGGAAGTGGAAAACGAGGGATGTCTTCCATTTTTGGATGTCTTGGTTCGGCGTAAAGAAGATGGCACTCTGGGTCATGCAGTATATCGGAAACCGACCCATACGGACTTATATTTACATGCAAATAGCTGTTACCATCCTTCGCAGACGAGTAGTGTTCTAAGTACTTTGGTACACCGAGCACACGTCATATCTGATGAAAGTAGTTTAAAAGACGAACTTTTACATTTGAAGAGAGTTTTTGAGGACAATGGGTATTCTCCACAACAGATACGTAAGGCACTACAAATAAAACCTAAGGTGTCCGTAAGGAATGCAGAAGATGACGAGGAAACATTTAAATCCATGGCTGTCCTGCCGTATGTGGGAAGCCTTTCATCCAAAATAGGACGGATCCTCACTAAACATAAAGTAAAAGTGATTTTTCGTCCACTGGCGAAGACGGCTGCACTCCTGGGTTCCGTTAAAGATGACTTACTACTCCGCAAACCTGGAGTTTACAAGATACCATGTGAATGTGGCCTTTCATATATCGGACAAACGAATCGTACAGTCCAAGAGAGGTATACGGAACATCGCAGGTACACTCGGCTCTTACAACCCAGTAAATCGGCTGTGGCAGAGCATTGTATTGATTCTGGTCACTCTATGGTATATGAAAATGTCGAAATTCTGACTTCTGTTTCATCTTTCTGGGACTCCGTAGTAAAAGAGGCCATTGAAATCCGCTTGGCGAAGAATTTAATTAATAGAGACAGCGGTTTCACATTAGATAAATCATGGAATCCGGCACTTTCAATATTGAACTTACAAAGACGTCGCTACAGTTCAGCTCCCAGTAATACATTGATCTCCCAGCATGGATCGAATGCGCAGCCACAGACGTAACTCATACATATGTTACGTCTTTGCCGCCGATCAACATCACTGGCGCCTTGTTCATCTGTGGCCGCATGCGCAGTGGCGCTGTCCGCGAGTTTAAAAGGATGGAGCGAGCGATGGAGCGTCAGTCGTACGGCTCTCTCTGAAGATGGCTGAAAGATATACAGCCGAAATATTAGAAGAAGAAGCAGAATTTATGCGGCTGCATTCCCGAAATTTAATGGAGCACATTTAATTTGTTTATAGTCAGATAAGTGATTAGATACAGTTTTTAGTTCAATATTTGTGTGCTTGATACACACTGCCTGCATACGATTAGTCAGGAAGGAACTGATCCACTTGTTGGACAGACCTCGAATACCATATCTTTCTAGCTTTGATAGCAGAATTTTGTGGTCCACCATGTCAAAAGCTTTTGACGAGTCAATAAAGACTCCTATTGTTTCCTGTTTTTTGTCCATCAGGTTTAGGATGGAATTGATGCACTAATAGACAGCAGTTGTCGTTGACCTCTTGTTTCTGAATCCATGTTGTTCATTACATAGGATGCTGTTTTTATTTATAAATTTCGTAAGTTTCTCATACATATCTTTTTCCAGTACTTTAGAGATGCAGGAGGAAACTGTGATGGGTCTGTAGTTATTTACTTTGTCTTTATCCCCTTTTTTATATACAGGAATAACTTTTGATGTTTTCAACACATCAGGGAAAGTGCTTGCCTGAAGTGAGCAGTCGCATAAGTGTGTGAGTACTTCAATTAGGTTTGATGCGCTCTTCTTTAACATTTTTGCAGGTATACCATCAATACCTACCGATTTGGAATTTTTTAGTCCTTTTATTGCTTTAGCTACTTCATCTTGTGAAACAGAACTGATGTACATTGATCCTCTACATGCACTTATTTTATACTCATTTGCCTGGGTGCTCTTAAAGTTTGATTGTAACATATTATCAGCAACACCTATGAAAAAGTTGTTAAATGTGTTGGCAACTTCTAAAGGGGTTTGTTACTTTTATTTTGATGTGATAGTGTTATATTTTTGCAAGGTTGTCTGTATTCTCCACATTCTTTTTTCATAACACTCCACATAGCCTTTGATATATTAGCTGAATTATAAATGATTTCATCATTATGCATTATTTTTGCTGCTTTTATTACTTTTCTTAATATTTTGGAGTATTTTTTATAGTATGCGCGTACTGCAGGTGAGGAATTTTTCGAGTTACATATTTCGTCTTTTCTTCTGGCATGAAACCCTTATTCCCTTTGTGATCCAGCTGTTTGTTCTAAAGTTCCCCCCATATGGTTAATGTTTTCCGTGGGCATGCAAGTTCAAAGAAATGGGTTAATGTATCAATGAAACTGTTGAATTTTTCATTTGTATCGTTCATTTTGTACACTCCTAGCCATTTTTCTTTCTATAACAAGTTGGTGAAGTAGTTTACATTATGCTGATTATAGGGTCATTCCATGTCAAGTCACCCAGGCCTTGGCACCAACCATGTCAGATTTTGATGAAACTTGGTACAATTACTTCTTTTATCATCCTGAAAGCACTTGTAAAATTTTTTTGCTCTATCTCTTATAGTTTTTTTTATAAATTTTTAAAGTTTTTAGATTTGGCGTTTTCAGCAGTCGGAAATCGTAACTTAAACGTGTCCTCACAACTAAAAAAATTTGTATATTAAAGAATACTCAAGATATCAGTATGAAATTTTGGAATAAGTTTGTGTATTATATCTAAATGTTAAAAAAAATTACCATGAAGATATATTAAAACCTTCCAAATGAATAAAAATTTACAAGTTTTTTTTAGCTAACGGATGTTTAGTTTCACAAAAACTATAATATCTAGAGTCTCAGACCTGATAGAAAGCTCAAATTTGTTTTAAAATACTCTTAATTGTATAGGCTATTAGATAAAAGAAAAATTATGTTGGCTTTTTAACCTGTTTAATAGTTATCTAATTTTTAAAATAATATTAATTATATTTTAAAAATAAAAAGTACCAAGTGACTTATACACCGAAAATAAGTTTTTGTCTTCTTCAAGTAACAATGTACGCTTGGATTTTGTTTTGTTACTCCTGTGTTTTGAAGTAAAAAATTATTAAAGTGTTAAATAGTGCTTGGATAGTATTTTATTAAGTTTATTCGAACTTTCAGTAAGTACTGTTACTTAGTTTACAGAGATTCTTTTCCAATATCCTATAAAAGTAACCAGAACAGTAATCAGACCAAAAGTGAAACCAGTATGTCAGATATTCAAACCTGTAGCGTAGGGTTATTTAAAAAATCTGACTGTTTCCAAACAACCTACACACCTTCAAAACAGTTACAGCCGGTATCTGAATTGAGTGAGGAAGAAAAAGATTTGATCCACTTACAATCTGGAATTAATCTGTGTGAATTTAAGAATATATGTTCATACCACAGCTACTACTTTTTAAATGTTTTTGAAAAGTATCAAACAACATGTGTAGACCCACTAAAAACACGCAAAAAGCCCATCAAAAAATCGTTGCGAAGTGTAGGCTTGGATCTTTCTAAACAATTACTGAAAAAAAATATTAGCATAAAACCTGGTCAAAAGTTTTGCTCAACATGCCATAACTTTTGTGAGGAAAAATAAAGAGTTGAAGTCAATGAAAGTGAAACAGATGATGAAGTCATGGTTGAATTAAAGGATTTTGATGTAATGATTTCTCTTATGAAAGAGAAGATTTCATCTGTTGGGAGGTCTAGAAAAATCCAGATTCTGACCTTGGCTCCAGATTCTTGGAGTCAAAATAAAGTGCTGAAAGAATTTAATGTAAGTGAGTACATGGTGCGACAAGCTAGAAAGCTAAAATCTAAAAAAGGGTATTTTGGAAACTCCTGGTCCAAAAAAAGGTAAAACTCTTTCTGAAAATACAGTAAGACTTGTAACAGATTTTTATGAAAAGCATGAAAGTTCCAGAGTGCTACCTGGAACAAAAGACAAAGTAAGTGTTCAAAAAAATGTGTACATGCAAAAAAGACTCATTTTGTGTAACTTGAGAGAACTCTATTATTCTTTCTAATGGGAGAATCCCGAGGTAGAAGTAGGATTTTCAAAATTTTGTTTCTTCAGACCTAAATGGTGTATCCTTGCTGGTGCTGCAGGCACACACACTGTATGTGTATGCAGTATCCACCAGAATGTTAAACTATTACTGGATGCTGTGAAAATTGAAGAATCTTATAAAGACCTAATTAAGATGCTTGTGTGCAACACGAAAAACCAAAACTGCATGCTACGTCATTGTGACAGCTGTACTGCAAATACTGCACTAACTGAGTACTTATCTGAAAAACTAAGTGAAGATTATGATTTAGAAGAAGAAATTGTAATCAGTCAGTGGGTTAATACAGACAGGGCAGAAATGATCAAACAGTCTTATCAGTGTTGAAGACTACATTTCTTTATTGGTTAGGTCATTGGAAAAGCTCACCCCGCACTCGTTTATAGCAAAATCCCAATCAGCAGCCTTTAAAAGATTGAAAGAAGACCCACCACCCAAAACAGCAATTATTGTGATGGGTTTCAGTGAAAATTATTCCTTTGTTATACAAAATGAGATCCAAAGTTACCACTGGAATAGAGGTGGTTGTACTCTACATCCAGTTGGAGTTTTTCTAAGAAATGAGGAAAACAATGTTTTTGTTTCCAACCACTGTTTTATTAGTGATGACCAAGAACATGACACTGGTTTTGTTAACTTTGTACAAAAAGAAATTACAAAGTGGCTGTCATTACATCATACTGACATTGACTCAGTTCACTACTTTACAGATGGTTGTGCTGCGCAGTACAAAAATAGAAACAGTTTTAAAAATTTGACTGAACACTTGAGAGACTTTAATTTGAAGGCGCAACACTCTTTTTTTGCAACAAGTCATGGGAAGTCAATTTGTGATGGCCTAGGAGGAACTATTAAAAGAATTTTAAGGAAAGCTGGTCTACAGCTTTCAGACAAAGAACAAATAATGACAGTAATCGATGTGTGTTCATTTTCACTTTATTGACAAAAAAGAAGCTGATTTGCTACGGTTAAAACTAGAAAACCGTTTTTCAGCAACCCAAACCATTCCTGGAACAACAAGTTTTCATAACTTCAAACCACTTGCAACAAACAACCTTGAAATTAGAAGGACTACAGATAGTGTAAAACCCTTCTTACTCTTTTCTTTCCATTCATCTTCTGATTGGGTTCGTGTTGAACCATCCATAAATAGCTATGTGGCTGTAAATTATGATGGTAACTGGTACTTTGGACTGGTAAAAACAATATTCAATGATGAAGAAGATGCAGAAATTCTATTTCTACATCCTTCAGGACCAGCTACACCATTTCATTGGCCTGAAAGAGAAGATTCTTGCATAGTGCCTTTGGAGCACATAGTCTGTGTAGTAGACGCACCTCAATCAAGCGGCACTGGAAGAATGTATTACTTCAATAAAGACTGTATCAAAAGAACTGAAAGCTCTTGGATGAAGTGGAAAAACAAGTTGAATCAGCATTAATGTTTATTAAAAAGACAAAATTACTCAAAAAATTCAATGTTTCGAGCAATCAGTTGGATTATACATAAGTGTCGTAAGTACAATATCTTTGTACATAATTCTAATGTAATCTACTATAATTAATAAACATGTTAAAAAGCCATCATCATTTTTGTTTTATCAAGTAGCCTATATGTTTAAGAGTAAATTAAAACAAATTTGAGCATTCTATCAGGGCTGAGACTCTAGATATTGCAATTCTTATAAAACAAAATATCCGTTAAAAAAAGAAAAGAAAAAAAATACATATATATATATTTTTCATAGAAAATATTAATATATTTTAATAGTATCATTTTTATCTTCAAATATGTATAATAAATAAACTTGCTGCAAAAATTCGTGATGTTATCTAGAAGAGTTTTTAAGATAAGCAATTTTAAAGTTTTGAATACAAATTAAATTTACCATTTCGGAAGGTTCGGAAAACGCAAAACATAAAAACTTAAAAAATTTATTTAAAAAAAACTATAAGAGATACAGCAAAAAAATTTGCAGGTATTGTCAGGATGGTATTAGAACCCATTTGAGCCAAATTTCATGAAAATCTAAGGAGGTGGGTGTAAAATTTATTTTTTATTGGGTGATTTGATGTGGAATGACCCTATAACTTTGATATGCTGTTCTGAAAGACATATTGTTCATAATACTGCTTGTACTTTTATGCTTAATATTTGAGCAAGATGATCACTAAAACCTGCATTGTAAATTTTTAGTGAGGTGTTGTGTAAACTCTTCTTGACTAGAAACTGGTCAAGAGCTGTTTGGCAAGTTTCTGATACTCGGGTAGCAGCTTTTACTTCAGCTTTTAAGTTGTAGGACGTTGCAAGGTTCAAAATCGTCTCCCTCTTTCCACTATTCGTGAGGAAGTCAATATTGAAGTCACTGATGAAAAATATTATTTAAAGGCAAGAAAACATTTTATTAGCTTTGTAATTACACCCTGGATACGAAAAAAAACACATTTACTGTAAGAAAAAACACAGAAGTTACACACAAGCCAAGAATAAAGATATTGACAGCAGAGTCATGGAGCAGCACATAAATAGAGACGCGAAGGAATTTTTTCTTTTCTTTTAACACTTCCTACAAAAGAAAAAATCATGAAATTATTGCTTTGTCTCTTGCATGTCAATTTCTGAACATAGAAAATTAAATCGAACTCGTTCAAGAGGTTTCGTCAATATATCTGCCAACTGATTGTGTCCATCAATGCGTTCCAAGAAAATCTCACCGTTCAGATATCTTTCACAAACATAGAAATGTCGGACCTCTATATGTTTAGAACGTCGATGATATTCTGGATTTTTTGCCAACTTCAATGCACTAGCATTGTCAATGTAAAGAACTGGAGGCTGCCCCGACATTTCCACTAATTCTGATAGCAGACGATGTAACCAAACTAACTCTTTTGCTCCTTCACTAGCTGCAATTATTTCCGCCTCGGTTGTGGATGTGGCCACTACTTTCTGCAACTGACTTGTCCATGACACTGCACCACCTGAGTACTTTGCAAGAATTCCAGTTGTTGAGCGCCTTGTCCGGTTATCACCTGCGAAATCTGCATCAGCGAAAATCTTTAACTCTTCTTTTTTATTATATACAATTCCAAAATTTAAGGTCCCTTTCAAATACCGGAAAATGCGCTTTAGTCTATTCCAGTCTTCAGTGGTTGGTTTCTCCATAGCTCGAGTAGCTTTATTGACTGCAAAAGTGATGTCTGGACGAGTTACTGTTGAAAGGTACATGAGACAACCAATTGCTTCACGGTAGGGTACAGATGACGAAACTTCTTCGTTTTGATTATTGTCCTCACGTCCAATAGGAGTTGAGATTGTATTGCATTCTGCCATTCGAAATCTTTGCAGAAATTCTTCTGTGTATTTCTCTTGACTTATCATTATTGCTCCATCTTCATATTGCTTTATTTTTATGCCAAGAAAATTGTCAAGACTGCCAGTTGTTGTTTCGAATTCATGTTGTAAAACATCCATAAAAACAGCAATTTCTTTCTTGTTACTGCCGACAATCAGGCCATCATCAACGTAGATTGCCACATAAAAGCTATTTCCATTTTGTCTACGATAAAATAGGCATGGGTCTGCATCACTGTTTGAAAAACCAGCTTTCTTCATGAACTCAACAAAACGTTTGTTCCAGCAACGTGGCGCTTGCTTCAACCCATAAAGACCTTTTTTTACGAAACATACTCGGCCTGTACCATCTTCGAAACCTTCTGGTTGTTCCATTTATACTTCATCTTCAAGTATTCCATTCAAAAAAGCTGTCTTTACATCGAATTGTTCTAGCAGCATTTTCTTTGAAGCAGCTACAGCCAACAGAGTTCGTATGGTGTCATAACGTGCCACAAGGCTAAAGGCGTCGTCATAATCAATTCCTGCTTTCTGAATACAGCCTTTTGCAACCAATCTGGCTTTAAAGCGAGTACCTCCATTGACTGCGACCTTTCGCCATAGAACCCAGCGGTTTTGCAATACTTTGGCATTCTTCGGACGGTCAACCAGCACCCAGGTATTGTTTTCCTTAAGTGATTGAAGTTCTTCACTAATAGCTTGCATCCATTCTTCCTTCTCGTTTGACTGCAATATTTCTGAAAAACAGTTTGGATCTTTGTATCCAAGTGCATCAACTTTTGTTGCCATACAATATTCACCACTTTCCATCCAGGTTGGTTTTCTTCGTTGTCTTTTATTCTTCTGTTTCTCTTCATTAGAAGATTCAGCAGCTTCTGCTTTTAGAAATTCTGTTAATTCTTTATTTTCTTCAGATTCACTCGACTCTTGACTTTCTCTAGAATCGAGAGTGCCAATTTTTTCTTGAGTTTGGCTTCCTCCAGAAGTGTACAGCCTAGGAGATTTACATTGGTCATCTTTAGATGAATTCAGATCATTAAATTCTTCCCGAGGGACTTCAAATTCAACATGATCACTATGTAAATCACAAACAATTTCTGGCTTAAATTTTACATCGTGACTCAACACCACTTTTTTTTTAGATGGAATCCAAACTCTGAACCCATCTTTGTCATTAACATATCCAACAAGTCGTCCAAAAACTGCCTTATCATCAAACTTGGAACGGAATTGTTTGTTAATGTGAACATAGCAGCCTGTACCAAAAATTCTGAGATGATCAAGTCGTCCTACTGGTCGATTAAACCATAGTTCATAAGGGGTTTTATTTTCAACTGAAGATTTTCCAGTACGATTTATTAGGTAGACTGCTGTGTTACATGCCTCTGCCCACAAACCTTTAGGTAATTTACTCGGATTTAGCATTGACCGGGCAGCTTCAACAATGGTCCTATTTTCCCATTCAGCCACACCATTTTGTTCAGGAGTGTAAGGAGGAGGAATCAGTAGCTCTATTCCCCCATCTGCAAGCAGTTCACTGACATTCTTATTGTTAAATTCTTTGCCACCATCACATCTAAATTGTTTGACAACATGTCCATTAGTTCGTGCTTCATTTAAAAACTGCTTAAGCACAGTACACACTTCACTTTTGTGTCTTAAAAAGAAAATTCGACGAAATTTACTAAAATCGTCTTTGAAACATACATAATAATGCTTGCCTCCAAAAGATTTCGTGCTCATTGGTCCATTTACATCCGCGTGGATTAATTCACCAGTACTGGTAGCGCGTATTGTTCGTGTTTCGAATGGCAGCCTATGCATCTTTCCAAGCGCACAGCCGTCACAAAATCCACTCTTGGCATCTTCCACATTAATGTTCATTCCTTTTAAAATATTCTTCACATGTTGTTTATTCTGATGACCAAACCTTTCATGGTACACTTGCAATGTTTCGGATGAAGTCGTCAAGCTCATACGATTCATTTTTGCATTTCTAACAACACACATGTTCAACATATAAAGTCCATTTTTCACATAACCTGTCATAACAATATTGCCACTGACTTGTTTTCGAACACAGACATTATTATAACTAAAATTAGTACTGTAGCCTCTGCAGGCAATGGCTCTCACAGAGAACAGATTAGCACTCGCATCAGGGACGTATAAAACATTGTCCATTCTAGCATTGCACCATTTATTGTTTCGTCGGATTTGGATGTAAACTGTTCCTTGACCGTACGCACACATTTTCACATTTTGTTTTCCCAATGAAATTACTTGAGGAACATCAAATTCACTATACGAAACAAAATACTGTTTGTTGGGAGTGATATGATTTGTAGCGCCACTGTCGCAATACCATTTATTTGGGTCACTGTGATTACTGGTACACACACCCATAGCGTATGAAGTAAATGCAGCGTGTTCACTGTCTCGCTTCTTCTCTTTTCTTTTATTGCTGTCACGAGTGTTCTGTGGACACTCTGCTGCCCAGTGACCTAATTGTTTGCATATATTACACGGAAACTTCTGTTTTAATTGTGGCTTCGTCATCTTTACTTGCTGATTACTTGTTTGCCGTTTTCTTGTTTTAGAAACGACAAAAGCTGCACTTCCATTAACGTCTTGTTCACGCAGTTCAATAGTACAGAGTTTTTCAATCAATAAATTCAAGCTTTGCTTTTCTGTCGGTATCGTATCCCAGAGATCCTTAAAATTGTCGTAGTCCTTTCCCAGTGTAGACAAAATTCGACCATTTAAGATTCTTTCAGGTAGCGTATTTTCTTCATGTTTTGATAATTCATCGTTCAGGTCCACAAATAACTTTTGCAGTTTGGCCACATGTGCATTAATATCTTCCGATTCATCACGTTTAACACGGAAAAATGTTTCAATCAACATATTCAAACGCTGAGTACTGCTACGTTCAAATCGGGCGCGTAATTTGTCCCAGATTTCTTTAGCATTCTTGCACGTTAAGACGAGTTCTGCAACAGGTTTACTTAGCGCACTTGCTATAAGACTTGCTGCCTTTGCGTCGTCCTTGAGCCATTCCACATACGCTTCTTTTTGTTCACTTGTCGCATCTTGCGGCAACTCTACACGTTCACGTGTACCGTTAATAATATCTTCTAGTCCATATGAACGTAGCACCATAGAAATATGCCATTTCCATTTGGCCCAGTCGTCAGGTCCTTCAAGCTTATCAATGCTGACCTTATAATCGCCGCTAGCAGTCATGTTTCTTTACAGACATACGCTCATTTCAAATATTGTTTTAATTAAACTGTGTTGTTTGCCTTTACACGTGTACTGGGCCCATAACCTGATGAAAAATATTATTTAAAGGCAAGAAAACATTTTATTAGCTTTGTAATTACACCCTGGATACGAAAAAAACACATTTACTGTAAGAAAAAACATAGAAGTTACACACAAGCCAAGAATAAAGATATTGACAGCAGAGTCATGGAGCAGCACATAAATAGAGACGCCAAGGAATTTTTCTTTTCTGTTAACAGTCACCACAGATTATCAATTCACAATCCATTTTATTTACTTTATTTAGCAATGACTCCATTTTGTTTAAGAAAAGTTCAAAATTCCCGGATGGAGATCGGTAAACTGTAGCAATAACCAGGTTGAACTGAGTAATTTTGATAGCTGCAATTTCATAATCCTTTCCGACATTTGCCCTAGTTAAGTCAGGTAGTGTAATAAAATCTACATTATCCTTTGTGTAGATTGCTACCCCACCCTGCTTGCTGTATTTCCTGCAGTAGTAAGCAGCCAAGACAAATTTGTTTATTTTCGTATTCTGGATTAGTTCTGGGTTAAGCCAGTGCTCAGAAATGCATAACACTGAGATATCATTAAGTTCATGTGTTAATAGTACGTTAATTTCATCGATCTTATTACGCAGGGATTGCACATTAGGGTGATAAATTTTTAGTTCGAGCGTATTCACGATTTGGTAATTGGGAATCATATTTAAAGCATCACATACCTCTAGTTCAAATTAGGAACGTCAGCAGTGTTGTATTTTCGTTCTTCTTTCTTGTTTATTTTGTTTTCCTCGCTGTTGTTGGAAGGATGTTCAGGAAGCTGATAGATTGTTCTATCCCTTACAAGTCTGTCTTTAATTATTTCACTAACACGATCACAAACAAACCTTTTCCCTTCATAGTTCAAATGCATTCCATGCTTCGTGTGGAGATTTCGATGCAGCTTGCTTATGTCCAGTACATCGCACTTAGCGTATTGAGAACACAGTTTTCTTATTTTAATGTTTGTTTTCCGAATTTCTTTCTATAAATCAGATCATGCCTATGAGGAAGTGTGGCAACTACTGTGTTTCTGCACTTATTAGCTTGTAAAAAATTCTGCAGAGTTTTCACGCAAACCTCTGCTTCATTTTTTGCCACATCGTTTGAACCCATTATACAGACGATAAAGTCATTATCTTGCATTAATTTCGTCTGAGAGTTAATGTGTACAACATTTTTACATCCCGCTCCCGGTTTCACTACACTAGTCACTGCTATGTCGCGATTTTTCTCACGGAGCATGCTGGATAGATTTCTGCCATAACTGTCTGTTAGTAATAGTACATTACTCTTTTTCCCTGATGATCTGTGTTTGTTGTTGACATTATTTGAAAAAAAACGCTATTCATTTTCAGTTCACTGACTTTTTCAACTTCACGATCATTTGGAGAGTCGTTATCACAGTCATTTGTTTGCAAAACATGATGTTCGTTTTTTTCCGAAAATGTGACAGTTTTAGCAGACTTTGTTGTTCTTTTTGTAGTTGGAACACTATTTCTGTGCGACACTTTTACCCACTCGGACGATATATTACTTTTGTCTTGCATAGAGGTGGCAAAAAATAACGTAACTGATAGAAATAACCGGTTACTGAAAAGTAACGCTTACTGCGATAACCGTTCCTCTGATACAGGCAGTTATTTCAATAACTATCTAATGTCAACAGTGCCTCGCGCCATCTGTTGATCGAAGATCGTACTACGCTTTCCCGTCAACTCATCGGAGATCTGGCTAGGACCTAAGGAGAGGGTAGACCATTTGGAAGGCGTTCTATAGGCCATGGGAATAACTGTGAGACTGCACGCCATCTGTTGATAAGAACTGTGTACTATATCGTTCGCCTTCATAACTTTTAGCGCAAACAATTAAATAAGGTTAATGTCCGAGCTGTGGCTGATAGGAGCTGCAGTACTGGCATTAACAAGTACGGTCGTTCCCTTAAGCCACCGCCTCATATGTCAATTTAGCTTGGACGGGTTGTATAACGAGAGGAATTCGAGCGACTATGGAAATAACTGTCAGAGATCTGTATTATCCTCTGGCAGTTATCGTTATTGGCTCACAGTTCAAGCTCTCTGGCAGTTATCGGACTACCATTACAAGTAACCTGGAAGTTGGTAACAGAATAACCGTGTGTCTGTGTTTCTGATACAGTGACTCCAGTCTTAGACCCCGGTGATATAACAGAGACGATAGTTACTGGAGCGAACAAATATTTACGTAGTTCTTCGGAAATAGCCGCTGGCCATCGCGAATGACAAATAACATGTCAGAAAGTATAACACAATACAGTGGAATACAATAATTATTATCATCATTTGTCAGGAGATTGTCAAAATAGGTGAATATATCACAGTAACTGCTAATATTTACAGAATTGATACACTGTCAGAATAAAACACAGTTACGCACTTTCAATAAATTTATCATACACAGAATACCCGATCTTGACTGTTGCAACCAAGTGCTGTCAAAACTGAAATATAGCAGAATTTTTACATAAGCCGGTCTATCAGTCTCTGTTACGATATTCATCTACAGAGTAGAAGGAAGGGTCAATGGAAGCGTCTGATTCCACCCGTCTGCTTCGACGTAAAGGTGTTGTGGTGTGTGAATGTCATTACGGCACGGTGTTAATGAGTTGGTTTTTGTGTGTGTGTGCGTGGGGGGGCTGTCGATCTAGGTTGCAGTGCCGGAATTTGCTGGTGGTAATTATTTTTTTTTTCTAGTTGTGATGTTTTGTGTATTTATGAAGTACTGAATGTGATTTAATTTATGTAGGGATGATTGATTTGTGAACTTTTGGGATTGTGGTTTTATTTTTCGCAGTTGTAGGTGTTGGTTTTTTGGCATCAGTAGCTGTGGTGGGCCCATATAGGTTACCGGAAATGACCGATTCCCATTTTCATAGTTGTATGTGCTGATGTTTTAGTATCGTCATCTGAGGTTGACCTATGTAGGTCAAGGGAAATGTCCGATTCCAATTTTCGTACTTTTAGTTGTGGGTATTGGTGTTTTGGTATGGTCAGCTATGGTTGACCTATATTGTTCAAGGGAAGTGTCCGATTCCTGCAGATCTTTGTTGGTGTATCAGAATGCTGTATTTTTTTTCTTTTTGTTCTTCATTTTGTGTTTTGGGATCATGGTGTGTTTTTTTTACTAGCTTGTCCTCACCCTAAAACCCCCAACTTCCTGCAGTTGTCTCGTTGGTTTGATTGTATTTTTGGTGGGAAATGTTATTGTATTATTTATATGTATCTTCGTGTTTGTTGCCATGTGTATGTAGTAACGTCATAGACACACTTAAAATAGCCATTTCCGGCATATTGATGACGGGTGGAATCAGACACTTCTGTATCAAATAGTCTTTCAAACACACTGTATACCGTGCTTTATCTGAAACCAAGTTTTTAATGGTTGCTGACTTGCTGGCAGTTTATTGAAAATGCAGTTCCTGAATATTGGGCCCCTTTTGGACCAAGGTAAGTGATTTTAGGTCTTTATGTAGATTGCTGTCCTATTTCTAGTACTGATATTATGTATTAAGCTATTGGTTGGAAATACTTGTAACAAATTTCATTAAGGAATAAATATACTAGTGGTTAGAATACAAAGTTCCTTGAACAGGTTCCTACATGATGTTCTTGAATTGATACCACAAACGAATTTTATTACACGCTTTTACATGCGAAAAACTTTTGCTACGTTTCATAAGTTACCACAGAATATGCTCCCTTATGAAATAATAGAATGAAAAAATGTGGTATGCCCTTCCCAACTGAATTTATTATCGAGTTGCAGTCCCAGAAATGTAACACTGTCAACCTTTTCGATCTGCGTGTCTTCATATGTTATAAACATGCTGTAGCTGGAGAAATCGAGCAGTTTCCAAATCTGACATAAAACTTGGATTAGCGTACTCACACTTTCCCCAATAGGACTAGCTTTTACAGCAGAAGAGTAAAAGAATCTGTCACATTACGTATATTTTTTGTTGTATTACAAGGCTGTACACTTTATTCTATTATGTGAGCACCACAAGAAATTAAGCTTCGAATTTAACCTACAGTAATCAGTTTACATATTACTTCATACTTAAAAACGCACATTGTTAACTTTTTACTTAAACAGTGCTTTGGCTAAATTCCGCGTACTTTGTGTCGCAGCTGCGAAGATAATATTTCTAATAGCGACCGATAACCTACAAACATATAATATGAAACACTAATAATCGTTCTAACATCAACTAAAATGTACCAGGAGTTAATAAGCTACGGTTATGACACGATTCATACGACATTCCTGCTATTTCACACTACTCGCAGCTATACTGATAACTAAACTGATGGATTCCAACTATGTCGTTATTTTACTGTCGGAGTATTCGGTATTCGCTAGCGAAAAATAACTTGGCAGTTATTAATAACCGTTAAGGATAACGGTTATCAAAGAATAACTGGAACTGTGATAACGGTTACTCCAGAATAACCGTTTGGCCCACCTCTAGTCTTGCATCACTTCACTTAATGGCCGAGTACACCAATCTCGATTAACAGTTAACCGCGGTTAAGTCGATATATAATCCTGTTCAGCGCAGTATTCTGGTGCACCAACATCGATCAAAGTTAAACGAGGGAATCGACCGCGGTTATATTTAACCGGTGCTCTTTCCCGGTTTTCTCGACATAACCACGGTTTTGGAAGCATACGCTATTAAGATGCCGGCGCGTTTTGATGTTATGGATGGCATTGAGGAAGATTTGTTATACCTAGACCATTTAAATCGTGACCGAAATCGTGTTGCAGTGATTGTGGAAAGGGGAAACCCTTTTGAAGATTATGGTGACAGGAAGTTCGAAGAGAGCTTTCGTCTGTCAAAAGAAACAGTGTGGTGGTTATTAAATCAAATTAATTATAGGTTAGAATTTCCTACTGATCGGAATAACCCTGTTTCTCCGATAAACAGACTTTTGATTACTTTAAGGGCATATGCAACAGGTGCATTCAACATTCTTATTGGGGCAACAGTAATATACATCGTACAACAGCACAACGAATCATCAGTGATGTATCAGACATCATAGCATCACTTTCTCCTCGCTTTATAAAATTTCCAACAAGAGAAGAAGTGCGATCTGTGATGTATGGTTTTAGTCAATTGGACCGATTTCCTGGCGTTCTTGGTACCTTGGATTGTACCCATATAAGAATTCAGTCTCCTGGAGGACATAATGCTGAACTTTTCTGCAATAGGAAATCATATTTTTCCTTTAACTGTCAAACCATTAGTGATCACAATTTGTTAGTAAGGGATATTGTCGCTCGATGGCCGGGCTCTGTGCACGACAGTACCATATTTCTCAACTGTGCTCGCAGAGCTCAATTTGAAAACGGAGAAATACCACAAGGTCACTCATTGGGAGATAGTGGTTATGCATGTAAATCCTACTTGTTAACTCCACCTCTAAATCCGCGAAATGAAGCAGAGCATCGGTATAACAGGTCTCATATTAAAACTAGAAACACTGTTGAGAGAAAATACGGCATGTGGAAGAGAAGATTTCCCATATTATCTGTAGGAATAAGATGTAATCCACAGGAAGCAATGTCAATCATTGTGGGTACAGCTGTCTTGCATAATATTGCGAGGAGTACAAGCAGTGATGAACCACCAGGAGATCCTGAAATTTCTCGACTTTTAAATCAGTTACGTGATGAGAGAGGCCCCAACATTGAAGACAACGAAGAAGTGCTACCTGGACAGCAGATGTATCGTGATGATACATTACCTGGAAGAGCAGTTCGCCGTGCTATAATTAATGAACATTTCCGATAATCTAACATAAATTCAGACATTGTTCGTAATGAAAAATTGTGATTATAGTTATGGGATTTCGCCGTATTTTCAATTTTTCAGATTATTTCAGCATGTAATCTATTTTGTTTCTGCTGTCTAGCGAACATAAAAGTACTCACTGAACTGGGTGTGTGATGCGAAATTTGAAGTTTTGTTGTGCCAGGGACAGGATGTGCTGCCTACAGACAATTACCCAGCTGCTGCTTTTCTGAGATTTTTTTTTAGTGTGGAACTGTTGCTAATTCATCATTAAAGATATATTTCTTGCATCACATTGGTTGTGAAAGCAATGCAGTACTCTGTTATTTATATACATGTTCAGTTTCTGGGTATGTACTTAAATTTGAGAACAAATGACTCCATTACATTTAGAGAGTGTGAGAGTAAAAGCGAGTGGAATAAAATATCCATTATATTTCTGTATTATCTTCACTATAGATCCTAAACATCTCTTAAATTTTCTACTGTAACAACAAATATGTGAATGTCCAACAGTTTTGCAATAGTAAAACAGCACATTCTTTATTATTAGAACCTTACAGTTTGGAGATTATTTTACTGCACTTCTCCTCATTAGTAATGCAGTATTATCACCTAGATAGCTGGCCGAAGTGGCCGTGCGGTTAAAGGCGTTGCAGTCTGGAACCGCAAGACCGCTCCGGTGGCAGGTTCGAATCCTGCCTCGGGCATGGATGTTTGTGATGTCCTTAGGCTAGTTAGGTTTAACTAGTTCTAAGTTCTAGGGGACTAATGACCTCAGCAGTTGAGTCCCATAGTGCTCAGAACCATTTAAACCATTTATCACCTAGATAAGCTTAAAATTGTGAATATGCAGTACACACATGGGCACAAAATAATCATTTGTGTAATAACAAATTGTCAGATTGGGATTGTTTATTTGTTAAATTGCTTCCATATTAATCACTACTCTTTATTTACAATATGATTTTCTTAAACATAAGTGTGTGTGGCCATAAGGTTGTGCAAAGAATTGAATTACGTTGTTAATTCTAGTCAGTCATGCGTGTAGCAGCACTTTACACAATATTATGCACAACTGTATGGCATTAAAAAAAATACATGAAATTGAAGACAAATTTGTGTTTAGAAATTGCCACCAAAAACAAGTTCTCATTGCTACAAAAGGCAATGGAATGTTGTGAGCAATGTCTAATACTTTGGGGATCAGTGCAAGAGCAATAATTAGTTAAGGAGTGTGCTACTTCGGAAGATATGAAAGCAGAACTGTAATGCTGTGAGTTGACAGTACAAAGTGTCATACTTTAAGTTATTACTGAAAACTCCCTCCCTCACCCTGTCACTGAAATTGATGCAGTTTTTTCACATATTTAATGCTCACCTGTAGAGAAGGGAATTCCTTGTCATTGCATAGTGCCACAGAAAAATGCCTCACTACAAATACAGTTGTGGCAGAAGTTCTGGTTTGCCATCATAAACATTAGCAGGTGCAGAATATTGCTAAGAAAGCCACACATGCTATGACTACTATAGCAGAAACCAGTGACCCATCATAGGAATGCATTTCTGAAAATATCCTGCTACAAATTTTGCTGTGATAAAAGTTATGGGCTGACATTGTAAACACTAACAGGTGCAGAATATTGCTAGAGAAGCCACACAATTCTAATCTCACTACTGTCCATATTAGCAATATATTATTCAATAATGCCTCTCTACAAATACTGTTATGATAAATGTTACAGGTTTCCACCACACACATTACCAAGTGGTGTGGCTAGGAAAGCCACATATGCTATGCTTACTTTTGCAGAAAAGGGAACCCACCACAGCGATGTATTTCTCAACATGCCTCACTTCAAACTGTATTGTCAAAAAAGATATAGGTTCCCATTATAAACATTACCTGGCGCAGATTATTGCACGGAAAATGGCACACACAAAATTACGATTTGGAGCACTTTCCCTCATATTCTGGTACAAACAATGCAAAACATGATAACATTGGGCCTCATGTATATAACTGTTACAGCACATATGTTCATTCCAAAGTTAGAGTAACAAGGATGCTTTATTACTATTATTTTGTTTAATTAACAGTCTACCTCATTGTTAAGTCATTTAAGTAGAAATTGGCACCTGACGCTATGGCTGCAGGCCTGCAACTGACATGTATCTTACTTGTGTAAACTGCAGTGTTGCTAATCTGTTTTTATATACGAAGTAATTCTAATTTAAGTGATTGGATGAAACTTAGTCCAGACCAAATAAGCTCTAAGCAGATATTAGACACCAACTTGGATAGAAGCAGTATCACTAACAGGACAAACACAGAGAAACAATTTGAACTGAGAGACAACTTTAATACATTAGACAAAATACAACATAGCACAAAAAATTAAAAAAATTCACTGTCACAGGAAAAAAAAGTCACGTGTCACTGGCATTTTTCTTCTTCCAGTACTTCAGTGTTTCTTTCAGGGCCAGAATCTTTAAATTTTTTATCCTCAGCTCCTTTTGGTGCTCTGCCTTCATCATGAGTAATTGGGCCTCCAGTAGTTCCACTCTCTTCTTGCACACATTGTCAATCACTGTTCCCGAACCTGATGGCCTTGGTTTTGCAGGCATCCTGCGACGATTCCATTTATATTTTGGCGTGCAAATGTTTTTATTCGGTTGATCAGGAGACTGTGAAACAGATTGCAACTGGGTGACATCCGCCAGAACATTATTTGGTGTCTCTTTACTTAATAATACGACAGGTGTGTGGGAAGTGCTAGGTTGTGTGCACTCTGCTAACTCGACAACTGAAACAGGTGGCGTATTCTCACTGCACTGCACTTCACTGCTCTCCATGTTGACAACATCCACAATCATGCTGAACTGTGCATCGGAATCATATGCATTTGTTAACGGTTTCATTGAGGAACCAACAATTTCTAATAGTTTAGCCCGATCATGGATCGTGGTTTCTTGGGTAGGCTTCCCCCCACCTGTTTTATACACTTCCACCTTTTCTTCTGCAAGGTCTTTTCGAAGTCTTCTTTTCAAATTTTCATAACAGGTTTTCAGCCTGTCACAGGATCTTTTTGGCACACCTGAAATTAAATAAATGTAGTTTGTGGTACCATAAATTAATTCTTATATTATTTGCATTCATAAGTCCATTTTGCATTCTGAGGCTCTTAACTTATAACTGCAATAAACATCTAAGATCTGTATATGGCTTTTGTTTACATATCAGTTCATTAAAAAGAGAGTGGTATAGGCATATATGATGAATACGGCACAGGGCTAAGTGAGAAACGTATGTTCACAATTTTCAACATAAAAGCTTCCGTTAGTCACATAATATTTAGTTAACAGTAGCATGGCATTGGATTTTAAATTTAAAACTAACAAAACTATTCCAACCGTAAATATGCATAGTCCTATCACGTATTTCAGTGGTACGCCAATAACAGTTTTAAATTTCAAACTAAAAGCCAGTGTGTCCCATATCCTACGCTTACGATGTACCTAGAAAAGTTATTTATTTATGAGTAAACTTACCAGGAGTAGAATTAAATTGCGCCTCCACATGGGACCACATTGCCTGTTTTTCTTTTAAGCTGAAGCCGTCGGTTTTCTTATTTTCAAGAACGGAGGCATTTGCGCCCACTAGTTCAAGAAGTACATCTATCTCGTACTTCGAGAAATTCGGTGTTCTTCTTTTATTCTCCAAAAAAGAAACCAACAGATCAGAAATAGGTACCGAGGTACGTAAACACACTTCTGTAGTTCTGCTTGTCGACGGAAAAAAACAGCAAAGATAGAACGTGGCACCAGCGATTATCTGTGCAATTCATGGAGGTAAGAATAAGGGGAGATGGCGCTACGTATCCCAGCCGGACTACGTTTTGAAGCCATGGGGGCGTGGCTCGCTGCCATGACATTCTGACCAAAACATTGCCAGTGTGCTATAGCGCTGCGTGTATTACAGTCGCTAATTGCACCATATACGCATGTAACGTCATCAGATTGGTTGTTTCAAAGTTTTTGTTTAAAATAAAATCTCGTAAAGGCGAAATTCCGCGTTTCTTCTGATTAAAAATAGTTTTTAATGTAATATTATGAATAGATAGCCTTCAATGTAAACGATACAACTTTATTAATTCAGTAATAAACGTGTATCACAAACTAAGTAATAGAAACTGAAAACTAAGTTATTTATACCCTCCCTCCAAAGCCCCATAAATACATCTTGTTCGTAATACGTACTGGGACATTTCAGTTACGTTACACTACTGGGAAACACTGTTCATTACCACCAATATTTACTGAAATACGGTACATAGAATGGCAAATCTACACAGTGTCCTGTTTAGGCCTATACTTTACGCCAGTTAATGTAGTGTTAGCTTTTAATTTGGTACATGATGAAGACAAAGTGAGTTACTCAACACTTCGATTATCGACGATACGTACGTATTATACGGAAACGTGAACTTGAAAACTAAGAATTTAATTATTTGAATTAACATACCTTTTGCAAATGTTTTCGGTGTGTAGGGAAAACTGATGATGCAGCATTTTCTCGGAGCCTTACTGTTGAAAGGGAAGTTCGGTCTATGTCCTCTTCTCGGAAATGCTGAGAACATATAGTGCTCCATTTAGACGCACGCCAATTCTTCCTCCTCACGGCATTCTCCCACAGAGCTTTCCGACTTTCATTTTTAGGAAATCTAAAATCATACAGGAGAAAAACACGCTATAGTACAAGTACCGATGTAGCACACGTTCATTCACAATGAAGTTGTAAAATCACACTTAACGAGACAACTTACACATGAAATGTTATTTCCTTCGATTTCGCACCACAATCAGAATGTTTCGTACATCCGAACACCACACAAGTCACCATAATAGCGCAAAATCCTTCCAAAAGCCAGCGACAACCCTATGCACACAAGCTTACAGCAGCAATGTTTTGGTGCGATTGAGATGGCTACCCTCAGCTTCACATAGCTTCACAGCTGTGACGTCACGACGTCTCCCTCTATTCTTACCTCCATGGTGCAATTTCTTGTTTACTAACAACTTTGCGTTGCCAGGGCACGTTCCATTGCAATGTAGAGAGTTAACCGCGGTCAAATGCACAGTTGGCTGACGACGGGTTGCTGACCAGCGATTAACGTTGGTGCACTGCAGAAACATTTTAAACGCGATTTACTTTTAACCATGATCGCGGGACCTTGGTTATCATGCTGTTTGACCGGGGCTGGTGCACTCGGCCATAAGTGTTGGCTTCGATCGTAGTCCCGGTTTTCTTTCTTGAGTGAGTCAATATCGCTTCTTAAGGAACTGACCATGAATTGTAGGCTCGCAATTCGTTCTTTTAGCGTTGTAATTTCAGTCTTACAATTCTTATAAACTCCTTTTTTAACAGCATAACTATAACTATTTCTCAAGTTAGAATCACACACTATACACTCGCGGTCACCTTGCTCTTACATTTTCTTCCATTATACAACATGTGGGAATTTCATGTTAACCTTCCCCTTCTGTAACGCTACTGTATTCCAAATGTCAATTAATTAACGACAATTCCACAATACTGTGAATTTGTCTCAATGTTGTATGAATCTGTTTATGACTATTTCAAACTGAGTACAAAATTATAAAGTTTATATGTGAAGCCAATAAACTGTACAACTGGCAGTTAACATTTATTCCCAGAGCAGAATAGTCATATGGGAAGTTACAATGATAAAAGAGGTGGCAATCTATAATTTATCAAAGAAAGACATTCTGAAAATTTAAGACGTAAATACAAATAAAAAAATAACGTGAAACGTAGGGGGCACCAGACAGGTGTCGAAAAAATGTCTTGTGACAGAAAATCTGTATTTTGAGGAAAGTAAATTCATAAGAGAAATATTTTATCCTGCTACAGCTGTCAATACATTTGAAACAAAATACTTTATTCCACGTTACTGACCAAATTCGCCTGCTCAGCCATCTTCCAGTGATTATTTAGGTATGTTCGTACATTATGTTAAAAAAGATAAACATCAATGAATAGCATTGGAATTTCGTAAAAAAAGCATAATTCGACTTAAAGTGCACATTAGTATGTCCACTTTTTAGTCTTTATTGCATTTCGAGACCCTCCCAGAGGGGGGGGGGGGGGGCTGGCAGCAGCGTAAAAGGCCTCTCTACAGCCTACAGAAGAGTTAAAAAAAACAGAATGAGAATATAACAAACAATAAAAACAAGCGATAAAATGGTGACTTTAAATAACTGTAAAATGGTGGAAAACTGTGGAAGTTAAAATATAAAAACACGGGGTTGACGATGCGAATGAAGACACACAGTAAATAGATCTTCACAATTAAAAAACACGGCGACAGTCTGGTCTCTGATCACAAGAGTTAAAATAAACACCTAGCGACAGTATGGTGTCTGTTCGCGAAACTGAAAGGGGATGCAGAACACTGAACACTCACTAAAAACTGCACTGTAGAGGAGACGCGAAAGAAGATTGGGGGGGGGGGGGGGGGGAGAGGAGGACCCAGATCGATGAGGGGAAAAAGGGGAGGAGGACAGGAAAAGAAAAAAGGGGCGAACCGGGGGAGGGAGATGACACATTAAAGGGGGGGCACGGTGGACGTGGGAAGGAGCGGAGAAGGCAGAGGAGGGGAAAGAAAAAGGACTCGGGGGAGAGAATGGAATCAAAGAGAGGGTAGGTGGGGAAAAACAGGTTAGAAGAGGGGGAGAGGGAGCCGGGAAAAGGACAGGGGGAGGGAGGGGGAGGTGAGAATAGGAGGGATAAATGGAGGGAGAGAGGGCATCATCCGGGAGGAGGAGTTGATGGAAGCCACCTTGGGGAAGGAGATGGAGCGTGTAGAAGTGAAGGGTACGGAGGACACCACAGTGAAGGGGCAGCAGTGAGAGGACATTGGAGAGCAGAGGAGCAACCAGCGGATGGGGGGGGGGATCAAATTGGCGGGAGGTGTAGAGGATGCAGATATGTTCGAGGAAAAGGAGTAGATGGGTGAAAGGAATCAGGTCATAGAGGATCTTCATGGAGGATGGGAGGTGTAGTATACATAAGGCGGGGCAGAGTGCATGACGCTCAAGTATCTGGAGAGACTTATAGAGTCTGGGGGGGGGGGGGTGTGGCGGATATCCGGGCAGCACTGGCATAACAGAGGATGGGATGGATTAAGGATTTGTAAGTGTGCAAGGATGGTAGGGGGGTTCAACCACCATGTCCAGCCATTGGATCTTAAGGAGATGGAGGTGGTATTGGGCTTTGGATTGGATAGAGCGGAGATGAGGGATCTAGGTGAAGTGTCGGTCGATGGTGAGTCCAAGGTAAGTGACGATCGGGAAGAGGCGTGCAAGATGGGTGCAGATGGTAAGGGAAAAATCAAGAAGCTGGAAGGAGTGAGTGGTATGACCTATGATGATTGCCTGGGTCTTGGAAGGATTAATTTTGATGAGCCACTGGTTACACCATGTGGCAAAACGTCAAGGTGATTCTGGAAGAGGCACTGGGACCATTGAAGGGTAGGAGCGAGGGCAGGGAAGGCTGCATACTTCAGGAGGTGGCCTGGAGGGGGGGGGGGTGAGGTTGGGGCAGATCTGCTATGTACAAGGGGTAGAGAAAAGGAGAGAGGACAGAGCCCTGGGGCACACCTGCAGAAGGGTAGAAGGTGCAGCAATCGGCATTATGGATGGTAACGTAGGAGGGGCAGTGGGAGAGGAAGGAGGTAATCAGACGGATATAGTTGATAGGAAGGGCGTAGGTCTGAAGTTTAAACAGGAGACCAGGATGTCATACGTGGTTGTAGGCTTTTTCGAGGTCTAGGGCGACAAAAATAGCGGAGCAACGGGAGTTAAGCTAAAGGGAGAGGAGATGGGTGAGATGTAGGAGTTGATTGTCGGCAGAGAAGGAAGGTCGAAAGCCACATTGGGCGTTGGGGAGGAGTTGGCGTCGGTGGAGTTGGTCATTGATGTGCCAGGTAACGATGGATTCCAAGCGCTTGTCATATGTCTGAATTCACAGTTCATTTTAGCTGATTAACAACTGCCTTAGCACCCCTATGAAATTCACTACAGTGTTCTGCAACATGATTAACGCTCGATCTGCTAAGAACATGGAAAGAAAATACATCAAAAAACTGAAACTAATAATATAGTATTTTAGTCTCCCATGATTATTGAATGTATTTTAATTCACTTCATAGCTCCCAGCCGCAGAAATTTGTTTTGTTCTCATATGAAGTGAGAGTTGTACACGAAGTACATACAGAAAAGAACAAAATCACGAAATGTAAACACGTGTATAGAGTGGAAATATCTCTGGAGTGAAATTTGCGTTCTGCTCATGTTGTCAGCACTGTGAGAGGACGTGATCTCGGGACGATGGTGTTCGTTTGATTTTGCGATAGTGTGAACAAATAATATTACATGTATTTGCTGTGTTTTCACTGTTTTTTTTTATTCGTAATAGCAATGGGGATTTACTGTAGTTGCTATAAGTGCAAAGAGAAATACAAGAAAGTGGAAAAGTTGTTGTATAAAGACTTTGATGTACTGATATGTACTGTGCTGTTTTGGTTGCATTTTGAATAAATGTTTTAAAACTATTACTATGTATGTAAAATGTGTAGGATGTTTTAACGAAGTCATTTCTTGGTATTTGTACACATAGAAGGCAAGAAACCCACAGATCGGAAAATAGTTTTTCTTTTGACTGTGGTGAATCTCAAAAAATACTGGTAGAAGTTAGGCTTCTTTGCTTTTTATGCTTTTCTGATGCTCACATCCGCGTAATTTATGGACAGTTTGTCTGTTTTAAACTGAAATATGCTTCCCATATGGTACCAGTAAAAGGGGAGTTCAATATATACTAATAGCAATATGGAATGAAGATCTGTGAAGTACATGAAAGCTGGAAAACGTGACAAGCTGTACTGATTGAAATTTCAGCATTTATCTAAACACATTTTCTGCAATGGTTTGGTACAGAACACTTCATTTATTTATTTTTATCACAACACTGGCATTCTCACACCTCGGATGTATATTCTGCTTTGCAAGTAAGTCAATAAAAAGTCAACAGACTGAATGTGAACTGTGATAGTAGGGAACAAATATGACACACACACACACACACACATATATATACATATATACATACATACAATATATATATAAACACACACATTGCAATCAAAGTTAAAATTGAGTTACCTTTTAGGAGTTATCCTCAAGTTATTGTCTTTACCATTTGATTAACACACATAAAATATCAGTACATCATCAAACTCCTCCATGTGTGTCACTGTCCACTTCCCTTCATGCTGTTACATGATCTACACCTCAACAGATGACACAGATGACCTAAAATAAATTTCATGGAGGGAACTGTATTGTAAGTTAATGCAATTTTCAGTGTGTTGGAGAGGGTGGTCGTTGGTGAGAGGAGAGTGAAATGTGGCATGTAAATTTTTAATATTTGGGCTACAATTGGCTTTTAGTACATTTAACGAGCAATCCGAATTTTTTCAGTTGTACTTAGTCTGTAATGTAGTGGGAGTATGCACATTAAATGCACTAAATAAATATGTCAAAAATCATTAAGCAAAACTGTCCTCTAGCCTACAGAAAAAAGATAGATAAATACACAAAAACTGGAGAAGAAAGACGAAAAAACAGTTGTTCTAATCCATAATGTGTGGTAAATTCAGTATTTTTGGGGGCAGTTTCAAAGGCACTGCCTTGGTATTAAGCCATTTTGCAATGCTTGTGATAGGAAAAATTTACCATAACAGACATGGCAACACGAAAACGTCTCGTATAAAACATGAAAAATAGTGGTGGGTGCCTAAGATATCAAAAAACGAGTGCATCTGGACTGTGACACTTGTCACAAAGAAACAAAATGCCACTTCATTTTTCTCTTCAAAGATAAAGTGTCCTGCTTATTCCAGGTGTCAAATGCAAATTGTTATGATGTTTATGAAGCCCCTATACCAAATCCACAACACATACGAAGAGTATCCGTTTGTGCTGGCAATGTAATGACATTCTAAGTGTACAAGGCACATTATGGATGAATGTACTGTGTCCCAGGATCATGTGACCAGTGTGGCTATGTATGTTGATAACACAAAATCTGTTTTGCATACCCGAATGCTCACTTCAAAGATGCTTCTACCCTATGGTCATGTGGAGAATTCCCTCCACCCCTCCTCCACCCCCCCCCCAACCCAGATAGCTACACGCATATGTGAATCTTGTAGCTTGGAAGTGCCTGAAAAGTTTGATACCGGTAGATTCTGGCTGCTTACTACCCATTGATGAAACAATCAATAGCCACAGTCCAAGTATCCAGAAGCAGGAGAAGGCATTGCTCAGGCCCGACCTCAGCTCTGTGCATGTGCATGAGGCCACTGCTAACTGATCAGACGAATCTCTGGCATACCAGTGTCCTACTTCCCAGAGCCTTGATCGATTTAAGCCAGACTTTAATGGGGATATTACACAAAAATAAACATGAATATCCTACTAAGCTCCTGCCCAATAAACACAGGAATGTTGAGTTCAAATTCGCTTGGTTTTATGCGACAAGCATTGCGAGGAAGTCTTATTGTTTATTTCAGATATAAGCAGTGCAATTGATGTCAATATATAGAAAGACAGACGTGCCTTTAACGACTGTCCTAAGGGAGAATCGAACAAGTGCAAACATGTATGTAAGAAATATAAAGTTGGGTGCAGAACTAGCACATGACACCCTGCTGTGTTCTAATTTTTAAGCGTCTGCACATTAACCTTCTTCCTCATTCACAAAACGAACACCAATAAAAAGACACAAAGAAGAGTGCCCATATGTTTCAAACATGTTACAACTAATGTGTTGCCGAAAATGTAATGTGGAAATTGCTAATGTCAGTAGACACAATGGAGTTGATTTTAATGGTTAGAGCAATAGAAGCACCAGCACAGGAGCAGCGGAAGGAACAACAAAAGCACGAGGCCAACACTACAGAAAATGATATAGTGCTCTAGTTTCAAGTGAAGTGTGTGCAAACTGCTTTCCAATGTTGTATGTATAAAAATTTTTAACGCTATGTATAATATTGAAACACTGTTTGTGTACTAAGTTAGATTTCCTTTATTTTGCAAGTAATAATTTGAGTGTCATTAAGTTATGATATGTAAATCTTGTTTGCATTTAAGGAATTAACACTTTTTATAATTCTGTCGGTTTCGTTAATAAGTAGTTGTTTTTATTGACTAAAATAAATAAATGTTTAGATACAATTATTACATTTTGTAGTAATATAATTTAAAATATGCATACACATGAAAATAAAACGACATCATCCAACTGAAGCACAGCAAAGGAGAAAACAGATGGACAAAGTTTTGGAAGAACAGTCACTGGACAACTCAGTGATGAAATGTAATAAACCTTTTACATCAGCATCAAGTATTCAAAAAGCACCATACCAGAATGACTAGGAGGAAGATATAAAATTATCTTAATCCTGGAGTGAATTCGCAGATAATGAAAGAATTGACAGAAAGTGAAGAACCAGTTAGAGTAGACATTCATGAAGAAATCTGAAAGCTAAAAGAAAATGTAGTAAATTTCGTAGATAGTTGCAGTGTAAATCAGAATAGATTGGGAGACAACACACCTGATAAACAGGGAGCAAATGAAGAAGAAACCACTGAAAGTATTGGGATGCTGCATAAGTTCGTAGCGTTTCTCCAAAAGTTTAATAAACATTACAGACGCAAATGACAGACTTTGGCTGTCAATAATATATTCTCCTTCACTATTTACAGCAGTATGCGAAGGGTGGGGTAACTTCTTGATTCCGCAACTGTAGAATCATGTGGTTTTGAGCAGAAGAACTTATTGAATCATGTTTGGAGCACATTTTCATCCAGAAAGGAAGGTCCTTGAAGGTTGTTCGATAGAGAGTGGAAAAGTTGAAAATCTGTGCATGCAACATACAGTGTTTTTTGTCAGTCTAGCAGAATATGGGTGGGGGTTATTGTGGACTAACTTCGCTTCAGGCAGTCTTCCTGTCGTTGTTCTTAGTTGTTGACATAAATGTCGGCAGTGATAGTTACACCTCTGGGAAGAAATTTATAGTACACCACACTGTTGCCATTCCACCATGCATAACATTATCTTTTGTACATGCATGCAAGTTTTTGTCCAGGGAGTTGCGGCTTTGTTTGGGCTCAACTACTCCTCTCTTTAACTTACATTAGCATGAAGACACAATTTCTCGTTACCAGTAACGAAACAGGATAGCAATGGTTGGTGTTGTTCATGAATCAATCAAAGACGAGCAAGCAGATATCCACATCTGACCACCCACCGACCCTTTTATAGCATGTTCTACCCATACACTCTCTTTCTGTATGTTCCACATTGCATGCAAATGTCGCACGATTGTGGAAGGATCACAGTTAATCACATTTGCCAATTCTCGATAACACTGATGTGGACCATTGCGGATTAATGCATTTAAAAGATCTTCATCAAATGCTGAAGGTTTTCATGAAAGCTCATAGTCATTAATGCCAAAATGATCCTCCATAAAACGGGAAATCTATTTTCTTGGCCTTCTCTGCCCCATACATGGCGCACACATTTCTCACTGCCTCCACTGCTGTCACCCCTCTACTGCCTCAAAAAGAAGAATATGCCGGAAATGAAGGCCGGTTTCTCCAAGAGTCCACTCACTATCCCCAATGACAAAATGTAAACTCAAATAGCAACATTGAACTACAAATAAAAAATGACAATCGATAAATATATACTTAGCAATCGGAACACCAACATGCAAAACGAAAGCGCTATGAACTTATGCACCTACTTAATAGTAGTAATATTGTGTTTTGTATCGTATCTCAGTGGCCTTTTCCTACTCCAGAAAATCTAAGGGTTTATAGTCTCTCCCTCCTGTTTCTATATAATTTAATTGTATTAGCTGAAAAATAACATTTAAATTTTATTGAAATAAAAAGTACTATTATCTTTTCTGTGTTAGGTTAATTCTTAGAATGAAAATAAAGTCTTTCCTTTACAGAGATGCTTTTTTTACAGGGTGCACAACAAGTGAAAGTTGGAGAGAAGTATGAAGAGTGGTATATACTCATGAATGGATAATTATTACTCTTGTCAAATAAGCTGAAAATAACAGGATTTCTGTTGTTAGTCTGATTTCCATAGATCAATGCTTTTAACTGAGAAAAACTTTAGAATTATTATGTTCCTATGCAAGTTCAGGCCAAAGATTATCTGTGCTATTCCTTCTTAATCAACTGAAACAAATAATTTGAAGTATATATACTGGATTGTTGCACTGCTGAAAGAGAAAATATTTACATTAAATCACTTCTAAAATTGTGCATCTTTCACACAGTTTGAATAATTTCAAATGTACTGCAAATGGCAGCGGCTGGAACTTATCAACGATGTTTTCTTCTGTAGCTGCACATGGAGCTAAATTTGGAAAACGACTAGATTATTTCACATCGAATGGTACTGAGATACATTAAATAACTACAACACATATTTTTCAATGTATACATTAAATATTTGTAACATTTACACTCATTTTATTCTATAGCAGTCTTTTCCAATTACACATTTAACTGATCACAGAGGCAGCTGCTGTCACAGCATGTTACATATGTGTATTAGATTTCTGTACAGAGACAGAAAAATCGCTCAAAAAGATTTCAAACGATTTTCGAACGAAACATCGACCTCAGCGGATAACTCTGTTATTAACAAATTGGATATGGATAAAACCAAAACAGATTGGATGTTTCCAAACGATTCCTACAAATGTCCGTTCCCATACCCAACATTTGTGTCACTGATTTTTGTTCATCAACGTCGCTATATGCTTTTCGGCTAATAGCAGCCAAACACCTGTAAAAGTAATTTCACTTATCGCCATCTTGAAAGTCGCGTAAGTAGGATTTCCATCGTCGACATGTGGGAATACAAAGGGCATGTAAGTGTTGTGATGGGTGGATGCACGTATAAGAAATTCATGCATGCAGAAAGCCAGCTATATATATGTTCCACAGTTTGGCAACGTTTATCCATTTCTTTTAGAAACCTGTTATATCTCTTTAACATTGACCCACTCAGTTCCTGGTGAAAAATCAGCATTTTGTCTGCAGCTTTCTCTTTAGGCATCATTTTCTTCATGTTGGTTGTTTTAATTTTTCCTGCACAACTATCAGTCTTGTCATATGTTTCCTTCACAAATCGAACTGTTTCATCAATCTCTTGTCATTCAAAAAGAGCTTTAGACTTCTTATCTTGGTAATACACAGTCTACAGCTGACTCCAGGAATCTGTAAATGCTTTTGACCTTCGTTGATCTCTTCTAAGAAAAAACTCTAAAAACGAGCAAAATTGGTTGTATACTGTATCCACAAAATGGAACATTGAAATTTTTCATGTAAACGAACGATAATGAATTACTGAGAACTATATGAGATACTATTTTGAAAGATACTTGTTTTGCGTAATTAATCTTTAAAGACATGTATGCAGGGCGACGATGCAATTTCTGTTCTGAACTGTAACTGTGCTTAAACTTCAAAGCAGTGAAAAGAAACAGTGAAAATCAATAAGACTTGAAAGGAATATACAGTGTCATTAAAGTTTAAATTTCGTACACTAAACATCTGAGATACTCAAGTCAATTGGAATAATTCAATCGTATAGACAGTGGCATGAAGGGCAAGATCCCACAGTCGATACTTTTAGAATGGACAGAAGTTGCTGCGAGTTTCTCACATGTGACTGGAGTTAAAATAGAAACAGTACACGATCACTGTGGAGGATATTTGCAGGGCAAAATACATGAGCAGTCAGCCACCTCTAACTGGACACTAATGTTGTTCATATGTGTGATGTAACCACCAGTATTGACAAAAAAGAGATGTGATCTGCAAACCATGTGATGACAAACCATGTTACGAACTGTGCAGATAAAGTAATGAAAGCAACAATGCTGTGTGATGCTATGAATATCCTACAGAACTGGCTATCTGCACTGTAAGCTCTTTGGCTAAATTTCACTTGTCGCCATCTCCAAAGTCGCATAAGTAGCATTTCCAACTTCGACGTGTAGAAATGCTAACGTGCATGTAAATGTAGTTGTGGGAGGATATAAGTGTAAGAAATTCATGCATGAGGAAAATGGTTTTACATTGAAATATCTAGGAACCAGAGTCACTGCAATGAATGCATTGCATTCCGAAAAGCAATATTTCTGAATTTTTATGTTATCTACAATACACTGAAGGTGCTATTATACCTAAAAGTATACGAACAACCTGAACTGTGTTACGCTTAAATTGCATGCAACCCACATAACATAGCTGTCTTGCAGGTTCTCTAATCTCTTTGCAATAGAGTCATTAATGCTTGTAAACTCAGTTTCATTATAGTAAGTGACATTTCAAAATCCCTACCATACTCATTAGAATTTGAGTTAACTAACTCTATCACACAAGTCACTCCAGCAATCTTTAGGCAAAATTAAATAATTTTATTAACAAGAGATTTTGGGACAATATCTGGACTCCTGAAATTCTACGACAATTCGAAGTATTTTTGGCCTTTAAAAGGTTTTTCCACAGCTGTGAAACATCGTTCCTGATATGTGTGGTTTGGCATAAACTGGATGTTGTACTAACCAGTTAAAACTAACGTGATTAACAGCGGCAAGCACTCTATGGGACCCTCAAAATTAACATTGTATCACCAGTAATTTCTCTGTATTCATGATTGAGCAGTTATCTGGGCAAATGTTTGAACTTTAAACGACATAACAAACTTTTTTGTTTTGTATCTGTATTTCAACCTTTAGGCATCGTAAACCGATCGCAGAACTGAAAAGCAGCTCCACTCGAATTAGTAGTGGAAAGGCGTCAGGACCAGATAAGATACCTATAAGATTCGATAAAGATTATGTGAAAGAACTTGCTCCCCTTCTGGCAGTAATTTATCGTAGATCACTTGAGCAACGAAAGGTACCTAACGACTGGAAAAATGCGCAGGTCATTCCTGTTTTTAAGAAAGGTCGTAAGATAAGTGGCTCTGAGCACTATGAGACTTAACATCTGAGGTCATCAGTCCCCTAGAACTTAGAACTACTTAAACCTAACCAACCTAAGGACATCACACACATCCATGCCCGAGGTAGGATTCGAACCTGCAACAGTAGCGGTCATGTGGTTCAAAACTGAAGCGCCTAGAACCACTCAGCCACACCGGCCAGCGCCGTAAGACAGATCCACAAATTAGGGTCCTATATCATTGATGTCAATCTGTTGTAGAATTATGGAACGTGTTTTATGCTCAAGAATGATGACGTTTTTGGAAAATGAACATCTCCTCTGTAAAATCAATATGGATTTCGCAAAAAGAGGTCCTACGAAACTCAGCTCGCTCTGTTCCTCCATGAAATCCACAGCACAGTGGACAACAGCGCTCAGGTTGAAGCCTTGATTTCAGTAAGGTATTTGACAGCGTCCTGCATTCCCGTTTAATGAAAAAAAAAAAACACGAGCTTACGGAGTATCAGAGCAGACTTGCGATTGGATTCAAGACTTTCTTGCAGATAGAACTCAACACGGCGCTCTTAATGGAACAAAATCGACAGATGTAAAGGTAATATCCAGAGTACCACAGGGAAGTGTGATAGGACCGTTTCTGCTAACAATATATCTAAATCGTCTAGTAGCAAGCGTCGGATGCTCTTTAAGATTATTCGCAGATGATGTAGTTGTCTATACCAAAGTAGCAACGCCAGAAGATAGTAAGAAATTGCAGAAAGACCTGCAGAAAATTGATGAATGGTGCAGGATCTGGCAGTTGGCCCTGAATATATTGCGCATACACAGGAATAGAAATCCACTACTATACAGCTACACTATTGATGACAAACAGCTGGCGACACCGTCTGCTGTAAAATATCTGGGTGTAACAATCCAGAGCGACATTAAGCGAAATGATCACATAAAACAGATAGTGGGAAAAGCAGACACCAGACTCAGATTTGTCAGAAGAATCTTAGGAAACGTAACTCATCCACGAAAGAAGTGGCTTATAAGGCGCTTGTTCCCACAATTCTTGAGTATTGTTCATCTACATGGGATCCCTATTAGGTAGGATTAATAGAGGAGATAGAGAAGATGCAACGAAGAGCGGCGCGTTTCGTCATGGGATCGTTTAGCTGGCGAGAGAGAGAGAGAGTTATGGAGATGCTAAACAAACTCCACTGGCAGACATTACAAGAGAGGCGTTGAGCATTATGGAGGGATTTACTATTGAAATGTTGGGGCAGCACTTTTCAGAAGGAGTCGGACAATGTATTAATTCCCCCCACCCACATACATCCCGCGTATTGACTACGAGGGAAAAATTAGAGAAATTAGAGCCAATAGAGAGACTTACCGACAATTATTCTTCCCACGCACTATTCGCGAGTGGAACAAGGTTGGTGAGACCAGATAATGGTACCGAAAGTACCCTCTGCCACACACAATTTTGTGGCTTGCAGAGTAGTATGTAGATCTAGATAAACGGCTGAACAAGGGGAAACAACAGCTGAAATTTTTTCCTGAGAGCATGCAGCTCCAGTGTATTGCTAAATGATGATGGCATCCACTTGGGTAAAATAACACGGAGGTAAAATAGTCGCCCATTTGAACCTCCAGGTGGAGACTACTCAGGAGAATGTCATTATAAGGAGAAACAAAACTGGAGTTCTATGTATTGGAGCATGCAATGTTAGATCCCTTAATCAGGCAGGTAGGTTAGAAAATTTAAAAAGGGAAGTTGATAGGTTGAAGTCAGATATAGTGGGAATCAGTGGTGGCAGGAGCAACAGGACCTCTTGTCAGTTGGCTACAGGGCAATAAATACTAAATCAAACAGGGGTAATCCAAGGGTGGGTTTAATAATGAATAAGATAATAGGAATGAGGGTAAGCTACTATGAACAGCATAGTGAATACATTGCCATAGCCAACATAGGCATGAAGAACACACCCACTACAGTAGTATAAGTTTGCATACCAACTAGCTCCACAGATGATGAAGACATTGAGGAACTGTATAATGAGTTACAAGAAATTATTCAGATAGTTAAAGGAGATGAAAATTTAATTGTGATAGGGGATTGAAACTCGACGGTACGAAAAGGAAGAAAAGGAAAAATACTAGGAGACTATGGACTCAGAGAACGAAATGAAAGAGGAAGCAGACTGTTAGATTTTGCACAGATCATAATTTAATCATCGCTAATACATGTTTTAAGAATCATAAAAGAAGACTGTATACATGGAAGAGACCTGGAGACACTGGAAGGTTTCAGATTGGTTATATAATGGAAAGACAGAGAATTAGGAACGAGATTTTAAATTGTAAGACATTTCCGATGCAGATGTCGATTCTGACCACAATTTGTTGCTTATGAACTGTAAATTAAAACTTAAGAAATAGGAAAACGGCATGAAATTAAGGAGACAGTTCCTGGATAAACTGAAAGAAATAGGAGTTGTTGAGAGTTTCAGAGGCGTCATTAGACAAAGTTTGACTACAACAGTATAAATGAATACAGTAGAAGACGAATGGGTAGCTTTAAGAGATGAAATAGTGAAGGTAGCAGAGGGTCAAATATGTAAAAAGAGAAGGCCTAGTGGAAGAGAGATTAAATTTGATTGATGAAAGAAGAAAATATAAAAATGCACCAAATGAAGCAGGTGAAAGGGGATACAAACGTTTAAAGAAATTAGACTGACAGGAAGTGCAAAATGGCTAAGCAGGAACAAATGTAAGGATTTAGAAGCATACAGGAAAATTAACGACTGTATGAGTATCAAGAGCTCAGATGGGAAACTAAAGCTTGTGTCATGTAGGAAGGCGACCCAATTTTCAGCCGTTCTGCGCATCCCCTTCCACTAGCCACTGGCAGCCAATAATATTGATTCTCTTTCCGAGTGACTATCAGAGAATAACAGCTAGAGAGCGAGAATCTCGCTCATACATGCTGCACTGTTGCCGTACTTCACGACAACCTCATTATTCATTTAACTGTCAACTGTTTTTCGTTTCCTTTTTTTTCCTTGCAGCAGTATAGCTGTTATTTAGTTTCTGTAAATGTATAAGTGTGATTAAAAAAAATTCAGGCGACAGCAGTAAATGTGAAGTGCTTAACAAGCAGGCGAGGCGGATTATTTACCGCATTTATAACTTTTTCAAAGGTGAATTTGAAAGCAGGTCTCCTACTTTGGACATTTGAAAACACAAGATCGGGCTCCAGAATCATGTGGTGTTGGCAAGATAATTGTAAAGAGAATTGTAACCGAAAGTGTCAGAGCTGTAAGAACTGTAGTGACAGTAGGTTTCGTGTATCCTGGAAAGCATCGAAATTGCAAGGAACCTGTGACACAAATGGATGGTTTTAACTACAATGTTTTAAAGTCATCCATGCGAATGATGACTGTCCGACATCACAAAAACGTGTTAGATTTATGCAGGCTTCAATGGTAAGCACTTCGTTAGTGTAAAGAATTTTGAAAGACGTTGGTTCAAGACATGTTAAGAAGAAGTTTTTAGTTCAGAGAAGTGACATAGGTGCAGCACAAACTATATCCCATATAAAGATTCACGCGACATTATGAATTTTACTTAGTCTCACATCTTAAATGGAAGCCATCCAAAATGATTTATCGTGAATCTTCATATGGGATATAGTTTGTGCAGCACCTATGTCACTTCTCTGAACTAAAAACTTCTTCTTAACATTTCTTAAACCAACGTCTTTCAAAACACTTTACATTGACGAAGGGCTTACCATAGAAGCCTGCATAACTCTAACACGTTTTTGTGACGTCGGACAGTCATCATTCACATGGAGCATTTTAAAACATTGTGGTTAAAACCATGTATCTGTGTCACAGGTTCCTTGCAATTTCGATGCTTTCCAGGATACACAAAACCTACTGTCTCTACAGTTCTTACAGCTCTGACACTTTCGGTTACAATTCTCTTTACAATTATCTTGCCGAAACCACATGGTTCTGGAGTCCGATCTTGTGTTTTCAAATGTCAACAGTAGGAGACCTGCTTTCAAATTCACGTTTGAAAAAGTTATAAATGCGGTAGATAATCCGCCTCTCCTGCTTGTTAAGCACTTCACATTTATTGCTGTCACCTGACTTTTTTTAAAAAATCACACTTAAATATTTACAGAAACTTAATCACTTCGTGACAACTGATACCATCATCCATTTTACAGTGGATCTTCTTGGAATGATTCTAATTGACCCAGGCTCCATGCGATTTAAGTAACTAGGGAATGGAGTACAGAGCACAAAGTTGACCTAGACCATGAACAGATACGTTACTGTAACACCTCGAGTAGATGGACAGACTTTCCTCCATAACTTCCACATGCTGCAGTGTTGCAGGTCACGCATATGACCGGACTTTCTTGTCTTCTAGATAAATCAATTTGAATGGCTTCCATTTAAGATGTGAGGCTGAGTAAGTAAAATTCATTGATTGAACCCAAGCTACGAATGCTCTCTAATGGCACGTTCCAAGTAATTTACATTAGAAAAAATAAGTGTAACGAAAAGATGTCTACAGGAGCAATGTGATGGTGGTTAAGAGTTTTTCTCATTGCCTTTGTTCGATCTGCAAATATATATATATATATATATATATATATATATATATATATATATATATATATATAGTCAAGGCTCACCTGCCATTTGACCATCTTCTTCTGTGCTGATGCACAAACAGTGACCAAACTCTTACGGGAATCGGCAGTAAAGCCGCGAGTATTGAGTATGATGGGCAGGGGCACTATGAATATAGTACGGGACAATGAGTTGCGAATGTGGATCTCACAGGAGGTGGGCCAGAGATAAGTCCCTGCAGTCGCACTATCCTCTGTGTCCTCAGTGGCTCAGATGGATGGCAGCTGGTACGGTAGCTCAGCATGTAACAAAAAACTGAGTGAATAGATCAACAGAGACCTAAAAGGGTGTCATCAGACGTCCGCATCAAACAAATTCAACGAACAATATTGAACAAAATGAAAAAAAAGCTGGATAGAGCGTCTGCCATGTAAGCAGGAGATCCTGGGTTCGAGTCCCAGTCGGGGCACACATTTTCAGCTGTCCTCGTTGAATTATATCAATCCCTGTATGCATCTAAGGGTCTTCATTTCATTGTTATTCCATCTCATGGCTTCTATTCAATAAATTGTAGGAGTGAGCAGAAGTGTCTATTTGGGAAATACTGGGTTACTTCACAAGAAAGTTTCAGAAAAGTCTCCAAGGGACCGTTAATGACAGCAATTTGTGTGTTATTTTCATTTAGGGTATCATCATTCGAGATATACATTACAGTGGCAATGAACATACTGGGGTAAATCTGGAGCTGAGAAATGTATTTAATGACAGAACTGCGATCCTTTTTCATATCTTTCTTTTTGTATCTGCATCAGAAGATATATATTTTCCTTGTCAATACAAATTTTGATTACTGTATGATATACTTGGATCATTTCCAACTGTCACTGAAATAAAGAGTTTTCTTTCATACACCCAACTTTAGACGTAACATAGATACGGTAAGTGTATAATTCAACCGCATTTTCCGATACAGTTCAAGCGTGGTGACGGAACACGTTCTTCAGAGATTCTAAAGCCTTTTTCTGCACAAGCAATTGCCACATGAGAGACTTTGCCATCATTGTGGTGAAATTTTATGAAAGTTCTGTCACTTGGTTAATGGTGCTGGCCTTCAACATCTATGAATTTTCTCCATCTCTATCTATACATGGTCTATGGGTCTATGGGACTAAGGTCAGCACATTTGGGAGGCATTTTAAACCAGTGTTTTACACAATTCACTGTGTGGACAGAACAGTCTTGTTAGAAGATTATTTGCTTCTCGAAAATCTCTCATGCACAGATGGAAGCAATACGTTCTCCAGTATTTCGCAGTTGTAATGACAAGAAAATGGGTCCAGTTAATTTAGGAAAACATCAACTGTAACGTTCAAAGTACTCGTATTATTGTAAATATTTGTGAATGTGGCTTCCAATGCTCGCTTGAGAAGGCTAGGACAAACAGTCACCCTTCGTTTCCCTATTACAAATAAACCTCAGATTGAGGATGAACTCAGCCTTCGGCCGTTAAACGTTTTGTATTTGGGCAGTACCATACCATTACTTGGTTTCAACTAATGATTCCTACTGCTACAGGAACACAACATGTGATACTTTTTAGGCAAGCTATAATGCAGTGCAATAAGAGGAATAGATGATCGACCTGGCCCAGACTGTGCAGAGTTTGTTTTTAAACCTTTTCCTACCTGGACGATACGGTTTTCTTATTTGGTCAATTTTTGGATGCTGCTGAAAATGTTTTCAGATTAAACTAAATTCCTTCAGCGACGACAACGTTAACAGAAGTTTTCTTAACGGTACTAAATACCGGTTTGCGAAGCGATTACTGACCGCATTTGCTGGTTAGAAGGGAAAAAAGCTTACTGACCAGGAAACTAATCTCCCAGAAAGAAATGAGAGACTTTCATTAAAGTGATTACAAAATCAAGTGAAACGAACACTGAAGTTGGCAGCACGAGGACACTGTTGGTGTCAGTATGAAGTTACAGTAACTGGGACCTGAAATGATGTGTAGCTAACGATTTCCTTTGCGTGGCCATTCTCCGCAGCAAGCACAGAAATATTTGTTCGTAAATAGAAAACGCCTTCTCTTGCTACACTGTATTTTATTCTCCCACGCGCTTTTCGCCTTTTTTCACTAACGGCATCTCACTGACATAGTTCTTCGCGTGTTTAGTCGGCATCGGCGTTTCTTTTCATTTGGTCACACGGAAGTCGCACTACCGCTCTATTTACGAAACTTGAGCATGTTTTTGTGTTTCGAACATTTTTCTTCCCACTTTCAATTTCGTCTGTCCTTGTTGTGATACACTATCATTCTTCTGTCCCTAATATAGATGTCGGTACCGGTTTGAATTACCGCGATCGATGGTTTAACATTTGCGTGTGATTGTAGGCTGAATAAGAGAATTATACTTGTCTCAGCTCGATGTAATAATTTATTAACGAAACCCTGCGGTAGGAACAGACAATAATACACTGCAACCTTCCCATCATCCATATATTCTTTTCTTTGAAGTGCATCCTTCATTGGACCATGAAAGGTGGCTACACTGACTCACAGTGCCAGAGATTGCGCCAAAGATTATTATTCCGCCGCCTCCACTGGGTAGTAGTAGTTCAGAGGATGTCGAGGGCCGTTGTTGTTCTGTTGGGCAAGAGAGTAGACACTGTTCGGTTGGTGTAATGTATAGATGGAAGAAGTTGCAAATTGTCAGAATATATTTGGGAATGGAGATGGGCTTTTGATTTATGATGCTGGTGTAATGGAATATTTTTGTCAATGTGTAATGGGGTAAAAAGGTATTCCAGTTTTCTTTAATGACAATCCCTCTTGCTCACAGGTACAGTCAACAAATCATCTGGCTCATGTTCATTTATTAGACTTGTAATTCTGGTTTCTATGTGCAATTATAGTATTTCTGGTTTTTCAATTAGTTCATTGTAAATGGTGTTTAAAATATTTTGTTGTAATGAGAAAGAACCGAGCCAGATACATGTACGTTGAGTCACACTACCACACACAGAACAGCTACACTTGTACTTTGTTGTTTCGTAGCTTTTATAGTTGCAGGGGACTTAATTAATCAATTGTGTTAATAGAAATTCCTTGAAATTCTTTATTTTTATTTTATGCAGTCAGATTGCGTGCTAATACTAGTCAGGGCCAACCGGTACGAGACTTCGTTACAGCTACTAAAATTATTGCATTTTTTTTTGTTAATAATAGTCCTTTCTTTTTAATGAAGACCCCATGCAGGTGTCAACCACTGATTCGGGTCGTACCTTGGAATTCTTTTGATAGTAAACATAGTAGATAGTAGTACTGTTGTAGTAATTTACAGTTTAGTAATTGTAGTCTATATTGCATGTGTAGATTTTGTAATTGAACATTTGTAGTTATTCTGTCATTCTTCTGATGGTATTTTTGTAGAATTTAATTTTTGATGTGTTGTTTAGGGGTTTGACAATTTTGTGCAATTGCGAAGATTTTTAATTGGTCGTGTCTGTCGGGAAGCATTTCGTGTGGATGGTATTGTTGGTGATGAAGTGTTATATTGTGTGTAATTTTCGTATAGTGACGAGTGTTGTATGTTTTGTAAATGATTACGCTATCGGTGAAAAAGGCAAGAATGATGGATAGTCAGAATAACGAAATTGTTAACATGGTGAACTCGCCAACACAGGAGAATAGTATGGTGAATAATGAAGTAGAAAACAATTAAATAAGCCAGGAAAATAGTCAGGAACCAGTTCAAAATTTTGCACAATCGAAAAAGTTTCAGAATACGAGATTAACGATAGAAGATTCTGGAATAGTATCGAACACAGATAGCTTTAGCACTATGACGAAGGAAGTTAGTTTTACGGGAAATGTTAGGGATGAAAAGAATTTCGAACCTGTTAATATGGAGCAGTTGATGAGTGCAATATTAAATTTGAGATCACAAATTGGAACAATTAAAACTGATATGGGAACAATGGAAACACACTTAGACTCGCGAATAGGGATATATTTTAAAAACATGGAAGATGAATTAAAGAAAGAAATTAAAGAAGTACAACCGGATTTGAATGCACACAATAATAGGTTAACTTCAATAGAAATTAGACAAAAGGAAGAGGATAGAGAACAGGAAGAAAGAGACCTCGTGATAGTACAAAGATTTTCAGAGTTAAATTTACAACGTGCACATGATAAGGAAGATATATTTGAAAGAATCAAGGAATCCATACCAAATGACAGAATAAATAACCTAACACAACAATATGAACAGTTAACTACTAAATGTGTCAATACTGAAACATGAGTCGCGACACTTACAGAAGACATAAATAAACAGAAAGAACAAATAGGTGTCTTATCGGAAAAAGTTGAGGAGATTTTAGATAAATTGACAAGTCTTAGTTTAAATGGGGACAGAGATTCAGCTGATACAGCTCCATTCCCATTTGCAGAAACAGAAGAGTACCAGAATATAAATAAACATGTTGAAAATCAGGGAAAATTTAATGAACGTGTTAATAGGGAATTTGAGGCTTTACAAAAGAAAGTTAAACAAATTGAAAGCAAAATTGTAGGAAAAGACAGTAGAAGAAATTTTGAATTGAAGAAAATAATTTATTTCATTTACGAGATGCAACAAGAGAGCGTCAGGCGCGCGAATTTGACAATAATCGACATTCGGACTGGGACAGACGCGGTAGGTCTTTGTTGCCAGGAGGCATAAACTTTGTCTATAACCACTTTTTAACTGTTCGGAAATTTGAGATCTTTCGCAATTCTAATCCTGACATTCATCCATGTTCATGGTTAGATCAATTTATGTACGCATTTCCGCCAAATTGGCCACTAAGTCACAAACTGGAATTTATGTGTGGATATTTAGAAAACGAACCGGCGACGCGGATGCACGCACTTATTAGAGATTGTAATAATTTAAAATGATTTTTATCATGCATTTCTATCGGCATATTGGTCCGAAAACACGTAAGACATGGTCAAACATAGTCTTATTATGCAGCGTAATTTTAAACAGCTTGAGTTCCGCATGCCGGCAGAATACATGATTCGAAAGAATCAATTTCTTTCCAACTCTTATAGCCCAACTGAATTAATTCATATTTGTTTAACTAATTTGCCACAATCAATAAGACATATTGCTTTAGCTGGAAGATGTAAAGACGACATTGAAACTTTTATGACCTTGCTACAAGAACTTGAGTATGACAACGATGACGCCACTTCTTGTAATTTTTTCAGTAACGGTAATCACAATAGATTTTCAGAGAAATGGGATAATGATCGGAACGGACGTTATAGCGGTAATTTTGAAAATGACAGACGAAACGGACAGTACAATAGATACCAGCCTTATGACAATAACAGACGTTCTAACAGAAATTCCACAGACAATTATAATAACAGAAATTCTTACTGGAATGATCAATCATACAGAAACTGTAATCGGCATCATCAAGACAGAAATTGTCCATACAATAATAGAAATTCTTACTACAGAAATAACCAGGGTAGTAGACCTAACAATAATTTCAGAAGTGACAGTCGAAATTACACAAGAAGTAGTCATGCAGATAGCCATGAAAATAGAAATTTTAATAACAGACAAAACCAAGAATTTAGATCTAACAGACAGGAGGGACCTAATGGGCATCCTCCACGTGACAGAAATTCAGAGAGACAAGTGCAAATCGTAGAAACTGATCCACGAAGTAAGGTGAATAATCAAAGACGTGACGCAAAGAATCGACAATGACTTGTAGCTTCGGCTTCTGGCAGCAATATAGACGGTTCAGAAAGTAATGACACTACGACTTTACACTACGTACGCTTGGAAGACGTGAGAGATATTTTGCTAGACGAAAAAGAAAATAATGTAGACGCATTTTTACATCCTGTTATTGAAGTATGTGTGAGTAAGAATAAGTACACTGCGGTTTTAGATTCTGGGAGCCCATTGAATGTTATTAGTGAATCAGTTTTTTGTATATGTGTAAGAACTATTGTTTGACCTGTGCTACCTGTTTCTAAAGCAACAATTCGTGGAGCTATTTCTGGAAAAAGTGTGGAAGTCAAACAACAGACCAACTTAAATTTCATTTGTCACGCATATGAATTTTCTGCAAATTTTGTTATTGTTCATTACTCAGTACACAAATTATATTAGGTATGGAGTTTCTTAACACATATAAAGTAATTTTTAACTTTAAGGAAGGAAGTGTGAACTTGACTGTTGCCGGAATGCCAAGATGTTTGAAATTTTTCTAGTGGGTAACGAAATCTGAATCAGACACAAATTGTTTTCGCTGAGTATTAAGACAACAATGTGTTCATTCATGACAATGACAATAGATACAGAGACGCGATGGATAATATGATTAATAGTGAAGAATTAGTTAATCAAAAGGTTAACAATGCTGAAGTGACAGATGACGTGGCAATAGAAGAATTACACCAAATTTTGACTTCACATGCTACAGTATTTAGTCATCACACAGGAACTATACAAGGCTTACAATATTTATTTAAAGTAAAAGAACACACACCATTTCAGGGAAAAACGTACGCTATTCCTTTGGCTTATAGAGACAAGGTTAAGAATAAACTTCAGTACATGTTACATCAAGGCATTACTGAGCCAGCACTCAGTCCTTATACCAGCCCATTACATGTCGTTCTTAAAGAGGTTGGGTCAATTCGTTTGGTTCTGGATTCCAGACAGATAAATAAAACTGAGCGTCCATGAACTTCTTTAACATTTCCATGGAATTAAAGTTTTATCCACAATTGATCTCCTCGCAAGTTTTTGGCAAACTGAACTCCACCGTTATTGTAGAAAATACACTGCTTTTTTAGCCTTTGGTAACTGTTATCAATTTCGGAAATTACTGTTTGGACTTACTGTATCATCAGCAGCATTCATTCGTGGTTTAAATGAAATTTTAGCTGTTTATCTTTGTAACAATATTACTTCATATGTTGACGATATTCTTATGCTAAACGTTCTTGGAGTGAGCATAACAGAATTTTGGATTCATTATTACGTATTTTTGCAAGAGTTGGCATTACAGTGAACTTGGAAAAATTTGAATTTGGTCGTTCTCAGTTGAAATTTCTTGGTCATATTATTTCTACAGAAGGTATTCTTCCTGATCCAGAAAAAGTCGACGCTATTCGTAATTATGCTGTCCCTACTACTAAATGTGATGTTCATAGTTTCCTTGGTGTCTGTAATTTTCATAGACGTTTTGTCAGATTGCACAATTTGGCCACACCTCTTTTATGTGAACTTTCTGGAAAGAATTCTAATTGGTGTTTGGATGAGGAAGCTCAATTAGAATTTGAACAACTTTGTGATGCCTTAGATACTGCTCCACTTCTTTCGCACCTGGATTTATCTAAAGATTTTTGTTTGGAGACGGGCTCATCATACAAAGGCCTAGGTGCAAACTTATTTCAAGAGACAGAAGAAAACGGCGTTGTAGTACAGAAAACTATTGCATCTGGAAGTCGTATTCTCTCTAAATGAGAAAAGAACTATTCGATCACGGAACTTGAAGCTTTGGCTGTTGTTTGGGCTTTCACAAAATTTCGCATCTTTTCGTATGGCAGACATATTAAAGTTTACACGGATCATCGAGCTCTGGAATTTCTTCTGTCAACAAAATTAACACATGGAAGATTATCACGATGGGCACTGTATCTACAGGAATTTTATTTTAGTATTGTTTACATCCAGGATTCTTCTAATATTATTGCTGATGCTTTATCACGTGCACCAAGGTCTGAAACAAAGTGCTGATGAAGACTGCAAAGAAAACAAATATTGTTTGATGTATATTCAAGGTGTTGCGTTTGAAAATTTCATTTCGTCTTCACTCCAGGACATCGCTAAGGAGCAAAACAAGGATCCAGTCTGGAAGGACATTAAAGAGAAGTGGAGGAGAAAGGAAAGCGTAGCGATTAGATAGTATTATTAAGTTCATAATGATATTCTTTTTAAACGAAAATCGGTTGACAACTCTGCTCGGTTAGTTTGCATTCCTGATGAGTGGGTTAATAAATTGATTTGGTATACACATTTCAGCTATGCACACTTTGGTCCGAGAAAATGCTTTCATAAATTACGAGAAAATTGCTACTTCAGTAACATGGAAAAACGAATTCGATTTGTTCTTGCTAAATATAAATTAAGTGAAAAGGCTAAGCAGCCAACTAATTCTCACAGAGCACCGTTGTTTCCTTTCATTCCAGCGAGATTAAAGGTGATGGCTCCAGTAGATTTGTTCGGTCCAGTGGTTCGTTCTACTAATGGTTTTGCGTACATTATGGTAGTAGTGGAATTGACATCAAAATATGTGTGTTTTACACCTTTATGAAAAGCAACAGCTTGTTCAGTATCTAATGCTTTCATCAAACATTTTCTTAAAGAAGTGGGTATGTTGATAAAGTTATATCAGATAATGGATCACAGTTTCACTCTAAAATTTGGCTTCAAACTCTATGGCGTTGTAAGATTAAACCAATTTTCATTTGACTTTTTCAGCCTCAATCTAACGCGGCAGAGAGATGGATGAAGAAAATTAATAAATTGTGTCGTCTTTATTGTCATCATAATCACAGAACGTGGGATCGGTATCTTCATATTTTTCAAAACATTCTGAACGAACTACCTAATGATTCAACTTCTTTACCGCCTATATTGATATTAAAAAATGAAACACCGACAAATGTTATTTCTGAAATCGTTCCTTTCCCACCCACATGGAAACTGTGGCATTCTGAAGTTGTTAACCTGGCTCTACAAAACATTGCATCTGTGACTGCTAGAAGAGAGAAATCATCTAAACGTCCTGGTCGTTTAAAAACTTTGTCAATTGGTCAAAAGGTTTTAATTAAGTCTCATCGTTTGTCCCACAAAGGAAAATGCTTGTGTCGAAAATTTTTTTCTGCTTTATAATGGTCCATATAGAGTTCGTAAAATTATTCATGATAACGCTGTTGAAATAGAAACTCTTAAATCACGGCGCTCTAAGGGAATACATCACATATCGAGAGTTAAAATTTTTGTGGAATTACATACTTTCGAGACATTAATAGCGGCAGCACATACACAAAGCGACAGTCAGTCCGTGCGCCGCACAAGGGAGCCATTGACTGCAAACAACTACTTCCTACATCACGCTTACCTACAGCTGATCGAGCGCACAGTGCAAATGCATTGACAGCCGTAGACAAATACACAGTCTAATTTCTCCAGTTAAATTCAGTATAAAGCAATAGTGACTTGATAACTTACGTTATTAACGTTCAGTTTTTCCAGGATACAGTTGTATAAAATCTTTAAGAACTACAGGTAAATTCTCTGCTTGTCCGACATTAAGAAGACTTGCTATCGAGAAAATTTCAGGAAGAATGTAATTTCGAGGAAGAAAGTAATAAACTAAAAAGGTAAACTATCAATTGAGTTTATTTTTCAGTTAACATATTTCTTCTTAGGTATGTACTTTATATGTAATTTGCTACTCGCGATTACGTGATTTATACTATGTGTTAAATTTTATGCTCCATGAATTTACTTGTGAAGCGACATTCTTGCATACATTTGCTGATTTTGACAATGTTTTATTACTGAACAGGATTGTTACTTGTGTATATTATGCATCGCTTGGCTGCTATGCTTTTTCACTGCTGTGCAAAAAGTATAGAAACAAAAAAGTTTTGTGTAGAGAAACATACAGAAGCAGGTGCCTGTGAGCTTAAATTAAATAAAGGCACATTTATAATTGTAACTGTATATAGATCCCCATCAGGAAATTTTCATCTATTTCTGAAAAATTAGGACTCCTTGTTGTGCTATCTGTCAGACAGGGGGAAGCAAATTATTATTTGTGGGGACTTCAATGTAGATTCTTTGAAAGAGGGTAATAGGAAAAATGTCCTTGAAGTATTACTCGGTTCTTTCAATTTGACACCCGTTATTGACTTTCCTACTCGGGTGGTAAAGGATAGCAGCTCACTGATAGATAACTTCTTTATAGACCAAGATAAGTTTAACCAGATAAATGCTCAGCCTGTTGAGAATGGTCTTTCTGATCATGGTGCACAGCTAGTTACAATATATGACATAGCTCCATTCAGCAATACTAAACAGTCCTCCAAAGTAGTACGTTCAGTCAACGATTTAACAATTGCAAATTTCAGGGAAAGCCTACAGCAGTTAGACTGGCATGAGGTGTACCGTGATCCTTATGCCAATTTAAAATATAATTTATTTCATGACATTTTTGTAAATGCATTTGAAAACTGCTTCCCCAAGAAAATAGTTAAATATACTCGTAAGAAACCTTGTAACAAACCATGGCTTACTAAGGGTATAAAAATATCTTGTAACCGGAAAAGGGAAATGTATCTGACAGCAAGAAAGAGTAGTGACCCAGAAACTATCAAACATTATAAAAACTGCTGTGTTATATTAAGAAAAGTTATTAAAAAATCCAGAAGTATGTGTATCATGTCTGAAATCAGCAACTCTGATAATAAAATTAAAACAATTTGGAATATTATTAAAAGAGAAACAGGTCAACCAAGAGCACAGGAAGACAGTATTACCATCAAATTGAATGAAAACTTTACGAACAAAAAGTCAGAAGTTGAAAATATTTTCAACAATCATTTTCTAAATGTTGTGGATACAGTAGGATCCAGGTGTTCATTAGAAGATGCTAGGCTGTTAATGGAAGAGGCCATACCTACGCAATTTGATACAATTGAAATCTCACCCACTTCTCCCTCTGAAATTAGGAAAATAATAAACTTGCTTAAAAGCAAAAACTCACATGGAATTGATGGCATTTCCAGCAAAATACTAAAAGCTTGTTCTCAACAGATAAGTAAGATTCTCAACCACCTGCGTAATAGCTCTTTGGAACAGGGCATTTTCCCTGATAGACTGAAATATGATATTGTTATACCTTTGCATAAAAAGGGGGATAGATCTGATGTCAACAATTACCATCCAATCTCCCTTCTAACAGCTTTATCCAAAATTTTTGAGAAAGTAATGTATTCAAGAGTAGCTTCACATATCTGTAAAAATCAAGTACTAACAAAATGTCAGTTTGGTTTCCAGAAAGGTTTTTCAACAGAAAATGCCATATATGCTTTCACCAATCAAATTTTGAATGAACTGAATAACCGAACACCACCCATTGGGATTTTTTGTGATCTCTCAAAGGCTTTTGATTGTGTAAATCATGAAATTCTGCTAGACAAGCTCAAGTATTGTGGCATAAGTGGGACAGTGCACAAATGGTTTACTTCGTACCCAACTGGAAGAGTGCATAAAGTTGAAATAAGTAGTTCTCATAATATGCAAAGATCAGCACATTCCTCAAACTGGGGAACTATCAAGAATGGGGTTCCACAAGGGTCAGTCTTGGGTCCTTTGTCGTTCTTAATATATATTAATGGCTTGCCATTCTATATTCATGATGAGGCAAAGTTAGTTCTCTTTGCTGATGATACAAGTATAGTAATCGCACCTGACAAACAAGAATTAACTGATGAATTTGTCAATACTGTCTTTCAGAAAATTACTAAGTGGTTCCTTGTAAATGGACTCTCACTGAATTTTGATAAGACACAGTACATTCAGTTCCGTACAGTGAATGGTATGATGCCATTAATAAATATAGACCTTAATCAGAAGCATATAGCTAAGGTAGAATATTCCAAATTTTTAGGTGTGTCCATTGATGAGTGATTAAATTGGAAGAAACACATTGATGATCTGCTGAAACGTTTGAGTTCAGCTACTTATGCAATAAGGGTCATTGCAAATTTTGGTGATAAACATCTTAGTAAATTAGCTTACTACGCCTATTTTCACTCATTGCTTTCATATGGCATCATATTTTGGGGTAATTCATCACCGAGGAATAAAGTATTTATTGCACAAAAGCGTGTAATCAGAATAATAGCTGGAGTCCACCCAAGATCATCCTGCAGACATCTATTTAAGGATCCAGAGATATTCACAGTAGCTTCTCAGTATATATACTCTCTTATGAAATTTGTTATTAACAACCAAACCCAATTCAAAAGTAATAGCAGTGTGCATAACTACAATACTAAGAGAAAGGATGATCTTCACTATTCAAGACTAAATCTAACTTTGGCACAGAAATGGGTGAATTATACTGGCACTTGAGTCTTTGGTCACTTACTCGTTATCAGGAGAAAGAAAACTGGCATTCTACGGATCGGAGCGTGGAATGTCAGATCCCTTAATCGGGCAGGTAGGTTAGAAAATTTAAAAAGGGAAATGGATAGGTTAAAGTTAGATATAGTGGGACTTAGTGAAGTTCGGTGGCAGGAGGAACAAGACTTTTGGTCAGGTGATTACAGGGTTCTAAATACAAAATCAAAAAGGGATAATGCAGGAGTAGGTTTAATAATGAATAAAAAAATAGGAGTGCGGGTTAGCTACTACAAACAGCATAGTGAACGCATTATTGTGGCCAAGATAGACACAAAGCCCATGCCTAATACAGTAGTACAAGTTTATATGCCAACTAGCTCTGCAGATGATGAAGAAATTGATGAAATGTATGACAAGATAAAAGAAATTATTCAGATAGTGAGGGGAGACGAAAATTTAATAGTCATGGGTGACTGGAATTCGTCAGTAGGAAAAGGGAGAGAGGGAAACGTAGCAGGTGAATATGGATTGGGGGGAAGAAATGAAAGAGGAAGCCGCCTTGTTGAATTTTGCACAGAGCATAACTTAATCACAGCTAACACTTCGTTCAAGAATCATGAAAGAAGGTTGTATACCTGGAAGAATCCTGGAGATACTAAAAGGTATCAGATAGATTATATAATGGTAAGACAGAGATTTAGGAACCAGGTTTTAAATTGTAAGACATTTCCAGGGGCAGATGTGGATTCTGACCACAATCTATTGGTTATGAACTGCAGATTGAAACTGAAGAAACTGCAATAAGGTGGGAATTTAAGGAGATGGGACCTGGATAAACTGAAAGAACCAGAGGTTGTACAGAGTTTCAGGGAGAGCATAAGGGAACAATTGACAGGAATGGGGGAAAGAAATACAGTAGAACAAGAATGGGTAGCTCTGAGGGATGAAGTAGTGAAGGCAGCAGAGGAACAAGTAGGTAAAAAGACGAGGGATAATAGAAATCCTTGGGTAACAGAAGAAATATTGAATTTAACTGATGAAAGGAGAAAATATAAAAATGCAGTAAATGAAGCAGGCAAAAAGGAATACAAACGTCTCAAAAATGAGATCGACAGGAAGTGCAAAATGGCTAAGCAGGGATGGCTAGAGGACAAATGTAAGGATGTAGAGGCTTGTCTCACTAGGGGTAAGATAGATACTGCCTACAGGAAAATTAAAGAGACCTTTGGAGAAAAGAGAACCACTTGTATGAATATCAAGAGCTCAGATGGCAACCCAGTTCTAAGCAAAGAAGGGAAGGCAGAAAGGTGGAAGGAGTATATAGAGGGTTTATACAAGGGCGATGTACTTAAGGACAATATTATGGAAATGGAAGAGGATGTAGATGAAGATGAAATGGGAGATAAGATACTGCGTGAAGAGTTTGACAGAGCACTGAAAGACCTGAGTCGAAACAAGGCCCCGGGAGTAGACAACATTCCATTAGAACTACTGATGGCCTTGGGAGAGCCAGTCATGACAAAACCCTACCATCTGGTGAGCAAGATGTATGAGACAGGCGAAATACCCACAGACTTCAAGAAGAATATAATAATTCCAATCCCAAAGAAAGCAGGTGTTGACAGATGTGAAAATTACCGAACTATCAGTTTAAAAAGTCACAGCTGCAAAAAACTAACGCGAATTCTTTACAGACGAATGGAAAAACTGGTAGAAGTGGACCTCGGGGAAGATCAGTTTGGATTCCGTAGAAATGTTGGAACATGTGAGGCAATACTAACCTTACGACTTATCTTAGAAGAAAGATTAAGAAAAGGCAAACCTACGTTTATAGCATTTGTAGACTTAGAGAAAGCTTTTGACAACGTTAACTGGAATACTCTCTTTCAAATTCTGAAGGTGGCAGGGGTAAAATACAAGGAGCGAAAGGCTATTTACAATTTGTACAGAAACCAGATGGCAGTTATAAGAGTCGAGGGGCATGAAAGGGAAGCAGTGGTTGGGAAAGGAGTGAGACAGGGTTGTAGCCTCTCCCCGATGTTATTCAATCTGTATATTGAGCAAGCAGTAAAGGAAACAAAAGAAAAATTCGGAGTAGGTATTAAAATTCATGGAGAAGAAGTAAAAACTTTGAGGTTCGCCGATGACATTGTAATTCTGTCAGAGACAGCAAAGGACTTGGAAGAGCAGTTGAACGGAATGGACAGTGTCTTGAAAGGAGGATATAAGACGAACATCAACAAAAGCAAAACGCGGATAATGGAATGTAGTCAAATTAAATCGGGTGATGCTGAGGGGATCAGATTAGGAAATGAGACACTTAAAGTAGTAAAGGAGTTTTGCTATTTAGAGAGTAAAATAACTGATGATGGTCGAAGTAGAGAGGATATAAAATGTAGACTGGCAATGGCAAGGAAATCGTTTCTGAAGAAGAGAAATTTGTTAACATCGAGTATAGATTTAAGTGTCAGGAAGTTGTTTCTGAAAGTATTTGTATGGAGTGTAGCCATGTATGGAAGTGAAACATGGACGATAACCAGTTTGGACAAGAAGAGAATAGAAGCTTTCGAAATGTGGTGCTACAGAAGAATGCTGAAGATAAGGTGGGTAGATCACGTAACTAATGAGGAGGTATTGAATAGGATTGGGGAGAAGAGAAGTTTGTGGCACAACTTGACTAGAAGAAGGGATCGGTTGGTAGGACATGTTTTGAGGCATCATGGGATCACAAATTTAGCATTGGAGGGCAGCGTGGAGGGTAAAAATCGTAGAGGGAGACCAAGAGATGAATACACTAAGCAGATTCAGAAGGATGTAGGTTGCGGTAGGTACTGGGAGATGAAGAAGCTTGCACAGGATAGAGTAGCATGGAGAGCTGCATCAAACCAGTCTCAGGACTGAACACCACAACAAACAACCAAATAGTATCAAAAGTCTGACAGATAACCAACAAGTATTTAAGAAGAAATTAAAAGAATTTCTGAATGACAACTCCTTCTACTCCATAGAGAATTTTTAGATATAAGTTAAGAAAAAAAGAAAAAAAAAACAAAAAAATATTAAAAAAATAAAAAAATAATAAAATAAAATAAAAACACAAAAAATAAAAAAGTTATTATATTAACTTAAGTGTATTGTTAAATTAACTTAATTATGTCATGTATTGGAAAATTTGACTCGTTCCACATCATTACGAAAAATCGTATTCATGATCCATGGAACTAGTATGAATGTAATCTAATCTAATCATATTTTCATTATGTGCCTGGTGTTCCTATTTATTTAAATTATATTTGTCACCTGATTAGTTGCGCTGATATGGCTATGTATGTAAGTTATACTTTGTGATTTATCTGCTTGCACCTTCATGTTTACTTATTAATATTACATATGAGCTTATGCGAGGATAATGGAATGTAGTCGAATTAAGTCGGGTGATGCTGAGGGTGTTAGATTAGGAAATGGGAGATGAAGAAGCTTGCGCAGGATAGAGTAGCATGGAGAGCTGCATCAAACCAGTCTCTGGACTGAAGACCACAACAACAACATGAGCTTATGCTGATATGATGCTAATGACTTATTTATTATGTAAGATATATACTTGCTGCTTTGCGTGTGGATAGCATATTTACACATTTCTGTTTTGTTGTCATAACTATTCTTTAATTTAGTGTAAAGAAATGCTTATATACTGTGTACAAACATAGAGTTTAGGTTACACTAAGGTGTTAATTATAGATTGTTCGCTTGGCACAGCCTCGTTGTAGGGATTGTGCTGCATCGACTTGTTGACATTCTGTTCTCTACTGGTATATTTACTCGCTATTGCATGTTTTGCTTATGCTCAGTGCTTTACATTTTAAGATAAGAAAATGAACTGCTATAATTCTACCAACTATATGAGTACAAGTAACTTCAGTGAAGCCACATGAACTGGAGGTTTTATGGAAGCTGTATAAATTCATTATTATAGAAGGGAAGCTGGCGACATGAAATACCAACACTAGGTTTAGACCATTGACATTTATTACACTGCATTCTTTGTGAGCAATTTAAGTAACAAGTGATACTTGATACAAAGAAATACTCCACATGTTTGCTTCTGTTTTGCCATGATTCTTGAAGTTGTATACACACTGTGAAATATTACGATTTATTCATTCAAATTCTTATGTGATCATTATCACTGTATCCACGCACCTACTTACTGAGAGTTTTTCAAACTGAAGGCTGTTAGAGGTCTTGTATGCATTTCATTTATTTCATGATGGACAAGGTAACCAAAATGTATTTTATAATTCATACTGAGTAGAAGATTTGGCTCAGGTGGATTACACAGAGGTTGTGTGTGGACATTGTATCTTCGGATTGTATGGGATGATGACTTGAAGTTTGCGCTAGGATTTTATCTGTACTTGTTCGAGGAGACTGACTAGAGGAAAGAGTTATTATGGAAGTGAAATGATATTGGTGATAAGGTTTATATGTATCGATGTATTGAAGAGGTATCATTGAAGTACTGAGATTGTGTGATGCTGATGATTATTGGAGTTTTGGTGGATAAGAGGTAAGGTAAGTCAGGAGCATATTTTTTTTTGTTTATATAGAACAAGAAGGATGAAGATGGCAGACTAGAACACTCTACTGCAAGGAAGATTGTCTACATACACACATTGTTAAATCAATAAGCAGTATATACTTTTTGGGAAAGAAGTATTTGCATATGTTGGTAAACTGACAGCTGTTCAGCAACTGTATATTTTGATGTGGCTCGGCAAACATTCGTCTTGACATGATGACTCTGATGTACACTAACTACTATTGACTATTATACACTGCTGCCACTACTAATTGATACACATGTTAAACATCAAATTTTGACAGAATTGCATTTACACAATTAACACTATTCAATTACACTATAGTACTTAGTATGTGGCTAAATGATGAGTGAGTGTGTTTTGTGTGTTTTCCTTTCCTAATCCAAAATAATTGGTACCAACCCACCTACTAAATATTATTTTACTTATTTGTTGTGGCTTGCACTGGCACCCATAAATACACTCCTGGAAATGGAAAAAAGAACACATTGACACCGGTGTGTCAGACCCACCATACTTGCTCCGGACACTGCGAGAGGGCTGTACAAGCAATGATCACACGCACGGCACAGCGGACACACCAGGAACCGCGGTGTTGGCCGTCGAATGGCGCTAGCTGCGCAGCATTTGTGCACAGCCCCCGTCAGTGTCAGCCAGTTTGCCGTGGCATACGGAGCTCCATCGCAGTCTTTAACACTGGTAGCATGCCGCCACAGCATGGATGTGAACCGTATGTGCAGTTGACGGACTTTGAGCGAGGGCGTATAGCGGGCATGCGGGAGGCCGGGTGGACGTACCGCCGAATTGCTCAACACGTGGGGCGTGAGGTCTCCACAGTACATCGATGTTGTCGCCAGTGGTCGGCGGAAGGTGCACGTGCCCGTCGACCTGGGACCGGACCGCAGCGACGCACGGATGCACGCCAAGACCGTAGGATCCTACGCAGTGCCGTAGGGGATCGCACCGCCACTTCCCAGCAAATTAGGGACACTGTTGCTCCTGGGGTATCGGCGAGGACCATTCGCAACCGTCTCCATGAAGCTGGGCTACGGTCCCGCACACCGTTAGGCCGTCTTCCGCTCACGCCCCAACATCGTGCAGCCCGCCTCCAGTGGTGTCGCGACAGGCGTGAATGGAGGGACGAATGGAGACGTGTCGTCTTCAGCGATGAGAGTCGCTTCTGCCTTGGTGCCAATGATGGTCGTATGCGTGTTTGGCGCCGTGCAGGTGAGCGCCACAATCAGGACTGCATACGACCAAGGCACACAGGGCCAACACCCGGCATCATGGTGTGGGGAGCGATCTCCTACACTGGCCGTACACCACTGGTGATCGTCGAGGGGACACTGAATAGTGCACGGTACATCCAAACCGTCATCGAACCCATCGTTCTACCATTCCTAGACCGGCAAGGGAACTTGCTGTTCCAACAAGACAATGCACGTCCGCATGTATCCCGTGCCACCCAACGTGCTCTAGAAGGTGTAAGTCAACTACCCTGGCCAGCAAGATCTCCGGATCTGTCCCCCATTGAGCATGTTTGGGACTGGATGAAGCGTCGTCTCACGCGGTCTGCACGTCCAGCACGAACGCTGGTCCAACTGAGGCGCCAGGTGGAAATGGCATGGCAAGCCGTTCCACAGGACTACATCCAGCATCTCTACGATCGTCTCCATGGGAGAATAGCAGCCTGCATTGCTGCGAAAGGTGGATATACACTGTACTAGTGCCGACATTGTGCATGCTCTGTTGCCTGTGTCTATGTGCCTGTGGTTCTGTCAGTGTGATCATGTGATGTATCTGACCCCAGGAATGTGTCAATAAAGTTTCCCCTTCCTGGGACAATGAATTCACGGTGTTCTTATTTCAATTTCCAGGAGTGTATGTCCATCGTATCTTTTCTGGAAGTCTCTCCCGGTTTGTCTCACGTAGAAGGTTTTGCATGTTCTACCTACTGTTTTATACATGTCTGATCCTGTCTGTGCGTTTATTTTGTGTCTCAGTATGTGTTGCAATTCGTTATGTGCTGCAAAGGCAATGCTTATGTTGTGCAGGCTGATAAGGTTCGCTACTTTGCAGGAGAGTTTGCCTATGAATGGTATGCAAGCAGTTTGTTTCTTCTACATTTTGCCGAGCGGGGTAGCCGCGCGGTCTGGGGCGTCTTGTTATGGTCCGCGCGGCTCCCTTAGTCGGAGGTTCGAGTCCTTCCTCGGGCATGGCGTGTGTGTTATCCTTAGCATAAGTTAGTTTACGTTAGATTAAGTAGTGCGTAAGCTTAGGGACCGATGACCTCAGCAATTTGGTCCCATAAGATCTTACCACAAATTTCCAATTTTCTTCTGCATTTTCTGTGAAGCAGTTGGTTTATTATTGTCTTTTCTTTTCTGTGTCAAGTTGTCAATAGCGTGTTATCACAGCCATTTGCTGCAGCCATTTCTTTGATTGTGCTGAGTCCGTCAAACTTCACATATTTATCCAGTGATATACTGCTGGCTCTGTTAATGTTAACTAGTGCTCTGTATTCAACATGTTTGTGGGCCAAGAAGTGGCAAGATGAGCTGTGTCTGAGGCTGCTGTTTTCCTGCAGACTTTGGAGACATGTAAATTATTTTCTTCACTGATATTTAGGTTTAGGAAGTCGATGCTACCATTGTTTTCATATTCAACTGTGAATTTTATATTTTAATCCTGCTTATTGTGTGTATCAACTATGTTTGTGTCGCCATGTACCAGGAGCAGAGTATCATCAACATAATTTTTATAGTAAATAATTTTATCCACAGAGCTTGATTTTGTTGCAAGAGGTTTTTGCTCAAGAGGGTTAATATACGTGACAGCAATTGTATCTGCTGTATTTGAACTTATTGCGAGACCTTTATGTTGCATGTAAATTTTATTATTATTATATATGAAAAATAGTTGTAGTTTGGTACCTGTTCAAGATTATCTATGAATTAGACAGTTTAAAGCAGTTACAGTTTTTCGAGGTTTGACTTGATGACTGTAAGTGTTTCTGGGACGAGTATGTTGGCGTACAGGTTTGTAATGTCACATGATATTAGTTGGGCTGAATGGGGATGCCGATCTTTTTAATTTTCTCTGTTAGCTGGTGACTGTTTTTTATATAGTAGTTTTTGGTGTAAAAATCTCTTGGTTAGTACCTGGTTAAGATTATTTGTAATTTTGTAACCTGGGCTGTTTCTTAAGTTCACAACTGTGTGAATCAGGCAACCTCCTTCGTGTACTTTTAGTTGTGATCTTAGGTTTTGTTCCCGAAGATCCAGAACTGTGCTATACTTCTTCTCACAATGTGTGTTTATTATAATTTGTATTTTAGTGTAATAGCATTGGTAATAAGTTTGTAAAAGCAATTGTGTGTGCATTCAAACTGCTGTCGTGCTTACACCTATTATCATTGGTGGGTGCCACTTGGAAATGTTCAATTTCTGTTGATGAAATGTGATGAACTGTTTAATTTCTGCTGACGAAATGTGATGAACTGTTTAATTTCTGCTGATGAAATGTAATGAACTTTTCAATTTCTGCTGATAAAATGTGATGAACTGTTTAATTTCTGCTGATGAAATGTACTTAACTGTTTAATTTCTGCTGATGAAATGTGATGAACTGTTTAATTTCTGCTGACAAAATGTAATTAACTGCTTAATTTCTGATGATGAAATGTGATGAACTGTTTAATTTCTGCTGATGAAATGTGATGGACTGTTTAATTATTGCTGGTGAATATTATGGACTGTTACCTGCACCTGCTCGCCATTGATGGGTGCCACTGTTGGAACTGCTGCTACTGAGATGATGTAACTGTTGCTGTCTGCACCTGTTCAACATTGCTGGGTGCCACTGTTGGAACTGCTCAATCACTGATGAGATGTCATTTGTTGCTGCCTGCACCTGCTCGCCATTGCTGGGTGGCACTGTTGGAACTGCTACTAATGATGTGATGTCACTCATTCCTGCCTGCACCTGCTCGTCGTTACTGGATGCCACTGTTGGAACTGCTGCTACTGAGATGATGTAACTTGTTGCTGTCTGCAACTGTTCAACATTGATGGGTGCCACTGTTGGAACTGTTTAATTACTACTTGTGAATTTTATGGGACTACTGTCTGCACCTGCTCGCCATTGCTGGGTGTCACTATTGGAACTGCTGCTATTGAGATGTTGCAACTTGTTGCTGTCTTCACCTGTTCAGCATTCATGGGTGCCACTGTTGGAACTGTTCAAATACTGCTGATGAAATGTTATGGGACTGCTATTTGCACCTGTTAACTATTGCAGGTGCTACTGTTGGATCTGTCAACTACTCTGAGGAGTGCTACCTGTTTATTGAACTATTGAAAAGATTTTATGTGAATATTTGTGTACACTGATTTATTGTGAATTTACTACTTGTGAAATGTTATGAGACTCTCATCTGCACCTATTCATCATTATTGGTGCCATTGATTGAACTGTTCTGAGAAGTGATACTTGCATAAACTATTATGTAAAATCACACGTATGCAAGCATTTGTATTCCTTATTTTATTTTTATATATTAGGTTATTGAAGGGTCGGTGCAAAGCCAAAATTTATTTAGTTATGTGATATTTACTTATTAATATCATCTTTTATTTTTGTCTGTGTTTTTGGACGAATTTGGTGGTACCGTCAGCACCAATGCTGACAAAAATACCACCAAATTCTAGCCCGTGGAGGAGGGGCACATGAAAGGTCACAAGGAAGTCGCACACCCATTCTATTTACGAAACATGAGCATGTTTTGGTGTTTCGAACATTTTTCTTCCCACTTTCAATTTCATCTGTCCTTGTTGTTGTGATGCACTATCAGTCTTCTATCCCTAATATAAATGTCGGTACCGGTTTGAATTACCGCGATCGATGGTTTAACATTTGCGTGTGATTGTAGGCTGAATAAGAGAATTATACCTGTCTCAAAAAATGGTTCAAATGGCTCTGAGCACTATGGGACTTAACAGCTAAGGTCATCAGTCCCCTAGAACTTAGAACTACTTAAACCTAACTAACCTAAGGACATCACACACATCCATGCCCGAGGCAGGATTCGAACCTGCGACTGTAGCGGTCGCGCGGTTCCAGACTCTAGCGCCTAGAACCGCTCGGCCACTCCAGCTGGCTATACCTGTCTCAGCTCGATGTAATAATTTATTAACGAAACCCTGCGGTAGGAACAGACAATAATACACTGCAACCTTCCCATCATCCACATATTCTTTTCTTTGGAGTGCATCCTTCATTGGACCATGAAAGGTGGCTACACTGACTCACAGCGCCAGAGATTGCGCCAAAGATTATTATTCCGCCGCCTCCACTGGGTAGTAGTAGTTCAGAGGATGTCAAGGGCCGTTGTTGTTCTGTTGGGCAAGAGAGTAGACACTGTTCGGTTGGTGTAATGTATAGATGGAAGAAGTTGCAAATTGTCAGAATATATTTGGGAATGGTGATGGGCTTTTGATTTATGATGCTGGTGTAATGGAATATTTTTGTCAATGTGTAATGAGGTAAAAAGGTATTCCAGTTTTCTTTAATGACAATCCCTCTTGCTCACAGGTACAGTCAACAAATCATCTGGCTCGTGTTCATTTATTAGACTTGTAATTCGGGTGTCTATGTGCAATTATAGTATTTCTGGTTTTTCAATTAGTTCATTGTAAATGATGTAAAAAATATTTTGTCGTATTGAGAAAGAACCGAGCCAGATACATGTACGTTGAGTCACACTACCACACACAGAACAGTTACAGTTGTGCTTTGTTGTTTCGTAGCTTTTATAGTTGCAGGGGACTTAATTAATCAATTGTGTTAATAGAAATTCCTTGTCATTCTTTATTTTTATTTTATGCAGTCGGATTGCGTGCTAATACTGGTCAGGGCCAACCGGTTACGAGACTTCGTCACAGCTACTAAAATTATTGCATTTATTCATTAATATTAGTCCTTTCTTTTTAATTAAGCCCCCATGCAACCAAACAGATGGAAGTCGGATGTGCGAGATCTGAGCTATAGGGTGGATGAGGAAGAATAGTCAAATGAAGTTTTGAGAGCCCTTCTTGGGTGCACAGACTTGTCTGAGGCCTTCCATTGTCATGGAGAAGAAGTTTGTTTGCATTTTTGTGGCGATGAACACGCTAAAGTCGTTTCCTCAATTTTCTGGGGGTAGCACAATACACTTCAGAGTCGATCGATGCACCGTGAGGGAGGACATCAAACAGAATTATCCCTTCAGAGTCCCAGTAGAACGTCGCTATGACTTTACAGACAAAGGGTGCGACTTTGAACTATTTCTGTGCAGGTGAGATGGTTTGGCGCCACTCCATATATGACCGTTTTGTTTCCGGTTAGAAGTGATGTGATCATGTTTCATCATCTGTTACGATGTTCGACAAAAACTTGCCATGCTCAGCCTCATAGCGAGCAAGCAATTCCGCATGTATGATCCTTTGTTGCTCTTTCTGGTCTTGTGTTAAGCTTTCAGGAATCCAGTGGACACATACATTTGAGTACCCCAACAGGTGGTATAATCACTACCAACAGAGACCTCCAGTTGAGCAGTAAGATGTTTGATGTGATCCACTGATTATCTCAAGAGTGTCCACACGCTCCAACACTTCAGGAATCACAGTTGTATTCTGTAGGTCGAGACACAGGAGATCCGACAGGTGTGCGCAGTCCGTTGTGATGATGACACATGTCTCACCCAACGCCTCACAGTGCTTTTGTTCACTGCCAGGTCTCCAAAGACATTCTGCAAGCGCCTCTGAATGTCTGTGATGCTCTGGTTTTCCACCAAAAGAAGCTCAGTGATACCTTCTCTGCTTGGTACCCACCTCTGTTACAGATGCCATTTCGAATTCCTCATATACGCCGCCATCTAGCGGAACTTCATGATACCATAGGGGCTGAAACTGCAATATTTCACGATGTCCCACAACAAATTCAGCATTTTTTTCAACTGAAATTGGTCGAAAAATGTGTTGCTTTACTTATTGAATGTCTGTCATATGTTACTCTTATTCTACTTGAGTTCTGCTTGCACCCTTGATATTGGGCAGAATAGGTAATTTCATATTTGTTTTGCTTCATATGAAACAGAAGATGGTTTCGTCGAATGGTCTTTTGTGGACTATGTACATTTGTTACTCCTTACAAATCTCTGTGTGAAGTGCTCAGTTTAATTTGTAAGTAAATGCTGGCCACCCAAAATTCAACGTCCTGAAGGAAGTATCCAAATCACATGAAATTTGCACCATGCGTTTGCAGCGACAAAAGATGCACTTGATTAGCATTTCAGCGCAGGTGTACCTCATGTACGCCATAAACGCCACCTGAAAGTGCCATATAAAGGGGAAACAGACCACCATGTGGACGTACTGGAATTGTTTTATCGTGTGGTTGTTTTGCGTAAGCAACTTCAGTATGTCTTATAGAAGACAGCGAGCTTCTTTAGAGCATGTTTCGAACGAGGAAAAATTGTTTTCAACAGGAATTGTGGACTATTCTTCAGAGAAATGGTTGATTATGTCGGACTGAACCAAGCAACTGTGATGCGAACGTGTAATCACTGGATGCAGAGGGACCAACAAGTCCGATTGCAACCACCTCGTCATACCACTACAAGTGCTGACAGGCACATTGTGCACATGACACTAATGGATCACTCTGCCACATCACAAACCGTATTACAATAAATTCGGCCTGTTGTGCAACAGGCAGGTCTGCACATACCATTCGACGTCGATTCCAGGCGAGTGGGCTGTCCACAAGGCATCCATTGCTGCGTTTACCACTAAGTCAATGCCACAGGTGTTTGCACGGGAAACTACGCGATGAACGACGGACATGGAGCAACCAATTGGAACGACATTGTTTTTACTGACAAATCCTGATTGAGCCTTCACCACCATTATAGTAAAATTAGAGTCTAGTGGCACTGTTGTGAGAGATTGTTGAACTGTTGCCTTATGCACCGCCACACTGGTCCTACACCTGGTATTGTGGCTTAGTATGGAATTCTATTTCACTCCCGAACCCCATTAGTATGCATAACTGTCACACTAACCAGCCAGCGTTACATCTCTGAAGTATTGGAGTCTGTTGTCCTTCCGTACCTTCAGAGCTTGCTGGCAGCCACCTTGTAACAGGAAAATCCGCGACCACAAGTGGAACACAATGTTCAAGATTTCTTCATCGTCCTTCAGATTGCACTGATGCCTTGGTCTCCCAGTTCTACCGATCTTTCGCCTATTGAAAACGTCTGGTCGATAACTGGTGAACGCCTGGCCCGGGGTACACCACCCAATGCTACACCAGATCAACTTTGGCAATATATGGAATCAGCATGAACTGCTATATCCCAACAACACATACAGAGCCTCTTTGATCCAATGTCAAGGTGTGTAGCAGCAGCTATAGCCAGCAATGGTGGCAACACTCAGTAGGTACTGATTTCATCATCTTCCTCACTTCACGTGGGCCTATATGTCATCTTTGTACAGCATATTGTCTCCAAAATCATTGTAGCTGTGAGATCTCTGATCCTTCTTGGTGTTGCGTTTTGGGTGGCCAGCATTGTATGTTGCTTTTATGATGCTTTATTTTAGTTTTGGCAATAGCCTTGCCGTGGTGGATACACGGGTTCCTGTCAGATCCCTAAAGTTAAACACTGTCAGGCGTTACCGGCACTTGGCTGGGTGACCATCCAGGCTGCCAAGTGAAGTCACTATTTTTTGGGGTGCACTCAGCCTCGTGAAGCAAATTACTAGACCGTATTGTAGCGATTCTGGTCAAAGAAAACCATCATAACGATTGGGAGAGTTGTGTGCTGACCAGATGGCCTTCCTATCTGCATCACATCTGAGGATGACATGGCGATCAGTTGGTCCCGATGGGCCATTTGTGGCGTGAAGACGGAGTACTTTTTTATTTTAGTATACATCTGTTTTCCAAGCTTTCTCGCATTTAATGGAGAACTCCATGTTAGCAGCTTTTGACAGAATTGGTATTCAGCTTTATTACATCTTGTCATGGAATGAGTATGTAACTCTCCTCTGAATGGTTTTGGTTCTTGTCACTGACTGCATGCATTTCATAGTAATTTGCAGAGTATGAATGCAGATGCAGATGAGTATGATTTGCATGACTAAAGAATTTGCTACAGTAGCTATACAAAAGTTTTCACATGTCATTTACATATACTACAAACAATATATTTTAGCAGAAGTCAATGCTCTAGAATCATCCTCTGACTCCAATGAAAATGTTGGAAGCCACCATTAAATCTTAGAAAGTACGAAAAAAGGATGCAAACGAAAATAATGTTGAGTAGGAACAGTATACTTACACAGCATTTAAATTGAGGAGGTAACACATGAATTCGTAAGCAGTAATAAATGGGCATTAATCCATGGAATACCATGTGGTGAAACTTGGTTCTGTTTTATATGAAACAAAAACAAATATGGAACTATTTATTATTCACTATTGCATTATGAATGTGGCGAGCAAGGCAGAAAGCAAGCAACATATTTCCAAAGCACTTCTAAGAGTGAAATACACACAAGAAAATCATAATCAGAAACAGAATGCGATGAAACCAGTCTCTGTGTCATGTAATGTCATGTCAGATGATTTTTAGGTTTTGACAAGTGCTAAAGCGCAATTGTTTTCAGTTGATATTAGACTCATGGTCGAAGTCGCAATACTGGGTTTTACAAATAAATCATTTTACTGTCAAAATACGACTACTATATCATTTACAAAATTTTTACACAACTGTGAAACACAGCTATGAGAAGTTAATTTTACTTTTTGATAGAGATTGCTTTAATATATTAGTTGGAAAGGTCTCAAAAAGTTTTTAAACATACGCTTTATCAACAGACTACAAGGTCCACCCCTGAAAAATATTGTCACCTAATACTTGTATACTTCAGAACCCTCATCACTGCATCAAACTGAGCAATACATTGGTTGGCTGAAAAACTACAGAGCACCAGTTGAAGATGGCATATTAACTGAGATGTGGAACTCAGAGGGAAGCAGACAGCTGAAACCATTTATGCGGTTTTTAATTATTACTGAGAGAAAAAAAGAATATTGGACAACTGGAAAGAAGCCATAATCCGTCTGCTGCATAACAAGGGTCACAGGACAGACACCAACAATTACTGAGGCATATCTCTAGTTCCAGTCACTTACAAAATTATGTCCAAAGCTCTACTAAATAAGATAGAAGATCAAGCAGACCACGTAATTGGTAAGTCACAAGCAGGGACCAGAAAACACAGATCATGGCCAGAGCAAACTTTTAACCTGGAAAATATTCTCAAGATCACAACATTGTAGAACCTTAACACAGTCGTTATATTCATTGATTTAAAAAAAAGCATGCGATTCTATAGACAGACAGACAGATGGTATTCCTTCGTAGCACTAGAGACACAACTTCAAACATTAAATTTCTAGGAGAAGTTTCTGAATCCTTCAGTATTAACAAAGGCAGGTCGATGGACTCTCGCCAATTCTCTTCAATCTGGTCTCAGACAAGGTCATAAGACAGTGGGTTAAGGAACTACAAGAGAAAATGTCAGAAGAATCCATCTAGGACAATGAAGAGGGAGATCTGAAGTGAAATGTTCCAATTTTGCTGACGATATTTCAGTAATTTCTAAGAACAAAAAAGCTGCAAAGATGATGATAGAAACATTTCAAAAAACTGCAGCTAAAACCGGATTACTAACATGATATGAGCAAACAGAATCCATTTAACATAAACACAACAGAAAAAAATATATACAAACACAACACAGAAACATCAGAAGATTTGATAAGCTTAAGTATTTGGGAGAATAGATACAATCAAATGGGCCAGATAACACCATAAGTAAGGAAAGATTGAAGAAAATGCGATTAGCAAACAAACTCACGCAAAACCGATAGAATAAAAGATCAGTATCATTCCAGGCAAAAATTAAACACTCTGCAACAATAATTAAACTGAAAGCACTTTATAGATCTAAAAGCCTAACACTGGATAAAAGAGATGAACAAGAAGAACCAGAAAAGAAAGAAAGGAAAATCTTCAGAAAAATTTTAGGACCGAAAAAGAACAAAGGTAACAACTGGACAGAGAGAAGAAATGATGATCAATATAGAAGCATAGAAACAATCAAAGACTCAATAACAAAGAGGAGATTAAACTTTACATTCATATGTACAGAATGAATAACAACGAAGAAATTTATTAACTTCATTTCCAAATTAAAAAAGACCAAGGAATGGCTGGGAGAAACAAGAAAGAACTTGAGAAAACTTAACATCGGAGAAAAAATCGTACACAACAAGGAAAGCTTCAGGGCACTGACCAATACAGCGAAAATTTCCTGTCCAACAACGAAATTCACAACATGGAAGGGTGATGTCAAATGAACAGAGGCAGGCCATCAGGAGGAAGTTCTGGAAAGATAATATGAAAAAGATTGTACCTTTGTCTTAGATTCTAAATGGTTTGTAATTGGCCAAATTCTGTAATTAAAAAATACTAGTATTTAGCAGAGCAACAATACATAGTTTCACGCCATATTTTCCCCCATTCGAAGTTGACTGTTAGGCCACTATGAGAACTAATGTAGTTTTCCATTTTCATATCGTAACATAATACTTATAATTTGGTGTTTTGTAGTTGAAACCACAGAGTATTTATATCTGTGGAATGAGCACAGTCTAGCGAGAACGGAAACAAGACAGGCCTTTGCACTATCCCCACCATGCCTTCCCAGCTCTAACCAAGCGGCCAATGGGAAATCAGAACCGAAAGGCCAATGGGAAAGCACTAAGTTTTACCTGTGTGCGTGTGTGTGTGTGTGTGTGTGTGTGTGTGTGTGTGTGTGTGTGTGTGTAAACTTAATTAACTTCAAAAATGGAAACAGCTGATTCTTGTTGACCCTTTAAAGTTGGCCACTTTTTTGTGTGTATGAAGTGAAATCTGTAGCTTCTGGAATAATTTATGCCAGAAATGTTTGGTGTACTTCACAGTTGAATATGCACTAGCACAGTGCCAAAAGGAAGCCCTGTATTGTGAATGGTATCGAATGGGCGAGAAATAAATTATCTGAAGTGAAGTTGTTTACACAACATGTAAATGCATAGAACTATTTGGAAAATTGGTATTTCTCGTAGTAATGTCTGATACAGTATTCACACACATCATATCTATTGTACTTTGATGCATCTGTTGTATCAAATATTGACACATTTTGCTTGAGAGGCTTAGTTAAAAAATTATTCTGTTACAAAATGTAGGGTTCAGTCATGTAAATAGGAACTCCTGAAGTTGCTTAAACTGGGCCCCTTACATTTTATGTATAAAGAGTTCCTGTGTTAGTACTCACTCTTATTCTCTTGGAATTCTCTTGATGATTCCAAGAGGGCAATAGGGAGGGTTGATCAAAGAAAGCGGAGTCTGCCAAAAATGACTAAAGCTATTGATGCAGTTCAAAAACAGTTGAGTTAGCAGCTAAAACAAAAAGTGATATACCCACCCTTTTCGGCAAACTTCTTGAAGAAAACTGGTTTCGTGTTGTATTCCTTCTTTCTTCATGCTTACTCTCAATGACTTTTGAAGAATGGCTATACAAGGTGAACCACTAACTAGTGCCACCTACAATAACTCTGAAAGTATGACAGTAGCTGAAAAGTTTGTGGGACAAATGTTGCATGGGACAATGGGGGCCATAATATGACGTTGGTGTTTTGTTGCTAGGTGTGGTGGTGGTCAGAGATATGAAGGTCAACTTTGTTTTTTTAAATGGGATGCTATAGTGTGGTACTTATTTTCTGAGAGCGGCTATCGAGACGAATCCAATGATGTGTAATAGTAAGGTCTTTGAAGCTCATCGAAGGTCAGAAAGGTGGCATGAACGTCCACTTAGAGAAGGAGTTCGAAGTGATGACTATTGGTATCAATGCAGTGTTGCAATCTTCTTATCATGAGTTGAGTGATATTCCTTATCATTTTGGCACTTATCGAAGCACATACTCTGACAATTCTCTCTCATATATCATGAAAATAGTAAATACGACTATTCGCTGAATACGGCGCCATTTACATGTAAACATCATTCAATGGTTCCGCAATACAACACTAATAGGAACGATAAGACTAGCATCGTCGAATCAAGCGAATGTGAATGATGTATACCTTCGAGGAACAAGTCAATACGCTCCTGATTCATGAAGAATGCCAACGAAATTCAGTGAGAGTTAGAGACTTATACGCTGAAAGATATCCTCAACGATCTCATCCTACACGTCGCACATTTAAATATGTGTATGATAGATTGAGAACTACTGGATCTGTAACGCATTGGAAACATATCTGGCAAATAAAAGTTACTAACGAGGAAACTGTGGTTGGAGATCCTTGTTTTAGTTCACGTCAAATTGCAAGGGAATCTGGCATGAGCCAGAGTAGTTCGTGTTCTACATCGCCATAAATATCATCCTTACCCATATCAGTCTCTACCAAGAATTAACTACTATGGATTGTATGTGTCGCATTGAATTCCGCCGGTGGGTTCAACTTCAGATTCAGAGGTATGACACATTTATTAATTAGATTTTATTTACTGATGAGGTTACATTATCTAACCATGGAAATGTTAATTTGCATAACATGCATTATTGGGCAACTGAAAATCCATGCTGGCTGTGGCAAGTTGCACGCCGATAAGCTTGGTCAGTGAATGTATGGTGCGGGATTCTGCAGAACAGAATTATAGACCCCTATTTCATCAAAGGAAATCTTAATGGTAGGAAGTACACCACATTCCTGCAAGAAATCAAGTCCGTTATTGGAAGAAGTACATTCAGGATCAAGGAACAGAATGTGGTATCAGCATGATGGGTGTCTGGCACATTTTTCACTGATGGCTAGAAATGAGCTGCAGAGGCAATTTCCAAATCGTTGGACTAGACACGGAGAAAATGTGTCGTGGGCAGCTTGTCCGCAGACTTAACGCCTCTGGATTTTTTCTTGTGGAGATGCATAAAAGACATTGTTTATAAAGACATTCCAACTACACCTGAAGATATGCTAGAGAGAATTGTCACAACTTGTGCTTCAATAAGTGTTGATGTGATGAGGAATACCACTCAATCCATGATAAGATGGCTGCAGCACTGCATTGATACTAATGGTCAATACTTCGAACACCTTCTGTAAATGGATGTTCATGCCACCTTTCTGACCTTCGTTGACCTTCAAAGACCTTACTGTTACATATCATTGGATTCATCTCGACAGTCACTACAAAAAAATAAGTACCAAACTATAGCATCCCAATAAAAAAAAACTAAGTTAACCTTAATATCTCTGAAGCGACCACACCTGGCAACAAAAAAAATACGTCATATTATGGCCCCTATTGCCCCATGCAACTTTTCTCCCACAAACGTTTCAGCTCGTATCATAATTTCAGAGTTAGTCTTGGTGGCAATAGTTGTGACTCACGCTGTATAAACTAGCAAAGAGAAATAACACTGAACACCCATTCAAAGACGAAATTGTTGGGAAAATGTGGGGATGTTCTTAAACGACACAAAGTTAAGCTATCAGACATAAATCTTACGAGAACATCCTTTAACAGTGTTCTTGGGTTCAGAAAAGAAAACAGACAGAAATTCTAGAACTTTATGGAAGATGTTATATTATATCTACTTTGAAACTAGCATTTTGTTTTCTCCAATTTAATATCGTCTTCTAATCTTGTTTAGCGATATTTTGATTAGTTGTACATGGAGTCCGATTTTGATAGCTATTTTTGGAACTTGCTAAGTGCAAGGTATTTTAAATATTTTCTTAAAAATATTTTTCTCATAACAAATTTTCGTTTATTTTCTATGACTAAAATGTAAACCATGCATAAGATTATAAAATAAATATTACATGCTTTTAAAACATATTTTGTTACTATTTTCCACTTTTTAAAAATAAAAAACGAAATGATAGTCCTTTCCTGTCTAAATGTCATTGCTGCTTGTTCTCTCAGAGGAACTTAACCAGTAGTGTTAGGTTCCTGCCTAACCACACTCATGGAAATAGCAACGTAGTTGAAAAAAACAGTCAAATATTTCTGACAAGTAAGAATACAAATATTATTGATGATCTCAGAGTTCATCACTAACGTGAAAATGAAAAAAAAAACATAATTTTTGCGTACATCAAGCCGCAAACCTGAGAACTTTGAAACAGTAATATGATACCTCTAACCACACAGCCAAAGAAATCGTTGAATTCGAGAAATAAAGTTATCTTAAATTAATTTTCATGATAAGACCTCCTGATGACTTTTTCTGTCAATGTGTCATTACCTGATATTTAATTATAAGAAATCCTACAAAAGGTGACATATTTCTGATAAATCTTCAATGCAGTAAAAAGAACTTAAGTAAGAAAACGGAAATAAAGCTGTACGTGGGTGGAACAAAGTGCTTTCCAACCTGCTTTCCAGTTCTGACTTTTCATTGGTCACTTGGTTGTAGTTGGAGGGTATAGCGCAAATCTCTGTGACGTTTCCGTTCTCGCGAATAGTCTGCTGCGCATATTCTCAACATCAAACAGGGCTAGTCACGTGATTTTGGGACGATGCTACTTATCTACAATCTGCAGTAGTAGTGAAAGCTGAATATTGCACGTATTCGCCAAGTTTTCTGCATGTGAGTTTTAGGAACAGCTGTGGGGCAGTATTGTCGTTGCTACGGTTGTCAAGAGAAGTGAGTGAAAGGAGGCCTAGTTAATTCTCTTTGATATGTGCAATAAACGTATAATTGTAAATGTCATTTTGATATGAGGCACTTTCTATGTTGAAAAATATTGATACAGGTATTACAAAATCTTGCATTGTAGAGATAATTTCTGTGATTTTATGCTCATTTTTTTACGATACAAGTGCTAGATAAGTTTCCAAGAATACTGACAGTCAGTGTACACAAAATCGTGTTATTTTAATACGCATATAAAATTTATACATGAGAGTCTGATTAATTCCCTCCAATCTGTGCAAGTTCTCATACCCCTGTGTGTGGCTAAGTATTTCTGTATGAGACAGTTTCCTATACAGTATGTACAGTAATTACAACATGTAATTAATTAGAACAGGTTCGACAATCTGAATCGGTGCAGTAGATAACAGAACAAAAATATTTATGGCTGTCAGTTCTTTTATTACCCCAAAATTCGAACACTGATCTGGTATTTTTTGTTTGTAGTGTATGGTTTTATTTTTCTGATGAGGTGGAGAAAAAATGTTCTGCATATTTTACTTGTCTACAAAAAGCAGAAAATTTGAAAATAGTTGTAGACAAGCAGATGGTGCATATCTTAGGCTATTTACAAAAACAGCTTCATAGTTCCAAATGCGTTGTTTTTTCTTGGTACTTCGGCATCGTGTATACTATCACCGTGACGTAATTAATAACAGAGATTCGACAATACTAGCAAATGCAATAGAAAACTTAGAAAAATATTGTTGGCTGTCACTTCCTATCCCGTTACCAAAAAATCGCAAATAAATTGAATCTGAGCTATGATACTGTGGTGAAAAAGCACAGTACTAGTGATCTTCACAGCTTTAAGCCAACTTCAGGTCCTGGTATAAAATTATCAAGATGTCTATAAAACGTTTCACGGTACTTCTGAAGGTGATCTATGTGTAGCAGTGATGTAATAACGCTCAAAATACGGTAAGCGCATTACGGGCTAAACTGCGCCGCCCCAAAATCAGTTCACTTGAGCCGCAGGAGATATTGGGGACAGTATTCTCGTTCTGCGCATCCTAATGCTCACGCCACAGATATTTATACTCTACGGTCGAAACGTCAATCACTGTGCGTCAGATTTTGTGTAATATCTTTGGCATCTTCTTGTGTAATGTGTAATGTGTATAGTTGTCAATGAGTGGGGGGGAGAAAAAGTGGCAGGTTAGTGTTTGTTGCATGTTCTGTTAGTGTTCACATGTGTTGCGGCAAAAGTTACGTCAAGACGACGTAGCCAACTGGCATTTTTGCATTTTTCTCTACACAGTTCCCGCCAGCCTTCGGTTCGTATGTTTGTCTTTTGAGAGCTAGCGTAATCACTCTGTCAATATTTGGTGTTTCAGACAGTGGAATTGGCCCATATGTTACAAAACCGTTACATATATATTTACATGGAAAAACTGTCGACGGACACGAAGTGATGGAGGACGTCATCAAATTAGTTGGAATGGAGTGAGTGAAGGAACTAAATTAGAGTAAAGGAATGTATAAAACTGTCATATGCGGAGACACCCGGCGTCGAAAGAAGCACACTGGAGAAAATAGCATGGGTTCTTTCCTTATCGTTTTCTTAATCGCCCGTAAAAAATTTAGCATGGAATTTGCCGTACCAACAGAGTTGGTTCAAAAGTCACGACACTGTCTTCATATTCAAAATGTGCATTTCGGATCCGTATCCTGATAATACATTGAATGTTTTCAAGATGCTAAGCAAGTGACTTAAAGGGAAATGTTTGCTTGATGCCTGTAAAGTGGTCGCACCCGAAAACTCATTCTCTCCAGCTAGGCCTCGGATCTTTATCTTCCTTCTTCCCTTCCTCCCTCGAAACTCACTAAAATGTTCATTAAAACAGATTATTATGGATGGCACAAATGCGGGTTTGGGAGACAGTTTTACCTAGGCGTATGCTCATAAAAATGATAATGATTGTTGCACTACTTGGACTGACATGGAAGGAAAACAGGGTAGTTGCACACTAGGATGTCAACAGTAATTTTTTGTTGCGTTATAAAAAAAAAACCTCCTGTGCCAGAATATACAAGACTGTTTTTTGGTTTTATGTTGGTGAATCACCTTAAGACCTCAAAAGTTTCTCTATATGGACAGAAAAGGTTATGGAATATGTATGAAATTGGGGTTGTTGATTGTTCTGGTGTGTATTAAAATACCAATAGGTGGTTTTTCGATTGTGGAACTTAATGTTGTTGAATGTACTATGTGATTTCGTTATTTCTAGAGAAAAATGTATTTAATAAGATGTGAATGTTGGCCACTACCAACCTAGAACTAAGATTACACTGCAGATCAGTCTATCAACATCAATCTTTTGTATTCAGTTTTGTTGGCTTCAGGAAACTATCACTATCCAGCCTAATCATCACCTTGGTCTGTGCTACAGATAAGAATAATTAATCACTCATATCAGTTGAGTCAACTGAACCTGCAGATACCCGATTTCGGCTGTGTCGCCTTAGCATAATGATTGTGGAGTGTTGCTTCATAAGTGTGCAAACACAAAGAGGATGGAATGCTGACAATATTTCTTTTGCATCAATATTACATTTATATATGTATGTTGTGGTGACAGATTGAGCTGCACAAGAGCCCAGGGTCTAGGTTGGATTGGAAAGTGTCAGTCTGATTCTGAGTTGTCAAAGCCAACAAACATGAATACAAATTCATAAGAGATGCTGACTTACTGATCTGTAGTATAACCTGAGTGCTAGGTTGGGTGGTGACAAGTTTTGCTGTGAGTTGGTGAAATGGTGTAGAATGCTTCAGTTAATCCGTAGATTCTAGCTGCCACTTATATTTACCTCGTAGATGTTTTTACTTTGACAGAGTACAAACTGCTAATAGTGCCTGAAATCAGTAATGCTAAATGTTTTGTATAAAGTAGTAAGTAAAGACATCAGCTGGGTGGAAGAACAGGAAAGGCAGTGGCTTGTGGAAAGTAGCAACTGTGCATCTGATATATACTTATTTATCTAGGTGTAATTTTCATAAATATCAATGTGAGTAGATTAATGCTAATCCATAAAGGTATCTCTTTCGAGATGGGATTTGTGGAAAGGTGTAAATGAGTGAAAGCCAAGATTTCCGACAGGAAATGACAGTCAGACAGGTTAATTAGATTGGAGCCTCTGAATTGTTTGTGTAGTCTCCCATTATTTTGTTGAAAGAAACAGGATTGCTACTCTATTGTGTTGCTTTGCACATTCATGGATGTTTGTAGATTTGTTGGTCACACCACTCACCCCCATCATGGTCTTTACATTCTGATAGGCAAATAACAGTGGATGGGTAGCAGCATGACTGTATTGAGAAAAGCATCCATATCGATAGGAGCTGTACTGTAAAGTGTTTATGATAATGTTTCATCATTTTGTGTGAGACAGGCTTGTTTACAGAAATTGGTAACTATGAAAGATGGGTCCACCCCATACATTAACAGGCCTTGGAGAAAAAGGCATTGAACACTGTTGAATATGACCCCAGTATCAGCACTAGGCAGGTGGACCACCAGCATGGAGTAAACAAGATTAAATTGTGGAACATTCTCCATCCCATCCGCCACTATCTATGTATCACTTAAAATATTTGCAGGGTTTATTATGTATGAACTTGGCTCTATGGTGATGTTTTTGCCACTGGATTGTTGTTCAGGTCACCATGGTGCTCGGATTTGTCTTCCATAACATTCACAGATGAGGCAACCTTTCTGAGGGGCAGTATTGCCAGTCTTCACAACACCCATCTCTGGGCTACAGAGAATTCCCATGTTATGACGGACAGGGATTTTTGGCAATCTCCTCATGGTGGGACAATAGCTTTTCCACAACACCTCATAGGTGTGGCATCTCAGTGCTTATGTGGGAGGCCCTGCTCCTTTGCCTTTGGCAGTATGAAGGGTATTATTGTTGCTACTACATATTGGTGCTCCAGCTCACTTCCACATGTCTGTGCAGAAGCATGTCAACCACAGAACACTGTGTGGACCCCCAGGAGGCTTACAGTTCCGAGTCGACAGAAGTGTTCGATCCCACACGTCGGCTTTGACCTGTGACATAAAGGTGTTGTCGTGTGCGACGTCATGACGGCGCGGAGTTTGGTTTGTGATTGTGGCGTGTTTGTAGATGTCGTTGTGTTGTGGTTTGTTATCTCTGGTGGTATGTTCAGGGTTTTCGTTTGTGGTGTTATGGGCTCAGTTTGCTTTTGCTCATTATCCAGAATTGTTAGTGTCGGCTGTGTTGTAGTGGAATTCGTTTCAGTGAGTTAACGATTTTGTGTGAAAGTTAATTTAGTGTTTGCTGTGTATCATATGGTGATTTTAGTAAAATTAATCGGTTGTTGTTTTTGTTCAGGAATGGACATGACGGATAAAATTAAGTGCGCAGGTCAAGGGAAGTGTTCAATCCCAATGTGTGGCTGTGTATGTCGGGAGATAGTTTTGAGCTATATAGGCCAAGGGAAGTGTTTGATCCTAATTTATGGGATCGGGAGCTGCTCTTGAGCTTTATAGGTCAAGGGAAGTGTCCGATTCCAGATGATATTGTGTTTAGTGGTATTTGGGGAGTTTTGTGATGTCGGTTTTTTTCGTCGTTTTGTGTGGTTTTGTATGGGGGTGGGTGTCTTAAATTTGTTTATATTTATATTGCCCCCACCCAAAAACACCCCATTTCCTGCGCTTGTCCCGTTAGTGTGTGTGTGTGTGTGTGTGTGTGTGTGTGTGTGTGTGTGTCAATTGCAGTGCTTACATCCCTGTGCTGCAATTTTGCTCTTTTCTCTTATTTATTCTTTATGACATATTCCCTGCTGACAACCTAGCTTGTTCATAGGATGTCGAGTATGGCTTTTCTTACTTTGTTCGCTTTATTTCACTCCACATATTTTAGTCAACTTTTCTTTAGTCTGCACATCTGAAAGGGTTGTCAGGTACCTCTGTGGTGTTAGTTCCATGACCACACAAGGATTTGTATCCAATCTGTCACCTCCATGTGCATCCCAAGGAGCAGGGGCTGCTTTTGGTGGTACCAGGATATGGCACTGGCTGTAATGCCAGGTGACCTTTGCTCTCGCTGGGTGTCATCCATTGGGAGAGCCCTCACTCAGAATAGGCTCCATTGTAACAGACGTTTCCTGTCCTGAAGGGACCAGAGTTATTGGCAGGTGGCTGTGAGGCCCTAGCAGTCTCTTCGGATAGACTCCAGTTCAGTGCCATACGTGGCTACGTCATGCCAGGAAAACAAAACAAAGCAGCATGCAGACAGTTGTTCCCCCACCCCCCCAGTTCATTTTTTTAGCCTAAATAGTGTATTTTCTCTCTGCTAGACCTATGTTTTTTTATGGAGAGTAGTTTAAACTTGTATGGTTAATTCCTTTTCCTTAGCAAGTTATGAGGTGGTTAAGACACCAAATCCTACCCAGTGGCAAGTGTTACTATCCTGTAAACAACTTGGTGATATACCTGTTGCCATCACACACCATAAGGACTTCAGTGTCATATGAGAATTAATGTTTCACTGGGACCTAGTGCCAGGCAGACAAAAAAAATGACACAAACCCGTATAGAGATGAGGGAGCCTTTTCATATGCTGTGTACTCTGACCTGCCAGATAGAACTGGCATATTCATCCTTGCTTTTGACAAGGATTCATTTGCATAAGAGATCAAAATCACATTACTGCTGTGATGTGAAGTGTATTATTCACCCCCAGTTTGGTGTTTTAAATGTGAGCACTTCAGTCAGAAGTCTTCTTGATGTACCTGTGACCCAGATTGTGGGGACTTTGGCTAGCCACTTCACAAACATCCACCATGGGTGCTAGATCACTGCAAGTGTGTGCCCGATCTGTGTGGTGTTCTCAGCTACTGTGTGCGACAGAGAGGATGAATAAACTGTGCAGAAAAGTTAGTGAAGATGACCAACACTGTCTCACTTGATGACACAGCACACACATCAAATGGGTGTGCAAAGGCCTAGAAATTCGATTGATGGGAGTTTTGATGCTCTTTCACATGTCTAACACTGTTATAACATTCCTTACCCAGTTGGGTGGAATTGGCCCATTACTTGCACTCTGTGCTCACTCACTATTGACTGAGACTGAGCCATGTGGGTAGCAAGTGATGAGGACGGCTGCCATTCAGTTGACTCTCCATGCAGATGGAGTGCTCCGAGGTTTGCTGTAACCTGCCTGTGTCAATTGTGGAAACGACTACCCTCTCCTCCCCAATCCCATAAATGTGCTAACATATTTGAGAAATGCAAAATTCAGGAACTGAAGGTCACTTGAAGAATGGAAAAAAAGATTATTGATTGAATCCAATCTGTGACAATGACCTTCATCGTTACTGTTTCCAGGTCATCAGCAGTATCTGGCATGTTTACTCCCTCCGCATTGAGATCTGATAGTCACACCTATTAACTTGACCATGGGGGCCACTTGTCACATGGTTCCTGTGGCACTATCCTCAGTAATCATTCCCTTCAAACAGCTGGAGAAACGTCTGCCTGTCACAGCCCCTCCCCTCCCCCTTAGGAACTTCTCCCTGGAAATCCACAGATCAGAGACCCTACACCATCCAGTGGCTGCAGGAGCCACAGACAGTGGATCTCAAGGATGCCTGCTCTTCTTCTGTTCATAACCCACAACAGCAGATAAGCTCTCACAAGAAACCTGACACCCATCTTTGTGGAGGAGGAGGAGGAGCAGGAGAAGAAGAAGAAGAAGAAGAAGAAGAAATCTTGGGAGATGGCTACCCCATTGGCACTGGAGATGCATTCCCCCACATCGTTGGATGTCGAATTGATGATGTTCCACCCCTCACTGGTGGCACAGTGATCCTGGCCCCTTCAAATCTAACCAGGACTTCCTCACTGTGGTGATCCAATGGAGTTACAATGGATATTACTGTCACAAGCTGGAACTACACCACCTTATTTCCTTCTCATCTGCAATTTACGTTACTCTTCAAGAAATATGCTTCACTGATAACCATTACACAACACTCTGTGGTTATTTTGCATTCTTTCAGTACCATGCTGGCTCAGAGGGGGCATCTGGAGGGGTTGTACATTGGTTTGTACGAATTTCATCTGTGAATGGATTACTCTTCATTGCATGTTGGAAGCGCTAGTGCCGCAGGTGCAAAACACCTCAATGATCACCATGTGCAATATTTATTTACCTCCAGGCAAGCTACTTACATATACTGAGTTGTCCACATTAATCCAACTACTTTCCCCTCTTTTCTCCTTTTTTGGGGCTTTCAGTTCACACCACTCTCTATAGGGAAGCACGACTTTCGTCTGGTAAGGGCTTTCTGATTGATCAACTTCTGTCCAATCTTGATCTGTCTCTCCTCAATGATGGTAATCTACCTACTTCAGAATGCCTGTAGTATCTTTTTGGCTACTGACTTTACAATCTCTTACCTCAATTGCATGGCTTCACTACTTTAGTCACATCAACAAAGGTCTTGCAACAGTGATCATTTTCCAGTGGCCCTGTCACTTCCATGTCACTGCCCAATGGACCAATTATCACATTGGGCATTTCAAAGGCCCAACTGGCAGTTTTATACCTCTGCTGTCACCTTTGCCCTCTGTCTGTCACATTGCATTGATGAGGTTGTGAGATATCTCTCTGAGGTGATTACTTGCACCACTGGAACTGCAATTCATCTTTCTACAGGCCCCTACTGCCACCCACTGATGCCATGATGTACCAAAGATATTCTGAGAGCTATAGAGGATCATTGAAAGGTCCTGCAAATCTCAAACAACATCCTTCACAACCACCATCCTTGCTTTTAAGCTTCTTTGTAATAAGGCTCATTATCTAATTAAACACTGTGAGACAGAACATATGGAGTGCTATGTCTCCATCTTGGGAATGTGTTAATGATAAATTGAAGGCATTTCCCTGTCCTTCACTGACTGGGAACTGCTTCAGGCTCTTGAGCTGTCATGAATGTGGCCCCTGGTCCTGGTTCGGTACCTGTGTAATCGGGTGAGCCGCCACTGACTGGGAACTGCTTCAAGCTCTTGAGCTGTCATGAATACAGCCATCAGCCTTGATTAGGTACCTGCATAATTAAGTGATCCAACATCTGACTGTTGCAGGTTCCATCTGCTCAGGTTCTTCAACAACATTTGGCTAGTAGGCACTTCCCCTTTGCAGTGGCAGACAATATCATGGTCCCAACCCTTAAACCAGGCAAAAGACCAACATTCATGAAAGCTACCAATCAGTTATCACTGAACTGCTTGAAAGGATTGTAGCCCAATGACTATGCTGGGTCTTTGAATCAATGGACCTTTTTTTCCCCCCACGTCAGTGTCGTTTCTGGGAGGGATGGTCCACAACCATCAGCTTAGGTTGTAAACAGCAATCCAGCTACCTGTTTTTAAATGCCAGTACTTCATTGCAATCTCTTTTTAGCTATGTCAGGCATGCAACACTGCTTGGCCCCATCACTTTTACTTACCCTCCATAATAGGGGCTTTTGAGGGTCCCTACTGATTTGTATTCATAAATTTTAATCCCACCACTTGTTTTGGGTTAAAGTTGGTACATCATTCAGCTCTTATTGAGTCCAAAAGAACGGTGTCCTGCAGGACTCCATGCTGAGTGTTAAACTCATCCTTACCACTATCAATGGGCTAGTGACCTCCATCAGACCACTGCTAACCACCATGTTGTATGTCGACTACTTCTGTGTTTGGTACAGCTCCCAGTCTGTAACCATGGCTGAATGCCAGCTAGAGTGCCACCTGAAAGGCCTCTGCTTGGACACTTTCCCGTAACTTCCATTTGTCTCTTGTGGGAAAAAAAAAAAACAAGTCTTGCATTTCTACCATCACACCGTCCTCACTTGGAATTCTGGGTACCCGGCAGTTGGGCATTGCTGCACAGTCTGAACTTTTAGGGCTGCTCTTTGATAAAAGGCTGACATGGCTGCCGGTATTCATCAACTGAAGTTTAGCTGCATGCGAAAACATAATTCTCTCCACAGCCTTGCCCACACCTCTTGGGGTGCAGATAACTGTACTCTCCTCAATATTTACTCGGCCAGGGTCTCATCCCAGTCAAACTTTGGTTTCCAGGTTTGTGACTCAGTAGCATCTGCAGCTTTGAAATTGCTGGATCCAGTCCACCATTGGCGGCTTCTGGACTAGTCCTGTAGATAGTCATATTACCAAAGCACAGGTAATCCCTCTTCATTTCTGATGGTACTGACTCTTGCTGACTTATGCAATTACCAACCGGACAATTTCCTAATCATCCAACTTATAATTTTCTATGTGAGGGGCATTGACCCCAGACACCCACCCTCAGGCCGGATTACTGATTAGAATGCAGTTCGAGGGTCTCTGCCATGCTCTATCATCCTAAGAATGTGCTCCTTTTGTTTTCCTTCATACCCCCCTCAGTTAGCAAACAGACCACGAATTAGGACCAATCTATTTCAAGTACCTAAAGTTGTTGTTCCCATGACCTTTCGGCATGCCACCCCCGTCCCCTAACCCTGTGGGTTTTGGAACTAGAATAGACCTGAGATATCCCTGCATGTCATAAGAGGCAACTGAGAGGAGTCTTCTGCTTTTTGGCCTGATCAGTTATGGTCCCCTTTTAGGGTTAGACTTACACCTTTCCAAATTCTACAGATGTGCATGTCATTTGGGGAAGGACGCCTTACGTGGTGCATCATGTATCCATTGTGTGCTGAGACCATTTGCACCTAATATTGTCATGGCTCTCCATATCCACCCGTAATCCAGCTGTTTGTGTGAGGACACTTTACAGGGTGCGTAATCTACATCCCTTGATCACTGTGATCTTCTGCGCACATGATGAAAATGGATCTTTTCACACCCAATATCCAGCGTGGTAGCCAGTCCGCCAGTCCGTTGTGGAGGAGTCGTCATGTACCCTGTTGGTTGTAGCCCTCTTAACAACACAGGGATCACACTGCTGATGTCTGAGCTGCAAACTCCCATGTATGCCAAGGAGTAGATGCCTGTCCTCTTGGAGCATCAGGACTCCTGACAACGGACGTTATGCCAAGTGGCCTTTGCTGTGGCTGGGTGGCATCCCTGGGGAGAGCCCCTGATTGGAGTGGATGGCATCAGGGTGAATGACCCGAAGTGAAGCCAACCGGGTCATTTTTTGTTGGTGGCTGATTGGCCCCAGCAGTCTCTAAGAAAGAAAGGCTAAAGTTCAGTGCTGAGAAGTATAACCCCAAATTGTTTCCCTCCGTAGCTACACCATGGGAGGAACATAGGGCTACAGAAACAAGAGGGCCTTATTTGCCTCAATATTTAGTTTTCTCCTTTCTAGCTACAAAGCCTCTATTTTTTATTGAAAATCTGGAGGATAAGTTTGGGAATGTGGCAGCACTATCCAGAATGAGAAATGGGTCAGTCCTGATTAAGGCAGCATCCAAAGTCCAGTCATGGGTGCTGCTCACGTGTGACAAACTGGGTGATATTCCCATTTGGGCACTCCCCATAAAAGCCTAAACCTGCTCCAGGGGGTTATGTTTCATGGAGACCTCCTGTTGCAGTTCGATGACAAGTTACACACCAATTTATAATGCTGTGTCTGCAGGGGACCGAAAGGTAATAAGAGTTGCTACCACTGCCTTCATCTTTGCCTTTGAGGATGATGTGTTGCCAGAAAAGGTGAAGGTAATGGTATACCGAGGTGACGTAAAACCATATGTCCTTCCCTATGCGGTGCTTTAAGTGCTTGAAATTTGGGCACATGTCTTCCTGGTGCAATTCCAGTGCCATATGTGGAGATTGTGGATGTATGGAGTACAGGACCCTGGAAGGGCTGACTTACCAAAAGGTCAAAAAGAAATATGACTTGTTGAACCCCATCCAATTGATATCCTCCTATGCTGCAGCTATGACGATGTCGCCTTTGCTGGTGATGATAGTTCGCTCGTCTCTGCCTTGTACAGTGAGCCCTCAGGGCAACCTGACTACATCCCCCCCCCCTCCATTGGTGGTTGGGGGCACTTCTTCTTCCGTTACTCCAAAGCACTTACTTTGGGAGTAGTGCTGTCCCCCCCCCCCCCCTCCAAATGCCAAGGACGTCAGTCCCCTCCCCTCAGTTGGAGAAGTAACTGCCTCCTGCTTCTCTCGCATGGAAGGGGTTTCTTGGGACTGTATCTTCCAAGCCCCCCCCACACACACAATGCAATAGTGGACATCAGCCACTGGCTGAAGGAGCCACAAGCTGCTGGTCAAAGGGCCTCACGCTATTCATCTGTACGTGAAGCTGCTTCAGATTCAGAGAAGCCCTCTCCCAACAAGCCCCTAAAGAGAAGCGAGAGGGCAAAAAAAAATGTAGTAGCAGCCTGGTAAGAAACAAGAAACTCGGGTGTCCTCCACACCACCACCACCACCACCACCACCACTCGGTACTAGTTCTGTGACTAAGGACAAGGGGAGATTTTAGCTTCCCCCAAGGACCTAGATCTCGCTGACACCTCAGCAGTGATGGTCGTAGATACAAGCACTAAACCAGTGGCCGCAGATGACCCTGAGGCATAAACTGCCCTCTTGGTCCCTTCATGCCTTTCCATACTATAGAAAGCGTCATCCTCCAGTGAGATTGTGCCGGTTTTCTTCGCCCGCCTGGCTGAGTTACAACAGCTCTAAGGAGAAACATTGATAAAAAACACACACTATTTCAAAAATGCAATAAATCCAGTTTTGGAGATATGGCAGAGAAATTTTGTACCACACTTTACTTGACAGTAACACATTTACATATGTTGTTGTTGTTGTCGTCGTCGTCTTCAATCCTGAGACTGGTTTGATGCAGCTCTCCATGCTACTCTATCCTGTGCAAGCTTCTTCATCTCCCATTAACTACTGCAACCTACATCCTTCTGAATCTTCTTAGTGTATTCATCTCTTGGTCTCCCTCTAAGATTTTTACCCTCCACGCTGCCCTCCAATGCTAAATTTGTGAACCCTTGATGCCTCAGAACATGTCCTACCAACTGATCCCTTCTTCTGGTCAAGTTGTGCCACAAACTTCTCTTCTCCCCAATCCTATTCAACACCTCCTCATTAGTTGTGTGATCTACCCATCTAATCTTCAGCATTCTTCTGTAACACCACATTTCGAAAGCTTCTATTCTCTTCTTGTCCAAACTATTTATCGTCCATATTTCATTTCCATACATGGCTACACTCCGTACAAATACTTTCAGAAACGACTTCCTGACATTTAAATCTATACTCGATGTTAACAAATTTTTCTTCTTCAGAAACGCTTTCCTTGCCATTGCCAGTCTACATTTTATATCCTCTCTACTTCGACCATTGTCAGTTATTTTGCTCCCCAAATAGCAAAACTCCTTTACTACTTTAAGTGTCTCATTTTCTAATCTAATTCCCTCATCGTCACCTGACTTAATTCGACTACATTCCATTATCCTCGTTTTGCTTTTCTTGATGTTCATCTTATATCCTCCTTTCAAGACACTGTCCATTCCATTCAACTGCTCTTCCAAGTCCTTTGCTGTCTGACAGAATTGCAATGTCATCGGCGAACCTCAACATTTTTATTTCTTCTCCATGGATTTTAATATCTACTCCAAATTTTTCTTTTGTTTCCTTCACTGCTTGCTCAATATACAGTTTGAATAACATCGGGGAGAGACTACAACCCTGTCTCACTCCCTTCCCAACCACTGCCTCCCTTTCACTTGCCTCGACTCTTATAACTGCCATCTGGTTTCTGTACAAATTGTAAATAGCCTTTCGCTCCCTGTATTTTGCCCCTGCCACCTTTAGAATTTGAAAGAGAGTATTCCAGTCAACATTGTCAAAAGTTTTCTCTAAGTCTACAAATGCTAGAAATGTAGGTTTGCCTTTCCTTAATCTATTTTCTAAGATAAGTCGTAGGGTCAGTATTGCCTCATGTGTTCCAACATTTCTGCGGAATCCAAACTGATCTTCGCCGAGGTCGGCTTCTACCAGTTTTTCCATTCGTCTGTAAAGAATTCGCGTTAGTATTTTGCAGCTGTGACTTATTAAACTGATAGTTCGGTAATTTTCACATCTGTCAACACCTGCTTTCTTTGGGATTGGAATTATTATATTCTTCTTGAAGTCTGAGGGTATTTCGCCTGTTGCATACATCTTGCTCACCAGATGGTAGAGTTTTGTCAGGACTGGCTCTCCCAAGGCCGTAAGTAGTTCTAATGGAATGTTGTCTTCTCCCGGAGCCTTGTTTCGACTCACGTCTTTCAGTGCTCTGTCAAACTCTTCATGCAGTATCTTATCTCCCATTTCATCTTCATCTACATCCTCTTCCATTTCCATAATATTGTCCTCAAGTACATCGCCCTTGTATAGACCCTCTATATACTCCTTCCACCTTTCTGCTTTCCCTTCTTTGCTTAGAACTGGGTTTCCATCTGAGCTCTTGATATTCATACAAGTGACCCTCTTTTCTCCAAAGGTCTCTTTAATTTTCCTGTAGTGAGATAAGCCTCTACACCCTTACATTTGTCCTCTAGCCATCCCTGCTTGGCCATTTTGCACTTCCTGTCGATCTCATTTTTGAGACGTTTATATTCCCTTTTGCCTGCTTCATTTACTGCGTTTTTATATTTTCTCCTTTCATCAATTAAATTCAATTATTCTGCTGTTTCCCAAGGATTTCTACTAGCCCTTGTCTTTCTACCTACTTGATCCTCTGCTGCCTTCTCTACTTCATCCCTCAGAGCTACCCATTCTTCTTCTACTGTATTTCTTTCCCCCATTCCTGTCAATTGTTGCCTTATGCTCTCCCTGAAACTCTGTACAACCTCTGGTTTAGTCAGTTTATCCAGGTCACATCTCCTTAAGTTCCCACCTTTTTGCAGTTTCTTCAGTTTTAATCTACAATTCATAACCAGTAGATTGTGGTCAGAGTCCACATCTGCCTCTGGAAATGTCTTTCAATTTAAAACCTGGTTCCTAAATCTCTGTCTTACCATTATATAATCTATCTGATACCTTTTAGTATCTCCAGGATTCTTCCATGCATACAAGCTTCTTGTATGATTCTTGAACTAAGTGTTAGCTATTATTAAGTTATGTTCTGTGCAAAAATCTACCAGGCGGCTTCCTCTTTCACTTCTTAGCCCCAGTCCGTATTCACCTACTACGTTTCCTTCTCTTCCTTTTCCTACTGTTGAATTCCAGCCACCCATGACTATTAAATTTTCATCTCCCTTCACTACCTGAATAATTTCTTTTATCTCATCATACATTTCATCAATTTCATCATCATCTGCAGAGCTAGTTGGCATATAAACTTGTACTACTGTGGTAGGCATGGGCTTCGTGTCTATCTTGGCCACAATAATGTGTTCACTATGCTCTTGGTAGTAGCTTACCCGCACTCCTATTTTTTTTATTCATTATTAAACTTACTCCTGCATTACCCCTATTTGATTTGTGTGTATAACCCTGTATTCACCTGACCAAAAGTCTTGTTCCTCCTGCCACCAAACTTCACTAATTCCCACTATATCTAACTTCAACCTATCCATTTCCCTTTTTAAATTTTCTAACCTACCTGCCCGATTAAGGGATCTGACATTCCACGCTCCGATCCGTAGAACGCCAGTTTTCTTTTTCCTGATAACGACGTCCTCCTGAGTAGTCCCCATTCGGAGATCCGAATGGGGGGACTATTATACCTCCGGAATATTTTACCCAAGAGGATGCCATCATCATTTAACCATACAGTAAAGCTGCATGCCCTCGGAAAAAATTACGGCTGTAGTTTCCCCTTGCTTTCAGCCGGTCACAGTACCAGCACAGCAAGGCCGTTTTGGTTAGTGTTGCAAGGCCAGATCAGTCAATCATCCAGACTGTTGCCACTGCAACTACTGAAAAGGCTGCTGCCCCTCTTCAGGAACCACATGTTTGTCTGGCCTCTCAACAGATACCCCTCCGTTGTGGTTGCACCTACGGTACGGCCATCTGTATCGCTGAGGCACGCAAGCCTCCCCACCAACGGCAAGGTCCATGATTCATGGGGGTAGGACATTTACATATACGATTATATATATTCAACTTTTTTTAAATGAAATTTCAACTTTAATTTAAAAAAAAATGTATGTTCCATTTTCTCAAAGTATCCAAGAGAGTTCTACAAAAATTTCTCTGTTTCATCTCTTTATATGTTGTAAGTTTCTCTCATGAGGTTTTTGGAATAGGTCAAATAGAATTTTCATATTTTTTTAATTATAATTCCACAAGTACAATTTTAAATTCATGCAAAATTTCAAGCACTTTTCCCCATATCTCAGCTTGCAATCAGAATTTCAAAATTTGCTCATGAGGCAATGTTTAATAGATTTACAGAAATATGTGTACAAAATTTCATAATTCTAGCATTCATAGAATCTGAGAAAAAGGTACATAAACTTTAAAAAACAAACTTTTCAGGAAATGCAATTAAAAGTTCAACCTAACTTCTTTCCTTATGTCACTTCTTCAGAAGGCATCACATTTGTACTCTGGGTTGTCTTTCCCTTCAAGGTTTCTCTTCTGGTTTCTTGTTGTCTGTCTTCTTTCCTCTACCAGGTCTTCAACTGAATTTTCAGCTGCAGAGATGTAGCCTCATTGCTGGTTTGTCATCGTTTCTCACATCTTCCATTCACTAACTTATTCAAATGCAGTTTATCCAGTTTTTTATACTTTCTTTGTGATCGTGGCATAACTGAATGAAGAAAGAATGAAACACTTGTATAAATCTCCATCAGTATCACAAAGCAAAAAAAGAATTGTTTCGTTATAAATGATGCAGTTAGTTTGTTATTGTATATAAGATACAGAACAGAGACAAAGATGATCTATAGAACCAAAGAGTATGTATCACAGCCTTCTAGATGTATCCCACACACGTATGGTTGAAAGTAATACACAGAATCATTGTTCACTGAGCTGGAATTGAAGTGCTGCTTCAAAACGTGGGCATGGCAGGGAGGCCGCGTCACACTTTTAATTAATTTTCAGGCACTTTGGATGCGATTTCAACATTGAAACTTTGGGAACTTATTGTCCATGAGTTGTATTAACAAATAAAAAATAAATTGAAAATTAAAATTTTTGATCAATTTCATCAACGTCCTCCCTTAAGCATTACGTTTGCTTTCTGTTTTTCAGCAGTGCAAACCCCTGCTCTTCATGGCTATCAGAGGTATTACAAAAATAATAATGTCTGTAACAGGATGTCAGGTATGTCCCCTTACCTTTGCCCCTTACCAGCGGCCCCTCAGCCACACCTAGAAGCTGTGGCTCTCAGGGTGAGGACAACACAGGAAATCACCACCTCCAACATCTACCTTCCTGCTGATAGTGAGGTACACAAAATGTATTGGCTGCACTAATTTCTCAACCCCACCCCACCTTTCCTACTTTTGTGTCATTTAAGGACCCACAACCCTGGCCATGGTGAAGATTTGAACATCTACTAACTCAGTTTGATCTTTGCCTCCTAAATACAGATGCCCCCTCTCATTTTACGAGGCACATGCTCGACCATTGATCTCTGTTTATAGCCCTGGCCTTCTACCATCTGTACACTGCACAGAGCTCACGATGACTTGTGTGGTACTGACCACTTTCTGCTCTCACCTCTACTATCGCCATTGAATCTCCATTTCTTGGTAACATCAATGTGGCAATCCACAATGTTACTACAGCGATTGCTTCTGCTGCTGAATCGGCAACCCTTTGTTCCTCAGGTGGCCCCTGGCAGAAGACATTGCATTGGTGGTCGCCGGATATCACTGTGGCCATTATAGAGCATAGTGGGCTCTCCAACATCATAAGTGGCACCCACCAATGGAGCACCTCATTGCCTTCAAACGGCTTTGTGCCTGGGTCTGTCAAATAATCAGAAGATGGAAGTGGGAGTGTTGTGGATGGTACATCTCCACCATCGGAACATGAAGGTTTGGACTAAGATCAGGCGCCTTTATGGATATCAGACACCTGCTGGTATACTTGGGATTTCCTTAAATGGAGCTATCTGTACCGATCCAGATATAATCGCAGAGCCTTTTGCTGAGCCTTATGATCGAACCTGTGCATCTGAGACCATGACATCTTTTGTACCCTAAAACAGTGGGTGGAATAAAAGTGCTTATCTTTTACTACATGACATCTTGAGCCATACAGTACTCTGTTTGGTGAATATGCCCTTGCACATTGTCCTGACACAACCTCTGTGCTAGACCATGTCCATCCCCAAATGATTAAGCATTGATCAGCGGATTACCAGCATCACATCCTTACCATCTTCAGTTGCATCTGGAGCGATGGCGAATTCTCACTTCAGTGGCGAGAAAGTATCACTGTTCCAGTGCTAAAACCTGTTAAGACCCTGCTAGCCACAGCAACCTTCTGTGCAAGCTGCTCAAACATATGGTGAGCAGATGGTTGTGTTGGCCCTGTGAGTCTGAGCCTTCTGGCTCCCCATCAGGCTGGTTTCCGCCATGGTCAGTTCACCACCGACAACTTACTATGGAGTCTGCCATCTGAATAGCCTTTTCCCACCATCATCACCGCACTGCCATCTTTTTTGATCTGACAAAAGCCTGTGACACCACTTGGCAACACCACATCCTCATTACATTAAGTGAGTTGGAGTCTCCAGTCCAACTCGTGATTTTTATACAGAACTTCTTTAGACTCCTCACCTTCAGAGTTAGTCTGTGCTTCACTCAGGTCCCACCATATCCAAGACAATGGGGTCCCACAGGGCTCTCTCACATGGACGGCTTGCCTAAACATACAAATCACCATCTACTTTTCCCTAACACGGTGATCCATCTCCTGCAATGACAGCCCAGTTCGGGGATAAAATTGCAGTCTGTGTCCGGTCCCTTATCCCTCTGCCATCTCTCCTCCGGCTCCACTCATATACACCTCCGTAGTGCGTATCTCGACCACAGCTTCGTCTGGACCAATCGCAAGTTCCAAAAACCTCAGTTCATCCTGCAGCCTCCGCCGCCTATTTCTCTCTCTTCTTGATGCATCCCAGCATTCAGAGGTAGTTTACACAGATGACTTGATGGTTGATGATCACATGGGGTTTGCTTATGCTCATCCAGGACACAATGACTTGCTCTTCTTTCCAGATGGCTGCAGTGTTTTCATTGCAGAGCTGGTAACAATCTCGTGCTGTTGAGTATATCCTTTCCTGTGCCAGGGAGTCCTTCCTCATTTGTAGCGACTCCTAGAATGCTTTAAAAGCTCCCAACCAATGCTATCCTCACCATCCTGTGGTAATGACCATCCAAGAGTCCATTTACATCCTCGAACAATGTGGACGTACTGTGGACTTCTTATGGACCCCGGGACACGTCGGAACCCTGGGAAATGAACTAGCCGACAGGCTAGCCAAAGAGGCTGTTTGTAATCAGAGTCTGGAGATCGGCTTACCGGAATCTGATTTTAGATTGGTTTTCTGCTGCAACATTTTTGGGCTCTGGAGTATAGAATAGCGCTCCCTGACTTTGCCGGATAAGTTATGTATGATAAAGGAGATGACGAATGTGTGGAGGTCTTCCATACGAGCCTCTCACAAGGATGCCATTATCCTTTGCCGGCTCTGCATTGGCCATACTTGGTTGACTCTGTTACTTCCAACATTGCGAGACTCACCTCGGTGTCACTGTGGTTCACACTTGACAGTGCTCTATATCTTGTTGGATTGTCCAGATGTAGCCACCCTGTGGTGGACTTGCAATCTCCCTGATGTGCATCCTTTGATTTTAAGTGAAAATGCACCAGTGGCTAACATAGTTTTAAGTTTTATCCATGAAGAGGGTTTTTATCATTCTGTTTAAGGGTGGGTGCCCTATCCTCATCTTTCAAGCCATCTTTGTTTCTCTTGCCTTGTGCTTTTAGGCTGGCAATTTTAGTGTGTTTCAGTGTGGCTCATTCATTCTTTATTATTCCTGCTATCAGCCAGCTAACACAGTCTGCTATATTGTTGTAATACCTTGTGCCACTTTTTTTTCTTTTAGTTAATGTTTCCCATTTTGACTTGATTCTTTCTTTTTCTGCTTCAATGTGCTTACACACACAGTTTTACGCATTTTGTTCCTTCCCCTGATCTCAGGTGGTAACATTCTTTTGGGGTATGGTTTTCATCCGAGACCTGTGTGACTAAAAGAAAAAAGGGACTGATAATCTTGCAGTTTAGTACCTTTAATCTACAAACCAACTGACCAACTTTTTGGCAGCTCTTCCTTTTTTAGATTCTTCAGGATTATCAATGTGAACCGTCATTTTCACTGAGAACTCTGAAACATTGGATAGGCTGTGATATGCTTGTACATCTTCCACGTGACAAAAAAAGAAATCTGTTGGAAGGAAATGATTGTGCTTTCACAGTGGAGCTGATAGCCGTTAAGAGAGCCCTATGTTTTATTAATCAGATCTCTCTCCACAGCACTTTAATTTTTAGTGACTCAGTGAGCCCTTTACAGGGTATTGAGCAATGTTACTCCTGTCACCCTGTGATAGTTTCCATTCATGACCTTCTGTCTGACCTTAATCATGCTGTGGATTCAGTTGTCTGTATCTGAGTCCCAAGTTATGTGGATACCACAGGAAATGAACTGGTTGACTGTTTGGTTGACCGCACAATCCTAGGTGCAGATTTGCAAGTGAAGTAAGTTCTTTCCTCATTCTGAGATGGAACATTCAGTGGGCTACTGTCCCCTCTAATAAACCCTGCACTATTTAGGATAATACTGCTACACGACACTACTCCTTCCATTTCTCCCAGAAGGACCCACCATCTTATGTCACCTCTGTGTCAGTCATACCGGATTAACTCATAGTTTATTTTACCCTCGTGTTGTGGTTGTGGAGCCTTACAGATAGTAGCTCACATCCTGTTGGAATGCCTCCTCCTCCTCCTCCTCCTCTTGGCTATCCGTGCTAAGTGTGGTCTTCTAAATTCCTTGCCTCTCACTTTGGCAGGCAATTTGTGGGCAATTAAGCTGGTTCCCTGTTTTCACTGTGAAAATGGGTTTTGTTCTAAGGTATTGTATGGCCCCAAGTCATATGCAAAGCCCCAGGGATACTTGCTTGGATCCACTGATCTATTGACCTGATTATTTCTCTCACTTGATTTTATTGTAGTCAGTCCAACTGATGTCCATGATATTTCTAGCTTCCTCATTTTTACTATTAAGAATCTTCCAGCTACAAGGCATTTACTCTGTAACTGTCTTTGCTCTTAATTAGGTTGGCTGGGGTATGGGGGGGGGGGGGGGGGGGGGTGAAAGAAGTCCGATACAGGTAGGATTTCTTTTGCCACAGATAAGACCTGAGAGAACCCTTGTCTGCTCTGACCTCCTCACTGGTCTGACTCATATAAACTCCTTAAATTATTTCTCAGCTCTGTCATCAACATTGATTTCAGTTCCTCCCCTTTACTATTTCTACATACTTCCATAATTCGCTAATATTTTTGGCAGACATCACTCACTCCAGATAAACTTCCTCTTGACTAAGGAATAGATGACCTCACTGTTTAGTCCGTTAATGTCCAACCATCGAACACTGTAGTGGAAGAAGTGAATGAATTGTCCAATCTAGAAAGCAAGATTACTTAGAATGTATTAACCGAGGAAAGTAGTGGAGCTAGACTGGCACATGTGAAGGAAGATTTCTTCAATAAGAGTGCTCTTCCAGGGAAGTGAAATGTGCACTATTAGAAATCTGTGAAGAAGAAACCAAAAGCATTTGAACTGTGACAGTATAGAAGAAATTTAAAAATTAAGTGGGCAGATAAAATACTAACTTACTTACTCACTGGTCATACCGGACTCAAGAGTCCATTACCGCAGCAACGTATTTTCGCCATCTGTCCCTGTCTTGGGCTATTTCTTTCCATTCACCTTCAATAACTAGGCTCCTCAAATCAGCCTTCACATTGTCCTCCCATCTACGCCTCGGCCTCCCCACAGGACGTTTTCCTTCTAGGTGCCCTGGCCTCATCCATTCGAGCTACGTGACCCGCCCATCGCAGCCTACATGATTTAATAATACTGATTATGTCAGGGCTTGAATAGAGTTCCTGAACCTCTTCGTTATGCAGTTTTCGCCACTCTCCGATAATGTCATCCCTTTTTGCTCCAAAAATTTTCCTCAAAATTTTGTTTTCAAATGCTCGAAACAGCTTTTCATTTTGCACAATGAGAGACCAAGTCTCACACCCGTACAGCATAACTGGTAGAATAATAGTTTTGTATATTCTAATCTTTGCATTCCTAGACAATATCCGTGATGAAAGCAATCTATTCAGTGAGAAGTAGGACGCATTTCCTGCCCGTAATCTCTTCTTCAGTTCGGATTCAATCTCATTTCTCGAAGTGATGTCCACGCCCAGGTACTTAAATGTGTTCACTTTTTCAAACTGCATGTCTCCAACTCTTAACATTTCCTGATCTACTGCTGTTGGCATTCTAGTAGTAACCAGATATTTAGTTTTGTCTTCACTTATCCTTAGACCTACATCTTCACTAGCCTTGATTAACGCATTCGCATTTGCTGAGTAGTGGAGACAGGGCATCTCCCTGCTTAAGTCCGTTCTTTATTACAAATTCTTCTGACTCCAATTTCCCCACGTGTACTCTACCTTTTGTGGTTTTCAAACTCGCTTCGATAAGTCTAACATACTTCTTTGGAATTCCAAGTTCCAAAAGAATTCTGTAAAATTTTGACTGCAATACTGAATCATATGCTTTTGTGAAATCTATGAAGAGATTATGAACTGGTTTATTGTATTCCCATTTCTTTTCCAAAATTTGATGCAGATAAAATACTAAATGAAATTTTAAAAAAACCATTAACAGAACAAGCAATGTATTAGCCGAACATATGCTACTGCATCCAGAAATTACCTTGGTGGTGAAAGGAGAAGCAGAGGGGTAAAATAGAACAGTGGACAGAGATTACAATATCCAAAGTAGATAAAATAAGTGATGTATTGTGTAGTAATTCTGTAGATTTGAGATCAGCACAATACAGGAAAAAAAATTGAAAGACTGGTTATTCGAAACAATTCATTGCTTACTGTTTCATTTTATTTTTGTGCTGTTAATTCTGACCATTTTCCCCTTTTTCTTCTTTTTTCAGTAGCTGCATCATCATTCTCAACTGGTATGTCTAATACACTCTGGTAAGTCACTTAATTATTATAAGAGTAATATTGCCCCCAGTATAATTTTATGCAAGAAATTCATGTTTATTTATTTTGAACCTGCTGTACTGCCTTCTACATGTAGTGTTAGAATTTCTCATTACCTAAAAGACTGAAACTATGTGCTGGGCTCAAATCTGGGGACCGACTACTATCCATCCTCACAGCTCTTTGCTTCCCCCAGTACCTTGTCTCTTACCTTCCAAACTTCCCAGGCTTGAATCCAGGTCTGGAACATAGTTTTAACCTGACAGAAAATTTTATGTCGACACACAGTCCAGCGTGAAAATTCATTCCGGCTCATCATCTACTCCACTAATTTTTAATTTCTGTCCCCTCCCTCCCAGGGCCCACAGGTCTTTTGTGAATACCTGCATTGTGAGCATGGTGTCCCAGGCTATTGCAGCACATACTTTTTTTTCCTGTGCAGTAGTCTCTCATCTCTATCCTGCCTTCTCATACCCTCTTTCTGTTGGTGGAAGCATTTGATGTTGACCTGGCTATGCCCTAAATCTTGATTTCATTTCTCAGAATAGCCATTTATTTACTTGACATCACCTTCTGGCTGAAGTAATTTTTTGTTTCCTTTTGGGTTTGACCTTTATTTCCCAATTTTTTTTTGTAATGTGGACTGACTGGGGAAGAACACGCTAAATGGCACCTACTGCTTGCAGTGGTAAATATTGTATGCTCATTACCTGTGGAGATTGTTAAAAGTGCTTCGAAGCCAACACAGAAACCAATCCGCTGTGGTGGGATCATTATATGCCTATTGTTGCGCCTTTGTACAAATGGGGTTCAAACTGCTGATGCCTGAGCTGCTCGCTCGCTTGCATGCCGAGGAGTAAATGTCTGTCTTCCTGGGGCATCAGGACTCCAGGCAGTGGCTGTCATGCCAGATGGCCTTTGCTATAACTGGATGGCATCCGTGATGAGCCATTGAACAGAAAAGGTAGCATCAGGGCGGATGTTTTGCTCGTGAAATGTGTCAAGTTACAACAAAACAATGGCCATTCAGATCACTGTTCTATCACATCACTGTTCTTCACATTACAATGTGGAACCTACTGCTTTCTCTACGCTGACTACCCCGTGTGAAGAGAAACAAGCCAGACATCTGGGAGCAAACCAGTTTATCCAATAGTTGGTATGTATTCAAATTGATGGGGATATTTGTACTGTGACAAAACTTTTATTTTTTGTGGAATATATTAAAGATAAATTTGGAGAATGAAACTCGGGGAATAATGTGCAATGGATCGCAATTGATTAATGCCTCCTCTGCTGCACAGTCTGTTCTTCAGAAGTGATTGTGTGGATGATGTGCTAGTGACCATTTCCTCTCATAAAACTTTGGATCTGGTCCGAGGCAATATCTTTCACAGACACCTTACACTTCAAATAGGCGAGAAGCTACGGCTAATCTTGAGTGGTGAGGTGTATGTAGTGTCATATATGTCCAAAAGGGTCCCTATGATAATATAACAGACTTTGGTACCTTTACCTTTGCCACTGAAAGGAATGTCCATTTGGAAAAAAATTAGTTGTGGTGTACAGGTGTGATGTGAAACCTTAAATTCAGTCATTCATGATGTGCTTCTGATGCTTACACTTTGGTCATATATCTCCCGGATGCACAGCGGACCCAAAATGCAGCAACTGCAGATGCCCATTCCACAAAGGTAGTCATGGTAAAAAAAAAAACACACATTTGTATGTCAGTTGCCTAGAATACCACCCTCCATGTTCAATGGTTAACCCAGTCATAACATATAAAAAAAAAGAAAATGTGAACACCTACTTACTATTGGTATGATGACCAATTATGCAGAAGTTAGTCATCATCCACACTAGTTCTTCCACTGCCTGCTCTCTTGTCATTCCTGCAGCACCATCTTCAGGAACAAATTCCCACATGCAGCCAGAGAAGCAGCTTTCTCCTTCAGTATCTACAAGTGACAGGGCTTGGGTCCCCTCTCCCTCAAATCCATAGGTCAGAGGCCTGAAACTAGCCAGTGGCTGAAGGATACATGGCCTGTTGGTTTGAGGGGTTCCCACACGCTCATTGTGGGTAGGCCCTAACAAAAATCTCAGGCACCAAAGAGGGAGGACGACGACAAGGAGAACAAATGCTCATTGAGTGGTTCCATACCCATTGATGACAGGCAGTGATCGTGGAGCGTGACTGGTCCTCCTGACCTCTTTGTACCTAAATGTGATCATTCAGTGGAAATGTAGTGGATACAGTAAAACCTCATTTATGGTTTTTTTGTAGGGGAATGATAACATAAATGAACAAGTGGGATTAATGTTTTCAGTATATTTCTATTAAACTCAAGTGCGTGCAAATGGAAGATACATATATTGTACAGTAATAGGTACAGTATTTCAAATAGACTTATGTCAAAGTTATGGGCAATTAAAGTTATTTATGCTTAAGAGTGAAATAACAGTGGTTTGTTTTTTTTGGAAGCAATACTGCATTCATAATTAAAGTTTTCTTATGCAATCACTGTACACATCCTGTCATCACTAATGTTTTTTGATCTTATGTAACATTGTGGTACTTCCAATGCAGTAAGTGCCTCTGACATACTGGGAGAATCCACAGATTCACCATCCGATTCTTCAGCTTCCTCAGAACTATTTATTTCGGCTAATACTGGCACTGCTTTATTAATTATGTCATTTTGTACACAATATACGTCAGCATCATGGTAAACAAAATCATCAAAATCAATTCCATTTGAAAAATGAGCTCAGTCATTGTGTTCAGTGTATCAAAATCTACAACAAAATGTTCAACATTTTCAGGGTCAGCTTGAGTTTCATCTCTTGTGATGCCAGCTTTCCAAAAGAACTTGCATATTGTGTTTGACATCAGTTGATCCCAAGCAGACCTTTTGTACTGGATTCCCTAGATAAGAAATACAAATTAAAAAGCTACATTTACATATCGGTGCTGAATTTAATTTATAGATGTATTCTAAAAGTTTTAGTGAAATTCTGAGGGAACTGACAGGAAATGCTATACAAATGTAGTGTATGTGTAAAGTTTGTCCTAACATACAATGCTATTCTTTGGTTTACTTGCAACAGGTACAGTTTAGGATCTTCCTTCCCACTGTCTAGATGTGCAATGTCACGTTGAACCCAGCATTTTCCTGTACTTTGCTTTTGTGGCTGCAGTGATGATGATGATGATGATGATGATGATGATGATGATGATTGGTTTGTGGGGCATGACGATATGAGGACAACGCAAACACCCCAGTTGCTGGGCAGAGGTGTCAGTGATGCCAGAGTCCAGAGATTGAATATGGCTCATGCAGTTTGTTGGAAGAAAAGTCAGTTCTATGTTGCTGAACTATAGTGCTGGAGAATGGGCTGTACAGCTGTCTAGAAGCAAAAGTATTTTCCTCTTCTCATGGCACATGCAGGTGTTAAGCTTATCAAGGTGACTTTCAAAGAGGTTTCCAGTCATCCGTGCCTTCTTGTTTGACTCATCCTTAGTGGGATATGACCTAATGCCCTTGAAACATCGAGGCTTTGGTGCATTCCCAATCACTAGAGGGCAGAGTATATCAGAGCCATCTGCGTTTACGGTAAGGAGTACTGTCACTTTTTGCTTGCTTCTCTTTCCTTCAAAGCAGGGATCGCCCTTAAATGCTAATGTTTTATCTCGCAAAAAGTTAAAAAAGTCCTGTTTTGTCTGTGTTGTAAATATCTTTCAGACTGTGTTTTGGTATTATACTTTGGCAATCATGGTCTTTCCAACAGTCTACATCACATTATCCCCAATGTTAGCCTCCCCACAAATTCTGTATGCCACATCTTACTTGAACCAATCAGAAGAATCATGAAAGTTTTCAACATTTAAGTTTTTTGATAATTCTAAAGGTTTTCCTTTCAGTATTGCACCTGAAATAGGTAAAGCACATTTACTGAAACCAAGTCTGTAGGCATTTTTCCACGTCTGCAAACTTCCCACGTTGGATGCACGTGCATTTCTCACCATTTGGCCCCGCTTTTGAAACACTGGATCTTATGCACGTCATTGGCCACTATAGTAGTTAAAGTAGAGTATGGGATTTTGAGATGCTTTGTGATGCTCACTTTGGGTTCACTAGGGCTACTCTGCACTTCTTCAGTTATGTTTACTTTCTCCTGCATGGAAAGACATCACCTTTTATTTTGTGACAAACTCATCATGCATGAACATTGGAAACTACATTAGAAAAATTGAATTGAGTTCACCCCCCTGGCAAAAACACTCATAGTTTCACTCGGTGTGCTCTCCACCTATATGTATTGTGATTGTTGAACCGCGGGCTGCATTCCCTCTCCTTAGGGCCCCATTACACAACACCATCGAGAAGTGCTACTCTGCAGCTCTTGCATTCACACAGTGCAGCACATTATGCTGCCACTGAGAATAGGTGCAACTGTTCCTGTGAACTACTTTGATGCTGCTGTTGCTACTGCTGCTGTGTTCACTGTTGTTTTGTACCAATTGTTTGTAAGTGTGCCACTCACTGCTTGGGTGGGCAGCAGCATCCCTGAGTGGCATCTTGCGAAGGCTGCTGTTGGGAGCAATGTTCAGTCAAGTTGCACGATCTGAAACTGACTGCCACAAGGTCAATAACAACAGTGTCACCGTGTATACTGCAACTAAGGCCCACAATAATATATGCAACTTTGCATGCAGACAGCAAATCAATAGTCGCTGGCCACACCATAAATGAAACATTTAAAGACAATTTCTTAGTCTTTATATTGTTAAGAATGCGACAAAAATGACTGAGGAGTAAAATAATAATGTAAAAGTGCGAGGATGTATAAATGGAAAACCTGAAAGTGGAGTAACTAGGTGTGCAAAATCAAAAAAGTACACAGTATATAACATACAAATGTGACAAACATATAGCTGAGAAATGTATAAACGCAGTTTTACTGTATTACTGTCACCTGCCGGAACTACACCATCACACAGATATTGTCAGCAAGTGCATTCCCCTTTGTACCATGTTGGAAGAAATAGTGGTATGGGTGCAAATGAGCCTATCCAGTACCATTTGCAACATTTACTTACTTCCAGATGGACATCTCACGTACATTGAGTTGACCCCCTTAGTCCAACAGCACCCCCCCCCCCCCTCCCCCTGTTTTCTCCTAATTGTGGACTTCAGTGTGCACTACCTCCTGTGGTCCTGTGGGGTGTTTCACTTCATGTTGTTCGAGCCTTCTAATTGACCAGCTTTTTCCCATCAGTGATAGTACTCCTACCCACTTCATGTCGCCCATAGAACCTTTTCAGCTATTGATCAAACTATATCTTTCCCAAGTCTCATGGTTTCGCTACATTGGTCACTATGTGGCAGTCTGTGTGAAAGTGACCACTTTATGGTGACCCTGTCGCTTTCTTGCCACAGACAGACAGAGACCACTGTGTAGGGCACTTCGAAGAACCAACTGGCAGTTGTATAACTTCGCTGCTGTTATCTTCACTCATTCTCTGTCAGATTGCATGGACGAGCTTGTGCAAGACATATTCGATGCGATCAACCATGCTTCTGGAACTGCTATTCCCATTTCTGCAGGTTCTGTCCATCCCTGGCCGCTGCCTTGGTGGACCAGAGAGATTGGAATTGCTGTTCACGATCACTGAAGAGCCCTGCAATACTTCAAGCAACATCCTTCACAGGCTAGTGTTATCATTTTGAAGTGACTATGTGCTAAGTCTTGCTATTTAATTAAGTGCAGGAAGAAGAAATGCTGGAAGCAATACATCTCCTCCCTGGGAACATATGCTTCTTCGTTTCAGGTTTGGATCAAGCTCTGTAGTCTTCTAAGCCACCAAGAATCCACAACTGTACTTGGTCTCTTCCTTCATTAAAGTCTCCGTATTGATGTATTGACTTTTGCTGAGTGCCTTGTGACCCACTTTGTGACACTGTCCTCTTCTTATAAAGCTGGCTTCCAGTAATAGAAGGGATGAATTGAAGATAACCCCCTCTACTCACCCCTTGGCATGGCGATTTATATAATGAACTGTTTGCTGTCTGGGAATTGCTCGCCTCATCTCACAGTACGGCCCCAGGGCCTTATTCCATTCAGTCAGATGATATAACATCTTGTTACTCATCGGCACCATGTACTCGATATCTTCAACTGTATTTGGCTCGCCGGCCGGAGTGGCCGAGCGGTTAAAGGCGCTACAGTCTGGAACCACACGACCACTATGGTTGCAGGTTCGAATCCTGCCTTGGGCATGGATGTGTGTGATGTCCTTAGGTTAGTTAGGTTTAAGTAGTTCTCTGTTCTAGGGGACTTATGACCACAGCAGTTGAGTCCCATAGTGCTCAGAGCCATTTGTATTTGGCTCGACAGTCTCTTCCTTTTGCAATGGTGAGATAGTATCATCATTCCAGCCTTTAGCCAAGTGAAAACTCAACATCCATTAACAACTATTGGCTGATTACCCTCACCAATGTGCTCGGCAAACTGCGTGAAAAAATGAATGCCTGCCTGTTGTGCTGGGTTCTCGAATCCAGGGCCTTTTATCCCCCTAGCACTGTGGTTTCCTGCAAGGGATAGACCATCTGGTTAGTTGAAATGGCAGCCTGACAGGCTTTTTTCGACACCAGCACCTCATTACAGTCTTTTCAGCATCCTACATAACCTTCAAAAAGGCAACGTTAAAAACGAGATCTGATAGCATATCTTCTCGTCTTATACTGTGTTGTGCATATAGTGGATCAGATGCCATTCCACCTGTTCTTGTACTACTCTGCACCTCATCCATATTCATTCTTATAAGCCCTAACAATTTTCTTGGAGTTCCTAGTTAATCAAAGCACAGTACAGTTGCTCATGTCTATGCAAGCATTTGCTGCTTTTTAATTGACAGATCTTTCTCTGAACAGTAGAGAGGAGATACACACAGTATGTTAGACAATACTTTATACTTCAAATTTAGCAGTGTAACTCCTCAGTAGGTACCACAGTTAAACATCTCTTTACTTGTATGCGGGGTATACAGGGTATAAAGCTATCTTTTCATTGCTGGGGCATTTTCTCCTCATCTCATATTGACATTTCAAGCTGAAGGAGAATCTATATTGATTACTGTCTTCTGTGGATAGTTTCAGTGGAATATAACCAGTTGACGGTGACTTATTCACTTTCTTAAGGGCAGTTCTCACTTCTTTGAGTTGGAGAGCCAGGTGTTTATCAAAATGTCAGCACCATCTTCAACTGGGCTGTCCTCTTGTTTAAGATTTTCCCTGTTTTATCCTTTACCAAGTTAATTTTTCCACAGAAAAGTTGCTCTCCAATTCTTGATGTTTACTTTCATCCAGTCTCTCCCTTTTTGTTGATGGATCCTCATTTCAGTCCTTTTCTTCCTTGTGAGTTTACACTACATGTATTGCATTATTCTTTTTTATGCCTTGTTCTTTTCCTCTGTTTCTATATCTTACTCACTATCAAACTGTGGAGATTTTATGTGCCTTGCTTCAGTTCCCACTGTTTCACTTTGACCTATCCATTGCAGTCCGTTATCATTTCCCATTGATTCTCAAAGTTGCTGCACTCTTAAAGTCCTTTCAAGGATCTGTGATATCATCTTCTGGTGTACCGACTAGTGCCCATACCAAAAAGTTGTCTGGACCTACAAGTAGGTCTTTGTGGCAAGGCACGTCCTAGATGACTAAATTGTATTTTGCATCAATCATGAAATGATCAATCCTGTTCCCATGTGGTGACTTCCACATTCCTTTGTGTATACCTTAGTGTGGGAAAATAGGAACCCACAACCTTGTTTTAAGATACTGCGAATAATATGAACCTTGTTCTATTACCGTTGCTTGTGGTGTGTGTGCTGTGGGGCCCAGTTGTTGGTTTCACTATCTGTTACTTCCCACCTAAGGACTGAGGTCACCAGCAGATATTTTTGTGATGTGACCCAGTCTGTCATCATATATTCTTTCCAGGAATTTGTAGAACAAGTCCTTTTCTTCTTCCTCTGTTTCTTTGATTAGTTCATGGGCATTGATTATAGAATAATTTTCCTGTTACTATGAGTGTGGAGAGTCTTGGCCTAGTAGGTGTGAAATCTGTCACAAGGTGATGCAAATTAATATCTTGGTATACTACAGATCTTGCACTGTGCTCATGCACATGAAGGTCAACAGACTGAATACATTGCTCAAAATTCTTAGATGATCCTATAGATAGTGCGCTTAGTTGGGACCATTGCATTCTCCAAAGCTTGAGAAGCCTGTGCTCGACACTTGCCATGAGGATAGTTTCTAATATCAGAGATATCAGTGTGTCAAAGTTTGCCTATTTTGGGTATTTTCATTCACTTTTGGTAAGGAATCTTCTTCTGGGACAATTTGCGGGCATAAAAAAAAATCAACATATAGGGAAAGGCTGTTCAGAATTGTGTGTGCCTCCTAGGACCTTCTATTATAGTCTTTTTAAGCAAGTGTGGATAGCGTTGGCACTAGCTCCATACAATACATATATCCAGTGATCTTTATAATTGACAATCCTCCTTGCTGTGAAATAAACAAAAGACCTTACTCATAAAACAAGTAGTAAATGCAATCTACTCTGTGACAGGAAGAATTCCTACAGTTTATAACAGTGTCAAAAAACTCTTGTACCAAAATTTTTTAATAACTTGCAAGTGATATTAAGTCCCTACAAGATAAATTATTCAAAAGTAAATTAAGATTTTTGCTTGAAAAATTTCATTTTTCGGTGATTTTTTTGATAGAAAGGCTGACTGCTTCCCACATTTTTGTTCGCTGTTCTTGTCCTATTTGTACACATTAAATCCAACAATTTGTGTATAGTATACAACTAATTATGTGGAAGATGCCTAGTATGAATAGGCAAAAAGTGTTAGGTACCCACACAGTAATTCAGTTGCAAAAGACACAACGTTTTTATCTATATGATAAAGCATAATTAAAAGATACTCTTCCTTACAAGATAACTCAGACTGAATCTTTGCAAACTCCTATGTTCTATAATTCATAATTACATCCCTTTTTATGTTTTTGTGTAATACATGTAAGTGTGTATGTAAATTAATGTAATATTGTTAAAAGCTATATGCATAAATTTGTGTGATGTAAATGACATGCATGTAATAAAATAAGTCTTGATGTATTTCATTTCCATATGTCTACAGAATATGTATGTAAAATAAAATAAAATAAAATGAGTTGCTATATGTTGAGGCAAAGTAAATGTATAAATTACTAAATCCCTTTGATGTTTCTGTTAAATCAGCTGTAAGTATATTTATTAAAAAAGTGAACACATGTGTACAGATATATTATAGTGAAGCATTTAACACAATGTTTACATGCGTTTACTCCGTTGAACTCTTCCCTTAAAACATTGAACTCAAATTATGTGCGATTAGAGGATGTAATGGACTATTTGTGACAGGAGTGGAAAATTCTTCTTATGAAAAGTATTGCCTTCAGTATGATGTGGTGTGTACAGAAATATGTGGAATTTCTTTTTAAAAGCAAAATTTTCGCTAACAGATGGCACTTAAGTTGAATCATACATTTGTATCACACTGTAGCGTAATTAACAGTTGCCCATGTTCACATATCAATTAAGTAGTAAATATTAAATGTGTAGTGACCTATTTCTGACAATCGATCCCTACAAGTGTACAGTGGTTCATAAACATTCCGTGAAGTGTTAATTTACGTGCAGTGATACAGTTATTCTTTGACTTAGCTTTTGTTAGTTATTCCGTGCTGTTCATGTCTACACAATTCATTCATGTGTGTAGTGTTAAGTTATTGCTAAATATATGTAGGAATAAAGGAATTGTTTTCCCCAACACCCACATTTGGTGACCTCGACGAACTACGTTAACATCCGCGTCGGCTTCAGCGTTTAACGAAGTTCCCCAACGTTCACGTTTGTAACTTCCGCGCCAGCCTCGTCATGCTCGTTTCAGCATGATAATGACCGATTCGCCAGTCTCAATTCAACCTGAAGCCAGCAGTGCAATTAACAGGGTGACAATAAAACCTCCACCATTCTGGTTACATAATCCTCTATTGTGGTTTGCCCAGTTAGAAAGCCAGTTCGTCCTCGCACAAATATCGGCGGACGAAACTAAGTACAGCTATGTGGTTGCAGCACTTACAGAAGATCTAGCAGGAGAAGTACAAGATATCCTAGCTGCACCACCGGATACCGATCGTTACGCATCCATTAAAAACGCATCAACAACGCGTTTGTCACAATCAGAGGCAAAACGGCTAGAGAAGCTACTGCGCACTGAAGAACTCTGAGATCGCACTCCATCACAACTCTTACGACGTTTGCGCACTCTGGCAAGTAACACTGTAACTGATGATGTGCTACGAAATATATGGTTGTCTCGGTTGCCGTCAGATACTAAAAAAATTCTCACGTTATATGCAGGTGATTTAAACGCACTAGCACAAACGGTCGACAGGTTAATTGAAATGTATCCCACATCAAGTGTCTCAACATTAACGCCACAACAAGAAAATTCACCCACAGTGACATTAGTCTCCCTACAATCACAACTGGCAGAGTTGACCGCACAGGTAGCTGCATTACAAACAACGCACAACCGCCAACGGCCACGCCGCCGACGGTCACGAAGTCGCACTCGATCACCATCACTACAGAACTTATGCTGGTACCACAAGACATTTGGTAATGATGCAAGAAAGTGTACGCCACCTTGCAAGTGGAAACATGAGGCAGACACCGCAGCAGCGATAACTTCCAGTGCAAACACTCGCCGACTTTTTGTGACAGACCGCGAAACAAAACTACAGTTTCTCATCGATACAGGTGCAGAAGTGTCCGTATATCCAGCAAACCGCCTATCACACCGGAGCTGCGACGACTGTTATATATACGCCGCCAATGACTCCAAAATTAGAACATACGGTTGAGTAGCATTATTCCTTAATTTGGGGCTACGCCGTGTGTTTGAATGGCAATTTACAGTGGCAGATATATCACAGCCTATTATCGGAGCAGATTTTTTGTCCTTTTACGACTTACTGCCAGATCTGCAATGTCAGCGACTAATAGATTTGACTACTAGTCTTCATACAACAGGAAAAGTCTGTTGTATCACACCACTAGAGGTACGTACAGTCACAGGCGACACACCGTATATACGATTACTGAAAGGAAACCCCGAAATCACACAGCAATCGCCTACTCTCCTACCAGTCAAGCATACAACCGTCCACCACATTTTGACCACGCTGGGGCCGCCAACTCACGCTAGGCCTAGATGTTTAACGGCCGAAAAGCTAAAAGTGGTAAAGCAGGAATTTCGCAGCGTGCTGTCACAAGGTATCTGCAGAGTTTCTAGTAGCAGGTGGGCATCCCCAATTCACATAGTGCCTAAAAAGAAGAATGGATGGCGCCCCTGCGGTGACTATCACCAACTCAATGCAAGGACCATTCCAGACCGGTACCCAGTTCCACATATAGAAGACTTTTCTGCAAATGTTCACGGTAACACTATATTTTCTACCATTGATCTAGCTCGAGCTTACTATCAGATCCCTATAGCTGCAGAAGGCATTCCTAAAACAGCGGTGAGAACACCATTCTGTGTATTTGAATTCACCCGAATGCCATTCGGACTATGTAATGCCGCCCAGACCTTCCAACGTTTTATGGATGAGGTTACAAGAGATTTAGACTTTTACTATGTGTATATAGATGATTTATTGGTGATGTCTGCATCATAAGAGGAGCACTTACAGCATTTGGCACAAGTGTTTGACCGCCTATGCACACATGGACTAGTAATTAATCCTGCCAAGTGTGTTTTTGGTGAGAAAGAGGTCCACTTTCTAGGATATTTGGTGAATGCACAGGGTATTCGACCGCCACATAGTAAAGTAGAGGCCATAAATAAATACCCCCGCCCTGTCAGTCAGAGAATTACGACGATTCATTGGAGTAGTGAATTTTTACCAACGCTTCATTTGCAATCATGCACTGATAACTGCACCATTGAATGAACTACTTAAAGGCGCACCTAAACCTAACCACAGTGTGCATTGGACTATAGAGGCGAACACCGCGTTTCACGCTATAAAAAAAGCTATAGCAGAGGCCGCGCAATTAGCACACCCGGTCGCGCATGCTCCACTTGCTCTCATGGTTGATGCTTCGTCCACTGCCATTGGTGCTGTACTTCAGCAACAAATTGATCAGTTATGGCAACCCATTGCATTTTATAGTCATAAGTTGTCACCATCTCAGCAACATTGGGCAACATATGACTGAGCTGTACGCAGCTTATGCGGCAGTAAAAAAATTCAGACGTGAATTAGAAGGGCGACAGTACACGATTTACACAGATCATAAACCGTTTGCCTATGCCTTTAAGGTAAAGCCAGAGAAAGCAATGCCCAGGCAGCTGCGACACTTAGATTATATCAGCCAGTTCACGACCAGCATTGTGTATATGGAAGGGAAGCTAAATGTTCCAGCTGATGCACTTTCTCGCATAGAAGCAGTGTCTACAGTAGCAGATGACATCGCACAGGTGGAAGCAATGACAAAGGCCATTGATTACGACGCCCTCGTGCGTGTGCAACAATGTGATAGTGAGTTGTGTGATCTATTGCAACAAGAGAAAGGATTGAAGCTACAGCTCGTGACAATTCCTGAAGCAAGCTTTGAGTTGTACTGTGACGTAGCAAGAGGAAAGATACGTCCATTTGTGCCACAGCAATTCAGAACACAGGCAATTGCATCAATGCACAGTCTGTCACACCCAGGAGTAAGAGCCACACTCAGATTGGTCAAACAAAAATTTGTATGGCCAGGTATGCACACAGACTGTAAAACATTTCTGAAGCAATGCTTGGCGTACTAGAGGAATAAAATCACACAGAACGTCAGGGCACCATTAGGCACATTTCTTCCACCAAATCAGCGTTTTGACCGTGTGCATATTGACATCATCGGCCCACTCTTGACATCAGAAGGCTACAGTTATTGCCTCACGATGATTGACAGATTTACTAGGTGGCCTGAGGCATTTCCAATGAAGGACATCACTGCAGAAACTATAGCTCAAACATTTTTTCGTGGTTGGATTGCCTGGTTTGGAGTTCCACTGAGAATTACAACTGATCAAGGACGACAATTTGAAGCCTACGTTTTCAAATCATTGGCTACGTTACTAGGTACGAAACGCATACGCACCACGGCATACCACCCCGCATCAAATGGCATGGTTGAGCGTCTTCATCGACAGTTAAAGGCAGCACTGAGATGTCACGCAACACCGAATTGGACAGAGACACTACCTATTGTACTTTTGGGTCTACGAATGTCATTAAAAGTGATCTGAAAGCAATAGTAGCAGAACTGGTGTATGGACAAACGTTACGCCTACCTGGATAATTTCTGCACAGCATGGCAGATAATACAATCACAGCCTCAGAATTCGCCACAAGATTAAGAGAGCATATACGCCAATTGAGGCCAACAATGCCCAGAAACCAGCTTGGAAGACACTCGTTCGTTTTTGCGGAGCTAGACAAGTGTACGCATGTATTCTTACGCAATGATACTATGCGTAAACCACTGCAGCCACCATATGACGGACCGTATCTGGTAGTCAGTAGGGATACCAATACTTTCCGCATAATGATTAACGGTACACCCACCACAGTTGCAGTGGACCATATCAAGCCTGCATTTCTGGATGCAACAGACACCACAGCTACCACTGAACACAAACCAGAGAAGACAGGAGAAGCTACAAGATGTGTTCCTATACCCCATGAACACCACAACACTCAGCGAACACCAGTCACTGCAACCCCAAGACCGACGTCGAGGACTACTACACTCCCTGACACAAGCACTGACACATGTGATGCACCGCCCGGTTTCAAGAAAGAAGTAGTTACAAGAGCTGGACGGCGTGTGAAATTTAATCTGCGGTATCGTTAGCATTAAAGGGGGGAGTCATGTAGTGACCTATTTCTGACAATCAATCCCTACAAGTGTACAGTGCTTCATAAACATTCTGTGAAGTGTTAATTTACGTGCAGTGATATAGTTATTCTTTGACTTAGCTTTTGTTAGTTATTTTATTCCGTGCTGTTCATGTCTACACAATTCATTCATGTGTGCAGTGTTAAGTTATTGCTAAATATATGTGGGAATAAAGAAATTGTTTTCTCCAACACCCACAAATTTAACTGGCAGTCTACATTGCGTTCCCTTTGCACCAGCCAGTTAACCTACATAAATAAGTTTTTTAAAATGTGATTGGCCCTAACTCTGGTACTGTCATATGCCACCTGTTGAAAAATATACTGTCCTGTAAATAATTTCCTCAGTATGAAAAATAAAGCTCTTGCCTACCTTTACATTTGTGTAAGATTGTAATCTACTTCTGGCAATACATTTTGAATTTTTATATAATATAAACGAAGATGCTTTAACTTACCAAACGAGAAAGCGCTGGTATGTTGATAGACACAATAAAATAAAAAACACACAAATATTCAAGCTTTTGCAACCCATGGTTGCTTCATCAGGATGTGGGAAGGAGAGGGAAAGAGGAAAGGATGTGGGTTTTAAGGGAGAGGGTAAGGAGTCATTCCAGTCCCGGGAGCGGAAAGACTTACCTTAGGGGGGATGCTCCGAACTGCCGGTGTGGATGTGGGAGAGGAAAAATTGAGGACTTTGATTAGGGATAGGAGTTGACAGGTGTGTTCATTGGCTGAGTTGATGTGTAGGTGAAAGATTCGGCAGGTGAGGGCTATGGATTGTTCGGTTTGGAACTGGTATAGGGACTAATGGAAAGAAGGGTTACAGCCAGAGAAGAGAACTTTAAGTGTGAGGCCTTTGGGGGTAATGCCAAACGTCAGACAAGCCTGAGTAAATAAAATATGGGAGCGTAATCTGGCTAGGGCGAAGGCATGTTTGCGGAGGGAATGTGAATAAAACTTGATGGGGTCGTTGTGGGGATGTTGTGAGGGTGACATAATATTTAGAAGGTGGAAAGTGTAACATGAGGCTAAAATGAAAATAAAAATAAAAATATGTGGGGAGAGATAAAGGTGAACTAGAAAGCAATTAAAGTTCTGGTGCGAAAAAAGTCGAAAAAGTGTTGGTTAAAGCTGAGCTAAGCTGGTCCTGTGGTGAACTTAGGTTGGTAAACAACGATGTGCACAAAGCTTAGGTAGTTGTATTAACATTCAAAACATGTTAAAGGGTGAAGAAATTCGGGAAAATTTCGAAAAAACTGCATGTAAATGTATTAAAAGGACTGGTTATGTGGTGGCAGATTATGAAAATGAGGCTAACAATTGTCTGTCGAAGAAATAATAACGTTAAAACCTGTGGGAAGCTGCTAAAAAATGATTGGTGCTGTGGGAAAAATGGGAATGGAAATAAAGCGAAAGTTGTCAGAACTTGCCGAAATGGTTGTTTAATAGGTGAAAGGAACTGAAGCTGTGAAATAGTATTCACGAGGCTACACGAGAAATGTTTGTAAACTGGGAACAGTGGATTTTATAGACGGAACTGTTCCAGGCAGGGTTCAGTTTGGATAGTGTCTTGAGGAGTTGGATCATTAGGAGTAGGATAAGGATTATTTCTCTTCGTGGCAAAGTGATATTTCCAGCAGAGACTACGAGTGTAGGACAGTAAATCTCTGACGAGGGCTGTTTGGTTGAATCTGGGAGTAGGGCTGAAGGTGAGGCCTTTGGATAGGACAGAGGTTTTGGATTGGGAGAGAGGTTTGGAGGAAAGGTTAACTACTGAATTAGGGTGTTGTGGTTCCAGATTGTGTTGATTAGAATTTTTAGGTTTTGGGGAGAGTGGAGCTGGAAGTGGGAGATTGCGTAGATGGGAGAGACTGGGTCAGTGTGCAATGAGGATCACTCTGTGGCTAAACATGCCTTGGTGCACGGCCAGCACATCTTGGCACAGTGTTACGCCGTCCTGGTTATCTGGATATTTCCCACTGACACCAGCCTATCAGAACTTCAGAGATGGGAACTTGCCCTTCAATATATTCTCTTGTCCCGTTACCCACCAGGCCTCAACCTCCGCTAATTTCAAGTTGCCGCCCCTCGCACCTCACCTGTCATTCAACAACATCTTTGCCTCTGTACTTCCGCCTCGACTGACATCTCTGCCCAACCTCCTGCCCAACGTCTTTGCATTTACATGTCTGCCTGTGTGTGTGTGTGTGTGTGTGTGTGTGTGTGTGTGTGTGTGTGTGTGTGTGTAGAGGGAAACATTCCACGTGGGAAAAATATATATCTAAAAACAAAGATGATATCAATATAATAGAGGGAAACATTCCACGCGGGATAAATATATTTAAAAACAAAGATGATATGACTTACCAGAAAGCGCTGGCAGGTTGATAGAAACACAGACACATACATACACACAAAATTCAAGCTTTCACAACAAACTGTTGCCTCATCAGGAAAGAGGGAAGGAGAGGGAAAGACGAAAGGAAGTGGGTTTTAAGGGAGAGGGTAAGGAGTCATTCCAATCCCGGGAGCGGAAAGACTTACCTTAGGGGGAAAAAGGACGGGTATACACTATCGCTCGCTCGCTCGCTCGCTCGCTCGCTCGCTCGCGCGCGTACACACACACACACACACACACACACACACACACACACACACACACACACACACACACACACAGCAGACATATTTAAAGACCATATGTCTGCTTGTGTCTGTATATGTGTGGATGGATATGTGTATGTGTGTGCGAGTGTATACCCATCCTTTTTCCCCCTAAGGTAAGTCTTTCCGCTCCCGGGATTGGAATGACTCCTTACCCTCTCCCTCCCTCTCCCTTACAACCCACATCCTTTCGTCTTTCCCTCTCCTTCCCTCTTTCCTGATGAGGCAACAGTTTGTTGCGAAAGCTTGAATTTTGTGTGTATGTATGTGTCTGTCTGTGTTTCTATCGACCTGCCAGCACTTTCGTATGGTAAGTCACATCATCTTTGTTTTTAAATATAAAAACAAAGATGATGTGACTTACCAAACGAAAGTGCTGGCAGGTTGATAGACACACAAACATACACACAAAATTCAAGCTTTCGCAACAAACGAAACCTTCAACCCATTACATGCAGTCTCCCATCCTTCATCAAAGACACCAACCACTTTCTCGAACGCCTGGAATCTTTACCCAGTCTGTTACCCCCAGAAACCATCCTTGTAACCATTGATGCCACTTCCTTATACACAAATATTCCGCACGTCCAGGGCCTCACTGCGATGGAGCACTTCCTTTCACGCCAATCACCTGCCACCCTACCTAAAACCTCTTTCCTCATTACCTTAGCCAGCTTCATCCTGACCCACAACTTCCTCACTTTCGAAGGCCAGACGTACCAACAATTAAAGGGAACAGCCATGGGTACCAGGATGGCCCCCTCGTAAGCCAACCTATTCATGGGTCGCTTAGAGGAAGCCTTAATGGTTACCCAGGCCTGCCAACCCAAAGTTTGGTACAGATTTATTGATGACATCTTCATGATCTGGACTCACAGTGAAGAAGAATTCCAGAATTTCCTCTCCAACCTCAACTCCTTTGGTTCCATCAGATTCACCTGGTCCTACTCCAAATCCCATGCCACTTTCCTTGACGTTAACCTCCACCTGTCCTATGGCTAGCTTCACACGTCCGTCCACATAAAACCCACCAACAAGCAACAGTACCTCCATTATGACAGCTGCCACCCATTCCACATCAAACGGTCCCTTCCCTAAAGCCTAGGCCTTCGTGGCAAACGAATCTGCTCCAGTCCAGAATCCCTGAACCATTACACCAACAACCTGAAAACAGCTTTTGCATTCCGCAACTACCCTCCCGACCTGGTACAGAAGCAAATAACCAGAGCCACTTCCTCATCTCCTCAAACCCAGAACCTCCCACAGAACAACCCCAAAAGAGCCCCACTTGTGACAGGATACTTTCCGGGACTGAATGTGGCTCTCCAGCAGGGATACGTCTTCCTCAAATCCTGCCCTGAAATGAGATCCATCCTTCATGAAATCCTCCCCACTCCACGAAGAGTGTCTTTCCACCGTCCACCTAACTTTCGTAACCTCTTAGTTCATCCCTATGAAATCCCCAAACCACCTTCGCTACCCTCTGGCTCCTACCCTTGTAACCGCCCCCGGTGTAAAACCTGTCCTATGCACCCTCCCACCACCACCTACTCCAGTTCTGTAACCCGGAAGGTGTACACGATCAAAGGCAGAGCCACGTGTGAAAGCACCCACTTGATTTACCAACTGACTTGCCTACACTGTGAAGCTTTCTATGTGGGAATGACCAGCAACAAACTGTCCATTCCCATGAATGGACACAGGCAGACAGTGTTTGTTGGTAATGAGGATCACCCTGTGGCTAAACATGCCTTGGTGCACGGCCAGCACATCTTGGCACAGTGTTACACTGTCCGGGTTATCTGGATACTTCCCACTAACACCAACCTGTCAGAACTCCGGAGATGGGAACTTGCCCTTCAGTATATCCTCTCTTCTCGTTATCCACCAGGCCTCAATCTCCACTAATTTCAATTTGCCTCCGCTCGTACCTCACCTGTCTTTCAACAACATCTTTGCCTCTGTACTTCCGCCTCGACTGACATCTCTGCCCACACTCTTTGCCTTTACAAATGTCTGCTTGTGTCTGTGTATGTGCGGATGGATATGTGTGTGTGTGCGCGCGAGTGTATACCTGTCCTTTTTGCCCCCTAAGGTAAGTCTTTCCACTCCAGGGATTGGAATGACTCCTTACCCTCTCCCGTAAAACCCACATTCTTTCGTCTTTCCCTCTCCTTCCATCTTTCCTGATGAAGCAACCGTTTGTTGCGAAAGCTTGAATTTTGTGTGTATATCGACCTGCCAGCACTTTCGTTTGGTAAGTCACATCATCTTTGTTTTTATATATATAATCTGTGTGTGTGTGTGTGTGTGTGTGTGTGTGTGTGTGTGTGTGTGTGTGTGTGTCCTTTTCCCCCCTAAGGTAAGTCTTTCCACTCCCGGGATTGGAATGACTTAAAACCCACATCCTTTCGTCTTTCCCTCTCCTTCCCTCTTTCCTGATGAAACAACCATGGGTTGCGAAAGCTTGAATATTTGTGTGTTTGTGTGTTTTTTATTTTATTGTGTCCATCAACGTACCAGTGCTTTCTTGTTGGGTAAGTTAAAGCATCTTTGTTTTTTATATATATATTTTCCCATGTGGAATATTTCCCTCTATGTTTCTGTGTTTGATTTGAGTCAGGTGCTACAGCACAGAAGGCAACAATTGTAAGATAAAGTGCTCCTACATCTGCAAGTGGTGAGGTGTCACAGTCTTGGGACACTGGACTTAAATTTTGGAGGGCAGCAGTTCAAATCCTCATCCATCCATCCAAAATTAGGTTTTTCATGGATTACCTACATCGTTTAATGTGTGTATGGATCCTTTGAAAAGGAGACTGCCTTTTTCCTCCCCTTACCCAAGGTTGTGTTTCATCTCTTCCTTCCTTCCACTGGGTTCTTTATCTGCCACTCCACTGAAGGTGAAAGACACAACAAAAAAGTCAAAGCAAACCTAAAAAGGGATTCTCACCTGTCAATCAACAAGTAACTAGTTCAGAATTCTGTTTGATAGTCAGGGCTCTTTTGTGGATGCCAGCTAGTTTAGCACAATCTGTGTCTGATGCAGACTTCCCACCTGGAGGTGAGATGAGGAAGATAACTAGGAACCTCACTGTTCAACTGTCTGACACTCTTATGATTGGGGATTAAACCCTACACCTGAAAGATGCACAAAGCAAAATATGGGTACAGGGCAATTGTTTGGTGTTGTTATTGAAATGTACCATGATACAACTAACAGTTGTTGCAGTAATACTGGCCAATAGGAAAGATACCATGCTTTCTGTAAATGTAATACCAAACAAGCCCATTGAAAAGTAAGACTGTTTCTGTTAATCAGTTGATCCAGAAGAGGTCAGAAGCTTGTTTTACAACTTTACTGAAGTTTTTTATACCTCTGCTTCACAAATAGTGTGGTACTGCTGTTGCTTTTATAAATATTTCACTTTCGTAATGGTGTTCGTAATAGAAGCTTAACATGGAGATAATAGAGGTAAAAGGACGGAAGAAAGATATTTTATTCCATTTAAAGAATGGCAACAACATTTAGCTTTAAAATGAAATGCTCCTAGAGCTTGACGCCAGTTGTATGTGGGACATATCACTTCAGAATGTTTCATCAGCGACTCCAGTGGACATTATCATCATCATTTGACATTGAAACCATTTTTCTATGATGGATGCAGGAAACTACAATCATTATGTGTTACTGTGCTGCTTTTCTCCTATGCTATGCCACCTGTTGTTGTCAATCGCCTGTGTATGGCAACTTGTTACCATTGGCATCCATACCTTGTTCAGATCAGATTTTTTAAATTTTTTATTTCAGAGATTCTTACATTAATACTCATATTTAATGGAAGTGGTAATCCAATGTATAGCCAAGATGTGGAGTGGGTGTACATACATAAACAAGACTGAAAAAGTGCTAAATTTTCAGGCAGTGTCTTTTCTCAGTGCTAATTAGTGCAGACTACATTCACTCATCCACATGGCTACAATGTAGCTGTGCATGCATCTACATACATGCCACACTCCACAAGCCACCACACAATGCTTGGTGGAGTATTTTCTACATTGTTGTGGTCTTTGGTCTGAAGATTGGTTTGATACAGCTCTCTATGATACTCTATCCTGTGCAAGCCTCTTCATCTCTGAATAACTGCTGCAACCTACATCATTGTGGGTCTTCCATACAGTAGGCCCTACTTAATTTCTTTTGTCTTCGTGGCCCTTACATGAGATATATGTCGGTAGTAGTAGAATTAAATGGAACAACAAGTTTACTGAAACATCCTGCAAGATTAAAACTGTGTGCTGGACCGAGACTCGAATTCTGGACCTTTGCCTTTCGCAGGCAAGTGCTCTACTATCTGAGCTACCCAAGCACAACTCACACCCTGTCCTCACAACTTACAGAAGCTCTCCTGCAGGTGAAGTTTGGAAGGTAGGAGATAAGATATTGGCAGAAGTAAAGCTGTGAGGATGGGGTGTGAGTCATGCTTGGGTAGCTCAGTTGGTAGCGCACTTGACCGCGAAAGCCAAAGGTCCCAAGTTCAAGTCTCGGTCCGGCACACAGTTTTAATCTGCCAGGAAGTTTCATATCAGCGCACACTCCACTGCAGAGTCAAAATCTCATTCTGGAAACAAGTTTACTGTAACCAGTCATTGTTTATTTATCTCAACAGTGCATTTCAGAGGTTTAAACCTCAATCAGGTGGATTTACATTTGTTAGTACGACGTGTGTCTGTGTGTTGCAAAACATTTTTTAGTATGACACGTTTCTGTGTTTTGCACAATGCAGAGACACACGTCATACTAACAAATGTAAATCCACCTGATGGAGGTTTAAACCTTTGAAACGCACCATGGAGATAAATAGTGACTGGTAACAGTAAACTTGTTGTTTCGTTTAATGCCAATAAACAGTCATGGTAAAGCGTAACCAAAATTGTTCGCTTTTAAAGTAGTAGAATTATTCTGAAGTCTGTCACAAATGCAGGTTTAGATATTTCCCTAGTGCGGGTCCAGGGATTAGAATAGGCCCGAGGTATTCCTGCATGTCCTAAGAGGCGACTAAAATGAGTCTCCCACGTTTCGGCCTTTATGATGGTCCCCTGTGGGGTTTGACCTCTATTTTTCAAAATTTTCCTGAAGAGAAGGTGGCCAGTGCTGCGGCAGGGTGGCGTACGTGGGGAGGGCACCCGTTTGGAGTGGGTAGCATCAGGGTGGATGACACGCGATGAAGTGTAGTGCACCGTCTTTTGCTGGGGGTCAAACACCAGCAGTCTGTAAGCATTCATGGGCTCAATTCAATGCATAGAAGTACGATCCCAAATCGTTCCCCTCCCTGGCCACACCGTGGGAGGAACGTCAGGCTAAGGATGGTGGTGGCTCTTATTTGCCCCAATACCTTGTATGTTCAAGAGCTGATGGGGAATCTTTCATCATGATAAAGCCTCAGTTTTTTGTTGAGCATTTAGAGGACAAGTTTGGGGAGGTGGAGGGCTTGTCCAAAATGAGATCTGGGTCAGTCTTGATCGAAACAGCATCCTCTGCCCAGTCCTGGGCGTTACTCACTTGTGACAAACTGGGAGGGGGGGGGGGGGATGTTTCTGTACCATCACACCCCATAAGAGCTTAAATATGGCCCAGGGTATCATATTTCACAGGGACCTTCTTTTGCAGTCCGATGATAGCTGAGAGCCAATTCAGAATGACAAGGTGTACATTTTGTTCGATATGTCTACTGGGGTCTGAGGGATAATCAGGTTGCCACCGGTTCCTTCATCTTGGCCTTTGAGGATGCTACATTACTCGAGAAGGTCAAGGTGATGGTCTACTGCTGTGATGTAAAACCCTATATCCCTCCCCCAATGTGGTGCTTAAATGTTGGAAGTTCGATCATATGTCATCCCGCTGTACTTCCAGCATCACATGTCGAGATTGGGGACGCCCATCACATTCAAATACTCCATGTGCCTGCCTCCCATCTGAGTCATCTGTGGAGAGCACCATTCGCCTTGCTCGCCAGACTGCAGCATTCTCCAGAAAGAAAGGAAACTCGTGGAGTACAAGACCCTGGACTGACTGACCTACACTGAGGCTAAGAAAAAATTTGAACGCCTATACCCTGTACGTATAACATTGTCTTACATTGCTGCTACAACAGTTCCAGCCCCATCAGCTCCGCCAACCCCAGTCACCTCTCCAACCAGTCACCTGTCTGAGCCAGAAGACTGCACCTGCCCCCTTGATGGTGAGGGGGCACTTCCCTCCCTGTTGCTCCTGCACGACCTACTTCTGGAGCAACACCTTCCCCCAACCATCGGGGACGTCTGTCCCCACTTCTAAGCTGGAGAAGCGTACAACTTCTTCAGCTGCTGTTGCTAGGAAGGTGTCCCTTGGGTCACTCCCTTCCCACGTTTCTGCGAGTGGGTAAGATGATACCCGCCAGTGGCAGAAGAGCCCAAAAGCAACTGGTCGCAGGGTTCATGCTCATCCTCAGTCCCGGAGACAGAATCAGTGAAGTCATCCCAGCCAGGGAAACCCAAGGAACAGCAAGAGAAATCCAAAAATAAGGTCCCCAAGACCAAGGGAATTGCAGTGGCACACACACCACCGCTACCTCCGAGCTCTGCGTCTGTGGATGAGGTGTAGATTCTGGTGTCCGCTGAGGACCTAGATCTCGCCGGACCCTCAGACAAAATGGACTGCTCAGGCAAAAAGTCGGTGGCAGCAGGTGACCCTGAGGCGTCAACTGCCTCATTGAATGTTTGATGCCTTCCCAGTCTCACAATGTCATCCTCCAGTGGAATTGCGGCAGTTTTTTCCACCACCTGGCTGAGCTATGGCAACTGTAAGCTTTACACCTGCTTTCTGCATTGCCCTCCAGGAAACCTGGTTCCCAGCAATGCGGACCCCTGCCCTCCATGGTTATAAGGGATATTACAGGAAACATAGCGACTATAATAGTGGCAGGTGGAGTTTGCGTTTATGTCCTAAACTCAGTCTGTAGTGCACATGTGCCCCTTCAAACCCCTCTTGAAGCTGTGGCTGTCAGAATAAGGACGACATAGGAAATAATTGTCTGCAATGTATATCTTCCTCCAAATGGGGAATTACCCGTGAATGTATTGGCTGCACTGATTGATCAACTCCCTAAACCTTTCCTACTTCTGGAAGATTTTAATGCCCATAACCCCTTGTGGGGTGGTACCATGCTTACTGGCTGAGGCAGAGATGTCGAAACTTTACTGTCTCAGTTCAACCTCTGCCTCTTAAATACAGGGGCTGCCACATATTTCAGTGTGGCTCGAGGTAGTTACTCGGCCATTGATTTATCAATTTGCAGCCCAGGACGTCTCCCGTGTATCCGCTGGAGAGCATGTGACAACCTGTTTGGTAGTGACCACTTCCCCATCTTCCTGTCACTGCCCGGTGTCAAGCCCATGGACACCTGCCCAGATGGGCTTTAAACGAGGCTTACTGGGAAATTTTCACCTCTGCTGTCACCTTTGAATCTCCCCCACTTGGTAACATAGATGTGACGGTTGAGCAGGTGCCTACAATAATCGTTTCTCTGGCAGAAAACATGATCCCTTGCTCTTTAGGGTGCCCCCAGCGAAAGACAGTCTCTTGGTGGTCGCCAGAAGCCTCTGAAGCAATTGAGGAGTGTTAGCGAGCTCTACAGTGGCATAAGTGGCACCCTTCCCCGGAGCACTACTTACAGTAGCCTTTAAACAGCTCCATGCTTGTGTTCACCAAATTATCAAACGACGGAATCAGGAGTGTTGGGAGAGATACTTCTCGACCATTGGGTGCTATACATCACCTTCCCAAGTCTGGGCAAAGATCAAACATGTTTTCGGGTACCAGACCCCAACAGGTGTTCCCGGTGTTAACATAAATGCCATGTTATCTACCGACACAAATGCAGTTGCCGAGCACTTTGCTGGAGCCTCTGCGTTCGACAAATACACCCCAGCTTTTCACACTCTCAAATGGGGGCTGGAAGGGAAAGTCCTCTCGTTCACTACATGCCACAATGAAACCTATAATGCCCCATTTACAAAGTGAGAGGTCCTCAGTGCCTGACACAGCTCCTGGACCAGATTGTATCCACAGTCAGATGATTAAACATCTCTCATCTGACTACAAGCGGCGTCTCCTCATCATCTTCAATCAGATCTGTTGTGATGGCGTCTTTCCATCACAGTGATGGGAGAGCACCATCATTCTGGTGGTCGAAGCCGATAAAAACCCACTCGATGTGGAAAGCTATCGGCCCATCAGCCTCACCAACGTTCTTTGTAAGCTGCTGGGATGTATGGTGCGTCGGCGGTTAGGTTGGGTTCTGGAGTCATGCGGCCTACTGGCTCCATGTCAGGGTGGCTTTCACCAGGGTCACTGATAATCTTGTGTCCCTAGAGTTTGCCATCCGAACAGCTTTTCCCAGACACCAACATCTGGTTGCCGTCGTTTTTGATTTCCGAAAAGCATATGACACAACCTGGCAACATCATATCCTTGCCACATTATACGAGTGGGGTCTCAGAGGCCCACTCTCGATTTTTATCCAGAATTTTCTGTTGCTTCATACTTTCCATGTCCAAGATGGTGCCTCCCATAGTTCGCCCCCCATCTCTAGGAGAATGGGGTCCCACAGGGCTCTGTATTGAGTGTTTCTCTGTTTTTAGTGGCGTTTAATGGTGTAGCAGCAGCTGTAGGGCCTTCTGTCTCACCCTCTCTGTCTGCAGACAACTTCTGCATTTCATAATGCTCCACCAGTACTGGTGCTGCTGAGCTGCACCTACAGGGAGCCATCCATAAGGGGCAGTCATGGGCTCTAGCACGTGGTTTCCAGTTTTCCGCTGCAAAGTCATGTATTATGCACTTCTGCCAGTGTCGTACCAGTCATCCGGACCCAGAACTTTACCTTAATGACAATCCACTCACTGTAGTGGAGACATATCGATTCGTAGGACTGGTTTTCGATGCCCAATTGACGTTGTTTCCTCATCTTTGTCAGCTTAAGCGAAAGTGCTGGCAGCACCCGAGTACCTTCCACTGCCTGAGCAACACCAACTGGGGTGCAGATCGCTCTACGCTGCTGCAGGTCTACAGAGCCCTTGTTCAATCCTGCCTGGACTATGAGAGTCTGGTTTACGATTTGGCGGCGCCCTCAGCTATTCGTTTACTCAATCCAGTTCACCACTGTGGCATTCGGCTAGCGACGAGCTTTTAGGATGAGTCCGGTAACCAAAATCCTTGTGAAAGCCAGAGCGCCTCCATTGCAGGTTAGCCATGCACAACTGCTCGCCAGTTACGTAGCACACATTCGTAGTTCTCCTGCGCATCCGAATCACAGTCTCCTTTTCCCACCCACAGCGGATCATCTCCCGCATCGGTGGCTCATCTCAGGGCTTCCAATTGCAGATCGTGTCCGATCCTTTCTTTCTGAACTAGAGTCCTTGCCTGTACCACCTATACCTGAGGTCGATTCACGTATACCTCCATGGTGTACACCTAGGCCACAGCTTCACCTGGACCTTTCACTTGGCCCTAAGGACTCGGTTAACCCCTTGGGTCTCTGCTGCCACCTCCTCTTGATTCTTGACGAGTACCGAGGCCATGAAGTGGTTTACACTGACAGCTCGATGGCTGATGCTCACGTCAGCCTTGCGTATGTCCATGGAAGACATATTGAACAGCATCCTTGCCTGATGGCTGCAACATATTCACTGCAGATCTGGTGGCCATATCTTCTTGTGCACTTCAGTATATCCGTTATGTCCCGGGGAGTCGTTTCTTCTGTGTACTGACTCATTGAGCAGCCTACAAGCTATCGACCAGTGCTACCCTCGCCGTACTTTGGTGGTGTATATCCAGGAATCTGTCTATGCCCTGGACCAATCCTGTCGTTTAGTGGTGTTTCTGTGGACCCCAGGACGCGTCGGCATCCTAGGCAACGAACTTGCCGTCAGTCTGGCCAAACAGTCTACGTGGAAACCACTTGTGGAGATGGGCATCTCTGAACCTGATCTGCATTCTGACCTACACCAGAGGGTTTTTCGGCTTTGGGAGATGGTTGGTATAGCAGTAAACACAACAAACTGTGTGTCATTAAGTAGACCACGAATGTGTGGAAGTTTTCCATGCAGGCCTCTTGCAGGGAATCAGTTGTCATCTGCCGGCTCCACATTGGTGTCGCTTGGGCGACCCACTGTTACCTCTTGTGCCATGAAGACCCGCCTCAGTGTCAGTGTGGCGCCCGGTTGACAGTGGCCCATATTCTGGTGCACTGTCCCACTTTGACTGCCCAGCGACGAAATCTTGAGTTACTGAACTTGTTGCCGCTCATTTTGTCTGACAACGCCTTATTGGTTGATTTAGTCCTATGTTTTATTTGTGAGGGTTGGGTTTCATCATTTGATCTATGTTTTAGCGCATGTCCTTTGTCCCTCTGTGTCCTAGTGCTTTTAGGGTGGAGGTTATAATGTGTTTCAGAGGGGCTGACTTCTTTTTATTCTCATGGTTGGCCAGCCACTGTAATCTGCTTTCTTGTTAGGAACAAGGGACTGATGACCTCGTGGTTTGGTCCCTCCCCTCCTCTTTTAAACCAACCGACCATAGATATTTGATTGGTGTGACTTTGTACATTTAGCTCTGAAGGAAATGTTTGTTTGACTGTTCAGTATCTCACCTATACATTTACTCCTTTTACTGCTTATATTCTACCCAGGATATTCTATTATGTTATTAAGACTCATATTTGTTCCTGTAAAGACTTTGCCATAGTTTAAATGAATTATAAACTCTTCAACACTTGATTACGAATGATGCACAGTGGTGACAAACCTTTAAATATTTATATATTTTGCTGTTGGCTTATACAGAGGTGATGAAAACAAACTGGTGTTAAACAAAAACTGATGTAATGCCTTTTGTGTGTCATCTCTCATTCATTAGTCACTAAGTAAGTTGTTTTCTTAATTTATAAGATCCATCTCTGTACCTAAATTACAGGCTGTTTAAAATAATGCTCATTTATTGTTCAGTCTCAATTGCATCTTTTTTTTTAAATTAAATGACATGTTTCAATTACTCTGTATCATTTTGAGATATAAGTAGTTGCCAGCAACCTGTCATGTCTATTCAGTACCTCATACCTGAGCACTGTGATATGAGGTTCTGAATAGATAAGGTGGGTTGCTGACGCAGTTACTTAGATCTGATCCCCCTTCAGGTCTGGGGGTTAGAATAGGCCCGAGTTAGCCCTGCCTGTCGTAAGAGGTGACTAAAACAAGAATAAAAGGAGTCTCACACTTTTCGGCCCTATAAGTTCAAGTCCCATTTAATGGCTTGACCTGTCACTTTCCAAATTCTACAGAAGTGTGGCCCATATGGGGAAGGATGCCTAATGTGGTGCATGAGTTATCCATAGCTCCCTTGTATTTGATCTCCTGAACCTCTTGTCATGGCTTTGCATCTGCACCTGCAATTCAACTATATGGGTGAGGACACTTCCCGATGTATGTCATCTTCTTCTGTTGTCTTCTGTCCTCTTTCGTCCCCATGACAGTATCGGATTTCTCTGCACCCAATATCCAGCATGGTAGCCAGTCCGTTGTTGTGGGGCCCTCGTGTACCCATTTGGTGGTAGCCCTCTGACAACACAGGGATCACACTGCTGATGAATGAGCTGTAAACTCCCCACATATGCCAAGGAGTAGATGTCTGTCTTCCTGGGGCATCATGCCTCCCGGCAACGGCCATCATGCCAGGTGGCTTTTGCTGTGGCACCAGTGGGGAGAGCCCCTGATCAGAGTGGGTGGCATCAGGGCAGCTGACCCGCAATGAAGTGGACTGTCGTCTCTTGCTGGTGACTGTACGGTGCCAGCAGTCTCTAAGGAGGACAAGATTGAGTACAATGCTGACAGATATGAGTCCAAATCGTTTCCCTTCCTTGGAAACGTAGGGCTACAGAAAGAAGAGCCATATTCGTCTCGGTATTTAGTCTGTAGCAGAATGGACGGGTCTCCTTTCTACATATGAAGCCTCAGTTTCTTGTTGAACATCTTAAGGATAAGTTAGGGAAGTGACAGCGCTGTCCAAGATGGGAAGCAGTGCACTCTTGATTCAGTCAGCATCCAGAGCCCAATCCCGGGTGTTACTCGCTTATGACCGGCTGGATGATATTCCTGTTTCCTTCACTCCCCATAAAAGCCTCAACATGGTCCAGGGGTTTATTTCCAACATGACATCTTGCAGCCTGACGACGAGCTCTGCACCAATCTAGAATGGTGGGGTGTTCATTTCATCTGGCGTGTTTACAGGGGACCCAAAGACAACAGGGTTGCTACTGGTGCCTTCATCTTGGCCTCTGAAGATGATTCATTGCCTGAAAAGGTCAAGGCGATGGTTCACTGCTGTGACGTTAAACTGTATGTCCATCCCCCTATGCAGTGCTTGAAATGCTGGAAATTTGGGCACGTCTTCTGCTGCATTCCTACGCCACATGTCGAGACTGTGGATGTCCACTGCATCCATATACTCTCTGTGCGCCTCCTCGCACTTGTATCAACTGTGGAGAGCAGCACTCCCCCAGCTTGCCAGACTGCACAGTACTCCAAAAGGAGCAGAAAATGATGAAGTACAAGACCCTGGACCGGTTGACTTACCATGAGGCTAAACGTAAATTTGAACGGTTCCACCCTGTTCGGTTGATGTCTACATATGCTGCAGCCACATTACCATCGCCATCACAGTTACCAGTCGTGCCACACTCTGTGCCACGAACAGTGGGACCTCCGGGCCTCCTGAATACATCCACCCCCTTGGTGGTAGGGGAAAATCTCTTTCCGTTGCTCCCAAAGTACCTACTTCAGGAGCAAGCCCCCCACCCCTCTTCCCAAATGCAAGGGACATCAGTCCTCTCCCCCAGCTGGAGGAGCAACAGCCTCCTCCAGCTCCTCTCCTGTGGGAGGTGTCCCATGCGACCCTCTCTCCCAAGGTCTCTACTAATGCCACAGCAGACACTCGCCAGTGGCTAAAGGAGCCAAATGCCGCTCGACAAAGAACTTCACGGTCTTCCTCTGCGGCTGTAGCTACTGCAGAGAAGTCCTCTTAGCAAGCCCCTAAAGAGAAGTGAGAGCACAAGCAAACAAAGAAGTGTGCTACGAAAAAGAACCCTTCGGTGGCCCCAATACCACCACTCCTTACCAATTCTGCACCTGTGGATGAGGTGGAGATCTCTGTGTCCCCTGAGGACCTGGATCTCATTGATGCCTCATCCACAATAGGAATGGATACAAATACTCAGTCAGTGGCAGCAGGTGACACTGAGGCATAACCTGCCTCCTTGCATGCTTCATATTTCCCAACTTCATGATAATGTCATCCTCCAGTGGAATTGCTGTGGTTTTTTGTACCACCTGGCTGAGCTATGGCAACTGTTAACCTTTACACCTGCTTTCTGTATTGCCATACAAGAAACCTGGTTCCCGGTAATGCGGACCCTGGCTCTTTGTGGCTAGAGGGGATATTACAAGAACTGTATCAACTATAATAATGTGTCAAGTGTAGTTTGTGTACATTTCCTGAACTCAGTATGCAGTGAACCTGTGCCCCTTCAAACCCCTCTTGAAACTGTGGCTGTCAGAATAAGGACAACACAGCAAATAACTGTCTACAAAGTATATCTTCCTCCAGATGGTGCAGTGCCCCTGAACTCGTTGCCTGCACTGATTCAACAACTCCCTAAACCTTTCCTACTTTTGGGAGATTTTAATGCCCATAACCCCTTGTGGGGTGGTATCATGCTTACTGGCCGAGGCAGAGATGTCAAAACTTTCCTGTCTCAAGTTAACCTTGACCTCTACCTTTTAAATACTGTGGCCCCCACACATTTCAGTATGGCTCATGGCACTTACTTGGCCATTGATTTATCCCTCTGCAGTCCAGGATGTCTCCCATCTGTCAACTGAAGTGCCCACGATGACTTGTGTGGTAGTGACCACTTTCCCATCTTCCAGTCACTCCCCCAGTGCCATTCCCCCGGATGTCTAGCAAGGTGGGCTTTAAACCAGGCAGACTGGGAAGCTTTTACCTCTGCTGACACCACTGAATCTCCCTCACATGGCACCATCGATGTGGTACTTGAGCAGGTCACTAGAGCGATGGTTTCTGCAGCGGAAAACACGATCCCTTGTTCTTTAGGGTGCCCCCGGCGAAAGTCAGTACCTTGGTGGTCGCTGGAAATCGCTGTGGCCATTAAAGTGCATCAGCGAGCTCTATAGCGATATAAGCGGCACCCTTCCTTAGAGCACCTAATCCCTTTTAAATGGCTCTGTGCCTGTGTTCACCAGCTTACAGAAAGATGGAGATGGCCGTGTTGGGAGAGGTACGTCTCAACCATTGGGTGCCATACGTCACTTTCCCAAGGCTGGACGAAGATCAGACATGTTTGTGGGTACAAGACAACCAACAGGTGTCACTGGCATTCATAAATGGCGTTACTGACGCAAATGCAATTGCCAAGCACTTTGCTGAGCACTACAGTCAAGCCTGCGTGTCAGAGAATTATCCCTCAGCATTTCGCACCCACAAACAGTGGATGGAAAGGAAAGCCCTCTCGTTCACTGAATGTCACAGTGCACCCTATAATGCCCCATTTACAGAGTGGGAGCTCCTCAGCGTTCTTGCACATTGCCCCGACACAGCTCCTGGGCCAGATAGAATCCAGTCAGATGATCAAACATCTCTCGTCTGACTAAAAGTGACATCTCCTTGTCATCTTCATCAGGATCTGGTGCAATGGAGTCTTCCCATCGCAGTGGCAGTAGAGAACCATCATTCCAGTGCTCAAACCTGGCAAAAACCCGCTTGATATGGGTAGCTATCGGCCCCTCAGCCTTATCAGCATTCTTTGTAAGCTGTTAGAATGTATGGTAAGTCTGCGGTTGTGTTGGGTCCTGGAGTCAAGCGATCTATTGGCTCCATGCCAGGGCGGTTTCCACCAGGGTTGCTCTACCATTGATAATCTAGTTTCCCCCAAGTCTGCCATCCGAACAGCCGTTTCCAATTGCCAACACCAGGTTGCCGTCGTTCATGATTTATGAAAAGCTTAAGACATGACCTAGCGACATCATATCCTTGCCACATTATATGAGTGGGGTCTCCGGGGCCAGCTCCTGATTTTTATCCAAAATTTCCTATTGCTCCCTACTTTCCTTGTCCAAGATGGTGCCTCCCATAGTTCCCCCCAACATCCAGGAGAATGGAGTCCCGCAGGGCTCTGTATTGAGTGTATCTCTATTTTTAGTTGCCATTAACAGTCTAGCAGCAACTGTTGGGCCATTGGTCTCACCTTCTCTGTATGCAGACGACTCCTACATTTCATACTGCTCCTCCAGTAGTGGTGTTGCTGAGCGGCACCTACAGGAAGCCACCCACAAGGTGCAGTCATAGACTCTGGCCCACGGTTTCCAGTTTTCAGCTGCGAAGTCGTGTCTCATGCATTTCTGTTGGCGTCGTACTGTTCGTCTGGAACCAGAACTTTATTTTAATGACGATCCACTCACTGTAGTGGAGACACATTGATTCTTAGGACTGGTTTTTGACGCCTGATTGACGTGGCTTCCTCATCTTCGTCAGCTTAAGCGGAAGTGCTGGCATCACCTCAATGTCCTATGCAGTTTGAGCAACACCAACTGGGGTGCAGATCACACTACGCTGCTGCTGCTCTACAGAGCCGTTGTTCAATCCCACCTTGACTGTGGGAGTTTGGTTTATGGTTTGGCAGTGCCCTCAGCTATGTGTTTACTCGACCCACTGCACCACAGTGGCGTTCGACTGGAAACAGGAGTTTTTAGGATTAGTCTGGTGACCAGTGTCCTGGTGGATGCCAGACCCTCCATTGAAGGTTAGGCGTGCACAACTGCTCGCCAGTTACGTTCCACATATTCGTAGTTCTCCTGAGCATCTGAATTACCGTCTCCTTTTCCCATCCACAGCAGTTCATCTCCCGCATTGGAGGCCCAGGTTAGGCCTTAAGATTGCGGTTCACGTCTGATCTCTTCTGTATGAAGTTGAGTCCTTACCTTTACCACCATTCATATACACCTCCATGGTGTAAACCTAGGCCGAAGCTTTGCCTGGACCTTTCATGTGGTCCTAAGGACTCAGTTAACCCCGCAGCTCTCCACTGTCACTTCCTCTCGATTCTTGACATAAACTGGGACCACAAAGTGGTTTACACCGACAGCTCAATAGATGGTGGTCATGTTTTCCTCGCGTATGTTCATAGAGGACATACTGAATAGCACTCCTTGCCAGATGACTGCAGTGTTTTCACTGCAGAGCTGGTGGCTATTTCTTGTGCTCTTGAGCGCATCTGCTCGTGCCCTGGCAAGTCGTTTTTTCTTTGTACTGACTCCTTGAGCAGCCTACAAGCCCTGCCATCCTTTGGCAGCAACCATCCAGGAGTCAATCTATGCCCTGGAATGGTCCAGTCATTCCGTGGTGTTTGTGTGGATCCCAGGCTACACATTACTATGCTGCAAAGTTTTTCAGCTTTGGGAGATGGAATGTCATAATCTCAGTAAGCACAACAAACGGTGTGCTATTAAGGAGACTACAAATGTGCGGAAGACATCCATGTGGGCCTCTCGCAGAGACCGTGTGGTTCTCTGCCGGCTTCACATTGGCCATACGAGGCGAACACATGGCTACCTCCTCCATCACGAGGACCCACCTTGGTGTCACTGTGGCTCACATATGACTGTCGTCCACATCTTGCTGGACTGACCACTTTTAGCCGCTCTGCGGTTTCGTACCGTCTAAGGGTTGGCATTCAGCATTCTCTCAGAGGCCGCCAGCCTCCCTTCATTTTAACTCTGTTGCACTTTCTTTGCATTTGTATGTGTTGGTGGTCGTCTTTTCCCTGAGTGTGTTCATCTCGCCTTGTCTTTTTGGGGGTGGACATTTTAATGTGTTGCAGAGTGGCTGGCTCATCCTCTTTTATTATTGCTGGTTTAAATACCTTCTTCTACTTTTCCTTCTGGTGTATGTTTTCCCCGTTTTTTGCTCGCGCCATTCGTTTTCTTTTTAGGTGTGGTTCCCCATTCCTTTTTCCCCTTTTACTTTCTCAAACATACTTCGGGTGTTTTTGTACCTTGAGCCTTGCTTGCTTTGGGAAAAAGGGACCAAAGACGCTGTAGTTTGGTCCCTTTATACCCCAAACCAACTAACTTAGATCTGAAGATGATCCAGAGTGACTGAAAGTGGTCATTTAGGTAAAAAACAAGATTTGGTATTGAAATTGAATAATAAATGGGAAGAATTTTAATATCAGTACAGTTTCTGATTCTCTAGAGGCAAATACTTCTGCTATAGTGAACAGGCTGTTTGTCTGCCATATGCATTTTGCTGCTTTGATTTTTGAAGCATTATGAGTCAAGGTTTTGTCTGGGTCCTTTCTTCGGTGGCATGATTGAGCTATATTTACTCAACCTACAAAGTCAGATGTTCTGTTATTGAGATTTGCATGAGCAGCAGCTTTACTGTGGTTTTAAAAACATGAATTGTGGTCATAGTATGACCAGGACTGTACAGAATAACTTAATGCAGTCCTATTTTGATACAGCTTTGAGCAAAGGTCTAAGCAGAATCACCACTGAGAATGTTTCAGAAATAACAGTAGTGACAGGTTGTGTAGGTAAGACACCAGAAGATAAAACAGATACAGTGGTACCTGTGTACACAAGTATAATTTTTTTCTATACTGATTTTCAGTATGTAGTAGAATGCTTTTGAAAAGAAGCATATTTGTGGCTATTATTATTATTATTATCATCATCATCATTATTGCACTGTAGCCTTAAATATATTATTCACTACCATTTAAATTTGTTGATAACTATATATTATTCTTTGCTGTGTGTTCCAGACTGGTAGAGAAATTATGTCATGGTTCAAGTTTCTATTCGTTGTTATCGCCTTGTGGATGAACCACCGGAGAAACCCTACTATGTTTATGTAATAGAGACACTATTGGCTGGAAAGTACTATTCTGTAGAGAGAAGATACAGTGAATTTTTGAGATTGCACAAAGAGGTATGGTACTTCTATCAGTATGACTGTTGTATGTTGCTTTATAACAAGCTCAGCATGTACTTGTTTTCTTTGTACTATTGTTCACACAAACAGTTTGTGTTTTTCTTATGACAATAGCTCATAATTTGTACAAGTTTCAGATTACAGTTGTGAAGAGAAAAGGAAGTAAGGCTCATGAAAATATATTAAACAATAGTTATAGTACCTATAACACATCTCAGACACAAGTATAACAATAGAAATAAATATGTACAGAACAGATTAGTTGGGCTAGTTGAGCTCAGAAGTGTGCAGTTTTAGTTGCATTAGGACTTAAAAGTTGCTGACATAGGTGCTATCACTTGGTGGAACAATCAGGATGGGAACGTGTGTTTGGATTGTTTGGACATATCTACACATCCAAACATTTGACGGTATTGAGTATACCTATTTTTGCTGATTTGCTTTGGATCTTATTGTTCCTGTCTGTAGTCTGTTAACAGATTCCATAATTTCCAGTTTTCAGTATGGCCAGTGACCAGTTTGGATGGTTTTAACTAGGATTATCTTTTGAAGTTGACAGCATCTCCACTCTAGTATGGTGTTTGTAGCCTTGATTGCTCTGAGGTAACTGTTTCTTGATTTTAGTCTTTGAGTAATTGGTCAAATGCCACTAATGAATGATGCGTGGATGTAAAGTGTTTAATTTCCCCTTGTAGGCAATTGCTTCCCATCAAATTGTTGATGTAGCTAATCCTGGTACGTGTTAGCTCTTGTGTGTGGGAGTAGGTTTCAGACAATGGGTGGTGAGTCTGATTGTTTTAAACAGTGACACGTCAACTTAAGTTTGCAAAACACTCACATTTCATTGCTATTCAATCATCTAGATCTTGGTATTTTTGTCTATATTCTGTTTTTTCTCTATCTTGATTTGCTTACAGTTGAATTTTGCCCCCCTTCTGCATAGATGGCTGCAAGTAATTAAGGTTACAAAAGTGATAATTTTGACCTATTACCTTAAAATGCAAACTGACTCAGCATATGATTGGCTAACAAAATATTCCTGTCACATTTGTACATTCGTGTACCTTCTTCAAAGTCAATCCTCCAAGGTTCATTGTACCACACTGCAAAGTTGCATCATCTGTAGCTTCTTAAGGTGTTTGTTATTCCGCCCACAGTGCAATTTCAGTACTTTATTTTCGTTGTTTGTCACTTCATGGAAGTACACCTTAGCCATATGTTATCTGCAACATTAGGCAAATAACGTATACTACATGAATGGGTAAATTACACGTTGATTATAATGTGCCATCACAGGAGGGCTTAATGCCCCTTTCATGATTACTGTACAACCGTTTGTTTTGTTAGCAACACAGAATGATACTCTGTAATTTCACAATGTCTCAGTTCACTACACAATAACCATCACAGTATTGTAGAAAATACGGTATATGCTGCTCTGATTTTTATTAAGTTTGAGCAAAGTACCAAATAATTTCAAAGAAACATCGGGTAACATATTAAGCACTGTCAATGCAAGCACACATACCGCATTGTTCTTCAGTCACTATTACTCTCCAGATACCTCATTTTTTTATTGGTTGAGGTAGTTTTTTACTGATGGCCTTCAGATCCTCAATTTTCACAAATTCTCTGTATTCGAATATCCCCTGTTGTTTGTTTTGAGTGAATGTTGGACTTTTGAAAAACACAAATTCCAACAGAAAGAAGTACTTTGCAGGTTACTAAGGCACTCTTTGTCATGGTATGGTAGTAAATGACAGTTTTTTGACTTTGAGCTATGCCATTTTGCAGTCCTCGAAATTGGTTCTTTGCAGGTACTGAATGAGCAGTCAATAATAAACATAGACTGCATCCTTGGTCAAATGGTTAGCATTACTGCCTTTGGTGCGGAAGGGCCCAGGTTCAATTTTTGTTTACCATCCACTCAGACTTGAGACCAAATGCAGATTTAGTTGAATAAAGGTGGAAAGGATTGGCGACATGCTGATTCTATGTCCCACAATCATAGATCGCACCTTTTACTGCATTGTAGGCAGCAGTGTGAATGGGATTAAGGCCTAATCCCTGAGGCTGTTTGTTCACTATGATCATATTCATATGTTCCACCAGAAAATTACGTGTACAACAGTTGAATGACTAATACAAGATAAATAGGATTGATGCTGCAAATGTTTAGTTACCAGATGTGTTCTGTCAGTTATGGTTGCCTTCGATGTATGATTGAGTTCTCACACATCTGCAGTCATTTCCAGTGTTGTCAGAATATTTCTGTGTGGTGTTTTCCATGCCATTGCACAGAAGCTCAGTTGTTTTTGTCATCCATTGGAATGCAAGAATACATCTTTAATGTACTGCCCCTCCATTGTCACTAACTTAATTGAATTTGATGAAATGTGTAGTGAACCACATTTCAAAGAATCCTTGTTGGTCTTCCAAATTCGATAGATGTCACCTCAATCTGTGTATTTTCTGGTTCAGTCCCTGAAGTATCCTGTGGTCCACTTTCATCGTGTTCTACTGTCGTTTTGGGAAGCAGTCGAATTAAGTCCCTTTCATCTTCAGTTCTGTGTTGCCCATTATTCTTAAAGATGCTGCATTTTCTGAGTTGGTTTTGATGCCTTTTGACAGTTCATAATGCAGTTTGACATACAGCATATTTCCCAGCTGTTTGATTATACCGCCAGTGATCCATTGTGATCCAGTTGACAAATTGTTTGAAAAATTTTTGGCGTACATTTGATTACCAACCTGTAACTTTGAAGCTCTTCTTTGGCTTTGTATCTCCTTCTGAGGGAAGGATCAGTGACAATGTCATCCTTGGCCGATAGCCACGAAGTAGTTTGGCTGGTGAGTTTCAGTTACTGGATTTCGAGTTGTGCGATAAGTAATCAGCAGTTTTTGTAGAGCATCTTGCTTATTTTCCTCTCCCAATTAGCTTTTCTAATGGCTTCTTTGAAAGTTCTGACACATTTTTCTGCTCCACCATTTGAAGCAGCCTAAAATGGAACTGTAGTAAAGTGTTCTTTGCCATACCTGCCACAAAAAATCTTTGAATTCCTTTGATACAAACTGTGTAAGAGTACCAGGAACTATGGTCTTGGGGAATCCTGTGGCAAAGACTTTCTCGAATGCTTTTATTGTAGCTTCTGAAGTTGCTGACACCATGTCAAATGCCTATGGAACTGTGTCCGTACATGAACCACAATGTTTTCCAGAGTGGTCCAGCATAATCAGTGTGAATTCTTTTCCATGGTTCTGTTGCTTGGAGCCAGGTTTGAAAATTATTTTTGCGATTTTGTTTTGCCATTTGACGAACACATTGTGAAACCATTTCTTCAATGTCTTTCTCCACTTTTTACTGTCAGTGATACCTTCTTGCCATTTATTTTATTCTGACAATGTCCCAGTTTCTTCAAAAATTTCTTTTGGCATATTTGGGTATGATAACCATTATGAAAGTTGTGTGAAGATTATCGTGGCTAGTGCTGATGGCAGCCCTTTGTTAAAATATGGTTGAAAACATTTTTTGTCTTTTGGCAAATAGTGTGGCCATCTGCTTTTCACTTAATGCAGAATCAATTTTAGTGCTGCCTCTTTGCGCATAGCTTAAGAACTTTTCCTAAAATCAACTGAAAATTAATTGATCTAAATTAATTTCTTCATAAGTTGCAAGCAGAATTATCCAGCCAGATGTATTGATTTTTCATCTGGAGCAGTACTAGTCTTGATAAGGCATCTGCATTGTAATGGTTTTTCTTTTTTTGCCTGCATCTGATTGATTTCATAGTTACATTCCATCAGCGTGATTTCTTATCTTTGTAGTTTCTGAGCTACCATTACTGGCAGCAGCTTTGCTTTGATAGAATATTGAAAGCAGAGGCTTGTGACCTGTGATCATTTTAAACTTCTTTCATACACTATTGTTGAAATTCCTTTATCCCATAAATTATAGACAGCACTTTCTTTTCAATCTGGCTGTATCTGGCCTGATGGTCCTTTAGCCTTAGAAGCAAAGGCAATGGGTTTTAATAATCCATCTGAATACTTGAGACAATACTGCTCTGATTACATACAAAGAAGCATTGATGGCCAATAAAACAGTTTGAGTTGGTACAAAGTGCACCAATTTAGTTTTCTTGATGTTTTTCTTCTTGAGGTTCAAAAATGCTGCCTCTTTTTGCTTGGTGCATTTGAACTGTGCAGTTTTCTTTCAAAGTTGATCCAGTGGTCCAGTGATTTCAGCAAGTTCCTTGGTGAATTTGTTATTGTAACGTACTTTTCCAATAAAAAGCCTAGTTTCAGTCTATTCTTTGGATGAGGCAGCTTTTTTATTGCATCTGCACTAGCTGCAGGCCATTGGATTTGACTTGCATCAGTGGTGTGGCCTATGTATTCCACTTTGTTTTTTTCGAGAATTCACATTTAATTCTATTGCATCTGCAGCTATTTTCTTCCCATCATGTGAAAAGCGTGCTCAGATTCTTCGTGTTCATACATATTTGTGCCTGTGGTAACTATATCATCCACATAATTGGCACATACAGTTATGGTATTTGTGACTTGGTTCACAATTCAATGCTATATTACAGGAGCACTTGCTGCACCAAATGGTAGCATCTGGTATTCAAAATGCCCAATTGATGTATTGACATCCAACCTCTTTTTGCTTGAAAGTCGCACAGGCATCCAGCCGAATTGATTGATCATTGTAGAATAAATTTTCAATGGCTTAATGTTCCATCATCATGTTACTCTTGCTGACTGACATTCTGAACCAGTGAGTGTCTCCACTGACCCCCATGTATGGACTGTGTTGTCAGCCACAATTGTGTGAGGTAACTCGTTCTTGAGAGTTGAGTGGCGATCCTCAGTGTGTGCTCCACCTTCACTGTGCTCAGTGTTCAGTTTCTACTGTGTTAGGAGAATTTTCAGTTTTGGAACCCATACATAACTAAATGGAAACACAGTGTACTTGTTGATACAGTTCTCATGTTGCTGAGTTTCGACAGCCTCCTTGTACACACAGCTCCAACAGTGGGATGTGTTTTTAAGAATTTCTTATATCTTCATATTTCATTTTGTGGTTGGTTTCAAGACGGTGTTCAGCAATTGCTGATTTTGTGGGCTGCTGGAAGTTGGTGTGTGCTCCTTTCTTCAATTGTGCAAATTGTTTGTCCATCATATGCATTCCCACACTAACATGGTATGTAATACATTCCAATTTACCAGAGTCCCACTTCATCTTTTACTGTCCTTAAAAAGGATTTGGTCTTTGCTGGTGGGTGGTACACATATTTGATATTTTTTTTATGTGAAATTCTACCGATCTTTCCAGATATGTTTCCCGACATGGAACATAGACTATCTTTTTCGATTTATCTTCATTGGGTATTGGCTATGGTGTGGTCTTTTGCTTGCCTTGAAATGAACCACAAAATAAAATACGAAGAGGCAAAGATTCTGCAGAACACATCCCACTATTGGGACTGTGTGTACAAGAAGGCTATCAAAACCCAGCTTCATGAAAACCTCATCAACAAGGACAATGGATTTCAACTTAGTCAGGTGTTGACTGTGGCACTGAAAGTTCTCCAGATGCAGCGGAAAGGGAACATTGAGCATGGCAAAGCTGGAGTACTGACTGAGGACCACCACTCAAACCTGAGCACAAGCTTCCTGCATCACCACGTCCAGCACAGTGCACAGTCCATACACAGGGTCAGGGGGGAGACGACATCTGTATGTACCGCATCCACTGGTCAGCATGTCAGTCAGTAGGAGTAATCTGATGATGATGACGATGATGATGATGATGATGATGACATTTTATACTGTTGAAAATTCGTTCTAGAATGATCAGTCAAATCGCTGCATGCCCAAATGAATTATTTGCCGAGAAAACCTAAGAATTAGTTTCCTCTAATCCAAGGGAATATTACAGCAAAATAAGAAGCTTGATGAGTGCCAAAACAAGAACCAACATTTTGTGAGTGCAGTTGCCTTTGAAAATGAGCCTTACATCCACATTGTGCCAACCTTTGTCAAGATCGTACATCATAACCTAACCAAACACCAGCAGTGAGCCGACTTACTGGGCCAGTCAGTTTGGCTTTAGTGCATGAACGTATCAGACACACACGCCACCAGCTTGACTACATAGGATGCAAACTCTTTGCCCTACATCTGCAACTGGCAACCTTGCTCTCACCCCCATTACCTGGGACTGTGTTGAATGTTCATCCTAGTCGCAGGCAGATTGAGCACAACAATGTGCACCTATGAATGTATCATCAAAATTCAACCAATTAGTGTCAAAACAGCCAAACTGAGAGACTGGATGAATGATCATGAATATTATAGGGAAAACCATCAGTGACAGTGTGTTGTCTGTCCATGAGAAAGGCTTACCGTATTTACTCGAATCTAAGCCGCACTTTTTTCCGGTTTTTGTAATCCAAAAAACCACCTGTGGCTTAGAATCGAGTGCAAAGTAAGCGGAAGTTCTGAAAAATGTTGGTAGGTGTCGCCACAACTAACTTCTGATCTTATCAGATCAAAGCAAAATAAGTAATCGATTCAAACCAGACGAAGCACGCGAAAAAGGAAGGGTACCCATATAAATACGGACGGAGCGCCTGACACATAGCAGTGGCTACCTGGTAAAGCTTAACTGTTAAGCTTACGACTCGAACCAAACTACTGTAGCTGTATCTTCACCCATTCGACCTCAATTGTGTTTCCCGTTACAATGGACCAACTGTTTTTTCAATTTGGAGGGGCGGTCTAAAACTTTTCTCTCACCTTTAATTTCGAGTCTCAAGTTTCAGGAGCGGCGTAGATTCGGGAAAATTTTTTTTCCTTGATTTCGAGTCTCATTTTTCAGGTGCAGCTTAGATTAGAGTGTGGCTTAGATTCGACTAAATACGGTAAACTTTGCCCCAATGCCAGCAGCACTACTTGTCACAGAAATCATCTGCGGAGAGGACCAAGGTGCCTCCACTCTACAATCCGATAAGGTGGGAAACATTGAACAAGTTGATGCCAAAGAGTTTGACTGTTTTTTGTGAGTTGACAGTAATTAATGGAAGCATTTTGATTGTTCCTTTGTATTTGATGACTGCCATCCTTTTCCCCTCTAAGTTAACCTGGACTCTTATTTAATGTTTTCAATGTTGAGTTTGAATTGAATTAATCTGGTGATACCAGCAATTTGTAAGCATCAGAATGTAATAGTGAGCAAGTTGCACCAGCATCCAGCAGGAATATCATTGTGTAGCCATAGATTTCCAGTGATATGTTGGTTTTCCTGCATCTTCACCGCTAATAATTTCATAGGTCCTTGAGTTTGAATGTTGTTGCTTCTTGGCTGTGAAAAGATTTTCATTTCTCCATAGGCAGATGGTGGAAATGGGGCCAGCCTTCTTGCAGATATTGCACATTGTGTTTCTAAATTTGTATTGATTCGAGCTGTGGTTCACATTTTAAGCAAGACATAATTTTCCCAATTAGGGTTCCTTTCTTTTGATGAGTTTCTTGAACGTGACCTTTTCAGTATGTAATGAGTGGTCATTTGAGAAATGTCATATAACTCTTCTGTATTTTCTCTCTTTATTGGTTTCACAGTTCACTGAGTTGCTTCAAATGTGTCCGAAGTGTTTAAAATTCCAACCATTGAAAGATTGCTGTATTGGAGAGCTGAAATAAGCAAAGTGTCATGAAGGGTTGGCAGTATGACGACACCTCCAATCAGTCTCAGTATAAGCAGTCTCTTGGCCATCACGTTTGCAAATGAAATTGCAATCCCTATTGTGATGAAGTATCTGTAAGTGGGTGACAGCACATGTGATTTTGCCTTAAACTATGCCAATAGTTATTTAACAAGCTCAGAATATTTTTTCTTACTTATGCCCTTTTCTCCAAAGAGCAGTGTTGGCAGAGTGAACGTGTCAGTGTCAACCCACGACAGGAAATAAGCCTGTTTCTGGATGCCATCTGTTATCAGGTGTACTTCGAAATGGTGATGTAGGTGGCACAGGCATGTATTCCATCATTCCTTTGTTCTTTTGAATATGTGGAATGCTGGTACATTTGATTTTTGGTACATTTTTGTCAGCAGTTTTAACAATTCACATTGTTCCATAAACTTCCGCTGTTGGAGTGTAAATATCTCTCTAAGCTCTGCGAGTTCTGCCATTGTCATTGTGGATTGTCTTCACAATTCTTTGAATCTTCATAACTAGGGGGGGGGGGGGGGGGAGGTAATGTTATTTTGTAAATGGCCATATAATTGTAATTCATGAAACAGTATAGTAATGCATAATGTTTATTAACAAAGTGTTAATTCTATAGAAACATATTGTAATGTACGCATGTGTAGCAAAATAACAACTGAATACAAAACTGAAAGTCATGGCACTTGTACATATGCATAAAAATTCTATTAAAATGTAGAAAATATCGATTATAACATACATAATATCTGATGGTTTTCCACAAGTGACAGCTAAGCGTTATGGACATGCATCATAAATACCGGTGTGATGAAAAAAAACACGTATCTTAGCAGAAACTGTTGCGAATACACTGCTAGCTGCTACGTTTGTATCATGCAGAGACCAGTGTGACAAAATTAGTAGTTTATCGGTGATATCTGTAAATGGAACAGAAGGTGAGCAAGCTGTACTTGCACAAGCCACTCCCCATCTTATGTCTTGTGATGGCTTGAGAAGAGTTAATGCAGTTGTAGATTTATTTTCCATGCCCTGTTTACACTGTTTACTTAGAATATATGATGACATTAATAGCCTTGGCATTTACTTTGAGCAATATTTTGTGTCCTAGAACACAATATCACACTTACATTGAAGACTTTAGTCATTCCCCCTCCCCCTCTACCCCTGCCCCTCCACTGTGAACGAGATTTATTTATTTATTTATTTATTTTGTAGCATGTTATTTCTGCTTGTGTTGGCCAGGATTCGACGACTGTGCGAATGTGAATTAATGGGTATAGAAGGGACACAACTCAGTGTCATGCTTTACCTCAACAGGCCTGCCCAATCAGTGCCCAAGAGGGTAGACATATGGTCATGCAAAATCACAACACATACCTTAGGTCGGGAAATGGACTTGCATTGTAGCAAGACAAATATACATATGGACAGTGCAACGATGTCTGGAGCACCACGGACTGTCAGTATAGTGAGTGTTGGTGCCACTTCCCTTAGCACTAAAGCATAGAGAAGTCTGCTGACAGTGGTGTGCCCAACAGTGCCACTGGACACAGGAATGACACCACCAATCTTTATCTCCCCCCAGACTGGCCTCCTACATTTCCTGCTCTCCTTGACCTCCTTAGTCAGTTCTGTCCTCCCTTTCTTCCTCCTCGGGGATTTTAATGACCATTACTCTCTGTGGGGTGGTACTGTGACCATTGACGGGGGCAAGATTATTAAAGACCTGCTCGCAAGGCTTGATCTTTGCCCCCTCTACACTGGAGCTCCCACACACTGTAGTGTGGCACACAGCACTTTCTCGGCCATTGATCTTTCTATCTGTAGCCCTGGATTCGTACCCTCTGTTCAAAAGGGAGTTCACGACGATTTGAGTGACAGCAATCTTTTTCCGATTGCGTTGTCTTTTCTTCAGCATCCTTCGCCTGGATGTCCTGCCAGTTAGGCCTTTACTAATGTGGATTGGGATGCCTTTTCCCTATCTACCATCCTACACACAACATGACGGTATTGATGAGTCCACACAGAGTTCGACCAACACCATCCTTTCGGGTGCTGCTTCAGCGATCCCCTCCTCCTCGTGTTCTACCTGACAGAAGACTCTCTCTTGGTGGACCATGAAATTGCTTCGGTTATTAAAGACCACTGTTATCCACTCTAGTGCTGTAAACAGCATCCATCTCTCGATCACCACCTGGCCTTTAAACAGCTTCATGCCTGGGCCTATTATCTACCCAAATGCCAGAAACAGATTTGTTTGGAGCAATATGTCACTGCTGTAGGGCCATATACTATCTCTTCTCAGGTATAGGCAAAGATCAGGCACATTTCGAGCCACCGTCCTCCTACAGGTGTCCCGAGAATCTCCCTGAATGGTGTTATACTCTCCAGCCCAGGCTCTAGCATTGAGCTTTTTGCTCAGCATTTCACACAGGCCTCAGCATTGCTCCACTATCCACCCACATTCCATCTCCTCAAATAGCATCTGGAACAACTCACTTTATCTTTCGTTGTCTGAGCATTTTAATGACCCATTTAGTGGGTGGACCAGACCAGGTGCAAAGCCAAATTCTCCAACACTTATTAATGGCTAGCCAATGTCATATACTTGCTCTTGTTAACGGTCTCTGGAGTGAGGGGGATAGCCTTCCCAATGATGAGAAAGTGTCATTATTCCAGTTTCCAAGTAGGGTAAACTGTCTGTTCAGGTAGACAGCTATTGTCCAATCAGTTTAATCAGTGGCCTCTACAAGTTACTCGAGCAGATGGTGAGTCAAAGGCTATATTGGCACCTTGAATCCCAGGACCATTTGTCTTTGGTCCAGGGTGGTTTTTACCAAGGCCATTCTATTGCAGATAATTTAGTCTACCTGGAGTCTGTGATCTGAACTGCTTTTGCCTGGCATCAACACCTTGTTGCGATCTTCTTTGGTCCTCAAAAAGCATGTGATACCACATGGTACCACCCCATCCTTAACACCTTATGTGAGTGGGGCATCTATGACCCACTCTCAGGTTTTATCTGGAACTTTCTTTCATGTAACATTTATCAGGTACAGGTTGGTGCCTCCCATAGCCCCTCCCGTCTGCAAGAGAATGGGGTATCTCAGTATTCCATTTTGAGTGTCCTCTTGTTAGTGGCAACCAATGGTCTGTGGTGGCTGTGGAACCTAAGGTGTCCACCTCTTCGTTTGCTGATGACTTTTGCATTTATTTTTATTCATCCATGATGGGTATTGTAGAATGCAGACTGCAGGGAGCAATACACAGAGTGCAATCTAGGGCTGTCACTCAAGGCTTCCAGTTTTCGGCTGCCAAGACTGGGATTATGCATTTCTGTTGACGTCGTACGGTGCAACTCCATCCAACGTAGGGACTCTCATTGGTTTATGGGACTGGGCTTTGATGCCCAGTTGACTTGGTTTCCCTATCTTCAACTAAAGCAGACATGTGGGTCGCATCTCAACACTGTTCATTGGTTCAGCAATACCTACCGGGGTGTGGGCCACTTTACTCTGCTCTGGCTCTAAAAAGCATTAGTCCAGTCCTGTCTAGATTATGGGAGTCTTGCATATGGCTCTGTGTCACCTCGATGTTACAGATGCTGGACTCTGTACACCATTGTTGGGTACAACTGGCAACTGGTGCCTTTTGGACTAGCCCCGTGATCAACCTGATGGCAGAGGCCATGGTTCCATCACTGCGGGGTCTGCTTCTGCATTATGCATCCACTGCTTCCCAGAGCACCCAAACTACTGTCTCCTCTTTCTAGACATGGAGGTACATCTCCTGCAACGATGACCCAGTTCTGATGTTACAATTCCATTTGCATCTGGTCCCTTTTTTCAGAACTCTGGCTTTTCCTGTACCACCACTTCTCCCGGCCTGCTCACATACGCTCCCATAGTTCATCCCTGTCCACAGCTTTGTCTTGACCTAATACAAGGTCTGAAAGACATGGCTCTACCTAAGGGCCTCCACCACCAATTATTGTCCATTCTAGCCTTGTTTCAGGGTAGGGTAGTAGTTTGTACTGTTGACTGGATGGTTTGTGATCACACTGGCTTTGCTTACGTTCATGCGAGATGTAATGAACTCTATGCCTTGCTGGATGTGTTTTAGTAGCCATCTCTCATGCTCTTAATCATATCCGTTCCTGTGCTGGGAGTCCTTCCTCATCTGTAGCAACCCCTTGAGCAGTTTACAAACTTTTGACCGGCATTAACCTCATCACCCCTTGGTCCTGACTTTCCAGGATTCCCATTTTGCCCTCAATGTGGCCTTTCAGTGGTCTTTGTCTGGACCCAGGGTCGCGTTGGGATCCCAGAGAATAAACTCGCTTACAGGCTGGCTAAATTGGCTACAGGCAAGCTGCTGCTTAAGATTGATATTTCAGAACTGGACTTGTGATTAATATTATGCCGCCACATTCTGATAATTTGGAATACGGAATGGCATATTCCTTCACCAAACAAACTATGGGCGATAAAGCAGACCACAAATTTGTGGAGGTCCTCCATGTGAACCTCACACAATGTCTCTGTCTTAATTTGCCGGCTCGACATTGGCCATATTTGGCTGACTCACGGTGATTTCCTCTGTTGCGGGGATCCACCCCGCTCTCGTTCTGGTGCCATTTGCCAGTGGTCCACATTTTTCTGGACTGTTCTAATCTACCCGCCCTGTGGCATACTCTTAATCTTCCTAACTCACTACACCTGGTGTTGGCGGACAATGCCTCAGTGGCTGACCTGGTTTTACAGTTTATTTGTGAAGGGGATTTTCATCACTCTACCTATCGGAGGGCACCTCAGCCTCTTTGGCCCATTGAGGGCTTGGCAGGATGGCCTATTACCTCCTCTGCCCTGACCAGTCAATGGCCCAGCATTCACCTTATCTGTTCTTTTTTTCTTCTCACACGCTCTGTTTTACTTGGTTTCTTGCTATGTTTACTTGGTGTTCTTCCTGTATTTTCCTGTGCTTCTCTCGCCCTGTCCATATGTCACTAGTCTTTCCTGTGTATTGTTGAGTGGTGTGTGTGTGTGTGGGGGGGGGGGGGGGGGGGGAGGGAGAGAGAGAGAGAGAGAGAGAGAGAGAGAGAGAGAGAATGTCCGCAATCATGCTCTCTGCCTTTGAGGGCCTCTGGGAGACCTTGAGAGTTTTCTTTCTGTAGGTTTTGCGTGCTATGCCTTTCTTTGGTGTGCAGTTTTGGTAACGTGCTTGTTCCAGGTAAGAGGAACTAATGACATCGTAGTTTGGTCCCTTTAATCATTAAACCAACCAACCAACAACCCAGTCAGTGGTTTGCATAGCTTTCTGTCTGTTATAGTTTGTGGCTGTCTCCTATGTTGAAAAATTGTATGATGTTATCTTTCAGCAAGATAAACAAGACTGTGTTTTGCCCATTATGTTGTGACTCATCTCCTTACAAAGAAGTATTTAACTGTTGCCTTGGTGGCCAGCACATTCTCCAGTTCCTTCAGACTATTGAAAACATGGGCATGGGTTGATGAGAGAGTGGCTCACTGTCAGTCGCCAGCAGCACAGAGTGACGTACCCATATCTGTCATGCTAGCTCAGTCTGGTTCGGTACTCAGCTGGTTAGCACTATTGTTGCTACCATAGGTGGCAGCTCTGCTTACTAAATTTTGCACTCTGTATACCCTCAAACCACATACGGATGTGATTTTGTCTTTTCTGGTTCACTGTATATGCACAAGAAGTAAAATTTCATTATTTGTGCCCTTCCTAGAGTTGCAGTTTGAATGGCCAGCATTGTAGGAACACAGTCTGGTAAGTAAGTGTGTGGTCAGCATTACACACAAATGGAAAAAGATATTACCTTAGTTCTTTCTCAGCCAAATGAGAGGTAATCTTTGTCCATCATGCAATGTCCATAAAGCATTAGTTTATTTTGAATTCTTGACTGAGATACATAAGAAGAAACATGACTGCAGCTTCCACATTGTGTTTTGAGGCTGTCAGCAGCCATCCCAAAGGTTCGAAAGTGAGTCATTCCATGGCATCTAAATACACTCCTGGAAATGGAAAACAGAACACATTGACACCGGTGTGTCAGACCCACCATACTTGCTCCGGGCACTGCGAGAGGGCTGTACAAGCAATGATCACACGCACGGCACAGCGGACACACCAGGAACCGCGGTGTTGGCCGTCGAATGGCGCTAGCTGCGCAGCATTTGTGCACCGCCGCCGTCAGTGTCAGCCAGTTTGCCGTGGCATACGGAGCTCCATCGCAGTCTGTAACACTGGTAGCATGCCGCGACAGCGTGGACGTGAACCGTATGTGCAGTTGACGGACTTTGAGCGAGGGCGTATAGTGGGCATGCGGGAGGCCGGGTGGACGTACCGCCGAATTGCTCAACACGTGGGGCGTGAGGTCTCCACAGTACATCAATGTTGTCGCCAGTGGTCGGCGGAAGGTGCACGTGCCCGTCGACCTGGGACCGGACCGCAGCGACGCACGGATGCACGCCAAGACCGTAGGATCCTACGCAGTGCCGTAGGGGACCGCACTGCCACTTCCCAGAAAATTAGGGACACTGTTGCTCCTGGGGTATCGGCGAGGACCATTCGCAACCGTCTCCATGAATCTGGGCTACGGTCCCGCACACCGTTAGGCCGTCTTCCGCTCACGCCCCAACATCGTGCAGCCTGCCTCCAGTGGTGTCGCGATAGGCGTGAATGGAGGGACGAATGGAGACGTGTCGTCTTCAGCGATGAGAGTCGCTTCTGCCTTGGTGCCAATGATGGTCGTATGCGTGTTTGGCGCCGTGCAGGTGAGCGCCACAATCAGGACTGCATACGACCGAGGCACACAGGGCCAACACCCGGCATCATGGTGTGGGGAGCGATCCCCTACATTGGCCGTACACCACTGGTGATCGTCGAGGGGACACTGAATAGTGCACGGTACATCCAAACCGTCATCGAACCCATCGTTCTACCATTCCTAGACCGGCAAGGGAACTTGCTGTTCCAACAGGACAATGCACGTCCGCATGTATCCCGTGCCACCCAACGTGCTCTAGAAGGTGTAAGTCAACTACCCTGGCCAGCAAGATCTCCGGATCTGTCCCCTATTGAGCATGTTTGGGACTGGATGAAGCGTCGTCTCACGCGGTCTGCACGTTCAGCACGAACGCTGGTCCAACTGAGGCGCCAGGTGGAAATGGCATGGCAAGCCGTTCCACAGGACTACATCCAGCATCTCTACGATCGTCTCCATGGGAGAATAGCAGCCTGCATTGCTGCGAAAGGTGGATATACACTGTACTAGTGCCGACATTGTGCATGCTCTGTTGCCTGTGCCTATGTGCCTGTGGTTCTGTCAGTGTGATCATGTGATGTATCTGACCCCAGGAATGTGTCAATAAAGTTTCCCCTTCCTGGGACAATGAATTCATGGTGTTCTTATTTCAATTTCCAGGAGTGTATATGGGGAAATCAGTCATTTTCACAAAAAGTGGGTAACATTCTATAAATTGGTTAAAAACATAGATGACTTTGAAGAATGTTGTTCGATTGGTTAAGTGACTCCAAAAGTGGGAAAAATGATTGAAACCTTTTTTGGGAAACCCATTAACGCTTCATGACGTACAAAGCAAAATTCACTTTGAAACAGCTGACAACTCAGATTCGACACATTTGGAGGTCTCTTCTATGTGGAAAACATGCCTCACGGGTGCCAAGCAATTATTGATGCTAAGGGTGTCTGGGTGTATCATTAATTGTAATTGCATATTTCTTTTTTCATATGTGATGTATGTTTATGTTTTAGTTTGTTGTCAAATATATTTTTCTACTGATTAACCTGACCACAATCTTTCTTACCAGATTATAGACCTGGCAGACCAATGGAAGTCACAAAACACGAGTATTTTATTTGGTTGTACTCTTCACTCTTAAATCAGTTGGGCTTATTTGAAATGTGCATCACAGGAGGCAAATTGTTCAAGTAATCGCTAATGCTTTACTAAAACTGCAATGTGGCTCCAGTGGCAAATTGTACACACTGGAATAAACAACGAAAAACAACATTAGGACTGATGGTCCCCCTTTCATCCGTGTCTCTTAAATTTCTTTATTCAGTGTGATTGGTCTCAGTGCTACACTGCACCATCAGACACTCAGTTGCAATAACTGGATCTAATCCAGTTAGGATTACAAGGGGTAAAATTAAAACACTGTCTGCAGATCTGTTTGTGTATGGAGAGTTTGGTACGCACATCAAAGCAACAGCTGATACAAATATTTGAATTCGGACCACTTTTTGTTTGGTGTGTTCAGTGAGACCTGTGGATGTTGGTTTAGTTTTATCCCATGCAATGTGAGGATGGGAAGCTGGTTTGGATCCAGTTATTGTCAGTTCGTCAATTCCTGAAGACAGTGTAGCAGTGGCGAGACCAATCACATTGAATAAAGAAATTGAAGAGCCACTGTAGCAGTGAAACCACTTGCACTGAATGAAGAAATTTAGAACATGCACTGAAGGTGATACCATCAATCCTCACATACTGACCAGATGTCTTCTTGCTTCCCATAGATGAATGTAAGTTAAAATAATTGTCTTGTAGTACTGGACTGTGTCAAAGATTTTTCATAACACTATGAGTATTACTATTGTCTAGTTGTTAATGTAATAGTCTTGCAGTGTGTTAACTATATTAAATATTTAAATTTTCCTTGGAAATGATCAGTCTTGAATGATGTACAATTTACTTTCTACAGTATAACCAGCAGTGCTATGTTACTCAAACTATCATGTAACCTTTACTACATTGGTTTTGGTTTGGTTAAGGCATTGTCAGTATCTCAGTTTTTCTGTTTCATAGATGTAGACTCAGAAATCTGTTGCTGCTGACCTGAGTGTTGTTGTTTGTTATGTATTGATTTTAATTTACAGCAGTAGTTCACCTGTTGCTTTAGCATAGTGTGTGACCATAATTGTTATGATGAGATGTAAGAAATGGTCTCGGTATTGTCTACAAGCAGAAGGCTACTTAAAAATGAAAATTAACACATTACTGTTTCTGTAATAGGCAGTAAAGGGTAAAAACAAGGAGAGTTTTCAAAAGGACCAAAATAATTGGATTTACATGTGAGCAGGAGGGGGAGGGGAAATAAAGTGGTGGTAATGGAAAAATGCATTGAAGATATACACCAATAGAAACATGAGGTGGTATTTGACCTTCAGGTAGCAAAGGCAGACAGATGTTTACTACAATCTGTCAATATACTGTGATTTAAAATGATAAAATATATAAAGGTGTCAAGAGGGCACAGGATTCAGTGGCAGATGTAAACAGGACCATTGACTAAATGATATTTTCAAAAATGAATGATGATGAAATAAGGAAAAAAACAAAAGCTGAACAACAATGTGTCACCTCAGTGCACACAATAAACACTAGTACCCACTTAACATTCAAATGTATGAAGGTTTGAGATGAATTGTGCAAATTTTTTTGGATCATAAGCGTACAGTCAGTACACAGCATTTCATATTTAATGATAACTGATAACATAGCTTTCATATTATGTGCAGTTGGAGTGGACAAAAGTTGCTAATTAATAATGTAGTTTTTATGACAGTTAAATTATTATCAAGAATTCCAGGTTCTTTAAGTGTCTGCACCTGATACGAACTTATGATCTGTGAAAAAAAGCCAAGGTTGTCATGAGTGGAGTACTGTATAAACACAATGAAAGTAATCCACAAAGTCAGTGTCCAAAGCAGGTTGAAGCCTGAATAGCAATTAGGCTAGACTTAAACAAGTTTGTGCAGCATACAGTACTAGACTGGGGCTGCAGCCTCTCGGCTAGAGCCAAACCACAATCGCTGGAGACCATGCGATCCAATAATTGTGCCTGCGCAAGTCTAACTGTAGTGCCTCCATTTTACTGTCAGTCACTTTCACTGGCAGGGATATTAAATTCTTTTTACAGTATTTGTATGGTGGAAGAGTTTGTAAATGCTATTACTTGAATTTTCTTTGATGGTTACAGTTACGGAAACACTACAGTACACCAGAGTTTCCACCAAAACGTGTGCGCAGCTCACACGCAAAGGTACTGCAACGACGGCAGCAGTCTCTGGAGCGGTACCTCCGTGCCATGCTGGCAGCAGATCAATCGAGTCGCTCTCAGGTTCTTACATTTTTAGGTGTACCACAGGAAGAGCAGTTTGGGTGAGTTTCACATGGCAAATTTATCTAAGCATTAAATTTTGTTTTTTTCTTTTAACTCCGTTTATTTTGTGCATAGCAAACAGGAAAATTTTCAGTCACAAAAAAATTGGAGAGAGAGTGTGAGATTGAGATTGTGTAACACTCCACACTCTACTTAAGTTCTCATATTTAGTTTATGCTATCAATTTCATAGCTGTAAAACTCCATCACATGTTTAGACGGCTATCTAAATCAAAATAATCTAAGAAAAGTTACACAGATGCCTCGTGTAGCATGTTCCATTACTGTTAAATAGGTACGTGTCTCTCGACATCAGAATAACTGTTGCTAATACCTTCTTCAATCATACGCTTGTGAAATAAGCTTGCACATTGGATCCACAGTGTTTATTGTATTTGAATGGCTTGATGCACTCCATGAACATTGGATTTGGACAGTCATATGGACAGATGAGTATGAAGTTATGACTTTAAACAATGGAAAATCCAGGATGGAATGTAACAATATTATGAAAATGGTAGTTGCTACTAACTCGCAGGCGATGCAGCATCTCTGCTATATGGTAAGTAGCAACTATCCTTTTCGTAAAATTATGACTTTAGAATCAATTATATACTATACATGCAATGTTCATTTTTAAAGTCAACTGAATGAAAAATTATGAACATACTGTTGTGCCATGCTTCCATAGTTGTGTTAAAACATAATTTCCATAGTTGTGTTAAAACATAATTTCCATAGTTGTGTTAAAACATAATTTCCATAGTTGTGTTAAAACATAATTTCCATAGTTGTGTTAAAACATAATTTCCATAGTTGTGTTAAAACATAATTTCCATAGTTGTGTTAAAACATAAATAACTGTATTGTTCAAATTTGGAAATTTATAACACATGCAGTGAGATGTCTGTTTCTTCCTTATAAACAACTAAATATTAAATTATGTAAAGATTCTTGCTTTGTAGCAGCTGAGCATACATTGTAGTGGTGGCAAATATGATACAGTTTCTTCAAGTCTCAAATATGGTTGTTTGTTAGGGGCTCGCCATATCGCCGACAAGAGCCATAGTTCTTGAAGTGGCTGTAGTGTAATTGTTTGACCACCACAAATATCCAAAATGCCTTGTCTCTAAAAGAACGCCAAGATCATCCGAACAAAATCACCCGGGGGGAAAGACTGCGTAGTTCTCAGATTTACTCAATTTAGTATTACAAACACCAGTTCAACATCATAAAGGTTCATTGGCAGATGCACAGTCATTTACAGTTACTAAATCAGTTTTAAAAAGTATTAACTATTAATTTATGCTACACATATTCATAAAGCATTCAGATATTTAAAAACAATGATACGAGGGTAATCCCAACAGTAAGGTCTCCTATTTTTTTATAAGTGCGTAGACCTGTTTATTTCTACAATGCTTTATATTAATTTACAGCTTGAGCATTTAGCTATTTTTCAACATAATCACCATTTCTGTCGATGCATTTTTGTACACGCTGTGGCAGTTTTTGTATGCCTATGTCATACCAGCTCGTCACCATGCTGTTCAGAAAGTTATGAACCTCTTCTTTCACCTCGTTGTCGGAGCTGAATCGCTTTCCGGCCAAATGTTCTTTTAACCTAGGGAACAAGTTATAGTCAGTGGGCACCAAGTCAGGACTATAGGGAGGGTGGGTGGGTGATTATGTTCCACTGAAACTGTCGCAGGAGAGAACGGTTTGCCGAGCGGTGTGTGGGCCAGCGTTGTCATGGAGAATGTGCACACCCTTGCTCAACATTCCTCTTCTCTGGTTCTGAATTGCCCGTTTGAGTTTTTTCAGAGTTTTACAGTACCTGTCAGTGTTAATTGTGGTCCCGGCAATTCAGCTCCAATGACGAGGTGAAAGAAGAGGTTTAAAACTTTCTAAACAGTTGGCGGCGAGCTGGTATGACATGGAGATACAAAAACTGCAACAGCATCTACAAAAATGCATTGACAGAAATGGTGATTATGTTGAAAAATAGCTAAATGTTCAAGCTGTAAACTGATGTAAACCATTGTAGAAATAAACAGGTCTATGTACTTATAAAAAAATAGGAGACCTTTTTTTTGGGATTACCCCCATAGTAATACAGTTTCACTGGCTGCATTTACCAACCAGTATTGATTGTCATATTATTAATATTTAAAAACACAGTATATTCAAGGTAATTTGATGTTACATAACATCAATAGTTAAATCTTTTGTCCAGTATTCTTTGTTTGTTGAGGTCTCCTCAGTGTTTCGCTCCTCCTCGAACCTTGCAACAAGTCATCAATTGCGACTGACTTTTTGACGGTTGGAGGAATAGGCAGATAAGAGAGAGACTTTATTTCTTCCACCAAGAAGTCTGTGCACATTATCTTCAGCAGTTCACATTCTGTATTGAACTGTCCTGAATTTCAGATGGGGGACACAGTTCTTACTTTTAAAGATACCACAAGGTTTCTGGGCCTCAAATTTGACTCTCAACTTTCACGGTTGCCACAGCTTAAGGATCTTAAAAGATGGCCCTTAAAAGCCCTCAGCATTTTAAAATGTCTTAGCCATAATTCATGGAGAACAGACCGAACTTGTCTGCTCCAGTTTTACAAGACCTTTGTGCGATCTTGGCTTGATTGTGGGTGCACAGTGTACGGGTCTGCATGACCTTATTTAAAAATGTTGGACATGGTGCACCATGAAAAAAATTGACTGGCCACTGGGGCTTTTTGGACCAGTTTCATACTGAGTCTTTGTGCTGAGGCTAGCGAGCTGCCTCTTCACATCAGGCAATGACTCCTCGTCGTGCAGCTGGCATATAAAACACTGTCCATGCCATACACACCTACACAACATTTAATTGCTCAGTCACAAAATGGAAAGGGTTTTCCATAATTGACAGTGAGCAATTAGGCCCTACAGGGTTCAGGCAAAGAGTTGCCTTTTAGAAATGGGTGTGACCTGTTGGAATGTTTTATGCCAAGATTGGAGCAGAGGCTCAGTATTATTTTGAACTTGATGAATTATAAGGCAGATTACACTCCAGTTTTTGTGTTTCAATTTCTCTCTCTCTCTCTCTCTCTCTCTCTCTCTCTCTCTCTCTCTCTCTCTAAAAATGTTTTAGATAGACATCACAGTTTTAAAGTTGTGTACACTGATGACTCCAAACACAGGACTCCCTAGACTGCTCAGTAACACTCCCTGACTGTGTCTTCAGGGTTCATCTTCCCCTTTAACATGCTGTACTTCCTACAGAGCTCCATGCAGTCCTAAAGGCACTGTAGTAAGTGAATGGTCTCATAGCAAACAATTTCTCATCTACCCCAATTCCTTTAGTGCCCTGCAATCTTTGCAGCACATATGCCCTGCAGAGAAAATGGCCTAGCTCGTACATGACTGGCTGTATATTCCTCAACAGTGACAGAAGCAGCTGTCATTCTGCTGGGTACTAGGACATGTGGGAATTTCAGGTCATAAGCAGGCCTCCCAAGGAGGCCTGCAGGAAACATGATGTGCTATTCCCCTGCAGGCTGTCATTTTGCTAGTGAGTCAGAAATCCATACATTTGTGGGGGAAAGGGGGGGAGGGCAGCTGGCAGTGACTGACAATAAGCTATGGTTGGTGAAACCAATTGTCTTGCTGTGGCATTCCACATGCCAGTCACTTGGGCAGGATGAAGGGTCTCTGATCCTTCTCCGAATTGGGCCCTGCTCTTTTACATATGGCTTCCTACTCTTACTCAGGTAAGAGGAAACCACCCCCACTCCCAACCTTCCCTGTGTGCGGTATCTGTGGCATGCAAATCACTGTCTTGTAACAGTTTCATAATGGCACTAAAGACCTAGCTTTATGCACCCAGACCACTATACAGGTTGAGATATATGATGCAACACCCCTTTTATTTTGTGAATGATTTTAGATATCGAAATGAGGTTTTTGGCAAATGATATTACACTAAGGGGGCATGTACTTGGTATATGATAGTCTTCACTATTGTCTCAATCAAGATACTGAAGCAAGTATGACTTTTAAAAAATAGAATGATATAAATTTTTAATGGCATCTGAAAGCACTCGAAATGATGACTACAGTGATGTAATGCTTGTTAATGTTGAGGTTGTTACTCTCTGCAAAAGAATCTGAGGAATACTGTAAAATTCAAAGCCAAGTCTACCAGAATTGGCTAGTCTGCTGTATAGACTCTCATACCAGGCTAGATCATTGTATCAAGCCTTTTAACTCTTTACTTGTCTGCACTTCAGAATTAGCAGGAACTGTCTCATCTGTCAGCAGGTCATTTCCGCTTCCACATTCCTTTGCTGCAGACGTGTACACCTATGAGGAGAAGTTAGACGTGCTACTTTTATATGGCAAATGGTGGCAGAGACATATTGTCAAAGAGTGTGGGATCAGCCAGAGGAGTGTCATTTACATCAGTCATTGACATAAATTCCACCCATATCGTCTGTCGCTACTTTAGTCACTCAGAGGACGTGATTTTGAAAGTGTTATAGAATTTTATTGGTTTGCCATGTACCACTTTGGAGGTAACACTACATTTTTCCAATATGTGCTCTTTACCACAAAGCAACATCCATGAACTGTGGTTACACAAATTTACGTAACATGCAGTCCTGGGCAGCAGAAAATCCACACTGCTTAGTCAGGCACAAAAACAATTACCATGAAGCCTAAACATTTGATGTGGCATTTTAATATATTCCATGTGACATTATAATAAATTCTATTGTGGGACCTTACTGTGTCCATGGGATGTTAAATGAAAATAGCTATGCACACTTTCTTGTGTACTTTCTGTCTGTTCTTCTAAAAGAGGTACCCTGGATAAGCAACAGTGTATTTGATTCACACCAGATGGCTGCCCAGCTCACTCGTCTCATCTTGCACTGCAAATACTGAGTAAAAAGTTCACTGGCCATTGGATAGTATGGCGTGTTGCAGTACAATGGCTAGCCAGGTATCTTGATTTGACTTCCCTTGATTTCTTTCTGTAGGAATCTCTGAAAGATACATTCATGAAGCCCCAACTAAGCATGCAATGAAGTATCATCTAATGTACTTTCATCTGTTCATCTGCCTCATGAATGGTATTTGAAAGTGTGCCTTGCAGTCAGTGGCAAACAATTTGAGTACATATTTAAGTAAGTTGTAATAGTATATTTTGTCACAAAAAGTATTTATTTTGTGTGTGACATGTTGCCAGTAATCCCAAATAAATTGTTTAGTTTATTTAAATTGTATTCCATCTAATCACAGTTTTGACAAATATTTATGGACACATTTGTCTGACAGCATGTAGTTCACTTTAAGAAGCATTCAGGCATGTCCAGACAAAGAATTTTTTTAAATCAAAGAAAGCAGTACAGCTGTTTATCATTATGAAGTATGAATTCCAACATTTCTACTTTGGCTTTGACAAGTAAGCGCAACTGGGAGGATTTGAATAGAAAAGTGCCTGACAAAACTATAGTTGTTTCCACAAAAACATGAAAACTTTACACACATTTGATTAGTGCACCAGAAGACATATTTAAATATGTCTGCTTGTGTCTGTGTGTGTGTGTGTGTGTGTGTGTGTGTGTGTGTGTGTGTGTGTGTGTGTGCGCGCGCGCGCGCGTATACCCGTCCTTTTTCCCCCTAAGGTAAGTCTTTCCGCTCCCGGGATTGGAATGACTCCTTACCCTCTCCCTTAAAACCCACATCCTTTCATCTTTCCCTCTCCTTCCCTCTTTCCTGATGAGGCAACAGTTTGTTGCGAAAGCTTGAATTTTGTGTGTATGTTTGTGTGTCTGTCGACCTGCCAGCACTTTCATTTGGTAAGTCACATCATCTTTGTTTTTTATATATATATAAAAACAAAGATGAGGTGACTTACCGAACAAAAGCGCTGGCAGGTCGATGGACACACAAACAAACACAAACATACACACAAAATTCAAGCTTTCACAACAAACTGTCGCCTCATCAGGAAAGAGGGAAGGAGAGGGGAAGACGAAAGGAAGTGGGTTTTAAGGGAGAGGGTAAGGAGTCATTCCAATCCCGGGAGCGGAAAGACTTACCTTAGGATGAGGCAACAGTTTGTGTGTATGTTTGTGTTTGTTTGTGTGTCTATCGACCTGCCAGCGCTTTTGTTCGGTAACTCACCATTATATATATATATATATATATATATATATATATATATATATATATATATATATATATATATATATATATATATATATATAATAGAGGGAAACATTCCACGTGGGAAAAATATATCTAAAAAGAAAGATGATGAAACTTACCAAACAAAAGCGCTGGCAGGTCGATAGACACACTAACAAACACAAACATACACACAAAATTCTAGCTTTCGCAACCAATGGTTGCCTCGTCAGGAAAGAGGGAAGGAGAAGGAAAGACAAAAGGATATGGGTTTTAAGGGAGAGGGTAAGGAGTCATTCCAATCCCGGGAGCGGAAAGACTTACCTTAGGGGGAAAAAAGGACAGGTATACACTCGCACACACACACATATCCATCCACACATACACAGACACCCCTAAGGTAAGTCTTTCCGCTCCCGGGATTGGAATGACTCCTTACCCTCTCCCTTAAAACCCATATCCTGTTGTCTTTCCTTCTCCTTCCCTCTTTCCTGACGAGGCAACCATTGGTTGCGAAAGCTAGAATTTTGTGTGTATGTTTGTGTTTGTTAGTGTGTCTATCGACCTGCCAGCGCTTTTGTTTGGTAAGTTTTTGCTTCAATATCTCAACCTACATAAGTGTGAATACACTGTATCACATACCCCAAAAACCTCATTTTGATATGTGGAACTGTTCCAAAAATAAGTAGATAAATAAATAAAGTAAAAACGAAGGGCATTACGTCTTGTGTGACTCGCCCTGTACCACCACCACCACCACCACCACCACCACCACCACCATCATTATTGTGTGTTCGTTTTAAGTCTCAGAACAAAAGCTTTATGTTTCTGACTGTGCTTTGACATCTCCTTGTAATTAAGCATTTAAAACATTTCAGTAAACAGCATTCAATGTTTTCTGCGTATGGTCCTGCCCAGCATAACCAGGGGATGAGAATGAAGTGGTGCAAATGGAAAGACAGTTGTAGCAGGACTCGTCTAGAGCAGTACATTTGCAGTTTCAGCTTGACAAATAGCCGTCAAAGCCTTATCATGTGTCAAACAGTTTCCATGCAATTTGAGTTGTTTCACAAGATTTATGTTCTGCATTAAATATACCATGCACCTGTCCAAAAAGCAGAGGAGAGGAGCTTTACCATTCAGTGTGGACTTGGAATTGCCTTATTTTTACATATCATTTGAATGCTATGCACAGTGCATACTATTACATCATATTATTGTGTGCTGGAAAAAAGATACATTGGATCACCATTGCTACTTGAAAACAAAAGCTACATTCTCTTGGCTTTTGGAGAGATTTTATCTCTCTTATAAATAAATAGAACAGAGGGGAAGTATATCCATGATTTTCAGTGGGTTGGTAACTTTGCTTTTAAAGTAGACAACACCAATTATTTCCATACTTTAAACCTCTTTACGCAACAGGAGAAATATGTGACAGGTGTGCCAAACAGAATGGATGCTTTTAAACAAAAATTAAACCTATGGGGAAATAAATTTCAATTTCAAGGCAAAGGCCATTTCCTGGGAGTAAGTTATGGAGCAGACATTATGGAGCAGACATGGATGACTACAATTCAGCAATTGAAACATTCCAGGAAGAGTTTTCTAGAGGTTCCGAAACATATTAATGAGCAGTTTCAAGATTGCTTACATGGTACTTGCGTTGGGCTGCTGATGTATCAATGTACCTCTATCTTAAGTTAATAGACCTATAGTGTAACACCCAATTCAAGAATCTGTTTCTTCAATCCTAGAATTTACAAGAGTTTTATAATACAAGTTCTCTCAAGCAGTATCATCAATTACACACAAATATGTTAGTCACGTCAATGTTTATTGTAGGTTATCTATGTGAATTTGTGTCCTCTGTCATGATTTTATCAAGTACAGCCAGCTTTTGGATCAACATACCTTGTTCTGCATATTGGCACATTCTGAAGCATTGTTCTGTATACATTACACATTGTCAAATCCAAATGTTTGAATGTTATATCTTGATAATAAGTGTGTGTGTGTGTGTGTGTGTGTGTGTGTGTGTGTGTGTGTGTGTGTGTGCGCGAGAGAGAGAGAGAGAGAGAGAGAGAGAGAGAGAGAGAGAGAATGAACTGTTTTGTCTAGCAAATAAAATGTAGATGTCATCTAATTTCATAATTTTATGTAACATGCTTAATTAGAAATTTAGAGCATTGATGTAATGATCTAAAGTTGAAAACAAGTGTTACCGATTATTTCCTGGTTTGAAGACTGAGTTGCAATATTAAAGTTCTAGTAGTCTCATTGTACTAGACATACACCATTTGCCATTTCCCACTTCCCACTTGACAAGACCTTCATCATATCGTTGTTCCATTTGCACAGCTTTGAATAGCTGGTGGAGGGAAGTCAAAGTACTGGTAAAATGTGGCTGTGCTCCTGGGGCACAAGGATGCATGAAGCATCCAAATCTTGCCCAGGCCTAGTCTAATACATAGTTTAATGTTCTTATATGTGCATAACCTTATGTCATCTATGTTGACTGTGTGTTGGAAACTGCGAGTGTTCACACAAACATGGCACAAGATGTGTCACAAGCATCGAGTTACATGCACACGTATCATTGTTGGCTTAACACATCCTTTGGAATGTGACTGTAATTGTCACAGTCAAATGTGTGAAGATAGAGAATCAATCTTTCTAAAGTGGTTTGTTTTTGATAAACCATTGTGGTAAAAATGAATTTTATTTATGTAATAACTAAGTCATGAATGGATAAGCTTATCATTCTTTTGATTTTTGCCTATTTTTATCAGTCTATTCCTCAAAAGGGAGGCTTTTTGAAGGTCAGCTGTTTGTAGATCTGTTTTCTTTTTGTAACTGTCCTCTGTGATCTCAGCAATTGCAGAGGTTATATCTAACATAGTGAAAATTAATATTTTTTCCCCAGGTCTTCAGAGAACATTGAAGATAAGAGCATTGATCACCAACCAGTCTTCTATTTCAAGGCAGACCCTTTCTTGGAGCATATTGGAGATGATGCATCATCTGATATTATAATTCAAGGTGTTTTCCAAGCACTATATGGGAAAAACGAGTAGGTGGAATAACTATTTGAGATAATTGTCAAGCCACCTGCAGAAAAATGTCACTTATTAGACGCATGCAGTGGTTGGTATTTGGAGGTGTATGGCTCGTGTATGCTTCAACATATTTGTTGCGCAAACCTTTGGGTGTGATAAAGGTAAGAAACACATTTTTTTGTCTTTAACAATTTTGTGTTAGCATTGGTAACACAGGCATCTTTCCTGTAGTATGGATGTTCATGCCATTATCATAATCATATCCACAAAAGTATTTTTGTCAATTTACTGTAAGGAAGACACTTTAAATTCTTCTGCAGCAAGTGACCTTTATCTGTAAGAATTGCACCATGGTGACATTTTAGTTTGTGACATTTCACACAAAAATATTTATCGTAACTTCTGTGTAATACTTAGCTGACATCATATTACATTCAGCTTGTCTGGAACAGTACCTCATCTACAAAGCTAATACGGAAAGAAAATATAACTATATGGTATATCAGTCTGTCTGTATCCAGCCCGTCAGCTCCACAGTCCCTTATACTGCAGTATGGATTTAGTCATTTTGGCATGTTCCCTAGACTTCAGAGAGCCCTGCACCAATTTTCAGTATCCACTTTCTAAAAATTTGGGCACTTACAAATTTCCTCAGGTATTATACCAGTGTATCCATAGCTTTTAGATTTTTTCCTTGTAATTTTCTTTTAGTTGTGCCATTATTGTATCAGGTCTTGAGCATTTTGTAACACAAGCAAATTGAGGGCTTAGTGCTACATAGAGAACAGGCCACAGCGAGGAAATAGTGTCATGAAGCAAGTTGTATGAGTGACGAAAACCTGCAAGCTGGTTTCTTGCATTCATATCAGATGGGTTGGGCTGAAAACACTATCAAAGCATGAGTGGTAGCATGGCCATTTTGAATGGGACCTGAACAGAATCATCAAGTAACTGTTTGTGAAGAGTTAGAGGATTAATGAATAGTGAGTATTACACCAGGTGCAGATTTTCTTTGTCTCATTTAGTTGCTGAAGACATGCTTACTTCATCTTGCTCACATCATATCTTGTATGGAGAAAATCATTTACCTAAATGCACAAACTGCAGCAGTACTCATCTTAGTATACACTACATTTATTTCTGTTTATACAAACAGAATTGTGGCTTTGTTATCCTTAATTTGTTGTACCGTATTTTACACTAAAAGACACTATAAACTACAAGGCGCACCTTAGTTTTTAGCACTTTTTAAAATAACATTTTTACCAATTTTATTATTAGATTGCAAAGCCGGGCTAAAAAAAATCTTAGTTTATAAAACTGAACTGATCTTTGAAATCCCTGAAAATTGTCATCGTTGTCCTCTTCGTATATGAGATGGTCTTCACTGTCGTCAAGAGTGTTATTTATGCCACACTTCTTGAAAGATTTAACAATAATGTCTTCTCTCACTCTAGATCATAACTTTTTTATCCACTGACACACTTGTTTGATTGTAGGTCATTTTAAAGCTCCCTCTGGAGTGAATTCATATTGGGTTTCATCCATTATCCATTTGTTCCATTCCTCTCTCATACATATTTTAAATGGTTTATTTATTGAGACACTAGGAGGTTGCAATTTGAAGTTCCACACGGGTTTGCGTTTGATATTGAATAATAAAGTGATGGAAAGATAATATTTTCTCTTCATATTCTTTTGGCATTTTCTGAGAGATTTTGGTTTTGTCTCACATGCTGAGTCCATGATGCTTTACAAACCTGTTGCACTGACCAACCTCACCCTGAAAGTCTGTTAAGTTCCACTGTAGTGCTAGCTCGCAAGTGTGTATTTGAATCATTTTTGTATTAATTCCAAGGTTCTCTATATGCACATTTAGTCTTCCTAATTTTTTTCCCATTCTTCTTTACTAGCCGGCCAATAGCAAATTTTTTTTTTTTTCTCCTCTGTTGGTGGAGAGTCAAAAAGGCGCTCAGCTGCACTGATTCCATGTTCTTTTGCATATGCTATTACTTTCAATTTATAGGTCGCATCTATTGAATACTCTTTTTTTTCCATTATGAAACTAGCTACTAACAAAAATATTGTACTGTGCTGATAATATAAATCACTTTCAGTTTAAGTTCACGGACACTATAGACTGCAACGACGCATCAAAGGTGAGGCAGTGTTCTGGGTTTGTGATGGCAGAACAGGAGGGAGACAGTGTTAGCAAGCTCATGAATCCCCAAAACTCAAATTGATCACATTGGCACACTGCTGCGGCCAGTTGAATCCATTGTTGCCAGATAAATATGGGTTTCTCGCAGTATTGAATATATATCCATTTTTAAGTCTGGTGGGAATTTAAAATCAAACATCAGACATTTTTACATTAATTTCAAGTCTGAATTTTGGAGGCAATTTTTCGAAGGAAAAAAGTGTCTCTTATACTCCGTAAAATACGGTTATCACAAATACCTTCCTATGCGGCTACATCTGAATCTGAGCTCAAATTGAGTTCATAAGTTTTTTATGTAAATTCAGATGTCTTCCAGTCACATGTATCAGTCAAACTACTACTTTTGAATGAAGTAGCTAGCTGTTGTTTAATATTAGGGCCATTGAATAGCTCAAATAACAATAGCTAGTCAGTTTTCCCACATTTGTTACGAAGAAGGTAATCGCACTCTGAGTAATGAACAAAACAAGAAAATACACATATAGTTTGAAAAAAGAAAAAAAGGTCAATGTCTGATAATTCTCAGTAAAGATTGAGATGACTTTAATTTGTGAATAAGTGACTTACACAGAGCCTAGGAATTGTTTCCAGAAGGAATCTCTGTTTGCAGCAGAATGTGCATTATTTTGAAATATGCTGATTGCAACCAAGCCATTGCCTACAAAATTCAAGTTTCCATGTTACAGTCCTGTCTGGCACACAGGTTTAGTACAACAGGAAGTTTCAAAATAGCATACACTCTGCTGGAGAACGAAAGATCATTCTGGAAACAATCCCCTAAGCTATTGCTAAGCCATTTCTTTGCAATATCTTTTACTCCTGGAGTGCTAGTCTGCAAGTTTTGAAGGGGAGCTTTTGTGAAGTTTGGAAAGTAGAAGGAAAGTACTAGCAGAATTGCTCTGAGAGTACATGGATAGCTCAGGTGGTGAAAGCATTTCTCTTCAAAGACAAAGGTTCCTTTCTAGAGTGCTAGTGCAGGATGCAGGAAACAGTATTAACCTAAGAGAAAGTTTCAAATCAGCACACACTCCCCTGTAGACTGAAAGATTAATTATGAAAATCAGTAGAAATATCTGTATCACAGTTGTGACACCTGCTCTGTAAAACTCGGTCTAGAACCATGCGACCGCTACGGTCACAGGTTCGAATCCTGCCTCGGGCAAGGATGTGTGTGATGTCCTTAGGTTAGTTAGGTTTAAGTAGTTCTAAGTTATAGGGGACTGATGACCTCAGATGTTAAGTCCCATAGTGCTCAGAGCCATTTGAACTATTTTTTTAAAACTCATCTGTGCACTAGGCTGCACCTATCCCCACTCCGATAGTCACTAAGATAAGTGGTGCAATGAATTAGTGAATGAACTTCCTGAAGCAAAGAATTCCACAGATTAATATTCACGACAAACATTTATCAACCTCTGAATAATTGGAGGTTGTTTTCGGATTCTCCTTGTATAATTAACAGATGCGTATACCTGTAAGAAGCAATGAAGAGTACCTTAATGAAATTCAGTGCACTCATTTGTGTCCCCTGTCCCCTACTTTTTGCTTCCTTTTCAGTAGTAAAGCTTTGAGGAAATTAACGTGGTAAACTTGTAAAATTTGCTTTCATATTTTTTGTATTAATTGCCATTCAGTTTTGATTGGACTCTAACAATATTATGAAAAGGGTAGTTGTGACTCACCATGTAGCAGTGATGCTGAGGTGCAGATAGACACAACAAAAAGACTATAGGAAAGTGAGCACTTGGCAACAAGGCCTTAGTCAAAAACAGCGTGTGCGCGCGTGCGCACACACACACACACACACACACACACACACACAAATCACGCAAATGCAGCTCATACACACATGACTGCAGTCTCTGGCAGCTGAAGCCAGACTGCGAGCAGCAGCGCATGATGGGAGAAACACATTCGCTTTAGTTCGACGTTTCAAACACTCTGTTAATGTTCCCGCTAGAAAACACATCCTTCGTGCTATGAAATTTTTTCAACATCATGAATCAACTAACATTTTATCATTTCTCTGCAACTTTACCACATCTAATTAGAAACTTTAGAACTAATATTACCCTGCACAGAAATCATCCATTTAGCTCTCCTTTTCTCAGCAGCTAAACAGCTCTGTAAATTCATCAATACCCTATTTGCATAATAAAATATTTATCCATAAAATTATTTTCTTAAACATATTATGAAGTTGTCCCGAAAATTTCACATAGAAATCTATACTAAACCCTTTCAAAATAACATACATCACAGAATTAACCCATGGAATATACCCCAAAACTTTACATTTACATTGCACCTAAACACATCTACTACTCCCACAAGCAGTTAAATTTTAATGTATGCGCCAAATTTTGTGCGAACAATAATTACGAATAAATTACACATATCACACGAAAGACCCATCCAAAATGCTATGGGTAACATATTTAAAGAACACCTTGAAATTTCTCCTACAGATATTACATACAATACAGTTTACATCACTCTTACATGAATAAAGAAATTAATTTTGTCCTGCTGAACACCGTGCACCGAGATCTGTGCGGCCAACATCGACACTCTCCTTGCACTAAATTGTGCTTCTGTACTTTATTACATACATATTAAATCCACCAAATTCACTCTTTATGCAAGCTGTATAAACCCCAAAATTTTTACATGCTACACACAAAATTACTTTTGTATACACACACTTATATCAATACAAGCCATGTTTTTTGTTCAACAGGTCAGTTTGGCAACCATTGCCTCTGACAACATTTGTCTTGTCAGTGTATGTATGTTCTGAATCTCACTTTTTTACGTTTTTTGACTTGCTCAAATTCGAGGACTCTTTCCCAACGAACCAACAACATTTGTGACTACCTCTGCAACACCATTTTTAATTTTGAGAGTCACACACTTCCTTTCTTCTTCAAAATTGATCACTTCACTTACAGACTGCACATTTTTAATTTCACGCCTCTCTAAACACTGCTCCCTCAAAAGATCATTTTCAGTGACCCTTCCTTTTTCTTCCATTATTATAGTACGCATTATAATTTCAGAGCAACTATCAGCACCATTATCCATTCCTGGATTTTTCTGATCTATCTCCAGCTCATCTATAGGATTTAAATCACCCTCAAAACCTGTCATTTTATCATCCTCATAAGCATAAAATATACTGTTCCCTTTCTCTGAAGTAATGATATCAGTAGCTGCAACATTCTCGCAATTAACCACACAACATAAAACTTCATCTCTTTTAAACAAATCCTCACCCATTTCCATCGAATCGCTGCAAACTTCATCACAGTCAACTCCCTTAACATCCAATGACAACTCATAAGCTTCTTTACTTTAATAAAAAATCCATTACATCCGCCAATATAGTATGCAAGCCACCATGAATAGCTCTCTCAACCTCTGCCTGTACATCATATAAACTGCCACTATTGCATAGCTCCACATTAGAATTCACAGTACACATGAACTGTGCCAAACTTGGATCTGTGTCTCCTCCTCACTTTTTCCCCGTCAGACGCTCCTGTCACCTCATGCTTTAACACACTATCTGACACACTTACATGTTCATATTTCAACATCCACTTAAAATTCATGTTTTCATCGAGAGCCACAGGTTCACTTCCATCAATAGAAATTAATGTATAAACTCCTCCTTTCGAGGTACCTAATGCAGTAGCTTGAACCTTCGCAACTTCAGCACCTAAAATGTCACCTTCACCTCCCGTTAACAATAAATCACCCACATTTGCCGATCCATAATTAAATTCATCACTAGATGATGAGACTATTGCTACACCACCCTCACCAATACTTTCGCATACCACCGTTGATACACCACAAAATTGATCTCCAGCTGATGAGACTTCAGCTTCGCCCCTTTCGCACATAGCTTCATCTACTTCCTCCAATACAATATTATCTATATTACTTTCACCTACATTACTATGATTGTTGCTACCGACTAGTGACTCATTGGAATTTGTCATACTTTCCACCTCCACCAAATTCATCTACATCTACGTGATACGTCAACATCTACATGATTACTCTGCTATTCACAATTAAGTGCCTGGCAGAGGGTTCAGTGAACCACCTTCAAGCTGTCTCTCTACCATTCCACTCTCGAATGGCGCATGGGAAAAAAGAGCACTTAAATTTTTCGGTGTGAGCCATGATTTCTCTTATTTTATCATGATGATCATTTCTCCCTATGTAGGTGAGGGCCAACAGAATGTTTTCGCAATCGGCAGAGAAAACAAGTGATTGAAATTTCATGAGAAGATCCCATCGCAACGAAAAACGCCTTTATTTTAATGATTGCCTCTCCAATTCACGTAACATGTCTGTGGCACTCTCTCTCCTACTTCACGATAATACAAAGCGAGTGCCCTCCTTTGAACTTTTTCAATATCATCCGTCAGTCCCACCTGATATGCATCCCACACCGCACAGCAATATCCAGAATAGAGCAGACAAGTGTAGTGTAAGCATTCTCTTTAGTAGATCTGTTGCACCTTTTAAGTGTTCTGCCAGTGAATCCTAGTCTTTGGTTTGCTCTACCCACAACATTATCTATGTGATCGTTTCAACTTAGGTTATTTGTAATAGTAATCCCTAAGTATTTAGTTGAATTTACAGCCTTCAGATTTGCATGACTTATCGTGTAATCGAAATTTAGTGGATTTCTTTTAGCACTCATGTGAATAACTTCACACTTTTCTTTATTCAAGTTCTATTGCCACTTTTTGCACCATACAGATATCTTATGTAAATCATTTTGCAATTCATTTTGGTCATCTGATGACTTAACAAGTCAATAAATGACAGCATCATTTGCAAGTAATCTAAGAGGGCTACTCAGATCGTCTACTATGTCGTTAATATAGATCAGGAACAATAGAGGGCCTATAACACTTATTGGGAAACGCTGGATATTACTTCTGTTTTACTCGATGACTTTCCGTCTATTTACTACGAACTGTGACCTTTCTGACAGGAAATCATGAATCCAGTCACACAACTGAAGTGATATTCTGTAGGCACACAATTTGGAACGCTTGTGAGGAACAGTGTCGAAAACCTTCTGAAAATTTAAAAATATGGAGTCAATTTGGCATCCCCTGTCGATAGCACTCATTACTTCATGAATGTAAAGAGCTAGTTGTGTTCCGCAAGAACGATATTTTCTGAATCCGTTCTGACTATGTGTCAATAAATCGTTTCCTTCGAGGTACTTAATAATGTTAGAGTACAGTATATGTTTCAAAACACTACTGCAAATCGACGTTAGTGATATGGACCTGTAATTCAGCGGATTACTCCTGTTTCCCTTTTTGGGTATTGGTGTGACTAGAGCAACTTTTCAGTTTTTAGGTACAGAACTTTCTGTGAGCAAGTGGTTGTATATAATTGCTAAATATGGAGCTATTGCATCTGCATACTCTGAAAGGAACCTGACTGGTATACCATCTGGACTGGAAGCCTTGCCTCTATTTAGTGATTTAAGCTGCTTTGCTACACTGAGGATATCTACTTCTATGTTTCTCATCTTCACAGTTGTTCTTGATAGGAATTTGGGAATATTTACTTTTCATCTTTGGTGAAGGACTTTCAGAAAACCATGTTTAATAACTCTGCTTTGGTGGCACTGTCATCAGTGACTTCACCATTGTTATCGGGCAGTGAAGGTATTGATTGCATCTTGCCACTGGTGTGCTTTATATATGCCCCGAATCTCTTTGGGTTTTCTACCAGATTCAGAGTCAGAGTTTTGTTGTGGAAATTATTAAAAGCATCTCGCATTGAAGCACATGCTATATTTCGAACTTCTGCAAAACTTTGCCAATCTTTGGGATTTTGCGTTGTTTTAAATTTGGCGTGCTTTTTTCATTGCTTCTGCAACAGTGATCTGGCCCATTTTGTGTACCATGGGGGATCAGTACCATCACTTATTAATTTATGTTTATATATCTAACTGCCGTCGATACTATCTGTTTGAAATCATTCCACATCTTTACTACGCTTACGTGATCAGATCAGGAGGAGTGGAGACTGTCTCTTTAAAATGTGTTAAGAGCATTTTTATCAGCTTTTTTTTTTTTTTTTTAAATAGATGTACTTTGCATTTCACTTTGATGGTTGCGGGTGTTACGGTATTCAGCCTAGTAAATAGATGCAGCCTAGTAAATAGATGTACTTCGCATTTCACTTTGATGGTTGCAGGTGTTACGGTATTCAGCCTAGCAGCAACTGACTTGTGGTCGCTAATCCATGTATTAGTCATGATACTCCCTATTTGTCCAGGATTATTTGTTGCTAAGAGGTCAAGTATGCTTTTGCAACCATTTATGCTTAGAGTAGGCTCATGAATTAATTGTTCAAAATAATTTTCTGAGATAGCATTCAGTACAATTTTGGATGATGATTTATGCCTGCCGCCGGTTTTAAACATGTAATTTTTCCAAAATATCGAGGGTAGATTGAAGTCGCCACTGACTATAACTGTATGAGTGGGGTACCTATTTGAAATGAGACTAAAGTTTTCTTTGAACTGTTCAGCAAGTATACCTTCTGAGTCGGGGCTCGGTAAAACGATCCAATTAATAGTGTAGTCAGATTGTCGAGTGTAACCTCTACCCGTACTATTTCTCAGGAACTATCTACTTCAATTTCACTACAAGGCAAACTGCTTCTGACAGCAATAAATACTCCACCACCAACTGTATTTAATCTATCCTTTCTGAACACTGATCGTCTGAAAAAATTTCAGTTGAACTTATTTCCAGCTTTAGCCAGCTCTCTGTACCTACAATTATTTGAGCTTCAGTGCTTTCTATTAGGGCTTGGAGCTGTGGTTCTTTCCCAACACAACTATGACAGTTTACAACTACAATATCAATTGTTTCTACAACTACCTTACTGTGTTTTACCTGCCCCCTTTTCAACGGACGCTCTTTCTGTGGCTTCCAGAGACTCTCTAACCTAAAAAACTGCCCAGTCCCTTCCACACAGCACCCACTACCCATGTAGCTACTTCCTGTGTGTAGTGGACTCCTGACCTATTAAGCAGAACCCGGAAACCCACCACCCGATGACGCAAATCAAGGAATCTGAATCCTGCACAGTCACAGAACCACCTGAGCCTCTGATTCAGACCCACCACTCGGCTCTGCACCAAAGGACCACAGTCGGTTATGTCGCCGATGCTGCAGATTGTGAGCTCCGCCTTAATCTCACAAGCAAGACTGGCAGTCTTTACAATTTCTGCTAGCCGCCTGAAGCCAGAATGAATCTCCTCCGATCCAAAGAGAGACACGTCATTGGTACCGACATGGGCTACCATCTGATGTTGGCTGCACCCTGTACACCTCATGGCATCCGGAAGCACCATTTCCACATCCGGAATGATTCCACCCCCCCCCCCCCCCACCCCCCGGTGTGCACACGGAGTGCACACTGGCTTTCTTCCCCTCCTTGGCAGCCATATTCCTAAGGAGCTCCCAACTACCAGTAAACCCACCCCTCTATGAATGCCCAGACCTTGCAGGAAGAGAAGCTTCCTCTGGAACAGGCTGGACGATTATATCTTCGTCAAACGAACCGGGCAGGCCCTATGATCAGCCCCACGGAAAGTCTTTCACTGCCTGCCAGACTTTGAAATGATCTCCCACTCGACCACAGGTGAGGGGTCAACCTCAGTGTAGGCAGTACCCGGGGCGGCCACAGCAGTGGATCGATCGGGGGACACGTGTCGTGCTCGACTTCCCTCGCATCCCTGCGTCCGAACCCCCACGGTGATGCCCCTTGGCAGCAGTCTCAAGCTGTGTGATGGAAGCCAGCACTGCCTGCATCTGTGAGCAAAGGATCACCAACTCAGCTCGCATCTGTACACGGCAATCACAGTGCCTATCCATTTCTGAACTCGCTCCTGTTTGAAATTCGTACGTAAAGATATGTAGTAAACGAATGGTGTACCCGCCTTACTAGCAGCAGGAACACACAGTGCTCTCTCACTGACGGACTAACCGACACCAGATTGACCTCAGCCTCTCTTCTGAGTATAGAATTTTTCACCAAATACACATTCCTTCCAACATTCACTTTCCTTTCACAAAATAAATTTTTCAGCCCCATATCCTCATTATCAAATTTCTCTACATATTTACAACCTTTCTTTTGCGCCCTCTGTTCAGTTGTGCTGCGTAAAATTATTTCCCATTTTATTCTTACTTGTTCTAACCTTCATTTCCAACATGTGTGACTTCCTTGCCGAATTTTCAGCACTGACAGAATTTTGAAATAACATATCCCTTTCAGTGCTGGTTTATTTTGCTAGCTCTGGGCGTGCGATACGGCGACCTCTAGTTTTCCGACCTCTTATTCTAATGTTGCATTTCATGAGGCTCCTGCCCCTCAAATCTTAATTCCAAGTTTTGGTTTCATTTACAAAAGTTCCAGTTTTCATTTCCGCCTTGAAAATTATTCTTACGTTGATAATAATTTCTGTTATGATTATTATAATTATTGTGGATATTAATTTTGTTCCTGTACTGGAACCCATTTCATTGTCTACTGTTCCCACTGTGTGTTTTGAGCTTCAGCACCTTGTTTCTAAACTAAACCTAAAAATTCATCAATGGAATTTGTCAGATTGGGGACAAGATCCAATTGTAAATATTTTGGCAAGCATCTCTTGAGCATCATAACTCTGTCAACACTTCCAATGGACGATTGATGTTCATCAACTTAGCTAGTTCCTATGCGCAAAAATCCCCGCAGCGACCCACTTTCTTGTTTGAAACTTGAGCCATTTAGGAACTCATTCTGAAGTCACGTTTCTTTGCTTCACTCCAGAATTTGATCAGGAAACAATTCTCAAACTCTTCATAGGTAGTATATAAAGCACTCATTAAATTTGCCCATGATTGTGCATTGCCCTCAAGATGTCTTTTAGCAAACTTAATCTTTGCCACTTCCAACACTATCACAAAACCACACAGCAAGCACCTGGATGGTATTTTAATTAAGCCATGTAACACCTATCACAGTAGTAGCCTGATTCACTGCTTAAGAATTTAATTTTGCCCTCTTGTCACTAAAACACTGTTCATGCTGCACAGCTTCCTTATAAATCTCTGCTTCCAACTGCTGTCTGTCTTTCATTACCTCTTTCCTACACTCTACCAGGCAAATTGTTAATTAACTTACTGGTCACTTCTAGTGGATTTTGCTTCTTAACATTGCCACCCAGCTCGTAATGTGTCTTTTCCAACTTGTCCCTAAAATCTTTTTCTATAGTGTCAACTCTGGTTTAACCAGACCAACCTTCTCAGAAATGTTGTCTGCATCATCCCTTAAAGCTTCTAATTTTGAATCAATCATGCCTTCTATATCTGATTTAATTTTCTTCACATCAGCTTTTACTGTTTCTGCAACACTTGTCTCTACTGCACCTATTTCTGTTTTTGCTGTACCTATTTTCCTACCCAAGACCCCGATTTTAGAGTTCACATTTGTCAGAATTTTCCTTAACCATGCCATGGAATCATCTTCAGTTACATCTCCTTTATCTGATTTCATACTATCTGCTCCACTAATATCGCCCTTATCGAGGTACCTATCACCGTGCTCAGATTTTGGACTACCTGGTTACCATCATTTTAACCACACATCCTGGGTGATCGCTTAATCACTGGAAGCTCCATCACTGGTGATGACGCTGCAGGTTTACACATATTAATACTGTTCGTACAAGTCCTTAACTTGTGAGTTATGCTGGCTGCTTCTGCTGTACTACTGCTGCTGAAAATGCAGGTGCTGTCGATGAACTCGACTTCGCTGCCAGTGGCCCACGTTGTCGTGGCCGCTACTGCTGCTCACATGCCGTTGAAGTCTTCGCTGCTGCTGGTCGCTGTAGACTCGAACTCAGCTTGCCTCTGCATAGCCTCCTCCTTCTTTCTTGAAGTTTCACAGCTAACTTTCCCATGCCTAACTTTTGCTACAGATCATCACACACATAACTGCTGCAAAATCTTATGCTTGGAGCCTTCACACAAACTGCCTATCATGCAGTAGATTTTGGACCTGGCTCAAAGAATACTGTAAAGTGTTAGCACTACAATTACAATTCAACATGGATTAGATTCATATCCTGGACGAGCTCCCAATTGCGACAGTACTTAACATTAACTGCTGAGTGTAGCTGCTCTTCAAACAACGTCCCATAAGAGCAAACCAGTTGTGACTTTGCCTAATATTACTTGTACCTTATGTACTTGGGCTATGCATGCCTCTATTTAAAAAGAATAGCTCACTGTAGTCTTAGGGTAGAGCACATTTGCTTACATGCTCCTCAACTAATTTGCTGCAGATGATAAACTGTACCTATGATCCTGCAGGCAAATAGTCTATACTGTTGTTGTTGTTGTTGTTGTTGTTGTCTTCAGTCCTGAGACTGGTTTGATGCAGCTGTCCATGCTACTCAATCCTGTGCCAGCTTCTTCACCTCCCAGTACTTACTGCAACCTATATCCTTTTGAATCTGCTTAGTGTATTCATCTCTTGGTCTCCCTCTACGATTTTTACCCTACGCTGCCCTCCAATACTAAATTGGTGATCCCTTGATGCATCAGAACATGTCCTACCAACCGATCCCTTCTTCTAGTCAAGTTGTGCCACAAACTTCTCTTCTCCCCAATCCTATTCAAAACCTCCTCATTAGTTACGTGATCTACCCATCTAATCTTCAGCATTCTTCTGCAGCACCACATTTTGAAAGCTTCTATTCTCTTCTTGTCCAAACTATTTATCATCCATGTTTCACTTCCATACATGGCTACACTCCATACAAATACTTTCAGAAATGACGTCCTGACACTTAAATCTATATTCGATGTTAACAAATTTCTTTTCTTCCGAAACGCTTTCCTTGCCATTGCCAGTCTACATTTTATATCCTGTCTACTTCGACCATCATCAGTTATTTTTCTGCCCAAATAGCAAAACTCCTTTACTACTTTAAGTGTCTCATTTCCTAATATAGGGGCTGGCCAGTACTTACCTCAGCTCAGTACAGCCGATAGATACACATAAAACAGAACTGAAAATTTACATTCCTAGCTTTCGGAACTTTGTTCCTTCATCAGGGAGGAGAGAGGGGAAAAAAGGGAAGAAGGGAAAGTGGATTCAGTTACTCACAACCCAGGTTATGAAGCAACAGGGAAAGGTAAACAGGGAGGGTAGCAAGGATGGAGGCATGGTTGTCAGAGGGAAGCCAAAGATATTCTACTGTAAGTACTGTGCCAGCTTCAAACCAAAGAGGATGCATACAGAAGTAAAGTATAAAGATAAACACAACTATGTGGATGAAAAGATGCGTGAATGGCTAAAGAGGAAAGGGAAAGAGGAGAAGACTGAAGAGTGAATGGGAGTGAGGTTGTTTAACGTAGGTTCAGTCCAGGGGGATGGCGGGATGAAAGGATGTGTTGGAGTGCAAGTTCCCATCTCCGCAGTTCAGAGGGACTGGTGTTGGGTGGGAGAAGCCAAATGGCACATACGGTGTAGCAGGTTCCTAGGTCCCTAGAATTATGCTGGAGGGCATGCTCCGCTACTGGGTATTGGGCATCTCCTAGGCGGACAGTTCGTCTGTGTCCGTTCATTCGCTCAGCCAGTTTGGTTGTTGTCATGCCGATGTAAAAGGCTGTGCAGTGCAGGCACGTCAGTTCATAAATGACATGTGTAGTTTCACACGTAGCCCTGCCTTGAATTGTGTATGTTTTACCAGTCGCGGGGCTGGAGTAGGTGGTTGTGGGCGGATGCATGGGGCAGGTTTTGCAGCGGGGTCGGTTACAGGGGTAGGAACCGCTGGGTAGAGAAGGTAGTCTGGGAATATTGTAGGGTTTAACAAGGATGTTACGGAGGTTAGGGGGGCGACGAAAGGCAACTCTGGGTGGTGTGGGGAGAATTTTGTCAAGGGATGATCTCATTTCAGGGGTTGACTTGAGAAAGTCATATCCCTGGCGGAGTAATTTGTTATGTGTATCTATCGGCTGTACTGAGCTGAGGTAAGTACTGGCCAGCCCCTCTATCTCTTTGTCAGTATTTGTTTCACATCTTATATGAGATTTTCCATTAATCATTTCCTAATATAATTCTCTCAGCATTGCCCGACTTAATTCAACTACATTCCATTATCCTCGTTTTGCTTTTGTTGATGTTCATCATATATCCTCCGTTCAAGACACTGTCCATTCTGTTCAACTGCTCTTCCAGGTCCTCTGCTGTCGCTGGCAGAATTACAACGTCACCGGCGAACCTCAAAGTTATTATTTCTTCTCCATGGATTTTAATACCTACTCCGAATTTTTCTTTTGTTTCCTTTACTGCTTGCTCAATATAAATATTGAATAACTTTGGGGAAGGGCTACAATTCTGTCTCACTCCCTTCCCAACCACTGCTTCCCTTTCATGCCACTCGACTCTTATAACTGCCATCTGGTTTCTGTACAAATTGTAAATAGCCTTTCGCTCCCTGTATTTTACACCTGCCACCTTCAGAATTGGAGAGAGTATTCCAGTCAACATTGTCAAACGCTTTCTCTAAGTCTACAAATGCTAGAAACATAGGTTTGCCTTTCCTTAATCTAGCTTCTAAGATAAGTCGTAGGGTCAGTATTGCCTCACGTGTTCCAATATTTCTACGGAATCCAAACTGATCTTCCCTGAGGTTGGCTTCTACTAGTTTTTCCATTCGTCTGTAAAGAATTCGCATTAGTATTTTGCAGCTGTGGATTATTAAACTGTTTGTTTGGTAATTTTCACATCTGTCAACACCTGCTTTCTTTGGGATTGGAATTATTATATTCTTCTTGAAGTCTGAGGGTATTTCGCTTGTCTCATACGTTTTGCTCACCAGATGGTAGAGTTTTGTCAGGACTGGCTCTCCCAAGGCTGTCAGTAGTTCTAACGGAATGTTGTCTACTCCCGGGGCCTTGTTTCGACTCACGTCTTTCAGTGCTCTATCAAACTCTTCACGCAGTATCTTATCTCCCATTTCATCTTCATGTACATCCTCTTCCATTTCCATAATATTGTCCTCAAGTACATCCCCTTGTATAGACCCTCTATATACTACTTCTACCTTTCTGCTTTCCCTTCTTTCCTTAGAACTGGGTTTCCATCTGAGCTCTTGATATTCATACAAGTGGTTCTCTTTTCTTCAAAGGTCTCTTTAATTTTCCTGTAGGCAGTATCTGTCTGACCCCTAATGAGATAAGCCTCTACATCCTTACATTTGTCCTCTAGCCATCCCTGCTTAGCCATTTTGCACTCCCTGCCAATCTCATTTTTGAGACATTTACATTCCTGTTTGCCTGCTTCATTTACTGCATTTTAACATTTTCTCCTTTCATCAGTTAAATTCAATATCTCTTCTGTTACCCAAGGAGTTCTACTAGCCCTTGTCTTTTTACCTACTGGATCCTCTGCTGTCTTCACTACTTCATCCCTCAGAGCTACCCATTCTTCTTCTACTGTATTTCTTTTCCCCATTCCTGTCAATTGTTCCGTTATGCTCTCCCCGAAACTCTGTCTAACCTCTGGTTTAATCAGTTTATCCAGGTCTCATCTCCTTAAATTCCCACCTTTTTGCAGTTTCTTCAGTTTTAATCTAACTGTCTAGTATCTCCAGGGTTCTTCCATGTATACAACCTTCTTTCATGATTCTTGAACCAAGTGTTAGCTATGATTAAGTTGTGCTCTGTGCAAAATTCTATCACGAAGCTTCCTCTTTCATTTCTTAGCCCCAATCCATATTCACCTACTACGTTTCCTTCTCTCCCTTTTCCTACTACCGAATTCCAGTCACCCATCACTATTAAATTTTCGTCTCCCTTCACTATCTGAATAATTTCTTTTATCTCATCATACATTTCTTCAATTTCTTCATCTGCAGAGCTATTTGGCATATAATCTTGTACTACTGTAGTAGGTGTGGGCTTCATGTCTGTCTTGGCCACAATAATGTGTTCACTATGCTGTTTCTAGTAGCTTACCCGCACTCCTATTTTTTTTATTCATTATTAAACTGGCTCCTGCATTACCCCTATTTGATTTTGTATTTATAACCCTGTAGTCACCCGACCACTCCTGCCACCGAACTTCACTAATTCCCACTATATCTAACTTTAACCTATCCATTTCCCTTTTTAAATTTTCTAACCTACCTGTTCGATTAAGGTATCTGACATACCACGCTCCGATCCGTAGAATGCCACTTTTCTTTCTCCTGACAACGATTTCCTCTTGAGTAGTCCCCGCCCGGAGATCTGAATGAGGGACTATTTTACCTCATGAATATTTTACCCAAGGGGACGCCATCATCATTTAACCATACAGTAAAGCTGCATGCCCTCGGGAAAAATTACGGCTGTAGTTTCCCCTTGCTTTCAGCCGCTCGCAGTACCAGCACAGCAAGGCCATTTTGGTTAGTGTTACAAGGCCAGATCAGTCAATCATAGTGACTGTTGCCCCTGCAACTACTGAAAAGGCTGCTGCCCCTCTTCAGGAACCACACGTTTGTCTGGCTTCTCAACGGATACCCCTCCGTTGTGGTTGCACCTAAGGTACGGCTATCTGTATCGCTGAGGCACGCAAGCCTCCCCACCAATGGCAAGGTCCATGGTTCACAGGGGGTGGGGGATAATCTGGGATAGTCTACACATTAGCTAGAATTGTGAATTAATTTAATACACAGAAATATAAAATAAAAGTTCAATGAATAATGTAATAAAAGGTTCTATTCTAATGTATATAATTGATGTAGATGACAGAGAATTACGATGAATAATGTTCATTCAAGAAAGGACATCTCAAATAAATAGGGAATGGTCCTACAATAATCAGTTAAAATACAGACAGAAAATACCCTTATCAAATGCAGTCAAGTTACGTTGAGTGTGTTACAAGGATGGTAGCAAAATACTCAAACTAAATAGTCATCAAAGACTGGCGAAACTAAGTCCATTTCATGATCACAGTATACGAAATATTCATCAGCTCAGAACAGTTCAGAGTTCAACATGATGATTCACATAAACGATAGAAAGAATAGTAACCCATACTCAATCTGTTCTCAGTTCCTGGTGCACATTCAGATCCCTCGTGAGTTAGTCCCTTCAAAAGTTAGAGAGTATTGTAGCAGCCATTCCCACTCAGAATCCATCACCTAGATCGGTGAATCTCTCACATTACCATAGGCAGTCTGCTTTCTTCAAGCACTCAATACAGTGTGTCCAGGCTCGCTCCCTAGAGCTCTTCACTCGAGAAGTCCCAGTCTTCACGTGACTCTAGCACTGTTCTGCCACTGTCAAACTCTTTGGCAGAAGGTCATTCCCATCAAAAATATATCATTCTCAATCTCTGCAGACATGGTGTGATTCAAGTTGACCACATCATGGACTAAACTTACGTGTTATAATAATATTTAAATAAAGAAATGTTATAAACATTGTCATATCCAGGTAATGTACAATAATTAAATCATAGTAATACAATAACTATTTTAAAAATTTGTCCATAAATAAATATGGCAGTATTCTTGTGCAAGCATACTCATGGTAAATTATTACAGATTATCGCTAAATAGTATTTAAACAATTATTTACATCTTCTTAACAGAAGCATCTTTCAGTTCTCTTTTCAGTTGTGATGTCCACTAACACATGCGATTGACCAGTTTTAAATTGGCACCGTTTTTTATTAGCACTTGCAATCAATATTTAAGTAAAGTCACTTTCTAAATACTAAAGGTTCAGTTAATAAATACACGAGTATGACAAAATATAAGGCACTGATGCTGTATTCATTTGCTCTGTAAATGTGGAGAATGGATGTTTTCAGTAACATTTGCATAATGAAAGCATATAAAAGATGTTAAAAGTCAATAAATAAAATAGATACAGACACACAGCTTTCAGGGACGATAGCTGTAGCACAATGCTGCCATCTGAGATATCATTACGTTGAAATTGCTTGAAGCGATTAGAAGTTGTTAATTCAGAGGTTCATTGTGAAAATTTATATTCGCCGTGAGATATAAACTTCTTTAGTTTTAAAGATATTGAAATACTGTTCTGTCATTGGATGTGCCTCACTTTTCTGAGATCATAAATGTATTCAGATTTACATTAATATTTGATGTGAGTTATCATCAGATCTGAGAGAGCAGTAACCTAACCATTTTTAAGATTGTCTGAGACACTGCCATTTATCGGAGCATCTCCTGCACAAAGGCCATGCGAGTAACAGCTGTCCACATTCCCAGCTTAGGGATTTTCCCCACATCCGGTCCTTTGTTAGTGCATGCACTCACCTGGAGCAGCCGTGGCGGCCAGCCCAGCCACATTGTTCATTGGCCCTGGGGCCGCACAGCTTTTTTTTTAAAAAAAAAAAAAAAATTCACCTCACCTTGTACTAATCCTAGGCAGCTGATTAGCTTGCCTAAATACGAGTAAAGTTACAAACAGAAGTAAAAGCAGTACCATAATACTCTGAACAGAAATGTTTTGACACTTTGTATATAGTGAAGAAAGAATTGTAGTTTAGTAATACAAAATACTATCATCTTGCCATGAATAACAAACAAAAAATTTTTAAAAATCCCAAATAAAATATGTAAGAGAAAATTGATGAAGTGCTTTTAACAACTGAGTAAATCAATCACAAAAAGGCTAATGTAACAACAAAAGTTGTTCCTGTTTTACTTGAATTGTCTGTGAAAATTCATGGGAGGAGAAACTACTCAAGTAATTGCTAACAAGGGTCACCGTGCTGTTCAAAGGGTGACCACACCATATACAGAAGCATTTTGGGTTTCAGTATGTCGCATACAGTGAAGAGTGTTGCCAATGCAACTTATGATGATGATCTGCTTGTTTAATTTTGCTCTTTTGTCTTCATTAAAGCTGCCAGAATCCAAAGTGGGCGATAAAAGAATGTGTGACATTGTTCAGTAGTAGTGATTATTCTCAGGGTGTAAGGTATTATTTGTAATGTGTCTGTCACAATTTCTGAAAACCATATATGAAATTGCATTCTGCAGCTTCTGGAAACACAAAACATGGCAAGAATAAGGAACTAAAAGTGGAAATAATGTGGTGAAGGAACTACAATGTGGTAACGCACTACTTATTGATGAGCCACTGGTATCTTCAACTCCAAAAAGTACGAAAAATGTTTGACACAGTGGTGGCATTTCTGCTACGTGGTACTTTCTAGCCCCAACAGTCCCATTATGAAATCGTATTTGGAAGCGTACTGAAAAGTCCATTACCAAAGAGATTACCATAAGAAAGTAATACCTCCAGCTTCTACATGAAGAAAAAATATCTCAAGTAGGGCAAGTAGTTTCTGATGATTCAGTATATTTAATTCTATATGAAACACTGATGTACAGAACAAACATGTTGAGTATTTTAGTGATACATTTTAGTAAAGAAAAAGGGAAACAGATTCTTTGTGAACTTCTCCTGGAAAAAATAAACAGTTCCACCACAATGTGAAATTTTAACAATGCATGGTTTGTATAGTGGCTTGATGGAATGAAATATGGTAAGGTACGCTTACAGATAAATTTCCTTACATATTACTTGTCTTCCCAAATCTCAGGTCTGTGTTCTGATAAATGATTTTCCATAATACAAAAGTAAATGTATAAAAAGACTTCCTTTATCAGATTTCCCTTTATCACTAGATGTGGTACTCGATTAAAAGCTGCTGTGTCTACCTATAATAACCTTTAGGTTGTATACAGAGATGTAGATCCCATGCCAGAATTCAAAAAAAGTGCATTACCATTTAGATATAAAATATGCTCCTGTTTCTGTTGAAGAAGAATGTTCCTTTCTATTTACAAATATTTGCCGAGGAATTGTAGATGCAACCTCAGTCAGTGGCTTTTTCCGTAGGCTTTTCGGTTCTAGAGTAAATTCTTTTTTGAGGTTTATGATTTAATGAGTTATATAGGCTTTCCATTATAAATTTTTGCGTCTGGAACTGGTAACTTTTTCAACTAAAACTTCATACTTTCTTCATCACTCTATTGCACCCAAAAGTCCTAGGTCTAGTTTGATGTATTGCTGATATTTTGTGAATTAGAGTAAGAGCTTCATGTATGAAAATAGTCTAGAAAAATTGTAACCTCATTCCAGTTAAAGAAACAAAAATGCTTGGTGCCTTGTACCCAATGTTTGCCTAAACAGTTAGCAAGCCCTCACACAGAAGCACGAAGGGTTTGTATATGAACAAAGCATTACATCCCCAGACTGTATAAATCACAACAAGCATGACAGACGGCAGGACAAGCTCCACCTGATGTCCTCTGTGACAGGAACCTATTTACTTCGCTGTGTAATGCTTGCGAACTGGATCGGCATGAATTCCTCACAGCCCTGGCTAGATGGGGCGGCTTGAGCCAACACGTCAGCAGTACATTCCACCAAAGATCTGGGCCAATTCATGTGCTGGCTCTTAGCAGCCCATCAGTCAGTGCCCTTTCAGAAGCCACCATAGTGGGACCTAAGACTTTCCAGCGATATCCTGTGATGTACCTGTTGGTCAACTACGCCCAATGCTCAACCTCCGTCATTAGGGATTATCAGTGGCATAGTCCTTATGTCCCACTACATTTATTCATTGTGTATTTGAGGCATATGCCTGTTAGTGTCAGAGAAGTTATTTTATTTTTTTATTGAGAAGCGTTTTCCTTTGTTATTAAATCTCTGTATTGTGGTCATAATAAACTTTTGTTCTTGTTTAGCTGTGTCTTATTATTTCTTATCGAGCATCTCCAGAGATAAATCACTTGGTTAATGGAGAATGGAAAAAATATTTTTATGCAACAGAAATAAGTAAAATCATTAATGAAATAAAAATACTAATATTAAAGGATGTTATGCGAACCCAGATTCACTGTCAAAAGAAGTGAGAATAATTAGTCATTTAATTTTACTGGCTTATTTCAACTGATGTTTGCTGTGAAAAACAGTTGGGTAATTCACACTAATAAATAAACCCTGTTCAGGTGTTCTGCAAATATTATTTGTTTGTTTAAAAACTGGCTTTCAGCTTCTTAGGCCAACATCAGATGATGCAATCACAGATAAAATGAGTTGAGACTTTACCGATACAGAAAACTTGTAAAATGATGATACAGGATATTTACAAAGAAAAGTATTACTTCTCTACTTGTAGAATTATGAGATGCCTGACCGGTCACATTTTTATTTCTCCACAATATTTTGGCAGACAGATTCATTACCATCTTTTGGTGGTTCCTGATGACTGTTGCTCCACACTTATCATCCTACATACATTGGCTGCTATGCCGCCTCCTCCTGCTGCTTATGTTGCTATCTGTGCAGCTGCCGCAGTGGGTGGGGCCAAGATACAAGTAGCGGTGCCAGGCTGTGAACTGTAATCTCCTGTCTCTGCACTGCTGTCAAGGGTTGGTGCCGCTATGTGGGAATGGTTTTCTTTTTCTAGGCTTACTGCAAGGTATGCTTTGCCACACTAATGGGATTTGGTAGACTGCTCGTTTGCAAAGGCCTAGGTTGTTCTTTACCAAGTCTAGTAGCATCAACGTCTTAGGGGATGGGTGAAATACGCATGTAACATTGTGATGTTCCAAGATTCTGCCAACTTTTCTGCAGATATTGGTAACAAAGAGGATGTGTGCTAGTGATTTTTGCTCCTCTGTTTCTTCCTGCTGTTCTCCAAGTACAACCTGCCAAAACACAAGCCCTTTCTGCTTGCTGCTGGGATTGCGCCCTAAGAACAAGTGTGCATAAAATTCCTTTGTTCTGGGAGTTGTGGTGATTACTGGGAACATGTAGATACTGGTCAGTGTGTAAGTTTTCTATACACAGTGTATCCCAGCTTGCTATATGGTTTCCATTTCGCCAAGACATCAAGAAGGGGGAAGGTGCCATCCTGTCCCACCCAACTGTAGCTGTAATTTCCATTGAACAGGAAGTAAATTGAGGTAAGCACAAACTCGAAGATCCTCATCAGGTTGGTCTCAAATTTCCTGTTTATCAATTCCATGAATTCCTTTAGTGGTACCCTGGTGAAGAGGGTCATGACGACTCACCAACAGGTCACTATCAGTGAGGTGAAGTTTTTGTTGATATACAAAATGAATGGAATTGCAGATGCGATGTTTGCATTTCCCCACAGATGGACTCAGGAGAACAGTTAGGTGTATGGCCAAGCCATATGTTGGTGCTCCTACATTTCCAACTGCGGGATACTGTGGAATGCCCCCTTTGTGAACTTTTGGCAGCTCATACAGCTGTGATGGTGCAGCAGCTCATGGTCAGAGTTTATTAACAGTGTTCACATTGAAGGTACTGCAAAGACTTTCAGTGTTTTTCCTCCAGAGGCAACTTGACAGATCTTAGTCTGTCTTCCTGTGCACTGCTTCATCAAGAAGTTCATATATTTTTTGTTTATATTTTGAGCACAGGAGTAACATCTGCAGCTGTCCACACCTGACAATGAAAGTGTGGATACTGAATGTCACAGTTTGCAACCTGGCACCACTACCTTCACCACCACCACCACCACCACCACCACCACCACCACCACTGCTGCTACCTACAGAGGGATGGAGGGGGTAACTGTCAACATGTATAGAACATCAACAAGAGCGGAGCAGTAGCCACAAGGAACCACCTGAAGATCACTATGAGCTTTTTTGCTGAAATATCGAGCAGAACTTATGACATGATCCGGACAAATATCCAAGAATTCTCAAAGTTAGAAATACGCCAGGAAGACACCAGATTGCATATTATTTTTTATATCATGCTTAAATCATATTTTTAACAATAAATTAAAAGTCAAGTTGAATTAACTATTGTTAACTGATACTTTCATTGACTGAAGCATTTTTAACTGAGTGAAAAATGGAATTGTACTTGGTTGTTTAAAAACTAAGATAGCATTCTGTGTAATATATTTATTGATTTCCGGTAGTGTAATCTTTCTGCTTTTCATATCACTGTGTAAAAGTCACAAATTAAAACATGTGGGTAATTTTTTGTTGAAAGATATTCCAAAAAGATTGATTTATGTCTGTTCTAATCTCCAGGTTCTTTTGTATTCAGATAACCTAATTTGCACAGCTCTGCCTGACTGGCCAGTGGTTACTTTTTCTCTGTGCTTGGCCATTGATTTTATATGTAGCTCTCTATGCCAATGGTTTAATTGTATCTTTTTTATTTATTATTAAATAATTATTATTAATAAATGAGGTTGTTGTTGTTGTTGTTGTTGTTGTAAAGTGCTTATCAATAGTAGTGAAACTTCTGTGTAAAATTATCACGTATGTAATTCTGACCAAAATAGCCAGTCAGCAAAAACAGGTGCATTAACCCATATTTTAGCAGAATTTCAAAGAGTGTTGCAAAAAAGTTAGTCTTGCAGCTACAGATCTGTTGTACAGTGAATTCAGCAGTAAAGACACAGTGAAACCTGTAGCAAATAGTGTATAAAAGTGTGTGCATCAGTCAGAGAGGCCTATGTCAATTAGGTTATCAAAACATGAGAGAACTTGAAGCCTAGGAAACACAGAAATCAATCTTTTTGGAACTTCTTTTAACAGAAAACTACCCACATTAAGTGCATTTTGATATTTTACATACTGTCAGAAATAGAAAAATAGAAATGTTTGAAATCAGTAAATGCGACACACAATGCCAGCCATGTCTTAAAAGTGCAAATATTACCTGCTTCCTAAATTCTGTAAAATTAAGTTGTGCAAATGTCAGATTATAATAGTAAACTCAACTTTATTGCTCCTTTTTATTAACTTAGTGATTTCTTCATAATTAAAAAATTAACACACTGTATCTCACCATTTAATCAATCATCTGTATCTGTAATATCTGTGTAAGTTGCAAGTCACTTTACCTGTGGTTGTACCATTCAGTCATCACTTGAGAATGGCCAGAGACGCTTGTAATTATCATCATATGCAGTTAAACAGTAAATTGTTTTACAAATTTAACTCAAAAACACATATGTGCATAAGTAGCTGAAAGTCAGTTTATGATCAAACAAATACTTGAAGAACTTCAGGAAGTGTTTCCTTTTTAATGTCATTGTCGTCTTTTATTATGCACTGACAGAGTTGAGTGAAATTATGTGGTTTATTAATGCAACTGAGATAATATTGATGCTGTCTACCCATTTGCAGGTTGGAATGGCCAAGGAACTGGGGCTATCTAGATCTCGTCTGGGCTTGCTAGACACTGCATTACTACTACCTTATGCCTTGGCACAGGCACTCGGTGGTGCCACTGCTGATCGTATGGGACCACGTCTTACAGCGGCAGCATCTCTGGCTGTAGCAGGCACTGTAGCGACAGCTATTGGTGCTTGGAGTGGATTTGCAGGCCCAATGTTGTTGTTGGCACTTTGTGGAGCAGCTCAGGGTCCTGCTTGGCCAGCCTGTTGCAAGTGCCTTGCTGCATGGTACAATGAACAATTGAAATTTTTATTGTCAGTATGTGCATGATGCCACAAAAGCTTCTTTCAGGTTTACCAAATGTAATGAAACACAGTGTCTGTCACTGTTGTTTTGAACTGCCTTTGAAATTCGGCTTGTATTTTATCACACGACAGAAATAACGAAGGAATATTTCACAAACCATGCAGGTTTATATTTAATTACACTCCTGGAAATTGAAATAAGAACACCGTGAATTCATTGTCCCAGGAAGGGGAAACTTTATTGACACATTCCTGGGGTCAGATACATCACATGATCACACTGACAGAACCACAGGCACATAGACACAGGCAACAGAGCATGCACAATGTCGGCACTAGTACAGTGTATATCCACCTTTCGCAGCAATGCAGGCTGCTATTCTCCCATGGAGACGATCGTAGAGATGCTGGATGTAGTCCTGTGGAACGGCTTGCCATGCCATTTCCACCTGGCGCCTCAGTTGGACCAGCGTTCTTGCTGGACGTGCAGACCGCGTGAGACGATGCTTCATCCAGTCCCAAACATGCTCAATGGGGGACAGATCCGGAGATCTTGCTGGCCAGAGTAGTTGACTTACACCTTCTAGAGCACGTTGGGTGGCACGGGATACATGCGGATGTGCATTGTCCTGTTGGAACAGCAAGTTCCCTTGCCGGTCTAGGAATGGTAGAACGATGGGTTCGATGATGGTTTGGATGTACCGTGCACTATTCAGTGTCCCCTCAACGGCCAGCGTAGGAGATCGCTCCCCACACCATGATGCCGGGTGTTGGCCCTGTGTGCCTCGGTCGTATGCAGTCCTGATTGTGGCGCTCACCTGCACGGCGCCAAACACGCATACGACCATCATTGGCACCAAGGCAGAAGCGACTCTCATCGCTGAAGACGACACGTCTCCATTCGTCCCTCCATTCACGCCTGTCGCGACACCACTGGAGGCGGGCTGCACGATGTTGGGGCGTGAGCGGAAGACGGCCTAACGGTGTGCGGGACCGTAGCCCAGCTTCATGGAGACGGTTGCGAATGGTCATCGCCGATACCCCAGGAGCAACAGTGTCCCTAATTTGCTGGGAAGTGGCGGTGCGGTCCCCTACGGCACTGCGTAGGATCCTACGGTCTTGGCGTGCATCCGTGCGTCGCTGCGGTCCGGTCCCAGGTCGACGGGCACGTGCACCTTCCGCCGACCACTGGCGACAACATCGATGTACTGTGGAGACCTCACGCCCCACGTGTTGAGCAATTCGGCGGTACGTCCACCCGGCCTCCCGCATGCCCACTATACGCCCTCGCTCAAAGTCCGTCAACTGCACATACGGTTCACGTCCACGCTGTCGCGGCATGCTACCAGTGTTAAAGACTGCGATGGAGCTCCGTATGCCACGGCAAACTGGCTGACACTGACGGCGGAGGTGCACAAATGCTGCGCAGCTAGCGCCATTCGACGGCCAACACCGCGGTTCCTGGTGTGTCCGCTGTGCCGTGCGTGTGATCATTGCTTGTACAGCCCTCTCGCAGTGTCCGGAGCAAGTATGGTGGGTCTGACACACCGGTGTCAATGTGTTCTATTTTCCATTTCCAGGAGTGTATATGTTCTGTGCTTGTTAATATCATTGTAATGGTTTGCATCATCTGTGTATCTGACATAATCAAAATAAATAATCAGATGTTTAGGAATTGTAATAACTCAAGAATAGGAGTAAGTTGATGTTAAGAATTTTAATGTGTGGTGGTTCTCCCCCCCCCCCCCCTCCCCGCCCTCCCCTCTCCCCTGTAGTGTTTGACCCAAGTGATTTAATTCCAATGTCAGTCAGCTAGCCCAGATCAAACTTCAATCAGTGGAACTCACTGCCACATGTGTGGATTCACAAACATTTTGCGCAGAACAGATGTGTTTTGGTCACTTATTCTCGTCCAGTAAAGAGAAGCATGGCTATGGGAATATACTGTAACATGGCACCCTTATTTATTTTGAGAAGTTGTAGTATCTAGTTCATTGTTCTTAGTTGTCTCAGAATCAGGCTAAGGGTCTTGGTAGTGGCTTGCTGTACACGTATATGAAATCTTTGCTAGGAAGTATAAAGATTGTCTTATCCTCAATGACTTACAGCAACTGTACCAAAGAAATATGTTAGAGAAGTATATTAAGTAAAAGTGATCTTAAAAGCTTTGAAAGTATGTGGTAATTAGGGAAATTTCAACAACATAAGATTTTAGTGAAGTGGAACAAAACCTTCTGAGAATAGACACATGTTGCTGGTTGTAAAATTGGCTCTTGACATAAACAAATGTAACATGTGTATCAATAAACAGAAAGGCATGTTATAGTTTAAATCAAATGGTATATAATTAGATATCGATCAAAGAACAAATTGAATTAAAATTGGGAAATGTGTGCTATTATGGTGAAACAGAGCAAGTAGGAATTTCAGAACTAGGCTTTATTGTAATCAAGAAATAATTTTAAAAACAGATATGTAGCAATCTTGGACAGAGTGGGAACATTTGTTTTAAAAATAAAGAAAATCTCTTCCACAGAAATAATTAGTCTGTGCACTTATGGGCTCACATTGTGAGGAGGAAATACAAAGACCTCAATGAACTGGCAGAAGATCCTACCAGAAATTATAATCTGGGAGATGGAGTGTTAACTCAAAAGTAGGGCAAAAACTAAAACTTGATTTTTCAGTATGGCTGTAGAAATGACACGGACAATGCAATAGTTTTTTTTTGCCAGTAAGATTGGGTTTTGTCTGCAGTCATCCTGAAGAAAATAAATCAAAAATGTACTTGACACATTCAAAGTGGAACAAAAAATGAAATTCACTATTTTATCAAACAACAAGGGAATTGCACAGGATATGATGATTCTAAACCACATGAGACTTTGAAGTGGCCATAGCCTCTTACTGTGTGGAGGAATAATGAAGACAAAGTTAGAAAAAAGAGAGAGACTACCAGACATGATTAAAAGAAGAAATACCAGATCGAAATTATGACCTTAGCATACTAATAAATAGATTATACCAAATCATCAGTTATTTATCAAAGGTACTTACGCAAGCAATAAAAGATGTTGCAGGTGCAGAGAGGGCTAGAGAGAAAATTTGAAATATTTCTAGGCAACTATTAAAGAGGAATGTTATGTAGCAACATTATAGAATGTGGATAACTCCATAAAACTATTCGGAAATATCTTTGAGAGAATGCGAGAAGGTGCAGTTATATTTATTGTTGGGTAGAATCATGTTACATCAGTAACTGAGAACAAAGAGTATTTTAAAAGTATTCAGAACTTCCTTTAAACATTTGATTTATTTGAGAGATGAATCAGAAGTATTGAAGGCATACAACAAATTGTTAAGTTCCTTGTTTTTGGGGCAGTGAAAGAAACAAACCTGGAGTAAAACTGTCCTGCAAAGTTTTGAAGACAAAGCTACAATAGGTTTGAAACAGAATGTTTGCAATTGGTGTGTAGTGTCAGTTTTGACAAATGGCAGTATGGTGTGGATTTTCAGTATGAAAACCATTCAGAAACTGAGTGTTGCTGAGTGAGTGAGGGATGGATGGATAACAAACAGGCTGAAATGTAAGATATTAATTTGGACTTCGAAAATTAACAGAAGGGGGCAGGACATGGAGCCAGGCAAATGGATTGTAGATGGGGATATGAAGTCCTTTTCTGGCTTTTGAGTGGTAAAAGAAGACAATTACTAAAAGAAAGTGGGTGGACAATATTAGAAAACATACAGGAGCAACATGAATCCACTTAACTGAAAACAGTAATGCAAAGTGTAGAGAGAACGTCTCCCCACAAGCCTTGATCTTGCCAAGATGAGATAGTCTGCATGCCTCAACAGTACAGATAGCCACAACAGAAGGGTATATGCAGAGGGGCCAGACTAACCCATGGTTCCTGAAAAGGGGCAGCATTCTTATCCGTAGTTGCAGGTGGGCAATAGTCTGGTTGATCGACTGACCTGGCCCTGCAACATAAGCCAACTTGCCCTTGCTGTGCTGTTACTGTGAACAGTTGTCAACAAGGGGGGGGGGGGGACTATAGCCATGTTTCCCCCTTTTTTCCGCAATGATATGCAGCTGTACCGTGTGATTAAGTGATGGCATCCTCTCAGGTAAAACATTCTGAAGGTAAAATAGTGCTCCATTCGGATCTCTGGATAAGAATTGCCCAAAATATAACTTTCAGGGAAAACAAAACTATCAAACCTCAGGTTGGAGCATGAAATATTAGATCCCTTTATCAATTAGATAGGTTAGAGGATTCAAAAGGAAAATAGATAGTTGAAGTTAAATATATTGCAAATTTATGAAATGTGTTGATAAGCATAACAGAACTTCTGGTCAGGTCAGTACAGGGCTGTCGACACAAAATGAAATAGGACTATGCAGGATAGGTGTAATAATGAATTAAAAAAATAGGAATTAGGGTATAACGATGAACAGCTTAGTGAACAAATTATTGTAGCCAAAATACACGAAGGTGGCATGCACCTCAATAGTAAAAAATTACTATTAAAAACAGTCTTGATCACAATTTATTTTATAAGGTGACCGGTTTCGACCACTGCTGTGGTCATCTTCAGACCATTGAGTGGAAACCCCTTTCTGTTGGAGAATCACAATCAGTTGTGATTCTCCAACAGAAAGGGGTTTCCACTCAATGGTCTGAAGATGACCACAGCAGTGGTCGAAACCGGTCACCTTATAAAATAAATTGTGATCAAGACTGTTTTTAATAGTAATTATTTACAATTTTATTGATCACTGCTGTTCCCATAATGCATTCAAAAGTAATCAATAGTAAAAGTTTATATGCTAATTACCTCCACAAATGTATAAGAGATTGAAGGAATGTATAATGATATAAAGGAAATTATTCAGATAGTTATGGCACACAAAAAGTTAATGGTGATGGGCAACTGGAAATCACTAACACTTGCCTTAAGAATAATGAAAGAAGATTGTATATGTGGAAGAGACCTGGGGACACTAGAAAATTCTGAATTGATTGTATAAAAGGAGTATTTAAGTCCAGATTTTAACTGGAAGACATTTCCAGGAGTAGTTATGGACACTGAACATAACTTACTGATTATAAACAGGAGATTAAAATTGAAAAAAACTGCACAAAGTTGGGAAATTAAGGAGATAGGACCTGGATAAGTTGAAAGGAAAAGAAGTAGTTGCGAGTTTCAATGGGAGCATTAGATAATGACTGACTGAACATGACAAATGATGAATGTGTATGCTTAACAGATGTAGTGAAGAAAGCAGCAGATGATCGATAGGTAAAAAGAACAAGCCTAGTACTAATATTTGGGTAACATAGGAGATGTTGAATTTGACCACAGGAAAAAGTATAAAAGTACGTCAAATGAAGAAGACAGAAGGAAAATATATCTAAAAAATGAAGTTGACAAAAAAATACCAAAGACATAAGCAGGATTGGAAGTCATTGAAGCATGCATGACATGGGAAAGAGAGATGCCATCAGTAGCAAAATTAACGAAATCCTTGGAGAAAAGAGAAGCAGCTGTATGAATGTTAAACCATGAACCATGGACTTTGCCATTGGTGGGGAGGCTTGCGTGCCTCAGCGATACAGATGGCCATACCGTAGGTGCAACCACAACGGAGGGGTACCTGTTGAGAGGCCAGACAAACGTGTTGTTCCTGAAGAGGGGCAGCAGCCTTTTCAGTAGTTGCAGGGGCAACAGTCTGGATGATTGGCTGATCTGGCCATGTAACACTAACCAAAACGGCCTTGCTGTGCTGGTACTGCGAACGGCAGAAAGCAAGGGGAAACTACAGCCGTAATTTTTCCTGAGGGCATGCAGCTTTACTGTACGGTTAAATGATGATGGCGTCCTCTTGGGTAAAATATTCCGGAGGTAAAATAGTCCCCCATTCGGATCTCCGGGCGGGGACTACTCAAGAGGACATTGTTATCAGGAGAAAGAAAACTGGCGTTCTATGGATCGGAGTGTGGAATGCCCGATCCCTTAATCGGGCAGGTAGGTTAGAAAACTTAAAAAGGGAAATGGATAGCTTAAAGTTAGATATAGTGGGGATTAGTGAAGTTTGGTGGCAGGAGGACCAAGACTTTTGGTCAGGTGAATACAGGGTTATAAATACAAATCAAATAGGGGTAATGCAGCAGTAGGTTTAATAATGAATAAAAAAATAGGAGTGCGGGTAACTACTACCAACAGCATAGTGAACGCATTATTGTGGCCAAGATAGACACGAAGCCCATGCCTACCACAGTAGTACAAGTTTATATGCCAACTAGCTCTGCAGATGATGAAGAAATTGATGAAATGTATGATGAAATAAAAGAAATTATTCAGGTAGTGAAGGGAGATGAAAATTTAATAGTCATGGGTGACTGGAATTCGAGAGTAGGAAAGGAAACATAGTAGGTGAATATGGATGGGGGGTAAGAAATGAAAGAGGAAGCTGTCTGGTACAATTTTGCACAGAGCATAACTTAATCATAGCTAACACCTGATTCAAGAATCGTAAAAGAAGGTTGTACACATGGAAGAATCCTGGAGATACTAGAAGGTATCAGATAGATTATATAATGGTAAGACAGAGATTTAGGAACCAGGTTTTAAATTGTAAGAAATTTCCAGGGGCAGATGTGGACTTTGACCACAATCTGTTGCTTTGAAATGTAGATTAAAACTGAAGAAACTGCAATAAGGTGGGAAGTTAAAGAGATGGGACCTGGATAAACTGACTAACCAGAGGTTGTACAGAGTTTCAGGGAGAGCATAAGGGAACAATTGACAGGAATGGGGGAAAGAAATACAGTAGAAGAAGAATGGGTAGCTCTGAGGGATGAAGTAGTGAAGGCAGCAGAGGATCAAGTGGGTAAAAAGATGAGGGCTAGTAGAAATTCTTGGGTAACAGAAGAAATATTGAATTTAATTGATGAAAGGAGAAAATATAAAAATGCAGTAAATGAAGCAGGCAAAAAGGAATACAAACGTCTCAAAAATGAGATCGACAAGAAGTGCAAAATGGCTAATGAGGTATGGGTAGAGGACAAATGTAAGGATGTAGAGGCTTATCTCACTAGGGGTAAGATAGATACTGCCTACAGGAAAATTAGAGAGACCTTTGGAGAAAAAAAAAACACTTGTATGAATATCAAGAGCTCAGATGGAAACCCAGTTCTAAGCAAAGAAGGGACAGTTCTAAGCAAAGAAGGGAAAGCAGAAAGGTGTAAGGAGTACATAGAGGGTCTACACAGGGGCGATTTACTTGAGGACAATATTATGGAAATGAAAGAGGATGAAGATGAAATGAGAAATACGATACTGCGTGAAAAGTTTGACAGAGCACTGAAAGACCTGAGTCAAAACAAGGTCCCGGGAGTAGACAACATTCCATTAGAACTACTGATGGCCTTGGGCAAGCCAGTCCTGACAAAACTGTACCATCTGGTGAGCAAGATGTATGAGATAAGCGAAATTCCCTCGGACTTCAAGAAGAATATAATAATTCCAATCCCAAAGAAAGCAGGTGTTGACAGATGTGAAAATTACCGAACTAACAGTTTAATAAGTTACGGGTGCAAAATACTAATGCGAATTCTTTACAGACGAATGGAAAAACTAGAAAAAGCCGACCTCGGGGAAGATCAGTTTGGATGAGGCAATACTGACCTTACAACTTATCTTAGAAGAAAGATTAAGGAAAGGCAAACCTACGTTTCTAGCATTTGTAGACTTAGAGAAAGCTTTTGACAATGTTGACTGGAATACTCTCTTTCAAATTCTAAAGGTGGCAGGGGTAAAATACAGGGAGCGAAAGACTATTTACAATTTGTACAGAAACCAGATGGCAGTTATAAGAGTCGAGGGGCATGAAAGGGAAGCAGTGGTTGGGAAGGGAGTGAGACAATGTTGTAGCCTCTCCCCGATGTTATTTCAATCTGTATATTGAGCAAGCAGTAAAGGAAACAAAAGAGAAGTTCAGTGTAGGCATTAAAATCCATGGAGAAGAAATAAAAACTTTGATGTTCGCCAATGACATTGTAATTCTGTCAGAGACAACAACGGACTTGGAAGAGCAGTTGAACGGAATGGACAGTGTCGTGAAAGGAGGATATAAGATGAACATCAAGAAAAGCAAAACGAGGATAATGGAATGTAGTCTAATTAAGTCGGGTGATGCTGAAGGAATTAGGAAATGACACACTTAAAGTGGTGAAAGGAGTTTTGCTATTTGGGGAGCAAAATAGCTGATGATGGTCAAAGTAGAGAGGATATAAAATGTAGACTGGCAATGGCAAGGAAAGCGTTTCTGAAGAAGAGAAATTTGTTAACATCGATTATAAATTTGGGTGTCAGGAAGTCGTTTCTGAAAGTATTTGTAGGGAGTGTAGCCACGTATGTAAGTGAAACATGGACGATAAATAGTCTGGACAAGAAAGGAATAGAAGCTTTCGAAATGTGGTGCCACAAAAGAATGCTGAAGATTAGATGGGTAGATCACATAACTAATGAGGAGGTATTGAATAGAATTGGGGAGAAGAGGAGTTTGTGGCACAACTTGACAAGAAGGAGGGACCGGTTGGTAGGACATGTTCTGAAGCATCAAGGGATCACAAATTTAGCATTGGAGGGCAGCGTGGGGGGTAAAAATCATAGAGGGAGACCAAGAGATAAATACACTAAGAAGATTCAGAAGGATGTAGGTTGCAGTAGTTAATGGGAGATGAAGAAGCTTGCACAGAATAGAGTAGCATGGAGAGCTGCATCAAACCAGTCTCAGGACTGAAGACCATAACAACAACAAGGTGGATAGCCCATACTAAGCAAGGAAGGAATGGTTGATAGGGGGAAAAAGTAGGTAGGAGGGCTGTACACGAGAAAGAGTTCAAAGATAGTATTATAGAATGAGTAGAGAAGGTAAAGGAAGTTGAAATGGGAGATAACATAGTACGAGATGAACTTGACAGGACTTTGAAGCTTCAAAGTCGAAACAAATCTCCTGCAGTAAATGACACTCTCTCAGAATTACTGAGATCCCTGGAAGAGTGGCAACTATTCCACCTGGGTGCAAGATATATGACAGGCAAAATACCCTCAGGCTTCAAGAAGAATGTAATAATTCCCATTCCAAAATAATGCATGTGTTGACAGGCAAGAACAGTCAGCTTAATAAATCATGGTTTCATACTGCTGACATTAATTATTTACAGAAGAAAGGTAAAACTGGTGGAAGCCAATGTTGGGGAAGATCAGTTTGAGTTCCCAAGAAATATAGAAACACTGGAAGCAATGCTTGACTGTACATCTCACCTTAGAAGACAGGTTGAAGAAAGGCAAATCTACATTTATCATTTGTACATTTTGAGAAACTGTTAGACAGTGTTGACTAAACTACACCCTTTGAAATTTTGATGGTTGCAGTGATAAAATACAGAGAGAAAAAGTTTTTCTAACTTGTATAGAAACCAGACAGCTATTAGGAGTCATGGCATGAAAGGGAAACAGCAGTTGAGAAGGGAGTTGGACAGGGTTGTAGCCTAATCCCAGCATTGCTCAATCTGTTTTGTACATGAGCCTCAATAAGCAAAAGAAATTGTGTAATGTCATCGTGGTACACAATACTATTCACTGTAGTCTCAAAGAAAATAGGCTTCACTTTCTGATTACATGATACAGCACACCGCGCTCTAATTTTCTGACAGTGCAAGGTGTTTTAATGGAACACATGGAGATTTTCAGTTGACCAAATTCATAAGTTTTGAGTTTTCACACATGAAAAAAAAAAAAAAAAACACACGGTCCATTTTGCGATTCAGTGGGTGTCAACAACTGACCAAAATTATGTACAGTATGCTAGAGACTTTTCTTGTACTTCGACTTCAATTTCTGGACACTACAAACATGGTACACATGAAATTTTAAATTTTGCATCACTTTCTAAGCACTGCCAAACTCTTTCCAGGTGAATTCGCATCACATCTTTGCCTCACCCAGTTGAGTGTCGTCAAAAAGGCTGGTCTCACAGTCCTCTTCATATCTGGAACTGATCCTCATTCTTGCAAATGGGAAATTAATCACATTATTGTTGACTTGTTCAGCACAGCAGTATCTGGATTTATTCCACTAAAAGGGGCTACAGTGTGTGTATAAGAACAACAGACCAAATACTTTTGAACAATGAAAATTTATTACTCGTGGTAATGTTTACTAAGTAATCAGCAGCGCAATACTACAGATATCACACAACCTCTACTCTTTGCATTGGCGTCATCGTTGGTTATCAACACCACCTTTAGTGCTATTTTGAAGTGGCTGATCAAATGAATGTTATGCATCTCCTATTTAGATACACATTTATTTTCATGTGCATGTCTTTGATTGCACGTATTACCATTGTTCTACTTTCATTGATGATCTTTTCTAGGCACTGTCCATTCCATTCAATCGCTGTTTGAAGTCCTATGCCATCTCCGACCTGATTAGACTGTCATCAGCAAGCCGAAGGCATTATTTCTTCCAACTGATTTGTAATTCTCTCAAAATGTCTCCTTGGTTGTCTTTATTGCTTGCTTAATGTACAGAATGAATCACATTGGGGATATGCTACTACTCCCCTCCCCTCTCTCTCTCTCTCTCTCTCTCTCTCTCTCTGTTTCAGTTTTTATGTCCTCCAACTCTTAATAACTACAGTCTTGTTTCTGTGCAAGCTGTAGATAACAAATGTTTTCTCTCTGTATTTTATTCCCATTACCTTCAGAATGTCAAAGACTGAAATAATGTGTGTTGGTAAAATACTAAATAGTCATTTTTGATGATTAAGGCTTGTTCTTGAAGTACTCAATCACAGATCGTATACTATCTGTACCGTTTTGACCCTGTGTTGGAGACACCCTGTAAATTTATATCTAGTTTTGTTAAATAGGGACATGCATTTATTATGAGGATGTATAATGCATACAAAAAAACTTTCTGTATTGAAGGATTAGAATTGTATTTGTGATGCAATTCTGAAAACATGGTATCTATCCTTTTTCCAAGTGATACTTGTCCTTGGGTGACCAGCTGATATTTGATCTCAGTTTAAAATTTGTTCCAGGGGGCCACCACATTTTCATTTTGAGATGCTGTATTTTTCTGTTCTCCCATGATACTTTTAGTACTTTAAATAATTTTCTTCTATTTGTGATTTCAGGTTTCCAGATAGGACACTAAACACTATATTTGGACTAATGTCAACATCAGCATATGCTGGTGGTGCTGCAGCTACAGGTCTGGCAGTGTGGCTGCAAGCGGCATATGGTTGGCGTCTTGTCTACTTACCAATGGGTGCAGTGGTTCTTGCTCTATCACTTCTTGCATGGATGTCAATGCGATTACCAACTGACTTTGGGATAGTTGTACCTGGCAAAGAGCACCCATCTGTTCAGACTGGTTCTTCATCAAGGCCACGATCATCATTGCTTGAACTTTGGAGACTTCCGCTTGTTGCGGAGATGGCTGTTGCAGTGCTTTGTCTGAAGCTGGTGCGCTATACTGTGTACCTGTGGCTGCCTACTTACTTGATCCAAGCTTTAGGACTAAACGCTGCAACGGTATGAAAAAGCATTTACTTGTATTGCTACTGCAGTTTCAACTATAATTATAACTGCACTAAAATTTGGGTTGTGATAGCTGGAGTGCAGTTTAGACATAGTATTCAACACACACAAAAATAACTATACAGAATTGACAGCAAAAATTCAGATTCAAATTGAGTACAGGAATGGGATGAAGACAGCTGAACACTGGATACAGCCATATGCATAGTATAAATTTATAAAACTATTGCTTAATAAATTTATGAAAGTAGGGCATAATAGAGTATGTATGAAAGATGACATGTATTATGATTTTCTGACTGTTTTCACAGAAAATAATTTAAAAAACTGCACGGACCTAGAGAGAAAAACATTTCTTACACCATGTGAAGTTTGTGATTTCATTAGTCTGCTGTCTTTCAGAATAAATATTTTTTATGATGTAGCAGATGACATCCCTTCCCCCACCCCTCTCCCACCCTCCCACCAGTTGATCTAGAACTATTTTGTATGCCATGAACTATTGCAGCATTTCTCCTCTTCCTGTAATGCAGTACGGGTTTTGAACTCGCTCTTTTCATTCAACTTAATCTCCAACAGATGCCTTTTTCGATGTTGATTTGACCCTGTTCTGCTTTGTTACTCAACTTTGCCTTTTTATTAAGTCCAACTACCTGTTTGAATCATTTACAAATGGCTCCCATTACTGGGTTTGGTCTCTGTTGTGTCTTCAGAATTTCTCAGTAGTGCCGCAATGTACACAACACCTGCGTGGTGGTAGGCCCCTGACTCAGCAGAGAATGCACGGTTTGTGCCTGTGCTGCCCCCCTTCCTCTCCTACCACCTTGAGTGTCCAAGAGTACATGTTGTTGTTGTTGTGGTCTTCAGTCCTGAGACTGGTTTGATGCAGCTCTCCATGCTACTCTATCCTGTGCAAGCTTTTTCATCTCCCAGTACCTACTGCAACCTACATCCTTCTGAATCTGCTTAGTGTATTCATCTCTTGGTCTCCCTCTACAATTTTTACCCTCCACGCTGCCCTCCAATACTAAATTGGTGATCCCTTGATGCCTCAGAACATGTCCTACCAACCGATCCCTTCTTCTGGTCAAGTTGTGCCACAAACTTCCCTTCCCCCCAATCCTATTCAATACTTCCTCATTAGTTATGTGATCTACCCATCTAATCTTCAGCATTCTTCTGTAGCACCACATTTCAAAAGCTTCTATTCTCTTCTTGTCCAAACTATTTATCGTCCATGTTTCACTTCCATACATGGCTACACTCCATACGAATACTTTCAGAAATAACTTCCTGACACTTAAATCAATACTGGATGTTAACAAATTTCTCTTCTTCAGAAACGCTTTCCTTGTCATTGCCAGCCTACATTTTATATCCTCTCTACTTCGACCATCATCAGTTATTTTGCTCCCCAAATAGCAAAACTCCTTTACTACTTTAAGTGCCTCATTTCCTAATCTAATTCCCTCAGCATCACCCGACTTAATTAGACTACATTCCATTATCCTTGTTTTGCTTTTGTTGACGTTCATCTTATATCCTCCTTTCAAGACACTGTCCATTCCATTCAACTGCTCTTCCAAGTCCTTTGCTGTCTCTGACAGAATTACAATGTCATCGGCGAACCTCAAAGTTTTTATTTCTTCTCCATGAATTTTAATACCTACTCCGAATTTTTCTTTTGTTTCCTTTACTGCTTGCTCAATATACAGATTGAACAACATCGGGGAGAGGCTACAACCCTGTCTTACTCCCTTCCCAACCACTGCTTCCCTTTCATGTCCCTCGACTCTTATAACTGCCATCTGGTTTCTGTACAAATTGTAAATAGCCTTTCGCTCCCTGTATTTTACCCCTGCCACCTTTAGAATTTGAAAGAGAGTATTCCAGTCAACATTGTCAAAAGCTTTCTCTAAGTCTACAAATGCTAGAAACGTAGGTTTGCCTTTCCTTAATCTTTCTTCTAAGATAAGTCGTAAGGTCAGTATTGCCTCACGTGTTCCAGTGTTTCTACGGAATCCAAACTGATCTTCCCCGAGGTTGGCTTCTACTAGTTTTTCCATTCGTCTGTAAAGAATTCGTGTTAGTATTTATCTTATTTAAAAAATGTATCCACCAAATGGTGACAGGAGAAAATTGCAATTTTCGGGAGCCAGTGGCTCCTCCCCCTGGCAGAGGGGCTGAAGGGAAAGGAAGGGAGATGAAGTAAAAGGACTGGCAAGGTTTAGGAAATGGGGATACTGTGGAAAAGTCATCCAGAACCCCGGGTGTTCTCCTGCCAATGCTTGGTGAAATTTTTTAATTTATCCAGTTACATTATGTTTCAAAAATGGAAAATTAACTATTTTCAGTGATACGTTTTTCATATTTAGAACACAAGGACTTAAGGCAGTGACATCCATGCTTGGTAGTTTTGCTTTAAGGGCATGCTGGACTTGGGGAGAGCCCTTTGTCAGAGTGGGTGGTACCACTGAAGGGAATTAAGTGAACCATGCTGGTGGCCATATGTCTTCAATAAACAAAGCGCAGAATGTATCCATTCTGATTTAAAACAGCCACCTCCTTTCAGTAACAGGCATTGTTATGGCGCAGCAAAATCCGCAAAATCCTGTCACAGTTACCCCTCTAAAGAACTTGTATGTTGTTACGGGTATGGTATTCCACATTAATGTTTTACTTTAGATGAGGATTAGTGTGCACATGTGGAAAGACAGAGTATCCATTTTATCTATGGGGTCCAACAAAGTAAAGATAACCAAATACCAGCACATTTATCTTGGTTTTTGAGGGGAATTATTAATGGAAAAAGTTAAGATTTTGGTCTCCCTGTGTGATGTAAAACCCTGTTTTCTAGGCTGGGGGTTAGGATTGGCAATGGTTTGTCTGGAATGGCACGGGATATCTGTTTGCGTACTAGGCCTGGGGGATAGTGCCTGTTGTGAAGACCTTGATGAGACCCTCAGTATGGTGGGCAAGGGAAATCTTGTCACTGCAGATATGCCGTCCTCATGTGGCCAAGCTGTATGGAAGTGAACACTATTGAACAAAACCTTTCTGTGTGTCCTTCACAATCCAAACCCACTACCTCGTTCTTTACATCGTACCAACTTTATCCTAACTCACAACTACTGGTCCTCTGAAGCGAAGGTATACATACAAATCCATGACACAGCCATGCCAATCTGTTTATGGGTCATGTGAAGAAGACCTTCCTAACCTTCCAAAGCGCCAAACTCCTAGTCTGGTTGAAGTTCATTGATGAGATCTTCACGATCTGGACTCAGGCCCAAGACCTCTTATTCTCATTCTTTAACAATATCAACACCTTCTGTCACATCCACTTCACCTGGTCCTCCTCAACACAATGTGCCACCTTCCCGGATGTAGACTACCTCCTCTCTGAAGGCTCCATCCATATCTCTGTCCATGTTAAAACCACCAATTGCACCTGTATTTTGACAGATACTGCCATCCCATCAACACCTTGGTCAGTATGCTGAGGGTCTCAGCAAGGCCTTCACAGACAAGCACTGTCCCCCAGTCCACAAACAAATCTCTCGTGCCATTTCCCCACACACACCCCAATTTTACCTATCAACATGCCCTGAAATGATTGATGTCCTAGCCTGGTTTTTTGTCACCCACCCAACCTCCAAAACATCCAAGTACATCCCTATGTCACTCCCAATTCTAATCCTTCTGGAAGACCCGGGTAGGAGACCTGTCCAGTCCGCCGACCCACACTTCCTATTCCAGTCCTGTTACAGGGCTTATCCTACCTCCCCCAGAGGCTGGGCTATGTGTGAAAGCAACTATGTCATGTAACAGCTCTGTTGGAATCATTGCACAGCTTTTTGTATAGGTATTACTTCCAGCCACCTGTCCACCAGGATGAACAGCCACTGCCAAACTGTGGCCAAGAGCAGAGTAGAATCTGAACATAACATGCTTGATTTCAGTGGCTGCTTCACAACCTGGACCGTCTGGATCCTCCCATCCAACGCTAACTTTTCTGAACTGCGCAGGCGGGATTTATCCTTAGAACACATTCTCCATTTCCTAAATTATCTCGGCTTGAATCTACAGTAACCTACTCTCCACCCAACAGTTTCCACCGCTTTTGTCCTACCTCCTCCTCCTCCTCCTCCTCCTCCTCCTCCCCCTCCTCCTTTTCCCCCTTCCTCGCTCCTCTCCTCCTCCTCCTCCTCCTCCTCCCCCCCCCCTTACACACACACACACACACACACACACACACACACACACACACACACATCAGCACACTGTGGCAGATAGCACTCTTCTCTCCACTCACCTGTATCCTCTTGTCCTTTTCCCATCCTCAGCTCCTCCAGATTGCTGTTTCTGTTCTACATGACAGTTGCATTCTTGTCCCAAACTGCTGGACATGGCGGTCATCTGTGCATGAAATGTGCTGAAAAAGGCATTGGCTGAAAGCTAATGTGTAAGTGTCTTTTTGTTGTATCGGTGTGCAACTCAACATGTCATCTTCACAGTGAGTAGCAGTCTATCTTTTGCTTGTATTGTCAGCATGATCTCTGCGTCGTAAATGCATCACAAGGGTGTCGGATTAGCTAATGGAGCTTACATTTAGTTTATGCGGTTTTGGAGCCCCTACTATTCATATGACAGAACTTCTCATAGTAGAGTGCAGACCACTTAAGGCTTGAAACACACTGCCACATGTCTTTGGTGTTCTCTCTCTCTCGCCATCAGTTTAATCATTATTTGTTGAATATATTCCCATCCATAGTGATGTAACAACAGAATGTCTTTCACAACTGATGATTGAGGCAATTGTCTTTCCCTTCAGTCAGTTTTTTTTTTCCCAATTGAGTGAAGCAAGTCTCTGTGGCCATGTCTGCTGTACGAGTGTTTTCACCCAGTCTTTTGGTTTGACAATCTTTTTTTTTTCCCCCCATGACATATGGCACGACTGCTGGCAGGCTCCTGATGCTGCCAGGAGTGCAGCCAGTATCAGGAGGTGGCCCAGCTGCCAGCAGGCCAGCAGTCTCCTCCTACTGCAGGACTGTATTGCGCCAGCTCAAGGAGGCCCAGTTGATGTACAGTACAAACATGCCACCAGCAACTGAACCTCCTCCTTGCATAGGGAGCACAGAAGATGCACACATAATCTATGAGGCTAGATTAGTTTTTAGTTAATGGACATCGTAACACATTTTCAGGAAAATGGAATGCAAAAACTCAAAAAAATTTGGCAGGGTTCCTTTCTTCTTCACTGACCCCTAAGGGAACATTTTTGTGCTGAACTTTGTTTTGCGAACGATACAGCTCAATTAGTTACGCGAATTGCATCTGGAACCACTTTCTCCATGGCAATACATCCAATAAGTTGTAAGCAATGAAAAGAAAAATTATTGTGTTCAGTGCATAATTAAATGAATGTATAATGTTTATTTTAATGTTATCGTACTCCCTGAGATGTCTTCAAATGCCCTCGGTGGTTGAGCTACCCTCCGGGGTTGTGTGTACCACGATTGTAAACCATTATGTTAGTTCAACTAATGGAAGTACCACAGACCGATTTCACTTGAAAAGAAAGAATAGGTAATTCAGTCAATATGCAGAACTAAAATGGGCTTCATTGGCTGTTTCCATTTGGTTATGCTTACAGACCAGATATACTTGAAAGAAATGAATGGATAATTATGTAACTGATACATAAAACTACAACCGAATGAATTGATAGTTTTGATTCCATCACTAATTCTGTCTTCCCCTGCAGTTTTTACCCTCCACAGCTCCATCAGGTACCAAGGAAGCTACTCCTTAATGTCATAATGCATGTCCCTTCTTCTTGTCAGCGTTTTCCATGTTCCCTTCCTTGCCGATTCTGCGGAGAACCTTCTCATTGCTTATATTATCAGTCCACCAAACTTTCGGTATCCTTCTATGGCACCCCATCTCAATGCTTTGATTCTCCTCTTCTGGTTTTCCCACAGTCCATTATTCGCTTCCACAAAATACTGTGCTCCAGTCATATTCTCAGGAAATTTCTTCCTCAAATTAATGCCAATATTTGATACTAGTAGACATTGTTTTGCCAGGAATGCCCTCTTTGCCTGTTTTAATCTACTTTCTATGTCGTCCTCCTTTCCTGGTAATGTATTCAAAGGTAGCCGAATTCCTTCAATTCATCTAGTTTACTGCTAACAATTTTGATGTTTAGTGACCTTTAATCTCAGCAACCAAACACATCCCATGTAGAGCAACTGTGACCAATTAATATTTTTTTTTTCTTTTTTTTTTTTTTTTTTTTTTTTTTTTTTTTTTTTTTTTTTTTTTTTTTTTTTTTTTTTAACCCAGTATGGAAATTCTGTGCTTGAAGCTCAACCTTTCCCTTACAATTCTTCTGCAGTGAATAAATGCATGATAAACATGGGCATCACGCCATTGCAATATTCCTTCCTTTCCTTTACTGCAGTGTTACTCTCTGACTGTGTCTTTTCTCAGACTTGATCTCCAGATCAGATTTCCTCCTGACTACCCAGCTTGCTCATAGCACATCGATTATAGTTTTTCCAAACCCCCCCCCCCTTTTTTTTTATGGAAGAGCAGGCTGTCCGAGGAAGATTCCCAGTGCACAGCATGGTAGCCAGTCCGTGAGGGAGCAGGGAGGTGGGGGCGGGGGTCTTCAGGTAACAGTAGTATTGTTGTAGCCCCCTGACTATGCAGGGGATGCCTCATTGTTGTCTGAGCTGTTGTCTCCTGGAATATGCCAATGAGTAGGTAACTGGAATCACCAGAATTCTGGGCAGTGGCAGTCAGGGTAGGTGGCCGTTGCTCGGGTCTGGTGGCACCTGTGTGGAGAGCCCTCGATATCTTCATGGGGGATATCTGGTGCAGTGGAAAGACAGAAGTTATCAGTTGGTGGCCTTGTTGCTGCAGCAGTCAGTTCAGGTAGACCTTAATGCATCAGTACAGATAACTTAAGCCATGTAAGGAAATCAAAATTAAGCAAACTGCAGAAACTTATTCCCTCAATGCCTGATTCCATCTGGACTCGCATAGGATTCTTTCTGGTTATTAAGCAGAGGTTCTTTACAGCTACTAAGCCAATGTTCTTTGTGGAGAATACTGAAAATGTATTTGTGGAAACCTCTTTACTTAATAAATTACAAAATGGTTCTGTCTTAATTGTAGTTGTTGTGGTCTGGTTTGATGCAGCTGTCCACATTACTCTATCCTGTGCAAGCCTCATCATCTCTGAATAACTACTACAACCTACATCCTTCTGAATCTGCTTACTGTAGTCATCTGTTGGTCCCCCTCCACAATTTTTACGCCCCCACACTTCCCTCCAGTATTAAATTGGTGATCCCCTGGTGTCTCAGAATGTATCCTACCAATTGATCTCTTCTAGTGAGGTTGCACCAGTAATTTCTTTGCTCCCCAGTTCTGTTCAGTAACTCGTCCTTAGTTACATGATATACAACTGTTCATACATGCATCAGACCATTCAGATTTAAGTTTTCTGTGATTTCCTTAAACGACTCCAGGCAGATCTCAGAATGGTTCCTACGAAAGGGAACAGCTGATTTTCTTCCCCATCCTTGACACAATCCGAGCTTTTGCTCTGTCTCTAGTGACCTCGATGTTGATGGAACGCTAAACCCAATCTGTCTTCCTTCCTTCCTTTCTTTCAGACACAGTCCATTCCATTCCTTGCTGTCTCTGACAGAATTGCAATGTCATCGGCAAATCTAAAAGCTCTTATTTCTTCTCCTTTAATTGTTCACTGCTACATAACACCTAAGTCAAAACAAGGCCCCGGGATTAGATAACATTCCATTAGAACTACTGACAGCCTTGGGAGAGCCAGTCCTGACAAAACTCTACCATCTAGTGAACAAGATGTATGAGACAGGCTAAATACCCTCAGACTTCAAGAAAAATATAATAATTCCAATCCCAAAGAAAGCAGGTGTTAGCAGATGAGAAAATCACCGAACTATCAGTTTAATAAGTTATGGATGCAAAATACTAATGCGAATTCTGTACAGACAAATGGAAAAACTGGTAGAAGCCGACCTCGAGGAAGGTCAGTTTGGATTCCATAAAACTATTGGAACTCGTGAGGCTATACTGACCCTACGACTTTTTTAGAAGATAGATTAAGGAAAGGCAAACCTACATTTCTAGCATTTGTAGACTTAGAGAAAGTTTTTGACAATGTTGACTGGAATACTCTCTTTCAAATTCTGAAGGTGGCAGGGGTAAAATACAGGGAGGGAAAGGCTATTTACAATTTGTACAGAAACCAGATGGCAGTTATTAGAGGCGTGGGGCATGAACGGGAAGCAGTGGTTGGGAAGGGAGTGAGACAGGGTTGTAGCCTCTCCCCGATGTTATTCAAACTGTATATTGAGCAAGCAGTGAAGGAAACAAAAGAAAAATTTGGAGTAGGTATTAAAATCCATGGAGAAGAAATAAAAACGTTGAGGTTCGCCGATGACATTGCAATTCTGTCAGATACAGCAAAGGACTTGGAAGAGCAGTTGATTGGAATGGACAGTGTCTTGAAAGGAGGATATAAGATGAACATCAAGAAAAGCAAAACGAGGATAATGGAATGTAGTTGAATTAAGTCGGGTGACGATGAGGGAATTAGATTAGAAAATGAGACACTTAAAGTAGTAAAGGAGTTTTGCTATTTGGGCCCACAGTAGGAAGGAGCGCGCTGTTGGAGACGCTGGCAGTCGTGGGAAATTTTTTCGCAATGAGCCACTCACCATCTCAGACTATATCTACTAAACATAAACAGAATGAGGTTAAAGATTCCAAGAACCTCAGTTCCTCGTTGTACTGTGTACTGAAGATGGTCAGTCCTTTGCTATGGTTAAACTGTTTATTATTCAGAAAGGTGTTGATGCAGGATCTGTAAAATCGTGATTTCCTTTATGTAATTGCACTTTGCTTTTGGACGCCATTTGTGATTTTCAAGCCCAACAACTACTTGCAGCTTCACTCCTCCATGACTGTACTGTTCGTGTTGAGGCCCATCGACTGCTGAATTCTTCACATGATGTTATTTACACTAGGCTACTTGATGATCTGACCAAGGGTTGGTTGGTTGGTTATTTTGGGGAAGGAGACCAGACAGCGAGGTCATCGGTCTCATCGGATTAGGGAAGGGCGGGGAAGGAAGTCGGCCGTGCCCTTTCAAAGGAACCATCCCGGCATTTGCCTGGAGTGATTTAGGGAAATCACGGAAAACCTAAATCAGGATGACCGGACGCGGGATTGAACCGTCGTCCTCCTGAATGCGAGTCCAGTGTCTAGCCACTGCGCCACCTCGCTCTGACCAAGGGAGAAATCCTAACTTGTCTTTGATCAGGGCGTCACTGCAGTCCACCGGGTAATGAAAAAAGTTGATGCAACCTTAGTGCCTACAGGTACTCTTTCACATTTGGTAGACTAGCGCTTCCATCAAAAATCAAAGCCAGCTATGAAGACATCACTGTCTGACTGTAGAGTCTAAACCTGATGCACTGTTACCAGTGTCAATGTTAAAACCACACTCAGATGTCCTATTAAAACATGGCCAAATGTGTTACTTGTGGTACGGATGCGAATGAGGGTGATTGCCCACGTTATTCTCCCCGTTGTATCAATTGCAATGGCGACCCTGCAGCATCATCCCAAGAATGTCCCATGTATCTCGATGAGCGGACCGTCCAGCAGATCCAGGTGAAGAAAAAGTGCCTTACCCTGTCACTCGTAAGCTATTGATGAGTCAAAATCCCAGTGTTTTACCATCTGACACCTACAGTACCATTCTTGCTATGCTTCGCTACACAGAGGACACGGCCACACAGACTTGCGACCTCAAATTCAGCACTGCAGCTGAAAAATCACCCAGTGTCATGGAAGCATCCGTTTTTTTCTCCTCCCCCTCCAGCTATGCAACAAGGCACCAGATCTTCACTTCCAGTAACGAAATCACCTGCTACACAAGAGGCAGGCCAGAAAGGACAGAAGGCGAAGACTTTTTACATACCTCCAGCCAACAAACATCTGAGTAATCTGCCAACTGCAAAGGCTGAAAAGGCTCAAAGAAATGAAACAAAGACAAAAGGTCGCTGACTGGAGGCTTTACTTCTCCTTGGTGACCTTTGACGAATGACATTTCCCCAGTTGTGATGACCAGGTAGAGTATCTTACAAATGTTATCTTTATCACCACACAGCATACCATATGTCGCTCTTCATCTTTACCGCGCCATGTCCTAGTCCCTTTGTGGACTGAGCGTGCCGCAACACAATTTGCAGCTTCTCCACATTTTCAACTGACATCCTATGATGACAAACTACGTTAGTTATAATCTTTTGTGTATGCAGCATTGTCACATTCTTTGGGATAGCAAAAAAAGCTAGCTGGATTTCATTTACTTGTTCTTTTAACCCTTTCACATGCACATATTTTGTAGCAGCTCAGTGAAGATAATTTTTTTTTTTGCTATCCTATTAGAATTGTGATCAACTGACTATATTTATCTTTTGATAAATTTGTTTTTGTGACTTAGGACCAAAAAGTATCGTACATATATCACCATGGCTACCTTTGTGAGATAGTAAAACTATGGTGGTAAACTAATTTTGCATTTCCATTTTGTGTGCTGTTGTGTGTTGCTATTACACATAAAAAAATAATGAACAGTGTTTTCAGTTTTTATTTCATATTTCCTTTTATTTTAAAAAAATGGTGGTTATTGATATTAAAGTGTACTTACCACAATGGGAAAACAATACTAGAAACTTTATCACGCAATAAAAGTACGACCTGATACAGGTCACAATAATGTATATTGCAGAAGCGAAGTAATGTGTCCCAACAACAGTAGCACCCCACGACATTGTCATAGCAGTTTTCGTACCACTGGTTCAGTGTACTACCAAAAGATGTCAGGCATAGACAGAGATGGTAAGACATTCCCAAAAGCTTTGGGATACCCCTAAGTTGGTGGTAAGTACACTTCCCAAGGACCACAGATAACAGATCAATTTTGTGATAAGTATAATTCCCAATCCCCTTCCAGAAGCTACTTTGGTTGTGGTCATACTTCCCGAGCACAATTACAACACCAGTGTTTGGTGGAACATGTACGTCTGACAGTCCTGAAGGCTATATTCCACAACAAACAGAATCTACAACTGTTGCAGCAGACTGCCACTAGATGCCAGGAGCCTACAGAAGTAGTAACACATTTCCTTAAAAGATGTAAAGAAATACATTTAGTGGGAAATACGTCCTGCACAACCCACGAAACTCCCTCTTCAGTCGTGTAGGCCAACCTCTGATGGCTCTCTTGGATCGAGGTCCATTCCCCAATTTCCTGCGAAACTGTGGCAGATGATGTCATTGTGGACAGAATTGCTATCTCCAACACTTTAGGCTGCTATTTGGGAGGTTTCGAGTTCCACCCACTCTCACCCTGCCTTCCTCCATCGGAAACGAGTGGAATGGGCTCAGATGATAACTTTCTCCTCTCAGAATTGTGAATACTCTCACATCATCCCGATGATCCCCCCAGAGTCAGATGATGAACACATTCAGATGTTGCAGCACCTGTCTCCTGCAGGCAAGCACTTTCTCCTTCATACATACAATTGCATCTGGGCAGATGACACGTTTCCCAGATGCTGGGGTGAAGCCACTGTGATACCCATTCATAATCCTGCTAAGGACAAATACCTTCCTTCTAGCTAGTGCCCCATTTCTCTCACCAACTGTGTTTGCAGGGTGATGGAATGTATGATTCATGCCCAGCTGGTATCGTGGCTCAAGTCTCACAATTTACTAACCACTGCACAATGTGGATTTCATGCACGCCGTTCTGCAGTTCACTATCATGTCACTTTGCCAACACATGTCATTAACGGTTTTCTGTGGAAATATCAGACTGTGGCTGTGCTATTTAATTAGGAGAAAGCCTGCGACACCTGCTGGCTGACTGGTATCCCCAGTACTTTCTGCACGTGGGCTTCCGAGGCGGCCTGCCTCGGTTCCTTCAGGAATTTTTAAAAGACCGTGTTTTCAAGGTAAGTTTGGGTTCTGCCTTGGCAGACTCTTTTATCCAGGAAAACGGGTGCCTTGGGCTCCATCCTGAGTGTCATCCTCTTTGCTACAACCATTAACTGTATTATGGCCTGTCTTCTTCTGAGCATCTCCAGCTCTTTTCGTTGATGACTTTGTGGTCTATTGTAGGTCTCCACAGAAGTCTCTCCAGGAGTGGTGCTTTACATCATGGGTGCTGTTGCTCTTCTGTTCCCTGAAACTACCAGATTCAAGGGGCTCATGCTGGATAGAAAACTTTTTTGATCATTCCATGTGTCTTACCGTCCATATGCTGTACCTGGTCCCTCAGTGTCCTACATGTTCCTGCAGAATAGATCGGACCTCCCTCCTCCATATGTACCAATCCCTTGTCCGTTTGAAACTAGACTATGGGTGTTTCATTTATGCATCAGTCCATCTTACACAGTCTAAATACAATCCACCATTGTGAAATACGTTTGGCTACTGGTGTCTTTTACACTAGCTCAGTTGAGTGTATCTATGCAGAAGCTGCCGAACTACCGTGATTATATTGGCGTGATGTTCTCCTCAGCGGAAATGCATGCTGTTTGTCTGCCATGCCCAGTCACCCATCCTATGGCTTTTTTGATGACTCATTTGACTGCCAGTATGGGGTGTGTTCTTCTTCTCTGCTACCTCCTGGAGTTTACTTTCGGCTATTGCCCTGGCAGTGTAATTGCATGCTACCTGCAACTTTCCCCATGGGTGGAACCCTTTACCATTAGATTTGTGTGGCAGTCTGTGTTCACCTTGGATGTCATGTGGTTCCTAAGGAAACTACTCCAAATTTTATCTATTCCTGTAAGTTTCTCAACCGTCCCACCGAACTTACCAATAGTACCTTTGTGTCACTGATGGCTCTCTGATTGACTGTGGTGTCAAGTGTGCCTTCGACACAGACGGAATCCACTTCCGGAATGCAGGACACTGCTCAGTGTTTAGAGCAGAGCACTTTGCCCTGTATCAGGCCATGCAGTACATCTGGTAACACAGGCTTTTCAATTCTGTCATTGATCCGATTCGCTCTGTGTCCGTCAGAGCATCAGTGTACTGTGCACAATCCATCCCTTAGTGCAAGTGCAAGTGCAATGGGTCCAAGAAAGATTCCACTTGCTCGTTCTAGAGGTAGCCACTGTAATGTTAATGCGGGTCCCTGGTCAGGCTCACGTGAAACAAGGCTGCTGCTGCCAGGATTGCAGTCCGCCTACCTCAGCCCACTAGTTCTTCCATTTCTCCCGATGTTGCCATATGTCGGTAGGTGGTGTCACATTGGCATCACCGCTTGTCTTCTTTCATGGGAACAAGCTTCAAGGTATTAAACCTCTCCCAGCGGGTTGGCCAACCTCCTCTAGGCCGTCTTGTTGCAAGATCTTTTTAGCTAGGTTGCATATTGGGTGCTGCCATTTTAGCCATTGCTGTTTGTTAGGTGGTTGTCTCCCACTACTCTGTGCTCAATGTCATCAACCTCTGACGGTTCGCCATTTCCTGACTGAATGCACATGTATGTTTGCTGTTTGAGTTATTGGCCGTTTTAGCAAACAACACGTGGGCTGTTGACCATGTTTTACTCTTTATCCATTGTGACAATGTGGCAAAGGACATTTAACTTTTAGTTGGATGCCTCCATTGCCTCTACACCATGTTTTGTGGACTTTTCTCTAACTAGTAGTCCTTTTTCTTAGCCCTCTTCCTTCCATCAATTGGGATTAACATGTAGGCACTTTTTTTAACTCCTTTTTCATATTAGTGTTATAGGTGTGTTTGACCTAAAATAAAACAAAACAGCACAAAACAAAACACTGCAGATGGATTGAGAATTTTGCAAACTCTTAGATAGGCGATGGGTCCACTTTGTATGTTTAGGTGTGCCAGACAATAAGGAGACAGCAGAGTATTCATCCGTCCTTACGTTCAGGTTTTACTTTGTGAGAGACTCAAAATCATAGTCTGTTATTGTGATGCTCCTAGTGCAGTGTTGTCCTTCCCTTCTGTAATCTTTGTTGCTCTCCAACAAATGCATTTCATGGATAACCATTCTAAGACTTCAAGGTTACCCTGCATTCTGTTGGAGCCATAGTCGCCATGAGAGAGCATCTGGAGGGATCTGTACATTGGTTCACACAGGTATTGTCGGTGTGTGGATTCCTCTTCATACCATATTTGAAACAGCAAACACTACTAATGCATATGACTCCAGTGATCACTGCTTGTGCCATTTACTTACACCCAGGCCTGACACTTACTTAACCTGATTTGTTCATTTTAATCTGACAACTCTCTCCTGTTTTTCCCATTAGCGGAATTCAGTGCAGTCCGTCCCTCGTGGGAGAGTACCAGTAGGGGCCTTCTTATTGACCAGCTTCTGTCAGATTTTGATCTGTGTGTCTTCAATTATTGTAATCCCATCCATTTTAGTGCTGCCCATGGTACCATTTTGGCTTTTGACCTTATGATCTCTTCACCCAATCTCGTGGCTTCACTACAATGGTCATTAATTGATGATCTTTGTGATGACAGTATCTTTCCAGTAATACTGTCACTTCTTTGTCGCCACCCAATAGAGCAATTGCCACTTGGAATCTCTGGCAATTGTATACCTCTGCCATCACCTTCATCCCTTGTTGAAGATGTCTCTGTTGCTGGAACTTCTATCCTCCTTTCTACAGGACCCTCAACATCTTGAGCAACATCCTTCACAACTGACCTCATCAGTTTTAGGTGGCTTGGTCTAAATGCTCACTACCTAATTAAAGACAGTAAAAAGGAGTGTTTTGTCTCTTCCTTGCAAAGGTTTACATCTTGATCCCAGATGTGAACCGAACTCTGTAGTCTAGTGGGCTGCCAAGGATCAGCAACTATTCAAAGTCCCCTCCTTCTTGGTGGTATTTCTACATATGCATAAGTTTTCTGAAGTTGTTGTGGCCCACTTCGCAGGTTATCAACCCCTGGCACAGTAACCTTGAATTATGTAATGAAACATTTACTGACTGGTAAGTGCATCAGTCTCATGACTCGCGTCATAATACGGACGCAGACCCTGATGCAATTCATAATCAAATGACCAAACAACTGAGTGCATCTCAGTCTCTGTTTACTCAGGGCCCTCAACTGTATTTGGCCAGAAGGTGTTTCCCTTTCGCAGTGGAGAGATATTGTCAACATTGCAGTCCTTAAATGAGCAAAAGTGTGTCATATGTTAGTAGCTGCTGACTGATTAGCGTCTCAAACCTGCTGTGCAAAATGCTTGAATTGAAGGTAGGCTAACAATTGTGCTCAGTTCTTGAATTTAGCACCTTTTGTCCCTCTATAAGTGATGATGATCTACAACTGACTATCTGGTTAAGATGGCTTTCGCAATCTGACTAGCTTTTCCTAAATGCCAACATTTCGTTGCTGTCTTCATACAACACTGCCTCGCAACATCATATTTTACTTACCCTCCAACTGATTTTTATTTGCCAGTTTTTATCCCACCAATCATTTCAAGTTATATTTGGTAATCAGCTCCCTTGAGTCCAATAGAATGGCATCCCTCAGGGCTCAGTGCTGAGCGTTACACCCTTCATTGTCGCCATTAATGGGCTAGTGACCTCTGTCAAACCGTTAGTTACCCCCACTCTGTATGCCGACAACTTCTGTATTTGGTAAAGCTCCAAATTTGTAGCCTTTGCTGCCCACCAGCTCCAAGGAGCCTTCTGAAGGGCATTTACTTGGACACTTTCCCATGGCCTCCAATATTCTCCTGTGAAAATGAATGGATTTCTTTCATCATTCTGTAGTTCATCCTGACCCAGAACTCGTCTGCTATCTGGGACTGGCCAGAGTGATGTACTTTTGTCACTCATGCAATTGCTCATTTCTGGCATCAATATTGCTTTCAAAACCTGCTTTTTACCGCTCCTGCGTACTGTAGAAATTTGATCAAATTTCTGGTGGCTGATGTTCGTAACTGCAGATGGGCAATCCCTTGAATGAGAGCATGATGAGCTTCCATTAAGACCCTTAACTCCCTCTCCTCCCGTCCAACCATCCAACCAAACACCTAAATATACATGGTCACTTTCAGTTCTACTCCTACATTCTCTGCCTAGATTTACTTACTTACTTACATACATACTGCATTGGCCACACAAGCCGCATTCGGTCTTTGGCCTCACCAATCAGCCTCCTCCAGCATCCTCGGTCCATGTATGCTTCTTCAGACAGCCCCAGTGTACTCATATCCTCTTTGACCTGATCAATCCATCGGAGTCATCGTCTTCCCCATGGTCTTTTGCCTCTAACATCTTCCTCCACTACCTGCCTCGTGATCTGGCCTTCTCGACATATTACGTGTCTATACCACTTTAGTCTTCTTTCTTTTCTTCCATTCATCTCCATCCTTCGCTGGCTCAAAAATCTGTCTGAGAACAGCATTCTCAAATGTCAGGAGTTTTCTTTCCATCTTTTGGGTGATGGTCCAGGTGTCTGCTCCATATAGGAGTACAGGTTGTATTATTGTCTTGTAGATCTTGGTCTTTGAGGATCTCAATAGAAGCCAGGACTTTAACAGATTTCCCAGAGCAAATCTGGACCTGTTTCCTGCTTGTATTTGTGCTGTAATTTCCTGGTCTATCTTGTTCCTTTCGCTGAGTATAGCCCCAAGATATTTAAAGTCTTTTACCCTTTCAAAGACTTTGACCTCCACCTTCAGGGGTCCGTCATTTTCTCTGCTAAGTGGTATTTTGTGTTATCCATATTCAACTCTAGGTCTGCTCTCATTGCCTCTTCCATTAATGTTCTTGTCATCAGGACCAGGTCTTGCTCTTTCTCTGCTATTAAAATTACATGATCTGCATAGGCCAGGGTGCTGATTCTTCCCAGCTGCATTCCTGTCTCTAAGCTTGCTACTTCTCTCAGGGCTCTCTCCAGTACCAGGTTAAACAGAAAAGGGGAGAGGTAGTCTCCTTGTCACACTCCAATCCACTTTCACCATACATGTTGTCTCCTGGGTGCATATCTGTGTGTTTTACGAGTTTTCTGGGAACTTGAGCCCTTTTGAGTTCTTGCCCTATTGCTTGTCTATTCACATTATCATATGCGTTTTGGAAGTCCACAAAGAGACAGTGAACATTTTTGCGGAATTCCCAGCTCTTTGCTAGCACTTGCCATATTGTATGTAAATGGTGTACTGTTGACTTTCCATTTCTGAAACCTACTTGTTGAAATCCCAAGATCTTATAAGCTGTACATAGTTGTGTGATTCCTCTATAGTTGCTACATCTCATTGAGTCTCCTTTCTTCAGTATAGGGCATATGACAGACTCCTTCCAGCAGTTTTATGGTCGCTCTTACTTCTTCCATGCTTGGTAGTTCATACTCTTCAAGTGGTACAGTATCTCTGTTTTCTCTATATGATTCATCTTCTTCATTTTCTGTTGGGTGTTTACATCCACATTCAGGAGGTTTTCGAAGTAGTTTTTGCATTCCTCCGTAGCTTTTATTTCATCTGTGATTATCTGTCCTCCTTGACCTCTGATCACTTCAATCCTTGGATTGTATCCTTTCTTGAAGAACCTGACTGTCTTGTAAAAGTCTCTTGTATTTCCTGCTATCTGGTCTTCTTCTGCCAGCTTTATTTTACTATCTGTGAACTCTCACTTTTCTGTTCGAAGGACTTGTCTTGTTGCTTCTCTAGCTTCTTCCATGTATCCCAACCTTGTTCTTTCGTCCTGTTCATTTGTACGCTGTAACAGTTTCGCTGCTTTTCTCTTGGTGACCGCATCTCTACACCTATCATTAAACCATCCTCTGCTCTTACTCATTTTCTCTATTGGTTTCATTTCCAGGTGAGAATAGTGTTTTTACATTCCAAGTGCCACACTTCACTCTGTTTCTTCCGTGACCACCTGGCATTAAGCTTTGACCTGGGGTCATTTCCATGGTTCCATACCGAATTCGAGGCTATTTCTTGGTGTTTTGTAATTATCATCTTTTTTACAATGTGGGGGTGTTGGCCCCCACGCCCAACCCCCAACCTGGAGGACCAGGTTGTCCCATTTCGTGTGGATCACCACCTTTGACCTATCTGGTATGGGAGACCCTACTAGAAGCGAAGCTACCCCCAGCCTAGCTCTCAGGACCACTTGACCACACAAGCTCCACCACCATGATAAGATAAGGACACCACGGGGGGTGCCTATTTTGACTTGGAAACTATAATTAATTTTGATGGCAAATGCCATTTTGCTTACTCTTAATAATTTACCTGCAGAAATCCCATGTTCAGATATGTAGCCACGTCCTACTTAGTACCATGACTGGAATCAAACAGATGTTCTCCAGCACAAACTTCAAATTCCAAAGGCTCCAACAAATGACTAGGGATCCTACATGAATCACAATGGCATTGTATGTTACAGAATACTGATTTATCAGTTATTCCTGGCAGATGCACTGGGAATCAACAAATGAAACAATACCTTTCATGATCCTTGACTTACATTACGCAGAAATGTAGGGAGAGAGAAGTAGAATGTAGATCACTATTTCAGGCACAGTAGTAATAAAGAATTTTCACACCAGTGGCAGAGAATGTGAGAATAAGTCTGTTCCTGTTGTGTAAGATCAAAGAAACTTCCACAAGTGGTTACATTGGTCTATGTCACATACATTAAACTCTTTATCAGCACCTAGCCCATAGACAGCAAGAATTCTGTGCACATTCAGTTCCGTCATGTGTGCGAATCTCTCTCCCTTGGGTACACAATTCTTGAGTGGTAGGAGGGGGCAGAGGAAGAAATTACAAATACCCCACATTGACAATGTGGGTGCACAATGAAGGTTGGATGGCTTGCAAGTGGTCTGCTTTCACATTTCTCAACAAGATAAATCACAAAAACAAATTTTCAGTCTTCAGTCATCATTTTTGGCACCCGGAAGACATAATAAATTTTTTATCTGGTATAAACTGTCAGCATCGAGACAATTTTGCGGAGTTTTGTCACATGTGTTACCACGTAATCATGGCTTCCAGTTCCAGCTGCACATGCACGGGGGTATTTTCACCTGAAACAGGAATCAGTCTCAAAAACAGATATGTTATTGGCATTGTCCTCAAAATGCTTAGAAAATTGTCCTTGTAATTCTTTCAATCTCATGGTGATTTTGTGAAAATTTGCGTTGTCTTTTACGAAATGGACAGTGTGTGTGTCAGAATATGTTCCTTCTATGATGCAATTTTCTTTTTAAATACATCACCATACAATCAGAAATAAATTGTTTCTCACCTTGCAGCGTATTACTGTGGACTGTGCGCTGTCAAATCCACTTTGCAAGGTCTGCAATCCGTTCCAAATGCTCTGGTTTCTGTTCCTGCTTTCCTTTTTCCTTCAGAAATTTAACAATAGCTGGTTTTAAACTGAGAAATAAATCTAGGCATATCCCTTTACGTAATCAACGTTGTTGTTGTGGTCTTCAGTCCTGAGACTGGTTTGATGCAGCTCTCCATGCTACTCTATCCTGTGCAAGCTTTTTCATCTCCCAGTACCTACTGCAACCTACATCCTTCTGAATCTGCTTAGTGTATTCATCTCTTGGTCTCCCTCTACGATTTTTACCCTCCACGCTGCCCTCCAATACTAAATTGGTGATCCCTTGATGCCTCAGAACATGTCCTACCAACTGATCCCTTCTTCTGGTCAAGTTGTGCCACAAACTTCTCTTCTCCCCAATCCTATTCAATACTTCCTCATTAGTTATGTGATCTACCCATCTAATCTTCAGCATTCTGCTGTAGCACCACATTTCGAAAGTTTCTATTCTCTTCTTGTCCAAACTATTTATCGTCCATGTTTCACTTCCATACATGGCTACACTCCATACGAATACTTTCAGAAATGACTTCCTGACACTTAAATCAATACTGGATGTTAACAAATTTCTCTTCTTCAGAAACGCTTTCCTTGCCATTGCCAGCCTACATTTTATATCCTCTCTACTTCGACCATCATCAGTTATTTTGCTCCCCAAATAGCAAAACTCCTTTACTACTTTAAGTGTCTCATTTCCTAATCTAATTCCCTCAGCATCACCCGACTTAATTAGACTACATTCCATTGTCTTTGTATTGCTTTTGTTGATGTTCATCTTATATCCTCCTTTCAAGACACTGTCCATTCCATTCAACTGCTCTTCCAAGTCCTTTGCTGTCTCTGACAGAATTACAATGTCATCGGCGAACCTCAAAGTTTTTATTTCTTCTCCATGAATTTTAATACCTACTCTGAATTTTTCTTTTGTTTCCTTTACTGCTTGCTCAATATACAGATCGAACAACATCGGGGAGAGGCTACAACCCTGTCTTACTCCCTTCCCAACCACTGCTTCCCTTTCATGTCCCTCGACTCTTATAACTGCCATCTGGTTTCTGTACAAATTGTAAATAGCCTTTCGCTCCCTGTATTTTACCCCTGCCACCTTTAGAATTTGAAAGAGAGTATTCCAGTCAACATTGTCAAAAGCTTTCTCTAAGTCTACAAATGCTAGAAACGTAGGTTTGCCTTTTCTTAATCTTTCTTCTAAGATAAGTCGTAAGGTCAGTATTGCCTCACGTGTTCCAGTGTTTCTACGGAATCCAAACTGATCTTCCCCGAGGTTGGCTTCTACCAGTTTTTCCATTCGTCTGTAAAGAATTCGTGTTAGTATTTTGCAGCTGTGACTTATTAAACAGATAGTTCGGTAATTTTCACATCTGTCAGCACCTGCTTTCTTTGGGATTGGAATTATTATATTCTTCTTGAAGTCTGTGGGTATTTCGCCTGTTTCATACATCTTGCTCACCAGATGGTAGAGTTTGTCAGGACTGGCTCTCCCACGGCCGTCAGTAGTTCCAATGGAATATTGTCTAGTCCGGGGGCCTTGTTTCGACTCAGGTCTTTCAGTGCTCTGTCAAACTCTTCACGCAGTATCATATCTCCCATTTCATCTTCATCTACATCCTCTTCCATTTCCATAATATTGTCCTCAAGTACATCGCCCTTGTATAGACCCTCTATATACTCCTTCCACCTTTCTGCTTTCCCTTCTTTGCTTAGAACTGGGTTTCCATCTGAGCTCTTGATATTCATACAAGTCGTTCTCTTATCTCCAAAGGTCTCTTTAATTTTCCTGTAGGCGGTATCTATCTTACCCCTAGTGAGATAGGCCTCTACATCCTTACATTTGTCCTCTAGCCATCCCTGCTTAGCCATTTTGCACTTCCTGTCGATCTCATTTTTGAGACGTTTGTATTCCTTTTTGCCTGTTTCACTTACTGCATTTTTATATTTTCTCCTTTCATCAATTAAATTCAATATTTCTTCTGTTACCCAAGGATTTCTACTAGCTCTCGTCTTTTTACCTACTTGATCCTCTGCTGCCTTCACTACTTCATCCCTCAAAGCTACCCATTCTTCTTCTACTGTATTTATTTCCCCCATTCCTGTCAATTGCTCCCTTATGCTCTCCCTGAATCTCTGTACAACCTCTGGTTCTTTTAGTTTATCCAGGTCCCATCTCCTTAAATTCCCACCTTTTTGCAGTTTCTTCAGTTTTAATCTACAGGTCATAACCAATAGATTGTGGTCAGAGTCCACATCTGCCCCTGGAAATGTCTTACAATTTAAAACCTGGTTCCTAAACCTCAGTCTTACCATTATATAATCTATCTGATACCTTTTAGTATCTCCAGGGTTCTTCCATGTATACAATTTTCAATAATATTTAAAGTCTCCATACTCTGTTCAGTTCCATCAAAAACTGTAGCGAATGACAGTTTAATTTACTATTCATACCCCCAGTTTCATCATTTGCTCCATGCCTGCAAACTTAGCATGAAGTGCTTCTTGACGTATAGAACAAGGAATTCTGCAGAAATCTGTCGATTGTTACAATTTTTTTTTCTCATCCATCATCAACTATATCTTTAAATCCTTTCTGCACAATGTTGTAACATTGTTCCATAGCAAATTTGTTGTACGTGTTATGCAACTACATAAAAGAGAATTCTCGTGTTTCTCTTCTGTCATTCCAATTCATTTTTAAAGCTTGTGACGTTAGATTGCTTGACTTCCTCTTTTTGTGCAGTCAGCCACTGGACCTCTCAACTTTATCTGTACCACAAACAAATAGCGAAGGTAAACAGTGCTGAGACCATGACTCTGCCGAAGTGAAGAATGTCATACTGATAAGAAATGCAACAGTGCATTGGTATGTGGAATGTCGCCGTTCACAGAGTGCTTCTGAGAAGGACCAAGCAAAATTGAGACTTACCAAGTAGTGCTGAGACAGGCCAAGCCTTGGATCACACGCATGCAGCACATTGTGCACAGATCAGCTTTGCATGCCATCGATGACCGTGATCCAGGCCATTACTTGTGATTTAACCCCTTAACTTAAAACACCAGGTATCTCATTTTTATTATTTTGATGGAAGCTTAAAATTGCTAGTATACTTGGGTAGCTTAGAAAACAATCTTTGAAAAAATAGAACCCTACTTCATTTGTTTTGGCACTGATAGTTAAGTTTTTGGCCACAAGATAACATCTGGTACTACATTTGTAGACTGGCTATTGTGTTATGGTTGTCATTAGGTATCATATTTACTGTGTGCAGCTTTGGGTACTCGAGAACAAAATGCATGTTTTGACTCTTTTCTGTGTTGTTGTTTAGGCAAGGCTTTCAAAAAAGAATGGCTATAGTGATCCTGGGTTGAACATTGAATTTAGTGGCTCAGGAAGTGAAGAAGAATGTAAAATTATTACATTCTAGACTGAAAGTGATGATATTTCATCAGTTGTGTTAAAAGTGCTGGCCAGTGCTAAGAGATAAATACATTCACTGTGCTCCAGCCAGCTCCTTCAAGATTTAAATACACGGTTAGCTACACAGAAATTACAAAATGACTTCAAGTTTCAGGATATGTTAGATGAAGTCCAGTGATCGAATATACTTGATATTTTATTATTAGTGATCTTCAAAAATTTTGTAGCTCATTATTTTGATATTTAAAAACTGTCTTTGTGTCTATATGTAATGTCATTATTTATAGGATGTTTTTCATTAATAAAAAAATATTATTTTTTGGAACATAATTTGAAAAACAAAAAATCGTTAAGGGGGTTGATATGTATTTTTTAAGAGACTGGAGCATTTACATGTGTTAACTTTCATGTCACCACTTGCTGAGTTTGTTGGCCATTCAAAAAAAAAAAAAAAAATATTTTCTGGACAAATTTCTTGAGACCTTTCCATTACATTTTTCAGTGAGTTTTAATGTCGTCCAAATAAGGTGACCTGTTACAATTTTTTCTGTTTCTTCTGCAGGTAGGCATCTTGTCAGCAGTATTCGATGCTGGCGGTGTTGTTGGAAGTGCTTTGCTGGGACTAGCTGCAGATCGTCACAGCTCTCTCTTTCACACATGGCTAGCAGTGGTGGTTAGTGCACTGGCCTTCATCCTGTTCCTTGTAACTGCAGCATGGGGTCCCCTGTACAATGCTATGCTGTTGCTGCTGGCAGGGGCATGCATCTGTGGACCTGATGCCCTTTTGGGAGGCTCACTCGCAGTAGCTGCAGGTGAACGTGATGGCAGAGGAGCTGGTGCCGCTGTGGCTGGTCTTGTAAATGGTTTTGGGAGCCTGGGAGCAGTACTGGAAGGTCCCCTGGTTGGCTGTGTCACTGATGCCTATGGATGGGAAGCTATGCTGCTGCTGGTTGTAGCACTGCTTTCTGTTGCTTCCTTCTGTGTACTGAAGGCACTATTGTTCCAAAGAAGGCAGGCTGTTTTGGTCACTGGATCTCTGTTAGCCAACATGGACTAATTGTTGTCTTGAAATATGTGAATGTAACTATTGATACATCCAGAGTACATGTACAGTATGTTGTTTACTGTCGATTTAATGTAACATTTTTTGAGAGGAACAGTAAATTATAATTTTATGAATTGTCATTTCTTTAGCCCATGTCACTGTTTGCAGAGGTTGATGGCTTGTATAATTATTGGTACAGAATATGTTTCCATGTCATGAACACATGTTTCTTGTATACCAGAGATGATTTAAGAGGGTGTAAACTGTTACTTTGTGACTCAATGTCTCTGCCATCCTTATTGCTGGACCCGTGAACTGCTATTCGTTTATAACTTTTTATTGATTGTAAAGTATTTGCTCTAGAAAAATTGTTACTAATGTTGTGGAAAAATGAAAAATGGTGCCACAGAATTAGATTGATTTTTGTTAAATCCAGACCGTTATAGTGATATTGACTCATTCTTGTTCCCATGGTGTATTAATGCAAGTATACCATGTGGACCACAAATCTGTATGCTTTAATTTCTGTGTTTAGTATTTATTAATTCACTAATTATGTACTCTTACCATTACAGAGAAATTTTATGGGCAGAACTGAGTCCCAATTGAGTCTGTGAAGAGATCTAACACTGTCGTAAATTATGTTATGAAAGCTACTATTAGATATTTAGAATGTGTGTAGTTGTTTCTTACTATTTTGTGGTAAGGGTTTTTCATATATATTGAACTTCAGCAGTTTCTTAAAGCTTAATTTCAAGATTTGATTAAGGAGGAAAAGATATGAAAAACGTAATTTTTAATAAGTTGACTGCCACCAGACCACAGCAGAGCCTTATGCTAAACACTGTGTGTCCACCAGCTGCCACAGCAGAGTCTCTCATCTGATGCTGTGTCTTGGCCTTACCTGGTGGTGAAACATCCATCACTATGCATGCAGTAGTCAGCATTGTTAATTACAGGAACTTCAACTAAAGAGATGAATTGTGCACGATATGCATGTGAAGAAGACAAAAGATCCTGGTTAAGGTCCAACCTGGCAGTCCTGTCTTGAAGGTACATTCACAAAGTCATATTTAGATGAGAAATAAGGCATATGTAGCTAGTAATAGGTGTTTATGATGGCTCTGAGCACTATGGGACTTAACTTCTGAGGTCATCAGTCCCCTAGAACTTAGAACTACTTAAACCTAACTAACTATGGACATCACACACATCCATGCCCGAGGCAGGATTCGAACCTGCGACCGTAGCGGTCGCGCGGTTCCAGACTGAAGTGCCTAGAACCACTCGGCCACTCCGGCTGGCATGTTTATGATGACCATGACTGTTGGAAACTGTTTTTTCTGTACTTGCATGAAGTGGACACCTCACTGCATCTGTACAACGTCACTTTTGCCTATTAACATTATTTGCAATGACTGGTAGCTTCCTGTGAGTAACCAGGTAAATTTTGCATTCACTTTAACATATATGGCTTGCAATAGTTTCCAGTCCTCCAGTGTCAGCTCCATTCTTAACAGTCCTGGTAATATTGCCTATGGCTGTAAGCTATACTGAAGGCAGAATCCTATGTTACAGGATCAAAGTAATAGGGAAAAATCTGTTTTAAGGTCATAGTGATATATGTTGAATATGTGAAATGAACATTAGTTTAAAGGTTTTCATGTAGTGTGTCACACAAGACCGTGTCTCTCACCAGATCAGATGATCACACTGCCACATTACTGTGGCATATTACTTTAAATCTTTCAAAGATATTTGTCCATGTTTGCAGCTGGAGCTTAGTGCCCATTGATTCATACTGCACATAAAAGCAAATTCTTTTTTATTTTTTTTTATTTTGTGATTATACATTACATGAATGGAATATTTTCCCCATCCTCCATAATAACAACAAATAAATTACTGTATTAAAAACTGGGTATGCTGAATGGAATCTAACACGTGAATAAGAGCTAAAACTAAGCAACTAAAGGTTCTCAACTCATAATTCTGATCTGGAAATATTATTCTAGTATTTTCAATTAAAACATTTAATGTTGGAGCTGTAAAGTGACACACTGAAATAATGTGGCACTGTACCTGAATATCACCCCTCCACAAGCACAAATAGCTGAAGTGGTGAAGGCAACCACTCAAGGTAATTGGGAAATCTGGACTCCAGTCACAGTCTGACACAAATTTTCACGTGTCACTATTGAATAGTAGATTTATAAATGTACAGCTGATATCAAGAAAGTCAGTCAGCGAATAAATTTTGAAGTATTTCGTAAAGCAGTGTATCATTAACAGTGTCTGTTCTTCCAGACTCGCAAGTAAGTATAAAGCTAAATTTTTTTTATATAGAAACAACCAGAGTTGCAAAATTGTTCATAAAAATTAATTCTCTCTTTGGGTATCAGGTTTCTCAGTACCCACCTGTCACACACTACAATGGCAGTGCTAGTGACAGTTTCATGCAACATTATCATCACAATGGCTGCTGTGTTCCCCAATCATGGAGCTGTGGACCAGCTCCAAAAATTGATGAGGGACGGTCATAGCAGAACCCCTTTGGTGTCACCTGTGGCATCCCTGCGGCACAGCAGTACATCAACGATATACCATGCTTCGTTTTGTTGCCCTTGATGGCGAGCCTCCTGTGCTTCCATTTCAACAACATAGTGCCCGTCGACACACGTCGAGAGTTTCTACAGCTTGTCTTCATGCTTGCGTAACCCTACCTTGGCTAGCAAGGTCATCAGACCTCTCCCCAATTGAGAATGTTTGGAGCATTATCGGCAGGGTGATCTAACATACCAATTGGACAAATTCTGGTATGATATGCCTCAGAACATCCAACAACTCTTATCAACCAGTACAAACCAAATAACTGCTAGCATAAGGGCCAAAATAATATTAACATGTGCAATTTGTGAGTTCTTTCTTTTGAATAAATCGTCCAATTTTTTGGAAATTGTAATCATCGGTTTGTCTGTACGATACATATACATCACCCCTTCCATTTTCCATACCCTTTGGATAATTTCTTCATGGTGTGTCATTTGTCGTTTCTTGAGTGTACTTGATGACCTTCAGGGAGTTGCATGCACCAGTGAACCATCATCTGACAATGAAATTCGATCAGCACTATTGTCTTTGTTTCACTAAACTTTATTGCAGACAGAACCATACACAGTCATTAGGAAAACAAAGAGAGGAGAATAACAATACTTTCAGCCACAACTAATAACAGAATCCCTATCTTCTAGAGAAATAGCAAACAGTTCATTCCTACTTAACCCATAGGATAAGCAGTTTTTGTCCTGTATTGGTAGCGCAAACACATTAAATGGTTTACTCCTACTACACACAATTCTAGTAACTGGAAAAATGCTTTCCCAATTTCTTAAGTAAACTGTAGGCAGCAATGTAATGTTTGGCTCTTTCAACAGCACTCATTCTTTTCATGTATGTTGTCACTACTACTGGTTTTTCAGTTGTTTCATAGCCCATGTGTGTTCTCTGGTACACCAGTTTGTCAGCATTTTGGCTTGTCAGTATTTCCTCTTGCATTCAGGAGACCTTGCCATGCTAATATACTGTCACCTTTCTTGAAAGTCTATTACATCATGTTTCTTCATTTTAATTTTGTTTTGTATTTTGTTACTGATTTGGGTTGTTCCTGCCATGTCTGCTTTTCTCCCCCTTCTATTGTTCAGTTTCCCAAACATTAGTTCGTAGGACCTGTATTTCAGGAGATCGAAATGTGTGTCATCAGAACTGTAAAACAGCCTATCGTACATACATGATGTTCATATTTTGAATAACAAATCTGGTCTCATCAGGGCCTCAGTAATTGGACAGTCATATTATGGTGTTAAAAACAGTCTGACGTTTGGATTACTTATCCCCTACGTGACTTATCATTTACATTGAGGTGTTTCCTGATTTCACCGCCTCTAAGAGATGTGCACTTCGATGGAAATCCCGTGTCTGGTAAAATTTGCTCTCAAGTCGCTGCAAATTAGTAATAAAGTAGTTTTTGTGATAGGAATTCAGCAAAAACTACACACACCAAAAAAAAAATTTGCATCACCCCAGTTTCCAGAACTCTTGAAGGGAGATGTTGACTGTGGATATTGTGGCACAGACACAAGCCCTCTGACTGTTCAGAGACATCATTAAACCCCCCCCCAAAGATGTAAACAATCATGCATGAGCAACGCCTATAAGATGGAGGGGGTCTGACAGTTGATCAGTTCCAGTCATTCCACCAGGAAGGAGGTACACAGCTCATGTTGTCTGTAGTTCAACCATGCCTAGATGGTCAATATTGTGGTTTGATAGTGTCCTCATTGTTACTTTATGCCAGGAAGGGCTTTCAACAAGGAAAGTGTCCAGGTGTCTCAGAGTGAACCAAAATAGTGATGTTCGGACTTGGAGGAGATACAGAGAGACATGAACTGTCGATGACATGCCTCACTCAGGCCGTCCAAGGGCTACTACTGCAGTGGATGGCCGCTACCTGCAGATTATGTCTCGGTGGAACCATGTCAACACCACCACCATGTTGATAATGCTTTTTGTTCAGCTGCAGGATGTTGTGTTAAGAGTCATACTGTGTGCAGTAGGCTGCATGATGCACAACTTCACTCCCATCGTCCTTGGGGAGGTCCATCTTTGCAACCACGACACCATGCAGATGGTACAGATGGGCCCAACAACATGCCGAAAGGACCGCTCAGGATTGGCATCGCGTTCTCTTCAGTGATGAGTGTCGCATACGCCTTCAACCAGACAATCATCGGAGATGTGTTTAGAGGCAACCCGGTCAGGCTGAATGCCTTAGACACACTGTCCAGTGAGTGTAGCAAGATGGAGGTTCCCTGCTGTTTTGGGGTTGCATTATGTGGGGCTGACATACGCTGCTGGTGTTCATGGAAAGTGCCATAATGGCTGTACGATATGTGAATGCCACCCTCCGACCGATAGTACAACCATATCAGCAACATATTGGCGAGGCATTCATCTTTGTGGACAACAATCTGCACCCCCATCGTGCATATCTTGTGTATGGCTTCCTTCAAGATAACAACATCGCTCGAATAGAGTGGATAGCATGTTCTCCAGACATGACCCTGTCGAACATGCCTGGGATGGATAGAAAAGGGCTGTTTATGGATGATGCGACCCACCAACTACTTTGAGAAATCCACACCGAATCACCGTTGAGGAGTGGGACAATCTGAACCAACAGTGCCTTGATGAACTTGTGGATAGTATGCTACGATGAATACAGGCATGCACCAATGCAAGAGGACATGCTGCTGCGTATTACAGTTAATGGTGTGCACAGCAATCTGGACCACCACCTCCAAAGATCTCGCTGCATGGTGGTATAACATGCAAAGTGTGGTTTTCATGAGCAATAAAATGGGTGGAAATGATGTTTATGTTGATCTCTCTCCCAATTTTCTGTACAGGTTCCGGAACCGAGGGGATGCAAAACTTTTTAGTGTGTGGAGAATAATTCTTGAGACAGTAAAGTGACTGAAGTAACCACTCAGTATGTGGATCACAATAACAAGATGCTCATGCTAAGTATTATGTTAGTTTCAGGGTTACTGTCTGAACTGTATAACAGGAGTGTAGCAGAGTCCCACCTGCTGATATGGTGAACTGCAGACGTTCAGTGAAGTTTTAGTAGGCCAAAAGGAAAGGAATTATTATAGCTTATTATTATTTAAAAAAATATACAATTTGTACATAGTAAAGTCCCAATGTGCAAACAAAAGGGGACACTGTCTTAGCAGGAATAAATTTTCTCCATTATAGTACATAGATAAATGGTTACCTTAATGTTGGTACACGCTTATGAACTTGATTTCAGTATGTGTTTTTTTTCCCAACTGAGTGCTAATTACGGCAAGTGCTAACAAGCTGCAGCCAGTGCTGCTTCCATGTGTGATGTGCATTTATTAAAATTTTTCAGGAAGAGAGCTGGTGATACACACACCTTGTTTACACAACGATACTTTGACCGCAATCCAAAAAAGAAAAAAATCTCTATTTTTACACAACACACAAACTAGCATGTGATGAACCTGGCAAAGTTTCTGAGCACATATGAGTAAGGGACAAGCGACCAGTATGTCAAAATTTATCTGTTATTACTTTGTTTACAATCTATTTTTCAGGCACCAGAAACATCAAAGGAGTGCATTTTTGTAGCAATATGTTCTCCTTTAAATGGAACTTTTCATGCTTCATAGACAGTATGAAAGAAAAGCATACGTAATTTGAAGTCCCCAAACACAGTGGAATTTGTTGTTGTAGGTCTCAGTTCAAAGACTATTTTAATGCAGCTGCCTACACTACTATTTTCTGTGCAGGACTCTTCATCTGTAACTCCTGCAACCTGACCTGCTTACTGTATTCATCACTAGGTCTCTCCCATGGGGATCACCACTCTTTGGTGAGTTCGTGCTTGGCTACCATGGAACTCCATCCTATGCACCACCTTTTCCCCTTCTGTGCTGCATGTCTATCCTTCTGCTATTCTTTTTCCCCTCCCTTGGGGAACATATCTGAGATATTTTTGGGTATATGTTCTTAATTTTCAGTAGCCTGACTTCAAAACAATCCCTCCACTGGTTTTTTTTTTTTTTTTCAGTCTCTATCTCCTATCCTTCCTCCACTGCTCTGCGTTGAGGTTCCTCTTTGTTTTTTCTTCCTCCCTGTGCACACATGAACACCGCAGCCCATGTGTCTGATGCGTAAAAGGTGACTGGGTAGTGTGTAATTCCTGGCCACAGGCCGACAGGTAGGGTTCACACGTACACCTTAGTACAGGCCAGGACCAGAGAGGAGTGATTGCTTCAGCTGTTACCTTCCCAAATTGCCAATTGGTCCCTCTGTGAGGAGTCGGGGAGGTGTTACGTGAGGTTTCAACAATCACTTAAGGCGGATGAGTCCCCCTCTGAGTGAGTGGGGCCCCAGTTGGAAGGAGTGCACCATTGGAGACTTTGGCAATCATGGGGGATTTTCTTCCAAGGAGCCAATCACCAACTCAGTTTACATCTACTAAACACAAATAGAATTAAGCTAAAGATGTGAAGACTCTCCCACCCACACCTCGGTTCCTTGTGGTACCGCATGCTGGAGGAGGCCAGTCCTTTGCTATGGTTAATCTGTTTATTTTTCATAAGTGTTGATGCAGTTGCCGGCCCTGTGAAATCCTGCTCTCTTTTATGCAATGGCACTTTGCTTTTGCAGGCTAATTGTGATTCTCAGGCACAACTGCTTGCAGGTTCACTCCTCCATCCTGTTCATGTCACTCACTGAACCCTGTATTCTTCACGTGGTGTTATTTACACTAGTCTGCGTGATGATTGGACAGGGTGAAATACAAAGTAGCCTCTCTGATAAGGGAGTCACTGCAGTCGATTCGATAATGACAAAGGTTGTTGAATCCTGCGTGCCTACATGCACTTTTTTTTCTCATATTCGATAGAATAGTGCTTCCATCAAAGATCAAAGCCGGCTATGAAGTCATCACGGTCTGACCATCATTCCGAACTCGATGCGCTACTACTATTCCACACATACAAACCACAGTTGAATGTTCCTTTGATACCTGGCCAAATGCATTACTTGTGGTAGGGATTCTCACGAGGGCGATTGCCCATCTCCTCCTTCCTGCTGCATCAATTGCAATGGCGACCGTGCAGCCTCATCCCTAGAATGTCACATGTATCGTGAGTGGGCCGTCCAGGAGATCTGGGCGAGTGAAAGTGCCTTACCCTGTCACTCACAAGTTGTTGATTAGTTGGAAACCCTACGTTTTACTATATGGTACTTACAGTACTGTTTTTACCACAATGCGCTCCATGATGGACACGGCCATGCAGACTTGCAACTGCAAATGCAGCACCAAAGTTGTAAAATTGCTTAATGTCATGATAGCATTTCCATCTCCTCGTCGTCCAGCTGTGCAACAAGCCACCCAATTTTCACCTCTGGTGGCGAAATCACCTGCTACACAACCAGCAGGCCATAAAGGACAGAAGGAATACTCCCACGAATACTTTATATGTCCCTCCAGCCAACCAACACCTGAGTCTTCATCTGCCAACTGCAAAGGCTCAAAGAAACCAAACAAAGTCAAACATTCTTCTCATTCACTAACTCAGAGATCCTCTTCTACAGTGTCACCGTGTGATAGCCTCACTTGGCCAACCTCCGTTTCGCTGGTGCGCACTGCCAACCGTTCCTCTGTCCTGGAATCTGCTGGCCGACACAGTGAGAATGCCTATGCCTCTGTAGATCTCATGGATCAGGATCCTCTGGCCTCTGTGCCTTGTAGCAGTGAGTCTTTGAAGGCAGGCATTCAGCAGCCACTGAGGTGACAATCCATCATTTTTTTCTCTCCCCTATCCCCGTCATGACTCAACTCCAATGGAATGTTCGCGCCGTTCCATCCAACGAGGAGGAATTACAGCTGCTCTTCAAGCCACAGTGTCCACTTGTTTTCTGCCTCCAGGAGACAAAATCACATTGTCATGATCAATTTGATGTCTTGCATTTCTTTCTGGTCCGCTTTGACCTTCCCCTCTCCACCCAAGGATGGCATTCCATCTTATGGGGTAGTCACGCTGCTCATTTGGGATGAAATTTATAGTTAAACAATCTTACTGACACCCGGCTGCAAGCTATTGCAGTCTGCATTTTCGTTCCCCATTTCACCTTTTCTCTTTGTATCATCTACATTCCTCCGTCATTTGGTGTCACTAGGGCAGACTTCCTCCAGCTTATTGGGCAACTCCCTCAGCCCTTTTTGCTGCTTGGTGACTTTAATGTGCATCACTCTCTTTGGGTTCTTTGTGAACCTGACAAGAGGTGCCCTCTTGGCTGACCATCTCAATCAGCTCAATGTCTTCCGCCTTAACACAGGAGCAACCATATTTGTTTCAGACTCCACATACACATATTCCCATTTGGACCTCTCGTGTAGCACTGCTCAGCTTGCTTGTAGTCTCAAGTGGTCCGTTCCCTCTGACACATACTTGAACGACCGTTTCCTGTGTGCTACCTGTGTTTTATGAAGTTTTTGTTGTTGTTGTGGTCTTCAGTCCTGAGACTGGTATGATGCAGCTCTCCATGCTACCCTATCCTGTGCAAGCTTCATCATCTCCCAGTACTTACTGCAACATACATCCTTCTGAATCCGCTTAGTGTATTCATCTCTTGGTCTCCCTCTACGATTTTTACCCTCCACGCTGGCCTCCAATGCTAAATTTGTGATCCCTTGATGCCTCAGAAAATGTCCTACCAATCAGTCCCTTCTTCTAGTCAAGTTGTGCCACAAACTCCTCTTCTCCCCAATTCTATTCAGTACCTCCTCATTAGTTATGTGATCTACCCATCTAATCTTCAGCATTCTTCTGTAGCACTAAGTTTCGAAGATTCTATTCTCTTCTTGTCCAAAATATTTATCATCCATGTTTCACTTCCATACATGGCTACACTCCATACAAATACTTTCGGAAACAACTTCCTGACACTTAAATCAATACTCGATGTTAACAAATTTCTCTTCTTCAGAAACGCTTTCCTTGCCATTGCCAGTCTGCATTTTATATCTTCTCTACTTCGACCATCATCAGTTATTTTTCTCCCCAAATAGCAAAACTCCTTTACTGTCTCATTTCCTAATCTAATTCCCTCAGCATCACCCGAAATACACGATGCATTTCGGACCCTGTGGGTCAATCATCAGGTGTAATTCATCTTAATAAATGCTTTATTGAGGTGAAATGCATATTCCTGTCATGAAAAAGTTTGATGTTAAGTTATGAATTCCGTAAGTCAAACATGCAAAATATGTGCGAAATAGTGGAAAAGATGAACAGTGTAAACTTATAAAATAATCCAAGAAAAGCATTTTTAACGTTTTAGCACCATCATACATTCTTTTCTCCATCGTTTGAAGCTGCAAAATATGGATAAAATTAAATTATCTGTACCGTCAAAGTATGTTCCATTCCTCGCACTTGACCTTTACTTCGACGTGTACTGATCCCTTGGTTGACTAAGTCATGCTGTGACAATTCGCACAGGGAGACATGCTTTCTGCATTTTTCACTGTCATCCAACAATGGAGAACTGCATTCAAAACAAGTTATGTGCACAGTGTTGTTGAATTCTTCGGTATAACAAAAAAGTTAGCTAGATTATTTTTAGTAGTTCTTCTAAAAGTTCCACTCCCTCTTCCATCATGTGGGCTGACCTCAGACAACACTCTGGGAACAATGTACATTGCCCTGTTTCTGGCCTGACCATAACAGATGATGTCATTGTGGACCCCATTGCTATCTCGAACACCTTAGGGAGATTTTGAGCTCCTTCCACTCTCACTATGCATTCCTCCATTGGAAATGAGTGGAGTGGGCTCGGGTGATCACTTTCTCCTCTGAGAACCATGAACTCTACAGTTCTGCCTTTACAATAAGGGAGCTAGATTGTACTGTTACTTCATCCCGATCTTCTGCCCCCAGGGCTTGGACAATGATCGCATTCAGATGCTGCAGCGTCTTTCTCTTGCAAGCAAGCACATTATCCTTCTTACATACAATCGCATCTGGGCAGATGCCACATTTCTCAGACGTTGTTGTGAAGCTACTGCTGTACCCGTAGTTAAGCTGGTGAGGACAAACACCTTCCTTCTAGCTACCATCCCATTTCTCTCACCAGCAGTATTTGCAAGATGATGGAATGTGTGATTCACACCCAGCTGGTATTGTGGCAATTAACTAACCACTGCACAGTGTTGGTTTTGGGCACACCGTTCTGCTGTTGACCATCTTGTCACTCTGTCATCCCATGTCATTAATGGTTTTCTGTGGAAATACAAGATTGTGGCCGTGTTTTTTGATCTGTAGAAAGTGTATACCACCTGCTGGATTACTGGTATTCTCTGTATCCTTTACATGTTGGACTCCAGAGGCTGCCTGCCCCGTTTCCTTCAGAAATTTTTAAGACAAAGTTCATTAAGGTACATGTGGTTTTTGCCTTGTCAGACACCTTTATCAAGGAAAACGGAATGCCTCAGGGCTCCGCCCTGAGTGTCGTCCTCTTTGCTATTGCCATTACATTATTATGCTTATCTCCCACTGGGCATCTTCAGTTCCATTTCGTTGACAAATTTGCAGCGTATTGTAATTCTCCACTGTCCTGTCACCTGGAGTGTCATCTTCAGCGATGCATCGGTCGTCATTACTTGTGGAGCTTTGAGAATGGCTTTGGCTTTTCCACTGACTAAACTGTTTGTATGAATTTCTGGCATGTCAATGGGTTTCTTCCTCTGTCTTAACTTCATGGGCACTGTTGCTCTTCCGTTCGCTGAAACTTCAAATTCAGGGGGCTCATGCTGGATAGAAAACTTTTTTGGTCCTCCCATGTGTCTTACCTGGCCAGCCGTGTTCCCGTTTCCTCAGTGTCCTATGTGTTTTCAGTGGTACTTCCTGGGGAGCGGCCTCCATTTGTGATTATCCTTGTCCGTTCAAAACTAGACTATGGGTGTTTCGTTTATGTGTCTGGACATCGTCCATCTCATGTCATGTTAATAGAATCCACCATTGTGGCATCCATTTGGCCACTGGTGCCTTTTACACTAGTTTGGGTGAGAGTCTCTATGCAGTTGCTGCTGAACTACACGTGTCATAACAATGTGATGTCCTCCTCAGCAGATAAGCATGCCTCTTTCTCCAATGACTCCTTTGAGTGCCAGTATGGGTTGCGTCCCTCTTCTCTGTTACCTCCTGGAGTTCACCTTCGGCTATTGCTCCATCAGTTTAACTTCACATTACATGCCACTTACCCGATGGGTGGGACCCTTCAGCACCTTGGCTTTGTGCAGCACCTCATGTTCATCTTGGACATCATGCGCTTCCTAAGGAAACTACTATAGTTGCTGTAAGTTCCTCTACCATCGCACAGAACTTACCAGTAGTACCTTTGCGTGTACTGATGGCTCTCGGACTAACCACGGTGTCAGGTGTGCCTTCATCATTGACACTGATGAGTTTCAGTATTGGCTTCCGGAACATTGCTCAATCTTTATAGCAAAGCTCTTTGCCCTGTCAGGCCACATAGTATATCCAATGACACAGGCTTTTCAATTTTGTTATCTGCTCTGACTCTGTGCCCTTCAGGACCTCTGCGTGCTGTACACAGTCCATCCCTTAGTGCAACGAATCCAAGAAAGCTTCCACTCGCTCACTCTTGATGGAGCCACTGTGATGTTTACTTGGGTCCTTGGTCAGATAGGTTGGAGGGGAAATGAGGCTGCTGACATTGCCGCCACGGGTGCAATTTTCGTAGCCTGCTAGTTGTTCCATTCCTTCCAGTGGTCTCCATATTGCTTTCTGCCAGCAGGCGGTGTTACTTTGGCGTCACCACTGGTCTTTCCTTAATGGGAACAAGCTCCAGGGAACTGAGCCTCTCCCAGCTACTTGGCTTGACCACCTCTCGCCACAAGGAGATTATTTTAGTTAGGTTGTGTATTGGGCACTGCCTTTCCTCCACCACTTTGTGCTCTTCAACCTTCAATGGTTCGCAATTTCCTGACCCAAGGCCCTTTTTTAGCCACTTAAATTCTGCTTTATGTATGCCATCTGACTTATTGACCGTATGGGCTGTTGACTGCATTTTACTTTTTATCCATTATAGTAATATGACCAAGGACATCTAATCTTTGCTTCAGGACCTCCATTGTCTCTTTGGCGTGTTCTGTGGACCTTTCTTCAAGAGGAAATTCTACTTTTTAGCTGTGTTTCCTTCCATCGATTAGGCTTAATGTGTAGTTGCTTTTTCGTCTTAGTGTTCTACAGTTCTGACATGGACACGCATGACCTTAGTTGTTTTAGCACCCTAAAACAAAACAAAACAATGACTAGGTCTCCTCCTACAATTTTTCCCACCCACTCTCCTCTACATTAACAAAGTAATAATTTCTTGATGTCCACTATATGTTCTATCAGCCAGACTCTTCTTTTAGTCAGGTTGTTTAGCAGTTTAGCAAATTTCTTTTTCCCCAATTCTGTCCAGTAACAAATCATTAGTTATTCAGTCTGCATATCTAATCTTCAGCATTCTTCTGTAGCGTCATATTTCAAAGGCTTCTATTCTCTTCGTGCCTGAGCCGCTTATTGTCTCTGGTAGATTTGTTACTCAGGTGATATCCAATGACTAGTCCACATTTGAAGTTGCTGAGCTCTCCTTACCAATTGTGCTAGTACTGCTTCTCTACTGACAACATAATACTCCCTGCCTTCTTTCATAGTGGTGCATCTGCCTCTAATGACATCTTGCAGAAGAAAAAAAAACTGACACCATCCCTTGCAATCAAAATACATGCTGCCACTGTCCATTCCACAAACCATGAGGCTTGACTAGATGGGATGGCTCGCATACATTTGTGTCAGATAGCCACACTGAATGTGCAACCACATTGGAAAGGGGTATCTGTGGGGCTAGTCTGGATGATTGGTTGGTCTGACCTCGTAACATGATCCATTGTGGTTTCACTCAGTTGCTTCTGTGAATGGCTGAAAACAAGTTTAGGTTTAAGAATTATGAAAGGAGGTTGTGTATGTCAAAGATACCCGGAGACACTAAAAGGTTTCAAATTGATTATGTAATTATTAGTTTCAAAACCACATTTTAAACTGTAAGACATTTCCAGAGTGAATGAAGACTGGCCATAGTTTGTTATGAATTGCAGTTTAAAAGTGAAGAAATTGCAAAAAAAAAAAAAAAAACCGTAGGAAATTAAGGAGATGAGACCTGGATAAGTTGAAAGAAGCAACTTACTGAGCGTTTCAAAGGGAGGCGTTAGGTAAATAAGGGTAAGGAACACAACAAATAATAAATAAGTATCCTTGAGAGATGCAATAGTGAAAGCAGCAGACAATCAAACAGGTAAAACAACAAGGCCTAGTGCAAATCCTTGGATAACACAGGAGATATTGAAAATAATTGATGAAAGGAGAAAAATGCACAAATGAAGCAGGTGAAAGGGAGTAAAAAAAAAATGAGTGACAAAAAGTGCAGAATGTTAGAGGACACATGCAGGGCTGTAAAAGCATATATGACTGCAGGAAATGCAGAAGCAGCATATAGGAAAATAAGAGACACCTTTGGACGAAAGTGAAGAATCTATAAGTATATTAAAAGCTCAGATGAAAAATCCATACTAAGCAAAGAAGGAATGGCAGAAAGGTAGAAGAAATACGTTGAAGGGCTGTGTGTGAGGGAAACGCTGGAGGCAGCATTATAGAATGAGAGGAGGAAGAAAATGCATGTGAGATGGGAGATACTGATATTGTAAAACTAATTTTATGGTGCTCTGAAAGGTCTAAGTCAAAACTGATCCCCTGCAGTAAATGACACTCCCTGGGAATTGCTGATCCTTGGGAGATCCTGTATTGTCACTAACCTGATGTTTGCCTCCACTCATTGCCTCTTCAGTCTATAGATAAAACTGCAAATTCTAACTAACTATTGGTAGGTTTCCATTCAAAAATTTACACGCCTCAACAATTTGTTTCTCTGATTCACACATTTATTAATTTATAGATGTTTTCATTGAGACAGTGACCAGTTTGTAAGATATATTAGTGTCCGCATCAGTCTACTCCTTGAGATAGCTAAGTCACTGTGGTGAAGTTCAGTAAATCTATTGTCATGTAACTGCAGCATAGTTTTTCACTACACATTCCATAATTCGAACACAGCTCTAAACATCAATCCGACTAAAATAATTAAGTGTGGCACAGTCTTATGTTCCCAATTCAGCATACAAACAGTTTTTTTTATAATATTCCTTACACAAGTTAACACAAGATGCAGACTTTTTCACATGTTTCGGCACAGACGTTATGCGTCTAGATTCTGACCACAGACTGCCAATTTGTCACGAAGATGTCCGTATAAAGAAAGGCATACATATAAACTGTTACTTCGTAAACTGCACATGCCATATTAAAAATCATAAATCAGATGAAATTATTAATTAGTAAATTAATTACTAAATGTTATCTGTCGTACTGTCTAGAGAAATTAAACTAACATAGATATGTAGTCGAATTTTGGAATCTAACTGTGGCTATGACAAAATCCGCAATGAAAAATGATGCTATCTTACACAACTTCAAATCTGATTACTTTGGAATGTAATCAGTTTCATGCAAAATAAAGTATGTTACTCAAAAATTGGAATGCTTTCCATTCCAAAGCTGTGTGTCACATGGAATTATGCTGACTGGCTCATAAAGTTTTACATGTAAGAAACTACAGAGCTAATTTCGGTTACCATGCTCTGTAGCCGAACTGATGTTACTCCTGGAATCAGATTAGCCAAAAGTAATCTGAGCAATAAATTTAAATGGAAAAAAGCTTAATTACACTTTTGGAATAGCGCTACATACATCATATATTACTTATATAAAAGCACAGGGTGTCTCATGAAAGAAGCCCAGGAAGGGTCCATGGGTGCCGCAGTGCGTTTGCTAACTGTTGCCATTACGTCTGCCAGTTGTTGCTATGCATAGTTCTCGGACATCAATACTTCGCACGTGTTCCCTACACTGTGCGACTGAGTGTAGTGGTGTTGTCTTGAGTTTTTTTGTCAAGTTTAATCACTTAAAATATTGTCGCTAGATGTCATTAATGCAACTGTGTTAAGTCCAGGGCTTTCCTTCCCCGTATGTAGTTGGGCCCAGTCCTCGCACAGACTGCGTGTTGGGGTGTTTTGTTCAGTTTCCTGTCAAGTTTCCATTCAGTATGGTATACACGAAGGATCAAAAAGTGTTTCCTGTGTTGAACTGTGCAAAAACAGAATTGTATGTGGAATGTTGGCTTGAATTCTTATGAAAATTTCCTGGTGTGCATGCTCCCAATGATTCAACAATACGCAAATTAGTGAAGAAATTTCAAGAAACTATCTTTGTTGCACAAACGTCGGCCTAGAGAATCTGTGCTTTAACTGAAAATAAATTAGATGAGAAGGAGGAGGCCTTGGAAAGAATTTCGAGAAAATCTCTGCGCTGTTTGGCACTTCAAACTGGTGCGTCAAGAGCATCTGCTCACAGAGCTGTGCGCAAACTGAAATTGAAACCATACTAAATAATGGTAGTGCATCAACTGAGGAACTCGTATACTGTTGTTCGACATCATCATTGCAATTGGCTGATGGGGAAGTTGAGCCTGAGATGCTTTTTTTCTGATGAAGCATGGATGGCTGCATTAGTTAATGCTGGAGCACGAAAATCATTTTGTATTACATCAGCAACCGTCACATGATGTGAAAACAGGAGTGTGGTGTGCAATTAGTGCAAGACTAATTATAGAACCAATCTTGTCCCCCAAAACAACACGTTCTGACAGGTATGCGAACAACATATTGCATCATTTTTAAAATTTTTTTCCTTCTTTGAGAACTAACACCTATGGGAAAGATGTGCAGTTATTTTATGCAGGACAATGCAAGACCATACATTGTCAATGCTTCTATGACACCAGTACAAAGAGCTTTTGATGACAGGATTGTTGTCAGGCCTACTAGTTCTCCAGATTTAAATCCATGTGATATTTATCTTGCAGTAATGATGAAAAACAAGATGTATCCAACCAATCCTCCACATGTCTGAAAACAAGGTTAGCCAGTCATTTCCCAGATTTCGGCAACGGAAATTCGTTGAATTTGCTAAATGTTCAGGTGACGTCAGGCTGCTCTTACCACAAAGGGACATCATTTTGAGCACCTACTGTAAAAAAGGTAAGTTTAAGTTAATCAGATGGCAACGTTGTTTATGAATAACTCTCGTGAAGTGCCCGCACAGCCGACTAACGGCGGATTAGTGTCAGAGTTGTGTGCAGTGGAGGCCGGTAGACATACCGCGTAATCCATGGACCCTTCCCAAACATCTTTCGTGAGACACCTTGTACTTAAAATGCAGCAGAAAATTAGAGAAAGGAACTAAGGTGCAAAATGCTGATGACTTATTTACAGAAGTAAAACTGGTAGAAGTCACCTTTGGAGAATATCAGTTTGGGTTCCAAAGAAACGCAAGAGGATGTGAGTCTATACAGACCCTACACCTTACCTTATAAGACAATGTTGACTGGATCAACACTGAGTTCCGATGACAGCAGAATAAAGTACAAGAAGCACAAAGTTTCCAACAAGTTGTATAGAAACCAGACAGCAGTTATAAGCATCTAAAGTTGTGAAAAGAAGTTGTAGTTGAGAAGGGGAGTGAGTGAGGGTTGTTGCCTATCTCTGATATTAAGTCTGTACAATGAGCAAGCCGTAAAGGAAACAAAGGAGAAAATTGGAAACGGAATTAAATTTCATGGAGAAGAAAAAAAAGGTGAAGTTTGCCATCAACATTATAAATCTATCAGAGATGCAAAGAGCTTGGAAAAGCAATTGAGCAGAATGCCTAAAGTCTTGAAACGAGATTACAACATGAACATCAACAAAACTAAAACAAAGGTAATGGAATATAGTCATATTAAATAGTAGTGAAGAGTTCAACTATTTGGGCTGCAAGATAACTGACAAATGCTGAAGCCATAGCAAGAAAAGCATTTCTAAAAAACAGGAACTTGTCAATATCTAATACAAATTTAGCAATGGAAAGTGTAGAATGAGAGTCAACACCTCTACATGGTTAGTAGTAGCATACTGCCAAAACCAAAAATAATGCTAGAAATATGTTTCATTGTCATTGTGCCTGTCTGGAACTAAATCCCTCTATGTGATCAGTAGCTTTCCATATATTAGGGTGGTTTGAAAAGTTTCGGAATCACTACGAGAGGTCAGTGCTAGTGCAACAAGTTGTTCACATGATATCCAATGGACTGTTGCCTGTAAACATGTGCCATGTCAGTGCTCCTGGAAGATAGCTATGGTGGTGACGTGGCTCTGTTGTTCGTCCCACATAGTGATTTGCGAAGATGGAAAAATCGACTGTGTTTAAGTACTTCATAAAGAAAGGTATGAAAGCAAAGATATTAATACCGATTTTCCGAATACACTGAAGGACTCTGCTCATTCATATACAAGAAATCATTGCAAAAGTGCACAAAATGGCCACGGAGGATCGCCGATTGAAAGTGCATGGAATTGCTTGTGCTTGCCAGATGTCATCTGAAAGGGAATATCACATTTTAAGTGTAGAATTCGAAATGAAACAATTATCTGCAAGATGGGTGCCGCTGGATCAAAAACACATAAGAATGGACAAGTTGGAATAATGTTTGGCTCGTTTTAGGAGAAGTGGAAAAGATTTTTTGAGCCGGTTTGTGACCTCAGGTGAAACTTGGGTGCACTACTATACCCTAGAAACAAAACAAGTTACAGCAGTGGAAACATGCTGATTCTCTGCCACCATAGAAAAAAAAGACAGTTCCTTTGGCAGGAAAGGTCACGACATCAGTGTTCTGGGATGAAAAGGGGATTCTGTTTGTAGATTATCTCCAAACTATTACTGGAGAATACTATGCTAACGTCCTGGACAAGTTACAACAAAAGATGCGTGAAAAAAGGTCAGGTTTAGCAAGGAAGAAAGTCATTTTCCACAAGACAATGCGTACCCGCACACGTGCCGTCGCCATGGCAAAATTACACGAACAAAGGTTTGAATTCTTGCCACACCCGTCTCATTCACCTGATATGGCTCCATCAGATTTCCATCTCTTCCCAAAACTGAAAATTTTTTTTGGTGGACGAAGATTCACTTCAGACAAAGAATTTATAGTCGGAGTTGATAAAACATTTTGCAGGCCTGGAGGAAACTAATTTTTGACATGGAATCAAGGCACTGGAACATCGTTTGACTAAATCCATTAATCTACAAGGACACTACATTCAAAAACAAAAAAATTAAGTGATGTATGTACTTTTCTCATATTGTGTTCCAAGAACTATTCCAACCACCCTTGTAGATAAATAAGAAGTCCTGTCTAAAGGTGTGGCCTTGTATACCGTAATTTGCAGTGTCTTCTTGTGAATGTGGCACAGGTTTTCTGTTGTCCAGCATTATTATTAACATTTGACCCATACAATTACAAAGTCACAGGCAATAGACACTCAGGAATTAGCATTCAGTTTTCCAAATGGCTTAACACCTGGTATGACACCATAAAATTTTCTCCAGATAAACTTTGGCCCCACAACAGTAATAAAGTTGCATGTCAATTTCAAAATTTTTCCGGTGAATTGATATCCAAAAAACTTCAGGCTTGCAGACAGTCATTTAATTCATGCCACAATATTTTGACTCTGCATCTACCAGCTTTATTCACGTGAACAAGTCTTCGACAGCTCACCTGAATATGGCTGTCAAGAGCCTAGTCAAAATATTGTGGGATGAATTAAACAACGACCAGCTGCAAGCCCAAAATTTGTTTGAACAAAGTTGCACGATTTAGATGGACAGATTAACCCATATTCAAACAATTCCCCCACTAGTCCTTTTAATTGCTTCATCTGGGGCAATGACAAATGAAAAGATGGTTGTCTCACTGGCACGATAGTTAGAGACTCATATGCCACAACCTATTCCCCTCAGCGTGGTGGTAAGTGTTCTAACTGGACCAAGTCACCCACACCTAACTTACATTGGACTACTGTTACAGGGCTTTAATAATACTGAAAGAATAATGTCGTGTTCCTACAGAACTGAAATGAGAAATGGTCCTATCCCCAATTAACAATCAAACCCATGATTTTTAATGACCTCAGACCACAGAATAAAATACGTGGAAAGTCCTCCACCCACCCCAACATAATTTTCCACATAAAATCATAAATTCTGAAGGTACGTTTAGGTGGGCTGTATTTTATGGAAATATTGCCGTTATTGCAATAGACAGCAATTTTGTGGTGTGGATGGACAATACTGTTGATGTTGCAAGTAGTTGCCAAAGTATTGCCACATTGTCCACCAACTGTGGAGAATATTTTGTACTGTTCCTGCCTGTAAATGTTTCCATCTCCCTCTCAACCTTGTTTCTACGTCTCTCGCCGATAACGCTGCAACCACATGTTTTTAATACCTTCAACTTGGTCATGAATGTGATTCATTAGTGTAACTAAACATTGTTTCTGCATTATTATGCAAGCAAAGGCAAACTTAATTTCTAAACACTAGTGTTTCACCTAACCTAGGGTTCTGGTGTCAGATTTGAAAATTGCTCACTAAAATAAATCCTGACAGACACTGAAGCCCTGCTCTATCATTCCTTATTAAAAGACTGATAATACTTGAACGAAATGGAACCCATGTCGGCGATACGTTTCTGCTCGATATATCCACATCGAAGAGCAATACTTTTATTTTATATTATATATTTTTTCACAATGCTTGGTAAATATGTGAAATTGTAGAAGAACATTATTTTATTTTCATTCTGTGCAGGATTATCACTACTTTTGAGCTTTCATCACGTCTTCTCTTTCTATTTGACTCTGTGAAGCAAGTTAGGTGGCACAAAGTAGGATTACACTAGGAGTGAGGTGGGGGGGGGGGGGGGGGGGGGGTCGTGTGAATGGCATAACGAGATTTATAATGTGAAGTAGTAGCCCTTCAGTTGCGTTAAAAAACAATTTTGAATGTGAATAGTATACTCTCTCTTCCTGTCAACATTCTTCAAAAAACAGTTGCTGAAAATTTTGAATAAAAGTCTAAATGACAAGATTGATCCTTGCGGTGCGCGGAGACGTACGAGGCGAAATGTTGACGTAATCGGCGTCAGCAACTGAAACTGCAACATTTAACATCACCATGCAATTTTGACACTTCAGCAGGTCGCTGGCGTTGGCAGAAATGAAAAAAACGGGGAAGAGTTTCGGACAAATATAACATGTGATGAAAACGACGGACCCATCGGACACCTTTTATTGTGCCACTTACTTGCTGCATGCTATTGTTTGCAAAGTGCTTATCGTCAAATGTGAATGTGCATAGTTTTCATTTCTTGCTCCAAGGGAGATAGGCAGAATGCTAGAATGCTGATGTATGGAATATCTAATAATAACTCGATACCCAGCTGCCAGCTCTAAAACCGGCAGTATTTTTACAATGTGCAGACGATGTATTTATAGGGCGATGCGTCGATGTATCGATGACCGATAATATTGTTTTAAATATCGGATACTCTCTGGGATCTGATATCCATTTTAATTTGATGTAATAAGTCAGTGCAAGACAGCTTGTTATCTAAGATCCAGATACGGCAGCATCCTTGTCCAATAAGTCTACTGTTTTGTTAAACAAAATGCTTGCATAAATAAATATATATTTTATTATGCTTTATTTGTTTTGACAAAGTAATTTGTCAGCTTCAAAAGCTTACAAAATTAGGGTACTATAACTATTGCGACCTTGGCTATGCAGTTTTCGTGAAGGACAAAAAGTGTATTAATAAAGGAAGTAAGTTTCTGTAATATACACACATAAAAAAAAAGTTTTGCATCACCTCGGTTCCGACAGTTTCAGAGCTTGTACAGAAAACTGGAATAGAGATCAACATAAACATCATTTCTACCCTTTTTTTTTTCATGCTGTACCACCACACAGCGAGACCTTCAGAGGTGGTGGTCCAGACTGCTGTACACATCAGTACCTCTAATACCCAATAGCACTGATACTGATGCATGCCTCTGTTCGTTGTAGCATACTATCCACAAGTTCATCAAGGCACTGTTGGTCCAGATTGTCCCACTCCTCAACAGCGATTCGGCGTAGATTCCTCAGAGTGGTTGGTGGGTCACGTCGTCCATAAACAGACCTTTTCAATACATCCCAGGCATGTTCGATGGAGTTCAGGTCTGGAGAACATGCTGGCCACTCTAGTCGAGCGATGTCGTCATCCTGAAGGAACTCATTCGCAAGATGGGGGTGCGAATTGTCGTCTATGAAGATGAATGCCTCGCCAATATGCTGTCCATATGGTTGCAATATCGGTCGGAGGATGGCATTCACATATCGTACAGCCATTACAGGGTCTTCCACGTCAACCAGCGGCGTACGTCAACCCCAAATAATGCCACCCCAAAACAGCAGGGAACCTCCACATTGCTACACTCGCTAGACAGTGTGTCTAAGGTGTTCAGCCTGACCGGGTGGCCTCCATACACATCTCCGACGATTGTGTGGCTGAAGGCATGTTCGACACTCATCGGTGAAGAGAACGCGATGCCAATCCTGAAATGTCCATTCAGCATGTTGCAGTACCGCGCTTCATGGTGTCGTGGTTGCAAAGACAGACGTCTGGAGTGAAGTTGCACATCATGCAGCCTATTGTGCACAGTCCTTTATTTACATATTCCTCAACTTCCATTAATAACATGTTGAGAATATCTGATGTCTTTTTAAGCTCCTGCTGTTTCAGGTACATTGAACAAGATTTGTCTCTCAATGTGTGATATTCTTTGCAATGTACACAAGTAGTTTGGCTTGTACACAGAGTTGCCTAATGGTTACTTCAACAAGTACTACAATGGACTTCTGATCGCCACTGAAAGCTTAGGTGACCAAATTGTAGACAACGGAAGCACTGAAACGTCCAGGCAGATTAAAACTGTGTGCCAGACAGAGACTCGAACTCGGGACCTTTGCCTTTTCGCGGGCAAGTGCTCTACCATCTGAGCTACCCAAACACGACTCACGGCCTGTCCTTTCTTTCAGGAGTGCTAGTTCTGCAAGGTTCACAGGAGAGCTTCTGTAAAGTTTGGAAGGTGGGAGACGAGGTGTTGGCAGAAGTGAAGCTGTGAGGACGGGGGGTGAGTCGTGCTTGGGTAGCTCAGATGGTAGAGCACTTTCCCTCGAAAGGCAAAGGTCTCGAGTTAAAGTCTCGGTCTGGCGCACAGTTTTAATCTGCCAGCAAGTTTCATATCAGTCACACTCCAGTGCAGAGTGAAAATGTCATTCTGGGAACGGAAGTGCTGTTTCACAAGACTTAACTGGGCATCGCGTACCACTTATTGAAACATGATCTGGTAAGAACTGTGACGCAAATGTGAGGACACATGTTTGTTGAGGCACTTTGTGTAGTGTGCATAAGTTATTTATACATTTGAACATCTTTTGAATGTGTGTAACAGGTATTGTACATGGATTCACGTCCTTTAGCTCTTGCTCTGATAGACATTTCTTATAACTTCTCACCAGTAACCTCTTTGTGTCTCAGTGGTGTGTCTTCTACAAATTTATTGGCGGCTGTCCTTGTAGCAAATCAATTCAAATTCTATTCTTCCCAATGATCTCGAGATATGCAATTTTATTATTATAATCAGAGTATGAGGTGTACAGTTTCTCCAGAGCCATGGGATGGTACTTACCAATGTTTCTATAAATTCCCTTGACAAACACACAAAAAAGACCAACTGCATCAGTCTGATATTTGTTGGATTTATTTTGTTCATATATTGTACTTACATTTGGTTGAGATGTAACTTCTGTCTGTGGGGTCTGTGCTTCTTCCAATTGCTGTTCACTAGCATATTTAATACCCGATGACTGCACTAATGTCTCCGTGTGAGAAAGGGGACATGGATCCTTATTTAAAGGATAAATACCAGGTATTCCACTATTGAACAAGGTCTTATTCGTTACCTCCTTAGTTTCTTCTTGTTTGTCATTTTGAGCCATGGTTGCTAGTCTCTTATCTTCAGATCTTCGTTCTGTTCTAACACACACTTTGCTCCAGATCTTGTCGACTGGTTGACCTTCATACACAAGCACACAAGAGCTTCTGCACTTAAACATCCTGTAATCGCGATCGTCCAATTCATGATGGACTAAAAAGGTAGGCCATTCTGGCGAGTATGCTCTGATTTGTCAGCGATGTGTTACAGCAAGTATTAAGAACTCCTCCCAAACACTTAAATATCTCAGTTCCATGAAAAAGAGTCACAATGATCCAGAATTCTTAAATTTCTATCATAGATACAAAAAGATCTATAGGAAGGTGCTGACTTCTGCAAAAAGTCATTTAATGATGAACTAATATATAATGCAGAGAATAAAAGCAAAGCAGTCTGGGGTGCTATAAAAAAGGATATGGGGAGAGGCAAACAAACGCAGAATAACATACTGATAAGGGAGGAGGATAATGTAATAAATGATCCACAACACTTCGCAAACTATACAAACGAGCATTTTTCAAGTATTGCAGAGAAGTTACAGCAAACATTCCCCAAAACAAATATAACACCTGTAAATGATGTTGACCTAAATGCAATGATGTTGCTTCCAACCACAGAGAATGAAGTCAATAAAACTGTTCAAAAACTAAAAAATAAGAAGTCAGTAGGCTTAGATGAAGTACCAATGCATACAGTATACAAGGCCCCTTAACAAGTATAATAAATGAATCCTTCACGTCAGAGACATTTCCAGAGCAGTTAAAACAGGCAAGAGTTGTAACGTTGCTTAAGAAAGATCATGCAGAAGACATAGAAAATTACCGGCCCATTTCTCTGCTGTACCCATTCTCAAACATAACAGAAGCAATTATCAAAGACAGATTAATGAATTACCTGAATAAATACAAGTTTTTAAGTGAATCACAGTATGGTTTCCGAAAAAGGCAAAAATACGGAGTCACCCATAGTAGGATGGTTTCCGAAAAGGCAAAAATATGGAGTCACCCGTAGTAGGATTCACAAAAGTTGTACTTGATGCTCTTAACAAAAATGAGTGTGTCACAGGCATATTTTTGGATCTTTCTAAGGCCTTTCATACAGTCGAACACAAGATTCTATTAAACAAATTAGAAACATTAGGAATTAGAGGGGTAGCTAATGACTGGTTTCGATCACACCCAGCAGATAGGGCACAAAGAGTAGAGATAACACATACTTCAAATAGCTCTAAACATTTAACAAAACACTTATCAGAACCAAAATACATTGATGTAGGGGCTCTGCAAGGAAGCATATTAGGGACTAACACTATTCCTGATATACATCAATGACTTCCCCAGTAATGTTACTCATGGTGAAAAAATTCTCTTCGCAGATGACAGCAATATTATAATCACTGAGAAAACAAGAGAAAAATAAATGAAACTGTCAAGGAAGTTTATGATTGGTCAATAAGCAATAAAGTGACATTGAACATAAAGAAAACTAATGCCATGAGTTTCAGTTTGAAATGTTAAATTAAATGTAGATGGCACTTCTATAGACTGTGTAACAAATGCAAAATTTCTAGGAATGAATATTGATTCTCAGTTGAAGTGGTGTGAACACACAAAAGTACTTGCAAACAGAATGTCATCAGCGTGTTATGCCCTTAAAATACTATCATCAGTGTGTAATATAGAGTGTCTTTTAATTACATACTATTCATATGTACTCAGTTCTTAGCTGTGGCATTCTTTTTTGGGGAACAAATGGACAAAATAGGAACACAATTTTCAACCTCCAGAAAAGAGCCATAAGAATAATAACCATAAATAGTAGTCAAGATCATTGTAAGGAACTGTTCACAACACAGGGGATTTTAAGTGCGCCATGTGAATACATTTACCAATCAGTTGTCCACATCAAAAATAACATTGGTAATTACTGCACAAACCGCTCTGTCCATGACCATGGAACAAGAGCTAGACTCAACTTACAGTTACCAAGAAAAAATAAACAGAAAAGTCAAATAGCTTTTTCTGCCAAGGAATAAAACTGTGCAATAAATTACAAAAAGAGATTAAAGAAATTGCAAAATACACTTATTTAAAAAGGCAGCTAAAATGTACCTGTTATACAATACATTTTATACACTGAAGAATTACTTAGACAAAACACAGTAGGTATTTGGTTAAAAAAGTTATACAAATAAATAATAATGATTACAAAACATCCAACATTCCACATAACACCTTCATAGTATGTTTTTTCCTTTCTTTTTTCTTTTTCTAGAAAAACGTACCTCCAAGCTATGCATAGCACAATACTAACACCTCTTCCTCTTTCTGAGCTCAACATCTCACTCATTATAGATGGATGCTGACTCAGTATTTCAGGATTGCAAATGGGAAGTTTTGGTACAGAAAATGGCCCAGAGATCACCAGTGTGTGTGTGTGTGTTTGTGTGTGCAGTGAGTACTACCATAGTCTAACATAACAGTCGCGACACTTCGCCTCGATTTTGTTGCCTACCGCGCCAGCAGCGCCCAGTAACTTGAACTGTGAGTTCGGCGCGATCGTGAAAGCGAATAGTGGTTGTTTATTTTGATTTCTACAATGGTTTTTACAAGCGGGAGCGTTTGTAGCGCAATAAATTGCAGCAACAACAGGAAGAAGACACCACAGCTGTCTTTTTTTAAGGTTTCCTAAGGGTCCTGAGAGGTATATACCGTAATGTTACTAAAGTGTATCGTCAGGATTTCCTTGCAAACTACATGCGTATTAATGATTAATGTTTCGTTTTAGAAGCAGAAAATGGCTAGTTAATAGCAGGCGAGAAGACCTTATGAAAAAAGACCCACCGAGCGAGGTGGCGCAGTGGTTAGACACTGGACTCGCATTCGGGAGGACGACGGTTCAATCCCACGTCCGGCCATCCTGATTTAGGTTTTCCGTGATTTCCCTAAATCACTCCAGGCAAATGCCGGGATGGTTCCCCTGGAAGGGCACGGCCGACTTCCTTCTCCATCCTTCCCTAATCCGATGAGACCGATGACCACGCTGTCTGGTCTCCTTCCCCAAAACAACCAACCAACCAAAAAAGACCCATTTTACCTGTGTGATAATATTAGGTTTTGTTCGCTACTTTTGGAACAAAACCAGTTCATGAACGCAGACAATAATAAACTCGTGTGACATGCAGTACCCGCACTGTTTGATGTCCTAAACAAGCCACCTCAACTGACAATGAAGAGGAAACTGCCCCAATGATTCGACAACCCATCTAAAGCTGTAAAACAGTCCTACAACACAGAAGCAGCCAGTTCAGCTCTCCATGTATCAGTGCCAGATTCGTGTGAATCGTCAACACAGATCTGCTTTGACGATGAAATGGTTAGATTGAGTGCAGTTATTCGTGTCTTACAAAAGCGTAAGGTTTGGTATGTATTTCATTCACTTCTGTTGTTAGTCACTTAATTTTCCTTGCTGCCTTCGTGTGATGACATTATTTTGTTAGCACCTTGTTCACTGACAGATTGTTAGAAAATTATTCAAATATTTGGATTTCGTGAAATGTAATGTAATCAGCTCATTATAATGTTTTCAACATATTTCACCCACTGTTTGGCAGTTGCTTGTCCCACTTAGAATAATATAAAGATGAAGGTTGTACTTGTGGCAGCAGGCGACAATGACAAACACTGTAGGCCTACAGAACGATAAATAAGCTGTCGACAGCTTTTGCTTGTAGAGGTACATGTCTGTGCTTCTTAGGTGTGAATATGTGTGTTTATATTCTTTTGATATCAACGAGGTAAGGTGGAATTCTAATTAACGTCACAAGTGTTTCTTCTTGAATGTGTTGTAGCTTTCCACTCGATTCATAGTTTTTGTCCGTACTTGCACTTGTTTTAGAATCATTTTTAGAAACATATATGCCTTCTGATACTACACAAACCATTGGAGGGAGGAAAATAACTCAAATATTTTTTTGTAAATTACTTAGGAAATGGATGCAAAACAGACATTATGCTTACGACGCGTCTGATGTTCACTTTACTCGCCGCTTGGAGCGCTAGTGTAGCTCCATCTGTCAAACGGTACCAACTTTTACAGCTGTGAGTGTCGCGACTATTATGTTAGACTGTGCTACTACTACCACTACATTACTTACAATTAGCAGCCAGGCGAGGCTCCGAGAAAATGCACGCTGCAGCCAGGGCTGTGTGCGAGTAACACTCGTTTCACACCACTTCCTGATAACATGACGTGGTTTTGCTGTCACGCATAGTATCGATGATCACTTGATCGGCTATCGACTTTCTATTCAGGGAAGGTTGTATAATCTCAGGATAAATCAAGGCGTAGCTAACCGACGAATAGGCTAACCGAGGGTTACTTTGGAGTGCACATTGTATGAGGCCATTTTATTCCCCTGTTAGTTATTCCCGGAATAGCGTTCATCTCCAACTAAATTGGTAACAACTGACGAGTGCGCTGGATATTTTCGCGTATGTCATTTCACGTTTACTTAGTCGTCGTCTGCAGAAATAATGGTAAACACGAGAGATGAGCGTTCCAGATCGCAAAACTGTTCACTTGAGTGTACTTTAAGGCTGGCAGATACTGCAGATGCGTTCAAGAATGTAGCAGAAAAGACGAAAACTGCAGTAGTCTCATTCAATGAAATATTGGTATAAAATACTTAACTAAATTGGTAGTGTACTTATATATATATAACGATGTGTCTTGAATTTAGTTAAAGGATCAGTTATTTGTTATTTGATCAGTAAGAGATCCTTTTAGGTTTCGGAATAAAGTGCAGGAAAAATCTACAACAGGTTCCATTCACAAACAACTTCACACAGATCCACTGAGAAGCTACAACAGACATAAGACTCTTTTTTAAAAAAGAAAGAAACACGTAAATACTACGCAAAGAAAAGATAGCAGGGGCTAGAGACTTGTGGCGCCCCCATAAGTCAAATGTATGTTCCATAATGTGTACAGAGGAGTACACGATTTGATAAAGTTGTCGATAGAAGGACGCTGCAGTCAGTACGATTCAGATGCAACATTTCTACATACGACAGTATTCCATCAAATGTACCTGAATGATAGATGGTTGATTGTGAGTAGACTCATAATATAAAAGAAACTGTGAAATGCAGTCTGCTTTGTAAAATAGTTGGTCTTTTCAGTCTCTCCAACAAATTCTGACAACACAAATATCATGGAGATTGAGTTGATTTAAAATTTTGAGATCGATTACTGGCTAGTTTGCTTCTGTATTTATGTTTTAGAATGATTTATTCATTACAGTAGTCAACGTCGTGCTACATAAAATACCATTGCTGAATTATTGAACACTATTTCTGCATCCACATTTGCAGTTCCTATTTCTATGTTGTGGTGGTTATTAATCACATTGAAGGTATGTATGCAGAATAAGATGGCAACATGTAAAATAAGGAACCATTATCTTTTTTATAATTATGGAGTAGAAATGTACCTATGGCATATATCAAACTGGGGACATGTTCTTCCTCACCACAAATGTTTGAGGAACAGTAACTATTTCATACATAATTTTGGATTGTGCAATCATCTCTAGCAGCTATATGTAATCTGGGAAGGATGGGGAAGTAACGGGAGATGTGACACATTCACTGTGTTCTTCCTTCTTTTCTGCAGTCATGACATCTTAGAACTGTCACTTCTGTTTTCAGAGTGAAAATAACTCTTCTCCAATTTGAAATTAGCAGAGTTGCAGATGGCGCTGCATCAAAAGTAGCTTGATGGGAACCAGAGAAGGGAATAACTACTGGATTGGTTAAAAAAGAGCATAAAGCTCAAAATACAACCAGAAAACAAAAACAAATGATTTCATAATAAAAATTAAAAAACTACCTCTTGTATATGTTGCCCAGGGTCATAGACATCATTTTAATAATCGTGCTGTTGATCCCCTTGCCATACCAATAACATCTCCAGTGGGCAGAAGGAAATTACCACTGGTAAAATATATGAGTTGCCGTAATAGCTGGTTCATTGGTGGAACAGATCATTTCTGAAAGAAAAGAATGACTTGAGACAGTTCAAGATAAATTCGAAAACAACTTTCCAGCCAGTCCTTCCACTGGTATGATTATGTAGATTCAATACCTAAGGACTCCTGTTAGCTGAACTACCAGTACCCACGCTTTTGTAAGACAAAGATAACAATTACTTTATGATAAATGCGGATGTCATTATGTGGATAATACTAACAACTCATAAATACAACAGCTATCTACTATAGCTTTATTAAAAGAAAGCTATCCTGTTAATTTTACTATGTTAAACTCAGCTTGAGTATGCAGTTATAATTTACAAGTTTGCTAGGTTTGTTGCTCTGAAGTATTCACTAAAAGATGGAAAGTTGTTGTCCCAATGGGAGATGAAAGTGAACAATATTTTCTGTTATAGACGTGGCTGAGTGAACTCGGACATTAGTGAACTATCAAATTTTTGTTACAATAAACAATTGTAATAAGCCATCAAGGTCAGAAGAATGGCACTTCACAAAGTACAATATAAGATATGTTCAGCTACCTACAATTTGATATGAAGGAGGGCACTGAAAATAACTTGATATTCAATGGAAGTTAAAGAGTTAACTTTGAAGGGGTCCTCCAACAGTCATTACAACAGTACTAAGTTGCATACAGCACAGCTGCATAGCCTCACCCACACCCAACTATGAAACTAAATCTGCAGTTTATAAAGAGCATCAGTACTCACTGCACTTGCAGCCTGAATACATACGTCACAATATTAAATAAATCACATACATTTATATTCGGTAATTTCCAAAAATGATTGCCTATCGAAGTTACAGGGTCCAAACGATACATATCGAACATGCTATTGTAAATCGACCATGCGACTATGGTGGCGGGCGTTATGAGTATGTTTACGGTGGCCACTGCAGCAACAACAAAAGAAGAGCGTTACATAAATACTTGTAATTACGCAGGAGACGACTTACCTTACTCGTTATCGGTGTTGACATTACGTGAAAGTCTATGTGATGTGTACGTTATGGGGACAATTCCCTTTTTGCCATAGCCTGGGTAAACTCTAGTAATGTCATGCAAGAATATGGGTAGTGTGTCACATGCATTAACTTTTCCCTGCAAACGCAAGTTCTGGAAATAGAGGTACTGAAACAAGTACAGTTTGTCTCTTTGATCTGGACGCCCTTCTTGTTTAATGGAAGACTTCACAGATTTCCATAGCCACTCAATATCCTGCATGTGCAATCTAGGGTTAAATGGTTCAAATGGCTCTAAGCAATATGGGACTTAACATCTGTGGTCATCAGTCCCCTAGGCTTATAACTACTTAAACCTAACTAACCTAAGGACATCACACACATCCATGCCCAAGGCAGGATTCGAACCTGCGACCTTAGCAGCAGTGCCTAGAACCGCTCGGCCACATCGGCCGGCACACTGGGGTCATCCGAAGACACGAAGAGTGGTTGACGAACTCGTGGTCGAATCCTTCTGCTTTGAGTGTCTTGTAGGACTGAAACCCGTCTGTAATGACTTTAGTACCAGGCAGATCCACTAAAGTGACCTTGTCTCTGGACACTACTCATACAACGAAACACTTCCGGGACTCTCTTTGTATTCCACCGAATACCCAAATATGATCGAAATCACTCTTTGAAGGTCGTCCTCTCTGGTTCTTCTTTCTACCTATATGAGATTCGTCCACTTCAACAACTTTACTCGGTCCACAAATCGGTACACTGTCGTTCGTCACTACCACATAACACACTTCTCTAAAAATCCAAAGTAGTCTCACACGGTATTTATCAGATAAGTCAGTTTCCGATGCTGTTGCTTGGAAGGTGTAGTCTCGAAACCATCAAGACAGAAGTATTACACTGGTCTGGATGGATAATTTAGAAGAGTCAAACCACGTATTCTTCCTGATGCTCGTTTTCCGCATTGCGCGCAATGAAATTGTAACGGTATTTCAGCATCGAAACTTTTCTTACGAAGTTTTACACATTTCGCACAACCACAGTCTACATAGTCCATCCTTTCTTCGTCGAGTAGTACTCCATATTTGCTACAAAAAGTCAAACACTTTTATACGCTGGATTTCCATGTGAGAGAATCCGCCGAAGAAACGTCAAGAACACCAGACATCCCACTCACTACCGACGTAAATCGTACAGGTTCCCGTAGAAACTCACAATTAATTCACAGAGGTATGTAATTTAGAGAAAGAAGGGAACGAGAGAAAACAGATAAAAATGACGACCACAAATAATTGATCATAACGCCCACCACCAGAGTCGCATGATCGATTTGCAATGGCTTGTTCGATATCTGTCGTTTGCACCACGCAACTTTGATAGACAATCATTATTGGAAATTACATTATATTCTATGAGAAAATTTGACAGTCTAGCTGCAATCATTTTAACTGATCAACTTACTGCATCAACTGAAGAATGGGATACAACCTGTCTGCTTTGACCAATGACTGCATAATTACTCTTAGATATTAATGTCCTTATTTACGAACTATAGATTATAAATCGGTAATCTTCTGTGGCGAGGTGTGACCATTGTAAATTGAAATAAATAAATGTGTTTTTAAAACACAGGGCTAGACATTGTGTACGATTCTTGTAGCTTGCATTAATTTAACTAACTTGTTCATTCCAATTCAGTCAGCACTTATTTTCACTCTTAGTGAGTTTCAAATGTTTTGAAAGAATAGTTTTCATTTTGGACAGTCTTTACTTCTTGATTTTCGTTTGCAGGTATGGGTTCAGATATTCTCATGAGTATGGGAGACTTGAAGCAGGGTTCGTCAAATCGCAGTACAGAATATAAATTTTACAGTTGTTGCTTTTGTTGCCTTCACTAGCAATAGTAATAACTACGATATATTTCAGTCGATTCTACTACTATCGAAGGGGAAAAGACTGACATTCAAAAAATTTGTATCCCGTAATTCAGTTTACCTATGTACGTCAACTGGAGAATAGCACCCTCGGGCTAGAAAAGCCGAAAAAAGCGACATTCGTGACAATGGCATGCTGTGCCTCAGTGATAGAGTAAAAATCTCTGGAGTGAGCATTCACATGCGCAGAACAGATTTTGTGTTGTCAACATACATTGCCAGCCTGGTCACATGTCCTCGGGATGTCGTGTGTTTGTCCGTATAGCGCCCTGTATACAAAAAAAAAAAACTACCAGCCACATGTGGCTGGTAGCTGTTTTTTTATATAAATTATAAACCTTAAGTACAACAGCCACGTTTCTCAACATGTCGACTTTCAACAAAATAGCGTTAGCGCCCTGTATATTTAGAATGTCACTACATACCTAATACAGACGGATTCTTTTTGTACGTGTTGTGGATTATTTATATATGTTGTGCATACATTTTCATAGTATCCATTTGATACCGGGAATAAATCAGCTACGTAACTTTTAAGGGCAAGTGATATTGCATTCTGCTTCTTTGCCATAGGTGTCACAGTTCAGATGCACTCGATTTTTGGTAGTTTTCGGTATGATACGTCACTTTATAGTATTACAGAGCCTGACGTACATTTTTGCAGTGATAGTCTTGCAAAACGACTTGACAGTACGCTAGTACTTTTTCAAGTGTCCGAAAAACACCGAATTTGCCACACATTAGCTATTATATCCCTGCTAATTCGTCCTTTTTTCTGCTATTTCTGCTTATTTATTTTCTGGACCTAAAGCACAGTTTTTCTTACTGGTGACACTTTGAAGTATTTATTTAACGCATTTTATGTACTTGCTCTCAGTTTATTAAATAAATAGTAGACTGAGTAAGAAGGGGGGAAAAAAGGCGATCGGAGAATAAATGTACTGTAAAGCACATACAGTTGGTCATGTAACAGTCAACTCATATAACACTATTACGGGAAATGGAAAGTGACACAAATGAAAGAGTTTGGTGACATGTGTACTAATATTTTATACTCCTTAATCAAATGGCGAAGAAAATAAATTGATGGTAAAATACACCAAAGAAGATGAATGTGCAATTTGATTACCTACTCCATTGTGTTTTTTATTTGATTTGTGCCGCAAATGTATTTAATCTGAATGCAGAAATTTCACACAATACAACATATCGTAACTACAAATTCCATTTTGTTCACAGTCCTTCATTTCAATAAACATTAGCATATATTTAACTTAATGTTTACTTTCAGTTTTCTGTGATCTAAAAAGTACACACAGAGAGAGAAAGTTCTACTTCTTAATGTTGCCAATGCTGGTGGGTGTTTCTGCCAAGGGGGCATAATTTATGAACAATTTGCTTTTGAATAAAACACAAAACTTTATTCATGTTACATTGCACCACATGGCAAATAAATTTCAGTTTTAAACTGATCATAAATCATCCAAGTGTGAGCTATTAGGGAAAGGGCCCAATTTCTACCAGTCTCTTTTGAAGGTCACAAATGTCAAATGAAACAGACATTTCTTGAACAATAGTTCTCAGTTGCCTTTCATGTGTATGAATACCAACATGGAAGTCACTATAAGGAATGATTACTGCAGGTGACCAAAGGCTTTGTTCAACAATGTCAAACATCCCACACATAACTGATTTAAAACATTTATATAAAGGCAACCTGTTAAAATAAAAGAAAAAAAAGTTGAGGTCTATGTTTATGTGCTGCTCCATGACTCTGCTGTCAATATCTTTATTCTTTGCTTTTGTGTAACTTCTGTGTTTTTTTTCAGTAAATGTGTTTTTTTTCATATCCAGATTGTAATTATAAAGTTAATAAAATGTTTTCTTGCCTTTAAAATAATATTTTTCATCAGGTTATGGGCCCAGTACACGTGTAAAGGCAAACAATATAGTTTAATTAAAACAATATTTGAAATGAGCCTATGTCTGTAAAGAAACATGATTGATAGCGGCGATTATAAGGTCAGTATTGATAAGCTTCAAGGGCCTGAGGACTGGACCAAATGGAAATGGCATATTTCTATGGTACTGCGTTCATTTGGACTAGAAGATATTATTAACGGTACGCGCGAACGTGTAGAGTTGCCACAAGATGCGACAAGTGCACAAAAAGAAGCGTATGTGGAATGGCACAAGGACGACGCAAAGGCAGCAAGTCTTATAGCAAGTGCGCTAAGTAAACCTGTGTTGCAGAACTCCTCTTAACGTGAAAGAATGCTAAAGAAATATGGGACAAATTACGCGCCCGATTTGAACATAGCAGTACTCAGCGTTTGAATACGTTGATTGAAACATTTTTCCGTGTTAAACGTGATGAAACGGAAGATCTTAGTGCACATGTGGCCAAACTGCAAACGTTATTTGTGGACCTGAACGATGAATTAGCAAAACATGAAGAAAATACGCTATCTCAAAGAATTTTAATTGATCGAATTTCGTCTACACTGGGAAAAGACTACAACAATTTTAAGGATCTCTGGGATACGATACCGACAGAAAAGCAAAGCTTTAATTTATTAATTGAAAAACTCTGTACTATTGAACTGCGTGAACAAGACATTAATGGAAGTGCAGATTTCGTCGTTTCTAAAACAAGAAAACGGCAAACAAGTAATCAGCAAGTAAAGATGGCGGAGTCACAATTAAAACAGAAGTTTCCGCGTAAAACATGCAAACAATTAGGTCACTGGGCAATAGAGTGTCCACAGAACATTCGTGACAGCAATAAAAGAAAAGAGAAGAAACGAGGAAGTGAACACGCTGCATTTACTTCATATGCTATGGGTGTGTGTACCAGTAATCACAGTGACCCAAATAAATGGTATTGCTACAGTGGCGCTACAAATCATATCACTCCCAACGAACAGTATTTTGTTTCGTATAGTGAATTTGATGCTCCTCAAGTAATTTCATTGGGAAAACAAGATGTCTAAATGTGTGCATACGGTCAAGGAACAGTTTACATCCAAATTCAAGGAAACAATAAATGCTACAATACTAAAATAAACAATGTTTTGCACGTCCCTGATGCATGTGTTAATCTGTTCTCTGTGAGAGCCATTGCCTGCAGAGGCTACAGTACTGATTTTAGTTATAATAATGTCTGTGTTCGAAAACAAGTCAATGGCAATATTGTTGTGACAGGTTATGCGAAAAATGGACTTTATGTGTTGAACATGCATGTTGTTAGAAATGCAAAAATGAATCATGTGAACTTGATGACTTCATCTGAAACATTGCAAGTATACCATGAAGGGTTTGGTCATCAAAATAAACAACATGTGAAGAATATTTTAAAAGGAGTGAACATTCATGTGGAAGACAGCTGTGCAATTGGAAAGATGCATAGGCTGCCATTCAAAACACGAACATTCCGCTCTACCAGTACTGGTAAATTAATCCACGTGTATGTCAATGGACCAATGAGCACGAAATCTTTTGGAGGTAAGCATTATTATGTATGTTTCAAAGACGATTTCAGTAAATTTCGTCGAATTTTCTTTTTAAGACACAAAAGTGAAGTGTGTACTGTGCTTAAGCAGTTTTTAAATGAAGCACGAACTAATGGACATGTTGTCAAACAATTTAGATGTGATGGTGGCAAGGAATTTAACAATAAGAATGTCAGTGAACTGCTTGCAGACAGGGGAATAGAGCTTCTGATTCCTCCTCCTTACACTCCTGAACAAAATGGTGTGGGTGAATGGGAAAATGAGACCATTGCTGAGGCTGCCCGGTCAATGCTAAATCCGAGTAAATTACCTAAAGGGTTGTGGGCAGAGACATGTAACATAGCAGTCTACCTAATAAATCATACCGGAAAATCTTCAGTTGAAAATAAAACCCCTTATGAACTATGGTTTAATCGACCAGTAGGACGACTTGATCATCTCAGAATTTTTGGCACAGGCTGCTATGTTCACATTAACAAACAATTCCATTCCAAGTTTGATGATAAAGCAGTTTTTGGACGACTTGTTGGATATGTTAATGACAAGGATGGGTTTAGAGTTTGGATTACATCTAAAAGAAAAGTGGTGTTGAGTCACGATGTGAAATTTAAGCCAGTAGTTGTTTGTGGTTTACATAGTGATCATGTTGAATTTGAAGTCCCTCAGGAAGAATTTAATGATCCGAATTCATCTAAAGATGAGCAATGTAAATCTCCTAGTCTGTACACTTCTGGAGGAAGTCAAATTCAAGAAAAATTTGGAACTCTCGATTCTAGAGAAGTCAAAAGTCATGTGAATCTGATGAGAATACAGAGTTGACAGAATTTCTAAAAGCAGAAGCTGCTGAATCTTTTAATGAAGAGAAACAGGAGAATAAAAGACAACAAAGAAAACCAACCTAGATGGAAACTGGTGAATTTTGTATGGCAACAAAAGTTGATGCACTTGAATACAAAGATCCAAACTGTTTTTCAGAAATATTGCAGTCAAACGAGAAGGAAGAATGGATGCAAGCTATCAGTGAAGAACTTCAATCACTAAAGAAAAACAATACCTGAGTGCTGGTTGACCGTCTGAAGAATGCCAAAGTATTGCAAACCGCTGGGTTCTACGGTGAAAGGTCGCAGTCAATGGAGGTACTCGCTTTAAAGCCAGATTGGTTGCAAAAGGATGTATTCAGAAAGCAGGCATTGATTATAACGACGCCTTTAGTCCTGTGCCACGTTATGACACCATATGAACTCTGTTGGCTGTAGCTGCTTCTAAAAAAATGCTGCTAGAACAATTCGATGTAAAGACAGCTTTTTTGAATGGAATACTTGAAGATGAAGTATACAGGGTGTTACAAAAAGGTACGGCCAAACTTTCAGGAAATATTCCTCACACACAAAGAAAGAAAATATGTTATGTGGACATGTGCCCGGAAATGGTTACTTTCCATGTTAGAGCTCATTTTATTACTTCTCTTCAAATCACATTAATCATGGAATGGAAAAACACAGCAACAGAATGTACAAGCGTGACTTCTAACACTTTGTTACAGGAAATGTTCAAAATATCCTCCGTTAGCGAGGATACATGCATCCACCCTCCATTGTATGGAATCACTGATGCGCTGATGCAGCCCTGGAGAATGGCGTATTGTATCACAGCCGTCCACAATACGAGCACGAAGAGTCTCTACATTTGGTACAGGGGTTATGTAGACAAGAGCTTTCAGATGCCCCCATAAATGGAAGTCAAGAGAGCTGAGGTCAGGAGAGCGTGGAGGCCATGGAATTGGTCCGCCTCTACCAATCCATCGGTCACTGAATCTGTTGTTGAGAAGCGTACGAACACTTCGACTGAAATGTGCAGGAACTCCATCGTGCATGAACCACATGTTGTGCCGTACTAGTAAAGGCACATGTTCTACCAGCACTGGTAGAGTATCCCGTATGAAATCATGTAACATGCTCCATTGAGCTTAGGTGGAAGAACATGGGGCCCAATCAAGACATCACCAACAATGCCTGCCCAAACGTTCACAGAAAATCTGTGTTGATGACGTGATTGCACAATTGCGTGCGGATTCTCGTCAGCCCACACATGTTGATTGTGAAAATTTACAATTTGATCACGTTGGAATGAAGCCTCATCCGTAAAGAGAACATTTGCACTGAAATGAGGGTTGACACATTGTTGGATGAACCATTCGCAGAAGTGTACCTGCGGAGGCCAATCAGCTGCTGATAGTGCCTGCACACGTTGTACATGGTACGGAAACAACTGGTTCTCCCGTAGCACTCTCCATACCGTGACGTGGTCAACGTTACCTTGTACAGCAGCAACTTCTCTGACGCTGACATTAGGGTTATCGTCAACTGCACGAAGAATTGCCTCCTCCATTGCAGGTGTCCTCGTCGTTCTAGGTCTTCCCCAGTCGCAAGTCGTAGGCTGGAATGTTCCGTGCTCCCGAAGACGCCGATCAATTGCTTCGAACTTCTTCCTGTCGGGACGCCTTCGTTCTGGAAATCTGTCTCGATACAAACGTACCGCGCCACGGATATTGCCCCGTGCTAATCCATACATCAAATGGGCATCTGCCGACTCCGCATTTGTAAACATTGTACTGACTGCCAAACCACGTTCGTAATGAACACTAACCTGTTGATGCTACGTACTGATGTGCTTGATGCTAGTACTGTAGAGCAATGAGTCGCGTGTCAACACAAGCACTGAAGTCAACATTAGCTTCCTTCAATAGGGCCAACTGTCGGTGAATCGAGGAAGTACAGTACATACTGACGAAACTAAAATGTGCTCTAATATGGAAAATAAGCGTTTCCGGACACATGTCCACATAACATCTTTTCTTTGTTTGTGTGTAAGGAATGTTTCCTGAAAGTTTGGCCGTACCTTTTTGTAACACCCTGTATATGGAACAAACAGATGGTTTCGGAGATGGTACAGGTCGAGTGTGTTTCTTAAATAAGAGTCTTTATGTGTTGAAGCAAGCACCACATTGCTGGAACAAACGTTTTGTTGAGTTCATGAAGAAAGCTGGTTTTTTAAACAGTGATGCAGACCCATGCCTATTTTATCGTAGACAAAATGGAAATAGCCTTTATTTTGGCAATCTACGTTGATGATGGCCTGATTGTCAGCAGTAACAAGAAAGAAATTGCTGTTTTTATGGATGTTTTACAACATGATTTCGAAATAACAACTGGCAGTCTTGACAATTTTCTTGTCATAAAAATAAAGCAATATGAAGATGGAGCAATAATGACAAGTCAAGAGAAATACACCGAAGAATTTCTGCAAAGATTTAGAATGGCAGAATGCAATACAGTCTCAACTCCTATTGGACGTGAGGACAATAATTAACACGAAGAAGTTTCGTCATCTGTATCCTACCATGAAGCAATTGGTTGTCTCATGTACCTTTCAACAGTAACTCGTCCAGACAACACTTTTGTAGTCAATAAAGCTGCTCTAGCTATGGAGAAACCAACCGCTGAAGACTGGAATACAGTAAAGCGCATTTTCCGGTATTTGAAAGGGACCTTAAATTTTGGAATTGTATATAATAAAAAAGAAGAGTTAAAGATTTACGCCAGTGCAGATTTCGCAGGTGATAACCGGACAAGGCGCTCAACAACTGGAATTCTTGCGAAGTAGTCAGGTGGTGCAGTGTCATGAACAAGTCAGTTGCAGAAAGTAGTGGCCACATCCACAACTGAGGTGGAAATAATTGCAGCTAGTGAAGGAGCGAAAGAGTTTGTCTGGTTACATCGTCTGCTATCAGAATTAGCATAAATGTCGGGGCAGCCTCCAGTTCTCTACATTGACAATGCTAGTGCATTGAAGTTGGCAAAAAATCCAGAATATAATCGACGCTCTAAACATATAGAGGTCTGACATTTCTATGTTTGTGAAAGATATCTGAATGGTGAGATTTTCTTGGAACACATTGATGGACACAACCAGTTGGTAGATATTTTGATGAAACCCCTCGAACGAGTTCGATTTAATTTTCTATGTTCAGATATTGGCATGCAAGGGACAAAGCAATAATTTCATGATTTTTTTCTTTTGGAGGAAGTGTTAAAAGAAAAGAAAAAATTTCATTGAGGTCTATGTTTATGTGCTACTCTATGACTCTGCTGTCAATACCTTTATTCTTTGCTTGTGTGTAACTTCTGTGTTTTCTTTTAGTAAATGTGTTTTTTTTCGTATCCAGGGTGTAATTATAAACCTAAAAAAGTTTTCTTGCCTTTAAAATAATATTTTTCATCAGTTATGACCTGCACTGCAGACAGAAACAAGAAGCAAACCTTAAGGAAATCGCAAGCAGGTAAGTTTCATTCAGTGTGTTTCAACTTATTTCTGTATGTGTTAGATTAATTTTAATTCTTTTGTGTTACTGAAAAGACTTTATTATAGCATTTGTTTTATTGAGTGTGGCATAAAATTAGTACTTTAAGCATTCACATGTATGTCAACTATTGGCTCCTTTAATTTAGCATAATGTTAAATATGACAGGGGTGTCAACTATAGGTTTCCTATTACAATTTGAGTTTTAGACTGTATCTGAAAGTAACTTTAATGCCATTCATAATGATATTAGTTTTATTAGGCTATGTCACTTAGAACCCATAATTGACATAGGGTGTCAGCTTTAGGTATTCAAGTGTCGAATTAGGGAGTACTATCTGATAATTTTAAATCGTTTATTTTCTAGTATCATTATTCTAAATAATTGCTATTTTTAACTGTGCTTTCCAGAAACATGGATCCAAAGGAGTATCAACAATACTCACAAGGGTCTTTGATCGAGGCCATTGATGCAGTGAACCATGGTATGAGTTATTCTTCTGCTTCAAAACAACTAGGGATTCCAAGGGTAAATTTGATGGGGAAACATGAGGGGCAGGTCCCATTACAAATGAAAATGGGAGATTCTACAGCATTTTCAGCAGATCAGGGAAATTTGCTTGCTGAATGGGTAATAATGATGGGGAAAAGAGGGTTCCCTGTTTCGAAACAGACATTATTGTATTCTGCCAGAAAGTTGGCTGACGAATTAAAGCTTAAAGTAAAAGAGTCTTTTCGCAGTAAGAAAAGGTAGAATGACTTTATGAAAGGACATTACAATTTAAGCTCAAGAATTTGCCAAAGTTTAACTACAAACCAAAGAAATGTCACTCAAGTTAATATAAAATTTTGTTTCAAGGAGGTTCATAGTTATTTAGAGGCGAGGGGGCTAATTTCAGTGTTTGAGGAACCAAGTAGAATTTTTAATGGTGGCGAAACTTCCTTCTCCCTCAATCCAAAGTGTGGAAGGTTCTTGCTGAACGAGGATCCAAGATAGTGTATTAAGGAGCTAGATATGATGAAAAGGAGAACATGACAACACTCATTATGGGAAATGAAGTTGGGGAACTTGTTCCACCAATGATTGTATTTAGGTAAATAGTTTTACCTGTTTATTAATTTTTGTATCTGTATTCTCTAGCAAGCCTAGTTTACTTTCTGAACATTTTCTTTCAGGTACACCAGAATACCAGCAGCTGTAGCTGTAGCCACAGCAGTACCAAAGGAATGGGCCATTGTGCGTAATGAAAGTGGGTGGATGAACCACGAAAACTTCTATGAGTATATTGCCAACATTTTCTACCGATGGTTGGTAAAGAAAGGATTTCAGTTTCCAATTGTTTTGTTTCTGGATGGTCATACATCACACATGTCAGTCCCCTGAGTCAGTTTTGTGCAGAGAAGGGCATTGAAATAGTGGCCCTATATCCAAATGCAACACACATTTTGCAACCTACAGATGTTAATGTGTTCTGTACTCTAAAAATGTTCTGGAAGCAAAAAAATGCAAGAATGGCACATGGAGCACGGACAATTAAATAAACGAACCTTTGCACACTTGTTCACTTCAGCTCTAGATGGTATAACACACGAGATCCTTCAGAATGGGTTCTGTAAATGTGGATTATTTCCCTGGAATGCAGAAGCTGTTGTAGTTCCGTTATTAGATGTAACTCAGCCACAAGTGGCAACAACAACAACAGCAATCCCACAGTCACAGTTGAAAAAGCACGTAGCTTGGCTCGAATATCAAATTGGACCAGAGAGACTACGAACTTTTGTGGAAAATGAGGGAGACTGGGCAGATTGGGCAGAAGATTTGTCCCTTTACAACCTTTGGAAGAAAGTAGGTCAACAAGCTATACATGATCTGTCTCAGCAAACAACCTCACCAGCACCGTCATCTGCATCACAGAATGCCTTGCTGATCTTGCCTCACGTTTCATCACCAGAACAACCTTCTCAACTTCTAGAATGCGAAATACAACACAGTCAGTGACACTTCTTGAACTTAGCACTCCACAAAAATCCATAATGACAACAAATAAGTCGAAACCATCCAGTAGTGTAGGATTTGTACCATCACCCTTTAAAGAGCTTTGTTTTGGCCTAGTCATACCGCTTCAACTAGAGTAAAAAGAAAGAGAGAGAAAATTCCAGCTGTTGTCACATCTCCTCAAATGATAGATTACTTCCTAAAAAAGGAGGAAATGAAAAACAAACTAGAAATGGAGAAACAAGAAAGGAAGAAGACTAGAGAGGACAAGGAACTTATTCAACAAAAGAAGAGGGAAGAAAGACTAGGCAACAAAGGGAAAAAGAAAGTGGTGGTGTCCGATTCAGATGAGAGTGAAGTTCCTTGAAAATAATGTGAAAGAAGGGGATTTTATGATTGCAAAATTTGTGGGAGGAAAACGAAATACGTCAATCTTCAGTTACCTTCACTTTGTTCAGTAGGTGTCAAATGATCTGATAAAAGTTATAGGACTGAAAAGTATTTATGTAAGTAAGACCGAGTTTTTAGCAAATGAAACTGATATTTCCCCTATCTCACACCATCAAATAGTTGATGTTGTAGAGAAGCCTGAACTGTCAGTGACAGGGGGAAAGGATCAAATATGTTGTCAAAACGTTGCTTAATGTGAAAGAAAAGTAAGCCATACAATGGTTTCTGGCATTCTTTTGTAAACATTAATTTTCAGCAGCAAGCTCCTTTCTGAATTTCCAGTTGCTTTTACTCATCTGTTTAAAGAAAGTCAATTATTTGGCAAGGAATGTTAATTTTTAAGTACTATATTTACAAGCACTTCAGGAGATTTACACCTACTGCAAATGTTTGCAGTTAAATTTAAATAATAAAAAAAAGTTTGGTGTGACTAGCATTGCAGTTTTCTTTCCATCCTTGTCTAACTTTGGCAATATGGAAATTATGTCGACTATAGGTGCCAAAAATGTTAACTTTAGGAGCACTGCCATTTTATGGTGTCTATTTTAGGTGCAATTCAAGGGTTCACATTTCCTTTCTTTTAGAAAGACATAGAATTTCATTTTTACAAGACATGATATTGTAGATGAAAGCTGAGACTCTGAAGTTCCAGAAAATAATTTTAGAACCTATAATTATTTAATAGCATGGCCGTAATATTAAACAGTAGGAAAAAATTTTCTTAAGCTGTCGACTATAGGTACTCTTACCTTAATTCCATCTATTGTGTATATTACAAGGATAAAAATAGCACATTTCACATTTTAATTATTATAAGTTTTTTCCTAATAAAAATGTTATTTTTCTATAATTTAGTTGATTCTGCTATAAAGCTTAGGTCTACTACATGGGTATGTACTGTTGCAAGTTAGAGAAAACAATTAGAGCGATCCTTTATAAAGTTTAGGAAATATTTTTACTGAATTCTGAAAAATACAACTTGTTGGAAATTGCGAATGAAGATAAGAGTCTAATTAAACTGTGCCACAGGACATTCCTGAAGCATAGTCTTCATCCTGCAGCATTTCTTCATCATCAAGCTTCCTCTTGGCATTCCTTTTAGCACTTCTTGCCTTTTTGCTAACTTGAAGAGCGAATCTCTCAACTTCATGCACCTGTTGTCTGTCACATGCAAGCAGTTGATGTTTCATGTTAGAGCCACATTTTATTAGATTAGATTAGATTAGTTTTTCGTTCCATAGATCCATGCTGAGGAGATCCTCGTGGATGTGGAACATGTCAATTTTTTTAAGCTGAAATAACAATACTAATAGTATGAATACATACAATACATCATTAGTTTCTATTAAAAAATTCGTCATTGGAGTAGAAGGAGTTGGCCTCTAGGAAGTCTTTCAGGCTCCTTTTAAGCTGATCTTTATTTGTAACTAAATTTTTTTATGTTTGCTGGGAAATTGTTGAAGATGAGTGTTCCTGAGTAGTGGACCCCTTTTTGAACTAAAGTAAGTGCTTTTAAGTCCTTGTGCAGATCATTTTTGTTCCTGGTATTGTATGTATGAACTGAGCTGTTTGTTGGAAAAAGAGATATATTATTTAGGACAAATTTCATTAAGGAGTAAATATACTGAGAGGCAGTAGTTAGTATACCCAGTTCTTTGAAGAGGTTTCTACAGGACGTCTGTGAATTTACTCCACAAATAATACATATTACACGCTTTTGGACTCCGAAAACTTTTGTTTGACTTGAAGAGTTACCCCAAAATATCACACCATATGACATTATGGAATGAAAGTAGGCAAAGTATGTAAGCTTTTTCATTTTCATGTCGCCTAGGTCAGCTAACACTCGAATTGCAAATACAGATTTGTTAGGACGATTCCTGCAGTACTGTGGTGTGCTCCTCCCATCTGAATTTATTATCAAGTTGTAATCCCAGGAACTTAAGACTGTCAACCTCTTATATCTGCTCTTCCTCATACTTTATGCATATGCTGGATGGAAACCACTTACAGGTTCTGAATTGCGTATAGTGAGTCTTTTCGAAATTTGATGTCAGTGAGTTGGCTTTAAACCATTTATTAATATCCATGAAAATATCATTAGCAGATCTTACTAGAGCGCCTCTCGAGTACTATTTATTGCAATACTTGTGTCATTTGCAAACAAAACGAACTCTGTGTCTGGCAGTGTAACTGATGAGAGGTCATTAATGTACACAAGAAAAAGCAATGTCCCTAAAATGGAACCTTGTGGGACACCACAATGTTATTTCTTCCCATTCTGATGATGACTGATGACTTAATTCACTAGTCCCTTGCACTGACACCCTTTGTTTCCTGTTAGCGAGGTATGACTTGAACCTTTTGCACCACTGTCCGTGACACTATAGAATTCTAATTTATTTAAAAGGATGTTGTGGTTCACAGAACAAATGCATTTGTCAAATCACAGAAAATACATGCTGCTTGCAATGTGTTATTTAATGAATTAAGTACATTTTCACTGTAGGTGTAAATAGCCTTCTCGATATCAGAAACCTTCAAAAACCAAACTGTGTTCTTGATAATATGTTATTCAGATGGTTGGGAAGCTGCCTGTGTATTACTCTTTCTAAAATATTCGAGAATGCTGCCAAAAGTGAAATCAGTCTGTAGTTTGATGGTATCACTTTATCCCCTTTCTTGAAGAGAGGCTTAACATCTCCATATTTTATCCAGTCAGGAAATGTCCCAGTTATAATTGACTAGATAGACAAGTAACTTAGAATTGTACTAAACTCAGAAGAACATGCTTTAATTAACTTTGTTGATATTTCATCGTAACCACTAGAATGCTTTGTTTTTAAAGATTTTATTATGGAAGTAATTTCTTTTGGTGAAGTGAGTGACATATTCATGTACCTGAAGCTATTTGTAAAGGCTAGTTTAAGATATTCAAGGGCATTAATTACTGATCCTGACAATCCAATTCTATCAGTAACGGATATAAAGAACTTGTTAAATAGATTTGACACACTATGCCCATCGGTTACTAATGTGTCATCTACCCTTAATGTTATTTGCTCCTGTTCCATTTTGGTTCTACCAGTCTCCTTTTTCACTATATCCTATATTGTTGTTATTTTGTTCCCTGACATTGCTATCTTCTTCTCGTAGTGCGTTTATTTAGATGTCTGAATTAATTTTTTAAATATTTCACAGTATTTCTTGTATTTAGCTAAACCATCAGCAGTGGAGCTATTCCTGATCGACAGATACATTTTCTTTTTGGTCTTACAGGAAATCTTTATTCCTTGTGTAATCCATGGTTTTGTGATAGACTTCCGCTTAATTTGAGTAACTTTTAGAGGAAAACAGATTTCAAACATGGTACTGCCATTGTTCAAGAATGTGTTATATGTTTCATTCATGTCATGAGCACTATAAACATCTTTCCAGTTCGTATCTTTGAGTAGTTTTCTAAAACACTCAATTTTTGGTTGATTGACTAGTCTCCTGTACTCACATTTAGCAGTCTTGTTAATCTGCTTAGAATTTACATCTAAAGCAAGGAGCTGCATGTCATGATCTGATAGTCCATTTATTACAGGTTTTATGATATGAGTTTGTTCCTTTTTCCTAAATTTCTCAGGACTTCCAGCCTTCCTATCACTCGATGATTGGAAACTATCACTGCATCTAGTACAACTTTTAATATATTTAGTCATAAAAATGGAAATGGAAGAGGATGTAGATGAAGATGAAATGGGAGATATGATACTGCGTGAAGAGTTTGACAGAGCACTGAAAGACCTGAGTCGAAACAAGGCCCCGGGAGTAGACAACATTCCATTAGAACTACTGGTGGCCTTGGGAGAGCCAGTCATGACAAAACTCTACCATCTGGTGAGCAAGACGTATGAGACAGGCGAAATACCCTCAGACTTCAAGAAGAATATAGTAATTCCAATCCCAAAGAAAGCAGGTGTTGACAGATGTGAAAATTACCGAACTATCAGTTTAATAAGTCACAGCTGCAAAATACCAACGCGAATTCTTTTCAGACGAATGGAAAAACTGGTAGAAGCGGACCCCAGGGAAGATCAGTTTGGATTCCGTAGAAATGTTGGAACACGTGAGGCAATACTAACTTTACGACTTATCTTAGAAGAAAGATTAAGAAAAGGCAAACCTACGTTTCTAGCATTTGTAGACCTAGAGAAAGCTTTTGACAATGTTAACTGGAATACTCTCTCTCATATTCTGAAGGTGGCAGGGGTAAAATACAGGGAGCGAAAGGCTATTTACAATTAGTACAGAAACCAGATGGCAGTTATAAGAGTGGAGGAGCATGAAAGAGGAGCAGTGGTTGGGAAGGGAGTGAGACAGGGTTGTAGTCTCTCCCCGATGTTATTCAATCTGTATATTGATTAAGCAGTAAAGGAAACAAAAGAAAAATTCGGAGTAGGTATGAAAATCCATTGAGAAGAAATAAAAACTTTGAGGATCGCTGATGACATTGTAATTCTGTCAGAGACAGCAAAGGACTTGGAAGAGCAGTTGAATGGCATGGATACTGTCTTGAAAGGAGGGTATAAGATGAACACAAAAAAAAACAAAACGAGGATAATGGAATGTAGTCGAATTAAATCGGGTGATGCTGAGGGAGTTAGATTAGGAAATGAGACACTTAAAGTAGTAAAGGAATTTTGCTATTTGGGGAGTAAAATAACTGATGATGGTCGAAGTAGAGAGGATATAAAATGTAGACTGGCAATGGCAAGGAAAGCGTTTCTGAAGAAGAGAAATTTGTTAACATCGAGTATAGGTTTAAGTGTCAGGAAGTCATTTCTGAAAGTATTTGTATGGAGTGTAGCCATGTATGGAAGTGAAACATGGACGATAAATAGCTTGGACAAGAAGAGAATAGAAGCTTTTGAAATGTGGTGATATAGAAGAATGCTGAAGATTAGACGGGTAGATCACATAGCTAATGAGGAAGTATTGAATAGGATTGGGGAGAAGAGAAGTTTGTGGCACAACTTGATTAGAAGAAAGGATCGGTTGGTAGGACTCTAAGCAGAGTCGGAAGAATGTAGGTTGCAGTAGGCACTGGGAGATGAAGGAGCTTGATGAGGATAGAGTAGCATGGAGAGATGCGTCAAACCACTCTCAGGACTGAAGACCACAACAACAACAACAGCATTGCGCAGTTGGACGCGAGCCGCCAGCAGTGGTGGATGTGGGGAGAGAGATGGCGGAATTTTGAGAGTGGACGATCTGGACGTGTGTCCATCAGAAAGAGTAAATTTGTTATATTGGATATCACGGACCGATATATATATTATGACTTTTGAACACTATTAAGGTAAATAAATTGTTTGTTCTCTGTCAAAATCTTTCTTTTGCTAACTATGCCTATCAGTAGTTAGTGCCTCCAGTAGTTTGAATCTTTTATTTAGCTGGCAGTAGTGGCGCTCGCTGTATTGCAGTAGTTCGAAGATTTTTGTGAGGTAAGTGATTTGAGAAAGGTATAGGTTAATGTTAGTCAGGGCCATTCTTTTGTAGGGATTATTGAAAGTCAGATAGCGTTGCGCTAAAAATGTTGTGTGTCAGTTTAGTGTTGACCAGAATAGGTAAAGAGCGAAATGTCTGAGTACGTTCAGTTTTGCTCAGCTGTCTGAAAAGCAAATAATGTAAGAGGGTTATCTGCATAGTAATTCATTAAGTTTTCTAAGGGGACGTTTCAGTAGTAATAATTGTAACACTCTTAAGGGTTCTGATATCCTTGGTGTCCATTTTACAGACTGGAATGCTGAAACTGTGAAACGTGAATTTATGGTGGCGCATTCCTTAAAGAGCTTCCAGCTTTTGTGAAGAAATGGGTGTCAGTGAAGCCAGTGAGCATTCCTACACAAAGAAAAAAATTGCTTTGGGCCCATATGGAAATGAATATCAGAGAATTGGAGAGACAACTTTTCGTAGATGTTCATATATACAGTATAGGGGTAGAGCTCTGATAAAGCTGGTTCACAGTAAGCTCAACAGATGTCAGGAGCACGCATACATGTTACAGTTTCAAACGTGGCAACAGTGTGCGTTAGATTCTCTTCGCCCCATATATACTAGCATCCTCTACTAATTTTAAATGCTCACTAATCCAGTTACCTAACTTCATGGCTGTATGTAAATTATCAAAAAAGACAAAAATGTTTCCCCAGATTTACCCAGAAATGCGGCCACCAAGGTTACAGTACTAGCATTAAGGGTGGGTGGAGACACACGAGAAGATGATCATTCTCTTCTCTCACCCTTTGAATGACTTATTATCTTATGCAAAGCTTTATCAGCTCTGACTTTATGTACCTCATCCAGCAAATGCTGAATTAACCCCATGTTATTACTTTCTCACTGATGGAGATTTTTGCATACTACTACCTGCCATAACCATATAACGAATCCATACAGAAGAGGGAGGAATCACTTTAGGAGATATGTGTTATGTTACAACCAGTGAAGGTGTTCGACCTGATCCAAAATTAATTGAAGGTGTAAAGAATTTTCCTGAACCACAGAATTTGAAAGTACTACAATCATTCTTGGGACTGTCAAATTTCTACAGACGATTCATCACCGGTTATGCGAATATAGCACATCCAATGACACAGCTACTGAAGGTTTGGAGGTTTTTGGTTATAAATTTAAAAGAGTTATCGGCATATGGTGAGATACACGTGGACAATAATACAGTAAACTAATTAAAACATAAAAAGTTTCCTGCCTAAGAGAAATGTGTGGACACAACTAGGAAAACCCTGTTCATACTTCCCAATTTTAAACCAATAAGTTTCTCAACTTACATTAACCTTCCTACTATGGAGTATGACTGTGCTCACAAAGACCACAATTAATTTACACATGTTATACTGGTAATACTTTAACAAAAAACTTTACAGCTATTCACTGCATCACTTATTATTCTATTTTCTTAAGTGTTACTTAAAAAACTTGTGTCCTAAAGCCCTGGCAGCATGAAAAGCAGCCCAGAGCCAAAATCAGGTCACAGCCATGGTCTGCCTGCCAGACAATGCCCCCAAAAGTCAGCAGACGCCATCTGCTTCTCCGTCGGCCTCTATCTGAGTGCCAACAATCTGTGGCGTCAGGAAGCTTGCACAGCGTGACCGAGTGACAAGACAACTGCCAGACCTTGGTAATCAGCCTCCATTCCAGAGGTTTCTAGGCAACACAAACATGGCTCTTCCGCCATTCGTCGACACTTCTTCAATATTTCATCACAATAAATACACTCCTGGAAATGGAAAAAAGAACACATTGACACCGGTGTGTCAGACCCACCATACTTGCTCCGGACACTGCGAGAGGGCTGTACAAGCAATGATCACACGCACGGCACAGCGGACACACCAGGAACCGTGGTGTTGGCCGTCGAATGGCGCTAGCTGCGCAGCATTTGTGCACCGCCGCCGTCAGTGTCAGCCAGTTTGCCGTGGCATACGGAGCTCCATCGCAGTCTTTAACACTGGTAGCATGCCGCGACAGCGTGGTCGTGAACCGTATGTGCAGTTGACGGACTTTGAGTGAGGGCAGATAGTGGGCATGCGGGAGGCCGGGTGGACGTACCGCCGAATTGCTCAACACGTGGGGCGTGAGGTCTCCACAGTACATCGATTTTGTCGCCAGTGGTCGGCAGAAGGTACACGTGCCCGTCGACCTGGGACCGGACCGCAGCGATGCACGGATGTACGCCAAGACCGTAGGATCCTATGCAGTGCCGTAGGGGACCGCACCACCACTTCCCAGCAAATTAGGGACACTGTTGCTCCTGGGGTATCGGCGAGGACCATTCGCGACCGTCTCCATGAAGCTTGGCTATGGTCCCGCACACCGTTAGGCCGTCTTCCGCTCACGCCCCAACATCGTGCAGCCCGCCTCCAGTGGTGTCGCGACAGGCGTGAATGGAGGGACGAATGGAGACGTGTCGTCTTCAGCGATGAGAGTCGCTTCTGCCTTGGTGCCAATGATGGTCGTATGCGTGTTTGGCGCCGTGCAGGTGAGCGCCACAATCAGGACTGCATACGACCGAGGCACACAGGGCCAACACCCGGCATCATGGTGTGGGGAGCGATCTCCTACACTGGCCGTACACCACTGGTGATCGTCGAGGGGACACTGAATAGTGCACGGTACATCCAAACCGTCATCGAACCCATCGTTCTACCATTCCTAGACCGGCAAGGGAACTTGCTGTTCCAACAGGACAATGCACGTCCGCATGTATCCCGTGCCACCCAATGTGCTCTAGAAGGTGTAAGTCAACTACCCTGGCCAGCAAGATCTCTGGATCTGTCCCCCATTGAGCATGTTTGGGACTGGATGAAGCGTCGTCTCACGCGGTCTGCACGTCCAGCACGAACGCTGGTCCAACTGAGGCGCCAGGTGGAAATGGCATGGCAAGCCGTTCCCCCGGACTACATCCAGCATCTCTACGATCGTCTCCATGGGAGAATAGCAGCCTGCATTGCTGCGATAGGTGGATACACACTGTACTAGTGCCGACATTGTGCATGCTCTGTTGCCAGTGTCTATGTGCCTGTGGTTCTGTCAGTGTGATCATGTGATGTATCTGACCCCAGGAATGTGTCAATAAAGTTTCCCCTTTCTGGGACAATGAATTCACGGTGTTCTTATTTCATTTTCCAGGAGTGTATGTAGCATAATCAAATTCCTCATACAGCATCAGCTTATTGATCATAAACATACCTGAACAGCATAATACACATAGTCATCGTAATAACAACATCCTAACACCTCAGCCAAATCTCAAAAACGTCGTAGCTTTCTGGAATAATTTCAAAACGTAAAAAAATTCTCTGCTCATTTCAATAATGTCACCTACTTCAAACGTACTTTAAAAATCATGATCCCATACCGAATACATCATTCAAAGCTCTCATAGTATCACAATGGTTCCAAAAAATATGAACAGTTCACACAGTGCAGACAAAATACAATTACATAAGTGTGAAGTTGACCAACTGTGTAATTACGTAAACATGTGTCACTGACGTAGTAAAAAGAATGTTTGTTTCTCTGTCAAAAAATCAGATAGCTGTGTAATTCTGTGTTAGAGAAATATGGTACCGCTGTGTAAAATTGTATAAGCAAATACCACATTAGCTAAGGCTCCTTGTGCTTGCCAAACACATGGTACACAAAGTAAGCATGTACCCCCCTGAGGATTAATGTATTTATACCCTCAGGTGTTACAGATCACAGCAATGGAATGAAATGTATCACGGAAAACTTTCTTTGTAATTCAAAAATCTTTAAAGATAAATGTTTTAAGTACAAAATTAATCACTCAAATACGTGTATTGCTGCGCAAAATTGTGCGTCTTGTTGTAACATAATCTCTGTCATTACTTAAGGGTAAAAAATGTGCCAAGTGTCGTAATTATCGTCGTCCGTAAGCAAAGTTCTATGGAAGTCAATGTACTTACCTCGTAATGCTATGCGTATAGATATCGTAGTTATTACGAACAATTCCGTGATCAAGAAAGCACTACACTGTAACGTATTGTTGTGCTAAAGAAAAGGCTGTCTCATTGTGGCTATACCACAAAAGTTACTACTAAAACATGTTTTACTTTCCAGAAGAATTCAGAAAAACTGTGCAGATATAAAGTAGATACAGCACAAAAGCAACAATCTAAATTGTGTCAGACATTAGTAGCGTCGTGATATAGTCGTGTAGCTGTCGAAGAAACCAAACACTAAGTCATATTTAATCTCACAGAAAGTATTTCAAATAAAGAATGTCTTTTCAAGTAAACCAAAATGTTGCATTAAAATCTCATTAGCAGTATATGTTCTAAGTATGTAAGCCTTATAGTCGTTACGTAATCGTGCAGCTAACAAGCAAGAATGTACACACACAATAACACTGTGTCGTCTGTTCACTACAACAATGCATTCGTAATTTCTGTTTAAATAAGTTCTCTTGGCTCTTGACTGGATATTTAACTTCAAACATTGTTGCATGTTAACAGTTTCTAAGTCTGACAAAGCATACTAGTAATGTAAAGTGAAAAATTTTATAGCAAAGTCTAAGTTAAAAAGCAGATTACCTCCCAATAAACAGTCTTACATGTGAAATGTGGTGCAATCTTTTGCCCTTTCTAGTACACAGAGTTTCAGCTTGAAAGCAATTATCATGTTGTATATGTTGGTAAGGAAAGCTAAAATTTTTCTCAAGGTTAGCGTCTCTGTTATTTTTCTCTGACCCAGCCGGCGCACGTGGCTGCCTGCGGTGCGAGTCATTGTCTGTCTCTTTGTTGGTGCGCGTCGTTATTGGGATTAGGAGACCTAACTTCCAAAAATTTACCTTGTCGAGAGGGCCCTGCCCTGTTTGAATCGCGCCAGTTCTGATGAAATTCAGGTCTGTCGTTCTGTCGGTAGTTTACATTGTTGGTCATGTGGTGGAGAATTTCTCCCGGAATCGTAACTGGATCATTGCATCTGAAGTTATTCTGTCTCCCTTGATAACAATAGTTCTGGTTGCCATATTGTCTGTTTCTATGATTGTCTCTGTCATATTCATTAATATGGAAATGCGATCTTTCTCTGTAATTATTTTTACTCTGCCAATGGTTGTCATACGTATGGTGTCTGTTTTGGTCACGATTTGCATTGTAAGAATAGCCTTGTCGTGTCCAGTTATTGTTTCTGTCGTCACGGAATTGTGACAGACGTGACCTGTAATGATTGTTTTCCTGTTTTCGCATCCCGCGACTGTCTGTGTCAATTTCTAATTCTTGTAAGAGTCCCTGAAAAGCTTCAATGTCGTATTTGCAACGTCCTGTCAAAATAATATGTCGTAAATGTTCAGGCAATTTGATTAAGCAAATATGGGTGAGTTCTGAGGGGCTGTATGGGTTTGAAAGATATTGATTCTTATGTAACATATCTTCAAAATATTTGACATGACTTGAAAATTCAGATTGTTCGAAATGTTTCATCGTTATGATGCTATGTTTTACTAGGTCATGTGTAGCCTGAGACCAATATGCTGAGAGGAAGGCATAATAAAATTCTCCTTCACTGTGACAATCGTGAATGACCGATCGCATTCTTACAGCTGGTTCATTCTCTAAGTAGCCACACATAAATTCTAATCTGTGCTCTAATGACCAGTTGGGAAGAAAACAATGAGACAATTGATGAAGCCACGCTTGTGGATGAATGTCGTTGCCGGAATTCTTAAATGTTTTGAATTTACGTGTAGTAATGAACAGCTTATAGTCAAAATAATCATGTCGGCGAGTCGCATATCGGTCATTGTTACTTCGTTTCGGCGGTTCCATCTCTAAATTCAGTGCGCCTTGCCAATTTCTTTCATAATTTCCGAAGTGCCCTGTGTTATTATTTTGTGGCTGTTCCGTATTTCTATGTCCCTCTTCCCGTATTGGAGCGCGAGTGTCTTCTGAAATATGTAATTCTTGTGTTATCTGTGCCAACTGATCTTGTACTTCCCGGATTTCTCTTTGGTCTTGTGTATTAATTTGATTCTGATTTTGTTTGAATTTCCTAATTTGTTCGTACTCTTCTGTATCATTAAAGACTACCAGTCTTGTGTCATTCAGATAAACATCTACCTTCGTAGATAAATTATTTAGCTGATCCGCAAGTTCGACTACTTTCTCTGATAATGATTTAATTTCCTCCGTGTGTCTTTCTGAACCAATTTTCAGAGTTTCTACTGTGTCTTTAAGTTTTCCTGAGGTTTTGCAAGTAGTGTAACCGAATCGGTAGATGCAACTGAGTCAATTTTAGCCGGCAAGGTCTCGTGATTTTTATGAACAACAGTTTGCAGTTCTTTTGTGGCTGCTTCGTGATTCTGTAATGCATTTTCAAGCCACGAAAAAATAGGTTGAAAATGCTTACAAATTTGTGTTTTTACGTCATTACAGACTTTTTGACATTTCGATTCCATGTTATGTAACTCAGTAGTTAAATCTTCAAGTGTTTGTTCAAGCATGGTGTCTAACCTTTGACGATTTTGTTCCATTGTGTTTAACTTTTGAAGATTTTGTTCCATTGTGTCTAACTTTTGAAGAATTTGTTTCATTGTGTCTAACTGTAGCTGTGTTTGTCTTTGATTTTGTTTCATTTGTTGCATTAATTGCAATAATAATGTATTTGTGTCTGGAATCTGTTCCTCTACGCTTTTCCACAGTGCATTTGCACCGCCAACATTCACATTTTTACAAGCAGAAAACGTCTCTTGACTTATTTAAGAACACGATGAGGACCCAAAACCTGAATCTACAGTATTTGCGAGATTGTGTCCTGTCATTTCGGATTCCTGAGGCGAGCTATTGCCGACCGATCGATCGATAATGCTTCCCTGTTCACTAATTGTTTCACTGTCTACGCCATTATTTGCCGCCCGCTCCATTTCCCTATGCACAGTTACCAAATTACTACTTTGAATGTCTGTTAATTCATTACACAGTGGTGTTGCTAAGCTACGCTCGTCGTCAGTATTATTTCTCAGATTACTTTGGAGCCTAGTGTTACTTTTTTCACACGCATTATTGTCACAATATTTCACACGATAACACAGACAAGCACAATTTGAACAGCAAAATAAGAAAACACATTAACATAGCACTGAAAATAATATCTAGTTAACTGCAAGCACAGCTGCGAAATACTTGGTGCAAATCTACATGCATACCCCAACTGTTTTACTGTACAACAATGAAAGACTGCAACTACAAATGAAATTCTCTCTATAATTACGCGCTAGCAATAAACAATAGCTACACTAATTACAGAAACTACAAGAAAAAAAAAATCAGAAGATTCCAGTGAGGTATCCTCGGCTAAGGGTCCACATGTAAAACGTCCCCCTAGAAAAACTATAAATAACTGTGCTGGTAAACCCCTTACGTTATTTGATTTTCAAACAGCTAAGCAAAACTGAACGTACTCAGACATTTCGCTCTTTACCTATTCTGGTCAACACTAAACTGACACACAATATTTTTAGCGCAACGCAATCTGACTTTCAATAGTCCCTACAAAAGAATGGCCCTGACTAACATTAACCTATACCTTTCACAAATCACTTACCTCACAAAAATCTTCGAACTACTGCAATACAGCGTGCGCCACTACTGCCAGCTAAATAAAAGATTCAAACTACTGAAGGCACTAACTACTGATAGGGATAGTTAGCAAAAGAAAGATTTTGACAGAGAACAAACAATGTATTTACCTTAATAGTGTTCAACAAAAGTCATAATATATATATCAGTCCGTGATATCCAATATTACAAATTTACTCTTTCTGATGGACACACGTCCAGATTGTCCGCTCTCAAAATTCCGCCATCTCTCTCCCCACATCCACCACTGCTGGCGGCTCACCTCCAACTGCGCAATGCTATGCGCTGTTAACAGCCAACTGCCCAACATTACAAAGGCGAATATTACTCCAACAATGCAAACCAACCACAGCCTTCTCACAGCACAGTCAGTGATTTTCATACAGAGCGCTACGTGGCGTTACCAATATAAAAACCTAAACAGCCTACTTACACAACCAAACCAAAAGTTTATGTAAGTCATAACATTGTACATTTCAGGAATATTACAATGATGTTTTCAGCAGGCTGCCACGAAATGTTATTTAAAGTAACACTTTTTCATTGCAGTAATGGGAAGCGACCATTTACTTCAAGTTGCTTTGACAGAAACCACAATTTGTTATTTCACCGCATTTTATAGATACCTTGTGAAATCTAGAGCCCAAATATGCAGGTGGAAGGCATATGTCAACCTTGAAACACAGAGACTTAACAAAACTACTATATCTGAACCCTAAGCCAGAGAATGTGCATAATGAAAATGATAATAATGAAGACCATGACTCTCTCACTCTCTCTCTCTCTCTCTCTCTCTCTCTCTCTCTCTCTCTCACTCTCTCTCTCTCTCTCTCTCTCTCTCTCTCTCTCTCTCTCTCTCTCTCTCTCTCTGTGTGTGTGTGTGTGTGTGTGTGTGTGTGTGTGTGTGTGTGTGTGTGTGTGTGTGTGTGTGTGTGTGTGTGTGTGAAATTCTCCCTAGCATAGGCATAAAAGTCTATCGACATCACACAAAGGATCTGGATGTGACATCACTCCATCTTGGTTTTGCTGCTGAATCAAATGAACTGTCATTAGGAACACCTGTATGTAGTCTCACAGTCGACTCACAGGAATACAATACCAAAAGGTACAGGAAGGCTGCTCTGGATGAACACAGGAGTTCATCCACCAATTAATACTGTGTGTGTAGAATAACCCTTGCCAGAGAATGAACTAGATCAGACAATTTCTGACAAGACTAAGTTCGTCTTTTGTGCAATAAAATTGACGGAAGCTTTCAAGTGCTTGTCAGTGTAAATAATTTTGTTTTGCATGAGTTCCAGCTATCAAGACGTGCACTGATATCTAAGTGCCAGATGAAGATGAGTTGCACACGGATTTCAATGTAGACTATTTAGCTACAAATATTATAAAAATTACTGTGCTACATTAAGAAAGGTTATTAAACAGTCCAGAAGCATGTGCATCATGTCTGAGATTAATACCTCTGGTAACAAAATCAAAACAATTTGGAATATTATTACAAGGGAGACAGGGCAACCAAGAGTACAGGATGATGGCATCACCATCAAAGCGAATGGAAACTTGATAAACAACAAGCCAGAAGTCGAAGACATTTTGAATAATCATTTTTTGAATGTTGAAGAGAAAATAGGATCTAAATGTTCGTTAGAAGAAGCAAGGCAGTTAATGGAAGAGGCGTTACCCACACCATTTAATACAACTGAAATTCCACCCACCTCTCCTTCTGAAATTAGGAAGGTAATAAACTCTCTCAAGAATAAAAGCTCACATGGAATTGATGGCATTTCCAGCAGGATAATAAAAGCTTGTTCCAAAGAAATAAGTGGGATTCTTAGCGACATATGTAATAGCTCTCTGAAGCAGGGTATTTTCCCAGATAGACTGAAGTGTGCCATTGTTAAACCACTGCATAAAAAGAGAATACGTCTGATGTCAACAACTACTGCCCAATCTCTCTTCTGACTGCCTTATCCAAAATTCTTGAAAAAGTAATGTATTCTAGAGTAGCTTCACACCTTTGTAATAATAAAGTTTTAACAAAATATCAGTTTGGTTTCCAGAAAGGTCTTTCAACGGAAAATGCTGTATATACTTTCACTAACGAAATATTAAATGCTCTGAGTAACCGAAAGTCACCCGTTGGGATTTTTTGTGATCTATCAAAGGCTTTTGGATGTGTAAATCATGGAATACTTCTAGAGAAGCTCAAGTACTGTGGTATGAATGGGACAGTGCTCAAATGGTTTAAATCATACCTAACTGGAAGTGTGCAGAAAGTTGAAATAAACAGTTCACATAATATGCATTAAACTGGTGATTTCTCAAAGTGGGAAACAATCAAGAATGGGGTGCCGCAAGGTTTGGTCTTGGGTCCTCTGCTGTTCTTAATATACACTTCTGGAAATGGAAAAAAGAACACATTGACACCGGTGTGTCAGACCCACCATACTTGCTCCGGACACTGTGAGAGGGCTGTACAAACAATGATCACACGCACGGCACAGTAGACACACCAGGAACCGTGGTGTTGGCCGTCGAATGGCGCTAGCTGCGCAGCATTTGTGCACCGCCGCCGTCAGTGTCAGCCAGTTTGCCGTGGCATACGGAGCTCCATCGCAGTCTTTAACACTGGTAGCATGCCGCGACAGCGTGGACGTGAACCGTATGTGCAGTTGACGGACTTTGAGTGAGGGCGTATAGTGGGCATGCGGGAGGCCGGGTGGACGTACCGCCAAATTGCTCAACACGTGGGGCGTGAGGTCTCCACAGTACATCGATGTTGTCGCCAGTGGTCGGCGGAAGGTGCACGTGCCCGTCGACCTGGGACCGGACCGCAGCGACGCACAGATGCATGCCAAGACCATAGGATCCTACGCAGTGCCGTAGGGGACCGCACCACCACTTCCCAGCAAATTAGGGACACTGTTGCTCCTGGGGTATCGGCGAGGACCATTCGCAACCGTCTCCATGAAGCTGGGCTACGGTCCCGCACACCGTTAGGCCGTCTTCCGCTCACGCCCCAACATCGTGCAGCCCGTTTCCAGTGGTGTCGCGACAGGCGTGAATGGAGGGACGAATGGAGACGTGTCGTCTTCAGCGATGAGAGTCGCTTCTGCCTTGGTGCCAATGATGGTCGTATGCGTGTTTGGCGCTGTGCAGGTGAGCGCCACAATCAGGACTGCATACGACCGAGGCACACAGGGCCAACACCCGGCATCATGGTGTGGGGAGCGATCTCCTACACTGGCCGTACACCACTGGTGATCGTCGAGGAGACACTGAATAGTGCACGGTACATCCAAACCGTCATCGAACCCATCGTTCTACCATTCCTAGACCGGCAAGGGAACTTGCTGTTCCAACAGGACAATGCACGTCCGCATGTATCCCGTGCCACCCAACGTGCTCTAGAAGGTGTAAGTCAACTACCCTGGCCAGCAAGATCTCCGGATCTGTCCCCCATTGAGCATGTTTGGGACTGGATGAAGCGTCGTCTCACGCGGTCTGCATGTCCAGCACGAACGCTGGTCCAACTGAGGCGCCAGGTGGAAATGGCATGGCAAGCCGTTCCACAGGACTACATCCAGCATCTCTACGATCGTCTCCATGGGAGAATAGCAGCCTGCATTGCTGCGAAAGGTGGATATACACTGTACTAGTCCCGACATTGTGCATGCTCTGTTGCCTGTGTCTAGGTGCCTGTGGTTCTGTCAGTGTGATCATGTGATGTATCTGACCCCAGGAATGTGTCAATAAAGTTTCCCCTTGCTGGGACAATGAATTCACGGTGTTCTTATTTCAATTTCCAGGAGTGTATATTAATGACTTGCCATTCTATATTCACAAAGATGCAAGGCTGGTACTTTTTGCCGAAGATACAGGTATAGCTATCACACCCAACAGACAAGAATTAACTAGTGAAATTGTAAACGATGTTTTCCAGAAAATCATTAAGTGGTTCTCTGTAAATGGGCTCTCATTAAATTTTGACAAAACAAAGTATATACGGTTCCACACAATAAATGGAATGAAACCATTAATAAATATAGACTTCGATCAGAAATCGGTAGCTAAGGTAGAATATTCAAAATTTCTAGGTGTATGCATTGATAAGAGGATGAACTGGGGATCTGCTGAAACGTTTGAGTTCAGCTACTTACGCTATTAGGGTCATTGCAAATTTTGGAGATATACATCTGAGTAATTTAGCTTACCACACCTATTTTCATTCTGTGCTTTCGTATGGCATCATATTCAGGGGGAACTCATCATTGAGTGAAACAGTATTCATTGCACAAAAGCGTGTATTCAGAATAATTGCTGGAGCTCATCCAAGATCATCCTGCAGACACTTATTTCAAGAGCTAGAGATCTTCACTGTAGCCTGACAATATATATTATATATATTATATATATATATATATATATATATATATATATATATTCATTTATGAAATTTGTTATTAACAATCCAAACGAATTCAAAAGTATTAGCTGTGTACATGGCTACAATACTAGAAGAAAGAATGATCTTCACTACTCAAGGTTAAATCTAACTTTGGCTCAGAAAGGGGTAAATTATGCTGACAGAAAAGTCTTTGGTCACTTACCTAATAGCATCAAAAGTCTGACAGATAGCCATATAGCATTTAAAAGGAAATTAAAAGAATTTCTTAATGGCAACTCCTTCTACTCATTTGATGAATTTTTGGATATAGTAAGTGGGTAATTTCCCCAACACCCACAAAAAAATTGAGTGTCATGTAATATCTTGTATAGACACCTTTTATTAACCTGACATGTTCCACATCATTATGAAGTGTCGTATTCATGATATATGGAACTAGTACTAATCTAACCTAATCTAAAAAAACAGGCAACACAGTCAGCATGCAGAGTTCAAGAAAGATTTAACGATTGGTTGGTGACTGGTCCCAACCACACAACTCACTGATGCACCACTCACAAACTAATTCTAATCAGAGTTATAAAAGTTACCCAAGATGGATACATCATTCCAAATGCCAGGATCTACATCTACATCTACGTCCATACTCCGCAAGCCACCTGACGGTGTGTGGCGGAGGGTACCTTCAGTACCTCTATCGGTTCTCCCTTCTATTCCAGTCTCGTATTGTTCGTGGAAAGAAGGACTGTCGGTATGCCTCTGTGTGGGCTCTAATCTCTCTGGTTTTATCCTCATGGTCTCTTCGCGAGACATACGTAGGAGGGAGCAATATACTGCTTGACTCTTCGGTGAAGGTATGTTCTCGAAACTTCAATAAAAGCCCGTACCGAGCTACTGAGCGTCTCTCCTGCAGAGTCTTCCACTGGAGTTTATCTATCATCTCCGTAACGCTTTCGCGATTACTAAATGATCCTGTAACGAAGCGTGCTGCTCTCCGTTGGATCTTCTCTATCTCTTCTATCAACCCTATCTGGTACGGATCCCACACTGCTGAGCAGTATTCAAGCAGTGGGCGAACAAGCGTACTGTAACCTACTTCCTTTGTTTTCGGATTGCATTTCCTTAGGATTCTTCCAATGAATCTCAGTCTGGCATCTGCTTTACCGACGATCAACATTATATGATCATTCCATTTTAAATCACTCCTAATGCGTACTCCCAGATAATTTATGGTATTAACTGCTTCCAGTTGCTGACCTGCTATTTTGTAGCTAAATGATAAAGGATCTATCTTTCTGTATATTCGAAGCACATTACACTTGTCTACATTGAGATTCAATTGCCATTCCCTGCACCATGCGTCAATTCGCTGCAGATCCTCCTGCATTTCAATACAATTTTCCATTGTTACAACCTCTCGGTACACCACAGCATCATCTGCAAAAAGCCTCAGTGAACTTCCGATGTCATCCACCAGGTCATTTATGTATATTGTGAATAGCAACGGTCCTATGACACTCCCCTGCGGCACACCTGAAATCACTCTTACTTCGGAAGACTTCTCTCCATTGAGAATAACATGCTGCGTTCTGTTATCTAGGAACTCCTCAATCCAATCACACAATTGGTCTGATAGTCCATATGCTCTTACTTTGTTCATTAAACGACTGTGAGGAACTGTATCGAACGCCTTGCGGAAGTCAAGAAACACGGCATCTACCTGTGAACCCGTGTCTATGGCCCTCTGAGTCTCGTGGACGAATAGCGCGAGCTGGGTTTCACATGACCGTCTTTTTCGAAACCCATGCTGATTCCTACAGAGTAGATTTCTAGTCTCCAGAAAAGTCATTATACTCGAACACAATACGTGTTCCAAAATTCTGCAACTGATCGACGTTAGAGATATAGGTCTATAGTTCTGCACATCTGTTCGGCGTCCCTTCTTGAAAACGGGGATGACCTGTGCCCTTTTCCAATCCTTTGGAACGCAACGCTCTTCTAGAGACCGACGGTACACCGCTGCAAGAAGGGGGGCAAGTTCCTTCGCGTACTCTGTGTAAAATTGAACTGGTATCCCATCAGGTCCAGAGGCCTTTCCTCTTTTGAGCGATTTTAATTGTTTCTCTATCCCTCTGTCGTCTATTTCGATATCTACCATTTTGTCATCTGTGCGACAATCTAGAGAAGGAACTACAGTGCAATCTTCCTCTGTGAAACAACTTTGGAAAAAGACATTTAGTATTTCGGCCTTTAGTCTGTCATCCTCTGTTTCAGTACCATTTTGGTCACAGAGTGTCTGGACATTTTGTTTTGATCCACCTACCGCTTTGACATAAGACCAAAATTTCTTAGGATTTTCTGCCAAGTCAGTACATAGAACTTTACTTTCGAATTCATTGAACGCCTCTCGCATAGCCCTCCTCACACTACATTTCGCTTCACACAAATGCCTGCACGGAATTACTATGTGTTAACTATAATTAATCATTTATTACTTAGCCATGATCACCACACCAAATTACTGGCGGAAACAGTGACACAGGCTATGGTTAACCAATAGTTGTTAAAATTCAGAATACCAGAGAGTGTCATAACAGATGATGGCACTAGCTTCACAACTGCACTATTGAAGCAATTTTGCTGACTGGTGCAATACGAGCTACGAATTACTGCACTATATCTGCAAACAAATAGCAAAACTGAAAGAGTCAACAGGACTCTGTGAGACGTGATTTTACTATTGTTTACACCTTAATAGAAAATCAAAGCTATAGTTAGAAACAGTGCACTATTTAATGGAAACACATTTTTCATAAACTTTCATAAAAAAATAAGACAAAGTAAATCAATGTCTGTATTACAGAAGAATAGTTAGTCTGTTCAGTAATACTATAAATTATATGTGAACTACTCTTTTATATTGTTAGCATAAGCAATACAAAAATGTAACTGCAGTATAACAACATACATTATGGATACCGGGTACTTATAAATGGTGGAAAAATCAAACATTTTTATGACTTTATCAAATTCTATAGTCTTTCCTGATTAAATTGATATACACACTATAAAATGACCTACATATACCAAATTTTAAAGTTGCAGCCACATATGCCACCATGCCCCCTTTGTTTCTGTTACAGAAACCAGTATTATTTTGAAAAGAACTGTGAACTTTCTGTTTCTACCGATTATACATATGATACATAGTATATGTTGCTAACAGTGCAGGTTTCTAGTGTCTGTAAATGATTACCTTTGCTAGAATATACTTTTGTTTCGGTGAAACAGTTTGTGCACGTGTTACTGAATGTTTGTTGCCCAAGTGGTACATATATTTGTGTAAGTACATATCCTTTAGTGTGCAATAAGCACGAACTATCCCATGCATCAAGAAATTCAAGAAAAGAAAATCCCGTGATAACGAGTTCACAAATAAAGCAAGCCAAACTGTTGAAAGTAACCTACGTATCAATTCTTCAGGGAAGAAACTCCCACATGTCATGCCTCTAGGTGACTCAAATTTTTGTGTTAACAATGATGCTGTTTGTAGTGGATTTGTTATTGATGTGGGCATCTATCTTCTTTGATAAATGGAGTGGCTAATCAAAAACAATGTCTGGAAATAACTGAACAACAAAGTAGCAGGACCGGTTTAGCGTCAAATTTATTTATTCTATGTAGATCCTCCAATGAATATACCTCGAAAATTACTTCGAACATTGTGCATAATTCGAATGATGTGAATGTGAAGAAAGTGTATGCATTGTGTGCAATAGGAAAAGGAAGAAAGGTTGCTCAAAGGTTTTGTGGTTTGATGGACCGTCCTCCTCCTCCGAGTAGGCTCAGCAAGTACATAAAAAAACTTTTAGGTGCCTTGACAGTTGTGTGTAAAGCATCTATGAAACATGCAGTAGAAGGATCTGTAAATATTAGTGAAACCAGGGATATTGCTGTTGCACTTGATGGGACATGGGAATGTCGAGGACATCGTTCCTTGAATGGTGTTGTAAGTGCTACTTCACTGGAGAATGGAAAAGTTCTTGATGTTGAGTGCTTATCTAAGTACTGCCACACCTGCCACGGTAACACTGAAGGACATAATTAACATCAGTCTTCTAAGAATTATGATGGTTACAGTGGAGGTATGAAGTGTGATGGAGCTCTAAAAATATTTCAGAGTTCGGTGCCCGTTCATAATGTTAGATATAATAAATACCTTGGCGATGGGGACTCTAAAGCTTTCAACAAAATAATGAGTTCAATGTTTATGGTGATACATTGGTAACAAAACATGTGCAAAAGACAATGGGTGCCAGTTTGAGAAAGATACGAAGAGAAATAAAAGGAGTGTTGCTATTTGATGGAAATCTCTGTGTGGCCGATGTAGATTGACAGAAACTGCAATAGACCCCCTTCAGAGTTATTATGGACTGACAATTAGATGAACTGCACCTCTGAATGATGTTACAGCAATGAGAAAAGCTGTCTGGGCCACCTACTTTCATAAGTTGTCCACAGATTACCATTCAATTCACAGACTTTGCCCTAAAGGAGCAGATTCGTGGTATGGTTACCAAAAAGCAAAATAAAGAGATCAAATATACCATCATGAGCATTCTCTTCCTGAGCCTATTATTAATGAAACAAAACCAGATTATAGAGACCTGAGTGACCCTGTTTTGCTTAGTAAATGTCTTCATGGGGGCACTCAGAATACAAATGAAAGTTTCAACAATTGTATATGGGAACGATTATGCAAGAATATTTTTGTATGACTAAATATATTAAAAGTTGTTGTACTAGATGCAGTGAAAGGTTTCAATTTTCGAGTGACAGGAGAGCTGGAAGTCCTGAGAAATTTAGGAAAAAGGAATAAAATCATATCATAAAACCTGTAATAAATGGACTATCAGATCATGACATGCAGCTCATTGCTTTGGATGTAAATTCAAAGCAGATTATCAAGACTGCTAAATGTGAGTACAGGAGACTAGTCAATCAACCAAAAATTGAGTGTTTTAGAAAACTACTCAAAGATACGAACTGGAAAGATGTTTATAGTGCTCATGACATGAATGAAACAAAAAACACATTCTTGAACAATGGCAGTACCATGTTTGAAAACTGTTTTCCTCTAAAAGTTACTCCAATTAAGCGGAAGTCTATCACAAAACCATGGATTACACAAGGAATAAAGATTTCCTGTAAGACCAAAAAGAAAATGTATCTGTCGATCAGGAATAGCTCCACTGCTGATGGTTTAGCTAAATACAAGAAATACTGTGAAATATTTAAAAAATTAATTCAGACATCTAAATAAACGCACTACGAGAAGAAGATAGCAATGTCAGGGAACAAAATAACAACAATATGGGATATAGTGAAAAAGGAGACTGGTAGAACCAAAATGGAACAGGAGCAAATAACATTAAGGGTAGATGACACATTAGTAACCGATGGGCATAGTGTGTCAAATCTATTTAACAAGTTCTTTATATCCGTTACTGATAGAATTGGATTGTCAGGATCAGTAATTAATGCCCTTGAATATCTTAAACTAGCCTTTACAAATAGCTTCAGGTACATGAATATGTCACTCACTTCACCAAAAGAAATTACTTCCATAATAAAATCTTTAAAAACAAAGCATTCTAGTGGTTACGATGAAATATCAACAAAGTTAATTAAAGCATGTTCTTCTGAGTTTAGTACAATTCTAAGTTACTTGTCTATCTAGTCAATTATAACTGGGACATTTCCTGACTGGATAAAATATGGAGATGTTAAGCCTCTCTTCAAGAAAGGGGATAAAGTGATACCATCAAACTACAGACCGATTTCACTTTTGGCAGCATTCTCGAATATTTTAGAAAGAGTAATACACAGGCAGCTTCCCAACCATCTGAATAACATATTATCAAGAACACAGTTTGGTTTTTGAAGGTTTCTGATATCGAGAAGGCTATTTACACCTACAGTGAAAATGTACTTAATTCATTAAATAACACATTGCAAGCAGCATGTATTTTCTGTGATTTGACAAATGCATTTGTTCTGTGAACCACAACATCCTTTTAAATAAATTAGAATTCTATAGTGTCACGGACAGTGGTGCAAAAGGTTCAAGTCATACCTCGCTAACAGGAAACAAAGGGTGTCAGTGCAAGGGACTAGTGAATTAAGTCATCAGTCATCATCAGAATGGGAAGAAATAACATTGTGGTGTCCCACAAGGTTCCATTTTAGGGACATTGCTTTTTCTTGTGTACATTAATGACCTCTCATCAGTTACACTGCCAGACACAGAGTTCGTTTTGTTTGCAAATGACACAAGTATTGCAATAAATAGTACTCGAGAGGCGCTCTAGTAAGATCTGCTAATGATATTTTCATGGATATTAATAAATGGTTTAAAGCCAACTCACTGACATCAAATTTCGAAAAGACTCACTATACGCAATTCAGAACCTGTAAGTGGTTTCCATCCAGCATATGCATAAAGTATGAGGAAGAGCAGATATAAGAGGTTGACAGTCTTAAGTTCCTGGGATTACAACTTGATAATAAATTCAGATGGGAGGAGCACACCACAGTACTGCAGGAATCGTCCTAACAAATCTGTATTTGCAATTCGAGTGTTAGCTGACCTAGGCGACATGAAAATGAAAAAGCTTACATACTTTGCCTACTTTCATTCCATAATGTCATATGGTGTGATATTTTGGGGTAACTCTTCAAGTCAAACAAAAGTTTTCGGAGTCCAAAAGCGTGTAATATGTATTATTTGTGGAGTAAATTCACAGACGTCCTGTAGAAACCTCTTCAAAGAACTGGGTATACTAACTACTGCCTCTCAGTATATTTACTCCTTAATGAAATTTGTCCTAAATAATATATCTCTTTTTCCAACAAACAGCTCAGTTCATACATACAATACCAGGAACAAAAATGATCTGCACAAGGACTTAAAAGCACTTACTTTAGTTCAAAAAGGGGTCCACTACTCAGGAACACTCATCTTCAACAATTTCCCAGCAAACATAAAAAAATTTAGTTACAAATAAAGATCAGCTTAAAAGGAGCCTGAAAGACTTCCTAGAGGCCAACTCCTTCTACTCCAATGACGAATTTTTTAATAGAAACTAATGATGTATTGTATGTATTCATACTATTAGTATTGTTATTTCAGCTTAAAAAAATTGACATGTTCCACATCCACGAGGATCTCCTCAGCATGGATCTATGGAACGAAAAACTAATCTAATCTAATCTAATAAAATGTGGCTCTAACATGAAACATCAACTGCTTGCATGTGACAGACAACAGGTGCATGAAGTTGAGAGATTCGCTCTTCAAGTTAGCAAAAAGGCAAGAAGTGCTAAAAGGAATGCCAAGAGGAAGCTTGATGATGAAGAAATGCTGCAGGATGAAGACTATGCTTCAGGAATGTCCTGTGGCACAGTTTAATTAGACTCTTATCTTCATTCGCAATTTCCAACAAGTTGTATTTTTCAGAATTCAGTAAAAATATTTCCTAAACTTTATAAAGGATCGCTCTAATTGTTTTCTCTAACTTGCAACAGTACATACCCATGTAGTAGACCTAAGCTTTATAGCAGAATCAACTAAATTATAGAAAAATAACATTTTTATTAGGAAAAAACTTATAATAATTAAAATGTGAAATGTGCTATTTTTATCCTTATAATATACACAATAGATGGAATTAAGGTAAGAGTACCTATAGTCGACAGCTTAAGAAAATTTTTTCCTACTGTTTAATATTACGGCCATGCTATTAAATAATTATAGGTTCTAAAATTATTTTCTGGAACTTCAGAGTCTCAGCTTTCATCTACAATATCATGTCTTGTAAAAATGAAATTCTATGTCTTTCTAAAAGAAAGGAAATGTGAACCCTTGAATTGCACCTAAAATAGACACCATAAAATGGCAGTGCTCCTAAAGTTAACATTTTTGGCACCTATAGTCGACATAATTTCCATATTGCCAAAGTTAGACAAGGATGGAAAGAAAACTGCAATGCTAGTCACACCAAACTTTTTTTTATTATTTAAATTTAACTGCAAACATTTGCAGTAGGTGTAAATCTCCTGAAGTGCTTGTAAATATAGTACTTAAAAATTAACATTCCTTGCCAAATAATTGACTTTCTTTAAACAGATGAGTAAAAGCAACTGGAAATTCAGAAAGGAGCTTGCTGCTGAAAATTAATGTTTACAAAAGAATGCCAGAAACCATTGTATGGCTTACTTTTCTTTCACATTAAGCAACGTTTTGACAACATATTTGATCCTTTCCCCCTGTCACTGACAGTTCAGGCTTCTCTACAACATCAACTATTTGATGGTGTGAGATAGGGGAAATATCAGTTTCATTTGCTAAAAACTCGGTCTTACTTACATAAATACTTTTCAGTCCTATAACTTTTATCAGATCATTTGACACCTACTGAACAAAGTGAAGGTAACTGAAGATTGACGTATTTCGTTTTCCTCCCACAAATTTTGCAATCATAAAATCCCCTTCTTTCACATTATTTTCAAGGAACTTCACTCTCATCTGAATCGGACACCACCACTTTCTTTTTCCCTTTGTTGCCTAGTCTTTCTTCCCTCTTCTTTTGTTGAATAAGTTCCTTGTCCTCTCTAGTCTTCTTCCTTTCTTGTTTCTCCATTTCTAGTTTGTTTTTCATTTCCTCCTTTTTTAGGAAGTAATCTATCATTTGAGGAGATGTGACAACAGCTGGAATTTTCTCTCTCTTTCTTTTTACTCTAGTTGAAGCGGTATGACTAGGCCAAAACAAAGCTCTTTAAAGGGTGATGGTACAAATCCTACACTACTGGATGGTTTCGACTTATTTGTTGTCATTATGGATTTTTGTGGAGTGCTAAGTTCAAGAAGTGTCACTGACTGTGTTGTATTTCGCATTCTAGAAGTTGAGAAGGTTGTTCTGGTGATGAAACGTGAGGCAAGATCAGCAAGGCATTCTGTGATGCAGATGACGGTGCTGGTGAGGTTGTTTGCTGAGACAGATCATGTATAGCTTGTTGACCTACTTTCTTCCAAAGGTTGTAAAGGGACAAATCTTCTGCCCAATCTGCCCAGTCTCCCTCATTGTCCACAAAAGTTCGTAGTCTCTCTGGTCCAATTTGATATTCGAGCCAAGCTACGTGCTTTTTCAACTGTGACTGTGGGATTGCTGTTGTTGTTGTTGCCACTTGTGGCTGAGTTACATCTAATAACGGAACTACAACAGCTTCTGCATTCCAGGGAAATAATCCACATTTACAGAACCCATTCTGAAGGATCTCGTGTGTTATACCATCTAGAGATGAACTGAACATGTGTGCAAAGTTTTGTTTATTTAATTGTCCGTTCTCCATGTGCCATTCCTGCATTTTTTGCTTCCAGGACATTTTTAGAGTACAGAACACATTAACATCTGTAGGTTGCAAATTGTGTGTTGCATTTGGATATAGGGCCACTATTTCAATGCCCTTCTCTGCACAAAACTGACTCAGGGGACTGACATGTGTGATGTATGACCATCCAGAAACAAAACAATTGGGAACTGAAATCCTTTCTTCACCAACCATCGGTAGAAAATGTTGGCAATATACACATAGAAGTTTTTGTGGTTCATTCACCCACTTTCATTACACACAATGGCCTATTCTTTTGGTACTGCAGTGGCTACAGCTGCTGGTATTCTGGTGTACCTGAAAGAAAATGTTCAGAAAGTAAACTAGGCTTGCTAGAGAACACAGATACAAAAATTAATAAACAGGTAAAACTATTTACCTAAACACAATCATTGGTGGAATAAGATCCCCAATTTCATTTCCCATAATGAGTGTTGTCATGTTCTCCTTTTCATCATCTCTAGCTTCTTAATACACTATCTTCGATCCTCGTTCAGCCAGAACCTTCCACGCTTTGGATTGTGGGAGAAGGAAGTTTCGCCACCATTAAAAATTCTACTTGGGTTCTCAAACACTGAAATTAGCCCCCTCGCCTCAAAATAACTATGAACCTCCTTGAAACAAAATTTAATATTAACTTGAGTGACATTTCTTTAGTTTGTAGTTAAATTTTGGCAAATTCTTGAGCTTAAATTGTAATGTCCTTTCATAAAGTCATTCTACCTTTTCTTACTGCGAAAATACACTTTTACTTTAAGCTGTAATTCGTCAGCCAACTTTCTGGCAGAATACAATAATGTCTGTTTCGAAACAGGGAACCCTCTTTTCCCCATCATTATTACCCATTCAGCTAGCAAATTTCCCTGATCTGCTGAAAATGCTGTAGAATCTCCCATTTTCATTTGTAATGGGACCTGCCCCTTATGTTTCCCCATCAAATTTACCCTTGGAATCCCTAGTTGTTTTGAAGCAGAAGAATAACTCATACCATGGTTCACTGCATCAATGGCCTCGATCAAAGACCCTTGTGATTATTCTTGATACTCCTTTGGACCCACGTTTCTGGAAAACACAGTTAAAAATAACAATTATTTAGAATACTGATACTAGAAAATAAACGATTTAAAATTATCAGATAGTACTCCCTAATTCGACACTTGAATACCTAAAGCTGACACCCTATGTCAATTATGGGTTCTAAGTGACATAGCCTAATAAAACTAATATCATTATGAATGGCATTAAAGTTACTTTCAGATACAGTCTAAAACTCAAATTGTAATAGGAAATCTAAAGTTGGCATCCCCGTCATATTTAACATTATGCTAAATTAAAGGAACCAATAGTTGACATACATGTGAATGCTTAAAGTAATAATTTTATCCCACGCTCAACAAAACAAATGCAATAATAAAGTCTTTTCAGTAACACAAAAAATTAAAATTAATCTAACACATACAGAAATAAGTTGAAACACACTGAATGAAACTTACCTGCTTGCGATTTCCTTAAGGTTTCCTTATTGTTTCTGTCTGCAGTGCAGGTCATAACTGATGAAAAATATTATTTTAAAGAGAAGGAAACCTTTTTAAGTTTATAATTACACCCTGGATACAAAAAAACCACATTTACTAAAAGAAAACACAGAAGTTACACACAAGCAAAGAATAAAGATATTGACAGCAAAGTCATAGAGCAGGACATAAACATAGACCTCAATGATTTTTTTTTCTTTTTTTTAACACTTCCTCCAAAAGAAAAAAATCATGAAATTATTGCTTTGTCTCTTGCATGCCAATATCTGAACATAGAAAATTAAATCGAACTTGTTCAAGGGGTGTTGTCAAAATATCTACCAACTGGTTGTGTCCATCAATGTGTTCCAAGAAAATCTCACCTTTCAGATATCTTTCACAAACATAGAAATGTCAGACCTCTATATGTTTAGAGCGTCGATGATATTCTGAATTTTTTGCTAACTTCAATGCACTAGCATCGTCAATGTAAAGAACTGGAGGCTGGCCCGACATTTATGCTAATTCTGATAGCAGACGGTGTAATTAAATTAACTCTTTCGCTCCTTCACTAGCTGCAATTATTTCCGCCTCGGTTGTGGGTGTGGCCACTACTTTCTGCAACTGACTTGTCCATGACACTGCACCACCTGACTACTTCGCAAGAATTCCAGTTGTTGAGCGCCTTGTCCGGTTATCACCTGCGAAATCTGCACCGGCGTAAATCTTTAACTCTTCTTTTTTATTATATACAATTCCAAAATTTAAGGTCCCTTTCAAATACCGGAAAATGCGCTTTACTGTATTCCAGTCTTCAGCGGTTGGTTTCTCCATAGCTAGAGCAGCTTTATTGACTACAAAAGTGTTGTCTGGACGAGTTACTGTTGAAAGGTACATGAGACAACCAATTGATTCATGGTAGGGTACAGATGACGAAACTTCTTCGTTTTGATTATTTTCCTCACATCCAATAGGAGTTGAGACTGTATTGCATTCTGCCATTCTAAATATTTGCAGAAATTTTTCTGTGTATTTCTCTTGACTTATCATTATTGCTCCATCTTCATATTGCTTTATTTTTATGCCAAGAAAATTGTCAAGACTGCCAGTTGTTATTTCGAAATCATGTTGTAAAACATCCATAAAAACAGCAATTTCTTTCTTGTTACTGCCGACAATCAGGCCATCATCAACGTAGATTGCCACATAAAGGCTATTTCCATTTTGTCTACGATAAAATAGGCATGGATTTGCATCAATGTTTAAAAAACCAGCTTTCTTCATGAACTCAACAAAACGTTTGTTCCAGCAGCGTGGTGCTTGCTTCAACCCATGAAACTCTCTTTTTAAGAAACACACTCTTCGAAACCTTCTGGTCGTTCCATATATAATTAATCTTCAAGTATTCCGTTCATAAAAGATGTCTTTACATCGAATTTTTCCAGCAGCACTTTCTTTGAAGCAGCTATAGCCAACAGAGTTCGTATGGTGTCATAACGTGCCACAGGACTAAAGGCGTCGTTATAATCAATGCCTGCTTTCTGAATACAGCCTTTTGCAACCAATCTGATTTTAAAGCGAGTACCTCCATTGACTGCGACCTTTCGCCGTAGAACCCAGTGGTTTTGCAATACTTTGGCTTTCTTCAGACGGTCAACCAGCACCCAGGTATTGTTTTTTTTAGTGATTGAAGTTCTTCACGGATAGCTTGCATCCATTCTTCCTTCTCGTTTGACTGCAATATTTCTGAAAAACAGTTTGGATCTTTGTATTCAAGTGCATCAAATTTTGTTGCCATACAAAATTCACCAGTTTCCATCCAGGTTGGTTTACTTCGTTGTCTTTTATTCTTCTGTTTCTCTTCATTAGAAGATTCAGCAGCTTATGCTTTTAGAAATTCTGTTAATTCCTTATTTTCATCAGATTCACTCGACTCTTGACTTTCTCTAGAATCGAGAGTGTCAATTTTTTCTTGAGTTTGACTTCCACCAGAAGTGTACAGACTAGGAGATTTACATTGCTCATCTTTAGATGAATTCGGATCATTAAATTCTTCCCGAGGGACTTTAAATTCAACATGATCACTATGTAAATCACAAAAAATTTCTGGCTTAAATAGTGGCTCAACACCACTTTTCTTTTAGATGTAATCCAAACTCTAAACCCATCCTTGTCATTAACATATCCAAGTCGTCCAAAAACTGCCTTATCATCAAACTTGGAATGGAATTGTTTGTTAATGTGAACACAGCAGCCTGTGCCAAAAATTCTGAGATGATCAAGTCGTCCTACTGGTCGATTAAACCATAGTTCATAAGGGGTTTTATTTTCAACTGAAGATTTTCCAGTACGATTTATTAGGTAGACTGCTTTGTTACATGCCTCTGCCCACAACACTTCAGGCAATTTACTCGGATTTAGCATTGACCGGGCAGCTTCAACAATGGTACTATTTTCCCATTCAGCCACGCCATTTTGTCCAGGAGTGTAAGGAGGAGGAATCAGAAGCTCTATTCCCCTGTCTGCAAGCAGTTCACTGACATTCTTATTGTTAAATTCTTTGCCACCACCACATCTAAATTGTTTGACAACATGTCCATTAGTTCGTGCTTCATTTAACAACTGCTTAAGCACAGTACACACTTCACTTTTGTGTCTTAAAAAGAAAATTCGTCGAAATTTACTAAAATCGTCTTTGAAACATACATAATAATGTTTACCTCCAAAAGATTTCGTGCTCATTGGTCCATTGACATACACGTGGATTAATTCACCAGTACTAGTAGAGCGGAATGTTCGTGTTTTGAATGGCAGCCTATGCATCTTTCCAATTGCACAGCTGTCACATAATTCACTCCTGGCATCTTCCACATTAATGTTCATTCTTTTTAAAATATTCTTCTCATGTTGTTTATTTTGATGACCAAACCTTTCATGGTACACTTGCAATGTTTCGGATGAAGTCATCAAGTTCACATGATTCATTTTTGCATTTCTAACAACATGCAAGTTCAATACATAAAGTCGATTTTTCACATAACCTGTCACAACAATATTGCCATTGACTTGTTTTCGAACACAGACATTATTATAACTAAAATTAGTACTGTAGCCTCTGCAGGCAATGGCTCTCACAGACAACAGATTAGCAATTGCACCAGGGACGTACAAAACATTGTCCATTTTAGCATTGTACCATCTATTGTTTCGTCGAATTTGGATGTAAACTGTTCCTTGACCGTACGCACACATTTTGACATCTTGTTTTCCCAATGAAATTACTTGAGGAGCATCAAATTCACTATATGAAATAAAATGCTATTCGTTGTGAGAGATATGATTTGTTGTGCCACTGTCGCAATACCATTTATTTGGGTCACTGTGATTACTGGTACAGACACCCACAGTGTATGAAGTAAATGCAGCATGTTCACTTCCTCGCTTCTTCTTTTTTCTTTTATTGCTGTCACGAGTGTTCTGTGGACACTCTGCTGTCCAGTGACCCAATTGTTTGCATATATTACACGGAAACTTCTGTTTTAATTGTGACTTCGTCATCTTTACTTGTTGATTACTTGTTTTCCATTCTCTTGTTTCAGAAACGATGAAAGCTGCACTTCCATTAATGTCTTGTTCACGCAGTTCAGTAGTACAGAGTTTTTCAATTGATAAATTAAAGCTTTGCTTTTCTGTCGGTATCGTATCCCAGAGATCCTTAAAATTGTCTTAGTCTTTTCCCAATGTAGACAAAATTCGACCATTTAAGATTCCTTTAGATAGCATATTTTCTTCATGTGTTGCTAATTCATCGTTCAGGTCCACAAATAACGTTTGCACTTTGGCCACATGTGCGCTAATATCTTCCGTTTCATCACGTTTAACACGGAAAAATGTTTCAATCAACATATTCAAACGCTGAGTACTGCTATGTTCAAATCTTCTTTTTGTGCACTTGTCGCATCTTGCGGCAACTCTACACGTTCACGCGTACCGTTAATAATATCTTCTAGTCCATATGAACGCAGCACCATAGAAATATGCCATTTCCATTTCGTCCAGTCGTCAGGTCCTTTAAGCTTATCAACGCTGACCTTATAATCGCCGCTAGCAATCATGTTTCTTTACAGACATGGGCTCATTTCATATATTGTTTCAATTAAACTATATTGTTTTCCTTTACACGTGTACTGGGCCCATAACCTGATGAAAAATATTATTTTAAAGGCAAGAAATCATTTTATTAACTTTATAATTACACTCTGGATACGAAAAAAAACCACATTTACTGAAAGAAAACACAGATGTTACATACAAGCAAAGAATAAAGATATTGACAGCAGAGTCATGGAGCAACACATAAACATAGACCTCAATGAATTTTTTCTTTTCTTTTAACAATAACAAATGTTGCTTTTCCCTCGCAAAACCACGATACTTTTTCTATGACTTTGTAGATACCACAGTTAAACAATGTATAACAACAATGTATGTTAAAAGTACAGCCTTCTATATTGCTTCGTTTCCTTATTTCAAACATTTTAAAATTGTATGTCGACTTTAGGTGACCTGTCAATCATAGGTGCTCTTACCTTAAATAGGTCTAGTACCTTTGTCACCATGTCACGCATATCTGGTAAAAATTTGGTCTCCTTCAAATGTATAACACTGGATTAAATGGTACCTCAATTTGAGGAAGCAAATTGGAAGAAAATGCATTAATTTCTTTGTAATTTTTTTAATAATCCTATGCAGGTCCACAAATATTAAAAATACTTCTAATTTGTCTAGAAAGTGTGCTGCATTACCTGATATCAACAAAAAATCTGTATAACATATACATTACAAACAGTGGCTGCAAGAAGTAGGTGTTGATTTTTACATTTATACCCATATACCCTGTATCCTTAAGACTATTATTTGTGTTTCAACTAGAAACACTTCGAAGACACCCATTATATCAAACATAATTAACTGTATTTATAACATAGTTAACAGTAAGGATAGGACTTATGTAAAAATCAGTTTTAAGAATTAATGTAAACTGTTTTGCAACCATACAATGTAACATTGTACTACATCTTACCAATTATTTACAAATGGATAAATGAAATGAAAAACATGCTACAAACCAGAACAGCAATTTCTTTTTTCTCTTGGTACTTGCGGCCGAGTACGCACTCCCAGTGGCTCACAGTTTCTACTATGAACGGGCATCCGAAAAATCTTATCGCTACATTCCCTTTCTTAACGCTAAAGAAGAATCTTTCACAACCTGCAAACGTAAAAACAATGTTTACAACGAAATGGTCGGAAAGTAAGGCAAAACTTGCTTTCTACAATCAGAACACTAGTTTTCGTGGCCACTTGGTAGGAGTACCGGCGCGTATCCCTACCTATAAAGTGTTGAGATAACAGACAATTGTAACCATATTTGTTCGCTGAGAGCAACACAGGGCAGTAAAGCAGAATAAAATATCACTCTTATTCACTTACTTCTGGATACATCAGAATGTTTTTGCTTGTGAAAGCTTCTCCTCGCTGAATATGAATACCCAATGCACTTCAGCTGCGCCAAAAGTTCCTCAATTTCTTCTTGGGTACCACAGTAGCCACAAAACTGGCCCTTATTATCGATGCTGAAATCTCTCAGCTTTTTTCTCATTATGATCGCAAATGTTGCGGACATATTCACAGAAAAGATAGCAGATATAACCCAAATAAGAAGCACGACAAAGAATGGATGACGCTTTGGCGGCACCTTGGCGAAACGTCTTGAACGACCACAAAAGTCGATATACGACTTCTCTCGACATGATCTAGTCACAGTCTAAACATAATGAAATCGTTGCCTCCAGTAGTTACAGGCGTCTAAAGCTAGCGAAATGAGGGATGCTCAACTACCAGACCTACCGATAGATGGCTCTAGCGCGTGCCGGCAAAAGATTATATCATTGAGTGTTCACTAGAAAGGAGGATGCTAAAGCTGGGTTTACATTAGCAAGTCGCTTGCAGAAGTTATTGCTGCAAGTTATTGCTAGCCGCTTGCAGCTGTGTTTACACAGCAGCGCAAGAATTAAGCAAGATTCTTCCGCGAGTTCTTTGGCAAGGAACTTGCGTCAACAACTTGCTGATACTGTTTACATATGCTTTCAGTACCACTATGAGTGTCAGCCGAAATGTAAATTGACAAGTAGGCAAGTGAGGTATGCTGCAGCTCTTGTAATTTTAATGCAAAACGTGAAAAAGATAAAGAGTAGATAATGAGAAGATCGCAAAATGGTGCCTATAATAACCTTTTGCAAGAACTTAGTATCGAGAGCATGGATACTTTTGAAAAATTTTGCAGAATGTCCTCAAATGATCTGGAATATTTGTTGATGTTAATAGCGCTCGTCATATCAAAACGAGACACAAACTTCTGTACTGCTATTTCAGCAAAGGAACGTTTGCTAGTCACTCTACGATTTATAGCTATCGGTGAGCTACGAATAAAATAGGCATTTCATTTATTTATGTGAAACATACGACCAAAAAAAGTTTGAATTTTCAAATCTCTTCTTTGTAGGAGACTCATACAAGTCCCTAATGTACTTGTTTCATATTCTCGTCAGCACGATTGCTCTGATCGTACCCGATGTATGTAGAGCCATTTTTAACATCTTGAAAAGGGAAAAATTATTTGAAGGTATGTGAAAACACAACAATGAAATTAAATTTTTATGAAATAAACTGCATTTTACAGAATGATATGCTTATAAAAATGTTTTTTTTTCTAATGCTCTTAAAATGGAAAGTGTCAAGCTAATTAAATAGAACATGTAATAATTACACATTGTCTTTTTCTAGACTCCTGAAACAACAAGCGAGTGGATGCAGATGGTAAAGGGGCTTGTGTCTTCAAGTTATGCTACTGTCTCTGTACTTCTTTCACAGATGAGTCGAATATAGACGAGATTTCATTTAATGCATTCATCTTCTTCAGTCTATCCTTAAAGCCTCGGTTATGCACGTTCCATATTTTGTGGTAGCTCTCCACGGCTTCAATAAAATGTTCTGTATCCTGCTTCATCCATTCCCGTTTCTCCTTCATTTCTGAAATTTGTTTGCATATAATACGTAAGATGCTTGCATAAAATTAAGCCACACATTAAGTAAAATGTTAAATATGAGTGTTATGCAGACGACATACTATAACTTGCCCTTCCTACTTGCAGGAAATAGAACTAAATCCTAAAACCTGCAAGTTACTTGCAGATACTTCTTGCGTGGTGTTCACACTGGAAGCGGAAAACGTCCAGCAAGTCACTTCCGCAATAAATTGCGACGGTCGCAAGTCGACTTGGTGATATGTTTACACTCGCAAATCGCGCTGCAAGTTCCTCTACGCAAGTAAATTGCTGCGATAACTTGCTAGTGTAAACCGAGCATAAGTTCACCGGTCTTGGATACGATGTGACGTCATTATGACGTATACACGCTACATCGAAAACGATAGAAACCGTATATCGACTATTCGACTTTTGTGAACTTTCGAGAGGTTGTGACAGGGTAGCGCTGTGCTCTGCGCCATTCGTTTAGATGTGTTTTGCGTTCCTTGCGTTTAAATCGTGTATTGTACTGTGTCTGTGTCCTGTGCGTTGTTTTTCGTTTGCTTGTCTCTAATTATGTGTTCAGCATTCGAGAGACTAATGAGAGAAAAGCTTACCACCATGGAATGTTTTGACACTGCATTCAATCATTTCATACGTCAATCAGTACTAGACACTAACCTTTGGTTAAGATTACATTGAGAAATCCACTTCCCCTCGTATTTCATCCCCGGTCGACGATTTTTCTTCAACAATGCCTCATATTTTTCTTTTTAAGTTTGAAATTCAATCATTCTACACATCAGTCATTACTGGACACTAAGGTACCTGTCTCTGCGGTCCGAGTGTAAAATTACGTGGAATTATGGTTCATAAAAGACTATCTTGGGATGGACATATAAATTACTTAGCTAACAAACTTGCACGAGTTCTCTTTCAGCTATATAAATTAAGAAAAAAATGTCAGCAAGAGTATGCTGCTACAATCTAATATGTACTGACAAGACCAATTGTATGAAACCAGACTAAAATGTTGATAATAAACAAATATTATTTTCGGCGTAAGCATTCAATACAACAATCACACAATCTAATCTGGTCGGGGCATAAGAAGACATCACTTTTTTACGTGGTGTTTTCAAGGCCACGTTCAGGAATATTTCTATTAATATCCAGCTCTTTTATTTTGGCGAAATACATATACGCTGCCACACTGAGCTGTTTTCAGAATCGCACGTGTCAAAACAAACCACTAGCTGACGACAGTTCAGAATCTCGAACGTTCGTAAGAGTCGATAGGTGCGTTAATCGACTAAAGCGTGTATACGTCATAATGACGTCACATCATATCCAGGTTGGGTGAACTTAGCATCCTCCCACTAGAAATCACTAGTGTCCGGCGTGCGCCATATCTGAATTTGGCAACGAACGAAGTGTCAAAACACGGATGAAAATGTTTTTCGTTCTGCGCCCTCATAAGTCTTTTTGTATTGGATGTTCTAGACATCTACACATCAACATAATGAAGTGTTTCTGATCTAGCGAGAAAAAACAGTGACAGTTCTGCTATGAAATTCCTAAATTCGAGTGTGTTTTGGAAGTTTGAGAAGCTGACCTATAAATCGTTTACTATTAATTTTATGAGTACTTATTTGCCCATATTCAAACACTATTTAAGATTCAATGGAGGTCAACAAATTACCTTACTTCCCAAAGCTTTTAACTACAGGTATAATTCGGAAAATCAAGTTTGGAAAACAGTGAAGACGTCTCTTTTTTTTTAAAAAAAAAAAAAAAAAAAAAAAAAAAAAAAGGTGACATAGTTTGCTTAGGGGTATCTTTACTGACAACAGAAATTACAATTGAACTATTAAAGTATTACTTACGTATAAACGGAAAAATTGTTATTTTTCTTTATCTGAAGTGATGCATTACCGATCTGCATATATGCTGACACTAATTGCAACATGCACTTACGAATGTGGCCCTCTCTTTGATCAGAAATGTAAATGCCATGATTTTATTAACGCCTGTACGTGGCATGGTGTATTTTAACTGAGCAATAAGGTAGAAGCACCAGTGTTTGACAGTGCTTCAGTCTTTGATACAAGACAAGAAATACATTTACATGAGACAAACATAAAGGCCAACGTTAAGGCTCCTCTTAAATGCATGACTTGCATCATTTAGAAGTTAAGTCTAGTAATAATATGATACTGAACTGATCCATGATGATGTAGAAAGTGAAGGAACTTGTTGAAAATAACATCGATCACAGCTTTTAGTTTTAAGGTTGGGGTGTCTTAAAACTGTAATTTTCCAGTCTGACACCCAAACAATGACTGGTACCATGGTTTTATTTTAAAATTGAATTCAAAACATGTCTGTGGGCAAAATTAATTACACTGTGAATTACAACATGGAATTTTATTTCTGTGAATCTTGGTTCCAGTTTATGACATGGTGTCAATCACTGGAATGACTGGTTGTCAGTATAGGGCCCAAGCAAAAAACAAACCTGAAAGCGAAAGCTGCAGAAGCTGGCCAGACAGGCACCCCAATGGCTGCTACAATCTGTGCGAGACAAGGGTGACATTATATTGCAAATTTAGTATAAAAAATTCCATATTGCCTGAATCTGTCCTATACTGACGGCACATTCTAGTCCAGTCGATTTTCTTCTCTGCAAAAGTACACTAGTCAATACCAGTGGCACAAAGGTAGTGCCAAATTACAAACTATCCGGTAACAACAGAAGTATTGCTGGACAATGTACAGTAAATAATATGTAATAACCTGAAAAATTCAGAATTGGTTTGAAGAAATAGAACAGTATTTGGAAAGAGAGTAACATTTTGAAAATAACAAATGACACAAGTAGAGTTTTCAGTTCTTATAAAAGCTCACTTAATTTTTTTTCCCCCCTGTCTCTTCTCCATTCTCAAGGGGAAAATGTAATAACATAAAAGTGCAAGAAAGTTCTGTACAATGTTGGAAATGAAAAAGAAAATCTCACTATGCTTTAACAGCATATGCTGCTGTAAAGCTTGCTCCTCCTAAGAACATGATTTCCTCCCATCTCTCTCTCCCTCCCTCCCTTCTCCATATGAAGAGTATTCCTGTAATAATAGCTAATAGCATACCAAGAACATGAGAGTGTCACAGTGGAGATATGTTTTCTGGTACAGACGTCTGATACAACTATTCCACAGCAAAACTTTCTTTCAATAGGTGTGGTAAGAGTGCACTCCCATAGGATAACAGAATATTATGTCCTCCAGGAATCACATTGGGTACACCACATTGAGCATAAACTGTACAGCAACTACAACATTTTGTGAGCAAGTAATACCAGTCAGTATCTTTAATTTTAACATAACTCTTGACTCCCATAATTACCTTCTTATATGAGTGCTTGTACTACAGGTTATTGGTAAAGCAAATACTAACTGAATAGGTCTTCGTACTTTCAATACTTAGCAGAAATTCTGAAAAAGTAAATTGTTTTATTACTGTATCAACTCTATGGTGACTTAAGAGGTACTGACTGGTTTATTTGAACATTTAATAGAAGCATTTTTACCTGCTATTGATAAAGAGCCATTCCAAGTTCTGTACTGAACAATCTCTCACTTTTTTCATGAGGTTTGTTATTCTGTATACTAATATTTCTTCTTCTAAATGGTAAATAATGCATTCAGACATGGTTGGTATTAAAGATAATTCATGAAATAAATTATATTTGAACCAGAAAATTAAAGGTTCCACATGGCACATGAAAAGTACCTTGCTACACACATGTATGTTCAGATTCCAAAATGTCTGTGAATGAGTTACAAACTTTTTTAAATAGAAATATGAAGAGCACAATACTTTGGGTCTGCAATAACTCAAATGTAAAATACTTTAGCTCCCTATGGGAAACTTTGTTCTTTACGTGACTCGTGCAACTGCTTTCACTGTTAATGGAAAACTAAATGGTTTATGTTAAAGTTAACTAGCAAAAAGTGTAACCATTGTTACAGGATTTCTGTGAAGTAAGACTCCTTAATGTTAATTCCTTCCTTTGTCATCATAACTTGATAATTTCAGGTCCGTATGGGACATATGAACTAACAAAATGAAATGCTTTTATTACTATGACCAAACAAAATCTTTTTAACATGTAGTACACACTTCAGATCAGCAAAAAGTGTAACTGTATAATTAAGGTAAATGTTGATGAAAATTAGGCATGTAACATGAAGACTGAAATTTCCTAGATTTCCAAGTGTAACTGTAATCACTGTATTCTGTACTTTGTGGTGCTACAAAGATAATTCTATATGATTATTTGCATTCCCCCCCCCCCCCTCCCCTACACAGGAACATATAATAGGAAGACCTCCTAGCAAAATAAAGACAAAATTCAGAAAATTAGGTTTTGCCTTACTCAGGCCCCATTATTCTAGAATGGTTCTAAAGTAATAAGAATGCTTACGATCAATTGGAACATTGTGTTCATTCTAGGAAGTATTACAACAAGAATTAACAGAGTAATGATTTTATTGCTCTTATGTTGCAGATTATCCACCAAACATTACTGTTTGAAACATAGGGCTACTGCGTACTCCATTAGATCACACCCATCCTGGGATTAAACTGTTTTCTTAAAGTGAAAAATTCAAGTTAACATAGTTATTGAGGGAAATATTTTCTCACACTGAAAGCCATCTGTCAAATAAGTCTCAGAACATTTTTTTCATTAATTTCACACAAATCACCTGTTTTTAATGCAAGTGCATATTTTGTAACACCAAACATCTTAAAATAAGCTTATATAATAAACAATTATAATTTTGTTACAATATCTACACAGGATGTAAAGAGTTAATTTTACTTCAATGTGATTCATCCTTTGAAGTTCATCATTACACAACAACAAACCTATGGACAAAAAAGTTTTAAAAAATCTGTCAAAATGTCACATCCATCTGCATGGAATGTCCCATTACATAATCTTTTCCAATTTGAGCACTATACATGATTAAACAATATGAGTTTATTTAACTTCTGCCTTATACTTGATTTGTTGTTTAAAATTTTCTCAGCAGACTTTTTTTCCATATGTTTTTAAGCATATGCAGGAGTACAGGGATGCAATCTTACAAACAAGTTGAGTCTGATGTAAGTCCTCAATCCCAATTTCATAATAGTAATCATGGCCAAGAGCAGGAAATGGGTAAACTACAAATTTATTTTTAACACAATGAAAAATCTTGGCCTGTATATATTTCTGTCGCCTATCCCCAGCAATCACAAACATCTGAAACAGTTTCTCTGAGTATTCTATAACAGAGTACACACAGTCACTTGTTTTAACCAGTTTTCCCCGGTTAACAAAATTTACAAATGCATTTTTATTGGCCATATTGGGAAAAGCTTGGAGAGCATCACATTCTAATGCAGATTTAACTACTGGTGGCTTCAGTATGCGAAGACAGTCTTTGCATGTACTCTGCCTTGAAAGGTGCAATGACACATACCCTGCAATATAATAGAGTATATTTTGCTTGTAAAATGAGAACTTAATCTTATCAAGAAGTGCACACCACTTTTCTACTTCATTTTCTGCAGCACTTTCATCGCTTTCTGCTACATGCTTTCTTGCATGAAAATCACAAACAGGTGGCAAACAACACACATTAAAATTTGAGCAATTCCCATTCATTGCAGTGACACTGTTACCAAAGAGCAACTTTCTCCTGGCACATTTGAACTGGTACGCATTTGGATTGTTGTTCCAACCACCTCTGGACCGAATGCAGGGGGGGGGGGGGGGGGGGAGACTATGTCGACAGATTCTAGATGTACCCTTGTCCGGTTCTCAGCTACGCTACAGACCAATTTATTTATGAAAATACAAAGTACAATCTCCAACAAATTTTACATATTCACATGTTCCTTTACCTTTGATCCAAATAAATACAGTCTCATTAACAGATATCTTACGTCTATTGCGGGTATACAAGGAAAAGGGTGAGGGTGACATATATGATGATTTGCCAAAGTCTTTATTTGCATTTTCACAAACGTTGTATGTGCGGTAGGCTATGACGTCACGGTCGACAAAGCTTTCAAGTCCAGATACATTGGGTACGCCTGTCCCACCTCGTACAACAGCAACAGTTAGCCATCCATTACCATGAGAAAATGTATCATTCAGATCAATACTGAAGTTCAGCCTACATCCACAGAAGACAGCGGGTCTTGTGACAGTTTATATGTTAGCAAATACTTCAGAGGAAATTCAACACAAAACATACTTGCCAGAGCTATGTGCCTGACTGATTGCACATTGAAAATTATCCAAAAAGCAAAAGTATTTCTTGCATGGAGCAGCAACGGAACACCTATGATTTTTCAGCTTTTTATATAATTTTCAGTGTCTCTGAAAATACCAAGCCAATAAGAATTGTTGTCAAGTCTCAGGGGGCTCTTGTACCCTTTACCTAATGGATTTCTGGAGTTCAGAATATCAAAAATTCTACTGTTGCTTTCACTTCCTTTAAAATTTAGATCACCAACCCTCATCAAAAACTCCATACTATCTGCCACACTAGAACTCAAAGTCTGTGCAGCTAATGAAACATTCATTTTTCTATTTACATAACTTAGGCTATATGTTGTCCTGATAGTTTGTTGGCAAATGTCATACCTTCTTGTTGTACCTTGTTCAATTGCTCCATGAAATGCCATCCAATAATGCCAGTTGGAGACTCAATAACAGATACTTCTGCTAGAGCGTTTCTGGCTAACTTAATCATATGACACATGTCCAAGATACAATGAACATTGTATTTTTCCACAAGGAAAGTGGCTTTTAAAATCACCCTTGGAAAAATTTAAAGTACAGCCAAGTGAACATAAAGTGCTTATATTTACCTTGCAGCCATCACATGTAACACACCAAACCCTAATGCCAGAACTGTGCAGCCTCTCTAAAGCAGATTTTATCAGTGTGGCCTGATTATTTGCCTGTACAACGCTGATAAATAAATATGCAATTGGGCATTTAAATTTGCCTTTAATAGAAACAAGCATGAAAACCAGAGCCTCAGATACCTCTATTACTTCTTTTGACTGAGGCACTTCCACACCAAAGTCCATAAAACCTGTGTATCACTTACTTCCTTGGTCCCAAACTACTTGCTTCCTAATTGCCATACTGTCTACTATTAGACATGAATCGCTGAACTGGTCCCTTACAATTGGTTCAAATCAACGAACTTAAAAACATCTTTTAAGAGGCCAGGTTCACAGTCTACACTTGCCACCCATTTGAAAATCAATGATTTATGGGGCAGAGGCATTAATTTTTGCAGGTATGCATATGCTGCTGGTGAATAAAAGTACACAGTCATCGCAAACATTTTCACATTTGTTGTGTATCTATTACCCTTTGATGAGAGAGAGTTGTTCACTAATTGCACACTAATTCCACTTGTGTTCCTTTCTGATGATTGAGGAAGTTATGTAACTTTTCAGGAAGATGCCCCTCCTCCTTCAATGAACTTATGATGTCATCCATGGAAAACACTTTCTTCTCTCTTCTTCGAAGTTTTTCACGGACGCACTTCAGTTTACGTTTTAATTCGTGCACAATGTCTGAGAAAAAATTGCAAATTACGGTCGCCTTGTCTTCCATTCCTACTTTCGACTGCATACCACAATCAATTACTGAAGAAGCAACTGCACTCTGAAATAAAGAAATAATTTCGTTATATATGATTGAAATAACTCAAGGCATGATGAAAAAATATTATAAGAAAACTTTGGGGGTGTGAAAACATCCTTATACTAACGTTTTCGACACAATTCGCAGCTTCTGCATTAGATAAATGGGTCATGCTTTCCACGCAATAATTCTCATTGACAACATTGTCCACGCAATCAGTAGCTTCTACAGTGGGCAAATCGAGCACGGATTCCATGACAGGACGCTAAAAACAAAAATTTGGACCTGTATTACAACATTGCTTAGACCTATGTAGCCCATTTGCGTCCGTACAAAATAAGTTCACAAATGTAAAAAGCACACACATAGCAAGGAAATTAATTAGCTACCTCAAATGGAGAAGCATCGTTGTCACTCACAATCCTAATAACATGTCGTCGTGGCTGTTTATTTGGTGGCATCAAATGTGTCGGAAAGTCAAAAACTTATGGCACTGCTTCGGGTTTGAGACGTTTCTTCCACGTTCCGGGGCTCACTACGTAATCCTCTTGTCGGAAATGGTTTCCGCAAAGAAAACTGTAAGACGTAGGATTAAATCATTTCCGCTTCACGGAAGTAATCCACTTCTTCAGCAGCTCTGGGTGCTTTAGAGGAAACCTGTTCAAAAACATCTAATTAGCAAACGCACTAAGTCTGTATTGTATCAGTAGTCCTATTACCTGTGAAATGGTAAGTCACCTTCCTTACTCCATCGCTTCGTAGAATTGAAAGTGGAACAAGAAATTACCATTTCCATAATCCTTAATTCCTTACACACCGTACAGACCGAGAGAAACTTCTTAGTTCTTGCCAAATTCGAATATGGCGGGCAATACAGACAACAGTAATCAGCTGGTAGAGTCATCTATCGGTAGGTCCGGTAGTTGAGCATCCCTCATTTCGCTAGCTTTAGACGCCTGTCCAGTAGTTGTGGTCTGCATATCTCTCGTGCCTAGATGTATATGTTGTCTCTTCGAGTTTATAATGTTTGACGTTGTAAACTATTCGGCTATCTGGTGTAGTTTATGTTGTGGGTTGTTATGAAAGAATGTATGTCAGATTTCTAGGTTAAAAAGAAAAATAGCATTCGTTGCCTGTTCTCTGTGTAAGTTAATTTTAACCTTTTGTGGCTATCGATTTTGTTTTTGTGCAATGCTTTCTCTCGCTCAACATTATTTCAGTAAAACTGTACTTCTTTTATTACAGAAAATGGCACAACCCCTTAGCACAGCAATGGAAAGCCTTACGGCTGCGATGAATAGCAGCATTGTTCCTAGTCAAGAGTATCTGTTACAAGGTAGCGTGCTAGATTCAGCTGTAGAAGTGTTGCTACACCGTCTCAGAGGACTTTGTGACAACGTCGACTCTGGCCCAGAACAGTTCGATGATCATGAGATGTGCTTCAGTATTCGTAAGTGAGCGTAAATTACTATTCAGTTTCGTCTCGAGTTTGAAACTCGGGAAACATTGTGAAATAGTCTTCGATAAGATTTTCATTACAGAAAACTTTACTGCTTCGAGAAACATATTACAAAGTAAATATGCGAACGCGCTTAACCCTTCGCATTTGGGAGAATGGAGAGAACATGTGGTAATAGTTTATTGACTGTTTAGCGAAAGCACACATTTGTTGACGCGTCTAGAAAAAAATAATTATATTTAGCAACAATCTTGTCACAGAAGTTCTACGTGGCTTCTACAGCAACACGTAACTTCCATGCTCACTACTGTGTATATAAATATTGTTTGCCAAGCTTCTGAAATAATTATTTGTACGCGATGAGATCATTTGAAATTCATTCGTAGCAGGTATATTCATATTACTCCATGCTGCAATACATGTTTTATTATACAGGGTGGTCAGAAATTCCCGTTACAAACTTCTAGGACATATAGAGGATAATGAGTACAGAATATTTTCAACAGGAACTCATGTCCGGATTCGTATCATTTCCATTTTACTACAGTTTCAATTCAGATGTGTACCTCGTCAACGTCAGCTTAGGGCAAGAGAAACATCTCAAGAATCCCCTGTACTGGTATGCAACAGGGTAGACATGATGACGTGTACTACGTCAAACAATCCCCAGATGTTACTTATTGTCTGCTTTACTGTGAGACTGAGTCAATACCTGTGCATCGCCAATAGAGGAAACATGGTGCAATACACATTTGCTGAATACACAGATGTGCTCCTTGTGTATGGCGATGCTGAGGAAATGGAAGAACTGTCACATTCCATCGCACAAACCGTTTGCCCAAGTTACACAAAGACTACGAGAAATGGTTACCTTCACCGTGAGGTGGCAGGACTGTGGTGCTCCACGGCGATGCTGCACTCCCGAAGTTGACACTGGCACATTACCTTGCTCCTACAAAATGATCTCTGTCTGAGTTTCAGAGTAGACATCACAATGTGTTTAGTAAGTGGATGACTGTGGTAATCACCGAACAATATGATCGATGACATTTTTTATTTACTTCTTTGAATTTACAATATCCACACTAGTCTTTCCTATACAAGCTTCATTATCTGAACATAAGCACTGCAAACTGCATCAGTTTGAGCCTGCTTACTTTAGTCAAGCCTTTGTCTCCCTCATTTTTTTAACCACCACACTTAACTCCATTACAAAATTGACAATTCCTTGCTTCCTCATGATGTGTCAAACCAACTAGTACTTGCTTTTAGTCACGTTACGCCATAAATTACTTTTCTCCTCAATTTTATTCAGTACCACTTTAATAGTTCTACCTGTCCAGCCTCAGCATTTTTCAGTTGCACCACATTTTGAGACCTCGTATTCACTTCATATCTGAACTGCTTGTTGCAGTTCACTTCTGTGCAAAGCTACAATCCAACAAATTATATATTGTCAGTTAGCTTGCTGCCCAAATAGCAAAACTCACAGACTATTTTTAGTGGCTCATTTACTGCTCTGATTTCATCAGCATCTTCTGTTTCAAGTGAATCACATTCATTAACCTGTTTTACTTTTGTTAGTGTTCATCTTATAGCAGCTTTTGAAGAACCCCCCCCCCCCCATTCTTTCCAGTTACTGATCTTCCATATCCTTTACCATCTACACTTGAATGTCGTCAGACAAACTTAAATTTTTAATTAGTTCTCTTGGAAACTCAGTTCCTACTCCAGATTTCTCTTTCATTTGCCTTACTCTTTGCTCAACGTACAAATGGAATAACATGAGTGATAGGCTACAACCATGTTTCACTGTCTTTTCCACTACTGCATTCTTTTCATATCATTTAGCTCCTATAACAGCAGTCTGGTTTCTGTACAAGTTACAGGTTACCTTTCTTTCCCTGTATTTTATCTTTGCACCTTTTCTGTTAAGTGACAATTACAGTAAACTTGGGCTTGCCTTTCTTCTGTCTGTCTTTTGAGGTAAGTCATAGGTTCACTATTGCCTCAACATGTTCCTATACTTCTCTGGAACCCAAATTGATCTTTCTCAAGTTGCTTCTACCAGTCTTTCTATTCTTGTGTAAATAATTTGCGTCAGTATTTTGGAACCATTATTAATCTTATTGTTGCTTAGTATTCACATCTGTCAGCATCTTCCTTCTTTGTTTTTGTAATTATTACTTTCTTCTTGGAGCTTTAAGGTACTTTGTGTCTCATATATCTTACGTATCAGATGGAATAGTTTTGTCACTGTACGTTCTTCCTAGGATCTCAATAATTTTGTGAGAATATTGTCTATTCCAGATGCCACATTTTACCTCAGGTCTTTCAGTGGGCTGTCAAATTCATCTCGCAGCATCATATCTCCCGTCTCTTCTTCTACTTTCTCTTCACTTGGCATAATATCATTTTAAAGTTTATTTCAATTATATAGCCCTTCTTGCATTCCTCCCTCACTTCATTTTCCCTTTCATTGCTTAGTAATCATTTACCATCTGAACTCTTGATTTAGTACTAGTCCTCTTTGTCAAGTTTTTTTTTAATTTTTGCATAGGCAGATGTAAGCTTCTGTTCCCATAGCTTCTACAGCTTTGCATTTCTCCTCTAGCCATTGCTACTTTCCCATTTTGCAAATATCCTCTCAACCTCATTTTTTAGACGTCTGTATTTCATTATACCTGCTTCGCCTAAAATTACTTACAACCTTCAGAAAATTCACACATGCATATCTTGAAACACAGTGTGAGTCAACCCATATGGTTGACAAGGAAGCAGAAACTATTAAAAAGAAAAGAAAGATATTCACAAAGAGTGCGCACATTGTTTAGGAGACATTCAGAAGTACAGAAATACTGGGGGGGGGGGGGGGGGCTGATATATAGATAGAGGCTTATTCATATAAGATGTAACACCAATATCGAAACAAGATTTTTGGCAAATGATAGTATACGGAGGGGCACATAATTTTTAAGCCTTGTATGAATTGATATATTGAAGCAATTATGATTTTTTAAATGGAATTATATACAACTTAGTGCCATTCAAAAGCTTTTGACAAGATGAGCACACTGAGACAGTGTTGGAATTGATACTGTCTGTACAAATGTTCAAAAAAACTATGGTATTTCATTGAAAGGCAAAGCACTTGAATTGGCCACGGCACTGTGATCACATGCAAATGAGGCTCTCAGGCCATGCTAAATTGTCGTGTCAAGCTTTTAGACTGTTTGCTTATCTTCACTGCTGAACTGACAGATCATTTCATGTAATTTCTTGCTCACAGACATGAACTCCAATGACTAGAAGTTAGACATGCTGAAATATTGAGTGTAAAAAAAAAAAAAAAAAAATCAGTTCAGGAAACTGATATGTGTCTGCATCCTGATCATCGATGTCAAATGTGTGAGGCTCTTGCACAAATTATTAGGACATTAGTGTGAATGGACAGCTGAACATGGAAGAAGACTGCAACTGATGGAACAAACAAAAAAGCTTTTCTGGCTATGATGCTTATCAGTCTAAATGATGCCATGAGATGTATTACCAAGGAACATAGGATTATCCAGATGATTCTCTTTAGCCAGTCACATCTTGTATCATCATACATTCCACACCTTTCATCTCAGATTACATTGAGAAGTCAAAGGATGTGATGCCGAACATTGTCTAGAATTCTGTTTGTTTGCAATGTCTGAGAGATCATGATACATTTTTGAAGCTCTAGTTCTTTGCTGATAAAGCCATGCTGGCTAACTGCAGAAATTTAAATTTGTGAACATGCTCTACTGGGCAGCAGGAAACCCAAGCTAGCTTTGCCAGGTACAACAGCAATGAGTGTTGTGGCAGTGTGGAAAATTTGAATGTGGGAACTTATTTCATCTACACTCCTGGAAATGGAAAAAAGAACACATTGACACCGGTGTGTCAGACCCACCATACTTGCTCCGGACACTGCGAGAGGGCTGTACAAGCAATGATCACACGCATGGCACAACGGACACACCAGGAACCGCGGTGTTAGCCGTCGAATGGCGCTAGCTGCGCAGCATTTGTGCACCGCCGCCGTCAGTGTCAGCCAGTTTGCCGTGGCATACGGAGCTCCATCGCAGTCTTTAACACTGGTAGCATGCCGCGACAGCGTGGACGTGAACCGTATGTGCAGTTGACGGACTTTGAGCGAGGGCGTATAGTGGGCATGCGGGAGGCCGGGTGGACGTACCGCCGAATTGCTCAACACATGGGGCGTGAGGTCTCCACAGTACATTGATGTTGTCGCCAGTGGTCGGCGGAAGGTGCACGTGCCCGTCGACCTGGGACCGGGCCGCAGCGACGCACGGATGCACGCCAAGACCGTAGGATCCTACGCAGTGCCGTAGGGGACCGCACCGCCACTTCCCAGCAAATTAGGGACACTGTTGCTCCTGGGGTATCGGCGAGGACCATTCGCAACCGTCTCCATGAAGCTGGGCTACGGTCCCGCACACCGTTAGGCCGTCTTCCGCTCACGCCCCAACATCGTGCAGCCCGCCTCCAGTGGTGTCGCGACAGGCGTGAATGGAGGGACGAATGGAGACGTGTCGTCTTCAGCGATGAGAGTCGCTTCTGCCTTGGTGCCAATGATGGTCGTATGCGTGTTTGGCGCCGTGCAGGTGAGCGCCACAATCAGGACTGCATACGACCGAGGCACACAGGGCCAACACCCGGCATTATGGTGTGGGGAGCGATCTCCTACACTGGCCGTACACCACTGGTGATCGTCGAGGGGTTACTGAATAGTGCACGGTACATCCAAACCGTCATCGAACCCATCGTTCTACCATTCCTAGACCGGCAAGGGAACTTGCTGTTCCAACAGGACAATGCACGTCCGCATGTATCCCGTGCCACCCAACGTGCTCTAGAAGGTGTAAGTCAACTACCCTGGCCAGCAAGATCTCCGGATCTGTCCCCCATTGAGCATGTTTGGGACTGGATGAAGCGTCGTCTCACGCGGTCTGCACGTCCAGCACGAACGCTGGTCCAACTGAGGCGCCAGGTGGAAATGGCATGGCAAGCCGTTCCACAGGACTACATCCAGCATCTCTACGATCGTCTCCATGGGAGAATAGCAGCCTGCATTGCTGCGAAAGGTGGATATACACTGTACTAGTGCCGACATTGTGCATGCTCTGTTGCCTGTGTCTATGTGCCTGTGGTTCTGTCAGTGTGATCATGTGATGTATCTGACCCCAGGAATGTGTCAATAAAGTTTCCCCTTCCTGGGACAATGAATTCACGGTGTTCTTATTTCAATTTCCAGGAGTGTATTTCTAGAAGAAATATCTCTGAACAAGTGCAGTATATCAACGTGATGGCTGTTTAGCTTACCCTTCCCATTGTAATGCAGTTATTGCATGAAAACTTTCCTGGCCATGGATAGGATGGATTGGTCCAGTAAAAGGGTATGCAAGGTTCCCCAACTTGACTCCTCTTGATTTCTTTCTATGGCAAGCACTCACTGATGCAGTCTGCAATGGAGTCCCAGTCATGCCTAATGAAATGTTCCAATAAATCACCACAGCATTGGCTGCCATGTGGTCCACTGATATATTATCTGTTCATCTATCTACTGAATGGCAGTTGCAGATGTGTACTGTTTGATGAGCACTTGCTTAAGTCAAGTGCAGAGATGTTTTATTGAGAAAAGCAGACTTGTTTGATGTGGCCCAACATAAATTCCTCTCCTGTACCAACCTCTTCATCTCAGAGTAGCATTTGCACCCCACATCCTCAATTATTTGTTGAATACAGACTAATCTCTGCTTTTCTCTATAGTTTTTACCCTGTACAGCTTTATCTTGTGTATTCCATTTAATTACAATTTGATGTAGTATACAGGATGAAAAGTATTTAAACCAACAAACTCTGGGAGGTTGTATGGGACATCAAGACAAATATCTTTCCCTAATGTCATTTTTTCCTATGAGGATTATTTAAACCGGTGGAGGGCGTATTACACTCTACAGTTGTTAGAGGCCATATTACGATCTTCAGTTGTTAGAGGGCGTATTACGCTCTTCTGTTGTAAGCAACTGCTGTCCACCAGTGTAGTAGTGCATTGTCTCTGTTTACTAATGGAGCAATACACCTGGAGTGAGTACACTGATATGGTTGGTGCGTACTACATTGTGCACCACAAGGGACGAGCTGCACAGCGGGTTTATCACCAGCAATATCCTAATCGCCGTATCCCGCATCATACGACCTTTGCTGCTGTGTACCAACGTCTGCATGAGACCAGGTCATTTAGCAGATTACCTGGACAGGGACGCCGTCGCACGATAAGAATGCTGCAATTTGAGGAAGCTGTCTTGCAGCATGCAGGATCCTTCAATCAGCTCTCGTGCAATTGCATGTAACACGGGGACAAATCAGACGAATGTAAGAACAATCCTTCAAGAGCAATTGTTACGTCCATTTCACTTACAGCATGTCCCCAACCTGGAACCAGTCTATTATCCACTCAGAGCACAGTTTTCGCAGTGGTACCTGGAACAGTGTGAAATGCATCCTACATTTCCATCCTCTGTGTTGTTTACCGATGAAGCAATGTTTGGGCGTGATGGAGTCTTCAACATGCATAATTCACATGTTTGGAGTGAGGATAACCCACATGCCATAGTTACTAGCGCTCATCAAGTGCGGTTCTTCGTTAATGTGTGGCTCGGTGTTGTTGGGGGCTGTTTAATTGGGCTGTATCTGCTACCTATGCCATGAAATGGCAGGCGTTATTACAATTTTCTTGCCAGAATTGCTGGAAGACATCCCGCTCCCTACAAGACAACGCATGTGGTTCCAACGTGACGGGGCGCCGGCACATTTCAGTCGTCATGTGCGTCAATTACTGGAACGACGGTTCCCAGAAACGTGGATTGGCAGAGGTGGTCCTGTACCATGGCCTGCTCGATCCCCAGATATGTCCCCTCTGGACTTTTTCGTGTGGGGAGAAATGTGCAACCTTGTTTACACAACTCCTGTTGCATCAGAAGAGGATCTGGTTGCCCAGATAGTAGCAGCAGCAGGAACAATTCAGTATACTCCTGGGGTTTTTGCCCGTGTCAGACAGAACGTGATCTGATGGTGTAACCTTTTGTTAACATGTCAGTGGAGGCATTTTTGAAAATCTACTGTAATTGAAATTGGGTTGTGTTAATGTGTTGTCTCTTGGTCATAAGAAAATGGAAAAGTGTTTGTTGGTTTAATTAATTTGCCGCTAGAGAAATCTTCCTCTACTGGTTTAAATACTCCTCATAGGAAAAAAATGACATTAGGGAAAAATATTTGTTTTGATGTCCCCTACAACCTCCCAGAGTTTATCAGTTTAAATACTTTTCACCCTGTATTTAGTGACGGTTACCTCAGAATATGTGTTTTTCCTGTAAGAGGCATTCTGGCATCTCCATGCAAAGACAGGTTAGATAATTTTTTAGCGAAGTCAGAATTTAATATAATAGTTTCTTTTTTATTACAATTAATGAATGAGTGACATCACTAATTCAGTGATGACAAATAAGGAGACACAGGATTGACTTAAATGGAAAACTGCTTGATCATAAAGCTGCTGTTTCCACAAAAGCTGCTCACTTAAACATGAGAATAAACAGACATTGGAAGTAATTTTCTTAAGCTGCTTTCGCTAAGCTAGAAGTTAGCTTATATTCCAATTTACAAAAATTATAGTTGACCCTGTAGCTGTCATATATCAAGTAGAGCCAAAAGGAAATACATTTTATCTTACAAGTGTAGTCACATCTTCTTGCTACATACAACAGAGTGCTCTTGAGGGGGGGAAAGGGGGGAGGGGAGGAGGTTGTTTACAGTGTGGTAGACAATTTCGGTCACTTTGCCTTTCACTTTTGTGGGAAGTTTCAGCACCAGCATTGAAGGGAGTGTTTGAATGCTTTCTAAATGTATATTGATATATTTTTAAAAACTATATGAGGGTGAGTCAAATGAAAACCTGAATTTTTTTTTTTAAATATTATTTATTGTGCAGAAGTGGTACAAAGCTGTATTACTTTTCAACATAATCTCCCCCACACCCAATGTAAGTCCTCTAGCACTTACAAAGTGCATTAATTCCTTTAGAAAAAAATTCTTTTGGTAGTCCACGCAACCACTCGTGCACCGCGTGGTGTACCTCTTCATCAGAACGGAACTTCTTTCCTCCAATTGCGTCTTTGAATGGTCCAAACATATGGAAATCACTTGGGGCAAGTACTAGTGAGTATGGTGGATGAGGAAGACACTCAAAATGCAGGTCTGTGATGGTTGCAACTGTTGTACGGGCAGTGTGGGGCCTTGCATTGTCATGTTGCAAAAGGACACCTGCTGACAGCAATCCACGTCGCTTTGATTTGATTGCAGGCTGCAAATGATTTTTTAGGAGAATTGTGTATGAGAAACTGGTGACAGTGGTCCCTCTAGGCATGTAATTCTCCAAAATGATGCCTTTTTCATACCAAAAGAGAGTCAATATAACCTTCCCTGCTGATGGTTCTGTTCGAAACTTCTTTGGTTTTGGTGATGAGTAATGGCGCCATTCCTTGCTTGTTCTCTTCATTTCTAGTTGGTGGAAGTGAACCCAGGTTTTGTCCCCAGTAACGATTCTTGCAAGGAAGCCATCACTTTCTCGTTCAAAGTGCCAAAGAAGTTCTTCACGAACATCAACATGTCGTTCTCTCATTTCAGGAGTCAGCTGCCGTGGCACCCATCTTGCAGCCACTTTGTGAAACTGGAGCACATCATGCACAATGTGGTGTGCTGGCCCATGACTAATCTGTAAACATGCTGCAATGTCATCCAGTGTCATCGGCAGTTTTCCTTCACTATGGCTTCAACTGCTGCAATACTCTGTGGAGTCGCAACTTGTTGTGCCTGACCTGGACGAGGAGCATCTTCCTCTGAAGTCACACCATTTGCGAACTTCCTACTCCATTCGTAGACTTGTTGCTGTGACAAACATGCATCACCATACTGAACCCTCATTCGTCGATGAATTTCAATAGGTTTCACACCTTCACTACGCAAACACCGAGTAACAGAAAGCTGTTCTTCCTTGGTGCAAGTCGCAAGTGGGGCGGCCATCTTTATACTGATACTGCAATGGTATGTGTGCATCTGCACTATGCTGCCACCTACAGGCCATTCTGCACACTGTTTGTAGCACACTTACCAACTTACAGGATAATGGCACAAAATTTCGATTTGTTATTACAAATTTAAGGTTTTCATTTGACTCGCCCTCATACTTACTACAGTGTATCAGTTCATACAAGAGTTGAGAGGGATAATATGCAAGAAAATCGTGTGTCCCATTGCACACAATCATTTTCCAGAATACTCATTTTGTTAGCAAGAACATTTCACTAGTTAAAACGGGTTGTCCATCTTGACAATCTGTCATGTTTATGGGGAAAAGATTTACTTGCACTCATCACGTACAGTAGGTCATTCTTGACGTGATGATAAGCACAAGTAGCCTATTCAACTTGGACAAAAAAGGTCAATTAGGGGAAAAATTTGTGTACTTGCAAATTTTTGTAGTGTTAGTAAGGTGTGCCATAAACTACAAAATAAAAATCCTTGCCTGTGGGGCGTGAGCATCAGGGTGGAGGGACATTTATAGGTCACTTCTATATGTTTTCCTTGAATAACTTGGAAACTTCAGCTTCTAGTTAAAATGTTTCTCAGTACAAAATTAAACTACATTAAGTATTCTACAGAAAAGGTTAATTTCATTTTTTTTTCTCTTGGGCTAATAGTTTCTGTGTTGCAGAGAAAGGGAAAATTGCAGATTATTAAGAGTGTAGTTTTAATGATGCAAAATTAATTATCATTGTTCAATGAGGTGGATGAAGAATAAATATTAAAAGTGTTTACCCGATCTAAGTGCAGTAGAACCTTTTTAAGGGATAATTGGTGTTCTGCGGGTGTGATAGGCTAGAAGGAGTGGTGGAGAATAAGAGAAGTGATAGTAAGCGGGTCGCTGGATGTGGTCATGCGCTCCCCTTCTCTGTAGGTGTGCAAAATGAAAAGTAAGCAAGTGAATACCTACTCTCTCTACCTCACTATGTCATAAGAACCAACTACAGGGTGTTTCAAAGTGCTATACTGATTCTTCTGCAGCTCACTGGCGGCACAATGCACAGACTTGTGCTGGGTGCGTTTATTTTCCTTAAAGTCCGTTAGTACTACATGGAATGCAGATATGAGTTACTAATAATACTAACACAAGAAATGCATATGGAGAGGTTCTACATAAATCTCTTCACACTATTCCATACTGCTTATAGAGAAACATTCCTAGTCATCCTGTATGGCAGTCATAGTGTTCTTCTGTGAAATGTGACTTCCCCCATCATGAATGCTGCATGCTTTTCAGACTATACATCCCACAGTTTCCTGTCCCATTCTCATGTGCAAGTAGACAATAGCTTCACTCATCTTGTGTTTATGTAGTGGAGTTATTTTCAGTTCATTAAGTGAGTAATCATATGCAGTTTTTAAGTGGGCTTTTATGAAAAATACATTTCCTGTAAAAATAGTGTAGAAGCATTTAATTAAGTCTTATATTGTTAGTGAGCTATGTAGTGTTGTTGGGAAACGGATTTGATTGGTAAATGTGGCATTTGCTTGTGTCTATCATTGACAAATAAACATGTTGCAGCCCCTTGGTGGTGAATTAATGAATGACCAAAAAGGTACACTACACATCTGTCACCAAAGACAACATAAACCTCTTCCATTCAGGAATTGCTGGCACCTGTAGACAGAGGGTGCAATGGGTGGAGCTACTTACCACAAATTGAATTAATGAATGACCGAAAAGGTACACTACACTTCTGTCACCAAAGACAATATAAACCTCTTCCATTCAGGAATTGCTGGCACCTGTAGACAGAGGGTGCAATGGGCGGAGCTAGGTGGTTGTGAATGTATGTGATGGAATGAGGCAGAGCATGAGCATGTTCAAGTCTAGAACAGTCTCTGCCATAATGCATTGCTTGACTTATGACGAAATATCTGTAGTTCCATATCACCTAGGTGACGTACTTTTGTTATGGAGGGAGCCACTAGGAGCCTGTGGGCCTCTTCAGATGTATGGAAAGCTGAGGCTGGGGTGATGCATTAGATACCTCTTATGCTGTGAAAAGTGTTCCAGATAATTATAGTGGAGACAGTTTGATGATGATGATGTTTTGTTTGTGGGGCACTCAACTGTGTGACCTTCAGAGCCCGTACAAAGTTCCAATGTTGACACAGTCCAATTAGCCACGGTCATGAATGATGATGATGGTGATGAAATGATGAGGATAACACAAACACCCAGTCCCCGGGCATAGAATATCCCAACTCGGACTGGAATCAAACCCGGGACCTGGTGATCCAGAGGCAGCAATGCTAGCGACTAGACCACAAGCTGCAGACATGGAGATAGTCAAATCAATGTTTTCTTATACGTAGGTTGGAACTTAAATAGTGGCAACACTGCTGTGGAGACACTATGCAATGGAACCTACTATTATCGCCGATAGCACACGTTGTTGACATACCTACCTTACCTCTGAGCATATGGACTCACCCGTCCCACGTCACCGGCGTGCGCACAATCAGGGGAAACACAGTCACTAGTGAGTGAGCAGTCTAAATTATGTTTTCAAAACAGGAACAATGGAGTTGGATCAAGATTGAATGTGCCAGAGGTCATACAGCACAACAGTGTCATCAAGGCCTTCAAGAGGTGTGCACGGAATCGGCATTGCTGTACAGAACAGTGGCATGATGGGTAAAAGCCTTCAATGAAGATCGGCAAACTGTGGCAGACATGCATCGGACAGGTCGTCCTAAAGTCTCTGAAGAAGTAGTGCAGGCTGTTACCATGTTAGTTGACAGTGATCGACGCCATACGATTTGTGAGCTCGCCCCTGAAACCGGATTATCATATACAACTGTGTTTCACATCCTGAAGGAACGCCTGGGCATGTAAAAAATTGCATCACGATGGGTTCCGCATGATTTGACGGAAATGCAGAAATGGGTGCATTACGATGCTGCTCAGACGCATTGAGAGCGCTTTGAGCGCGAAGGAGAGGCTGTCTTACACCATATCGTACCACTGGATGAGACATGGGCCACATTGTATGAGCTAAAAATGAAACACCAATCCAATGAATGGCATCATTATGAGTTGCCGCGAAAGTCGAAAGTGCGTCGGAGCCCAGTATGGTGAACATTATGGTGATTCTCATGTGCGACTGTGATGGTGTTATCCTAACGCATTACGTTTCTCCACGGCAGACCGTCATTACGCAGTATTACTGTTCATTTTTGGAGCATCACTTGTGACCAGCTTTACAAAAAAAGCGGTGACACTTTCTGCACAACCCACCCATCATTTTCCACGGCAATGTGCGGGTGCATACAGCGCAAGCTGTGGCTGCTCTGATCAGTCGGTGGGACTGGGAAGTACTGTACCATCCACCATACTACCCGGACTTAAGTCCTTGTGACTTTGATATGATTCTGAAGATGAAGGAACCACTTCGTGGCATTCGCTTCAGAACTGTTCCAGAGATTCGACAGGTGCTGGCAACAGGTGCTACACAATGCTGGTGACTACTTTGAAGGACAGCAACAGGTGCAAACATGTAACTCTTTTGTATTGGGTGTGAATAAATAGTTGCCACTATTTAAGTTCCAACCCTCGTACATTTTAACAGCATGTTACACATGGGGCAAGCTCCTCAGGCTTGTAGAGAATTGACAGTGTCCGAGGAATGGTCAATGTTCAGGGATATGACGGGAGCGATCATTTGAAGCTAAATACTTCTATAGGAAGTATGGACATACATCCTATTCTGAATGGCTTCTAAGATAGAACACATTTAATGTACATTATTATTTATTTTCTGTATTATTCAATACATTGTCATATTTGCACATTTACAACAGTTAGTAAACAATACAACATGCATTTTGCAAAGTATCAATTGAAAAATACATACTTTTATCACATTAACCTCTGACTCATAAATGTGTTCGTGGGACATTGGCACAAGCAGCCAGTCACTGTGGGTTTGTAGTAAGACTACATCGCACCATTTCAACAATGGGATGCTTTTCCTGCACAGGTTGTTAATTACACCTTTCAAAGAAAAATGCGAACTTGGAAGAACACCAGTTCATACAGTGTGTTGAAAACTATGGTAAACACATTACAATCAGGAATTAAATGTGCCAGAAAGTGCTGATGATATTCTTTGGCAGAAGCAGGACCACTAACATCGCGAAGCCATAAGCATACACTATACCTGCATATTCTTCATTAGTGTAGATGTGTGGCAGTTTTGCCAGCAAGTGTACAAACACAATTAAACACACCATGGACAGCCACATGCTCAACAGGCTAGATTAATGGCAGAGAGACATCATAAGCAAAGATGAGAAACAATGGGGTAGACTTGACTTAAGTAAAATGTGAGAGACATGTGTGCGCCACTAGCCCAAAAACAAATGTACATTAAATTTATTCTATCTTAGAACCATTTGGAATAGAAAATATGCCCATATGAATTTTTTTTTGCTAAAAATGACTGCTCCTATCATAGCCTTGAATATTGACCATTCCTCATGGGACACCCAGTATAAATACGAGATCAGTGAGGTAATTCTGTCTGCTCACAATACTGGTGTAATGTATCATATTATTATTACTATTACTATTATTATTTTCTTTTCTCCCTCGTTCTTTTCTGTACCATAGATAATATTGGCATAGAAACAAAACAAGTAGAGATATGCTCTTCAATTTTTTAATTTCTTTATATTCAACTGTTCGTCGCTATAAGTGGTAGCGGGCTGACATCTGAAGTGTTCCACCGCATTAATATTGTTCAGAAATGTGTATTCTAATCGAACATTAAAGAAGTGTTACAAACATTATTTGGGAGACCAAGTTTATTAAAAAACCATCTGTTCATCATTTTGCCTGTGCTGAGAATCGTGCATCAAGAGGATCGAAGCAAACAAGAGAAATTTGCGTAAGCAGAGGAGGGGCAATCGTCATAACCAACTTTGTGCACAATAGCGATAATGAGAAGTACGTAAATTTAAATGGTGAAATTTGATCTTAAATGTATTGAATATTGAACGTCTGTTGATATTAGTGCCAGTTAATATTCACTCAAGATATGTTTACTTCCCTTATTCTTTCAAAATCTCCCTTTTAATCATTTAAGCAGCAATTTTTAATCAGTTACCATTATATATTATATTTTATGCACGCCCCCTTATTTTATTGCCTCCACCCTCCACCCCCCGTCAGAGCCACTATTCATTGGCGACCGTATGAACAGATCTTTCAATTGTTGAGATAATTTTTTTTTTTTTTTTTTTTTTTTTTTTTTTTTTTTTTTTTTTTTTTTTTTTTTTGAGATAAATGATCCATTTTCTCATTACAAGAAACTAATGAGGCCTATGCTGCATTTGTTACATGTCCGTAAGATTGGAGCTATTAACAACTTGAAGCAGAAAATTAAAATTAAATGCTGCCTACAAACGAGATGCACCGGGAAAGCGGATTTCAGCTGTAAAGATAGGCAGCTGCTATGCTGTATGCATATGGCCACGCATGGCACCGTCTCTCTTGCAGTAAATAATCTCTTTTCCTTCCAATTAATATCCTTTATGGAAAGTGCATTTCTATAGGAAAGATGAAAATTTGTGTAAAGCCAACATTAAAGTGCAAAATAATTCATTCAAATTCTGTAAGACTGTATCAGAGAATATCTGGTTTGTTAATGAATACGCAAATAAATCTGCTTTAATTGAAAGGTGTCAATACAAACAAAATCTTTTTTCTTTTCAAAATTTTGTTAAACACTGTTCACAATGGAGTCAAAGGAAATGGCCTTTGTTGTAAACTCATTACAAAATGCTATATGCCAAGATATCATAAATCAGAGCTTGGCAACAGTTGAAAGTAACATGCCAACTCGTGAACTGGCTGATAGCTACCAAAACAACCACGTTGGCGTCACTTTATTAAAAAATGATGACACTGGCAATATAACTAATCATGATGTCTCTTTTATGATGATCGATGGAACATTTTGTCAGTTATCTTCAGGAAACATTTTTTTCAAATAATGGAACTGAAGCTCGCAACAGCAAAAACTCCTTTGATTATTTGCTCAGTTTCATAAAAGCAGTGTAAATACTGGGGAGCATACAGTTTGATTCAACTCATGCAACACAACAGTTTACACAGCAGTTCACAAAACATTAATAAAATATAGGGCAACAGCTTACACAGCAAAATCAGGCATTCAGCGATTTCAAGAATAGTATTAGTCAACAGTTCAGTGAAGTGAGCAAAACTATATGCACTGAGTTATTTGACGTACTATTCGGGAAGTTGTCAGAGCTTGGTAAACAACTAAAACAAGGAGTAATTACCGACAATTTCCGCAGTATAAATATGCAAAAACATACCTACAGAAATACATAAGTTGAGTCTAAGTGTGGAGTCAGAATTTGCCAAAAAATAGAGAGATAAGTTATGTGCAGATGTAAGGGAAATAACTGAAAAAGCTGAAGCTGGAATGCTGGATAAGGGCAGCACCCTTGTTGAAAAGTAGTGTCAGAGTGCAAAATTTTTTTAAATACTGTAGAAGAAGCTCTAAAGGAGAAAGAATATCAACTCCTAGCTAAAATAGACTCGGGTTTAAAGGAAGCAGAGGAAAGGTTACCAGGCAGTGTTGTCAAAACTACCGACATTCCAAAACAACCTATGACAGACGGCAAACCTATGCTTTTAGAAAAGTTGGATACCTTCACTGGTTACTCACAATACAGGGTTAGCCTGTTGAAGGAAAATAGTGGAGGTTGCACAATACACCACCACTTGTCGGCAGTTGCACCTGTCGAGCAAGCACAGTTGCCATGCGCTACGTCACAAGCAAACATAAACACGCCTGTCACTGACAGCGCGGCGTGTTTATGAACATTACTTGCAGATGATGGATTACTTAGGCATCAACAATTCCCGATATTTGCTTCTGATGGGAAAAGAACACACCCTATGGTCTGTATCAGAGCACTTTGAAATGTTTTAACTCTTACCTGGACTGAAGCCGAGAAAATTAGATTTGTTGGTGGATACACACAGGGTGACATTCTGCTATGGGCTACAGACATGGGGGATCGTTGCCACTATTATGAACTGTTAGAGAGAGCATTTCTGGATACGTATTGGTCTGAGGCCATACAAAAGATGCTCAGACATGAAGTATTGAACCCAGCTCCATTCAATAGCAAGTATGGAAGCTTAAGGGGCTATTTTGAAAAATATTTGAATAAAAACAGATACTGGATGAACCCGATACCTCAAGTAGATGTGCTGAAAATTTTAAAGAGCCATCTTCCTGCCCACATTAGAGAAAAACTCATTACCATCCCAGAACACAACACCGAATACTTTCTATCTGTACTGGACTCAATAGATTTAATATACAAAGAGAGACCAGTACAACCCAAGCCTGTTAATATGCCGATAGCGACACTGGGATTTACGGGCCAACAAGTAAATAACAGATTCTTAGTACAAAATGGATGGCAACCCCACACAGACCTATGATGATAATGGTAGCGGTAATCACAAAGGCAATGGAGAAAGCTGTAAATACAAAGATGGATATAAAAGAAATGGGCAAAGATTTAGCAAAAACAACTACAACGAGCATATTGGCAGCCTGTACAATATTTACAGACACAAGCTACTGGCAATAATCAGCCGATCACGTTGCAAACACAAAACAATAACAGACAACCGAATAACCCACAGACAGAATTCGGCCAGCAAAGTAACTCGCATATGCCGAACACGCAGAGGCAAAGAGAATTTCAGTTGAGAGACTCTCAGGACACTAGCTGGCGTAATCAATCACCAACAGTCCACATAGTGGAAGTTACGCCTAACCCAGAGACTGATGCCACTGTGATGCCAGAAAACTTGAACCAGCCACGGTGGGCCCCCATTCTGTGACCTTGGAGGGGAGTGGTGGCATGAGCTTGATCAACACTTGCTTTATCAGATACGATCAAGGTAGGCATACCCTCTAAGTTGTACATATGCATAATAATATTAGATTTAGAATGCTGTAAAACCCATTCCAGATTTGTGTTGTTAGTTGATAAGGAAAATTTTTGTTTGTTTTTTCTTATATGTTAGATGTGTAAATAATTAGGTAAGTGGATGTAACAAGGAAGAATTTTACTTTTATGTGTCTAGATACAATGATACTTTGAACACAGCACTTTGCCTTGCGCGTAGCCCAGTTGTAAATGAATAAACAAACTTGTGAAACGCACGGTAGCATGCAATGCACTACACAGCTAGCTGTGACATTAGTGGTAACAGAGCGACACAGCGCATGTGCATTGGGGAGAAAGCTAGTCAACCAACCGCAAGTGTGTGTGTGCCAGACAGACGCAGCTGTAAGTGTCTGAGCGCACAAAACAAACCAAACCAACCCTATGAGCTACAGCCTGCGCCAGCATTTTTAAAGGCTGTTGCATAAAAAGGGAAATAGAAAATTAATGGAGAATCTATACTACTACGACTATCTACACTACAAACAGAAATAAGCTAAGGGATTATATACCCGGATAGGGATTCTAAACTACGAAATATTTACTAAAGTTATGCTACTGTGTACATTGTATCTATATAGTTACAAATTTAAGTATTGAAAGTACATGCACTAATCATAATTGAGGGACCAGAAAACTCTTGCTGCAGGTAAGCAAGAGAGTACAATATAAGTGGCAAACTGAATAAGAGGTTGCACCATGCTTATAATACACTTTATCTTTCAGATTTACAAGTAAAGACACACTCATGACATTAAATGAGTTTGTGATAGCACGACTGCACACTGAAGTAAATTAATATATGGTTGAATATATGAAAGAGGTATTAGTGGCCATTGGGCCACTATACACTTAGCTTGTCGAGTGTTAGGTACCTATTAACATAAGAAAGGACTGCACCGCATGTAAATATAGTTGTAAGTTTATGATTTGTATGAATGTGATAATGTGTAGAAGGATCAAAACCTAACTAACTGTGAGTGTTGACTACTCATGAAAGTGTCCAACACCTGATTTGCATTGAAATTTTTATAGACGTTTGCTACTTACATAAACACGATTTTACGCTTGTTTTACATAACATCTTGATGATAAAACTCTGTATACCTCAGTGTATGAAATGATTTTCCTTTATACAGTGAACATAACAAGTAAATGCTGAGGTGCACTTTAAATACTGAATAAGTATTCGATACGATTGGTATCATCAGGTTTGCGTTGTGTATATAAAAAACAAACTATTTTGTTCTGCGGGTCACAATTAAGTCTAGCAATGAGACGTAACTGAGCACATAAATGCCTTTCCGTTAAATTTCCTCAAATCTGTAGTGTGTAGATCCTTCCTGGACAATGCTAGAGAGGCAAGGCCATGTGTTGTTATTTAAGCAGCGCGTAGAATCTCTTGTAGCAACTATTGTTTACTTCTTTAATTCTTTGAAATTGATAAATATGCTGCGACAAGAAGTCACTGTGAATTGGAATGAAATGTGTGTCAACTTATGCGATAAAGGAAAAAAGAATATATTATTGTATGAATGTTATGTAAAGAATGTTAAACCAAACGAGAGCAAAAAGTGTACTCATATAATTTGAATTGAACAGTGTAACAAAATTATAATTTAACAAAATGTATTAAACAAAATGATAATCAGACTGTAATATATATAAGCAATGATGATGGCATGTCAGCAAATGAATAAGATAAGTTTATTTTTGTAGTTGTATTTTTAATCTTTTTGTCATGTGTATAGTATGTGGAAAGGGCACTGCAGAAATTTTGGGTAATGCAACGATATGAAAGATGCACAAACATACGAAACCTGCCTTTTAAGTGTTGAGAGAGAGAGAGAGAGAGAGAGAGAGAGTGAGTGAGTGAGTGAGTGAGTGAGTGAGTGAGTGCGCGCCGCGGAACTAAAGGTCATAAAAACATGAATTCTCTGTATTCGACAACATCGTAGAAGTGTCAAGAAACTTACCTTGTCGGCATATGTTGGATGTACGTCTGGTGTCCCCACTGAATAAGTGCGAGTGACGAGTTGAAATACATTCCTCGGGCCACTGATAAGGAAATCAGTTGTCAACGCATCGAAGATTTCACAAAAGATCACGCCGCTGAACACGAGCTTCATGAATTTGTGCAGTGAAGACTATGTCAACGCCGACATGGTCACTTTGACTTTGTATTAAACACGTGAAAGTGAGTAGGGACGGTAATGGGCGTTGAGGTGGGCATGTACTTATGGACAATAATGAGACTATGTGGTTACAGCAAGCACTTTGTTATGAAGGAAAACTTATGTATGTGGGTGTTATGGGAGCTGACATGCCGATATAAATTGCTAACTATAAAGGATAACTCAGAGGGCCGAAAAATAAAGAGTATGCCCATACCAGCCAGAGTTATCAACCCATAAAAAGAGAAATAAGCTCGGACACTGTGGACCTCTGTATGATGTCAGTGCATGGTGGGGGGCAATTGCAATTCTTCTTCTTATTATTATTATTTTCTTTTCTATATTAAATGGTGAATGTTGATCTTAAATGTATTGAATATTGAAGGTCTGTTGATATTAGAGTTCACTCAGGATGTGTGTGCCTTCCTATTTCTTTCAGTTATTCTTTTACAATTTCCCTTTTAATTATTTAAGCAGCAATTTTTAATCAGTTTCCATTATATATTATATTTTATGCACCACCCCTTATTTTATTCCCTGGACAGGTGTTGCTGGGGAGATATAGTCTGTCTGTGAACTGAAACGTGTGCATCAGTTGTTGGGGGGGGGGGGGGGGGGGGTGTCGTCGCCTTTCTCGGAAGAAGATTACAACCGCTGTTCAGGATGATTAAGAATCAATTTCTCCTTCCAGCAGTGTAGAATAATAGTGCGCATATTTTTAGGTAAAATTGTCCATGTGTGTTTCTTATGTTAGTGTTATTAGTGTTCCTTTTTGTGTTCCATGTAGTATTACAGGGTGTACACGACCCGGGACATCCGGGAATTTTTTCGTCCGGGAGAAAACCGGCAAGAACCCTGGAATTTTTTAGAATTCCGGGAATTTTTCATTGTTTTAGTTACCAGTTAAATTTTTGTGATTTTGACTGGTAAGAACTCTAACGAAGGATATTACTGTATCCCTATAATACTGCAGCAACAAAACATGAACGAGGGAAAAAAATAACGAAAATAAAACATAAATTGTAAAGGAAATGCGCCATATACAACAAAACACAGTGCTCATACAAGCGTCTGCCAACCAAAGTGCGTCAAAGGCTTCAGGAAGAATATACAGTGCTTCCTAACGACAAATTGCCTCCGATGAGCGTGACGTGACAGCTGTTTACATTACATTCATTTGAGAAGTTGCGGGCGGGCTCGGGCGCATGCGCAGTTGAGTAGTACCTTCTCCCGCTTCTGGCTACAGATATGCGGCTGGGTGCCACTATCTAAATTGCTCCGGTTCGGCAATGTCGTAGATCCGGGTCTGATGCTCAGAGCAGTCAGAGTTGTGGTGGGGAGGTGGGTAGTCTGCACGTGACCTGTGTTTACGTTTAGTGATTTTGCTGTTTCCTCTTCGTTTTTTGCTCTCATGTTAAATGAAAACAAAACGGATTTCTGCGGTCAGGAGCTACCAAATGAATTAAAATACGTTCGCATAATTACGGACGGCTAAAATATGGTGTTAGTTTCAGGTTTTATTTCCACCTTTCTGAACAGTCAAGCATTAATCGCCTTGCAGAACAATGTAGTTATTTTTCTCGGTTTGCTAAAGAGATTTGGCTTTTATTAATCTTTTGCGCTGAGGCAGTCAATTTATTTGAAACGAAGTGTTTAATTTCACACTGTTGGCTAGTTTCAACTGTTCTCTGCATTTCAAGTGCACGATTTCCATCTTCTAGCTCGTATGGCATTGTTGTTGTTGTGGTCTTCAGTCCTGAGACTGGTTTGATGCAGCTCTCCATGCCACTCTATCCTGTGCAAGCTTTTTCATCTCCCAGTACCTACTGCAACCTACATCCTTCTGAATCTGCTTAGTGTATTCATCTCTTGGTCTCCCTCTACGATTTTTACCCTCCACGCTGCCCTCCAATACTAAATTGGTGATCCCTTGATGCCTCAGAACATGTCCTACCAACCGATCCCTTCTTCTGGTCAAGTTGTACCAAAAACTTCTCTTCTCCCCAATCCTATTCAATACTTCCTCATTAGTTATGTGATCTACCCATCTAATCTTCAGCATTCTTCTGTAGCACCACATTTCGAAAGCTTCTATTCTCTTCTTGTCCAAACTATTTATCGTCCATGTTTCACTTCCATACGTGGCTACACTCCATACGAATACTTTCAGAAATGACTTCCTGACACTTAAATCAATACTGGATGTTAACAAATTTCTCTTCTTCAGAAACGCTTTCCTTGCCATTGCCAGCCTACATTTTATATCCTCTCTACTTCGACCATCATCAGTTATTTTGCTCCCCAAATAGCAAAACTCCTTTACTACTTTAAGTGCCTCATTTCCTAATCTAATTTCCTCAGCATCACCCGACTTAATTAGACTACATTCCATTATCCTTGTTTTGCTTTTGTTGATGTTCATCTTATATCCTCCTTTCAAGACACTGTCCATTCCATTCAACTGCTCTTCCAAGTCCTTTGCTGTCTCTGACAGAATTACAATGTCATCGGCGAACCTCAAAGTTTTTATTTCTTCTCCATGAATTTTAATACCTACCCCGAATTTTTCTTTTGTTTCCTTTACTGCTTGCTCAATATACAGATTGAACAACATCGGGGAGAGGCTACAACCCTGTCTTACTCCCTTCCCAACCACTGCTTCCCTTTCATGTCCCTCGACTCTTATAACTGCCATCTGGTTTCTGTACAAATTGTAAATAGCCTTTCGCTCCCTGTATTTTACCCTTGCCACCTTTAGAATTTGAAAGAGAGTATTCCAGTCAACATTGTCAAAAGCTTTCTCTAAGTCTACAAATGCTAGAAACGTGGGTTTGCCTTTCCTTAATCTTTCTTCTAAGATAAGTCGTAAGGTCAGTATTGCCTCACGTGTTCCAGTGTTTCTACGGAATCCAAACTGATCTTCCCCGAGGTTGGCTTCTACTAGTTTTTCCATTCGTCTGTAAAGAATTCGTGTTAGTATTTTGCAGCTGTGACTTATTAAGCTGATAGTTCGGTAATTTTCACATCTGTCAACACCTGCTTTCTTTGGGATTGGAATTATTATATTCTTCTTGAAGTCTGAGGGTATTTCGCCTGTTTCATACATCTTGCTCACCAGATGGTAGAGTTTTGTCAGGACTGGCTCTCCCACGGCCTTCAGTAGTTCCAATGGAATATTGTCTACTCCGGGGGTCTTGTTTCGACTCAGGTCTTTCAGTGCTCTGTCAAACTCTTCACGCAGTATCGTATCTCCCATTTCATCTTCATCTACATCCTCTTCCATTTCCATAATATTGTCCTCAAGTACATCGCCCTTGTATAGACCCTCTATATACTCCTTCCACCTTTCTGCTTTCCCTTCTTTGCTTAGAACTGGGTTTCCATCTGAGCTCTTGATATTCATACCAGTCGTTCTCTTATCTCCAAAGGTCTCTTTAATTTTCCTGTAGGCGGTATCTACCTTACCCCTAGTGAGATAGGCCTCTACATCCTTACATTTGTCCTCTAGCCATCCCTGCTTAGCCATTTTGCACTTCCTGTCGATCTCATTTTTGAGACGTTTGTATTCCTTTTTGCCTGTTTCACTTACTGCATTTTTATATTTTCTCCTTTCATCAATTAAATTCAATATTTCTTCTGTTACCCAAGGATTTCTACTAGCCCTCGTCTTTTTACCTACTTGATCCTTTATCCCATATTAAAGAACCAAACATGAGATAATACAGTACTGGTACTCAAGAAAATTTACATCCGAATCTGGACATACGATTGTGCACTTTAAGCCGAATTATGCATTTTAGTATGGTCCACGAAATTCCGATGCTCTTGAAGTATCCTTTGATGTCTTGCTTCTTTTATGACATAATGCAAGATCTTTTAATGTTTTACACGTACGAACATGCGGGCTTCTTGCGTCATCGTTGCTGCGCAGATGCAGTGACGCCTGTTACCTGGCGCTCTCTGGCAACTGCTGCAACGAACAAATTTCTAACAGGTCACAGGAAAATATTGAGAATGGTAGTTTGAAAAGTGTTACTTTCAAAGTAAATTTCCTTTTACGCAAGATGAAATATGCGCGAGAATGTACGATGAATTTCTTAAATCGCAGAGCGTTTGACTCTCATTTAAAAGTCAAGTCTTTGAGGACGACCATCTAGAAGAATTTCGAGCCCATAAGATCAGACATTTACGTCGTTATTAAAAATTTTACTGGCACATTTGTGCAATGTCTCCTAGAGTGTAACACGCGCATTATGTGTGGAAGCTTAGCTTCTCTTACAGCTTATTAATCTTCGAATTATTTGTGAAAGCTTTGTTTTTCTTGTAGCAACACTATGTATATTGATTTAAACCATTAACTTTTCTTTTTTGTGTGTTCGCGCTACTTAAGAGTGATCTTGCTATTGGTTGACTACATCACGTGTCCTATGCTGTCATCAGGTGGCGAGATCACGTGGCATGAGCTGTGACTGGCTTACAAAAGCGCGTCGAAATCTCGATTTCATTGCTTCGGAACACATGCCGCTTTGGGTGGAATTCGAATTTATACCTCCGTAACACGAAAAAATACAGCGTACATGTTGCTGCACATCAAAGATCTTTACAAAACGTGTTTTTCCCCCTGGGTTTCGTTTTCTAAAGTGCGGGCAAATTCTACGTCTGTGTAGGAAACCATAAACATTCTAAGGATTGATAAGTTTTACAGTGCCGAGGAAAAAAAAAAACTGCCACTTAACACGGAACAATTGTATTTTCACCCGGGAGAAAGTGTATTTTCAACCGGGAAATCCAGGAAAAATCCGGGAATTTTTTTTTCCTTGTCCATGTATACACCCTATATTATCAGAATTTGTGTAAAATAAACATGCCCCCGGCATGTCTGTGCATTGTCACCAATGATTCATAAAGCGAGCTGTGGAAAGGTCAGCATAACATGGTGAAAGACCCTGAAGTTACATTTGACACTATGTTGAGAGAGTCGGGACCTCAGTGGTTGTTCAGTTCGCAGACCTGCAGAGGAGGGAACTGCATGACCGTAATCCGGTGACCTGTCTTTCCTCATGCATGTAGTAGCATCAGTCTTTGAGGAAAAATGAACTATCATGTTTGCTTGTGTTGATAATGGATTTGGACAAAACACATTATTGTTATTTAAGTTGTGGGACATTATCTGTTTATCACAAAGACAAGGACTTCGAAAAATTTAAGAAATAAGTCAAAACCTCCCAACAAACATAGTGTTACTGATTTATTATGTTTCACATCATAATTTTAAGTTTGTGACTTATAATATTTTGTATCATAATGTTAAAGTTAATTTATAATGTATCATCTCTTCTCAGAGAGGAAATGATAAAACAACTTTCACCAATGGGTATTTCGCTTCATGAGCTATGTACAAAGCAGGACTGCACTCCATTGTAAAAGCAACAAGACAGATTCAAAACATATAAAATTGATGTTATCACTGCCATAGCAGGATTTCAAACTCTTTGATTGCTTTCTTAGTGCTTGGATTTAAACATAGTCAGACTTGTCCATTAAATTTCTGGAATGCAGCTGCAGAAACCCTATTTGTTCTAATATTTCAATCGTATATCTGTCGGCCATGTGCAAAGTGAGCCAACAGACTGAAGCGACAGTACTTCCTCTGTCTTGTTAAACATACAGACTGCACCACTATGCTTGTGGCCACAGATACAAAAGAGCCAGCGACATTTTTCGATGGCAAAGAACAGTGCATCAATTGAATTATGGCTGTATGTCGATTCAAGCTAGGATATTGATGTATCATTATGAGCTGCACTGTAGCAATATCTTTGTGAATTTGTTAAAGAAAGCAGCAGATTTAATTAATTGTCCAGGTTGAAACCAATATGTCTGATAATTATATTCTTCTCCAATGAATTTGAACTGCTTTTTTCATGATATAATCCCAAAAAATGAAGCCGATGTGAGAATTTTGAGATTTTTATACTCCATAGAATGGCCGGTGTCAATAAAGTGCTTTGCCACAGCAGATTTATTGGTCTGTAAGAGCTGGGTGTACCTACAGTGTTCTGTACATGTTTTATGGCATGTACAGGTTGTCTGTCCAATATACAAAGACCACAATCACAGGGAATTTGTGGACCCCGACTTTGACAGAACACAAAAATGTTGCTATCTTTGGAGGAGTGTGAAAAATCTCTCTAATTTTGTGTTTGATGAGGTTCCAACATAATTTTGTCAAGTCTTCTCACATACCTCAGGAAACCTTTGCATTTAAATCTCTCTCTGTCTTCTTCCTCATTTTTTGTGTCCACCTTAGGTTTCATTCATAGTGCTTTACTTGCCTACTTTGGAGACTGCTCATCCTGCAGACTGCTTTTGTCAGCAATGCTGTGTGTTTTGTGATCCAAAGTTCTGAGAACACTCATTGTCCGGGAAGGGTGGTGGCAGCTATTTATATGTAGATGTTTTAGTCAGCTTCTGGTGAACTGCATGTCTCAAGGTGACATCATTTTTGTGGTAAACTAAAACATCAAAAAATTGAAGCATCCCTCATTTTTATATAAATTGTAAACTGAATTTCATTGTGGTTTGAATTTGAATGTTTTAAAAATTCCTGTAATTTATCCTAACTATGAGGCCACATTACAAACATGTCATCAACATATCTCGAAAATGCTGTGGGCTTCAAACAATCAGATTCCAGTCCTTTTTCTCTAAGTCCCCCATAAACGAATTGGCCATCGAGTGGAACAAAGGACTGCTTTTGCTGAAACCATGAACTTGTTCAAAAAATTCATTATTAAATGAAGAGTAAGTTGATATCATAACAAGTTTGAACAAAGCTGTAACCTATTTATCAAAATGTTGCGAGTAAGAGATAAAGATTTTGTAAGGGAAATCTCACAAAATAAAGGCAACCATATCAAAGCTGACTAATAAATCAGAACTGTCCTGTCTGTGATTTAATTTTATCAATGAAGTCCGCAGAGTTGCATATGTGATGATCACATCTTCCCACAAAAGGTCTTAATGATCATGCTACCTGTAAGTGCTTGTCTTGGTAGTTGATTGGAGAGCCAGTGTTGCTTACTGTTGATCACATAGGAAATCTACCTTATGATCACAGTCTTCACACAGCTCCTGGCAGAAACGGGGAGGCATTCAGAAATGCAGCAGTCTTCCTTAACTCTTGGTTAATGGGGTCTTTACATATCTTCCAGTGTGTACTATCATTGAGTAAACTAAACATTTTATGATGATAACTATCATGAGACATTAAAACAGAGGCATTGCTTTTATCAGCTTTAAACTCCACCATCTGAGTATTCTGGCAAATTTTACATAGTGCAGCTCTCTGGAACACAGATATACAGAGTTTGTCTGTAAAGTAATGAGACTGGGCCTTGTAAATATAATTTATTGATTTGATCAGTTCATATTGTTAAAATTCTTCAAAATAGTCTCTTTAATTTTGTGTTTGATGACGTTCCAACATAATTTTTTGAGAGTCTTTCCACATACCTCCGGAAACCTTTGCATTTAAATCTCTCTCTTTGGGTATCGATGACTGCTGCCAATGTGATTCCCACAGAGCAAAGGCTCCTTAGAAGTCAGCTATTATAACCCCTTTCAGAGACTCTGACGACCCATTGAATGGCAAGAACTTCATCAAAATGGTAACCTTGCAGGTTCCTCTAGAGATCTGGGAACAGAAAGAAGTCTGGTGGGTTCATATTGGGAGTGCACGGTGGTTTCCGCAAGATTGCAGCACCTATCTGAGCCAGTAGATAAATACAACGAAGGCGGTGTGCTCTGTGATGTTGTCGTAGTAGAACTTCTGATGATCAAATTTGCATATGACAGTTCTACAGTTCTGTGCAGGCACACAAGGGCTTCTTTGTAGGAACAGCATTGATAGTTCATTCTGGAGGTACATATTCTTTGTGCACCCCCCCCCCCCCCTCCCACACACACACACACACACACACACTGTTCAAAAATGAGAGTGAACATTGACTTTAGTTTTGGCATCCTCTCATTTTTAGGGTGCAGGGAGTATGAGGTATGCCCATACTGGAACACCCATCACTCATCATCTGCCATTTTATTGTCTAAAAAAGTCCAGATCACCTTCTAATTGCTCAAATATCTCACAGGATACATCATTCTGTTGCTGTTCTTGTCGATCACTCAACACATTTGGCACCAATTTCACTCAAACCCTCCACATGTTCAAATTTCCAGAAATAATTTTGTGAACCATTGCTTTGCACATGTTGAGGTCTACGGCAATTAATCTTACTCTCAAACAATGGTTGGAGTCCAGGAGATTTTCCACTATGGCCACATTTTCATCCAAATCACTCGTTGGAGGTCATCTAGGTCGCTCTATGCCTTGTTGAAATCGCCCCATGTCTTCGACGATTCTCCTGTCCATTCTTAAAGTCACTGAACCACCAGAAAACCTGGGTCCTTGACAGGGCATCATCTTTGTAAGCTCCGTTAACCAAGGCAAGCATTTCAGAAGCGGTTTTGCGTGGGTGAAAACAAAATTTAATCGCACAGTGATGCTTCAACTGACATTCCATTTTTCATGTTTTCTTCCATAACAAAAATTCAGAAACAACTTTTGTGCCACACATGATCCTCACTGAGTCAGCGCTTGGAAGTGACCATTTTTCATGTTTTCTTCCATAACAAAAACTCAGAAACAACTTTTGTGCCACACATGATCCTCACCGAGTCAGCGCTTGGAAGTGACTGGTGCCTGGTGTATTGCATAGTTTACCCTACAAAAAAAAGAAAGAAGATCACAAATCGCATGCTGGGGAGCTCACTACTGGAGACTGGAGCACTGTTTGGCGACCAGTCTCATTACTGTACAGAAACCCAGTAGCTCCTGCCATACCAACAACACAGTCCAATGAAATGGATGATAACTCCACAGACATGTTCAGATCCAGGTGATTCATTTGTTCAGAAACCAAGTCCAGCTTTTGATGGGTAAAATAGATCTTCTCCTTGATGGCAACAGAACCAGCCTTTTTAAAAATCTTATTCAAGGAATCTGGTTTTATAAAATGTATAAACCAAGCAAATTTTTTTTTTTTTTTTTTTAAAAATCAATCACTGCTTATGACCATCTTCAAAGTGAGCTAACAGACTGAAGCTACAGCCCTCACACTGTCCTTTTAAACCATGGACCACACCACAGCACATGCAGCCACAGATACACAAGCATGAGAGACAATTTTGGCAGCAAAAAGCTGTGCATAAATTGAACCTGTGGGTGTGTGATTGATTCATGTTGGGATATTGATGTATCACTAAGAACTGCAGTCTACTGATGTCTTTGTGAGCTTTTAAAGAACATGTCAAATTCAATGATTTGTTGACATTGAAACCAATATCTCTGTTAATTAAATTCTTTGCCAAATTAATTTCAGCTGCTTCTTTCATAACTGAGTCCCAAATAGATGATATAAATGCTAGTATTTAAACATTCTCATACTGCACAGAGTGACTTGTATCAATTCAGTGGTCAGTCACAGCTGATTTAGAGGGCTGTAAGAACTGAGTGAGTGTACCTATGGTGTTCAATGCAGCTTTCATGGACTAAGAATCATTTGCACGATGTACAAAAGGCCACAACTGCTGAAGATCTTATAAATTCCAGCCTTGCACGATGTACAAAAGGTCACACTTGCTGGGGATTTTGCAGAACTTCAAGTGATTATTAATGGAACCCAGAAGTGCGGCTGATGAGGATCTGATCTATTTTTTTTTATGACAGGCTTCCCACATATTACAAGAGAGCTGTGCATTTTAATCCCTCCTTATATTCTTCCACATTTCTCGTGTCAACCACAGGTTTTATTCATAGTGCCTTACGCCTCTGTTGTGAGATGGAAATTTGGTTCAAAAACTGCCTTTATGTGTATGAGCTCATCCTGCAGACAGTGTGTTGTGGACTGGCAAGACAGCCAACCCACTATGACAGGAAGCTGAAAGGCACGCGTTTAAGCTCACGCAGGCTGGCATGAGGTCTGGAAAATGACAAGGAATTGAGACTAGCAAAAAAGGTACGTAGCTTCTGGAATACTTAACTTTAATCCATAATTGGTGAACATCGGTCTGACTGTACATGCATCACAAGATAAATAGCAAATGATAATGGCGCCTTGCTAGGTCGTAGCAAATGACGTAGCTGAAGGCTATGCTCACTATCGTCTCGGCAAATGAGAGCGTAATTTGTCAGTGAACCATCGCTAGCAAAGTCGGCTGTACAACTGGGCGAGTGCTAGGAAATCTCTCTAGACCTGCCGTGTGGCGGCGCACGGTCTGCAATCACTGATAGTGGCGACACGCGGGTCCGACGTATACTAACAGACCACGGCCGATTTAAAGGCTACCACCTAGCAAGTGTGGTGTCTGGCGGTGACACCACATTCCTCCCCCGCAAATCAGTGGACGGTTGTGGCATAAGGCTTCTGCCCGCCGTGGAGAGGACCCCATGTTGGCGTATGCGACGAGATGGGGAGCCTAACAACAGGCGAGGCTGTGCCAACTGCACCCTGCCATTCGGACCGAGGGGAGCTAGGAAACGCCTGAAAACCTGCCTCTGGGTGCACGCCAACATGCAGTGTATGCGCCCGTAGAGAGACAGGAGGGGCCGAAGGGTCGACCTCCATCGGGCCGGGGCACCCGGCGGGCGAAAACGACATATGGTCCGGAGCGGGCAAGAAGTCCATGGCGGAGGACAATGGGTCACAGGAAGTGATCGGCGTCGCGTGACCCAGGGAGGTGCCCGGCGGCTGCAGCGAAGCGTCCACTGCGGGCTTTGCCGGCGGGAGAACAGGCGGTGGCTGTGGCGTGTCGCCATGGGACAAAATGGAAGGCAGTGTCGGTAACACCTGGGTCTGAGGCGAGCCAGTAGATGGGTCCCCAGGGCGCTGACCGGACGGCACCGTCGCTGAAAGCAGACGGGGAGCGGCAGAACCCAGGCGACGACAGAGGCGCAGCTGGATGAGATGCCGGCGCACGTCACCAGAGGTCCCCAAAACCAAATACATAGCGCGGCCGAGGCAGCGAAGAATGCGCCCTTCGAGCCAACGCCGTGAACTTCGATAGTTACGATAGTAGACAACGTCGCCTGGAGCAAAAGCAGGTGTCTGCCGCTGCACAGGAACCTGATGCGGCGAATGTAGCAAAGACATCAAGGTTCGATGAGGACGACCGTGGAGCAACTCAGTCGGCGAGCGACCATCTCGAGGCTGAGAGCGATACGAGGACAAAAAGAGCAATAACGCGTCCTCCTGAGAATGCGACTCTTTTAATGTCAACATCTGTGACTTGAAAGTCCGGACCAATCGTTCGGCGGCACCATTTGACTGTGGCGAAAATGGCGCGGACGTCAGATGTTGAATACCATTGGCCTTGCAGAATGACTGAAATTCGGCGGACATGAATTGTGGGCCATTGTCGGAAACAATAGTCTGTGGAAGACCTTCAATGCAAAAGATAGCAGATAACGTTTGGATGGTGGCAGATGCCGTCGTGGGAGACATCTGGACAACAAAAGGAAAATTACTGAATGAATCGACCACAACCAACCATCGAGCATTCCAGAATGGACCAGCAAAATTGATGTGTAAACGTTGCCAAGGGGAAGTGGCTTTTGGCCTTGCAAAGAATTTCCGCGGCAGTGCAGATTGTTGTTCGGCACACGCCATGCAAGAAGAGCACATATTCGTAATTGCAGCATCGATTCAGAACCAAGTACAGTGCTGACGAGCAAGTTGTTTCGTTCTCACTATACCCCTATGTCCTTGGTGGAGAAGCCGTAAGACAGAGGACTGTAACGAACGTGGGACCACGACCCGGGACTGATCATTATCAGAACGCAACAGCAAAACACCACGTCGTACAAAAAGTCTCTCCTTGTGAGCAAAAAATCGGCGAACCAACGGATCCTCGATCCGTGACTTTGACAAGGGCCATTGCGTGGCAACAAAACGCAAAATGGTAGCAAGGACAGGGTCAGCAGCTGTGGCTGTAGCTACACGACGAAAATCAATCGGAAACGATGCGACCACGTCATCGGTTTCCGCATCAATGAACATGCAAGCAAGTTCGGAGGAATCGAATGCTCTATCCTCAGCAACAGGCAAACGGGACAACGCATCGGCGTTTCCGTGCTTAGCAATGGACCGATACAAGATATCGTAGTGGTACTGCGAGAGGAAAATAGACCAGCGAATGACTTTCTGCGCTGTACGTGGAGGTACAGGCTTGGTCGGATGAAAAAGTGATGTCAAAGGTTTGTGGTCTGTGATGATGGTAAAGTGACGACCACACAAGAAATCAAGAAACTTTGTAACACCAAATACAAGAGCCAATGCTTCTTTCTCAATTTGTGAATAATTTCGTTGCGCAGACGAGAGCAATTTGGACGCAAAGGCAATAGGGCGATCGTGCGAACCATCTTTGTGCGCAAGCACAGCACCGATCCCGAAATCCGATGCATCCACCATAAACAAAAGGGGCTTCCGGGGATCGAATGGCATAAGGCAAGTATTGGAAAGCAACGCCGATTTCAACTGGCGAAAGGCGCATTCGAATTCCGTCGTCCAGACGAACGGAACACATTTATGGCGTAAGCGATGAAGCGGAGCTGAAGTGGAAGAAGCATGGTGCACATAGCAATGATAATAATTAATTTTTCCCAGCACACTCTGTAGCTGCTTCAAATTCTGCGGAGAAGGCAAGTCTTGTATGGCACGGAGGTGCTCTGAACTGGGATGTATGCCTTGGGCATTGAGTACATGGCCCAGGTAGGGTAAGTCCCGAGCAAAAAACACACATTTGTCCTTCCGCAAGCGAAGGCCATTTTATCGCAAGACCTGAAATTGGCTAAATGTTCTTCTTCCGTCTTTCCGGAGATCACAATATCGTCGAGATAGTTTGCTGCAGTAGGGACCGACGCACAAACAGTTTGTAGATATTGCTGAAACAATACAGGGGCGGATGCACACCCGAATGGCAGTCGTTAGAATCGATACAAACCAAGATGCGTGGTAACCACCAAAACGCGCTGGGATTCTTCGTCCACCGGTATTTGCAAGTATGCATCTGCTAGGTCCAACTTCGAAAAACATTTACCCAGGCACAGTTTGTCAAAAAGATCTTCGCGGCGGGGTAAAGGAAAAGTTGCAGTCACTAGTTGTGGATTCACTGTTGCCTTAAAGTCCACACAAAGTCTCAATTTTCCCGAAGGTTTTGGCAAAATTACTAAGGGTGATGCCCAGAGAGAAGCCTGCACACGTTCAATCACACCTTGTGATTCCAAATCGTGTGATGTTTTTGCGACCTCATCACGCAATGCGTGGGGAACATTGCGTACTCTGAAAAATTTCGGTTGCGCTTTTACTTTCAGTTCCAAATGTGCTGTATAGTTCTTAGCGCAACCGAGGCCCGGTGCAAAAATGTCTGCAAATTATTCACATAGGCGAGAAACACTGGCTGAAGGCACAGTCCGGTTCACTGATAGGACCTGATTTACTATAGACAAGTTAAACAACTGAAATAAATCGAAACCAAACGAGTTCACTGCAGCAGAAGAACGAAGTACGTAAAATGACACAAGTTTTGTTTGTCCTTTGTATGTTGCAAGAAGGCTGCACTGTCCTAACACAGCGAGCCTGTGACCTGAATATGCAGTTAGCTTAACATTTGCGGCACGCAATGGAGGTGTGCCCAGCTGTTTGTACGTGTCGTGATTGATCAGTGAAACTGCAGCTCCGGTATCGAGCTGGAATGGTATCACTTTGCCGTTAATGTCCAAGTCTACAAAAAGTGTATTGTCCTGTTGACGACAAGAGCAACTGTTTCGTGCAACGTGAACTGACACTGGTACAAAATCACTTGTGATATGACGGGATTTCCGGCGATGTCGACGCACACTATTTGTGGGATGAACACAGTCACTGGTAGAGAGAGTGGCACTGGGCGGAGTGGAATGAACTACATGAATTTCCATGGGCGAAGGTTCACGAGCCTGAGTATTCTTGGTTCGATTCCGGCGCGAAGCAAAGGGCCGGGAATGGTTATGTGTGTCTGATCTGAGCTTTTTCTGGCAAACACTTTGAACATGTCCTTTTTTATTACAGAAAAAGCAAATAGCCTGGCGTGATGGGCAGTTCTCACGCGAATGTCTAGTAGCACACCGCGGGCATGATTTTAGCACTGCATTTGCTTGTCTGCGCGGCACACGTGGCTGAGAGCCAGGCGGCCATTGTGCGGCCGGGCGCGAGGGCTGTTTACTGTTCCGTGCAGCGCGCCCGGCGGGCCGGTTAATGTGACACACCGCTGGTGAAGTTTCAAATGATTCCTGAGCAAAGTCATGTGTGTCCTGCCGATCCAATATGTCCATCACTTTTTGAAGGGAGGGATTGACTAGTTTCAAAATCTGTTCCCTTATACGAACATCAGAAACGTTCTGTGCAATTGCATCACACACCATAGTATCTGAATAAGGGAGTCCACATTGACACTCAAAAGCACAATCCCTAGTAAGGCCTTGCAAGGTTGCAACCCACTCCCGATTAGTCTGACCGGCCGTACGCTTTGTACGAAAGAAGATATACCGTTTCGCAACTACATTGACTGATTCTTTGAAATATGCATCTAATGCAGACAAAATTTCGTCGTAGGACAGAGTTGCTACGTTGCGTCGGGGAAATAATTTCACTATCACACGGTACGTCTGGATGCCTACGGATGCTAACAAAAAAGGCTGCCGCTCGTTACCTTGAATTCTGTAGGCGGCGAGATGGAATCCAAATTGGCGTGACCACTCCATCCAGCTTTCCAGTGCAGCATCAAAAGGACGAAAAGTTGGTGCAACAGCATGTTGTGGCTGCGGTAGCGGTGGAGCGGCGGCTGCCGCATCGTTTTGCATTGCACGTTGACCCTGGACGAGCTGTCCAAGGGCATCCAATAAAGGCCTGCGTCTGCTGATTCTGCAAGCGATAAAATTCGGTCAGTACATCTGGAGATTGTGGCGAAGCCATTACACAAGTAGATCAGGGCAATATAGTTACGAACGCAGAATTCTTGTCGCCAACTGTTGTGGACTGGCAAGACAGCCAATCCACTATGACAGGAAGCCGAAAGGCACGCGTTTAAGCTCACGCAGACTGGCGTGAGGTCTGGAAAATGACAAGGAATTGAGACTAGCAAAAAAGGTACGTAGCTTCTGGAATACTTAACTTTAATCCATAATTGGTGAACATCGGTCTGACTGTACATGCATCACAAGATAAATAGCAAATGATAATGGCGCCTTGCTAGGTCGTAGCAAATGACGTAGCTGAAAGCTATGCTCACTATCGTCTCGGCAAATGAGAGCGTAATTTGTCAGTGAACCATCGCTAGCAAAGTCGGCTGTACAACTGGGCGAGTGCTAGGAAATCTCTCTAGACCTGCTGTGTGGCAGCGCTCGGTCTGTAATCACTGATAGTGGCAACACGCGGGTCCGACGTATACCGTATTTACTCGAGTCTAAGCCGCACTCGAATCTAAGCCACACCTGAAAAATGAGACTCGAAATCAAGGAAAAAAAATTTCCCGAATCTAAGCTGCACCTGAAATTTGAGACTCGAAATTCAAGGGGAGAGAAAAGTTTTAGGCCACATCTCCGAATCGAAACAAAGTTGGTCCACTGTAATATGAGACAATTTAGGTCGAATGAATGACGATACAGCTACAGTAGTTTGGTTCGGGTCGTAAGCTTAGCAGTTAAGCCTTACCAGGTAGCCATTGCTATGCATCAGGCGCTCCGTCCGTATTTATACGGGTACCCTTCCTTTTTCACGTGCTTCATCTGGTTTGAATTGTTTGCTTATTTTTCTTTGATCTGATAAGCGCAGTTTTCTTTGTTATAGGTGTTTACGTCACTCTACGCTGAAAATGCATTACTGTACTGTGTCATGCATTGTTTGTCGTACTCTGATACTGTGTGTTTACGGCCTGTCGCCGATCGCGGCATGGCTTGCTTTTGTGCGCGCTACCGCCACTTCCAAATAAAAAAAAAAAAAAAAAGAGAGAGAGAGAGAGGGAGGAATCGTCTCACTAGCGAAACAATGGCAAGAGACTGCTACTTGTTGTTACTTACACTGCTGCTTTCTTTGATTATGATCAACAAGAACCAAATAATAGACTGCGTATGATAGAAGATGTTCTGAACTAGAGTTTAGCGAAAATTTTTCTCCGTTTGAAAATCTTTGCAGGCGCCTCTTTAGTACAAAACAATCTGCACAGAAATTAGAGTCATCTTAGATTTAAAAATCTAGTCAATTGCCTCGCTACATTTCTGACTGTATCACTGTTTAGCATAAGAATAATACGAATATAAACATGACATGATATGTATATTCTTCCGCGTTTGCTGTTGTCTCACTCTAGTTTTGTGGTTTATTACGCAGACATGATTTAAATGAGATAGCAGCAAACACGAAACAATACATGGCAAAATGTTTATATTCGTATTATTCTTATGGTGACGAGAATACTGCATGTGATTCACAATTTATAAAAGTTCCTATTAGCAACCATCTCTTCTCACAGATACGAAAAAATTCAGAACGTAGAGTTGGCCAGATTGACAAACATTCTAAACATTCTTGCCAGTCAGGTTTTCGTAGTACATTGAATTGCTGCTACATTCGAAGATGAACAATACGGAATTTGTATTTACTTCGTTGGATAATGTATAAAAATGCAGTGGTCGAAACTCGGCACGGAGAAAAAAAAGCTCGTCTTCCACCTTTTTTTTTTTTAATTTATTTACTGACGCAGAGGTTTTGGCGCCAGTATTTATCTTTGTGCCTACATGGCATGCCTGTGTAGCACTACATATTTTCGACGGCAGAACTAAGTTGTGGCGGCACCCACCGACATTTTTAAGAACTTCCGCTTGCTTTGCACTCGATTCTAAGCCGCAGGCGGTTTTTTGGATTGCAAAAACCGGAAAAAATAGTGCGGCTTATATTCGAGTAAACACGGTACTAACGGACCGCGGCCGATTTAAAGGCTACCACCTAGCAAGTGTGGTGTCTGGCGGTGACACCACACAGTGCTTATTAGGAATGCTATGCCTGTGAACTTCAGGGGCACTGGAATCTGTAACTTTGAATCCCACAATATTTTGGAGATATGTTGATGACACATTTGTTGTGTGGCCCCATGGTGAGGAGTAACCACCGGAATTTCTAAACCCTCTAAATTCCATCCACAGTAAAATTCAGTTTACAATTTAAATTGAAAAGCTTCCATTTTTGGATGTTTTATATTATTGTAATGATGATGGCACCTTGGGACTCACAGTTTATTGGAAGCCAACTTGTACGGATTCTTATTTACATGCAGATAACTGCCACCACCCTTACCAGGTAATGAGTGTTCTCAGAACTTTGGTTCACAAAGCACATATTGATGAGAGCAGTCTGCAGGATGAGTTTCTAATCTTAAAGGGAGTTCTTGAAGCAAATGGTTTTCTCCACAGTAGAGACAAGGCACTATGAAGAAAATCTAAGTTGGAAATAAGGAGTGGAAGATACAGAGAGACATTTAAATCCAAGGCTTTCATGTCATATGTGGGAAGTCTGTCAGAACAATAGGTGAGATCCCCACCAAGCTCAATGAAAAGTGATTTTTCACTCTTCACTGAAGACAACCATACTTTTGGGTTCCATCAAAGATGACTTGAAGGTCTGCAAGGCTAGGGTTTACAAGCTCCTCTGCAAGTGTGCCCCGTTTTACATTGGGCAGGTGATTTGTAAAGTCAATGAAATATGCATGGAACACAGTAGATACACCCAGCTCTTATGGCCCAATACATCAGTTGTGGGAGAGCACGGCATTGACACTGGTCACTATTTGCAGTATGAAAAAACCAACTGAAATTCATTTGGTGAATAATAATAATAATAATAATAATAATAATAATAATAATAATAGAAAAGATAGCAGTTTCAACCTGGACAAATCATTGAATCTGCTGCTTCCTTTAGTAAACTCACAAAGATGTTACTACAGTGCAGCTCACAATGATACACTGATATCCCAGCATGGGTAGACCACCTAGCCACGGGTTCAATGTATGCACCGTTTTTGCTACCTGCAAGCACTGTGGTGTGGTCCATTTTTTAAAAACACAGCGAAAATGCTGTAGCTTCAGTATGTCATCTCATTCTGAAGATAGCTGTAATGCATATGGCCAAGGAGGTAAAATAGGGTTTCTGCAGTTACATGCCTAAAATTTAATGGGCAAAAACACGTAGCCAAACTCATTTGAGGTATACTGAAATAACAATTACAAAAAAACATTTTATTTCCATTGTATGATGCAACCAGCATGCAGAAGAAAACATTGGCACAGTATCTAAAGTTGAGTGTGCTACACTTTGCAATTGTATTCCAAAATGTGAAGATGTTATGTTTTAATGGAACATGATATTGATACAATAACAGAACTGTTCATCATTAATATACAGGCCAAAAGTAGGGGCAACAGCAATACAGGCCAAAAGTAGTGGCAAGAGCAATAAGTATTCTTTTTCTTTCCCGAATAAATAGTGTCCAGAATGAGTCTACCACTCAACAGCAGTGAGTGCACCATTATTCAACTTCTTCATAGGTTTATGCTGTGTGTGGGGTTGGGACTTGAATGTGGAACTGTTCCTCTCACAGGCAATGTTGTTATTGACTGATGTATACAGTCAAAACCTGCCTTCACAACTTCAACAGCCTACATTCAATTTGCAGTCCATTACCATTTCAATCTCTTGGGGAGTTTTGAATGCATAGTAGGTTACCATTGTGAAAGTTTTATATAAAAGTATTGTGGCATTGAACTTCTAGTCATAAATTTTTGCAGGTGGAACAAGTGCTCAGCCATTACTATTGAGAGTTCGACGGGCCCTGGATTATCCTGATATGCCATTTCAATTACGTTACATTGGTCAACCTGAAATAGGTGAGCATGAGTTACAAATACTCTTGATGTTCTGTTGGAAAGAGTTTTGTTGTTGTATTTAATTTATAATTTACAGATAAATCAAGACCCACAATTGTGAGAAATAGCATAGATATAGGCACAAGCTCATCTGTGGTTGAATTTCTAACTGAACTGGGCTGCAGAATGGATTTTGAGTACATTGTGAGAGGCTATATGTTCCGGAAAGGTCGCATGAAAATCACTGTATCCAAAATATTTAAGGTTAGTACCATAAGTTTACTTATTTTATGTAAGCAACTGTTGTATTTGGCAGTGCCACATACTTGTGGAGGGTAATTATCATAGTGTCTGTACCAAACCATTTCGCACAAACATGCGTAAATAGCACACGAGCTTACAAGTACACTTTCCCTGATACAGTGCAGCACTAAAACAATTAATGCACACTGATGGAGGGAGGGAGCAAGATAATCTACCTCAGGCAAACCGTAAATAGCAGGTTCTTGACCGTATCGGTCACCATAGAAGTTTCTGAGTATTTGGATTGTGTAATTTAAGTTGTTGCTATCTTGTTTTAATGACTTGGTGCCCTGGTGCATTATTTTTTGTGGTTTTGTTTGGCTGAAATGGACAGAAAATAAAAATAGTGGTTCTAAGAGGATAACTGAAAGAAATCACAGCAACTGAGAAAACTTGAATATCACTGGAATACAAGCTGATCCAAAAGTTAAGAAAAAAGTGACTATTCAAAAGAAAAGAAAGCATTGCTTTAATAATATTTATGGGCAAGGATTGGATTTTTCTTAGTCATCATTTCTCTTTTGCTTGTAATGTGTGTTATTTTGACACAAGAGGGTGCAAATCATGCCCTATTGGTGCATTTTTCTTTCATTGTCAGTTATCCTTGGTGTTCTAATATTGAACTTAGCTCAACTGAATCTCCAAACAGTTGCTGTGTGATAGAATGCCACATCAACAGTTAATTTCAACAGCACATGGTCTGTGTCGTATTGCTATGTAGCCTTTTGTATCACCTACAAAAGGCAAAACTTTTAACATATAAAACAGAGCAGCACCAGTGTTATATCTCCCATCACTACAAAACAGGCAAAAGATCCAAATAAATACTGAAATACACTGGAGGAAATACAATAAAGGAAAAAAAAAAAAAAAAAAAAACTGCAACACTCAGAAGGAGTTGTGCGACATAAAATCTATATCAAGTCTCTTAAGACTTCACACCAGTCACATAAACAACAAAGACACCATTATCAACACCTGACTGAGTTTGAATGTGGTCATATAATAGGGTTACAAGAAGCTGGATGTTCCTTCTATGACCCTGCAGGAAGACTTGGCCGATATGTAGCCACTGTACATGATTGCTGCCATTGGTGGTTACGAGAATGTCCAATTGCCAGAAGACTGGGCTCCAGATGGCCATGTGGCACTACCTAGAGGGAAGGCAACAATGTTTGACTTACGGGTGTGTCACTGCATCTGCAGCAGTAATTTGAGCAGCAGTTGGCAAAACAGTGACACAATGAACTGTTACAAATCAGTTACTTCAAGGACAGCTCCAAGCCAGACACCCTGTAGTGTGCATTCCACTGACCCCAAAGCACTGCCATTTGTGACTTGTTTTAAGCAAGGACTCATTGGAGGGGAGGGTGAAGGTGTGTTGTGTTTTCTGATGAAAGCTGATTCTGCCTCTGTGCCAGTGATGGCCATGTGTTGGTGAGGAGTAGGCCAGTTGAGAGCCTGCAGCCAACCTGTCTGTGTTGTAGACACAGTGGACCTACACCTTTAGTTATGGTCTGGGGTGCGATTTCATATGACAGCAGGATCACACTCGTGGTTATCCCAGATACGTCAGTCTGGTGATTAAATTTGCTGTGCTGCCATTCATAAACAGCATTCCACGGGGTGTTTTCCAATAGGGTAACAGTCACCTACATAACATTGTTGGAACCCAATATGCTCTACAGTGTGTCGGCATGTTGTCTTGGCCTGCTTGATCACCAGATCTGTCTCCAGTCGACAACATATGGGACGTTATTGGACAGTAACTCCAGCATCATCCACAACAAGCATTAACCATTCCCGTATTGACCAACCACAACAGGCATGGAACTCCATCCCGCAAACTGACATCTGGAACCTGTATAACACAATGTATGTACATTGGTATGCTTACATTCAACATTCCGGCTGTTACTCCAGTTATTAATGTACCAGTATTTAACATTTGTAATAGCTTATCTTGTGCTTACATTAACCTGTGATCTTGCACCGTTAATCACCTGTTGTGTTATCTAGACAAATGTATTCCCAAAATTTCATTACTCTACATTAAATATTTTTGGGTGTTGCGACTTTTTTTTACATCAGTGTACATGTGCATCTTTGAATGTTTGATAAAGGTGAAGAAATAAGAAGTAAAAGGTACTTTTCTTAAAAGAAAAAGAATCATATGGCACTGTTAACTGAGACCTTTGGGACAGGTTCAGCCATCTAATTGGAAAACTTTTCTTTCTTTGCGCACATTGGCACCTTTCCCTAGAGTAGATGACTGATAAGTCCCTGTGGAATTTTAGTCTCATGTTGTTGTTGATGATGATGATGATGATGACGATGACGATGACGATGACGATAATGATAGAGAGGGGGAGGGGGGGGGGTAATAACTCTATGCCAACACACGTCCAACTCCTCTCAAATAGCATCAAGGGACCTGCCAATCTTGTCATTTTCGTCTGATGAACAGGTCACCACGTGCTCTCACTCCAGAAGACACTGCAGAGATGTTTGAAATTTAACATAGAACGCTGGTGCAACTTTGAGCACTGAGCTGCTTGTGAGTGAAACTTGTTTGGTTACAGAGGTGGGTGATGGAAAAGTCATAGGCTAATTAATGCATTACAAGTAGTTATGATAACATTTTCACACATATAAATTCATATCTGTTTGTATGGTATGTGATGAAGGAGTACAAACTATTCTGTGGGCACTGCAGCAGCTGTCAGGTTACTCTGTTTCAAACCCCACCATTTGAGCTGATTCCTAGTGTGCTTTGCAATCAATAATGAAAGTGTACCCATTAAACAAAACTAGTGATGAGGTACAGTGTTTAAGATTCTAGACCTTTATTGGGTAGGAACCAGTAATCCCCAGCCTGATTCTTTAAAGAATCAATTTCCCATGTATAAGACATCATCTCTCACAAAATATGTGCCATACAATATATAATTTTGCAGGTATGTTCAGTCGTATATATGGATACTGTCTGTAAAATGTGTTGCAAATAGAGTTAATAGTAAAGAAGTAATAAATTGGAATGTCTTGCCTGATGCTGCAGTTTTTCTGCATGAGCAACATAAATGTACTAAGTTATAAACTTTTTCCATTTCATTTTTTTGTCAGGCACATCAGGGAGAAAAAGTTTCCTAAAACTCTGAAATTATGTGTAAAGTTTGTTGGAAGTCGCAAGTGCTCTCATTCTCAAATACTGGATGAATATAGTCTGGGTAATTTACATGCCTAAAAACATATACACAGTTTCTAACTGTAATACGGAACTTATTGTCCTAAATCTTTGATGTAAGATTATAACTCTTAATGCCTAGATCATGACTGAATTTAAAAAAAATTATAATTCTGTCAGTAACTCCCAGATTAGCGGTTTAGTAATATCAGGGTTGCCACAGGTTCTGGGGATGAGGGAATTGCAAACACATCAGGGAAATAAAAAATTAAAAAAAAAAATAAAAACACTGGAAAAATCTTGTTTTTGTTTCAGTAAATGAAATGGTTTGTTTACTGAGATGAGATGTCATGCATCGTCATTGGTTGGGTGCAGCTTAGTATGTTTGCCGCTTCGCTACTCCCCTCATTACTATTGCATGTTTGTGTGCATTCGTTTTCTGACTAGAGCTATGGCTGAAAATTTAGTTGTGAGAGTATGATTGTCTTTTTTGAGTGGCTGTCTGCAGCTTGGGAATCATCTTTACAGTGGGTTCGTACCTGTCCTCATTATTATGGATTCTCAGAGTATTTTAACACGTTATCTGTTGCATGGATTGATCACCATCATCTGATTTCATCAACATGCTGTCTGTGACGTGAATAGCTGGCCACACAATTGGATTTCCATGATGGGCCAAAACTGCAGGCCATTTCTGGGGGTATCTGTAATGAATTGGGTCATCCAATCTGAAGCCCTTCGTTTTTCCACTCATGTGCAAGCCCTGTCCGTCAGATCTAATCTCTCCGAGCTGCCTGCAGGATGGGTCTGTCTGTGTGTGGGGTAATGCAGCGGATTTTCGTGGTTTATCCATGGACCCAGGACTGTGGTGCTCCTCAGCAGGCCAGAGGCCATGGGCGATGGATTTCAGGAATTGTGAGTGTCTCACCACAACTGCATTGTACAGTGTGGTGTTTTATAGACATTTTATTTGTTCAAGTACATTTTGACACTTCAAAAGTAGTTTATATGTTAGAAAGTAAGGGCAATAAGAAGAATAAAATTGTGTCAGTTGCTGGTGGTTTGTATGCTATGTACTCATATATTTCTCGAAAGAAAGATCATACAATACCTGTACAATAACAGATACAACACAATGGGTAATAACTGACAATAGAACCAACATTTTATTGGTGGTCGCCTACACGGTTGGTTTACACAGTTCTTCCGCTTTATACACTTCTTTCGAGAGGCTTACTTTTTTTTAGCTTATTTCTGAAATCAGTGAAGGTATTTTAAATCTGTCTGGCTATACCAAGGAAATGCATATTTTTGTCACCAAATGTGTTTTATTTTATTGAAATAAAATAACATCAGTGATCTTAATGAAACACACATGCCATTTGGCTTGTTTTTTCCATCTAAAAACAGTTCATTACTAAAGATGTTGATGTAGTACCTAAGATTTTTGCTCACATCAGTAAATGCCACCTGCTTGCAAGTTTTTCTAATGTGTTTCCCAGTTTGCATTATTGTTTCTTATACTGTAGCTGCAAAGACAGATTGTGAGCTTATGTCTTAACTTACTCTTGAGATCTCAAAATTTGTCAGGGAAAAATGCTAAAACTTGTCCGGAAATCAGGGAATTTCACTTGGGTAAACTTGTGGCAACCCTGAATATATGAGGGCGGTTTGAAAAGTAACCTCTGTTTGGCTGGAAATAAAGGACTTGTCTTAAAAGATAAAAAGTGTTACATACATATTGAAACTACGCCTTTTTGCTATTTTTCAAGAAAAGCCACCATTTAAATTTAAGCATCTGTCATAGCATTTCACTAATTTACAAATTCCTTTTTCATAAAATTCTAATGCTTTTGTGTGTAGCCAGTGTTCCAAAAGCACGACACTGAAAATCAACTTACTGTGATGTTTGTATTGAATGGCTCGCTTAAGTTTCTTCGAAATTTCACAGTAGACTTCTGAAGTGATAGTTGTTCCATGCGCCATAAATTCAACCAGGAAAGCTCCCTTAGCATCCCAAGAAACTGTAGCCATAATCTTCCTCGATGATAAAGTTTGATGAACTTTGTTCAGCTTGCATGGAGAATTGGCATGGCCCCCAGCTATCGACAGTGGTTTCATTTCTGTGTTTACTTGTGCCATCCTAATTTCGTCACCAATCTCAATCGTCTTCAAAAATCCTTCTCCTTCCCTGTTTTGTTTCGGTGTTTACATGTGCCGCCCAAGTTTCATCACCAATTTCAATCCTCTTCAAACATCCTTCCCCTTCCCCATCATAGTGTAGTGTAATGCAGAGCCCATTTGTTTGGTTTTGTGGGCCTCTTGAGCAATTTAGGTAATCACTGAACACTGAAACTTCAGTATCCTAAATTATTGGTGATGGCCTCATACACAACTGTACAAAAATTTCAGGGAATTGTTCATCAATCAGATATGATGATTCAATTTTCATAAACTGTTCATCAATTCTGTGAGCAAGATCATTAATCAGAACAGAAAGCTTACCACTCCTCTCTTCATCTTGTATGTTTATTAACCACTACCCATTGCAGCACAACTTCACTCATAAGGTTTGAACCATGTACAGTACACAGTTAGTGATGAATGTCTGCTGGTGAAATGTTTGGCCCTGAAAGAAATCTTATTACTACTCTACTCAAACTACACATTTTGAGAGACTTTTTATTACAGTGTTCATGTTTTGAGGTTGTAACAAAAATGTGCCAAAGAATGAGATTCATACTTTCACAGCTGGATGCTTACTGAATAAGAGAACTTGCAGATGTGACAATGGTGCCACTCTGTGCCAAATAGTGGTACCAGGCCAGAATGGCAGCTACTTTCCAAACCACCATCGTAGATGGGGTTCAGATCCCTGCTAGGCCCTGCAGATTGAGGCCTAACCTTTGTTCCTTTCAAGCATACAGAATTGTACAGAATACAGTACTTACAGATTCAAAGAAAGCTCTGGATAACAAATAACAGCACCAATTGCAAGTATATTTTCTGACATGAGGCTGGTTTCAGCCACCAAGCCCATTTTTAAATGGTTATGAGCCTAATGTCATTGAGGTACATGTTGTTGTTGTTGTGGTCTTCAGTCCTGAGACTGGTTTGATGCAGCTCTCCATGCTACTCTATCCTGTGCAAGCTTTTTCATCTCCCAGTACCTACTGCAACCTACATCCTTCTGAATCTGCTTAGTGTATTCATCTCTTGGTCTCCCTCTACGATTTTTACCATCCACGCTGCCCTCCAATACTAAATTGGTGATCCCTTGATGCCTCAGAACATGTCCTACCAACCGATCCCTTCTTCTGGTCAAGTTGTACCAAAAACTTCTCTTCTCCCCAATCCTATTCAATACTTCCTCATTAGTTACGTGATATACCCATCTAATCTTCAGCATTCTTCTGTAGCACCACATTTCGAAAGCTTCTATTCTCTTCTTGTCCAAACTGGTTATCGTCCATGTTTCACTTCCATACATGGCTACACTCCATACGAATACTTTCAGAAATGACTTCCTGACACTTAAATCAATACTGGATGTTAACAAATTTCTCTTCTTCAGAAACGCTTTCCTTGCCATTGCCAGCCTACATTTTATATCCTCTCTACTTCGACCATCATCAGTTATTTTGCTCCCCAAATAGCAAAACTCCTTTACTACTTTAAGCGCCTCATTTCCTAATCTAATTCCCTCAGCATCACCCGACTTAATTAGACTACATTCCATTATCCTTGTTTTGCTTTTGTTGATGTTCATCTTATATCCTCCTTTCAAGACACTGTCCATTCCATTCAACTGCTCTTCCAAGTCCTTTGCTGTCTCTGACAGAATTACAATGTCATCGGCGAACCTCAAAGTTTTTATTTCTTCTCCATGGATTTTAATACTTACTCCGAATTTTTCTTTTGTTTCCTTTACTGCTTGCTCAATATACAGATTGAATAGCATTGGGGAGAGGCTACAACCCTGTCTCACTCCCTTCCCAACCGCTGCTTCCCTTTCATGTCCCTCGACTCTTATAACTGCCATCTGGCTTCTGTACAAATTGTAAATAGCCTTTCGCTCCCTGTATTTTACCCCTGCCACCTTTAGAATTTGAAAGAGAGTATTCCAGTTAACATTGTCAAAAGCTTTCTCTAAGTCTACAAATGCTAGAAACGTAGGTTTGCCTTTCCTTAATCTTTCTTCTAAGATAAGTCGTAAGGTCAGTATTGCCTCACGTGTTCCAGTGTTTCTACGGAATCCAAACTGATCTTCCCCGAGGTTGGCTTCTACTAGTTTTTCCATTCGTCTGTAAAGAATTCGTGTTAGTATTTTGCAGCTGTGACCTATTAAGCTGATAGTTCGGTAATTTTCACATCTGTCAACACCTGCTTTCTTTGGGATTGGAATTATTATATTCTTCTTGAAGTCTGAGGGTATTTCGCCTGTTTCATACATCTTGCTCACCAGATGGTAGAGTTTTGTCAGGACTGGCTCTCCCACGGCCGTCAGTAGTTCCAATGGAATATTGTCTACTCCTGGGGCCTTGTTTCGACTCAGGTCTTTCAGTGCTCTGTCAAACTCTTCACGCAGTATCGTATCTCCCATTTCATCTTCATCTACATCCTCTTCCATTTCCATAATATTTTCCTCAAGTCCATCGCCCTTGTATAGACCCTCTATATACTCCTTCCACCTTTCTGCTTTCCCTTCTTTGCTTAGAACTGGGTTTCCATCTGAGCTCTTGATATTCATACAAGTCGTTCTCTTATCTCCAAAAGTCTCTTTAATTTTCCTGTAGGCGGTATCTATCTTACCCCTAGTGAGATAGGCCTCTACATCCTTACATTTGTCTTCTAGCCATCTCTGCTTAGCCATTTTGCACTTCCTGTCGATCTCATTTTTGAGACGTTTGAATTCCTTTTTGCCTGTTTCACTTACTGCATTTTTATATTTTCTCCTTTCATCAATTAAATTCAATATTTCTTCTGTTACCCAAGGATTTCTACTAGCCCTCGTCTTTTTACCTACTTGATCCTCTGCTGCCTTCACTACTTCATCCCTCAAAGCTACCCATTCTTCTTCTACTGTATTTCTTTCCCCCATTCCTGTCAATTGCTCCCTTATGCTCTCCCTGAATCTCTGTACAACCTCTGGTTCTTTTAGTTTATCCAGGTCCCATCTCCTTAAATTCCCACCTTTTTGCAGTTTCTTCAGTTTTAATCTACAGGTCATAACCAATAGATTGTGGTCAGAGTCCACATCTGCCCCTGGAAATGTCTTACAATTTAAAACCTGGTTCCTAAATCTCTGTCTTACCATTATATAATCTATCTGATACCTTTTAGTATCTCCAGGGTTCTTCCATGTATACAACCTTCTTTCATGATTCTTAAACCAAGTGTTAGTTATGATTATGTTGTGCTCTGTGCAAAATTCTACCAGGCGGCTTCCTCTTTCATTTCTGTCCCCCAATCCATATTCACCTACTGTGTTTCCTTCTCTCCCTTTTCCTACACTCGAATTCCAGTCACCCATGACTATTAAATTTTCGTCTCCCTTCACAATCTGAATAATTTCTTTTATTTCATCATACATTTCTTCAATTTCTTCATCATCTGCAGAGCTAGTTGGCATATAAACTTGTACTACTGTAGTAGGTGTGGGCTTCGTATCTATCTTGGCCACAATAATGCGTTCACTATGCTGTTTGTAGTAGCTTACCCGCATTCCTATTTTCCTATTCATTATTAAACCTACTCCTGCATTCCCCCTATTTGATTTTGTGTTTATAACCCTGTAGTCACCTGACCAGAAGTCTTGTTCCTCCTGCCACCGAACTTCACTAATTCCCACTATATCTAACTTCAACCTATCCATTTCCCTTTTTAAATTTTCTAACCTACCTGCCCGATTAAGGGATCTGACATTCCACGCTCCGATCCGTAGAACGCCAGTTTTCTTTCTCCTGATAACTACATCCTCTTGAGTAGTCCCCGCCCGGAGATCCGAATGGGGGACTATTTTACCTCCGGAATATTTTACCCAAGAGGACGCCATCATCATGTAATCATACAGTAAAGCTGCATGCCCTCGGGAAAAATTACGGCTGTAGTTTCCCCTTGCTTTCAGCCGTTTGCAGTACCAGCACAGCAAGGCCGTTTTGGTTATTGTTACAAGGCCAGATCAGTCAATCATCCAGACTGTTGCCCTTGCAACTACTGAAAAGGCTGCTGCCCCTCTTCAGGAACCACACGTTTGTCTGGCCTCTCAACAGATACCCCTCCGTTGTGGTTGCACCTACGGTACGGCTATCTGTATCGCTGAGGCACGCAAGCCTCCCCACCAACGGCAAGGTCCATGGTTCATGGGGGGGGTACATAGGCAGACTTATCAGCAACCACTTGAAAATGGTCTTAGTGGATAAATCTGGTTTTGGTGTGAGAAAATAAACTTGCCGCTAATGCTGTTAGTTGTTTCCAAGTAATTACTACAGTTTTGGGCCCCAAACCATTATGCCCAACATATGGGAGGGAATCAAAGAAAGCCCTTGTCATTCTACTGGGAGTCAGCACATGCTGGAATGAAAGAAAATGATTGGTAGCTTCATCATCAGAGAAGTCAGACATGTGCATGCCATGAAAATTGATGTTTCTCTGTCTCCAGTTGTCTGGCCATTGTTGTGTAATGTGAGATAAGAGGTGTGAGGAAGAATATGAAATTTTTGACAAGCTATGATTTGTTCTATTATTTCAGTTCCTATGAATGTGGCTGATAATGGTGGTCTGTGATATGTTCCATTCACCATCATTATGAAACAGGGAAAACTTGTTTGGTGATTTTAAAACTGGATTAAATGAACCTAGAAGCTTCAAGTATTTTTTTCTCTTTACTGTGGGTTTTGGGATTATTACAGGTGCAGGGAGTTCATTGACTGGTGATGAACTTCCAGTTGCAGTGATGCAGGAAAAATAGTTGTGAAGAAAATTATTGTAATGGTGATATCACTCAAGGACATCAAAGTGATGTTATGTACTGAATACTCAATGTCTGTCTTCAAGCCAGAACAGTTTCATCGTCAATGGTGCCTCACTCTTTGACAGTCAGATAATACAGTATGTCTGGAGAATGGTGTGAATAAATGCTGGGCAGGTTCCGTAAAGATACTGCTGCACATGTTTGTAAGATTGTCACTGGCGATAAAACAAAATCTCTCGATTGAATAGAGAATTTACAGGGCAGTGGACAATGTGGATCTTTCCTGATGAAAAGCTTCATAGCATTGCACCTGTACACACTGCTTTTGTGACTCACTCTGTTGTGGCACCAGTTATTTATTACATGTTCATAAGCACACAACAACTGAGTACAGGCCACTTTGCAGCGTTGTAACAGGAGCGTGGCGATATTCTACACAGTGGTGGAAACTAGTTTGTTCACCTGACCGAAGAAGAGTACTAGTCGATAGGCACTGAAAAGTAACTTTGCTCTAGCAATCTCACACACAGGCGAAGTCGACTTGCACAACAATAAGAAAAGTCTGCTTTGCCATCTGACAGAATCTGTAAATGCATTGCCATCTAGGGAAGCATTGGTTGGATCAGAACGTGGCTTCAGCTGACTTGCACAGAATGAGAGCGAGCTCACAGTCACTTGTGCTTAAATCTGCTTCCTAGCTAGTCTCACGTGACTGGTCAGCCAGAGATGCCGTGTTGCTTTGCTGGCAGCATCCTCACAAGATGTAGACATCTTCCATCAATTCATCCAACAGGATTATAAAAACTGTTAACTCATAGCTCATTTGCTGGATTCCTCAGGAGAGTTATGTGAGATCTTGTTTACAGTCTGGACCTTTCATCCATGTGAATACCAGTATTTTCTGTTATCTATACTGGTCCTCATTAAGCTTTTAATGCCAACATAATTCAACCTATACCTTTTGAAGAAAATTACTGGAAAACTATGCTAAAAACTTTAACATGAATTAAAAAAGTGTTTTGAATCTTTTGGCAAGTACTTTTTATGTTTGCTATTTGCATAGATCTACAATGATCATTTTAATAAATCCAGATACCTGACTATATAAAATGTCATTTCAGCATTCTGATAGTATTAATTAGGCTTTGCATAGGACATAAATTTTGGCATCTTTTATTGGTGGAGAACCCATTTGCATGTGATGCTTGAATGACAGTATCAAGTGTACCACGATTTAACAGGATGTGAGTGCAGTAGAGCAGCTGCAGAGTTAGAGACGTGCCCTCTTTTTTAGTTGCTTATGAAATGAATATGTAAAGGGTTTTAAAGTTCTCTGTGTAATCCACAACACTGTTCAAATTGTCTGCAAGTAGATTGTAATGTGAGTCAGAGTGTCTTTTTCAATTTTTTTGTTTCATTGACTATGCATGTATGTTATTATGTTACCCATTTGGTTATGTGATGATTATTTCTTTTAATATACACTCCTTTAAAAGCACTGGTTAATGTCTTCATTTATCATGCCATTTTTTGGCTTTCATTTTTGTTTATTTTAACTACAGTAGTTCCTAGACTCCAAAGATTCAAATCTTGTGCATCCTTTCCCAAATCATCACCAGCATAATTATTTATTGTATGAAGAATATTTGTGGTTTTTTTAATCCGTGGATTTTTTGTGCTATTAACTGATGAACTTTTACGTGTCCATAATAAATATCTTTAAAGAATTCCATTATTAAAACACTTAGTTTCAGCTTAAGCCAATGTTGCTCTTGTTTTAATTCTGCAATCCAGTCGTCACAGTGGCATCACCCGAATTCCCCTTCAGCCAAAAAATTCACCCATCTGCCAAAACATTAAAAGCCACAATTTTGGGCAAAAAAAGTATCCTCAGTGTTTTGGGACTGAAAAGGCATCATTTTGGTTGAATTTATGGCTCAGGGGGAGACCGTTAATGCACAATGATATTGTGAGATCCAAAAAAAATCTCAAAAGAAGTGTTCAAAACAAAAGGAGATTTATGCTGATGAGAAGAGAGAGTGCTTTTTGCATGAAAATGTGTGTCCCCACACAGCCTTAACCACCAAGGTACTCTTAGACTCATTTGATAGGAATGTTGTGAATGACCTATCCATTCCCCTGATATGGCACCTTTGTGCAGGCACACATGAGTCGAATTAAATTTTCAACCAATGAGCAGATGCAGAAAGAGATCCAGAAGTGGGGGAAGGAGCTGGCTGCAGAGTTCTTCAAGGAGGGCCTAAAGAAGCTTGTGCCATGCTGCACCACATGCACTATAGTCAAAAAGTGTATCAACAATATCCTGTAATGTTTTCAGATATGCTTTTTCTAAATTCTGAACATTCCTTGTATTCTTAAGTATTCAAGATTCATTACTTCAGTGAGTGATGGCTATCTCATATTTCAAGGAGGATATTTTTGTGTGTGTGAAATGGATGTTTTGATGATAGGATCTTTGGATATTACATTATCAGTGTCTGGTGGCATCTTTTTTGTTGAGAGTTATAGAATAAGAAATATATATCACGAATGACAAAATTTCTGATAAATTGTGATACTGAGTGTAACCACCTACCCCTGTGTATCAGAAAGACATATTACTTATATTTATTACATTTTGTCTCATTTACTTGTCACTTTCAGAAATCTTTGGAACATAAATGTAACAGTATGTTTTTCCTTCTTTACTTTAGGTTGGCCAAGGGAAGACGTTAGAAAGTGTAGAACCTATGTCACAATCATATCTTGTAGAGCTTAGTGTTTTGGCTCCTGCTGGACAAGAAGCCATTGCAGAAGATATGCGGAGTTTTGCTGAACAGTTACGGCCCCTTGTTCAGCTTGAGAAACTGGATTACAAAAGACTACAGCATTTACCATGAAGTGGTTTACTTTTGGTTACAGGGTTATCACAGTAAGATATGTTGATAAAATGATGTTAATTGACTGTCTAATTTGTCTCCTGAAAAATGGTGTGCCATAATATTTGTGATGATAATGTATCACTATACTTTTTTTTTGACTTAGTAGTCTTCAAGCTTGTGTGGAAGGTTTTTAACATGTGTGATGTCCTGCAAGTTCTCTTCTATCTTCCAAAATTCACTGAAGTTCTCTTGTGTACCTTGCAGGATTAGCACTACTGGAAGAAAGGATACTCTGAAATGATGACTTAGCATCAGCTTAGGGGATTATTTCCAAAATGACTTTTTTCACTCCCCAGCAAAATGTGTGCGACCTTTATATCCACATGCTTGCTCGGTGCTTAATTTCCAAACACTAAATTCATAGTTTTTTCAGGTCTGTAACCAGCCCTTGTTTTCCATGGTTCATTTTACTGTAATGCTTTGTTGTGTTTATCACAATTGGGTAATTTTTAAACTGATGATTCAGTTGAATTGTAGTGCTTTTGAAAGTTTACCTTACTGCGTGTGTAGTGATAGGTTTCATCTGTATGTCCGGCTGGAAATTTCCATACATTTCTTTGGTAAAATGTAACTGCAGGTGATATTGTCATGTAGAAGAAGGTGTGATTAGATAGATGAAAGATGAACACTTAACTTCACCGAATGAAGGTTTATTCAGCATTGCACATACAACAGTGCGGAGCGAACTGCCTCTGATCAGAACACACAGTATATATACAGCTACAGAACATTCCAGTACAATGATTCTTGACATTTGTGAACACTTCTAGAATGCACTCAGGCTGAATATAGAAATTAAAATTGTACAGTCTAGGTGAGTTTTGAACTCACGTCCCTCCATACGACAGTTTAGTATCATAACTACTAAACCACGGTGCTACTCAGCTTCTTCTGCGACATTGCTCCCTCCTTAAGTGAACAGCATCTCGGTGTTACGTCCTCCTAGTCCGGGAACGAGTCATCAGTCCTGCATACTCCAATTCCTGATGACGATTCTCGCCCTGGCGGTGATCTTCTTAGAACTTTTTTCGCCGCTACGCTCTTTGTCACCTTTCCACTTGTTGCCTGTCACTGGAACTTCAAATTTAACCTGGGTTGCAGGATCCTTATAGGGCTTCATTTGAAGGACATGGACCGTATCTCTGATCTTTCGTTATCTTGTGTCGGGCGTGAAATCTTCAACTTCATAAGTAACATCAGTCAACTGTCTTACAACCTTATAAGGTCCAAAGTAGTGCCTGAGGAGCTTTCTGAGAGACCAACCTTCTGAAAAGGAGTGAAGATCCAGACGAGGTCACCACGCTGGTAGATAACAGGATGGTGGCTCGCATCATACCTTCAGTGATCATTTTCTTGAGCCTGCAGTGTGCGGAGTCGAGCTAACTGCTGAGCTTCCTCAGCTCTGGTTAACACATGGCCAAAGTAGTTGTCGTCCACGTCATCAGGATGTAACGGAAACACAGTGTCCATCATTGTAGTCACCTCACGCCCATGCACCAGGAAAAATGGCGTAAATCCTGGTGTGTCTTGTTTGGCAGAGTTGTAGGCAAACGTCACGAAAGGTAGCACCTCATCCCAGTTGCTCTGCTCAACATTGACGAACATTGATAGCATGTTGGCCAAGGTCTTATTAAGGCATTCATTAAGCTCATTAGTTTGCGGCTGGTAGGCAGTCATCATGTGATGAGTAATGTTGCAACGACAGTTTCTCTGTCACAAGATTTGATTGAAAAACTTTCCCTCGATCCATAATTAATGACCTTGGGGCATCGTGTTTTAATACAATGTCGTCCATGATGAATTTGGCTACCTCAGATGCTTCGGCTGTTCTCATGGCTTTTGTAATGGCATAGCGTGGCAGATAATAAGTGCAAACAATAATCTATCTATTGCCTTTAGCAGACATTGGAAATCATCTGAGGAGGTAAATTCCAACACACTGGAAAGGCGTTTCGGCTGGTGAAATTGGTATGAGTCGGCCAGGTGGTTTCTGAGGAACTGCCTTTCTCCTCGGGTGACCCATGGTTTTTTTTGACCTTTTCCCTTTTACATATCCTATATTTTGCTGTCCTGCTTTAATGATTCCTTCTTTCAGCATATTCCAGTACTCATTGGCATTATCAGGTGCTTCTTTGTCTCGTAATGTGATTAGAAAGTCCCGAGACAGCATTTCTGTAATTTGTTCTTTGTTGGACCTTATCTTCTCTAGATCCCATTTCTTCACCATTGTCGCCTTTTTCAGTTTTTTCATTCTTATTTCTATTTCTGCCATAAGTAAGTTGTGGTCACTATTAATATCTGCACCTGGTAATGTGTGCACCTTCTTGATTCCATTCCTGTATCTTTCTTCTACCAGTATAAAATCGATTTGGTTTCTATATTTATCCCCTGGTGATTTCCAAGTGTAGAGCCTCCTCTTATGGTTCTTGAACCATGTGTTTGCCACTATCAGCTGCCTTTCCCTGCAGAAGTCAATTAACCATTCACCTCTGTCATTTCTCTTTCCAATACCATGACTGCCTACTATGTTTCCCTCTTTCCCTTCTCCCACAATGGCGTTCCAGTCTCCCAATGGCGTTCCAGTCTCCCATTACTATTTTGCAGCATTTTTTATTTTCGTCCATTATTCTCTCTATTACATTGTATGTTTCCTCTACAATTTGGTCATCATGTTCTGAAGTTGGCATATACACCTGGACAATCAGTAAATCTTTTTGTGCTCCTTTCAGCCTTACACCAATAACCCGGTCATTTGCATAGTCTACATATTCCACACATTTAGCCAATTCCTTTGTCATAATCATTCCTACTCCATTAATTCCTTTTACTTCTCCTCCTGAGTAGTAGAATACATATTCATCTGACTGCAACTCTCCATGTCCATTCCATCTTACTTCAGCAACTCCTACGAGATCCATACGATTCTTTTCCATCTCTCTTTTAAGGTTTTCAAGTTTTCCTGCTTGTAGCAGAGTTCTGACATTCCAGGTACCAATTCTCGTTTTGATTTTTTGCCTCCTTTCAAGTTGTCCCCCCCCCGGAGATCCGAATGGGGGACTAATTTACCTCCGGACACTGATTTAACATGAGAGGAAGCCATTTTTTGTGCATAAAATGGAGACTGCATTATGCAGGGAAGATAATCTGCGGTGGTATTCCGTTGCCTTCCGCAGTTCTGGAGGCCGCCCCTAACATGGGATACAGACGCCTTTTGCAGCCGCCCGCTCCGGGTCAGACGCTGCATTTTTCACTACTGCTACTTAAAAATTCAAATGTGTGACAAAGTTTGCTGACAGAACTTGGCATAAAGATCTCCCTTATTTGTATTTTTTAGGTAGCTCTTATTGTTTGATCCTTCAAATGGAATGCTATGACCTCCATGTGATCTATTCCTTAGTAGTTAATTATCCATTAAGGCACAAATATATGAACATGACAATGAGAGGGGTCTTTATGCCAGGCCCTGTAAAAGTAATGGCATCTTACTTAATATTATTGTTGGGAATTTGATGGCACAGCTGTGGGGAGACCACAAATTTCAGGGTTTGCTAACTGCAAATCTGGCACACAGTTGCTGAGTGATTCAAGTACTTTTCATAATGTTTCACTATTGATACAGTTGTATGTGAGATTATAAACCTGTTTGAACAACACCTTCACTTCAAATTGCTGCAAAGAAATGGTTAAGGTATCGGTGTGATGCTCTATATGTGTCTCCTCAACTGTGTCCTCATTGCTACTGTCTTCATGTGGAATTACTGCACACACACTTCTGAAACCAAATCTGTACATCTCGTGAAGACAGATTAATGGGCTATTCCTGCAGCTTTCTGGTATTTTATCAAAACCCCACTCTGGATAGAAAATAAAGATTGCACAGAAATGCTTGCATGGGTATTTATATATCTCAAAATCTTCACATGCGCAGTTTGGCAGAGCAAAGCTTACAACATAATTAGTCTTTGAACATTGTACTCTCCATACAAAACATTGTCCAACTTCACATTCACTAATCTTGCAGTTAATTCAACTTTCCCCGGTGCATATCACTGCATGACATGTTTCACAAACTTGCTTTTTTTTTTTTTTTTTTTTTTTTTTTTTTTTTTTTTTTAATGAAAAAACAGTGGAACATGTCTGTTATGATTTGATGGCAGAATTCTACAGACAGTACTTTCTAATTAGGCTTGGAAGAAATTGATTTCTTATATCCCTAGTAGCCCCATTGAAGGTCCCATCTGTGTTCCATTTTAGGAAAAAAAAATGTTTACAATCTTGTTCATGGCGTCAACTCCACTTGTAATGTCAATGGTATCAAAATTGCCCTTGTCCTCATAAGCTTCCACTCACTTTTCGTTTCTCTGAGAAGCCTCACTATCTCTTCTGTATGATCTGTAAATGGTGATTCTCAAATTTCTTGCCACATGCCCAGAAATCTCTTCATGTCATTTGGTATTTATTCAGCCATCTTCCTCAAACCTGTTTGACTGAAAAGGCACAAGTAAACTTTTGTCTGAGGAAATGCTTGATCAGTTGCGTTTATCTCAGACTATAAGAAATCAGTAACACAGTAGGTGGGATTCCAATCCTTGAAAATGGCTAGTGCTTCATGAATGGATCTCGCATTTTCAACTTGAATGAAAAAGAAAACCAAATAACCCACATTACTCTTTACAGCTATAAAAAAATAAAGGCATATCATGTGTTGTGGTTTTGTATGTTGCATATAACAACTATCCCTGTACTTCTTCGAAAGATCTCTTTGCTAACAGCTCTGATAGAAAAAGTGATGGTTTCACTCCTCCATTGGCACCTATACCATGTTTGTAATAAATCATGTGATTGCTTTATTCCTTGTGCCACTCGTCAGCATGATTCTGCAATCTAGTCTCGTCAAACAATGCTTTATTTGTACATTACAAGGTCCAATATGTGTTAATATAATTTTTTTCAGTGGGGTAAAATGTAGTATTCATTAGACCTGGTATGTGTGTCCCAGTGAAATTATCAATAAATGTATCTAGAGCCAAATTATTGGCTGTATGATGTCATTCCATTGTGCACCTGAATTTGTATTTCCTTTACAAGCTGTTGTTAGCATGTGTGTGTGCTGATTTGCTGGAGAAGCAGAGAGATAGTGTTTCAGCTATCTTTGAGACAGTTAAAGGAAGTGGTTTAGAAATGAGTGTCCTGATTGATATGAAAAACAGTTTTCAAATTTTCTGTACAAACTATAAACAGTTCCTCAGTTGGTGATTGTGGAAGAGATTGCCATAGCCACAATATTGATCCACTGTCAGGTGGTAAACCTAGGATTTCCTTCCAGTATGAGCCAAGTGAAGTAAAACTGTGGTTGGAGAAATGTTTTATATTCTTAAACTGAGTATTTGTAACCCATTATGGTGGATTGCAGTTCATGTGTCAACAATTAAAAATGTTTAGTTCTTCACTGATGACACTTGATACAATTTCAATTTTTAAGGCTATTCTGTGTCAAGTTAAATTCTGAATTATCCATTTAAGCTTATTTTTTGCTGTGTGGCAGATGGATTTATGTCCATGTAATATTTTTAACATTGATTGTAGTAAGGTGTAATAATATGTAAATGCCCAATAAAATAGATTGATATTTATATTTTTTGTTTCTGTATAATAATTCTGTAGCTTGGTGACCTGAGTTGTGTGTGTGTGTGTGTGTAAGATATTATCATTTCATGGGAAATGTGGCAATAACAGATCAGAAATTGTGTGCAGAATATACCTAATTATCAACACCTGTAAGTGGCTAAAGGTCTGGATTTCATTATAATTTCATTCTTAGAGAGCTGCAAGATCACCAATGGTATCTGTACAGATACCAGCTTCATATAAATTAGTAAGGTTTTTACTGACTATTATTCACCAAAGCCGACAAAACAGGCTGCATTCAGTAGTAGTACTACATAATGGTGATACTTCAGTACAACTTTGAACCCTTTAAGTGGTTTAGATCAGCAGGAGGAAAGTATATTCTTCAAGGTATGTTTCACATGCAACTAAGAAACCTTTGCCTTGAATGTCATGTGATTTTGCACTCTGCTGCTAAGTTTTCCTTTTAGATTTATTAAATTTCTTAAAGAGGCTTCTGTTACAAACACTAGCAATCCACATAGGTAACATGTGACTGCTATTCCTTATGTATCACAACCTTATTTCAGTTTCACTCTGTTGTTGCTGGTAACTGTTATGATGGAAGAGTTGATTTGTGCCACATTAAGAAAGATTAAGAAAAAAGTCATTTACAAACTCGTGAAAAGGAGGCAGGGTTCCCCAAAAGTATAAAGGTTGCCATAAGCAGTCACTTTTGTTGGATTAAGTTATTTCCATATCCTTTCTGGATATTTCAGCCAGCTGCATCCTATTGTAGAGATAGACTAACCAAAAACCTTAGTGTTGTATGAACAGAGCAGAAAAAACTTTATTAAATGCACAAAGGACTGGTAACTACCTTCATGTATGGACCACTTTCCAAAAAATACACTGTGTCAAGGCATTCAGATTGTACATATTCTTTCTGAATATTTTTATTGTAGCAGGAAGAATGGGGATTGTTTAACTTACCTTTAACCTAAGGTACATTAGATTGTGTATAAAATTCATCAAAAGAGTAAATACGGGCTCTTACTTAAACTGTTTACTATAACAAGAGAAATTAGAGTACAATATTATAAGAGACAGATGAAGACTAGGTGGGAGATAGACTAAGAGAATAATTTCACATGGTGATGAAAGACCTGCACCCAAACAAGGCACCTGGAGTAGACATTCCCTCACATTTGTGGAGATCCTTCAGACAGACAGCCAAGTCGAACTATTTCTTGTGGTATGCAAGATAAGAGACAAGTGAAAAACCTTCACATTTCAGAAGGAAGAAATAATTCCTATTCCACGAAAACCAGGCACTGAAAGTTGGAAATATTACAGAACTATCAGTGTGGCAAGTCATGGTTGTAGTTTGACACAAATTAAGTAAAGAATAGTGGACAAACTGGTAGGTGCCAACTGACCTCAGGAAACATTACTTTGGTATCTGGGAAAAAGTAGCAACACATGAGGCAGTATTGGTCCTATGAAAAATCTTACAAGAGGATATAGAGAAAGCTTTTGACACTGTTGGCTGGACTATACACTAGGAAATTCTGAAGGTAGCAAGGATAAAATACAAAGACTAAAATTTGCACACTGATGTAACAGTAATGTGTAAAGACATGAAAAGTGTGCAGTCCTTGGGAAGGGAGTGAGACCGGGAGTGAAGTATTGTAGAAGGTGAAACCACGACTTGCAGATGTATGTTTAAAGGGGTGTTGTTCCTGTTGCAGAGGAATTAATTTAGTGTACAATCCTTACTGTGATTTGTATTACCAATGTTTTGAGGGGAATGGAAATATTAAAGTAACGGTATACAAATTCAACAAAGGTTTTTAACTAATGAGTATCATCTTCAAGCTCTGATTCAACGTGCATTTAAAATGCTTGGCTGTATATCATGGCACTGTCTGTAGCTCTTGCCAGTTCATTACACACAATTCGAAGATTCAACAGTGGAGTGAAAGACCTGACATAAAAGTAATGTTCATTGAGCGATTGGATATGACAATTGCTCTATCCTGACAATATTTTACATATAAATTATAGCCATACGAGTTGATTATCAATTGAATTGGGTGTACACAGGTATGATTAGCATAATAAACCCATAATAAATATCACTGGTATCTTTAAGTACTCATCTTAGCAACTGAAACGGCTACACATCTATGCTGATAATGGAAGCCATGTTTAACATCTTCAGATGGATTTTACTACATTAGATTCAGTTCTCATTCTATAGACAGGTTTCTTGGATATGGAATATGTCAAAGTACAACATAAAAAAACAAAGACCATCTGAATATAACACTTCCCTGATCACGTCAGGATACTTTAAAGATATGTGAATACATAACAGATAAACTGGGACTGCCAACGTTTACAGAATTAATACACTCAGAATGAAACAGTTATGCACTTTTAACAAATTTATCATACACACAACACCTAATCTTAACTGTTGTAAAACCAAATCTAAGACATTTTTACTTAAGCTGGTCTAACAGTCCCTGCTAAGATATTCATTTATAGAGGAGCTGCCTGCCTAAAAATCTTTCAAACTCTGTTTAAACTGTGCTGTTTCTGAAACAAACTTTTTAATGGTAGCTGGCAATTTATTGAAAATGTGTGTTCCCGTAAACTGGACTCCTCTTTGGACCAAGGTAAGCAATTTTAGGTCTTATTGTTCCTAGTATTTTACTATGTGCTGAGCTATTGTCTGGAACTAAACATGTTATTTGCAACCAATTTCTTTAAGGGATAAATATACTGAAGCATTGGTTAGAATACCCACTTCCTTGCTCAGATTTGTACATGATTATATGGAATTTACAACACAATTGAGTCTTATTACATGCTTCTGCAGTCTAAAAACTTTTGCTCGGTTTGACGAGGTACCTCAAAATATGAAAGCAAATGAAGTAAGCAAGTTTTTTTTTTTTCTATCTCCTACATCTGACATCATTCCCATTGCAAATACAAACTTGTTTAGGTGCTTCAGCAATTTTGTGGTACACACCCTTCCTAACTGAATTTATTACTGAGTTGTAACCCGAGAAATTTAACACTGTCAACTGCTTCTTTCTTACAGGTTCTTATCTGCATATAGTGGGTCTTTCCAAAAGTTTAATGACAGTAAATTACTTCTAAACCATTTATTGTAAGTGAAAATTTGATTAGTAGCAATTTCTAAATCTGTACTTGACTTGCTATTTGTTGCAATGTTTGTGTCATGTGCCAACAAAACAAACTTAGCATCTGGCAATTTAACAGATGAGGTCATTACTGTAGACAGGAATAAACAACAGAGTCAAGATGGAACCTTGAGGAGCACCACATGTAATTGCTTCCCAATCAGACGAAGAATATTTGCTTACTCTGCATGTATTTGCAGTGACACCCTTGTTTCCTTTTAGTTAGGTCAGACTCTAACCATTTTGCAGCACTGCCAGTGACATCACAATATTCTAATTCTCTTGAGAGAAAGCTGTGATTCATAGTCAAGGGCTTTTGACAGGTCACAGAGAATGCCAGTAGCCTCTAACTTGTTTTCTTATGAATTATTCCCACTGTATGTGCAAATACCCTTCTCTATATCAGTAAGCATAAGGAACCCAAACTGTGACTTGGATGATATATTGTTTGCAGTCGGATGCTTAAGAAGATGCTTAGACACAACCTTTTCAAATATTTTTGAAGACGCCAGCAAAACTGAAAACGATCAATAATTTGATAGTATCTCTTTAACGCTCTTCTTGTACAGAGGCTTAACTTAGGCATATTTTAGCCAGCCTGGAAATATTCCACTGATAAGAGATTGATTACACAAATAATTTGAGGTACAACTCAACTCACATGAATACACTTTGAAAAACTTCACTAGAATACTTTAAGGATTTTATGATGGATGCTGCTACTTAGGGAGAAGTGAGTGTCATTTCCATTTTACTGAAGTTATTTGTAGGGAGTGGTTTCAGATGTTCAATTGCACTGTTAACTGAACCTGATAAATTGAAGCTGTCAGTAACAGATACAAAGTACTGTACCTATTTAAGAAGTTTGCAACACTACATGCATTTGTTACCAATGTCTCATTTACTTTAATTTGAAGTGTTACTGGAATTTTGAAGTGTTACTGGAATTTTCAAAATTCAGAACCTGTATGTATCACAGCATCAACAACAAGTTTAAATAACACATGGCTTTATCTCAATAGGAAGTCAGACTGCTACTTAATTTACAGATGGCAGCAGAAATGAATTTCTTTCAGTGTTATCTGTAAGGCAAACAGTAGCCTGTCTTCCTAATCACAGTTAATGTAACATAGCTGTTACTGTAGTCTCTTTAAATTTGGTCGTTTTGTCAGACTGTAGTGTATCAGATTATCTTATTATTTACACGATACCAGATGCATTAGTAAAAACATCTGAATCAAATCTACAGTTACTCTGCATTATGTGGTGCAAAATGTAAATGTACTGTGATACTGGAGGGGTGCAGAACTAATTTTTATATGCTCTCACAGTAAGACTGGTTACAAGAATGCTTTATGTAAAGCTTCATAGCGTTCTGTTGTTTGTAAATTTTTAGTAAAATTTTCCAAAACTGAAGTCACAGCCACATGAGAAGAAAGTCCACATGACCTGGATTCATATACAAAATGAAATATTTCATTCAGCTATAAATTGTGCATAGTTACATTGCCATGAAAGTGGAAATAATGTGAAAGGTTTAAGACAACACTCTTTGTAACACAGCCTGTCATTTACTCTTCTTTCTTGCTGAGTGAGCTATGCACCCCATAGCAAACTGCCTTGTTTCTTATGCAGTCAAGTTATTTACCCATTCTTCTTAAATCATATATAGTTTTTGTGTGACACTGCATGGCACAACACACAAGTATTCTTACTAATTTAACTGTGGTATAATGAACACAGGAAGTAGTTTTTTAAAGAATTTTATGTTGCCCTTGGAGGTTTCTTTCATGATCCTTTAAGGCCGCTTTTGCATGATCAAAATTCATTTGTATGATCATAGAAACTATTATTAATATAAAAGATTAGTTGTCCTATGTATAGCCAAACAACTACCCCTTAAATGTATAACAAAGCCTGCTTCTTCTGAAAAGTTTTTTTCACAATTAACTGAGAAGACGGCAAAAGGCATTAACTTCCTATGAGGCATAATTTAGAAAACATATCTATTTTTTAACACAAGTAACAGCTCTTGGTAAACCAATATTTCATTATAACTGCACTGGAATCTTACGTATCCCAGGAAACGAAAATTTATAGCCTTATCACGACACTATTCTTAACAGTTTGTTTTTTCCCCCAGTATGAGCTGCGTACTCGACAACAAATGCTATTTCTCGTAAGCAATGGCAATGTTTAGCTTCTCTCAACAGTTATGCATGATGGTTTATGATGACTGATCTGTTTATTCAGTCGAGGACCAGATAGGTAGCATAAAAGGTGTGCGTCACGAATACACCTAAACAATAAATGCAGTATTTCCATAATACATTCCGTAAACCATGATGTATAACCGTAGAGAGAAGCTAAACATTGCCATTGTGTACAAGAAATAGCATTTGCTGTCGATTACACAGCTCATACTAGGGGAAAAAAAGAAACTGTTAAGAATAGTGTCGTGCTAAGGCCAATAATTTTTATTTCCTGAGATACGTATGATGCCAGTGCAGTTATAATAACATATTGGTTTATCAAGAGCTGTTACTTGTGCTAAAAATATATGTGTTTTCTAGATTATGCCTCACAGGAAGTCAATGCCTTTTGCAGTCTTCTCAGTTAATTATTAAACAACTTTTCAAAAGAAGCAGCCTTTGTTATACATTTAAATGGTGGTTGTTTGGCTACACACAGGACAGCTTCTAATCTTGTAAATTAATAATGGTTTCTATGATTAGATTAGATTAAATTAGATTAGTTTTTCGTTCCATAGATCCGTGTTGAGGAGATCCTCGTGGATGTGGAAGATGTCACTTTTTTTTATTTTAAGCTGAAATAATACTAATAGTATGAATATATACAATACATAATTTGTTTCTATTAAAAAATTCGTCAATGGAGTAGAAGGAGTTGGCCACTAGTAAGTCTTTCAGGCTCCTTTTAAACTGATCTTTATTTGTAACTAAATTTTTTATGTTTGCTGGCAAATTGTTGAAGATGAGTGTTCCTGAGTAGTGGACCCCTTTTTGAACTAAAGTAAGTGCTTTTAAGTCCTTGTGCAGATCATTTTTGTTCCTGGTATTGTATGTATGAACTGAGCTGTTTGTTGGAAAAAGAGATATATTATTTAGGACAAATTTCATTAAGGAGTAAATATAATGAGAGGCAGTAGTTAGTATACCCAGTTCTATGAAGAGGTTTCTACAAGGCGTCCGTGAGTTTACTCCACAAATAATACGTATTACACACTTTTGGACTCTGAAAACTTTTGTTTGACTTGAAGAGTTACCCCAAAATATTATACCATATGACATTATGGAATGAAAGTATGCAAGCTTTATGTCGCCTATGTCTGCTAACACACAAATTGCAAATACAGATTTGTTAAGGAGTTTCTGCAGTTCTGTGGTATGCTGCTCCCAACTTAATTTATTATCAAGTTGTAATCCCAGGAATTTAAGACTGTCAATCTCTTCTACCTGCTCTTCTTCGTACTTTATGCATATGCTGGGTGGAAACCTCTTACAGGTTCTGAATTGCATATAGTGAGTCTTTTCAAAGTTTAATGTCAGTGAGTTGGCTTTAAACCATTTATTAATATCCATGAAAATATCATTAGCAGATCTTTCTAGAACTACACTCGGCATACTATTTATTGCAATACTTGTGTCATCTGCAAACAAAACGAACTCTGCTTCTGACAGTGTAACTGATGGGAGATCATTAATGTACACAAGAAAAAGCAATGGCCCTAAGATGGATCCTTGTGGGACACCACATGTTATTTCTTCCCATTCTGATGATGACAGATGACTTAATTCACTAGTCCCTTGCACTGACACACTTTGTTTCCTGTTAGCTAGGTATAACTTGAACCATTTTGCAGCACTGCCCGTGACACCATAGAATTCTAATTTATTTAAAAGGATGTTGTGGTTTACACAATCGAATGCCTTTGACAAATCACAGAAAATACCTGCTGCTTGTAACTTGTTATTTAATGAATTAAGTACATTTTCACTGTAGATGTAAATAGCGTTTTCGATATCAGAACCCTTCAGAAATCCAAACTGTGTTCTTGATAATATGTTATTTGCGGTCAGATGGTTGAGAAGCTGCCTGTACATTACTTTTTCTAAAATTTTTGAGAATGCTGGCAAAAGAGAAATCGGTCTGTAGTTTGATGGCATCACTTTATCCCCTTTCTTGAATAGAGGCTTAACATCTGCGTATTTCAGCCAGTCAGGAAACGTCCCAGTTATAATTGACTGGTTACACAAGTAACTTAGAATTGTACTAAACTCACAAGAACATGCCTTAATTAACTTTGTTGATATTTCTTCATAACCACTAGAATGCTTTGTTTTTAAAGATTTTATTATGGAAGTTATTTCTTTTGGTGAAGTGAGCGACATATTCAGGTACCAGAAGCTATTTGTAAAGGCTAATTTCAGATATTCAAGGGCATTATTTACAAATCCCATTCTATCAGTAACGGATATAAAGTACTTGTTAAATAGATTTGCCACACTATGCCCATCAGTTACTAATGTGTAATCTACCTTTAGTGCTATTTGCTCCTGTTCCTTTCTGGTTCTACCAGTCTCCTCTTTCATTATATCCCATATCGTTGTTATTTTGTTCCCTGACATTGTTATCTTCTTCTCGTAGTGCATTTGTTCAGATGTCTGAATTACTTTTTTTTAATATTTTACAGTATTCCTTGTATGTAGCTAAATCATCAGCATTGGAGCTATTCTTGGTCGACAGATACATTTTCCTTTTTGTCTTACAGGAAATCTTTATTCCTTGTGTGATCCATGGTTTTATTATAGACTTCTGTTTAATTTGAGTAACTTTTAGAGGAAAACAGTTTTCAAACATGGTACTGACATTGTTCATGAATGTGTTATATTTTTCATTCATGTCATGAGCACTATAAACATCTTTCCAGTTCAAATCTTTGAACAGTTTTCTAAAACACTCAATTTTTGGTTGATTGAATACTCTCCTGTACTCAGATTTAGCAGTCTTGATAATCTGCTTAGAATTTACATCTAAAGCAAGGAGCTACATGTCATGATCTGATAGTCCATTTATTACAGGTTTTATGACATGATTTTGTTCCTTTTATTTGTCTATAAAAATGTTATCAATGGCTGTCCTTCAGGATTTAGTGATCCCAGTTGAAAAGTTTACAGTGTGAGTTAGATTGAAAGACAACATTACTAACTTCAGTAAATGTTTACTGGAAGATTGAATTACAAAATCTGTATTAAAGTCACCAGCAATCAAAATTTCTTTGTTTCTTCCTGTTAAATAACCCAAAAGAGATTTTAGATGATTTATGAATAGATTATAATTTCCTGCAGGTGGGCTCGGTAAATAGTTACTATTATATAGGATCTGTTATGGAACTCTACTTCTGTTGCACATGCTTCTAGATGCTGCTCTAAACAGAACTTATTAATGTCAATGTTCTTGAATTTATGGCAGTTTTTAATAAATGCGGCAACTCCTTCTCCATCCATATCTACTCTGCAGAAATAGGAAGCTAACTTAAATCCTGAAATGTCTAACATATCTATACCAGTGGTCACTTGATGTTCAGAGAGGCAGATTATGTCAATTTGGTTAGATGAATTCATTTCATCGATACAAATGAGTAGTTCATCAACTTTATTTCTGAGTCCCGGAATGTTCTGGTGTAATAAAGATAACTGATACTGCATACTAATGGGATTATAACTGCTTAGCTGAAGATGAACTGGCAGTTTCTGTTTACTTTCTGTTAAACATTGTTTAAATGGAAGCTGTATGCTAAAATCTGACTCCTGTTCATCTGTTTTCTCAAACTGAGTGTGTCTGTCAGTCTCTCTTAAAACTCGTTTTCTATCTCCCTTCCCTATCCTAAAAAAGGCATCCCCCTGACACCTGTGACCACTGGTATTTTACCACTTGTGACAGTGTCCCCCCCTTAAGTTTTCTGCAATCAACCCAGACAGTTTTCCCTTCCCTTTGCTATTGAGGTGAAAGCCATGCCTAGTGTAGTCCCACCTATCAATAGCATCCACAGGAATCAAACCAATATGGGACCCTATATCTGTCCTAAGCAGCCACTCCAACTCCAAGTTCACCCTCCCTACAGAAGAGTTCAAATGAGGCCGATCATGGCGTCTCAACACAGACACAAATTCCACACTCGTATCCTTCGTTGCTGTTGCTATCTTCACCAGGTCACTCTCTATGGAATATTCAGAGTCTCTGTCAATGCTGTTTCCCGGACCACCCACTATAACCATGGCATCCTCCTTCGTGAAATCCTTGCATAAAGAACCTATACTATATCCTCTGTTACCTGACCCAGATCTGCAGTAAGCTTGAAAAAGTTTGTGACCTGGTACTCTGGAACTAGATTTTCCTGCAGTAGTTGGCCAACACCTCTACCTTGGGAACTACCTAACAACAGAACTTTCTTTCTCTTTACAAATTTCCCTACCTTTTTCAAGTCCTTGAAAGCTTGTTGTGCCCTTTCTGCAGCTTCAGCTACATAGGCTCATCCGAATCTGACTGAGGCAACAGGTCAAATCTATTTTCAAGATTTATCACAAAGCTATCTGATGCTCTCCTTTGCCTGTACCCCCTATTACCTGTTGCCACTTCTCTCTCCCTTCTCTCTCTTTAACCTCTCCAGATCCTCCCTTGCCTTGTCTAGGTCAGCTTGAAGAGCTGCAATTTTCCCTTCCTGTTCCAGTATTTTCCTATCTCTAATGCAGATCCTACAATACCACTGGTGAGTCTCATTTATGTCCCCATTTCCCACGCCACTACATTCGCCCCAATGAAAGAAACTACAACACCCATCACACCATACCCCGGAACTAACGATCCTACGGCATGTCACACACTTCTCACTCATGGCATAAACAGAAATCGTATAAACTGATTTAAGTACTGACTAATACGTAAACAAAGGACCCTAGAAACTATTCAGGCAGATATAAATAAATTGAAAGAGTAATGATAAAAAAACTGGTGATTACATATAAGTTTAAGTCACTGTTTACTTACGATACGCGCGCGTGAAATTAAGCTTAAAATCTGTGCTATAGGCGCGAGAAAGAAAATAAATTTCTTACCCCGTTTAATCTTATTTAACACTTCACTAACACACTAGTGTAACAACACTTACAATATATTTATACCAACTGGAAACGTTTACCTATAAGTTTAATTCACTGCTTACTTAAGATTCGCGCGCGTGAAATTAGGCCTAGGATTCGTGCTACAGACGCGAGAAGAAAAATACGCTTCTTACACCGTTTAATCTTATTTTATACTTCACTAATACTTCCACTAATTTAACAACACTTATATTATATTTATAACACCTGTAGACGTTTAAAAATAGCTTAATAACAACGCTTTTTATAATTATTTAGTGCAGCAAATACTCGAAGAGTCCGCGTCGGCGCAGTGTTGCCAACGTCATCGTACAAATGAATTTTGATCATGCAAAAACGGCTTTAAAGGATCATGAGAGGTGTATGAAACCATCTTCCGCGACACTCTGAAAGATTTCAGAGGATGGCCTGATTTCAGGCTATTGTAATTCGTTGGAGGAGGTAATAATAATTTTATGTTAGAATTGGCTGGCAAAAGTATGCGCCTGTAGAGACGTTACAAACTCTAGAAAATAACTTTTTTTCTGCTGCCAGTGCAGATTTCATTGACTGCCTGTGCGGAAAAGGTGAATAAAAGCCAAATTTCCTTAGCAAACCGACAAAAATAAATTCATTGATTTGCAAAGTGGTTAATGCATGATTGTCAATATCCTGTAAAAAAAAATGAAGCTAACAACATATTTTAGTATTCCATAAGTACGAGAATGTATTTTAATCCACATGATAGCTCCTAGCCACAGAAATTCGTTTTGTTTTCATCTTACGTTAGAGATGTTAACGAAAGAGAGAACAGCAAAAACACGAAACGTAAATGCGGGTCACGTGAAGCCCCGTATCTACGATATTTCCGAATCGGGGCAAAAACTTGGTAGTGGCGCCCCCCACCCCCCTCGTGCATTTGAGGTGGGACGTCAAAAATTTTGTAAAAATCGATTTTTCAAAAATTTGATCATTTTGCAGCACCCATCTTTCTGAAGAGGTTGATATATAAAACATTTATGTTCGAGGAAATGTAAGGCATGTTATTTGATATGGTTATTTGATACTGATTTAGTGTGCCAATGTCCAGTGCCACGCCTCTACTCATAACATTCTTGTATCGCACGTCACTGTATTTCGCACTGTGAAACGTGTATATTTTGAAATGAAAGCAGGCATACCGGTATTCAGCGGAAATTAAAATACCCTGTGGTTCTCCTTCTGCTCCCATTCGGCTAGTTTGATGTCCTACACTCCCTTAAAAAAATTAAATTAAGATAAAATACTAGGAGGGATTATTTGTGACTGGGAGAATAGCTCCACAGAAAATTTGCACTCTTTATTCCCTATTGGCTAATAACTTTCTCTTTTACGCAACGTAAATATGGGAAATATAAAACTAGTAAAGGCAAAAAACAGTACACATTTCTCCAATACTTAGATCCCAGCAGCTTTTTCTCTCTAATCTTGCTACAGGTCTATATGGCGTGCTTCGTTTCTACGAAAGAATAAAAATGTAGTTGTCTTAATAGTGAAAGAGCTTTTAATACGAATAGTACCTAAGACGTGTGGTTGATTGTGTATATTTTGTCCGTCTGCTAGATAAAACGAAACAGGCCTTTCTAATATTGTAGCAATTGTAAGACACGCGAAATAAGTTTGACTGTTTTGCACAAATGGTCATTTTTATCTACCACATTTACATTGATATCACAACAGAATATAGATCATGAAGTACCAATATCAAATACCAGTTAGGCCTACTAAAAAGCAAAAAGTTTTATGTTAGGAAATAGTTCCACATTTCATTCATATGCTCCATTTCTCAAGTAAGAGATCGAAAAATAGTAGTAGTAGTCGTACGAAATTTTTATATAAATCTGGAATCGTCATATTCTTCTGTATAATTTGTGTGATGTCCCTGTTTCTTCTCTTTCCTCATTCTAAAGGTACCTTCACCCTGAAAACCAACTCCAAAAACTCAGTTGACAACTGTTTTCAACTCAAAGTTAGACTTAGTTTTCAACTGTTGTGAACAGTTGTTTTAAGTCACGAGCCTGAACAACTAGTTGAGAGAAGTTTTGTCTCGAATTTGTAGTTTTTCGTCAGTGAACAAAAGCATGGCAAAGTTGTGTGACTTGCATTTACTGTGTCATCTGCTGTGTTTCTTTCGACAATGGCAATCCACGAGTCGTCAACAGATCCAACAATTCAGTTTTTGTTAGAAATTGAAATGAGGTTACCTCTGTAGGATTATTCAGATTCTGCATATAAAGACAGATAACCACTTGTGGAGTGTGAAAAGAAATGGACAAATATAAAATGGTCCAAACTAAAAGTGGGTCTGAGACAACTGAGATCTACATTCCGAAATGGATATTTTACGAGCAATTAAGTATTTGGGACACGAGAACAAGCCAGGGAGAAAAATATTTATAATCGTAATTATGGAAACTGTAAGATTGTTGGTAGGAAACTTTGTAATTACAAATTTTAACGGAAATTTATCTATTTCTGTTGTCATATCATTTTGTCAAAATATGACAAAGTAATTTGCAAGTTAATGGCTTAAATTTTTAATAATTAAAGCGATAAGGGTTTTGTTTTGGATGTTTTTCATTACATTTACCTTTTCACTCGATATTTATTTATTCATATTCCTAATGTCATTTCACTTTACAAACATCCGATACAAAGTAGACTGCAAATTTATTCCTTGTATTCTTTGCGGTTCTTTTGCGTCGCCGGAAGGCATTTATTTTTCTGAGATATCCTGCAACTGCCATCCGAAACTCTGCCTGTTTCTGGATCTTCCACATCAGAACTGTCATCTGGGGAGTAAATTGTGGTACTTCATTTCTTCTAAGAAAACTGTGCAAAGACACAGATGCAGAAGTCACTAATGTTGCTTTTTCAGGATTTAAGTGTACAGTTGTTGTAAGTCACCGAAAAACTGTTTACAATATTCCAAAAAACATTCTCCATACTTCTTCTAGCGCACAGTATTCGGTAATTAAACGTTCTTTCCTGGCTGCCTTTCTCTTGCCATCCTGCAAATGGTTCCATCATGTACTCAAAAGAGCAAAAGCATCGTCTCCCACCATAACAAATGGGAAATCTTCGGTCAGATTCCATTTACATGCTTTTCTGTAACAAAAAATAAAAACGCCGAACTTGTGTTTACAAAAGTTTGAAACTGTTGCTAACCCTTTTCAACAGTTGTAAGTTTGCCAAATTTTTTGTATGGCTTTGTTTGTGGGAGTTGGTTTTCGGTGGGAAGGTATCTTAATACGCAATCTTGTCATCACTAGTTCTGTAACTATTCCTCCTATTGTCCAAACATATTCCCTGGTTAACTTCACTAAACCTGTCAGAATCGCCAGTTTAATTATCCCACGTTTATTCATCAGTTACGAGTGAGTATGTCTCCATATAATGCATGTTGTTGTTGTTGTTGTTGTTGTTGTTGTCGTCGTCGTCTTCAGTCCTGAGACTGGTTTGATGCAGCTCTCCATGCTACTCTATCCTGTGCAAGCTTCATCATCTCCCAATACCTACTGCAACCTACATCCTTCTGAATCTGCTTAGTGTATTCATCTCTTTGTCTCCCTCTACGACTTTTACCCTGCACGCTGCCCTCCAATACTAAATTGGTGATCCCTTGATGCCTCAGAACATGTCCTACCAACCGATCCCTTCTTCTAGTCAAGTTGTGCCACAAACTTCTCTTCTCCCCAATCCTATTCAATACCTCCTCATTAGTTATGTAATCTACCCATCTAATCTTCAGCATTCTTCTATAGCACCACATTTCAAAAGCTTCTATTCTCTTCTTGTCCAAACTATTTATCGTCCATGTTTCACTTCCATCACGCACTATTCCGGGAATAGAAATTAAATGGCAGCTAACCAGGGACTTTACAACTGGCCCCTAGTGCACCAATCTGGCAAAAATTTTCTGTCAAAATTTCATTATCTTGGATACACCGAGAAGATAACATGTAATCTTTCTTAGCTGCTATTCCTGTCAGTCGTTTATTTCCCCACTGTTCGTCTCTATAGATTTCGCTAATAACTGTAACAACGCTTATCATTCCCACATCCAGCCAATCACAGAAACAAACAGCGATTGGTATTCACCTGTTCGGGATTATTTGGCTGAGCTCAAATAGCCCCATCCCTTTTGTCTGAAGGGAAAATTTTTTACTTCTTGATGCATCAGGGATTCCCCTGGCAGAGACTTCACATACACTATGAACACATTCAAAACATCAACTTATGATTTGATACAGAAATCAACTTAGACTGTGTTAAATAGCAAATAGGGATGCGTTTCAAAATCATAGGAATAATCGATAGACCTACATGTGCTGGATGCTAGGCTCTTTGTGTAACAATCATAATTTACACAATTGTGACTCCACGCTCGTCGAAAGCAGTTTGTTGTTATAAAATCTTGCACAGTCTACGTACATTTTGCTTTTGGCAGACGCTTGTGTGTGCACTGTGTTTTTTTGTTGCAAATGGCGCACTTTCTTTGAAGTTTTATACTGGTGTATCTCTGTCTCTTACGTTTTATTGCTACAATGTTATTCTGTAGCAGCAGGATACAATAAAATTCTGTTAAGAGCATCAGTTCTTACCAGTCAAAATTACAAAAATTTAACTGAAAACTCAAACAATGAAAAATTCCTGGACTTCTAAAACGTTCTCAGGTTTCCCTTGGCTGAAACAATTCCCACGTTTTTCCCTGGACGTATATACCCTGATACGGCAACTGCTCACATAACATGGGCAATCCAGTTTTGAGTCTCGGTCCAGAAAAGAATTTTGAACTTTCGCCATTGAATTATTTGATTGCCTAATGTGGCTGCCATTGCTACCTTTCCTGAAATATTCCTGCAGTGTCTTAGATAAATAGTGCATGGTTCCAAGTAACATTCCAACAGGAATTTTTGCAATTACTACTCAGATCTTAGCTTTCAATTCTACTGTTGAAGACTATAAACCGTAATACATTTTGCATTTAAAAAAGAAAATGCATGCATACGAATCAAGTGATCTAGGAGATCAGTGGAATGTCTCCGTTTCTTGAAATTGTTCAGCTGCTTAACAATTGGGGAACAGCAGCCAGTGATATGCTTTGTGTGACGTCTGTGTTGCCGAAACTGAGCCATTATAGAAGTAGTAGTAGTAGTAGTAGTAGTAGTAGTAGTAGTAGTTTATTCATCCAGCGACAATGTACCTTGTATGGATTTCGCTAAAGAACATAGTATAACAAAAATAAGTTAAGGGTGTACAGTTTCCTACGTAACACAATTTTTCATTGTACTCATTACAATATTTTTTTGCACTACACCTTTGATTACTGTAATAACATAAAAGTATGAGAAGGATCTTTTACATTAAATACAAGTAAATAATTGATGTAACACTTTTGTTCAGAAAAATTAACATTGAGGCTACGGCAATCATTTGATTTATGGTACTATTAACATATAGTAAATGAACGTAATTACTTGATACAAAGTTTCTGCACATACTCATTTATACTATAATAGCAGTTCATCATTAAGAATTTAAATATTGCTTCCTTGAATGTAGACAATATTTTTACTTCTTTTAGCTGAGCTGGGAGTTTGTTGTACAAAATAGTAACCTGAATGTTGGTTTGTTTTTGTGTTAAAGCTTTGTTTACCCTTTTTATGTGAATGTCATTGCACGTTCTTGTATTGTGCGAGTGAAGACCTGAGTTGGTTTTATAATTATCAATGTGCATTTTTATACTAACAACACTTTATTTAATAGAGGCGTGGTAAGTGTAGAATATTTAGGTGTTGAAATAACTGTTTGCAACTGTTAGCCTTTTACTGTTTGAAATTATTCTACCAGCTCGCTTTTGTAAGGTGAAGTTGGTTTTCATGTTTGACTTATTGTGAACCCAGAAGGGTTGGCCATAGGTGATTTATGCATAATGCAAAGCAAGCAGAGCTTAACTTGAGCGTGAGATAGAGAATGTGGGCTTTCTAGTCTAAATTTTCGTCAATTTGCACACCTAAGCGTTTTTTGGCAGCTACCCTTTCAATTTGTTTATTCTGAATATCATGATGAGACTTTGTAATGTATATCATTAGTTTTTTAAGTATTTAAGGTTAGCCTGTCCTGTTCAAATCAGTTTTGTATGTATTCTAAAACTCTGGTTGCAGTTGTTGGCAATTCTGTATTTATGTCTTGTTACAACAATATTTGTGTAATCAGCAAACAAACTTATGTGCATACCACTCATTGGGATCTTGATATCGAGGTGCTAGAACTGCCCTGAGGTACTCTGACTGGTACAATCTGCATGTTCGATCTGTATACAATGATTGGTTTTTATTGTTTACTGAGGTAATTTCTACTACCCGTTTTCTATTGTGGAGACATGACTGAAACCATTTTAATGTAACTCCTTGATACCTATAGCTTCTAGTTTGTCTAGCAATATATCATGATCAATAGTATCGAATGCCTTTGATGAGTCTAAATTTATTCATACTGTACTGTTATTTCTGTCAAGTCCTATTAGAAATTTTTCTATTATTTGGGTATTTGCTGTTTCTGTACTCACGCCTTTGCGAAAACCATGTTGGTTTACAGACAAGGGATTGAATTTTTCGAGGTAGTTTGTAATTACAGATAGTAAACTATTGGTCTATAGTTTCCCACTTCATATGTATTACTCTTTTTTACAATGGTTTTATTTTTTAAATTTTTAATCTTTGGGGGAACGCCCCTTCTGTTAATATGTTTACGATACGTGAGGGTGGTTCTGCTATGACAAGCACATTTAGTTGTGACTGAACCTGGAACCTTGATAATTCCAGAGGACATCTTGTTCTTCATAGTTTTTATTATCTTAAGAACTGATTTATTTGTGGGACATAGCAATACTGAATTACCACTTTGCTCTCTTTAAACTGTGGTACTACTATCACCAGCAAAAGTTTTACTCAGATTGACTGGAGTATTTATGAAAGTCATTTATGTAATTTGCAAGAGTACCATTTCTGAGTAGCACACCACAATCATATTTTAATACAGTTTAATCTTGCTTTTCAATACTTTTCTTTGTTTCCTTTTTTACTATATTCCATTTTGTGTTCTACTTGTTTGCTGTCCCTATGATTACTTTGTAATTTTGCATTGTCTTGGGTGTTTTAATTACTTTCTTATAAGTTTTAACACATTCTGCAATGTGTTCATCTTAGTTGTTTTGTCTCAGGTGATTGAGAAGTGTTAGCTTTTGACTGGATACAGGTGTTATCCACTGGCTGCTCTTTCTTGGCATGACATTAATTCTTGTCAGTTTTTTTGGAAAACACATCTCAAATATGGATATGAAAGTATTATAAAATGCAGTTGATGATTTTGAGTATACATCTTCGCAGATTTCTTTTGCTAACAACTAAATAAAAATATTAACATTTTCTAGGTAGAAGTGTCTTTTATATTCCCACTTGTATTTAACCATCTCAGGTACAGAAGAATTTAAGCATGTTACTAGTGTATGGTGGTCTGAAACTCCTAAGTTTACGTTTTGTGCCTCAGTAACATCATTTTCGATATTTGTAAAGACATTATCTAATAGGGGGAAAGATGAGTCTTATGCTAGTGGGGTGTGTGAAGAGTTGATTCATGTGAAAGCTGTTTGGGATACTCAAAACATGTCTTTGTTTTTGAGACACTGAACGTTTTGACTCATTATATTGAAAGTTTTGCAAGTATTTGTTATTTTGTCAATACCTGGTGAAGTGCTGCTTTGTTTCTGATTTTTGACACTTATCTGCAATTTTTCAGGCTGATTTGTCACAGTCTCTTCCTTTTCTTCGTTTGGTGCCATAAAAAATCATCACTAAGTGAAGCAGCTGTACCTAGCCCTTGGCTCTTCAGGCAGTGTTGACCAGCTGCTACTGTTGTTGGCAGTTGCTGCTGTTGGTGACATGGTTTCTTGTTGGTGACATGGTTTCTCGTACAATTACTGTGTTTGCTTTTTTTACTGACGCTGTTTCTGCTGGAGGTGGGGCTGTTGCTGTAACTTATGTTGATGTAGGTTTAGTTGTTACTGCTGTTTCTTGTGTTGTTGTTGTGGTCGGGGTGGTACTGTTGCTGCAGTCATGTGTGTTGTACTTGCTACAGCTGGGTTTGGTGATTTTACTGATCCTGCTGTTTGTGTTGCAGATATTTGCAGGTGCTTCTTGATTTTTTCCAGTAATTTCTGGATCACAGTTTATTCCCTTGACTGTTCAAGTGAAGGCCATGTGATGTATGAAACCTGCGCCCAAAGTTGGTAATATCACCAATATCAACGTTTTTCAATTGCTAGCATGTATCAGAAGGAAGGTCGTTGGCAGCTCTGATCTCCTTGTTTACACAACACCAATGTGGCAAATCGTAGCATTGGGGAATGGTCACAAAGAGAACATTTGTGTGCGACATGTGAACCAGTTGTTTTCTTAATTCTGAGCAAGCTGCGGATGTTTTGTTTCTGTATATATCGTTTGAGCCGCCAAACAGAGCTGTAAAGTCCCCTGAAGATAACTCCATAATTTCTTAATAATGAATAACATTCATTATTTCTGTGAGGGGCGCTCCTGGCTTGACAAAGCTCGTGGCCTTCACAACTGCTGTCTCATTAACACGTCTCATTCCGAGTCCATGGCTATCAGCTTGAGAATATAAAGTTTCACAATCTATCACGAATTTTTTGCTGCGACATAAGTACATGTTGTCTTAGTTTGCGAGTCTTCAGGGTGCAGAAAATGTCTGGTTTGGGTATCTGAATGTTTGCAGTAGCATTTTATGATGCAGAGTCGTCACTTACTGTAATTTGGACGTCATATCGGTTTTTAAAAGGAACTGGTGAATTTGGTAACACACTGCTGTTTCCGGTATAACATTTCCATTCCGGTATTGTGTTTTCGGTCTTTTTTTTTTTTTTTTTTCTTTTTTTTTTTCGACGGACTGAGTTTTTCGTACCGTAAATTGAGCTCTCTTTCGCATACAATGCATATGACGCCATTTTTGCCACCTCTCGTAGTTTTTACACACACTGTAGCTTGTTTTAGTGTTGATACAAGTTCTTGTATCTGAGTGAAATTTATCATACGATTTACTTGCGTTCTGTTGTCTCTCTTTGTCACAGTCGTGTTTTAATCTTTTCCGTTAAAGTTTTTGAACTAAATCGTGTGTGAGACATTTTGAGCAGAACCATATCTTACGTTTTGGATCTGTATTTACACATTTCTAATGAAGCACAGTTTTACATATCGCGCATATTACACCTTTTGCTGCACATTTCTCGCAGATGCAGGGGTCCGAACGTATTATTTAACTTGATTCGTCGTATGACGATGTGGACGCTCCATGTGTGAAGTTTTCTTCATATATTCTTCTGGCTTCATTGTTCTCTTCCGGTCCTTTTCTGATGATGTACCACGAAAAACACAAATACTCGTGATATACATCGATACTATTACACATTGTACACTTTTCCTCGTTTGTTCGGATCTAGTATTCTGCAAATCTACACTCTGCGCCATGTTGCAATGCCTGTCAACAATTTCTGAAAATGTTTGTAGTTTTCGCGTAACAAATATTTTGAGCATGGCGATGTACCGATCCGATGCAATTATAATTACAATGTCATTTTCGTCTTCAAACAAAACGGGGCAGCTGAAGGTATTAATATCATTCTAATTTCATACTGTGACTTTGTGTCGCTGTGCAGTGGGTTTCCTTGTGCCAAATAAATAAAGTTGTTTATTAAAAAACCAATAAAGAAGGAAATGTGGTTCGTCCGATATAAACTGATTGTTAACAAACTCACAGTTGTCTGCCTTTTCCATCATTCGTTCACATAATTGTTGTTGTATTAGGTGATCATTGGGTTTCAGTTCCTGGACAATCTACAACTTTTATGGGTAATGCAAATCCTGTACTAATATTCTTTGAACACTTGAACTATTCAACTGTAAAGAAGATGCATGATGATGGACTGAACGATGTGGGCTTCTTAGGACAGCAGCTTGAACTTCCCATTTCTGTGAATCACTCTGCATAATGGTAAAGACCCTTTGTCATATGCTTTATATTGGTTGCAGAGGTTGGAATTAGGCCATTTGGGTGTTGACCTCATGAGTTGCTCAAAAGGCATGTATTCAGAAATTTCCCCAGTACTTCGATGTATGAAAAAGAGTAAGTCTGAAACATTATGCCCCAATGTACACAATGCGGCCTGATGATTAGTTGATCAAATGTAAATATTTTTAATTACTGCTAATGAACTACAAACACCTGTGTGGTTTCAATGACTGACTTCCATGCATTATTTACAGCTTCTAGGTAAAATATTGTAAACCATCCACTTATCCCTCCCACCCTAGTTGCATTTCAGTTAACTATCTTTGTTCTTCATTACATTCTTCAAGCACGTGAAACAATGCCTCCTGGTACTCTGAATATCTAATCAGGTGTAATTAACTACTTCATCTGAAATGCTTATAAACTCTACCAAGGATCTCCAGCATCATTGTATGCTCAATTTGACACTTTTAAGCCCAAAATGAAAAATTTCGGGAATATTCTTGTCTTTCTAGTGACTCTTTTCCATTATAAAACTACCTGCTCACACATCAATAGTTGATCTGTCAGAGGTAGAAAAGACGATTATAATTTCTATAGAAATATTTTGACACTAGACAAAGAGCAAAGAGAGAAACATAATTTGGAAATGTGGGATACTATTGGCATACCATCATGAATAACAAACTAAAAGAGGAATGAGAGAGAAAACTGATTAGACACTAACAGAAACTGACATTTAATCAGCTGAAATAATGAAGTCTGCCCATCTCTGTTTACATGTTAAAGTAAGAAAGATTCAGACGGGTGTAAGCTATACATCTTTTTAAAAAGTGTTCCGGTTTTCTGTTAGAAGTTACTGCTAGAGTTGTGTATGTGTGTTTGGAGCTTGTGGGCAAACAACGGCGAGGTCATCAGCATCCTTAGACTTATTAAAACAAATGAATGTGGCTAAAAGCCTTGAAAATTTTTCCGCACTGATACACTCAAATTGAGCATGCAATAACTAACTTACATAGTCTACAACAATGGAGAAAGTGTAAAAGAAGCTACATATAAGATTAAAGCAAAAGTAAAATGACAAAGGAGCTAAAAGAAAGGAACAGGAAAATGTCACCGGCTGACCACTTACAATAAACTTGAATGAGCCAGTCACCCTGTTAACGCATTAAAAACATCTCCCTAAACTGTTGTTAAAAATGGAAAATTCACAAAACTTTAAAACTTGAATCACATTAATTTGAACATCACTTAAAATAGAGGGCAGATCCATCGGCAAATCCACCACGGCCCACTGGTCAGACAATAAAACACAGTCCAATAATATGCGACACACAGTTATCTGTACTCCATATGCACCACACGTTGGAGGGTCCTCTTACCAAGGCAAGAAGCCATGCATGATATGGCTGTGGCCTATGTGAGACAAGGAGAACTGCGTACATTCTACGTGGCTGGAAGTATGTCACAGTCAAGTTGTGGGCTCTACTACACACCTGTTATTGTCAAGTCATTTCAAGGCACTCGTCTTCCCACCGACGCTTAAGTTTGTACCTCAACAGCAAGGTCCTAACATGCAGGGGTATGGCACACTGAAAAAAACTGAGGATCATGAAACACCTCCTTGGCTGCTAGATCAGTCCTTTTGTTCCCTGCAATACTCACATGCTGGTACCAAGCAGAAAGACACCTCCTTCTCCAGTCATGGTAGTTGGAGGAGGGCATCCTGGACATCCCAGATGAGTTTATCTGCTAGGTACAAACGTTGGAGAGAGCAAAGAGCGTTTAGAGAATCTGAACAACCAAGAAATTTAGCATTGGAAGAATGTCTCATCTGTTGCAGTGCCCACAAGATCACATGTAACTCTGCATCAAAGACGGTAAATTCTTGAGGGAGTTGCACCTTGAGGAGACGATCTGGGGAAACGACAGAGCAACCAACGGAGTCCCCCTGCTTGGAGGAAGGGCGTTCCAGAGTCAGACGAGTAGCAGTATGGTATGCAGGCGAAGTCACAGCTACGAGGAACTTACAAGCCTGACACACCATGAGGAGCTGCCACTGAATGGTGAGTGGTGGGTCCCCAGCCTCAGCACACTGACAGGGTATGGGACTGGTCCTATAATCAGCTCTGGTCAGCCAAATCTCCTCATGGTGGACAGTGTCAATGATATTCAAATAAGAAGGCATCGCCAATCCATACACCAAGCACCCATACTCCAGCCATGAATGCATGAAGGCCCTATAAAACTGAAGCAGATATGATCTGTATGCTCCCCAACACCTTCGGCTAAGGCACTTTATGATGTTCAGTGCCTTTGGGATTCTGGCTTTCAGGTCTCTCAGGTGAGCAAACCACGACAAACTGCAAACAAAAATGAGGCCTAGAAACCTCACTGAATGTCTAAAATTTAGGATGCTGTCCCTCATATGCACAACAGATAAATTAAAAATACAATGATAATGATCAAAATTGGCAGAAAACTGAAACACTGTCTTTGCAGCCCACTCCTCCAACCTATGCAATTTAAGTTGCAACTGACAGCTCTCTGTTACAACACAGGAGCAGAAACAGAAAACAGCAAAACCGTCCACAAATAAGGAGCACTATACAGGACTCCTTACCACAGATGTGATATTGTCTATGGCTATGGCATAGTGGGTCACACTGAAAACACTGACCTTAGGGGCACCATTCTCCTGCTCAAAATGACCTGACAGCAAATTACCAAATTGCGCCCTAAAAAACCGCCGAGATAGGAAAGACCATATGACGATGGGGAGCTGGTCACGAAAGCCCTATTGATGCAGTTGAACGAGAATTTAGTGACTCAAAGTAGTACTGCATGCCTCACTGGTATTGAAGAACAGGCCAATAATGTGATGTTTACATAGGAAAGCATGCTGAATAGCTGCCTCCAGCAGGGTCAGGTTGCCAACAATAGACCAGAATCTCCGTAATGAGAGTGGCTAAGTAGTTGCCTGGTCTCTAATAACCAGAGCAGATGATGGATAACCGTTCACTCCAGGGTCTGTCTTACACAGCTCATTAAGGCAGTACTCCCGCAACTACTGGGACGTGTGTGGTCCTTCCCTGGTTTGAGGAGAATTATCAATAGTGCCTCTCTCCCTAAGTTTGGGAAGCAACCTGTCTGCCATATAAGATTAAAATATTCAAGGAGGATATCTTTTGACGATGCTGGCAAATATCAAAGCGGATTTGATCATGACCAGGTGTAGTATCATGAGTATCAGACATGGCTAATTCCAGCTCCTGTTTGGAGGAAGAGTAGTTGTAAGTTTTACAACTGTTGGATCTGAGGTCCAATTTTCCCCTCTCTACAGTTGCACAGTGACGACAAAGTGCTGAATCCTGGTTAGCACTGACAGTAGTTTGTGCACAATTTTCTGCCGGGGTCTGAGCAATTTCTCCAGGCGCAGTTCGGCGACATCCCTGTTTCAGCACAGCTGCTATTGGTAAATGGCTACATTTACCGGAAATCCTCCTAATGTCTTCCCAGACTTTTGTAGAACAAATGTAACAATGGATGGAGTCCAGGAGCACTTGCCATGACCTTTTATTGCGCTCCTGGATTACATATCGAGCCTTGGCCCTTGTGACACAAAATGCTGTGACATTCTCTGTTGTCAGGCAGTACTTGAACTGTCAAAGTTCAGCACGCCTGACCCAGATTGCTGAGTGGCACTCATCTGTCTACCAACACACAATTCACCACTTAAGTTGACTTCAGAACTTTGGGAAGGATAAGTCAATGACATGATGGATCATCGTGTGATGTGGTCCATCCATCCCTGGACAGTCACAGTGTTCAAATACAGCCAGCTGGCCAACAGCATCCAGGTAGCCCTGCTGACCATCTATGTTGGTGGCTTCTCTTCAAGTAGTGCTCAATCTAGCAGGTGAATGCGGAATGGGAAGTGGTCACTGAAATGAAAGTTGTCAATTACCTGCCACAGAACAGAGTCTGCGAGTGCTGGAAGTGGATAAAACGAGATTGATGGCTGAAAATAACCCAGTAACAGAGGAGAAATGAGTGAGAATACCTGTGTTGAGTAGGCATAGCTCATGAGATGGCACCAGGCTCTCCAAAACCCGACCCAGAGAGCAAGTGGAGGTCAAGCCCCACTACACATGATGGGCATTGAAGTCTCCCAGTAAAAGAAATGGTCATGGTTGTTGTTCCACAAGATGTATGAGAGCCTGAGTCTATTGCATCTGGCAGAGGTAGACACAGCAAGCAAACAGTCATCCTCCAACACCCATTAATTTTGGCAGCAACTGCTTGCAGGTCAGTAGCCATGGGGAGAAAAGGAGATATGCATTACTGACAAACACAGGAACCTCTCCCTTGACTGTCCCCAATCAGGTCATCCTTTCACTGAAGGGTATAGCCCCTTAGCACAGGATTGTCAGCTGCTTTAAAATGGGTTCCTTGTAAACACAGGCACAGCGGGTGTTCTCGCACTAGTAGTTTCAGATCCTCCGCATGTGTCCTAAACCCATTAATGTTCCACTGTAATTTGGAAGCCATCTATCATGGGAGTTGTGCTTTCACCCTGTCTTTCTGCCTGGAGAGGGGAGCCCACAGTGGGTGGGGGCTGTCTTGGGGCGAGATGACTGCCCCAGTCTGCCCTCAAACTCCCCCCAGTCTGCCTTCAAACTCCATTAGCTCTGCTTGAACAACACATCAGGTAGTATGATGTCAACATCATCAAACTGCTCACTTCCCAACTCCATCAGGGGGGATGCTTGGCCTTTGATTTTTGCTCTGGGCAGACTTTGGAGCCACAACCACACTGGAGATAGTTGGAGCACTGAATGGTGTACCAGACTGAACCATGGGGGAGAACAGGGAGCTCTGCAACATTAGTGACCACAGACTTTTTCCACATTTTGGGAGGAAGTGTAAGCTGCAAATTAACTGCAGTAGCAGAAGTACATTGACAATCGCAGATACTAGAGCTAACACTAGCTGCCTTTGTCTGTGTAGCAGCACCACTTTTCTGTTCTGGGTGCTTAATAACTGACACAAAGGAGGTAGCGAATGTTGGGGTCTGCATGACGTTATAAATTTTCTGCTGGGCCCCACCATAGGGGATCTATGGTTTTAGTCTCCTGTATCACCCATTCTTCACAGAGTATCTTCCATTCTTCACGAAGACACAGAAGTCCTTACTCCAGATAGGGTGAGCCCCAGAGCAGTTCACACACTTACAGGAAATGAACATCTGACTTCTTCATGGGCATCCTTACAACATTTGCCACTAGTGGCTTCTCACATACATCCAGGTGTGGCATGTCCAACTAACTTGCATTTAAAACAGCACATTGGCTTGGGGACATAGGGCCGCACAGTTAAGCAAAGAAAACCTGCCTTTGTTCTGGGAGTTTTGTGATACTAAAAGTGAGGATGAACAAGTCAGATTTAATCAGGTCACCTTCCACCCTTTTCATAATATTCTGCATATTTACAACGCCTTCTTGGGACCATTCAACTTTCAGGTCGTCTTTGAGGATATCCACTAGGTCTCAACGCCTTTACTGTAGTTTCATTGAGTGATCTGCCACTCATTTTGAATCAAATTGTCAATGACATGCTATGTAATGATACTGTCCTGTCAGCTCTTCAACCTCCGAACACAGGTCCCTACAAGGTTCACATCCATTTGGTAAACATATTAAACATTCTTCCAAAGGGGAAGTATCAAAGTGTCTCTGATCACTTTTGGATACTGTCACTGCTCCAGAGGGGATGGCCGATGACAACGTGAACTTATATGTGGCTCCATATTTTTCTAGTGATACACCTTCCAGTACACCAGTTTAGATTGGCCCTATGTGTGATACACTTAACCCACAAGAGGATTTGCAACTGCGTGAGTGCCTTACAACCACTTCCCCCTACACTGCTACGACCTAAACAGTTGACATAACAGATTTCAGTCCTGAGCACATCTGGCTGCAGCTAAGTGATGGCATACACCTGGTGCTTTGCTGACTCTCCTACTGCAATGGAGGATGTATTATCTCATTGCAACTGCCTGCTGCGCTCTCACCAGCTTCCTACCAACATGGAAAAAGATAACAACGCAGCTCACATCACTAATAATCGCCACCTTCATGCTACTGTCCCATCACGGGAAACTGCACAGACATGAGGTACTTTGACGGACCTCCCAAGCTCTCACATGGGCCTATGTTTACGCTCACCTCATTTGGAGACAGGATTTCATCTGGGCAGATATACATGCCCCAGACAACCTCCAGTCCCCAACAAAAAGTCCAGTCATGCCTCACTCTCAGCTTCAACATGAATGATCACGCATGCCTGCACCTCGACACATCAGCCTTTGGGACCGGCCGTGGCATGGCTGATCAGGCAAACTTGCTCACCACCTCATTGACACCGTCCTATCAGCACTTCCTCCTAAGCGACCTCACTCCAGTCCTGGTGGTACATCTTTTCCCATGTGCTCTGCACTACCAGGGAGGGAGGACCCTCTGTGGTGGTGATCAAAAGTGGATCAACTATGGACTTCACCAACTCGAGTGATCTCTCGGAGGCTGACGGTCTCTGGACAATTATTTCTTGACTTGCTTTGTATACACACACTCTTCACTCTGTTCTGTAAACTATCATCAATACGAGGGCAGTTCAATAAGTAATGCAACACATTTTTTTTCTGAAACAGGGGTTGTTTTATTCAGCATTGAAATACACCAGGTTATTCACCAATCTTTTAGCTACACAACACTATTTTTCAACGTAATCTCCATTCAATGCTACAGCCTTACGCCACCTTGAAATGAGGGCCTGTATGCCTGCACGGTACCATTCCACTGGTCGATGTCGGAGCCAACGTCGTACAGCATCAATAACTTCTTCATCATCCGCGTAGTGCGTCCCACGAATTGCGTCCTTCATTGGGCCAAACATATGGAAATCCGACGGTGCGAGATTGGGGCTGTAGGGTGCATGAGGAAGAACAGTCCACTGAAGTTTTGTGAGCTCCTCTCGGGTGCGAAGACTTGTGTGAGGTCTTGCGTTATGAAGAAGGAGAAATTCGTTCTGATTTTTGTGCCTACGAACACGCTGAAGTCGTTTCTTCAATTTCTGAAGAGTAGCACAATACACTTCAGAGTTGATCATTTGACCATGGGGAAGGACATCGAACAGAATAACCCCTTCAGCGTCCCAGAAGACTGTAACCATGACTTTACCTGCTGAGGGTATGGCTTTAAACTTTTTCTTGGTAGGGGAGTGGGTGTGGCGCCACTCCATTGACTGCCGTTTTGTTTCAGGTTCGAAGTGATGAACCCGTGTTTCATCGCCTGTAACAATCTTTGACAAGAAATTGTCACCCTCAGCCACATGACGAGAAAGCAATTCCGCACAGATGGTTCTCCTTTGCTCTTTATGGTGTTCGGTTAGACAACGAGGGACCCAGCGGGAACAAACCTTTGAATATCCCAACTGGTGAACAATTGTGACAGCACTACCAACAGAGATGTCAAGTTGAGGACTGAGTTGTTTGATGGTGATCCGTCGATCATCTCGAACGAGTGTGTTCGCACGCTCCGCCATTGCAGGAGTCACAGCTGTGCACGGCCGGCCCGCACGCGGGAGATCAGACAGTCTTGCTTGACCTTGCGGCGATGATGACACACGCTTTGACCAATGACTCACCGTGCTTTTGTCCACTGCCAGATCACCGTAGACATTCTGCAAGCGCCTATGAATATCTGAGATGCCCTGGTTTTCTGCCAAAAGAAACTCGATCACTGCCCGTTGTTTGCAACGCACATCCGTTACAGACGCCAGTTTAACAGCTCCGTACAGCGCTGCCACCTGTCGGAAGTCAATGAAACAATATGAGACGAAGCAGGAATGTTTAAAAATATTCCACAAGAAATGTCCGGTTTTTTCAACCAAAATTGGCCGAGAAAAAAAATGTGGTGCATTACTTATTGAACTGCACTCGTAAAATGTGTTTATCCGAAATTGCTGTATTTCTATTGTACATCAGTCGTGTGTAGTTCGGAACATCCAAAAATATATATAATACTATAAATGTGCTTGTGAACATGTGCCATTTTGATTTCTTCCTCATAGTGGATTTTAACTACAATATCAGATCATTTACAATATTAGACAAATTTTCTTGCATGGCCAATGGTATGTTAACTTTGGACTGATTGTTCAGAAAGCCAGATCATATTGTTACCACACAGTGTCCAAAACAGGAAAAATGTATATTCTGAAGTTTTGTAATTGTACCATGCAAAAAAATTAAGAAACCTTATAAACAATAAAAAAGAAAACAAAGGAGTCTTTAAGATTCATGTTCTTTATGCTGTTTTTGAAATTCATAATCTAAAAAGATGACAAAGAGGTTATGAGGAGCTACAATTTGTGTCCTGTCACAATTCCCATGAATCTACAGATTAGAAGGTGTATCCAATTTCCACACTTACTTAGCAATTGCAAAGCACTGATGGGTTCATTAGTCTGTAATCATTTTCAAACTTTGTGTAGATTTTCTAATGTGTTGCCATGGTTCTTTGGCTGTAAGAATGCCTATAGAACTATCAACTTAATTAGGCATGCAACATGAACTTTGTTGTGTACAACTCTCTTCCCTGGCAGCAGCCATGAGAAAACTGATGAAGTATTAGGTTACTGCATAACTCTCAGTAACATTTTTCTGAAAGTTTAATAAACACAACAAATACACCTAACAAAGGCTTTAGTCACCAATAATATATTCTCCTTCACTATTTAAAATAGCCTGCCAATACTGAGGCAACTTCTCAATTCCCTGATTGTAGAAATGATGTGGTTTTGAGGCAAAGAACTCATCGAGCCATGTTTGGAGCACATTTTCATCTGAAAAGTTTCTTGCAGGTTGTTTGATAGTGGGCAGAAAAGGTAAAAATCTGAGGGTGCAGGGTCAGGTGAATAAGGTGGACGCAGAGTGACTTCCGAACTCAACTCCTGCATAGTGTTTTTGTCAGTCTAACAGGATGCAGGTGGGCATTATCGTGAAGTAGGATCACTTCAACAGTTTTCCTTCTTGTTGTTTTTGGATTGCATGTGCCAGATGTCAGCAGTGATGGTTACACTTCAGGGAAGCAATCTGTAGTACACCACATCATCACTGTTCCACCAGATGCATAACATCTTTTGTGGATGCGCGCAGGTCTTTGTTTGGGCTCAATCATTCCTTTGTTTTCCTCGTATCAGCATAAAGACACCATTTCTCGTCAGCAGTAACGATACTGTATGGGAATGGTTGGCACTGTTCATGAGCCACCCAATGACATGCAAGCAGAGATGCACATAATGCCCAACCTCTGATTTTTGTGATTTTGGCTTGGTGCATGCAGTACCCATACACCTGATTTTTGAACCTCCTCCATTGCATGCAAAGGTCGTGCAATGGTGTAATGATCACAATTAATCATGTTTGCCAGTTCTCCAGTACATTGACATGGATCATTATAGAGTAATGCATTTAAATTATCTTTATCAAATGCCGAAGTCTTCCTGAATGTGGAGTGTCACTAATGTCAAAACAATCCTCCTCAAAGCAAGAAAACCATTTTCTTACCACGCTTTGTCCAACAGTTTTATCAGCATACATGGCGCAAATGTTTCTGACTACCTGTGCTACTCTCACCCCTCTATTGAAATCAAACAGAAGAATATGTCAGAAATATTCCGATTTCTCCACTTGACACTCCATTTTCTAGTGTCCACAGCTGCACTCACTATCTCCAAATCACAACATGTAAACTCAAAGAGCAAGAGGGATCTACAATTAATAATGACAATCTGTAAATAAACCCATAACAGCAGAAATTCGTAAATGCAATGAACTTATGTATCAACCTAACAGTTTTAGGAAAAAGAAGCACAGTGAACAGTTTTGACGGACATAAATGATGTACTTGAAGGTACTGAAAAACCAAAACTTTGAGCAAAACTTAGTCAGAAACCCTGATTTGAAAGGCTTGAAAGTCAACATGAATACTGATTCTGATTTAAAAACAAAATACCCGCCTTGTGTCAGTTTATGTATGTAAGAGGAATGTATATAGTTCCTTTTATACTTAACAACATTTGCTGAGTGAACATTGACATTGGCACCTTTTTTTGCCTAAAACACCACAACATATTCATTACATTTTTGCCCTACAAATACTAAGACTAGATGTAATTATCAGGTGTTGAAAGAAAGTAAAACCTTATTTGTAAGGGCTAGGGGTGATGGGTGACGCAGTGGTCAGCTAATTTCTCCCCATGTCCATACTACTTTCAGCTTTTCCACACATGCTGATTTTGAAAGTGCAGACTGTGCAAAATGCAAGTACTGGCTAAATGTGACCGATGCAAGGACTTCCCTGGGCCGAATGAGGAAGAATGTAAACAAATATAGAAGAAGAGTGAAGGAAGATATTTGTGGCATTTCTTGCTTGTTTCTCACAGGCAAGTGGCTCTTGCCTGCCATACTTTGAATGCACACACCAACAGTATACTGAAATGTACGTGAAGTACCAAAAAGGTGTGTGGTTGTTAATCAGTTGTCTGCACTTTTTTCTGAGAGTCTAAAAAAATATTCAGCTAGATTTAACACATAAGCATTAAAGAAAAATGTCAAGTGTGCTAGAATTTAACATTTTTGTTTCACAGTCAGTGAGAATGTTGCCAGAGAAAGGCAATGTTTTGAGTTTGAGTCCTGGTCTTGGACACAGTTTGAACCTGCCAGAAAGTTTCAAACGCTGCATAAACTGGTGCACAGTGAGTTCTGCGAGACATACAGCTAGGATTTCTATGAAGTCTAGAAGGTAGGTGTTAGCAGAAGTAAAGCTGTCAGGATGGGCTGCGAGTCTTCCCTGGACAATTCTGTCATGAGGAGCATTGCCCACGAAAGGCAAGATTCCAGGCTACAGCCCCAGTCCAACGTACAGTTTTAATCTTCCAGCAAATTTCAATAAGAATCTTTCCAAATTTTTACATGATGGACTTTGCCAAATTTATCATCGATATCCTCCACAAGAAACATAGGTTCTGTTACTGTGGAGCAATCATTGTCTGTCTTTCTGCAAAGTAAACATTGAGCAAATTATTTGATTACTGTTTTTCATCACAAGTTGCGGTTATGGAAATGAAGGGTAAGGTGTAACACGAGTCTACATTAAACTTCACATTAGTCACTGAGAGTTCCTGCACTGCCATTATCTGGTGCCACTTCAGCTTTTTTATCTACGGAAGTCCACTTACTGTAGTCAAGGCCACTCCCACAGTTGACATCCAACGACTGCAGTGAATGTTTCGGTTGACAGTCACTGCTCAGAGCTCCATTGGCTTACATGAGAACGTGAGCCACGTGTTGTCAGAGGACTGTTCCAGCACGAGCTCCCGCAGGCAGGAAGCTGCTGGGCACTCATGGACACAAGTGAACAGAGATGGGCAAAAAGCTGACACAAGGGCAGTCAAGCAGCAGAATTGGAGCCTATGCAAATGTTCTGCACTGGCTGAGCGCTTGCAGGAAGGCTGGCCATGTGGTTAGCATATACGTACCACAGGGATGCTTGGTGGGTAGCTTATACTTGTTGCGCTTGCCCACAAGCAAGCTGAGGGGTGTTTAGCACTGTCTTCATCCTATGGGGCAGTGTCAGAATAGCCTAGCTTAGAGAGAACCTGACAACCACACCATGTTAGATTTCTTACCTCACTGGCTTGATGGCAAGACTAGTTGTAGTTGTACTGAGAAGGGGAAAGTGATTATTATATTTTGTGTATAAGAGCCACCTATATGGAGCCATTCCACAAACAAGCTCCACTATTCTATTGTCAAAATTCCAGGGAGGGGGGGAGAGGAGGCGGGGGGGGGGGGGGGGGGAGATAGTCAAACCCAACAGTGGGGAACAGTCTTTAATTTACTGAAAGAATGATATATCTTTCCCATTATATTTACATTCAGACAATTGATGAGTGTTTTACTATCTGTATCTTCTCTAATTTTTGTTGGAATCTGTTCAGGGTTATTGAACACACAATTCTCTGGTTGAATTAGTTGGTGCAGTATGGATGAGCCATTCTGTAATAACAAGTATTAGCTAGAAATAGTGGTATTCATGTGACTAATTCTTTCCAATAGTTTACAGATTAGGGTAAAATTGGCGATTTTTTAAAAGTGCTAAAATTAGTATTTTTAGCACACTTTTACAAAAAAGTATTTTCAACTCTTTCAAACATTTTCCATTAGAAAGATCATGTTTTAAGCCACCTCTAAAACTAGAGTTGGTTTAGCAATGCCAGCATATAAGACTCGAAAAAATATTGCTAATGTGAAGGTGCAGTGAAAATACACCCTTATTTTGCTGGTACACGAATTAATTTTTGATATTACCTTCCCAAAAGAGCGTTAAACAACTGTAAAAGGAAATTAAAAATGTCAGATTTAATTTGAGTACCAGCACAATACGGGCATATTTTCACTGCATCTTCACCTATCATTATTTTTTAAAGCCTTATGCAATGACATCAAAGTATTTTTTTTAATGATGTGTTTGTAAGGGTCTACGGGTTGCATGCAGCCGTACAGTACATAAAATGCGCCAGCCGACCTGTCTGGAATGCTGACAATTTGCTTGGTCAGTACACGTGTATCCGGCTGCAGTGCAACGCAGGGAGTACGTGACTGGCTGCCGTCCGCAGCGCGCTGTATTAACTACTGTGGCCTCAGGTGCGAATATGTCTCTTTTCTTAGTTCTCCATGGAGCCTTTCGATACGACCGTAATTCGCTGCAATTAGGATGTCAGAGACAGTGATGACGGGTGCGCGTAGCGTGCATGTTTTGTAATCAGCCTTTGTTAATAAAACTGTTTAAACTTACTTCTTGGTGTTTGCGTATTGCCGTACCTCAAGGACCCACTGCTTACAAATCCTGACAAATATTTCGTCTAATTATTGTCAGGGGCAACAACATAATCAACCCTCTTATATGTTTAATGATTTTTAAGACGCAAACACTTTCCATAATCATAAAAATTAAATCTCTCAAACACTGTTTATTCTGGAGAGTTTGTCTTTCGTATCTAATCACAATCATTGTCAGTACATTCTCTGCACACTGAACATGAATGTTCATAACATATGAACTTGCAGCAATTATTCCAAGTAGGTTTGGTCTTGTGATCCTTTTTCCCGAGATACTCCTCACATCTCCCAGAAGACGGCCTAGCTTTCTTCTGTCTTGGTCTTCCACTCCAGTACAGGGCTCAAAGAAAATTTGATAAAATAGGCCACGTGTTTCTTGGTAGAAGACACGCTTTTACTCAACATTGCAATGTATCAGATTGGGAAACTTACACACTGTTACAATGTGGGACAGTTGGTTGAAACTTATGTGGAAGGCCAATGTTGCAGAATTTAACTAACAATGCTAATAACATATCAAAGTTACAGTGGGACATATTTTACCCCAGGCTTGGGCGTACAGACTACCACCACCAGGTTAGACAAATCCTGGAAAGTCTGACAGCACTCCCTGATTTGCTCAGCATTTGACACGACTCAGGGACTACACGTAGGTTATTGACTGCTATGGGATGCAATGATACGAAGCGTGTTTTTTAAGTAAGTACAGAGGCCTCTGTACTTCGGCCTCGACTGACATCCCTGCCCAAACTCTTTGCCTTTACAAATGTCTGTGTGTGTGTGTGTGTGTGTGTGTGTGTGTGTGTGTGTGTGTGTGTGTGTGTGTGTGTGTGTGTGTGTGTGTGCGCGCGCGTGCGAAGCAACCATTGGTTGCGAAAGATTGAATTTTGTGTGTGTGTTTGTGTGTATATCAACATGCCAACGCTTTCGTTTGGTAAGTTACATCATCTTTGTTTTTAGATATATTTTTCCCATGTGGAATGTTTCCCTCTATTATATACATACCTATGAAATAAATGAAGTATACAACCTGTACAAAGACCAAATAATTTGTTTTTCATTCAAAATTAATCTTGCAATCTAGGCAGCTAGTACTGAAATGGAGTGAAACGGAGTCGAACATATCCACCTGGAAAGGGTACTAGGTTAAACAATCAAGGTTACTGTAATGCAAGTCTTCTGGACATACTACTTTCAATCCAAAAGTCTATAAAACAAAAGTTATACATGATTATAATAGTTTTCTTTTTCAGCAGGATGATTTTTTTAAATTTTGAACTCTTTTCTGTTTAAAATAAAGTAAAATGGTCTTGGCCCAAAGTAAAGAGGGCAGGGGGGTGGGGGGGGATCCAATGGACAATAGGGGAGGGGTGGCAGACAGAAAGGTTGATGATGATTGGTTTGTGGGGCACTCATCTGCACGGTCATCAGTGCCCATACAAAGTCCCAATTTTTTCACAGACCAATCTAGCCACTGTCATGAATGATGAGGATGATGATGAAATGATGACAACAACACAAAAACCCAGTCCCTGGGCAGCGAAAATCCTCAACCCGGCCGTGAAATCGAACCTGGGACCCTGTGATCCATAGGTTGCAGCACTAGCCACTAGACCATGGGCTGCGGACAGGATAGAACAGCGTACAGTGGGTGGTATATACCTGGCAAAACACATCAGAGACAACTATTGGAATAAATAGTGAATAAACAACAGAATTAAACCAACTTGCTAATGTTATCTGTCCAAAGCAGATACAGATTTAGATCAACAAACACATTTAAACTAATTCCATAAAGCAGTGAACTATTTTAAAACAATATTGGCTTAGAAGTAAGGAAGATAAAACAACAGAATAAAATACAACTTTCATCAGAGAGAATAAAATCTACGAGTAAGATAAACGAATTAATTGCAAAGTGTTTATGTTGTGTGTCCAGAGCAGATAGGAAATTACATCAGAATCCAAACATTAAGACTAATTCCATAAAATAGTAACCTATCTAAATATGGTCTTGGCTTAGAACTAGGGCACCAAGAGAGGGCACGAGGTGGAACTGTGATGGGGCTGGAGGAATGTAGGAAATAGAATGGTATAAGTGCTTGTAAAGCAGTATGTAACAGCAGGAGATTAATCAAGTGACAGGACAAATAACATAGGCACTCTGTAATTGATTCTTTAGGTTTTTTTCTCTGATGAGGTTTATGTTTTATTCCGTTGACTGTTCACCTGTTATTCCAACAGTTTTCAATTATGTCTTCTGTCAGGTGGTTTTATGCATGTAGTATAGCTTATTACTATATACTACGACCTTACACTATTCTGTCATCCATATGTTTTTGTACTGCACCACTCCAGCCTTCCTCCCTGTCTACCCTCACACCCCTCCTCTATTGCCCACTGGTTATCCCCCCCCCCCCCCCCCCCAAATCACTTATCACTTTGGACCACGACAGCTTTAATTTATTGTAATTACAAAATAAAGAAGAATTATAAAAAATAAACAAGAACTTTAACAAGTAAGAAAAATTTTAAAAATAAAGAAAAATTCGTACTGGTTAATAAGAAAACTATTGTATTTATGTATAGGTTTGTTTTATACACTTCTGAATCAAAATTGGTACATCCAGAAAACTTGTTTTACCATAAACTTGACTGTATAATATTGTAGCCTTGCCAAATGAATATATTTGACTCAACTTCATTAGCAGCTGTCTACATTGCATGATTAATTTTGAATGGAAAAAAAGTCTCTGTACTGGTTGTTCATTTTATAGGACACAGTAATACATACAGTATATATACATTTTACTGCTACTCTTTCTATCCTTTATACTATATTTTTCTCAACACTCACTGAACCAATCTCCTCCCATCGCCCCTCCCTCCCGTTCTTAGTCTCATGACTCCGTATTTTTTACCTGCATGACATGCCCCAAATTACCTTCACCTCTCACAGGAAATGTTTATTCTGACCGGTTCATTTCAATGATTACACTGCCTTTGTTATTCTTCACCAGTACTGTATCGAGTAGTACGCTGCGTCGCATGGTTTGTGAATTTTGAAATGGCAGAGTTAGAGGAGCAATGCATCTGCATTAAATTTTGCGTGTAATTCTAGAAAACCTTTACAGAGAGACACCAAATGATGCAGGAAGCCTATGGTGATGATTGCTTAAGCTATACTTGGTGTTAAGAGCAATTCATTCAATTTAAAAATGGCCAGATGGAAGTTAAAAGATGACCTTCCGTCAGAACGCCCTTCAACATCTATTGACGACACTCATGTCAAGATGTCAGTGAAATTATGGGTGCCAATCAAAGACAGACTGTCTGAGAGATTGCAGAAGAGTGTAACATTTCAGTTGGATCATGTCATGAAATCCTGACCCAGAATCCTGGAATGCATCATGCTGTCTCCAAGTTCGTCCCATGGCTTGTGGGCTTTCAAATAAAATGATGAAAGGATGTGACATGGTGCCCTGAACTACATACCCTCAGATTCAAAGTTTTAATATTAAAAGTTTTGGTTAGTTTCGTTGACTAGGAGCTGGGATACATAGTTGCTGCATTACAAGCCAAATAATGCAGAGTCTACAGTATACAATATGAATAGACACATGAATCGAATGGTCGAAGGTTCCTATCACTCAGCAATTGCGAATGTAACATAGAAATTTATAAATAAAAGATTGCAATAAATAAAATCTGCAGGTACTATCTTAACAACTTTAAATGATGAGTACGATAGTAGAAGTACTTTTGAGAATGTGGTATATTCATGCAAAACACTTACTGGTATCGACATTCCAGCAATTAAATAAAATCTAAGTTGAATAACAGGGAAACAATAGATTCCTACTGCATGTAATTAGTTATGAACGACAACATAGCTCGCGAGATATTCACTTCTAAACGCATACTACGTCTTCACGGTAGAAACCTCGGAAATCTCACAAGTCCGCACTCCGAAGTATTTCTATCTCTCGTGATCACATGCAAACCACTCCACACTCTCAGTCTCTCCCGGACCCGTAGTGTCCTCTCCCGTACTGTCCTCCCCTTTCCATCCTGTCTCCCCATTCACGAGCACTGTGACTGGCTAGAGCGCTCCCACCATGTCTTCAAGGCAACGCACATTCACAAACATAATGAAACACATTCGAAATACTGGATTTACATTTAAATAACTTGAAAATAATTTTACGGCTGGACCATAGACACGCTCTAACATACATTATTAAATACATAAATAAATTAAATAAACATATATCAAAGGAATAGCAGGCAAAAGTAGGCCAGTAGCCTAATGTCTCTGTGCTTTCTAAAACACAGTAAATATTTGGCCAATTTCTTCTTGAATAGTATATATTGGATATAAACAAAGACACAGATGAATAAATATATTTATAAGCATGCTGTCAGAGACAGCAAAGGACTTGGAAGAGCAGTTGAATGGAATGGACAGTGTCTTGAAAGGAGGATATAAGATGAACATCAACAAAAGCAAAACAAGGATAATGGAATGTAGTCTAATTAAGTCGGGTGATGCTGAGGGAATTAGATTAGGAAATGAGACACTTAAAGTAGTAAAGGAGTTTTGCTATTTGGGGAGCAAAATAACTGATGATGGTCGAAGTAGAGAGGATATAAAATGTAGACTGGCAATGGCAAGGAAAGCGTTTCTGAAGAAGAGAAATTTGTTAACATCGAGTATAGATTTAAGTGTCAGGAAGTCCTTTCTGAAAGTATTTGTATGGAGTGTAGCCATGTATGGAAGTGAAACATGGACGATAAATAGTTTGGACAAGAAGAGAATAGAAGCTTTCGAAATGTGGTGCTACAGAAGAATGCTGAAGATTAGATGGGTAGATCACATAACTAATGAGGAAGTATTGAATAGGATTGGGGAGAAGAGAAGTTTGTGGCACAATTTGACCAGAAGAAGGGATCGGTTGGTAGGACATATTCTGAGGCATCAAGGGATCACCAATTTAGTATTGGAGTGCAGCGTGGAGGGTAAAAATCGAAGAGGGAGACCAAGAGATGAATACGCTAAGCAGGTTCAGAAGGATGTAGGTTGCAGTAGGTACTGGGAGATGAAAAAGCTTGCACAGGATAGAGTAGCATGGAGAGCTGCATCAAACCAGTCTCAGGACTGAAGACCACAACAACAACAACAACAACAACAACATGCTGCTACCGTTTTTTTGTGTAACTGTGGAGTACTTAGGGCCTAATGCGATAAATAGTAATCTGCCACTTTGACCTCCAATAACTCATGTACTATTCAAGTTACATACCTGTAATTTATACCAATTTAGGTTTACACTAATAGCTTTCTAAAGACATGTCAATTGACGCAATTGGATGTACCATTTAGGTTTTGGAAATTTGTTTCTGAGTGTTACTTGTATAATTTACAGTCAGATACTCAACTTTAAACTAATAATGATATTGAAAATCCAATTACGTCGTCAGAATCATCGTGCAAATAATGGTAATGTACATGTTATTTTTGAGGTATCGTGATTCATCTAGCTACTATTAATTTCTATACGAACTGTGAAATGTCTGCCATTAAGGTTTCACAAAGTCCACCATCTTTGGCACTCCCGGTGTGTCTCCTTCATCGACACAACGTCACCGTGGAATTCCCAGCCACGCGGCTGGACCATGTGCTGGGCCTATCCCTCATGATCACCTAACGTTCGACACCACGTGGTTGCTGCCGGGCCGCGGCCATCCGAGAAGCCCCCGTGCGCCCACACCAACTCCAAACTTCGAATATTTCCAGGGCGCCACAACTCGTCCGTTACCTCACAGGCTCACGAGTCAGACCAGAAAGACCTTCAACTTGAAATCTGTCATGAACTTTTGGATCGTGCAAATGAGAAAAAAATGTTCCTTAAGAGAATCATAACTGGTGACGAGATGTGGAGCTACAGTTATGATGTTGAGAGCAAGGTTCAATCTTAGCAATGGGTCAGGAAAAGTTAATCCAAGACCAAAAAAAAAAAAAAACCTTGTCAGATCAGGCCAAATGTCAAAGCCATGCAAATATTTTTACTTGATTTTGAAGGATTAGTTCGTCATGAATTTGCGCCACAAGAACAAACTGCTAACTGATGGTACTACTGGGAAGTGTTGAGACACCTGCGAGAGAATGTGAAAAGCAAACAGTCTGAAATGTGGTGAGACAATTCGTGGCTCTTGCATCACAATAATGCATCCACACATTCCTCCCTGTTGGTGCATGACAACTCCACAAAAATGAAGTCACTGTGCTGTCTCATCCTCCGTACTCTTCAAATCTGGCCCCTGAGGACTCTTTTTTTATTTCCGAAGTTGAAAACCTCCTCGAAAGGACAGATTTGCAATGACAGACAAGACAAAATAAAATTCGTAGATGGTGCTTTGTGCGATATAGGAAGAAGTGCACCAAGACTGCTTTTCGAAGTGGGATGGCATTGGGAGCGGTGTATCAATTGTGGAGGAGAGTATTTCGAAAGAGACCATGCGCAATAAGTAAAAGGAAAGCGTAACACAATATTGTGGGCAAACTTTTGGAATTTTCTGAACAGGCCTCATAATATAATTATGGTCGCCTGTCTCCTAGAGAATTTCATGTCTCAACTATATGACCTGGGGCTTATAGCCTAACTTACAAATAAAGAGGGAGGATAATTCCCAACAAATTTGCTTTGTACAGAGTCTGTTCAATAAAAAAATGACCATAATCTTATTACTATCAATTTCTTGGGCTAGAATTTAAACTCATGATATTCTGTTAGCTTAATGAAGTAACATCCCGTATTGGTTTCATAGTTGACAAACCTAGTTGCCACTTATGAGAGTAGGGCAAGTTACTTCCGCAGCAATCAAGGTAATACATGATGAACAATATGCGACACTGTAATTCTGCTTTCACCTCAACAAATCTTCAGCTGTGGCCTATGGAACATTACAGGAGGCCAATGGAGAGTCTGTTCTTCCACAAAGCACAGTTCAAAGATGGTTTACATTGTTTAAAGAGAGGTGCCTGACTATTTTTAAGGAAGGTGGACCACATGCTCCAGTTACTGCTCTTACGGAAGAAAATATCAACACCACTGCTGTTACTGTGACCGAGGATCGACAAATAACCATTTGAATACTTTTTGAAATATTGAAAATTTCTTTTGGTGCCAGCCACAAGTTGGGTGACTGAAAATTTAAACATAAGATAAATCTGTGCTTGGTGGCTTCCAAGGCTGCTCATTCCTGACCAAAGAACATTTGCCTGCAGGTCTGCATGCAACTGGAGTTGATGTCAGAGGGGAATTTGAAGATTCTTTCAAAGGTAATCACATGGCTGATGAAACCTGGAAATATCCCCCCCTCCCCAGGAAACCTAAGTGTTTAGAGTTCCTCTAAATGGCTCAGGTGTGCACATCAGAGGCTCCTACTCAGGTAGTTGTCTGTGCATGAGGTGCTCACAAAGGTTTTTTAGATTACGCAACTCTCCATCAAATCCAGTAACAATAGCTATAGGAAACCGAGAAGTATAAGTGTAAAATCGAAACAAATGCCTCCCAGTATTAAATCCTAAATAGTGCTCACATAATACTAGGTACGAAAAGTCTGTTGAAACCCAAAATTGATGGCAGTGAGATTTTTGGGAAAAAATTTAAGTGTTTATTGAAAGGCTAGGAAAATGGGTAATGGAGGTGGCATATTTGTTGCAGCAGACTAAAAATTCAAATCAACCGAGATAGAAATTGAAGCTGTACGCGAGATTGTTTGGGCATAACTCAGTATCAAGGGTGGGCATAAAACGATAATTGGATCCTTCTATTGCTCACCAGACTTGTCTCCTAATACAACCGAAAACTTTATAGTAAACCTCAATTCACTATTACGCAGGTTTCCCAATCATACTGTAACCATCGGTGGAGACTTTAATCATCCAACAATTAACTGAGAAAATTACAGTTCTGTTAGTTGTGGGTGTGATCAGACATCCTCTGAAACTTTACTAAACACCTCCTCTGAAAACTACCTAGAATATATAGTTAGGAACCCCAATCACAATGGAAATATACTGGATCTAATGGCAATAAATAGACCTAACCTCTTTGAGGACACCTAAATCGAAACTGGCACCAGTGACCATGACACAGTTGTGGTAACAATGATCACCAAAGTGCAAAGGACAACTAAAACTAGCAGAAAGATATACAGGTTCAGTAAACTAGATAAAAGATCAATAGTGCCATTTCTCAACAAGGAACTTCAACAGAGGGCAGGAGGAAGTCTAGTTCAAGCTTAAATGAATGGTTGACCATCCACTGGATAGATATGTACCCAGTAGAACAGTTCATAATGGGAAGGGCCCGGTTCTTGGGAAAAGGCACAGGTCAACCCATCTATAGGACAGGTAGAAGAAGCGATCCACGAACTTCTGTCCAGTATTCTGGACATTGATTTGTTGTAAAATCTCAGAACATATTCTGAACTCACACATAATGAGTATCTTGAACAGAATGACCTCCTCAATGCCAAACAGCAAAAATTTTGAAAACATCGATCATGTGAAACCAAATTCGCACTTTTGTGACTTGATTGAATAGTCTTTAGCAGGGAGGACGCAACATGTTATCTTGGATGGAGAGTCATTGTCAGATGTAAAAGTAAATTCGGGTGTGCCCCAGGGAAGCGTGTTGGGACCCTTGCTGTCCATTTATATTAATGACCTAGCACACAACATTAATAGTAAACTCAAGATTTTTGCAGATGATCCAGTTATCTAGAATGAAGTATTATCTGAAAGCAGCAGCATAAATATTCAGTCAGTTCTTAATAAGATTTTAAAGTGGTGCAGAGATTGAGAACATGCTTTAAATGTTCAGAAATATAAAATTTTGCACTTCAAAAAACAAAAAAACATCGTATCCTATGACTATACTATCAATGAGTCACTGTTGGAATCGGCCAACTCATACGAATACCTAGGTGTAACACTTTATATGGATATGAAATGGAATGATCATATAGGCTTAGTCATGGGTAAAGCAGGTGGTACACTTTGGTTTACTCATAGAATACTGTGGAAGTGCAATCATTGTACAAAGGAGACTGCATACAAAACACTTTCGTGACCGGCTCTAGAATATTGCTCAAGTGTGTGAGATCTGTACCACATAGACCTAACGGGGGATGCTGAATATGTACAGAGAAGGGCAACATGAATGGATACAGGTTTGGTTAATCCATGGGAGAGAGTCACAGACCTCCTGAAGGAACCAAACTGGAAGACTCTTGAAGACAGATGTAAACTATCCCGAGATAGCCTATTAATAAAGTTTCAAGAACCGTCTTGAAATGATTACTTCAAGAATATACTACAAGCCCCTACATATCACTCACATAGGGCTCATAAAAATAAGACTGGAATAACTATTGCATGCATGGAGCGATCAAACAATAATTGTTCCCATGCTGCATATGTCAGTGGAACAGGAAGAAACCCTGATAACTGGTACAATGGAACGTGCCTTCAGTCATGCACTTCACTTCAGAGTGGTTTGCAGAGTGTACATGTAGAAGTGAGTGTTTTTACCCAGAAAGTTATGGTCATCTCAAGTTTTGATAGTCATGAAATATTTTATTGCCACGTTGTAGCGGCAAACACATGAATAACTGGACAAAACTACAGGAATGTTTCAAAAACTTTGCAAGCCCATGTCAGATGCAAAAGACCACGTATCTGTGAAACAGTCTGGATGCTGAACAATGATAATGCACAGCCGCGTACTGCAAATGTTCTTATTGAAGATCTTGTAAAAATCAATGTGAAAATCACCCTCACCCTCCCAATAGTCCGGATTGTGGCCTGTGTGACTTTTCTCTATTCCCTAATCTGAATAAACACCTCTGTGGGAGGCATTTTCATTCATCAGAAGCAGTAGTCAAAGCTGCAAAGGAAATTCTGAAGGACTTTTAAAAAAATGGTTTCCTGGACGTCTTTGCAAACAGGTAGAAACTCTGGGACAACAAGTGCATTGCATCAAAAATATACTATTTTTGGAAGGATCATCTAAATTATGAGTCTCAGTATGGTGATTTTTTATTTTATTTTTTTTAAATAAATAATTATCATTCAACATCATACAGTCATAGTATAGTCACAAAACCATGCCACAAATTACAATAGCTACAATGCAAATTCTGAGCCATATTTTCCTTGTAGAAATCAGAAGCACCAATATGCCTGGAAGCTTTAGTGAAGCTATAGAAGTATCAGTATTAATTAATAGTAATTGAAGTTTGATACCTTTACCTTTTTGTTGTACAATCTTAGAACATACTCTGAGCTCAAACTTAATGAGGTATCTCTAACACAATGACCATCTGCATGCCAACCTGCATGGTTTCTGAAAACAATGGTCATATGAAACTCATCTCTGAATTTTCACACATCCTTAAGTTGTTTTTAATTAAGGCAGTCAAAAAGATGCAATATTTCTCAATTTACAAAAACATTTCACTTACAAGGGAACCTCCCCATCACACCCCGCCTCAGATTTAGTTATAATTTGGCACAGTGGATAGGCCTTGAAAAACTGTACACAGATCAATAGAGAAAACAAGAAGAAGTTGTGTGGAACTATGAAAAAAATAAGCAAAATATACAAACTGAATAGTTCATGGGCAACATCAAGGATGATCTCGGCACAGGAGTGCCGTGGTTAGCGTGAGCAGCTGCGAAGCAAGAGGTCCTTGGTTCAAGTCTTCCCTCCAGTGAAAAGTTTAAATTTTTATTTTCAGAAAACTATCAGAGTTCAGGCACTCACACATAATCAATTCCGCTCTCCAAAATTCCAGGACATGTTCAGATTTGCTTGGATTTGCTTCAGACTTGACGGTCTACACACGGAAAAATTTGAAAACGTTAAAAATATATGTTTTGACAGAGCACAGAGAAAACTGTGCGACTGTGAAACTATTGCATTCATTTGTTGCAGTTTATGTGACACACTCTTATGTTTTCATCACTTTTTTGGGAGTGATTATCACATCCACAAGAAAACCTAAATCGGGCAAGGTAGAAGAATCTTTTTACCCATTCGCCAAGTGTGCAAGTTAGGTGGGTCGACAACATATTGCTGTCATGTGACGCACATGCCGTCACGTGTCGTATAGAATACATCAGACGTGTTTTCTTGGATCAAATGTTTTCGGTTCCCATTGGAGAGGCACGTCCTTTCGTCTACTAATTGCACGGTTTTGCGGTGCGGTCGCAAAACACAGACACTAAGCTTATTACAGGGAAACACAGACACTAAACTTATTACAGGGAACAGAGACATCAATGAACGAACGGACAGATCATAACTTTGCAAAAATAAAGTAAGTAAACTTTTCACTCGAGGGTAGACTTCAACCGAGGACCTCTCGCTCCGCAGCTGCTCACGCTAACCACGGGACCACGGCGCTCCTGTGCCCACATGATCCTTGATGTTGCATATGTTGCCATGGAGTACTCAGTTTGTATATTTTGCTTATTTTTTTCATAGTTCCATACAACTTCTTCCTGTTTTCTCGACTGATCTGTGTTCAGTTTTTCAAGGCCTATCCACTGTGCCAAATTACAACTAAATCTGAGGGGGGTGCGATGGGGAGGTTCCCTTGTTAGTAGCACATCTGTGCTTCTTAAACAAAAGTAGAATAATATGTGGTATCAAGCACAATTTGAGACTGGACTTTGGATTTTTTGTCGAGGAGGAAGCAGCACGTTATTGTGGATGAAGCATCGTCAACAGGTATAAAAGAGTGTGCCCCAGGGAAGTGTTTTGCCATCATTCTTGTGCATGTTGTATATTAATGACCTTGCAAACAATATTAATAGTAATCTCAGACTTTTAATAGGCAATGCAGTTATCTGTAATTAAGTACTGTCTGAACAAAGCTGCACAAACATTCAGTTAGATCATGATAAGCTTTCAAAGTGGTGCAAACATTGGCAACTTGCATTAAATGTTCAAATATGTAAAACTGTGCGTTTCACAAAATGAAAAACACACAGTACCAATATCACTCGACTACAGTAACAGTGAGTCAGATTTGGAATCTGTCAACTTCTGCATATACCTAGGTAGGGTTATGAAATGGAATTATCAAATAGGCTCAATTGTAGGTAAAGCCAACAGCATACTTCGGATAATTCAGGAATACAAAAGCTTACGATTTCACCCGTCTGCATGGCGTCACCAATATGGCGGAAATGACCATTCTCAACGTCTCCAATATGGTGCCTATGACGTCATTAACAACATTCCATAAACGACAATAAACAGAAAATACATATAACACACACACACACACACACACACACACACACACACACACCCCTCTCTCTCCAAAAATATAATCAAACTAACGGGACCAGTGCGGGAAATTGGGGGTTTTTGGGTGGGGACAAACTAAATATAAACACATACAGACACACACCATGATCACAAACCACACAAAATGACGACATAAACACACCACAAAATTCCCAAGTTCCGCTACACTTACAATATATACAGGAATCGGTCACTTCCCTTCCATTACACAGCTCAACCGCAATTGTCGATACCACAAAATAAAAACCAACTACCCCAAAAATTATACACTGCAACTATCGATACCACAAAACCAACACCCAAAACAACAAAAATTGGAATCGGACACTTCCCTTCATCTATATAGGTCAACAGCTGCTCACGATACCAAAGACACAAAGCTACAATGATACACATGGGAAATACGGAAGTGTCCGATCCCGCCCATCTGCTTTGACTCATGACGTCACAAATATGGCGGAAACGACCATAAACCACGATTCCAATATGGCATGTATAAAGTCGTTACGTACACATTATGAGGACGAAAATACATCGAAAAACAAACATACACACGTTCCACAAAAAGCCTAATGACACCAACAGGACAAGCGCGGGAAATAGGGAATTTTGGATGGGGACAAACTAAATATAAACAAATTTAGACACCCACCCCCATACGAAACCATGCAAAACGACGAAAAAAACCGACATCACAACGCTCCCCAAACACCACACAATATCATCTGGAATCTGACACTTTCCTTGACCTACATAGCTCAAAAACATCTCCCAATACCAAAACCAACATTCACAGCCACACATTGGGATTGAACACTTCCCTGGACCTGTTATCCTCACAACATCTCCACATACAGCCGTCCCTGGTCCGAGACGCCGGAACTTTAAGTAAGCCTCATTTCTTCACAGCATACTTAACATTTCACGACTTCATCCAAAAATCCGAATAGTTTGAAGAAATTTTATTAGAGACAACGCATTGTTCCCCATCATAGGTGACAACCGAAAACTGTTGACCCTGTCAGTCATATCCATACCTACCAAAGACATAAAAAAGCAATTTATCAAAATTCACACACGAAGCCACACTCGTAAACTAAACTAAAAACATCACCTAACACACCACCAGAGAGCATCACCGATCGCATCAAAACGACACCTACAAACACGCCACTCTCACAAACGCCACAACAGCCTTACGTCACGGATCAAAGCCGACGGGTGGGATCGGAAGCTTCGGTCAACCCTACACATGGGTATCTGACAGTTCCCTTGACCATAGGTCATCAGCAACTCATGATACCAGAACACAGAGATATGACACATTGGAATCATACACTTCCCTTGACCTATAAAGGTAAACAGCAACTCAAGATACCAAAACACACACACAGCTACGACAACGCATTGGTATTTAACACTTCCCTTGATCTATATAGGCCAACAACAGCTCACGATACCAAAACACACACAGCTACGACAACAAATTGCAATTGGTTACTTCTCATGACCTACGCAGCTCAAATACAACTGATGATACCAAAAAAATTGAAATCAAGTACTTCCCTCTAAGATACATAAATCAACCATAAGTGCCAATACTAAAACATCAACCACATGCAGTAAATAACACCGACCGAATAACACACAAAATCTGCACTGGATATCATAACACACGAACAATAGACCAAAAAAATGACTAATTACCATAAAAAAGCTCCGGCGCTACACACTAACTCCCAAATCGCATATACACCGCATTTCATTATCTCCGTCACAAGCCCAAAAAAGTTGCAGCAACTGAATGACAGACAACATGTCGTTCCCCATTTCAGCCTGCAGATGCGCACTATTAAACTTAGAAGTCACAAATTGAATTAAATGACTTACCGTAGAGAAACAGCAAACCAATAACATCAAACGACACCTAAAAACATGCCACCCTCACAAACTAAACTCCGCGATGTTGTGACGTCAAACAACAACAGCCTTACATCACAGGTTAAAGCCAACGGGTGGAATCGGACACTTCCGTTATCCTGAGAATTCAAACGGAACAATTACCAAACACAAATAATGGGGGACACTGAGTGTATACACAAATTTGTCTGATCTGTTCGGAAGTGCCAACAGAGACGCTGAAGAAACTGAACTGTTATACACTTTTAGATAGACGCAAACAACCCTAAGAAAGGGGATCAGACAGACAAGATTACACTAATTACAGAATGCTGAGGCATTTAAACAGTTATTCTTCCCATGCTCCATATTTGAATGTAAACGGATGAAGCCCTACTAACTCGTACAATGGGAAGTACCTTCTGCTTGCACTTCATAGCGGTTTGTCGAGGGTGAATGTAGTTGCATGAAATTTTGATCAGTCCACTGTTTTTCTCAAACTACTGGTATATATTCAGATTGTTTTTCAACATGCTATTTTAATGTCAGTGTATCTGAATGTGAGATCAAAAGCATATTAACAATTCTCAAACCATGGAGACTTTTTTAAAAAAATTTTATACAAACAAACCGGTGCACGAGGTAGTAAAATGATTGGATAATCGTAACTTACAGCAATCTTCCATACCCAAGCAAATGAGTTTGAATTAAGAATTTCTTATAGCACTAAACGTAGTCCCAGTCCATTTCACTCCCATGCTTGAGGTAAAGTCTGTGAATAAAGTTATTCAAATAATATTACATGTTTCCTTTAAAATTGCATTTATAAACAAACTTAAAAAGAAAATATTAGAACAGAGTCAGAATACAAAGCCATTCACATCTGTTTACTTACAGGGCAGCTGCCTTAGCAACAACTAATAAGCGGAATGAGATTTCCACTCTGCAGAGGAGTATGCGCTGATATGAAACTTCCTGACAGATTAAAACTGTGTGCCGGACCAAGACTCGAACTCAGGACCTTTGCCTTTCGCGGGCAAGTGCTCTACCAACTGAGCTACCCAAGCATGACTCATCCTCACAGCTTCAATTATGCCAGTACCTAGTCTCCTACCTTCCTAACTTCACAGAAGCTCTTCTGCGAACCTTGCAGAACTAGCACTCGTGGAAGAAAGAATATTGCGACACACAGTTTTAATCTGTCATGAAGTTTCATATCAGTGCACACTCCGCTGCAGAGTGAAAATCTCATTCTGGGAACATCCCATAGGTCGTGGCTGAGCCATGTCTCTGCAATATCCTTTCTTCCAGGAGTGCTAGTTCTGCAATTGCAAAAGAACTTCTGTGAAGTTTGGAAGGTAGGAGACGAGGTACTGACAGAAATAAAGCTGTGAGGACGGATCATGAGTCGAGCTTGGGTAGCTCAGTTGGTAGAGCACTTGCCCGTGAAAGGCAAAGGTCCCGAGTCCGAGTCTCGATCCAGCACACAGTTTTAATCTGTCAGAAAGTTTCAACTAATAAACGCACGTGTTTGGTCGCTCTTTCTGTCCTGTACACAGTTATCATGTCACTCTTCTACCTGAATGACAACTGTGGCCTGTAACTATATGCTTTGTTGCTCTATTGATATGTTTCTTTTAGAGAATATGCGAAACTCCACAGGAAAACAGTAAGACTATTATGAGCCTGCAAAGAGAACTCAATATTACATGTTAGTGGGGTACGTATGAATGTTATCTGTATGGAACTGTTCTGCTGCTGCTGCAAACTGACAATATTCCCCCTTTCCACACTAAGTTGTCAATCACTTTGCTTTGTGCAGTAGAAATCTATTGTAACAATGTTATACTATCACTTGCAGAAATATAAGCCTCGTGTATTTCATTCTTATCCTTGGATTCATTCACTGTAGGTCTTGTTATCAGGAAGCATAAATTTTAGCACTTTTAATTTGCTAAGCAAAACGGCCATAGTTCTGAATATCAGAAATTAAGGGGTGAATCATTTATTTATTTGGTACTTGTGGCAAAACCATTTCAATGTGTCTCCATAGCCTACATGAGACTAACAATTATTAATTTATTTGCATGTACTGCAACAAATACTTTTTAAGATAGACTTTATACATGTTACCACACCATCTACTTGCCATATTTTATAGCAAAAGTTAAAAAAAAGTGTAACACTGCCCATAGAGCGATGATAATAATAAGCCTGTAGATCGTTAACGACGCTACTGTTAAAAAGCTGTCCCAATACTTACACTCATATCCCTTCCTGTATATTTCCATGATTCAGTTTTAATGTAACTACACATCTCATAACGTTCGACGTACATAACTTGAGTATATCTCGAGCCTCGCTGCTTCACCACGAAAATCTAAATGCTCACTTAAATTTCTGTTGGTCAACAATCTCAAACTCTGGAGTACAATACATTGACCTTGTGTAGACATCCGCTGGAGCTACCTACATCACAATTCTAAAGAAGTGAACCATTCCACATATTCGTTTTGCGTTCACCGAATACAACGACTGTACAATGCAAAAAAAAAAAAAATTATGTATCCGTTCACATGTCCACAGTTCCATTTGTGTATCCGTTAACAGATAAACTCATCTTTCACAACATCTAACAACTCAAGAACTTTACTAATAACTATAACCCTTCCAAACAATAAACTACTGAGGCCGTGTGGCGTCTTTGATACTGTATGCGATATCTTTGACAGTATTGCTGTGTTATAAAATCTCTGGTTTTGGTCTATTTTTGCCTTGTACTCTGTGCCCGATTAGATAGTTAGTGTCTCTCAACGCCATCTTGCGGTAGAGTGTAAAATTGTTGTGGGCTGGGTTTGTGAAGTGTAGTCACGTTGGAGTTAGCTATAGCAATATTATCATGATATTAACGTTAAAGTACAGGAACTGTATACTTAGGTACAGTTTCCTAAGCCTTCTGTTAATTTTTGTATCCAATATAGTGTCTACAAGAGCAGCAGGTAAGTCTTTTGATACTCTTTTAAGTGTAATGGGTTAATATTAATAAATGTGTTTTTAAATGTTTTAATTGTATGTGGTGATAGTACAGTGTTAAAAGTAGACTGTGACAGCTCTGCTGTGAGGAGCAGTCTCTACGCGTAGTCGTCCTCGATTTGAAGGTTATTTTTAAGTGTTACGTGAGTCAGTTCTCATTACCATAATATGGCAGAGAATTCCCTTCTCGTCTCTTCCTTCTATCACCCTAATGTTAAGCGCAAACTCCGTCGAGAACTTACCTTTTTAATGATAGGATCAGCCACTATGACAACTTTCTCTGCAGTGGATTGATTAGCTACCATTTGGGTGTCGGTGCCAAGAAAGTAGCCTATTCTTGACACATACAGATTTCACTGTCTGGTGTCGTTAGAATGTAGCTCCTGAAGTTTGTTAGACACAGTGGGAGTTATGAAAATATCAATGCTAAACTGTTACACGTAGGGTTTGTAATCTGAGGTAAACACTTATAATGGTAAAGATTTTTAAATTTGAATATACTTTTTCGTTTGTGGCATGTGTTAGTTGCCTGCTTCATTTGGATGCCTTAGTCTGATATGCAGAGATACAGGCGTCTGTCCCAATTCCCTTTTGTATGATTAATTCAGTGTTCAATTCAGTTTCTAATAGACTGACACCGAACACTAAGAGACGTTTCAGAACACACAGTATGGTCTTCTGTCGTTGAATGCGTGGTGTCAGTTCCCGAATTAAAGACCGTGAAGGAATTGTGATTAAATTTAGATGGTAATTTGATTCTCATGGTTCAGAGTAGTGCTAAGTTTCCGATTTGGTTTTCACATTAAAACTGTGCTATTTTGAATATTTTTTTGTGATAATTATTGGTCTAATGTTCGTATGAAAATCCTGATTTAAATGAAAATTTCATTGTGTATATAATACAAACAAGGCTGCAGTTTTTTCGATAACGTTTCCCTATTACTAAAACATGGGGAGCCCTTTTCACCAGAGAGATGCAACTGTTTGTGTAAGTAATCGGTTTTGGATTGCAAAATCGTAAGGCTTTGTGAATGCAGTTATGTTTGTGGTATTTTCAAGTATGAAATTGTTTGATAAATTACTGTAAACCTGCGATTTACTAAGAATCGTGCTTTCGATATAAAGTCCTGATAATGAACATTTTATATTCGTGTAACTGTTTGCAGTTACAGTTTGTTAATGTTTTATTCAGGCTACCCACCAGTTAAATATCAGGGTAATCATCACGTCTTTGAAGGCTGCCCATTCACGATAGTGTGTGAAGCTTCAGTATTTGATGCAATAAAATGGCAAAAAGATGGCTACACTATCAAATTTGACCATGTATCTACGGTCAATGGTGTGAAAGTCATCATCGATTCGGACAAGAATTACACTATGTACAAAAAAGAAGCAAATGGAAGGATTTTCTTTCACCTTAATGTAATGCATGCACGTGCATTTCACTCTGGAACTTACAGATGCAGTACTTTTCATAATAATTCTCACAACCTCACTGTTTTGAGTGGTAAGACTTTTGAATCCAAGATTTCCACTTTGCAGTGCCTTAACAAATTAATCGGACTTGCCTCAGTTTAACGTTTGTATTGAACATGTACCTTTTGAACTCTTCATTCAGCTTAAAACGAAACTAATTATTGACGGTTTTGCTAGTGCCAGTTAACTGCATGTTTGTGTCATTTTAGCAGTCAAAATAATTTCATTTATCGCTGTAACCGTCTAGGTTCCCCGGACATTTCCCAAAAAAAGTGCAATCTTGACAGTTGAAATTAAAGGTTATATCCACCCACTTACACTACGCTAGCAACATTGTGGTATAGATGCTTTGTAATGTTCTTAAGTAGTGCTTATCCACTTCTACAGTGGGTTGTCGCTTAGCAGAGGCGTTGCGGCAGTAGAGAACACAACAAATGTGTCAAAAGTGCGGTTTGTGGTAGGAAACTTAAGCTAGTGGATTAATAATGCAGCTCGAGTGAAAGGTTCTGTTACGTGTTACCTACGCAGTGCGCGTTCAGCTTAAGAATACAGTATTCTCGTGTCTGTTACCGGGATATTGTTTTTGTGGCACGCAACGAAAAGATTAAATTGATCGTACTGCGCCGGCGCGAAGAGTCAGCTGGATGCTACCGGTTTTTACCAATTTTAACAGGAACTTGGCTTGAGTTGACGGAATCTAAACTTAAGGGCATTTGCATGTACGTCACAAACTGTGCATGGACTGAACTGTCATTTCCTAACATTATAATGGATGCCCATGTTAAGTCAACTACGATTAACAGTACTCGTAAAATGTAGCCTTCAGCTGAATTTCGAACAGTGACTCTCCACGGTTAGTGGATTTCGCCGAACTCTGCTACGTAAAATGGAATTAGATTATCAACAGATCTCTCAACCATCCTTGCTGTGAAGGTGATTTGTGACATTCATTAGGATCATTCAGATCATTTATGGTGAAAATTGTCGGAAAATGGGTACATAGTTGTATTGTGCAAGTGTCGAAGTATTTTTTCCCTCAAGTCAGTACTGTTTGGTGACAGCTTTTATATCTCCTTGCTTACGTGGATCTGATCACGGTAAGAACTTTTATCACAAATGTATTAACTACGGAGTGACCCAGTTTGTCAAACTCAACATAACGCCAGCACGTGTCAGTGTATTTGTTACTACAGTTTCACCGATGAACAACAATCCAACTACCATAGTAAAAATACTTGCAAAATGCTTGATTGCATCATCTGAGTTTAAAATAATTTAATGTGGATAATCACACTCTGGTGACATCTCAGCAGGTTGAAGCAAACATCTAATTCTCCTCGCAAGTGACTGAAAGTATGCATATCCCCCAAACCTTAACACTGAAATTTATTGCCTGTCAAAGCAGTTATGCGTTCCTACAAGCTCTACCAACATAGAAGCAAAATACGATGTTAATCAGTGTAAGAAATGTGATTATAAATCCGTGCATTGTGAAATAGTCTGTGGACTAATAAAAATCGTTTAGGGTAACTTGTGATTTTTACCAAAATGAAAAATAAAATGCTGAATGTTTGTGGAGTAATGTTTTATTCGCCAGTCGTGGACCGCAGTTCTTGTACAGCTGCCTAGTTAAGTAGGAACACGGAGAAATATTCCTATAGAGCATTCCCTTTTTGGAAAGAGTTTGGGGAATCTAGATAGTAAGACTTAAAGAAATTTTGCGCTCGTTGATAATTTGTGACCGATTTTGAGTGACGAGAGAATCGAAACAAATAGCAAGTTAGCGAGTGCATGCGTATTTCTGAAATCTTAGCTATTTGAAAGAATTGGTAAACTACTGTATAGTATTTTTTTGTATTAAAGCTCGACAAATGTTTTCTTGGGTGTTTGATAACTTCATATTGGTTTTCATGTCATTTCTACTTGGATTACATTCTTGTGAGTGGCCTTAAACAGAAGTTGGTTAAGAGGCTAAACTCACGAGCATTAGATTAACGTTTTGCCGTTGGTTTTCTTATAAATTACCAGTATTCATTCCCTTATGGTTAAGAGGATGCCGTCCACCCACGTTTGGGAGCACGACTATGTAGCAATTTTCTACTGATTACATTACCGTTATTTATTCCATAATGACAAATTAGTTTCATATTGCACGTCAGTATAACTTAGGAGAAGTCGTCAACGGTATGACTCACGTTTTGAAACTATCTGTATGGTGAGGTAGGTTAAGATCCAATATATCGTACACTGCAGCCATTCATCCTTGTGAGCTCTCATTTACGAGTAATAGACGAAACGAAAAAAATTGGAATTTCGTGACACGTATTCAAAAAAGTTAGACTACATAGTCCTGTTGCATGGTGTATTTGGATAGCACAACAGCTTCGCATGCAGGAAGTGCAGGATTCAAAACTCGGCAGGTGCACAATTTTTAATTTTAACGAATCACGCATTTCCCCGAAGAATAAAGGCCCGATAACGGTAGATGTGGTACCGTGACTTTCCCGTCGTGCAATGGAGTTTCGACAGTTCTAGGATTTTCGGTAGCCCAAATTCTGCAGTTGTGGGCGTTGACAGACCCTCGGAGCGTGAAATGAGCTTCGTCGGTCCACAACACGTAACTCAACCAATCGTCATCTTCTGCCATCTTTTGAAACGCCCACACGGCAAATGCCCTCCGCTTCACTAAATCGCCAGGTAACAGTTCATGATGCCAGTGGATTTTGTACGGATAGCGTCGGAGGGTACGCCTCAGTGCCAACCAAACAGTAGTGTATGGAATGCCGGTGCGATGAGAGTGCACGAGCGATGACTTCCCCGTGCATAGACAAACCCGCTACAGTTTCCATTTCTTCCTGAACTGTCTCAGCAGCATTACGCCTTGGGCTCGGTCGGCCACTACGGGGTCTGTCGTCTAAACAACCCCTGGCTTCGAACTTCGAAATCATTCTTGCCACAGCTGCATTTGTCAACGGACCTTTACCTGTCCGAATCCCCTTCCCATGTCATAGGATCGTAACGCTGAACTAGCACATTCCCCATTCTGACAATACAGCTTCACTAAAAGCGCCTTATCAGGTAACGTCAACATACTGCGACTGCTGGTGCATCTGATTCTCTCTCATTACAGCTCCTTTTATACAAGATTGTCATGCGCAGTCACTGATTTGCTGTCCAGCGCCATGTGTCGGACATTTTGTGAACTTTGTTTTTTTGTTCTAATTTTCGTCAGTTTTTACCTCTGTCTACATTATTCCGTGGTTTATTAAGTTTTCAAATTTATACTGACTTTTTGATCACCCGGTATGTACTCTGTAAACCACTGTAAGGTGTATGGCAGAGGGTATGTCCAATTGTACCAGTTACAAGGGTTCCTTCCTGTTTAGTTTGTCTGGAATGTGGGAAGAATGATTGTTTGAATATGTGTGTGTGTGTGTGTGTGTGTGTGTGTGCAAATCTTATCTTCACAATCTGTATGTGAGGGATACATAGAGGATAATATATTCCTACAGTCATAATTTATAACCGGTTCTTGAAATTTTCAAGACTTTCTCATGTAGTGCATGTCTATCTTAGTCTGTTTCATTCCTTATGTATCTTTGTGAAATTTGCACAGATTTAACAAACCTGTGATGATTCGTGCTGCTCTTCTTTCTGTGTGTTAAACATCCATTTAGCCCTATCTGGTACAGGTTCTAAACATTGGAGCAGTACTCTGGAACTGGCCGCACAAGTGATTTGTAAGCAATCTACTTTGTAGACTGATTGCACTTTGCCAGTATTTTACCAAAACCAAAGTCTGTCTTCAGCTTTACCAACTACTGAACCTATGGGATCATTCCATTTCATATCCCTACAAAGTGTTACTCAAGTATTTGGCATTGGCCAATTCAATTACTCATTGATATTATAGTCATGGGGTACTGCTTTTTATTTTGTAAAGACTAAAAGTTTACACATCTCAACATTCAAAGGAAGTTACCAACCTCTGCACCACTTTGAAATCTTATCAAGATCTGACAAAAATATTTACACGGCTTCTGTCGTAGTATTTGATTATAGATAACTCCATTATCTTCGAAAAGCCTATTAACCATTCAGGAAAATGGTTGAGGACTCCTCCAGGCCAGTGCACTTTCATTGTTACTTTTCACAAGCAAAAAATAGAAAATCTTATTTTGATGGTCCTTCTCAAAAAGGTTCCTTTTGATCCAGTGCAGTTGTTCCAATGTTTCTGCGAGTTGGCAAAGATGTGCAGGAAGTTACTTTCTGAAAGGTCCTTCAGAATTTCCTCTGCTGCTTTGATTACTGCTTCTGATGAATGAAAATGCCTCTCACAAGGGTGTTCATTTAGGTTAGGGAATAGAAAATTCACACAGGCCAAAATCCAGTCTATTGGGAGGGCGAGTGATAATTTTCATTGTTTCCAAACTGTTTTTACTGAACATTTGCAGTACGTGGCTATGCATTATCATGATTCAGCATCCAGACTTCCACAGATGTGGTCAATCTGACATGGGCTTACAAAGTTTTTGGAACATCCCTGTAGTGTTATCCAGTTATTCATGTGTTGTTACATCATGGCAATAAAACATTCCACAACTATCAAAACTTCAGGTGACCATAACTTCGTGCACAAAAGCACCCACTTCTGCATCTACACTCCGCAAACTACTATGAAGTGCATGGCAGAGGGTATGTCCCATTGTACCAGTTATTGGGGTTTCTTCCTATTCCACTGGCATATGGAGCATGCGAACAATTATTGTTAGATCCTTCCATGTGTGCAGTAGTTACTTCAATCTTATTTTTGAGTCGTATGTGAGTTATATGTAGGGGCTTCTAGTGTACTCCTAAAGTAATCATTTCAAACTGTATCTTTAAAATTTATTAATAGACTTTCTCGGCATAGTTTCCATCTGTCTTCATAGTCTTCCAGTTCGCTTCCTTCAGGATCCCTTTGACACACTCCTGTGGGTTAAACAAACTTGTGACAATTCATGCTGCCCTTCTCCATACATGTTCAGTATCCCCCATTAGATCTGTCTGGTATGGGTCCCACAACTTTAAGCAGTATTCTAGAGCTGGTCACACAAGTGATTTTTACGAAGTCTCCAGCTGGATTATTGCATTCTCCCGTCCTGGGATTACTGCTTGCACAGCTACAAAATAGATGGTCCCCCTGCAGGTCTAGGGATTAGAATAGGCCTGAGCAATTCCTGCCTGTTGTAAGAGGTGGCTAAAAGGAGTCACACATTTCAGCCTTTGTGATGGTCGCCTGTCGGGTTTGACCTCCATCTTTATAAATTTCCCTGAAGAGTGAACAAACTGCGGAAGGGTGCCTTACATGGTGCATCGGGTCCATCAGGCATTGAGATCTTTAGCCCACTTTCTCGTCGTCACATTGGAGTCCCGCTAACTCTCCATCTCTGGGACAAGGACACCTTCATGGGTGCGTTTTCCTCCACCCACTATGTACTGTCGTTTTGTGTGCCAACAATGACCATGGAATTCTTTGCATCTCATAGCCAGCACGGCAGCCAGTCCGTTGTGGTGGGGCTGCCATGTACCGTGTTGCTTGTAGCCCCCTGACAACACAGGGATAACTCTGCTGATGCCTGCACCATTAACTCCTCACACATGCGATGGACTAGAAGTCCATCTCACAGGGGCATTGGGACTCCCGGCAATGGCCATCCTGCCTGGTGGCATCCTGAGGCTGAGTGGTGCCTGTGGGGAGGTCAAAGTGAGTGGCATCAGGACAGATGACATACCATGAAGTGTAATACGTCATCTCTTGCTGATGGTCTGTCGCCAGCAGTCTGTAAGTGGGCAAAGTTTCTAACTTCAGTGCTAAGAAATATGACCCCAAATTGTTCCCCTCTCTGGCCACAACATGGGAATAACACCAGGCTAAGGATGGCAGAGAAACTTATTTGCCATGGTACTTCGTATGTTCGCGAGTTGATGAGGAATCTTTCATGTCCATGAAATCTGTTTTCATGGAGCAAGGGCAGTCCCTTGGTTGTCGCTGGAAGTTACTGAAGCAATTAAGGAGCGTTGGTGAGCTTTACAGCTGTATAGGTGGCACCTTTTCCTGGAGCACGTCGTAGCCTTTAAACAGCTCTGTGCCCACATTTGCCAACTTACCAAGTGACAGAAGCAAGAGTGTTGGGAGAGCTGTCTCGACCATTGGGTGCCATATGTCACCTTCCCAATTCTGGGGAAAGATCAAACATGTCTTCAGGTACCAGACCCCAACAGGTGTTCCCGTGTTAACATAAACGGTGTGTTATCTACTGATGCAAATGCGATTGTCGAGCACTTAGCTGATCACTACACTTGAACCTCTACATCGGAGAATACCCCCTCCCCCCCAAGCACTCTCAAACGGCGGCTGGAAGGCTAACATAAATGGTGTGTTATCTACTGATGCAAATGCGATTGCTGAGCGCTTAGCTGATTACTCCGCTTGAACCTCTACATCGGAGAATACGAACATATGGCCTTCCTGCATCATCGTGCGGTGGCGACTGTTACCTGGCGCTCTTGCAACTACTGAAACGAACCTATTTCTAACAGGTAGCAGGAAAATATTGCGAACGGTGGTTTGAAAAGTGTTACATATATTAAAAGCAAGATAAACTGTGCGAGAATGTACGATGAATTTCGTAAATAACAAAGTGTTTGACTCTGATTTAAAAATCAACTCCTTGAGGACGGCCATTTAGAAGAATTTCGAACTCAGATCATCACACATTTACGCCGTTATTAAAAATTTTACTGACACATTTGTGTGATGATGTATCTTAAAGTGTATCACGGGCAGAAAAGGTAAACATATGTGGAAGCTTAGCTTCTCTTCCAGCTTATTAATCTTGGAGACCAATATTATATGTGAATGCTATGTATATTAATTTAAACCATTAACTTTTCTTATTTGTGCTTTCACACTACTTAAGTGATCTTGCTATTGGCTGACTACATCACGTGCCCTGTGTTATCAGCCGGCGAGATCACGTGACATGAGTGATAAGTAGCTTACAAAAGCGCATCGCAATCTCGATTTCAATGCTTCAGAAAGTAACATGTGGTATTTGGTGGAATTCGAATTTATACCTCGGTAATACGTAAATATGCAGCGTACATATTGCTGCACATCAAAGGTGTTTAAAAACGTGTTTTTGTTCCCCCTGAGTTTTGTTCTCTAAAGTGGCGGGGAATTCTACGTCGGTGTATAAAACCATAAACATTCAAAGGATTGATGAGTTTTACAGTGCCAAGGAATAGTATCACTTAACACGGAAAAAGTGTATTTTCGCCTGGGAGAAAGTGTATTTTTAACCGGGAAATACGGGAAAAATCTGGGATTTTGTTTCCTTGTCCACGTAGACACCCTGTATCTGTTTCTTACTTCTCTCTGTGGCTTTTGTTTCCTGTTTTGTCCATTGTAGTGTTGGTCGTTCTTCTGTCGTTCTTCTGTCATTCTTCTGGTTCTTCCTTTCTCCTGTTATTGTGCTGTATATCTCCTTTTTTTCTTTCCCTTGTGAAATTATTTTGCTGTGAACAAGGGAACGATGACCTCAATGTTTGGTTGGCAGTGTGTTGCATCGTCTGATGAATCACGATACCTTAAACATGCTGATGGGAGGTGGAGACAGGCTGGCAGCAGCTCCATTATGCTGTGGGGACATGCACATGTCATCCATGGGTCTGTCAGAGCTTGTGCAAGGCATCGTGATGGCATGACGAACATGTTTCCTGACAACAGTGGCATTTTTCAGTAAGGTAATGCACCACATCACAAGGCTAGGAGTGTATTGGAATGGTTCAAGGAACACAATGGAGAGTTAATTGATGTGCTGGCTGCCCCAATTGGCCAGATCTGAACATGATCAAAGACCTCGGATGTGATGCAACGCCGCATCAGAGCTCATCGTCCCTCCTTGTGCCTTGGTTGTGCAGACGATTTCAACTCCCTCCAGTGACCTACCAAGGCCTGTTTGCTTCCATGCCATGATGCATTGCTGCTGTTATCCATGCCAGAGGTGGACATATTGGCTATTACGTAGATGGTCACGATCTGGCTAATCAGTGTATGTTATTGACCTCATTTTAAGAATGGTGTACAATCTTGAAATCACTCATTTAGTGGCCGCCAGAAATAAATTTGAGTCAGCTTAATTTAAAACTTGGAAGGAACATGAGGAATTAATGTAAAATAGTCAGATTGATGCTTCATATTACCTCTTAGAATGCTGCTAAGTTCCACTTTCTTCCTTAGAGTTTTATCGGGTGTAATTGAGGTGCATAAGGCAATTTTTGCTGCACACTTTTTACATGGCAAACAGATATGTGATTGAGGCTGTATAGCTCTGACAGGCAAGAACAAAATCATTTGTCATTTGAAATACATGGAAGACATTAAACTGTAAAGTTGTTATAAATATGGGTCAGTTAATGTAATAGTACCTAATTCTAAAGTTTTCCAAATTGTATTATTGTCAAGGTGTTTCATATGCCTCAAAAGTAAGACAATGTTGCCATGCTGCTCAGAAGCTTACTTCTTGCATGCTTGTATCCTCTTAACAACAGATTGTTTTTCAAGCATGACTCAGAACAAGTTACAACAAACATTAAAAATCTCCCTGGAGACATTTAAGAATTCCCATATATTTTCCTGGATTTTCAGTAAATTCAATTTCCCTGAAAATTCCAGTTTAAAGATTTTCCAGGCAAGTTGCCAACCTGGAAATGGTAAATAGTGGGCAGAAATGTAGAGCTGCTAACTTGACAGTGTGTACTGAAACTGCGTGTGAAGTGCTATAAGAGGTGACAAACAAGAGACGGCAAACAGCTCATTGCACCCCATCTGAAAGATCTGTGTTGAGTAGCTGCTATAAGCTGGACCAGCTGCAGTGAGACAGACGAAGCTCTCTGCCTTTCGTGAGAGGACACAGTATTCAATTCAAAGCAAATCACTTCAGCTCTACCCAGCTGCATGGTCAGCCTCCAATGTGAAAAGGCCCATAAAGGTAACCTAAATATGCTAAGAATAAACCATAGTCTCGTCTTCTTGCCCATTGACATTGCTCATTCCAGTTCACGTTTTGTCTATATAGATATTTTACCTGTATGTCATGCAGCACACCATTAACCCTAAAAAAGTGTAAATTAAGTTTTTTGGATCTGGATTCAAAACTTATTTGTAACAAGTCATCATATATTCAGTATCTAAGATACAAGAAGTTGGACCATAACTTATGCCATCCAAAAATATTGATCTTCAGGGAAAGTGCTGTTAGGCCCACACATTTTACACGAGTTCTCTTTATAGTAGTGCATGGTATGTCAAAACTGTCTCTCTCCCGAAATGAAGTTGAGTCATTTTATCATTCTCATTTGTTAATCACTGCTGGGTCTTACAGTAGCATCCTAGCCTCCAAAGGCCACATCATTATTGACCAGAACGATTTGTTTCCTGTGATGGTAGTATGATATAGTGTGGTATACTGGACCAGCTTCAGTCTTGAAATTTTTTGTGAAAGTTTGTATTTTCTTGCAATGAAATCTTTTTACTCATTTGATCATTTTCCTCTAGTGAACTTGAGGCAACAGCGATCGGTTGTCTATTTTCCAACTAAAATACTGTTTTGTTTTGCATGGTAATGTTAGGCATACCATTTTCTTCATTTGCTTTGGACATACAAATGTGCAACTTTCAGAACTCAGATTACCCTTTTGTCCCACCTGTCCAATAACAGTCCTTTATAGTACTTTCCTGTCCACTGTTTATTGAATATCCTCAAATAAGTGAAATATTTGCAATACGGTAGTCCATCTTTAAGTAAAATGATACCCAGGGAGGAGAAGAAGTTAAATCTTCCTCTGATTGCAGACAACACTGAATTAAGCAAGCAGACCATCCTGCTGTAAACAGCAATTAGATTTCTAAAAAATAGAAATATGAGCAGTATGAGGTTGTCTGAATAGGTTTGTGATGTAGGCTTATGTCATTAGTCATTGATGAGATAATACTGTCTACAAACATTATTGTAATGTTTCTCTTATAACTAAATTCTTACATTTAATGCATTGTATGCAAATCATCTCTAATACTCAATGTTCATGTAGGACCTACATGTAAAGTGACAAGCACATGCAGTCCAGGACAGTGAAGTACAGGAAGGGCGCCTTACAAGGTGCATCATTTCAATTGTGCATTGAGATCTTTAGCCCACTTTCTCATCGTCACATTGCAGTCCTGCCCATTCTCCATCTCTTGGGTGAGGACACCTTCCTGGGTGCATTTTACACCATGCACTATGCAGGGTCGATTCCTGTGTCAACGATGACAATGAACTTCTTTGCACCTGATATCCAGCACGGTACCCAGTCCATTGTGGTGGGTCTGCCATGTACCCTGTTGGTTGTAGCCCCCTGACCACACAGGGATCACTCTGCTGAAGCCTGTGCCATGAACTCCCCATGTATGCCAAGGGGTAGATGCTCATCTCCCTGGGGTATTGGGACTCCCAGCAATGGCCATCCTGCCAGGTGGCCTTTGCTGCAGCTGTGTTGTACCTGTGGGAGGGCCCCTGGTCGGAGTGGGTGGCATCAGGATGGATGACACGTGATGAAGCTTAGTCAATCATTTCTTGCTGGTGGTGAAACACCAGCAGTCTCTAAGCGATCACGAGTTCAATTTAATGCACAGAAGTACAACCCCAAATCGTTCCCCTTCTTGGCCACACCATGGGAGGAACATCAGGCTAAGGATGGCAGCGGATTTTATTTGCCCCGGTACCTTGTATGTTACAGAACTGATGGGGAATCTTTCTTGATGATGAAGCCTGAGTTTTCTGTTGAGCATTTAGAGGACAAATTCGGGGTCATGGAGGGCTTGTCCAAAATGAGATCTGGGTCAGTCTTGATCAAAACAGCATCCTCTGCCCAGTCACGGGAGTTACTTGCTTGTGACAAGCTGGTGATGTTTCTGTAACCATCACACCCCTTAAGAGCTTAAGCATGTTTCAGGGTATCATATTTCACAGAGACCTTTTACAGTCAGAAGATGAGCTGTGTGCCAATTTAAAGCGGCGAGGTGTAAATTTCGTCCGGTGTGTCCACCAGGTCTGAAGGATAATAAAGTTGCCACCAGTGCCTTCATCTTGGCCTTTGAGGGTGATACATTGCCCAAGAAGGTCAAGGTGATGGTCCACTACTGTGATGTAAAGCCCTATATCCCTCCCTCAATGCGGTGTTTTAAATGCTGGTAGTTCAGCCATACGTCTTCCCGCTGTACTTCCAGTGTCATACGCTGAGATTGCAGATGCCCATCACATCCCAGTACTCAGTGTGCTCCGCCTCCCATCTGTGTCAACTGCGGAGAGCACCATTTGCCTTGCTCTCATGACTGCAGTATTCTCCAGAAAGAAAGGAAAATCGGGCAGCACAAGACCCTGGACAGACTGACCTACACTGAGGCTAAGAGAAAATTTGACTGCAGTATTCTCCAGAAAGAAAGGAAAATCGGGCAGCACAAGACCCTGGACAGACTGACCTACACTGAGGCTAAGAGAAAATTTGAACGCCTGCATCCTGTGCGTGTGACATTCTTATGCCGCCGCTACAACAGTTGTGGCACCATCAGCTCTGCCAACCTAGGTCACCTCTCACAGCTGGAAGACTACACCTGCCCTCTTGATGGCGGGGGGCATTTCCCTCCCTGTTGCTTCTGCACCACCTACTTCAGGAGCAACACCCCTCCAACCATCGGGGACGTCCGTCCCCACTTCTAAGCCAGAGAAGCCCAAGTCTTCTTCGGCTTCTATCGCTAGGAAGGGGTCCCTTGGGTCACTCCCTTACCAGGTTTCTTCTAGTGGGAAAGACAACTGCCAGTGGCTGAAGAGCCCAAAAGCATCTGGTCATAGGGCTTCACGCTCATCTTCAGTCCCAGAGACTGAGCTAGTGAAGTCCTCCCAGCCAGGGAAACCCAAGGAACAGCTAGAGAAATCCAAAAAGAAAACCCCCTAAGACCAAGGAAACTGCAGTGGCACCCACACCACTGCAACCTACAAGCTCTGTGGCTGAGGATGGAGTGGAGAATGTGGTGTCTGCTGAGGACCTGTATCCTGCCAGACCCTCAGACACAATGGATATAGACTGCTCAGGCAATAAATCGGTGGCAGCAGGTAACTGAGGCGTAAACTGCCTCATTTAATGTTTGTCTGAGCTATGGCAAGTGTTGAAGCTTTACACCTGCTTTCTTTATTGCATTCCAGGAAACCTGGTTCCTAGCAACGCAGACTCCTGCCCTTTGCGGCTACAAGGGATATTACAAGAACTGTAGCAACTATAGTAGTGTCAGGTGGAGTTTGTTTGTCCTGAACTCGGTATGTAGTGAACTTGTGCCCCTTCAAACTCCTCTTAAAGCTGTGGCTGTCAGGATACAGACAACACAGGAGATAACTGTCTGCAGGGAATATCTCCCTCCAGATGATGTGGTATCCCTGAACATATTGGCTGCACTGATTGATGAACTCCCTAAACCTTTCCTACTATGGGGAGATTTTAACACCATAACCCCTTGTGGGGTAGCACCATGCTTACTGGCAGTGGCAGAGATTTCGCATATTTACTGTCCCAACTTGACCTCTACCTCCTAAATACTGGGGCTGCCACACATTTGAGTGTGGCTCACGGTACTCGGCCATTGATTTACTCCCATCTATCCACTGGAGAGCACATGACTACCTGTGTGGTAGTGACCGCTCCCCAGCATCAGGCACATTGACGCCTGCCCAGATGGGCTTTGAACAAGGTGGACTGGTAACTTACACCTCTGCTGTCACTGCTGAATCTCCCCTATATGGTAACGTCAATGTTATGGTTGAGCAGGTGACTAGCAGCAGAAAACGCGATCCCATGCTCTTTAGGGTGCCCGAGGCATAAGGCAGTCACTTGGTGGTCGCCAGAAGTCGCTGAAGCAATTGAGTGTGGGCGAGCTCTACAGTGACATAAGTGGCACCCTTCCCTGGAACACCTCATAGCCTTTAAACGGCTCCGTGCCCGTGTTCGCTACCTTATTAAACAATGGAAGGAGGAGTGATGGGAGACATACTTCTCCACAGTTGGGTGCCACTCGTCACCTTCCCAAGTCTGGGCAAAGATAAAGCATCTTTTTGGGTACCAGGCCCCAACAGTTGTCCCCGGTGTTACCATAAATGGTGAATTGTATACCGATGCATATGCGATTACCGAGCACTTTGCTCGAGCCTCTGCGTAGGAGAATTACCACCCAGCCTTTTGCACACTCAAACGTCTCCTGGAAGGAAATGTCCTCTCATTCACTACACGCTGCAGTGAATCGTGTAACACCCCATTTACAGAGAGAGAGCTCCTCAGTGCTCTTGCACAATGCTCAGACACAGCTTCTGGGCCTGATTGCATCCACAACCAGATGATTAAACATCTCTCATCTGACTGCAAACGACATCTTCTCATCATCTTCAACCTGATCTGGTGTGATGGTATCTTTCCATCACAATGGCGGGATAGCACCATCATTACGGTGCTCAAACCCAGTAAAAACCCGCTTGATGTAGATAGCTTTTAGCTCATTAGCCTCACCAACATTCCTTGTAAGCTGCTGAAACGTATGGTATGTCAGCAGTTGGGTTGGGTTCTGGAGTCACGTGGCTTGCTGGCTCAATGTCAGGGCAGCTTCTGCCATGGTTGCTCTACCACTGATGATTTTGTGTCCATTGAGTCTGCCATCCAAATAGCCTTTTCCAGATGGCAACATCTGATTGCCGTCTTTTTTGACTTGCATAAAGCGTACGACTCGACTTGATGACACATCCTTGCCACATTGTATGAGTGGGGTCTCTGTGGACCACTCCCTAATTTTATGCAATACTTCCTGTTGCTCCGTACTTTCCGTGTCCAAGTTGGTGACTGCCATAGTTCCATCCATATCCAGGAGAATGGAGTCCCACAGTTCTCTGTATTGAGTGTCTTTGTTTTTAGTGGCCATTCACGATCTAGCAGCAGCTGTCGAGCTCTCTGCTTCACCTTCTCTGTATGCAGATGACTTCTGAATTTCGTACTGCTGCTCCAGTACTGTTGCTGCTGAGTGGCCCTTCCAGGGAGCCATCCACAAGGCACACAGTCATGGGCTCCAGCCCACGGCTTCCAGTTTTCAGCCGCACAGTCATGTCATACAATTCAGTCGGTGTCATACCGTTCATGCGGAACCAGAACTTTACCTTAATGACGATCCACTCAGTGGTGTGGAGACATATTTATTCTTAGGACTGGTTTTTGACTTCCAATTGACTTGGCTCCCTCACCTTCATCAGCTTAAGGAGAAGTGCTCGCAGCACCTCAGTGCACTCCACTACTTGAGCAACACTATCTGGGGTGCAGATTGCTATACACTGCTGCAACTCTACAGAGCCCTTGTTCCATCCTGCCTTGACTATGGGAGTCTGGTTTATGGTTCGGCGGCACACTTTGTTGCGTTTAATCGACCCAGTGCCTCATTGTGGTGTTTGTCTAGCGATGGGAACTTTTAGGGCAAGTCTGGTGACCAGTGTCCTGGTGGAGGCTGGAGTCCCTCCATTGCAGATTAGGCATCCGCAATTGCTCTCCAGTTATGTTGCACACGTTCGTAGTTCTCCTGCGCATCTGAATTACCGTCTTCTTTTCCCACCCAAAGTGGTTCATCTCCCGCTTTGGCGGGCCAGGTCAGAACTTACAATTGCAGTTCGTGTGCGATTCCTTCTCTCTGAACTGGAATACTTGCCTTTACCACCTATACTTGAGGTTCATTCATGTACACCTCCATGCTGCACACCTAGGCCACGGCTTCTTCTTGACCTTTCACATGGCCTAAGGTTCATTCATGTACACCTCCATGCTGCACACCTAGGCCACGGCTTCGTCTTGACCTTTCACATGGCCTAAGGACTCAGTTAACCCTGCGACTTTCCGCTGTCTCTTCCCCTTGACATGTACTGGGGCTATGAAGTGGTTTACACAGATCTCTCGATGGCTGATGGTCACGTTGGCTTTGCCTATGTTCATGGAGGGCACATAGAACAGCACTCCTTGCCAGATGGCTGCAGTGTTTTCACTGCCGAGCTGGCAGCCATATCTTCTGCTCTTGAGCACATCCGCTGATGCCCAGACAAGTCATTTCTCCTGTGTACAGACTCCTTGAGCAGCCTACATGCTGTCTACCTGTGCTGCCCTCCTCATCCTTTGGTAGTGACCAACCAGGAGTCCTTCTGTGCCCTGGAATGGCCCAGTTATTCAGTAGTGTTTTTTGTCTGGACCCCAGGACACATCGTAATCCCAAGCAATGAACTTGCCGACAGGCTGGCCAAACAGGTGAAGCGGTAACAGCTTCTGGAGATAGGCATCTCCGAAGCTGACCTGTGTTTTGTCTTACACCGCAGGGTTTTCCAGCTTTGGGGTACGGATGGCAGAACATCACGCACAACAAACTGCGAGTCATTAATAGACTATGAATGTGTGGAAGTCTTCCATGCAGGCCTCTCGCAGGGAATCAGTTGTCCTCTGCCGGATCCGCATTGGCCATACATGGCTAAGGCATTGTTACCTACTCAATCACGAGGACCCACTTCAGTGTTGCTCCCAAATGACAGTTGTCCACCTCTTACTGGACTGCACACTTTCAGCTGCTCTGCGGCAGACTTTTAACTTTCCCAGCACTCTGCCTTAGGTGTTGGGTGACAATGCCTCCGCAGCAGCCTTAGGTTTGTTTTATCTGAGAGTGGGTTTTATACTTCTATGTAGGTTTTAGTGCATGTTGTTTGTCTCTGTGTCCTCCACCGTAGTGCTTTTAGGGTAGAGGTTTTAATGTGTTGCAGAGTGGTTGGCTTTCTCTTTTTATTCTCGTGGGGCCAGCCACTGTAATCTTTCATCTTTTACTCTCTTCTGTTTCTAGTGTCTCTGTTGTTTCCTTGTCCTGTTTTGTTCCTTTTGGTGTTAATAGCCTGCCCTTTGTTCTTGTGGCTTTTCCTTTCTTTCCATTTTGTTATGTTTCGTCTGTATTATTCTCTCACTTGTGGCATTGTTTTATTAGGAACAAGGGACCAGTGACTTCACCCCCTGCGGGTTCGGGGGTTAGAATAGGCCCGCGGTATTCCTGCCTGTCGTAAGAGGCGACTAAAAGGAGTCTCAAATGTTTCGGCCTTATGTGATGGTCCCCTCTCAGGTTTGACCTCCATCTTTCTAAATTATTCCGAAGAGTGAGCCACTTGGGGAAGGGCGCCTTACGTGGTGCATTGTATCCGTCGTGCAATTAGACCTTTAGCCGTCTTTCTCGTCGTTGCAATGGTGTCCCGCTCGTTTTCGATCTCTTGGGCGATTACCATGCTGCACTCTGCAGTGTTTCTTTTAACTGCGACGACCACCTTGGCCATTTTTGCACCTAAGATCCAGCACGGTAGCCAGTCTGTTGTGGTGGGGCCGCCATGTACCCTCTTGGTTGTAGCCCCCTGACAACACAGGGATCGCTCTACTGATGCCTGCGCTGTTAACTCCCCACATATGCCAAGGAGTAGATGCCCATCGCCCTGGGGCATCGGGACTCCCGGCAATGGCCATCCTGCCAGGTGGCCTTTACTGTGGCTGGGTGGCGCCCGTGGGGAGGGCCCTTGGTCGGAGTAGGTGGCATCAGGGCGGATGACCCGCAATGAAGCATGGTACATCATCTCTCGCTGGCGGCCAGCCGTCAGCAGTCTCTAAGCGTTCCAAATCTCACTTTAAGGCTAATGTGTATGACCCCAAATCGTTCCCCTCCCTGGCCACACCATGGGAGGAACGAAAGGCTGTGAATGAGAGAGAAAGATACTCGCCCCGGTATCTCGTCTGTACCAGAGCTGACGGGGACTCGTTTGTGTCTGTGAAGCCTCAGTTCTTTGGCGAACATTTAGAGGACAAGTTCGGGGAGGTGGAGGGCTTGTCCAAGATGCGGTCTGGATCGGTGTTGATAAAAACGGCATCCTCTGCCCAGTCACGAGCCTTGCTGGCTTGTACGAAGTTGGGGGATGTGTCTGTTACTATCACCCCACATAACAGCTTAAATATGGTCCAGGGAATTATTTTTCACCGCGATCTCCTTTTACAGTCCGATGACGAGCTGCGCGCCAACTTGGAGCGCCGAGGTGTCCATTTCGTCCGGCGCGTCCACCGGGGTCCGAGGGATCGTCAAGTTGCCACCAGTGCCTTCATCTTGGCCTTCGAGGGTGACACGTTACCTGAGAAGGTCAAGGTGATGGTGTACCATTGTGATGTCAAGCCGTATATCCCTCCCCCGATGCGGTGCTTCAAGTGTTGGAAGTTCGGCCACATGTCTTCACGCTGTGCTTCCGACCTGTCTGTCGCGATTGCGGTCGACCTTCCCATCCTGATCATCCCTGTGCGCCGCCTCCAATCTGTGTGAACTGTGGTGCGTACCATCCGCTTTGCTCGCCAGACTGTCCGATTCTGCAGAAGGAGCGGAAGATCATGGAAATCAAGACTCTCGACCGCCTGACGTACACTGAGGCGAAGCGGAAATATGATCGGCTTCATCCAGTGCGCATGACAGCTTCTTATGCCGCAACTGTCACTCCTTCTACAATTCCATCCACTCCAGTCAGCTCTCAGAGTCGAAGTCCCACACCTGCCCCCTTGATCGTGGGGGGCACTAAACCTCCTGTTGCTCCTGCTCCATCTACTTCAGAAGCAACACCCTCCCCAACCATCGGGGACATCAGTCCCCCCTTCCCAGCCGGAGAAGCGTAAGACTTCTTCGGCTACTCTCGTAAGGAAGGGGTCCCTTGGGGACCTCCCTTCGCACGTTCCGACCGGTTCCAAAGCCGACAGCCACAAGTGGCTCAAACAACCGCCAGTCCCTGGTCGTCGGGACACACGGTCATCGTCTGTCCCTGAGACTGACCCAGTGATGCCCTCCCAGCCTGAACCACCCAAGGCGCAGTGCGAGAAGCAGAAGAAGAAGAAACTCCCCAAAGCTACCGACATTGCGGTGGCACCCATTCCACCGCTTCCTACAAGCTCTGCGTCTGAGGATGAGGTGGAGATTCTGGCGTCCACTGAGGACATGGATCTCGCCAGTCCCTCGGATGCAATAGATAGCTGTTGTCCAGGTGGTGACTCAGTAGCAGCAGGGGCCCCGGAGGCGTAATCTGCCTCCCCAATCCCTTCACGCCTTTCCCATCCATGGCTAATACCATCCTCCAGTGGAACTGCAGCGGTTTCTTCCACCATCTAGCTGAGCTCCGCCAACTTATCAGCCATCATCCTTTCCTTTGCATTGCTCTGCAGGAAACTTGGTTTCCAGCAATGCGAACCCCCGCCCTCCGTGGCTATCTGGGTTATTTTAAGAACCGGGCAGCTTATGAAAGGGTGTCTGGTGGTGTCTGCATATATGTCCTTAACTCTCTTCACAGCAAGTTTGTACCTCTACAAACAGCTTTAGAGGCTGTCGCTGTTCGGGTGTGGACGCCACAGGCTATTACCGTCTGCAGTATTTACCTTCCACCTGATGGTGCTGTCGCGCAGCATGTCCTGGCTGCTCTGATAGCCCAACTGCCGCCACCTTTTTTGCTGCTGGGCGATTTCAATGCCCACAACCCTCTATGGGGTGGGACTGTCTCCGATGACCGCGGTCGGGCCGTGGAGCATGTGGTGGCTCAGCTCGACCTTAGCCTCTTGAACACCAGTGCTCCCACGCATTTCAGTGTGGCCCATGGCTCGTTCTCGGCCATCGATCTCTCTATTTGCAGCCCTGGACTTTTCCCATCCCTCCACTGGAGAGTGCATCCTGACCTGTGTGGTAGTGACCATTTTCCCATCTATTTGTCACTGCCCCAGTGTCATTCTTCTGGGCGCTTGCCCCACTGGGCTCTCCACAGGGCTGACTGGCCAGCTTTTACTTCCGCTGCAACCATTGAGTCTCCCCCACAGGGTGACATTGACGAGGTGGTGCGTGTTTTAACCACGTCCATCATTTCAGCGGCCGAGGCTGCCATCCCCCGTTCTTCTGGCTTAGAGGAGGGCTGTACCCTGGTGGTCGCCGGAGGTTGCTGAAGCTATTCGCGACCGTCGGCGGGCTCTCCAGCGTCATAGGCGGCACCCGTCTCTTGAGACCATCACCTTTAAGAGGCTCCGTGCCTTCGCCCGTCGTCTTATTGCACGGCGTAAGCAGGAGTGCTGGGAGAGGTATGTCTCATTCTTGGGCTCCCATGTCTCCCCCTCACTCGTGTGGTCCCGGATCCGGCGGATTTACGGATACCAGACTCCTATGGGTGTCCCTGGGCTCTCCTTGGACGGCGCTGTCTGCACGGACGCTGCCGCCATTGCTGAACGGCTTGCCGCGCACTTTGCTCAGAGCTCTGCGACTGCATCCTATCCCCCCGCCTTTCGCTCTCTAAAGGAGTGAGCCAAGCGGACGCCGTTCTCATTCCACACGCGTCGTTCTGAAACATACAATGCTCCTTTCAGCGAGAGGGAATTCCTCGCTGCCCTCGCCGATTGCCCTGATACAGCACCAGGCCCAGACTGCATCCACGCGCAGATGCTGAAGCATCTCTCCAGGGACTGCAGAGACACATTCTCGCGATATTTAATCGCATTTGGAGCGAAGGCGTGTTCCCGTCGCAATGGCGAGAGGGTGTTATTGTCCCCATCTTGAAGCCCGGTGCGGACCCACTGGCGGTGGACAGCTATCGTCCCATTACCCTCACCAACGTTTTGTGCAAATTGCTGGAACGTATGGTGGGGCGGCGTTTGTGTTGGGTCCTTGAGTCGCGCGGTCTCCTCGCTCCATCCCAGGGTGTCTTCCGTCGGGGCCGGTCTGCCACGGACAATTTGGTGCGGCTGGAATCTGCAGTCCGTACGGCCTTTGCCCGACGTCTGCATCTCGTTGCTGTATTTTTCGATCTGCGGAAGGCGTATGACACCACATGGCGGCATCACATCCTCGCCACGTTGCATGAGTGGGGTCTTCGTGGTCGGCTCCCAGCTTTTCTTCAAACCTTTTTATTGCGCCGCTCTTTCCGAGTGCAAGTCGGTGCCACCTCTAGTTCATCTTATATACAGGAAAATGGGGTCCCGCAGGGCTCAGTGTTGAGAGTCTCCTTATTTCTAGTGGCCATTAATGGTCTGGCTGCAGCAGTGGGGTCGTCGGTGTCTCCTTCTTTGTATGCCGACGACTTCTGCATCTCATTTAGCTCCAAGACTACGGGAGTCGCCGACCGCAGGCTGCAAGTCGCCGTTCGCAAGGCAGCATCATGGGCTCTGACTCATGGTTTTCAGTTCTCTGCAGCCAAGACTCGAGTTATGCACTTCTGCAGGTGTCGGACAGTCCACCCTCATCCTGACCTTTACCTCGGCGGCCACCTTGGGACACTTGCCGCTTCTTGGGACTCGTGTTTGATGCCCGGCTCACATGGGTTCCTCATGTTACTCAGCTGAAGCAAAAATGCTGGTGGCACCTCAACGCCCTCCGCTGCCTTAGCCACACGTCTTGGGGTGCAGATCGCTGCACGCTGCTGCGATTGTACAGAGCCCTTGTGCAATCCCGGCTTGATTATGGGTGCCTGACCTATGGGTCTGCATCACCCTCAGTGTTGAAGTTGTTAGACCCCATACACCACTGTGGGGTTCGGCTTGCAACTGGCGCTTTTCGTACCAGCCCCGTAGATAGTCTACTGGTGGAGGCCGGGGTTCCCCCGCTGCGGATTCGGCGCCATCGACTGCTTGCAGACTATGCTGTCCACGTGCATTGCTCGCCAGACCATCCCAATCGTCGCCTGCTTTTCCCTGCCATGGTCCTCCATCTGCCCGAACGGCGACCTAGGTCTGGGCTTTCCGTAGCTGTCCGTGTCCAGTCCCTGCTGTCAGAACTGGGGTCATTCCCTCTTCTGCCTCCCTTCCGGGTCCGTACACCTACGCCTCCCTGGTGTTTGTCCCGGCTGTCCGTCCGTCTGGATTTGGCACAGGGACCTAAGGACTCGGTTCCGCCTGTGGCCCTCCGTCGCCGTTTTCTTGCACTCCTCGAATCATTTCCGGGCTGTGAGCCTGTCTACACTGATGGTTCCCTGGTTGATGGTCGCACTGCCTACGCTTTTGCTCACGCTGCCCATGTTGAGCAATGCTCCTTGCCGGCTGGCTGCAGTATTTTTACTGCAGAGCTGGTGGCCATCTTGCGCGCTCTTCTGAGCATATGCGTTTCTGCTCAGGTAGGTCCATCGTCATCTGCAGTGACTCCCTGAGCAGCCTTCAGGCCATCGACCGCTGCTATCCCTCTTCTCCTCTGGTGTCCTCTATTCAGGAGTCTGTTTCCGCCTTTTTTCACAGTTCCACACAACTTCTCCCTGTTTTCTCAATTGATCTGTGTTCAGTTTTTCAAGGCCTATCCACTGTGCCAACTTATAACTAAATCTGAGAGGGGTGCGATGGGGAGGTTCCCTTGTTAGTAGACATCAATGGCCTAGCAGCAGCTATGGGATCTTCAGTATCACCCTTCTTGTACACTGATTGTTGCTTTTACTATTGCTCCTCTAGCGCTGGTGTTGAACACAAACTGCAGGGTGCGGTTCGAAATGTCGACTCTCATGCATGACTTTAAGCTTCCAGCCATTAAGACTCAAGTCATGCACTTCTGTTGACATTGTGCTGTTTGACCACACCTAGAACTTTATCTTAACAACCAATTACTCCATGTGCTGCACTTACATTTTGGGGAGTGGTCTTCGATGCCCAGCTGATGTGGCTTACCCATATTGAGCAATGGTGCTGACAACACCGTAATACACTTCACTGCCTCAGTAACAGCAGCCGGGACATAGACTGCACTACCTTTCTACAGCTTTACAAAGCCCAGATTCTTTCCCATCTTGATTATGGGAGTCTGGCATATGTTTCAGCATCACTCCCAGCATCATGGTTACTGGAGAAGATACACCACTTTGGAGTCCAACGCGCAACAGGGGCCTTTCGAGGTGCCCTTTCGAGCTGCCCTACTACTACAGATCCAGAATTGGGTCACAACTGCACTTGGGCTACAGTGGGTCATTTCTGAGCTCCATGTCACCTTGTCAGGGATCAATCCTGTGTGCCCCCATGGCATGTACCCTGACCTCAGATGTCTGTTTATTGGACCAAAGGATTCAGTTTACCATGTCGTTTTTTGCCACCTGTTCCTGGCTGTCCTCAATGCTTCTGGGTTCGGAAGTAGTATACACTAATGCCACAGTCAGTGGACGAACCGGTTTTGCATACACACGTGTAAGGTGCAGTGATCTAAGCTACGTGGCAAACGGATGCAGTGTCTTCACAGCTGAATTGGTGGTCATCTAATGAGCCCTTAGCCATGCTTGTTCTTTCACGAGCTGTTCCTCTGAGCAGCCTTCAGGCTACAGACCAATTCTACTCTCACCATCCATTAGTCATGACCATCCAGGATCTTCCTGACCTCCAAGCTGGATGACTGGCCATTTGTGTGGAACCCTGGACATGTTGGGTCCTCAGGGAATGAACATGGTATCCGGTGGGCAAAGTTGGCTACCTGAATGCTGATTTTGGAAATGCAGGTCCACAAATGGGACCTTCAGTCAGCTCTATACCATCAATTGTTGGTCTTGAAATCAGATTTGTTCGCCTTGGACTCACCCAAAAGAGGGCCATAAAGGTGACCACGACCACATGGCAGTCTTCCCTTCACACACTTCTTGCAGAGAATCCACTGTCCTGGTCTCACCCCTCCTCCCCCCCCCCCCCTCCAACCCGCCCCCCCTCCCCCCACTCCCTTCCAGGGCACTCGATCTTTGGCAGGTTTGTGCTTGGCTACCACGCGGCTCCATCATTTGCAGCATCTTTTCCCTTCCATGCTCTTGCTATTTTCTTTCCCCATCTTGGGAACATACATTGTGTTTATGGGAATGTTCGGCACTGTCTGTAGCTGACTTCTTATGTCTCACCACTGTTTCATTTCTTTTTCCCTTCTTTGTTCATCTTCTCCTATCCTTCCTCCATTTTGGCATTTGAGGCTTCTCCTTTTCTTCCTCCTTCTGCACTCTTGAAGGCTGGCCCTCCTCTCTGATGTGTAATAGATGACTAGGTAATGTAATTCCCAGCCCTGGTCGACAGGTAGGGCTCACACTTGTCCCCTGGTACAGCAGGCCAGGTTCAGGGAGGGGTGATAGCCTGTGTTGCTACATTCCCAAATTGCCGATTGGTCCATCTGTCAGGTGTTCAAAGGTGCGACCTTGAACAATCACATAAGGCGGGAGCATCTCCTTGTGAAGGAGCTCCTCCCAGTTGGAAGGAGCATGTCATTGGAGACACTGGTAATCACGGGAATTTTCTCACAATGAGCCAATCATCTTCAAAATCCGTCTCTACAAAACGTAAACGGAATGAGACTAATGATTCAAAGACCTTCCCAGCTGCACCACGGTTCATTGTGGTTTCCCATACTGAAAAAGGTCAGTCCTTCGCAATGGTAAATCAGTTTATTATTCAGAAAAGTGATGAAATTGCTGGCCCTGTGAAATACTGTGCACATTCATGGAATGGCACTTTGCTTTTGGAGACTATTTCTGATTCTCAAGCACAACTACTGCTTGCCGCTTTGTTTCCTCACGGCTAACCTGTATGTGTCAAAGCCCATAGAACTCTAAATTCTTCCCATAGTGTTAATTACATTAGGCTGCTCGACGGTCTGACAGACTGAAATCGAAATATACCTCTCTGATCAGTCTCATTGTTGTGTATCAGGTGATGAGCAACACAGATGCCTCCTTGGTGCCCACCCGCACTATTTTTCTCACGTTTGATAGTAGTGATGCTGTCAAATATCAAAGCAGATTATGAAGTTATGGCAGTCAGATTGTACGTTCCGAACCGGATTCACTGCTACCAGTGTCATTGTTACAACCACTCTTGAATGTCGTGTTGACACCCAGCCAACTGTGTAATTTGTGGTAGGGATGCGCACGAGGGTGATTGTCCGCTTCCTTCTCCCCAATGTATCAATTGCAATGGTGACCATGCTCCCTCATCTCGTATGTGTCCTGTGTATCTTGAGCGGGATGTCCAGGTGATGTGGGTAAAGGAAAAAGTTCCTTACCTGTTCGCTCGCAAGTTATTGCCCAGCCGCAGACCCTGCGTTCTAGTCTGGCGCTTGCAGCACTTTTCTTGCTACGTCTCGCTCCGTGAAGAACATTTCCACGCAGACATGCAACCTCAAATTCAGATTTGAGGTTCTGAAATCACCCAGTGTCAAGGTAGCATCCCTGGTGCCCCCTCCAGCTGTGCAGCAAACCATCACACTTGGCCCTCACAGGACAAAGTCACCAGCTATACAACTGGCAGGCCGGAAAGAACAGAGGGAATACTCCTGTGAAGACTTCCTAAATCTCTCCAGCCAACCAACACCTGAGTCTTCCTCTGCTAACCGGAGAGGCTCAAAGAAGTCCTTCACAAACTCGAAGATCCTCTTTGATGGTGTTGCCACAAGTTACCTTCGCCTGGCTGGCCTCCGTGTCACTGGTGCGCACCACTAACCATTTTTCAGTGTTGGGCTCCTCAGGCTGACAACAGAAGGAAGCAGATGCTTCTGCAGACCTCATTAGCAGGATCCTGCTGTCCCTGTTCTGCTGCAGCAAGTCTTCGAAGGCTGGCACTCTGCAGCCGCTGAGGGGACACCCCCTTTCATTTTTTTGTCATTACTCTCCTCCAATGGAACAGAGGATTTATGGCTGCTTTTAGAATAACAGTGTCCACTTGTACTCTTCCTTCAGGAAACAAAACTGCATCTTTACGGCCGCTTTGAGCTTTTGCGTTTCTCCCTAGTCTCTTTTGACCTCCTGCCTGAGGTCAGCATTCCATCTCCTTGGGGAGTCATGCTGCTCATACGGGATGACATTAATAGTAAAACCATCTCCCTGACCACCCATCTTAAAGTTTTTGAAGTTCCTTTCCCTCCCTCATTTGGCCTTTTCACTTTTTACCATTCACATCCCTCCATTGTCACCGGGGTTGACTTCTTCCAGCTTATTGGGTACCTACCTCACCTATTCTTGCTGCTCGGTGACTTTAACGTGCACCATCCCATTTGGGGTTCTCCCAGAACCTGTCAGAGGTGCCCTGACCTTCTTAATCACCTAAACCTCTTCTGTTTTAACACAGGAGCACCCACGATCCTTCCAGGCTCTCTGCACACCTATTCCCATTTGGACCTATCCTTGTGCACTACCCAACTTGCCCATCGTCTCTAGTGGTCCGTTCTAACACCTACTTGAGCAACCATTTCCCGTGTGCTATCAGTTTCCTGACTCCTACCCCATCTGTGTGCACACCCAAGTGGCAGCTTACTAAGACCAACTGGAGGCTACACTCCTCCCTGGTGACCTTCGGAGAACAGGATTTCCCCAGGTGTGATGATGAGATGGACTATCTTACAAACATTATTCTTACTGCTGCAAAATGTTCCCTTCCTTGACCTTCATCCTTACATCTTATCCCGGTACCTTGGTGGACTGAAGCATGCCACAATGCAGTTCGCACCCAAGGACATGTTCTCAGCTTTTTTAACTGTCATCCTACGATGGCAAACTGCATTCATTATAAACAAATGGGTGCACAGTGTAATCGCATTTTTCAGGATAGCAAATAAGCTAGCTGGATATTATTCACTAGTTGTTTTAACAATTCCACTCCCTCTTCATTCTTGTGGACCAACTTCCGACAGCTCTCTGGACCAAGTTCCATTCCCCAATATCTGGCCTGCTAGTAGCAGACAGTTATTGTGGACCCGATTGTCTGCAGAAATTTTGAGCTGTTCCCATTGTCAACCTGCCTTCCTCCATCAGACAAGTGGAGGTGGTTCAGGCGATACCCTTCTCTTCGCGGAATTGATACAATGCTGTCTTCACTATGAAGAAGCTAGATCATGCTCTCACTTCAGCCTGATCTACCACCCTAGGGCCAGATGCTGTTAATATTAAGATGTTGCAGCAACTTTCTCTTGCGGGCAAGCACTTTCTGCTTAATACGTACAACTGCATCTGGGCAGTGGGCACATTTCCCAGACATTGGCATGAAGCCACCATCATACCTATACTAAATCCGGTAAGGTCAAAAACGTTCTTTCTAACTACCACCCCATCTCTTACCAGCTGCATTTGCAAGGTGATGAAACATATGATTCATGCCCAGCTGGTATGGTCACTAGAGTCTCGCAATTTACTGACGAATGGATTTAGTGTGGTGTTCTGCAGTTGACCATCTCCTTACTTTGTCAACCCATGTCATGAATGGTTTTCCACAGAAATCAGACTGGCTGTGTTTTCCAATTTAGAGAAGGCCTAAGACACCTATTGGAGAACTGGTATCCTCTGTACTCTTTACAAGTGGGGCTTCCGTGGCTGCCTGCCCTGTTTCCTTCAGGCATTTTAAGACAGTTTTCAAGGGGTGTGTGTGGGTTCTGCCTTGTTGGACACCTTTACCCAAGAAAACAGTGTGCCTTCAGGGTTCCGTCCTGAGTTTCGTCATCTTTGCTATCGCCATTAATCCTATAATGCCTATCCCTGCCTGGCATCTCCAGCTCCCTTTTTGTTGACTATTTTGCCATCTGTTGCAGTTCCTTATAGACCTGTCTCGTTGAGCAGCATTTTCAGCGATGTCTTGATTGTTTTTACTCGTGGAACATACAGTGGCTTTCTTTTTTCCATTGACAAAACTGTTTGTATGAATTTCTGGTGGTGCAATTGGTTTCTTCTGGCATCTTTACATCTGGGACCTGTTGCTCTTCCGTTCATTGACACTACGAAATACCTGAGATTCCTGCTCGATAAGAAACTTTCTTGTTCCTCCCATGTGTCTTACCTGGCAGCCTGCTGTATATAGTCCCTCAATGTCTGTGTCCTGAATGGTACTTCCTGGGGTGCTGATTGAACCACCCTCTGTTTGTACTAGTCTCTTGTCTGTACAAGACTCTACTATGGGTGCTTTGTTTATGCATCTGCACGCCCATCTCTTATCTGCCTCAGTACTAGCCACCATTGTGGCATCCATTTGACCGCGGGCTCCTTTTACACTAGTCCCATTGTGTCTGTGCGCTGAAGCTGCTGAACTCACTGTCCTACTGCCATGACTTTCTCCTCCGTAGGTATGCATGCAATTTGTCTGCCATGTGTGGCCACCTGTCTTATGCCTCCTTTGATGATTTCTTTGATCATCAGTATGTTGCACGGGACTGACGTGTAATCGTTTTCAATTTCTGTCTGTCTTTGTGTTCTATAATTTTGACTTGGGCACGCATGATCCCAGTTGTCTGTGCCCTAAAGCAAAAACAAAAAACCAAAACCAAACCAAATAAATGGTCCCTCAATGTCCTACGTGTCCTCAATAGTACTTCCTGCTGTGTGGATCAGACCACCCTCCTCCATTTGTACCGTTCTCTTGCCTGTTCAAAAGTAGACTACGAATGCTATGTTCATGCATCAGCATGTCTGTCCCTCTTAAATCATCTCTATACCATCCACCATTGTGACATCCATTTGGCCACTGATGCCTTTCACACCAGCCCAGTGGAGTGTCTGTAGGCAGAAGCTGCTGAACTACTGCTGTCCTAATGCCATGACTTTCTCATCAGATACGCATGCTGTCTGTTTGCCATGCATGGCCATCAATCAGTTCCTCCTTCAACTCCTCCTCTATCATCAGTATGAAGCACGTCCCTCTTCTGTTACCTTCTAGAGTTTGCTTGTGGCTCTTGCTCTGGCAGATTAGCTTCACACTCCCTTCAACTTTTCCCAGTGGGTGTGAACCCTTCACCATTTTGGCTTTCTGTGGTGGCCAGTGTTCACCTTCGCCTTCATTCGCTTTTTAAGGACGCTACACCAGCCTCTCTGTTGACTTCAGTTTCACTGCCTTTGCATGGAACTTTGGGCTGACCGTGGTGATAGGTGTGCCTTCGTCGTTGGTGCCTTTGTTTGTTTGTTTTGTTTGTTTGTTTGTTTCGGCCTCCGGCGCACTGCTCAGTATTTGCAGCAGAGCACCCTGTATCAGGCCGTGCAGTACATCTGGCAACACAGGCGTTTCAATTGTCATCTGCTCAGATTCTCTCAGAACCCATTAAAGCCTCTGTTTGCTATATACCATCCATACCTTTGTGCAGTGGGTCCAGGAAAACTTTCACTTGCTCACTGTTTATGGAGCCACTGTGATGTTTGAGTACAGGGTCAGACTTTTTGTGGAACCTCCGAAATATCTTTTGCTAACACACAACAGTGGAAACTATTGTTGCTCATAGCTTTTTAGACACTCAAATTTCTTCTAATACAGCCTGTATGCAGTTCTGGCACAACCACCTTATTTTCTCAAACTTCTACTATCAAACTAGGTGGGGCCTTTCACGTCCTTAATATTGTGGCAGCCAAGTCGGAGTAGAACTTTGTGCGCAATGCTGTTTCCAAAAGACAGCACTGAAGTACAGCTTGGGGCAAGATTTTCTTGAAGTGTGAGCCCACAGGGTCAGCATTAGTTTTCTGAGTAAGTGCTTGGTGACAACAGGATTCCTGACCTTGGGACTAGTAAGTGCTGCCAGTCCTGTCACCATAAGCTCTTGGCATGCTTAGTGACCACTGTGTGGCACAGCGGTGCAATAGTGTTTCACAGAGACCAGTAATCTTGGCTTAACTGCTGGAGTTGCAAGGATGGAAAAACCTCTATAAAAAGCTCCTTATGCTGCACTGTGTGGCTTTTGTGGAGGAACGGGCAGCAGTGTGCAATCTCTGGGAGACCTTAAACACCTCAGTTGTATAAGGCTTATCCAGGCAAGTGGGGCTCTGGGTGGATTTCCTTCCCTAACTCATCACAGGATCTGCAAGAAGTGCAGACCTTACAATTCTACTCCCAGTGGTCAGGTGTCCATTGGGTGGTATTAACACCCAGTCTGAGGCCTCACATAGCTGGTCCACATGGGTCATCTCTGAATGTTACAGAAAGTATTAAGTGACTTACCACATGTCTTTGTGATGAAATGTGTGCATGCCCTTCTTTTGAAAAATTGCCACCCTTCTTTATTGGTAAAGTTCTGGGGGGGACATTTGTAGGGCATCTCAAATCCATAAAGAGGGTACACAAGTCCTCTTGCTTGAGGCTGAAGTCTCCACAAGCAAACAAGCTGTGAATACCAAGCCACTTGAAGCCCATAAACAGTGAGCTGCAAGCTGGATTAAAATAAAATTTAAACATGTTGGCACATTATGGGTACAAATACAAACGAGGTGCAACAGGAACATAGGTGACAGAAGTCTACAGTGTTATGGAAATGGTCGATGGTGAGCTTCAAAAATCAGCATCTTACCCTGACAATATCTGCCAAAGTTGTAAGAGTATATTTTAGCAGGCTTTCTCCACCAATGTACTGTTGTCTACATACAGTCACACCATGAAGGGTTCTAACAGTTGGGCTACATGTGGAAGACGTGGCACCATGACCCACAAAATGCGTTTTCAACATCCTGATTGCCCATGTGTTTTAATTGCTTCCAGGCCCATCCAGTTTGGAGCAGGGACTGTGCTATCTTCACTAAAGAAAATTGGACCATGCAACCTTGTTCCTGTCCAGTGGATCAGACGACCATAACATTGACAGTATGTATGTTAGTGTTTGCCTCAGGGAACCAGAGTGTCCCGAAAGTGAACCACCCACCCCCCACCCCCCTTCTGCAATTTCCTTACCTTGTGGGTATAATGGAGGAATGGCTTGAGCATACATCACCATTGTAATGCTGCTTCTGTACTTCATTGGAACTTAATATGGGTTCAAGATGCCTTTAGAGTAACATCTCCTGGCTCAGGGTGAACCAATGTGTATACGAGGTCTGAGAAAAGTAATGACACAGATTTTTTAATCTGCCAAATTCTTTTAGCAACAGTATTGTAACATTTGAAGAAGTTAGCTTAAGCAGCTAAACACCAGTGTTGTTGTTCCGTATTGGTAATGGTAGTGAAAGGCTTCAACCGGTAGGGCCTTTAACATGTTGGCCAAATTCTTTTGACTGCACTCAAGAGTCTGAAATGTCTTTTGGAGACATTTTTCAGCTTTGGCAATAGAAAAATCTGACTCAGATAAGATGAATAGGGGTGCTGTGGAACAATGGGAGTGCAGTTTTCTGCATGGCTGCCACAGGGCACCATCCTTTGCAGGCTCTTCCCTTCTGTGCTGCATGTCTATCCTCTTATTATTTTTACCCTCTCTCGGGAATATGTCTGGGATGTTTTTGGAAATGTTCTGAATATTCAGTAGCCAATATTAGAACAACCTCTCCACAGTTTTTTGTCCCTTTCTTCTTTCTCTGTTTCTCTTCTCCTGTCCACCTCCACTTTGGCGTTTGAGGTCTCTCTCTCTTCTTCCTCCCCGTGTGCTCTTCTTGTGGGCCAGCCCACATGTCTGATACATAACAAGTGACAGGTAGGATTCACACACTCCCTGGTACAGGCCAGGCCCAGGGAGGAGTGATTGCCTGAGCTGCTACCTTCCCAAATTGCGGATTGGTCCCTCGGTCATGTGTTCGGGATGTTTGACCAGATAGTGAACAACCACTTAAGGTGTGTGTACTCCTTCTGAGGGGTGGCCCACAGTTGGAAGGAACATGCCATCGAGGGTGCTGGCATTCATGAGGGATTTTCTCGCAATGAGCCAATTATCTTCAGTCAACATCTACGAAACGTAAACGGAATGAGGTTAACAATTAAGAACCTCCCAGCTGTACCATGGTTCCTCATGGTTTCATGTACTGAAGGTGGTCAGATCTTTGCTATGGTAAATCCGTTTATTATTGAGAAAGGTGTTGAAGCAACTGCTGCCCCTGTGAAGTTCTGCTCTTTTACAGAATGGCACTTGTGCTTGAGAATCAGAAGTAGTCTCAAAAAGCAAACTACTGCTTGCAGATTTGCTCCTCCACGGCTATCCTGTTCGTGTTGAGGCTCATCAAACACTGTATTCTTTTCACGGTGATATTTACACTAGGCTGGTTGATGGTCTGACTGAGGCAGACATCCAAACATACCTTGCTGATCACTGTCACTCCGGTCCATTGGGCGATGAAAAAGGTAGTTGCATCCTTAGTATCTCCACACACTCTTCTTGTCACTTCTGATAGTCGTGCTTGTATCAAAGATCAAAGCGAGGTATGAACTTATCAAAGTCTGACCATACATTCTGAACCTGATGTGCTGCTACCAGTTTCATTGTTACCACACTCTGTCTTGACACCTGGCCAAATGTGTAACCTGTGGTAGGGATGCTCACGGAGGCGATTGTCCACCTAAGTCTCCCTGCTGTGTCTACTAAAATGGTGACCATGCTGCCACCTTCTGAGTGTATCCTGTGTATCTCGATGAGCAGGCTTTGCAGGATATATGGGTGAAGGAGAAAGTGCCTTACCCAGTGGCTCACAAGTTGTTGGATACTAGGAAACTGAGTTCTACCATCTGATACTTACAGTATTATTCGTGCTGCACCTTGCTCCATGAGGGACATGGCCATGCACACATGTGGCCTCAAATTCACTACCATGGTTGTGAAATCACCTGGGGTCATGGTAGCATTCCCGTCTCCTCCTCCAGCTGTGCAACAAGCCACCAAATTTTCGCCTCTTTGGCAGTCATATTCTACACAACTGGCAGGCCAGAATGGACAGGAGTACTCCAGGAAGACTGCCAACATCTCTCCAGCCAACAAATGAGTCTTCCTCCACCAACTGGAAAGGCTCAGAGAAGACAAAGGCAGACGGTCTTCTCCTTGGAGATACTCTTAGACTTTGTCGCCATGTGATACTCTCACGCGGCCACCTCCATGTAGCTGTTGGGCACCGCCAACTGCTTTTCTGCCCTTGACTCTGTAGACTGATAGGAGCAGAATGCTCATGCTTCTGTAGACCTCTTGGAGCAGGATCCTCGAATCTCTGCACTGTGTAACAGTGCAGCCGCCAAGTGGACACCCCTTCATTTTTTCCCTCTTCCCCTTTTCTCGTCACGACTCTCCTCCAGTGGAGCTTTCCTAGCCTTTGATCCAACAAAGAGGTCTTACGGCTGCTCTTAGAATTGCTCTATCAGCTTGTTCTCTGCCCCAGGGAACAAAATTGCGTCCTAACAACAGCTTCGAGCCCTTGCATTTCTTCCCGGTCTGCTTTGATCTTCCCCTGATGTCGCAAATCAATCTTGTGAGGAAGTCTTACTACTCATCATGAGTTAAGCCATCTCCCTGACTACCCAGCTTCAAGCTGTTCCTGTCCGCATTTTCCTTCCACACTGCATTTTCCCTTTGCCCTTGTGACATCAAATGGAGGGATGTAAATGGTAGTGTTCTTCCACCTTATTGGGCAACTCCCTCACATGTTTCTGCTGCTTCATGACGTCAACACACATCATCCCCTTTGGGGTTCTCCCAGAACCTGTCTGAGAAGGTCAGCCAAGAGGGCATCTCTATCACAGTAATCTCATCTCCCTTAACACAGGAGCACCCACGTTCCTTTCAGTCTCTGCTCACACCTGTTCCCATTTGAACCTCTCCTTCTGCACTGCCCAACTTGCCCATCATCTCGAGTGGTCCGTTCTGACATGTACACAAGCGATCATTTACCGTGTGCTATCAGATTGCTGAATCCTACCCCACCCACGTGCTCCCTTACACGCCTCTGAATCGGGCACTGTCCCTTTATACAGAGCTTTATACGTAGCTTCTTACTCTGTTGCGAGGATGGCCCATTCTGTGATGCAAGTGGCTTGCAAATCGCTGTACACCATATTTGAAGTGAATTTCGGTGGAAATCTCCCCTCTATTTTAGCTGATCAGGTGTGCCCAATGTTTTAAGATGTTGTGATGCCTAGACTGAGTCGTCATTTAGGCTGGAAGTTTGTCTGGCAGATTGGCTGGCTCATCCTTGCTCTTCCTGTGATCGGCCTCCGGCGATCTGCTATGTTGGTTTAATTTCTCCTACTTTCTCCTATCTCTTTTAATCTTGACATGATACCTTCTTTTGGTGGTTGTGTGGGTGCACACAAGGTTTGCCACGATTTTGTTACTTTTAATTTCTGTTGCTGTGCTGTACTTCTTTGTGTATTTTGCTGCAACTCGTGTCTACTCTTGTCCGGGCTAAAGACCTTGTTGTCGCGCAAACCACTGGCCCCATCCATCGATGCGCGAGCCACCTTACCGCTCGAAAACTGAACTTATTTCGCATGAGAATGTGCGGACGTCTTGGTACCTGTCGTTTAACAGGTTCTGCCTTCTGTTTAAATTTCCAGAAGTATTTCGAAGAAATCATTAGAGCACGTAACAGCAGCTTTTACGAATGGCTCAGCCCATGTGTGATTGCGTTGGCGTAATTTCGTGTGTGTACTCATTAGGTTTCGCAGTTTGCCGTAGTTTAGCTACAAATACTTTTCGTTTGTTGACTGATCAAGAAATTTTGGAAGCTCAAGAGGAATAAATTGCTTAGTAATATACCTCGATTTTTTTCGGAAGGATAATTATTACAACATGGCGTTATTTTAAAATTTGTAATTCGTCAGAGAACTGTATTCTTGAAGCTTGGTCTTTTGTAGTATGTATTACTCTTGAAGATACAGCAGCGTGCGAGTAACGTTTTAAATAATGGCATAAATGACTGATTTTCTAGGCACGAAATTCTTCGCAGTAGCTGTGTTGCTTCCGGAACGCACATTTATTCAGAGCGGAATGCACGAAAAATTTAAACGTTGCCAGTTTCTCCATGCCCATCGCATAGAAGAAAACAGTTGCTCACGTCATACATCGCCCGCTTCCATGTCTCGCCCGACCCCCCAAACCGCAGGCTCCTTAAAACATCTTCTGCGCTCCCCTCCCCACGACGTCGGCCTAGGTCGGGTCTCCAGACCGCGGTCCGCGTTCGTTCCCTTCTCTCGTCACTAGAGTCCTTTCCCCTTCCTCCATCCTTCCGGCCCTCTTCTTATACCCCTCATTGGTCCCTCCCTCGCTTGCGGCTTTGCTTGGATTTGTCCTGCGACTCTCAAGTCCTCCGTTCCACCTGCCAGTCTTCGTCAACAATTCATAGCTCTTCTTGCCTCGTTTCGCGATGCAGGTATAGTGGTCGATGCACGCACTGGGTTTGCTTTCATCCACGGCGACTACGTTGAGCAGCATTCCTTGCGTTGTGGGAGCAGTGTTTTCACTGCGGAGCTGGTTGCTCTTTATCGTGCACTCGCTCACCTCTCCTCCTGCCCTGGGGAGTCATTTGTCATATGCAGTGACTCCGAGTGGATTGCAAGCACTCGACCAGTGTTTTCCTCGGGACCCTTTGGTGCACGGTATTCAAGATGCTGTTTTTGCTCTCGCCGAATGTGGTCGTTCAGCGACGTTTGTACGGACCCCGAGCCACATCGGCATTCCAGGAAACGAGCGTGTCGATCGGATGGCCAGCAGGCCACCTCTGCGCCACCCCTGGAGCTTGGTCTCGTGGGAAGAGACCTCCGGTCAGCCCTACATCGCAAGGTCCGCGATGTCTGGAGCTCTGAATGGTCGGTCTTGAACACGCCAAATAAGCTCCGCATGGTAAAGTCGTCCACGGCCGTATGGAACTCGTCCTTGGGAAGCACGCGTAGGGACTCAGCTGTGGGTGAACCGCGTGTGTCCAATTCGGAGACGGCAGAGAACAACTATCTCCTTCGCCATGAGAACCCGCCCAAGTGTCGCTGTGATGCGGGGGCTGACAGTGGTCCATCTTCTGATGGACTGCCCTCTTTTAGCCCCCTTGCGGCAGTCCTTTAATTTGCCAGCTGCACTTCCTTTAATTCTAGGTGGCGATGCCTCTATAGCCGACTCAGTTTTACGTTTTATCCGTGCAGCTGGGTTTTCACTCGCTCTAGTGTGGGCGCTCTCGCATGATTTCTCTGGCTACACCCACTCCAGCGACTTTTGTGACGTGGATACCAAAATAGTGTCTTGTGGTAACAAGTTGTGTTGGTACCTCTATCAGTGCTTTCCAGCTGGAGGTTCTTCGTTTGTAGTTGAGTGGTTGACCTTTTACCTGATCCATCAACCACTGTAGTCTGTTTCACTCTAGTGAACTATTTGCTCTGCTCCTTTTAAGTGTCCTCTATTTTGTGTTATTGCGATGTTCATTTTAGCTCTGTACCCCTTGGTGTACCCTCCCTCTGGGTGCAGAGGTTTTGCTTTTACTATATAGGCCTTTTACAAGTATGTCTGTTTGGAACAGGGGACTAATGACCTCGATGTTTAGCCCCCCATAAAACCCCAAAACAAACCAACCAACCATCGCATACAAATGAAATGATACCCGTGCTAATGACTGCTTATGATATATTACGTCTGAACTGTTGTAACTTGGTGTGGATGATGGAATCGAGTAACGATCGTGGCTATGGTGTCCGCAAAAATTTTTACAGGAGGGGAAATAAAAGAATTGTTTTCTTTATAAATGAGTTGCGAGACGCCGTAATATTGACTCCTTGCAACCAGCGACGTAATGCCACTATTTGCTAAAAGAGGTTTAGCAGGATCACGGGAGTGATCAGTGCATGAGGATTCTGCAATGAATGGAAACTGTGTACACCATATTCCCGGAGTGGGGAGGGGAGCGGAACGGAAAAGAGTGCCAGATAAGCGCTCTTCGGAGAAAAACCACTGTAAAAAAGCTGGCTCGCTGAACCTAATTTCATAACTTATCTTGCAGTAACAGTGCATTTTCGGGATAGTGCCCAGTTACTTTTGTTGATCTTTACATTTATTAGTTTCTCAGTGATTACGTTGGAAAAACATTTAAAGGGAAAAGCCAGTTTTTACCTTTCTAGTTTCGTTGTAATCGACTGTACCATATATGTAACGCCAAGCACCGTTGAGGGGGGGAAAAAATACATTTATTCGAAAAGGTTACACATATTTTACCGAAAGAAACATGACTAAAAATACAAATACAAAACAATTTGGTTTAAGCAGCGAGGAATTAACACTTAGTCCCATATTACGGAGTGGGTGTTTGATGTCTTACAGTTTATACCATGTCTTCTTTTGAGCTCCTGTAGTTTACAATTAGGTGCTTCATTCCATGAAAGTGGAGCTCATCTGGTACAATGGACTGGTGTGTGTGTGTGTGTGTGTGTGTGTGTGTGTGTGGGGGGGGGGGGGGGGGGGAGAATGTCTCAGGTAACCGGCGTAATTTCTCTTCGAAAATTTAAATTTATGCGGTATTGCAGCCAGGCATTGTATAAAGTTAGTCTAATAACCAGCTAGAAAGAGGCCATTACCATTGCCTGTTACAGGTATTTATCCTGTACTGATTCACATGTATAGCCATTCGATAAGTTCCATTCATGTGCTTGTTGTAATAAAGGGATGAAGCGTCCAGGAAAGTTAAGCATGTCTTCTTGACTGCTGAGGCTATCATTCAACATTAGTCACTAGATTCTAACCAGTTTTGATGATGCAGAAAGAACTGAGATTATTTCACCATTTACACAAAGATAATTTTCTTTTTGTGTGACAAAATTAGTACCTCTTCCAACCTTTCGCCACGTTCAGATAGGGGCAATTTTGGATGAAACTACTTTCTCACAACTCCAGTTCACCAGAATGACAGCAAATTAAAAAGCAATAGATATACTAGAATCCGGCGTAAAAAAAGTGCTGTCTTTAGTGCTTAGCATTACTTTTACGTGACGCTGAAACTGTAGTGTGTCCCTGTGGTACAAGTGTTGCGTAAATTTAAATAAACGGCATATGATTGTTGTATTAAGGAGCTATTTACAGTTCTTAAACCTGAATTGCGAAAAAAATTTGTTATACCTCCTCTATATTCATGGTGTCATGACTAATGATATTCAAGCCGTAGGAACACGTATAAATTCAATTTCCAGTTGTCTCTAGTAAGACTGCTTCTCGCAGCAACGAACAGAGGAACCAAAGACCAAGTGTTTAACAATCCTTAAGTATTCATTACAAGATTGAGCTCATTGTTCAACATTCAGGAAATACCTAATCTTGTCGCATGTACCATTAACGCTGGATCTATACGAGTAAATCGATCTGCGTGGTGAAATCAGTTGTTTCGGGTTGTTCCCGTGGTATTTAGTATGAAGTAACCCTGCAGAAGGCCGTCTGCAAACTGTCTGTGGCCTGTGCTACAGGCTGTCCGAAAAATATTGCATTGCCAGTAGACTTCATTGTCAGTCGTTTCATTGTTCACCGTATATGTTCGTTACGTACAACACAGGCGAGAAAGAGGAAAACTCTAGTTTCGGTACACTCTGCAATAAAGTGACATTGGCCAAAGTTTTCCTGCAAGTCGTTGATACAGATGTTGACCAGCGTTTGAAAGTCTTTCAGAATCTGTCAGTCGCTGTGCGGCACAAGTGTTGGATAGATACTTCCTTCAGCTGCGGACTTTTTAAATAACTTGCATTCTTCTTAATATGTTTATATTGCTCACTCCAGACAAATGTGGCTTCTTATGTTGTGGAATTCGTAGACAATATGTAATTTTCGCTTCATTCGTGCACCTCAATTCCTAAATAAACTCCGTGACATTCTTAATGGCTCTTGAACAGGTTAGTGCCTCTTGAAAGATCTATGATCCTGAATAGAGTATCAAAGAGTGGCTACAGCAAAGAGTAACTTTTTCAGCATGTAGCATTGGTTTTTTAATTTCTCTGGTTATAGGTTACAAACTTTTCACCACGAGCTTCGCGAGTAATTATCTCAGTTGATGTAATATCTCACACTTTTGATAAATCAGGTATTTGTTTTGCGTTGACGTTTCTGCTGGTGTACTGATGTGGCAGTTTATTGATTGCAAGGCGCAGGTTTTAACAAATCTCTGTCATATTAAAATGTTGCATTTCAACAAGTGGAAACATCGTAAATCAACTTAACACCGGAGTTTTGCTTTAACTGGTCACTAGAGGCAACACATTGTTTTGAAACATGTTGCTATTCTTTTAACTACTGCTATTCATTCAGGAAAATTACGCGTTTTTTAAACTGATTTTCGTGCCGCCAAATTCGGCTTGGGGCGTAGCAGTGGCAGTATAGTATTGTTAAATCATAAACTCTAACGTTATAGACTTTAATTGTTCCTTATTAGGCGCTGCAGTCTGGAACCGCGAGGCCGCTACGGTCGCAGGTTCGAATCCTGCCTCGGGCGTGGATGCGTGTAATGTCCTTAGGTTAGTTAGGTTTAACTAGTTCTAAGTTCTAGGGGACTAATAACCTTAGAAGTTAAGTCCCATAGTGCTCAGAGCCATTTGTTCCTTATTAGAAAACAAGTCACCCTCAAACGCGTGTCCGTCCAGTGTCTGATGATAGTCAAACTAATTTTCTGAAGTTTTTCTTTATAGTGTTCTGCAGTATCACACTTGTTTTGTAACATTCGTTCATTAGTATATCGTAAAGGTATTTTGGGTAATGGGCAAGCGACTATAATTAAATTCAGAAAATCTTCGTTTTCTAACATTTGAAATTGTTGTAAGACCTTACAAATCATGTGCAAAATACTGTTAGTCATCCGAATCCTTTGTGACCCCATATCACCGTATTCGGACGTGTTTCGACAACTAGGGCGTGGGGTTGAGTAAGAGAATGGTTTCTGGCACTGCGTGTATCCCTTCTTTCCCAATCACAAATCACTCGCCGATTCGCATCTTCAGTTAGACATTGCGTAAGATTTTTTCTTTTGGATTGATTTAAATAACTGGTTCTTTCCAATTCATTCTGTACTTAATTACATTCTTTGTGAGTTCGAAGATAATTTGGAAGAACAGTTCATTTAGAAGTATTTTTAGTCTATTTTCTTTTGTAGGTATGGATTAATCTATTCCCATGAATATGTAAGCCTTAAAGCAGGCTTTGGGCGTGGACATGATGGCAACCATTCGATTTTTGCAAATGCCTGGTCTTCTTACTGATTACGTACGATATCGTGAGTGCGGCGAACATATGTGCCTGATGAGTGTATCTGCTCGTCGTACTCAAGATTTATTCATATGGATGTGTAGCAGGGATTGACTACAGTGTGTAAACTTTTAGATGGCAGAAGTCGGTAAACGTCGTGAAGCTTCGGTAGGCACGCAGTTTAGACTGCTGCCAACATTACGTAGCTGACTGTGTTGTACAAGGTAGCCATTGTCGTCTGCTTCGTTATTGTTTTGCGCTGTACAGTTCTGCGTGTTTTTATTGTGCAGTTGTGCTAAACATTTTCAAAATGAGGGAAGAGGCAGTTGCTGGCCCATCTCGGGAGTCGCCAACACCTACCGGTAGGCCTACGGTTAGATGGAAACCAGTATTACGTAGCGATGCTCGCAAAATTATCCGATGAATGGTTTGTGAGCGCATGGTAGACATACATACATTCATTTTTATATTTATAGATTTTAATGTACATGACGATTTCAGTTTCGTTTACGAACAACATTTAAGGCGAGTTTTACTTTCAAGTCTTTTGTCTGCTTTCGTGTAAGCATGACGCACAATTTGCAGTGCCAGCACTGCAATTGGTAGGCGTACTGCAGTTAATCCATACAGATCGACGAAAGTTAAGGATACAGCTCATATATTGACGTAGGTATTCCATGCTAACGTTACTTCAATCGGTTTTTTCTTTTTTGCACGAGAACTAGGACTCGAACAAGCGATATCCTTAACGTTATGTTCGAAATCTTAATGCACGTGAAGTTTGTCTACCATCTTTCTCTCTCCTGGGTTCCTTTGTTTATGAACACCCGTCTTTGCTGTTAAATTTGTGTAATAAATCTAACAAATTCTGACGTCATTGGGCAAAGCAGACGGGTTGTATCCCGTTCTTCAGTAGTCCCGACTTTTCTATGGCATCTTTAAAAGCTAATAAATTAAAAATTATTCGCAACAGTTATTTATTTACCACCGCATAAAACAAATTAACTGTTTTAGACAATATTTCATAACCGTGCAATACAAAAGGCGTTTAGCATTAAATTCACCTGCATCGAAAGCCGTGTACACCGAAAACAAGCCCTTGCTGTGACGCAAAACAAGAGTATTTACTCTTGGGCGATTCAAGCAGTTTCCTCACATCATAACTTCAAAAAGAAACAAGAAATATAATAAGCAAATTAATGGTAAAATGACTGTTTAGTGCAAAAGAGTACTGGACAGTTTTATTAGATCATCGATGTAGAAGATAGGTGAATATCGATCATTCGTGTAAAAATTTTGAGTCACTGTGAATTATAATGCATCCTTCTTAAAATGGCGCCTGGTGTTCTGCAAAGCATTATTACCGCGCCGAGTCTTGTTATCTGAGGTGTGTAGATTAATGGCTACTTTCCCACAGCATCACATCGTTCATGTAATAGAAGGAATTGATTTTTTCATGGAACCTGGTATCTGCTGACAATGCCACGGCATTCAGGTAGCGGTAATTAAGAATGTAATTAATTGCTGTGTGCTTACTGATAAGGTTAACGTCAGCAATTATCGCAAAGGCGCATGTTTACTAGACTAACAGTGATGTAATCTCTTGCCGCACGTAAGCTCGGTTATGCGTCACTTAAAGCAGACTAATAAGTTGACGATCTGCACTAATCTGGTTCCTACATGTATTCTATTTGATTCTGATCTTGCAATTCTACAGCCATTAGGGGTCTAGTGCAGCAGGGGATACAACCCGTCGGCTTTGAACAATGACGTCATTCCTTAGTCATAGATAGTAATGTCTTCACTTCGAGGCATAGATAATAAAGCAGTTCTGTGTTCTAATAAGCGCTATTATTAAAATAATTGAATGTGAATCTAAAAGCGATCGCTTGATATTAGATACAGATGCTTCAGTAGCTGATAAGTGTTTTTTGGCTTTTTAAAAAAACATCTCACGAGATAGAATAAACTGATCCTACTTTATTAAGCAATCAATAAAAAACTAAACTAAAACATAACAGCAAAAGACAAGTGAAACACAAAGGTTAAATAAACAATCAAAACATATAAAATGAAACAGGTTGCAAATGTAACGTACGTGTATTTCCACCTATTCGTAAGTAGGATCAGTTTATTCTATCTCGTGAGATTTTTAAAAAAGCCAAAAAACACTTATCAGCTACTGAACCATCTGTATGTTAGGATCAGTTTATTCTACTGAATTTTTTTGGCTTTTAAAAAAAACTCACGAGATAGAATAAACTGATAGTACTTTGTTAGTAATAGCGAAGACGAAATAAACAGCACATCTACAATTTGTATCCCGTGTTCCACTTGGGTTTTACTGAAGCGGAGGGTACATCGTTCAGGTGTAGAACAGGACAGTAATGCTAGTGAAAACGAAGAAATCGCCTTACGACAAACTCGTATTCCGGACTGTACTTAAGCAACACACTTCGAATGAGCTTTTAATTTGTATCGGGTTTCATTTGCGGTTTAGTGAAGCAGGGGATACATAGTTCAAGTGAACAACAGGACAGCAATGCTAATTGAAGCTAAGAAATCGACTACGCTGAACTTGTATCCCGTACTGCACTTGAGCAATACAGTTCGAAAGACTTTCGAGATACAACTGACATACATGTAACGTGCTGTATTCTTTGCTAGTAATTTCATTCATTTTTTTCCATTGTATTTTGCGGAGAAATACTAAGATACAAACACGCGATATCGTTAACGTGAAAATACTACTGGCCCTTACATATGTGAAATAAAGTTTATCTCTCTCTCATTCCTTTGTTTCTCAACATTCTCCTCAGCTCTTTCATCTTTGTAATACATGCTCTCTGGCGACTTGTGACGTCATTGTTCAAAGCCGACGGATTGTATCCGTTGTATTCCCTGCTGTACTAGACCCGCCATTAGTGCTTCACGTAGGCAATGAACATTGTTAGCTCACAGCCTGACAGTTTTTTTTCTTTTCTTCTTAAGCGTGGTTAACAAATGTTGAGAAATGTACTTCCCAAAAGGAAGTTAAACTAGGGTGACCCGACGTTCCGTATTTTTCGTGATCGTCCCTTATTGTTTCCCATTGCCCCGACAAAATAAATAGGACCGTGTATTGTCCGCGTTTTCCATTATCCTTCTCCCGTGTATTTTGCAACAGCCTGTCTTTAATGTGTTGCATAACCAGATGGAGAAAAAGTGGTCATACCCAAAGAATAAATATAACACTATTTGACTAAACCAACCGGAATGTCTACCATTTTCAGCTTCCTTCATCTCAAGAGAACAGATGAGAAAAAATTGTAGCTCTTTTTCTGCATTTGTGATACTATACCTGGCACTAATGTTACTGCAGAATGGGTATTCTCGATCACAAATGATTTATGAACAGTTGAAAAGAGGTGGTTTAGTGTGTAGACCGTTGAGGAAGTGCTTATAACCAAGATTGATTTTTCTGAATACTTAACATAATTTTTCTAACGTTTCCTTTCAAAATATCAAACTTACGCAAAATATATCGAAAACATTTTTCAGAAACTAACCACGGTTAAACTCGCGCGCTCAATTGAGAGTGGAAAATTAGTACCCTACGTAAATAATAATCATTTACTACCCTAGTTACACGAAAGTCATATACTGTTTTTGCACGTCGCAGCATTGAAATATTTACTTGATTATTAACGGAAAGTACTTTTGTGTATGTTGTAGTTTTAAAAAATGCAATTGTAGCATAAAGCAACAAATCTGCTAGATAAGGTAGGCATATTAACAAAAGTTTCTATAAAATGTCCATTCATTTCAACTTGTAATTTGTGTCCCATATTATGATTTTGGAAATCTGATCACCCTAAGGTAACCTGTCATCTCCTTTTGTCATCACTAAAGGACTAGGAGACATATTGTTGGTGCTATAATTTGTAATCCCCTTTATGTTAATTTTGAATCATATTGTGCCATGAAACATAGGTATGCTTAAAACCTATGAACAGTTGGCTAATTTTAATTGCATCCTTCCATTTAAAAAATTGCTCACTTCTTTGGTCAAGGTGCATTGCCAGTTAGTTTTTGACCCATCAAAGGGCATATACATCACCCAGATTTAAACATTGGAGTATGATGATTGTGCATGTAGCTGTTCTAAAGTTGTTACAAAAAATCTCATCAAAGATATGGCTCCATGAGTCAACCAGTAACGAAGTTGTCACATAACATGTGCTGCAATTTTCTTTAGCCAGGTCCATTAATTTTTCCTGCTTGGAACATGTGACTTGGAACATCTGGTGAGCTTACCTAGCATCAAAAATACATCCCATTTGTCACTTACATTAATAAATTTGTTTAAGTCTTCATTAGTATGCAGCTGGGCTTTGTCCTGATGACACAGTATTTGGATGGCCCAACTGACTGCCATTTTCAGGTGAGATTACAGGTGCAGTCAAGCCAGAACTAGTCAATGATAGCCACAAATTTTTTGATATACCTTTTTCATCAACAGGATCTTCAGTACTATACTGTCAGTTTAAGGAAAATGTGTTTATATCAGAAAAGTAATGTTGGCCATTGCTTGCTTCTGGCGTGATTGCGCACCTGCAATCTTACCTGAAGATGGTGGCCAGTTGGATTGTCGAAATGTTGTCGTCCGAATGATTAAATCCAGCTTCATACCTGTGAAGTGCATACACATTTATTATGCCAGAAAATTATGTAATCACAATTGCTGTTTGTAATTATAAAATGTCAGTTTGCAATTGCACCTTCCGCTGCTTTCAGGCTCAAATTCTGCTTCTTTGGTTTTTGCCAGTGCATTTAATAGCTTGTCATATTTGGTATTTATCTTGAAATTTTTCAGTTTGCACTAGCTTTCAAAAAGAAATTTTCCAATAAATATGAGAAATTGGATGGCCCAGTACTAAAGAGTTCCTCCAGTCTTCTTCCTTTCTTGTAGATGTTCTTTCATTGTCATAGAATTCTTTCTCTTCAACCAAGAGAATCCACTCCTGTGATTTAATGTATTTTGGAGCTTTTTAGTGGAGGCAACTGCTTTGGCCTTTGACAGTGGGATTAAATCTGGTTGAGCCCCTTTGTAACTGGTGGGCTCAGAAGACTCAATATCAAGAGTATACTGTCAGTTCAAGGAAAATGTTGTCAGAAAGTTCATGGAAGAAATTGATGGTATTGACTAGTAAACATTTCGTTCAATTCCCTGTTGTATGTCGTGTTTAGTATCAACTTTTCATTCTTCACAGTAATAAATTTGGTAGTCAGATCATTGCCTCAGGAATTTAATAATCCATCACTGCAGCATCATGACAAACCAAAAACTATAGAGAACTGTCACAAATATATACATAAACAGGAAATGGGTAACAGAGATAATAAATATGCTTCTGAATTATTGGAAGCAGTCTTTATTCCATTGTGACCTTGTTTGGTTGTAGGATGTATGTTACAACATTTGAAATGCACAATTGTCAGTGAACCAAAAATGTTAAAACTAATAACAGATATGAACTGTCACCACCATTACATCAGTTGTCACCTCTATAGGTTTTTCTCTGAGCACCTTTGAACCCTAGGACTCAAAGTACATGGAAAGAGAATGAGCTATGTAGCTTGTGAAAAATATGAACTCTGCCTTTTTTGGCCCTGTGAATATTTTTTACTAATTAGATTTTTCATCTCTGGTATAAATATGGCTTTCGGTGCTGTGATTTTTACACCTACATACTATCACAATTAGATTGAATTTCTAGCTGCTGTCACTAATGGACTAGGGAAGAATGAGGGAATGTCCAGAGCACCCCCTCCCCCCCCCCCCCCCCAAAATGAACAGTGTTAAGGAAGCAAGCAAAATAACAAGTTTTCTGATGGTCTTCAGTTGGAAGATTGAGTTGATGCAGCTCTCCACGCTAACCCCTGTGCAAGCCTTCCCTCTAATGACAATTTAACCCTCCCCCTTTCCTCAGTATACCCATACCCCCAGCCCCAGCCTGCACTCCTCCCATTAACAAATAAAAATTCCTTGATGCCTCAGTGTCTCTTATCAACTGATCCTTCTCCCCCCCTCCCTTTTTTCCAGGTTGTTGTTAGCTTTTGGCCCTTTGAGAATTTAAGTGGTTCTTTAAATTTACCCAGAACCAATCTCCATGTCCTTTCTTGCAATGCCAAAAATTTTAATGTGCAATTCATAACCAACAAATTATGGTCTATGTAAACATCTGTCCATGGAAATGTTTTGTGGGTTAAAATCTGGTTTTGATACCTTATTATACAGGATCATCAGAAACAGTCCAAAAGAAAAAACTTCATACATTGATCCACTTCAGATTAAGTTAGCCAATTAGGTCCTAATGTCAGTGCTGACAGAAACGACACTTTTCTTAACAATTACTTCTCAGTACAGTCTACCCTGTAACACCCATACAAGCTCGTCAGACTCTGACCACCCTGTATAATCGGTCTGAAATCATCTGGTATTTCTAGGTCCTTCTGTTCATACAATCTGTTTTTTCCTTAGTGCTGTTCCACAACTTTACATGTTTCTAGACAGTTTTTGCTGAGTTCTTTGTGCAGTTGAGAGGAAAACTGGAAAGCACGACACTACTGTTAAATAACAAAAAGGTTATGATCTGGTTCGTAGCAGTTAAGACAGTAATATTAATCACTAATCACATTTCTGCAGCTGTAATAACTAATGTAATTTATGATGTTGGTAGTGTTGTGCAAATTCTGATCATTTTATTAAAGTAAATTTTTGAGAATTAATATCAAAGTATGATTAGTGTAACACAAAAATATGCAAACTACTTCCTATACAACTTTGCAAAATTTGTTATATTATGGAAGAAAGTGTGAATCTGTTGTTAAGTGCTGCTAAAACAGCAACAGACCTGTGAAGTAACTAGTTACCTTCAACATCAGCCACAAGAATCACATATCTTTTGTATTTTTAAATTGTTAGAGTAATGGGTACATACTGTTGTAATTTTTAAAATGTGCTGTTCCTTTCTTCATTTAAAAAAATGTATATTCCCCTTCACTCTGGGTTGGCCTGACTGAAACTTGCTGCCCCCCGCCCCCTCCCTCCCTCCCTCTCTCTCTCTCTCTCTCTCTCTCTCTCTCTCTCTCTCTCACTCACTCACTCACTCACTCTCACACACACACACACACACACACACACACACACACACACACACACACACACACACACATGCGTTCATGACTACTTTCACTAGACATGTCCTAAATTTACACTACAAATGAAGTGTTAAAACTATTCCAAAATACATAAGAACAATTCTTTATTTACTGTAAAATGTGTGAAGAAATCATTAGGTGCCTTAGAGTATTTTGTACAAGGTTTCTTGCATGTGCATGGTCAAGTGGTAACCATGAGTTTGAGGGAGTGTTTCAGTTATACATTAATGTGAAGTAGTGACCAATTGCAAAATCTAACATAAATTTGAGAATCTCGGAGAACTCTCATTTCATTGTATACTAAAGTAATTTGTGAATTGTTGAGATGGGTTCACTTCGAGTGCTGTAAAATTTTAGGCCTGGGAAAGTGTAAGGATTAACATCCATGCTAAATCACATACATCATTTGTGTGAGTATTTGCACTTACAAAAGGACTGTTGCTACTAGTTTGTGATCATAGTAACGAAACTTCCCTCTTTTTTTCACACAAAAGATTGCTTGCGACACCGACACATTGGCATTTTACATTATTCTGATATACTTGTGACCTTGTCTACGGAAATGGACAATTTTTAAAGGCTTATTTATGTGGTACAGTTTAAATTGGGGAATTATGTATTCATATGTAGCTCATAATAAAAAAATTATTTCCTTCCTTCTCTTATTGGATATTCATGTGTTGAAAGCAACTATTAGTGTAGTTGCTAAGGACTGTATAATTTCCAGTTGCCCACAATAAAGTGCTGATAAAGTTACTCACAAATTCCTTGAAAATATGCATTATTTTTTCAGGTCCACAACTTCAACCTGTGTATGATTTTGAGAATTACAAGGTAATGGAATGGAGGCAGCTTAAACTGGTTCTGAAATGTACTAACAGTACGACTGCAAAACTGGAGTGGTAAGTAATTTATATCGGTGAGTGACTTTAAAGATAAATTAAAATAATTTGCATGATACACTACAAATTAATTTGCAGTCTTCTGTCCAAGATAGATATGAGATGTTGCATGTACATGAATACCCTTGCCATAAATTTTTGTTGCATTTAAACAATGTTTGTTTTCTGCACAATGTGTGAAAAATTTCTTTTGTGTGGCAATAATAACCAAACCAGAATATATTTTATTAATAATCACACGAGATACAATTTTTCAAAAAATTGAGAGCATGTTTGCAAGAATCATGGGTGGCCTTAGTGTTCATCATGGGCAAGCAGCGCAGTCTTTTGTTGTAGTTCATCTTAATTACTGATGGAATTGTGTGTGTAGCCATGAGCTTCGTGATTAACACTGAATTCCAGTAAGCTTGCTGGGAACCTTAATTTCTCAAACTTTTAAGAGTGGAATTCTGAACTGTAGCTCTATCTCTTGAAAAACAACACATTGTTAGTCTCTATGATGTAAACAGTTGTGTAAGGCAGGGAGATTGGTTGTTAAGTGTGTCACATTAAGCAAACTCGTTTGTCTTAACTTTCCAGTGTAGGTGTGTTCTGTTACTATAGTCTGTCAGTAAACTGAATAGCAAGCAGAGAAGTTTCCATTCACCATCCCAACTACATCACAAGGAGCACCTACAGGCTGTGTACCAACCATAGTGTGCTTTTTTTAAATGAGTTGCAATGAGTCCTCACTCGGGTGTGTTTTGTCTACTAAATGCATTAACAGTATATGGAATAAAAAAATTAGTAGCTTATAGCTAATATATATGTACCAAACATTGGAAAGTAATGGAACAGCAATATTTGTTACCACATAGAGGTGCTGAGTTGCAGACTGGAAAGGCTATTAAACATTTCACCTTTTGGTGCCCGTGTGTGCAGAATTGCCACTGTGGCCTGACTGCAGAGTCCACAGTGGTGAGCAGCAATCTATCCTTTCGATAATAATGTTGTTAATGTATGTCAACAAAATGTAAGTCACTGCATGCTGCCACACCACTGCTAGATGGGAAACTTAATTCTTACTCATCCTGTGGAGGAGGTAAGGTGCTTATTTGGTAAGTGCCACTTCCTCACCACAAGTGATTCACTCTTCAGTGTAGACAGACTGTATAGTAACATTTTATTAATCCTGTGCAGTGGAGCTTTTTATTTGTTGTAAGGTAGCAGGTAAGCGACTTGATACTACTTGAGAAGTTATTGTGTTTCTGAAAATTTCAGTTGGTCATAATTTTGAAAATATGTAACGGGGATTTATTAGGATAAGACAAGTGTTCCATAACAATAAATGTGCATGTCAGTTGTAGGTCATAGTTTGTTGCAGTTTATTGTAGTTTATCTTAACTCACTGTGTAATTCAGTTTTATACCTCTGAAATTTATGTAAAGATGTGTACACTCTATGCTGAACTGAATTTGTTTTCAGGCGCAAAGGAGACACAGTAATTAAAGAAAGTGAAAAATACAAACTTGAACCAACTTCTCTGGTGATAGAGAAACCAACAGACGATGAGACTGGAAATTACACTTGTACTGATCTTGCTTCAAATGCAAGTGTTCCATTCATTGTTATCTGTAAGTTTCATTGTACACTGTAAAAAAATTACAGAAAGTCAATTTTTATATTTTGACTTCTAACTAGGAAACTAAAAATATTTTTGTTACATGAAATTTCCTGTTGTAAAATTTTGAATCAGTACTTTTTGTTGGAAAGAGATCAGGTATGAACATGCCAGTAATGTCTTTGCATTTTTGTTATTACGCCTGATAAACCTGTAAATCACAGATCATGTGCTGGTGTAGAATGTTAGTTGATCAGTGGTTTAAGAAGTTGTCATTCTGCTTTAATGTATGGAGACAAATTGTATTATTGCATTATCAAACCTTCCTATAACCTGAGAGGAGACGGGTCTCTTTCATCCTGGAGTCTGAATTACTTACCCTTCTGTCTTTGGCAATCCTCCCCAACCTATCCCTCTTGCCTCTGAGACAGGAACTAGTAGTTCTGAAAGCTAGTATTGTTTCTTGTCCTTTTCTGTATGTATACAAGTAGTATTAAAAATTATACCCCCCCCCCCCAAAAAAAAGCAAGTACTGGCCACTCACTCTCGCACTCATATTTTTTACTGTAAAACATGCCCTCCACAAATATTGGACCAAATGGTCAGTGTGGTTCATTGCTTTATTATCAGTCAAACATTAACTTCTGTCAATGCCATAAACATTTTATGCCATTGTTCCATCTGTTACTGCTCCTACGTACATTTCCAGCCTTTTTGTGGAGAGATGGTTTGGAATAATGATGTGACTTACCAAATGAAAGTGCTGGCAGGTCGACAGACACACAAAATTCAAGCTTTCGCAACAAACTGTTGCCTCATCAGGAAAGAGGGAAGGAGAGGGAAAGACGAAAGGATGTGGGTTTTAAGGGAGAGGGTAAGGAGTCATTCCAATCCCAGGAGCGGAAAGACTTACCTTAGGGGGAAAAAAGGACGGGTATACTCTCTCTCGCTCGCGCGCGCGCGCGCGCGCGCGCGCGCACGCAGACACACACACACACACACACACACACACACACACACACACACACACACACACACATATTGGTCTTTAAATATGTCTGCTTGTGTGTGTGTGGGTGTGTGGGTGTGTGTGTGTGTGGGTGTGTGTGTGTGTGTGGGGGGGGGGGGGGCGCGCATACCCGTCCTTTTTTCCCCCTAAGGTAAGTCTTTCCGCTCCCGGGATTGGAATGACTCATTACCCTCTCCCTTAAAACCCACATCCTTTAGTCTTTCCCTCTCCTTCCCTCTTTCCTGATGAGGCAACAGTTTGAATTTTGTGTGTATTTGTGTGTCTATCGACCTGCCAGCGCTTTCGTTATATATATATATATATATACACCTAATCTTGGTTTGTTCAAAGTGGAAACTGTTTTGTTGAAAATATAGTAAATTTTCTCCAATATTTTTTTACTTGTTAATCAGTAAAGAACTTCAATTACAAGTGAATAAAAAGATTGCAGTAGTACAGAAGTTGTGTGTGATTTGATACTGTTCTGAATTTGGCTGTAGTGTATTGAGATACTTTATTACTTATTAAAATTAAGTGTTGTATTTAACAGTTGTGATATTTAAGCATAACTCATAATTACTGTATCTGCTATATAATGTTTTTCTTACAGCTCGTCCATTTGCACGCCTACCTGACAACACAATAGTAATAGAGGGTGAGAGTTTGACATTAGAATGCCAGACTGGTGGTGTCCCTACTCCAACAATTAAATGGAAAATAGGCAAGTGTAAAAAATACATCCTTTTTAGAAAAGAACACAAGTTTTAAAGATAAACATGTAGTGTGCTTCTCAAGTTTGATTTCCTTAAAATCATATGTGTAAATATCTTCATTTCAGGCAATGAAATTTTAAATGGAAGTACAGATCGTATCACGCTGAAAGCAAAAGGTGACATTGCTGATGCAATTCTGTACATAAAGGAAGTTACAATGGACGATAGAAATAATTACTATTGCATTGCTTCCAATATTGGAAATTATAATAATATGACGACGGCTGGGACAGCAAAATCAATGGTGCGCGTAAAAGGTTAGTTCTGTGTACAGTCACATTTGGAAAAAAATAATTTATCATCGTGTATGGGGATTACTAGTAGTAGTGCCTGCTTTGCCCTTGGTAATAGCTAATGTAATTGCCACTAAATTAATGTTTGAACCTGTAGTTCATACCTTTTACCAAAGGTAAAATTAAATTTCTATTATACTTCTTTACAAGGTAGGTTTCCCAACACCTATAGGACAGTTACTTGCACAAAGATTTTTGCATTTCAAATATTACTGCCATCTGTCTGAGCCACTGAATTGAGCCTCAAAGCCTCATCTACTGGACTCAAAGCTAAGTTTTGCAGTAACTTCTTAGTTTCCACTTGGCTGTCATTGAAGCTTTGAGTTAGTGTGAAGAGTGCTTGGATGGCTAAGATAAAACATTGCACATAGAAACAGTATATTTACATAATTCTTGGAGTTATTTTAAATTTAGGTAAGCAATAAGTTACTGCTTCATTGACAATATAGGAAAAGACAGATTGCTACTTATAAAGAAGACACATTAAGTTGCAGACACACAGCTTTTGGCCACAGCCTTCATCAGTAAACACCCCCCCCCCCCCCCCCCACACACACACACACACACACACACACACACACACACACACACACACACACACACACACATCCACATCCTCCTCATGCATACATGATGGCCAACTCCAGCATCTTAGGCTGGAATGTCAGAGATGTTAGAAGTGGCAGTCATGTGTGGATGCCTCTATCTTTACTGATGAAGGCTGTGGCTGAAAGCTCTATTTAAGTGTTGTTGAAATGTGCCTTTCTGCAAGTTAGTGTCTTTACGGTAAGTAGCAGTCCTTATTCGTACAATGTTAATATTTCTACCTGGAGCTTCCATTGTTGTTGCTTCACTGTTAAAACAGCCTGGTGAGCTTACTGTTAGTATGAATGCACTGTAGTTATTGTACAACAATTTAATTTCTAGTAGAATATTTGAAAAGTGGAAAGTGAATTGTCTCCTTTAAGTTCACTAACTATACTGCTATACTGTTAATAATTATGCTGTGTATTTACTAAAGTTCTTCACTTGTACAGAATTAAATTTCACAACCTCCAAAAATGTCTTGTGTAATTAAGTTTTAAGGTCAAAGAATAATTTTTTCATTACGTGTAATCTCCATAGGTCTTGATTTTTAAATATGGGATGTATCAAAAAGAATCATCAGTATTAAAAATAAGTGATAAGTTATTTGAGATACATGTGTGAACAACGTACCGTTGGAAAGAGCAAACCTCAAAGTTTTACATGGTTCTCATTAGGTAGCAGCCGTGTACCCTCTTCAGTTCTAGTAAAAATGGTGTCAGGAAAACAGAAAGCATTTTGTGGTCTACTTTTTGCACAATGTGGGTCAGTAATAACTGTTCAGTGTGACTTTCGTACTAGGTAGGGTGTGGATCATACTACGGCACAAAGCATTAGATGATGGCATGAAAAATTCCAAGAAACAGGTTGTTTGTGTAAAGGCAAATTGACGGCCAGTCCCCGCGTGCCTGACACACATAGATGTTGGAAGTAGCTGCCTTAGTTTCACACAGTCCGCAGAAAGCCGTTCGCTTTACAGCTCAAGATGCCCGATGTCTGTCTGACGTGTGTTGAGTCAATGTTTACACATGAAACCATACGAAATTCAGCTAATGCAAGCTCTTCTTGAAGGTGACAAACAACAGTGTGTGGAGCTCTGTAATTTCGTTCATGGTGATGGATGACTGTTTTCTTCCACGCTTCTTGTTTAGTGAAGAGACAACATTCCATTTAAATGGAAAGGTGAACAGTCGTAATGTGAAAATATGGGGTACGGAACAACCATGTGAATGTGTAAAACACGGGAGGGACTCTCCAAAATTTAATGGTTTTGTGCAATTTCATTGGAAAAGGTGTATAGACCAGTTTTATTTGCTGAGAACACTATATGAAGCACATATCTCAATATGCTTGAGAACTTCCTTTTCTCACAGTTGAAGACTGATTCGAAGGACTTTATTGGGGCGCTGGCACAGTAACATCTGTAAGTGCGGGCATTTTTTAAATCAAAGAATTACTGTAAGATGGACTGGTGTTAGTTTCAGAAATATAGATGTGCCGAATCGCATGATTCTTTTTGATACACCCTGTGCATTAACAAGACTGGGAAGAGGTACAAACGGTGGTGAATTGGAGATGCTGTAAGAAAATGTTATTCCAGGGATCATTTTGAGTTAGTGCATTTTATGCTGGATAAACCAAAAACAAGAACAGTAATACAATGTAGCAGAACAACTTAAATAACCAACAGAACTTCCAAGCGGTGAAAATGAAATTAGTTGCTACAAGCTTGCAATGTATTCGGAAACACAAGTGTGTGATGAAACTGATCCGAGCGAGTAGTATTTGTTGATTTGTTCCACAGCTTCAATAAATTATAGACGTGACCTATTGTAACATGTGAAGCACCAGCACAAATTATTTTTAGTTGTGTGCCTGGTTTTGGTTGGACAGTTTCCCAGTACAACATTTTTAATAGCATGTGCTGCATGCACTGTCGGAATACATTATTTATAAATAATATTCTTTGTTATGCAAAGGAAGATGAATGGTATGTAGCTATAGGACATACAAATGTCATTTCTACAAGCCTCACTAAGTTGGGATAGCATTTTCTTGTGCCTTCCTCTTGAGTTTTAATAAGCTTAAAGTAATATCTCGGATGCACATACAGAAATTTATATGAAGCTAGAACACAATTCAAATTTAAAGTTGCAACAGTATTTCACAAGACAGGTGTAAGGGAGACAAATCTCATAAGTAGGATGATTAATAGGTAGAAGAAAGGAAAAACTGAATAATGATATAGGATAGAGGTTAAAATGGAATAAGAAAATGGACGGGAGAATAAAAAAGGTAAAAGCTCAATTAAAACAGTAACGTTTTGGCACTGTGGGCAAAATAGATAGGGTGGTTGAGGTATTAAAATAAAAGCAACAACAAATAATTCTGTAAATTGTGAGCAGTGGTTGAGGTAGGAATCAAGCTTGAAAGGATGGATCCAGGGTGCCCTTAGGGAGCAACAGGCACCCATGATGCTGTCCATTGTGTAATAGAGAAATTGAGAAAGGTACATTAAATATACATGGTGCTAATCTAAGAGTGTAAATTGAGATACTCTTACTACCACTTAGCAATGTAAAGAGTGGATTATTTTAGAATCTCCATTAGGATTGACTTCATTACAACATCTCTATTGTGTAGTGCAACAGGAGAGTACTCTTACCAAGTGCAGGTACTGTCTGGTATGAGACTAAGGTCCATGAAGTTAGATATTCTGTGAGCACATAGCCTTCTGCCTCCCCCCCCCCCCCCCCTCCGCCAAGACAGCTTGCCACACTTAGGCGGGTTCGTGCTTGGCTACCACGGGGTGCCGAACTCTGCATTTTTTCCCCTTCCATGCTGCATGTCTATCCTCTTGCTATTCTTTTTCCCCTCCTTTGGGAGGATGTCTGGGGTGTTATTAGGATGTTCTGCATTCTGTTGCTGACGTAAGAACAGTGTCACCTTTGTTTTTTGCTCCCTTATAACTTTTTTTCTCTTCTCTCGTGCCTCCACTTCGGCGTTTGAGTTCTTTGTCTTCTTCCTCCTTGTGCGCTCCTGAAGGCCGACCTATATGTCTGATACACAACAGGTGACTGGGTAATGCCAGGCCCAGGGAGGGGTGATTGCCTGAGCTGCAACCTTCCTAAATTGCAGATTGTTCACACCTCACAAACACCTGACAGAGGGACCAATTACTTAAGGCAGGTGTGCCCTCTTGTGAAGGGGTGTGCTGTTGGAGATGCTGGCAATCATGGGGATTTCCTCACAGTGCATCTTCCCACTCAACATCTACAAAAGGTAAACGTAATGAGGCTAATGATTTAAATACCTTTCCCACTGCACCACGGTTTCTCATGGTCTCACATACTGCAGACGGTCAGTCCTTTGCCACAGTAAATACCTTTATTATTCAGAAAGGTGTTGTTGCAGTTGCCGGCCCTGTGAAATCCTGCTCACGTTTACAGAATGGCACTTCGCTTTTGGAGACCACTTCTGATTCTCAAGCACAACTACCGCTTGCTGCTTTGCTTCTCCACGGTTACCCTGTTTGTGTTGAGGCCCATAGAACTTTGAATTCTTCCTGTGGTATAATTTACACCAAGCTGCTCGACAGTCTGAGGCCGAATTCCAATCCTGCCTCTCTGAATCCTGCCTCATTGCCATCCATCGTGTGATGAAAAAGGTAGATTCCTCCTTAGTGCCCACTCACTCTTTCTCACCTTTGATACAGTGGTGCTTCCGTCAGAGCTCAAACTAGGCTATAAAATAATCACATTCCAGGTGTATATTCCAAACCCAATGCACTGCTACCAGTGTCATCATTTCAACCACACTAGAACGTCTTGTCGACACCGTGCCAAATGTCACCTGTGGTATGGATGCACACGAGGGCGATGGTCCACATCCGTCTCCCCACTGTATCAACTGCAATGGTGGCCATGCTGTCACCTCTCGAGATGGTCCCCATGTATCTTGATGAGCAGGATGTGAAAGAGATCTAGGTAAAAGAAAAACTGCCTTACCCAGTTGCTCGCAAGTTACCAGCTAGTCGCAAACCCTGGTCCAAACTCCCGTCTGGTACCTATAGTTTTGTTTTTGTTACCCCTTACTCGGGGAAGGACATGGCCATACAGACATGCGAACTCCATTACATCTCTGAGGTTGTGAAATCGCCCATTTTCAAGTTAGCATCACCATCCCCCATCCAGCTGTGAAACAAGCCATCAAACCCTCACTTCAAGGTGGCAAGCCACCAGCTACACAACCAGTAGGCTGGAAAGGACAGAAAGAGTACTCCCCTGAAGACATCCTCCATCCTTTCAGCCAAACTCCCCAAGTTGTCCTCTAACCGGAAAGGCTCGAAGAAGTCAACCAAAGTCATACGGTCTTCTCCTTAGCCAACTCGAAGATCCTCATCAACGGTGTTGCCACGTGATACCGTAGCCCGGCCGGCCTTCGTGTCACCAGAGTGTACCAGCAACCATTTTTCGGCGTTGGACTCCACAGACCGACTGCACAAGCATGCTGATGTTTCAGTGGACCCCATGGAGCAGGATCATCCTGCTTCTGTGCCCTGTAGTAGTGACTCTTTCGTGGCTGTCACTCTGACAGCCACCAAGGTGACACCCCTACATCTCTTAATCACGACTCTCATGACGGTCCCACAAAGAGGATTTACAGCTCCTTTTAGCATTGCAGTGTCCCCTTGTACTCTGCCTTCAGGAAACGAAATTGCACCCTCACAATCACTTTGCGCTTTCACATTTCTTAACGATTCGTTTCAACCTTCCTCCTGAGGTTGGAATTCCATCTAATAAGGGTGTCGTGCTCCTCATTTGGGATGACATTCATAGTCACCCCATCTCCCTCACTACCCATCTTTAAGCTGTTGCAGTTCACCTTTTCCTTCCCCACCTGACTTTTTTCCTCTGCACCATTCATGTACCTCTGTCATTCGCAGTCACCAGGGCAGACTTCCTTCAGCTTATTGGGCATCTACCTCTGCCATTTTTGCTGCTCGGTGACTTCAATGCGCATCATCCCCTTTGGGGTTCTCCCAGGACATGTCAAAGGTGCCCTCCTGGTTAACCTTCTTAACCAAGAATTTTTAGGCTATTGCAGCCCCTTCTGCAACTGTGATAGACTAATATTTTGAGGAATCAGCCTCAGTTGCACAAATTCTCTGGTGTTTACCATGTTTCAGCTAAATTAATCTAGCCTTCTTTAGAAGCATAAAATTACTATAACGTGCCAGAGTAAGGCACAGTCAACATTAAAATAAAAACCTATAGTACTGTGGTACCATGTTGAATAAAACTACTTAGCTTAAGTCCAGCCCTGGCATCTCTTCACCACGTGGGGTCGGTTGTCAGCGGCATGGTATCACGGTACTATAGGTTTTAATTTTAATGATGACTGTGCCTTACTCTGGAATGTTATAGTAATTTTATGCTTATGAAGGAGGCTAGATTAATTTAGCCGAAACCTGGTAAAAAAAAGAAAATTTGAGCAACTGGGGCCGATTCCTCAAAATATTATGCTTCTTAATCAACCTAACCTCTTCTGCCTTAACACCAGAGCACCCACTTTCCTTTCAGACGCCTTGCACACTTACTCCCATTTGGACCTGCACTGCCCAGCTTGCCCCTCGTCTTGAGTGGTCCATTCTTTCCGACACCTACCTAGAGCAACAATTTCCCATGTGCTATCCCTGTCCTGACTCGTACTCCACCTGCGTGCACACCCAAATGGCAGCTTACTAAGGCCGACTGGTGGCTTTATTCCTCCATGGCGGTCTTTGAAGAACATTTCCCCAGTTGTGATGACCAGGTGAAATATCTCACAAACATTATTCTTACTGCTGCAGAACGTTCCATTCCCCCCACTGCCTCTTTATCATGTCGTGTCGCAGTCCCTTGGTGGACTGAGGCATGCTGCGACACAATTCGCGCACGGAGACGTGCTCTCCACAGTTTTAACTGCCATCCTATGATGGCAAATTGCATTCATTATAAACAGATGGTTGCAAAGTGTCGTCACGTTCTTAGAGATAGCAAACAAGCTAGCTGGATTTTACTCACTGGTTCTTTTAACAGTTCCACCCCTTTCTCAGTCATGTGGGCCAACCTCGGACGGCTCTCTGGGACAAAGATCCATTCCCCAATTTCTGGCCTGACAGAAGCAGACGAGGTTATTGTGGACCCTACAGCTATTGCCAAAACCTTAGGTGGCCATTTTGCGTAAGTTCAGACCTCTTCGAACTATCGCCCTGCCTTCCTCCATCGGAAACGAGCGGAGGTGGCTTGGGCGATACCCTCCTCTGAATCATGAGTGCTACAATACTGCCTTTACTATGAGGAGCTAGATCATGCTCTCATTTCATCTCGATACTCCGCCCCAGGGCCAGATGCCATCCACATTCAAATGTTGCAGCACCTTTCTCTAGCGGGCAAGCACTTTCTGCTTAACATGTACAGCCGCATCTAGGCAGAGGCACATTTCCCAGACACTGGCATGAAGCCACCATCATACCTTACCAATTCCGGTAAGGTCAAAAACCTTCTTTCTAGCTACCACCCCATTTCTCTTACCAGCTGTGTTTGCAAGGTGATGAAACATATGATTCATGCTCAGCTGGTATGGTCACTAGAGTCTCTCAATTTACTGACGAATGCACATTGTGGATTTAGAGTGCGGCATTCTGCAGTTGACAATCTCATTACTTTGTCCACCCATGTCATGAATGGTTTTCCGCTGAAATCCCAGGCTGTGGCCGTGCATTTAGATTTGGAGAAGGCCTAAGACACCTGTTCGAGAACTGGAATCATCCATACTCTTTACACGTGGGGGCTTCAGTGGCCACTTGCCCTGTTTTCCTTCAGGTATTTTTAAGGTGCCTGTGGGTTCTGCCTTGTCACACCTTTATCAAAGAAGACGGTGTGCCCTCAGGGTTACGTTCTGAGTGTCGTCCTCTTAGCTATCGCCTTTGATCCTATAATGGCCTTTCTCCCGCCGGGCATATCTGGCTCTCTTTTTATTGAAGATTTTGCCATCTATTGCAGTTCCTCATGGACCTGTCTCATTGAGTGACGTCTTCAGTGATGTCTCAATTGTCTTTACTCATGGAACATAGACAATGGCTTTCTTTTTATGGACTGACAAAACTGTTCGTATGAATTTCTGGCAGTGCAGTTGGTTTCTTCTCCCATCTTTACATTTTGGGCCTGTTGCCCTACCATTCGTTGAAACTACAGAATTCCTGGGGCTTGTTTCATAGGAAATACTCTTGGACCTCCCATGTGTCTTACCAGGCCGCCTGCTGTACTCTGTCCTCCGTGTCCTGAATGGTCCTCCCTGGGGTGCTTATTGAACCACTGTGCTGTTTGTACTGGTCCCCTGTCTGTTCAATAGTTGACTACGGGTGCTTTGTTCATGTGTCTGCACGTCCATCCCTCTTACATCGTCTCAACACCAGCCAGCATCGTGGCATCTGTTGGGCCACGCGTGCCTTGTATGTTGTCTGTATGCTGAAGCTGCTGAACTACCACTGTCCTACCACCGTGACTGTCTCTTCAGCAGGTATGCGTGCTGTTCGTCTGCCATGCATGGCCACCCATCCTATGCCTCCTTCTTCAATGATTCCTTTGATCGCGTGTATGGGGTGTGTCCCTCTTCTCTGTTAGCTCCTGTAGTTTGCTTTCGGCACATGCTACGGCAGCTTAACTTCACATTACCTGCAGATTTTGTGGTCTGTGTGAACCCTTCACCACCTTGGCTTCGTGAAGCAGCCAATGTTAACCTCCGCCTTCATTCTCTTCCTGAGGACACTATTCCAGCCTCGATCTATTGCCTTCAGTTTCATGACCTTCGCATGGAACTTCACGATAGTACCTTTGTGTAAACTGATGGCTCTGACTGATTGTGGGGTTGGGTGTGCCTTAGTCATTGGCACCCGTGTGTCTTTAGATTTCAGCTACTGGCAAACTGCTCAGTGTTTAGAGCAGAGCTCTTCATCCTGTATCGTACCACGGAGTACATCAGGCGACACAGCCTTTTCAATTGTCCTCATTCAGACGCACTCAGCACCATTCAAAGTCTGTGTGCGCTGTACACCGCCCACCCCTTCGTGCAGCAGGTTTAGGAAAACTGTCACTTGCTCAATCTTGCTGGAGCCAGTGTGATATCACCCATGGTCCTCCCTTCACGGGAATGAGGCCAGGATTATGAAGCCTCTCCCAGCGGCTTGGATGACCACCTCTTCGCCCTCCCGCCAAGAGGTGGTCATTTTAACTAGGCTGCATATTGGGGACTGCCTGTTTAGTCATCATCATTTGCTAAGTGATGCTACCCCACCACTTTGTACACATTGTACGCACGTTTTTACTGTCCACCACTTTCTTATGGAATGTCCATTTTTTAAAAGTCCTGCTCGGGTTTGCCATATGAGTTATTGGCTGTTTTAGCAAATGGCGCACGGGCTGTCAACTGCGCTTTACTTTTTATCTACGAAAGCAATTTAATTTTTAGTTTTGGACCTTCGTATCAGTATATGGTGTTGTTTTTAGCCCTTTTTCCACGTGCCTGTTTTTAGCTGTCTTCTGACATATAATTGTTTTTTCAACTCCTCTGTCTTCATGTTCTGTAGTTTTGACTTGTGTATGTGTGTGACCTTTTTTTTGTGCCCTACAGCTAAACAAGGCCAAAACCAAACCAAGCTTGTCACATAAATGCTAGATGTAAATGTAATATTATATTTTTGTGAAATGGCATTTTAAAAATACACAGGATACCAAGAAAGGGGAGAAGAGCTTCCTAAAAGAGCAGTTGTTAGTCAGATTTTTGTTGAAAGCTGTAAAATCTGTGAAGTATTATTATAGTATGGAATAAGGAGGTTATGTGAAATTGACTGGATCAGTCATTCAGTTATTAGTAATGCTTGTGACATACTAATCATGTATGAAAGGATTTGATGCATAGTATATAAAAATGAACTGGTAGATTGCAGATTTCTCGACTTGTGCCAGAGGGTGATTGTGTTTTGGGTTCTGCTGATTAGGTCAGGTGTCCACTATATGCAGGAGGCGGCTACACGGGTAGCAGGGGCTGTGTGGCGTGGACTTGGCAGGTTTTTTTTTTTTTTTTTTTTTTTTTTTTTTTTTTTTTTTTTTTTTTTTTTTTTTTTTTAGGTTAAAGGGTATCAGGAAAACACAAGAAGGCCTTGAGTCACAAAGGGTGCAGGCTGAACACAGGAAGAACACTGATGCAGGAACCATTGGTATAACAGTTGTAAATTGTCATAGCTGTGTTGGGAAAGTACCAGAGCCCAAGTGCTAATAGAAAGCACTGATGCTCAAATCGTTATAGGCACTGAAAGCAGGCTAAAGCCGGATATAACCTCAGCCGAAATTTTTTCGAAGACCTAACGGTGTTCCGAAAGGATAGGCTAAACAAGGTTGGCGGTGGCGTGTTTGTTGTTGTCAGAAGTAGTTTATCTTGTCACGAAATTGAAGTAGATACTTCCTGTGAGTTAGTATGGGCAGTGGTCATTGTTGGCAACTGGAATAAAATAATTGGATCCTTTTACCGACCTCCCAATTCAGATGATAGTTGCTGAAAGGTTCAAAGAAAACTTGAGTTTGATTTCAAACACGTACCCATCTTGTACTATAATAGTTGACTTTTTTACCCTTGATATGTTGGTAAAAATACATGTTTAATTCCGGAGGCAGGCATAAAATATCATCCGAATTTTGTGCTAAAAGCATTCTGTGAAAATTATTTCGAGCAGTTAGTTTATGAGCCTACACATATAGTAAAAGATTTTGAAAACACACTTGACCTCTTAGCAACAAATAATCCTGAGTTAATAATGAGCGTCAAAACTGATTCAGGGATTAGTGAACAGCGTTGTAGCGAGATTGAATATTGTAATCCCCAAATCGTCCAAAATAAGTGAAAAATATATCTATTCAAAAAAGCAGATAAAAATTCACTTGACGTCTTCCTAAGAGACAATCTCCACTCATTCCAAATTAATAAGTGTAGACCAGATGTGGCTTAAATTCAAAGAAATAGTATTGGCAGAAATTGAGAGATTTATTCGAAATACTGGAGCTGACCCTCCTTGGTACACAGAACGGGTTAGAACACTGTTGCAGAGACAATGAAGCAAACATACCAAATTTAGACAGCTGCAAAATCCCAAAGACGGGCGATATTTTACAGAAGCTCGAAATTTAGCATGGACTTAAAGATGAAATGCCTATAACAGTTTCCACAATGAAATTTTGTCTCGAAACATGGCAGAAAAACCAAAGAGAGAGATTCTGGTCATGTGTGAAGTACGTTAGCAGCAAGAAACTATCAATGCCTTCACAAAAGATGAAGTAAATATTCCAGAATTCAAATAGAGAACAGCTGCCAACATGAGTAATGTAGAAGTAAATATCCTCGGAGTAGTGAAGCAACTTAAATCACTTATTAAAAGCAAGGCTTCTGTTCCAGACTGTATACCAATTAGGTGCCTCTCGGAGTATGCTGATGCATTAGCTCCATCCTTAACACTCATATACAACCGTTCACTCTACGAAAGATCCATACCCAAAGACAGGAAAGTTGCACAGATCACACCAATATTCAAGGAAGGTGGTAGGAGTAATCCACTAAATTACAGGCCCATATCGTTAATGTTGATATGCAGCAGGATTTTAGAACGTATATTGTGTTAAAACATTATGAATTACCTTGAAGGAAACGGTCTATTGACACTCAGTCAACATGGGTTTAGAAAACATCGTTCCTGTGAAACACAACTAGCTCTTTATTCACATGAAGTGCTGAGTGCTACTGACAAAGGATTTCAGATCGATTCTGTATTCCTGGATTTCCAGAAGGCTTTTGACACTGTACCACACAAGCGGCTCATAGTAAAAATGGCGTGCTTATGGAATATCATCTCAGTTATGTGACTGGATTTGCGATTTCCTGTTAAGAGGGGTCACAGTTCGTAGTAATTGACGGAAAGTTATAGAGTAAAACAGAAGTGATTTTTGTCGTTCTCCAAGGTGGTGTTATAGGCCCTTTGCTGTTCCTTATCTATTAAACAAGTTTGGAGACAATCTGAGCAGCCTTCTCCGGTTGTTTGCAAATGACACTGTTATCAACTAATAAACTCATCAGAAGATCAAAACAAACGGAAAAAAGATTTAGAAAAGATATCTGAATGGTGCGAAAAGTGGCAGTTGACCCTAAATAATGAAAAGTGTGGTCACCCACATTAGTGCTAAAAGGAAGTTGTTAAACTTTGGTTACATGATAAATCAGTCTAATCTAAAATCTGTAAATTCAGCTAAATTACTAGGTATTACAATTACGAACAATTTAAATTGGAAGGAACGCAGAAAATGTTGTGGGGAAGGCGAACCAAAGACTGCATTTTATTTGCAGGACACTTAGAAAATGTAACAGACCTACTAAGGAGACTGCCTACACTACACTTGTCCATCCTTGTAGAATGTTGCTGCACTGTGTGGAATCCTTACCAGATAGGACTGATGGAATACATCGAAAAAGTTCAAAGAAAGGCAGCACATTTTGTATTATCGCAAAACATGGGAGAGAGCGGCACAGAAATGATACAGAATTTGGGCTGGGAATCGTGAAAAGAAGCGTTTCTACTTGTGACAGAATCTTCTCACGAAATTGCAATCACCAACTTTCTCCTCCGAATGAGAAAATATTTTGTTGACGCTGACCTACATAGGGAGGAACAATCACTATGATAAAATAAGGGAAATCGGATGTCGTACGGAAAGATATAGGTGATCATTCTTTCTGCACGCTGTATGAGATTGGAATAATAGAGAATTGTGAAGGTGGTTCGATGAACCCTCTCCATGTAGATGTAGACTATACTAGCTTTAGGACTAAAACTCTTTGTTGTTAAATTTGTGATTGTGCTTAGTCGTGCAGGAAGAATGTGACTATGTTGCTAATCAATAGTACTACATGATTGTTGTATTGACCACTAAATAAGAAGCCACCAGCTGCTAAACCAGTGAATTTATTTTATGCATTTAGAGTTGAATCTGTCCTTAGATTGTCATGAACATATTGATCAGATACGTAAAGGAGTATGTAAAAGTCAACACTGCTCTGACCGCTTTGTAATGTACAGTCTTTATATACGTGATAACAATGAAGTTGATGACAATGCATCAGTCACTTGTCTATCAGCTGGTGGCTTGTTATTTAGTGACCAACACAATACTTGTGCAGTATTCCCATTGATCACATGCCCATGCCCATCCATCCATCCAGCAGTGCTTCCTCGTCTAGTTGGAGGCTCGTTAGTGACCAACTTCTTGTGGACCATGACCTTTGTCTTCTTAGCAATGGTTTCCCGTGTCATTTTACTGCTGCCTATGGCACTTTCTCTGCCATTGATCTTTTTGCTTACTCCCCTATCCTTCTTCCTTCCTTCCTCAAACAAATCACAACACTACTTCTTCTGTGACAGACTACTTCCCATTTAATCTTAAGCAGCACCCATCTTATTACTCCTAAACATCTTTGCGCCAAGGCCGAATACTTCACAGAGCAAATGGGTATGTTGAGAATGCTTCCTCCCCTTCCCACATTCTTCTGTCCCTTTGTCATGGCTGAGGGCTACACTCAGCACCCTCCAAGTTCGTCAGCAGGAGTCTTCTATGCCGGGCTCCCCCTGCGGGTCCGGGGGTTAGAATAGGCCCGAAGTATTCCTGTCTGTTGTAAGAGGCGACTAAGCAGTCACACACCTTTAGGCCTTTATGTTATGGTCCCCTGTATGGTTTGACCTCCATTTTTCTAAATTTTCCCGAAGAACGAGCCAATTGGGGAAGGGTGCCTTACGTGATGCATCATGTTCATCGTGCATTGAGATCTTTAGCCCGTTTTCTCGTCTTGGCATTGCAGTCCTGCTCATTGTCCATCTCTTGAGTGAGGACACCTTCCTGGGTGCGTTATCCTCCACCTGCTATGCAGTGTCATTTTGTGCGCCATCGATGACCATGGAATTCTTTGCAACTCATATCCAGCACAGTAGCCAGTCCATTGAGGTGGGGCTGCCATGTACCCTGTTGGTTGTAGCCTCCTGAATGCACAGGGGTCGCTCTGCTGATGTCTGCGCCGTAAACTCCCTACATATGCCAGTAGATACCCATCTCCCGGGGGCATTGGGACGCCTGGCAATGGCCACCCCGCCAGGTGGCCCTTGATCAGATTGGGTGGCACCTGTGGGGAGGGCCCCTAATCAGAGTGGGTGGCGTCAGAGTGGGTGGCGTCAGAGTGGGTGGCGTCAGAGTGGGTGGCGTCAGAGTGGGTGGCGTCAGAGTGGGTGGCGTCAGAGTGGGTGGCGTCAGAGTGGGTGGCGTCAGAGTGGGTGGCGTCAGAGTGGGTGGCGTCAGAGTGGGTGGCGTCAGAGTGGGTGGCGTCAGAGTGGGTGGCGTCAGAGTGGGTGGCGTCAGAGTGGGTGGCGTCAGAGTGGGTGGCGTCAGAGTGGGTGGCGTCAGAGTGGGTGGCGTCAGAGTGGGTGGCGTCAGAGTGGGTGGCGTCAGAGGTCCTGCCCCCCCCCCCCTTCTTCTCGCGCCTCCTCTCCCGTCCCCCCTCCTCTCCCGTGCTGGGTTTCCTTCACCAGCTCGTTCAACAGATTTATTTTGTCCTCTCTCGTTTCGGGTGGCGTGTACTGGTGTTCCGGAACTACCACCCACTCCCCGATTTTTGGATTGACTGTGGCGGGAAACGTCATAGTCGACACTGTCAATGCTTCCAACCCTTTGGGTTGGTACTTCGCAGAAGTTTTCAAGCTCCACCCATTACCATCTTGCCTTCCTTCCTTCCTTCCTCGGAAACAGGTGGAGGAGGCTCATGCAATCTCTCTTCTCTCCTTGAATCGAGAATGCTACAATACTCTTCTTTTAATGTGAGGGAGCTAGAGTGTGCTCTCTCCTCATCCTCAAGTCTTCTGCTCCTGGGCCTGATACAATCCACATCCTCATGCTGCAGAATCTTCCTCCTGTGGGAAAACAGTTTCTCCTCGACACCTAAAATCGTATTTGGACTGACGGTGTATTTCCCACGCTTTGGTGTGAGGCTACCATTGTTCCCCTACCTAAGCCTGATAAAGATAAATCTCTTCCCTCCAGCTATCATCCAATTTTCCTTACCAGCAGCATTTGTAAGGTGATGGAACACATGACCAATGGTAGATTAGTGTGGTGGCTGGAGTCGCACCATCTTCTCACTGATGATCAATGTGGCTTCCGAAAGCACCACTCTGCGGTTGATCATCTCGGCACCCTGCCGACATTCATAATGAATAATTTTCTGCAGAAGCGACAAACAGTGGCCATTTTCTTTGATTTGGAGAAAGCCTAGGAGACCTGTTGGTGAACAGGCATTCTACATACTATGCACACACAGGGCCTCCGCGGTAGTCTTCCCACTTTCATCTGGGAATTTTTAACGGAACGAGTTTTCCGGGTACGTGTGGAGTTCCTCCTTATTCGCACCTCACCTCTTCACGGGAGAATGGGGTGCCTCAGGGCTCTGTATTGAGTGTTGTGGAGTGTCACAAATGGTTTATGCTTTTCTGCTACCAAATCCGTTTGTGTCAACTTCTGGCAGTACAAGGCGTTTCTTCCACTGTCCTTGCACCCGGGCCAAAATGCTCTCCCGATCGTGGATGCAACGAAGTTCTACACGGGTGCGTCATCCTGCTCAGTAGGTATGCATGTCGGCTTCCTTCCATGCCAGGCCACCCAACCTTTGACACCTTTTTTGATTACATTCTTGACCATCAGTACGAGATGTACATTTCTTCTCTACAGCCTCCTTGTGTTCGCTTCCGTCAGCAGCTGCAGTTCACACTTCCAGCCACTTTCCGAATGAGGGAGATCCTTGCACCACCGTGCCTTCGTACACAGGTTTGTGTTCATTTTGACCTCAGGTCATTCCTAAAGGATTAGACTCCTGAGCTGACCTATTTCTCGAACTTCGCTCACAAATTGCCAATAGCATACTCTTCTACACTGATGCTTCAAAGTCTGCCCATGGCATTGACTGTGCTTTTGTCGTCGGGGCTGATAAGTTTCAATACTGGATTCTCCATAGGCACCAGGTCGGTCGCTGTGTAATCTGCTCTGACTCCCTCAGTGTCCTTCAGAGTCTAAATGATCCTGATCCAGGACTGCCTCCATTTGTTCCCAGATGGGGGAGCCCAAGTGATGTTCATATGGGTTCCTGGCCATGTTAGTTTGCCTGGGAATGATGTTGCTGATGCTGCAGCCAAGGCCACCGTCCATCTGTCGGCCTGCCTCTTACTCTGTTCTCTGATAAGATATTTGTACTTTTATCCCTCAGTGTATCACGTTACTTTGATGTGACCATTGGTGCTCCCTTCATGGGAACAAACTCAGAGAAGTGAAACCTCTCCCAACAGCTTGATAGACTTCCTCCTGGCTGTCTCGCCATGAGGAAGTAATGTTAGCTCGGTTGCGAATGGGGAACTGGTGCTTTAGTCACCGCCACTTGTTGAGTGGCGACTTTGCACCCAGCTGTCCTTTCTAAAGCCAGCCATTAAGTCAGACATTTCCTGACCCTCTGCCCCTATTTTAGCCACTTTCGTCTCGGGGTCGGGCTGCCACCTGATTTGCCGGGCATTTTAGCAGATGACATGCGAGCTCTGGCTCACTTTTTGTGTTTTTTTAAAAGCAGTAATATGACGAGAGAGATTTAATTTCTACCTGGTGACTCCATGTCTTGTTGACGTCTTTTAGATACTCTTCCATGATGATGTCTTGATGTTTTAGATTTGTTTTTTCTTCCCTTTTGTATTGGACCTTGTAACGATTATTTGCGTTCACGGCCCCAGCACTATCTGGTTCTTTACTGAGTGCTTATGACCTTAGATGTTTCATGCCCTAAAAACAACACACAAAACCTACAAGCTCTACGTCTGAGGATGGGGTGGAGATTCTTCGATCCACTGAGGACCTAGACCTCGCCAGACACTCTAGACACAATGGATATAGCCTGTTTCGGCAATGCCGGTGGCAGCAGGTGACCTTGAGCCATAGACTGCCTCATTGATTGTTACATGCCTTTGCCGTTTCATGATCACATCATCCTCCAGTGGAATGGCAGCGGTTTTTTCCACCACCTGGCTGAGCTTCAGCAATTGTTAAGCTTTACACCTGCTTTCTGCATTGCACTCCAGGAAACCTGGTTACTGGCAACGCAGACCCCTGCTCTTCGTGGCTACACGGGATATTACAAGAACTGTAACAACTATAGTAGTGTCGGATGGTTTTTGCGTTTGTCCTGAACTCGGTATGTAGTGAACCTGTGCCCCTTCAAACTCCTCTTAAAGCTGTGGCTGTCAGGATACAGACAACACAGGAGATAACTGTCTGCTGTGAATATCTCCCTCCAGATGGTGCGGTTCCCCTGAACATATTGGCTGCACTGATTGATCAACTCCCTAAACCTTTACTACTTTGGGGAGATTTTAACGCCCATAACCCCTTGTGGGGTAGCACCATGCTTACTGGCTGTGGCAGAGATTTCACAAATTTACTGTCCCAACTCTACCTCTGCCTCTTAAATACTGGGGCCACCACACATTTGAATGTGGCTCATGGTAGTTACTCTGCCATTGATTTATCAATTTGCAGCCCAGGACTTCCCCAACTATCCACTGGAGAGCACATGACTACCTGTGCAGTAGTGACCACTTCCCCCCCATCTTCCTGTCACTGCCACGGTGTCCGTTGAATCTCCCCACGTGGTGCCATCGAGGTTGTGATTGAGCAGGTCACTACAATAATAATTTCTGCAGCAGAAAATGCCAACCATCGTTCTTTGGGGTGCCCCGGCGAAAGTCTGTACCTAGGTGGTCGCTGGAAGTCGCTGAGGCAATTAAAGAGCAGTCGGCAAGCTCTACCATGACATAAGTGCAGGATATGATGTTGCAAGGTGCTGTCATAAGCTTTTCGTAACGGATGGCAGAGCACCTAATAGCCTTTAAACGGATCCGTGCCTGTGTTTGCCAGCTTATCAAAAGGTGGAATCATTAGTGGTGCGAGAGGAATGTCTCAACCATTGCGTGCCATATGTCACCTTCCCATATCTGAATGATCAGACGTTTTTTGGGTACCAGACCCCAACAGGTGTCCCTGGAATTATCATTGATGGCTTGTTATCTACCAACGCAAATGCAATGGCCGAGCACTTTGCTGAGGACTATGCTAGAGTATCTGCGTCGGAGAACTACCCCACCAGCCTTTCGCATTATCGAAAGGCGGATGGAAGAGAGTCCTCTCATTCACTACAAGACACAGTGACCCCTATGACCCCCCATTTACAGAGTTGGAGCTCCTCAGTGGCCTTGCACATTGCTCCAACACAGCTCTTGGGCCTGATTGGATCCATAGTCAGATGCTTAAACATCTCTTGTCTGACTAAAAGTGACATTTCCTTGTCACCTTCAACCGGATCTGGTGCAATGGGGTCTTTCCATAACAGTGGTGGGAGAGCACTATCATACCAGTGCTCAGACCTGGCAAAAACGTGCTTGATGTGGATAGCTATCGGCCTATCAGCCTCATCAATGTTCTTTGCGAGCTGCTAGAATGTATAGTGTGTCGATGGTTAGGTTGGGTCCTGGAATCACGTGGCCTGCTGGGTCCATGCCAGGGCGGTTTCTGCTAGGGTCACTCTTGTATCCATAGTCTGCCATCCGAACAGCCTTTTTGAGATGCCAACACCTTGATTTACGAGAAGCTTATGACACCACCATGCAACATCATATTGTTGCCACATTATACAAGTGGGGTGTCGGAGGCCCGCACTCAATTTTGATCCAAAACTTCCTGTTGATCCGTACTTTCTGTGTCCAAGTTGGTGCCTCCTATAGTCCCCCCCATATTCAGAAGAATGGGGTCCTGCAGGGCTCTGTATTGTGTGTATGTCTATTTTTAGTGGCCATTAATGGTCCAGCAGCAGCTGTAGGGCCATCGGTCTCACTTTCTCTGTATGCAGACGACTTCAGAATTTCGTACTGCTCCACCAGTACTGGTGTTGCTGAGTGGTGCCTACAGGGAGCTATCCACAAGGCACAGTCATGGGCTCCAGCCCACGGTTTCCAGTTTTCAGCCGTAAAGTCTTGGGTTATGCACTTCTGTTGGCCTAGTACCATTCATCCAGAACCAAACTTTACCTTAATGACGATCCACTCACTTTAGTGGAGACATATCGATTCTTAGGACTGGCTTTTGACGCCCGATTGGCTTGGCTTCCTCGCCTTTGTCAGCTGAAGTGGAAGTGCTGGCAGCACCTCAATATTCTCCACTGCCTGAGCAACACCACCTGGGGTGCAGATTGCTCTATGCTGCTGCTGCTCTACAGAGTCGTCCTTCAATCCCGCCTTGACTATGGGAGTGTAGTTTATAGTTCAGTGGCACTCTTAGCGTTGCGGTTACTTCACCCAGTTCACCAGTGTGGTGTTAGACTAGTGATGGGAGCTTTTAGGATGAGTCTAGTGACCTGTGTCCTGGTGGAGGCTGGAGTCCCTCCATTGAATGTTAGGCTTGCACAACTGCTCACCAGGTACGTTGCACACATTTGTAGTTCCCTTGCACATCCAAATTACCATCTCCTTTTCCCACCCACGGCAGTTCCACTCCCACATCAGTGGCCCATGTCAGGGTTTACAGTTGCAGTTAGCGTTCCATCCCTTCTATCCGAACTGGATTCCGTGGCCTTTACCACCTATACTTGAGGTCCATTCACGTGTACCTCCATGGTGTGTAGCTTCACCTGGACCTATCACATGGCCCTAAGGACTCAGTTAACCCCACAGCTCACAGCTGCCCCTACTTGTCAATTCTTGACATGTACCGAGGCTATGAAGTGGTTTACACCGATGGCTCAATGGCTGATGGTAATGTCGGCTTCGCGTTTGTCCATGGAGGACATATTGAACAGCATTCCTTGCCCAATGGCAGCAGTGTTTTCACTGCTGAGCTGGTGGCTATATCTCATGTTCTTGAGCTCATCTGTTCATGCCCAGGCGAGTCATTTCTCCTGTGTACTGACTCCTTGAGAAGCCTTCAAGCTATCGACCAGTGCTACCCTCGTCATCGTTTGGTAGTGACCATGTGGGAGTCCATCTATGACCAGTTGTTCAGTGGTGTTTGTCTGAACTCCAGGTCATGTCGGAATCCCAGGTAACAAACTTGCTGACGGGCTGGCCAAACAGGCTGCACGGAAATTGCTTATGGAGATTGGCTTCTCTGAACCTGACCTGCGTTCTGTCTTATGCCGCAAGGTTTTTTGGCTTTGGGAGATGGAATGGCATAACAGTATGCACAACAAACTGTCTCTCATGAAGGAGACTATGAATGCGTGGAAGTCTTCCATGCTAGCTTATCGCAGGGCGTAAGTTGTCTTCTGCCGGCTCCACATTGGCCATACATGGCTAACGCATATTTACCTCCTCCGTCAGGAGGACTTGCTTCTGTGTCGCTGTGGCTCAGAGTGACGGTCATCCACCTCTTGCTGGACTGCCCACTTTCAGCTGCTCTGTGGCGGACTTTTAATCTTCTCAGCACCCTATTTTCGGTGTTGGTCGACAATGCCTCAACAGCAGATTTAGTTTTAAATTTTACCCATGAGGGTGCTTTTTATCGTACCATCTAAGGGTGGTCTTTTTGCCTTCTCTCTGAGGTTGTCACCCTCCCTGCATTTTAAGTCTCACACTTTCTTTGCATTTGTTTGTCTTGATGGTCATCTTTTTCCTACATGTGTTCAACGCGCCATGTCTTTTTGGGGTGGACATTTTAGTGTGTTGCAGTGTGTCTGGCTCATCCTCTTTTATTATTGTCATCAGCCAGCCCAGACCACATGCTCTATGGTTTTAATACATTCTTCTACTTTTCTTTGTGGTGTATGTTTTCCCCATTTTTTTGTTTGTTCCATTAGTTTTCTTTTTAGGTGTGGTGTTGGGTGTTTTTGTACATTGAGCCTTGCTTGTCAGGAAAAAGTGACTGACCACCTTGCAGTTTGGTCCCTTTATACCACAAACAAACCAATCCATGCCGGGCGTTGCTCTTCCAGGTGGCATCTGTACCAGTCCATCAGGTCTTGCAGAACACATCGTGACTCATTCAGCAACAGCAGCAGTGAGCCTCCTAACCAGTGGCCTTCCTCCTCCAGAGACAGTGGGCTGAAGCTTTCCTCTTATATTTTACCCCTTGTCAGGTGGAATCCAACAATAAAACTTTTACTGGATGAGAATTAATTCTGATTAAATCTTCTTAAGATTTAGCCCTAGGTCCTGATTCCATTTGTAATGAGTTGCTTCAACACCTCAGTCCTCCACAACGACAATATCTCCTCCGGATGTTTAGCAGTATAGCGATGCCTGACCTAAAGTTTGACGCTGTCATCTCTTGATAGCTACTGGCCAGTCAGTCTGGCCAGTGTCCACTTCAAGTTACTAAATTGGCTCTATTGGGTCCCCAAATCTTGGGACCTTTTATCTCCTTACCAGGATGGCTTTCAGGAGGGAAGGTCTCATATCGACCATCTGCTTCAATTGAAAACCACATATAGGCACGTCATTTCTCAGTACCGCCGTCTTTTCAGTTTCCTTCAATCTTTACTTAACACTCAAATCCCTCGCGTAGTGTACTCCCGGTACAAGCACATGTATTTATAATTGGATGCTGTGACTGGAGTAGTTGGCAATTTGTGGTTGCATGAGAAATTGTACAGCAACAATGTTTTAAGAGATTGGAACCTTGGGTAATTCGAAAATTTCGTAGAATTTGACAGGTGTTTCAGAGGTTGAAGGGTGATTGAAGAAAATTCTGGTTGATACAAGGAAAATGTTAGTGATACCAGCATATATTCATAGTTTTGTCTTCAGAATAATTATTGTATTACCAGACTTAATTTCTGGTGTTCAAATTCCAGAACCACCATGTGAACCATATTGAATAGGCTGTGCCGTCAGCATAGAAGTGCCCAACTGTAAATATCTGTATAAAGCCCAAATTTAAAACCAGAAGTGTCATGTAGGTTTTGTATAATGTAATGCAATACTAGTTTTACACACACACACACACACACACACACACACACACACACGCGTGAAGCCAGACAGTTACATTCTGTCCTGGATTTTCCATTATTTATTATTGTTATAATAATAAGTTATGTCCCTATTGTGATAGTGCTAATAAACAGTGCTTCTGTTTCTAGACAAACTTGCTGCTTTATGGCCATTCCTCGGCATATGTGCTGAAGTGTTTGTACTGTGTGCCATTATCTTGATTTATGAGAAGAAGCGCAACAAGGCGGAACTTGAAGAAAGTGACACAGATAACAGTCCAGAGCAGTAAGTAAAAATGCTGTTTGAAAAATTTATTCTGTGGCATATTTCCAAAATAATGTAAAGGCATCTTATTCAATCTTTTTGAGTCCAGTAATTTGTGCATAGATTGATTGACCAGATTGTCACCAAATGAAATGGATTTTGAACAGGCAGATGATGGTGTGTTGATGGGGTTATTGGATTGTGTGTTGAATCTGTAGAAACAACTGTAAATTAGTCTTATCATGTAAGACAGTGGTTCTTATATTGTGGTTTTGGGTGTCTCATTACAAATTTGTCAAGAGCACTGTAGGCTGATAGTGGGATAGTTAGTAGAGGACAAGGACCTGGCAGGCTTTTGTGCCCACCTGCAGCCACTGACAAATTCCTTGCCTTTGGCCCCAGCACTTGCCTCTGTAGGTCTGTGAAGGCATGTCTTTTGGTTCCTTTGAACAGGTAGGATACTATCCACGATGTACAAAGGACTTCCTTTGGGATCCCAAAAAGCTTGTTGGTGTTGCTTAAAAGATGATACTGTTACTTGGTTCATAAACAAACAATAATTGACCTTATATTTAAAACTGCTAGTATTGCTATTGCTGTAGAGTTGAAAGTTCAGTAATTTTTACATAAAGTTTCTTGAATGATCTAGTTAATATCCATGTAAAAGTTTCGTAGTAATGTCTTACACTGGAGATTACAAAAGGAAGCACCATATTTGGAGCTCACTATTCTCGACTGGAAGTTATTCAACTTTTGTAGCTAGAAAAACTCTTTAAATATGTAGTTATGTTGAAGATCAATTCTTCTGTTTGCTTCTCATCAAAAGGTACTTACTTTTGTATCTAAATAGTTTCATTCATGGTAAATACAATATTTACTTCTCTCCATTTGTTGCAGGAAAAACACACCTGACCATGGGAAGGATTCAATCAGGCATAGAAAGTGAACAATGCCAGAAGGCATAACTGTTACCTTTTTGTTGTTCTTAATAAAGTTTTTAACGATGTATTAATGTTTTGGTGACCTGAGTGTGTGTTCTCCGTTTGAAGAATAGAACTCAGAAAGAGAACATTCATTTGAGTCATAAAAATTCACAAAATAATATACCATAAAACACAACATTGTTTGTACTTAATTCCAGTGTTGCACTTTTATACTCTTTAATATTTTATGTAATGGGTTATTGTTATGGACAATCAGGAACTGTAATGTAGTTTACTGATTGTTCAAGTAAGAAATGTTGATACAGACATTTATATCTGCAATCTGCTACAGTTGACTCCATACAATGCACATTCAAATTGGTTACAAAAAGATGCCAACAAGAATACTTCCATTAAGTAACAAATGTAGATAGCAACAAAGTTTATAACATGGCATTTTAAGAAACAGTTTGTATGTAGTTGTTGAAATATGTGCCCATATGTGCTGTGGCCTCCTGAATGAGGAAAGCTGATATATATAAATATATTATATATATTTCTATGCAGTACATAATTTATTTGTGCCTTTCACTTGTTTAAGTGGCACTGTCCTTGTTGGTCTCATGTTTAACTGCCATATTTGACTGGACATATTGTAAATATTCATTGATGAGTGGAACAAAGACAGTTAAATTAACTAGTTAATACTTTTTATGATGTCATTAATGCAGTGTTTGCTGCTATTTATATATATTTACATATAGTCATCTTCAACAGTTTCATTACTGGGAACCATAGTCATACAAATCACAATTTAATGTAGCCTAATGATATGTAAATATTTTTTGTTATAACGTGATATAAAATATTTTAATCTCACCAGGAATGTGATAATTGCTGTGAACGTCAGTCTGCGAACTTGGTGCAGTTCCTGTAATAAATCCTGGAGATCATATAATATTGGCCACCTACAAGTGGTACTGCTTAAAATTTCAGGTTCACGTAATATCGGAGGAAGGATATTTTGGCAAGTTACTTGTCATTGTCCTAGTGCCTCATGTAGCAGTCTCATCTTATTATAGTACATGCTTTTTGTAGATGTGATGGGATCTGAATTTAAAAGCAATAGGTTATACAGTGAAGTAATTTGTATTCTGACTGGTGTACCCATGGAGAGTGAGCATTTGCTAACATTGTTAAAGTGTGCAAGTTTTTATTGAACCAAATTCTGATGTGTGAAAATTTTAAAAATTGCAGTTCTGGTAGAATTGCTAGGTTTCTTATAGAAATCTTTGTAATGTTAGTGAGAAACTGAAGTAAGGAAAGTGACATCTCATTGCCTTTGCTTAAAACTTGAATATAATAAATTGGTCATGTAAGTGTAGATCTTGACACTAGAACACTCCCAGCTTTATTACATAATATAAATTTTAGGAGGACCATATTTCACAAACTCGCTTGCTTTTTAAAGCATCTCCAGGTAGCTAAATTATGAACTATGACATCTAAAGTGATGATACATGGATAGGTGAACAGTATTGATACTAATATAGCTGCAGTGTGAAATTGTGTTATAAAAGTGTTTATTTCTTGTGAATGTCAAGATACTTTATTTTGTTACAAAATAAAGGGCTATCAATATGTGTGGGGTCAGGTAACAAGCCTCAAACTGTTGTGGGATTTTGTTTGTGTTTAAAGAACTTTTATGCTCGTGTGATTCATAGTTGTTGATAGAAGTTGGTTACTGAATTTGGTAATCCACTTTCTTATTGGATTCCTCAGTTGGAAGGTCAGCTTGTGCCCTTGTACCTCATTTTGTTAAAGCTGTGTGAATCCTTTCAGATGCAGAAGATTCCACATCGGAGATTTATTAACTTATATTGTATGCTATTGTTACACAAATAAACTGGTTACTTAAAAACATGATCATGTAAATTTGTGTATGCTTGGGTATATGTGTGCAAGTTGTTGATTTACTTCGCAGCAAATATACAGCTGGTGTCAATATCATGCTGGCAGATCCCAGCTTTGTTGTGGTTGTGGGACTAAAATTATAAAGTCAGCAAACATTATACTCAGCAATGAAACTACTAAGTGCACTTGAAGTTTAGAGGCAATTTAGATCCTCTTAAGCTTTCATATGACATAAGCCTTAAAATTGAAATTGTTTATTAAACTTTAAAGCATCTGCATACTAGTTATTAAAGTGAAGAAATAAACTGGAATTCATGAAAATAACAAAGCCTGGTGTGATTGGTACAAAAATGTGCTATAATGTAAGGTGCCATTAAGAATATTTATTGAATTTTTTATTACAGATGTTGCAAAAAGGTTTATAGTGTCCTTGCCCTTTTATCCAAAAAAAGTCTAACAAACATCAAACATGTTTTTAGTTAAATGGTTGGGAAAATGTTCTCAACTGTGCTCAATGAGGTGGTGTAGTGGTTAAGTCACCAGACTTACTTGGAAGGACAATTTTCCGTGCAGTGCTAAAGGCAAATGTCATTCCTTCGAAAAAGACAGCCAGTTTCATTCTCAGCACCAACTGTGTTTAATGACCTCACCATTGATGTGACAAACCGTAATCTCTCTTGTTACAGTTGGAACTGGAACTGTTTGAGCCCTGGAAAAGATGTATGTAATTACAAATGGCATTGGGTTTATACGTCTATAGTAATTGAGGAATAAAATATCAAATATTATTTACTCATAAGAACTACTTCTGGAGTTCATCAGGCATTTTCCTCACTGGTTTTATTGCCTTTGTAAAACTGATTTGGCACTACTTCAGCTTAGACGAGTTTTGTCCTGTATCCTCTTTCATCTGTTCTTCCTGCTCTCCTGTTCCCATGATGTATGAACTTTTCCATTTCTTGTTCATTGCTATTTTGTAGATAAGACAAATTTGTCACCATGAAAAGATCATATAGATGTGCATCAGCCATACATTGAACAGTGTAATCACAATATGAAGAATATAGATTGTAGGTTGCCACAGAGAGTGGTGTTGAGTCAGACAGGCACAGTGAAAAATGAATCGTAAATGTGTAAGCTTTTGGACAAGTTGCCCTTGCAGGAATAGCGGTCTCTCTGTGTGTGTGTGTGTGTGTGTGTGTGTGTGTGTGTGTGTGTGTGTCCCCCTCCCTTTACGTAAAAATGGAATAAAGATAAACAAGAACATTTCAGCTCCCTTTATTGCTCATGAAAACAAAAAATTGCAAGTTGTACAATAATAAATCTGGACTTCCTTAGTGTATTCCAGATTGCAGCATACACATGTACCTCCAGTACCCAATAAAATGTCATCTTGCATTGATGCGTGCTTGTATTCATCGTGGAATACTGTCCCTAGATCATAAAAGCACTGTTGGTACAGATTGTCCCAGTCAGTGGCAGTGTGTTGTAGATACCTCATGAGTAGTCCCTGGCATGTTTGACAGGGTTCGTGGGTGGAGAACATGCTGGCCATTTTAGTCTAGTGATTTAGTTATCGTGAAGGAACATATTCACAAAATGTGCACTCGAATTGTCATGCATTAAGACATATCCCTCTAGAAAATGCTGCCCATATTGTTGCACTACACATAGGATGATGTCATCCCTGTATCATATAGCCATTTGATTGTTTTCAGTGACCACCAGTGACATATGTTTACCCCACATAATACCACCCCAGAACATCAGGAACCACAACCATGCTGGACAGTGTGTGTACTAAAGACATTCAGGGTGACTAAACTGCCTCCACCGATGTCTCCGATGATTGTCTGGTTGAAGGCATATGCAGGTCTCATCTGTTAATACAACTTGCTGCCAAGTCTGACTAGTCCATTCAGCATATTGTTGGGCTCATATGCATCACGCTGCATAGTGCCTAGGTGTCAGTTCTACCTTTCCTGGGACATTGGGAGTGAAGTTCTTAAAGCTTCTTAGCAGGTTGAGATGTGAAATAGTTGTCGGTCTTCACATTTCTTCCTTGATTTAAAAATGCTCCACAAGATGCAGAACAACGCACTAGGTGATTGCATCTCTTTGTGTGTGCATGCTTTTTTGAGGTATGGGAAAGCATCACATGTTTACTTTGTCACCACATTGGCAGAAGTCCAGTATTTGAGACAATACTTGTCAATCTTGCTGGGCATGAATTGAATGAATCATCTTGTTTCACATGGTAATATTTTCTCCAGGCCAGTAAGAACAAATACCATAAATTTCTCCAAATTTTAGATTCAAGAGACAGTTGTTGGCTGGCGGGTGTTCAGCTCAGATTGATTTTTGGTTGACTTAGATTAGCATCTGAGTCATCCTTCACTGATTCCTTCTTGCTCATAAAATCTTCCACTGTCTCTGGTACATAATTAAAAAGTCCAAGTTGACGAGACATGTTCGAAGTCTTACACACACACACACACACACACACACACACACACACACACACACACACACACACACACACAATTATCTGGCAGATTAAAAGTGAAAAGTGCGTGCTGAACGAAGACTCGAATTTGGGACCTTTGCCTTTCGTGCGTAAGTGCTGCACCAACAGAGCTACCCAATGAGGATTCACGACCTGTTCTCCCAGCTTTACTTTTGCCAGTACCTCATCTCCTATGTTCCACTTCCTCTGAAAGGCAAAGGTCCCAAATTAGTTTTGGTCTGGCACACTGTTTTGGTCTGGCACACTGTTTTGGTCTGGCACACTGTTTTGGTCTGGCACACTGTTTTGGTCTGGCACACTGTTTTGGTCTGGCACACTGTTTTGGTCTGGCACACTGTTTTGGTCTGGCACACTGTTTTGGTCTGGCACACTGTTTTGGTCCGCCAGCGAGTTTCATATCCGTGCACGTGCCACAGCAGAGTGAAAATTTCCTGCTGGCAATATTGCCTGAATCACACTGTACGAGGGTATTCCCGAAAGTAAGGTATTCTATTTTTTTTTGTAAGTACATACACCTGTTTATTTCTACAATGGTTTACATCAGTTTACAGCTTGAACATTTAGATATTTTTCGACATAATTTCCATTTGTCGATGCATTTTTGTAGATGCTGTGGCAGTTTTTGTATGCTCGCCGCCATGCTGTTTTGAAAGTTATGAACCTCTTCTTTCACCTCGTCATGGGAGCTGAATCGCTATCCGGCCAAATGTTGTTTTAACTTAGGGAACAGGTGATAGTCACTGGGTGCCAAGTCAGGACTATAGGGTGGGTGGGTGATAATGTTCCACTGAAACTGTCGCTGGAGAGCAACGGTTTGCTGAGCGATGTGTGGGCAAGCGTTGCCATGGAGAAATTGTATGCCCTTGCTGAACATTCCTCTTCTCCAGTTCTGAATTGCCCGTTTGAGTTTTTTCAGTCTCTCAGTACCTATCAGCATTCCCAGAGGGCATAGTCGTCAACAATACCCCTTTCTGATCCCAAAAAATGGTTGTCTTGACTTTACTGGCACAATGTGTTTGTTTGAATTTCTGCGGCTTTGGTGAAGGAGGATGCCGCCACTGGCGTGGTTGTTGCTTGGTGTCATGTTTAAAGTGGTATGCCCAGGTTTCGTCATCCGTGACAATTGAGTCCAGAAAGTTGTCCTGTTCAGCTGCAAGGCGGTGAAGAAATGTGCAGGAAGCATGAACTCGTTGCCGCATGTGGTCCTGAGTCAGCATGTGTGGCACACATCTTGTGCACACCTTCCTGTAGTTCAGTGTTTGTTTCCGTTAAAATTCTGTGAGCAGTGCTTCGGGAAACCTCAGGAACCAACGTGCAGAGATCATCCAGGGTGATCTGCCGATCTCCCCGCATGCTTTGCTCAACCTTAAACACTGTCTTCTCAGAAACTGATGGTCGCCTGCTCCTTTGTTTCTCGTGAATTTCGGTCCAACCAGCTGCAAACTCTCTACACCACTTACGAACATTTTTGACATCCATGCAGGACTCATCATACACTTCTGTCAATTGGTGATGGATTTCAATTGGTGCAGCACACTTTGTGTTCAAAAACCGAATAACTGCGTGCAATTCGCACTTGGTGGTAACATCCAACAGGAGCCCCATTCTGGACAGCTGTCAAGACAGTGCCTCAGTGCGGTGTGTGCATGTTTACACACAGTGTGTGAAGCACTCTTCATAACAGTGTGACCAACTGCCACACAGAGTTCTGCACTTCTATATATAACATAGAAAAAAAAGGTAGGAGACCTTACTTTTGGGATTACGTTCTTACATACTATAGCAGATTGGAATGTGCAAGTGCCAAGATGCAACAACTCTGCAAAATTGCTGATCATTGCCACTTCATTGTTGAATTGCTTACAATTTTTCAAAAGAGAAATTACAGCTTTGTAAAGTTGACTCCTTCAACAGTTCTTAGGTGTATCAAATAAAATACCAAAGAAAAGAAATACTTCATAAATCCTAATTAATCATAAATCTACCTTTCTAGTGTTAAGCTTTAAATGCAACTGTCTATGGGAAAGATGGCATTGTAATCACTTGAATTCTTTCTAATGCTATGGTACTGTTTGGAATGCATGCTTGTTGTGAAGCTGGAACATGTCTTTTTAAAGTACTTTCGGGAATCTCTAAGAAGATAAGAAAGCTCCTTAAGTCATCTTTATGTGCTACACAAAGACTAAGAAGTATGAATTTTGTGCTCTATGGTGCAGTAAGTGCAGTGCTTTATTCATGCTTGGCTTTCTATTCACAGTATAGTTGAGTAAATTGGTGAAAGCTGTGTGCTGCATCATTGCACAAAAATGCATGTCATTTGTTTTGAGTGTAGTTTCTTGACTGAAAAGTTAAAAAGAAAACTGTATAATCAAATGCACTCCTGTAGGCAAATGATTGGCATCACTGAAAAATGATTCGGGGGAGGGGGGGGGGTGGATTCCATTCCTGTCAAATGGCATGAAAAATGATTCAGGGGGGGGGGGGGGGGCGAATTCCATTCCTGTGAAATTTTCTACCATTGTAAATTTTGAAATTAATCTAAGACTAGATTAACACTTCTGACTGCCAAGAGGCCCCTACAAGCTACAGCAGAACCACATGCCTGATGCAGAGGCCTGGCAGTGAAACATCTGCCGATAAGTGTTTAGAACTTCTTGATTGTTGCCCTTAGAGAGATGATTTATAATCCAATATTAACTTGGGATAACGATGAGGCACATTTATAGTGTAGTACTTACCCACGGGATGAGGAAAAGATTGACAGTGTCTTCCAGTTTGCCTTCAGGGGACAAAATTCTAAGTGCTACGAGTAAATACAAAAAATATAGGAAACTATATTAGCTTTTCTGACTTTAAGGGCAGGAGAGGTGGTGTGGTGCTCCTGTATAAATTCCAAACCTGTCCAGTGTTGCATGTAATGATAGCATGTGGCACTTTTGATAGTCATCCATCCATCAAATGGGGACAGCAGTGATGCTGTTAGAGAGGAGAAGGTTGTGTGCTGGCATCTGGTTTCACCCTGTCCCTTTTGTCATAATGTTACCAGCACACGTTTATTCATTACATACCTAGACTCAATATATACATAACACATTCACTGATTTGTATCACCATGAGCCAAGCAGTTGAGCCGGAAACTTAGTGTGCATGTGCTAAAAGCTGAAATAGTACTGAGCAAAATCCTGATATTAGTAATGTAGTACTGAAAGCTGATTAAACATAAAAGTGAGTGTCACACTTGGATCATATTAAAAGCATTGTGCTAGTGAAACTTCCTGGCAGATTAAAACTGTGTGCCGAACCGAGACTCGAACTCGGGATCTTTGTCTTTCGCAGGCAAGTGCTCTACCATCTGAGCTACCCAAGCACGACTCACAACCAGTTAAGTCAACAATTCGCATAGTGGGAAAGCCTGGTTCGAATCCCGGTCCAGCAAAATTTTCATTGTCAGTCTGTTATACAGCTGATGGTTATATATATTTGCAACTGTGAATGTATTTCATGTATCATAATGAATGCCCATGTAAATATGATAGCCAATATGCTTCTTATCCTCAAAGTGGAAGGAAAAAAAAAATACTTTTCAGCATGAAATTTTCACCCGTATGTAATGAAATACCCAAGAAGATAAGTATTATGCCAATACCAAAAAGTTCCAACCATGGACTTTGTGGAGGAGCTAGCTTGCATTTCTTAATGACACAGGTAGCCATAGCACAGGGGCTATCTGTGGAGAGGCCAGACTGACCTGTGGTTTCTGACGATGGGCATCAAGACATTTTCTGTAGCTGCTGGAGCAACAGGCTGGATAATTGACTGCATTTACCAACATTGCCTTCCCATGCAATGGGAAACAAGCGTTTATATTTTGGGAGGGCATATAGGAAAAATAGTCCCCCATTTTAATATCTGGGTGGGAGAGACTATGCAGGAAGTCATTGGGAAAAATAGTACTACATATCAGTGTCAAATGTTAGAGCCCTTAACTGTGTACTTAGGCTAGAGAATTTGAAAAGGAAGATTGATAGTTTGAAATTAGGTGTAGTGGGAATTAGGTAAGTACAATGGCAGGAAGAACTGGATTTCTGGTTAGGTGGGTAAGTTACAAATACAAAATCAGGTAGGGGTAATGCAAGAACAGGTTTAATGAGTAAGAAAATAGGAATGTTATCATAGCTCAGACAACACTCACCATAGTAGTGCAATATTATATGCCAACTAGCTCCACTGATGAAGAAATTGAAAGAATATATAGAGATGAAAGCAATTATTTGGGTAGTCGAGAGGTGAAAATCCATGATGGACTGTAATTCAGCAGCAGGAGAAGCAAGAGAAGAAAACACAGTGAATGTGGAATGGCAGAAAGGAATGAAAGAAGTGTGTGGTACAACTTCCACCCATCATAATTAAACCATTGCATTAGGGGTCATGTAGGAACATTGTATAGGTGGAAGAGAACTGCAGGCACCAGAAGGTTTCAAATATCTTACATGATGGTAATAGTGTTTCAAAAGCGGTCTAAACTGCAAGACATTTCCAGGAGTAGATACCGTCTTTCAATGTAATATATTGTTCATGGACTAGATTAAAACTGAATAAATTGCAGAAAGTTCAGAAATTGAGATGGAACTGGGATTAAAAGAAACAAACTGAACCTGGGGACAGAAATGCAATAAGAGGAATGGGTTGCTTTGATAAATTCTTGCTGTAAGTCCAGGTAGAGAAGCCAGCACAGGAGGTACAAGAACAGTATCTTTGATTTACCCTTAAAAAAAAAAAAGTGGTGTCAGGTCTGGGGAATGTGGGTGTCATGCAATTGGCACATGACAGCCAATCAATTGACCTGGAAAGGGGTCACTGAGAAAATCTCGGACATCAGCCAGGTAGTGAATTGGTGCACCATCTAGCATGAAGTAAACATTTCATTCTTGGTCATCCTCATTGATCTGTGATGTCAAAAATTGTTGTAACATATCCAGGTTCACTATCCCGTTGATGGTTCTCTCATGGAAGAAAAAGGGACTGTACACTTTGCTCTCGCTCAATGCACAAAAAATTTCAGTTTAGGGCTATCACAAACATGTTCCATTGTTTGATGTGGATTTTCACTGCCCCGAATCCTGCAGTTGGTGTGTTAACCTTGCCACTTAAATGAAAAATGGACTTGTCAAAAAAGATGATTTTGTCCAAGAAATGTTCATCCTCATGTCATTGATTTAACACATCTACACAGAAGTCCTTGCGAGCAGTTTTATCAGTGTCTTTTATTGCTTGTATGATCATCAATGTGTACGATTTCAAATGCAAACAATTTATCAACACATGCCAAACAGTCGTACGTGGCATTTGCAGATTTCGTGATGCACACCGGGTCGATTTAGTAGGGCTGTCGATAAAGCATTGTCTTACTTGCTCAACGATGTCATCAAATGTGCTTGGATGACCTGATGATGATTTCCCATGTCTTACTGAGCATCTTGTTTCTACAAAACATTTTTGCCACCCATAAACGGTACGCCTACTAGGAGGAGCTTCAGCATACTTGGTACAGAAATTATGCTGAACTGCTGTCGCTGACTTAGATTCTTCAAACCAAAATGCACAGCTAGCACACTTGGGTCCAGTGAAGGCAGTCCTCTTTTATGCAACTGCCACTAGTGCTCCTTATGGTGCGATTTGGCACTGGCGAACTATGCGAGACAAAACTTGATGTATTTCCCTACAGATTGAGACTACAATTAACTCTATAGGTACTATGAATTAATTTATATGAATTTTCAAAGTTGTAAAGTCCTTTTTGAAACACCCAGTACATCATGTGAAGCAGGAAAAATGAGACTGACAAAGTGCCAAACGGTTGGCAGGAATAGCTAGAGGAAAAGTGGAAAGCTGTTGAACCATGCATGACTTTGTGAACGTAGATACTACCTACAAGAAAATTAAAGAAACCATTGGAGTAAAAAGAAAAGCTGCTGTGTGAATATTTAAGAGCCCACATCGCAAGCCAATACTAAGCAAACAAGGGAAAGGTCTATGGGAGGGAAATGAACTTGGGGGCTATATTATAGAAAGGGAAGAGAGACTAGATGAGATGGGAGATAAATTGTGAGAAGAATTTGACAGCACTAAAAGGCCTAAGTCAAAAAAAAAAACCTTGGAGTAGATGACATTCTTTCAGAATCGATAGAGCCAATTGGGACCCCCTCCCAGGGGACTCACCACTTTCTCATGAGTTCATGCTTGGCTAGCACAGGGGACTCAGCCTTTGCAGCACCTTTTCCCTTTCTGTGCTGTGGGCCTATACTCCTGCTATTCTTTCTCCCCACCTTTGGGGAACATTCTTGGGATATTTTTGAGAATGTGTTCCGAAGTTTTAATAGCCTCACAGAATAGTCCCTCAACTGTTTTTTCTTTCTTACTTTCTTCATTCCCCATCTCCTACCCTTCCTCTGTTGATGTTTGAGGTTCCTCTTTCTTTCTTTCTTTCTTTCTTTCTTTCTTCTTCTTCTTCTTCCTCCTCCTCTCTATGTGCTCATGAAGGATGGCCCATGCATTTGATGCACAACAGGTGACGGTTATGCGTAATTCCCAGCCCCAGGTTGACACATGGGGTTTGCACATACCCTCTGGTACAGGCCAGACCCAGGGAGGGGTGATTGCCAGAGCTGTTACCTTCACAAATTGCCAATTGTTCCCTCTGTCAGGAGTTCAGGAGGTGTGAACAATAAAGCACATGAGTGCCCCTCCCCGCCCCCACCCGCATGAGGGAGCCCCACAGTTGGAAGGATGTGCCATCAGAGATGCTGGCAATCGTGGAGGATTTTCTCACATTGAGCCAATCACCACCTCAGTCTATGTCTACTAAATGTAAACAAAATGAGGCTAAAGATTCAAAGAATCTCCCAACTGCACCTCAGTTCCTCATGGTATCAATTACTGTAGGCGGTTAGTACTTCGCTATGGTTAATTCATTTATTATTCAGAAAGATGCTGATGCAGTTGCAGGCCCTGTGAAATCTTGCCCTTATTTACATAATGCAACTTCGCTTTTGGAGACCAATTGTGATTTTCAAGCCCGCTATCTTCTTCACGTTGAGGCCCATCTACCGCTGAATTCTTCATGTGGTATTATTTACGCTAGGTTGCTCGATGGTCTAATAGAAGGAGAAATCCAAACTTAGCTCTCTGATCAGGTCATCACTGCAGTCCATCAGATAATTGAAAAGGTTGATAGAGCCTTAGTACCTACATGCACTCTTTTCTCTCATTTGAAGAGTAGTCCTTCCATCGGAGATGGAAGCAGGCTATGAAGTCATCACAGTCCGACCATACCTGTTGCTTTGCTGCCAGTGTCAGCATTACCACCATACTTCCATGTCCTGTCAAAACAAGGGCAAATGAGTTACTTGTGGTAGGAATACTCAAGAGGGCGATTGCCCGCCTCCTTCCCGTATCAGTTGCAATGGCAAAATGCACTCTCATCCTGAGAATGTCCTGTGTATTTCAATGAGCGAGCTGTCCAGGAGATCTGGGTGAAGGAAAAAGTACTTTACCCTGTCACTCACAAGTTGTTGGCTAGTCAAAAGCCCTGCGTTTTCCTGTCTAGCACTTAAAGTACCATTCTTTCTACACCTTGCTCCATGGAGGTCATGACCATGCAGACTTTTGACCTCAAGTTTAGCACTGCAGCTGTAAAATCGCTGAGTATAACAGTGGCATCCCTGTCTCCTTCCCCTCCAGCTCTGCAACAAGCCATCAAATCTTCGCCTCCAGTGGCAAAATCACCTGCTACACAACTGACAGGCCAGAGAGGCCAAAAAGAATACTCCTGTGAAAACTTTACATTGAGCCAGCCAATAAACATCTGAGTCTTCATCTGCCAACTTCCAAGGCTTTAAGAAATTAAAGGCAAATGGTTTTTGCCTTTCGCGACTCAAGAGATCCTCTTCAACAGAGTCGCAGTGTTATAGCCTTATCTGGCCGACCTCCATTTCACCAGTGCATACCACCTACCGTTTTTCTGCTGTGGAACCCGCAGGCCAAGCCAGTGAGAATGCTAATGACTGTAGATCTCATGGAACAGGATCTTCCAGCCTCCATGCCCTATAGAACTGAGTCTTTGAAGGCTAGCACTCGGCAGCCACCAAGATGACAACCTTTCATTTGTCCCCTTTCCCAGTTACATCTCTCCTCCATTGGAATGTTCCTTCGCAGCATTTAGATCTAACATGGAGGCATTATGGCTGCTCTTGGAATCACAGTGTTGACTAGTTTTCTGCCTCCAGGAAACAAAATTGGCTTATTGCAACCACTTCGACCTCTCGCATTTCCTTCCAGTCTGCTTTGATATTTCCTCCACAAAGGACGACATTGCATCTTGTGGGGGACTCGTACTACTCATCTGAGATGACATTCATAAGCAAACCATCTCGATGAACATACAACGTAGGCTTTCATGACTGGTATTGTCTTCATTTAAAACTTCCAGGCTGATAGGCCATGGTAAATGTATAAAACTCTCCCCTGACTGTAGAAGACATCCTCCTAGGTAAAGCAGCGAACTGTAAAGAGAACTCGAGGAAGCGCTGATTATATAGGCAGTACAGAGGGCGCCACTGTCCATTGCGTGACGTTGGCTAGAGACTGTCTCTGGTAGTGCCATCGTTCTCGATTAAAAGTAATTGATTGCCATGCTTCCGGTGCAACGGAGACATCCAAATTTTATCTAGTTTAACACCTTCCACCTTAAAATTATTACGCTGTTTATCAATCTCCGTAGCCTCTCTATACATGCGTGCATAATAATGCGAGGTTTTAGATATGATGCTCGTCTCACTGAATTTTATTTCATGATTATCTTCCTGGTAAACATGTTCTGCTATGGCCAATTTATCTGCGTGACCCAACAAGATGGGTGTTGAACACTTCTCTTTACGTTGCCGATATAAACCTGTCCATGACTACAAGGAATTTTATGTACTTCAGAAGGATCAGACTATGAAGATTTTAAAAATGACGAATCTACTGGTGAGAGTGTCTTCATTCTCCTCTGACGATAAGAAGCTGCTTTGTAAAACAGAAGCGTACCCACCTAGACTCTATGGATTACCCAAAGTGCATAAACCTGACATTCCTTTGAGGTCAATTGTCAGCACTGTAGGTGGTCCCACCTATGAGTTAGACACATTACCTCATTGCTGCAACCTTATGTTGGTAGGAAAGAGCGTGGGCCCAGATGATATCCTCATTAGTTTTGATGCTATATACCATGATTCCAGTAAACAAGGCTATCTTGTACATAAAGGATATTTTTCCTACTGATATTGTGGCATTATTCTGACACTGCCTCACCACAACCTACTTTCAATACAATAGTGATTTTTATGAACAGATGGACGGAGTGGCTGTGGACAGTCCTCTTAGTCCTGCAGGGGCTAACTTGTTTATGGAGACTTTTGAACAACGGGCATTGCAGACACAGTAAGAGGCCAGCCAGACGGTATTGATATGTTGTTGACACTTTCGTAATATGGACACATGGAGCAGAGATGTTGGATGCCTTCCTGACACATCTAAACAGCATTGATCCAAAAATCCAATTTACTATGGAGACAGAGAGTAATGGGCAACTGAATTTTCTGGATGTGTTTGTGATTAAACGACAGGATAGAATGTTGGGCTATAAGGTGTATAGAAAGGCCACACATTCTCATCATTATCTGCGTAAAGGTTCTAACCACCACCCTAGACAAAAGAAGTGTAACAAAAACTTTGGTAGACTGGGCATATGAAATTTGTGAACCTGTTCATTTAAAAGATGAGACTGAACATCTATGGTCAACTTTCGTGAAGAATGGCTATTCTAGCAAGGAGACCGATTGAGCACTTTGATCTAGGCAGAGAATCAAGAGCAACGATGAACAACAGCCTCAACGGCAAGATTTTTCTTCCACTGATTAGTAAGGATACAGATCGCATTGGGAATGTGTTAAGCAAGTATGGAGTGGAAACTATTTTCAGACCCACAAAGAAATATAAGAATATTTAAGATCAGCAAAAGATGCATGACATCCTTTGGCTACATCGGGTGTATATAAAATTTCTTGTAGTTGTGCACAGGTTCACATCGGTACCACAAAGAGAAGTGTTAACATCCATCTTGATGAACGTAAGAGTAATTGCCACCTGGGTCACACGGATAAATCGGCCTTAGCAGAACATGTTTACCAGGAAAGTAATCATGAAATAAAATTCAACAAGATTAGTATCATATCTAAAACCTCGCATTATTATGCATGCAAGTGTAGGTAGGCTATCGAGATTGATAAACACCATAATAATTTTAACACAAAAGAGGAAGATAAACTGTATAAAATTTGGATGTCAGCATTGCACCAGAAGCGTGACGATCTATTACTTTCAGTCGAGAATGTTGACATTACCAGAGACAGTCTTGTAGCCGATGCCAAATGACTGACAGTGGCGCCCTCAGTACTGCCTATATAATCAGCGCTTGCTCGAGTTCTCTTTGCAGTGTGCCGCTTTACCTCGGAGGATGTCTCCCGCAGTCGGAGACGAAATGTTGGGAGAGTTTTATGCTTTGACCATGACCTATCAACCCGGAGGTTTTAAGTGAAGACATCTCAGTGAACACTTGGTTGCAAGCTGTTCCAGCCTGCATTATCCTTCCTTGCTTCACCTTTCATCTTTGCAATGTCTACAACTGTCCATCATTCAGTGTTGCCAGGGCAGACTTCCTCTAGCTTGTTGGTCAACTCTCTCACTACTTTCCACTGCTCGATGACTTCAATGCACACCATCCCCTTGGGGGCTCTTCCAGAACCTGTCAGAGAAGTGCCCTCTTGGCTGACCTTCTCAATCAACTCAACCTCGTTTGTCTTAACACTGGAGCATGTATGTCCCTTTCAGACTCCATGCACAACTATTCCCATTTGGACCTCTCATTCTGCACTGCCCACTTGCCTGTCCTATCGAGTGGTCTGTTCTCTCTCATATGTAATCAAGTGACCATTTATGTTGTGGTATCTGTCTGTTGACTCCTACCACACCTACATGTAAAACCAATTAGCAGTTTTCCAAGACCAACTGGAGGCTAAATTCGTCTATGGCAACCTTTGACAAACAACTTTTCCCCAGTTGTGATGACCAGGTAGAGTACCTCTTGAATGTTATACTTACTGCTGCAAAAAGTTCCACGTCGTGTCCTGGTCCCCTAGTAGACTGAGGCACGTTGCAATGCAATTTGCATGCAAAGATTTCCTCTCTTTCTTTTTAAGCATCATGATACGATGGCAAACTGTATTCATTATAAACAGTTGCATGTGCAGTGTTATCATATTCTTTGTGATAGTAAACTAGCTATATGGATTTCATTATTGCTTCTATGAACAGTTCCACTCTCTCTTCCATCATGTGGGGCAACCTCAGTCAGCTCTCTAGACCAAGGTCCATTCCCTGATTTCTGCCCTGACTGTAGCAGATGATATCCTTGCATACCCTGTAGCTATCTCCAGCACCCTGGGCCACCATGTTGTGGAGATTTTGAGCTCTGCCTATTATCACCCCACCTTTCTCCCTCAGAAGAGCGTGGAGGAGGCTCAGGCAAAACAAGTGGAGACGAGGATCAGGTGGTACCCTTCTCCTCTCAGAATCATGAATGCTCCAATGCCACCTTTACAGTGATGGAACTAGATCATGCTGTCACTTCATCCCGACCTTCAGCCCCACGGCCTGACAATGGTCACATTCAGATGTCGCAGCACCTTTCTCACACGGCCAAGCACTTTCTCCTTCATATAACAATCACATTTAGGCAGTTGGCATGTTTTCCAGATGCTGGCATGAAGCCACTGTCATACCCATACCTAAGCCTGGTAAGGACAAACACCTTCCTTAAAGCTACCACCCCAGTTCTCTCACCAGCTGTGTTTGCAAGGTGATGGAACGCGTGATTCATGGCTGGTTGGTATGATGGCATGAATCTCGCAATGTGGATTTCAAGTGCACCATTCTGCAGTTCATGAACTCATCACCTTGTCAACCCATGTCATGAAAGGTTTCCTGCAGAAATTCCAGACTGTGGCCGTGTTTTCCAATTTGGACAGCTGCTGGAGGACGGGTATCCTCCATACTCTCTACATGTGGGGCTACCAGGACAACATGCCCTGTTTCCTTCAGGAATTTTTAAAAGTCCAAATTTTCAAGGTATGTGTGGGTTTGGCCTTATCGGATATTTTCATCCAGGAGAACAGGGTGCCTCAGAGCTCCGTCCTGATGTCATGCTCTTTGCTGTAGCCATTAACTCTAATATCTCCTGTCTATTGCCAGCATCTCCATCTCCCCTTTTGTCAATAACTTTGCGATCTACTGCAGTTCTCCACACACTTGTCTCCTTGAGCAGCTTCTTCAGCAATGTCTCGATCATCTTTGCTCATGTCGATATTGGGTTTTGCTCTTCCACTGACAAAAGCGTTTTTATGAATTTCTGGCGGTGCAATCAGTTTATTCCACCATATTTACATCTTGGGCCTGTTGATCTTCCATTTGCTGAAACTATGAAATTACTGGGACTCTTGGTTGATAGAAGATTTTCTTGGCCCTAGCATGTGTCTTACCTGGCTGCATGCTGTACCCGGTCTCTCAATGTTCTTTGTGTTCTAAGCGGTACTTCCTGGGGAGTAGATCGGACCACCCTCCTCCTTTTGTGCCAATCCCCTGTCCGTTCAAAACCAGACTATGGATGTTCTGTTTATCAATTTGCACATCCATCCATTTTACACCATCTTAATAGAATCCACCATCATGGAATCCACTTGGCCACTGGCACCTTTTACACTAGCCCTGTTGAGTGTGTCTACGCATAAGCTGGTGCACTATTTCCGTTGTACCAGCATGATGTTCTCCTCAGCAGATACGCATGGCATTTGTATGCTATGCCTAGCCACCCATCCTAGGCATCCTTTTTCGATGACTCCCTTGACCGGCAGTATGGGCTGTGTCCCATTTCTCTGTTACCGCCTAGAGTTCACTTCTGGCTCCTACTCCAGCAGCTTAACTTCATGCTACCTGCCACGTTCCTGGCGGGTGTGATCCCTCCGTCACTTGGCTTTGTGCAGTGGTCTGTGTTTGTCTTGACGTTCATTCACTTGCTAAGGAAACTATTCCAGATTTGAATTATCGCGGTAAGTTTCTCGACTTTTGCACACAATTTAGTGAGAGCACTGGCACTGACATTTTTGGTATTGGCTTAAAGAACACTGTTCAGTATTTACAGGAAAGCTCTTTGCCCTCTATCAGCCCGGCCAATACATCGAGTGACACAGGCATTTTAACTGTGTCATACAGGTATGCTCTGGTTCTCTCTGTGCCCTTCAGAGCGTCTGTGTACTATACACAGTCCACCCCTTAGTGCAACGAGTCCAAGAAAGCTTCCATTTGCTCGCTGTTGAGGGAGCCACTGTTATGTTCATGTGGATTCGAGGCCACGTCAGTCTGACAGGAAATGAGGCTGCAGCCCTACCTCAGTCCACTAGCTCTTCCACCCCTTCAGATCTCCATGTTGCCGTCTGTTGGTAGTTTGTCACTTTGGCATTACCACTGGTCTTCTCTTCATGGGAATGAGCTCTGGGAAATTAAACACCTCCCAGCAGCTCGCCCAAACTCATCTCGGCCCTCTTGCCGCGAGGCTGATCATTTTACTAAGGTTACATATTGGGTATTGTTGTTTTAGCCATTGCCATTTAAGTGGTGGTCCTGCCCCCGCCCCCCCCCCCCTCCCCCCTACTTTGTGCTCACTGTCATCTATCTTGGACGGTTCACCATTTCATGACCAAACTCCCTTTTTTTTAACCACTTATTTCTCATATATGTTTTCTGCCTGAGTTAATGGTTGTTTTAGTGAACAACACATATGCTGTCAGTGTCGTCCTACTTTTTATCCATTGCAGCAACATGGTGATGGACATTTAATCTTTTGGTTCAGGATCTCCACTGTCTCTACAGCATATTTTGTAGACCTTCCTACATGAGTAAGTCCTTGTTCTTAGCTTGCTTTCCTTCCACCGATTGGGTCTCACGTGTAGTCACTTTTGAGTTCTTTTATGCCCTAAAACCAAAAAACAAAACCAATTAGGGCAAAACTATTCCGCCTGGTGTGCAAGATATTGGATTGGTGCATAAGTGTGTAGCGTTTTTCCACAAGTTAGATAAACAAAACCGATACACATAACAGAGACTTTAGTCATGAATAATATATTCTCCTTTACTATTTACAACAGTCTGCCAACAGCGCAATAACTTTTCAATTTTACGACTGTGGAAACCACATGGTTTTGATGTGAAGAACTTGTCAAGCAATGTGCGGAGCACATTTTCATTTGGTAAGGAAGTTCCTCGAAGGTTTCCCAATAGAGAATAGAAAAGTTGAAAATCTGAGGACACAAAATAAAGTGAATTACGTGGATGAGAAATGACTTCCCAACGCAACTCCTGTATAGTGTTTTTTTTGTCAGTTTAGCAGAATGCGGGCAAGCATCATCGTGGAATACCATCACTTCATGCAGGCTTCCTGGTCATTAATTCTTGAACTGAGTCTGCAAGACATCTCAGTTGTTGACAACAGTGACTGTTATACCTCAGGAAAGCAATTCTTAGTTCACCACACCATTGCTGTTCCACCAGATGCATAACATTGTTTTCTGAATTTGCATGCATGTCTTTGTACAGGGAATTGCTGCTTTGTTTGGGCCCATCTATTCCTGTCTTTTTCTGGTGTTAGCATAAAGGCACCATTTGTCATCACCAGTAATGGTACAGGATAAGAATGGCTGGTGTTGTTCATGAGTCAGTTGATGACAAGCAAGTAGAGATGCACGTATGGTCATCCTCTGATTTTGGCTTAGAGCATGTGTTACTCAACCAATTTTTGAACCTTCTTTGTTACATGTAAATGTTGCATGATCACAGTTAATCACATTTGCCAGTTGTCAAGTACACTGGTGTGGATCTTTAGGGATTAATGTGTTTAAACGATCTTCATCAAACCCTGAAGGTCTTCCTAAACGCGGATAGTTACTAACATCAAATCGATCCTCCTTAAAACAAGAGAACCATCTTCTTGCCGTGCTCTGTCCAACAGCATAATCCCAATACACAGCGCAAATGTTTCCGGCTGCTTCCACTGCTGTCACCATTTTACTGAACTCAATCAGAAGAATATGTCAGAAATGTTCCAATTTCTCCACTTGTAATTCCATTTTCCAGTGTCTACAGCTCCACTCAGTATCTCCAGATGACAAAATAACAATATGTGAATGAAAACAATGGGAGGGGTGTGTGTGTGTGTGTGTGTGTGTGTGTGTGTGTGTGTGTTGTTGACAAAGGCCTTAATGGCCCTAAGCTTTATTTGTGACAGTCTTTTTGTTGTGCCTATCTGTGACTCAGCACCTCAGCTATATGGTGAGTAGCAACTTTCCTTTTCATAATATGTGAACTCAAATAGCAACAGTGAACTAAAAATACAAAATGACAATTGATAAATAAACCTATAGCAACTGAAATACCAACATGAAAAAGGAAACACTATGAACATACACACCCACCTAATATATGATGGGGATGAAATACCTTCAAGCATTAAGAGGGCCATAATAATTCCAGTTGCAAAGCGCACGTGTAGACAGGCATGAATGATACTGAGCCATCAGTTTAATAAGTAATTGTTGCAAAATACTGACACAAACTATTTAGAGAAGAATGGAGAACCTAGTAGAATCTGACCTCTGGGGAGATAAATTTGGATTCCACAGAAACTTAAGAACATGTTAGGCAATAGGTAAACAACATAACTTAACTTAGATGATAGGTTTAAAAACATGCAAACTTATTTTAGAGCATTTTGGAAACACTTTTAAAACAATGCTGAATGAAGTACACAGTTTGAAATTTTTAAAGTAGCAGGGACAAATTGTAGGAAGCAAAAGCTTATTTCCAATCTGTGTAGAAACCAGATTGCAGTTATAAGAGTTAAAGGCCACAAAAGGAAAGAAGTAGCTGAAAGGAAGTGAGTCAGGTTGATTTTATTCAAAATACACTTTGAGCAAGCTGCTAAAGGAACCAAGGAGAAATTTGGAAAGGGGATTTAAGTTAATGTAGAAAATATAAAAACTTTGGAGTTTGCTGATGAGATAATTCTATCTGAGACAGCAAAAGATTTGTAAAAGTAGTTGATAGGAATGGGTAGTGTCTTGAAAAAAGATTGTAAGATGAACAGAATGAGATGTAAAACAAGGATAGTGGAATGTAGTTGAATTAGAACAGATGATTGGGGGGGGGGGGGGGGGGGGATTAATTTAGAAAATGAGATATTTCCATGGCTGAGTGGTTAGGTGCAAGACTGAAGCCAGAGGGTGGTAATGTGTGTGCTTGCGCATACGCACGTTTTGTTTGTTTGTTCCTGTCGGCAACTCAACGTCTCTGCTGTTTGGTGAATAGCAATCTAACCTTCTGTTATGATTGTCAATAAATGTTATCTGGTAAAATTCATGCTCTGTCTTTCTAGTTAAGACAGTTATTTTCGATTAATTTTATATGTCGTCAACCCGAACCTCAGGGATAAAAAATCATCTATACATTCACCAATCAGCTTAGCAATCCTGAAGACTGTGGATTCAGCATTATAAACCATTTTAAATTTCTCGTATATCCCAGACCATTCCCACCCACCTATAGGATTGTCTTACACTGTCATTTAAGAACCATTGACATGGGAGGTGTATGTGATAGACGGGAAGAAAATGGAGACCTTCCATGATCAAACTGATTTCAATCACTGCTCCAAGGATTTTTTGTCAGCATTTACACAGTTAAAAGTCAGCAATGGGCATGTACTGCACTGTACTGGTACACTGGTGTGTATATAGTGTATGCAGTGTGTACATAATCTAAAACGAGGAGCTAAACAATACAGAATAAAAGGCAGCTGCAGAATTCAAAATGCAATTGCCACACATATAATAATAAATGGACAGGGTGTTTTATGAATGATGCTAGTGCTGTGAGAATGAAGCTTTTGCGATGGCTCTGTTGCATAAAACATTCATAGACATCTTGCCACATCAGTTCAGGGTAAAATCTCAAGCTTTTGATGATTGCTTCCATCTTCATCAGGAGCACCTAACTGTCAAAACTGCTGCTATGGTGGCCTCATATAGCCCTTAGACAGATTCTGATTGGTTGGTAATTATGCAGCGCCATTGCAGATGGTGTCAGCATTCTGTGCTGATAGTGCCACCACTCCCATCATAGCATTAACATTTTGACGAATATCTCTGGCATCGAGAGGTTGCTTCCATGTACCACTAAGATTATATCTGCAGTCATGGTTCTTTTCTCACATTCTTATTTCTACAGCCTCTTTAATTACAGAATCCCAGTATGTTGGAGCCTGAGACAAAACTTTTGTTTTGTCAAGTAATATTTTCTGGTTGTTGGTGAGGCTGTGATCAGCAACTGCAGATTTCTCCAGTTCTCGATTTTTAGTATGCCATTGACTTTCTGCATAGCAGTCAGAAATGGTGTGGATGGACTGACATATGTAATTGTTTCTACACTCACAAAGGATGTCATAAATTCCAGGGAAAAAACTCTGAAAGAATGGCTGTGGGTCATGTGATATGAAGACTGCATTCGCCAACAAAAGGGAATGTCAAAATATTGAACATTCATTTGATGAGCCACCAATTGCATGCCTTCCTTTCTGCACCACTACATCCAGCAAAATAGGTAGAGTCCTGGGAAGATGAAGTATAAGATCTATTTTCTGACCTCCCAAGAAGATAAAGGAGATGCTATGCCCTGTTACAGACAGTCTCGGCCTCAGGATCCCTGGGATTTGTAACATCCCTTGTGAGTGCTGAAAAAACTACATATGTCAGTCCATCTGTACTGTTTCCAACAGCTGTGCAGAATATCAATGGTACATAAAAAATCGAGAATTGGAGAAATCTGCAATTGCTGAGCACATCCTCATAAACAAACATAAAGCATTGTTTGATGAAACAAAAGTTTTATCCCAGGCTCCTATGTACTGGGACTCTGTAATTAAAAAGGCTGTGGAAATAATGTGCAAGAAGAACACCAACCATGACAGCAGATATAATCTTACAAGGGACACCTTGAGTGCGAGGTTGCAAATTCAATTTTGACGAAGACTCATCTGAAAGTGTTGTGTCAACAATTATGACAGGAAGAAGTATTAGTTGCTAAAGACTTACCATGTGCATTAGGAGGGCGACAGAAAATGAATGTCTGTGAGATGCAGAGGTCAAACTTCTTTGGGATATATGTATTACACTTCACAAAATGGACATCATCGACATTCAAGAAGTGTTAAAAATAAACCATTAACTTGCACCATGCACACTGAATGAAAAATGGCACACCAGTGATCAAAAAGGTTCATACCATCAAGATCAAAGTCAACTCCTTGGGAGTCAAAAACTGTGCAGGACGTTCATCTGGGTATCTACTCTTACAGAATGCATGTAGAATCATTTGGTGCAATGGGGAGATGAGAACTAATGGAATATGATGACTTGCAACGAAATGCCAAACAGTCTGTCATGAAGCCTATTGTGAAACTGGCTATGCTTTAAGACATAGCTACAGATACTGCAATAATTTTTATAGGCACGAAAAAAACAAACATCCAGAGGCTGAATTTGTCCAGTGGTTCTAGGTGGTGTGAATTGCAATGTCACACACTTTTCAAGAGGGATAATTTGTGAGTATGATTTTTACATGCAGACCAGTAATTAAGCAAAAGCAAGAGTCTATTAACCACAAGCGGTACCCATACCATAGTTGTACTTCTCTTATGCCCATTTTCCCACTATTGCTTGCTGTGACATAAATATTCCCTACTGCCTTTGCAAGATCTCACACACAAGGAAGAATCATAGGGAGCAGAGCATCTCCAACTTCTTGGAGCACAGTAAATAACTTTCCAGCCAATTTACCATCCAGATTAACAGTCAGCATAATTGTATATGAAAGCATTAAGGCAATGATATTAGTTGATCTTTCTACAATTCTCATTGTACCTCTAATTTCCAGGGTTCCTTTCATATGCATTTTCTCTTCAAATCCCAATTGGTTGGAGTTGAAAACAAATTCCTTACTGAACAATGGAATAAGAGTGTTTATCTCATCAACAAATTTTTGGGCTGATTCCGCAGTTTGCTGTGCATTGTCAAGTTGACACTTTGTTTGAAATTTGGTTATTTTACGTCTTGCAATTCTGCAGCACAGTTTGAAGTTATGCAACCATCCACTGCTTTCCTTTGAATCACTTTAATCTGTCATGCACAATTTGATGTGCATAACATAGCAGGTCACTCTCATGCATGTCCTGTAAATTGTATTGAGCAGCCTTGAAATGCATAAACATCAGTTTTTGTAACAAGTGTGCCTTGTCCTTTCCTGACCATCCATAGTTTTTCTTATGCACTACACAGACGTATTGCTGCTGACTTATTCAAAATCTGTTCATAATTTTCTTTTCTATGCTGTGAATGATCTTCCATGTACATAATCGTGTTTAGTACCCGCTCCTTGGACAGCGATTGTCCTTCACTACATTTCATTGGAGATGGGATTTGCTACTCTCTGCCTGACAAGGAAGATGAACTACATGGCTCGACCCCTGTTACAATATCCCTTTCACTTGCTAAGCATGTATTGTCATCATTGTACTCTTCATGTACATTGTCCACACAGTTGAGCATATATGACATCACGTATTCCACTGACTCATCTTGCAGAAACACTAATATTTCATCTGCCACTTCTTTCTCACACTGCAAAATTCCTTTGGTTCCTTTCTGACAAAATATCAATTCCGGCAACTGTAGTTATAGATGTAATACAGTATTTACTTTGTTTATCGTTACCATTGCCCTGTTTTGTATCAACACTACTAGCACTGTTGGAGTTTCTCGTCGACTAAGCAGTTCAACCAAGCTCCATAGCCCCATGCCGTGCTCATTACTGGATAGCTCCAGTCCTACCCCCTATTGCCATTAGCAGCCAATACTGTGGTTGCATGGCAGACAATATATGGAGTGTCAAATGCTATAAACATCATTGGCCTTTTGTGACCTCACACTCAAGGAGTTCTGTGTGAGTGTAGCATGGGAAAGAAATATTTGTTGCAATATTTGTGCAACACCGTGAGCAGTGGCACCACCAGTGCAGACATTGACACCCTCTGCAACAGCACCTCGTAATTACCGACCAATCAGAAGCCATCTATGTGCTGTATAAGGCCACTACAGCAGAAGCTTTGACAACCAATTGCTCCTTACGAAGACAATGGAGGTAACTGTCAAAAGCTCAAGGTTTCACCCTGAACTGAAGTGGCAAGAAGTCTGAGAATGTTTTATATGTGAGCAAGAGTGGTTTCCTTTACTGAGTGGGACCAGTACTAGGGGGAGGCTGCCTTAATGGCTCAAACACAGGTGATGTATGAAATGTTGTTATAAACGCATCTTTTTTATCCAATAATACAGTCACACTTTTAATATTGCTCACCTCTGTAACATTGTCTTCATATGATTCCTTCTGCAGTTAAGTTATGTCCACAGACTGAATATCAAGTCTTTTTACAAATCTGGTATACTGAAACATTGAAGGTTCTCCTAGAAAGATGCCTATACAAAATCCTTTTGGATATTTTAAGTCTTGTGTTGCTGCTTGTAAAAATAATGGAATATAATATGGAAACAATTTATCAGATGTCCTCTCTTCTTGCTACCAGAAAGACATTTTGATACAAATGTATGGTGATACTATTGACAGGTACATTTTAGAGGCTCACCCACTCAAGCTCTTTTATGTAAATGACTTTACACACAAACTCATGTGAACCTTATAGTGAAGTATTCTCCCTTTGTCTACATTGCTTGGAAACAGAGATACTATATTGTATAAACAGAAGTAATACATCTCTGATCAGCAATGTCTAGGCAGATTTTATAGCTGTCATTAGAGAGACGGGCCTCTCCAGTACGTAGAGCAAACATGTTTCTTCAATATGTACTCTATGTGATCTCTACACACAATTTTCATTTCCTGGAAATTACAGTGTTATGCAATATCTTGATATACTTGAACAACATAGTGAATACATTATCACGGCCAAGATAAGAACCGAATCAATACCCATAGTACATAGTTATTTGCATAACTAGGTGTGCAAATGATCGGACTGATGAAATATATGAGGTGATAAAATAAATTATTCTCATCATTAAAGGAAAAGACAATGTGGTAAACAAATTTGATAGCAGGATAATATAGACTGAGGAAAGGAAAGAGAGGGAAGCCACTATGGAATTCTGCACAGTCCATAGTTTAATTGTTGCTGACATTTGGTTTATGAATCGTGCAAGAAGGTGTTTATACAGTATGTGATACGGACCTGAAGACACCAGTAGACTTCAGCTTATACTATGGAAAGACAGAGATTTCAAAGCCAGATATTAAACTACAAAACATGTACAGGTGCAGATGCAGGTTCTAGTTATTATTGATTATGAACTGCAGATTTAACCCGAAGAAATTGCAGGAAGATAAGAGATGTGACTTGGATAAATTAAAAACGCTCTAGTTATGGAGAGTTTCAAAAGAAAGCATTAGGCAACAATTACCTGAAACTGAGCAAAAGAATTCAATTGAAGAAAAATGGGTAGCTTTAAGAGTTAAAAATAGACAAGGAAAAGCAGAATGGCAAAGCAGTGATGTGTAAAGGAGGAATGCAAAGCTGTTGAAGCATGCATGACTTTGGGAAAGATAGATACCTCCAGCAAGAAAATTAAAGAAACCTTTGGAGAAAAGAGAAGCAACTGCATTAATAGTAAGAACTCATGTGGCAAGCCAGTACCAAGCAAAAATGAGAAGGCTGAAATGTAGAAGGGTGTAACAAAGGAAATGAATTTGAATACAGTATCTTGGACAGGGAGGAGGAAGTAGTAGATGAGAAATATAATCTGATAGTGCAGTGGAAGACCCAAGTGAAGACCTGGTGCACAAGATAAGAGAGGGGTGGGGGGGGGGAAGAGAGAGAAATACTCTCAGACTTCAAGAAGAATATAATAATTAGTTCTGAAGAAGGCAGGTGCTGACAGGTCTGAATATTACTGCGCAATAAGTTTAATAAGTCATGGTTGCAAAATACTGACAGGAATTATTTATAGAAGAATGGAAAGCCCGGTAGAGGCTGAATTCAGGGAAGTTTTAGTTCTGGAAAAATGTACAGGGGATAGGCAAAATAATGTGAGTAATGGTATGGTTGTGTCTGATGGCCAATAACAAGTAAGGCACATGTGGCGCTGGACTCTGCATGTTCAGTATGGACTAGGCATCAGTGGAGGTTTTTTGTGAATGGTGCACACTTCGTATTTGCATTCAGAGGCCAAGGTCAATGTGCAATGAAAAACCTAACAGTGTTCCAAAGAGGACAGATTGTAGGGGCCCGATTAGCTGGAGCATCAGTAACCAAGACGGCCAACTAACTGAATGTTTTAAGAGCAAATGTTTCAACAGTCATGACAGCCTACACAAAACATGGAAAGACATTATACTGTAAATGGAATAGTGGGCAAAATCAAAACTAAATGACAGAGATCGTCATATGCTAACATGAATTGTGTCAAAACAACTCACAACTGTGGCGGCTAAAGTGACTGCAGAGCTCAATAGCTATCTTCAAGACTCCGAATGTATCAACACTGTCCACCAAGAACTCCATAAAGCGAATATTCATGGACAAGCTGCTAAACCAAAACCATTAGTGATGACAACCAATGCAAAGAAGTGTAAAACATGGTGTCAGGAGCATACATCCTGGTCAGTTGAGCAGTGGAAACACACCCTATGGTCCGACAAGTCAATGTTTTCATTATTTTCAACATTGGTCTGGGTTTATGCCTGGAGAACACAAAAGGAGCCCACAATGGTTAAACTGGAGGTGGAAGTGTGAAGGTGTGGGCAGCCATATTATGGCATTCTGCTGATCCCATCATTACTCTCAAAGGCCGTGTTACAGCCAACGATCATGTGAACATTTTAGGTAATCAGATGCACCCAATGATTCAAATGTTCCCCAACGGTGATGCCATATTTGAAAACGATAATGCACAAATTCACACACCCACACAGGACAACTGTGGTATGAGGAGCATGCAACTGAACTGCAGCATCTTCCCTGGCCAGCACAGTCCCTGGACTTGAACATTATCGAACTCGTGTGGGTGGTACTGGAGTGCAGACTCCAGAGCAGATTTATGCCTCCCTTGTTACTACAGGAGTTAAAAGAGGTTATGTTTGAAGAGAGGCATAACATTACACTGGAGACTCTACAATCATTATATGCCAGTATTCCAAGAAGAATCAATCTGTATTATGGGCAAATGGGTGTCCAACCCCATATTAATAAACCATTCTTAAGTAAGTACAGGTGTTCACATTATTTTGCCTATCCCATGTGCAGGAGTACTTGCGGTATTGCTGACGCTGTGGCTTACCTTAGAGCATAGGTTACAGAAAGGCAAGCCTACATTTATAATATTTGTAGGTTTAAAGACAACTTTGGCAATGTTGAGTGGACTACACTCTGAATTTTGGAAGTATCAGGGATAAAATAAAATGAGCTAAAGATTATCAACAACTTGTACGGAAACTAGACAGCAGTTAGATTTGAAACACATGAGGAGCAGTTGTTGAGAAGGGAGTGAGACCAGATTATAGCCTATGACAGATGTTATTCAGTCTTTTTATTGAGAAAGCTGTGGAGGAAACCAAGGAGAAAAAAAAGAAAATATATATATATATATATATATATATATATATATATATATATATATATATATATATATATAGAGGGAAACATTCCACGTAGGAAAAATATATCTAAAAACAAAGATGATGTGACTTACCAAATGAAAGTGCTGGCAGGTCAGCAAACACACAAACAAACACAAACATACACACCAAATTCAAGCTTTCGCAACAAACTGTTGCCTCATCAGGAAAGAGGGAAGGAGAGGGAAAGACGAAAGGATGTGGGTTTTAAAGGAGAGGGTAAGGAGTCATTCCAATCCCGGGAGCGGAAAGACTTACCTTAGGGGGAAAAAAGGACAGGTATACACTCGCACACACACACATATCCATCCACACATATACAGACACAAGCAGACATATTTAAAGACAAAGAGTTTGGGCAGAGATGTCAGTCGAGGCAGAAGTGCAGAGGCAAAGATGTTGTTGAATGACAAGTGAGGTATGAGTGGCGGCAACTTGAAATTAGCGGAGATTGAGGCCTGGTGGATAATGGGAAGAGAGGATATATTGAAGAGCAAGTTCCCATCTCCGGAGTTCGGATAGGTTGGTGTCAGTGGGAAGTATCCAGATAACCTGGACGGTGTAACACTGTGCCAAGATGTGCTGGCCGTGCACCAAGGCATGTTTAGCCACAGGGTGATCCTCATTACCAACAAACACTGTCTGCCTGTGTCCATTCATGTGAATGGACAGTTTGTTGCTGGTCATTCTCACATAGAATGCGTCACAGTGCAGGCAGGTCAGTTGGTAGATAACGTGGGTGCTTTCACACGTGGCTCTGCCTTTGATCGTGTACACCTTCCGGGTTACAGGACTGGAGTAGGTGGTGGTGGGAGGGTGCATGGGACAGGTTTTACACCGGGGGCGGTTACAAGGGTAGGAGCCAGAGGGTAGGGAAAGTGGTTTGGGGATTTCATAGGGATGAACTAAGAGGTTACGAACGTTAGGTGGACGGCGGAAAGACACTCTTGGTGGAGTGGGGAGGATTTCATCAAGGATGGATCTCATTTCAGGACAGGATTTCAGAAAGTCATATCCCTGATGGAGAGCCAAATTCAGAGTCTGATCCAGTCCCGGAAAGTATCCTGTCACAAGTGGGGCACTTTTGGGGTTCTTCTGTGGGAGGTTCTGGGTTTGAGGGGATGAGGAAGTGGCTCTGGTTATTTGCTTCTGTATCAGGTCGGGAGGGTAGTTGTGGGATGCGAAAGCTGTTGTCAGGTTGTTGGTGTAATGGTTCAGGGATTCCGGACTGGAGCAGATTTGTTTGCCGTGAAGACCTAGGCTGTAGGGAAGGGACCGTTTGATGTGGAATGGGTGGCAGCTGTCATAATGGAGGTACTGTTGCTTGTTGGTGGGTTTGATGTGGACGGACGTGTGAAGCTGGCCATTGGACAGGTGGAGGTCAACATCAAGGAAAGTGGCATGGGATTTGGAGTAGGACCAGGTGAATCTGATGGAACCAAAGGAGTTGAGGTTGGAGAGGAAATTCTGGAGTTCTTCTTCACTGTGAGTCCAGATCATGAAGATGTCATCAATAAATCTATACCAAACTTTGGGTTGGCAGGCCTGGGTAACCAAGAAAGCTTCCTCTAAGCGACCCATGAATAGGTTGGCATACGAAGGGGCCATCCTGGTACCCATGGTTGTTCCCTTTAATTGTTGATATGTCTGGCCTTCAAAAGTGAAGAAGTTGTGGGTCAGGATGAAGCTGGCTAAGGTAATAAGGAAAGAGGTTTTAGGTAGGGTGGCAGGTGATCGGCGTGAAAGGAAGTGCTCCATCGCAACGAGGCCCTGGACGTGCGGGATATTAGTGTATAAGGAAGTGGCATCAATGGTTACAAGGATGGTTTCTGGGGGTAACGGATTGGTTAAGGATTCCAGGCGTTCGAAAAAGTGGTTGGTGTCTTTGATGAAGGATGGGAGACTGCACGTAATGGGTTGAAGGTGTTGATCTACGTAGGCAGAGATACGTTCTGTGGAGGCTTGGTAACCTGCTACAATGGGGCGCCCGGGATGATTGGGTTTGTGAATTTTAGGAAGAAGGTAGAAGGTAGGGGTGTGGTGTGTCGGTGGGGTCAGGAGCTTGATGGAGTCAGGTGAAAGGTTTTGTAGGAGGCCTAAGGTTCTGAGGATTCCTTGAAGCTCCGCCTGGACATCAGGAATGGGATTACCTTGGCAAACTTTGTATGTGGTGTTGTCTGAAAGGTGACGCAGTCCCTCAGCCACATACTTCCAACAATCAAGTACCACGGTCATGGAACCCTTGTCCGCCAGAAGAATGGCGATGGACTGGTCAGCCTTCAGATCATGGATAGCCTGGGCTTCAGCAGTGGTGATATTGGGAGTAGGATTCAGGTTTTTTAAGAAGGATTGAGAGGCAAGGCTGGAAGTCAGAAATTCCTGGAAGGTTTGGAGAGGGTGATTTTGAGGAAGAGGAGGTGGGTCCCGCTGTGACAGAGGATGGAACTGTTCCGGGCAGCGTTCAATTTGGATAGTGTCCTGGGGAGTTGGATCATTAGGGGTAGGATTAGAATCATTTTTCGTCGTGGCAAAGTGATACACTCATACTCTCTGCTGGAAGTATCACTTTGCCACGAAGAAAAATGATCCTAATCCTACCCCTAAGGATCCAACTCCCCAGGACACCATCCAAATTGAACCCTGCCTGGAACAGTTCCGTCCTCCGTCACAGCAGGACACACCTCCTCTTCCTCAAAATCAGGGCCTCATTGCGATGGAGCACTTCCTTTCACGCCGATCACCTGCCACCCTACCTAAAACCTCTTTCCTCATTACCTTAGCCAGCTTCATCCTGACCCACAACTTCTTCACTTTTGAAGACCAGACATACCAACAATTAAAGGGAACAGCCATGGGTACCAGGATGGCCCCTTCGTACGCCAACCTATTCATGGGTCACTTAGAGGAAGCCTTCTTGGTTACCCAGGCCTGCCAACCCAAAGTTTGGTATAGATTTATTGATGACATCTTCATGATCTGGACTCACAGTGAAGAAGAACTCCAGAATTTCCTCTCCAGCCTCAACTCCTTTGGTCCATCAGATTCACCTGGTCCTACTCCAAATCCCATGCCACTTTCCTTGATGTTGACCTCCACCTGTCCAATGGCCAGCTTCACATGTCCGTCCACATCAAACCCACCAACAAGCAACAGTACCTCCATTATGACAGCTGCCACCCATTCCATATCAAACGGTCCCTTCCCTACAGCCTAGGTCTTCACGGCAAACAAATCTGCTCCAGTCCGGAATCCCTGAACCATTACACCAACAACCTGACAACAGCTTTCGCATCCCACAACTACCCTCCCGACCTGGTACAGAAGCAAATAACCAGAGCCACTTCCTCATCCTCTCAATCCCAGAACCTCCCACAGAAGAACACCAAAAGTGCCCCACTTGTGACAGGATACTTTCCGGGACTGGATCAGATTCTGAATGTGGCTCTCCAGCAGGGATACGACTTCCTCAAATCCTGCCCTGAAATGAGATCCATCCTTCATGAAATCCTCCCCACTCCACCAAGAGTGTCTTTCCGCCGTCCACCTAACCTTCGTAAATTCTTAGTTCATCCCTATGAAATACCCAAACCACCTTCCCTACCCTCTGGCTCCTACCCTTGTAACCGCCCCCGGTGTAAAACCTGTCCCATGCACCCTCCCACCATCACCTACTCCAGTCCTGTAACCCGGAAGGTGTACACGATCAAAGGCAGAGCCACGTGTGAAAGCACCCACGTGATTTACCAACTGACCTGCCTCCACTGTGAAGCTTTCTATGTGGGAATGACCAGCAACAAACTGTCTATTCGCATGAATGGATACAGGCAGACAGTGTTTGTTGGTAATGGGGATCACCCTGTGGCTAAACATGCCTTGGTGCACGGCCAGCACATCTTGGCACAGTGTTACACCGTCCGGGTTATCTGGATACTTCCCACTAACACCAACCTGTCAGAACTCCGGAGATGGGAACTTGCCCTTCAGTATATCCTCTCTTCTCGTTATCCGCCAGGCCTCAACATCCGCTAATTTCAAGTTGTCGCCACTCATACCTCACCTGTCTTTCAACAACATCTTTCCTCTTTACTTCCGCCTCGACTGACATCTCTGCCCAAACTCTTTGCCTTTACAAATGTCTGCTTGTGTCTGTGTATGTGCGGATGGATATGTGTGTGTGTGCGAGTGTATACCTGTCCTTTTTTCCCCCTAAGGTAAGTCTTTCCGCTCCCGGGATTGGAATGACTCCTTACCCTCTCCCTTAAAACCCACATCCTTTCGTCTTTCCCTCTCCTTCTCTCTTTCCTGATGAAGCAACCATTGGTTGCGAAAGCTAGAATTTTGTGTGTATGTATGTGTTTCTATTGACCTGGCAGCGCTTTTGTATGGTAAGTCACATTTGAGGAAGTCGTATCCCTGCTGGAGAGCCACATTCAGAGTCTGATTCAGTCCCAGAAAGTATCCTGTCTCAAGTGGGGCACTTTTGTGGTTCTTCTGTGGGAGGTTCAGGGTTTGAGGGGATGAGGAAGTGGCTCTGGCTATTTGCTTCTGTACCAGGTCGCGAGGGTAGTTGCGGGATACGAAAGGTGTTTTAAGGTTGTTGGTGTAATGGTTCAGTGATTCCGGACTGGAGCAGATTCATTTGCCACGAAGACCTAGGCTGTAGGGAAGGGACCGTTTGATGTGGAATGGGTGGCAGCTGTCATAATGGAGGTACTGTTGCTTGTTGGTGGGTTTGATGTGGACGGACGTGTGAAACTGGCCATTGGACAGATGGAGGTCAACGTCAAGGTAAGTGGCATGTGATTTGGAGTAGGACCAGGTGAATCTGATGGAACCAAAGGAGTTGAGGTTGGAGAGGAAATTCTGGAGTTCTTCTTCACTGTGAGTCCAGATCATGAAGATGTCATCAATAAATCTGTACCAAACTTTGGGTTGGCAGGCCTGGGTAACGAAGAAGGCTTCCTCTAAGTGACCCATGAATAGGTTTGCGTCGAGGGGCCATCCTGGTACCCATGGCTGTTCCCTTTAATTGTTGGTATGTCTGGTCTTCAAAAGTGAAGAAGTTGTGGGTCAGGATGAAGCTGGCTAAGGTAATGAGGAAAGAGGTTTTAGGTAGGGTGGTAGGTGATCGGCATGAAAGGAAGTGCTCCATCGCAGCGAGGCCCTGGACGTGTGAAATATTTGTGTATAAAGAACTGGCATCAATGGTTACAAGGACGGTCTCTGGGGGTAACAGATTGGGTAAGGATTCCAGGCGTTCGAGAAATTGGTTGGTGTCTTTGATGAAGGATGGGAGACTGCATGTAATGGTTTGAAGGTGTTGATCTACGTAGGCAGAAATACGTTCTGTGGGGGCTTGGTAACCAGCTACAATGGGGTGTGGGGTGTCGGTGGGTGCAGGAGGTTGATGGACTCAGGTGAAAGGTTTTGTAGGGGGCCTAAGGTTCTGAGGATTCCTTGAAGCTCTGCCTGGACATCAGGAATGAGGTTACCTTGGCAAACTTTGTATGTGGTGTTGTCTGAAAGCTGATGCAGTCCCTCAGTCACATACTCCCGACGATCAAGTACCACGGTCGTGGAACCCTTGTCCGCCGGAAGAATTACGATGGAACGGTCAGCCTTCAGATCACGGATAGCTTGGGCTCCAGCAGTGGTGATGTTGGGAGTAGGATTAAGGTTTTTTAAGAAGGATTGAGAGGCAAGGCTGGACTGACTTCAGAGCATCCTCCTACAGGCCAACCACAAATTCGAACAGCATGCCACCCTCCACCTTAAAAAACTATCCAATCTCCTGGTTTCCCACCTCCGGAAAGGCAACTCACTCACCCTTCACAACCTTTCCAGCAAATCTCAACCTCCTCTCATTGCACACAAACCCAGTCTCTCCCATCTACTCAATCTCCCACTTCCAGCTCCACCCCCTCCAAAACCTCAAAATTCCAATCAACACAATCTGGAACCACAACACCCTAATTCAGTAGTTAACCTTTCCTCCAAACCTCTCTCCCAATCCGAAACCTCTGTCCTATCTAAAGGCCTCACCTTCAGCCCCACTCCCAGATTCAACCAAACAGCTCTCGTCAAAGATTTACTGTCCTACATTCGTACTCTGCTGGAAATATCACTTTGCCTCGAAGAAAAATGATCCTAATCCTACTCCCAATGATCCAACTCCCCAAGACACTATCCAAATTGAACCCTGCCTGGAACAGTTCCGTCCTCCGTCACAGCGGGACCCACCTCCTCTTCCTCAAAATCACCCACTCCAAACCTTCCAGGAATTTCTGACTTCCAGCCTTGCCTCTCAATCCTTCTTAAGAAACCTTAATCCTACTCCCAACATCACCACTGCTGTAGCCCAAGCTATCCGTGATCTGAAGGCTGACCGTTCCATAGTCATTCTTCCGGCGGACAAGGGTTCCACGACAGTGGTACTTGATCATCGAGAGTATGGGGCTGAGGGACTGCATCACCATTCAGACAACACCACATACAAAGTTTGCCAAGGTAATTCCATTCCTGATGTCAAGGTGGAGCTTCAAGGAATCCTCAGAACCTTAGGCCCCCTACAAAACCTTTCCCCTGGCTCCATCATCCTCCTGACCCCATCGACACCCCGCACCCCTACCTTCTACCTTCTTCCTAAAATTCACAAACCCAATCATCCTGGCCGCCCCATTGTAGCTGGTTTCCAAGCCCCCACAGAATGTATCTCTGCCTACGTAGATCAACACCTTCAACCCATTACATGCAGTCTCCCATCCTTCATCAAAGACACCAACCAATTTCTCGAATGCCTGGAATCCTTACCCAGTCTGTTACCCCCAGAAACTGTCCTTGTAACCATTGATGCCACTTCCTTATACACAAATATTCCACACGTCCAGGGCCTCACTGCGATGGAGCACTTCCTTTCACGCCAATCACCTGCCACCCTACCTAAAACCTCTTTCCTCATTACCTTAGCCAGCTTCATCCTGACCCACAACTTCTTCACTTTTGAAGGCCAGACATACCAACAATTAAAGGGAACAGCCATGGGTACCAGGATGGCCCCCTTGTACACCAACCCATTCATGGGTCGCTTAGAGGAAGCCTTCTTGGTTACCCAGGCCTGCCAACCCAAAGTTTGGTATAGATTTATTGATGACATCTTCATGATTTGGACTCACAGTGAAGAAGAACTCCAGAATTTCCTCTCCAACCTCAACTCCTTTGGTTCCATCAGATTCACCTGGTCCTACTCTAAATCCCATGCCACTTTCGTTGACATTGACCTCCATCTGTCCAATGGCCAGCTTCACACGTCCGTCCACATAAAACCCACCAACAAGCAACAGTACCTCCATTATGACAGCTGCCACCCATTCCACATCAAACGGTCCCTTCCCTAAAGCCTAGGCCTTCGTGGCAAACGAATCTGCTCCAGTCTAGAATCCCTGAACCATTACACCAACAACCTGAAAACAGCTTTTGCATTCCGCAACTACCCTCCTGACCTGGTACAGAAGCAAATAACCAGAGCCACTTCCTCATCTCCTCAAACCCAGAACCTCCCACAGAACAACCCCAAAAGAGCCCCACTTGTGACAGGATACTTTCCGGGACTGAATGTGGCTCTCCAGCAGGGATACGTCTTCCTCAAATCCTGCCCTGAAATGAGATCCATCCTTCATGAAATCCTCCCCACTCCACGAAGAGTGTCTTTCCACCGTCCACCTAACCTTCGTAACCTCTTAGTTCATCCCTATGAAATCCCCAAACCACCTTCCCTACCCTCTGGCTCCTACCCTTGTAACCGCCCCCGGTGTAAAACCTGTCCCATGCACCCTCCCACCACCACCTACACCAGTCCCGTAACCCGGAAGGAGTACACGATCAAAGGCAGAGCCACGTGTGAAAGCACCCACGTGATTTACCAACTGACCTGCCTACACTGTGAAGCTTTCTATGTGGGAATGACCAGCAACAAACGGTCCATTCGCATGAATGGACACGGGCAGACAGTGTTTGTTGGTAATGAGGATCACCCTGTGGCTAAACATGCCTTGGTGCATGGCCAGCACATCTTGGCACAGTGTTACACTGTCCGGGTTATCTGGATACTTCCCACTAACACCAATCTGTCAGAACGCCGGAGCTCCCTTCAGTATATCCTCTCTTCTCGTTATCCGCCAGGCCTCAACCTCCGCTAATTTCAAGTTGCCGCCCCTCATACCTCACCTGTCTTTCAACAACACCTTTGCCTCTTTACTTCAGCCTCGACTGACATCTCTGCCCCAACTCTTTGCCTTTACAAATGTCTGCTTGTGTCTGTGTATATGCGGATGGATATATGTGTGTGTGTGTGTGTGTGTGTGTGTGTGTGTGTGTGTGTGTGTGTGTGTGCGAGTGTATACCTGTCCTTTTTTCCCCCTAAGGTAAGTCTTTCCGCTCCCGGGTTGGAATGACTCCTTACCCTCTCCCTTAAAACCCACATCCTTTCGTCTTTCCCTCTCCTTCCCTCTTTCCTGATGAGGCAACAGTTTGTTGCGAAAGCTTGAATTTTGTGTGTATGTTTGTGTTTGTTTGTGTGTCTATCGACGTGCCAGCGCTTTCGTTTGGTAAGTCACATCATCTTTGTTTTTAGATGGTAAAGGATGTGGTAGAGCAGTTGAGGAGCATGGGTAGTGTCATGAGAAGAGGTTATAACAAGAATACCAATTAAGGTTGAAGAAGAACAATAGAATACGTCTGGATTAAATCAGGTGATACTGAATGAGTTAAGTTAGGAAATAAACCACTAGAAGTAATAGATTACTTTTGTTATTTTGGCAGGAAAAAACTGATGATGATCAAAGCAGAGATGATGTCAGATAAAAGCTGTCAGTAGAAAGGGATGTGCTTCTGAAAACAGAAATTTGTTAATGTCGAATATAAATTTAAGTGTCATGAAGTCTTTTCTGAAGCACAATTGTGGTTTTCTGAAGGTATCTGTCTGGAGTGAAGCCTTGTACAAAAGCAAAAGGTTCATACAAGTGGAGAATAGAAGTTGCTGAAATGTGGTGCTACAGAAGAAGGCTGAACATTAGACGGGTAGATCAAATAACTGATAAGACGATACTGAACAGAACTGGTGGGAAAAAAAAATTATGGCACAAACTTGACTGAAAGAAGGGGTTTGTTGATATGACATGTTCTAAGGCATTAAGGAATCATCAGTTTGGTGAGGTATAAGATTTGTAGAGGGAGACTACGACATGACAGTAAGCAGATTCAAATGGATGTAGGTTGCAGTAATTATGCAGAAATGAAGAGACTGACACAGGATAGACTAGCTGGAGAGTTGCATCAAACTGGTCTTTGGACTAAAGACCACCACAACAATACAATGGACATTCTTTTTCCATTAGTTAGTACCACGAGTCTCTGGAATAGTATATGTGCTCCAGTCAAACATTACAGAATATTAGATATTACTTGGTCAACTCTCTTGATGTTTTTTATAGATAGCACCAGTTCACAAATAACCTTTATGTTGTAGAAATATGCTGTATGAGATAGCAGGTAAGAGTATGTGTTACATTATCATTAAGCATGATTATAGCAACTTGCATTATTTTTTGGTTTGTATTTTTCAGACATTTACAAAGTGAGCACTCAAATACTAGTATACTTATTGTCTCAAAGATCTTCGTGAAGCTTAGATGCAGTATCTTGAAGCAAGCTGTCTTTTGATTGGCATTTATTTAGAGTAAGATACAGGACATGCTGAATGCATTCAAAGAAGAGTGATACGAATGGTCATAGGTTTGCTTGACTTGCAGGGGGATGTCACATAAATGTTGCAAATACTGAATTGTCAGAGCCTTGAAGACAGACAGAAATTATCCCATGAAAGCCTACTTAAAAAAATTTCAGGAACCAGTATTAAGTGAAGAATTTAGAGATATTCTTTTGTCTGCTATGTATTGCTGCCCACAAGGACTGTGAATATAAAATTAGATTAAATACAGCTTATACAGAGGCATTTAAATACACATTCTTCCCACACAATTGGAACAGTACACGTTACCATGCTAAATACCATATGCCATGCATTTCACAACGTTTTGCAGAGTCTATATGTACATATATATGTAGGTAATGTATTTTACTGACAGGTATTATTCATTTTGATTTCTTCATTTATGCAGAATATACACTATTTCTGGAAGATAATTCGCCTCTAAAGCCAAATCTAATTTCAGAACTTCTGTACTGGCTTAATTTTTCATGTAATAGTTGTTTTTGTAAATGCTTACAACAGCTTATGGATTATATACAGGGTGATTATAATTAAAGTTAAACTTTCAAAGTGCTGTAGAAATAACACCGCTGGTCAGAATGATATTAAATTGCAATGGGATATTATCGTAGGAGGAGAAAATGTATGGCAGAAGAAAAATAGTTTAAAATTGATCAATAGATGGTGCTGTATGTGTCAGAATATGTAAATGAAAATACCTGTCATGCACACGACCCACTGGAGTTGATATAAACACGCTGTGTACATGGCTTTTCCCCCTTTCGCGTCTGCAACGTTCGCCATGACTGTCTCAATGCAGGATCGTGCTCTGCTTGTAAAACTGTATTACAAGAATGATTGCTGTGTACACGTCACTCTACAGAAGTTACAGACACTGAAAGGTTTGAAAAAAGGTGTTGGTTCAGTGACTGCTCTGGGTCTGGAGAATGATTCAGAAATTCGAAAAGACAGGTTATTTTGGTGTGCAACCTTGTAGTGGGAGGAAATGAATTGATTCGATGTCAGTGGAAGCAGTGGCCACAGCAATGCAGGAAGAGACGAATGTTGGTGTGCAAACGTGTAGTGCACGGAGAATTGCCCGAACATTGGACATACCCGTGAGCATGGTCTGTAATATCTTACGAACCATTTTTCTTTGCTATCCATTCAAAATTACTCATGTGCATGAGTTGCTTCCTGTTGACCCGCCAGCAAGAGAGACCTTTGCTTTAGAATTTCTTGCTCACATGGAAGCGGACAATGATTGGCCGTGGAAGATTTTGTGGAGAGACGAAGCCCACTTCCATCTAACAGGATATTTCAATACACAGAATTGTCAAATGTAGGCAACAGAAAATCTGCACACAAATCAACCAGTACCACTTCATCCTGAGAAAGTCACTGTGTGGTGTGGGTTTACAGCATTGTTTATCATAGGGGCACATTTTTCGAAGAGACACTCGCATCCGGTCCTGTTACCTGTACCGTCACTGGTAAGCGCTATGAGTGTCTTTTGCGCAACCACATCATTCCAGCTCTCAAACAGCATGGATGTGGGGATGGGATTATTTTTGTGCAAGATGGGGCACCTCCGCACATTGCAAATCTATTTAAGCAGCTGATGAAGTGCCATTTCGGAAATGCTAGAATTATCAGCCGCCATTTCCCTACAGCTTGGCCGTCCCAATCACCTGACCTTAATCCATGTGACTTCTGGCTGTGGGGCTATCTGAAAGATGTCGTGTTCAGTGTTCTGATAGCAAACCTAGCTGCATTGAAGGCATGCACTGCGCAACACAATCTGAATGTGACCCCATAAGCACTTCGATCAGTTATAGAACATGCGGTTTTGTGATTTCAACTTGTTGCAGAAAATGGTGGACAGCATATCAAATATGTTTTGCGCCAGTCACATGGAAATTAATAATTTAATTTGATTTTGACTGATGCTTTTTATGCGGTTTTTGGCCTTGGGACAATTAAAAACCAATTTTTCCCACATGATGTGATACGACATGACCTTGCCATGGTGGATGGGCTTACGTAACTAACAGCATCACACCTGTACACCCATGCACACTGAATAGTACAGTTTGTCTAATGTCAAACTTACACCTTGGGCATTGTTGTATGATTTATTTGCCATTTGCAGTTGACCACTATCAAATTATGATGCTTACAGCGCCATCTATTGCTACATTTTGTAACTATTTATTTTTCTTCTGCCATACGTTTTCCCCCTTCTCTTATAATATTCTGTTACAATTTGACATCATTCTGACCAGTGGTGTTATTTCTACAGTGGTTTGAAAGTATAACTTTAATTATAATCACCCTGTACATGTAGCAAAATGACACACTCTTTAATATAACTTCCAGATGCAATCTGCAAGAAAATCTGTCAGTACACAAAGAACTCAAAGAAAGGAGTAACATAAAATAAAGAATCATACCTCATAATACTTTGCCTCAGAAACGTCACTTTGCAAGGTACTCAGTTTCCCATGATAACGTTTTTTTCATTTGAAAAATGTCCTGATGGAACTGCTCTCCATGTTCACCACTACTAAGTGCCCCAGTGTTATCAGGCAAAAAGTCAAGGGACCATTCAAGAAACATCATTTAAGTGACATGTTATGTCCCATAAGGTGCTATGAACTGAGTAGTACTTGTGCAATACTGTGACAGTTCTCTGCCTTATGATTGCCTAATTTATTTCTTGAAGACACTTGCCAAAGACAGTCATGTCACTCTTTCAGCATGACTTAACAAATCCTGGAACTGTTCGTCAGATATTAATTACCTAATTTGTGGTCCTACAAATATTTCTTCCTTTATTTTTGCTACATTGTGCTATGGAAATTTCTCTCAAGTACATTAACCCACATTAAATTTTGCCCATGGCTTTCCTTAAATTTTTAATGAGACTGAATTTGATGTGCAGTGGAAGTAGATACACATATTTGGGGTCAATAAAAGGGTGATTCCTCATTTGATTCACAGTATCCTCGAAATGTTGGGTCAGTATGCATATCTTCATCACTGTCTTCTGTGTGTCCATCACTATATTCATCTTAACTCACTGCCACATTTACAGTAGGCATTGGTATTGGAAAGTTTCCCTGTGGACATACAGGCCTTATTGCAGCTGGCAAATTAGGATATTGCAGTTTTTCTTGTTTTTGAAGTAATTAAATTTTGTCAGATGAACACAACAGTTCATTGTGTGGTCTGTTGGTTCCCTCCAAATCACAGGTAAAGCAAGGGACATGGGACATGACCCTTTAACCAGTCTGTCAGGACAGTAATACCTGTGTGCATGGGGTCCCATTTCTTGTCTTGGTTGCCACCGTTACATCTGAAATATGTCCATGGCACTTACTTGCAGGGAGATTAAGTTTCTGTTTTTGTGATTTCATAGTTAACTATCCACAAATATAACAAGAAGAACATGCACTATTTACCCAGGTACAAGGCATTTCTTCTTGCCAGTTAATACAAACCTCAAACTTCCACAAACTTAGAACAACAAGTGATCACTTCCAACAGTTTTCAGAACTCTCAATCTGAGATTCAATTGGCAACAAACACAGTGTGATTCTACATGTTCAGTCATGACTCATTGACAATACTGCCAAACTACCTCATTTTCTGGAGATAGATTCTGGAACTGAGGTTCATGCATGGTAATTCCTTGTACATATTTTGATTATTTTTCAACAATTAAATCTGCAGAATATTTAAACCACAGAAGAATGGCCAATATGCAGCATTTTCAAGGATTTTGATAGAAGATAGTGTGTCACAATAAAACTGAGACAAAAATTGGTGTTATTTTCAAATTTAACATCAACAGCTTAGCAAAGAACACCATTCACATCCTTCTAACAAAAATTTTGTTGACCAGTGAAATCCATCACATGTGACTAAACAAATCACCAGTAAAAAGCTGTTAGCATCACAAAGGCTTTCAAGTGTTTCTTGCTGTGTGAAAATGTAACTGCCACTCTATACACTTCAGTTGTGCTAAAACCTATCTCAAAGTCCTGATAAGGTCATCCCAGCTGTGAAGGACTGTCGATATGTCATTCACATTCATTATTACTTTTTTAACAGTTATTTGCCCAGAGCTTAGTCTATAACTTGAATGAACTCAGCTGTGGCTTTGTTGCTCAGTGGTTATGTGCTAGACTCATATCCATCCCCAGACTGGCCAGAATGTTTTTGTCACTTATCTTGTCATTCATCTGTGGCAATTATTTGTTACTGTGAAAAATGCCAAGTTACATTATGGTTTGCAGTCGTTGATGAACTGAGTAAGTTACCATATAACTTGCAGGATAAGATAGTTAAAAGGACTCAGGAAGGCAAGGGCATACCAACTCCAATAGGACCATGTCTAATAAAACACTGTGGTATTCAAACTGACATTTAAGTTGATGATACCTTTACCTTTAACCATGTGATGATACTTCAAATGAATAATTTCTGCCTTTAAGGAGAAATGCTGTATATTTTCTAGATTCCTCTGCAACAGGAATCCTCCAGTATTCTGATAAGACCCATAGTCCTTATAAATTTGATGTCCAAAATTTTCATAAGAATTTCATCCTCAAGGCATGGCCTGTCATGCTCCGTAATTTATTTATGATTCAATGGTCATGCATCTGGTATTAACTGGACTGCTAAAGGAGTTCCATTATAAGTTTTTGGCCCTTCAATTATTTCCTAGCCATTTGGTCTCTGTTGTGTAAAAAAAACTTCCAAGTGATATAGTTTGCAGTAGTTTTATGAAAGACACATACTCCCTTAATTTTAAAGAACAGAAATACCAACCAGTTTTACCTCAAGATACTTATCACTCCCTTATGTCACTTTTATTCCTCCTCCTCCTCCTCCTCCTCCTCTAGTGACACTGCATCACAAATGGATCCTTGGTCCATCATATCAGTTCAGAAAAGGATCCATAATCATAACTACAGCCCAACTCCACAACCTATTCCTTAAAATGCGGCTAAACCCTCCACCATACATTTTTGTGATCATTAAAAACTGTCTTTCTGGATGCCATCCCTCATTTTAAAATTACTTAAAACTTCAGAGCCATACCATCCATATCCTTTACTTGTAGCTTCAAATGCAACACTTTTCTTCTTTACTTTTCTTCATTTTATCTTCTTCAGATTGAAGTCTTTAGTTAAGGCTTTCCAAAGCTTTCTTCTCATTACTAGTAGAGCCTCAACCACTTCCAAAATGTTTACATTCATCAGATAACTTTGTTGTTATTATCATTTTAAATGGTGTTTTGTCTATATTCTGCCTCAAGGAATTCAATCTGAATGCTAGAGTTCGCACCTTAGCAATGTTGGACATTATATCCAGATTTCTGTCACACTGAAAGTTGTGGAACTCTCCAAGTTATTGAGAGTCCTGTTGGTCATAAAATCAAAAAAAACATATCAGCAACCAAGACATCAAATAAATTTCCCAAAGACAGATGATGATGTTATGATGATGATGTCATGCGCACACACACACACACACACACACACACACACACACACACACACACACAATGAATGCACTGAGGGTTAAGACAAGGAAAATTGGATAAAGGCTATAAATGAAGAGAAAGAAGCATTGTAGAAAAATGAAATAAATATGGATTCTGGTAATAAAGAAAAGAAATAATTACAGGAAAACAGATTTTCAAGAAAAATGATAATTGAAAGTACAACGCTAGCCTCATTGTGAGAGTATGTGCACAGGATCAAAGACAATTTAATGACATTTTTAGTTCTTTTGTGCAAAATAATTACCTGAGATTCCTATTTGTACTTGCTGCACAAGAAGATGCGATAATTATAACATTTGATGTCAAAACAGCCTTTCTCAGTGGTAATCTGAAAGAACAAGTTTCTGCAGAAGTTCCAGAGAGGTACAAAGCACCTGGAAAAATTTGCCTGCACAAGAAGGCCTGTGTGAAGTGAAACAAGTTTCTTTGTGACTGAATAAGAAACTGAATAAGTTCGTAAGAATGAAAAACTTGTCCAGATACTGTGAAAAAATGTGTCTTGCTGTACATGTTGATCATGGGATTCTATTTGGAGAACACGTCTGTAAAATGAAAACTCTTCTGCAAAACTGAAGAAAAATTTTGACATTTCAACTGATGAAGCACCAACAATGTATCTTAGACTTGAAATAAAAATAACAAAAGATTGTATCTATATTCATCAATAAAAATATGCTAAAGAAATGATGAAATAATACAGAATGGAAAAATAAAAAATTGTGGCTAAACCAATTTCACAACAAGGAGAAATTGAAACCCACATTGCAGCAAAGTCAGACTTTCCACATCATGAAGTGACAGGCAGTTTATTGTGTTTAACATATGTCTGCCCATATCAGGTGCACCAATCACCAAAACTTCCTCCACTTTGAAGTTGTCACCCATTCCATTTAAAAAAATATCTTTTTTTTACAGGCTCAGCATCTTGGATGCCACATCCCCAGTGGAAACCAGGAGTTGTCACAATATACCAATAACCTTACCAGAGCGTTTACTGACAGACAATAACTTATCCAGCTCATGCAGAAACAAATTTCTGGTGCCATCTGTAAACCTGAATGAAATTTTCGTTTTGCTGTGGAGTGTGGAAGGTAGGAGATGAGATACTGTTGCAAGTAAATCTTTGTGCATGGGTCATGACTTGTGCTTGGATGGCTCAGTTGGTAGAGCACTTGCCCGTGAAGGCAAAGGTCCAGAGTTCAAGTCTCAGTTTGGTGCTCACTTTTAATCTGCCAGGAAATTTCATCAGTAAACTTGTTAACTATCCACTGACCAGGACTCTCCTGTTCACCTGGTATCAGCTCCTCTGACAGTGATAAACCTGAATGAAATTTTCAGTCTGCAGCAGAGTGTGGAAGGTAGGAGACAGGTAACAGTGGAAGTACAGCTGTGTGGACAATCATAAGTTGTGAAACTTCCTGGCAGATTAAAACTGTGTGTCGGACCGCGACTCGAACTCGAGACCTTTGCCTTTTGCTGGCAAGTGCTCTACCATGTGAGCTACCTAGGATCGACTCACAACCCATCCTCACAGCTTCAGTTCTACCAGTAACTCATCTCCTACCTTCCAAACTTCACAGAGGCTCTCCTGCGAACCTTGCAGAACTGGCACTCCCGGAAGAAAGGATATTGCAGAGACATGGCTTAGCCATAGCCTGGGGGATGTTTCCAGACTGCAGCGGAGTGTGTACTGATATGAAACTTCCTGGAAGATTAAAACTGTGTGCCAGACCGAGACTCGAACTCGGGACCTTTGCCTTTCGTGGGCAAGTGCTCTACCATCTGAGCTACCCAAACACGACTCATGACCCATTCTCACAGCTTCAGTTCTGCCAGTACCTTGTCTCCTACCTTCCCCAAATTTCACAGAAGCTCTGCTGCAAACCTTTCAGAACTGGCGCTCCTGGAAGGTAGGAGACGAGGTACTGACAGAACTGAAGCTGTGAGGACAGGTCGTGAGTCGTGTTTGGGTAGCTCAGATAGTAGAGCACTTGCTCACAAAAGGCATAGGTCCCAAGCTCGAGTCTCGGTCTGGCACACAGTTTTAATCTGCCAGGAAGTTTCATATCAGCACACACTCCGCTGCAGAGTGAAAGTCTTATTCTGGAAACAGCCCCCAGGCTGTGGCTAAGCCATGTCTCTGCAATATCCTTTCTTCCAGGAGTGCCAGTTCTGCAAGGTTCGCAGGGGAGCTTCTGTGAAGTTTGGAAGGTAGGAGATGAGGTTCTGGTAGAACTGAAGCTGTGAGGATGGGTTGTGAGTTGATCTTGGGTAGGTCAGATGGTAGAGTACTTGCCCGTGAAAGGCAAGGTCCTGAGTTCGAGTCTCAGTCCGGCACACAGTTTTAATCTGCCAGGAAGTTTCATATCAGTGCACACTTCACAGCAGAGTGAAAATCTCATTCTGGAATCATGAGTTGTGCTTGGGTACCTCAGCTGGTGCACCACTTGCCTGTGAAAGGCAAAGGTCCTGAGTTCGAGCCTTGATGTGGCACCCAGTTTTAATGTGCCAGTAAGTTTCACCAGTAAACCTGTTAACTAGCTATCAACCAGCACTCCTCTGATCACCCATTACCATGCTGGGCTAGATAATCTCAACCAAATCCTCCACCAGGGTGTTGCCTACCTCATGTCATCCCCTGCGATGAGGGATATGCTACCCAGTTCCTTCCCACAGCCACAAGAGTAGTGCTACAGTGCTCACCCAACCTACAGAATATCCTTGTACGTCCTTATACCTATCCTGTGCCCCAGGGTTTATCCTTTTGTTGTTGGCTCAGGTGCAAGAACTGTCCCATACAGCCACTAACCACCTGCTACCAGTCACACACATTTCCTACCCAAAAGAATGGGCCACTTGTGTTAGCAGCCATGTTATAATCAGCTGTGCTGCAATTACTGTACAGTGTTCTTTGTGGGCATTACAAGTAACCAAGTATCTTCTCGCATGAATGACCACTCTCACGCTGTGACAAACCACAAACTTAATCATCCAGTTGCGAAACATGCTGCACACCACAACGCAAATAACTTCAACAGCTGCTTCACTATATGGGCCACATATGGGCCATTTGGATACTCCCTTCGAGTACAAGTTTCTCCAAACTACACAGATTGGAACTGTCTCTCCAACACATCCTGCACTCTTGCAGTCCCTCTCGACTAAGCCTCCACTAACATATTCTCATTGCCTTACTTGCCTTTTCCCTTCTCTCTTCTGTACATACCACTTCTTCTCCATCCGGCTCATGCATTTCCTTCTCCCACCACTCTTTCTCTCCCACTCCCCTCCTCCTCGTGCAAGCATTCTCCCTCTCCCTCTCTCTCTTTCCCCCTCTCCCTTTCTCTCTGCCGGCCGCTGTGGCCAAGCGGTTCTAGGGGCTTCAGTCTGGAACCACTCTGCTGCTACGGTTGCAGGTTCGAATCCTGCCTTGGGCATGGATGTGTGTGATGTCCTTAGGTTAGTTAGGTTTAAGTAATCCTAAGTCTAAGGGACTGATGACCTCAGATGTTAAGTCCCATAGTGCTTAGAGCCATTTGAACCCTTTCTCTCTATTCATCTTCACCTTTCTCTCCTTTTCCCTCTCCCCTTTTCCCCCTCCATTCTCTCTCATTCCCTCTTCTTACATCTCTTTTTGTTGTACCCTCTGTACTTTTTTCTTCTTGTGTTGTGGCCACAAACTCATCTATCTGAAGACTTGTCTCTTTACTGCTACCATGTACTTGCATCCTTCCCTACCCTCCCCACCTCCACCAGCTCAGGTAACTGCTTTCAGTAATCGAGTATCTATAATTCCTCTTGCTGTGGCCATGGATGTATGCATTTGGGTGTCTATGTGGTTGTGTGTGTGAACATGTGTACTATTGATGGAAAAAAAATGAGGGCTCGAAAGCTGGTGTTAATGCTGTTTTCTGTGATGTGTTACTGACCTCCATGCATCAATTCATTACGGGTGAGTGATTTCCTTTCCCTCATTTTATGCATGCAAAAGAAGATTGGGCTTGGCATATGCAGGAAACTATGAAAGCAGGTTAATGAGTAACCCAAATCACACAGATACCCACAATCTGAAGAGAACTTTAAGATAACTGAATTCAACAACGTGGAGAAGAGTATTTTATTCATCAGGAAAACAAAAACAAGAAATAGTGGCTTACTATGATGCAGAATTCACAGACGACAGGAAAGACAGAAAAAATACTCCAGGATATATATATTTCCACATGATAATGTTCCAAGCAGATTGTGTTGCAAGGAACAGTGTGTGTTTGCACTATCTAATACTGAAACTAGGATACATATCTGAAGATCAATGTTGTCAAGAGATGAAGGACTTGAATACTTTCGTAGAAGGAGCACTGAGTAGAGACATGAAAATGATACCTTGTTTGGATGACCAAAGTGCAATATCAATGATAAAAAATCAGATCAGATGTCAAGACAAGCCAAGAACATTGCTGTGAAGTATCATTTCATTCGTGATTAATTGAATCATGCTGGTTCAACATACAATACTACTGAACTCAAGAAAAACTTGCTGATGTTCTAACTAACACTCTCCAAAGTACTGTTTTTAAAAGACGGAAAGAAAAGTTGACATTTAATTGAAATTAAAATCTTTTATTTGTCTAACAGATATATTTTCAGAGACTGTGACTATAAACTTTTTGTGAGACAGTAACATATTATTTTGTTTGAGGCAGTGTGTTGAGATAGAAAAATGAAAGAAATATTGTAGCAGACAAAAACAATATGTGCCACAGTTGGTATTATAGTTTGACAATATGAGTTGGTTACTATTTGAATAATTAAATGAAGTAATTTGTTCCTTGTAACCATAGGCTTTAATGCATTCTTTTCATAAGGAAATCCCTTATAGTGCCTCAAACAATAAAAGGCAATCCCCAGATTTTATGAGTTATGCTAACACTAATAAGGGAGCTAGCTAGTGGAATGATAACATCCAGTAAGAAGAAAGGAAGAAGTAGGAAAATGGAAGACCAAAGACCGAAAAAAGCTTAATGGTGAATGTGGGAGATACAAGGAACAAAGATCAAGTAAAAGAAGCAAAGGCAAAGGCACAGGAAGAATCGGGTGAGAAAATGGAATAGAACATTAAACATAATCAGTAGGTATTCTACAGGGTAAAGTAAGATGAGAAAAGAAAAGATTAACCTCTGAAATTCATAAAAGACAAGACATTGAAGATCAGTAGAAACAGAATAATTCACAAGTTAGGTGAAAATGCAGTGCAAATATTAGAGGAGAGAAGGCTGTGTGAAGAAATAGGAGAGGCCGAAGAAGAATTATGTGAACTGCAGACAGTTACTAATACATGGTGTTAACCCTAGCATTACCAACGTATTTTTTGTTACATGTAATACCAACGGGGGGGCCTCAAAGGCCCATAAAGAATACCACAATTTATTTTATCATAAATCAAGTTTATTTACTTCTGATACCTCTAATAACAATTCAAAATGCTTAGACATTGTTTTTGTATACTGGATAATAAAAGATGTTATTATAATAGGAATAAAATGAACAAATCACGAGATTCAGTTTATATATTTTTTGGAATAATGTTTCAAAATAGTGTTTTCTTATAAAAACGACTTTTTTAATTCGATACACTACATGAAGCAAACAAAATTTACTGTCTCATTCTGCAACGCATTTTTCACACAACACTGGCTTCCTGCAGTGTTTCCCACAGACGTGTTTGTGGCACTGAGAGCAGGTAACAGTTGACTTTCCCAGCTTGTTGTACTTGATCTTTTTAGATGCAGCTTCTTGGCAGCATAGGTGGCACCATCCACGTGTTCCTGGTTCTGCTGTTGAGGATGATGGTTCTACAGAGCAGCTGAACTTCCGTTGTGTGATGCTTTCCATTGCCATTATTACTGGCTTCTGAAGTCCATACAAATTTTGTGCCCGTTTATCTACTTGAGATCTTATTAGTTCGAGACCTAAGTTAGTGATAAAAACTCTTCTGCGGTTTAGCAAATTCTTTTTCCAATTCGGAAAGTTGAGGAGGAAGAGTGAATATGCATTTATTGCTGCTATGTCAATGAGTGTGTAGAAGAGGGACAAAGGCCATCTTCTTGTTCCTCTCTTTGTGCTGTAGTGTCTTGCCATCTGGTCTATGGTGTCCACACCTCCCTTTGTAGAATTATAAAAAAGATTTATGTTAGTCTTTTTTGAGTCTTCATTCAACACCCCTTCTGAGTGATAAGTTGAAAGCATCAACAGCAGTCATTTTGGCTTCTCGCGGACTAGCGTTGATGCAAGAGTAACTGGTGGCCTCTGTGTCTGAGGGTCAGTATAAGCAAAGATGGAAGAGTGTAAACTGCGGCCAGTTGTAGTCTTCAGCTCTTCAGGTATGTGTCGTCTGTTAGACTGTAGGGTGCCAACAAGTGTGAGGTGAAAATCATTCCATAGAGTCTCAGCAAGCTCCACTGAAGTATAGTACCGATCTGTGGTAACATTACGGCCTGATTTTTCAATAGGTTTTATTAGTCTCTTTACAATTTCCATCGGTCCATTTGAATGCTGTGTATTTCCTGACTTGCCTGTATAGATGTCCATGCTGATCACATATCTAGTCTCAGAATCAGACAGCATTCGAATTAGAATGCCGTATTTTCCAGGTTTTTCTTTTAGAAACACCTTGAATGGACAGCGACCACGGAACAAAGACAACATCTCATCCACTGTTGTATGTAGACCAGGAATGAAATACAATGGAAGTGAAGAATTGAAGCTTTCAAAAATTTCCCTCATTGGAGCAAACTTGTCAGTCTGGCGACGAATTTCTCTTGTGTTCTTATCATCAAACCTCAATATTTTAGTCAGTTCGAAAAATCGGGTCCGACTCATTGATCCATAGTACACTTGTCGGCCCTGAAGCAAAGACCATAAATCTTGGACAGGTATCTTATTGTCATGATTTGAACCCATGATTAGCAAGAGTCCTATATAACAAAATAACTCATCTTCATCTGTGTGCTGAATACCTAGTCGAGAAGCCTCTTCATTTGAGTGTAGTTTTATTAGATTCATAATTTGAGGTGTAAAAAAGAGCTCTATAGCCTCTTTCGGAGACGCAATTCTTCCTTGTTGTCCTAGCCCCATTCTTTCTCGCACTATATTTTGTACAGAACGCCGATATTGTCGAGATGGCTTCGTAATATACTCTCGTCCACTTTTTGCAATGAATTTATCACATTCCGTATCATTATCATCTGGTGGATTGGCTTCAACCTCATCTTCATTCTCAGATGATGAATCAGTTCTAATTTCTTCCACATCATCATCCACTTCACTTTCCTCTAAATCTGATTCGTTCAAAACTTCTTCTAGCACTCTTTCAATGGAACTATCACGTAAACGATGTCTACTCATGTTGCTGGTTCAACAGCAGCAGAAACACTGAAAATAACAATGGTCCGCTTCATAATAATATGTCTGAAGGCAACAATGCCAAAATTCGTTTCATGGTAAGAATTTGAAACGAGAGACTCAACCTCATAAATCTTTCCTTGCTATTACCAACGGGTGGGCTTCTAAGGCCCACAGAGAATTAAATCAAGTAAATGAATTTTAATTACATTTTTATTCCAAAATTCTGTAATGACTCAATAGTACATTCAATAACAAACAATTACCTTTGCTTTCAAGTTCATATATCAAAGGGTGTGGATACAACATAGAAAAACTGAGTCAGTGGGCCTACGAGGCCCCCCCGTTGGTAGTGCTAGGGTTAATCTACCAGGAAGTTTCATAGCAGTGCACACTTCTCTGCAGAATGAAAGATTCATTCTAGTTGCTATTAAACAGCTAAAATGTGGTAATGTTGCAGGACATGATTGCACTACACTGAGCAATATTAAAATCTTGAGGAAGAAAATAGGGCACTTACTATTTCAAACTGTGGTAGGAGCATTGGTAAAATCTTGGAGACGAAAGGAGAAGATTTGGCATATAAAATTGTGTCCAATGTGTGGATGGCATCAAGTGGGGTACCATTATCTGCTGCTCTTTGGATTTCATGGATGAACAGAGAAAGTTGAATTTTGCACAATAATTGTAAGTTGACAGATATGAGCCCCCTAGCAGGTAAGGATGTGGCACACTCTTCGTACATCAATAGTTACCTTCCTAACTTGCTCATAAAATTTCTTCAGGCAGTTAACATGTTACAGATTTAGATGTTTTTGTTCTCATTGTCTCTACCTCAATGCAATTTGGGTGTATTATCCTCTGCACTATGAAGGGTCCGGTGTAAACATTAAAAAATTTCTTACAGATCTACACTCCTGGAAATTGAAATAAGAACACCGTGAATTCATTGTCCCAGGAAGGGGAAACTTTATTGACACATTCCTGGGGTCAGATACATCACATGATCACACTGACAGAACCACAGGCACATAGACACAGGCAACAGAGCATGCACAATGTCGGCACTAGTACAGTGTATATCCACCTTTCGCAGCAATGCAGACTGCTATTCTCCCATGGAGACGATCGTAGAGATGCTGGATGTGTCCTGTGGAATGGCTTGCCATGCCGTTTCCACCTGGCGCCTCAGTTGGACCAGCGTTCGTGCTGGACGTGCAGACCGCTTGAGATGACGCTTCATCCAGTCCCAAACATGCTCAATGGGGGACAGATCCGGAGATCTTGCTGGCCAGGGTAGTTGACTTACATCTTCTAGAGCACGTTGGGTGGCATGGGATACATGCGGACGTGCATTGTCCTGTTGGAACAGCAAGTTCCCTTGCCAGTCTAGGAATGGTAGAACGATGGGTTCGATGACGGTTTGGATGTACCGTGCACTATTCAGTGTCCCCTCGACGATCACCAGTGTTGTACGGCCAGTGTAGGAGATCGCTCCCCACACCATGATGCCGGGTGTTGGCCCTGTGTGCCTCGGTCGTATGCAGTCCTGATTGTGGCGCTCACCTGCACGGCGCCAAACACGCATACGACCATCATTGGCACCAAGGCAGAAGCGACTCTCATCGCTGAAGACGACACGTCTCCATTCGTCCCTCCATTCACGCCTGTCGCGACACCACTGGAGGCGGGCTGCACGATGTTGGGGCGTGAGCGGAAGACGGCCTAACGGTGTGCGGGACCGTAGCCCAGCTTCATGGAGACGGTTGCGAATGGTCCTCGCCGATACCCCAGGAGCAACAGTGTCCCTAATTTGCTGGGAAGTGGCGGTGCGGTCCCCTACGGCACTGCGTAGGATCCTACGGTCTTGGCGTGCATCCGTGCGTCGCTGCGGTCCGGTCCCAGGTCGACGGGCACGTGCACCTTCCACCGACCACTGGCGACAACATCGATGTACTGTGGAGACCTCACGCCCCACGTGTTGAGCAATTCGGCGGTACATCCACCCGGCCTCCCGCATGCCCACTATACGCCCTCGCTCAAAGTCCGTCAACTGCACATACGGTTCACGTCCACGCTGTCGCGGCATGCTACCAGTGTTAAAGACTGCGATGGAGCTCCGTATGCCACGGCAAACTGGCTGACACTGACGGCGGCGGTGCACAAATGCTGCGCAGCTAGCCCCATTCGACGGCCAACACCGCGGTTCCTGGTGTGTCCGCTGTGCCGTGCGTGTGATCATTGCTTGTACAGCCCTCTCGCAGTCTCCGGAGCAAGTATGGTGGGTCTGACACACCGGTGTCAATGTGTTCTTTTTTCCATTTCCAGGAGTGTATTTCTGCCTCTGTGACAAACAATGAGATTTTGCTAGTATTTTTTGCCCAACAGTGAGGTTTAACTTCTGGATTGTACCCTTATGTCTTCCCTTCCTCTTTTGTATCTGAATGTGGAACACACTTTTTTAATACAAATTAGTATTCCTTTCTGAGCAAATTTCCCAGCAGATAATCATGAGCATCTTAGCCAAATTCAGAATCACCCTATCCTCCCTTTACAAGCATTAATCTTGGTTCTCGGTCATCATCATCACCATCATTGTCATTATCATTGTTAGTTGGTGTATATCTATATTCCTTAAAACAAGCGGCTCTGATCCAGGTTCAGTCATGTTACATCCAACCTCATCCTCAATTTCAGAACTGGAGTAACGACTACCCATATCTTCCCACTCTTCATCGTTATCATCATCACTCTTATTCACCACGTTGTCAATAGTAACATGATTATTTCCTTTGTACTATTCTACTGATTTTATCATAGTTCTTCATGTCAGTTCTACATTACACTGTTTAACAAGGCAGTTATGGCTGTTGTCATCATCTAGTACATTTGCATCTGAGTTTTCACTCTCTTGTCTACTAATTCTATCCTGGAGCTGTAGACAAAACCTGTCGCACCTGCCACTTCAGCTCATTACTTTACTAGACACCCATCAAAGTACAACTGTCTGTCTTGTCACCAGCCTTGGCCTCAATGAATCTCTTTTTCAGCTTAATCACAACTGAGTAGCATCTAAGAGAATCTAGCTCCAAGACATGGCAACCTTTAATGATGGGAATACAAAAAAATTGAAATTATTGACAAAAAATTGAATTTCTGCTTTCTTCTTTACAGCTATACTTTGCCCATTCACTGCTCCACATATCCTTGTCCTTTGCTGTGCCATAATCAGTCTTGTACTCTCTTCTGTGTTATCATCAAATACCATACTTTCTCTTTGATCAAGGATGTGCGGCTATTGATATCTAGAATTCTTTAATAATCCTTACTACCTTTCTGTACACATAAATTGGGTAGTTACTGTCAAATTCTTTCTCTTCCTCTCTCATAACACTTTCTGTAACATTTTCATAATCTATCTACAAGGTAGACTGTTGGACTATACTAGGGATATGATTATCCTCCATTGGTTATCTTGCCCATGTCATTGTCTTATTATTCCTGGGGCCTGCACTTCTGATTTCTATGGTCCTTTCTGATGGCTCTTCATGTCATACTGGGACTCTTCGATCACTGAAGCATTTCCCTCAAGACCAAAAGTCTCTCCATGAGTTTTGAATTTGTTTTCCATCATTCTGCTGGGGATGATAATATGGCTGCCAATCTCAAAGCTCATAGTACTGATGGTTATTCCCAGTGTGGTCACTCTCCTGCTGCATAGGTGGACTACATACTGGGAGCTTGTAACCCAAATCTTGCAGTAATGACCGACAGGATCGAATGCCATTCACGTTTCTGGTCAGAATTATGACCTCTCTTTGGAGACAATCTGGTAGTTTAGTTAGGCATGTCCTGATTAATTCAGACAGTTCATAAGACACATTAAGATACTGGTTCTTCTACATCATTTCTTTAAAGTAAAGTACTTGATTTTGGTGCCCCAAGTTGCGATATGCCTCAGTCAATAGAACCCTAAGTTTGAGTTGGTATTGCATGCTTTTCAACCAGTATCTGGCCAAAAGGGCTGCTCTGAAATCAAAGTATACACTCTCACATTAAGGTGTGCATTTGTGCTGCCACATCATTTCTCAGGTGTCTGGACATGAAATTTATCTTTAAAGATGGGCTCACTGAGCCAGGTGGTGCAGTGGTTAGCACACTGGACTTGCATTTGTGAGGACGATGGTTCAAACCCACATCTGGCCATCCTGATTTAGATTTTCCATGATTTCCCTAAATCGCTTCAGGCAAATGCCGGGATGGTTCCTTTCAAAGGGCACCGTCGACTTCCTTCCAATCTTTCCGTAATCATGTACCGCTGACCTTGCTGTTTGGTCCCCCCACCCAAACTGACCAACCAACCAACCAAAGATGGGCTCCAGGATAATGATATGGAATTCTCAAATTGTTCAAACAACATTTTGGGATATAAATTGATTATTGGATCAAAGGATAAGCTATGTTTTTGGACAATGATAAAATGTTATGGATTTTTTATTCTTCAAATTCAGCAATGGGCTCATTTGCCTGTCAGTCTCTCACACTGGCTCATCTCAAATCTGACAAAACCGTCCTCCTAGTTCTCTCTTCTCATCAGAACCATCAAGTCTTGCATCTCCTGTGTTGCCTCATCTCACATACTTTAACATTGTAACTCATTTAATGTTTCTTCGTTTCACCTTTTTACTTGTCTGGTTTTCCTTAAAGCAAAGCAAGGACTGAAATCCTGTATTCTCTGCCACAACTAAAGAATGAATTCTGTCTAGATTTACTTCATTCTGCATTGATAACAACCTTATGGATGTTGTAAGAAGTCATATTTTGTCTACCACCTTCCTGACTTCATCATCACTCTGCTGTAAAATGTGTTGATGTTTCGATACTCACTGAAGGACACCTTGAAGCATTTCTACTGGCTCTTTATTAACCTCAGTTGAAACCTCTTGCACTGTTGTAAGATCAGTTGATACAATGTCTGACCAGGTTCATTCATTGCTTTCAAGGCCCATCATTTTACTTTCAAGGGCTGCCATTCTACTTTCAATGGATGTCATTTTACTTTCAAAGCATTCAACAACATTAGAACAGGTTTCTGTAATTTTTTTGTCACCAATGATTAATCATTTCTAAGTCTGTTTTACGTGATCCATCTCCTGTCTAAGGCCTTCCATGATCCCTCTACTCTCAGTAAAGAATGCCTCAAGTTTTGCGTTTTGCTCTTCCAGTATCTTTTGAAGATTTGTCCCTAGTTATTCTCTCTCTTTATCAAGATTTTCCCCCTGTTTTTTTTCTTTTTTCAGTTTTCTGCCCCCAGCATTTTTATTTGATCCATCAGATTTGCACTTAATTCCTTTAATATGGCCAGGAGAAGGGCTTAATTTCAGCCAGAACAGCATTCATGCATCTCCCAGAGAATTTTTTTTTCTTTTAATTTACTCGAACTCATCAGCACCAGAGATTTAAAATAGTATACTTCTATTAAATCACAATGTAACTATACTGTACAACTGTGCCACCACCAGTGAATGTGACAATGGGTGAGCAATATTATGCGATGAGCAGGAGTGTGGATGTGTGAGCTACAATGCAACTGTTTTGAAAGTTGCTTTTGGCAGCAGTTGAAAACATGATGTCACAGTCAGAAATACTACCAACTAATGCCGTGATATGTATCGATCAGAACTAGGGAGCAAGGTGATACTGCTATGGGTACAAATGGTACCATCTGTTGTTTAGATTAAATCTAGTGCTTTCATTGTTTTGATTATAAGAAATTATGTTTTAAAATCTGAATTTTTGCAAAAATGATCTCTCATTGTAAGTTTTATCACAAGTATTCAAAATTTGAAACTTCTGATATTTATGGCTGGAAGGAGGGGGGGTTGGTTGGATGGTTGAAGAGGTGCATCCTGGTACCTAAAATTTTTGAAGTTTTGCTTCCTCTGACATTGTGTTGACTGCAGATGAATTGCTGACATCTCTCTGTTCAGGGAACTGGACACTTGGACACTGCATTCTGTGGGTCTGGTCAAACCATTGTCTGTTGTGTCTCTCGTTTTGTTCGTGCTTTGTTCCCCATGGGCCTCTGCTTCCCTCGAGGCCAGAAAGCTGCCAATAGTGTCGACTTTCCCTCATCTAAACATTACAAAGGTCCAACAAACAACTCTACTTCCAGAAACTGAACCTGCTGAATTCCTATATCATGATCACATTGCTCTGTTCATTGTTATGATCATGCAAAAACCCATTGATAAATGAATGATTTGGTTCCATCCCACACTTACACAAAACTGATACAAAAAGCTACCTTAACTCATCCAAAAAAATAAAAAAACATAAACCATGCACATATGGAAAGCAGAAAAGAACACAAAACAATGCTGTACATTAATAAACACTGTGTTCCAGTGCAGAATTATTCGATAAGCAAGACAGAATTGTCTTCATCCTATTGAAAAAAAGATTATTAGTCACATTAATACATGTTTATAATCTATTTCAGCCTAACTACGGGGATCAGAAGGGTACCATGAAGTAATATCCTACAGCAGCAACTGCCAAATGCTAGGGGTATGTAGTTTAATTAAAAGCATTCTTGCTACTGGAAACAAGATAAAAAGGAGGTGTTAATTGAGTATAAAATGAGACTGGGAAACACTAATCAAGTTGCACAAGGTATATGGATCCTACCACTTCTCTATCATCAGGTGTTTCCATCACACATGCAATGGTCATACTGAATTACAAGTTAACTATAAAAGACTTAAGGAGAGGTTCTGGTTGAGACTAATGAAACGATGGATTTTTTTTACATAATATTCATTCCTGAGGCATGTAGATTATGCCTGCAACAGGAGTTTTTGAATCTGTACGGATTTTAGAAGTTGTAGTATGTTGAATGGATCCATGGTCTGACCAAATTATAGCAACTGTAGGCATTTGATGAATAAGTTCAAGAACAGATTCGACCAGTATATGAATTTTTGTTCAGTGAAGATATGCTTGAAAGATGCACTGGTGCCAATACACGAAATGAAAAGAGCTTCAACATGTGCATTTGGAAACCAGTTCTGGGCAAAAAAGTGTTGAAATAGCAGCTTGAACAGCTGAATTATTCATCTATTCTCAAAATCTGAACGTGTTGGCAATTGTCATAAGGATGAGCAACAAAAATTTTGCAGCGTTATCTGACAGGAAACACTTGGCAACTGAGGAGAAAGGAATGACTCAATTTGTTATGTAAGATGGCAAGAACTATGCCCCTTACATGTAGTCATTAAAGATCACCGAACTCAAGTTGAGTGAACAGTAGGGCTGAACAAAAATGACTGACAAGGCACAATGCATCTTGTAGAGGGTATAGTATGGACGTATTGGAATAATTAATGTTGGGTGATGGTTTTAAAGTAATTCATGTAACATGAAAACTTTGTGGAAACGCGTCGATTTACTAGAGGCTAATTTATCCCAAGGAAGTATTCAGACTTGACTGCAGCCGGTCTGGGGAGTGGTGAAGGGAAGCGACAATAGGCAGTTTATGATGGCTCCAACTCTGAAAAAGTGGTAACGGGGCGCGGCCTCGAGCTGCCTTAAGATGAGTGACAGTGAGGGGGGTGGTTGACCCCATGCTGGTGTACCAGAAGCAGACAGAGAACTTGTACACCTGTTGATAAATGTCCATTGTCCGATTTTCAGTGAAACATGCAAGAAAGCTGCGCAAAGCTAAGTAGATGGAGAACTTGTATGCCTGTTGATAAATGTCCGTCATCCCATTTTCAGTGAAACATGCGAGAAAGGCGCACAAAGCTACGGTGGAGCGGTCAACAGAGGCCAAAATATGCGTGTTCGTGACTATAGCAACTTCACACTGAATTCATGGTCCACAGAGTCTGAAGTAAATCAGGTGAAGAGCGACAGAATGAAATACGCCGGCCTCTGATGGGAACATACGACCAAGGAATTTGAAGTACTCTCCTGGGAGTCAGAATTCTGGAAAAAATTGGCGTTGTGTGCAGACGCTAACCTTGATGGGTGGCCGAGAAGGAGCTAAATAGCAGAAGTTAATAGGAAGGGAAATTTTGTGGGATTTTGTTCACTTTCCAGAGCAGGTATTGATCGGCACTGGGAAGCGACGCATAATTAACACGACTTGTGGTGCAATTGGCGTGAGTGATTTTGCTGGAGGGGAAACTGAGGTGAAGAGCGGACTGGCAGAAGTCTCCGTAGAAGTCTTCCGTTCCCATCTTGCCTAGAGTGCGAACGTGGCGTCCTTTACTCAGCTTGCCTGAGAGAGAGTGAGCATCTCTGCAGTTTAGGACATAGCAAATGTAACGATTGAGCTTGGGGATAGAAAGTTTTCGTTCAGCTATGTACTGAGCAAGATAGCTAGGAGTGAATAGATGAGCGCAGCCTTGCAGCACCAGGAGGTCGGCCGACGTCCGCACAACGACGATGCCCCACTACACTGAATTTGGTGATATTGCGCCCGCTCTGGCTTGATTTAGGCCACTGATTAATTTGTTTTATCGCATTGGCAAAGTTTCCACAAAGGTTTCATGGGCCGTGTATTGTAGAATTCTTCTCGCACTTCGCATTATGCCTGGGTCAGTCGATAGGAGTTACTTTTGATTTATCGCACTTTACTCCACGCAAATGCAATTTATTACCACTGGTTGTTAGGAGAGTCATGTAATGTGATGATTGAAGGTCGTGAGTTAAAATAAATTTGTGCTAATGGACTGCATCTGTTTTCAATCAAGTAGTTGAAATCCCAAGTCACTTTCTTCAGTAATTTTATGTTCAACATTTGCATCTGGTGTTCAATAGCTGAATATAACATCAATGTGCACCCCTTTGTAATTAAAAGGGATCAATTCTGAAGCAATTAATGTCGACACTGCCACCGCAGTTCAATCAGGAGTCACAGGGCCTTATTACTTTCTTTGTGTTATCTGATATTGTGGCAGTTTTGCACTCTCTGTTGATCTGTTAGTCAATTACCTGGGGTGAACACACACCAAAACCAGATAAGTGATGGGGTCGGGTGTTACTGTTAAAAGAACCTGGATTGAAAAAATACTGTATCAAATTCAGAACTAGAGCATGTCTGAAAAAGAGGAAGAGTACTTCATGGTCGTGGGATCACAGATTAACTGTCAGTTTTGAAACAAACTTTTTTTTGTTACTCCAAACTTTAAATGGTTTTTCCTCCAAACAACATTTTTCAATTGCTGTAGAGCCTCAACAGATTAAGTGATTCATTTGATTTTTTGTTAAATGAAAGAATTAAATTTGGAGGTGCTTTAGTGAGAACATTTTTTTTGCACTTCAGTTTTAAATAATTTCTTGAACATCTGAACCTATAAAAACATGCCAAGAAATGGGCATGTTTTTCAAATAGCTGCTATCTGTTTTTTTTCCCTTGGAGATGTTTTTCAAAATCCTATCATAATGGCTCCAAAAATTCATTTTAGTTTGTGCATTTTCTATTTTTATGGGTTTCCAAAATAGCGATGAGTCAGTACAACATTGTGCACAAAGCAGAACATACCACCAGGCACATATTTTGACAAGTGCTACAGCTGCAATATTTAGTTTGTTATGAGAGAGTTTTTTTCAATACATGTATGTATGTGCATATAAAAAAGTGGTAAAACCCTCATTTTTTATAAAAACAGCCCTTATATGAAAGAAAAAAATTCTCAGCTTCACCTATTTTTCCAGCCTCTCGACAAGAACCTCTCCTTAAGTGCTGTAATTTCTTTAGTTCTGACTCTATCAATGGAAAGCAATGGAAACGCTAGCTCAGTACGACCATGGAATGATGGAGTGAAGCTCTTTCTTTTAACAGGCATTCTTAGCAAACTACATGTAACAGTCATTCAATCTCTCAGAGGGCAAGAGTTGAAATAATATAGTTCAATGGTCAATACAGCATTCATGAAACTGACAGTACCCAATTAGAGTCCTGTCTTTCAGAGCAATAAAATGAATGAGCTAGGTCTTGAGGATGCATAAATTTTCAGCATGTTGTATTGTTCCATTGACATGTTAATAATGTTGCAATGTCGAGAACGTTAAAATCAAAACTGATGCTTTTGCATGCTGCCTACGTGAGATACTCCTACAGATTTAAGAATCAGAGATAAGGTACTGAAGTTAAAATCTTCTGGGTTATTATGACACGTCATATTTCTGCTAAAATGATCAACATTTCGACCCCTCTGCTGGGATCTTCCTCAGGATCTTCTGGTGTCCACTACTGCTAGAGCACTGTCAGAGGTGAGTGTCACATCCTCTTATAAAGGGGAGTTTTCTCACGTTCGTGCTGCAGAAGTGATAGTATTGGTTAAAATTCATATAGCTACCATTGGTGGGCCATAGTCATAGCATAATATTGCAGAAGAAGTGGAGTTGTTGGCTAATCTCCTGTGAATACCATTGTGGCCCTTCATCATTAGATAGAAAGCTTATAACCGTACCCAAAATATTATTGTGTGCTGAGGTGACTTGCAGCACGTTATTTATGTCTTTCACACACCGCGGCCACGTATTCACTTCCTTGATGGCAGGGTACCACGATGCCGGAAGCCTATAGCCATACCCAAAATATTATTTGTCCACCGAGGTGACTTGCAGCTCCAGATGCACACCAAAAGATCCTGAGGGAGATCCCAGCAGAGGGGTCGAAACGTCGATCATTTTAGTAAAAATATAACAAGGCCTAATAACCCAAAAGATTTCGAATTCAGTGACAATGGCCACAAAAGCCTGCAGACTTACAGAGATAAGGTACTCAGCAAATGGCTTTCTAAGCTGACAGGTACCACCACAAGGTTTTGAACCTAAATTAGGAAATTAAGTTACAGGTTGGGGTACCTGTATGAAGAAACCCATTTGTGGCTGCTCTTGCATGGCTATCGAGCATGAACCCAGTGGTGATGGGGATGCTGCTTCATGTTCTGGAACCGGTAGTGACCATGTCATCATGGGCCTATGCAATATAGTGATACATTACTTTTCAATTTAAAAATAAAAACGAAAGGCAATGAAATATGGACAAGAGTTTCTGCAATGTAGACTGTTGCAAATTTGTCAGTCATTTTCAGATATTGTCAGTGCATGTTGGAAAATTGAATGTGATTTTCTAAGTGCTTGAAAACATGCCCTTTCGAATGGTGATTAGTTTGAAACCAATTATATTAAAAATTTTCTGAAAGCAAGTTGAGTGTGAACAGTTTTTGTAATCTTTGCAAAAAAAATCCAGCTTGAACTGACTTTATAGCAATTTAGATAGACGTGCATGAATCACATATTGTATTGGAAAATCTTATGTTTCTAAGTTGTTGTCCAAAATTTCATGTTTATTGTGATTGTGAGTTTTATTGGTCCCATAAATTACCTTTTGTACAGATATGTACTTGTAACATAGGATAGGTCATTAGGCTTACAATCCAGAAAATATGTAATATAAAAGTATATAAAATAGCTTACACATTAAATATACTTAGGAGATTTCACAGTATATATATGTATATATATATATATATATATATATATATATATATATATATATATATATATATATATATATATATATATATATAATATTACACCATACACAATGACATGACAGAGTATATTCACAATATTACACAGTACAAAATGATTTATGATACATGTTACACACAAAAAAATAATAATTTTGTGAGATATAATTAGCTTATATTATACATCAGTGGTTCCTAATTATAGTTAATTTCTAGAATGAGATTTTCACTCTGCAGCGGAGTGTGCGCTGATATGAAACTTCCTGGCAGATTAAAACTGTGTGCCCGACCGAGACTCGAACTCGGGACCTTTGCCTTTCTCGGGCAACAAACTGAGCTACCGAAGCACGACTCACGCCCGGTACTCACAGCTTTACTTCTGCCAGTACCTCGTCTCCTACCTTCCAAACTTTACAGAAGCTCTCCTGCGAACCTTGCAGAAGTTTTATAGTTAATTTCTTTAACACTGATTTGTATTGCTAGTTTTTTTTATAATGCTTGAGATTTATCACTCACAGGATGAACTTTTGATCATTGTTTGCTAATGTAGTCAGCTACACTATAAAATTCTTCTTATATCAGAAACTTTTTTGAGTTGTGGGGAACGTTTTCTCAGTTTTGAGGTCTTGTAATTCCCTTGGCATTGCTTGTATTAACTCGATGCCAGAGTATTTGGGTTCTTTTTCAAAAATCTTAAGTCTATGTGTAATGCACCACAGTTGATTTCTGTTCCTTGTGTTGTGTGTATGAACAATCTCATTAGTCTCCAGTTTTGTGTGATCATGTAATGCACTCACAATTGTCTTGAATATATACAATGATGGAAACATTAGAATGTTTCGTTCTTTGAAACAACTTTTACACAATTCTTTTTGCTTCTTTTTTAATTTAATTCGAATGGCTTGCTTCTGTAATGTGAATACGCTCTTCAATTCTGTGATAGTTGTGTTCCCCCATACTGCGATTCCATATTGCGTGTATGGTTCAAAAAGTCCATGATAGATAGTGCACAAGAGGTCTCAGTGAGTATATGTGAAAGTTGTTTCATTATAAATATCACTGACCTTAGCTTACTGGAAACAGTATTTATCTGCTGTTTCCAATTTAGCTCACTGTCTATTGTAATGCCCCAAAACGTAACTGAAACTACTTCTTCCAGCTCTTTTTCATCTAAGAAAACATCCATATGTCCTTCGTTTTATTTGTTTTTGAAGACCATGTAAATAGTTTTTTCAGATTAATAATTAACTCATTTTCAGAGAGCCACTGTGCTGTACTACTGACTGATATGAAAGTATTTTGCTCAAGTGCCCCCAAATTGTTGGAAACATTTAGCACAGTCATATCATCTGCATACAGTATTTTGCTTTCATTTTCACATGTTTGTATATTATTCACAAATAAATTGAAGAGAATAGGTCCCATTACAGATCCTTGAAGTACACCATACTTAATGCTTCTAACTCCTGATCTGTATAAGTTATTAATGGCTGCATATTGCCTCCTGTTACTTAGATATGATGTTATCCAGTTTCCTTCATGTCCACGAATACCAATATTCTCAAGTTTCTTTGCTGTGTGATCAACTGTGTCAAACGCCTTGGATAGATCAAGAAAAACTCCAGACACCACCATCTTGTTGTCCAAGGCCTGTACGATTGATTCTGTTAACAATTCAATTGCTGTTTCCGTTTCTGATATCCATGCTGTGCTGGAGTTAGATTAGATTAGATTTACTTTCATTCCAATTGATCCGTAGTGAGGAGGTCCTCAAGGATGTGGAACATGTCAGAAAAACAACAATACATGACAAATATTTACAACTAAAACAAATAAGCTAATGTACCATTCCACAGGTCCCAAGTGGAATGATCGTCATTTTTTAATGAACACTAAGAGTCATTTTACAAATACTATTGCACTGAATTTAAAATAAAAAAGTTTTTTATTTATTTATAAGGTAAGAAACATGTAATACAACTACTGTAATACTTATTTACAATGAACACATTACTGCACTGAAATGGTGCAGAAGTTAGATTATACTTACACACTTACACACACACAAGCACACACACACACACACACACACACACACACACACACACACACACACACACACACACACAAATTTTCAGTGAACACATTACTGCACTGAAATTGTGCAGAAGTTATGTTGTACTTATATACAAATCAGTTGGTTTTCCTAAGAAATTCATCAATGGAGTAGAAGGAGTTGGCCACCAATAAATCCTTTAGGCTTCTCTTAAACTGAATTTCATTGGTTGTTAAGCTTTTTATGGCTGCTGGCAAGTTATTGAAAATGTGTGTTCCTGAATAATGCACACCTTTTTGTACAAGACTAAGTGACTTTAAATCCTTGTGAAGATTATTCTTATTTCTAGTATTGATTCCATGAATTGAGCTGTTGGTTTGAAAAAGTGATATATTTTTAATGACAAATTTCATTAAGGAATAAATATATTGGGAAGCTGTAGTTAGTATCCCTAGTTCCCTAAACAGGCTTCTGCAGGATGTTCTTGAGTTCACACCACATATAATTCTTACTGCACGTTTTTGTGCCCGGAAAACTTTAGCTTGGCTTGATGAATTACCCCAGTTATTACATTATGTTTTTCCAAATAAGCAGTTAGTCTATTTAGCATGAGAATTTCTAATACTTTTGAGAAGCCTAACACTAAAGATACTGACCTGTAGTTGTTAAGGTCGTCGTGCTTTCCCTTTTTGTACGCAGGTACTACTTCAACTAATTTGAGTTCATCTGGAAATACTCCTTCTTGGAAAGAAATACTCCTTCTTGGAAAGAAATATCATTTCTTGAATATAAGACTTTATTTGAAGTGCGATTTTTCTGGCTAGTAGCCTCAATTTATGTTGCTTTTTTAGCTCATGCTGGAAATTAAACCCATTGTCCTGGTCATTGGCTTGACACACGTTGTTTCGAATGAGACTGGTTTCGACGCTTTAATAGAAAACGATTTTTGTACAAGAAGTGTCGAATGTATCCCATTTTCACTTTCTCACAAAAATCATCTTGTCAGCGAGTCTGCAGGTTACTGGAAAATAGCAATTCAGTGATAAGCGAATAACATTTTGTGTTCCATATCCTTGTGTATTAAGCACAGTCTAACATAACAGTCACGACACTTCGCCTCAATTTTGTTGCCTACCGCGCCAGCAGTGCCCCAAGCGGCCAGTAACTGAAACTGTGAGTTCGGCACGATCGTGAAAGCGAATAGTGGTTGTTTAATTTGATTTCTACAATAGTTTTTACAAGCGGGAGCGTTCATAGCGCAATAAATTGCAGCAACAACAGGTAGAAGACACCAAGGCTGTCTTTTTTAAGTTTCCTAAGGATCCTGAGAGATATATACTATCATCTTACTAAACTATATCGTCAGGATTCACTTGCAAACTACGTGTATGTAATGATTAATGTTTCGTTTTAAGAGCAGAAAATGGCTAGTTAATAGCAGACGAGAAGACCTTTTGGAAAAAGATCCAGTTTACCTGTATAATAATATTAGGTTTTCTTCGCTACATTTCGAACAAAACCATTTCATGAACGCAGATAATGATAAACTCGTGTGGAATGCAGTACCCACACTGTTTGACATCCCAAATAAGCCACCTCAACTGACGATGATGAGGAAACAGCCACAAAGATTCGACAATCCATCTAAAGCTGTAAAACCGTCGTACGACACAGAATCAGCCAGTTCAACTCTTCATGTATGAGTGCAAGATTCATATGAATCGTCAACACAGACCTGCTTTGACGATAAAGTAGTTAGATTAAGTGCAGTTATTCGTGTCTTACAAAAGCGTAATGTTTGGTATGTATTTCATTCACTTTTGTTGTTAGTCACTCAATTTTCCTTGCTTCCTTCGTGTGATGACATTTTTGTGTTAGCACCTTGTTCACTGACACATTGTTTGAAAATTATACAAATATTCGGTTTTGTGTGAAATATAATGTAATCAGCTCATTATAATGTTTTCAACATATTTCTCCCACTATTTGGCAGTTGCTTGTCCCACTTATAATAATACACTCCTGGAAATGGAAAAAAGAACACATTGACACCGGTGTGTCAGACCCACCATACTTGCTCCGGACACTGCGAGAGGGCTGTACAAGCAATGATCACACGCACGGCACAGCGGACACACCAGGAACCGCGGTGTTGGCCGTCGAATGGCGCTAGCTGCGCAGCATTTGTGCACCGCCGCCGTCAGTGTCAGCCAGTTTGCCGTGGCATACGGAGCCCCATCGCAGTCTTTAACACTGGTTGCATGCCGTGACAGCGTGGACGTGAACCGTATGTGCAGTTGACGGACTTTGAGCGAGGGCGTATAATGGGCATGCGGGAGGCCGGGTGGACGTACCGCCGAATTGCTCAACACGTGGGGCGTGAGGTCTCCACAGTACATCGATGTTGTCGCCAGTGGTCGACGGAAGGTGCACGTGCCCGTCGACCTGGGACCGGACCGCAGCGACGCACGGATGCACGCCAAGACCGTAGGATCCTACGCAGTGCCGTAGGGGACCGCACCGCCACTTCCCAGCAAATTAGGGACACTGCTGCTCCTGGGGTATTGGCGAGGACCATTCGCAACCGTCTCCATGAAGCTGGGCTACGGTCCCGCACACCGTTAGGCCGTCTTCCGCTCACGCCCCAACATCGTGCAGCCCGCCTCCAGTGGTGTCGCGACAGGCGTGAATGGAGGGACGAATGGAGACGTGTCGTCTTCAGCGATGAGAGTCGCTTCTGCCTTGGTGCCAATGATGGTCGTATGCGTGTTTGGCGCCGTGCAGGTCAGCGCCACAATCAGGACTGCATACGACCGAGGCACACAGGGCCAACACCCGGCATCATGGTGTGGGGAGCGACCTCCTACACTGGCCGTACACCACTGGTGATCGTCGAGGGGACACTGAATAGCGCACGGTACATCCAAACCGTCATCGAACCCATCGTTCTACCATTCCTAGACCGGCAAGGGAACTTGCTGTTCCAACAGGACAATGCACGTCCGCATGTATCCCGTGCCACCCAACGTGCTCTAGAAGGTGTAAGTCAACTACCCTGGCCAGCAAGATCTCCGGATCTGTCCCCCATTGAGCATGTTTGGGACTGGATGAAGCGTCGTCTCATGCGGTCTGCACGTCCAGCACGAACGCTGGTCCAACTGAGGCGCCAGGTGGAAATGGCTGGCAAGCCGTTCCACAGGACTACATCCAGCATCTCAACGATCGTCTCCATGGGAGAATAGCAGCCTGCATTGCTGCGATAGGTGGATATACACTGTACTAGTGCCGACATTGTGCATGCTCTGTTGCCTGTGTCTATGTGCCTGTGGTTCTGTCAGTGTGATCATGTGATGTATCTGACCCCAGGAATGTGTCAATAAAGTTTCTCCTTCCTGGGACAATGAATTCACGGTGTTCATATTTCAATTTCCAGGAGTGTATAAAGATGAAGGTCGTACTTGTGGCAACAGGCGACAATGACTAACACAGTAGGCCTACAGAACGATAAATGAGCTGTCGATCGGTTCTACGTGTAGAGGAACATGTCTGTGCTTCTTATGTGTGAATCTGTGTGTTTATATTCTTTTGATATCAACGTGGTAAGCTGCAATTCTATCCAACTTCACATGTATTTCTTCACAAATGTCTTGTAGCTTGCCACTCGATTCATGGTTTTTGTCCATACTTGTGCATATTTTAGAATCATTTTTAGAAACATATGTGCCTTCTGATACTACACAAAGCTTTGGAGACAAGAAAATAATTCAAATACACTCCTGGAAATGGAAAAAAGAACACATTGACACCGGTGTGTCAGACCCACCATACTTGCTCCGGACACTGCGAGAGGGCTGTACAAGCAATGATCACACGCACGGCACAGCGGACACACCAGGAACCGCGGTGATGGCCGTCGAATGGCGCTAGCTGCGCAGCATTTGTGCACCGCTGCCGTCAGTGTCAGCCAGTTTGCCGTGGCATACGGAGCTCCATCGCAGTCTTTAACACTGGTAGCATGCCGCGACAGCGTGGACGTGAACTGTATGTGCAGTTGACGGACTTTGAGCGAGGGCGTATAGTGGGCATGCGGGAGGCCGGGTGGACGTACCGCCGAATTGCTCAACACGTGGGGCGTGAGGTCTCCACAGTACATCGATGTTGTCGCCAGTGGTCGGCGGAAGGTGCACGTGCCCGTCGACCTGGGACCGGACCGCAGCGACGCACGGATGCACGCCAAGACCGTAGGATCCTACGCAGTGCCGTAGGGGACCGCACCGCCACTTCCCAGCAAATTAGGGACACTGTTGCTCCTGGGGTACCGGCGAGGACCATTCGCAACCGTCTCCATGAAGCTGGGCTACGGTCCCGCACACCGTTAGGCCGTCTTCCGCTCACGCCCCAACATCGTGCAGCCCGCCTCCAGTGGTGTCGCGACAGGCGTGAATGGAGGGACGAATGGAGACGTGTCGTCTTCAGCGATGAGAGTCGCTTCTGCCTTGGTGCCAATGATGGTCGTATGCGTGTTTGGCGCCGTGCAGGTCAGCGCCACAATCAGGACTGCATACGACCGAGGCACACAGGGCCAACACCCGGCATCATGGTGTGGGGAGCGACCTCCTACACTGGCCGTACACTACTGGTGATCGTCGAGGGGACACTGAATAGTGCACGGTACATTCAAACCGTCATCGAACCCATCGTTCTACCATTCCTAGACCGGCAAGGGAACTTGCTGTTCCAACAGGACAATGCACGTCTGCATGTATCCCGTGCCACCCAACGTGCTTTAGAAGGTGTAAGTCAACTACCCTGGCCAGCAAGATCTCCGGATCTGTCCCCCATTGAGCATGTTTGGGACTGGATGAAGCGTCGTCTCATGCGGTCTGCACGTCCAGCACGAACGCTGGTCCAACTGAGGCGCCAGGTGGAAATGGCATGGCAAGCCGTTCCACAGGACTACATCCAGCATCTCAACGATCATCTCCATGGGAGAATAGCAGCCTGCATTGCTGCGAAAGGTGGATATACACTGTACTAGTGCCGACATTGTGCATGCTCTGTTGCCTGTGTCTATGTGCCTGTGGTTCTGTCAGTGTGATCATGTGATGTATCTGACCCCAGGAATGTGTCAATAAAGTTTCCCCTTCCTGGGACAATGAATTCACGGTGTTCTTATTTCAATTTCCAGGAGTGTATAAAGATGAAGGTCGTGCTTGTGGCAACAGGCGACAATGACTAACACAGTAGGCCTACAGAACGATAAATGAGCTGTCGATCGGTTCTACGTGTAGAGGAACATGTCTGTGCTTCTTACGTGTGAATCTGTGTGTTTATATTCTTTTGATATCAACGTGGTAAGCTGCAATTCTATCCAACTTCACATGTATTTCTTCACAAATGTCTTGTAGCTTGCCACTCGATTCATGGTTTTTGTCCATACTTGTGCATATTTTAGAATCATTTTTAGAAACATATGTGCCTTCTGATACTACACAAAGCTTTGGAGACAAGAAAATAATTCAAATACACTCCTGGAAATGGAAAAAAGAACACATTGACACCGGTGTGTCAGACCCACCATACTTGCTCCGGACACTGCGAGAGGGCTGTACAAGCAATGATCACACGCACGGCACAGCGGACACACCAGGAACCGCGGTGATGGCCGTCGAATGGCGCTAGCTGCGCAGCATTTGTGCACCGCTGCCGTCAGTGTCAGCCAGTTTGCCGTGGCATACGGAGCTCCATCGCAGTCTTTAACACTGGTAGCATGCCGCGACAGCGTGGACGTGAACTGTATGTGCAGTTGACGGACTTTGAGCGAGGGCGTATAGTGGGCATGCGGGAGGCCGGGTGGACGTACCGCCGAATTGCTCAACACGTGGGGCGTGAGGTCTCCACAGTACATCGATGTTGTCGCCAGTGGTCGGCGGAAGGTGCACGTGCCCGTCGACCTGGGACCGGACCGCAGCGACGCACGGATGCACGCCAAGACCGTAGGATCCTACGCAGTGCCGTAGGGGACCGCACCGCCACTTCCCAGCAAATTAGGGACACTGTTGCTCCTGGGGTACCGGCGAGGACCATTCGCAACCGTCTCCATGAAGCTGGGCTACGGTCCCGCACACCGTTAGGCCGTCTTCCGCTCACGCCCCAACATCGTGCAGCCCGCCTCCAGTGGTGTCGCGACAGGCGTGAATGGGGGGACGAATGGAGACGTGTCGTCTTCAGCGATGAGAGTCGCTTCTGCCTTGGTGCCAATGATGGTCGTATGCGTGTTTGGCGCCGTGCAGGTCAGCGCCACAATCAGGACTGCATACGACCGAGGCACACAGGGCCAACACCCGGCATCATGGTGTGGGGAGCGACCTCCTACACTGGCCGTACACTACTGGTGATCGTCGAGGGGACACTGAATAGTGCACGGTACATTCAAACCGTCATCGAACCCATCGTTCTACCATTCCTAGACCGGCAAGGGAACTTGCTGTTCCAACAGGACAATGAACGTCTGCATGTATCCAGTGCCACCCAACGAGCTTTAGAAGGTGTAAGTCAACTACCCTGGCCAGCAAGATCTCCGGATCTGTCCCCCATTGAGCATGTTTGGGACTGGATGAAGCGTCGTCTCATGCGGTCTGCACGTCCAGCACGAACGCTGGTCCAACTGAGGCGCCAGGTGGAAATGGCATGGCAAGCCGTTCCACAGGACTACATCCAGCATCTCAACGATCGTCTCCATGGGAGAATAGCAGCCTGCATTGCTGCGAAAGGTGGATATACACTGTACTAGTGCCGACATTGTGCATGCTCTGTTGCCTGTGTCTATGTGCCTGTGGTTCTGTCAGTGTGATCATGTGATGTATCTGACCCCAGGAATGTGTCAATAAAGTTTCCCCTTCCTGGGACAATGAATTCACGGTGTTCTTATTTCAATTTCCAGGAGTGTATTTTGTAAATTACGTAGGAATTGGATGCAAAACAAACATTATGCTTACGACGCGTCACCTTACTCGCCGCTTGGGGTGCTAGTACAGCTCCATCTGTCAAACGGTAACAACTTTTACAGCAGTGAATGTCGCGACTGTCATGTTAGACAGTGGTATTAAGTTTCATGTTCAGCACTCACTTACTCTTCGAGATATAAGAAACTGAATTATACATATTTTTCGTGTCGCGACTTCCGCGCACAAGTTTGATTCAAACTATCTAGCATTGTTAGCCTGTATTGGATAATCAAATTTTACACTTTTTTTCCAACGGTCTTCCATGCCAATTTGGAAAATTGGTAATTTTCAAGAACGGCTTGCAAGCGATACATATCGAACGCGCGAGTTTCACGGAGCAATATATCGATTGTGTTTACAGCGATCGGAACTATGTGAGACTCATCTATTTCCACAATCTTGTTGGCACCTCCTACTGGACCACTGCCATTAGTCACTGTCAACACACTTCTCTACAGCAGCCGGCCGGTGTGGCCGTGCGGTTAAAGGCGCTTCAGTCTGGAACTGCGTGACCGCTACGGTCGCAGGTTCGAATCCTACCTCGGGCATGGATGTGTGTGATGTCCTTAGGTTAGTTAGGTTTAAGTAGTTCTAAGTTCTAGGGGACTTATGACCACAGATGTTGAGTCCCATAGTGCTCAGAGCCATTTGAACCATTCTCTACAGCAACCGTAACAGTCACAAACAGTAGCCGGCCGGAGTGGCCGTGCGGTTCTAGGCGCTACAGTCTGGAACCGAGCGCAGTCGCAGGTTCGAATCCTGCCTTGGGCATGGATGTGTGTGATGTCCTTAGCTTAGTTAGGTTTAAGTAGTTCTAAGTTCTAGGCGACTGATGACTTCAAAAGTTAAGTCGCATAGTGCTCAGAGCCATTTTGAACAAACAGTATTAATCGACAGGCTAGTTTTTGACACTGTGTGTTCCAGTATGTAATCTCTAATCCAGCAGGAAACCAAGTTTAGAACCAAGAATTATCAACCCATGTGTTTTCCTTAAGCTGTTCTTTTGCGACTTTTGGTACAAATTTAATGGGGTCTCAGAATCGCTACTTTTAGAACAAAGTTTGACACAGTTCTCTCCGCAACAATCAACGCAGTTTCTAGTATCGTGAATAGACAGCAGATGTTACTTCCAGCAGTAGTACAAACAATTTTCACTGGTACTCAACCTGGGAATCAAATCACTCCACGTGAGATTAACACTATTGTAAACTGAATCTGCTTTGGTCATCTCTTCACTGAAAATAAATATCCTTTACCACGTATTATGTGTCAGTGATATGGCTCGAAGCGGGATACTTTGCTCACGGCTGCCTCTATTAATACGGGCAGCCCTGCCTTGCCGCAGATTGTGTGTCGTAGCTGTAAACACAATCGATATATTGCTCTGCAACAGTCGCGCGTTCTATATACACCACTTGCAATTGATCTTGGCAGTTACCGGAAAATTTTATGGAAAGGAGTTGTTTGCAAAATCAGGTCGAAGATACCGCGTTTTTATCTTTTTACAAAATCTTCAAATCTGCACTTAATTTATTCAGTATTAGAATATGGTACGTAAATGAAACTTTATATTTGTGAATCTTGTCTTATTAGGTCACTATATGCCAAGTTTCACGTTCGTCATAAGTTTAATCCCTGAGTTGTAAGAATCTAAAAATTTGAAATTTTTTGGGACGTTAATTTTTCCGGACGATTTCGCCTAAAATTTTCTGGCCGAATGTGGCTTGTAAAATTCTTTTCATTATCATTCTTAAGAGAATGCGTAAAGTTATACAAGATGGCCAAATTTCATTTCTGTCAACAAAATATTGCCGGAGACGTAATAGCTCTTCGCCAGAAACTACGCTCGATATTCCCAAGGAGTGAAACAAGGGACTATATCTCGACTGCTATTGTTCCTCGACGTCCAACTTTACCAATGTTCATTAGGAAAATGAGGGAATGTTCATGTACAGTTTCATCGAAATCCGTGATGGCCGAGCAGAAAAATGTTCCGAAATTAGTCGATTTGGCATGGAATGATCCACATGAGGAGTTTGGGGCAGCTGATTACACTTGCATGTGCGCTCTCTCTCTCTCTCTCTCTCTCTCTCTCTCTCTCTCTCTCACACACACACACACACACACACACACACACACACACACACACACACACACAACGAAACTGGTGTAACGTAGACTGCATCAGCAGAAAAAACACAGAACTGCGAACGAGGTTCAAGGTTCAAAGGAATAATATATGTCTTTCAGGGAACCTGGAATTCTGTGTGGTATTCTGTACACCAGCAGTTCATTCTCAGCAGGAATCCCATGTTGCGTTTTTGTTGCAACTGACAATGGTTTGGGTGTGTTGACTAATTCTGTGTATTTCACTAACAACTTTCCCATTTTCTCTCTATCACATCTTTCCAAGTGTGACACTGTTCCCTGTAGTGCAGCTGAACTAGCGGACTGCTCTGGCATAGAACACTTCATACTGAGATCATTATCCAGCTCTTCTCTCTCCCCCCCCCCCTCCCCCCTAAAACTTCCTTTGCACTTCATGAAGGTTCAACTTCCATTAAACCGAAATGACGAGTATCTGTGCTACAGACACTACCGGGCAGTAGTGGGGACAGGCCATTCTGAGACAAAGGGGGCATTGTTCTCCTTAAGTAAACAAACCAGCCAGTTGCGACAGCCCAACTTAATGTCCTTTACGTACACAAACTGTTTAATTTGGCAGATGTTTTGTTTATTTAGGCCATAGTTAATGGGTAATAACTGTCAAGGCAATAGCAGGGGCAAGATGGCAGCTAGTGGGGGAGTTGGCTTCATTTTTACCCAGATATGCAATGATTTTAGCATAAAGTGATAATTGTCATTTTGATAATGGTAATTTATGACTAAACAATGATGCCTCCACTGTGCTACTATTGGTTGTTTCCCCACCACTACCACCACCACCACACCATCCCTCACTGCTCCTTAGCATCCCTGAATTGTCATTCTTACTCTGTACCTTGTTTGAGCAGAACAGCCACTACCATGGAGTGTTTTCAATGTGTCCCACACTATTAACCAATCTTCTTTAAAAAAGACTATGGTGACAGAACTTACCAACTAGTGTACTAAGAAATACGCTCCAGCTCAGTGCATATCCTGCTATCACCAACAAGAAAAAATCCAAGTAACATCACACTGCACCAAAAAAAGAAAAAAATGATATGCTCTTGCTACTCTAATATTACAGCAAATAGCATTGGGATAAGTTAGCTATGCACTTTATTTTCTTATTTGCACTGACACTGTGCTTGAGAAGTTGTGGCCAGGTGGATGGGTATTGGGGGTGCAGTGTACAGGTGCCTCTGTGAGTGAGCCGCAGCTACTAGCAGACATTGGTGGGCCAGTAGCGAATGCAGCCGGTGCCAGCACAGGTAATGCCTTTACCCACCCCCTCATTTATGCCAGGCTATAAATACTTGGCCCCCCACTGAGCATACAGATGTGCAATTGGTCTAACACAGACAGTAAGGCACTAGCAAATACAGAAAAGGTAGTAGTGTCTATCATTACCATGTGATTTTGCTAAATCAGTCATACTTGTTTTAAGAAAATAAGAAGATGATGTATAAAGAAACGTTTATTTTTAATTTGATCCCTTTTTTACAACCTGCACAACCCAGTTTAAGAGGAGGTGGGCCATCAACCTCGTAATCTCCATGCAACTAAAAATGCTTATCGTAATAGCTATACTTGGAAATAAACTCTTCGCTCTGAAACACTGGCAGTAGCTTGTGAAATTCGAGTGTAATGTTGAGAGGTCCCTGCTTGGATCCTCTCATAGAAATAAAATAAGTTTCAGTAGAAAATGTAATGACAATCATAAAAGTCAACCCTGTTAGAACAGAAAATGTAATAGCAAACTCAAGGAAGGCAAAAAATGGTCATTTATTAATGTTAGATCTTGTAAAGCCAACACTTACTGTGTAATTCCCTAAATCAATATCCCACGTTGTGTGTGTGTGTGTGTGTGTGTGTGTGTGTGAGAGAGAGAGAGAGAGAGAGAGAGAGAGAGAGAGAGAGAGAGAAGTGAGCCACAATGATACTAACTCATTTATTTTAGCATTAGGAAATCAGAGTAGGTTTTAAATTAATATGCATGTGTGGAATATTTAAGAATCTTTTGAGTATTTTAAGATATTGTGTGAAGCTTTATAATGGTAAATCTCTGAGTCATGTTGCACAAGAGGACGATGAAATGGTAAGACACAGCTGGTAAAGCTTAAGATCAGGATATAGCTTAAATTAAGATGTGTGTGTGAGATACCATTCATGTTTTGAGATTGAATAGAATAACATGTGTGACTTATAGATTCATTGTGCATGAGCACCCCAGTGGCGAGAACGAAGTATTTGTAATGTGTTCCCATGTTTTTGAAATTGTTATATATTCTGGTAATTTGTGTATCGTGAAAGAAGGGAATAGTAATCACGATGGTGAGATTTAATTTGAATAGTAGGCTAACATGTGGACTTGGTGACCAAATGGTAGGCAGTGTGTAGATCCACCATTTGCTTGATACAGTGAATTAGTTAGGATGCTAGAGAGTTTCTTCTTGTTATTTAAGTTGTGAATTAATATATTGTAGCGCGATTTTAATAATCATCATGCGGGTAGTGTTAATGAAGGTTCCAAATAACATGTGGGTTCAATCTTATATCCCAGGAAATGCCAAGTGCCTTACATGAATTGGCCTGTCTTATTAGCGTTGTGAGTAGCGAGAGCAATATTCCATTCTTGGACAGTTTCTCTTAGTTAAGCTACTCGTGTGGCTTCACTGCAGGAACAGACCCTAGTCGGCAGTTTGCTTAAGGAACCCTCTTAGCATTCGAGTCTGGAAGGAGTTGGGCTGCGAGGTAAAGTACCGCGATGTGCAAAAGAACAGAGGCTGCGCTGAGCCGAATTCTGGTCGCTCTGAGGAAATCCACTGTCTTCGAGGTGGGCAAATGGGGGCCCGCTAAGCGGGCTTTCGGCCAGACCTCTGCTAATTTAGAATCGCGGAATGCACCTTAGCTCGGAACTTCATAACCAAGTCCAGATAGTGTCCGACTGTGCTGCATTACTTGTAACTTGTTGCTCCATACTAATCGTGATTCATGTAATAAAATCCAGTGTGCAGTAAATGTATGACTCTAGGACACAAGTACTAGCATGAATGTGAATACATCCTCATCCATTATCTGAGTAAATTATCCGTTGGCTTATAATCATAAAGGCACCCAGGAGATTGACATTATTATCGAGATGTTAAATGTTGCAGTCAGTAAAATAAATTAATATTTAATTCATTGGTTTGCTATTATTCCAGACAATTAAAATAGAATCCCATATTTATAATGAGAATGAAAATCAAGGAAGTAATTATCGGAGAAAGAGAGAATGATAAGTAAACTAGATGCATTAAAAGGAGAAACCTTTTATTAACCCTCCACATGACCAGGAATCTTTCTACTTGTTCAATTAACAAAGATATCTTCATGAAACAAACCTTCCTCGTAACAGGAGCCTTTAAAATATGTACAGGAATCATTCAATTAGCGTACCCTTCCTAGGATGCGATTAGTTCTGGGATCTCTGAAAAGTAGTTAGATAGGAGGAATAGGAAAAGTGTCAAAATTGATAAATTTTTTTTTGACGAGATATCAATAGCAGTGTTCTTTGTCTTATGTTACTGGTGCTGTGTCTGTGTATTGTATTGTGTAATTCTGGAGAGGGTTTTGTATAAAAATGTATCCAGAATACAATAGTTAGGGCAGTGATTAGAAGTGTTACCACGGGAATTTATTCTTTCAGTTAGCAAAATTTTAAAATGAAGTCACAACCCATAACGAGGAGCGTTGCGAAACAATTGAGAACTGGGGAGTAGGAAGAAATTGCAGAGACAGGAGAAAGTTTAGGCGGGAGGACGGAGCTGGAACTACTAACCTTCAGTAAGGATTCCACTACTGTTAGCTCATATTCTCCTCAAGAATCGAATGCGATCAATGGGAGTGTAAGTAGAAAAGACACATACGTAGTAGTCAGGACAATAGCCAGTATTCGCGAATGATGGAGGCCATTGCAATTCAACTCTACAAAGGTGGAATAGGACTGTTCGTGCAAATGTTAGAGGCGATAGAAAAGCAATCATGCGAAGATAAAAGCGATCTTGCAGCCAAATTAGAGCCAATCGAAAACAAGCACGCGAAGATAAAAACGTCCTTTTCACAAGACCGATACGGTGTAAATGTCGTGTGATTAGGGCCTCCCATTGGGTAGATCGTTCGCCGGGTAGAGAAAGGAGTAGAAGACAAGCTTCAAAAATTTTGTGAAGAAGTCAAGGAATAATTGAGAATCGAACAGAGTGCTAAATTTCAGGAAATGGATAAACGAATTGCGGATATTGATTCGAAACAAAACGAGCTTAAGGTAGTGTTTATTAAGGAAAAGCGAGGGATTTTAGAGCACCGAAGAAAAGTACGCGAGAGGTAATAGCTGAAGTAAATATCAATGTTGACGAAGACGGCACGAACTGCTTGGAAGGAGTAATTGCTCAGAGTACTGCTATTAAGGAAATGCAGGAGAAGGTAGAACTGTTAACATTGACCACACAAGAGCATCTGAATTTGCGAACCGAAGTAGGGATGATTTCGGACACAATCAAAACCCTAGAACAACGCAAGGGGAGTAATGACAAAACCTTGCCTGCTACAATAGGAGAGACGGAAGAGATCAAGGAGTTACAGAATTTTAAGGTAGGACAGTTGAAGTCAATAAGCAGCACCGAGACTAGGCGCATGAGTTAGATAATCGACTGTGGTGCGTTGAACAGGCGTTCAGTAATGGGCCAGGCGATGGTTGGAATGAATGCCGAACCGCGAAAAGGGGCGCAAGTGCGATAAAAGGGAAAACACGAGTGATTCCGATAGGGGCGCGGAAAATTGTAAGCGTCGCCCGCGTAGAAATAGAGTTGAACAAAACCGCGAACTAAGGGCACAGAAAGAAATGCGTGGTTTCTATTACAATCATTTCTTGTCTGTGCGGAAATTTGAGGTATTCAAAATGCATCCAACGAGACACATCCCAGGTCGTGGGCCGAACAATTCTGTTATGCGTTTCCTTCCACTTGGTCGGATGGCTACAAAATTGAATTCATGTGTGGATACGTAGAGGGAGAACCTGCTCTAAGAATGCGCGCCGTTGCGAGGGAATGCGCGACGCGGGATACCAAATTATGCGCAGTCGAACTCAGCAAGTCCGGCTCGATTCTTTGAGCGGATGGCACAAATGAATCAGTCACTATATCAACCATACAGTCCGTCCGAATTAATTCGGATCTGTTTGACAATGTTGCCGGAAAAAATACGCCGCATTGTACTAGCGGGGCGGTGCAAGGACGATTTATAAACACGTAAAAGTCTCTTGCAGGAGTTAAAATAGAGTTCTCACAATGCACTGAGACGAACTGAGCAGTGTGCCAATGAAAATTATGACAGGCCGGCGAGAAATAGAGGTTGGAGCCCGAACCGTTTTGGTAGGTGCGAAAGATCACAGAGGCGAGATCGTGGGAGCGACGATAGGCCGTACCGATATGGCAACAAGCACAACGGAAGAGGGGAGAACCCATGATACGAGAATAGGAACGGGAATAATTGGCGGCAGCAGAATACCTGATACTACGGTGAGAATGGATGTGGTCAAGCCAATGATAAGAGGGAGACAGTGGTAGTACCACCTGTGGTTGAAATACGCTCTCCTAACCCAAGAAATAACCGTTCGCACGATAGGGGAGCAGGACACCAATGACAAGTGTCTGAACCGGTGCTGAATGCGACGAGTGATGAAGTCATGTAAGAACCGGTTCACTTAGTTAACTGTGTTATTCGCGAGGATGTAAGGGAAGTGTTGATGGAGGAAACAGAAGGAACGAAGGCTATGGCAGTGAACTTGATAGTGACAGTATTGGTGGGCACGCTAAGTTTTTTCTGCATTCTGGACACGGGAAGTTCTCTGTCCATAATTAGCGAGAATGCGTTCCAACATTGTGAGGAGTTGGCTAGTTCTGCATTTATAGGGAACAAGTGTGAAGGGAGCAATCCTGGGGAAGTGTACTAAAGTAACAAAGCAGGCTCGAATTACGTTTGGATGTCAAGGGGTGGAACTAGAAGCAAATTTGTTTGTTGTGGAGTCACTGAATGTGGACATGATTTTAGGCACAGATTTTTTGTGTTCCCACCAAGCTGTGTTAGACTTGGGTGGAGGTGAAGTGACGTTAATGGTAGATAGTGTGAGTAAAGGAATTGGGTTTGATGATTGTGCGCCAAAGGAAAAATTAGGGTCGAGCTGTATTAAGCTAATCACAGAGCCAGGATTGCGAACAGAACATGCAGGACGTAATGAGCGGGGACTGAACTGGCATTTCCTTATGACCGAGCAGCAGAGGCGAGATATGATCGCTGGTGCAGTGAGAGAGAACATTTTGAGTGTTGACGCGTAGACGAAATGGAACAGGCCGAACTGTCCGAAGTATTACAGAGGCATAATAGGGTCTTTGTGGAATCGGTTGGGAAGATTCGGAATTTCCTGTACGAATTCAGAGTCAAAGAACATGAAAGATTCTTTACTAGACCATACCAGATTCCGCTCGCTTATAGAGAAGCAGTGGAAAAGGAAATCAACAGTATGCTGGCGCAAGGTATTATTGAGAAGACGACGAGTTCCTACAGTAGTCCGTTCGAATAGTTTTAGACTCGCATCAAATCAACACGATTATAATGACTGAAACCGACAGACAAAGAATCCTTAATGAGTTGTTACAGAACTTTCACTGTGTACAAGTCTTGTCGACGAGCGGTTTGAGAGCTGGGTACTGGCAGGTGGAATTACATCCACACTGTCGACAATACCCAGCGTTCTTGTGCTACGGCACGTGCTACCAGTTTAAGAGGCTACTGTTCGGTTTGAATGTGTCTTCGGCGGCTTTTATTTGCGATTTGGATTCAGTGTTGCAAGACAACTTGAAAGCATGGATCACCTTATGCGTGGACGGCATGCTAATTGCCGAGAAATCATGGGCCGACCACAACAGTGTGGTTGAACGGGTCTTAACGGTGTTCGAGGAGGCTGGCATCTCTATAAATTTTGAAAAGTCGCGTTTCGGGAGGCGGTCAATAAAGTTCCTAGGGCACATAATATCTGGTGCTCGTATACTGCCTGACCCGAAAAAATTAAATTCATTAAAGAATACGCAGTTTCATGCACGAAACGCTAGTTAAGGAGTTTTCTCGGACTAGTGAACTTTTATAAACGATTCGTGGACTCGGGAATCATGTCGACACCCCGAATTTGTGGGCTGACAGGGAAAGCAGAAGCTTGGAACTGGGATGCCGAAGCTCAAAAGGAATTCGAGGACATTCGTGGGGCGTTGGTTAATGTGCCACTTTTGGCACATCCCAACTTGTCGAAATCATTTTGTTTGATGACAGATTGTTCCGGAACGGGTCTCGGAGTGATTTTGTTTCAGGAAGTGGAAGGACAGCCGCCGACAGCCGCCCTCTGCGTGGAAAACCATCTCGTTTGCCAGTCGCGTTCTTACGAAATGTGAGTGAAATTACTCAGTGACGGATCTCGAGGCATTAGCGATCGTCTGGGCGTTCGAGAAGTTTAGGTACTTCCTTGTAGGACGACCAGTGAAGGTGTACACCGACCATAAGGACCTTCAGTTCGTTATGTCGGCAAAAATGACGCATGAGAGACTGTCTCAGTGGGCAGTGGCACTGCAGGAATATCATTTCTCTGTGAAATATATTCCAGGGCGACAAAATTTCATTGCCGACGCTCTATCTCGAGGGCGTGGTGAGTCAGTACAAGAGGGTGGAAACAGCCTCTGCCATCTGAACAATGTGATCTTCCACAACTTCGTCACTGCCTCACTACAACAGATAGCGCACGAACAGAACAAAGACCCCACAATTAGAGAAGTGAAGGAAAAATGACATGAAGGTGATCGACCAGCATTACGCCAATAAAATTAATAAAGGACGATATACTGTTCAAACGTAGAAATCTCGGAGATTCGCGATGGCTACTAGTAATCCCGGAGGAACTGGTTAGTAAATTAATATGGCATGTACACCTGAGTCACGCGCATATCGGAGCGCGCAGTTGCTTCGGAAAATTGAAGGAGGCATGCTATTTCAACAACATGCTAAAAAGGATTCGAAAGGTATTGGTAAAGTCTAAGGTGTGTCAGAAAGTCAAACCACCCGCAATATCATATGCAGCGCCTCTGTATCCGATTATGCCGACGAAGTTGCGAGAGCTAGCGGCCGCTGATTTATACGGGCCAATCCTGCGAACGAATGCAGGCTTTGCGCACATCCTCGGCAAGTAACCCTCGTGAGAGGGTGATGCGGGAACTGGGCAAATTGTGTCGAATCTGCTGCCATCGGAGGCATATAACTTTGTGATCGCCACATGAAATCGTTTCAGGAAATATTGAATGGCCTGGCGAACGAATCCCCCTCCCTAGACCGAAGAGCGATTGAGGCAAAGTGCTATGAAGAGGTTACATTAGCATAGTCATGTAGCAAGTTTATCAGAATTTCACTTCAGCGACTTGGTTATGGTAAGAACACATGAATGAAGTTCGAGACCTAAAGGAAGAGTAAAGAAATTTCTCCCTATGAACCATGGTCTGTGGAAAATAACAGAGATAAAGCACCAGAAGACAGTAACCTTGGAAGACCCTGAGACTGGATAACGTGAGGGTTTGTACAATGTCAAACATATCAAGAAATGTCTAATATTGTAGGTAAAAACAGTAGCCACACACATAAAACTGAGGTGGTTTATTATCATATCATGTGGCACAATATCAGTAAAATTATGATATGGATAGTTTTAAATGTGTTAACTTACCATAAGCAAACCTTTGGAAGAAGGAGAACGACACAGAGCAAGATATAGTAAACTCAGTGCCAATTAAAGACGAGGTGTCTTATTTATCAGTACCAGTCTTACAAACTCCAACCTATGCACGAATATGTTGGTAGGAAAAAGGATCCTGCACACCACATAGTAAGTGCCATGGATTGGCGTCAAGTATTTGTAAACAGAAAAAAATTATAACATTGCTGCAACTCGAGAGCTAAGGATGTTGAAGTCATATGCTCTGGCTGATCAGGTGTAGTGTAAGATGAAGGATGAAAGCAAATCCGCTTGCCTAGGACTGTTAATAGATATAACTAAGGTATAATGTTACTGAAGTATGTTATTGGTAAGATTAAATAATAGATAATTCTGATCCTGAGGTCATAACAAAAGGCACATAGGCAGTAAATGGTAGTTAATTCAATAAATACAAATTTTAGTGATGGGTATTCTACAGTAAATTACTGAAGATAAATGGCTCCAGTAGGTGACCTCTTAGGGATTTTTTTTTTTTTTTTACATTCTGTAGATGAAGTCTTTTACATAAACCAGTAGGAATTTCCTAGGTGACAGACACAGCAGGTACTGGTCTGTACTACTTTTCATTGCCAGAGGCAATAGTATCCACATAGTAAAAAATGGAGGAGGATCTATAATATAAATAATTATGTGGACCCATTCACAGTTTGTATCACCCAAAGGGTTAAACTTTATGTCCTAGGTGTGGCCTCACAGGTCGTTAGTGTTTACTGTTACTTTGTTACTAATGCATAGGGATGGTGCAGGACACTACAGGGTTGTTTAATTATTCTTCCCCAAAGCTGCCATGGTTTTCTTCGACGTAGCCACTTGAACATGACGTGGACCAATACTGATATTGCTTCCTTCATGCTAGTGGCTTCTGACACCACAGCTGGGACTTTGCATTATGAATTCATCAGTCAGGTCTTCATCTACTGTTCATCTTACAGATCCTGATATTGAGGATACTGTTTTAAAATGGTCTGAGGACAGTTACGATGTGATGTTAGATGGAATCAGAGCAGTGTAAAAACTGGTTCGTTGATTTGAATGAGGGGACCAAACAACGAGGTCATTGGTCCTGGCAGATTAGGGCAGGATGGGAAAGAAAGTAGCCATGCCCTTTCAAAGAACCCATCATGGCATTTTCCTGAAACGATTTATGGAAATCATGGGAAACCGAAATCAGGATGGCTGGGCACAAGTCTGTACCACCGTCGTCCCAAATGCGAGTACAGTGTGCTACCTTCTGCGCCATCGCGCACAGTCTGAAAGTGAAGATGAACTTGTTAGCCACCTGTGTTCCTTGAATGAAACAAATGATCGAAGTCATCAAGACAGAAGTGTAGAGACCGATTCTTCATCTAAAGGTTCTGCTACAAATATATTTGGTCAAAACAAAAATCACTGATCATTGAACCCTCTTCTCAAGCAATCTCATGTTCAACAACATAACATCATTTGTTAGCCAATAATGTGACCACCTACTCAGCTGTTTAATAATCCAGATCCTCTTACTATTTCGAATTTGCTTATGACTGATGATATTTTGAGTATCGTATTGGACTAATGTAAAAATAAACAAAGGAAAGCCTGATCCAAATGTTTGGTATGAAGCAGTTTTATGTGAACTAAAAGTATTTTTTATTATTATTTTATTCAAAACCTTGGGTGCCAACTGCAGATTATTTTATTCCATAGGTGGTTTTGGACATGATTTGTTTAGATTTGTTATAATCAAAAATCAGTTTATGTACTCCTACTATGTGTGAGATTCAATGATCATGCAACCCATTTTGAACACAAGCAAAACAATCCTTTAGCTTATAAGCTCCCTTCGTCTTTGGAGGTATATGGGTTAATTAATGATTATTATGTTACAATCCTCTTGTTGTAGTTGACCGTGTATATCGAGACTTCGTTCATTGTTAAATGCAATGGTGTGCTACTAACTGATGGAGACGCATTAAGAACTGATAAAATTTAATTTATATTCTTTATCACACAGCACAAACATAAACACACTATTATTCAAACTGTGTGCCACTACTATTAAAAATAGAGATAAATTCTTCGCTATGCAACCGGCTTTGTCTCACACAGCCTACACCTTCCACAGCCTCTCAACAACTGACTCTGCTTGCGACTCTCTGCGCCACTGGGCATTGTCGCCCTCCAAAGAACAACCACTTACAGATACTACACATCAATACCGTCACATCCCCACCAAAACAAAACTAGAGCCAGGTTACCTGTTGAGGGGACTCAGAAGTCCTAGCGAAAGTTATACAATAAAACATCAAAATTTGAAAATTACACTAATCAGTATTTCATGTCAAAGTAGTTGCAATAAGTATCTGACCCTGAGAACAAATGACTTTCAAAATATAACTAATGTTAATTAACCTTATCTCCATGCACATAAAACATGATCAATGAATATAGCAATTTGAAAATTATTTAATGACAGCAAGAACCTTACACATAATTTACTAACTGTCTGATAATCAGCAAGAAAAATGTAAAAAAGATAATATAATGTGACTGACACAGCTTCCCTTTTATTGGAGATATCAAGCATATTAGTAAAGGTTACTCTTAATTACACACATGAATCACATTAACAAACATAATAGACACTAAGGAATGGAATCTGAATAAATGAGTCTAATTTTAAATAACCTAATACAAATGTAAAACCTATATACACAAAAGCATTGACACTATGCATCTGTCAAAACTACAGTTAAGGAGTAAGACATTTTATCAATTAACTATTGAAATTTGTAAATTGGCACACAGCACACAGACTACTTATACAAAAATCAGTACATACCTTTAAAGAAATATTTTCCATTTACAACCAAGTTACATTGAGTGAATCATTTATAAACAAAAGACATTTTGTTGGCTTGAGCACTTTTCAAACCATAAGGAAATATTGGGTACTCTGCTTTGGGGCCCTACCTAAAAGCTGAGCAGAACTTCACACGATTTCACTAGGGGGAGTGGCATTATCTCCTCTGAGGACTCACAAACACTATACGTAACACAGCACTTATTACTCTGCTTTTATCACTATCCTATGTGTTGAGCTGGTCGTCACACGCAGTTACGACGTTTGATGCAAGGGAAGAGTGACATCGACGCCGCCAGAAACAGGAAGATCTAGGAAATGTTGTTATGCCCACGAAGAATCGCCGCATTTCGCGTATGGTTCGTCGGCAACACGTTCCCATTATGTTGACAAGTGCCGGATGCCAGTCAGCTGTTTGTCACGTCAGCCATCTCCTCCTCCCCCAAACCGTAACGCGCCAGGCGTCGAAGGTCATTGGCAGGCAGGCATGAAAACAATAAAATAACATTACGGCAGCGTGAGGTAACAAAAGACCAACGCACTTGCCTGCTTCCTGAAAACCAAAACACACGCTACAAGTGTCGCTCCATTGTCCACTGCTGCGCTTGTCACAGGACATAAGAGAAAGCCACACGATATCAAACACAGAGAATAAAATGCACTCACTGCAGCTACCGACCACAGTCTTCAAGATCTCACAATAGCTACCGACTATTGTCTAAAGGCTTGTCCATCAGTAACGTAGCATATTTATAACTAAACACGGTTCACTAATTGACACTTCCTGGTTGCCAGATTTAATCACTTCTACCTCCACTGAATTTGGGTGAACCGGCTTTCTAATCTTGAATGGTCCTTTGTAATAATGATTGAACTTTTTTATCTCCTCAGTCACACTAGATGACTTTGTGTGTGTCCGAATTAGGATCAGATCTCCAACCTTTTACGTGATAGGTTTCACTATTTTATCGTGGGCTTACTTCCTTTCTTCTGCTTTTCTCTTCACTTAAGGTATTGCATACGATTTGTTGCGAAATTGTTCATGTTCCTTGACTTTAATTTTGCAAACACATCCTTTAATTAATGCAGGTAATTTTGAAAACAGGTCAACTTCACGTCTCAGCACTTCCATTAATTCCTCTCCTTTTGCTTCCGCCAAGTTCACTGACGTCTGAATTTTGATTCGAAAACCAGTCAGAGCATCTTCATCATTATTCTTCTCTCGCAGAGCAGGATCTTCCTCAGACTCATCATAAGTTGCCAGTTCCTCTTCTCCTTGGAAACGCATTAGCCTCATCTTCACGCACGCAGCGCCCTTATTTTCTCCATTAATAAATCCTTTAAACATTATCTTCTTCTCGACATTATTGATTCTCGTCCACAGACAACCCTTTTAAAATTCAATACTGCACCTCATTTCAATCAACCAATCGATTCCAAGAGCTAATCCGACATTAAGGGATCCAACAACTAATATGTTCTGCCCATACTCGTCTTCATTGATTCTAAACTTTAATAGATCTTGACCTTTAATGGGTTTGCTTCTGTTACCTACAGCACTGGCAATACGCACGCAGTTCACTGGGAATGTTGGAAATGCCACCAGATTATTTAATTGTGAAAACAGATTTTCTGAATTTACACTCGCTTCGCTCGCTGAGTCCAGTAGTGCATCCACAATAATTCCGTATACCTCCATCTCTACAAAAGGCATTAAGATCATTATTTTCATCCTCTCGATACAAATAGTCTTTAATATCATCTACTCACACTTGATTGCGTTAATCGCTACATCCGACCCATTTCTTGTAACTTGAGTTTCGGAGCGGGTCGTCTTCGAAACTTGACTTAGTTTACCGGTTCACGTTCCTGTGGATTACGCTCTGGGCTCCTTTCTTGTTCAGGCGATCGTTGTTGTCTTCTGTTTTCTTCATAGTGTGATCGATCTGAGTACTGATTGTAATTAAATCTGTTCGGTGCGTCGTACTTATTTCTTCTTTGTTTTCCATCCCCTCTTCTATCAAATCTGCTTCGGTGGGCCATTACCACGCGAATGACGATCGTCATTATTTCTCTCGCGCTGTTTGCGTTCATGGTTAAGTACATCAATTCTATCGATCATTAGGCAGGTCTTCTCCATGTTCAATTTTGGAGTGAGTGCTAACTTTTCACGTACCGCGAAAGGTAGCTTCTGTATCAAAATTAACAACAATTCCTCTTCCTTGGCCGGATCATCAAGATAGGCATTATCATTCAAAAATTTCTGCATATCTTCACGCATTGTTCCATAACATCTTGCGTAGTTCGGCGATGTAAGAATCTTTGATTATACATCCCATTTACTCAAGAATGCAGATTCAAATTCTTTGTACTGTAAATAATTTTCTGAAACGCTGATGCCCCAGATATGTGCTTCGCCTTTCATGTGGCTAATGCACATATCAATTTTCGCACATTCCCTATATTGTCTTGGAAACGCGTGTTTAAATTGCTTAACAAAGGCAACTGCATGGATACCTTGTTTCAGATCGTAATCTTGAAACTTGCGTACGCTCAATCCATTATCTACATTAACTTGAGGTATGGTAACCATACTGTTATCAACTTCGCGTAATGCTGCATTGATTCCATGACGTGTAAGGTCTTTATTGACATCGTTCAAACCATTTCCGGATGACATTACCTTTTGGTGAATTTCGCCTACATCGGTACTCAGTTCAGTACATTGCATCTGTATGCCTTGAACCAACTTAACAATTGTTTCTTTGTTGCCTTTACATGTATTCTTAATTTTAAAAATTTCATCGTTTTGAGCCTTAACTGTTTCTTGGATTTTGTTAACTAACGTGCTCGATTGTTTATCTTGTTCATTAACTTTTGTGTTAAGATCCTGCATTTTATTTTCAAGTTCTTCATGTTTGGTATCACATTCCTTTTGGAGCTCCTTATGTTTCTGATTAAGTAAATTAGTGAGCTCAGTTTGCAAGTTAACCATTGCATTTGATAAATTCTTTATTGCTTCATTGGCGTTCCTACTTTCCTGTTTTATTTCTCTCAAAATCTGCACTATCAAGTCGTTAGTGCTAACACTCGTTCCCATTTGTTGACTACTCACTGGTATTGTACTAGGTGTCGTTGAATCGAAACTAACTACACCACTGTCTTCCATTACGTTAAGTGTGGTATTCTCAAGTCCAAACTCGCATTCTACATTGACTGAAGCATTAACTTGTCCCTCCTCATTAATAACTTCGCTATTGTTTTGCATTGTGTCCGCCATATTAGCAATATTCACAAAAATCACTGTCCAATAATAATTAGTTCCAACACTTAATTTAAAAGATCATATTATAAATATCACAGTCTCTAACATAGTTCAGAGGTCCTTTCCTAATTTCTCCTGTGCAACGTGGAAAACAATTAGAAACGAAGCGCCGCGGTCGCAATTAGCTGCTTCACTCATCGTTTGTTATGCCGTCTTCTCCGATGATCCGAAGATTGCAAAGGAATCGACGTCCGACACACGCGTCACCAAATATAAGCTCCCTTCTCCTGGGAGATTATATGGGTTACTTAACGATTATTATGTTACAATCCTCTTATTGTAGTTGACCGTGTATATCGAGACTTCGTTCATTGTTAAATGCAATGGTATGGTACTAACAGATGGAGACGCATTAAGAACTGGTAAAATTTATTTCTTTTATCACACTGCACAAACATATATACACTATTATTCAAACTGTGTGCAACTACTATTAAACATAGAGATAAATCTTTCGCTATGCAACCGCCTTTGGCTCACGCAGCCTACACCTTCCACAGCCTCTCAACAACTGTCTCTACTTGCGACTCTCTGCGCCATTGGGCATTGTTGCCCTCCAAAGAAGAACCACTTACAAATACTACACACCAGTACCCTCACTAGCTCCCATGTCAGAAATTTTTACGAAGCTTACTGACAACCATGAAATGTTGGTAACACCTAAGATGGTAAAGTGAGTTAACAACTCTCACATACTCCTTAAACTTTGTGCATCCATTCACCATATTTTGCGTGTAGCAGAACCAAGAGCAGGAGCTATTGTAGAAAGATTGTAAAAACGCAAAACATGCTCTACGAGCGACCCAAAAAAGGAGAGTAAGATGCCTTACATTGCCATTGTTGCAAGAGGCCATTCTCCCTTGAATGCTTTACAAAAATTTTGGCGAGTGCAAAGGAAACTTCTGAAAAGAAAATTGAAAACCTAAAAAGTGCTAGTGTAAGTTTTATATTTTTTCATGCTTTATTGGAATTTCTTGTGTTTTTATTATTATAAATACAATAAACAATAAAAATATTAAAAAATTAAATTTATAGTGCAGGGTATTTGAGATTCTATAGAATTAACATTATCATGTTATATTACACTACTGGTCATTAAAATTGCTACACCACGAAGATGACGTGCTACAGACGCGAAATTTAACCGACAGGAACAAGATGCTGTGATATGCAAATGATTAGCTTTTCAGAGCATTCACACAAGGTTGGCGCCGGTGGCGACACCTACAACGTGCTGACTTGGGGAAAGTTTCCAACCGATTTCTCACACACAAACAGCATTTGACTGGCGTTGCCTGGTGAAACGTTGTTGTGATGCCTCGTGTAAGGAGGAGAAATGCATACCATCACGTTTCTGACTTCGATAAAGGTCGGATTGTACTCTATCGCGATTGTGGTTGATCGTATCGCGACATTGCTGCTCGCGTTGGTCAAGATCCAATGACTGTTAGCAGAATACGGAATTTGTGGGTTCAGGATGGTAATATGGAACAGTGTGCTGGATCCCAACGGCCTCGTATCACTAGCATTCGAGATGACAGGGATCTTATCTGCATGGCTGTAACGGATCGTGCAGTCACGTCTCGATCCCTGAGTCAACAGATGGGGACGCTTGCAAAACAACAACCATCTACACGAACAGTTCGACGACGTTTGCAGCAGCATGGACTATCAGCTCGGAGACCATGGCTGCTCTTACCCTTGACGCTGCATCACAGACAGGAGCACCTGCAATGGTGTACTCTATGACAAACCTGGTTGCACGAATGGCAAAAGTCATTTTTTCAGGTGAATCCAGGTTCTGTTTATGGCATCATGATGGTCGCATCCGTGTTTGGCATCATCGCAGTGAATGCACATTGGAAGCGTGTATTCGTCATCACCATACTGGTGTATCACTCGGTGTGATGGTATGTGCCATTGGTTACACGTCTCGGTCACCTCTTGGTCGCATTGACGGCACTTTGAACAGTGGACGTTACATTTCAGATGTGTTACGACCCGTGGCTCTACCCTTCATTCGATCCCTGCGAAACCCTACATTTCAGCAGGATAATGCACGACCGCATGTGGCAGTCCATGTACGGGCCTTTCTGGATACAGAAAATGTTCGACTGCTGCCCTGGCCAGCACATTCTCCAGATCTGTCATCAATTGAAAACGTCTGGTCAATGGTGGCCGAATAACTGGCTCGTCACAATACGCCAGTCACTACTCTTGATTAACTGTGGTATCAAGTTGAAGCTGCATGGGCAGCTGTAGCTGTACACGCCATCCAAGTTCTGTTTGACTCAATGCCCAGGCGTATCAAGGCCGTTATTATGGCCAGAGGTGGTTGTTCTGGGTACTGATTTCTCAGGATCTATGCACCCAAATTGCGTGAAAATGTAATCACATGTCTGTTCTAGTATAGTATAGTTGTCGAATGAATACCCGTTTATCATCTGCATTTCTTCTTGGTGTAGCAATTTTAATGGCCAGTAGTTTAAATGGTTTTTCTTCATAAATATAAACTTTAAAATTTATTTGAATTCATGTTTTTGTTTGCTATCAATGTAACCCTTTACATAAAAAACTGAACCGCTTCACTGAAATTGTGTGACAAAGAAATTACATGGGAAGCTAATGCCACTAAAGATAGGTATGAGGGTAAATCAAATGAAAACTTTAGGAGTTCCATAAAATTTGGAAAAGTTGTGTGATAGAGGTGTCAGTAGTGTTCCTTGAGGTTCAGAAAATGACTGACAAGTGGCAGAGTGATGCTAAAACCCAGGAGAAGGTAGCAGCGTCTACAACAAGATGGCCACTCCACTATCAACATGCACCATGACTGAGCAGCAATCTGTGATGGGTTTTTTGTGTTGTGAAGCTATCAAACCAGTAGAAATCCATCGCAGAATGGCTGTGTAGTGCGCTGATTCATTTTTGTCATTGCAGCAAGAGTACGAGTGGTGTAGGAAGTTTAAACGCAGTGTAACGTCTGTGGAGGATTTCCCAAGATCAGGCAGGCTCACTGCGTAGTGACGGACGAGAAAACTGCGTTAGTCGAGGGGCTTGTAAAGGAGAACAGATGCATGACTGAACGAAATAGCCACACGTTTGAAGATTAGTACTGGTTCAGAGCAGAATGGTGTTCACAGTGTACTGCACTTCAACAAGGTGTCTGCAAAATGGGTGCTATGTTAGTTGGCTGTCGAATTAAAAGATCATTACTTTGATGCCTGTGAAGAACTTTCACATCGTTTCCACATAGAAGGTGATGCATTTCCGGGGGAAAATGTTTCAGGCGATGAGACTTGGGTCCGCTATCACCAACCAGGAACGAAAAGGTCAAGCTAGGAATGACGCCACAGCTAACGACCGAAATCAAAAAAATTCTATACTCATCCAGCTGCTGGAATAATCACACTTTTTCTCTGCTGGGAGGCAAATAGAGTAGTGATGGAAACCAGTACTTTTTATTTGGACATAGTGAAAAATCAACTTCGCCCTGCAAGCAGAAGAAAACAAGGCAGACTACTGACTTCAGGTGTATTGCTATAGCATGACAATGCCTGATAACATACAGCTTCTAGGACAGGTGAGATTATTCAGGGAATTAAATTTGAATGTCTAGTACAACCTCCTTACACAACAGACCTCGCTCATAGTCACTTTCACCTGTTTGGTGCACTCTAAGAAGCAATGGGAGGCAGACATTTCAGGAGTGGCAAAGAGGCGACTGGCTACACACACGACCAAAAGAATTCTTCCCTCATGGCATCCATGCACTTCCAAAGCAGTGGAATACATGCATTCAACGCCAGGGAGACTACGTCAAAGAGTGGCATGTAAGGTTTTTATTCATTGATACAATTAAAAATATTATAACATTTTTAAGGTTTTTCTTTGAGTTGCTGTTATATAAATTAAGCTCTGAATCACAATAAATGCAAAAGATTCTATCAGGGTGTAAACAAGCTATCAACGCTCGATTGTTGAAGTAGGAAATGCACTCTGGGTTGGGAGAATGTTTATCGCAAATAAGAGTACAGCACTATTTTCGACGGTAAAGACAGCGATATGTAAAATTTAAATCTAAAAGATCTATCTCCAGAAAAGTTTTGAGTAATGCGCTTTTGTTTCAAGCACTCAGTAATGGAGGCTCATGCAACAATTCTATTTTATGAATAACTAACATGTCATATGTAAGTTAAAGGTAGATAGTTACTTATCTTGTAGAGAACATGCTTGCACAGGTTCTGATCAAACCATGATGAGAGGAAACAGTTTTACATAGCACCTAAGGAAAGATGGAACTATATAGTTTTTTGACATACTCAATATGGTTTTCATGAGATTGAATAATTAGTAGTATTGTTCATTTGATGATGGAAAGTTGTAGTAATTTTATTTTAAAAAGTTGGTATCCATGAGTTAATTAATTTGGTCTGAAGTTTGAAATCAAAGGCTACATACAAAATTTTCCATGCTACTGTAAACGAATATATTACACAGTGACTTTATGGAGTAGTCTATATCACCTTACTAAGGAAAACAAATGCTGTGAAAATGAGTAAAAAACTTCAACACGGATGAACTTGTGTCAAAAAAGAGGAATTCTAAGGATGTATCCTCTTACATGAGCTGGACAAATTCTCATTTCATAAGACCTTCAGATTTCAGCAGTACCAACTTTTAGAGACATCCCAGTCACAGTAGCACTTGATTTGTAGTTGCCAGATAGTGGATTTTGTTCATAGCATCTAACATTCCAAATTGTGGGAACAGTGTTGATTAATACTGAAATAATTTTAGTGTTAAGTTCCTGCACACTGTTTAATGGTGGACCTACACATACAGTTTCATGAGATCCAAATAACCTCTAGTTCAAAATATTATATGGAAATATAGTTTGAATCCATTTTGGTATTATTTTGTTTAATTTGTGTTATATAGCAGCGCTGTTTATGTGTTACTCTCTATTTGTTATCAACTGGAAAAGTCTTTAAACAGGTATTATATTCATGTTGAAACATTTGGTATTATAACTCTGTATTTGCTGGTTTATGTAGTTTCCTGAAAGGAGTAGGTTTAAGGAACTATTTCACAGATACACATCGAGTAACAAGAGTCACATCCTATAACTATCAACGGTATTAACATTTAATATTGAGTTAAGTGTTAAGAGTATTTTGTAAAGGTAATAGTTTAAATAAGCAAATTGAGTTTGCTGTATGTGTGTTTGTATTTTCTTTGTTACTAGTGTATAGATTAGATACATATTTTGGTAAATTGAAGAGCTCTACAAATCCTCGTACAGAGAGTACAGTATCTTAAAGAAGTTTCTAGTAATAGCTATAAGATTTACGAATGTGGGTATTTTTGCACTTGCTGGGAGGCTATGTAATGGAACATGAAGATACCTCAATAGCTTTCTTGGTCAGCATGAAGGATACATGGATTGTAGCAGATTAGTGAAGCTGTTAAATATTTTCTTGTTTGTGCATTGTAACATGTTTATTGTCCGGTGTCTACAATGCTGTCTGTGTTTTTCCTATGTTAAATAAGCAACACAGTATGGAATCGACAATGATGGGAGTCTTCATCCACCCAGTCAGCTGTAAGAGTATCTTGTCGATTTATCCAATCAATGGCCACGGGGAAGAAGAAGAAGTAGAAGATACATCGTGTGTTGACTCCCGACTGCGACGATTTTTTATGAAAGAAAAAATATGTCATGTAATTTTGAATTCAGGATCATAAAATACTAGCCAAATTCGCAAATTTCAATTTTCCTATTCATTAGATGACTAGTTTCTGGCTGGGACCCATTTTCAAATCATTATAAGATAGTAAAAATGGTATTTCCGAAAATGCAAGAACCATGTCCAAAATGTGCAAACGAACATCGATATGCACTGTAACTGTTAGTTTGCTTATTTTTGATATGGTTTCTGCATTTTCGGAAATGCTATTTCTGCCTATATTACGATGACCTGAAAACAGATCCTGGCCAGAAACTAGTCATCGAGTGAATCAAAATATGAAATTTGCAGCCAGCCAGGTTGGTCGAGTGGTTCTAGGCACTACAGTTTGGAACTGCGCGACCGCTTTGGTCGCAGGTTTGAATCCTGCCTCGGGCATGGATGTGTGTGATGTCCTTAGGTTAGTTAAGTTTAAGTAGTTCTAAGTTCTAGCGGACTGATGACCTTAGAAGTTAAGTCCCATAGTGCTCAGACCCATTTGAACCATTTTTTGAAATTTGCAACTTTGGCTGGTTTTCAGTTGTACTGTATAACAGATGTTGACGACCTTCAATTATCCCAGCATGCTCGAAGTTCATCATTTTGAATTTATAGTGTCAGTGTATGTCATGTTGTTAGTCAATATTGTTGTGGTCTGATGTATTGTATGCCACAGCTAGTCATTACTCACGTAACATGGCTCATGTTGTATATGGGGAACGAAATAAAATTATCAAGAAGTGTGTAAAGTTTCTATGAGGAATTTTGACTTGCTTTTACAGAAAAAATTTGATGTGATCTGAAATACTTAAATGTATTAACAGGTAATGCAATTTGTTCAAACTGTGAAGAATTTATAGAAAAGTAAGCCGATGTGTTCACCACACAGTTGGCAATAAGCAACATCTTTGATAGAATGAGATTTTCACTCTGCAGCGGAGTGTGCGCTGATATGAAACTTCCTGGCAGATTAAAACTGTGTGCCCGACCGGGACTCGAACTCGGGCACACAGTTTTAATCTGCCAGGAAGTTTAACAGCTTTGATATTTATTGCAATTCATTTAAAGTGAATTTGGCTCTTACTGCTGCTGTCTTTTAAATAGATTGCACAGGAATAGTTATTTGATTGACATTCTAATTTGGAAGTGACATTGCAAGTGGTATTTGAATACATTATTTATGTGTGATAATTTTGACATTTTCTGTAAATACAAGTAACATGAGATCATAATATCTTGCAACCCATTGATTTAGTCAGGAAGAGAATTTCTAGTGAGGCGAACATGTAGAAATGTTTGTGAAAATGGGATATTAATTAACTTAAATTGGACTTTGACAACACATATAGCGAATTAAAGTAAAAAAGAAGAAACCTATATATATATATATATATATATATATATATATATATATATATATATATATATATATATTGATGTGTCACTATAACTTAAAGTGCATCTAATTATGTAAACATATTTGTTTCACTAATAGTGTTGATAACTCACTTTCAAAAATAAATGTAGGTTTGTAGGTAGAGCTAGCAATGGGAGAAATATAGGCGAAAATTCGACCTATGTGACTGAAAGTAACATCATAATACTAATGTGGCAATTTCATCTCTATATGTGCCCACATAGAAACTTCAGAAACAGAGAATCTGCCTAATTTACATACACATTTCTTCAGAGCTAATGGTTAGTGGCCTTCTGTAAATGTGTACTGCTATCGAAATAGAATTGCGATGTATTATATGTAATCGGTGCTAGACTTGTAGAGCACGTTACACTACACAAGTGGACGTACCACTACAAACATTACCAGATATACATCCATCGCCAAATCTTGCACACTCCTTGGATTATCTTGGTGTGTGCAAAATCTTGTCTTTCTGTGACTTAAGTGGTGATTACTGTTGTCAATATTTGAGCGGTATATTTCGTATGTGCAGCAAAGTGTACTGCATAGATTGTAATAGACCTCTATGACTATGCTCTGTATACTCTGTGGTATTGCCTTAACGACGGATTGTAATGCGCTATTCTACGTAATTATGGCTGTTAAAATATAGTTTGCCTTATTCCTGCATTTTTCGTATTCAAAACTACTTTTTTCGCTGCGCTAGTTCCAACAGGTTATGGGCCCAGGCACAGGTGAATGCGTTCGGAATAAGTATTCTGACATATAAAAGGAAATATCATCGGAATAGTCCTGGAAGCGTGTAGTGACAGCTATCGTGACGAGCCGATTGCGGCGTAGTTTAATACTGTCTTTACTACAAATAAAGTGATTGTGAAATTAGTGCGGCGGAAATACCGCAAATAGAGACACTTTTACCTCACGAGGACTACACTACATGGAATTTTTCTGTGGAAATATACTTACACTTGGAAGATTTATGGGACATAATGAATGCTACACTGAAGCACATCGAGCAAAATTACGCAAATAAGGACCGGAGCGCTAGATCAAAGCTGATGTTATTGATTGATCCAGTGAATTATGTACACACAGAGAAAGCTACAATGGCAAAAGAAGTTTGGGGCAAGTTACGAAATGCATTTGAAGATGGTGGCTTTACAAGAAAAGTCGGATTACTCTGTTAACTTATAACCACTCGACTGGATAACAGCAGCATGGTGACAAATATGTCAACAAGATAACATCCATATCGAATCGACTAAGGAACATTGGGTTCGAGATTGCTGATGAATGGTCTGACATCCCATCCCATAGTTGCTGATTCAAATTAATTATTTAAGTTCTGTCTCTGCTTATTTTCAGGACATATACTTCGTCCCGCATAGCAAGTTCAGAAACGTTGTTTGATCGAAATAATTGGTACTTAGCTGGTAAAATTCTTCTTCATTGTTTCTCATGGTGCACGTCTTCTTCTTTCTCGCTTTCCTGTAGAAGATTGACAAAATATTAGGATTTGAAGGAGTTCAATTCTAAACAAAATGGTGAACTTGTTTCAGTTTTCGCTTTGTTGAGATATTCTTGAAATCAGTTCACGAATTTTAAATAACACTTTTTCTTTGTGGTTCACAATTGTAAGAAAGATACTTTTTAGAGTTATTATTTAGACGCAATGGCAACACTTGCCAACTATGACCACATGCAGCCGAACACAACTTCTCTTGGTCAATTCCTCCACAGCAACTACATTACTTTACACACTGAGAGACCATAGATTGCTAAATATAAAGGCTGGTCAAAGATTATTAAATTTCTCCATGTTTGCATACGTCTCTGACATTTACATTCATCAAAATAATCAAGATAATTTTTTATAAGAAATATGTACAAAATTCGTGATAAAACCAATTTTATCGGAAACTACTCTTGGTACTTAGAACATGATACGATCAGATCAGTTTCATTACAATAGATACACACATTATTGCCAGCAGAATTGCCAAAAAAATATGTATCCGTAATTATGGGATTAGAAAGCTCAGGCATTCCAAGGTAGTGTAAGAGTGAAGATCCTGCAGGATCTGCAAAGTACGTCAGTGTGTCTTAATTTGGAGAAGGAAACAGCTACAGCAATTTATTCAAAGAAAAAGAAGAAGTAACCAGTCAAGTGCTTCAGCTGCCAGAGGATACGACACATCACATCCCAATGTACCAAACACCTGATATTGCTTTCGCCACAAACATTGTAAGCTGTTTCTACAAAAGCCGAAGAGAGGAGCACTAGAGTGCAGTTAAAAGGATATTTAGATATCTAAAGATAACGACAAATTATAGCTAAGGTACTGTAAAAAGGGAAATATACACTGATAAGCCAAAACATTATTACCACCACCCATCTCGACGTTGGATGCCGTCTGGTGGCGTTGCAGGCATGTGACGCGCTAACAAAAGTACGTAAGCGGAACAGACAGGGTCAGGGGATCAGCCCAGCGAAGAAATGCACTGCAAATGGGGAAATCCATTGAGATAAGCGACTTTGAGCAAGAGCGGATTATTATTACGCAGAGCCTGTGAACGAGTATCTCGAAAACAGCGAAGCTGGTCGAATATTCACGTGCTACTGTTGTGAGCATCTACAGATAGAGGTAGAGGGACAGTGAAACAACCACTAGGTGCTAAATGGTTCGACGTCCACGACTCTTCACACACTGTGGGGTTCAGAGACTTTTCTGCTCTATTAAGTGGGATAGATGGTGATCTGTGGCATCTCTGCAGAAAGAGCGCAAAGCTGCAGCAAGCACAAGCGTTTTGGAGCACACTGTTCATCGTACATTGTTGAACATGGAGCTCCACAGCATACCACCCCTACGTGTTAACATGTGGATCCAACGCCATCGTCAGCTATGATTGCAGTGAGCACGGGACCATCGGGATACGACTGTGGATCAATGGAAACGTGTCGGCGCTTTTGATGAGTAAAATTTTTCCTAGACTAGATCGATGGTTGTCCCCACAAACGCCGTCATCGGGGTGAAAGCGCCTCGAAACGTGCAGCGCGTCACGGATGCAGGCTGGTTGGAGCAGTATTATGCTACTGGAGATCCTCCTGCACTTGGGTGGAGTCTGTGACAGTAATTGAAGACACACTGATAGCTATGAACCCTTCCCTTCATACTTGATGTCTTTCCTGATGGCCATGTCAACTTTCAGCAGTATAGTTGTCCATGTGTCAGAACCAGAACCGTGCTACAGTGGTTTGAGGAGCGTTGTACTGAACTCATGTTGATGTTCTGGAAACCAGATTTGCCTTTTGAAAATCCTATGAAACCCATCTGGGTAGCTATCGCTCGCCATCGCCACATTCGCAAATCAGCGGCCCATTATTTACAAGAATTAAATGACCTGTGGGTAGACATCTAATGTCACATACCTGCACAAACTTACCAACAAACTGTCGGATCCTAATAAGCAGTGGTTAGCACAGTGGAATCGCATTCGAGAGGATGACGGTTCAAACTCGGGTCCGCCCATCAAGATTTAGGTTTTCCTTGATTTCTCTAAATCGTTCCAGGCAAATGCTGGGATGGTCCCTTTGAAAGAGCACTGCCGATTTTCTTCCCATCCTTGAAACAATCCGAGCTTGTGCTCCATCTCTAATGACCTCGATGTCGACGAGACGTGAAACCCAATCTTCCTTCCTTTTTCCTCCCTGATATGCAGAATCAGTGATTTATTTCGTTCCAAAGATGAACAAACACGCTATTTGCAGGTGACCATAATGTTTCGACTCGTCAGTGTAAAACTTGAAGACTATAGTATGCAGATTGGAGAAGTGAGTTGGAGAGCAGACATTCCATTATGGGATTAGTTTTAGATCAATGATAGGACTTACAGCCTGGCCTTGTAAAAGACAGAAAACAGCAGTCATGAGAACTGTAGAAGCTGAGTCTACTGCTCTGTCACGCACAATTCAAGAAGCATTGTGGCTCAGGTTCTAATAAGTGATATAGAGCTTGATATCAATACGGAACCCACCAAGACATTCTATGACAACAAGGCAGTTATAAACTTAGCCAAAAATAATGTTACTAGTGCCTGAGCCAAACGCATCCAATAAAAGCACAATTTTATAAGGGATCACATAGAGTAAGAGAATACTGAAGTAGACTATTTATGCATAGAAGAGATGTTGGCTTACCTGCTAACCAAACCCTTGAACGAGGTGAAATTTCGGAAGATAGTGAGACAATATGGTTTGACTTGTGAAAGTTACCTCCGAAATATCAGTTCAAAGGTGGAAGGAGGGTTTGTTGGGGATACATGAACAATGTAGTCATGTGTGAATGAGTGTCTGGCAAAGTGTATTGCATGGAGCACAATAGGCCTTTATGACTGTGCTTTGCATACTCTGTCGCATTACCTTAAACACAGATGGTAATGTGCTGTTCTGTGTAAATATGGATGCTAAAATATAGCTTGCTTTATTCCTGCATTTTTCGTTATCAGAATTAATTATTTCATTGCGCAATTTCCAGCAGGTACAACCAACTGACTGCACATCCAGACGATAGGGCTAAAACATCGTTTATTATGCCTATAGGTGTGTACAACTATAACTGTCTTTCTTTTAGAGTCCAGAACACATCAGCAACATCCCAATGATGATTGCTACTGTCCTCAGAGGATTAACACCCACTCTGTGTCTGGTTTATCTTTTCAGCCAAGACATGCAACAACATGCTGAAAGACTACGAGACATATTTGAAAGACTGTACAGTGCAAATCTTTCCCTATCCATGTCAAAATGTCGTTTTTCTGTACCTGAAGTAGAATGCACTGGGATGACTAAAGGCATGGGATACAAGTCGTTAGAAGTCCTTTGCAGAAATAGTGAGTCATACTGCCTCTGTAGCCGTCCATAATTGCGAAAATGTTGCTGGGGCGCACGATTTTGTGCACAAACTAACCTCTCGATTATGTCCTCTAAATGTTCGACAGAATTCATGATGGGCAATCTGGGTGGCAGAACCATTTGCTTGAATTGTCCAGTATACTCTTCAAACCAGCGACGAACAACTGTGATCAAGTGACATGGGGATTTATCATCCATAAAAATTCCATCGTTGTTTTGGAACATGAAGGGCACGAATTGCTGTAGATGGTCTCAAAGTAGCCGAACATAATCATTTCCAGTCGATGATTGGTTCATTCCATGCAAACATAACCCACACCATTATGGAGCCACCAGCTGCATGCACAGTGCCTTGTCGACAACTTGGGTCTGTGCTTCGTGGGGTAAGTGCCACATTTGGACCCTACCATCAGCTCTTACGAACTGAAATCGAATCTCATCTTACCAGGCCACGGTTTTTCAGTCGTTTGGCGTCTAACCAATATGGATAAGAACCTAGGATAGGCACTGCAGCTGATGTCGTGCTGTGAGCAAGGGCACTCGCGTCGGTCGTTGCTGTCATGACCCATTAACGCCAAACTTCGTGCACTGTCCTCCTAATGGAAAGGTTTGTCATACATCCCACACTGATATCTACGATTTTTTCACAGTGTTGCTTATCTGTTACCACTGATAACTCTATGCAGAAGCTGGTGCTCTCGGTTGTTCATCAAAGGCCACCAGACACTGCGTTGTCAGTGGTGAGAAGTAATGCCTCAAATTTGGTATTCTCAGCATACTCTTGACATTGTGGATAGTGGAATATTGAACTCCCTACAATTTCCGAAATGGGATGTCACAGGCGTCTAGCTCCAGCTACTACTTCGCCTTCAGTGCCTGTTAATTTCCGAACGTATAGCCATAGCCAGTCGGAAACTTTTACACATGAATCACCTGAGTACAAATGACAGCTCTGGCCATGCACTATCTTTTTATACTTTGCGTACGTGATACTACCGCCATCTATATACAGGTTGTTACAAAAGGGTACGGCCAAACTTTTAGGAAACATTCCTCACACACAAAGAAAGAAAATATGTTATGTGGACATGTGTCTGGAAACGCTTACTTTCCATGTTAGAGCTCATTTTATTACTTCTCTTCAAATCACATTAATCATGGAATGGAAACACACAGCAACAGAACGCACCAGCGTGACTCCAAACACTTTGTTATAGGAAAAGTTCAAAATGTCCTCCGTTAACGAGGATACATGCATCCACCCTCCGTCGCATGGAATCCCTGATGCGCTGATGCAGCCCTGGAGAATGGCATATTGTATCACAGCCGTCCACAATACGAGCACCAAGAGTCTCTACATTTGGTACCGGGATTGCGTAGATAAGAACTTTCAAGTGCCCCCATAAATGAAAGTCAAGAGGGTTGAGGTCAGGAGAGCGTGGAGGCCATAGAACTGGTCCACCTCTACCAATCCATCGGTCACCGAATCTGTTGTTGAGAAGCGTACGAACACTTCGACTGAAATGTGCAGGAGCTCCATAGTGCATGAACCACATGTTGTGTCGTACTTGTAAAGGCACATGTTCTAGCAGCACAGGTAGAGTATTCCGTATGAAATCATGATAGCGTGCTCCATTGAGCGTAGGTGGACGAAACTAAAATGAGCTCTAACATGGAAATTAAGCGTTTCCGGACACATGTCCACATAACATCTTTTCTTTATTTGTGTGTGAGGAATGTTTCCTGAAAGTTTGGCCGTACCTTTTTGTAACACCCTGTATATCGCTATCTGATGAGTTTTGTCGCCTCTGTGTATTTGGGACATACAATAAACGCAATTGGAGTCCAACCTAGCATAAAACTAGTAGAAGCCGTGAAGAACTATCCAGAACCGACTAATGTGAAAGAACTGCAAGCATTCGTAGCCTCTGTGAATTACCGACGATTCATTGAAGGGTATGCCAATATAGCACGACTGATGACTTAGCTACTAAAAAAAAAAGGAGCAATTTTCTCTTGGAGTTCCGAATGATGCCAAGAAATGTAAACACTGAAAACAGCTTTGATAACGACTGCCTTATTCTCCTACCCAGACTTCTCAAACCCTTCATCTTAGCTACTGACGCTAGCTATTTCGCGTCAGATTGATATTATCATAAGAAATCAATTTAGAATAGAATCCAATTTCATTCACTTCACTCTGAAGAGAGCCAAATGCAATTACTCGAGAATGGAAAAGCAATTATGTGCACTTGTCTATGGCTCAAACTACAGCCAACGTTTCTTAGTTGGCCAAAAATTCATTGCAGTAAATTCATTGCACACTGAAGTAGCTGCTCAACCTGGAAGTCCCCAGCAGTAGATTAACCTGTGGATCTTACTTTTAAGTGAGTACTAATTCAGTGCAGGGCACTGACCTGCAAAACTACACAGCCATGTGGATGGCTTAAGTAGGAAAGTCAGAGTATGTTTCAGAATCAGCAGGGAAGAGGAATATTAAATGCCCATGAGGCTAACATGCAGTGACAGTCCTGAAAAAAAGATCCTAAATTCGGGGTTCTTGATGGAATACTATAAAAGAGCGCTGCTAAAGAAAAACATATCGTTGTACCTGAAGTCTATGGGAAAAAATGTTAAAAGAGTGCCATGGTAGTCCATTGGCAGGACACAGTGGCAAAAGAAGAACTAAACTCCGAATGGCACAAATCTATTGGTGGCCAAACTGGAAAGCTGAAGCTTATGCTTACATTTCATGTTGTGATGCATGCAGTAAGCAGAATGATGCGATCAAAACCAAAGCATTTCTGCAAAAACTCCGAGAAACAAGCACACTTTCTGAACGAGTGAGTCTTGATATTGTAGGTCCACTTCCAAAAACAAAAGATGGAAATCATTATATCTTGAACATTCTGGATCATTTCTCAAGAAACTTAATAATGATACCAATCCTAGAGTGCTGAGACTATGGTGCAAGTGTTGCTTAATGAGTGTATTTTGAAATATGACCCTCCTACTTCTATAATTAGTGACGAAGGTTCCAATTTTACTTCCAACTAACTACAGAAAATGTGCAGGTTATTGAATGCTGACGAGTTAAGGACTACGCCAGCTCATCCAGAGTGGAATGGCCAGGTGGAAAGAGTTCATCAAACTCTCATTAGAATTATAAATCACTATTTCGACAGTAAGCACGATTCGTTGGATGCCCACAAACCATACATACTCAGAGCTTACAACATGAAGGCCCACACCAGCGGGGAACTCAGAGCATACAGAATCGTCTATGGTAGACGAATGACAACACTACTTTCCTTCAGAACACTAGAAAGAGACAGTAGCATGAACATATCTTCTGCTAGTCACTAAACTTCCCTGACATGAACATTACTGGGGATATCTGGGACGTCTTGCAATGTGCTGTTCAGAAGAGATCTCCACTCCCTCGTACTCTTACGGATTTATGGACAGCCCTGCAGGATTCATGGTATCAATTCCATCCAGCACTAGATGAGACACTAGTCGAGTCCATACCACATAATGTTGCGGCACTTCTGCGTGCTTACAGTGGCCCTACACAATATTAGGCAGGTGTACCAGTTCCTTTGGCTCTTTAGTGTACATTGAATCCCCACAAACAATAATTTGCTTCTCTCTGTCTGACAGATGGCACAACAGAGAATCCAACTTTTTAAAAAATAGCTGAATATTATCCATTGGGGACCTACAGCTACAATTATAAAACTACCATTATTAAGTTTAAGCTCACACGCACATGCTTCTATATGTTGCTCTACACAAAATTTTTTAATTTCAAAACTTTTCACACTATGATAATTTTTTAAAAAATATGACAACTCCTCTCTCCATTGTGTCTCTACTTACATATGCTGAAATCTTATATCTACCTACATATGTCTTTTCCATATATATAGCAATATGATAGTCGGACGACATAGTACATCTATTCCACCCCAGTTTCTAATTCTTCTAAACAGACAAGAAGCTCATCTACTTTGATGTTTAATCCTCTAATATTCTGATGCACTGTACTCCAGTGAGTTTCAGTGCCCGCAGTCCACCAGCCAATTACCCTTCCCTTTCCTAATGAGATGCAGGGAATTCCATGTGACGTCCCACATACCAGTAGTATCAGCAGGAACCAAAACTATGCCTGACAAAGTAACTCCCCGAAGCAGCTGATCAGACTCTATATTGACCCTCCTGACAGAGCTGTTCAGTTGGGGCTGATCATACTGCATGAAAGCAGGAACCAAGCCAACACTTGTATGGTCGTTCCAGTTGCTATTTTTACCAGGTCACACTCAATATTGTAGCCCTGATCCCTATCAATAATGTTTTCTTCTCCATGCACTATCACAAGGCGATCCTGCTTTGAAAAACTCTTGCACAATGATCCTACATCCTCTATCTCTAGGTTAAGATATGCACTGAACTTGAAAAAACTTGTGACCTAGTTCCTGTCACCTAATTTTTCCTGTAAGATCTGGCCCACACCTCTTCCATGGCTACTCCCTAATAATAGAACTTTTTTTGAAACAGCTGGTTTCCTGGTGAAAGTCTGTTGAGTGTTAACTACACTTACATCTACCTGAGCCTCTTGCTTAGTTAACTGAGGTAGCAAGGCAAATCTATTGTTTGTGCCAATTATAAAACTGTCAGAGACTGTTCTATTTCTGTGGCCCCTGTTCCTTGCTGCCACTTTCCACTTGTCTTCACCTTTCTCCACCCTTAACCTCATCCGTTCCTCCCTAGCACTATCGAGTTCAGCCTTAAGGACTCTCATCTGCCCTTCCTGTTATGCTATTTTTCTACCCCTTGAACACACTCTGCAGTACCATGGAAGAGACTCATTTACCTCCCCAATTCCCATGCCCCTACATTCCCCCCCCCCCCCCCCCCAGTGTAACCAGCTGCATAGAACCCCAGAACTGACTTACCTACTGCAGTTCAAATATTTGTTGCTCATGGTTATTTACAATATTTTTAGAAAAGATTTCTAGAAAATAACAATAATATTCTATTAACTACAAATCACAAGAGTCACTAAAGTTTTGTGGAACTCTAATATAAGTGCCTACTATTAATACAGTAACACAATGCAATTAAAATAACTTTAAAACTCGAACTTGTACACCTGAAAAATTAGGCCTTCAATTCAAATTAAGTTTCAAGGTGAATTTCCAAAAAAAGAGAAAGCTTATCGTAAAAATAGGAGAATAAGTATTCATCATTTAAAGTATCAGAATTTCATTTTTATTTGATTAATGTAAGGTAAGAATTTGATTAACATAAGGTTCACTCTAGGTTAGCAGCTGAAAACTTTTCTCATATTGTAGTAATATGAGCCCTAATGCTGGTGTCTTGAGGTGTAGCAGCCTTGTTCCTAGGTAGGATTGATTACTTTTGTTTCAGGCCAAGCTGTCTTTAGTAATAAGTTAGAATTGAACACTAGAATTTATCCTAATATCCAGATGAACGGCGCTGGAATGTACAGCAGTATTTCAGCATTAATGTCTAGTGTGGAATGTTCTGAACACACAATTTTTTTATTGCATTCACTAGAACAACTCTTAATGGCTCTTCAAACTTGTTTAAATAAACAAAGATAAGCCATGCAACGTAATTACTGATAGAATATAATATAGTACATTTATGTATAATTGAAATACTTTACCTTAGTATTACTTGTGGATATGTTTTTCAGCAGGTCATGAAATTTAAGGTATAAACTCTTGTTATAATGAAGATGTGGATCCAACCGAATATGATTGAACAGTATGACATAATAGAACCAGCTGCCTTTGTCACAACTCTAATCAGCCAATTATGTGGCTTCATTGACTCTCCTAGGAACCTAAGTGATATGGAGATGAACTACTTGGCATGTTCCCAGTTTTTGTATATAGCTTTAACCTCTTGTGTCTCTAATTCATGAAGTTTTCCTTTTGCACTCTTATAGGTGCCCGCATTCATGAATACTGCATTCGCACATTCCCTTTGCTGTTGTTAGCAGCAGAATGTAAGCCACTATATTTTACAAACGTCACTTGTGTAGGTTTCTCGGTTGATACTTTGTATTTTTTCAATGAAGCAGCTCTTAGAACTTTAGCCATGTCTGATGTTCAAATTCTAAATACTCTGAATAATTATGTACTGTAAATACTACATAATTATGTTTGCTATCCTTAAGTGACCTCTTTTCATTTGATGGCTCACTGTACTGATCTTGCTGCTGTCGTTTAAAGTTGTGTTCGTAATCGAAAGTGTTGTGACGATTTCTTATCTAGCTGCAAAAGTCTCTTGTGGCTTTTCACACAACACAGTATCGCTGTTTCTGTGGATGAACATCTGAAACATGCAACAGCAAATTTTTTATTTATTTGTACCCATTCCCGCATTGTCAGCATTCAAACTGAAACGATGTATTCATGTTGAGTAGATAACATAACAGAACGCAATGAGGAAATGCTACTGGCATAGTTTTCTTTATTTGCTACAAGCACGAGCAATTGTAAACGCATCAATGCGAAAACTTTGAACGACTGCAATATCTTATCCGTAAAGGGTATAGCGATAGCCATAGCAGGCACGTTTGCCATCGCTTCGTACACTGTAGCAGTGCAGTTCTCACCGCTAGCGTTCGGTATGCATCTGCAGAGCGTCACCTGTCGCTAACGTCAAGAAATTTGTCAAGGACATCCGTTATGTACCGATTTTCCTGTGCCTATTAATAAGGTTTATCATTGTTGGTTCTCCAATTCTGATATTGTATTTAGACTTTTTGTATTAGGGGTGGTATCTGATAATTTCACTTTCTTCTTTTGATCCCGAACTAAGAAATATGGTGTTGTGTGGGTTCTATCTAGTATGTACATACCACCATTTAAAGTTTACAACGCCTTCCATTCCGGTCCGCTCCGTTGACGTCCAGTGTGAATCGACCTTTATTGTATACAGTTTCGATAGGTTACAGAATGGTGTGTAAATTATATGTGAGCTGAGCAAAGAAAGACTTTGACGTTGAGTTGCATGTTGATGGGGGGAGTGTTTGTTTGAAGTGCGAATTTTAAAATTCAGCATGACATCTGGAAAGGAAATATTGACAATACAGCTAGGTCATTATGCGAATTTTGTGGGTAGTCATTGGTGGAATATACAGGTACTTTCTATCAAATGAAAGAAAGAACAATGTTTTATAAAGTGGTATGCTGATCATAGGAGATCAATATTTGTTTTGGAAGTCATTATAATCTGAGTCCAGTTCGCCATCAGTCGAGACCGTTGGTATATGTAGTTACAATACTTGGATTATGACGTGCGTTTCTTCGTAATTTAAAAAAAAAAAAAAACCTCTTAAATAATAAAAGATATTGCAACAGAACACATTAAAATTATTATGCCCTGGTCCCAACGAATGTCATGAAAATTCCAACCCTCTGTCCATAAGCTTTGATAGCTTCAAAAGTAAAACTGGAAGTTGTGGTTTTACTATATGACTGATGCACACCTAGATTTTTGTTGTTGTTGTTGTTGTTGTCTTCAGGCCAGAGACTGGTTTGATGCAGCTCTCCATGCTACAACTATCCTGTGCAAGCTTCTTCATCTCCCAGTACCTACTGCAACCTACATCTTTCAGAATCCGTTTAGTGTATTCATCTCTTGGTCTCCCCCTACGATTTTTTACCCTCCACACTGCCCTCCAAACGTATTTCTATGCCCATAAGGCAGACTGAATTATTCACTTTTCCTCCACTCGCCTAGGAGAAGTTAGCCCTATTACTTTTCCTCAGCCACTCCAATTAAAAATGTTCCCTGCATACTCCATGGAATTTGACGTTATTGTCTATGTATGGCAGCACTAGCTCTTTAGAGAAATTTCTAACCATAGGTTGCAAATAAGGAGAGAGTCATGTTAATTTGGATAAGTTGATAGCCAAGTGCTTAACTCAGGTGCACTTACTGTCGCATTATTGCTGTTGCTTCATAGTTAGCATAGTCAGGAACAACTATCTTATTCGAAGACGAAGATGGTGTTTCAATATTTCTTGCTACATATTTTAAATATCTGCCCCAGTTTATTTTTTCATAATGCCTGAGCTGCAAAACATTGTTACATTGAGAATACAGCCAACAATTACTGTCTTTTGTAAGGCTTAAGATGTCAAAAATATAGGCCTAGTCATGACGGAACACAATGACAAAAAGTATTCTATTGTGTTCTGTGACTCCCAAGCCCGCCAGTTATGTGGATTCCCAAATTCTCTTTCCGAAATTAAGATGTAATGACATGCCACAGAAATTTACTTACACAAAAGATTAAATTGACATACTGCACTACAGGAAAACAACTTAAACTTTGAGTGGGGAACCATAAATTAAGAAATCACACTAGGTGTTGTTCTGAGCCCATTCCTCTGTGAAAATCACACAGCCAAGCTTCCGATTATTTAAAAAGATTCTCCACAAATAATGTTTTCAAATGTCATAAACATATTTACCAAGGGACCAAATACAGCCATACCAAAACACAATCAGAGGATAACCATATCCACTTAGACCTGCTTTACTGTAAACAGTTCACAAAAAATGTATATCTGTGCAGTTTAAAACTAGAAAAATTAGCCTGTCAAACAACGGAAAGTCCAGGATGGAGTGATAAGCAAGTTGGGGTGGCAGTCATTAAAACAAAATTTCCATCACCAACTTTCTCCTCTGAAGGTAAAAATATTGTACTGTTACCAGTCTACAAAGGGAGAAATGATGTAATGGAAATAAGAGAAGTAGTATCTTGTACAGAAAAAGTTAGGTGTTAATTTCTCCCATGTGGTCTTGGATAGTGGAATGGTAGAGAAACAGTCTGAAAGTGCTTAGAAGACCCATCTGCTAGGCACTTAATTGTGAATTGCAGAGTAGATGTAGAAACTGTGAAAAATTCCTTTGTGGTTCAGCTGGATACCAAGCAAAGCTTGTGTCAATACACATAAAATAGCCAAAAAGCTTAGTTTTATGTGTTTTGCACTAAAAAGTGTTGAATTGAAGATGTGGGTTCTAGTTTATTTATATAATTTCTCTTCCAGCTGTTTTATGCTAGTGTTGTAGGCTGCTGATTCTGGTGCAAAATGTGTCAAGAAGTTCCCATAGCACATAATTTTTTTTAAAAAATTGGGTATCCTCACAAATTAAATAAAAATTTAATATTTTATCTAATAAGAACCCTTACAAATTATCTAGATTCAAGCACTGAAGATCCTTGGTAGTTGCTTGACAAGTAGCTATGTTTGCTGTAATCAAGCATTAGTTATGACTGTTGTTCCATGATAAATATACTAGTTCTGTAGATATCAAGATTGCACTATATTCCAAGGAAAATTACTTCATGATTGACATTTCAGCGAGTCGAGCAGTACGTGCCAGCTGGCATCTAATCGTAGCTCTTTCTTGAGTGCCACATGTTCACTGTGTAGGTACATGCAGAACCTTTTGAAGCATGGTTGGCTACACCCTGGAAACATTTCCCTCCCACCCCTTCAACCGAGCAGTCATAAAGTAAATTTGAGTACAAGAGGTAAAAAACAGGGACACGTTGAAACAGTTGCAGTTTTTCAAAGTAGCAGCTTTCTTTCTAATTTTGCTGTCTTAAACGTGACCTGAGTAAGCACTTGTAGCAGATCAGTATAGTAAATTTTAATTTATCTGGCAAGCTGTCATTGTTTGATAGCTAGTGAGAATTATGTATCAGAGTGTTTTCTGTGGAATGGAGAATATGCTGTCAAGGTTCCCTCAAGATTTAGTCATTGGCCAGTTATTCTATCACTGTATATCTGTTTCACATTTGTAACCACCACTTGTATGTTGATGATATCTGGTTGTTTCTAAGTGCCAGCTCTAAGAATATTGTTACCTCTTACAGTATCAAGATTAACCCAAAACTTTGGCCTCAAACTGGTCCATAAGAAATCACATGTGTATGTATATACATATATATATGTGTTTTTCTTTAGGTTTTTTTTTTTTTTTTTTTTTTTTTTTTTTTTTTTTTTTTTTTTTTTTTTGCCCCCCCTCAGGATGAACATCTAAATTAGGTTGCAAACTGCCAATTGCAACGCCATGGATGAAATATCTGTCTTTCCTGTAGTGTGAGTTCCATACTTAGAAAAATATTTATATCTGAAATAAAAGATAAAATCTAGTCCAGAATCTCCACCATTTTGATGAAGTACAATACAGCACAAATAGGGAAAATTCCAGGTGACTCAAGCTTGCTTTGAATGTGTGTGTACGATATGTTTGTCTTCTTATGCTCAGTTACACCTGGGTAAGCAACACAGTTCTCATAAATTCTGTGCTGAGAGTTTCACTGGACTCCCTAGCACTTTCCATTCCATAACTGCAGCACAAGATCTGTTTTGTCTATTGTCTTATAACTACTGATGCATAACTCTGAATCCTTCTCTTAGTTACACATATACAGAGCTAATTGATGGATGCAAATTAAAGCCACCTGACAGTTGAGCTCGTGGTGCGTCAAACAACAGGCAGGATATTTAACTTTTAACTTTACAAACAGTTTGTTGCCATTCACATTTCTCTTGTTATTTTGTTGAAAGATTTCTTTTAAACCAATCAACTAATTAAGTTCCTTATAATGTCTTATACACAATAACATCCCTCATCTTGAAATTTTCAAGACCAGCCAAAGCTGCATTTATACTTATCATATTACCCACAGTTATCCATCCATTACCATGGCCAACAGCACCTGTGTGAGCAATACTGAAAGAAAGCTTCCACCTACAAAAACATAAGGGCCAGAAAGGATAGTGCCTTTAACAGTTTTACTTTTGATCCTCTTTGAGCCTGATGTTAAATCGATTCTATTGATAAGCTTGTAGACAGTAGCCCAATGATCTGCACATCGATGTCGCCTGTAACACGACATGACTAAGTAGCTCTGTTCAATGCAGTTGCCTGTGCAGCAGCCTTGAGTATGCTAAATCACTGCCCATCATTTGACACATTCCACATCCTTGTGACTAACTCACTACCTGGATCTACAGAATACAAGATAAATAAATAAATCAGCAGTATTTGGTGTCTCATACATTATGTAGTGCAAGAAATAAGGTAATGCTAAAGTGCTGACACACTTGGATTTGTTTCCTTTAATTTGCAAGTGTTTTCCATGAACCAATGTAATATTTTGTAGACACTGCAAACAGAATAAAATGGTGTGCCAAACAAAAGTTCAAACTGTTGCTGTTGACATACTGTGTTATACATCCAGTCTGTCCTATCACATGTTACAGATTGAGAGAAAGCTTCAGCCTGCCATTGCTCTCACTTTTCCAAGTCCCACAAAGGCTTTTATATTTCATTTGAGAAAATATTTGGAAGAGAACAGCTTCCTCGTGGACTAAAGGAACTTCCACTTCAATTCGAAATGTGATCTGTAGCAAGTTTCATTTTATCCAACACTACTACTACTACTACTACTACTACTACTACTACGTGATCAGGCCCAGTGGACCACATGCATCTACAAGTTTCCTCCTCCACTGTATTCAGTCCATTGCTGCTATCCACCATCCGTTCACATCTATTGACACTTGTTTAAATCTTCATGGAGTCCATCCCTCCAATGCTTCTTGGGTCTCCCTGGCGGTCTCTTTCCAGAAGGTGTGAAATCCAGGAGCTTCCGAGGCCATCTGTGATCCTCCATCCGGGCCACATGGCCGGCCCACTGCTTTTGTTTGGCTTTGACAGTTCCTGCTGTGTTGGGCTGCTGGTATAGTTCCTCAAGCTTTTGGTTGTATCTGATCCTCCATTCCCCTATATCTGCATCCCGAACCGGACCGAAGATCTTCCGAAGCACTTTTCTCTAAAAAACAAGGAGCTTATGGAAGTCCTGTTTCTGGATACTCCATGTCTCACAGCCATATAGAACAACAGGCTGGATCAGGGCTTTGTACAGTCGAATCTTGAACTGTGTGGAGAGATATCTGGACCGAAGCAGTTGTGCTAGGCTGTGGTAAGATCGGTTTCCTGCTTGTTTTCTGGCATTGATCTCTGCTTCACATGACGAGTTCTCAGTGAAAAGTGCCCCTAGGTATTTGAATTCTTGCACTCTCTTGTAGGACTGGTCCCCAACCTGCAAAAGGATATACTATATTGATTTTAGATTCGTGGAAATGGCAGCAATCACATAACAACCAGTGCAGTTCCTCACCTTCTAATTTTCTTTCATTATTTATGTTGTAATACAAGTTTTCTGCTCTTTCGTGGCCTAAATTTTTTACGTCACTGTGATGTCCTCTGACATTTCTTTTATCATTATCATATGTATTTATATTGATTTTAACTTGAATTATTTATAACAACACATTTCTTTACAAATTTAGCCCTTAATTTTATAGAGGAAACTGTAAGTGTTTTTCTGAAGTGCAGTCACGTCGTTTTCTATTACAGGAAATGGGTTTTGACTACACTGGTGCATCAGTATCAGACATAAACCATGATGTCCTTTATAGAGAAGGTAAAACAGACAAGGTAAATTTATAGTTGTTGCTATATTCTAATTGGTGCAAAATTTGAAATATTAGTTTAAAAAACATTTCTATGAATGCTGAAGCTATATGTCTCTTTGGAATAATCCACTTTTATAATTGAAATCAAACAAATTTAGGAATTGTATCCTCAATTTTTTTCTGGTAATCTATAGCACAGTATCCTTTTCTTTCTTTTGTAATCTTTTCATTATGCTTATATGACTGGCACTGCAGAAGCTTCTCATAATAAAAAGTAGGGTACAATGGCGCATTATTTCAGAAAGTCATGAGAGATTTGTGTGGGTAAAGAAACAATGTTCCCGTTAGTTGGACTTATTTTCATAGAGTGATAATAAGGAAATGAAGAGAGGCTTGGACAAAATTTCTACTTGGTTAATGAATGGCAGCTCTCTGTAACGAAAGAAAGAACTGAATAATATATGATTACAAGGTTACTGATGAACATTTCACATGACTTACGCACTTAAGTGTAATGCTAAGGAGTGATGTGTAGTGGAATGATGAAGCAAAATCAATACTACAGATGGAGAGTGGAAGACTTACATTTGTTGGAAGGATCCTAGGAAAGTGAAGTGCACCTGTAAAGGAAATCACATACAAGACAGTAGCATGAACAATTCCAGATAATTTTTTGCAGTATTTGGAGTCCTTATCAAGTAGGCAATGACAATAGACATTGAACAAAATCAGGTATGTTCTGCTAATACCGTAAAAGATCAGTACAGCCCATATGAAAATGTAAGAGAAATGCTAGGGGAATTTAAATGCAAATCCATGGAAGAAAGGCAACATAATTCTTGTGAAACCTGGTTGAGTAAATTTAGAGACCTTGTATCTCCAAAAAGGCTGTGCTATCATCATGCTGTTACCATCGTGTTATCTTTAGTAGGGATAGTGAGAGTAAGAGAGAAGAGGGCATGTACAGAGTCATATAAACAGACGTTTGTCCCTCACTCAGTATGTGACTGGGATAAGACAGAAAATGACTGACTTTTGTATGAAATACCCTATGTCATGTGCTATACAGTTGCTTTTGGAGTATATGTGTAGATGAAGATCAAGCACACTTGCTGTAATCCTTACATTAGGGTCAAGAAATGTGTATTGAACACAAAATTAGTATCTGTAACATTTGCCCATTAGCTCACAAAACCAAACAATAATTGTTCCTGGAATTCTAAGCACAACTTCTTTGCTGTGCATGGATATTGCAATTATAATATGAAGCACAGATTCAAATACGTCTAAGAGTAGTGGAAATCGCACCCTCATCAAATAGAAGCACATCACAAAAATGTTATATCAGCTCATGGAGTGCAGATTGCAGACTTGTCATTATAGTCACACATTAAGTTGGAACACAGCTATCAGTATCCTAACACAAGTCCAATCCAGTCTAGTTACACAACAGCGGCAGTTGAAGTTCACTTCATAGAGGCAGATTTGGATGATAGCAGCTACTGATGGAAAAACTGAGAGAGAACCAGCCACTGGGCGGCACTTTATTGACTCACTATGGAATGCCATCCCTGCATTCTGCTTTTTCTACTGTTTGTTTCATGTGTACATTCCACTTAAGGTCATGTTGGATAGCTACTTCTAGATATTTTATGGCAAACACTGTTTGTAGCAGTTTCTCATCAGTAGTGTAGTTGTACAGCAATGGCTTTCTTTTCCTATGTATGCACAATATGTTTAATTTGTTTATGTTGAGGGTCAACTACCAGAGCCTGCACCATTCATCAGTCCTCTGTAGGTCATTCTGCAAATTGTTTCTGTATTCTGGCATTTTATGTTGTTGTGGACAACCACATCATCTGTGAATGGTCTTAAAGAGCATCCAATTGCTTTCTACTATATGCCTGTTTACTGGTCAGTGCTTCTTGTGTTCACTGAAGTGCAGTCTGTAGTCATACCACTGTTCACCTTTGCTCAAGCTTTCTCACTTCAAATTAAAATTAAAATGTTTATACATTGTAATTAAGTTTACCATCTTGTATGCTCAACATTTAAAAAAATCAAGAGTTTTCTGTTGTGATGTTACTATGAAATTTTAACAGTTTATGCAACATCGTCTGTCTTCCGAAACATTGCTATTGCTTTCATATTTTCAAAATTTTGTTCTTAATATCTGGGAAACATAGTTAATCTTCTAGATTCATGTTATAGTATTTTTTTAATTTTACATTTGCACGAAGTAGAACAAACAGAGACGACAATTTTCCAAATATTAATAGAAAATAAATGTACTTTTGTAATTTAAAAACAAAGGATTTTAATATAAATGTTCAAAATTACTGTTTTTAGTTTTACTATTTTGAGCTAATACATGAAGCTATATGTTGTAATAGGTCTTATGAACAACCTTTGTTTTGTTTGTTTAAGGGGTATGTGACATTTACACCAAGGCTTCTATTAGTTGACTTGAAAGGCAGCCTACGCCATCTTCCTGAACAGGGAGATTTATATGAAGAGGTTCCTGACTCCAGTAATGTAAATGTATTATGGCCTAAAGAGAAAGTCGATGTTATACAAGCTCCAAAGCCAGAAAAAAATGAATTTTTAGAAGATTTGTCTAAAGAGCACATGGAACCAGAAGAAATTCGTAAGTGTATACTGATTTAACAGTACTTACATAAAAATGGTAGAAGAGGCATGTCCTCATTGAAGAAACACTCCCACAAAACTGACTTTCCCAATTTTTCTGATTTTGATCTGTTGGCATTACTTGGTTTTGCACATCTACTGTTACTCCGGGACTGATGAATTTTGAATTCTTTACAATGAAAATTTAGCTGAAATATGACTGTGTAAGTCAGTAAAAAAAGTTGTATATTTTACAGAACTGTGAGAGAAGGAAATACAAGGTGTACATAAAGTTTGGGAACACTTTCAATTATTTATTGCACACGAACCAAACATTGTACAGATATCATACATATATCATTTTGAAGAGAAAACCTGGATGTTTTTTCCATTTATACCGCCACAGCATAGTTTGGCAATTTGCCGGTAGTCAGCACTAGTCGCAAACATGGCAAGTTCAGGTGCAGAGCGAGCTTCCTGTGTGTTGGAGTTCGAAATGACCTTCCCGATCACCAGATTTCACTCTGTGTGACTTCTTTCTGTGGGGACACATTAAAGATCTGGTGTATGTACCGCCTCTACCACGTGATGCTAAGAACAACACACACACACACACACACACACACACACACACACACACACACACACACACACACACACGCCCAAGGGAGGACTCAAACCTCCGATGGGGGGAGCCACGCGGACCGTGGTAAGGTGCCTTGGACCGTGCAGCTACTCCGTGCGATGATGAAGGAATAACTTCTATTTCCAAAGATGAATGTGTTAGTATCAGTAACAACATACAGTGATTTTATTTTTGTAGTATGAATAATTCTTTCAGTTGAGTTCTTTTGATGTGTCGTGGTTAGAGAAGTGATTGCTACAATGGAAAATATAGATATGGTTTACAGTTTGCTAAGTGTTTTTAATCTACTGCAAAATATTTCACCCCTGCTGCATTATGCACATTTTGTTGTTCCAGATTTGCATGGTAACTCATTAGATGTGCATGGCTCTACTTATTATCTTTGCTATCTTGAAAGTAGCATTTGTAGGTATAGTTATTTCATATATGTTGTTTATAAAAGTTTGTGATTACTATCAAGAGTAACTAGTAGCTCTTACAATTAGTCATTTGTGCGTTACTATTTTTCCAGTGTCTGTGGTGAAGAAAGATGGCATCCAAATGTAACGTGTACAATATAATTAATTTTTTGATGTGTGCTAGAAGCTGTACACTATCTGATCAATAGTATCTAGACTCAGCTATATCATATGGAATTGACCACTAGATGTGATGAGATGCAGAGAATGGATCGAACAGGAGAGCTCACTGACTTTGAATGTGGCCTAGTCATTGGATGTCGTTTGAGTAACAAAGCCATCTGGGACATTTCAGCCTATCTAAAGAAACCCCAGTTGACTGATGGTGATGTGACTGTGAAGTGGAAAAACAAAGGAACGACTAGCACAATGACTGCATGTAGGCAGTTAAAAAGAAAAAGAGTACAGTGGTTGAGCAGCTACTCATAAGTCATACATTTCTGTAGTCAGTGCTAAGCGTACTTGAGGCAGTGTAAAGAGTGACACCATTTTGTGGTGAATGACTTGAAAATGTATTATTTTGAGTGATGAATCACTCCGTACCCTGTGGCAATCCAAAGGAAGGATCATGTTTTATGAATGCCTGGAGAATGTTACTTGCCATCATGTATAGTGTCAACAGTGAAGTGCAGAGGAGGTGGTGTTATTGTATGGGAATGTTTCTCATAGTTAGGGGGTGGTTCCCGTATTGCACTTAAGAAAATCTAAATGCAGAAGGAAATAAATACATTTTACAGCATTGTGTACTGTATGGGGTAGCGGAACAGTTCAGAGATGATGATCGATTATATAAGGATGACACTGCAGACTATCATAAAGCAATATCTGCAAGGTAACCATTTGTGGGCAATAACATTCCTAGAATGGACTGGCCCGTCCAGAGTTCTGACCTGAACCCAGTGGAACACCTTTGGGATGAATTAGAACATTGACTTTGCTCCAGACTTTAGTGCCCGACATGGGCACCTTCTCTGGTTTCAGCTCTTGAGGGAGAACAGACTTCTAAGGTATTCAGACTCCTTATTGAAAATGCAGCAGGATTTAAGCCATCATAAATGCAAAGGGTGAACAATCCCATATTGATGTCCACTAATAGGTGTCCAAATACTTTTGACCAGATGGTTTACATGTGGCCTCATTCCAGGCCTGCTGGATTTATACGTATGATATTTGCAAGTAATCATATGTAAATAATTATAACTTCTATATAATAGAGGGAAACATTCCACATGGGAAAAATATATCTAAATTTTACAAATGTCTGCTTGTGTCTGTGTATGTGCGGATTGATATGTGTGTGTGTGTGTGTGTGTGTGTGTGTGTGTGTGTGTGTGTGTACCCCTTCTTTCCCCCTAAGGTAAGTCTTTCCGCTCCCGGGATTGGAATGACTCTTTACCCTCTCCCTTAAAACCCACATCCTTTCGTCTTTCCCTCTCCTTCCCTCTTTCCTGATGAGGCAACAGTTTGTTGCGAAAGCTTGAATTTCATGTGTATGTCTGTGTTTGTTTGTGTGTCTATCGACCTACCAGCACTTTCGTTTGGTAAGTCACATCATCTGTGTTTTTAGATATAATTATAACTTCTGGTTTACACAACTTTTAGGCAACTACCTCAGATAGGAAACACAGAAAATTGAAATGTAAATGGATATCTATAGACAAGTAGAAGGAATAGCTACTTGGAACAATGGCTCAAAAGTGAAACAAGGTTTGGCAAGAAAACAGTCAACATTGACTATTTGATGTTTCAGTGTAGATTCACATTCTGGAATGTTACTAATAAGCCATAGTTAACCGATAATTATTAATAAAAGCTAAAAGTTGAAGAATCATAGGGTGCAGCACTGAATAAAATCTAGTTCACAGGACATAGCCTCACCATCCAAATGACAAAAAGCAGAATATCAGAAAGAAGTTCATGGTATAAAATCATAGTTAAAGGGTTAGTTGAGCAGTGGGAGAATTTAAATGATCAAGCATTGACTGATAAATAATTGTTTGAGCTATCAGTTGAAGAATTCAACCAAAGGGACTGCTTACCACCAGTATGTGTGACAAATATTGATGGAGATGAATGTGGCATCAACAGTGTCAAGAACGGCATTTGTATGTTGTGGAGAGCCTTACTCACAGAATTCTGAAACCCCAAATTCCAGTATGAGCTGGGAAAGATTTCTTCTTTCAATGTTCATCATATATAATAACCATGAAGGTAAAAAACGCAAAATTCAGTCTTACATAAAGTGGTGTTGACAGTACTTCTTTGCATGTTCCACTCTATAATATAATAGGAATGGGTTGCAGCAAGCTGGAAGGGAGGGGTGGGCGGGCATGATAGTGAGGCTGATGATGATTCTGGGCTATATTCCTTCCACCATACATCGGTGGCGTGTCAGGAATAGGCATAGACCTAGATTTGGGAAAGGTGAAGGGAATTTATTTCTTCCCAATACTTTCTCCGTAAATATTTCACTTTATGAGGAAGTCGTGTAAAAGTTTGAAAGCTAGTGATTCAGGATATTTTTTCCTGCTTTGTATGTCTGTTTGGCTGTGTTTCCATTTCCGTTATTGACATATATACTGTTCTAACTAAGAACATAAGGAAACACATGGCCTTTAACCTTTTAAGTGGGCATGACAGATATATTCATCCATGCTCTGCTATTGCACAGTGGGTTCAACGGATATATCCGTCCAGAATTCTGTGGCTAGTAGCTAGTGGGAATGACAAGTTATCGGCCTGTTGTTGACACTGTGGCGTTAGTTGAGCTTTGTCCACTAGATGGCAGCTCTTGTCATGCAACACAGCATTTTCTAGGCTAGTTATGACATTGTCCACCCGAGCACGTATCGAGAAAATGCGTCCTGTGAAGCAGCCGCAAAAGTGCGCCATTTTTGTCTGTGTGTACCGCAGCGTTAGTGAGTGATCTTTTGCAATGGCGAAAAGAAGTTGTTTATCAGATTCGGAGATTGAGAAGCTGCTTTTAGAAAGTGACGATAATTTCAGTGACAGTTCTGAAAGTTTTCAAGATACAGATGTTGAGGCTAGTGAAAGTGACTTCGATTCAGAAACATCTGACGACGAGACACTACTGCAGCAGACAGTACCTAGTGAATTTGTGCGTGCTAGTTCAGTTCGTATTCAATATTTGTTCAGTGGTAATAGTGGTACAGTTGTGCCTCTAAAACAAAACGATGTGATGAGTTGTTTTATGTGTTTTGTGGATGATGCTTTGTGCATAATGATAGCTGAACAGATGAACTTATATACAGAACAGTTCGTAGCTTCTCATCCCAATTTAGCAGAACGCTCCAGGGTTCACAGTTGGCAGAACACTACACGCGACGAGGTAAAAACACTTATTGGAATGCTTGTACTTCAAGGAATTCTTCACAAACCAGACCACAAAATGTACTTTTCAAAGAGGGAATCAGTTGACACACCTTTCTTCAGGATAGTGATGAGTGAAAAGCGGTTTCAGTGAAAAGCGGTTTCGTCTTCTATTGAAATTCCTCCACTTTGCTGACAATACCTCATATGATCCACTAGGCACTATCAGCAGAAAACTATTCAAAATACACCCCATTATGGAGCATCTGCGGTGTAAATTCACATCAGTGTACATGCCAGAAAGGAACATCACCGTTGACGAATCGTTGTTGCTCTGGAAAGGACAGCTTGGATGGAAGCAATATATTCCATCAAAGCGTAGCAGATTTGGCATCAAATAGTACGAACTCTGTGAAAGCAGTTCCAGGTATGTATGGGACTTTATTGTTTACACTGGAAGGGACACTAATTATGGTAGCCACTACCCAGACAAAAAAATAACTTCTCGATTTGTTTTGGAGCTTGCACACGATCTACTCGAGAAAGGCCACTGTATTTATCTTGACAACCGGTACACCAGTACAGATTTGGTGGACAAACTAACCAGCAATAACACCGATGTTGTCAGCACAATGTGGCAAGACTTCGTAAAAAAGGAAAAACTGAAGAAAGGGGAGTACATAACAGGGTACAAAGGCAAGCAGATGGTAATGAAATGGAAAGACAAAAGAGACGTTGTTATGGTCAGCACCTTCCATGACGATACATTTGTAAATGTAAACTCGAAGAAGGGAATCGTTCAAAAGCCACAAGTTGTCGTTGACTACAACAAGAATATGGGGGGGGGATAGGTGCGATTCTCAGTTACAAAGCTACCAGATGGCCAGAAGCAGGCTGAAAAAAATACTATCAGAAGCTTATCTGCCACTTGTTGGACATTGCATGCGACAATGCATACATTCTGTACAAGAAGCATGGTGGCGAACAAAGTAGAATGAGCTTCCTGATTAGTCTTGGTGACCATATCTTCACCACATCAAGGGACATCAGCAGGACGCCCACCTCGAACACCAAAAGCAACACGCCTTACAGCCAGGAATTTTCCTGACTTTCTGCCACCCACAACAAAGAAAAGACCAACAAGGAGGTGTGTGGCATGTACGAGAAAACAATATGCAATATTGTGAAAATACAGTTTTGTTAACTTCTGCAATATATTTTATTCATTTCCACCCAATATCAATTTAAATTCAACAGTGAAAACATGAAGGAAAATGTGAGAACAGTGCGCATCACCACCGCGAATGTGTGCACTGGTGTGTATTACCCACTGTGGAAGAGGCGCGCGCGCGCAAACTACCCACTTAACAGGTTAAAGAGATACAATTTGCTGGTTCACGGAGTGACATCAACCAGAATAAAATGAAAGTAGTTTCCACATCTCGGAACACATTTAACACTTAATTTCCCAGAGGTCTGTGCATGCCTGTATAAAGGTGCTATCCATGTCAGGTGTCACTAGTGTAGCACTGCTTATGCGCGGCATACATGATGACAGCGGTTCATGACCAGGTTGCCTCTGGAGGCTGCCTTGGGTAGTTGCGAGCATGCTATTTGACTTCGCAGAGCTGGGGGCGGCAGTCAAAGGTGGGAGGATTTCCCAATCCACCTGGACTGGTGTGTGCAGATGAAAATGATTGGGACAAGGGCCACCCACAGATTCCAGGATGAGCTGTAGACATGACTGGCGATGAGGATGGGACCCATCTGGATGTTAGAGTCTATGAGATGGCACGCTGGTATGAGTAACAATGATAGCAGACTGGAAATGAGAGGCTCTGTCTATGGACATCTGGCTTCCATCGCCTCTGATGGCAGTGCCTGCTCAGTGCAGTGGCAGGTGCCAGCACAGGCTGCAGGAGGAAGCAGACCTGCCGTCAGTGCTGACAATTTCCCCACTGCTATGGTAAGCAGGCACTACGAGGCCTGCTCAACTCCCAGAGCAGCCAAGGCAAGTGATGAAATGAGATGTCAGGTCCACAGCCTGAGGAGGGGCCCTGCGCTCATCCTGTGATGCAATTTGTTCTAGTGGCATGCCATGTGGTGATATACGGTGTAAACCATAAAGACACAGCAGCTGCACCAGTTGTGGATGATGGGCAGAATCCAGTGAGGCTACCATAGAAATGCCCTATCCCAGACTGGTGTGCCTGTTACAAATGTTGATGCGACTGGTGCCACTGGGGGACACCTGCCCAACAACAAAAGGCTGAGTAGTATCCGTGTCATGCAGGAGCTCAGAGGGCAGATGGAAGGGAGGTGCTGTGATGTGACAAATGCTATTGTGCATAAAGAAGTCCTTGAAAGATTGAGCCACAAACTGAGTAGAATTTTCCAAAAGCAGGATGCAAGGCAAGCCTACTATGGAGCATATCTTCAACACTTCATCAGGGCCTTGACAGTCACATATGCTGCCATAGACAGAGGACAAACGACATAAGGAAAATGAGAAAAAGCATCAATTGCCAATAACCAGAAGTATCCAAAAGAGGACCAATGAAATCAATGTGATCTATTTCACAAGGCTGTGTAGGGGCCATCCATGGGACACAACAGTGCGCAGTACCACCTGCTGACCCAAACACTTGCGTCAGACCACGAAAAGGTGTTCCACCGTGCAGTCAATGCCTGATGCCCAACCGAAACACATGGTGGTGCACCCACAGTTTTGTGTGGGAGTTCTCCCCCTAGTGACCCTGATGTAATAAGTGAGGGAGATCTTGCTGTAGAGCTGCTGGAACCATGACACGGGGAGTAAACCCTTCCATCTACAGGAGACTAACACCATACAAGAGAGAGTGACGATGGTGCAATGCATAAAAATTCCAGAGCAGGTGTGGCACCGTGGATGGTCGGACCCGTCATGTTGTATCATGCATATGATCCCCCAGAACACTGGAGCCACTGCCATAGCAGAGACGATATGGGAGCTAGTGACTGGGAAGCCATCCGCTGTGTGCCTTGCTTCTGTATCCAGTTGAAAACAAAGCAGTTCCCTCTCATTGAATGAGGAGTCATGGCCCATGGAGAGCCAGGACAGAGCATCTGTGTTCACATGTTGTGACTTGGGATGAGAATAGATCTCATAATTTTACTGGGACAAGACCAGAGCCGAACACTGAAGATGATGAGTGGCTTTGTCTGGGAAGGATGCCATAGGCAAAACAGAGAAACCAAGGGCTTTATGGTTGCTAATTAAATGGAATTTTGGACCTTACAAGAAGACATGAACATTTCTGAACGATTAGACAATAGGAAAAGCTTCTTTTTCCACCTGAGAAAAATGTTGCTGAGTCAAATTAGATTTTTTGATGCAAAGTTAATAGGCTGGTCAGAGCCATCTGAATGGCAGTGGGACAGGACCACCACCGCCCCTCACTCGGATGCACCTGTGACCAGTACCAGTTGTTTGCTGGGTTGAAATATTGCAAGACACTATTTGGGACAAAGACAATCCTTAAGCTGCATAAAAGCATGCTCAGAGGCAGAAGACTGAACAAATGGAGAACTTTTCGGAAGCAACAGGTGCAGGGGGTGGGCAATAGTAGCAGCTCTGTGAATAAACTTGTGATAGTATGCCACTTTGCCAAGGAATGACTGAAGTTTGTATAAATTAGACAGATGGGGAAAAGCCATAATGGTGGTGTCATGTTCTTCCATGGGGCGCACACCCAACCGGGAAATTTCGTGACCCAAATAAACAAAGGAAGGCTGAAGAAAGTGAGATTTAGCGAGATTACATTTGAGGCCCACGACCTGTAGAACAGTAAACAAAGAACAGAGGTTCTGCAGGTGACCATGTGTGGTAGCAGCTGTCATGACAATATCATCAAAGTAGTTAATACAGCGAAGGCAACAATCATAAAATGTTGAAAGACTGCAGGAGCACTAATGGCCCCAAACATTAGTTATTGATATTGATAGAGGTCGAAAGATGTATACACCACAATCAACTGTTTTGATGTCTCATCCAACAGAATCTGAAGGTAGGTTTCGGCCAACTCAATTTTTGAAAAGAATTGTCCCTAGCCAACTCCTTCAGGTGAGGTAGGGAGTAAGTGTCTATGACTGGCCATGCGTTAATAGTGACATTGAACATGCCACAGAGCTGAAGTTGAGTGGATATCTTCTTTACAATCACTAAGGGCATAGCCTATTCATGTGAGGAAATCGGTCTAATCACTCTCAGTGACACAAGGGCTGGTGGAGGGCTTGAGGGCAATGTGTGCCAGGAAATTGTTTGCACTACCTAACTCTGGGGCAAACAGACCGAAAAGTCAGAAGGAATCCAGTTTATGATAATGTACTTGGTCTGAAACCAGATGCACTGCATCTGTGACAGAAAAACCAAAAGTAGGAAAGGCATCTAATCCTAACGAATTGTCATCACTGGCATTGTTAACCACCAAGTAAATAACAGAATGAACAGCTGACTTGTAAATGGTGTCACCCATGAACTGGCCAAGAATAGAAATATGCTGCTTGTTGTAACATTATCAACCAATGCTTCACACATCTGCAGTGTGGAACCAAGCGTGGCATGCATCTGTTAGTTGGGTAGGGACACGTTGGCCCCTTGTTGACTTGTAGGGTTTATGGCTTATCCATCACTCGCACTTCAATGAAAAGTTTGTTCTGGCATGCAGATAACAGCAAACACAATGATGAAACAGAATGAATACGACATCCTTCGATTCCTACAGTGAATCCTAGCGGGAGGGGGGGGGGGGGGGGGGTAGATATCGATGTACTGCTGCTATGTGAATTTTGTTTTAAATGGCAAGAGGTCCACCACTGCTTATGGCAGGCTGCCTGCTCGTGCTGTATGAAACGAGGGGCATGAAAGAAGGAGTGTTCACTGTTCCTGCTACCAATGACAAGTTTGTCTCTGTTGGCATGGTTGGCTTGTTTGTACTGCAACTACTTCCTCTTCCCCCAGCACACTATGCTCCATGCGGCAGGGCTGCATGCCGGCAACAACAGTGACATCACTCCAAGCCTCTAATTGGTGGCCTGCGACGCAGGAGACCTGGAATGACTGTGCAGTGTTAAAAACCTCTTCTGACATAGGGTCCTCAAACTGAAGGGCATATTGATACATCTTCTTATCTGGGGCGAAATGAATGATTGCATCTCTGACTGTGATGTTTGCATAAGACTCTTGATACTTAGCCTTGATGAACTGACACTTAGGATTGAGGCTGAGAAGCTCAGCCGCCCCAGCTCAGTACACTTGCTGTGGCTGTTTGCAACATTGGCAGAATTCAACATGCACAGCAATCATAAATGTTCACTTGTGTTGATACAGGAGTACAGAAAACTACATGTAACCAAGACAGAGCAAGCCTTGTTCTTGCAGAGCAGCTAACTGGCACAGTAAGTCATACATACAAGGGGATATCCATCATAATAAAAAAGCCTTACAGACCTCGTTGTTAACCACCTAGAACACCAAGAAATGTAGGTGAAGCCACTTCTTGTAAGCTTCCGAGTCTTTCGTGGGCTCGTTATTGGGGGAGGGGGGGGGGGGGGACATTGGTGAGTGAAGAACTGATGGCTGAGCCTGTGTCAACGTAGCCAACAACCACCATTTATGCCTGCTGCTGTTGCAGAAGTGACTGGAGTAAGAGCTAGATGGCAGGAAACTACAGAATCCAAAACACACAAAAATCCTGCCCTCAATGTCGCTGCTTGTGTTCTAACTAGAAACACAAACACATGGCCATAAAATAGATACAATTTATTGGGTAATGGAGTGATATCAACCAGATGCAGTGAAAGCGTTTTACAAATTTGAACACATTTCCCTGGAGGCCTATACATGCCCTGCTAAAGATGCATTCCATGTCAGGTGTCCCTAGTGTAATGTTGTACACGCATATTGGAGATGGTGACAATTGTCAGTGACTGGCCGGCCCCTGGTAGCCACCTCGGGTAGTTATGGCCATGCCATTTGAACGTCAACATGCATGATGCTTGCTATAGATCCCTGTTGGCAGTAGGCGTAGTAACTGGTGAGTTACTACATATACCATCTCCTTCAGTGTCATATAATGTTCATACTTATCCTTTAGTTTCATATTTTTTATTTCTTAAGTGTAAGAGACGTCAAACTTCAATTTTTCATAGTCTCTCCCAGTTTTGCAACTGTGAAAATGTTGACCATACAGAGAAAAAGGGGCGATCGGCTGGAAAAGAAAGAACATCCAACCACCATCTTCTTCCTTATCCTTTTGGCAAATCACATTTTAACTCATAATTATGTCTCATTCGAATACCAAACTTATAGACTCATGGAACTGCAATGGACACTCATATGGAAATTTATTTGTTACTTCCAGGAAGTCTTTGCATTCACTCAGTGCACTAAGCTACCTTTGTCTAGTTCAGACTCATTGATCACATCTTGCTAATCTGGATGTGTGCCAAGGACAGCTATTGCTTTTTCCTCCAACTACACCCAAATCCACTTCTCTTGGTCCATGTCAACTCAGTGGATGTTCCTGGATGTTGATGTCCTCTGAGATGGCTCACTTCTGTCCGTATCAAATACACAGGTCACTAGTGATGCTTCCATTCTATGGCCAAAGTCTCTCCAGCATAACCTTGTTACTTATGGCTGTCAGATCTGGAGTGGTAAGTAGGAGGTATCCAAATATGCCATTAACCGTGCTGAAGCATCTACAGATGGTCAGTATCCTGGGCAATGAGTCTAGAAACAGGATTCCCATGCCATTTCTTTGTATGACAACAATGAACCTATTGTCATTGTGAACCAGCCACTGACTAATACTCTCCTTACCATCCAGTACGTCCTAGGCCTTGAAAACCTGAGTCACATCTTTCACCAGAGCTTTGACTACCTATTGTTGTGTCATGATCCATAGAATAATCAACCCAAAATAAAATTCTATTGCCCAGACAACTTATGCAACATTCTATTCAATCCCTGAGCCACCCTTGCTTCTAATGCTTCTAATCCTGCACCTATAGAGTATTCCTTCATAGATGACCCATTTGTAAGACCTTTCCCACAAACTCCCCCTACCCCTCCCCCCAATTTCAATCCAGTCACTAGTATTTCCTTTCCTATCACATTGGTGCCATGTGTGAAAGAAGCCATACAATAGACCGGCAGTGCAACATTATATGTAGGTTGGTGAAGTAACCATCTTCCAAACTATGTCTAAAAACAAACCCCAGACCATGCAGTTACTGAACATGCAACATGCCTCAGTACCAATAACTACAACAGCTGCTGAGTGTCTGCAACATTTAGAACCACTATCTCTCCTGCCCCATTCCCTTATCCACACTTTTTTACTCAGTTTGGTTGCCACCCTTCATCTTTGAATCTGGGCAACAGAGAGAGAGAGAATGTGTGTGTGTGTGTGTGTGTGTGTGTGTGTGTGTGTGTGTGTGTCCACCCAACCGTACACAACACATCTGTCAGCTACAGGTGTTGTTGTTTGCCATCATTCTTGTTACAGATAATTTGCAGCAGCACTGCCTACTGATAATGACAACAGAATTGATTGCCAAAATATTGTGATTGGTGCATTCTAACACCTGGGTGTACACTTGTGAATTATTTTATTATAAAATATGCTAGGGGAAACTGAAGAACTACATTATTTTTGTTTATTGTTCTAGCCTGGTCTTTAGAGGTTTCATCATTGTCTAATCCAACTGACCTTTCTATGTTAGTTTGGTTGCAGCAGGACCTCCGAGTTATGAATCAAATGTGATTTTTTAATTCAAAATCTGGTGCATTCAAACTATGATAACAGTCATCACCTCAAGTGATATTTCAAAGTAGAATGATTGTATGTCATCATTCATAGTAATGTGCTGCAACAAAATAAAGATGTAGAACAATATGTGCACTTCTAGTTTCAGCCTGTCTGTGGATACACCCATATTTTAGAGGCAGTTGCAGAAGATGATAAATAGTGATGTTTTTAAAAGAAAATGATTATCCAGAATCGCCTTGCACTGCACAGCGCAGCACAGATGAAAATTGATAAGAAATCAACAATAGATAAAATATGAAAACTAAGGAATTTAAAAGTGGCAGCAAGTTAGAGGTCATGGAAGAAAGGCCGAAGAAAGTGATGTAGATATGACAGAGAGACATACATCAGGCACAAAATAAAAGAACAGTATAATAAAAAATGGAAGATTAGAAACCCAAGTATCAAAACATACTCCAAACCAAAACAAGAAGATACAGGAGGCATGGAAGATGGGAAAGAAGGTAACACATAAAGTAAAAATTGATTTCTAACTGAATGAAGCCAGGTTAACAAAACAGATATTAAGACTCACAGGGAAATGAATTCACAACAGCTTGTATTAGAGAAATAAAGAAGACCATTCATTATAGAAACAGCATGTGAAAGTTTCAAAAACAAAAAAAAGAAACACTCTACAGAAAAATTTTTACTTAGATTAATTCCTAAGCAGAGAATCCATAAAGCAGTCATAGTATTGACCAAAGACAGAAAGTGACAACATTTAGTGATGACAAAAGTGTATTAAGAAAGAGAAAATATCAATGGAAGAGAAAGATGTAATCCTTGTTTAATATCAAAGTAATAAAAATGCAGATGGGACCTCAGTGACAGAATATTTATTTTATTTTATTTTATTTATTTATCGAATCATACATAGACAATACATATTATACAGATGTCGTCCAAATGTACATGTAAATTTTATGTGAATCATTACAAGGAGGTAAACATATAAATATATACATAAAGTTGACACAAAAAAAAGACACTTACACATAAGCTTTTGGCCTCAGCCTTCATCAGATAAAGAAACACCTATCTTTCATTCACACAAGCAAGCATATCTCACACACATGACCGCCAACTCTGACAGCTCGGACCAGACTGCAGCTATCACATAGAATGTAAGCAGTCATCTGGCAGGAGAAGGGATAGCAGTGTACAGGTGGGGGAGAGAGAAGCAGTGTCGGTGGAGTGTGCAGCGACTAGAATGGTAACAGTCAGGATGTTGGGGGGCAGGGAGGTGGGGAAAATGGAGTAAAAAAAGGAGAGGAGCAGAGAAAGATGGGTGAGTGCGTTCACAGAGGGCAGCGAACAATGAGGGTGGGAGATGGGGATGGGAAGGAAATGATAGGAAAAAGAAGATGGAAACTGTTGGGTAGAGGGTGTGGGGACGGAATGTTACTGTAGTTTGAGCCCAAGATAATTACGGGAGCAGAGAATTTTTTGTAAGGATAACTTCCATCTGCACAGTTCAGAAAAGCTGGTGGTGGAGAGAATTATCCAGATGGCTCGGGTGGTGAAGCAGCCATTGCAATCAAGCATGTTATTGTCCAGATGCATGTTGTGCCACAAGGTGGTCTAGTTTGCTCTTGGCCACAATTTGACAGTGGGCATTCATCCTGATGGACAATGTGAAAATCTGTGCAGTGATTTCAACAGAGCTGGTAAATGACATGGCTGCTTTCACAGGCGGCCTGGTCCCTGATTGGGCAGCATAAACCTCTGACAGGAGTGGAGTAGGAAGTGCTGTGTAGGCAGATTAGTCAGTTCTGGCACCTGGGTCTTCCACAGGGATATTATTGTTGTGACAATGGTTTGGGATTTGGACTGGCATAGGATGGACTAGGGTGCTGCAGAGGTTGGGTGGGCAACAGAACACCACTGTTGGAGGGGTGTGGAGGATTTGAGGTAGGATGTCCCTCATTTTGGGGCATGATGATTGGTAATCAAAGCCCTGGCGAAGGATGTGGTTCAGTTTTAACCAGTCTGAGGTGGTACTGGGTGACAAAGTGGGCATCCTTTTATGGCTGGTTCTTTAGGGTGGTGGGAGGGTTGGGAGTGTGAATGGAAACAGCACAGGAAATCTGTTTGGGGCTAGGTTTGGGGACAGTGCCTGTATATGAAAGCCATGGAGAGACACTGTGCATACTGGGTAAGGGAGTTCTTGTCACTGCAGATATGCTGTTCTTGGGTGGCCATGCTGTATGGGAGGGATTTTTTGGTGAGAAGGGGATGACAGCTGTCAAAATGCAGATACTGTTGGTTGTTGGTGGGTTTAATGTCAACAGAGGTGCTGTATTCCAACCTGGAGTTTCCATTGTTCGATATAAACATAAAAATATATAAAATATATAAAGCCATACAATCCTAACTGAATCAGTTCATAAATTCAGGCCAGAGGAGGTGCAATGTCATGCTGATAAGTGGGCTCAGACTGTCAAGTTCATTATAAATTTGCATAGATTTTGTAATCACTGAAATAAAATCACATATCCTCTCAATAAAATTTATGTGTATACAGGTAGACACCATTATATGCTTGTTCGTTATCCATGTTTTTGCTTATACATTATTTTAGTTTTAAGTCTAGTGCTGGCAGTTGTTTACAGTATGTGGAAGCACTAATGCATCTTCTGTCATGTTTGTCAAGACATGAATCATCAGTTCAGATCAGTAGAGGTGTGAAGTTGCGCTTGACAGGATCTGAACAAAAATGTTGAATATAAGGAAAGAAAGTGTGCCTTTGGAGGGAAAGAAGCATGTACAAATATCACATTCATTAGAAATAAAGTTAGAAGTTTCGGATCTCTAAGAGAAAAGTGAGAATATTGTTGACATTTAGTGTGCTTTGGGACTTAATGAAACCACTGTGGGGACTATTCATGATAATACAGAATCAGTTCAAAAAACTGTTTGATCTTCAACTAAATTAAGTATGCCTAGAGTGCTCTAATATCACTCAGAGGTCATGGAAATAATGGAAAAAATGCTGGGTTATTGGACTGAGCACCACAACCAGCAGCATATGCCTCTCACTGGAGCTTCTATTCAGGCTAAAGCCAAGAGCTTGTATGCAGATTTAACAAGAGGAGAGGAACATACAGCACATTTCTCAGCAGATCACAACATTAAAAAGACATGAAAGGCAGCTGCAGCTGATGAAGTTGGATCCGAGGATTTTAAAAAGTGCTTTAAAGAAATTATGACAGAAAAAGGCTGTACTATGAAGTGGGCTTATTTGGAAGTGAATGCCTAGCCACACACATTCATTCTATTAAAGAAAAAACAGCACCTGGATATAACACTTCCAATTACCAATGCACTGTCCTTTTAGGAGGAAATGGTGCAAGGGATTGCAGATTAAAACCCCTTATAATCTACCACTCTCAAAGTCCCAGGGTGCTGAAGGGTTGTGAAATGGAGTAAAAGACTTATGCTATTTTCAGTGGCTATTTTGTTAATGAACTGAACAGAGAACTAAAGACCCACTGTGAGAAAGAAAAAAATCCCTTTCAAAATTCTTCTCCTCTTTGACAATGTTCTCAGCCACCCACTTCCCATTACTGAGTCAGATCAAGACACTGAAGTCCTGTTTCTGCCACTCAATACTGCATCTACCCTGCAACCCATGGATCAAGTAGTTATTTCTACATTCAAGGCATACTGTTTGCATAAAACTTTCTCAAGTCTCATATCAGGATGTCATTCAGATGATAGACTTACCTTCACGATTTTCTGGTGGCAGTTTAATATTAAGGACAATTGACTTTATTAGAGATTCATGGGTGATATCACTCCAGATTGTGTAGTTGGTGTGTGTAGAAAACTGCAATTCAGTGCTGTGTCAGTGCTAGAAGATGAATGATCTGTGATATCAGTGTTGCTGTGAGAAAAATTTCAAACATGGCACGGCAGATTGGATTTCACAGCTGTCAATATAGAGAATGTCTGTTACCTCGTAAACTCTCATTATGTGTATCTGAGTGATGAAGATTTGTATGTAAGAAAATCCATTATGGAAACTGACTATAGCACCATCAAATTCTTCCAGTGTAGTTGATCCAGACACAATTTAGGTTGTAGATGGACTTTATGAAAACAGTTTTAATGTATTAATGTGTGTTTGAGTATTGTATTTTTGAATGCATTAATTTGGCACTAAAATGACTTTTGTATAAATGATAATGGTTATTTTTAGTAGAACTACTAAGAAACTCTTCTTTTTTAAACTCAGTGTGTGAATAAATGAGAATCTAATCCCCTCATTTTAAATATAAAATGACTTTTGATTCACATGAATTTGGTATGTGCTGCAATTCAGCAGAATGTAACTGTCACATATAATGAGATTTAGCTGTTTTCATAAAGTCATAGTCAGTTTTTCATAGGCCCAATCAGCAAATCCTTTTACACACAGCAGTGAGTCAATAAAGGCTTTACATCAGGCAACAGCTGTCCTCCGTAGATATGTAACTATAATGAAAAATTTAAGTTTTGCCTTAATATAAACATTACCAGAAAAATGTTATTGGCCAAATAGCCACTTACAGAGTAAAACAATTGTTTGAGTGGAAATATTTTAAATTCTACTTTAAATTTATTTTTGTCTTCTAACTTCCAGCCTGGCTGCTGGTGTCAAGTTTAATACCAATATGGCTCACATGCCTTTGTGTGTTTATTCTTTTTATTCACTGAGTATTGAGTGCTGTGCTATTTCAGGTATTTAACTATGAAAGTCAACATGTCTGAAAATATGTAGGGTGAGCCCTGATATATAAAAACACACATATATATGCACTGCCTGACAAAGAAAGTAAAGCACCCAGAAGGGAAAGAGGAAGAAAAATAAAACTTCATGGATTTAGAAGGTATGTGATGTTATTTCACTGATTACAAAATATATACACATACACATTTACAATGAACTTGGCAGTACAAGAGCCCACTTATTGGTATGCCCTTGCACCCCCACCCCCTCCACCTCCCCTCCAGTGATCTAGATGCATGTACTGATCTGGTTGGGAAGGGTGTTATAAAGCCATTTTATTCTCTTCTGAGTCAAGCAAGCCTGTAACTGTTGTAATTTGCCCTTGATATCCTGGATACTGGCAGTGGGTCGAAGTTAAAATCTGAGCCAATCTCACACATGTTCTATCAGGGACAGATCTGTGGATCTTTTTGGGCACAGGAGTACCTCAATATCACTCAGACAGTTCGTAGAGATATGTGCCTAGTGTGGCCGAGCACTGTCCTGTTGAAAAAGGCTACCATGACACTTGTCACATAAGAGGTAACATTTGAGGATGCAGGATGTCTGTGACATATTGTTGTGCTGCCGGAGTTCCCTCAATCACAGACCTAAAAAGACATACACAATGATTCCCCACACACCATGGCACCTGGGGTAATGCAACTGTGCTCTCCAAAACATTGAGAGGATGGGACCTCTCCCCAGGTCACTGCATACTTGCCGACTGTGGTCATCATAGCCAGTGTAGAACCACAATTCATTGCTGAACACAATGTGATGACAATACTAAACATTTACATGCTCACTGATGTTGTGTACATTTATGAAGCTACATTTGTGTCTGACCGTGTCTTCTGGGTGTTTTGCTTTTTTCCTCAGGCATTCTGTATAGTGAAGGTACACTGATGAGCCAAAACATTATGACTACCTGCCTAATGGCTTATTTGTCTGTCTCCAGAATGAAATATATCACTGATTCTGTGTATCAGGGATCCGACAGTTTATTGGTAGGTTTTTGGATGTATGTGGCATTAGATGTCTATGCACAGATCATGTGATTCGTGTAAATAATGGGCTGCTGATTTGCATATGTGGTAATGACACCTGATAATGACCTAGATGGGTTGTATATGAATTACATCAAGAGAATTTGGTCACTCAGACATCAATGTGAGTTTACTATAATGCTCCTCACACCACCAGAGCACGGTTCTGACTCTGGGACATGGACAGTTATACTGCTAAAAGATGATGTCACTATTGGGGAAGACTTCAACCATTAAGGGATGATGGGGTCTGCAGCTATCAGTGTGTCTTTGATTGCTACCACAGTTCCCATGCAAGTGCAGGAGAATGTCTCCCATGGCATAATACTGTTCCCACCAGCCTGTGGCCATGGCATGCAGCATGTTTCGAGCTACTGTTCACTTGGATGACGGCATTTGTGGAGACAACTGTCAACTTAGTGTAGCAAAAATGTTATTCGCATGAAGAGCCAACACATTTCCATTGATCGACGATTGAATCCTGATTATCCCTTGCCCACTGCAGTCATAATTGACAATGTCTTTGGGTCCATATATGAACATGTAGGGGTGGTCTGCTGCGGAGCTCCATGTTCGACAATGTATGATGATCATTGTGCTCTGGAACAATTGCACATGCACCAGCATTGTGCTCTTTTGGCAGAGATGCCACAGATCATCATCTATTCTACTTTATGGAGCAGACAAGCCTCTGAACCCCACATTCTTTGAAGAGTTGTGAACATCCAACCATTTAGCACCTATTGGTAGTTTCACTGCCCTCCTACCTCTTTCTGTAGATGCTCACAACAGTAACACGTGAACATTCTACAAGTTTTGCCGTTTTCGAGATACTCCTTTGTCCTTTGTCAAAATCACTTATCTCTACAGATTTCCCCATTTGCAGCCCGTGTCTTTCTAGGGTGAACTTCCATCCTTGTCTGCTCTGCTTAAATACTATTGTTAGTGCATCACGTGCTTGTGATGCCACCAGGCGACATCCAGTGTCATGGTGGGCAGTGGCCAAAATGTTTTGGCTAATCATTATACTATTAGTGTTTTAAGCTTTCTGAATATGGTTTGCAGTGTGTCGGAATGACTATTCACATAGCCTCTCCTGCAGTGAAAAGTTTGTTTAAGGTGCAAGTGGTGAAACCCAAAATATTATTCCATGTATTGCAAGTGCAGGAGTTGTTAAGTTTCACTCGTGGAGGTAAGTGGGTAGCCCAAGTCACGGACAGCTAGAAGGCACTTGAATCCTTTATAAATTTCCAATAGTTTACTACAGAAAAATGTCTCATGTAAGGTGGGCAATGTGTGGTGGGCATCAAACCCACAATCAGTGTTGCATGGCATGTAGATGAGATGTAGCTAGCACTCCATATGTCCAGCTCGGATTGATGCAGGGTGACCTTATGAGGCTTGTGTTCCTGGACAGCCATACTGTGTTGGAAACAATGCATATAAAGGATACAGGTTTCCTTAAAGCACATAATAAATGAATTCTTTGCACCAGGGAAATTTCCAAAGTTTTTAAAACAGGAAACAGTTGCATCTCTGCTAAAGAAGGTAATGCAGACGACATAGAAAATTACCAGCCCATTTCCCTGCTATCACTATTCACAAAAATAGTAGAATTAATTATGACAGATTAATTAATTACTTGAATAAATACAACATTTTAAGTGAATCACAGTTTGGTGTCCAAAATTAGTAAAGTACAGAATCAGCTGTAGTAGAATTCATAAAAGCGATACCTTTGATGGTCGTGGCCAAGATGAGTGCATCACAGGCATATTTTTAGATCTTTCTAAGGCCTTTGATACAGCTGACTGTAGGATACTATTACATAAATAAGCTAGAAGCATTAGAAATAAGAGAAGTAGCTAATGACTGTTTCTGATCATAGCTAACAGACATGGTACAAAGTCAAGTAATGGAAACTCCAGGTTGAAATATCATCATATTAAGAAAAGGATAGATTGCTACTCACCATAAAGCAGAGCAGCTATGGTGAGTAGCAATCTATCCTTCCCTAATATTTTCAATAGGGGTACAAAGAGTAGTGATAACACATACCTCAAATAAATCTAAATTTTTAGTAAAACATGTATCAGAACCAAAACACATTAATGTAGGAGTTCCTCAGCATAGCATATTAGGACCAATACTGTTCCTAATATACACTGATCAGCCAGAACCTTATGACCTACTATGGATATAAACCCATCCAGGCAATAACAGTTTCACCTGGTGAGGAATGACTGCTAGTCAGACACACGCATGGTGGATGTAGTATCAGTGAGTGTGCTGTCCGCGTACAGAATGGGGAAGGCACGCGATCTTTCTGAGCTTGACTGAGGGCAGATTGTGATGGCCCAGAGGCTTGGCATGAACATTTCAGAAACTGAGTGACTTGTCCGGTGTTCAAGGAGTGCTGTGGTTGGTGTCTTCAACACATGGTGAAACCAAGGTGAGACTGTGTTCAGATGTCGTGTGGTTGGGCAGTCAGCCATCATTACAGATGTTGTACACCATAGGCTGGGCAGACTGGTAAAACAGGATGGGTGGCAAACTGTGGCAGAACAAATATCAGACTTTAATAGTGGGCAGAGTACAAGAGTGTCTGAACACGTAGTGCACTGAACTTTCCTAACAATGGGCCTCCACAGCCAATGATCCATGCATGTGCCAATGTTAACACCACAACATTGGCAACTACGATTGAAATGGACACGTGGCCATCAGCACTGAACACTTGTGCAGTGGCAGAGTGTTGTATGGACTGATGAATCCCAATACTTTCTTCATAATGCTGGTCTCGTGAACTGACATACGTCCGGGAGAGTGGTGTGTTGACCACAAGCCCCACCATATTCACATCCAGTGACGCCTGTGGGCTGAGGATGACATGGCTACCAGTCAGTACCATTGGGCTTTCATGGCCTGTGTGGTGGAGTTTAGGTTTTAGGTGACTTGTGTGTGTCAGTGTAGTGCCGACTTCCTCCAGCAACCTACCAAGGCCTCATTGCTTCCATGTGATGATGCATCACCATTTTTATCAATGCCAAAGATGGACATACCAGCTATTAGGCTTATATTTACCAAGAGAGAATAAACTTGAAACTCAAAACAACATTTTCTACGAGAAATAAAACTGTGCAATAAATTGCCAAAGGAGATTAAAGAAATTGCTAAAACAAATAATGTTCTGGCTGATCAGAGTACAGGGTGTTTATAAATGAATATCAGGGTTTTAATGCTTTATAATATTTATTATATTAAACTTACAATTATAAATGATATGTCGAATGAAAGAGCAACTCAGACAGTTTTACCAAGAACCTTATAAATGTTCAATGTGAGCACCATTTGTCACACGGCACACATCGAGTCTATAGCCAAGTTCTTCCCAAACGTTGATAAGTGTGTCTTCAGTGATTGTAGCAACAGCTGCTTCAATCCAGTTTCTTAATTCAGGGAGGTCTGCTGGTAGCGGAGGCTCGTACACACGATCCTTTATGAAGCCCCAAAGGAAAAAATTGGCATGGCGTTAGGTTGGGTGAACATGGAGGCCATGCAAAGCAAGCTCTGTCATTGTCGTTTGGGAAGAACTCGGCTATAGACTTGATGTGTGCTGTGTGACAAATGATGCTCACATTGAACATTTATAAGGTTCTTGGTAAAACTGTTTGAGTTGCTCTTTCATTTGATATATCATTTATAACTGCAAATTTAATGTAATAAATATTATAAAGCGTTAAAACCCCGATATTCATTTATAAACACCCCATACATCAGTGACTTTACAAGTAGTATTAGTCATGGGGAAAAAATTCTCTTTGCTGATGACAGCAATATTGTAGGCACTGAGAAAACAAGAGAACTCTTTGTGAAGAAAGCAAATGAAACAGTCTGAGAAGTTTACACTTGATCCATAAACAATAAAATGACATTGAACATAAAGAAACTAAAGCCATAAATTTCGTTTTGAAGAGGGAAAATGACACTGTTGAATGTAGATGGCACCTCTATAGGCTGTGTAACAAATGCAGGATTTTAGAGTCTTATCATTAGTGTATGACAGCCACTGTCTTTTAGTTACAGACTATTCATATATACACCCATTTCCTAGCTATGGCATTTTTTTGCGGGAAACAATTACACAAAATATGAACACAATTTTCAGATTGCAGAAAAGGGTCATAAGAATAATAACCAAAAATAGTAGTCAACCTCACTGTCAAGATCTGTTTGAAACACTGGGGATTTTAATTGCACCATGTGAGTGTATTTACCAATCAGTTGTACATCAAAAATAACATTGATAGTTAATGCACAAACAGCTCTGTCCATGACCATTGAACAAGATCTAGACTGAACTTATATTTACCAAGAGAGAATAAACTTAAAACCCAAAGCAACATTTTCTACAAGGGAATAAAACTGTACAATAAATTGCCAGAGGAGATTAAAGAAATTGCTAAAACATACTTATTTAAAAAATCAGTTAAAAGTACCTGTTAAGCAATATATCCTGCACATTGAATGATTACCAAGATGACATAGAGTAGCAGTTTGGTAAGAAATGCAACACAAATAAATAATAATGATAATAAAACATCTACTATTCCATGGAACACTTCCACATTATATATTTTTTCCGTCTTTCTTTCTTTTCTGGAAAAACATACTGTTCAATGTATAATACTAACACCTTATCTCTTTTATAAGCTCAGCATCTCACTTGTTAAAGAGGGATGCTGACTCAGTTTTTCGGGCTGGCAAATGGTAAGTTGTGGTACACAAAAGGGTTCTGACATAAGCTAGTACTGCATGTAATGTTATGAAACAATGTGTGTAGTGTATCCAATGACTGGGAGTAAGAAATGAATGAACAGTTTAGCATTAGCCTTTTACATGATTAAATAACTTATTTGTAAAACAGTATTGTACACTAGGGATAAACTGAATGAGGTAGCAGTGTTTTAAACAGTATGTCCTTGTTTTCAGAAGGATAGATGCCCCAATCTTTATCCAGCCATCATGATTTGGGTTTTCTGTGGTTTCCCCAGATTATTTCAGGCAAATGCCAGGATGGTTCCTACTGTAAGGTCATGACCAACTACCTGTCCAATTCTTGTCATAATAGACCTATAAGTAAATGTCTGTATATGTGAATCACTTTATTTCTGTTATTCTTAAATTATAATACCAAGACATGTTCAATATCCTTGTAAAAGAGACCCACTGATCAGTAAAACTACTACTACTACTACTACTACTACTAGTACTGCTGCTACTGGTTTGAAATGAAGGAAGATCAATCATGGAATCCGGTGCCAACACATAGCCTACTTCTTTTGAATAACTCCTAGCTGACAACCTATTTTATGTTCTTATACAAGAAATGTACCACAATAAAGAATGTAAAATGCCAACATTGCATGAGACAAAGTAAAGAGATTTTGGCTCAATACAGAACATCACCATAAAATGTGACAATTAGAAATAGTACATCACTGCCTCTTCTGTGCTTACTGACCACATTCAAGTTATGAAAATTTCTTCTAACTCCAGAGTTCAGATTGACAAACTCCAGGTTCAGTGTTACAATGATAGTAGGATTCAGTAATCATACAGGCAAAGTTTCAATATCACCTAATGTACCATAAATAATAATAAATCATTTCACCTTATGAAAGTCACTTGATAAATTTTTATTTTCCATTGGTTAAAATACTTAAAAGTATATTATATATTTAATTTATTTTTACTGTTGTTTTATTCAGACATTTCTTTCTTCTATGAATTCAGTAAAAAATGTGAAGAATGCTACACTAGTTACTTTTTTTCCCATTACAGCTTTGAAGATTTATGATCTTGATAATGAAGTCAATGTATGGTCAGACTTCTTGCGAACTCGTTATCATCCAAGGACAACAACAGTTATAAATAAATATCAGCATGGAAATTCTGCTCAGACCTTTGATGTATATAATTATGGACTAAGTTTATGGAAGACACATGATTTTGAAGAAGAATTTACAGACAAGATCCGTCAGTTTGTTGAAGAATGTGATAGTATGCAGGTTTGGAAAATTAAGCCCAGTTATTAGTTGTATAAATAATATAAGTTTGGTGTTTTTTACATTGGACCATGATGGTTTAAAAATTTACCTCCCATTATTTTGTCATATTTATTTTACAGAAAAATAGGATAAATATTTCCACAAAGGATAGAGTAAAATTTAAAGTAATGGCTAATAAAATAATTGCATGAAGGGATGCAGTAAAATTTAAAGTAATGGCTAACATTCTATGCTGTTTTTGCTCACTGTTGAAGTATGTTATGGATACACCCACAATGTAAAATATTCTGGCTAGTTCCCTCAACTACTGATGTATTTATTTATTTATTTTATTTATTTATTTATTTATTGTTCCGTGGTACCAAATTAAGGAGAAGTCTCCATGGCCATGGAACGAGTCAATACATGAAATTATAACACGATAGTAGAAACAGATAAAATGAAATATAAGAAACATATTCAGGTGACAAGTCGTAAATTTAAATAAAGAAAATCAACAATGTAACACTGGAATTTGCTTAATTTTTTAGCTCTTCCAGGAGCTCCTTGACAGAATAGAAGGAGTGAGCCATGAGGAAACTCTTCAGTTTAGACTTAAAAGAGTTTGGGCTACTGCTAAGATTTTTGAGTTCTTGTGGTAGCTTATTGAAAATGGATGCAGCAGAATACTGCACTCCTTTCTGCATAAGAGTCAAGGAAGTGCATTCCACATGCAGATTTGATTTCTGCCTAGTATTAACTGAGTGAAAGCTGCTAACTCTTGGGAATAAGCTAATATTGCTAACAACAAACGACATTAAAGAAAATATATACTGTGGGGGCAATGTCAGAATTCCCAGACTTTGAATAGGGGTCGACAAGAGATCCTTGAACTTACAGTACATTACAGTATCTTTCAGTCTATTGTCCACTCTAAGAAAGAAGTCCCCAAAGATTTGCCTTTAGCTTTCGGAAGAGGTGAAAATTTTTTGGTTGTGCGTGACTGAGTAATGTGTCAAAACTTAGCAATGAAACATTATAATAAACTCCAGTGTGTTCTAGGAAATATGCAGTCTTGGTCTTGCAGTTTCGTCCAAAGCATGATTTTTTTGTGTTATGGATACAACACAGTTCATTTTTACCACACCAGCAAGCACAAGACACTGAGTTACAAGGGGTCTTCCTCCCTCCCACCACTAGAAATAACTGCACCGTGCATGTGTCCGGATTGTTACTTACGACCCTGGCTGGGCATACCGTTACCTTCTCTCTATGGCAGCTTCATAATTCCTCCTTTGCCATCTCGGTGTACTAGTTTCTAGTTGCCGAGATCAGCAATACTTCTTTAGTTTTCACTTCCACAAACTTGCTCAACACTCCCCACTTCACTGGATGTGGGAGGTCTGTGTAACACTTGAAACCTCGCATTCTTCCCCATAACTTGGAATTGGACCAAAATATACACTCGTGCGCGGTCAGTTGTTTCCCTTACTGTTGCGACATTGTAGAAAAACGGCAAATTTTGCTCACTGGGCTCCATTATTAAATATAACCCTGAAGGTAGTTTCTTCTGCGCCTTGCGCAACCTGCGTAAATATTGGTCCGGTGGTAACAAATCGGTACATATCTGGCCTTGCAGTGCGTGATGCGGTGCTTCTTGCGGATTCGTTATTACTCCCTGCACATCTCACACAATGTCAGCTACTCCTTGCAAAAGTCTGGTTAATACCACCCTGCTATTTAGTAATTCTAGATGCCCCTGTAGGGTTCCCAGGTTACGATGTATTACATCTTCCGATGCCTTAGCGTATACCTCTACCTGCCCTGCTAATGCACGGAGCAACCATATGTAATTAAGGACTTCCCCTTCCAATGTCCCTATCTGTGTTGCATGCCAAGCTTCGTTGAGCGTACTCTCCTCTGTGAGTTGCCTCACTGCTTCCACCTTGTTTTCAGTTCTTTTATATCGCTTTCATCTGCGGTTCCAAAAACTGCCTTTAAAATTTTTCCCTCTGCATTCAGCCATCCTCGTTTCCGTCTTACCTGTGGCACCGCTTCCTCCATCCGTCCTCCCTGCTTCTGTAGCATCTTATAAGCCACATGCAATTTCTTATACTCCCCTGCAGCTTCCTTTGGCATTCCCTTGCCCTCTGCACATTGCCTAAGCTCTTCGAACACTTCCTCAAGCCTCCTTACTTCATTCTGCTTTTCCCATACGTTCCATACCAACCTTAATGCCCACTGGTGACTCGACACCACCACATCTTCCTGCCTTAAGTACAGCGCACCCCCATCCAGGTGCTGCACCTGTAAGGCATCCACCCCAATGATGAAGAGATGAATCACTACCAATGCTTCCCCTTTCGGTGAGCTGAGGACAGGGATCACCATCACCCTTCCTCCCTCTTCAAAAGAACTGTTGTCCACAGCTGGCTATATTCGAAAATACGTATAACATATGAAACTACAATGCCTAATTACTCTACGCAAACCCAATGATACGTGACATGAAAACAAAAAAACTACAAATACTCTACTACTTTCTGGATCGAAAAGCATACGGTACTTCATGCTGTACTGTATCTTCCTGGTTTTCTCTGTGCTTAGCACCTCTCTTTACTCTCTCTTTCTTCTTCTTTCCTTCCTGTGCCACTCCTGGAATCACATCCAGGCAACCCTTAAATGGCTGTAACCACCCACTGTGTACTATTGTTGTCCTAGTTGGCAGCTGAAGCTTAACATTAATGGGGGATGTGGTTTCAACAACTTGGTACGTCCCTTGGTACCTCGTGAGGAACTTCTTTGTTTTCCCTTTTTGCGTATAGGGGCTGGACAGCATTACCCATTGCCCCACTCTATACTGCGGTAAACTTCCTTTCTGCTTTACTGCGTCTTCCTGCCTTTCCCGAGCCTGCATATTCGCCTTTTGTACCCGTTTCCAAACATCCCGAATTCTCCTTGCAAATTGACGTACAGATTCACCGGTCCTTCCTTCTGTAGCTTCACTAAATCAAATGGTGACAGCATTTTAAACCCATACACTACCTCATATGGAGACAAACCGGTATTTGTATGGACTTTTGCATTGTATGTGCACACAATATGCTTCAAATACTTGTCCCACTGATGGTGATGAGAATCCACATAAAAACTCAGCATCATCCCGATTTTTGTGTGTACCCGTTCTGTCCTTCCATTGGCCTGTGGATGCAATGTGCTCAACTTCTTTACGTTCAACAATTTACATCTACATCTACATTTATACTCCGCAAGCCACCCAACGGTGTGTGGCGGAGGGTCACTTTACGTGCCACTGTCATTACCTCCCTTTCCTGTTCCAGTCGCGTATGGTTCGCGGGAAGAACGACTGTCTGAAAGCCTCCGTGCGCGATCTAATCTCTCTAATTTTACCAACGTGATCTCCTCGGGAGGTATAAGTAGGGGGAAGCAATATATTCGATACCTCATCCAGAAACGCACCCTCTCGAGTCCTGGCAAGCAAGCTACACCATGATGCAGAGCGCCTCTCTTGCAGAGTCTTCCACTTGAGTTTGTTAAACATCTCCGTAAAGCTATCACGGTTACCAAATAACCCTGCGACAAAACACGCCGCTCTTCTTTGGATCTTCTCTGTCTCCTCCGTCAACCCGATCTGGTACGGATCCCACACTGATGAGCAGTACTCAAGTATAGGTCGAACGAGTGTTTTGTAAGCCACCTCCTTTGTTGATGGACTACATTTTCTAAGGACTCTCCCAATGAATCTCAACCTGTACCCGCCTTACCAACAATTAATTTTATATGATCATTCCACTTCAAATCGTTCCGCACGCATACTCCCAGATATTTTACAGAAGTAACTGCTACCAGTGTTTGTTCCACTATCATATAATCATACAATAAAGGATCCTTCTTTCTATGTATTCGCAATACATTACATTTGTCTATGTTAAGGGTCAGTTGCCACTCCCTGCACCAAGTGCCTATCCGCTGCAGATCTTCCTGCATTTCGCTACAATTTTCTAATGCTGCAACTTCTCTGTATACTACAGCATCATCCGCGAAAAGCCGCATGGAACTTCCGACACTATCTCCTAGGTCATTTATATATATTGTGAAAAGCAATGGTCCCATAACACTCCCCTGTAGCACGCCAGAGGTTACTTTAACGTCTGTAGACGTCTCTCCATTGATAACAACATGCTGTGTTCTGTTTGCTAAAAACTCTTCAATCCAGCCACACAGCTGGTCTGATATTCCGCAGGCTCTTACTTTGTTTATCAGGCGACAGTGCGGAACTGTATCGAACGCCTTCCGGAAGTCAAGAAAAATAGCATCTACCTGGGAGCCTGTATCTAATATTTTCTGGGTCTCATGAACAAATAAAGCGAGTTGGGTCTCTCACGATCGCTGTTTCCGGAATCCATGTTGATTCCTACATAGTAGATTCTGGGTTTCCAAAAACGACATGATACTCGAGCAAAAAACATGTTCTAAAATTCTACAACAGATCGACGTCAGAGATATAGGTCTATAGTTTTTGCGCATCTGCTCGACGACCCATCTTGAAGACTGGGACTACCTGTGCTCTTTTCCAATCATTTGGAATCTTCCGTTCCTCTAGAGACTTGCGGTACACGGCTGTTAGAAGGGGGGCAAGTTCTTTCGCGTACTCTGTGTAGAATCGAATTGGTATCCCGTCAGGCCCAGTAGACTTTCCTCTGTTGAGTGATTCCAGTTGCTTTTCTATTCCTTGGACACTTATTTCGATGTCAGCCATTTTTTCGTTTGTGCGAGGATTTAGAGAAGGAACTGCAGTGCAGTCTTCCTCTGTGAAACAGCTTTGGAAAAAGGTGTTTAGTATTTCAGCTTTACGCGTGTCATCCTCTGTTTCAATGCCATCATCATCCCGGAGTGTCTGGATATGCTGTTTCGAGCCACTTACTGATTTAACGTAAGACCAGAACTTCCGAGGATTTTCTGTCAAGTCGGTACATAGAATTTTACTTTCGAATTCACCGAACGCTTCGCGCATAGCCCTCCTTACGCTAACTTTGACATCGTTTAGCTTCTGTTTGTCTGAGAGGTTTTGGCTGCGTTTAAACTTGGAGTGAAGCTCTCTTTGCTTTCGCAGTAGTTTCCTAACTTTGTTGTTGTACCACGGTGGGTTTTTCCCGTCCCTCAAAGTTTTACTCGGCACGTACCTGTCTAAAACGCATTTTACGATTGCCTTGAACTTTTTCCCTAAACACTCAACATTGTCAGTGTCGGAACAGAAATTTTCGTTTTGATCTGTTAGGTAGTCTGAAATCTGGCTTCTATTACTTTAGCTAAACAGATAAACGTTCCTCCCTTTTTTTATATTCCTATTAACTTCCATATTCAGGGATGCTGCAACGACCTTATGATCACTGATTCCCTGTTCTGCACATACAGAGTCGAAAAGTTCGGGTCTGTTTGTTATCAGTAGGTCCAAGATGTTATCTCCACGAGTCGGTTCTCTGTTTAATTGCTCGAGGTAATTTTCGGATAGTGCACTCAGTATAATGTCACTCGATGCTCTGTCCCTACCACCCGTCCTAAACATCTGAGTGTCCCAGTCTATATCTGGTAAATTGAAATCTCCACCTAAGACTATAACATGCTGAGAAAATTTATGTGAAATGTATTCCAAATTTATAATAATTCACAGGAACTATCCACTTCTACTTCACTACAGGATAAACTACTACTAACAGCGACAAACACTCCAACACCTGTTGCATGCAATCTATCCTTTCTAAACTCCGTCTGTACCTTTGTAAAAATTTCGGCAGAATTTATCTCTGGCTTCAGCCAGCTTTCTGTACCTATAACGATTTCAGCTTCGGTGCTTTCTATCAGCGCTTGAAGTTCCGGTACTTTACCAACGCAGCTTCGACAGTTTACAATTACAATACCAATTGCTGCTTGGTCCCCGCATGTCCTGACTTTGCCCCGCACCCGTTGAGGCTGTTGCCCTTTCTGTACTTGCCCAAGGCCATCTAACCTAAAAAACCGCCCAGCCCACGCCACACAACCCTTGCTACCCGTGTAGTTGCTTGTTGCGTGTAGTGGACTCCTGACTTATCCAGTGGAACCCGAAACCCCACCACCCTATGGCGCAAGTCGAGGAATCTGCAACCCACACGGTTCCTTCATTAAATCGGACATGAAGTTGGTCCCTTGGTCAGTAATTATTGCCTCTGGTACACCAAACTTCAAAATCCATTTGTTTACTAATGCTTGCGTGACCATTGCTGCCTGTTGATTTGGCATAGCCACCATCTCCACATACCTCGAAAAATGGTCTATTATTGTCAGAATGAATCTGTTTCCCGATTGTGTTCGCCTGAAAGGTCCTAATTCATCGATCCCCAGCATAGAGAATGGACCTGTCACTTCCGGCAATCATTGTAGCTGCATCTGTTTCCAGCTCAAATCTGCCCTCTGCACACATGGTATACAATTCTTGACATACTGATCCACATGTACTTTCCTACCTCTCCACCAATACCTCTCCGCCACTTTCCTATTCGTCACGCTACACCCTCCATGACCAGATAACACGTGATCGTGTGCTTCCTTTAAAACCTCATCCCTCAACTTCGCTGGCACTACTACCCTTGGCCCTAATTTCATTTCCCTGTACAGAAGACCATCATACATATTAAATTGTGGCTATGTCCGATAAAATTTACAATTGTTGTCCGTGTCCTGTAATTCTTGCCGACTGCTAGGTCATAACCTATGACTTCTACTTTTGCCGCCTTCCTACTTCGTGCATCCGCATTACCGTGCTTCTTCACAGGCTTGTGCACCACCTCATAGTCAAATTCACCAAGCCTCACAGCCCATCTAGCGAGTCTAATGGACGAGTCCTTCAACCCCAACAACCACTTCAATGCAGCATGATCTGTCACAACCCGAAATCTTCTCCCATATAAATAACATTTACAATATGTGATTCCATAGATTACTCAGTTGTTGAGTAATTCCTTTCAGCTGCATTCAACTGCCTAGACGCATAGGCTACAGGATGTTCTTTCCCATCAATTTCCTGACTAAGAAGACACCCTAATGCTTGATTCAATGCATCGCATGCTAGTATAAACTCCTTTTCAAAATCTGGAAACACAAGAACCGGACTTGTTGTTAACACTTCTTACAGTTTGTCAAACACTTTCTGACACTCTTCTGTCCACTCAAATTTCACACCCTTCTGTAACAATTGCGTCAATGACTGTGCTATATCTGCAAAACCCATCATGAACATTTGATAGAAATTGCAAATTCCGATGAATGACTGCCCTTCCTAACTGTTTTCGGTTCCCGAAAATCCCTTACAGCCTGTACCAACCTCGGATCTGTTCACACTCCGTCCTTACTGATAATGTGACCCAAATATTTTACTTCTTCTAATGCAAAATGACACTGCTCCAGGCTCAACGTCAAATGAGCTGCTCTTAACCTCATAAAGACTTCCCCTAACCTCTGTCTATGTTGCTCCATACTACTGGAAAACACTATATTGTCATCCAAATAGATAAATGTATAATCGGCTTTATAACCATCTTATTTCAAATAACATACTGTCAAAGTTGCAGTTCGGATTTCTAAACGGTTCAGATATTGAGAAGGCTATCTACACTTACAGTGAGAATGTGCTTAATTCATTAGTCAGAAAATTGCAGGCAACTGGTATATTTTGTGATCTGTCAAAGGCATTTGACTGTGTAAATCACAATATCCTTTTAAGTAAATTAGAATATTATGGTGTAATAGGAAATACTGCAAAATGGTTCAGATCTTATATCTGTGGCAGGAAACAAAGGGTGTTATTAGGAAAGAGACATGTAATAAGCTATCAGGCATCATCCAACTGGGAACTAATTACATGTGGTGTCCCACAAGGTTCCATTTTAGGGCCCTTACTTTTTCTTGCGTATATCAATGACCTTTCATCAGTAACATTACCAGATGCCAAGTTTGTTTTTTTGCAAATGATACAAACATTGCGATAAATAGCAAATCAAGTGTAGTTTTAGAAAGATCGGCTAATAAAATATTTGTGGACATTAATCACTGGTTCCTAGCCAATTCTTTGTCACTAAACTTTGAAAAAGCACACTACATGCAGTTCAGAACTTGTAAGGGGTGTCCCATGAGTATATGCCTAACATAAAATGACAAGCAGATAGAAGAAGTGGACAGTGTCAAATTCTTGGGATTACAGCTTGATAATAAATTCAACTGGGAAGAGCACACCACAGAACTGCTGAAGCGTCTTAACAAATCTCTATTTGCAATGCGAACAGTGTCAGACATAGGGGATATAAAAATGAAAAAGCTGGCATGCTATGCTTACTTTTATTCCATAATGTCATATGGGATTATTTTTTGGGGTAATTCATCAAGCCAAGCCAAAGTTTTCTAGGCATAAAAACGTGCAGTAAGAGTTATATGTGGTGTGAACTCAAGAGCATCCTGCAGAAGCCTGTTTATGGAACTAGTGATACTAACTACTGCTTCCCAATATATTTATACCTTAATGAAGTTTGTCATTAAAAATATATCACTTTTTCAAACCAACAGCTCAATTCATAGAATCAATACTAGAAATAAGAATAATCTTCACAAGGATTTAAAGTCACTTACTCTTGTACAAAAAGGTGTGCATTATTCAGGAACACACATTTTCAATAACTTACCAGCAGCCATAAAAAGCTTAACCAATGAAATTTAGTTTAAGAGAAGCCTAAAGGATTTATTGCTGGCCAACTCCTCCTACTCCATTGATGAATTTCTCAGTAGAACCAACTGATTTGTGTGTTTGTGGATATAACTACTGCACAATTTCAGTGCAGTAATGTGTTCATTGTAAATAAATGTGTGTGTGTGTGTGTGTGTGTGTGTGTGTGTGTGTGTGTGTGTGTGTGTGTGTGTGTGTCAGTACGATCTAACTTCTGTACCATTTCAGTGCAGTAATGTGTTCATTGTAAATAAGGATTACAGTAGTTCAATTACATGTTTATTACCCTATAAATAAAAAAAAATTAAATTCAGTGCATTAGTGTTTGTAAAATGATTCTTTCACTTGTGGAAGGTACATTAGCTTATTTGTTTCAGTTGTAAATATTTGTCATGTATTATTGTTTTTCTGACATGTTCCACATCGTGGAGGACCTCCTCACCACAGATCAATCGGAATGAAAGTAAATCTAAACTAATCTAATCAGACACTGCCGTGGTTTCAAACCCCTCAAGACACTGTCTAGTAACCTCTGAAATGTTGCCGGAGCGTATTTCAAACCGAATGGCATTCTTATGTACTGGTAATGGCCTCCACGAGTAGAGAAAGCAGTTTTTGGACAATCCTCTGGAGCCACCTCAAACTGATTATAACCACTTGTCAAATCCATCGTAGAAAAGTACTGACACTGACCTACGTGATACAAAGTCTCTGATATGTTTGGAATGGAGTATGCATCCATTACTGTCTTATTATCGAGGTGTTGGTAGTCACAAAAGAACTTGTTTTTCTTAGTTCCATCCATAGGTGTGTTTTTTTTGGCACAACGACAATGCCCGCTCCCCAGCAACTATTACTATGCTCTATAATACTGTCCGGAAGCTGCTGGTCAATGAAATCCTCCACAATCAGCTGCAAATGCCTCGGTATTCTGATTGGTTTATGGTAAACAGGTGCTTCATTCCCTATTGGTATCCTATGTTGAACTAATGGAGTTGCTGGTAATGGCCCTTGTGGAAAAAACAAATCCTTAAATTCCCACAATAATTCTTCCATATGGTCTCTTTCTCCTCCTTTCACACAATGCGGTTCTATCGGCAGTTAGTGGTTGATCGCTTCGCCTACCTCTCGAACACTAGTCTTCATCATTTGGCACATCCAAATTTGCTGCTAAAATTCGTTTCCTCAAATTCGCATCTACAGCTCTAAAATTATCCACGTTCACAGGAACTACTTGCCCATCGTTCCCCTCCTGTACTCGTACAACACTGTGTTTCACGAAACAACCCAATAGACGCAAAACTTCATTATCCTCCAATGGTTCAATAACACATACTGTACCCGCAGGTAGATTTGACTCCACACTTACCCAAAGCGACTTCCCGGTGCCACTAGACATACACTCATACAAATTAAGCCCTAACGCTAATTTAAGCGGTTCAGTTGGTTTCTTCATTACGTTGAACACCTCTCGCGACAGCTCTGCATTGAGAACAGTTTCCTTTAGCTGAAAGAACATTCCACCAAGTTCCACAGTTTGTTGTCCAAGGTCAATTTTGGCATGATGTTGATGCAAAAAATCTACTCTAGGATCATGTCGTAGCCCTTGCTTATGCATGTTACTACGTCCATGCATGCATTAAATCGGACTTTCTCTGTTACTGAGCCCAAAGGCATGACCTCCTTATTCCCCACTCCACGCAACCTATAACATGGTGGATCTAGCTTCCTTTGTCCCATTATATTCGTAGTAGCCACTGACACTTGTGCTCCTGTGTCCAACAAAATCTTAAAACTTTTTAGTTCCTATTGATACTACCACTGAACATTCCACCTCTGCATATGTATTCGTAGCATTGAAATTATATGGGAGCTCCTTTAGGTGGGCCTTGAGCCCCCTCTGCTGTTAATGCTTGTCCTCCTCTCCTATCTCCACTTCTCCATCCTCCCTGCTGCCGATTTCCACCCCTTCCTTTATTCCTCGGTGACTGGGTACATTGCCCCTGAACATGTCCCATGCGACCACACTTAAAACATTTCACACCCGCTGTAAACACTGTTTGCCTCTCGCGTACCCCTGTTGACACGTCTGATTTCTGCACATTGAATTACCAGCTGAATGGCCGAATACAGATCTTTCAGAGTCCCTTCACACACTTTCCGCGACATATGCGCTGGTAACCCTCTCAAAAATACATCGAGTGCCCTTTGCCTGGCCTCCTGCAACAGAACACTATTCGCTTAATCGCTCTGACCCAACTTGTAAGTATACTCATTAATTTCCCTTATCCTGTCCGCAAATTTCTCCATCGTCTTCCTCTGTCTCTTTGACATTGTACTTAACCTCTCTCTCTAAAGTACCGTGCTCTATTCTGTTTTATGTACCTTTGTAAAAGCCCTTCCTTTAACTGCTTAAACTGTCCTGCCTTCCTTAAGGCCTCAGAACACCTTACATATATTTTTTCTTCACCTGTTAATCTAATCATGGCTATATGTAACAACTGCCCATCAGACCAACCATTCATCACCGCTGAAGTCTCCAAGTCCTCCACAAATGAACGCACATCCTCAGATGCCTTGCCAGAAAACAGAATAATCAAACTCGCGTCAGTTGGATCAATCTCCTGCACCTTAGGCAACGACTGATCAGATGCGGTTTCCCGCTCACTTCCAGATGTTAATTCATTTCTCAACTGCGTACTGTCTGCTGTCAATTGTGCTACTTTTTCCAACAAAATCTATACTGCTTCTGGTTCTGACACCCCCGCATCCCTGACTCTGCCATTGTGATGCTTTCAACCCAGTTATTCTCGAAACGAAAATTTAAGTACAATAATAAACCGACTCCCAACACCTCAGTATCATCATACTTGGTAACATCATACTCAAACCAATACAAAAGTAATTAAATGCCATGAAAAAAATAATGAATCCTACTGCCCCAAATGCACTAACACTTATTCTGACAAAAAAAAAAAAAAAAAAAAAAATGCCTATGCAAAACATCTAAAATGGCCTGCCATGAGCCATACTCAAAAAAACCGAAAAGGCAAGAAAATGTCCAATACTCAAAAGAAAACTGGTCAAAACTCACCACATCTTGTGAATGTAATGCGGGCGGTGGGCTCGAACGTCGTACTGGACAGACGACGTCCGCTGTTCTGTTACGAAATGTAGTGGCAACTTCTGCTACCGAATGTAAGAGCAACACCAAATGTAGCGGGAAGAGGTAGAAGGCACCGTATTAAGACTCATCTGAGCTTTCCAAGTCATTTATTGTTTCCAACTACAGTGCCTCCATTCCTCTCGATCTGTGTCACTGGGTCCTGCAGTGCTGAGGACACCACTTCGCTGTCTGCGAAATGGCTTGGCATGGAATGGCTGCCTCAGTGACCCATGCATGCACTGCTGTGTGTCGTCCTTGTATGGCAGCAGAGTTGCGTCGTTGTCAGGATGCTGGTAGTTGACTCAGCGGTCTGCGACCCTGCCAACTCAGGCTGCAGCCAGCTGTGTGCTTCTCGCCGGTATGGCTAAGATCGTGGTGACAACAGGCGCCCGCGATCCAGAGTTCAAATCTGCGGCCCTTGTCTCAGGATGCCTCCGGCAAGTGTTGGAAGCCAGGATGACTGGCTGTGGTAGCGAGCCGTGGAGTGGCCCACCGCTGGCTGGCTACGGACCCCGCGTCGGCCTCAGAGGGTTGAACCAGCGACCCGCCGTGGACTGGAACACTGGCACCCCATCTGCTGCTGCATGTAGCTGGTGGTGTGACATGCTCCGCCATCCAGGAGAGCTACCACACTTGAATGAATCTCATTAGAAACCCGCTCCTGTGCACCTCTGTTTTGTTATACGCACCGGTTCGTGCCATATACTCATAACATGCTAGGTTGGCCAATGGGCCCCTTCTGCCTGTGATTTGCGACATTCAACCACTACATATACTCCTTCAGCAATTTGATGGCCCTGTGGCCTCTATTCTACTTCGCAACTGTTGGTATGTGTAATCCGGCCTGTACCTGGCTGTAACTTGTGCTCAGAATATTGCACAAAACTAACTTTCCCTACCCTAAACGGTGGTCCTGCCACATTATTGCAAATGAAACCTTGATTGAGGTTTGAAGTTGCTTACAATGAGTGGGTAAGTAATTTGGGATCGTTGGTGTTAGGGTATGAGAGAGACGTGTCCAGCTACAGTGAATCTGTTAGAATAGTAGCTTCAGAGACTATTTCACGTTTTAATCTGCGAATGAGTAGGATTACAAAGTTAGTCATAAATACAACTTTCCTGTTTGCTGTTAAAACTGACAGTGAGGAAGAAGAAAAAACAGTACATTGTTGTGTGCAGTTTTTGTGGAACATTATATATAAGGAGAAAGAATTTTATGGGAGATTTGATTTGTGCAAAGGTTTAAATGCCCTGTAATCATACTTAAAAATGAATGCGAGAAGGAAAATGAATACAGACATTTTCACAACACAATGTAGTATTTTCTTTCTTGCATTTGGTTTTTAAAAGAAAGCCTGTATATGGTTTAAAAGATGTAGCTTACATCCATCTGAAAGTTTATTAGAGTATAGTGCAAAAATTTGAAATAAATTGGTCAAGAACTTTATGAGATGTTTGCTAACCATGTTCCGTATTACATGTATTATATACATGTATTATATACATGTATTTATATACAGTACATACGTAGACTGTGCCCGTCTGTACGTTTATTGGAGTATCATGTAAAAATCTGAGGTAAGTCAGTCAAGAACTTTTCGGGACATTTGCTAACAGTTTTTCCCCTGTATATATTTATATATTACATATATTTAAAAATATATAGCTTGTGTCTGTTTGAATGTTTATTAGAGTATCGTATAAAAATTTGAAGTAAATTGCTCAAGAACTTTCAGAGATTTTTGCTAACAATGTTTCCTCTTTATACAGGGTGGAAAAAATTTGTGACATGAAATTTTAACCCTGGATAGCTGATGCCAGTAGGAACCAAATTTACTAATGTTGTGCAGGTTGACAGCACACAATTTTTAAACTGCAGGAACTTGGCACCAAGTGCTCCGATTGACCGCGGGATTTCCCTGTTGCCGGATGCTCTGGACAGTGCATGACCGCAAATGCTTTGCCTGCCGGAGATTGCAATGTATCCAAGGTGGCATGCACGCTCAGTGGCAGCGCACCAGCCTTCCACTCTGGGGGCCTGAGAGCGAACCCGCACTGGTCCCGACACATCCATTGTAGTTTCATGATAAGACATACCGGGAACAAACCCATCAACAGCTGGTAGCTTACGGACAGAAAGTATTTTACAAATTGTGTTGGCCCTGAAATGGGCCTTTTCTGTAGTTAGGACTTTGTTTACTTAAAGCAGGTGCTCGAACCGGCGACCCTCTGATGTGACACAAGCTTGGTAATGTCGAACAGTGTTTTGCCGAACTCTTTCAAAGATTCCTGGCATTGCCCTGACGTGATTGATGACATGTTGAGCGCAATCCATTAATTCCTCTTTGTTTCTAGGTGGATCGCATCTGGGTGGGTGAACTAGAACCTTGAAGAATCCCCACAGGAAAAAGTCCGGTGGCAGGAGGTCTGGTGATGATGGGGGCCATGTCTTACGAGCACCTTTGCTGATTACCCGGTCGTCGAAGAGTTCATTTAAATATCTGTGCACAGCACGACTGTTATGTGCGGGCACCCCATCACGCTGCAACCACGTGTGTAGCCGTATGTCCAGGACAACATCTTCCAGCAAGCTGGGTATAGTTTCTTGCAGAAAGTGAAGGTAATTTGCCCTGGTAAGTCGAGGAGATAGACGGACCGGCCCAATCAGATGGTCACCCACGATGCGTGCCCAAATGTTGAGCGAAAATCGTTCTTGATGTCCATGGACGTACGTGAAGTGAGGGAAATCCATGGATGTACGTGAAGTGAGGATTTTCCCTTGCCCAATAATAAACGTTTCAAGTGTTGTTAAGGCCATCCCGATGGAAGGTGGACTTGTCGGGAAACAACACAATGGCGGGAAAGTCAGGATCTCGTGCAACATGTCGCAGAAACCACCAGCAAAACCCCAGCCTGCGTTCATAGTCTGCCACAGCATTTAGGTCTTGCATAGGGTGGAAACTAAATGGATGCTGGTCATCATCTCTCGAAACCTCCTAGACTAACCGATGAGTGACCCCCATGTCATGTCCACCCGCTCGAGTACTTGTAGTAGATGCTTCCGCGAAGTGCAAAGTGTTCGAGGTCTTCCAGCATCACCATGATATGCCGCCAATGAGTCTGTTTCACCAAGTCATTGGTGAATTGCCGTAAACATTTGCGGGTGTGGGTGGCATCTTGCTGGGTAACGTCAAACTTCATGCTCATTACCTTCAGCTAGTCCATAAACCAAAACCATATCTCATTGTTCTTCAAACGAATGCTGGACCACCATGCTTACTGTATGACCAAATCACAGGTGACGTGAGTGCTCCGAAGCAAAGCTTATGTGTGAATGCCTCTGACATGAGGTGCAGACAAACAGCAAGACCTCTTTTACACACATGCAAATCACATTGTGGCAGTGATGGGGCGAGGAACGTTTGTATGCGTGAACCGACAATCATAGTGCTGCCCATCAACCGATGAATGGTGACAGGGCAATCCCACTACCAATTGGAATGTGTGCCGTCAAGTTTCCGTAGTTTAAAAATGGTGTGTTGTCGACCCACACGACATTAGTAATTGTGGATCCTAATGGCATCAGCAGTCCAGGGTTAACATTTTGTGACACAATTTTTCTCCACCCCATATCAAATGCATATTAAAAATATGTAGCCTATGTCCATATGAATGGTTATTAGTGTGTCATTTAGGAATATGAAGTAAATCAGATAAATGTAAATGTCATGTGACTAGGGCCTCCCGTCGAGTAGACCATTCGCCAGGTGCAAATCTTTTATTTGATGCCACTTCGGCAACTTGCACGTGTATGGAGATGAAATGATGGTTAGGACAACACAACACCCAGTTCCTGAGTGGAGAAATCTCCGACCCAGCCGGGAACCGAACCCGGGCCCTTAGGATTGACAGTCTGTCATGCTGACCACTCAGCTGCTGGGGGCGAACAGTAAATCAGATTTTTAGTAATGACATTAAACATTATCTTGTATTTGTTTAGTAGTACAGATATGAAGTATGTTTCACAGGTACATAGGACTGTGGTTGACAGATGAACTGCATGTTTATCTCATCCACATGTATTTTGTACTTTATTATTGATTTATGTGTATACTAAAATATAAATTTTCATAATTAATTAAAATCATAGGCTCATACTCATTGAGAAATTGTTAGTACGAATGTAACAGCCTAAGATAAAGGTACATCTAGGTGAAACCGTGTGAAGCATTTTTATTCAAACATGTGTAAACTAGAATATAAATTTAAATAATTAATTAAAGCCATTGGAAAACTATCATAGAAAATTCACTAACAATAATCTAATAGACTAAGAGAATGTTACTTCTGTGTGTGAAACTGCTTGAAACAATTTTTGTGATTTGAAAGATATAAATATATATTGAACTGTTTGCAACAAGTGTTGGTTCTGCTTGTTAAATGAAGTTAATCTCTACATTCATGAAATAAGATGATTGGCAACTGGGAATTGACCATAACCATCTAATCTCTTGTTAACAAAAGAATTAGGTTCAGTTTAATCCTAATGTTTACCCACCTCAGGTCTTTACTTAAAAAGAGTTGTCATTTACAGTTGCAGTTTCGTCAAGCCCTTACTATCTTTTTGTGGAATTTTATTTCACTTTGCAACTATTCTTTATTCCATGTAGCTGTTCACTTTACCTAACTTGAGAAACTGGAGAACGATCTTCAAATCTATTTCCTTCTCCTTAACCACCTTATTGGATGAGTACTTCACCTTGTGTTCTGGCTGAATTCCAGAACATGTTGATGTCATTACAACACAACTGTTATCTTTCCATTGTGATAAAACTACCTTGTCATCATGTCTAATGGCTGTGCTGTTTCCAGGATCACATACATAATTAAATTTCAACCAAAAAAAACACCAAAGTTTAAGATGACGTGGAATGATATACTACTTTTTTGCAATTGAAAACATATTTGTGCATTCTGATGCAAAAGTAAAGAATTCCTCAGTGTTTGAGAAACACTAAGACCAATATTGCAAAAGTCACTTGAATGCCACTAGATCCTGAAAGAAAAATATCATATTCCCGACATGTCATGCACACTAAAATATAAGAGAAATATATAGAACAAGCAAATGTACTTCACATCTGTAGTGGAAGCATTTGCAGAAAGACAAGCTTTTTAAACAAAAGCTTGCTCTTTCTGTAACCATCTCCACTGTTTCATTCTGTGTTTAGAATGCTGAGGATCAGATTCATTTTACTCATTTAGTATTATACATTGTTGTGAACATGCACCAAGAGATTGCTTCACTGACAACGGTTTTTGGCACAGCAAGAAACATTACAGATTCATTACTGCTTTTGAGACAACTTTCTTCATCACTACTGTCTCTGAAGATGTTATACCTCTGCTGGCAATTGTAATGAATCATCAGTGTTGTAATCTTCAGACAAATCTATGTTGTCTGATGTTTCATTGAAGTTACTAAGTAGTTCACTTTTGGACAAAATATGTTTTGCAGTTGCCATCTGAGAAACAAAAGTAATAATATTCCACTTGCAGTAAATACTTTTTAACATCAAAGTGAATTTTAGTTAACATTTCTTAGCCCAGAATTAATACCCGCATAACTGTGCAGGTGAATGATAAAATTCAAACAAATCAGTAACTGCACACTAGTGACAGTTGTTATTTATTCCACAGTAAACAGCATAAGTTAAAAAGAAATACAAAGAACTGTGTGCAGTTGTGGTTATTACACCTTTCTTGATAACAAAACATTACCATCATCATTCATTTAAACAATATAGTGAAAAATAACAAAATATTTTACTTTGCTGGTGTGTCAACACTCACTGATATACTGAATTTTCTTAGTAGAGCAGTGTGCCACCAAACATGGAACTCGAAATGCACCCATATCAACAGGGATAGACCCACACAAGTGATGCAAGTCAGCGTGAGCCAGAGAAGTGAAAACAAGCCATGAAAATAATTTTACAAGTGTTAAAAGGCAATTTATATGATCCTCTAGGGGACACGCCTTTCTAAGTAGACTTTGTACATTCTGCTGAGACCAAGATGAAAGTAGAAAATTTTGAATATCTTACCTTAAAGGTTGTGAAGTTGTGATGTACATGACACTGATGTAGTTCCAAATTGACCAGCATTCCAGAAATTGATGGAAACAACTGAACAGTCGGTGTAGAATTCGCAGTAATGCCTGATGTTATTATACATTGCAGCATGACTGTTTGCTAGTGTTGTTGCTCTAATAACTTTATCAATGCTGCATCCATCTTAACATATGATTTATTTGGAACTTCACTTCACCATTGGTATGTTACAAGTGCGGGTTTACTTCTGTGCTTTGCAGCTAGTTTTCATCACTGTTGTTTTGCGAACACAAGACAGTTTATTTGTGCATTACCCACAAGTACAAGAGACTGAGTTATAAATATGTAACACACACACCCTTCCCACTTGGTGCTCCATTCATGCAATAAGTCAGCAATCATCTCTTCTTTACTGACATCTGTTTTGCTTCAATTGTGGCATTATCATTGACCTAGATGCAAATGAATTTAAAGCTTCTTTAAAATGCAATAAATTACTTGAGTTTATTTACTGTACATTGCTCCCAGATTCCTACAAGATCTTGACACACTAAAGGACAGCAGCCACAATCTCTCTCACTCATAGCACATAACTTTAGAACTCATTTATTACTTCATAGCTGTTCCACCATAGTGTATTGAGAAATTCCTGACAAATTGTGACTTGTGATTAATTTGTCTTGTAACATACATTTCTAAATTATTTGATTCAAGTATGAGAGAGACACCAACGTTTGTGATAAAACTTGACCGCAATAAAAAGTACAACAAATTCTAACAACATAACTTAATGCTAAATACAGTTCTGTTATGGAAAATAGTTAATCAGTAAATCTAATGCTAGGTTACAACTTGATGAAATTATCAATTCATCCTTCATGAATTATTCTACTCATTATTCAAATTTTGCCACAAAATACTCTAGCTTATTTTTAGAGGATCTATATATTGAGCCTTTTTTGCTTGTTAATGTGTTATGTACTTTAATCCTCAGAAACTGTCAAGTCCGTACATATAATTTCAATTGATGTACAGGAAACAATGATTATGTTTGCTTCTTGGCTGTGAGCCTAATCAAAATAATGTAAGTCTGTTGAGCAAAAGATTAGAATTAAATAAATATATTTGGGAAGGGGGCAATAGTTAGGATTTGTACTTTTCAAAGTAATGCATGACAGGATTTATTTAGCTGTGCAGCAAACATATATCCAAAAATGTTTGTCAATGACATTAGCATCCCCGGAAAACTATGCATGTCTTATGACAAGACTAAAAATAACTGTGCTATTTTTGTGTGTATTGCTGTGAGTAGCATTTGCTAGTATTTGTATTGTTAATGCAACACTGCTTAATTTATTTGATGAGAGCTCAACATTTCTATTGCAGATAGAAATGTGTATCTAAATTTAATCCAAGAAGTTTGACACAATCAGCATCTCATAAATTGCTCGTTATAATTTATTTTAATCTCTTGGCATTCTGAATGTTTGGTTTTGAACTGTACCATATGGGTTTGTGCTATGTTCAGTTTCATCCCATTTAGTTGAAACCAGTTAACAGTAGAGCCAAGAATTGCTTGTGCATCATCATCTTCAATTAAAACAGAAGTATCACATGCAACAGAACTGGCGGAGAATTTATATTCGCTGGTAAGTCGTTTACAAAGAATAGAAAGAGAATTGTCCACGAAGTGTAGCCTTTTACACACTCTTCACCAAGTTACATTCTCCTTCATTATCATTTTTTTAAATCCAAGATTCTCTTTTCGCGATCATGGGAAATCAAACTGTTGTACTCTCTTGGTCAACTAGATATGGTACAAAACTTAAAGGTTTTAATATAACAAATTAACAAGAAAAGACCAACACACAAAAATAATGCTAACTTTTTATTGATCTATTTTGTAAACAGATGCCTAATTTTATGCAGTCAGAATAGAAGTAAGAAGCTTGTCTTAAATTTTTTGTTTCATGTGAATTTATTGTCTCCAAGCTGGGATGGCAGTGCCAGTAACAACTCAGTTAAGCAAGCTACTCAGTATCATGCAGGAAAAGCAGCATGGCAAAAATATGTAGTATGTTAATAATGTGACAGTAGGATAGCACTACATCGAAACTGAAGGTAGCTAGTCATTGCATCCTGAGACACAGAGTGAGGTGTTGTACACCATTTAAGAATAATAATTCATTGCATTTCAAATTACAATTACCTGCTCTCTCCTGTTTTGCAGTTATGATATAAGCTGTTGCAGAGCACTGCTTTTGATCTTATATTTGTCTAGTTTGTAGTTAGCAAGGCATGATTTACCAAGATGATCACCCATGTAAACTCACAAAATATTCCAGCAACTTCTCTTATTTAATGCTTTGCTTATCTTTTTGAGAAAGTGTTTTATTGCATCCAAAATGCTTCTCCCTGTGTTAGTTATTTGGAATCGTATTTTCAAATAACATTTTGAATATATACTGCAGCTACTACTTTCAACACTATCTACAATATTGGAAGAATAGAAATGTGTTGATAGTTTTCAGTATCATACCTTGATCCTTTCTTGACCAGGTGTTTTAACTTCAGCACATGCCAACATGTCAGAAAGCATCCCGTCCAGAAAATTCATTTATTATTTGATGTAGCTTAAATGATTTGATAACTGTGTTGTGTATCCTGTCCCACCCAGCAGAATTTTTTATATTTTTTTTCATCATAATAAACATTCTACACATCCTCTATGAAAAATTATTTTTAATTCTTCTTGATCAAGTCCAAAGGGATTTACTTCATTGTCATACTGCCATCCCCTTCACTACATCCACGAAGACTTCATTTAAGAAACCCTGTATTTGAGCTGGATTTACAATAATGCCATTGCCTAATTTAATCATAGATATTTCACTACAATAAATTTTTTGTTCATTTCAACTCACTATATAGCATTTTAATCATTTCTTCTTGTGAAATCACGGTGGATGTAAGTTTCATGTTTTCATCATGCAAACAATCTAGAAATGACCACTGAATATCATCACTAATAAAGTTTAGGCATACTTTAGCACACTTTTCATGCAACAATAATGTGCGTTTCACATACATAATTCTGTTTATATTTCTTTTCCGGTACTTTTTGCATGGTGCCCTATTACACTTCAGCTTTTTTGTGAGTGTTGTGGCACAGCTCTTGTATACAGGTGCCATTTTCCAGAATTGAAGAGGTGCCTATGTGCCATTGGTGGTTTATTCATACCTGCAGATGTGAGCATGCTGCTAATGTAACCAGTAAGTGCAGAGTGTCTTTTCTTCCATAGCTTTCTACATAGATGTAAGGGGATCCAGAAACGAAACATTGCTGAATATGTTTCATTTACAAATAATCCTCCAACACACACTATATCATTTATGCTGTTATTGAATACATCTGTTCAAAACATGAATAAAGTCCACACAAATGTATGGAGGTCCTTACAGTGAATACTATAAATAGTATGTAAAAAAAAAAGTTGCATGTGCTATTTTTAACATGTTGTGGAGATCAGAACAAGATAAGTTGTATTATGAGAACTATTTGGTCTCTCTCTCTCTCTCTCTCTCTGTGTGTGTGTGTGTGTGTGTGTGTGTGTGTGTGTGTGTGTGTGTGTGTGTGTGAGTGAGAGAGAGAGAGAGAGAGAGAGAGAGAGTCAGAGGGAGGTATAAATGTGATTGGCATTATATAATTGATGTTTGCTTTTCTGTAAGTAACTGGGCCAAATTTTGGTCTCAGTTATTGACTGCTTTCTTTCTTTCATATTACAATTTTAATTTTTGTAGAAGTGCAGTAGCATTTAATTGTTTTGTACTGAGTTTATATGTGAACTCAATGAACTGACTAATTCTTTCTCTACAGGGCTTTCAAATAATCGCAGATAGCACAGATGGATTTTCTGGCTTATGTAGTGGGTTACTGGAACACCTGGCAGATGAGTATCGAGGAAAGAGTTCTCTTACATTTCCTACTATTCGTTCCACATACCCAGGCAGCACGCCGCTTCAAGACAGCATTCGTACAGTGAACATATTGTTAGGATTTACAAGTTGGGCAGAGCACAGTTCACTGTTGGTTCCTCTGAGTACAGCCTCTTCCGGATGGCGGACAGTTGGCCCACCTCGTCACTTTCCATTGCTACAGTATAATGTATGTTGAGAAACCATTGCAGTTTGTTTAATTTTTGGTGCACTCTTTAGTTTTAAGGAACCATTATAAGATTAATGAAATGAGTGTATACATGAGAAGATGTTCACCAAGTGCAAAATATGTTTTTACATTGCAAGACAGGTTAACATGGAACAAAGCCTCCAAAATATATTTGAAATGTTTAGTAAATGACCTATTGTTAGATCATTTGCAGCAAGAAAACAGTATCATTCAAATTAATATTCCAAGTGTGACTGTCCATACTGTCGAAAAGATTCAGCATGTGTTGTGCTCCACATTTGTAGATGTTTTTTCTGCTCATCTTCCAATCTTGCAGTATTGCCTACAAGCTGTAACAGTTAGTTTAGGGGCTGGGGGAGTGATAGGACTGATAATGTGATCAGCTTTATGATGTCAACTAACAAATCCTTGAGTGTATCATTATTTTAACTATCAACCTTTTCTGGTATGTATTATTCCCTAGTTTGTAAAGAATCAGTGAGTTTTGTGGATTTCATATGTTATTGTAGGCCGACCTGTTTAATACAAAGGTTTCGAAGACCAGAATCTACACTGTGTCTAATATATTAAAATACTTAAGGTCCAGGGCACTTTTATGACATGGATGGGAATCATCTTGCGTTTGGTGACACATGTTTTCGTAACTGAAAACAAGGGTCACATTAATTGACTGCACCACAGGAATAAAATTAAATTCAAAATATGATAATGTGTGGTAGCATACAGTATACTGAGAGGTTTCATGATGCAGGTGTGGACCTGCATAAATGATCTCCAAAGGTCATTAAAAGATGGTTGAAAAATTGCAATATTTACTTATGACATAAGCATATTCATCCAAGACCAAAATTCGGAGGGGACTGATGACCATAGATGTTAAGTCCCATAGTGGTCAGAGCCATTTCAAACCATTTTTTGAACCAAAATTCGGCAACAGAAAGAACTGTCAGAATGATAGCCAAACCAGCCTATGACTGGTTTACCGCAAATTGTTTTAAGACCTAATTTTACAGAAAAATTATACAATTTCAAATTGATGAAAATATACTTTACCACTTGTTCATGTAATTAAGTGCTATGTGTATTTATAGATTTAGAAATTTAATTTTTTCCAGCACCTTAAAAATGTTCAAATTTTATATCATGTTTTATATGGTCCTCATCAAGCCAATAATCAAACTGTCCAAATCTTACAGTGTATATATGTTTTGTATTTGCATATGTCGACTGAACTGACAGTTTCATTAATTTTTGACAGATGCCAGCAGCTTAGGGACAACCACCTCACCCTGCACTAAGCTATGTCAAGTTGTTTTTTGGTGTTTTCCATGTGTATGCAGTATCTGATGAAAAAAGTATCCTGGCACTCATGTGTAATATGGAATTTACCACTAGATGTCTTGAAGGCAGACCTGCCGCTATAAAAGGAGGCTGAGAGTATTGTGTTGTTGGTAGAGAAGTGGTAACAGCAGAATGGGCTAGTCAGGTGAGCTCAGTGACTTCAAGCATTGGATATCACCTGAATGACAGTCCATCAGGAAGATTTTAACTTTTCTTAAGCTGCTCATGTCAACTGTTGGTGAATTGATTGTGAAGTGAAAAAAGTAAATTCAAATGGCTTGACTGGCTGGGTATCACTTGAGAGGAACTTCCAGCCATCTGCTGGCAATTCTTTCAATTGGACACCACTTTGGCAACTTGTGCATGCTTAACATACCCCAACAACCCTAACGGGGAAAATGGACCTACAGTGTGACATGAAATTCAAAACATTTGTTATTCTTGGCATTACTTTACATTATTAAGAAGTGGAAGCTAACATAAAGGCAGACTGAAAAATCTTAGTGTACGACCAGGATTCAGTCCCAAGACCTTATGATTTCCATGCTCACACTTTACCACTAGACCACCAACGTCTACTTGTAAAGTGGATGTGTGAAGGAATAATCACAGTTAAACCAAGACTAGGCAAACCTTATGTTTTGACAGACAAGGACCCTTTGAGAATTGTGGAGGGTGGTTTTAAAAAAAATGCTTGAAATCAACAGAAGGCTTCATTTGTGAGTTCCCAAGTGCTACCAGCAGTCCAGCTAACACAATGACTGAATGTAGGAAGTTGAAAAGAATGGGTTACAATGGTTGAGCAGCTTCTCGTAAGCCATACATTTGTGTAGTCAGTGCTAAGCCGTGCTTGAGGTGGTGTAAAGAGCAATGCCACTGGGCAGTGGATGACTGGAAGTGAATGATTTGGAATGATGTATCATGCTATACTCTGCAGCAATCCAGTGGAAGGGTTTGGTTTGGCAAATGCCTGGACCTTATTAAGTGCTGTTGTGTGTAGTGCCAACAGTGAAGGACAGAGGAGGTGGTGTTAGATGCAAGGATATTTGTCATGCTTAGGGCGCAGTCTGTTTATTGTGACTAAGAAAAGACATGAACACATTTTACAGCATTGCATATTGCATACATAGAGGAATAGTACAGAGTTGATGATTGTTTGAATCAGCAGGACAATGGACCTTGTTATAAAGCAGCATCTGTGAGGCAGTAGTTTACGGACAGTAACATTCCTGAAATGGAAAGGGCAGCCCAGAGTCTTGACTTGAAAGTCAATGTAACACCTTTGAGATTAGTTACAGCATCAACTTTGCTTCCGACACTAATGTTAAGCATCACTGCCTTCTCTGCTTTTGGACCCTAAGGAAGAATGGGCTTCCTTTCCTCCACAGACATACAGACACCTCATTGACAGTGTCCCCAGCATATTTCAAACCATCGTAAAGACAAAGGATGGACACATCCCATATTAATGTCCACTGATAGGTATCCAGATACTTTTATCAGATAGTATTATGAGAGGCAGTCAAACAAAAATAAGACACTAGGAAAAACAGTGAGTAAAATACTCATTATTTCAAAAGAAATCACTATAACCTTTAAGGCTTCCCAGCGAATCTTCTGCAATGTAGTCCCGACAGCCGTGGCAACATGTGGGCCCAACACTTTGCCAAGGTTGTTTCGAGTCTGCTGCAGAGTTGTTGCTGGGAATCATCCATACAGTCCCGATCTCTCCCCATGTGATTTCCATATTTTAGGAACCCTGAAAAAAGACATTAATGGCTGTCGATTTTCTTCGGATGAAGAGGTACATGCCTGATTACAATCATGGTTTGATAGACAACTGCAAGCATTTTCCCATGAAAGCATTGATCATCTTGTCTCAAATGTGTTAAAAGTTATGGTAATTACTTTTGGAAAGATAAACAGTTTACTTATGTTTTTCCATGTGTCCCATTTTCATCTGACTGCTCCTTATATATATTCCTCAACTCCAACAAATGGATTATGAACTAATATCTGGCATTCAGACATCACATGTTCTGTTACTGGGTTGACTGTGTACCTGTAATAAAATGCATTTACACCATGGATCTAAAATTGACGATGAACTTAAATGAATCTGAATGTCTGCGGAATTAGTTTCAAAATGGAAGCAGCTCTTTTGCAGTTAATGGAAAGATGAGAGCTGTGTCAGCAGCAACTGGAGTTATTACAGCAGCTACAGCTCAAAGACTGTTGAAGTAAACACAATGATAGTGGTCCTGCATTGAAATTAGACAATGAATATTGAGAAATACACCTCCAGTTACTCCAGCATTACTTCAGTGCTTTCCACGTGGCAGGTTCAGAGCTGCAGTGCTCTTTCTCTTTCTGGGTTATTATGCTATGGTCAAATGAACTTCTTGGAGAAATGAAACATTTGAGCCTCATGTGTGGATATCTTCAACAGGATTTGTAGCGTCTACAACTGTCTGATTTGTACCCTGGCTCACTAGAGACAGCAGTGATCCAGGTTGTGAACCAGGTATTCATAAAAGCTACAACCATGCTTGAAGATGTTCTTCACAGATGGGGATGAAACGTTGGGGGCTTCTCCAAGAAATTTGTTCAACCATGGTGCAGTAGCCCAGAATTTTTTATTAAGTGTGATATTTACGACTGTGAAAGTTTACATTTTACACTGCTCTTCTTTTTATTGTGGTGTAAATGGGATATTTTTTGCATTCCTAAAAAAGTAAATTTGTTGGCTGATCTGAACACAGTCATTTGTTAATGTCTGTTGTTTGCTGTACCCTCATTTTGGGGAACCAACAAAATCCATCGTCAAGGCACTAGGCTTGAATTCCAGCAATGTTATAAACTACTAGAGCAGTGAAACTTCCTGGCAGATTAAAACTGTGTGCTCGACCGAGACTCGAACTCGGGACCTTTGCGCTTCACGGGCAAGTGCTCTACCATCTGAGCTACCAAAGCACAACTCACGCCCGGTCCTCACAGCTTTACTTCTGCCAGTATCTCGTCTCCTACCTTCCAAACTTTACAGAAGCTCTCCTGCGAATGAGATACTGGCAGAAGTAAAGCTGTGAGGACCGGGCGTGAGTCGTGCTTCGGTAGCTCAGATGGTAGAGCACTTGCGCGCGAAAGGCAAAGGTCCCGAGTTCGAGTCTTGGTCGGGCACACAGTTTTAATCTGCCAGGAAGTTTCATATCAGCGCACACTCCGCTGCAGAGTGAAAATCTCATTACTAGAGCAGTGTTCAGTTGTTTGAGACTTACTGTATGTGTATGTCTGTTATTAGACTATGGACCGTCTTGTGACTAATAAATGATTGCATTTCTGCATAGCTATGATTGGGACACTTTCTTGTCTTTCTGACAGCTTTTGACAACCAGTGAAAGAACCTGTATCTGACTCTTAGCCATTACATACAAGGTGTACAACTTTGCTTCCGCCGATAGGTGGCGACAACGGTAAGTAGCGGTCGAAAGAAACAGATCGCAGATGTCGGGCAGTTAGCTTGGACCTTGGTCAACATAACCTCATTCAAACTTAGTCAATTTGTGACTGCATCATGAAGTTGTTCTTGATTGGAAATGTCAGTTTACGAGCCTAAGTCTCGTCATTTGCGGGAGGTGTTACTGTTTTGTTTCAGTATGAAGAAATCAGTGGCTGAGTCTCATTGAACGCTCTCAAGTACGTATGGTAAGGATGCTATTAGTGAAAGAATGTGTCGTGAGTGGTTTCAACGCTTCAAGATTGGTGATTTTAACGTCGTAGACTGACATAGTGGTGGAAGAGAGAGTTTTTTGAAGATGCAGAATTGGAGACATTGCTGAGTGAAGACTCATGTCAAACTCAAGGAGAATTGGCACAATTAGTGGGAGTGACACAGCAAGCCATTTCAAAATGTCTCAAGGCTATGGATATGATTCAAAAAGAAGGAACTTGGGTCCCATGTGAGCTGAAACCCAGAGACATTGAACGGCATTTGTATGTTTATGAACAGTTGCTTCAGAGGCAAAAACGAAAGGGATTTCTGCATCACATTGTGACCAGGGATGAAAACCCCAAACACAAAAAATCATGGGGATATCCCGGCCATGCTTCCTCGTCGACAGCCAAACCGAATATTCACAGCTGCAAAATCATGCTCTGCATTTGGTGGGACCAGATCGGCATAATTTACTGTAAGGTGTTAAAACAAAGTACAACAATCGCAGGTGCTCGTTATCAAATGCAATTAATGTGTTTGAGCAGGGTATTAAAAGACAAATGGCTGCAATACAGCAAGAGGCACAATAAAGTGATTTTGCAGCATGACAACATTCAACCCACATTGCAAAAGAGGTCAAAACATACTAGGAAATGTTAAAATGGGAAGTGCTACCCCACCTGCCGTATTCTCCAGACATTGCTCCCTCTGACTAACACCTGTTTAGATCAATGGCATGTGGCCTAGCTGACTAACATTTCCAATCTCATGAAGAAGTCACAAATTGTATCGATACGTGGATCACTTTGAAAGATGAAAAATTTTTTCAACGTGGGATTCGTACACTGCCTGAAAGATGGGAGAAAGTAGTGGCCAGCGATGGAAAATACGTTGAATGATACATGTGTAACCAATTTGTTTCATTAAAGCCTCAAATGTTGGGGAAAAAACGGCAGAAGCAAAGTTGTACACCTTGTATATAATGTCACTTTTGATTCTGTATCCATAGTGAAGCACACTTTTATTGGGGATTTTGGAGAATGCAGCCCCATAAATAAACTCATGTGCTTAACTAGCCCAGAAGTTGCGTACACTACAGGGACCAGCAAGGCAGGTGCTAATGTAAGCCTGTTTAAAAAGTCCAGTTGTCTACAATTGATACAGGCTGTGAAAAACACTAATGAAGGACTACAGCAGTTTTTCTGTATGAAAATGTTTAGGTTAAAGGCTGGAGATAGTTTCTGTGAAAAATTGATGTTGAAGAAGCAGCTTTTTAGGAAAGGTCAATGCTCTTCATATATAACTTTGGAGCTAAGAAAATTACTCCTGTATGCAATTCATCAAACCAGTTGTGTGACACACGGTATGCAAATTAAACATGTATGGTGTGCTGGGAAAGATTTTTGACTTTCCCTCTTTCATTGTACTGTATTACTTAGTACTCTTTGAAATGTAAGATATTGTTTTGACTTTGCTGTAGAATTACAGCATACAGATAGTGGAATACCGTGACATTGATAGATGTTCACACATGAATATTAAGCATATGGAAGTACTTAATGACAGCTAATTGAATTAAAAGTACAGAAGTAGCTAAGGGTATCTCTTGAACTATCTTCATCTGTCTTTATGTTAAGACGGTAAGTTCTCTTTTAATAAGAGATAACGACTCATGATATGAAAAGTATACCAAATTTTGTTTGTGTCTCACACATCTGCTCCCGTACCAGTATGTGCCCATATTTGGATTGGCTTTCTACTTATTATTTGTAACCAGTGCATCCCTTTGTAATTCCTATATCCTTGCTGGTCTACATTTAGCATGAATGAATGTTCCTTGATGAGATTAAAGTAAATGTCCATGGCAGACCAAGTTTTCAAGTCATCACTACTGTACTAAAATACATAAACCTTTATGAAAAATTGCAACACAACGAAAGAAGCATCAAAATGATAAATTCATAAGGTATGACATATACTTGATTGGAGTAACAAAGCCACTTAACTTTAGAAAACTGAAGATTCATGTCGGCTATGTGTATAATGCATTATACAGGAGCACAGAACTTTGTGTAGTGTCGAACATTCATGATGACCAAGATATCTGCACATTATTTCACTACTACCTCATTTATGCCATATTTGAGGAATTTGAGCCAGATAAAATGGTCAGTCTTTTTATCTTATTTATTTATTTGTGAATGTGATTTGCTGGCTTATGAATTGCAGCCCCTGTAGGCTGTGATCATACTACAGTTGTTTGTGTATGTGGAATAGTGAGCTAGAGAGGACTAGGTGGATTGAAAACACTGGAATAAATTAGTAAATACAAAGAGTGATAGATGTGTTTTGTTAAATACAAAGAGTGATATATTTTGTTAATGATAGTGATAGGACTTCATCTTGAATGGTGGCACAACATGGACAACTGCTTCAAATGTTGTTTGGTGTGAGGTTCCTGTTCACTCACATCTCCTCGTGAATATACTCTTTTGCTCTGGATACTCATGATGCCTAAACAAAAGACAAATTCAACAGTAATGAGCTTGTCGGTATAGACAGTGGTGTGCTGATTGGCAACAGACCTTCATTTTCATCATGCCTTATATATATATATATATATATATATATATATATATATATATATATATATATATATATATATATATATATATATATATATATATATATATAAAAACAAAGATGAGGTGACTTACCGAACAAAAGCGCTGGCAGGTCGATAGACACACAAACAAACACAAACACACACACAAAATTCAAGCTTTCGCAACAAACTGTTGCCTCATCAGGAAAGAGGTAAGGAGAGGGGAAGACGAAAGGAAGTGGGTTTTAAAGGAGAGGGTAAGGAGTCATTCCAATCCCGGGAGCGGAAAGACTTACCTTAGGGGGAAAAAAGGACAGGTATACACTCGCACACACGCACATATCCATCCACACATACAGACACAAGCAGACATAAATATGTCTGCTTGTGTCTGTATGTGTGGATGGATATGTGCGTGTGTGCGAGTGTATACCTGTCCTTTTTTCCCCCTAAGGTAAGTCTTTCCGCTCCCGGGATTGGAATGACTCCTTACCCTCTCCTTTAAAACCCACTTCCTTTCGTCTTCCCCTCTCCTTACCTCTTTCCTGATGAGGCAACAGTTTGTTGCGAAAGCTTGAATTTTGTGTGTGTGTTTGTGTTTGTTTGTGTGTCTATCGACCTGCCAGCGCTTTTGTTCGGTAAGTCACCTCATCTTTGTTTTTATATATAGTTTTTATATATAATTTTTCCCATGTGGAATGTTTCCTTCCATTATATATATATATATATATATATATATATATATATATATATATATATATATATATATATATATATATATATATATATATATATATATAAAAAAAGAAAGATGATGAAACTTACCAAACAAAAGCGCTGGCAGGTCGACAGACACACAAACAAACACAAACATACACACAAAATTCTAGCTTTCGCAACCAATGGTTGCCTCGTCAGGAAAGAGGGAAGGAGAAGGAAAGACAAAAGGATATGGGTTTTAAGGGAGAGGGTAAGGAGTCATTCCAATCCCGGGAGAGGAAAGACTTACCTTAGGGGGAAAAAAGGACAGGTATACACTCGCACACACACACATATCCATCCACACATACACAGACACAAGCAGACATTTGTAAAGGCAAAGAGTTTGGGCAGAGATGTCAGTCGGGGCGGATGTACAGAGGCAAAGATGAAGTTGAAAGACAGGTGAGGTATGAGCGGTGGCAAATTGAAATTAGAAATTAGCGGAGATTGAGGCCTGGCGGATAGCGAGAAGAAAGGATATGCTGAAGGGCAAGTTCCCATCTCCGGAGTTCTGACAGGTTGGTGTTAGTGGGAAGTATCCAGATAACCCGGACAGTGTAACACTGTGCCAAGATGTGCTGGCCGTGCACCAAGGCATGTTTAGCCACAGGGTGATCCTCATTACCAACAAACACTGTCTGCCTGTGTCCATTCATGCGAATGGACAGTTTGTTGCTGGTCATTCCCACATAGAACGCTTCACAGTGTAGGCAGGTCAGTTGGTAAATCACGTGGGTGCTTTCACACGTGGCTCTGCCTTTGATCGTGTACACCTTCCGGGTTACAGGACTGGAATAGGTGGTGGTGGGAGGGTGCATGGGACAGGTTTTACACCGGGGGCGGTTACAGGGGTAGGAGCCAGAGGGTAGGGAAGGTGGTTTGGGGATTTCATAGGGATGAACTAAGAGGTCGCGAAGGTTAGTTGGACGGCGGAAAGACACTCTTGGTGGAGTGGGGAGGATTTCATGAAGGATGGATCTCATTTCAGGGCAGGATTTGAGGAAGTCGTATCCCTGCTGGAGAGCCACATTCAGAATCTGATCCAGTCCCGGAAAGTATCCTGTCACAAGTGGGGCACTTTTGGGGTTCTTCTGTGGAAGGTTCCGGGTTTGAGGAGATGAGGATGTGGCTCTGGTTATTTGCTTCTGTACCAGGTCGGGAGGGTAGTTACGGGATGCAAAAGCTGTTTTCAGGTTGTTGGTGTAATGGTTCAAGGATTCCGGACTGGAGCAGATTCGTTTGCCACGAAGACCCAGGCTGTAGGGAAGGGACCGTTTGATGTGGAATGGGTGGCAGCTGTCATAATGGAGGTACTGTTGCTTGTTGGTGGGTTTAATGTGGACGGACGTGTGAAGCTGGCCATTGGACAGGTGGAGGTCAACATCAAGGAAAGTGGCATGGGATTTGGAGTAGGACCAGGTGAATCTGATGGAACCAAAGGAGTTAAGGTTGGAGAGGAAATTCTGGAGTTCTTCTTCACTGTGAGTCCAGATCACGAAAATGTCATCAATAAATCTGTACCAAACTTCGGGTTGGCAGGCCTGGGTAACCTGGAAGGCTTCCTCTAAGCGACCCATGAATAGGTTGGCATACGAGGGGGCCATCCTGGTACCCATGGCTGTTCCCTTTAATTGTTGGTATGTCTGGCCTTCAAAAGTGAAGAAGTTGTGGGTCAGGATGAAGCTGGCTAAGGTAATGAGGAAAGAGGTTTTAGGTAGGGCGGCAGGTGATCGGCGTGAAAGGAAGTGCTCCATCGCAGCGAGGCCCTGGACATGCGGAATATTTGTGTATAAGGAAGTGGCATCAATGGTTACAAGGATGGTTTCCGGGGGTAACAGACTGGGTAGGGATTCCAGGCGTTTGAGAAAGTGGTTGGTGTCTTTGATGAAGGATGGGAGACTGCAGTCTCCCATCCTTCATCAAAGACACCAACCACTTTCTCAAACGCCTGGAATCCCTACCCAGTCTGTTACCCCCGGAAACCATCCTTGTAACCATTGATGCCACTTCCTTATACACAAATATTCCGCATGTCCAGGGCCTCGCTGCGATGGAGCACTTCCTTTCACGCCGATCACCTGCCGCCCTACCTAAAACCTCTTTCCTCATTACCTTAGCCAGCTTCATCCTGACCCACAACTTCTTCACTTTTGAAGGCCAGACATACCAACAATTAAAGGGAACAGCCATGGGTACCAGGATGGCCCCCTCGTATGCCAACCTATTCATGGGTCGCTTAGAGGAAGCCTTCCAGGTTACCCAGGCCTGCCAACCCGAAGTTTGGTACAGATTTATTGATGACATTTTCGTGATCTGGACTCACAGTGAAGAAGAACTCCAGAATTTCCTCTCCAACCTTAACTCCTTTGGTTCCATCAGATTCACCTGGTCCTACTCCAAATCCCATGCCACTTTCCTTGACGTTGACCTCCACCTGTCCAATGGCCAGCTTCACACGTCCGTCCACATTAAACCCACCAACAAGCAACAGTACCTCCATTATGACAGCTGCCACCCATTCCACATCAAACGGTCCCTTCCCTACAGCCTGGGTCTTCGTGGCAAACGAATCTGCTCCAGTCCGGAATCCTTGAACCATTACACCAACAACCTGAAAACAGCTTTTGCATCCCGTAACTACCCTCCCGACCTGGTACAGAAGCAAATAACCAGAGCCACATCCTCATCTCCTCAAACCCGGAACCTTCCACAGAAGAACCCCAAAAGTGCCCCACTTGTGACAGGATACTTTCCGGGACTGGATCAGATTCTGAATGTGGCTCTCCAGCAGGGATACGACTTCCTCAAATCCTGCCCTGAAATGAGATCCATCCTTCATGAAATCCTCCCCACTCCACCAAGAGTGTCTTTCCGCCGTCCACCTAACCTTCGCGACCTCTTAGTTCATCCCTATGAAATCCCCAAACCACCTTCCCTACCCTCTGGCTCCTACCCCTGTAACCGCCCCCGGTGTAAAACCTGTCCCATGCACCCTCCCACCACCACCTATTCCAGTCCTGTAACCCGGAAGGTGTACACGATCAAAGGCAGAGCCACGTGTGAAAGCACCCACGTGATTTACCAACTGACCTGCCTACACTGTGAAGCGTTCTATGTGGGAATGACCAGCAACAAACTGTCCATTCGCATGAATGGACACAGGCAGACAGTGTTTGTTGGTAATGAGGATCACCCTGTGGCTAAACATGCCTTGGTGCACGGCCAGCACATCTTGGCACAGTGTTACACTGTCCGGGTTATCTGGATACTTCCCACTAACACCAACCTGTCAGAACTCCGGAGATGGGAACTTGCCCTTCAGCATATCCTTTCTTCTCGCTATCCGCCAGGCCTCAATCTCCGCTAATTTCTAATTTCAATTTGCCACCGCTCATACCTCACCTGTCTTTCAACTTCATCTTTGCCTCTGTACATCCGCCCCGACTGACATCTCTGCCCAAACTCTTTGCCTTTACAAATGTCTGCTTGTGTCTGTGTATGTGTGGATGGATATGTGTGTGTGTGCGAGTGTATACCTGTCCTTTTTTCCCCCTAAGGTAAGTCTTTCCTCTCCCGGGATTGGAATGACTCCTTACCCTCTCCCTTAAAACCCATATCCTTTTGTCTTTCCTTCTCCTTCCCTCTTTCCTGACGAGGCAACCATTGGTTGCGAAAGCTAGAATTTTGTGTGTATGTTTGTGTTTGTTTGTGTGTCTGTCGACCTGCCAGCGCTTTTGTTTGGTAAGTTTCATCATCTTTCTTTTTAGATATATTTTTCCCACGTGGAATGTTTCCCTCTATTATATTCATATATATATATATATATATATATATATATATATATATATATATATATATATATATATACCAACCAAAAGCGCTGGCAGGTCGATAGACACACATATTTTTCCCACGTGGAATGTTTCCCTCTATTATATATATATATATATATATATAAAATTTTTAATTTCCACCCAAAAGCATATTCAACACATCGCCAAAAAATACACATCTTTCGTATGTAGACAAGAGAAAGAGTGTAATCAATTAGTTGTTAAAAACAAAAACCTACGCAAAAGTAAATAGACGAACAAAATTATTTATAAAAATCGGTCACTATATATATACATAATTTTAATTTCCACCCAAAAGCACATTCAACACATCGCCAAAAAATACACATCTTTCATATGAAGACAAGAGAAAGAGTGTAATCAATTAGTTGTTTAAAACAAAAACCTACGCAAAAGTAAATAGACGAACAAAATTATTTATAAAAATCGGTCGCTGGTGCAGTGCTCTTCTGCGTGCGCGATCGTAAATTATATCTTTGTATTGGCGGAGGCGCGGTAGTCAAAGTACCATTACAGCGCCATAGACAATGAGTGAAGAGTGACTGCAGAGATGTGTGCAGATGAATAGATGTGCAACAGTTGAGCAACTGACCACCCAGATGGATGAACCAGGGGGCTACCAACCGTGTCTCCTTGATTACTGTTAAGCGAACATTGTTGTGTATGGGCCTCTGCAGCAGGCACCTGGTTCATGCACCCTTGCTGACTGCTGTTCATCAGTGACAATGGCTGGAATTTGCATGCCAGTACTGCAACTGGATGTCCACTGAGTAGCACAGGTGGCCTTTTCAGATGAATCTTTATGCTCCATCAGATATGTGGCCATTAGTGTGTCAGTGTGAAACACCCTGCAGCAATCGGAGAAAGAGTTCATGTCAGAGAAAGGGGCCTTGTAGTCTGGGGAATGTTTTCATTGCATTCCCTTGATAATATCTTTATTCTGGAAGGCACAGTGGATCAACAAAATTAACAAAAGTATGCATTGATCCTTGGGGACGATGTCCACCACTGTGTGCAGTTTATTTTTCCTCGGCACAATGGCATCCTCCAATAAAACAGTGCAATGTGGCACACTGCACACAATGTACATCCATGGTTCAAAGAGTTTCAGGATGAGTTTACCATACTCCACTGGTCACCAAACTTCCTGGATTTAAACCCATTCAAGAATCTGTAGGACCATCAAGTGCTTGGTTCCACATCCCTTTCAGTACCTTCCAGAATATCATTGACTCTCTTTCTGCATGTCTTGCAGTGATCTGCACTGCAGAATTTGGTTATTCGGGCTTTTGACAAGTGGACACATTTATGTGACTGGACAGTGTAATATTGGCATCCTGTACACTAATGGTACTGATAGCTATTTATTCAATAGGCAGTTATTGTAATTTTTGAATGTATAATGGTTAATTTGATTGGTTTGCATTATATTTACAGTAATGAAAATGTGCCAGGATTGCTTAGTCTTTTTAGTTTTGTCTTCCGTACAGTATTGGAAAAATACTTTAATGTTCCATAAGTAGGTTGCTACTTCATCTCTTTCCTCTCCAGTCATTAGCTTTATTTCACTCAATTATCAGGTGACAATACGATGTCAGCATTTTGCATGTTAGTAAATTATACTGTTTTTTTTCTTTTTTCTTTAAGGCAGATCTGTTGTACCACAGCAGTTCACTGATAGCAACTGCACTGGAAACTTTGACGTTACCGTGGCGACTGCGAACACCACCATCTTCGCTTGGTGACATGTGCAGTGGGTTATCATGCGTTGGCAGAACGTTTGCTGCAGCCAGTCTCTCTCTGCCCTTCAGTTTAAAAGAAGATGCTTTCCTACTAGACACATTGGAAAATTGGGATGGTCCCCTCTGGGAAAGCCTGACACCTAGCTGTCCACTACAAGAGGACCGTATATGGATACAGTCTCTAACTCTACGAGGCGTTCCTGCCACTAAACTTAAAAGGTCAGTGTTATTGAGTGGAACAGCCTGAAAACAAGAAACAACTGTTGATACCACTGTAGAAGCAATATCAGCATGAAGACATTGTCATATGTTTTGAGTATTCACAGCCTTGTAGCCTAAGATGGAAAAGTAGAAAGGAAAATGTATTCAACATGATAATACTGTTATCTTCAATATTAACTGCAACATGACTGTGTGACATTAACCATTATTTTGTGGTTAAGTCATTCTTTCCACCCCATCTTCTCCAGCAATTCTGGATCTATTGTGTTATCTCAAGAGTTCCTGTTGAATTTTGAAATAAAAAGGAGGATTATCGTATGCCTAATTGCAAAATGCCATTGATATAAGAGAACTGCACACAGTTTTAACCAGGCAACAGCATTCAAGCTATGGAATATCCTATTGGGGATGAAAGAATTAATTCTGATTTTATTTCTGTTGCAGATTCACTCCTGAGTGGTTGTTTATTATGGTGTACTGTTCAGTGTTGAGCATGCATTTTATAAACAAATAAAAACATTGTGAATGATTACAAAGTTAGACAGGTCTGCCAGATGTGTTTCAGCTTTTATGTTAGGCAGTATTGTTTGCAGGAGATTGGGCGCATTACGTTTACACACCAGACCAGCAAGGAGGTGTCCTTGAACATCAAGTAGAAATACCCCTCCCCCCTTTCCATCAAGGAGGTTAAGACAAAGCAAAAGGTGGCAGAGATGCTTAAGACTTAAGTGGAAGGTGTACTTATGACCAATATTAAACTGAAATAGAGCAGAGAAATACAAATCACAAAAAGTGTGACTGACTTGAAAATGTGACCATGTAGTGGCATAAGAGCTCTTGCAAGAAATATCTAGTGTATCACAAATACTATGTTACTGTTGGTAAAGTTTACTTATGGTGGGAAATTTGATAATGGGCAGCTTGCCTCAGATTGCTACTGTCTTGGCCAAAAGCAATGCTGGATAGTTGAAATCAAAAAATGGGCTCCAAAAAAGGAAGTACTGAGAGAGCATTGAGGTGTCATCTTTATCACTCATTGAAAGAAATGGCTGTTTTTCCAGCAGGGAGAGAAAGGGGGGGGGGGGGAGGTGACTTCCTCATTGATATTAGCACCTTAGGCATCGTTGCACGGGATTATAATTATAAGTAGATATTGCATCCTGTTGTTAAACTAGAGGTAACACTGCTTTTGCAGGATACCATAATGCCACTGCCTATTTGGATATAAACAACAAATAATGAGATTTATGTATTTTGATAGGTGTACTGCTTACTGCTTACCTCTGGGAAGAGCAATACCCTGTATGGTCAGTAAACATACACAAGAAATAAATAAATAACATCACCCCCTGGCCTTCGTAACCACAGATTCCTTTTTTCTTTTTCTTTGGTGGTGGTGGTGGAGGGGAGGGGGGGGGGGAGAGGAAATAGTAAAATAGTATACATTTGAAAGGAGGCATATCACTAAGAAACCATATTAGACTGCAATTGATCAGGGCATAATTTTCTACAGTAATTTATTTGTTAGACTAAAAGCCTGTATTGCATGAAAAGCTTCTAATAAGAATATTGTAAGTGTGTGTTCATGCTCATCGAGTTTCTACTTTGTGGTAAGTATCAAATCATGTCAACACCATCCTTAACATATGTTTATTGATAATGTGGGAACATAGTCTTTTATGGTGTCATTCAGAGTAAATGTATCTCAGTTTACTTGCTGCAACAGATTTGTTTGCATACTCAACTTTTCAACATCTTCCTGTGTTGTCATGGTCGGTTGTTACTACTCATGCTAGTAGGTTTGTTGTGCCAGATGAGCGGGATAAAACTGGCTCAGAAAATATTTAAAGACTGAAGTGAAATTGGCCCTTATTAATGAACAAAAGAATTGCCCATTGCAGAAAATGCTGGAAACCATGATTTCAATGCAGCAGTTGCTTGCTGTAATGTGGGTGTGGGTGTGTATCTCCCACATACTCTGTCCCAAGTACCTTGCTGTAGCATTACATTTGAGTAGGTGAAAGGAGCGGACATGTTGAGTGATCTGTTGAATACAACACAAAAGACACTCAAGATAAAACAGCGATTGTTCAGTTTCAAGAGTTATCCAAATCACAGTTTGTGGAAAATGTGTGCAGAACTATTTGTGCAAGAGTTTAAGATGGGAAGGGTTTTGACAAAACATCCAACGAAGTCTGAAATGAAAAACTTAGTGGAAAAATGGCATGAAACAGGCTCTGTAGTTAATAAAAATTGTAACCATCTGGAAAGAGTTCAAGCAACAGAAACCATTGCTTGAGTGAAGGAAAGCATGGAACATAGTCTGACAACATCTCAATGCCATTTTATTTGTAGAAGTTAAGAGAGTGTTGTGTCAAAACATTATCAAAAATGACCTGCATCTGTATCATTACAAATTTATTGCTGTGGATGAGTTAAAGCATTAGGCAAACTTTTGTGTGTTGAGTTCCACCAGTGCTTGCTGAATAATGAAATGGAATCAAAATTTTGGATCCTATATTTTTCATTTCTTCAGATAAGGCCTGGTTCAGTTTGTCAAGATACCGAACTCATAGAACATGTACCAGTATGCATCATAAAATCCCTATCTGTAGTTTGAAGAGCCATTGCATGATCTCAAGAATTATGTTTTATGTTGTGTCCACATCATAACTTGATACTTTAATCCATGTATGGATGAACTCATAGAAGATGAACAACTCTGTAGACAGATATTTTCAGCAAGATGGAGCAACAGCACACACTGTCTCGACAGTATTGTCACGAGTGCATGAGGAGCTCGGTGTGGAAAGGACAATGAGCCAAGACAACACTATCTCCTGGCCACCTCGATCACCTGATATCTTCCCTGTGATTTTTACCAGTGGGGAAAATTGAAGAGTCAAGCATATTCAATTGTCACACACTATAAGAACTAAGCAGAACATTGACTGCACTATTGCTGCTGTCACTCAGGCAGAGCTGCTACACATCTCTAAGTTTGGTAAATTGAGCACACTACTGCTTCAGTGTCAATGGGACCATTTCCAGCATCATTTCCAAGGGCGGATCAAATATAAATGGGATTTTATTTTTTATTTACATTCATTTATTGAAAAACTCAAGGCAGTTGTAATTTATTTTTCCACATAGTCTCCTGCTTTGGAAATTCATTTATTCCAGCATATGTCATTATAAAAAGAACAGCCAGTTGCACATGAAGTCTTCCACACTCTTGTCATCTTCAAATCGTCGCCCTCCTAGAGCATCTTTAAGCAGTCCGAATAAATGGAAATCACAAGGTGATAAGTCCGTGCTGTAAGGAGGTTGATCAAGTGTAGTCCAGTGCATTTCCTGTAGCTTGGAGACAGTTAGAGCTGCAGTATGAGGTTGCGCATTGTCATGGAAGAGGATGACCTGTCAAATCGATTGGTCTCATCTTTTGTGGTGATATGCAGCTCTCGCCTTGTTCAAAAGTTTGCAGTAGTAAGCAGCATTGATTGTGTGTTGCTCATGCAATAAATCAATCCGCAAAATGCCTCGTTGATAAAAAAAAAAGGGGGGGTTGAAAGAACCTTGCCAGCTGACAGTCGAGTCTTGGCTTTCCCTGGTGCTGCCTCCCCTTTCCTCCGCCACTCCTTACAGGCTTGTTTGGATTCAGGAGTGTAGTGGTGAAATTGTTTCGTCACAGGTGACGATCCTACTCAAAAATGCATCACCTTCGTCTGCAAACCTTCCTGTAAGCCTCTGACAGACTTCCGAACATCTCAACTTCATATTCTCGGTCGAAAGTTTAGGGACCCATCTGGAACACACTTTATGGAACTGTAGGTTGTTTGTGATGATTGCTTGACAGCTCCCATAACTGATTCTGACTTCTTGTGCAATTTCTGATACTCTCTCCCATCGATCGTCGTCAGTAATGTTTTTAACCACGTGAATGTTTTTGTCTGTAATGCTGGTCCAAGAATAGTGATCGTGTTGCTGATTTTCTGCACATTCTTGCCCTTCTTTGAACTTTTTATGCCAGGCAAATACAAGCATCCTTGATAATGTTTTATCACCAAACTGTGCAGTTAATCTTTGGCAAATTTCCGCCGCTGTAACTCCTTCACGAGCAAGAAATTTGATAATTATGCATTGCACAATGGAGGGTGCACATGTTGGTCAAACATCGTGAGCATTAGTGATGAAACGGTGGGAAATACCTAACAGCATGCTCTCCTCACTTCTAACGTCCTGCCTAAGTATAGCAGAAGCACGGGGCCAGTCCTACCAATTGTTGATGTTCAGGAATAAAAATCCCATTTATATTTGATCCTCCCTCGTATAATGTTCATCAACTGGGGTGAGTTCAATGTCAGCCCTTCTATAAATATTTTCTAGGCCAGTTTTATGTTTTCACAACCCTGTACTTTCATATATAGTTGGCTGAATTATGTTATGAACATGCGAACACATGGAACTTAATATACTACCAGAGATTGTATCAGTGTCTGTGATGGAGGGACATTAGTAATGAAGCTGATCCCATTAGGTCACAGATAGCTCAGCTTAATTTTTCTGTAGCCTTTCCACTTGAGTATCCAAAGAAATCTAATATGGCACGAAAGCCAAGACATGTTTATTCTTGTTTATTGATGTTTGAATTTTGGTGTAAGTAAGTCAGGTCAGACTGAAAGCAGGAGTTGTGCACTAAATTACAACACTAGTTGAAGTTCACTACAATATATGGAACATAAATGGATTAGGGAGGCCACTAAAAATAGCTGTTAATTGCCTGATATAATGTGTGTTAAAGGTACTAAAGCCACTTTTACTAGTGAATGAAAATAACTTGATCTTGCTATGTACTCACATCACACAATGCTTGAATGGTAACCCAGAACATACTATTGCTGTACCAGATTTTCAATGTTAGCTACTTGACTAATCAAAAATACATGTATATAGCATTTATCTCTTGTAAGTGGTCACCTGTAAATGGCTGGATATAGGGGGTGTAACAAAAAGGTATGGGCAGACTTTCAGGAAACATTCCTCACATGTAGAGGAAGAAAATATGTTATATGGACATGAGTCCAGAAATGCTTTAGTTCATGTTATAGATCATTTTTTACTTCTCTTCATAATCATTTTAATTGCGAAAACCACACAGAAACTAGAGTGTACCAGCAGTACCTGAAATGTTTTCTTGCACTAAATGTTCAAAATACGCTCTTGGCCACAGTATGAAACACTCCCCTAAGTAGGTGAAAGGTAGAGATTTGCGTTCTGGTCCTAGATGGGAAAATTAGGCCCAACTAACCACCATGTCATCCTCTGCCAGTGTTGTCATTCAATGCTATGTGGAAGGGCTTGTGGTCAGCTCACTGCTTTTCCAGACATTGTTGGGTTGCCTGACCTTTTAATCACTACTAATTGGTTAAATAGCTCCTCAGTTGGCCTCACAAGGCTGAGTGCACCCCCATATTGTACCAGGAATCACATCCAGGTCTTCCGCATGGCAGTCAGCTGTGCTGACCACTCAGCTGCAGAGGCAGACTAGTTTCTTAAATGAAATGTTCAAAATGCCCTCCTTTAGCAAAGACATATGTATCAATTCAATGTCACCCTGAATCCCCGATGTACTGATGTATATCTGAAGATTTGCTTTATCAACAAAGATTTGGCCTCCATGTTCTCTGGACCTAAAGCAAATAGGCTTTTTATTTGTGAGGACATTTGAAAGCTCTTGAGCAGCAAACCCCAGTACAAGGTATACAGAGTTTTCATGCTCATAATATTGAAGTCTGTGAAATAATATGCAGTTCTCCAGGGATACATCAGTGCATCAGACATTCAGTGCAATGGCAGGTTGATGCAAGTATCCTTGTTAACAGAGGGCATTTTGAACACGTCATCTCGAACAGTGTTTTATGCTGTAACCAAGAGGGTACACTAAATGGAAATAAGTTGTTTCCATATCCATGTTCATATAACGTGTTTTCTTTCTGTTAAGTGTGGGGAATGTTTCCTGAAAGTTTGGTCATATCTTTTTGATACAGTCTGTACGTAGTGCATAATTGCTTCTGGAATCTGACATGTTCTGCATCATTTCAGCATATACTGCCTACATGTTCTTTGTAATTTGATATTAAGTAATTGATTCTGTAGTTGATGTGTCATTTTGGTTGTTTAATTTTTGTTGGAGTTTTGTACTCTACTGAATGCTCATCAATACACAGTGGAACACATTCGTTTGCTATTTTTTATAGGTCAAATGGGGATCCAAGGAGCCCAGCATACTCGTGTTCTTCTGTACAGGAGATGCTGTCTCTTTTCTTATCCTGTTGTTCATATGCTACTGCTTCACAAGTGACAACAAGTGAAAAGCCTCTTGCTGTAACTTCACCATTTCCTCAGTTTTTCTCAAAAATGGTTACACCTAATGGTTCATTAAGTACCAAGGAAAGACCACCAGAAACTTGTAAGTTCAGTAAAACATTATTTCACACTGGCAGTTCTGAAAATGTAACTTACATCTAATTTTCACTGAAGGTTTTATTGTTCCAGTAACTTACATAGTTTTTGCTATCAGACTGCCTCAGATTTGACAGTCATGGTAAGGAGAAAATTTGCTTTCTCTACATTATTATTATTATTATTATTATTATTATTACAATAATAGCGAGTTCACTATGCTAGATTTTGTGTTTTATCACTAGTCAGACACTTCCTAAGTTTCTAGGACTGCCTTGATGTATCGGCGGATAATTCATGCAGGTAACAGTAAAGTGGCTTTTTGTAAGTGTAAGATGGGTATTTGGGCAATGCCATCAGTTTTCAACTGCCCACTAAGATGAAAGGCACTGCTTCCAACATACCTAGAACCTTTGGGACCATTTTCGGGGGCTTATGCCCGAGTCACTGTAGTTCAGTTTTCTGTCTTTTGATTTGTTTCTCATTAATTCTGCTATTACCTGGGATGACAACATCAATTATCCACTATTATTATTATTATTATTATTATTATTATCACCATTGTGACATTGCTTTTGTTATTTTTCAGCTACGTGTATCGTTCTGGGCAGGTTAATGAAACACTTTTTCTATACCTGTAAGAAATCACTGTATTGTTTTACACTGGGAATAGATGTGGACATTGACTAAGGTTAAAATTGTTTGTTGTCACATTGTCCATGTGCCTGGATAGTTCAGTTGGTAGAGCATCTGCCTACAAAAGTCAGAAGTTCCAGGTTCGTGTCGCAGTTTGGCATACAATTTTAATCTGTCAGGAAGATTCAATCAGCAAACGCTCTGCTGCAGTGTGAAAATTCAGTTTAGAAATAAGAGACACAATTAACATTACTGGTGTTTGTTAAAAGTAGCTATGAAGGAATTACCCCCAAAGTGCTGTATTTCTGTTACCTATTTAGTTGAGGCACCTGAGATACAAGCAGTCATAAAGAAAGAGGAAGAGAAAATGGCTGAAAGGCCAAAGGTGCTCCTCTCAGACAGTTCTGTCTGATGTTGGGAAAAAAATCTGAATCTGGACACTGTTTTTCTCCTTCAGTGTTATTAATCTGTAGTTGCAGTTTATTCAATCTGAACATAAAGTATGTTAAACATTTGTCTCAAATGGAAAATCACAAATTGTTGAGATCAGTTTTGTTACACACTGGATGCATATTTTGCACATTTGCATATCCGGCATCAAACAGAGGAGGGGCAGCGAAATATTGACAGATACTGAAGCATAATGGGTCAGACTGTTAATCATATTTTGCTGGTAACAGATTAATGACTAGGCTTAAAAAAATTGACACAAACCCTAGCTTTTGGAACTAGATATTGTTTCAACCTTTGAAAATAGGAATTGTGTGGGGAAGACACTCGTGTCTCTAGGTGAGGGAATAGGCAGCAGGAAAGGATAAAGGAAAATTATCAGTGTTAAATGTGGCCCACCTAATTGTGGGGATCAATACTGGATGCAAGGCTGAAACTGGATCTGCGCTGATACTGTGCACATTCTCAATATCAGAAATGATGCTAGAGTTTGTTCAGAGCAGTACCTTAAAATTTTTGTGCAAATCAGTTATTACATTTTCATAAAAAATGTTTGCCATATATCAACCAAAATATGTCTAAGCTTGGACAGTTTAAAAATGATAACACCATTCAGTTTCTTCACCCATCACCCTTAAGTTTGATCGTAGACATCATGGAGGAATTAGAATTACATGTATAAATTACTGGGAGAGAAAGCAAATGCTGAATCAAGTGTAGTACTCTGGTGAGCTGTGACCACAGTGGAGGGATGGAAGAGCCATTCTTAGGCTATTACCACACTGGACACATCTCAATTGGCACCTAGGTACTTCATGACTCACCTCACTAAACCAACACTTGTGACCTTATGAGACCAGCTGCACTGAGCTCTAGGTATTAAGCTAGTCACTTGGCATGTTGCTAGACAAACAGTCATGTTGGTTCTACCTGGCATGTCACCAATTCAAAGATTGTGCTCCTGATTATGTAATATTGTTTGCTTATTCTCTGTCATGGATGATGAAGCATTAATATTGTCAGTTTTCAAAGGGGAATTTTTGTGGATTCCAGCTCATGATGCTCGCAAAAAGATGATGAGGGAAGATGTTGCAATGGAAACTGACAGCTCCAATAAGTTTCAGTTTTATTTTTATTCATAAAAGAAAATTTAGATTAATTAACAGTTGTAACTAATAACAATAATCATAGTGCTTTCTGATATTTTTAACCCGGTAACAAATTCAAAGCTGAATGAATCCCATCCTAATCATCGCCACGTTCAGTAATGTTTTTGAGACAGAAAGCTCATTTGCCAGGACAGCGAACCAGTCCCACCAAGATATGCCTCATATTTTCTGCTAGTCTCAAATCTCTGTGCTAAGGTCCTCGTAAACTGAATCTTGGTGGAAAATTGGCATCGCTATCTTCCTGAGTAGTGGAAGGTTCATGCTCCATCACAAAGTTATGGAGAATACTTTCAGAATTACTACAGCATTACGTAAATCACTTTCAATAGCTTTTGCAGTACTCTTCACTTTGATGCCATTATGCTGAATGCACATTCAATGCTTTGGTGAGATCTTGAAAGATGGAAGTTGTATAATCTTTTTCTGTCATAATTTGTCTTGGGAAAGGGTTTCATCAGTTAGTCCAATAGAGGATAACCACCATCCACAGTTAAAACAAATGCAGTTGTGAATTAGTCTTTCCACAGGAATGCTGTGGTGACCTGAGTCTTGGATTTGAAGGTGTTGAACTTCAGAAGTTGCTCAAGTCACATTCTCACCCTTGCATGCCAGTGTCAGTGGTGACAAATTTACAATTCCCATCTACTACAGGTTGCAGGAAAATAGAAAATTATTGTTTGTATTGGTAATGCAAAGATCCACAATGATGCGCCCCTTTTACCTCCAGATGTTTCCCATCTACTGTACCAAAGTGGTTTTGAAAACTCCATTTTACAAAAAAGTCATTGGCAGGGACTGGCAAGCACTTATCCTTCAATGAGTCCCTGAGTTTTTGACATATCTCCTTTATTATGCCAGCCAATAAAAGTGGTATGCAAGTGACCTATACCTCTCTTCCATTGTTAAAAATCTGAAATTAAAAATAATGAAAATAATATTGTTTTCCTTTTTTTACCAATTGTTCAGTCAGTTTCTGATCCTTATAAAACACACTGATAGTATTTCTTTTGCTTGCAGAAAAACATGTAGAAATAAGGAAAAAGAATTTGAAGTCCTACTTTCTTTAAGAACTGCAAAAAGTTGGCAAAGCATGAAGTGAAGATTGGGCTGACGATGTTATCACAAGCTCTTAGTGCTCTTGTGAACTTTTACAATTTTTAAGAAATACTTCAATGACCTCCAAATGCAGAGATTTTAGTATTTTAGAAAGAACATAAAAACAAGAGAGAGTACTACATTATTTCAAGATGTATTCTGCAGACAGTTAACACACATGAACCACAGAGGAAAAACTGTGTTCCACTATGTCTCCAAGCAAAGGAAACTTGTTCTTAGACCTTGAGTGGAAAAAAAATTAAATTCCAGAGCAAGACATCTTTTGGAATTTGTTACGATATATGACTGAAATTCCACCTTTGAAAAAACTTAAACTGTGGAGAAAAATTCAAAATTTCATTGTTCCAGAAATGTAATGGGTTCAAAATGGCATTTACGAGCCACCTTTGGACACTCGCGTAACGAACAACAATACACAGGAAGAAGAACGATTACTTAATTTAACTGCTTCTGACAACATTACTTCAAATGGCATTGTGTTGTGCAGTCTTTCATACCATTCCACAGAAAAGTGCACCATTGTGTCAGTTTTCATTGCGCTCTCTTCTATTTCTTGGAAATGTAAATTAAGTTGTCAATAGTTTCTTCTTACTAACTAATTGTGGAATATGCATTCATTCAGTACAACTTCTTTTAAAAAAATAAAATAAAAGTATTGGATTTATAGTTACTTTAAAGTTACAACTAGACACTGCTCAGGAGATACACTAACTCTGTAATTAATATCTACTGAATGATTTTTACAGTCATTCATAAGTGACTGAAATATTTGTCGTGAAACTCCCAACATTGCTTGTACGAGACGTTCACTTCTCTCACAATTAGTGCCATGTACCTAACACAATACCTTTTTCCTCAGCAATTTATATTCCGAAGAAATAATTTCTGCCAGAAGCGTTTTCTGACTCAGAGTTGGATATTATGGCAGTGTGATTGAGCAAAACACCTATGGCAACTGACATTGATGCCTGGTGTGGCCACCAAGCATCCAAATGCTTGGCACCAGGGGAGACGCAAAGTATGTAGGTGCCAAGTTAGGGACATCTGATGTGGCCGTAGTCTGGTCAGGATGGCTTTCAGTTCTCCCACATGGGCATTTGGGGTTTGAAGGAAGGTAGAAGGGAGGTGGGGAGTGGAATGGAGGGTTAGGTGTGTGTGGCTGATAACTATGATTGCTGGGAGGGAGGCAGCAGAAGCACATGATATGAATGTGTTAATAAGTTACTGCTGAATAGAAGAGACTCTGAAGTCAGAGAACTTTGTTGCCAGGAAAATGTAGGCTGAATAATGGGAAAGTTAGTTGACAGGATTGTACAAAAATAATAAACAATATAGGTATTGAAAAAGGAAAGAAGAAATAGGCAAAATGAAAGAAATTGAGTGTAATTTTCTAATTATGTTCTCGTTTCCAGTTTATAATGTTTATTTACAGCTTCAGTCAGTTTAAATATTGTATATGAAAATGAAAAAATCTTTTATATAGTAATGTCTGATGTATTCCACAATAAATATTTCTGCTTCAGGTGTACATTCTGTTCCTGCACTGGCTGGCCTTCACAGCACCAAAGGAGTTGGCACTATGCTGGAGTCCTTGCACACTGAAGCATCTCGACTTCACATGACGCGGATGCATCAGTTTCGTAGCTCAGGCCTCGAAGATGATGAATATAATGAGTGCCTTTCAGCTCTGTTGGAGTTACGTGATTGTTACCGTGAGGAGTTTGATGTCTGAAACATCATAATAATTTTCACCATTTAGGTTGTGACAATAAAATGTTCCAAGATTATACTATCTTGGTTTCTGCACAAGATATGAAAAATCCATAGGCACTGGCCATGGAACAAACATTAAAGCAGATATTCTTACGGAGAGAAATAATATTTCAGAAATCAAAAGCCAGAGTGATTTTACCAGTTTAATTGCATATTTTAATTCTGTTACGAGATGGCCTCAGAACAGTGGTAATTTTTTTTCTTTATGGAGAGTTAATTTTTCGATATTTTTGTCTCTTGCAGTGGTAAATCTTGCCTTTCTGACGTCGGTAATTCCATGGCAGTTTCTTTAAAGTCTAATACACTTACAAACGTCAAAGACATTAGTGTGTTGTTGTTGTGGTCTTCAGTCCTGAGACTGGTTTGATGCAGCTCTCCATGCTACTCTATCCTGCTATCCTGTGCAAGCTTTTTCATCTCCCAGTACCTACTGCAACCTACATCCTTCTGAATCTGCTTAGTGTATTCATCTCTTGGTCTCTCCCTACGATTTTTACCCTCCACGCTGCCCTCCAATACTAAATTGGTGATCCCTTGATGCCTCAGAACATGTCCTACCAACCGATCCCTTCTTCTGGTCAAGTTGTGCCACAGACTTCTCTTCTCCCCAATCCTATTCAATACTTCCTCATTAGTTATGTGATCTACCCATATAATCTTCAGCATTCTTCTGTAGCACCACATTTCGAAAGCTTCTATTCTCTTCTTGTCCAAACTATTTATCGTCCATGTTTCACTTCCATACATGGCTACACTCCATACGAATACTTTCAGAAATGAGTTCCTGACACTTAAATCAATACTGGATGTTAACAAATTTCTCTTCTTCAGAAACGCTTTCCTTGCCATTGCCAGCCTACATTTTATATCCTCTCTACTTCGACCATCATCAGTTATTTTGCTCCCCAAATAGCAAAACTCCTTTACTACTTTAAGTGCCTCATTTCCTAATCTAATTCCCTCTGCATCACCCGACTTAATTAGACTACATTCCATTATCCTTGTTTTGCTTTTGTTGATGTTCATCTTATATCCTCCTTTCAAGACACTGTCCATTCCATTCAACTGCTCTTCCAAGTCCTTTGCTGTCTCTGACAGAATTACAGTGTCATCGGCGAACCTCAAAGTTTTTATTTCTTCTCCATGAATTTTAATACCTACTCCGAATTTTTCTTTTGTTTCCTTTACTGCTTGCTCAATATACAGATTGAACAACATCGGGGACAGGCTACAACCCTGTCTTACTCCCTTCCCAACCACTGCTTCCCTTTCATGTCCATCGACTCTTATAACTGCCATCTGGTTTCTGTACAAATTGTAAATAGCGTTTCGCTCCCTGTATTTTACCCCTGCCACCTTTAGAATTTGAAAGAGAGTATTCCAGTCAACATTGTCAAAAGCTTTCTCTAAGTCTACAAATGCTAGAAACGTAGGTTTGCCTTTCCTTAATCTTTCTTCTAAGATAAGTCGTAAGGTCAGTATTGCCTCACGTGTTCCAGTGTTTCTACGGAATCCAAACTGATCTTCCCCGAGGTTGGCTTCTACTAGTTTTTCCATTCGTCTGTAAAGAATTCATGTTAGTATTTTGCAGCTGTGACTTATTAAGCTGATAGTTCGGTAATTTTCACATCTGTCAACACATGCTTTCTTTGGGATTGGAATTATTATATTCTTCTTGAAGTCTGAGGGTATTTCGCCTGTTTCATACATCTTGCTCACCAGATGGTAGAGTTTTGTCAGGACTGGCTCTCCCACGGCCGTCAGTAGTTCCAATGGAATATTGTCTAGTCCGGGGGCCTTGTTTCGAATCAGGTCTTTCAGTGCTCTGTCAAACTCTTCACGCAGTATCGTATCTCCCATTTCATCTTCATCTACATCCTCTTCCATTTCCATAATATTGTCCTCAAGTACATCGCCCTTGTATAGACCCTCTCTATACTCCTTCCACCTTTCTGCTTTCCCTTCTTTGCTTAGAACTGGGTTTCCATCTGAGCTCTTGATATTCATACAAGTCGTTCTCTTATCTCCAAAGGTCTCTTTAATTTTCCTGTAGGCGGTATCTATCTTACCCCTAGTGAGATAGGCCTCTACATCCTTACATTTGTCTTCTAGCCATCCCTGCTTAGCCATTTTGCACTTCCTGTCGATCTCATTTTTGAGACGTTTGTATTCCTTTTTGCCTGTTTCACTTACTGCATTTTTATATTTTCTCCTTTCATCAATTAAATTCAGTATTTCTTCTGTTACCCAAGGATTTCTACTAGCCCTCGTCTTTTTACCTACTTGATCCTCTGCTGCCTTCACTACTTCATGTTAGTATTATGTGACATACTTTATGGCCACCATTCAGAATGGTCGGCACTATCAAATTATCATTTGCTGACACAGAACAAAGTATCAGATTCAGATGATGACTGGCTTTTTCAGGTAGGCAACATAATGTGCAGAAATTTGTGTGAAGACAAACTAATTAAAAGAGAGAGCAGTTAAATGCATAAATGGTGCTGAGCATTTCAATTAGAATGTCATGTAGGAATGATAGCAACTAACAACGTGTAGGAAAAATCGTATTAATTTGAACCATATCCATTTGAAAGCATTTCTTGCATGCTCAAAATCGGTCAGTCCTTCTTCTTGTTGTGCTTTTGGCCCATGTCGATGCAATTTTATTAACGGTTTTGGCATGGTTAATTTAAGGAGTGGCTGGATGCCCTTCCTGTCACCACACCATTACCACTCCACCCTCTCCCCGAATGTAGAATACAAATACCACAAATGTCTGCGTGTAGTGTTATCCATGGGAAAGTGAATGAAAGTTTTGTAAATGTTACGAATCATGTAACTGAGATGGAACTTAAGACCATCCTGGTATTCACCTAGTGGGTTGTGGGAAACTACCTAAGAACCTCATCTATGCAAGCCAGAACACTGATCCTCATCATTAAACCGTCGGGCGGATTCGTTCCATGGTGGATGCACGTTCCCATTCTGGAAGCAGTGACTCAACACACACACACACACACACACACACACACACACACACACACACACTCCTGTCCGGGTGGTTTAAAATTGGTCAACCCTTAACCTTTTAACTGCTCTGGACGTGTTAACGCCCGTGCATAGACACGTTCAGAGTACCAGTTAGAAGGACTGGTGGTGCACATAAACAGGTTCAGAGCACTCAGGGACAGGCACAAACGTGCACGTGCTAACACGTCCAGAGCAGTTAAAGGGTTAAAGAAGTGAAATTACTTCAAGACATATAGCTGGTTGCTGTCATTCTAACACTGGCTGTCTTTCTGGTCAGTCACAGAATTTCTTTGTCCAATGTTGACAAAATATTGTCTACAATTAAGTCATGCAACTTGATTCTAAGATGTTGATAGCTCAAGTTCATAAATGTGACTGTACAGTGCAAAATAATGAGAACAGTGTTAACAATCAAATGCCTTGTTATTAATCCTGTCTTTCCTGTGAATTGGCCTATTTGACATAGTCCCTGAAAGTAAAGGTTTTAATAAAAGAAATACTCCTGTAACTGAAACCATTCATAACAGTAAGAACCAGTAAAAAATCCCGGTTGCACAAGACTGCAGTCGTGTGTGTGTCAGTGTGTCTCGTCTAATTTTGACGAAGGCCTTACTGGTCGAAAGCTATATTTGTGACAGTCTTTATATTGTGCCTATCTGTGACTCAGCGTCTCCACTATATGGTGAGTAGCAACTTTACTTTCCATAATATTGTTAGTAAGAAACCTGTATTATACTTGGGGGAAGAAAAAAAAAAAAAAAAAAAAAGAAAAAAAAAGAAAAAAAAGGATTCATAAATGAGACAGATTAATGCTGTAATTTTTTGCCTCCAGTGAGAAATCATTGAGGGTGGGTAAGTACAACACATGAACAATATTAGAATCCCCTTTTAGAATATAAATTAAGATGTAATTAAATCTGAAAGAAATAGCCTATCACCTATTCTAATAATTTTTAAGGTTCCCAGTTTCATTTTAAAGAGTCAATATGTTATATTGGATGCATGTATTTTGTCATGACCACCATAGCAAGAGAATGGTGATTTTAAAATCAGTTTTTAGTTCTAATTTTTAGTCACGTTACATGTGAATCTTTGTGAGTTCATTGTGATGTTCCCCGCTACATTCATGAGCATTTGAATGTTGATTCTCGTCAATTTTCAAACATTTCAGTGATCGTCTCTACACATTTTTTTCTCTCCCCCACCCCCCTTCTGCTCCTATTTTAAAATTTTTACTTTTTATACCTTAAAAAGAAGTCACTTCAAAACATCAAATCACTTCAGTTATTGTGTACCTTCTGTTACCATCTTCTACTTTCAACACATGTAATTCACCAACTACTTAAAACTCCCTGGGAGTGGCCAGCAGGTTTTCATCTACACTGGTGCATACTGAATCTCATCAGAATTGACCAGACCAGATGTGGAGCATTGCTGCATCAGCGGGTATGAAAGTCCTTCCCTGAGTGTGACTGCACTGGATTTCAAACTTAGAGCCATGAATCCATTGCAAACTTGAGATATATAATATGTTGGAAATAGCTGTCTAGTGTTTCATCTTGTCATCATATGGTAAATAAATAAATAAAAGATACGACGTAATGCCTGACAGAGAGAGAGAGAGAGAAGTATTTTTGAAAAAATGAAGTGAGAGGTTGTAATGCACAATCCATTCTGGATCAGGTGTTATCATTAGAACACTTGAAAATAAGGAAATTTTATTTACACATATCACAATTTTTTATTGTTTGACAAGAGAATGGTAGCTACTGTGTAAGTTACGCACAACTGATTCGTGGTGCGAGCCAACTGACTGAGTCCTATATGACCATGTGAGCGAGTTCAAAATGTGAGATGGGGTGAGTAAAGCTTAAGTAGATAGTCTGCCCACACCAACTATTGAGGCATAAAAGCCATGACTGAATCCCAGATAGTGTTCGATTCCAAAGACATTATACATGTCTTTATCTGTGCCTGACTACAGCCAACATGAAGAATTGAGTGCAGTAATAAGTAATCAAACAATGGAAAATCCAGGATGGAATATAACAATATTATGAAAACAAAAGTTGCTACTCACCATAATAGACAGTTTTTTTGTTATGCCTGTTTGCGACTCAGCATCTCCGCTTTGCAGTAAGAAGTAAGATTGAAACCAATTGTATACATTGAAGATCAGAATCTCTAAAAAGCAGTTTTCGAAATAAATATTTGTTGGTTGTAGTTAAAAAATGATTTGTACTGGTAAACATTGTGCAAAAACTGTTCAGCCTTATTGTGTTTTTAGATGGGAACAGTTCATTTACAGAAACAGATTTGTAAGAAGTCTCACACAGACACAGTTCCTTCAGGGGTACTGACAGTAATGAAAAGTAATATTACAGCAAAGTAGGTTAAAATATAGATGTTTTTAAAGTTGTTTGTTGTGAAAGTTTCAAAGAATTAGGCCATTAATTAATAGGTGCAGGTGCAGATTGTGGAAAAGTCATTGCAGATGTAATGCCACATCCCTCTACTACAAGTAAACTTGTCAAGAAACAGGCTGATGCAGTCAAAACAGTGTAATGCCTTAAATTATTATGAAAGTTATTAATACAGCATGTGCTGCAACAGTTGATAAGTGAACTAATCGTTGCAGTCAATGCATATTACATAAACACAGGTTGGTCTCTTAACAATGTTTTATTTACAACTAAATTCCCTCAATATACAAAGGCAGGAATGAATATTATTAAATAAATTGAAGAGGTTATATTTGAGTTAAACTTTTCACTTGCTATGTTGCATATTTTTGTTTTTGTCATTGACAAGGATGCAAGAATAGTAGCTTGAGAAAATCTTGAATGGCTTCCTTTTCCTTCATTTGGTCACATTTTCAATGAAATTAGCTTTTTGTTAAATAATGTCTAACATGACAGCGACAATAAATACTGCAAAATACATTGTACAATACATGAAGAAAAGTAGGCTCTGCTCATCTTTGAATTCTGAATGGTCTCCTTTGCTGCTTAGCTGTTTACATCCTTCCAGAATTTTCTTTACTATGTCTTTAAAAAAAAAAGAAGTCAGCACATGATGGAATAGCTTGTGTACTATGCTACAGCCCGTACACACTCGTAACAAATTTGCTGCTTTATGAACAGAAAAGAATTCCACTTCCAGGTTGCAGGGATATGTTAATAAGCTTGCAGGAAAATTTTTTTGATTTTCTGCAATCATTTAAAGAGGCCATAGGTGAACAGGAAGGGAAAAGAACACAGAATCCAGTTAGTTCCTTAGTTATTCGAGTTTCAAAAAGTATGCAGTCTCAATTACAATATCCATGAGTGAGTTTAATGACTGCAGATATGAGTATGTTTCCATAATGATATGACAAAGATAGCCAAGTAACTAACTGGTGTAATTAATGTGTAGTAACAGATACCTGGTGTGTGGGTGGTTTTTTAAAGAAACAGACTATACATCAAGCCCTGACTTTTCTATGTAAATATGTAATTATTTCAAAGCATAAAATTGCTACTTTCTTGTGGCTCTTTCTCAGTGAACTTGACATAAGTGAAAAGCAGGTGATTAATAGCTGTGTTAACAAATGTGTGCAGGCTATGCGGGTACAATATCCAATCATTAATATAATTGTTTTTGTACAGGTAATACATTGTGTCCTATTGCTGAATGCAAGTATTATAATTCTCATATTATTTTGTCAGTGTAAAACATTTTTTCCAAGTAAGCAGACAGCAGATAAAATAGCTAGTATGTATTTTAATGCATCTGGAGATGGTGACATCTCGGAGGAGACATGAAAAGTATCTACCAGGCTGTAGTTGCAAGATGTATTTTATGTATCTCAACAACAAGCGCTTTCGTATGTTTTCTTTGTAAATGCAGCCATCTCCTAGAATTTTGATATAGTGTTTATTTAAAGTGTTTGTAATTTGTGCTTGTAATTTATGATCACTGACAAACTGAATCAATCTTCTGTTTGGAAATTATTCTTTCTTTCCATTAATTGTAAGGAAACATCAAAGTGTTTTTCATGTGCTATAGGTGGGTAACTGTGTCATGTTCTTTAGAATGTTGCATTAGCACAAAAAATGAGAGTGATAAAGAGAGAGAAGGGCTGAGGGGAGGGTTTGGGGGGGATAGAAGTTTTTGAAATTCGGTGCTACAGAACTTTGCTGAATGTTAGAGGGGTAAATTGAATAACTGTTGAAGAACCACTGAATCAAATCGGAGACAAAAGAAATTTGTAGCAGAAGTTTACTAAAAAAGAAATTAGTGGATAGGACACATCCCGAAGTGAGATTGAAAAGTTTAGTTTGGTAATGGAAGGGAGTGCTGGGGATAAAAATTGTAGAGGTAGACAAAGATGTGACTCTCATAAGCTAGTCCAAGTGGTTGCAATTCTTATGAAGAGGCTTTGAAGGGGTTAAGCTAGCATGTAGAGCACCATCAAATAAGTATGTGGACTGAAGATGATAGCAGCAGCAGCCCCAGCACTTGTTCAAAGTGATGATCCTCAACAATAATAAATTCATTGATCATTCTTGTGAAGGATTTCTGACAGAGAAGTATTATTTCATTGGTAATGACTCTGCAACAACTTGCAAGAATTACTTATATTTATAAAAAGGAAAGTAAACCAGCTTGAACAGTTAAAACTAGATAATAACTATTTTCAAATATGGAGATGTGTCTATTCTACCACCTATCAAGGTCATTTCCCTATAAATGTTGGCATATATGTACGATCAACATCTAAAAGTTAATGTATATAAAGACTACAAAAGGAAAAGTTGCTGATGAAAAATTTGTATGTGACAGACAGGTATTACCAACAGAAGTACAAATTACAAATTAGGTATTACTTGGCAAAAACTTAAACATTTACTTACAGTGATGAGTCAAAATGTTGCGACTGGCCACTGTGAGACTGAATATGAGCTGGTAGCATTGTGGGCACATGATGTGGTAAGAAAAGTATAGAAGCAGAGTCAACACTAATGTGGAACCGTTCTAGCTATGACATGGGATGCAAATAGGGAAATCCATTAACATAAGTGACTTTGACAAAGGGGAACAAGCATTTCGAAAACAGTGAAGCTATTTGCGTACAACTGTCGTGAGCATCTGAGGAATGTGGTTGAAGGTCGGTGAAACCAACGGACAGGTGACAAAGCATTAGATGTCCACACCTCATCACAGAATGTGAAGGCAGAGATTTTCCTGCTTTGTAAAGCAAGATACGAGGCAGTCTGATGACATTACAGTGCTGGTGCAGGCACACCTCTTCCCTAAGAGCAATTGCATCTTCCAGGGGGATAACTGCCTGTGTCCTAGAGCACAATCATGCAACAGCAGTTTCAGAAACATGACAGTGAACTCATGTAGGTGTCTTGGCCACCAAATGCACCTGATATGACCCAATGGGACACATGTGATGCTACCAACTCGTAGCTTTGTGCCTAAAAACCATTGGCCTGTAATTTACAGGAATTACCTGGTCTGTGCATAGCGATACAATGCCACATACTTCCAGAAATTTACCGAGGACTTGTTGAAACAATGCCACACATTATGACTGCTGTATTGGTTTATAAATATGGACCACTATTATTAAGCATATTGGCTCGTCAGTGTATGTTAGCTAAAGCAGTACTTATGGTGTCATATTCCCCAACCAGTTGCTCTGTTGTAGTACAATCCACCTATATCTTTCATTGAAGTGCAATAGGGGGGTTCCAGTGAGTTATTAAAACAAAGTGGAATGGAACATTATAGACACTTGACCAGGGCACTATATGGTTATGCTAAATCATTTTCAGTGTATCTGCAGTGCAGTAGTCCAGTATCAAAAGCTACAGTCAGATTATCCAGATTTTTGGCATGAGCTGTTCCATTCTGCTGTGTTCTAATAATTTCATTGAGAAATCTACATTTGCGTTTCAAAGACAAATAAGGAAAGAACATATCACAACACAACTACTTCTGTTTTGAGGAATATACTCTGAAGGAAAACAAATCACAGTGATGTTAGTAGCCCCACTTTCAGTATGAAAATCAGGTTTGCTTTAAATACAAGCTGTAACTGTCATGTGTGTTACCTTTGAGATTCGATGTGTTGAGTTGATGTTACTCAAGAATGCCTTTAAGGTGACAAAGACACTTATCACCTCAACTGAGTTTGAACGAGGTCATGTAATAGGACAATGAGAAGCTGGATGGTCCTTCTGCCATATTGCAATAAGATTTGATGGGAATGTAGCCACTGTACATGATTGGTGGCTGCGATGGTCACAAGAATGTATGGTTGCAAGAAAAACAGGCTGCAGATGGGTTCGTGGCGTTACTGAGAGGAAAGACTATCATCTGGCTGTGTGGCATCACACTGCATCTGCAGCAGCAATTCGAGCAGCGGCTGGCACCACAGTGACATGACAAACTGTTACAAATCAGTTACTTCAGGTACAGCTCCAAGTCACATGCCCTGTAGCGTGCGTTCCCCTGACCCCAAACCACCACCATTTGTAACTTCAGTAGTGTCAAGCGAGAACCCATTGGAGGGCAGGGTGAAGGTCTGTTGTGTTTTCTGACTAAAGCTGGTTCTGCCTCAGTGCCAGTGATGGCCATGTGGTGGTTTGGGAGGAGGCCAATTGAGGACCTGCATCCAACCTGTCTGCATGCTAGGCACACTGGACCTACAGGTGGACTTATAGTCTGGGTTGCGATTTCATACGACACCAGGAGTGCTATCATGGTTACCCCACAAACACTGATTCCTAAATTGTGCATCTTATGGTTGTCCCGTGCACCGTGACTGCAAAATTTATGTCAATCAGGTGATTCGACCTGTTGTGGTGCCATACATGAACAGCATTCCAGGGTGTGTTTTCCAACGGGATAATGCTTGCCCACACACCGCCGTTGTAACCTGAAATGCTCTACAGAGTGACGACATGTTGCCTTGGCCTGCTCAATCACTGGATCTGTCTCCAATTGACCACAAGTTGGGGCATAATTGGACGACAACTTTCAACATCATCCACAAGCAGCATTAACTTGTATTGACTGAGCAAGTTCGACAGGCGTGGAACTCCATCCCACAAACCGATGTCTGGCACCTGTACAACACAATGCGTGCACATTTACATGGCATTCAACATTTGCAATGGCTTTGTGCTTACATTACCCTGTGATCTTACAAAGTTAATCACTTAAAAATATTACTCAGAAAAATTTATTCCCAGAATTTTATTATGCTACATTATTATTATTTTTTGTTATGGTTTTAGGGTGCAAAACTGCTACGGTCATTAGCGCCCAGTCTGTGGCTTAGGGAGAGGCAAACAAAAAAGGGAAATCAGCAGCAATGGGAGCGAAACTCAAAAAGTGGGGAAACTAAAGAACAGAAGGAAATGTTAGAAAACCACTACAGAAGGGTGGGGTGGGGTGGGGTGGGGGGGGGGGCTGTTTTCCCCAAAAAGAGCTTCAAATAACCGACGTCATCTCACTGACTCTGATAAAGTCAAGGACGCAATCGGCTGAGCGCATGTCATCTACTAAAATGGAAGATATACCAGGCGACAGCTGTAGACGGGTGCGTAGCAGAGTAAAATAGGGGCACTGAAGTAAAAGGTGTGTCACCATCCACAGTTGGGAGCAGTGGGGACAAAGAGGGGAGGATTGCCACTTAAAAGATGTCGATGGCTAAAAAGACAGTGCCGTTTAGGACGAAGAGGTCCAAGCACACGGAAGAGCTTTCACGTCCCGCAATTTATTATTGGGAAGTGTAGACCAATGTGCGTGCCATAAAAGAGCAACACGATGACATAAAACACTCTGTAGATTGGCGGAGGGAACCATGCGAACAGCACGCTCAAGAAGGGAGAGTGCAGCCTTGGCCGCTATATCGGCCACCTCATTTCCACGGATGCCAACCTCCTGGGATCCAGAGGAGTGTCACAGAGGCCCCCCAAGTGGAGGCAGTCCTGAATCCGGTGGACCAGAGGGTGGACAGGGTAAAGAGCTTGGAGACTGAGGAGAGAGCTTAGCGAATCTGAGCATATAGTATACTGTATCTGCTGATGGCGACGGATGTATTGGACAGCATGGAGAACAGTGTAAAGCTCCTCAGCAAAAACCGAACATTGGTCGGAAAGCCAAAATCAATTTGGGGTGTCGCCAACAATATAGGCACTCCCAACACCAAATGATGTTTTTGAGCTGTCAGTGTAAGTAAATGTGGCATCCTTCATTTGTGCGCATAGGGCAGCAGATGCCTGATGATAAACGAGAGAAGGGGTCCTTGGGAAGCTGATAAAGGCCACAGCGCAGGCAGGTGCGGAGGCGGATCCAAGGTGGTGTTCTACCTCCAGTTGCCAAGAAAGTTTTAGGAAAGTGGAAGGAAAGAGAACGTAGCAGTTGATGGAAGCGGACTCCTGGTGGTAGTAGAGAGGACGGGCGGCCTGCATACCCTAAATCCAAGGAGGTGTCAAAGAAAAGGTCATGGGCCAGATTAGCAGGCATGGAAGACAGATGGCTAGCATAATGGACAGCTCGCCGATTGGACAGCGGAGGTTAAGCAGTCTCAGCATAAAAGCTTTCCACAGGGCTGGTGTAAAAAGTTCCAGAAGCTAAACGCAATCCACGGTGGTGAACAGAGTCAAGACGCCAAAGAATAGACAGCCGAGCATAGAAGTAAACTATGCTTCCATAGTCCAATTTCGAGCGCACTAAGACGCAATAGAGGTGAAGAAAGTCCACTCACTCTGCTCCCCAGGAGGTACCATTCAGAACACGGAGGGTGTTGACGGATCGCAGACAGCGGGCTGGAAGATAGGAAACATGGGAGAACGAGCACAGTTATGTGAAACATAAGACCCAAGAATTTAGTGATGTCCGCGAACAGGTCGACAGGGCCTAGATGTAGGGAAGGCGGAAGAAACTCCATACGACGCAAAAAATTGACACGAACAGTCTTACTAGGAGAAAAGCGGAAGCCGCTTTCGATGCTCCAAGGGTGGAGGCAATCTAGACATCCTTGAAGATGTCGTTCAAAAAGGCTGGTCCATTGAGAGCTGTAGAAGATCACAAGATCGTCCACAAGGAGGGAGCCCAAGACATCGGGAAGGAGACGATCCATAATTGGATTTATGGTGATGGCAAACAGTACAACACTTAGCACGGAGCCCACGGGCACATCGTTTTCTTGGGAGAAAGTACGGGAGGGAGTAGTGTTCACCCGCACTTTAAATGTGCGCTCTGCCATAAATTCACAAATAAAAAGGGGCAGCCGACCTCGAAAGCCCCAAGTGAACAGTGCGCGGAGGATGCCTTTCCTCCAACAGGTATCGTATGCTCTCTCCAGATCAAAAAATATTGCTACCATTTGGCGTTTTCTGATAAAATTGTTCATGATATAAGCGGAAAGAGCAATAAGATGGTCAAATGCAGAATGATGCTTTTGGAAACCGCATTGGGCAGGTGTTAAAAGGCTTCAGGACTCCAGCCACCAAGCTAAACGGCAATTCACCATATGCTCCAAAACCTTACATACACTACTCGTGAGAGAAATGGTACGATAGCTAGAGGGGAGATGTTTGTCCTTTCCAGGTTTCGGAACAGGAATGACGATAGCTTCCCGCCATCTTCTGGGATAAGTACCGTCACTCCAAATTTGATTATAAAAGCGAAGGAGGTAAGCAGACTATGGTCTGATAAATGCAGTAACATTTGGATATGGATACCATCCAGTCCTGGGGTGGAAGAGCGAGAAGAAGAGACTGCGTGTTGGAGTTCCCGCATGGAGAAAACAGTATTATAGCTTTCGCTATTTTGAGAGGAGAAAGTAAGAGGTCACACTTCCGCTGCATGTTTCTTTGGGAGAAAGGCTGGCGGGTAGTTTGAAGAGCTCAGAATCTCAGCAAAGTGTTGACCCAATGAGTTAGAAATTGCGACGGGGTCCACTAAGGTATCATGTGCGACAGTGAGCCCAGAGATCGGGGAGAAACCAGGCATGCCAGATAACCGTCAAATTTGACGCCATACTACTGAGGAGGGAGTGAAGGTGTTAAAAGAGCTAGTAAAGAAGTCCCAGCTTGCCTTCTTGCTATCGCGGATGACGCGGCGGCATTGTGCATGTAACTGCTTATAGCGCATACAGTTGGCCAAAGAAGGATGGTGATGGAAAACGCGAAGAGCACGTCGCCGCTCACATACCGTGTAACGACACGCCTCGTTCCACCAAGGAACTGAGATGCGAGGTATTGAACATTCCACGACTGTAAGAAAAACTTCTGTAACATGAGTGACCTGATCATCAACGCTAGGAAAGTGACGGTCATCGAATGTCGCTAGAGACAAAAAAAGTGTCCAGTCGGCTTGGGCAAACTTCCAGCATTTCGGGCACATAGATGGCAGTTGTGGCTGCAGTCAAAGGACACATGGAAAATGGTCACTCGAGTGTGTATCAGCAAGAGCGAACCATTCAAAGCACCGAGCTAGCTGAACGGTACCGACCAAAAGGTCTAAATGAGAGAAATTTATTGTGGAGGCAGACAAAAATGTAGGTTCACTGCAGACAAAAATGTAGGTTCCCCAGTGTTGAGGCAAACAAGATCCACTTTGTGGAAGACGTCAATCAATAAGGAGCCTCGCGGACAAGGACACGGAGATCCCCAAAGCGGGTGGTGGGCATTGAAGTCCCCAACTAGGAAATAGGGAGGCGGGAGCTGATGAAGGAGATCAGCTCTTGCCATCAGTGTGGACGGTGGAATGTATACGGTACAAAGAGAGAAGGTGTATCCAGAAAGGGAAAGACAGAGAGTAACAGCTTGGTAGGAACTGTTTAAGAGGATTGGGTGATAATGGACAGTATCATGGTGAAAATCATAAGTCCCCCCATGTGCCAAAGTGCCATCAACAGAGCGGAGATCAAACCGGACTGACTGAAAATGAGGGAAAACAAAGCGATCGTGGGGACGCAGCTTTGTTTCCTGAAGACAGAAGATGAACGGCAATTAGGTTCGTAGGAGGATCAATGATCCATCCCGATTGGCTCTAATGCCGCGGATGTTCCAATGGATAATTGACTAGGGTGGACGGAGATGGGAAGAATCTTACCACAGTTGCTCTCAACTCAACGACTGCTGAGAGCCGGTGGCCGACAGCGTGGAATGGCATTCAGCCAAAGACAGAAGATGCTGATCCATGGGTTGTTCGAGGACAGCTCCTCCCACCAGTGATTGGCTGGTTGATCGGCCGCGCAGTGCGCCTTGGCGACACGGAAGATGGCTGAGGGCAGTTACCGCCAGGTGGCCCTGTGGATGAGACACACTGTGGCGGAGACGGAGAGGAATTTGGTTTCTTATGAGCCTTCTTGGAAACAGGACGTTGAGATGAGGGAGGAATTGATGGTTGTGAAGTCGGGGTACGTAAAAAAATCTTCCCAAGTAGGCTCTTTTTTGGAAGCCGGGTGTCTGATTTTGGGGCTCATGATTTAGCAGAAGCCAATGGAGGGCAAGCCGTAGAGATAGCAGGTGAGTGGGGGGAGGTTGAACGGGCGATCTGACGACCGTGGCACTAAAGGTGAGATCACAAGTCTGCGTGGCTGCCTTCTTAGTAGGCCGAGGAGATGCAAGGACAGTGCTATATTTACCTGTTGGAGGCACAGTGGGCTTTCAACTGGTGAATGACTTATGAGCAGCAAATGTAGACACCTTTTCCTTCACTCTGATTTCCTGAATAAGCGATTCATCTTTGAAAATGGGGCAATCTCTAGAAGAAGCAGCGTGGTCACCCATACAGTTGATGCAACGAGGGGATGGAGGTGGACAAGCACCCTTATGGGCATCCTTGCCACACTTAATCCCCATTTGGCCAGATTGGAACATTACTGGCTGGTATGATTAAACTGCTGGCACTGATAGCATAGGGTTGTGGATGTAAGGGCAAACTGAAATTATCTCATAGCTCGCTTTAATGTTCGATGGAAGTTGAACTCTGTCAAATGTCAAGAAGATAGTACGGGTTGGTACCAAGTCCTGGTTAACTCTTTTCATGACTTGGTGTACAGCCATTACGCCCTGGTCAGAGAGGTAGTTTTGAATTTCCTTGTTGGACAATCCATTGAGTGAGTGAGTATAAACCACCCCGCATGATGAATTTAAAGTGCGGTGCGCTTCCACCTGGACAGGGAAGGTGTGTAACAGTGAAGTTCGCAGCAATTTTTGTGCCTGGAGGGCACTGATTGTTTCTAACAACAAGGTGCCATTTCATAATTGGGAACAAGACTTTACAGGACCTGCTATTGCATCAACACCTTACTGAATAATGAAAGGGTTGACTGTGAAGAAGTCTTGACCTTCATCTGACCGAGAAACAACAAAGAACTGTGGCACTGATGGAAGAACTGTCCATGGCTGAGACTCATTTAACTTTCGCTTGTGAGCAGAAATTGTAGATGTAGAGGAAAGCATTGCAGAAGTATCCCCCATGATTACCGGCATCTCCGATGGTGCACTCCTTCCTTGTGGGGGCCCTCTCTGAGGGCATTCCTGCCTTAGATGATTGTTCACACCTCCTGAGAAACAGACGGAGGGACTAACCGGCACATTCGGAAGGTACCAGCTCGGGTAATCACCCCTGGGCCTGACCGTTACCAGGGGGTACGTACGTGTCCTACCTGTCTACCCGGGGCAGGGAATTACGTGTTACTCCATCACAGGCTACACATGGGTCGGCCTTCAACATGCAGAGGGAGGAAAGAAAGATAAAGGGAGGAACAAAGAAAAGGAAACGAGAGGTCTCAAACGCCGCAGCGGAGAAGAGGGCAAAGAGAAGAGGCAAGGAAAAATAAGGACAAAGGGAGGACAGAGACTTCCCAGCATAGAAAGCAAAGAAGAGAGACTGTCTTAGGCCATGTCCTAAGTGAGCAACAGAAGCGAGTGACTTCTGGATACGCGACACTCCAGCGACAAGCAGCAACATTGGGTGACAACCTTGGGTGTCCTGCGTGCGAGCGACCATGTTGCGCTACAAGATGGCTGCTTAGAGTCAACCAGCTGTTTCTATAAAACGGCGTCCTTAACCTGTAGAATACTGTAGCTGGAGAGTAAGACTAGGGAATTATGTTTACTTAAGAAAACAAAGCAGAAAGGACATCTGTGTATGAAATTTACAAATGAAGGAACCTCTATGGAGAATTTCATGAGTATCATCAACTAGCCGGCCGAAGTGGCCGTGCGGTTAAAGGCGCTGCAGTCTGGAACCGCAAGACCGCTACGGTCGCAGGTTCGAATCCTACCTCGGGCATGGATGTTTGTGATGTCCTTAGGTTAGTTAGGTTTAACTAGATCTAAGTTCTAGGGGACTAATGACCTCAGCAGTTGAGTCCCATAGTGCTCAGAGCCATTTGAACCATTTATCATCAACTAAGGAGATCACCAGACTAGTTCTTTGAATACACGTGAATGAGCAGAGAAGCATTCGACTATCTCATCAATAAATTAAATACGAATGTTTTTTTTTACATGATCAAGAACTTTTAATAGCCAATAAATGCAGAGGAATAATTATTACATGACTCGCTATGCTAAATACAAACATATGGACAATGAATGAGATGCATGGATAATAGGTAGCTGTGGTGTAGGGGAACGCATACGGTTCATAATTTCGGGCGGTTCGATACTTGACAATTGTTAAATTTTTACTGACTCAATTACGATTCTGTATATTAAGTTTTATGTACAGGGTGGTCCATTGATACTGACCGGGCCAAATATCTCACGAAATAAGCATCAAACGAAAAAACTACAAAGAACAAAACTTGCCTAGCTTAAAGTGGGAAACCAGATGGCGCTATGGTTGGCCTGCTAGATGGCGCTGCCATAGGTCAAACTGTATCAACTGCGTTTTTTTAAATAGGAACCCCATTTTTGCTACATATTCGTGTAGTACATAAAGAAATAGGAATGTTTTAGTTGGACCACTTTTTTCGCTTTGTGAAAGATGGCACTGTAATAGTCACAAATGTATAAGTACGTGGTATCACACAACATTCCGCCAGTGCGGGCGGTATTTCCTTCTTGATACTTTACCCGTGTTAAAATGGACTGTTTACCAATTGCAGAAAAGGTCAATATCGTGTTGATGTATGGCTATTGTGATCAAAATGCCCAACGAGCGTGTGCTATGCATGCTGCTCGGTATCCTAGACAACATCATCCAAGTGTCTGGACTGTTCGCCAGATAGATACATTATTTAAGGAAACAGGAAGTGTGTAGCCACATGTGAAATGTCAACCAAAACCTACAACAAATGATGATGCCCAAGTAGGTGTTTTATCTGCCCCCTCGACATCAAAATTAGAGAGCAGGCAGCATGGTTCTGGGTTAAGAAAGGGAACGTCACAAAGACAGAAGAGATATTAGGCACTGGGGCTAGGGATAAGGGTGAGATTCGGCAAAGGGGCGAACAACTGTGGCAAGAACTATGGGAGGCGGATGAAACAGGGCGTAGAACATTTGAACTTCTTCCAAACATTAGGGAACGATTGAAAATGACATACTTTGAACCCACTAGAGGACTAATCCATTTTCTCACTGAACATGGGCCATACCCAACATACTTATGTCGGTTCGGGAAAAGGGCCACACCCGTGTGTGAATGTGGTGAACCGGAGATCATGTGATCTACAAGTGCCCCCTTTTCAATGATGTTGGTTCCACATTACGTGACCAATTACCTGACTGTGACACACACCAACTAATAAGACAACAAGACACTTTTCAACCTCTCAATAAACTAGCAGGTGAGGTATCACGAAAAGTGCTACAGGAATACCCGAGGGACATAAATTAATGTAAAAAATTGAGACGTACTAAATACCGAATACGCGCCCTACTCCTATACTGCCTGTGCGTGGATAGGCCGACTTTCTCGTAGTCTGGAATCCGCCATGTACGAGACTAGGGGGAGTGGGGAACATCATCACCAACTAGACAAAGCACCGGATTTGACTTAGGTTAGAACTAGTTAGTAGGACTTAGATCAGGAAATTAGTTATTAGGAACCTGCGGCAAATAACATCTTGGCCTGCCCAATGTCAGGGGCATGCCAATCGGGATTAGCTTGATGGGCAAGGCAATAAAGTAGGTTTATATATATCTCTGACACAACTGTGACGCTGCAGGCAGTAGAGTTTAGTCAAGATATTATACACTAAATACTAATACTTGTAGGAATTTAGCTGCCCATTGTAATTAGTTATAGCTGTAGCTCACAATTAATTAAATCATAATTAGCTGCATTTGATGTTTAAACACATTAAGACCCACTAATCCTATAAGGAAGTGGGTTATGGTGTATCATTATTATTGTTGTTGAAATAAAGATTTTAAGTAGGTGTTTTAGCTGCTGTCGTGGCTAATCCGCACATCAGTAGCAGACAAACTGTGCTATAATCGGGACTCTCAAAAACGTAGGTGTTGAGAATGCTACATCAACATCGATTGCACCCTTACTGTATTTCTATGCACCATGAATTGCATGGCGACAGCTTTGAACATCGTGTACAGTTCTGCCACTGAGCACAAGAGAAATTATGGGACAATGACAGATTTTTTGCACACATTCTATTTAGCGATGAAGCATCATTCACCAACAGCGGTAACGTAAACCGTCATAATATGCACTATTGGGCAACGGAAAATCCACAATGGCTGCAGCAAGTGAAACATCAGTGACCTTGGTGGGTTAATGAATGGTGCGGCATTATGGGAGGAAGGATAATTGGCCCCCATTTTATCGATGGCAATCTAAATGGTGCAATGTATGCTGGTTTCCTACGTAATGTTCTACCGATGTTACTACAAGATGTTTCACTGCGTGACAGAATGGCGATGTACTTGCAACATGATGGATGTCTGGCACATGGCTTGCGTGCGGTTGAAGCGGTATAGAATAGCATATTTCATGATGTGGTTGTTGAAGCACCATACCATGGCCTGCACATTCACCAGATCTGACATCCCCGGATTTCTTTCTGTGGGGAAAGTTGAAGGATATTTGCTATCGTGATCCACCAACAATGCCTGACAACATGCGTCAGTGCATTGTCAATGCATGTGCGAACATTATGGAAGGCAGACCACTCACTGTTGAGAGGAATGTCGTTACACGTATTGGCAAATGCATTGAGATTGACAGACATAATTTTGAGCATTTATTGCATTAATGTGGTATTTACAGGTAATCACGCTGTAACAGCATGCGTTCTCAGAAATAAGTTCACAAAGGTACATGTATCACATTGGAACAACTGAAATAAAATGTTCAAATTTGTAGTTTCTTCTTTTGACGCTTATTTCGTGAGAAATTTGGCCCGGTCACAATCAATGGACCACCCTGTATATTGTTAACACTGCATCGCTAATTATATTTTTAAGCTCTTGCCAAAAAACTTCATCTTCACAGCTATCCCAGTATGTCACACACATTTAATTCCTAATAAATTACAATGAACCATGAAATTTTACAGATATTTCATGTTGCGAACGTAATTCATCAGCAGTCAGTGTTAAGGCCAAGCGTTTCAATTACTCTAAATAGTCTGTAAAAGTAAAGCTTACAAAATTTTTGAAAAGAAAGTGATTTGTCTAAAAGTATGAAACAAAAAATATTAGGGAAACGTTTGGTGCCCCTCATTTTCTGTTCATGATTTCGAGCATCATTCAAAGACACGTAGAACATTTCTCTGATCTAGTTATTTCTTTTACACAAATAATTTCATAATATATTTGAATGATTTCTTCCATTTTTTAATTTCAAGTTTCATTCAGAAAGCATGATCTTACTGACTCCTCGTTTTCCTTCCTGACGTACTTGATTCAAAGCAAGCCTTTTTGGCCTTTAAATACCGCGCCAATGTATCTTTTTATGTGCAAAATAGCTAGGTCTTGAACAGATGACATTTTTTGACACTTCATTTAAAGCAGCTTTTCGTGAAATATTTCAATTTTTCTTTACTGTGATTACTTTCAAGCTGTTAAATATTTTCATGCCAAACTAGCCCTCATGCTGATCACTTTGATATCCCGTTTCCCTGTTTCCATTTGTTTGCCTATGAAAATTTGGACAAAACCTCATGGTGTAAGTTGTAGGGAGTCTTGTTTTCGCTCTGCTCATGCGTTTACAAAAACATATTGAGTGTTAATCATATGATAAAATAGTCCTTTCTGTGTGCTGTCATTTCCAAACATCATCATGTCGATATCTTGAACCTTTTATGAGATACGACGATTTTTACGACCACTTGATTCCCGAAGCGCAGGAAAGGCTCGGACTCGATGGGATATAACAACCAATATCTCAAGAATGAAAAGAGATATCATTACGGTCTCAACTTTAAATACAATTTAGATATATTGGTTACATTTCATAATTTATGGCCTTAAATGAATTATACGGAAAGTCTACACAACGTGATTTTACCTCTGCAAATTCTTAAAAATTTCTTGCAGCCATGTACTCAATTTTATGCAGCACAGTGACTATGACAAATAACGAAAATAAATTCCGATCTTAATCATTTAAGGATATCAAGCTATAGGTTGCAGAAGAATCAAATTTTTTCACCGAATAGTTTTCTTAAAATCGGATGTTAAGTAATTCACAGCTGCCGTCATGTCCGCTCCACCGCTTTGCCAAGAAGACACGTGGCTGTTGCTCTGTGGCGCACGTGTTGCAATGACAAGATTGAAACACATTTGAATTCAAATGTCGCCAGTTGCAGCGGGAGACACGCAGCGACACAGATGTCACTCACTTAGGACACTTCCATAACTACACCTGCGGTTGTGTTTTGTCACCTGAAGCTGTCGCACGCTTCTGTCGCTCACGGAGGACGCGGCCTAAGTTACAAGCGTCTGTCGCCGGACTTAGGCACGAAACGTACTCTCATAGGGGGAGAAGGGGAAGGGAAGAGGCGATAGTAGGGGGGGGGGGGGGGAGGGGGGAGAGGATGTGGAAAAGGAAGGTATGCAGCCTGGAAAGGAAAAAGAGCCGCACTAGCTCGTGGTCCCGTGCTCGCCACGCACATATCCACAAAAGAATTGTGGACCCCCTCAGGGGACATTAATTATTTTTTTGTGTTGCAATATTTTCCACCATGGTAACTTTGTAACTACTGCATGTATAATGTTTCAATTTAACATTCAGCCTCTGTGAATCAGCTACTCATAACTCTCTGTCACAGTATATTTTGTTCTGTAGTCTCTAGATTCCTTAATTTCTTAGAGTTTGTCAAAATCTGATTATGTTCCATTTTATCAGTGCTACTTGTGGTATACCAAAGTGTCTTCTGTCAGAAATATGCTATTTTAAACCAGCAGATGTTATAATTATTTCTTCTGGTTGAAGATGGTCGGAACAACCAAAACTGGTCGAATAAATATAATTTATACAGCTAATTGACAAAGATGCTTTCCTAGGCTGTAGCCAGTTACCTAAATAAATTCGTAAGAGCGGTTTATTTTTCTCACTCAATATACTGTTAAAATAGGGGTACCTGTGCAAAAACATCTTAGTCTCTGTTTCACTGACAATGGTGCAATCTAGTAAAAATTTTATAGTGCCATCTTGGAGGCCCCTGTCGTTCATATGAATTTTGCCTCTACTGTTTTTTGTGAGACCTTAAATATCAATCTGACAAATCATTTCAGTACAATTCACAAGAAAATTGCTGAAGTTTTCAAGCATCTGTAACACCCTAAAGCAAGATTAGTTTTTCAAGGGCTGTGTGGTAGAATGCTTGCCTGTACTGTTATTGCCCTGGCTTCAGTTCCTTGCCATGGTAATTTTTAAACAAATGTGTGTGTTTTAAGAGCATTTCCATGAAGAGTAAATGTCATAAAGATGAAAAAAATGTAATTAGAAAAAACTATTTTATAAAAGATTTGTGACTAAGAATTTATTTTTGCACTGAAAACTGGATTTTTGTGTGAGATACACTGTTAGAAATAAGAAAATGTGTTACAGTTTTAAACATGGCTGCTTCTCACCAACCATATATAAACTGTAAGGATTTCTACTGGCCCAGGTACCTAAGGCTGTGTCAAAGTACAAAGACATCAGAAGAAAAATGTTAAAAACAGGGTTTCTCAAAATTTCATTCTGATGAAGACAGCCTTAGAGGTGTTGAAACCTAGGTCAATGCATCAAACAGTTATTTGCAACCAGTTGGCTGTGTGATTTCTATTGTTTGAAAAAATGTATTTTTCTTAAAAAGAATATATGTGTTAATTATGATGTACAGGATTTGATGAATTTTGTGTTTAACTGATTAGGTACTCAATCTCAGCAAAAAAATAATGATTGAAATGAGATGCGAACTAGTGATTGAGTCATTACCAGTATCAAGTGCAACCAATATTTTTTTTTTTCATCCATATGTATTTTACACTTCACGGAAATGCTTGTGAAATAAGTGCCTTTGTTTACAAATTTGTGTGAGCCAGGAAGCAAACATATACAACTGATACAGTAGGTATGCACTCTACCCCAGAGCCACACTGTGTGCGCTAAAATGTACCTTACTTTAGGATATTAAAGGATTCCAGAAAACTTAATTAAAAGTGATTTTCTTGGAATTTTGAACAGTTGCATAACTGTTTTGGGATGCTGATACTTCGATTTTGAACTTCACAGTCCACAAATATACAAAAAAAATTACAAAAAATTTGCTTGCTGTGTGGGCTTGTGAGTTTAAGTAAATACTTTAGGAGTAAAGGACCATTTGCCAAATAGCAGAAGCATTGATTGTTGATAGGCACATTAAAAAGAAGGAAAATTTGTTAGGTTTTGGATGAATCCTTAACAATCTGGAGAACACATGCGCACACACGCGCGCGCGCACACACACACACACACACACACACACACACACACACACACACACCCCTCTCTCTCTCTCTCTCTCTCTCTCTCTCTCTCTCTCTCTCTTTCAGCTACATTGTGCTGGCTGATGAACACACACTGCTGGGATTGCAGTTCAGCAGGTGTACTGGGGTGAGAGGTTGTGTTTATGGGGCAGGGGGTAGGGGATAGAGGGAGAAAGGGGTGGAAGAATTGGGGAGGGGTAACTGGTGGCTCAGAGTGAGACAGCAGGTGTGTGGGATAGGAATGCTGGAGGCAGAGGCACAGGTGTATGTGAGATGAATGCTGCACATGGACATCAGAGCCCATGATTTTGTGAAGCACACAGTGACGATGATAAAAAGGCATGGATTGGGAAGGGGTAGCAGGAGAGAAAAAGAAGAGACTGTTTGGATTGTGAGTGTGTATGGGTACAGTAGGTTAATGAATATTGAGGTCAGAAGGATTATGTTAAAGGAGTAAGTGTGGTAAGGATAACTCCCATCTGTATAGTTATGAGAAGCAAGTGGTGGAAGAAAGGTTGCAGATGGCACGAACTGTGAAGCAGCCACTGAATTTGAGCATGTTGGTTGGTCAACTGTGGTCTCGGTCACAGTTTGACTGTGGCCATTCATTGTCGTGGTTAGCTGGTTGGTGGTCACGCCTACATAAAATACTGCACAGAAATTGCAGCAGAGTTGGTATGTGGCATGATGCTTTCACACATGGCCCTGCCTCTGATGGGATAGGGTAAGGCTGTGACAAAAAAATATTAGTGTTTAACATCCTATGGAGATTGAGGTCATTAGGGAATGAGCACAAGCATGAAATGTTTCAAGAACTGGAACCATCCCAGCATTTGCTTGGAGCAATTTAGGGAAATCACAGAAAACCTAAATCAGGATAGCCAGACAGGGATTTTAACAATCATCCCAAATGCGAGTCCAGTCTGCTAACCACTGCGCCACCTCACTCAGTAAAACCTGTCACAGGACTACAATATGATGTGCTGGATTGGTGAATCAGGCAGGGCTTGCTTCTGGGTTCCACAGGGATATGACTCCTTTGCCAATGGATTGGGAATGAGAATGGCTTGGGGATGCACCAGAATGAAGATTAGGCTGGGTGAGCAGCATAATACCACTTTAGGAGGGAGTGAGAAGGATCATGTGTAAGATGTCTATTTTAGAGTATGATGATAAATAGTCAAAGCTCTGATGAAGGACATCCACATCTAAATACATACTCCGCTAGCCACCTTATGGTGCATGGCCGAGGATACTTTGTACCACTATTAATCATTTCCTTTCCTGTGCCACTTGCAAACAGAGCAATGGAAAAACAATCTACGTTTCACCATACAAGTTTAAATGTTTATTTTCTTAACCTCGTGGTCCGTATGAGAAGTGTGTGTCGGAGGCAGTAGACTCATTCTGTAGTCAGCTTCAAATGTCAGTTCTCTAAATTTACTCATTAATGCTCTGTGAAAAGAATGTCTTCCCTCCAGGGATTCCCATTTGAGTTCATAAAGCATCTCCATAATACTCACATGTTGATCAGACCTACTGATAAGCCTTTGAATTGCTTTGTTGTCTTCCTTTAATCTAACTTGATGGAGATCCCAAATACTCCAGCTGTACTCAACAATGAGTCGCACTGATGTTCTATATGCGGTCTCATTTACATGTGAACCAATGTTCCTAAAATTCACACAGTTAATTGAAGTCAACTGTCTGCCTTCTCCACTACCATCCTTATGTGCTTGTTGCATCTGATATCACTTTGCAACATTACGGGATTGTTTTTCCAACTCATCTGCCTTAACTTAAATTTTTCTGCCTATAGAGCAAGCTGCCATTCATCATGTCAACTACAAATTTTGTGTAAATTATCTCATATCCTCATACAGTCATGCAATGATGACATCATCTTGTACACCACAGCAACATCAGCAAACAGCCACAGATCACTGCTCACTCTGCCCATCAGATCATTTACACATTAAATAAATAAAATAAAAGTAGTCCTATCATACTTTCCTGGGGCACACCTGATATTACCCCTGTCAGCGATGAACGCTCACCGTCAAGACAACATACTGGGTTCTAAAATGCATGACTGAAAGAACAGACATGTTGATGATTCACAGCAGTACAAAGTACTTTGAAGGTTATTTGCTGATTGTGAATGCCTTGATGTTAACTGTGTTAGGTAAACTTCTACTACCCAAATGACATATGAAAATTTTTTCTGGACTGGAACTTGAGCCCAGCATAGAAAGCCTAGCTGGACATACAACGATAACGTTGGTCTCATTTCCTTGTCTCATTTTCCCTGTTGTGGGAATCCAAGTATTGTTACAAGCGCTAGGTGATGAATTTTGTGGACTGTGTTAGAAGGGTGTAAATAGTATTAAATATGGAAGTTTGTTTCGGTCCGGGAGCACATATGGACAGCTGAAGTGGTTTGCGATAAGCGAGAAATTTGGGTTCAAGACCCAGTCCAGCACAAATTTTCACAGGACACTGTTGCATAGGTCTATACCTATCACAGCTGACATCAAAGCATGTGCAGTCAGTGAATAAATTTCAAAATACTGAGTTCTATTACTTAGAAAGTGTTCAAGCCAATCACATATCTGGACACCTATTCCAAATGCTGTTACCTTTGTTTACAGTCTGCAGTGGGGGACCATGTCAAATGCTTTCCAGAAATCTAGAAATATGGAATCTGCTTGTTGCCCTTCATCCATGGTTTGCAGTATATCTTATGAGAAAAGGACAAGCTGAGTTTTGGACGAGCGGGGCTTTCTAAATTGATGCTGATTTGTGGACAGAAGTTCTTCCATTTCAAAGAAATTTAATATGTTTGAACTGAGAATATGTTCAAGGATTCTACAGAAACTGATGTTACGGATATTAATCTGTAATTTTGTGGGTCTTTTCTTTTACCCTTCTTACATACAGGAATCACTTGCATTTTTTTTTCCAGTTGGTTTGGACTCTGTACTGGGTGAGAGATTTGTTTTAAATGCAATCTAAGTAATTTTCAGCTCTTTCAGTTTCCTCTCTCTGTCAGGGATACCTACTGCTGTATCCTCCATACAGGAGTTAGTATAGCGGTATGTTTGCATGACCCTCCTTTGTGAATGATTTCTTAAATGCAAGATTTAAAATTCAGGCTTTCCTTTAACAAGTGACTGGATAGAAGCCTTTGACCAACTTAGTGATTTTATGTAGGATCAGAATTTTCTCAGGTTCTTGATCAGATCTTTTGCTAAGCTATGATGATGATAGTAATTGTATGCTTCACACATCAGATTTTTACAGAGGCATGAATTTCTACTAACTTTTATCTGTTATCACTTGCATGTTCATTTTTTAACCGAGAGTAGAACAGTCTCTGCTTCCTCAGCAGTTTCCAGATTTTGTTATTAAACCACAGTGGGTCGTTCCCATCCTTAATCGACTTACTCAACAAACACCTTTCAATGGTGTGATTTACAGTGTGTTAAAAAACTTTGCCCTTAATTCTTCTAGTGAGGTACTGCTGTTTCTTGCAAAAATGCTTTCTTAGCCATCTTGATGAATGTATAAACTTTAATAACTCCAGTCACTATAATAATGTCATGATCACTTATCCCTGTCTCTACACTGACACTGTTGATAACATCAAGCCTGTTTGAAGCTGCAAGGTGTAAAATATTTTTGTTGCATATGGGCTGTGAAACTAGCTGCTCAAGACAGTTTTCAGAAAATTTTTCAGAAGTACTTCACCAGACTGCCAATCCGTACCATTTACAAAGAATGCTTAGACGTCCCAGTCTTTACTTAGTAGGTTAAAGTCACCTCCAAATAAAATTGCATGATCTGGATAGTTCTGTGCTACCAAGCATACACTTTCCTTGAATGATTCGAAAACTGTCAGTTCAGGAACAGGTGGTCTGTAAAACTGTACAATAATTGAGTTAATCTAGACCTGTTACACATGTCTTGATGATTTCATAGTCAGACTCAATTTCAACCTCAATAGATGGTGATGTTTGGTTTGTGGGACACTCAACTGCGTGGTCATCAGTGCCCGTACAAAGTCCCAATTTTTACACTGTACGTTTTCTTTTTCAAAATCCAGTCTAGTCACTCTCACAAATGATGATGATGAAATGATGACAACACGAACACCCAGTGCCTGGGCAGAGAAATTCCCCAACCCAGCTGGGAATCTTACCAGGGACCCTGTGATCCAGAGGCAGCAACGCTAGCCCCTACACCATGAGCTGCAGACAACCTCAACAGAGAAAGTATTTTTGTCGATTGCAGTGAACACTCCATTTCCTGTCGTGTATAATGTATCTTTTCCATATAAATCCCATGCCTCACAAAAAGTTTCAGAGCTTTCTACTTCTGGCTTCAGCCGGCTCTTGGTTCCAAGAATCTGAGGCAAAAACTTGCTTGGCACTTTGTTATAAATACTTCAACAATTTACTGTTAAAGTGTTGACACTGGCAAGTGTTCATCAGAGGTCCTCAACACTACCACCTAGCCTCAAAAAACCGCCCATGTGCACTCCACAAGCACTCCTATCACCCAAGTAGATGCTCCCTTTGTGTAGTGCGCGCCTGACTTATCAAGGAGAGTTCTACAATTCTCCATCCCATAATGCTGATTCCCAAGTCTGCAGTCAAGACTGTTACAAAATCAACAGAGTTTTCAGTTGAGACCCTCAACTCGGCTCCAAACCAAAGGATCCTGGTCAATTCTGGGAAAAAATGCAAATTGTAAGGCCTGCTTGTACACAGCACACTAAGCCACCCGTCTTCAGCACTTCTGATAGCTGCCATGTACACTGAGGATGGCCTCAGTACATTGGCAACAGACTTCATTGGTGTGAACGTGAGCTACAACTTGCAGATGACTGCACCCAGCACATGCGATAGCCACAGGCAGGGCCTCCTCTATATCTCATCTCAGATGAGTTACCCCAGCAGACTACTGAGTGCACAATGGATCTCTCTCCAACCCTGGACGTTATTTCCCTAATACTGGAGCTCCAGATTACTGGCAAACCCCCCTACCCGTGTGCCTGCTCGGACTCTACTAAAAGCGCAGCCACCTGTCCATTCACAGGGTGAATTGGCAAAGCCAGATGGCCAGTCCCATGTGATGCGTCGGCTCCTTCATTACCACTACACCATGGAGCTTGGAGATGGCTGACCATGGCCAAAAAAAGAGTCTTCAACTAATTTCGAACTGTAGCCAACTGCTTCTGCTTCTGAACACAGCATGCATATCCTATCCATCCTAGTACTATCATCTTAAGAATTAACCGTAAAAGCACACACAGAAAGCTGAAACTGTAACTTGCTATCTTCCTGCCATGCCATCAAAGGCTGATGCCTTACTGGGCTGTGTAGCTGGTCATTCCAAAGAAGTGATATCTGTGGTAGAGACTGCACAAATCTACACTTTAAAGTCACAAAAACGTTAGATTATACCTCTTAAATATAAAAACAAGGATGCCAATGGCCTTGCTGCATTGGTAACACTGGTTCCCGTCAGATCACCGAAGTTAAGCGCTGTTGGGCTGGGCTAGCACTTGGATGGATGATCATCCGGTCTGCCGAGTGCTGTTGGCAAGCAGGGTGCACTCAGCCCTTGTGAGGCAAACTAAGGAGCTATTTGATTGAGAAGTAGCAGCTCCGGTCTTGGAAACTGACATACGGCCGGGAGAGCGGTGTGCTGACCACATGCCCCTCCATATCCGCATCCAGTGACACCTATGAAATGAGGATGACACAGCGGCCTGCCAGTACTGTTGGGCCTTCATGGCCTGTTAGGGAGGAGTTAAATATAAAAACAAGGACAGAATTTAACAATTAAAGTAGGAAAAACACAGAAAAGCTAAATATGTAAAATGCTTTCTGGTGCGTCACAGGCAATAGCTGGAAAGAACTAAGTCATATTCACTTGCTCCAGTCTGGGTGATGATTGGGAACTCCTTTGCAGCTGGTTCCTGGGGGTGGTGGGAGGATTAGGGGGGTGTGAGGATATGGCACAGCAAATCTGTTTGCGGACTAGGTTCACAGGATAATGGGTGACTGTGAAGGCCTTAGAGGCCTTCAGCATACTGGGCAAGGGAATTCTAATCACAGCAGATATGTTGTCAATGGGTGGCCAGGCAAAATGGGAGTGATTTGTTGATGTGGAAAGGGTGACAGCTGTCAAAATGCAAGTACTGTTGGTGGTTGGTGGGCTTAATATTGCAAAGGTCTGGATGGAGCTATTAGATCCAGGAATGAACTGAGAAGGACCAGTTGAAGAGGGGCAGGGGAGAAGGTGCTGATGTTGTAGAGGAACATTGTTAAGGTATCTTTGCCCTCTATCCAGGTCATGAAAGTATCATCAATGAATGTGAACCAGGAAAGGCATTTTGGGTGGGGGGGGGGGGGCACTAGGAATGTTTCCTCTGCATGGCCTATAAGCAGTTTGGCATCAGAAGGTGCCATCTGGGTGCTGATGGCTGTGCCACAGATTTGTTTGTATACCTTCCCCTCAAAGGAAAATAGTTGTGTGTCAGTGTATGATTAGTAAGGTATAAGGAATGAGTTAGTTGGAGTTGGAAGGATATTGGAACAGCAAGGCCATGGACATGAGAGATGTTGTATAGGCGCATGGTATTAACTGTGATAAGTGGCAACCCAGGTGGTGATTTTGTGGGGATGATTGAGTCAATGAAGGAAGTGGTTTGTATCTTTGATATGAGACGCTACGCTAAGGGCAATTGGTTGGGGGGGGTTGGTTGATGAGTGGATATTTGCTCAGTGCGAGCTGAATAATTAGTTACAGTGGGAGAAGCATGTAGAATGTAGATGTGCAGCAGGTCATTGGTGTGAAGAGAGAAATGTATTCATGGGAGAGATTCTGATATGGGCTTAGGGAATGGGGCTTATGTTGGACTTCTGGGAGGGGTTCAGTATGGCAGAGCTAACAGGTTGAAGAGTCAGAACACTTGGCAGAAGCCTTCTCTCAGGTAGTCACTGAGATTCATTTCAACAGTGGTGGAGTCTCTGTGTAAGCCTGTGTCTATTTTTTTCTCAGTCTGATGAGGGATTTTATCCAATAACTTAGTCTACTTTTGAATCTGCTTGTCTGCCATTCAGTGCCTCCCTATGTGAGTAGCAATCTATGCTAATTCACATTTTAAGGGTAGAAATACTGACACTGGAGATTAGCTTAGTTCTTGCTGCCTTTGTTCTTTTATGATAGATCATAAAACAGAAAAGTTGATTGTACCACTAAGGACCAATAGCCATATTTATGAAAGAAGGTCTGACCTGCAATAAATGGTAAACATTAAAAAATAATAATTTTTCTATCTGATTTTGTTACTTATCACATGGGAAAACTTGCACCTATATGTTTGGCTCTATCAACTTGTTATTGGTTGAATGGATTGGAGAAGGGGCCAAACTACGCAGTCATCAGTCCCTCCGACCTTGGAATAACTAAAACCGATAAAACCTGACATTATAAGAGGGAACTACAATGGCCATAAAATTACAAACTATTGACAGGGAAGGAAGGAAGAAGAGAGAGGAAGGAAAAAAAGTGACTAATGACAGGGGCATGAAGGAAGAAGCACAGGTATACAAGATAGACACTCAAGACAAAATAGACCCCATAAGGAAAGGAGTGGGAAGGCAGAGGGCAGGGGTGAACCACCAAGCCCAGTTGAAGCCAGTCCAATGGGGGTGAAGGGGGGAGCAAGACGGCCTGCCATCCCCTCCACCCACCGATATGGTTGAAGGTCCCACAGTTAAATAAAGTAATAAAAACCTCATCACGAAGAAATCATGAAACTAGATCAGCTGCTGAGGCATTGTCAGCTAACGCCAGTGGTAGTGAGCCAGGAAAGCTAAAATTCCGTCGCACGGCAGCTAAGTTGGAACAGTCCAGTAAGAGGTGAACCACAGTTAACATTTATCCACAATGACAGAGAGGGGGTCCTCACAACGGAGGAGATAACCGTGAGTCAGCCAAGTATGGCCAATGCGGAACCGGCAAAGGAAAACAGAGGGCTTACGAGAGGCCAGTAAGGAGGACCGCCACATAGTTTTAGAATCCTTTATCACCATGAGCTTGTTCAGCGAAGAAAAAGTGTGCCATTCTGCATTCCAAAGTCCCAAAACCTGACGATGTAATGCTGAGCAAAGGTTTATTTCTGGAATACCAATATCAAGAGATGGCCTGTTAGTAGCCAGTTTAGCCAGCCGATCAGCAAGTTCATTGTCAGGGATCCCAACATGGGCTGGGATCCAAATGAAAACCACTGAGCATCCACGTTGATTGAGGACAGAATGGGACTCCTGGATAGCTATGACCAATGGGTGGCAAGGGAAGCACTGGCTGATAGCTTGCAAACTGCTCAAGGAGTCACTACAGATAGTGAAGGACAGTCCTGAGCAGAAGCGGACATGGTCCAGTGCACGCAATATGGCTACCAATTCTGCAGTAAAAACATTACAGCCATCTGGCGAGGAACAAAGTTCCATGCTTCTCACATAGGTGTAAGTATAACCAGTGTGACCAGCAACCATGGAGCCATCAGTATAAATCACTTCTGAACCCTGGAATGAACTGAGGGGACAGGAGAATTAGAGGTGAAGGGCCTCCAGAGTGACAGAATCCTTTGAATTGATGGAGAGATCAAGACAGAGCTGTGGCCAAGAGACGCACCACGGAGGGGTACGTACATGACTGGAGAAAAGAGGTGGTAAAGGGAAGTGCTGGAGCTCAGAAAAGAGCAACTGCATGTGGGAGGTTGATCTCCATGTCTGGATAAAGGAGACCATAATTAGGATGCTTTGCAGTGCACTGAATGCGAAGCACGTAAGGTATCAGTTGTTGTTGGCGCAAAACTTGCAGCGGTGGAATCCTTGCCTCTGCGAGAAGGCTAATCACGGGGATAGTTCGGAAGACACCAGACGCAAGGCATACCCCACAATGGTGGATGGGGTCTAGTATCTGCAATGTTGGAGGTGATGCAGAACCATAGACAGGACTCCCATAGTCTTAATGAGTCTGGACCAGCGCTTTGTACAATCGCAGTAGAATAGAGCAGTCTGCACCCCAGCTGGTATTGGCACAGACATCTAAGAACATTGAGATGTAACCAGCACATCCTCTTCCGCTGGCGAAGATGAGAGAGCCATATCAACTGGGCATCGAAGACCAGACCCAAGAAGCAATGGGTGTCCACCACATCAAGGGATTGGCCATCGAGGAACGGGGCCAGATGGGGATGGACTGTACGGCGACAGGAGAAATGCATGACACACGACTTGGCAACTGAAAACTGAAAGCCATGGGAGAGAGCCCAAGATCGCAATCGTCAGCGTACAAAGAGGGGGACACTGTTGGCCCAGCAGCTGCCACCAGTCCATTAATGGCTACGAGAAAGAGAGGGACGCTCAGCACGGAACCTAGTGGAACCCCATTTTCTTGCCAGTGGGAAGTGCTGTAGGAGGGACCAACTTGGACCCGGAAAGAGCGACATGAAAGAAAGTTACAGATAAAAACAGGCAGAGCGCCACAAAGGCCCCATTCATGGAGGGTCGTGAGGATGTGGTGGCGCCAGGTGGTGTCGTAGGCTTTACGCAGGTCAAAAAAGACTGCAACGAGGTGTTCCCGACGGGCAAAAGCCGACTGGATAGCAGACTCCAGGTGGATCAAGTTATCCACCGTAGAGCGGCCACAGTGCAAACCACCTTGAGTCGATGACGAAAGGTCATGGGATTCAAGGAGCCAAAACAGCCGCCAACTCACCAGGCGTTCAAGGAGTTTGCAGAGGATGTTGGTAAGGCTAATTGGATGGTAGCTATCGAACCAAAAGGTGGCTTCCCAGGCTTCAACACCATAATAACAATGCCTTCCTGCCACTGGGTAGGAAATACCCCTCACTCCACACACGGTTGAAAAGGGTCAGTATAAGATGGTGGCCAGCCACTGATAAGAGTTGGAGCAGTTGGTTATGTATCCGATCTGGTCCAGGAGCCATGTCGGGACAGAGGGCGAGGGCGCTGGCGAATTACCACTCGCCAAATGGCGCAATATAAGGCTCCAAGCAGCGAGAAATGAAAGCCAAGGGCAGTTGTTCCGAGTGCTCTTGCAGAAGGAGGAACAAGGGCGGATACAGAGTCAATGCACAGGCTTGGGCAAAGTGTTGAGCAAAATGCTATGCGACAAAGTCCAGACGGGTAAGGACAACACCATGCACAGAAATTCCTATAATTCCGGCGGGAGGATGATGGCTAAAACTTCACCTGAGTTACGCCCAGACTTGTGAAGAGGGGGTGTGCGGTCCTATGGCATCCACATATCATTCCCAGCAAATCTGTTTCTGAAATTTGATTAGATAATGGGCCTGGACATGGAATTGTTTAAAGACCAGAAGGAGAGCAGTAGAAGGGTGCCGCTGGAAGTGTTGAAGAGCACGGCGGTGGTATTTTATGGCTGCAGCAATTTTCGGAATCCACCTAGGGACCATCTTCCAATGGGGGGGAATCCGAGGAAGAAGGGACGGCTGAAACAGCTGCAGAAAGACTGGCGGCAGTCAAAGTCTGTGTAAACTCGCTGCAGTCTACCCTTCTCTTCCTTCACAAGAGAAGAAGCACAAAAACAAGGGCAAGGCCCCTACGGAACCCCCCTGAGGTGCCGGGGTCCAAGTTGGTTCCTCCTACAGCATTTTCCATTGGCAAGAAAATGGCGTTCCACAGGGTTCCGTGGTGAGCATCCCTATCTTTCTCGTAGCTTTTAATGGACTGGTGACAATCTTAGTGCCCACCGATCGCGGATCTCGCGGCCGATGTGGAGCTGCAGATCGCCTCCTAGGGGGTGCCGGAAAGAGGAATCCTGGGAGGGAGCTCCAGTACTGGCGGCTGCTGAAGAAGGGGAGCGCTTCTCCAGCAGGGGAGGGGGAGCAGCTCCTGAAGGGGTGGGCATAGTTACTGACATGGAGGGGGAGCACGAGTGGGAGAGTGAGGCGGAAGGTGTGGGGCGAATGTGGCGGGGCTGGGAAGAGGGGGGGGGGGGATGTAACTGAAGCAAAAGTAGAAGTTACAGGCATGGGATAGAGCCGGTCATACTTTCGAAAAGCTTCGGTGTAGGTAAGTCAATCTAAGGTCTTGTATTCTTGAATCCGACATTCTTTCGCATACACCGGGCATGCTGGCGAGTGTGGACAATGCTGCGCATTACAAGTTACGCACACTGATGGGGGAGCACAGGCACTCCCTTCATGGAGGGGGGGAGGCGGTGCCCACAGTCACCACAGAGGGGATCATTGGTGCAGCAGGAAGACATGTGTCCAAACTGTAAGCATTTAAAGCATGTCATCAGTGGTGGAATGTAAGGTTTTACAACACACTGATACACCATCACCTTGACCTGGGAGAGTATCCCCCTTGAAGGCCAGGATAAAGGCGCCTGTATCAGTGCGACTGTTTTTAGGGCCTCGCTGTACACAGCGGATAAATCGAACTCCTTGCTGCTTGAGGTTTGCAAGGAGCTCCTCGTCAGTTTGGAGAAGAAGATCCCGGTGGAAAATGATGCCCCGTACAGAGTTCAAAGATCTGTGGGGTGCAACGGAGACTGGGATGTCACCGAAATGGTCAGAAGCACGCAGGGCTTCAGATTGGGCAGCAGATGATGTCTTTATGAGCAAAGAACCAGACCGCATTTTACTCATGGATTCCACTTCACCATACTTATCTTCAATCGTCTCCATGAAAAAAGAAGGCTTGGTCGTGGAAAAACTTGCACCATCGGTCCTGGTACAAACCATGTACCAAGGGAAAGGTTTCAGCCTCAAGCTGGCGAGCTTGACCCTCTTCCCAGGGGGTGGCCAGGGAGGGGAAGGCCAAAGGATCAGAAGGAGGAGTGTCATGTCCTCTGTCACTCTGTTGCTTCATGTGCAACGTGTCCGCCCTAGAACCACCCACTCCGACCAGGGTCTCGCCCCATGGGTGCCACTCAGCCACAGCAAGGGCCGTCTGGCACAGCAGCCATTGCCAGGAGTTCTGATGCCCCAAAGTGATGAGCATTGACTCCTTGACACACATGAGGCATTAATAGCTCAGGTACTAGCGGTATGATCCCTGTGTTGTCGGGTACTTAAAAGCCCCACCACATGGACTGGCTACCATGCTGGTGACCTAGCAGGAAGGGGGCCAGGGTGCAAGGGGAAAAGGGAGGGGAGGGGGGGAGGAGCCTGCACCATGGAAACTAGGTTGGGAGTTCATACCCAAATGGCTCACACTGAATGGAAAACATTGGAAATGGAGGTCAAATCCCAAGGGGACCAAAAACACTGAAAAGGAGATGGAAACAGCAAACTAAACAATTGCACATACCAAAACAAAGCCAGGAGGACAGATAGGTCGATATAAAGAAGTCCACCAACAGGGAAAGGTGGGAGCAGGGAGAAAGGAGCAAGGACAGGGAAGGAGAGGAACAGACGGGAATGCAGTCTGGAAGAAGGAAGGAGGCTACAATAGCTCGGGGGCCTGTGTGTGCCACACACGTACCCACAAAATGGACTGTGGGCCCCCTGGGGGGATCAGCTTGTTATAAAGAAGGAACTGGAATAATAGGTAATGTGGTGCTACACAATATGTTTGAAATTGAGAGGAGAACTTGCAAAATAAGATGTTAGAAAATGTACATGTGGAATGCAGTCTGTAGAAAGATGTTGATAGGAACATTAAAGGATAGCATCAGTCCATTAATTAACAAGAATATTTTTGCTCGTGAGAATTCAAAATAGAACTGATAGTTTGTATTTTGCTTTTACTTACTGGATGAGAAGTGTCACATGAAAAATTTTTACATTATCTAGGATTGTTACTAGAAATACTGACGATTTGTAATTTTCTTTTACTTACTGGATGAAAAGTGTCACATGAAATGTTTGTACATTATCTAGGATTATTACTGGAAATACGGTTTATGGAAGTAGTTACAGCATGTGATTTCAGTCTTCTGAATGTCTCATTTCTGCAATTTTATTGTGCAGTGTTTTGTTTTCTGCAACAATTTTCAGTGTTGGAGGTGGTATTTGTGGTGTCACCGCCAGACACCACACTTGCTAGGTGGTACCATTTAAATCGGCCGCAGTCCGTTAGTATACGTCAGACCCATGCGTCGCCACTATCAGCGACTGCACACCGAGTGCCACCACACGGCAGGTCTAGCCTAGAGAGACTCCCTAGCACTCGCCCCAGTTGTAAAGCCGACTTTGCTAGCAATGGTTCACTGTCTACATACGCTCTCATTTGCAGAGACGACAGTTTAGCATTGCCTTCAGCTACGTCATTTGCTACGACCTAGCAAGGCGCCATATTCATCTTCAAGAATGTATTCTGAACAGATAATATTGTGCATCATGTGCCGTCAAGAGCAAAGTTCATCATTAATGGATTAAAGTTAAGTATCAAACTAATTACGTCCGCTTTCTGAATTCTCATTCCTTGTCATGTTCCAGATCTCACGTCAGTATAGTTCTTTCCTCCTAATGCCAGCCTGCATGAGCTAAAACGCGTGCATTTCGGCCTCCATTCGTAACACGGTGTTGGCTCTTCTGCTAACACAAAATTGGCGACGAGGAGTAAAAACGGTGTTCTTAACTATACTGAAACATCTCGTTGAGACTGCCCTGATTTAATTGTGTAATGGCTTCGCCACAATCTCCAGATGTACTGTCTCAATTTTATCGCTTACAGAATCAGCAGACCAAGCATTACTGGATGCCCTTGGACACCTCGTCCAGCGTCAACATGCAATGCAAAACGATGCGGCAGCCGCCGCTCCACCGCCAACGCAGCCACAACACGCAGTTGCACCGACCTTCAGACCTTTTGATGCTGCACTGGAAAGCTGGATGGAGCGGTCACGCCAATTTGGATTCCATCTCGCCGCCTACAGAATTCAAGGCAACGAGCGGCAGCCTTTTCTTTTGTCGTCCGTCAATGTGCAAACCTACCGTGCGATAGTCAAATTATTTCCCCGATGCAATGTAGCAACTCTGTCCTACGAAGAAATTTTGTCTGCATTAGATGCATATTTCAAACAACCAGTCAATGTAGTTGCGAAACGGTATACCTTCTTTAGTACAAAACGTACGGCAGATCAGACTAATCGGGAGCGGGTTGCAACCTTGCACGGCCTTACTAGGGATTTTGCTTTTGAGTGTCAATGTGGACTCCCATATTCAGATACTATGGTACGTGATGCAATTGCACAGAACGTTTCTGATGTTCGTATAAGGGAACAGATTTTGAAACTAATCAATCCCTCCCTCCAACAAGTGATGGATATATTGGATCGGCAGGACACACTTGACTTTGCTCGGGAATCATTTGAAACTTCGCCAGCCGTGTGCCAGGTTAACCGGCCCGCCAGGCGAGCTGCACGGAGCAGTAAACAGCCCTCGCGTCTGGCCACGTTGCTGCCGCCAGGCTCGCAGCCACGTGTGCCATGCCGGCAAGCAAATGCAGTGCTTAAATCACGCCCGCAGTGCACTACTAAACATTCGCGTGAGAATTTCCCGTCACGCCAAGCTATTACTGTAATAAAAAAGGACATGTTCAGAGTTCGGAATCGAACCGAGGATACTCAGGCTTACGAAACTTCGCCCATGGAAATTCATGTCGTTCATTCCACTCCGCCCAGTGCCACTCTCTCTAACAGTGACTGTGTTCGTCCCACAAATAGTGTGCGCCAACATCGCCAGAACTCCCGTCAAGTCACAAGTGATTTTGTACCAGTGTCAGTTCACGTTGCATGTGACAGTTGCTCTTGTCGCTAGCAGGACAATAAACATTTTGTGGACTTGGACATTTACGGCAAAGTGATACCATTCCAGCTCGATACCGGAGCTGCAGTTTCACTGATCAATCAAGACACTTACAAACTGCTGGGCACACCTCCGTTGCGTGCCGCAAATGTTAAGTTAACTAGCTATTCAGGTCAAGAGATCCCTGTGTTAGGACAGTGCAGCCATCTTGCAACATATAAAGGACAAACAAAACTTGTGTCATTTTACGTTCTTCGTTGTTCTTCTTCTGCAGTGAACTTGTTTGGTTTCGATTCATTTCAATTGTTTAACTTGTCTATAGTAAATCAGGTCCTATCAGTGAACCAGACTGTGCCTTCAGACAGTGTTTCTCGTGTATGTGAAGAATTTGCAGACATTTTTACACCAGACCTCGGCTGCACTAAGAACTATAAAGCACATTTGGAACTGAAAGTAAACATGCAACCGAAATTTTTCAGAGCGCGCAATGTTCCCCACGCACTGCGTGATGAGGTTGCAAAAACGTTACACGATTTGGAATCACAAGGTGTAATTGAACATGTGCAGGCTTCTCTCTGGGCATCACCCTTAGTAATTTTTCCAAAACCTTCGGGAAAATTGAGACTTTGTGTGGACTTCAAGGCAATAATAGAATCCACAACTAGTGATTGCAACTTTTCCTTTACCCCGCCCAGAATATCTTTTTGACTCTGTGCCCGGGCAACTATTTTTCGAAGTTGGACCTATCAGATGCATACTTGCAAATACCGGTGGGCGAAGAATCCTAATGTGTTTTGGTGGTTAACACATATCTTGGTTTGTATCAATTCAAACAACTGCCATTCGGGTGTGCATCTGCCCCTGCATTGTTTCAGCAATATCTACAAACTGTTTGTGCGTCAGTCCCTACTGCAGCAAACCATCTGGACGATATTGTGATCTCTGGAAAGATGGAAGAAGAACATTTAGCCAATCTCAGAACATTATTTCAGGTCTTGCAACAAAATGGTCTTCGCTTACAGAAGGACAAATGTGTGTTTTTTGCTAGTGACTTGCCATACCTGGGACATGTACTCAATGCCCGAGGCTTACATCCCAGTCCCACGCACCTCCATGCCATACAAGACTTGCTTTCGCCGCAGAATTTGAAGCAGCTACAGTGTGTGTTGGGAAAAATCAACTATTATCACAGATATGTGCCGCATGCCTCTTCCATTTCAGCTCCACTTAATCGCTTACGCCGTAAAGGTGTTCCGTTCATCTGGATGACGGAATGCGAACGCGCCTTTCACCGGTTGAAATCGGCGTTGCTTTCCAATACTTGCCTTACGCCATTCGATCCCCAGAAGCCCCTTTTGTTGATAGTGGATGCATCGGATTTCAGGATCGGAGCTGTGCTTGCGCACAAAGATGGCTCGCACGATCGCCCTATTGCCTTTGCGTCCAAATTGCTCTCGTCTGCGCAAAGAAATTATTCACAGATCGAGAAAGAACCATTGGCTCTCGTATTTGGTGTTACAAAGTTTCATGACTTCTTGTATGGTCGTCACTTTACCATAATCACAGACCACAAACCTTTGACATCGCTTTTTCATCCGAACAAGCCTGTACCTCCACATACAGTGCAGAAATTCATTCGCTGGTCTATTTTCCTCTCGCAGTACCGCTATGATATCTTGTATCGATCCACTGCTAAGCACGGAAACGCCAATGCATTGTCCCATTTGCCTGTTGCTGAGGATAGGGCATTCGATTCCTCCGAACTTGCTTGCATGTTCATTGATTCGGAAACCGATGACGTGGTTGACTCGTTTCCGATTGATTTTCGTCGTGTAGCTACAGCCACAACTGCCGACCCTGTCCTTGCTACCATTCTGCATTTTGTTGCTACGCAATGGCCCTGGTCAAAGTCACGGATCAGGGACCCATTGGTTTGCCGATTTGTTGCTCACAAGGAGAGACTTTGTTCGACGTGGTGTGTTGCTGTTGCGTTCTGATAATGATCAGTCCAGGGTCATGGTCTCACATTCGTTACAGTCCTCTATCTTAAAGCTTCTCCACCAAGGACGTTGAGGTACAGTGAGAATGAAACAACTTGATCGTCAGCACTGTACTTGGTTCGGGATCGATACCGCGATTACGACGATTACGAATATGTGCTCTTCTTGCATGGTGTGTGCCAAACAATAATCAGCACCACCACGGATAATTCTTTGCATGGCCGAAAGCCACTTTCCCTTGGCAACGCTTACACATCGATTTTGCTGGTCCATTCCAGAATGCTTGATGGTTGGTTGTGATAGATTCATTCAATAACTTTCCTTTTGTTGTCCGGATGTCTTCCACAACATCATCTGCCACCATCCAAGTGTTATCTGCTATCTTTTGCATTGAAGGTCTTTCACAGACAATTGTTTCCGACAATGGTCCACAATTCATGTCCGCAGAATTTCAGTCATTCTGGAAGGCCAATGGTATTCAACATCTGATGTCCACGCCATTTTCGCCACAGTCAAACGGTGCCGCTGAACGATTGGATAGGACTTTAAGTCACAGATGTTGAAGTTGAAAGCGTCACATTCTCGGGAGGACGCATTGTTGCTCTTTATGTCCTCGTATCGCTCTCAGCCCCGAGATGGTCGCTCGCTGGCTGAGTTGCTCCACAGTCGCCATCATCGAACCTTGATGTCTTTGCTACATCCGCCGCATCAGGTTCCTGTGCAACGGCAGACACCTGCTTTTGCCCCAGGCGACGTTGTCTACTACCGCCACTATCGAGGTTCAAGGTATTGGCTCGAAGGGCGCATTCTTCGCTGCCTTGGACACGCTATGTATCTGGTTTTGGGGGCCTCCGGTGAGGTGTGCCGGCATCTCAATCAGCTGCTGTCGTCGCACGGGATCTGCCGCTCGCCGTCTGCTTTCAACGACGGTGCCGTCTGGTCAGCGCCCTGGGTACCTATCTACTGGCTCGCTTCAGCCCCAGGTGTTGCAGACACTGCCTTCCATTTTGCCCCATGGCGACGCACTGGCACCGCCGCCTGTTCTCCCGCCGGCGACGCCCGCAGTGGACGCGTCGATGCAGCCGAGGGGCACTCCCTTGGGTCACGCGCCGCCGATCGCTACCCGTGACCAAGTGTCCTCCGACATGGAACTCTTGCCAGACACCACACTTGCTAGGTGGTAGCCGACATGGAACTCTTGCCAGACACCACACTTGCTAGGTGGTAGCCTTTAAATCGGCTGCAGTCCGTTAGTATACGTCGGACCCGCGTGTCGCCACTATCAGTGATTGCAGACCGAGCGCCGCCACATGGCACGTGTAGTCTAGAGAGACTCCCTAGCACTCGCCCCAATTGTACAGCCAACTTTGCTAGCAATGGTTCGCTGTCTACATACGCTCTCATTTGCAGGGACGACAGTTTAGCATTGCCTTCAGCTACGTCATTTGCTACGACCTAGCAAGGCGCCATATTCATCTTCAAGAATGTATTCTGAACAGATAATATTGTGAATCATGTACCGTCAAGAGCGACATTCATCATTAATGGATTAAAGTTAAGTATCAAACTAATTACGTCCGCTTTCTGAATTCTCATTCCTTCTCATGTTCCAGACCTCAAGTCAGTATAGTTCTTCCCTCTTCACGCCAGCCTGCATGAGCTAAAACGCGTGCATTTCGGCCTCCATTCATAACACGGTGTGTGAAAATTATTGCACAGTCAGCTCAGCAGCTCATACATCCAAGTTGTTGACAAGAATAATACACAGAACAATGGAAAAGAAAATTGTGGATGTGTTAGATGATGATCAGTTTGGCTTTAGGAAAGGTAAAAGCTGCAGAGAGGCAATTCTGATGTGGTTGATAGTGGAAGCAAGACTAAAGATAAATCAATACAACTTCATTGGATTTATCGACCTGGAAAAAGTGTTTGATAATGTCAAATGGTGCAAGATGTTCGAAATTCAAAGGAAAATAGGAGTAGGCTATGGAGAAGGATGGGTAATATACAGCGTGTATAAGAACCAAGAAGGAATAATAAGAATGGAAGACTAAGAACAAAATCCTCAGATTAAAAAAAGAGTGTACGACACAGATGTAGTCTTTCATCTTGTTCCTACTGTGTAGTCTATAAATAGAAGAAGCAATGGTGGAAATAAAAGAAAGGTGCATGAGTGAAATTAAAATTCAAGGTAAAAGGATGTCAATGACAAGATTCGTTAATGACATTGCTGTCCACAGTGAAAGTGAAGAAGAATGGCATGATCTGCTGAATGGAATGAACAGTCTAATGACTACATAATATAGATCGAGATCAAATCGTAGCAAGATGGAGGTAATGAGAAGTAGCAGAAATGAAAACAGTGAGAAACTTGTCAGGATTGATGGTCACGAAGTAAATGAAGTTGAGGAAATTCTTCTACCTAGGCAGCAAAATAACCAAAGATGGAAGGAGCAAGGAGAACATCAAAAGCAGACTACTACTGGCTAAAAGGAAATTCCTGCCCAAGACAAGTCTACTAGTATTGAACATTAAGGCCTTAATTTGAGGAAGAAATTTCTGAAAATATACGTTTGGAGCACAATGCTGTATTGTAATGAAACATGGACTGTGGGATAACTGGAACAGAAAAGAATCAGACCATTTGAGACATGGTGCTGCTGACAAATGTTGAAAATTACGTGGGCTGCTGCAGTTAGGAATGAGAAGGTTCTGCACAGAGTGGAAAGGAATATGTGGAAAACTGGCAGGATGGCAGGACATCTGTTAAGACATCAGGGAATAACTTCCATGGTACTAGAGGGAGCTATAGAGGGTAAAAACTGCAGAGGAAGACAGAGATTGGAATACATCCAGCAAATAACAGAGGACAGATTGCAAGTACTACTCTCAGATGAAGAGGTTGTCACAGGAGATGAATTTGTGGCAGGTTGCATTAAACTTGTCAGAAGACAGATGATATAGGAAAACAGCAGCTGTATTCCTCTGACCTTTGAACTGACTTACCAAACAGCTTAACAGGACTCCAGACCTTTGCCAGAGGTGAAAGAAGTTTTAAGTAACAGATAGAAATCTTAAGGTTGACCAGGGTTGAAACCTGAGACCTTTGGATCCATGGTCTGGCAATTTATCACAGAGTCACACGACCACTGTCATTAAAAAAGTTTGTGGCAGATCTTCATTGCACAGTTGTACAGGCCTCATCTTATAGCTAACCGTACTACTTCACTCATTCATCAAGTTACTTCATTAAGTACTTTTTACATTTCTCAGAGGGACTTGCATGTTGTCTGCTGTGTGCTAACGAAAGCCAGCACTGTCAGTTACTAGCATGACTGCCACACAGTGTGATTTATGGCTCGTCTTCCACCGACAGAACTCTTGACAGCGAAAGTCCGGCATATCACCTTGACTGCCAGGCAGCAGTTGGGGCACTGTTCCTTCAAATAGTTCATCATGTATCCTGCCACCCAACAAGTATTTACACCGAAACACTACCCACAGTAAGCCAGTTCTATCAGAACAAGTGGGCCAGGTCAAATGCTGAGTACTTCTTCCATCAGGGGCGCATTCTCTACACGGAATCAGCTGTACATTAGGATCATCACATTACCCACTCCAGGACCTCGACTTTGTTACGCAATGTGATGCTTAGAATTCTGTTATTCTTTTACTCACTGTTTGCTCGTTAGACCGTCAGGTGATTGTAATTCAACGACTTTAGTCAAGTGTGCTGTGGAAAAGTATTGTAATTTTCTTATTTTTTTTTTTTTTTCTGAACTAGTGTGGTGCTCTGGACTGGAGACTGCACAGGTCGAGTCTTTTTACATTGTTTCTGTTATTATGGTGGGAGTCCTGTTTGGTTGGTATTTCACATAAAATCATGAGAAATGCGAAGTTTTGTTAACATATTTATTTGTTCTGGAACTTTGCAAATTGTGAATAAATTTAAAGTTTGTTAAATGCTACCTGGACTTCTTTTGTGGGAGCACGCTCAGTCAATGGACACTTCGTTGTCATGTGTTGGGTTGTTTTTGGAGGAGGAGACCAGACAGCGAGGTCATCGGTCTCATAGGATTAGGGAAGGACGGGGAAGAAGTCGGCCATGCCCTTTCAAAGGAACCATCCTGGCATTTGCCTGGAGAGATTTAGGGAAATCACGGAAAACCTATATCAGGATGGCCGGACGCGGTATTGAACCGTCGTCCTCCTGAATGCGAGTCCAGTGTGCTAGCCACTGCGCCACCTCGCTCGGTGTGTCATGTGTTGGCTGGGGGTTAAGGGACTAAACAGTGAGGTCTCAGTCTCATGACCAAGGGGTGGTTAATTTAGAGTTAGTAATGTGCACCAGAAACGTGTTCTGTCGATGAAAGGATATAAGAGCCATAAAATCAAGGCTATTCGGGCAATACTGATGTCAGAGCTGAGAAATATACTGACAGAAAAAAATTGCAGCACCAAAAGTAATTAAGGTAGAGTAATGAAAATTCAGGAAAACATACGTCTAGGTAACATATTTAAGCGATTAATGTGTTTAACTGATTAACATTGCAAGGTCACAGGTTAATGTAAGTGCAAGGTAAACCCTTGTAAATATGAAATGCTGGTACATTAATAACCAGTATAACAGCCAGAATGTTGAATGCAAGTATGCAAAACTTTAATCCTGTGTGTTGTACAGGTGCCGAATGTCAGTTCGTGGGATGGAGTTCCATGTCTGTTGCACATGGCTGACCAATACAGGAACAATTAATGCTGTTTGTGGATGACACTAGAGTTGTCATCCGCGATGTCCCATATGTGTATGATTGGAGACACATCCGGTGACTGATAAGCCAAGGCAACATGTCGACACTAGTAGTGTGTGTTCAGTTACAACAGCGGTATGTGGGTGAGCATTGTCTTATTGGGAAACACCCCATGGAATGCTGTTCATTAATGGCAGCACAACAGATCGAATCACAAGACTGACACACAGATTTGCAGTGATTATAGAAGTGCTCTTAGTGCCATACAAAATCACAGCCCAGACTAAGTCCAGCTGCAGGTCCAGTGTGTCTAGCACACAGACAGGTTCAGTGCAGGTCCTCAACTGACCTCGTCCTACCCACGACATTGCCGTCACTGACACTGAGGCAGAAACAGCTTTCATCAGAAAACACAACATACCTCCACCCTGCCCTCCAATGAGATCTTCTTTGACACCACAGAAATCGCAAATGGTGGTGGTTTGGAGTCAGTGGAATGCACGCTATAGGGCATCTAACTCAGAGCTGCCTTAAAGTAACTGACTTGTAAAAGTTTGTAGTGTCACCGTGGTGTCAACCACTGCTCAAATTGCTGCTGCAGATGCAGTAAGATGCTACAGAATCATATGCTGAACACAACGATCTTCCCTCTTGATACTGCCATGTGGCTGTATGAAGCCTGGTTGTCTTGCGACCATACATTCGCATGACCATTGCTGCCAGCAGTCATGTACACTGGCTACATTCCTGCCAAGCCTTTCTGGAGTATTGCAGAAGGAACATCCAGCTTCTCATAACCATATTATCGCATTCAAACTTGGTGACATTTGACAATGATGTCTTTGCAGCCTTAAAGGCATTCTTGACAAACATATACTCACCACATACAATATCAATACAACGGATGCTCACGACTGTTATAGTATGCATTTAAAGGAAACTTGCTTTGCATCTTCACAGTAGCACTGTTAGCACCACTCTTATGCAACTGATGCAAAATCTGAATAGGCATTATCTTTCAGATATAGAAACACACCTACCAACTTTTGTTTTTGTCACCAGAGAAGATGTGGGTATCTCCCAGGGCTCATCCACGTGGATAGAAACCCCATCTGCAACTGACATTCCTCCCCTCCCCACCAACCTGATTAAAGATGCCTTCTAGGTGGGAGATATACAGTATTAAAAGTGAGAAGGCTAAAAATGTAACTGACATCAGTGGGACTGTCAGTAATGTAAACAAGATGACAAATGTATAAGGCAGCAGTTGGGTGCCCTCAGGGCTCCATATGCCATTCTGCCCCATCTACGATCCACTATAGTCAAGGCTTTGAAGAGCACCCACTAATCCTAAAATCGAAGATAGGCTCTAGCAGAAAAAGAAGTGAACTGCATTTCAAAGCAGTTAAAACAGAGTAAATGAAGGATGAAAGAGCCAGCTGGTAAAGGATGTAGGGTCGAAGGCCTCCCAAATACAGCGTACAGCAGGAGTCACCCAAATCACAACCACAACACCCCAAATAAAACCACTTTCACAGAGAAAAGGGAGAACCAGTTCAACAGTTTGTGAATTGTCTACTGATATTAGAGGCAAAGAATTTGGAAGACCACGTTTAGCATGAGCGGGCAGGAGGGGGGGGGGGGGGGGGGGGGGGCATTCCAACCAGGATATGAGCTAATGTCTGAAAAGCTCTACAGTCAGAATGTGGGGCTCACTTGTTACATAAAATAAAGCTGTGGGTTAGTCTGGTATGACTGATGTGGAGGTGACATAGGATGGCAGTTCCCTTACAGAACGAAGAGTACCATGCAGCAGTAATCTCTGTGATGGTGCAGAGTTTATTAGAGGGGGAAGTAGCATTACCATATGTTGTTCAATATCAGAATGAGATATACCTTATTTGCATCCACAGATCCACACCACGGACTGGCAAATATGTAGTAAGTAGTTGCTTCCCTAACCAAAGAGTCGGCCAGTTCATTTCCTGGAATACCCGCATCATCTGGAGCCCAGAGGAAGACAGTACAACTCAGATCAGAGAAAAGGTCATGAACAGCAGATATCACAAGACGACAAGAGTGACACTGATCAGTGGTCTGGAGATTGCTCATTGAGTCACTGCAAAATAAAACATGGTTGAGAAAAGCTTGTTCAATAAAATGTAGAGATCCGTTAATGACTATCTGCTCCGCTAGAAATATTACATGTTCCCAGCAATGAATGTTGTTACTGACTGATGGAAGATGTAAAAGCATATTCCATCCTATTCTTGGTTTTAGAGCTGTCTGCCAGTGCAAGCAATGGCATCTTGCACTGCGGGCGACATACTTTGGAACCATGGAATAGACTGGTACTAATTTGTGGTCTGGGTAACAACCGAGGAGGGGGGCTCTGTAGGGAAACAAAAGGAGTATATTCTAAGTAGGGTCAATGGAAGCTCTGGCAGAGGGTTGCAAGTCATGGGAAATTGTCAGATTGCAACTGCTTAAGTGAGCAACAGTTGGTACCATCACAGCTGAAGGAGGAGGATTCATATTTTGGTAAGGAGACTGTCTATTGGACTACTCTGGAAGGCACCAGTAACCATTCAAATGCCACAGTGATGGACTGGGTCTAAAAATTTCAAAGCTGAAGGTGTCACCGAGCCATAAATCTGGCAACTACAGTCCAGATGGTATGAGACCAGGATCTGGTAAATACAGGGAGTAGTAGTGTGGTCACCATCCCAAGGAAGGAAAGAGTTTTAATCTTGCACATACAGCTAGCCTTTAGTTGACGAATATGGGGCAACTTTTTATCACATGGGAGACCCAGAAAGCTGGACAGTGCAACAATATCCAAGCATTGGATCTCCAATTAAGAGTAATGGGTCAAGATGGACAGTGGTACAATGACAGAAATGCATGACTAGCATTTTGGCAGGAGACAACTGGAAACCATAGGAAAGTGTCCAAGTGGAGGCCTGTCAGATGGCACATTGGAACTGATAGTCAGTCAAGGCTATGGAGTGAGACCTGTGCCATTCAAAAGTTTGTGACATACAGTTCAGGGGCGACCAGTGGCCCGACTGACGTCACTAGCTATTGATGATGATGATGATGATGATGATGATGAAAGTGGAGCCTCAGAAAATGTTGTTCTGTTGGATATGTGGAGAGCTGAGCGAGATATCAACACACTAACCAAGAACAACTGATGGGATAAAACTGCCAAATAAAAATCAGAAGAGCGCATCAAAAGCCCCAGTCACAGAGGATAAGTAAAATGAGATGGCGCCCAGCAGAGTTGTATGCCTCATGTGGTCACAAAAGACTGATCAGAGGTTGGTGTTTCGAAAAAGCCTCTTCAATTGCCATTTTCAATGTAACAAGGTGGTTGTCTGTGTATCATCCCTCCCAGAAACCACAGACAGGGGGATAAAAGGCCCTGAGATTTCAGACCCCAGCATAATCTGCAGGCATGCATCCTCCCAAGCAGTTTTCAGGGCACATAGGTAAGGTTAATTGGTCGGTAGCTTTGCCTGGCCTAAGTATTGGGACTACAATACCGTCTCAGCATTGAGAAGGGAAGACACCTTTGAGCCAAGGACCCTGAGTGGATGTAGCCCTTGAGTAATATTCAGATGCTGAATCATATGATTATGGATTGAACCACGGCCTGGGCAGTATCGTGAGACAAGAGCGTGAAGCACTTCCCCATCAGTGAAAGGTCAGCGTAATTTGGCATGGCTTGGGGTAAAATATACGACATTATCTTCGACTTGTAGTTTCTGTGTTACAAAGGCAGCCATGTAAGAAGCGGATAACGACATTGTTGCAAAGTGGGTCATAAGGTGTTCACCAAGAACCGACGCATTAGTACAAAGACCACCCTAACGGACAAGACCCAGAACACATGTCAGTGTTTGATGGCCCACAGGCTACAGAGCTTAGCCCACATCTGGGAGGAAGGCACGTTTCCAAGGAGGCATAGTGCTCCCAGGATTACTTCTTACTGCACTTAATTAGACAGTGAGCCTTAGTGCGGAATCACTTAAAAGTGTGGAAGGTTGCCTTTGGAAGATGTTGGTGTGTCCTATGGTGATCCTGAACAGTTGTTACAATGTCTGTAGTCCCCCATGTGATTAGCCATGGAGGACCATCGCTGTAAAAAAGAGGAACAGCAGTTCCAGCGATGTGGGTGGTTGCACTGGAGACATTCCTCAGTCTCTTTGATATATTCTAACAACGAGAAGATGAAAGTGACAGAAAAATTAAGTAACTACCAATTGACTCATCGAAGAGCCTATTGTGGCTATTGGTCCATTGGGTGTTGACAAGGATGTGACAGAATCACCATGAAGTGGTCACAGTAGCAAAGATCATCACAGAGTGACCAGTGTAATGAAGCCGCAACACTGGAGTAAGAGATAGTAAGATTGATCGCTAGATACGTGCCATAAGCAACACAAGTACGTAGGTGCATGGTAATTGAGGTGGCACAAATCTAACTCACAAAGGAGCTGGTCAATCAGATGGCCCCTGTCAAAAGAAGTGTTACTCTCCCACAGGATAGTGCATACTGAAATCCACAAGTAGAAGAAAAGGGAGGCAGAGCTGTTGGTTTAAGGAGGAAAGTGCCCTGCCTGGAGGTAAATAAATATTACCAATGGGGATCAATGAGGTGGTTTGCACTGTCACAGCTATTGCTTTGAATGTGGTACAAAGAGGAATCTACTCACTGATGACAACTGTTAGAACCAACCTATAGACCATTAACATTTCTATTGAAATTGTACTGGCCACTGGCCACTCTTTCGAGAGGTAACCACGAAGTGTTGGGGGAATGGTAATCATTGAAGTGAGTTTCTTGGAGGGTGACACTGACTGCAGAATAAGAGGAAAGTAATTGTTGCAGTTCCGACAATTGATAGTATTATCTATTACAGTTCCATTGAATCATCACATTGGTCCTGGTTATGTGTGAAGGAGCCACTTCACAGTGGTTTCCGGAATATAGATGCACATGTAGTGGAGGACAGCAGTAGATCTAGTTTGGCGAAAATTGAGATGGAAAGGTAATAGCTGTGACTTTTGTGTAACTGGTCATATTAACAGGATGCAGACACTCCACTGTTTGTTGCTGGTATGGGCATGACATCAGTGAACACTGGTTCAGAATCTGATGGCATTGGGGAATCAGGTGCTTCTGGAGTCACTGGAATAGCCTGCTCCCAATTCTTCTTCTCTTTCGCAACTTTTGGTGGCTGACTTTCTTGCAAGAGTTTATCCGCTGTAGGTGTGGAGATGGATGAAGAGCAGACAGCCCTCAGACCCACATGCCACAGATCCTTCAGCCATTGACTGGTGTTGGGCCTCCAATCTGTGGGTTTCAAGGACAGGAGTCCCAAGAGGAAGCACTGTCACCAGAAGACTCTGGAGGAGGAAGCTGCTTCTCCAACAGGGTGTGGGAAGTGGTTCCTGAAGATGGGATATTGAATGTGTACAGAGAAGGGGAGCAATGAATGGTCACAGATTTCTTCGATCTGTGAGAGAGAGTCACAGAGATGCTGAAGAAACTGGACTGGAAGAATCTTTAAGAGAAACATAAAATACCCCACAAAAGCCTACTTGTAAAGTTTAAAGAACCGACTTTAAATGATGGCTCTAGGAATATAATGCAACCCCCCCCCCCCCCAAAAATATCAGTCCCATAGAGAAGGTGAGAACAAGATTAGGCTAATTGCAGCAAGCATTCCCGCAGTCCATGTGTGAACGGAATGGCGAAAAACCCTAGTAACTGGTACAGTGGGACATACCTTCTGTCATCTACTTCATAGTGGTTTCCAGAATATAGATGCACATGTAGTGGAGGACGGTAGTAGAACTAGTTTGGCAAAAACTGAGATGAAAAGATAGTAGCTGTGACTTTGGCATAATTGGTCAAGTCGACAGGATGCAGACTCTCCTATTTTTTCTTACTTCAATGTATGACAGGCACTCAAGTGATTTATATTCTAGTATTTCCTTTTTTAATTACTGGACACACTAGTAAATGTGGAGGATGGCGTTCAGTACAACTGAGACACAAAGATAGATGCTCACATGGACAATCTTCACGGAGTGATCGTCTGCAGTCTCTGCATTTTGGGTCTACCATGCCGCAGGATGACATTTGAGATGTGACCAGAAAGTAACTGGAATTATTGTTTTTATTAAAGAATATTATTAATTCATCAACAACTTTGTCCCCTATAAAGTGATACCCCTCGGATAGAATACACTGTGCCAGCACAGCACTTTTTCCAATCTTGGAAGCACTTTTGGAACTCACTTTTTATTATGGTGTTCAGCTTCTTCAGCGATTCTGTTTTTATCTCAAATGACGGCAAAACTACACCTTTTCATGGTTCTCTTTTGCCTTGGGAATAGAAAGAAGCCACAGGCAGCCATGTCCAGCGAATATGGTGGCTGAGGCAACATAATGGCTTTTTACCAAAAACTCTCAAGCAAGAGGGAGCAGTATGCAATTTCCACAAGTAGTTTTGCCACAGCTCTGGTTGTTTTCTTCCGATTGCTTCACGCAAGTGGCACATAACTTCCAGGTAGTATTCCTTTTGACCAAATGACCATAATGCAGATGCACTACCCCATTGCAGTCAAAGAAAACTTGAGAAGAACCTTCACATGTGATCAAACTTGTGGAATTTTTTGGTCTTGGCTCCTTAAGCAGTTTTCATTGGGACGATTAGGTCTTGGTTTTGACTTCATACCCGTATAGCCATGTTTTGTCACTAGCTACACCCTTCTTTAGAAGTTTTGGATTATTGTTGTTTTCACTCAGGAGTCCCTGAGCGATGTCTACAAAACATCGTTTTTGGTCGAAATTCAACAATTTTGGAACAAACTTTGCTACAACACATTTCATGCACAAAACCTCTGAAAAAATTGCTTGACATGTGCAAAAGGATAAGCTGACATCATCAGCAACCTCACTGATGGTGATGCAGTGATTTTCTTCACTTCTCCCAAGTTGTTGTCAATAATTGATGTACTAGGATGTCCAGGGCAGTTGTCTTCAACTTCTTTTCGAACCCCTCTGAAACATTTACACCACTCAAACTCTTGTCTTTCTTACAGGAGATTTGCCAAATGCCACAGGCAACATTTCAAGTGTGGTGCTGGGCTTTACTCCATTTTCAAGCAAAATTTGATGCAAATTCTTTGATCCATATTTTTTGGGAGCAAAAATTCGCTGAGCAATCAGAAACATGTATAACATTTTTAACTGTCAACAATAAACCAAATATTCAAAACAGCTGAAAATGCAAACATACACCAGTAACATGTGTACCAAGACCAAAAAATTTGAAAATCAGATGTACAAAACCCACATCTCGTGTGACAAAAGTGTAAAAATTGGAAACACCCCATGGACTGCAAGGTCTAATGTTTCATGTCACACCTGTACATCATAACTGCAGCTTTTTCTGCGAGATGGTTTCCTTCAAAGATGACCACACCTGTATCTGTATGTTATCATTGGGATATTTTCATTATGCATCAGATGAAATGTGGACCTCACTGTTGAAGATGAGCTTGTAGCTCCTACTTTGTCTGGAAAATAAGATCTTTGTGAAACGTAACTCCGTGCATCATATTCAAAGTATTACCTGGGCAACAGTCGCTGGTACATCACCCAGTTGTTCACATGTCTGACGAGAGGCAGATGAGGCCTTTATTAGTAGTTGCCTATTGTGCATTTTTCCCAATGAATGAACTTCTGAAAACCTATCCTGTGTGTTCCACAAAAGATTATGGTTTTTGTCCCTGTAAAAGTATCTCAGTTTTTCTAGTACACACCAGGTATGGAGTAAATTGTTTCACCCTCAGTCATCTGGCTTGTCCCCCTTTCCATGGGGTAGCCAGGGTAGGGAAAGCACTACGGAGTAACCATTTGCATTGAGCTACCTACGCCTGTGTTGAGGCAGCTAAATCAGAATGTCCATTATGTTGGTTCAATTTGATACGTTTCATGTGCAGAAAATCTGCCCTGATGTCACATACTGAAAACTGGGGCTCTCCCCATGGGCATCAAACAGCCATAGCAACGGTCATCTGGCACAATGGCCATTGCTAGGAGATCTAATGCCCCAGGAAAACGTGCATCTACACTGTGGCATGCTTGAGGCATTAGCAGTTCAGGCATCATAAGTGTGACCCATGTATTGTAAGAGGCCTCTATCAAAAGGGTAATGACCCCACATCTGACTGGCTACTGTATTTGCTTTAGTGTATGTGAGTCTACACAATTATTGTGCACAAAGGGTCAAACTCTGTAGGTAGGCATTATCCTCACATTACAGAAAATAGAGGTCAAACTGAGAAAGGGACCAAAATTAGTTGAGCCGAGAAGTTATATAGGGGAAATTAATGAAGGTGTCAAGTAAAGAAAGCAGAACCTAGAGAAATAGCTGGGTCACCATCAAAAGCTACTACTGTGAGAAAGAAAGAAGTAAGGATTCAGAAAGGGAGATGAGATTGCAGCACAAGTACGGAAGTAGGTACTCAACAGCTTCGGGCCCCTTGCTCCCCACACACATACTCACAAAAGTCTCGAGTTTCCTGAAAGTTTTCTTAAGTGAGTTTGAACTTCGAGTGCATCCTGCAAGGGCCTTTCTGGCTAATTAGTGTTCACACAAAACTCCCAATAAATACAACTGAATAATTTTGGCAATATACTACACTCCAATGCAATTAACAATGCGCAGTTTTATATCACCAGGAATCTTTAAGATTACCTTTGCATCCAACAATCTCTCTCCACACATGCGCAACTTAACAAGATTTTTTTCCAAAATAATGATTTAATTTCTTAAAATTTTTACAAGTATTAATCCACAAATAAGAAAAATACAAGAAAAAGTAATTTAAAGTAACTGGCAATGAGGAAAACTTTTCCATTTCCCTCTCTTCGGGTAACACAGTGTAGTGTTACCACCTTCAATTAAGACATTCCATAGTCAGCAACACATCAAACTTCTGCAGCTAACGTAGTGACAGTTATAGGTGGCAGGTCTTTAATACCATTCTTGTCAATCACTTGAACTTTAAAATTTGGAAGATTAATAATTAAACGTTTCTGTACTTCTCTCACACATTTCTTCAGTAGATCATAAGCCTCTTCAACTGTCATATCTGTGAACAAATAAATGTTTATTATCAAATATCTATTTCTAAATACAAATAATTTATCAAGTGAGGCAAGTCATGAAATATACTTAGTATAGATATTTACTTGGTTTGTGGTATCTGTCCATTATACTGAGAGCAAAGTACCCTCCATATCCATGTGCCGCATAAGGGATCTTGACAAGAGATGCCAAATAATCCAGAAAATACAGCTCGGGACCATCAGCATCATCATAACCAGCTATCAGCATATTTACAATGTATGGAGTCTGTAAAATTCAAATTACATGGCTGTACACTAAGATCCACAACTAAAATATTACTTGTTCAGTATTCAAATACTTTAAGCATTTTCTATAACCCAGTTTTGTAAATCAATGTAATTTGTACCTCCTGCATCTAATATAGATGGTACATTCTTTGCAACAGTTGTCATTCAAGCTCGCAGAAAAATTCTGCATGACAATTTACGAGGGTGTGCTAAAAAGTAATGTCTTCGACTTTTTTTTTAGCGTGTATACATAAACAAGGGAAAAAAATTTCCCAGATTTCTCGGTTAAAAGATATACTTTTTGTCTGGGTGAAAATACGCTTTTTTCCTGTTAACTGACAGTACACTCACTGGGAATGATTGGTGTTTTATACACCAGTGTAGAATTTCCAGGCACTTTGAAAAACGAAACCCAGACAAAAATAAATAAATGGAAAGGTCTTTGATGTGCAGGGACGTGTACACTGCATATTTTCGTGTTATGAAAGTATAAATTCAAATTCCACCAAACACGGTAAGTTAGTTTCCGAAGCATTGAAATCAAAATTGCTATGCCCTTTTGTAAGCCAATCATAGATGATGTTACGTGATCTCGTCAGCCGATATTCAGAGCATAGGACACGTGATTTAGTAAGCAAAAAGCAACATCACTACAATAGAGCGAACACACAAATATTAGAAGTTAATTGTTTAAATTAATTTACATTGTGTAGCTACAAAAAAAACTAAGCTTTCACATATAATATTTATTTTTTTCGCTTGTTTTACACTTTAAGATACAACATGCAAATGTGCCAGTAAATTTTAAAATAATGACATAAATGTCTGTTCTTCTGGGCTCGAAATTCTCTTGAGTGGCCGGTCCTCAAAGTGTTAAGTTTTAAATGAGGATCAAAGACTCTGTACTTCAAGAAATTCAAAGCACATTTCCACACGTAACATAATTCTTCTTATGTAAAAGGAAATTTACTTTGAAAGTGACACTTGTCAAACAACGATTAGCAATATTTTCCCGAGACCTGTTAGAAATAGGTTCATTTCAGCAGTTGCCAGAGCTCCAAAAAACAATGGTTACTGCGCATGCGCAGATTCGATGACGCAGAAGCCTGTTCGTAGGTATAAAGCATTAAGAGCTCTTACATTACGGCATAAAACAAAGAAGAGTATCGGAATTTTGTAAACCATACTAAAATGCATAATTCAGCTTTAAGTGCACGTTCGTACGTCCAGATTCACAATGAAGTAGGTTCGAATCTGATATTACACTTTTCAGGGTGGTTTTTGGGACGTAAATTTTCTTGGGGTACCTGTACTGCGCTATCCCAAATTTGGTTCTTTACTATGGCATAATGCCATATGTGCCAGAAGGTGAAAACGTGCTCTTGAAATTCAGCAAACAGTTGGAACTGGCTAATACTGTGGAGTGAAACAATTCGTTTCAAATAAATATAATGCCTCAGAGAGAAATATTAATAAATGCCAAATTTATTTAGCAAACCGACAAAAGCAACTTTATTGTTCTGTAAGCCGATTAATGCAGACTGCCAAGAACGTGGAAATAAAATAAAGTGAGAAAGCAAACTAATAATGTATTTTAGCATTCCGTGATTATGTGCCTGTATTTTAATCCACTTGATGGCTCCCGGTCACAGAAATCCATTTTGTTTTCATTTGATGTGGGATCTGTAATGGAAGAGGAAACAGCAAAATCTATTCAATACCTCCTCATTAGTTATTTGACCTACCTATCTAATCTTCAGCATTCTTCTGTAGCACCACATTTTGAAAGCTTCTATTCTCTTCTTGTCTAAACTATTTATCATCCACGTTTCACTTCCATACATGGCTACACTCCATACAAATACTTTCAGAAACGACTTCCTGACACTTAAATCATTACTCGATGTTAACGAATTTCTCTTCTTCAGAAACGCTTTCCTTGCCATTGCCAGTCTACATTTTATATCCTCTCTACTTTGACCATCATCAGTTATTTTGCTCCCCAAATAGCAAAACCCCTTTACTACTTTAAGTGTGTCATTTCCTAATCTAATTCCCTCAGCATCACCCGACTTAATTCAACTACATTCCATTATCCTCGTTTTGCTTTTGTTGATGTTCATCGTATACCCTCCTTTCAAGACACTGTCCATTCCATTCAACTGCTCTTCCAAGTCCTTTGCTGCCTCTGACAGAATTACAATGTCATCGGCGAACCTCAAAGTTTTTATTTCTTCTCCATGGATTTTAATACCTACTCCGAATTTTTCTTTTGTTTCCTTTACTGCTTGCTAAATATACAGATTGAATAGCATCGGGGAGAGGCTACAACCCTGTCTCACTCCCTTCTCAACCACTGCTTCCCTTACATGCCCCTCGACTCTTATAACTGCCATCTGGTTTCTGTACAAATTGTTAATAGCTTTCACTCCCTGTATTTTACCCCTGCCACCTTCAGAATTTGAAAGAGAGTATTCCAGTCAACATTGTCAAAAGCTTTCTCTAAGTCTACAAATGCTAGAAATGTAGGCTTGCCTTTCCTTAATCTTTCTTCTAGGATAAGTCGTAGGGTCAGTATTGCCTCACGTGTTCCAATATTTCTACAGAATCCAAACTGATCTTCCCCGAGGTCGGCTTCTACCAGTTTTTCCACTCGTCTCTAAAGAATTCGCAATAGTATTTTGCAGCTGTGACTTATTAAACTGATAGTTCGGTAATTTTCACATCTGTCAACACTTGCTTTCTTTGGGATTAGAATTATTATATTCTTGAAGTCTGAGGGAATTTTGCCTGTCTCATACATCTTGCTCACCAGATGGTAGAATTTTATCAGGACTGTCTCTCCCAAGGTTGTCAGTAGTTCTAATGGAATGTTGTGTACTCCCTGTAGGCGGTATCTATATTACCCCTCGTGAGATAAGCCTCAACATCCTTACATTTGTCCTCTAGCCATCCCTGCTTAGCCATTTTGCACTTCCTGCCGATCTCATTTTTGAGACGTTTGTATTCCTTTTTGCCTGCTTCATTTACTGCATTTTTGTATTTTCTTCTTTCATCAATTAAATTCAGTATCTCTTCTGTTACCCAAGGATTTCTACTAGCCCTCGTCTTTTTACCTACTTGATCCTCTGTTGCCTTCACTATTTCATCCCTCAAAGCTACCCATTCTTCTTCTACCGTATTTCTCTCCCCCATTCCTGTCAATTGTTCCCTTATGCCCTCCCTGAAACTGTACAACCTCTGGTTCTTTCAGTTTATCCAGGTCCCATCTCTTTAAATTCCCACCTTTTTGCATGAACTTAATGTAAACAAATGATGTTGATGTTGAGGCAGCAACCAGCCACAAATTTATCTTCATTTCCTTTATTCCAAAGGTAACGTTACCGGTTTCAAATCATTACGATTCACCTTCAGACAGTTTTCATGCTTTCATTACAACATCTGTCGTACGAATACTATGAAAACAAACACACTAAACCGACATTTCACGACAATCTGTAAGAAAAGCACCACATGTTGTAATGAAAGCATGAAAACAGTCTGAAGATGAATCGTAATGATTCGAAACCAGTAATGGTACATTTTGAATAAAGGAACTGAAAATAAATTTGTGGCTGGTTGCTGTCTCAACACCATCAATATTTGTCTTCAAATAACAGCCACGGTCTCCAACCATATCATATGACAAAATTGCATTAATGTAAACAGTTGTGATGTCACATTCATCCCAAGCAGTTTGTTGCTATGAAGCATTGCATATTCTTCATCCTAAGGCCTTGACACATTTTACTGCTGGCAGACGCCTGTGTGTATACGGTGTTTCGTTGTTTTTTTTCTCTTGTTTATGTTTTATTGTTGCAGTATTATCAGTCTGCAGTAATATTCTTTATCAGAACATCAGTTGTTACCAGTCAAAATCACAAAAATTTAAATGAAAACTAAAATAACGAAAAATTCCAGGAATCCCGCAAAATTCGTGTTTTTCCTGCAAAAGTCACGTTTTTCCTGGATGAAACAATTCCAGGATTTTTCTCGGATTACCCGGTTTTCCCCGGACGCAGACACCCTGTTATTCCGTTCTCAATAAAGGTTGTGGTATTACATGTCATACATATCATTCAGTCGACTTTACTGCTCAGCTGACCCAAGACACAACACACTGTTGCTAAAGGGCTCCAAATTGTAGCACGTAGCATGGCAGTCCTCCTCCCATGAACTATGGACCTTGTCATTGGTGGGTAAGCTTGCGTGCCTCAGCAATATAGATAGCCATACCTTAAGTGCTACGACAACGGAAGAGTATCTGTTGAGAGGCCAGACAAACATGTGGTTCCTGAAGAGGGGCAGCAACATTGTACGTAGTTGCAGGGGCAACAGTCCGAATGACTGACTGATCTGGCCTTGCAATGTTAACCGAAACGGCCTACCTCTGCTGGTACTGTGAAAGGCTGAAAGCAAGGCAAAACTACAGAAGTAATTTTTCCTGAGGGCATGCAGCTTTACTGTATGGTTAAATAATGGCGGCGTCGTCTTGGGTAAAATATTTCGGAGGGAAAATAGTCTCCCATTTGGATTTCTGGGCAGGACTACTCAGGAGGATGTCATTATCAGGAGAAAGAAAACTGGCGTTCTACAGACTGGAGCATGGAATGTCAGCTCCCTTAATCGGGCAGGTGGGTTAGAAAATTTAAAAAGGGAAATCGATAGGTAAAAGCTAGATATAGTGGGAATTAGTGAAGTTCGGTGGCAGGAGGAACAAGACTTCTGGTCAGGTGAATACAGGGTTATAAATACAAAATCAAATCAGGAAAATGCAGAAGTAGATTGGAGAGTAATAATGGAGGAGAAAAAAAAGCGCGACCTTCCGGCACATAATTTTTGAAAGTCGGGATGGTGTTCGCGCTAACCTGACAAAGGGGGGAGGGGGGGATGAACGCATTATTTTTGTCAACATCGAAACGAAGCCCATGCCTACCACAGTTTTACATGTCTATATGCCAACTAGCTCCGCAGAAGACAAAGAGACTGAAGAAATATATGATGAGATAAAAGAAATTATTCAGATAGTGAAGGGAGATGAAAATTTAATAGTCATGGGGGACTGGAATTCGATAGTAGGAGAAGGAAACGTAGTAGGTGAATATGGAATGGGGTAAGGAAGGAAAGAGGAAGCCACCTGGTAGAATTTTGCACAGAGCCTAACTTAATCACAGCTAACACTTGGTTTAAGAATCATGAAAGAAGATTGTATGCATGGAAGATGGCTGGAGATACTGGAAGGTTTCAGATAGATTATATAATGGTAAGACAGATTTAGGAACCAGGTTTTAAATTGTAAGACATTTCCAGGAGCAGATGTGGGCTCTGACCACAATCTATTTGTTATGAACTGTAGATTACAACTGAAGAAACTGCAAAAAGGTGGGAATTTAAGGAGATGGGACATGGGTAAACTGAACGAACCAGAGGTTGTAGAGTGTTTCAGAGAGAGAATTAGGGAATGATTGGCAAGAATGAGGAAAAGAAATACAGTAGATGGAGAACGGGTAGCTTCGAGAGATTAAACACTAAAGGCAGCAGAGGATCAAGTAGGTAAAAAGACAAGGGCTGGTAGAAATCCTTGGGTAACAAAAGAAATATTGAATTTAATTGATGAAAAGCGAAAATATAAAAATGAAGTAAATGAAGATGGCAAAATGGGAATACAAACGTCTCAAAAATGAATCGACACGAAGTGCAAAAAGGCTAAGCAGGGATGGCTAAGAGGACAAATGCGAGGATGTAAAGGCGATATCACAAGGGTAAGATAGATACTGCCTACAGGAAGATTAAAGAGACCTTTGGAGAAAAGAGAACCACTTGTATGAATATCAAGAGCTGAGATGAAAACCCAGTTCTAAGCAAAGAAGGGAAAGCAGAAAGGAGTATATAGACGATTTATACAAGGGTGATGCACTTGAGGGCAATACTATGGAAATGGAAGAGCATGTAGATGAAGATGAAATGGGAGATATGATAATGCATGAGAAGTTTGACAGAGCACTGAAAGATGTAAGTCAAAACAGGCCCCGGGAGTAGACAACATTCCATTAAAACTACTGATAGCTTTGGGAGAGCCAGCCCCGACAAAATTCTACCATCTGGTGAGCAAGATGTACGAGACAGGTAAAATACCCTCAGACTTCAAGAATATATTAATTGCAATCCCAAAGAAAGCAGGTGTGACAATTACCAAACTATCAGTTTAATAAGTCACAGTTGTAAAATACTAACACGAATTCGTTACTGACAAATGGAAAAACTGGTAGAAGCTGACCTTGGAGAAGATCAATTTGGATTGAGTAGAAATGTTGGAACACGTGACGCAATACTGACCCTATGACTTACCTTAGAAGACAGATTAAGGAAAGACAAATCCACATTTCTAGCATTTGCAGACTCAGAGGAAGCTCTTGACATTGTTTACTGGAATACTCTTTCAAATTCTGATGATGGCAGGGGTCAAATACAGGGAGCGAAAGGCTATTTACAATTTGTATAGAAACCAGATGGCAGTTATAAGAGTCAAGGGGCATGAAAGGGAAGCAGTGGTTGAGAAGGGAGTGAGACAGGGTCATAGCCTCTCCCCGATGTTATTCAATCTGTATGTTGAGCAAGGAGTAAAGGAGAAAAAAGAAAAATCAGAGTAGGAATTAAAATCCATGGAGAAAAAATAAAAACCATGAGGTTTGCTGATGACATTGTAATTCTGTCAGAGACAGCAAAGGAGCTGGAAGAGCAGTTGAACAGAATGGACAGTGTCTTGAAAGGAGGATATAAGATGAACATCAACAAAAGCAAAACGAGGGTAATGGAATGACGTCTAATCAAATCAGGTGATGCTGATTGAATTAGATTAGGAAATGAGACACTTAAGTAGATGAGTTTTGCTACTTGGAAAGCAAAATAAAGAGATGATGGTCGAATCAGAGAGGATATAAAATTTAGACTGGCAATGGTATGGAAAGTGTTTCTGAAGAAGAAGAAATCAAGAAATTCCTTTGTAGATTAACTGCATTTCTTTTCCTTGGCAGCAAAAGTGGCCACTTTTGAAAATGTCTCCTCAAAAGTTAGTTTCAAACATGCACAATTTTAGTTTACATTGTTTTCTTTATACACTTCATCGCAGGTTTGGTTTGCCAATAACCTCAAAAAATGTGCATATTATAGGTTTAAAGAAGCTTCTGTTAGAGGCCTGCAGTTTTGTGGTGTTTTCCATGCTCTTCTTTACCTTTAGCAGTAATTACCTAAAAAGCCAACATCTGTTATATATTCACTGCTGATGTCTGTAAATATAACATCTAAGACTGGTGCTGAAATTTTGGCTACTCCCTTAGCAGTGTTTACTATTTGTGCCCTGCCTACAATATTCAGAATGTTTAGGAAGCTGTTATTAATTTCATCCATAAAACATTTGTGTTCACATCTGCACAGTTTTGGGAGCTGAGACTGTCTAGGACTCCAGGTAATTTGTTAAAAAGTTTCAATAAGTGAACAACACAAACACAAAATGATTGATCTTTTATGGATGTCAAGCTCTAAATTCAATGGCTGATTTTTTGAAATGTTTATCTGGAGTAAATGTGATTTTGCCTATCATTAATAAAATGAGTCCTATTTATGATAAAAATGTGCAATCCCTCAACATTTTACAGTAGCGGTAGGTGACAAGAATACTGTGTACTACATTTTGGTGTCTCTACACCAGTAATCTGTAATGCTACCACTGCATTGTTTAAAAACTGTAATTCAACTTTAAATTGCTGTACTTTGTTTTTAATGACTGCACATTCTGTTAAAAAACTGAAAATTCTACATGCATTTCAGTGATGCATGCCTTTCCAGTTTCTGTTTCTTCTCTGCTACTAAGGAGTGTGCGCTCCTGTGTGATGGTACATTCTATCTTTGCATACCTGTGGCAGAAATCTCTCTGATAGGCATAACATTTTCTAGGCATCAGAGTCTGTTGTCAATCTGTCCTAAGAAAAGATCGGTTTTGCCAACCAATGACAACAGGGATTTAATGATGCATAGCCTACCACCATACGCTATATTCTAACTAATTAGTTCCTTCCCACATGTATTGGGATACAAACTATGCCTTGCAAAACCCCATCTCTCGATATTACCAACTATCACCATGCACTGTGCACCTAATCAGAAGCCATTAGCAGCTTTTCCAGCTTTACATTAACTTGCCGCACGGCACTAACACGGTGAGGCTAATCAGCACAATATTTTTCTAATTTAACTCATCTTCATCATAAGGTAATTCCCAAGATTCAGGAGTGTTTGAAACCAACAATGAGGTACGTCCCTGAAATTTCGTGCCAGTCATATATTAGCATCAACGTGACCTCCCATGAAGATTTTAGTCGATATCAGCATGAGAAAAACATGGAAAACAAAGATCTCAATCTTATGCAGGTGTCAGTTGATTGCCCAACTCCTTATCTATATAGTACTCTTAGTGTGAGTTCCACCTAGGGATTTCCAGTATCATATCAAAATTAATAACTGACATTTTATTGATGAAAATTATATTTAATGCAAATAATGTAGCTGTTATACTAAAGTAACAAACAGCAGCTACAGTCTAAGTATGCATGTTACTGTGTTGTTCTAGTACTGGTAAGTAACAATAAAATAAGGCAAGCTCCTCTTTAGCCTAGATTGAGAATTTTATTTTTGCAAGATTGAATAATAGTATGGATCTAAAGCCCTCTATCATGTGTGTATTAATCATTTGGCATTCCGGTTCCTACAGGTTTATTTATCAAGTGGCATTTTTTTATTTGTAGTTCACTGTTACTTTTTGAATTTACATATTGTCATTTAGAGATACCATAGTGAGTAGAGCTGTGAATGCTAGAAAATGGAGTGCCAAGTGAAGAAATCTGAATATTTCTGAAATATTCTTCTGTTTGAGTTCAACAGCAGGGTGACAGCAGCAGAGGCTGTGATGATTCCACCATCATGTGACATTTGCATGTAATGGGGAAGATTCAAAAATTGGGTATATGCTTACCGCATGCTCCAAGTAAAAATCACAAAAATCAACGGGTGGCTATATGTGCATCTCTGCTGAGTGCCATCAACTGGCTTGTGAATAGCGTCAACCATTCCAATCCTTTATCATTACTGGTGACAAGAAATTGTGTCTTGATGATAACACAAGGTAAAGAAATACATAGTTGAGTGCAGACAAAGCAACAACTCCCACACAAGACTTTCATGTACCCACAGAAGGTAATGCTATGCATCTGGTGGAACAGTAACAGTGTGGTGTACCACGAATTGCTCCCTCAGGGTGTAACCACCACTACTTACATTTACTGTCAACAACAGACATCTTGCAGACACAGTCCAAGACCAACGATAAGGAAGACTGGGTGAAGTGCTGCTACTCCATGATAATGCTCACCCACACTCTACTAAACTGACAAAAAACACTATGCAGGAGTTGGGTTGGGAAGTCATTCTGCATCCATCTTTTTTACCTGATCTTGCACACTCAGATTTTCACCTTTGCCGCTCTCTATCGAACAACCTTCAAGGAACTTCCTTTCTGGATGAAAATGCACCCCTATCATAGTTCAATGAGTCCTTAGCCTCAAAACCACATGATTTTCATGAAATTGAAAAGTTACATTAGCATTGGCAGACTGTTGTAAATAGTGAAACAGAATATATTATTAATGTCTAAAATCTTTTACGTGTATCTGTCGTGTTTGGTAAACTTTTGGAAAAATGCTACAAACTTATGCACCAATCCATGCTGATCAACAAAATTAAAGTGGTTTTTCCTGAGTTTTCAATCTATCTCACAATGTTAAGCCATCCCAATACGCACAGCTGACAGATCTGCATAGTATCAAAGTACTGATGACATTTGATCATACGAAACACACTGAATAAAAAACCATTCTTTCCACAATACCTGTTTTCTTTTTTCTTCTTATTCTCAGAAGACTATTTTCCCAATTTCTCCTGAACAGTATTTGTGGCCAGTATTAAACTTAATTTTCTGATTAATTGCATTGGGGTCATTCCATGTCAAGTCACCCAGGCCTTGACACCAACCATGCCAGATTTTGATGAAACTTGGTACAATTACTTCTTTTATCATCCTGAAAGCACTTGTAAATTTTTTTTGCTCTATCTCTTATAGTTTTTTTAAAATAAATGTTTAAAGTTTTTAGATTTGGCGTTGTTTTAGCAGTCAGAAATCTTAACTTAAACGTGTCCTCACAACTAAAAAAAATTTGTATATTAAAGAATACTCAAGATAGTATTTACAAAGGTTTTTTTTTTTTTTTTTTTTTTTTTAAGCCAATGGATGTTTAGTTTTACAAAAACTGCAGATACCGGTTGTAACTTTTTTGAAGGTGTGTAGGTTGTTTGGAAACGTCAGATTTTTTAAATAACCCTACGTTACAGGTTTGAATATCTGACATACTGATTTCACTTTTGGTCTGATTAATGTTCTGATTAATTTTATAGGATATTGGAAAAGAATCTCTGTAAACTAACTAACAGTACTTACTGAAAGTTCAAATAAACTTAATAAAATACTAAACAAGCACTATTTAACACGGTAATAATTTTTTACTTCAAAACACAGGAGTAACAAAACAAAATCCAAGCGTACATTGTTACTCCAAGAAGACAAAAACTTACTTTCGGTGTCTAAGTCACTTGGTACTTTTTATTTTTAAAATATAATTAATATTATTTTAAAAATTAGATAACTATTAAACAGGTTAAAGAGCCAACATAATTTTTCTTTTATCTAATAGCCTATACAGTTAAGAGTATTTTAAAACAAATTTGAGCTTTCTATCAGGTCTGAGACTCTAGATATTGCAATTCTTATAAAACAAAACATCCGTTAAAAAAAAATATCCTCTGTGTGTGTGTGTGTGTGTGTGTGTGTGTGTGTGTGTGTGTGTGTGTGTGTGTGTGCGCGCGCGCGCGCGCGCGGCGCGCGCGTATACCCGTCCTTTTTTCCCCAAACACAGATGATGTGACTTACCCCGAACGAAAGTGCTGGCAGGTCGATAGACACACAAACAAACACAAAGAGTTTTTAAGATACGCAATTTTAAAGTTTTGAATACAAATTAAATTTTCCATTTCCGGAGGTTCGGAAACCGCAAAACATAAAAACTATAAAAATTTATAAAAAAACTATAAGAGATACAGTAAAAAAAAAAAAATGCAGGTGTTGTCAGGATGGTATCAGAACCATTTGAGCCAAATTTCATGAAAATCTAAGGAGGTGGGTGTAAAATTTATTTTTTATTGGGTGATTTGATATGGAATGACCCATTGCATAGAACTTGACAACAAAAATTAAATAATCATGTGTCTGTTTTCTTTCTTTCTCTCTCTAACAGAGGTGCTATTCTGCTGGGTAACAGCACACAGTGGGATTTGAGGGAAGTGATGCAGCCAAGAAAGTATTCACCATTTGTAATTCAGAGTTCTGTGTTCCCCTGCACACTATCATCACATTGTTGGACCCACAGATCATACATCAGTGAGAAGATGAGCAAGCAGTCAGAGGGGGAATAAACAACACTGTGGTCACACTTGTGAACCTCATGCCAGCCACTCCAATGAAAGGAAGTGATGCTCACTACTTTAAGAATAGCACATTATCCACTGGCACAGTTTTCTGCTTAGGTGGAAGTACCACCAATATGAGAAGAAAAGCCCGTGGAAAACCACATTTGATGCAACATATTGTAACAATTTATACTCCACATGTTGATGTAAGGACAACCCTCAGCTCAGCTGGAGACTTTCCCACCATTTTTGCTTACAACTGCAAGTATGTAACAAACATTTACTATCTCTTTTGAAGTGTCAGGCCTCCTGCCTACTTAAAAGTGCTGGGGAATGTAAGTCAAGAAGCTCTGAATTAATGGCTGAGTCAATGCTTTTTTAAAACTCATCCATCCATAAAACAGGCAGTGTGTCATTAAGACATTTGTTACAAAAAAAAAAAAAAAAAAGATTTTAATACAAAGAAACCACATAGTTGGTGTTAATATAGCCAGTCATTCTGAAAAAATCTGCCAGTTCCTGGAGAACTGTCACAGCATGTCTGCTTCTTAGATAACAGACTGTTCAAGACACAAGATACCTGTAGAAACTACAGTCTCTGTAACTGTCATATTCTAGTATTTTTTTGGAAGATAAGATGTCCAATATTCTCTTTGCGGGTCGACAGAAGCGTCCGATCCCACGCGTCGGCTTTGACCCGTGACGTAAGGGTGTTGTCGTGTGTGACGTCATGACGGTGCGGAGTTTGGTTTGAGTGTGGCTGTCTCCAGTTCTGTTTTATCTTATTTTATTTACTTTTCTGATCTGTTCGTTCTATCTCGTGAGATTTTTTTTTAAATTTAAAAACACTTATTACTTATTTTAATTATACGTTTCCTCGAATTTCTGTTTTAGTTTATTACATTTATCTTTCTGATCTGATCGTTCTATCCCGCGAGATTTTTTTTTTTTAAAAAGACAAGAAACACTAATCAGCTACTGAAGCATCTTTATCTTCTATGGGTTGCATGGGTTACGGCCCCTGGGGAGGTGGGTGGGTATTCATGCATGGCTGTCTTCACTTACATGTTGTAGCTACGCAAGGCGTCTAAATTTGTTTATATTTAGTTTGCCCCCCACCCAAAACACTCCATTTCCCGCGCTTGTCCCATTGGTGTCATTTGGCTTCTTGTGGAAAGTGTGTGTGTTTGTTTTTGTTTCCGCCATATTTGTGACGTCATGGGTCAAAGCAGACAGGTGGGATCGGACGCTTCCGTATTTCCCTCTTTGCATCACATTCTATAATAATCACTCATTAACTTAATCAACATTTATCTGCTGGTCTCAACTGCTATATCCAGTCAGCCATTACACCCTGGAAAGTCAGTGGGTGAGAGACGGTGGAAGACACCACACAAGCATCCGAGCATGTAGCCCAAAACTGTACAGTTACCACGAAACAGCTTTGGAAATAATATGAGTACCTAAAGCACTAGCTCTTTCCACAGAAATATGTGTATTAATAGTGGACGTGATTCTTTTCTTAGTAGTTCGTACATATACAACTACCTTCATTACAACCACATACATATATGTCTGATAAGTCTTTTCTAAAACTAAACTCCGTCTGAACAGGTCTCGGAAGACCCTAATGGTACTGGCCGACTGCCGTGTCATTCTCCGTCCCCTATTATGAAATCACACTTTCTGTTACATGCAATGGTAAATACACTGTTAAGCCAATAACTATCATTTCATGGTCATAATTATCTGCACGACACATAACAGCCACCCTCTAACAGATTTATTCACCCTATGCAACCACACTACCTAGTTCTGTGGTCGACAGATGCCTGTGACTGTGTCTTCAATTTCAATTATGCCACAGTCGATTAAGCCTTTGAGACACATTCTCATGATCCTTGGACACACACAAACATGCCATGCAATGTGTAAAACCTGAGGTACACAATCTAAAACGCAATGAATTCAACTGTATAACAATTACAAACGAGAGGAATTATGTATCTGTCCTAATACTTTCCAACAATAGAGTCTGAAAGAATTACTTATTATAAATCAAGAGTAGTAATAGTTTTTCGGCTATAAACCACAGAAGGAATGGTAGTGAAGGCTAACGGGTACGATTCCGATACAGTCCCCGTCGTAAACAGTAGGCCTACTTGGAGGCTGAAAACAGCCCTTCGAAAACTGCAGAACCGCTTATATGCCACATTACTAACGTTATGTCTGTGTGCCGATAACGAAGACCTGAAAGTTAAAAATACTTACCCTACTCCTTAAATACTCTGCTAAATTCCGACGCGTGAAGCTAGCTGCAGCGGCAGGGGACAGCTCGTAGCCGTTTCTCATTTTATACAGTTGTATATTTTTTGCTATGTACTCAGAAAACTGTGTTGTATCGCCAGCTTCCCCGGCAATTGCCATAACCAGTTTTTCAGACAATTTCTGAAGCTTATCTTCATCTGAAAAGAAAATAGTAGCGTGTCGTTACACTCTTAACTTAAATCATGATTTTATGTAGAAACTATCGGAATGAACAAAGCTACGTTACCATCTTTCATAACCATTATGCTCTTGGCATGTGTCATATCAGCAGCTACTATGACAAAATCCCTAAATGCAATCCCCAGCAATGTTTCCATTTCTTTCTCTCTTGAACTGTCGGCTACAGAAAAACAGTAACAACTCTCGTCAACAAATCAGCTACTCATCCACGCTATAGAAACATCACTGGTCATAGACCATAGTTTACACATATTCAGAGTCATTTTACTCCAAAGAGGCCACTGAAATGACGGCCCTTCGACCATAGATACTATAGATATCTATGGTCGAAGTGATGGCCGTAGAGTATAAATGTCTATGGAGTGAGGATCCGGGTGCGCAGAACGAGAATTCTCTCTACTACATCTCCAGCAGCTCAAGTCATGTGACTTTCAGATGGCGCTTAGCGTATTTTGAGTGCTATTACTTCGCTGCTACAGACAGAATACCTCCAGAAGTACCGTGATACTTCGTATACGCGTTTTACAGACATCTTAACAATTTGATACCAGGAACTAAAGCTGACTTAAAGATGTGAAGAGAAATGGTATTGTGCTTTTTCGTCACCGTATCATAGTTCAGATTCCACTCTATTTACGTCTTTTTCGGTAACAGGATAAGAACTGAAAGCCAACAATACTTTTTTTTACGTTTTGCATTTCAGTTGTGGCGACCACAGCCACCATCTGGCGTTTGTTGTGTTAGTGCGCGAGTGTCAACCAGAGTACAAGTGTCAATTTTCGAGCATGCGCCAAATAGTTCCTGAAACTAGTAACGTGAGCAAACAATGAGCTCACTAAGAGCAACTGATCTGTTCCCGTATTCCTAATACCGCGAGGCTGATAATTAGCATTTTATAATTAACTTAAGTTCTGTTGTTGTGTTGAAGATATTCTGGTGTACATATTATTCCTGTAACAGGCACAGTAGAGACTCAAGGCCTGATTCTTATAAGCAGCGGCCAAACTGGTAACCCCAAAGCGATAAGCTGCCTGCGCATATGTAAAACAAGTAAACGACACAACAGTGAAAGACTGGAGACTATGAACCCTGCTGTGTCCAGACTACCCATGAGGCTACCACCATTCTGGCCATACAACCTGGCCTTGTGGGTAGCCAATGTAGAGGATTTTTGCTATTCTGGTGTGACTGCAGATGCTTCTAAATCCGCATCGATTGTTTGCCAATTGGAACAGCAATTCCCGGATGAAGCTCAGGACATCATTGTCGCACCACCTGAAGAGAATGCATACGACTTCTTGAAGTCGGTACTGATCCTCCATATTTGTGCACCTCAAGAGGAGCACATTAGACAGGTGCAGTTACTATCCCAAGAGGATATCAACGAGAAAAGATTTTCAACCGTACCTGCAGCATATTAGAAGTAAAATAGATGCAGGTATTGTACCCAATAAACTGTTGTGTGCTATCTGGAGCAGTCCCTTGCCTCTCTCTATCAAGATGATTATTGCGACACAGTGAGAGATGTCGCTAGACGGCGTGGCAGAATTGGCTGACGAAGTGCTGGATGCGGTATCGCCTGCACCCAGTGCGCGAGTACAACCACAGTGGTAGTACGCGCCGAGTACAAAGCATTAGCAGCGAAAGTCGATCGTCTAGCGGAATATATTAGCCAGTTGGTAGCATGTTCCAACATCGATGGAGATCGCAGCCGCAAAGAGATAGAAGGTGCTCTCACAGCAGGGCCGCGTCTCCCTCACCTGCGTCAGCGCTTGATGCACAGAAGGACATCTGCTGGTACCATTGGAGTTATGGGAAAAGTGCACAATGCTGCATCAAGCCATGCACATACCCAAACGCCAGCGGCAATCGACCATAAGCGCTCCGTCATATTGCCTGTCAACGACACAGCGCCTATTCATTAGCGATTGATGCACTGGCAATAAATACCTGATAGATCCTAGCTCCGATTTATGCATCAACGCCGTGCATGCTGCTAAACTGATGCTGACCACGTACAACTTTCTGCCTGAGAGCCAAGAATAACTTGCCTATCTACACATATGGCCTGCACAGAATAGAAGCAGATTTCGACCTCTGCTGCGATTTACCATGGAATTACACTGTGGCAGACGTGGTGAATCAATTATAGTTGTGGATTTCTTGGCTTACTATAACATTTTGACAGACATGCCCACTGCCTGCCTTGTAGAGCAGCTCACTGGGCTTATGGCTGCAGGCCAAGCTGCCCGACTGATAATCACTGTGGACGGTGAATATGCCGCGTTACAGAAAGACTTTCAAGCGTTAACGAAGCCACCAGGTATACCGAAAGACATCCAACACAGCACTGTCCATCACATCAAGATGACTGAGGGGCGACTGATCTTCTGCCAATCTCGAAGACTAGTGCCAGACCAGCTGAAGATAGCAAAACTCTAGTTCCATAACAAGATCAAAGAGAGCATTATGTGTCCGTCTGCCAGCCCCGGGTATTTGCCCCTGCATCTTGTCTTGTCTTGTGTGGTTCATGGTGGCCTTGCAGAGACTACAGAGCTTTGAAGACCTGCACAATTCTTGACAGATACATGGTACCTCTGTTCTGTGACTACAACTATGTGTTGAGCAGCACTTGTTTATACAGTGAACCAAACTGCGCCAAAGCCTACACACAGATTCCAGTGGCAGACAGGGACACCCCAAAGACAGCCATTATTACGCTTTTGGCTTATTTGACAGCAAGTTCATGACTTTTGGCCTCCAGAATGCAGTCGTGGCAGAAGTTCGTCCATTCAGTGCTGCAAGTTTTCTCGCTTTATACCTAACTGACATCTTAATGTTCTCTGCATCACAAGAAGAACATGGCCAGCAACTCGCCCAGGTTTTCCAACGACTGAGTGAACACAGAATTGTGCTGAACATGGCAGAGCGCGCCTTCGGTCAGCCGCATATGGAATTTCTAGGCCACTGTATTACCCCGTTGGGCTTGCTACCATTGCCGGACAAGGTAGAGGCTACATGCCAGCTGCCCCGGCCAACCGTATACGAAGACTTAAAGGACTTTTGCTATTTGGGGAGCAAAATAACTGATGATGGTCGAAGTAGAGAGGATATAAAATGTAGACTGGCAATGGCAAGGAAAGCGTTTCTGAAGAAGAGAAATTTATTAACACTGAGTATAGATTTAAGTGTCAGGAAGTCGTTTCTGAAAGTATTTGTATGGAGTGTAGCCATGTATGGAAGTGAAACATGGACGATAAATAGTTTGGACAAGAAGAGAATAGAAGCTTTCGAAATGTGGTGTTACAGAAGAACGCTGAAGATTCGATGGGTAGATCACATAACTAATGTGGAGGTACTGAATAGAATTGAAGAGAAGAGGAGTTTGTGGCACAACTTGACAAGAAGAAGGGACCGGTTGGTAGGACATGTTCTGAGGCATCAAGGGATCACAAATTTAGCATTGGAGGGCAGCTTGGAGGGTAAAAATCGTAGAGGGAGACCAAGAGATGAATACACTAAGCAGATTCAGAAGGATGTAGGCTGCAGTAGGTACAGAGAGATGAAGAAGCTTGCACAGGATAGGGTAGCATGGAGAGCTGCATCAAACCAGTCTCAGGACTGAAGACTACAACAGCAAGGCACTATTTAAGAATGCTGAACTTCTTTTATCGACGGTACCTGCCATATGCAGCTGAAGCTCAAGAGCCACTGACAGCTGCATGGGTGGACTCGAAGGCTAAATGCAACTTATCAATTACCTGGACAAACAATATAATTGTGGAAGTTGAGAAGTCTAAACAATCGAGAGCAGACACAGTATTGTTGACACATCCTGAGCCGAATGCACTATTGGCTATAGTAGCAGACGCATGTCAGATGATAATAGGTGGTGTACTTCAACAATATGTCAATTACGTGGCAGTTGCTAGCTTTCTATTTTCTAAAATGCTGACTGCCTCACGGAAGAAATGGAGCACATATGGCAGGGAATTACTGGTGATGTACGGCGCCATCAATTACTTCCCTCCTCAAGTCGAAGCTCACTCTTTCATAATATTTACTTACCACAAGGTGCTGACATTCAAGTTCTGGCAAAATAACCTAAGCTGCTCTCCAAGGCAACAAAATCAGATGCTGTATATAGCCCACACTGCAGAGGATGAAATTGTTGCAGTATATAAAGTAAGTGATTTGCACCACTTGCTAGTTCATTGTTGTTTCCAATTTTTCTTTATTTACCCTTCTTCTTTTTATAGACAAGTAGAATAGCTACATCATTTTTTCGCCATCTCATCAGAAAAGTAAAACCATACCCTATGCACAAAAAATACAAGATCAATGCTCGCATTTTGGAAGAAATGACAGATAAAGATTTTTTTTACATTTTCTGTCGCCCTGATTCATTCTGACGAATCTGTTCTAATTAATTACATTACAATGACAGTGTATGGTTAACTGTCTCAATGCAGAAATTCTTAGATACAGCTTAGGATTTGAGCACCTGTATACACTGGAGGAAATTAATCAGACTGTCATGTATAAATGTTGTCTACATGTGAACATAGCACCACTATTTATACACTGACTGTCAGTTCACTCAAATACACTTGCAAATTTATCTTTCATGCTGTTAAAATTGCAGAAATTGTCTTTACAATACAACACTTTATAATACCATGTCTCAATATTTTTCCATATATGAAGTGTCTTGTATCAATATAACATTATACATTATACATTTGTTGTAAATAACTACGAAAAGCAACTAGCCCTCCTTTTACACACATCTCTTTATGTATGTAGCAACAACAACATTACACCATAGCTGTCACCAAAACTCAAGCATGCAGAAATGTATATACAACAAGGTGAATATGTGTAATATCCAAGTTGCAAACAAGCAATGTCGTGCCAAAATTATGTCAGCAGCCCAGCCTGATGTTGAAAACATGTGCAGTAGGCTGCATCCACTCCATAGCAATATATACTCTATGATAAAGCCACAGCTAATTTTTGCATTGGCAGTATTGACACAGGACACCACACTTGTGCATGGTGCTATAGTGGACAATATGGCTTCAGCAGAAACTGTTTGTATGAGCATTAATGTTAGTTCAAACTATGACATTAGCCCAACACAAGAGTTACATACAAAGAAAGGAAAGCTCTGAAGGCCAGTTCCTACTGTCTATCATGTCATGGTGTAATAACACTGTTTGTCACGATACTTTGCTTTGCCCAGTTCTGAAGAGTGAAAGTGAGGGTTTGAGTTTAACCAATTGTGATGCAAAAAGTAGTGGTGTAGCATTGGAATTGAGGAACTAACAACTAACAGCTACAAAGCTTATTAGTGACCAAAGAAAACTTCATAACATGTGTTTTTAATGTTAACATGTGTTAAAAAACTGAGAAGCGAAATAAAATTTCAAAACAGCAGCATCTATTTGCTACTAAAAATATATAAATACAAATACCTCAACAATGTTTGTAAGAGAATAACTAGAACCTGTTGAAGAATGAGATTTTCACTCTGCAGCGGAGTGTGCGCTGATATGAAATTTCCTGGCAGACGAAAACTGTGTGCAGGACCGAGACTCGAACTCGGGACCTCTGCCTTTCGTGGGCAAGTGCTCTACCATCTCATCAGGAAAGTAATAGGCAAAGGTCCCGAGTTCGAGTCTCGGTCTGGCACACAGTTTTAATCTGCCAGAAAGTTTCATATCAGCGCACACTCCGCTGCAGAGTGAAAATCTCATTCTGGAAACATCCCCCAGGCTGTGGCTAAGCCATGTCTCTGCAGTATCCTTTCTTTCAGGCGTGCTAGTTCTGCAAGGTTCGTAGGAGAGCTTCTCTAAAGTTTGGAAGGTAGGAGACGAGGTAATGGCAGAAGTAAAGCTGTGAGGACAGGGCGTGAGTCGCACTTGGGTAGCTCAGATGGTAGAGCACTTGCCCGCGAAAGGCAAAGGTCCCGAGTTCGAGTCTCGGTCCGGCATACAGTTTTAATCTGCCAGGAAGTTTCAGAACCTGTTGACCTTATCCATTATGCATATTTTTACATAGCATAAGAACTGTATTTTTTCCATAATTGCAGCAGAAAATGGTTCAAATGGCTCTGAGCACTATGGGACTTAACATCTGTGGTCATCGGTCCCCTAGAACTTAGAACTACTTAAACCTAAGGACATCACACACATCCATGCCCGAGGCAGGATTCGAACCTGCGACCGCAGTAGTCACGCGGCTCCGGACTGAGCGCCTAGAACCGCAAGACCACAGCGGCCAGCAATTGCAGCAGAAGTTTCACTTAAATTCTTATTTAATGAAAATTACTTCATCAACTTATTTCTTATCTGTATTGTGAGGTAATGGTCGAGTTGTGGCGCCTTCAGAGTTGGCGTGGCCGCTTGGGCTACTTGGCAAGCCGGGGCTCGTCAGAAACTGTGGTGCCGAACATTAGCCAGATCAAGAGGGTTAGCACCAGCATATGGTGCAGGCCGACCGCATGGCTAGGTATTCCATGTTGATGCTGTGCAAGGAATGGGTTTTGTGTCGATTAAGCAGATTTGTATGCTGGGAGTGCCAAAGATGGTGGCTTTGTGAAACCATAATGGCAGACATTTCACAGTTCATGTAGAAATTAATAATAGCCAGAGGAATCATGATACCATAACAAGACATTACCATTATTTGCATGACGATTCTGAGGGTGTAATCAGATTTTCAATATCCTTATTAGTTTAAAGTTTAGTATCTGACTGTAAATTATACAAGTAACACCCAGCAACGAATTTCCAAAATCTAAACGGTTCATACGATTTTGTCGATTGACATGTCTTTAGAAAGCTATTAGTGTAAACCTAAATTTGAATGACTTACAGGCATTTAACTTGAATAGTACATGAGTTGTTGGAGGTCAAAGTCACCGATTACTATTGATCACGCCAGGCCATAAGTACTCCTCAGTTATGCACAAAACAGTAGCAGCATACTTATAAATAAATTTATTCGTCTATGTCTTCGTTTCTAGCCGATATATACTATTCATGAAGAAATTGGTCAAATATTTATTCTGTTTTAGAAAGCACAGAGACATTAGGCTACTGGCCTACTTTTGTTCCTATTCGTTTGATATGTGACTGTTTAATTTGTTTGTGTATTTAATGATGTGTGTTAGAGCATGTTTATGGTCCAGCCATAGTAATATTTATTTAATTTCAAATTATTTAAATGTAAATCCAGTATTTCGTATGTGTTTCAATATGTTTGCGGGTGTGCGTTGGCTTGGAGACATGGCAGGAGTGCACTAGCCAATCACAGCGCTCGTTACTACGGTAGGTGACTACCAAAGTCAGTGGAGAGACTGTATGAAAGTGGAGGAGGGGCATTGGGTCGTACAGGACGGGAGTGCTGGCGAGACGGACGGTCGCAGGAAATACTTGGAGAGTGTTGAGCAGTATGCGCAGTCATGGAAGATAGAAATATTTCGTAGTTCTGACTTGTGCACTTGAGAGATTTACATGGCTTCTGCAGTGAAGACGTAGTATGCGTTTAGAAGTGAATATTTAGTAAACTATGTTGTTGTTCATTAACTAATTACATGGAGTAGGAATCTATTGTTTCCCTGTTATTCAACTTTTATTTTATTTAATTGCTGGACCGTCGACACCAATAAGTGTTTTGCAGTAATAAATGGCATTCTTAAAGGTACTTCTGCTATCATACTCATCATTCAATGTCGTTAAACAAGTACTTGCCGATTTTATTTAATTGCAATCTTTCATTTATAAATCTCAATGTTACTTTCAAAATTCGCAATTGCCAAGTGATAGGAACCTCCGAAAATTCGATTAATGTGTATATTCATATTGTATACTGTAGACACAGCAGTATTTGGCTTGTAATGCGGCAACTACGTATCCCAGCCCCCAGACAAGAAAACCAGCCAAAACTTCTAATGTTTCAACTCTGAGTCGGAGGGTACATAGTTGAGGGCCACCATTAATCAATTTTTTTGAAAGCCCGCAATAGGGGCTCATCCGGGGTTTGTGTCCTGCAGAGTGGTAATTCCTTTGTTCTCAGTTATTCAGCATACTATGCGAAGTGTAAAAACCTTTGCAAAACCAGTAGAGATTTTTGTACTCTGAACCTCTCACAAAACACAGTGTGACATCGTTTTTTTCCGCAAGTAGGTTTCTGGAAACAGTGAAATAACGCAGTAATTTTCACAACTAACACATGCTATCGATAGAGGTCCTAATCTATCACGTTAAAGGCAATTTGTGTGGGGGCTCAGAGTCCAAAAAAGTTGAGTGCAGGGAACGGTAGCTGTTAGCGTGTTTAATGGACAGCAGTATTGGAGATGGTTGGAACACGTGATAACTGGCAGCAGCTACAGTTACATCAGGTAACTTCTCCAGTGGCGGACGCAGCTCAACAGCAGTACGACGGCAGCGTCTTCTAGTACTCCAGGGCAGTCTTCAATGTCAACTTCCATTACAGCCGATGGCATTACCCTGGCAGAGGGAACCACCTCAGATCAGATAAGTGCCTGCGGAAATAGTGAGATAATGTTTAACTCTGAAGTTCAATCTCCACTAATAGATCTCACGAATATAAAACATATAAAACAGTCACCTAGTATGTGTCATTCTGAAAATGGAAGTCAGCCAATTAGTCCGAAATCAGAGTGCAAAAGTGTAACTAGTAGGAAGTCAGGTAATGGGAATGAATGTGGGGGAGATATGTTGTCTCAGCTAATGCAAATGATCCAGGGATTGGGAAGTAATATGAATACAATTGCGAATAATATCAGTACAATTCGAACAGATATGGGTACACTGCGAACAGATTTGTTCTCTTTGCAAACAGTTACGGATATAATTTGGACTGATATGGATACAATGTGAACTGAAATAGGTTTTGCTATGAAAGGGGAAGTTGAAAAAAGTATGGGTAATCTTGGAAAGCAATTGATGATAAGTTAAAATGTGTCATAGTGGATATGGGGAAAATTACAGATGATATTGTAATAGTAAAATCTCAAATCGAAGCAGTGGAAAAAGCCCTTGGGGAAAAAATGGATAAGATATAGACGGAACATGGGGGCAAGGTAAGCGACTGTATGAAAGTGCAAGATGCTCAAAAAATCAATATAAATTTAGCAATTAGTGACATTGCCAATTGTGCATGTGAGGGGGTTAAAGATGTGGGCAAAATTAAAGATAAAATAGAGTCCAGTATCACTAATGAAAAAGAATTTAAAAAACAAATGCAACAGATAAAAAGTGATTTAAATTCATTAGCCTCCAAACAGGCTTTGCCGGTTACAAATATCCCTTGGGCAAAGATCAGATCTGTGAAATGTTACACGAATAATGGAAGATATCACCCATTAAATTTCTTGGCTGCTTGTAGGGACGCTTTTGTTCACGGCATGTCGGATGAAGTGAAAATAAAAAACGTTAAATGGCATTTGGAGGGAGACAAACAGTCTTAGGCAAATGTTAAATGTAGTTCATGTGAAACATACAAATAGTTCGAGAAGTGTTTTTTGAATAAATTTTGGAGTGAGGCAAAACAGACACGAATCCAAAATGAATTTTTAAACAAGCCAAGTTACAGATACGGCAATGGGACGATGAGAGATTTTTGCAAGCACGATCATGGCAAGCTTATGCATGTGAAACATCCATTGGGGGTTTTAACGGCAATCACCACGTTAAAAAGGCGATTACCCGAAAATTTGCAGTGGGATCTTGTCTATAGTCCGTGTGATTCCATGGACGAATTTCTGGAATTTGTAGAAAAATTTGAGAGGGCTTTGAAGTTCAAACCTCATAGCAAACTGGGTGGTAGTTATCAAAATGGGAATCCAAATAATCATCACCAAAATAATAATCATGAGAGAAATCAAACGATTTCTCAGGGAGATAGTAGCTGGAGTGAGCAGAATGGTCGGAGAACGAATGGGAGTGATAACTTCCGTGAACGGGGCCCAAGTAAAGAACCCAGATTTGATGGGGGAAATTCGCGCGAAGTGCAATCGCGTAACAACCGGTCGGGAAGCTGATGTTCGCCACATCTCAGGTCTGGGGATGGCGATCTGAACAGGGGATGAAAAGGACTGGAGATAGTAGTAATGGTACAAATGTTGATAGGTTTGAAGAAAGTCAACAAACATGTAATATGGAGTATGTCAATGAGGAAAGCTACACTCCTGGAAATGGAAAAAAGAACACATTGACACCGGTGTGTCAGACCCACCATACTTGCTCCGGACACTGCGAGAGGGCTGTACAAGCAATGATCACACGCACGGCACAGCGGACACACCAGGAACCGCGGTGTTGGCCGTCGAATGGCGCTAGCTGCGCAGCATTTGTGCACCGCCGCCGTCAGTGTCAGCCAGTTTGCCGTGGCATACGGAGCTCCATCGCAGTCTTTAACACTGGTAGCATGCCGCGACAGCGTGGACGTGAACCGTATGTGCAGTTGGCGGACTTTGAGCGAGGGCGTATAGTGGGCATGCGGGAGGCCGGGTGGACGTTCCGCCGAATTGCTCAACACGTGGGGCGTGAGGTCTCCACAGTGCATCGATGTTGTCGCCAGTGGTCGGCGGAAGGTGCACGTGCCCGTCGACCTGGGACCGGACCGCAGCGACGCATGGATGCACGCCAAGACCGTAGGATCCTACGCAGTGCTGTAGGGGACCGCACCACCACTTCCCAGCAAATTAGGGACACTGTTGCTCCTGGGGTATCGGCGAGGACCATTCGCAACCGTCTCCATGAAGCTGGGCTACGGTCCCGCACACCGTTAGGCCGTCTTCCGCTCACGCCCCAAACATCGTGCAGCCCGCCTCCAGTGGTGTCGCGACAGGCGTGAATGGAGGGACGAATGGAGACGTGTCGTCTTCAGCGATGAGAGTCGCTTCTGCCTTGGTGCCAATGATGGTCGTATGCGTGTTTGGCGCCGTGCAGGTGAGCGCCACAATGAGGACTGCATACGACCGAGGCACACAGGGCCAACACCCGGCATCATGGTGTGGGGAGCGATCTCCTACACTGGCCGTACACCACTGGTGATCGTCGAGGGGACACTGAATAGTGCACGGTACATCCAAACCGTCATCGAACCCATCGTTCTACCATTCCTAGACCGGCAAGGGAACTTGCTGTTCCAACAGGACAATGCACGTCCGCATGTATCCCGTGCCACCCAACGTGCTCTAGAAGGTGTAAGTCAACTACCCTGGCCAGCAAGATCTCCGGATCTGTCCCCCATTGAGCATGTTTGGGACTGGATGAAGCGTCGTCTCACGCGGTCTGCACGTCCAGCACGAACGCTGGTCCAACTGAGGCGCCAGGTGGAAATGGCATGGCAAGCCGTTCCACAGGACTACATCCAGCATCTCTACGATCGTCTCCATGGGAGAATAGCAGCATGCATTGCTGCAAAAGGTGGATATACACTGTACTAGTGCCGACATTGTGCATGCTCTGTTGCCTGTGTCTATGTGCCTGTGGTTCTGTCAGTGTGATCATGTGATGTATCTGACCCCAGGAATGTGTCAATAAAGTTTCCCCTTCCTGGGACAATGAATTCACGGTGTTCTTATTTCAATTTCCAGGAGTGGCTCTTTCAATAAAAACAGGCGCGAACGGCGGAAGCACGGATTTGGGAGAGATTTAAGTAAAAGTAATGGGAATAAATTTGCGGGTAATGATGTAAGTTATGAATGTGTAATGAATGAGTGTGTGAGTGGTGATGAGTGGAAAGAGTCAGTGGTTCAAAAAGAAGTTAAAAAAGAGATGAATTTTGTGAAAGCAAATTGTGAATAGAGTTCTGAAGAGGTATTAGCAAATAGTAGCAGTTGCAGTAAGGACGGTGTTGCAGTAGCAAGTATGTGTGAGTCAGCGAAAAGCGTCTATGTTAGTAAAGGCGGCGTAGCTTTTGGTCTCGCCAGCTGCAAGTGAGGGTGATTGTGTTTCGACGGAAAGCGTCAATGTTACTAATGGAGGCTTAGCAGCAGTTGAAGTAAAAATGTATCGGCAGAGGTAGATGATTTCTGTTCAAAGGAACTGAGTAATGGTAATCTATGTAATGATGTAAAAGCTACTGGTATTGATAATTCGGTGGAAGGAATTTACGCGTTTCTAGTCACGAGTGAAGACGAAACGAAACTTATGGATGAATGTGCGGATCTAAAACGTTTGTCAGAGCACGAATGTGAGAATGTATGTAAAGCAGGATCAGGGGTTAATCTGGATGAAAAGTGGGTATAAATGGCTGATTTTTGTCCGAGTACAGCGGGATGTAGGAAGTCTGGAAGTCCCAAAATTGTATTACAAGGTAGCAGCAATTTGAGCAATGTAGCGGTGGAGGATAAAGTTGTGTACGATTCACATAAAGTTAATTCGTCCATGGAGGAAAGTAAGGTTTCTGATGTGAATTTATATAGTGATTTAAATGGTGTATCAGCAGATAAGGTTGCTGAGATGAATATTTATGATGATGAAGGCTTAGGCATCGGTGCATTATTTCAGGGAGAGGTCAGTGACATCGTGAAATTGGGGATTTAAGTAAAATATGCATTGATTTATACTTTTTTTAAGAGTGCTGCAAAGAATTTAATGGTCAATTTGAAGGGTATTACTGTGATTCAGTGGTTTGCTTTGTGCCTTTGTTCCTAAAGTATCGTTTTCCGCTAAAGGAAATCTTTAGCGAGGATCCTGGTTGGGTTTGGGAAATGGTTTGTTGACGGGTTTCTACTTTTGGTTTTCGTTGTAGACAGATTTGTCACGATAAACGGTGGAGCTTGGAATTCAGAGGCCAAACACGGTTTCTGCGAGGCACTTGGACAAAGACTGATGTGAGTTGATCGATACTTCATGCTAAAATCCGTGTGAGCATGTGTAGTGCGACGTAAAAAATAGTGCAAGAAGGCGTCTTAGCGCTGAGTGAGTGGCACAAGAAGTGCTTACAAAATCGCACATAAGTGAAAGTGCATTTAAAAAATTTTAATTCACGTCCAAAACATTGTCTATGCATAACTGAAATGCAGGCATTTATTTAATATGCCATTTCGTTCATAATTTGTGTTAGTTTAAGTTTATTTCGAAATTCATGCTGATCCAACACCACTGCATAAATTTTATAAACACTATTGGCCTGTCGTTTTATCATTTAATTCTGTTCTTTGTCATTTATTTTATAAATAATTGTATGCACTGAAGATTTCTACTTCTGAACTTTCTGGCAAGTCAGAATGTTAGTAACTGGCGGTGTGCAAGGTAACAGGCGAGTTGTGGCACTCTGAAAATATTCTATGATCGGAGTTGGTGTGGCCGCACGGGCTACTCGGCAAGCTGGGGCTATTTCAGCCAATGAAATTTTAATATTTTTAAAAAAGTATTGTGTGAAACAAGAATCTAATTGTAATCTCAAGAACCAAATTGTATCTCATGAACTGAATAAATAAAAAAAAATCTGTTACCAAATGACTTCATTGTTGCTATTTACAGAAACCTATCCCCTATTGTATTATATATACAATGTGTGCAAAACACACAAATGGTATTAGTATTGAAGATGAGTGCAATTAAGGAGGTGAAGTTTGAGATGGAGAATAACAAAATATATGGAATGGTTGTATGGGATTTCACATATTGTGCTGCATGTATTGGTTTATGAGAGCAGGGGGTATGTGACCACGACTGCTTCCAAACACATTTAGCAAACATGCCTTAAGTTATATCTGCTGTGGTTGACGAGAACCACAGATGTGGTATCTGTGGAAAGTTACATAATAAGGTAGTGTGAAAGAAAGTACAAAAATTGTGCAGCAAAGATTCATTTATTTCTCATCCAACTTAAAAAGTAATTTTATGTTTTCATAAGCAGACACAGCAACACAATTTTCACACAACTTCCTCTTGAGTCGGTGGAGATATTGGTTCATACACAAACAGGAAGTAGCCACGTGAGTTGGGAATTACCCAGCCAAGGACACGGCAACAAACAAAGGAAACTGTGGCTGTGGGGCGACCTGGCTGCCAGATTGGTCAGAAAACATGGGGTTTGCATCCACTGTCATGGGTAGTAGAGCTCACTGGGCGCTGAGTATGCATTGTGTAATTTCAATACTGATCGTCAGTGTCTGTACTGTCAACATGCTAATACCCAGAGAAGCGTTCTTAATGGCAGTCCCTTGCCGTACAGTGTGATGTTGCGAGCCCAGGTGTGCCCTGGCTTCCAGCAGACAGTGTGTGCATACCTCTCAGTCAGTTTGAGCATTGTGGTGGGCACTAGCATGTGTGTAGTCCAGCTGATGGCGTGTGAATATGAATGAAGTTGTGATCAAACTGTATAAATATGCATTCAGAAGGGGCTAAGTAATGACTGAAAAACTGTCTGGACGTCGATAACGCAACTGAGTTGTGAATAGTGCAAGGAGGAAATCTGGAAAAGGAGCACAATAGGTTAAAGGGAGCTGTCAAGAGGATTTCTGGATAGTGCATTTGAATTGTAAGTGGTGTGGTGCATGGAAGGAGGGATGCTGAGGGATGGGGGAAAAGCAGTGAGGATTTCTCAGAATGATGGATTATCAAAAATTAAGGGGAGGGGATAAGGTGATAGTGCAGTTGAACTGTAAGTGGTGCAAGGAGGAAGGCTGTTGAGATGATTTCTCAGGAGGATGGAAGGGGGTCATAAACCAAGGGGAGGGGACGGTGTGGGAGAGATTTTTTTAGTGATCCAGGTAGGAAGGCCATCAGCAAGATCAGGGAGTTTCTCAGAACGATGGAAGGAGTTCATAAATCTATTAAACCCCCGTGGGTCATAAATTAATCAAGATTGCCCCTGAATGCATGTATGTCTGTGATGTATGCAATCTGCACAAACAAAACGCCCCAGAATATTGCCCCTGAATGTATGTGTGTATGCAACTCGAACTAACAAAACAACCAGAACATGCATTACCCTACTACTTTCCTGTTGTAACTATTATTGTAATGGCGACATAGTGGTCCATTGAAATTACTCTGGTGGTTTCTTCTTCTCTCTCTACAATATGTTTGCTGAATGTAAACTCGAATTTATGAACTATGTTCATAAATGTTTCTATGTTTTTGTTGAAGTTTGCTGCCCGAGCTTGTTGGTATTTTGATGGTAGCTTCACATAGCAGTATCAGACAATCGCCCCTGGAATGCATGGAACATGCAAAAATTGATTCTCCTTCCCCATCCCTTCTAGGAATATTTCAAGTTTTTTGAAGACAGACCCTATGTAAACTTTTCATATTCTCATCCCATGTTTTATCCTTTTTGTGTCTCATATGACCAATAATTTGACAACAGTGTGTCTCCAGACTCTGCATAGAATGAGCAAGTGGTGGCTATTCCTCTCATCTTTTCTGTTACAGTTCCTTCAAGGTATCTGCACACAAATTCTAATTTAAATACTAATGAGCATCAGGTGGTAATGAGCTATCAGATTGTGTAATTCAAGTCTTGTGGTGCAGCGTGATTCTGTTTTCTTTGTAATTCTGAAACTTCTGTAGTTGGATCAAATGCTTCAAATCAAATGGCGCCTCACGTCTTACAGACAGCCTAACTGTTGTTTCCATTCTTCTTACGTTTTCCTGTCTGGGCTCGCTGTGAGAATTCGCACTGTTGCGTTCTCCATAGCTGTATTCACTTACACAATGAGCATGATTACCGCTTAGTGGCACACAATAGTGTGATTCACTCGAATCTGATTCATTGCCTGATGCGACTCCGAGTATCAATTTAAGATTGCCATAATACTTACACACATCTTCAATTCTCTTCTGTTAATGTCCATTGAAAATTTCTTGATGGTTCATGAGCACAAGAAGGATCTGCACCTCTTCAGTTTCTACAACTGGTATTGCAGTCGTCAGATCAGACTCTGCACCAACTCTGCAAATTTCATCGTCTATTTTTTCACGGCTTCTTGCTTTCTCTAATCTTTTTTCAACATACTCCTCAACCTTAGCAATATGCTCCTCCATCTTATCAAACCATTTTTCTATCTTTTCTTTCTGCTCCTTCAATTTCGACTGACTATACTGTACATTCAACAGTTCCCCCAGACCATGCTCCATATTTTGAGCTCAACTGGATGGTTTCTTTATGACTTTCGTTTACTGTTTTTTTGCAGTCCTCTTTTGCTTCCATAGCTACCTTCGTGGCTTTCTGTGCTTCGTTCTATGCTGCCTGAGCTAATTTCTTAGTTTACTAATTTCCTAATTTACTTCAAACCCCCTCTTACGTCTTTAATTTCGTTTAATTCCTTATCTTCCATACCCAGGTTGTGCTTCCTCATATCTTTTATTTCATCTCAAATCTTATTGATAATATCGTTCGCTACTTTCCTCATTTCTTGTGTTTCTTTTTTAATTATACTATGATATAAAAATTACCATCTCCTGTCTCACTGTGTCTATCTGTCGAAGATGCATGTGAACCCAGTGGCATATCTATTCTCACTGGCATGTACATCCTCTTGTCCTGACATGCTTCACTATTGTGAATCGTAACTACTGCTCCTAAATGTCATGGCACGTCCTTCCTTTTGATGTTGCTACTGCTCACTTTATTTTCCTCCTTTACTATCCATGAGCTCTCCATCACATTACTATCATTATTGCTAACAGTCGGAGTTGACTGCTCTCTGGGAAAAAATTATATGTTCCTCTCCTGAAACACAATCACCTCTAGCTTGATCGTGTTCTGTGATGCTAACTGTTTCACTTTTAGCCTGCTCAAGTTCAAGTCGCTTCTTGCTCCTTGTCCTCATTCAAAATTGGATACCGACTACAATGTGATACCAAAACAACTGAATCTTATTATAACTAATATCTTCCATCATCATAACCTACCATAACTCACAGAAACGTAACACATAGCCCATCCAGAAGATTATAAAGCTGAATGAACGATGCCAATAATCAGTCAGATATGAAACCCAAAAATAAAATTTTGTCTGTTCTTTATTTACGCCAGAAAACTACCATGCTTCTAAATATATTTCCTTGCCACATCATTTAGAATGAACACGAAAAATGATGCCTGATCACTTCATAGAAATGCCTGTGTTGATATGAACAATGTAGGGTCTGCCAATATATGCAAAACGCCTTGTGAATGTTGAATTGGTAATCTGACTCAGAAAATTAATTAGGAGATGGACACACCTTTAAGACTCAAATTAAATTACTGTGCATAATAGGATTAACTAACACAGTGATTGCTAAGGCCTTGGCTGCAGATCATACAGCGGAGAATTCGTAATATCGAAAATTAGTTTAATTTAAGGTTTCAGCAGAAATGCCTTTTTAAATGAACACATTAATTTATTCAAACAAAACACAAACATAAAACGTCCCGACTATCTTCAATGCCAAGTTATTATTACAAAACTGCATATCAAGGGAACCTATTGGTTCCCAGAGTTACTTGAAAGGTCTGAGAACATCCCCTATAGATGCAAGTGACATTCTGAAATGATACACGAATTTCTAACTAAACGAGCACAGTGGTTGTTATCTGACTAAATTGTGAACAAGGATTTTCCTGAGGCGATGGTGCTGCTAACAGTGCTCATTGTAAGTTATCAGTATGAGATGCGCAGAGTATTCCCGTCATGACGTGCTCTGGGGTTGTGCTTCTACAGACATGAACTCAGGACCCCCAGTCAGCTGCTCAAGTGGAGACCATATCCCACAGAGATCAGTTCAGCTCCAAGTCCCATGCCGTACTCCTAGTTTTCTACCTGAATTGCACATCCTGCTCTTTCCTTCCCACAGAGCGAGACGTGACAATCAATCATTGTTTAAGAACCCTTGTTTAAGAACCCTCAGCCCACCAATGGCGTAATTGCCTCTTCCACAAAAATCCCAATAAAAATCCCAATAAAAAAACTTGTTGCAAAAAAATATCAATGACTTTTCGATCTACCTCTCGTTTACAAAAAACTTCTCCCTATGATCGACCCTCCTGACATCATGAGGGTTTTTACCAATTGTGCGTTATTGTGCCCAGCAGCTAGCAATGCAACATAGGTGCTAAGAACGTAAAAAACTGCGCTCGAGGCTAGGGTCTTATTTTGCCGCATCTCGTGTTCCTTATGGCCAGAATGGGATTGTTATCTGCTGAAGACACTATTCTGAACATGAAAGACCGCCGGTCTCCCACTGATAAATTTCTTTTTCTCATCTCTGCTCAGCTGCTAGGCTGGAGACATGTCATAAATGAACAATAATACCCGACCCCTGGGGCTCGCCCGACGATGCAACTTTCACACTGACTACACCTGACGCTACCTGCCCTGTTTTCTATGAATACCAGTGTCCCTGTTGGTTGCTTCACCCCACTTTTTTATGTTGAACACTGACAAGCATTTCCCAAATCTAGTGGGTGCCCTGTTCCCAAGCACTCTTAGAAAGCAAAGAAAAAGAAGACCTTTATCGTGCAAAATGTAGTTAAGAGATTAAGTTAGTTAGATGTCAGTACATACAGTCACTGCTGTCCAGTTTGCTTCCCTAAACTATTATCGTAATATTCTGCGTCCTCATTGTCATATTAAATGGAAAGAGATATGCCAAATGGCATGCCTATTTGCAATATCTAGATCATACAATGCATTTACGCGAAGTTTTCGATCGTCTATGTTCAGCACAGTTAATTCTTAGACTGGACAAGTGCCATTTCGTTTTACGACAAGTCTGTAACCTAGGTCATATTGTCGGTCAAAATGGAGTTCACTCTGATCCGTGACTTGTTGATGACTTCAAAAAAATTTCGACACCCACTGCAATAAAAGAACAGCAACCATGTTTAGGCCTAGCTAATTTCAGTCAAAAACAGGTTCTAAAATTCACCGAAATTGCAAGACCCCTCACACAGTAGATAAAATTTTTTTCGCCACCAGCTTGTGAAGCAGCATTTCTAAAAATAAAGATTTCTAAATGTCAGCCCAGTTCTTGCCTTTCCAAAAGCAGTTCATTCTGTCTTGTGACTCCAGCAAATTTTTATTAGGTTGTGTTTTGAGTCAGAAAATAGATGAACAGGAATACCAAAAAGCGTGTGCATCCAGACAGCTTAAGAGGGCAGAAAGGAATTATTCAGCAACTGAGAAAGAAATGCTGGCATTAATATTTAGAATTACATATTTCTGATGTTTTTTATACAAACATCGTTTTAAGGTAATAACCCGTCATGCAGCACTCAAATGACTATTGGGACTTAAGGATCCCACTAATACGTTAACTAGATGATTTTACAGTACTACATCATCCAGGAAATGCGGATGGTCTGAGCTGCAAAGTATGTGCTGTGGAATGCGCTGGCATAGATGAGGATGAATAGATGGAAGCACAAAGCAGTGACCCAGACTTTCAGTGGTTCGCCAGGCAGCCGCAACTCATCACGGATTTCGTAGCATTGTACAAGTAGATAAGATGTGGGTTGTGGGTCATGGTGCCAGTGAGATCACAAAACGACTTATTGAGACAGGACCATGATTTGATGTTGGCATGACACTATGGTCACAGGGCAACAGAACGCGGAGTAGCGCAAAATTACTGGTACATAGTACACAGACATGATATCATTTGTTACATAAATAACTGTATATCATATGCACAAAAAGTAAAGCAGAACCAACAAACATATTTCAAACGTTACAAGTGGCAGATGAATCATTTCAGAGGACTGGGATGAATATCCCCAGGCTGTTCACTCAAAAACTAACAGGTGACCATTATGTTTTGAAGACAGTGCATCATTTTTCGCGAATCGCTTCTATGAGAGCCATACCAAACCAGTAGGCTGAAACAGTAACGCATGCAATGGTGAACCAGTGGATACTCAAGTTCAGAACGCTTGAGACAATATTAATTGACCAAGGACTAAACTTTAAGTCAAATTTAATGAAGCAGTTATGCCAGTTATTGCAAATTAAGAAACTCTGGGTTAGTGCTTTTTTATACACAAACGGTCGAACAGAAAGGTTTCATCAGACTATTGCAGTGATGTTAACTACTACTTTAATGCCAAGCATAATAAATGGGACACTCTACTTGCATAGGACACGGAAGTGTATAATTCAGAAATCCACGAGAGAATGGGACTGTCTCTCTAACGGAGTTATTTTTGGTCAGAAGAGTATGGTAAGCTTCTCCCAGGAACCGATACTTCAACAGCGAAAAATTTGTTTAGAAAGTTAAAAATTATTAGGCAACAGGTGGAAAAAATGAACACCAAAGCTTTGGAATGATAAGACAGGACACATAATAAGAAAGCAATAGTATGTAGATCAGTATGTTATGATGACCAGCCATTATGAACTAAAAGGAATAACTAAGAATTCATGCAGATAATTCATTCAGATAATAGAAATGACGTCGCCTGTTAAAGTTAAGTTCCAACTTCCAACTCGTTTCACGATTGTCCATGTCAGTTGAATTAATTCTTTTAAGGGTACCATAGTGGTGCTGCCTCCACTGTCGACAGTCTTTACCAAAGTGGTTAGGGGAGAATCTGGAGGAAATGGAAAGAATAGGCAACAAGGGCAACACAGTTCTGTAATTATCTATGGAAATCCTGATCTTTCTAAATAACCCTGCTCGCCTCACTAGATCGAATGTTAGCCACATCTTATTGGAACACTTGTTAGAGCACGTAAAAATGTATAACAGTCAACGTCAGCAGCGACTAGTATCTTAACAGCTACAACTTCAGATGCCTGTATGATTTTCACAGTAATGGGAATCGTATACTACCTACTCAAGCGAAAATTAGGCCAGATCCTATCCCCACCAAATCTCAATCTACAGACTCAGACTAGCCACAATGACAACAACCAAAGCCATTTGACACAGATAATGTAAAAAGAGCAATACAAAAAGTGATATGCAAATAGAAGTGGAACCAAGGAGTGTAAATAAACTAGTGTCTACTTTTCAGTAAAATGGGGGGGGGGTGAATTTTCTTCGTATAGGCTAAAGGAGTGAAGCTGTAACGAAATTTATAACTGGCAGTGCAGTGCCTGGAAGAATCTGGTCACAGCAGCTTCGCAATCGCCTCTTTGATGACAGAATTCACATGTTGCAAGCCTGCAGGGAGGTATTGCAGCCCAATTACAACAAGCAGATCGTTGTTCATAGCCCAGAACTGTCTCTCCAAACCGGTAACGCTGACATTATGAGGACATGGAAGCAGTATTTAAGGACATGTAAACCAGCTCGTCGACATCGAACAGCTCGGTAGTAATGTGATGCCGAACCTGTGGTACTTCATGGCACACCAATGATGCAGATGTTTCTGCTTCAGCCGGGACACAAGCTGCAGCCTGCCGCCTAAGCATCTGGGTGACAGGGCAGTCCTGCACTTGACTTATCCCAGATCCAACCGTCTCTAACCTCGCCAGGGTACCAACAGAAGACCACTACGCTTTGGGCCCTGGAGTAGGATACAACCTGCCACCCTCATAGCAACAGCCGACCGCTGTATCAACAGCAGGAGCACAGCGATATAGCAGAGACTGAAGCAGCAGAGGTGCACAGTCAGCAGTCAGAGGTCACTTCGTGGGGAAGTGTCATCACTAAAATCTTGACCAGGGCAGCAGTCAGCAACTGTAGAGTTACGGGTACAATAGGAATAATACAACCAACCAGTTGCACATCAAAAGCTTATTCAGGCCTTTACCTAGGTTTCTGCCGAGATAAACTTGTGTTCCTCAGAAAAAGAAGGAACATATGATACATATTGTGTAAAAAGAGAAACGAAGTCATGATCTATGGATCAGTTTTACTGCTGACTAAGCCTGAGGGCTATGCTGTAGCATTTATATGGGTCATTTTACTGTTGACTAAGCTATGTGACTTCGTTTCTCTTTTCACTCAACATGTATCATCTGGTATTATTTCGTCTGAGGAAGACAGGTTTATATCTGTTGAAACCTAGGTAAAGGTCTGATTAAAATTTTGACATAAAACTGGTTGGCTGTATGATTCCCATTGTTTACAAACGCCATCACATTTACTGCACTGCCCAGTAACGATTGTAACCAAGCCTCCCAAAGAAGCCATTGTAACCATCATCATCAGCTTCTCTTCATGGGGCACAACATCCTTCCACAACACAAAATCATAGCCCACACTACATCATCAGAGCAGTACTGTTTAAGTTTGTAGTAATTCGAAATTAATTCGGTGAATGCGTATTGTGAATGCAGATTCCTTGACATCATCTGCATTGGATATGGATCTACTACCCCATAGTGACATATGAAAATTTATTTCTGACTGGATCTCGAACCAAGATTTATCGATCATTCGGACCACTCCCCAGACTGACCCTAACTTCCTTATGTCACACCGTCTAGACCCTTAATTTCGAATTAGTCCATTCAGCTGTGGATCGTCAACAGTGTCTTTCTTTCAGACATGCATGTAACTACCGCAGGTATATGTGGATACATTACATCAACAAGATTGGACTTGATTCCTTATCATCTCATCATCCATTTTCAGCAATCCAAGTAATGTTGTGAGCATTAAGTGAAAAATCCAGTGGTCTACGATATAAGGCTGTAGACAATGTAAAGTATGGAAGATCGGATGTGTCCAGAGAGCATGAATAGACAGCTGAATTGACTAAGGCGACTGTTTTTGATCAGTGGGAAATCTGGGTCTGAGGCGTAGTCTGGCACAAATTTTCATGTGTCACTTACTGGGTAGTGGCTGAAGTCAAGTAATTCGCACTGAACGAATTAATTTCGAATTATTTCGTAAGCGGCGGATTTTCAATTGTTTGTGTTTTTCACGCATGGATGTGTTAGAAGCTTAGGCAGCCACACAACAATAGCAACATTGGTCTCAATTAGATACAGGCAATGTGACATATAGAAGTTTGAGTTAGGAGCATGCATGGATAGCTGAAGTGGTTAACGCAACTGCTCGCAATAAGTGGGAAATTCAGGTTTGTATCCCAGTTTAATGCTAAGTTTCATATGCCATATTGTGTAGTAGATCAATACCCAACCAGCTGATGTCAAGGAATTCTCACTGAGTGACTTAATTTCTCATTTATTGGTACAGCAGTGGATTGTAAAAAGTGTCTGTTCTTTCAAGCATGTAAGTAAGTAAAGTTTGTAGCCTCACCACGCAGCACACTTGCAGATGAATTAAAACATTAGTAGTATACAAACGTAGGTTCTAGCTCAGATTGAAGATTGGTGCAAATATTAAATTCCAACTGTTAACTTATACGTTCTTGACAAGAGACTGATTTAATGTTCAAGTTGTACTGTCATGTACAGTATCAAATATTAACTATCATTTGGTTTCCTTCGAAAATATTAAACAAATGAAAGAGGATTAGAACAATGAAGTTGTACTAAGTTCTAAAGACCGATCATGTTGAAATTCTGTTTCAAGTTGATTAAAATTTATTTGGTATAATTTTAATATTTTTTCATGAAAACTTAATACTAGATGTATTTTGAAATATACTTGACAAACAATTCATCACAAAAACATACAACGTTTGGACAGTACCTATCTATATGTTTAAGATAATTGAAACAGTTTCTCTCATTTTTCAGTAAAATTGTGAGTATATTTTGAATGTTTTAAGCTCTTTTTTGGAAATTTCACAAGAGCAAGTTTTATTATTCCAATTACGAATTTTTACTTTTATATGTTCTAAGTTATTTTCTCTGTATTCTTTCCCTTTCTTTTTTACACAATTAGTACAACCCAAATTTTAGGGTTAAGACTGTGTGTTATTTTTATTTCATTATTAATTTCTTTTTCGTGTTCACACAATGGGAAAATCACTTTATTTGAACTTTCCATTTATACATATATAAAATTTTATGAAATCAAAAAATTTAAAATTAGAATTGGTATAATTAATCTTGGTAATATTGTGATAAATTTTTTCAGGAAATAAAAATGAAAAACCAACCTGGTATTATATTTTAAATAACATTCATAACGATTATTATTTACATCTGATAAACAAAAACTGCGAAACCATCTGACATTAATACAATTAATTCAAACTTCAAAACCTCAAAAGAATCCAACACTAAATCGTTTTGATTAAGCTTTATTTTAATACTGAAATGTATTTCATCATCTTTAATAAAACTGTCAATAGAATGAATATTATATTCTGTGCAAACCATATTGAAATTTACGTTAACAGGTTCCATTTATATGAACGTATTTTTTATAAGAGAATTTTATTTTTATCAACCCAACTACTATGAGAATTACTGAATCCTAGTCATTTAATGTATACTTTATTACCTTAACACTTTTTCAACAAGATTGATGTCTAGACCATTCGTTTTCAACAGTTCTTGTTCATAAAAATTTCCTTTTACTTTTTTGTGTTAACATCTATTAATTTATACATTATTGGATTAGAATGAATAATATCTTCAAATATTTTCATTGACCAATTGGCAGTATATCCTTTCTTAAAGATTCCCTTTAATTTATTTATTCTTGCATTGCATTTAGGTTTAACATCTAGTAAATATGATAGATAGACAGTTTCAATTATATTTTTTCATTTTTTTGCTTACATCTTTCAGTTGAACTTTTATTTTCGAATGAATTGTATTATAATATTCATCAACAAAATTTTTAACCAAATCGATCCATTTATAATTCCTGTCTAAATCAAATTTTTCTACTTATTTCTTTCAATGACGTGTTAAATCTTTCATATAACTACGAAAATCACGTCCCTATACTTTCAACTACTGAATTAAATTCTATACCTTTTGATTATAATTATACTTCTCTAACTACTTTTTTACACAAATTTAATGTTTTTCCCTTTATAAACGAAAGTTCAAAATAAAATGTCTATGGATAGTAAAAAGAATATTCTATAAGAGAAGTTTTTGGAAATGAAGCCCTCAACCAACGAAAGATGTGGATTATGATTACTTACAGAAAATTTCAGTAATGAATATTTTTTACAAATACATTAGATATTCTCTATACAGAGAGAGAACAAAAATTAGAAGAATTTAATCCTATTACAGAACCATTTTGTCACAATATTATGATTGTAAGAATAATAGTTTTTATAGCTTGTGGAGGAGAAATGAAAAACGGAAAATTTTTTGTAAAAAGGGAAGCATGTGTAAGTTTAACAGTTCGAAAAATCTAGATTTTTCTAAATTTAATTTGGTTACACATGGAGCTAAAGTAAAACTTCTGTGTTTATTATATTCCAATACACAAACAGTTAATGGTAGTAAACAAATTTTAACAAAGATAAAAAATTATGAAACTAAATATAAAAATACTATTGTCAATCCACATAAGATCGAATTATCCGATATTAAATAGATATACTTTTAAGAGAACTCCCAGAAATTTTGGAATAATTTAAAAAGGCACTCTAGTATTTGGCGGATTTATATACTACACAAGACTTTGTAGGAATTGTTAGTAATGAAAAAGTGATCAACTACCTAACAAATAATTTTAACATTCGAATGAAAGGAGAATGTACAGAAGATTGCAATGTAATAGTTCACAACAACATTTCTGTTGGACAAGACTGTTTAACTTGGATTAATTCTAATTCCAGAGTAAAAATATACAATAAATTTATTTGCCAAATAACAATTCTAGGAGTAAATAAAAATTTTGGTAACTACATTAATGATTTTTTTTAAATTGTCCAGATAAAAAATTTAAAGAAATATATGCCTCTAAATTATCTAAAGAAGCGAAAGAACAAGACTGGAAGAAACAATTTATAATTATATTAATCCAGATTTCCATAAAGGACAACAATCTGATCCATTATCAGATTGTTTGTAATCAAGAACAAATGATTGAAAATATTTCGAAAAAGCTTCTTTTCAGTCTGTTCTATTATCCAAAATGTGGGAAGAGTAACAGATTCCTTACAAAATAGTTGTTGTATTGTTTTTAATTGTCTTTTACAATATTTATATTGTTTTTGTAGTTCTATATTTATTTTGCTTATTTATTTACGAAAAAGGTTTTTATAGATACTGGTACATTATTCGTTCATGAATATTTCTTCAGAATTAATATATACACAGACACCCTTCCACAGAAAATTAGATGGTAATATCAGGTCACTATTTGCGTGCTTCTGTAAATTGTGAAAATGTATCTATTGAACATATTTTTGATTCAATTTTTCAGACAGAAAATGAAAACGTGGTAATCGAAAGGATAACACTAGCACAAAAACTGATGTTTCGAAATACAACCACCATAGAGCAGCTGAATGATTTACTAGTAGAAGTATCCCAGTGGCTTCACTAAGTACAACTGACTTTAGCTGAATGAGTGGACACAGTTTCAAGTGACATGGTAGATAGTGCAAATATTACAGTCATTATACTGAAAAACTGTGTTCACACACACATCTACAATGCCAATGTAATATTCTAGTAACAATTGCATTAATTTAGTTGCTTGTGTTTACACCCAAGGTGACTGAAAACATTCATGTCAACCATCCAAAGCTGAGTTTATGACCTAGTCATGTAAATAAAGCCACAATACTCTTTGGCCTACTTGCATTCATCTCATTTATCAGAGACACTTGACAGATACATAAGGGATAGTCAAATTGAAACGAGACAGGTGGAAAAAGTAAGTAACCTGTTTATTATTTCTGAAGTAGTTGCCATAAACGTCAATACATTTAAGGCCATTTTACACTGGCCATCACAGCACCATCATATCACCGGAACATCACATCAGGGTGTATTCATGCTGTCTATCATATCATGTCAGTCAAGTCACATGCTTTCAACTTGCATGTCTGTCCTCAGTTGTTCAATAAAAATGAAAATATACATAACCATGCTACCAGAAACTGTATAAATTAAAGAGTACCGCAATACAACACTGCTAAACTTGAATGAAATTCTTATTATATGGCAATAAAACTATGCAATCATTTACCATTTCATATTTCAAATATGAGCTCAATAGATAAATTTCAGCAAACAATAAAACAGTTGCTTACAGAAAGTCCTTTCTTCTCAGTCAACAAATACATATTAAATCAAAAAAAGGGAAGTAGGCTTACAATGCAATAGACAGTTGGTTGATAAATTCCAGATGAGTTCTTATGTAAGGTGGAATAGAAATAAAATATGTGTATTTGGACTATAGAGTAGATACAAAATGTGTATTTTTTTATGAAACTGTTGTATTTAAAATGATATATGAATGATAATTAGTGTATGTGATCATCAATATGTAAAACTGGCAATGCAGATGTGTACATGGATCTGAGCGATATCTGTACATCCAATACTGCTGAATAAATAATTATCATAATAATACGATTCCATGTGAGCAACCGAAATGTATTAGACAAAATGTACATTCTATGGTTTTACAGTCGAAAACAAAAAGACAACATCGAACTCTGTGTGATATTTTACAGAAATATATCAGGGCCGACAGAAGATGACATGTAGGTTTTGAAACACGTCTCTGTAAATAAAAAAGAAATGCATTATGTTTCACACAAGGCAGAGTTAAAAAAACAAGTTTCATTCTTAAATATGAGAAAAATGTCAACTGTTGCTTGTAACCTGCTGCTTGTATCCTTAAAAGCTTGATGTAAACGGAATTTAGTTGCAATAATTACACGTCTCTTGTTTGACGCTGATACACAATATTTTATTCAAAATAATCTCCATTGCTATTTATACATTTCTACCACCTCTCCGGCAGGCTATGCATGCCATGCCAAAAAATAACCAGTTCTTCTTTTGAAGGGAAACATTTTCGAACATTTTCATACGAATTGAAGCGTCGTTCAGCGAGAGCGTGTACCACTGATGCAAGCAGATGACAATCGAACGGAGCCAAGTCAGGAGAATTAGCTGCATGCCCTAGTTTTTCCAACTGAACGCCTCGATCGTTTCCCTGACCCGTTTTGCTGTGTGTGATGGGGATTTATCATGGAGTAATGCGACTTTGTGTTGCCATTTTTCCATATTCCGGTCCTTTTTCACGTAATGCTCGATTTAAATCGATCGTTTGCTGTTCGTAGCCATCAGTGTTAACAGTTTGGACAGGATTCAGCAGCTCCTAGAGATGAGACCCTTCTGATACCACCGCACACAGGGCATTGTCTTGTTTCCAAAGCGATTTGGTCTTGCATTGGATGTCGATAGTTTGCCTGGATTGACTCATGATTTGCAACGCTTAGTATTCTCAGAATATATCCATTTTTCATCATGTCACTACTCGATGCAGAAACGACTTTCTTTTCTATGTGGCGAGCAGTATTTCACAAGAGCTCTTTCGATTTGCTTGCTGCCTTTCATTCAGTGAATGGGGAACCCATTTGCCCACTTCCCATAGCTCTCAACCGAAGAGAAACGGATTTCTGCGTCACATTCAATTGTTCCGCAAGTTACTGTTGAATTTCGGTGTCATTTTCAGCCAACAAGGCCTGCAGTTCGTTGTCTTCGGTGGTTTCCTGCGCTCGTCGTTTTTCACGTCAAAATCATCGCTTTTGAATCTTTTAAACCACTCGAAACACTGTGTTTTCCCAAGAATTTGTTCTCCTAAAACTTTGACAAGCATTCGATGCGATTCTTCTGCAGTTTTCTTCAAATGATAACAGAAAAGCCAACATTGTCCGCAAATCGTGGTTCATAGGTACAAAACGCGACGTGTTTACGGGTTTGACACAGGCACTGCTCCATGGAACTTGGGTTACTGTGTGTTGACATTCGTCGTCAGCCGTTACAGTAAGCAGATGGCGCTGCAGAAGCGGTCTCACAGGCTCTACACTGACGGCTAGCACTATCTATAGGGAAATTCCGGTTTCATACTTCTACACATGGTATGTATGGTGTGAGACATGTCTGACTGAACACTACTTTTGGCACAGCGACTGTAAATATCAGCATTTTAAGGGAGTACCAATGTCAGATGCGATTGGACACTGGACTAATTCTATGACGAAAGTTCAAAATTTGTGCCACACCAGGACTCGAAACCAGATTTTGGTCTCCTTAACCACTACCTCTTTACTTAACCACTTTTTAAAATTTATATTTTATTTTATTTTATTGGCAGACTTTTATAAGCCATTGTAAATCCACTAAGAAGATATATGTATTTTAATGCTTCTCTTCAATAATCGGCTACACATTAGGCTGTGAATAAAAAGGAGAAAATCAAACTTAAATAATCAGGTCACTGAGATGTTGTATCAGAACAATATTTTTTATTTTATTTTTAAATGTACACAAACAAAAACACAAGCAAAGCATTTACAGTGACCAGAATGTAATGAATAAAATTACAAATAAACGAGTAGTAGATCCTCAGTGCGTGGCTGCTGCATGGAGGGGCACATCTTTTCAGCAAATGCATATGTAATACCATGTCCCATGTCAGGGTCCATCTGACGAGCAGCATTATCTGATGCTCTCCTGCCCAGAATATGCCAACTGTGGGATGGGGGATTCTCGAAAACACTACCCAAATAATTGCCAAAAAACCGATTGTACCCTGAAAGTTTTATCAGAGAGTCATGTTCTTCCTGTAAGGATGCTCAAAAGTTGAGCACATCCTTCGTACCATCTCGGAAAGAGTTAATGATAGGTCTTTGATCCACGACAGAGCATGAGCCTTCATAGACGGAAAATACGTGTCTTCTGGGCAGAGTAACATCTGTGGCTCAATCGTGTATGGGGCAGATCAAAGACAGAAGCTGAGGATCCTCCATACTAGCAGCCACACTTCCTCTGAGCGTACGCACACTAGGTGTTGTTCGTCTGTATCCATCTGACGATACTGCATGCAAAGGGGAGAGTCTACAATATCGATATTGTGCAGTCAAATCCGAGTCTAATGCTTCTCATTAACGACAATGCACCAGGAGGCATATACCACTGTACCAAGATCCACAATGGATGATGTGTCATACCACAGGCTACAGAGCCATACGACAGCGACAGTAAGTCACGTTCCGGGTATGGTGCCTCATCATGAGATGATGTATGTGTCTCGCCGGCGGTGCCCTGGTGCTGGGGAAGTCAGCATACAGATCCCTATATTCAAGGACAAAGGTCTTGATATGTGAAAAAGATGGCATGATGTATGCAACAGCAGTGGGTGGAAGGTGGGAAGCATGTGTCAGTGCTTCAATCAGGAACCAGTGACATTACTGCGGTGATGAGTCCACATTGTGCTGACATGTAGTGCTGCTGCCCTTTGTAGTGAATTTGTGTGTGTATGGGTGTAGATTCGTTGTAGCATCAAAGTGGTGTAGTTATGTGTGTGTGTGCCGTGTATGTGTACATCACTGAACAATAGGTGTGAGTGCACTTGTGCTGTTAATAACACATCATAAGATCACATGAGGCTATGTACAATGTATTTACTACAGCTTCATTCCACTGGCAAGTAATTTTATCTTTGATATTGTTAAAGCTTTCTACATTAAAGTGTCCAATAGATAAATCAATCACTTTGGAGTGTCTGCAATGACGTAAAACAAATTATGAACAGGTTGGTGTGAAGCACCTCAATCATTTAATTTTAAAAATATCTCAAGGTCGTTATGAATGTATTTTAGCATGCATAATAATTAATACTTTCGTAGCTTTGCGTGGAGAAATATATTTTGCGTGGTGCTCTTGCTATTAGTTCAAAGTTGAGCACTTTCTTAACTGCGAAAAATCTCATCACTCGAACAAAAGATAGCCATTAAGCGGCAACCACAAGAATCTGCCTTGAAATCGCTTTTACTCTTTGCAGAATGAATGAAATTAACTTGATTTTAGTCTGTTTATTTAAGAAATTAATTGTAAAGCATCTCCTTTTGGCTTTACACCATATAATATTGGAGTAATTTTAGGTAGAATCTGACGTGGAGGCCAATAATACTAATTGCAACTGGCGCTGTACTGCACGTTATTAATCTCACAAAAATGTGCAGTGCTACTGAAGTAAGTGGTTTTGTTAGCAATACCAGCATATATTTACCAGAAATGCTATATAAGGTACATACTTCTCCATCCACATCTTTGTTGTAGGAACATTCAAACTAGAATAAATAGATAATGAAAAACTATTTCTATTGTTTTCATTGTTCTCAGTATCTTTACTACAAAACAGAGATTCATTATTATGAAATACCGATACTCCTTGTCATACATACCACAGTGAAATAATTGATATTTTTACACATTCTGTTGTACACAGAATAACAGTTCATTTTATTATGTAAACATTTCATGTCGACAATAAATAAATGTTTCTCGTTCCCTGAAGACCGTACACCTTACATGTATTTTGACAAGCTCCAACCCACCGTCACATGTGGGAAGAGTAAGAGTGTCGTATCATATCCTGGGATAAGTCCAGCACTGACGATATAACTGAATGCTGCCAATAGTTGTTGAGCAAACACAACTGTCATTGAGAAAATGTGAACCAGATGATGTATTCTGGTCACCATGTGGGTGTTGATGAAGGTGGCTCATTGGACCATATCCAATGCTCATGACAAGTGCTTCCTGATGCCCACTCGGACAGCCTATAGATGGTGCCTCCTGATGCCCATTCAGACTGCCTGTAGATGGATGGTAAAGAAAATTCAAAGGTATTTAAGCGTGTCTATCGACTGCAGGGGTGCTACTCTGCCTTTTGAAGGACTCTGTCAATGTTCGTCGCCCCAGCCTTGTCGTTGTTCATACAACTACTCGTCACTGTCCTGTCTCACGCAATCCATGGGCTAATTGTGCCACGAAGAAAATAACATCTGTACATGCCCTGCAATAAAATGTGTGCCCAGCAGCGTTGCCGCTATCAGACAATGCTTCAATGTACAGGTAAGTGATTCAAGAGAAATTACATATAAATTCACTGAGAGCAGGCAACTCTGATTGACTGATTGCGAATTTGACAGGGAGCCCACTACACATCCATTAACCAGCACTTTTGGTGCTGCACCATAGAGAAGTCGCAGGACAACACCGATAAAGTCCAGGGGGAAAGCCATCCAGGCCATCACTGCTGCAAGAAAATCGTAGCCCACCCTGTCAATAGCATGGTCAAAGTCCACCATGATCAGGACATCTCGAAGATGGCAAGTCACTGCGAGGGTCTTGACATCCTGATATTTGCTAAGAACCATCTGCATATTATTAGTTCCTCCCATGGACGTTTGTTATGTAGAAAGTATTTGGGGCAAGATGCTCTTGAGGCATACCTCCAGAAGCCTTGTGAAGATCTTAAAGTCACTGTTGATCAACGGCGGTGGGTGGTAACGCTCAACCCTTTGGTGATCGAAATAAACAGGCCTTCAGCAAAGGACAGAGGCAGTAGGACAGTAGGTGTCATCAATTTGTGATACATCAACGTCCATCTAAGAATTATCAAATCTTGAAAGGCCTGGTAAAACTCCAAGGGAATACTGTCAGAACCAGTGGACATGTTGCTTGCACCTTTTACTACGGCTTCCTTGACATCTGCGCAGGTAATTGGCATCATAAGAGATTCTCCTGCTGGGCTGTTGAGCATACCTGAGGTCAACTGTGCCACTTCAGCAAAACCTGCAACATAATAATGCTCCTCGTGGTAAAACAGTCAGTAGTGGTCAGTGAATGCATTCACAATGTCTGCTTGTGCAGTCTCTTGCATGTCAGGAACGTGGACCACTATTCATAATTTCTGTTGCCATTTGTGAAAAATGGGGTGCAACCCGATCTCGACACTATGCTCACACCATGACATCTTCAAGATGATGCTGTGTATGTGAGATGATCTTTGACTTGGTGCAACGAATCTACGCCTATTGATCAGGGAATGTGGGCTTGCGATGAGTTCTAAGAGTAATGGAAGATAATATGCTGTCGTTTGGCGATACCAAACGGACTGTTCTTTACCGTGCTGCATCATCACACTCTTAAGTGCCAATTTGGCGCATTCGAGCCACAATTTCAGCAAGGAGGGATATGTCAACAGTCGATCTTCAGAGGCAGTCCATGCGTCTACTGTGAGTTGACAACATTTCGGCACATAAAGGTGCACTACATTTCTTTTGCAGCATCCATTTCCCCTTCATACCTTCTGATGATGGAGGGAGACAGTGCAAATGTATGCACTACGATCAGAAAATTCTAACAGCCATCTTTCCGCATCCAACATTGCTACCACTAGATCAGGGGAGACGATGTGATTGAGATGACATGCTGACTGACTGGTGACATAAGTGTAACTTGGGCAGACACCATGCAGCCTTTTCTAAGCGTCTAGAAGACTTGGTTCCTGCACCAAAGGACTGAGTTCAGGGCACATGGTGTAATTGGGGTGCTTATACCTCGGATGACGGATATTGTTGCAGTCCCAACCAAGGATGCAGTCGTCATAGTGTTCCAAGAAGAGAGGTGTGATCTTCTCTGAATAGAAACACAACCAATTTTGTCTATTATCAATGCATCAATCTTTTTACCTTGTGTGGTTATCGCCAACCCTCTGAACGACAGCAAATGCATTAGCTCATCAACCTCTGTACCATCTCACACAGCCGGCCGGAGTGGCCGTGCGGTTCTAGGCGCTACAGTCTGGAGCCGAGCGACCGCTACGGTCGCAGGTTCGAATACTGCCTTGGGCATGGATGTGTGTGATGTCCTTAGGTTAGTTAGGTTTAATTAGTTCTAAGTTCTAGGCGACTGATGACCTCAGACGCTAAGTCGCATAGTGCTCAGAGCCATTTGAACCATTTAGCCATCTCACACCAATATGTCTCTGCCGCTGCTGGTACCATCAGCAAGCAAGCACCATGCACGAAGCATAACTGTAGAAGTCTGGGAAGATCTTCAACAAACTTTTTGCGTGAGTACAATGTCCACATCTGACATTCACGTCATATCGTGCAGCAACTGAAGCATCACTTTCGATCTGATCGTGTTGACATTGATGGAACCAGTCCAGCAGGCTGTCACATGTCATTGTAACAATTGGATGCAGTGGTTAACCATCTTCTTCACTGTCCATGAGTGTATCTTCCTCCACTTCACCAGAAATTTATTGATCATAGGCCACAAAGGCCTCTGGCACCAGCATAACTTGTCACAGGATCTTCGTTGCCATAATTTGCCCACAGAGATGGGTGGGGGGTGGCATCAGCCACTAGCTCTTCTGAAGGGCTCTATGTCGGCGTTAGCGCTTCAGTAGCGGGGGAGCATTGTTTACTTTGGGGATCATCATCAGATTGTACCACTTTTGACAAGGGTGCATCAGTGTTTGGTCCAAGGTGTGGGTTTAGGTTGCATGTTTCTGTAGCTTCTATTAGTGTGTTATCACCTTGGCAAAAAGAAGCATAATCTGTCTGTGACTGTGTCACATGTTCATCAGATGGTGTCCTCTGTCTCCTCTTGTGCTTTTCCAGTGATTGTTGTTTATGTGAGTGGGCTTCCGCATTGGATGATGCCAAAGAATCTTGACAGGCTCACATGAATGGTACCATGGGCACTACCAAGGTATCAAAATTTATGCCTACATCATCACTTTCATGATCTGTCAAGATAGCTATCAAGCTAGGAGCAGGGGCTGCAATGGATGTGGAGTCTCTTCTTTCGTCTGTAGTGCCTCAGCCATCTGCAGAGTGTTGCTAAGGCCCATCAGAGGTGTCAATGTGCCAACATCATTCTCGAGTGCTGCCACATCTGTCACAGGTAGGGATGTTGGCAATGGGGGAGAGATTGGGTCTATAGGTGACGGTCGTGCTATACTCCTCTGCAAGCATTCGAACCAGGCATGACCCTCTTTGCCACATCCTGAGTATGTCTTCGGTTGTCTGTCGCAATTTATGATGGCTATGCATCCTTGAGTTTATAAATAGGATAGGACTTGTTTATTCAAAGTAGCACAAACTTTATGTACTCCGTTAAGGAGGGAGAGGGTATGTGCTAAATTGAGCCCATTTCTCTACAACATGTCCGTGCACCATGCTGTAAATGCAAAGGGCAGACACCACCTCATCCACATACAGGTTGAAAGGGAGTTCGGAGATCCTGATCCTCCACAGATTAGATTAGATTAGATTAACACTAGTTCCATGGATCATGAATACGATATTTCGTAATGATGTGGAATGAGTCGAATTTTCCAATACATGACATAATTAGGTTAATTTAACAACATACTTAAGTTAATATAACAACTTTATTTTTTTGTGTTTTTTTGTTTTTCTTTATTTTTTATTTTTATTTTTTTAATATTTTTGTTTTGTTTTGTTTTCTTTTTTTTCTTAATTTATATCTAAAAATTCCTCTATGGAGTAGAAGGAGTTGTCATTCAGAAATTCTTTTAATTTCTTCTTAAATACTTGTTGGTTATCTGTCAGACTTTTGATACTATTAGGTAAGTGACCAAAGACTTTAGTGCCAGTATAATTCACCCCTTTCTGTGCCAAAGTTAGATTTAATCTTGAATAGTGAAGATCGTCCTTTCTCCTAGTATTGTAGTTATGCACACTGCTATTACTTTTGAATTGGGTTTGGTTGTTAATAACAAATTTCATAAGAGAGGATATATACTGAGAAGCTACTGTGAATATCCCTAGATCCTTAAATAAATGTCTGCAGGATGATCTTGGGTGGACTCCAGCTATTATTCTGACTACACGCTTTTGTGCAATAAATACTTTATTCCTCAGTGATGAATTAGCCCAAAATATGATGCCATATGAAAGCAATGAGTGAAAATAGGCGTAGTAAGCTAATTTACTAAGATGTTTATCACCAAAATTTGCAATGACCCTTATTGCATAAGTAGCTGAACTCAAACGTTTCAGTATATCATCAATGTGTTTCTTCCAATTTAATCTCTCATCAATGGACATACCTAAAAATTTGGAATATTCTACCTTAGCTATATGCTTCTGATTAAGGTCTATATTTATTAATGGCGTCATACCATTCACTGTACGGAACTGTATGTACTGTGTCTTATCAAAATTCAGTGAGAGTCCGTTTACAAGGAACCACTTAGTAATTTTCTGAAAGACGGTATTGACAATTTCATCAGTTAATTCTTGTTTCTCAGGTGTGATTACTATACTTGTATCATCAGCAAAGAGAACTAACTTTGCCTCTTCATGAATATAGAATGGCAAGTCATTAATATATAATAAGAACAACAAAGGACCCAAGACTGACCCTTGTGGAACCCCATTCTTGATAGTTCCCCAGTTTGAGGAATGTGCTGATTATTGCATATTACGAGAACTACTTATTTCAACTTTCTGCACTCTTCCAGTTAGGTACGAATTAAACCATTTGTGCACTGTCCCACTCATGCCACAATACTTGAGCTTGTCTAGCAGAATTTCATGATTTACACAATCAAAAGCCTTTGAGAGATCACAAAAAATCCCAATGCGTGGTGTTCGGTTATTCAGATCATTCAAAATTTGACTGGTGAAAGCATATATGGCATTTTCTGTTGAAAAACCTTTCTGGAAACCAAACTGACATTTTGTTAGTACTTCATTTTTACAGATATGTGAAGCTACTCTTGAATACATTACTTTCTCAAAAATTTTGGATAAAGCTGTTAGATGGGAGATTGGACGGTAATTGTTGACATCAGATCTATCCCCCTTTTTATGCAAAGGTATAACAATAGCATATTTCAGTCTATCAGGGAAAATGCCCTGTTCCAGAGAGCTATTACACAGGTGGCTGAGAATCTTACTTATCTGTTGAGAACAAGCTTTTAGTATTTTGCTGGAAATGCCATCAATTCCATGTGAGTTTTTGCTTTTAAGCAAGTTTATTATTTTCCTAATTTCAGAGGGAGAAGTGGGTGAGATTTCAATTGTATCAAATTGCATAGGTATGGCTCTTCCATTAACAGCCTAGCATCTTCTAATGAACACCTGGATCCTACTATATCCACAACATTTAGAAAATGATTATTAAAAATATTTTCAACTTCTGACTTCTTGTTCGTAAAGCTTTCATTCAATTTGATGGTAATACTGTCTTCCTCTGCTCTTGGCTGACCTGTTTCTCTTTTAATAATATTCCAAATTGTTTTAATTTTATTATCAGAGTTGCTGATTTCAGACATGATACACATACTCCTGGATTTTTTAATAACTTTTCTTAATATAACACAGTAGTTTTTATAATTTTTAATAGTTTCTGGGTCACTACTCTTTCTTGCTGTCAGATACATTTCCCTTTTCCGGTTACAAGATATTTTTATACCCTTAGTAAGCCATGGTTTGTTACAAGGTTTCTTACGAGTATATTTAACTATTTTCTTGGGGAAGCAGTTTTCAAATGCATTTACAAAAATGTCATGAAATAAATTATATTTTAAATTGGCATCAGGTTCACGGTACACCTCATCCCAGTCTAACTGCTGTAAGTTTTCCCTGAAATTTGCAATTGTTAAATCGTTGACTGAACATACTACTTTGGAGGACTGTTTAGTATTGCTGAATGGAGCTATGTCATATATTGTAACTAGCTGTGCACCATGATCAGAAAGACCATTCTCAACAGGCTGAGCATTTATCTGGTTAAACTTATCTTGGTCTATAAAGAAGTTATCTATCAGTGAGCTGCTATCCTTTACCACCCGAGTAGGAAAATCAATAACGGGTGTCAAATTGAATGAACCGAGTAATACTTCAAGGTCATTTTTCCTATTACCCTCTTTCAGAGAATCTACATTGAAGTCCCCACAAATAATAATTTGCTTCCCCCTGTCTGACAGATAGCACAACAAGGAGTCCAAATTTTTCAGAAATAGATGAAAATTTCCTGATGGGGACCTATATACAGTTACAATTATAAATGTGCCCTTATTTAATTTAAGCTCACAGGCACATGCTTCTATATGTTTCTCTACACAAAACTTTTTTGTTTCTATACTTTTTGCACAATGATAACTTTTGACATATATGGCAACTCCTCCTTTCTCCATATTTTCTCTCATTACATGTGCAGAGAGCTTATAACCACTTACATTTACCTTATCCATATCAGTAACAATGTGATGCTCAGACAGGCATAGTATATCTATTTCATTCTCAGCTTCTAAATCTTCTAAACAAACCAGAAGCTCATCTACTTTATTCTTTAAACTCCCAATATTTTGATGAAATATACTTACATTATTTTTAATTATACTTTTATGAGAACCTTTCCTTATTCTAACATTTGCAGTTGGTCACATGGTGTTCAGAGAGGCAGATTATGTCAACTGGGTTGGGTGACTTTAATTCATCAATGCAATTACCTAGGACTGAGATACAACTTGGTGGAGATAAAATTTCTGGTGATTGGTGAAAATTTATAATTGGTAGCTGTGATTGGTGATCCAATGTGCTAGAATTGTGCTGTTTAATTTCTTTCCTAAACTGAAGATTTATTTCAATCCTGACCTCTTGTAGAACTTGACATCTTTCTGTCTTACCTATCCTAAAAAAGGTGCTGCTCCAACACCTGTAACCACTGGTATTTTACCCTTTCCTGTTGAGATGTGGGCCGTGCCTGGTATAGTCCCACCTACTGAGATAATCAACAGGAACCACACCAATATGAGCCCCTGCACCCGACCCAAGCAGCCGTTCCAACTCCAAATTAACTCTCCCAACAGAAGAGTTCAAATGAGGCCGGTCATGACGTCTCAGGACAGATACAAATTCAACATTGGTGTGTCTCGATGCCGACGCAATCTTTACCAGGTCACACTCTATACTGTACCCAGGATCTCTGTCGATGCTGTTCCCTGGCCCTCCCACAATAACCACGGTGTCTTCCCTGGTAAATCCTTAACAGAGTGAACCTAAATCCTCTGTCACCTGATCCAGACTAGCACTTGGTTTGAAAAAATTTCTTGCAGCATGATCGATCTCCACAACACTCACATTATCACCTGAGTGTCAGAATTTGAGTGCAATTCTAGTCTCTCGAAGGATACTGTCGTTAAGAAGCTTGTTATTCACCATACTGCTAACATTGGGGAGGTGTATACCAACTACTTCATCACTCGGGATATTTATTTCGTCTCAGATAAATGTCCTACGTCCAGAGCTTTTGGCCGAGGAAATTCACTCCTGAAACTGAATTTCATCGTCAATTTTCTATAAGAGTCGGACATTTTAATCGATGAAAACACTAGGACACGAAAAACAGACAAGAAAGTAGACAGACACCAAGAGTACGCTCCGTGGCAGTACGTGCACAGCACATGCACACCGCATGGCTCCTCGAGCGAAGTTGACTGCACCGGCTATCTGAGCACGCTTTCCATCCAACCGAAATTCTCAACTTACTGCACACTACGAAGTAGCGTCCCTGTCCATGTACCTCATCCGTAAATCCAGGTCGAGGCCCTGTTCAGCACAAATTTTCAGATTTTGACATTGAATTATCTCAATGCCCGGTTGCGGTTGACTTCGGTAGCTCCCCCGAAAAATAGATGATGTATACTTGAATTTGGTTTGTTTAAACAAAACACGTTTTGCAGCTGGTCTACTGGTTCAGAGTGTAATTTTTATCTTTGACTACAATCTGTGTGTAAACAACTGTGATGTTTAGGTTTGAGCAAAGCATGATGTTGACATTAATAGAAATTTTTTTACATCCTTAATATCGTATAGTTTTGTTTTGTTGGATTGTGTTGTGTTCCCGGAAAGACATTATTTTAACACGCTAATTCGCAGAAATACTGTTATGAAAGAAATTAAAGACTTGAACGTATTGTAGGTTAGTTCATATTTCATTATATATTCTTGTAACGGAACTGTGTTTCCAGTGTAGCGGATAAAGTAGACACGTAGCGGATCATCTCATTAAATTTACTGCTTAAGAACGATTCAGAAGAAAAACTAAAGAGTAGGTAATTTAGACGTATTTTAAGTCTTGATATCTTGACATCTCAAAGTGTTTCACCATCCGATTTAACATATTGAAGATGTTTTTGTTATTTTCAAAAGAGTAAACGTGGTGTTCGAAGGTACAGAGTTCATTATTAATAAGAGAATCACGTTACAGAGGTGGTTGTTGTGTTCTTCAGTCCAGAGACTGGTTTGATGTAGTTCTCCACGCTACTCTATCCTGTGCAAACTTCTTCATCTCTCAGTACCTACAGCAACCTACATCCTTCTGAATCTGCTTAGTGTATTCATCTCTTGGTCTCCCACTACCATTTTACCATTTACTGCATCTTTATATTTTCTCCTTTCATCAATTAAATTCAATATTTCTTCTGTTACCTAAGGATTTCTACCAGCCCTTATCTTTTTACCTACTTTATCTTCTGCTGGCTTTACTATTTCATCTCTAAAAGCTACCCATTCACCATCTACTGTATTTCTTTCCCCCATTCTTGCCAATTGTTCCCTAATGCTCTTTCTGAAACTCTCTACAACCTCTGGTTCTGTCAGTTTATCAAAGTCCCATTTCCTTAAATTGCCACCTTTTTGCAATCTCTTTAGTTTTAATCTACAGTTCATAACCAATAGATTGTGGCCCCAGTCCACATCTGCCCCTGGAAATGTCTTACAATTTAAAACCTGGTTCCTAATTCTCTGTCTTAACATTATATAATCTATCTGAAACCTTCCAGTTTCTCCAGGCGTCTTCCATGTATACAATCTTCTTTCATGATTCTTAAACCAAGTGTTGGCTGTGATTAAGTTATGCTCTGTGCAAAATTCTACCAGGCGGCTTCCTCTTTCATTTGTTACCCCCTTTCCATATTCACCTACTACGTTTCCTTCTCTTCCTTTTCCTACTATCGAATTCCAGTCACTCATGAATATTAAATTTTTGTCTCCCTTCACTATCTGAATAATTTGTTTTATCTCATCACACATTTCATCAATCTCTTCATCGTCTGCGGAGCTAGTTGGCATATAAACTTGTACTACTGTGGTAGGCGTGGGCTTCCTGTTTATCTTGGCCACAATAATGCGTTCACTATGCTGTTTGTAGTAGCTTACCTGCACTCCTGTTTTTTATTCATTATTAAACCTCCTCCTACATTACCCCTATTTGTTTTTGTATTCACAACCCTGTAGTCACCTGACCAGAAGTCTTCTTCCTCCTGCCACCGAACTTCACTAATTGATAACTATATCTAACTTTAACCTATTCATTTCCCTTTTTAAATTTTCTAACCTACCTGCCCGATTAAGTGATCTGACATTCCATGCTCCAATCTGTAGAACGCCAGTTTCCTTTCTTCTGTTAATGACATCCCTGCACGGAGATCCGAATGAGGGACTATTTTACCTCCGGATTATTTTACTCAAGAGGACGCCATCATCATTTAACCATACAGTAAAGTTGCATGCCCTTGGGAAAAATTATGGCTGTAGTTTCCCCTTGCTTTCAGCCGTACTGAGGTTAAGGCTGGTTAATCAAGTTGTTCCCTTTACTTGAAGGTTATGGTCTGATCAGTAACAATGCGCAATTCTTTGTTTGTAATAAAATGGTCTTTTGTGTGATTTTGAAATTTGGGTCTTTCCCATTGACACTCACCTACGGAAAATTCACTGTCTCTCCAGAAGTTGAAAACGCTATCAAAATGACATGTACGTTTTCCACCGACTTTAAAAACCATAAGAACAGCTTAACATGACATCTGAGAATATCAAAGAAATTACGATATGGCACTCCAGAAACTTTTCAATTACTTTGTACTTTGTAAATTACATGTACATTATAAAAAGGAGTTGCGGAGTTTGCTGCACAGTCTTGGTAAATTGGCAGTATCTATCAATATTTTATCGCCTACCTTTTTAATACAACAACGTTAGAAGAAATCACAGTAAGTTTCTCTCTCTAGATGTATGATGGCCCATTTGGTATACATGAAAGCATTACTGAATTAGTACAGTGTATGCAATGGACAGAGCATCATTCAGTTACAGAAAATAATTGTGTTTTTTTAAAGATACTGGTCTGTACAGCTCTAGTCTTGCACCCTTTTAAGTATGTATTACCAATCATACTTTATATTAAAGTCAAATGAACATGAAAATTAATAGTGTATTAACCCTTTAACTGCTCTGGACGTTTTAACGTGTGCACCTTTATACCTGTCCCTGTGTGCTCTAAGCGAGTTTACATGCACCACCAGTCCTTCTACCTGGTACTCTGAACATGTCTACGCATAGTCACGCTCAGAGTAGAAGGACTGGTGGCACGCGTGATCACGTTCAGAGCACACAGGGACAGGTACAAAGACGCGTGCCTTAACACGTCCAGAGCAGGTAAGGTGTTAATCGTGTATTTATATATTTAACATACAAACTTAAATGTTTTATGCCATTTTTCAATAATTGATTGTCATGTGTGAAAACTCATTGGAACTGCAATATCAAGGTTTAAAATATGTCTAAACGAAAATCTGTTCCAGAAGTAAATTTATTTTCTTGCAATATGGTGCTTCTTCAACCTTCATGTATGCTTAACTTACAGCATATGGGAAAGCTATATTTTGTCATGCTCGTACTTGATGCTTATTATATCCAGGGTGGTGGTTCTTGTAGATGTGATGTTATATTGATGGTACCCTCTGGTGGTGGATGTGGACGTGCTGAGCTTAACTTGTGGTATTGAGTTCATTTGAGTTTTGGTTGTCATCGTGCTAATGTGGTTTTGAGTTTAGGTACTTGGTGCGATAACCTGAGTTGTGAATATGTTTACAGTGACAGATTAAGTTATTTTTTATTTATGCTTTTGGCATTTTTGTTAAGTCAGAGTATTTTGGTGTTTGTTGTGTGGAGAGAAGTCTAACTTGTTTTAATTGCTTGCTTGTTAGGTATGGATATGACAGTGAAGTTCACGAGTGTATCATTACATTCTGAGATGGATGAAACGAGTAATATAATGTCTGTTATACAGTTTCTGCAGATGTTCGGTCTTATTGTTGAATACTTTAGGTGTCATGTTTGTGGCATGGCACTGTGTGTGTGTGTGTGTGTGTGTGTGTGTGTGTGTATGCGCACGCCTAGATGGTATTGCCGGCTTTTGTTGGTAAGCAAGTTTTGTTTTGGTTTTATTGTATGGTAATTGTGATGTTTTGTGTGCTGTATATTTATGGTAGGTTGGTTGTGTTTCAATCGATATAGTGAATGGGGGGTGATGAGGTTTTTGAATTGTGACAGTTTTGGTTCCACTTTTCGGAGTTGTAGGTATTGGTTTTTTGATATTGATAGCTACGGTTGAGCTATATGGGTCATCCTCGTAGATGAAATGGGAGTGCATTTGGTGTCTAACCCAGGAAGCTCACTCAGAAGAACTGGCCTCCCAGGGCCCATGCACCAGCCTAAGTACAACCCATGGCTCCCAGATGCAAGTGCTTGGGTTGCCATCTGATGGTCATGTGTAACGTGGCAGCACTTGTGTGTTGTCTGCTAGAAAGCCAGCTGCCTTTGTAACTTAGATGTAATGTGTGTTGCTGACAGAGTCCCACAGTACAGCAAACCAGTTTTCACCAGTCTCTGTAACTTGCAGCCAGGTTAATGTAAGACTTGGCTGTTCATTCAGAATCTGGCTGTTCATTCAGAGTTGAACTGCCAGTGGTGACCCACTGTGTCAAAACAGTCGTGATTGTGCTGACAAAAGATCCGTAACAGTAATAACTGTATCAACACTGTATTTTGCACTGTGTCGAAAATTATGTGTTTTCAGAAATAACCAAAACGTTTTTGTTGTAAGTACATTTCCCACCCCATCCCATTGTTGCATTATCCTCGATTCACGTTACAGTATTGTAAACATAAACAGCTGATCATTAATTACAATGCAGCCATCCGATGATGAACAAAATCTTAGAAACCCCAAATGTTGTTATCAGATATTGTCTCTCTGCCTTGTTGTAGTCCAGACAGAGAGCACATCCAGCATCATTGCTTTCAGTACCTGAAAGCATGGTAGTTGTTGAAAGTAGTGCAAGTACGAAATCCATAATGCAGTTGCATGCTGAGAAATGTGTATTACCAGCTATGTTGGGGAATCTTGGAGCTCAGTTTTTTCGTAATGGAGAGAAATAAAATTTGTATAAAGATACAGTTTGTTGTTCAAATGGCTACAGAACCATGAGGTCTTGTTTGTGTGCAACACACAAAATTTCTTTGCTATCTGGTTAACTCCTTGGGACTTATATGCTAATATTGATGTAACTGCAAATGAACTAAAATTAAATTTCTGTAACTATGAATTTGTTAACAGCCTCTATTTAGCAAATTTGAGTAGCACTTAAATAACATTATGTTTCTTATACAACTTACAAAACATTTTTTTGAGCAATTCTAATATATTGCTAATTAATCTACATCTACATACATACTCCGCAATCCACCACACGGTGCGTGGCAGAGGGTACCTCATACCACAACTAGCATCTTCTCTCCCTGTTCCACTGCCAAACAGAACAAGGGAAAAATGACTGCCTATATGCCTCTGTACGAGCCCTAATCTCTCTTATCTTATCTTTGTGGTCTTTCCGCGAAATATAAGTTGGCGGCAGTAAAATTGTACTGCAGTCAGCGTCGAATGCTGGTTCTCTAAATTTCCTCAGTAGCGATTCATGAAAAGGATGCCTCCTTTCCTCCAGAGACTCCCACCCGAGTTCCTGAAGCATTTCCGTAACACTCGCGTGATGATCAAACCTACCAGTAACAAATCTAGCAGCCCGCCTCTGAATTGCTTCTATGTCCTCCCTCAATCCGACCTGATAGGGATCCCAAACGCTCGAGCAGTACTCAAGAATGGGTCGTATTAGTGTTTTATAAGCGGTCTCCTTTACAGATGAACCACATCTTCCCAAAATTCTACCAATGAACCGAAGACGACTACCCGCTTTCCCCACAACTGCCATTACATGCTTGTCCCACTTCATATCGCTCTGCAATGTTACTCTCAAATATTTAATCGACGTGACTGTGTCAAGCGCTACCCTACTAATGGAGTATTCAAACATTACGGGATTCTTTTTCCTATTCATCTGCATTAATTTACATTTATCTATATTTAGAGTTAGCTGCCATTCTTTACACCAATCACAAATCCTGTCCAAGTCATCTTGTATCTTCCTAAAGTCACTCAACGACGACACCTTCCCATACACCAAAGCATCATCAGCAAACAGCCGCACATTGCTGTCCACCCTATCCAAAAGATCATTTATGTTGATAGAAAACAACAGCAGACCTACCACACTTCCCTGGGCCACTCCAGATGATACCCTCACCTCCGATGAACACTCACCATCGAGGACAACATACTGGGTTCTATTACTTAAGAAGCCTTTGAGCCACACTCATATTTGGGAACCAGTGCCATATGCTCGTACCTCAGTTAGGAGTCTGCAGTGGGGCACTGAGTCAAACGCTTTCCGGAAGTCAAGGAATATGGCATCCGTCTGATATCCTTCATCCATGGTTCACAAGATATCATGTGAAAATAGCGCGAGTTGCATTTCACGGGAGCCATGTTTTCTAAAGCCGTGCTGATGCGTGGACAGCAACTTCTCTGTCTCAAGGAAATTCATTATATTCGAACTGAGAATATGTTCGAGTATCCTGCAACAAACCGATGTTAAGGATATTGGTCTGTAATTTTGAGGATCCATCCTTCTACCCTTCTTATATACAGGTGTCACCAGCATTTTTTTCCAGTCACTCAGGACTTTACGTTGGGCAAGAGATTCACGATAAATGCAAGCTAAGTAAGGAGCCAATGCAGTAGAGTACTCTTTGTAAAACCGAATTGGAATTCCATCAGGACCTGGCGATTTATTTATTTTCAACCCATTCAGCTGCTTCACAACCCCAGGGATGTCTATCACTATGTCCTCCATACGGGAATCTGTACAAGACTCGAACGGCGGTATGTTTGTAAGATCCTCCTGTGTGAAAGATTTCTCAAATGCTAAATTTAAAATTTCAGCTTTCGTTTTGCTGTCTTCCGTTTCCAGGCCAGACTGATCAGTGAGGGACTGGATGGAAGCCTTCGACCCGCTTACCAATTTTACGTAAGACCAGAGTTTCCCTGAGTTTTCAGCAAGATCTTTTGCTAAGATATGATGGTGGTAGTGGTTGTATGCTTCACGCATCGCTCTTTTTACAGCAGCTTGAATCTCTACTAACTTTTGCCTGTCCTCATTCTCCCGATCTTTCTTGTACCGCTAGTGCAACTGTCTTTGCTTCCTGAGCATTCTCCGAATTGCGCTGTTAAACCACGGTGGGTGTTTTCCGTCTGTAACCCACTTTTTCGGCACATACTTCTCCAATGTGTGATTTACAATGTGTTTAAAATTTGCCCATAATTCTTCCACGTTCATCGTACCGGAAGTAAATGAAGTCGATTCATTTATTAAGTGGGATGCTAACAACTGCTTATCTCCTCTTTCTAGTAAGAATACTCTCCAAGCCTTCTTGACCGACTTTTTGACTTTTGTAACCATAGTTGTAATGACAACATGATGATCACTAATCCCTGTCTCTACACTGACCCCGTCGATGAGGTCTGGTCTGTTTGTTGCTACCAGATCTAAAATATTTCCATTATGCGTTGGCTGTCGATTTAGCTGCTGAAGACAGTTTTCGGATAATGTGTTCAAAAGCAATCTGTGACCCTTAACAAATTGGATTGATAAAGGAAATAGAGAAGATACAAAGAAGAGCAGCATTTGTCATTGCACATTCATTTAATCAGCTTGAAAGTGTCACAGAGATGCTCAGTCACTCCAGTGACAGATGCCGCAAGAAAGGTATTCAGCATAACAGTATGGACTGCTGTTAAAGTTCCAATAGTGTACGTTCCTAGAAGAGTCGACCAATATTTTGCTTCCTTTTATGTATATCTCACAAAAAGACCATGAACAAAAAATTAAAGAGATTCGAACCCACATGGAGGCTTACCAGCAGTTGCTCTTCCCATGAACCTTACACGACTGGAACAGAAAAAGGTGGAAGTGACAGTGGTACACAAAGTACTCTCTACCACACACTGTAAGGTGGCTTGTGGAGTGTAGATGTATAGTGCAACAATTTAACAGAAGCAAAACAGTGAGATAAGCAAACACAGTAGCTATGTGCAGAACAGATAATACAAAGAAGATACAGAAGGAGTTGTTTCCACAGAATATTTAAATTTAAGCAGGAACTGATTATGTGCCAAAGTTTTGTGTTAACAGTTGTCTACTGTGTAGGATATGAATGAGTATGAAGAAATTAATCTTTGTAATGTGTTTGAAAGTAAGAAAGAATTGTTGAAGTATGGCATTGTTACCTCAGGATCTGGGCCTACATGAGGCTATTCTTCATTATACGCTTACAGATGGAGAGAAAATGAATAAAATACCACAAAAATGTTAACTTTCAGGGCCAGATGTGTCCTTCATATGACAAAGGAGGAAATGTGGCTGTTCAGCAGTTTGCTGAGAGATGCACCCAGCAATCAATGATGAGGTTGCTCACTTACATCATTAGTACACATATACTTGATTCCTGCTTATTTTCTTATGGCAATATGATCTGGTATGTGATATTTGCAGAAGTGATTGCAGCATTGCTCTGTTTCTGTCTGTAAGTCTCTCCAATGGTATTGGCATACTGGATAAGACAGGTGGCCCAGTGTTTCCCGCTGCTTCAGAATTAGAGGTATTTTCAACAACAACTCACAATGTAAGTGACAGTGAGTATGGTTGCTTTGATGGCTTCTAATGGTATTCTCTATTGTTCTTCATCTGTTGATGTTCTGCTTTATGGCAGTGACTGATCATTTAACTGTTAAGTGTATAGTCTCTTAGTATGATATATGAGTAATTCAACTAAATGTTCTTGACCATGTAACAATTTCCTTACAGAGTAGTAGTTTGAGCTGCGCATTTGCTGCGGAAGCGATTCCACACAATTCCACTACACAAAAGTCACTATTAAAGAGGGATACTAGTAAGGTTTATTATACAAGCTCATTCACTTTACCTTCCCTAATTTTTTCCACTTTGCTCAATGAATGTGTTTATCATTCAAAAATTCTTCCCAAACCATTGGCTATGTAGGCTTTCATGGCTTAATAAATGTAGTAATCTCAGATTTGCTGCCAGATCCTAAAATCAACATGAGATAATAATATAACAATAAGAAGGAACTATCTTTTGATAGGCAGTCATTACATCCATGAATACTTGCCTTACCTTGTAGAAAATATCCATTGTCTCTTCTTGGCACATGTGATTTTCAGTCTTGCAAGTGCACCTTCAGCTTCAGAAATATACTTTTTGTTTTATGGCTTGTGCAGAAAATCATTAAAAGCCGTCAGAACAACCATACTTACTGTCACTTATATAGTGTGTTGTTGTTGAAAATACCTCCAATTTCTAAGCAGCGGGAAACGCTGGGTCACATGTAATATCCAGTATGCCAATACCAGATCTGCTATGATGTACTAGTAGAGAGTGCTGGATGAAAACAAGGAGAAAATGTCAAGTGAACTTGGCCTCTGAAGCACATACTTTAAGAGCTATGAGCACTTACTCATCTATGCTACTGTGAAACACCTCTCTCCTACTGAGCAAGAGCTCATAGCTTTTAAGGTATGCATTTTAGAGTCCATGTTTACTAGACAAATTTTTTCTTGTTTTGGTCCATACCATATCTTCCCAAAATATGGAAAGCAAAGAGCTTTCAGTAGAAGAGATTTGTTTCACAGTATCAAGGATTAAGAAGTGTTCTTTGCTATTAAGGTATGCATTTAAGAGTGCATGTTTACTAGATTTTTTGGCTTTGAATGATTGTTCCTGTCATATCCCTGTATATTTACAATTTCTCATGGGACACACTGTATACATATGCTTTCTAGTGTTGTTGTATATATAAACTTCTTAGTTTCATTTGTCATCTTGTTGTTTCAAAGCACCAAGTTTGTCGAAGGACATGCAGTAAAATCTCCTCATAGAATAGAGCCAGAGTCCTCACTGATTTGACAGTTATCACCTGGTCGTCAACAGACTGGAGTAACTATAATTTATAATCTCCCACAGTCCGCAGCTCGTGGTCTTGCGGTAGCATTCTCGCTTCCTGCACATGGGGTCCCGGGTTCGATTCCCGGCGGGGTCAGGGATTTTCTCTGCCTCGAGATAACTGGGTGTTGTGTGTCTTTCATCATCATTTCATCCTCATTCACTCGCAAGTCGCCATAGTGGCATTAAAGAACTTGTGGAGCGGTGGCCGATCTGCCCCGCGAGGGGTCTCCCGGCCACCAATGCCATACGCTTATTATTATTATAATCTCCCACTGACATTTCCAATGGGCTACATTTTCTTTTCCGTCTCCTTAATACGCCTTCTAGATAAATTTTAAACACATGAGGAGACAGTGGGCAATCCAGTTGTAGTTGTCCATTGATAATTTGGAATTCTTCTGATCACTCATTACCCACTTTCACTGAAATGGTCAATCAACAGCATAAAACTGAATGTATTAATATAGGTTATTAAAGACTCCATAGTTCTTTATGCTTGGCCACAACTTATTTAATTGCAGTATGTGTACACCTTTGGTATGTTTCTAAATGTTAAATGGACTGTTTGTCCTCTTTCAGTGCAGCTTTCTGTTGTTTAAGCACAAAAGTACCATTGACATATGACCAACCAGCTCCAAACCCATATTGATAATCTTTTGCTGTAAAATATTTCACAAAATAATAGTGGTAGCGGTGATAATAATAATAATAATAATAATAATAATAATAATAATAATAATAATGATAATGATAATGATAATAATAATAATAATAATAATAATAATAATAATAATAAGAAGAAGAAGAAGAAGAAGAAGAAGAAGTTAATATTACTAAGCAAAATTTAACTAATAGAAGAAGCTATAAAACTAATTGGAATGCAAGTTATCAAGACAAAAACTAATTAGTGCGTAACTGCAGCGCTGATGGGCTGAAAGTCTGAATCATGAACAGTTTTATGAAATTAAAGAATAAGTTTATTTTCATGGAGTGAAGTGAACTGGTGATAGAACTTTCAGCAGTTCTGATTTTTGAATAGATTGGAATACATTATTAGGTTGCAGTCAGCATGGAGCATGTATTGGTTGAAAAAACAAACTTAGATAGTTTAGTTAAATTGTGTTCTTTGCCTTTGGATTTGGTGACTAGCAATCTGTCATATTTCATTGTTGTGATTCCATCACAATTTTCCATTGTTTGTTCAATTTATGTGCTAGTTAACTATTAGGGACTTATTTTTCTAACATATGGGCATCACACAATAAATCAGTAAGGAGGTTAATGGGGGACTGCTAATGGTGTATAATTTTAGTTACAATGGCTATATCTGGAGTTCCCTTTGTGCTTTAGAATAGCCACAGGGTTCACACAAGATGTGTAGAAGTTGTGCCAAATTAACCTTGCTCCATAGATACAATGAGAGGCTGGCAACACTTTTCAAAACAATTGCTCAAGTATACAACAAAGTTGCTTGTATTGTATATTGTCTGAACAGCCTTGTGATGGTAGTGGACATCCTTTTGATTGCACTGGAAGTGAAGAGGACATTGTCATTCTGCCAGCTTTATATGTACTGGTACAGAAACAAGTTTCTAGATGAGTGGAATCATCTTTACCACTGTGTGAAGTAATATGAAGCTATTGTGCTTCAGAGTGCAACAGAGACAACATTTTTAGTTTATATTAACTGATCCCCTGATTATTTTGATTAGTGTATTAACAAAGCCAGATTTTATAATCAGACCGAACGCTGAGCGAAGCCTGGAGAGTGCTGAGTAAGGGAAGTGAGGCCAGCACGCTAAGTTACGCTGCAATATACTGCGGGAGTAATAACAAGAAGCTGCCACCGAGGGTAAAAAACGTCATCCTGCCGGATATAAATAGTGGAGTGAAGGCAGCAACGGACAGAAGCCATTAGGAAGCAGAACGGATCTGAGGACGGACGTGGTCCGTGTCTGAATGTTCAGTCTTCGTAGGTGACGATTCTGGAAGTCTGTTCCAGCTCACAGGAGTCATCTGTTCGCTGCCAGATGTCTACTTCAGCTCTGGGTGTCGGCCCAAGTCCAGTCGGCACCATGGCTGACTAACTACAGCGAGAACTTCCAGCAGGACCGGCCGCAGCGCGGTCTTGGTCACAGACGTCGCCGGGGACTGACGCCCGGACTTCACGGCAACCCAGCCCCACCGCATGGTCCGTCCATGACCGGACCTCGTGGACATCGCGACTGACGGCTTCCCAGCTGCCGGTGCAGCTGGCGTCAGCAGCTGACCTCACGGCAACGCGGCTCCATGGGGGTGCCATACTGGGCTGCCGAGCGGCGATGAGTTCATCTCAACCACAGGGCATCCTAACTTCAGTGGAGCACTGGTGGCGTGCGTTGTGTGCATTTTCAGAGAATCTACACAGCAGCAGCCAGGTGGAGGGGTCCGCTGGGCTGGTCGGCGACGACGAGGTAGAAATTGTAAAGAAAGTTCAATAAATAATTGTAAAACTCCACGCCGTCTCAGTCTTTGGCGCAGCCACTGTGTCTGCTGCTAACGAGTACTGCAGAAGTCGTAACAAGTAGCAAACGGCCATAACAAATACTGCAGAAGTTGTAACAAATGGCCATCTGACATAACAATAGGCATGAAGCTCACACCTACCACAGTAGTACAAGTTTATATGCCAACTAGATCCACAGATGGTGAAGAGATAGAAGAAACGTATGACGTGATAAAAGAAGTTATTTAGATAGTTAAGGGAGATGAAAATTTAGTAGTCATGGGGGAATGGAATGCGACTGTAGGAAAAGAAAGAGAAGGAAAAGTAATAGGTGAATATAGACTGGGGGTAAGGAATGAAAGGGAAAACCACCTGGTAGAATTTTGCACAGAGCAAACTTAATCATAGCTGACTTTTTGTTTAAGAATCAAGAAAGAAGATTGTATGCGTGGAAGAGGCCTGGAGACACTGGAAGCTTTCAGATAGATTATGTAACGGTAAGACAGGGGTTTTGGAACCAGGGTTTAAATTGTAAGACATTTCCAGGGGCAGATGTGGATTCCAACCACAATTAATTGGTTATGAACTGTAGATGAAAACTGAAAAACTGAAAGAACCAGAGGTTATAGAGAGTTTCAGAGAGAATATTAGCGAACAATTGACAAAAACAGAGGAAAAAATACAGTAGAGAAGAAATAGTGAAGGCAGCAGAGGATCAAGTAGGTAAAAAGAAGAGGGCTAGCAAAATTCCTGGGTAACAGGTAAGCAGGTGAAAAGGAATACAAGTGTCTCAAAAATGAGATCAACAGGAAGTGCAAAATGGCTAAGTGGGGATGGCTAGAGGACGAATTTAAGAATGTAGAAGCATGTATCACTAGGGGTAAGATAGATACTGCCAACAGGAAAACTAGAGAGACCTTTGGAGAAAATAGAACCGCCTGTACAAGTATCAAGAACTCAGATGGAAAACCAGTCCTAAGCAAAGAAGGGAAAGCAGAAAGGTGTAAGGAGTATATAGAGGGTCTACTATATAAGGGCGATGTTCTTGAGAGCCAATTATGGACATGGAAGAGCACGTAGATGAAGATGAAATGGGAGATGTGATACCACTTGAAGAATTTGACAGAGCACTGAAAGACCTAAGTCGAAATAAGGCCTCGGAAGTAGATAGCATTCCATAAGAACTACTGATAGCCTTGGGAGAGCCAGTCATGATAAAACTCTTCTATCTGGTGAGCAAGATGTATGAGACAGGCTAAATACACTCAGACTTCAAGAAGAATATAAAAATTCCAATCCCAAAGAAAGTTAGTGTTGACAGGTGAGAAAATACCGAACAATCAGTTTAATAAGTCATGAGTGCACAATACTAACACAAATTCTTTACAGATGAATGGAAAAACTGGTAGAAGACGACCTCAGGAAAGATCAGTTTGTGTTGCGTAGAAATGTTGGAACACGCGAGCCAATACTGACCCTATGACTTATCTTAGTAGATAGATTAAGGAAAGGCAAACCTATGTTTCTAGCGTTGAAGACTTAGAGAAAGCTTTTGACAATGTTGACTGGAATACTCTATTTCAAATTCTGAAGGTGGTAGGTGCAAAATACAGGTAGCAAAAGGCTATTTACAATTCATACAGAAACCATATGGCAGTTAAAAGAATTGAGGGGCACAAAACAGAAGCAGTGGTTGAGCAGGGAGTGAGACATGGTTGTAGCCTGTACCCGAAGTTATTCAATCTGTATATTGAGCAAGGAGTAAAGGAGAAAAAAGAAAAATCGGTGTAGGAATTAAAATCCATAGAGAAGAAATAAAAACTTTGAGCTTTGCCGATGACATTGTAACTCTATCAGAGACAGCAAAGGACCTGGAAGAGCAGCTGAATGGAATGGACAGTCTTGAAAGGAGGATATAAGATGAACATCAACAAAACTAAAACAAGGATAATGGAATGTAGTCAGATTAAATCAGATGATAATGAGGGTATTGAATTAAGAAATGAGACACTTAAGTAAATGAGTTTTGCTATTTGGGGACAAAAATAACTGATGATGGTCGAAGTAGAGAGGATATAAAATGTAGACTGGCTATGGCAAGGAAAGCTTTTCTAAAGAAGAGAAATTTGTTAACATCGAGTGTAGATTTAAGTGTCAGGAAGTCTTTTCTGAAAGTATTTGTATGGAGTGTAGCCATGTATGGAACTGAAACATGGATGATAAACGGTTTAGACAAGAAGGTAATAGAAGCTTTTGAAATGTGGTGCTACAGAATAATGCTGCGGATTAGATGGGTAGGTCATGTAACTAATGAGGAGGTACTGAATAGAATGGGGGAGAAGATGAATTTGTGGCACAACTTGACAAGAAGAAGGGATCAGTTGGTAGGACATGTTTTTTTGGCATCAGGGGATCCCCAATTTAATACCGGAGAGGAGCTTGGAGGGTAAAAATCGTAGAGGGAGACCAAGCGATGAATAAGCTAAGCAGAATTAGAAGGATGTATGTGGGAGTAGTTATTCGGAGATGAAGAGGCTTGCGCAGGATAGGGTGGCATGGAGAGTTACATCAAACCAGTCTCTGGACTGAAGACAACAACAACAACAAAGATGATTGATATGAACTGGAAATGCTCTCAAGACACAAAATGTCCTAAACAATGTAGATATAAATGTGATAGAGGTATATGAAAATCTCACACCAAACAGATATTTTTCTTTGAAACATTGATTCACAATCACCATTATTAGCTACACAGAACAAAATGAACATCCTTGGCACCTCGCAGTACTTCTCTGTGACCTGGAATCATCAAGGACTATTTTGAGAATGTTTTTGAAATATTTTGTCAAATGTAATATATTGCTTGGTATAACAATATTTTGAAAAGGATGGTTGCTACATACCATAGACCAGAGATGCTGAGCTACAGATAGGTACAACAAAAAGACTGCCAGAAAGTGAGCTTTTATCCAACAAGGCCTTTGTCAGAAGTAGACAACATACACATGCATTCATGCAAATGCATCTCACACAGACATGGCCATAATCTGCAGCTGCTGAGGTTAGACTATGAGGAGCAGTGCATGATGGGAGAAGCAAGTGGATGGTGGAGGTAAGGAGGAGGCTTGGATTGGGAGGGGGAGGATTAGCAGGGCAGGGGAAGTAGAGTATGCAGTGTGATCAGTAAGGTGACAAGAGAAAGTATGGGCACTGAGTGTAGTAATACATTAGAAAATAGTAACAAAGGAAACAGCACCGGGTTGTGGGAAGGAAGAAAAGCTGTCAGGCAAAATCAAATAGTGGGAACTCCAATATGAAATGCAACAGTAATATGGAAAGAATAGTTGCTACCCAGCATATAGCAGAGATGCTGAGTCACAGACAGGCACAACAAAAAGATTGTCAGAAAGTAAGCTTTTGACCAACAAGGCCTTCGTCAGAAATAGACACCACACACACACACACACACACACACACACACACACACACACACAAATGCAATTCACACAGACATGACCACAATCTCTGGCTGCTGAGGGTAGACTGCAAGCAGCAGTGCATGATGGGAGAAGCATCCAGATGGTGTACGAGGTGATATCCAAAATTTTTGGGACTGGTGCTGCCGTCTGTTGAAAACCTTACTATTGGACTAATGATCACCATCACCCTCGAAGTGGTTCTCATCCGCATGTACACACCGGTCCCAGCACTTCTGCCACTGGTAAAACGTTTTCTGGAAGTCCTGTTCTTTGAGGGTGTTTATCACCACCAGTGGTGCTTTTTGAATCCTCTCTAGAGTGTTGAACTAATGGTCATTCAACTTGAGTTTCAGTTTTGGGAATAGCGTGAAGTCCCGAGGTGCCAGATCTGGCGAGTATGATGGGTGGGGTACAACCACCATGTTGTTTTTTGCCAAAAAGGTCCTGGTGAGCAAGGACGTGTGACAGGGCGCATTGTTGTGGTGCAACAGCCAGTTCCCTTGACACCAAAGTTCGGGCCATCGTCGCCGCATGTTTTGACGGACCCATCGCAAAACATCACAGTAGTATGCGGGATTCATTGTTTGGTTGGGTGGGACAAATACTTTGTGCACAATTCCCTTGGTATAAAAGAAAACGATGATCATGCTCCTCACCTGTCTCGCTTTTTTGGGTCTTGGAGAGCCCAGGCTCGTCCATGTTGCTTTGTCTCTGTGTCATAACTGTAAATCCAGCTCTTGTCGCTGGTGATAACTCGTGACAAGAAGGTTGGATCATCAGATGCGGTCTGACGAAGATCCATGCACAGTTCAACACGCAGTGCCTTCTGATCGGCAGTCAAGATCCTTGGCACAAATTTTGTGGTGACATGATGCGTGCCTACTTCATCAGTCAACATTCGTTGACATGTCCCATAACCAGTACCCACTTCATCTGCAAGGTCTTGAATGGTTCGACGTTGATCCGAGCGAACCAATTGTTGGAGTTGGGCGACAATGTCTGGCGTTGTGTGGCTAACAGGCCTTCCAATGTGAGCAACATCTGTACAGCCGGCCCTAAACTAAGCATGCCACTCAAACACACGCTTATGGCTCATACTCTGTCCCCCAAACACTTGTTGAACCATTGCAAGGGTCTCCGTAGCACTTTTCCAGAGATTCGCACAGAATTTGATACATATGCGCTGTTCTGTTCACGGATTCATCTTAAAATCGACACACCAGACACAGAGTATTACGGAAATCACTGTGGGCATGCAACACGTCTTCCCAGCTGAATGCCACTCTGCACATTGACTCACCAGATATGCAGCTCTTGCCACCTAGCGGTGCAAAGATCTACTACCCCTACTTTCCAGATGGCAGCACCAGTCCCGAAAATTTTGGATCCCACCTCGTATGTAAGGAGGAGGTTGTGGTGGGGAGGGGGAGGGATAGTAGGGTTTACTGTTGAGTGTGTTTTTTTACACATGTATATTATTGTGCTTGTTATATAATCAACCTGCAATATTAGTCTCTCTTTTCCATTGCATATGCTTCTGAAGTTACACCAGATGGCACCTACTAATATGTTAGCATCCAGTGACAGTATTACAAAAGGGATAGTTTCTACTCATTGTATAGCGGAGATGCCGAGTTGCAGATAGGCAAAACAGCATCTCCGCTATATGTTGAGTAACAACTATCCTTTTCGTAATATTGTTACATTCCATCCTGGATTTTCATTGTTTGATTAGTATTCAACAAGATAAGTGAAATTATGTAATTTTAATATTCTGACAATTTTCTTATATAATTAAATTGACATGTCAGTGGCTGGTAATTAATAAATATTTAAGTTGTTGCGCTGAAGTCACTTGAAAGCACTACCTTACCATAGAAAATTTCATTTACCTCCAAAAGACAATATTTTTGGAATCAGTAAGATGTAGTAAGCTAAAAACAGTGTGAAAATATTAATCTTGACAGTACATGAATCACTCAACTGCAATTTATGACTCCCTAATTGTTACCCATTAATACACCTTACTTAAACAAAAGGGCAATGCAATTTTAAATATCAAGAACTGAAATAGAAGAAAGGACCAAAGCTAAACTTGTCTTACACATTTCATAATAAAAATGTTGTTTGAGATATTTTTATGCTTTGGGCTTAGAGAGAGTCTTTGACCACACTTAGGGGTTAAATACACCATTCATTAAGTCCATTAGTATGACATTTTTGCATGAGCTCTGTCACTGTATTCAGTTCCAGAGTGATGTAGTTGCAGCATGATACAAGGCAACTAACTGCTACCAGCAGTTACAGGTGCCAGCTTATGGTAATTGCAGCTATGGTCCACATCTGCCATCGGTTTGGAAGGTCAAGTTTTTTGTGGTTTTTGTAATAATACTCCTAAATGATGCTCCAGTTACTTCACAGTCTCTGTGGTTTTGAAATGTAGTTTGAGCGTGACATTAATCTCCATAATAAGCTCGTTGTGTTTCAGGATGACGTCTCATCTTCTACCTACACTATGCTCTCAGTCTGACCTAGGCCGTTTTCAAAAATGAAACAAATACTTCCAAGACTTATTAATAACCTGAAACTATTATAGAAATTTCTCTTTTCAAGGTGCTGTAAGGATGTCTAGTTCAAAGAAGCGGTCATTTGAAACTGACAGCAGCTCGGATGATGACGGCTGGGTTGGGCCACTTCCTTCTGAAGCTGCAGAACCATCAAAACCAAAGAAGGTCAAAGGTATCATTTGCTTTTAGCCTCCATATAGATTTACATCAATTTCTAACTTGAGAGTAGATGTATCAGAAAGTTTAAGGGGAAAAAAAAATCAAGTTCATCAAACATGTAGCCTGATCTTTCTACATTATGTACTGTCAACCAGATTGAAATTAGTCCTGCTAGATAATTTTGTTCCACTCTGGATGATTTTAAATAGAATTATTTTCTGACAAAATCGGCAAGGACATTTTGGTTTTTTTTAATTTCTTTTGTGTTTTAGAACAAATGTAGATCATTTTGCAAAAAGAGTTTGAATTTCGTGATGATTAAACCAGTCACAAGTGCTGTATAATTCTTATTCTTAGCGCAAAGTGTAATGCTTACATATATTAGTATGAAATATAAAGGGTGCCTTGAGATGTCACATTTCTCCACACTGGAAAGTGTACTGTCAATGCATAAAAAGTCCTCGATTTACTTTCCCCATCAGATTCATGTAAAATTCCAAGGTTTTGGTGACTGCCTCCATCACCATCATCGTCAGGGGCTAAGACTGACTGTTGTGAACTGACGTAATGGATGGTGCTGCAAGCAACTCTGGATAGAGAACACAAACAAAATGTATGGACATAGAGGGGGCCACCTTAGTATGCAACAGTTACTTGTTGTCAACATGATGTAATCCAGACAATCAGATCCCATCCTCTGGGTATAAAAGTGCAAGCCACACCAGTTCATGACAGGCAATCTTAGCCACTAATGACGGTGATGGACGTACTCATGAAAAGCTTGGAATTTTATCCGAATTTGACATGGTAAGTTAACCATAGACCTTTTATGCAAGGAGTCCATCACAAAAGACTTCATAGTCAGAGTAGTGTTAATGATTTGGGAACTGAGAATGTGCTCCTGACGCATCCTTTTCTTCTTTTTCAGCATACAGTTACTATCTACATGTATCTTATCTAAGTTGATGTCCTAGTTTTTCTGGAAGCTACATTGCTAATATTTCTTCAATGGTTCAGTGTGGCTCTTTGGCATTTAGGTGTAGCATCATATAGGACTAACTTTATTTATAATGCGGAAGGACTTCTGTTGAGGAATTGCCTTTGTGGTGGTCCTGTAACACACTGAGTTAGTTTGCAATAATCAGATTTCTCTTATTGAAGAAGGGTCTATTTTAGACTATCAGTTGTTCTATTCAACTTTTTTTGTGGTGGATGGCTCAAGAATGAGTCTTCCACCAAGCCTAGAAAAGTTATAAAAATTGGTAGGTAATCAACTCCCCCCCCCCCCCCCCCCCCAAAAAAAAAAATTACTTTCATTTCCCAAGTAAATTCAAATGATGGTTATGGCAGTGCAAAGCATATCTCTGTTGCTGATCTTGTCTGTGATTTGTGGCTATGCCTGTAGGGGAGTCCCCATTCACTAGCACTTTAAAGACTGATTGCTATTAACAGGTCACCATTGTGATATTTGAAATCGCATTCCCAGGATGGGTGGTGGGCATCAAAGTCCCACTACTGCCGGTGGATGGCAAACGAATTAGAGACATTATATGTGCACTTGATAGAGGCATTTTAAGTGGGCTGTAGGTAGCCAGTATGTTCAGGCCACATTTGTATACCCAGACTGTGGCCTGGTAGATACTGGTACAGCTAGTATATGAGAGTTATGGCAATTCAGTTCAAGAATATCGTAAGGAACCTCTTTTACATAACTGTTGTTCCAGTTGCTCGTAAGTTGGGATTTTTTTTGTTTTGTCAACATGTTCAGCTGTGAGTTAAGTGTTTCTTTTGTAACTCTTTCTTATTTTGACATGAGACTGGTAACTAATTATACTCATTTTTCTTTCAGTTCTGAAATATGAGCAGCTGTATTTAGATAATTTACCTTGTTCAGAATCCTATGAGAGAAGCTACATGCATCGTGATGTTGTTACACATGTTGTTGTTACTAAGTATGTATATACTATTTTGGATATTTATAGTATTATGTTGTAAGTTTACTTTAACATAATGTTCCTATACTTGATATGTTATGCTTTATCGTTTAAGAAGACATACTGCATTAAATGAACATAACCAGCTAATTGTAGCACATTATGGGTATGTCCTGCTTTCATCTGAAAATAATTTATTTTTCTTATGTCAGCTTTTGTGTGGTGACACTAGGCCATTAATATAAGTTTGATGGTTACTAACAATGGACATTATATAATTTTAAATTATATAAAATTTTTTCACAACCAAAAGTTGTGTTTCTTTGACTAGATTGCATGGTGGCTGAAATAGTGATGAGGACAATAATATATATAATTTTCAATTTGTTTATCTGTAGTGTTTCATGTTGTTTGCAAATGTGCCTTTGTTTGAGTGCTTCTTGCTATAAATTTGCTCAATTTTCAGGACAGATTTCATCGTTACTGCGAGCTGTGATGGTCACATAAAGTTCTGGAAAAAGATTGAGGAACTGATAGAATTTGTTAAACATTTTCGTAGTCATCTAGGTCCTGTGCAGGATCTGGCGACCAATTGCAGTGGTTCCCTTCTGTGTTCAGTTTCAACAGATAAATCATTGAAGGTGTTTGATGTTGTCAATTTTGGTAACTATATTTAATATTTGACCATTTTAGCTTTAATTTCATGCACTTACTCAAGGAAAGTTCCAAGTGAATTGATTTATCTTTACACATATCTGTAATAACCAATATTCATTTCTATATTAACCATGTCAACAAATAAGTTTCAGCATCTATTCCACTTTTTGTGTGATGTTTCATTATGCATTGCCATGGGCTTCCTTTTTTGTTGTATTGATTACTGAACTCTTGCTAGAATGATTTAGTTTACTGAGTGCTAAAGCTGTAATTTGTAATGTAATGATAGCCTTTGATAGCCCCTTGGATTCTGATTATTTGCAGCAGAATGAAACTCAGTTCCACATTGCTTAGTTTAGGACGATAATTTAGGAACCAGCAACTCAGTCAAATAAGTGAGATAAAAATGTGGTGATGTATTTAAATTAATAGCTTGTGGATCCCAACATTATCAACACCATTAATGGCTGACAACTGTACAGAATCAACAGAAATATTAACATGTGAAAATTGTGACAGTGCAGCCGTTGTAACTCTTTATTTTGGTGAATATTAAACTCAGGTATTGTCAGATGGTGTTCTCTGCCATAAACTGAAAAAAAAAAGATTGGTCAGCACTAGATGAACAAATTCTTCACAGTATGACTTCATTCACTGTGTTTGCTTCTGTGATTAATCATCCATTTGGACCAGAGGAGGTGTAATCCCATAGATATAAGAGTAACAATATACAGTGGAGATGATGAGTCACAGATAGGCACAACAAAAAGACTGTCAGAAAGTGAGCTTTTGGCCAACAAGGCTTTCATCAAAAATAGAAAAAACACACACACGTGCAAACGCAACTCACACACACAACCACAGTCTCTGGCTGCTGAGGCCAGACTTCAAGCAACAATGCATGATGGGACAGGCAACCAGGTTAAGGGGGAGGCTGGGCTGGGAAAGGGGAGGGATAGCAGGTTAGGGGTGAAGACATTAAAGTGCTGCTTGTGGGAGTGTGCAGGGCCAAGGCGGAGAGAGGGTAGGGCAGCTAGGTGCAGTTGGGAGGTTTTATGGAGGGCAGGCAGGCGAGGGGGGGGGGGGGTTAGCGGAAAAGGAGAGAAGTAAAAAGATTGAGGGTGCACTGGCGAAATAGAGTGCTGAGAAGGGCTGGAATGGGGACAGGGAAGGGGCTGGATGGGGAAGGACAATGACTAACGAAGGTTGAGGCCAGGAGGGTTACGGGAACGTAGGATATCATGCAGGGAGTATTCTCACCTGTGCAGTTCAGATAAGCTGGTGTTCATGGGAAGGATCCAGATGGCAAAGACTGTGAAGCAGTCATTGAAATGAAGAACATTGTGTTGGGCGGCATGCTCAGTAACGGGGTGGCCCAGCTGTTTCGTGACCACAGTTTGTCAGTGGCCATTCATGCAGACAGATAGCTTGTTGGTTGTCACACCTATGTAAAGTGCAGCACGGTGGCTGCAGCTTAGCTTGTAGATCACATGACCGGTTTCACAGGTAGCCCTGCCTTTGATGGGGTAGGTGATGCTTGTGACTGGACTGGGGTAGGTGGTGATGGGAGGATGTATGGGATACGTCTTGCATCTTGCCATAAGGCAAGGGGCTGGGAGCAGGGGTTGTGCAAGGATAGATGAGGATACCGTGTAGGTTCAGTGGGCAGCAGAATACCACAGTGGGAGGGGATGGAAGGATAGTGACATTCTTCATTTCAAGGCACGGCGAGAGATGGTCAAAACCCAGGTGCAGAATGTGATTCAGTTGTACCAGTCCTACTTGCTACTGAGTCATGGGAATGCTCCTCTGTGGCCAAACAGTGGGACTTTGGAAGGTGGTGGGTGACTGGAGAGATAAGACACGGAAGATCTGTTTTCATACAAGGTGAGGGGGTAATTACAGTCTGTGAAGGCCACAGTGAGACCCTCTGTATGTATTACAAGAGTAGATATTTGATGATAATTGCCTGGATCTGCCAGGGTAAGAGTTTACAGGGAATTAATATCAATGTCACCTTTTGACCACTGGCACTATTGGGATGTGACATGACAATTGTTTTAAAATTTGTCACTTGTTATTATTATGGCTGGAACAGCTCAGAGGTTTTTGAGTAGTTTGTTTACATTGAGTGTTTGAAGAAACTGCTGTTAACCCTTTGAGTGTTGCACCGGCGCGTGCGGCTGGCCACGTCAAGCTGCCCTTGGGGCCGCCTAGTCCATGTACCTATGTACCTGCACTGGCAGCCACTTCTGTGGACTGTTTTGTGTGCCTGAGCTCTCTGCTCCGGCGTCCTCGCCCTGGCCTTAGTATTTCTGGAACCACAGCGGTCGTGACAGTCTCGCAGTTAGTTTGATCGCCAATGTTACAAATAAACGCAGGATATCTGGATACTTATTCCAGCTTTGAATCTGGAGATGAATTGCTCTATAGACCTAATGTACACTGAAACTGCTTACGCTGCTAACATGTAACTCCTCATCAAAGGCTTTCTTTCATTTGCAATTAGTTCTTAAGAATCGTCATAAGGTCTCAGTATGCATCTGTGTTTTATTTGGTATATACTTAATTATCAGATTTTTGTATGCAACTTATGATGTAAATGCTGTAGAATACGTAATGACCCAACGTTGATGTTCTTCTGTACTAGCTAATTCGCCCGCAAACAACCGTCTGGATGCTGAGATGCACTTTTGAAGCTAATCGCTATATTTGGAGAGCATTAACCCAATAAATTATCCCCAAGGAAACTTCAAAATAAAAAATTCAACATTTCTGAATTCTTTTTATATGGGACACAATTGTTATTGTTGAGTAGAAATAAACAACTTTTGTTTAAGAATTAGATAAGAAATACTCAAGTTTCTAAACTACCTAATCTAACTAAATGTCACCTTTAATTCCTAATGACCTTTTGTGCTTCAGAAACAGGCGAGTGTGTGCAACTGACCAACGTGTGGCGAGACGCCCTTTCCAAGTGTAGGCCTAGAATTTTTCACAAATCCAGTGTCCTGGAAAAGATAGGACAGCAATCAGTTATTGAATATTAGCAGAAAATTGTAGCACAGATTGCGGTAAAAGATATTTATTTAAGCGGCGACTAGTTTCGAGCAAAGCTCATTTTCAAACAACCATGTCAAACAACCATGTCAAAAAGGAATGTGACAAACACATTATAGCTGTTAATAAAACTATAGAATATCGATAGTGATCCATCTGCTATGGTTTTATTAACAGCTATAATGTGGTTGTCACAATCTTTGTTTTACATGGTGGTTTGAAAACGGGCTTCACCCGAAACTAGTCGCCTCTTAAATAAATATCTTTTACTGCAACCCAGGCTACAATTTTGTAGTAATAATAATGCTAGAATTTTTTGTTTAATTAATGATATTTCCACTAAGTTTAAGGTTTAACTTCTACCAAGAAGTTATGGAAGAATACATAAATTTGTACTAAGTTTTTATTTTTGCACCTTATGTATGAACTTTTGAAGCATCCAGCCTGTGTTTGTCAGCACAGACTGGATGTTTCACATGTTCATACATAATGTGTTTGTCAGCAAAATAATTCATCTGGAGAGGCTCTTCAGGCTCAGATAATTCAGTGATTTTTTTTTTTTTTTTTCGCAGTTGTATTTCCCACCCTTTTTTCTCATCCAGGCTTTGGACTGTCAATGGCGAAGTTAAAATTTTTTTTTTTTTTTAATTTTTGTAATTATTTTTATTTTTTTTAAAAATTTTTAAGTAATTTTTTTCAGAGGTAAGGACTTTATTTCATCTTCCACCTGTAGCAACTTGGCTAAAAGTTCTTCTTTGTGTGGTATGTTTCGAAACGTGTCAATGCACAAAGGTACATTGCATGTTTTGCATTCATATTTCGTTTCTCAACGCACATTCTGTTTCGAGCAGACTGCACATCTACGCCATAGTCATGTTTCTTGGGCTGGTCACTTGTGGTCACTTGGAATGACATGTGGAAAGTGCCTCCCAGTAAAGCGAAGAGGATTCTCATCATCAGGGCATCATCCTTTCCTATCTCTTCTCTGTTCTGTAGCAAATTTTTCCACAAGTTCTTGTGCCAGACATAAATGAAAATCTGCTAATGATATTTTGTTCCCTGTCACTGATCTGTGAAGAGTGAGGGCTTCATTACTTTTTCGACAGTCATCCTGTTTGACTTTTACATGTCACGCATTTCTGTAGTGTTGCAGGTAGTCAGCATGAACATTTCTCTCTTGTTGCACCACTTGATGGCAAGCAGTGCGTCAGTTGACATAAACTCAACTTCTCCTTGTTTCAATTTCTTTTGTAATTTTGGAAAGTTGCGCCTGTTCCTATGTACAGTACCGCATGCTACTGTTCTCTGGTTGTGAAGCCAGAGGAACAAGGCTGGACTTGTATACCAATTGTCGACATACATGGTATGTCCACGTTCAAGGGATGGCTCCATTAGTGTTGCCACAATATCACCAGATTTCCCCAAATTATGGACTTCAATTTCTGTTGTTGTGCATGTGTATAAAATGAAATCCAAGATGTATCTAGTTTTACAGTTGCACAACATGAATGTTTTGATTCCAAATCTACTTCGTTTCGAAGGAATGTATTGTTTAAAAGATAAGCGACCTTTGAACAATAACAGGCTATCATCGACACAGAGTCTTCTGTATGGATTAAATGCACTGCGGAAAGCCACATGAACTGTATCAGTTATTTTCCTAATTTTAAACAAACTGTCATCTCCACGATTGATCGAGTTGTCACTAAAATGCAGCATTCTCAAAAGTAACATAAAATGGTCACAGGACATAACTTCACCAAAAATTGGAGTAATCAGAAGTACATCTCTGGACCAATATTCCTTTATTCTCAACTTTGTAACACTAGCCATGAGAAGTCAAATATCAATGAAGCTATACATTTCCTCAAAAATTGTACCTTTCCAGGTGGATAGTCAAGAATGAACTGATTCCTACGTATTTGCCTTGGTGAAAGTGAAAAATTGGTTCATTTCAGGTGCTATAAATTTCAACAGATCTTCTGATAGAAATAGCATGAAAAAGGATAGAACGCTTGAATCAGGTGCTAGTTGGCAATTATGTCCTGAAGATTAGTCATCAAATGCATGAAGTGCTGGACTGAAATCACATTTTTTCCAATCAAATTTCTCATTCTCACTAAGGCGTAGCATTTTACAGATCGATGTGGCTTCACTTTCAGAAGCTGAAGAAGCACTGTCCTGGCAAGCTCTACTAGGTGAAGTACGTGGAGGTGTATTACTACGAGATTCTTCTGATGAATCTTCATCATCACTACATTCTTTGAAGATGCCACTGTCACTGTCACTCCTTGTCAGTATCTCAAGTATCTCTTTGTCAGTGCAACGACTCCGCTGTGCCATGAAACGGCAGGTGGCTAAACGACACCACAAAAGCAGAATGCAGAAGATCACATGAATCAGCTAGCACAAATGTCGAACAGAAACTGCGAAATCTGTAGCAGAGTGTTTCCCAGATAACAGGGACAGCAGCACAGAACAATAAATAGGTTACATCCATCCCAGGAAGTGCACGGCACAAAAGAATTTGCGACGGGCCGGAATGCAGCACTGAGCGGCTATTGACGTCCGCAGGCCCACAGGCAGTGGAACTGGCTGCGGTAAAAGCCTTCATTAGGACTCGGGTACTGCCTAGGCTGCGCAGCAAATGCCATTTGCAGGGCCCACGGGAAAGCCCACTTTATTGGCAAACAATGTCCGCAGGCCCCGCGGCAAGTACTCCAAGGGTGAAAAATATCAAATGTTATGTGGAGGTTTATGTTGGATGTTCTTTTGTAAAAGATTAACTTGACGACAAGCTTCAAATTGTTTCATTAAATATTTGGTTATCATCATCTTCAGAAAAATTACTACTCACCATATAGCAGAGATGATGATGTCATAAATAGGCACAACAAAAAGACTGCCAAACAAAGCTTCCAGCAAAATAGGCCTTCATCAGAATAGAGATTCGATCCTGGATTTTCCATTGTTTGATTTCATCTTCAGAAAAGACTATGTCAGAATTCCATTGTTGGCTTTCCATCAGCATTTTTTTTTTTCTTTTTTTTTTTTTTTTTTTTTTTTTAAAAAAAAAGTTCAACCAGCAGTTATTAAAAAGTCTCTTAAATGTACTATGTAGGGGAGATCTTAGAGCAAGTGATCAACTGCCAACTGGTGTAGATACTGGTTATCAGGAATGTCCTAGCCACTCCCACTACGCCTTCACGGAGCATCAGTCTACCACCGGCAACCTAACCTTGCTCAAGGTGGTTTACAACAGCCTTTCCTACAAAAACAGTGTTTAATAGGCATATTTTTTCTGCCTAATTTTCTTTTTGAGTGAGTGGTATCATTCTGAGTTTTAAACATCCTGAGAGATATGTGGGCCCTGAAAGGTGATCCTTACTTTTCTTACACTTGATGCAAAATGTAACTTAGTACAGCCTCTTCAGCATATAAATTCTTTTGACCAGCATGTTTTTGTTTGTTCTCTTCCACTGTTAGTAAGGCACGAACACAGAAAAAAGCTGCACCTTTGCTTATCATGTGCAATACAGCTGCTTTTCCCCTTGTATAAGCTCACGACTACCCCTGCACAGGAAAGACTTATGTTATAAAGTGTATCAAGATGTATTGATAATTTAAAATTTCAAGGAGGTATAGTGGCTGACCAGGAGGTGAAATACCATCACTGGGGTAAAAACACTTAAAACAGATAAAAACCCATTCCTGACTGTTGGAACTGTTCGTTCCTTTCTCAGGGAAGAAAGTGAAATAGACTGGGAAAATCTGACATGGAAGGGCAGCCAACTAAAACTAGTAGGATGAGAAGTACCCTCCAGTTTTGAGGACAAGGTGAGACAACCCTCAAATGCTAAGTTACATATCTTGTAGAGAAGCCTAATGATGACATATTTTAGTCTGTCTACAAATGCACCTATACTCTACAAATCACTGTCAAGTGCATGGGTGAAGGTGCTTCTCAACAAACCCCATGTTAGAGTTTCTTAACGTTCCTGTCACATATGAGGTGTGTGACAAATAGTTGCTTTAAATACTTCTGTGTGCACTTAGTGTAATCTTGTTTTCGCAGCCCATATAGAAGTGATATGTAGGTAGCTGAAGTATATTGCAGATTCTTCACATAATATTGGTTCTTGAAACTTTGTAAGAATGCTTTCAAGTTGTAATTGATGTTGTAGTATATATCCCTGTTTATTGGGCCACCACACTTGCAGATACGTTTCGCAGGCCAGGTACAGCCTCTGCATTAGCTTGGGCCTTTTTGTCTATAGAAGAGTCGCTGAGCTGTTTGCTGCCCAGCCTCCTGTAGCTGCCACAGTATCTGGAGGTGCAAGCCATATCAATTTGTGGCCTGCAGGTTGCCATAATCAACACTGCAGTCACAGGCACCTATTTTCACGTGCTCGGGGCTCGTGTCCATGTGACACCGCACTGGTATTCGTCCACTGGTGTACACTTAGGTTCTGATGGCATTTCGACCCCGGGCTTCAGACTTATCACCAACTGCCTCAAGCCTATGCTTTTTACCACAATGCCTACCACTGCTGTTACCCATCACACAGTGTTTCTCATTCCTTTGACAGGAACGCAGCCACTGGATGCATATCAGCCACTCTGGGTGGCCTTGCTTCACTGGATCTGCTCCTTGACTGCCCACAAGTTCGTGGCCTTGTGGGACAGTGTCATTATGCCTCCTTAACACCTCCCTGCTTACTGCCACTACTGACAGTCAAAAGATTTTGTCATAGTTGGCACTCACTACACATCATCTCCTGTTGTTCCAATGCGTGCTTATCAGTCACTACCTTGGTACGCCATTTGGTTAACATTACTTCTGGTGTCTGTCTTCAAGTGTCTGCCAATTCAGGTTTCTGAGCCATTCCATCATGTTAAGTTAAAACGATTGTGTGAACATTCATGATATCCTTCTTTATTCATGTTCAGTATCCCCTGTTAGTCCTATTTGGTATGGATCCCACACACTTGGGCAAAATTCTAATATAAGATGCTCAAATTCAGTTTGACTTCTGAACTTGTTGCAGACCAGTTTTCTCAACTACTTGAGTTATCTCACATAACTGGTCTCGAATTGCGAGACACGCCAAGAAGGTAGCTAAGAAGACGTTGATTTCTGAGGGATTACAAGAGGAAGAGATGATCCTCTCTGACAGCTCCCTCACCAGTTCTGGGACTGAAGAAGAAGAAATCAGTGGTTTGAGAATAGCTTCAAATTGAACAAGAACAGGTGACCATTATGAATGAAAGGAAGTGCAGCTGAACAAATAATGTTGGAGCTGGAATGAGGAATGAATGACCACCCAAAGAAGAATTAGAGTGAGGCTGGGATAAAGAATGAGAGCAAATTGGGAAACAGATACAGCAGAAATGGACTGCGGTAGGAATGAGACCGACCTGATGGAAATGGTGAATGGCCGTTCTTTCGAAGTCTTTCCAGAAGCTTTCCGATCACTTTAGGGAACTGTTCCTTTGGACCCATTCCTTTCTGAATGACTGACTTCTGCTGTCTGAGATTGATGAGAATATCCTCCATACAATATTAATTTTACATACATAATATTGATGAGAATATCCTCCATACAATATTAATTTTACATACATAATATCATGTATCCTTTGCCAGATTTGCGTTATGCTACTCTTAGTTTGAAAATATGTGTCTTGGCAGTCATTTCAATATGGAGAACACATTATGCTGAAGGTATCTTCCTCCCTCATTTACTTGGCATATGTAGATCCCTGACATTGATTTCATAAGACTGATTTTGATTTTTTTTGCCTCTCTTGTCTTTTGTGATACAAACATGCAGCCAAATGTCTGATGATTGAAATATTGTATATCTTCATGAGGAAAAGTTTGTCTGAAATTAAACTGAAACTAAAATCAAATACATTGGTGGAAAAGAATTTTAACACCAAGAAAGAGTTGTACGACATAAATGAAAGCTGTTAGGCGTGTTTGTATGTCTGAAAGATGATTATTAAAATTTTGCACCAATTGCATAAGAGTGCGCAAGTAGTACCACGAGGATTCAAATCATGTATGCTTTAAATACAGTCTGTAACAATTGTGACCATTAGTTACCTTCTGAGATTGGACATGGTGAATTGATGTTCGTCAAGAATGCTTTTAAGCTGACAAAGATATCATTAACAACAACCCACTGAGTTTGAACGAGATCAGGACCATGAGAAGCTGGATGTTCTTCCCTCCATGATATTGCAGAAAGTACTTGCAGGAAAGTAACCACTGTACTTAACTGAAGGCAGCAGGAGTCATGAGAATGTACGGTCACAAGAAGACTGGGCTTCGGGCGGCCATGTGGCACTCAGTGTATCCTACCACATCTGCAGCAGCAATTTGTGCAGCAGTTGGCACCACAGTGTCCCAAAAAACTGTTACAAATCAGTTATTTCAAGGACAGCTCTGAGCCAGATGCCCTGTAGCATGCGTTCCACTGACCCTAAACTACCACCATTTGTGACTTCAGTGGTGTCAAGCAAGGGCAGGGTGGAGGTCTGTCGTGTTTTCTGATGAAATCTGGTTCTCCCTTGATGCCAGTGATGGCCGTGTACTGGTTAGATGGAGGCCAATTGAGGGCCTCTGCAACCAGCCTGTCTGCATGCTGGACACACTGGATCTGCACTTGGAGTTACAGTCTGGGTGTGATTTTGTATGACAACAGGAGCACTCTTGTGGTTATTCCGTGTACCATGACTGAAAATTTGTACATCAGTCAGGTGGTTCGATCTGTTGTGGTGCCACTCACAAACAGCATTCCAGGGAGTGTTTTCCAACAGAGTAACGGCTGCCTGCATACTGCTGTTGTAACCCAACGTGCTCTACTACATAGTGTCAACATGTTGCCTTGGCCTGCTCGATCACCAGATCTGTCTACAGTGGAGCTCATATGGGACATTATCAGACAACAACTCCAGTCTCATCCACAAACAGCATTAATTGTCCCTGTGTTGACCGACCAAGTGCAACAGGCATGGAACTCCATCCCCCAAACTGACATCCGGCATCTGTACAAGCATGCACGCATATATGCTTGCATTCAACATTCTGATGGTTACACCAGTTATTAATGTACCAGTATTTCGCATTTGCAGTGGCCTATTTTGTGCTTACATTAACCAGTGATCTTGCAATGCTAATCTCTTACATCTGTATTTATTTTTGGCCGTAATGGCTACATTTGTGAACTGTGACTCTGTGGGATAATTATTTATTTGTAAAAATAAATAAATAAAAAGTGACTGGTAGCAGAAATTACAAATAAATAATTATCCCACACAGTCACAGTTCACAAACGTAGCTATTATGGGCGAAAATAATTATGCTTCAACCATCCAAGTTGTAAAAGTATTTCATACATATAGAAAAATGAAAAAGTGACTGGTAGCAGAAATTACAAATAAATAAAGATCTTACATATGTTATCTAGACAAATGTATTCACAACATTTCATTACTTTATGTTAATTATTTTTTGGTGTTGTGATTTTTTTCCCAACAGTGTAGACAGAAAAATGTCAATTTATCATGTGACAGCAGCAGACTTTTAGGCCAGAAAGGTGACATAAATGTTAAAATTTGGAACAAGAGCAGTCTTTTAACTTAGTGGAACGTGTTGTAAGAAACAAAACTATTTAGGTGCCTGTGTCTTTGCCTGCCCCTCTACCTATTTATAGTCTCATTCCCCACAATCTAATGTAAAAATCATTGTAAATTTTTGACATGTCTCCTGTTTGCAAACGAAATGAATTGCAAATGTATGTCATGAGATGAATAAAACACAATTCACAATTATCATTTGCTAGCAGAAGGAACCACAGTTTTAACAGATTAAGCATCTGTCTTTTTATTATTTGAACCATTGTTTTCTGTCAGTTTCTGAATAATTCTGTTGTGTCTACATATAATTTTGTTTTTATTTCCAAGAGGAATTTCATCACTGTTTAGGTAATGCCCCTCAATAGACTTGTAAATCAGCAAGACTAGTCATTTTGACAAAGTATTATTGAGAGCATAATTAAACCACCATTATATTTCCACTCATTAAGTGTGACTGTAAAAGGAGTTAAATTAGAGCTCTTTTTTTATTAGATTTGCAGTCAGCCTATAGTAGATTCTAGTTCTGCATTAGATTACTCTTATTAGGCATAGACATCATTTGTGTGAAAAAACTGCATCAAAGTTCAGTAATGTGCCATCTTTTTAAGGATAAATTAGATTATAAGCTGAATATTACAAAGGGGTCACTATCATGCAGTTTTTAGATTTCTGTCCACATTAAGACTTCTCTGTTTAGATTTTTTACTCTCTGTATACTGTACTCTCATAAGGCTTATTTCTGTCTTTAAAACACAATATGTAGTATAACTGGTCATTCTTGTTGTTTTAGATATGATAAACATGATGCGTCTTGACTACACTCCACTGTGCTGTGAATGGATCCATTGCCCAGGTGATGCAATTTCAGCTCTTGCTGTGTGAGTGAAATCGTTTTTGTTCTTTTTTCTCATTTAGGACATGATGGTGTCTGGAAATGTTGAACTTTTATTGTTTCCTATTAGGTTAGTGGTAACTTAGCCTAAAACAGGCAGTTTAGTATTTAGAGAGTAACTGCATGACTTGTCATGTAGTCATCAGGAGCTCATGCAATGCTTCTAGGTGCAACAAGTCAGAGAACACCAGAAAACACACACACACACACAACACACACACACACACACACACAAACAAACAAATAAATTGTATTGTATTCCATAAGTCACAAAGCCTTCAGGGACTTGGAATGAGTCAAGTTGTACATTAACAGAAGCAACCACTGCAAGCTATTTCATTAAAGTACACTAACAACACATGATAACTAATGCTAATCACCTCACATTTCTCTTTGTTTTATGCTACTCAGCTACTGTTTTTGTCTAAGACATCAAACAAAACATTCATGTAACATCACACAGAATTCTGTTAGTTAACTATATACTTACATAGCCAAAATCTGTTTGGTACAAATGTTAAGAATTAATCAAAATTTACATTTGTGAGTCCATAGCAGGAAACATTTCTCCAACAAGCTTGTCGCCAGTTTGCAGTGGGCTACTTATTAACAGCAAGCTGTGTAATACACAGTTAGTCTCTGCCCTAAGAGCCAGTTATTTTGCATTTTAAATGTTTTTATAGATGGCACATCAGGATACTCCGATTTTTAATGAGATGACCATTTGCTATATATGCCTACATATTATATGTTGAATTGACCTTCTTGGTTAATTTACCTGTGTGTAGGCTTCATGTCAATCTGTTGTCCAGTTGGCCCCAAGGTATTTTATTACACAGGGTGTTTCATTTAGTGTATGGCCACTAATGTCTACTGTTGCTAGCAGGCCATTTATTCTTGTTGCTTGTTTAAAATTGCATTGTATGAGTCTTTGTGAGGTCAAGACTTAAACTGTTTGCTGTGTACCAGTTGCAGGCCTGTTCAGCTGCCTCTTAGCTGTGTTTGGTAATACTGAGTGTTGACTCTTGGCTAGTATGCTTGTGTTGTCAGCAAACATTATAGCTTTTGAACCATCATTTGAAGTCATTGCAAGATCATTTTATTGCTCAAAGTTGATTTATTAATTTTCAGAGTAAGTTATGGGGGTGGCTGGTCACATTTTCACAGCACTTGCCATGCTGAGATAGTGACACACTGCAGTGAGTGACAGAGGCAGTAAAATTTAAATAACCAGTTCTGTTACTAATAAAAATATTCAATTTTTTGTTGCTCTTTTTTGTTGTGTGTTGAAGGCTCATTAAACATTTGCTTTCTGTGGGTTATCTTTCTGTAATCATCTAGAGGATGATCGAGTTGCTGTTTCAATAATAATGAGAAATCTGGTGGACTATTACACATAAATTTCCAGTCATTTCACTTCACAACACAAATCAGTAAAACACACATAACACGTTCTCTGTCCTCGCACTGCAAACTTGTGCAATCAACTGCACAAAAGAACAAAGATTTACCTCTAACAACATGTAGCAAAGAAATTACTACCACATATTGATCTGTTTATGCAAAACTATCTTTGGAACATACATTTTATAAATAACATACAATTAACTGTGTATCTTCTTTGAAAAGTCCATAATCATCATTGTAATTACATTAAGTGTTTATAGACATTGACATTTAAACATTTTCACATAGCTATGTACCAGTGGGTATTTGGTTTTTATGTCTTCGGTGCGGTATCAAAATTAACATGGAGGTGACACAGGTACTAATCCATTATATACCACAAAGAAAGTTATATTAAGAACTGAATAAATGGTCAAAAACTCTAAACATTGAAAAATAAATCTGTAAAAAAATAAACTAAGTACTTCTCACAAAAGAACATAATAAAATACAAATCATGATTTATTTTCAACCAATAGAGAAGTAACACATCACAAGCAAAAATAAGAATTTACCACATTAAAAAAAGAAAAAAATGTCAAGAAGAACTGTAACTACAAAGTTCTTTACATATGGTAGAAATCATTTTGTTTCTGCAATATTCCAGTAAGAATCCTTTTCATTAGCTATCTTTACTTTTTTGTTTGTGTGGTTTCAATAGGCAACATTTCTTATCCCAAGAAGCCTATTAGATTTAGGATAAATCAATCAATAGCCATTGGGATGTGGGTTCTCAGTGACCTCAAATGGACCAATATAGATATCAAAAAACTTTTTTAAATCAGATATTAACATTTTAGATTTCTCATGTGATTTAACAAGAACATAATCTCTGATGTTGAACTTAGCAATTTTGACCCTATTATCATGTCTTTTATTTTTTATGTCTTCCTGCTTTTTCATGGTTTCTCTCACATCTGCTTCACATTCTTGAGCAAACATGACAGTACATGGTGGATAATCTACTAATTCAGGGATAAGATTTGCTGGTTTACTGTGAAACATAATGTTGAAAGGTGAGAATCTTGTGTACCTGTGTTGCAAACTATTCATTACATCTTCAAAATCACTGATATATTCACACCAAGTAGAGTGTATGTGCAATGTAAATGATTAATTTCGTACATATATCTCTCTCTGCTGGATTGGATGAAGGATTATAAACTGAAATTAAAATGTGTCTAATTCCATATATTTCTGTGAATGGCTTCCAACACTTAGATACAAACCGTGATCGATTGCCTGACAGGATACTGTAGGTTTTCCTGTGTTTCTAAAGTAGTTTTTTCTGTTTTTGCAATAATCTCTGTACTTGCAGCTTTTCTGACAAGATGTAATTTATATACTTGGAGAAAACATCAGCCATAACAAAAATACAACAATAACCATTTTTACTTTTTGGTAAACTTCCATAAAAATCCATAGCAAGTAAGTGCATAGGTTTCTCAGGTGTTTTATTTTGTATCTCACCTTGACAAGTTCTGTTACTTACCTTGACTCTCTGGCACCTGTCACAAGTAGATAGTTCTTTCCTAATCTTTGTAGCCATATTGTAGAAATAAACATTTTCTTGTAGCTTTTGTACACATTTGAATACCACAGTGTCATGTAACTCTCATGTATATACTTAACCAACTTTCCAGCTTCTTCCTCTGGCCAACACAACTTCCACTCATCAGAAGCCACATGAGTTCTCCTGGAAAGTGTTCCTTTGTTACAATACCTGTCCAATTTTTCATTACCTCTTTTGCCTAAACAACTATTCACAAACCTCCAGTTTGAATCACGGTTTTGGTTCCTTCTAATTTTGTTACACATTGCCCTAATAATATTCTCATCATGTATACCCTTCATATATCTGCTTTAAAACTCTTTTTCCTCATTTTGATCAACATTTTCATTACTGCCACCCAATGGCATCCTTGACAAGGCATCTGCAACAAAATTGTCTGCACCTTTAATATATACAGGATGAAGCAAAGTTTGCACACTTGGGCTTCGCAGCGCGACTCCCCACATGCCAGTGATAAAAAATGTCTCTCCCAAAACTTCGTCTAGCGAGTACATTCGGCAGAAAAGGACGTTAAAGAGAGACAATCTGGCAACACTGTAACCACATGTATGGTGACTACCCCTATCAGCACATATTGGTTGCACTGTGCAGTTGGTCCTGTGTATAAAGTTTTGGGTTAGTATGCAGGAGGTCGACGGTTCGATCCTGGGTTGGGGCGCATTTTTTTTTTTATTTGCTAATTTCATTCTGACGTTTTATTCTTTAATATACAACATTTCTTAGGTCACACGTATCCTAAATTTACAACATTTTTAATGCTGAACATAACTAATACGTGGTTAGACAAATAAGAAATAGACAGTTGAAACAAATTGCCTGTCATAGGAGAGAATAACTACAAAAACAATATCAGTTTTGAAATGCTAGAGATCCCAGAACAGTACAATAACACAGGTTCTACTTATCATTTATACTACATGTAATATGAGCATTCAGACGTCACACATTAGCTACCAATGACAACAATAATGTCCATATTAATGACTGCATGACCTTCACAGCAGAATAAGTTGTCCTCAGAACAACAGGTGTTCAAAGCGACCTCCCTCCATGTCCAAACACTGTGCAATTCGCTGGTTCATACAGCTCTGTACCCTTCGCACCAAAGGTGCATCCACAGTAACAAGAGCAGCATGCATCCAGGGGTTTAGGTCAGCTGAAAGTGAGGGCCATACAACTGGACCTCCACGCCCAAGCCATTTCCCTGGAAATGTTCTGTCCAAATACTGTTGCACATTAATTCCAGAGTGTAGAGGTGCACCATCACATTGGAACCATATCCTCTGCCGAACATGCAGTGGAAAATCTTCCAGCACATCAGGCAAATAGTTTGAGAGGAATGCATGATACTTTCCTGCAGTCAACCTGTCAGGCAATATAAAGGGCCCAACCACCTGTGAAGATGGACTTGGACTACCTAACTGTCCAGTCCAGAAGAAATGGGGCCGCACCCAATATTCTGGCCCAGACATTGATACCAAAGCGAACTCTGTATCCCCGGTTGTGGGTGATGTTAGAGTTAACCTCACACCAATGGTGGGCATTGTGCATACTGAAGACACCCACACGAGTGAATCCTGATTCATCTGACCAAATTACGGTGTTCACAGAGTCATCGTTGGCTCCCGTTCTTGGAACCATTCACAGAATTGCATTCTCTGATGAACATGTGCAGGATGCAGGTGTTGCGTGAAAGCATGATGATAGACGTGCAGCCCATGCTCATGCAGTATGTTAACGACCGAGCTTTGCAAGACACGCAGCTGCCTTGCTACGCTACATGTACTTCGCTGAGGTTCTTGGTGTATGACCTCCAGAATAGCTTCCTCAGTAGCTGGGATACAGCAATTCCGTAGTCAACCTCTGTCACGCAATGGTGGAAGTAGACAACCTGACTCCTTAAGGTGCAGCTCCATACGACAAAACACATTTTTTCTGGATGGTGTCGACGACGATATCTAGCAGCATATTCAAGAGTGGCAACACCAGCCCGGTTATCAGATGCACCAAGGACCAGAAGCTTATCCACATATACATCGTTTGTCTATGCCATATGTCTGCCACACTGATTTAGAACTTTACAATTAGAAAATTCGATATGTGTACGCATGTACATTGGAGTCTGTCATGGGTGCGTTACTCCTCTCACAACTAGTCCCTGTCTGGTGGACAGCACATACAGTATAAACACGCCGTCAGTCCTGTGCGCTGTTCCACCTAATGTACATTACCGTTCTGACAGATATTGTTCTGCATGATTCATCCTGACACCAGTAATTGTGAAATGTTTGGTTTCGAATTGCACTGTTTCCCTAACGGTAATAGACGTAATGTTTCCACAATCCTATTGATAGAAAATAATAATAATAATAATAATAATAATAATAATAATAATGCATTGAGATATGTACTAAACAGCATGTGGTTACCAGACTTAATGTTGAAAGGCATAATTGGTGGGACCATGGTGATAACACATACAAATAGTATCCAAGTTTGGACGTTATTCGCAAATCAAGTTGCTAGTTCTACTGGTAATGTAAGGCCTTAACAAAATGTAATGGACCTGAACGAGGCAAGAATAATAGTTGCTACTAGTCTATGGGACTATTGGAGGAAGGTACAAAGAAAACGTGTAGATGAAGTGGTGCAAATAAATTCATGCCCATGACGTGGAAAGGACTGCATTTCTATGATTGTAGTATGTGAGTGCAAATGTTTTCTAGAGGACCAGCTGCAATCATTATTGATGATTAAGGTGCCAGATACTGTACCACCTGGACTACATTTACCAAACAAAAAACTTATGCCTCAACCCAGAATCGAACCCTTGACTTCCTGCACGTTAACCCGAAACTTTATACACTGCACCAACTTCACGGTACATCAAATATGTGCTGACAGAGGTAGTCACCATACATGTGGTTACAGTGTTCCAGATTGTCACTCTTAACATCTTTTTTCTGCCAGATGTACTGGCCAGACAAAATTTTGGGAGAGACATTTTTATATCGCTGGCGTGCGAGGTGTCGCACTGCGAAGCCCGAGTGCATGGATTTTGCTTCACCCTGTATAATTTCATAATCAAATTGTTGCAAATACATTTCCCATCTGGTAAGCCTCCTGTGATATAGTCTACATTCTTGTAGGTAGCTTAGTGCTTTCTGGTCTGAATATACAATTACTTTATGTCCTAACAAATAGGTTCTGAATATAGTAAAGGTCCATTAAAAAGCAAATAACTCCTTTTCTGTAACTGTGTAAGATTTCTCATGTTTTAACAGCATTCTACTTGCAGAGCCAATTGTGTTGCATGATTTCCCCATTAACTTCTTTTTCTTGAAATAGCTCTGCTCCCAAACCATAACAAAATGGTAGGCTAAAATATGGTCTGTGTAACAAATTTTGATTATTCTATTCTTTCTTAATGTTTTCAAATGCTTGCTTACGTTCTTGAGTCCAAACCGAATTAGTGTTCTTTTTAAGTAAATTGCTTACACAGGATGCTGTCAAACTTTATCCAGTCACAAATTTTCAATAAAATGTATATAAACTGTAAAAAGACATAAAGTGTTTCCTACTGTGTGGTACTGGAAAATCTGAGATTGCTTTAATTTTATCATGATCTGCCAAGATTCCTTCCCCAGTAATCACATGACCTAAGAATTTTAGTTCAGGGACAGCAAATTTACATTTTTTGAGTTTCAGAATCATACCTCCTTGCCAAAATTTTTCATGTGCCTGCTTCAACAACTCCAAACGCTCTTCCCAACTTTGTCAAGTTTTCCAAAATATCATCCACATAAACAATAAATTTTCCTACCAGATCTTGGCCAAGTACATAATCAAATGCTCTTTTAAAGTCAGCTACAGGTGAGCTCAAACCAAAAGGTGCTACACAGTATTGGTAACATCTGCCACTGTAAAGAAAGGCAATATATTCGCGAGATTCAGGAGCTAAAGGTACCTGATGAAATCCAGATGCTAAATTTGAACTCGATGTAATCTGAATATTTTTAAATTTGTGTAAAAGTTCATCATTGTTTTCAGGTTGATCTGTTTCTCTGTACAAATACTCGTTTAAATGCATAGAATTGAGAACCGATCTTACTCTTCCATCTCTTTTGGAAACAATGACTAATGGGTTGTTACATGGGCTAACACTTCCCTCGATGATATCACATGTTTCCATCTTATGGAACTCTTTCTCAACTGCCATTCTCTTAGCTATTGCTACAAAATATGGCTTTATGAAAAATGGTTGATGTGGTTTTAGCTGCAAAGTACACTGATAACCTCTCACTCTACATGGAATATTACTTAACACATTACTATACTCCCATAACAAAGATTCCAATGCCTGTTTCTGATTATCAGTTAATCCTTTTGCTTCTGAAATCTTAGTTGTTTAAATTCTGGCATATCTTTGAGTACAAATCCACTATATTTTAAACATTGTATGCTATTCACTTTATTCTCCTCAAAAGATATAGCTGACTTTGTAAAAACACTACAAATACAATCTCCATCAGGTGCATTGATAATCAACTTCTGCCCTACCCAATCAAAATCTGTATTCACACTAATTATCCAAGCCATGCCAAGGGTAAGATCCTCATAGAGATCTTGAATTATTAAACATCCATGCATAAAAGTCACTCACTTAGTTGCAAAAGTTATTAAACCTGACTTTTAACCACTTTGCTATGTTTCCCAGTTGCACCAATAAACCGTATCCTAATTACAGGTAATTCTACATAGTCCTCACTATGTTTTAATTTTTTACTTAAGGATTAAGATACTCCTGAAATTTGGCTGCCTATGTCAACAAGACAACTGCCTTCCCATGATCGTTTTCTGACCTTTATGAAAGGACAACAAACTTCAGTACATTTATCAGTCATAACATCCTTGTATGACAGGTCATCTTCCATCTCTTAAAAAGTAAAGCCTCTAAAATCATTATTGTTCTCACCATTTTCATTGCCTTGACACACTTCCATTAAATTAATTCAGACATCATTATCACTGTTACTGAGAATTTCATCAATCTATATACACTTACCTGCTTCACTTAGATCAGCACTGTGGTACTTGTCTTTAAGTTGTTTTACAGTAACATGTTTAATTTCGTGCCATCAGTCTGGATATAAACCTAAACACAAATTTTTTATCATTATTCTAAAGCTATCATCTTTCTCAGTAGCATCTCTATTTAACTACATCTTCTTCTTCTTTCTTGGCTCTACAGCTCATGATGAGCCTTGGCCTCTTCTATAATTTCCTTCCATTTCTCTCAGTCCTTTGCCAATACTTTGCAGTTTCTATAGCCCATCTTCCTAAGATCTTCGATTACTCCATCTTCCCATCTAGCTCTTGGTCGACCACGTCCTCTTTGCCCTCCTGGCATTCCTTGTAATATTCTTTTCGGTACTTCTGTATAATTCATGTGAGCCATGTGACCTGCCCACCTCAGTCTGGATGATTTCACTATCCTTCTGATGGATTGGTCTTTATATATTATATACAACTCATGGTTGTATCTCCTCCTTCATCGTCCTCTTTCACAGATTGGGCCTATAATTCATCTAAGTACCTTTCTTTCAAATGCATCCGGCATTTCCATATCTTTAGTTGTTAATGTCCAGGTTTCAGAGGAATATGTAAGCACTGGTCATGTAAGTGATTTATACATAGTTAATTTAGTGGTACGAGTCAGGAGCGTTGAGGATAGAAATCTTGTTAGGGCAAAGTAGGCTCTATTGGCTAGTATTAATCTCTGCTTAATTTCATAGGAGGTATCATTTAGATGGGTAACTGTCAAGACCAGGTACTTGTAATGTTCAACTCTCTCAAATGTATAATTGCCCATTGTTAATACAATTGGCATATTTTCTCTAAGTGCTTTTCCAGTTGCCAAATATTTTGTTTTTTGTTCATTAATAATTAACCCTATGTTCCTACTAGCCTGTTAGAGAGCCGTAAATGTCTTCCATTGCTTTTTGGGTTCTTGCTACGATATCTATGTCATCCACATAGGCCAGTATTTGCGCTGATCTATAGAAGATCATTCCCCTATTCAGAAGGTTTGCATCCGCATCACCCTCTCCAGGGCGGCATTAAAGAGAAGACATGCCAGTGCATCCCCTTGTTGCACTCCATTTTTAATACTCAATGTATATGACATCATTCCTCCTATTCTTATACTACCTTGTGTTTCGCTCATTGTCATTCTCACCAGCCTTACCAACTTTCTCGAGATTCCCAGTTCATCTAGAGCCCTATATAACTATCACAAGCTGCTTTGAAATCAATAAAGAGGTGATGCGTGCCAACCCCATATTCGTTTGTTTTTTTCCAGGATTTGTCTTAAGGTGAATATTTGATCTATAGTTGACTTCCCGGGAAGAAATCCGCATTGGTACAGTCCCATCTCCCTCTGTAAGATTGGGAGGATTCTGTCGAATAGTGTATTAGAGAATATTTTACATCCCATATTAAGTAGTGTGATCCATCTGTAATTGCCACACTCCATCTGATCTCCTTTCTTATATATGGGACATATGATACCCTCTTTCCATTGTTGGGGCATTTTCTCCTCTTCCATTCTGATGACCATTTTCAGAAGGCTTCGTTCCAGCTCTCTGATTCCTTGCTTAAACAGTTCCGCTGGAATACCATCTCTCTCTGCCACCTTGTTGTTTTTCAATTTCTTCCTGGCAGATTTCACTTCTTCTATATTTGGTGGGGACAGTGTTGTCTGGGTCCTCTTCCCCATTAGTTTCTATTGGATTCCCTGGTATAGTTATTCTAGGGTTGAGAAGACTATCAAAATACCTGCACCATCTTTCACATATTCCATTCTCTTCACTTATTATATTCCCTATCTCATCTTTTATTAAGCTTGTTTTACTACCAAAAGGCTTCCGTGCTGCATTCACTTCTCTATAGAATTTTCTTATTTCGTTTTTGCTTCTCATGAGCTCTATTTCTTTGCCACTTGCTTTCATCCATTCTCTCTTTTTTCTTTGGTGAGTCCTCTTTTCAGTCCTCCATTTTTATTTGTATGCTTCTACTATTCTCCTCGCACAGTGTGATCGCAGTCTCCTTCTGTATGCTTCGTTCTTTTCTTCAGTTGCTATTTCGCATTCAGTATCAATAAATAAATAAATTTCAAACTATGATGGTCCTACTCGTCTTGTCTCAGTTCCAAGTATCTCTCTTGCCGATGTCTCCACCATCTTTTTTATCACTTCCCACTGATCTTCGATGTTGTTATATTGTCCATTGTTTTCCAGAATCTGAGTTATCTTCTCCTGATACTGTTCTCTAACTTCCACTGATTCTAAAGCTGTTATGTTATGTTATGTTTCTGTGCCCTGAGTTGCACTCCTTTCGTTGCATTAGTTATCCTCGCCCTCACCAGAAAATGATCTGTATCTATGTTTGGGGCTCTGAGACTCCTCACATTCAACAGGTCCGATTTGTGTCTCACATCTATCAACACATGGTGGATCTAGTTTACTGTGTTTCCATCCAGTGAGGTCCATGTTTCCTTATGTATTTCTTTATGTGGGAACAGTGTTGATCCTATTACCATATTTCTAGATGCTGTAAACAGTATAAGCCTTGTTCCGTTCTCATTACTTGTTACATGTTTGCTGTGGGGGCCAATTATTGGTCTATAAATCTGTTCTTTCCCCACCTGAGTGTTTAGGTTTCCAGCTATTATTTTAATATCGCGCCCTTGGCACTCATCATATGCTCTTTCCAAAGATTCATTCATTCTCTTCTTCTTTGGATTCTTCTGGTGGTGCATGGGCATTAATTGTGGAATAGTTAAAGAATTTCCCCTTTTTCCTGAGTGTTGATAATCTTGCACTAATGGGTGTAAACCCTATTACCAGATGCTTTAATTGATGATGTACAACAAATCCTGTCCCCAGCTCATGATTTCTTTCACTGCAGCTATAGAATATATTTCTTTTCTAAAACTCCATTTCCCATCCATCTAATTTCTTATAGTACTAGTATACTTTGCTTCAAATTCATTATTTGATCCATCATTACTTTCAGTGCTCCTGGGCAATATATCTACATCTACATGGATACTCTGCAAATCACATTTAAGTGCCTGGCAGAGGGTTCATTGAACCACCTTCACAATTCTCTATTATTCCAATCCCGTATAGCGCGCGGAAAGAATGAACACCTATATCTTTCTGTACGAGCTCTGATTTCCCTTACTTTATTGTGGTGATCATTCTTCCCTATGTAGGCCAGTGTCAACAAAATATTTTTGCATTCGGAGGAGAAAGTTGGTGATCGGAGTTTCGTGAGAAGATTCCGTCACAACGAAAAACGCCTTTCTTTTAATGATTTCCAGCTCAAATCCTGTATCATTTCTGTGACACTCTCTCCCATATTTCGCGATAATACAAAACGTGCTGCTTTTCTTTGAACTTTTTCGATGTACTCCTTCAGTCCTACCTGGTAAGGATACCACACCACGCAGCAGTATTTTAAAAGAGGACGGACAAGCGTAGTGTAGGCAGTCTCCTTAGTAGGTCTGTTACATTTTCTAAGTGTCCTGCCAATAAAACGCAGCCTTTGATTAGCCTTCCCCACAACATTTTCTATGTGTTCTTTCCAATTTAAGTTGTTCGTAATTGTAATACCTAAGTATTTAGTTGAATTTATGACTTTTAGATTAGACTGATTTATCGTGTAACCGAAGTTTAATGAGTTCCTTTTAGTACTCATGTGGATGACCTCACACTTTTCGTTATTTAGGGTCAACTGCCACTTTTCGCACCATTCAGATATTTTTTCTAAATCATTTTTCAGTTTGTTTTGATCTTCTGATGACTTTATTGGTTGATAAATGACAGTGTCATCTGCAAACAATGAAAGATGGCTGCTCAGATTGTCTCCCAAATTGTTTATATAGACAAGGAACAGCAAAGGGCCTATAACATTACCTTGGGGAACGCCAGAAATCACTTCTGTTTTACTTGATGACTTTCTGTCAATTACTACAAACTGTGACCTCTCTGACAGGAAATTGCAAATCCAGTCACATAACTGAGACGATATTCCATACGCACACAAGTTTTACTATGAGCCGCTTTTATGGTACAGTGTCAAAAGCCTTCCGGAAATCCAGGAATACGGAGTCGATCTGAAATCCCTTGTCAATAGCACTCAGCACTTCATCTGAATAAAGAGCTAGTTGTGTTTCACAGGTACGATGTTTTCTAAACACATGTTGACTGTGTGTCAATAGACCATTTCCTTCGGGGTAATTCATAATGTTCGAACACAATATATGTTCTAAAATCCTGCTGCATATCGACGTTAATGATATGGGCCTGTAATTTAGTGGATTACTCCTACTACCTTCCTTGAATATTGGTGTGACCTGTGCAACTTTTCAGTCTTTGGGTACGGATCTTTTGTCGAGCAAACGGTTGTATATGATTGTTAAGTATGGAGCTAATGCATCAGCATACTCCGAAAGGAACCTAATTGGTATACAGTCTGGACCAGAATACTTGCTTTTATTAAGTGATTTGAGTTGGTTCATTACTCCGAGGATATTTACTTCTACGTTACTCATGTTAGCAGCTGTTACTCATGTTAGCAGCTGTTCTCAATTCAAATTCTATATAGGGATCTCACATTCCAGTACCAATATATAGATCTGATCTACGCCTTATATTTCTCTTCTTCCTTATTTTCCCTTCTTCATTTACTTCTATTCCCGCCTCATTGTCCTTTTCCATGCCAGGTCCATCTTCCTTCATCTCTCCAGCTTTAATTTGTAGAAGTTTCGCAACAATTGTTTTTTTTTTTTACAGAGCGGGATGTCAACCCTGCGTCCAATCCCTACTGGGGGACGGGTGATTTTTTAATCAGGGTTTTCTTCCCTTAGCCTTTGGAAACCCAACTCCCAACTGCAATGCACCAGTTGTCGTTTTGCTAGTTTTGGTCCACTCCGGGTATTTTATTTCCCCGGTGTCCACCATATCTGGTGAACGTTCCCGGATCACTACCTGGGGAGGTGCCCGATGGGAGACTAGAAACTCCACACAAGATTTAACTACATGTTATATAAAAAAGATTCAGTCTCATTCACAACATCAAGCAGCTTACTGTCACTGTTATAACTGGTAACTGAATTAGTATCACCTTCTTGATACTGTCATTAACGTCGCTAATCCTTTACATTAGTGCCACAAAATTTTACGTTGTATGAATGAAAATTTGTAGCAGGGCTGGGATTTGAGCTTGGGTCTCCTGCTCACTAAGCAGATGCACTAACCCCTCTGCTGTCCTGGCACAGTGGCTTTTCACAGCTGCACAGACTACCTCAGCATGCCTCCCTCCTGTATCCAAATTCTCACTCATGCCTCAGCCCACTTGGTATTCCCCCCCACTCAAACAGCATTTCAGAAGTTCTCCAATTGTATTGGGTAGCACCTCAGCATTGAATGGAAGGGGAATCCTGCCTGAAACCTGGGCACAGTTGCTTTAATCAAATGAAACTGCAAAACCACTGTGGCATAATGGTTAGTCCGTCTACCTAGTGAGCAGGAGACCCGGGTTTTTAATCCTGGCCTCGGTACAAATTTTCGTTCATCTCTTCGGTCTGCTTGTATACACCATAGATGTTTTGGACTTGAAAAAGTCTCTAGAACCATATAGTTTCATTTGATCAGCACATTTTAGTTTGTAAAATAGAATTTTGTGATACACACAATCACTTTGTCAGGATCACAAAATAGATCAACAGAATAATTTTTCTTCTTTAGCTTCTGTAGGACTTCATTTTTAGTGACCTGTGAATTTTAATGTCCTTGGGGTTTCCATTTTTGGAACTAATGTGTGTTGCTTGTGCATACAGTGTCCGCAGCAGTAAATCTAATCCACCTGTATTTGGTTGTTTGTGAATGCATTGTTTACAGTCACAGTGAGTATATTTTAGGAGGTTAACATTTGACCGTCATGGTCAAATAAACTGTTGACTACTTATTTTACATCTAAATCATTGAAAATTGGTTGGACTAAAATATAAGTGACCACTGCATTACGTCCATTAATCATCATAGAAAATTTTATTGTGGAAAATAATTCAAAGCCGGACGTCAAGAAATCTAGATGCCCTCAGTCAGTATTATGTGACAGAAAATAAACATTAAAATTTCCACAGACAATGATTCTTCATGCTGGTGACCTTGTAAACTGTCAGTACCACAGTGTTGTGCATTTTCTGGACCACTGTTGTGGCACAGTATTCAAAGAGCTGTTCGACAAAGTAGTCATTAACCTGAAGGGCCTGGGACTGAACTACATTTTTTTGTGTATATACCATTCCCCCTTTCTTCGTACTGGTTCTACCAGAAAATGATATTAGTTTGTTGCCATGAAGATGAATCTGTTCAATTTTGCTGACTTCCACGTGAGTGATATGCTTACACATAACAATCCAGATGTACTGAATGGAAGTATGGTGGCAAATACATTTGCAGGTCAATACCGTGAGAGAGATTTCTGAGTGCAAAGCAGGCAGAAATGAGTTTTTTGGTTAACTTATCCATATACTGGTGCCACCTGGCTAGAGAAACAAATAATTTTTGTGGGACAGAGTTGTGAAGATAGTTTTTCTAAACAGACATTGATTGCTTTTGTTCTTTGGGGTCCACATTGCAAAATGTGCCCTCCAGTGGCAAGGTAATTGTGAATCTCAGCCAGCTACACTGCTCTTTAAATGATTTTTATTTTATAATTTTCTGAAATGGACTCATCATGATTGACTTGTAAAATAAAAATCATTTAAAGAGCAGTGTACCTGGCTGATATTCATTGATTGATCCATGCTCCCCATCCTCTTTATAACAGATGTTTTTCTCATTAAGGTGTCTACTGATCACAAAGGTCATGAAAAAGAAAAATGGTCATGAAAGAAATGAAACGAAATGAGTGATCAGGAATTTTGTTTTGTGTCTCAGTCAGGCGAGGTTCTAGAAGGGATTGACAACTTACTGCTACAGCCAGAAATGTTGTACCTAGCAGTCTGTTTAATAAACTATATATATATCATAAAGATTCACCAGAACTCCTAAATACACTACTGGCCATTAAAATTGCTACACCACAAAGATGACGTGCTACAGATGCAAAATTTAACCGACAGGAAGAAGATGCTGTGATGTGCAAATGATTAGCTTTTCAGAGCATTCACACAAGGTTGGCGCCGGTGGTGACACCTACAACGTGCTGACATGAGGAAAGTTTCCAACCGATTTCTAACACACAAACAGCAGTTGACCGACGTTGCCTGGTGAAACATTGTAATGCCTCATGTAAGTAGGAGAAATGCGTACCATCACGTTTCCGATTTTGATAAAGGTCGGATTGTGGCCTATCGCAATTGCAGTTTATCATATCGTGACATTGCTGCTCGCATTGGTCGAGATCCAATGACTGTTAGCAGAATATGGAATCGGTGGGTTCAGGAGGGTAATAAGGAATGCTGTGCTGGACCCCAATAGCCTTGTATCACTAGCAGTCGAGATGACAGGCATCTTATCCGCATAACTGTAACGTATCGTGCAGCCACGTCTCGATCCCTGAGTCAACAGATGGGGACGTTTGCAAGACAACAACCATATACACGAACAGTTCGACGACGTTTGCAGCAGCATGGACTATCAGCTCGGAGACTGTGCCTGCGGGTACCCTTGACGCTGCATCACAGACAGTAGGGCCTGCAACGGTGTATTCAACGACGAACCTGGGTGCACGAATGGCAAAACGTCATTTTTTCGGATGAATCCAGGTTCTGTTTACAGCATCATGATGGTTGCATCCGTGTTTGGCGACATCGTGGTGAACGCACATTGGAAGCCTGTATTCGTCATCGCCATACTGGAATATCACCCAGCGTGATGGTATGAGGTGCCATTGGTTACACGTCTCGGTCACCTCTTGTTCGCATTGACGGCACTTTGAACAGTGGACGTTACATTTCAGATGTGTTATGACTTGTGGCTCTACCCTTCATTCAATCCCTGTGAAACCCTACATTTCAGCAGTATAATGCATGACTGCATGTGGCAGGTCATGTACGGGCCTTTCTGGATACAGAAAATGTTCAACTGCTGCCCTGGCCAGCACATTCCACAGATCTCTCACCAATTGAAAACGTCTGGTCAATGGTGACCGAGCAACTGGCTCGTCACAATATGCCAGTCACTACTTTTGATGAACTGTGGCATTGTGTTGAAGCTGCACGGGCAGCTGTACCTGTACACGCCATCCAAGCTCTGTTTGACTCAATGCCCAGGCATATCAAGGCCGTTATTATGGCCAGGGGTGGTTGTCCTGGGTACTGATTTCTCAGGATCTATGCACCCAAATTGCGTGAAAATGTAATCATATGTCAGTTCTAGTATATTTGTCCAATGAATACCCGTTTATCATCTGTATTTCTTCTTGGTCTAGCAATTTTAATGGCCAGTAGTGTAGTCTTTGGTATATGTAGGGGACTCGTGTGAGCTATGTTAGCACAACCTCTGGTACTGCAACTGGGAACTTAAAGGGCAGGTACGGAGGGAGAAATTTAGAGGTGTGGTTTAACACAGAGCTGTGTAAGATTATACACCTATTTCAAACGACATGTGAAGTGTGGTTCTGCCCAGACATGTTGCCGGAGAGAGGCAGAGGGAGGGGGAGGAAAGGAGCAGAAGGTGGAGATGAAGAGGGAGAGAGGGAAGGGAGAAACTGAGGGTGGGCACCACCTCTCTCCTCCCTTCTCTCCCCTCTTTTTCCACCCCTCCCCTCTTTCCTTCCGATTCCCCCTTCCTTTATCCATCTCTCTCCCTTTCTCTCTTACCTCCCTGTCTCCCACTTCATCTCCACTTTCCTTTCATCTTGTTGTACAGCTGCTGAGTCATCTGTCAAAAAACCTGCCTCATGCTATTCCGCTACTCCCCTCCTCACCTTGTGCATCCCCTCCTCATCTCCACCTGCCCCTGGCAACGGCTATCGATAATCAACAGTCTGTCTTGCTGTGGCTACCTGCTTGTGTGTTTGGGTGTCTGTTGGTTGTGCATGTGAATGTGTGTACTTTTACTAAAGATAGTACAAGAACTTGAAAGGTAGTAAAATATGTTACTGTTGCGTGTTTCTATGCACCACACATCAGCCAGCTATAGGTGAGTTTTGCCTCTCCTTTTTTTTACATAATGTAAAAGCATTGTAATTTTAATCTCATTTTAAAGGCATTAGGGTCAATCAGAGTAAAATCAGTGTCTCGCTAGCCAAAAAATTTCTCACATTACATTGTTACATGGTAGCTCATAGTTGTAGTCGTTGTTAGTGCTTTTTTAAGTTTGAGTTTTTCATGCCACAAGAGAGTTTCATGTATTGCACAAAACAAGCAGCATAATGATATTAATTTACTGTGAGTGAAATGAATGCTATAAGTAGTTTGATTCATAAGTGCCCCTGTAGCTTCATTAAAGAATGTTTTTGTCATTGTACCATGTGCATTTTTGAGAGGTCATGAATATAACTAAAGAGGTTATGGAAAAGCCATGAATTGGATCCTCTGAAAATCAGTATAAACCCTGCTCATATCGTTTGTTTGGGGAGTCCTTCCGCCCCCCCCCCCCCCAAAAAAAAAACTTTGGATGGTTTTGTAGGCAGTACTGCAGTACTGGGGTTTTGTTTTTCTGTCTCTTTGCCAATAAAACCATTTTCTGGATTGAATTTGCTCTTTTAAACTACCATTGATTAAATCAGGAATGATACATTAGTTCATACATCAGTCATTCAAACTAGTTCAAAAAAGAGGTCTAATAGAGTGATGATGAATCTAAAATTGACAGAATGTGCTGGTACTATAGCTAAAGATTGGCAACTGTTTGTAATATTCCTTGAAACTGAATAATTTGATGTATTCCATTTTTACGCACATGAAAACTTGTGTATGTCAGCTGCGTAGGGGAGTAGGCTTTGGTTTAACCGGCACCCAGACCTGCTGACATTTTCTTTTAACTTCGTGCCTCCCAAGCCACTATACGATATATATGTATCAATAGCGTTGTCTCATTTATATTCCGTTCAGATATACTGAATAGAAAAATTATCTCATGTATATGATGTCACATTTTCGTCACTGCTGTCCTTATACAGAGTATGTTCGGAGGTTTCTGTATCTTTAATGTTATGTGTTTTTCATACCAAATGATTTTTTTCTGAAAGCAGGTTGGTTTTATTCAGGATTCCAATACACCATATTATTCCCCACCCTTTTGGCTACAAAACCCTATTTTTGAACATAATCTCCATTCAGTGTGTTGGTCCTATGCCATCTTATTGGGAGTGCCTGTACGCTTGCATGGTACCACTGTACTGGTTGATGTCAGAGCCAGTGTCTTCCCACATCAATAACTTCCCCATCATCCACATATAGCTTCCTGTGGAGTGCATCCTTGATTTGACCAAACCAATGGAAGTTGGAAGGTGCAAGAGCTGAGCTGTAGGGTGGATGAGGAAGAACTGTACACTGAAGTTTTAAGAGCTCCTCTTGTGTGCACAGACTTGTGTGAGGCCTTGCATTGTCATGAAGGAGGAGTTTTGTGGTGACGAACATGCTGAAAAAGTTGTTTCTTCAATTTCCTGAGGATAGCAGAATACACTTCTTAGTTGGTTGTTGCACCAAGAGGTAGGATATCAAACAGAATAACCATTCAGAATGCAGTTGTGCAGTGATGTGTTTGAATGTGATGACTCACTGTGCTTTTGTTCATAATCAGGTCCCTGTAGACATTCTGCAAGCGCCTATGAATGTCTATGCTCTGCTTTTCTGGCAAAAGAAACAGTGACTGCACTCTGCTTGGAACGCACCTTCATTACAGATGCCATTTTGAAGGGTATGTGTAGTGCCATCACCAGTGGGAACTTCATGAAATTTTGGGGCTAAAATGGGAATGTTCCATGATATCCCACATCAAATTCTGCATTCTTTTCAACAAAATTTGACCAAGAAAGAAAAAAGTGTTTATGTCACTTATTGAATGCTCCTCGTGGTAAGGGTCTCTTATATGTGAAAAATACTCCAGAGTGGATTGTGTAGTTATATTTTAACCTTATATAAACTACACATACTCAGAATCCTTTTGTATGCACCTCTGCGGGAAAAAAAAGAAGATATTCCATTCTGCATTATCAGGGTTGCCACAATTTCTGGAAATCAGGGAATTTCAAACATCTCAGGGAAATTTGAATAAACACTGGAAAAATCTAGTTCCTGTCTCAGTAGATGAAATGGTTTGTTTACTGAGATGTCAGGCATAGTCGCTGGCTGGGTGCAGCTGAGTATGTGAGCCGCTTCCCTACTCCCTCATTCTTATTGCTTCTTCCCTTTCTGCCACTCCCCTCAGCTTTCAGTCAGTGCTGCCACCACTTCTTGCTGCTAGCCTGGCAGCTGCCGACGAGAGGCAGGGAGGTATGAAGAGAGGTTTGTTAGGATCTGATTCCCAGAGACTCTTGTTGCAGCAGCCAAAGACAGTGATCATGTGTGCATGTGTTATGTCTGAATGGTAGTGTGAATGTGTGTGTGCTCTCGTGTTCTGACAGAGGCTATGGCCAAAAACTTATTTGTGAGAGTGTGATTGTCTTTTCTATGTGCCTGTCTGCAGCTCAGTGATCATCGGTACGCTGAGTTGCTACCTATCCTCATTAGTATTGATTTTCAGAGTATTCACGCAAGTTATCTGTTGCATGAATTGGTCACTGTGGTCTCATTTCACCAACATGGTGTCTGTGACATGTAAATAGGTGGCCACACCAGTGGACTTACATGACGGGCCAAAACTGCAGGCCATTTCTGTGGGTATCTCTAACAGATTGGGGCAGCCATTCTGAAGCCCTTCATTTCTCACTAACGTGCAGGCCCTACCCGTCAGATCTAGTCTCACCGATCTGCCTGCAGGCCAGGTCTGTTTGTGTGTGGTGTAATGCGGCAGATTTTCATGGATCCACAGACTCAGGACTGCGATGCTTCTCAGCAGGCCAGTGCCACAGGCAATGGATTTTAGGAATTGTGACTGTCTCACCACCAGAACATTGTACAGTGTGGCATTTTATAGATGTTTTATTTATTCTGGTACATTTTGGCACTTTGAAAGTATTTTATATATTAGAAATCATGGTTGATAAGAGGAAGAAAATAGTGGCAGTCACTGGCAGTTTCTGCACTATGTACTGACATATTTCATGAAAGAAAAACCACACAATACCTTTAAAATAATAGACAAAACACAGTGTGCAATAATCGACAATAACAAACATGATAGAACCAACATTTTATTGGCAGTCACCTAAAGTGTTGGTTTACACAGTTTTCTGTGCCTTGTACACTTCTTTCAAGATGCCTACTTTTTTCTGAGGTTATTTCTGAAATCAGTGAAGATATTTTATATCTGTCTTGCGATTCCAATGAAATACGTATTTTTGTCACCAAATGTGTTTCACTTTATTGAAATAAAATAGTGTCTGTGGTCTTAATGAAACATACATAACATTTGACTTGCTTTCTCCATCTAAAAGCAGTTCATTGCAAAAGATGTTGATGTTAGTACTTAAGATTTTTGCTCCCATGTTTAGAAATACAGAAGTCCTTGCATTTTTTGTCAACTTAAGTCTTTACTTACCCTTGAGATCTCAAAATTTGTCCCCGCAGGGGCCAACAGCATACGTCTGTGGTATGCATGGGTCCCTGGGCTATTGCAGCCTTTATTCTTCTCTGGGCTGCTTCTCCTTCCCCCTTCCCCCTTCCCCTTCCTTCTCCTTCCCTGTCCTTCTTCCTTTCCCTTTGCCCCTGTCATTCCTTCTCTTGGTTTTCTTCTTTATGTAAGCCTGGGTATCCTCATGACTTTGCTTCGTCTTGCAGTTTTGATTGGTTGCTTTTCCTCCTCCTTTTTGGCTTTTCTGTTTTGGTCCCCCTCAGGCGTTTGACCTTCATCTATAAATCTGAAGTTCGTAGTGCGAGCCAAATGAGGAAGAACTCCTTCCCTAGCATCTTAGGTATGGATTCCTCTCCTCCTCCTCCTCCTCTTCCTCGTCCCCCTTCCCCTCCCTTGCTGCCAAAGCCCTTTCGCCTCCTTGCTAGGTCTCCAGCTCGGTAGGCAATCCATGTAGTGGGGCTTTTATGTACCCATCTGGCTAAGCGACCCCCCCCCCCCCCCCCCGCCAGTACCACGGGGATCACACTGCTGGTACCTCTCCTGTGAATGCCTTGTGCAAGCCTAGGAGTGGTTGCCCATCTTTTTGGGGCATCGGAACTCCTGGCAGTGACCATCCTGCCAGGCGGCCATTGCTGTGGCTGGGTGGTGCCCACAAGGCGAGCCCCTGTTCGGAGTGGGTGGTACCAAGGCGTACATTTGGCACATGAAATGTGTTGAACTCTCTGGCTGCTCTACTGTGGCCGCATCTCTTCCTTAACATACTTCTGTATCAGTTCCTGTTTCTGCCTTTCCAGCCTTACCCTCCTTGGATACATGCTGGGAGGAGGGCCAGACCCTCCTTGGAGTGAGACCCTTTTCACAGTTTCTAGTGTGTACCAGGACCAACAGGGAGACCTTTGCCTCCACCAAACCGCTTTTCTTTGTAGAACGTACTGAGGACAAGTTCGGCGAAGTCATTACGCGAGATGATATCTTGCTCTCTCCTTATAAAGACAACTTCTGCTAGTGAGTCAACCTCCCTCTGTGCATGCGACCGTTTAGGTGACAATCCTGTGGCTATTGCTCCTTGCAGGTCACTCAGTATGACACAGGAGTAATTTTCCATAGAGACCTTCTCCTCGAGTTAGATGAACTTCTAGCAAATCTGGAACGGCATTGCGTTCATTTCGTCTGGCATGTCCAGAAAGGCTCTAAGGACCATCGTGTAGACACCAGTGCTTTGATCATGGCATTTGCAGGGGATACCCTGCCCAAGAAGGTCAAGGTATGGCGCATGGATGTGATGTGAAACCGTACATTCCACATTCCATGGGTTGCTTCCATTGCCTCAAGTTTGGCCCCATGTCCTCACGATGCTGGTTGAACTGGTTCTCAGTTTCCTCTGTGAAAGTAGTTATTGCCAGATATAAGGTTTTGCTTTACTTTTGGAGCAGAGGCAGGGTGGTTGTTGTTGGGATCTCTCTTCACGTTTTCTCAGCCTGGGACCCCATGACCACTCCCCCATGGAAAGATAATTCTTTTTTCCCCATTTTTAGATTTGGTCTAACCTTTTATGCCTTTTACTGTGTGTGTTTTAACTTCCTTGTTTTATAGTTTGACTCCCCTGACTGGATCCATCCACTTTTAGCTGACCTGATTTCTTCTAAGAGTAACTTTGGGATCGCGAGACTGATGATCTTGCCGTTTGACCCCATAAACCCTTTCAATTAATCAATCAATAAATCTCAAAATTTTTCGGGGAAAAATGCTAAATGTGTCTGGAAATCAGGGAAATATCAGGGAATTTGACTTGGGAAACTTGTGGCAATCCTGATTATTCTTAGTATCTTTATGTGCTCTCCCCATCTCTGTTTATGTGCCAAAACACTGACTCTGAATAAAATTACAGCCACCAGGATTATCTCAAGGTACTGTCTCCCTTGGGCATATATCTTGTGCTGGACTGTGGCAATTCTGTCAATCTCATGCAGAATTTTTGAAGCTCATTTGGAGACTGCTTTTATGTAGTCTTAGAAAAGTTGGATCAGCATTGAGACATCAACCAGGATACAAACAGACCTGTTGTGTATTGAAAGACGTGTTTTCTAGACTGAAGACTGTATTCCTTGTCCTAGACAATTTACTTTTCAGGACTATGTAAGTTGTGTTGTTTACTGTCAGCTTGTTGCCCAACATCAACTTTGCACCGAGGCTAACATTTCTTTACATTTCTTGTCCGTCTGTGGTCTGGAGTCCTCTGGAACAATAGCCAGCAAGCCATTTGCATATAGCACAAATCTTGCAGTTCCTTGACTTGCTTCCAGTAGTTCAAGGATAATCTGTGTTGCTATTTCCCAAATAGTATACCCACAGACGGGTTCTTATGATCACCCCTTTGTGGTGTTTCTTCATCCTGCTGCAGGACATTTACATTGTGCGTTGTAGTTTTATGTAATGATCTTGCAGGCTCAGATAAAAATCAATTTTGAACTTGCAGCTGAGCCTGGTGAAAGAGGAATACCACTATAAATGAGCAAAAGCTCCCTGGACATTAATCATCATTATTATGGCAAAGCAAAACCTCAGTTGTATGAGAAATTCTAGCATCTGATATATTGCATCTATGACAGATCTGGAAGTCATGTTGATTGCAATGTAGTCCTGTATGTCCCCTGTGGTATCCACAAGTAAATAAGCCTTTCATGGACTTTTCCCAGAGTATTCAAAAGACATATTGGCCAGTAAGATTTCACAAAAGTAGCATCTCTGTCTTAACCTTTTTGAAAACTGCTGCATTAGTTGCCGTCAAACTGTTAGGCATCCTTGCCTTCATTAGATAATTACTCAAAAGTACTGTCATATAAGGCTCTAACTGACACGTCCTTTCGGAGAACTTCTGTGCAGATCCTTTCTGCCTCTCATTAAAGACAGTATAGTATACTATGCAAATGGCACTACCGCTGATGGCAAACTGAATGCTACATTCATCAATCTCCTAAGTTGCTGCTGTTGTTTGCTGTCCTGTTCCATCATTCCCTGGTGCTAAAAGGTGTCCCAAAACTAACGAAAGAAGTAATTTTGATAGAAGATGTTTGTTTATTATTAAACGTGGTAAATTTTCTATTGATTTATAGAATATACAGTGTAGGGCTATGCACTGAATAGAATACCAGTTAAATGGTTTCCACAGCTTTGCTAGCATATACACACACTTTTGTTGGAATTCTCCATGACCTTTTTGCAAGAATGTGGCTGAATTTTATCAGCATAGCACTCAGTTTCCTCCTTCACAGCATTGGTGGTCATGGGCTCATTGCCATAAATCTTAGAGTTCAAAGATCCCTAAGAGAAAAATCCAATGGCTTTAAATCACATGATCTGGATAGCCAATTCTGATCATCAGAGCAGGAAAGTTCAGACTAGGAAATGACTTGTACACTAATTAGAGTTGTTTCTCTGGCTGAGTGGCATATAGCACCATCTTGTTGAAACTACTTGTCATCCACATCCATATCTTGTAATTTAGGCACAAAAAACTGGATTATCATCTAGTAATAGCAAGCATCTGTCGTTGCCTGACCAACTGCAAGTTTGAATAAGAGTCATCCTATGGTGTTTCCAGCCCAAAATCCACTTCAGAACAGTGATAGATTATGGATGTATTGTTTCTCAACAATCACTTGCAGATTTTCTGAACCCCAAATGCAACAATTTTGTCAGTTAACCAAACCATCAAAATGAAAGTGGGTCTAATCACTGAAGATAGTTTTGTTTGAAAAATCAGCATCCACTTATTGTTGTTCTATAATCCATTCGCCAAACTTTATTCACTGTGCGTAGTAAATAGGCTTGAATTCATGAGTCAGTTGAATTTTGTGTTCATGAAGTTAGAAATCTTTCATGAGACAACTCCATATAGAGTGTCTCGAAATATCCAGTTCTTGTCTACACTGCTGAATTTCACTCGCATGCAGCTCTTTGGGAGGTAGTACTAAAACCATTTCGTCCAATTTCCATTTTATGTCACAGTTAACTTTTTGAAGATTAAGCAAGATGATGATATAATTGCTTGTAGTGAACCCATTTAGTACTTGCGATTTTGAGGTGGGTTAGCTGCACTCTTATTGGCCATAGTCACATTTATGTTTGTTGTGGTTTCTGATTTTCCAGAATGTGTATGTGTTGGGTTGGGACTATTCAGTTTGTAGAAGCTTAATTCTTGTATCATGCCTGCTAGTTCAGTTCCCCTTTGGTTTGTTTCCCCTCATATGCACAACACAAACTTTGCATTGTCACTGAGAGGAAAGATGTGGCATCTGTACCACTAATACCAGCAGCATTCAAAGTCACAAAAATATCATCTATCTCTTAGTTCAACTGAAAATAGATGCTTATCAGCAGGCAATAGAAACCTAAAACCTGTGTTTCTGTACCTGACATAGTTTTCTGCCTGTAATGTTCATTTTAAAAACAACAATGCCAGCCATTGATTTGGCTTTTTCCATCACTGTCCACGCTTGTGACAGTGAGACCACAAATTTACCATTTCTGATATACAGTATTTGGATACATACTACATCCAAGCCCACCATTCTTCTGCCATTTTACGTATCTCATGTGTGCAGTTGTGCTTTGCATAGCATTTATTTGCACCACCTGTGCTGACTTGCTCTTTATCATGGCTACTTAGTGGTTGTATCACATTTTTGGAAGGGTGGTTTTAATCGAAGAACAGCTTGCCATAATCTTTTACTAAATATCAGTACACTTTCTCAAAGTTCACAGATTCTGGATGACACGTAAACACTCTTCTCAGCAAATTATAGAGTTCTACGATAATTGTCAGTGAGCTGTTGAGATAAAGATGTATATGATTTACTGTCTCTGATACTGCAGTACTCTCTTGGGGTGCACCAGTATACCAACCTCAAGGCAATAGGCAAATGGTTGAGTTCTTCCAGTTCGGCTTATCTCATTTAGTCCTCACATTTTCTGTGTATCTCTGCAGAAATTTATTAATAGTCACTGGACCTCTTCACATCTGGTGAGAGGTACCCATTAGTTACAGCTTTCTTTGTTACTAGATACATCCAGTCAACCCATGGAATTTGCTGTGATGGGATGCCTTGTGTACCTCAGTGATACAGATATCTGTACTGTAAATGCAACTCATCTGAGGGGTACCTGTGGAGAGGCCAGACTATATATTATTCTTGGACATCGGCTGCACCTTTTTCAGTAGTTGTAGGGAAAGCAGTGTGGATGATTAGCTGATCGTGTCTTGTAACATTAAACGAAATGACCTTGCTATATTGTTGATGGGAAAGGCTAAAAACAGTGGAAACTACCATCAGTATATTCCCTGAGGACATACAGTTGTGCTGTATGGTTAAATGATGATGCATCCTCTTAGGTAAGATGTAATGGAGGTAATACCCCCCCCCCCCCCCCCCCCCATTTTGGACGACCAGGTGAGAACTGATCAGCAGAATATTATCAACAGGAAAAACAAATTTGGTGTTGTAGAGGTGAGGGTGTAGAATGTTAGATCTCTTAATCTAGTAAGTAGTTTAGAGAATGTAAAACGGGCACTGGAGAAATTGTTGTTAAATATAGAGGGAATTACTGAAGTGCCGAGGGAGGAAGAACAGGATTTCTGGTGAGATGATTACAGGATTGTTAATACAAAATCAAATAGATGTAACTCAAGAGTAAGCCTAATAACGAATAAGAGAATATAAATGTGGGTGAACTACTATGAACAATACAGTATAGTTAATGCATTATCATAGCCAAAATATAGACAAAGCTAATACTCACCACAGTAGTGCACATGCCTATATATGCCTACTAGCTCTGCAGATGGTGAAGACATTCAAAGACCATAATGAAATAAGATAAATTGTTCATTTTGTTAAGAAAGATGAAAATTTAACTGTTTAAGGGAGCCAGAATTCAGTAGCAGGAAAAGGAAGATAAGGAAAAATAGTAGGAAAACATGGATTGAGGGAAAGGGATAAAAAGGGAAGATGCCTGGCAGAATTTTGCACAGAGCCATGATTAAGTCATTGCAAACACTTGGTTTAAGAACCATGAAAGAGGGCTTTGTATGTGGAAGAGACCTTGGAGAGACGACAAGATTTCAGAAGTATTATATAATGGTAAGACAGAGAGCTCAAAACCAGATTTTAAACTGCAAAATATTTCCTTGGGTACATCTAGACTTTGATCATAATTTATTGGTTATCAACTGCACATTATAACTGAATAAATTGCAGAATGATAGGAAATTAAGGAGATGGGGGTGTTGATTATTTCTCCCTTCATCCCGTTCCCCCATTCCACATTCTCCTACTACTTTTTCCTTTTATTCGTTTTGTACTGTTGAATTCCAGACCCCTAACACAGTTAAAGTTTCCTTTGTTGACAAAATGAATAATTTCTTTTGTCTCATTACTCATTCTTTGAATCTCTTCTACATCAGCAGACCAGTAGATGAATGAGCTTACCGTATATTACTGTTGTTGTTGAAAATTTGAAAGAGAGAAGTAAGTGATGACTGGAACAGAGGAAAAAAACACAATCAAACATAATAGAAGACAAATGCATATTTTTGAGAGATGAATAGTGAATACATTAGAGGAATAATTAGGCAAAAAGACAAGTGAAATCTTTGGATAACACACCGTGATACTTCTGTTGGATTTTCTGCTTGTTTTGTCAGTCAGCTGCAAGCACTAGATCTGCATCTAATCATTTACTTCACATGGAACAACCTTTATTCATCACAATATAAATTTTAACAATATTATGAGAAGGAAAGTTGCTACTCACCATACAGCGGAGATGCTGAGTCGCAGATAGGCACAACAAAGAGACTCTCACAATTATAGCTCTGCAACTCAGCATCTCTGCTATATGGCAAGTAGCAACTTTCCTTCTCATAATATTTTTACATTCCATCCTGGATACAACTTAAATTTTCACATAATAATAATAAAAAATATTTGAATGTGTGCCATACAAGCCATTCAGAGCAAAATTTTCATAACTTTCAAGTAGTGACTACAATCTTGAAGTCAGTAGATGGAGATTGAGAAATTATACTAACCACACAGAAAATAAGTAGCATTACAGGAAATTGTGCAGCAGTATTAGTGTGATGGGTTCTAGATGACTGCACAAAAATTATGCTGATGACCATCTTTCAAACAGTAGATGTAAGTTTACAATTAATAGATCAGAGAACTTTTTAGTATGAGATTACAGAGGAGTAAATGAGCCAAAACATTATGATGATCTGCTTAATGATGTGTTGGTCTAACTTTGGAAAGCAATGTACCAGAATTCTGTGTGACATGGATTCAACAAGTCCTTGGTAAGATGCTGGGGTTGTGTGATACTACATGTTGTCTATGCAAAGGTCGTGTGATTCCTGTCAATAACTGGGTGATGGTTTGTGGGCATGGATCTTGTGCCTCTTAGCATCCCACATGTGTTCCATCAAGTTCAGATGAGGCAAATTTAGTAGCCGGCCGGGGTGGCCGAGCGGTTCTAGGCACTAGAGCCTGGAACCACACGACTGCTACGGTCGCAGGTTCGAATTCTGCCTCGGGCATGGATGTGTGTGATGTCCTTAGGTTAGTTAGGTTTAAGTAGTTCTAAGTTCTAGGGGACTGATGACCTCAGACGTTAAGTCCCATAGTGCTCAGAGCCATTTGAATTTTTGATGCAAATTTAGTGTCTAAGACATCAACATGAGTTAACTATCCTGTTTCTCAAACCAGTGTAGTATTATCCTGACCGCGTGACACAGATAGTTATCCTGCTGAAAGATGCTATTACTGTAAGGAATGTAGCTGGTCCACAGTAATGTCCACATAGTCCACAGCTGTTCTGTTGCCTTCAGTTACTACCACAGGTTCCCTGGCTGCCTGGAGGAATTATTCCCATAGGATAATACTGATCCCACAGGTCTGCATCAATGGCGCAATTCATGTCTTGAACAGCCATTTGCCTAAATGGTGGCATATGACCAAGGTACAACAAAACATAATTCATTCAATCAGGTGGCATGTTCATTGATGTGTACTGGATGGTGTTTTCCTATATACTTGTCGTGCCTGCACCAGCATTGCGATCTGTCCTCAGATCTGCCATTTTTGGCCTGGAAATTTCTCATATAATTATTCAAAAATATCAAGGTACAATGAGCATGAGCTGGAACAGTTACTGTTAAGTAATGCATTTTTCAGAAACTGCATTGTGTACATAACTGAATCAATCATTAGCCAATCATCTTAAGACTAGTAAAATTGTTGAACAACACAAATCTTCATTGTTAAACCAACTTGGGAGATTAATAATCAAAGACCCATTTTCCTTAAATCAGAAAAATATTGTGTGCAAACAAATGTATGGAATCCATTACTGTCTTAGCAAACCAGCTATATTTACTTATGTAATAATAGTGACATTTGGCTCTGACGCAGAATAAAATTCTCAGTTAGTGACTGAAAACATTACAGTCTCTCGATTAATAAATCTGTGTATACAAGGTGATTATAATTAAACTTTCAAACCACTGTAGAAATAACACCACTGGTCAGAATGACGTAAAATTGCAACAAATATTATCAGAGAATGGGGAAAATGTATGACAGAAGAAAAATAGATAGTTAAAAAAATGTAGCAATAGATGGCGCTGTAAGCATCATAATTTAAAGAGTTGTTGACAACAAATGACAAAGGAATCATACAACATTGCCAAAGGTGTACATTTGACAAACTGTACTACTCAGTGTGCATGGGTATACAGGTGTGATACTATTAGTTACGGAAGCCCATCCACCATGACAAGGTCATATCACATCAGATGGGAAAAATCGGTTTTTAATTGTCCTGAGGCCAAAAACTGCATAAAAACCATCAATCAAAATTTACATGGGACTGGTGCAAAAGATGTTCAATATGCTGTCCACCATTTTCTGCAACAAGTTGAAGTCGAGAAACAGCATGTTACACAACTGATAAAAGTGTTTCTGTGGTCATGTTCAGAATGTGTTGCGCAGTGCGTGCCTTCAATGCAGCTAAGTTGGCAATCAGAACACTGAACACATCTTTCAGATAGCCCAACAGCCAGCTCTAGGGAAATGGCGGCTGATAATTTCACCATTTCCAAAATGGCACTTCAACAGCCGCTTAACTGGGTTTGCCATGTGCGGAGGTGCGCCATCTTGCATAAAAATGACCCCATCCACACATCCATGCTGTTGGAGAGTTGAACTGATGTGGTTGTGCAAAGGACACTCATAGCGCTTACCAGTGACAGTACAGGTAACAGGACTGAAAGCACATGTCTCTTCGAAAAAATATGACCCTGTGATAAATGATGCCATAAACCCGCACCACACAGTGACCTAATCAGGATGAAGTGGTAATGGCTGATTTGCGTGTGGATTTTCTGTTGCCCATATTCGACAATTCTGTATTGACATATCCTGTCGGATGGAACTGGGCGTCCAGGGCCAGTCATTGTCCACATCTATGTGAGCAATAAATTCTAAAGCCAAGGTCTCTCTTGCTGGCAGGTCAACAGGAAGCAACTCATGGACATGGGTAATTTTGAATGGATAGCAAAGAAGGGTGTTTCATAGGATTTTACACACTGTGCTCACAGGTATGCCCAATGTTCAGGCAATTCTCCATCCACTACACATTCGCACACCACCACTCATCTCCTTCCACATTGCTGTGATCATTGCTTCCACTAACATTGAATCAATTCGCTTCCTCCCTCTACAAGATTGCACACCAATAGAACCCGTCTTTTTGAATTTCTGAATCATTTTCTCCAGACCCATGGCAGTCGCCGGAACAACGCATTTTTTCAAACCCTTCAGTGTTCAGTACCTGTGCAGAGTTGCGTGTGCACAGTCATCATTCTTGTAAAACAACTTTACAAGCAGAGTGCGATCCTGCATTGAGACAGTCATGGCAAATGTCGCAGATGCGAAAGAAAGCCATGTACCCAATGTGTTTATACCAACTTCTGGTTCAGTGGGTCATGCACATGACAGGTGTTTTCATTTACGTATTCTGGCTCATACAGCATCATTTATTGATCAATTTTCACACTATTTTTTTTTCTTCTGCCATACATTTTCCCCCTTCTTCAATAATATTCCACTGCGGTTTGATGTCAATCTGACCAATGGTGTTATTTCTACAGTGTTTAGAAAGTTTAACTTTAATTGTAATCACCCTGTATAAAGAGCAATGTACTGACTGACTGACTCATCACCACCCAACCCAGACTTTTCAAGGATAGAAACTTGTTTGGAGAAAGTGTGGGTCTTATACTGTAGACTTTTCTTCGTCTTCTTCTTCTTCTTCTTCTTCTTCTTCTCCTTCTTCGTTTTTGACTTCTCAGTTACAAATATAAAAATATTTGTTTCAATGTTTTTGGAAATTCAACCCCTAGGGGGGTGAAATAGGGGATGAATTTTTTTGAAAATATTTTATTTATGAAAGCCTTTTTAAAGCTAAAGCTATGAAAATTTAATTTTGGATTCTTAGTTAGAAATAAAAAAAAAAGTGTTTCACTGTTTTTGGAAATTCAATCCCTGTGGGGGTGAAACAGGGGATTAAGGTTGTTGTAGATTTATTTCATTTTACAAGCATTTTCGAAGCTAAATCAATGAAAAATTGTATAATAATAATAATAAGAATAATAATAATAATAAGTTTATCAAAAAACAAAGATGATGTGACTTACCAAACGAAAGTGCTGGCAGGTCGAAAGACACACAAACAAACACAAACATACACACAAACAAACACACAAAATTCAAGCTTTCACAACAAACTGTTGCCTCACCAGGAAAGAGGGAAGGAGAGGGAAAGACGAAAGGATGTGGGTTTTAAGGGAGAGGGTAAGGAGTCATTCCAATCCCGGGAGCGGAAAGACTTACCTTAGGGGGAAAAAAGGACGGGTATACATTCGCACACACACACACACACACACACACACACACACACACACACACACACACACACATATCCGTCCACACATATGTGTGGATGGATATGTGTGTGTGTGTGCGCGAGTGTATACCCGGGATTGGAATGACTCCACACATATGTGTGGATGGATATGTGTGTGTGTGCGAGTGTATACCCGTCCTTTTTTCCCCCTAAGGTAAGTCTTTCCGCTCCCGGGATTGGAATGACTGCTTACCCTCTCCCTTAAAACCCACATCCTTTCGTCTTTCCCTCTCCTTCCCTCTTTCCTGATGAGGCAACAGTTTGTTGCGAAAGCTTGAATTTTGTGTGTATGTGTGTGTTTGTTTGTGTGTCTTTCGACCTGCCAGCGCTTTCGTTTGGTAAGTCACATCATCTTTGTTTTTTGATAAATTTTTCCCACGTGGAATGTTTCCCTCTATTATATTAATAATAATAAGTGTTAGACTTAAACCAAATGCATGTCACTATTTTTGGAAATTCACACCCCCACCCCCAACCCCAAGTAAGTGAAATAGGTGGTGAATTATTTTATGAAAATATTTCATTCTGAAAGCATTTTTAAAGCTAGATCTTTGAAAATTGGTGTTTGACTTCTTGGTTAGAGATGAAAAAATCAGTGTTCACTGTTTTTGGAAATTCAACCCCTAAGGGGGCGAGATAGGGGGTCAGACTGATTCACTGACTCATCGTCACCAAGCCCAAAATGTTAAGTATAGAAACTTGAAGTTTGGAGAGGGTGTGAATTTTATACTGTAGGCATTGTTTAAAAAGGGATTGTCTAAAACTCCAGTACTAAGGGGATGAAATATTAGATGAAAAGCTTTTTGAAAGTGTGTCACTATTAAGGAAATTTTGAAGCTTGGTTCCTCAATCAGAAAATAAAAATAAATACGTGTTTCAGGATTTTTGGAGATTCAACCACTATGGGTGTGTAATAGTGGATGAAAGATTTTTTTGAAAATAAGTAATTACTAAAGAACTGCTAAAGGGTTTTAAGGCTACATAGATGGAAATTGGTATTTGACTTCTCAGTTACAAATAATAATAATAATAATAATAATAATAAGTGTTTCAGTGCTTCTGGAAATTCAGACCGCAAGATAGTGCAGTAGGGGATGAAAATTTTTGAGGAAATATTTTGTTACAGTAAAAAAAAATTTAAAGCTAAGTTTATGAAAATTGGAATTTCACTTCTTGGTTAGATATAAAGAAATATTTGTTAGGGGATCAAAGTAGCTATGGAAATATCTCCACAAGAACACAAAAGCCATGATTAATAGAAACTCTGGACTCCAGCTACCAGAATTGCTTTTTGGTCAGAGGTACATTCAGATAATACTTTGCTTATATGGCCTTAGTCAGTGTAAAAACTTAGAAGGTGTTGCAGGTAGTGAACAACATAAGAATTTGATTAAATAAAAACAAAAAAATGTCTGCGGCCCATACAGTCTATGCGAGAGAAGCAGCGGAACCTAAGCCAGTATACATATAAGAAGTATTTTGCCTTTTTATATGCTATTTACTATTTGGTTTTTGAGCATGTCTCTTAATTTGTTGGTGACCATCAATTAAACGAAGTAACAGCAACATTCATTTCACTGAGTGTTAGTGCTTTGTCTGGAGTGAATAAAGCTGTAAGTAAAGTGACAGTTAGGAGAGCTAGATGTTTTTTATATTGTTTTAGTAGTTTATTCTCACAGAAAAGGTCAGAGTACATTACAACAGAACCTTTGCTGATTGATTTATAGACATATACAGGGTGGTCCGTTGATCGTGACTGGGCCAAATATCTCATGAAATAAGCGTCAAACGAAAAAACTACAAAGAATGAAACTTGTCTAGCTTGAAGGGGGAAACCAGATGGTGCTATGGTTGGCCCGCTAGATGGCACTGCCATAGGTCAAACGGATATCAACTGCGTTTTTTTAAATAGGAACCCCCATTTTTTATTACATATTCATGTAGTACGTAAAGAAATATGAATGTTTTAGTTGGACCACTTTTTTCGCTTTGTGATAGATGGCGCTGTAATAGTCACAAACATATGGCTCACTATTTTAGATGAACAGTTGGTAACAGGTAGGTTTTTTAAATTAAAATACAGAACATAGGTACGTTTGAACATTTTAGTTTGGTTGTTCCAATGTGATACATATACCTTTGTGAACTTATCATTTCTGAGAACACATGCTGTTACAGTGTGATTACCTGTAAATACCACATTAATGCAATAAATGCTCAAAATTATCTCCGTCAACCTCAGTACATTTGGCAATACATGTAACGACATTCCTTTCAACAACGAGTAGTTCTCCTTCCGTAATGTTCACACATGCATTGACAGTGCACTGACGCATGTTGTCAGGCATTGTCGGTGGATCACAATAGCAAATATCCTTCAACTTTCCTCCAGAAAGAAATCCGGGGATGTCAGATCCGGTGAACGTGTGGGCCATGGTATGGTGTTTTGACGACCAATCCACCTGTCATGAAATATGCTATTCAGTATCACTGCAGCCACACGCTAGCTATGTGCCGGACATCCATCATGTTGCAAGTACATCGCCATTCTGTCATGCAGTGAAACATCTTGTAGTAACATCGTTAGAACATTAAGTAGGAAATCAGCATACCTTGCACCATTTAGATTATCATCGATAAAATGGGGGCAATTATCCTTCCTCCCATAATGCCACACCATTTATTAACCCGCCAATGTCGCTGATGTTCCACTTGCCGCAGCCATCATGGATTTTCCGTTGCCTAATAGTGCATATTATGCCGGTTTACGATACCACTGTTGGTGAATGATGCTTCGTCTCGAAATAGAACGTGTGCAAAAAATCTGCCATCTTTCCGTAATTTCTCTTGTGCCCAGTGGCAGAACTGAACACAACGTTCAAAGTCATTGCCATGCAATTCCTGGTGCATAGAAATATGGTACAGGTGCAATCGATGTTGATGTAGCATTCTCAACACCGACGTTTTTGAGATTCCCGATTCTCACGCAGTTTGTCTGCTACTGATGTGCGGATTAGCCATGACAGCAGCTAAAACACCTACTTGGGCATCATCATTTGTTGCAGGTCGTGGTTAATGTTTCACATGTGGCTGAAAACTTCCTGTTTCCTTAAATAACATAACTATCCAGTGAACGGTCCGGACACTTGGATGATCTCATCCAGGATACCGAGCAGCATATATAGTACACACCCGTTGGGCATTTTGATCACAATAGCCATGCATCAACACGATATCGACCTTTTCTGCAATTGGTAAACGGTCCATTTTAACACGGGTAATGTATCACGGAGCAAATAACATCCGCACTGATGGACTGTTACGTGATACCACTTACTTATATGTTTGTGACTAATACAGTGCCATCTATCTCAAAGCGAAAAAAGTGGTCCAACTAAAACATTCATATTTCTTTACGTACTACAAGAATATGTAATAAAAAATGAGGGTTCCTATTTTAAAAATCGCCGTTGATATGCGTTTGACCTATGGCAGCACCATTTAGTGGGCCAACCATAGCGCCATCTGATTTCCCCTTTGAAGCTAGACAAGTTTCATTCTTTGTAGTTTTTTCGTTTGACGCTTATTTCGTGAGATATTTGGCCCGGTCACTATCAATGGAACACCCTGTATGATGTTTCTGTGTCACATTAATATTCAACTCTAAACTATGTTTGTTCTGTAGAAATACAGATTCCTCTTTGTGAAAAATGAACAAAATAAATTGGTACGTCAGTATTTTAGTTGCAATATGTTCCGCAGCCATAACAATTGTCCTGAATGACAATAACTTGTCTCACTGACCGCTGTACTTGGATTAAAACCTCCTCTCATTTTCTTTTCTTCACTACTGTATGTTTTCAGCTTTTTCTAGTTTATAGGACCAGTGTTTATTGAAGTTGTGACATAATTCTATTCAACTCGCCACACTTTTGATAAATCCAAGACAATTTGTTACCAGTGGATCTATACCCAATCAATTACTTCAGATGGAAACTATTTTGTTCATCTTCAGATTATCTGTCCCTTTCCATGTCAAGCTTTTTACTTATATTTACTTTATCAACTTTCTTCATGTTTTTCCAAGTTTTCATATTTGGTTTGTCTTTTAGAAATTCTTCACTAACATGTATTACAAGTCAGAACAACCTCTTATTCACAGTGACGTAATATGGTTTGTGGGTTCCATCAGCTAATCCTGCAAAACCTGGTGATATGAGAACGCCACTCATCTTAATTTGGATGTTTATTTAGAAAGGCTTTTTAAAGCAATTTTTGTATTTCAGTCAAAGCAAGAGGTCAAAATGCCTCACTAGGGACAGCTAGTTTGATGTAATAGTTGATGTTTTAGTTACTGTTAATTAATTAAAGCATCAAAAAGATATATCAACAGCATTCATAATACTTTGCCTAGATGAAGTCTAGCTACAGTTTAGCAATTCTTTGATCAAACGCATTAGTTTGATACACACCGCGATAACATTTTATTTAATTTTTAGTTTAGTAGTTTTCCAGAGATTTTTCGTTTTGATGCGTTTTTAGCCTTTTTAGTCCTTTCAGTGCCTTTCAACCTGGTTCAATCAAAATGCTATAAACACAGCTGGCATGCAACCAGAACCAGCAGTTTCTGAGGGGCTCCTAGTGCCATTTGTATGCACTGAACTATCTCTATCATTAGTGAGCAACATGAAGTAAGTTTACACAATACTTATTTTGAATCATTAGACATGCTGTGATCCTGATGAAAGGCTTGTCGGATGCCATGGGAATGAACCCACCAGCCACTAGAATATAAACAGCAGCCTCGGCAACATTTGACGGTAGCACTTGTGTGGGTGGTTGTTATAGTGAGAGTCTTTGCAGATGCTTTAGCGGAAGATAAATGTGCTTTGTTTCCAAGATGATGCTGCATTATTTTTCCCTAAGGTGAAGGTGGCAACACTGATTCACTAAAGCAGCAAGTTACCTGAGTTGTTCAGAGCTTTGACCTCATGTTGTTTATGTACAGCACAATAATAAACTGAGATTATTCAAAGTATTTGTTTTGCATTTACAAAGTCAAAGATCACTGCAAACATAAATATGAAGCAGTGGACCCACAACCCGTGACAAAAACAACTGCAAGATAAGTATATTCATGAAATTTGTGGATGTGTGAATCTACATTAATTAATTTCTCAGATTAATACCAATTAAATTATGCAATAAGTAGGTGTCAAAGTTGCCACATTCAGAGTCCATGTTGCTACAGAAGTTGTGATCCTTGTTAGATGTTTCTAATAAGTTACATACTATGTTGTATCATAACCTGTTTGGCACTTACACCATTGAGCAATAAACGTATTGAGCTAATCAATTTTTAACTTGGACAGTCAGTTTCCGCTATATGGAAGAGGGATCTTTTGCCTTGTCCACCTGCTTGTATGTTTGTGCAGATGTTATACAGTATCAGTGCCAGCACTGATCCCAGAGTGAGACCATTTCCTTAATTCTGCAGTGTAGCAAGACATTGACTGTGAAATGTAATGACTTCAATAAACAGTGATCTTATGCCTTTGAAAAAAGATACACAGGTGAAAATGTACAGTAATGAAGAATACAAAATAAAAGGACATTTTAACCCGTAAGATAAAAGCCAGTGTGACAGAGTATTAATATTCAGACAATAAATTATTACCATCATTTGTCTCTGATATTTAGTAGGATTATGGTTTTTTTTTGTTCATAATATTTGTGATGAACTTCATATTATAAAATATTCCACTTTTCCACCTTTTTTATGGTAACTTTGAAACATTTCTTCCAGGTCTGATGCAGCCACAAATAAAGTATATATATATGATGGACAGGGAACTAATGTGCCTTTGCATGTGTTTGAGAAACTTCACACAAAACCTGTAGTCACAATAAAGGTAACTTTCGTGGGTTATTTTCCTTATTGCATGTAATAGTACTGCAGTTCTCGCAGTATTATCAGAATAATAGCAACACTTATTTTTCTTGTTACTATGTGTATTTCAGTATAATCCAGCGTATGAAGTTGTAGTTTCTGTAGATCAGTCTGGCATTTTGGAGTATTGGACAGGTCCAAAAACTGAATACAAATTTCCTAAATGTGTTTCATTTGATTCCAAACTAGACACTGATCTGTATGAATTTGCAAAGCATAAAACATTTCCGACAGGACTCTGCTTTTCACCAGACGGAAAGAAGTTTGCGACACTATCATCTGACAGGAAGGTAAGAGGTACGATGTAAAACACTTCTCTGATAACCATTGTTGTATACAAGCTCTCTATCACTGCTGTGAAGAAGTTCTGTGTCCAATCTGATATTTTACTGAAAATTGACTTTTGCCTCATTCTTCTCCTTAGGTTAGGGTATTCAACTTCTTATCTGGTAAACTGAGTCGTGTTTTTGATGAGTCATTGCAGAGATTTACAGAACTCCAACAGATGCATCAGCAGCTTCCCAACATGGAGTTTGGTCGAAGGTAAGTGCTACTGTAGGAGACAGAAGGCCTTATATGAGGCAATTACATTCTTAAAACTAGTTTGAAAATAAAACTGAGTTAAATGTGGACAATTTTCATTATTTCATCAGTGAGCAGCTTCAGCAGCTTTGCACCATTTATTAATCATTTACAAAAACCTCTTTTCTCAAATGAGCATGCAGGTCTCTAATTGTTAATTATTTAGATTTTACCAGGTTGTCATCTACCATACATTATACTTGCAGACCTCAGGTCTGTGGAGGAGGATATGTCATGTGCCATTATCATTATTTTCATTTAGCCCTCATCTTTTCTGTTCCATCTGAGAATGTTGCAGGGGGTAGCGACTATCAGAAAGCCTCTGAATGAGCTCCAGTTTCTTCTAAATGTACATTCATTGTCATTTCATGAAATGTATGTGAGATGAAGTAATAGGTTGCTTGACTCAACCTGGAATATATGTTACAGAAAACCACTCCATGACACATGACGCCTCTCATGTAGTGTCTGTCACTGGAGTAAAATGAGCATGTCTGTGATGCTCTTGCGCTTGATAAATAAAGTTACAATGGAATGTCCATTTTCTCTGTGGACCTTCTCCATTTCCTTTATTAGGCCTACATCTACATCTACATCTACATCTACATTGATACTCCGCAAGCCACCCAACGGTGTGTGGCAGAGGGCACTTTACGTGCCACTGTCATTACCTCCCTTTCCTATTCCAGTCGCGTATGGTTCGCGGGAAGAACGACTGTCTGAAAGCCTCCGTGCGCGCTCTAATCTCTCTAATTTTACATTCGTGATCTCCTCGGGAGGTATAAGTAGGGGGAAGCAATATATTCGATACCTCATCCAGAAACGCACCCTCTCGAAACCTGGCGAGCAAGCTACCTGGTAAAGTAATGCCAAAGAGTCGGTCAAAGAATGATTTTGCGCTTGCTTTGTGGATGAAATAAATTTCCTTGCAGTTCTTTGATAGAGTCTTATCTGGAATCGTCCTTTCCTACAACTCTTTTTATGTGAATGTTCCATGTATGAAGGATCTGAAGGAAGATTCATGAAGATATTAAATATCATATATGAGGGTTGGAACTTTAACCCTTTAACCGCTCTGTATGTGTTAACGTGCTCATCTTTTTACCTGTCCCTGTGTGCTCTGAATATGTTTACACGTGCCACCAGTCCTTCTACCTGGTACTGTGAATGTGTCTACCTGTAGACACGTTGTAGCAGTTCTGAAGTGAATGCCGTGAAGTGTTTCCTTCAGTTTAGAAACTGAGTTGAACTTATAAGGGCTTAAGTCAGGGGAGTGCAGGAGGTGGTATATCACTTAGCAGCCCCATTAGTCAAATAAATCAGTAACAGCTTGCACTGTACGTACTTGAGCATTATCCTGCAAAATGATGGCCAGGTCCTGCAGAAAATGTCATCACTTCTGTCTCTATGCTGTTTATTTTTGTAACACAACATATGACCAGCTTAGAGACAGAAGTGATGACACTTTCTGCAGGACTTGACCATCATTTTGCAGGACAATGCTCAAGCACGTACACTGCAAGTTGTTACTGATTTGTTTGACTAATGGGGCTGCTAAGTTCTATACCACCTACTGCACTCCCCTGTCTTAAGCCCTCGTAAGTTCAACTCAGTTTCTAAACTGAAGGAAACACTTCACGGCATTTGCTTCAGAACTGCTACAAATTCGTCGGGCAATAGACCGCACCACTTGAACTATCAACACAACTGGCACTGCTAAGAGTATCCTACAACTTCTACATCATTGGCAACAGGTTATACACAATGCTGGTGACTACTTTGAAGGTCAGTAAAACTTTGAAACACGTATCTATTTTGTACAAGCTGTAAATAAATAGTTGCCACTATTAAAGTTCCAACCCTCGTAGTTCCATGGCCCATGACTCCAGTGCTATCACATGGTATTATCTTCATTTCTACAAAGCTTTTGTGTGATTCCAAGTTTATTATGGATACACACAGCATGGCTCAGCAAAACAACATTCATGATAATCATGCACAAACATTGGACTCTCATTACAGATTCCGGTAGACCTTTATGCTGATGCATTTGAACTAGCAGACTCTGTGCAATGGCAAACTTTTTACAGTGCACCAGCCATATAATCTCATTTGTTCCACTATAAACAGTACCCCACACTATTGATCATATGCTGCTGTAGAATAAATTTTCAAATTTTCTAATGAATACTAGAAACAATGAACTGTTGAATACATTATTAAACTAGCTGTTGTGCTGCATTTTACACGGCAACTTGCCTGTGTGGCAGTATTCACTTGTGGGTGGGTTGCTTTTACTTGACATTTTATCAATTTTACTGCGCAGTTGAATTCACTATTTTTGAACCAAAGTTATATATATGTGTCTGCTGTAATTCATTTATGGCATTTTGCCCAATCAGTGTATCTCGCCGTTGGAAATATCACCCGTTCCTTTTTCTCCTATGACTATGTTAACAGTGTGTGGTGGTGAAGGGATCTGAGCAGGAAAGTAAGACCTTCATTGGACAACACACCATTGTACACAACATATTTAGAAATTTTAAGACCGTATTTGATTTCTGTGCTCCACGCTAAACTGCAGAAATGGAGATGGTGTGAATGATGATAATGTTTGTTAAATAATTCTAAAAATGGCTCTTTACATCTTTAAAAAAAAATCCATGAATATTTCATATACTTCTTCTGATATTATACTCCTTCTCAGCGGCAAAAACTACTTAAATCTGTATTTCATTAAAAGGCTCATGTTGTCATTTGTTGATACAAACAGATAGAAACACATGTTGGCATATGTTCATAGAAACACTATGTACCTACTTTGCGTTTTTATCTATTTTGGATGTGGGTTACATAGTACTGCACACATTCTGCAGATCTTGTCAAAATTATGTAACCTTTTTAGTTTTGTCAAAATTATATAACTTTTCTAATTCATTAAACATGAAAAGTCCAGGATGGAGTAACAATTGCAATTCATATATGTACATTTGGCATTGTGTTCGGGCACTTGTTCTGAGTGAGTTAAGTCAATAGTGGCATTCACTGGCTTTTTTTTTTTTTTTTGCAGTAGTTCTGACAATATTTATATCAGTATTGGGTAAATTTTGATGTACAGGTAGGCTGTAATCTTTTTTGCTAATAATGGAACATTTATTGAACATTACTTTTTTCACCATTCTTTACCTTTTTGTCCATATCACCCTTCTTGTATTTGTAATTTACTTGTCTGTCCAGACATTCAGTTTTCTCAAAATGATTTCCCTCCACTTTATTTCATTTGTTGTCTGAATGTCTGCCTTTAAATTTGTTTTTCTATTTTTGGACTTTCAGAATATTCCATAATTGCAGATTTATACGTACATAAACCAAAGCCAAAAAAAAAAGCATTTTTTTTAAGAACTGCAGAGTTATAGGGCCCGCATTTCAGTAAAATTGTGTGATGGTAGTGAGAAATTAGATGAGAATTTTGTTTCTTTGCAGAATGGCTGCCGAACGTGACCTCGAGAAATCTGATGCAATCAATCTTGCTAACATTGTATTTGATGAAAGTGGATACTTTATAATGTATGCAACAATGCTGGGGATAAAAGTTGTTAATTTATTTACTAACAGATGTGTCCGCATGATTGGTAAACCAGAAAACTTGAGACTCCTGAAGTTGGCATTGTTTCAGGTGTGTATTTACTTAAGTAATTTATATATTGTTTAAATGCCATGTCTTCTGAAACTCCCACAGCTTGGCTGCCCCACTAATGCTTAATCTTTGATAATGCCTTCATCAAAAAATCGGCTTGCTACTTGTTAATGATAAAATTGACATTGAATTTCTTAATTTCATGACTCGTGCATCAACACCGCTATTATCACAGAACATACTTATTGGTTTTTCACTATGTTTTAACAGACCATCCATGGAGTACTCGTTGAACATATATTGCTTCTTGTGATGCATTTGATAAGGTGATATATTCTGCTTCTTTAGTTGACAGAACTACTGTTGGTAGCCATTTTGAATTATTCAAAATTGCTGCTCCCTGCTAACTTAAAAATTCTGCCCATTGTTGATTGAGATCTAGTGCATAATTGCCATCATTGAAGTCTTCAGTTTTGGAAAGTTGGTCCTATATTCACTGTGCCTATGATGGACTCATCGATAATGTTCAATGTCCGGTCTTGTACCTTGAACCATACAGACTTACTTATTTATCACATGGCGTTTTTAAGTGCAGTATTAAATAAAATGCAAACAATAACATATGTAATTTACAAACAGGCATTTAAATTTTTAATGTAATCAGTTGCATCATTCGTTGCCATCATCAAATTGTTGAAAGTTCCATGATATGCCCTACTGGGACATTCTGTATCAGTGTGGCAAACTGTTTGCCTGGCTGCTCCCCAATCACCTTTTGGAAAAGGAGCCTCTCCTGTGTATGAAGAGAGTTGGCACTGCTGCTATAATTGGTGCGTATTCTGTTAATTTCCGCATTCTGTGTGACTGGTCTAAGACAAAGGGTTTCTTTCATTGTGATGTACAGGTAAATTGCAGTGTTAATGGCTCAGTCCTCTCTTTTATCAATATCAGTCTTGTCTTTTGAATTATTGTTTGGCCGAGGAATTCTATTACTCTATTTTGTTCTTGTGTATAAATAATTTTCATCTCATGTTGAATCCCATTTGTCTTTAAGAATGCCTTCATATGCTGACTAACAAATCTTTTTCATTATCTGTACAAATTATTTTAATTTTTCAGCCAGTTTCATTTTCTACTTTTTCTTTGAAATCAATGAAAGTATCACAGAGTTTTTTCACGAATTACAGTATTAACCTGAGTATCAGGCAACCCTGAATATAAGATGACCCCCCTGTTTTTTAAGAGGCTCTTTGAGGAAAATCTACTTTTTAACATATTCTGACTAATCAAAATCACATATTTTTATTGATGTAAGGTATCTGCCTAAGAAGTTGCCTTTACACCTATTCTGAACTTACGTAATTTATTCATTGTCTGCGTTTTGATAATACAAGGAGAAACAAAATAAACAAAAAATTGTTTACATTAATTTTTGCTTTCATTGCCTGTTTTGTTTAGCCTGTCATCTGTGGTACCACTGTTTTTAATCATTATTGTCATCCTCCTAACAGGGCAGCTGTGAAACTTATATCTTCGTTGTTACAAATATTTGGTTGTTTCTTCCAAATATGTTGTGATTTATTTATTTATTTATTTGTAGGGTCACACACCGGATTTCGCTTCTATACTGATGTGAGAATGTTACAATGTCTTTTTTTTGCTACAAAAACATATCATCTGCCCATCACTTTCTCGTTGGCTGCGTAGAACTAGCAGTTGACACACCCTCTATCGTTTGTGTCATACCTCATGGTGAACATCGACAACATTGCTGTACAAAACATGTAAATATGCCACTGGCCCCAGCCTAGACTTTTAGCGTCTTCTGCAGAAATGAATGCTGTTGTTGATTACTTGGTCGGGCGTAAAGTCAGTTCAATTCCGAGTACAAACACTCAGGTATTCTGCAGTTTACACATGGTAGATTTTCATAAAAAGCCAAAGTACACAGTATATATTGTCAAGGTAGGCAGCAAGATGGAAATTTGGTGCCTGCTCACCACTGCTCACCCCACACTCACAGTCCTTAGGTAAGCTTGAGTCACCATGCCCCCTCCAAGCCTTCTGTAGTGCTGTGCTTGAGCAACAATGCAGCTTGGATAGCTACACCTTCTAGGGTGTAAGTCATGTGTAACAACAGTAACTAATTCATAAAAAAAGAGTATCAGAATCACGATTCAGTCCAATTCTAGAACTTTCTCTTGTCCCGTGATATAGTGTCATCAGTTGGTACTATCTCCATGAGTCTTTCTGCTATACTTTATTCTTGCGATGACAACTGCAGTCTCTTTAATGTGATTTGTCTCATTTGTTAGACATTTAATTCTGGATTAATTTTCTTTCTTGTTCCATCTGAATATCTCATCACGTTCTAAAGCTGATTAATAGCTGGTAATGTACAGGAACAGAATTTTCATTTGCAATGTACTTCATAAATCATCAGTTTCTCATAACCAAATAAAACACTTGGGTTCAGAATCATGTAATGGTTTTTGAAGGACAAGGTGTTTGGCTTTGAATGGTACCTTTACTTAAAATTAGCATAAATGTATGTGTACTATATACATACATGTATGAGAACTTCTTATGCAAATCTATTGAAATACAAAAAAAGCTTGTGAGTTGATAGAATTTAATGTTATCTCCTGCTGTGTTTCACAAAACTGTCAATTTTTAACTGGAGCGTTAGATTGTTGTAGTACATAGTTCATGGTTTCTCATGTATCTGTCCATTGCATTAATGCTGTGAGTCAAATGTTATGTGATTGATCAAACAAGATCACTACTGTATCAAGCACTTCTGTATATTGGGGAATCTTGAGCCTATTCGAACGAAAGTATTGTTTGCCAACTCATCAAAATGAATTTGTACGAAACCTCAATAGCCAAAGCTTCACCTATAAATGTAAGACAAATCCTATATTAATTTATTAAAAACTGCAAAAATGTCTACCTCAGCAGCAATAGTTTAATCTGCAGATATAAGGTGACCACATAGTTTTCAAATGATGAATTTTGGAAAAAATGTTGTCTTATAATTGGGGTAAATATGGTATCACTTACTTTTCTCCATGAAGCCATGCTCATTGGTCCACAAACTTCAGAATGCACTATTTAACAAGACCTTTTGCATATCTGCTTGATGTTTGTAGAGCAGGCTTGTAGTGTTTTGAGAATTTCCACGTAAATTCTAGAACCACTCAGCCTTCGACTGTCTCGAACAGACAATATATTAAGTATAAATGTGAGAGAGCCTATTTACTGCACGTTGCCTGTCTGTGTGTGCAGGTCCGAAGTATGTAGTAAGAAGACCGTAGATACGGCGGTCGAACAGTACCAACAAGTGTTAGCCGGTCACGCCATGGAATTTAAATGAAAGAACACAGCATACTTAAGGAACTTCTGTGTTATTCCATGCTGTTTTATAACTTTGACTATTGTAGTGAAAAAAAGAAGAACAGTTGAAATATTATTAATTAATGCTCGTCTTGGACTTGGAGAGGATAAGACAAGTATTCAGATTCAGGATGAGAATGGACTTGCTTTTTAAACCAGTTTTCTCTTATGTGTAAATGAACTTTATTTCTAACCTTTGGATATGTGAGGAGACTTACTTGACAGTGTTTGTTTATGTGGAGAATGAGATTTGTAAAAGTTTGATGTTTAAATATTGCTAGGAAAGCAAGGAAAGTCAGCTGACACTCTCAAGTAAGTCGTATCATTAAAGAAGTGGGAGTTTACACACATACTTCACCACTTTAAGTCGTCCAAAGCATTAGAATGTGGTGACCTGTGTGAAAGGACAGAAGAGAACAGGAATTTTGAGATGAAAACGAGATAAGAAGATATTATGTGTTGCCATAGCAACTGAGTATAACAAAGTGAGAGAGCCATTACGAGAAACTGGACTAAGCCTAAAAATCAAATGGAGAGAATTTGTAAAGGCAAATAAGGGAGAAGACATAAGAAAGCCACAACATGAAACACTGGAGAGTAGATCTTGATGTATTAGACTAAGAAGGGATATGCCTAGAACGATTTGACCAAGAAGATCCAGCGTGGGGAGTATACAGCTCTCACACGCATCGCAGGGATGCAGATGCAGTAACCAACCTACACCCACCACCGCCGGCACCAGCCTCAGTTCACCAGTTCTGACCTGCCGCCACATCCGCTCACCTATGCAGCGAGAATTCTATGCCGGGTGAGCGTGAAATAAAAACTTTATTACTCTAGTAAGAAGTGTTACAAAATACAGTGAGGTGAACTTTTACTGCATAACTGGTATAATTGAAATTAGTATTAAATGCTCACAAGAGCTAAAGCCTATAGAAGCATGGACAGTAAACAATAAATTGGAGAGACGTCAGAACCAGCCATGGCTATGAGGATTACTAAAGAAGGACCTGACTGGTCTGAGTTAGTAAATCCAATCAAAACTCAAAATGCTGCTCTAAGTAAGGAACTAAATGCAACTCTAAGTAAAGAACTAAGCTTCGTACATTCTAGTTTAAATGCTCAGAATGAAACTTTAGGATTGTTAAATGCCAATGTCGACTCACAGAGCAAAGAATTTGGTAATCTATGTGAAGGCATGAATGCTTTAAAAACTGAATGTGACACATTGAATAGTAAAGTAGAGGATTTGAAATTAGACTTAAAGAAAGAATTAACCAATTCATTGGACATTCATGTAAATCAACTGTTCATTGGCTTTAGTTAGAAACAGAATGATCACTTACAAGATGTAGCAAAAATGTTAGAATTTGATACTGAGGAAAAATTAGGATCATTTGAAAATGTACGCAATGTTAAGTTTGATGCTGTAAAGCAGGGGTTGCATACTTTAAAAGAGAGTGTTAAAAAGCAAGATAAATTAATGCCAATAATCCAGTCACAAATTACAGGTGTAAATATGTGAGTACATAGTGAAGAAAGAACTTTCCAAGAGAGGATAGCTAACTCTGATACAGTAACTATAAGTAGTTTGGAGGAACAATGTGAAAGGATTATAGATCGAAAAGTCACCGAGAGAATAACATCCGAGAACGTGTCGCCTATTGTTTCTTCTGAACTTTTAGGTACCCGAAAGGTTATAGATGACTTGTGGAAAGAATTCAAACTTATCCAGGACAAAGTGGAAAATGGACAGCTTCACCCAATGTTGTGTTAACTAGTGAAGTAGTTACTGATTTACAATGGGGAGCAAATTCGAGGTTATTGGGACAATTCCTTAAGTTTAAGCTGGATGGGGATGTACATCTGACTCATATTTTGAAAAGATTCAACCAAGCTTTGCCAAAGAACTGGGAGGATTTTACAAAGATTGAATTTGCTGTGGGTTACCTTCTAGGAGAAGCTTCCGAATGGGGAACAGTAAATATTGAGAACTCTTCCTCTTGGGAAGATTTTCAAAAGAAATTTAAGGAGAAGTATTGGTTTGCAAGTGCCCAGGAGAAGTTAATATCAGGTTTGTGGGACCCAAAATACTACAATAATACTTGGGGTACCATGAGAAAATATTTCAACTGGCATCTAAGACAGGCAAAGTATTTAGATAAGCCGATATAGGAAGAGGGGTGGGTTTGAATTTTGATTAGGTGATTACCCATCTATGCAAGAAAAGACGTCTTGTGTAGTGGCTGGAAAATGGTTGAAGAATTGTTGTCCTTCATCAGTGCCCTAGATGCCCTAAATAATGACCATAATGAAACTTTACATCAAGGGGAAAATTCGAATTTCAAAAGGAATAGTGGGAATAATTTCAAAAAGCATGAAGTTAACCTAGCTAGATTACACCAGTGCAATAGAAAAAATGGTAACAACAACTATCAGAAGAAGCATCCACCTTCGAATTTAGGTCCAGTAACTTTGCAGGAATTTGAACCAAGTAATAATAGAGCATCTCGATTCGGTAACCGACCTGTGATTACTAATAATGAGGAAAACGTGGCGCGATCTGGATCCAGGGCCAGGGCCCAGGTCGTAGAAATACACTAGGAGGCCTGGTTAATGATAAGTATATTAATTTCACGCACAGAATACCTAAAAGAGTATGGTTACTACTAGAAGAACCAAACCTGGTTATCAACAATGCAGAACCTATAAAAGCGGGGACCGTGGAAACTTCAGAAGTTAACATATTAATAGACTCAGGGAGTGAAGTATCCCTCATATCTAGCGCATTCTTTAATTTATTACAGACCAAACAGCACTTACCGCTATTGCCAGTAACTGGAGTTTACATAGACAGTATAACAGGAATGAAAAATAAAGTTGTGGAACACGAAACCCAATGACTGCAGTGTTGTAAATTTCTTATTTTGTCATACACTTTTAATAGTATAAGATATTAATAGAGATGTATTATTTGGTTTAGATTGGTTATTAGAATTTAAAATCATCTTAAATTTTGAGGAAAATCTTCTTTGTTCTGGTAAAAGGAGCGGTAGATGCGGATACCATTTGTGACAGACAGCTACATTGGAAAACAAACAGTGGAATGTCAGTGTCTGCGATTAACAGCTCCAGCACAATTGTCACCAGAGGTCGATAATGTAGTTCCAGGAACACAATGAACTGACATACAAGTCAAAGTTAACGAGTCACTAATATTAACCAAACAAAATCGAGATTTATATAAAATTTTAGTGGAGTATGTAGTGTTCTCCGATTGTCTCAGTAACATCAGCGACTATATTTGTAAATTCAAAATCAAAGATGACACTCCATTCTTCTGTAAGCTGTATCCAATACCGGTAAGTTTGAAAGAAGCAATGAGGGAGGAAGTCAACAAAATGATTGATAAAAATATAATAGAACGTAGCTCCAGCATCATGAATAACCCTTTGGTCTTGGTGAAAAAAGCTACAGGTGGGGTACAATTAGTGTTAGATGCATGGACATTGAATAAGTATATAGAGGCAGAAAGAGACAGACCAGTTAACATTGATGAATTGTTATCTAAATTTGAGAAAGCAAGATTTTTTATCACGATGAGCGTGACTGTGCGATATTGGCAAATTAGGTTACATTCAGAGTCAAAAAAGTATACAGCATTTTTGTTTGATGGTAAATTGTATCATTTCAATGTATTGCCATTTGGACTTAATATTTCTGTACCCGTATTTATAAGTGCGCTGGATGAAGCATTATGGAGAGATTTATTGAAGGATTTAATAATATATGTAGACAATGTCCTAATAATATAAGCTACTGGGGAAGAATATTGTCTAACCTTGAGTAAGACCCTGAAGAAATTTAAAGAGAAAGGTATCATTTAACAGTGAAATTGTCTAAATCATATTTTGCGTGCCAGGAGCTTAAGTTTTTAGGGCATATTGTAGGGGTATAGGGAATTAGACTGGACCTGGAATGCATCAAAGCTATTATAGCACGTCCACACCCAAGGAAAGGAAGACAATTGAAGGGATTTATAGGAATGACTGGATACTATAGGCGGTACATACAAGGTCACAAACTAAATGACTCGAATATTTTATGTATTAAGCAAGTTAATACTGTGGGTTTTGGATCAAGAGGCAAATGAAGCATTTGAAAACATCAAAAGAGCACTTGTTGAATCACCCATATTACACCACCTTGTTATGGGTGAACCATTACATTGTCAACAGATGCATCTGATTATGGTATTGCTGCAGTACTAGTCCAAGGAGAGTGGAATCTAAATAATGTAGATCGCTGAACCATAGCGTTTGCTAGCCGCAGTCAAAATAAATATGAATTAAACTACTTGGCTACTGAAAAGGAACTATTAGCGATTGTAGGGAGTATCCAAAAATTTCAACCGCTAATATGGGGGTCAGAAATACATGTTTATACAATTCATCAAGCTCTATCCTTTCTAATGAGCAGTCAATTGTTACACAGTAGATTAATGCGATGGCTGCTTTTCCTGTAGGAATATGATATTAGGATACAATATGTAAAAGGTTCCGAGAATATTGTATCAGATGCTTTGTCTGTGTTACCCATAGGAATGGAAGAATTAAAACATATGGAAGGACCCGGCATTATTTTTGCAATTAATTTTATGTCAGTAGGATATCCAGACATCAGGGTACAAGAGATGGCTCAAAGACTAATGGAAAAGATCCATCATGATCTCTATTTCATAGAAATGTTCTCTATGTGTATCCGAAATTCCTTACCTCCTAATCAAGTGGGAAATGGAAAATTACAGGTCATAATTTGTTTTGGAGAGACAGCGTAACATCGCTTATGCATTCCAACGGTAATGAAAAACGCACTTGTGTGGTATGTTCATACTGGATATGGACACTTTGGAATAAAAAAGTGTATAGCCCATATTAATAAGTTTTATTATTTTAAGAAACCTGGACGTAAAGTAGCATCTTTGATAAGAACTTGTGAAATTTGACAGAAAGTGAAAGAGAATAATACTCATATGAAGTACAAAATGTATCTGATTATTCCTAAGTCTTTGCATGATCTCACAGCAGTAGATTTTTTTGGACCAGTTCCCAAAGGAAAAGGAGAAGTGTCATACATTTTGGTCATCATAGAGTGTTGGTCAAAATATGTTAAACTATATCCAATCAAAAGAGCCAATACACAGACAGTTATACACTGTTCACAACAATACTTTCTGGATGTAGGTAAACCAAAATGGCTTCTTACGGACAATGGCCCACAATTCGTGAATAACGATTTAAAGAATTTCTAGCATGGGAAGGTATTCGTCAAGTGCTAATATCCAACTATAACCTGTCCTCGAATCTGTGTGAATGAGTAATGAAAGAAATTGGAAAACTATGCCGTACCTACTGCCATGAAAAACATACTTTATGGGCAACGAAAATTAAAGACTTTGAATTTATTCTAAATGAATTGCCACTTTTGTTGACAGGGTTGACATCTTTAGAAGTAATAGGCAAAGCTTTTGTAGGAGAAACCTCTCCTTTAATGTTTTAATTGGCCTGAACAACCTACTGTCGATTACAAACTAAATCAGGACATAGTTTCTAAGAATTTAGTTGAAAAAGCATAACAAAGAGTGAGTAAACATAATGAAAAAGCTATTGAACTACCTTCAAAGCTCTGCCCTGAAGAACGAGACAGAAATATGAAGGACCATACTGAGTGCAAGCAGTAATCCATCCCAAGACATTATTTTTAGTGGATCCTACAACTGGATCAGAAAAGGGAAAGTACAGTGTAAAAGATGTAAAGTTGTACATATCCCCCAGCAATGTTAAAATTCTGAGTTAATGGGCAGAGTGACGACAGTCAGGTCCCAAGTTGTTTTTAGTGTTTCTTCTGTAATAATTTTCTTGCACTGAATTCCCTCAAATTCTTAAACTATTCTATCATCCCCTACTTAGAGGTAATGGAAGAAACCATACCAGTGATAATTTGTGATTATGTCATCCAAAATTGCACTTGGTAAGAGATTTTCTTGTTACAGTCAGCTAGACTTCTAACAACCTCTACCTCCATATATAATCTCTTGTGGTACTAAAGAAGTGTCTGCATAAGTGCTTCTGGTACTGCTCTTATGTCCCTGCAAGAGCATGCAGGAGGTAGGATTTTGCAAAGTGCATTCGTACCTACCTGTCCCCAATCCAGACTTGTCCCGACTTTGCTCAGGTGGAAATTAGCACACATGTTGTCTCCGATCTCCATCATTTGGCACAGCCTTGGGACAAGATATATTAGGTGCACGTGGTTAGCTCTTATCTCCCTCGGTTTCGATCGGCATGGTCTCCATGTATAATTAGGTCATATTTTTGCTTGGAATGATCCTAGTATGTAATCTCTTCACCAATTTCTTTGCAAACCTGTGTGTAGAGGTCTGGGTGAAACCAACATTATCAGTTTTGTATATAATGATGATACGAGGTGACATTACGATAACCTCAACACTGGTTTTTGTGAAGGCTGCCTGGTGATCCCTTTCTTTGTCAAATAATTTCTGAAATCATGGGAATAGTATTCTCATGCTGAATGTATATAATGAAGCCAGCTTTTGCCCTTTTGCTCTACACGAGGTTTCTGTCCTTGCTAAGCTGGCCTTAGGACACCTGCGTTATTCTTTGGCAAATGTACCGCCATAATTGGGCCAGAGTTACAGTTTATATTTCTTGATGCATATTTTTCTTAGTGAATTGAAGGAAATATTAAGTTAGCAGAACATATAATGTTTGATGACTAATTAAACAACTGTGATAACATAGTATGTAGATTTTCTGCTTTGTGTAGAATATTTTATACCTTTTATGAGGTGTGATGTAGGTGGGAGGGTTAGTATCAGTTTTGAAAAGGGTGGGTATTGTGGATAAAAGCATGTTTTACGAAAACATATAAATCATGACTAACACAAAACACACACCACACCTTTCAGATGACCCTCACAAACTAGTGTGTGTGATTCTCAATCACTTGCCGTTTCCATAAGGTTGCTAAGCTTTCCTTCAGGGACCTCAAGGTTGAAGGTGGGAATGTCTATTCTGTAGGAGACGATTTAACACCAAACCTCCTCCGGCATCTCACTCAAGTACCTGCGAGGTAGGGATCCTGGGGAACGGGGGTGGGAAGGGTTTCCTGTCTTTGGGCTTATTCTCTTATGTCTAAATGAACTTTGTTTCTAACCTTTGGATACACGAGGAGACTTACTTGACAGTGTTTGTTTACATGGAGAATGAGATTTATAAAAGTTTGATGTTTAAATATACATTGTTAAGTGAAGCAAAAGAAACTGCATACGTCTGTTTATTTTTATAAGTGGAAAGAGCCTTGAGAAATTCATGTTCCTAGCACATATACTTCAGAGAAGAAGAGAAAAAGAGATTGCAGCACCAAGCTAACCAGCTAGGAAAATCGGCTGACAGTCTCAGGTAAGTCGTATTGTTGAAGAAGTTGGAGTTTACACACATACTTCACCACTTTAAGTCGTCCAAAGCATTAGAGGCTGCCAGGACTGCTTTCCTATTATGGAAGAAATACATGCTTCTTATTTTATGTTCATTGGGTTCAGTCCCTCTGTCATTTTTGTCTTTTAGTAAATGTATGCTTACATGATTCAAAGATGTCAATCTTTAATGCCCCAATTTGTAATTGTTTACAATATTTGCACGATGATGAACTAATCAATAAGTGACACCTACTTGAGATGCAGAAATGACTACGTAATTCTTATACTATTTTACCATGGAACACTAAACTTAAGCCACATCTAATTGTTTGACTAACCTACAGTTAATTTTATTCAAGACCTGGAACATTTGCAACTTTGTTAATTGTTATTTGTTTATTCTTGTCATAAGTGGTAACTTAAAGAAGAATGCGCCTTGTATGATCACCCCAAGGCCTGCTGCTCTAACTTCTGTAATTGTGTACTGAACAAGTTGGCTCAGTGATGAGTACACTGCACTTACATTCAGGATGATGAACAGTTCAAATCCCCATTTGGCCACCCAGATTTAGGTTTTCCATGATTTCTCTAAATCAGTTAAGCCAAATGCCATGTTGGTCCCTTTGATTGGGCAATGCCAATTTTCCTCCCTATCCTTCTATAACACAAGCAAGCTTGTACTCTGTGTGTAATGATTTTGTTGTCAATGGGATATTAACCTATAATATTCCTTCCTTTTTGTTGTCAATGGGACATTAACCTCTAATCTTCCTTCCTTCCTTCATAACTGTAGTTGATTCTGAATCATCAAGAGAGTATTATTTGTCATGTGTTCATGTCATCCAGAATCTACATACCTGCAATCACCATAATGTGAAGAGGCAGTAAGAGCCATCTATGCATTTTTATTTTCAGTTTTCATAGTACTTGCAACATTTGGTTTATTCTCAGTTTTACACTCATTCACTGTATGACCAATTTTCTGACATTTATAACTTTTATCAACTTGAAATTTCATGCCTCATGGTTATTCTCCCCCCATGAACCATGGACCTTGCCGTTGGTGGGGAGGCTTGCGTGCCTCAGCGATACAGATAGCCGCACCGTAGGTACAACCACAACGGAGGGGTATCTGTTGAGAGGCCAGACAAACGTGTGGTTCCTGAAGAGGGGCAGCAGCCTTTTCAGTAGTTGCAAGGGCAACAGTCTGGATGATTGACTGATCTGGCCTTGTAACAATAACCAAAACGGCTTTGCTGTGCTGGTACTGCGAACGGCTGAAAGCAAGGGGGAAACGACGGCCGTAATTTTTCCCGAGGGCATGCAGCTTTACTGTATGATTAAATGATGATGGCGTCCTCTTGGGTAAAATATTCTGGAGGTAAAATAGTCCCCCATTCGGATCTCCGGGCGGGGACTACTCAAGAGGATGTCGTTATCAGGAGAAAGAAAACTGGCGTTCTACGGATCGGAGCGTGGAATGTCAGATCCCTTAATCGGGCAGGTAGGTTAGAAAATTTAAAAAGGGAAATTGATAGGTTAAAGTTAGATATAGTGGGAATTAGTGAAGTTCGGTGGCAGGAGGAACAAGACTTCTGGTCAGGTGACTACAGGGTTATAAACACAAAGTCCAATAGGGGTAATGCAGGAGTAGGTTTAATAATGAATAGGAAAATAGGAATGCGGGTAAGCTACTACAAACAGCATAGTGAATGCATTATGGTGGCCAAGATAGATACGAAGCCCACACCTACTACAGTAGTGCAAGTTTATATGCCAACTAGCTCTGCAGATGACGAAGAAATTGAAGAAATGTATTATGAAATAAAAGAAATTATTCAGATAGTGAAGGGAGACGAAAATTTAATAGTCATGGGTGACTGGAATTCGAGTGTAGGAAAAGGGAGAGAAGGAAACGTAGTAGGTGAATATGGATTGGGGCTAAGAAATGAAAGAGGAAGCCACCTGGTAGAATTTTGCACAGAGCACAACTTAATCATAGCTAACACTTGGTTTAAGAATCATGATAGAAGGTTGTATACATGGAAGAACCCTGGAGATACTAAAAGGTATCAGATAGATTATATAATGGTAAGACAGAGATTTAGGAACCAGGTTTTAAACTGTAAGACGTTTCCAGGGGCAGATGTGGACTCTGACCACAATCTATTGGTTATGACCTGTAGATTAAAACTGAAGAAACTGCAAAAAGGTGGGAATTTAAGGAGATGGGACCTGGATAAACTTAAAGAACCAGAGGTTGTACAGAGTTTCAGGGAGAGCATAAGGGAACAATTGATAGGAATGGGGGAAAGAAATACAGTAGAAGAAGAATGGGTAGCTCTGAGGGATGAAGTAGTGAAGGCAGCAGACGATCAAGTAGGTAAAAAGAAGAGGGTTAGTAGAAATCCTTGGGTAACAGAAGAAATATTGAATTTAATTGATGAAAGGAGAAAATATAAAAATGCAGTAAATGAAGCAGGCAAAAAGGAATACAAACGTCTCAAAAATGAGATCGACAGGAAGTGCAAAATGGCTAAGCAGGGATGGCTAGAGGACAAATGTAAGGATGTAGTGGCTTATCTCACTAGGGGTAAGATAGATACTGCCTACAGGAAAATTAAAGAGACCTTTGGAGATAAGAGAACCACATGTATGAACATCAAGAGCTCAGATGGAAACCCAGTTCTAAGCAAAGAAGGGAAAGCAGAAAGGTGGAAGGAGTATATAGAGGGTCTATACAAGGGCGATGCACTTGAGAACAATATTATGAAAATGGAAGAGGATGTAGATGAAGATGAAATGGGAGATACGATACTGCGTGAAGAGTTTGACAGAGCACTGAAGGACCTGAGTCGAAACAAGGCCCCCGGAGTAGACAACATTCCATTGGAACTACTGACGGCCTTGGGAGAGCCAGTCCTGACAAAACTCTACCATCTGGTGAGCAAGATGTATGAAACAGGCGAAATACCCTCAGACTTCAAGAAGAATATAATAATTCCAATCCCAAAGAAAGCAGGTGTTGACAGATGTGAAAATTACCGAACAATCAGTTTAATAAGCCACAGCTGCAAAGTACTAACACGAATTCTTTACAGACGAATGGAAAAACTAGTAGAAGCCGACCTCGGGGAAGATCAGTTTGGATTCCGTAGAAATACGGGAACACGTAAGGCAATACTGACCTTACGACTTATCTTAGAAGAAAGATTAAGGAAAGGCAAACCTACGTTTCTAGCATTTGTAGACTTAGAGAAAGCTTTTGACAATGTTGACTGGCATACTCTCTTTCAAATTCTAAAGGTGGCAGGGGTAAAATACAGGGAGCGAAAGGCTATTTACAACTTGTACAGAAACCAGATGGCAGTTATAAGAGTTGAGGGACATGAAAGGGAAGCAGTGGTTGGGAAGGGAGTAAGACAGGGTTGTAGCCTCTCCCCGATGTTATTCAATCTCTATATTGAGCAAGCAGTAAAGGAAACAAAAGAAAAATTTGGAGTAGGTATTAAAATCCATGGAGAAGAAATAAAAACTTTGAGGTTCGCCGATGACATTGTAATTCTGGCAGAGACAGCAAAGGACTTGGAAGAGCAGTTGAACGGAATGGATGGTGTCTTGAAGGGAGGATATAAGATGAACATCAACAAAAGCAAAACGAGGATAATGGAATGTAGTCGAGTTAAGTCGGGTGATGCTGAGGGTATTAGATTAGGAAATGAGACACTTAAAGTAGTAAAGGAGTTTTGCTATTTGGGGAGCAAAATAACTGATGATGGACGAAGTAGAGAGGATATAAAATGTAGACTGGCAATGGCAAGGAAAGCGTTTCTGAAGAAGAGAAATTTGTTAACATCGAGTATAGATTTAAGTGTCAGGAAGTTATTTCTGAAAGTATTTGTATGGAGTGTAGCCATGTATGGAAGTGAAACATGGACGGTAAATAGTTTGGACAAGAAGAGAATAGAAGCTTTTGAAATGTGGTGCTACAGAAGACTGCTGAAGATTAGATGGGTAGATCACATAACTAATGAGGAAGTATTGAATAGGATTGGGGAGAAGAGAAGTTTGTGGCACAACTTGACCAGAAGAAGGGATCGGTTGGTAGGACATGTTCTGAGGCATCAAGGGATCACCATTTAGTATTGGAGGGCAGCGTGGAGGGTAAAAATCATAGGGGGAGACCAAGAGATGAATACACTAAGCAGATTCAGAAGGATGTAGGTTGCAGTAGGTACTGGGAGATGAAGAAGCTTGCACAGGATAGAGTAGCATGGAGAGCTGCATCAAACCAGTCTCAGGACTGAAGACCACAACAACAACAACAACAACATGGTTATTCTTCAAATTTTGGTAGTTTTTGGTTTGCACAGGCCCTGCCATTATTAAAATCAATTGTGGTTTTTCAATGATCATGACTGAATGAATATCAAATAAGATACATGTGCTTCTTCCATAAATGGAAAACAGTGCTGACAACCTGTCCTGTACTCATCAAGCTAAAGTGCAAACTGAACAGCTTCGAAGCTGCCAATGCCAAAGTTAAAGCTCCATTTGTAGAAGGACTCTCACATTCTGTTGATTCTTGAAACAGTCACCGATATAATAAATCACTGGCAATATTGTCACCTGCCTTCTCAATTGCCATAATCAGAATATGAAAATCTGATGGAAGTCCACTTAGCAAGGTTGCTACTACTAAATCATTATATTTTTTCTTATCAGTGTTTGAAGTTGTGGAGTAAGCCTCAGTTTTTGACAAATACTCTTCCATATTTTTCTCAGAAGTCAATGGTATATACATCTAACTTTGTAGCAAGAAAATATAACTAGATAAACACTTATCTTTAAATGCTGCCTATAACTTGTGTCATGCCCCTCTTGCAGTTGCTGCTCTATATAGTTTTGAAAACGCAGATGAATTTAAAAGTTAAGCATAATTTCTATCATGCTTTCTGTACATTCTTCAGATCATTATCAGTAGCAGCAAGTGTGTCCCATGTCTCTCTGTTTCAGGTATATTTCAGTGGTAAATTTCCAGTTGTTGTAGTTAACCATACCCATCAACTTTTCACAATTAAAGAGTGGTTGTCCACGGAAAGTCACCTTAGTTACATTCAGTTAGTTCACACACACACACACACACACACACACACACACACACACACACACACACACCATTATTCTCGACTAATAATAACAACGATATATGATGCAGACAGAAGCGGTCTTGATTTTTTTCAGTTTCTGAGCACGTGGTATCTCGTGAATGCGGAAACTTCATTATTGTCTCTTTGTAATTTCTTCTGGATACGTGACCTATTTGATATTGACTCTATAGTATCCCATTGTGAGAGGTGCACCCACAAGTAGAGAAGGGTGTTCAAGAAGCCACAACAGTAGAACTTTATTACTACAGAGAAAATGTAAAATAACCGTTAGCAACTGAAACAGCTTCTAAGTAAAAGCAATATCTAGACTGTCGTGATCTAATGAAGTTTTGTAAAAAACATGAGAGCAGTTCCTGAATGTACAAACAGAGTACACTGTCAGTCAGCATTGAGAAACGCTGCCATAGGTATTGACTGTATACGTGGCACTGTGGAATTTGCACTGACTGGCAAACTGTCGGTGGTGTCCTATGAAAGTGCCTGACAGAAGAATACCAGGAAGTTGTCTAGTGTCACACGGCTCGCGGACACAAGCTAGTGCTGGATGTATCCAGTGGATGTTGCAGCTTCATATACTGGAGTGGCTGTCACAGGCAAGGTGAGCTGCGATCAAGGTGCAGGGCATCTTCACAGGTCAGAAAAGCACTCTGTTGCGTAGAATGTGGCTGAACTGTACGGTGCCAGCTATATGCCACAACTCCTGTCAGTCTTTTTAAGAGAATATAAAGTCATTTTATTAATTAATCAAATGCACATACAGCTTATTGTTGGGAGCACAGATCAGTCTATTCCAAGATAATTACATAGAAAAATTAGGGACTTTAAACAACAAATTACAACGGCGTACCAACACAAAAATACAATTATTACCAACATGTAGCAGTCACTTTTTAGTACTATGATGATTTTGAAAGGGAAGAATCCTCTCTAATTTTATCTGTATCCATCACTAAGTTTAATTTGTCTTGTGTTCTTGTGTTTCACTAGTAATTATCATAAGAAGTCTGTAAACTGTCATAACACTAGATATACTCTAGAGGATAATCCTAAAATATTTGTGACTATTGTTAGTGATACACCAATAATATAGACACTGGCAATTTCTCTTTGCTGATAGTCTGCCATGACAGCATCACCTTAACATCACATTAGTCACAGTCATTGTGACAGCTCATAACACTTCCATAGCATGTGAAGTTCTAGAAAAGGCCATTCCATCTTGAAGCCGGCGTGCAGGCAGCTAGGTATCGATGGACAGGGTTGACAAACAGCTGATGCCTTGGCAGTTAGGGAGTTGGACTGTGTCATACGTGGTCGTATGCTTTGGCTATGTGCTCATGGGCAGGGGTACAAGAAACCAGGCATGAATGCAGTGAGTATGACCACCTGGCAAGCGACCTGAACACTTGCGGCTGCCCCTGAGTGAGATGATGGGTGCTTGCAGGTGACTATGCCCCATGGGCGGAGTTCAAACAAACTGTTCTAGGGAAAAAAATAGAAATTTTTATAGTAGATCAGACTAAGAGCTCCAGAAATAACTTGTTTACTACAGGTGTATGTAATGTTTTTTCTATCAGTAGTGCATAAAACTGTCAAATTGGCATTAAGTTTCAGGAAATCATTAGGCAAACCAGAGATTGAATGGATTACCTTTGATTTTGTAGTCAACAAATAACATTTTTCAACATACACTATGTGATTAAAAGTGTCTGGACACTTATAAGTACGTGGCGGTAATGCTGGAATTCAATATGGTGTTGGCCCACCCTTAGCCTTGATGACAGCTTCCACTCTTGCAGACATACATTCAATCAGGTGCTGGAAGGTTTCTTGGGGAATGGCAGCCCATTCTTCACGGAGTGCTGCATTGAGGAGAGGTATTGATGTCGGTCGGTGAGGCCTAACATGATGTCGGCATTCCAAAACATGCCAAAGGTGTTCCATAGGATTCAGGTCAGGACTCTGTACAGGATAATCCATTATAGGGATGTTATTGCTGTGTAACCTCTCTGCCACAGGCTGTGCATTATGTACAGGTGCTCAATCGTGTTGAAGGACGCAATTGCCATCCCTGAATTGCTCTTCAACAGTGGGAAGCAAGAAGGTGTGCAAAACATCAATGTAGGCCTATGCTGTGATAGTGCCATGCAAAACAACAAAGGGTGTAAGCCCCCTCCATGAAAAACACGACCACGCCATAACATCACTGCCTCCGAATTTTACTGTTGACACTACACACGCTGAGAGATGACGTTCACCGGGCATTCGCCATACCCATACCCTGCCATCAGATCACCACATTGTGTATCATGATTCGTCACTCCACACAACGTTTTTTTCAATCGTCCAATGTTTATGCTCCTTACACTAAGTGAGGCATTGTTTGGCATTTACCAGTGTGATGTGTGGCTTATGAGCAGCCACTTGACCATGAAATCCAAGTTTTCTCACCTCCCACCTAACTGTCATAGTACTTGCAATGGATCCTGATGCAGCTTGGAATTCCTGTGTGATGGTCTGGATAGATGTCTGCCTGTTACGCATCATGACCCTCTTCAACTGTCCGCAGTCTCTGTTAGTCAACAGACGAGGTCAGCATGTATGCTTTTGTGCTGTCCACGTCCCTTCACGTTTACCACTTCACTATCATATCAAAAACAGTGGACCTAGGGATGTTTAGGAGTATAGAAATCTAGCATCTATGACAGAAGTGACACCCAATCACTTAATCACGTTCAAAGTCCATGAGTTCCACAGAGTGCCCCATTCTGCTCTCTCACGATGTCTAATGACTACTGAGGTCGCTGATATGGAGTACCTGCCAGTAGGTGGCAGCACAACGCACCTAATATGAAAAAACATGTATGTTTGGGGGGTGTCCAGATACTTTTGATCACATAGTGTAGTACAGAGGTTTTACTTACAAAACCATTTTCACAATTTATGGCAAACAAAATAAGTTAATGGAAAGTCTACGATAAAATATAAATAAATGGCTTAAAAAAGTTTTGCACTAGCCTAATACTTGTGTAGTTTGTGCTTTTATGGTTGGAAACCACCTTCCCTATACTCTTTCGACACAAAGATATTGTTAATTACAGCCATGTGATGTAGAGAAGATAAAACTAAACTTACAATCAGAATTAAGTTCAGAAGAACATGCTGTGCCTCTAATTGTGAATGGAACATTGCTGCTTATGTACCCTGTTGTCAACCTACCTTAAAGGGTCATTTAAATCTTAAATCATGCAAGCAGTGTCATATTTTGGCTAAAGGGGTTATCAGCACAAGAAATTTCCCATCGAACAGCAGGAACATTTCTCCCCTGTTGTGCAACATTTTATATATATATATATATATATATATATATAAATACAAAGATGAGGTGACTTACCGAACAAAAACACTGGCAGGTCGATATCGACCTGCCAGTGTTTTTGTTCGGTAAGTCACCTCATCTTTGTATTTATATATAATTTTTCCCACGTGGAATGTTTCCTTCCAATATATATATATATATATATATATATATATATATATATATGGCAAACAAAATAACCCACATCCTTTCGTCTTTCCCTCTCCTTCCCTCTTTCCTGATGAGGCAACAGTTTGTTGCGAAAGCTTGAATTTCATGTGTATGTTTGTGTTTGTTTGTGTGTCTATCAACCTGCCAGCACTTTCGTTCGGTAAGTCACATCATCTGTGTTTTTAGATATATTTTTCCCACGTGTGGAATGTTTCCCTCTATCGAACGAAAGCGCTGGCAGGTCGATAGAAACTCAAACAAACAAATACATACACACAAATTTCTAGCTTTCGCAACCAATGGTTGCTTCGTCAGGAAAGAGGGAAGGAGAGGGAAAGACGAAAGGGTGTGGGTTTTAAGGGAGAGGGTAAGGAGTCATTCCAATCCCGGGAGCGGAAAGACCAGCAACAAACTGTCCATTCGCATGAATGGACACAGGCAGACAGTGTTTGTTGGTAATGAGGATCACCCTGTGGCTAAACATGCCTTGGTGCACGGCCAGCACATCTTGGCACAGTGTTACACCATCCGGGTTATCTGGATACTTCCCACTAACACCAACCTGTCAGAACTCCGGAGATGGGAACTTGCCCTTCAGTATATCCTCTCTTCTCGTTATCCGCCAGGCCTCAACCTCCGCTAATTTCAAGTTGCCGCCGCTCATACCTCACCTGCCTTTCAACAACATATTTGCCTCTGTACTCCCGCCTCGACTGACATCTCTGCCCAAACTCTTTGCCTTTACAAATGTCTGCTTGTGTCTGTGTATGTGCGGATGGATATGTGTGTGTGTGTGCGAGTGTATACCTGTCCTTTTTTCCCCCTAAGGTAAGTCTTTCCGCTCCCGGGATTGGAATGACTCCTTACCCTCTCCCTTAAAACCCACATCCTTTCGTCTTTCCCTATCCTTCCCTCTTTCCTGACGAAGCAACCATTGGTTGCGAAAGCTAGAATTTTGTGTGTATGTATTTGTTTGTTTGTGTTTCTATCGACCTACCAGCGCTTTCGTATGATAAGTCACATCATCTTTGTTTTATATTTTTCCCGTGTGGAATGTTTCCCTCTCTCTCTCTCTCTCTCTCTCTCTCTCTCTCTCTCTCTCTCTCTATATATATATATATATATATATAATTAGGCTGGCGACCGTATTATTAACAAATTGGTAGCATCCTCTGTGTTGTTTCTTGTCCGTCCTGACGTGTAGTTGCATTTCGGACTTGCTTGATGTATCGTTGTTATTACAGAGTGGGTGTAAGTCTGATTTGCCACCATTTAGGTACACGCGGTCAATATCTGTACAAAAATCCTGTCTCGTATATATAAAGATGATGTAACTTACCAAACAAAAGCGTTGGCATGTTGATAGACACACAAACAAACACACACACAAATTTCAAGCTTTCGCAACCAACAGTTGCTTCGTCAGGAAAGAGGGACGGAGAGGGAAAGACGAAAGGATGTGGGTTTTAAGGGAGAGGGTAAGGAGTCATTCCAATCCCGGGAGTGGAAAGACTTACCTTAGGGGGAAAAAAGGACAGGTATACACTCGCGCACACACACACATATCCATCTGCACATATGCAGACACAAGCAGACATTTGGCCTCTGTACTTCTGCCTCGACTGACATCTCTGCCTAAACTCTTTGCCTTTACAAATGTCTGCTTGTGTCTGTGTATGTGCGGATGGATGTGTGTGTGTGTGTGTGTGTGTGTGTGTGTGTGTGTGTGTGTGTGTATACCTGTCCTTTTTCCCCCTAAGGTAAGTCTTTCCGCTCCCTGGATTGGAATGACTCCTTACCCTCTCCCTTAAAACCTACATCCTTTCGCCTTTCCCTCTCCTGCCCTCTTTCCTGATGAAGCAACCGTTGGTTGCGAAAGCTTGAATTTTGTGTGTATGTGTTTGTGTGTCTATCAACATGCCACCACTTTCGTTTGGTAAGTTGCATCATCTTTGTTTTTAGATATATTTTTCCCACGTGGAATATATATAACAGATGATGTGACTTACCGAACGAAAGTGCTGGCAGGTCGATAGACACACAAACATACACATGAAATTCAAGCTTTCGCAACAAACTGTTGCCTCATCAGGAAAGAGGGAAGGAGAGGGAAAGACAAAAGGATGTGGGTTTTAAGGGAGAGGGTAAGGAGTCATTCCAATCCCGGGAGCGGAAAGACTTACCTTAGGGGGAAAGAAGGGGTATACACTCGCACACACACACATATCCGTCCATGCGCGGATGGATATGTGTGTGTGTGCGAGTGTATACCCCTTCTTTCCCCCTAAGGTAAGTCTTTCCGCTCCCGGGATATCTCAAGAAGGCCAAACAATACTGTATGCTCCCCTTGAAAGGGAAGCAACTGTGAGAGCTGTGTTGGCCCCACAAAGTATGCAGCCAACTCCGTACAATCAACTTTGCCTCCAGGTATTCCTTTCCAATGACAGTAAAAATCATGTGAAGAAGATGGAGAGGGGAATGCCTGCATTGGCACTTTGATCATGTTCTTCACCAAATAATGCTAAAATTGCTTGACATTTGATGAATGTTCTAAAACAGTGTGGAGGCTGCCAGGTACCTATACCTATCTCAAGCATGCAGTCCATGGGGTCAGAGAGGTGGTTTCAGTCATGTTTGGACCAGTATCATGTATGGATGTCAGGTGCTTCAAGACACTATTATAATTTGAGGGCTGTGCAATATTGGGGCATGATCTTCACACCTATGGTAAAGTCTTATGTCAACATTTCAGCAATAATTTCATCTTTCAAATGCACAAACACGCAAGCTCTACTCTGTGAACACCTTTCCCCAGGAGATATGATTCAACTGAATTTAATTAGTTCAACTGAAACTCACAGCATGTCATCACAGGAACCCTCGTAAATTGTAAGACCTCAGGAGCGTGACTGTCAAAGAGTGGGAAAAGCTTAAGCAGTAATGTCTTGACTTCCTTGTGTACAGCATGCCATGGAGGATCCAACCATGTTACAGTGCACAGGATGGTGCAGCGTGGTATTCCATGTTATCGATTAGCGGATTTTTACTTGAAAAATATGCAAAGATGTGCTCTTTTGAATTGACAGTGTTTATTGTGGTTATTGTTTCGTTTTTATTCACAGTGAAGCTGTTTAGTGAGGCATTCTTTCATTCTGTGCTCCCCTTGAATCTAAGCACACACATGTTCACAGATATGCAGGTGGCGTAAAACTTTTTCTGAACAGATTACCTATGAGACTAAGAGTCATTGAATAAAGAAGATACTTTGTAGTAGACAATGATGTAGAAAAATTTGATTAGCAGCTGAGATTTCCTTCAGGGTGCAGCCCATTTAAGTGATTAACCAGATGAACCCTTCACCAAGAAGCTATCTTCAGAGGACAGAGTCATCATTCTGCAATGGAAAGGAACATGAGACAAAGGACAAGGGAGTAGACATTTCATCACTTGTCCCTTCATATTTATATGTGAGCTATACTGAAATATGTGTCATCACAGATGAAGCTATAAATTGTGCTTGCAAAGTCAACAGTAGGAAGACATCCTATTGTGAAAAGGTTTGTTTAAAAATTTGTTTATGTGAGGAATGTAATAGTAGAAAAATGTGGTTCAGAAAAATCCTCTAGAATATAAACAGATGATTTGAAGAAGAAAGCTGAAAGAGAGACCACCACTTTTCATTTTTCAATCACAGAATTTCCAAATGGGCTATTTCCTTAAGTGTAGCATGTGTATTCTGATTGTAACTGTTGATTTTTCATCATGATTTTTTAACTATTGTCTTTTGTATCAGATTAACTAGAAGCTGTGGCAAAACTTTTTATTTTCAAGAACTTATCAGATGCTAGATATGAAAATAGTATAAGACAATTATATTTTGTATTCGCTATGTTGGTAAAATATTCTGATTAGTAATGCACTTACTCACAGAATATTTATCTTATAATCATCTTTGCCATTTTCAGGGAAGAGGAAGAAAGTCTAAAGCTGCTGTTACAGTGGAAATGGAAGCATCAGAAAATCCAACCCTTGATTCCATACGAGCTGACCCGATACTCTTCTGCACCGCATTGAAGAAAAACCGATTTTATATGTTTACAAGGTACCCATTTTATCACATGAATTATTTGATTTCTATTGGTGTAAGATGAGGCAGTTGTGGGTTAGTCTGGAGAAGGCCTGTTCACTGAACTGCTTGTAAGCTGGCTCGTACTTACACGATAGCAGTGAGCAACCAGCCGACTCACAGTGGCTAATGGTGATGGACGGAGTGATGAGAGGAGGGATGAGTCAGAACAATGTAGCTTCAGAAAAGAAACTTTTATCAACCGGTCTAATTCTATGGCCAGTAATGTAATGTTCAATGGAGATGTATAGCTTCATAGTGACGCATTAATGTATTTAATAGCACATTTATTTCCTGAGGCTCTTGTATTAATCAGAAATGGCAGTGAAATAAAACTTGCATCTCTTTTACTCCTCTAATGAAATGACGGCCAAGGGGCAGCTAAATACAACACATGATATTTGTTGCAATTGATGCTGCCTAATGATGAATGCCATTTTAGGAAGAAATTTAAATTGACTTCAACTTACATTTTGTGGCCATTTTATTCAAACATTAAACATAAGCAGATTCAGAAAGAAGTAGGTGTGTAGTTATTCAGAGATGAGGAGACTTTCTCAGGACAGAGTAACTTGGAGACGGTCCTCAAACCAGTCTTTGGAAAGAAGACCACAACTAAAAAAAAAAAAGGATGATAGTTGCTACTCACCATATAGTGGAGATGCTGAGTCACAGAAAGGCACAACAAAAAGATTGTTGGAAAGATAGCTTTTGGCCAACAAGGCCTTTGTTAAAAATAGACAACATACACACATGTGCACGCGTGCACACACACACACACACAGATGCAAATGCAACTCACATACAAATAACCATAGAGACTGTAGTCATATGTGTGTGTGAGTTGCGTGCGCATCTATGTATGTTGTCTATTTTTGAGGAAGGCCTTGTTGGCCAAAAGCTAACTTTCCGACACTTTTTTTGTTGTGCCTTTTTGCGACTCAGCAGCTCCACTGTATAGTGAGTAGCAACTATCCTTTACATCATATTGTTACATTCCGTTGTGGATTTTCCATTGTTTAAATACTGGAATGAGTATTACTAATTTTGCTTTTCGCTTTAGCATCAATGTCTGATACCACTTTATGAGAGCTTTTGCTATAAATACAAGCTTTTAAGCTGAAGTGTGATAGTGAACATCAATAGGTAGATTTTGTTCTCTTCATTGCAGAAAAAAATTGTTCACTCATCAGCATAGTTGAAGCTGCAGACTTGTGAAGTCATGGAAATTTATGTTGTGGAAAATTCTTAAAAAAGTTTATGAGAATAATTTTGTTATGAAGCTTATTATGCAACTGCCACTCACACTTATAGGTCTATAAGTTCTAACTGTTGCTCAGTTTAGACATTGTCAACATCAACTAAAAAGAGAAATGAAAATATCTATTAAACTTTTCATGTAACTTTTCAAAATTCTGGAAAGAAGTCTCAGATTCCTGGAGAAGAGCAATGAGTATTATTTGATATTGTTCAAAATTCTATTCTACTCCCATCATTAAAGCTAACAGCTGTGGAGAAATCAGCAGTGTTCCCATTCCCTGGCTGTCTATTCCACAAAGAGTGTTTCAGCTTGAACCCCTGAATGCAGTCATACATCTCTGAAAGTAACATGTTTATACCCGGAACACATTGATGTGGTGTGTAATGTCACAGAGGAAGGCTAAATCTTCTATCCACCATTCATCTTTCATTTCTACAGTAGGCTTACCACTCATGACCATAAACATGAAGTTCAAAAAATCTCTCAAGGATTTTACTTTCACTCATCCAGCGTATTTTACTGTAATACAGCGCATCATCATAACTGCTTTCCATGCCTTCTTAAAAGTCTTGGAACTGGCGGTGTTTGAGAGTATGACTGCAGGTGAAATGTGTTGTACGAGTCAGTACAGTCGTCACTTCCCTCATGTTCACACTCTTACCACATAAATGCTCTTGACAGAGAGTGTAGTGTATTGCAAAATCTCATGTGAAACAGGTAAATATTTTAGCATCTCATAAAAGTACCATGAAACTGATATTTCGGTTAACTTTAGGTGTTGTGCCATCTATAGCCATAGAAGCAAGATACTTCCGTCACAGACAAATCGTCAACATGCTTTTGCATGCACACAAGAATTTCTGCCCCCATTTCATATCTTTCATCAGAACCAAGTGTGAGGGTTTCTGCCGTATTGAAGTATGGTTTTACTTTATAACAGACAGAATCTCCAGAATCTTCCAACTGTTCTTCCCTTAAAACTGCTTTTACCATGAAGAAGAGACTATATACTCTGGACACAATCTGGTTTCTTGACCAGACTGTAATGCAGCTTCACAAGTACATTGCATCTGACAAATTTGTCATTAGATTTTTCTCTTTTCTTCATTCTACATTGTGTGTCGACAAAAAAACATGGAACTTTGCCAGGGAGGAGTTCCATGGCAAAGCGGTGCAGACCCTGAGTGACTACTTGCGATAACTGAAACTTGTCAAAAGGGCGTCTTTTGCCACTGCATGACACCCCAGGAACACCTCAAACATAAAAATCCAACTCTAAAAAACCCAGATTCATCTCAATACCTTGTTGTTGTGATATTCAGATAGACTTGTTTGATGCAGCTCTCCAGGCTACTCTATCCTGTGCAAGCCTCTTCATCTCCGAATAACTACTGCAACCTACATCCTCCTGAATCTGCTTAGTGTACTCATCTCTTGGTCTCTCTCTAAGATTTTTATCCTTCATCCTTCCCGCCAGTACTAAATTGACAATCCGTTGATATCTCAGAATGTGTCCTGCCAACTGATCCCTTCTTCTTGTCAAGTTGTGCCACAAATTCCTCATCTCCTCAATTCTGTTCAGTACCTCCTCATTAGTTACATGATCTACCCATCTGATCTTAAGCATTCTTCTTTAGCACCAAATTTCGAAAGCTTCTTCTATTCTCTTCTTGTCTAAACTATTTATCATCCATGTTTCACTTTTGATAGATGGCTACATTCCATACAAATACTTTCAGAAAAGACTTCCTGACACTTAAATCTATACTCAGTGTTAAAAAATTTCTCCTCTTCAGAAACACTTTCCTTGCGATTGACAGTCTACATTTTATATCCTCTCTACTTCAACCATCATCAGTTATTTTGCTCCCCAATTAGCAAAACTCATTTACTGCTTTAAGTGTCTCATTGCCTAATATAACTCCCTCAGCATCATCTGATTTAATTCGGCTACATTCCATTATCCTCATTTTGCTTTTCTTGATGCTCATCTTATATCCTCCTTTCAAGACATTGTCCATTCCATTCAGCTGCTCTTCCTGTTCCTTTGCTGTCTCTGACAGAATTTCATTGTCGTCGGCAAACATAAGTTTTTATTTCTTCTCTATGGATTTTAATTCCTACTCCTAATTTTTTGTTTTTCTCCTTTACTGCTTGCTCAATATAAAGACTGAATAAGTTTGGGGATAGGCTACAACCCTGTCTCACTCCCTTCTCAACCACTGCTTCCCTTTTGTGCCCCTCAATTCTTGCAACTGCCATCTGTTTTCTGTGCAAATTGTAAATAGCTTTTCGCTCCCTGTATTTTACTCCTGCCATCTTCAGAATTTGAAAGAGAGTATTCCAGTCAACATTGTCAAAAGCTTCCTCTGAGTCCACAAATGCTAGAAACATAGCTTTGTCTTTTCTTAACCTATCTTCTGAGATAAGTCATAGGGTCAGTAGTGCTTTGCGTGTTTCAACATTTCTATGGAATACAAACTGATCTTCTCTGAGGTCGGCTTCTACCAGTTTTCCCATTTGTCTGTAAATAATTTGTGTTAGTACTTTGCACCCATGATTTATTAAACTGATAGTTCAGTAATTTTAACACCTGTCAACACTTGCTTACTTTGGGATTGGAATTATTATATTCTTCTTGAAGTCTGAGGGTATTTTGCCTGTCTCATACATCTTGCTCTCCAGGTAGAAGAGTATTGTCATGACTGGCTCTCCCAAGGCTATCAGTAGTTCTATAGAATGTTGACTATTCCTGGAGCCTTGTTTCGACTTTGGTCTTTTAGTGCTCTGTCATATTCTTCATGCAGTATCGTATCTCCCATTTCATCTTCATCCATGCCCTCTTCTATATCCATAATACTACCCTCAAGTACACCACCCTTGTATAGACCATCTATGTACTCCTTCCATCTTTCTGCTTTCTCTTCTTTGCTTAGAACTGGTTTTCCATCTGATCTCTTGATATTCATACATGTGGCTCTCTTTTCTCCAAAGGTATCTTTAATTTTCCTGTAAGCAGTATCTATCGTACCCCTAGTGATATATGCCTCTACCGCCTTACATTTGTCCTCTAGCCATCCCTGCTTAGCCATTTTGCAGTTGCTGTCGATCTAAATTTTGAGAGTGCTTCACTTACCGCATTTTTATATTTTCTCCTTTCATCAATTAAGTTCAGTATCTCTTCAGCTACCCAAGGATTTCTACTAGCCCTTGTCTTTTTACCTACTTGACCCTCTACAGCCTTCACTATTTCTTTTCTCAAAGCTACCAATTCTTCTTCTACTGTGTTTCTTTCCCATGTTCTTGCCGATCATTCCCTAATATTCTCTCTGAAACTCTCTACAACCTCTGATTTAGTCAGTTTATCCAGGTCCCATCTCCTTAAAATCCCACCTTTTTGCAGTTTCTTCATTTTTAATCTACAGTTCATAACCAATAAACTGTAGTCAGAGTCCACATCTGCCCCTGGAAATGTCTTACACATTAAAATTTGGTTCCTAAATATCTGTCTTACAATTACATAATCTATCTGAAACCTCCCATTGTCTCCAGGTCTCCTCCACGTATACAACCTTCTTTCATGATTATTAAACCAAGTGTTAGCTATGATTAAGTTGTGCTCTGTGCAAAATTCTACCAGGTGGCTTCCTCTTTCATTCCTTGCCCCCGGCCCATAATCACCTACTACTTTTCGTTCTCTTCCTTTTCCTACTATCAAATTCCAGTTCCCCATGACTATTAAATTTTTGTCTCTTTTAACTATCTAAATAATTTCTTTTATCATGTCATACATTTCTTCAATCTCTTCATCATCTGTGGAACTAGTTGGCATATAAACTTGTACTACTGTGTTGGCATGGGCTTCGTGTGTATCTTTGCTACAATAATGTGTTCACAATGCTGTTCATAATAGTTATCTGCGTTCCTGGTTTTTTATTCATTGTTAAGCCTGCTTCTGCATTACCATTATCTGATTTTGTATTTATATCCTTGTATTTACTCGACCAGAAGTCTTGTTCCTCCTGCCACTGGACTTCGCTAATTTCCATTATATCTAACTTCAAACTATCCATTTGCCTTTCTAAATATTCTAACCTACATGCCCTACTAATGGATCTGACATTCCACACTCCGATCAGTAGAACACCAGTTTTGTTTCTCCTGATAACAATGTCCTTAGTAGTCCCTGCCCAGAGATCCAAATGGGGACTATTTTACCTCCAGAATATTTTACCCAAGAGGATACGATCATCATTTAACCATACAGTAAAGCTGCATGCCCTTGCGAAAAATTACGGCTGTAGTTTCCCTTTGCTATCAGCTGTTTGCAGGAACAGCACAGCAAGGCCGTTTTGATTGATGTTAGAAAGCCAGATCAGTCAGTCATCCAGAGTGCCGCTCCTACAGCTACTGAAGGAACCACACATTTGTCTGGCCTCTCAACAGATACCTCCCTGTTGTAGTTGAACTTACGCCACGGCTATCTGTATAGCTGAGGCACGCAAGCCTCCCCACCAATGGCAAGGTCCATGGTTCCTGGGGGTGCTCAATACCTTAATTAACAATAAGCAAAGCATTTAAAAGGAAAGAGGGAGAGGGAGAGGGAGAGAGAGAGAGAGAGAGAGAGAGATTAGTTAGTTAACATCAAAATACATTTAAGTATTAGGAATTCCTTTCGGAAAGTGTTTGTCTGGAGAAGCCTTGTATGGAAGTGAAATGAGTAGAGAATAGTAGCTTTTGAACTACGATGCTGCGGAAGAATGCTGAAGATTAGATGGATAGATCAAATAACTAGTGAGGAAGTACTTAATAAAACTGGGGGAAAAAGGAAATATATGGCATAACCTGACTAAAATAATATCAGTTGATAGGACATGTCCTGAGCCATCAAAGAATTGTCAGTTTGGTAATGGAGAGATGTTTGTAGGACAGAAACTTGCAAGTAGTAGACTAGCATGGCGAGCTGCATCAAACTGTTCTTTGAACTTTGAACTGAAGCACACAGCAACAACACAGACAGGGAGACTCACTAAAAGTTAACTCGCCTGTTGCAGTCATAAATGATCCGGTAATGAAGAGCTACAATAGTGGAGGGAACAACTGAATGAAAACAGTAAATTCAGTCTGTCCCCGGAAAACAGTTGACACATTTGGTTGTAGTATTACACGTCAGAAGGATTATTATTCATTCATTTCTTTTGAGTGAAACCAGTTTGTGGGAGCAAAAAAGTGACTCTCAAGATAAATTCAGTGCAATATCCTGTTCCGAAATGATGATTCACATTATGAAACTATATTAATTAGAGAGATTCAAAGAAAATTACTGAATGATGATGACAAATATTTTCCCAACAAGTGACATTATATGTTTAAAAAGCAAGTGATTAAGTGACCAAACGATTTTAAAAAATTATGCCTTGTGTGCTTTCTATTCAGGTCACCTCGGCAATTACTGTAACAGATTCATCAATAATTTGTATAAACCAGTAGGGGGAGGGGGGGGTTGAGGGGGGGGGGTGAGAGAGCAGTCCAACCCCCACCCAAAAAAGTCATGCTGTGGTCGTATCCTTCATCTGATTCTGTACATAGAAGATGGACACAAAAGAGGGCAAGTTATGGGAGTGTTATTCATAGATCAATCAGCAGCATGTGATACCATCAACCACAAGAAGTTGATTAGAAAGGTACATTCAGTTACAAAAGACTACTATTTAACACAGTTTATCCAATGTTTGCTGCAAAACAGGAGTTTTCTTTCTTTCTTTTGTCATTTAGCATGTTAAGAAGAGCCAACAGAGGATCTTGATGAATGGTCTCCCTAAGGGCAGTGTATTGGCACCTCTGTTGTACAACATCTACACAAGTGACCAACCATTCCACTGTGGAACAAGACAATTTATTTGTGCAAACGACACAGCAACTGCAGTTCAAGGCAAAACATTTAAGGAAGTGGAGATGAAGCTTCCAATAGCCCTTGAAGATCGCGGCAGGTATTATGATGATAACCACCTAAAGCCAAATTCCAGAAAGATGCAGGTCTATACCTTTCATCTGAAAAACTGAGGAACCAGGACGGAGTTAAATATTATGTGGGGAGGACAACAACTACGCAACTACAATACTCCAAAAAAGTTGGGAATACAGTTGGATCATTGCTCACATTCAGAGATCACTGCCAAGAAACAAAGCTATATTAATATGGCCTGGAACAGCAGATAGCCTGGAACAGCATTATCCGTAAACTTACTGGCACCAATGGTGCTCAGAGTCTAGTGTCCCCCATACGTCTGCCCCGGCACTATGCTTCTCTGCGACAGAATCTGCCGCTCCAATTTGGCAAAATTCCCCACATGCCTAATGGGTGAATATAGCATTGAATGAGACTGGGTGCATCATGACTGTCTCCTTATGACTAACTGTTGTTACAAAAATTTATTAAATTATGGGTAATAGCACCAGTCACAGATATGGAGAAAAAGAAGCAGGAAATCAATCCCAGACACCTGCTGTTTGGGTAGGAACCATAAAAACCTAGGTTGAAGTCAAGGAGGAGCTTCATGCGCACAACACCAGCAATTCCATCAGCACCTGGAACTCAATGAACAGAGCTATGGCGAAATTCGTTAACTGAAAGAGACATACAAAAAATTTCTATTTAAGTACATAAATATGAATATAATAGAGGGAAACATTCCACGTGGGAAAAATATATCTATCTATCTGATATAAGTACATAAGATATAAGTACATAAATATATATTTTTTAAGAATACTTCAGATTTATAAGTATATTTTTATTCACCTCTCCTTCAAAATAAGGTATCTCATTTGTCTCTAAAAATTTTACAGCCTTAGTCCTGATTCATGCATAATCAAAGCTGAAAAAATATGTAAATGAAATTACTCAAATGCGCAGACTGCAAACATTCATGTAACTGTTGCAACTGTCAGAGACTTATGTCAGTTGGTTTTCTCATATTAAGTGAAACCACTCAGATCCAGAAAGTGAGTGAAAACATTTGTGTACCTGACATTGCTGCAGAGACTAGTTTCATATGGTTTTTCATTCAACTGAAAAAACAATCGACTGACCAGTTGATTGTTAAGCAGTTGGTTGTCCCATCAGTAAGTTACAGATTCTTTTGTGTTTTTACTGTTGGCAGAAACGCACAAAGAAACTCTTGCGAGACTTCAGAATTAAATACAGGAAAACTAGTCTAACGTGTGTGTCCACCCAAAAATATTAGCCTTCATTCATACCATATAAGAATTGTCTGTCATGATCTGTGTAATTTGTAGTATTAGCCATTGAAACTTTTGGTTTTGCTTTTAACTATCATGATTTGCAAATGATGTTGTTAGTAGTTGTTGCTAATTCATTTTAATATTTTTACTGCTAATGACATCTGAAAATGTGTGAAATATTTGGTCAGCAGTCAGAGTAAAGTTTGTTCAAATGGAATAATACTGGTACAACATGTTATGTATAGCAACTTGTGGTACAGCAGAGGTGATGCGCAGTGAGCAGGCATGTTATCAAGGAAAGGAATACAGTAATTAATATTATAAACTTGTGTTTTTGTTCACACACAAAATAATACTGCCCTGTTGTTTCAGCTCTAATGGCTGACAGGATAATGTAGCTATGTGTTTACCTGAGTGCTCTGGAGAATGAGAGTGATTGGTAAGCTGATGTGCTATGTTCCTATTCTTGTTTATGTGCCAGTCAGCTGCTCAACGTATGCGCTATTGAGTTATTGTCTTTGCTTGTACTGCATTTACAGCTTGCCTGTTTTTGTGTTAAGTTGATAAAAGTTGACAGGTTTCTCAATTATAAGTACAGTTCTTGTTAATCAACATCTTGGTGGATAGAGAAATTATTTTGGAGTTTTATTTACTCACCAACTCCTCGTAATTGTGCTACCATAGATTGCACAAACTCATTAAGGATTATTGCAGTATTAAATATGACATGTTTCGATGTTGAGAACCCGTCCAACTGGCTGATAGATCACACATATTCTCTAGTTATTGGTTACTTAACAACACAGCTTTGCAGCTAAATTTCATTGACTAATAAGTGGAAAGTCAGGTTTTCAAGATTGTAAACATGTTGTATTTCTCTGTGACATTTTAGGCGTGAACCAGAAGACGCAAAGAGCCCAGATGCAGACAGGGATGTATTTAATGAAAAACCATCAAAGGAAGACATTATATCTGCAACAGAAGCCTCAGGTAATGCAGTAATTTAAGTTGTACATTAATTGTACCTATTAAGAGTGCAGATAGTTCTTTTGATCCCGATGTTGGAATTGAATTTTAGTCAACTATTAATTGGTAGAATTCAGTTCACAGTTAATGTTCTGAAGTCTGTATCCTCCATCTAATCAACAATTATTTCACAACAAATGTAAACATGGCCCGTAGTAGACTGTAACGTGATTTTTATTTAACCATGTGATTAGCTAATTTCGACTACTTGTCATTGTCAAGCACTTGTAAAGCCAACGTGAAAAGCACTACATTGTCTGCATGCATCACACGTATAACTAACACTTTACACACCTCACATTAAGATAAGACATTACTGCACAAATTTCTTACAAACACATGGAAATTTGTTGTCACTGATTCATATTCATCCAAAGACTTTAAGACTCTCCAGCCTACTATGTTACAGCCTATTAGGAACCATGTTTATGTTTGTTAAGCACAAATACAAACTTTTAAATTATTTTATAGTTGTTTTGGTATGCAGTATAGATGAAAATAAGCTGGTGATTATGCTGACAATTCTGTAAAATTTCTTAAGAAAGTAATAAGCACCATTAATTAACTTTTGTAGAAAACTTTGCAGTAGTTGAAATGTGCCACTTTCATCAGCCATAGTTTCATAAGTGTTTCTGATGCAACAAAAAAGTGGCACAGTGCATAAAACTGGGATTTTCGTGATTTCAAATCACCATTTGGCCATCGTATTATGCAGAAATTTTTACTGCTTCATGAATGTAAAAATGACTGAAGAAAATGTGTTTGATTGAATATATTTCCCAAAACACAGTCTTCATCTTAACAAACCATTTAACCAAAGTAAATTGTAATATTAATAAAAGAATAAGAAACAAGGTGCAGTCCAAAGCAACACCCTTAGATAGACAGCTCACTAAACATGAAATGAACTGACAAAATGCATTCCATGTACACAGACTACATTAGGTAAATGATTTGCAACTTTGCAGAACAAGACTGCATCCCTGAATCCATCAGTAACTAGTATTTCCTTTTTTAGACAAAACACTGGAAAACATCAGCTGGAATTCTCCACCAGAATATTAGAGACTTGTGTATTGATCTAAATGAACTCTCAACCAATGTTTGTGACTATGCCCTTGTACTGTGCTTCACTGAGTACCATGTCTGCTGTGTGTAGAAAGACTTCTAATACCTGGTTACAATCTGACAACTTCATACTGCAGAAAATAAAGGGAAAGAGGTGATGTGGCTGTTTCTATTAAGAGCTGTATCAAGAGTAATGCAATTGGTGTAAGTGATTTTCATCTAAAACAAAATATGAAGCATTTGCCATTGAACTGCCTTTAAATAATTCTGCCTTATTAATTGCGGTTGTATAAAGGGTACTTTCAGAAATCGGGGCCTCTTTTTGAAGCTTCTCGACTCACTTCTACAGCACCTGATTAAATTTAAGAGAGATATCATAGAACTTGGCGATTTCAATTTAGATTTTCTATCACACCATAATAGATTACATACCTGGTAAATTTAAACAATGGAAAGTCCTAGATGGAATAATGATGATATTTTGAAAAGGGTAGATTATTACTCACCATATAGAGGAGATGGCGGGTCACAGTGCCTGTCTGTGACTCAAAAAGTTACAGAAGCTGGCCCAAAGAAACCACGACAAGTCATGGATCACATAGAGGATAAGGATATATTGTAAACAAGTACAAGAATTCTACAATACATGAAAAAATTTGGGCAGCACTACCCAAATAAATCATTATAAAAAGTACTGTAAAATATTAACCAAAGAAATCAAACAATCAATAAGTATATATTTTTCTCCAAAATTAACCAATCCTGTAATGAAACAGTCTGATGCATGATAAGTTGTGAGACAGGTACCAACAGTCCCTGTGAAACCAAAGACATTTTCTGAAATACTGATGATAACTAGAAATGAAGTAAGGAAATCCACTGACTCTTTAAAAAGCAGAGGAACACCAGGTGTAAGTAATATTTCCAGTAAACTTCTAAAATATTGTTCAGATCAATTGCACATTCCCAGATGGAATGAAGCTTGCTACAGTGAAGCCTCTTCACAGAGAGAGAGACATAACACAAGTCACAAACTATTGTCCTGTTTATTTCGTGACCACATTCATGAAAGTCCTTGAAAAAGTACTATATGTTAGAATTGTGAGGTATTTCAAAAATTTTGACGTCTTCAGTGAAAGACAGTTTGGTTTCAGAAAAGGTATATCCACAACTGAAGCTGTATTTTCTTTCACAAACGATGTATTGGAATCCCTAGGAGAAAAATTAAGCCAACTGGAATATTTTGTTATTCTTTCTAAGACTATATAAATCACAAAATACTTATCAACTAGAGGGGCAGTTGGAAACTGGTTTAAATTCTATCTCCAAGACAGGAAGCAGAAGTTAGTTTTAGATGAGAATAGCAAAGCTGTTGAGAGGGAAGAGGCTGACTGGAGCACAGCACTCCATAGAGTGCCCATAGAGTGCCCAGTGGGTTCAAAGTAACTCACTGTCTACTGAGCGAAACTAATTTACATCCAGTTCAGCTCCTATCATAAATTTCCACCAGAGTTGCCTATTGTACCTGACAGTCAGCAAGTTCAAAGGGTATACTGCACCAAATTCATAGGTCTCCACATAGATAGCAGGGTTAGCTGAGAACATTGTGTCATGCAGACCATGTAAAGGTTGTCCTTGGCTACTTTTGTCGTTCAAACAACCTCATATTTGAGACATCTGTGTCACGAAGTCATGTGCTGTGGAATTATCTTCTGGGGCAATTCACCCACATCATAGACAATTTTCTTTCTGTAGAAAAAGATAATCTGAACAATGTGCCTAGTTCCCTTGTTGTAATTTCTTTAAGAAACTTGGGATATTTACTGGAAAGATCCTGTGCACTATGAAACCAATGAAATATACCATGATCACAATGCAAGAAGAAAGGCTGGCTTCTATTGTGATTTTAAAAATTAACTTGGGATGCAGAAAGATGTATAGTATTTCAGTATTAAAGTACGTAATTCATTGTCAAATAGTATCAAAGGTCTCTGTGGTAACAGTGCAGTATTTAAAAATAAAATAAAGATATATTTTCTTGATGAAATATTTTATTCAATTGGTGAATTTATCAACAGACACACACAGCTTTTTTATGCATACTTTTTTTTTTTTTTGTCTGAATTATACGAGATGTGCAAATCCTTGTAGGATGCCCTTTTTTTTGCTTCTGTTTTGTTCTAGTGTCATGTTGTTATTTTCCCTGGAACATTTTTGTAAATTGAGTGTACTTTCCCTTCTTGCACATTCTATGTGATTCACATTTATATATTCTTTATACCAATCCACATCCTAGCATCTCACATGCATACAAGGGTCTGTAGAATATGTATATGGCTAAAATAAATAAACTGTGATTTAACTGTTTCACGGTTTTCCCTAACCAGGAACATCAATAAGGCCACAGCTATTCATTTACCATGCCTGTCTTACCAACTGATTTAGTGTTCTGTCTCTGGTGACTTCTGTGTTGACAGAACAGTGAACAACAACTGTCATTACTCATTCAATTGAAAAATATTGTGGATTTCTCGCTTAATTTTTTGTTTTATTTCTTTGCCTTTTTTACTTCTCTTTTATCTCCGGCATTGACTTAGAACACTAAGTTTTCTCTCTTATCAGACACTGTCTGTTTCACAGCCTGTTTTAAAGACTAAAAGTCCTCTGGGTGTGTGTCCAAATCATGAGGTAAAATGTCCTAATGTGTCAGTCACTATTTCTGTGACATCCATTGTTACAGTAATGGAGCCCACATACAGTAGTAGCTGGAACGTTTTGCACTGTGGCATGGTCACACACTCAAAAACCTTTTTATTGATATTGAAGTATGTACTTTTGTGTGTAAACTAAACATGACATTAAAAAAAATTGACTGGTTTCAAGTCAGTTAATTTTCAGTTTTTACCGTTATGCCTTTCTTCACAAAATACAAGCTAGGTAATTTTTATTGTTGTGTGTGAATTCCTTACGTGTTGCTTAATACTGTGAAAAAAATTTTTTTTTATTATCTTTCATGAGATACTGTTTGACATTACGCAATTAGAATAACATATAATTTGCTAGTTTTTGATGCAGTATATTGCTTGGCAGCATAGTATAAAATTATTTTCTTTTTCTTAATCAGGTGTTCAGCGCATCTATGACAGTGCTATCATTCATACTGCAATGGGGGATATTCATGTGAAATTATTTTCAAAAGAATGTCCACGTGCTGTTGAAAACTTTTGTGTACACAGCAAGAATGGTTACTATAATGGACACATATTTCATAGGGTAATTAAAGGCTTCATGGTGCAGACTGGTGACCCCACAGGTAGTATAAGCTCTTTATTTGAATCACTTGTTTACCACATTTTTGCATGATGTTTTTTCAAAATACAAATTTATTATCAATATTATGATGTCAGTCTCTCACTGGAGTGAAAAAGTGGACTGAGAGAAGATTCCTAGTTGCCGTATAGTGGAGGCATTGAGCGGTAATTGAGATGAGCTCTTTCTGATGCCAAATTCCTTTCCTTTCCATTTTCATCGCTCACTCTCCTCCACCCTACCCTCTTCTCTTCCTTGTTCTTTTCATCAGCTCTACCCAGAGAACATCGGTATCCACAAAGTCTTGGGGGGATTGGATGGAATAGGGGCACTTAGCACCTCCCCATGCCCCAGTATCTGCAGTACAGACTTCTTAACCATTACATAATTGTTGCACATTTCAGAAGTTATTGCCAGTGATGCTGCTAAACAACAGACTATGCACTGCTGAGCACTACTGAAAACACTGTGGCTTCTGCAAGCACTATATAACTTGGGTTTGTTTGGCTCTCATCCTATCTCACAGTAAGTTTTGCTGTTTTGTTGGTGTAGTGGCAGTTGTGACACTATTTTTTAGTCATGGCTGTGAACTATACAAAAGATTTGGCAAAATAGAATCCTCAGTGCTTTCTCTGTTTCTTCCTCATACAGTCGTTATTAAACTGCAGAAAGGGTTTATTCCAACACTGAGCAAAAAGTAAATATGGCTGTAATATATCTGCTTGATGTCTGCCCCCAATTCCCAAAAGCATATCTTCTTCCCCTACTACCCAACTTCATCACAAAAGTATTTTACTATTTGCTTCTATACAAAGATGAACTGTGAGGGCTAGCTGACTCTCCATTCATTTTTACATGGCAGAGCTATTGTAGTAGACATGGCAAAGCACACGCCAGCCTGTATTGAAGGCAGTTTCATTTATGGATCCAGATGCACCAGTCACAAAGAAGAGTACTATTTTCACTGCTAGAAGAGAGGAAAAAGTATGTGACATTTCAAGATTTGAATGATATACTCTTCAGGAGTTGAGACCTTCACAAAGGGTGCAACATGCAGTCATAAACTTACAAGTTCAACAGGCCAGTTGATGTGTCCGCACAGTCTTCACTTTCAGGGATTAGGCTAGCAGTAAGTTCTGTCTTCAAAGGTTTTGTTGATCCCATCTGTTTTTGGGCCTACCAGGATTTCCTCTGCCTCTCAGACTTATCTCGACTGTTGTTTCATCATTCTTTTTTGTGGCATTCTAGTCACTTGCCCTGTCCACCTTATTTCTCAATTCTTTTTTTATCCCTTCAGCATTTTATTCTCTAATTGATTGATTCTTTTTCCTGTCTGTATTTTACTCTTATTCCTCTTCAGGAAAACCAAAGTGTTAGTCCCATACAGCAAAAATGTTGCCGCCATAGTTTTATAAAACTTTATTTTTGTTTCATCTCTAACTCTGTTCTTAAGGTTTTGCACAGTATTGTGTCAAACTGGTGCAACGGTGACTATTTTGGTTCTGTCCTAGGCTGTTTAAAGATTCAATTCTATTGGACAATTTGAGAGATGTTTTATAAAATTTATCACATTCACCTCGTTGATTGCTGGTTCAGGGTAAAATTTTACCCAAACAGTGCAAAAAATGTAGCTTTAAAATCACATTTTGTTCAACTATTATTTTGTGCTAGTCAAAACTTAAAAATGGAAGGCTTGAAAATAACACAATAAATTCATCAAGATGATCAGATATCAGGTTTTTTAAACGCAGAAAGTGTAATAGTTGGCAATTGTAATTCACTTTTTTTCCCCTGTAGTCTTATTGATTCCCTGCTGGACTACTTCATTTTTTTCATATTTTATATTTTTAATTTTTATTGTGAACCTAACCAATATTGTTATATGAATCAAAATGTCTGTTGTGAATATTTTGTAGTTATATTTCCTAACTTGTTGGATTTCATCATATGAGACTAATTTTAGATCCTTAAATCAAAAAGGAGACATTCATACTCACATTAATAATATGAAAAGTTGTACTGAGAATATACAAATGAAATATGTTTATCTTTAGGTATCACAGAAATCTATCTTTGAAAGATGTTGGATGTATGACTATCAAACATTTGTGATAAAATAAAGTTTAGTGTACTTCCTGTCAAATTTAGTTCTTGGGGCACAACACATTTTCAAACTCACTGTATTTGATATACCAAAAGTGGCAATCTTAGCAACCACTTCCTCTTTGATATATTTCTTTGGACACCCATGCCAGAGAAAAAAAGATTATTTCCTTTATTTTGGTGGCATGGGCAGGGGGTGGGAGGGAAGTGGTTCACATTATGTACTCTGGAAACCTTCGTAAGGTGATTTGTATTGTTTCAATTCTTGTTTGATTCCCAGTCTACTGCTCAGTGTCTATATTATGTCATGAGTAGTTACCTTTACTCATGCCATTGATTGATTGTGTTATTGTATGACTTGTTTACAGTGTATTGTCATGACCAGTCACCTGTTATTGCAACTCTAGAACCAAATATCTGTTTTAGGTACTGGAACTGGAGGGGAAAGCATATGGGGTGGTGAATTTGAAGATGAATTTCACCCTACTTTAAGACATGATCGACCGTACACTTTAAGCATGGCAAATGCGGGGCCAAATACAAATGGAAGCCAATTCTTTATAACTGTGATTCCAACTGTAAGTGCTTACATTATGTTTAAAGACCATTAGCATATTACAAGTAAATGTCTTTTAAAAGTTTATTTTTAGCTCTCATAATGTCTTATGTACATGGAAAATAATGTAAACTAAAATTATTTCTGAAAGTTATATTTTAGAGAGAATATGGCCTAACAGTATGCAGCACATGCATCATGTTAAATTTTGGTATGTCTTATTTTAAGTGACTATATATTATGACAAGGTGTAAACCTATAATTTGGCATCTATTTTAGCTGATGATGAAATGAAAGTTAGAAACCTTTTAAGATTTTCTGCCCTCCCAAAATTAAAAGGGTACTATTAGCGTGTACTCCTGGACTATCCAGTTTTTATAATTGATCATCTACCTGTATTTGTAGTTTATAATTGTAAAACTTGTCTATTTATTTTACTCAAGATTAATTTTATACACATTAAACAGACATTTTTTTTTAGTTTTGTTTGGTTGTGTGTTTAAACACCTGAGTGACCATAGGTAAGAAAGATAGATAAAAAGTTAGTTTAACAAAGATTTTACAGTCTTTATGTAATGTTTCAAAATCTCAGTCATCCCTTAATATCTTAGTATGTACCGGTATATTATTAACAGCCACTGACTGCCCATTTCTCCAGTTGTCAGATTACGTTAAGTACAATTGTTCTGTATTACTCTGGTGACACTAGTACAACCTTCATGGGTAATGTTCAGCCTGATTTTCCTCTATTTCTTAAAATCTATGGATGACGGAAATACTTTCTTGAATTAATATTCTTTAATACCATATGACTAAAATTATTTACTTTATTTATGAAATAATGGAAAGTCCAGGATGTTATGTTATTTACTTATTTATTTATACAGCCTTGGTTGGATAATAAACATACAATATTTGGACGTGTAGTGAAAGGTATGGAAGTGGTTCAGAACATCAGTACTGTCAAAACCAACCCCATGACTGATAAGCCATATGATGATGTTCAAATTATCAGCGTAACACTGAAGTAAATTGAATTATTTGAGGTAAGTTCTTAGCTTATAGTCTCAAGAATGAAACCTTATTCTCCACAGAAAATTTGTAATTTGTTAATAAATGAAAACTTTTGCTCTAGTGTATGTTTTTTTTCATTTTATCTTTATTTATATAATGGATGCTTTGCTTCTGAAATCAAAACTTATGTTTCCTACTACAGTAGAACTGGTTTTATTTGTGAGTAAATGCACTCCCTCCAGATATCTTCAGTACTACTATAGAAGGTGATGAGAAAGTCAGAGGAAGGCGGAAGAAACTTAGGTGGTTGTCATTTGGCTGCAGTAAAGCTGGCTAGTGGATGTGGAGTTACCAGCTCCGAATGGGTAATTCTGGTACTTCTGAGGAAGATGTGAGAAAACAGCAGACCCTGTTGTCAGTCTGCTTTTTCAACAACACAGATTTTATTAAGTACAATTATTTTCAATTAAATCATAAAAAGTAATGGTTCCTGACTATTCTGGAGTTACACAAAACAAAAGACTTCTGCTTGTGGCTACTTCATGGTCAGCTCAGTTCTCTGAAGTTTGTTGAATAACTCACACATCCATGTTGCAGAACACAGTTTGTAGATTTGACTAGGAAACATTTGGATACAAACCATGCTCTCAGTGCATCCATATACTATCAGTTCATTCGCCAAAAACACATCACTCAGTTGAACAGTGATCAAATACAGTCCCACATTAGGCAGAAAGGCTAGGCAAACAGTGTTGGTAGATGACAACAAAGTCCAAATCACATTCTAGGAGGAAACCGCATAATGTAGGGTCATTGCCAATAGATACACCGAAGAGCTAGCTGTGAATATTGGCTGAATGACAAGCGAGGCCATGGCAGTCTGCACCAAACCCTAAATATACCGTGAGCGTTTTGCCACATGACCTGATCACAGAGCCAGCAACCTGTCTAGATATATGCATAATTATATCCAGTGATCCATTGATGAGTCTAATGGGATTGCAAAGCATTAGTTATGTATCTTTTTTTTTTAAATGATGTAATGGAAAGACATGTCCATTCATGTACTCTGTGGCCCTGTGATTGACAGCTGTGAAGAGGGAAGAGTACTGTAGCCAGCCAGTGTCCATTGTGAAAATATTGCCACATTCTGCTTCTTATCCATACATCATTATGGAAGAGAGAAAGCTGTGAGCATGTATTGTACTGGTATAAGCAGCTATTTTATCCACAACAGTTAGGTAGAGCTTCATAGCTGTTTATAAAACACACAACAACATCAATCATTTAGTAATCATGATTGTGTATAAGTCAAAGAGATGCATGCTCAGAACAGATTGACTGCTGAAAATGATGAGTTAACTGTAAAATAAGCAGACTTTGAATAATGGCATAGTCTAACATGTGAATCATCCAGTTGTTAATTACAAAATTATTGTAATTTAAGAACCACTAGTTCTGTCTATGTTGATAAGTGTTTAGCTAAAAGTAAATAAACAGTAATATTTACAAAAATGATGAAAAATGTGCCTGTGAGATATTTGTGAGAAAAGATCATACACACTGCAAGAAAAAAAAATAATCATTTGAATTCATTTGGCATTTTCTGACATAACACGTTCTTCCCGAGCAAGGTGGTGCAGTGGTTAGCACACTGGACTCACATTCAGTAGAACGATGGTTCAAACCCAAGTCTGCCCATCCAGATTTTGGTTTACCATGATTTCCCTAAATCACTCCAGACAAATGCCACGCTGGTTTCTTGAAAGGGCACAGCTAATTTCCTTCCCCATCCTTGACGCAGTCCGAGCTTGTGCTCCATCTCTAATGACGTCAATGTCGAAGGGACATTAAACCCAATCTTCCTTCCTTCCTTCCTTTCCCATATGCTTTAACAACCTTGTCAGTATGTAGTCTGTCAGAAAGTTCTGAGAATGTTTTAATTTTTCCATTGCATGACCACTAGCACCATATCTGAGCACTTGCAGATACTATATTCTGACGGTGTAGCTGAGCAGTTCTTAATTCACCAACAGCTTGAAGTCTGTTGTGAGGAGTGAAAAATGTTTTTCGTTGCTGTAATTTGTGTCTGTTGCTATCAGGAAATCTCCCACTATACTGCAATCAAGTTTTACCTCAGATTTGAGAAATTATATTTAGAAAACTTTTGAAGTGGTGTGTTTGGTGGTGATTGTTGGTCACACAAGTCTGTAAGTGTATCACAAGAGCGTGATTTCACTAGAGATTCAAGCTGTGGATGAGCATGTGCAAAATGTGTGGGATATTGTGTAGAATGGCCATTTAGATGTCAAATGACATCAGAGAAGTTTCAGATGAAGAAAACTACTATGCCCATGATTTATCACAACATCTAGTGAAAACGAGTAGTGTGTATGAAATATTCCACATTATCTGGACATTTCAGGGTGCAGCACAAGTCACAGTTAGAAATTGGACAACTGACCATAATTATTGTCTGGCCATATTGTTGATTTATTGCAACTGTTTTACAATGCTGTTGAGTATAAAAAAGCAGTAGCACTTGTACATTGAGGACTTGTGCATGCATACTGCCATGCAGGTTAATCTTGTAGACCATCATAATTTGTAACAGTCAGTCCTTACTTTTGAATCTCACTTTGTATTGTAAACTTATTTATTTTCTTCATTCTTTTTTCTTCACATTACTGCTTCCTACATTTCAAAATGAATTAATTGTAGATGCTTTATCATGTCCCACACCTACTTCTAAATAGTTTTATCTTATTGTAGAATATACACCAAGATGAACATTTATGACAAGTAAGAACTGTATGTTTAAATTTCGTCCTGATGCACAGTTTTCAGTTATCACAAACATTCATCTCAGCATGTACTTGGGTTTAAAAAAGTAAATAAATACCTTCTCAAATCAGTATTGTCATTAGCCAACTCCTCTTCAATCATTGTTCTGCACTTTACTTAGAGATATCACAATCTTTCTTCTCATTAGGAATTACAGTATTTGGCCAACAATGAGCCACACAGTTATATTGCAGAATAATTTACTTCCAAATTACCAGTTGGTGAATGTGTGAATGAAATTGATTCATGAACTTTCATTTACACTTTCTCTAATGAAACTTTTCTGAGTATCTAATCACACCGTCATATACCAGCATTTCTGCGACTTTTGGTGAACATGATATTGAGTTAGTGCCGCATTTAGATCTTATACAGGGTGATTCAAAAAGAATACCACAACTTTAGGAATTTAAAACTCTGCAACGACAAAAGGCAGAGCTAAGCACTATCTGTCGGCGAATTAAGGGAGCTATAAAGTTTCATTTAGTTGTATATTTGTTCGCTTGAGGCACTGTTGACTAGGCTGAAAACCAAACTACCCGAGGCAGCCCGTGACAGAGCACTTCATCACTGGCCTCCAAGAAGCCCTGATCTTACCCCCTGCGATTTTTTCTTAGGGGGGTTGGGGGTATGTTAAGGATATGGTGTTTCAGCCACCTCTCCCAGCCACCATTGATGATTTGAAATGAGAAATAACAGCAGCTATCCAAACTGTTACGCTTGATATGCTACAGTGAGTGTGGAATGAGTTGGAGTATCGGGTTGATATTGCTCGTGTGTCTGGAGGGGGCCATATTGAACATCTCTGAACTTGTTTTTGAGTGAAAAAAAACCTTTTTAAATACTCTTTGTAATGATGTATAACAGAAGGTTATATTATGTTTCTTTCATTAAATACACATTTTTAAAGTTGTGGTATTCTTTTTGAATCACCCTGTATAATTTTATTTCATCGGGCAGCTAGTGTCATACATTGGTGAGCACACACCTAATGTAACATGAGAGGCACATAAAGCTTGGATAATGCAGCAAGTCAGCAGTGGCAGAGCATCATAATGAGAATGGAAAACCTATACAATTCCAACAAACTTGTGCACTACCAAGGTAGTGTCTTATCTTTAAAAAAAGGAACAAGAGTGGACTGAGAGTGTGAAGCAGCCTGCCAATATGAATCACAAAAGTGTTTTTCTCCAGATGCCATCCTACTAGCTGACCGCCATTTGCGAGGATAACCCATCATGCACAGCAGTATGGTGAAGGCAGTTAACACTTTTTGTTGTCTGAGCCTTCACCGGCCATTGCAGGAACAGTACTAGATAATTGTACAGGTTCTTTTGCCAGTTACAGCCAGTAGGAATTAAAATAATGACTAGCATCATTAAAGGATGTCAATCCCCACCTCCCCACAAATCTAAAAAATTGCCAGTGATGTTCATGACTGCCACTACAAGCTGAATGAAATAACTCTATGCAAGATTTAAGTATTTATTAATTCTCCTCAGCTTACATATTTTCCTGCTGCTCTGTGTTCATTCTTGTGTCGTTTTGTACCTTGTTTATCTTATCTGCTCTGTTTCAGCCCTTGTGCTCTGCTTCAGACTTTTCCTGTTTTATTAAACAAGATGCTCTTTCACTGTATTAGGGTAGTCATTACATCTGTAACATTTTTAGTTTTGTGTTATCACTGTGTTTATGTTTCATCATCTTATAAAAAGCTTTGATACAATAGTGTTACTGTTACTTTCATCTGTGACATTAATTGGAACATACTAATATATGAAATTCGTTCCTGAAATGAGTTTGCAATCACTGTAAGCGTCTGTAAGGATACTGTTTATGTTGCTTAACAGTCAAGCAATCTAGACAGTGTTATTTGGAGAAATTTTTCACCTTTAATTTTTTTTAAATACTTGAATTTCTGTTGCAGGTTACTTTGATTAAAGCATGGAGGCAAATTCCATGAAATTCTAAGAAAGCAATTGAGGCCTGTCTGTTAACAAGAAAAAATTTATTAGAAAAGTGATAACTGTATTTCAGAGAAGAGTGGAATCATAACATAAGTCATGTCAGAGCAAAATTACTTTGTATAATTTATATTACGTTTTAATTTGTGATGGATTATAGACAATTCAACCCATATTATGTGCTTCGTATTTTTCTAGAAATACATTTGTTACAACAATGAACAAATGATTGTAATTTCTATGAAATACAAAAAGTATTAAAAAAGGAAAGCTAATTTTGTTGGTAAAATACATGTCATTTCAGTGGTTCACAGTGACAAAGTGTGTGTAAAGTGTAAAAGTAACAACTTACTTACTAGTAGAACCATTGAGTTGTCAACAGACACAAAACAAGACTGAAAACTTTGATAGCTTTTTCGAGCTAGAATAAACATACACACCTGTTCAGCTACAATGTCCCCGCTGAATATCCTGTGCTGGGACTGCAGTTCTGCACCTTGCCAGGGTGAGAGGTTGTGTCAGATGGAGTGGACAGAGTGAGAAATGAGATACGGAGTAAGAGAGACAGAGGGGTAGAGAAGGATGGCTGGTGACTATGACAGACACAGCAAGTGCACAGGATGGAAGATGGGAGTGAAACATAGCAGGTGTATGGAATAACTAAGTGACACAGGTGCCAGCACCAGTGAGTTCATGCAGCATGCAGTGATAAGGAGAGACTATGGGGAAGATGGAGTTGGTGCAAGCTGAGTTAAGTGAGGGTCGCGGGACAGGGTAGAAGGTGGATGTAGGACAGTGGGCTAGAAGGGATCCAGGCCAAGAGGATTATGGGAACAAACAATATGTTGCAAGTAAAACTCCCATCTATGTAGTTCAGGGAAGCTGGTGTTATGGGAAACGCTTCAGATGGCAGTGGTTGTGAAGGAGCCATTGAAATCAAATGTTTTAAGCTCAACAACTGGGTGACCAACTCTGCTATTGGCCACAGATTGGCAGTTGCTTTTCATTCAGGTGGATAGTTGGTTCTTAGTCATGGGAAAATAAAATGCCTTGCTGAAATTGCAGCAGCACACCATACTTCAGTCTCGTCACAGGCTTGCTTTAGTCCACCATAAGCAGGGCCACCTGTGAAAGCAGCCATAGATACCATCTCTGCAGTCCCAGCACAGTGTATTCAGCTAACACAATGTAACTGTGCAGGTACGTGTACATGAACTCTAGCTTGAAAAAGGATTCATCCAATACATATCAGTTCTTTTATTGGAAGTAAAGCTAATGAAATTCATCCACACTTGAACAATACCATTCTGTGGGTTTGAATGAAGACTGATTAAAGTCGTAAATATTCCTAAGTATATAAGATGAGAAAGGGAGAATAAAGATGTCTGGAAGCCTATGTGATGAAAAGACCATTGACAGAGGCAGACATAGCACCAATTAGAAGCTGTGACAGAGAGGGGGGGGGGGGGGATAAACCATTAAGTCTTGCTATCACTCAAAATAATGGTGACTCAGACTCCAGCTAGAAACTCTTCAATTGGAAGACAAGCATAAGTAACATGTAGAAAAATAAAAGGGAAACAGGCAGAATTTATAGGCATAACAAAATTAAACATTCGGTTTGAGAAAGCCAATCAGAAAATAAGAAACAGGAAGAGAAGCAAGTTAAGTAAACACTCGTTCAAAGTGAGATGGAGAATAGGGACCTGAAGCTGCATAACAATGTTTATCTGTATCTGAGCAGTATGTCTGCAGTATCTTTGGCAACTGAAGCACACCTTTTTATACAAGAAACAACTAACTACCACATGAACTGTCACTGTGCAGTGTAGTGTGTGCTGATATGAAACTTCCTGGCAGATTAAAACCATGTGCTGATTGGGACTTGTATCAAGGCCATTTGCCTTTTGTAAGGAAGTGCTCTACCTCTTTTGAATGCAAAAGGCAAAGGTCCCAGTTTCGAGTCCCAGTATGACATACAGTTTTAATCTGCAAACCACTCTCTGCTGCAGAGTGAAAATTCATCCTGGGAACTTCTGTGTTCCTAGGCTGTGGCCAAGCCATGTCTCTGCAATATCCTCTCTTCCAGGAGTGATGGTCTTAAGTTTTTCAGGAGAAGTTATGTGAAGTGTGGAAGGTAGGAAATGAGGTACTGGTGGAAGTAAAGCTGTGAATTGTGTTCGGATAGCACAGTTGGTAGAGTACTTGCCTGCGAAAGACAAATGTCCCAAATTTGAGTCCCAGTCTTGAACAAAGTTTTAATCTGCCAGGAAGTTTCGACAACTAACTGATTATCACTGTAATAATGATAAAACCTGTGCATATTAATTATATGAGTAGAAATATCTTCTGAGCACATGGAGGATACAATGATTGATCCACTTTCTCTCTCTCTCTCTCTCTCTCTCTCTCTCTCTCTCTCTCTCTCTCTCTCTCTCTCTCTTCCTCCCTCCCCCCCCCCCCCTCCCTCCACCACTCTGTGTGTGTGTGTGTGTGTGTGTGTGTTTGGGGGGGGGGGGGGGGGGGAAGGAGTCTATACGTGTGCTCGCACAGTGGTTGTTGTTTTTAATCCTACCGAAGGTAATAACTCACCATACGATTGCCACATGGAGTGGTTGACAGCACCTAAACAAGGAACTTAGCAAAACTCGAAGTCTTCCTTTTGCACATGGTGCCTACTCAGCAGTTATTTTTTTATATATATGTAAAAATTATGGTGAATTGTAGTAAGTGAAGTGGAGTGTCTGAGTTTAAGATAGTATGGGCTACCAGCAGCTTGAATGGTATTATCGGCAATGCTCAAGTTATTTATCACTTAAGAGATTGGATCAGTGTTTAGGTTTTGTGGGTCATGCCTCACAGAAATGTGGAGATGTAATGTAGGACACAAATTCTCTGTTAAAATTCTCCGTAATATTGCTTTATTTGGCACATATTTCTCAGTAATTGTTTGATAGTGTTAGCAGCACAGTACTGTCGTTGAAGGAGCTTGTATTAACTATTTGTAGGAAAAGTCCATAGGTTATTTGGAATCAGAAAAAGCCATGCAAGGCCATTTGATTATGCTTATTACAAGAAAATCTATTTTTTTCTGTTGCTCTTAACCAGAAAATCGTAAGATCAGTGTTATTGGATTTTTAAATTTTAGCTATTTTTAAAAGTGACCAGAAAAGAGCAAAAATATGCTGCTAATAATTATGCGAATGACTGTGTCATTGCTGTTGCCTTTCTAAGGCACAATATGATCTTGCTCAAGGCAAACACATCAGATTTTCCAAAATGCCACCCCTCTGCAAAGCCACAGCTGCCCTTCAGGTCTTACTGCCATTCTAATAATTCTCCATTTTAAAGAGATTTCCAAGCATGACTATCTTCAAGCAATCTTTAAAAATGAAATAAAATAGCTGCACTCACCCATAATTATGATGATATATACGTGAATGACATTATGATGTGCGAAATGACACTTAAACTTCCAGGTTAAAGAACTTCTTCTCACATGCTCGGAGGGAAGAAGTGAGAAAAATTAAAGGTATGAGTAAGCATGTAAAGCATAGGATGATGAAAAATGTAGATGTTTCCTGTACCATTAATGTTGCACTGTTATTATGTTGTAGAAATGATATCGTAGTTTGTAATAACAGAGTGAAATATGTAGCTGCTTGTAGAACGTGGATGTCATAGTTGTTGTGACATCAGTCTAGAGTTTAATGTTCCAGCAAACTGTTCTTAGTACAAGAAGCTGCCAGTGGAAGACATGAAGGATGACATGTAATTCATTACATACAAATCACAGTAACATTCTGAGGGTAATGTGAAAATTTGTTGATGTATTATAGAAATGGCCTTGATATATTTGTACTTTGAATTTCATTGTGTCAGATGATGTTACACAAAAATGTTAGGTCTTGATTTGATCTACTGAACAGTTCTGTTTATTTAGCTTTTAAAAGTAGCTGACATATGAATATTTTTCAATAAAAACTTTTATGCAATCGCACTGGAAAATCTGGGATGAAATGTAACAACATTATGAAAAGGATAGTTGCTACTTACCATATTGCAGAAATGCTGAGTCGCAGATAGGCATAACAAAAAGACTGTCACAAAATAAGCTTTCAGCCAACAAAGTCTTTTTGTTGTGCCTATCTGCGACTCAGCATCTCCACTGTATGGTGAGTAGCAACTATCCTTTTCATAATATTCTTATGCCGTCACAATATTTTTCTTGTTGCGCAGTTTCTTACCAATCTTAAACTTTCATGTAAATCTGATAATAGTGAGCCTCTTGCTTCATTTCCAAAAGTAAAGGAAACAACAGCTTAATAAAGACATAATTTTACTTCTCTGCAGGGCACATGTGAATTATGTCCCAAATCTGCAATCATAGATGGAAACATCGAGAAACTGCCAGTACGATACTGGGTGAATGATGATGAAAATTATATGATATATGGCAGAGTGGGTATATGAAGAAAGAGTACAATACATTTTACATGAAGAATTATGCACAAGAAAGCTCTTTGAAATGTGGGTATTGCATTTGTTGAATGCGCAAGGTGGGTATTGCATTTGTTGAATTCGTAACAAAAGCATAAGGGATCCAACAGTGATCAGAACATGGACGCCATTGCTACTATGAGGCAAAGTCGATTTCGTCTGCTGAAAAGAATATATTGGTCTTTCTTGACTGTAAAAGTGATTCTTCTTACTAATTACCATGCAAACTGCAAAACAGTGGCTGGTAATCACTGTGCAAGTATTCTACACCCACAGAGTGAAAGAAAAATATACAATAATAAATCAAGATTGGAAAAGGGGGGAAGTTATCTTTCATCAAGACAAAGAAAGTATATTATCTTGAATAATACTTTGTAGTTGAAAAAAAAAGGATTGAATGAATTAATATAAAGAGGGACCATGTCAATAAGTAATTGATTTTTGCTCTAAAATAAAGCTTTTCGGTGCCTGGCCAAGTATTTTTCACAACACACTCTTGTTATCTCTGGCACTAAGTATTTGGCATTTACTTTGTTTCCTGTCTTATACTGGTTTTTACAAGCATCAAAGTGCCTGACCAGTCAGCAAATTACTAGTTTTATAGTTCACATCTGTGTAAGAGGCCAAGAATATTTCGCAATGTGTGACATCACCATAGGTTTTCGTAACACTACCACATATTCTTTAGTTTTCCAATCTGCACAATTAACATAATAAGTTACTAGTAAACCCTTTTGAAATAAAATTAATATGAAGTGTGTGTTTCATAACAGGTGAAATTAGTTCAGGTATCTAAGCCTTTGCGATCTTTGGATTTGTCCATGTTGTTTGAGTACATTGGTCAACTCCCAATGATATTAATTTTAATGCACCATTAGGTGTTTACTAATAACTGTAACGTGTTAACTGGTGTTAGCAGAAAGTTAACGAATTCTACTCTGCAGAGAATTCTGTGTGAACCTGTTTAACTTATCGAATGTAAGTTAAGATCCTGTAATATATTGAACATAAGGTCAAGCAACAGACAAGTCAGTAGGTGCGTGTAAAGCTGGTACAGCTAGAAGATAGGATTGAAATCACTCTTTTCTAACATAATAAGTGATAAAGTTGAATTTAGCCACCTAAGTGTGATTTCTTATAGTGAAAGCAAGTAGTAGATTGGATATAATTACAAACAGTGGCACTAGGAATGAATTGAACATTTGTAAATTAGGAAGTAAAATCCATGAAAATAGAACAAAATGGGAAAATCGTAAAAGAAAACACGAAAGAAGATAAATGAAATTGAGGAAAAGGTGGGAGTAGCTGTAGGCAAATGTCTATTTCTGAGGTGTAGAAAAGAAGCAGCTGTGACAGTAAAATTCAATTAGCTGAGTCACAACAGACACACTTTTTTTAATTTCATTTCTAGTCCTGTGTTGTTTCCCAGCTGTGATAAAGCTGCTACGAGCTTTGGTCAGCTTGACATTTGCTTCTTTTGTGTGAATACGAAGGGAAAACAAAATGTGATCATCTCTCTTTCGTTTTAATGGATGATGCTTTTTACACATGGTTCTTTAACAAGTCTTTTTTGGTTAGTACTTGGTATACATTTAACTGAATTGATTATAAAGACACAAAACTTTTCAGTATTCTACTCTACTTGGTTTAACATCATTTTCATTTATTATGTACAGTACTGGAGAATTTATGGGTTTCAAGATATTTGAAACATTTACTGTGTGTGTCTGTGTGTGTGTGTGTAGTGTAACTATGGACTCGGCTTTTAATGCAGGACAATGACTAATAGTGTCTTTCAGAACACCAGCTCTGCTATGACTCACACCCAGAATAGATATATTGAAGAATACTATACAACCTGTCAGCTTTATCCAGTGATGCTATGAGCCAATATAGCGACTGTCATCACACAGCTACGTGTGTCTTAACTACGAAGGTATTTGGGCTCCAGCAGGAGAACGGAGGTTTTGTGTGAGTGTTCCTTTTATTAACTTGGAAATTTCAAACCAAAATGGGAAAATAGGATTTTTTACCCAGAATGTTGATATGACTACAATATATTAACTTCAGTACACCCCACTGAATCTTACAAAACACAGACATAAAATTCAATAAAAATTAATAGGCGATTGTTTCTAAAATTTGTATAGTGAGTTGCTAAATCTTCTCCCAACTGTTAACATAATTCTCAAGTGTGAACATTGCTCAAATAAACTAACATGAAGCCGATGAGGAGCATGAAAAAAGATAGCATAGTCATTTCTGAATGAAGAATCAATTCGATGAGCTGTTCATATAACTGTAGTTCGTTTATTGCTGGTTACCTGTATACATTTTCCTTCATAATCATAATAGTCATGAGCGGAGTAAAAGAAAAAAAAAATCGTTATTTTTAATTGCACCTGCACGACTTTGCCAACATCATGGTTGTGTTGTCATACTGATTGAGCCAGTGCTGTGATTTTCACTAGATTCAAATTTCTGAGAAGTAGCGTTAAAATCATTATCTGGCTTCAGGTTGTCTGTAGTTTCCATAAATCACTTGTGCCAAACACCTCAATAATTCCTTTGAAAATGATGCAGCCAGTTTCCTTGTTGGTCTAGCCCAAGACATTCCATCTCTAATGATATTGCCTTTGGCAGGATGTTAAACCATAATTATTGTGTTGCAAATACAATTCTTAAACTACTACATGCTAGACCTGTGTTTCACAGGTTACTGCTTCTGTTTTAATAGTTTGTCTTGAACATTGTACATGGTCACAGCAAAATGCAATTTCAAAAATCTCAATTGGTCAAAAAATATAATTAATAATCCTTATCAGAAGAGTGAAATATGATTTGGGCATTGTCTTTTGATAAGACACCCACATAAAAATGTTTCCCTCAGACAAGGTGATTTGGAGACATGCACATCAGTTAGCTTTCACTGGCTCAGTTTAGCACATTGATTTCTTTTATTTGCTTGTCCTATAAGGAAAAACAAGAATTGTTCTGGCATGATTATGATATCACATTTCTGTGAGTGCATAATACTGTTCAGAGACTACTGTTTTATTAGTCCTTGGTACCATCTACTCTGTAGAGACTACAGCCACACCAAGGAATTTCAAGAAATGCAATCATGACAAGTCCCAATTTTTCAGTTTCATTCTAGACGTTTTTTAAGTGTTTCTTGATGAGAAATCATAAACTTATATATCACCATTACAATTATTTCTCCAGCTCTTGCAACAGACATGTCGAAGACTAGTAATATCTAAGTGAATTGAAATGCTGTGATTTTGCAAGGTGGACCATGTACTGAGGTGCAGGTAATAAGATTTAACCTGAAATCAAAATACTTTCGCTAGATGACAGAAAATGGTGAGATGATCTACATATGAATACAAGAAATAATGAAGTTGAAACTGATGGTGCTACTACCTGTACTGTAGATAGTCTTTATGACTCCTTACACTGTACAGATTTTTCCCTACACACTCTGAGGCTGTTTGCTTCAAAGAAATCTGTTAGGCCTGATCTTATATAAACAGTTTGACTATGTGCATGAGAAGCAACTCACAAATTTAACAGGTACTTACAACTTGATAAGGGAAATAAGCAAATAATGTTTAGCCACACACACACACACACACACACACACACACACACACACACATTCATCAGTGACTTTATTCTTTTAAAAAGTGCTTAAGTGACAGTGAACACTATAACATATTTTGGAGGAACAATGACAATTATCTTGTGTGTATTTATTCAGATAGTTCAGTAGAATTACACTTCATAATTTCCATGTCTACAGTTTATTGTGTTGCTGTTGTTGGCCAATTTGCGGGAGGGTGTTGAAAATACTTGTGACTGCATGACTATTTGATGTTAAGCTGTTGTTCCTGCAGCCATAGACAGGTGACTTCTTGGATGTTTATAGCTCAAAATTTTACATAACTTATACCACAGTAGTTACGCTGCTAGGTACAACTAATACTTTATTGGGTAAAACGATTGTGGAATCATAAAGTTAGATTTTTGCAGCGACAGACACATGAATTTTTGGTCCAAGTTAATATGACAAGCAGGGCACTATTTAGCGAATTAAGTATCACATTGCTGTCTTGTCGAATTATGTGAAAGAATGTACCTTTAATATACGTGTACAAAATTTGTATCACGGAAATGAAAATGTAGCAACAAATTAAATGTCGGAATGTGTAAAATTTTTTGACGTGTCGATATAAAGGCACTCATAACCTAAAGCGGAACGCTGATGCTGTTTTCTAGGCATAGAAGTCTGTAACGTGAAGAACTATCGTAGAATGGCTAATACACTTGAATCTGCTCTTATATTCTAGTTCTTTTTTACATTACACAGTCACTAAAACAACGCGCCGCTTCACAATGTCAGCATCCGTAAATATAAGATTATAACATTTATTTAATTCTCACTGCTGAAACAGACAGTACATTTAATTGTCTGGCGCGTGGAAGTCAAACACGTGATATACAGAATATTCCAATATTTTGTATTTGCACTGCAGATTTCAATCATTCGATTTTAACGCGAAAATCGGGTGTTACTTGCACTGGCCTCTCTGTACGCATGCGCGCAGCCAGCGGGCAGCTACTATACTGAGTGGGGATACGACCAATGAGAAAGAAGCATTCGGTCATCACTGGCCAATAGCAGACGTGGAATGACGTCATCCTAAAAATAGAACGCATGAGTCACTTTTATAAGGCCTCAGACCTGTCTGTATGGCATATGCTTGTTGGCAAGTCTGAGGAGAAGACGTGCGTTAGTAGTTTCGCGTGTTGTGTAGCGGCCGTTCTCGTACGGCGCCAGTGTTGTATTGATCGTAGCGCGACGTCGGTAGTCCTGCAAGTGCGAGCGGTGAGTCACGCTCAGTTGTTGTCGTTCGGTGGAAGGCGGTAGATGGTTCGCAACTGCGCCGTTCCCAGGATGGAGACGACGTTCTATGAAGAGGCTGCGGCGTACCAGCAAAGGCTGGGCGATGTCAACCACCTGAAACGTAGCCTGACACTCGACCTGAACAGCGTGCGGTCAGCATCTAATGCAAAGAGGCCACGGTTCAACGCGTCTGTGACGAACGGGATGGTTGGTGGACCGCCAGTCCTGTCTTCGCCGGATCTGAATCTCCTGAAGATCGGGTCTCCCGAGCTGGAGAAACTGATCATCGCGCAGAGCGGCCTGGTGACTACGGCGCCCACGCCAACCCCGTCCCAGATTCTCTTCCCGCCAACGGTCACGGAGGAGCAGGAGATGTATGCGCGAGGTTTCGTCGACGCGCTGAACGAGTTGCACACCAGTGACTCGAGCCAAATGAGCGCGGGTCTCGATGTCCCTGTTACTTCGAGCAATGGTGTTACTTACACTACGCTTGAAAGCCACGCGGGCGGCGGCGGAGGCCATGTGATTCAGCAGACGACGTTCCCTCGCCTGTCATCGTATGGTGTTGTTATGTCACCTCCGGAAGTGGTGGTCAAGGACGAGCCACAGACTGTACCTAGCCTAGGCTCCTCCCCGCCTCTGTCGCCAATCAACATGGAATGTCAAGAGAAGATCAAGCTGGAGAGGAAGAGGCAACGTAATAGGATAGCTGCTTCAAAGTGTCGCCGAAGAAAACTCGAACGCATCTCGAGGTTGGAAGAGAAAGTAAAGCAGCTGAAAGGAGAAAATAGCGAGCTAGGTAGTGTCGTCCATAAGTTGAAGGAGCAGGTGTGCCATCTAAAAGAACAGGTTATGGATCACGTGCACAGCGGCTGCCAAATAATGGTATCTTCGCATTTCTGAACGACGCATCCTCAATATTATTTTTTGAGTCTGCACTTCGTCATACGGGTCGACAGAAGATACGGATGACTACGCCCGTCGCTGTTTGACAAGCTGATCCGACTTCCCACAGTCAGTGTGTCGTGCAATTTGTTTACATGTTGAGTGGGTGGGTTGCGCATGCGTGTGACCGTGAGGGAGGTGGCTCGCAGTTTTAACGTGCGAATGTGGGTGTATGCGCTCGTGCGAGCGATCGGCTGTGGGATGGGTCGGCCAGCTGTTTGGCTGTGAGTGTGTATGAGTGCGGCCAGCCTCGCTTGCGCAAGAGCAACGGGAATGCGTGGCCGAGCAGTATCTGGGAGAATGCGTTAAGTTTCTTCCAAGCCAGTGTATACTCCGTGAGTGAGTAATCATATAGTATTAATAATGAACTGTGAATAGACTAAGCTGTTTGTTTACAAATAGTAAATTCGGAGTTCATAAGCATTCCTAATCTGTAATGTAAAATCGGGACGTTCATTGCTTTGCGTAACTAAAGTCCCGCTTTGATACAGACACTTTATTTCTCGAACCAAGGCAAGTTCTACATCTAGTCACGACCGGTCAAGGTCATGAAAGTTCTTTGTATTAAGTGCTAGGTAATGTGATGTGATTTTGTTTGTATTCAGTGTGAAGGTATGCTAAGCTTTGATGCTACCAGACAGTTTTTCAAAGTTTTCAAGAAGTCATATTTTGTATCTTGTGAATGTTTGCAAATCTTGTGCCGACATTAGCTTTCTTATGGTCGAGCTTCATATTTAGCTGAAGAGATATAAATGATAACTCAATGTCTTTCCAATAATGCAACGTGCCTTTTTAGAAGTTTATTTTGGATCTGCTATCTGAATCCTCATATTCCCAAAGTGACCTGCAGCAATTTAAGCTTTTGTAAATACAAAGATTTTTAAATACCATTTTTATACTTCATTTCATCGAGCAATAAGCATATGATGAAAATGTGTGACCGAAATGTGATGTTAAAGTGAAGATAATTATTGTGAAAACCTTTTTTATGAATAATTTTATTTTTGACAAAATAAATTCATATGTATATATATGTGCTCATATTTTATTCATTTTCAACTCCATTCCCTACCATTCCTTTGGGTATAATGAAATCATTTTATGGATGCCTAGGAAGTTTACGACTAGAATAAATTGGCAGTGACCAGCATATTTCACGGGCAATTGTAGTTCATGCATAGTGGGTAAATTCAAAACATCTATTGCATTTGGGTATCTGGTATCTAAATTTTGTGAAGTCAAAGTTGTTTACAAACCTACGAGCATAAACGTGTTGTGAGCGTGTCACTGTTCAGAATATCCGAAATGTTTGTGTAGGCTACGAATAATTAAACTGATATTGAAACACACACTTAGGATGGCTGATTTTTTTTTTAAATAACATGCTCGCACAAAGCCAATAAGATTCATTAAAAAATTTAATATGCTTGACGTTTATTTGTATACCAATGAGATGTCAACAAATGTTGAAAAAGCTTGATGGGTATAATTATGTATATATGTGGTACTGCTGTTTGCATTTAATATATCTATTACACAACTTTAAAAAAAAAATCACTCAAGGTGATATGTGCTACGTACTGAAAATGAACCTACAGAGCCTTACAGCACCGGCTTCACCCAAAGTTATTTTTTTCATAAATTTCTTCTTGGTAATTACAAAAAAGTGAAATGTCTTATTAATGCTTCTCACTGTAAATCATTCTTTTACCCGTGAGTTATTATTTGCACTAATTTGATGACTGTGCTCTCGATATTTTTTTGTTCATTAATTATAGTGTGTCCTGTTTCTGCAGGGCTTATAGAAATTCAGTTTTTCAAGTAATACGCTTCTTCCTTTTCATCATTGCCGATTTGACAAACGTACTAGGCACATTTGATAATATTTGCATAAGATAACTTTTTGTTTTCCTTGCTCAATGCTGAGTACTTTCGGCAACATTTTTTTAATCACAGTACCGGTACGTCTTCCATTCACAGTTTTGTATAACTCTTTATTTGCAAGAGGAAGTGCTGAATAAAATATGTGTGACTTTACTTTAGTGGATTACCTGCATTATATTTAGCTGTAAGCTAGCAGCTGCTTCTGCTGATATTTTTTCATCGAGTAAGCTGCTGTTCACAGGAATGAGGTAAGTATATTGTTTACTGCTACTCTTCGGTCTCTCAGACTTATTTCTGCTGTAAAACGGGGCTACCAGCTTTGTATATGGAAGAATTAAAAATGTTCTTTACTTATTTCGCTTTGTCGGATACCGATTCTTCTTCGCGTCTGTTCTTGGCACGCTTCCAGAGGACGATTATAGACGTCAGAATAGAAAATAGAAGGCGACATATTGGAGCTTATTAACTTTTCTGTCTAGCGTCCTAAAGAAATAGTCCTTGTAGTTTTAAAGAAGGATAGCATTCACTCATCGTAAAGAGATCTGCGCGGGAAGGGGATGTGAGATTTCAATCTGTAAGTCTTTTATCCACGGATATTAAAATTGTTGAACCACTTCAATCAGTTCGGTCATGCGCCGCCTGAGCTCAAATGGTAGGATTGCCTGTGCCTAAATTTTCGTCCTTTTGAAGTCGTACCTTGTGATTGACTAATGACACATTTTAATGCAACAATTAATACTCCTGCCACGGAGCGGAAGTTAAGCTTTCTGTCGTAATTAATGAATTGCATTACGTGAAATTTTCGCAGATTCATTTCCTCAGCACTGGAAAATCAAAAAAAAAGTTGTCACATGTTGCACACTGTTTTAAATTTGGTCATATATTCCATTTACCAAATGTAAGTTAATTCGCCATAGGGTTGAATCATGTTAAGATGTTACACTTCTCAGTCTAATGTTTCCAGTACATTGCGGTTTGAAGCCAGTACAGTGGCACTCCATTACACTATCATCGATGGTATGTAATGCACATAGACATAAATATTAATATTTAAATCTGACATAATGACAGTGATAGAATCCAGAAAATTTGTAGATTTTTTAATATAACCGGTTTCGACTGAAATTATCACCAGATTCATCTAGAAAAGGTAAAAGAGAATATGATTATTATTGGGAGGATTACACTAATTTAAATCAGTAGCCTGTAGGAATTAATATTTGTTATTGTTTATCATGCTGTTTTATTATGTTTAAGTCTTTTTTGGGTACATATTGTTTACCGGTACTTTTCAGTCCATCAAACTACTTTCTGCTGTACTGTACCAAGGCAGGGTTGGTCTCCAATGTCAACTTCTGCTGCTTCTCATATCATTACGTGAAGGTACGTCCAGTATTGTATATGAATGTAATGCGCCCGTTGAAATAATTGCCGACTTGCACATACTTTTGTCTTTTCTAGATGTGTGTGTTGAAGTTCATGTAGATCGAAACCGGTTATAAAATAAAACATTTTGCGATGGAAGACTTTTAAATTATACAAAAGAAAGTCGCAGTACTGAAACTATTGTTTTAACCCTTATCGTTACTGGGAGTATATCAGCGGACATAATCACCAGCACAAGCTTTTATCCGTAGGTATGTTGTTATCGCGAATATCTACATCTGCGCAACCCTACGTATCTTGTACCGTAAATTCCATGATGAAGGGTGAATCCGTGATAATGTTACAAAATTTCGGGGATGATGGAGAAGATTAGGGGACTCTGGGCCAGAAACGACCTAGTCGAAGTTACAAGCGAAAACTGTTCTAATACCACTGACCGTGGAATACATGTACTGGTACCGTTGTTGCTAAGACAGTAGGGTAGGGTAGGCAACCTTCAAACGTGGTGATACGGGCCGAAACAGGACAAAAAGTCTTGTAAACAAGGGCTGTAAAATATGTACCTTAAGAATTACGAGGACTTGTTGATCTTCAGTACTGTGAAACATCTCTTCTACTGAACAAGTGCCTATAGCTCTTAAGATATACGTTTTAGAGCCCGTATTTACCAGACTTTCTTTCTTGTTTTGGTCCATACTACCTCTTCCAAAAATATGGAAACGAAAGAGCTTGCATTAGTAGAGATTTGTTTCATAGTATCGAAAAAGAACATATGCTCGTAGCTACTAGGGTATGAATTTTAGAGCCTATGTTTACCGGATAATTTTCTCGTTTCAGTCCATACTACACTCCTGAAAGTTGTCTACGCAACAGTCATATCAACAACAGTACTGGTACATGTATTCTTCTGTCAAGGGATATCGGAATGATTTTCCTTATAACTGCGGACCGGTCTTACACGGACGAGGTTAGCTTACCTCAAATTGATGCATTTACCCTTCTACGTCATCCCTGAAAGTTTGTAACAACTTTACAGAATCACCCTGTATATTAACAAGCAGCCACTGCAGACAGCCTGTGTAAAGTATTAAAACAAATTATGACTGTTGCAAATCTACTCGCGCTAATAATCACGAGTTATTTCTGTATTGCTTGCTTGTGTGCATTGTCACGGTTCAACAAAATATTTAAAAAATCTTATGGTGGAGTTTGATTTTAATAGCTGTGTCCTTTTCTTTACTAATAGACTTTGTAGAGAGAACATATTCTACTTCTCGCCCTTTATGGTTACGAATTATACTACTGACAGGAATTGACGTTTGTTGTATAGCAGCCTTTTTGCATTGAAAGTAAATCTCCGAAGTGTACTTCCTGGAATTCGAATATTTTCTTTGGCCTGCTGCTTTGTAGAGTGCTCCGTAGTAAATACGTTGTAAGCATTGTTCAGTATGTTTGTTATCTTTTTCCCTCGCCGTAATGCTTCGATCAGTGCATATCAGGGCCTACGCAAGTGAAGGTGCGTTGTACCATTTTGTTGTGGTTACTCTAGCGGCGTGCTACGGTAGTGTGAAAAGGGGTTTCAATCATTACCAGTTCAGACATATGCCTGGTAACGAACAAAGGATTAATTTCGTCACTTATTTCTTTTTCGCGGCGATGATTACAACTTTAATGATTGCACCTTGTAGTAGGCCTGATGGACAGTCTGTATTGTCTCGAACCGCGCGACTGCTACGGTCGCAGGTTCGAATCCTGCCTCGGGCATGGATGTGTGTGATGTCCTTAGGTTAGTTAGGTTTAAGTAGTTCTAAGTTCTAGGGGACTGATGACCACAGATGTTAAGTCCCATAGTGCTCAGAGCCATTTGCACCATTTTGTATTGTCTCGCAGCCGTTCTTGCGGTAATTCGTATCTATTTCAGAGACATCTTCCTGGCGGGAAGCGGGCTTCGACTAACTCTGATATTAGAACATGAACTTTCATGTGAAGCAGATTACACTGTGGAAGGGAAAATTGTCTGAAATGTCATTTATGGTTAAGTGCAATGTGGACAGAGAAGCGGGAGGGCACAATTTCTCGCGCGCCTGTGCAGAGCTCATTGGTGGCCTTGAGCGTCGCGGCGGCGCTGCGCGCACAAACAGCAGAAGGCCAGCCGTTGCGTTGCCCGCCCTGCCGCGTTACATTTGCTGTCTAGTGGGTGGGAGGCGGAGGCGGGCCAACGCGCGCCATGACTGATGCGCTTATCGCGACTGAAACTGTCACTTGTTTTCAGCCTGAAGTGCTGCATTCCGACATTCACTCGCGTGTTCCTTTCCGCGCACTTGTAGTTCATGTAATCATTAAATAAACAATCCCACGTAAGTAACAGTGCGTTGATTAGCCGCGCAAGTGCAGGCACAGCAAATTGTTATTTGCTTGTTTACTTATCTCGCAGTGTTGGATGGCAGTTCTAGAGTCAAGGCTTCAGTTGATGGAAACGGACTCAGTTCCGCCCAAATTTTCGCTGAGAAAGAAATCGTTGCTCGCTTGAAAGTAAGGTATGAAAGCGGAGATTTCTTTTTGAGGATGGTTGGCAGCCACTAGCCATTGCACCAGTCCTCGAACTTCTGCAGGTCCGCCTAAATTACGCTAGTCTTCCTGCGGTGCACCGTGCTGAGGTCGCTGTTATCGGTGGATTCCGCCGTCTACCGAGATCGGCCTATCTTTTCAGATTATGAGCGCGGTCACACTGTAGCGGATAGTCGGTGAAATTCAAATCAGTTTGTTATCTTCGGTTAAACCGGCCTACGTTCTCACAAATGGGGTGTGAGAAACAGATGATACATTGAGTTGTGGTATTCTGAGGTTAAAAATACGGTAATCGAGATATAGTTGGGAATCTTTGGACTGAAATCGCAGATTTATTGGAAAAAACAAGTAGGCAAAACCTGTATCGGAAATTTTAGATGTAAATTACAAGCTTAAAAATAATTTGTGCAAGTAAGAAGGATGGCGTATCTTGTGCTTAAAGTTAGTGCATTGGATCTTGTTTTTGCGTTGTGGTAGGTGGACATTAGCTGTCTACAAATTATTATTACTGCTTATGACGTTTTTATGCCTATAGGGTGGTGATTCTGTTACAGAAAATGGTTTGCAAATGTGGAACAATGTGTTCCCACTTTTCAGTGCTTTACGTGTCCAGAGTATCTTATTCTAAACTTTGTTTGTCTTTCACATGTATGCTAAATGACAGTCATTGAAGGATAATTAACAAATGTTTGCACAACTTAAAACAAATTCAGAAAAACATATGTTTGTAATCATGTTTTCTAGGGTCACAACCAATCATCTCGAGTATGTAAAGCCGAAGACTCGTACGTGACACACTTAAGCGGATAACGAAAGCTATTTCGGAGTACCGTACTTGTGGAGGTGTGATCGAACTTCGTTAAAAATCCGATAGTCAAATTAAAGATGCAGTTCTGGCTCAAGTTAAACCAGACGGACACTTCAGTATTTGACATCTGGAGACTACACTTCCCAATATTCAGGCCTACACCAAGTTTTAAAAGCTAGTACCTTGACTCTTGCACGTCAGATACTACAAAATGTTCGATTTATTCTAGACCGAATTCTGGAGCTGTGTTTTTTGCTATTGCACTAAAAAGACACTGTGATATAGCTGATTTCCTTTATTAAAAGCTGCACTCACTATGAAATAATACTGCCACTAATAGCCTTGTTACTTCCGTTCTCATATCCACTGAGCAGGTGTTTAAAGAGCTTTGAAGTTTCCAGTACTAGAACTTGTTTATCTGAATATATTGCCAGTATTGCACTAATTTTCACCATTTTTAGAATAAAGCGAGCTGCTACGAAACCATAAATCTACCTTCCGTTAGTTAAATAATACTTGCTTACTCACACACACATTTTTCCTTGAGTCATATAAAAGAAACAGTACCGACTTTAAACAAGCAACTTGAGCATTATGTGCTCATAACCTCATTGGCAAAATCTTTATAAACCGAAGTTGCAATTCCTACCACTGCAGCATAATTAGCCGTAGCGGAGCAATGTTTTTTGGGAGGGATTCTTAGTGCGGTGTACCACTGAAACCACATATTTTCGTTTTTTTTAAATACTTCTAACTGGTCTGGTGCAGCCTGCCACGAATTCTTTTCCTATGCCAACCTCTTCGTCTCAGAGTAGCATTTGCAACCTACGCCCTCAATTATTAGCTGGATGTATTCCAATCTCTGTCTCCTTCTACAGTTTTCGCTCTCTGCAGCTCCCTCTAGTACCATGGAAGTTATTCCCTGACATCGTAACAGGTGTCCTACCACCCTGCCCTTCTTAATGTCAGTGTTTTGGATATAATCTTTTCCTCTCCAATTCTGCGCAGAACCAGCATTCATTCCTCAAATTAAGGCCTAAGATTGATACTGGTAGAGTTCTCTTGGCTAGGAACGTCTTTTTTACCGGCTAATCTGCATTTGATGTCCTCCTTGCTCCGACTGTCATGGGTTGTTTTACTTCCTAGGAAGCAGAATTTATTAACTTCGTCTACTTCGTGACCGCCAGTCCTAGTGTTAAAGTTTCTTGCTATTCTACGAGATTCTGCTACGTCTCTTTACTTTCGTCTTTCTTCGATATACTCTCAATCCGTCTTCTGTAGTCAGTAGACTGTTCATTCCGTTCAGCAGATCTTGTAATTCTTCTTCACTTTGACTGAGGATAGCAATGTCACCAGCGAATCTTATCATTGGTATGCGTTGACCTTGAATTTTAATTCCACTCTTGGAAAATTTGTGGTAAGTTCATATGGGACCAAACTGATGAGGTCATCGGTCCCTAGGCTTACACACTACTTAATCTAACTTACGCCAGGGACAACACACACACCCATGCCCGAGGGAGGACTCCAACCCCCGACGAGGCAATACGCCTAAGACCGCGTTACTACCCCGCGTGGCCTCCACTCTTGAACCTGTCTTTTATTTCCATTATTGCTTCTTCGATGTATAGATTGAACAGTAGGGGCGAAAGACTACATCCTAGTCTTACACCCTCTTTAGTCTGAGCACTTCGCTTTTGATCTTCCACTCTTCTTATTCCCCCTTGGTTCTTGTACATGTTGTATGTAACCCGTCTTTTCCTACAGAGTACCCATATTTTCCACAGAATTTCGAATGTGTTGCACCATTTGACATTATCGAACGACTTCTCCAGGTCGAGAAATCCTATGAACGAGTCTTGATTTTTCTTTAGTCTTGCTTCCATTATTAACGGTAACACCAGAAATGCCTCTATGGTGCCTTTGCCTTTCCTAAAGCCAAACTGGTCGTCATCTAACACATCCTCAATTTTCTTTTCCGTTCTTCTGTATTTTATTGTTGTCGCCAACGATGCATGAGCTGTTAAGGTGATTATGCAACAATTCACGCACTTGTGAGCTCTTGCAGTCTTCCGAATTGCGCGGACGATGTTTTTCCGAAAGTCTGATGGCATATCGACAGACTCATGCATTCTACACACCAACGTGAATAGTAGTTTTGTTGCTACTTCCCTCAGTGGTGTTAGAAATTCTGATGGAATGTTATCGATCCCTTCTGCCTTACTTGAGCTTAAGTCTTCCGATGCCCTTTTAATTTCTGTTTCTAATATTGGATCCCCTATCCCTTCTATAACGATTCTTGTTTCTCCTTCAATCACATCAGACAAGTCTTCCCCCTCACAGAAGCCTTCAATGTACTCCGCTCTGAGGCGTGGCGGCTTTAATTTTGGCGGGCATGTCGCTCCGCTGGCGCCTCAACTCCTGGACTGTCAGTATCGATCCTGATCATATGTCGGTAGCTCGAGTCTTTGGTCGAGGCATGTGCTGTTGGTTTGCGGGCCCTGATACTGACAGTTGGAGGGCACGTGGCATGCAAGTTGTTCGTTTTGGAGGACTCTTGCTGTCCGGTACGGGCCTAGAGAAGCAGCGACTGGTTAAATCGGTCAGAGGCAAGCTTTGCCGGCTGGATTAAGGTTTCATAGCGGCAAAGTACGTGCATAGCAGCGGACGCCGCGTGCATCCTGGTCAGCAAGTCCCGGCCAACTCTGCAAGCTTAAATTTTACGCTACCTGGAAGATCACCAGTACGGACTGGAGGCAATAACACTCCTGCTTGGAATCCAGGAAGTCACGGTTCCTTCACACCTGAGTGTAGTTGAGTGTTGTTTTTATTGGTACGTATTATCGTAAGTCCACGTTTGTTTTAATATGAAATCAGGCATGTCATATTAATGCAATACTCTCTTTCAAATTCTAAAGGTGGCAGGGGTAAAATACAGGGAGTGAAAGGCTATTTACAATTTGTTCAGAAACCAGATGGCAGTTATAAGAGTCGAGGGGCATGAAAGGGAAGCAGCTATTGGGAAGGGAGTGAGACAGGGTTGTAGCCTCTCCCCAATGCTATTCAATCTGTATATTGAGCAAGCAGTAAAGGAAATAAAAGAAAAATTCGGAGTAGGTATTAAATTCCATGGAGAAGAAATAAAAACGTTGAGGTTCGCCGATGACATTGCAATTCTGTCAGAGACAGCAAAGGACTTGGAAGAGCAGTTGAAAGGAATGGACAGTGTCTTAAAAGAAGGATATAAGATGAACATCAACAAAAGCAAAATGAGGATAATGGAATGTAGTCGAATTAAGTCGAGTGATGCTGAGGGAATTAGATTAGGAAATGAGACACTTAAAGTAGTAAAGGAGTTTTGCTATTTGGGGAGCAAAATAACTGATGATGGTCGAAGTAGAGAGGATATAAAATGTAGACTGGCAATGGCAAGGAAAGCGTTTCTGAAGAAGAGAAATTTGTTAACATCGAGTATAGATTTAAGTTTCAGGAAGTCGTTTCTGAAAGTATTTGTATGGAGTGTAGCCATGTATGGAAGTGAAACATGGACGATAAATAGTTTGGACAAGAAGAGAATAGAAGCTTTCGAAATGTGGTGCTTCAGAAGAATGCTGAAGATTAGATGGGTAGATCACATAACTAATGAGGAAGTATTGAATAGGATTGGGGAGAAGAGGAGTGTGTGGCACAACTTGACAAGAAGAAGGGACCGGTTGGTAGGACAAGTTCTGAGGCATCAAGGAATCACAAATTTAGCATTGGAGGGCAGCGTGGAGGGTAAAAATCGTAAAGGGAGACCAAGAGATGAATACACCAAGCAGATTCAGAAGGATGTAGGTTGCAGTAAGTACTGGGTGATGAAGAAGCTTGCACAGGATAGAGTAGCATGGAGAGCTGCATCAAACCAGTCTCAGGACTGAAGACAACAACAACATATTAATGCACCTCCAAATGATTGTGTGTAACTGATAACAGTTTGTTGTCCCAGGCCATAAGCCATGCAAGTGCACGAGTATTCTCTGTTATGAATTGAGTTGATGAAACCGAAATTGTAACATAGTCTGTGTCGAAGGTAAGGCACCCTTTGTAGACGAGTAGCAAATGGATATGCAAGCGCTGATATTTTACCTTGTTAATTTTAAAGTAATTTTAAGGAGTGTTGAGCTCGTAACTTGTATGTGTAGCCACTACCAGACTAAGTTAATATTGCCTACATCCTCGACATTCTCGCCTGCAGCCTTATTTGGGATGATTACTGTTCCCTTGTGATGTGTGTTGGCGATGTGGTTTTGGCAGCGGACGACACTTTCCTGTTTCCTGGGCCCACAGCAGAGGCGTGTTTCCTTTCTGCTGCAGCGGCTCTTCCGCCTTCGCACGACGTCTAGGTTGGTCCGCAGTCTGGCTCCTCTACCAGCCGCCTCGTGTCGGCTCAAGTTCAATAAATTTGATCGTTTGATACGTGCCACGGCGGAGTGTTGCCAGTTTATTGGGAACTCTTGATGTATTCAATGTTGTGAATTCAGCATGCACATAAACTTTGAAGTGTGTTCTGCAAGCCAGAAGCTTCTTGTCACTATACCTGCTCTTAACTACTCGTTTAAACCTCGCACCCTTATTGCTAGTTCTGGAGCATGTTAAGCTTAAAGCCCTTTACTTATTGGTATGAACTGTTGGGTTTTTCCTTTTTCATCCACAGTCATTAGGTAACTCAATGTAAAATTTGCCTGTTTGTTGCCTGCTGTATTTGCCAGCTTATCTTATATTTTGGGGGATTGTACATTTATTTAAGGGTCATAGCCAATATTTCTGGTGGTGTGTACCAGTTGGGAGTCACATTTAAATTGTATGCCTCCCCATATTTTGGGGATTTGTATAATTATTTAAGCGTCATTTTCAATGTTTCTGCTCGTGTGTACCTGCTGGGGGCACATTTTAAATTGTGTGTCTTCCCAGCTTATCTTTTTTTTTGGGGGGGGGGGGGTTGTAGATTTATTTAAGGGTCATTGTCAATGTGTCTGCTGGTGTGTACCAGCTAGACGCACATTTTAAATTGTATGCCTTCCCAGATATTCTTGTATTTTATAGGATTGTGTATTTTATTTCTTAAGGGATTTTATTAAGGTGTGTAGATTTTTAAGGGCTTTACAACAACCACAATCAGTGGCGTGACTTTTTATCCATTCTGTAATTTGGGTGGGCGTTGTCGATCTGTTTCAGGTGTTATTCATGCGTAGGATTGTTAGTATCTTTAGTGGCGAGGGTGAGTCAAATGAAAACCTTAAATTTGTAATAACAAATCGAAATTTCGCGGCATTATCCTGTAAGTTGATAAGTGTGCTACAAACAACGTGCAGAATGGTCTGTAGGTGGCAGCACAGTGCAGATGCACATACCCTCACAATATCAGTATGAAGATGGCCACCCCACTTTCGACTTGCACCAGGGAAGAACAGCGTTCTGTTATTCGGTTTTTGCGTAGTGAAGTTGTGAAACCTATTGAAATTCATCGACGAATTAAGGTTCAGTACGGCGATGCATGTTTGTCACAGCAGTAAGTCTCCGAATGGAGCAGGAAGTTCGCACATGGTATGACTTCAGTGGAAGATGCTCCTCGTCCAGGTCAGACACAACGAGTTGTGACTCCACAGAACATTGCAGCAGTTGAAGCCATAGTGAAGGAAAACCGCCGAGTGACACTGCAATCAAATCAAAGGGACGTGGATTGCTGTCAGCAGGTGTCCTTTTGCAACATAACAATGCAAAGCCCCACACTGCCCGTACAACAGTTGCAACAATCACAGACCTGCATTTTGAGTGTCTTCCTCATCCACCATACTCACCAGACCTTGCCCCAAGTGATTTCCATATGTTTGGACCACTCAAAGACGCAATGGGAGGAAAGAAGTTCCGTTCTGATGAAGAGGTACGCCACGCGGTGCATGAGTGGTTGCGCGGACTACCAAAAGAATTTTTTTCTTAAGGAATTTACGCACTTTGTAAGCGCTGGAAGACTTGCATTGAGCGTGGGGGAGATTATGTTGAAAAGTGATACAGCTTTGTACCACTTCTGCACAATAAATAATATTTAAAAAATTATTTAAGGTTTTCATTTGACTCACCCTCGTAATTCATTTTGCTGGTAAAACTCAGTTTGTTGAACTAGCTTGCAGCCACACCTAGTTGTTGTGAGATCTTACTTGTATTTGGAGACCGTATATTCCTGGCATCAAGCCCTATTCTTAATGGCATAAGTTGTTGAAGTTTGTTATTAATGAATTGATCCTGTGCAAGTTCTTTAAATTATTGTGAGAATTGTTATTCTCTTCAAAAGATTTTTAATTTGTAATCATAGTAATTGTTGTTAAGCAATTAAGTATATTCCATGACACAACAAATCAAGAAACATGTGGGTTCACCTTCTACATGTTTTTCCTTAACATAATCCAAACCTTTATTATGAGGTATTACAGTCTGTCCTCTGAATTTAACAGTGGACTCTTAATGTTACTACCCTTGCTTTTAATTTCACAGAAGGTTGTTTTGACTTTCCCATATGCTGAGTCAGTTCTTCCAACAGCCACTTCTTTTGCGATTTCTTCACATTTTTCATGCAGCCATTTCGTCTTAGCTTCACTGCACATCCTATTTATTGCATTCCTAAGCGACTTGTATTACTGTATTCCTGAATTTCCCCTCTACATTTTTGTGTTTCCTTCTCTCATCAATGAACTGAAGTATTTCTTCTGTTACCCATGGTTTCTTCAGTTACCGTCTCTGTAAACATGTTTTTCTTTCCAACTTCTGTGATCGTCCTTTTCAGATATGTCCATTCGTCATACTTCTTCTTTCATTAGTACTTCCGTATACCACTTCTATGCTTATTGATCCTTTCTTACTAGTATCTTAACCTTCAGCTTACTCTTCACCACTACTAAATGTGATCTCAGTCTATATCTGCTCCTGAGTACGCCTTACAACCCAGTACCTGATTTCGGAATATCTGCCCAATCTGACTGAAACCTTCCCGTAGCAACCGGTCTTTTCCAAGTATACCTCATCCTCTTGTGACTCTTGAACAGAGTATTCCCTGTTACTAGCTGATATTTATTGCAGGACTCAATTAGTCTTTCTTCTCTCTCATTCCTAATGCCAAACCGAAACCCTTTCTTCTACTGCTTCCACTGCAACCACGTCCCAGTCCCCCATGACTATTAAATTTCCACCTTCCTTTACGTATTGAATTACCCGTTCATTATCGTCATATACTTTATCTCTCCATCTTCAGCTTGCGACGTCGGCATGTATATCTGAACTATTGTTTTCGGTGTTGGTTTTTGTCGATTCTGATGAGAAATGAACTGAACTCTTCACTGTAACACACTCTCTGCCCTACTTTCCTATTCATAACGAGTCCTACTCCCGTTATAACATTCTCTGCTGTATTTTAGTAATATACACGTATAAATATGAGAAACATCGAGTACTGCATGCTAGATTCAAAGGCATGGCTTCTTATGACGCTAATCGGTAATGGGAGAAAGAAAGTGGTGTTAGAAAATGAAAGCATTTTTTAAATTCTGTGGCATGGCGTTTCTCCTATCATCTCATATATTCGTAAAACTTGTGTGGCAGTTCCAGTAACTGATGACAAAGTGTACAGTACTGGCTACGTTCTATTCAAGACAGATATAGCTCATTTACATGGATTCGGCAGCGTTTTAATAGGAAACACCGCGCTGTCTCCAAATGTAGAGGCGTCGTGATATCTGACCTACCTGCGAAGGTTAAAATCTAACATAACTTCCTTGAACACGCCACAAACTGACGAAGGATGTCGGACACACTGTGACCGAGCTGTCGGCCACTGGGGCGACCTCTGGCGAGAGCGTCTGACGGGCGCTGTCGTTATCACTGTAAACGCAACCGTAGATTACCGTCTCGCGGAGTTTCCGACGCTGCAGTTACGCGGAATATACACTTTTTTTTAGTTTATTTGACTTGCGGTATTTTATCAGTTTCATTTTGATTGTAAATAAAACATACCAACCTCGCGATAGCAGGAGGTGCGCTGAGTCAAGTATACCAACTAACCGAAAATCGGAAGAGTAAGTTACGCAGTATTATTTCTTCATCGACTATATGTTTTATACACAAAGGTATCCTACGCAAATTGGAAACCTTTTATATGTGTCGCAAACGGATCAGCATATCCATTCAAAGTTTCCAACTTCTGGCTTTTTTCATGTGTTAGTAAGGCATATTTCAGTATACTCCTCATTTCCAGAGGTTTTGAATTGCTTTAAAATAAGAAGAGCAACCCATTAAGAAAAAGACTATTTTGCTAAAGCAGTACTTTTAGAATTTGCTAACATCTAAACCCCTTATTGACTACTCTGTGAGTCACCAGTGTACATTGCCATGTAGTAGTATGAAGTGAACATTCTGAAACGTAGAGCAGAATTTTTGTCGCTAACAAGCATTGTCCTCACAGTTAGCAATTTGCATTCGATATCTGGAATGAAACTGACTTAAAGCTTTGAATGCACGGGCATTTCCAATTTTTGGGACCTGTGCCGCAGGTCACATGTCGCTTTATACTCGGAGGTCAGAAACAGTCCGAAAAGCTTGTAAAGGTGTTGTTGAAAAATAATTGTTAAGAAATATACTCGATACGTTGCGCTATTTCCGAGCTAATCAGCATTGAAGTTAACCAATTAGGCTGTTGCGCGCGAAAATTGAAGTGGCTCTCCAGGGACTGTCTCGCCAAACGAGTTCTTCGTTTGGTTTTCTAAAACCGAACAAGAGAGCGATACAAAAATAGGACATGGGACGGTAGAAAGGATCTAACAGAGCCAAAGGCTGAGCAGTCTCGTGCGCTATCACCTACGCCAGTGTTTTTCAGCCTATAGTTCGGCGTCCCCTGGGGGATCGCAAAGCCTTGCTCAGGCGATCGCGGTCGCAGGAGAAAGAAGTTGCAGCATGACTGGTAACGTATGTTTCATGGCGATCATCTGCCATGGTATAAACATCACACGGAAGTGACAGGGTTTTGTGAAAGCACCTTGCAAATTCGTTCACGTTCAGATCTGGTATTAATTTATAATAATGAATACGAATTTAATTTAAACCTGTTGAAGAGTACAAATACGCAAACACTTCTGCGGAATGGAACTACGGCGGCGAGAGTCACTAAGTCTTGTACAGATAGATTTACCTCTGAGAGGTTTGCATGGAGAGGGAAAGGACCACATTAACTTACAGGCTGGAACGGCGGTGCAGTGGCAGCGTCTTGTGTATTAGTGACAACTTAGTTTACGTGCCAATCATCTGCTGTGATAAAAATATCACACGGAATGAGAACACTGTATGAAAGTGCATTTAAAAGATGCTCACGTTCAAATGTGATACAAAATGGTTGCAACAACGTGCACACGGGACACGTGCAGGATTTGGCACAACGGTTACTAGAATTCACTTCAGTAACAAGCTTCGAACCAAACAGTGGACCGCTAGAATGAAATTTTCACTCTGCAGCAGAGTCTGCGCTGATATGAAACTTCTTGGCAGATTAAAACTGTGTGCCGGACCGAGACTCGAACTCGGTGCCTCTGCCTTTCGCGGGCAAGTGCTCTACCATTTGAGCTACCCAAGCACGATTCACGACACTTCAGATTACTGTCGTCATAAGGTCTATTTTTCCGATTTTGATTCGCTTCCGCCACTGCCACTTTCACCAGGCGTGGAGGGCTGCGCAGATCTTTCAAGAAACTTGTCCATTTTATACTCGCTCAGAAGGAAGCGCGAAGACAACCACTGCCGTACTTGCTGGCGTACTCGCACAACTGAGTGTAGTGACCGAAAACGCTCAACTATGCCCCCGCTGACCCCTTCTAATACCCACGCCTCTACCGCGGCAAAGAATACATGGTGTACATTATGTCCGGGAACACTTTCAATTATTTATTGAACAAGAACTAAACATTGTACAGATGACATACATATTGCATTTTCAAGAGAAACTCTGAAAGTTTTTTTACAAACATTCGAAATGTGAATCATGAGTGACCCGGCAGACGTCAATACGGTAATAGAATTCTTGCCATATCCGTTCCAGCATGGCGTTGTCGATTGTGGCAATCGTTTGCTGTATTCCCTCCTGGAGCTCTGCTACATCACGTGGTAGAGGCGGTACACACACCAGATCTTTAAAGTGTCCCCACAGAAAAAAGTCACACGAAGTGAGATCTGGTGATCGGGGAGGCCATTTCATGAAACAGCTGTTCCCTTGTGCAGCGCTGCCGGTCCATCGATGCGGCACCTCCGTGTTCAGGTACCCACGAACTTCACGATGAAAATGGGGTGGAGCCCCATCCTGCTGAAAGATGAACGGAGAGTCCGATTGCATTTGGGGCATCAGTCATTGCTGCAACATGTCGAAGTAGGAATATCTAGTGACAGTGCTCTAGGCGAAGAAGAACGGCGCTTACAGTTTTCGGCGTGACAAGGCACAAAAAAGATTTACCTTTGGGGCATCAGTCATTGCTGCAACATGTCGAAGTAGGAATATCTAGCGACAGTGCTCTCGGCGAAGAAGAACGGCGCGTACAGTTTTCGGCGTGACAAGGCACAAAAAAGATTTACCTTTGGGGAATCACGCTCAAATTCAATGCATTCGTGTGGATGCTTTGTACCCCGGATTCGACGATTACGACTGTTCACTCTCCCATTAGTGTGAAAAGTAGCTTCGTCGCTAAAAATTAAGCGATCAACAATGCCATCCCTATCCTCATTCAATTGTTGCAATTGCGAACAAAACTCAGAACGCTTGCCTTTGTCGTCGTCATTGAGCTTCTGCACTAGCTCCAATTTGAGTGGTCTCATAGACAACTTCTGTCTCAGTACTTTCTACAGTCATTGGAACCATTTCGAGTTCACGGGATGCACGACGCACCGATTTCTTTGGACTCCTTATGGAGAGAAGTACGCGCTCCACATTCACTTCACTCACACTGGGACGTCTGCTTCTCTTTGCCGGGCACAAGCAACCCGTCGTAACGAATTTGTTGCGCCATTAGTCCGCCTCTGTAGCGTAGCGGTAGCGATACCGCTTACCACGCAGGGGCAAGGGTTCGATTCCCGGCGGGGCACTGGGTGCTGTGTGCTCTTCTTCTTCATCATCATCATCATCATCATTGACTCGCAAGTCGCCGATGTGGCGTTATCTAACAAGGACTTGCAATACGGCGGCTGAACTCCCCCGAATGGGGACTCCCGGCCAACAATGCCATACGATCATTTCCATTTTTTTGATGTGCCAGTGGTAATTGGCCTTCGTTGTCGGCGGCTTCTTACCATACGTGGTTCTAAACATCCGTTGAACAGCTGTAGCACACTTGTTTTTGTCGAACACACAGAAAGCTCGCTCCGCACCTGAACTCGCCAAATTTGCGACTAGCGCTGACTATCGGCAAATTACAAACTACGCAGTGGCAGTATACATGAAAAAAAAGGTAACCTTTCAGGGTTTCTCTTCAAAATGACATATGCATGATATCTGTGCAATGTTTGGTTGTTTTGCAATAAATAATTGAGAGTGTTCTGAGACTTTATGTACACTCTGTATAGTTATATCTCTGCCCGCATAGCACTGCGACCTCCTTTCACATTGCACTCGAGTTCTCGGTCAGTATAGTATCAATAGAAAGAAAATTAAATACGTTGCCTTTGAAATCACTGGTTCTGAGGGTCGCCAGAATATTTTTACTTGGAAAGGAGTCGCGTATTTAAAAAGGTTGAAAAACACTGATCTACGCTATGAGAACAATGGACACTAATTCTACCTGGCGGGCCGCTTGAATTTGCACGCGCAACGGCCTGACTAACTTCAACGCCAATTAATTCGGAAACGACGCAACATATCGAATTTTGTTTCTTAACAACTACTTCTCACCACGTCCTACCCTGCAAAACTTTTACAAGATTTTCAGACCGATTCTGACCACCTTGTATGTAGTTATAGAATAGCTGCACGGATAGCTGCTGCTACTTTTTTTTAGGTTTTTTACTGCACTTTATGCATTACCGAGTCTCAGTTTTAATAAATTATGCTGTGACGGCATTGCTAAACGATTTCCTAGAATGCCAAAGTGAAAGCGTCCTGAAAAATCACCAAATTTGTAGCTACTACATGCTGCAACTTGGCGATTCATCACACTTTCATAAAGTAGCTCAGACAAATTCTTCCATTTTTACTATCTGTTACTATCCTTGTTCATTCTTTAAAAAAAAAACTAAAATATTAAATGCACAGAGTCATTCCCCACGTCGTAGATTCTAGTAGTACAGTTTCCTACTGTGACTACTTTTAAAACGATCATAGCGTGTTGGGCACCTGAGTAATCCGGAGGAAATGACCCAAGCTGTCATATCTGCAGGTAATCCGGTCTGTGTGACCGAGCGGTTCTAGGCGCTTCAGTCTGGAACCGCGCGACTGCTACGGCCGCAGGTTCGAATCCTGCCTCGGGCATGGATGTGTGTGATGTCCTTAGGTTAGTCAGGTTTAACTAGTTCTAAGTTCTAGGGGACTGATGACCTCAGATGTTAAGTCCCATAGTGCTCAGAGCCATTTGAATCATTTTTATCTGCAGGTAAACATTAGTCGAAATGTGTATACATTCAACGGACTGACTAGCAGGACACTACTGAGATTATCTGTCACTCGCTTCCCAAATATATGGCTACACAGTTACATAAATTAGCCCCACAGTATTAACTCTTTATTACGCCGTGTCTCGATATTTTCAACACACAAGGCGCCTCGTACAAGTACACTAAAGGTAATAAGACATTTGTGTTACTCACCAATGAAAAAGAAAAGCTTTTACTCCTGTAAAGTATTTCGATTTGCACCTGTAGCAGGAACCATTATTCAGCAATGCTGTTACTAGCAAATGTGTGGAAAGAGAGCAGGTAAGCGTAATATTCAAAGTTCGGTCTTCACGCAAAACGTAAACAAAGTGAGTTGTGCGAAGTCGCGTAACAGTCTCAGTTTGATGTTAGAGACATGCGTGGTACTCTATGTTTGCTGTAAACTCTATATTGTGCTATTACATCCGATTGTTGTGGTGTGTGATAACCAAACTGTGCCTCCTAGTGATGTATTCTTGTAAAGTTTCACAAATGACATTCAGATGAAAGAACTCTGTGTTTCTTCTATATACCAAGCGGTCTCATGGGGTCTCTCGCAGTTTCGTGAAATACACATGTGACACAAATGTGACCGTCTGATGATGGGACCCGATCCCAAAGGGTTATGGCCATGCGCAGATTTTATAAAGCCTTCTACCTGGCTGTAGTTTCAGTATCAACCATGGAGTGGAAAGGAATCCATCGACGATAAATCAGTTCACATTTTTCTTCGAGCATCCATTCATTTCGTATACAAATATTTAAATGCTCATTATGAAACAATAATAAAATGATTGCTGATACAGATGGTATTAACATCACTTTAAGTACTGTAAAAATAGCGACAACTACACTCACGTGCATAATAAACAGAAGTGCATTTCTTTTCAAGATAAGCGTAAAAGCTCAATGTTCATAAAATTGCAAAGCACTATCGATAGTGTGGGAGCGGCATGCTTGTTATTGCTTCGTGTTGCCTATTTTTTGTGTTGCACTATGAATTGGGTATTCGTACAATGTTGAATGAGATATCTGTGGAGGTTATATAATTGAGGCATTTTCGAGGAGAAAGGCTCACAGGAGATGGGACAGTTTAAGTACTTACTTTTAATACATTTAAAAAACAAATCGATACTAATATACAAGTACATTTTAACAGTGCGTACTACTATTAAATAGATCTTCCAATATTAGTGGGTATTTTAGCCTATGTTTTTAATGTGAAAAATAATATTTCTGATAAAAATTTGTAGGTTCTTTTCCCATAAATCACTGTCAGTGGGTTATAATGGACAAACATTTCGTTCATCAAATGTTATTTTAACCCTCAGAACATATGAAAACATAACACTAATATTATTCTAAATAACACCTACGATCAGGAAACCCTCACAAGCCATAGGCCCAGGTCGTCAACAATGCACTGTGCAAGCCAATGGTGGCTCCATAATGGTGTGGGCTGTGTTTACACGGAATGGACTGGGTCGTCTGATCCGGCGAAACCGACCACTGACTGGAAACTGTTATGTTCGGCCACACGGAGACCATTTGCATCCATTCATGGACTTCATGTTCACAGACAACGATGGAATTTATTATGGATGACAATGAGCCATGTCACCGGGCCGCAATTGTGCGCGACTGGTTTGAAGAACGTTGTGGACAGTTCGAGCGAATGATTTTGCCACCCAGACCGCCCAACATGAATCCCATCGAACATGTATGGGTTATAATCGAGAGGTCAGTTCGTGCACAACACCCTGCACCGACAACACTTTCGCAATTATGGACCGCTATAGAAGCACCATGGTTCAATATTTCTGCAGGGGACTTCCAACGACTTGTTGAGTCCATGCCACGTCGAGTTGCTGCACTACACCGAGCAAGAGGAGGTCCGATACGATATTAGGAGGTATGAAAACGACATCCGTCTATTCTGAGTATTGCTCTATGTGGGGACATTTACCTGGGATTCCATGGGGCCTGTCGTGGTAATCAAAGACACCACGACAGCTGTGGACTAAGGAAAAATTATTGCGGACTATCAAGCGTGGTGGGATCATCGTGCTTGATGTTTCCCTGGCGGCGGTGGCATTTTGAAGCAAGATAATTGTGCGCGCTGCAAGCGGACCAATGCGATATTTAGAAGTGGTCGAAATCTTTTGGCTTATCAATGTATTTATCTGTTACAGCGTAAGTTACACTACATCGTTTGTCGTCAAACCTATGTAAGGATAGATTTCTGTAGCTCTCGTTTTTGTCTGTCTACGTTTTAGGCAAATTTAGTCTTATACTTTCTGTAAATCTGTTGCGTTAGAGACCGAAGTGGCCGTGCGGTTAAAGGCGCTGCAGTCTGGAACCGCAAGACCGCTACGGTCGCAGGTTCGAATCCTGCCTCGGGCATGGATGTTTGTGATGTCCTTAGGTTAGTTAGGTTTAACTAGTTCTAAGTTCTAGGGGACTAATGACCTCAGCAGTTGAGTCCCATAGTGCTCAGAGCCATTTGAACCATTTTTTTTTTTGCGTTAGAGAATCATGATGACGCTTTCCTGAAAAAAAAAAGCTTCGACTGTTGAGCAGAAGCACTTTTGAAATTTTGAGCTGTACGCTACTGACACACTGAGATTTGGAATTATTTTTCTGAACTGTCCAGTCCAGACAAAAAGAAAATCCTTTCTCCTATAGCCTACCGCTAGCCTCTTACGACGCTTGGAGTTCGGTCGACACATTTCTGGCAGCTTTCGTGCTCTCTGCCCGGTTACGTAAAAGGAGAAAATCGCCTCGCCACAAGAGCGGCGACGTCTCTGTATCTGTCTGCACAGTCGACTCAACTACTGCTGGTTCTGACCAGTAGCGCTGTTAAGAAAATGACTGTAGTATGTACGATATTTCATTTATGTGTGACAACGCTGACCTGATTTTGTGTTTATCTTTTGATGATGCCATTATGGCTCCATTATGTTAGGACGTTTTTAAATCAGATCCGAAGATGGTCATTGCTAACCGAAACCGGTACACTTTGTGACCATAGAAGAAAATGAAGGAAATTATTCTACTCTTTCTGCACCACCGTTCGATTCGCGACCATGTCGCAGCTCGTGAGGCGTAAGTTTGTCATCAGTATGCGAGCTACCTCCGCGAACGGTCATATAACTGTCCCACCAGTTTACCTGTAGGCTGTACTCATGCCGTTGTGTAGTTGAGACGTAGATGTGCAACTCAAGGAGTTGCTCTGTGGAAAAAGTACAAACGTGAACTGCACCCTGGGCTGGCGTCGGTATAGTCCCGGTGAGATACGTACTACTCAGATTGTTAAGGCTTGTCGCTTGCAGTAGCAGCGCATACTGGCTGAAAAAAAGTTGGCCTATGGTGGAATTATCTTGAATAAAAAAGGTAGGCCATTAATAGATGTATATTCGATGTAGCCAAATGTACTGTACAAAACCCACCCATGTGGCATAACCCTCGAAAAGATCAGTGTGGCTTCTGGATAAAGGCAGGAGCATGTGAGACAACACTGACCCTACCATTAATCTTACAAGATAGACTGAAGAAAGCCAAATATACACTGAAGCACCAAAGAAACTGGTATAAGTATGCGTATTCAAATACAGAGATTTGTAAACGGCGCTGCGGTCAGCAAGGCCTATATAAAATAAGTGTCTGGAGCGGTAGTTCGATCGGTTACTGCTGCTACAAAGACAGGTTACCAAGATTTAAGTGAGTTTGAACGTGGTGTTATAGTCGGCGCTCGAGCGATGGGGCACAGCGTCTCCGAGGTAGCGATGAAATGGGGATTTTCCCATACGACCATTTCACGAATGCACCTTGAATATCAGGAACTCGGTAAAACATCAAATCTCCGACATCGCTGCGACCGGAAAAAGATCCTGCAAGTAGGGAACCAAGCCTACTGAAGAGAATCGTTGAACGTGACAGAAGAGCAACCATTCCTCAAATTGCTGCAGATTTCAACGCTGGGCCATCGCCACTGTCAGCGTGTGAACCATTCAACGAAGCATCACCGATATGGGCTTTCGGAACCGAAGGCCCACTCGTGTACCCTTGATGACTGCACGACACAAAGCTTTACGTCTCACCTGGGCCCGTCAACACCGACACTGTACCGTTGATGACTGAAAACATGTTACCTGGTCGGACGAGTCTCGTTTCAAATTTTGTCGAGCAGATGGACGTGTACAGGTATGGAGACAACCTCATGAATCCATCGACTCTGCATGTCAGCAGGGGACTGTTCAAGCTGGTGGTGGCTCAGTAATGGTGTGAGGCGTGTGCAGTTGGAGTGATATGGGCCCCTGATACGTCTAGATACGACTCTGATAGGTGACATGTACGTAAAAATCCTATCTGGTCACCTGCATCCATTCATGTCCATGGTGCATTGCGAAAGACTTTGGCAACTCCAGCAGGACAATGCGACGCCCCAAACGTCCAGAATTGCTACAGAGTGGCTCCAGGAACACTCTTCTGAGTTTAAACACTTCCGCTAGCCACTAACTCCTCAGACATGAACATTATTAAGCATATCTGGAATGCCTTGCAACGTGCTGTTCAGAAGAGATCTCCAACCCCTTGTACTCTTACGAATTTATGGACAGCCCTGCAGGATTCATGGTGTCAGTTCCTTCCAGCACTACTTCAGACATTAGTAGAATCCATGCCACGTCGTGTTGCGGCACTTCTGCGTGCTCGCAGGGGCCCCACACGATATTAGGCAGGTATACCAGTTTCTTTGGCCCTTCAGTGTATGTTTATAGCGTACGCAGATTTACACAAAGCCGAAATTCTGAAATATGGAGGTCCGGACTTAATTCATCATCTTACGAAACTGTCCAGTACCTTTTGGAAAACAAGGCAAGCACCAGAAGAATAGAAGCGTGTCTTGTTAAACTATCGAATAAAGGAAATCTAATCGAATGTACAAATTGCAGAAATTTAACGCTTCTCTCGGTGCCAAGAAAAAGTCTTGTGCCTCATTCTCCTAAAAAGCATACAAGAAGCAGCAGACTGTCGACTACGAGAAGAACAGGTTGACTGTCGAATTGGGCGATCCTGGTCTGAACAAATATTTGTTCTGCGAAATTTGTAAGGGGAGGCCATACGTTGGGATCACAGATTTATTTCGTACTTTGTACACATTTAGTTGTCCATTAGAACAACATGATGAGCAAGTATTAACACGTACTGCTTACGCGATTGAGGAAACTCGATAGAGCAGTTTTACGCTTCATTGATGTACCGATGCGTTGCAACCCTGGGCATAAGCGAGCGGCGGTCATGCGATTAGCGGTCGAGCACCGTAGTCGTGGATCGCTGAATAGCTCATCTTTTTCATTAAATAATATTTTTTCAACATTAGTCATATTATTTCGCACATATTATATTTGAAAGGTAATATGATGAAACGACACGTGTATTTGCATGAACTTTTATTGCATTTCCAATGTTATTTCGGTGTTTACTAATTTTTATTATTGCAAAAATATTACACGAATTTTATCTCTAAAGGCAAGTTAAAAACTTTACCAGCCGTCGTAAAACTTGTTCATATTTGATTGAGAAATTACGAGAAACTGCTTCTCCTGAAAATGCTATTAAAATACATTCAATCGTATATCGCCAATTTTCGTCACCGATATTTACGAAAATGTTGCGTTACGCTTGGTTTATATCCAAATTATCGGAAGGAAGAGAAATTTTTGAAGATGTCAACGTATGAAAAATATCATCGTGCAACTTGTAGCGTCGAAAGCACATCTGACGATTAGTCGTACATTACCCTCACATTCTGGCATATATTAACTCACTGTATTACTGAATAAAGTTATTTAAACCTTTATTTATCGATGTTTGACTTGGACTTTCTAAGTCTGTCCCTTGTCCTTCAAACTTATGTATGTAGATCCAAGCGTCCAGGTGCAAAACAGTTCTCGCAACCTAACCCGACTGCAAGTGTAATGGATTTCGGAAATCACGACAGGCATACATGTCCAGAAAATCATTATGCATTTGGTCATTTATCTGTCGATACTTATAAACATAATATTTGTTGTGACAGCAAAAATTATCAAACAACCAAATAACATTGGAAATTTGATAAAAGTTCATGCAAATACACGTGACTGTTCATCATATTACCTTTCAAACGTAATATGTATGAAACAATATGACTAGTGCTGAAGAATATGAATTTAAAAAAACAAAAAAACAAAAAAAAATCGTGAGTGGCACTCGATCCAGCGAACCACCGATTACGAAACTTGAACGCTTACCACATGATCGCTGCCATCTCATGCTAAGGGTCGCATCGCAGCGGTACATTACTGACAGGTAACACTTCTCTCGCGAATTTCTCGAAATTGCATAAACAGCACGCCTTACTACTTACACACTATGTTGACGTAATAGACTAATAGAGGCGTACAGAGCGTGAAGTAAATCCTTGATCCGAAACAGTGCATAGAATTCAACTGTACAGTGTACCTAAAATTCGTTGAGTTTAAAAAAGCTTCTGACAGTATACACCGAGTATCGTTGTGGAATATTGTACGCCTATTTGAAATTCCTGATCAGCTTCTTAATGTTTTCAGAAACCTGTATCTAGACTCGAGTTGCTGTTTAAGAACAGGAGATGGCAACATCGCGTTCTTAGCATTCTGACAGGCGTCGGACAAGGATGTACTTTGTCATCATATCTTTTCATATTAGTCGTAGTATTTCATAACGAGAACAACTATGGACAACTCAGATATGGCCGTATTTTGGAATTACCAATCTAAGCTTATGGATCTAAATTTTGCTGGCGACATCCTTCTGGCAGAAACATGACTGCCAAGCTGGGTGGAATTGCCAGTTCTGTAGGGCTAAAAATTAATAGTGATAAGACAAAATGTGGATAAAAAGTGAAAATATATGTATTGTATTGTATGTTAACCGGGGTCCTAGAAACGACGGAGAGGCTCCGTCCCCGCCGCAGCCGCAGTGGTCCACAACCCCACGACGACTACCGCAGTCCACTTCACCCTTCCGCCACCCCACACCGTACCCAGAGTTATTGTGCGGTTCGGTCCCCGGTGCCCCCCCCCCCCCCCCCCTCCCAGGGAACGTCTCACACCAGACGAGTGTAACCCCTATGTTTGCGTGCTAGAGTAATGGTGGTGTACGCGTACGTGGAGAACTTGTTTGCGCAGCAATCGCCGACATAGTGTAACTGAGGCGGAATAAGGGGAACCAGCACGCATTCGCCGAGGCAGATGGAAAACCGCCTAAAAACCACTCAAAGACTGGCCGGTTCGCCGGACATCGACACAAATCCGCCGGGCGGATTCGTGCCGGGGACCGGCGTTCCCGCCCGGAGAGCCGTGCGTTAGAAAATGGTTCAAATGGCTCTGAGCACTATGGGACTTAACATCTCAGGTCATCAGTCCCCTAGAACTTAGAACTACTTAAACCTAACTAGCCTAAGGACATCACACACATCCATGCCCAAGGCAGGATTCGAACCTGCGACCGTAGCGGTCGCGCGGTTCAAAACTGAAGCGCCTAGAACCGCTCGGCCACCAACAGCCGGCCGTGCGTTAGACCGCACGGCCAACCGGGCGGGCGAAAATATATGTATTCAGATTATAGTGCAACAGACGGTACTACAAAATGTTGACCAATTTCCACATCTCAGCAACCTTAGCTGCAACAATGGGGACATAGATGCAAACACCAGCAGCAAAATTGGGAAAACTTTTGCAGTCTTCCAACGAATGCGGTCTATATGGAGTAGTTAGAAACTATAAGCATGGACAGAAGGGTCCGACTACTCTCTCATGTGAGACCTGGAAAAGTCACCAAAATCAGCACACACGTCCAATGTTTCTTACCAACGATGCTTGAGACGAATTCTGAAGATCAGTTAAGAGTTTGGAAATTTGTGGTACCGAACTGCTGAGGTCATCGGTCTCTAAGTTTATGTACTACTTAATCCAGCTTAAAGTAATTTACGCTAAGGACAAAACACACACACATGCCCGAGGGAGGACTCGAACCTCCGACGGGGAGAGCCGCGCGGACCGTGACAAGACGCCCTAGACCGCGCGGCTATCCCGCGCGGCTACCCCGCGCGGCTGAAGATAAGTTATCGTGACCATATTTCAAATGATGAAGTGCTGAGAGAAAGTGATCGACACAGCCAGGACAAAATCGTCGCTGAAAGAAGACTGAAGTTTGAGAGGCACGTTCTGCAGAAGAAAGATGGAAGAATCCCGAAAACAGCACAGCTGTTGAACTCGACGAATGGATCACAGAAACAGAGGAAGACCTCGTAACATCTCGAAAGGAAATTTTGCGAAAGATCGTCAGTGCATGAACATGAATTGGGAGGAAGCTGATAATCTGTCAGCTGATCGAGTTCGATGGAGAAAACTTGTTGCCCGAAATGCTACTTAGCATTAGAGGAGATAACTCGAAGTCTAAGTTTGACAATATGAGAACCAGGTCTTTCGGGTTGGTACTGTGGTATAAACCATTCTCGGATTTCTTGCCGCGTCAGTTCAGGGTGAAACCTCGAGCTTTCGACGATATCCACTGTCGTCTTCGTCAGGAGCAACTGAGATTTTCCCCGAGTTGACGCGACAAGAAGTCCGAGAATGTTTTATATAAGTTTGACAATGATAACTAGGATGTAGTCTTTGAAATTCTGAAAGCACCTGCGATAAAACACAGGGAGCGAAAAGTATTCTAGAACTTTTACAGAAACCACACTGCGGTATGAAGGACGATGGACAAGAAAGCGAAGCAGTAGTTAAGAAGGGCGTGAGATGTAGCGTATTCCTGATGTTACCTGTTGGATGAACAAACGTGAAAAACATCAAGGAAAAAGTCGGAAGAAGAATTAGGTGTTCAGGGAGGAGAAATAAAAACTTTGAGGTTTACTGATGACACAGTAATTATGTAAAAAATGGTGAATGACTTGGAAGATCACAGATAAACGGAATTGATGGTGAACTGAAAGAGGTTGTAAGGTGAACATTAACAAAAGTAAAACAAGGGTAATAGTTAAATTAAATATGGCAGCGCTGAGAGAAAACAGTAGGAAATGAGACAGAAAAAGCAGTAAATGAGTTTCGCTATTCGGGAAACAAATTAACTTATAACTGGCTAAGTAGACAGGACGTCAAATGGAGATTGGCAACAGAAAGAACAGTGTGTCTGAAAAAAGATAAATTTGTTAGTCTCGAATATAAATGTGAGTCTTATGAAGTCTTTCCTGTAAGTGTTTTTTTGGAATGTAGCATTGTACGGAAGTGAAACATGGACAATAAACACTACAAACAAGAAGAGAATGAAAGTTTATGAAATTTGGTGCTGCAGAGGAATGCGGAAAGTTAGAAGAGTTGATCTAATAATTAAGGTAGAGCTACTCAATCTAGTTTAGGACAAAAGAAATTTATGGCACAGCTTGACTCAGGGGAGGGATCGGTTGACAGGAGTCACATGTTGAGGCATCACGGAATCGTCAGTTTGATAATGGACGAAAGTGTGTTTTGCGGGGAGGGGGGTGGGGTGTAAAAATTGTAGAAGAACACCAGTTTTTGGATACAGTGAGCAAGTTGAAATGGATGTAGGTTGCAGTAACTAGGCGGACATGAAGGTGCTTGCGTAGGATAGAGAGGCGTGAGGAGCTGCAGCAAACTACTCTTCGGACTGAAGGCCTCAACAACAGCCTTATTGTTCCCTTGTTAACTTGCAGAATTGATGTGGCATTTCGACGGTGTCCAGTGAACGACGCAGGAGCGCACAAAACTGGGACCACTAGGCGCAGAAGTGTACCTCGCCGGCCGGCGGCGGAAACAAAGACGACCGGATGCTTTCATTCCGTACACCTGCAGCTTGCATAACGCCTCGGCAACCAAGCAGACACAGTGCTCTGTTGCCTCGTTAATTCCATTCCGCGGCTTTTCGCCTCTGCTGCGCGAATCTGCTGCTCAAGACCGGAGGCAAGTTTCATGTGAATGTTGCTGTTCTAGTAGGCCTTTTGAAACTTCAATCCTCCAGAGATTCTCCTACACTCAGGACCGTATTACGTATGTCCTCACTCGACAGTCAGTGGTATTGAGCACATCTGGCACGTTATTGAACGGTTTGTGCACGCTCTTGGACCCAGCTCCGACCAACTTCCGTGAGGTGTGGGTGGCATTTGACGGTCATCCACTAAAATGGTTACTAGTGTTTCCAAACCCAACTAGCAGAAAATCGGAACATTTGGGACTGGTGCTTTAAAAGTCGGACTATTTTTTTGTTTTTTTTTTTTAAAAAAAGATAAATTTACGAAGAGTGACAAGGACAAGAAAAGCATTTCTTGAGAAGAAAAATTTGCTAACATCGAGTATAAATTTAAGATTAGAAATTATTTTCTGACAGGATTTGTCTGGAATGTACCTTCGTACTGTAGTGAAACGTGGACCAAAAACAGTTCAGACTAGAAGAGAATAGTAGCTTTTGGAATGTAGTACTACAGATGAATGGCGAAGATTAGATGGGTAGATCGAACGACAACTGAGGAGATACTGATTAGAATTGGGTGAAAAAGAAATTTGTAGCATAACTTGACTAATTTTCCTTTCAAATAGCAAAACTCATCTACTAGTTTTAGTGCCTCATTTCCGACTGTTATTCCCTCTGCATTGCCTTATTTAATTCAACTGTGCTCTGTTGTCCTTGTTTTACAGTCAAACTGAGCTATAAATTTCTTTTCTCCTAAATTCGATCCAGTAACTCTTCATTAATTATTATATCCAGCCTTCCAATATTCTTCATTCTTCTGTAGAACCACATGTCAAAACTTCTATTCTCTTCTTGTCTGAATTGTATACCGTCTACGTTTCACTTCTGCACAATGCTACATTCCATACAAATACTTTCAGAAAAGACTTAATAATACTTAAATTTATTCATCTCGGGTAATCATCCGAGTGGTGGCGTCGTCTTGTGGTAACGTTTCGATGACTTTCGTACTCATCATCTTCTGACGACAAGACGACGCCACCACTCGGGCGATAACCCGAGAAGAATTCATCACTGGAATACGCCGAGAAAGACTGCAATCGCATACTTAAATTTATATTTGATGTCAGCAAATTTACATTTTTGACAAGAGTCGTCTTGCTATTGCCAGTATGCTTTTGATTTTCTATCTATTTTGACAATTATCAGTTAATTTACAGCTCAAATAGGAAAGCTCATCTGCTACTTTTAGGGTCTCATTCACTAATGTAGTTTCCTCAGCATCGCCTGATTTAATTCGACTATATTCTGATACTCTTACTTAAGAGACCTATTCCGTTCATCTGATCTCCCTTCGTCACTTGCCATCTTCGACAGAATTAAAATGTCACCGCCAAAGCTCAGAGTTCTTATTACAACTTCCGGAAAGATAATTTTCTTTCGAATTTTTTCCTTAGTTTTATTTACTGTTTGCTCAATGTACAGACTGAATAACGCTTGGGATAGGCTGCAGTCCTGTCTCAACCAATGCTTCCCTTTCATGTCCTTCAACCCTTATAATGCATAAGTAGTAGATAACCTTTCGCTCCTTCTATTTTATCGGTTCTTCCTTCATAATTTCAAAGACTGTATTCGAGTCAACTTTGTCAAAAGGCTTCTGGAAATCTTCACATGCTATAAACATAGGTTTGCCTTTCGTAAGTCTTTCTAAGATGAGTTGTAGGGTCACAATTGCCTCGCATGTTTCTACTTTGCCGGAAAAAAATTAGTACATCCTTTTAGACGTTACCAGTTCACTCAAGATTTATTGTGCAACAGTGCAGATCAATAGCACAAGCGGTTCTGAGGTACCACGTATCGACCCATCCTGAAACACCCGTATTAGTACGTGGTGTAGCCTCCATGGGCAGCACTGACTACGCCATTCAGTTGATCGTGCAGATGGCGAATATGTCCTGGGATACCTTATTCCACGCCTGCTCGAACTATTCAGGTCGTTCTGTAAGAACTGTTGGTTGACGAGTCATTTTTCGTCACGTCATATGCCACACTTGCTCGATTGAAGACAAGTTCGGAGATCGTGCCGGCCAAGAAAACTGCTGAACGTCTTGCAGAGCACGTTGAGTTTCACGGACAGTGTGTGGGCGAACCTTATCCTGTTGGAACAATACAATACCTACCTGTTGCAAGAACGGCAAAAGAACGGATCTAAAGCTTTCTACACGTACCGAGCGCTGGTTAGCGTCCCCTCCGAAAACAGCAAACGTGAACGAGGGTTGTAGTTTATTGCGCCACAGACCATAAAGTCGGGATGGGACCAGTGCGTGTTCGATGAGTGCACCCTACGAGACAGTGATCATCAAGTCTACGTCGTGCGCGCAAACGACCATCACTTGGGTACAGGCAGAATCTGCTTTCATCGCTGAAGACCACAGCATGCCATTCCATCTTCCAAGTGATCCTCTGATGACACTAGTCAAGCCCTGCACGTCGATGCTATGGCGAGAATGGAAAACGGGCTAGAGATCTGAGTCCTGTAGTCCCACTGCTAATAACTGGTTCGGGACAGTTCGTGTGGACACGTCTGGGCTCATAAGCAGTCTTATCTGCGCTGTGGTTGCTGTATGATCTGCCACTGCTGCCCTTACAATATGACGATCGTGGCAGACGTCTGTGCTGCATGGACGTCCAGAAACTCGCCTACCAGTGTGAGAATGTTCGCATGACCACTGATACCAGCATTGTTGCACAACTGATGTAGCAATCCAACTTGTGTGGCAATTCTCCGTAAGGACCATCCCGGCACTCGGAAGGCTACAATTTGACCCCTTTCAAAGGCGCTTAGCTGGCTGTAGGAAGCACGAGTGCGTCCCCATGGCATGGTTGCCTGCTTACTTCACACGTACGCATCACACTGAGCCTTCTGATTGTGAGCATTCCCTAATTAAAGGTTAGACACAGATGGTGCTCTAGTAGCTACGACACTAAGCTATCAGTTAGCGGACGACGTTGAAACGATTATATTACATCTACTATCCCGCAGGCGGCATACGCCATCATCGGATCAAAATCGACGTCGTATTTCCAGGTGTACTTTTCTTTTCAGCAGTGAATATTTCTCCACAGCGAAAAGTGATGTTAAAAGATTGTTAATGTAATGGAACTTCATTTTGTCATGAAACGTAGATTCGAAATAAGTGGGACGAACCGAAAGTATATCGTAACGATAGTGCTGTTTCTGGACACAGGTTAGCTTTCAATTAGAGTAAGTCACTCCTTTTGTGCCCTAACATGCTGGAAATGTATTTCTGAAACTGGCAGCGTGTGTTTTCAAGATATTATGAGCCATGGGTAAAACAGCTGATTGTAGTTTTTCAAGCTTCATAAGGTTGCAAATCATAGCCGGTGCATTATAGTCTATAGTGAACAGGTTTCATAAAATGCCACTGTGCTATCTTTGCATTCTGCTCTTCTTTTCTGAATAATCTCAGCTGCACCGCTACTGTATTTAAAGCCACTGCTGTAGCAACACGGAAGACTTTGGTGATCTTAGCTCTGGTAGCGTCGGCAGCTGCCCGCTCCCCTTGTGCACTAGTGATGCGGCCCGCTTAATTGTATTGAGCTGCTAGCGGCGGCGCCTTTGTTCGCGTGGAAATGAAGCCATTACGCGCGTCCTTGTGCGCTTTGTCCGTTCCCGGGCACTGTTCCTTCACTCACCAACTCTTCTGGCTTCCTGCTTCCACCGACAGCGGCTGGCTTTGTGGCAGGGGCACCAGGCGCACACACTTAACCTTTTCTTTTATTGACACCCAAACACTGTGTCATATCCTAGTCAAACTGTATGTACCAAACAACACAAAGCACGATTTGCGTTTTGCTAACAGATAATAACTGCAGTAACAGTGGTTTCTGTGGTTCTATAGCTCAGTAGTTTCTAGCTAACTACACTACTGGCCATTAAAATTGCTACACCACGAAAATGACGTGCTACAGACGCGAAATTTAACCGAGAGGAGGAACATGCTGTGATATGCCAATGATTAGCTTTTCAGAGCATTCACACAAGGTTGGCGTCGGTGGCGACACCTACAACGTGCTGACATGAGGAAAGTTTACAACCCATCTCTCACACACAAGCAGCAGTTGACGGGCGTTGCCCGGTGAAACGTTGTTGTTATGCCTCGTGTAAGGAGTAGAAATGCGTCCATCACGTTTCCGACTTTGTAAAGGTCGGATTGTAGCCTATCGCGATTGTGGTTTATCGTATCGCGAGATTGCTGCTTGCGTTGGTCGAGATCCAATGACTGTTAGCAGAATATGGATCGGTGGGTTCAGGAGGGTAATAAGGAACGCCGTGTTGGATCCCAACGGCCTCGTATCGCTAGCAGCCGAGATGACAGGCATCTTATCCGCATGATCGTGCAGCCACGTCGCTATCCCTGAGTCAACAGATGCGGACGTTTGGAAGACAACAACCATCTGCACGAACAGTTCGACGACGTTTGCAGCAGCATGGACTATCAGCTCGGAGACTATGGCTGCGGTAACCCTTGACACTGCATCACAGACAGGAGCGCCTGCGATGGTGTACTCAACGACGAACCTGGGTGCACGAATGGCAAAACCTCATTTTTTCGGATGAATCCAGGTTCGGTTTACAGCATCATGATGGTCGCATCCGTGTTTGGCGACATCGCGGTGAACGCACATGGGACGCGTGTATTCGTCATCGCCATACTGGCGTATTACCCGGCGTGATGGTATGTGGTGCCATTGGTTACACGTCTCCGTCACCTCTTGTTCTTATTGAAGGCACTTTGAACAGTGGACGTTACATTTCAGATGTATTACGACCCGTGGCTCTACCCTTCATTCGATCCCTGCGAAACCCTTCATTTCAGCAGGATAATGCTCGACCGCATGTTGCAGGTCCTGTACGGGCCTTTCTGGATACAGAAAATTTCGACTGCTGCCCTGGCCAGCACATTCTCCAGATCTCTCACCAACTGAAAACGTCTGGTCAATGGTGGCCGAGCAGCTGGCTCGTCACAATACGCCGGTCACTACTCTTGATGGACTGTGGTATCGTGTTGAAGCTGCGTGGGCAACTGTACCTGTACACGCTTCCAAGTTCTGTTTGACTCAATGCCCAGGCGTATCGAGGACGTTATTACGGCCGGATGTGGTTGTTCTGGGTACTGATTTCTCAGGATCTATGCACCCAAACTGCGTGAAAATGTAATCACATGTCAGTTCTAGTATAATATATTTGTCCAATGAATACCCGTTTATCACCTGCATTTCTTCTTGGTGTAGCAATTTTAACGGCCAGTGGTGTATAAGTGCTGCATGATAAGTAAGAGGATAGCTGAAAGAGTCGGACAACGAGGAAGACAACATGTAATGGTTAGAAGCCTTTCAAATGCGATATTGCAGGAGACTGTCGAAGATCACATAGATTTATCGAGTAAGGAATGAAGAGTTCCTTATCAAGTCTACGGGAAAGTCAGCCGAGTAAAGGACACCATGAATCGAAGAGTTAGAATGGTTAACATAACGTTTATAAAAATATGAGTCGTCGCTAAAACCTGTAGCTGAAGAACGGTGGAAAGAAGGGATCGTAGAAGCAAGTCTATTCACGGTGTAACTTAATTAACACCGAAAACTGACTCGGATGAAAGTATTCCATTCAGTTCCATTCAAATTATTGTTATGAATTTCAGGCCTGTTATCTTGAAAATCTAAACCAATCGTACGTATTCAGTAAGGATGATAACGATATATATAGTTACTAATTATGACAATAGCAACCGTTGCTAATACGCTCTAAGACAAAAAAAAAAGAAAGACGGACCACGAAGAAATGACTACAATTTCAGAAACTTTGAATGATTTATTCAAGAGAAAGTGCTTCAGAAATTGAGCAAATCAATAACGTGTTGGTGCACCTCTGGCCCTTATGCAAGCAGTTATTCTGCTTGGCATTGAGTGATAGAGCTTTTGGACGCTCTCCTGATGAATATCGTGCTAAATTCTGTCCAGTTGGCACTTTAGATCGTCAAAATCCCAAGCTGGTTGGAGGGTCCTGCCCATAATGCTACAAACATTCTCAACTGGGGAGACATCGGTAGTTTGGCAAGCACGAAGACAAGCAGTAGAAACTCTCGTCGTGTGCGGCCGTGCATTATCTTGCTGAAATTTAAGCCCAAGGTTGCTTGCCGTGAAGGACAACAAAATGGGGTGTAGAACATCGTCGACGTACCGCAATACTGTAAGGCTGTCGCGGACGGCACCCAAAGGGGGCCTGCTATGAAATGAAAAGGCACCCCAGACCATCACTCTTGGCTGCTGGGCCGTATGGTGGGCGACAGTCGGGATAGTATCTCGCCACTGTCTGGGGCGTCTCCAGAAACTTCGTACCGTCACATTGACAGCTGGGAACTGGTGAACCAAATGTGCTAAAAATAACCTTCACTTAATAAAATTTACTTAGCAATGTGTGGTAGAAACATTGGCTACGAGAAAAAATGAGGAGTGAATTCAAAGTTTTGATGTAAACCATAGTTACGGTACGAAACTGAAGCAGCTTTCAGTGGAAATATCACATGCGATCCATTTTTTTCGCCCAATACATTTGTCCACCAGTATTTGGAACAAGAGGGGCACGTACAACATATGCATTACGCAGATTAATGCTAACCAAATGATAATGGAAAGTCAAAAATACCAAGATAATTTTGTCCGTCTTTTTAATGAACACTAATGCTATATTAACAAACGTATTGTTACTTAACGTACCTCGTCTTTGTTTGATCAGTGTAGACTTCTTAAGTAACAGAACCCAGTACGTTGTCCTCGATGGTGAGTGTTCATCGGAGGTGAGGGTATCATCTGGAGTGCCCCAGGGAAGTGTGGTAGGTTCGCTGTTGTTTTCTATCTACGTAAATGATATTTTGGATAGCGTGGGTAGCAATGTGCGGCTGTTTGCTGATGATGCTGTGGTGTACGGGAAGGTGTCGTCGTTGAGTGACTGTAGGAGGATACAAGATGATTTGGACAGGATTTGTGATTGGTATAAAGAATGGCAGCTAACTCTAAATATAGATAAATGTAAATTAATTCAGATGAATAGGAAAAAGAATCCTGTAATGTTTGAATACTCCATTAGTAGTGTAGCGCTTGACACATTCACGTCGATTAAATATTTGGGCGTAACATTGTAGAGCGATATGAAGTGGGACAAGCACGTAATGGCAGTTGTGGGGAAGGCGGATAGTCGTCTTCTGTTCATTGGTAGAATTTTGGGACGATGTGGTTCATCTGTAAAGGAGACCGCTTATGAAACACTAATACGACCTATTCTTGAGTACTTCTCGAGCGTTTGGGATCCCTATGAGGTCGGATTGAGGGAGGACATAGAAGCAATTCAGAGGCGGGCTGCTAGATTTGTTACTGGTAGGTTTGATCATCACACGAGTGTTACGGAAATGCTTCAGGAACTCGGGTGGGAGTCTCTAGAGGAAAGCAGGCGTTCTTTTCGTGAATCGCTACTGAGTAAATTTAGAGAACCAGCATTTGAGGCTGACTGCAGTACAATTTTACTGCCGCCAAATTATATTTCGCGGAAAGACCACAAAGATAAGATAAGAGAGGCATATAGGCAGTCATTTTTTCCTCGTTCTGTTTGAGAGTGGAACAGGGAGAGGAGATGCTAGTTGTGGTACGAGGTACCCTCCGCCACGCAGCGTATGGTGAATTGCGGAGTATGTATGTAGATGTAGATGTAGTGTCTCGTTTCACTGTCACCTCTACAAAATACTGGAGAGGCTCATTCTTCAGAGAATGGTTAGAAAGGTGGAGCCTCTTCGAATACCACAGCAAGCAAGTATCAGAGAAGGGAAAAGTTGCACGTCTCAAATATTGAACTTAACACAACAAATCGAATGTGGATACGAGAAACGGCTCATTATAGGTGTTGTCTTTATCGATCTATCCGCGGCTTACGATACGACCAACCATCAGCTCGTTATGAATAAAGTTTATGATATAACTAAAAACTTCACCTGTGCAAGATTAGAAACCATCTCCAGAACCGCAGATTTTTTGTGGAATTTCAGGGTAAGAAAAGTAGATGGAAAACTCAGAAAAATGGGCTATCACAAGGCAGCGTACTTGCGCCGCTATTATTCAATTTCTATATTAACGATCAACCTATCCCTGAAGGAACTCGAAGCTTTATTTATGCTCATGACTGCGCTATCACTACTCAGGCTGACTGTTTTGAGACTGTAGAAGATACGCTATCAAAATCTTGGGAAGTATTCACTGTTTACTATCATGCGAATTACTTGAGACCTAATACTGCCAAGACTCAGAACTGTGCTTTCCACCTGAAGAATAAACAGGCATATATATCCTTAAATATATCCTGGGGAGGCATCGTACTCGAACATAATCCTACTCTCAAATATCTTGGACTAACTCTGTATCGCGCGCTAACATATGAAAAGCATTGCCTAAGCACCAAACAGAAATAACATATTGCGAAAATTGACAGGTACATTAATCCATGCACTGTGCGCTCATGCGCGCTTGCTCTATGTTATTCCACTGCTGAATATGCATGTTCGGTATGGTACAAGTCCAGTCATGACAGAAACGTAGATGTGGCTCTAAATGAGTCTTGCCGGATTATCACGGCTTGCTTAAGACCTACTCCTGTGGACAAACTCCATTGCCTCGCTGGCATAGCTCCCCCTGAAATCAGACGTGAGGTAGCTGCGAGATATAAGAAAAGTAAGGCCACAGCGAAGGAAGCCGATGGTCGTTAGCCCGCACATCCTAGGCTGAAATCAAGAAAGAGCTTCTTGACAACTACTGAGGCTCTCATCGAGAATCCACATACTGCAAGGATCTCGCGATGGCGGGAAAAATGTCGGTATTTGGGAGAATGGATGGCTCAAAAGGAAGAACTTCCCCTGGACATTCGGAGAAGTGGTCAATATGGAGATCTTTCAATAGACTATTGTAAGAGGTCCGAGCAGATGTAATACAGATGTAATTTTATGTAAGAGGTCCGAGCAAATGCAATTTCGATGTATTGCTCATGCGCTGCCTGCGATATGCAAGGTATAAGAGAATCGCTGACCAGAGAGCAGTGTTGACTGTACGAACTGTGTAGCAATAGCAGTAAGTTGTTGCCAGTGTGTGTCTGGTCTGGAGTCTGCTCTAGTCTGGTGTATCGTGTTGGCTGGGCCGGTCGCGGTGCAGCGATGCCGGAGCCTGAGTATTATTGTATAAGGTAAAAAAAAAGCAGCCTCGCGCATCTCTAGTAATATTATGTAAACTCCCATGTATATCTTTCAAAAATGTCCTAATAATAACAAGCATTCATTTCAATTTAAAGAATTTAATATTTTTTTTCAATGCATGATCACTCCGATTGTTGCAAAAGAAAAATCATTTGCTTGCTTTCATAAATAACAAATGTATAGGCCAGCATTGCACAGAGCTGTGCCGGAAAAGACCTATTGTAAGAGCAGATAGTTGCCGACTTTATCGAGGTGAGAATTTTTGCTTTTTATTCAGAATGATCTTACAGGGCCATGACGCAGCACTGCTGTCGTCCAAATTTTACCAGGTTATTGAATTTATTTTTTATTACGAGGTTTAGGAATTTTTCTGTTTCGAGCTTACATTAAATGAGAAAAGAATTTTGTGGGTACATTAAATGGGAACCAGTTTTGTTCTGAGGTTACACTAAAATTAGAATCATTAACCAAATAATATTTAAATTATATATTTTGTGGGGAGGTTACACTTGGCGACATCCGGCCAGGATCGTATTTCTTTGTGAATTTCTGAGAAGTAGTCATATATCTGCTCTTATTTACTTAAATGTAGTTTGCATCTGGCGCAACGCATTTACTAATTTGTCATTCTTTCTTTCACAGATCATCGGCAATTTATTGTTCTTTGTTGTAATAGTGTTTGTTCCATTTTTTGCTTCGTCTTTGTTTCATTTTTGTGCTTAATTTTGATTCGTGAGAAATGCCGCGAAAAACTGTTAACAGTACATCGCGATGTGCAATGAGTGAAATAGCCGACTCGAATAGCTTGACCGATAATATTTGCGACACTCAGTATAATAGTGATAATCCCCTAATTACAGATAATCAGTGCGTGTCGATCACTAGTAATGATTTTAATCCTAATAATCAGCAAACAAATTCAATTATGTCCTCAGTAAATGTAACAATTGATGACGCGGCACGTCCCGATACAATGAACGCTGCTCAGTTTGACACACCCGGTTTACAAAATTTGCATAGTGAACAGATAAATTTTTCTCACGAAGATGAACAATGTAGTCAAAATATGTCAAATTCAATTGATTCCGAGGTAGCGACCCACAGTGCACACCCGATTGGCAAACCTTTTCAAGAATCACAGAGTGACCAAATGGTTATACAAAACGTGACACATACAGATACATCATCACACAGCACAGAGAATACAGCAGCTAATTTTGGCATGGATCGAGTTATATAGCATTAATGCTACAAATTAATGAAAATGTCAAACAACAAATTAATGAAAGTCTTAAACAGTCGAATGATAAGCAAGACAACAATCACAAACAACTTAATGAAAAACTAGACAACAATTCCAAACAGCTTAGTGAACAGATTACAGCCGTTGCCGCGCAATGTCATGATACTAAAGAACAAATACGTGAGGAAATTAAGGCTTGTGCTACGAACAGTAGTGAAGAAACTAGATCTGTGGCAGAAGAATTAAGTAATACACATGCAGCCACTACTAAATTACTTAGAGACGAAATTAGTTCAAATGGTTCAAATGGCTCTGAGCACTATGCGACCTAACATCTGAGGTCATCAGTCACCTAGGACTTAGAACTAATTAAACCTAACTAACCTAAGGACATCACACACATCCATGCCCGAGGCAGGATTCGAACCTGCGACCGTAGCGGTTGCTCGGCTCCAGACTGTAGCGCCTAGAACCGCACGGCCACTCCATCCGGCGACGAAATTAGTGCAGTCGCTAAACAATGCTCTGAAAATGCAACACAGTTACGCGACGAGCTTAAATTAATGTCAGCAGAACTTTCACGCACGCTGGATGCGAAAGTAGACGCGAAATTTGACCAACAGAACAGCCAAATTGACGAACGTTTTAATCAACACCTACAAAACAGTGAAACGCGTTACCGTAAATTTATACAGAAACAGAATAAAGTAAAGCGACAAGTCATGGAAACAATTACTGCACAGAGACAGGAAGATAAGCGTAAATTGTTTACGAAAGCAAAAACATACGTAGACAACAATATTGCTACACTATCAGACGAAATTAATGCTATCAAACAGTTGAACACCGAATTACATGATGAAATCTCTGACCTTAAAACAAAAACAGACACACACACAGTAGACTTTCAGACAGTGACCGACAGACTTGAAAAATTAGAACTAATACAGGATCCCGATGCCATCAAAGCAGACGTTAAGAAGTTACACAAAACCACACGTAAAATACAAGAACTAATTAATGCTTGCGATACTAAAAACGATGATCAGGTAAGAATACTGACTGAAAAATATGATGAATGGGCCAGTCGTATTGACGTTATCGAAAGTAATAATGACACCAAATCAGACGATACGTCACCAGTTTCGTTTAATCAAACACCCGAATTCCAAAATTTACAGCAGACGATCAGTGAGATAGGTTCGTCCAATAATACATTACGTAGAAAACTGTCATCTTTACAGCACGAAGTGATGGAGATGAAAAATATTTCAGCCTTTAACACATCACAGCATACGCCACTTTTCGAACATTTGTCAGACTCACACAGTCAGTGTAATTCAGGTAATTTACAGAGAGTACGTGACTTAGATTCCGAACAGTCACACACAAATAGATTCTCATACAATCCTGAACCTGTTCAGACGTACAGAGACGATAATTTTGATTACAAGCACTTTCTATCAGTGAGAAAATTTAAAGTATTTAAAAATGACAGAACACAGATTCACCCATTGGACTGGATACAACAATTCAGCTTTGCTTTTCCACCGACTTGGCCTGTAACACACAAACTTGAATTTATTTGCAATTTTTTGGAAGGCGAACCGGCACCTCGTATGAGACTGATCGCGAGACGATGCTACTCGGGAGAAGAATTTCAGAATGCTTTTCTGTCAGCGTATTGGTCGAAGGCGACACAGCACGGAATCAAGGATCAACTAATTAGTTTACCGAATTATGAGAACTCAAATTTTCCCACTGTCACGCAATTTTTTGAACACATGGTCCAACAAAACCAATACTTAAGTGAGCCATACAGTGAATCTGCACTTATTCAATTATGTATTTCTAAATTACCACGATCATTAAGAGTATCACTTTTAACAGGACAGCAGAAAGAAAATATTTCGGCATTCAGAGATCTGTTACAGCTTTTAGAAGTGCAGCAATCAGATTATTCCTTTATAAACAAAAATTTTTCACATAATAACCAAGATCAACAAGGATACAGCAATTACGATCAGCCACGCTATTTCAATAGCAAAGCTAATAGACGCTTCAGGAACGACAACCACCAGAACTTTAATGACAGACAAAATTTTAATTATCAGTGTCGTCAAAATTATCAGCAACAGGAACCGCATTATGGTAACAATAGAGGTTTTTCTCAACAACAGCATCAAAACCAGCCGGTTAGCATACCTAACCAACAATGCAGTCTGCAAGGTCAACCAAGCTTTAATGTTTCGCCGCGTGCACGTATAGCATCGGCTCCACCAAATAGTAACGCACCGCAACAAGGAAACCAGTACGTACAGAAAACACATCATTTCAATTCCTATCGCAATGCGCCATATAGCAATGACTATCATGACAGACGTAAAAATAATGGTCACAATTTTCAGCATACGTTTAATAACAGTCGGTCTTATCAGCAGCAAAATCATCCGCAACAACATATTATCATAAATGAACCAGATAGTAGATATCATCCCGAACGTAATACGTCAGGAAGAAATAACAGAACAGTACAAATAGTGGAAATGCCACAGCATCCTCCCGCAAATGATAGCACGTCAGATAGAATTTGACTAGATACAGTACACGTTGCATCTTCCAGCAACGCAAGCAATGCTTTTGACACGCAGAATCTTGTTCACGAAAATGTTATTACTTTTGACGACATCCGAGACACTCTTTTGCAGGAAAGACCAGTTACTCAAAAAAACCATTTCACACCCTGTCATTGAAGTAAAGATTGAATCATCCAAATTTTCAGCAGTAATCGATTCTGGATCACCTATGTCAGTTATAAATGAGGAAACTTTCAACGAATGTAACAAAAAGAATACCTATCCTATATTACCATTAGGAAAAACTAAAGTAAAAGGAGCAGTATCTGATAAAGGAGTGGATGTAAAATTACAGACACATTTATCATTTTTGTATTGCAGGTCATACATTTCACTCAAATTTTTGGATTGTTCCCTTATTGACAACAGACGTTATTTTAGGTACGAATTTTCTGGTACAACACGACTCAATTATTGACTTTCAAAATTCCTATTTAATGTTAAAGGATGAAAATGTACAACTGGCATTAGAATTTCAGCACTCTTTATCTGCAGAAGAACAAACAATTAACCGTACAGAGGTCATTTCCGCATCACGTAACATAGACTGTCATTCCACATTGTTCACAGATACGTACGTACACAACTATAATACTCCAGACGAAGCCGACTATGACGTTATGCAAATGATTTCTGATAAAGTTAAACAGAGCAGTGCAAATACAGACGACGAACGCACGCAACTGCGCAAAATCCTTTTACGGCAAGCTCCAGTTTTTGACAACGTCCCTGGTACTATGTCCGGTTTTATGTATGAATTTCAAGTTAAACACCACGACACATTTAAAGCCAAACATTATCCCATTCTGTATATTCACAGAGAACAAGTTAAGAAAGAATTGCAAGCTATGCTTCACCAAGGAATTATTGAACCGGCAGTTAGTCCGTACATAATCCCACTCCATATTGTTAAGAAAAAGGATGGTTCACTTCGTCTCGTACTTGATTCGCGTCACATCAACGACATTATTATTAATGAAACAGATCGCCCACAGACACTAGAAGATCTTCTACAAAATTTCATGGTACTGCTATTTATTCCACATTAGATTTGAAATCGGGATTTTGCAAAATTCAGCTCCATCCGAACTGCAGAAAGTACACGGCTTTTCTCTGTTTTGGTGACTGTTATCAACTTTGTAAATTACCGTTCGGTTTAACTATTTCTTCTGCAGCATTTATTCGCGGTTTGAATAGTATACTTCCGACAGAACTTAAAGACAGAATCACAACGTATGTAGACGACATTCTTATTGCAGAAGCTAACTGGTCTGAACACAATCTGATTCTTGAACAACTGTTACGAACTTTTCGTGCACAAGGACTCACAGTTAATCTCAGCAAATCGCACTTTGGGAAAACTTCTATAAAATTTCTTGGACATGTAATTTCAGCAGAAGGCATTGCGCCTGACCCGGAAAAACTTCAAGCTTTACGTGACATTACTGTTCCTACGACGAAGAAACAACTACGCAGCTTTTTGGGTTTAATTAACTTTTTTCGTAAATTTATGCATTACTCTGCTTTAGACACCCCTAGATTATGTCAATTGACGGGTAAAAACACTTTGGTCCTGGGGTAGCCAAGCACATTCTGAATTTGTGAATCTGAAAGAAGCTTTGTTGAACGCACCACTTTTATCACATCCAGATGTTACTAGAAATTTTTCCATTGCTACCGACAGTTCTAACACCGCTTTAGGCGTACACATTTATCAGGAAATTGAAGAAGATGGTACTACAGTAATTAAAAACATCGCCTTTGCGAGTCGCATTCTGTCACCTGCTGAACGCAATTATTCCGTTACAGAACTTGAAACATTATGTGTTGTATGGGCATTTACGAGATTTAGGCATTTTCTTTATGGAAGACACACTACCGTTTACACAGATCATAGAGCTATACAGTTTTTACTTTCAGCAAAATTTACACACGGCAGGTTAAGCAGATGGAAACTTTATTTACAGGAATTTAATTTTACAATTGTTCACATTCCCGGTACACAAAATATTGTAGCAGACGCACTATCCCGTTCTCTCAGCAACAATCAGCAAGACATCGCAACCAACTTCTGCAAAGCAAATTTCAGCGTCGTGTATATTCAACAAGCTGCATTTGAAAATTTCATTTCGTCGTCATTACGAGACATAGCACAAGAGCAGAGTAAAGACAACGTATGGAAAGAAATTAAACACCTTTGGCAAGATAGGAATAATGTTACCATCAGAAACCATTACACTGTACGCAATAATATACTGTTTCGCCGCTCTCACCCTGACAGTAACAATTGGTTACTATGCATTCCTGACGAGCTTGTTAACAAATTAATTTGGTATACTCATTTAAGTTACGCACATTATGGAGCCAGAAAATGTTTTCTAATACTGAGACAGAACTGTTATTTTACCAACATGGAGAAACGTATTCGACGAGTTTTAGCGTCATGTAAAATCTGCCAGAAAGCTAAGTCAGACACGACTTCACATATTCCTCCGTTACATCCCATTGTACCTGTTAAATTGAGACACATGGCCGCTGTAGACATTTTTGGTCCGATTCCCAGAACTAATAGAGGTTTTTGCTACATCTTTGTCGCTGTTGAACTCAATTCAAAATTTGTTACCTTAACTCCGTTACGCAAAGCTACTGCTAAATCTGTTTCGAAAGCATTTGTAAAACATTTTTTATTTCATGTTGGGCATGTATTGAAAGTAATTTCCGACAATGGACCACAATTTCGATCTGCTATATGGACACGTATGTTACGAACAAGAAACATTTCTCCGATCTATATATCCAAGTATCATGCTTCTTCGAACCCTTGTGAACGATTAATGAATGAATTTGGTAAACTGTGTCGAATATACTACCATAAAAGACATATTGATTGGGACACACAAATACTCTTATTCCAGGATATAATTAATTCCATACCAAATGAATCTACTATGCTATCTCCGACTGTTATACTGAAAAATGTTGAACCACCTAACAAAATTAAAGAATTGGTATCCTTTCCTACATCTCGTCGACTACGACACCATGAGATAATTGACATTGCGCTGAACAACATCAAACGTGCCGCAGAGCGCCGGAGAAGACAGCAAAAACAGGTTTGTACATGCCGTGACTTTCACATTGGACAGAAGATATTAGTACGTACACACTATTTATCTAACAGAGGAAAGAATAGATGTAGTAAATTTGAGCTTCTATATGCAGGTCCATACAGAATTCGCAGCATTCGTCACCCCAATGTAGTACACGTCGAAACTCTGAGACTCAGAAAAAGTAAAGGCAATCACCATGTCTCCAGTATTAAACCCTTTATTGAATGAACATACTTTATGATTTATCACACTGTAATGCCTTTTCCTGATTTTTATATGACCAATGATGCAATTATTTATATGAACACTTACTGATGATTATCATATTTTTTCTTATCATGTGCCCGGTCTGGTAAGGTTAGTAGGTCACTTTTCTTGTCGTTACACATCAGACTGTGCACATTTTTCCAGATAAACTTACACATTTTATGACCACTTATGCAATTATATCTATGTGATTACTTACTGATGATTATTATATTTTTTCTTGGCAAGTGCCCGGCAAGGTAAGGTTAGCAGGTCGCTTTTCTAGTCGTTACACATAAGACTGTGCACATTTTCCAGATAAACTTACATATTTTATGAACAATTATGCAATTCTATCTCGTGACATATTAATTTTATCAAATTCTTTCTCCATTAAAGTCTTCAACTCTCGCCTCTGTCAACTGCATAACATTCAAGCTTTATTTACTCGTTCGGCATCACCTAGGCATAGTTAACATACAAGCTGAACACAAAGAAAGTCATTTCTTGTCGTTATATATCAGACTGTGCACATTTTCCATTTTTTATGTATGTATGATTGTTTTCCTGTTTGTTTGTATGCGCTATGAAATCTTTAAGATATAACAAACACCAGTTGACTTTGACATTTTTGCCTTATGATATCTCAACATCGTGACTATTTTACATTTTTTTTGCTACTACATTATGATACTGTGTGTACATTTTTGCACCTGCACACTGTCTATGTTTTTGACATGTTACGTTTTCCGTCATGCTGTGCTGTATGCTTAATTATATCACTAGAAACTAGTTTTTATTTAATGGGTATATGATTTAAATGCAAGACATTAATCATTGTTCATCATTTTCAGAAAGCAATAATGTGTATATGAAATAAATGAAACAAACCACAGTGGATTACTATGAAATGGGAATTTCACCTTCGGAATGAACGAAAGAAGAAGCAATACCTCGTCACGAAGAGTAAATGGATCAGAATTAACAAACATTAACATGAATATACTATACACATCGTATGATAGCAGTCTTAACTAATTATTTTTCTTTCAGAATACGAGGCGATTGATGCAGGCTGTCAGACAGAACTACACATCTTAGTTTTAGTGATGAAATATGCTAGAAATAAGGAATTCTATACTATGAATAGTTGTATGAAGTAAATGGTAATATGAATAATGAAGTGTCTTTTTGCAGATGATAATGAATGATGATGAATAGTGATGAAGAATATGGTAATATGAATAATGAAGTTTTTCTTTGCAGGTGATGATAATAATGAAGTTATGGTAATATGAATAATGAAGTTTTTGTTTACAGGTGATGATAGTGATAAATTTTATATGGCCACTAAACGCACCACTTTTAAGTTTTTCCTTGCAGATATATTTACTGTTAGTTAAGAAATGCTATGTAGTTATTTAAGTATTTGTTGCAGTTCGTTTTGACAGTATGTCTTATGTTGCATGGTATAGTGACTGAAGGTTTTGGAAAGGACAGCTAGAGTACATATATATTGAGTACACATTTCATTACATGTTAATTCGAAGTTAACTACTTTTCAGCATAATATGCGTTTCTTCTTTCAGCTTACTAATCCATTTTGTATTGTTTCTAGGAGAAGCTATTCATGAAATTAATGTGCTATAAGCAGTTAGTCATTAAACCTGTTCTAGTACTTGCATTTTTTTTACCCATTTGTGTGTGTCATTCATGAATGTGATCACATATACTCTACTTTTTTCATAACCTTGCTACAGCTGACTCATGACGAATGACGTTACCTATCCTCATTTGCAGCAATCAGTCAAAAGCAAATATTTTCATGCCCCAGCAATTAATTATCGATCCCAACGCAATGCATTGCTAGCACAAAAAAATAGACCTTGAATAATAGTTACAGTGTGTTACATTTTAAATATGTCTTATGTCACTGGAATGATCAGTTCTGAGTAATACTGAATGATGTTTTCTAATCACAGACCTTGAGTAATAGTTACAGTGTGTTACATTTTCAATATGTCCTATGTCACTTGAATGATGAGTTCTAAGTAATACTAAATGATGTTCTACATCTACATCTACATCTACATCCATACTCCGCAAGCCACCTGACGGTGTGTGGCGGAGGGTACCTTGAGTACCTCTATCGGTTCTCACTTCTATTCCATTCTCGTATTGTTCGTGGAAAGAAGGATTGTCGGTATGCCTCTGTGTGGGCTCTAATCTCTCTGATTTTATCCTCATGGTCTCTTCGCGAGATATACGTAGGAGGGAGCAATATACTGCTTGACTCTTCGGTGAAGGTATGTTATCGAAACTTTGACAAAAGCCCGTACCGAGCTACTGAGCGTCTCTCCTGCAGAGTCTTCCACTGGAGTTTATCTATCATCTCCGTAACGCTTTCGCGACTACTAAATGATCCTGTAACGAAGCGCGCTGCTCTCCGTTGGATCTTCTCTATATCTTCTATCAACCCTATCTGGTACGGATCCCACACTGCTGAGCAGTACTCAAGCAGTGGGCGAGCAAGCGTACTGTAACCTACTTCCTTTGTTTTCGGATTGCATTTCCTTAGGATTCTTCCAATGAATCTCAGTCTGGGATCTGCTTTACCGACGAGCAACATTATATGATCATTCCATTTTAAATCACTCCTAATGCGTACTCCCAGATAATTTATGGTATTAACTGCTTCCAGTTGCTGACCTGCTATTTTGTAGCTAAATGATAAAGGATCTATCTTTCTGTGTATTCGCAGCACATTACACTTGTCTACATTGAGATTCAATTGCCATTCCCTGCACCATGCGTCAATTCGCTGCAGATCCTCCTGCATTTCAGTACAATTTTCCACTGTTACAACCTCTCGATACACCACAGCATCATCCGCAAAAAGCCTCAGTGAACTTCCGATGTCATCCACAAGGTCATTTATGTATATTGTGAATAGCAACGGTCCTATGACACTCCCCTGCGGCACACCTGAAATCACTCTTACTTCGGAAGACTTCTCTCCATTGAGAATGACATGCTGCGTCCTGTTATCTAGGAACTCCTCAATCCAATCACACAATTGGTCTGATAGTCCATATGCTCTTACTTTGTTCATTAAACGACTGTGGGGAACTGTATCGAACGCCTTGCGGAAGTCAAGAAACACGGCATCTACCTGTGAACCCGTATCTATGGCCCTCTGAGTCTCGTGGACGAATAGCGCGAGCTGGGTTTCACATGACCGTCTTTTTCGAAACCCATGCTGATTCCTACAGAGTAGATTTCTAGTCTCCAGAAAAGTCATTATACTCGAACACAATACGTGTTCCAAAATTCTACAACTGATCGACGTTAGAGATATAGGTCTATAGTTCTGCACATCTGCTCGACGTCCCTTCTGGAAAACGGGGATGACCTGTGCCCTTTTCCAATCCATTGGAACGCTACGCTCTTCTAAAGACCTACGGTACACCGCTGCAAGAAGGGGGGCAAGTTCCTTCGCGTACTCTGTGTAAAATTGAACTGGTATCCCATCAGGTCCAGAGGCCTTTCCTCTTTTGAGCGATTTTAATTGTTTCTCTATCCCTCTGTCGTCTATTTCGATATCTACCATTTTGTCATCTGTGCGACAATCTAGAGAAGGAACTACAGTGCAATCTTCCTCTGTGAAACAACTTTGGAAAAAGACATTTAGTATTTCGGCCTTTAGTCTGTCATCCTCTGTTTCAGTACCATTTTGGTCACAGAGTGTCTGGACATTTTGTTTTGATCCACCTACCGCTTTGACATAAGACCAAAATTTCTTAGGATTTTCTGCCAAGTCAGTACATAGAACTTTACTTTCGAATTCATTGAACGCCTCTCGCATAGCCCTCCTCACACTACATTTCGCTTCGCGTAATTTTTGTTTGTCTGCAAGGCTTTGGCTATGTTTATGTTTGCTGTGAAGTTCCCTTTGCTTCCGCAGCAGTTTTCTAACTCGGTTGTTGTACCACGGTGGCTCTTTTCCATCTCTTACGATCTTGCTTGGCACATACTCATCTAACGCATTATGTACGACTGTTTTGAACTTTGTCCACTGATCCTCAACACTATCTGTACTTGAGACAAAACTTTTGTGTTGAGCCAACAGGTACTCTGAAATCTGCTTTTTGTCACTTTTTCTAAACAGAAAAATCTTCCTACCCTTTTTAATACTCCTATTTACGGCTGAAATCATCGATGCCGTAACCGCTTTATGATCGCTGATTCCCTGTTCTGCGTTAACTTTTTCAAATAGTTCGGGTCTGTTTGTCACCAGAAGGTCTAATATGTTATCGCCACGAGTCGGTTCTCTGTTTAACTGCTCAAGGTAGTTTTCAGATAAAGCACTTAAAAAAATTTCACTGGATTCTTTGTCCCTGCCACCCGTTATGAACGTCTGAGTCTCCCAGTCTATATCCGGCAAATTAAAATCTCCACCCAGAACTATAACATGGTGGGGAAATCTACTCGAAATATTTTCCAAATTATCCTTCAGGTGCTCAGCCACAACAGCTGCTGAGCCAGGGGGCCTATAGAGACATCCAATTACCATGTCTGAGCCTGCTTTAACCGTGACCTTCACCCAAATCATTTCACATTTCGGATCTCCGTCAATTTCCTTCGATACTATTGCACTTCTTATCGCTATAAACACGCCTCCCCCTTCACTGTCCAGCTTGTCTCTGCGGTATACATTCCAATCTGAGTTTAGGATTTCATTACTATTTACATCTGGTTTCAGCCAACTTTCTGTCCCTAGTACTATATGGGCGTTGTGATCGTTTATTAATGAGAGCAGTTCTGGGACCTTTCTGTAGACGCTCCTGCAGTTTACTATTAGCACATTAATATTGTTATTCCCTGTTGCATTTTGCCTACTCCTACCTTGCTGCGTCTCAGGAGGCGTCTTGTCGGGCCAAGGGAGGGGATTCTCTAACCTAAAAAACCCCCATGTGTACTCCACACGTACTCCGCTACCCTTGTAGCCGCTTCCGGCGTGTAGTGCACGCCTGACCTATTCAGGGGGACCCTACATTTCTCCACCCGATAGCGGAGGTCGAGAAATTTGCACCCCAGATCTCCGCAGAATCGTCTGAGCCTCTGGTTTAAGCCTTCCACTCGGCTCCAAACCAGAGGACCGCGATCGGTTCTGGGAACGATACTACATATAGTTAGCTCTGATTTCACCCCGCGAGCGAGGCTTTCCGCCTTCACCAATTCCGCCAACCGCCTGTACGAACTGAGGATGACCTCTGAAGCCAGACGGCAGGAGTCATTGGTGCCGACATGAGCAACAATTTGCAGTCGGGTGCACCCAGTGCTCTCTATCGCCGCCGGCAGAGCCTCCTCCACATCTCGGATGAGACCCCCTGGCAAGCAGACAGAGTGAACACTGGCCTTCTTCCCCGACCTTCCCGCTATTTCCCTAAGGGGCTCCATCACCCGCCTAACGTTGGAGCTCCCAATAACTAATAAACCCCTCCCCCCGTGTGCCTGCTCGGACCTTGCTGAAGGAGCAGCCACATGTCCACTCACAGGCAGAGCGGGCGATGCCACACGGCCAGCCTCCACATTGACCCTCCGCCTCGTGCGCCGCGAACGCCGCTGAACCCGCCACTCCCCTTGGGGAGAGGGTGGCCCAACCGCGCCCAGTACACGCGAAGATGTCTCGACAGCAGGGACAGTGGGTGAAGCATGTAACACCTGGGGTGTACCTTGCGACGCACCAGACTCCCCACTGCCGCTACACTCCGAGGCAGCAGCCTGAAGACGGCTGACCGCGGCCATCAACACGCTCAGCTGTTCGCGAACAGTGGCCAGTTCCTCCTGCGTCCGTACACAGCAGTCACACATCCTATCCATCCTAACGAATCAATTTACTGAAGAGAGTTAATCAACCTTTAACTAGACTGCTAATTCACTAAAGGCGGCTGTTTATTAACTAAACTGTGGTTGCTAGGCACTTCTTGTAGAAAACAATGAAAATAGCACTACCTGTCTCTGGACTGTATTGAAAACAAACACTAGCACTACTGGCACTATGGCTGACTAAAGGGACTCTCTATGACTGTATTCAAAACAAACACGAAATCTATGGAACACTATTAATAGCACCCGACAATTAAAGCTTCCTAAAAGCAAATACACACGGAAGAAGAAGTGACAAGTAAGAAAAATACAGTTAATACTTAAATTAAGGTAGCTCGCTGCACAGCAGACGTGAAGCAGACGGCAGTTACGACGACACTGTAATAATGCATAAATACTATGCCAATAATTTCTGTAAATAATATTTTTGTTATACTCTATAAATGCTATGCCAATAATTAACTCTCATTTTGAATGATGACTTCTGAATAATACTGAATAAGGTATTATAAAAATATAAGAATACTTTGTAACTGGCCAATGAGTGCCAATAATTATTTTAGATGTGTCGTATGTCACTTGAATGATGAAAAATGTTTTGTACTATTCAATACTTGCTATACGTTTGGTAACTGGCCAATGAGTGCCAATAATTATTTTAAATATGTCGTATGTCACTTGAATGATGAAAAATGTTTTGTACTATTCAGTACTTGCTATATGTTTAGTAACTGGCCAATGAATGCCACTGTTTCTTATTTTAATTTTGTATTATGTCACCTACATGCTTTATATATGAATACCAGTAGCTTGATGCTACACTCATTAGCTCCTGTTTTGAAGGATGACTTCTGATGGTTTGTAACTGACCAAAGAGTGCCAATGATTACTATAACTAGATGAATTATGTAAATGGTATGCCATTAATGAACTCTTGCTTTGAATGATCACTTTTAAATAATGTATAAAAATGGTTTGTAACTGGCCAATGAGTGCCAATATTTACTGTCATCAGATGACTTATGAATAATATTCTGTAATACTCCATACATAGTACAGAAATATTTAGTAACTAGGCAATGAGTGCCACCAATTACTCAAATCGGTTGATAGACTAGTGTAATTCTCGATGATGACTAGCATAAGACTTAAATGTCCATCTTCTGCCCTAATTACCAGAAATTACTGCAATATACGTTTGTCCTGTCTATCCTTATGATCATGGAGCACTATATTTGGTTTCTGCACTAATTCTACGTTGGTGACAGAGCATGGTGTTGACACATCATGGTGTCCACTACCTTGAACAACGGAAATGTTATTATGGTTCCACTGTTTGGTGTACCTAATGTACCTAATGTAACATTGAATATTCATACGACATTTCAATGTCTTGGCTACACCGATTAATAGTTCAGGGAAGAGAATTTCAGATTGTCTCACTTGGTGTTGTGCTTCTGAAGAAAAATATGGACTTTCAGTGCAGCTACGTGCAACCTACTGTGCTACAACCATGATGCAATCCTTCCCTTTCCTATCCTAGTTCTTGTAAAATGGTAAAAAAATACTACAGAGCGCATGCACTTTATGTCATTTGTTAATATGTTTTGTACTCATTGCGTATACATTTTGTCATTGCTAGGTATGTTCTGTACTACAGTGCATATGCACTTTATGTCATTTCTTAATAAGATTTGTACACATTTTGTATACATTTTGTGATTTCTTGATATGTTCTGTACTCAGTGCAAGTGCACTCCATTTCATGTTCTGCACTTATATAAATATAAATATATATAAATATATATATATATATATATATATATATATATATATATATATATATATATATATGTGTGTGTGTGTGTGTGTGTGTGTGTGTGTGTGTGTATATACTCTGTGACTGTAAACTTAGTTACTTAAGAAAAATTTGTTGCTCATGGCAAGTCCAATTGACTCACAATCGCTGCCAAATTTTTGCCCCAGCCCAGTGGAGGGTTATGTAAGAGGTCCGAGGAGATGTAATACAGATGTAATATTATGTAAGAGGTCCGAGCAGATGTAATTCGATGTATTGCTCATGCGCTGCCTGCGATATGCAAGGTATAAGAGAATCGCTGACAAGAGAGCAGTGCTGACTGTACGAACTGTGTAGCAATAGCAGTAAGTTGTTGCCAGTGTGTGTCTGGTCTGGAGTCTGCTCTAGTCTGGTGTATCATGTTGGCTGGGCCGGTCGCGGTGCAGCGATGCCGGAGCCTGAGTATTATTGTATAAGGTAAAAAAAAGCAGCCTCGCGCATATCTAGTAATATTATGTAAACTCCCATGTATATCTTTTAAAAATGTCCTAATAATAACAAGCATTCATTTCAATTTAAAGAATTTAATATTTTTTTCAATGCATGATCACTCCGATTGTTGCAAAAGAAAAATCATTTGCTTCCTTTCATAAATAACAAATGTATAGGCCAGCATTGCACAGAGCTGTGCCGGAAAAGACCTATTGTAAGAGCAGATAGTTGCCGACTTTATCGAGGTGAGAATTTTTGCTTTTTATTCAGAATGATCTTACAGGACCATGACACTGCAAAATAATATTAAATTATGTATTTTGTTGGGAGGTTACACTATGATCACACACACCGAGATGCAAGACCAATCTGTGGACTTGGGCTTTTCTGTGGACTCAGTTCTTTGCCAGTGTGGCGTTGAGCAGACTAACAGCCATTTCCTTGTGTTCATCACCACCAACCATCTGCACTATGCAAGACCTTATGAGAGCTACACCAAATGCACTTGAAGTGTCAAATTTTTGGTCTTCTTTTGCGTAAAATTATGTCAACACTTATATATATATATATATATATATATATATATATATATATATATATATATATATATATATATATTCCCTATAGCTGTACCGTAGGTGCAACCATAACGGAGGGATATCTGTTGAGAGGCCAGACAAACGTGTGGTTCCTGAAGAGGGGCAGCAGCCTTTTCAGTACTTGCAGGGGCAACAGTCTGGATGATTGCCTGATCTGGCCCTGTAACACTAACCAAAACGGCCTTGCTGTTGTGGTACTGCGAACGGCTGAAAGCATGGGGAAACTACAGCAGTAATTTTCCCCGAGGGCATGCAGCTTTACTGTATGATTAAATGATGACGGCATCCTCTTGGGTAAAATATTCCGGAGGTAAAATAGTCCCCCTTTCGGATCTCCGGGCGGGGACTACTCAAGAGGACGTCGTTATCAGGAGAAAGAAAACTAACGTTCTACGGATCGGAGCGTGGAATGTCAGATCCCTTAATCGGGCAGGTAGGTTAGAAAATTTAAAAATGGAAATGGATAGGTTAAAGTTAGATATAGTGGGAATTAGTGAAGTTCGGTGGCAGGAGGAACAAGACTTTTGGTCAGGTGAATACACGGTTATAAATACAAATCCAAATAGGGGTAATGACGGAGTTGGTTTAATAATGAATAAAAAAATAGGAAGGGGGGTAAGCTACTACAAACAGCATAGTGAACGCATTATTGTGGCCACGATAGACACGAAGCCCATACCTACTACAGTAGTACAAGGTTATACGCCAACTAGCTCTGCAGATGATGAAGAAATTGGTGAAATGTATTATGAAATAAAAGAAATTATTCAGGTAATGAAGGGAGACGAAAATTTAATAGTCATGGGTGACTGGAATTCGAGAGTAGGAAAAGGAAGAGAAGGAAACGTAGTAGGTTAATATGGACTGGGGCTAAGAAACGAAAGAGGAAGCCGCCTAGTAGAATTTTGCACAGAGCATAACTTAATCATAGCTAACACTTGGTTCAAGAATCATGAAAAAAGGTTGTATACGTGGAAGAACACTGGAGATACTAGAAGGTTTCAGATAGATTATATAATGGTAAGACAGAGATTTAGGAACCAGATTTTAAATTGTAAGACATTTCCAGGGGCAGATGTGGACTCTGACCACAATCTATTGGTTATGAACTGTAGATTAAAACTGAAGAAACTGCAAAAAAGTGGGAATTTAAGGAGATGGGACCTGGATAAACTGAAAGAACCAAAGGTTGTACAGAGTTTCAGGGAGAGAATAGGGGAACAATTTACAGCAATGGGGGAAAGAAATACAGTAGAAGAAGAATGGGTAGCTTTGAGAAATAAAATAGTGAAGGCAGCAGAGGATCAAGTAGGTAAAAAGACGAGGGCTAGTAGAAATCCTTGGGTAACAGAAGAGATACTGAATTTAATTGATGAAAGGAGAAAATATAAAAATGCAGTAAGTGAAGAAGGCAAAAAGGAATACAAATGTCTCAAAAATGAGATCGACAGGAAATGCAAAATGGCTAATCAGGCATGGTTAGAGGACAAATGTAAGGATGTAGAGGCTTATCTCACTAGGGGTAAGATAGATACTGCCTACAGGAAAATTAAAGAGACCTTTGCAGAAAAGAGAACCACTTGCATGAATATCAAGAGCTCAGATGGAAACCCAGTTCTAAGCAAAGAAGGGAAAGCACGAAGGTGGAAGGAGTATATAGAGGGTCTTTACAGGGGGGATGTTCTTGAGGACAATATTATGGAAATGGAAGAGGAGGTAGATGAAGTTGAAATGGGAGATATGATACTGCGTGAAGGGTTTGACAGAGCACTGAAAGACTTAAGTCGAAACAAGGCCCCAGGAGTAGACAACATTCCATTAGAACTACTGACAGCCTTGGGAGAGCCAGTCCTGACAAAACTCTACCATCTGGTGAGCAAGATGTATGAGACAGTCGAAATTCCCTCAGACTACAAGAAGAATATAATAATTCCAATCCCAAAGAAAGCAGGTGTTGACAGATGTGAAAATTACCGAACTATCAGTTTAATAAGTCACAGCTGCAAAATACTAACGCCAATTCTTTACAGACGAATGGAAAAACTGGTAGAAGCCGACCTCGGCGAATATCAGTTCGGATTCCGTAGAAATGTTGGAACACATGAGGCAATACTGACCCTACGACTTATCTTAGAAGAAAGATTAAGGAAAGGCAAACCTACGTTTCTAGCATTTGTAGACTTAGAGAAAGCTTTTGACAATGTTGACTGGAATACTCTCTTTCAAATTCTCAAGGTGGGAGGGGTAAAATAAAGGGAGCGAAAGGCTATTTACAATTTGTACAGAAAGCAGATGGCAGTTATAAGAGTCGAGGGACATGAAAGGGAAGCAGTGGTTGGGAAGGGAGTGCGACAGGGCTGTAGCCTCTCCCCGACGTTATTCAATCTGTATATTGAGCAAGCAGTAAAGGAAACAAAAGAAAAAAATTTGGAGTAGGTATTAAAATCCATGGAGAAGAAATAAAAACTTTGAGGTTGGCTGATGACATTGTAATTCTGCCAGAGACAGCAAAGGACTTGGAAGAGCAGTTGAACGGAATGGACAGTGTCTTGAAAGGAGGGTATAAGATGTTCATCAATAAATGCAAAACGAAGATAATGGAATGCAGTCGAATTAAGTCGAGTGATGCTGAGGGAATTATATTAGGAAATGAGACACTTAAAGTAATAAAGGAGTTTTGCTATTTGGGGAGCAAAATAACTGATGATGGTCGAAGTAGAGAGGATATAAAATGTAGACTGGCAATGGCAAGGAAAGCGTTTCTGAAGAAGAGAAATTTGTTAACATCGAGAATAGATTTAAGTGTCAGGAAGTCGTTTCTGAAAGTATTTGTATGGAGAGTAGCCATGTATGGAAATGAAACATGGACGATAAATAGTTTGGACAAGAAGAGAATAGAAGCTTTCGAAATGTGGTGCTACAGAAGAATGCTGAAAATTAGATGGGTAGATCACATAACTAATGAGGAGGTATTGAATAGAATTGGGGAGAAGAGGAGTGTGTGGCACAACTTGACTAGAAGAAGGGGCCGGTTGGTAGGACATGTTCTGAGGCATCAAGGGATCACCAATTTAGTACTGGTGGGCAACGTGGAGGGTAAAAATCGTAGGGGGAGACCAAGAGATGAATACACTAAGCAGATTCAGAAGGATGTAGGCTGCAGTAGGCACTGGGAGATGAAGAAGATTGCACAGGATAGAGTAGCTTGGAGAGCTGCATCAAGCCAGTCTCAGGACTGAAGACCACAACAGCAACAACATATATATTTCTGACCTTCTGCCTGCCGGTGTGGCCGAGTGGTTCTAGGCGCTTCAGTCTGGAAACGCGCGACCGCTACGGTCGCAGGTTCGAATCCTGCCTGGGTCATGGATGTATGTGATGTCCTTAGATTAGTTAAATTTAAGTAGTTCTAAGTTCTAGGGGACTGATGACCTGAGATGTTAAGTCACATAGTCCTCAGGGCTATTTGAACCATTTTTTCTGTACTTTTGACACGATAAATTAATAGTGTCATTTTTAGTCTATCGTAATTTTTGCTGTATAATGTCTTTCGTTATTTTACGCTATGATACCAGAAGCAGTTAGGACCCAAGCATCGGGAAGGAGAAAGGTGGAAATGTAAGACGCACCCCAGTAAAAGAAATTCTACATTTACACCTGACGTGAAGATTTATTTCAGGCTACTGTAGGAATTTTGATACGGTTTTCACTAATAGCTCTTCACGAGAGAGGTTTGTGTACTTAACTTATGACCGCTGCGCCATACAAATCGTCCAGCCTTAGACATTTACGAAGAAAAATCCCCATCGCACCCCCTCAGATTTAGTGCTAAAATGGCTCGTGGAGAGCCCGTCAAAATCTGAACACAGGTCAAGCATGAAAACAGGAAGAAGGAGTATTGAACTGTAATAATAATAATAATAATAATAATACTATACAATAACAAACGCCTATATCTAAAAACAGAGACTAGGGTAGTCTACACTAAATTTAGACAGTATATAACATACTTAATGCCATAAAATTATCTTACTCTAGTGTCCTGTGCCTAACGTATTTTTTTTACAAGAAAAATTGCAACATTCATTTGCTTGATGATGATGTTGATGGTGGATGGTTGAGTCTTTTTGATGACAACTTCCTTCTGTGGGATATATATCCTTCACACTTCAAAAACCAACAGTAGTCACTTAACATTGTAGGTTTCCATCTACCTTTATAGCGGCTTTCCATTCGCAAAATGTCCTGATGGAACCTTTCACCGTGTTCGTCACTAACCGCTCCCAAATTGGTAGGGAAGAAATCTAAATGAGAATGAAGGAAGTGCATTTTTAGTGACATTTTGCATCCAAGATTTTTATAGTTCTCTAAAAGAGTTCCTACCAATATGTCACTGCTTTCTGCTCTTGGATCCCCTAGGAAACCTTCAAGGACATCCCTAAAAGAACGCCAGGCTGCAAGTTCTAACTCACTTAATTTTTCTTCGAAGTTCTTATCGTGCATTAAATTCCTAATTTGTGGCCCAACAAAAAATCCCCTATTTCAATTTGGCGTCACTTAATTCAGGGAACTCTTCACGAAGATGCATGAAACCATTAGCATTTTTGTCCATTTCCTTGACAAAATTCTTCATAAGGCCGAGCTTAATATGCAGTGGGGGAAGGAAAACATTTTGATAATCCATCAAAAGTACATATTTCATATTTTCTCTCCATGGAGCCAATTTCTCTCTTGGTGGCCAATGTTTTACTGTATAATGTTTGTATGTTGCACGGCTGTCCCAAAAACAAAGGAAACAGCAATACTTTGTTCAAATGGTTCAAATGGCTCTAAGCACTATGGGACTTAACATCTGAAGTCATCAGTCCCCTAGACTTGGATCTACTTAAACCTAACTGAAGCGTCTAGAACCGCTCGGCCACAGCGGCCGACAATGCTTTGTGAAACCACTTGGGGGACCACTTAGTAAACCAATCACCTTAAGATCACCACATATTTTCAAATTTTGTTCCTTATACTTAATAGCTTCAAGTATCTCTTTCAAATTTACGTAGTTCTCTTTCAGAGCCACAGAGCACCCTATAGGTACAGATGGAAACGTATTACCAGTATGCAATAGTATAGCCTTCAGAATTGTCTTGGAAGCGTCAATAAACAAGCGCCACTTAGCAGCATCTTATGGTATGTTTAACTGTTTCATTAATCCTACTACATCACTACAAGCACAAACAATGCCCACCATACGGTAACGTGTCATCAGATCTTTATTACGTTGCCTACAGTGAGTAATTCTTGTTTCTTCATGAAGTAAGTCCCGTTCCTTAAGACGTGAAGATAAAAAATTTGCGTGCTCCTTGGATAAGTATGAATCTCGAACTAGGTCATTCAAGTCTGCTTGTGTAATTAAATGTGGTCTTTTGTTCTGGAATGTGCTCCTCTTCACTTGATTGACATTGTGCTCCCTCAGCGTTTGTAGATTCATGATTAGTATTAGGAACTTCTTCCCACACTAGTGGAGGTGTTGGAACTGGCAGGTCTTCACCGTGGGGAACAGGTCTAATTGCTGAGGGCAGGTTAGGGTACTTAATATTCTTCTTATTCTTTGATGAAAAGCCAGTTAAATTAGTCAAACAGAAGTAGCAATCATCAACATGATTTTGAGGCACTTGCGAGATCATTGGTATGCCAAATGGTAAGTGCTCTTTTTTTCCTTTCAGCCATGGTCTTAGTTTAGAATTGCACCTAGTGCAAGTCGTGTGAGGTGCCCAATCTTTATCCTGATCTCCCAGTTGGCAGTTGAAATATAAGTGATACGACGTCTTCAGTAAATTAGAAAATGGTCGTCTTTGTTTCCTTGTCGTGAATTCACCACATATATAACAAAATGAAGGGGGATGATTTGTACATCCACGTTTTGATTTCTTCATGTTGTATTTTCAATGCCTACAAAACATTTTTCTGTCGAGTTAAATTAGCCAGATCAAGTCCTGAAAAAGAAAAGAAAAATTCAGAGACTTGAGATAATATAGAAAGAAGAGTAAGCAAGTGTATGTGACTGGAGTGTTTAAATACACAATGTAAAATACACTAATGTTACATATTACACTTAAAAAGTAGTTCACATTAAAGTTAAGAACAAAAAAGGTCACCGCTCTAAGTTTTATCACACTTCTTTTAAACACAAAGCACTTAAAAATTATACAGTAAATTCAATTAGGTTATTTAAAGTTTTATATGTACTTTGTCTGTACCAAAACCACTGTTGACTAGTGTAATAGAAGCAGTGAGCTCTCCAAGCTCATGACATGCACCATCGACCGCACTGTAAGAATCCCGCCATCGTGGTTGTGTGGTCACCGTTTTGGAGAGCAAAGTGGGGGATCAGTGTTCAAATCTCATTCTTGCCTCCTTTTTTTTCACAAAATTATAACCTTTCTGTCCGGTCTTTGACGTGTGTATTCTCCTTATGTCATACTACACAATAGTTATAGAATATGAGTCATGTGGTAAGAATATATTACCGTCGCAAGTAAATGTGATGAATAGTGAGAGCAGGCGAGATGTTGCGTAGACCTGTCACGGAAATGAAAACAACAGATAAACGGGTGTGAACTATGTCACAAGAAGTAAACTCAAGAGTCAAAACTTCCAAAACGGACAAGAGTCGTTAGTCTGGTACTGGTGTAGAGCAAATAGGAGATATGTGCGTCTGGAGGTCCATTCCCTACACATCGCTGTTGCAAACGGACGTACACGACGACACAGACACAAATTTGAATATAGCGAACAGGCACTTCAAAGACAAGACGGACAATTCAGAATTTTGTGAAAAAAAAAAAGAAATGGGGAACGAGGGAGATCTGAACACGCAACTCTCCCTCCGCTGTCTAACGCCGTCACTGGACTGTTTATTGTTTCGATTTTGCTTCTATTTTGACAGTTCAGTACATCTTCTTCCTGTTGTCATGCTTGATCTGTATTGATGGACTATTCACTGGGCCACCTTACCACTAAATCTGGGGTGGGGTGGGGGGTGGGGGGGAGGTGCGATGGGGAGCTTCCCTTGTTAGAGCTCATTATGCGAAGTTGGACTGGGTCGCTAGTGTGGAGGACAGGTACGCAAACGTAGACTATTTATATTTATTTGCTGTTTCACATAACTGATGCTTTTCTGTTGTGTTCATGATCTTACGAAAACACAAAGAAGAATTTGTTTATTTAACGATGTAGAAGAAGAAGCGAGTTTTTGAAGAATATACTTACGAAAAAATAAATAGAAAATTAAACCGCGGGGAAGCCAAACGCTGAATACAGGCTACGCGTCGCCGTTGGTGCGAATTCAGAATACGTTTGTCATAGTGCTTAAAGCCTCAGGAGCTCCCACAACGCCGGCAAAAAGGTGTGCATTAAGGTGCTCTCGGTGACGTGCACGGAAAAGTGAAGGAGAACCTTAGCCCATACCTCGATCAACTGCAGAATTTCACGAATCTAATCATCTTTCTGGCAAGGTATTGACAGGGTACATTGACATAAAAATATTACTTTGCAAAAAGGGTGCATTTTGACCTGGATCACAAATCGTTTTGCTGACAAATCGAAGACGTTTCGTCATATATTCACAAGTGCAAATGTCCGCCTAACCACAGCGTACTGTCGTTGAGCAAATAAGTAGTGTCACTTGCAAGGAACATGCCACTAAATGGTAGATAGCTTGAATGTCACGCCCGGTTACATTTCAGCGGTCCTTGTCGGCGGCGGTCAGACACAAAGGGAAGCTGGCTGTGTGGGAGCCGTTATGGGCGTGTCCGGCAGCCTGGCTGCCACCAGTGAGTGGGGCGACATTTATTTGCGCCACTAATTGAGCCCACTACACTCTACGGGCCCTGCACGCGCCGCTGGTTGCTCAACGCTCCTGGGGTCAGGGACGCAGGAGAGGCGCGCTGTGCTGCGACACCGAGCCCTGCTTCACTGCCCACCTCCAGTCGCCAACAGCACACTCCGGCCCAATCACTGAAAACGACGGCTTTGGACCTCAGTGTATCACCATAATTCCGAGGCAAAAATACGAGGTCTGTCAAAAAAATTCCGAAACTTTCTCCACAAAATTTTTCAACGCTTACCGTTTACTTATTGTGCATGGTCTCCTTCGAAATATTCTTCTCCGCAACTGATACACCGCTCCCAATGTAATTTCCAGCTCCGGAAGTTGTCTTGGTGCGCCTCTAGCTGGACCGCGGCAAGTGTCGTTTGCGAATTTTCTTTTATCTCGTCTATCGTTGCAAATCTTCGTCCTTTCAATGGGGTTTTCAACTTTGGAAATAAAAACAAAGTCCACAAGGGCCAGGTCTGGAGAGTGCGGAGGATGAGGCAGCACAGCGACTTTTTTTTCTTTTTTTGGTACAATAGTCACGCACCAGCGTGCATTATAGTGACGCAAGAGAAATGAATTTTGTCACCACATTTCAGGCCGTTTCCTTCTCACATTTTCTCGTAAGCGTCGCAACACGTCCCGATAGTACACTACCGGCCATTAAAATTGATACACCACGAAGATGACGCGATACAGACGAGAAATTTAAGCGACAGCAAGAAGATCCTGTGATATGCAAATGATTAGCTTTTCAGATACACAAACAGCAGTTGACCGGCGTTGCCTGGTGAAACGTTGTTATGATGCCTCGTGTAAGGAGCAGAAATGCGTACCATCACGTTTCCGACTTTGATAAAGATCGGATTGTAGCCTATCGCGATTGCAGTTTATCGTATCGCGACATTGCTGCTCGCGTTGGTCGAGATCCAATGACTGTTAGCAGAATATGGAATCGGTGGGTTCAGGAGGGTAATACGAAACGCCGTGCTGGATCCCAACGGCCTCGTATCACTAGCAGTCGACATGACAGGCATCTTATCTGCATAGCTGTAACGGATTGTGCAGCCACGTCTCGATCCCTGAGTCAATAGATGGAGACGTTTGCAAGACAACAACCATCTGCACGGACAGTTCGACGACGTTCGCAGCAGCATGGACTATCAGCTCGGAGACCGTGGCTGCGGTTACCCTTAACGCTGCATCACAGACAGGAGCGCCTGCGATGAAGTACTCAACGACGAACCTGGGTGCACGAATGGCAAAACGTCATTTCTTCAGTTGAATCCAGGTTCTGTTTACAGCATCATGATGGTCGCATCCGTGTTTGGCGACATCGCGGTGAACCCACATTGGAAGCGTGTATTCGTCATCGCCATACCGGCGTATCACCCGGCGTGATGGTATGGGGTGCCATTGGTTACACGTCTCGGTCACCTCTTGTTCGCATTGACGGCACTTTGAACAGTGGACCGGTGGCTCTACCCTCCATTCGATCCCTGCGAAACCCTACATTTCAGCATGTTGCAGGTCCTGTACGGGCGTTTCTGGATACGGAAAATGTTCGACTGCTGCCCTGGTCATCACATTCTCCAGATCTCTCACCAAGTGAAAACGTCTGGTCAATGGTGGCCGAGCAACTGGCTCGTCAGAATATGCTAGTGACTACTCTTGATGAACTGTGGTATCGTGTTGAAGCTGCATGGGCAGCTGTACCTGAACATGCCATCCAAGCTGTATGACTCATGCCCAGGCGTATCAAGACCGTTATTACGGCCAGAGGTGGTTGTTCTGGGTACTGATTCCTCAGGATCTATGCACCCAAATTGCGTGAAAATGTAATTACATGTCAGTTCTAGCATAATATATTTGTCCAATGAATACCCGTTTATCTTCTGCATTTCTTCTTAGTGTGGCAATTTTAATGGCCAGTAGTGTACCATCGATTAACACTTTGTCGCTGAGGCAGGAATTCATGATAAACTAATCCATGAAAGTCAAAGAAAATTATTAGCTTGCTTTGACATTTGACCTGACTTGACGAGCTATTTTGCTCTTGGAGAACCTTTCCCGACTCATTGTGATTGTTCTCAAATCATAACGGTAGACCCACGTCTCATCACCAGTTACGATTCTCCTAAGGAACATCTCGATCTCATTTGCGCGGTCCAATAGCTCTTCACAGCTTGTGAGGCGAAGGTCTTTCTGGTCTTGACTTATGAGCCGTGGGACGAACTTGGCGTCAACACGATGCATTCCAAAATGCTGTGTCAGTATTTCATGAAATCATCCAACTGAAATGTTACGTTCTTCTCAATATCTCGGAAAGTCAGTCTTCGATTGGCATGCACTATTTCCTTGACGTTCCTGACAAAAGCGTCGTTGGTAGACTTCGAACGGCGTCCTGAACGAGAATCATCTTTGACCTCCGTTCTGCGAGTAAGGCTTAAGCATTGACCACCGTAGGCTTCCTGCATCATTTCGTGTGTCTCTGCAAAGATTTTCTTGAATTTCAGGCAAAATTTAATGCAGATACGTTGCTCCTCTAACTCGAATTTCGAAAACTGTGCGACACCACGTTCTGCTCAATGTAGCACTGAACAATAACTAACAGATATAAAACAATGAAACTTCCGGGAGTTACACCTTAAACACAGGTGTGTACAGGGACGCCAACCGCATTTCGCTCCCAACACACATCACTGACGCGAAATTACGAATGTTCCGGAATTTTTTGAACAGACCTCGCACACAAGGTGTCTCGGGAGGAAAGATCGATATTCAGGAATATGACAGAAACGATCATTTAAAGGAGAAAACTTCAAATGGCGATATGCGCTGTTCCTAACAATTTCCGAGATAGAACATTTTAATATACATTGTCATTTACTCTCTGTATTATTTAACACATCTCACGCTTACACATATACAACAGTGGATTTTACGAAGTATCAATAGAAAAATATGTATTATTAACACATTCATATCTCAGCACTGTCGTGCACGTCACATCACAGTCATTGTACAGTTCACAATAAACGTTCTAATATCCGACCGTCAACTTCATTGGATTTGTCCACTCTTGCGAGAGCATGCTGTTGTGCTTGTCTGACGGTGAGTGCCTCTGCACGTTCCCTAATGAAGGCAGCAGCGCCCATGATGCAGCCAAGCATTTCATCTTCATCTTCACCTTTCGTTTGTGCATCTCATACTTCGCCCAACCCCGTAAACAGAAGTCTAACGGCGTACGGTCTGGCGAGCTTGGTGGCGACGTAACTGTACTGTCACGACCAATCGAGCGATTAGGATAACTGCGACTAAGATGTTCCCTCACACATCTGGTAAAATTTGGAAGTGCCCTGTCATGCTGGAAGTACATTGCAGTCCTCGTGGCCAAATGAACTTCCTCAAAGTCTTCAACAAACGAATTCCATAAAATGTAAATGAATCTGTCCCATAATTCGCTCTTCTGATATGACCGGACGCATCAACATGTTACCGATCATGTCGCACCACATATTGATCGAAAAACGAACTTGGAAATTAGTTTCCAATGTAGCGTCTGGATTTGTCTACAACCATCGATAATTGCTCGGTGTAAACGTGGCTTCATTACTGAACAGTATTAACGGAAGCAAATGACGTTTGTAGTTTTTTTTCAATGCATCTGGCTTCCGGCTGGTTCGATGCAGCCCGCCACGAGTTATCTCCTGTGCCAGCCTTTTCATCTCAGAGTAGCGCTTGCAACCTATGTTCTCAGTTATTTGCTGGATGTATCCAAGTCCTGTCCTCCTCTACCTTTTCTACCCTCTACAGCTCTCTCTAGTACCATGGAAGCCATTCCGTGATGTCTTAATAGATGCCCACCACCGTGTCCCTTTTTCTTGTCAGTGTATACCATATATTCCTTTCCTTGCCAATTCTGCGGAGAATCTCCTCGTTCCTTACCTTATCAGTCACCTAATTTTCAACATTCTTCTGTAGCACCACGTCTCAAATGCATCGATTCTCTTCTTCTCCGATTTGTCCTCAGTCCATGTCTCACTACCATACAATACTACCGTCCGAACGTATATTATCAGAAAATTCTTCCTCAAATTAAGACCTATGTTTGATACTAGTAGATTTCTCTTGGTCAGTAATGCCCTTTCTACCAGTACTAGTCTACTTTTATGTCCTCATTGCTCCATGCGTCATGGGTTATTTCACTGGTTAGGTAACAGAGTTCCTAAACGTCATCTACTTCGTGATCAGCAATTATGATAAGTTTCTCGCTATTCTCATTTCTGCTACTTCTCATTGCTTTCGCCTTTCTTCGATTTACTCTTAATCCATACTCTGTACCCATTAGACTGTTCATTTCATTCAGCAAATTCTGTAATTCTTCTTCACTTTCACTATGGGTAGCAATGGCTTCAGCGAATCTTACCATTGATATCCTTTCGACTTGAATTTTAATTCCAGTCATGAATCTTCCTTTTATTTCCGCCATTGCTCCTTCGATGTATAGATTGAACAGTAGGGGCGAAAGACTACATCCTTGTCTTACACCGTTTTTAATCCGAACACTTCGCTCTTTGTCTTCCACTCTTATTATACCCTCCTGGCTCTTGCCCATATTGTATATTACTCGTCTTTCCCTATAGCTTATCCCTATTTTTCTCAGAATTTCGGATATCTTGCATCATCTGGCACTGTCAAAGCTTTTTGATGGTCGACAATCCTGTAAACGTGGCTTGATTTTTCTTTAGTCTTGCTTCCACTACCAATCGCAACATCAAAATTACCTCTCCAGTGCCTTTACCTTTCCTAAAGCCAAACTGATCGTCATCCAACACATCCACAATTTTCTTTTCCATTCTTCAGTATATTATTCTTGTCAGCAACTTAGATACATGAGCTTTTAAGCTAATTGTTCAGCAATTCACGCATTTTTCGGCTCTTGCAGTCTTGCGAATTGTGTGAATGATGTTTTTCCGAAAGTTCGATGGTATATCGCCAGCCATATACATTCCACACACCAACATGAATAGTCGTTTTGTTGCCACTCCCCCCACTGATTTTAGGAATTCTGATGGAATGTTATCGATGCCTACTGCCTTATTCGATCTTATGTCTTCCAATACTCTTTTAAATTCTGATTCTAATACTGGATTCCCTGTCTCTTTTGTGTCGACTGCTGTTTCTTGTACTACCTCGTCACCATACAATTCTTCCCTGTCATAGAGGCCTTCAATGTACTCTTTACATCTATTCGCTCCCTTCTCTGCATTTAACAGTGGAATTCCCATCGCACTCTTAATGTTAGCACCTACGCTTTTAATTTCGCCAAAGGTTGTTTTGATTTATAGGTATGCTGAGTCAGTCCTTCCAACAATTATTTCTTTTTCGATTTCTTCACATTCTTCATGCAGCCATTTCGCCTGAGCTTCCCTGTACTTCCTATTTAATTCATTGCTAAGTCATCTGTATTTCTGTATTCTTGAATTCCCCTGAACATTTTTGTACTTCCTTCTTCCCTGTACTTCCTATTTAATTCATTGCTAAGTGGTCCGTATTTCTGTATTCTTGAATTCCCCTGAACATTTTTGTACTTCCTTCTTTCACAGATCAACTGAAGTATTTCTTCTGTTACTCATTGTTTCTTCGCAGTTACCTTCTTTGCATCTATGTTTTTCTTTCCAACTTCTGTGGTTTCCCTTTTTCGAGATTCCCATTCCTCTTCAATTGAACTGCCTACTGAGCTATTCATTATCGCAGTATCTATAGCCTCAGAGAACTTCAAGCGGATGTCTTCATTCGTTAATACTTTCGTATCCCACTTCTTTGCGCATTGATACTCTCTTCTAGTCTTTTATACTTCAATGTACTCTTCATCACTACTAAATTGTGGGCAGACTGTATCTGCTCCTTGTATGCCTTACAATCCAGTATCTGATTTCGAAATCTTTGCCTGATCATGATGTAATCTAACTGAAATTTTCCCGTATCTCCCGGCCTTTTTCAAGTATATTTGTGGTTCTTGAACAGAGTATTCGCTGTTACTAGATGAAATCACTGCAGAACTCAATTAGTCTTTCTTCTCTCTCACTCTTAATGTTACGCTCATATTCTCCCACAACCCTTTCGTCTAATCCTTCCCCCAAGAGCGCATTTCAGTCCTCATGATTATTAGATTTTCATCTCCCTTTACTTACTAAATTACCCCTTGAATAACTTCATATACTTTGTCTATATCTTCATCTTTGACTTACAACGTCGGCATGTATACTTCAACGATCGTTGGCGGTGTCGTCTTGCTGTCGATTCTGATGAGACTAACCACATCGCTGAACTGTTCACATTAACACACTCTCTGCCCTACCTTCCTATTCATAATGAACCCTACTTCCGTTATACTATTTTCTGCTGCTGTTGATGTTACCCCATACTCAGCTGACCAGAAATCCTTGTCTTCTTTCCATTTCTCTTCACTGGCTCCCACTATATCGAGAATGAGCATTTCTAGCTTCCCTAACACGTATGTCATTTAACCAGTGACAAAATCCAAGTCGTCTAGCGTTATCGCCAATATGAAGATCATGAACACGCTGTATGTGAAATGGATATACATTTTTCTCATGTAATTTCGCCATACACGATGTCGTGGGACACTGATACCTGCAGAAAGTCGCTGTGTGCTGGTTGCACGACTACGCTGCACCATTTCGACAACGTGTTACCGTTCCTGAACAGATTGTTCAGCTACGCGTTCAGAAGAAAAATGGGACTTTGGAAGAATACCTATTTCACACAGTACGCTGCAAACACTGGAAAATACTGTGCGATCAAGAATTTTACGTATCGGAAAGCGCCGACGGTATTCTTCGACAGCAGTACGAGCACTACCATCACAGAAGCCGTAAACATACACCACTTCTGCATATTCTTCATTGGAGCAGACGTGTGGCATTTTAGCTAGCACGTGTACAAACACAGTTAAACGGTATTCCTCTTTAATACTCTCTCAATTCCTCGCACTTATTTACTCTCAACAGCTCATGAACGACTGCGCCTTCTACTGGCTAGTTCAATGACAAAATGGTATCCCGAGAAAAGAGGATGAAAGAAACGAGTTAGGGTGGGCTAGAACAAAACGTCGAACTGGTTGGGTGGGTAAGACACACATGTGCGCTCCACTAGCCCAAAAGCAAATGCACGTTAAATGTGTTCTATCCCGGCAACCCTTCGGAAAGAATTTTTTTCTTCAGATGAGCTTTCCTGTCACATCCTTAAATATTGACCATTCCTCCTGGGACGCCACGTATAATTTCTTTTCTTCAGTTACTTCTCCGTTTTTAGAAAACATATGTACCCAGATTGTATGCAAGTTATTCTTAATCCACGGGCACCAGCAGAAATTTATCCAAGATGTAGCAAGATTCCAAAAGTGTCATTTTTGATGTAACCAATTTGTTGACTTTGAGAACGTGTCGTTTCCCAAGCAATAAATTTGTCAGGAAGTACATACATCTTAAACGTTCCACATTCAGTTCAGTCAATATGTTCTGAAGGCAGATTAGTGTCATATCTTGAGACATGCCTATTTCATTAGTATGTAAAAGGACATCTTTCTATATTATTAAAATTAATCTACATGTAGGAAACATTCGAAAACAACTTAGCAACCTATCAGTAAAGGAAAAAGGTCCTTGTCTCCCTGGTTTGGCACGCTATTGTGTAACCATGGCAACGGGACTACAGAACTTGTAACACCATGGAGGATGTTGCATTTACTTGTACGACATATGGGAACCATGCAATTTAAGAAGGTCCCAATACCTTTCTGACCTTTATGTCACATTTTTTCGTCGCTTCCTGCGCAGAAATTGCTATTTCCTCCGTGTCTGAGTCCACAGATGAAGTATTGGTGAATACACCTGCTGTATAATATGACCGTGTCCTCATACTCTGCCACAATCTCGCTACCCTGTAAAACTAAATGAAGTCTTAGAAAGCCTTCACGTGTCAAACTCGAACCTACGGTTGAGATTAAGATGTCCAGCAGATGAAGGGCCTGTTCCTGGAACTGGGGACTGTTGTCGGGCAGGTACAGTGTAGCTGTGTTTGTACCGTGCGGGGGTTCGGACGGTCCCTTACTGTAGCTCGTTAAGGAAGGAAGCGGCACAGTAAAGATCGGTTATTCTATTGTTCGGCAACGTTCTGTAAAGGTTCACAACGCCGAATCCGCAGCTACTATGAGAGGACAATATAATTTCCCGTGAACAACATGACAACAAAATAATGTAGTGTTTACTAAAATAACAATGTTTCCCATTGCACTCGGCAATACAAAATCTGCAGCTGTGTAGGATTAGAAACAATCATTTCTAGAAATACGCAGGAATCTTGTAATAAGTAAAAAAGTCTGTACTCTAGAGTTCATCAGGAGGCAAGTGAATCCTCTTGTCCCCCTATCCCCTCAACACACACACACACACACACACACACACACACACACACACACACACACTTGCCTATTCCTACGCCTTTACGTATCAGTTACCAGCAGTCATCCAGATGCAAGTGTAACATCGAAAGTAAGACTGTGAGACATAATTCATCACAATGTTGTGTTTGATCAGTACCTATGGGCGTTCATTTTGAACCGTTGTAATGACCACGATGTCGTGGGACCTTAAACTATAAGCTTACCTACTTCGTTTTATCAAGAGATTTAGTTTTTCCATGTTTTCATTATAGCATCGACGGTTGCTTCTTTTGCAGTGCCGGAACACCTCAGCTAACGTTCCTGTGATGCGACACCCTCACGATGTGACGATTTCGAGAACATAGTCTATAATTTCATAGAATTGTTTAAGGTAATTCACCGAGGCTAAAAGATATTGGAAATATATATTACCTAGAGAAACTCGTAATGTTTTGCAATTGCTAAATATGTATGGCAATTGGATAAACGTCATAATTTCCTTCTGCCCCCCCCCCCCCCCAACTTGTTTCCCCCGCTCCCTGTATATCTCTTATTACACGCTCTTTCTATTCATCTTCTCCTCCCACTTGTCTCTCTCCATATTATCCTTCCACTTCTTTATATTTGTTTTCTCTATTCATCTCCTCTTCCCCCCTCTCTCAGACCTTATTTATTGTCATTGCAAACAGAACCTTGATTGGGAATAGAATTCAAAATGAATGAGTAAATTGGTTGAAACCATTAGTGTACTAAAAATGTTCAAATGTGAGTGAAATCTTATGGGACTTAACTGCTAAGGTCATCAGTCCCTAAGCTTACACACTACTTATCCTAAATTATCCTAAGGACAAACACACACACCCATGCCCGAGGGAGGACTCGAACCTCCGCCGGGATCAGCTGCTCAGTCCATGACTGCAGCGCTCGGCTATTAGTGCACTGATCCAGCTGCTGGATCAGTGAGGATAGTAGCTTTGAGGACAGTATTTCGCTTGGTTTTATCTACGAACGGCTAGCATTATAAGGTCAGCCATAAACACCATAAACACATCTTCCCTGTAATCCGTTAAAAATGCGAAAAGGAAAACAAAACCGCACATTTTCGCAGCACAGCTTAGCGTGTTCTTTCTCCCAGTCGGTTTAAGAGAAAGTGTTTACTGTAAAATTCGTATTCGATTTACCTCCAAACGCTGTCTCCTATCTTTGTCAGTCTCATTGAATCGACAGTCACGTAGTTGGCTTGCGTTGCGCGTTTGCCGAACGACATTGCTGGTTGGTGGCACTTTTCTCCAAAGACATAAACCACGAAGTGAAATCAATTGAATGTTTGCAACACATCATATTACCGCTAGGGAACATCAAATCAATCTTTGCAAAACACCAACGATATGATCGTATTGTTTTCAAATGTATTCTTTTCCGAAAAATATCAATATTCATCGCGGGATTTGTTGTTTTTATTAAAAAAGTGCGACAGCAGACCTGTCAAACCGAAAGCCATTTTTTTATGAATTGTCAAACCGACAGTCACATTTCTATCACTCAGATTTTCGTACAAAAATACCATCCAAATTTCCCACTTTTCCTGTGGATGTTCCCAACATTTTCTTTCATCCAAACCTTGTCCTGATGATTATGAACACACACACACACACACACACACACACACACACACACACACACAAAGAAATCGGTGATACCGGACGAGCCTTTCTGAAGTAATACTCTTTTTTATGTGCCACAGGTGCGGCAATTGATTTGTATTTATATAGATTAATTAATGCGAAAATTGGATTATCATATTTATGAGTTGGCGATTTATTTGTTTATAAGAATGCGACCAGTCGCGCTTTTGAATTTTTGATACTATTTATTTTCTGTACCATTAACTAGTTTTCGAGGCAATGCAGGCTCATCATCAGATGTAGGAGTTAGAAACACTACTGTATCATATTTATCTAGGCGCTTTGGTCGTGGTGCTGCCAGAAGTGATGGAAATTGAGTTATTGGTAGCTAAAAATTGATGAAACGAAAAGGCTGTTACGTTTTGGATACTTACAGTACTCTACTTCGTGGTATCCGTGGAAAATCCGTTCTGGTAATGTACGTTTCAGTTTATACGCACACATTCACAGTATTTAGCTGCACTTTGTTTAACACTTACTCACAGTAAGTAAATATTGAATGTAAGTACAAAGTATGCGAGTACGATATCACACTTTGTCACATCACAATCCTTGGCCTGAGACGCCAAATATTACAGAATAAAAACTTGAAAGTACAGATAATAGATGCAAGTGAATATTGTTAGCTGCAGGTATTTTCTTACATTAAAAATTACTATGTAATTATATAGTGAATGAGTTGTTGCCGATCTGCGATAGAGCTTTTCTTCATATGGGCATGGCAATACAAATAGTAAAGAAAAATTTGCTTATGAGTAAACAGAGAGAACATCGTAGATGTTACATGCATAAGAGAATAGTAATGTATGCAGCAGGATGAAATATATCTTATAATTGGAGATTTAGATTTAAAAGCTACAATCACCTCCAAAAACCCTTAACGAACAAACCTACTCAACTCAGAACTTTTTCTTCCAGAATTTACAAGACATCCTGGTACCATAACACCATAAGAGACAATAATAAGATATATTCAATCCTTCTGCATAAATTATTATTCTCTCATTCGTGTAACAACTATGGCATTCTGTCTGTTTTGCTCTTTATTATTTATACTAGTGAACCCAGCAATGCTTCACAATTGCTAAATGTGTACAGGAATTGAATATACACGCATCAAAAAAAGTTTTGCATCACCCTGGTTCCCAGAACTCCTGAAGACAAACGCTGACTGTGGACATTGTATCACAGACACAGTCCCTTTGACTGTTCAGAGATGTCACTAAACCCGCCCAAAGATGTAAATAACCATGCACGATCAGCGCCTATTAGACGGAGGAGGTCCGACAGCCGATCAGTTCCAGACATTCCACCAGGAAGGATGTACACGGCTAGTGTTGTCTGTAGTTCAACCATGCCTAGACGATCAATACCGCAGTTCGATCGCGTCCGCATTGTTACTTTGTGCCAGGAAGGGCTCTCAACAAGGGAAGTGTCCAGGCGTCTCGGAGTGAACCAAAGCGATGTTGTTCGGACATGGAGGAGATATAAAGAGACAAGAACTGTTAATGACATACCTCGCTTAGGCCACCCAAGGGCTACTACTGTAGTGAATGACCGCTACCTAAGAATTATGGCTCGGATGAACCCTGACAGCAAAGCCACCATGTTGAATATTGCTTTTCGTGCAGTCACAGCACTCGTGTTACGACTCACAATGTGCGCAATAGGCTGCATGATGCGCAACTTCACTCCCGACGTCCATGGCGAGGTCCATCTTTGCAACCACGACACCATGCAGTGCAGTACCGATGGGCCCAATAACATTCCGAATGGACCGCTTAGGATTGTCATCATTCTCTTCACCGATGAGTGTCGCATATGCCTTCAACCAAAAAATCGTCGAAAACGTGTTTGGAGGCAACCCGGTCAGGCTAAACGCCTTAGACACGATGTCCAGCGAGTGCAACAAGGTGAAGGTTCCCTGCTGTTTTGGGGTGGCATTATGTGGGGCCGACGTACGCCGCTGGTGAACATGGAAGGCGCCGTTACGGCTGTACGATACTTGAGTGCCATCCTCCGACCGATAGTGCAGCCATGTCGGCAGCATATTGGCAAACCATTTGTTTTCATGAAAGACAATTCGCGCCCCTATCGTGAATGACTTCCTTCAGGATAACGACATCTCTCGACTAGAGTGGCCAGCATGTTCTCCAGACATGAACCCTATCGAACATGCCTGGGATAGATTGGAAATGTCTGTTTATGGACGATGTGAACTACCAATCACTCTAAGGGATCTACGCCGAATTGCAGTTGAGGAGTGGGATAATCTGGACAAACAGTGCCTTGATGAACTTGTGGATAGTATGCCACAACGAATACAGGCATGCATCAATGCAGGAGAACGTGCTACTGGGTATTAGAGGTACCGGTGTGTACAGCAATCTGGATCAACACCTCTGAAGGTCTCGCTGTATGGTGGTACAAAATGCAATGTGTGGTTTTAACGAACAATAAAAAGGGCTGAAATGATGTTCGTGTTGATCTCTATTCCAATTTTCTGTACAGGTTCCGGAACTCTGGGAACCGAGGCAATTCAAAACTTTTTTTCATGTTTGTATGTCCTCATCTACTTCTCCTTCTCCCTCCTCTTTGTTCATCGCCTCCTCTTCCCCCCTCTATTTGGCCACCTTCACCTCCTCCCCCCCCACCCCCCGCCTCTCACTGTCCATCGCCTCTCCTCCCCACAATGTCTCTCCAACGTCTCCACATCCCTCTCTCCGTCCATTTTATTCCCTCCCCCTTTCTATCTTGCTGTTCTTACCCACTCTCTTTCCGATGTGGAGATTTGTTTAGTTATTCCAAACGAAACCTTGGTTGAGAAATTAAGTCACTTAAAATGAATGGGTAAATGTTTTGGGATCACTAACATAAGAGATACAGAGAGACCTGTCCAGCTGCTGCATCTGTGAGGATAGTAGCTTCAGTGACAGTATTTCTCATAGTTTTAATCCGTGAACGCGTAGGACTGCAAAGCTTCGGATGACTCAGATTCCATAGAAGTATTCTAATCATAAGTCCATAAGCCATAAATACAACTTTCATCTGCCGGCCTGTGTGGCCGAGCGGTTCTAGGCGCTTCAGTCTGGAACCGCGCGACCGCTACGGTCGCAGGTTCGAATCCTGCCTCGGGCATGGATGTGTGTGATGTCCTTAAGTTAGTTAGGTTTAAGTAGTTCTAAGTTCTAGGGAACTGATGACCTCAGATGTTAAGTCCCATAGTACGCAGAGCCATTTTGAACCAACTTTCCTCTGGAAACCGACTGTGAGGAAGAAATGAAAACAGCGTTGTGCATACAGTTTTTTGTTTCAAATTATGTGTAATAAGAAAGAATATGTGTGAAGAAACAATTTGTCTAGTGGTTTAAATGCCTGGATATCTAGGTTAAAACTGACTTTGAGAAAGAAAACGAAGACATAAATTTTCACTACACAGGATTTTATTTCTCAGTCAGTTTTTAACAGAAAGTCTGTACAGGATTGTTTGAATAAAATTATAGTCTGTTTCCTTGAATATTAGTAGAATGTCATGTAACAATATGAAGTAAAATGATCGAGAAATTTTAGAGTTTTTTTACTAACAGCAGTACCCCTTTACATATTAATATATATTTATCTAGTACACACATAAAAAAACATTTTTGAGCACCACGTAAAAACAATTTAAAATAAGCTGGTAAAGAAATTTTCGAGATTTTCGCTAACAAAGTTTCCTCTTCGTGTATTACATATATATTTCTGCGTCAAACGTGTTTCAAAGGTATATAGCCTGCGTCCCTCCTAATGTTTATTAGAGTACACTGTAAAGAAACATAGAAAATAATGCAATTTGACTTTATGTAGGCTATTAGTACCGATTACAATCGCCACAAGAAGAAAACATCTGTTACATGTGGAAGAAACTCATTCATTATTTAAGTAGGTAGAAATATTCCACTCAATATGTTTAAGTTTTGAGAATGTTTTTAATCCGTACTACACATGGACTGTCAATGTAGGAACGCACCTGCAGCTAACAGTATTAATTTGCGTCTATTATCTGTGCTTGCAAAGATTTATTCTGTAACACAATGCATATCAGGCCTAAGATCATGACGTGGCAAAGTGTGGTATCTGTCATATTGGTATCCTTTGTAAATACATTCATCGTTTACTTACTGCAAATAAGTGTTAAACCAAGTGCAGCTAAACACTGTGCATAGCCTGAAAAGTACATTATCAGACCGGATTTACCACGCATACCACGAGGCAGGGTACTGTAAGTATCCAAAATGTATCAACTTTTCATAACCTATAACTCAATTTCCATCATTTCCGTCAGCACCACAACCACAGTGTCTAGCTACACACTATCCAGATAATTTTCCTGTAATGCCCCCATCATGGCACAAAAAATAAACCGGTTCAAAAATTCAAAAAACCGACTAGTTGCGTATTTCTATACAAATAGATTGCCAATTTAAATCACAGTTGCAGTTCGTCATCCATAGTGGATATACTGAAATTTATGTGTGTTTCGAGAGTGACGAAGTGTTTCGAGAATGACCAAGAAATAATAAAATAATAATGATTATCGGAATATTTTCCCTGGTTTTTGCGAATTGACATATAATGTCATTAGTAAGTTAGAAAGCATTAAGGTGGAGATTTCCCTTAAAACCAAGTCTCTGAGTGCTTTCAGGTGCAGCGATACAGCTACTAGGTGAAGTCGGCGTTAAAAATTCGCCAGAACCTGGCAAACAAACTCTCATGGTGATGCTTTCAGACTTTACTGCAAATATCCAGTGTCCATAGGAATTATTTCAGCCATCCTATTGCTTGCCAGTCACAATAATGCGTTTAACTGAATCTAGCGACCCTCGCAGGCTCGCACGTGTTAAGTATCTAGTCTTCTGGCAACGCAGTAATAAATTATGCATACAAGCCTACTTGGTGAAAACCGTATTAAAATCGCTGCTCTAGTTCATGAGATTAGCCTTCACATTCAGACAGAAATATGGGGCGGTGGACTTCAATTCAACCAGTTTGCATGAAATATTTATAAATTATATTCGCAAACCTTCCTCACGAATCAGCCTGTCTATTAATGAAAACCGTATCAAAATCGCTACAGTAGTGTATCTGAGATTAGCCTGTAAATACATGCAAAAAAAGCGGCGGGGGATTCTAATTTATAATAGGCCTATGTACTGACAGATATGTATAAATTCAGGCGAAGCTTCACTGTTCTCTAGAGTTGTGGCGGCTTTTAACTGCTTTCTCCGCCTCTGGAGCTGAACAGCTCATAGCCCCCCCCCCCCGTCCCCAAACGGCACGCCCTAAATATGAAACACATAAGAATACATGTATTACACAGTCATCATTATTACGCTGGGCGTTCAATTAGTAATGCTACACATTTTTCTTTTCTGAACGGTTTATTTTATTCAAGAGTCGAATAGACCATATTATTTCCCACACTTTTGGCTACAAAATCCTGTTTTTCAACATAATCCCCATTCAACGCGATGGCCTTCGCCACCTTACTGGGAGCGCTGCATCACTCTACTGGTCGATGCCGGAGCCAACGTCTTGCTGCAACAATAACCTCCCCATCGTCCTCCTACTGCTTCCCGTGGAATGCATCCACTGGGCCAAACGGACGGAAGTCGGAAGGGGGAGAGATGGTGTGGCGCCACTCTACGCATTGCAGTTTTGTTTCCGGTTCGAAGTGACGAACCCATGTTTAACTGCCTGTGATGACGTTGGACAGAAAATTGTCACGATGAGCCTCGTAAAGTGCAAACAATTCCGTACAGATGGTCCTTCGTTGCTCTTTATGGTCGTCTGTTAGGTGGCGAGGAACCCAGCGAGTTCCCACCTTTGAGGTGGTGGTGGTGATGGTGGTAAGTTCCTATGGGACCAAACTGCTAAGGTCATCGGTCCTTAGGCTTGTATTGTATTGTATTGAACTGGGTACCTAGAAACGATGGAGATGCTTCGTCCCCGACGTAGCCCTCAGTGGTTCACAACCCAACAACAGGCTACAGCAGTCCACTCACCCCACCGCCACCCCACACCGAACCCAGGGTCACTGTGCGGTTCGGCACCCAGTGGACCCCCCCCCCCCTCCCCCTCTAAGGGAACGTCTCACACCAGACGAGTGTAACCCTAAATGTCTGCGTGGTATAGTGATTATGGCGTAAGCGTACGTGGAGACAGTGTTTGCGCAGCAATCGCCGACATAGTGTAACTGAGGCGTAATAAGGGGAACCAGCCTGCAATCGCCAAAGCTGATGGAAAACCGCCTTAAAAACCGTTCACAGGCTGGCCAGCACACCGGACCGCGACACTAATCCACCGGACGGATTCGTGCCGGGATCCGGAACGCGTTCCCGCTCGGAAAGCAGTGCGTTAGACTGTACGGCTAACCGGCGGGCGGCCCCTAGGCTTACACACTAATTTAAACTAACTTACGCTAAGGACAACACACACACACACTTATGCCCAAAGGAGGACTCGACGTGGGGAGCCGCCCGAGCCGTGACCAAGGCGCCCTAGATCGCGCGATACCCCGCGCGGCACGCACCTTTGAGTACTTCCAATGAGAATGGCCTCACGCTGCAACACCGCAGGAGTCGCCGCTGTGTGCGTCCGGCTGGCACGCGGGAGATCGGACAGGTTTGCGCGACCTTGTTGGGTGATGTCAGACGCGTCGCCCAGCGACTCACCGTGCTTTTGTTCAGGGCCAGGTCTCCATAGACATTCTGCAAGCGCCTATGAATATCTGCAATGCTCACTTTTTCCACCAAAAGAAACTCAATGACAGCTCTCTGCTTGGAACGCACCCCTGTTAATGACGCCATTTTGAATACAGTGCTGCAACCAATATGAACTTCATGAAACTATAGCGGCTGAAGCAGGAATATTCCACGATGTTCCGCAACATTTTTTCAACCGAAATTGGCCGAGAAAAAAAGTGTTGGATTCTTTATTGAACCCCCCCCCTCATGTACTTATAAATTACCTTCACAAACCTTCCTTGTGAATCAGTCTATGTATCAATGAAAACTAGATCAAAATCTCTACAGTATTTCTTAAGATCGGCCTTCACATACACAGAGGAAAAAGCAGCAGAGGTTAATTTGTTAGCCTCGTTGATAAGGCACTATCGTCGCCAACCGACAAGGTCATCCGTGCTCCCACCAATCAGGTAACGCTAAATGTTCTACCACATTCTGGTTTCCTTCTTTATTTACTCTGATTTTTAGTCTCTAATTCGCTGAGCAATGACTGCAGGATGTTTATGTTGAACAGCTTAAAAATCCTTTGCTACATTTTTCAGCAGGATTGCATTTGGCCTCCAGCAAGTTTCTTTGTATATGTAATTGCAGATCAGTATACTTGTGTATGTAATCTGAATAGTCCTCACCTGCCCATTATTTCTAATAACAGCTGTAACCGTGTTAACTGTGATGAAGCAAAAATTTGGAATTAATTTTGCCTGCCGATATGAAGTAAAAGTCGATGCCAAGGCCACCGTCAGGACAGGTAAGATACCAGGCAGTTTCCATGTGTAGCAGGACTTGAACAACACAGAGGAGTGGTGAGTACTGGCGTTTAGCGACCACAGTGAAACCCGAGACCTTACACTTTGGCCCTAGTGACCCAAAAGTTGACGTGATGTGAACCTTGATTAACGAGGTATTTTCCTCTTTGGCTATGGTTGTAACGTGAAGAGCACTAATCATATTATTGTTGTACCATCTATTTTAACCGGATACATCTAATAGAGTAACGATATTGAAGCAAATGTCCAAATGGCACATGTTGATCGCCTGCATTGGCGTTCGGAATCGCGTGGCACATACTGGACACAAAGTGTCGAGTAATGTGAGGATCGTGAAATAATCAGCCAGTCTGTACTTAAGTAATACATATATTCTCTACTTCCGTGGAGCGAAAGTGAAAGCCTGCCAGTCAACGCCCCTCTTGCAGCAGAAACCGGCCAAGCACGCGATTCTGTAGCGTCGTGCGGCTTCTGTGAGCTACCACACACATTCTCTCCAGATAGGTACACTGCACTCGTCTTACAAGTCATCGATATTATTCTCTTGGGCACGCTAACAGATGCTGAAACACGAATGAGGCGTTCATATTTTTGACTGCGGTGTATTGTCTCAGTTACAAATTAAAAATAACTCGAATCCCGTAGCTCCGACGAAGGTTTTCTGGAGGTTTTTACTTGGTTGCAAGACAAACAACGTGATTTCATTTGTCGAAATTTACGTTTTTCGTGATTTAAACAATAAAACATTGCGTGTTTTCACGCTTAGCAGGACCTTTTTCGAGAATTTGTGACATCATCAAGTGCAAATATTGATGGTTTTGAGACAGCAACCAGCCACAAATTTATTTTAAGTGCCTTTATTCAAAAGGTACCGTTACCGGTTTCGAATCATTACAATTCATTGTCAGACGGCATTCAGCTTTCATTAGTACATGTGGTGCATTTTTACTGATTAGTTGTCCTAAAATATAAATAATACATAATTATAAGCACGTCACAAAGGATTTTTGAGTTACAGATTTGCATTGGAATGTAACTCACGTGAAATGCCAGTTTGGAGTACTTGTTTTCATGGTTTTCATCCAGAAGACGGCGTTCGTAGTTTTCGCCACATTCCCATCATTGCACACATAAAATAGTATAATTGAGCGCTTCAGATTTGTCACTGAATACATTTCCACCATATTCCTCCCGTTGCACACGTAAATTTGTGTCACTGAGCACTTCATATTAGCTACAGAACAGACTTCTAACAAGCACTGCATGTTTTGATAGATACAAACTGTTTACAAACATATGACTGTCAGAGATGCTATGATGTATCGTAACATTATAAAGATGCTCCATGTTTGGAAAAAGATCATATATTCACTTATGTAACTGAATCGTAGTAACATATAAATTTGCTACTTGATCTGCAGATAGGTGAAGAAATACTATTTGCTTTGGAGGGTGGAAAATAATTTTTGGAAATTTTTCATGAAAGGGGTGTTAGCCAACTCCAGCTTGTTCATTAAGGATATAGTCTGGATTGCTGTTTTTGGGTGCTTGTATTTCTATTTCATTCAATATATTCATAGTGGCACCCTTTTCTGCTAGATGTAAAATTTTCAAGTTGTTCTCAAAGTTTCTCACTGAATGGCTTTCTTCAGCAATATAGGCTGCAAATACAGATTTGTTCAAGTTACCAAACCTTAAAGCATCAATGTGTTCTTTGTATAATTTCAAAACTTCTGCCTGTTTGTCCAATGTTGAATTTCGGGCATGCATCACATTTGAGCTTGTATATTCCTGACTTACTGTAGGGGCTCTTGGAGGTGTTTACATCATGGATTATTTTTTGTTGTTATTTATTATTTGTGGAAAAGCTGATTGTGATATTTTTCTTTTAAATAAATTTGCTGTTTGGTATGATAGTGGGCCTATGTATGGGAGAGCAGCATGTTTATGTTTGGTTTCTGTGGCACACTGATTTGGTTTAGAGTGCATGTTGTGTGTATTGCTGTTAAGTGGATCTGTGGTTTTTGTTTGCATTTTGTTGTGGAGTTTTTCTATTATTGTGGGTTTATATCCACTATTATGAGCAGCTGTTTTAATTATATTGATTTCATGTTGTTGATCTGTGTCACTCATTGGTACTTTTTTAATTCGATGTACCATCACTCTGAAATATGCCATTTTTTGTTGGCGACATCTGTGGTGATAGGTTTTCTGCAAATACTAAATTGATGTTTGTGGTTACTATTATAAATCTTCAAGTCAAGAAAGTTAATTCTTTTATTAGTTTCACATTCAACTGTGAATTTAATATTTTTGTGCATTATCTTAGATCTGCTGCTAATGTATCAATTTAATTTTTTGTACCAAATATTTTTTATGTCTTGTTCTGCCTCTTTTGCCCTGCAGTAAAACCACAAAAGAAAGACTGTAGGGCAAGAGAGACAGAAAAATCCCCTCGCAAACATCGTATAAAATGCCTAAATATTTGCAGTTGATAATGAAAATAAATTCTCGAAGCGCTTTACTATGCATGAAAAAGCGCAACTGATGCAGTGTTTTACTATTTAAATCGTATATGACAAATACCGGGACTGGAAATTCACTCCCAAGTATAGCTGGAACCCCTTCTGCCCACCAATATCTCTCCTGGTTCTTGACTGAGAATAACTGGGCTGTACAACAGGTAGTATCCCGGACAGTGCGTTCTATCCTGCGAAGCAGAGCATGAAACTAATTTAAAAAAAAAATCTACTAATTGTCCAACTAAACTTTCACTTAAAGAATGTTAAGTATAGTGTTAAACATATACTACTACATGACAGAATTTTTCCTCTTCCCTAACATTATGTAGGTACGCGGTTCAATAAAAGATATGATTCATTGTGCTGACCTTAAGTGTCGTACTGACAGTTTTTTTTGCTTGTTTCGTATTGTTATAGTGCGTCCTTGACGTGCTTTGTCTTTGGTACCCATTTTAGACACTTATTTTATTGATGGCTGTAGAAAAGTTTACTCATGTTTCTTAATGGTTGGAGGTTTTCAACTTGAGGAAAAATTTAACACAGAATTTGCAATAAGGTTACGTGCATCACTACATCCGAAAGGTTGAATAATGTATGTAGCAAATATTAAATGACTAAAACAAGCTTTTACAAGTAGTATAAACTCTTCGAATAGGGTCTTGAAAACTCTGATGATGACAAGCGATGTGGGCTCACTAGCAGTCTAGCTGATGACGAAATCGAGAAGGTGAAGAAAATGTTTATTGGCAGTCGCTGGATTACAGCCAGAAAAGTTGCTGATGTTGGTACCACATGAACTAGCTCTTTTTCCAAAGTGATTTTTCAAGAAGACGGAAGGAAGGAAGTTAAGGCTTAACGTCCAGTCGATAACGATACCATTAGAGACGGAGCACACGCTCGGATTATCTGAAGAAAGGAGAAGGAAATGGGTAGCGGGACCATTCGTGGCATTTCCCTGGAGCGATTCAGGGAAATTACGAAAAACATGTGCCGAAGCGGATTTAAACCGTTGTTCTTCCGAATACGAATCCAATGCGCTAACCACTGAGTCACCTTGCTCAGTAAGTTTTACGGTTGTTTTGAGCGTGATGTGAATGTCAGAAAAATGTATTCTGAAATTATTTATTTTCGGCTAAAATCAACGGAGCCTGCGGATATTGCTCTCTGGGATGTGAAAAGACGTACATTTCATTCCAGTAGACTACAATGAAATGCTTTAACATTATGAAATATTATTCTGTTGCAGTTTTAATGTTAATTATAAAATAACCTAAAATATTACTTTTAAGATTTGCTCTGTTGATATTCCTCAGTGAAGTGAAAGTTCCCCAAAGGAAAGTTCTTTAATTCAGACTACCAGTACACCAAGACACTCTTAAAAGATTGTATACTTAATGTAGCAGGTTGCTGAATGCATGTGTACCCACGTATCCGTCTCCTTTCTGTACTGATGAACGACAGGGTGAGAATTATTGAACTATATGAAAAAAAAATCGTCATAAATTCTGAACGATTTGCGTTAGGACTTTCAAAGTGCACGGTTGGCTGCGGGACTTGATGGGAATTAGTACGCGCATGCACGGTTTGGTTTAGCGACGAAGTCCACTTTCATTTAGATGGGTTCTTCAGTAAGCAAAATTGGCACGTTTGGAGGATTGAGAATCCGCATTTCGCGATCGAGAAGTCTCTTCACCCTCAATTGGTGACTGTCTGGTGTGCAATGTCCAATCACGGGATAATCGGTGCGATATTCCTTGATGGCACGATGACTACCGAACGGTACGTGAAGGTTTTGGAAGATGATCTCATCCCCATTATCCAAAGTGACCCTGATTTCGACAAGATGTGGTTCATGCAAGACGGAGCTCAACCCCTTTCGAGAGAGGAGAGTGTTTGGTTCCGGATGAGTACTTTGGGGATCGCATTCTGGCTCTGGGGTAACCACAGACCAAAGGCATGGGACTCGATTGGCCGCCATATTCTCCGTATCTGAAGACATGCGACACCTTTTCATGGGGCTATATTATGGGGAGTTAGAACGGAAAATTTTTTCTCACATTTTCGGATTTTTATATCATTACAAAATTTGCAATTTTCCGAATAAAATGATATATATATCGCTTATAAACTCACATGGGAAGTATTTTATTTTTTTTTTTAATATAATGTACACCGGTTAAAAATGCTAAAGTTTTTACATGCTTTACTTCGTGATCTAATAAAATCGGTAATTTTTTGTATATAGAAGGTTGTGAATTGCTGTGTTATCAAGGTCATGTCGAGAAGAGGATGGGCACCAGGCTGAGGAAGTTGAAACAAAGTTTGAGAAACAAGAAACTTCCTTATGGTAAAACCATAAGAGGCAGGCTGACAGACAAAATTATTGATGAACTACAGCAGTATTAGGGGATGGCCATTAGAGATAATACTGAGGATCTGTTGAAAAAGAAGCAGGCAGTATGGGATACCTTCTTCCACAGACTGTGAACTGATGAAAAACCAGTACACCACCTTTGCCCTCCTCGACCTGATTCATGGTGCAATTACCGCAATGCCCAGTACTCAAACAGTTCATACAGCCATAAACATTTAACACTGCCGACCGCTGTGGCTGAACGGTTTGAGGCGCTTCAGTCCGAACCGCGCTGCTGCTACGGTCACAGGTTCGAATCCTGCCTCGGGCATGGATGTGTGTGATGTCCTTAGGTTAGTTAGGTTTAAGTAGTTCTAAGTCTAGGGGACTGATGGCCTCAGATATTAAGTCCGATAGTTCTTCGAGTCATTTCAACCATTTGATGGCAACACTGATAGGGTGAAAGTGCTACAGCATATGGGAATTAATCCGGGAGTGAGCTGCATCAGAGAACTTGCACGGATGGACAAGGTTCGCATTGATAAAGCAGAGTATGCAGCATAGTTGGCCACTAAGGAGTCCCGAAAGTAGAAAATAAGAAAAAAACTTGGAAAAAGACAAGAGGATGATATACAGTATGGTGCAGGGCAAAAAATAAAAAAATTAAGCATATATTTAGTCAGTTACAGTCTTTTGAAACTTTGGAAGCCGTTCCTTAAAATTTACATTCTCTGTTGCATTTTTCCGTAAATCTCAGAGACCACTTCGAGTAGAGTATTCAAATTTTCAGGAAGTAATAACATACATATCCTGAGTCCACTGAACTAAAAGAAGAACATAATGTTATATACAATTAAAATTATTTAGGATAACGTACAAAAAAGTACACAAATTTTAACCGTCTAATTAAAAAATTGTATTTCCAAAAACAGTGGCTGAAATGCAACTATTGTCGTTCAGCAGACTCAGAACATACAGTTTAATATCCTGTAAAAGTTTCATGTCAATGGCTGCAGTGGTTCCTGAAATACAGGGAAGCCAAGTCACTGAATTTAACATTGTCGTGATAGGGCGTTCCAACTCCCCTTAAAGACAAGGTGTGCAGCAACAAACCTGAAACCACTGCTGAGCTGAAAACACCCATTTAGCAGGTCATCGACAGCATCAATGTTCCAACACATCAGTGGGTCGTGCAGAATTTCGCTATCCGTCTGTGCCACATCATCGCCAATGATGGCAGGCATATCGAACGTATTATAACCTAAATCTGAATATTTGTCGTGACGTTTACATGTTGAATAAAGTGCGTGCACGCTGCAGTTTGTAACTAATTTACGTTTTTTTATATAGTTCAATAATTGTTACCCTGTCGTAATTTACAGAGCAGGGCTAGACGGGAATGACTCGAAGCTAAGGGCCAGTCACACCACTGAAAGCTTCCTGAACAGCAAAAAAGGAAAAAAGCTCATAAGTCCCATCAACTGTGGATGCCTTGCTCAGTACATCCTTAAGTGCCAAAGACGTAGTGTATCACAAGTTTTTACCGCCGCTCATACGAATACTAAGAAGGGCTATTGTAACAGTCTTATAGTTCTTAACCTTCGTATTAGTAGCATATGCCTCACTGTGGCCTCACCCTGTCAACAAAGGTGAAAAGAACCACAAAAGGATAATATTCTGCTAATATTGGTGAGATAAAGACAGAATAGGTGAAACAGGTTAAAGCTATACCGGAAATTATGTTGCAGAAGTTCTTCAAAGATAGTAAAAAACGCTGGCACAAATGTCATTGTAACACGTGGCGAGTGCTTTGTAGCTAATGAAATTAATATCGACATTAAATAGAGATTTTTGAGAAAAACTGATTTTCCCTTTTTTTTATCAAATTGTGTATGTCAAGTGTCAAATATGATAGTGCACGATAAAACGCTAGCACATAACCGATGTTTTGTGCGATTTTTAACACTGGCAATAAGAGCCTTCCTCAAGCCATGGCAGCGATGAGGTAGCGTGGTCCATGCGCATCATCAGCTACGCTCCTTAAACCTGAATTCACAGTTCATTAGTGCATTGTTATGGACGACACTAAACTGCCAAGCCGCCGTATACCGTACATGTTCTCTTGACGACGTGTCAGGAGAAACTGCAGGACAAAGAAAAGCCGCTACTTGTTACACTTCCAGAAATATTTACATATTCCTGACCTTTAAATTGTTGGGATTTATGGAGAGAAGTTCACTAAAGCTAAGTTACGATATTTAATTTTTCACCTTCATTCTGGAGAGAACCTTCAGTTGCTAGTTTCTATTACATGGCCTCGATTGTGAAGCTAATTTCATTTCTGCTATTGCACAATATTTTCATCGTTCTTCGGTTTACTCTCAACTTATATTTGTTCTTAAATATCCATTACTAAAAAAATAGAATAACTCATAGTTGAAATTAAATCTGTAAATATTCTCTTGTAAAAAAATTAAAGTGACTGAAAACAATGTCTTCCCTCTTTTGACTGGAACAAGATTTTTTATTCATGAATTGTTGGAGGAATTGTCATATTTTGTTGCAGTTACAAGTGACGAAAATATCAGTAATGGTATAAGATACTATGTACTTGTCAGAATTTTAAAAAGTTAAAAATTGAAGAAGCCAACCTCGGGGAAGATCAGTTTGGATTCCGTAGAAATGTTGGAACACGTGAGGCAATACTGACCTTACGACTTACCTTAGAAGCTAGATTAAGGAAAGGCAAACCTACGTTTCTAGCATTTGTAGACTTAGAGAAAGCTTTTGACAATGTTGGCTGGAATACTCTCTTTCAAATTCTGAAGGTGGCAGGGGTAAAATACAGGGAGCGAAAGGCTATTTACAATTTGTACAGAAACCAGATAGCAGTTATAAGAGTCGAGGGAAGTGAAAGGGAGGCAGTGGTTGGGAAGGGAGTGAGACAGGGTTGTAGTCTCTCCCCGATGTTATTCAATCTGTATATTGAGCAAGCAGTGAAGGAAACAAAAGAAAAATTCGGAGTAGGTATTAAAATCCATGGAGAAGAAATAAAAACTTTGAGGTTCGCCGGTGACATTGTAATTCTGTCAGAGACAGCAAAGGACTTGGAAGAGCTGTTGAACGGAATGGATAGTGTCTTGAAAGGAAGGTATAGGATGAACATCAACAAAAGCAAAACGAGGGTAATGGAATGTAGTCGAATTAAGTCGGGAGATGCTGAGGGAATCAGATTAGGAAATGAGACACGTAAAGTAGTAAAGGAGTTTTGCTATTTGGGGAGCAAAATAACTGATGATGGTCGAAGTAGAGAGGATATAAAATGTAGACTGGCAATGGTAAGGAAAGCGTTTCCGAAGAAGAGAAATTTGTTAACATCGAGTATAGATTTAAGTGTCAGGAAGTCATTTCTGAAAGTATTTGTATGGAGTGTGGCCATGTATGGAAGCGAAACTTGGACGATAAATACTTTGGACAAGATGAGAATAGAAGCTTTCGAAATGTGGTGCTACAGAAGAATGCTGAAGATTAGATGGGTAGATCACATAACTAATGAGGAAGCATTGAATAGGATTGGGGAGAAGAGAAGTTTGTGGCACAACTTGACTAGAAGAAGGGATCGGTTGGTAGAACATGTGTTGAGGCATCAAGGGATGTCCAATTTAGTATTGGTGGGCAGCGTGGATGGTAAAAATCGTAGAGGGAGACCAAGAGATGAATACAGTAAGGAGATTCAGAAGGATGTAGGTTGCAATAGGTACTCGGAGATGAAGAAGCTTGCACAGGATAGAGTAGCATGGAGAGCTGCATCAATCCAGTCTCAGGACTGAAGACCACAACAACAACAACTCTTGTGAAAAGGCAATACCAGAATTAACAAGGTATTTAATCAGCAAGTACGGATACCATGACAGCAAAAAGTAAGAATTAATTGCAACTACTGCTTATGCAGAAGCAAAACTGGTTATATCACGTTCGTATGCCTAATGGAAGCATGGTTTCAGGTGGTGATTTAATTTGACTGGGTTTTCGTGCATGGAGCTTCTGAGTGCTGCACGCGCAGTGAGGGCTCTTTTAACTGACATCGGAGAACCACCTACAGAAGGCAGTAAACAATTGAGGATGCATTCCTCTGGTATTGTTCATGCAGTAAATACACTCCTGGAAATTGAAATAAGAACACCGTGAATTCATTGTCCCAGGAAGGGGAAACTTTATTGACACATTCCTGGGGGTCAGATACATCACATGATCACACTGACAGAACCACAGGCACATAGACACAGGCAACAGAACATGCACAATGTCGGCACTAGTACAGTGTATATCCACCTTTCGCAGCAATGCAGGCTGCTATTCTCCCATGGAGACGATCGTAGAGATGCTGGATGTAGTCCTGTGGAACGGCTTGCCATGCCATTTCCACCTGGTGCCTCAGTTGGACCAGCGTTCGTGCTGGACGTGCAGACCGCGTGAGACGACGCTTCATCCAGTCCCAAACATGCTCAATGGGGGACAGATCCGGAGATCTTGTTGGCCAGGGTAGTTGACTTACACCTTCTAGAGCACGTTGGGTGGCACGGGATACATGCGGACGTGCATTGTCCTGTTGGAACAGCAAGTTCCCTTGCCGGTCTAGGAATGGTAGAACGATGGGTTCGATGACGGTTTGGATGTACCGTGCACTATTCAGTGTCCCCTCGACGATCACCAGTGGTGTACGGCCAGTGTAGGAGATCGCTCCCCACACCATGATGCCTCGGTCGTATGCAGTCCTGATTGTGGCGCTCACCTGCACGGCGCCAAACACGCATACGACCATCATTGGCACCAAGGCAGAAGCGACTCTCATCGCTGAAGACGACACGTCTCCATTCGTCCCTCCATTCACGCCTGTCGCGACACCACTGGAGGCGGGCTGCACGGTGTTGGGGCGTGAGCGGAAGACGGCCTAACGGTGTGCGGGACCGTAGCCCAGCTTCATGGAGACGGTTGCGAATGGTCCTCGCCGACACCCCAGGAGCAACAGTGTCCCTAATTTGCTGGGAAGTGGCGGTGCGGTCCCCTACGGCACTGCGTAGGATCCTACGGTCTTGGCGTGCATCCGTGCGTCGCTGCGGTCCGGTCCCAGGTCGACGGGCACGTGCACCTTCCACCGACCACTGGCGACAACATCGATGTACTGTGGAGACCTCACGCCCCACGTGTTGAGCAATTCGGCGGTACGTCCACCCGGCCTCCCGCATGCCCACTATACGCCCTCGCTCAAAGTCCGTCAACTGCACATACGGTTCACGTCCACGATGTCGCGGCATGCTACCAGTGTCAAAGACTGCGATGGAGCTCCGTATGCCACGGCAAACTGGCTAACACTGACGGCGGCGGTGCACAAATGCTGCGCAGCTAGCGCCATTCGACGGCCAACACCGCGGTTCCTGGTGTGTCCGCTGTGCCGTGCGTGTGATCATTGCTTGTACAGCCCTCTCGCAGTATCCGGAGCAAGTATGGTGGGTCTGACACACCGGTGTCAATGTGTTCTTTTTTCCATTTCCAGGAGTGTATCTGTTAGTGTCGTTGCTCTTAACCGTATAGGCCTACGCAGTTCTGTGTAAGTGCAGCACACACATTAGTTTGTGGTCTGATAAGTTAGTGAGATTGTTTTACGTTATAGTTTTACCTTTGCACTTGCCAGCATAATGGGAGCCTATTATTGCACACGGGAATGGCAGACATGATCTTTCGTTATGGTCTGGAAAACGGAAGTAGCCGTCGAGACCCTGTCGTGTATGCTGAAAAATATACAGAATGTCGGGCTCTCATTAGATTTCTGCATTCTGTAGGTCGTTCGTAATAGCAAACAGCTTGCAGCTGAAGATACGTGCTTCACAGTAGCGAAGTGCTCTCAGCTCTTGAGGCATGCATTTTAGAGCCCACGTTTACTGGACACTTTATCCTTGTTGCCGGCCGGGATGGCTGAGCGGTTCTAGGCGATTCAGTCTGGAACCGCGCGACCGCAACGGTCGCAGGTTCGAATCCTTCCTCGGGCATGGTTGTGTGTGATGTCCATACGTTGGTTAGGTTTAAGTAGTTCTAAGTTCTAGGGGACTGATGACCTCAGAAGTTAAGTCTCATAGTGATCAGAGCCATTTGAACCATTTATCCTTGTTTTTGAGAATACTACTACCTCTCAAAGTATCATATCCTTATTTTTAACATCCTTGAGAAGCACAAGTTAGTTTGTTTCGCTTTGGATTCCTTTTAAAGGTAGATTTCACTGAGATGTAAATGGAATCATTGGCTCATTACAGTCAGTCCCAGCAATTCCCAAATTTAACAGCTAGAGATTTTGAAATGTTGTGTTACACAAGAATTCTGAAGCTTAGATATGTGGATCGGGAAACTGTAATGGGCAATCAAATGAAAAGGGAACATCCAGCAGAATAGGACCATGGAATGATCCCATTCAAAAGTAACCGCTATACAGGTTAAGAATTTATCCATCCGGGAGACGAGACGATCAATTCCACTTTACCAGAAACTGCCTTCCTCGTTCGACTGAAACCTACGTCTACGCATGTCTTTCTTCATGTCGCCCACTACGTGAAAATCACACGGTGAGCGATCCGTGCTGTATGGTGGATGTTGCAGTGTTTCCCAATCAAATCGCCAAAGCCTTCGTCAGACTGGCAGTGTAGGGGCGGGCATTCTCGTGTAGCAGGATGCTTCCTCTGCTCGTCGCTTTCCTCGAGCGTGGAACCACGACCAATGCGCAGCACTATGGAGACACTTTGCAGAAACTGCGGCACGCCATGAAAGCAAAACGCCCAGGAATTCTGTCAGACGGAATCATCCTGTTGCACGATAACGCCTTCCCCCGCACTGGCAATCGGATGAAGTGTACGTTTCGGCGATTTGGTTCGGAAACACTGTAAGATCGTTCATATAGCTCGGATCTTTTACCGTGGGAAGAAAGACTTGAACGAACGTCGGTTTCAGTCAGACGAGGAAGGGCAAGAGTGAGTGCGGTTGTGGATCCATCACAGGCCGACCACGTTCTACGAAACAGGAATTGATCGTCTCGCCTACCTGTAATATATATGCCTTAACGCGTGTGGTGGACACTTTCGAATGGACCCATTTCATGGTCCCGTTGTGGCTGGTGTTCAGTTTTTATTTGACTGCCCCTCAAAATAATGAGATATTGAGTCAGATGGAGGAGAAAAGAAATTTTTGGCACTGCTTGACTAAGAGAAGATATCGGCAGATAGGATTCATTCTGAGGCATCAGGGAATTTTTCATTAATTTAATAATGAATGGACGTACGAGAATAAAAATTGTGGAGGAAGACCAAGACTTGACTACAGGAAGCTACTTGAAGTAGATATAGGTTGCAGCAGTTATGCAAAGATGAAGAGCTTTGCACCGGATAGACAAGAGTGGAGACCTGCATAAAACCAGTCTTCGGACTGAAGCACAACAACAACAACAACTTCCCGAAAGGTTTAGGGGCTCAGGAGGGAGCAGAGCCGATGATTATGAATGTTATTGGACGTTGAACAACAGTCTCGCAGTGTAAGATTTTTAGCCCTCGCTTGACGCAAAATACTAATTGATTTCACTTTAGTTGCCGCCATAGTGGCATCATATTTATGAAATGAAAACATTACCAAATTTTGTTCTTTATGCAAACGAACTGAAGTAAAGCTTCGCCGTCGCCATTGGACTTTTATTTTCTTTCATTTTCTGTCTACCTTCCATTTTTGATTTCGGAGCAGACAATGTTCTTTTTAGATTAAAGACAGGTACGTCCCTAGCACATATATTCGTTATATTCTTTAATATTGAAGATTTATAATCGCAACATCTGAAAATGTTTTATATACTGTCAACTACACTGAACAGCCAAAAAAAAAGTATACCTGCCTAATATCGTGTAGGGCCCCCGCGAGCACGCTGAAGTGCCGCAACACGATGTGGCATGGACTCGACTGACGTCTAAAGTAGTGCTATGGGGAATTGACATCATGAATCTTGCAGGACTGTCCATAAATCCATAAGAGTACGAGGGGGTGGAGATCTCTACTGAACGGCACGTTGCAAGCATCTCAGATACGCTCAGTAATGTTCATGTTTCGGGAGTTTGGTGACCAACGGAAGTGTTCAAACTTAGAAGAGTGTTCCTGGAGCCATTCTGTAGCAATTATGGACGTATGGGGTGTCGCATTGTCCTGCCGGAATTGCCCAAGTCCGTCGGAATGCACAAAAGACATGAATGGATGCAATTGATCAGACAGGATGCTTACGTATGTGTCCCTGTCAGAGTCGTATCTACACGTATCAGGGGTTCCATATTACTCTAACTGCATACACCCCACACCATTACAGAGCCTACACCATCTTGAACATTTTCCTGCTGACATGCAAGGTCCATGGAATCATGAGGTTGTCTCAGTACCCATACACGTCCATTCGCCCAATACAATTTGAAATGAGATTCGTCCGACCAGGCAACATGTTTCCACTCATAAACAGTCCAATGTCGGTGTTCACGGGCCCAGGCGAGGCGTAAAGCTTTGTGTCGCGCAGTCGTCAAGGGCACATGAGTGGGCCTTCGGCTCCGAAAGCCCATATCTATGATGTTTCGTTGAATGGTTCGCACGCTGACACTGGCGACTGCCCAGCATTGAAATCTGCGACAGTTTGCGGAAGGGTTGCACTTCTGTCACGTTGAACGATTCTCTTCAGTTGTCGTTGGTCCCATTCTTGAAGGATCTTTTTCCGGCCGTAGCGATGTCGGTGATTTGATGTTTTACCAGATTCCTGATATTCAAGGTACACTCGTGAAATCCTCACTTCATCGCTACCTCGGAGATGCTGTGTCCAATCGCTCGTGCACCGACTGTAACGCCACGTGCAAATTCACTTAAATCTTGATAACCTGCCGTTGTATCAGCAGTAAGCGATCTAACAACTGCGCCAGACACTCGTTGTCTTATATAGGCGTTGGCGACCACAGCGCCGTATCCTGTCTGTTTATATATCTCTGTATTTGAATATGTGTGCCTGTACCAGTTTCTTTGCCGCTTCAGTGTAATTTCGTTTGTTTTATTCCAATTAGGATGGGAAATCAGTTGGATGTCACGATTTAGGTAATGTACGTGTGTGACCACTAACAAGCATTATCTACGTTTAGATCTATGGGGGATTTTGACAATTAGCAAGAACGCAATTGACTAAACTAGTCGTTAACAGCTATCTTTGAAGCAAAGTTTATGCTCTGTGATGGCTGTAAAATCTGAATAGCGAACAGCACAAATAACATTTGTGGCTTGTAGCGTTACCTATAGAAGGAAGAGTCGCCTCCGTAGCTGAGTGGTCAGTGTGACTTGACTCCATGAGGAAGGGTGCTGCCAAGGATTTTTCCTTGGTGGGGGAATCGAATGAGGTCCAGTCAGCCTCGTGAAGTCAGCTGAGAAGTTACTAGAATCAGAAGTAGCGGCTCCAAGTTTTGGAAGCTGAAAACGGCCCGGACAGCGGTTTGGTGAACCAACGCCTCCTCGTATTGCATACGAATGATGTAATTGGCAGAGGACGACACAGCGGCCGGCCGGCGTCACGCAGTCTTCTAGGCCTAGTAAACGAGTTACCGAAAGGGAGATTAGCATTAAGGTTCCATCGAGATAATTTGAGACACGGCACAAACTCTGATCGGACGAAGACGAAGAAGAAAATCGGCAGTGACATAAAGGAAGAATTCCCGCATTTGCCTTAACGGATTTACAATTATCTAGGAAACCCGAAAATTAAATGGCAGGACTGGAATTTGAATTCTGCTGCTTCTAAAGTCGAATCCAGCGGCCTAACTTCTAAACCAAGACGGTGACGCAGAAGTACAACAGAAACGATATAAAAATTCAGCGACGATGGCTAAACTGTCTCATCATCCGCAGGTACTGAACAAATGGTGCTAGACATCAAACTCTACATCATTTATAGCAGATACAGTTGAATCAAGGTAAGATTTAAAATTATTTTGTAATATAGGAAGTTTCAAAAAAATTAATCCAATTTCACAAGATAAGGCGCATATCTTATACACGAGTGAAGATAGATAGAAACTTGGGGTAAATTTTATAGCAAGTATAGGACTAAAAACCTTTTATTTTCGAAAGAACCATCCCGTTTCACAAGGGTATATCTTTTATATGCAAGCACATTCAAACTTGTGGTACTCTCTACAATTTCCTTGAGCGTCTCTGGAGTTTTTGCATTAACTACTGTATACTTCGCTGCATTTTTTGGAAAGGGAGGCACATAGACGGAGTTTCTCGCAAACTCCGAAAAATAAAAAAAAATATCATTTACTGTAAAATCAGGAAACCCTCGGGGGCCAATGGTCGAATGTTCTCGCAGTTGTGGAAAAAGCCAAATCTCCAACGTATCAAATATTTGATATCTGTAATTATTTTTTCCGTAACAACGGAAAGGGCCATAAGGCTTTTTTGAGTAATGGTGCAAAACAAATGAAGCTTTGGAGAGTGCCTGTAGAACTTGACTGTATGTGACTGCTATGTTCCACATATTGTTAGGTAGTGGCGTTTCACTTTTCCACTTAAATGCAACATTGCCTCATTACTGGACGTTAAGCTTGAAAGGAAAATATTTTCTTTCGTCTCCATGTTTAGAATGAATTTACAGTATCTACACTTTCTTGTTTCTCAATATGAAGGGCTTGTAGTAGTTAAATCAGATATATGGAGAATGGCTAACTCTCTGTCGGTAGCCGGCCGGGGTGGCCGAGAGGTTCTGGGCGCTACAGTCCGGAACCGCGCGACCGCTACGGTCGCAGGTTCGAATCCTGCCTCGGGCATGGATGTGTGTGATGTCCTTAGGTTAGTTAGGTTTAAGTAGTTCTAAGTTCTAGGGGACTGATGACCACAGATGTTAAGTCCCATAGTGCTCAGAGCCATTTGAACCATTTAGTTCTAGGGGACTGATGACCTCAGACGTTAAGTCCCATAGTGCTCAGAGCCATTTGAACTATTTCTCTGTCGGTATGTCAAGTATATTTCTGTGGACTGCGTGCTAAACTGTACTTATGCTCTGTACATCTTGAACAAGCGTAAGGGGAAGCCATTTTGACCCATATTATTATTTCAATTCCCAGTGAAGCGGTGTGTTGGCAAGGGATAGAACCACTCTTCCTCCAATATTACAAAAATGTGAAAGATTTTCAAATTACGTAAGAACAGATGATGATAAATTATGTATTTAAAAAAAAAACAACATTTATGACTTCCAAACTTTCTAATTGACTTTATAATACATGTAAAATATAATTACTCATGATGATGTGAATGCTATGGTGTAACGGTGATGCTGGTGATTCATGAAAATGATTAGTGTCATGGTTATTATGGGGCCCTGTGTATGGTTGCCAGGTCCAAAAACGGAATAATCGGATCAGCTTTATATTTAGCCAGACATTTTGCCCTAAAGGCTGGACTACCTGTATTAAACAGAAATAGTCTGTTGGGTGTTTTCACTTGTTTAATTATTATTAGTTGCAGTTAGTTATGGTGCGAGTTACTTAAACTAAAGAAATATAATTTCTCAGTTATGATAGCAACGAAGTGTTCCAACTTCATAATCGCACAGTCTTCTTCCTAAAAACAAACTCCTTCATTAAACAAAATAAACTATTATCTATTCTTCTGGAACAGAAAAGGGAAAGATATTCAATGACTTTGGTCATTTCAACTAGATTTACAAAGAAAATCAATAACCTGTAGTTAAGTATTAAATTTTTCAAGCTGTATCAAGTACGTTCTTTTTCTTGGAAATCATTTCATGGAGCTCTGGACAGGCTAATTTTGTATTACACGTCATCTTTGTGACGATGTCCTTTGTCCATTAGGTGCTTATGAAAGGGAATAGCGTTCCAACGTTGGAATTATGGCCTTGAATTGCAAAGCAATATTCTGCCAGTTTCAGTAACTCCGAATGGAGACCTCTATTATGCTGGGATATGGAAGAAGCTTTCCACTTTTCGAGTGGACACAGCGGGCTGGCAATGACTGATCGGCACATACCATTTTGCCTTGCTCGCTTTGCGCGTAGCCTGGTTGAGACATTGTGTGTTAGGCTCGTTCGACTTACGAAGAAAAAGACGGCATACAGAAATAAGAATAGCGTATCTATATATCCTTATGGTACGTACCCTTATTCATCCTTGCATTTATTTGTCGCGCTTGCATCATTAGCTTGGAACGAGCTTTAGTTGTGTATTCTCTACTTCATCGCAAAATCCGGACAGGGCGGTCTCGAATATATATTCGGCCAGACACGACCATAAAAAGCCGGACTTGGCCAGCTAAAGACGAATATCCGGCAACCTTAACATTGTGGAACGGCAGGTAGCGACTAAAGCTCAGTAAGGTGGAGGAACGATGGGGGAGGATAGTGGAAGGATGGTGTGAGATGGTACGTTGTGACTAGGCTTGGGAAAAAGAGGGAATATCTCGAGATGGATTTCGCCGTTGGGGAGCAGGAATTGGTCGAAATTACGGCGAGAGAGGATGGCTATGGTATGAAGGTGGATGAGAGACGGAATATGGATGTAGTGGCGCAGCAACATACTGCCGGAACTGGGTTCAGCGATTAATTTGTTGGATCGGAAGGTGCTCTAGGAAGAGAACAGTCTATGAGAATGGAAAGAGTTGTAAAAAGACGCCAGTTGGAGTGGGTAGGCGGATGCGGAAGGCGAGACGGGGTGCTTGTCGTTCTAGGATTTCAAGGGACTTGTAGAATTTAAGAGAGTCGGAGATCCAGACAACACTGCAGACCTCAGGTGCAGTCTGTTAGTACTTTCAGTCGATCTCGGGATTTGCGCTGAATGATAAACAGTTGTGCATTTCATGTCATCTTTTTGTCTAGGTTAATTATTAAGAACTTTACTGTGTTATTAAGAGGGATAGATTGGTTGTGGACGTAGATATGGAAATCTGGACGACGGAAATGCCGATTGGTGCTACCAAATATTTTGGCTTGGGTTTGTTGTGGATTTACTTGAAGTTTCCAGGTAGTACACCTCTTGACCAGTAGATTCAATTGGCGTTGAAGGGGGCATGTGAGAATTGAAGGGTGTGGGGAGTAGCTAGGTAGGCGGTGTCGTCAGCATATTGCAGGAGATGGGGGTGGGGGGGAGAGGGGGAGGAGGAGTTGGGCATGTTTGCAGTGTACAGGACGAAGGGGGATAGGATAGCGCCTTTAAGCACAACTGCAGTGTGTGAAATATGCAGGAGTAAGTGTGGCTGTTTGCGACATATGTAGGACGTGGTGAATGAAGGATGTTAAAAGACGGGCGTAATTAACTGAGAGTGTATAGCTTTGTAGCTTGAAGAGCGATACAGAATGCCATACCTGGTCACAGACTTTTTGAATATGAGGAGAGACAAATATTGCGGATATCAGTTTATCTAGTTGATGGAAGATAAGGTGGATAAGGTAAAGAAATTCGTCGTCGATGGAAGGGGGGTGTCCTGTGGATTACTCTTGTCAGATTAACAACCAGTGTTACGGAACTGTTGGTGCCATAATCGAATGGTTTGATTTGCAGGAACTTCAGTGACGCGCTCTCGATTAAATTCGTCAGACAGCTGTAACTTCATTGCACCTGCTGGAACGGAAAAAGTAAATGATTCTTGTTTCCGACGCACATTTCGTAATGAACGAGCGAGTTAGCTAGCTGTACCAGGGAAACATCTACTGTCAACCCCATGAACCGGAGACTTTCACGAACTGGTGCTAAGGTAAACTTATAGTTTCGATGCGTATGTCAGAATACACCCAAGGTTTCCATCTTCATTATGTAGATGATTTAGCCTTCTAAAATCAGACTAATCTGCTTCAAACCACCTGTACTTTATTCTGTGCCTGGGAAACTACAATACAGTGCTCTTTTCAGACGGATATTAAATACTGTAGTTAGTATGGACATGCTGTTATGTTGGTGACGGCACCCTGTCTTTGATCAGTTATTTACTTTTCTCACAAGGAAACAATTTGAGAAAAAGGAGAAAAGAAGCACACAGTGAAGATATCAGTTCCAGCGATCAATTCCGAGTGCAATTATGGCCTTCTGAAAGTACAGCTTTCAAACTTCGCGAGCAGCAGTCGTTTGTCACTCGTTCCGCCGCACTAATGCCCGAGCGCAAAGTGCGGTACAGCGGAATGACAACCAGAGCCCTTGTAATCTTGGAATGCTGAAGGCGGGGGGAACAAGTGGTGAGACGTAGACACATCCTCCCAACGTGTTATGAACTCTTGTTATTCTATGTTATAACTTGTTATTCTACGGGAAAAATTGCAGGTAATATCAGTACGTAATATATCAACCTCAAGCACAGGTACGCTCAATATTATTTTCAAAAAATTCTCGCATTGATATTCTGCATCTATATGTATTTCTCAAAATCAAAGTAAATAAACCTTAGCGACTAAAGAATTTATAATAAATGAAGTTCCTGGTTTTCGATTTACAATTTAATCAAGCGAATAACGTTGAAGAATAGCGCATCTCCAGCAAATCTACTTCATTTTAATAGTGGCGGTTTTAAAATTAAAAAAAAGACGCACAACCGCGTTGTCACTAATGAAACAGCGCTGCACTACTTCTGTGTGCTTTATTTACGAGAATTGGAACTTAAATAGTGGCAACTATTTATTCACAACCGATACAAAAGAGTTACAAGTTTGCACCTGTTAGTGTCCTTCAAAGTAGGCACCAGCGTTGTGTAGAACCCGTTGCCAGCGAGGTGGAAGGCGAGTATACCGTTAGCAGAGCCTCTTCTGTTGATGGTGCGAATGGAGCGGTCTACTGCCTGTCGAATCTCTGGAACAGTTCTGAAGCGAATGCCACGAAGTGGTTCCTTCTTCTTCGAAATCAAATTAAAGTCACAAAGACTTAAGTCCGGGGAGTATGGTGGATGGTACAGTACATCCCAGTCCCATCGACCGAACAGAACAGCCACAGCTTGCGCAGTATGCACCCGCGCTTTGTCGTGCAAAATTATGGGTCGGTTGCGCAGAAAGTATCGCCGCTTCTTTCACAAAGCTGGTCGCAGGTGATGCTTCAAAAACGAACAGTAATACTGTGCATTGACGGTCTGCCGTGGAGGAACGTAATGCGTTAGGATAACACCATCACAGTCGTACACGAGAGTCACCACAACTTTCACCATACTGGGGCTCTGACGCACTTTCGACGTCCGCGGCGACCCATAGTGACGCCATTCGTTGGATTGGCGTTTCAGTTTTGGCTCGTACGATGTGGCCCATGTCTCATCCAGTGTTACGATCGGCGTAAGAAAGCCTCTCCTTCGCGCTCATAGCGCTCCAAGTGCATCTGAGCAGCGTCGTAACGCATCCATTTCTGCACTTCCGTCAAGTCATGCGGAACTCATCGTGATGCAATTTTTCGCATGCTCAGGCGTTCCTTCAGGATGCGAAGCACAGTCGCGTGCGCTAATCCGTTTTCGTGGGAGAGCTCACGAGTCGTATGGCGTCGATCACTGTCCACTAACGCGGCAAAAGCATGAACTTCTTCAGAGATGCTAGGACGAACTGCCCGATGCATGTCTGCCACAGTTTGCCGACCTTCGTTGAAGGCTTTACCCAACGTGCCACCGTTCTGTACGGCAATGCCGATTACCCGCACACCTCTTGAAGATCTTGATGACACTGTCGTGCTTACGACCTCAGACACATTCAATCTTGATCCAGTTCCGTTGTTCCTGTTTCGAAAACATAGTGACACTGTTATGTTAGACAGCAGCTCGCTCACAAGGGACTGTGTTTCCCTCGATTGTGCACATGCCGGTGACGTGGGACGGGCGAGTCCATTTGCTCGGAGGTAAGGTAGGTACGTCAGCGACGTATGTTATCTGCGACAATAGTAGATTCCATTGTATAATGTCTCCACAGCAGTGTTTCCACGAAGTTCTAACCCAAGTATTTACCTTTGTGAATCGCTACATAAATGTTTTCAAAGATAATAAATCTGTGGCACCAGCAGTGGGCTAGAACCCGCGCACTTTGACACAACGAACGAAGTACGTTACCAATGTCGAAGTAGTAGATCACAAACTTGTTACTGATTCCGCTGTACAGTACTTGGCGCTCGGCCATTAGGCGGCTGCAATGGGACAGAGCGAGCGACAAACAAGCGGGTGCGCAAAGTTTAAAAGCACTACTTTCAAAAGGACACAATTAAGTACTATCACAATTTAGGCCCAAAATTTCGCGCGGGATCGTTTTCTGGGGCTGACGTCTTGCAGGTGTACTTTTTTCTCCTTAAAATATGTGGCGCAGTGGTCAGCACACTGGACTCGCATTCGGGAGGACGACCGTTCAAACACGCGTCCGGGCATCCTGATCTAGGTTTTCCGTGGTTTTAGGCACATGCCAGGATGGTTCCTTTGAAAGAGCACTGCCGACTTCCTTCCCCATTCTTTCGTAATCCGACGGGACTGATGACCTCGCTATTTAGCCCCCCCCCTCCCCAAATCAACCAACCAATCAACTAACATGTTCTTGACAACTGAGTCGCAAATGCTCCTTTACCGTTCGCCATCCAGTTCCAAGCTGTATTTACACGCTGAATTTCTACAGTCCCTTCGGTTAACGATTCGATTCACTGTTTCTGTGTAATAACATTCTTCTTATCAGTACTGTGAATCACTGCCGTACCGACATAAGAAAATCGATTATGTTTGGCCACAAGGGATCGCGGCCGTTTCCGTTAGAAGTAAGGGGGAGTCCTTAACCCGTCCATGTCTACAGTGTGGTCCTGAGTGAAATGCTATATTTTGCTTTCACGTGGAAGCATATCAGCAGCAGTCTGAAACTAACTGAGTATCACCATGAATATCGCCCACTGATGTCTAGGTCAAGAACTTAATGAACGTACTGCATTGCTTGCTATTAGCTGAGAAATATTAGAAGTGTCTGTGTGACTCTTGTGGCGATTGCGATGACTGTCTGCGCTGGTAGCGTTGTTCTTTCTGCACAACTAGGAGAGGCAAATGGAGACCGAAACCTGGGAGGTAGTGCATACCCTTCGAATAGCAGAAGGAGGCCGCTGAACTTAACGTCCTCATTCGACGGATAGATAATCAACAATGGTGTCACATGCCCTCATTGCGTCAGATACAGATTTAGGCTTTAACTTGGATTGGCTCAAATGGCTCTGGGCACTATGGGACTTAACTGCTGAGGTCATCAGTCCCCTAGAACTTAGAACTACTTAAACCTGACTAACCTAAGGACATCACACACATCCATGCCCGAGGCAGGATTCGAACCTGCGACCGCAGCGGTCGCGCGGTTCCAGACTGTAGCGCCTAGAACCGCTCGGCCACTCCGGTCGGCTGGATTGTTCTGGCACAATATGTTGATCAGAACTTGTGCGTGACTGTCTCTCCTCCCGTTCAATGCTTAATCTTTTTCTTTTGTTTCTCCTCTTGGCTGTTACTCAGCGGTCATGGAATTCAACTACCTGCTTATGTCAGGTATTTCATGAGTAGGAAATTTATTTACTTTAACTTCGTGACCGAACGACCTTCTTACTGTCATAAGACTTTCGTACCAAATACTGAATACTTCCAAGCTGATCGCTATTTCGGTAACCAAGGCTAAGATGCATCCAAACAGCGCGGTAATGAAACGAAAATCGTACAAACAGAATACAATCCAAAGGAAATAAATAAAAATACCCATTATCACCTGTGTTTGAAACATCACTAGGGGACATCCCATGATCAGTAAAAAAATCAGCGAGGATAAATTTCCACGGATTCCTATCTCCGTCGCTGACGCAAGCACTAGGCGTCGGTCAGTCACATTCAACTGGACTGAGTAGATTTGAGCCCAGTTTGGAGGTCGAAAGAGTTGCAAAAAGAAAAACGCCCAACTGAAAATAAATGCCAAAACAGGTCATCTGGTGATATTTTAAATTAATACTGATAGAAAGGGGACATTGTAGAAGGAATCAAAAACAAACTAACCTCAACAACAAACTAAACGCCCAAGTCAAAATCCGCTTCAATCCTTGACCTATGAATGCAACGTCATTTATCACGCTCTTTTTTTTCCAACGAGCAAAGATTCTTCACCGAACTAGTATTGCAGAGGCAGCCCCTTTTTAGGACTGACAAGAACCAGTGGCATGCATAATATTTCCTTGTTCGGACTTCTTCGCGCCTCCTTAAGGCTCTTATACGCGAGAGACTCTCTTATCTTAATCGGCTGGTTGTGGCAAGTGCGTCGACGGTTAACGTCCACTGCGTGTTAATCCTGTACTGACAAGTGAGTCTCGTCTGTCACCCTTTTCCGTTTAGATGTCGAGGCTAAAATTGCGTGTTTGGTGAAAGCTGTTTGCTATGCACGCGAACGGTGATTGTTAACGCTATTGTTATAAGATATTGAAGTACGGTAAACTAAATTAAGGAACTAGCAATGATAATAAAGTTTATTAAAGACCAAAGACAAATTCTTAATTGATGTTCTTCACAAAGGTCGTATGGCAAATTCTCCATGTCGCTGAGAAAAGAATGGGGCAAACAGTAGTCCAAATATTTTAAAATATCAAAATTTATTTATTGGACAAAATATATTATACATCAAAACACATCAAACAATAACTAGACCACAGTAAATAGCGATCTTTACACTTTATCTTTTGCTTCTTGTTTTCTTTCTATGTGCCAGATAGCATCGAAAATTATTTTTATCGTTCAGTAGAAATGACTTTTCAGCGTTGAAACAATTTTCATAAAAATGGTTTTGTTTTTCTTTACGTCCTTGTTTATGCATAATGTAGGCTTTTTCTTTGTTCAGGTATTCTAAAACCTTAAATACCGTCTTGCTTTCAGATTTTTAGCACCTCTTGTGCGAGAACACTATTAGGAAATACAGGCTGTCCATAAATATTTGCCCTGATAACAAAACAATGTAACTCTTTATTGGATACAGCAAATGAAACATACCTTTTACCACATATGCCTCTACTCATTATGTTTTGAACTTTTACATAAACATTTAATACAGGTAATACACTTCAACATTTAAATCAATTCAACATTTGCACCTCTGGTAAAATATCAGGTCGGTATTCAATCTCTTGCCACACATTCTGCAACATGTCTGATCTGGTTGTCCCCGTTGTTGCGATGTCACAATGTCAGGAACCGCTGTTTGCTGCACAGTGTCTTTCACTTACTCCCAAAGAAAAAAATCTAAGAGGGTAATATTAGTTGATCTCAGGGACCATGGAACTGGGCTGTCTCTGCCAATCCACCTGTTGAGGAATTGCTGAAAGATGATAGTGTCTTGCATATCCTGTACTTGGGGAACGGCGTAATTCACCAACATGTCTAAGTAAACATATCCACCTACATTGCTTTCAAGGAAGAGAAATGGACCAGTCATTCGATCACACATTAAGCCACACCACATATTAATCTTTGAACTGTCCCGAATGTGTTATCATACGACATGAGGATTTTCTGATCCACAGATCCGGTCAATTGGGCCACAAATATGAAACGTAGCCTCATTGCAAAAACAGACACGTTTCAAGAAATCATTGTCTTTAACCTAGCTCTTAAGCATGTCCGTTGCAAATTGTTCACGTTTTCGGCGATCATCTGGTTGTTATGCCTGAACAATCTGGACCTTGTATGTATACAATTTAAGACGTTTGCGAACCACTTTATGCACTGAACTCGATTTCTTTGGCGACCTCGTGAATGCAGTTTGAACTGTCTGCACTTTCTCCTCCAAAATGGATGATCTGCCGCTGCTTGTCCGTTTTTTAACCCTCTCCGTCGCTGATAAAGTTTCCACCCATTTTCTGATTAACTTGACATCATATTCTTTCTTTCCATAGAAAGACACAAAGTTTCGCTGCACAGTAATCGGTGATTTGGTTTCTGGGAGCCATACAACACATTGGGCTTTCTTCTTGGTGGAAGCCATTTTTACGATATGGTTCACGCAGCTTTCCTTGTGGCGAAAATGTCGAATGAGACACAACTGTACAGAAAGTTCATGGGCTCCCTAGTAGACCTGCAACAAACGACAAAGGTTTCTACCATAAATATAATTATCATTTAATTCTGAAATGATGTTAAACATTTATGGACACGCTCTATATCAATTCCTTAAGGGGAGCCGGAGGTGGTCAAATCCAAAAAATTACGATTTTTTTCTTTTTGCTGCCGAAAATTAATTGGAACATTCCTCTTTAATGTAAACTTTGAATTATTGTTCTACTCGCCCTAGAAGTGGAGTTATTACCATTTTCCCCCACGCCTGCAGAGGAAATGGGCGGCCGCTGAATGCATCTAACACCCTCTCGTGACTTCCTGGCAAACTGCTTGGGATTTTCTCGGCCTGTTACGCATACAGCGCCTTATGTTACGCATACAGCGAGTGTGCAAGGGTTGGCTACATTGTTTTCTGTGACAAATATTACCCGTATTTCCTTACAGCTTACTCCTATTTTCCTCAGAATTTCGAACATCTTGCTCCATTTAATATTGTCGTACACTTTTGTTCTGGTTACGATGCCACGTTTTAGTAACCGTGTATATAAGAAGAGGAAGAACGTAAGGAAAAGGAAATTAACACTAATACCAAGTTGCGATACTACAATGAATAAGAGCGCGGAACATCGTCTCTTTGCTGTTTACCGTTTCGAATTAGTTCAGTGTTGCGCCTGTTGTTGGTAGTATTATACTTCTTGTGTAAAGCGGGTAATATGCAGTATGTACAAGAATCAGGAGGGAACAATAAAACCAATTTTTCATGACTTAGCACAGCCAGAATTGTTACACAAATGTCTACACGGAAAGACGCAGAATCCTAATGAGAGCGTAAACAATTTGATTTGGAAAGTGATTCCTAAAAGGGCGTTTGTAAGCATAAAAACACTGCACTTTGGCATTTATGATGCAATAGCAACCTACAACCAAGGGAACAGTGTGAAGTGTGAAGTTCTGAAGGCATTAGGATTTACAGCTGGGGTGAACACTGTACGAGCACTAAGAAATATTGACAGAGAAAGGATAAGAGGAGCAGAAAGAAGAGAAAGGCATATGAAGTATGATGGAACAACAGGCCAGAAAAGATGACAGAAGAGGAAGCTTTTGGAGGATGAAGAAGAAGACCCTGATAATCCATCCTATAGTGCAGGAATGTATTGAGAAACTTTGACAGCCATTTCCCGTAAATTAGAATTTTTCGAATATAAGGAACATTTTCTCAAAATCCACTCAAGCTAGAGAGATGAAATTTTTATACAGCACTCCTAGTGGTCAATCTTACATTGTAACACAGCCATTTGGCAATATGTTTAGTAGTTTCATTTCAGTTTAATTATAAAGCAATTATTTGTAAAAAAATTTTGGTCATTAATAAAAAAAAAATAATTGGAAGGAAACTAGAGAAGATACTCCAAAATCCCTCTGTCATAACTGCAATACTAAACCACTCTATATGTAAAAAAAAAATTCAAATTTTTCTATTTGGTAGTTTATTCATAAATGTTCCTCAAACTTTGTGATTTTAACATGGGCAGCATCGGCACCTCCGGCTCCCCTTAAATCAACCTTTTCGTGTCACTAAAACATAGCAGGCAATATGCCTAATGACACATAGTTAACACAGATTTAGAAAACATCGTTCTTTTGAAACGTAACTAGCTCTTTACTCACACGATGTGTTGAGTGCTATCGACAAGGGATTTCAAACATTCCGTATTTCTAAATTTCCAGAAGGCTGTTGACACCGTACATCACAAGTGGCTTGTAATCAAATTGCGTGCTTATGGAATGTCGTCTCAGTTATGCGACTGGATTCGTGATTTCCTCTCAGAGAGATCACAGTCCGTAGCAATTGATGGAGAGTCATCAAGTAAAACAGAAGTGGTCTATGGTGTTCTCCAAGGTATTGCTTAGGCCCTCTGCTGTTCCTTATATATACCAACGATTTAGAAGACAACCTCAGCAGCCGTCTTAGGTTGGTTGCAGATGATGCTGTCGTTTGTCATCTAGTAAAGTCATCATAAGATCAAAGCAAATTGCAAACCGATTTTGAAAAGATATCTGTATGGTGCGAAAATTGGCAGTTGACCCTAAATAATGAAAAAAGTGAGGCCATTCACATGCGTGCTAAAAATGAATCCGTTAAACTTCGGTTACACGATAATTCAATCAAATCTAGAGGCCGTAAATTCAACTAAATACCTAGAAATTACAATTAAGATGAACTTAAATTGGAAAGAACACACAGAAAAGTTTGTGGGAAAGGGGAACCAGACTGCGTTTTATTGGCAGAACACTTAGATGTAACAGATCTTCTGAAGAGACTGACTATACTACGCTTGTGAGTCCTCTTCTCCAGTATCTACTGTTGCCAGATAAGATTAACGGTATACATCGAGAAAGTTTATCGTAGGGCAGCACCTTTTTTACTATCGAGAAACAGGGGAGAGAGTGAGGAGGACATGTTACAGGATTTGTGGTGCACATCCTTAAAATAAAATAAATGTGGTTCTCGTTGCGACGGGATCATCTCCCGAAATTTCAATCACCAATTTTTTCCTTCGAATAAGAGAATATTTTGCTGACGTGGACCTGCAGAGGGAGAAACGATCATCGTAATAAAATAAGGGAAATCAGAGCTCGCATGGAAAGACAGCCGTGTTCGTTTCTTCCGCCCGCTGTTTGAGAGCGAAATCATAGAGAATTTTCTCTGCCAGGCACTGATTTGCAGAGCAGCCACGTAGATTTAGACGTAGATGAAAATAAAGATTAAGACCACACTAAACAGCAAAATCCACTATTATAACATAAGCAACCACCGCGAGAATTGGTTAACTTATGTTATTACACTACTCCACAGTCCATTGTTTTTTGCACATGCGCAGTGTGCATCATATGCGACACAATTAGTTGATGACCGACGTCATGGACTCACTCGCGACGTAGTTGGCGGATGATTTATACGCAAGCACGTGACGCGGACCCACCACGAGTGGATCGATTTTGATCTGAAAGTTGCTCGTGTGAAACGGGCTTTATTGTGCGCTCGGGGAAAGGAAAATGTCGAAAGCAGGCAGATCGAGACATTGATGGCTATTAGCGGCGCCGTGCTCTAAAGCGCTGCCTACAGTATCGCACCTCCGCACGCGGTTTTATTTCTAAGAATTTCTAGACACGGAAGATAAATTAATTTTCTGTGAACGAGGCCTTGCGTAGTTAGGGCTTTGCGGTGTTTCGGTCGTTGCTGGCCACTGTGGGAACAAAGCCTGGCTGGGAGCAGATGGGGGCAACGGAGCGGCTCGCATTGTTCGCGGTAGCGCGAATGATCCTGGTCGATGCTTATCGCAGGGCACATGCAAAAACCCTGTGCGCTACTGGCGGACGATACTGCACGTGATCTGCGGTTAATTCGTCGAGGCAAACTGAAATTGTACATCTGTCCTGATGGGAACAATTGTAGGACTTCAGCCACTACGATTGACTAGTAGTTTCATGTACGTTTACGATTTTTTTTTCTTTTGTTTAGGGTTTGAAGACTTGGAATGGGAAATACATGGACTTACGAGGTTAGCTGGTGTAGAAGAGATAACCAATGTCATTGCAGAATACATCGAACTCATACCAGATAAAAACTTTAATTATGTTCTTGTGTAATCATTCGTCAATGAACAGTATTGAATGCTTGTGCAGATGCTGTGCGGAGGAGTGCCCGACAGACCTACAGTATTCTCACGCCATGCTTGCGTCAGCTGGCGTATCGCACTGCGTGCGAGTGTAGGGTCTCTTAAATCATATACCAAACTGTGCCTTAACTTTCTTCGTTTCAGTACAGCAGTTGTAATAAATAATGTTGGCGTGTGAACAAGAGGCAGAACACCAACGACCACTGAAGATGCTCTGCAAATAAAAGCGAAACGCGTCTGGTGTAAATTTCTCTTTAATTAATCGTAGTAAGCGTAAGGTGAAGAACTGATTGTTATAAAATTTTACACAGCACCGTTGAACAACAATATTAACTCGCCAATCCAGTTTCAAGTTGATAACCACAATACGCTGCTAGAAAAAAAATTAGTGCATATGGAAAGACGACGTCGATTTTGATCCGATGACGGTATATGCCACATGGGGGATGGTTCAAATGGCTCTGAGCACTATGGGACTTAACATCTGAGGTCATCAGTCCCCTAGAACTTAGAACTACTTAAACCTATCTAACCTAAGGACATCACACACATCCATGCCCGAGGCAGGATTCGAACCTGCGACCGTAGCGGTCGCGCGGTTCCAGACTGAAGCGCCTAGAACCGCTCGGCCACATCGGCCGGCATGGGGGGTAGTAGATATACTGTTAATGATTTCAGCGTCGTCCGCCAACAAAGGGTGAAGTGGCATAGCTTCCAGGACGTCATCTGTGTCTACCCTTAAACTGGGAATGCCCATAGCCAGAAGGCTCAGTGTGCTGCAGACATGTGAAGCAAGCATACAACCATGCCACTGAGACGCTCTCGTGCTTGCTACAGCCAACCGAGCGAGATTGAAAGCGGTCTAATTGCCCTTCCGAATGGCGGGATGGGTCTTTCGGAGAATTGCCATACAAGTTGAACGTGCGGCATCGGTTGTGCAGTAGTCACCAGTGACGGTTGCCGTGTAAGAGTACGAGAGCACCCTAACTCCTTGCGGATTTATTGGTTATTTTCCTTTGAATGCTGTTAAACGTAACATAAGTACTACAATCTGAAAGATACGGCACGTGATCTACCGCCCTACTGTTCCTCTAGACTCTGTGAAACTTGGCAACAGGATCGTGAGTACACCTTCAGTTGTGCAAGTTGTAAGGAGCGTTTGCGCATGCGCAACTCGCGTGACGTAATTGCCTTACAGACCAAATACATACGGATTTTATAAACAAAGTGCACGGTTCATGATGTGCACAAGGTAGTCCTTGCCACTCATCTAGAAGTTTACGTCAGTGCCACCAGTCAGTGCAAACAGTACTTCTTCAGGCTGCAGTTTCTCATTTCAGAGTTGCGCCGTTAGCGGAACTCTGCTGCCCACTACTCGACAACCAATTGCCGATTAAGATTGCTTGTCCGTTGCCTTCCTTTTCAGTCGTTCCGTGTGTGGACGGCCTCAACTGTGCCCGCCGTTGGCTAAATAGTTACGCAATGGAGTGAAGAAGCGATAGGTGACAGTTACGAGAGTGCCTCGACAGCGCGTTGAACACAATGGAATGCCGTTACCCTTGTCTGCAGGCTTTTCACTGATGGCGATAAAGCTCGCGTACCTGTTCCGTTACTGCCTCTAGGCCTAATAGGGCACGGGAGAAATCGGGAGCTTATTCAAGCCTTCCTAACTGAGGACTGTATCGCCGTTATTGTTAAGTGGACGTACAAGCAAGAGGAAAGACGCCTATTCACTGAAAAGCCGGCGAGAAATTAGCTTAGGGAGCACAAACTAAAGATACCGGGTAATCAAAATGTCAGTATAAATTTGAAAAGTGAATAAATCACGGAATAATGTAGATAGAGAGGTACAATTGACACAAATGCTTGGAATGACATGGGGTTTTAATAGAACCAAAAAAATACAAAAGTTCAAAAATGTCCGACAGGTGGCGCTTCATCTGATGAGCATAGCAATAATTAGCATAACAAAGTAAGACAAAGCAAAGATGGTGTTCTTTACAGGGCGGTGGCCGTGCGGTTCTAGGCGCTCCAGTCCGGAGCCGCGCTGCTGCTACGGTCGCAGGTTCGAATCCTGCCTCGGGCATTGGTGTGTGTGATGTCCTTAGGTTAGTTAGGTTTAAGTAGTTCTAAGTTCTATGGGACTGATGACCACAGCAGTTGAGTCCCATAGTGCTCAGAGCCATTTGAACCATTTTTTCTTTACAGGAAATGCTCAATATGTCCACCATCATTCCACAACAATAGTTGTAGTCGAGGAATAATGTTGTGAACAGCACTGTAAAGCATGTCCGGAGTTATGATGAGGCATTGGCATCGGATGTTGTCTTTCAGCATCCCTAGAGATGTCGGTCGATCACGATACACTTGCGACTTCAGGTAACCCCAAAGCCAATAATTGCACGGACTGAGGTCTGGGGACCTGGGAGGCCAAGCATGACGAAAGTGGCGGCTGAGCACAGGATCATCACCGAACGACGCGCGCAAGCTTTCACGCGTCTAACAATACTTTTTTTTTTGTTCTAATAAAACCCCATGTCATTCCAAGCATGTTCAAATGGCTCTGAGCACTATGGGACTTAACTGCTGTGGTTATCAGTCCCCTAGAACTTAGAACTATTTAAACCTAACTAACCTAAGGACATCACACACATCCATGCCCGAGGCAGGATTCGAACATGCGACCGTAGCGGTCGCGCGGTTCCAGACTGTAGCGCCTAGAACCGCTCGGCAACCCCGGCCGGCTCCAAGCATGTGTGTCAATTTTTACCTCTATATCTACCGTGGTTTATTAAGTTATCAAATTTATACTGACTTTTTGATCACCCGGTATATTGTGAATAGGCTTCTGTGGGAGAGATACATCTTCTACAAAAAAAGAGACAGTTTTATACCAATTGTTTCTATCACTGGTTCTCAAGCGTACTTTAGTACGTACCGTCGCCTAAAGAACATAATACGTGATGAAATTTCAAAAGACATATGAGAGTGAATATTCTCTAGCAAATAGAACTTACGTATTTTCAAAAACATCTCGGGAAAAGCAGCGATCGATTTTCATAAACGTGCTTAGAAAAATAGTGCAGACCGCACAAATCACATTTATTGGCGACCGGTTTCAGTCTAAAGGTGGACCATCCTCAGACAGCTGGAGGCTTCTGCAGTTTCTTACTCCTTGGATCCATCTCTACACATCGATTTTTGAGTACGATCTGAAGATGGTCCTTCGGACTGAAACCGGTCTATGTGATCTAGACTATTTTTCTAAGTACAAATAGAACGTACTATGTTGATCTTAATGGGGAGAACACGTCAGAAGCTGGGAGGTGTTCAGCTTACCTCACGGAAGTGTGATAGGGCGAGTGCTCTCAAGGTACGTACAAATGACTTTGCGGATAAGATCGTTAGCCCTATAGTGATGTTCGCAGATGATGCGCTTGGTAACGGGGAGGTTACATCGTTCGAAACTAATGACCAAGTACAGACGAACTTCCGTACGATAAACGCCTGGTGCAAATATTGCCGGCTGACTCTCAACGAAAATAATTATAATGTATTGTGACTGCGCAAAGAGGCGATATCCTTTATCCTTTGACTATCAGAAACGGTTTAAGGTGGAATGAGCGCATAAAGCAAACCGTGACGAAGGCGGATGCCAGGCTCATATTCAACTGGAAGAACCCAAAGGATAATTCACGAATGAAAGAGGTCGCTTACAAAACAATCATTCGATGAACTCTTGAGTGCTGTTCGCCGATCCGAGATCCTTACCATTTAAAAAAAAAATGGTTCAAATGGTTCTGAGCACTATGGGACTCAACATCTGAGGTCATCAGTCCCCTAGAACTTAGAACTACTTAAACCTAACTAACCTAAGGACATCACACACATCCATGCCCGAGGCAGGATTCGAACCTGCGATCGTAGCAGTCACGCGGTTCCGGACTGAAGTGCCTAGAACTGCATGGCCACCATCGCCGGCGTTACCATTTCGATTAACGGTAGAGACAGAAAAGGTTCGAACGAGAGCTGTACCGGTTTGTTTTGTCGGTGTGAGAATTTACAAGAGAAGGTCAGCAAACTGGTGTTACACAGTTGCATAGTACATTGCGAAGAACATTAATGACAGAGTTTCGAAGAGCCCTAAAGAAACGAGCCAGGAAATGCTGTTGTGTTGTTGTTAACTTCAGGCCAGAGTTTAGTTTGATGCAGTTCTCCTGCTAGTATATCCGATGTACGATTCTTCATCTCTGCAAACTACTGCAGTATCGATTTCGACCTTCTTACTGTGTTCAAACCTTGGTCTCCATTTAAAATTTATAACCCCCCCCCCACACCTTCCACCCCCAGCAGCCGCCACTCTAATCTCCTCCCCTCTCCTCCACCCACGCACGCACATTTGCTCCCGTTACCGAGCGAGCGAGGTGGCGCAGTAGTTTGGACTCTCATTCGGCTAAAAAACTTTCGTTAGTACGATGCGTGCTGTGTTCTAGTTTTGGGCTTGCTGCACGTTATAACATTATGACTTGTGAGCCTTTGTTTGCAAAATGATCTTTGCATCACTGCAGGACGTAGCGCAAGAGTATAAAAATCTTGCATCCCGTTGCAGTTTTCGTCTACACAGCATTAAGGTGCGAAATGACTGATCATCTATAAACTGTCATGACATCTTGTTACCCGTTTCTGGCTTTGCTTCAGTTTACTGGTTTTAGTGTATTTTTCGTAATATTTGAAAGAAGTGTGGTTTCAATTATTAATGCAGTTTTCCAGGTTTGTGATTACGTATGAAAATTACGACTCAGTGGGTCGAAACTACTAATATAACCTTTTAAAAATTTTATTGTTTTAGTGACTGTGGCTCGGCGACTGTTTGTGGTCTCAAATAAACACTTTAAATTACATTTTATAAATGCAAGAACACGGGGTTTCTATATTCAAGGAAGATTTTAGTCAAAACCTCGCGTAGCGCGCATGAGCTATAGCTTACTTGAGAATGTAGGCCAATCTGAGGCTGTTTCCCTACTTGATAGAACGCAAATACACTCCTGGAAATGGAAAAAAGAACACATTGACACCGGTGTGTCAGACCCACCATACTTGCTCCGGACACTGCGAGAGGGCTGTACAAGCAATGATCACACGCACGGCACAGCAGACACACCAGGAACCGCGGTGTTGGCCGTCGAATGGCGCTAGCTGCGCAGCATTTGTGCACCGCCGCCGTCAGTGTCAGCCAGTTTGCCGTGGCATACGGAGCTCCATCGCAGTCTTTAACACTGGTAGCATGCCGCGACAGCGTGGACGTGAACCGTATGTGCAGTTGACGGACTTTGAGCGAGGGCGTATAGTGGGCATGCGGGAGGCCGGGTGGACGTACCGCCGAATTGCTCAACACGTGGGGCGTGAGGTCTCCACAGTATATCGATGTTGTCGCCAGTGGTCGGCGGAAGGTGTACGTGCCCGTCGACCTGGGACCGGACCGCAGCGACGCACGGATGCACGCCAAGACCGTAGGATCCTACGCAGTGCCGTAGGGGACCGCACCGCCACTTCCCAGCAAATTAGGGACACTGTTGCTCCTGGGGTACCGGCGAGGACCATTCGCAACAGTCTCCATGAAGCTGGGCTACGGTCCCGCACACCGTTAGGCCGTCTTCCGCTCACGCCCCAACATCGTGCAGCCCGCCTCCAGTGGTGTCGCGACAGGCGTGAATGGAGGGACGAATGGAGACGTGTCGTCTTCAGCGATGAGAGTCGCTTCTGCCTTGGTGCCAATGATGGTCGTATGCGTGTTTGGCGCCGTGCAGGTGAGCGCCACAATCAGGGCTGCATACGACCGAGGCACACAGGGCCAACACCCGGCATCATGGTGTGGGGAGCGATCTCCTACACTGGCCGTACACCACTGGTGATCGTCGAGGGGACACTGAATAGTGCACGGTACATCCAAAGCGTCATCGAACCCATCGTTCTACCATTCCTAGACCGGCAAGGGAACTTGCTGTTCCAACAGGACAATGCACGTCCGCATGTATCCCGTGCCACCCAACGTGCTCTAGAAGGTGTAAGTCAACTACCCTGGCCAGCAAGATCTCCGGATCGTCTCACGCGGTCTGCACGTCCAGCACGAACGCTGGTCCAACTGAGGCGCCAGGTGGAAATGGCATGGCAAGCCGTTCCACAGGACTACATCCAGCATCTCTACGATCGTCTCCATGGGAGAATAGCAGCCTGCATTGCTGCGAAAGGTGGATATACACTGTACTAGTGCCGACATTGTGCATGCTCTGTTGCCTGTGTCTATGTGCCTGTGGTTCTGTCAGTGTGATCATGTGATGTATCTGACCCCAGGAATGTGTCAATAAAGTTTCCCCTTCCTGGGACAATGAATGCACGGTGTTCTTATTTCAATTTCCAGGAGTTTATATTAAGGTGTTCTTCTCGACTTCCCGTAAACCACTGTGGTACGTTCTCAACAGTTATCGTTTACTCCCTGTATATTGCTCATACACATACCATAGAAGTTCTAATGTCGACACACTGTCGGGTTAGATGTAAAAGATTACCTGAAGGTCCTAATCTTGCGCCGTTAATTAAGTGCGGAGCGTTCGGTATGACCTTTCTACCTCTCCTTTTCGACTGTGCTGCCATTCTGAACGAGCTTTCAATGCGCCTTGTCAGTTAATACTAAAATAGTCAGTATTACTTGACGAATAACGTCCTTGGTAGCTCGCAAGTTTTTTATTAGACTTATACATGCGGGTTAGAAATTAACTGAACTAGGGGACACGTAGAAAGGCGACATTTATTTCGCGGAGTGATGTCGTCCTACGTGCCTCAGTTGGAGATACTCGGCACTCGGCGCGCAGCCAAGTCGGCTCATCCCAGCTTGTTGTATTGGGTGTCACTCTTCAGTCGCACAGCGTTCAAACGAATCCCGGCGACGAGAGGCAAACAAATGACGAGTTCCCAGCCGCGGACGGTGAAATACGGCCGAAGCACAAAGTTTCTGTTTGCATGTACGAGGCACTTGCAGCTGGCGTTAGCGTGCAAAGTAGCAAAGCCAGCTGTGAACAGGCGCGGCGACTTGCATCAGCGGTCGAGGCGCAGGTGATTCTTACCTCTCTCAATTTCTCTCTCTCTCTCTCTCTCTCTCTCTCTCTCTCGCTCTCCGCCACGATTTCCTCGCCCCACACCGACATGCACAATTATTTGTCGCATTCAGGCTGAGTGTCAAACAAGAGGACAGCCTTCAAGTGATTTCTGACAAGGAAAGAAACGAGAAAGTTCATGTCAATATGTGACCGGAAATGGAGGGGGAATCTACCTTAAAGCAATGTGGTCTTCACCAACGAAGCAATCTTAGGTAGACACGGCATCATGAACGTACATAATGGTCATATACGGTTACAGAATTACAGAAAATCGACAGGGAGTGACTGAGTCGCCGGCCGCGGTGGTCTAGCGGTTCTGGCGCTGCAGTCCGGAACCGCGGGACTGCTACGGTCGCAGGTTCGAATCCTGCCTCGGGCATGGGTGTGTGTGTGATGTCCTTAGGTTAGTTAGGTTTAAGTAGTTCTAAGTTCTAGGGGACTTATGACCTAAGATGTTGAGTCCCATAGTGCTCAGAGCCATTTGAACCATTTTTTTTGACTGATTCGTCTCATCAGAAACTTTAGCACCAATGTTTGCGCGGGAGTTAGGGTAGGCAGGTGTGTGTGTGTGTGTGTGTGTGTGTGTGTGTGTGTGTGTGTGTGTGTGTGTGGCGGGGAGGGGGAGGGGGTGAAGCTCCGCGTGGGGTAAAACCCCACATCGAGTTTTTGAACTGGCTGCCATTGATTCAGGACCACCTGGTGGCAGGTTTGTCTTATAGCAACTTAATGTTCCACGAAATTTCGCCTCTGCAGGTCGCCCCAGAGGTGAGAAAATTAACTAATGTGGGGTTTGAAAAGAAGAATCAACAAATTACTCGTTACACTACTGCATTTAAGTTTGAATTTCGCGAGGAAATATTGTTGGTTTGGTCCCCAAAATCAGCACTAGCGCATCTGCCAGAAAACAGCGAAATGGAGCAAATCCCCGCATGTTTTTGGGTAAATCCTCGCAGCTCCAAGAATGGACGTCAATTCTTCAATGATACTGCCGCAAAAGATGACATGCAACACACACTGCATGAGATTATCGCACCAGAAGATATTATTCCACTGCTTGAAATAAAGATTTAGGGGAAACTTTCTGGCAAATCATTAAATTTGTGCTTCTAAAGTGGACACGCAATAAACAACGAATGGAAGAAGAATGCCTCGAAAAGGAGAAGCTTGCTACATAGAAGGAAAGACATGCCGAAGAAAGAAAAGAGCGTGCTACAGAAACCAAACGACTTAAGCTAGATTTCATTATATCAATACTAGCAAAAGGAAGAAAACATATCAAACAGCCAGCTGATTATTCTTCAGAGTCAAATTTTGACTTCTTACATCATGACACAAGCTCTGATATATTGGTATGGGTTTACTTTTTCTCGAAGAAGTATACAAAGAAGAAGAACAAGAACAATAAAAAGACGACGAGCCTGGGGCTTCAATGAAGAATCAGAGGACCTAACGAAGTACCCTATTTACTGGGTATCTAGATAGCTTAGCCTGAGTAACTGAACTATTTCAGGTTACCCTAGGAAACTTTCTTTCTTGGAGAGGAAGTGTTATTTTTGTACGAGTATTTTTAAACATTAAGTTCAAATTTACGAGACATTTCAGTTCCATATTGCGTTCGGTATCTTGCAATCCATGCTTATCTCAAATAGTGCAAAGACTAGCACTGCAGGGCCTTACACCTTTTTATAGGGTAAAACTCTGCGATTTTTGTTTAAGCTAAATTGTAAATTCCTCTATAATTAATAATCAGATAGAGCTGGAATTTGGATGGTTTTAGGTCACAACCCAACCTATGACTTCAGTTTGAAATCGCGGGAAAATATACCCCTCATTGGCCACAGTACATATTAGAAAATACAGAAAACTTCGGGACTTTATCCCACCTACTCTATTGATAACCATTTGCTTGGATTTTTGTTTAACCACAACACCCTAGTGTATACACGTAAGTGAAATTCCTCCAGAACAGTGTGTCTTTCGCTGGTGGATGAGCCTACATACTATAGCATACATCAGGTAATGCGTCTGATGGTTGACAGAGAATGGGCTAACTTCCGTACCATTGGTCGTTAACACGGGAACTACATCTTCCCCAGGAGTTGGACAGTGCGAGGCATCCTTTTTACCTAGCCCCTTCTTCACCGGATTAAAACCATATACATTTGTTCTTTGTGGTGGCATATGAAAAGTGTTGCGTACGCCGAACCAGTTGCCTATCTTGAGGTCCTCGAATAGCGTGTCCGTGTAGCTTCGTGCTGCTGTTGGCTACAGCCTGGAACATGGGAAATAGTGACACGATTCGTGATGCTACGTTCCATCCCATGGCGGTCAGTTTAAATATATTTTATAACATGGAAGAAATTAAAACCATGTAATGTGTCAGAACCCTTCTGGAGAGCCGACGGCGGAAGCACGCCGCTTCTGGGATTCAGGGAGGCGCGCGCCGCCTTCGACCCGAAACTTCCCCGTGGATTAATGGTGAGTGCATGTATGCTGGCCAGCCTGGATGTGGTTTTTTGGCTTATTTTTAAGAGGTGAATGTGCAGCTAGTACCCATGTCCCGAATCATTTACACAATTCGCAAATATCTAGAAAACGTTCGCACATTTTCACGTGGGATGACACTAGATGCAGACAGTTGTGGTACACAAATTCCGTCACGGAAGGTGATAGGGTGGGGGTTGGGAGGGGGGGGGGGGGGAAGTCAGGGAGCAATAGGAAGACAACCATCTACCAGTAATATTGCCAAATCGAAAAATTAACATGCTGACCCCATGGAGATACGGGATAAAGAGCAGGACTAATTGCTTCATTGCATGCTCACTTTTTATTCCCCGTACATAGACTATGCGATCAAAAGTATCCGAACAAGCCAAAAAACATACGTTTTTCATATTAGGTGCTTTGTGCTGCCACCTACTGCCAGGTACTCCATATCAGCGACCTCAGTAGTCATTAGACATCGTGAGAGAGCAGAATGGGGCGCTCCGCTGAACTCACGGACTTTGAACGTGGTCATACCTCTGTACGCGAATTTCCACACTTCCAAACATCCCTAGGTCCTCTGTTTCCGATGTGATATTGAAGAGGAAACGTGAAGGGACACGTACAGCATCTGTTGACTGACACAGACCGCCGACAGTTGAGCGTCGTAATGTGCAATAGGCGGACACCTATCCAGACCATCGCACAGGAATTCCACTGCATCAGGATCCACTGCAAGTAGTATGAAAGTTAGGCAAGAGGTAAGAAAACTTGGATTTCATGGTAGAGCGGCTGCTAATGAGCCACACAACACGCCGGTAAATGAAAACGTTTGGTGTAAGGAGCGTAAACATTGGATGGTTGAACAGTGGAAAAAGGTTGTGTGGAGTGACGAATCACGGTACACAATGTGGCGATCCGATGACAGTGTGTGGTTATGGCGAATGCCCGGTGAACATCATCTGCCAGCGTATGTAGTGCCAACAGTAAAATTCGGAGGCAGTGGTGTCATGGTGTGGTCGTGTTTCCCATGGTGAGGGCTTGCACCCCTTGTTGTTTTGCGTGGTACTATCACAGCACAGGCCTACATTGATGTTTCAAGCACCTTCTTGCTTCCCACATTTGAAGAGCAATTCGGGGATGGCGATTGCATCTTTCAACACGATCGAGCATCTGTTCATAATGCACGGCCTGTGGCGGAATGGTTACACGACAATAACATCCCTGTAATGGTCTATCCTGCGCAGAGTCCTGGCCTGAATCCTACAGAACATCTTTGGGATGTTTTGGAACGCCGACTTCGTGCCAGGGCTCACCGACCGACATCGATACCTCTCCTAAGTGCAGCACTCCGTGGAGAATGGGCTGCCATTCCCCAAGAAACCTTCCAGCACCTGATTAAACGTATGCCTGCCAGAGTGGAAGCTGTCATCAAGGTTAAGGGTGGGCCAACACCATATTGAGTTCAAGGATTACAGATGGAGGGCGCCACGAACTTGTAAGTTATTGTCGGACAGGTGTGCGGATACTTTTTATCACATAGTGTATATTGATACAGAATATTTGGCTCCTTTTCCTGTCAGTTCACTTATTTTCAGCATCATTCTGCAGCACCACGTCTCAAACGCTTCGATTCTCTTCTTTTCCAGTTTTCCCATAATTTATGTTTTACTTCTACGCAATACTATTCTCGTGGCGTACGTTCTTCGGTATTTCTTTATCAAGTTAAGCCTCCCGTTTGGCATTAGTGGACTTCTTTTGGTGCGGCATTGACTACTACTGTGCTAGTCTTTCTTCATGGTTAGTCTGTCATACCTTGTCTTGCTTCCAACTTAGTACTGTAGAATTCCTTCATCTACTATGCTATCCCCAATATTGATGTCAGTCATTTCTGCTGATCCTCAGTACTTCCGTATTTCTTTGGCTTACTCTCAGTGCATTTACGAGGGACGTTCAGTAAGTAATTCAACAATATTTCCTGAAAGCAGGTTGGCTTTACTCAGAGTTCCAATATACCACTCTTTTGGCTACACAACCCTATTTTTCAGCATAATCTCCGCCCAATGCGACAGCCTTATGCCACTTCCAGCCGCGCGGGGTAGCCGCACGGTCTTAGGCATCTTGTAGCGGCCCGCGCGGCTACCTCCGTCGGAGGTTCGAGTCCTCCCTCGGACATGGGTATGTGTGTTGTCCTTAGCGTAAGTTAGGTTAAGTAATGTGTAAGCTTAGGGACTGATGACCTCAGCAGTTTGGTCCCATAAGCTCTTACCACAAATTTCCAAATTATTACTTCCTCTTGTTTCTTGTATATGGTGAATGCTCGTCTTACCCGCCTTTCCCTGTAGCGAATACCTATTTCCCTGAGGATTTCAGACGTCTTGCTCCGCTTTACGTTGCCGAACACAATTTCAGGGTCGACAAATCCTATGCATAAATCCTGAGTTTTATTCGGTATTATTTCTATAGCTAAGCATAACTTCGGGACTTTCATTCCATTCTTCTGTTTTTCTAGGCGGTAACATCGTTGCGTGAGCTGTGGCGTTGATTGTGCGATAATTATTGCATTTATACGCCCTTGCTGGGTCCGTTTAAAGAGTACTGGAATAAATCGTATCACTCCCCCTTCCGCTACACTAAAGGTGACTTTAAGGTACATTTACACAGGTTGTATTTTACATTAATATGTGCCCGCAATAGTATTGCCGTCTCACCTCTGTAATGTGGTCCCAACTTACTTATTTTTATGCCTGGCGTTATCCTGTGTCTTCACAGGGTCGGTGTGTTAATATGGATGGCTCTGAGCACTATGCGACTTAACTTCTGAGGTTATCAGTCGCCTAGAACTTAAAACTACTTAAACCTAACTAACCTAAGAACATCACACACATCCATGCCCGAGGCAGGATTCGAACCTGCGACCGTAGCGGTCGCTCGGTTCCAGACTCTAGCGCCTAGAACCGCACGGCCACGCCGGCCGGCTTGTTAATATGGATTTGGCAGTGTTAGTGGTGGAGGGTAACCGCTTGCTTTCCCGTCGCCGCTGTCCACATCGAGTGTTATCCTATGCGAAAGTTTGTATTCGCCTAGTTGCATGTGGGAAACCGCCTAAAAACCACATCGAGGCTGTCGGCACACTGGCCCTCGTCGTTAATCCGCCGGGCGGATTCGATACGGAGTTGGCACGACTCCCTGAATCCCGGAAGCGGCTTGCTAACGAACACGGGTATTCGAGCGGGTCGTAATGTGATTGCAAATGTTGCAGTATTGATCGGCAGTATTGCTAAGGGAGCAGGCAGGCTGTTGCAAATAGTTGCTGACATGTGGCCGATGCGTTGCCGCCGCTGAATATTTTATGTGGCCGAGCCATATTTATCTCTGTCCTTGTATAAATGCACCTCTCTCACTCCATATTTATCTCTGTCCTTGTATAAATGCACCTCTCTCACTCTCAACCGTGCTTCCTCTTTCTCACGCCGGCGGCGCCCAGTGCTAAATCACGTAATTGGAGCGGTGAAACAATATTATTTGGCTCCAGTTCAAGAGTTGGAGTTCAAGTGCGCCTAGTCGATTTGTTTGTCATCTACAAAAATGCAAAGGACCTCGGTTTTAATAAATGAAATGTGATTCGTACATCTACGTCCAGATCTGCAGCTGTGAGCCATAACTATATTCTACATAGGTTATTAAAACTCCTAAACTTTTTGAAATTTCATCACGTGTAGTTCTTGGACAGTAGCTTGGCAACTGACCTCTGATTATGGCCTTTGTACACCTCGCTTTTCACGTCCCATATTACGAAATTAGTACGTATCTTACTTTACTGGTGTACCTCAATGAAATAAAGGGTGTCCAGGTTAAACAAAATATAAAATGTAATACCTCCAGAAGTAATTGAGGTATTTATTGACGGTATGTCCCTATAGGTATGATAATTCAAAATGTGTTTTTACACACTTAAAAAGACTCGGCATGTACACCGTTACTGGTGATACAGACATGTAAACTGTATTCCACATCTCTCCAAGCGTTTTGCAGCACTGAAGGTGTAACGTTTACGATGGTTGTGCGAATGCCACGGCGCTGATCTGTTACGTCACGGACTGGTGTCTGGTACACTTCTTCATAAGCCCCCATAGAAAAAAAAACACGTGGCGTAATGTCTGGGCTTCTAGGGGGCTAAGCAATCGATGGAATACCTCTCCCTATCCAGCCATCTGGGAACGCTTGATTCAAAAAAATCCCTCACAGTGTTTGCAGAATGGCTTGGGGCGTCATCTTGTTGAAAGGACACGTCATAAGGAAGTCGTGGCACAGTATACGTGTGTACGTACGTTGTTGCATTAACTGTAGTCTCCGCGAAGAAGACTGGACCTACGTTTAATCCTGTCCTTCAACAGTCCACAACCCACACCCACTTTTGGAGAGTCGCTACCGTACTCTGTCACTACGTAGGGGGTTGGGGGGTCAGTTACCCATATGCGGCAATTTTGTGTGTTTACCGTGCCGGAAGTATGCAGTGTCGCCCCGTTAGGGAAACAGACGAAATCGAGGAATGATTCGCTTTCATCCATTTTTGCCAGAAGTGACTCCGCAAATACCTTCCGTCGCGGCCTGTTCTCAGGCTCGATTTTGTGACGAAGCTGCAGTTAGTACGTCCTTAGGCGCAACGTTTTATCGACATAGACGACATCGCGTACTGTCGAACGAGGTTAGCTGTAACTACCTACCTGCTTGTCGGAGTGGATTAAGAGGGCTCCGATGGAAGGACGTACGGATTAATTCAACAGCAGCCTCTGGAACTGCTTGTTTGCCGTTAAGTCCGACATCGAAAGCAAACTCACAGCTTCCCTGAAGCGGCTTGTCCCATTTCTTGATTGTTACTTAATTGTCAGTTGATCGCAATCTTTTAATTGTCAGTTGATCGCAATCTCCACTCACGCTGAAAACGTCGTTGTACCAGTGTAATAGACTTTAGCGCCTCGAGAGAAAGCGCAGAAAACAACTTCTGCTGTGGAGTCCACAAATGACTACTGACGCGCGTCTACGTGAAAAAGAGCATGCGCATGCGGTACGAACTGCCGCAAGCAAACACAGAAAACATTTTGAGTTACCATAATTGTAGAAGTAAACCACTAATAAATATCTCAATTAAGTCTCAAGTTATTACAGTTTATGTTATTAAATGTTTAACCTGGACAGCCGATATTAACATAAACGTCTTATTTTTATTTCAAATTTATCTTGATGAATACCTTGAGCTTTTCCGCCAAAGCGTTGCAAACAGCTGGTACCAAGATGCGTATCGATGAAAAGTGCGCGTATGAGTCACCAGTAGCCAAAGCTGAAGAATTATCGCCACTGTTGTTGTATACTGGCATACAGCTTTTCATATAAGTGTTGCTACTATCATTTCTCGGGGCATTTGTTTTACGATATGTTTCAAATCGTGTTTGAACATTCTGGAAGAGGCAAGTATCCGTCATCAGTTCACGGGTAAAAAGTTACGGAGGCAGTTCGCGAACTTAAAAAAGAACGCATCTACAAACTTCAAACTCGAATTTCTCGTTTTCTTGCTAACATTTTTGCTTGAATGCAAAAGCAGAGGTGACGCACTTTGTAGCTGCCATTCCGCGGCTATACTGTGTCCAATGCTAACACTTGTGGTCCTGAAATGTACTGCCACAAGCGTTGCCCGGCAACAACGACCGGAAGTGTTGCCGAACATGTAGCTGCAACTCATGTGGATCGCAATGTTGCCGTGCTATACTGTCGGCAATATGCAAATTCTATGGTCCTTGTAAACGTACCTTTCGTACGCCTTGTGAATGGTGTTAAAATGTATGCACTGAGTTCAGGCTTCTAAAAGAAAAGGAGTAGAGAAGGATATGTGAGACGCGGAAACGTTAAAAAGTTCCTGATGCCCTGCAAACTTTGCAGGACAGTGGAAGTATTTGCTATTTAAAATTATCATGTTCTGCCAAGCATCAACAAAAAATTCAGTTAATATTAGTAAACTTCCGAATTCAGCACTGATTAGCTTTTCTGTGCATTTTACTCGGAAACAATTTTTTTCTGCATCAAAAGCTTAGAAAAAGTGTTAATATACTTCAGTTGTAGCTTACTAGTAGTACGTACAGAAGATATTCTCATAGATTACTGTCTTGTACAGAAGCAACTGTTAATTACAATAAAACTCCACTGGGAGCACCAGTATTCCTGTAAGATGTAAGATGTAAGATGCTCTTCTTTCCTTTGGAATATTGCTCTCGCTCTACAGGGAACAGAATGTTTGCCATACAGAAAAGCACGCAATGAAAAGTGACACAAATAATCCCTAGAAAATTAAGGTACAATAACTATAAATATAATACAGGAAAGAAATTCGACGTACAAACTACGGAGAACATTCATGTTGGCATGCTATAATTTCGTCACGTGATGGACACTTGTTTACTCATAAATAGGGGGAGATATGGCTCCTCCAAGTTTAAAAATAACTTCTAAGTGCTAGGTGTATTTCATGTACAGCAGTGCATGGTATCAGATGGATCTTAAAGCAAAAGAAAATTTTTTTAAGACGAGATGTATGTGAATCGGTGTCCGCAGCACGACTTATGGAACGGAATCTTTAAAAAAATTTAAAAACGCTCTCTCTGAGGATGCCTATGCTATTCCCTTATTCTAGGACCAATGCTTACGGCTGGACGTCGGGTTACGAAACAATTCAACTCCAGTTCCACTAAGTTAGGGGTTGAATTTTACAAAGTCCTTTCTACGTCACTTGAAGAGCCGGCCAGAGTGGCCGAGCGGTTCTAGGCGCTTCAGTCTGGAACCGCGCAACCGCTACGGTTGCAGGTTCGAATCCTGCCTCGGGCATGGATGTGTGTGATGTCCTTAGGTTAGTTAGGTTTAAATACTTCTAAGTTCTAGGGGACTGATGACCTCAGATGTTAAGTCCCATAGTGCTCAGAGCCATTTGAGCCATCACTTGAAGAATGTTCGCTCAGAATTTTATGTTTATGAGACTCTTATTTTACAGTGGGCCTCTGTATGACTACTATGACTTGAGCCTCAATTTAGCCCCTTGGGCAATGAATTTTGAATAATCCTTTCTGATTGGGCATCTGCGTCTCACAAAGGATGCGCCTAACAAATTTCATGTTTCCAGGACCAATGATTTGGATTGGGAGATGATTTTTAAATTGGACCACATCGCTTCATCTGGAACATCATTATACATCTGAGCTCCTTAGGGGTTGAATTTTACAAAATAAATTTTCAGTGGAAGCCTATGGTAGATAATAAATACGATAGGTAAAACATTTTCGACCATTTATTTCAAGCGACAAAAATATGTGTAGTTAGTTACATGTAAGTTTATGAATACTATTTTTGAAAGTGCGCATTCTACCTAATCAAATGAAGATTTGATCCATAGCGGATGTTGGTATTACTAGTCTTTAAATAGAATGTAAAATAATAATTGGGTGTGACAAGTTTCGTTATCGTTTTCGCTTCTCGAGAGTGATCTTTAGCTATCAAAGCACCTTACATTATAATAATTCCCATAAGTCCTTGGCTCTGAGTGTGGAGTAAGTATGAAGTGCGTACCTTCTGCCGCGCACCTTCCTCGTTCCTCGATACCCGCAACAGACCAGTGGGCTACAAGCAGAGCAGTGGGTATCGGCGTTCGAAGGCGCCCGCCCGTGACGTCACCGCCAGCCACCTGTTCGCAGCTGTCTGCCTGACCCGACCCTCGCAGACACGCCGCCGACAGCGCAACCTTCACCCAGTGAACCCGGGCCACAACTGGGGCGCACGTCAACGCCGCCAGCTGCTTCTTGCGAGCCCTGTGTGTAGTTCCTACTGTGGACATTTCGACAAGCACTTTATCTGATACAGCCAGACGAAAGATGATGCTCGCACTGGCACAACGGAGTGTAATACAACTGACGGCGACGGGCAGAAATCTGGGCGGTATTGAAATGCAATTCATTACATAAAAGTATTTTTTTATTTCGTTACACAGCTTAGATTTCGAAGAATTTGATTCTGCCCACTCGAAATGTCGCATTTACACTGGCTATATTTTCGGCAATACGTGGCCGCAATAGCGTTGCCGTCAATGCAATGTGGCTGCAACTAAGACAATTTTGCGGTATTGCTAGCTAATATTGTTGGTTTTGCAGGCTGTTGCTGGTAGCTGCCGACGTATTGCCGAGGTGCTGCCTGTTCTCCGACAAGGGGGAAATTATTTCGTATTGGAGGCAGGATCTATTTTTGTCCGCTAACATACGTCCGTCTTGCACTCAGCTTTGTTTACTACATATCTCACCTCCAGCGCTGCATCACCTGTCTGACAAGTGAGCGAAAACAATATAGTTTCGCTTTATTCAAAAGTTTGCGCATGTGACCTATAGCCTCCTGTTGTTTGTTGTGTACATCAATGGAGAAGTGCACAAACGAGATAATTATGAATTTCTCAAATGCAATTTATTTACGACCAGAACTATGGGACGTAGAAAGTAATGCATTCAAAGAACGCAATCTGAAAATTGTAGTTGCGCCAACGGCAGTTGGCGAGCTGTTGCCGATAAAGACGTTTGTTTCCGTCTGATGATGAACGAATATAAAATGTAAATGAAAATTAAATTCCTACTTCAAACTTACGTTAATGATATCCTTCTCTTCTACCTAACCATTTGCATACTTCTGTGCCAACAGACTTCCTGATGAAGAGGTACGGTACATAAGATTTCTGAAAGAATCACCAGTAACTAAAAATCGATAGCCGATCGCCAGTCAAATTGTAGCTGGTGTACACGCTATCATATTTGTATCGGTTTTAGTATTTGGTTTGGGTTGTTTGGGGGGAGGAGACCAGACAGCGAGGTCATCGGTCTCATCGGATTATGGAAGGACGGGGAAGGAAGTCGGCCGTGCCCTTCCACAGGAACCATCCCGTCATTTGCCTGGAGCGATTTAGGGAAATCACGGGAAACCTATATCAGGATTCTCTGCCTCGTGATGACTGGGTGTTGTGTGATGTCCTTAGGTTAGTTAGGTTTAAGTAGTTCTAAGTTCTAGGGGACTGATGACCATAGATGTTAAGTCCCATAGGGCTCAGAGCCATTTGAACCTAAATCAGGATGGCGGGACGCGGGATTGAACCGTCGTACTCCCGAATGCGATTTTAGTATTTCTCTAGTACATTCGGCTCACCCCGTCGGAGGTTCGAGTACTCCTTCGGGCATGGGTGTGTCTGTGGTCCTTAGCGTAAGTTAGTTTAAGTTAGATTAAATAGTGTGTAAGCTTAGGGACCGATGACCTCAGCAGTTTGGTCCCAAAAGACCTTACCACAAATTTCCAAATTTTTTTCTAGTACGAGATATTCGAAATCGTATTTCGACATTCTGATAGAAGTTTCTGGAAAAGGTACATACCCAACATCAGCACACAAGTTGAATTTTGTGAAGCACTGTGCTTACTTAAAAACAATTATAAGGATTCAGTTGCAAAAGGCAGAAACATATATTCTTATCTACAACGTAATCAGCATTGAGTTAGCAACTTAGAAAGATCGGTTGAAAATATTAACAATTACTCTGCTATATCTACGAAGAAGATTTGTGGCATATTTTTGAACAGATCTTGAAAATTTTACCAACACTATCTGTGCTCCGCAGTTTCTACCTAAGGCAATGCTTCCTTTTATGCTTGTTTTCACTCGGGTTACCAGACAATAGGTAATACGACGAGAAAAGCGAATTGCCAACGAATTCCGCGATATATTTTAATTCAGCTTTAAGTATATACCCGATTATAAGTTACACCCATCTTTCTGCGGAAAGCGTAGAAATACGATCAAAAGCGTACAAGACGCGCTGTGCGGATGGAAACATTTTGTTTGGAGCGCGTTACTGTATTTTCGATTCACTCAATTTTTTTATAGTACAGTAATTAGATTCCTGCAGTGATTTACTATTGCTAAGTGCACACCGTACATTGAAAATCTGTATTCAGTGCATTATTGATCTTTGGAAAAATATCTCCTATTGCATAGTCTTTTACAGCATCAAATTTTCGGCAAATTAGCAGATACCATCGATCGTTTTATTCATTTCGCCATTTGAATACTCAGTTAAATACCTGCGCATACTTTTTCAAGATTTTACTCATGTAGTGAAGACCGGAACTGCAACGTTTACTTCATTCTTAAATTTGTTGTCGTCGACAACATTGATTTGATATTTTTATCTCTGAACGATATCAAAATGTCTTCGTCTGTTATAATCGACGCTGTTCATTCATATCATCATCATCATCATCACCATAGTCGTCGTCGTCGCCGTCACCTATCGTCGGTTTCGTGGTCGTCGTCGTAGTCGTCGTCGTGGACGTCGTCGTCGTCGTCATCTGCAACAGATTCATCAGTGAAGCTGTATGAGAACGTAATTACGTAGAAAATTTCCCATACATTACAATAAATGACAGTCTCAATACCTGCAAATCTTCAGGTTACATAGAATCTAGCACCTTGGTGAATCTCACATGGAGAGAATAATTACGAAACGTCTTTGGCGTCATCAAATTCGTTGGAAAGTGCAACATATGAAACGCATCTTATAAACCTATGAAAAAATGTGGTTTACGTCAATTGTCAGTAAATATCTTTGGAGTAATTGCTTTGAATAGCGAAGTTTCAAGTTTTGTATAATGCCCTGCTCAGACGGTTGTACATCACTTGTGGTGTTCGGAGGTAAAAATATTGGCTTCATAGCTTTTAATTTAATAACATGGTATGCCAGACAGTTATTAATAAAACGTGCGACTTTACGCTTTTCTCGTAAAAATCGCTTATACAAATTGAGAATCCAATCAGTAAATATAATGGCCGACACTCCTGCTTTTTCGTTTGCCGCATGTTATTTAGGAGTATTCTTACATTTTTAAAACACAGTTGTTTCAGATTCTTCCCATCACTAATAGGGTAGTTCCAGATCCATCCGAATTCCACTCTGTAGTCCTTTCTCTCCCCTCCCCGTCGCCCTCCCCCCACCCACACCCCCGTACCAATGCTAACGGTCTGTAAACGGTAAAATTTCAGCGGTAAGCAGCGGTAAAATAAGATAGTCTCATCTACGTTGAAAACAAATTTCGCGTTATATTGTTTTATTTTATTATTGAAGCCAACATAACGTGTATCCAATCAGTAGTCATGGCAAAACTTGGTTAGCTTTACCGCAAAAATTTAACACTTTGCTGTTCTTTTTCGTGAAAAGTTCCCAAAAGCCTACATTTGGAGAAAATTCAATATCCGTTTGGTTTCCGGCAATGTTACTTTTATTTTTACTGGCTTAATTAGTACAAATATCAATTAATAACAATATTTTGCTGTACTCCTATTACAGTCTGCCAAGCCTCTCTGTTAAGGGCACCCTCCTTGCGTACCCACGATGCCTCGTTCTTTCACTGTGTTGTCTTTCCAATAACATCGTGTCTTCGGCGTTTACATCTGTCAAGTGATTTCCATTCAAAAACTGTCCTTGACCACCGATGATATGACATTTTCAATAAATGTCCATACCACTTTAATGATTTTTTTACGGGCCTATATATCACTGTTTAATTGGCCCTCATTCTAGCTCTTAGCTCATCATTAGTTTTTTTTTCGATTCTTGATATTCCGCTATTCCTTCGTAAATAATCAATTTCCACAGCTATTAGCCTCCTTATAAGGTCAGCATTTAACCATCATAGTTCAGATCCATAGAATAGGACTGATTCGGCTATTAGCCTATCCAATCTTTTCTTACCGTTGTTAGAAATGTTCTTGTCCGACAGAATCGAATTCATACAACATATTAATTTTCTACTTTGTCGCATTCTGTATTTTACTTATGTATTACTCGATCTACTTTTGTCAATATTTGCCCCTAGATGTTCAAATTTTGCTGCCTGCATTAACTACCCAGTCCCTGGAAAAAGAACAATTCGAAATTTAGTTTGTTTGAAGCAAACAAGCAATGCAATCTCTACACCTTCTTTCTTAGCTATTTTCATGCGTTTACTCTCTGGCTTGAACATGCTGCACTCAAACTTTGCTTTAATTTGCTCTCTATTTTTAACTTTCGTTAACGGTGTAAGTTAGCAATTGCCGAACTCTCGGACTTCGATCTCCGTATGTCATCAGCTGCCTTAAGTGTCTCCATGTTCATTTAAAACGAGATTTCTACAACTGCAAGTGTTGTTGTTGTTGTTGTGGTCTTCAGTCCTGAGACTGGTTTGATGCAGCTCTCCATGCTACTCTATCCTGTGCAAGCTTTTTCCATCTCCCAGTACCTACTGCAACCTACATCCTTCTGAATCTGCTTAGTGTATTCATCTCTCGGTCTCCCTCTACGATTTTTACCCTCCACGCTGCCCTCCAATACCAAATTGGTGATCCCTTGATGCCTCAGAACATGTCCTACCAACCGATCCCTTCTTCTGGTCGAGTTGTGCCACAAACTTCTCTTCTCCCCAATCCTATTCAATACTTCCTCATTAGTTATGTGATCTACCCATCTAATCTTCAGCATTCTTCTGTAGCACCACATTTCGAAAGCTTCTATTTTCTTCTTGTCCAAACTATTTATCGTCCATGTTTCACTTCCATACATGGCTACACTCCATACGAATACTTTCAGAAATGACTTCCTGACACTTAAATCAATACTGGATGTTAACAAATTCCTCTTCTTCCATACATGGCTACACTCCATACGAATACTTTCAGAAATGACTTCCTGACACTTAAATCAATACTGGATGTTAACAAATTCCTCTTCTTCAGAAACGCTTTCCTTGCCATTGCCAGCCTACATTTTATATCCTCTCTACTTCGACCATCATCAGTTATTTTGCTCCCCAAATAGCAAAACTCCTTTACTACTTTAAGTGCCTCATTTCCTAATCTAATTCCCTCAGCATCACCCGACTTAATTAGACTACATTCCATTATCCTTGTTTTGCTTTTGTTGATGTTCATCTTATATCCTCCTTTCAACTGCTCTTCCAAGTCCTTTGCTGTCTCTGACAGAATTACAATGTCATCGGCGAACCTCAAAGTTTTTATTTCTTCTCCATGAATTTTAATACCTACTCCGAATTTTTCTTTTGTTTCCTTTACTGCTTGCTCAATATACACATTGAACAACATCGGGGAAAGGCTACAACCCTGTCTCACTCCTTTCCCAACCACTGCTTCCCTTTCATGTCCCTCGACTCTTATAACTGCCATCTGGTTTCTGTACAAATTGTAAATAGCCTTTCGCTCCCTGTATTTTACCCCTGCCACCTTTAGAATTTGAAAGAGAGTATTCCAGTCAACATTGTCAAAAGCTTTTTCTAAGTCTACAAATGCTAGAAACGTAGGTTTGCCTTTCCTTAATCTTTCTTCTAAGATAAGTCGTAAGGTCAGTATTGCCTCACGTGTTCCAGTGTTTCTACGGAATCCAAACTGATCTTCCCCGAGGTTGGCTTCTACTAGTTTTTCCATTCGTCTGTAAAGAATTCGCGTTAGTATTTTGCAGCTGTGACTTATTAAGCTGATAGTTCGGTAATTTTCACATCTGTCAACACCTGCTTTCTTTGGGATTGGAATTATTATATTCTTCTTGAAGTCTGAGGGTATTTCGCCTGTTTCATACATCTTGCTCACCAGATGGTAGAGTTTTGTCAGGACTGGCTCTCCCACTGCCGTCAGTAGTTCCAATGGAATATTGTCTACTCCGGGGGCCTTGTTTCGACTCAGGTCTTTCAGTGCTCTGTCAAACTCTTCACGCAGTATCATATCTCCCATTTCATCTTCATCTACATCCTCTTCCATTTCCATAATATTGTCCTCAAGTACATCGCCCTTGTATAGACCCTCTATATACTCCTTCCACCTTTCTGCTTTCCCTTCTTTGCTTAGAACTGGGTTTCCATCTGAGCTCTTGATATTCATACAAGTCGTTCTCTTATCTCCAAAGGTCTCTTTAATTTTCCTGTAGGCGGTATCTATCTTACCCCTAGTGAGGTAGGCCTCTACATCCTTACATTTGTCCTCTAGCCATCCCTGCTTAGCCATTTTGCACTTCCTGTCGATCTCATTTTTGAGACGTTTGTATTCCTTTTTGCCCGCTTCACTTACTGCGTTTTTATATTTTCTCCTTTCATCAATTAAATTCAATATTTCTTCTGTTACCCGAGGATTTCTACTGGCCCTCGTCTTTTTACCTACTTGTTCCTCTGCTGCCTTCACTACTTCATCCCTCAAAGCTACCCATTCTTCTTCTACTGTATTTATTTCCCCCATTCCTGTCAATTGCTCCCTTATACTCTCCCTGAATCTCTGAACAACCTCTGGTTCTTTTAGTTTATCCAGATCCCATCTCCTTAAATTCCCACCTTTTTGCAGTTTTTTCAGTTTTAATCTACAGGTCATAACCAATAGATTGTGGTCAGAGTCCACATCTGCCCCTGGAAATGTCTTACAATTTAAAACCTGGTTCCTAAATCTCTGTCTTACCATTATATAATCTATCTGATACCTTTTAGTATCTCCAGGGTTCTTCCATGTATACAACCTTCTTTCATGATTCTTAAACCAAGTGTTAGTTATGATTATGTTGTGCTCTGTGCAAAATTCTACCAGGCGGCTCCCTCTTTCATTTCTGTCCCCCAATCCATATTCACCTACTATGTTTCCTTCTCTCCCTTTTCCTACACTCGAATTCCAGTCACCCATGACTATTAAATTTTCGTCTCCCTTCACAATCTGAATAATTTCTTTTATTTCATCATACATTTCTTCAATTTCTTCGTCATCTGCAGAGCTAGTTGGCATATAAACTTGTACTACTGTAGTAGGTGTGGGCTTCGTATCTATCTTGGCCACAATAATGCGTTCACTATGCTGTTTGTAGTAGCTTACCCGTATTCCTATTTTCCTATTCATTATTAAACCTACTCCTGCATTACCCCTATGCATTACCCCTCTTTGATTTTGTGTTTATAACCCTGTAGTCACCTGACCAGAAGTCTTGTTCCTCCTGCCACCGAACTTCACTAATTCCCACTATATCTAACTTCAACCTATCCATTTCCCTTTTTAAATTTTCTAACCTACCTGTCCGATTAAGGGATCTGACATTCCACGCTCCGATCCGTAGAACGCCAGTTTTCTTTCTCCTGATAACGACATCCTCTTGAGTAGTCCCCGCCCGGAGATCCGAATGGGGGACTATTTTACCTCCGGAATATTTTACCCAAGAGGACGCCATCATCATGTAATCATACAGTAAAGCTGCATGCCCTCGGGAAAAATTACGGCTGTAGTTTCCCCTTGCTTTCAGCCGTTCGCAGTACCAGCACAGCAAGGCCGTTTTGGTTATTGTTACAAGGCCACATCAGTCAATCATCCAGACTGTTGCCCTTGCAACTACTGAAAAGGCTGCTGCCCCTCTTCAGGAACCACACGTTTGTCTGGCCTCTCAACAGATACCCCTCCGTTGTGGTTGCACCTACGGTACGGCTATCTGTATCGCTGAGGCACGCAAGCCTCCCCACCAACGGCAAGGTCCATGGTTCATGGGGGGGACAACTGCAACCCATACAGGTACAGTTTTTTTTTTTTTTTTTTACAACTGCAAGTAAAAAAAGAAAAAAAACTGTACCTGTATGGGAAAAGAAGAAACACCAGACGATTTCGACACAAAATTCACTGATTTTTTAACATAGACATCAACGAATTCGTGTACTGTCTTTTGTGTTTGTATAGAGACAGTATCCGAAGACAAGCGGTAACACAGGAACAGAAATAACCATTATTTAATTTATTTGGTCTAACGAAAAAAGAAGCCGTTAAATCTGGGTGACTCCACGGTCGCAGAAAGTAGACATATTTGTTCGTCCAAGGGGAAAATATTTTCATGTTAGGTGCTTTTGTTCCGGGTTAAAAGAAAAAAATATTAAACTACATAATATTTTATCCGAATCGCAGACTTATTTCGTGTTAACTGATTTTTCATGTTAAACGGTTTTCACTGTACTTGTTCAAAACTGCTACGAAGAATACTGCTATCATGACCAACGCCCATCTTTGGCTTCTGATGTACTACAGGTCTCTAGAAGATCGTGCAACGCAGGAAACCGGTTTCAAGGTACGGGATTATTAGGACATAATCTGGTTGGCAATGCTCCCAAGACAATTCTCCCGCGTGAAGCAATCTGCGATACTGCCGTGTTTGTTTACTGGCGAACTGATAGCCGGGCGCTGTTGCAACGCCGGGACGCGGGCCACTGGCACAGAAAATTATCTTCCGTGCTGCGTCTCTGCATGCCTCTCCCCGATTACAAGCCGTTTAGTTAGCAGCTAACGAAAGGGGGCTGACCAGTTTTTCTTTTGGCTTAATTCACTGATAACACGAAACTTTTAATGCAAGAAAATAACCGCTTACTGAAAACAAAAGCACACTCTCACCTGAACTAATAGCTTTGCTTCCACGGCAATGCTGCTAATGACAAGCAACTAATACAGCTGTTAGGACATAAAAAGTGATAAAATGGGAGTAGGTAGTGTTTATTCCCATAAGGATATGTAGCAAATTAGGGTGCCAGTATACTCAAATGGCTTTGGCTCAACACGACTATGCGGCAGCGTCAATAGGTCTACATAAAATAATTTCAGAATTTGGCATTAATTAATTTGGAGAGCGATAATGATGTACATAATTTTTATATAATTGTCTTGATTGTACCCTTTTTGAATAGAAATTACCGGTTTCGGCTGTGCCATAGCCATCTTCAGATTCTATCATAGACGCAAAAGAAAGTACATTAGTAGCTAATAGAAGTTATAATAAAAAACAATACACATCTCATTGTGCTGCACTGCAACAATACATAACACGTGAAAATAAGACGAGTCAGAACCGCCAAGCATGCATCAACCTGTCATATACAGGATGCAAAGCGATCCGAGAGGTCGTTGATGCATGTATAACGTACATGTGGTAAAAAGTAAATTAATTTGGAAGTACAATACTTTCAAATATTCTCTGATGAATGTCAGAATGCAAGACTTTTTTTTAAAAAAAAAAATTATCCATACGAAAAATTTATTCGTCTTCCGACAGTTTACACTGACTTGTTACAATGCGGCAGAATGAAAGGTATATTTTTCTATTGTAACTTCTTTTTTTCGTCTCTAAATCTATTAGCTAGTAATGTACTCGTATTTTCTTTTACTTCTATTGTAGAATCTGAAGTGACTACTGCATTTGCAAAACTGGTAGTTCTATTAAAAAACTGTGGGATTAAGATGCTTAAATAAAAATTAGAAAAAATTAAAGTAAGTTAACTCTCGTCTCAAATATTACTCTAAGAAACGGGGTAACAACGTGTACTTGGGAAATTCACTCTTCCTTTTGCTGCCGTAATGGGTTACAAAACATACCACTGTCGACACAAACTTCTGCGTCTGTAAATGGGTAGATATACGGTGTGTTTAATATCCGATGGTGACAGTCGCCGAAATAAGTCACGCGGAATAAAAAATTCTCCAGCGACCTAGACGAAAACTGTTTATTTGTGTCGTGAACCACGTGGTTGCAAAATGCTGTGTAGAACTAGGAAATTGGCGTCAGCAGGAGACTATTGCAACACTGAAGGAAAGCTGACAGTATTTTGGGACCGGAGCACCTGCATAACGGGTTTATAGAGAGCACCGTTCGGACCATTAGAGGGTTCTGAAGGGATGCGATGTCACCATGTCACGCAGCCCCGCAGGTACCCCTTTATCGTTGTGATCGCACTTCATAGTTAGCTGGAGAATTTCTTGAGATTTTGATCAGCAACTAACAGCGTGGTATTCAAGGAATACCACTATTTATTACCGTACTCTCCTCTTCCATGTGTCACTAATACGATCGGAACCATTCCCAGTAAAATCTCTCAGCTAACGCTGGAACGGATAGTCGCTGCCATTATGAAACAGATTTCCCATAACTGTGGAGAAACTGTCAGTCCGAAAGGGAAGCGAGCACGAAAAAATACATGACTTATTTTATTTAGAAACCCCGTCTGTCTGCACTCTGTCTTTAACTGATACACGGCTAATTTGAAACAAAAAATTTGTTATTTTGGAATTCTGTCATCGCATTCAGTTTAGGAAAGGTTAAATGTATGTGTAATCAGCACATCGCTTGAACACGTCTTAAGAAACATCCGGTTGTGGTTCGACGGCTGGAAATCAAACTGATCTTTAAGGATAATTAATGTAAATATGTGTGTGTGTGTGTGTGTGTTTGTATGTAAATAATACAGCTACTGAAAAAGCCATCCGTACTTTATCATAAAATGAGACATACAGTTATCAAAACAAGCGTAGTCGTCAAGGTCCGTATCAATATAGACCGCCCTGATGGACAACGATGGTGACTTTGAATACGTACGTCAGTTCATTTCCTCCCTATTGTATTCGTGCCTCAATGAATTTAGGAGAAACTACGAAATTCACAATCACAATACCAAAAGTAAAAATGATTTCCATATCGACTTTACATCGCGGTGTAACATTCAAAATCGAGTTTTATATTTCCTTGGAAAGGCCTTAAACATGTTGCCAGTAGACAACAGGCAGAAAATTCCCAGATATCCAAAAATAAAGTAAAAGATTACCTTATCAGTCATTTCTTCTATAATTTATCAGAATATTTTGATTTGGGGATGTAACCCGATTAGTACTGTTTGTATTAAAGACATCGCCGCCTCGGAAATAGTTTCTGAAATAAGTGCGCTGGTAAATACAACAAACACTGTGCAGTATTATTGGACTAGATTTCTATATTTTTAATACTGAGGATTATGTGCAGCTACTGAGATACACAAAAACACCATACTTAGCCGGCCGGGGTGGCCGAGCGGTTCTAGGCGCTACGGTCTGGAACCGCGCGACAGCTGCGGTCGCAGGTTCGTATCCTGCCTCGGCACGGATGTGTGTGATGTCCTTGGGTTAGCTAGGTTTAAGTAGTTCTAAGTTCTAGGGGACTGATGACGTCAGAAGTTAAGTCCCATAGTGCTCAGAGCCATTTGAACACCATACTTATCAAATCACAGCTTCGACCTGGCATTCCTATTTTCTAAGCTCTTCGCAGGACAACTGTTTTTTGTCGCAGTCGGGACCAACAAATAATTGGTGTGTGTTTGTTCTTAAACACTCTTAGCAAAAAAAATGCACCACGAAGGAATTATCGGAATGGGACGGAAATCGGTAGATGATATGCACATGCATATACAAATAAATGATTACAATTTCAGAAAAAATTGGATGAGTTTTGGTTAAAAACAGTCTTGGTTGCAATTTTATTTTTTTATTTTTCAACTACGCGTTTCGCCTTATTTAGGCATCTCCAGGTTATCTTAATTTGGTATTTATTAGAAGGATCCTTTAGTCAGTGTAGCCAAAGGGCATCATCGAATATATCAGGCCAACATCTTTCCTGTGAACGGGAACGCGTTATGTAGGTCTTGGTGTCACTCGCGTCCATCTAGAAAAGTTTTTACTGAATTTAACGAAGGCGATGTTGACCTCATATATTCGACGATGCCCATTGGCTACACTGACTATAGGATTCTTCTAAGAAATACCAAATTAAGATAACCTGAAGATGGCTAAATAAGAAGAAACGCATAGTTGAAAAATAAAAAACTAAAATGGCAACCAAGACTGTTTTTAACCAATACTTTTAAGCGCTGGTTTGCTGTCTGCCACATATGGACTGGAAAAATTGATGATTTATTCAAGAGAAAGAGCTTCACAAATTGAGCAAGTCAATAACGCCATGCTTCAGCTCTGGCCCTAAGGCAAGCAGTTATTCGGCTTGGTACTGATAGACAGAATTGCTGGATGTCCTCGTGAGGGATATCTTATCAAATTCTGTCGAATTGTCACGTTACATCGTCATAATCCCGAGCTAGTTGGAGGGCCCTGCCCATAATGCTACAAACATGCTTAATTAGGGAGAGATCCGGCGAGCTTGCTGGCCAAATAGCAAGCATGAAGAGAAGCAGTAAAAACACTCGCTCTGTATGGGCGGACATTTCCTTGCTGAAATGTAAGTCTAGGATGGTTTGCCATGAAGGGCAACAAAAGGCGGCGTAGAATACCGTCGACGTACTGCTGTGATGTAAGGCTGCCACCGATGACAACCAAAGGAGTCCTACTATGAAATGAAATGGCCTGGAATCTCATTAGCGGAAGCAGAAGTCTCATCTTCCATGAGTCCCGCTTCGAAATGAGCCCTGACGACGAGCGAAGATGTATCTGGAGGCTCCCCAGATGGCGCTGGGATATCAACCTGTCGCCCGCCATACGGCTCGACAACCAGGAGTGATGATCTGGGGAGCTATTTCTTTCGCAACAGGACCCCTTTGGTTGTCATCAATGTACCCTTACAGCAAGCCTCGTTTTGTTGACCTTCTTGGCAAATTATCCTGAGCTTACGTTTCAGCAAGATTATGCCCGGCCGTACATTGCGAGAGTGTGTACCGCCTGTCTTCGTGCTTGCCAAATCCTACCTTAGCCAGCAAGGTCGCCGGACCTCTCCCCAACGGAGAAAGTCTGTAACATTATGAGCAGGCCCTCCAACCCCCTTGGGATTTTGGCGATGTAACGCTCCAATTGGACAGAATTTGACACGATATCCCTCAGTAGGACATCCAACTATTCTATCCATAAATGCCAAACCGAATATCTGCTTGCATAAGGGCCACTGGTGCACCAAGCTGTTATTGACTTTCTCAATTTGTGAAGCTCTTTCTCTTGAATAAATCATACAATTTTGCTGAAATTGTAATCGTTTTTTTGTCTGTAGGCTACATGAACATCACATGTAACGATTTTCGTCCCATTCGGTTAATTCCTTCGTGGTGCGTCGTTCTTTTTGCATTAGAATGAATAATTTTAAATGGAGGACTGGATTTCTGGACGGATGAAAAGTGACTTGGATATAGTAAATGGGGTATCTTCAGTTAAAATTTATTATTTACACTGGAAATAACAGGATAATGATAGAGGTGACAGAAACATGCGAAGATGTCGTAAAACGGAAAGAATGTTTACTTATGAATTCGCTCAATGTCATTTGCGACTCTTGATGATGCCCTGCGACTTGCGTTTTACGTGCTCGTTCCGCGTTATCTTTCGGTTTGTTGTCTATTCTTCGAACGCAGGCATGCATTTGACATTGTAAGCTCACCGCATGAAATATTGTTAACCCCCTTAAAAGAGCACACTGATCGCATTGGTATCAGCTGGTCGTTTGACCCTGCACTGCTGACTTGGCAGAGAAGTGGAATGTATGAGCCAGTTGGTTGCATGGAATCAGCGCGGTAAGACCTGACTATCTGGACAGATTGGCAGAAAGCAGCTGTCGTGTCTGAACATGGCAATGATCACTCCGTGAATGCGGCTGCCCGATTTGTCGTTGTTCAGAGCGGACTCTCCAACGTTTCTACGGATAATGGTGTACGACTTGCCGTCATGTAACACAATGTAAATTCAGTGATCGTAAAAAGTCCCTAACAGGGATCGGAGACCAGAGTATCGCAGTGTCAGCGGCAGCATATTTCAAACTCCACAGCAATTACTGTTGGTCGTGAACGCAGCTCCATCTCAACCATTATCCAGCGAACATTACGAAGCGAACTGAATGCACTGTACATTTGGAATCGGGTGCCTCGCAAAGGATAATTGAGGCGTTGAGATCAAAAAGGGGATATGTCATTTAACTGATGTTCTGAGATATATTGAAAAAACTGTATAATTCTGAATAGCGTTATTCCCAAATCTAATAGCTAGTCCCACAGACTAGTGAGGAAGAATGCAATGTTATACCGGCAATCTGTAATCATAGGATGAAGGCAACTAATAGAAAATGGTAGTAGAAAATGACTGACATATCCCATTTTTTATTTAAACAACAGTTATTGTACTGAAATATTGACTTAAGTGGCACAGTCTCTCCAGTCGGCGTTTTGATATGCCATGGAGTGCAATAATTAAGCTTTCTTGCATACCATAGTTTCCTTGAAACCAACTTTAACCTGCAGATACAAGTGTATTAGTATCATAAAACAAAAATCTACATAATCGTAAAACTGTAACCCTATTAAATATATGCCTTAACGATTTGCCTTAAAGATTTTACAAAACGTGGACCAAAGATATACATAATACGGGAACGAAATGGTTAATAAAATAATACTACAGTTGTCGCGCCAGTTACCTTATAATAATAATTTGCTGTCCTTCCACGATTGGTAATGGAATTTGGGCATGGTCTTCTTGCTTTCGGAAATAACGGAAGTATGTGAGCACTCAAGTACCCATCCTGTCCATCTTTGTTGGGCGTATTGCTGAATTCTGTCAACAATAGTTCCTTCTCAGCAAATGAGAACTTCTCAAAACATTTACGCCGGCATCTGTAAACAGATTTTAGCGTATTAATAACCTATATACTCGGCGAATAACGTATTTTTGCCGATTTCCTGTATTACAACTAAAACATAAGTTTAAACTTTACGTCCATGAAAGGAATTTATATTCATATTTTATACAATGTTTCTACACAACTTGCCTCTGCCACAGAATATTACATTGTGTACAGAGAATTCAAACAATGAACACTGTATGACTGAACGTGCAATCTGCACCTGTTTCCCTCCTAGGAACAATATTTCCTTTCCAGTTGGCATGATCCAAACCCTTGACCTTCTTTTGTTTAATCACATTCCTCTTCCACAATTCGGGGCGTTTTTTCTTCCATCCAAATTCATGTAGATCGTCTTCTGACTCGTCTGACGGCTCCGTCGCCGGAGCCATTTGGAAATCTCCCAGATAATTGCTGTAAACCGCTACAATGCTGCTCTCATGCCTCACGTTCTTTCGTGCAATACAGGGACTTGTCTCTGTGACAAGTCCTCTTTCTGCACGAAACGTAATTTCAACACTGATTTTGACAGGGAGAAATCACTGAACAAGTCCCATTTTAGAACCAACAGGTGCGGAATCGTGTGAAAACACGAACTACAGTAATAACTCATATACCCCAAAAATGACGACAGGTCCCGTTTCTGATCTCAGCGTCTCAATTGTTGCCAAGCAAAACAAACAGCTGGACGTCTTCAGTGGTCCAAACAAATCAGATAGTAGCAGACTGGAGGCTTTCTGTGTGGTTCGACGAGTGGCGATCCCCCCCCTCCCCCACCCCTCACCGCTCTTCAAATGATGCAAGCTGCAGAGAGCGCTGTCGTTGTGGTGGCGAGTCGGACTTTGGAACAGTCGATGGACCTCGAGTCCTTGAAGCTAATAGGGCGGCTTTAACGCGTCTGATGGGTGGGCTTCGGAAGGCGACCACTTCCTTCCTTTGTTTCCGAATAGGGACACGTTCAGGGCGACTAGCGGTGTCGGCAGTAAACAAGCCAATTACGAGTTAGATAAGCACCAGGAAACAGCTTCGAGCTACTGATAAGGGGCAACGGCTGTCCACTCTAGCGGCGTCTTGGAGTTACACAAATACACTTGTGAACTGGTTCCATAATCCCGTTGTTGATCTTCACTGCGTTCCTTTCCGCACGCTTATCATAACATTTGGTTTCATTTTCGGCGCTAGTGCAACTCTTCTCCTGCTACGGCCAAAGATTCTTTGTTGAAGGCCTACTGCAGTTGAATCAAATGAAGCAATCTCATGCGCAAAATGGAGTTTGTTTAGATACAAGTTGACAAGTATTCCTGCTTTATCATGATTCAGTGTGCCCGTACTCGAACGAGCTTTTCATTTATGGTTAGTTGCAGATCTGTTAAGTGAACTTCATTAATGATTTTTACGTAATCTTTTATATTCGCTTTCTCATGTTGATTAGTAAATTGGAGTAATATATTATTCTGAAATATCAGGTACGCCAAGATCGCTTGTAAATCTTTTTTTGATTACCGGTTTCGACAAATCTGTGCTGTTATCATCGGATCGGAAAGTTTAATAAACAAACACACCAAGCCAAAGTGACTAACAGATACGTCATCTCATTTAAATGTTGGATATATTAATGACGCATTAGAACGTACCGCGCAACACGTTAACAGAAGTTCATGATCTGTACAAATTTGCAGGTCACATAATGATATTGCGTCGTTTTACGATAAAAGGTAGCAAGGAAAAATCAGCATGTCAAGCATACACCGTAAAATACCAGAAATATAAAACAAACATCATACTGTGCTGGTGTGTTAGCCACTCTGACTTGCAATGCTTGTTTATTAAACTTTCAGATCCGATGATGACGGCATAGATCTGTCGAAATCGACAATCGTTAAAAAAATTACAAGAGATCTTAGCGTACCTGTTTATTACAGAATAATATAACTATTCAGATCGCCTTCAGTGTTGACACAATGTTAAACATGTATAAAAACACATGAATCTTTCAACTGAATACCGTACAAATCCTGAGTAATAATTGGTTGCATACAGTTACATTGTATGTGTCTATATTTATATAGACAATCCCCACAGTGCCTTGCGGAGTGCACTTGGCGCAAACATCGGCGGAATTCCGTCCTACTTAATTCACGCTCTGAGGGAGGGGTAAAATGACTGTTTATATGTTATCGGAACGTGCTCTAACCCCTCTTATCTTATCGTCGCGATACCTATTCCAGACAAACGCGGGAGGTAGCAGGTCTCTCCCACGATCTTCCTCGTTTTGTACATTTACCCAATACAGTTTCTCGAAAATAATGTCATCTTTCTACTTAAGATACTCATTTAAGTTCCCTGAACATTTCTTTTACACTTTTTATGCCGGCCTGTAACGATACTTGGGGCGCATGTCTAAATTCGTTCCATGCCTGCTGCCACGCCTGTTGATAAGGACTTCAATAACTGGAACAGTCCTCTAGAATTGGTCACACTATCGCTTTCTAAGATGATTCCTTTACAGATGCACTGAACCTCCCAGCAGAAGTCTTCATTTCGCCTTTCTTAATACTGATGTTACTTGTTCGTTTCGTTCCATATTGCTTCGTTATTACCTTGTATGTATCGTTTCACACAAAGCTAATTTAGTTTCAGGTGCTGTGGTTGAGGTGAAAAATGATGTGAAGGCAGTTGCCAGAGTGACCTTGTGCACCTAAAAACTATTCCAGTCTGTCAGAAAACGGAGTCCATGAATCATAGCATCGCATTTCTATTTATTATAAAAACTAATTCCTCTACTTTGAACATATGACCAAAGAGGGCTTGTGCACAAGCTGTATGCAAAGTGTGCGATGTATCCATTGTGAGTCAGAGCATGCAGTTGAAGATATAAGTTGAGGTCAGTTGTGATTGGGCAGGAAAAAGCAGACGTCGATCCACAGAATTTCTCAGGCTACGGAATATGCTCGTTCAAGCACATACAACTACAGCATTTCAAATCCCTAATACGAGTACTTATCATTCACAACCCCTAAATATTTAAAAGTGATGGGCTGATCAGCCAATATGAGTTTTTTCTTGCACTTACCATCGGATAGCGGTGTACCTTCTCCCATGCACCCTATGAAGTGCAGTGAGCAGAACTACATGCGTAGGGTGGCAACTTCTGTATCTGTACAGAGATGAGGTGTTTACGGGTGGTGTGACTGTTCAACAGATGTTGTCCAAAACTGAAATGACGAGGCGTTTCCTGCACTGTGACTAGTCTATCCCTCTCTCTATTTCTCTATCTTTCCTTTTCCCGTCGTACGAGGCACGCTGTTTTCATGGCAAGTTTATTTAATCTTCGTGAACTGATGCCCTTCCTGTCGCCATGGTCGTCAATTAGCGTAAGAGAGAGAAATCGATTGTCTGTGAATCGTGTAAACTTTTGTACTGTCTGTTATTGTATTTTAAGTATTTGTGTAGTGTACGTATTTTTTACAGCGGCAGAGATTGGAAATTTGCCTAAATTCACTCTGAATGTGGCCGGTGTACCAGAGACCAACCATCGTCAATTCCCAAGCGAATTCTGTCTGGATCTGTCGCACCACTGCGTCGCAAGCTAGCGCGCTGCGGCAATTCTATCGACCATTACACTATCTGATCAGAAGCATCCGGACTCCTATTAGTCCTTGTGAGACCTTGAACTCTACGCTGGACACTTTGAATGGAACCAGAATCTCTGTGGTGGAATGGCAGCCAGTTCTTCTTCAAGAGCTGGGACCAGAGAAAGCGGTGATGTTGGACATTGGGGTCTGGTGCGAAGTCGCCGTTCTAAGTCGTCCCAAAGGTGTTCCGTTGGGGCAAGATCGGGACTCCGCGCAGGCCTGTCCATTTTAAGAATGTTATTGACAACAACCCATTGCCTCTCAGACGTTGCTTTATGGCGGAGTACGTTGTCACGCTGACACAATTATCGTCCACGAAATGTTCCTCTACTGTAGATACTACACAATACTGTAAATTGTGTTCATATCCTTCCACACTGAAAGCACACATGAGAACACATCATGCAAAAAGCCATGTTGTGTCTGTACAAGTGTTTTAGCATATCCAAGAGTACAGTTGGGACACCATCATGTAGCAGCCGCATTACCCTTCGTACATCCAAAAACACGTCTTCCAGCAGGGAAGCAGGATCACCCGCAGGAAGTGTAGATATGCCTCTGAGGCGCTGTGGAAGGATGACTGGTCCCAGGAGGTTGTCGCCAATAATCTCCGCTCACGCATTGAGACTGAACCGATCGTTTACTGGCATCATACCATGGGGATTCTTCGTAGCCCACAGGTGGGCGCTAAAATGTGGATGATGGATCCCCTCGTCTGTGAATAGGATGGATGACAAAGATCCCAGCACTGTGGTGGCCTGTGCGACGAACCAGGGATAAAACCGTCGGTGCGAAAGTAAGTCCGTAGGTAATAATGCCTGCACGCGTTTTAAATGATACAGATAGCTGCTACTGCCGTGTAGTATGTTCCACACGGTCTTCTGGCTTCCTCCATTCTGGCGGGCACCTGCCTGGCGCTGATCTCAACCTTTGTACCAACGCATTTACGGCCATGCGTCCATATGGCGCTTGTTACTCCTTGTCCTCTCACGGATAGTTCCTGCAGTTTTTTTCCCATTTTGATAAATCACACTGCTTAGTTATCAGTCGGCGGGGGTAACACTTAATAATAACACAGTGGCTCCTCATCTGGAGTTGGTTAAGTTTTTTATTAGTTTCGTAAGAAGGTGCAAAAAATTCAGGAAAAGAAAGGAATACAAAAATATAAGTCACTTAGGAATGAAATAAATGAGTGGTGTAGGAAAGACAAGGTAAATGGTTCCAGTAAAAAAGGAAAGGAATCGAAAAAGAAATGATCGCCGGAAGGGCTGATATAGTGTATAGGAAAGTCAAAACATTTTTAGGTGACGTTAAAAGCAAGGGCGGCAACATTGAGAGTGCTGTGGGAATTCCAGTATTAAGCGCAGAGGATTGAGCGGATAGATGGAAAGAGTGCATTGGAGGCCTTCACGAGGGTGAGGAACTACCTGGTATCGTGATGGAAGAAGAAATGGGAGCCGAGACTATCGGGTGTGGTATTAGAAACAGAGTTTAATAGAGTGTTGGAAGACTTGCGATTAAATAAAGCGAACGGTGTCGATAACGTTCCTTCGGAATTCCTAAAATCGTTGGAGAAAATGGAAACCCAACGAATATTAAAGTTTGTTTGTAGAATCTATGAGTCAAAGGACATAACATCAAGCTTTCGGAAAAACGTCATCCACACAGGGCCAGATCATTCGCATAATCACCTTAACAGCTCATGCTTCCACGCTCTGGCGAGAATAATATACACAACAGTGGAAAGGGAGCTGAGGATCTGTTAGATGACGATCAGTTTGGTTTCGGGAAAGGTAAAGGCAACAGACAGGCATTCTGACGTATCGCTTGATAATGGAGGCATGACTTAACAAAATTTAAGACACGTTAATAGGGTTTATCGACTTAGAAAAAGGTTTCAACGTTGCAAAATGGTGGAAGATGTTCGAATTTCTAAGGAAAGTATAGGGAAAGGCGGGTAATATACAGTATGTGCAAGAAATTAGACGAAGCAATAATAATGGAAGACTAGCCACGAAGTACTCGGATTAAAAAGATTGTAAGGGAGTAATGGCAGTCCTTGCCCCTATTGTTCAATCTGTACATCGAAGAAGCAATAACGAAAATAAAAGAAGGGCTCAAGAGTGGGACAAAATTCAGAGAGAAAAGGTACCAGTGATAAGATTCAATTAGAAAGTTCCTACGCTTAGTGAATTGAGGAGGAATTGTAGGAACTATTGAATGGAAATCACCGTCTAATGACGACTGAGGGTAAACCGAAGAAAGACAAAAGTAATTGGGATTATCGGAAAAGGAGTCATTGAAGACCTTGAAGTAGACGAAATTCGGGAATTTTTTTATCATTGACTCAAAATAACACATGATGGACGACGCAAGGGGATGGAGTCGGTGGATAAAAAGCAGACTAGAGCAAACAAAGAAGGTATTCCTGGCCAAAAGAAGTCTACTAATGTCAAACATCGGCCTTCATGTGAGGAAGAAGTACCTGATTATGTAGTTCTGGAGCAAATCGTTGCATGGAAATGAATCAAAGACTGTGGGAAAATCGGGGAAGAACAGATTTGAAGCGCCTAAGATTTGGTGCTGGAGAAGGTTGGTGAATATTATCCGGAAATTTGAGGAGGTTCTTCGCATTATCGACGAGGAAAGGACACGTGGAAAACACTGACAAAAAAAAGGGCAGGATGACAGGATATGTGTTGAGGCGTCATAGTACGAGTACTTGAGGTAGCCACAGAGGGGAAAAACTGTAGGGGAAGACAGAGATTGAAGCACATCCAACAAATAATTAGGGACGGTGGCTGTAAGCGCTATTCTGAGACTAAGAGGTTTGCGCAGGAGAGGGAATCGAGGGGGCAACCCCAAACCAAACATAAGACTGGCACAAGAAAGATTATTTGATTAAGATCCGTTTTGCGAGTTGTAGATTAACCGCTTTTGTTGTTATGCCTTATTTTGTATTTTGTATTACGGAAATTGGCCTGGTGACGGTTGTTATGTAACTGAAACCGGTAGCCGCCGGCGAGATTAAAATTAATGTTGGAGGTATGAATTAAACAACGCCTTCAGTCACAACTTTTTCGTGTTTCATTAACTACATGATGCATTTCGGACCCTGTGGGTCCATCGTCAGGTGTAATTTGTCCTCATACATGTTTTATTTCTTCTCTTGAATGAGGTGAAATGCATATTCCTGTCACGAAAAGGCCCTCATGGGAAAGTTTACCAGCAGAATCAGGGTCTTGCCATGGGCAGTAGCATTTCAAGTTTTCTGGCAGACATACTTCTCAATCATCTGGATAGTAGGTTCTTTAATGGAGACAGTAGACTGAAAAGTAAAATAATATATTACTGGAGATATGTTGATGACACCTTGCTGCCATTTGATGGAACAAAAGAAGAGATCGAAGAATTACTAGCAGTATTCATTTCTTTCCACGAAAACATAAAATTCACAATAGAACATGAGGACAACAAAAGCATAAACTTCCTGGATCTTAAAATCACCAAACACCAACAAAAACACAAGTTCAGCATACACAGAAAACCCACATACACAGACATAGCACTGGACAACTCATCATGCCAACCCATCACACAGAAACATGCTGCATTTAGGTCCATGCTACACAGAGTACACTCCCTTGATTTAGAAGAAAACACTGTCAAGAATGAGATAGATACAATAAAGAGCATTGCCATAAGCAATGACTACACAGCCAAAACAAATTACAATTTAAGCAGACAAATACACAAAAGCAAGACAACGAATGGACACACTGTGAAAGAAGAGAAAATATTCGCCAGTATCCCATACCTGGGCCCCATATCACAGAAAATCGCCAACCTTTTCAGAAAAACAAAAGTAACAGTTGCATTATCAACCAGTAATAAGTTAGGAAACTTACTCATCCATAACGTAAAATCAAATACGCAAACATACAACAACAGCGGAGTCTACAAAGTATCATGCCCCAGTTGTCCTGCCTATTATGTAGGGAAAACAGGCAGAAACTTCAAGACCCGTTTTCAAGAACATGTAAATGCTTTCAGGCTCAAGAATTTCGAAAAATCAGTCATTGCACAACGTATGTTGGAAACGAAACATTTCATCAACAGTCTAGAAAACAATTTGGTAATACTGCATAACGAAGCCAATGGTAAGACCCTAAATCTGTTAGAACAACTGGAGATATACCTCTATAAAATCAAAAAAATCAGAATCTATGTTAAATGAACAAACAGATTTCGGAAGCCATAGTTATTTCAGTAATTTTAAAGACCTATTGTAAAGTTATTTCTTGCATATGTCAATTGTTTAATAGTTATATGTTTAGCACTACGAATAATTTCATCTTTGACAACACCATGTACAAAAACATCTGTGACGTGTTTGTAAACATGTGTGTGCAAATGTACCTCTTGAATGAAGTGACATGAACTAAAACGACGGAGGAAAGAATGTTTGCCGGTGCTAAAACGTTAAAAATGCTGTCCTTGGATGATGTGGTAAGTTTACACTGTTCATTTTCCACTATTTTGCACATATTTTACGCGTTCGACTTACGAAATTCATAACCTAACATTACACCTTTTCGTGGCAGGAATACGCATTTCACCTCATTCAAGAGAAGAAATAAAACATGTGTTAGGACAAATTACGCCTGACGATGGACCCACAGGGTCCGAAATGCCTCGTATGGTTAATAAAACACGAAAAACTTGTGACTGAAGGCGTTGTTTAATTCGTGCCTCCAATGTTTTGAATACAGTCACGTTTTAAGCTGAAAGATATGGATAAAAATAATTTAAAATTGATGTGGTTTGAAATGATGTTAATTAGCTAATGCGTTTTACCCCTATTAAGAATTACTGCCAGATAATTACGAAAATATTTTCTCAATGAAAAATGATTTCGTAATGCGATTTTGTAAAGTTTGAAAGAGCTTAGCATGCGATTTTGTTGCAGTGTCCGTGCTTTCAGTTCGCGTCTACTTTTTTGATCTGTAGGAAAAGCACAGATAATTGTAGAGGTTTACTTGTGTGGCTGTGGTCAGTCTTCCCAGCGCGCGGAATTCCCGCTCTTATGTGGGGCATGGCCACACCCGTACCGTTACCTGGTACTCTGCCGCAACAGTTTATTTGGCGAAGTGCTCTGCAGCGTCTTACCACCGGTGCTACGGGGATGGGGAAATACAACCGAGAAGTGACGCCATGTGGTGCGTGGACTCTAGACTAAAATCACAGTAACACAGCGCCAGTGGCTGTGATCGGAAGGCTATGATAGGAATTGCCTCAGAGAAAACGAGTGTGCTACAGCTGAGCATTATTTTCTTTGCTGGAAGACAAAAATCAAATGCTAGTCTCAGGGCAGAAACTAAAGTATGGTTCCGCGGAAGAAAATGCTAACCCACACGAACATACTCTGAGTTTCTGCGTGTTATGTATTTAGTTAAATTCAATGTTAAAACAGAAATATAATACGGGTTGCCAACATATCGTGCATTCGAAAACACAACAGTAGTATGATCAGATTAACACTTGCTGTGTTGATGGTTAGCACTTCCTTCTGCCATCCCTTCAATTATTTGTTTGGTTAATTGACCAAATAAATAATTATCTTGATTGTGCAGTCGTCGTATTGTTGTTATCTTCAGTCCGAAGATTGGTTTCCTGCAGTTGATTCCAAGGTTTAGGGAGGACTTCATATGATCACTTGTACCAGTCTTCTAACAAGAATATTTTCGTTAATATATTCATACTGTCTTTGCAGCCTCTATACAACTTAACATACTGAAACAGTTTCTTTTCTGAATTTCAATTTTCTGATGCCTCATTTCGCAATAGCGATAGAGTGTCAGTGAGACTGTCTTTCCCCAGTGGGACAGAAATCGTGCAACCATTCTCCTCTATATTCTGAGGATACGCTCATAAAACTAAATCTTTTGTTCGTCTTAAAATTTGAAATGTCTTTGATCAATGCGTACAACTCCTCAATCTGCGTCCTCCATCCAGGTACGGAAGCCATTAAAACTGTGTTTTGCACGTATTTTTTTTTTAAATTGCTCTGAGCACTATGGGACTTAACTTCCGAGGTCATCAGTCCCCTAGAACTTAGAACTACTTAAACCTAACTAACCTAAGGACATCACACACATCCATGCCCGAGGCAGGATTCGAACCTGCGACCGTAGCGGTCGCGCGGTTCCAGACTGTAGCGTCTAGAACCGCTCGGCCACCCAGGGCCGGCTGTTGCACGTATTGCTAGGGCGGTGTTCATCAGATGCAAAAAAATTTTTTTCTGTTGCCGAATTCTTCTGGCTAGATCACTGCAATGTTACGCCTGAATTTAACTAGTGTGTCCACTACTTTGTTAACTGTTCCGTCCGTCTACTCGTTCGGACGCTCGCTTTGCTTCCGTGCTTCTTTAAGTCAGTGTATTTGATAATCTTAATAAATATTTATAACCTTTGATGGTTACTTACAGAGATAATCATTTCCTCTACGTGAATAATCCATCATATCATTCCAAATGTTCGACTGCCCTTTCAAAGAGATTTGTCGAAGCCTGTCCACATTCATTCCGGTGCAAAGAATAACAGTTAACGGGAGCTCCAAAGCCGGCGATGTAGTGGCTAATGGCTCCTCGATCAGGTTGTACGCTTTTACCTATACAGCGTTCACCCAACAGGCCTGCAGGCGCTGTCACATATTGTGGCTTGTACTTTCCTCGCCAGATGTGCCCTGTGTTGTTGCAGGGCAGGGCTGTCCAAACCCGTGGCCCGCACACGATGCTATTCTTTGGTTAGTCCATCCCGATCCCGATCTCTTTTTTTTTTTTTCACTCTCTCTCCCAGCTGCAGTAGTGTTAAGTAAATTAAGTGCGGTCCAAAAATAGTCGTTTTCTTCCAGCGTGACCCACGTAAGATAAAAGGTTGGACACCCCTGTTATAGATACACTGTTCCAGACAAAATCTCTTCAGAATAGATAAGTGTGTGAAAAGAAATAAAGATCGGCGTTTTCGATTGAAAATTAGGAAACTGATGGCAAATATTCAAAGGCCGCTAAGATGCGACGACATTTAGAAAATACGCTCCCCAGTTGCAAAGATAAGAATGAAAAATTTTTTATATGTAAGAAAGATCAGTTATTAAGAAATCAAAAGACAATGAAGTAGGCGACCCAAACAGGGATGAAAAAGCCACGGAGGCATTGTATTTGGTCAGCTGTCACATTGCACAATCGGGCGAAGCGCACACTATCGCTGACAATTTAATAAAACCATATGTGGCAGACATAACACCATGTATGCGCGATGAAAACTCTCCCAGGGATCTTTCTACAGTGCCACTATCTTGCTGATAACTGTACGATATCCATGTAAACATTCCTCGGAGAAGACTTGCTTATGTGTGCATCGTTGCCAACCAACGCTACAGGAAACGAAATTTTTGACGTGATTAACATTTTTTTAAAAATAAACGTTCTCGAGTGGAATGGTTGTTTCGATAGGTAGAACCAAGACAATGATTGACAAAATAACAGAATCGATATCGCTAATAAAAAGTAAAACGCCAAATTGTAGTTCCAGCGACTGAAACGTAAAACACTACTGCTCTACACCGAGGTTAGACGATTATCTTGGGCAAAGTCATTAAAAAGACTATTTGAACTAAGAACTGAATTACATGCTTTTACGACTGACACTCCTTTTAAATTAAAAGACCGCTTGAGCAATGTGTCCTGGTGGTTCACACTAGCTTTATTGGCGGTTATACTTCGAAAAATTAATGAAACAAATCTACTTTTACAAGGAAGACAACAGAGTTACAAAATAACCGTCTTCAAAAAAGATTAGGGACTCTTTGCGCTGGCAAAAGGGAACTAGGAAGCTTTTTAACACAAAATGTGGTGAGACAGCAGTTTTAACAAATGAAATATTTGAAGAATTGGACCAAAGTCTCCATAATATACGCGCATCTTTTAAGACGTATTTTCCTGAAGAGCCGAGTATAAAACTGAAAATGGATTTGTGGGTTCTGGATCCTTTTGTACCGAATTTGCAGATGCCATAAAATATAGCAAACGAAACCTTCGAATTTTTCTAGAAATGACATCAGATTGAAGCATAGCATCAGTTATTCAAAACAATATCACTTGATGATTTTTGGTGCAGAGTTTCGTGATGTCTATCCACAACTCGTCACATATGCTCTGACTGCTCTTCTCCTGTTCCCTACTTGTCTCAAACCGGACTCTCAGCATAAACTGCTACAAAGACAAAATGCCGCAACAGCCTGGATGCTGAACCTGACAAGCGTCCAACTCTCTTCTGCCAAAACTGACACGAAACCGTATGTGAAAAAAAGAAAACAAAGTCATAGCTCCCATTAAATGGAAATAATTTCGTCAGTTTACAGTGGAATGAATACAGTATTATTTTGTATATTGTATTATTGTGTATTGTTTTGTAAATTGTCGCTGAAGTTAGCAGTGTATAATGTACATATTTTATACGATTTTCATTACATTTTTAATTAATTAATTAATTAAAGAATAAACATAAAACCGAGTTTTGCTTAATTTAGGTTTCCGTAAAATATTTAGTATTTCAACAGGTTTGTGTCAGAAGAAAATGTCTAAGAACTACTGTCTAGGTGAAGGTTACAAATTAACTATATTTTCAATTACAGGTTTCGGGTTGTTACACCTTCGTTACTGGGAGAAGTACATGTAATGCGCCCTTATACTCCGAAATGTTTACACCATGTTCGGAGGGTGCACAGCAATATAATTTGTAATATCTATCACTTGTAGTTTGATGACTCATCGGTTAATTTACAAAATGAGCACCGCGATACAATTTGATCTGAAAAAGTGCCCAGAAAGAACTGCAGCTAGTTGCCTTTTATGGTGGTTCAATTTTTGAAGACGCCATTTATGACTGTTTCTAGCATCATGGGTATAGCAGTGGTGCACATATAACGCTGTAAAAGATAATTTATGTTTTCCAGTAATGTTAATTTCACAGCATTATACAAAGTTTGTCAATAATTGCACAGTTACACGTGGGAAGACCCCTTTATGTGCAAAAGTAAGAAAGGAAGCCGCCTCATTTTATGATATGGGCCAAGATGTCGGACACGATACCTGTTCGAGCCATATTTCTTTGAAGGGTAGTGAATAGAAATTCTTATTTGGACGAATTATAAAACGCGTTTGAACGTCAGCTCGAAGACTTGGGAACAGTGGACTGTGTGTGCTTACAACAGGACGGAGCTCCTCCACGCTTTGCTACACTCCTGGAAATTGAAATAAGAACACCGTGAATTCATTGTCCCAGGAAGGGGAAACTTTATTGACACATTCCTGGGGTCAGATACATCACATGATCACACTGACAGAACCACAGGCACATAGACACAGGCAACAGAGCATGCACAATGTCGGCACTAGTACAGTGTGTATCCACCTTTCGCAGCAATGCAGGCTGCTATTCTCCCATGGAGACGATCGTAGAGATGCTGGATGTAGTCCTGTGGAACGGCTTGCCATGCCATTTCCACCTGGCGCCTCAGTTGGACCAGCGTTCGTGCTGGACGTGCAGACCGCGTGAGACGACGCTTCATCCAGTCCCAAACATGCTCAATGGGGGACAGATCCGGAGATCTTGCTGGTCAGGGTAGTTGACTTACACCTTCTAGAGCACGTTGGGCGGCACGGGACACATGCGGACGTGCATTGTCCTGTTGGAACAGCAAGTTCCCTTGCCGGTCTAGGAATGGTAGAACGATGGGTTCGATGACGGTTTGGATGTACCGTGCACTATTCAGTGTCCCCTCGACGATCACCAGTGGTGTACGGCCAGTGTAGGAGATCGCTCCCCACACCATGATGCCGGGTGTTGGCCCTGTGTACCTCGGTCGTATGCAGTCCTGATTGTGGCGCTCACCTGCACGGCGCCAAACACGCATACGACCATCATTGGCACCAAGGCAGAAGCGACTCTCATCGCTGAAGACGACACGTCTCCATTCGTCCCTCCATTCACGCCTGTCGCGACACCACTGGAGGCGGGCTGCACGATGTTGGGGCGTGAGCGGAAGACGGTCTAACGGTGTGCGGGACCGTAGCCCAGCTTCATGGAGACGGTTGCGAATGGTCCTCGCCGATACCCCAGGAGCAACAGTGTCCCTAATTTGCTGGGAAGTGGCGGTGCGGTCCCCTACGGCACTGCGTAGGATCCTACGGTCTTGGCGTGCATCCGTGCGTCGCTGCGGTCCGGTCCCAGGTCGACGGGCACGTGCACCTTCCGCCGACCACTGGCGACAACATCGATGTACTGTGGAGACCTCACGCCCCACGTGTTGAGCAATTCGGCGGTACGTCCACCCGGCCTCCCGCATGCCCACTATACGCCCTCGCTCAAAGTCCGTCAACTGCACATACGGTTCACGTCCACGCTGTCGCGGCATGCTACCAGTGTTAAAGACTGCGATGGAGCTCCGTATGCCACGGCAAACTGGCTGACACTGACGGCGGCGGTGCACAAATGCTGCGCAGCTAGCGCCATTCGACGGCCAACACCGCGGTTCCTGGTGTGTCCGCTGTGCCGTGCGTGTGATCATTGCTTGTACAGCCCTCTCGCAGTGTCCGGAGCAAGTATGGTGGGTCTGACACACCGGTGTCAATGTGTTCTTTTTTCCATTTCCAGGAGTGTATTTGGGTGCGTGAGTTACTTGATGAACAGTATCGAGGCGAGGCCACTGAAGTGGAAGTTGTTCAGTGAGATTCCTAGTCCCACCGGAATGTCCGCCACGAAGTCCGGAGCTTACGACCTTTTTATGATGAATAATTAAGTCGCACGTGGCTCAACGCTGGTACAATGTTAATGAAGTATTGCGCAAAGGTTTTGCGGAAGCCTTTCGAATTGTAACTCTGTAAGTAGGCTGTTTATGTTTTCTTATTGGCAACGTTACGTAGCGCTCAATATGAAAATCACTGGTTGTGCTGTGTGCAGTCTGTGGCTAGTTTGCATTGTTGTCTGCCATTGTAGTGTTGGGCAGCGGCAGCTGGATGTGAACAGCGTGTAGCGTTGCGCAGTTGGAGGTGAGCCGCCAGCAGTGGTGGATGTGGGGAGAGAGATGGCGGAGGTTTGCAGTTTGTCATGAACTGATATATATATATATTATGATTTGTGATGATATTAAGGTAAATACATTGTTTGCTCTCTATTAATATCTTTCATTTGCTAACTACCCCTATCAGTAGTTAGTGCCTTCAGTAGTTTGAATCTTTTATTTAGCTGGCAGTAGTGGCGCTCGCTGTATTGCAGTAGCTTGAGCAGCGAAGATTTTTGTGAGGTAAGTGATTTGTGAAAGGTATAGTTTAATGTTTGTCAGGGCCATTCTTTAGTAGGGAGTTTTGAAAGTCAGATTGCGTTGCGCTAAAAATATTGTGTGTCAGTTTAAGGACAGTCATGTATAATTGTTCTAAGGGGACGTTTCATATGTCGACCCTTAGCCTAGGATACCTCACTGGAATCTTCTGATTTTTCTTGTAGTTTGTGTATTTAGTGTAGCTTTTGTTTATTGCTAGCGCGTAATTGTAGAGAGAATCTCCTTTGTAGTTGTAGCCTTTCATTGTTGTACAGTAAAACAGTTGTGGCATGCATATAGATTTGCACCAAGTATTTCGCAGCTGTAATTAACAAGATATTATTTTCAGTGTTATGTTAATGTGTTCTCTTATTTTTGATCTTCAAATTGTGCTTTTCTTTGTTATCGTGTGAAATACTGTGACAATAATGGCGTGTGAAAAACGTAACACTAGGCTCCAAACTAAACTGAGAAATAATAGTGATGACGAGCGTAGCTTATCAGCGCCGCCGAGTAATGAATTTACTGATGTTCAAAGTAGTAATTTGGTAACTGTGCACAGGGAAATGGAGCGGGCGTCAAACAATGGCGTGGACAGTGAAACAATTAGTGAAGAGGGCAGCATTATCGATCGATCGGTCGGCAATAGCTCGCCTCAGGAAGCCGAAATGACACGACACGATCTCGCAAATACTGTAGATTCAGGTTTTGGATCCTCACCGTTTTCTCAAATAAGTCAAGACACATTTTCTGCTTGTCAAAATGTGAATGTTTCCGGTGTAAATTCACTGCCGAAAAGCACTGAGGAACATGTTTCAGACACCAATGCATTGTTATTACAATTAATACAACAAATGGGACAAACACAGCAAAAGCTTCAAAAGTTAGACACAATGGAACAAAATCAGAGACAAACACAGCAAAAGTTAGACACAGTGGAACAAAATCTTCAAAAGTTAGACACAATGGAACAACACCAGAGACAAACACAGCAACAGTTAGACGCAATGGAACAAAATCTTCACACCACGCTTGAACAAACACGTGAAGATTTAACTACTGAGTTACATAACATTGAATCGAAATGTCAAAAAGTCTGTAATGACGTAAAAACACAAATTTGTGATCATTTTCAACCTATTTTTTCGCGGCATGAAAATGCATTACAGAATCACGAAGCAGCCATAAAAGAACTGCAAGCCATTGTTCATGAAAATCATGAGACCTTGTGGGCTAAAATTGACTCAGTTGCATCTACCGATTCGGTTACGCAACTTGCAATAACTCAGGAAAACTTAAAGGACACAGTAGATACGATTTCAACACAAATGGACACTCTGAAACTTGGTTCAGAAAAACACACTGAGGAAATGTGTTCACTATCGGAGAAAGTAGCCGAACTTTCGGATCAGGTCACTAACTTATCTACAAAGGTAGATGATGATCTGAATGACACAAGACCTGTAGCCTTCACTGACACTGAAGAGTGCGAACAAATTAGGAAATTCAAACAAAATCAGAATCAGATTAATACGCAACACCAAAGAGAAATCCGGGAAGTACAAGATCAGCTGACACAGTTAATACAAGAATTACGTATTTCAGAGGATACTCGCGCCCCAATACGGGAAGAGGGACTTAGAAATACGGAACAACCACAAAATAATAACACAGGACACTTCGGAAGTTATGAAAGAAATTGGCAAGGTGCACCGAATTTTGAAATGGAACCGCCGAAACGACATAACAATGACCGATATGCGACTCGCCGACATGATGACTTTGACTATAAGCTGTTCATTACTACACGTAAATTCAAAACATTTAAGAATTCTGGGAACGACATTCATCCACAAGCATGGCTCCATCAATTCTCTCATTGTTTTCCTCCCAACTGGTCATTAGAGCACAGATTAGAATTTATGTGTGGCTACTTAGAGAATGAACCAGCTGTAAGAATGCGGTCGGTCATTCACGATTGCCACAGTGAAGGAGAATTTTACCATGCCTTCCTCTCAGCATATTGGTCTCAAGCCACACAAGACCGGGTAAAACATGGTATCATAATGATGAAACATTTCGAACAATCTGAATTCTCCAGTCTTGTGAAATATTTTGAAGACATGTTGCACAAGAATCAGTACCTGTCAAACCCATACAGCCCCTCAGAACTCATCCGCATTTGCTTAATCAAATTACCTGAACATTTACGACATATTATTTTGGCAGGACGTTGCAAAGACGACATTGAAGCTTTTCAGGGACTGTTACAAGAATTGGAAATTGACACTGACAATCGCGGAATGCGGAAAGAGGAACACAACAATTACAGGTCACATCCGTCGCAATTCCGCGATGAAAGAAGTAATAACTGGACACGACAAGGCTATTCTCACAACACATATCGTGACCAAAACAGACACCACCCGTATGACAAGCGTTGGCAGAGTAGTAATAATTACAGGGAAAGATCACCTCTCCGTGGTAATGACTATCACAGAGACAATAAGAGAAACAGACAATATGGGAACCAGAATAATTATTATCAAGGGAGGCAGAATAAATTCAGGCGCAACAGTTCGACGCACAGTTACGATTCAGGGAGAAATTCTCCACCACGTGACCGACACGAAAGAAACTGTGTAAACTACCGACAAAACGACAGACCTGAATTCCATCAGAACTGGCGAGCTTTAAACAGAGCTGGGCCCTCTCGGCAAGGCGAATTTGTAGAAGTTAGGTCTCCTAATCCCAATAACGGCGCGCGCCAACAAAGAGACAGACAATGACTCGCACAGCAGGCAGCCGCGTGCGGCCGCTGGCTCCGAGAAAAATAACAAAGACGCTAGCCTTGAGAAAAGATTTAGCATTCTTTACCGATGTAAACAACATGATAATTGCTTTGAAGTTGAAACTCTGCTTACTAGAAAGAGTAAAGGTTTACACCATATTTCACATGTAAAACCGTTTATTGAAAGATAATCTGCTTTTTAACTTTGTCCTTGCCATAAAACGTTTCACTTCACGTTACTAGTATGCTTTAGAAACTGTTACCATGCAACAATGTTTGAAGTTCAATATCCAGCCAAGAACCAAGAGAAATTATTTAAACAGAAATTACGAATGCATTGTTATTGCGAACAGACGACACAGTGTAATTGTGTGTGTACATTCTTGCTTGTTAGTTGTACGATTAGAACATTTACCAGTACTGCTAATGAGATTTTAATGCAACATTTTGGTTTACTTGAAAATACATTCCGGATTTAAAGTACTTTCTGAGAGATACCAGATGACACAGAGGTTAGTTTATGTGACAGCTACACGATTTTTATCACGACGCTACTAATGAGTGACAATTTACAATGTTGCTTTTGCAGTGTATCTGTTTTATATCTGCACAGTTTTCTGAATTCTTCTAGGAAGAAAAACATGTTTTAGTAGTAACTTTTGTGCTATAGCAACAATGAGACAGCCTTTTTCGTGGCATAACAATACGTTACTGTACAGTACTTTCCTCATCACGGCAATAAGCGTAATAACTAAGATATCTATACGTAAAGCATTTCACTTTTGTGTATCATGAGGTAAGTACATTGACTTTAGCAGAACTTTGCTTACAGAGGACGATAACTACGACAGTTCCAGAGAATTATCTTACAGCAAGACGCGCATTTAGCGCTACAGGACACGCATTTGAGTGATTAATCTTATACTTAAAACACTTATTTTCAAAGATTTTTTAATTACAAAGAAAGTTTTCCGTGATACATTTCATTCCATTGCTGTAATTTGTAACACCTGAGGGTATAATTACATTTATCCTCAGGGGGGTACACGCTTGCTTTGTGTACCATGTGTTTGGCAAGCACAAGGAGCCCTAGCTAATATGGTATTTGCTTATACAACTTTACACATCGGTACCATATTTCTCTAACACACAAATTACACAGCTATCTGATCATGTAACTGAGAGATAAACTTTTTTATTACATCAGTGACACATGTTTACGCAATTACACAGTTGGATAACTTCACACTTATGAAACTGTATTTTGTCTGTACTTTGTAAACTGTTCATATTTTTTCGGAATCATTGTGATACTATGAGACCTTTGAATGATATATTTGGTAAGGGAGCATGATTTTAAAGTACGTTTGAGGCAGATGACACTTTTGACATGAGCAGAGAATTTTTTTAATTATTGGAGGAAGCTACGACGATTTTGAGATTTGACTGAGGTGTTATGATGTTATTTTTACGACGACGATGTGTATTATGCTGCTGAGGTATGTTTACGATTAATAGGCTGAGGCTACTATATGAGTTATTTGATTATGCTTCATATTTATAATGACGAAATATTGACGAGTGTCGATGGATACGTATATGTGTAATAAGGTAAGGAGTAATGAATAGTGGGTAGGGACTCTTGACTTGTGAAAAAGGATGTTGGAAACCAAGAATCGTACTTTAAGAGTTATGACATGTGTGAATCATGTGTGAATGTATCACAATGCCACTGAAAATTTTTTTGGACACTGTTATATTTATAGGGTTTTGTTTCTACAGATTTGCAACGCTAATTCTTGACCTGTGAAATATTTTTATATGAGACTACCACGGTAGCAGAATCTCCTGTCGTAAATATTTCCGTACGAAAGTTAAGTGACCACCTGCACGTAATGCGTCGCGGGCACCCAGCTGTGTCAGACGCCTGGAGAAAAAGCCATTATTGCGAGCCCTTTTCAGCGGCACCGGTAGCACAAAAAAAAAGGGGAGGCCATTATCCTTGGAAATATTCTTACATCTGCAAACCTGATAATGACAAGTGTCTTTCTATGAGAGTTGAGAGCTACTGACTTACGAAATGCCACATGACTATTGAATGATGTTTTTATGCTTTGGTTTGCGTAATTGCTTATTTCACTTGATATCTGGTTTCCAGCTGTGTTGCAGCATTGCTTTTATAAAATGAAATGCATTTGCTAATGTGAACACTTTCTGTCAACAGATCTATTAAATAATTATTTTATGATCCACATTCTTTAAAAAAGGAGCACTTGGAAAGGAAAGAACAATAAGAAGGAACTAGTAACTGCATTCATAATTTTCTTTTCAAGTAATTGGTAACTTTTTGGTAGAATAACTTCTTGTGGTGCACCACTTTAATTACATAGACATTAAGATGTGATTATACATTTCCCTTATCTGCATTGTTATCTCTAGTGTACTATTTTTTCTGCTTGCGCTATGTCATGTTTAGGTATAAGTTGCTGCTGTTTGCCAGGCATAGTGTTATTGAATTTGACTTTTGCTCATTTATGCTGCTAGCTTTGCCAATTTGCATTTTTTTGCATTGCTGTTTGTGTTGATTTGTTATGTGATGCTGCATTGCCTCGTCCCTTAGTTTAGCATCTGAGCTCAGTAGATTTAAGTTAGCTTAAGAGGGGGTAGACTATATAAGAGAATGAGTTGCGATGAATTGGAAGAAATGCATTGAGAATTAATACGAAAAAAGTACATAAAACAGGTTTAGGTAGGATTTTCTTGGAAATAAATGTTGAGGTAAGAAATGTGTGAACATATAAATACAGAAAGCATGCTTAGATAGAATTTTTTTTGGTGGAAACAGAGGATGAAATAAGAAGAAAGATATATGAAGTTTTGGGTTGGACTGCAGTACCAAATGTTACACTGAAAACGAACCCTGTCCTTTCCTATTGGTGTTATCCCACTATGTGTGTGTGTACCCTTGTGTATTTGTTTTCTTCCTGTCTCTGTGTAATTTCATAGAATTTTTTTCTTCTTTTAATATTAAGCTACATTCACTATGATGAGGAATACTTTTATCCTCAAATACAATTGGCATTAATAATATGTTATTTACCTTATAAATATGCTTACACATTATTTATTCTGTTTAATGCTCATGTGTGAAGTTGATGTTTCAAAAATTATTGTGATCTTTTATGTATGTACTCATGTCATAATTCCACTGATGTATATGTTAGTTCGATTCTTTTGTAAAGCCTGTACTACAGATGTTATCTGTATTATTATGTTTTTAATGATGTATTTTGTACCTTTGTTATTGTATTTTTATGTTATCAAATTGTAATTGTTACGAGTTCTTCCAATTAAGTTACATTTCACTGCACACGTTTCTGTTGGTCATAGTATATGGACAATATGTGAGAAGTAGGGACTGATAGTGTTTGCATGTGTGTTAATGATTCAGCAAGGGACTGGATAACAGAATTGCTCGTTCTAAGGACAATTCCAAAAACTTTGTGAGTGCACAAGTGGTGGTTTATGGACTTGCTATATTCTCCGCAAGACTCTTCGATGGTGAATGTGCACTTGCACAATCGCAACAGATGGCTGCTGGTTATCTCTGCAAGGACTACAGTGGGTCTGCATCTATGATGACCCACCAACGCCATTATTTCTACAAGGACTGCAGTGGGTCTGCACCTCTGGTGGCCCACCAATACCACAATCTCTACCAGGACTCCAGTGGGTCTGCTCTGTGATGACCTACCTACCAATATTCTTCCAAACTTCGAATGACTCTGCTGTGGGTTTGCTCTGTTGTGGCCCATTACCTGTCAGCATGTCGAGAGTCAGCACTGTCTTTCCATTGGAAGGACAACACTACTTCTTCAAGACTGCATGGAAATCCACTACTTCCGTGTGCATTTTCTTTTACTGCTCAGACTTTGAGACAAACACTGTTATTCTCCTGTTATGTACGATTAGGACTGTCTTTAGGGACTGTGAGAAAATTTGAGCTTTTGACCAACGTTGTATCAATAAGTGTGTGCATTTTATATCTTTGTTACTGTAATTATGAAAAATTTTATCAAATCATTATTGGCCACTGCCCAAAAAATATTTTGTAAAATTTTTGTGGGGAGCATGGGGGCTATGTAAGTAGGCTGTTTATGTTTTCTTATTGGCAACGTTACGTAGCGCTCAATATGAAAATCACTGGTTGTGCTGTGTGCAGTCTGTGGCTAGTTTGCATTGTTGTCTGCCATTGTAGTGTTGGGCAGCGGCAGCTGGATGTGAACAGCGTGTAGCGTTGCGCAGTTGGAGGTGAGCCGCCAGCAGTGGTGGATGTGGGGAGAGAGATGGCGGAGGTTTGCAGTTTGTCATGAACTGATATATATATATTATGATTTGTGATGATATTAAGGTAAATACATTGTTTGCTCTCTATTAATATCTTTCATTTGCTAACTACCCCTATCAGTAGTTAGTGCCTTCAGTAGTTTGAATCTTTTATTTAGCTGGCAGTAGTGGCGCTCGCTGTATTGCAGTAGCTTGAGCAGCGAAGATTTTTGTGAGGTAAGTGATTTGTGAAAGGTATAGTTTAATGTTTGTCAGGGCCATTCTTTAGTAGGGAGTTTTGAAAGTCAGATTGCGTTGCGCTAAAAATATTGTGTGTCAGTTTAAGGACAGTCATGTATAATTGTTCTAAGGGGACGTTTCAACTCCTAAGGTGCTCCACAAGATTTCGAGGACATAGAGACGCTTAGATCTCTCTGGTGCACACACAGACCCGCTGGATACATAAGTTTTATACCAATATACAGTACATGGTGATTCAGCTCAGCTGTTCGCTGCAGATATTTCCGGAACCAATGAAGAAATCGTACTTCTGTATTCACGCAGATGAACTGTGAGGAACTTCTCTTTGAATGACGTAATCTTTTCATAGTTATATTAATGAGAGAATACCGGTACCAACTTTGTTTTTCAAATGGAACTACAGTAATGTATGCTGCTAGTGTCATAGTTTTAAAAGAGACAATTTCAATGGCGTATATCTCTTCGTAATTCAGTTACTAGTTTCAGAATAATTGCAATATTCAGAATTTAGAATTAATTTGTTTTGAGTATTAAATCGTTTGCAGTCTTGTGAGGAAGTTAGTGATTTCATGCCCAAAGAAGGATGTATCAAATTGGATTAGAAGGAAACAGTGTGTTGCACTGCTCCGATACCGGTATAAATGGGACATACACCAAATGCCGCTTTCATTCTGTCTGTGTCGTTGACGTGTGTTGAGTTCTGCATGGTTTGAGAAAATAAATATCTTTCACAACCCAGAGAATCTAGTTATGCTATTTCTTAGCAATGAACGCAGAAGGAATGCGGAGACAACAGCTGATTCGTACGCACAAAGGCGTCCCCATAAACTATGTCCAACAGCAATGACAATTGAGGGAACGTGCAAAAAATTGTTATTGGAAGGGTACTGGAGTTCTACGCCGGGTGTTGGGGCGAAGCCTGTAACGAGCGGAGCGGACGAAATACGAGGTGTGCGAGAGAAATAATGAGACTGACTTTTCATATATCAAGGTTTTTATTCTTTTTCAAACAACAATACTGTCCCCTTCAATGTTGTCTTCGGCAGCTACACATCGGCAGAGTCGTGGTTTCCGCTTTTGGCAGCAGCGCTGAAAGGCTTCAGCTCGTAGGGTCTTTAACACATAGGTCACATCCTTTTGAACGTCCTCCATAGGCCAAATATGACACCCTCTTACGAAATTTTTCAATTTCGTCAAAAGAAAAAACTTACGAAAACTCAGATAAGGCGAATAGGGGCTCTAAGGAGCAACAGGAATACCTTTTGAGGTCAAAAATCCCCTGGTGGAAGTGGTCGTGTGTCTTGGGGCGTTGTCATGACGCTACATCACTTGTCTGCAATGTCCGATCTCACTCGATTCACCCTTTTCCTGAGCCTTTAAAGGACATCTTTTTAAAACACTTGGTTGACAGTTTGTCCTGGAGAAACAAATTCATTATGCCCTATACACCTACCGTCAGAAATGCAAATCAGCAGCCGGCCTCCGTGGCCAAGCGGTTCTAGGCGCTACAGTCTGGAACCGCACGACCGCTACGGTCGCAGGTTCGAATCCTGCCTCAGGCATGAATGTGTGTGATGTCCTTAGGTTAGTTAGGTTTAAGTAGTTCTAAGTTCTAGGGGACTGATGACCTCAGCAGTTAAGTCCCATAGAGCTCAGAGCCATTTGAACCATTTTTTGAGCAAATCAGCATTGTGTTGATCTCTGATTTCTTCATTCGAGCTTTTTCCTATCGAGGAGATGTCTCAACGTGCCACACCTCACTTTGGCACTTTGCCTCAGGATTCATCAACTGTAATCACACGACTGAACCATTCGTGCTCACTGGTAATCCTCTCAGTGGACAGGTTTCTTCGGTTGACCTTCCTCTCAGTTGTGAGGATTTTCCACAGAATCACTTCGCATGTGCAAAACTTCGGTCAAAATTTGGTGTACTATCAAAGCGTTTAAATTTAACAGGTCACCTATCATCCTTATTGTTAAACGTCGATCTGATCTCACAAGAGCCGCGCACACGTTCGACGTTTTCGTCGGTTTTTGAAGTTGAAGGCCTTCCAGAGCGAGGTTCATCTTTAAAGTGTTCTCAGCCTGCCAAAAATTACTTGTGCCAGCGGAAAACTTGTGCTCTTGACGAGAAATGTTCCCCATAGGCCCGTTTCAACTTCTGAAAAATCATACTCGGGAAATCCCGAAGTTTAACACAAAACCTGATGGCATAAGCGTTGCTCTAAATTCCACTGCTCCATTTTCGTAACATACAACAAGAACACAACTTCACTGAAGGCGCTCCCAAACGGGATGAACACCAGGGTGTACAAAAGTAGAACAACACATTGTTGCCAGCTAGTTCGCAATGTTGTCAGTCTCATTACTTTTCTCAAATGCCTCATAGATATTCTGGCAGCTGGCAGCTGGGATAAGTCAGCCCACAGTTGTCTGATATACGGTGAAAGCGTTTAATTCTATCCGCATCATGTGTCACTTCGCCAGCAGATTAACCAGCTTGTTGCAGAAGACGGAAGGAATTCTGTTGCTTGGTTCTCACGCGACATCAGGAAAATAGGTTCTTCCTTCAAAGAATTCTCTGTACGGATGAAACTACGATTACAAATAACGGAAAGCTGAATGTAAGATATACGAGCTACTTTGGCTTCTGAGAGTTTGCGCTGAGAGGATTGTGAACGTTTGATGCCGGGTTATGGAGACTTGGTAATGGCTCTTGATTCATTGGAGAACCCTTAACGGGTAAAGGATATGCATAATTCATTACCACAATGTTATCGGCTCTTCTGGAGGAAGTACCACATGAAATGCGTAAACGCCTATGGAACCAGGACGATGGGTGCTCGGGTCACTACTCACTTGTGGCTGGGAAATCGCTCACCTAGCTCTTTCCAGGTCGCTAGATAGGACGCGAAGGCGTTATCAATTGGCCGGGGCTTTCGCCTGACTAGAAGGCACTAAGCTTTATTCTGTGGGGTGAATTTAAAGAAGAATCCCGACGACTAAGGCATTCCTTTCGTCCTCTCTTATTTCTTTTGCTACCTTATGTCTGTCGTATAAACATTTCGTATTTTTTAAATTTTATTTGTCCTGTATGTATCACATAGTTATGTACCATGTCTCCTCTGACTTGGGACATGGAATACCATAACAATAAAATATTTCACTGGGTCTCTGTGTATATGGTTCTGATGACATAAAATTCTTTTGTTCCTATAAAACACAGAGAACACAGAATAACTTTTTAAATTACCTTAGCGTTTTTATTTTCCTTGGTTCATGACATTATTCCGCTTATGCACTTGCGTTTAAATGCAATTCTTTTCTCATAGTAAAGTATGCCGCCGCTTCCATATGCATTCTTATAATTGCGGATATCTGACAATGGCGGCCCAGTAACAAAAAGCTTCTTATTGCTTTGATATAGAACTTCTCTGGCATAGTCCCATCTTTGATATGAGGGAGACAAAAGAATGAACAGACACGAAGGTGAAATTTGGCCTTCCTTTTTTTCAATTTATTGGCTTTTGCGACGTGTTCATTCAACCATCTCAATAGTGGAATGTTAATTACAACGATACGTACGTGTTGACAACACAACATTCCGTACCCGTGTGGAGAAAATTTTCGGCCGCTCAGGAATTCGAACTCGGGTCCCCATGCTTAGCGATCCGCCGCGTTGACCGCACTCTATCGAGGCAAACGTTCGCCTTACTTTATCGCAGATAATAAAATCTACTTGATAATTACATATCGACATGATTTATTATTACGTTTGGCGGCTTATGCAATGATACAGAAGGAATCTCTTCAGCCAGTACACAAATCCTTGCACCAGCGACACAAACGTCTATTGCAGTAGACGGCGACCATTTCGAACATTTAATGATATAAATGGGGTTTTAAGCAGTCTTGCAAGACCACATTATTTTGTCATTTTTTTGTTGCTGTTGCTGATGTAATTTTGCGATGTAGGTCTTTATCTTGAGATTAAACTCTGAGCACTATGGGACTTAACTGCTGAGGTCATCAGTCCCCTAGAACTTAGAACTACTTAAACCTAACCAACCTAAGGACATCACACACATCCATGCCCGAGGCAGGATTCGAACCTGCGACCGTAGCAGTCGCGCGGTTCCAAACTGTAGCGCCTAGAACCGCTCGGTCACCCCGGCCGGCGTAGAAGGTATTATTTAAGAATATTTATACCTCAAATATCTGTTTTACAAATCCATATTAGTTTTGATGTTCACCTTTCTTTCAAAGCTCTAATAGAATCAAGTGCTGAATGGTTACTACACTTTATTGGTAAATCGTCATTCGCTCCCAGGTTCTTTGCTTCCAATTTGTGTGTTGGTCCAAACACATGTAGCCAAGTGTGATAAGTATCATTTTTCAGATTAAACTTTTCTCGACTGTTCTTCGTTTGTTAACAGACTCACTTTTAGCTGGAGCGCCCCATCAACCTAATGCGACAGTCCCTGTAACAACCTGAACACCGGCATATTAAGAAAGCAATAATTTTCATGCTCAAGACAGTTAACTCCTAAGTTTTAAATAATTTCTTACTCTGAAACTATTAACGGGATTTCAAATACTGAAACGCCGTTGAATTTGTGTCTTTTACGATTACGATACTAGCAGCAGAAATTACCTCAGCTCTATATGGAAAAGCGAAGTTGATACTCGATATCTGTAATTGTCATACGTATAAAAGAATACTGTATATCATTTATTGATGAGTTATTGCCACTCGTTAGGGTGAGAGCTTAAACCGTTCAAGAAATGTATGACCTGAACAGCTTAAGTAAAGCCGCGTTGTACTAACATGTTTGTTTGCATGGCCATTTTGCGCAGCAGCTGTTATCATCAGTCATTGGTAGCTTCTTAGTATTAATCTTGCTGGAGATTAAGAGTATTTTTACCGGATGTATTTCACTTTTGTTTGTAACGAGTCTTCTGCAGCCATTCAAGAAACGTGGATGCATAATATGACTCTGCATTTTGGTGTTTATGGATTAAAAACATTACAAACTTCCAAAGTGGACGTATAATTTACTTACTGTGTTTTTGCTTCTTCTTTACATGTTCTGCAAAACACTGCTTTTCTTTCGTTCTTAGCAGAGGTTGAAGTCGAAAGAAATTTGGTTGCACATTCAATCTTGGCAATTTTTCGGCCTTTTTTTAACCCACATTGTGCTAGTGCGTCGTCGCAACTGCAGTTCTATTTGTCTTGTGCAGTTTTAAAATGGTGAGGTCAAGTTGGAGTAACGCCAATACAGCACAGGAAAAAGCGGGTTAAAAAAAGCGCGAAATTGCCAAGAATGAATGTACAGCCGGCCGGTGTGGCCGAGCGGTTCTAAGCGCTTCAGCCTGGAACCGTGCGACCGCTACGGTCGCAAGTTCGAATCCTGCCTCGGGCATGGATGTGTCTGATGTGTTTAGGTTAGTCGCCGCTAACAGCGAAGGAAAAAGCAGAGTTTGCAGAATGTGTAAACAAGAGGTAAAAGCACCGTTAGTAAATTATTTTCCAATTTTATAAGCAAATACTGTTTTTAATCTATAAGTACCAGAATATAGAGGCCCACACTAAGATGAAAGTCACGGGATAGCGATACGCACACATACAGACGGCGGAAGTATCATGTCCACAAGGTATAAAAGTACAGTGTTCTGGCGGAGCTATCATTTGTATTCAGGTGATTCATGTGAAAAGGTTTCCTATGTGATTATGGCCGCACTACGGGATTTAACTGACTGTGAACCGAGTGGCAATTAAAGCCAAAGGCATGGAACATTCCATCTCTGAAATCGTCACGGAATCCAATATTCCAACATCCACAGTGTCAAAAGTTTGCCGAGAATATGAAATTTCAGACATTATCTCTCACCACAGACAACGCAGTGGGTGACGGCCTTCACTTAACGACCGAGAGCAGCGGCGTTTGCGTAGAGTTGTCAGTGTTAACAGGCAAACAACACCGCAGAAATCAAAGCATCCTTTAGGACAGCGCGGCGAAATGTGGCGTTAACGGGCTATGGCAGCAGATAACCCACACGAGTGCCTTTGCTAAGAGCACGATATCGCCTGCAGCGCCTCTTCTGAGCTCGTGGCCATATCGGTTGGACCGTAGACATCTGGAAAACCGTGGCCTGGTGAGCTGAATCGCGATTTCAGTTGGTAAGACCTGATGGTAGGGTCGAGTGTAACGAAGACCCCACGAAGCCATTGGCCCAAGTTGTCAAGAAGGCGCTGTGCAGTCTGGTGGCGGCTCCATAATGATGAGGGCTTGTTCACATGGTCCAACTGAACAGCTCATTCACTGGAAATGATTGTTTTGGCTACTTGGAGACAATTTGCAGCCATTCACGGACGTAATATTCCCAAACAACGATGGAATTTTTATGGATGACAATGCACTAAGTCGCCAATCCACAATCGTTTGCAATTGGTTTGGAGTACATGTAAGGTGGCTATAATTTCACACCTTACAGCACTCATCCACATACTTTGCCGTGAACTACAACCACAATTAGATATCATTTGATAGGTTGTACATCTTATATATGAATATTTAAAGGAGACTGACATTGTCACGTACACCTTGTAAATAATTGTTAACGCTTATTGCATGAAAGGTGACGGAGTGTCTTTATCGTAAAAACGGCGTAATGAATGATTGCATATACTAGTAGAGGTTGGAACGCCAGAGGAAATGAAACGGAAGGCGGAACTCTTAAGCCCTGGGTGGAAGGCCCACGCTGGTGTGTTGGTCCTGCTTAAACACAGGAAGTAGCAAGATATACGTCATAGCACCTAAGCGCTGAAGCTCAATAGAGTCGCCTAACCGGAAGGATTATTTTTCAGAAAGTACGAAAATCTTGGACGCAGGTGAGAGGAACGAAGAAGCGGCAACTCCGAAACCACGCAGGCTGGGTTATTTCCAAGGATTTTTACTCAGAAGCGTACCATTGTACGAGTATAGGTTCTCCTCGCAAACTTTCCACGCTGGACAACAAAAGACTAAAATATGGTTGGTCGGCGTTCGGAGGAATCTGTAGAGAGGGACAATATTCCGTGTTTTCGGGAATACGATTCGTTTTCGGAATTATGATGGTGGGGAGCTTAGCCTTGCTGGGAGACGAGGTCTTCTGTTGCGAGCGCTCGTGTGTGACGGTCGCTCGATATCAGCTTTGTTGGTGCAGACGGACTTGCTGTCTTTGCTCTGAGGAGAGTTTATAGTTAGAACAGTTAGGCACTGTACTGTTGCGAACCTATACGATTCTGGACTTCACCTCCGGGTTGGATGTCGTCGTTGAGTACGCAGGGTTCAGTAATTGAGAGCACTTCCTCTGCTGATACTTACGTTGAGACGTTATCTGAACTCCGTCCTTGTGGCTGGGAGTTCGCGTTTCTCGTCTGTAGAACACAGAGAGCAGACGACAGTATTAGAGTATATTAGTCAGAGGACCGCCTTCTGCGGTCCTAGTGTTTGAAAGAGTTTTTATTTTGTGGCTGGAGTTCTTCCATCGACGCAGACGAGTACGAGAACCAGCACGCCGACGCACCAGACCCAGTACACACGGTGATATGGCAAATTGCTTCTCCTTATTAAGGATATAAAGCTAAACAGCTGTGATCACTTTAGTTTATTTCCACTGAGGTTCCACAGCACTGTAGATCATCTTTGAAAGTAGTGTCTCCTAGTGTTTGGTACATAGATGATGTCAGTCATTTCGCGTTATTGATATTAGACCGCGCACTCATAATATGGGGCAGAGTAGGCAATTGGTTAGTAATTTTACTTAGGAAATGTAAACTTCGTAATATAAATGTTTCTTTTTAATCTACAATAAATATATAAGCAGGAACAACGTTTATCAAAATGGTTCAAATGGCTCTGAGCACTATGGGACTTAACTTCTAAGGTCATCAGTCCCCTAGAACTACTTAAACCTAACTAACCTAAGGACATCACACACATCCATGCCCGAGGCAGGATTCGAACCTGCGACCGTAACGGTCGCGCGGTCAACGTTTACCATTTAGTAAGATTAGTTGCCCTCATCATTCATTTATGTTTAGATTGTAAATTATAGAATTAAAAGATCCTAAGATCTGCTTCAGGGGGTAGTCCGACAGGGCCAAATCTTCATTTTAGCGTTTATTATTTTCCGTTGCGCACATCCATTTACATCCGCCTGGAGTAGCATCATGGAAGCATTCTGGACAGTTCGAGTGAATAATCTGACCACCCAGATAGACCGACATGAATCCCATCGAACATTTACGGGACATAATCGAGAGGTCAGTTCGTGCACAAAATCCTTCACGGGCAACACTTTCGGAATTATGGGTAGCTGTAGAGGCACCATGAATCAATATTTCTGCTGGCGACTTCCAACTAGTTGTTGTGTACATGTCACGTCGAGTTGCTGAAATACGCCTGGGAAAAGGAGGTCTGACACGATGTTAGGAGGTATCCCATGACTGTTGTCAACTCAGTATATTACGTATCCATGATTCTGGAATGACCACTTAAGACCACTGGTGAAAACTATTTTTTATTTGCAGTATGCTATGGACGGAAAAACCACTGATAACTGAGCCTGTGTACTGTTTTGCCCTAGTCCCGCAGCGATGTCTTGGACACACGTGAACACGTTGAGAGGCGACCGCAGCCGCCGCCGCCGCCGCTGCCGCTGCCGCCGCCCCAGGAAATGCCAGCCCGTCGCGAGGCGCGCCTACTGCGCCTCCTCCTCCGCCACCAGGAAGCCGCAGCGCCAGATTAAGGCCGCACTGCGCCGGCGCACACGCGTCGCCCCACTTAATGCAGGCGCGCTGGGCGCCACCACTCCCTGCGTACGACCTCTTCTGTGCTCTCTGCCTGCCTGCGTGTAGGATGGAATACGAAGTACTGAACCACGGAGCCACAATCTTCTATCAGACTAAAGTGTCATCTCAAACTTTCTATTTCTACTGGCGTTTCCCATATAATTCCGTCAGCCGGCCGCGGTGGCCGAGCGGTTCTAGGCGCTTCAGTCAGGTACCGCGCGACTGCTGCGGTCGCAGGTTCGAATCCTGCCTCGGGCGTGGATGTGTGTGATGTCCTTAGGTTAGTCTGGTTTAAGTAGTTCTAAGTTCTAGGGGACTGATGACCTCAGACGTTAAGTCCCATAGTGCTCAGAGCCATTTGAACCAATTAATTGCATCAACGCGGCCCTCACCGGTCAAATTAATCACTGACGGGCTCGAAAACAAGAGAGGGCACAGGCTTTGCTCACTTCAGCGGGGATCCACTATCTTCGGTTATGTTTAAGCTACCGATGGAAGTCAGCATCTTCACTGCCGAATTCCTTCCCATTAAGGACGCTCAAAAATGGCTCTAAGCACTATTGGACTTAACATCCAAGGTCATGAGTCTCCTAGACTTAGAACTACTTAAACCTAACTAACCTAAGGACATCACACACATCCATGACCGAGGCAGGATTCGAACCTGCGACCGTAGCAGCTACGGTAGAGCACTTGCCCGCGAAAGACAAAGGTCCCGAGTTCGAGTCTCGGTCCGGCACACAGTTTTGATCTGACAGGAAGTTTCACATCAGCGCACACTCCGCTGCAGAGTGAAAATCTCATTCTGAAATGTTGTACACTTCCAGCCATTTTCTTAAATGTTTCCCTCTTGGATTTGCAATTTAAGCCCAATTAGATGCGGACTTTGATCGAAAAATAATACCGGGTGATCAAAAAGTCAGCATAAATTTGAAAACTGAATAAATCACGGAATAATGTAGATAGAGAGGTACAAATTGACACACATGCTTGGAATGACATGGGGTTTTATTAGAACAAAAAAAATACAAAAGTTCAAAAAATGTGCGACAGATGGCGCTTCATCTGATCAGAATAGCAATAATTAGCATAACAAAGTATGACAAAGCAAAGATGATGTTCTTTACAGGAATTGCTTAATATATCCACCATCATTCCTCAACAATAGCTGTAGTCGAAGAATAATGTTGTGAACAGCACTGTAAAGCATGTCCAGAGTTATGGTGAGGCATTGGCGTCGGATGTTGTCTTTCAACAACCCTAGGGATGTCGGTCGATCACGATACACTTGCGACTTCAGGTTACCCCAAAGCCAATAATCGCACGGACAAATCGCATGACGAAAGTGGCGGCTGAGCACACGATCATCACCAACGACGCGCGCAAGAGATCTTTCACGCGTCTAGCAATATAGGGTGGAGCGCCATCCTGCATAAACATCGTACGTTCCAGCAGGTGTTTATCAGCCAGGCTGGGGATGATGCGATTCTGTAACATATCGGCATACCTCTCACCCGTCACGGTAGCAGTTACAAAACCAGAATCACGCATTTACTCGAAGAAAAAAGACCCGATAACTTTATTTTTGGTTGTAATAAAAGCCCATGTCATTCCAAGCATGTGTGTCAATTTTTACCTATCTATCTACATTATTCCGTGGTTTATTAAATTTTCAAATTTCTACTGACTTTTTGATCACCCGGTACATTTCAAATACATTTGTACTTAGTAGGACAATATTTCATACTGAAGTCAGTGGTGGCTCGTAGCCTCACATTCGCAAGTATCTGACAAACGACTTGTTTGCTGGAACGTTTTTGCTTCTTCTACCGTACATTTTCACCTATATCAATTTGCGCTACAACTTCTGATACACCCTGTGTAAGCACAGTTTGTTACATTCCTTTATGATGAGGATGAACTGCCAGTCCCTGTACCAGGTTTCGACTCTCTTTTGTATATACAGTACGGAATTATCCACCTACAGCTTTGAGAAACTACTTACGTTATAGACTACATCATCGGTAACTGCCCCACAACGCTCTTTTGAGCTACGACCGAAGCTAATTTAACATCCCACGATTTCTCAATTGTCACCCGTATTGTTCACCTATGCCAGCCTCTTTTCCAGTATATGATGTATAATTCAATGACATATTTTATACCACTTAATGGTGCTCAGAGAGAGTATCTGGTTTTGCTGTTACAGGATTGGTAAATGGCAACAAACTTCCGAAACTGGTAATAAGAACACTGTAGTTATTAGCAGTTTTTCACAATAAATTTTTATACAGGTTGATTCCGTGATGACGATACGAACTTTCAGGGATTATGGAGAACGGTGAATGTATCAGTTTGAGATAAGGGACACTGACCCGGAAACGACCGAGTCGAAAGTTATAAGCGAAAATTGTTCCGATACGTCTGATAGTGGAAAACATGTACCGCCACTGTTGTTTGCTAACATTGTTGGGCAGGCAGCCTTAAGAGCTATGAGCACTTGCCCATCTTCACTACTGTGAAACAAATCTATGCTACTGAACAAATGCCCATAGCTCTTAATATATACATTTCAGGGCCCATATTTACTGGATATTTTTCTCTTTTATTGTTCCATACTATCTCCTTCAAAAAATGTGGAAACCAAAGCGCTTGCAGTAGTAGAAGAAATGTGTTTCACAGTATCAAACAAGTTCCCACACCTCTTAGGATATGCATTTACAGCCCATGTTGCTTGACATTTCTTTCTTGTTTTGGCCCATACCACCACCTCTGAAAGTTTCCTACCCTACAATCTTAGCAAGAACGATACTGGTACAGATATCGCTATCAGACGCATGAGGAGATTTTCGCTTTGAAGTTTCGACTCCGTCGTTTCTATTTCAGGATCCATTATCTCAGATTGATACATTTACCCTACTCCATCATCGCTGAAATTTTGAAACATCATCAGGATATTACCCTGTGAAATCTGTAATGGCACGGATATGGACTGAGCAGTTTTTCAATTTTTTTTTAATTTAATTTTTTTTATTTACATCCTTCCAACTGAGGGCAGACTAGCTATGACAAGATTCCCGCTCTTCTGCCATTGTGTTACGTCACTTTCAAGCTAACTATAAAGTAGTTTAAGTTAAAATAGGTGCTGATGTTCATGAGAAGATGTGGTGACGTGATGTTCATTCTCTTCATTGTGACGACACTGTGACTTGGGCTCCTGGTAACCCAGGCTACATGCTACTTTGGTATAGATAAGGATGAAAGACGGTTTTATATGTATAGACGATGGCCGTGAGATTTAATCCGCATGTTCGACCGGTTAGAAGTTTTAATACGTTGAAGACTTTCTCTGGGCAAGCTGAATGTTAACGTACTTCAGTTTCAAATGGTCTGCAGTACCACGTAACGTCTGCGCTCAACCATTAGTTTTCGTGAAGCACACACGCAACGATACACTCGCAGATGCGTAGGGTGTAGTTCAAGGCGAGCGAACGTGTAGAGCGCTTGGCAGAAGAAGAGGGTGTCGTTTGGTGTTACAGAGTTGCTCTAATGTTTCGAGACGGCCCGTCCTCAATTTATTGGCTCATTTGCGCCGCAGCTTCGCCGGTCGCGGACAAAAAGAAAGTCAGATGGTAATCTCGCGATAGCAGTGCCAGCCAGGGCGACGGCGCGGTGGTGGGGGCGATTTCTTACCTCCTGCCAGGAGACATTTTTCACTTGGCTTTAGCGGCTGCGTGGGGAGGCAATGACGGGCGCAGCTGAGCGGCCGCTCACACGGATTAAGCTCAGTAGCATATTTCTCCCCTCGTGCAACTTACCAAAGCCATTAATTTATTCATGATAATGGTGACCGAACTCCACGGCTAAGGAGTTAGCTACCTGAAGCGATACAGCAACCAGCCCCTTTTTATAAATCCATACTTACACTTAGACACATTTCGGGTTTTCGTCCATCTCTGGCTGGCGTTAAATTAATATCTTCATCAGTACTGCGTTTTCGTTGACATCATCTGCCATGTGCAAAATAACAATTTGTTTAGCTACCACATTTCCTGAGTTGCTTATTTACGTTTAATTAATACTTACTTTTTGTAATATAATCATATAGAGGCATGTATCATGTTTTAAGTATTATTAACTCAGTAAACACACGTGGCTTCATAAGTATTTTATGAATGCTTGAGATCCTTGTTAACTTCACTTTATGTGTCTTTCCGATATTAACTGGCACATAACTCGGCCACGTGTATCAATGCACCAGTGAAATTAAAAGAATGTGTGCTAGGCATATAAATGGGACAAAAGCAGCTGCAAGTTATAGAATGAAAATAAGTGCAGCTAACTATTAATTAAACACAAATATACAACTTAGGAAACGTGGTGGGTAAATGTATTGTTATTTTGCACAGAGCAGTTGCATCTTTTCGTAAGGCGATCGACAAACTTTATTGATGAAAATATAATGGTTAGAAACCCAAAACACGGTTTGATATAAATAAGGGATCTAGAAAGTGGATGGTTGTCATAGTTCTTCAAGTAACTCTGTAGTTCTTTAGAGTCAGTTTGAAGCTGAAAGTGGCATTTACAGAGAGGAAAAAAATTGTGGTATTCGTTACTGAATATATGCACGCAACATTCGTTGGTTGCCTGTCTCGTGGAATAAATGCCTTGTGGACGTCTACCCTACGTTCTAAACAGATTACTAGTACTTCTTCTTGGCTACTCTTCTATCGTTCGTCAATGAGGGCATTCTTGGAAGAGTTTGGAATGAATCGCGAATGATGTTATATTTCTGAAACTGTCTATGCAATTTATCAATGGGTTTTAATTTATACTAAAAATCAAAATACTTAATAAATGTATTAGGATCACGCTCTAAATCAACGACAAAAAATCAGCAGATTAAAAAACGAACAGCTACACAGTCAGAACAAAAGTAAGAACACCATACAAACACATAAATTTTACAACAGAGTTATCAGTCAGGCAGACAGCATATTCATAGACAGAGAAAACAAGCTACTAAACAGAAGGCTGAAATATAATGTACGACCTGAACTAAGCCCCAAAATTATGAAAGATAGTATGGTTGCAACAAAAAATGCTGCATATATATCAAAGTTAAGCAATAACGAGAAGACAGTAATACCTCAGAAAGCCTATGAAAGCCATAAACAAAGTGCTAAACAAACAAGAAGTAAGTTACAGTGCTCACCAAGATGGCAGAAAAACACTCAAAAGCTACAAAGAAAAAGCGGGGTAACCATGAAGCCATAATTACCAAGGAGGCCAAAGGGTATTCTTTGTGTATAATGAAAGAAGAAGAATACATAAGAAAAACATTTCAGACAAAATTCAAATCACAACTAAGAATACACATTTCTTGCTCATTGTGAGAAGAAGTATAGCACAGTTCTGGATCTTCGGGAACAAAACCTAAGATCACAACTAAAAGTACACGAAGGAGGTTGCCTGATTCACACAGTTGTGAACTTAAGAAACAGCCCAGGTTACAAAATTACAAATAATCTTAACCAGGTACTAACCAAGAGATTTTTACACCAAAAACTACTATATAAAAAACAGTCACCAGCTAACAGAGGAAATTAAAAACATCGGCATCCCCATTCAGCCCAACTAATATCATGTGACATTACAAACCTGTACGCCAACATACTCGTCCCAGAAACACTTACAGTCATCAAGTCAAACCTCGAAAAACTGTAACTGCTTTAAACTGTCTAATTCATAGATAATCTTGAACAGGTACCAAACTACAACTATTTTTCATATATAATAATAATAAAATTTACATGCAACATAAAGGTCTCGCAATAAGTTCAAATACAGCAGATACAATTGCTGTCACGTATATTAACCCTCTTGAGCAAAAACCTCTTGCAACAAAATCAAGCTCTGTGGATAAAATTATTTACTATAAAAATTATGTTGATGATACTCTGCTCCTGGTACATGGCGACACAAACATAGTTGATACACACAATAAGCAGGATTAAAATATAAAATTCACAGTTGAATATGAAAACAATGGTAGCATCGACTTCCTAAACCTAAATATCAGTGAAGAAAATAATTTACATGTCTCCAAAGTCTGCAGGAAAACAGCAGCCTCAGACACAGCTCATCTTGCCACTTCTTGGCCCACAAACATGTTGAATACAGAGCACTAGTTAACATTAACAGAGCCAGCAGTATATCACTGGATAAATATGTGAAGTTTGACGGACTCAGCACAATCAAAGAAATGGCTGCAGCAAATGGCTGTGATAACACGCTATTGACAACTTGACACAGAAAAGAAAAGACAATAATAAACCAACTGCTTCATAGAAAATGCAGAAGAAAATTGGAAATTTGTGGTAAGATCTTATGGGACCAAATTGCTGAGGTCATCGGTCCCTAAGCTTACGCACTACTTAATCTAACGTAAACTAACTTATGCTAAGGATAACACACACGCCATGCCCGAGGAAGGACTCGAACCTCCGACTAAGGGAGCCGCGCGGACCATAACAAGACGCCCTAGACCGCGCGGCTACCCCGCTCGGCAAAATGTAGAAGAAACAAACTGCTTGCATACCATTCATAGGCAAACTCTCCTGCAAAGTAGCGAACCTTATCAGCCTGCACAACATTAGCATTGCCTTTGCAGCACATAACGAATTGCAACACATACTGAGACACAAAATAAACGCACAGACAGGATCAGACATGTATAAAACAGTAGGTAGAGCATGCAAAACCTTCTACGTGAGACAAACCGGGAGAGACTTCCAGAAAAGATACGATGGACATACACTCCTGGAAATTGAAATAAGAACACCGTGAATTCATTGTCCCAGGAAGGGGAAACTTTATTGACACATTCCTGGGGTCAGATACATCACATGATCACACTGACAGAACCACAGGCACATAGACACAGGCAACAGAGCATGCACAATGTCGGCACTAGTTCAGTGTATATCCACCTTTCGCAGCAATGCAGGCTGCTATTCTCCCATGGAGACGATCGTAGAGATGCTGGATGTAGTCCTGTGGAACGGCTTGCCATGCCATTTCCACCTGGCGCCTCAGTTGGACCAGCGTTCGTGCTGGACGTGCAGACCGCGTGAGACGACGCTTCATCCAGTCCCAAACATGATCAATGGGGGACAGATCCGGAGATCTTGCTGGCCAGGGTAGTTGACTTACACCTTCTAGAGCACGTTGGGTGGCACGGGATACATGCGGACGTGCATTGTCCTGTTGGAACAGCAAGTTCCCTTGCCGGTCTAGGAATGGTAGAACGATGGGTTCGATGACGGTTTGGATGTACCGTGCACTATTCAGTGTCCCCTCGACGATCACCAGTGCTGTACGGCCAGTGTAGGAGATCGCTCCCCACACCATGATGCCGGGTGTTGGCCCTGTGTACCTCGGTCGTATGCAGTCCTGATTGTGGCGCTCACCTGCACGGCGCCAAACAAGCATACGACCATCATTGGCACCAAGGCAGAAGCGACTCTCATCGCTGAAGACGACACGTCTCCATTCGTCGCTCCATTCACGCCTGTCGCGACACCACTGGAGGCGGGCTGCACGATGTTGGGGCGTGAGCGGAAGACGGCCTAACGGTGCGCGGGACCGTAGCCCAGCTTCATGGAGACGGTTGCGAATGGTCCTCGCCGATACCCCAGGAGCAACAGTGTCCCTAATTTGCTGGGAAGTGGCGGTGCGGTCCCCTACGGCACTGCGTAGGATCCTACGGTCTTGGCGTGCATCCGTGAGTCGCTGCGGTGCGGTCCCAGGTCGACGGGCACGTGCACCTTCCGCCGACCACTGGCGACAACATCGATGTACTGTGGAGACCTCACGCCCCATGTGTTGAGCAATTCGGCGGTACGTCCACCCGGCCTCCCGCATGCCTACTATACGCCCTCGCTCAAAGTCCGTCAGCTGCACATACGGTTCACGTCCACGCTGTCGCGGCATGCTACCAGTGTTAAAGACTGCGATGGAGCTCCGTATGCCACGGCAAACTGGCTGACACTGACGGCGGCGGTGCACAAATGCTGCGCAGCTAGCGCCATTCGACGGCCAACACCGCGGTTCCTAGTGTGTCCGCTGTGCCGTGCGTGTGATCATTGCTTGTACAGCCCTCTCGCAGTGTCCGGAGCAAGTATGGTGGGTCTGACACACCGGTGTCAATGTGTTCTTTTTTCCATTTCCAGGAGTGTATAAATGCCTACCACACAAACAATTAAATAAGTCAGCAATAGCCACCCATATAAAGGACACTGGCCATTCACTCCATGATTTGTGGATGATCTTCATATATTGCACAAAAAGAACAAGGGACACCAAATGGCCTTACATGAAGAATTAAAAATTTTCATTGAAGGCACAGTACAAAGTATCATGTTACTAAATGATAAGCTAGAAAATAACATTATTAATTTATTCAAAAACTTATCCAATTCTGAATACTTATTTTATTGAAAATGTTCTCTTTAACAATATTAGTTTTCTTTACCAGATAATCATATTACCTAATAAGTGCCACGGTACTGAAGCATCTAGATAGAAAAATGTTTTATCTTCAATGTGTATCACTGTCTTAACAACTGAAAGTAGTTTATCTTAGCAGTTGAGACTGTTTGGAAAGATGCAAACATCTGTATGTAAAAATGTTAATATGTGATGTGTTTGACACTGTGCTCTGTGTGCCAGACAACTAAATTTCCAACAAAAGTGTAGGCAAATGCAGTAATGAAACGATGTAAACATGCAACTCTCTTAATGAATATGTATCTATCTGTACAAGATCGCATTTCGGCACATTACCTCACTGGCACACATAGCAAATGAACCTAATCACGCTTCAGATTAATGTAACGCTCATGTAACTGGAATGTACCTGAAGGTGGCAGCATACGTCGTGCTAGTTAAATATTAGTAAAAGATGACTGAAGCAGTAGAAATTATATCATAATAGTAACTACTTGGGCCTCGTTTTGCTTTCGAAGCGCGAACACAACTTTTGCAGTGACCTTGTGACTGTCTATATTTCTTACTGACATAATATAAAAAAATCTTCGAGGTATACAATAATTTTTGTAATTCAGTGTTGAAAAATATGGGAAAGTATGTATCACAAATTTTATTTTATTCTCTCAAGCGTGACATGTTTCAGTAATTATCACATTGAGATTGGCCGGCCATAAAAACCATCATAGTATGTTAAACAGCAGAAAACAGTTCCTCTATCCAGTTGTTGAACTAACTGTAACATGTTTCCAATTATGGTTTGCAGATAATACTAACAGAGGTTGTCCTGCGGTGTATGTGGGAACAGCAGCACTGAGATCACGCAGTCGATGGAGAACGATGGCCTACCCTGCCACAAGGAATAAACATTTCTCTCTCTCGAACAGTGCTGTTCCGGTCTTATTAGATTTTTCTGATTGCCAGGTGCCCAGACCCGAATTTCATTTCTAAAATTTTCTGTCTTATTATATGTTTTATCCCTACTTCCTTCATGTTATCTTTTACTGCATCGATCCTTTTGACCCGTCTCAATTATAGCTTCACTGCAGTTTCGTAGAATTCCTTTAGTTGGTTCCATTCTTTAAATGTGTCTATAAAATTTTAGCGTGTTCTTTTTCATAGCCGAATAAATGTTGGTGTACTATTCAATTTCTGTATTTACTCTTTGTCTGTACGTTCCTTCTTAAGTACAATTTGGGCCTAAATTTTTCCTTATTTCTTTTCGTTCTCTCTTTTGGTTCACTTCAGTGTCTCTCTCACTCTCTGTTCAAAATAATTGTTGCAGACTCACAAAAGCTACTTTGATGATTGTCTTGTAGAGTCTCAGTTTTTTTGTATTTTCAAAAGTATTTTGTATTATACCTATCTTTTGTGAGTCTGAAGGCAGTTTCTACTTTGTGGCAACGAATTTCATCTCCTGAGTGGTGCACGTAAATATCTAAATACAGAAACTCTTCCGATTTTCTCAGATTTACACTGCCTGACAAAAGAACTGAAGCACCCAGAAGAATTGGTGGCAGGTATAACGACCATCGGAGTGCAGCAGAGCTGTTCGTGTTTAATGTTGTTACCACACCCGGTGGGGTATATTTTATAAGGAGCGTGAGCAGCGTCACTGTGGAGGACACGACAATGACACATACTTGTGTGAGACAACGTTATCAGCCCCTGACACAGTTTGAAAGAGGCATCATTGTGGGTCACCATTTAGCCGGCTGGTCAAGTCGTGCAGTATCCAGATTTATGGAGCATTCGGCCCGATGTTGCACTGCTAATGAACATGACGGCAGGCATACTCGTCAGGGTTTTGATGGACCATAAAGGATGATGGCCGTATTGTCCACAAAGCACAGCGCAACCCCTTCACAATATCGCCTTCCACCCGAGAGCAAGTAATGAACTCCCAGTAACTTTGTGAGAAGAGAATACCGCGACCTTATCTTCTCTATCGAATCAGTGTATGCATCCAGGCTAGAGGTGGCCTCGTACTACCAAGTTCTTCGTGAATTTTACTCAGTGGTGTAACCACTGAAATAACATCACATATCCTCTCTACCCATGAAGTTTCCTTTCCTTTCCTCATCCCCTTCTGAGAACTTAAATTTTTTTGTCCAGCAGCTTAGTTTTTAGAATTTTGGATAGCATGCTTTAGCGAACTATGTATTTTGTTTTCTCTTAGCCCTGGTCTAATGCAAATTTTCTATTGTCACGATATCTTTATTAGATTGCTGGTTCAGATGTTAATGGATTGCAATAACCTTCATTTCATGTCACTGCATTTTCTTCGATTTCAGCGTCATCGATCCATTCACATACCTTCAGTGTGCAGTTATTTAATTTCAATCTCTGATGTGTTAAGATGCGCAACGGACTGGTACTTTATTTCACTTGGGTGTCCAGCACTTCGTGGGAGCGAATGCTGGGTAGCAACAAAAATTTCTACATCTACATCTACATCCATACTCTGCAAGCCACCTGACAGTGTGTGGCGGAGGGTACTTTGAGTACCTCTATCGGTCCTCCCTTCAATCCCAGTCTCGTATTGTTCGTGGAAAGAAAGATTGTCGGTATGCCTGTGTGTGGGATCTAATCTCTCTGATTTTATCCTCATGGTCTCTTCGCGAGATACACGTAGGAGGGAGCAATATACTGCTTGACTCCTCGGTGAAGGTATGTTCTCGAAACTTCAACAAAAGCCCGTACCGAGCTACTGAGCGTCTCTCTTGCAGAGTCTTCCACTGGAGTTTATCTATTATTTCCTTAACGCTTTCGCGATTACTAAATGATTCTGTAGCGAAGCGCGCTGCCCTCCGTTGGATCTTCTCTATCTCTTGTATAAACCCTATCTGGCACGGATCCCACACCGATGAGCAGTATTCATGCAGTGGGCGAACAAGTGTACTGTAACCTGCTTCCTTTGTTTTCGGACTGCATTTCCTTAGGATTCTTCCAATGAATCTCAGTCTGGCATCTGCTTTACCGACATATGCTCATTCCATTTTAAATCACTCCCAGATAATTTATGGAATTAACTGCTACCAGTTGCTGACCTGCTTAATTGTAGCTAAATGATGAAGGATCTTTCTTTCTATGTATTCGCAGCACATTACACTTGTCTACATTGAGATTCAATTGCCATTCCCTGCACCATGCGTCAATTCGTTGCAGATCCTTTAAAGCAAAATACAAAATGCGAAAATTAAATTTTTCTGAAAACAAGAATATCCTCGAGAGCAGAGTTCTTTGAAGCAAAACAGAGCGACGTAGGGTACGAGGATTAGTTAAAAGTTGAATCGGTCCGTGCACGACAGTACACGGTACAAATATGTTCTAAAAAGCTGCGCGCGAAAGTACGTTTTTTCAGGCAGTCATATCTCGGATTCTATCGATCACACAGGTCAAGGTGTCAAATGTTTTGGATAGCCATTGGTCTATCAGTCACTTGCGTACCTATCGCAAGCTGTAGATATCTTACAGTACAGAGTCAAAATTTAAACATTACACACATCCTCCAGCTTAGGCAATTTGAGCAAATCGTTTGATTCTTTTATAATAGGTGTGTTCTAGTGTGGGCCTTAGACAGCTTATGGAAACACCATTTGTTCATAGACAGTTTCTGAGAAAACCCCGAGAAAATGATTTTTGGGTACCAAAAGTACCAGTTGTATGGATGGCCACTTCTATCATTTGTATTCGTGGCAAATCACCGAAATTCTTACCATATGTTCTTAAAGGTTTGAGGACCAGTGGTTTCTGCCTGAACACCCCCCCCCCCCCCCCCCGCCCGATCACCCCCTTTTTTTTTTTAAGTGCCAATGCCTTTCGCGCGAAACCCCGATGCAATTGCAAGACGGAAACATCTAGTACTTCTGCGAATGTAGTGCATTGTAGCAGTCACTTACAGCTTTCAAAGCAACAGTCAGTATATCTGAAGGTATTGTTACGTAAATTTGTGTTTGTACTGTTTCAGGAGAAAGAAAACTGGCGTTCTACGGATCGGAGCGTGGAACGTCAGATCCCTTAATCGGGCAGGTAGGTTAGAAAATTTAAAAAGGGAAATGGATAGGTTGAAGTTAGATATAGTGGGAATTAGTGAAGTTCGGTGGCAGGAGGAACAAGACTTCTGGTCAGGTGACTACAGGGTTATAAACACAAAATAAAATAGGGGTAATGCAGGAGTAGGTTTAATAATGAATAGGAAAATAGGAATGCGGGTAAGCTACTACAAACAGCATAGTGAACGCATTATTGTGGCCAAGATAGATACGAAGCCCACACCTACTACAGTAGTACAAGTTTATATGCCAACTAGCTCTGCAGATGACGAAGAAATTGAAGAAATGTATGATGAAATAAAAGAAATTATTCAGATAGTGAAGGGAGACGAAAATTTAATAGTCATGGGTGACTGGAATTCGAGTGTAGGAAAAGGAAGAGAAGGAAACATAGTAGGTGAATATGGATTGGGGGACAGAAATGAAAGAGGAAGCCGCCTGGTAGAATTTTGCACAGAGCACAACATAATCATAACTAACACTTGGTTTAAGAATCATGAAAGAAGGTTGTATACATGGAAGAACCCTGGAGATACTAGAAGGTTTCAGATAGATTATATAATGGTAAGACAGAGATTTAGGAACCAGGTTTTAAATTGTAAGACATTTCCAGGGGCAGATGTGGACTCTGACCACAATCTATTGGTTATGACCTGTAGATTAAAACTGAAGAAACTGCAAAAAGGTGGGAATTTAAGGAGATGGGACCTGGATAAACTAAAAGAACCAGAGGTTGTACACAGATTCAGGGAGAGCATAAGGGAGCAATTGACTGGAATGGGGGAAATAAATACAGTAGAAGAAGAATGGGTAGCTTTGAGGGATGAAGTAGTGAAGGCAGCAGAGGATCAAGTAGGTAAAAAGACGAGGGTTAGTAGAAATCCTTGGGTAACAGAAGAAATATTGAATTTAATTGATGAAAGGAGAAAATATAAAAATGTAGTAAGTGAAACAGGCAAAAAGGAATACAAACGTCTCAAAAATGAGATCGACAGGAAGTGCAAAATGGCTAAGCAGCGATGGCTAGAGGACAAATGTAAGGATGTTGAGACCTATCTCACTAGGGGTAAGATAGATACCGCTTACAGGAAAATTAAAGAGACCTTTGGAGATAAGAGAACGACTTGTATGAATATCAGGAGCTCAGATGGAAACCCAGTTCTAAGCAAAGAAAGGAAAGCAGAAAGGTGGAAGGAGTATATAGAGGGTCTATACAAGGGCGATGTACTTGAGGACAATATTATGGAAATGGAAGAGGATGTAGATGAAGATGAAATGGGAGATACGATACTGCGTGAAGAGTTTGACAGAGCACTGAAAGACCTGAGTCGAAACAAGGCCCCCGGAGTAGACAATATTCCATTGGAACTACTGACGGCCGTGGGAGAGTCAGTCCTGACAGAACTCTACCATCTGGTGAGCAAGATGTATGAAACAGGCGAAATACCCTTAGACTTCAAGAAGAATATAATAATTCCAATCCCAAAGAAAGCAGGTGTTGACAGATGTGAAAATTACCGAACTATCAGCTTAATAAGTCACAGCTGCAAAATACTAACACGAATTCTTTACAGACGAATGGAAAAACTAGTAGAAGCCAACCTCGGGGAAGATCAGTTCGGATTCCGTAGAAACACTGGAACACGTGAGGCAATACTGACCTTACGACTTATCTTAGAAGAAAGATTAAGAAAAGGCAAACCTACGTTTCTAGCATTTGTAGACTTAGAGAAAGCTTTTGACAATGTTGACTGGAATACTCTCTTTCAAATTCTAAAGGTGGCAGGGGTAAAATACAGGGAGCGAAACGCTATTTACAATTTGTACAGAAACCAGATAGCAGTTATAAGAGTCGAGGGACATGAAAGGGAAGCAGTGGTTGGGAAGGGAGTAAGACAGGGTTGTAGCCTCTCCCCGATGTTGTTCAATCTGTATATTGAGCAAGCAGTAAAGGAAACAAAAGAAAAATTCGGAGTAGGTATTAAAATTCATGGAGAAGAAATAAAAACTTTGAGGTTCGCCGATGACATTGTAATTCTGTCAGAGACAGCAAAGGACTTGGAAGAGCAGTTGAAAGGAATGGACAGTGTCTTGAAAGGAGGATATAAGATGAACATCAACAAAAGCAAAACAAGGATAATGGAATGTAGTCTAATTAAGTCGGGTGATGCTGAGGGAATTAGATTAGGAAATGAGGCACTTAAAGTAGTAAAGGAGTTTTGCTATTTGGGGAGCAAAATAACTGATGATGGTCGAAGTAGAGAGGATATAAAATGTAGGCTGGCAATGGCAAGGAAAGCGTTTCTGAAGAAGAGAAATTTGTTAACATCCAGTATTGATTTAAGTGTCAGGAAGTCATTTCTGAAAGTATTCGTATGGAGTGTAGCCATGTATGGAAGTGAAACATGGACGATAAATAGTTTGGACAAGAAGAGAATAGAAGCTTTCGAAATGTGGTGCTACAGAAGAATGCAGGAGATTAGATGGGTAGATCACATAACTAATGAGGAAGTATTGAATAGGATTGGGGAGAAGAGAAGTTTGTGGCACAACTTGACCAGAAGAAGGAATCGGTTGGTAGGACATGTTCTGAGGCATCAAGGGATCACCAATTTAGTATTGGAGGGCAGCGTTGAGGGTAAAAATCGTAGAGGGAGACCAAGAGATGAATACACTAAGCAGATTCAGAAGGATGTAGGTTGCAGTAGGTACTGGGAGATGAAAAAGCTTGCACAGGATAGAGTAGCATGGAGAGCTGCATCAAACCAGTCTCAGGACTGAAGACCACAACAACAACAACAACAACTGTTGCTTTTATGAGTGGTTTGGATATGAAACCACTGGAGCAGTATTTACTTTTGATACAAATTTATTAAATTTTAAGCCTATTTGTGCTTCTTATTTAGAACTATAATTTGGTTTAGGCTTCATGAGTTCAAGGAAGTTTCGAGATGTGGGATCGTGTCCGGGAAAAATGCGAAATTACTTTCAAATACACTACCGTTTGGAAAAAGTGAAACACCAGGACCGTGAGAGGTGATTACAATGAATTTATTCCATCGATTAGGGACATGATACTACACAAATGATTAACATTACAGACATTTACATGATCAATGTCTGTGGAAATTCTACACAGAGTAGCGCTACCACGTGCTGCAATCAGAGTTGCTAGATGTCTGAATATGCAGTTTGTAGGCGCGTCCTCAAATCGTCAACTATGGCCGCAAGAGGATTTCAATGAACAACTTGCTTATCGACCATATCCCAAACATGTTCGATGGACGACATGTCAGGCGTACGGTCAGGCCAGGAAAGCAGTGGTACACGTAATTGTCTGAAGAAGGCTTGCACATTCCTCGCCGCATGCGGCCAGGCATTGTCCTCTTGAAGTATGGCATGTGAACGGCATGTAGGAGGGGCAGTGCGTCGCGCTGTAAAACCTCCCTGATGGACTAGTAACTGTTCATTTGGTCTCAAGACATAGAAGGCGAAATCGCATGTTTTAGGTAGTGACGCCCCAAACTATCACACTTGGCGTTTATGCGCTGTGCCACTCAACAACACAGTCTGCCCGGTCGCGTTCACCATGGCGACATCGAACACGTATCCGGCCATCAGTGTAGGACAAGTTGAAGCGGGACTCATCCGAAAACAGTACATTTTGCCACTCAACAAGCCAGTGTCGGCGCTCACGTGCCCATTGCATTGGTGTTGGTGGGTTCTAGTCAGTGAAAGACGACGCAGAGTCATGCGTTCCACCAGTGAACACAGCAGAAGACAGCATCGAACCGTCGACGCAAACATGCGCACACCTGCTGCAGTGCTCCAGCGTCGCGCAAAGTCGAGGACAAAGCTGCTCTGTCCGTTACGGCGAAGCAGACAAGATGGCGGTCATCTCACGCTATGGTCACGATGTGTCGTCCAGTATTGGGTCGGCGCTATGCACGGCCCTCTTCTCTCCACTATTCCCACACACATCTCACTGTCGATGCAGCGTGCCCTGCACGAGCCGCAATGTCACGGGACGACACACCCGCCTCCCGGACATCAATCATTCTGTCCGTTCGAATGCACTCTCACATGCCGATATTCCAGCCTGTGAAGTCGGCGAGGTATGGTGGCACTCGATTATACGTTGCACTTCGTATGACGGCTCCGCACGAACTGAGCGTTGCGTAACACAGACTTGTCCGGTCACACGAAAAAGGACGCTGTTGGACCTACGTACACGCCACCTCTGTGTCATTTAAATCACTTATTATGGTTCTGCTGTTCTACTCATCCTCTTATCATGGCGTGTTGCTGACTATTGCTTGTTAAGTGTTTCACTTCTTACAAACAGTAGTGTATATCTCATGAAATGATGGGTGGTTGAAAACTGTATGTGCCAGAGAGTCCAACCAAACCTTTTAAAACAATTAATTGTTTACTTTTTGCCAATTTCTTCTTACATTTGTTGCTTGCCATAGTAATAAGGGTTAATTTTGTGAAAAATTTTAAAATTATATTCCAAAGTGAAACCACCTCTTAAAGAAAAATTGATTGTTTACATTCAGGCCGGTGTGGCCGAGCGGTTCTGGGCGCTGCAGTCTGGAAACGCGCGACTGCTACGGTCGCAGGTTCGAATCGTGCCTCGGGCATAGATATGTGTGATGTCCTTAGATTAGTTAGGCTTAAGTAGTTCTAAGTTCTAGGGGACTGATGACCTCAGATGTTAACTCCCATAGTGCTCAGAACCATTTGAACCATTTTTGAACCCATCCCCCCCCTTTTTTTATGAAAAAGGAGGATGTTCGTATACATATATTGAATCTCGGAGGATACTCGGTTGTTGCCAGCCGGCCGACCACGGCGTGGATTTAGCCAGAATGTTGTGGGTGATGCCTACAACTTAGTGCGCTGAGGTTAGCTTCCCGGCTGTGAGTTAGCAGCAACAGCGGGGGCACTGCCGCACCCGACGCCAAGTAGGTCGCACAACAAACAGACTGGGCGCCGCACCACACAACACACATGGGCGCCGCACCACACAACACACAGCTCGCCGATGAACGCTGCTCAGCCTATTCGCTCACTCCACGCTCTACTCCCAATGCTCACTTTTCGCATCTATTTGCTAGCTCTGATGTAACGATATGAATTTAGAAAGGTGTCTTGTGCGTTTTTATAATTTCCTTACCTTTGTCGTTGTGTTCTGCCTCTACGATTTTTACCGCCCACACTTCCCTCCAATACGCAAATGGTGATCCCTTGATGTTCAGAATGTGCCCTGTGAACTGATCCCTTCTTTTAGTCAAGTTGTGTCACAAATTTCATGTCTCACCAATTCTATTCAGTACCTCCTCATTAGTTACTCGCCGACCCATCTAATCTTCCACATTCTTCTGTAGCATCACATTTCAAAGGCTTCTATTCTCTTCTTGTCTAAACTACTTATCGTCCATGTTTCACTTCTATACATGGCTACACGCCAGACAAATACCTTCAGTAAAGATTTCCTAACACTTAAATCTATGTTCGATGTCAACAACTTTCTCTTCTTCATAAATGCTTTTTTTGCTATTGACTAGCTACATTTTATATTCTATTTCGGCCATCACCAGTTCTTTTGCTACCCAAATAGCAGAACGCATCTGCTACTTCAAGTGTCTCGTTTCCTAATCTGATTCCCTTACCATCACCTGATTTATTCGATTATACTCCATTATTCTTTTTTTTCTTTTTTAATGTACATCTTATATTCTTCTTTCCACAGCGTTATGCTGTAAAAAATATATCATGGGGCAAAATAACTCGGTAAATTCATGTAGACCAGGAGCATCCTTTATACCTTTAGCGGTCTAGTTTTTGTTCATGGAGTTGGAATCAGTTATCACAGACTAATGGGACATCCATGTACTTTCTAAGCCCTTTCCTTGTCGGTTATTTCACTATTTACTTTATTTCTCTCGGTTTCAAGTCAAAGTCGCTACAAAATGTCACGGCAAACTCTGACATCTCTTCAAATACTTTCGCTTCAGTTCGGTTTCAGCCACTTTTCGGCTGTTGTGTCAGAATTATACCTAACTAAAGAAAAAGAAAAACGTGAAGATCAACAGGATAATAGTAACAGAATGTTGTTTTGGAGAAATCGAGAAAAAGGACAGCGATTTATTGATATATTTGTACAATGCTTGATTTCTTGATTAAGATGATTGTATCGCGGCAGACCCGCTTGTCGCCAGCGATAATTTTTATTTATACTCGGCGTCAAATTTGCATGTGCTCTGTGACTGTGTGGTGTGCAGTTTGGCGCGTAAATGGTGAAATTGAGGTTGTGGGAGACCGTTCCCCTTACAGAAAGTCGGAATATGATAACAGCATTAAGGAATTGGCTGCTAAGAGAGTTTGTTAATGAACGAAGTATAATTCATAGTGGATGTTCTTGACAAAAGTTGTTTGGCAAATTTTCCACAATGTTGAGAAGTGAAACAATAGGCAAGTGGCGTCCAAACACTTCAAAATATGAACACCTGCCGGCCACTGTGACCGAGCGGTTCTAGGCGCTACAGTCTGGAACCGTGCGACCGCTACGGTCGCAGGTTCGAATCCTGCTTCGGGCATGGATGTGTGTGATGTCCTTAGGTTAGTTAGGTTTAAGTAGTTCTATGTATAGGGGACTGATGACCTCAGAAGTTAAGTCCCATAGTGCTCAGAACCATTTGAACCATATGAACACCTGTTTCCTCGAGAAAGTATATATATATATATATGTATATATATATATATATATATATATATATATATATATATATACAAAACATCAAAGCACATTTCCGAAGCAGCATTAACGCGATTTTACTTTCTAATTGCGAAATAACTCGCAAAACTATTTTTCTCGTTCACTGGACTTCATTTCTTCACTCTCGAGGCGATTTTAACTAAAGCCGGTTTTTCATCTATTTATATTTTTATTCGTATAGGTATTATGGAATATATGGCTCAGTAACTCAATGTCAAAACCCACTGAAATCTAGGAATGGTTCCAGTCTCCTGAAAGACAGCTATTCCATTAACACACTTTAACTATTAACCACTTCTACGAACTCTTGAATAGAGACCCAGAGCTCGATGAAACAACACTTTCCAAAATTCCTAAGAATCTACAAAACCTCATCTTGGCGAAGTTCCTTCTCGAGTCGAGAAAGTTATTAAGTAACTCAGAAACTATAAAGCCACTGGATCGGATGGAATCCCTGCTGAATTTTTCAAGGATGTATCCTCGCTGAACATATGTTGTCAAAATATGGAGGACTCAAACCATTCCTTCTAATTTAAGAGATGCACTGATAGTTACCATACTAAAAAGGCGACAGAACTGACTGTGGAAAGTATCATGGAATCTCCCTTCTATCTGATGCTCGAAAAATACTTTCTCGGTTCCATCCAACCGCCTGATACCTCTCGCTGGAGATTGTTTGCCTGAAACACAGTGTGGATTCCGCCCAATCGCAGTATCACAGATATGATTTTTTGTGTCAGGCAAATGTAGGAGAAGCACAAAGAACAACATCTCCTGTACATGGTATTCATAGATCTTGTCAAGGCCTTCGACTCAGTCAAAAGAAATGTCTTGTGGAAGGTCTTAGCTAAAATAGGCTGTCCTGTGAAGTACATTAACATTCTTAGACTACTGCTCGATAACATGAATGGCATTGTTCTTGTCAACAATAGCCCTAGAGAGAATTTTGAAATCAGAACGGGTGTAAAGCAAGGTTGTGTGATAGTTCCCACTTTGTTTTCAATATTTGTTGGAACTATACTCCATCATGTCGACGGTAAGTTGCCAAAGGGCACAGAAATAGAATACTGGACTGATAGTGGTTCGTTGAATCTCAGTAAACTACGGGCCAAGACTAAAGTATTCACTGCAGCCATCACTGAACTTCAATATGCAGATGATAATGTCGTCCTCACCAACTCAGAAGAAGATCTACAAGCAATCCTAAATGCATTTGATGAAGCATACACGAGCACTGGACTGAGCCTTAACATCCAGAAGACGCAGATCCTACATCAACCTGCACCCAACTCTATTACCATACTCCCAGGAATTACAGCCCAACGCTAAGTTCTACAGAACATGGAACACTTCCCGACTCTTGGCAGTCATATTTCAGCAAATGCAAATATTGATGCTGAAATACAACACCATCACAAATGTGCTTTTGATCTTCTTCGAGTAAGGATCTTTGATAATCGTTACATGGGCATTAAGACCACGCTCCATGTATACCAAGCTACTATGTACCATATCTCACATGTCAGTGCGAAGCATGAACTACTTACAGAAAGTACGTACGATGTCTGGAAAGGTGCCACCAGCGCTGCCTGAGAAGGATCTTAGGGTGAAATGGCAAGATCGGCGGACTAACGTCAGTGTTATGGAGGAAGCAAACTGGTCTAGCATTGAAGCCATGATCATCAAACATCAACTCCGTTGGATGAGCCTCATTCTTCGTATGCCTGACTCCCGTCAACCAAAAAAAATTATGTATTCCCAACTTAAGGATGGTCAAAGAAAACTGGGAAGACCACAGAAACGATACAAAGATTAAAGGACAAAATGAAGAGATGCCAAACTGAAACTAGTAATTGGGAAACTACTGCACTTAATCGTCGAGTGTGGCGTTGCAAAGTCTGGTAAGGAATTCATCGCTTCGAGCAACTGTGGCGAAAAACAAAGACTGACAAGCGCGATGCTAGGAAGCAACGTGAACTCCTGAAGATAATCGACGCTACGCATCCAGTCCCCACCAGAACAGATGTGTATCAACAATGTGGAAAAATCTGCAGCTCCACGATTGACCTCTACAGTCATTTAGGATCCCATAGAAACTGAGCTTCGAAGAAGGCAGCCATATTCGTCAGCGAGTGACAGCCCATCACAGTACAGAGTCTAAATAACTTTCACTTTCGATATTTGGTTTATCTCGTAGAAGGACACTCGTAGGAAAAATAAGCTTTGCAGCGAGCCACTAAAACAAAGCTAACAATAAAATAAAGTTTGAAATAGAAACAAAAGTACGAAATCTATCATTACGAGTAAGCGCAGCGGAATTGGTTATAATGGGGGTGAATGTCTCTGTGGAAGTCGAACGGCTTTGGTCGGTGCTACCTGCTGGCAGCCTTTTCAGTGCTGCCAACTTAGTCAACAATAGTTAGTAGACGAGAGTGTGTTCGCCGCGTCTACGTACTGTTAAGCAAAAGCAGACATAACACACGGAGTTAGAGACCACATAAGAGTTGTAATATGTAGTCGGGTTTGAAGTGGTTTAAATTTGTTGGTAAGTCCAATGAAATACACAGTACTGAAAGGTAAGGTTGATAGCATTGGAAACAATTGAATATCGGTAGGACGTCATCCACTATCTGATCAAAAGTATCCAGACACCTATTAGTAGACATTAATATAGTTGTGTCCATTGTTCGCTTTTGTTACAGCTTGAACTCTGCTGCGGACACTTTCAATGAGATGTCTCAATGTGTGTGGAGAAATGGCAGCACATTCCTACACATGAGCCGAAACTAGAGAAGGTAATGATTTTGAACGCAGGAGAGTAGAGCGAAATTGGCGTTCTAACTCATCCCAAAGGTGTTCCATTGAGTTCAAATCAGTACTCCTAGCAGGTCAGTCCATTTCAGGAATGTTCTGTCCATAGACCAGTGCCTCACAGATGTTGCTATTTGATAGGATGCATTGTCATGCTGGTACAACAAATCATCGTCTCCTAACTGTTCATTTGCTGTACACAGTACACAATACTGTAAACTATGTTCATATCTTCCCAAATCTAGTGTTTTCTTAGCTGCATTAATTTGGGGTGGGGGCAGGGAGCGGGGGAGGAAGCCACACACTTAGCACAAAAACACTCCCACTCTGTAGTATCAGCTCGTCCATACTTCACTGTTGGCACTACACATGATGGCAGGTAACATTCGCAAGACTCAATCCCTTGCACAGCATCCAAATCAGTCGTTTCCAGTTATCCACTGCCCACTAACGTTGCTCTTTACAGCATCTCAAGCATCGCTTAGCACTGACTATACCTGCTGGACTATGGTACCTCACTCTTTTTAACCCTTCACGCACAGTGATTGTACTAGCTGGAGTACTAGTAGCACCTTGGAATTCACATGTGATGCGCCGATTTCATGCGACTTTTTACAACCACTGTTCGCAATGCTAGATGGTCATGTCTGCCAATAGATGAGGTATGCCTTGTCCCGTTTTATTTGTAGTTTGTTATCGACAGGGGATGTCAAATTGATTCCACATTTTTAGATTTCCAGAAGGCGTTCGCCACCGTTCCTCACAAGCATCTTCTAACCAAAAGGCGTGCCTACGGAGTATCGCCTTGGTTGCGCGACTGGGTTCGTGATTTCCTGTCAGAAAGGTCACAGTTCGTAAAATGGTTCAAATGGCTCTGAGCACTATGGGACTTAACATCTGAGGTCATCAGTCCCCAAGAACTTAGGACTACTTAAATCTAACTAACCTAAGGACATCACACACATTCATGCCCGAGGCAGGATTCGAACCTGCGACCGTAGAAGGCGCGCGGTACCAGACTGTAGCGTCTAGAACCGCTCGGCCACCCTGTCCGGCCACAGTTCGTAGTAATAGACGGAAAGTCATCGAGTAAAGGAGAAGTAATATCCGGCGTTTCCCAAGGAAGTGTTATAGGCCCTCTATTGTTCCTGATCTATATCAACGACATAGCCGTCTGATGTGATGTGATCTGAGTAGCCGTCTTTGATTGTTTGCAGATGATGCTGTCATTTACCGTCTTGTAAAGTCATCAGACGATCAAAACGACTTGCAATATGATTTAGATAAGATATCTGTATGGTGCGAAAAGTGGCAATTGACCCTGAATACGGAAAAGTGTGAAGTTATTCACATGAGCACTAAAAGAAATCCGCTAAATTTCGATTCCGCGATAAGTCGCACAAATCTTCAGGCTATAAATTCAACTAAATACTTAGGGATTACAATTACAAATAACCTAAATTGGAACGATCACATAGATAATATTGTGGATAGAGCAAACAATAGACTGCGATTCATTGGCAGAACACTTAGAAGGTGCAACAGGTCTGCTAAAGAGACTGCTTACACCACGCTTGTCCGCCCTATTATGGAGTAAATGCTGTGCAGTGTAGGATCCGCATCAGGTGGGACTAACGGATGACATCGAAAAAGAACAAAGAAGGGCAGCTCGTTTTGTATCATCGTGAAGTAGGGGAGATAGTGTCACAGACATGATACGTGAATTGGATGAATTGGAGTGGCAATCATTAAAACAAGGGCGTTTTTCGTTTCGACGGGATCTTATCATGGAATTTCCATCACCAGTTTTCTCCCCCGATTGCGAAAACATTTTGTTGCCACCCACGTATATAGGGAGAAATGATCATCACGATAAAATAAGAGAAATCAGGGCTCTCACAGAAAAACTTAAGTGCTCGTTTTTCCCGCGTGCCGTTCGAGAGTGGAACGGTGGAGAGACAGTTTGAAGGTGGTTCATTGAACCATCTGCCAGGCACTTTATTGTGAATAGCAGAGTAATCAAATAGATGTAGATGTTCCCTTGTGTTTCCAGTTCGCAATCACATCACCAACAGTCGACCTGGGCAGTTTTAGAAGGGCTGAAACTTCGGTGATGCATTTGTTACGACTAGTCCACGCTAGCAGTCACTGACCGACCCATCCAACTGTTATTACATCTCCACCGACAGCTGAATACTCCACGCCTCCTTTTGTACTAGCGGGCTGGCGTGCCTCTTGTGAAGTCTAGTGTTTAATTCTGCCCTATATAGGATCTCCATACACTTTTTATCACGTAGTGTACACCCCTTTATCGAAACGGCTAGTCTAGCCAGCCACTGATCGTAACTCAGAGGGTACAACTAATACTCAGAATTTTAGAAGTCTAGACTCAGCACAGAAAAATGATGATTGACGTTCCTGATCCACTCGCGTGGCCGATGAGATGTATGGGCCGTGTTGGCGTACGCCACAGCACGTGGCACTACAGGTCTTACGAGTTGCATCCACAGCAGAGAGAGAGTTACTAGAGGGTCATCCAGAAAGCCGGCCGTTGTGGCCGAGCGGTTGTACGCGCTTCAGTCCGGAACCAAGCGCTGCTGCGCTCGCAGGTTCGAATCCTGCCTCGGGCATGGATGTGGGTGATGTCCTCAGGTTAGTTAGGTTTACGTAGTTCTAAGTCTAGGGGACTGACGACCTCAGATGTTTAGTCCCATAGTTCTTATAACCATTTGAACCATTGTTGATCCAGAAAGAACGCCCCTTTTCAACTGTTTACAATACTTTTACTAACACAGGTGTTCATGATTTACAAATACAGACGGGTTATTGGGCTTCGTAGTTTCGTGTGGCATACAGCTCTCATTTCTTAAGGATCACATATCTCAGACGAGCACCGCCTTGGTGTAGTAGTTTCATACCTCGTGTGCATGAGCGCAACTATGGAGTGTTTCCCAGTACCGCGACAGGAATACCAGCGACTTCTCTAAGGATGCTGGCTTCCAGAGCCTCAAAGTTCGCGATTTTCTAACAGTTTGGACTTAAGGTATCCCCAGAGGAAGAAACTGGAGGCCATCAGATTGGGTGAACGGGCCGGCCGAGTCCTTAAAACAGGTGAAAAACGTCCAGGAAACCATTCACGCAATTCGTCCATTGACAGACGGACGGTGTGTGCAATTGCACCATCCTGTTGATACCATGTGATTGGACGGATATGCTGTTGTAGCGCACTGATGACGAAATTCCGAACTGTAGATACACATCACTCGAAAGTCACAGTAAATGCTACACAACTGCCGTCCTAAACGAAATGTGGACCGAAGATTCCAGCTGTAGTGAGTTCGCACCTCATAATTAATTACGCGCCGTGTAGCGTCTGTTCATGGACTTGCTGTGGGTTTTCAGTGCCCCAAAAATGACAGTTTTGCTTGTTAACTGACCGTGACAATAATAAGTATACCTAAACAGTCATCATGAAGCAGTTAACAAGTCCTAAATTAGCTGCCCACGTTTCCAGGAAAGTGTGGCAAAACCGAACGCATTTGACATTTCGATGGGCCTTAGGCGTTGCACTAGCTGTATCTTGTAGGATCGTGCATGCAAAATCTAGGTGCACAGTACACTGCCGTAGCTCATGTTTAGTGTCTGTGATCTGCTGTGGATCGTTGAGGACTTGTTTGAATGCCTGTGCAGAGTTGATGTTTCCCTGTGTCCTCAAATTTCAAGGTCATCCATGTGGTTTTCTATCTAGCACTGACCCATCCCTGCGCCAGTTAGCCATCCAGCACCGTATGGTTTTGTCATCTGGGACGTGTCTACGATATTGTAATCTGCGGAAATGTTATTGGGTCGCTACTATTGACTTCGGTTCAATGTAAAGGTCTACCACACAGACAGAGTCTTGCACAATCAAATGGCTCTGAGCACTATGGGACTTAACATCTGAGGCCATCACTCCCCTAGAACTTAGAACTACTTCAACCTAATTAACCTAAGGATATCATACGCATCCATGCCCGAGGCAGGATTCGAACCTGTGACCGTAGCAGTCTACATCTACATCTACATTTATACTTCGCAAGCCACCCAACGGTGTGTGGCGGAGGGCAATTTACGTGCCACTGTCATTACCTCCCCTTTCCTGTTCCAGTCGCGTATGGTTCGCGGGAAGAACGACTGCCGGAAAGCTTCTGTGAGCGCTCGAATCTCTAAATTTTACATTTGTGATCTCCTCGGGAGGTATAAATAGGGGGAAGTAATATATTCGATACCTCATCCAGAAACGCACCCTCTCGAAACCTGGACAGCAAATTACACCGCGATGCAGAGCGCCTTTCTTGCAGAGTCTGCCACTTGAGTTTGCTAAACATCTACGTAACGCTATCACACTTACCAAATAACGCTGTGACGAAACGCGACGCTCTTCTTTGAACCTTCTCTATCTCCTCTGTCAACCCGAATCAAGTATAGGTCGAACGAGTGTTTTGTAAGCCACCTCCTTTGTTGATGGACTACATTTTCTAAAGACTCTGCCATTGAATCTCAATCGGGCACCCGCCATACCAACAATTAATTTTATATGGTCATTCCAGTTCATATCGTTCCGTACACATACTCCCAGGTATTTTACAGAAGTAACTGCTACTAGTGTTTGTTCCGCTATCATATAATCATACAATAAAGGATCCTTCTTTCTATGTATTCGCAGTACATTACGTTTGTCTATGTTAAGGGTCAGTTGCCACTCCCTGCACCAAGTGACTATCCGCTGCAGATCTTCCTGCATTTCGCTGCAATTTTCTAATGCTGCAACTTCTCTGCATACTACAGCATCATCCGCGAAAAGCCGCATGGAACTTCCGACACTATCTACTAGGTCATTTATATATATTGTGAAAAGCAGTGGTCCCATAACACTCCCCTGTGACACGCCAGAGGTTACTTTAACGTCTGTAGACGTCTCTCCATTGAGAACAACATGCTGTGTTCTGTTTGCTAAAAAGTCTTCAATCCAGCCACACAGCTGGTCTGATATTCCGTAGGCTCTTACTTTGTTTATCAGGCGACAGTGCGGAACTGTATCGAACGTCTTCCGGAAGTCAAGGAAAATGGCATCTACCTGGGAGCATGTATCTAATATTTTCTGGGTCTGATGAACAAATAAAGCGAGTTGGGTCTGACACGATCGCTGTTTCCGGAATCCATGTTGATTCCTACAGAGCAGATTCTGGGTTTCGAGAAATGACATGATAAGCGAGCAGAAAACATGTTCTAAAATTCTACAACAGATCGATGTCAGAGATATAGTTTTGCGCATCTGCTCGACGACCCTTCTTGAAAACTGGAACTACCTATGCTCTTTTCCAATCATTTGGAACCTTCCGTTCCTCTAGAGACTTGCAGTACATGGGTGTTAGAAGGGAGGCAAGTTCTTTCGCGTACTCTGTGTAGTCGCGCGATTCCGGACTGAAGCGCCTAGGCCGCTCGGCCACAGCGGCCGGCTCTTGCACAATCATTTCCCCACAGCATCTGAATTTCCCACTCCTTCGCAATGCTGCTTGCATGTCACCGACTACCTACACGTGCTCCTGCAGTCACAATAGCCAACTTAAAAGGGATGATGTTTGACCCTGTATTTCAGAACAGTTTAAAACTCCGTAGCTGCAGGTTTAAATGCACTCAAGCCTTCACATACTGATCCCCTCGTGGTCCCAGAGGTGGTCGAACGTTCACGATGTATGTCGCGCAAGGCAACTACTGTTACGTCACAAGTTTGTTGCGGGGCCCGTATTACCCGTGAGCCCCGCCCACTCGCGACTTGGTTAGCTCCTGCTTTACACGCTAGAGTGTGACACGCACCGCCACGAGCAGTCGACTTCTATTAGAAAGTAGCTCCTGTAGAAGCGACTAGGAACAGCGACTGCCTGCGGCTTTTCCTGGTCTAGCGCTGGGCGGACGTGCTGGCTCGAAGCGGCCGGACAATGCGCCGGCGGTTGCGCTGCGCGTGTAGCGTTTACGGCGCCGTAAAGCAGGCACGAGGCGGCCCCGTGGCCTTGCCGCGTCCGACCGTCGCTGCACGTCGCCCCGCGGGCTCAGATCCAGCCGTAGGCAATAAAGGCCGAACACGCCGTCTAGGCCAGGCAAACACTTCGAAATCGCCTAAACTCAACAGTCATTTTACGGTAGATTGATAATTTTTACTTATGGACCGTCTGACAGCAACTGAATAAAAACACAATTTTAGTCCCATAAGCGTTTCGCCTTTATTTTCTGCAAGGCATCATCAGTGGCCTGGAATAGTACATATGTTTGCTGTTTAATTTACATTTCTGCCATTGTAGGAGGGCTATCCACAAAGTACATTACGTTTTCGTTTGTGTCCGTTAGGGGCGGGGCTAGCGCGGCCATCTTGGTGTCATGGCATTCCGCCGCTCAGTCGGCATTCTGCCGTGCTAGTGAGACGTTCGTGCTGTACTCCTTTGAGTTACTGTGACAGTTTGAAATGCCAGCGTTAATTGAAAATGCCGCGAAGTGTGAAGTGCGTGCTGTAATAAGGTTTCTCACTGCAAAAAACTGTACACCGATAGAAATCTATCGGCAGCTTTGTGAAGTGTATGAGGACAACATAATCACTGAAGGTGGAGTGCGTCAATGGGTCATAAAATTTAAAAATGGCCGAACTAACGTTCACGACGAAGAGCGAAGTGGAAGAACCAGCATAGTGACTGCCGAACTTGTCGAAAAAGTCGATGCCGCGGTCCGTGAAAACCGTAATTTCACAATAACGGAACTCTCTATGAGTTTTCCACAAATTTCACGAAGTTTGTTGCACGAAATCATTACCGATAAGCTTGGTTACCACAAGTTTTGTGCAAGATGGATACCAAAAATCTTGACAGAGATTCACAAAAATCAGCGAATGGCTGCAGCGTTAACGTTTTTGGACGCTTACGAGAAAGATGGCGACTCATTACTCGATCGCATCGTTACTGGTGACGAAACATGGGTTAAGCATGTGAACTGCGAGACAAAATTGCAGTCAGTGCAGTGGGGGCACACAAATTCCCCCAAAAAACCTAAGAAATGCACCCAGACAATGTCGGCAAGGGAGGTGATGGCGACTGTCTTTTGGGACAGAAAAGGTGTGATTTTTGTGGATTTCCTGGAAAGAGGCACTACTCTCAAAGGTACTGCAAAACTCTGCACAACCTCAGAAGAGCAAAACAAAACAAGCGCAGGGGAAAGTTGGGCTCAAAGATCTTGCTGATTCACGACAACGCCCGGGCCCACACGGCAAATGCCACTCGTGAAGTTTTCGAATCTTTTAAGTGGGAGTTGTTTCCTCATCCGCCGTACAGTCCCGACCTGGCACCGAGCGACTTCCACTTTTTCCCAGCAATGAAGAAGTGGTTGGCTATGCAGCGCTTTGATGACGACGCACAGCTTCAAGAAGAGGTAACCACGTGGTTGAAGCCGCAGGCGGCCGAATTTTACGACGAAGGAATTTCCGAGCTCGTCCATCGCTACGATAAGTGCCTTAATTTAAATGGCAACTATGTAGAAAAGTAGTTTTTAAGTGTGGCTTTCATCTGTATATAATAAAAAAAAATTTCCAATGCTTCATTTATTTTTAATTCCAAAACGTAATGTACTTTGTGGATACCCCTCGTACCTATAGGTTATAAACAGCTCTGGTGGTTTGTTATTTCCTATTAAGTAGTAATGTTTTGAACAGTACTTACAGGTTGCGTGGAAAATTTCTTACATATTACGCACGTGTTGCATTTTCTTCTTCTTATGAATGCCAATTTGCGGTTTTTTCCCACATTCTACAGCACTATGAACTTAACGCTTGTTTCAATGCAATGTTTAGGTTTCTGTTGCCGACTGTCAGACGGTCTGTAAGTAAAAATTATCAATATACCGTAATGTTACACGCAACTGAGGAAGACAGGACTACAAATTTGAAGATGTCAATAGGCATTTACTCAGTTTGACTGATGTTTCTCATAATTAGAAATGAGAAGGAGCGGTGTTTATGTATTTAAAGAATATTTTTATAGCCAAGATCGCGTTCAAAACTGTTTTTTCTTCACCACTTTCGACAAGTACGATTGTCTTCTTCAGATCTTTAAAAACATTTGCGGTTCTGCATCACGTTCCACTGCGCGTTCATCATCAGTGTCATGTTAACACTTTAGTGGAGAGCATATTGCACAGTCCACACAGGTTTGTCAAAAATAAAATTACGAAGAAGTTTGTCACAAGCAGTGATGCAGGTCGGGCAAATGCCCAGTGGGCAGGACATTTATAAATGGGCATTCACCCAGCAATTTGTCCAAAGCAGTTTCAAATGTCCAAAATGTGGACATTTATAAAAAAAGGTACTTCTTCAAGTTTTTAATGCGAGAATGCGAAATTTACCAATTCAAATAAGGGATGACATGATACTCCCGATATTGAAAGTTAGTAAATGTTTACACTTTAACCAACGTATTCATTTATTGCCTTTAGTACTAAGAACGAAGGGAAAGAAGTGATAAGCCTTTTTTTCTAGCATTCCAACTTGCTGTACCGAAGAAGGGCTTGTGTTGCTGATAGTTGCTTATCATTTATAATGTCCTTTTTCTTCTTACCAGTTCTACTCTTCTCTCTCTCTCTCCCTATCTCCTCTTCCCTCCCCCCATCTCTCTCTCCCTCCCCTTCCCTCTCCCTGACACACACACATACACACACACACACACACACATACACACCGCGCTGAACAGCTATGTAGTGATAGCCAGTACCGCACTGAACAGCTATGTAGTGATAGCCAGTAAAAACAAAACAAAAAATTGTCCTTAGGTCATAACTTTGTAATGTAACACACTACATAATATGTGTCAAATCTCAGAATATTATTGATGAATGATTATTGATAGCAAAATTATAACTGAATGCATTAAACAACTGGCATGTGTTTCTTGATGAAGAATGTATTCTTAAATTTTACAGTTTTGAACATGGCTGTTACTCAGCAACCATATACTAGTTTCAGTATAAGATTAAACAGCCAACCGGTTGCACATAAACGTTAGGTACCCTGATCTACGTTTCGACATCTGCTAAGGGTGTCTTCATCAGAATGAACAATTGCTAAATCGTAAAACTACATTACTAAAACTAATAGTCAGAACAGCTGCTCAAAATTCTGACTATTGCTTTCTAGCAATGTAATATTATGAGTTATCAGCTGTTCATGCTGATGAAGACACCCCTAGTGGGTGTCGAAACCTAGGTCAATGTACCTAACGTTTCTATTCTTTAAGGGGAGGTTTACTTTGGCCCGAAAAAAGCATGTTCTTTGAGAATTTTTTTCTCGGGATGTATTATAGATATCAATGTCAAATTCGCTCAAAATATTTATTGATATTTCCTCTACAAACTGGAATTTTTCCGACCGGAAATGTCGGAGAGCAAAGGCGGAAGTGCCGTCGGTATGAAACAAAATTTCCATGTAGACCTCCACGCGCGGTATGTCACAGGTCAACCGGCTCGTCCGAAATCAAAACTGAGTTGACGTTAGCGATGTATATAAGATTCTTTAGAAGTTGTACCTCACGTAAGTTATTTGGACCATAGGAAACAAAATGGCGGCCATTTGAATAAATAGGGTTTTTTCATCGATTTTTCGAATTCGTCCGCCAAGTAAAAATATTTATAGTTGATGGATCGGAATAAAAGTGGTACCAACTCCTAGACAATTTAGTCAGCTTCGTCGGAAACAAAGAGTCATTCCCATCGGTTCTGTAGATTTGAAGTTACCATTACGCGCGACAAAAAAAAAAAAATCGTTACGAGAAAAACGCGTTTGAAGTTTTGACTACATATAAATGCAATATTAGGCAACTTACGTTCAATCTGCTATTCCGGGTCCATAAACTAGTCCTTCCTCTTCCTCATAGAGGGCGTTCTGCTCGATCTGGGCTATCCTGCGCTGCTCCAGAGCCGCTCGTACGGCCGGTGACAAGTGGTTTTCGGCCGCTTGAATCCGGTGGTCGTCCGAATGCTTGGCGAACTGCGTCGAATAGAGTCCCAGGGTGACGTCCATCGTTGTCATGGTCTTCAGAATTGCTGAATACCTTTCGTTGAAGCTGGTCACTGCCAGGAAAGTCGCAATCTCCACAGTCTTCGCATCAGAATGCAAATTCTTGGGGATTAACTTCCAAACACACGCGTTCGAACTTTCATTTGAATTTTGTGTTCTTCTCCCAAGCACCGGTACAATAACTCGCCCTCCAAAATAAAACAACAGGTGCGTGAAAAAGGTCGATTTCAGGCAGGTGCATTTTTTGTTCAACCGCCAATAACAAACGTTTACATTCCGTATTCGGAAAAACCGTTTCAGGGGTGGATTCTAAACACTTTTGTGGGTCAAGAATGCAATTTTCAAAAAATCGATTTTTTGAACCAAAAGATAGTAAACCTCCCCTTAATGTTAAACTGTTTTCAGTGAAGAAAAAATTGCTTTATTGCCAGATTTAGCGATATTTGAGTCAGACTACAGTTTTCTGTTCTGCTCCTTTCTTTATCTACTTCGCCCGCTATGTTAAAGATGTAAAAAGTAATGTTTACAGTCCAATTTATTTCCCCTAAGAACTTTCCCCTAATTCTCAAGAAGTTTTTTCGAAACTTGATACCCAAACCACTAAAGAAGCAGTGTTGCAAAACACTTTTTCCTTTTACAAAACACCTTTTCCAATACAAAATATCAGCTTAACTTTTCTTATAAGACTACTTATAAAAAATCTTTAAAATGCACAAATGCCCGGCTATTTATGAAGTTTGGGCATTTGCCCGTGCATTTATCCTGAGCATTTGCTCCAACTTGTAAACGCCCAGGCATTTTACACCACTAGTCACAAGTAATGGAACCTGGAATGTCTATGTACGTTTGATGCTTGTCAGTTGTTAAAATCCACAACACATAGTAAAAGTGCACATTTACGCCAATGTTTACGCTTACATTTACTTTCCCCCTCGAAATACATAGAGCAACTGAATGACCATTCATTACCTTTTTTAAAATTTTTTTAGGGTGTGTGGAGAATCCCCCTCCCCGTCGGGTAACACGTTACTGAAAAGGCGGTGGTGCTATTAGGGTTAAGTCAATATATAAAAATATTGAGGTATCACATTCGCTTTCATTGAGCTATATATAATTAACTATGAAGTTCACAATTCGTATTTTATCAAAGAATTATAAGTATTTCGTTTGTCTTAATATTGAGTTGCATCATGTATTTCGATTGAGGAGCTTCCAAGATGTGCTTCACTCGTCATGTAAATGCAAACATCGTCGTAAAGTGCACGTTCACTATGTATTGTGGATTTTAATAACTGACAAGCATCAAAGGACTGCTACACAGGTAGAAATGTCAAGTTCCACAAGGTGCATTTTAGATCTGTATATTTTTACTTATGACAAACCTGTTCGCAATTTCATTTTTGACAGACCTGCGTGGAGTACGCAATATACTCTCCACTAAAATATTAACGTGCCATGAGTAATGAGGGCATAATGGAACACGGCGTACAACCAAAAAAGTTTTTAAACATCAGTTACTGTCGGAACCTGTCAATAAAAAGTAGTTTTGCACGCTATCGTAGCTATAAAAAATTTCTTCAGTTTACTCAATTATCCTGTTGAATGTAATACTTCGGATGCTAATGACTGAACTGAAACTTCCACAAAAATGCAACAGCAGAGGAAACAGGAGGAATCCTTACGTCCGTAATGAGTGCGGTGGCGCAGTGGTTAATAAACTGCGGAGGGATGAGGCCATCCACATTAAGTTTTGCCGTGATGCCCTTAAACCATTAAAGACCAAAAAGAGAGTCTCTTTCAACTAAACTCCATTCACTTAAGGGACTCTTTCGATCTTGTAAAACTATAGTTCTGAAGCGTTTGCTTAATACCTTTGTGCGCTGAACATGTTACAATCGGCAAAAACGGAACCCTTTCAGGATCAGTTTACTGTGAGTCTGTGTATCTGTCCGACTGTTCAAAACACTTTTTTTCAGGATCTGGCAGACATATCGAGTCGAAATTATGTCAAATATTAAGGTCTACGGACCCTCCTGGATGTAAAGAAACTGAAGCTTCTTAAGCCAGTGCAATCAAAAGATACGGCCATTATATGTCATATAGTTTGATACTCGCAAGCTCACTCATTAAAATCTATACGGTACTTCCCCTTGACGTAGAATCGTGAAATTTCCCGAGAAGAAAAGTTTCACTGTACAAATAAAGGGAAAAATCATAAAAATTTTAATTTCTAATTATATTACACGAAAAAAAATTTCTCGAAAGTCTTGGAATCCAGGGGACCGATATCTTGCCAGTATCAGTGTCGATAACAGACAAAAATCGTCGAATTCCTCGATTTCCGAAATCTCTTAGTGTGCGAGTGCTGCTCCCACCTGACCTATTTTTTCTTCCTTTTTATGTCTTAGTTCCGGCCGACTAGTGGCCATGTCAATTCAACTGTCTCTTTTTCGGTGATTTAACTGTCTTCCAATGCTCCTGCATTAGTTTCCGGTGTTCTTGTTTTCTCTCTTCGGTACACGCCATCCCTGCCTTCAGTTTAGGTTTTTCTGGGAAAACTTCGTGTGGTCGTAGCTTTTCCGTAAGTGGATCACGCTCCTGGATATCTTAGGGAGAAATCTCCAGCTCCCACAGATTTTTCAACTTCTATGAACCATTCCCTTTGGTTTCCGTCTACGGTCGCAGGTTCGAATCCTGCCTCGGGCATGGATGTGTGTGATGTCCTTAGGTTAGTTAGGTTTAAGTAGTTCTAAGTTCTAGGGGACTGATGACCTCAGCAGTTAAGTCCCATGGTGCTCGGAGCCATTTTGCTTTCCGTCTCTTGAAAGTGGATTAATATTCTTTTAGATATCCTTCCTGAGCTCATTCGTGCCATGTGGTCACAAAAGGCAATTCCTTTTTTCCGAATCGTGTCACTTTTCTTCCCCACATGCTTATATACACCCTAAGAAAAAAAAAAAAAAAAAGAAAGCAGACCACAAAGGAATTATGCGAATGTGACGGTTTCGGTAGATGTGATATGTATGTACAGACAAAGAAACGATTACAGTTTCAGAAAAACTGAATAATTTTTTTAAGACAAAGAGCTTCACCAACTGAGCAAGTCAATAGCGCGTTGGTCCACCTTTGACCCTTATGCAAGCAGTTATTCGGCTTGGCATTGATTGGTGGAGTTATTCGATGTCTTCCTAGAGGATATAGTGCCAAATTCTGTCTGGTGCGTTAGCACTCCGTCTTCAGGCCACGAGTGGCCTACCGGGACCACCCGACCACCGTGTCTTCCTGAGTGGACGATGCGGATAGAAGGGCGTGGGGTCAGCACACCGCTCTCTCGGTCGTTATGATGCTATTCTTGACCCAAGCCGCTACTATTCGGTCGAGTAGCTCCTCAATTGGCATCACGAGGCTGAGTGCACCCGGAAAAATGGTAACAGCGCATGGCGGCCTGGATGGTCACCCATCCAAGTGCCGACCACGCCCTACAGCGCTTAACCGCGGTGATTTCAAGGGAACCGGTGTATCCACTGCGGAAAGGCCGTTCTGGTGCTTTAGAGAGTCAAAAATTCCGAGCCGGTTGGGGGGCCCTGCCCACAATGCTGCAGACGTTCTGAATTGGCAATAAATCTGGCGACCTTGCCCGCCAAGGCAGGGCTTGGCAAGCACGAAGTCAACCAGTAGAAAATCTAGCCGTATGGAGGCGTGCATTATCTCGCTGAAATGTAAGCCCAGGATGGCTTGCCATGAAGGGCAAGGGCGTAGAATATCGTCGACGTACCGCTGTGCTGCAAGGGAGCCACGGCTGACAACCAAATGGGTCCTGCTATGAAACGAAATAGCACTCCACACTCTTGGTTATCGAGGTATACGGCTGGCGACAGTCAGGCTGGTATCCCACCGCTAACCGGGGCGTCTCGAGACACGTCTTCCGGCTGGAACCTCTTTGACTCGAAGAAATGTCTTCAGTGATGAGTCCCGCTTCGAATTGAGCCCCAATGACCAACGAAGATGCGTCTGGAGACGATCCGGACAGCAGTGGATATCAACCTGACTGTCGCCCGCCATATGGCCCGACAATCAGAAGCGATGGTCTAGGCTGCCATTTCTTTTCGTAGCAGGATGAGGTTGGTTGTCATCCACGCTGTTTTCTTTGATGGTACCCAGAATTTTTCTGAAAATCTTTCTTTCTTTGGCCTCACGTTTCCCCAACAAATCTTTATTGTTCATTGTAAGAGCGTCCGTCGCATATAGAACGTCAATTCAAATAACAGTGCCGTACTCTCTAATTTTGGCACCCACTCGGATAGACACTTTCGGAAAACGGGGCGACGAGTCTGTCCCTGATGAATGTGCATCGAAGATTAACATGGAGGTCTGTTGTGTCGACCAGAGTGTATGTTGTTTTTAGGCAGTTTTTCACATCGAAATAAATAAATAGCGGGCTGGTACTCACGTCCCACCTCAGATGCACCATGTGAAAACATTTAGAAAATGTCGACACGCTTGGACAGCGATCAACTCTAGACGAACAGATTCCGTCCTGGGGATGCCGATGCCGTCAGGACGACCATCAACCCGCCAGACGCGACTAACATCAACCCACATAACAATGCCGACCCCGTAGAAGAAACAGGAAAACCCATAAGAACTGTCTAGTTTTGGCGTTTAAGGATCTCGATCTCTTAATGTAACGACAGTAACTAGTTGTAGGCTTTTTCCATTTGTTTACTCGTGGGAAGGGCCACAGGCCCCTTTCTATCGCAAAGTATGAGGGTCGTAGTTTAGTGTAGCTTAGTCTCATGTTAATTTTGGAGATGATGAGAGAAGGGTGAAGGTGAAGCTCGGAGCCGACTCATAGCCTAATCCTCTCGAATAGAAGCAAGATTAACGTTCACATCCGACGGACGGATCAATTACCATCGACAGTGTCGATTGCCCTTACTTCATGAATCACTGTGGAGAGATTTGGAATTTAAACAAGGAAATTTGCGCAAAGACTGGTGATCAAGAATATTTCGCTACCGCCCCTCCTGTCCCCTCTGTCGGAAAGGCAAAGAGGATATCGTCAACAGCACGCAGTGTACCCGGTCGGTCACCCATCCAAATAGTGGGGTCGCCCGACGCTGCTTAACTTCCGTCGTTGTTCGATGTGGCCGCATCTCACTGGCGTGCCACGTATGGTAGTGTTTCCGGGTTGTCCGGTCGTCATTTATTCCCAAAGATGCATTGATTTTCTTTTTGTCGATATCGAAGTTTGGCAAGATTTTGATAATGGGCTTATCTGCACATGTCGATAGCATGAAATTTTAGCGCCGTTCCTAGAGCGTTCTGTAATTCTAACCATTTAGATTTCACTGTCTCGTTTGAATCGTCTGAAATAATTTGTATGCTACCTTCATCACATTACGGATTTCGCAACATCGGTGCTTCAGGGAAAGCCTAAAAGTTATCACACGATTTCCGTATCATCAAAGTTCAAAGTAGTTACGATGATGGTGCGATTAAAACCATTCGATGTATTACATAGAGAAATAATAGACTGGACGTTTCAGCTATATGATCTATTCAATTTTGCCTGTTATACACACAAATTTTCAACTTACCATAAAAGTTTTATCACATACTACTTATTAGTGTTCAATGTGCGAGGCGAGATGATTACAAATGAACTCCTGAAATAGGGTGTTCATTCAATAAAATCTTCACCATTTTCTTGTCACTTAAGATCGCAATGTGAGAACGACGTTTCGGAAACGCGATTCTCTCTTTGCATCTTCTAACGAAGTGAAGATTTTACTACACTGACATGTCGCGAAAATCTTCATTAACGCAGGTTGTCCATTATCCTCACCTATAGTAGATGTGCTGCAGATTAGATTAAGTTCAAAATTTCTTCCTGTATTTTTAGTCATATATTTTAGCGAATTATATTAGGGAAGGAATAGGTGAAATTTCGAAAAGGAAGTCATTTCTGAAAATGCGTCGTTTGCATGGTGCTAAAATGTATTACAGATTACTGGAAGAAAAAGATACTAATTTACTGTAACTTTGATTGTAACATACGTAACTAGTCGCCAATGCTGTAATTATGCCCACTGGGAGGGATAAAGGAGACGTACAATACTCACGTGTCACATGTGACACATGGTTAGTTGATTCAAAATGTGGAACCCACCAACGTCACAATGAAGTACTAGACTCTTTCAACCAGGGGACTCGGAAGAATGGAATATGTCATTTATTTCAGCAGATACATGTACACTCTGCAGTCCTTATGACGGGTGGTGAGAGTACGTTGTGTAGGACTGTCACTTCATCGCTTTTCTAGTCCAGTCGCGAATGGTGCATGGTAAGGATGAGAAGTGATAAGCCTCCGTGTGAGTTGGAATTTACCCGATTTTACCTTCTTGGTCTTTTCACGAGGAAGCACTGTAATGGTTGACACTTTTAGAAACGTACGCTCTCGGAATTTCAACTGTGGCGCACGACGTCTATGCAGCGTCTGCCACTGGTGTTGGATGGGCATCTCAGAGTCGCTTTCTCGCTTGCTAACGGAGTCTGTAACGAAATGCGTTATTCTTCTTCTGATCTCTACCTCGTCTATTGATTTGGTTACGGATCCCATACTGGCGAGCAATATTAAAGTACAGATAGAATGAGAGTTTCGTAAAGCACCTCATTTGTTGGTGGACTACACTTCCTGAGAATTCAGCCAAAGAATATGTCTAGCATCTGCCTTTCCTGCAATTAGTTTTATTTGGTCGTTCCACTTTAAATCGCCCTCTACGCATACTCCCCATGGATGTGAATGCGCTCAGTGATTGTTCAACGATCGTATAATCATCCAGTAATGGATATTTCCGTATATTTATGCGCAGTTCGCCACTTGACCTCTGGAGATGTCTGCCGCAGTCGGCGATGAAACGTTAGGGTAAAGTTTTATGCATCGACCACGGCGTATCATCCCAGAAGTCTTAAGTGAAATCAGTACCGACCGTGAAAGCCTACACTGTGTGATCATACGTTACATTTGTTTATCTTGAGTGTCAACTGCCAATCCCTGGATCAAGCATTCATCCTCTGCAGGTCTTCTTGTATTCCGCCAAATGTTTCTAATGTTGCGCATTCTAGGTAGACAACACTATACCAGAGGTTTATGGCATTATTATCTGTGTTTTATAGTAACTATGTAATGGGAATGTGGAAGCACCCTCTATACGTAGTAGCTTCTAGGTAGAAGCGTATGTTATGTTGCTGCCAATTAAACTCATTATGCAGTGCACTTGCGCTGCTTTTGACGATCATAATTTTAGTAGCCTATGTAAATGTTAGCACAATGGACTCGCATTCGGGAGGACGACGGTTCAAACCCGCGTCCGGCCATCCTGATTTAGCTTTTCCGTGATTTCCCAAAATCGCTGCAGGCAAATACCGTGATGTTTCCTTTGAAAGGCACGACCGACTTCCTTCCCTTTCCTTCCCTCTCCTCGCTGGTGGGTCCCCTCCCCAAATAAACCAACCAACCTGTATAAAAACTTCATAAATAAAACCATGTAAAAATATTGTTACAGGATTTGGTGGAATTTTCGTCACTGCCACGGTTAAGAAAGTCAGGTTGTGTCCTAAACGTCAAAGCTGATAATTGAGGCCGATCGTACGATTTGTCCGGAGTTTCACCTGAAAGAACAGTAAACAGACAAGCACACGTATCTGGATTCCATACTTGCCCCTTCACAGTCTTAATCTGTCGCAGAGGTTCATAAATAAAGATGCTGATGTCCATCGCAGCAGCTGCGCGGTCAGTGCAACGGATTGCTAACCGAAGGCGCCTCAGGTTCGATTCTCGGCCTGATCAGAGATTTTCTCTGTTCGGGGAGTGAGTGTTGTATTGACTTTCGTATCTTTGTATTTGACATTCCACTACTGAGATGGCTGTACTGGCATGTCCCGAAAGCCAGAAAATTAAAAAAAAAAAAAAAGATATCGACAAAAACTTGTAATATATTTTGAAATTATCGGCAATCGAGAAGCTAATTCGCAAGTGAGTGTCTTAAGTGTTTGTGAAGCGTAGGCCGGTAGCGTTATGGGGCAAAGTGGCAGACGCCACCCGGCTCGCATGGACTCTCCAATTTTTACCTGCTCAACACAAGAGCTTCTCAACTTGCCCAGTGCTGTCCTGCCACCAGTATACGAATTTCACAACTAGCAGCAGATCTACTATTTTCTCTTGGGCACCCCACGAACATTTTTGTAATAAAAATTTAAAAATTAAAATTGTTATCGCAGATATACGAATTTAGGGAAGGATGACAAAAGAGTGTTTAAAGGAAAAAGTATGTAATAAAGAGTTTCAATTGTAAGGACTTATATTCAAAAGATATTTTTTAACTGATGACAACGTTTTTAAACTTTGTACTTCAAAACGTACAATCTGATATTTTCACCATTTTGCCATTGCACAATTTTGTTCCGGATGGTTACCTGTCTTTCTCCGGTTTTCTTGGCAGTTTTTGGTAGGGAACGGAGGCAGCACTATACTGCCAAGTGTGAGAGTGCAATGACTTCATGAAACTAATCGCAGTTGAGGAAGGTGCCAAAACTGGAACACATGCTCGGACTGACAGTAGCACGGAACCCGGGGCTCTTGTCGGGCTAACCGGCTTTTCACAGGTACAGGCGCACTAAGAAGTCTAGCAGTTCAGCACAGCTATTCGTGCGAGCTGCCCCGCGATCTAACCACAGCAGTGAGCAACCTTATACCTCTTCAGGGTGGCTCATTAACGTTTCGTGGCAAATTTGTTTTGAAGACTGTTGTATTAATGACAACTTGCAATGAAATTCAACATAATGAGAAGTGGCAATGAAATTCAGCATCCATTTTAATATTTTGACGATACAAAGAACAGGCTTGGAGGGGGTGGGGGTGGGGGTGGGGTGGGGGGGGTGGTTGCAGCTAAGTAAGAAACATGGTTTTCTTACGACTGTTGCAGCCTTATGATGACTGCCGGTTTAGGACAAATTTAAATTGACAAAACTTATGCTTCATTACCATTTTATTTAAATGTTAAACATAAAAACACAGAATGTCAATGAATACTACTTATTTTACTTTTCACTAACGGATGAACGTCTGGTACCATTTTTTTAATAAGGCTAATGCGAAGCCAAGCTCGTACATCTGCCAATGAGCTTCCGTGGGCGGATTTCGTTCTCTTCAGTGCGTAATAAAGCAACATGTACTTGTAAGTGTAAATATCGACATAATCGTAGCTACAGACTTCTAAAGTCGTGAAAACTAACATTATAGAAACAAAAGGTGGCGAGACTAATTTTGCCATGAAACTACAATCAACCCAAACGTCGTACTTTGGATATACAGGCTGTAAATTTTAAGTTGACAAACCAGAATAACTCGAAAAATAAGCTTCACACGAAAAAAAGTGTAGAATCCAAAGTTGATTATTTTCGTGGGTGACATCTGCTGGTGCTAAAATTAGTCCGCCACCCCAGCCCCGTGGAGGTGGGGCGGGAGGCAACTTTAAAATTTCAAATGGGAACCCACATTTTTATTGCAGAATCAAATTCTACATAAAAACTACATACATTTTGTCTTAAACATTGGTTTTGATTCTTGGTAGTTGGCTCTGTAATTCAAGAAAATCCATGTTCTCATTTTTGGTGGAAAATGGTTACGGGTAAATAAAAAATACTTATTTACTTCGTAAATTTTGATTCGCTAAGACTAAAACTCTCCCTCTCTCCCCAGAGGGTTGGGTTTGCGAAAGAGGAATCAGAGTTTTACAATTGTTGACCCAAATAGTGATTTTTTCCGCAGATTCGGATAAGTTTTGTTTATTTCGTGCTCAACATTTGTACCGTCACATTTTACCGCGGGCAGGCCTGCTGTAGTCTACATGTGTTACTAGAAACTAGTTTTAACATATGTTGAAAGACTGCAAAACTGCGATCAGTCACTATTTTATGATAATTTATTTTGTCTTTGCTATTTTGATGTAGGTTTGCTCATATTGTAACGGAGGGAGAAATTACTTATTTCATTGCTTGACATTCGCCCGCGTTTCCGCTGCATAGATTTTGTATTCGCTGTCCGCCCACACAGATTTTGATTCTAAGAACCTCTCAAGGCGAATGCGATTAATCCGCAGAAAAAGGTTGGTCTTTGAGATAGTCTTGTCATTCCTCATTAGGGAATATTTTACAAATTTCAAGAAACATTTAGCCGATTTTTTGTTGTTTCCAGGAAACACCACGAGGAGGTAGCCTCTTTCTATCCCCCATTAAATTTATTTACAATATTTACAACATTACCAATGACTACATTAAATTACTTTTCAATAATTACAAATGTTTCAATGATTCTGATGTTTTCTGCGTCATTATAACTTCTGTGAGTAGGCCACACAAGTCAGAAATGATTTGAAGCTTGCAGTTTCTTTAAAGCCCTTGCAATTGCTTCGTCAGTGTTCACTGCTGACTTTTTTAAAGCCTTTGCAATCGTTTCGTCAGTTTTCCTTGCTGACTTTTTTCTTCCGTTCCCATCAAGGTCAGACTGGTGGCTGTGGTACTCTGCATCTTCTCGAATATTTCTCACTAAAGACTAAACATTCGGATGAACTTTTGATATTAATGTATTTATTCTTCGGTTCAATCCTTCTGAGACGTAATTAGTGCGATGGCGCCTTCCACTGCAATTCCACATCCCTATTGACATACGTTCGTTACCCGGCCGCTGGTCCTGAAGCTTTTGGTTTTCATGCGTGTTCTCCCGAATACACAGCCAACCATCATCCAACATTTCCAAGGGAAGATGGGCTAGGGCAGAACACATTCTCATGCGGCAGCTTCTTTCCTAGTTTTCCTTATAGGCTGGAACAAGGCCACACCACTGAACTTGTTTGCACAAACATTGATTAATATGACAATTGCTGCCAGTAATCTCTGTTCCAGGAAACAGAAACAAACTGTTAGTTGCTTGGACGATGGCAGTTTCGAAGTCCACCCTCAGATATACAGGGTTCCATCCAGGCACGTTAGTTTTAATAGCTTTAAAAAACCTTCTTATCTTTCTAGCTTTTTATTTTGCAGCAAGGCGTAAACAAGTGGTATGGTGTTTGTTTCCTCCAAAGAACTATTAAGATCGGCGTGGTGTATAAACAACTGTCCAAACTCGTTGCTCGAACTCTTGAACGTTCCATCCACAAAGAATGATTCTTAGTTTGATAAACATGGTTTTCCCTTTTTGCTGGCAAACACCAGTATTCTGTCATTCTGTCCCCTGCTCTCATCTGCAAGTAAAATATTGCATGGGGGCTTAATTAAATAAATTTGAAAATATTTTAGATTTTTAGTAGCTGTATGTTCGATTAGGCAAGTCTCGTAAACGGTTGGCCCTGACTATAATTATTACGCAATCTGACTGCAACAAACAATGAAAGAAAATTTTCGTAAACACAGTTAATTAATTAAGTCCCCAGCAACTATAAAACCTACGAAACCAAAGCACAAGTATAACTATTCTGTATGTGGGAGTGTGACTCAACGTACACATCTGGCACGGTTCTTTTCCAACAAGACAAGAATTTTTAAATACCAATTATACTGACGTGATAAAAGAAAATTACAAATACTACAATTGCGTAAGGAAACCAGAATTAAACTCTAATACAAGAACACACGCCAGATGCTTTGTTGACTGAACCTGTAATGACGCATTATTTAAAACATGGAATTAATGAAAAAACACGCAATATTTTACCTTCATATATATTGACGAAAAGCACTCTGATCGTTACAGTATTTCCATTAGAATAACATCTGCTATCTCTCCCATCAAATAACTGCATAAAACATGGAACAACACTCTCCACTATCACATCTCACTCCGACTTCACGACAAGCAGTGCCCACTAGCACACCTCGGCACAAACTGACTACAACGAGCTCTCAACAAGCACTGACTTCTACACGAGTTCTTAACAGGCACTGACTACTACGAGTTCTTAACAGGCACTGTGGAGGCGGCTTAATAGTACTCTTTGGCGCAATCTCTGGCGCAGTGGCTCAGTGTAGCCACCTTTCAATATTGCTACCATCATTCATCAGTAAATTATTTTCTTGAAAGACTTTAGCTCCAGAATCGGTGGAATCTTGCGTATTGCCCATACAGTTTCGCCTATAACGCTGTTCCGCACTTCTGTGTGATGGTAACGATGTTATTAAGTCATAGCATCAATGGGCTTTGGCCTCTCCCAGAAATCGTCACAGGTAGCGGCGGACAGGCCGTTGTATTCCACTTCTGGAACACCCTGCCTACGATCTGCAATGTCCTGGGCTCCGTGCAGACATCAACACATTCCCTCTCTGTACAAGCGTTTCGCCGTGGAACTGTTACAAATTCGCCAAAATCAGATTACTGGAAGGATACCCAGGAAGTGTAGAACACCCACGAAGGAGATCGCTTACAAAACCCTCGTTCCATCAATAATTCAATATTTCTCGTCGGTATGGGATCTGTACCAGATAGACTTGTTAGAGGAAACAGAAGAAGTCCAAATAAGAGCAGCTCGTTTCATCACAGGTTCATTTAGTAAGCGCTCAAGCGTGGCGGGTATGCTCATCCCACTCCATTGGTAGACTCTACAAGAGGTGTTGTTAATTACGCTGCGGTTTGCTGTTAAAATCTTTTGTAGAAGAGTACAAAGTGCAGGGCGTTTGACTATTACCGGTGCAAACGAAAGGACCGAGTAGTAGTCAATGACACAAGCAAATGATCCTAATAAACACAGGTCCAGAAACAAACGGTTTCCCCGACACGGTGTATTACGATCAAGTACATAAACTTGTAACAGAATCGCTGAGCATCCACAATGCAGATGTGCAGTTGGAGACAAGCAAATCACAAATGCTCCACATGGCAATCGTGTACGGGAAGGTCTTCAGCACGTGTCCTCATCGACGCCCATAGACCTTCAAAAATCCTAGACTTGTTCCGAACGCATCGACAACCACCCACAATGCTTTCCAGGAGTTCATCGACACTATCAACAGGGCCTTAATACACGAAAGCTTTTAAATGTCCCCCCACCCCCCTCCCAACACACACACGTACAAATACAGTGGGTTCAATTCTGTGTACCTGGGGGGCCACGGTATTTGCGAGCGACTTATCGTCGAAACACTATTTACCAGCACTTGGGTATCCGGAATGATGATAAAATTAAACCAGGGCAGTTTCCCGCTTTGTAATTCACGCCTCACTTGCGGTGATCGATATGAACATAGCAATAGACTTTAATAATGTAGTGACGGCATGACTACATTTGTGCATCCGCAGTATTGGGGAACCCACTGGTTTCTGGACCTATGTTTATAGGGATTACTGTATTTACTTGTTTTATTGTCCTCTACTCACCCATTTCAGTTGTTCCTACTGGGTGATTCCGTGACGGTAATAGGAACTTTCAGGAATAATGGAAGAGGGTAAATGTAACAATTAGAGGCAATGGACCTTGGTCCGTAAACGGCCGAGTCGAAAATCCTTCTGACAACCCTGGCGGTATAATACATGTATTATGGTGGTGGAATCCTGTAATGGTACTGTTCTTGCTAACATTGGGCAGGCAACTTTCAGAGGTGATCGTATGGACCAAAAGAAGAAAAAAAAGGTGCAATAAATTTGGGCTCTATAATCCACACGTTAAAAGCTATGAGCACTTGTTCGTCTTCGGTACTGTGAAACACAACTCTTCTACTGAACAAGTGCCTACAGGCCTTAAGTTACGTATTTTAGAGCCCACATTTACTCCACATTTTTTTTCCTGTTTTCGTCCCTATTACCTCTTCCAAAAATGAGCAAACCGAAAAGATTGCAATGGAAGAGACGTGTTTCACAGTATCGAAAACAAGTGCTCATGGCTCATGAGGTATGCGTTTTAGAGCTCATTTTTACTGGACACTTTTCACTTGTAGTCCAGACTGCTACCTCTGAAACTTTCCTACCCCACAACGTAAGCAACAACATTAGTATTCCACTGTCAGGGTAATCAGAACAGTTTTCGCCTATCACTTTCAACTCAGTCGTTTCCGAACCAGGACTCTTCGGACTGATACATTTACCCTTCTCCATCTTCCCGGGATGTTTGTAACATCATGACGGAATCGCTCTGTATAAAGTCAATCGTCATGTTTATTGGTTCAGCTTATGCCTATCTCGCGTCAATATCATGAAAGTAAACTTAGAGATCATAAATTTAGACAACATTGTCTATGGAGTGCAGCGATCTGATAGGTTACAATCAACAGTCGAGATTGCAATAACATTTGTTTATTTACCGGTTTCGGCTTATGTTAAAGCCATCTTCAGAATTTTTGGCGAGCGCCAGCCATAGGGGACTAAAAATTGTGAAGATGGCTTTGAGATAAGCCGAAACCGGTAAATAAACACATGTTATTGCAATCTCGACTGTTGATTATAGCCTAAACTTAGAGAGGTTCGAGCTCACACGTAGACTTACCAGCAATCGTTCTTACAGCGGATAGCAAGGATAGGAGAAAGTGAGAATTCTGCACAAAGTACTCTCCGCTGCACAGGGTAAGGTGGTTTGCGGAGTATAGATGAAGATGCAGATGTAATGGTCTGCTTGTACTCTTTTCGAGTTACTCGCAAAAAATGTACATATTAGGCTGAGCTGATTCAAGCGAAGAGTTTAAAACGAAAATGGGATCTCTGGCGGTCATTGATCGTTGTGCAAAGCGCAGGGATTTCTTCCACCCAAGAATGTGTGCACGCTCTTTTACCTGAAGGGAAAGTTGTGGAATTTCCTTAGGGTGATTAGTGGACCCTTGTGGACCCCTGTTGAAGTGCGGAACTCGTGTCCCCCACATTCCGTGCCATTAGGCATGTAGGAACGGGCTGCAACTGCGCTGTCCTTTGTTCCTAATCTTATCTGCGGCCGGGCACGGGCCGCCCGCGCCTTTGTACGTCGGAAACACAATCGGCCGCCTTTGGCCGCCCAATCACGTGACTTGTGAGGCGCTTATCTCGGACATACTTTCAGAAGACAATATTTATGTGTTTGTACAGCCGTCTTCTCGACTGGTTGCTTACAACCTTCGTGTGTGGTAATATCTCTCAACGGCATTGCTATTGTTTTCCTCTTCCGCTTACCGCGGGCTCGCTTCGCCTTGTAGTGAAGATTATTTTTAACACTACAGTCGTTTCAGTTGTCATAACTGAATCTGTTATTCCTTTTGTTAAGGCTTCGCTCCGGTGTCCTGTAAACAGTGCACAATGAAATTTGGCTCACAAATCCCTCTGTCTGAACTGCACTACATGCTGGCAAGCAGAAGACCGAGGGCGCTTACGAGATGTTTTACCATATAATAACTATTTGCTGCAGAAAAAAATTTAACAAACATTAAAGTGCACTGATATTTCTCAAAACAGATATTGGCCAAATAGGGAAGGCTGAAAAATTTATCAGGGGCGATCAAAAAGTATCCGTTTGATGGCTTTGCTGCAGCGCATATGCAACGTAGTGCGACTCCGTTGCGGGTATATGAACAACGACATGTGGGCAAGGGATTAGTGTGGCATTCGTGTCTTTTCGACGTGCGTGTGGTAAATGCAGAAGCATAGACTATGGCAACCTTATTACCAAATGCGTCCAAACGGGACCAAAGCGCTGAGGACAACGCGCCAGCCAAGTCCCTAGCTTTTCTTCCCTTTGTTGGAAATATCTCCTTTAAGATAGCAAGGATTCTCAATCATTTAAAGTGAAAGTGCTGTTTCGTCCGCCTTCTAAGATTTCGGATTTGCTGGGATCGGTGAAGGATGATTTGCTACTGCGGAAGGCTGGAATTTGCAGAATACCGTGTCAATGCGATATGGCATATATAGGACAGACAACGCGTACAGTGGAAGAGCGTTGTACAGAACATCAACGTTGCACTCGCCTACCGCAACCCAGTAAGTCTGCAGTTGCGGAACACTGTATTTGTAACGGACGTTCAATGGAGTACGACAAAACTTCGATTTTGGCCACTGCAACAACTTTTTGGGACTCGATTACCTAAGAATCAGTTGAAATAGACATAGCGGGAAACCTAATGAACCGTGACAGTGGTTACCACTTGAATAACGCATGGAATCCTGTCATCTCTGAAATTTGCTCGAGACGAAGACGCCAGAAGACTTCGATAGCTGCGGCCAGCGACAATACCGACGGCAGCTGAGTACTGCAGTTCCACCAGCAAGGGCGCTGCCTCTGGGCGGTGTGGTCCTTCCGTCTCCGCAATTGCAACGCATGCGCGGCAGTACTATCAGCGCACTATATAAGCTGGAGCGGAGAACGTCTTCGTCAGTCCTCGTTCGGCTCACCTGAAGATGGCTGGCAGTTGTCCAGCCGAAATATCGTGCAATGAAGTTTACGACGACCGGCTGCAAGCCCGAAATCTTTTTGAACAGCTCGATACAATTTGGAAAGAGACTCGTTCGACCAGGCAACATGTTTCCAATCATTAACAGTCCAATGTCGGTGTTGACGAGCCCAGGCGAGCGTAAAGCTTTGCGTCATGCAGTCATCAAGGATATACGAGTGGGCATTCGGCTCCGAAAGCCCATATCGATTATGTTTCGTTGAATGGTTGGCACGCTGACACTTGTTGATGGCCCACCATTTTTCGGAAGGATTGCACTTCTATCACGCGGAACGACTCTCGGCAGTCGTCGTTCTTGCAGGATCTTCTTCCGGCCGCACCGATGTCGGAGATTCGATGTTTTACCGGATTCCTGATATTCACAGTACACTCGTGAAACTGTCGTACGGGAAAATCCCCATTTCATCGTTATCTCGTAGATGGTGTGTCCCATTGCTTGTGCGCCGACTATAACACCACGTTAAAACTCACTTAAATCTTGATAACCTGCCATTGTAGCAGCAGTAACCCATCTAACAACTGCGTCAGACACTTGATATCTTATACAGGCGTTGCTGACTGCAGCGCCGTATTCTATTTACATATCTCTGTATTCGAATACGCATGCCTATACCAGTTTCTTTGGCGCTTCAGTGTATATTTACGCAAAATGAACTACTGTTGTTGTTGTGGTCTTCAGTCCTGAGACTGGTTTGATGCAGCTCTCCATGCTACTCTATCCTGTGCAAGCTTTTTCATCTCCCAGTACCTACTGCAACATACATCCTTCTGAATCTGCTTAGTGTATTCATCTCTTGGTCTTACTGGGCAGCTGAAAATCCACGCTGGCTTTTTCAGGTACAACAACAACGAACCTGAAGCGTAAACCTATGGTTTCGAAAGTTCCATTGCGGGACTTTACTTGCTCCCAGGGATGTTAAATTGAAATACGCAAGCACATTTTCTTACGAACATTCTACCTGCTCTGTTAGAAGAGATACCACTGGATAACCGGCAGTGTATGTGGTTCCAATATGACGGCTGCCCAGCTCACTCTTCCCGTGCTGCAAAGCAGAAGTTGAACGAAAAGTTTCCTGGACGTTGGATAGGACGGAATGCTGAAGTAGAATGGATGGCCATGTCTCCTGAGTTTGACTCCTCTTGATTTCTTTCTATGCGGAGCTCTGAAAGATGCACCTATCACGAAGCCCCAATACGCCGGACAATACGCGCCCGCGAATCGTCGTAGCGTGCAACGGCATATCATCCAGTGTACTTAATCTGTTCATCTATCTCTCGAACAGTAATTGCAAATGTGCTTGGGTTGACAAGAAAAAATTTGCGCACATATTAAGTGTAAAACTACTTTTTGCCAAGAAAAGTATTTATTTTGTGGGTGACACTTCGTCAGTCTTCCTAAACAGACTGTTTAGTTTATTCGCATTTCAATTTAAGTAGTATTTATAGACACATTTGTCCGACAGAAGTTGGTTTACTTTAAGAACCATTCAGGTGAGGCGTCTCCAGACAAATATAGGTCAGGTATTATTATTATTTTCAAGTCTAAAAAAGTTAATGCAGTAGTTTCCTTTATCCCTTGACTGAGCTGTTTATCATCATGAACTATGAATGACCAACGTTTCTGTTTCGACTTAGACAAATAAGTAACAACGGGGAGGGTTTAAATGGAAAACTGCCTGGCGATACTGTGATTGTTTCCACAAAAACCCGGAAACGAATACACGTTTGACACTTTTTTAAGCCTCATCTGATGTGCTAGAAGCTAGCATATGCCGTAGTTCCATATTCAAAAATCGTAGTTGAGCCTGTATCTATGTCGTATAAGAAATGAGGTTTTATTTTAGTAGCATAGTCCCATTTTGCTTCATATAACGAAGGAGCCTGGCTTGAGAGCTCTGCTTGGCATTGTTTACACCACAATAGGACTGAAGCGCCTAGAACCGCTCGGCCACAACGGCCGGCCCACAATAGGTAACTCTGGTCACGTTTTTTCCCAATTTTAGTGCATTTTTCGGATTCTGTTGTGAAGAAGTACATTATTGTACTCGTCTTTTCAAGCACTTTCAGGTGCCGTTAAAAATCAACATCACGATCGATACAAGAGTTAAGACATTTTCTCACATGCCAAAGTACATGCCCATTTACGTATTATCATTTGCATATGACGATCGATGAGCTCCCCGTTGCCAGTTCAGTCTGGCTGCTTTCTTTAAGTCTCTGTGTCATCTGTCCGGTGGTCTTTCGTGTTTTTTGGTAAACTAGGCTCCAATCTAGTCCTCGCGTTTTGACCAGCTGCCATCTCTTTTTCGAGCGTCATGACCAGCCCGCAGCCGTTTCAAGATATCCACACTTTCCATTATGTCGACCTTTGTTGTCTGCTTGATATCAACTGCTTTCTTTTTTGAGGATGTTCAGCCCATTTGTCAATCGTGTGATTATTGTCACAACATGTTTTGGGACAACATTATTCCATTTTCAGGTGTTAAAAACAAGGAAATCAGATAAAACAATCCTTCTCGTACCGATAGACATATGATTACAGGCGTCCTGACTTATAACCTAACTTTAAAAAAATTATGCCATAATGCCATTAGGTCCAGTCACAACTAAAAGCCAAGCTGCACCCGTGCACTGTCAACTCAAACCATAAAACATAACACATTACAACCCGGAGCGTCAACCGTACCCGAGATACAGTTGCAAACAAAGCCGCTGCCATCACCTACCAGCGAAGACATTTACTTAAAGCCTGATGCTCAGCACCCATGATATTGCTGTCTGTCAAAAATATTTAACAAATGCCTGTTTAGACGCAGCCCATTCTAACTTAAAACTGCCTCTACGCTGCTATTTGAACGGAAATAGCAAAAGTAAATCCTATATCACTTAGTACAATATGTCGGTGGCTACTTCTTAAGGAGGATATCGCTAAAGTGAGCCCAGAAATGCCATTTAGACACTTCCGTCCTCCCATTTAAAACGCCGACACGCTCCTCTCCCAAGTCACAATAAATCTCTACCTCCTCTACATTTGATAACAACCACACTTTTTCTCCAACGTGCGACTCCCTCATGCCTTCCGTTATAGCAAAGCATTTCAAGAATGAGCAGCATTCGTTGGGGGGTATAACGGAAAGCATGGGGCTGTTGCACGTTGAAGAAAGAGGGTGGTTGCCATCAAATTTAGAGGAGGTAGAGATTTATTGTGGCTTGAAATAGGAACGTGTCGGCGTAGCCCAACATTGTTCATTCCTTTCCTCTTTGGGTTGCTATTAGTTTTCTGACGCTGAACTCATTCAATGTCCGTGTATCACAGCCGTAAGTTATTACTGAAGTATACATTAGTTAAAAACTGTTTTTTTTCAGCTCATCCGACATCTTGGACGTCAAACTGAGGAATATCTTCCATAAGCTTGCCAGTCTAATTTAATATGTCGAAATATTTCTGATTTTAGGTCCCCTTTCATATTTAGTAGTTGACCCAGATAGACATATTCTGTGACCCTTTTAAGCTGCGTACTTCCAAAAGATATACAGTATTTCCCTCCGCTGTCCATTCATTTATAATGATATTGGTTTTATCAAAGGCAACGCCCTTGCCGCAGTGGATACACCGGTTCCCGTGAGATCACCGAAGTTAAACGCTGTTGGGCGTGGCCGGCACTTGGATGGGTGACCATCCAGCCGCCATGCCCTGTTCCCATTTTTCGGGGTGCACTCAGCCTCGTGATGCCAATTCAGGAGCTACTCGACCGAATAGCAGCGGCTTCGGCCAAGAATACCATCATAAGACCGGGAGAGCGGTGTGCTGACCCCACGCCCCTCCTATCCGCATCCTCCTCTGAGGATGACACGGCGGTCGGATGGTCCCGGTAGGCCACTCGTAGCCTGAAGACGGAGTGCTTTTTTTTTATCAAAGTTCATTTTTAGGTCAACTTCAGAGTAGACTGATGTAAGTTCACTAACCAGTATTTGAAGTTTATTCTTCTATATTATTTGCAAATAGTGCAATATCATCAGCAGACCTCAGGTTACTTAACCTCTTTCCCATAATTTGGATTCCCTTCGTTTTTCAATCTACGAGGGTGAGTCAAGCGAAAACCTTAAATTTGTAACAACGAATCGAAATTTCGCTCCGTTATCCTGTAAGTTGGTAAGTGTGCTATGAACAGCGTGCAGAAAATGGTCTGTAGGTGGCAGCCTAGTGCAGATGCACACATACCGTCGCAGTATCAGTATAAAAATGGCCGCCCCACTTGCGACTTGCGCCAAGGAAGAACAGCGTTCCGTTATTCGGTTTTTGCGTAGTGAAGTTGTGAAACCTATTGAAATTCATCGACGAATGAAGGTTCAGTACGGTGATGCATGTTTGTCACAGCAGCAAGTCTACGAATTGAATAGGAAGTTCGCAAATGGTGTGACTTCAGTGGAAGATGCTCCTCGTCCAGGTCAGGCACAACGAGTTGTGACTCCACAGAACATTGCAGCAGTTGAAGCCGTAGTGAAGGAAAACCCCCGAGGGACACTGAATGACATTGCAGCATGTTTACAGATTAGTCATGGCTCCGTTCTGATGAAGAGGTACGACCCGCGGTGCATGAGTGGTTGCGCGGACTACCAAAAGATTTTTTTGTAAAGGAATTTATGCACATTGTAAGCGCTGGAGGACTTGCATTGAGCGTGGGGGAGGTTATGCTGAAAAGTGATACAGCTTTGTACCACTTCTGCACAATAAAGGTTTTCATTTGACTCACTCTCGTAATTTAGACATTGCTTTCTCGAGGACTGCTGAAAACAGCTTTGGAGATATAGTCACCTAGTTTTACGTAGTTTTCGATGGGAAATTGACTGGTTTCGTCAACTACATTCACAAACAGTGTGCAGGTTTTGTATTTGTTGTATAAAACTTATAAAACTTTAATATAGACGTGTTCTGCTCCTTCCTTTCTTAGAGCCTCAAACACAGCTGAGGGACTGATCGAATCGAATGCCTTTTCAAAATCTTTGGAGACCAGGCAAAGAGGTAGATGGTACTCATTTGTTCTACTGATTGTTTCACGTAGACTGAGTATACGATCCGTTGTACTAAGTCCCACGCGGAACCCTGCTTGCTCAGTGCGATGGGCTAAGTAAAGTGTACTGCTCAATCTTGTAGTCAAAATTCTAGTAAAAACTCTGTACAGTATGGACAGGAGGCTCATAGGATGATAGTTCTTTGTATCTTTAGTAATACCCTTCTTACGTATTATGATTATTTTGGCTTTGTTCCAATCTTTTGTAATTCTCTCCTGTGCAAAAAAATATGAAAAATTTTAGCTAAATACTTTATAAATTCATCGACCATCAGCTTTAAAATATCGGCTGAGAGGTCATAACTATCTGGAGCGGTTCCTTTTCTTCATCTTGTCTATAGCATGTTTGATTTCTGACGGGAGTGCTTGTGGGATTTGGAAAACAGAGGCATCCAGTTCGTCTAGGGTTAAGACATCGTCATTGAGTTTACTGTACAGGTTTAGACTACAAAAAATCTCCGTATATTCGAGTATTTCTTTCTTATCTGTAATTCAGCCTTGACCCCTCTAAAGCTGTCAGCTGATTCTTTCTAATCATAAGCTTCCGCTTGGCTATCTTTAAACTAGATTTATTTTAAAGATTGGATTTGAGCTTGTCTTCTTCATACTTCTTGATGTCATCTTTCATGCTCTTTCTGAGAGACTTGCAGAGTTCTGTATATTCCGTCTTATCTTTGTCTGTTTCTACTTTCATTTTTCTTTTCTTGCTCATCAGACTTACGTTCTATTTGACAGTTTCTTTGGTTGGTTTATAGTTTACATAAACCATCCACGCCTTCAGCTGTTGTGATTTTCAGCTGTTGTAATTTTCTCTTAATTCTTTCTTGAATTTCCTCTTTCCATTCTCAGAGATATTTAAAATTTAAAATTTTGCTTTTTTCTTTAATTAGTTCCATCCTTTGCTCTTTTGTATTCAATTCAAATCTTGCTCTTATTAATCGATGATTACTGTTTGTACTGAACCTGTTCAGCACAGTAACATCTTTAACATTTGGAGGCCTGTTAGTAAGAATGGAGTCTATTTCATTTTTCACTTTAAAGTTAGGAACCTCCAAGTCCATTTGCGACCTGGATGCTTCTTGAAGAACGTATTCGTAATAGGTGTTTTCATGCAAATTGAACCAGTCATGTTTTTCTCTATTCCATACTTGCCAATAGCTGAATCAGCTTCCTTGTACTTTCTAACTTTGACACTGAAATCACTAATTATAAATTTATAAACGCAATCTCTCCTTTTTTCACAGGTTTCTTTCAGGCACTCATGGAAGGATTCTATCTCCTCATCCGAGTGGCTAAAAGTAGGTGCGTATGTTTGAACTATTTGGATTTTATACCTTTCTGATATTTTGAGGACCAACGTGCAATTGTGCTTGAAGTTCCTTATAATACTGCTATCTTGTCTACCGTGGTTTTATTTACTAAAAATGCGACTCCATTTAGTTTTCCATTTGGTTCATCATAGTAATAGCAGAGATTTCCCGAATTCAGTGGAAGGCAGTTTTCACCTTTAAGACGTACTTCATTTAAGTTAACAATGCTCCAATTATTTTCTTTCTAATTCTTCTTCTATTTCTGTCAATCTGCCGTCTCTCATTAACATACAATTATATGTGCTTATCTGAAAGCATTGCTTCTCTCGCTTTGTAGATTTAAGATTGAGTAACACTAAAGCAGCTCCCACCCGGATATCCGAATGTGAGCTAATTTAACTCCGGAACATTTTACTTTACTGTCACATATTATGACTCAAAGGTGACAAGCATAGTCGTCACACTTGCTTCAGAACGGATTGGCCATCTGATTTTCAAGACAGCCCGAGGTGTTTTGACTGGCCATTCCTCTGGAGTACAGACGCCGCCCATGTTGCTAGTTATGGTCCACCGCGGATATTTTATTTCCCCGGTGCCACCCATATCTGGGAGTCTTTCCCCGATCCGCCACCTGGGGAGGTGCCCGATGGGGAGAAGCAAACACGCTAACAGAGTTGTCACACGGGTTGGCAACGAATGACCAAGCTTCACAAATTCGTGTAAAAGGATTGCAGTAGTTCCTTGTCGTCTGCGACACTCAAAGGAAAGGTGACCTGCATCATCTTCTCCGCACGAGAGCAGAAAGGTGTCTCTACGTTGTGCAGCTATTTATGGAAATATCCGTGGATATATTTGGGTGGCTATTTAGCGAGGTAGCTATACAGCGACTGTGTACGGCATATTCTGGAGTAGGGGAGAGAAGGATGAATTATTGCTTACGTCTTACCTTTGTGACTTGTCCTTCCCTCCCATTTCGTTGTCAGTCTTCTTCATGCATCTATGTAGTATGTATCGGTAAACCATACTTAGGATTACAGTCGAAGTAATGTGTCCTGTCACAGAAGATTCTCTGCTTAAGCAATAGACAGCTTCATTGGCACAGATCTTAAAGCGTGATTTCACTCAAGCGAAGTTAACGGTTTGGTTTTCTTCAAGCAATAACACTTCGCCAATCCTGTATAAAATGAGGTTTTCCGTGAAACTGGTGCTAAAATTTTGTGAGTACTATTAGAGCAGATGATGAGTTGTTAAGTAGATGATATAGAGCTGATGTCCGCGAGCAGTTGCGTAGCGCTTCTATACAGCAACATAAACTGATGTCGTGACACTTGCCTCTGCTGATAATTTGAATAGCCCAGGCTTCTGAAAACATAGTACTGTAGTAAGGGCCTCCAAAGGAGTCGCTCGTTTTGGAGCTTTCAGGTACAGATATAGATTGCCTCTGGATCTAACTTTAAACCTGCGCATAAGTTTCATTACTAAAGAGAGCCTCAGCTCATAGGTATACCAGTTAATACATGCACCTGAGACAATTTTAATGGAAATGAGACGCTAAAACTTTTTAGTCTAAGTACTATAATAATCTTCCTTGAAATCTCCTGAGGCTATAAGAACACATGGACTAAGGAAGGAGAATTCTGATAATCCAGTAGCCATTTCAGCATTGTGTGGCTACACTTGAGGCGATCGATTGCAGATTGCTAGATTCATATTGTCTTTTCTTTTACAAATTTTACGCAGAGATATCTCCGGCGTGGATCGAAAAGAGGTTCTTGCCTTTCAATCAAGAGATCATTTTGTACAGCTGGAGCGCATTCCTCAAACACAAGCATTCAACGCTTTGTATTGGCATTAATCTTGTTGAGGTAAGTGCCAGTGGTAGATCCATAACAACCACTTCCGTAATCCATGACTGGAGGTGCCATTGTATGGTCAAACGTAAAATCCGTGCCACTCGTGTCCCGTCATAGCTATCACTGTGTTGATTGCCAATCATCTTACATTTCTGAGCGCCATATTCCAGCTTAAATTATGGTCGATGAAGAGTTCCAGGTATTTGACGAATATCTGCTTAGGAAAGTGGGTCCAGTCTAGTGCATTTGCCGGAGATGTTACTCTGTACCTCGAAAATAATACTGCAACTGACTTAATTGTCGATATATGCAGTCTTTGATTTTGTAAGCCACTGCTTTAAGACGAACATTGCGGTAGTCACTAGTGTATTTCAGTCTTCTAGAGCTGTGGTTTCCACGTAAAACACATATCGTTTGCGTATTGTAAAATTTTCACCTTATTTAGGAATAATTTTAAGTAGCTTTTGGTGATCTTCCGGAAATTATCGTGGAGTAACTTTATCGCCAGCTGGCAGAGTGGGACTACGTAAAAAAATAACAAGGTACACGGAAAATAGAATTTGTAGCCTGGGTTCCTGAGAATGTTGGAGATAAGATATCCAGGACTGAAGGTTCCTGTCCGTGGTAAAAGGAAATTTAGAACAACATGAAACTGTGGATTAATTATCAACTACAAGATGATTTTTTTAGATCTTTTAGATTAATTATTCATTTTATAGAACCACAAAAGAGAGGATCTTCCTGAGTGTGGAACATGTCAGATAAACAAATTACAAATCTGTAATTAGAAAAACTTGAGTTTCATTAATTTTAATGATCCTCTGTCAATAAACAGTAAAATTATGTACATGAATTAAAATTAAACTTCTAATATTTACAGGTTTAATACTTACATCTGCTTACATTAAATCCATCATTCACACAGTAGCTAGTTACTTGGCTATTACAATCATGCATTGTCAAAAAATAAAGTAAATTATTCATTTCAATGATCCTCAGTTAAGAACAGTCAAATTATGTACAAGATTTAAAATTAAACTTCCACTATTTACAGACTTAAGACTGACATCTGCTTTCCATATATCCATCATTCACACAGTAGGTAGTTACTTGGCTGTTACAACCAAGTATTGTCAAAAATTAAAGTATAATAAATTTTCATTAAAATTGTCTACTGCACATGTTGAGAAATTCATGTATGGAATAGAAGGAGTTGGTCACGAAAAATTCTTTTAAATTATGTTTAAATGGTGCCTTGTCTGAAACTAAACTCTTAATGGTTGCTGGTAACTTATTGAAAATATGCATTGCTGAATACTGGACTCCTTTCTGGGCAAGAGTAAGTGATTTTAAATCTTTGTCTATATTGTTCTTATTCCTATTATTGGTACTGTGTGTTAAGCAGTTAGTTGGAAAAACAGAAATCACAAAGCATATTACGAAATATATATATATATATATATATATATATATATATAATCGTAGTTATAATTCTTCAATGAAGCACGAAATGGGAAATTGACAATTAATTACATTTAGTAGAATGAAAGTGAATATCGTACCTCGATGCTTTTGTATTCTGTGAAAATTGAGCGATGACATTTATTTAACAAGCTAAATTTTTTCCTCATTTTAGATTATTATTGGGACTTTGAAGTCAGTGCTAAGGATCTGGGTCATAGGGCTGTTACGGAGCGTGCATTTTTCAACTGGCTTCTTAGGCAGAGGTCGTTAGCCGCGATTGTGAAAGGGGGAAATTAGTCACAAGACTGCTTGCGGAAATCGGCGCGCAATCCGCGGACGGGCGTCACTAACGCTCGTTGCGCGCTATGAATGGCCTGAAGTGTTGGCGAAACACAGGGGCGATCGTTAGGAGCGGCCCTCGTTGCGAAACGGGCACACCGGACGGAGCGAGCTTCTTGCTTCCTGCTTGCATGCCAGCAGGAATTTCCTCCACTGCAGGCGACGACGTGGGAGACGAATTGCTGAGCGATCTTTAGGGCCTGTCTCCAATACAATACGTGTGCTGTGTGGTTTTAATGAAAAGCTAATTTCTGCCAGATGATTCGCAAAAATCGTATATTTATGAAAATAGATGCAGAACTGATGTGCTCTGTTCACAGAACAGAAGTACAGACGCAGGCAGTCTCAAAGTTAACACATACATTGAATTCAAGGGTAACAGAAAATTTACTACTGGCCATTAAAATTGCTACACCAAGAAGAAATGCAGATGATAAACGGGTATTTATTGGACAAATATATTATAATAGAACTGATAGGTGATTACATTTTTAGGCAGTTTGGGTGCATAGATCCTGAGAAATCAGTACCCAGAACAACCACCACTGGCCGTAATAACGGCCTTGATACGCCTGGGCATTGAGTCAAACAGAGCTTGGAAGGCGTGTACAGGTACAGCTGCCCATGTAGCTTCAACACGATACCACAGTTCATCAAGAGTAGTGACTGGCATATCGTGACGAGCCAGTTGCTCGGCCACCTTTGACCAGCCGTTTTCAATTGGTGAGAGATCTGGAGAATGTGCTGGCCAGGGCAGCAGTCGAACAATTTCTGTATCCAGAAAGGCCCGTGCAGGACCTGCAACATGCGGTCGTGCATTATCCTGCTGAAATGTAGGGTTTCGCAGGGATCGAATGAAGGGTAGAGCCACGGGTCGTAAAACATCTGAAATGTGACGTCCACTGTTCAAAGTGCCGTCATTGCGAACAAGAGGTGACCGAGACGTGTAACCAACGGCACCCCATACCATCACGCCGGGTGATACGCCAGTATGGCGATGACGAATACACGCATCCAATGTGCGTTCACCGCGTTGTCGCCAAACACGGATGCGACCATTATGATGCTGTAAACAGAACCTGGATTCATCCGAAAAAATGACGTTTTCCCATTCGTACACCCAGATTCGTCATTGAGTACACCATCGCAGGCGCTCCTGTCTGTGATGGAGCGTCAAGGGTAACCGCAGCCATGATATCCGAGCTGATAGTCCATGCTGCTGCAAACGTCGTCGAACTGTTCGTGCAGATTGCTGTTGTCTTGCAAACGTCCGCATCTGTTGACTCAGGGATAGAGACGTGGCTGCACGCACGATCCGTTACAGCCATGCGGATAAGATGCCTGTCATCTCGACTGCTAGTGATACGAGGCCGTTGGGATCCAGCACGGCGTTCCGTATTACCCTCCTGAACCCACTGATTCAATATTCTGCTAACAGTCATTGGATCTCGACCAACGCGTGCAGCAATGTCGCGATATGATAAACCGAAATCGCGATAGGCTACAATCCGACCTTTATCAAAGTCAGAAACGTGATGGTACGCATTTCTCATCCTTACATGAGGCATCACAACAACGTTTCACCAGGCAACTCTGGTCAACTGCTGTTTGTGTATGAGAAATCGGTTGGAAACTTTCCTCATGTCAGCACGTTGTAGGTGTCGCCACCGGCGCCAACATTGTGTGAATGCTCTAAAAAGCTAATCATTTGCATATCACAGCATCTTCTTCCTGTCAGTTAAATTTCACGTCTTAGCACTTCATCTTCGTGGTGTAGTAATTTTAATGGCCAGTAGTGTATGTTTGACAGTACTACGTGTACCTTCTTCAAATAGAGCAATGCCTATTTTTGCAATGTAACTTGTGGCAAGGGTGATATGAATCATATTCTTTTTAGGGATCTAGTGCTAACAGGTCGCGAGGTATCATAATTACGTCCTGCAAGTGTTTTTCTCCGCTGTGTCCTCTGGTTTGCTGAAAAACAGCAGGCATCATCTCATAGTACTACTGAATGTCAACAACAATGTGAACTTCGTACGTTAGTGTACCCTGTCGATGTTACAGTGAATTTCCGGACAGACAGAGGACAACTGGCTGTGCAGCTCATAGATTGGGTTACATTACGATATACTTTTCATTCCAGAGATTCATAGAGTGGAGATCCTAAAAGATGTAGTACATGTTATAAAACGAGAATACATAACACGTATTTACAAAAAAAGAGTTATGCTAATCTCCCTTCCACATACTGTAGGTGAAATGGTCCCGATGGACGTGAATAAGTAAAAAAAAAAGAAGTCTTAAAAATATTTCTAATTAAGAGGCAATGGTGTGGTATGCTTCGTCTGGAAGCGGTCTTAGAGAGGCGAGGGAGAAGTTTTTTCTAGACAAAACTTACGTTGTTTTATCGACAACATATAGCAATGTCATATATGGTCGTGATTTTAAATGTGTTATTAACAAAAAAAAGACCAATAGCTAAATTTTAACAGATGCATGGAACTTGAATGTATGGTCAGAAATTTAAATATTATTGACAAGTGTAAGGCAACAAACGCAATCTCATTCATGCGCACCTACGTTACTAGTCAGTCTTTCATGAATATAATATCGTTACGCCAATTATTCACAGATATAACGACGAAAGGAAACAAATTTTCGAAGCAGTTAAATATTGGTGAAATATATTGTTAGTAGGATTAAAAGTATTTTGGCGGCGCCTATGAAGTTCAGGTGGTAATCAACGTTAAAAGTAGGGGTTTTCCTGTCTCATGTTGTTAAATTTATCAGAGGAATGTAATATAGCTACTGTCGACCACAGCTTGAGAACGGTATTAGTCGCTCATTTCTTTTAACTGCTTGAAAAATAGACGTTTATAATTATCGCTAAATGTACGTGAATTTAATTTACCAAGACAAGTTACTGAAAAATGTAAACAGACCTCGAATGTAGAATAACCTGTTAATTCCACTCTTTGTATCCTCGAAACTAAGACTTGATTCAACTGTTCATCCAACATAATAATTTCCAGTCAACCAGTACTACATCAGTTTAAAATATTATACAGCCCTTTGGTAAAAGTGTGTTCCGAAGCGTATATTACGTTGTAGTTACTATCCTCATTTCATATTTCGAGAATATGTCTGTTTAACATGAGCGACAGATGAGGCTGAGAGTATGGTCCGAGGAGAAGGTGGTTTGTGCAAGTAGCTCACACGAGCTTCTCGGAAGTTCATTGTTCTGCTAACTTGCCTGTTACTATTTTGTGCAACGCCAATCAGCCATTCATTTTTTTGATAGGGGAGCGTCCTATCACCTAACGTATTGTTGCGAAAGTTTATCTCCAAACTTGCCAGCTTTGCTTCTGGCTATGTTTTATCACTAAGTGCGGGTCAGATTTCTAAATTTTCGCAGTTTGGAATCATTCGTTCCCTGAGAAATATAAGTTACTGCCATGGTAGATATTTTTAGTACTACTAGCGACGGCCTCTATGGACAATTAAAATAACAAAAAATATGGTTAATTTTCTCTTAAGAAAGTAAGTAAAATTGACGAGCAGTAGGAAGGATGTCAATCAGAGTAGCTAACCTCAAAATCCTTTGTCTGTTGGCTGTTGTGGCGCCATTTATGCGACTCCACTACCGCTAGCTAGTGTTACATCGTAACTCTGGACAGTTCAGTACACACTGGGCCCTAGTGCCAAGTAGATTCATTGAGGGAGTGACGATGGCAGACTTCTGTCCGATGATTGCACTCCCGTAAGCTAAGTACTTACTACCTCGAAAAGATACGAAGCTAAACACCACTTTCTCCCAACGAATCACACTGTATTTCAAATTATTTCAAAACATGGGCCGCGATAACTGTAGACTGCATTACAATTTTATTTCTCTTACGTTCCGTGTCGCATGGTTATTGATCAGCTCTCAAGACAACAACGATAATGAATTTGATTTTTTTAAGGAAAACACATGGACTGAAGACCTTGGAATGGTCTGATTATTCGACGCTTATAGAAAATCAAGATATTTATCGGACATAGACGTATACCAGTACTGCTGTGATCGCTACTTACACTAGGAACAGCTGACGGTTCTATGTTCTCACGTCAATGTACGAGTAATTATATAATTTTAACTGTCTCCGCAAATCATTTTTTACAAAGAAAGCACGAACTTTATTCTATTGGGGGGTAATACGAAAAACAGAAAAATTATCAGCTCAAAGTGGACGAGGGCAGTGAAAATTAGTCCATTTATTGATTAGCAATGCTCCTGGATGATGACAGATGACAACCAAGGACGCCAAGGAGGCGTAGGCTGATCATCTCGTTATTCGCCGTTGCCGCCACTCGGTGCGTTTCGATAAAGGCGAGGAATCCAAATGTAAATAGAATCATTCTGTTATAAGGTTTTAATTCGTAACACATTTATAGAATATCACCTCCAAATTTGTGCCATCGGACGTGACACTCGTGTCCCAGCATTTAATCCATTAAGGTTCTAAAATTCCGAAGTTACGCTACACAGCCCCCTAGCGATTTTTGTTTCACCTCTTCTTAGCTTCTAACGTGCTTCTTGATAGGGTGGCATATATTATGAGCAGGCTATGTGCGTAGCGTTTTTTTTCTTTGCATTTAAAATGCCTGCCTTTCATTTAGGTCTTGAAGGTAGCAATGCTGGTTAAACATGCTATCTTGCTACACTCTTTCTACCGCTATCATGTCGAAAAAACGAAACCAACATTGTTTTGGGATTAATTTTCACCTGTTTTCCATTGTTTTCTTTTTGTGATAACGAAGCAATCTTCCGATTATTACTTGATTTCTAGATTGTGCTTATGACGCCACGTCTTTCCGCCTGTAATGATTTTGTTGAGAACATAAATTGGAACCATCACATACAATATTTGTAGGGAAGGCGAACTAAAGACTGCGTTTCGTGAGCAGAACATTTAGAAAATGCAACGAGTCTACTAAAGAGACTACCTACATTATACTTGCCTGTCCTTTTCTGGAATACTGGTGCGCAGAAATGTATCCTTAAGAGGAAGAACGGACAGAGGACAGCGAAAAAGTTCAAAGAAGAGGAGCTCGTTTTGCATTATCGCGAAATACAGGAGAGTGGCACGGATGTGGTAAGTGAGTTGAGGTAGCAATCAATAAAACAAAGATTTTTGTGGTAATATCTTTTCACGAAATTTCGATCGCCAACTGTGTCCTCTGAAAAATATTTTGTTTACGCTCACCTACATAGCGAGAAATGACAATCGTTATAAAATAAATCAACCCTCGCGCTGAAAACTTTAGAAGCTGTATTTTTTCCGAGGTACTAGTTGAGTGTGTATTAAAGTAGCCCTCAGTGGTTCACAACTCCACAACAAGCCACAGCAGTCCACCCACTCCACCGAACCGCACCGCCGACCCCCAGAGAACCCAGGTGCGGTTTCGTGCCGGGGACCGGCACGCCTTCCCGCACGGGATGCAGTGCGTTTGACCGCGCGGCTAGCCGAGCGGGCGGTCGATAGATACTCTGGAAGTGTTTCCGTGAACCCTCTGCCAATCACTAAAGTGAGAATTGAAGAGTAATTATGTAGACTGTTTAATAAGAGGGTAACTAATTTTGAGCGGCTGATACCGGCGGAGGTTCGAGTCCTCCCTGGGGCATGGGTGTGTGTGTGTTTGTCCTTAGGATAATTTAGGTTAAGTAGTGTGTAAGCTTAGGGACTGATGACCTTAGCAGTTAAGTCCCATAAGATTTCACACACATCTGAACATTTCTGAACTAGTTCTGATAGATATTTTGCCCATTCAAGGACATACAGCAGTTCCAAAAAGTTTTAACGTCAGGATGTTACGCGCTCCCTAAAATACGAGTCTTTGTCGACTGCCACCGGTTTCTTGATATCTCATCTGAAATTGCGAGGTTTCCCTGCCAACCGCGTATCGAAATAATTTGGGTCACATTGTAACCTAACCTTCAGCAGTGTTTTATAACAGAAATATGGAGCACCACAGAGATGCTATAATCTTTTTTAATTTAAGAAATAAATCTTCTACAGTTACGTACTTCATTACTGATTTACGAGCTGACAATCATGGCATCGCCCCGATATTCAGTTTGCCAATTCTGTATCAGGAATGAAAACAAGAAAAGGATCTGTATAGTGTAATATCCTTGACAGTTCCTGTACACTGGACGCAGCTGCTTCGCATGTCTATAACGCGATTTTGTAAACGTCTCTATGATATCGTCTTTTCATAGAGCTATGGACGGCGATTGTTTTCGCCCACAGCCGTTTGAGCTTTACAGTTGAAAACTGTCAAAAGTGCTGCCAGGCGTTAGAAATTTCCTTAAGTTGACTCGACCGCGGGAGTGTCTTGTAGTAAAGTATACATGTATTAAAACTTAATGCATGATGCGGCATTTTTTCAGGTGCCTCTGTGTTTATGACATATCTCTTGAACTACGTGTCGTGCAATGAAATATTTGTGTAGGTATAACCTGCGGCATATGTGCGTACTGTAGGCAAAATGTGTTGCGAATTAAGGTAGTAGCAAAACAGTAATAAATTTAAGTGTCATGCACAATGCGGCAATTTCTCACGCATCTCAGTGTTTATGACGTCTTATCTGCTGAACTATGCGTTGAACTAAGATATAATTTTGTGGCTGCATTTAGTGGCATACGTAGATACTTTCTGCGAAATATGTGTACCAAGTTTGGTTGAAATCGGTCCAGTGGTTTCATAAGATACTTACGTGGAACACATACAAGCCCACCCTCAAACCCAACCACCCACCCACACCAGTACGCACAAACGCACGCACCCACCCACCCACCTACCTACCTACCTACCTACCTACCTACCCACCCACCCACCCACACACACACACACACACACACACACACACACACACACACATTCATTTTTAAAATATGTATGGATTCTATCATAACCAGTTTCGGGGCGAAAACGTCGTTATCAGTACTCATCATCACCAAACAGCCTGAACAACTGTAAAGATCAGACAAAATCTGAGAACGAAGGCGGAAACTACATACACCCCTTGAAACTAAACCGCGATTTGCCTTCGTCTAGGCGGAGATCAGATATGAGGGCATACGGCACTTTGGCCAACTTTTCCATATTTTGCCGTCTCTTTACAGTATTGTTCAGGGTGTTTGATGATGAGCTCTTGATAACGAAGTTTTGGCCTCGAAATGGTTGTAATTAAATAAATAAAGAAGTGAGATGAAGCTCTAGGAGATTTATTTCCTGAAAGATGGCCCATAGTAATTTCCTCTACAAAAATGGATAATTTTCCTGAAAGCACAGCAGGCTTCTCAACGGTGCAATAGCCATTTTCACCGCACAATACCGTATTAGTTGGATGATCAAATTGTAGCCATTCCTTCAACAAACATACTCCACAGCTTAAGAATCCATCACATTAAGAAAGCAAAAAAAGTGAAAAGTTTCAGCTGAGAATGGCTTCCGGGCAGAAAAATCGTACAAAAACATTATTCAGTTTCGTATCGGATATTATCACCCCTTTTCTCTTGAAGGTTGCGAGAGGAAGAGTGAAAAACGAAATCAAAACAAAATTGGCCTGCAAATAACGACAATAAGCTTGATACAAAAGATTTCAGCAAGACACTAGTGAAGAGATACTGTATGTGAAGAGGTGTCAGCAACACCTACGTCACATAAAACTAAGAATTGCTTCGGGGAAAGAAAGACAAGACGGAAAAAATAAAGTGAATGAAGTAGGCTGCTGCCTCCCCTAAGAGACGAAATTGGCTTCACTTGGTTACACGGTGTGTTCGTTCTTACGTAAACACTACTTCGCGCGTTACTCGCACGTCAACAGCAGATTTTCGTCGACTGCCCACCAGCTAACCTTCACGTTCGAGGGCGGATCTGACGTTCCGAAACTGTTTGCATCTTATTTGCATACACTCGACATTCAGTCTCTCACGCTCACCTCGGGCAAACAAGACGTGCTCTTTGCGTCCAGTCCGACGGCAGCGTATAATTACACAGCAGATAGGAGAAGCTTATTACTTCGTGTACAGAGCGTTGCTTGAGAAAGAATTCCCAAGGCCTTACGAAACCATTGTCCCCATAAACAGCTCATACTATGCGGGAGAGAAAGAGAAGAAAACACATAAAACTTTCAATTGCATTGTTAGTGGAGTCACACACTAACTGCCGCAGCAAGTATCGCTTCAAAAAAGAATGCACGATTAAGATAGCGCTGTCGCAGATATCAAAACGATGGAAACATCTGAACCAAGCGACGTAAAATGCGCATTTTTCTAAGCGTCTTCCCAGACTGTAGGAATCCATCCGTAGTGATGGTCCTGCATATTTCACTGTTCGATGCATCTGCGTCTTTGGCTAATTATAAGAGCGATCTGTTTCTGTTTCCAATTATAACTTACTAGTGGGCGTTTTTGTTTCCCAGCCAGTAGTTTTCGCACAGTTTACGTCAAGAAAAATGAGATTTTTTTATGTGAAGGAATACTGTCTTGATACTTTTCTTTTGCCTTTATCCCCTACCTGCACAGGGTAGCTATTATCGAATGAAACCATTTGGTTCCAGAAACATTTTCAAGTATCCGCTCGTACTGACGGTCCTGCATATTTCACTGTTTGATGCATCTGCATCTTTGGCTAACTATGCGTGATCTGTTTCTGTTTCCGATTACAACTTATCGATGGATGCTTTTGTTTCCCGGCCAGTAGTTTTCGCTCAGTTTACGTGAAAAAAAATGAGATTTTTTTTTTTTTTTTTTACTTTATATGAAGGAATACTGTCTTGATAGTTTTCTTTTGCTTTTACCCCTTACCTGCAGAGGGTAGGCATAGCTATTACCGAATGAAACCATTTTCAAGTATCAAACATATCTGATGTATACACGCAGACGGAAGTGATGAATGAAAAATTATATCAAGGCAGGGATTCGAACCCAGTTCTCCTGCTCATTAGGCAGATGCACTGACCACAGTGGCTGTGCACAACTGTGCGGACTACCCTAGCACGACTCCCTCCTCAATCTAAATTCTCATTCACGCCTCACTCGAACAGCATTGCAGAAGTTCTCAAACTGTATTGAAATAGTACCTCAGCATTGAACGAAATGGCGGACCCTGCCTGAAACCTAGGGATAGGTGCTTTAATCAAATGAAACTATATAGTTTCAGAGACCTTTTCAAGTCTCAAACATCTATGATGTATACATGCAGACTGAAGTGACAGATCAAAATTTTTACCAAGGCCAGGATTCGAATCCAAGACTCCTGCTCAATATGCGTGAATTAGAATTTAGAATGAGAAAGGAAACGTGCTTGGCAGTTGGTGCAGTCGTGCAAAGGTTCTGTGCCAGGGTGGCATGACGGTTAGCTCATCTATCTAGTAAGCAGGAAACCTTGGTTCGAATCCCGGACTTGGTACAGATTTTAATTTGACACTTCAGGTATCCACGTGAAAGTATGCGAATGGTGCAGCTGTGACGGGATGTGGATACCAGTCCTGTATTCGCCTAGTCGGACATGGGAAACCGCGTAAAAACCACATCCAAGCTGCCCCGCACACCGGTCATCGTCATTAATCCGCTGAACAGAATCGATCCAGCGCCGGCGCGCCTCTCCAAATCCTGGAAACGGTATGCTTACGCACGCGGCTAGCCAGGTGGATATAAAGGATTACTTGATATGAAGGAACAATACTATAAACTAAGCTAAAAGTCTTCACATACTTGTTGATCTAGAGTAACGTTCCAGCATCTGGCAGGGGAAAACGCTAAGTGGAATTTTGAAAACAGAAATGAGGTATGAGGGAGGCAACAAATCGGAAGCCCCCGCCCGTCAGAGTTTCGAGTCCTCCCTCGGGCAAGTGTGTGTGTGTGTGTGTGTGTGTCGTTCTTAGCATAAGTTAGTTTAAGTTAGATTAAAATAGTGTGTAAACTTAGGGACCGATGACATCAGCAGTTTGGTCCCGTAAGACCTTACACAAATTTCCAGTTTCGGAAGTCCGTATAAAAACAAACAGAAAATCAAAAAAAGAAGTAGAAAATAAAGATAAGTATTAAGATAGTAGGTCTAAAACATGGATGGAATATCTCACAATTGTTACTTGTGTGCTGAAGAAACATTCGATGAAGGGAAATAAAAGTTTAGAACTAGAATGTGAAGTTAACGGTAGAGCCGTTAAAACTAGAGTCTGACAGGAGAAAGTAAATAAGAAGCATGTGAATGTAGATTTACTGGACAATGCGACAGGAACAGGATAGTTCGATCATTGTACAAAGAGAACACATATCGGCAAGGAGTTGCAGGAATAAGGGTGAGAAATGTTGCAAATGAAAATTACGAAAGAGAGCATAAAACTGAAGCAGACAGCACAAAGGGAGGGCGTGGCTGCATAAAAAATGGGCTACTGCAGCTGTTGCTACAAATCAAGACTGAAGTCTCTGACAGCGTCTAGAAGACAAAGTATAGAAGAATGACATTGCGTAGTGGAAAACTTGGATAGTAGAACCTAGTAGCATTTGAAATATGGTGCTATACGGGGAAGTTACAAGTTAAATCCGTGAATAAGATTCGAAACAAACAGAATGTGTTAGGAAAGTTTCTTCTCGAGTAACCTATGGGACATGACTTACATTTGTGAAGGCATTTAGCGCTAGGTAAATCGTCTAGGCAGATGGTAAAAGGTAATGAAATTAAATAGAAACATAATTTATAAGTGACGCGCATTACAAAGGTTTTTTGAACGTAATTGTCGCCATTTGACTGTATATTTCAACATTCATTTATTTCACACTATCGCGATTTCAGCTTTATAGACATTGTCGAGCGCGAAGGTGAAATATCACAAAATGTCCGACATGCCTGAATGACATGTAATAGTCGAAATATTCCAAGATATATCTGTGGTGGACTGGATAGTTACAGCGTTACAGGATACGAGTACAGATTAAAAGTAGCAAATATAGTGCGGCTGACACTGTGCACAGCAGACAAACGCTTCTTTTGAGTAGGGTGTTACCAAGTTCAACTAGGGTCACACTACCATTCTTAATTTTCTCGTAGACGCGATTACAATATTGTCACAAACGCTAAAATATATTCGCGTCGCTCTCAACCTACAAGCAGACAAATTTACAGCTTTACAGCAACGGCTGCGCAGTGGGCGAGCAAAAAAAAGAGCAGCGAAAAGGATCTGATTTGCAGCAACAAAACATCGCCAGTGGGTCGCATTTCGTCGCAGACCAACAAAGGCTTGGCGCTCGCAGACGGCGAAAAAGCGACGAAACATTGCGCCATTTACCAGGGGTCGCTTTTTATACGCGACCCTCAGCCAACAGGAAGCCCAAATTCTCGTCTGACACTGTTTCTGAAACTCTCTCAGAAATTCAGAAGCTGTTACCATTCCCTGACTAATATTACTTATTCGCGCAATTACGATTGTCATGTAACTGATGTTAGTATCGAAGACTAGCGCTGAGAGCTGCGTCGCACCATTCCTCGGAATGAATGTCAAACAGTCGAGGCATACATAATGCTAACCGTTGGGAATGTACGTATTAACTTCCTTTCATATGAGTAAGAACGTGCAAGAAAAAGGGTGGAGGGAAGAGAAGCCAATTTTGCGGAAGGAAGAGAGGTAGAGGAAAAGAAGCACAGTTTCTTACAAAGTAAAACAGAATGCTTTTCCCGAACTGTGTTTATTAAGCATCAAACATTTTAATGCTACCGCTTTAAACAGGTATCCTGCTACCTCGTTTTGATGGTTTCTGACATTGGCCGGTAGCATGATTATAAAACAGCTCGAACTGAAAGTGCACCACTGCTGGATGCATCCTTCTGTGTCGTAAGAAAGTTTGCGAGCTCGCTTAGCAAAGAAGACCATAATTTATTTCTGGAGTGGGGGGGGGGGAAGGGGGGGAGGGGGAAGCGGAGAAACGGAGGGGCAGTTGCCTCCTCTTGCCACTCCCTGGGTTGCTCTTGTGAGAGTGTATGGACATACATTTTTCTTCTGGAACTTATGTGTTCCCCCAATTGACGATGTAGTTCTACTTATATCTCCAATCTTAAAGCGAGGTACACATATCGGTCGTTGAAAAAGTACATCTGCAGTTAGTATTCCTCAGTAAAATACTCTGTTTCCTCGTGCATTTTAGTTTCATCGTGTTTTGCCTACTGATGCAGTTAGATAACAATGACTGCTTACTGAAGTTGTTCACAATAAAGTCAACAGAATACGACAAGCAGCTTGTTTCCAGAGTTTAGTTTTTTTTTCTTATCAGTATTACACTAACGGAAATAGGATTTGTCACATCATGGTTCAAAATGGCTCTGAGCACTATGGGACTTAACTTCTGAGGTCATCAGTCCCCTAGAACTTAGAACTACTTAAGCCTAACTAACCTAAGGACATTACACACATCCATCCCCGAGGCAGGATTCGAACCTACGACCGCAGCGGTCGCGCGGTTCCTGACTGCAGCGCCTAGAACCGCTGAGCCACTCAGGCCGGCGTGTCACACCATGAAACGTCAGTAAAATAGTTATCAAACTTTGTCGAGGTGTTCATCAAATAAAGGGTATTAAATGATTATACTTAAATTCCAGTCGCAGCTGACACCCATGATCAAAAATGGTTCAAATGGCTCTGAGCACTATGGGACTTAACTTCTGAGGTCATCAGTCCCCTAGTACTTAGAACTACTTAAACTTAACTCACCTAAGGACATCACACACACCCATGCCCGAGGCAGGATTCGAACCTGCGACCGTAGCGGTCGCGCGGTTTCAGACTGTAGCGCCTAGAACCGCTCGGCCACCCCAGCCGGCACACCCATCATCAACGCCAATCTCAAGTGTGACCCTCACTAGTACAAATGCAGTCTTGTTTTCGTTGGGGCATGGAGCCAGTCATCCTCCGAATCTACACACTTGAAGTGCGTGCTGTGCCATTTCATCCAACTGTTAGCTGGAGGTTACTATGAAAATGCGTCCTCCTGTTGCTTCCCAGGGATTATGTATGGGTAAGAACTCATAGAACTGGGCAGGCCAGTCGAGGACCCGTAATTTTCTCAAAGCGTTTATGTGTGGTCTATAGTATGGCGTCTGGAATATGTCGTTAATGACCGTTTTCATGACGTGTAAGCGTATGACAAGCTGATTTTCTGTTCTTTCCAGATACTGACGAGCTATCGGCCTTCATTCAAGAATTATCAAATCAGTCCTCTTATCACGTCTAATAGCCCCCGCACCATAATTCCTGTGGTTGGAGAGGTCTGTGACCCTTCACCACGGCGTCTACATAGACGTTGGCATCGATCTGATCGCAACGAAGAGAAGCGAGACTCGTCGTTCGAAACCAAAGAATGCCACCCAGTGTTCCAATTGACTCCGACACCACATAGTGCAAATCTCTTTTGTATGCATATATTTCAGTGGTGTATGTTCTGTCGGACATGTCTCATGACGACGCGGTTGTTGCATACATTTACCAAGACATGAAGGAATTAAAGACATTAGCTCCCAGTTGGCACTGATTTATGCCAATAGGGCAAGTTTAGAATTTGTGCCAGACCTGACTTTGAACCGGGGTCTCCTGCTTACTAGGCAGATACGCCGGCCACACACCATCCAGACAAAGCGGTCACCGCAACTGCGTGGACTACCCTGACATGTCTCCAATCAGACCCAGATTCTCAACTTACACCCCACATTACAGATGTAATGCACCTGTTACCGCAAGAGTTCGAGCTTGGTGCGCATCTACTTTGAAGGGATCATTGGCCGTCCTCGTCTTAATTATACGAGTATATGTGGTGCCCTTTCTTTCGGACATGTCCGACAGAAAAGACACCGATTCGATCCTGCAGCCAGCCCAAAAGAACAGACACCACATATATAATTAAGGCGATGGACACCAAGCTCGAACTCTTACGGGAATCGGCGAGATACAGCGAGTAATGAGGCTAATAAGCAGGTGCAGTACATCAGCAGTGTGCGGTATAAGATGACAATTTGGGTCTGACGAGAGGAGTGCTAGGGTGGTCCCCGTAGTTGCGGCATCCACTGTGTCCGGATGTCGTAGTGGTCAGCGCATCTGCCTAGTAAGCAGGAAACCCTGGTTCGAATCCTTGTCTGGCACAAGTTTTCAACGTGCTCCGTTAATATAAATCACTGAACATTGGCAGCTAATGAATTGCTTACTGCCAGCCGGAGTGGCTGTGCGGTTCTAGGCGCTACAGTCTGGAACCGCGTGACCGCTACGGTCGCAGGTTCGAATCCTGCCTCGGGCATGGATGTGTGTGATGTCCTTAGGTTACTTAGGTTTCCGTAGTTCTAAGTTATAGGGGACTGATGACCACAGCAGTTAAGTCCCATAGTGCTCAGAGCCATTTGAACCATTTGAATTACTTACTGTTTTGATTCGTAGTGGCTGTAGTATCGAACTGGTGTCTGATCTGTCGGACATGTCTGAAAGAACAGACGCCATACACACACATCAAAAAGGCTTTGTATAACCCTGGTTCCCAGAGCTCCTGAAGATAGACGTTGACTGGGGATATTATATCAGAGACACAGTCCCTCTGAATGTTCAAAGATGTCACTAAACCTGCCCAAAGATGTAAACAACCATGCGTGAGCAGCTCCTGTTAGACGGAGGGGGTCCGACAGCCGATCAGTTCCAGTCATTCCACCAGGAAGGAGGTACACGGGTCGTGTTGTCTGTAGTTCAAATATGACTAGACGGTCAGTACCACGGTTCAATCGCGTCCGCATTGTTACTTCGTGCCAAGAAGGGTTCTCAACAAGCGAAGTGTCCAGGCGTCTTGTAGTGGAACGAAGCGATGTTATTCGGATATGGAGGAGATACAGAGAGACAGGAACTGTCGATGACATGCCTAGCTCAGGCCGCCCAAGGGCGACTACTGCAGTGGATGACCGCTACCTACGGAATATGGCTCGGAGGTAATGCCATCATATTGAATAATGACTTTCGTGCAGCTACAGGACGTCGTGTTACGACTCAAACTGTGCCCAGCTTCACTCCCGACGTCCATGGCGAGGTCCATCTTTGCAACTACGACACCATGCAGCGTGGTACAGATGGGCCCAACAGCTTGTCAAATGCACCCCTCAGGACTGGCATCACGTCCTCTTCAGCGAAGAGTGTCGCATATGGCTTCAACCAGACAATCGTCGGAGATTGTTTGGAGACAACCCTGTCAAGACACACTGTCCAGCGAGTGCAGCAAGTTGGAGGTTCCCTGCTGTTTTGGGGAGGCATTATGTGGGGCCGACGTATGCCGCTGGTGGTCATGGAAGGCTCCATAACGGCTGTACGATACGTGAATGCCATCCTCAGACAGATAGTGGAACCATATCGGCAGCATATTGGCGACGCATTCGTCTCCATGGACGACAATTCGCACCCCCATCGTGCACATCTTGTGAGTGACTTCCTTCAGGGTAACGACATCGCTCGAGTAGAGTGGCCAGCATGTTCTCCAGACATGAACCCTATCGAACGTGCCTGGGATAGATTGGAAAGGTCTGTTTATGGACAATGTGACCCACCAATCACTCTGAGGGATCTACGCCGAATTGCCGTTGAGGAGTGGGATAATCTGGACAAACAGTGCCATGATGAACTTGTGGATAGTATGCCACAACGAATACAGGCATGCATCAATGCAGGAGAACGTGCTACTGGGTATTAGAGGTACCGGTGTGTACAGCAATCTGGATCAACACCTCTGAAGGTCTCGCTGTATGGTGGTACAAAATGCAATGTGTGGTTTTCACGAACAATAAAAAGGGCTGAAATGATGTTCGTGTTGATCTTTATTCCAATTTTCTGTACAGGTTCCGGAACTCTCGGAGCCGAGGTGACGCAAAACCTTCTTTTATATGTGTACATAGCAAACATTTATATGAAACAGAGAGTGGATAAAGAAAGGGAAGGGATGGGTGGGATTTCGTGACTTCCAGCTACACAGGACATTGTAGTAACGCTATATGAGAGTTGAAACTTTGTGCCGGACTGGGACTCAAACACAGATTTATCGCTACTCAAAAACGTTTCTCTTAACTGCTTCGGCACCAACCATCACTTCCCTTTCCTACCCCATTCTCTGCTTCATATAAATTTCTGTTGTATTTTGTACTGTGTCAGCACTAAACGGCGCATGACAAAAAATAGTTCAAATGGCTCTGAGCACTATGGGACTTAACTTCTGAGGTCATCAGTCCCCTAGAACTTAGAACTACTTAAAACTAACTAACCTAAGGACATCACACACATCCATGCCCGAGGCAGGATTCGAACCTGCGACCGTAGCGGTCGCGCGGTTCCAGACTGTAGCGCCTAGAACCGCTCGGCCATTCCGACCGGCCGGCGCATGACAGCTCGAGATCTTAACCCAGCTTGCAGTAACTTAACACTCTGTCATCCATGTTGTTATTGGTTAGAACCTGCTGAATGTTACGGTATGTTACTATCTTCTGGTGGTATAGTCCTTCTCAGAGGACCCGTGCCTCCTCTTCTTGTCATACTGCTGTCCTGAGTCGACTTCGTCACCACTTGTTCTGCAGTCGTTGCTTGACAGCCAACTATCTGCGTGATCTGTTTCTATGATGCTCTCATAACTGTGCCAGTGATTCGACCTTTCTCAAAGTCCGCAAAATGGAGATAAGCTACATGTGCAGGTGCTCCGCACATGCAGTGCTGAAATTTTCTCCGGCAAAGGCCAAGCAACGTTAACACACCAAACAGCCGCAATGTAGTCACACCATTTTCCATCTAAAGCATTGGTCTGAAAATGCTGCAATTAAGTTTGCATAAGGATAAAATTTTAATCAACATACTCCACGGGCATGGAAGCACTGGAATATACTGTGGTAGCAGTAGCTCGAGATGTTCATGGTGTAACACTTACATTTTCGTCGGTGGACGAGGGTATTGGCACTGTCTTTTGTTTCCCTGCTGTAGAAAAATACACAGCGGTAATTTTGGTGCAAATCTTCCAATCAAGTACCAGTTACAAACTTCTAAACATGCCCCTTACCTGGTGCATCCTTGTCAGTCGCATATCTGCCTGAGGGTATCTATAATTACTGTGTACAATTTGATAAGAGCGTGTGCAGTTCTTTCCGACACTATACAGGGCGATTCAGTTGCACCTACCACTGTCGTTTTATGCATCCTCAATGTTATAGCTGGCATTAATAAACTACGCGCGAGATTTTCATATTGTCTCCCTCACTGTGTGCAGTCTGTTAGGCCTATGAAGAAAAAAAAAAGTACTGCAGTACGTTTTCGCTTGAGGCCGGTGTTTTCAAGTTACACAAAAGAAACGAACGAAAGCGCCCTTCAGAAGTACCCCCACTCCCACACTCAGCCTCCATCGGTCGGGTTTTCTAATGTGTTGTTCATGGCACTCCCTCCTGCCACTGTATAAATATTTGCGACTGCAAGAACTATTTCTCGCATTTGACATTTCTTGATCTTCATTGACTGGTATTATTATGCCACCAGCTTAGTCGAGCACTTACAAATTGTGAAATTGATTTTTTTGTTTGAATGTTACCCAATAATTTTGTGAACTTTAACAGACCAGTTAAATCGTTATATTCCTCAAGATTTCTGACTAGAAACTTCTGCGCTTGTAAGGGTTAAGTTCGTATCGAATTGTCAACTTAATTAGTTTTAGCGTAACATGTACAAAAGTCTTTTTCGTTCATTATCCTCACGAGCACGTTTAAATTAATAATGGTAAGGAAGTTGCCGACTGGTGGCGTAATAGTCCAATCAACAGAGACCAAAAAAGGTCGAATATTGGGAACAGTTCGAGTACTCGGAAATTTTTGTACAGTGGCAGGAGGAACTGCCACCAACAATATACTAGAAATCCTGACTGCTGAGGGATGAATGTGCGGTGGAGGCGCATTTGAGGGTCACTTTCGTACATCTTTCTTGAACACTTCGAAAACTGTGGCCTCCAGCGAAATCGTATTTCAATACAAAATTTAACTACATTAAATTTCCTACAAAACGGTCCAGCTCATTTTCTTCTGTACGACCAGTAGTTTGCTCGTACTGAGCGACAGAATATAAGAATCTCGTGAGCGATTTATGAAGACCACATGGTCCGCCTCGGTAGCTGTGCGGTCAGTGCGACGGCCTGCTAAATGAATGGGCCCCAGTTCGATTCCCGGCAGCGTCAGACTTTTTCTCCTCTCGGGGACTGGGTGTTGTGTTGTCCTTACGTTCGTATCATAACTGCCGTTACACTATTGAGTCGGCTGAACGGGTACGGTCTGAAAGTCATTAAACTAAAGAGAAGAGAGAGAGAGAGAGAGAGAGAGAGAGAGAGAGAGAGAGAGAGAGAGAGAGACCAGTTATAAAATTGCGAGTTGCATAAAATGACAGCAGTAGGCACAGCTGACTCACCCTGTATAATCCCAACATTTGCATAACAACACTGCGTAAGTACGCGTAATACTAGAAGGACTGAATAGTAGACAGTGGAAGCCGGAGATGAAACAAGCACGAGTGTATTTAACTGCATTGTCGACCATTAGTATCACGAATAGATGAATCCGTTTTTTTTTCATAAACACAATACGCATTCCATTTCATATGCGTTTTCACCTGCTTGCTGGTAGTTACAGAGCAATACAGTCCCGAAGGTTACTGGGTAACGACTCTGGAGAACTGCTGTGTAACGAATACTGTGGAAGAAGGATTCAGTGTATCCCGATGCTCCCGAACAACTTCTGAAGGTTTGCTGGTGGAATTCAGCCTCCCCTGCACACTAGCTGTGAGAGCTGAAAGTGAAATTAGGCCTGGAAGAACGACCGATGCTTCAGAGCTCTGGTGCTCAGACTGTGGATACAAGTAGCAGATCCTTTATGAATATGCTATGGTGTTAAGACGATGTCGTGGGAGGCTTTACTCTCGAATAGGGCGTGATGCTGCGACAACTGGAAGGGGAGACAAGAAATATATTTCAACGATTGCCGTAAGCGGACATGGAGGATCAAAATATGGCAATACTCGTGAGTGATTTGCGTGAAGGAGTTGTACAGAGAAGGAGACCGAAAAGTCTGATCCCTCAAACGTGCTCGAGTTATTCAAGCGTGAAGAGACGAGCAAGAGACGAGTATGCGAGCTACAAATGAGTTCTAAATAGCTACCATGGGACATTTCACTCGAAACGAAAAAAAAAAAAAATGCTCGTACGGCCGCGACAGGTCAAATGAGTGGAAGCTAAAGTAGTGACATCCAGTTATGTGTTTGAAGACGTGTGGTAACATAAGTAATGTGACAACGTACAATGTCATCTACCGAATATAACGTTAACCAATTACTGCAGTATCCATGGTACCGTGACTGCACTGTTGTTGTTTCGTATTTTTACCAGGGTTGTTTTACTAGAGTCTGGACGCCACGCATATGGAACCAAGCGTTTAAAGTACGGGCACAGTAAACGATGATTTTGCGCGGGGTCATGAGGCCTCTTTCGCAATATAATGCTCGAGTGAACGTTCGAGGACAGTTATTGTGTTGCCACCAAATCTGTCTCGAAGACATAATGGCGAGATAAATAAATTAAGGTTCTTACAAGAGATGCAGACAACGGGTGGTTATAGTTAGTCACTCACAAAGGTCCAATGTGGGGTGTCATTAACGTCTGGTAGTGACACTTGGTGGATATTCTAATGCGTTCATGCGGAACCTACCTACACTGGGGGGGGGGGGGGGGGGGGGGGGGGAAACTGGTCCCAGCTTTGGTCACCAGTTGCACTTCTGGCGCCGTGAGTGCAAGAAGGGCGTATAGAAATGTTTTCATATGAAATGGATTAGAAACGGGACGTGGGCATAAAACTTTAAACACGTGAGAAAGGCATAATGTTGCTATCATTATTAACGACTGCTTACACAATTTGTTCAAAATGAGCACCAGAGACGTCGACGAGATGCTGCATCCGTAAGACGACGTCATCAACAGTTGCTCGCAGCAGTTCCGGTGGAATATGAGCAACGTGTTCCTGTATACTGGCCTTCACATAAGATAAGACCGAAAGCATTCCTGGTAAACGCGTTTTTTTAGGTATCACCAGAGCCAAAAGTCACATGGATTCAGATCGGGTGATCTTGCAGGCTATGCATCCAGAAAAGCTCTGGAAATATGATATGCTTGGAAGGTTACATTAAGCAGAAATTTCACTAGGAGAGCCCATAGGTGTTACCCCATCTTGCATGAAGACAGTGGTTTCCGCACAGTTGCGCTCTTCCGAAGCAGGTATCACATGCTGTGTGAGGAGGTCTCGATGACGTGCAGACGTCACGGTACATCTGACAGGACTTCTCGGTGTATTCTCTTCAAAGAGTAACAGGCTGAGAATATAGGTGCTTGTGATTCCATACCACACAGTCACATAAGGAGTACAAAGGGTCTTCGTGCACGACACGCGGTTTCACAGTACACCAAATTCAGCTGTTCTGTGTATTCACTGTAGCCTATTGTGTAAAATATGTCCCACCACTCTATAAAATATTGCCCGGCCACATGTTGTCGACTTCGATCCGTGCCAGAAACCGAAGAGCAAATTCCGAACGTTGCTGTGAATCATGAGGTTCCATTTACTGCACCATCTAGGTCTTGTATGGGTACCAGTGTAAAATAGACCGGTGAACTTCGTGTATGGTTGACAATGGGATGAAAAATTCTCGTGATACGTCACGAACGCTGGCACTGCCCAGGGCACGTGCTAAATGTTCGGTTACAGCAACAGCTATGTCGTCAATAACTTCCACTGGTATAGCACACCTTGCTTTTCCAGATGCTATACCAAACTCACCCATGTTTTTTCAATTTCATTGTCAACTTCTTTAAACCTTTTAATGATATTGGGTCTGAGGAGAGACCTTTCAGTCGACGATACTCTCTCAGTGCTGCTCTGTAATTGCTGTCGTTCACATAAAGCATTTTCACTAACGGCGCACTGTCTCTCTTCTCCATAGTTACACTATTCACTCGCATTATGGCTTTTAAAATGACAGCGTGGATGTCGTACAGTCATACAAACAGTGCACCGCGCCGGGTTTGCAGCTGATGGCCAAAACTTGAACTATTTTTTTCAGCGAAGATCGGTTCTGGATTAACGCACCAGTATATCTGCCAAGTTTCGCTGCCATACAATGATTACAGCCCACGTTAGGACGTCTGTGAGTAGAAGCACTTCAGTTATAACCACAAGATACTTGTTTTATATTGCAGAACTACCTCACTCTTCTAACTCGTGCATTTATTGAGAAACTGGAGGGAGCATATTCTCCCCAAGTGGAAAGGCTACCATTGTTATGAAACAAGGAAATGAAACTAATGTCGAGAACGAAGCCTGCAACCAATACACATCCTCTCTCACCAAGAAACGCCCAAGGAACCGGACAAGCTAATGTCTTCATCTGACAGGCGAGTCAGCATCAGTGTGTCTTATACCATTAAGTTACAAGACACTACGAGAAGCCTAGAGGCTGTACCAGGATGCCAGAGTAATACTGATCAGCAAGTAATCTCCACCCTCCCTACCTGGCACGTTTCCCTCTTATCTCACGATACCACATCGTTTTACGGATCTGGCTATCACTGTCCAGCTATTCGGATTTATGTAGCTCATGACTGATCTAAAGCGGTTAAAGGCGAATGCCATGATTATGCCTTTGGAAGAGCGCAGTCAATTTTCTTCCCCGATCTAAATTTCTGCTCTGACTCAGCTGATTTCCTCATCGATTGGACGTAGCGCCATACTCTTCCTTTCCACTTGTTCCTTTCGATCTTATGGTCCATCTCTAACGATCTCGTTGACGACTAGACGCCATCATCCGCCCTCATCCTTGCGTTTGTCGGTGCCAACCAGTGCCTGTACCACTGAACCATCGCCAAGGGCTTTAAATCTCTCGTTTTGCAACATTAAATGCTGGCGAGGCAGCTGTTTGTATCTAATTCAAGGCGAGGAAGTATCTTCCAAAATACATTACTCCCAGAGACTACACTAAGCTCACTATGATCCCACTGTCTCTCATACACAGTAGGTGCCTATTGGAATCAACGGTTTCCTGTGTATGTTGCACGATTCCGGTTTTGGGCAAATATTGGTGGTCATTTACCGTGAGTGTTTACTTATTTTCTACGAGAGGCATTCAATAAGAAATGCAACACTTTGTTTACTGACGGCATGTTGGTTTTATTCAGCATTCCAATACAAAATATTATTCCCCACTCTTCTGGCTACAAAACCCTACAATCTCCGTTAAATGCAACGGATAAAAGCCACCTTATGGGGTGGGGGGCTTTACGTCCGCGTGGTATCACTCTACTGATTGACGTCGGAGCCAACACGTTGGTGCTCATCATCCACACGTTGCTTCCCGCGGAGTGCACCCTCCATTGGACCAAACAGGTGGAAGTCGGAAGGTGCGCGATCCAGGCTGTTGGATGAATGAGGAGGAACAGTCCAACGAAGTTTTGAGAGTTCCTCCCAGGTGCGCGTACTTGTGTGATGCCCTGCGCTGTCATGGAGAAGTTCCTTTGCATTCTTATGACTACAAACACGCTGAAGTTGTTTCCTCCATTTCCCGAGGGGCAGTGCAGTACACTTCAGAGTTGATTGTTGCACCACGCATCAAACAGAATAACCCCGTCAGAGTCCCCGAAGATCGTCGGCATGATTAGCGACAGAAGGTACTGCTTTGAACTTTTCTTTCTGAGTATGGCGCTACTTCATAGATTGCCGTTTTGTTTCCAGTTCGAAGTGATAAACCCATGTTTCATCACCTGTGACGATGCTCGACAAAATATTGTCACGATCAGCTTCGTAATGCGCAAGCACTTCCACACAGGTAGTCCTTCATTGCTCTTAATGGTCTGTTAGGCGTCGAGGAAACCAGCGGTCACATACATTTGAGTAGCAGAATAGGTGCACGAGTGTGTCAGCGCTACCAACAGAGACATCCATTTGTACAGCGAGGTGTTTGATTGTGATTCGTCAGTCACCTCGAACGAGAGTGTCTGCACGTTCAAACTCTAGCAGTCACAGCTGTGTGTGGCCGGCTGGCACACGGGAGATCGGACAGGTTTACGCGGTCTTGTTGCGGTGATGACAGACGCCTCGCCAAACGACTCACCATACTTTTGTTCACTGCCAGATCTCCGTAGACATTGTACAAGCGCCTATGAATACCTGCGATGCTCAGGTTTTCGGCCAAAAGAAGCTCAATAACAGCTCTCTGCCTGGAATGCACCTTCATTACAGACGGAATTTTGGAGGCTACGTATAGTGCCACTACCTATCGTGCCGTCATGAAGGTGTAGGAGCTGAAGCGGGAACACTCCACGATGTCCCACTACAAATTCTGCATTTTTTTCAACCGAAAGTGGCCGAGAAAATGTGTTACATTACTTACTGAACGCCCCTCGCATTTTCAAATTTGCCGGATTATATTCAACTTTTGGTTGACGGTATTGTTCCAGACGCTTACATAAGGTGCTCGGCCTCTCCGGAATTTCTTCTGACACTGTAAAATACTCGCTTTTTTGCAATGTTATCTTGGTTGGAGGCAGCTTTGAAAAGCTTAGCCCGCTCTTTTCGTGCAAGAGATGCAGAGCACTGTAGATATCGTCGCGCAGGTGGATGCCATGTTCCTCGAGGTCAGAAAGGTATTTGATACAGTTCCATACTGTCGTTTAGTGAACAAAGTACGAGCCTACCATCTTACCAGATCTGTGACTGGATTCAGGACTTCCTTGTAGACAGAACTTAACACGTAGCTCTTAACAGAACAAAATCGAGAGATGTAAAGGTAATTTCAGGACTACGCCAAGGATCTGTTCACAGTTCATACAAATGATGTAGTGCGTATTTTGGGAAGCTCCATAAGGCTGTATGCAGATGATGTGATTGTCTATAAGACGATAGCAGCTGGTAGCGAACAAAGAAAGTGGAGTTACGTGCTGTGGTTGAAAGAATTCTGATAGAGGGCTCAGACTGTTGGACATCGAACGAGTGCCAGAGTGGGAAAATGAAGGTTGTCGAAATTGACGGGTTAACGTGGAGCACGAGGACAACATAATTGGAACGACTGTGGAATGAATATGTAACAATGAAGATGGATACTGTGAAGCCAGTCACAGATTGGACTGATGTGCGAGTGCTGAGATGGTATGGACACGTCAAATGGCTGGAAGAACAGTGATGTTCGCAGTGTTTGCTCAACTGGTCATCGCCAGGGAACAGGAGTCGAGGGAGGCTGAGACCAGTGCGGAGGAGAATTGTAGCCAAAGCCATGGAAAGGAGAGGTCTATCGGAAGAAGACTGGCAGGACAGAAATTTGTGGTCTCTGAGAACAATCAACTGTTGGTAAGTTAAAAAGCCAACTAAAGTAACGAAGCGTGATCCTACTGGGAATGATACACCGTTGCCCTTCTCCGATCTTTGAACTGACTTACCCAGCTAGTTACAGGGGGGGGGGGGGGGGAGGGGGGGGGCTTACTTTAAGGGGAGACGGAAGGCAAGTGGGCTTCAAAAATTCGATTTTTAGATTTTAGCATATTTGAAATGCCTGATTTGTCCTGCGTGAAACAGTTTTTGTTTTATATAAATACGACAATTTTTTCGTGAGATATGATGGTTTTCCTGACGCTCTGTGCGATCTGGCATTTAAATGCCACGCCTTCCTTTTTGCACCATGCAGAGATAATGCACAGCATTTAATTAAATGAAAGGAAATTAAACCCATATTTAGAGACGTTTGTAAAGATAACCTGTTGAAGAAATGTCTTCATGGGAAAACCCAAAATTTAAATGAATGTGTGAATTCTGTTATTTGGAACCGGTTACCGAAAACTGTATTTGTTCGGCTTATAACCCACAAATTTGGTTCGAATGTTCAAATGTGTGTGAAATCCTATGGGACTTAGTTGCTAAGGTCATCAGTCCCTAAGCTTACACACTACTTAACCTAAATTATGTTAAGGACAAACAGACACACCCATGCCCGAGGGAGGACTCGAACCTCCGCCGGGAGCAGCCGCACAGTCCATCACTGCAGCGCCTAGACCGTTCGGCTAATCCCCTGCGGCTCCCAAATTTGGTGTTTATGATGCTATTTTATGCTTCAATGATGGTGTAATTAGAAAACTGGATGTTTTGGAATTAATGGGCATAAAATCTAGCGGAAATACTGCAAAATCCTTTGTGCAAATAGATAAAGAGAGAATCTGCAAAGCAGATATTGCTAATTTAAAATGCACAAAAGACAGAAAAGAAGAGGAACCAAGAGAAGAAAAGATGATTAGTATGATTCAAATGATGCTCAGTATGGTGCAGGAAAATATTAGTGGTAAGTAATTCTTATCAATAACTATATTAGAATTGCAATATTAAACTTTAAATGGATTTTTCTCAAAACTACATTTTTGTGCTTTCAGGTACCATTATTTTATAAACTGATGTGGTTAGAAACATTACCATCTGCAGTACAAATTGACCGACTTTCATAAGTTATTACAAGTAAATTGAGAACCACCAAACAATCAGAAACTGTTTTATAATATTTAATGTACAAGAAAAGTTAAATTTTACTAGTGAAAGAATAATTTTTTTTCTTCAAAACCATAAGACGTATTATGTTCATTTTATTTGTAAATTGAGGCATATATATATATATATATATATATATATATATATATATATATATATATATATATATATGCAGTAAAAATTCCATTGTTTTATCATTTATAGTTCTTTTGAAAAGTGTACCTATTCAAAGGGTAAAATAGCATTGGCAGAATAGGGATAAAAATAGCCTTCCGTCTCCCCTTAACGTGGACTCCGAGCCACGCTGCAGCTCGTTATTTTTCACATCAATAGACATTGCCAGAGGTGAAAAAAGTGATAAATGAGAGATAAATATCCTAGGAAGGGGTAGGTAGTGAACCCAAGACCTTTGGAATTGTAGCTTGGCACATTATCATTTAGCCACCATACCACACAAGCATAACGTTTTGCACATAAATAAGCAAAGGAATCCACTGCTTTTCGATTACACTTCTGGAGACAAATCACCGGAAGCTGTAACTACCGTAAAAGACCTGATAGTAACTGCCCAAAGCGATCTGAACTGTAATGACGACATAAAACAAATTTTAGTAAAAGCTGGTGCTAACATTAGGTTAATTGGAAGAATCTGAAGGAAATGTAATTCATCCACGAACGAAATAGCTTGGAAAAGACTTGGTTCGACCAATTCTTGAGTACTGGTCATCAGTCAGTGACACTTATCAGGTTGGATTAATAGGGGAGATACAGAAGATTCGACGAAAAGCAGCATATTTCATTATGGAATCATATATCATTACAGAGATGGTCAAGAAACCTACAGTGGCATACGTTACGAGAGGGATGTTTTGCATCACGGAGAGGTTTACTATTGAAATTCCGGAATCGTTTCAGGAAGAGCCAGGCAACATACGCTATCTGATTAAAAGTATCGGGACGCCTATTAGCGAGCATTAATATGTGGTGTGTCCAACCTTCACCTTTATGACAGCTTGAACTCTGCTGGGTACTCTTTCCATGAGGTGTTAGAATGTCTGTCGTGGAATGGCGGCCCATTCTTGCGCAAGAGCTGAGACCAAAGATGATGGTGTTGGACGCTGGCATCTGGAGCGAAATTGATGTTTTAACTCATGTCAGAGATGTTCCATTGGATCCTGATCGGGACTCTGGGCAGGCCAATCCATTTCATGAATGTTGTTGTCCACAAAGCATTGCTTCACAGGTGCTGTTTTATGACAGGGTGTATTGTCATGATGGTATAAGAAATCATCTCTGTGAACAATTCCTCTATAGTATGCAGTAAAACGTATTCATATCCTTCCACATTTTGCGTCTTCTTAAGCGCAGTAAGGGGATCAACCTTGATCACCAAAAATACTCCTGTATCGTAACACCATCTGCTCCATACTTCACTGTTGGCACTACAAATGTGGCAAGTGAAGTTCTCCAGGCCCGCACCCAACTCAAACCCCTCTGTCGGATTACAAGAGGGTATAAAGTGATTCTTTACTCCGAATCACCCGATTCCAGTCATCCATTCTCCTGTGGAATCATTCTTTACGTCACCTCAAGTGTCGCTTAGCATTGACAACAGAAACATGTGGCATATGAAAGAGCTGCTCGATCATAGTATCACATTATTTTTAACTCACTACGCAGTCATTGTGCTACCTAGACTGCTGGTAGCATTTTGGAATACTATATGGGGGTGTTCAGATTATTTAAATCACGTGTCAGGCTTATATAAATTTTGTAACAACCTTATTTCAAATGTGTGGACACTTAGAATTCAATTTCTTATAGCTGCTGATTCAGAATGTGTCATTAAGTTTAAAAGTTTTTCCTTCGTTTTTGAACTCGCACTGGCTTGGTTGGTTGGTTGTAACTTTGCTGTTGTTTAGCTTTGGGCGACTTTGTGCATTTCCCACTGCGAGAGAAACCAAAAATATCTGCCTGCGAGCATAAAACATGAATTTGGCCCTGTTTCACAATCTTTCTCAAAATTAAATTCTGAACTTTCATCTCTTTAATTAAACAAAGTGGTCCCTGTGCGTTAAGGATCTGACTAATAATGCTGTTCTAAAATGGCCCCTTTGCGTTGATAATTTTCGTAGCAAACTGATCTTGAAATGAAAACGTTACCTCATAATGTAATTGCTTGGAAACGTGGTGTTCGCTGCTCTGTGTTCGCCAGTTGTAAATTTATAACTACCGTCGCTGAGAGCTTTCGCCAGCTGTAAATTTCTAACTACTGTTGCTGAGAGCTTGGTGCAATGCTCCAGACTACAAGTAAACTATTTTATACACATCATTGTGTGAGACACACTTTAAATAAAAATGACTTGGATCGACGGTGTGGACAATGCTCTTAGGTGAAATATTTCTTTAACAAACTGTTTTTAAAGTAGCTGATATATCATTACTAGTACGAAATTTATGTTACAACGCTCATTAACGCTGACAAAGGGCAACATCGATATCAAATTCTTACCCGCACAAATGTTAGACAAATACACTCCTGGAAATTGAAATAAGAACACCGTGAATTTATTGTCCCAGGAAGGGGAAACTTTATTGACACATTCCTGGGGTCAGATACATCACATGATCACACTGACAGAACCACAGGCACATAGACACAGGCAACAGAGCATGCACAATGTCGGCACTAGTACAGTGTATATCCACTTTTCGCAGCAATGCAGGCTGCTATTCTCCCATGGAGACGATCGTAGAGATGCTGGATGTAGTCCTGTGGAACGGCTTGCCATGCCATTTCCACCTGGCGCCTCAGTTGGACCAGCGTTCGTGCTGGACGTGCAGAGCGCGTGAGACGACGCTTCATCCAGTCCCAAACATGCTCAATGGGGGACAGATCCGGAGATCTTGCTGGCCAGGGTAGTTGACTTACACCTTCTAGAGCACGTTGGGTGGCACGGGATACATGCGGACGTGCATTGTGCTGTTGGAACAGCAAGTTCCCTTGCCGGTCTAGGAATGGTAGAACGATGGGTTCGATGACGGTTTGGATGTACCGTGCACTATTCAGTGTCCCCTCGACGATCACCAGTGGTGTACGGCCAGTGTAGGAGATCGCTCCCCACACCATGATGCCGGGTGTTGGCCCTGTGTGCCTCGGTCGTATGCAGTCCTGATTGTGGCGCTCACCTGCACGGCGCCAAACACGCATACAACCATCATTGGCACCAAGGCAGAAGCGACTCTCATCGCTGAAGACGACACGTCTCCATTCGTCCCTCCATTCACGCCTGTCGCGACACCACTGGAGGTGGGCTGCACGATGTTGGGGCGTGAGCGGAAGACGGCCTAACGGTGTGCGGGACCGTAGCCCAGCTTCATGGAGACGGTTGCGAATGGTCCTCGCCGATACCCCAGGAGCAACAGTGTCCCTAATTTGCTGGGAAGTGGCGGTGCGGTCCCCTACGGCACTGCGTAGGATCCTACGGTCTTGGCGTGCATCCGTGCGTCGCTGCGGTCCGGTCCCAGGTCGACGGGCACGTGCACCTTCCGCCGACCACTGGCGACAACATCGATGTACTGTGGAGACCTCACGCCCCACGTGTTGAGCAATTCGGCGGTACGTCCACCCGGCCTCCCGCATGCCCACTATACGCCCTCGCTCAAAGTCCGTCAACTGCACATACGGTTCACGTCCACGCTGTCGCGGCATGCTACCAGTGTTAAAGACTGCGATGGAGCTCCGTATGCCACGGAGAACTGGCTGACACTGACGGCGGCGGTGCACAAATGCTGCGCAGCTAGCGCCATTCGACGGCCAACACCGCGGTTCCTGGTGTGTCCGCTGTGCCGTGCGTGTGATCATTGCTTGTACAGCCCTCTCGCAGTGTCCGGAGCAAGTATGGTGGGTCTGACACACCGGTGTCAATGTGTTCTTTTTTCCATTTCCAGGAGTGTAATTAATAAATACGAAAAATATCTTATAGTGAAAATCACTCAATCTTTAGCGAAAATCTAAAGTTCCTGATATAAATGTCTCAATCAACAACGGTTCCAAACTACGCACGACAACAACGTAACTAAATAAAAAAACGTTACCTCTATTCCTTTTCGTATGCTTTTCTAATCTCATTACGTCTCATTTCATTCTAAATCACTAGTCGAATCTTTCGCTTCTGTTTCACAATGTTCATAAACAAATCATTTGACTTTTAAACACAGATGCATTTAACCTTACGTCTACATAGCCACGAGTCCTGTGCTCGGCGTCTGTCACTCTAACGATAGAACTTCGCGGTGACAAAAATAGCACATCTTCCAGCGACACAGCTACTCTGAAGAAAGACTGCGCACAAATAATAATTCAAAATAGTCGCTTAGCGTTTGAGACATGCAAAGTATCAATGAATTCCAGAAATGCAAAAACAAACTCCCAGTAGACCTGTTTGAGTTTCATTCCGACTTAGCAAGCATACATATATTTCTGCGTTGGTTGTGCCATTACTAATCGATGCGTGAACATAAAATATCTTCATTACGTAATTGCAGGATATTTTTTGTAAGCATTGAAGTTAGCATTCACTTTGTATTTGTGTTATAAACTCACACAAATGTTAGGAACATTTTTCAACTAATAATATTCTTGTTATAAGCAACTTCACATAAAAAATCGTCAGGTAACATATTTTACGAGTTTCGATACTAAAAGCTAAAAGCCGTGTAAAACTTTTATGTTGCAAAAGAACGAATTAATGCGTAATTGAATGACGGTAGTCTGTGGACACTAGCAAGATTTTGATTCTAATCCATAAATTTTCTCTTTCTAATAATCCATGACGTAGACAGTAATTGTTACAAATGTACAGAAGGAGTTGTGAATTAGCCATGTGGGTGTCAGCTTTCCGACAGTGCCAGTTCTGTTGCAGTGTTACACAATAAACACGTGCTTCAGAAAGAGGACATCGTCTCAATCTGAATTTCATGACATTTTTCTGAGCACTACCAGATGTAGACCTGTACTGCAAAGAACTCAGCAATTTGCAGTAAATTTTAGTGGAGCAGATCTTTTAAAACTGCTGCAGCATCGAAGGTTGCCGAGAAACGAAGATGAGTATTTGCTAATTTATTGTTATGCCCTGGTGTATTTCAGTTACTTCTTCTCATGTGCATCTCACGAGAGGAACACGCGAAAATTTAAGAAATTAGAGCTAATGTGGAAGTTAACCATGGGGGTAAAAAAAGAGGGAGGTGGCACTACAGACTCACGCTGTACGTTGTTTTGAAGCTAGAGGGGGCGCCATTTTAAGCAGCTCAAAATATTAGCAGACTGCTGTTTACGAGTGTCATTATTTCCGTAGTGTGCGCGCAATAACTGTTTTAGATAGTAAAATTATAGAGCTCACATGAATAACATAGTGTCAGGAAGGCAATTTTGAACGTTTTTGTGTTCTTGAATGCTTATTTGTTCTAGTAATACGACATAGAGTAAAGTCACAGGGAAGTGTCACCGCGGTGAACTATGGAGGCACGACTGTGGTGAACCTAATGCCGTGTGGCTAGGGCCTCCCGTCGGGTAGACCGTTCCCCTGGTGCAATTCTTTCGACGCCATTCCGGTGACTTGCTTGTCGATGGGGATGAAATGATGATGATAAGGACAACACAACACCCAGTCCCTGAGCGGAGAAAATCTCGACCCAGCCGGGAATCGAACCCGGGCCGTTAAGCCGTCGGCACACGGACCGTGCTATCGAACGTTAACGTTGAGCGTGCCAAGTTCAACGTGCTGCTGAACGCTCAGGAACGATGCTACTTGTGCATACGGTACGTGGTCCCCCAACGTGGTATACGCGATCGCAACGCACTCCAGCGGCAGTTGAGGGATGTTTCTAGTTCGTAAGTCACACTGTTTACTCAACGGGCGCGCGTAAAATTCCCACGTTAGCTCTATTAAAACGCACATTTCCTCCATCGTCCACGAAAAGGAAAGTACCATGTCCAATCAATAAGGACACAGGCTTATAAATATTCCATTACAAACAGTGCATTACAAATTTGGAATACTTCTCCGCATAAGATAAACATTTCACCATTCCCACTTTTTAGTAAAACTCCAAGGTCAGTCTTACTTGATCACTGTTCCTACCCAGTAGCAGTGTCTTTGCAACATGTGAATTACGAAGCGTAAAAGAAAAAGGAGCAAAATATCATTATCAAGCAGCGCAACCTGTCCTGTAGATTATGCCAATCGAACAAAGTCACCCCTCAAAAATAGGTGAACTTATGTTTACATAACATCAAATATTATAGTATATACTTATATTTAACAAATAATAAAGTATCAGAACCTAATAAAAACGCGAATGTTAGGAAAAATATTTGGTAGGGTCAAGACGAGAACCAGCGCCCTACTAATCAACTGAATACAGATCAGTTACGCTATTCATTACGCTAAACCAACATCGCGCCTCTGCTCAAGACCTTAATTGTAGATATGTGACTAATTGAAATTTAATTATAACAAGTTGTACCAAGAACAATGCGTTTTGGGTGGATCTTCAGTGTGTCGCTGACTTCAAACGGTCTACTCTCATAATACATAAGTTACAATAATTCTTTTGCCACGCATATGATGTTTCTCATTATTTTATTGGAACGAATCACCAAGTAACAACGGGTTTTCCAGTGATTCTCAATTTGCTGGTGCTCAGAAACAACATATATACATATAGGCTTGAAATGAATGCCAATATGGAGCCTCACAACTCTGTACTGTAGGGAGACGGCATGCTTGTGACGTAGGTGGCGTTGTGCCATCTCATTGGTCAACGCTCAGACGCACGCTCAGAATATCTGACATGCCAGATATTGCTCTGCACGTTCGGAAAGACTCCCTAAAGCCGTCGGCACACGGATCGTGCTGTCGAACGTTAACGTTGAGCGTGTCAAGTTGAACGTGCTGCTGAACGCTCAGGAACGATGCGACTTGTGCATACGGCACGTGGGCCCCAACGTGGTGTACGCGATCGCAACGCACTCCAGCGGCAGTTGAGGGATGTTTCTAGTTCGTAAATCACACTGTTTACTCAACGGACGCGCGTAAAATTCCCACGTTAGCTCTATCAAAACGCACATTTCCTCCATCGTCCACGAAAAGGAAAGTACCATGTCCAGTCAATACGGACACAGGCTTACAAAAGTTCCATTACAAACAGTGCGGTACATATTTGGAATACTCTCCGCATAAGACAAACATTGTTTCATCATTCCCACATTTTAGTAAAACCCCAAGGTCAGTCTTACTTGATCACTGTTCCTACCCAGTAGCAGAATCTTTGCAACATGTGAATTACGAAGCGTAAAAGAAAAAGGAGCAAAATATCTTTATACAAGTAGCGCAAGCTGTCTTGCAGATTAAGCCCCTCAAAAAAGGTGAACTTATATTTACATAACATCAAATATTATAGCATATACTTATATTAAACTAATAATAAAGTATCATAACGTAATAAAAACGCGAATGTTAGGGGGAAAAAATTGGGAGTGTTGAAACGCGAACCACCGCCCCAACAAAAACTCATTTTTGTGCAGAGACGTTACTCATTACGCTAAACCAACAACACGCCCTCCAATGTTAATCATATGGTTTTACCCCATGATAAAAACGTTAATCGTAGATAATTAAGTTACTAATTGAAATTATGACAAATTGTACCAAGAGCAATGCGTTTTGGGTGGATTTTCAGTGTGTCGCTGCCTTCAAACGGTCTACTCTCATAATACACAAGTTACAATAATTATTTTGTCACGAATACGATGTTTCTCATTATTTTATTGGAACGAATCACACAACTAACAACGGGTTTGCCAGTGATTCTCAATTTGCTGGTGCTCAGAAACGGCGTATATACATATAGGCTTGAAATGAATGCCAATATGGACCCTCACAACTCTGTACTGAAGGGAGACAGCGTGCGTGTGAAGTAGGTGGCGTTCTGCCATCTCATTGGTCAACGCTCAGACGTACGCTCAGAATAACTGACATGACAGATATTGCTCTGCACGTTCGGAAAGACTCCCGAACGTGCTGTTCCACGCTGTGACGTCAGAAACTCGGCACGCCCAACGCTCAACGTTCGGATGCACGGTCCGTGTGCCGACGGCTTTAGGTATGACTGTCCGTCGCTCTGACCACTCAGCTACCAGGGGCGGACGGTGAACCTAATGATTTGGGTTAGTTGTGATGGCGGACATAGGCTTGAAGCTTGTGACGCCTCTCTGTTTTTACCTCCGTGAAGTTAACCAACACTCATTCAAGAAAGGAACATGGAAGGGAGGACATACAGTAGTATCGAAATACCCTCTACCACACACCGTAAGGTGGCTTAAGAAGGGTAGATGTAGATATAGATGAGCGCTCAGTATCACCTTCATTTATGTCTGTTCGCGACGATTACTGCACCAAGTACTACGGAGTTGTTATCTCTTTCAACCGGGCCCGCTGGACTGGGGACTACGTCACAACTTCGCTATCGAGGAGCGGTGCACTGTTAACCGCCTGTTGCTGCTGCTGTCGTCGCGTGGCTGGGTTGAGCGGCACGTTATCCCTGCAGGCTGCGTAATGAAACTGTTTACAGCTGCCCGGATTGAAAATACCGCGCGCTGAGTCACTCCTCGGCAGACAAACTGGCGGGCCATGTACGCCACCTGCTACTCTGCTGAGTCGTGGCGCGCTTGTCGCCTTTGCGCATGCGCGGAACGCAAAGTGCTTGTGGCTGTTTACACCGCCCAGTCAATTAGTAGTCGCCAGTAGTCGACGAACGAGTTACTTGTACGTCAAATTTATGAACGAGTATGGGGGCTCGGTATGGTACCAGGCCGCAAAAGAGTGTTTCCCGAAAACATCTGTATTTCATTTGCTGACACCTATCGGTTTTTGCCGTTGAAGGAACTAACTTGGCCATGTGCAAAGTCCAAAAGCATGTGTTATTATTTCACGGTGTAAGTAAAAGAAGCCTTAATAGAACAATTCACTGATAGGCTGTTATTATTTCATAGTGGAAGTACAAGAAGTATTAATAGAACAGCTCAGTGATAGGCTTGACAACTAATGAGATAGCAAAAAAAAAAAAAAAAAAAAAGTTCAAATGTGTATGAAATCTTATGGGACTTAACTGCTAAGGTCATCAGTCCCTAAGCTTACACATTACTTAACCTAAATTATCCTAAGGACAAACACACACATCCATGCCCGAGGGAGGACTCGAACCTCCGCCGGGACCAGCCGCACAGTCCATGACTGCAGTGCCCTAGACCGCTTTTTTAAAAAATCTCTTTTTGTTCTTCTTCGTTCTTTGTATCTGCTCGGGGCGGACGCCGCAAGACACCCGTTTCATTTCGTCGTTGATCCATTAACTCAGTTTTTTTTATCACAGAGGGCAGCTAACCCTCTGACCGAACACTCTGAGTTACCGTGCCGGCACCCCTCGGCTAATCCCGCGCAGATAGCTGAGCAGCTGAAAGACATGTAACAATCACTAATCTGAAAAAAAGTGCGCTTTCAATTTTTCATGGCGTAATTAATGTTCCATAAAACTTCAGGCATGGTGTAGTTTCCAACTCTTCCAACGGTATTTCGGCCGCGTTATTTTCCGGCCATCCTCGGAGTGAACCAAGAGCCTGTCTCTCGACTCATTCCGACGGTGGCGGATGGAAGATACGCGACAGAAATATCAGTGGCAGAGTTGGAATTTGCAGTGTTGCATGCCCGAAATGTAATGGATAAAAATCGCTTGCTCCACCTACAATCAGAAGATAATACAGTAAACTGCTAATGGAGCGTCACGGAACGTGCTAGCAAGAGGAAAAATGATTTATTGATAATCTCCATAAACGTCCTGCTAGAAAGCCATTTCTCCACGCTGTTAACAAATAAATAACTGTCAGGAAATACGATAGTGAGAGCAAAGAAGAAGAAAGGAATAATCAGGAAAATATTTCTGACTATGAGGTTTCGTTTTCAAAGATGCTAATTACAAACTTTTACAAAGCATGCGAATTCATACTGCTGCTTTTTAGATCACGAATTTACAGTACTTCACTTCTTGTTCCTAGCGATTTTTCCGTGGACACGGGCTACGTTTCTTGTTTTATTTCATGATTCGGCAATTATTTAATTATTTTAACTTTGTGTCGGATGTCTTTTCTGTCGCCATAGGCGTTACTTAACCTGTTGTTTTTGTTGTTGTTGTGGTCTCCAGTGCAAAGATTTGTTTGATGCAGCTCACCATGCTCTTACCTAGGGATTACAATTAGGAACAACTTAAATCGGAACGATCTCATAGAAAATGTTGTGGGGAAGGCGAAACAAAGACCGCGGTTTATGGCGGAGCACTTAGAAGATGCAACAGATCTACTAAAGAGATTCCCTACGCTACACTTGTCGGTCCTCTTCTGGAGTATCGCTGCATCGTGGTAATAGCAGTAGCGATAATAGTAGTTTTATTCATCCGCACATCACTTTTGCAAGTATATTGGACAAGGCTTGGTATTACTATTTAAGAACAACAAAAATAACATATTTCGTATATACAAGCATTTACATACTTACGTGTCTAGTTGTCAGGTAGTCGGCCGTGGCCTTATACGAGTATTAGGAACCATTCCGACATTTGCCTGAAGTAATTTAGGGAAACCACGGAAAACCTAAATCAGGCTGGCCGGATCAAGATTGTCTCCAGCCTCCCGACTAGAAGGCCAGTCTGTTGAAAACAATGCTACCTCATTCGCTTTGTGCCTGAAAGGCTACTGCTGAACTGTTCATTCATTTCTCTCTGCTGCACACACCACACACGTTCTTTCGTGCTGTTACACACCACACATTATCGGCTGATGTATAGAAACCTTGCCACAAAGGATGACGGAGGGCATCGAAAAGCTTCAAAGAGCAGCTTGTCTTCTATTATAGCGAAACATGGAAGAGAGTGTCAGGATATGATATGTGAATTAGTGTGGCATTCATTAAAAGAAAGGCGTTTTTCGTTGCAGCTAGATATTTTCACGAAATTTCAATCACTAAATTTCTGCCCCAATGCGAAAATATTTTGTTGACGTCCGCCAACTCGGGAGAAGTGATCATCGTAATAAAATAAGAGACATCAGAGCTCCCACGGAAAGATTTTGGTGTTCATTTTTCCCGCGAGCCATTCGGTAAATAGTCTGAAGCTGGTTCGATGAACCCTCTGCCAGTCATTTTAGTGTGAATTGCGGAGCAGTCATGTAGATGTAGATCTGTGCAAGCCTCTTCATATCGGTATAGCTACCGCAAACTACATCTATTTGCGCCTGCGTATTATATTCCAGCCTTGGTCTTACTCTACAATTTTTAGCCCCACACACTTCCCTCTGTTACCAAAGTGATGACCCCTTGACGCCTGAAGGCGTTTTAGTCAAGTTGTGCCATACATTTACATTTTCCCCAGTTCTATTTAGTACTTAACATACGGGTTGAAAGTTGTGTGCGTCATCTGTCAACTGTGCAAACTTCGTCGTATGCTATAGTATCTTATAACTGAAGAAAAGGTGCAACCAGTCGCAGTTTTCGAATGAATTATTTATTTCGCGATAATTAATTTTGGCTGTCGGCCCGCCATCAGGCGGCATCGACCATTCCTCGTAAAAGATCTGACACTTTTGTCTTCTGTCTGATGATGGACCTAGGCAGGCCGGAAACTAGTTACAGTGAAATGAGTCACTGAATCGAAATTTGTAGCCCTTCACATTAGGTTAAGATAATCTGTATATTTATTTGTGGTCCCGTAAGGTTGTTATTGCTATTATGGGGTGGGAAGATATTTTTCTGAAATATTATATCAAGTTGAGACATTTGGAAAATAGAGTGCTAACTCGTGGTCTGTTTTGTCTCTGGCATGCTCTCTGATTATTGTAGGATTCACACTGTTCATAAAAATACTGCTGACCTTGTCGATACGTAGACAAGTGAAAACGTTCAGTAAATAAGCATGAATGGAATACTGCTTGCTACACATAAAGAAGTGGGAATGGCAGTTTATATATTGTGAATTTACGTTACACATTTACAACTGTGTCAGTAATGGTTCTAATAAAAACACCAATTAATCGTGACAGTTGCTTTATGTTCTTGTAATACGCAATGCACATTACACACTATCAACTTTGATGTGAGGATGCCGGTGAGTATATCTGTACATTAGTGGAACAAAGCTACTGCACACAGAAACGTGTACCGTAATAGCGATGAGATGCGAATTTTGATCAGTGTCTCCAGATTGTGCAGATTGTAGAAAATGTTGAAATGTGTGTGAAATCTTATGGCACTTGACTGCTAAGGTCATCAGTCCCTAAGCTTACACACTACTTAACCTAAAGTATCCTAAGGACAAACACACACACCCATGCCCAAGGGAGGACTCGAATCTCCGCCGGGACCAGCCGCACAGCCCATGACTGCAGCGCCTGAGACCGCTCGGCTATTCCCGCGCGGCGCAGATTGTAGAGATTCCGTCACACGAAGAACTCTAGAACTTGGTCACTCAGCGAAATAAATTACTAACTGTATGTGGCGCAGGATTTCGATGGGAGTGGAGTTTGACGGGGGTGAGTTGGGGGGTGGGTGGAGGGGGCGGGCGGTGTGGAGGGGGGCATTTTTCCAAATGACTCCGGACTTGATGTGGTAACATAAAATTTCGGGAAAATATGTTCCCACCCCTAATAGCAATAGCGCCCCTTACAGGGGCAAAAATGAATATACGATCAGATTACCTTAACTCAATGTACATACACCATCCAGTATAAATACTTCGCCCCACTGAGATTAACTTTACAAAATGGGTACACAGTGTAACCTGCAACAACACACACTACTCGACAAGGTAGCATAAGGACACCCCACTACGACCGACACCTTAGACAAACACAGAGAGACAACGTGGACGTCATATACAACCTACAATGACAAAATAACTCAGTGTACATCAGTTATCAAGGCACATGGAAAGGCAAATTGAACCATTAAAGGCTTATCACTAATATCTCATTTGTCAGATAATTCACTCCTTTGTAATATTCAGGCCACACTGTCATCAAAGTACTTCTCCTCAAACTACAGGCCCATTAGGGGCCACACTGCGTTTCATTATTTCAAAACCGTGAGGTGCACTAATGCCACCATAGTCTCGAAGGTCAGCACAACAAAGTGGCACAAGTCACGCTTACGCACAGATTTCCAATCGTCGTAACTGAAAAATTTCTTCTGCAGTGCTTCCGGGCTACCATATCATCTGAACGTACAGGGGCGCCGCGCAGAATTAGCCGAGCGGTCTTGGGAGCTGCAGTCATGGACTGTGCGGCTGGTCCCCGCGGAGGTTCGAGTCCTCCCTCGGGCATGGGTGTGTGTGTTTGTCCTTAGGATAATTTAGGTTAAGTAGTGTGTAAGCTTAGGGACTGATGACCTTAGCAGTTAAGTCCCATAAGATTTCACAAACATTTGAACTTTTTTTTTCGTACAGGGCAAACACGTCTGCTGCCCCAGCCAAACGATGCCTCGCGTTCATAGCAGGCCACAGCCAGTGTTGACGGTCCGGAACCTCAATGGCTTGCTGCCTACACGCTGTCCTCTCCCACTACATTTAGCACTCTTGAGCTTCCTGCAGGACGTGTTTGACTGCAGCAACTGCCAGTCATGCCAATACAAAACAAACTCGGCCCGCGAGGCCTCGCCGAAGCCCAGCCAGCCACTGCGCACGGCCCGGTGCTGCCTCCCTGTCCAAATTGCCACTCCATTTCCGTAACGCTTTCAACCGTCCTAAAAGGTCCCTCACAGATTGCAAAATTGTTTTAGACCGTCAATATATTGACCATATGCGAGTGCGTATTGATTTACTGTCAATACTAGAAACATTGACGAGCAGTATTCACGGCCCTCAAACTTTTTTTTTTTTTTTTTTTTTTTTTTTTTTTTTTTTTTTTTTTTTTGAATTTTGTGGTAAGGTCGTCGGTCCCTGAGCTTACGCACTGCTTAATCTAACTTAAAGTAACTTACGATAAGGACGACACACACACCCATTCACGAGGGAGGACTCGAACCTCCGACGGATGAAACCAAGCGGACAGCGATAAGACGCCTCAGAGCGACCGGCTACTCCGCGCGGCCTCCTCAAATTATTTCCGTATTGTCAACATGTACTGAACATAGTTAAGTATTGACTGCTTGACAATATTCTACATTCACATGTCAACAGGCCTTCATGAACCAACCGCACGGCTTTTGTGTGCACTGATTATGTTTTCAAATCGCGTTTGTTGCATCTCATACCTCAGAGTCAATTTTTCAGGCAGTCTTTTAACACAAAACCATTTTAATAGGCCTATGCAAGGGTAGTCATTGTATATACCACTTCAGGATCGTCAACGGAGGATTGTCTACGACACTGATTATTTTATTAATTTGAAAATGTAGTATAGGTTGGTAAGGAAATAGCAGTTTGGAAATAGGCTTCCTCTTGGAAAAAAACGTGGTGTTTTTACAGTGAATAATAAGAAGTCTGCGAAATGCGTGTCAATTTCATCAGATTAATACAAAACGTTAAAAACGTTTTACATTAATTGGGTACCTGAACACATACTTGCCGGGCAGATACAGTTGTTTCACAGGTTTCCATACGGTTTGTGTTTATTGTTATTGCGGAACTAGCCTCCAGGCAATAGAATTAGCTTCCTGTCGCCAGAAATGTAAAAGTTATTCCTAATTTCCGATTTCTACTGACCCTCACGGACTCCCAAAATATGTCGCAGAAACTAAAATATACAGCGTTTGATAAACAGACTAACAAATATGTCTTGGAGGCCATAATAGAGGCGAGGACATTGGTCATTGACGTCCGCTTACTTTGGATAAAAGGGTATCAAGGCGTTATCCTTAATGAAACTGTTGACCGCTTCGCTAAGAGAGGCATTGCGGAAAGACTGTTCCGCCCAGCACCAGTCTCTCATATGAATTTCAACTCAACAGTCAAGAAACCTGCTTATCACGAGTGGAACAGTGAACAGCACGTAGGGGAAAGTGGCGGAATTTCGCGCACCTACGGCATTTTGACCATAACCTTTATTCTATACAACCTACAGGCTCCAATTTTTCGTATAGCATTAGTCGCAAGTGTTTAATGTAACATATCTTGAAACCATAAATATACAGCTAAACGTTTTAGAAAAAAACTAATAATTATGTCACTAATGCAGCAAGTGGGGTAAACTGGCACTGGGAATGCTATGAGATATTTAATTCCACAAATAATACAAAATATGTATATTGAATAATACGTTTATTACAAAGAACACTGAACAAAATAGTTTACAAACAGAAAACACTGAAAATATCAGCTTAATTAACTATGGAATATATACAAAACAATAATAATAGTTTTCTTATAAAATGCGACAAAAATGAAAAAGACTCAAATGTAAGCGCATTCACTAACTTGGTCTCCTTCATATCTGTAAAACAACTAATGCTTCTTCAGACGGGAGTCGCAGCTATAGTTTTTAGGACTGTTCAACCCACTGCGTTCAGAATGACACGAAGAAACAGAAGAAATACACCAGCACCATTCCTCGCCATCTTTGCTCAATTCACCACGTACTACACACAGGTCTTTGCCTTTGGTATGTCGTGATGGATGGCACTCTGTTTAGTGGAAGTCCCATTATGAACAGCACTGATGGCATTTCTCAGTTCGCCCGCAGTTCAGATATCTCGCTCTTTTTTTACGGGGGTACGTCCGCTATATCTGAACAGAGGAATCCATTATTATAAAAATGATGCACAATGTTATTTTGACTTTCATTAACTCTCATTTAGCTATCTACTTTCATTAGTGTGAAACTGATATGGGGTAAGATAAGATGCCCTGCTTCAGTGCGTCAAATTACCCAATAAGCATGGTTTATATGAAACTATAGTTCCATACTCGCCTTTGCTAGACAAATAATACTTATATAATCGAGAGTATTAATTTGCAGAGAAAGACATGACAGCAAAAAGTTGTATTTAACGTAACAGAAAATAACTTATCTCTTAGAAAATAGAGATCAAATATTAGAAGAAACAAAGACAAAACATATTGTCGCTTCTTGCGCCGACAATTGGCAAGTAACGAAAAAAAATGGCTCTGAGCACTATGGGACTTAACTGCTGAGGTCATCAGTTCCCTAGAACTTAGAACTACTTAAACCTAACTAACATAAGGACATCACACACATCCATGCCCGAGGCAGGATTCGAACCTGCGACCGTAGCGGTCGTGTGGTTCCAGACTGTAGCGCCTAGAACCGCTCGGCCAACCCGGCCGGCCGGCAGGTAACGGTTCCCGCGTTCTGTGTTCTTATTTGTATAACAGAACACCAGTTGGCAGCACCGATCAGATAAGACTAGCCCACACAGTCAGACATATTGACGTTTCTCATGTTACTCGCTGCGTCAAATTCCCCCACTCTCCCTTATCACAGCATTAGAAGGGCGGTCATAGAACCGATCGTGTCTTCTCGGCCATGGTTCATCTCGGTGAACCTTAATACACGACATGTGATATCTCTCATCCGCATGAGACTGAGACACGGATATAACCCCACCCACCTACACAGGTTCAAAATCATTACTTCCGGACGCTGTTATCGGGACACAACGACAGTGGCGGATCTGAACCACGTTATGTTGGAGTGTATCCTTTACTCGGCTGCAGAGGCGGTCTTGTATAAAAAATTGGTTGCGAGGGGCTACCCTCTCCCTGTAAGTGTAGCTGTTTTGCTACACCGGTTTGGTACATATATAAGTATTATTTCCTCGCGAATTATTTAAAAGATGCCGGCATCCAGCTTTGATCTATAAATTGTGTGGATCTTGTCTCCCCATGCAAACAGCCCGGTTCAAAAACTTGGACGTTTGTTTGTGCTTTTACTTCACCTTAAGAACTTATCTTTGTAAGCGACGGCGTTGTCCAGTTTATAATTATAACTCGCTTTGGCTGTCATTGTCCTTTGGAACCAGACCGGTTCGAATCCTGTGTCGTAATATTGTGCTCTTTAACTTATATAAGGAACTTATCTTTATACTTCACGCTTTAATGATTGTTCCAACGTGAAAGTTGCACTAATATTAACTTGGCGCTGTTGCAGCTACTCCTGACTGTCTGGCGTTCTTCGTGTAGTGTTTTTTTTTTTTTTTTTTTTTTTTTGCGTTAAGAGCTTATGTTTGCACACAGAAAATTTTTTTTATTGTTCTGCTGTGAAAATGACATGTTAATATGATATTTTTGTAGCTACTGTTGGCTGTTTGGTCTTTGCTACCCAAAGTCAAAAATAAATAATTTTAAAAAAGTTACTTCTGATTTCTCGTCAACAGAGACTTATCTCTCATTCTCGTGCTTTCTTCTCTGTTTCTTCTCTATCTCTTATTATGTATCGGCAGTAACAATTTGTCTTACGATGCAGATCTGATCTGAAAACAGTTTATGAAATCATTCGGGAACGTGACTGATTTCAGTCTGCAAAATAACATGCGATAAGTCCTCTTTTTCAGCTGTTTTCTGGCCAATGCCCTCTTTGTCGTTGTTTTCTGTTGTTGTAGCTAATATAATTGCGGCACAAGCTTTTTCTTGGGCGTTCGACGTCTTAACCTTGTAAAATCGGGTTGCCAATTGACAATATCGACAGAAATATTGGGTGGTATTTGGGTTTCTTCAATATATTGGTTTCACAAATTACGAGGGTCGTTCAATAGGTAATGCCCCACATCTTTTTTCTCTTCTCAGAACATTTTTATTGTTAAGAGTCAGAATTTGGTGACAATAGACAACATGTCTTGTCTATGTCCGGTTTTTCTACGTAATCTCCATCACGTTCTATGACCGTACGCCAACGTTGTGGAAGAGCATGTATTCCGTGCTCGTAAAAGCTCTTGTCCTGTAGGCGTAGCCATGTTTTCACTGTACGACAACATTCCTGTCATCTTCAAAGTGTGTTCCCCGTAGAGAATCTTTAATCGGCCCAAAGAGATGGAAGCCCGAGGGTGCCAGGTCTGAACTGTAGGGTGGTTGAGGCAATGATGTCCAACCAAATTCGGCGATGTGTTCCCGGGTTCTCAGACGTGTGTGAGCGTGCATTGTCGTGTTGGAGCCCACGGCTCGTGGTCTTGCGGTAGCGTTCTTGCTTCCCGCGCACGGGGTCCCTGGTTCTATTCTCGGCGGGGTCAGGGATTTTCTCTGCCTCGAGATGACTGGGTGTTGTGTGTCTTTCTTCATCATTTCGTCCTCATTCACTCGCAAGTCGCCGTAGTGGCGTTAAAGAACTTGTGGAGCGAGGGGTCTCCCGGCCACCAATGCCATACGCTCATAATAATAATAATCGTGTTGGAGCAAGATTTCTGCTGAATTCTTGCCCGATCGAACACGTCGGAAACGGTTCTTGAGTTTATTCAGAGTCTTCACGTATGCATCTGAATTGGTGGTTGACCCTCTTGGCATCACATCTACGAGAATGACGCCATCACAATCTCAGAAGACTGTCACCATGACTCTCTTCTTTTGTGGTAAATGAGGATAATACCACTCCATGGACTGACTTTTTGTTTTCGGCGCAAAGTGGTGCACCCAGCTTTCGTCCCCCGTAACGATCCGTGACAGAAAAGCCTCTCCGTCGGTCTCAAAACGCTCCAACAATTCAGATGAAATGACCTTTCTTTGAATCTTGTGCTCCGCTGTGGAAATTCATGGAACCCAACGTGAGCACCTCTTTGAATATCCAAGAGTCTCAGTCATTGCAGACGCATCTACAATGCTGACCGACAACTGTAGAGACAATTGTCGAGCTGTGATGCACCGTTCGGCACGAATAATGGCATCCTCACGATTCAGCATGTCTGGACCAGTGGCTGTGACAGGACGTTCCGAGCATGGCTGATTATGGAGCTCTGTTTCTGCATTTCCTGAGGCTGTAAATTTCTTTATTCATCGCCCAACTATACTCCTATCAACTGCACCATTGCCATGCACTGCACACAAACGTTCATGGACGTTCACCACGGTTACTTTTTCTGCACACAAGAATTCAATAACAGCACGCTGCTTGCAGCGTGAATCGTATGTAGACGCCATTTTGACGCTGTACTACGGCTCTGGCAGCTGCCAGAACGATTCTAAACTTCACCGGCGCACAGAACAAACATCCAATGCGAAGCACCATAAAGGACGTTTGTCTATGTATATTAATGGCGTTTAAAAAAAAAAAGTGGGACATTACTTACTGAACAACGCTCGTAGTATTGTCAGTAAATACTGAAAGTGTGCAATCTACCTTAGCTGTTTTGCTCCTCCACAGCAAATCTCTACGTATCTTAAATTTTGCTTTGGATGCAACTGTACGACGTTCATTGGAATGACACTGCAGATTCGACAATCAAACAAGAATAGGTTGATAATTAATTGGAACGTCTAATTTATTTTTACACAATGTAAAAATCCCTACAATAGCATCTACGATATGGAGAATGTGTGAAAACAGCGACTTATAAAGGGTATTATGTGGTGATACGCACAAATATTTATACGAAGTCAAGTCGGCCATGGATGCGTACATCTTTATTATATTATTTTATTCTCAACTGTTCGTGTCTCAAAATAGATGTAGGTTGCATAGATCTGAGAGTTACAAATGACCATAATCGTGAAACCGATGCTGTATTGTACCCAATGACTTCGCAAGGACGTCTTTTTCTTAAACACTGCTTTCCATTCATATTTCTCGACATGGACTGAAGTATTCAGTGCAGATGTCAAACTCTCTGTGCAGGGCTCAATGTACTCTGTGAAATGTTATCGTTATCCAAGAACAATTAACCACAATATGTTTGAAGGGACTTTACTTCTCGTAGGCACTACGACGCGATGGTTTCCCAAGGAGAAAATTGTTGTTGTTGTTATTGTTGTTGTTGTGGTCTTCAGTCCTGGGACTGGTTTGATGCAGCTCTCCATGCTAATCTATCCTGTGCAAGCTCCTTCATCTCCCAGTACCTACTGCAACCTACATCCTTCTGAATCTGCTTAGTGTATTCATCTCTTGGTCTACCTCTACGATTTTTACCCTCCACGCTGCCCTCCAATGCTAAATTTATGATCCCTTGATGCCTCAGGATATGTCCTACCAACCGATCCCTTCTTCTAGTCAAGTTGTGCCACAAACTTCTCTTCTCCCCAATCCTATTCAATACCTCCTCATTTGTTACGTGATCTACCCACCTAATCTTCAACATTCTTCTGTAGCACCACATTTCGAAAGCTTCTATTCTCTTCTTGTCCAAACTATTTATTGTCCATGTTTCACTTCCATACATGGCTGCACTCCATACAAATACTTTCAGAAACTACTTCCTGATACTTAAATCTATACTCGATGTTAACAAATTTCTCTTCTTCAGAAACGCTTTCCTTGTCATTGCCAGTCTACATTTTATATCCTCTCTACTTCGACCATCATCAGTTATTTTGCTCCCTAAATAGCAAAACTCCTTTACTACTTTAAGTGTCTCATTTCCTAATCTAATTCCCTCAGCATCACCCGACTTAATTCGACTACATTCCATTATTCTCGTTTTACTTTTGTTGATGTTCATCTTATACCCTCCTTTCAAGACACTGTCCGTTCCGTTCAACTGCTCTTCCAAGTCCTTTGGTGTCTCTGACAGAATTACAATGTCATCGGCAAACCTCAAAGTTTTTATTTCTTCTCCCTGGATTTTAATACCTACTCCAAATTTTTCTTTTGTTTTATTTAATGCTTGCTCAATATACAGATTGAATAACAACGGGGAGAGGCTACAACCCTGTCTCACTCCCTTTCCAACCACTGCTTCCCTTTCATGTCCCTCGACTCTTGTACGTACTGAAATATTATAAAAGATATATTCTGTCTTTTGTTCGGTGAATATGTAAGAGAAATCGTAACTTGAAATGTGAAAAGAGTTTCAGAAGAGGTACGTTTTGCAAAATTTTTAGTTTTAAGACCGCAATAATTCCGAGAAATCTCTGATCTGCTTAAAACATCCAAAGTCAATAAAGATAAAATTTTTCGACAGCCAGAAGGCGAATTATTGTCGTCACTAGACTACTCACAGACGAAGAATTAGTCCTTGGAATAACTTCACATCTATTATGTACGAGACTCAACCCTTGTGAGGCCAACTGAGGAGCTTCGTGACTGGAACGTAGTGGCTCCGGTCACGAGAACTGACAACGGCCCGGAGAGCGTCGTGCTGACGACATGTCCCTCCACATCCGCTCCAGTGATGCCTGTGGACTGAGCATAACACTGCGAACGGTCGATACCGTTGGGCCTTCACTGCCTGTTCGGACGGAGTTAAATTTACGCACGAGGCTATTCTCCCAGGCCTCGTCTTCTTGAAGACCATAGGCTCTTTAAGAGACAGCGATCAACATACAGAGTTGTAGTACGTGTTTCTTTGTTGTTCAGAGCGTCATTCTCCATGGATTCCGATACTCAGCCGCTTCATCGAGAGCGAACGGTAAGTTAGACGCTCCAGAAGCCAAAGGCAAAAAGAGACAGCGCAGTAGTCTGAAAGGGATCAGACATTACCACGACTGTCGCCTCTTATGTGACAAATCAGTTGAACGAATAATTGTGGTGGTCCATAGTTCGCCAACTACAATATAGCTGGCATCTGCCGGCATCGAATTTCTTCTTTTGTCCAATTAAGCATAGTTTGCTAGCACAACGATTTGATGACAGAGATGATATGAAAGTGATCTTCAAGTAAGTGGATATCAGTTTCTATCAGCGAGGATTCGGGAAGTGGTTCAATGATTGTGCAAATCTACTGCTTGTAATACGTTAAACATTAATTTGTACATGCAAAGAGCCACTTTAGCTGCAAGTGGAATCTGAACAATCTACATCTGTAATTATGCCCACTTTTACATTGCTTTCGCTACAGTCCTCACAGCAGGAACATGTGTCAAGAAAACAATTACATGATAAGAGGATCTTACGGGTGGTCCTCTTACGTTTCTTTCATACTTGGAGAATTTGAAGATCATTTCCCTAAACTAGTACGACCCAAAAGTACTCGAAAAAGTGGAGCTCGAAGATTAGAAAATCCAAAACTTTCGAAAGCTGTTAACCGCGTAACATTTCGAAGCTGTTAAGAATATTGTTGGTAACTGCCTGCGTAACTTAAAAGTCTTATACAGTCACTGGTGCGAATCTCGCTAGCAGCAACATTTTTTTTTTACTTTTCTTTACGGAATGGAAATATTAATTAATACTGAATCAATTTTTTAATGAAACCATATCTTTTTATTTTACGCATTAACAGCTTGAAAAAGCGAGTATTTATGGAAAATTAAAATTTCGTATAGAAATGCTGAACATCAAATATGAAATAATACACTGTTTGTTAATGTAGTGAGCAACGTTATTGAAGTACATAACTTTTATCACTTAACAATAGGGATTTTCATAGCGTGTAAAAATTTTCGATTTATTTTCGGTCGACCAGTAATTAAAAATAAAGAAACGTTATTTTTATTAAAAATTATGGGTCAATAGTTGTTGGAATTTCCATCTGAAAATAAATGTAGAATGTAAATAAAAGTAAAAAAAATTGCTTCTTATTAGTATCAAATCAGCAACTTCTTGATTACAAGAGCTCTACACTATGCATTGCACTTCACAAAGTGGAGACCATAATATCAATGAGTACCTATTGGAATCCGTCAGTACAGATACCAGACAGTATCAGTTTCTGATGGGATGATGCATAGGCTAAGTCATAGGTAGACCGTTTCCCAGACTTTGGTTCATTGCTGGATGCTGGGAAAATGCAGTCAATCTACAATGTAGGAAGGATGATTCAGGTTTAATGTCCCGTCAACGACGAGATCATTGAAGATGGAGCATGAGCTTCGGTTGGGGAAGGATGGAGAAGGAAGTCGACACTGCCGTCACCAAAGGAACCATCCCAGCATTTGCCTTTAGAAATCAAGGAAAACCTGAATCACGATGGTCAGACAGGGATCTGAGGCTCTGCCATCTCGAATGTGAGTCCAGTGTGCTAACCTTTGCACGGCCACGCATTCTCGCACTCACCTAGTCGCGGCCGTGTTAACTGTCCAGAAAAATTTTGTACTTAACAGTGCTCAAAAATCTTCTAATCTTCGAAGTAGAGTTTTTTATTTTATTTTATTTTATTTTGAGAATTGTGCCGTACTGCTTCACGAAACTGATGTCTATGCACTGACTGACTGACAGTATGGAGGAAGTTGAAAGGGCCAGCCTGTAAGTGCCCCTGGCGAGTCATTCTTTTCGCAGCTGTCTTATTCTATTTCTTTTTCTGTATCTTGTCCCGTTTCGAAAGGGCCAACCTGTAAAGCTGCCCATCTAAAACCCAACTGATCCACCGACCCACTTGCCAAACACAGCTGCGAACTGTCTGACTGTACATGGACATCAGCAACCGCTTGGCGGACCCTACCTGCTGTACTGAAAGTGTGTGGGCTGGCAGGCAGCGGTAGGGCAAAGCAGAAAGAGGTCCATTGGTCAAACTGGTAGATGCAGACCACAAACTCGACTGTGGACCCGTCGTCCACGCACTGGCGAATGGGTTGGGGCAGACCTACTCGTCTGATGGGTCAGTGGGCTTGTTTGCCCGTGTAAGGGGTGCTGCCATCAGACGAGCGGATCTGCTCCGACCCATACGCCTATGTTTGGACGATGGGTCAGCAGTTGGGTCCATGGTCTGGGTCCATTGGTTCGACCAGCACACTCCACTGCTTGCTCCGACTCCTACCTGCAAGCCCACAACCCGTCAGTGCAGGCAGGTAGGGTCTGCCAAGCAGTCACTATTGTCCACACATAGTCAGATGGGTCGGTTGACTAGCTGGGCTGTGAATGTACACCTTACAATCCCATTGTGAGTCATTACTTTCTAGTTGCCATCTTCTCATACCTTGCATTTTCCTGTTTCTCTACATGGTCGGCATTGTTACATGGTTTGCTGCAATGTTAGTGACAGTGGGTGGCCAGATGCCCTACCTGACCCTGACGCCACCACTTCCATTCCCCCACCCCCTCTCCCTCCCGTCCACCCACCACCCCTCAACCCAGGAAGGAATTTTTGTGTGCCTCATCTGTCTGTGAAGAACATATTCTAAATGTCTGACTAGTGTATACCTGAGGCGCGACATGTTTACCAGCCCGGTGTTTACCTAGTTGGAAGTAACAAACTGTCTAAAGTCACATCCAGGCGGGCTGGCTCTTGATCTTAATAAATGAGGCGGATTCGAAGTGGTGATGTTCTCCCGGGATCCTGTGAAAGACAGATAAGCCTTTGGGCTCGCTTCCTTGCGTCTTTGTTAAATAATTATTGCAAAGGCGTTATCTGGATCTCAGTTATGTAGTGACCAATCGTGGCAATGTAATAAATGTGTATTATGGAAGACAGAGGTTGTTTGCCGCTAGGTCTGAGAGTTGTAGGCGGTTGATAATTAGAGTGTGAATATTTATTCGTATCGGTGAGCCTGCGAGATGTTTCTAGCACGCTGTGCGAAAGGAAGTACAGCCGAGGTGAAAGCCGAGGGAGCTCGGGATTAGCAATTTCTCGGAAGGTCCGTCCGGCTCGCCCGGTGATTTACAAAAGCAGTGACCGCTCTGTGGATAGGGTCGGCGTCCTGCGGCCTTTCATTGTTGACCGGCTGATCCCTGGGAGGGCCAGATGAGCGACCCGCAGGCCGCAGTGCATCGTCACAGAATAACATATCTTTGTCTGTGGCATCGTCTTGGGCCGTGCGTTAAGCTGCGGGGGACGTATTATCCGGCTCGGACGGTGCTGGCCACTTACGAGGTCAGAATATAGCGTACGACACTCTGGCGCCTGTTTAAAGTATTGCTCCGGGGAGAAGAGTAATTTTTGAGTGACTCGATGGCGCCAGGCTAACATGGGAGCAATAAAGCCAGCCGAACCTTTACTGACGCGGTACGACCGCCGGGTGCGTGGAAAAATATTACAGCACAACAGAAGGACCGCGGTTCGCATCAGGGCACGTTGCGTAGGTGTATAATCTTTTTGGCGGCAAGCTTCCCTATTGGGAGACTGCCTTATTCTGTGTTCTGGTGCGATGTGATAATTTCGCCAACGGCACGATTTATGCGCGTCAGTCGACGATTGGAGACAGGTTTTTGGCGACGCGCTCCTCGTGGAGCGACAGTGTTGAAAAGGTAAGCAAGGGAGAATTTTCTGGGCGTTTGGCGGGGGGTCCGTCTGAGAGAACAGCTTTGGTTGTCGGCGGGCGCCAGCCAGGATTCTGCACTAAACTTGGTACAAGGATGCACTGGCGGCGGTTTTAGCCGTTACCCACCTATAAGCAGCCACCATACCACACGTTCAGCAGTACGTTGGTGAGCATATCTGCAACTCGTGCAAACTAGGTTTTTTTTTTTTTTTCGAGGAGTTTAGTCTTTACTGCAACAAGTCCATTCGACTTAGCAGCGCTTTTGTTTGAGCCAATGTACGTCGTTTTGAGCAGCCTGCTGAAAGTTCTGTCAGTTTAAGATATAATAGATGGGGCTTACATTGCGATTACTGCTTCAGACATGTCGTGTTAATGTGACCACTCCCTTCCTATTGGATAGCTTTACCAAGCGTCGGTATCAACCGTGACCATCAATTTTGATCCGTGTTTTTTTTTTTTTAATAATTTTGACCAATGTGATATTTGTGTGTTTTGATAGGTATTAAATTGTAGTACAAAATTTCTGATGAGAATAATTATTCGTTTCAGAATTGGTTCTTCCTGATCATTAATGAATTTTTTAATTTTATTGTGAATTGAGGAGACGTTAAGAGAACAGAAACCTTATACTAAAATTCCCATGTTAAGCCACTGTCAGGGGGTCAGTTTGATCGTTGGCGTTATCAAGTCTGTTGCGCGAATACTATCAATGGTGAGCTTTAAGGGTGGTTCTGACGAGAGGAGGAGATTCCGAGTTAGGTATGCCAGTAATATAAATTGAACTTTACCTCTTACTACTAGTACCCTGAAGTGACGCGTCAACGCGCTCGGCTACCCAGGCGGATCATTATTTTGCAGCTGTGTCCCTCCACTAAGCCCCAAGTGCGTGACGGTCCACGAGCGCTTTCTCCCCTGCAGTTTACTAATCAAAATGATTTTTGGAGTTGACATTCCATTGATGCAGCGCCGTGAATTTGATCAAAAGAGCGTAGAAGTTGTATGAACATTTGTTTCTTTCAGCAACATGAGGTGTATGAGTGTAATGTGTGGCAAATATTCCTTGTGCTAAATCAGGACTGGCACTGTCGTTGGCTTGTAGTGTCCAAATTATGTATTATTCCTGCTGCAGCGTGTGAAAAATAATTTCGTCTCACGATTGCCTTAAAAACAACTTCACATGGCTGATAATAATATCCAAAGTGCTGATAGTTATCGCTGACGAAATATGATAAAGATAAGAATGAATGTTAATAACACGATAATAACACGAGATATCGTCGTAGAAATGTTTGTCTCTCTGTGTAGCCCAAGCAGTGCGACAATGAGGAGGAATTATTATTTTTTTAACTACTAAGATCATCAGTCCGTAAGCTTACACACTACTTAACCTAAATTATCCTAAGGACAAACACACACACCCATGCCCGAGGGAGGACTCGAACCTCCGCCGGGACCAGGGAAGAATTATGCTCATAGATACTTTGCCGCCGGCCGGTGTGGCCGAGAGGTTCTAGGCGCTTCAGTCTGGAACAGCGCGACCGCTACGGTTGCAGGTTCGAATCCTGCCTCGGGCATGGATGTGTGTGATATCCTTAGGTTAGTTAGGTTTAAGTAGTTCTAAGTTCTACGGGACTGATGACCTCAGATATTAAGTCCCATAGTGCTCAGAGCCATTTGAACCATTTTTTGATACTTTGCCATCTTTCGTTGGCAACTGTAAAATGTGGAAGTATCACAGGTGAAATATTTCAAGGTTTACCATGCGCCGACTGTCAGCTCTAAAGTCTGGTAAATAGAAAGAGTTTCAAACTTATTGGGTTTATTTACTGATGAAAGTAATACGATGACTATGTGGTAACTGATAGAAACCCACCGAAATAGCTTCTTGCTTACTTACACGTAAGTTACAAGAAATCCTTTAAAGAAAGAAGTCGTTTTGTCAGTATACTTTTCTATTCGGATAAGAAAACTTTAATGTACAAAAATTCAGGATTTCGATGGCAAGTACTTCTCTTGTAATAGCAATTGTTCTATCGCGGCGTTTTCAGAACGCGATTGCCACTATTTTTTAGAACGTAGACGTTCAAAAGCCTACGTTCCGGACAGTCCTAACTCAGTAGGGCAGTAATCCTTTCTTTTCTTCCGTTTTTGCACACTTGTCCGTACCAACATAGTGAAAATCCCTTAAGTTGGTAAGGTATGAAATTGGATACTGATTATGACGCCTGAGTCAAAGAAACAGTTTTAGAGCTCTATTTGTTAAAGAAACGTGTAGTTGCGACTGTGGCCAGCTACCACTGACATACAACTGACGCCCCGAAATACTCACCATACATGAAACAGAAACTGTACACTTTCCTGTTTTACAGTACGAACATTTTTTAACCCTTGGCAGATACTGGAACTAACCAATCCACTTGTCCTACGTAGACCGGTTAGGTATCGTCTGCATTTGTGTAGCGCAGCAGTTGTCCGCGTGCATTGCGGAATGTCTACTTCTATTTATTCGTTAAATAAGTGGAAAACAAGAGACCAGAAGCTTTTAAATATGTAGAAGTTACGCAGAGATGAAGAGAGTTGCAAAGGATAGACCAGCGAGGAGAGAGCCACTAAACCTGTCTTCCGAGTGAAGACCACAACAACATTGTTCGTTACCTCAAGCTACGACATACTCCGCACACCATTCTACTTAGCATTCCAGAAGATATACCATTGCTTCATTTAAGGTCGAATTTTATTAATGCAACGATGGAAGAATGTCTTTGAAACTCCACAAATATCTTAATGTCCCACGTGTTGCTATTGCGCTCCTCGCGCGAAGTATGTAGTTGGGCTGTTAGAGGCTAAAATTTCGTAAACGGGAACCAAACGTAGGACTGAATGAGGATAGGAAAGGAAATTGGCATTAGCTTGTACTGATTTAAGGAAACCTTGGGAAGCCAAAAAACCGGGTGGCTGGCCTGGAATTTGAATCCCATACCTACACAACACAAGTTCGTTGTCTTAAAAATTATGTCACGTAAGATAAGCGTAAATTTGAATAAACTACTTTCGTTGTTCCGAAGAGGACGGCAGCAAAAATGATTGAAACGTCGATTTTGTTTTATAGTGGACTCAGTATTCCAAAAGACACTGCCTGCCAGCTAGAGAAGCTATATTCAAATTGCGTCACGTGACTCGGCATGTATTTGGAACACTCATTCTCTAATGTACTCAACAGTTCTTCGAAGGAAGAGTTTCATCTTTATTATAATCGTCCACACTTCTCTGATAATGTGTAAGGCAGAGTCGTGCAGTACCGGCCGGCTTACGTTTGACTTTACTGTGAAACTGTGGTGGTTAATCGGAATACTAATATACCATTCTCTTACCTCAAGACAAGTTCTCTGAATAGCACAGTGTAATGAATTTTATTTGTTATTTAGAGTATTTAGTTACATCGAAAGGAAAAGAGCTACAATTACAAGGCTTGTAGGCAGTGTCTTCCCCTATTGACTATTGTTTTTGCTGTGGTGATATTATTTGTAAATGATACGCTGCGCTGATACTTATTGAATAACAACATAACACATAAGCTTGTTACTATTTGAGCTCAGTTCACCAATGTTCAGCTCACTGTTTTACAAAGGTCGCAAATTAAATACAAATTATTCTCCTGATCCACACAAACAATCTGCGACCACCCTCTACACTTAGTACTCTGCACCGAGTCTTCTTCAAAAGGCTCCAAAAACGTAATTCAGTCTTAAGTCTCTTCTGTTGACCCATTATTTCCAGTAAATCCAGTTTTCTTCGCCACTTTCGATGGCCACCTTCTGCGCGTTTGCTTTCTTTTAGAACACCCAACTCAAGTTCAGGTTCCTGCAAATCTCTTTCAGACTTCACTTTTTTTGTTTTGCTTTTATAGCCTTCTCTTCTTTGACCATCTTTTTCTTTTCTAATTCTTGAAAACGCTTCATCTCCCTCCCTTGCGATCATTTTGTTAGACATCTTGCTCACAGCCATTTTCATGCACTCTTCATTCCATTTACCTCTCACATTTTTCTCATTTTCCGCCATTTCAATCTGAAAAGAAGTAAGAAGAAGAAAGTACACTCCTGGAAATGGAAAAAAGAACACATTGACACCGGTGTGTCAGACCCACCATACTTGCCCCGGACACTGCGAGAGGGCTGTACAAGCAATGATCACACGCACGCCACAGCGGACACACCAGGAACCGCGGTGTTGGCCGTCGAATGGCGCTAGCTGCGCAGCATTTGTGCACCGCCGCCGTCAGTGTCAGCCAGTTTGCCGTGGCATACGGAGCTCCATCGCAGTCTTTAACACTGGTAGCATGCCGCGACAGCGTGGACGTGAACCGTATGTGCAGTTGACGGACTTTGAGCGAGGGCGTATAGTGGACATGCTGGAGGCCGGGTGGACGTACCGCCGAATTGCTCAACACGTGGGGCGTGAGGTCTCCACAGTACATCGATGTTGTCGCCAGTGGTCGGCGGAAGGTGCACGTGCCCGTCGACCTGGGACCGGACCGCAGCGACGCACGGATGCACACCAAGACCGTAGGATCCTACGCAGTGCCGTAGGGGACCGCACCGCCACTTCCCAGCAAATTAGGGACACTGTTGCTCCTGGGGTATCGGCGAGGACCATTCGCAACCGTCTCCATGAAGCTGGGCTACGGTCCCGCACACCGTTAGGCCGTCTTCCGCTCACGCCCCAACATCGTGCAGCCCGCCTCCAGTGGTGTCGCGACAGGCGTGAATGGAGGGAGGAATGGAGACGTGTCGTCTTCAGCAATGAGAGTCGCTTCTGCCTTGGTGCCAATGATGGTCGTATGCGTGTTTGGCGCCGTGCATGTGAGCGCCACAATCAGGACTGCATATGACCGAGGCACACAGGGCCAACACCCGGCATCATGGTGTGGGGAGCGATCTCCTACACTGGCCGTACACCACTGGTGATCGTCGAGGGGACACTGAATAGTGCACGGTACATCCAAACCGTCATCGAACCCATCGTTCTACCATTCCTAGACCGGCAAGAGAACTTGCTGTTCCAACAGGACAATGCACGTCCGCATGTGTCCCGTGCCACCCAACGTGCGCTAGAAGGTGTACGTCAACTACTCTGGCCAGCAAGATCTCCGGATCTGTCCCCCATTGAGCATGTTTGGGACTGGACGAAGCGTCGTCTCACGCGGTCTGCACGTCCAGCACGAACGCTGGTCCAACTGAGGCGCCAGGTGGAAATGGCATGGCAAGCCGTTCCACAGGACTACATCCAGCATCTCTACGATCGTCTCCATGGGAGAATAGCAGCCTGCATTGCTGCGAAAGGTGGATATACACTGTACTAGTGCCGACATTGTGCATGCTCTGTTGCCTGTGTCTATGTGCCTGTGGTTCTGTCAGTGTGATCATGTGATGTATCTGACCCCAGGAATGTGTCAATAAAGTTTCCCCTTCCTGGGACAATGAATTCACGGTGTTCTTATTTCAATTTCCAGGAGTGTATAATTTAAAAATTAAAATTGCTGCTAGCCGATACAGGTCGAGTGGACGGTACTGCACGAAGAATACGTAGTAGGATCTAGTAAAACTGTACGTATTTTTATAGAAGTTATCATGAAACGTTTGTTACACAGCCGAAACGTAGCAGCAAAATTAATCGCTTACCACAGGCCTCAAAATATCTTGTGTGCACTAAGAGCTACAGCAATCACCATCAAGCACTCAGAACAGAGGAAGTACTGAAGAGAGGAAGGAGACATCTGACTCCAGTGGACATGGATAGGCAAGCTTGCGTCTGATTACGGTACACTTCTGTAATTTGGTGGCGGAAGGGGAATGGCAGTAGTGACCGGTACTGAAAGCCGGCCGATACTGCAAGAATCTCCTCTATAATGCTCTTGACTGACGAATTAGTAAGTTTCAAACATTGGCAGGCTCTTCCCTCCACCATTTGTTGATGCTCTTATGTCGAACCTTTTTTGCCATGCACCGGTGAAGGTAATAGTTGCGCGTATAGCGCTGTAATTCTGTTTTTAACATTTGTGTTTGGAGAGGATCTGCCTTGGGCAAAACGCAACTTTTATATTTACTTTTATTTCCTAGACATGTTTCTCTGGAGTTTCAGCATCGTCAGCGTTTTTTTTTAATATCACCCGTAAAACAGAAAAATGCTTCTTACTACTTGCGCACAAATAAATTTGAGTTTTTTTAGACATTATTTACATATTTGCAAAACAGACAAAATTTTGTATATGTACCATATATACCATGAAATCCTGTGGATTTCCTTGATTCTATGTTATTTAATGCAGTCGTTTTGTTTCACAGTTTGCCATCTGCAAACATGTAGAATTAACGTAGACACAGTTGCTTGCTTCGAAAATTTACGACTGGGCATTTTATGGTTATGGCTACATTTAACTAATTGGGAGACTGTGTGTGTGTGTGTGTGTGTGTGTGTGTGTGTGTGTGTGTGTGTGTGTGTGTTTGGAAGGGGGTTGGGGTGTTTATGGGCTGGGGCTGACTGGTAGCTCTTTGAGGGCAGCGAACAGAGTCCATTGCAGAGAACTGTGTACTTATTTATTACTTGTTTTCCTTCAATTATGGCTTTCTGTATTTGATAGTTTTCTGCAGTTATTAGTTTTTGTGGGGGGCTGTTGCTGCATTTGAGAATTTTCAGTTCAATGTTGATATTTGTTGGGCAGTGCTCCATATCCATAAGGTGTTCAGTAAATGCAGAGTGACAGCTGTAAATTTTTAATGACCTTCTGTGTTCTGTGTATTTCGTATTGAAGTTTCTGCTTGTCTGTCCTATATAAATTGATTTCTGGTCTTGACATGTCAGTTGGTAGACACCAAATGTGTTGTGTTTGTCTGCGCTTGTGTTGGTTACTCATAGTTTTCTCTTATTGAGTTGTCTGTCCTGTAGGCTATTTTTAGACCATGCTTTTTTGAACATGTTGCCTGTTCTATGGGTCGCTTTGTTGTTGTAAGTGAGAGTGTACCATTTGCTTGTTGTTATGGGCGTTTCTCGTTCATGTGTGTCTGTGTTTGCAAGTCGGTGTCAGGTTGTTTGTTTTTGTGTGCTAGGTGTATCCTTTATTTTTGTTTTAATTTTGTGATTCAGTTTCTGTATAATGCTTGTATCGTATCCATTCTCTATAGCCATTTGCTTGATTGTTTGTAATTCATTTTTGTAGTTGTCTCCACTGAGTGAAGTATTGTTCAGTCTGTGCAGAAAATATCGGAAATCGGCTAGTTTTTGCGCATTCAGATTATTAGTGTGTCTGTGTTTAGCTGTGCTGATGGTGGTGACTTTTGTGAATATGTAGAACTTGTGTTGGTTGTTGTCTCTGTATATTGTGAGGGCAAGGAAGTTCAGCGTTTTGTAATTTTCCGTTTCTATGATAAATTGTTTTTTGAGGTGAACTTTGTTTATATTATTGGGGAGTTGTTGGATGTGACTGGGTGTTTCATCTAGAAGACACATGATTTCTTGTACTTAACGATACCAATATACTACCTGTAATGTTTGGGTCTTACTATTGTTGCAAATATTTTGTTTTCATTGTGATTGGGGAAGATGTTGGCTAAGAGACCCCTGACTGGTGACCCCATAGGAAGTCCACCCTGTTGTGAATGGAACTGGTTGTCGAATCAGAAACAGTTTTACTCTATGATTAGTTTTAGAATGCTTGCTATTACCTTTATATAGGGTTTGAGAACGAATTTTGTTATTCTAATTGTCGCCTGATGATTTTGATGGTTTCGGTGGTAGGGATATTCATGTCCATTGATGTGATGTCGAATGATGTGAGTACTACTGATGTAGGTACGTCGATGTTTTTGATTTTTTGTTTCAGTTCTTTGGTGTGGCATACGCTTCTATTGTTTGTGTATGCATAATGTTTCTGTAGTATGTGTGTATTCCTCTGGCTCGGATGTATGTGGGTGCACTTCTGAAATTTATCTCTGGGTGTATCGGAGTGTCCTTCTTGTGGAGCATTAGTAGGCTGTTCAGTTAAGGTGTCTTGGGGTTCCTTTGTTTTGTGAATATGTGTGAGATAATTTTTAGAAATTTCTGTGTATTTTTCTGTTATATTTTTGTTGGTCACTGGTTAGCTTTGTTATATAGTTATCTTCTAGAAATTTTGATGTTTTGCTTTTGTATTCCTCCTGTTTCCTTACTATCTTGGTGTTGCCCTTGTCTGATCTCATGATGAGAACCCCATTGTTTTTAAGTTTGTTTATTATTTCCTTGGAAGTTTTTTCTTCTTCAGTTTTTGTTCCTGTCAATATGTTGTTTTTGTTTTCCTTTATTATGCATCTTATTTGTTTGCAACTAACTCTCTTGCCAGAGCTGCTTTGAAGTTTGATTTATTGTTTCTTTCTTGTTGTTTTATTATGCACTCAATTTCCATGATAAAATTCTCTACTGCTTTGTGTGTAATGTGGGTGTTGATGTTGTATTTAGGTACTTTTTCAAGCAGAGTTATTTCTTGGTTACTTATTTGTATGTCAGTAAGGTTGACCAGACGTTGGTAGAATGTGTGGTTTGTTTGCCTTCTGTTTTTATGGATCATGATTTTGTTTTATTTCAAAAGTGTGACTAGTTGTTGTTGTCGTTTCTCTCATTTTATTTTTATTAGTGTTCCTGTGTTTAGTTTGACTGTATTCAGCGTCATTTAATATTTCAGAGATTTTAATGTGATTTCCTAGTTCCATATGAATTTTGAAGTCTGACATTGAGTTCCTGCTTCTTTGTATGGACGTATCTAAATTTTTGTTGCAACCAACAAAAGTCGGCTTTCTGCTTGGCATGTTGGGATGCAGGTGACATACTGTTTAAACTGACATATATATAGTTAGGTATTAAATTATGTGAAAGACATATTCTGTTGACTTTTACGTTTAAAATAGTTTGATGTAATTTTACTCTGATATTCCAGAATTTGTTGTAGACCTTGCTTGAAAATGCCTGGCAGGGCGTTGAATAAGCATCTTGAGGATGGAGCTCTTCTGTCCGTGCTTGATTACAATAGATTTGTTATTGGAGAGGGTCTGCCTTGAGCAAAACACAATTTTGATCTTTCTTTTTCTTTCCCAGACATGTTTCACTGAAGTTTCAGCGTAATCAGTGGGTTTTTTATACCGTCTATAAAACAGGAAAAATCCTTGTTACTACTTGTGCACATATAAATTTGAGTTTTAAAGACAGTATTTTCATATTTGAAAACACACACATACACACGCACGCACGCACGCACACACACACACACACACACACACACACACACACACATACACACAATCTTCCACATGGTGTTAGTTAATGGCAGGTATGACGATGCTGTAATTTCAGCGAAACATGTCTGGGGAATAAAAATAAAAATTTTGTTTTGCTCAAGGCGGGCCCTCTCCAAAAATAGATGTATCTGTAAGTAAACACGCACAGAAGAGCTTCAGCCTCAAGATGATCTGTTGTTAAAGTGATTATCTGAGAAGAGAGAGGGTACTTGGTAACAACTTACTAATGTATGCCATTCCGCATTCGAGCGAGAGTTCCAGTATTCCGCAAGTAGACCTTGTAAGATATGTAGCTTAAACTTCAGTTGGGCGCGGGTGATCAGACTGACACACGTAGAAATGTTCTGTTAATCATTTGCCAGAAATCGACAACACTGCTAGTAGTAGCTTCCCCCTCCCAATGCTTTCTACTTCAATATGGGGGCGACTGCTGACTGCTCAATTTGATACATTGAACCCGTTGTTGTTTCATTTCAACGGAACATTTATTGGATAATCAACACAACTTTGCAAGCAGTACAAAGGTATTTTAGAATGCAAAATGCTGTAATTTTCTTTTTGGATTGCTTAAACACATTTCAAGCTGCCTAAGCAGGAAGCATTGCAATAATGCATTACGTCTGATTGCGTTAATACGTAGAAATTTAACTAGGTTAGGTGAGATATACTTAATCATTGCAGGCTGCAGTCAGAAGTATAGCCTCCTCTTTATGAAACAGGACGAAATGTGATGACGGGCAACGAGTTTACCAGTATTGGCTTCATAGAAGAGTTAGGAAGGAAAAAAAAAATCTTCCTTTTGTTGGGATGATGAAGAAAGACAAGCATGAGATTGCTCTGGCGTTCACCACCAGTAAAGTAAGGTCTGCCCATAGTTCACTTTTTGGGTTCAAGAAAAGCTGTTCCGTAGGTTCCCACGTTCCTAAAAAGGAAAATGTTTACGCTTTACAACAAGCTTGCCTGAGAACAATTTAACAGATGCTAACAGTGACACAAGAGATAAACAGAAGCCATCCACTGTAGTATTTTGTAATGGGACCAAAGCTGGAGACAACACATCAGGTAAGTTAGCCGCTTCATACAAGATTACAAGAAATGAGCGTCGTTCGCTCACGGTTATATCTTTTACAGTGATCAATATGAGTGACATCAATAATGAAGTTATTAATTTTTCAATAGTTAAAATTTTTTCAGAAGAAATGGCTTCCTGAGCAACCATCTCATGCGTAGGGTGTGTCTCGTTAGATCCGAAGAAGTTATTTCAGGAATTCATATGAAACTTCAGAAGAGGGTAAAATGTTATACATCAACATGCGATGAAGGAGGGAACGAATTAAAAAATGACGTACATGGGACTAGTGTCAAAAGAAAAAGGTGTAATACCTGTAGAGTAAAGAAAAGACACAAAAACTTCAGTTGTAATAATGTCAAAAGCCTACCTGATACAAATTTTAACTTTTTGCTTGGACTGTGATAAAATTTCTCACTTGTTATCACAGCCCACCAGTGATGATTAAACAACTGAATGATTCAAGACATAAAAGAATTAAAGACATAAGCTGTCAGTAGTACTGATTTATATGCATGGACCAAGTTGAAAATCTATACCGGACTGGGATTCGATGGTGCGTCACCTGCTTACTAGGCAGGTTCGCTGATCACTACGCCATTCGGGCACAGTGGTCACCACATCCGCACAAACTACCCCAGCATGCCTTCCGTTTGAATGAAATGCTCGACTTACACAACGCATTACTGATGTATTGCCCCCAACTCATTAGCCTCATTACTCACGGTATCTCGCCGATAAATAAATAAATTTGTGACTAGGGCCTCCCGTCGAGTAGACCGTTCGCCGGGTGCAGATGCGCGGAAGGGTTTGAGCTTGGTGTTCGTCTGCACTAATGGGATCATTGGCCGTCATCACCTAAACCATATACAGGGTGTCCGAAAAGACTTTCCCTGATTACATAAATTGATAACTTAGGCTAGAAGTAAGATACGAATATGAAACTTATGTCGAATTGTTTACAACTATCAAAGTTTTTTTTCTGTTTTAGGTTCGCAGTACATAAGTAGTGGATGAGGTGCAGTGCCCAAGAAGCCATGTTAACCAATCAGGAGAAGGCACAGTGTGTCCTGTGGTACCATGAGACACGATCACCAACCACAGTGCAGAGACACTTCCAGACAACATTTGGAAGGAATCCACCTGATGTCAAGAGCATTAAAGCCTGGTATGAGAAGTTCTAGAACACAGGGTCGGTTGCTGACCTTCCGAGGTCTGGTCGACCAAGAACCTCAGCAGACAGGGTGGAAGCTGTAAGGCAGTCTTTTCTGTGAAGTCCGAAGAAATCGGTGCGCAGGGCCTCACGTGAATTACAGATGCCAAAAAGCTCTCTCCGTGACATTTTACACAAACGTGTATTGTTTCGTGCATACAAAGTGCAAATCGTTCAGGCCTTGTTGCTCAAAGACAGTACACGTCGATACGACTTTGTGGTCGAGATGCTATCACGTATTGAGAACGATGATGGTTATCTGAGACGAATTGCCTTTTCCGACGAAGCAACCTTTTTTGTCAGTGGTGTAGTGAATCGCCATAATGTGCGCATTTGGGGTTCACAACCCTCTGGCGAGGTCATGGAGTGCATCAGAGGCAGTCCAAAGGTGAATGTTTGGTGCGCGCTGTGGCACGATCGAATTATCGGGCCATTCTTCTTCGCTGAGGCTACCATCACATCTGCAGTGTATCTGGACATGTTGCAACTGCATGCTGTTCCTCAGCTGCTTCAGTATCACCCCGATGTCTTGTTTCAGCAAGACGGTGCACCGCCTCATTGGGGTTTGGACGTCCATGCCTATCTCGATATGACCTTTCCTGGGCGATGGATTGGTCGCGATGGGCCAGCGGTTTGGCCTCCACGCTCTCCTGACATAACCCCATTAGACTTCTTTTTATGGGGCTATGTCAAGGACGAGGTCTACCGAACACGTGTACCAGATCTTGAAACCCTGTGGCAACGGAGCCGGCCGTGGTGGCCGTGCGGTTCTAGGCGCTTCAGTCCGGAACCGCGTGACTGCTGCGGTCGCAGGTTCGAATCCTGCCTCGGGCATGGATGTGTGTGATGTGCTTAGGTTAGTTAGGTTTAAGTAGTTCTAAATTCTAGGGGACTGATGACCCTAGATGTTAAGTCCCATAGTGCTCAGAGCCATTTGAACCATTTTTTTGTGGCAACGGATAACCACAACCGTTGAATCGATCCCTCCAGTGAAGTTGGCTAATGTGTGGGCGGAAATTGAATATCGCCTAGATGTGCTACGTGCTACCAAGGGTGCTCATGTGGAAGTTTACTGATGTGTGAAAAAAACTTTGATAGTTTGTGAACAATTAGACACCAGTTACATATTTGTATCTTACTTCTAGCCTGAGTTATCAATTTATGTAATCAGGGAAAGACTTTTCGGACATCCTGTATATATAAATAACTGAATGATTATTATTCCTGTTGGTGTTGTGTTCTTATGACATGATTTTATTTCTGTAAAGATATATGCCATTTGTGATGAGTTTAAATAGTGAATCAAAAAGAAAACAGCAAGTGAATAAGCGATATGATCACTTTGATAGTCGACGACCGATTTGTTTGCGGAGATTACCTTGCCCGAGTGCAACGGAAGGTTACTCTCCACAGTCGTAATATAGCACCGGAGAGCAAATTTATTTGTGTGAACAACGTAATTCTGTTGCTGTGTCAACAATTCTGGAAAATACGGGTGGCAAATGCTGATGTTCCAGCATGACTTCTGCTCCAGTTCTCATGTGTGAACTTTCGCCGACTGTTGTCTTAGTCTAGCACCCTCTTGTTTGTAGAAGTATTATACTCACGTCCTGTAGCGTGTTCCTTGTGAATATTTGTAGAATGTTTTGCTTTCCTCCTAAGCAGTTGTTTAGTGGCACACGATATGAAATTGTGTGACACAAAAGTGTTAATAAAGACGAGTCTAGATATATTGCAGTACTTCTGTTGTTAATTAGCCAACGAAATTCTGACGGTAGATACCACATATCATCTTGCTGTGGCACCTTCTGAATGTGGTCTACATGTAAGGAAGGATAAGGAGGTGTTATGGTCTGTTGCAGTCGAGCCATCTGAACACTTTTCACACACTAGTCTGTTACTGTCTTTAACAAAATGAATGAAAACTTATCGGTAAAAGGGTGAGAGTATACTTAATTTCAGATGAAGCATCACTCCGACTATTTTCTAACCGTGTATCACGATTATTCCGAATGTTGATGGTAACAGAACCTTCATTTCGCTTCCTGATTAGCCATCTTCTGAGCCATGTTTGCACTTGTCACACAAGTTAAGTTGTCAAAAACAGCAGGAGCCGTACTGCTCGCTTGGATCTCTCGACTGTCGATTGTACCCATGGAGGTGCCTCCATGATTGTAGCGTTGTGTGGCCATCTTTGCCCGAACCTGACCCTGCGAGAGCGGGGCCTCGGTAGTCTGAAGGTGGGCTCCAAGCACTAAGGGGTCGGAGGAAGGTCCACGGCAGGCAGGGCATTCTACCAGGAATCGTTAGTGCTAGGATTTCACCTGGAACGTCCCGCCCACTCACCCCCGGTTTGTTCGGCGCCTGGGCATCGTTTCACTTGACCCATGTGGTTTACCGCGTTCGGCTGTACTTGGAGTGAATGTTAAATTAATATCTTGCTAGGTCTTAAATTTTGCCAGATAGTTAAAAGACACGTTACAAAAAACGTGGACAATTGGCCTCAGCTGTGCCAGGTACTTCCACAGCAAACATAAGAGAAAACAATTTAGCACTGAATTCTTTAAATACGAGAACTCAGTATTCAGTTGAATAGCCTATGAGGAAACATACTTCTATGTGAGAAAAAGCACCCAAAGCTACAATAGGAAAAACCTACCCTCAAAGAATAATTTGCGTGGAGAAAGAGGAACCACAGTATACTTGACACTTAGAGCACTCAGACAGTATATGTGCAACAAGCACCAATGTTTACTATACTTCCAGATGGCATCAAAATTACTTTGTTCTTGCTAGATCGATCCAAGCTGTTTTTGCGTGTTATTCACTGAATAGTTTTGCTGAACAGTTTTAGGGGTGGAAGAAGATCTAGCACAGCATGTAGGACGTTTTACAGCCGTGAAACACTGCAGCATTTATTTCCTCCATAACTGCTCTGTGACAAACATACACATCATCATTATTACTTTTAAAAAATGATTTGAATGACATTTACAAAATTAATAAATCTTTTGGTAAAAACAGACAGGACAAAGAATATAGACAGATTATTTTCCTGAGACATTTGCAACAGCATATAGGAGACCCTAATAACACGGAAACAGCCACAATTCTTTGTAATCTCGTTTATAATGCGCAGGTGTGGCACTGGAAGATTTTACAACTTAAAATCACCCATTACCCACGCAAATACTAACGAAATATGGCATATAAGCAAATATCTTACTGCTTTCATTAGGCATTTCTACTTTATGGCTTTCTTATATTCTTTAATTTTCGTGATCTACTATGAGGGCCTACATAAACAAAACGACTTTCACTTATTTCTATATAACGTTGATTTTAGACAACAGAGTTAGTCGATTGTATCTGTGGCTTTACTACCGACATGACAGGTCCAAGACCATTGTTTTCGCGCTGTATGTTTGCTCTGCTGTTTCCCTCAAATAAACGTATTATAATAGTGAATTAGTTAATGAAAATTTGTTCTTATTGCCCTTAAATAACATCACGTTATTTTTTGTTTTCTATTGATGGCGATGCTTTCAATAAAAATAAATACTTTTATTTCTTTAATAATGCACATTCATATTATATTACTATCCAGAAAAACTTAAATTTCTTATCTGTACTGAATCTCATCACAGTGTAACATGTGTTGGACTGTGACGATAACAACTTTGATGTAGCTTCCAGTTTGCGGAACTGTCGGCTGTTTAGGGGAGGGCCTTACACTAGGGATAGGCGTGGAGGGGGGTGAATGGGCGGGACTTGTTCTGGGTGAAATCCTAGCTCTAAGGGCACGTCGTTCTACCAGAATAGGTCAAGGGCTGTGCCTACTTTCAACTGTACTATTGCCAAGTGAATTCGTGAGTTTACTATTCTGTTGTTTAATTGGTATTGCGGTACAAGTCGTAACGGCCGTCTTCTGTGGACTATTTTTAAGAGTCTTGAAATTCAAAATTCTTCCCGTTGTTAAGTGTATAAGCACTTTTAAGTAGGCATATTGATTGAGTTTTGTGGCTGCTTGTTATATCGTGGGTTCACGGTTGTCAGTAAATTACAACCTGAGTTTGAGCAAGATGTTAATTTGGATTTCTAGTGGTCTACTGTTTACCCTTACCTAATGGCCATTACTTTCAGGCCGAATTATTCTAATTGCTTATTGCTAGCATCAGTTCCCTGAAAATTCACCCGGGATTCTGATGCTAGTTGACGAAATATTTAGACCACATTTAAGCCCCGGCCATTGTTTCCTGCCTGACTGCGTCACTGCGGGTTCGTACGGAGTCTTGGCCAACCGAGCAGTTTGCTTAAACATTCTATTATCGTTGTACCTTATTTAATATTGTTAGCTGTAATCAAGGATATTTTTACCAAGCCACTTCATTCAGTTGTTGCAGCTAGCATCTGATTTAAACCAAATATTTAAGAATCTGAATTTTGTTTGCCTTTACGTATGTTAAATTCATTAACTTATCAGCTGTAAATACACTACTGGCCATTAAAATTACTACACCAAGAAGAAATGCAGATGATAAACTGGTATTCATTGGACAAATATATTATACTAAAACGGACATGTGATTACATTTTCGCCGGCCGTTGTGGCCAAGCGGTTCTAGGCGCTTCAGTCCGGAACCGCGGGACTGATACAGTCGCAGGTTCGAATCCTGCCTCGGGCATGGATGTGTGTGATGTCCTTAGGTTAGTTTGGTTTAATTAGGTCTAAGTTCTAGGGGACTGATGACCTCAGATGTTAAGTCCCATAGTGCTCAGAGCCATTTGAACCATTTTTTTAATTACATTTTCACGCAATTTGGGTGCACATATCCTGAGAAATCAGTACCCAGAACAACCACCTCTGGCCGTAATAACGGCCGTGATACGCCTGGGCATTGAGTCACACAGAGCTTGGATGGCGTGTACAGGTACAGCTCCCCATGCAGCCTCAACACGATACCACATTTCATCAAGAGTAGTGACTGGCGTATTGTGACGAGCCAGTTGCTCGGCCACCATTGACCACACGTTTTCAATTGGTGAGAGATCTGGTGAATGTGCTGGCCAGGGCAGCAGTCGAACATTTTCTGTATCCAGAAAGGCCCGTGGCCCGTACAGGACCTGCAACATGCGGTCGTGCATTATCCTGCTGAAATGTAGGGTTTCGCAGGGATCGAATGAAGGGTAGAGCCACGGGCCGTAACACATCTGAAATGTAACGTCCACTGTTGAAAGTGCCGTCATTGCGAACAAACCAATGGCACCCTGTACCATCGCGCCGGGTGATACACCAGTATGGTGATGACGAATGCACGCTTCCAATGTGCGGTCACCGCGATGTCGCCAAACACGGATGCGACCATCATGATGCTGTAAACAGAACCTGAATTCATCCGAAAAATAACGTTTTGCCATTCGTGCACCCAGATTCGTCGTTGAGTACACCATCGCAGGCGCTCCTGTCTGTGACGTAGCGTCAAGGGTAACCGCAGCCATGGTCTCCGAGCTGGTAGTCCATGCTGCTGCAAACGTCGTCGAACTGTTCGTGCAAATGGTTGTTGTCTTGCAAACGTCCCCATCTGTTGACTCAGGGATCGAGACGTGGCTGCACGATCCGTTACAGCCATGCGGTAAGACGCCTGTCATCTCGACTGCTAGTGATACGAGGCCGTTGGGATCCAGCACGGCGTTCCGTATTACCCTCCTGAACCCACCAATTCCATATTCTGCTAACAGTCATTGGATCCCGACCAACGCTAAGAGCAATGTCGTGATACGATAAACCGCAATCGCGATAGGCTACAATCCGACCTTTATCAAAGTCGGATACGTGGTGGGTCGTATTTCTCCTCCTTACACGAGGCATCACAACGTTTCACCAGGCAACGCCGGTCAACTGCTGTTTGTGTATGAGAAATCGGTTGGAAACTTTCCTCATGTCAGCACGTTGTAGGTGTCGCCACCGGCGCCAACCTTGTGTGAATGCTCTGAAAAGCTAATCATCTGCATATCACAGCATCTTCTTCCTGTCGGTTAAATATCGCTTATGTAGCACGTAACCTTCGTGGTGTAGCAATTTTAATGGACAGTAGTGTAATTTTGAATTTCAAATAGAAGCTTCTACCATTCATGAGGAATGCCAAATCAACTATATTAAGATTTTCTTGGAATAATTCGGTACTGTCACCTCACTGACACACTAAGCTACAGTGGTATAATACCTTGTCACATTTTGCTGCATGTTTCATTACATAAAGTGTTGTATTTTTTGAACTGTGAATGATGCTCTTGTTATCCCCTTGGATCCACCATTCCACTTCATACTCATGTGTACAGATTACTAATGTGGTTTGTTGAGGGAATGCAATGTGTTCTCACATTGCTTACCAATTTGTGCCGAAAAAAGAAAAAAAACACCGCTGCTATGGCTAGCAAGCAAGCGAAATCGTCCATTATGGAAATTGTTATTCTGTGCGGAAGTTATCTAGGAACTGAATACTAATGTCACCTAACTAATAACCTGAAATGGTGATTACATATGTCTTCGCGATATCGTCCTTTTTCTCTGAGAACTGATCTATGCTCATTGTAGAAACTGAATGTGCACTTCATTAATCATGCCATCGCGGTAAATGATCAGATATTGTCCACAAACGTATAGCGCAAGAAACTGAATTTCATTGTAATTCGGAACCACAAACCAAGTTTGAGATACGTTAAAACATTATCTGCTTTATAGTTATTGCGTAACAATTGCGCTTTTGCAGTCTAGCATTCTCTGGAAATACTGACACTGGGGAATTGCAGAGAAACAGGAAAGACCTTCAGAAATTTCCACTCTGCGGTGAATGGCAGCGTATCTTACTAGAAGATAAACGGGCGATAAAATGTATCGAAGCCAACAAAAGATCCGATAAGAGTCAGTTACGGATCAGAAGTATTCCAGTTGCGACACTCAGGTCGACGGCGTACATAGTCAAGTCTGCACCACTTGTAACCGTACATAAGTCCACTCGCACGATTCCATTGAAGAAATGTTTGGAAGTACAACCGTGTAAAATCCACTCATAAATAGTGCAAGACATGAGAAGCCTGTGGTAATCGAAACACTGAGGGATCTGTAATATTTAACGTTCCTTAATTTAATGTCTAAAGAACAGATCGTTTGTACCAAGAAGTCTCGAAGAAATGCATTCATCCCTGAAATCAGTGGCAGAAATTTTGTGAAATACTACGGATATTGACTTACTCTTCCTCATAGGTACCATAAGGGAACTGACATTACGACCAACCACTTTTCTATTAGGTAACATATTATGGTCGATTAACAGAAAACGAAAAGGCAGTATGGATAATCTTTTGTTCAGCTACCTATTGCAGTACGTACACTGTTTGGTTTTCCAACTCATGCATAGATTTTTTGTTGTTGCATGTGTTTCTTAGTTTTTAAGAAACTAGTAAATAGAAAGCTTTGTTGTCGCGACTGAACGGATGATGGGTTAGGGCTTATGCCCACGCTGTGTCTGACGTGCATCGAGTCTTTTGTCATATACCGCAGCTCGCATTTTCGCTTGTGAATTGTCACCTGTTGGTTGTTGTTACGTGACGTCAGGTCACTCCCAGGTGATAGTCAGTTGAAAATCGAAGCTACAGCAGAATGAGGGTAAGAACTTTGTCTAAAGGTGTGGAAAAAATCATTTTTCTCCTTCTGTTTCGCCAGAATGGTTTGGATTTAAGCCATTACTTTTTCACAAATTATCTACCGATATATTCTTAAGTCTTTCTACATTTCTTCTTGTTTCTCCTCCATTGAGATAATTCTAATGTAACAAGTCGTGTATTGTTCATCGTCTCCACGTGTTTGTACGAGAGTTCATTTGCTCTACATTTAGCTCCTTCTACTTTTAGCTCGCCCCATTCCGTATCTTATGTGGTTCACTCTTGAGGAATCTCTTGTTCTGAGAAATTTCTTTTCTGTATTTCACATAAATGTTTATTTTGTAGGTTTATAATGAAGTATCAGGAGAGCCATACGTTTACGAAATTTTACCCTTAGTTCTTTCTCGCTTATACGTAATATATTATCGATGTTACCGTAATATAAGCAGTTTTGCGTCTATATCTTAGATTCCTTGTTATGACATTTATTTACTTCTTTCGATGTTCATAATTTTCCATTGCTGTGCAAAGTTTACTTGTATTTACATTATGAAAGGATTTTTAGAAATCTATAATAACTATGTTGCAAGTTGAATTCGCACCTTTTTTTTCTAATAGTTTCGTTAGAGTGAAAACATTGTCTGCAGCTAGCTTCCATTTCTGTATCCATTCTGTTCCCCATCAGCGACAATTTCTGACATTATTTGAAGGCATGAAAGATTTTACTTGTTTGTCAATAAACGTAGATTAAGTATGGAATTGCTTTTTTTTGTTCGAAGTCTTGATTTTCCTGTATTGTACAGTGATCAACTTCATCTAATTAGAATGTTTTCCGGAGTTCATGTGTTGCAGCTAATTAATACTGTATAGTGATGAAATTCTTAGTTTCCTCTTAGTCGTGTCAACGTTTTGTAATTCACATACAGAAATGTTTCGGAAATTCATTCAGTTTTCAACAGTTATCGTGTATAAACACCATTACGTATTTGACATAGACGCAGGAAACTTAAAAATCGAATGTCTTACACGTCATATAGCCAAATGCTTACGTTCCGATACATTCGGTGTCCTTTGCGACGTTTGTCCCGTACGAGAATGACGCAGCTTAAAAGCAACCGAAAACGCCCTTCAAAATATGTCAAGTTCATCTTTTCCCTTTTGTAATTGGTCGTTCTAATCTGGCCCTATAGGTACATATAGCTATTCACTCACTGCGCACTATGTATTACATCTACTCTTATTATGTCGTTTAGCATTTTATAGATGCATTCCTGCTTCTCATAGATAGCATTTTCCATTTGAGTTATTGATTTGTCCCAAACTTCTTGTTGTGCTTCTGTTATTTATTCTTTTTTGCTACCTTCGGAAATTTGTTGTGCATCGTCTTCAGCTTCTTCAGTCTAGAAATGTTGTGTTTCATATTTTCTTGTCATCTCAAGGGCTTCTCTTACTGTCTTTACCGTGTAGCGGCGAACATTTTGCCGCTCCATAACCAAACTAACTCCAGTAGGTGTTTCCAAAAGATATTCGTTCAATCTTTTTCTTGAAATTCAGGTGTGTTACATATTCTTATTGTAGCAACTCTAGTTTGTAGAATTTATCTTGTGAAGGGTGTTCTCGAAATCTTAAGAGTTTCCACTTTTCCGCAAGTCACGCTCTGCAGGTACTATATGGTGATTTGAACAAATATCGCATCCCCTGACGGCTCGCCAATTTCTGAATTGTGATTTTAACTTCTCATATCTTAGTAAATAATTTGTTATCAACCGATAATACCGCTAAAACAGTGTATATTCTTTAATATCGCTCTTCCTGCAGGGGGTTATTTGTGGTTTTTAAAGTATTCATGCACGGAAACTTTTTAAGTTAATTCTGATTATTTTTTTGATCACCAACTCCAGTGTATTTAACTACTCCTGATATTGACGCGTCATCTACATTTACATTAACATTGTTAAATACTACTACATGGTCTTTTTTAGCAGTGTGTTTTAGCAGTTGTTTGTAAAAGTTTGCAGCTGCTTCTGTCTTTCTTCTTGGTGAGCACGTACTCCTATTATGCTCACGTAATCTCTGGCTGTAAAACTAATTTTTTTCGTAAAATAAAGGTGGCTAGCTTGGATCATCAAGATGAAGAAGCAGATGACGACTTTAAAAATAAAATAGCCTTCAAAACCTTCACGTCCTCCCTTTACTTGTCCGTCCACAAAAAAGGAGAAAACTTACTTCGTGACATATTCCCAAGAATAGCCCCTCTTCTCAAATTACATTAGATCTGAATTTCTAAAACAAATTAGTATGCCCATTACTACCGACATTTTGTGTCAAATACGTATAATGAACAACAGCTTACACGAAATTCACAGGATTCTAAATACATTATATAAAAGAAAATAAATTAAGAATTTATTTGCGACTGTATGGTTTCATGGCGTTGTATACTGATAAAACGTTTTCGTGCTTCCAGTCGAGTCAGGATGTTTAAAACCCACGAGCTTTCGACCGAGTACTCCTCGGTCATTGTCAAGTATTCGCTGCCGTGTGTTTGCTGCTGTCGTCCTTAACAGCAGTGCTGCCGCTTGTGACGTCACTGGTGTCCAGCGCGATATAAGATAATGTTTTCCGTTATAAGATCGCCGCTCCCATTTCACTGTTCTGATTACTGGGTCCCAAGCCGTGCTTAGCTGCAAACCACCGCCTTTATTGAGGATTTTTGCAGAAATTTTTATCCTGGTCCCTTCATTTATAACGCAGTCCCAGAAATTAACTGTCCGTTTAGTAGGAGTCCGCAGCTCGTGGTCTTGCGGTAGCGTCCTCGCTTCTTGCTCACGGGGTCCCGAGTTCGATTCTCGGCGGCGTTGGGATTTTCCCTGCCTCGAGATCACTGGGTGTTGTTGTGTTATCATCATCATTCATCCCCATTACGGTCGGAGGAAGGCAATGGCAAACCACCCCAGCTACGACCTTGCCTAGTCGGCGGTGCGGTTCTCCCGCATCGTTCTTTCACGCTCCTCGGAGTATGGGACCTCCGTAATTAATAATAGATGTCTCGTCGAATGCAGTTCATTGTCCCTTTTCTTGAACATTTTCTGATACCGATGATTTCTCAAGACACTGCAATCAGAAACACCCCTCTTGATTTATGCACCGCTGTTCAGTAGAGCGCACAGTTAAGAATTTTTTTCTGGATTCGGAGTTTTATCTTGGCTCTTACTTACGTAACTCAGCCGTGAACCAAATGAGGAGAATCGCATAAATTCTCGTTGGCGTGCTTTCTTCTATGAACCAGTTTATTCTGATAGATCGTATTTCTAAGGACAGTTCCGGTTTCATATCACGGATTTAGCAGCAGGTGGGAAGATGAGCTCCCGAGCCTACAATGTGCGAGATTAAGAACAAATGGTCACCGCAGCAACGTTGCTGAGTATTACTGATTTCTGTGCAACTGGTGTCTGCCAGATTAGCGTCGATTCTCCGAAAAGCAAGAGATGTTATGTCTGTCAGCGGCAACCACATGAAGTGGTACCGAAAGTACAGATCTAATGTTAAAGTTACCATTCGCAAGCAACACGTCGATTTTACATTCATCACGACAAGGAACAGAATTTCTAGTAAAACTGGTTGGTCTCTGTACAATGTCACCGTAAAATTGGTTAATCAAAGATTGTTCATGGCATAATAATTCTGTTCGTTTGCACCATGTGCGTACTCCCTGGATGAGAGCAATTACTTAGCTGTAGAAAATATTCGTATTGAACGGATGTAATAAAGCAGTTATGCGATATGAACATAAATGATTGTGACCTATGAAAATGGACGTAAACTCTTGCAGCAGTGTAGAATATAAAATTTCTATCTGTGGTTTCTAGTTGGATGGATGGAAACGTTAGTTCAGCATCAAGTTATTGTGACATAATTGCGTACTACAAATATTAGCCGAAACTTTAGTGTTGAGAAGATATACTCACCAAAATCACTGCATGGACGCCTCGAAGAGAGAAAACAGAAATTTTTGCGAAGAAACTACGCGGAAAAGAATGCTTCACAGTAGTTAAAAGTACTCGAAGACGCACCGTTAACAAGTGGTACCATATTCTCGCGTTGTTATTGTTGTGATCGTCAGTCCACAGACTAATTTGATGCATCTTCCCACACTAGTCTGTCGTGTGCAAGCCTCTTCATATCCACTTGAACGTACTCACACCAAGACTTGTTCTCACCCTACTATTTTCTACCCACCCCCACCGCTCTCCCCCGTCCACCACCCCTTCCCTACATTGCCATATTAAGTTCGTGGCTCAAATGGCTCTAAGCACTATGCGACTCAACTTCTGAGATCATCAGTCGCCTAGATCTTAGAACTAATTAAACCTAACTAACCTAAGGACATCACACACATCCATGCCTGAGGCAGGATTCGAACCTGCGACCGTAGCGGTCGCTCGGCTCCAGACTGTAGCGCCTAGAACCGCACGCCCACTGCGGCCGGCCCATATTAAGTATTCCTCGATGTCTCAGGATGTGCACAGTCAACCGATTCTTTCTTTAAATCAAGTTACGCCATAAATTTATCTTCCCGTTTTGATTCTGTATATCTTCATTAGTTAGGCAATCTACCTATATAAATTTTTGCATTCTTTTACGGCACCATATTTCAAACAATCCTATTCTCTTCTCTTCTGTGCTGTTTATTGTCCACGTTTCGTTTCCATACAACGTAACACTCCAGCAAATAGTTTCAGAGACCACTTCCTAACACCTGAATTTATAATCAGTGTTCAAATATCTCCAGTTTCCACAATATTTTTTCTTGAGACAGAAAATCTACAACTTATCTTAGCATCAGTTACTTTTATTGCCCAGATAACAAACTCACCTATTACTTTTAGAGTCTCTTTTCCTGCTCGAATTGCCGTAGCGTCACCTGCTTTCATTTGACTGCATTACAGTACTATTGGTTTACTTTAGTTACAACCTGCTATTTGGTCGAAAACTGACATTTTGAACCCGTGATTATGTACAAAATACAGGTTGCTTCCTCCAGAGAAGAAAACAGCAGCCAGGCGCTTTTAGTAATGCTATTTAGTCACATAAATAGCGCATATAACAGTTGTGTTACAATTGGGATATCGTATCTTTACATATATCCTTCCATATGGCAAACCTTTGGTGTGTGTGAGTGGTGCTTTACGCTATATACGTACACACATCAGAAAAGTGCCTCATCACTGCGTGAACAGCAGTCAGTGTTGCACAGTAATGACGCTGGATTTTCGTCATAAGGAACCAAAAATAATTAATGGAAACAGTTTCAATTTAATGATTTGTTTACATTATTTCCAATCGTTATTGCGTACAATTAGAGTCAAATTGGCTGTTTTCTGACACCATGTTTTAGTTTTAGGAATTCTCACAATACGGAATAAAAGTGTGAAAGCTAATGAAAACAAAAACAAACAAACATATATCTTAATGTGAACAACCGTCTGATGATGGACCTGTCGGTCGAAACCTGTAACGGCGCTATTTATGTGGATCCATAGCGTTATTAAGTGGTTGGTTGCTACTTTCTTCTCCGTAAGAATCAGCCAGTACATTTACAAGCGCTTTTCAAGACATTATCCATTCTGCTCAACTGTTCTTTCCTGTCTATATCAGAACTACAAATCCGTTGGCAAACCTTCAAAGTCATTTGTTCTTCGTCCACTATTTTAATTTCATTTCTAAATTTCTCTTTGGCGTTATTTAGTGTTAACTCAGCGTAGTGAGTGAATAACATGGAGGACAAACTAGAATTCCGTCTTACTCATTTCTCAACTACTGTTTCCCTTTTATAATCTTCGACTCTTATAACGTCAGTCTCGTCTCAGTAGAATGTATTTCATCCTTGCTACTTTCAGAACTTTAAAAACTGTTTTTCATTCAGTAATGCTAATTGATTCTTCTAAAGCTACTGTTATCTAAGGTAAGTTGTAGGGTCCACATTTCCTTGCACGTTCCTGACTTTCTCTGGAACCAAAACTGATTGTCATAGAACTAGAACAAAGCACAATATTTTGGTTGCATAATGTTCCACAAACGCATGAAAGGTCTAAAGGTTAACGTGCAATCGAAGCTGCTCTTCTGTTATTGCTATCGTTTGAATTCACAGTGATGCGGAGATAAGAGTACCTTAACAGCAATTTGATGGTTTCGACCTGGAGGCTGTTTGCAATACACTCAGGGCCAATATTGGATAAATCAGTTTCTTTTGCAGTCTTTACCACTTGTGGAAAACGATCACGATCCTTCACTTTCGAACAGAAATGGAATGATAAAGAAAAAGAAAAAACAAACTGTGGTATTAGAAAGAGATCCTCTTTTTCAACTCCGCATTTATGTCTACAGAAGAAGTGTCAGTACAACGGGAAGAAAGGAAGAGGTCAAATTATCTATGAGCGATAATCCTTCAGTATAGTTGAGGCGAGACTGGGTGACAGTTCTTTGTGAACTCCCAGTTTCGGTTGCTTTTGTAACCCCTGAGTTACTCTGTTGTTGGCGCGTTCCTTTTTTCCTTCTACTAAAGGAAAGTCGCGTTGCAGGATGCAATGAGTTATAAATGCTAAACAGTTCTTTTGTTTAGTTTGACAAAGTTATTACCTATAACAAAAGTGAATTTCCTTGCGCGGAAGCAGAAAATTCTGTGCTGTGTCGGAGGCGTTGGCCAGCAACGCCTCCGAACGCAAAAACAATAATTCTGTTTGACAATAAATATTTCCAACAACGCCCATTCATTGCAGGCGGATGTAATTCATTGACATTTATCAAACGGTTACGAAGAGTTCTTGTTACATTTAAAAGACAATTTATTTTTCTTTCATTAACATGACAAGTTACATACAACGCAGAGTGTAGAACAAGATGAAGGGCGATTTATTTTGATAATTATCGCGTTAGGTTCGTCTGATTATAACTGAACGAAACTAATTTTTCGTGCTATACGCATTTTGTATTTTTTATTCGAAAGACATCGTCACTGGCAAATTTCGTAGATGCTTCACTACATCTGTTCTTGTTCTGGTTTTATACTGTTCTGCTTATGACCATTCGCAATTTCATTTGCACAACACTAGGAATGAACACTCATTTACTTCGTGATGTTCTGGATGGGCTTGGCACGTGGATGTGGATCAGTTTACTGTAAACGTAGCCTGCTGCCGACCGTTGATGTGTCGATATTGTGTGGCGTTATAGACACAGGTTTGTTGCACGTAGGGGCGGAGTCCTCGAATCGGTAATGCATTGAAAAACTGAACACCATTCTTGCAGCCAAACGTTAATTCATTATAGTTTCAACTCATCGAACGACTGAGTTCCCGACTTTCTCCACAATGGAAAGTTTAAATAACTTCCAGGGGTCAAAAGACATAAAGAAGCGTTCGGAGCAGCCATGGAAGCATGACGTCGACGAAATGAAAACTCTGTACTGTTGCAGGGAGACTGTTGAGAAATGATAGATGGTTTAAATTTTGTGTTGACTATTTTGCGTAAGACAAAATCGTTAACTTAAGATCTTGAGCGCAACTCGTACAGTTGGCATGTCGCTCTGTTCCTCATCGTCATCGACGACACAATTAGGCAGATGGTGGTCGTTAAAGCAAACGACACCATAAAAGTGCTTCAATTAAAGAGATGTTCTGTTACGACGAGTGTGTACGTGATTTGGAAATATCTTATAGACTGGGAAAATACAGAAAGAGCGTAACATTTTAAAATAAAAACTTTCGATGAAGTACGAGCTCAATAAAATCACTTTTGAGTGTTAATCCGCGTTATTATGAAATACTGAAACAACCATAAAAACGACGTTCCGGTTATTTTTGCAGCTGTTCTCACCAGGACGACAGTTTAGTCGACTCGAAGAGTTCTGATGCAAAGATGGTTGGAACGTCGATTTTATTGTACTTTTAGTGTTACATGTTGAAGCAGTGTAATGCTTAGCATGCAAGGTAGGATATGGATAAGCTGAAATAACCAGAGAGCATTAGGCAACCATTGATTGAAACAGGGTTGAGAAACACAATAGGAGACAAATGGATATCCTTGAAACGTGAGATAGTGAATGCAGCAGAGGCCCAAATAGACAAAAAAGACAAGGCCAGTAGAAATTCTAGGATAACATACCAGACATTCAGCCCAGTCAACGAAAGGAGAAAATATAAAATGCAGCATATGAAGCAAGGAAAAGGGAATACAGATGTCTAAAAATGTGATTGACAAACAGTCCAAACTGGCAAAATAGAGAAGGCTAGAGGAGAAAGGCAAGGCTGTACAAGAATACATGACTAGGGGAAAGATGGGTAAAGTGTATGGGCAAATTAAAGAGTCCTTTGGAGAAAAGAGAAGCTTCTGTATGAATATTAAGAGCAAGCTTGTACTAAGCAAAGAAGGCAACGTTAAGGTGGTGAGAATAGATAAATACATAGAGGGTCCTATATGAGGAACAAAAACTTAGACAATATTGTAGAAAGAGAGGAAGATGTAAATGGAGAGAAGACGGGAGATGTGGTACTGCGAGAAGAATGTGACAGGGCTCTCAAAGATTGCAGGTAGACTGAAGAAAGGCAAATACAGTTTATCGATTTTGTACTTCTAGATATATCTTTTGACAATGTTGGCCGAAGTACATTCTTTGTAATTCTGAAGATAACACGGGAAAAATACAGGAAGCAAAACGTTACCTACAACTTTTACAGAAACTTGAGTGCAGTTACAAGAGTCCAAGAACATGAAAGGGAAGCAGTACTTGAAAAGGGAGAGAGACAGGAGCTGTAACCTCTACGCGACATTATTCAGTTTGCACAACGAGCAGACCGTGAGGGAAACCAAGGAGAATTTTGGAAAAGGAATTACCGTTAAGGGAGAAGCTTTAAGAACTTTGCGTTTTGGTAATGACATGGTACTTGTGACATCGCGCCAGGTGCATAAGAGAGGAGTTAGTAGCGCTACTATGAGGACGCAGATCAAGTTTGCTTTAAATAAACGCCGTAACGGTCGTGAGCGTTAGTTACCTTCGAGGTTGGACGCGCTGAGTCGGTGTTAGTCAAGAACGCCTCTAAGGGGACAAAGACGCCATTTTCGACACCTCAGTGAGTTGAAACGAAGACATGTAACAGGGCTAAGAGAAGCTGAATGTTGCTTCTGCGATAGTGCAGAAAGTCTTGGCAAGAATGTGGCCGCTGTGTATGGTCGCTGGCAACGGAGTTCACCAGAAAGAAGACCGGGCTCCGCACGTCCACGAAGTACTGCCGGAAGGGAAGACCACAGTGATAGGCGTATGGCTCTGGCTGTTGTAAACCAATGTGCACTAAAGAGTTTCGACACGTTGCTTTGGCCTGCTCGATCACCAAATCTGTCTCCAATCGAGCACATATGGGACATCATCGGACGAGAACTCCAGCGTCATCCACAAACAGCATTAACGATCCCTACATTGACCGACCAAGTGCAACAGGCCTGGAACTTCACCCCAGAACTGACACTTGGAACCTGTACTACACAATGCAAGCACTTTTACATGCTTGCATTCAACATTCTAACGGCAATACCAGTTATTAATGTACCAGAATTTCACGTTTGCAATGGCTTTCCTCACCCTTACATTAATCCGTGATCAAGCAACGTTAATCACTTAAAATGTTTTTTGTTCCAGCCTTTGATCACTATTCACTTCTTTTGACGATGACCGGTTTCAGTCCGTAATGACCAGCCTCACGTCTACAATATGCAAATATATACACGTAGTGAGCAGTGTGTCTTTCAACACAATACAGCAATACGTATCACAGTATACTATCATACAACCAGGGAAATGTACATATAAAATACGTAAAACGTACTTTTTTTACACCTTGATAAGGCCATAATGGCATCGTCAAGCCATAGAAATATAGTCAGCACAGCATCGTCACATATATCTAAAATAAGGTGTAGGGTAGGCCATATCGTCCACACAGTCATTATTGCTACTGGCTACTGAAGCACAGTAGCTACCAGAAATCTGTTTGCCTACGTCCTACCTAGATGTCACTACTGTGGGCTTCGATGTAGTCATCATTTACGCAAAAAACATAATCTGATAGAAACTCATTAGGTAAAACACATGTAGGAGACATCTAAATATTGATAACTATCATAGAAACTGAAAGACCTGAGTCGAAACAAGGCCCCCGGAGTAGACAATACTCCACTGGAACTACTGACGGCCGTGGGAGAGCCAGTCCTGACAAAACTCTACCATCTGGTGAGCAAGATGTATGAAACAGGCGAAATACCCTCAGACTTCAAGAAGAATATAATAATTCCAATCCCAAAGAAAGCAGGTGTTGACAGATGTGAAAATTACCGAACTATCAGCTTAATAAGTCACAGCTGCAAAATACTAACACGAATTCTTTACAGACGAATGGAAAAACTAGTAGAAGCCAACCTCGGGGAAGATCAGTTTGGATTCCGTAGAAACACTGGAACACGTGAGGCAATACTGACCTTACGACTTATCTTAGAAGAAAGATTAAGGAAAGGCAAACCTACGTTTCTAGCATTTGTAGACTTAGAGAAAGCTTTTGACAATGTTGGTTGGAATACTCTCTTTCAAATTCTGAAGGTGGCAGGGGTAAAATACAGGGAGCGAAAGGCTATTTACAATTTGTACAGAAACCAGATGGCAGTTATAAGAGTCGAGGGACATGAAAGGGAAGCAGTGGTTGGGAAGGGAGTAAGACAGGGTTGTAGCCTCTCCCCGATGTTGTTCAATCTGTATATTGAGCAAGCAGTAAAGGAAACAAAAGAAAAATTCGGAGTAGGTATTAAAATTCATGGAGAAGAAATAAAAACTTTGAGGTTCGCCGATGACATTGTAATTCTGTCAGAGACAGCAAAGGACTTGGAAGAGCAGTTGAATGGAATGGACAGTGTCTTGAAAGGAGGATATAAGATGAACATCAACAAAAGCAAAACAAGGATAATGGAATGTAGTCTAATTAAGTCGGGTGATGCTGAGGGAATTAGATTAGGAAATGAGGCACTTAAAGTAGTAAAGGAGTTTTGCTATTTGGGGAGCAAAATAACTGATGATGGTCGAAGTAGAGAGGATATAAAATGTAGGCTGGCAATGGCAAGGAAAGCGTTTCTGAAGAAGAGAAATTTGTTAACATCCAGTATTGATTTAAGTGTCAGGAAGTCATTTCTGAAAGTATTCGTATGGAGTGTAGCCATGTATGGAAGTGAAACATGGACGATAAGTAGTTTGGACAAGAACAGAATAGAAGCTTTCGAAATGTGGTGCTACAGAAGAATGCTGAAGATTAGATGGGTAGATCACATAACTAATGAGGAAGTATTGAATAGGATTGGGGAGAGGAGAAGTTTGTGGCACAACTTGACCAGAAGAAGGGATCGGTTGGTAGGACATGTTCTGAGGCATCAAGGGATCACCAATTTAGTATTGGAGGGCAGCGTGGAGGGTAAAAATCGTAGAGGTAGACCAAGAGATGAATACACTAAGCAGATTCAGATGGATGTAGGTTGCAGTAGGTACTGGGAGATGAAAAAGCTTGCACAGGACAGAGTAGCATGGAGAGCTGCATCAAACCAGTCTCAGGACTGAAGACCACAACAACAACAACATCATAGAAACTACTTGTGATACAGTAAAGGACGAATTCAGTTACACATATAAAGTTATTAAAAGGAAATATATGAAGATAATAGGTCCGGCCCTTTTATGGTGAATTTACGGTCAAAAATTAATATACATAATACATTGCCTGTAGCAACCTACAAATTACCTATGAAAGATAAATGTCTATACGACAGTTGAAAAAGACACATCAATGATCAGCGCCCTCTGTTGGGTCGGCCGCCAGGATGTTATGTAGGCGCGCACCGATCGTAAGAACTTAACCACTGGAGAGCTTTACATACATCGTGATATGGCTACCACACAAAATGTTTAAACAACATATTAACAGTCAATAAATAAAATTGTATAGTCTGGCCATACATTCCATGAATAGGTAGGACATAATCAGTTACACGATTAGAGCTACTAATGTATGAAATTAACGCAAATGCCTACTGTTATCGTAGTACGTTATCAAACAAAGTAAACTAGGTGTTAGGCATAAAATCGCTTTGTCCGTTGATTACCTTAATGCACTCATGCTTTTTGGCTTTGTAAATCGCTTAACTCCTCCAAGAAGTCGCGAACGCTATCCTCTTCTGCCCTGTGTAGAATATGCATACAACTCTCAATATTGCTTAGAGTGTGGCCGGTTTCTGCCAAACGCATTCTCAATGCAGTTTTGTTATGTGCCTGCAAATGCTCCATGAATCTTGCTCCCTTTAATCAGTTAAATTGTTACATAGAGAAATGCATTCCCGAAATTTCATTATTCTACAATAATTATTTTTTGGTGTTGCGATTTGTTTCCATCAGTGTAGATTAGGAAATTAGACACTTAAAGTAGTCGAAATTTGCTACTTGATCAGCAACATAACTGACAATGGTCGAAGTGGAGAGGATACAGAATGCAGACTGGGAACAGCAAGAAAAGCGTTCCTGAAAAAGTGAAATTTGTTAGCATCGAATATAAATTTAAGTCTTAGGTTTTTTCTCTGAAGGTATCTGTCTGGAGTGCTGCTGTGTATGGTAGTGAAACCTGGACGATAAGCACTTCAGACAAGAAGAGAAGAGAAGCTTTTGAAATGTGGTGCTACAGAAGAATGCTGAGAATTAAGTGGGTCGGCAGAATGCTAAGAATTAAGTGGGTAGATTGAATAATTAATAAGGAGATAGCGAATAGAACTGGGGATAGAAAGAGAGTTGTGGCAAGATTTAAGCAAACGACAGGACACATCTCGAAACATCAAGGAATCATAAATTTGGCAATGGGAGGAAGTGTGAGGGTAATAATTTTAGAGGGAGACCAAGGATCGAATACAGCAAGCAAGTGCAAATGGATGTACGTCGCAGTAGCTATGCAGTGATGAAGAAAGTTGAACAAGATAGAATAGCGTGGTGAGTTGCATCAAACCAGTCTTCGTATAGAAGAACGCAACAACAACAACAATAACGAGGGCTTTTATTCAAAATGAGCCTGGGTGTGAAAGTCTAGCACTAGTTTCTCTAGACAGAAGCTGGACTTGGTGCCAGTAGTGTGCGCAGGCGGGGAAGCTTGGCGTGCTATGAGGAGGGCGGGCCGGTGGCAGCTGTCCTCTTTGTGTGGGCGTGTCGGTCAGACAGGGGCGTGGCCGCCGTCGCCATGCCAACATCTCAACACGCCGCGACACCGGGACACCTCGCTTTGCAAGGGCAGCCCGCAAAAAGCGCGCAGCAAATAACACAGATTTGTACCGGGACGAGAAGCTAAACCTGTAGCCTTACGTGTGTAATGCGTGCTCAGTGGTTGGTATTGAGAAATGAATCAACATTGTCGCACTAATTTTTTGTGTCATGAAATAACTTCTTTGCAAGAATGTACAAGGTGGCCCAGAAGGAACACTCCTTTTAAACAATTAACAAATATATACAGGGTGATTATAATTAAGTTAAACTTTCAAACCGCTGTAGAAATAACACCTCTGGTCAGAATGACGTCAAATCGCAATGGAATACTATCGGAGAAGGGGGAAAACACATGGCAGAAGAAAAATAAATAGTTACAGAATGCAGCAATAGATGGCGCTGTAAGCACCATAATTTAATAGTGGTCGACTACAAATGACAAATGAATCACACAGCAATGCCTAAGATGTACGTTTCACGTTACACAAACTGTTAAACAAACTTAGGGTGCATGTGTGTAGAGGTGTGATACTATTAGTTACGTAAACCCATCTACCACGGCAAGGTCATATCACATCGGATGGGAAATATCGGTTTTTAATTGTCCTGAGGCCAAAAACCGCATAAAAAGCAACACACATCGGTTTTCAACCGTCGTGAGGCAAAAAAAAAAACCTCACAAAAATCATCAATGATATTGGTTTTTAATTGTCCTGCGGCAAAAAACCGCATATAAACCATCAATCAAAATCAAATCGGATTATTAATTTCCGTGAGACTGGCGCAAAACACGTTCAATATGCTATCCACCGTTTTCTGCAACAAGTTGAAATGGAGAAACAACATGTTCCACAACTGATCGAAGTGTTTCCGTGACGGCATAGGTAACAGGACCAGAAGCACCTGTCTCTTAGGAGAAATATGGCCCTATGATAAATGATACCGTAAACCAGCACCACACAGTGACCTTTTCAGGATGAAGTGGTACTGCCGGCCGGGGTAGCCAAGCGGTTCTAGGCGATTCAGTATGGAACCGCGCGACCGCTACGGTCGCAGGTTCGAATCCTGCCTCGGGCATGGATGTGTGTGATGTCCTTAGATTAATTAGGTTTAAGTAGTTCTAAGTTCTAGGAGACTGATGACCTTAGAAGTTAAGTCCCATAGCGCTCAGAGCCATTTGAACCATTTTTGAAGTGGTACTGGTTGATTTATGTGTAGATCTTCCGTTGGCCATATTCGACAATTCTGTGTATTGACATATCCTGTCAGATGGAAGTGGGCTTCGTCTGTCCACCAAATCTTCCACGGTCAATCATTGCCCACTGCCATGCGAGCAATAAATTCTAAAGCAAAGATCTTTTCTGCTGGCAGGTCAACAGCAGGTCATGCACATGGATAATTTTGAATGGATAACAAAGAATGATGTTTCGTAGGATTTTACGCGACATGCTCATGAGTATGTCCAGTGTTCGGGAAATTCTCCGTGCACGACACGTTTGCACCCAACCATTCATCTCCTCCTGCACTGTTGTGACCACTACTTCCACTGACGTCGAATCAATTCGTTTCCTCCCTTTACCAGGTTGCACGCCAAAAGAACCCGTCTTTTCGAGTTCCGAATCATTTTCTCCAGACCCACGGCTGTCGTCAGACCAACGCCTTTTTTCAAACCCTTCAGTGTCCGGAACTTCTGCACAGTCATCATTCTTGTAGTACAGCTTTACGAGCAGAGCGCGATCCTGGTGAACGTCACAGACGCGAAAGGAGGAAAAGCCGTGCGTGTTTATACCAACTTCAATGGGTCGTGCGTATGACAGATGTTTTCATATACGTATTCTGACACATAAAGCGCCTTCTATTGATCAATTTTCACACTAATTTTTTTTCTTCTGCCATAAGTTTTCCCCCTTCTCCGATAATATTCCATTGGAATTTTATGTCATTCTGACCAGTGGTGTTATTTCTACAGCGTTTTGAAAGTTTAACTTTAATCATAATCCCCCTGTATATTAACTCAGGTCTTCATGATTTACAAATGCAGACTTGTTAGTGGTTCTTTAGAGTGTTATGCAGTATGTGGCACTCACGTCTTAACAGTCACATCACTCAGACGAGCACCGTCTTTGTCAGAGCACTCATGTATACGAGCTATGAAGCTGCTACGCAAAGTGGTCTCCAGTACAAGAGGAATATCAGCGACTTCTCTACCGATGTTGGCCTCCAGCTCCTGGTGGTTTGCGAGGCGATTTTCGAGTACTTTGGAATTAAGATACTACAAGAGGAAAACATCGAGAGCCATCAGGTCAGGTGGACGTGCCGGCCAAGACACACCACCAAATCGGGAGATGAGACGTCCAGGAAAGCGTTCAAACAGTTCGTCCATGGCAGACGGGCGGTATATACAGTTGCACCATCCTGTTAGTAGCACGTGATTGGACGGGGATGGCGTTACAACGCAGGGACGACAAGATTCCGAATCGTGGAGACATATCGCTTGGAAGCCACCATTGCACCATTGTCGTCCCGTAAGAAATATGGCTCGACGATCCCAGCTGGAGTGAACCTGCACCACACCTTTAATTTCTGGCTGTGTAGCGCCTGCTCATTGGCTTGCTGTGGGTTCTCAGTGCCCCCAAAACGGCCGTTTTGCTTGTTAACTGCCCGTTAATAAGAAGTCTGCCTCGTCAGTCATCATCAGCTGTCAAAAACGCACATTTCTAAAAACGAGTCGCAAAACCGAACTCGTTCGACCTTGTCCTAGGGTTGTAAGCGTTGAACTACCTGTATCTTGTAGGAGCGTGCATGCAATTCTAGATGTAAATTGCACTGTACATTGCTGTAGCTCATGTTTAGTGTCTGCGATTTGCGGCGGAACAATCGTCGAGGACTTACTGGATTTAATGTCCGAACCCGGTCGATGTTTCCAATGTTCTCACTGATCCATCCTTGCGCCACTTAGCTACCCAACACCGTATGGTATAGCCACCCGGGACGTGTCTGCGATGGTTTAATCTGGGGATAGCTCGTTGGGTCCGTCCTACTGACTTCGTTTCAAAGGAAAGCTCTGCCACATGGACACCGTCGAGCACACTCCACTTCTCCGTCGAAACTGAATTTCTTCTCCCTTGCGGAGCTGCTGGAGTGTAACCGACTACCTGTGCACGCACCAGCAGTCACAGTAGCCACCCGAAAAGGCTCATCATTTTCAGCTATTGATAAAAAGGATAAGGTTAGGCTGTTATTAACAGACTGGCCTTGCATTCGGGTCATGGAGACTGATCTCCATCCTTAAAATGGCTCTGAGCAGTGTGGGACTTAACATCTGAGGTCATCAGTCCCCTAGAACTTAGAACTGCTTAAAACTAACCAACCTAAGGACATCACACACACCCATGCCAAAGGCAGGATTCTAACCTGCGATCGTAGCGGTTTCGGACTGAAGCGCCTAGAACCGCTCGGCTACCGCAGCCAGTTCTCCATCCTTATTTAGTTTATTGCAAGTTTCCTTAAATTTTTGCCAACAAATACTATTACGGTTCCTCCTAGAAGGGCACGAGCAACTAGCTGTCCCATCCTTGTTGAAGCAGACCTGTAAGTACGTAAATGCCCTTTTGTAGTGGAAATCCGAACTGCCGTGGGGTCTGAGGCGTCTTGTCAAGTTTCGCGCGGCTCCCCCCGTCGGAGGTTGGAGGCCTCCCTCGGGCATGGATGTGTGTATCGTCCTTAGAGTAAGTTAGTTTAACTTAGATTAAATAGTGCGTAAGGCTAGGGATCGAAGACCTCACCAGTTTGGTCCCATAGTCCTTACCACAAATTTCAAAGAACGGAAATCCACAGCCAAAATTCCGGTGACTGGAGAGGCAAAAATTTCGTGAGTCTTTGGTATGAGGGATACGTGTTCTCCAATGGTTCGTTTCACAAGAATTTCGTTTGATTTCGTACTCCCGTATCCTTCTATCTGCGTCGAACTGAAAATATATGCATAGCCGGTCAAATGTTGAAGGTATGCGCTGTGTCTCTGAAAGAAACTTGTTCCGTTCACTCACGGTATTTGCTGTTGACAACACTAACAGCCACTTTACTCTTCGCCCTCAAGCTTGCATTCAGTATTGATCGGTTCTGTCTCGGGTTTGTTTGTCCGGGAGTGGTGGCTGGATATTAACTGTCTGCAGAATGTAGTATGAGAAAATCGTGACTTGGGTTTCCCATGAAGGGGTCCACTTGTATGGTAAACGGTAAGTAGGAAGAAATCTTGGCTAACAAATGAAGATACTACTAACTGAATGTCTTCCAACTGCTCAAAGTAGTCTACATACACTTGTCACGAAAAACATTCGCATAGGGTACTAAGTATCCAAAACGAGTTTCAGAACAGTAGTTACATGGGTTGGACAGTCGTGCGGGGTAGCCGCGCTGTCCGAGGCGCTTTCCCACGGTCCGCGCGGCTCCCCCTGCCGGAGGTTCGAGTCCTCCCTCGGGCATGGATGTGTGTGTTGTCCTTAGCGTAAGTTAGTTTAAGTTAGATTAAGTAGTGTTTAAGCTTAGGGACTGATGACCTCAACAGTTTGGTCTCATAACACCTTACCACAGATTTCCAAATTACAAAGGCTGGACAAAATGGCATGCCATCTAATTAGTAGATGGAAACACCAAACTCTACCACACATTACCCTGCCTAATACGGTGTAGGAGACCGGATGGCATTCAAAACAACTTATAGTCGCCTCCTGTGTGGTTTTCAAGGGAATCTTATGCCATACTTCCTGCAAAATAGCGCCAAATTCAAGCCACGATGATGGAGGTGGATAAGGATCAAGTATCCTTCTGTCCACCACAAAGGCACAAAGGTTCAATAAGAATAAGGTATGGTGACTGTCATGGCCAGGGAAGATGCGACAAATCGTCCTCGTGCTCACAAAACCAGCCCTGGATGATGCGAGCTGTGTGAACAGGCCCCTGTCGCCTCAGAACACATCATCACCAATGGGAAACCAACATTGTATCATGAGATGGACCTGATAGCCAATATAGTCACATAGTTATTGGCAGTAAAGCGATCCGTGGGGCTCATGGAATATAACGACATGGCTGCCCAGATCATTGTCGAACCCCCTTCATGTTTCACTCTTGGAACTTAAACACGGATACATGTTGGCAACAGTGTGAAACAAGGCTCTCCCGAACAAACTGCTTCCTTTCATTGCCTCATAGTCCACGTTTATGGTTTCGGCACCACGTATCCTGTTAGTCACTTGCATCACTGATGTGTGGTTTACCAATTTCAGCTCTCCCTGTAATTCCCTTCATCTGGAACTTCCCATTGTTATTTGGATACTGACAGGGTTTGCGAGTGCGTTGTTCAGTTCTGCAGTAACTTTTGGAGCTGTCTTCCTCTATTTTTCATTACAATCCTCTTCAGTGACCGTCTGTAACGTTCACACAGCACACACTTTCCTCCGCTTTGTGACTTACCGGATGATGTTTCTCTGCTTTTCCTGCATGCCGTATAAATCTTCCATACGGTGTCCCTTGACACACCAAACGCTTCGGCTCCCTTGGTTACGGTTACGAGTATCAGCAATTTGCGCACGTTCGAATTCACTTACCTTGACATAAGGCACCCACAACGACACAGAACACTGTTCTGGCCAGACTGGCACCCGTTACGTGTTGAGGACATTGTACAGGTGTGGCCGGCTGCCGTGGCGGAGCGGTTCTAGGTGCTTCAGTCCGGAACCACGCTGCTGCTACGGTCGCAGATTCGAATCCTCCCGCGGGTATGGATGTGTGTGATGTCCTTAGGTTAGTTAGGTTTAAGTAGTTCTAACAAGGGGAGCCCGCCAATTGTGAAATTCAGATACGATTCATACTGCGCAGAATAAAAACTCATGGCCAGAGGTGTAATGTGGCAAAGCACCAAGATGCACTTCTCAGTCATTGTCGAGAAAATCGACAGTTAAAAGAAACCGTTGCGGTGAAATTATCTCTACGATTGATAACTTTCTAGAGCGTCGTGGCGTAGCGGTAAGCGCTCGGGTTCCTAATCCAAAGGTCGCCGGATCGAATCCCACGCCATGCAACTTTTTTTATTATTTTTTTGTAATATATATATATATATATATATATATATATATATATATATATATATCAGTTGCAAGTTGCTGAAAGTCGTTTGTCGTGGAAAAATAATACTTGAAATAAAACACAATATCACAAATAATATTCAAGTGGACACAATTTATTGAAAAGTTCGGTATACACTCGCACATAATTAACAATTAGTGACAAGAAGTACCTGGAGTATCGCACCAACCAGAGTGATAGTTATCAGAGAAACATGGAAAGCAGAAAACAGCACGACATCGAGCACATCTGATAAACGGTGCGTTTCTACAAGAACAATTGTTTTTTAAATTATCTGTTGGGAAACACATCTGATTGACATTCTGAAAAATTGTTCTATCTTTCGTCAGGGTTGATGGATACCACGCGTATCGTATAAGATCGGCAAAAATCGGAGAAGACAATTGGTGTTGGACGATGGATTGGATTTTTATACAATCGTCTCTGGAGTTGATGTCACGGTTTCACTCGATTAAAAATTATATTCTAATTCGAACGTTTGACTTACACTATACGTATTCGTTTCGGAATATCGTTTCTACGTCTTCCGTTAACTATACGTGGTAAACATTATGAAGACGATTAATAACATTTGTGAAATACAACTTTGTTTGCGGAAAACATAATGATGTTCGAAGTCGCCAGTTTTTCCACGACAAACGACTTTCAACAAGTTGTTATATGCATAATTGTTGCAACTGCTTGCCGGGAATTATATATATATATATATGTGTGTGTGTGTGTGTGTGTATTTATATATACATTTGAATTACAAAAAACAAATACTAAAAAAAAAAGTTCCATGGCTCGAGATCCGATGCGGCGACCTTCGGATTACGAACCCGAGCGCTTACCGCTGCGCCACGACGCTGTAGAATGTATTTCACCGCAACGGTTTCTTTTAACTGTCGATTTTCTCGACAACGGCTGAGAAGTGCATCTTGGTGCTTTGCCACATTACACCTCTGGCCATGAGCTTTTATTATGCGCAGTATGGATCGAATCTGAATTTCACAATTGGCGGCCTCCCCTTGTAAGTCTAGGGGACTGATGACCTCAGATGTTAAGTCCCATAGTGCTTAGAGCCATTTTTCAACCTCAGATGTTAAGTCCTATAGTGCTTACAGCCATTTGAACCATTTTGTACAGGTGTCGTTCACGGTCAAATCCAACAGCGCAACCTGCAGGCTTGTCTAGCATCTCCATTTATGTTCGGAATGGTAGGAGTGGGAGGGGAGTTATAAGCTGCCAAGCCGCTTTATAAAAATACTTTAAAAACAGATTTATTGTTAGCTCTTCAAAACTTCAAACACTCCAACACAGATGGTCAGTTCAGAAAGCTTTAAACAAGCTCTGATAACCAGGATTAAAGAAAGTTGTTAACTTTACAACTCTGACTGCTGACAGTAAATAAAATATACAAAGATTTCCAAGGATCTTCAAGCATGACCTTTTCTCCTTAAAACAAATAATTACAACTCATAATTTCACAAACAGCTGACTCGAGAAATCACTCAAGACAATGAATTAAACAACAGATATAATCCTTGCGAATCCATTGACAACCAAGGGATACACAAATGTACTGGGCCTGTTGGGGGAAGCTTATGCTCCATAATATTGGTATTAGTTTTACAAAGGGTTGTGTGTTCTGTGCACTTGCTGTCCTTTGTAAATACTTTCTTGAAAGCTCTAATTTATATGCGTACAAGTAGTAAACAGCATTTTTACTGTTGGTTAATAGAAAAAAATGAAAGCCAACTGACGAGCTGAAACATCAGCGAAACATGTCTGGGTAACAGAACAACAGAAAAATTGTGTTTCGTTCAAGGCCAATCCCACCCGAAAACAAATTTACACTTATTATATTTATTATCACAGTAAGACAAAAATGTCCGCAGCTCGTGGTCGTGTGGTAGCGTTCTCGCTTCCCGCACCCGGGTTCCCGGGTTCGATTCCCAGCGGAGTCAGGGATTTTCTCTGCCTTGTGATGACTGGGTGTTGTGTGATGTCCTTAGGTTAGTTAGGTTTAAGTAGTTCTAAGATCTAGGGGACTGATGACCATAGATGTTAAGTTCCATAGTGCTCAGAGCCATTTGAACCATTAAGACAAAAATTGTACATTATTTTCACATAAATTTTGTACACTGAAATAATCAGTAGATTTTTTTGAGCCAGATTTGTTTGTCGTTTATTTGTAACACCATCACGCAGGCGTTTCATCAGTAATAGTCCGGCCTCTCATTTCAAACAAATCACTATTTTGTTCAGCGGAGTTCTTTTCTCGCCCTCTCTATCTTTGTGTGTGTGTGTGTGTGTGTGATAATATCTTCAGATTGAGCGCCAACTTGTTCATCGTCACTGTCATCATTGCCTGCAGACCAACAAACGGCAGTAATTTCGTCATACCTTACCTAGCATCATTGTCATTTCGCAGCCAATCATTTACCTCAATGTCATCTACGTCTAAGTATTCTGCAACGATATTCTTGTAATAAGACACTTTTAGTGAGTGCCAGATTTTTTCTTTGGTGTCATTTCACAAGCTGGGTCTTGGAATACAGTATAAGTCAAATGGCTCTGAGCACTATGGGACTTAACATCTGAGGTCATCAGTCGCCTAGAACTTAGAACTACTTAAACCTAACTAACCTAAGGACATCACACACATCCATGCCCGAGGCAAGATTCGAATCTGCGGCCGTAGCAGTCACGTGGTTCCGGACTGAAGCGCCTAGAACCGCTCGGCCACCACGGCCGGCGCAGTATAAGTCAATATCAACTTGTTAACTGACATCTTACCAGGACGTATGTATCGCAGTTGACTGAATTCAAATTTAATGATTCTCGTCGCAGATTCTTGCTCTTATTAAGCCTAGTGTTTCAAACACTGTACAGTTGTTACGGAGACACACACACCTACGCCCACCTACTCGCCCTCCCCCTCCCCCACCCCCTTCCCAAAAGGAACACAAAGAAAGAGAGAGAGAGAGAGAGAGAGAGAGAGAGAGAGACAGAGAGAAGAAGGGAGAGAGAAATAGTTACAGAGAGAAAAGAGTAGGACTTGGGTACTGAGGGTTCTGTACCAGGAGTCGAGAATCTAGACCATTTTTGCCTGTTTCGAAATTTATACTGGCAAGGTATCGGTCCTGGGAATTCCAAGACTGTATCAATATTATTATAGTAGTTCCTAATGCTAACCGTGACATACAAAAAGAAGCGTGCAGAGGACTTCAGTTTATGCATGTAGAGAGGGAATACTGAATAAAATATTTTTATTTACTTACTAAAACATGACTATGCCTACAAGTTACATTTTATGTTTTTATGTAGTGATATTTGTCCATTATACTTCTGACAGATGATTAGTGACGCGTTGCAAGTTCTAACGACAAAAAGGTACTTTTATTTGATATAACTACATTTTAATAATCTTCGGATTTTTCGATTTTTCCTCTTTAAATTCTTGATCAACGGGAACAACCCTATAGGTTTTGGTGAGTGGGTCTGCGAGTATCAAAATATGTGACTTAAATGGCCCTATCATTTAATTGCAATCACTTAGAAGCATAAAGTTTTTAAACTGCCAGGCGAACATAGACCTTAGTAAGTTGCCGAGCGCGGGATTAGCCGTTCGGTCTTAGGCCTTGCAGTCATGGACTGTGCGGCTGATCCCGGCGGAGGTTCGAGTCCTCCCTCGGGCATGGGTGTGTGTGTTTGTCCTTAGGATAATTTAGGTTAAGTAGTGTGTAAGCTTAGGGACTGATGACCTTAGAAGTTAAGTCCCATAAGATTTCACACCCATTTGAACATAAGTTACCGAAGTTTTAACTTCGTACGCGTACCCATTCCTGTGAAAGTGGGGCTTACCAATCGAACAGACAGATAAACAGACGGACAACAAAGCGATCACTTAAGGGTTCCGTTTATATCGATTGATGCACGGAACCCTAAGAAGTGCGATCTAAATGAACCGGATACCCAGATTAATAGGGGCGAGATAAACGCGATCCACTATTTGTTCATTTTAACAGTAATTATTGTCCGCTCCCAGGGCCTGGATTCGAGTCTCGGCTGGCTCAGAGATTTTTCTCCGCTCAGGGACAGGGTGTTGTGTTGTCCTAATCATCATCATTTCATCCCCATCGACGCGCAAGTCGCCGAAGTGGCGACAAATCGAAAGACTTGCACCCGGCGAACGGTCTACCCGACGGGAGGCCCTAATCACACGACATTTATTTACTGTAATTGTTTATTGTAATGGTCCATTTTATCAACGACTATGGAGTGATGACTACAGAATCGGTAACTGAAAAGGCGGTGAACCGTTCACACGCTGACCACAGACACAAATCAGCTGTGGTATCTCACTTCACTCTGGCTGTAGTGTACTTGTTGACCGCCTACACACGAAATCTTTGTCTCCCGGCTAAGAGCGCGGTATACCAGTGGTGTGTGGAAGGCCCATTGCTGTGGTGCGTTGTGGCGTGTTGCTGGAACAAGAGTGGACAAGGAACGCGCGAGCGGCGACCGGCCGCAGCGTCAGCGATAGCGTTATCAGCGTGACGGGCTGAAGTACATCGCATCGCAGGCCGGCTGGACTGGGTGCGCAGGACGGCTTGCCGACGTGCTCAGCGCCTCACAAAGGGGCCTCAAATGCACAGCACGCGGAATCACTCCCACAGCTAACAAGGCGAGCGCACGAACTCGCCCCCACCAATATGATTCATAGTGACAGGATGTGCAGCACTTGGAGTATACGTAAACAGGAAGACCCAACTCTAAACAGAAGCTTAGCAGCTGATTTCAACCATATCGGCAGCCACATACAGAATATTCATTTACTAATACTGATGTCCAGTGTAACACTCCACCCGTCACTTATCTGGTTTTGGCGTGTGTTCACCACAGCTAATTGACTAACAGATCAACAGAGAGTGCAAAACTGCCGCAATATCGGTTAACGCAAAGAAAGTAAAAAGGCCCTGTGACTCCTGATTGAACTGCGGTGGCAGCGTTGACATTAATTGATTCAGAATTGATCACTTTTAATTAAAAAGGGGTGCACATTGATGTTATATTCAGCTAGTGAACACCAGATGCAAATGTTGAACATACAATTAATTAAGAAAGTGACTTGATTGAGAACAGATGCAGTCGATTAGCGCAAATTTATTTTAACTCTCGACTTTCAATCATCACGTTACATGACTCTCCTAACAGGCAGTGGTAATAAATTGCGTTTACGTGGAGTAAAGTGGGATGAATCAAAATTAATTCCTATCGACTGACCCAGGCGTAATGCGAAGTGCGAGAAGAATTCCCCAGAACACGGCCCATGAAACCCTCGTGGAAACTTTGCCGACGTGATCCAACAAATTAATCAGTGGCCTAACTCAAGCTGGAGTGGGTGCAATATCACCGAATTCACCATGGCTGGGCGTCGTCATTGTGAGGACGTCGGCCAGCCTCGTGGTGCTGCAAGGCTGCGCTCGTCTATTCACTCCTAGCTATCTTGCTCAGTACATAGCTGAACCAAAACTCTCCAAGCTCAATCGTTCCGTTTGCTAAGTCCTAAACTGCAGAGATGCTCACTCTCTCTCAGGCAAGCTGAGTAAAGAATGCCACGTCCACACTCTAGGCAAACTGGGACTGGAAGACCCCTACGGAGACTTCTCTCAGTCCACTCTCCGCCTCGGTTTCCCTTCCAGCAAAATCACTTACACAAATTGCAGCGCAAGTCGCATTAATTATGCGTCGCTTCCTGTGCCGACCAATGTCTGCTCTGGGAAGTGAACAAATTCCCACAAAATTTCCCTTCCTCTCAACTTCTGGTATTTAGCTCCTCCCAGGCCACCCATCAAGGTTAGCGTCTGCACAAAACACCAATTTTTCCAGAATTCTGACTCCCAGGAGAGTACTTCAGATTCCTTGGTCCTCCATTCCCATCGAAGGCCGACGTATTTCATTCTGTCGCTCTTCACCTGATTTACTTCAGACTCTGCGGACCGTGAATTAAGCGTGAAGTTGCTATAGTCACGAACACGCATATTTTGGCCTCTGTTGACCGCTCCACCATAGCTTTGGGCGGCTTTCTCGCATGTTTCACTGAAAATGGGACGACGGACAGTTATCAACAGGCATACAAGTTCTCTGTCTGCTTCCCGGTACACCAGCATGGGGTCAACCATTCACTCACTGTCACTAATCTTGGCAGCTGGAGGCCGCGCCCCGTTACTGCTTTCTCAGAGCTTGAGCCGCCCTAAGCTGCCTATTATCGCTTCCCTTCGCAGCTCCCCAGCCAGCCACGGTCAGCTCTGAATACTTCCCTGGGATAAACTAGCCTCCAGTAAATCGACGCGTTTCCACAAATTTTTCATGTCGTGTGAATTACTTTAAAATCATCAGCCGACATTAATTACTCCAATACATCCATACTGTACCCTCTACAAGATGCATTGTGTCTTGTCAGCCATTTTTGTTCAGCCCTACTGTTCGCTCAACGTTAGTTCAGTGATCTTTAATGAAGTCATGTAAGGGGCATAGTTCTTGCAATCTTACACCAGATACTGATATATACAAATGACAATAATATAAAACAGCCAAATGTGAGTTAAAATCACCTTAGGGAAATATTATGGTAATAATACACTGAAGCGCCAAGGAAATTGGTAAAGGCATGGCCGCTACTGTGGCCAAGCGGTTCGAGGTGCTGACCTCAGATGTTAAGTCCCATAGTGCTTAGAGCCATTTGAACCATTTGGTATAGGCATGCATATTCAAATACAGAGTTGTGTAGACAGGCAGAGTGCGGCGCTGCGGTCGGCCTCGCCTACATAAGACAACAGGCGTCTGGCGCAGTTATTAGATCGGTTACTGCTGCTACAATGGCAGGTTATCAAGATTTAAGTGAGTTTGAACGTGGTGTTATAGTCGGCGCACGAGCGATGGGGCACAGCGTGTAGTGATCAAGTGGGCTGTTCCCGCACGGCCATTTAACGAGTATGCCGTGAATATCAGGAACCCGGTAAAACATCAAATCTTCGACGTCGTTGCCGCATGAAGAAGATCCTGCTAGAAAGGGACCAACGACGACTGAAGAGAATCGTTCAACGTGAGAAAAGTGCAACCCTTCCTCAAACTGCTGCTGATTTCAATGATGGGCCTTCAACAAGTGTCAACGTGCGAACCATTCAACGAAATGTCACCAGTATGGGCTTTTGGAGGCAAAGGCCCACTCGTGTACCATTGAGTGCACGACACAAAGCTTTACGCCTCACCTGGGCTCGTCAACACCGACATTGGACTGTTGATGACTGGAAATACGTTGCTTGATCGGACGAATCTGTTTCAATTTGTATCGAGCGGATGGACGTGTACAGGTATGGAGACAAACTCATGAATCCCTGGATCCTGCATGTTGGAAAGGGACCGTTCAAGCTGGTGGAGGCTCTGTAATGGTGTGGGACGTGTGCAGTAGGAGTGATATGGAACCCCTGATACGTCTAGATACGACTCTGACAGGTGCCTCCATCCATTCCATGTTCATTGTGCATTCCGAAAGACTTGGGCAATTCCAGAAGGACAATGCGACACCCCATACGTCCATAATTGCTACAGAGCGGCTCCAGGAACACTCTTCTGAGTTTAAACACTACCGTTGGCCACCAAACTTCCCAGACATGAACATTATTGACCATATCTGGGATGCCTTGCAACGTGCTTTTCAGAAGAGATCTCCACCCCCTTGTACTCTTACGAATTTACGGACAGCCCTGCAGGATTCATGGTGTCAGTTCCCTCCAGCGCTACTTCAGACACGTGCCGAGTCCATGGCACGTCGTGCTGCGACACTTTTGTGTGCTCGCGGAGGCTCTACGTGATATTAGGCAGGTGTACCATTTTCTTTGGCTCTTCAGTGTAGGTATGTAATAATGTTCTACATATTGAAATGTGCTGCTGGCATTGGTACGAATGAATAAGATTGTCTTTCTCTTTCGTAATTCGCGAAAACATTATCACAAGCAACGAGTGATATAATGTAATTTAACAAACCTTACTACCGTCATATTTCAATGTATTTTTATTAAATGTCCTTGAACCTCTCGTGTGTTCAGAGCTACAGAAACAAATTAATCTTTTTAAACTGTACAATTCATCGACAGAGCATTATTAAGACATGTAAACAAATCTAACTTTCTGATAACCAAGCCAGATGCATAAGTTTTGCTACTATCACGAAATTCTATATTTTATATCCTCTCTCAATATATGGTAGTAAGGCTTTTTATAAATAAGTTAGGCCGTAAGTAAAGAAAGAAGTAACTGAACTGTTGTTAAATTGAACATCTCCTATTTCACTACGAAAACCTAAAAATTATTGTGTCCTTTGTATTTAAAAACATGCAGATCTAAATTAGTTTGCCGTCCGAATTGTCAGCTCAATGTACAACTTCTGATTGTAATTCACTTAAGTCTGTTTATATCAATTAACCTATTGTAGTGAAACTATCCTGGCGGAAGTAAAGCTGTGAGGACGGGGTGTGAGTCTTGCTAGGGTGCTCAGATGGTAGAGCACTTGCCCGCGAAAGGCAAAGGTCCCGAGTTCGAGTCTCGGTCCGGCACACAGTTTTAGTCTGCCAGGAAAGTTTCATAACAGCGCACACTCCGCCGCAGAGCGAAAATCTCGTTCCGGGAACCTATTGTAGTGTTTACTATAAATACTGGCGGATTTCTGCAGCCAGCAGGTCACTCTTACGTCAGATTTTGAGGCAGAATCTATGTTTGTCGTCGGACCTAACACTGTGGTAATAAACAGGCTCATTTAAAATGGTGCGTGTGTTAACTTGATTATTATATACATCACACGTAAATATTGGAAGAATTTCGGTATTATCTACGAGAATCAGCTATTGCAGTAAAGAAGGAAACAAGGAGATAAGTGTTTGTGGGTACTGAACTTACACCTCCATCTGGTAAACTATTCGTAACTTTAATTGTTTCACGAACAGTGGCAAATTTTTTAACACTTCATATTTTGAAACGGCGTAACGTTTTGAATAAAATCGAGTTTGAAAATTCTAGGCGTGCTTATTTAGTTTGTAAATTTGCTGATGTTAAATGATTCCACAGCCTCGTGAGTAAGCTCTTAGTTTCATAAGAGCTTCTCTGTGGGTCGAATCTCGCTCCCGGTTTCCTTTTCGTTTTTTCATTCCCACGTAATTCTAACAGAAATTTGTGGTACACCATGACATTGTATGACGACCGAGGACCGTTTATGAATGGAAATCAAGTTGCTATAATACACTGAAGAAACCACGCACATGCAATAATTCGGCGTCATTATATGTGCTGTGTGTCGCAGTATTTGTTGGTGTCCATGTTTTTACGATCAGTATCTTCCTGATTCGTGCAGTGCTCCGTAAGTTACACATTATGCTTGTCATAAATGTACTGTACTGATCTGAGTGAAAGTTCTCGTGTATAGTCTTTTTATTTCCAACCTCCTTATAAAAAAATCATTTTTTTCGGGATCAAGATTATGAAAATAATAAACCTGTTGTTGGAATTAGGTGAGAATGAAAAGATGGGTATAAGGACAGAACGTTTCGCCTCCGAGATCTCACGCTTATGAAACCAAGTGCTTAATCGGTCGGAGGCTAAATCCTTGAATACTTCCGACCTTACGTAGTATATAAGCACGTCTAAAATTTTCAGATACGAATTTCTTGCAACGGTTCAGAGTAACGTCTTCCTGTTTACATGTGTTGAAATTCTAGTAGTGCCCTGTAGACCCTGTCAAAACGGGTCAAATCGATGGGTGAAGGGGAGGGGAGGGGACAATTTACACGGCCTCCTTGTAGGCAAAGGTGTCTCGGCGGGTGAATATGTGATATGGTCAAGAATGTCCTGACAGGTTACATTAAGGTGACCTGGACGACGGGAACTTCCCATAAACTGATATAATGACCAACGTGTCAAAGACAAAACTTGCCACAATACTGCGGTTAACCAAGAGAGAGAAGTGGTTCAGGAAAACCAAGGAAAACTAGTCGGGGTGACCTGACGGAGTGTTTTAGTAGCATCTTTCAGTAACTTAAAGGGAGAAGGTACCTTTGCCTCCACTATGCTCAATGGATCGTTTTCAAAGCACCTTTTTTCAGGAAGTACGAGGACGTGCTGAAAAGTATTGCCTCCGAATTTTTAATGTAAAAACTCTTAATGATTTTTAAATAAAACAAACTTATTGACATTCTTCATCTTTATGCATCATGTCTTCAAATTTATTTCTCAACATAGTCACATTAGTGACGAATATACGTATTTCTCCTTACGAGGGACCAGTGATACCATCACTGTAGGCTGTTGACAGCTTACCCGTGGTGTAGGGTTGGCCGGCACGGTAGCTCAGCGTGTTCGGTCAGAGAGTTGTGTGCCCTCTGTAATAAAAAAACTGAGTTAATCGATCAACAACGAACTTCAAGGGATGTCTTACGACATCCGCCCCGAGCAGATGCAACGAACAAAAGCGAACAAAAAAAGGGGTAGCGTCTTTGATTCACAATCAAAAACGTCTTCGGTTCCGGGTTCGATCCCCGCCACTGCCTAAATTTTGATAAATAATCAGCATTGGCGGCCGAAGACTTCCGGCATAAGAAGTCAGCCTCACTCTGCCAACGGCCTTGTCAAAGAGGGCGGAGGAGCGGGTAGAGGTTCAGGGCACTCTCTTGTCCTATAGTTCAATTCTTTTATCTTGGCGGCTCGCGCATGCCCGCCCAGACGCGGGAGATTGCTGCGTTGCCAGTTGCACACGACGCACGCGCCAATAGAAGCAGCGCCATCGTATGGCATAGTTCGCAAGCTTACGTTTAGGGGGCAGCGCGCATTTCATGAAGTAAAGCCACCACGGCCGCTGTAACCCTTTCGCTGCTACAAAGACGTGCTCCCTGCATTCCGCGCTGTGTGCGACTTTGTCACTGCACAGCTCGCCTGTGCAGATACATGGTGTTCCCACTGCTTTGACACACTTATCATTCGATTCCACAAAAACTATTTGGCCCAAAAATTAGATTTTTACACATCTTCTTGACTGATACCTTCCCCCATAAATGAGTTAGTTTTGTTTCGATGTTCAACGCAGTTATTATGTAGCATTAAATATAGTAAACCACTGCACGAAATTTTGAAGAGTTTGCAGAGGTAAAAGTCCATAGAGTATACTTTCCGTATGATCGATTTTAGTTGCCACAATGTTGAGACTGAAATGTGGACAAGATACCTAAATTTCATATAAAATTTAACGTATAACAATATCTCATTTAAGTAGCACATAGGTGTCGTATGTAATATTGAGAAATATTCCGTCTTTTGCGACTGTAACAGACGTTTTATTTACACTGAGCACGTTTGGCTTTATTTTAAAGCACTTCAGTCAATCAAAAGGAAGTAGACAAAATACATTAAACAAAACTGTGGACTTACAAAAACATTAGGACTTGAATATACCGTCTATCAGTGAAGTGCTCTATGGCACACACAAACATCATTTATTTGCTAAAACACTGATCAGCCAACACAAACGTTGAATATTGTGTTACCGCAGCACAAAACTACGAAAGGTGACATGGCAATGGAGGAGACAAAATACTGTCCACTGAAGATGCTTCAAAATAGAGAAACGCGTCTGGTCTAAATAAGTCGCTTATTACAGTTGCAGAAGAGGAATATATTTCAGTACCATTGGTAAAACTGCGACTGTGGAACAAAAACAAGAAAGAGAACATGAGTACCATTGTGTATGTGCCATACCTTTCATTGATTGGTGTGCTTTAAAATAAAGCCAAACGCGTCCGGTGTAAATAAAACTTTTATTACAGTCGCGAAAGACGGAATATTTCTCAATATTACATACGACACCTTTGTGGTACTTAAATTAAATGAGATATTGTTATACAGTAAATTTTATATGAAATTTAGGTATCTTGTCCATATTTCATTCTCAACATTGTGGCAACTAAAATCGACTATACGGAATGTATACGCTATGGACTTCTACCTCTGCAAACTTTTCAAAATTTCGTGCAATGGTTTACTACATTTAATGCTGCATAATAACTGCGTTGAACATCGAAACAAAATTAAGTCATTTATGGGGGGAAGGTCTCAGTCAAGAAGACGTGTAAAAATCAAATTTTTGGGCCAAATAGTTTTTGTGAAATCGAATGATAAGTGTGTCAAAGCAGTGGGAACACCATGTGTCTGCACATGCGAGCAGTGCAGTGATGACAAAATCGCGCACAGCGCGGAATGCGGGTAGCACGTGTCTGCAGCAGCGAAAGGGTTAATGAAGAGACAAAGCACTATAAATTTCAAAAAAATTGCATTCAAACGAATATAATTTGTGAAGTAAGGCACTTCAATATTGTTTTTAAATAATGAAAATATTAAGCATCGGACAAGATTTGAACTCTTAACCCTTCGCGTAGAAGCCCAACACCTTAACCGTTACGCTAACGTAGATCATCTCACTACAGAGCGCCATCACAACTCTCACACGTCACGCAAAATATTGACAAACACTGTTGGTATGATTATGAATTACTCACGTTTCGTCGAAGTACAATAGGAAATAAACAATTACCGCTGTTCTTTATTGCGAAAAAGCGGTTCGTGAGAGTGATACAAACACCTTTCCTTGCTATCGCCTGAATTAGGAGTCTTATTGTTTGTTTGGTTTAATTAATTAATAGAATATGAAGCAATTGGTATAAAGAATGCTTTTTCCCAACTTTCTATAAAAGAAAGTCTGCTATCAAGACATTGCTTCTGTTCTATTACTTTATTTATGACTGAACATTTGTAAAACTGAAGACACTCGTCCATGCTCTGCACTGCAGTCGAGATCTGGCAACGTCGTTCTTTGTTCATTGGCTGACTGTGTTTTGTGACGTCAGATGCGCAGAACGAACCTAAACTCGGCAGCCAACATAAATGACGCGCACTTTATGGGTGGGAAATTGCCCCTAAAGTCGGAAGAATCAGCAATGATCAACGACATGAGGATGTAGAAGGCAATGGAAACCACTGCATTAAAGACACGTAACGTGTATCCACAGGACATGTGGCTTGTATTTGAAGAAGTGTCATGATGATCTCTCCATTGGCAAAAGATTCCGGAATAGTCCCACATTCGGATCTCCAGGAGGGGACTGCCAAGGGGGAGGTTACCTTGAGAAAAAGATTGAATAATCAACGAAAGGATAACGTTCTACGAGTCGGGGTGTGGAATGTCAGAAGCTTGAACATGGTAGGGAAACTAGAAAATCTGAAAAGGGGAATGCAACGGCTCAATGTAGATATAGTAGGGGTCAGTGAAGTGAAGTGGAAGGAAGACAAGGATTTCTGGTCAGATGAGTATCGGGTAATATCAACAGCAGCAGAAAATGGTATAACAGGTGTAGGATTCGTTATGAATAGGAAGGTAGGGCAGAGGGTGTGTTACTGTGAACAGTTCAGTGACCTGGTTGTTCTAATCAGAATCGACAGCAGACCAACACCGACAACGATAGTTCAGGTATACATGCCGACGTCGCAAGCTGAAGATGAACAAATAGAGAAAGCGTATGAGGATATTGAAAGGGTAATGCAGTATGTAAAGGGGGACGAAAATCTAATAGTCACGGGCGACTGGAATGCAGTTGTAGGGGAAGGAGTAGAAGAAAAGGTTACAGGAGAATATGGGCTTGGGACAAGGAATGAAAGAGGCGAAAGACTAATTGAGTTCTGTACCAAGTTTCAGCTAGTAATAGCGAATACCCTGTTCAAGAATCACGAGAGGAGGAGGTATACTTTGAAAAGGCCGGGAGATACGGGAAGATTTCAATTAGATTACATCATGGTCAGACAGAGATTCCGAAATCAGATACTGGATTGTAAGGCGTACCCAGGAGCAGATATAGACTCAGATCACAATATAGTAGTGATGAAGAGTAGGCTCAAGTTCAAGACATTAGTCAGGAAGAATCAATACGCAAAGAAGTGGGATACGGAAGTACTAAGGAATGACGAGATACGATTGAAGTTCTCTAACGCTATAGATACAACAATAAGGAATAGGGCAGTAGGCAGTACAATTGAAGAGGAATGGACATCTCTAAAAGGAGCCATCACAGAAGTTGGGAAGGAAAACATAGGTACAAAGAAGGTAGCTGCGAAGAAACCATGGGTAACAGAAGAAATACTTCAGTTGATTGATGAAAGGAGGAAGGGCAAACATGTTCCGGGAAAATCAGGAATACATAAATACAAGTCGCTGAGGAATGAAATAAATAGGAAGCGCAGGGAAGCTAAGACGAAATGGCTGCAGGAAAAATGTGAAGACATCGAAAAACATATGACTGTCGGAAGGACAGACTCAGCATACAGGAAAGTCAAAACAACCTTTGGTGACATTAAAAGCAACGGTGGTAACATTAAGAGTGCAACGGGAATTCCACTGTTAAATGCAGAGGAGAGAGCAGATAGGTGGAAAGAATGCATTGGAAGCCTCTATGAGGGTGAAGATTTGTCTGATGTGATAGAAGAAGAAACATGAGTCGCTTTAGAAGAGATAGGGGATCTAGTATTAGAATCGGAATTTAAAAGAGCTTTGGGGGACTTACGGTCAAATAAGGCAGAAGGGATAGATAACATTCCATCAGAATTTCTAAAATCATTGGGGGAAGTGGCAACAAAACGACTATTCACGTTGGTGTGTAGAATATATGAGTCTGGCGACGTACCATCTGACTTTCGGAAAAGCATCATTCACACAATTCCGAAGACGGCAAGAGCTGACAAGTGCGAGAATTATCGCTCATCAGCTTAACAGCCCACGCATCGAAGCTGCTTACAAGAATAATATACAGGAGAATGGAAAAGAAAATTGAGAATGCGCTAGGTGACGATCAGTTTGGCTTTAGTAAAAGTAAAGGGACGAGAGAGGCAATTCTGACGTTACGGCTAATAATGGAAGCAAGGCTAAAGAAAAATCAAGACACTTTCATAGGATTTGTCGACCTGGAAAAAGCGTTCGACAATATAAAATGGTGCAAGCTGTTCGAGATTCTGAAAAAAGTAGGGGTAAGCTATAGGGAGAGACGGGTCATATACAATATGTACAACAACCAAGAGGGAATAATAAGAGTGGACGATCAAGAAAGAAGTGCTCGTATTAAGAAGGGTGTAAGACAAGGCTGAAGCCTTTCGCCCCTACTCTTCAATCTGTACATCGAGGAAGCAATGATGGAAATAAAAGAAAGGTTCAGGAGTGGAATTAAAATACAAGGTGAACAGATATCAATGATACGATTCGCTGATGACATTGCTATCCTGAGTGAAAGTGAAGAAGAATTAATTGATCTGCTGAAAGGAATGAACAGTCTAATGAGTACACAGTATGGTTTGAGAGTAAATCGGAGAAAGACGAAGGTAGTGAGAAGTAGTAGAAATGAGAACAGCGAGAAACTTAACATCAGGATTGATGGTCACGAAGTCAATGAAGTTAAGGAATTCTGCTACCTAGGCAGTAAAATTACCCATGACGGTCGGAGCAAGGAGGACATCAAAAGCAGACTCGCTATGGCAAAAAAGGCATTTCTGGCCAAGAGAAGTCTACTAATATCAAATACCGGCCTTAATTTGAGGAAGAAATTTCTGAGGATGTACGTCTGGAGTACAGCATTGTATGGTAGTGAAACATGGACTGTGGGAAAACCGGAACAGAAGAGAATCGAAGCATTTGAGATGTGGTGCTATAGACGAATGTTGAAAATTAGGTGGACTGATAAGGTAAGAAATGAGGAGGTTCTACGCAGAATCGGAGAGGAAAGGAATATGTGGAAAACACTGATAAGGAGAAGGGACAGGATGATAGGACATCTGCTAAGACATGAGGGAATGACTTTCATGGTACTAGAGGGAGCTGTAGAGGACAAAAACTGTAGAGGAAGACAGAGATTGGAGTACGTCAAGCAAATAATTGAGGACGTAGGTTGCAAGTGCTACTCTGAGATGAAGAGGTTAGCACAGGAAAGGAATTCGTGGCGGGCCGCATCAAACCGGTCAGTAGACTGATGACCAAAAAAAAAAAAGTGAAGTCCTTGAAGGTGTTCTTTAAGTTTTGGAAGCAGATGAAACTCAGATGTGGGCAAGTCGGGACTATAAAGTAGTGTGAGCGATGATAGAGAACTCAAGGTGGCGGATTATTGCAGATGTCGCACACTGGTTCGTATGTGATCCGGCATTGTCATGCTGAAGCAGAGTGTGCTCCACGTGTGGACGAACTCTTCGAATTTGAAACGATTACAGTACGATGTTTCTCACGCACCGAAATAATTACGTTATACACCACCTTGTTAGACACTAGCGGCAGAGGGCTACACACATGCAGACATCAAGAATAAAGATGCAGAATGTAATAACTTTAAGAGTTGTCATATAGAAATCGGAGACACTACTTTTCAGCACGCCGTCGTGATAACAGCGAAGCACTGAAATTTTTTCATATATATTTACACTACAGGGTATTTGACAACAAGGCGACTTTTAAAAAAAAAAAATGTATTAAAACTTCAACTTTGAAAATTGTATTATTGAAGATACTTTTTTTCGAGCAATTTTTTAATGTAAAATAAATCGTACGTTCCCTTGTAATGTACCTAAAAAGCTAAATAAAATGTCACTTTATGCACGTATACCATGACAAGTGACTGTTAGAATTTAATGGCTTTGTGTTAAATGGTTTGAGAAAAAAGGTGTAGTAGGTTATAAAATATATAATTTATGACAAACTTAGTTAAAAATGCTGTTGCACTCACACTGCTTTTAATACAGTCCTGCATGTTTACATTTTGGAAACGAACAAACTGCTTTAAAAGTGCATTGATATCCGACATAACATTTCTACTCTTTTTTTCAGAGTGTTGTATAACATCAATATATGTAGAAAGGCTGGTAAACTGTTTCTTCCTAGAACGACTGTGAGTACGGCCACTCCATTTGATTCTGTAATCACAGAAGTAGTAGTACCAACTGACCTACTCTCACTAGGTAAATGATTATCAATTTATTGAGTATTTAAAACGTTTATGTTCATTTTTTTCTTTCTTCCATGTCCTCCAGATCTTTTGTTGAAGACTTTGTAGCTCTCTTTCGTCAATAATTTTTGTTGAGAGACGAAAAACACACGCTTTGCGTTATTACTAGTGAAAAAATTTTGAGGTGCAAATTAGTCAGAAAATTGTGGAAAAAGGCTCTGAAAATACATACAAAAAGATGCTAATGAAACTACTTTATTTGAGTTTAAACTAGTTTCATTAACTTTCTTTGTTTATCGTATTTGTAGACGACTTTCTGTCTAATATATAACAAGTAGAACCAGTTCTTTTTTCAGATGACACTAATATTATATACCGAGCGAGGTGGCCCAGTGGTTAGCACACGGGACTCGCATTCGGGAGGACGACGGTTCAATCCCGCCTCCAGCCATCCTGATTTAGGTTTTCCGTGATTTCCCTAAATCGTTTCAGGCAAATGTCGGGATGGTTCCTTTGAAAGGGCACGGCCGATATTCTTCCAAATCCTTCCCTAACGCGAGCTTGCGCTCCGTCTCTAATGACCTCGTTGTCGACGGGACGTTAAACACTAACCACTACCACTAATATTATAAAAAATCCAAACATACACTACTGGCCATTAAAATTGCTACACCAAGAAGAAATGCAGATGATAAACAGATATTCATTGGACAAATAGATTATACTAGAACTGTGCTCAGAGCCATTTGAACCATTTTTTTAATTTCATTTTCACGCAATTTGGGTGCATAGATCCTGACAAATCAGTACCCAGAACAACTACCTCTGGCCGTAATAACGGCCTTGATACGTCTGGGCACTGAGTCAAACAGAGCTTGGATTGCGTGTACAGGTACAGCTGCCCATGCAGTTTCAACACGATACCACAGTTCATCAAGAGTAGTGACTGGCGTATTGTGACGAGCCAGTTGCTCGGCCACCATTCACCAGAAGTTTTCAATTCGTGAGAGATCTGGAGAGTGTGCTGGCCAGGGCAGCAGTCGAACATTTTCTGTATCCAGAAAGGCCCGTACAGGACCTGTACATGCGGTCGTGCATTATCCTGTTGAAATGTAGGCTTTCGCAGGGATCGAATGAAAGGTAGAGCCACAAGTCGTAACACATCTGAAATGTAACGTCCACTGTTAAAAGTGCCGTCAATGCGAACAAGAGGTGACCGAGACGTGTAACCAATCGTACCCCATACCATCTCGCCGGGTGATACGCCAGTATGGCAATGACGAATACACGCTTCCAATGTGCTTTCACGGCGGTGTCGCCTAACACGGATGCGACCATCATGATGATGTAAACAGAACCTGGATTCGTCAGAAAAAATGAGGTTTTGCCATGCACCCAGGTTCGTCGTTGAGTACACCATCGCAGGCGCTCCTATCTGTGATGCAGCGTGAAGGGTAACCGCAGCCATGGTCTCCGAGCTGATAGTCCATGCTCTTTGCAAACCTCGTCAAACTGTTCGTGCAGATGGTTGTTGTCTTGCAAACGTCCCCATCCGTTGAATCAGGAATCTAGACGTGGCTTGCACGACCCGTCACAGCCATGCGGATAAGATGCCTGTCATCTCGACTGCTAGTGATACGAGGCTATTGGGATCCCGCACAGCATTCCGTATTATCCTCCTGAACTCACCGATTCCATATTCTGCTACCAGTCATTGGATCTCGACCAACGCGAGTAGCAATGTCGCGATACGATAAACCGCAATCGCGATAGGCTACAATCCGACCTTTATCAAAGTCGGACACGTGATGGTACACATGTCTCCTCCTTACACGAGGCTATCACATCGTTTTACTAGGCAACGCCGGTCAATTGCTGTTTGTGTATGAGAAATCGGTTGGAAACTTTCCTCACGTCAGCACGTTGTAGGTGTCGCCACCGGCGCCAACCTTGTGTGAATGCTCTGAAAAGCTAATCATTTGCGTATCACAGCATCTTCTTCCTGTCGGTTAAATTTCGCGTCTGTAGCACGTCATCTTCATGGTGTAGCAATTTTAATGGCCAGTAGTGTACATAGAACAATAGAAGAAAGGGTAAATAATATTCATTAAAGTATTATCGACTGGTTTTCTACAAACGACTTCCTTCTCTGTTTCAAAAATACACAATATATTCAGTTATGCTTAGTTGGGAGTACTACACCATTGATAAATTTCGCACATGGTGAGGAAATAATAACCAGGAGGGAAATTCGAAAATTTAGAAAGTATCCATATTGATGAAGTTTAAACTAGAGAAAACCACACTTTGGAACTCTTAAAACAATTCAGTTTAGTTACGTTTGCATTTCGAACAATGGCAAATCTTAGGAAGTAACGAATCAGTAAGTTAACATATCTTGCGTATTTTCATTCAGTAGCATCGTATGGAATAATGTTGTGAGATATCTCAACTATAAGGGGGAAAGTTTCCATTGCTCAAAAGTGTGCTGTAAGAATGTGATGCTATCCCACGATCATCTTGAAGTCACCTGTTTAAGAAGTGAGGCATTTTGGTTACGGCTTCACAGTACATGTAGTCCCTCGAGAAGCTTGTTGTATAACCCACTACAGCTCAAAAGGAAAAATGATTGTATAATTATGATACCAAAAGAAAAAATGTGATGCGCAATGCTGTCACCAAAATGTTTGATCACTTAGGTAATTATGTCTTTTAGAAAGCGAAGTTAAATTTGAAAACAAACTGAATAAGTTTCTCCTTGAAAAAACACCCATTCCGTAGAGGCATTTCTGCTTATGTAATATGAAAAACGTAATGGGTAAGAATCACTAACTCGCACCTGTACTTTTTTAAAACAAAAATTTGTAAACGGTCAGTTTGTAATCAGGTTTATATATGAATGTGTACATTAATGTGAAATGACTTGTTCCACATCATTAACTGTGCAAATGATCCTTGGAATATAAAACTAAATAACTCAATAACAACTGGTGTTTAGACGAGGCTGAATTTCTTACTACCCTTCATCACAAGACTAAGGGTTGCATTTCTCATTCTTTAATTGAAACGCCTTGCATTAGCGCTTACCTCTCCGCAGTTTATCGGGGACCGGTGTATAATACCTACGTTTGTAGAGAGTGAATTAGCACACTAGTTACCACATTGCCTTCTTATTCGGGATATGCAGATTTCAGATGTCCGCTTTGTCATCCTGACTCGGCTTTTCTTTACTTTTGTTAAACTAACTTCAGACGAGTCGGGTTGCTTCCTTGTCCATAAGAGGTCAACGTCAACAGGAAGCAAAATTCGTTATTTTTCTTTTTTCGCGTGAAGTTCAGGTGGACGTAAACCGCAATATAAGCCGCTGCCTGTGTACCGGCTTCTGATTAACCACAGCATTGTGGCAAGTTTCGTCCTTGCGCCACAAAGACACGGGAATTTCATGCCCAGAACAAGCACATCCGTACTCTTTGTGGAGAACTCGAGGAAGTGTTACACTTATCCAGCGAGATACGCCACAAGAAACGTCATGTATATACATTTAGATCTGGCAAAGACCTTTGGAAAACTTTCTTCCCAGTTACGTCATATTTTCTATGTCGCCTCAAACTTACCTGTCGTTTGTATCTATATGTAAAAATTTCACAACAAAAATGAACTGTGGCATTTTTCTGACATGAGCTTTGGAATTTGAAAGTATTTCCTACAACAATAGTGTATAAAGACAAGAATTTGGGTGAAACACTGTTTAAAAATGCAGACTTTAATAGAATGCGAAATAGTGTTACAGACTGAGAGAGTTCTTTGCATAACAATGAAGTTACTAGTCTACTATAATGTACGTAATTTTAGACAAACGTGTATATTAAGCGTTTACTGAGGATCTCGACAGAATCACGTACAGACAAATGGTAAAGTTATTCGAAGCTGGAAGAAGTTATTGACACGTACCATATTTGTTCACTGTCTTGATATTGTCAGTTGTCAATTAGACAACCCGAAACTGAAGAGAAAGACGTGGAACACGAACAACACAATTACACAAGGGTAATCACAAGTTTTAATTATCACATCGAAAAAATAAACTTGTGACCGAGAAACTTGGTGAAGCTGTCACAGTCCACATTTTGATTGCTCATGAAACTTTAAAGTCACCGCGTCTACCGTAGAATGGGTTCTTCATCCGAGAAAACTGGCACCGGCAGCCATCTCAGACATATTCGGTAGGGGGGCATAAGACAAGGTTTGATGGCCCGTAAAAGCAGATCTGTGATGGTGTCTTTTGCTGAACGAGCTGTGGCGTTCTCGTGGAGCAAAAATACCCCCATGGGCAAGATGGCGCTATGCTTCGTCTTGACTACCTTCCGTAACCTCATCAGATTTTAGTATTATGCCTCTTACGAGCATAATCTCATACCATGGCAGCCCCGAAACACACAGCATCACATTGCCCGATGATTGTTGGGTGAGTTCATATGTTTCTACTGTTTGCCTTTAGCCATTGTCTCGGGGTCATATCGATATACCGTCGTCCATGGTGATTAGGTGGTTAAAGAAGTCATCTGGATTGGCCTGACGCAACTTCAACATTCCCGCTGCTGCAATGGTTCGAAAAAAATTACACCCTGACTTCAAATAATTAATACAGAAGAAATCCTGACAATAACCTATACATTTCATTAAGCACTTACCTCACAAAAATCTTCATTACGCGAACTACTGCAATACAGCAAGTGTCAATAATGCCAGCTAAATAAAAGATTCTAACCACTAAAGCCACTAGCTACTAGTAGGCATGTGGTTAGCACAAGAAAGATTTTGTTGCAAAAAAAAAAAAAATGTATTTTTTACCTTAATAATGTGACATCCAGTTCAAACACGAATATAAGTCGTCATTGTCATCCAGTACAAAGATATATGATCATGAATAATTTTCAGTCTCCAAGTCGGATACGTCCTACTATAACACTTCAAACCTGTACCCTCCATCAATGCTAACTTCTCACATTTAACATCCATCACTGCTGGCTGATCACCTCCAACTGCACAACAGTACTTCCATCACTGCTGGCGACTAACTTCCAACTGCTCAACACTACTGGCGATTAACTTCCAACGAATCCGACCAGCCACGGAGTCTCTTACAAAGAAAGCGCAGTCGCAGATCCAATGCACGCTACACAGCTCTGCCAACACAGGAGCAGCCCAGTTACAGTAGATGTTAATTATGTTAAATCTCCCACTTTTATAGTAGTGTTATAGATATTATCACTGTCAGATGTAGAGACAAGCTTCACATTATCATATTTGTCTTTGCGTAGGTAGCGGTGCCATAGTTTGGGTGGTATGTTGCGCCAATCAATTTGTACTCTGGGATTTTTCCTGCCGACTGGAGTTGTCCTTCGTCTGCATGGTGTGTTCCTTGTATTAAAAGGATGTCAATGTAACGGTCTAAAAGAAGCTTTGATGACCATTCACTCTTTTTGTGGTGTCACCGCCAGACAGCACACTTGCTAGGTGGTAGCCATTAAATCGGCTGCGGTCCGTTAGTATACGTCGGACCCGCGTGTCGCCACTATCAGTGATTGCAGACCGAGCGCCGCCACACGGCAGGTCTAGAGAGACTTCCTAGCACTCGCCCCAGTTGTACAACCGACTTTGCTAGCGATGGTTCACTGACAAAATACGCTCACATTTGCCGAGATGATAGTTAGCCTAGCCTTCAGCTACGTCATTTGCTACGACCTAGCAAGGCGCCATGTTCAGTTACTATTGATATTGTGAATAATGTACAGTCAAGAGCGACGTTCACCATTAATGGATTAAAGTTAAGTATTCCACCAGCTACGTCCGTTTTTCTAAATTCTAATTTCCTTGTCCTGTTCCAGACTTCACGCCAGCCTGCGTGAGCTAAAACGCGTGCCTTTCGGCTTCCTCTAGTAACCCGGTGTTGGCTCTCCTGCCAACCCACAACACTTTTGGTCTGCTTATGTTTTCTATATTAAACTGGCAGACGCGCTAGGGCCTCGGGGAAGGCCATTCGCTTGTTTCGCTTGCTTTGTGTCCGGTTATCCTGGAGGTCGTAAGACAGTCCGGATTGCCTAGGTTTCTAACTCTTTAGCCGCTTGACAGCGTTGACCGGGGTGTACCACGTGGACCCGAGTTACAATTATACCCCGAATCACGTAACTAGTGGGGAGGTGCTGAAAAGATTTGGGAAGGAAAGAATTTTGTGGCACAACCTGACTAGAAGAAGGGCTGGTTGATAGGACACGTTCTGAGACATCGAGGGATCACGAATTTAGTGTTGGAGGGAAGTGTGGAAGGTAAAAGTCGCAGAGGAAGACCAAGAGATGAACACAGCGAGCAGATTCAGAAAGATGAAAGTTGCAGTAGTTATTCGGAGATGAAGAGGCTTGCACAGGATGGAGCTGCGCGTGGAGAGCTGCATCAAACCAGTCGCCGGACTAAAAACTACGAAAACATAATTTTATTATATACAATTATTTTTTCTTAGAAAGTGTGTATTATCTCGTATTACGTAAGCAGCTTCTGCGGACACACGTACACAGTCGAAAGTCTTGATAAACAGGTGCAATCTCGTGCGAGAGCCGCACTTTGCATACACCCCAGGGGGCGATCCGACCCTCTTGCCTTTCAACATCAGCACATTTCCAGGGTACTTTTGCGAAAAGTTTCTGACAATTGCGAAGGTGCATTATCGATAGTATGTCTTATTGCATCTTTGCTTAACTTCCGAGAACCTATTTACCTTGCATGACCACAGGGGCAGCAGGCGCTATCCGACATAAGCGGATCTTTAGTGCTCGTGGGTCAGTCATATGCTGGAATGAGTTGGGACATAATCACCGGTGATGTGCTAGAGGTTCTGCATTCAGCGTTTTAGTCGAGTGGGAAACTTCTGTTTGGCGCCTTCTGATGCCGGTGCTCCTCCTGCAGTCGAGGCCTGACTTAATTTTGTCAAGCGCGTTAAGAAGGAAGTTAGCCTAAATCAGGGTCGGCCAGAAATTCTGCACACATACGGAGCTGGTACACATATGTGACAGCCGCGCGGGGTAGCCGCACGGTTTAAGGCGTCTTGTCACGGTTCTCGCGGCTCCCAGAGTCGGAGGCTCGAGTCCTCCCTCGGTCATGCGTGTGTGTGTTGTCCTTAGCGTAAGTTAGTTTAAGTTACATTAAGCAGTGTACATATAAGCCTAGGGGCCGATGATCTCAGCAGTTTGGTCCCATATAACCTTACCACAAATTTCCGGTTTCCACGTGCGACTTACTGGTCACAGTGTGCACACTTACCAGACGTGTAAACAGGGAAACTGAACCGTCACCGCTCATTTAGTGTATGTCTCTAAGCATAAATGTCGCCGCTTTGCTTTACCCACTAGCTGGTATACACTGTACCTGGGGTAGCCTGGTGCTCTTTTCAGAATGTGAAATGCAATTAAGGGAAGGTATCGTATTATTCCATCGCCTTATCAACAATCGTCAGGGTCGTAAAATAAAACATAAAAACAAATGGTGCATAAGTATGCCCGGACTGGTTTTAGACCCTTGTTGGGTACGTAAATACCCTTCACGGCTAGAATATCAAACGTGTCTCTGAACAATTAAACGATTATTTTTAAGCATGTAAGTATACCTTGAACAGCCGGTTTAGTACCAAATTTTTCAGATAACACCTACGTAACGTAGATCAGGATGAGGATCGAGCGAGGTGGCGCAGTGGACTCGCATTCGGGAGGACGACGGTTCAAGCTCGTCTCCGGCCATCCTGATTTAGGTTTCCCGTGATTTCCCTAAATAGTTTCAGACAAATGCAGGGACGGTTCCTATAGAAGGGCACGGCCGGTTTCCTTCCTCACACTTCCCTAATCCGAGCTTGTTCTCCGTCTCTAATGACCTCGATGTCGATGGCGCGTTAAATATTGACCTCCTCCTCTCCTCCTCCTCCTACTCCTCCTGAGAAAGTCACATGTGCTTACTATGAAAATGTGTGTAGCTTGTTGCGATTTGGTTAGCTTTTATTAGCAAATACGAGTTTAGCAGAACGATTACTTAAATACCTTTTTTATAAACGAACGGTAACGACGGTGAAAGGTCTTGCTAGTAGTGAATTATGCAGAAATATCTTTAAGGAATTTAAAATAATGACACATTCACTTGTGATGTGATGCGATGTGTGTGTGTAATTCAGCAGCTAATTTACACTGAGATGTATGCTGTATGACCCTAAAGAGTTGAAAAAGATGCTAATATCTCATTTTTTCAAGGCGTCACGGGATGTATAAATAATTAACATTCACACGCATTGAAGCATAATATCGCAAATCACCTAAAACTTTAAGATATCGAAACGAGGTTTTCGGATAATGGTAGTAGGCAGAGGGGCATGTACTTTTGTAGCATAGGTAATACTCTTAACTCTTGTAACAACTGAGATATTGAACCAAGTACGACTTTTATAAATCGAAAGGTATACTTTTTTAACGAAATTCGAAAGCTCTCGAAAAGGCGAGTACACTGATATAATGCTCGTTAACGTTTACGTTGTAGCTGACAGGTAGGAGGCTGGTAATAGCAAGGTGCCAGGAATGATTTGGACCAGCGTATAGCACAAAGTTTATTTAGCTTGGTCTTCTACGAAAATAACAAACATGCATTTACTGAAAAACATATCTCACGCACTGTGACATGTCTCTAATGACTGTAACCTTCGTTCCTTCCTTCACCTTTCCTGTTTAGACACTACGCTTGAACAAAAACGGAAGTTAAAACCGTCCTTACGAAGAAACATCGCCAATTCCACCTTCTCTATTAAAGAGGAAAAAGCGCACTCCCAAGATACGTCCCAGTAATCGACCCCCGCGAAAATTAGGGCCATAATTCTGACAGTACGCAGTTATGACCTTCTGAAAGCAAAGCTTTTAAGCTTGTGCAAGCACAGGTTCTTTATCAATCGCTTCGCAACCCCCCCCCCCCACCCCCCACCCCACCCCTCCCCGCACCCTGTTGCCGCGTAATGCCCGAGCGCCGAGTACTGTGCAGCGGGCTGAAAGCGGAGGAAGAGGAGAGCGAAGGGGGACACATCTGCACAATGAGCTTTGAAATCTTTTTCGAGAACACATGTTATTCGACGCGAAAAATGATAGGTAATATGAGTATGTAAGAAGTGAACCTCATGCTCATGTACATTCAATATTATTTTAACATTATTGTCGTATAGATATTCTGCAGGGATATAAACGCCTCAGAATCAATATAAATCAAGCTAACCAACTGAATAATTATTATGCAATTAAGTTAATGATTTCCAATTTACAACTGAATCATAATCAGCTGTGCATATTAAAGCGTCGCTTCCGAAAGGGGAGATGTCCGGCGGATTATCGACGAGGGTCGGTGTGCTGGGAAGCCATGATGTGGTTTTTAGGCGGTTTCCCACATCCCCCTAGGTGAATTCAGGCCTTATACCCAAGTCCCGCCTTAGTTACACGATTCATGAACATTTAGCAACTTTCAAGCACTCTCACATGAATGACACTACAGGCACACTGCGGGGTACTCTTATTACGTCCCGGGAGGAGGGGGCAGGGGGTAATGGGATGGCGACAGAAAGCGCATCCGCTCACGCCTTAAATTAACCGTGCCACAGCCGTCAGTAACCATGCGGAACAAAGGCGCAAGTAAAAGATGAAGAAGAAGATGTTGATGTTTTACAATTGAACCATGCCAATCACGTTGAAGAGCAGCGCATCTCCAGCAAATGAACTTCACTTATAATAGTGCCAGCTATAAAATCCAAGTAAAATAACGCAGAACAACGACGTTAATAATTGAACTGCGCTACGCTACTCCTCTAACGACACATTCGTTCCTCTCATTCATTCACCTTGCATTTATGAATCGCAGTGTACACTACTGGCCATTAAAATTGCTACGCCACGAAGATGACGTGCTACCCGACGCGAAATTTAACCGACAGGAAGAAGATGCTGTGATACGCAAATGATTAGCTTTTCAGAGCATTCACACAAGGTTGGCGCCGGTGGCGACACCTACAACGTGCTGACGTGAGGAAAGTTTCCAACCGATTTCTCATACACAAACAGCAATTGACCGGCGTTGCCTAGTAAAACGATGTGATAGCCTCGTGTAAGGAGGAGACATGTGTACCATCACGTGTCCGACTTTGATAAAGGTCGGATTGTAGCCTATCGCGATTCCGGTTTATCATATCGCGACATTGCTACTCGCGTTGGTAGAGATCCAACGACTGTTAGCAGAATATGGAATCGGTGGGTTCAGGAGGGTAACACGGAACGCCGTGCTAGATCCCAACGGCTTCGTATCACTAGCAGTCGAGATGACAGGCATCTTATCCGCATGGCTGTGACGGGTCGTGCAGCCACGTCTAGATCCCTGAGTCAACAGATGGGGACGTTTGGAAGACAAGAACCATCTGCACGAACAGTTTTACGAGGTTTGCAAAGTGCATGGACTATCAGCTCGGAGACCATGGCTGCGGTTACCCTTCGCGCTGCATCACAGATAGGAGCGCCTACGATGGTGTACTCAACGACGAACCTGGGTGCACGAATGGCAAAACCTCATTTTTTCTGACGAATCCAGGTTCTGTTTACATCATCATGATGGTCGCATCCGTGTTAGGCGACACCGCCGTGATAGCACATTGGAAGCGTGTATTCGTCATTGCCATACTGGCGTATCACCCGGCGAGATGGTATGGGGTGCGATTGGTTACACGTCTCGGTCACCTCTTGTTCGCATTGACGGCACTTTTAACAGTGGACGTTACATTTCAGATGTGTTACGACTTGTGGCTCTACCTTTCATTCGATCCCTGCGAAAGCCTACATTTCAACAGGATAATGCACGACCGCATGTACAGGTCCTGTACGGGCCTTTCTGGATACAGAAAATGTTCGACTGCTGCCCTGGCCAGCACATTCTCCAGATCTCTCATCAATTGAAAACGTCTGGTCAATGGTGGACGAGCAACTGGCTCGTCACAATACGCCAGTCACTACTCTTGATGAACTGTGGTATCGTGTTGAAGCTGCATGGGCAGCTGTACCAGTACACGCCATCCAAACTCTGCTTGACTCAATGCCCAGGCGTATCAAGGCCGTTATTACGGCCTGAGGTGGTTGTTCTGGGTACTGATTTCTCAGGATCTATGCACCCAAATTGCGTGAAAATGTAACCACATGTCAGCTCTAGTATAAACTATTTGTCCAATGAATATCCGTTTCTTCCTGGTGTAGCAATTTTAATGACCAGTAGTGTAGAAACGTTCAAAGCAAATAGATTCCTGACACCAGCTACAGGTGTCCACTCACTCTACTGTACACTAATTGAAGCTAGCAGTGGTTCCCAAATTTTCTTAGACCATTATCCCTGAGTGCAATTAGGCATTAGTTAGTACCCCCGCTCACCCCGGTGCCGTCTTTTACCCCCTCCCCCATATTATCACCAAATTTGGCACCTAACTACACTGTAGAATCCAAGACTTATCTTGGAACACTTTTATTTTTAAAACGATGAAGGATGAATATTTTGTGTGTGTGTGTGTGTGTGTATGTGTGTGTGTGTGTGTGTGTGTGTGTGTGTGTGTATGTTTGTGTGTGTGTATGTGTTAGAATGAATGACGTGGGAATTCGTGGTGCATCGCATGTGCTACCCACAACTCCTTCTCAGATAAGAAAGCTATCTGTCCACAGTAAGGGTAGGCACTTGCTACAAAACAAACTTCCCCTGCATTATTCCTCTGCATTACGGCACTTGATTGACCTGTACACTGCAACCCCATTTAAAATCAACCAAGTTAAAATGCGTGCACTATATTTACTGTCTGTAAATCAGTTGATTGCTGCACTCCTTACCTCTGAACTGGCAGAAATTGGAAGACTTCAGGCTGTTAATTCTTTGTAATACTATGTACAACACTATAGTAGCCCTTATGTAGTTATTGCTGTGTTATATTGTCAATTAATTCATTTATCTGTTTCGAATTGAGTACTGAACCAATTTCTGGACTATCGTGGGTACTAATTACAACTTCAAGACATTTTCTTGAGAGATTTAGCATTTGTTACGAATATGTTGCACTTTTATCATCAGTGATGTGAGGGACAAAGCGCACAAAATATTTGTTTAGTGGGTCGACTATGTGAGTAACATATAACTTCCATCTCATTAATGCTATTAATTGAGAAGGTGTGATTATTGATAAATTATGTAAGTAATATTACAGTCTTACAAAATTGTGATAATAGTAATGATCTTTGAAAATAATTTAGTTTCGTCACTGAAACAGAATCGAATCCTGTAGTACTTACCCCTCAAAAAATTTCATTTTACCATTCAGGGAGTAATTACCCCCATGTTGGGAGCCACTAGCTAGGTATTAAGCGCCTGCAGCAGGGCGGAGCGTGTGACAAGTGGTGCGCGTGCCTGTTTAAAAGCTGTATCTTCAGAAGGTAATAAGTATGAAGTATCGTAATTATGGCCCAAATTTCCGCGCCGGATCGGCACGGTGTCTGCCAGATTGCTTTATTCTCCTTAAAATATGTGGTCAAGATAGTGATGTTTCCTTGTTAAGTCTTATTCAAGCATCCTAGTGACTACCCCTGAATTGCTTCAAGGCCGTCACGTAGACTTACACGAGGTTGGTTTGAACGTTGTTCTTCCAGATACGCTCCTGACACCTATGCGCAGAACCGCTGCCATACACCTTGCAGAATGCCATAAGCATTGCAGAATGTCCTCTTTGCTCTCCTGCGCGAACAATTACAGGAAAGTGGATGAGAAAGGAATGTCGGTCGTAAAGGCAGGCTTTCAGCGAGATGAAGCGCGCAGACTCGGTAGTCTGCAAAACAAAGCGTGCCGCGACTTGTCTTTTGCGGTGTGACGAAACTCGTGGGCAGCGCGTGTCTCGCCTCTTGCACCAGAGGATGCAACAGCCGCGGAATGCACGGATCCTCCCGGAAGCTGTCGCCGCTGGTCCTACGAACGGATCCGGTTGCTTGCTTAAGTCTCGTTCCTACTTTTTATCACCCGTCTTCTAACGGATTTGATGCCACCCACCACGACTACCTCTGTTGTACTATCCTATTCACCACAGAGTACGACTTAACACTAAACGTTCTCGTTTATTTGCTGTATATGTTCCATTCTCTTTCTTCACCTACTGTTTTTACTATCTATAGCTCATTCTAGTACAGTGGTTTCCAACCAGTGGCTAATTACGCCTCCCCCGTAGGGTAAAATGAAATTCCGTGAGGAGTAGGAACCAAAAGGGTTCGACTGCATTTCAGTCATGAAACTAATATTTTTTGAAAAAAGTCATTAGCATTATCGCAATTTTATAACGATCTAATACTGATTATATAAATTGCAATAATATTTTTTCTCAATTACTATCATCAATGCGTGACACGAAGCGCTGGAGGATACAGCCTGTGAAACAAATGTATAAACAACATCTTCTTCACATAGTCTGCCCACTACACACAATTTCGTGATTTTTACCATGCATCTAAGGCAGGAAAAATGAGATAAATGGGCAACAAAAGCTAAATATCTCATGACAATGTCTTCTCCAAGTAGCAGATAATTCTTGCAATGGACCAGAAATCGCTTTATTTTTCGATTCGAAGCAAATAAATGAACTAAGTGACGGCACGACACAGCAGTAACTACGCAAGGGCACTACAGACCTGCGCACATTATTATTATTATTACTGTTATCATCATTTGTAGCAATATTTAAATTTACGCCAGTTCAGAAGCAGGGAGACCAGCAATCAAATGATCTGCAGACAGTAAGTATATGCACAAAAGTTAACTTGATGGACTTTAAATGGGGGTGGAGAATACGGCTGAAGCAAGTGTCGTGACGAAGAGGGGTAACAAATGTCTACCCTCACTGTGGATAGTTAGCTTCTATTGTAAGGAGTTGAAGGTAGCTCTCGCGATGCACTGAGAATTGTATTGAAGCGCCAGAGCAACTGGTATAGGCATGCGTATTCAAATAAACAGATGCGTAAGCAGACGGAATACGGCGCTGCGCTCAGCAACGCCTATATAAGACAGCAAGTGTCTAGTGCAGTAGTTAGATCGGTTACTGCTATTACAATGGCAGGTCATCAAGGTTTAAGTGAGTTTGAACGTGGTGTTATAGTCGACGCACGAGCGACAGGACATAGTATCTCCGAGGCAGCGGTGAAGTGAGGATTTTCTGTACGACTATTTCACGAGTGTACTGTGAATATCACGAATCCGGTAAAACATCAAATCTCCGACATCGCTGCGACCGGGAAAAGATCCTGCAAGAAACGGACCAACGACGACTGAAGAGAATCGTTCAACGTCACAGAAGTGCAACCCTTCCGCAAATTGCTGCAGATTTCAATGCTGGGCCATCAACAAGGGTCATCGTGTGAATCATTCAACGAAACATCATCGATATGGGCTTTTGGAGCCGAAGGCCAACTCATGTACCCTTGATGACTGCACGAGACAAAGCTTTACGCCTCGTCTGGGCCCGTCAACACAGATTTTGGTCTGTTGATGATTGGAAATACACTCCTGGAAATGGAAAAAAGAACACGTTGACACCGGTGTGTCAGACCCACCATACTTGCTCCGGACACTGCGAGAGGGCTGTACAAGCAATGATCACACGCACGGCACAGCGGACACACCAGGAACCGCGGTGTTGGCCGTCGAATGGCGCTAGCTGCGAAGCATTTGTGCACCGCCGCCGTCAGTGTCAGCCAGTTTGCCATGGCATATGGAGCTCCATCGCAGTCTTTAACACTGGTAGCATGCCGCGACAGCGTGGACGTGAACCGTACGTGCAGTTGACGGACTTTGAGCGAGGGCGTATAGTGGGCATGCGGGAGGCCGGGTGGACGTACCGCCGAATTGCTCAACACGTGGGGCGTGAGGTCTCCACAGTACATCGATGTTGTCGCCAGTGGTCGGCGGAAGGTGCACGTGCCCGTCGACCTGGGACCGGACCGCAGCGACGCACGGATGCACGCCAAGACCGTAGGATCCTACGCAGTGCCGTAGGGGACCGCACCGCCACTTCCCAGCAAATTAGGGACACTGTTGCTCCTGGGGTATCGGCGAGGACCATTCGCAACAGTCTCCATGAAGCTGGGCTACGGTCCCGCACACCGTTAGGCCGTCTTCGCTCACGCCCCAACATCGTGCAGCCCGCCTCCAGTGGTGTCGCGACAGGCGTGAATGGAGGGACGAATGGAGACGTGTCGTCTTCAGCGATGAGAGTCGCTTCTGCCTTGGTGCCAATGATGGTCGTATGCGTGTTTGGCGCCGTGCAGGTGAGCGCCACAATCAGGGCTGCATACGACCGAGGCACACAGGGCCAACACCCGGCATCATGGTGTGGGGAGCGATCTCCTACACTGGCCGTACACCACTGGTGATCGTCGAGGGGACACTGAATAGTGCACGGTACATCCAAACCGTCATCGAACCCATCGTTCTACCATTCCTAGACCGGCAAGGGAACTTGCTGTTCCAACAGGACAATGCACGTCCGCATGTATCCCGTGCCACCCAACGTGCTCTAGAAGGTGTAAGTCAACTACCCTGGCCAGCAAGATCTCCGGATCTGTCCCCCATTGAGCATGTTTGGGACTGGATGAAGCGTCGTCTCACACGGTCTGCACGTCCAGCACGAACGCTGGTCCAACTGAGGCGCCAGGTGGAAATGGCATGGCAAGCCGTTCCACAGGACTACATCCAGCATCTCTACGATCGTCTCCATGGGAGAATAGCAGCCTGCATTGCTGCGAAAGGTGGATATACACTGTACTAGTGCCGACATTGTGCATGCTCTGTTGCCTGTGTCTATGTGCCTGTGGTTCTGTCAGTGTGATCATGTGATGTATCTGACCCCAGGAATGTGTCAATAAAGTTTCCCCTACCTGGGACAATGAATTCACGGTGTTCTTATTTCAATTTCCAGGAGTGTATATTGCTGGTCGGACGAGTCTTGTTTCAAATTGTATCGAGCGGATGGTCGTGTACGAGTATGGAGACAGCCTCATAAATCCATGGACTCTGCATGTCAGCAGGGGACTGTTCATGGTGGTTGAGGCTCTGTAATGGTGTGAAGGGTGTGCAGTTGGAGTGATATGGGGCCGCTGATATATCTAGATACGACTCTGACAAGTGACACGTACGTAAGCTTCCTGTCTGATCACCTGCAGCCATTCACGTCCATTGTGCATTCCGACGGACATGGACAATTCCAGCAGGACAATAAGACAGCCCACACGTCCAGAATTGCTGCAGAGCGGCTCCAGAAACACTCTTCTGAGTTTAAACACTTCCGCTGGCCACCAAACTCCCCAGGCATGAACATTACTGAGCCTATCTGGGACGCCTTGCAACGTGCTCTTCAGGATTCAAGGTATCAGTTCCCTCTAGCACTACTTGAGACATTAGTCGAGTCTATGCCACGTCGTGTCGCGGCACTTCTGCGTGCTCGCGGGGGTCATACACGATATTAGGCAGGTGTACCAGTTCCTTTGGTTCTTCAGTGTATTTCATCATTCATTCTAGGACGCATACACACGCACACACACACACACACACACACACACACACACACACACACAGACACACACACACACACACACACAGCACATAGGAAAGAAACGTGCCATTCAAGATTTATAGCTGGGGAAGTAGGCTGTTGAGTATGGTAGTAATAAAAGTAGAAACAAGGGACTGAATGGACTTGATGGCACATGTGTGACGGCACTGACTGAAAAAAAAAACGAACATGAAAAAGGTTGTTAGAAATAAGTAGCACAAGTTCTCTCTATGACTTATTAGTTCGTAGTTTAGTAAAACACTTAAGAAAACTAAATATCGTTTATTTTTCATAGTCTTGAAAATAAGTGTTTAAAAACGTTCTTTTTTTCTGAAGTTTAGTTAGGCCCTAATGTTGGTGATGACGTGGTGGAGGGAGGGATTGGCTATTATCTGACTGCACTCGAGGATAATAGCCTAACAAAGGCTGAGGACACTGTGCTAGTACTATGACCATTACTTCCTGATGTCTTAACATCGTTTTCTTGCTTCCTGTCCAAGTTTTCTCCATACTCCTTTATTCCTTTCAACGCCGATTCTGAGAGTAATTCATCATTTATGATTTAATTAATCCACCTAATTTTCAACATCGCCTTGTAGTATCCCATCTAAAACGCATCGATTCTCTTGTTTCCTGCTATTCTCAGAGTCTAAGACACACAGTGCTGTGCTCCAGCCTTATGAGTACATTCTCAGAAATTTCTCTGTCGAATTATGGCCTATGGTCGATACTAGTAGACCACAGTAGACTTCTTTGCTGGTGGTAGTTTACTTCTGATATCCCCCATACTTCGACCGTCCAATGAACGAGACTTGGCTCTGAGCTCTATGGGACTTTACTTCTGAAGTCATCAGTCCCCTAGAACTTAGAACTACTTAAATCTAACTAACCAAGGGTCATCACACACATCCATGCCCGAGGCAGGATTCGAACCTGCGACCGTAGCGGTATGAACCAGACTTCATCTACTACGTGGTTCCCAATTTTGTTGTTATGTTCATCTCTAACCTTGCTTCCACTACTGATCATTACTTTCGTCTTTCTGTGCCTTGCTCTCAGTCCGTAGCTTGTGCGCACTAGACTGTTGATTCCGTTCAACAGATATGGTAATTCTTCTTCACATTCACTGTGAATAGAAATGTCATTAACGAAACTTATCACTGATATTCTATCACCTCGACTATTGCCGGCCGGAGTGGACGAGCGGTTCTAGTCGCTACAGTCTGGAACCGCGCGACCGCTACAGTCGCAGGTTCGAAGCCTGCCTCGGGCATGGATGAGTGTGATGTCCTTAGGTTAGTTAGGTTTAAGTAGTTCTAAGTTCTAGGGGACTGATGACCTGAGAAGTTAGGTCCCATAGTGCTCAGAGCCATTTTTTGAACCACGAATATTCATCCCAACGCTGAATCGATTATTTCCATAATTACTTGTTTGATGTGAAGATTTCACAGTAGAGGAGAAAGACTGCTTCCCTGTCTCACACCATTTTTAATCAGAGTACTTCGCACTATTGTTCCCAGTACATTAAGATGCATAATAGCCACGAAACAACGACTTTCTATTCTTTTTAACACAATTGGCTTTAGTGAGGACAGGGTAACAGTCTTACGCAACTGGCGACTGTGAAATGCAACTTATTATACGTGAACGTGCGTAATATACGATTAGTTTTATGGACGCCTTTGAAATATTGGAGACCGCTCATTTCGAAACCTCTGAGAGGATAGAACAAGCAGCTAAAAGCGCAACCCACCAATTCGTTTTGCCTCAGCTTAGGATGTGTCGCAGTTTTTATTCCCCTGCTTATTTCGTCATACGTTTTATGAACTGCTTGACCACACAATTTTATCATTTCTGATTGAATGAGTTTGTGTTTGTTTGTACATCCGTGCTTGTAGTGGCAGACTAGCTAGCTAAAGATCACGGGTTTGATCCCTGACTGTTGTAGGACTTGTATTTGTCACCTACAGCTAGTTTTACCTCTCGCATTTTTTTTTTACTTGAAAAATGCCGAGCTGTACAGTGGTTTGGAGATTTCCTTGAACTGTAGGTCCCCTTAAAGCTAACTGGGCAAGCCAGTCGAAAGGTCAGCTTTACCTTTGGTTATTTAACAGACAGAAATGTGTGACTGCTTTTGGAATAAGTGTATAGTCATAACAGCAGTGAGTCATCAGGTACTGATGATATTATCCGCGAAACCTTTTTAAAGCCACGTTCTCGCCTTTAAGATTTACACAATTTTTGTTACACTTTAAAAGCGACTGTCTGCAGGAGATATAGATAGCTGGATTTATGATTAAATCAGAAACAGTAACCACTAGACTAATGTAAAGTTGTCAAAAAGCGTAATGCTGGGCAGTATGTACAATTAGAAGTATTATCGCGTGGAGGTCGAGGCTTGAACCGAATTTTTTGCATGAACAGTACACTTAAATATCACCATTAAGGTCGCAGCAGCAGATCGAGGGGAGAAAGGTTACAGATGAAAGTACCGAATATAATTCTAATTAGTGTAACCTTAAACCGACCCGTGTCATCATCTGCTATTTGGTTACTCATTTCGCTCTGCCAGCAACTGATGACGGAGCGTCAAAAATTCAGGGCTACATTTAGTACCATCGCCATGCACAAAGAGATTATATTAATGTTTTAAGATCACAAGACGTGTTAGTGCGTGTACGGAAGAATGAAAAATAATTCGGATATCTGGGATGCAAAAATCTAATGATTACAGGCAAGACAGGACGTAAAATAAACTTAATTTCAAATGTCGGACAATTACGGAAAACGTAACAAACCACAAAAGGTAGCGTTACTGCGTCAATGAATTTGTCTGAGGCAGTCCTTATCCTTCGAGCTCAGGTATAGGAATGAATACGAGTACTTAGTTCTTACTAAGAAACAAAACAAAATACTTGAAAACGTAAATAAATCTTTCTTTAACATTATTAACGGCTTCTCTGCAAATGGTATGTCACTGAACAATAATAAAACATAAAAGAAGCAAATCTGTACTACATCTGGCAAGCCTACAAATTTAGGAATAATGAACGAGGGAAAAATCAATAAAGGAAGCAGAATATTTTAATTCTTGAGTGCTTAGGTTGAGGATAACCTGAACTTCACAATACCAGCTGGTTTTTCTTTTCTGATTCATGGGATATAATTTTAATAGATTAAATTGATGAAAGCAGTGCTACAAATGAGCCTTACGATGATTCATTAACGCATTTCCGAAACCCGAGCTTACTGAAATGCGACAAACATCAGCAATAAAGAGAGACATTGCTATAGAGAGGCAACGCCACGACCAGATTGAAGCAAACTGAACAACCCTCTGCTTTGTTTTTTGAAGGCAAAAGAAAGAATAGTGGTACGTGATAGTGTGTCAGGAAACTACGAAAGGACTTTCAATTATTAGCCTTTAGCAATTATAGCCAGAAGCTATATCGCCTCTCAGCCGCAGAAAGCCTACAAAAAACATGGCAGGCGAGATCCGCCGCAGGGAGCGCTAAGTAACGTGCGACAGTCTATCACTGCATATTCTATCTATTTGATCGGCACACTATAAAATGGTGGTTCAATGTGACTCGCAGCATCTCGTGACACAGGCCCACACAGCAGATGATCTGGGATTCAGACTGGTTCGTCACCACTCCCACCCCCTTGTGATTTCTTTCTAACCTTAAATCTGGCATGGTGAGAAGAAATTTTCATCGAACGGCAAACACACACACACACACACACACACACACACACACACACACAGACAGAGAGAGAGAGAGAGAATGGAAGATGGACAAAAAATATTGGTTGGGTAATAGTTAGGCTAATATATTGGCGGAATCGCCGCACTCTCATTTTAACGTGACGAGCAACACTACCAGGAGTGCTGTGCTAGCGGTCGGCCGCTGTGTTTGGTATCTCGGGCGGGGCACCGGGTGACCCAGTTGTTCCGCTGTCGGCGCCCTCTTTATCGGCCACCCAGGTCCCCACCTCCCAGCGATACAACAGCCCTTCACTGCATGAATACTGGCGCTTTATACTTGCCCTGGAGGTTTTCGGTTTCCCACCCAAAATCAGCTTTGTAGCCCTAGGCGAGTAAACTGTTTCCTCCCCTCACCCTTTTCCCTCTCTTCACCGGCCAAAATTTTTTCCCTTTTGAGTCGTCTATCTTCTGACTGCTTTGATGTGGTCCGTCACGAATCCCTCTCTTGTAGTAGTCTGGTGGAAGCCGGCATGGTAGCTCAGCGTCTTCGGTCGGAGCGTTAGCTGCTCTCTGTAATAAAAAAATAATAAAATAAAATAAAAAAGAAACTGAGTGAATGGATCTACTGCAGTAGCAGCCCTTGGGTGGCCTGAGCGAGGCATGTCATCGACAGCTCTGCCTCTCTGTATCTCCTCCATGTCCGAACAACATCGCTTTGGTTCACTCCGAGACGCCTGGACACTTCCCCTGTTGAGAGCCGTTCCTGGCACAAAGTAACAATGCGGACGCGATCGAACCGCGGGATTTACCATCTAGGCATGGTTGAACTACAGACAACACGAGCCGTGTAGCTCCTTCCTGGTGGAATGACTGGAGCTGATCGGCTGTCGGACTCCCTCCGACTAATAGGCGCTGCTCATGCATGGTTCTTTACATCTTTGGGCAGCTTTAGTGACATCTCTGAACATTCAAAGGGACTGTGTCTGTGACACAATATCCACAGTGAACGTCTATCTTCAGGAGTTCTGGGAACCGGGTTGATGGAAAACTTATTTTTGATGTACGTATAAACAGTGGTTGGTGTGGTAAGATCCTATGGGACCAAACTGCTGAGGTCATCGGTCCATAGACTTACACTCTACTTAATCTAACTTAGACTAATTTACGCTAATGACAACAAACACACACCCATGCCCGAGGGAGGACTCGAACCTCCGACGGGCGCAGCCACGTGAACCACACCGTGGCGCCTGAAATCGCACGACTAAACCGCGCACCTATAAGTATTAATAAATGCATCGGAAGTGAAACACAATTATAAAAATTACTTAATTTTTCCCGGAGGACGCTAAAAATACCGGGTGATCAAAAAGTTAGTATAAATTTGAAAAACTGAATAAATCACGGAATAATGTAGATAGAAGAGGTACAAATTGACACACATGCCTGGAATGACATGGGGTTTTATTAGAACCAAAAAAATACAAAAGTTCAAAAAATGTCCGACAGATGGTGCTTCATCTGATCAGAATAGCAATAATTAGCATAACAAAGTAAGACAAAGCAAAGATGACGTTCTTTACAGGAAATGCTCAATATGTCCACCATCATTCCTTAACAATAGCTGTAGTCGAGGAATAATGTTGTGAACAGCACTGTAAAGCATGTCCGGAGTTATGGTGAGGCATTGGCGTCGGATGTTGTCTTTCAGCATGCCTAGAGATGTCGGTCGATCACGATACACTTGCGACTTCAGGTAACCCCAAAGCCAATAATCACACGGACTGAGGTCTGGGGACCTGAGAGGCCAAGCATGACGAAAGTGGCGGCTGAGCACACGATCATCACCAAACGACGCGCGCAAGAGATCTTTCACGCGTTTAGCAATATGGGGTGGAGCGCCATCTTGCATTTTGGTTCTAATAATACCCCATGTCATTCCAAGCATGTGTGTCAATTTTTACCTCTCTACCTACATTATTCCGTGGTTTATTAAGTTTTCAAATTTATACTGACTTTTTGATCACCCTGTACTTCACTTTTCGTTTCGGTCCTTGTATGGATCCTTATGTAGCATGGACTATGGCAAATTTTTGGGTCTGAAACAGGAAAGCGACTTAAAAGGGTTTCAGCAGGTGAACTTGGATATACGACGCGTCATGTTGAGCTCTTATCCAGCAGCATTGTCAAGAATAATTGCACTTGCAACAATCACACAATACATAATCAAGTTTACAAGAACTAGGGACTAATTTTCAAAAATGAACAGACTTTGAGATTTAAATTAAACTCTTAGAACACCTACATTTAACACCTACATTTAAATAAAACTCTTTGACTTAACAACAATTAAGTGGACGCCCTACACCACCAAAAACTCTCTTTTATATACCCAGGACTGCATTAAAATGTCAGTATGCGATTTATGATTAAATATATGAGATAAAATAATGATATATTTTTTGCGAGAAATATGCACTGTAACAATTACAAATTGTGTATCATATGTCCATGTTTCAGAATATATAAACAGAATCGCAAAAGAATCACTGGCTCCACTGAACTCACTTTACTTCAGGGGTAGCCAAGATATCGGCCTGCGGACCACGTCCGTGCACCATTCCAGATGAGATTCCTGCAAGATTCTATAAAGATTATACGAATGAACTTGCTCCCTCATTTAGATGTTCATGAAAAGGACTTAATTCCTCTCTTCCATGTCTCCACAGCACAAAAATACGAACTTCAGAACAGAACCTTATATTCGGTATTTTTTGGCAGATTCTAATGCCTGTTCTTCGACTTTTCCGATGAAAGAAATTGCTATCACTGTGCTTAAGGGGCTCTCCATAGCCGCACCATCTGGCTGTTTACAGAAATCATCGTTCTATTTAGAGTACATGATCATGAGACAACATTTAAATAGTTCTGGAATATCGGCAGGAAAGATCTGATTCAGCTGTCACAGCACCTCATTAAGCAGAACGTTGGTAAACAGCGATACCACATCAAAGTAACTAATATGTCTTACAGGTGGATCACTATTCCATTTAATGTACTGATACAATGAGCCAAATTCTTGCTATAAGACTCCTAGAGGCCCGCACGTAGTCATAATAGTGTATCAAGAACTTTGTAATCGGCTAAGTGGGCGAACCAGTTGCACTTACCGTAGATCTCAGCGGAATGTTTTCTTATTAATTTTTAGCAATCTATTAAGTCTTGATGGCAGCACATATGAATTCAACAGACATTTCGGAACGCTATGCTCGATTAAGGACTTTCTTTTATCAACAGTATAATGGTTCTAAGAAGTTTGTAAATGGTGTCCTTATTTCTCTGGATATAATAAGTCGTTAATTTTGCTATTATAGTTGGCCTCATTCATAGCTACTGTCGCAGTTTCTTTGCCAGTGAGAAGAATGTCATTCAGGCGTTTTATAGCAGCCCTCTCACCCACACATAAGTTACTGTCAGACACTCTGTGCGAGCTAATACTCTTAGTGCTTCTATACAGATTTCTTCGGCTCTTACCATGTCCACACTAGGACACTAGGAACGCCTGCTTCTACACTCGCTACAATTTCCTCTGCGGGTAGAACTCGCAGAATAATGGCAAAATCTTCGCCTCTAGCAGGTACAGATAACGAATGTTCGGATAGATACAATGTGCTGGATCGTCTGATTACGTAGCAAATTATAAAATTTCTTCTTCTGTGTACCGGACGTTGTCAACACATGCTCCCCCGTAGTACCATGCAATAATCTGTCAATTTTACCTCAGTCACAACTACACAGTTTATTACTTATGGTAGTATGGAGAGTCATTAACTTACAGTTGTGCTTTCCTGGTCCCGGCGGGTCTGTTGAATATGGTCTCGTATAAAGCCTTCTCTATTCATTAGAAAATCCGCCGCGCGCAGACCGATGCGAATACATGCCTTATCGGAAACTTTGGAATAACACCGACTGCTGTGTAGAGAGACAGAAACGTTTGGAAAAATAACAGCTCATGCTTTTCTTCTGGAATATTTCCAGGCATCGCACGTTTCTTGACTTCTCATCCCCAGAGAGGCGTCTACTAGTAAAATGAAAACTCCTGGAAATATCACGCTTATTAAAATATTGCGGGCTGTTATGCTGTGGTCGGATGATGGGGACGAAACCTTGGGTTTCCGACCACAGCATAATAACACGGAATATTTGAACGTGTAATTAAAATCTGCCGTATTTCAATAGTTACAGTCAAAATCGTCTAAGTAATTCGGATGCTCGAGATACTGTGTGAAACTACAGTCGTATAAAGTTAAGGGTAGTCGAAGTGATGGCTCGTCTATTCGTCACAACGTTCAAAATATTGTAATAGTTAGTATACATGTGACTGAAATATAAACTTTCCGAGATTAAGTTCCCACATAATTGGCCTCGAATTTCACGCATGGTCCACGGTTGATGGATGTGGACGGTGCTCAAAGTGACACTCTGTAGGAATCAACATGGATTCCGGAAACAGCGATCCTGTGAGACCCAACTCGCTTTATTTGTTCATGAGACCTAGAAAATATCAGATACAGGCTCCCAGGTTGATGCTATTTTCCTTGACTTCCGGAAGGCGTTCGATACAGTTCCGCACTGTCGCCTGATAAACAAAGTAAGAGCCTACGGAATATCAGACCAGCTGTGCGGCTGGATTAAAGAGATTTTAGCAAACAGAACACAGCATGTTGTTCTCAATGGAGAGACGTCTACAGACGTTAAAGTAACCTCTGGGGTGCCACAGAGGAGTGTTATGGGACCATTGCTTTTCACAATATATATAAATGACCTAGCAGATAGTGTCGTAAGTTCCATGCGGCTTTTCGCGGATGATGCTGTAGTATACAGAGAAGTTGCAGCGTTAGAAAATTGTAGCGAAATGCAGGAAGATCTGCAGCGGATAAGGACTTAGTGCAGGGAGTGGCAACTGACCTTTAACATAGACAAATGTAATGTATTGCGAATACATAGAAATAAGGATCCTTTATTGTATGATTACATGATAGCGGAACAAACACTGGTAGCAGTTACTTCTGTAAATATCTGGGAGTATGCGTGCGGAACGATTTGAAGTGGAATGAGCATATAAAATTAATTGTTGATAAGGCAGGTGCCAGGTTGAGATTCATTGGGAGAGTCCTTAGAAAATGTAGTCCATCAACAAAGGAGGTGGCTTACAAAACACTCGTTCGACCTATACTTGAGTATTGCTCGTCAGTGTGGGATCCGTACCAGGTCGGGTCGACAGAGGAGATAGAGAAGATCCAAAGAAGAGCGACGCGTTTCGTCACAGAGTTATTTGGTAAGCGTGATAGCGTTACGGAGATGTTTAGCAAACTCAAGTGGCACACTCTGCAAGAGAGGCGCTCTGTATCGCGGTTTAGCTTGCTGTCCAGGTTTCGAGAGGGTGCGTTTCTGGATGAGGTATCGAATATATTGCTTCCCCGTACTTATACCTCCCGAGGAGATCACGAATGTAAAATTAGAGAGATTCGAGCGCGCACAGAGGCTTTCCGGCAGTCGTTCTTCCCGCGAACCATACGCGACTGGAACAGAAAAGGGAGGTAATGACAGTGGCACGTAAAGTGCCCTCCGCCACACACCGTTGGGTGGCTTGCGGAGTATAAATGTAGATGTAGATTTTGCTCCTAATTTAAGAGGATATCTGACGCTCCAGTATGGTCCAAGATGGATAAGTCGAGCAGGGCTTGTACTTTGACCTCCAAGATCACCTGTCCTCAATTCTCTCGATTTTTCTAGCTGGGATTGTCTCAGAACTGTACAGCACTCTCGGTGATACAGTTAAAGAACTCGAGTAGCGAACTGTACAGTTTTATCGAGCTTTAGTAAATGATCTGAGGGTATTTGAAACAATTCATGACTTGCTGCAGTGGGGACAGCTGTATTTCATCCAAATGCGCGGGCGACACGCGGGACTCCTTTAATAGGCACGAATGTACACTGAATTGCAACATGTAACTTGATGAAGTAGTACAGGATGTCCCTTTCAAACCTCATAAGTTTCAGACACCGAGGAAAAGAAACTACAGTAGATATGGTAATGAAATTGCACCATGTGCTACAGCAACAGAGAATTTGTATTCCCGCATCACACGTGCCAACTATTATCGCTAGATTGCAGCATGATCGCATGAAATGAAATTGGCGACTCCACAGCAGCGCGTGGTTTGCAGGAACAAAATCGTCGATTACTGTGCAGAGAAATTATCGTGGGTTGTTTGGATGTGATTCACCTGATGTGACAATAATTAAGTAAATGTATCGTTAAGTTTATGCAAAATGGAAGTGTTCTGAAATATTCTAGCTGAGCATGTCGTAGTGTTTCGGGAGAGACGGCGAACGACATAAGACAAGCGTTTCCCATGCGCTCACATTACACAATTCGGCAGGTATCTAGGCAGTGTAATGTAACCAGCACGGCATTGTGTAGTACACCAGCGTCTTCGTTTGTGTGCTTGTAAAGCGTAAATTCTGCAGCATCTGATGCTGAACGACAGACCATGCCGACAACAATTTGATACGGGTATGCTGCAACTGATACGAATGCCAGCTTCCTGGAAAGATATTTATTCTCAGATGAGGCAGCGTTTCACGTATCAGGAACGGTTAATCGGCGTAACGTTCGCATCTGGGGCTCGCAACATCCACACGCTATCACTGAACGTGTTCCAGCTAGTTCTAAACTGAACTTCTGCTCTGGGACAGGACTGCTGGGCCGTTCTTCGCAGAAAAGACAGTGAATGGGTCAGTGTATCTGGAAGTGTGGGAGCAGTTTGTATACCCTCAGATACAAGACCTGTAACCGACCATCTCCTTTAACAAGATGGAGCTCCACCGTATTGGTCAACGGCTGTTCACAAGTTCCTGGATAAGAAGTTTCCAAATCACTGGATTGGACATGGAAGACCCATTGCCTGGCCACCACGGTCCCCTGATTTCTACTTGTAGGATTTCGTGATAGACCGCATGAATACGGCCGAAGTGGACGATATTCCCATGTTAAGACGTCTTATCAGTGATGCCGTTGCAACAGTGACGGGGCAAGCGTTACGAAGAACATGGCAAGCAATTATGTATAGCCTCGATATTCTTTGTGCTGCAAATGGTTCACATGAAGAGGTGTACTGATGATTATTTAACACATACTTTCATATGCGCTGCCGTATGGTGCACCTTCATTATCATAACCATTGTAAACTTTTTTCCTGGTACTTTGAAATGTGGCAGGTTTGAAAAGGACACCTTGTATTGTACTTCGTGTTAAGATAGTGCATGGGGTCAAGTTTACATTTCATATACATTTGTGCTAAACAAGATAATATTTCATTCGCGGGCCCATGTTGCCTGGAACGGTTTTTTCTTCTATTATCGCATACTTTCACCGGTGTCAGTTGTAGCTTATTGGTATGATATATACAGTATTTCAAATGCTTCGCATACCTTTCTACGTTTTCTTATTGATTTTACTCCTTATATGTAACCACAAACCTACGAATAGTGACGTGAAGCCGAGAGTGAATCGAAATCAAGCGGCCTCGATATTATTCAGTATCTCGCACTCATCAGATTTTCCGACGTGATTTCATCAAATCGATATAAATGAATTTATTATTTTCAGAATTTTATAAGCATTCCAACTATATATCATCTACGTATTTCCCTCATTTCACTGATGGTAGTAACTAGCCTCCAGCGCAAGGGTGGGAGCGAGTACTATTGATTTGGTCTCATATTACGTGGCGGTAGGCCAGATTTCCAAAGGTTCTCTCCCACTAATTGTGTCCTCTCCTGCCCATATATCTCCTGGTCGATGCAGAGCGCAGAGTAGAAGGTATCCATTTCCTCTTTCCTTCCTTTCCTCCGTCAAAATGACCGTCATTCTCTTCTCCTTCTCCTCCCTCCTTCATGTACTTAAAGTCGGTGCCCCTTGTTCGTTTTATCAAATGACTGAAAGGTGATTTATAAAATATAAATGTCAAAGTGGATAAATTAGAAGCTGTTGCTACACTTGTTTAGCTCTGCCCGTTCGTCACCAGCAACAACAGCTGTATGATGTTCACTGCAGTATATAGGCCTCCTCTAGTGTTTTCGGTGCATTATTGTTTATCATGCATGTTTGTTTATTTAAGTTGTTATGTCGGTCTCTTCTTCTCCCTTGGACTCTTGCAAAGAATTTCCGTTGTCCATCTACCATCCATTCGCCTGGTTACGTGTACAACCCATCTCCATTTCTGTTTCACTATACTCATAACTACATCTACCACTCAAGTCGGTTCCCTGATCCATCTGCTATTTTTCCTCTCTTTCCTAATAATTCCCAACATGCGCCTCTCAGTTGGTCGTGGAGCAGTCGTTAATGCTTCCCGTTGTACGTCGATGCCTCTTTGCCGTAAATCGAAACCAGTCGCACTCGCACTGTGTGTAACTCTCTGTCTTCAGACAAACCAGAAGATTAGTTGTCGAAACCCTGTTTAGTTTACCAATAGCACTCCAGCCTACATTCTGTTTTTATTCTTCCATGGATTTCATTTCTTCGCCGTTTACTTTTTGTCTTCAGACACTCTAAATATAAAACCTTATCCACTAGTTCTATGACTTCATTCTCAACATTAATCATTTATCTTTTATTATAGATGGTTTTTAGCTCTACAGCAAATTTTACTTTATTAAATTCTTCTCTTAGTTGTCGCACTTCTTTTTCGTTAAAGGTAAGCAGCACTTAACGTGAATGTAAATAAAAAATTTGAGCACTTCCATTATTTATGGCTTAGTAGTCCATCAGTTAGCATCAAATGACATCGCAGGGAAGGAAAAACATACAAAAACAAATAGCTTGCAGTTTGTCTGGTTTTCTTCAGGTTTGATTCTGGAATAATGTTCATATTTTTACATTTGTTGTGGATTATGTTGTGAGAACTGCGACCGTCAATTGAAACGAAACATTTCTTGCAGCGTATAAAGTGATGTTGCATGTCGTAATCCAATCTCTCTTCCCAATACGGAGGCTACTTTCTAAGCCACTATCAAGAATATTACTAGTAGTTTTCAATAGAAAGATGATCATGTGGCATATCAGATACAGAAGAACAGCGTGTCTTTCATTTGAGCATAGCGATTTTCGTGAGCGAATTATATCGCGTTTTGAACAAGACAAACCAAATGCTGGCTATACTTCGCGCTGCGCCAAAGTCTTAGACCGTTATAATATCAATTAAATTGCACTTGACTGAAGCATTTGCGTATTAACTCAAAGGAATACAGTATCTTAAACTGCACGGGAATGAGGCATTTGCTAATTATGTAAAAAAATTAGGAGCATCAGCCGCAAAAATATAAGGAGCTTAATCACAAATATTTAATATTAGTAACAACCGTACCTGCGGACCACAGTTATTCAAAAACAATTTCAAAATTATTTTTACTCATGAACAAGGAAATAATAATTTTCCCAGCCAGTTAATTAATTAGTTACATAGTTACATACTCCATACATCAGCTGAACGATTATTTTATCGAAATGATGTGGCTATCAATTTTAAGCAGAAATTCGTCAATAGAGTAGAGTTGTCTATGAGAAATGATTTTAAATTAGATTTAAAACTTGCTTCGCTACCTGTCAGACATTTTATGTTATTGAGCAAATGACCAAAAATTTTTTTGCTGCATATTGAACTCCATTTTGAGCAATTGGCAGCTTTAACAATGGGTAATAAAAGTTATTTTTCCTTCTAGTGTTGTAGGGATGTACACCACTGCTATTCTCAAATTGTGATGGATTATTTATGAAGAATTTCATTTCCAAATATATGTATTATGACGGCGCAGTTAAAATGCCTAGCTCCTTCTTCAAGAGGTACCTACATGAACCCCACACTTTATTCTTACTGCATGCTTTTGTCCAATCAGTACTTTCTTCTTAAGTGATGAGTTATCCCAGAAAATTATTCCGTACGTTATTGAGTAGAAATACGCAAAATATGTCAGGAAGTTGGTTTGTGTGTTTCCAACATTAGCAATTATACGAAGAGCAAAAGTAGCTGAACTTAACTGTTTGAGAAGCTCAGTGGTATGCTTCGCCCAGTTCAAGTTTTCATCTACATGTACACCAAAATTTTCGAGTATTTACTGATTCCTGCTCATGTGCTACATCAATTGTTAGTATGACGCTCTCTATTATAATACTAATATTGTCTAAGAAAAGTGCCAGTTTTGCTAGTTCAATGTTAAAGTGGAAGGTCGTTCACATTTATAAGGAACAGGAGTGGACCCAAAACTGAACCTTGTGGGACTCCCTTTGTGCTTTTTGCCCTATCAGTTATGAATTACAAGATCCTCAGGATTGTGCTTGCTATAAGACAAACGGAACTGGCAGGGGGCCTTAGATGAGAGATGTAGGATATTTCTCTGGGCAGTGATCTGGGTGCTGCTGGCGTGGAGGAAGACCTGCTGCGGACGGCTGGTGGCTTCTCTGTAGCGGCGTGCAGTCGGCAGTCCAGGCGTGTCTCGCCGCGGCTAGAACTGGATGTCACGCATTTCGGCTCGCGGAAGATGCTCAGCAACCAAGCGTCATCTCTCGACTCTCTCCAGGAAATCTCTTTTCCATCTGGACCACAAGAGTCTTCTTACCTGGCTCAAGCACATGTTTTCTTTCAAGGCGATCTCTTTGCTTTCTACCGAGCGAGATGGTGCAGTGAGTGGACTCGCATTCGGGAGGACGCCATTTGAAGAGCTTATTTCAATAGTGGTACAAGTCCAATTTTGTTCATATTGAGATACAGAGTCCTAAAGTTAAATGAGCGCTAAAAATCTGCAGTTGAGATACCAGAAATATTCAAGAATATGGCTTCTTGCTAAAGACGAACCTTTATTTCTGTTTGTTGGGATCATTAATTTTATAGGCAGAAAAGTGGAGGTAATGGACTTGTACCACTATTGAAATAAGCCCTTCATTTCAAACCTGCGTCCTGGCATCCTAATTTAGGTTTTCCGTTATTTCCCTAAATCGTTTCAGGCAAATGCCGGGATGGTTCCTTTGAAAGGACACAGCTGACTCCTTCCCTACCCTTCCCTAATACAATGGAGCCGATGACCTTCATGTTTGGTCCCCTCCCCCAAATCAACCAACCAACAATCTTCGCGTTCTCGGGGGCATGGCCATACATTAGACTGACTAGCTTATGTTTCTCTTCTGGCCAATCAAACTATTGTTCACAATCGTTTTTAAACTTTTGTACCGCACAATTCCCGTAGCTGGACGACCACATGCAGACTTTACTGTGGGTGGAATTCCTTCACTGGACAAACTCCATGTTACTAGTTAATAACAGACATCCTATGTCCTGTTCATTTGCCACCACCACCTTCTCCTCTGCTACCATTTCCCTTTCACTTCAATGCGATCTTTCCACATTTATCTCGGCAGGGAAGCACCTGCAGGCGCTAAAAGGCATTCATAGAAAGCTTTCTTTTCTTTAGCAAACTGCATTTCGTCCATCTCACATTAGTCTCAAGTCCTGAAGAGACTTAGGTAACTGTAGAGACTTAGGGAAAGGCAGGATTCGGAGTGGACAGGGCCTTACTCAGTTACCTATGGATGCTCAAAAAATCACTTACACTTTATTTGGAACCAATTGCAAATAAGGTTGACAATAAGGAACAATTATCGAATTTGAGTGTTAAGACACAATGTCTAATAAAAATTTTTTAAGCAAGTTGCACTCACGGCTGAAAGCCTTATCGACCAGAAATTCAAGTTATTTGTCAGCTGAAGGCCCCAATAGTAATAACTCAAAACAACTTGACGGCTGAAGGCCTAGATAGAAAATTCTGAAGAACAAGCTAACTTCTCCAAGAAATACTAAAATATTATAAAAAGGACAATCATCAAATTTTCACTATTCAGAGACAATATCTAATTAAAAATTCTTAAGACAAATTGCATTCATGGCTGAAGGCCTTATTGACAAGAAATTCAAATTATTTGTCGGCTGAAGGCCCCAATAGTAATAACTCAAAACAATTTGACGGCTGAAGACCTAGACAGAAAATAATTAAGAACAAGTTCACTTCTCCAAGAAATACTAAAATATTATAAAAAGGACAATCATGAACTTTTCACTATTAAGAGGAACTTTTCACTATTAAGAGACAATATCTAATTAAAGATTCTTAAGACAATTTGCATTCAAGGCTGAAAGCCTGATTGACAATTATGACAATCTGACCAAATCAAGAGAGAAGTGGGCCTCAGGCAGTGCTCCATGGATCGACTTGGGAAAGTCGCTCAACTTCAGAAACGGTGAGACAGGCAGCCAAGAATTGTATTCAGTTAACCGGATGGCAATTTAAGCCGGTGACAGTTTAAAGGCAGGCCAACACTCTTGCAACATCTACCTAACATCTGATAACCAACACAACGATGGAATAACCCAGGCAAGGCGGAACCGGCGGACAGCACTGCGCCTTCAGAATCCGGTGTTTAGAACATCCAGAAGCAGAAGGACCCTCTACGACCAAGGTAGTCCAGAAGAAACAAATATCCGAACCACAATCACGGAAGCTGTCGAACTGCACACCTTACTGGACAGCAGCGGCATGGCGAGGAAAGGTACAGTGCCGCGAAAATGCGCTATCCTCCATGGCAGGTAAATGGGGCGTTAGCGGCCACTAGGCAGAAAAATACCGCTGGTTGAACTTCATCAAGAAACACAAGCAATTCGATGATTAATAATAAAAGGTGGAGGACAGCCAATTAATTTCGCCAACTCCAAACACTCGACGCGTTGATCTTTGTGTCAGTCACTCTGCGAGCAGCAATGCACAAACAAATGGCGTGATCTCAGAATAGTGGAGGTTTCACTACTGGGTTAATGTTCACTCAACTCAAACGTCCTGGGTATGGTGGAGAACGAGGTTTCGGCCCTTGGAACTACAGCCTCTCAATCTGGTAGTGCCTGCAAGCCGCCAGTGGTCGCGGCATGTCCTCGCGCTGCCGGACCTCACTGCTGCTCCGCCTCAACAGAACTACCCGACACACTCTGACCCGGAAAACACTTGACGCCCTTCCAAAGATAGTACTAGGGTACTAGACACAGATAATCGCTGCTGCTGCCACTCGCGGACAGACAACACTAGCAAACGTACTGGCGCCAGTAAACACGAGAACAAAACAAGATGCCACTATCCCTATTACATGATACCAACCTACCAACGGCCCATGCGAGCCGCAACACTGCTCAATAACGTGTGCAATTTCTGCCATTTTAGAAGGTGGTTGAGTCTATGCCCCTCCCACTCTTCTCAACATCACAGAAAAACGTTCTGGCGTACAATAAGACTTCACGGAAGCTGCAGAGGAGGGAGCGAGGGGGGGAGGGAGAGGTGGGTGGTTACTCTTCTGTCGGTCCTGGGTGGAGGTGGCCAGGCCTCTCAGATCCATTGTGACGAATACATTCCAGTGTTGTTCAGCACATTGTAAGATTGTTATCATCAGTTTCACCCTTTCCTCAAGGACTTTAACCAACACCTGTACCCGAATGTGAGCACAAAATCCACTTCTTGATGTGTGCAAGGTTTCTGATCTTCACTGCATACACAACTGCTTCGAAATGTCCCCACAGATAGAAATCTAATGGGCGTGGTGGGTATATCTCGAGACCTCTACTACTTATCCATCTCTGGAGGTATTTAATATCAAGATATGCCCATGCAGTTAGCCTGTAATGAGGGGGCACTCTCTTATTCAAGGAAAGTTGGAAATGTCCTACATTCAGAAAACATCGATGGCAGTACACCTTCGTCTGACTACTGCAGAAGATGGGCTGCTGTTAGTGTATTCTAAACGAAGATTGGCCCAACAATACGAATCCTTTATCCTCCACCAAAACATCAGTTTCGATGTGCCAACCTTCTTCGACGCGCTCGTCCAGTAATGGATGACATCTGACCAATATCTGTGAAACTGTTTCTTTACCTCTCGGTACACAGAGAAGCCAGCTTTATTCGGAAACAATATCTCGTAGGGAAATCGACGGCTTTTGTCCAGCTTGCTTGTCACCCATTCTGCAAACTGAACTAGACAGTGTGGATATCGTCCTCTGCGGGGTGTAGCATTTGCATTTTGTAAGGTTACCAATTTACATATGTTATGTGTGGGCAAAATTCTCATTATTGATTTACGGCTGATTCCAGTTTCCTGCGAGATGCAGCGAGTACTGCGCGCTGGACTCTCGCCGAATGATGCCAGAACAGCGACTGATGTAGCTGTTTTGATCGTTTAACTTTTATTTTGTCTACGACAGAGTCAGTTTCGTGAAATTTCGCAAGCGGTTTCACCAACGTACCTTGGGTAATCTGTTAACCCTCTGGGTGGTGCTGGTTGAAGTCCTCTGCAGTAAAATGGGTGCTCGTCTTTCCTGGTATTCGGACGATCGTAGTGCTTTCATTTTCCGATAACCCCATCAGCTCTGACTTCGCCTGTATAGGAAAACATCCGTTATAACTCTACAATAAATAAAGCTATACCCAAATGAAAGGTACCATTTTTTTCCTCGTGTAATTCTCTATATGTGTAAACCATATTTCCATTCGAAAATTATGAATCTCACAGAAGATGGAGGCTTCCAAAATGGCCAAAATGTTGGTAACGTATTCTCACATGTTTTTCCTCTCTCCTATTTCATACTAATTCACTTTAAACTTCTGTTTATACGCCTACTTTGGCCCTAGGAGGATGGAACCGCAACTGTGGGCCACACAGTAGAACTCTCCCCTAACAAAATATGTAACCATAAGACATGTAATTAACTGAGGAGTTTTTAAAGAAAGACATTACGCAGATTTCCTAGTGTGCATTGTCACTTTATAAATGATCGTCGGAGAACTCCTAGATGCAAATAAGTTCAATGATCAACGTGTCACTAATTCGCCTCGTCGTTAATAAATGTGAGAAATGCTCGTTAAACGGCTGTCAGAGAGCCGTTGTATAATTATGTGGGTCACTGGAACACAATCCATCTGTTGAACAACTTTTGGGAAATGTGTCCTGGAATACTCTTCTGGATAATTACTGACAGGGAGACCACGCGACAACCGAGAGTCACATTGAACAGATTTGACTTGTACAAGCCAAAAATTATCGAGAAAGTCGACTTAGAAGTTTGCCGACCGTCTTTAATAAGCTAATGCTAGGTCGGTGTCCTGTGACATCTGCGCAGCACAAATGATGAGAACAACGACAAACAAAATGGAGAAGAAGAAGGAAAAATAATAGTTCACGGCGGTTTCAAATTTTTAAAGAAACGTGTATGCTCTAAGGCAGATTTAAAAAAAATTAAGTCGTAACGTTTTTCACTTTAAAAAAAATCTTGATTAATGATCTTTAAAAGTAGATCAGTAATTTTATATTTGCAATGAAACTGAATTTTTGTGTGCGATATATATTTAGAAAGAAGAAATTCATTTTACGTAAAAATGACAGATATGTTTTAATTAGTATATATTGATGAATTTTATATTTAAATGACGTAGGTATTCGAACTGAATGAGGAAAAAAAGAAAAAATAGTGACCGAAAAGGGACTCAATCCGACGTTTATCAGTCTCTAGCACTACTGATTTTTTTCACACTTTACGGAAATGCTCGTAGGACATGCATGTTTGTTTAAATAATTTGAATCCACCAGTGCACGAACCCAGGCCACCGTCGTGGCTGATGAGCACTCTACCACAGAGCCATACTCTTTGTCGAAAAATCGCTCTTACTTTCGCGTATTAAAGATGGACGGAAAACTTAAAAGTCTATTTACACGAAAAATTTCGAGGGTTGCATTGAAGTGCTTTGGGGTATTGAGACTTGCATTCTGTACATCACCTACCGTAAATATGAAAAAAACCACAAAAATCCGATTGCAGTGTTGTCTTCTTGTTAGAACAACGCCTGATAACATCTACCTCGTTAGACCAGAAGCTTTCGATACTGTATTAATAAATAAAGAAAAAAAACCGGAGATATGTCAATACTAGAAGTGTACGACAGGGTCGCTCTGATCCTGGTGTACAGTTCGTGTGACAGTTTCAGGGGTATACATTTCCAGGAGCAAATGTGGATTCTGACCACAATCTATTTGTAATGAACTGTAGATTAAAACTGAAAAAAACTGCAAAAAGTTGGGAATTTAAGGACATGGGACCTGGATAAACTGAAGGAACCAGAGGTTGTAGAGTGTTTCAGAGAGAGCATTAGGAAACGATTGACAAGAACAAGTATAAGAAGAATGGGTAGATTTGAGAGATGAAATAGTGAAGGCAGCGGAGGATCAACTAGGTGAGGGGTAGTAGAAATCCTTGGGTAACAGAAGATATATTGAATTCAGTTGATGAAAGGGGAAAATATTAAAATGCAGTAAGTGCAGAAGGTAGAAAGGAATATAAACGTCTCAAAAATGAGATCGACAAGAAGTGCAAAATGGCTAAGCAGGGATGGCTAGAGGACAAATATATGGATGTAGAGGCATATATCACTAGGGGTAAGATAGATACTGCCTATAGGAAAATTAAAGAGACCTATGGAGAAAAGAGAACCACTTGTATGAATATCAAGAGCTCAGGTGGAAAACTAGTTCTAAGCAAAGAAGGGAAAGCAGAAAGGTGGAAGGAGTATATAAAGGGTCTAAACAAGGGCGATGTACTAGAGGGCAATATTATAGAAATGGAAGAGCACGTAGGTGAAGATGAAATGGGAGATATAATACTGCGTGAGGAATATGACAGAGCACTGAAAGATCTAAGTCGAAACAAGGCCCGGGAGTAGACAACATTCCATTAGAACTACTAATAGCCTTGGGCGAGCCATCTCTGACAAAACTCTACCATCTGGTGAGCAAGATGTATGAGACATGCGAAATACCGTCAGACTTCAAGAAGAATATAATAATTCCAATGCCAAAGAAAGTAGGTGTTGACAGATGTGATAATTACCGAACACTCAGTTTAATAAGTCACGGCTGCGAAATACTAACGCGAATTATTTACAGGCGAATGGAAAAACTGGTAGAAGCCGACCTCGGGGAAGATCAGTTTGGATTCCGTACAAATGTTGGAACATGTGAGGCAATACTGACCCTACGGCTTATCTTAGAAGAAGGCAAACCTACATTTCTAGCATTTGTAGACTTAGAGAAAGCTTTTGACAATGTTGACTGGAATGTGCTCTTTCAAATTCTGAAGGTGGCAGGGGTAAAACACAGGGAGCGAAAGGCTATTTGCAATATTTGCAATTTCTATAGAAACCAGCAAGCAGTAAAGGAAACAAAAGAAAAATCTGGAGTAGGAGTTAAATTCCATGGAGAAGAAATTAAAACTTTGAGGTTTGCTGATGACATTGTAATTCTGTCAGAGACAGCAAAGGACTTAGAAGAGCAATTGAACGGAATGGATAGTGTCTTGAAAGGAGGATATAAGATGAACATCAACAAAAGAAAAACGTGGATAATGGAATGTAATCGAATTAAGTCGGGTGATGCTGAGGGAATTAGATTAGGAAATGAGACATTTAAAGTAGTAAAGGAGTTTTGCTATTTGGGGAGCAAAATAACTGATGATGTTTGATGTAGGGAGGATATAAACTTTAGACTGGCAGTGGCAAGAAAAGCGTTTCTGAATAAGCGAAATTAAATCGAATATATATTTATGTGTCAGGAAGTCTTTTCTGCAAGTATTTGTATGGAGTGTAGCCATGTATGGATGTGAAACGTGGACGATAAATAGTTTAGACAAGAAGAGAATAGAAGCTTTCGAAATGTGGTGCTACAGAAGAATGCTGAAGATTAGACGGGTAGATCACATAACTAATGAGGAGGTATTGAACAGAATTGGGGAGAAATTTGTGGCACAACTTGACTAGAAGAAAGGATCGGTTGGTAGGACATGTTCTGAGGCATCGAGGGATCACAAATTTAGCACTGGAAGGTAGTGTGGAGGGTAAAAATCGTAGAGGGAGACCACGAGATGAATACACCAAGCAGATTCAGAAGGATGTAGGGTGCAGTAGTTACTTGGGAATGAAAAACGTTGCGCAGGATAGAGTAGCATGGGGAGCTGCATCAAATCAGTCTCTGGACTGAAGACCACAACAACAACAACAACACTACTAGGGTCAAGTTGGTTGTTCTAATGCTTTAGATGTTCTACATAGCCTCCCTCCACTTGAGTACAACACAAAGAATGTACATGCAACTACATCAAACTACCAGGAAAGTCCTTCTTTGGGATGTTATTTAACTCGCGCGTCACATTCGCGCCTTCTTCGATCTTGGCGAACCATCAAAGACCCATTCTGCACTTTAATGTTACGTGGCAGCAGCCTACCGATAACACCACATTTTGCCATGTTTTATTTCTTTCTAGAAAGGAATTATCCGCCTTTTTCAGTCGCGGCAGGCGTCCACGAGTCCTTATAGTTGTCCGTTAGCCAAAATGTGCAGGACAAATTTCGTACAGATTTTTCTCCTCTTCAAACATTCTGGAGAAAATCTGGAACATTTAACTGAAAGATGTTCATTTTCTTTCCCCATTGCGGTTTGTGGCCAATCAACGCTGACACACGACGGGCGCACACCCTTTACTTGAGAATGAGGGCTCAGATTTGAGTGGTCGGATGCACATCTGCTCTTTACACTTGTTAGTTCAAGTTCGTACCGTAGTTACTGCGCTGACGTCGATTATACGTCACGAATAAAACCAGGTTCGGATCATTTTGGATGGACGGAATTCAGAAGATTTCGTCATGATGGTTTCATGAATTTGGCTCTTCCTTCTGAGCTCAACTAGCATAAACATCAAGAATTTATAAAATTTACGTTTGTGATTACACTGTTGGAGAAATAACAGGGTAATACAAAGTCATGATTAAAAGATGCTGTCAACAAAATACACAGGCCTTGAATAATTTCGAAGTTCTTACCCTGTTAAGTCAATATCCTTATGACCCAATGAACCAAAACAAGAATCATAAAACACAACGTTACCAGTTTTTTTATTTACGACGTGGTTTGGAGGCTTTGGTCCATCATAAGGCGGCAGTTCTATTGTTCAGATCTTGTGCATTGCTTCTGAGGAACCAACGGTATCGCCGGCCGCTGTGGCCGAGCGGTTCTAGGCGCTTCAGTCTGGAACCGCGCGACCGCTACGGTCGCAGGTTCGAATCCTGGTTCGGGTATGGATGTGTGTGATGTCAAATGTTCAAATGTGTGTGAAATCTTATGGGACTTAACTGCTAAGGTCATCAGTCCATAAGCTTACACACTACTTAACCTAAATTATCCTAAGGACAAACACACACACCCATGCCCGAGGGAGGACTCGAACCTTCGCCGGGACCAGCCGCACAGTCCATGACTGCAGCGCCTAAGATCGCTCGGCTAATCCCGCGCGGCTGTGTGATGTCCTTAGGTTGGTTAGGTTTAAATAGTTCTAAGTTCTATGGGACTGACGACCTCAGATGTTAAGTCCCATAGTGCTTAGAGCCATTTTAACCAACCAACGGTATCGAAATGTTTAGAACGTTTTAAGTTCTAGACATCCCGACATCGTTAGTTCTCCTGATTACGGAGGAAAGCCACCAAAACACGCCGTAAATAAAAAATTTAAATGCTAGTCACTAGTTACTTTGTGGTTTTCCTTATCCTTGAAGTAGACATCACGCAAACAGCATATGAAACACGTGCGTGGGTAAACATTATAAGTTTTTCAGCAGAAATTATTTAAGATACTTCAGAGTTTATGGATTAATACAAACATCCCCTGTGAAATTTTGTTATGTATCTGACATTGAAAGTAAAACTTTCAGATTTGTCTAAGTTACTCTTAGACGACGTGTACGTTGCCTTTCTTGCACTATAATGGTGCTGCAAATCTTACGATGGCACCGCCTTCATTTGCTGAAACGAAAGTCAGCAATTTCGCAGCCTGTTTTTCTAGACCGCATTCGTGTTTGCGGTCACCGCTGTTTGTATGTAATGTGTGGTATTTCTATTGCATGGTATCCTGCTATTGCGCAATAACTTTTTTTTTTTTTGGTCATCAGTCTACTGACTGGTTTGATGCGGCCCGCCACGAATTCCTTTCCTGTGCTAACCTCTTCATCTCAGAGTAGCACTTGCAACCTACCAATTATTTGCTTGACGTATTCCAATCTCTGTCTTCCTCTACAGTTTTTGCCCTCTACAGCTCCCTCTAGTACCATGGAAGTCATTCCCTCATGTCTTAGCAGATGTCCTATCATCCTGTCCCTTCTCCTTATCAGTGTTTTCCACATATTCCTTTCCTCTCCGATTCTGCGTAGAACACCCTCATTCCTTACCTTATCAGTCCACCTAATTTTCAACATTCGTCTATAACACCACATCTCAAATGCTTCGATTCGCTTGTGTTCCGGTTTTCCCACAGTCCATGTTTCACTACCATACAATGCTGTACTCCAGACGTACATCCTCAGAAATTTCTTCCTCAAATTAAGGCCGGTATTCGATATTAGTAGACTTCTCTTGGCTAGAAATGCCTTTTTTGCCATTTCGAGTCTGCTTTTGATGTCCTCCTTGCTCCGTCCGTCATTGGTTATTTTACTGCCTAGGTAGCAGAATTCCTTAACTTCATTGACTTCGTGACCATCAATCCTGATGTTAAGTTTCTCGCTGTTCTCATTTCTACTACTTCTCATTACCTTCGTGTTTCTCCGATTTACTCTCAGACCATACTGTGTACTCATTAGACTGTTCATTCCGTTCAGCAGATCATTTAATTCTTCTTCACTTTCACTCAGGATAGCAATGTCATCAGCGTATCGTATCATTGATATCCTTTCACCTTGTATTTTAATTCCACTCCTGAACCTTCCTTTTATCCATCTTTTTTCCATCATTTCTTCCTCGATGTACAGATTGAAGAGTAGGGGCGAAGGGCTACAGCCTTGTCTTATACCCTTCTTAATACGAGCACTTCGTTCTTGATCGTCCACTCTTGTTATTCGCTCTTGGTTGTTGTACATATTGTATATGACCCGTCTCTCCCTATAGCTTACCCCTACTTTTTTCAGAATCTCGAACAGCTTGCACAATTTTATATTGTCGAACGCTTTTTCCGGGTCGACAAATCGTATGAAAGTGTCTTTATTTTTCTTTAGCCTTGCTTCCATTATTAGCCGTAACGTCAGAATTGCCTCTCTCGTCCCTTTACTTTTCCTAAAGCCAAACTGATCGTCACCTAGCGCATTCTCAATTTTCTTTTCATTCTTCTGTATATTATTCTTGTAAGCAGCCTCGATGCATGAGCTGTTAAGCTGATTGTGCGTTAATTCTCGCACTTGTCAGCTCTTGCCGTCTTCGGAATTGTGTGGATGATGCTTTTCCGAAAGTCAGATGGTATATCGCCAGACTCATATATTCTACACAGCAACGTGAATAGTCGTTTTGTTGCCACTTCTCCCAATGATTTTAGAAATTCTGATGGAATGTTATCTATCCCTTCTGCCTTGTTTGACCGTAAGTCCTCCAAAGCTCTTTTAAATTCCGATTCTAATATTGGATCCCCTATCTCTTCTAAATCGACTCCTGTTTCTTCTTCTATCACATCAGACAAATCTTCACCCTCATAGAGGCTTTCAATGTATTCTATCCACCTATCTGCTCTCTCCTCTGCATTTAACAGGGGAATTCCCGTTGCACTCTTAATGTTACCACCGGTGCTTTTAATGTCACCAAAGGTTGTTTTGACTTTCCTGTATGCTGAGTCTGCCCTTCCGACAATCATATCTTTTTCGATGTCTTCACATTTTTCCTGCAGCCATTTCGTGTTAGCTTCCCTGCACTTCCTATTTATTTCATTCCTCAGCGACTTGTATTTCTGTATTCCTGATTTTCCCGGAACATGTTTGTACTTCCTCCTTTCATCAATCAATTGAAGTATTTCTTCTGTTACTCATGGTTTCTCTGTAGCTACCTTCTTTGTACCTATGTTTTCCTTCCCAACTTCTGTGATGGCCCTTTTTAGAGATGTCCATTCCTCTTCAATTGTACTGCCTACTGCGCTATTCCTTATTGCTGTATCTATAGCGTTAGAGAACTTCAAACGTATCTCGTCATTCCTTAGTACTTCCGTATTGATTCTTCCTGACTAATGTCTTGAACTTCAGCCTACTCTTCATCACTACTATATTGTGATCTGAGTCTATATCTGCTCCTGGGTACGCCTTACAATCCAGTATCTGATTTCGGAATCTCTGTCTGACCATGATGTAATCTAATAGAAATCTTCCCGTATCTCCCGGCCTTTTCCAAGTATACCTCCTCCTCTTGTGATTCTTGAACAGGGTATTCGCCATTACTATCTGAAACTCGTTACAGAACTCAATTAGTCTTTCTCCTCTTTCATTTCTTGTCCCAAGCCCATATTCTCCTGTAACCTTTTCTTCTACTCCTTCCCTTACAACTGCATTCCAGTCGGCCATGACTATTAGATTTTCGTCCCCCTTGACATACTGCATTACCCTTTCAACATCCTCATACACTTTCTCTATCTGTTCATCTTCAGCTTGCGACGTCGGCATGTATACCTGAACTATCGTTATCGGTATTGGTCTGCTGTCGATTCTGATTAGAACAACCAGGTCACTGAACTGTTCACAGTAACACACCCTCTGCCCTACCTTCCTATTCATAACGAATCCTACACCTGTTATACCATTTTCTGCTGCTGTTGATATTACCCGATACTCATCTGACCAGAAATCCTTGTCTTCCTTCCACTTCACTTCACTGACCCCTACTATATCTAGATTGAGCCGTTGCATTTCCTTTTTCAGATTTTCTAGTTTCCCTACCACATTCAAGCTTCTGACATTCCACGCCCCGACTCGCAGAACGTTATCCTTTCGTTGATTATTAAATATTTTTCTCATGGTAACCTCCCCCTTGGCAGTCGCCTCCCGGAAATCCGAATGGGACACTATTCCGGAATATTTTGCCAATGGAGAGATCATCATGACACTTCTTCAAATACAGGCCACATGTCCTATGGATACACGTTACGTGTCTTTAATGCAGTGGTTTCCATTGCCTTCTGCATCCTCATGTCGTTGATCATTGCTGATTCTTCCGCCTTTAGGGGCTATTTCCCACCCCTAGGACAAGAGAGTGCGCTAAACCTCTATCCGCTCCTCCGCCTTCTTTTACAAGGCCGTTGGCAGAATGAGGCTGACTTCTTATGCCGGAAGTCTTCGGCCGCCAATGCTGATTATTTATCAAAATTTAGGCAGTGGCGGGGATCGAACCCGGGACCGAAGACGTTTTGATTATGAATCAAAGACGCTTCCCCCTTTTTTTTGTTTTTTCTTTAAATCTCATTTTGTTCGCTTTTGTTCGTTGCATCTGCTCGTGGCGGACGTCGTAAGACATCCGTTTAATTTGTTGTTGATCGATTAGCTCAGTTTTTTTATTACAGAGGGCTGTTAACCCTCTGACCGAACACGCTGAGCTACCGTGCCGGGTACCCCTAGATCACGGCGCAATAACTACGACAACGCAAATAAAATCGTTTTAAATTTTTGAATGAGCCGGGAAGAGTTGAGATAAGCTCGAGTTCTGCAGATCTTGCTTGCAGTTTCAGGTTACCGAGTAGTAAAACCCAACAGCTTCTTGCAAAAATATGGATATAAAACGCGAGGCTACTGTAAAGCCAGGAAATATTATGAAACGCCAGCAGACTTGGCTGGAATTAAGCTGCAGCTACCAACTGCCGTTCTCAGCGACGTAAAGTCGGGGGCTATAAAAGCAAACAAAAGGCTATAAAGATGATAAAGTACGGAGAGCGTCGAGGCTCGTGTCACGGTGCATTAATATCATTAAAGCTACCGCGCTCCAGCCGACAAGAATTTCCCAGTTCTGCAAAAACGAGGGATGTTTTTAAGTCTTTTATAAGATAATAACACCGGGTCTCTCTTGTACGATGTAAACAACCTTGGTTCTTATTCGCGACGGAGGTGATCACGGCATATTTATGTGCCTCTCCTTCGACGTTATGTGGCAACACTAACCCTAGTGTTCCGTATTTTCCATTTAATTGTTCTTTATATTACCAAACTGACTATCGTGGTTCTAGCACGTAGATCAACAGACTCCAGGCTTGGAGGTCTCGGGTTCAGTCCAGGACAGAGGCGAGGCTTTCCCCTCGTTGTATACCCTTGAGGAATGTTCTAAATCACTCAGCCTGCTTTCGAATGCCAGTGATCATTCTCGTAAGGTTAAAAACGGCCGGGGCGACGAATACCTACACTCTCGCACCACCCACCCCCTCCTAGTGCCTCGGCACTCCACCTGCAGTTAGCCCGAAGGTCCGCTCAAGGGTCGCGCCACGGAATTTACTTTTTCTACTATCAAATATTCCGTCCTCCAGAAAAAAAACTTTGATGAATACCAAAATGGTACTACAGACAAGCCTACGGAATACACAGATTTACTCGCGTCCTTCTGCTAACTGGAGCTGGGTGAAGCTCATGATGGCATGGTTGCGTGACTAAGACAGCGACAAGCTTAATAAAGCGAGTTATCACCAGATCTGCATTGTGCTAGATTGTTAACCCTATAAAACGTTGGGCGATTAGTAATACACAATCGAATCTAACTCAGTGACAGTCAACACTGGTAAATTTTATTATGACAATATTTTGGAAATGGAAGAGGATGTAGATGAAGATGAAATGGGAATATGATACTGCGTGAAGAGTTTGACAGAGCACTGAAAGACCTGAGTCGAAACAAACCCCCGGAGTAGAAACTTTCCATTAGAACTACTGACGGCCTTGGGAGAGCCAGTCCTGACAAAACTCTACCATCTGGTGAGCAAGATGTATGAGACAGGCGAAATACCCTCAGACATCAAGAAGAATATAATAATTCCAATCCAAAAGAAAGCAGGTGTTGCCAGATGTGAAAATTACCGAACTATCAGTTTAATAAGTCACAGCTGCAAAATACTAACACGAATTCTTTACAGACGAATGGAAAAACTAGTAGAAGCCAACCCCGGGGATGATCAATTTGGATTCCGTAGAAATATCGGAACACGTGAGGCAATACTGACCCTACGACTTATCTTAGAAGCTAGATTAAGGAAGGGCAAACCTACGTTTCTAGCATTTATAGACTTAGAGAAAGTTTTTGACAATGTTGACTGGAATACTCTCTTTCAAATTCTGAAGGGGGCAGGGGTAAAATACAGGGAGCGAAAAGCTAATTACAATTTGTACAGAAACCAGATGGCAGTTATAAGAATCGAGGGGTATGAAAGGGAAGCAGTGGTTGGCATGGGAGTGAGACAGGGTTGTAGCCTCTCCCCGATATTATTCAATCTGTATATTGAGCAAGCAGTGAACGTATGAGTGGCCAAGTAAGTGGTCCTGACAGTCGGGATACCAGTTACTTTGGAATAAGGGTGGGCACCTCGGACTTGGAAGAGGAGTTGAACGGAATGGACAGTGTCTTGAAAGGAGGGTATAAGATGAACATCAACAAAAGCAAAACGAGGATAATGGAATGTAGTCGAATTAAGTCGGGTGATGCTGAGGGAATTAGAGTAGGAAATGAGACACTTAAAGTAGTAAAGGAGTTTTGCTATTTGGGGAGCAAAATAACTGATGATGGACGAAGTAGAGATGATATAAAATGTAGACTGGCAATGGCAAGGAAAGCGTTTCTGAAGAAGAGAAATTTGTTAACATCGAGTATTGATTTAAGTGTCAGGAAGTTGTTTCTGAAAGTATTTGTATGGAGTGTGGCCATGTATGGAAGTGAAACATGGACGACAAATATTTTGGACAAGAAGAGAATAGAATCTTTCGAAATGTGTTGCTACAGAAGAATGCTGAAGATTAGATGGGTAGATCACATAACTAATAAGGAAGTATTGAATAGGATTGGGGAGAAGAGAACTTTGTGGCACAACTTGACTAGAAGAAGGGGTCGGTTGGTAGGACATGTTTTGAGGCATCAAGGGATCACCAGTTTAGTATTGGAGGGCAGCGTGGAGGGTAAAAATCGTAGAGGGAGACCAAGAGATGAATACACTAAGCAGATTCAGAAGGATGTAGGTTGCAGTAGATACTGGGAGATGAAGAAGCTTGCACAGGATAGAGTAGATGGAGGGCTGCATCAAACCAGTCTCTGGACTGAAGACCACAACAACACCATAAAACCTTTTAAGCCGTGTAAGTGTTATTAAGTACCGCGGTTCCAAATAGTTAAGGGCCAAAAGTTTACTAATATTAGGGTATTCTAAATTGAGCACTTCAGGAACTAATGGTCGGAAATAACTTAACTCATAAACAGCTTATGTACAAACAAATTGGCAGCATGGGCCAATGTATCAGTATGACGTTGCACTTCTCTGACTGGAAGCATGCACTGATACAGTCGTGAAGGATGTTTTGAGGCAAGCTGGAACACAGCTGATGTAAATGATCCGTGATAGCCGAGACTCTTGCCCAAGAAGGTGCCACACCAGTTCCATTGGGGACAGATCGGGGGATCTCAGTGGCCTCGAGAGTACCTTAGCATCACACAGACACGTTCTATGTGTGGACGAGCATTGTCTTGTTGAAAAATGGCACCATGATATTATCGCACCAGAAGTTACGAGGACGCAGGATATCCGTGGCATATTGTTGTGTAGGCGGAATTCTCTTAATCAGTACCAGCCGTTACCTGGTCATATCCGACGGTCCCCTACGCCAAGACGTCATGTGGCTTACACCTTTCCAAAGCATTAGAAGATGGGGTCTCTTCCCAGGTCGCAACCCTACTCACTGGCGATCGTCATCCGGGTTAGTGTAGAACCGCGATCCATAGCTGAATACAGCGCGACGTCATTCGTCAGCTGTCCATGTTACCCGCTCACGATACCACTCCCAAAGGAGCCGTTTGTGCTGTGGTACTTATATCAGGCCACACATGGGACTGTAATTCTCTATTCCGGCTGCTGCTAGTCTGCGACCAACGGATATTGCAGAGTCCATTACTTGTTCTTGGATGGCATGCGCAGGTGTCTAGGGGTTAATATAACGTACTGCGGTACGTTGATCCTTCCTTGCGATTGTCAGACGTGGTCGAGTAAACCGGCCCTCACATTCCATTAAACATCGGGCCACTATTACATATAAAGTATCACAACTTTGGTTGCTGAACGATTCAACCAGCAGGCCAAATGGAGACTAAGAATGAGATCCCTTTAAAGTCTGTCCGGTGCTGGTATCTCCGTGTCCTTCACAGTGACTACTCAACATCTGACGCTGTTCATGCTCCTTATATACGCTATCAGGCCTGGTAGGAATAACACAAGCAACATTAATGCAATCTGGTGATCCTCTGTATGTTACGCTTTTTTGTCAGTGGATCGATTTCATAAAACAAAATAACCTTCCTGGCACCTGCCTGAGAAGAGTAGAGTGAAATTAATAAAAGGTTGAAGCTTATGTAAGAGTGATGATTTTAATCCTGTTCTTCGAGTTTCCTTCCGAAACAACTTCGTTCAGTGTAAAAGGAATCTAGATTTTTTTCAAATAATATTTGAAAATAAAGCATATTCTGAGATCTAAAGTAGACAAAAAAAGCAACGAAACGTTGGTAACGTTTTTTTACCGACTCTTCCGACGACCTCCACTAGTATTTCTAGAATCACGTTTCTTTATTTTTTTTTTATTTTTTAAGCACATACATTCATCATCATTCAGTGCGGTATCAGTCCCAGAATTTTGTTTTTCCGATAGCGGTAGTTGTACGTTAACAGTGATACACAGCAGCGTGGACAGATTTTCTGATGAGGAGTTTGCCCTTATGGACCTCTATACGGTTTCCCTGGTTGCAGTGGGAGATCAGCACAACGGCGCTCCCATGAGCCGTCTCTGCAGCGACGACGAGCTCATTACAGCACTTTTGCATCTGCAACTTTTGCAACTCTCCGTCACTAATACTATCCATACTGCGGCGTGTCACCGTTACCTTACAGTTAACACTGCCGGGAAAAACCAATCCGAGACAGGAGCGAGCTGTACTGAATACAAGCTGAAAGGCGAAGAACGGAGCGGTCATTACCGTTGTGAACAAGTACCGCGACACGCAGAGCGTATCGTCGACGTTTACACGGTAGCAAGGACTGGCAGCTGACCGTGAACGTTCCCTAAATGTAACATATTACGCAAACGTAGAAAAAGTAATCCACAATTATACAACTACAATAACTCAAGACAAATTGCTGGAAATAGTAACTATCGTAAAATATCAACGAGTATCTACCCGGACCAACCTTGAGTGTAATCACCACTTAGAACTACACTCATGCTCATAAATTAAGGATAATTGCAGAATGTCGTGCCACACAACGTGGCACTACCCAAAACTGGCGCTAATAGCATAGACACATAGGGAACACACACGACGCAGATCTGTATTGGTGATAAGTCGAGAAAACCGTCCCGAAACACATGTGTTTCAAAACGCCACTGTTTCCTGCACATATAGCCCGACATCAATATGGGATATGCTCACAATGCACACGTACACAGGCCGTACAATGGGTTGGCATTTTTTGGATCAAATGGTCGAGCAGCTGCTGGGGTATAGCCTTCCATTCTTACACCAGTGCCTGTCGGAGCTCCTGAAGTGTCGTAGGGGTTTGAAGACGTGCAGCGATTCGTGGACCGAGAGCATCGCAGACGAGCTCGATGGGGTTTAGGCCTGGAGAACAAGCAGACCACTCCATTCGCCTGATATCTTCTGTTTCAAGGTACTCCTTCACGATGGCAGCTCGGGCGGGGGGGTGGGGTGGGGTGCGTTATCATCCATCAGGAGGAAGGTGGGACCTACTGCACCCCTGAAAAGACGGACATACTGATGCAAAATGACGTCCCGATACACTTGACCTGTTACAGTTCCTCTCTCAAAGACATGCAGGGGTGTAATTGCACCAATCATAATCCCACCCCACACCATCAATCCCTCCATACAGGTCTCTTTCAAGGACATTAACGGGTTAGTATCTGGTTCCTGGTTCACGCCTGATGAAAACCCGGCGGGAGTCACTGTTCAGACTGTGGTGTCACCGCCAGACACCACACTTGCTAGGTGGTAGCCTTTAAATCGGCCGCGGTCCGTTAGTATACGTCGGACCCGCGTGTCGCCACTATCAGTGATTGTAGACCGAGCGCCGCCACACGGCAGGTCTAGAGAGACTTCCTAGCACTCGCCCCAGTTGTACAACCGACTTTGCTAGCGATGGTTCACTGACAAAATACGCTCACATTTGCCGAGACGATAGTTAGCCTAGCCTTCAGCTACGTCATTTGCTACGACCTAGCAAAGCGCCATGTTCAGTTACTATTGATATTGTGAATAATGTACAGTCAAGAGCGACGCTCATCATTAATGGATTAAAGTTAAGTATTCCTTCAGCTAAGTCCGTTTTTCTACAGTCTAATTTCCTTGTCCTGTCCCAGACCTGACGCCAGCCTGCATGAGCTAAAACGCGTGCCTTTCGGCTTCCTCTAATAATCACGCTGTTGGCTCTCCTGCCAACCCACAACACAGACTATACCTGGACTCGTCCGTGAATATAACCTGGGGCCACTGTTCCAATGACCATGCACTGCATTCTTTACGGGCTCTCCTGTGACCAGGGGCCAGTAAAATGCACCTTGCAGGTCTCTTGGCGAATAAACCATGTGTGTTCAGTCGTCTGTAGACTGTGTGTCTGGTGAAAACTGTGCTAGAGGCTGTGGTAAAGTCCCGAGCAAAGCTACCTGCAGTACTCTGTTGCCGTCTGCAGGCACTGACGGTGAGATATCGGTCTTCTTGTGGTGTTGTTCACTGTGGACGTCCCGTACTGTATCGCCTGGATACGTTTCCTGTCTGCTGGAATCGTTGTCAGAATCGTGAGATCATACTTTGTGGCACAAGGACGGCCTGTGCTACGACCTGCTGTGTTTGACCAGCCTCCAATCGCCCCAGTATTCTAACCCTCATAACGTCATCAATATGTGTTCTTTGAGCCAATATCAACACACCGTCACCATTAGCACATCTGAAAATGTCTGCACACTTACTCGCTGCACCGTACTCTGACATGCACCAATACACCTCTGCGTATGTGGACTGCTGCCAGCGCCACCGCACGGGCATACCCCGAGGCGATTGAAGCCCGCAAACCGCCCACCAGAGAGTTGTTTCACCACGTATCCTTAATTTGTGAGCATGAGTGTAACAATAGGAAAGGCAGATGCCAGAATGACATTCATAGGAAGAAGGTTACGGAGATGTAGTTCATCCACTAAGGAAATGGCTTACAAGGCATTAATATTTGAACCCTATCTGGTGGGACTGATGCAAGAGATAGACGAAATCCAGCAGGACGGTTTAGCTTGCGCGAGAGTGTTACAGAGATGCTCAACAAACTCCATTGGCACGACGCTACAGGACAGGTGTTGTGCGTCACGGGGAGGTTTACTATTGAAGTTTCTAGAAAGTACTTCACGGGAAGAGTTGGACAAAATATTACTTCTTCCAACATACATCTCGCAAAATGATCATTATTGCTAGTACAGAGGCTTATCGACAATCATTCTTCCCAAGCATCATTTGCGAGTGGAACAGGGAAGTCGGGGTATCAGATAGTGGTACCAGAAGTGTTCTCCGTCACATACAGTCAGGTGGTGTGCGGAGTATTGAAGTACATGTAGATGTTGTTCCAAATATGTTGAGTTGAATATCGAATCAAAAATAAGTGGGAGTAACAAATCAAACGAAATGCAATTACTCTGCAATGAGCTGTCAGAGACCATGGGCGTCTTGTACCAAAATGAAAAGTATCGCTGAACGACCTCTGTAATTTTGTCTGTGGAGTTCGGGTTCGCCATGTACGAGGTGTACGGGAAAGGTAATGAGATTGACAACACTGCGAGCAATCTGGCAACGCTGTGTTGTTCTACTCGAGTAGACTGGTGTGCTCATCCCTTCCAGGTGCTCAGTCTGAGTTTCAGCTACGTACAGCCATCACGTGAGTTTTGAGAGTGCTATTAACGTTGTTGCAATTTTTCTTGTGTCTTACGAAAATGGAACAGTGGAATTTAGAGTATCGTTATGCAATCAAGTTTTGTGTTAAACCTGGGTAATCTGCGACTGTCACACTTGAAAAGTTGAAACAGCCCTATGGGTAACATTCCTTATCAAGACCACAAGTTTTTCGTTGGCACAGATATTTTTTTGACTGCAGAGACCTTCAACTTGAAAAACGGACGAAAACGTCAAACGTGTGCGTGCTCTTGGGAGATCGGACCAACATTTAATAATAAGGATGATGGGTGACTCACCGTACATCAAATTTCGACCGAAGATTTCCACATACGAAATGTTTGTGCCAACATGACACTGAAGAACCTCGCAATTGAGCAGAAGGACATTGAAGAACCGTATGCGTTGATCTTCTTGAGAGAACTGTCAACGACTATGACTAGTTCAGTCGTGTGATGACAGATGATGAAACCAGGATTTTTGAGTACGATCCTGAGACAAAGTGGCAAAGTGAGAAGTAGCAGACTGAGACGCCTCCTTGACTGAAAATAGCTCGAATGACTAAATTAAAGATAAAAGTAATACTGATTTGCATTTTTGGCTGTATGGGGCATTGTGCGTAAGGAATTTGTTCCTCCAGCACAAACTCTCAACCAAATGTTTTGTAAAGATTTCCTTAAAAGGCTCAGGAAAAGGGTGAATCGAATGAGACCGGACATTTGCAAACAGGTCATAACAAAGCCCCATGTCACATAGCCACTTCCATCACGGAATATATGACCCCAAAGGCATTCCTGTTGTTCTACTACCCCTTCCCATTGTTCACCTGATCCAAGTCCTTGTAAATTTGTTCTTTTCCTGAAACTGAAAAATAATGTCGTAAAAGGACGTCATTTGGGACTCTGGAGAATATTCAAAAGAATGTGACCGACATATTAAATGCCGTAACAGTTGAAGCCTTTTAACGCTGCTGCCAAGACAGAGAACAATGCCGAAGGAAACTGCTTTGGAGGGGACACTACTGTTGTTTAATAAAAATTCAAAATACTTTAGTGGATAAAAAATCAGTCTCTTTACATTTCTCACAAACCTCGTGGAACGTCTGTCTCAGGACGCTAAGTCCAGCACAGGACAGGTGAGTGTGGAAGACCACAGAAGGTTCAATGAGCATACTGCGTCGCTTGTCGTCTCTGAACCCTGGCACACACCGCCACCGTACGGCCATCAAGAGCCGCGCAGTTAAAAAGCGTCACCAAATGTGGCGAGTCGGGTTGCGTGCCCGTTGCCACTAGAATCGAGGATCACGTGCACCTATCGATTTCGAAATCCGGGAAAGCATTCCTTTCGTGGGAACCTGTTTGCTTCGTAACGCGTTTTTCTCGGGAAACATAGCTGGGAGCTCGCTGTAAAAGTCTCCGAACGGGTTCGCAGTCAGGTAATCTGCTGGCGTTTTTGTTTCGTATCTTTTTTGTGCAGTATATCTTCCAGTATTCTGAGAATACATGTGCAATTCCGCGCTCACCTTCCGGAACCATTCCGCGCGTTTCGCGTAAGATATGGCGTAACCGGCGGTTCGTCGATACGCCCAGCACGGCAGTTTCGATCGTACAGAATTTTATGCGACTGCCTCAACAGCGGGCGGTTGACGTCCCACGGCGCCGAAGCTCCTCACAGCTGCTCGGGAATGCAGCACAACTGCGTAGATTCCCCCAAAGCTGGAAATATTAGCTTGGGGTAAGGTGATGGCAATATCAGTTTTTCTTTGCTACGTGTGGTCAGTCAAATGGCGAATAGTTATACCCTTTTATAAAACGATGAGTCAAAATGACAGAATGATACAACACTGGGGTGTTATGCGGGAGTAACTAGACCACTCATTATGAATTTTACGGCACAAAACTTCGTGCACTAACTGTGTTTCGAATCCCATCAAGTACGAGAACCTTCTGGGATGTGGAATAAGTTAACGCATATATTCGACTGTAATAACAACTCATTCACTTATTTGTAGTTACTCCATTTGCTTCTCGCAGAAAATAAGAAAAACATAAAAGGGAGTACACAAAAATATGGAAACACCAAAAATCGCAGCGCATTACAATGCCTTATACAGTGTAGGAAAACCGTTGACATTCAGACAACTTCTAGTCGTCTCGGAATCGATAAATACGGGCCTTGTTTGGTCTTCAACAGAGTCTGATACAGTCCTTCCTGAAAAATAGTGGCAAGCTGAGTTAACGATGATGAAGGTGGATCCGATCATGCACCCTTCTCTCCAAAGTAGACATCAAAGGCTCAATAACACTGAAATCTAACGTCTGTGGTGACCAAGGAGAGCCGCGCGGGATTAGCCGAGCGGTCTCAGGCGTTGCAGTCGTGGACTGTGCGGCTGGTCCCGGTGGGGGTTCGAGTTCTCCCTCGGGCATAGGTGTGTGTGTTGGTCCTTCGGATAATTTAGGTTAAGTAGTGTCTCAGCTTAGGGACTGATGACCTTAGCAGTTAAGTCCCATAAAATTTCACACACATTTGAAAATTTTTTTTGAACCAAGGGAGATGCGACAGTTTATCCTCGTGCTCAGAAAAACAGTCCTGTATATCACCGGAACCCTGGCGTCTTGGAACACAGCATCAACTGTGTAAGTAGGCTGTTTAGGTTTTTATATTGGTATCGCCACGTAGCGCTCTGTATGAAAATCACTGGCTGTGCTGTATGCAGTCTGTGGCTGGTTTGCATTGTTGTCTGCCATTGTAGTGTTGGGCAGCTGGATGTTCACAGCGCGTAGCGTTGCGCAGTTGGAGGCGAGCCGCCAGCAGTGGTGGATGTGGGGAAGTGAGATGGCGGATTTTTGAGAATGGATAATCTGGAGGTGTGTCCATCAGAAACAGTACATTTGTAAGAATGGATGTCATGAACTGCTATATATATGATGACTTTTGAACACTATTAAGGTAAATACATTGTTTGTTCTCTATCAAAATCTTTCATTTGCTAACTATGCCTATCAGTAGTTAGTGCCTTCAGTAGTTTGAATCTTTCATTTAGCTGGCAGTAGTGGCGCCCGCTGTATTGCAGTAGTTCGAGTAATGAAGATTTTTGTGAGGTAAGTGATTTGTGAAACGTATAGGTTAATGTTAGTCAGTGCCATTCTTTTGTAGGGATTTTTGAAAGTCAGATTGCGTTGCGCTAATAATATTGTGTGTCAGTTTAAGCACAGACATGTATAATTTTTCTAAGGGGACGTTTCATATGTCGACCCTTAGCTGAGGATACCTCACTGGAATCTTCTGATATTTCTTGTAGTTTGTGTAATTAGTGCAGCCTTTGTTTATTGCTAGCGCGTAATTGTAGAGAGAATTTCCTTTGTAGTTGTAGTTTTTCATTCTTGTACAGTAAAACAGTTGTGGCATGCATGTAGATTTGCACCAAGTATTTCGCAGCTGCGCTTGCAATTAATGAGATATTATTTTCAATGCTATGTTAATGTGTTTTCTTATTTTGCTCTTCAAATTGTGGTTTTCTGTGTTGTCGTGTGAAATATTGCGACAATAACGGCGTGTGAAAAACGTAATACGAGTACTGGGCTCCAAAGTAAACTGAGAAATGACAGTGAAGACGAAAGCATTGTGTTAGTGCCGCCGAGTAATGAATTAACTAATGTTCAAAGTAGTAATTTGGTAATTGTGCATAGGGAAATGGAGTGGGCTGCAAATAATGGTGTAGGCAGTGAAACAATTAGTGAACAGGGAAGCATTATCGATCGATCGGTCGGCAACAGCTCGCCTCAGGAATCCGAAATGACACGACACAATCTTGCAAATACTGTGGATTCAGGTTTTGCGTCCTCACCGTTTTCTCAAACAAGTCAAGACACATTTTCTGCTTGTCAAAATGTGAATGTTGTCGGTGCAAATGCACTGCCGAAAAGCATAGAGGAACAGATTCCAGACACTAATACATTATTATTGCAATTAATGCAACAAATGAAACAAAATCAGAGACAAACACAGCAACAGTTAGACACAATGGAACAAAATCAGAGACAAACACAGCAAAAGCTTCAAAAGTTAGACTCAGTGGAACATACGCTTGAACAAACACGTGAAGATTTAACTACTGAGTTACATAAAATCGAATCGAAATGTCAAAAAGTCTGTAATGACGTAAAAACACAAATTTGTGAGCATTTCCAACCTATATTTTCGCGGCATGAAAATACATTACAGAATCACGAATTAGCCATAAAAGAACTGCAAACTATTGTTCATGAAAATCATGAGACCTTGCAAGCTAAAATTGACTCAGTTGCATCTACCGATTCGGTTACACAACTTGCAAAAACTCAGGAAAACTTAAAGGACACAGTAGATACGATTTCAACACAAATGGACACTCTGAAATTTGGTTCAGAAAAACACACTGAGGAAATAAGTACACTATCGGAGAAAGTAGCCGAACTTTCGGATCAGTTCACTAACTTATCTGCAAAGGTAGATGATGATCTGAATGACACAAGACCTGTAGCCATCACTGACACAGAAGAGTATGAACAAATTAAGAAATTCAAACAAAATCAGAATCAAATTAATACGCAACACAAAAGAGAAATCCGGGAAGTACAAGATCAGTTGGCACAAGTAATACAAAAATTACATATTTCAGAGGACACTCGCGCTCCAACACGGAAAGAGGGACTTACAAATACGGAAAAGCCACAAAATAATAACACAGGGCATTTCGCAAATTATGAAAGAAATTGGCAAGGTGCACCGAATTTTGAGACGGAACCGCCGACACGACGTAACAATGACCGATGTGCTACTCGCCGACATGATGATTTTGACTATAAGCTGTTTATTACTACACGTAAATTCAAAACATTTAAGAATACTGGCAACGACATTCATCCACAAGCGTGGCTCCATCAATTCTCTCATTGTTTTCCTCCCAACTGGTCATTAGAGCACAGATTAGAATCTGTATGTGGTGGCTACTTAGAGAATGAACCAGCTGAAAGAATGCGATCGGTCATTCACGATTGTCAAAGTGAAGGAGAATTTTATCATGTCTTTCTCTCAGCATATTGGTCTCAAGCTACACAAGACCGAGTAAAACATAGCATCATAATGACGAAACATTTCGAACAATCTGAATTTTCCAGTCTTGTGAAATATTTTGAAGACGTGTTGCACAAGAATCAGTACCTGTCAAACCCATACAGCCCCTCAGAACTTATCCGCATTTGCTTAATCAAATTACCTGAACATTTACTACATACTATTTTGGCAGGACGTTGCAAAGACGACATTGAAGCTTTTCAGGGACTCTTACAAGAATTAGAAATTGACGCTGACAATCGCGGAACGCGAAAACAGGAACACAACAATTACAGGTCACATCCGCCGCAATTCCGCGATGACAGAAATAATAAGTGGACACGACAAGGCTATTCTTACAACGTAAATCGTGACCAAAACAGACACCACCCATATGACAATCGTTGGCAGAGTAGTAATAATTACAGGGAAAGATCACCTCTCCACAGTAATGACTATCACAGAGACAATCAGAGAAACAGACAATATGGGAACCAAAATAATTATTATCAAGGGAGACAGAATAACTTCAGACGCAACGGTCCAGCACGCAGTTACGATTCCGGGAGAAATTCTCCACCACGGTACCGACAAGAAAGCAACTATGGAATCTACCGACATGACGACAGACGATATGATCGTAACGACAGACCTAAATTGCATCAGAACTGGCGGGATTCAAACAGAGCAGAGCCCTCTCGACAAGGTGAATTTGTAGTAGTTAGGTCTCCTAATCCCAATAACGCCAACGCGCCAACAAAGAGACAGACAATGACTCGCACCGCAGGCAGCCACGTGCGCCGGCTGGCTCAGCGAAAAATAACATAGATGCTAACCTTGAGAAAAATTTTAGCATTTCTTACCGACGTATACAACATGATAATTACTTTGAACTTGAAACTCTGCGTACTAGAAAGGATAAAGGATTGCACCACATTTCACATGTAAAACCGTTTCTTGAGAGATAATCTGCTTTTTAACTTAGCCTCTGCCATAATATTTTTCGCTTCACGTTACTAGTACTCTTTGTCACACTTCGAAACTGTTAACATGGAACAATATTTGAAGTTAACTATCCAGTCTAGAACCTATGGAACATATGTAGACAGTAATTTCGAATGCATTGTTATAGTGAACAGACGACACAGTGTTATTGTGTGTGTACAATCTTGCTTGTTAGTTGCATCATTACGTAACGACTATAAGGCTTACATACTTAGAACATTTACCAGTACTGCTAATGAGATTTTAATGCAACATACTGGTTTACTTGAAAATATATTCTGGATTTAAAGTACTTTCTGTGAGATACCAGATGACACAGTGGTTAGTTTATGTGACAGCTACACGATTTTATCACGACGCTACTAATGAGTGACAATTTACAGTGTTGCTTTTGCGGTGTTTCTGTTTTATATCTGCACAGTTTTTCGGAATTTTTCTCGAAAGTAAAACATGTTTTAGTAGTAACTTTTGTGGTATAGTTACAATGAATCAGCCTTTTAAGTAGCACAACAATACGTTACAGTACAGTACTTTCTTCATCACAGCAATAAGCGTAATAACTAAGATATCTATACGCAAAGCATTTCACTTTTGTTTATCATGAGGTAAGTACATTGACTTCTACAGAACTTAGCTTTTGGAGGACAATAACTGCGACACTTCCACAGAGATTATCTTACAATAAGACGCTCAGTTTAGCGCTACAGTACACGTATTTCAGTGATTAATTTTGTACTCAAAACATTTATTTTTAAAGATATTTGAAGTACAATGATACAAAGGTTTTCCGTGATACATTTCATTCCATTGCTGTAATCTGTAACACCTGAGGGTATAATTACATTAATCCTCAGGGGGGTATACGCTTACTTTGTGTACAATGTGTTTGCCAAGCACAAAGAGCCCTAGCTAATATGGTATTTGCTTATACAACTTTACACATCGGTACCATATTTCTCTAACACATAAATTACACAGCTATCTGATCATTTAACTGAGAGAGACAAACATTTATTTTACTACATCACTGACAGATGTTTACGTAATTACACCATTGGGTAACTTCACACTTACGAAATTGTATTTTGTCTGTACTTTGTGAACTGTTCATATTTTTTCAGAACCATTGTGATGCTATGAGAGCTTTGAATGATGCATTTGGTACGGGATCATGATTTTTAAAGTACGTTTGAGGTAGATGACACTATTAAAGTGGCAGAGATTTTTTTTAGGTTTTGAAATTATTGGAAGAAGCTACAACGATTTTGAGATTTGACTGAGGTGTTATGATGACGATGTGTATTATGCTGCTGAGGTATGTTTATGATCAATAAGCTGATGCTATATGAGGAATTTGATTATGCTACGTATCTGTTATGATGAAATATTGAAGAAGTGTTGACGAATATGTGTATGTGTAATAAGGTAAGGAATAATGAGTAGTGGTTATGGATTCTGGTTTGTGAAAAAGGTTGTTGGAAACCAAGAATCGTACTTTAAGAGTTATGAAATGTATGTACATGCGTGAATGTATCACAATGCCGGCGAAAATTTTTTGGACACTGTTAAATTTATAGGATTTTGTTTCTACACATTTGCAACACAAATTCTCGACCTGTGAAATTTTTATATGAGGCTGTCACTGTAGAGCAAACTGGTGTCGTAAATATTTCAGTAAGAAAGCTAAGTGATCTTGACGTAATGCGCTGCCTTTCAAAGGCACAACAAAAAAAAGGAGAGGCCATTAAACTTGTTATTGACATTCTTTTCTACAAAGCATCGCAAATACGACACGCTCATTACTTGGAAAGATACTTTCATCTGCACACCTGATTTTGACAAGCGTCTTTCTACGAGAGTTGAGAGAATTTCTACTAACTTATGAAATGCCACATGACTATTGAATGATATTTTTGTGCTTTACTTTGTACATAGTTGCTTATTTCATTTGATATCTGGTTTCCAGCTGTGTTGCAGTATTGGTTTTATAAAATAAAATTAAATCATTTGCTAATGTGAACACTTTCTGTCAACAGATCTATTAAATAATAATTTTATGATCCACATTCTTCGAAAAAGGAGCACTTGGAAAGGAAAGAATAAGAAGGGATTAATAACAGGAATTGCTTAAATAATTTTTTAGCAGTTTGGTAACTTGTGTGCTAGAGTAAGTCAAGGTGATGCATCACTCTAGTGTTAAGATGTGACATAGGTATTAGACATGGGCATATATACTGTAATATTTTTTCTGCTTGAGCTTTGTCATGTTTAGGTATAAGTTATTGCATTTGCTGCTGCTGTTTGCCAGGCATAGTGCTACTAAATTACAGTTTGTATTACTCTGTTAAGCCAGATTCACTACTGATTTATTCTTCTTGTTGCTGCAGATTGGCTCATATTAGTGATAATGTTGCATTTGCTTTGCTAACTTATATATATATATATATATATATATATATATATATATATATATATATATATATATACACTCCTGGAAATTGAAATAAGAACACCATGAATTCATTGTCCCAGGAAGGGGAAACTTTATTGACACATTCCTGGGGTCAGATACATCACATGATCACACTGACAGAACCACAGGCACATAGACACAGGCAACAGAGCATGCATAATGTCGGCACTAGTACAGTGTATATCCACCTTTCGCAGCAATGCAGGCTGCTATTCTCCCATGGAGACGATCGTAGAGATGCTGGATGTAGTCCTGTGGAACGGCTTGCCATGCCATTTCCACCTGGCGCCTCAGTTGGACCAGCGTTCGTGCTGGACGTGCAGACCGCGTGAGACGACGCTTCATCCAGTCCCAAACATGCTCAATGGGGGACAGATCCGGATATCTTGCTGGCCAGGGTAGTTGACTTACACCTTCTAGAGCACGTTGGGTGGCACGGGATACATGCGGACGTGCATTGTCCTGTTGGAACAGCAAGTTCCCTTGCCGGTCTAGGAATGGTAGAACGATGGGTTCGATGACGGTTTGGATGTACCGTGCACTATTCAGTGTCCCCTCGACGATCACCAGTGGTGTACGGCCAGTGTAGGAGATCGCTCCCCACACCATGATGCTGGGTGTTGGCCCTGTGTGCCTCGGTCGTATGCAGTCCTGATTGTGGTGCTCACCTGCACGGCGCCAAACACGCATACGACCATCATTGGCACCAAGGCAGAAGCGACTCTCATCGCTGAAGACGACACGTCTCCATTCGTCCCTCCATTCACGCCTGTCGCGACACCACTGGAGGCAGGCTGCACGATGTTGGGGCGTGAGCGGAAGACGGCCTAACGGTGTGCGGGACCGTAGCCCAGCTTCATGGAGACGGTTGCGAATGGTCCTCGCCGATACCCCAGGAGCAACAGTGTCCCTAATTTGCTGGGAAGTGGCGGTGCGGTCCCCTACGGCACTGCGTAGGATCCTACGGTCTTGGCGTGCATCCGTGCGTCGCTGCGGTCCGGTCCCAGGTCGACAGGCACGTGCACCTTCCGCCGACCACTGGCGACAACATCGATGTACTGTGGAGACCTCACGCCCCACGTGTTGAGCAATTCGGCGGTACGTCCACCCGGCCTCCCGCATGCCCACTATACGCCCTCGCTCAAAGTCCGTCAACTGTACATACGGTTCACGTCCACGCTGTCGCGGCATGCTACCAGTGTTAAAGACTGCGATGGAGCTCCGTATGCCACGGCAAACTGGCTGACACTGACGGCGGCGGTGCACAAATGCTGCGCAGCTAGCGCCATTCGACGGCCAACACCGCGGTTCCTGGTGTGTCCGCTGTGCCGTGCGTGTGATCATTGCTTGTACAGCCCTCTCGCAGTGTCCGGAGCAAGTATGGTGGGTCTGACACACTGGTGTCAATGTGTTCTTTTTTCCATTTCCAGGAGTGTATATATATATATATATATATATATTGCTGCTTGCTTTGCCAATTTGCATTTTTTGTCATTTCTGTTTGTGTTAATTGTTTTGTGCTGCTGCATTGCCTCATCCCTTAGTTTAGCATCTGAGCTCAGTAGATTTAAGTTAGCTTAAGAGGGGGTAGACTATATAAGAAACTAACTATGATGAATTGGAAGAAATGCATTGAGAAGCTATAAGAAAATGGTTTGGCCAAAAAGTATTTTGAAAGTGGATATGAACAAAAAAGTAGGGTTTAGGGACAACAGGTTTAGGTAGGATTTTCTTGGAAATAAATGATGAAGTAAGATAATGGAAAATAAACAATGAGGTAAGAAATATGTGAACATATAAATACAGAAAGCAAGCTTGGATTGGATTTTTTTGGTGGAAACAAATGTTGAAATAAGACGAAAGAACTATGGAATGAAGTTTTGGGTTGGACTGCAGTACCAAATGTTACCCTGAAAACGAACCCTGTCTTTCCTTTTGTATTATTCCGCTATGTGTTTATGTATCCTTGTGTATTTGTCTTTTTCCTGTCTTTATGTGTTTAGCTAATAAGATTTATGTTGTAGAATTTTTCAAGTACTATGTTATTTTCTTTGTAAAGATGTTTAGACATTATTTATTCTGTTCTGTTTTAATGCTCATGTGTGAAATTAATGTTTCAAAAACTATTCTCATTATTTTATATATTCACTTATGTCATAATTCCTGTAACACTGATGTATCTTTTTATTTCTATTCTTTTGTAAAGCCTGTACTACTACAAATTTATCTGTATTGTTATGTTCTTTAATAATGTATTTTGTACCTTTGTTATTGTATTCTCATGTTATAAAATTGTAATTGACACCAGTTCATCAAATTTTTGATGGTCATAGTATATGCAAAATATGTGAGAAGTTGAGACCGTTAGTGTTTGGACGTTTTAATAATTCAGCAAGGGACTGATTAACAGCATTGCTGGTTCTAAGGACAATTCCAAAAACTTTGTGAGTGCACAAGTGGTGGTTTATGGACTTGCTATATTGTCTGCAAGACTTCTAAGGACAATTCCAGAAACTTTGTGAGTGCAAAAGTGGTGGTTTATGGACTTGCTATATTGTCCGCAAGACTCTTCGATGGTGATTGTGCACCTGCACAGTCGCAGCAGATGGCTGCTGGCCATCTCTACAAGGACTACAGTGGGTCTACACCTTTGATGACTCACCAATACCATTATTTCTACAAGGACTGCACTGGGTCTGCATCTCTGGTGGCCCACCAATACCGTAATCTCTACCAGGACTACAGTTGGTCTGCTCTGTGATGACCTGCCTACCAATATTCTTCAAAACTTTGACTGACTCTGCAGTGGGTTTGCTCTGTTGTGGCCCATTACCGGTCTGCATGTCAAGAGTCAGCACTGTCTTTCTGTTGGAAGGATAACACTACTTCTTCAAGACTGCATTGAAATCCACTACTTCCATGCGCATTGTCTTTTACTGTTCAGACTTCGAGAAAAAAAAAACTGCAATTTTTCTGTAATGAATGATCAGGACTGTCTATGGACTGTGAGAAAATTTTAGCTTTTGACCAACATTGCATCAATAAGTGTGTGCATATGATTTCTTTGTTATTGTAATTGTGTAAAATTTTTTAACGAATATGTATTGGCCAGTGCCCAAAACAATTTGTAAAGTTTTTTGTGAGGAGCATGGGGGCTATGTAAGTAGGCTGTTTAGGTTTTTATATTGGTATCGCCACGTAGCGCTCTGTATGAAAATCACTGGCTGTGCTGTATGCAGTCTGTGGCTGGTTTGCATTGTTGTCTGCCATTGTAGTGTTGGGCAGCTGGATGTTCACAGCGCGTAGCGTTGCGCAGTTGGAGGCGAGCCGCCAGCAGTGGTGGATGTGGGGAAGTGAGATGGCGGATTTTTGAGAATGGATAATCTGGAGGTGTGTCCATCAGAAACAGTACATTTGTAAGAATGGATGTCATGAACTGCTATATATATGATGACTTTTGAACACTATTAAGGTAAATACATTGTTTGTTCTCTATCAAAATCTTTCATTTGCTAACTATGCCTATCAGTAGTTAGTGCCTTCAGTAGTTTGAATCTTTTATTTAGCTGGCAGTAGTGGCGCCCGCTGTATTGCAGTAGTTCGAGTAATGAAGATTTTTGTGAGGTAAGTGATTTGTGAAACGTATAGGTTAATGTTAGTCAGTGCCATTCTTTTGTAGGGATTTTTGAAAGTCAGATTGCGTTGCTCTAATAATATTGTGTGTCAGTTTAAGCACAGTCATGTATAATTTTTCTAAGGGGACGTTTCAACTGTAACGTTCCTTATTTAGAAAAACGTGTGTTTGTTAATGGATATACAATGCGTAATGTTTGTGTTATGGAAATTTACTGTGTAATGTGTTGTTGAGCAAATGGTGTGCTTAATCAGTTTTACTGTAATCCAAAGAAAAATTAAACAACTTAATCTGGAAAACCAGTATGTAATGCCTATAATGAAATCAATCCCTCTGCAGTTTACTCAGTATCGTGAGCACCGAGTTCTATGGCCCTGTGCAATAAACTGATAAAATTCCCTGTGCAAATAAACAATGAAATACATTTTCGTTAGCTCTTTGAGTCACTACGAATGTAATCTTGGTGTTCAGTTCTCTCCACGGTGGGCGTAGAAAATATTCAGTGTTGGCACAGCGAAGTGCAATGCCGGCTGTATTAAAGCTGTTACAAACATTAATACTTTTGAGATTCTGGCACATTAAAATGTTTGTATGACATCATCACCATCATCAAATTGGCGTTCGACGACCCTGTAGATCATGCGCCGACCTCACAATTCTCCTCCTTAGATGGCGATCTTGTGCACTTTCGATCCAGTTGTCACTGACTCCTAGCTGGCAAATGTCTTCCTGTACCTCATCCTCACATCCATTCCTGAGAAACAAATAGGATTCTGAGAACAGAACAAATAAAGTTCATGAACAATATGGTTGTTGTTGTTGTTGTGGTCTTCAGTCCTGAGACTGGTTTGATGCAGCTCTCCATGCTACTCTATCCTGTGCAAGCTTCTTCATCTCCCAGTACTTTCCGCAACCTACATCCTTCTGAATCTGCTTAGTGTATTCATCTCTTGGTCTCCCTTCACGATTTTTACCCTCCACGCTGCCCTCCAACACTAAATTGGTGATCCCTTGATGCCTCAGAACATGTCCTACCAACCGATCCCTTCTTCTAGTCAAGTTGTGCCACAAACTCCTCTTCTCCCCAATCCTATTCAATACTTCCTCATTAGTTATGTGATCTACCCATCTAATCTTCAGCATTCTTCTGTAGCACCATATTTCAAAAGCTTCTATTCTCTTCTTGTCCAAACTATTTATCGTCCATGTTTCACTTCCATACATGGCCACACTCCATACAAATACTTTCAGAAATGACTTCCTGACACTTAAATCTGTACTTGATGTTAACAAATTTCTCTTCTTCAGAAACGCTTTCCTTGCCATTGCCAGTCTACATTTTATATCCTCTCTACTTCGACCATCATCAGTTATTTTGCTCCCCAAATAGCAAAACTCCTTTACTACTTTAAGTGTCTCATTTCCTAATCTAATTCCCTCAGCATCACTCGACTTAATTCGACTACATTCCATTATCCTCTTTTTGCTTTTGTTGATGTTCATCTTATATCCTCCTTTCAAGACACTATCGATTCTGTTCAACTGCTCTTCCAAGTCCTTTGGTGTCTCCGACAGAATTACAATGTTATCGGCGAACCTCGATGTTTTTATTTCTTCTCCATGGATTTTAATACCTACTCCGAATTTTTATTTTGTTTCCTTCATTCTGATTGTTGCCAGCATCATATTTAAAGTACCAGGGAAGCAGGTTGCTAGCCTTACTTGCCCCGGGTCCCATTGAGTTTTACCCCTAGCGGATGAGGGACTAACCGGTGGGTTTGGTAGTCTTTGCCGTCTGAGCACAACGGTGGCCACGACTCGGAATATGTCCGAGGTGCCCACCCTTATTCCAAAGTAACTGGTATCCCGACTGTCAGGACCACTTACTTGGCCACTCATACGTTCACTGCTTGCTCAATATACAGATTGAATAATATCGGGGAGAGACTAAAACCCTGTCTCACTCTCTTCCCAACCACTGATTCCCTTTCATGTCACTCGACTCTTATACTGCCATCTGCTTTCTGTACAAATTGTAAATAACCTTTCGCTCCCTGTATTTTACCCCTGCCACATTCAGAGTTTGAAAGAGAGTATTCCAGTCAACATTGTCAAAAGCTTTCTCTAAGTCCACAAATGCTAGAAAGGTAGGTTTGCCTTTCCTTAATCTATTTTCTAAGATAAGTCGTAGTGTCAGTATTGCGTCACGTGTTCCAACATTTCTGCGGAATCCAAACTGATCTTCCCTGAGGTCGGCTTCTATCAGTTTTTCCATTCGTCTGTAAAGAATTCGCGTTAGTATTTTGCAGCCGTGACTTATTAAACTGATAGTTCGGTAATTTTCACATCTGGCAACACCTGCTTTCTTGGGATTGGAATTATTATATTCTTCTTGAAGTCTGAGGGTATTTCGCCTGTCTCATACATCTTGCTCACCAGATGGCAGAGTTTTGTCAGGACTGGCTCTCCCAAGGCTGTCAGTAGTTCTAATGGAATGTCACAAATATTTATATTGTATTATGTTACATGTTGCATTCTGGTTGCAGTGACCCTTTCATCAGCTGTCATTTGTTTCTTACATTGCTTATCTTGATCTTGAGCGACATGAAGCAGTATAAAAATTCGTTTCAGTTACAAGAAGGTATCTGTTAAAGTTTCGAAAATCAATTTAACGGGAAAACTGGAAAGGAACATTTCGTGTTGTTGTCTACAGGAAAGTGGAACTGGGTAAACGAGAGAACCACGAACTTTACAAATGTGATATGTTGATCTACGACCAAAGTGTGGAACGTAGAAAGTAATACATACAAAGACCAAAATCTGAAAAAGGACAGTCTCACTGCTAATGTGGTAACAGAAACATACCTGCAGCAGTGAGTCATAATTTCATTCTGATTTTCTTGTTGTTGTAGTGGTCTTCAGTCCGAAGACTGATTTGAAGCAGCTCTCGAAGCTACTCTATAATGTCCAAGACTCTTCACCTCCGAATAACTACTGCAGCCTACATCCTTCTGAATCTGCTTACCGTATTCGTCTCTTGGTCTCCCTCCACAATTTTTGCCCCCCCCCCCCCCCCCCACAGTTCCCTCCACTACTAAATTTGTGATCCCTTGATGTCTCAGAATGTGTCCTATTCCGGCCCCTTCTTTTAGTCATGTTATTTCACAAATTTCTTGTCTCCCCACTTCTATTCAGTAGCATCTCATTAGTTTAATCTCAAGCACGACAATTCAAAAGCTCCTATTCCCTTCTTGACTAAACTTCTTATCGTCCACTCCCGTACATGGCTAAACTCCAGAGAATACCTTCAGAAAAGACTTCCTAACACTTAAATTCATATTCTTCAGAAACGCCTTGCAGTTGCCATCATCAATTCATCATATCATTTCTACTTCGCCGGTCATCTGTTATTTTGCTGCCCAAAGGCAAAACTAGTCTACTAATTTAAGTGTCTCGTTTTCTAATCTGATTCTTCAGCACCACCTGACTTCTAAATTTTTCATAATCTTGATCACGTGTGTTTCCGTGTTCATGGGCAGGAACGTGTCAACTGTCATTTATTATTACAGTCATTGTGTACATTACTTTCCACGTCTTATGAATCTGATCGTAGTCGTACCGCGTTTATGATGTTCACAGTTCTGCCGGAGAACCACAATGAAATATTAAGGTAAAAATTCTAATGTTGTTTCAATATACCTTGGGTCCGTCAACCAAAGCGTTGTAAACTTCTGTCATCAAAAGATAGGTCTTGATATGTGCGCTTTGCAACTACATGAACCGTTTGTACGAAACGGATGATTGCCAATCTGGCTGTAATTGGGATACAGTCTTTCCTATTGGTTTTGGTTTTATCAGTTCCGGAACATCTGCTTTCAGGACATATTCAAAATAATCTTTCAACAGTCTGGAACTGGTACTGTGTGTATCAGTTCACAAGTTAAAGTTTTGGGAAAAAAAGGGAACGTACCAACAAAGCTAGATTACTCTTTCTCTTGCTAATCTTTTTATTTTATTATTTTATTGAATGAAAAAGAGAAGCGCTTACTTCTACGTTTACATCCATATTCCCCAAACGGCCGCTGGGATTAGCCGCGCGATGTAGGGCGTCTTGCTACGGTTCGCACGGCTCTCCACGTCGGAGGTTCGAGTCCTCCCTTGGGCCTGGGTGTGCATGTTGTCCTTAGCGTAAGTTAGTTTAATTTAGATTAAGTAGTGTGTAAGTCTAGGGACCGATGACCTCAGCAGTTTGGTCCCATAGGAACTTACCATCAAATTCTGCAAACCACTGTGACGTGCATGGCAAGCGAAGTCCCACTGTACCAGTTATTAGGACTTCTACTTGTTCCTTCAGATACGGAGCGCGGGAGAATGACCTTCTAAATGCCTCTGTGCGCACTGTAATTAATCTAATTCTTTCCTCGCAATCGTTACGGGAGGGCGTGTATGGAGTTGTAGTATCTTCCTACATTCATGATTTAAATCTGGTTCTTGAAACTTTATAAGTAGTTTTTCTAATGATAGACTGCGTGTATCATCAAGTGTCTGCCAGTCTAGTTTCTTCAGCTTGTCTGTGACACTCACCCACGGGTCTAACAAACTTGTGACCTTTCTTGCTGCCCTTCTCTTATACGTTCAATGGCAGCTGTTAGTCTTACTTGGTACAGGTTTCACACATTTAAACAATATTCCATGATGTTTGAAAGAGTAATTTCCTTTATAGAATGTTTCCATTCCCCTAATATTCTACCAACGAATCGAAGTCTGCCGCCAGACTTTCCATTTCATGCACCCAGGTATTTTTATGAGTTGATCGATTTCCATGAGATATTTGATTATATTATGGAAATCACCTTAAATGGTTAATTTTGTCATTTTATGCTCAGAACGCGCTTTCTTCCTGCTGAATTTCAGTATTTGAAAACAAAAAAGGAAATGAAATTCAAATAATATGAAAGCCCGCGAAACGTCCCATTTGAGTCACGTGACGCCTATGAAGTCATTGGCTCGCACGCTGTTCCTAACGTCCTAAATCTCATTCACAGTGATATCTTGTTTTGGAACTTACGTTTCGGAAAATGGGTCACAAGTAGTGTTTAGTACCACACTGTACAAATACATGCCTGAAAACGTACGAAAAATTGTTCTTGAGTGCTCCAAACAATGAGAAGATGCGTAAAATGTGGTTGCAACTCGTTCATAGAGAGCTAAATAAGATAGTGGTCAGTACATATGTTAATTTCTGTGAGGATCATTTTGATGTAAGTAAGCACTCTGTCCACGTTGTCGCTTGTAGCGTAGAAGGTAGTTTGTTGGGATTGTCATGAGATCTTCGCAAGATCGATCCTCATTCGGGGCACTTTTTTTGCTTCCTGTTCTCTTGGCGTCTTCTTAAGTTTACTTTATTCGTAGTGCAGTTTAAATCCTATATCATATCACGCTTTAAAATATGTTTTCATTTATTAGCTCCATTTTATACCTGATCAAATTAAGATTCATCACAAAGATGATGTTAAGAAACTGTATTTCTTGCCTGATGGAGCTCTTATTCTGATGAATCTCAGAAACTGTTTAACGATTTCCGAGTACATTATTCTTCCCAAACAAGTCAATGAAGACAATAATTTGTCACTTCCAACTGTCTCCACTGAGCCTGTTGCTAAGTTGTATCGTCTTCACAAATAGAAAAAATTGAACAGTGCTTGTAACCTAATGAAAAAAGACCAGGGAATTACGATAAAATGGAAGTTGGTCCTGCTTAATCATTTTTAAATCATAGTGTTTCAGCAGCAGTTAACTGTGCAGTGGAAAAGCAGATACATCAAGTTTCTGCTGGGTCAACTGCATATTTTATAGACATAATTTTCCGGTGGTTTAAGTTAATGATGGAGGAACACAAAAACTGCAATGTGTAAAGCTTTTTCAGGCAAACACAATGATGCTCTGTCGTTCCCCATGAGTGTTATTACGCTACGTGTAAAATTAAAAATCGAGGAAAGGGGTACCTGGAAAACAGTAGTAGTTCTTGCAACAACCGCAGCAATTAACAATTAGAATTATGCTGTGAAGGAAAAAGTTTCCACTTTGCTTTACATCGCAAGCTTTCACAAGCTGCCCTGGAATGTCTTCTCAGCACGGTCTGAATAAATAATCCAGAGCCAGATTCCCTCAGTTTTCCTGCTGTATCACAGTACTTCCGTTCCAGTCGCCATGCAATGGTGTTTTCACGTTTCTTATTGCCGGAACATAAAAATTTGGGCCGGTATTGAAGAACGAAGAGACCGTAAACGTATCAACTTTTGGAAAGTTTCCTCTATCAGCCTTCACAAAATTTATTTCCATTTCTACTTAAAAGTTGTAGATGCGTTTTCCATCATTAAATAACTAAACTGTTTGTAGAAAAAGTACGGCAAATCGTTAGTGACTTAGGCCACCACTCCTACGACAAACGGATAGCTTCCCTTACTCCCAGCCTTTGACATGACCAGAGCTGCAACCAATAGCAGAGCGTTTTCGATCAAGTGACCAGTGTTGTGGACTGACAAGACAGCCAGTCCACAGTGACGGGTAACCGAAAGGCACGCGCTTAAACTCACGCAGGCTGGCGTGAGGTCTGAAACAGGATACGTAATGAATGCTATAAAGAAAAGTACGTAGCTGCTGGAATACTTAACTTTAATCCACAATTGGTGACATTGGTCTTGTTACTGTACATGCTTCATTAGATACATAGCAAAGGATAAATGGCGCCTTGCTAGGTCGTAGCAATGGACTTAGCTGAAGGCTATGCTAACTATCGTCTCGGCAAATGAGAGCGTAATTCTCCGTGAACCATGGCTAGCAACGTCGGCTGTACAACTGGGGCGAGTGCTAGTACGTCTCTCTAGACCTGCCGTGTGGTGGCGCTCGGTCTGCTATCACTGACAGTGGCGACATGCGGGTCCGGCGTATACTAATGGACCGCGGCCGATTTAAAGGCTACCACCTAGCAAGTGTGGTGTCTGGCGGTGACACCACAACCAGATCTTGAAATTTAATGATTTTTTAGCTTTAATTACATAAAAATAACAGATACTTTGACAGAATACACTACTCTCCCAAAACATTATGATCACCGACCTATTATTGTTATAAACAATTCCAGGGGATAGCAGCGTCTCCTGGCAAGGAATGATTGCTAGTCAGACGCACGCGCGGTTCATGTAATATCAGTGATCGTGCTGATCGTGTGTAGAATGGGGAAGGCGCACGATCTATCTGAGTTCGACCGAGGGCAGATTGTGGTGGCCTGGAGGCTCGGCACGAGCATTTCGGAAACTGCACGACTTGTCAAGTGTTCGAGGTGTGCTGTGGTGAGTGTCTTAAACACGTGGCGAAACCAAGGTGAAACCACGTACAGACGTCGTGGGGTTGGTCTGACATCCCTCATTACAGACATCGGACGCACATGCTGGGCAGGATGGTAAAACTAGACAGGCAGCGAACTGTGGCGGAACTAACACGAGACTTTAATGCTGGGCAGAGTACAAGTGTGTCTGAAAATGAAGTGCATCGAACACGGCTAATGATGGGCCTCCACAGCCGACGACCCATACGTGTGCCAATGTTGACACTACGACATCGGAAACTACAACTGAAATGGACACGTGACCATCGTCACTGGACGTTGGCGCAGTGAAACAGCGTTGTATGGTCTGATGAACCTCAATACTTTCTTAATAATGCGGATGGAAGGGCGCGAAAACATCGTCTTCCAGGGGGACAGCTCCTTGACACCTGTACTGCGGGACGGAGACGAACTGTCAGCGGCCCCATTATGCTCTGGAAAACATTTTCGTGGGCAAAATGGTTCAAATGGCTCTGAGCACTATGGGACTTAATTGCTGAGGTCATCAGTCCCCTAGAACTTAGAACTACTTAAACCTAACTAACCTAAGGACATCACACACATCCATGCCCGAGGCAGGATTCGAACCTGCGACCGTAGCGGTCTTTCGTGGGCATCTATGGTCCATTGGAATTCGTGCAAGACATCATGGCGGCCAACGAGTATTGTACACTGGTTGCAGATCACGCACACCCCTTCACGACGATCATGTTTCCCAACGACAGTGGAATTTTCGACAAGATAATGCGCCACATCACAAGGCCAGGAGTCTGATGGAGAGGTCAGAGGAACACAATGGTGGGTTCCAACTGAGGTTCTGGCCTCCCAACTCACCAGATCTAAACCTCATCAAACACATCTGGGATGTGATTGAACGTGGCGTCAGAACTCATCGCTCCCCTCCCCGGAATTCACGGAAAACGAATGACTTCTGTGTGCAAGGGTGGCGCCAACTCCCTGCAGCGACCTGTCAAAGGCCTCACTGCTTCCAAGCCACGACGCATCGACGCTGTTATCTGTGCCAGAGGTGGACATACCGGCTGTTATGCAGATGGTCATAATGTTCTGGCTCATGAATGTAAGCTATTTGAATGTTACAAGGATTCAGAATAACAACAATCCGAGCCATATTTCTTATACAGAGAACTAGCCTATTGTGACTCGTCAACTAGTCAACTCTTTCCCTTTTGTACATTTTGTGGCAATACTGTAGGCGTGTAAACACTTGTCGCCCGGAAATTTGTTGCAGCAAACGTTGATGGACAACATCGCCGAACAGCTGGCTACAATCCATGAGACTGGCAAGGCTGCCGGGCGACGTTACTGGGTCATATAGTCTGCATTATGTAATTTCTACGGCCCATGCAAACGTATATTTAGGAGCGAAGTGCTGACAAATGGCCCAGCCGCGCCCCTACCTGTGACGGTTGATTTCCTTAACTGCGTGAGAGGGAATGGGGGAAGCAGCGCACGCACCAGCCGTGACCCGCGCCAGCGTGCGTGACACACCCACTGCCCGCCGCCCACCGCCTATCTCATCGTCACACCGGGGCGGCGGCACTATCGGTGCCACCATCGACGCGACTCTGCTCGCGCGCCCGTGCGAGGCCGTCGCGACCTGGCGAGCAGCCGAGGTCTCGAATGCTGCGGCACTGGTTCGTGTGCACGTATGGGAAGAGTGTATTGGGGCAGCGTCCACTCATTCACCTTGCCTGCCCCCTGCAAACCACTGCCCAGAAGTTGGTGAAGCGTCCTCCCTATATAAGATCCATAACAACTTCTGATTGATTATCAGATAGTAAGTTAAATGTTTCATGGATAGCACAGGCGACATATCGAAATGATACGCCACCCATGCTCTAAATCGAAACTAGGCCCCAGGTGCAGATGACATTCCGTCCGAACTACTGACAGCCTTGGGAGAGCCAGCCGTGACAGAACTCTTCCATTCGTGTGCAAGATGTATAAGACAGGCGAAATACCCTGAGACTTCAAGAAGAATGTGATAATTCCAGTTGCAAAGAAAGCAGTTGCTGACAGGTGTGAAAATTACCGAACTATCACTTTAATAACCCATGGTTCCAAATATTATCACGAATGTTTTACAGAAGATTGGAAAACCTGTAAAGGGCAACCTCGGAGAAGATCAGATTGACTCCGGAGAGATGTAGGAACACGCGAGGCAATACTGACCCTACGAATTATATTACAATATAGGTTAAGTAAAGGCAAACCAACGTTTATAGCATTTATAGACCTAGAGAAAGCTTTTGACAATGTTAACTGGAATACTCTCTTCGAAATTTTGATGATGGCAGGGGTAAAATACAGGGACCGAAAGGCTATTTACAACTTGTATAGAAACCAGGTGGCAGTTTTAAGAGTCGAGGGCTGAGAAGAAAGCGAGACAGGGTTGTAGCCTATCCCTGACGTTATCCAATCTGTGCTGTGACCTAGCGGTAAACGAAACCAAAGAAAAATTTGGGGTAGGAATTAAAGTTCAGGGAGAAGAACTAAAAATTTTTATGTTTGTCGATGACACTGTATTCTGTCAGAGACAGCAAAGTTCTTGGAAGAGCAGTTGAACTGAATGGACAGTGTTTTGAAAGGAGGATATAAGGTGGACATCAACAAAAGCAAAACGGGGATAATGGAATGTAGTCGACTTAAATCAGGTGATATTGAGGGAATTGGATCAGGAAATGACACACTTAAAGGAGTAAATCAGTTTTTCTATTTAGGCAACAAGATAATTCACGATGGCCGAAGTAGACAGGATGTAAAATGTACTCTGGCAATGGCAAGAAAGGAGTTTCTGAAGAAGAGAAATTTGTTAACATCGAATATAGTCTTAAGTGTTATGAAGTGCTTTCTGAAGGTATTTTTCTGGAGTGTAGCGGTGTGGAAGTGAAACATACACGATGAACAGTGTAGACAAGAAGAGAATAGAAGGATTCAAAATGTGGTGCTACAGAAGAATGCTGAAGATTAGGTGGGTACATCACGTAACCGCGTAGGAGGTACTGAATAGAACTAGGGAGATAAAAAATTTGTTGCACAGCTTGAGTTAAAGGAGGGATCGGTTGATAGGACACTTGTCAAGACATCAGGAGATTACCAATTTAGTATTGGAGGGGAGTGTGCAGGGTAAAAATTGTAGGCGGGGGACCAAGAGATGAATTCAGTATTCAGATTCAGAAGGATGTAGGTTGCAGTTCTTATCTGGAGATGAATAGGCTTGCACAGGATAGAGTAGCATGGAGAGTTGCATCAAATCAGTGTTCGGACTGAAGAGCACAACAACAACATGTTCCTCAGTCTGCTCATAGATCATCAGTAAACGAAACCATGGAGACATGTGGAAACGATAAACTTCAGAGACAACAAACGAAAACTGTAAGGTTTGCTGATAACATAGTAATTCGGTCAGAGACGGCAAAAGACCTGGAACATCAGTTCAAATTAGTGGATAGTGTGTTGAAAAGAGGTTAGAAGATTAATATCAGCAAAAGTAAAACTTTGTAGTCGAATTAAGTTTTGTGAAGCTGAGGGAATCAGATCAGGGAATAAGGCAATAAAAGTAGCGGATGAGTTTTGCTATTCTGACAGCAATATCGGTCTAACAGGGGATACTTAACACGTACAAAAGACAGTACGAATTGTCACAGTTCTGTTCCACTCAGACTGAACTGACAGACACTTGAAGATAGGCGCCAGCTGTCCCGCGAAAGGCTACTTTCCAAGCTTCAATAACCACTATCAAGCGAAGAATAGTCCAGCCCCTTACGTATAGCCCTGTATGTATATTCCCGACACAAGGCTAGAGTAATTGCAGTACGCTCAGAGGCATTTTGACAGTCGTTATTCCCGTGCTCCATATGTAAACCGAATGGGAAGAAACCGTAACATATAAAGCAAATAGATCTCTGGCACCAGTGATAAATAGGAAACCGAGACAAAGGCAAATTACAGTATTTCGCGAAAGGACATAAAGCAGCTGCAGTGGGGCAGAGCGGGTGACAAACAAACGGTGCGCGCACATGATTAATACCATAGCTGTACTTTCAGAAGGTTATAACTGTTTCTATCAGAATTGTGGCCGAAATTTTGGATCGATTGGTGGGGCTGATATCTTGCAAGTGTGCTTTTTTTTTTCTCCGTGAAATATCTACAGCTCCATCTACAAACAAGCTCCGCAAGCCACAGCACGCTGGCTGAGGGTACCCCTACCACAACTAGTCGTTTCATTTCCTGTTCCGCTCGCAGATACAGCGACAGAAAAACGGCTATCTATATGCCCCGTATGAGCCATAATTTCTCGCAGCTTATCCTTGTGGTCCCTGCGGAAAATCTATGTTGCCGGCAGTAGAATCGTTCTGCACTCAGCTTCAAATGCCGCTTCTCTGAACTTTCTCAGTAGCGTTCCTCCAAGATGTCTTCCTCACTCCATGGATTCCACTCGACCTCCCGAAGCATACCCGTAGCAAGCTGATCGAACCTACCGGTAACAAATTTAGCTGCTCACCTCTGAACTGCTTCGATGTCTTCTTTCGATCCGACCTTGTGCGGATTCCAAACACTCGAGCAATGCTCAAGTACAGGTCGCACCAGCGTCCTATATGTGGTCTCCTTTACAGATGAACCACACTGTGCTAAAGTTCTCCCAACATACCGTCGATTACTCGCCTTCCCTACCACAGTCCTCACATGCTCGTTCCATTTCATGTCGCTTCGCAACGTTACGCCCAGATGTTTAAACGACGTGACTGTGTTAAGCGGGACACTGCTAATGCTGCCTCCGAACGTTACGGGTTTGTTTTTCCTATTCACTAACTTATATTTTTCTACATTAAGAGGAGCTGGCATTCATCGCACCAACTAGAAATTTTGTCTACATCATCTTGTATTAACCTACAGCCACTCATCTTCGAAAGCTCCCTGCACACCACAGCATCATCAACGAACAAGCGCAGATTGCTGCCCACCCTGTCTGCCAGATCACATATGTATACAGAAAACACCAACGGTCCCATCACACTTCCTTTGGGCTCTCCTCATGTTACCCGTGTCTCCGATGAACATTCGCGTCGAGGACAACATACTGGGTTCTATTACTTAAGAAGTCTTTGTGCTAATCACATATCTGGGAGCCTATTCCGTGTCCACGTATCTTAGCTAACAGTCTGCAGTAGGAGTGGGGGGGGGGGGGGGGAGAAAGGGTCGAATGCTTTTCGGAAATCTAGATATATGGAGTCAGCCTCTTGCTCTTCATCCATAGTTCCCACCATATGTGAGAAAAGAGAGCTGGGTTCCTCACGAGCGATGCTTTCTGAAGCTATGCTGATTCGTGGACATGAGGTTTCCGGCCTCTAGGAAATTTATAATATTCGAACTCAAAATATAGCCGGCCGGAGTGGCCGTGCGGTTCTAGGCGCTGCAGTCTGGAGCCGAGCGACCGCTACGGTCGCATGTTCGAATCCTGCCTCGGGCATGGATGTGTGTGACGTCCTTAGGTTAGTTAGGTTTAATTAGTTCTAAGTTCTAGGCGACTGATGACCTCAGAAGTTAAGTCGCATAGTTCTCAGAGCCATTTGAACCATTTTTTGAACTCAAAATATGCTCTAGAATTCTGTAGCAGACCGATGTTAAAGATATTGGTCTGTAATTTCGCACGTCCGTTCTTTTACCCTTCTTATATACATGCGTCATCTGCGCTTTGTTCCAGTCTCTTGGCAATTTGCTGTGGTCGAGAGATTCGCAATAAATGTAAACTAAGTAAGGGACCAATAACGTAGAGTACTCTCTGTAAAACCGAATTGCGATTCCATTCGGACCTAGCGACTTATTTGTTTTCAACTCTTTCAGTTGTTTCTCTACGTCAGTGATGCTTATTACTCTGCCATCCACCCGAGACTCTGTGCAATGGTCAAACGGTGGTACGCTTGTACGATTCTCTTGCGTGACTGATTCCATAAACGAGCAACTTAAAACTTCGGCCTTCGTTCTGCTGTCCTCTATTGCCAAACCAGACTTGTCAACGAATGACTAGATGGAAGCCTTAGATCTGCTTAGCGATTTTACATAGGATCAGAATTTTTTCGGGTTCTCCGCTAGATCTTTAGTCAAGGTATGACGGTGGTAGCTGTTGAATGCTCCAGGCATAGATATTTTCACAGACTCATGAATCTCTACTAATCTTTGCTTGTCGTCATTTGCGCGTCCTCCTTTGAACCGAGAGCGCAACAGCCTTTGCTTTCTCAGCATTTTCCAGATTTCGTTATTAGATCACGGTGGTTCTTTTCCGTCCTGTATCCACTTACTAGGCACATATTTTGACCATAATTCCTCTACGACCATAGCTCCTCTACGACCATAATTCTGGAACTAAATGATTGCATTTTACTGTCTAAGTGAGATGCTAACAACGCTTATCTGCCCTTTCCTCGCTCCTAATCCTCTTGACTGATTTATTAACTTTCGTACCCATAGTCGCAATGATGACATCATGATCAGTAATCCCCGTTTCTAAACTAACGCCATCGACAAGGCACGGCCTGTTTGTAGCTACAAGGTTCAGGAAACTTCCATTGCGTGTGGGCTGCCGAACTAACTGCTCAAGATAGTTTTCGGAAAACGTGATCAAAAGTACTTCACAAGACTGTCTGCCTGTATCCCCTGCAATGAATCCATAGACATCCCACTTTGTACTCGGTAAGTTAAAGTTGCATGATCTGGGTATTTATGCACAAATGACCACAGAATTTCTATGAATGAGTCTAGAATTGTCACAGCGGAGTCGGGTGGTCAAGTGGTCAAGTTAGACTCGGAGAGTCCTGGTGTTGCAGTTGTTAGTGGGCAAGTTGGTGATGTTCCCTTGTTAGCGTAGGAGGGTATGCGTAACTTACATTCTGAAGTCCCTACGTAGATATTAGACGAACACTTAATTATGAAATCGAGACTCAAATAATCTTGCATGCTAACAAAAAATAAAGAGGTACGAACATAGCGTTGTAGCTGCCGTTGGGTTCAAATGTTCTTTTGCTTTAGGTCGGATCAATAGTAACGAGTCCAGAGGCAAAAAGCGTTTGTGTGTAACATGTTCCTTCGTGGTGGTTACCATTGTCAATACACAAAGGGGATGTAGGCCATCACTAAGGAAGTATCTTCCGATTCATTCTAAATCTAGCGACGAAACTTATTAGCTTCAAAATCTCACGTTGTTTCCAGAAGACACTTGCGTCCAGTAATGCATTTTCATCCAAGCAATCCCGTTTTCTCTTACTCCCAGGAAACGTGTAAAATTAATGGATTCTTAATAGATCGGAGAAGTATACTCTTTATATCCATTCTGTAGAATTCTTATGTTGTACATTTGTGAGAAGATCCAATTATGCTCCGACTGGCACTCGAACCCCCCTCACGGGCAATGCACTGAGAACTTCACTACCAGGGCGCTTCTTGTGTAACTACTCGAAGCTACAGTTTATACCGGTTCTTCTCTGTAGCTTCCAAACTGCACAATCTCTTCCCGTGTTATACTACTGAGGTAACACACTTCTACTCTTTACTGAAACATACACTCTGAAACACCGGTTTAACTTCATTAAGCTTATTCAGTGTAGGTACTGTAGAATACTTGACTGTATATTCATTGAATAAGAATGCAAATAACTGTTCACAGCCAGTTACGCAATATAGTTCATTTCCATAAACTAGTTTTCGAACCTTTTGAGGCTTATCTCTAGAAGGGGCCTGCAGGTACCAGTTTGTTCCGTGTAGAAATCTGGAAATTTGCTACAAATGAGTTTGTAGTCATTTGGGTTATGTCGATAGTTTTATGGTATTTTTTGCTGTTGCTGATGAAGGCTATGTCATATGCCTTACAGAGACAGGCAATTTGATAACCGGTATTGTGTAGGAAAGGTAAAGTTACAAATGTAGTTTTCTTGTTTGTGGCTGGTTGTTCAAAAATTGGTTTGTTTAATTTGTTGTAGTAATTAGTTTAATTATTCTACATAACAGGAGGCAACTGATTTTATGATTTTCGTTTCTATGTGTATTTCAGTTGTATGCTATAACGTAATCAGCATGTGATGAGCAATAGATTTGAAGAATGACTTTTTAGGTTGATCTTGGTGGCAATAAGAGTTATAAATATTACTGTTGGTAGTTGTTAGTGTTCTGTAAATCTGAAAATCATGCTCTTGGGTTTTTTTTTTAAGTCTCTTAGGTCGAGATTGTTAATTTCAATTTGTGTTGCATTTTCTACAGTGAACTGAATTTTGTGGTGTATGGTAACTTCTTAAGTTTTTCTGCTAGACCTTCTGTTCTTCCATTAAACAGAACAGGAGTGTCGTCAACATAGCATTCACAGTAAAGCAGCTTATCTTTCAGTTCACTTTGAGACATAAAATAGTTGTTTTCAAGATTATTAGTATATAGGGTGTTACAAAAAGGTACGGCCAAACTTTCAGGAAACATTCCTCACACACAAATAAAGAAAAGATGTTATGTGGACATGTATCCGGAAACGCTTAATTTCCATGTTAGAGCTCATTTTAGTTTCGTCAGTATGTACTGTACTTCCTCGATTCACCGCCTGTTGGTTCAATTGAAGGAAGGTAATGTTGACTTCGGTGCTTGTGTTGACATGCGACTCATTGCTCTACAGTACTAGCATCAAGCACATCAGTACGTAGCATCAACAGGTTAGTGTTCATCACGAACGTGGTTTTGCAGTCAGTGCAATGTTTACAAATGCGGAGTTGGCAGATGCCCATTTGATGTATGGATTAGGACGGGGCAATAGCCGTGGCGCGGTACGTTTGTATCGAGACAGATTTCCAGAACGAAGGTGTCCCGACAGGAAGACGTTCGAAGCAATTGATCGGCGTCTTAGGGAGCACGGAACATTCCAGCCTATGACTCGCGACTGGGGAAGACCTAGAACGACGAGGACACCTGCAATGGACGAGGCAATTCTTCGTGCAGTTGACGATAACTCTAATGTCAGCGTCAGAGAAGTTGCTGCTGTACAAGGTAACGTTGACCACGTCACTGTATGGAGAGTGCTACGGGAGAACCAGTTGTTTCTGCAGGCACTATCAGCAGCTGATTGGCCTCCACGGGTACACTTCTGCGAATGGTTCATCCAACAATGTGTCAATCCTCATTTCATTGCAATTGTTCTCTTTACGGATGAGGCTTCATTCCAACGTGAACAAATTATAAATTTTCACAATCAACATGTGTGTGCTGACGAGAATCCGCACGCAATTGTGCAATCACGTCATCAACACAGATTTTCTGTAAACGTTTGGGCAGGCATTGTTGGAGATGTCTTGATTGGGCCCCATGTTCTTCCACCTATGCTCAATGGAGCACGTTATCATGATTTCATACGGGATACTCTACCTGTGCTGCTAGAACATGTGCCTTTACAAGTACGACACAACCTGTGGTTCATGCACGATGGAGCTCCTGCACATTTCAGTCGAAGTGTTCGTACGCTTCTCAACAACAGATTCGGTGACCGATGGATTGGTAGAGGCGGACCAATTCCATGGCCTCCACGCTCTCCTGACCTCAACCCTCTTGACTTTCATTTATGGGGGCATTTTAAAGCACTTGTCTGCGCAACCCCGGTACCAAATATAGAGACTCTTCGTGCTCGTATTGTGGACGGCTGTGATACAATACGCCATTCTCCAGGGCTGCATCAGCGCATCAGGGATTCCATGCGACGGAGGGTGGATGCATGTATCCTCGCTAACGGAGGACATTTTGAACATTTCCTGTAACAAAGTGTTTGAAGTCACGCTGGTACGTTCTGTTGCTGTGTGTTTCCATTCCATGATGAATGTGAGTTGAAGAGAAGTAATAAAATGAGCTCTAACATGGAAAGTAAGCGTTTCCGGACACATGTCCACATAACATATTTTCTTTCTTTGTGTGTGAGGAATGTTTCCTGAAAGTTTGGCCGTACCTTTTTGTAACACCCTGTATATGTCTGCAAATAAGTTTGCAAAATTATTTCCCTTTACCAATCCATCTCCCAGAACTTGTTGTCGAACAGGAAGTGTTGTTCTATGTTTTAATATCTTGTCTTTTATTTATTGTTTTTTTTGACAGATATGTTGATATACAAGCTGACTGTGTCAAAGATTGCAGATTGAGGTGTGGCTGGTATTTGGATGACTTTTATGTTATTGACTAACTCACTACCATTCCTGATGCAGAAATTATTTGTAAATATTTATGTATTACAGATTATTTCATATTAAGTTTTCTGGTAACTTTATAATTTGGGCTATTGATGGAATTTATAGTGAGACTTATGTGACAGTTTGGTTTGTGGATTTTTAGCTTGTTATCTTAATTTTGGCGTCGATGGGTTTTGAACTTCAGTATACTTTGCTTCTGTTAGCGCCAGGAGAAAGTTCCAGTTTTTAAGTGGTGTCTTAATTTTATCTTGGAATTTGGACTTGTGTCATATTATATTTCTTTTGTGGAGCTAATTTTGAAGAATTTATCAGTTTTGTTAATATAATCTGATTCTTACATGATAACAACTGTGCTCTGCCCTTGCCTGTTTTAGCAACAAGAGCGTTGCCACTTGAAAGCTTGTTATTGACATTATGTAACATCCTGTACTTATTATTGAAGCTATTGCACATCTTGTTCTGAATTATATTCCTCATAATAATGTTGTTTCCCTTAAGTATGATTGCCGGCCGCGGTGGTCTAGCGGTTCTAGGCGCTCAGTCCGGAACCGCGGGACTGCTACGATCGCAGGTTCGAATCCTGCCTCGGGCATGGATGTGTGTGATGTCCTTATGTTAGTTAGGTTTAAATAGTTCTAAGTTCTAGGGGACTGATGACCACAGATGTTAAGTCCAATAGTGCTCAGAGCCATTTGAAACTTAAGTGTGATTGCATATTGTTCATGTGTTTTAGCTTGGGACTGTGCGTGCTACTTTTGGTCTCACTACTAGGTTTTAAATATTGTTTGTATTTAGTGTGAGGGCAATATTGTGCTTAAGATCTTTGTTTAAGAGCTTTAGTTCATTTTTGTTGAAACATATTTCTTTAATATTATAACTTTGTCAAAAACCTTGTGTTTTGTAAGAGAAGAGCTGATGAAAGACTGCACTGCATTATTTGAGATGAGAGCAATTATCTTTGTCTTATGTCTAAGTGAGACATTCAAATATTCTTTAATGATCTATATATTAACATTATCTAGAATCTGCGTGAAGACTTGAGCATTAAGGGTATGGCTTCATATATGTGCATGCTGTACAGCTGTGAATGGAGGAGATCTTTCTTGTTATAAAGAGATCTGATTTCAGTTTTTAACTGTCAAAAATGTTCATCTAGATGTGCAAGATTCCTTTAGGCAAAAGGAACAAACCACCTTAACTCTTGCATTATCAGAACATAATATTAATTACCCATGTATGTAATATACTTCTCTAATTCTCTGTACGCTTCAAGTGAGGCTCCAACGATATGTTGGCAGATAATTTTTCACATCAACATAAAAGCTAGACTATATCCTAGAAAAACATTAAATTATGGGAAAAGATTTATATCAGTTTGCCCCAATAAAACAACGAATAGATGGTTCATTAATTAAAGTCAGAATGAAGTCAAGTTTACTCTACAGTTTACATGAATTCCTCAGGGAGTAACCCATACAGATATTTAACGACGTCTAAAAAGTTCATTTAATTTTAAGAATTTACCTCAAGCTGTGTAATGACTATAAATTTTGGTGAGCTATTATGTATTTTGAAATATAGAAACCATAACTCGTTCTGGTATTAGTGAGTATAGAAATAACTTCAAGAAAACAGTCTGACATTATGTGGTGTAATAATATTTTAAACTCTCTCATGTTCTTTATGTACAAAACATATATCCACAAAATCATCAAAAAATGTACCCATGATATCATTTCTCAACTGACTGCTACCATATCTAATTTTACGTTGTACAAATCATGAAACAGGGCCAGTAAAGTGTGATACAACAAAATAGAATACCTTTGCTACAATAATTTTCAGTCATTCAACGCATATGCATTTTATTATGATTACTGTTTCTGGCATTAGCCATCCTCAGATCTGCTGCAGCAAATATAAAAGAAAAACTAAACTTAACAATTATAGTAGAACAAACGTAATGAACTACAATTTGCATTAGTATAGCATCTACTAGTAGTATAGGTACACTGTGCAAACATGCAACAATTCGCCCTGCTCAGTACAAAATGTGTCTTGCAAGTTTTTCTGTACAGTAGGTGCACAGTTTGATAGTGAAGAAGCGCAAGGAGCGTGGGGAAGGTATATGTTCCTTCTCAATTCATTAATGTAAAGATTTTGATTGTGTGGATCACAACAAATTACTGCAAATCCTTAAGCGTTCTCTGCTCAGGACTGGGTGTTTTGTCGTCCTCACGGTCAAATCGTCGTAACTGGCAAGAAAATCGTCTCCAATACGCTATCGTATCGTCTTTCCATTACTGAGATGGCTGAATGAGTAAGAGGCGAAAGCCAATAAACTGAAAAAAAACTTGAAAAAATGTGTCACAGAATACACGATTTTCCTGTTGAATGCATATTGGTAGGAAATGTGTTTTGCGTAAGTTCATAGTACCTTAACTTATCTACGTGATGACCCCATTTCAACTTACTGCCACTAGTGTTCCTCTGTTAACGGTCTGCGTGTCGCCACCTTGTAAACACGCGTAACCGTGCGTAGAGAAAGCGCGTGCGGGAGCCCGTCCTGTAATGGAGGCAGCTAGCTATAAATATCAGCCACGGCGCGGCGAGAGGCGAAACAATGGGACGGCACAGTGGCTGTGCAGGGCCACGCTATCCGCACATCAGCTCGGCAGCCGGCGATGCGCGCCGATGCTGCTGTCCATCAGAGTGCGAACCGTCAACAGGGGGACGCGATGCGATGGGCCCAAGGACCATTGCTGTCGCCACTGAGCAGCTGCAGAGGGCCGACAAAAAAGGAAACACAACACAAGTGTTTCTTCAAAATTATTCGTCTGTGCCACTGTCAGAAAACACACACACACACACAAATGCGACAAGGCCAAACGACTGTTACACAAACTAGCCATGGTAAACCCTGAACTCATGCTAATCACACTTCGTACATACCGCTGCGCGATCTTTGCTTTGATTTGCGGCCGACACATGGACACACCACTTGTTACTAATAGGACAGCTGCTAGGCGTAGGCAAAGAAGTATGCTGCTTATGGTAACAAGGTCTTTCTGGACCACCTCGCTTGAAACTTTGTGTATGATTTAGGGAATCTATCCAACAGACTACACCAATATTAGGAATAGGATAGTTGTAGACAGGCACAACGAAAAAACTGTTACACTGTAGCTATCGGCCAAAGCCTTCCTCAGCAAAGAAAACACACATTACGATCGGAGCTGTTGGTTGTGGCGGCCGAGTGTGCGTGAGGTGTGCTTGCCTTTGCGAATGTGTGTATTATTTCTTTTCTAATGAAGACTTTGGACATTAGCTGCGTGTGTAACAGTCTTTCCGTTGTGCCTATCTGCAAATCAACGGTTCATCTTTACTGTAGCGGCAATCTTATCCTATTCCTTACATTGCTCTTATTCCAACCTGTAGTTTCCATTGTTCAACGGACTACACCGTCAGATACTGGGCTCCAGCGTTTTGGGTCAAGATGAAGAGACATGACAAGATAACTGCCATTGCAGGGGAACCGATAAGAGACAAACGCCATTGAACCCAGGGAACTGTTAGCAATGAGAGGCAAGCCAGGTAGAGGCATGCTTCACATCATGACTGGACATGAATTTGAACTGTGTGTGACTCAGTGAAAGGGCACAATTGTAAAATGTACGATCTGGTTTAAAATAATAGGCAACAAGTCTCTTTACACATGCAATAAATGAAATGAAAAAGATTATACATTTGTTTGCATGGTCGTCTTCCTCAGCAGCTGTTAAAATTAGTAATCATTGGTTTTCCGTCTGTAGCTTACTGCAGTTTAATTGAAGGGAATTATACCAGACGCGTTTCGCTTTTATTTATAAAGCATCTTCCGTAGTTATTCTGCAAATTTGATACACGCGCTTGTAAATTTTTGGTTGTTTTAGGTTAAAAATAGCGTCGACAGACTTCGATTCACGTAAGCACTTGGCAGTTTTTGCCATTCTGCAATACTTCTTGCACTGCATTATTTACACTTCATTCTTCTAAACTGAACAGAAGTTATGTGTGTTTCTGACTCTGCACGATAACAGTGTTTATGTCTGTTCGTTTGTTTTCGTCCAAATTGTGAGTGTTGCCAACCTGTAAAACTACATTTTTTTTGTATAATTCGTGCATGCGCGAGCGTGCGTGTATGCGAATATGTGCGTGTATATGTGTGAGTTAGTGTAAATTTGTGAAAATGTCTTGTATGTTAGGCAGAGATGTGAAATGGAGGGGTTGATTGCAAGGTTTTTTTGCGAGTGGTGGGGGGGGGGGGCCGTGATGATAGGCCTGGATAGTGATTATAGGACAGAACTGCCAAACTGATCTAATCATTTATGAATTTTCTGTTATGACTTTTGGAATGCGGTAGTATTCTTGTAAGGTGAGGAGGTGCTTTTTGTTGCTTTTTTTATCCTTTTGGATCAAAAGCAACAAAAAACACCTCCTCACCTTACAAGAATACTGCCACATTTTATCCTTTTGGCCTAACCTCATGAACCATGGACCTTGCCGTTGGTGGGGAGGCTTGCGTGCCTCAGCGATACAGATGGCCGTGCCGTAGGTGCAACCACAGCGGAGGGGTATCTGTTGAGAGGCCAGACAAACGTGTGATTCCTGAAGAGGGGCAGCAGCCTTTTCAGTAGTTGCAGGGGCAACAGTCTGGATGATTGACTGATCTATCCCTTAATCGGGCAGGTAGGTTAGAAAATTTAGGGAAATGGATAAGTTGAAGTTAGATATAGTGGGAATTAGTGAAGTTCGGTGGCAGGAGGAACAAGACTTTTGGTCAGGTCAATACAGGGTTGTAAATACAAAATCAAATAGGAGTAATGCAGGTGTAGGTTTAATAATGAATATTATTGTGGCCAAGATAGACACAAAGCCCATGCCTACTACAGTAGTACAAGTTTATATGCCAACTAGCTCTCCAGATGATGAAAAAAATTGATGAAATGTATGATGAGATAAAAGAAATTATTCAGGTAGTGAAGGGAGACGAAAATTTAATAGTCATGGGTGACTGGAATTCGAGAGTACGAAAAGGGAGAGAAGGAAACATAGTGGGTGAATATGGATTGGGGGAGTGAAGTGAAAGAGAAAACCGTCTGGTAGAATTTTGCACAGAGCATAACTTAATCATAGCTAACACTTGGATCAATAATCATAAGAGAAGGTTGTATACATGGAAGAATCCTGGAGATACTAGAAGGTATCAGATAGATTATATACTGGTAAGACAGAGATTTAGGAACCAGGTTTTAAATTGTAAGACATTACCAAGGGGAGATGTGGACTCTGACCACAATCTATTGGTTATGAACTGTAGATTAAAACTGAAGAAACTGCAAAAAGGTGGAAATTTAAGGAGATGGGACCTGGATAAACTGACTAAACCAGAGGTTGTACAGAGTTTCAGGGGGAGCATAAGGGAACAATTGTCAGGAATGGGGGAAAGAAATACAGTGGAAGAAGAATGGGTAGCTCTGAGGGATGAAGTAGTGAAGGCAGCAGAGGATCAAGTAGGTAAAAAGACGAGGGCTAGTAGAAATCCTTGGGTAACAGAAGAAATATTTGATTTAATTGATGAAAGGAGAAAATATAAAAACGCATTAAATGAAGCAGGCAAAAGGGGATACAAAGGTCTCGAAAATGAGATCGACAGGAAGTGCAAAATGGCTAAGCAGGGATGGCTAGAGGACAAATGTAAGGATGTAGAGGCTTTTCTCACTAGGGGTGAGATAGATACTGCCTACAGGAAAATTAAAGAGACCTCTGGAGAAAAGAGAACCACTTGTATGAATATCAAGAGCTCAGATGGAAACCCAGTTCTAAGCAAAGAAGGGAAAGCAGAACGGTGGAAGGAGTATATAGAGGGTCTATACAAGGGCGATGTACTTGAGAACAATATTATGGAAATGGAAGAGGATGTCGATGAAGATGAAATGGGAGATACAATACTGCGTGAAGAGTTTGACAGAGCACTGAAAGACCTGAGTCGAAACAAGGACCCGGTAGTAGACAAAATTCCATTGGAACTACTGCGGCCTTGGGAGAGCCAGTCCTGACAAAACTATACCATCTGGTGAGCAAGATGTACGAGACAGACGAAATACCCTCAGACTTCAAGAAGAATATAATAATTCTAATCCCAAAGAAAGCAGGTGTTGACAGATGTGAAAATTACCGAACTATCAGTTTAATAAGTCACGGCTGCAAAATACTAACGGGAATTCTTTACAGACAAATGGAAAAACTGGTAGAAGCCGATCTCGGCGAAGATCAGTTTGGATTCCGCAGAAATGTTGGAACACGTGAGGCAATACTGACCCTACGACTTATCTTAGAAAATCGATTAAGGAAAGGCAAACCTCCCTTTCTAGGATTTGTGGACTTAGAGAAAGCTTTTGACAATGTTGACTGGAATACTCTTTTTCAAATTCTAAAGGTGGCAGGGGTAAAATACAGGGAGCGAAAGGCTATTTACAATTTGTACAGAAACCAGATGGCAGTTATAAGAGTCGAGGGACATGAAAGGGAAGCAGTGGTTGGGAAGGGAGTAAGACAGGGTTGTAGCCTCTCCACGATGTTGTTCAATCTGTATATTGAACAAGCAGTAAAGGAAACAAAAGAAAAATTCGGGGTAGGTATTAAAATTCATGGAGAAGAAATAAAAACTTTGAGGTTCGCCGATGACATTGTAATTCTGTCAGAGACAGCAAAGGACTTGGAAGAGCACTTGAATGGAATGGACAGTGTCTTGAAAGGAGGATATAAGATGAACATCAACAAAAGCAAAACAAGGATAATGGAATGTAGTCTAATTAAGTCGGGTGATGCTGAGGGAATTAGATTAGGAAATGAGGCACTTAAAGTAGTAAAGGAGTTTTGCTATTTGGGGAGCAAAATAACTGATGATGGTCGAAGTAGAGAGGATATAAAATGTAGGCTGGCAATGGCAAGGAAAGCGTTTCTGAAGAAGAGAAATTTGTTAACATCCAGTATTGATTTAAGTGTCAGGAAGTCATTTCTGAAAGTATTCGTATGGAGTGTAGCCATGTATGGAAGTGAAACATGGACGATAAATAGTTTGGACAAGAAGAGAATAGAAGCTTTCGAAATGTGGTGCTACAGAAGAATGCTGAAGATTAGATGGGTAGATCACATAACTAATGAGGAGGTATTGAATAGGATTGGGGAGGAGAGAAGTTTGTGGCACAACTTGACCAGAAGAAGGGATCGGTTGGTAGGACATGTTCTGAGGCATCAAGGGATCACCAATTTAGTATTGGAGGGCAGCGTGGAGGGTAAAAATCGTAGAGGGAGACCAAGAGATGAATACACTAAGCAGATTCAGAAGGATGTAGGTTGCAGTAGGTACTGGGAGATGAAAAAGCTTGCACAGGATAGAGTAGCATGGAGAGCTGCATCAAACCAGTCTCAGGACTGAAGACCACAACAACAACAACATTGAGCAAGCAGTAAAGGAAACAAAAGAAAAATTCGGAGTAGGCATTAAAGTCCACGGAGAAGAAATAAAAACGTTGAGGTTTGCCGATGACATTGTAATTCTGACAGAGACAGCAAAGAACTTGGAAGAGCAATTGAACGGAATGGACAGTGTCTTGAAAGGAGGATATAAGATGAACATCAACAAACGCAAAACGAGGATAATGGAATGTAGTCGACTTAAGTCGGGTGATGCTGAGGGAATTAGATTAGGAAATGAGACACTTAAAATAGTAAATGAGTTTTGCTATTTGGGGAGCAAAATAACTGATGATGGTCGAAGTAGAGAGGATATAAACTGTAGACTGGCAATGGCAAGGAAAGCGTTTCTGAAGAAGAGAAATTTGTTAACATCGAGTATAGATTTAAGTGTCAGGAAGTCGTTTCTGAAAGTATTTGTATGGAGTGTAGCCGTGTATGGAAGTGAAACATGGACGATAAATAGTTTGGACAAGAAGAGAATAGAAGCTTTCGAAATGTGGTGCTACAGAAGAATGCTGATGATTAGATGGGTAGATCACATAACTAATGAGGAGGTATTGAACAGAATTGGGGAGGAGTTTATGGCACAACTTGACAAGAAGAAGGAACCGGTTGGTAGGACATGTTCTGAGGCATCAAGGGATCACAAATTTAGCAGTTGAGGGCAGCGTGGAGGGTAAAAATCGTAGAGGGAGACCAAGAGATGAATACACTAAGCAGATCCAGAAGGATGTAGGTTGCAGTAAGTACTGGGAGAAGAAGCAGCTTGCACAGGATAGAGTAGCATGGTGAACTGCATCAAACCAGTCTCAGGACTGAAGACAACAACAACAACATATCCTTTTGGATTCCATGTCTGTTTCTGGTTGTAATTTTCTGTTGCTGTTGGTGTAAGCGTTCTGCAAAGGTTGAACGTATAGGACGAATCATTCAGCTTTTCCAGAACACTTACACCAACACTGACATCAAATTACCGTCAGAGACACAGACACGGAAATCGTAAGGATAAACAAGAACAAAAAACAAAACGCTGTTTTTAACTAAAACAACCAAAAACTTGCACCAGTATGTATCCAATTTGCAGAATAATCACGGAAGATGCTTTACAAATAAAAACGGAACGCTTCTGCTGTAATTCTTTTTTCCTCGACGCTCCACCTACCTCGAGAAACCCTCTTGAAGTTCGGTCCACACATTTGGATTTGCAGGTGGGAGGTTGCGGGATATATACTTCGTTTAATGGATGCTGATTTTGAACACCGCTGCTGTTTCTTTAAATACCACTGAGGAAAAACTGCTATTAGCCACACTATTTTAATGATTGATTATTTCTGCATAACCACTTTCGTGTCTAGGTTCATCGTCAAGGGGCGGCGAGGATTTCTCGTGCAAAACTTCACATTTTTGTCGTCTTGTATGGCAGGAATAAATGGACAAAAAACAAACTTACGGAATACACGAAATGTATTCGCAGTTGTGAATATGGATAACCATCATCTGCATAATAGAATGACAACAATGAAAATCTGCCGACCGGTACGCGGATGCGGATTTCCCGCTTATCCCGAGCGGTCGCCTTACAGATGGGCTACCCGAGCAAGACTCACGGCCAGCCATAAAACTTTCGTATGTCGTCAACCATGTGTCGACAAACTGTAATTGTCCATCCATTATGTGTATTCCCATACAGGGGAGACATTTTATATGAAAATCGCTTGACCGGTGTCGGCGTATAAAAATGATACTTCAGTACCTGTGTTTTTCCGGATAACGAAGCAGAGCATGTCCGAAGCGACTTTCAAATAAAATGTCTCCCCTGTACGGGAATATACATAATGGATGTAAGATACAGGTGGTAGACAAATGGTTGATGACATATGGAAGTTTCGGTCTGGCTGTGAATATGCTCGGATAGCCAAATGGTAAATGTTTACGAGTCGTACGAACGATGGTACTCGGTTACGACGACCCACATAATGTTCCGATAAATGATCGGCACCCAAAATATGGATGCCGCCGCAGTGGAGGGGATAATTTAGTTTATCCGGCTGAATGCAAGGTTTAACGATTCATCACCACGAGCCTTCGGGAATGTGATGCGGATGATGGTATTTTTCTGATTGCAGCCAGTGACGAGGATTGTCACTTGTCTTTCCGTTGAACTAAAATAAAATAAAGTAGTATAAGGAGTCTATGTAAAAAAACCGACTTAAGCTTCCTTCTTTTATTAATACTGAAATACTTAAAAAAAGCTAAGAAAATGGCGAGGCGGCCGCTCGCGATCTGCGGGAAATCTGGGTTCGAGTCCCGGTGCAGCACAAATTTCTTTCATTTCTTGATGGCTGTAATCACTGTGCCCGAGCGGTTCTAGGCGCTACAGTCTGAACCGCGCGACCGCTACGGTCGCAGGTTCGAATCCTGCCTCGGGCTTGGGTGTGTGTAATGTCCGTAGGTTAGTTAGGTTTAAGTAGTTGTAAGTTCTATGGGACTGATGACCTCAGAAGTTAAGTCCCATAGTGCTCAGAGCCATGTGAACTATGTTGTAATCACCGCAGTGCATTGCATCTTAGTAGGGGATAACACAGGCACTGCAATATCGTGTCGTATAACGTTACGAAAGGATACTCTCTCGGCTGTAGGAGTGAGAGAGGAGAAAAACTAACTGACTTCTGCAATAAATTTCAGTTCGCAATAGCTAGGGCGGACATTTTATGTCCTATTCTGTTCCTTTACACGCAGTTACAAGAAAAATTAAAATGTCGACGAATCACACTGACATCGCATATTACACTATTTTTACTTATTTTGAGGCATAGTATATATTTCACACCATACTACATAAATTTACATATGTTAATGTTGTTGTAGAACTGTTTGTATTTTTCTAAATCCCATCCAATCTGCGTTACTTAGCAAGAAACGAGAAAAAACGTTTTAAGTTTTATTACCGTGTTTCTCATATTGGTGTACTGTCGTGATGTTCGGTTGTGGGTCAGCAGAAACCACGTCACGTAATCGATACGGGACTCATAAGACTTGCCAGGAAACTGATTACAGATGGGACATTTGTCTTGTTAGAAAAGGTAGCCACATTGAAGATTTGGAAGTAAAACTTGAATATGTACTACAGTCAGTGCCGTATCAAACACTTCTATAATTTATTTACATTTTTCGCAGTTAAAAGTTACCTTGTATAACTAATTTATAAACAGCCTGTATTTAATTGACAGACCGGTATTCGGGCGTACAGTCCACCGTCAGTGCCGTATATTATGTATGTCTATATCAAATTATGTGTGTGTGATGTATGAAATCTCCATGATGTTAAAATTGATGAGTATCTCTGTTTTACACAAGTAACTGTTTCTAAACGTTTCTTGCTGTTAAACGCTAAACGGCCATACTTCTTGGTCGTATTGTCAGGTTTTCCCGCAACCCATGAGTCACTTCCATAGAATGCTATGCACCAAACGAACACCCTCAGAAATTTCTTACTGAAATTAAGGCTAACATTTGATATTAATAGGCTTCTTTCGGCCAGAATGCTTTCACTGCCAGTTCCGGTCCGGTTTTGACATTCTCCTCGACTCGTGCGCCATATGTTTATCACAATTTCTTCACTTATCACAGTATTCTCGTTTCTGCCACTTCTCGTTACTTTCATCTTACTTCGGTTCCTTCTCAATCTGTAGTGGGTGCTCTAGCGTTAGAAGGTTTTTTTTGGCTTTTCGTATTTAACCAAATATAACATTGATGATGATAATTTATGGCAATGTTTGCCGACAAGATAAAGAATGCAACCTTTTAACACTAGATTGCGTACTCACGGCAGTTCTCCTTGGCCGTTTTTTGGTACGACTTGGAAAGAGAGAAAAATTAATGAATGATCGACGATGCGTCGGTTCTCGATTGTGTTCAGGAGACGTACAGATTGACCGCGTGAAAATAGTTTCTCAAATGACCTCTTAACCCGGATTGCTTTCACGCAATCAGACTCTTCAATGAAATTACGTAAGGGACCTATCTGAATAATAAAAAAAAAAAATGCAAAACAGTGAAATTTTGTAAAAAAAAAGTTGTCAGATCGGAAACTGAACACATTAATGGTCCCCCAAATACAATTGAGACACCGCGATAAAGAGCGAACCTGTAACAAAGTTCATTTAAACATAAACATTATTTGTGGTTAATTTAAAGAAAAGAATAAGCATAGATTTTCTGTACAGTGAAGCATCAATTATATATTCTCAAAGAACAAAGGCGTTAAACTATAAACATTAACAAATTTACAATGAATACAAAACTTACATTTTTATGTTTTTCTCATACATGGAGCAGTCCAACAATCGCTGCTTCTGTATGTGTGATATTTTGTAAAAATTAAATGTCCTGGCGTGCGCGTAAGTATTTTTTATCGTCACAAAGTTTACAAAAGCGTTTTTGTTTTCTTGGTGATAACGTGGTTTTTTACACCAAAAGAAATATAACTTGTAGCGGTGCTACACAACACGTCTTAACAAGTCGGCAACCAAACATCAAAGGTAATGACGTACATGTTAACATATCGGCGACCAGAAGTACAACTAACTATAAAGACTCTAGAATTTTCCTAACAAATGATAAATTGTTCTTTCTTCTGTTTTACAGCTTCTTGCTATCAAGCGCTGCGGCAATGATTTTAAATATCTGCGCCCAGCGAGTCATAGTGTTTAAAAGTACCTTTTAAACGCTGGCCGCGCATCTTGGTATAGGCACACGTTATAAACAGATTTCGTTTCTTTACTCTCGTGTTGTCATGCTTAGTATCACTACAAACTACAGCTCGATGGCTGTCCTTTTCTCATATGCAAAATGTCTGAAATCCAATAATATCACATTGCTTCCCGCGTGAGGAGCGATGACTCCGTCAGGATCATCGCGACTCACGCGTAGTCGTGATATTATTGTTTTCGTGAAACAAGTTAGTATTACTTGCAAAAATTCTTTACAATAGATTTTACACACCACATCAGGCAAAGTGGTTAACATACAGAGTATCAGGTAAGTATATTCGTACGACTGAAATTGATAGTAATTTGTCCATAGGGTAACTGCATGACAATTGAACTGTGCTCTTTCTAATGTATTGTACAAGGATAACAAATGTTCATTTCCCGGTAAAAGATAATGAAATTAAGACAAAGATACACATACATAGATACATTATACATGGCATAATAAATATTAAAAAATAACAAGGAAATAAATTGCTTGACTTCGCAGGAAGTCTGGGTGCTGTGTGCACTCGTGAAAAAAAATGTGTTACAAAAAATTGACATTTTTGTTTTACAATGACATATTACAGGAATATTTTTGTCGTTGTTTCGCCGAAGATTTCTTGCAGTAAATACGTAGCACTTTACTTATTTGTGGCATCCATCATCTGCCAAAAAAAAAAAAAAATATTTCACTACACTTGGGTAAGTATGAGTTGCACTGGGAGTGGTAGAACTTCGGGTATAAATGATAGCACTGCACTTAAGTGGGGAAATTGATTACACTTTCACAGTGGAGGAAAAGTAGGGCATCACTTTCACTGCGGAAGTTGGAGTAGTTGTCGGGGTGTGATGTTGCGTTGGAAATACGTCGTGGGTCAGGAACCGGAAGATTGGTTCTGCAACATGTTGAGCCGTATGGTGGCGGTCTCTATTTCACTTGACACATGCCCGTGCTTCCATGTATGTTTTCGTACATGAAAAACACAGAAAAAAATCTGTATTAGAATGTGCTTACTTACTAATAACTTAGTCTAAAAGAAAATTGGATTAGGTAAGGATAACAATTGTTTATGTACATAAGGTCTCATTCTCTTAGGAATGCTCAGTTCTCATATTTATCTATTTTTCTGGTTTTATTTGGTTCGACACGTTTTCGTCATTACTCGGCCTGGTCAGTAAATTCGGTAGCAATTGTCAAAATCGAGCTTAAGACTCTTCCAATTAGTGTCTTTATAATTTCACAAGGTACATGAGTGCTTAATTCATTGCTTTATCATATATTATTTTGAATGAATTTCAAACACATTTGGCATCCGCGCTTGTTGTGCAAAGAAAAATTGATTGTTGAGCGCTCAGCGTACACAGTGTTACGTCCGTTGGTCACAATCACGTGATAATAACTTGACAGTTCCACAACGCTAGCAGCAGTATTCTGCGAGAAGCAGAGCGTTTGGTGTCTACTAGCCGTGGTGTGAGTTTTTTACACAGTTTTCCATCGACTTTGGATTACGGAAGCAGCGCCAGTTGCGGCGACTCCCGCAGCTGTTTCGAAGAATGTGTCCGTGGAAAGGCGTACAGTACCGTTTGTGGTAAGTACAACACTTGTTCACTTTCACTCTTCGGCTTTCTACATCGCGGTTTCGTGGTACAAGTACTTATAACATTACTTCACACGCGGTATTTCACACGTGTCCTTGGAGTTATCACCTTTTCAGTTCACACGTTATTATTAATTCGTATTCACATTTATTTGGTCGTCATGTTAAGGTTCACACGCACCACTTTTATACGTGTCCATTAATTACTTGTCTATAGTCGGTTCACACGCAGCAGCATATACGTGCCCATTTATTACTGACTGCATTATTACTACAAAGTACAGTTAACATTTAGTATACATATCATGTCTAAAAATATTTACAAAGAAATATTTAGTCTCTGTGACTACAAGGCCTCACGAGAAGCGTGTCTCTTGTTCGTAGTTCGTGCTTCCAAGGCACTTTAGGTTAACACTTTGTTCGAAATCTTGTTATTCTTTTCTTTTTACAGTAGTTACTCTTTTCTGAAGTTCAGCTCTTTTATTTTCTCTCTATTACGTCGTTAGTTTGAAGACATAGTCAATGTGGCTTCGTTTACGTGATGAACATTTCGTGTTCAAACTACCATTAGGGAAATTGGGAAGCTTGGTGTTCCCTGTCGTGCAATTGCACATAACAAATCTTAATTGAACTCGCAATTTGCGGAGAATAAGCATAGCCCGTCGACAACCAATGTGTCACGACTATCCATTCGTATAGCCTGTATGTATCAATCATGCAACCAGCTCGTAAAATTTACTTCTCTACTGGATAAAGTAGGATGGTAAGGATACTGGTTAGAGGAAAACACAAAAGACTTTTATGGAGTGAAGAGATTTGAAGGCAGAGTGTTAATGACGTATGATATGATGAGCTTCACATAAATTATTATCACCTTAGTTTTTCATAACAAATAGTATAATTAAATCGATACAGTAGTTTCAGTGTCGTCTGATCCAGCTCTCTAAACAATTTTCTATGCATATCTAAAATTACTTAAACCATGCATTAGCAGTGAACTGTGTCTGTTAACTATCTTCTGTTCCATGTATCGTAAAAAAATGGTTTTTCTAAAAAAAAATCGTCGTATCTCGGGGACCTGAAATAGATATTTCTAGTACTAAATTAGTTTATTTATAAATTATCTTTGTAAGTATTTCAGCTGCACTGTGCCTTAAAATTGTTATGAGAGTATACGGTTTTCTCCGTATTATAACAAAATAATTGAGTTGCGCACTTCATTCCTGCTACCTGGGTCGTTATTGACTTACTTGATTCGTATATGCTAAGCTGCTGCTTTCTGCCTGCTGCGTTTCATAGGTAGTCTCATAAAATTTGTTGTCACACACTCCTTATGCTTAACATAACAATTACCTCATTAGAGTAAGCGACCTTAATAAATATTTTTTTTTATACCTACGAGCAATCATTCTGGTCTGAATGATCATTTTAATTTATTTCATTCAAGAGGAGAGAGCTTTGCTACACTTAAAACTAGTGATAGCAGGTGGCACTTAGCACGTCCCTACTATAATATTTATTTGTCAGCTCTTTCGGCTGTGGCCGTTCATGGCTCAATTAACTTAAAACTAACTTACATCTAAGGCAAATCTTGCTCTCCTACAATAAATGTGTTTTACTTAAGGTGCTCATATAAATTACTTATCTTGTTGTGGCAGGTCGACAGGGTGTTAGTCCTGTGCATTACTCTTACATACGTCGGTACTTCACACATAGTATGACAACTTATAAGTGTGTGTATATTTTATTTTAGCAGCTTAACAGATATTTTCAATGGTTGACTCGGTATTTCTTCAAGTCTGCGTGATGAAACAACCCTTTTATTCGTCCAGATACAGGGTCAGCTAGTAGATAGCAACCAATGTGCGGCTTTCTTAATATAATATATGGTCCTTCATACAAGTGCTGCCACTTGCGATTCTTATGATGAATCAAAGGTGGTTTGAAGTGGGTCTTTAATAGTACTCGTTCATTTATACGATACGATAAGACTTTGCTAATGTGTTTGTCATGCGCCGTTTTTCTTAGGTTGGCATGAGTGGTTAAAGATACGAGAGCTTGTCTTAACTTGTCGTCTACTGTTACTTCAGGCTGTTGTAATTTCGGTCCGCAGCTTCCCCGTGGAGGCATAAAGAAGCTACTAATGGTTTTCCGACTGGGATGGAGCTGAAATGTCAGTTATTTTTACTTGACTAGTATTTTGTGTCATGTTAGGCTGAAAACTTGCGTTCGTATCCCATACGAACTGTGCATCTCTTGATTGCGTGTTATTTAACATCGCGTATGGTGCTTGGTTCGCCTGTGCGTAGAAAATGGTCGGATTTCCTTAGCTATTATGACCGGCGGTGTCAGGAAAAGCATCCGACGAATTGTCCTGACTATTGTTCCTGAACTGTTGGTTGGGTTGGTGAGAAAATGTCGCATTTTTCGGCTGTGAAAAATTTATTTGCTGAGAGGGAGTGAAGTGACTCGGCTGACTGTACTGTTGTGGTCTGTTACAATTGTTCCATTTCTTTCCCTTGTGACGGTTTCCATTATTCGTCTTGTTGTTCTGGTACTGGTAATTACCGTTGTGATTTATCGGTGAATTACCGTATTGTTGCTGTGTGTTTTGATAAATCGGATTGTATCTATTCTGGTGTGGATATTTGTTATATTGTTTTCCATTACGGCGGTTGAAACTGTTATGATTTCCGTAAGGCTGAGCGTTTGGTTGTCCCGTGTTATGTTGGTACGACATTCCATTGACGCAATTTGTTATGTGCTGCTGCGGAGCGGGCGGTCTATTATTATAATTATTCCGCGCGCTCGCACGCACATCCTCATAGATCATATCCAAATTGTCAAGAACAGAAAGAAAGGCTTCTAGGTCTTCTTCACTCACATTAACTAGTTTTTCTCTTATTGACACTTTAAGATCATGATTACATCTTTGGTTGAAATGGGCGTGTCCCAATACTGAATTTTACGTAGATATTTTTCAAAATAACGTCTCAAACCTCCTCCTTTGGTGTTGAAAGGTTCGGCGTTGTAAACCTCCTTTCGGAGTCTTTGTTGTATATCTGAACTCCAGAATTTATTCAAAAAATGCTTTTCAAAATCTGCATAGGTGTGACATTTGTCTATTATTTCTGTACCCCAAATTGATCCTTCACCGTGTACATAGCCTAAGATGAACTGTATCCGCTGCCTGTCGTTCCATGATTCCGGAAAAGCACCTGTGAATGATTTTAGAAATACCATGGGATGTATATTTCGTTTTTCAGGTATAAAAGGCTGAAAAACTCTGTGTTTTAGCACACTCTCGTCTCGCATTAGTTCAACGAGTGTTAGTTGATCGGCATGACTACGTGACGTAGAAGTTTCGCCACGCGTATTATTTACTGTTGGTGAGAATTGTACCTGACACTCGGGATATTGACGATTATCGTGTTCTGGCGGTAGCGAATACTCACTTTGATTGTCACCTTGCAATTCCGTAACTTGTCGTCTCAGTTGATCTATATCATTGCTTAGCTGACGTTTCCATTCCGGAAGATCGTGGCTAAATGCTCGTCTGATTTCACCTAATTCGCTGGTTAAAGTGTCACCAGAAGTACCGGGAGCGGTTAAGATTTCTGCTGTAGCAGATTTAACCGTGCCCTTTAGTTCAGCGTGTACCTTGCTGACAATGTACTGTTCTTTGGATTGCATCCACTCTTCAAATTCCCTATTAAGTGTATTGCTTATACCGGTGCTGGCATCTGCGATCTTTTTGTCAATATTGACATCGGATATTTGATGAGCAAGGTCTTCAACTCGCTCGCCAGCGTGGTTGACACTTACTGTCAATTGGCTTACTCTCTTTGAAACATCACTGTAATGTTTCAAAGAGTCACTCGCAGTTGATTTACACACATCTATTTGGGCCTGCATATCTATGAACTTGTTACCAATATTGGTCTCGGCGGATTCCACCATCGAAAGAACACTATCAATTTTTGCGTGTACGCTTGCGTTTAGCTCGCTTGCGTAAGCAGTGGTAATGGCTTTAATTTTTTCCTCCATGGTGTCATTCGAATTTTTAATTTGTGCTTGGATGTCGGTAATAACAGAATTTATATTGTTCATTCGCACTTGAGTGTCCTCTATCCTTGATTCTAAACTGTTGAACCTGCTGTCACTTTGGTTTGCTAACTGACAGATTTGCATTTCAATATTGTCACTTTGGTTTGTTAACGGACTGATTTGCGTTCAAAGATTACCCATGTTTGCTTCAAAACTGGTTTTCATATCAGCAAACAATTTTAGTATATCTGACAGCGAGCATTCACGTGACTGCGACGCGGTCTGTGGCGCCGACAGCTCACTTGTCGCTTTGTCGTCAGTTGTTCCCTCACTACGAGATTCAGGTTTGTTTTCACCCGCGCGCGGTCTAGGTTGCCTTGGTTGTTCATCAGCCATCGTAAATTTAAAGTAGTTTCACTGCAAGAGCTAAAAAAGATATATTTTTTTTAAATTATGATTTTCACTTGTCAGGTGCGCCAAGGATTTCGCGTCCTGATTTCACAGATATTGCTTGCGCGTTATAAACAATTGAAGCTCTGACACACGAAAATGCCAATATGGCAACGGGAGTGATAAAATAAATGAAAAACACTTATAGAGCACTGAAACTGACACAGATAGCGGCCATTGTGATTCACTAAAATGCACAACAATGGAAATTCTTGCTAACTATTTCTAACTATTGTAAGCGAAATGATGAGATAGAGGCGGATCTAATAGCAAAAGGAAACAGAAATTTGGAAATTAAATTGCTTGAGGAAAAGGAAAAAAAGCGTAGAGAGTGAATGTCACGAGCCGACTGAATGCTCGGTACGCAAAGCTTCAAACGTAATGAAAAATCGTACTCACATTAGTTGTCTTGCGCGCTGCTATTTATTGCTGTTGTGGATTCTTACTGCGATTTTCTGCATATGCGTCCTTTTTTTTTATCACTGGTTTTGGCTTCCAATTTTCTCCAGATGGTAGCATGAAAATAGAAGGAACAAATTAGTTTTTTTTTTTTAGTCAAGTCCCTGTTCGGGCGCCACATCTAGCGTTAGAAGGTTTATTTTGGCTTTTCGTATTTAACCAAATATAACATTGATGATGATAATTTATGGCAATGTTTGCCGACAAGATAAAGAATGCAACCTTTTAACACTAGATTGCGTACTCACGGCAGTTCTCCTTGGCCGTTTTTTGGTACGACTTGGAAAGAGAGAAAAATTAATGAATGATCGACGATGCGTCGGTTCTCGATTGTGTTCAGGAGACGTACAGATTGACTGCGTGAAAATAGTTTCTCAAATGGCCTCTTAACCCGGATTGCTTTCACGCAATCAGACTCTTCAAGGAAATTACCTAAGGGTCCTATCTGAATAATAAAAAAAAAAAAAAATGCAAAACAGTGAAATTTTGTAAAAAAAAAGTTGTCAGATCGGAAACTGAACACATTAATGGTCCCCCAAATACAATCGAGACACCGCGATAAAGAGCGAACCTGTAACAAAGTTCATTTAAACATAAACATTATTTGTGGTTAATTTAAAGAAAAGAATAAGCATAGATTTTCTGTACAGTGAAGCATCAATTATATATTCTCAAAGAACAAAGGCGTTAAACTATAAACATTAACAAATTTACAATGAATACAAAACTTACATTTTTATGTTTTTCTCATACATGGAGCAGTCCAACAATCGCTGCTTCTGTATGTGTGACATTTTGTAAAAATTAAATGTCCTGGCGTGCGCGTAAGTATTTTTTATCGTCACAAAGTTTACAAAAGCGTTTTTGTTTTCTTGGTGATAACGTGGTTTTTTACACCAAAAGAAATATAACTTGTAGCGGTGCTACACAACACGTCTTAACAAGTCGGCAACCAAACATCAAAGGTAATGAAGTACATGTTAACATATCGGCGACCAGAAGTACAACTAACTATAAAGACTCTAGAATTTTCCTAACAAATGATAAATTGTTCTTTCTTCTGTTTCACAGCTTCTTGCTATCAAACGCTGCGGCAATGATTTTAAATATCTGCGCCCAGCGAGTCATAGTGTTTAAAAGTACCTTTTAAACGCTGGCCGCGCATCTTGGTATAGGCACACGTTATAAACAGATTTCGTTTCTTTACTCTCGTGTTGTCATGCTTAGTATCACTACAAACTACAGCTCGATGGCTGTCCTTTTCTCATATGCAAAATGTCTGAAATCCAATAATATCACAGTGTTCAGCAGAATGTTCATTCCATTCAACACTCCGTCCTCAGGCCACAAGTGGCCCATCGGGACCATCCGACCGCCGTGTCATCCTTAGCTGAGGATGCGGATGGGGGAGGGGGGGGGGTGGTCTGCACACCGCTCTCCCAATCGTTATGATGGTTTTCTTTGACCGGAGCCGCTACTGTTCGGTCGAGTAGCTCCTTAATTGGCATCACGAGGCTGAGTGCACCCAGAAAAATGGAAACACCGCATGACGGCCTGGATTCACCCATCCAAGTGCCAGCCACGCCCGACAGCGCTTAACTTCGGTGATCCGACGGGAACCGGTGTATCCACTGCAGAAAGACCGTTGCCTCATTCCATTTAGAATGTCCTGTAATTGTTCTACACTTTCACTCAGGATATCAGCGTCATCAGTGAATCTTATCATTGAGTTTCTTTCATTCTGAATTTTAATTCCACCTACGTTTTATTTCCATGAAGGCTTCTTCGGTGTACAGACTGAACTGTAGAGGAGAATGACTGCATACTTAATGCGAGCATTTCGTTCTTGCTCTTCCATTTTCCTTGTACAAATAGTAAGCAGCCAATCCGCTGAAAATTGGAAGGTTAATTAAAAACCCTTTACCATGGTTTCAACATCTATAAACACGTCTTCCTTAGATGTAAATATAGATAAATATATTACATAAAATTTCACCTCCATAATAAATTAACACCTGCTTTCTAGTGTAATGTTTGTTTCTCTATAAGCTAGCTTTTTTTCTATAAGCTAGCTTTAAATCATAAGCGACCTGCTGGTACGACTTTATGCGCAGCGCAGAAAATGAGGGAGGCGAGGAAGACACGAGTCGAAAGCTCGCAGTAGATTAACAATCATTGGTCTACTATATCGGTGAGCCTGAGTGCGGTTTTTACGCGGTTTTCGTCGCTCCTTTATGAAAATGCTGGGCTGGCCTTCAATTGCCTCAGAAAATACGATACGCAACTATGATAACACCATACGAAAATATTGTATGCTTAGTGATTAGCAGCTTATAACAATTGATTAAAAGATATCTTGCTGAACACTATGAGTTGCGTGTAAAAATACAAGGTGTTTTATAAATTAGCTATACAGAAGTAACCTTTAATTGTTAAAAGGGAAAATAACATTAATGTTTGATACAGCAGTGCATGCAATATATCCTCAAGTTTAATTCTCGCCTAACACTGTTAGCTCCCGACGTTCCCGCTAGGTGACATGAGTGAATGAAATATTTGCAGAGCGTGCGCATTATTGTTTATGGTTTGACGAATCTAAATCCGTTGCTTATGTTCAGAGTGTGTTCAGGATTAAATATCGCAAGCCACCACCTCGAATACAAACTGTTGTCAATTGGTAGAATCATTTTACCAAACTAACTGCATGTCACATGAGTCGCCAGGTCAGGGTCGTTCAGCAGTCTTTGTCGCAGCAACTGAACAAGTTCGGCAGTCTTACATTCGTAGTCCAGATAAACGAGACGTGCCAGATTAGAATTCAGTACGCCTAGCCTTAAAACAGTGTGGAAGGTGTTATGGAAACTTCTGTCATTCAAGCCCTACAAAGTGGAACTGTTGCTACTTTAAGGGAAAGCGACAAAGGAAAACGAGATGAGTTTTGTAGAGAAATGTTTAACAAAATGCAGACTGAACACAATTCTTCCATACTTGCGATGAAGTGAATCGTCGTGATGTTCGGATACAGATGAGCAGAAACCACGTCTCAAGCTCTTCACCATGAGTAATAGTCAGCTGCATTAAGTTAGGCCGGCCGCGGTGGTCTAGCGGTTCTAGGCGCTCAGTCCGGAGCCGCGCGACTGCTACGGTCGCAGGTTCGAATCCTGCCTCGGGCATGGATGTGTGTGATGTCCTTAGGTTAGTTAGGTTTAAGTAGTTCTAAGTTCTAGGGGACTGATGACCATAGATGTTAAGTCCCATAGTGCTCAGAGCCATTTGAACCATTTCTGCATTAAGTTAACGGTGGACCCGATGCGTCTTCTTTGTCACCAAAGCCAAAAACATAGATTTCTGATGACAGTGGTCTAACCAATGATTGTAAAATAGTTCTCCATCAGCCTGGACGTTGGATGAAATCTCAGATTGAACAACATTAGCTAAGGAATCTCCATATTAAGAATAAACAACGGATTTCTTCAAAGAAAAAGTTTCTACTTACACAGTCACAGGGACCGCCTACATCATCTAATAATGACTTTTATAAAGGATTGTGTTTTGCATTGGTTGCAGTGAACATAGCCTGGAACAAACTCCAGGTACCTGAATTGAAACATGTGTTACAGAAATAGTGCAAGCGCAAAATTCCCGTCGAGTCCACTCTCAGGAAGAATTATCTGCATTCTTGCTACGTTGGCATACCAGAAAGAACAAGGGCTGACATTGTCAAATCACCTACATGGATTTCTGCTGATGAGACGACGGACGCTGTGGGCCATTTCATTGCTAATTTAACTGGGGCATGTTGTACCCTGAGGCTGCATCTAAATCGTATTTAATCTATTGTAAATCTGTGGAAGTAACAAATACTTCAACAGCTGCTAGATTCATTAATGATGGACTTAAGGTACTGTGGCCAGATGGCGTAAAAGAAGAGAGTGGCCTGCTGACGTGCGCAGATGCAGCTCCATACATGTTGAAAGCAGGGAAATCGCTTCATGTATTTTACCCAGACTCAGCACTCAGAGCTTGTGAGGCTAATTGAGGAGCTACTTGATGAGGAGTAACGGCACTGGTCACGGAAGCTGACAACAGCCAGAAAAACAGTGTGCTGATCATTTATCTCTCCGTATACGCATCCGGCGACACCTAAGGACTAAGGATGACACGGCATCCGGGCAATAGCTTGGGCTTTCACGGCCTGTTCGAGAGGTGTTTCTTTTGTTTGTTTTTACGACATTGTTCTCTTTCCTCATCAACGTACAGCTAGTGCTCTAGGTGTACATTGATGAGGAAATACCATATGACAATAACCGTGCTGTGCCTGTTTTAATTTATTATGGAGACGAAATTTCATAAATGATTGATGCCTTCGGCTATATTTTAACTTACCTCTGGCACAACATGTAATCGAGTTGGAAATGGAATTATACTACTGGCCATTACAATTGCTACACCAAGAAGAAATGCAGATGATAAACGGGTATTCATTGGACAGATATATTATACTAGAACTGACATGTGATTACATTTTGACGCAATTTGGGTGCATAGATCCTGAGAAATCAGTACCCAGAACAACCACCTCTGGCCGTCACAACAGCTTTGATACGCCTGGGCATTGAGTCAAACAGAGCTTGGATGGCGTGTACAGGTACAGCTGCCCATGCACCTTCAACACGATACCACAGTTCATCAGGAGTAGTGACTGGCGTATTGTGACGAGCCAGTTGCTCGGCCACCATTGACCAGACGTTTTCAATTGGTGAGAGATCTGGAGAATGTGCTGGCCAGGGCAGCAGTCGAACATTTTCTGTATCCAGAAAGGCCCGTACAGGACCTGCAACATGCGGTCGTGCATTATCCTGCTGAAATGTAGCGTTTCGCAGTGATCGAATGAAGGGTAGAGCCACGGATCGTAACACATCTGAAATGTAACGTCCACTGTTCAAAGTGCCGTCAATGCGAACAATACGTGACTGAGACCTGTAACCAATGGCACCCCATACCATCACGCCGGTTGATACGCCAGTATGGCGATGACGAATACACGCTTAAAATGTGCGTTCACCACGATGTCGCCAAACACGGATGCGACGATCATGATGCTGTAAACAGAACCGGGATTCATTCGAAAAATGACGTTTTGCCATTCGTGCACCCAGGTTCGTCGTTAAGTACACCATGGCAGGCGCTCCTATCTGTGATGCAGCGTCAAGGGTAACCGCAGCCATGGTCTCCGAGATGATATTCCATGCTGCTGGAAACGTCGTCCAGCTGTTCGTGGAGATGGTTGTTGTCTTGCAAACTTCCCCATCTGTTGACTCAGGGATCGAGACGTGCCTACACGATACGTTACAGCCATGCGGATAAGATGCCTGTCATCTCGACTGCTAGTGATACAAGGCTATTGGGATCCAGTACGGCGTTCCGTATTACCCTCGTGAACCCACCGATTCCATATTCTACTAACAGTCATTGGATCTCGACCAATGCGAGCATACGATAAACCGCAATCGCGATAGGCTACAATACGACCTTTATCAAAGTCGGAAACGTGATGGTACGCATTTCTCCTCCTTACACGAGGCATCATAACAACGTTTCACCAGCCAACGCCGGTCAACTACTGTTTGTGTATGAGATATCGATTGGAAACTTTCCTCATGTCAGCACGTTGTAGGTGTCGCCACCGGCGCCAACCTTGTGTGAATGCACTCGAAATCTAATCATTTGCATATCACAGCATCTTCTTCCTGTCGGTTAAATTTTGGGTCTGTAGCACGTCATCTTCGTGGTGTAGCAATTTTAATGGCCAGTAGTGTAGTTCTGCGTATAATGGAGACTGAACGGGATCTTTTCTGCTTCGCCGCGCTGATCAGATGGATGCGCTCTCTATATTATACATTCTCAAAAGATCCGATGTTGCCAATGATTTCTGTTGATACATCATAACAGAAATTATGTTCAAATTGTTGAATGCCTTAAAAAAGACCACTTATCTCTGTCAGTCAGTCGTTGTGATCACGTTGCATTACGAACAAGGCACTCAGATATTTTAAATGGAAAATGAGAAAAAGCAAACAGTATTTGAAAGAAGAGTACGAAGATCATTTTTCGTTCTCGTCACAGTCGAGTTTCCAAAATTCAGGAGAAATAAATTAACAGCGCGGAACGAACTCTGAAATACCGGTGTTGATAAAGTAGCCCTAATGAAAACGAAAAGGCTACAAATGACTGCGAATGTAGCTAAGACGCAGCTTCCCCAGATGACTTAACGAAACCAGAAGAACGGGTAAACGTGGGATGAAATGTAATAGAATGATAAATCAGAATACGAGCCACAAATGGCTGGATGATACACAGAATAGGAGCCCTGAAAACAATTTAACGGTATGCGTATTCTGTTCCTTAGGAACAGTTTGGAAGCGGTATTTTTTTATTTGTTAGTATCATTTCTATTTTTGTCCGCCTCCGTAGCTGAGCTGTGAGCGTGTCTGTCTGCTACGTAGAGGATCCGGGTTCAGCTCCCGGTACTACCAGGGTAGTTTCCTTGGTGGGAGGCCTTGACAACTTACACTCAGATTTGGGACCAATTGATGTCCGGAAAGTGGGGTGGCGGTCAGAGGGCGGTGGTCAGATCGCATGCCCCTCCAACTCTCCAGAAAGCAGGTGATATCACGGCGACCGGTCGACAACACTTGGGCCTGAATACTTATTTTTATGTTTCATTCTTAATACTACAGTGCGATCGAAAAGCCACGCTCACGGAAATAAATATGACTGTAAATAGGAGTTGCATTGCGTTCGTTCGATCATTCCCCGTGAGATAGCACTTCACGTATTACCGACAAGAAACAAAGACAGGTAGAGGTTACATGACGTCTGTAGTATTGCACAATCGATTGCTTGGTAAACGTGTCGTTTTCCCAAGAGCAACGAGTTTGTATCGTTGAACAGTACTTTGCCAAATGTTGGTGTTCACGTATTGTACACGCATTTCGAGGGAACGACCCAGATGTCGCAGTGCCAAAAAATTCAACAATAACAAGATTAATCTCCAGTTTCCGGAAACGTGCGTCAGTTGCAAACAAGAAGAGACCAAGAGACCATCCATTTTGATAGATATTATACTGGCTGAAGTGAGCGATGTGGTGCGATGTTGCGTTCACTTTCTTCAAAACGGTTCAGGAGATTACCTGTCTAGTCTCAGATTTTTACGATAGTGCACAGAAAGCGATGCTGAAGTTAAAATTTCGTGCATATAATGTTCGCAATCTGCATCATGTTCGCAATCTGCAGAACCTGAAGGCGCCAGAATAAGAAAAGCGTCTTGTGTACTGTACTTGCCTACGCGCGCGCACGCGCGCGCGCGCGCGCGCGCCTGTGTGTGTGTGTGTGAACTAAACCGACGAATGAAAATTTGTGCCAATGCCAGGTTTCGAAGCCAGGTCTCCAACTTGCTAGGAGACCTGCCACAGTGGCTTCGCACATCTGTACGGACTACCCAACTTTGCCGGCCACTGTGGTCGAGCGCTTCTAAGCTCTTTAGTCTGGAACCGCGCGACCGCTACGGTCGCAGGTTCGAATCCTGCCTCGGGCATGGATGTGTGTGATGTCCTTAGGTTAGTTAGACTCAAATAGTTCTAAATCTAGGGGTCTGATGACCTCAGATGTTAAGTCCCATAGTGCTCAGAGCCATTTGAACCATTTGGACTATCCAAGCACGCCTCCCTCCTCAGTCCAAATCTCAATCATGCCTCAATCTACTCGAACGGCATTGCAGAGGCTATTCATCAGTATTGGAGTAGCACTCCATCATCGAAAGAAACGCAGGATCCTGCCTGAAAGAGGGGTGCGAGTGTAGTTCGTGCAGTTGTGCGAAGCCACTGTGGGAATGTGACACAGTTGCTAGGCGTCTGCCTAGCGAGCAGGAAACCCAGGTTGGGAACCCGGCCTTGGTACAAATTTTCATTCGTCGCTTCCGTCCGCATATATACATAATATTCAAACCCACAAGAACTTACTCCATCGAAAATCCTCTTGTCTGTGATAAAATTTTCAGTGTTGTGTGCCTTATCGCATCGTCGAAAAGTGGTCCTTATTTTCTTCGAAGCCACAGCGAACGGTGTTGTGTACCAAGAGATCTTTAAATCATCTATTTCGCTTCTTGAGGCAGATTAACGTTATTCCTTGTCGCAGCAGTACTGCGTCACTTGTCACACAGCTAATGAAACAAATCGTTTCTTAAGCGAATTTTTTGGTGAGCGAATCATCTCTAAATCAACGAGACACCCAAGTTTTTCCGATTTAAAGTCTCCGGACTTCTTTATTTGGTACAAAAGAATGTATTCGCACTTGTGAATAAGGGCAACATTCAACTGTGAAATGATGATATTGAAAATTTGTGTAGGATTTCCCGCTTCTCGCGAGCGGTCGCCTCCACCATTTCCGCTATCCTCCTACGTTCCACGGCCAGATCCAAAGTTGCATATTTCGTCACCCATGTGTCACTGACGTGCACTTGTACATAATCGAAAATCCCTAACCTGGAATCGGCGGATTTATACAATATAGCGGCACCTGTGTTTTTAAGAAGTACGGTGCAATGTTCCTTCCGACATGCGTTGCATCGCACTTCTTAACAAACACAGGCACTGCAATATCGTGTTCTTCCTATAAGGCTACTTCAAAGGAACTAAAGATTAACAAAGTCAGTGTCAACACGGCAATAGGAGTTCGTTCATGCGTTACTGTACGGGGCAACCGTTTGAGCATATGTTATAAACCAGTGTGTGTGAGGTTAACAAATAAAATACACATTATGAATTTTATTTCTTTTGATGTGTGCGACTTTTCGTTCACCACGTATTATTTACCATTTATTACGTTGTTCACTTTGAATACTGCGAAATATTTCACACAATTCCATTTTTAAGATACCATAACGAAATACTTATAGGATCATTTCATTGCCCATCCATCTAGCTGTCCGTCTGTCTTTCTGTCCGATTGTTAAGGACCCTTTTCCCAGGGACAGGTAGACGTATCAAGCTGAAATTTATGTCAATTCGAAGCTCTACGGTCCCTTGGCGGTATAAATAATTTAAGCTAGTAAGCCAACAAGATCTAAAGACACAGCCATATATGTCACATATTTTGATACTGGCAAACTCATTCATCAAAACCTATAGATGGATAAGTCCATGTTGGTCATGGCGGTTTAACGCTAAATCGCGTCTCTAGAATCCGAGAGGTCTGGGGATGGAATTTCGGCTGGACTATAAATTTTTCAATTTTCCTTTTAAACTAGCCTTCACATCTCAACGATGTGAGGAGCCGCCAGAAACAACACGTGCTCCGCCTTCCCCAATTGGATAACTGGCGTAAAGTAGGGACACGCATGCCGCCGAAGTGGCGTCCAATAGAAAGACTTGCACTCTACCACTGAGGCACCCAAAATTTATTCCGCATACATAATTAAGTTTGCATGGAACTCACAGAGCGGGAGTCGTACTCGCACCAAGAATTTTTTCTTTTTTTCTTTTTTGGTTGTAGCTATAGTTACTTTCACTTTTGCAGCCGCTTGACAGTTCAACGGCGCTCACCTCTTTCGCCCTCTCCTTTTAGCTTTGTGCTGGCCACTCCACGTCTGGCTGTCGCGACCCAAGTGCATTCCTCAAGGCTTTGTTCCGTGTTGGTCGCTGACCAAGCGTCAGCTGTCGTCACTGAACTGATGGCTGCTGACCCTCGCAACACGTGACGCCTCACATTGTTCCACCTATGCAAGCTACGCAAACTACGTGTGTCGTATTTCATGTATCCCGCAGAGCCGTGTGTGTGTGTGTGTGTGTGTGTGTGTGTGTGTGTGTGTGTGCGTGTGCGCGCGCAATACAATGGAGTAACTTAAAAGTATTACAGTGCTAAGATACCCACAATACTTACAACACGCTCTAGCATGTTATCGCATGCATATGTTCCCATGTATCTGACTGCTTTGTGCTAATATTAAAGTCTTCAGATCTCTATGAAAGATGTTCATCATTCTATTATTATACTTTCTATTTGCACCATTTTTTGAGAAAAGAGAAACGTTGGTAACGATGAACGACGTTAATGAATGTCTATATTACGAAACAATAAATTGTCAAAATACGAAGTTTCTTTAAAGACATCTCAGAAGGATTTTCCCGAACCAACACCAGATATTATACTTATCATAGGCTTTCACATTCAGAAATAATATCCCTGAAAGTTGAGTTTCCCGTATGGCTTTGTGACTCATTAGCGAAACGAAATACACAAAGAATATCATTTCTACACTTTTAAATTGAATATAGCTGCAATTACACGTGCTACAACTTGAGCTAAATTAACTCTGCAGTCCGTATTTTTCAATTCAGATCTGTTGTCTTAGAAACCGAGAGGTCTTGGGATGGAATTTCGGCTCGGACCACGAATTTTTCAATTTCTACTGCTTGTATTACATTTTTGTGGGGTACACTATTTTTATACGCGGGTTGGAACTTAAATTGTGACAACAGCTACAAAAGAGTTACATGTTTTCACCTGTTACTGTCCTACGAAGTAATCACTAGCGTTGTGTAGAACCCGTTGCCAGCTGTGTGGAAGGCGTAGTATACAGTTAGCAGAGCCTGTTCTGTTGATGGTGCGAATGGAGTGGTCTATTTCCTGTCGAATCTCTGGAACAATTCTGAACCGAATGCTACGAAGTGGTTCCTTCATCTTCGGAATCAAATCAAAGTCACAAGGACTTAAGTCCGGGGAGTATGATGGATGGTACAGTACTTCCCAGTCCCATCGACCGAACAGAGCAGCCACAGCATGCGCTGTATGCGCCCACGCATTGTCGTGCAAAATGATGGGTGGGTTGCGCAAAAAGTGTCGCCGCTTCTTTCGCAAAGCTGGTCGCAGGTGATGCTCCAAAACCGAACAGTAATACCGTGCACTGACTGTCTGCCGTGGAGGAAAGTAATGCGTTAGTATAACACCATCAAAGTCGTACACCAGAATCACCATAACTTTAGACCGCACCATCCGCATCATCAACAGAACAGGCTCTGCTAACGGTATACTACGCCTTCCACATCGCTGGCAACGAGTTCTACACAACGCTGGTGACTACTTTAGGGACAAATGGTTCAAATGGCTCTGAGCACTATAGGGGTTAACATCTGAGGTCATCAGCCCCTAGAACTTAGAACTACTTAAACCTAACTAACCTAAGGACATCACACACATCCATGCCCGAAGCAGGATTCGAACCTGCGACCGTAGCGGTCACGCGGTTCCAGACTGTAGCGCCTAGAACCGCTCGGCCACCCCGGCCGGCTTTGAAGGACACTAACAGGTGCAAACATGTAACTATTTTGTATCGGTTGTGAATAAATAGTTGCCACTATTTAAGTTCCAACCCTAGTAGCTTATGTTGCCTTCGAAACTTAAATTATTTATCTTTTCAGGAAGAGGACTAGCAATTTATTCCTAATCTTGTATCCCCTGGAAGAGGGCAAAATGTGTATCTTCTGACAATGCAAGTGGAAGATCATTTATGTACGATGTACAACGAAAGGCCAAAGAAACTGGTGCACCTGCCTAATATCGTGTAGGGTCCCCGAGAGCACGCAGAAGTGCCGCAACACGACGTGGCATGTTTGAAGTAGTGCTGGAGGAAATTGACACCATGAATCCTGCACAGCTGTCCATAAATCCGTAAGAGTACGAGGGGGTGAGATCTCTTCCGACAGAGCGTTGCAAGGCATTCCAGATATGCTCAATAATGTTCATGTCTGGGGAGTCCGGTGGCCAGCGAAAGTGTTTAAACTCAGAAGAGTGTTCCTGGAATCACTCTGAAGCAATTATGGACATGTGGGGTGTCGCATGGTCATGCTGGAATTGCTCAAGTCCGTCGGAATGCACAGTGGACATGAATGGATGAAGGTGATCAGACAGGATGCTCACGTACGTGTCACCTGTCCAAGTCGTATCTAGACGTATCGGGGGTCCCACATCACTCCAACTGCACACGTCCCACACCATTACAGAGCCTCCACCAGGTTGAACAGACCCCTGCTCACACGCAGGGCCCACGGATTCATGACGTTGTCTCCATATCCGTACACGTCCATCCGCTCGATACAATTTGAAACGAGACTCGTCCGACCAGGCAGCATATTTTCAGTCATCACCAGTTCAATGTCGGTGTTGACGGGCCCAGGCGAGGCGTAAAGCTTTGTGTCGTGCAGGAATCAAGTATGCACGAGTGGGCCTTCGCCTCTGAAAGCCCACATCGGGGATGTTTCGTTGAATTGTTCGCACGCTGACACTTGTTGGTGGCTCAGCATTGAAATCTGCAACAAGGGTTACACTTATGTCACGTTGAACGATTCTCTTTATTCGTCGTTGGTCACGTTCTTCCAGGATCCTTTTCCGGCCGCAGCGATGTCGGAGATTTCATATTTTACGGGATTCCTGGTATTCACGGTACACTCGTGAAATGGTCGTACGGGAAAATCCCCACTTGGTCACTACCTCGGAGATGTTGTGTCCCATCGCTCGTTCAACCTCACTTAAATCTCGATAACCAGCCATTGCAGCAGCAGTTACCGATCTAACAATTGCGCCTGACACTTGTATTATATATGCATTGCCTATCACAACGCCGTTTTCTGTCTGTTTACGTATCTCTACACGAAAAGAAATAATCTAATCAGCGAGCACACCTATGAAATACGTAATTATGAGCGCAATTGAAATGGAGGTTTATGGGACAAATGAATGATGGGTACAGCGGAGTTTAGTGTCCAGCTAGATTGCATCCATTTTTAAAATGACTGGTTTCGGTTCCACATAAATCATCCTCAAATCTGGTTGTATCGGTTACAAGCGTTCGACTTACCAGTAAAATTTTCATCATAAGTCACAGGGAGATATTGTACAACCGTAACGCATAGAAAAATTTAGCGGGAGGTGCAACAAACATTGGTGTCTAATAGCTGATGATGTAAGTTATACAAATAATCCAACTGTGTAATTTGAGTACCAATCGGCACTTTTCTGACAGAATTAAAAAAAACTGTTGCAATGGGGTCTTTTTACAAAGTTTCAAACACGAACTTTCTTCTCCAAATGCCAAAATATTTTAACTTTGACGTATATATGGAGAAATGACCATATAAATAAGGGGAATCAGAGTTCACATGGAAAGATTTAGATGTTCATTTTTCCCACGTGATTTTCGGGAGTGGAACGGTATAGAAATGGTCCGGTAGGTTATCCATGAATCCTCTGCCAAATACGTCAGTGTGAAGTGCAGAATAGTCAAGTAGAAGGAATGTAGTTGTAGATAAAGATTTTTCACAGGAACCGCTCGACAATTAGCACAGCTCGAAGTTAGTAGTGCAAATAAGAAGAAAGCAATTGCAGCTTTGGAGAATCGTAATCTACGTCATACAATTTTAAAAATGATGAGGATATACGAAACATTTTCAAGGTATTTTTATACTGTGCTTTTGAGAATCGCGAGAACAACTGTTGTGCTAATACTTGTGTATTTCGGCAGCGTTTTAAGATATTTGCTAACTTTGACGAAAAGATTTTCAATCATCCTTCGCCTGTGTACTCCACACGACTGTTAGAAAAAGTGGCGGATGCTGGTGTCAACTAGCTACGTTTTTTGTTTTTGTTTTTTTGTTTTATAAGGTTTCCACAATATTTCCTCCTGCTGTGCTTTCTAAGACACGTGTTTCAAAATAGAACGCCCTCTGTTCTGACGTAACATCGACTCTCCTATGTGAGTGACGCAAGCGGCAGGTAAATTTTACGAAACACAGCTACTAATGGCGACATTAGGCAACTGCTGACGTGAGATCAGATTGTCTAATTAGTGAGGCTATCCCATTTTACGCCGTGAGCGGAGAATTCCATTATAAAAAAGATACCTATCAATCTATCTGATTATTCCGACAGCGTACACGTCGGATTAATTATTCTATATTCTGGAAAGTAGGACGCAACTAAACGCGACAGTTTTCGACGGCCAGTAAATTGTTTCGTCACGTGCCAGTGGCCGCGCACATTTTTCCACTGCCGCCAGTAAGGCTGTGTTTTAGAATTTTGATCCCTGGGAAGTATTTACGTATGGTTGCACACTTATCTTTTACAGTTTATTTTTATCGAAGAAATACTGCACTTTATTTCTACATCTACATCCTTCTTGGCAAGCCATCTAATGGTGTGTGGCGGAGGGTACTTCATGCGCCACTAATTGACTCCACTACCCTGTTACACTCGCGAATGGCGCGTGGGAAGAATAATTGTCGATAAGCCTCTGCATTGGCACTAATTTCTCGAATTTTCTAGTCGTGATCATTACGCGAGATGCACGTGGGAGGAAGTAATACGTTGTCCCGACTCTTCCCGGAAATTGTTCTCACGAAACTTCAATAGTAAACCTCTCCGTGAGGCACAACGGCTCACTTGTAAGGTCTGCCAATGGATTTTGTTGAGTGCCTTGGCAATTCTACCGTGCCGCCCGGGGTAGCCGCGTGGTCTAGGGGTCTTGTCACGGTCCGCGCGGCTCTCCCCGTCAGAGGTTCGAGTCTCCCTCGGGCGTGGGTTGTGCTTGTCGTCCTTAGCGAAAGTTAGTTTAAGTTAGATTAAACAGTGTGTAGGCTTAGAGCCCAAGGATGACCTCAGAAGTTTGGTCCCATAAGCCCTTCCCACAAATTTCCAGATCCCCTCGTGCAGCGTAAACGATCCCGTGACGAAACGCCCTTTTTTTCGTTGTATATTTTCTCTCTCTCTCTCTCTCTCTCTCTCTTCTATCAGCCCTTCCTAGTAAGGATACAATATTGATGAACAATACACACTAATCGGTCGAACAAGGGCCTTATAAGCCACTTCCCTGAATCAGTTATATTTCGATAATATTCTACCCATGAATCTCAGTCTGGCAAATGATTTCCCTACTGTTTGCAGAATGTGGTCATTCCACTTGACCGAGCGAGGTGGCGCAGTGGTTAACACACTGGACTCGCATTCAAGTGGTCGACGGTTCAAACCCGCGTCCGGTCATCCTGATTCAGGTTTTTCCTCATTTCCCCAAATCGCTTGAGACAAATGCCAGAATGGTTCCTCTGAAAGGGCACGGCTGACTTCCTTCTGATCCTTCCCTAATCTGCTGGGACCGATGACGTCGCTGTTTGGTTCCCTCCCCCACATCAACACCATTCCACTTAAGGTCGCTCTGGATAGTTACTCCTTGATGTTTTACGGTAGATATTGTTTCAGCACTTTCTCATCAATAGTACAGTTGTATAGTAGTGGATTTCTTTTCCTATGGATGCGCAATATGTTACATTTATTGGTGTTCGGTGTCGACTACCAGAGCTTGCACCGTTCGTCAATGCTCTGCAGGTCATTCTCCAAACGGGTACTGTCTTCTGGTGTTGCTACCTTGTTACAGATAACCCCTTCATCTGCGAGCATTTTAAAGAGCATCCGACGCATTCTACTACATCATTTATATACATTGTAAAAAGTAATGGTCTTACCACACTTCCTTGGGGTATTCCGAAATTACATCTCTCCATTTTGTTCCGTTGAGAGCAAGGTACTGAATTCTGTCTGCAAGGAAGTTTTGATCTAGTTGCAAATCCGGTTCGATATACGATAAGCTAATATTTTTTCACTAAACGACTGGGCGGGACGGTGTCAAATGCCTTCCTGAAGCCGAGGAATATGGCATCAACCTGACCGCTGTTGTTCACAGCGCTATGGATTTCATGGAGGAATAGAGCGAGCTGAGTTTCGCAGGATCTATGTTTGCAGAATCCACGTTAATTTTTGTAGAGGAGATTTTCGTTCTCTGAAAACGTCATAATTCTTCAGCATAAAACATTTTCCATAATTCAACACTGTATTGACGTCAATGAATCTGGTCTGTAATTCTGTGCTTCTGTCGTGTGGCCCTTCTCGAAAACGGGAATGACTCGTGATATTTTTTCCGATCGCTGGCTACCCTTCGTTGCTCCAGTGATCTACGATAAACTGCTGCTATACTCTGTTCATCATAAGAGTAAACCTGATGTAAACAAACACAAACGCGATGATTGGTCAGGGCCATAGCATACGTACACTGGTGTTGTTACGCTTATTATTAAGTTACGTTAAATGAAACTTTAAGATATTGTAATGTATTAATAGTCATCATAGTTTTTCTTAATGACGCTTTACCTATGTAGTTTTTAATTCAAAAAGCGTGTACAGACATAGTCTCTGCAGGGCCGTGCTCTGATTGTCGCGCTGTTAATGCACGCTGTGAAAATCGCTGAGGTTGGTTCCTGTTTCATAATTGAACACGGTTAAAAAGTGGCGAGAAATAGGTTGTTCTTAACGTTTTTCATAAATTTACAGAAAAAATCGCCTTTGAAGTTTTCCTAGGGACTGTATTTGATATATTTGTATTACAAATACACATTGGATGTATAGCGGAATCGGTAGCGTGGTAGCTTGATAAAGTAGTGCAGTTCGTGGTTCTCTGATTCAAATGTCGCTCGCCTTAGTCATCTTTTTTGCGTTCAATTTGAAATACATCTTGTAACTGTAAAATTCATCATTGTTTCTTTATGAATAATGCACGTCTTCTTGCTTTTACGATAACTACATACTACACGCGAAATTCCTATTTTCATTCCAAATATAAATTCATATAAGTAAATAAGTATCGATATTTTACGAAAGGCTGATAATAAAGGTTGCTTAAATTAAGAAAACATAATTTAATTTTTAGGGCAAAAATGAAAAACAAAATACTCTTTATTTGGATTACGTCCATCGTTTTGTGCCACAGATGTAGTCTGACACGAACCGTAGTGATAAATGCCGTGGAGACATGAGAGACAATCATTTTGACAGCATCGAACACATCATACAAATGCTGCATTTTTACATTTGGCCCTGTATCTTTACAATATGAACCCAACAGAACTGATCTGGAGCCAAGTTAAGGGATCTGGCCCGAGAAATAACAAGAGTGTTAAGCTGCCAGGCGTAGTGGAACTAATACACGCAGTTTTTTCAGTCACTGCCGAACGCTGGCGGGATTTTTTTCCCTTTATTGTTATTTTCAAACCTTTAAATAAAGGTAGGCCGGTAGCGGCCTATCTACGCCGCTCTTCGGCCATAGAAAAACATACATTAAAAAGGAAGACATAAAAACAAACATACATGGAGGAGGAAAGCAGGAGACATACATATTAAAATAAAGGAAGGCGCTCACGGATCCACTGGTTGTCTAAAAAAGTTCAGCACTATACACAAACGGAGACAGTTGGCGGGATATAGAACGGCGTGTTATAAAAGAAGAGGGGAAAATGCGGCGGCTGGGTGACTTCATGGATTCTGTTGTTGATCGACTCGTTATCAATTAGCAGATGAGAGTTCCAGAATTGAAATGTATTTCTCGAATTCGGATAGGGAAGGAGCTGAGAGATTACCAGATGACTGACATTACTCAGTGGTTTCAGTATTCAACAGTGCGGTGAAATTTGTGCAGTATGCTTTTCATTCACACATAGCTCGCTCAGACAAATTACACTGTGTTTAAGTTAGGAATTTTCATCACTCTTGATTGTAATTAGAACACTAAGTTAGGTAAGAACGAGAGCGTTTTCTGTCTCCCGTCTGGCCACCTAAGAAGCATGCAATAGTGCTGGAGTTTTGCCGTATGTTATTTCATTCTCTTTAAAAATTGAGGTTCTAAGCCATATTGTTTCTTTTTACGTTTGAAATGCAGCTGCTCACATCATTGCAGGTTAGTTGGACCGGATGGCTGGCCAGTGCTGCCCAAGTTTAATGCGCCGGTAAGGCATTATCGCTCAGTCTATGTGCGTGCAACACAGCATAAAACGCATCCTTGTGATCGTACTTGACTGTAGTGGACACGGCTTGGCTTCCGCTCCACGTGAAACGAAATCCAATGAGATTCAAGCAAACGCGGAAGAACACAGGGCGTAATGTCCACATCAGGTTTGGTCTTATGATGAACGAAGTGTAGAAGGGGAGATAATTCTTTCGCATAATCTCTGTAGAACCTTACAGGTGTATGTCTTTCCACTACGAAGCGATTGTAGTTGCTTTTCTGTTCCGCGATCGGTTATCTAAACATCTGCCATTTAAACGTTCGAACGATGATTGAAAGACGGAACTGTGTTACAATTTTCCGCGGTGAAACAATTTCGGAATAGCGAATTCGTTATTTCGGCCTTCTTTCTGTTATCTTCCGTTTCGGCGCCAGTATGGTCATTGAGTGAATGAATATTGGATTTCGAACCGCTTACTGGTTTTACGTAAGACCAGAACCTCTTGGGGTCTCTATGCTGTGGTTGACAAAGCTTTGTCACTGAACGCTTCTCTCATTGCTTTCCCTAACGCTCATTTTCGCTTCGTTCATCTTTTGTTTGTCGGCTAGGTTTTGACTTGTCTTGGATCTGAGATGAAGCTCTCTTTGTTTGCAGTTTTCTATTTTTTCATAACGCGTTTCGTCTTTTAGTTTATTTCCAGCTACCTAAGTGCAGTTACACATGTGCGTGCAGCATTTTGAATTCTGTAGCTGACCTGTTTGAGATAACTTACAGGGCTCCCTTGTGGCACGGACCATGTGTTAATCTTAACAGATTGGCTTGGTGGACCAGCAGGTACGATAGGTCTGCATTTCGACCCACGATAGTTTCTGTTTCTTTTTCCTGTCACGTATCACGGAGTCCGTCAGTAAATGTGGTCTGTGTGCTCTTTGTTCAGCTGCGGCTTTTCTTATGCATTTCCGCTTCATAGTCACATGATGAGCGAAAGGTGTAGAAAATGCTGAGTTGCTCTGTGATTCAGAGTTCATGTTTAACTGTAGGCACCCCTATAACTGGCTGGGTCAGTCAATTCAAAGATCGGAGGAAGGCAACTGCGTACCACCTACAACAGGACCATGCTGGTAAGGCACCGTGATGTCTAAGCCGACCGTCGGGTTGACTACAGTTGCCTGAATAAAAGTATCCATACATCCCTGTGTAATGCGGGACTGGCCACTAGATGTCACGAGAGACGACACACCACTCCAAAGGCGGACGCGGTACACTCTGTTTCCAGTAGAGGCAGAAACAGCGGAATGGGTCGGCCAAGAGAACCCTTCGAACGTGGACTAGTCATTCGATGTCATCTGAGTAACAAATCCAACTCGGAATTTCACCCCTTCTAAAGCCGCTCAAATCGACTGTTGGTGATGTGACTGTGAAGCGGGAACGCTAAAGCCCTTATTGCAAGATGCACCTAAACCGTACACCTATTCACCAATGCCCCTAACGTGCAGACCTGTTACTACAGACTGATTCACTTCCGACCTATTATATCATCCACGCGGCATATACCTAGCGCACTTGTGCAGCAGCAGACGATACGCGCGAAAAGAAAATAGAACTGTCTGATATCTTGTAAAGTCGTTCGCTCTACCGCGCATAACTCAAGGGGGACTGTATGATATACTGGAACGTCATACGTACAAATTATTTCTGTTAGATCAGGCTTCCTATTTAATAAGAAATTTTTTTGCCATTATTTATTGTTTTTCTCTCATGTAGGTTAGTACTGAATTACAGACTCAACAGTTTTATATTACGACACTTGGTTACAAAGGTATATGTATATCGAAATTTACATTTATACTGCTGCGCAAGCGCGCTAGGTATATTCCGTGTGGATGGTAGAATAGGTCGGAAGTGAACCAGTCTGTAGTTGCAGGTGTGCACGTTAGGGGCGCTGGTGCATAGGTGTACGGTTTAGGCGCATCTTGTAATTTACATTTACATTACACATAGAGGATCCACTTTCTCTTGGAGCTATTGCCCTGGCAGTGACAGTAAATCTTCGGATTAGAGCAGAACGGCGACGAAAACGAAAAGTCAGACGTTGTTAGGTTCGACTCTGACTGAAAAGAAGGGACGAAGGTAGAGAATTATATTCACTGAGGTCCGAAGATCCGCCAAGAATTTCGGAACTTCGTTAGGATGGACATGGCTTGTTTCGAGAAGCTGCTGTCTATGACAGAAGATGGAATCAGAAAGTGTGACACAGTCATGAGGGAGGCTGTCTCACCTTCTCGAAAGTAAGAATTATATGATTATAAGTTTTGAGATCATACCAGCCTAGATTACTGATAAAATACCGGTGAACGCCCTGTTATGTTGCAGGCTGGTTGTAACATTATGTTTCCTGGCCAATGGGGAATCTTTTAACAGTCTGGCTTTTAGCCACGGAATAGCGCAGCCCACTATTTAGAAAGTTGCTGTGGATATATGCACTGCAATTTGAGACACTTTAAAGGACCAATACTTAAAGGTGAACTTGTGTTATTTTTCCAAGTTTGGAATATATATATATATATATATATATATATATATATATATATATATATATATATATATATATATATATATGTGTGTGTGTTTGTGTGTGTGTGTGTGTGTGTGTGTGTGTGCTACTCAGACTTTTGCAGTCCTCGTATGTCACACTGGGCCAAACTGCAAGGATTTTCTCCCTTTCACTGCCAGTTTCTCTTTTTTGGCATGCTGAAATCAAGCAAGAGATGCAATCAAATCAAATCTGAACTTTCGTAAACTAAGGCATTACAATACAAATCGAAAATCGCCGTATAATGTTGTATGCATATTACTCAGAAAGAAACGATTTCCAACTACCTTATTATGATACAGTGAGTTATACATACACCTTTCCTCGCTGTATGCCTTATTTAAGGTGCTTAACGCCTTCATTTCTAGAATACGAAGCTATCAATAGAAAAAATCCTTTCACAAGCAGCATTAAAGAGTCTACAGCAAAAAAAGTTTCTTTTCTGCATTTATGAAACCTGTTTACTGAAAAAAAGCGTTGAATATCCCCTACGCGGAAAATTCCCAACACGAAAATCTACAATTAGCCACTAGCCGCCTAACAATAACCAAACAACAAGCAGAAAGCACTGTGGTACACCCTTCCGCGCATGCGGGGATTTACGGCAGTTTATAACTCCTCTCTATTCTGGCGCGGGGATAATGCGTCTGCTAATTTTCGTAGTTTCACCCGTTCTACCGCTAAATGGCTGTCGCGCTAGACCAGAATCGTTCGCGGCGGATCGACGTGTAATACACGCTTGAGGAACAACAACAGCTAAACAGAAACCAGGCAGACCCTATGTACTGACGGACAGCAACCGCTGAGCATCTCGTATGGTGGTTTTAAAAAAAAGGCCAGAAATCAGCAGGAGTGAGTTCCAAAATAATACCAGCAGCCCAGCTAACACTATTACTGTGCGTAGAGAGTTAAAAAGAAAGTTGAACTATGGTCGAGCAACTCCTCATATCCACACATTTTTATTGTCAGTGCTAAGCGATTTTTGAAGTCGCGGAAAGAATAACGTCACTGGACAGTGCAAGACGAAAAACGAGACGCGATACCCTGTAGCAGTCCTATGGAAGGAATTGGATTTGGCGAATGCTTGGAAAACGTTATTTGCCATCATGTAGAGCGGAGCTGATATTATGGTATGGGGGTGTTTGTAGTTATTAGTGTATGGTTCCCTTATCGCACTTTACTGAATAAGGTAAAGGAACAGTTCGGAGAAGGTGGTTATAATAGCATTACAATACACCCTGTCAAACAGCAGCATATGTGACGCAATGGTTTGTGGACAACAACATTCCTGAACTGGGTCGGCCTGCCCAGAATCCTGACCTGAACTCAATGCAACACTTTTGTGGTGAGTTAGAACTTCGTTCCAGAGCCCAGTATCTGCCATCACTATTTTCTCTGGTTTCAGATCTGTAAGAAGAATGGCTGACCGGTGTGACCGAGCGGTTCAAGGCGCTTCAGTCTGCTACCGCGCGACCGCTATGGTCGCAGGTTCGAATCCTGCCTCAGGCATGGATGTGTGTGATGTCCTTAGGTTAGTTAGGCTTAAGTAGTTCGAAGTTCTAGGGGACTGATGACCTTAGATGTTAAGTCCCATAGTGCTCAGAGCTATTTGTAAGAAGAATGGGCTGCCATTCCTCCACAGAACATGCAGACACCTGAATGAAAAGGTCCCCAACATTTCAAGCTGTCATAAACGAGAAGGGTGGACAAATCCACTATTAGTATCCACTTACAGGTAGTCAGATAGTTTTGATCAGATACTACACTTATTGCAGTTGAGGAGCAACTACATTAATGCTGCACACAAATTTCTTCTTCCGCTATGGATAACAGGTTACTATAGTTCTTAAGACTGTTTAATCTTTAATCATATTCTCACTCAGAGTTATCATGGTTGATATAATGAATTTATTTTATCGGCCATAAATATTATTATTTTATGTTTCAGTGTTTCTTATTAATTGTTCTACGTGTGAAATTTCAGGTGTCATATTAATTGTGACGCACAAGCTTAACATGACAATGTAAAGAAAACTGGTTGTTCTAGTAAAAGTCTCTTATTTACTATTTATCGAAATAATTACTGGCGATTTCATAAATTAGCCAGTTGCTAAAAGAAACTGAAGTAGGACAGTGAAAGCTTTGAATGCAGTTTCACTCGAATTCATGACCAGCACATTACCTCTCTCTCACCTTCCTCGCCAGTTAAGGAGTAACAAGTTCCTAACGAAATACGGTGCAGTGTTGTGAAATCAAATGGCACACTTCGGCCTTAATCTGAAAGAGAATTTTCTGGGAACGTACGTTCAGAGCACGGCACTGTGCTATAGTGAATTATGAACTCTGAGAAAACCAGAAGAGAAGAGAACTGAAGCGTTAGAGACGTGGTATTATAGAAGGCTGTTAAAAATTCGGTGGACTGTTAAGGCATGAGAAGGTTCTCGCAGAATTGGTGAGGAAAGGAATGTACGTAAAAGGGTGACAAGAAGAAGGGACTAGATGATAGAACATGTGTTAAAACATCAGGGAATAGTTTCCGCGGTACTAAAGGGACGTGTAGAGAGTGAAGAGTTTGGGGGAAGACAGACCTTGGAATACATCCAACAGGTAATTGAGGATGTAAGGTGCAAGTGCTGCTCTGAGGTGAAGAAGTTGGCCCAAGAGAGAATTTCATGACTGGCCACATCGAACCAGTCAGAAGGCTGATGGCCTGTTTGTCACAAGGAGATCTAAGACATTACCTTCACGTGGCACTTCTCTAAATGCTCAAGGTAATTTTCAGGTAAATCATCTAGAACAGTTTCTCTAGACTTCTATAGTTGGTCGGCGAAATCTCTCCCACTAATATAACATGACCAATCTTCTCCCAGTTTTCTCTGGAATATTCAGCCACTGCTGCACCTGACACAGGGAGTCTATAAAAGCATCCGATTATCACGGTTGATCTTCCTTTAATATTTCGCATTCGCCATCTGTATTAACATCAATAGACGTTACCGCATTAATCACTGCTATATACACACTTTTAGCATCGACATTGAGCCTGTCTTTGAGATATATGCTCCAATCGGAATTTAGAATTTCGTTGCTGTTAATACCTGATTTCAACAAGTTTTCTATCCCTAGTACTACAAGGGTCCTCAGATAATTAAGAAGACAAATATCTGTAAGCAGAAACGGTGTATTAAATGAATAAAGGTTTTATACCCGTAATCCAAATCAACTTGTATGCACTTTTTTCGCCTTATTAAGAGTTATCCCCATCAGCGAAGATTTCATTATTTTCATATACACAAGCACGCCTTTCCCGTCACGCGAAAATTTTGTCTCTTCCCCGGGCTTAAGTTTAATCTGAATCATGCCTGATTATAAAGTACTGATAGTGCGTTCCTACTTCAAAAAAACCACCGATGGTCTGACAATGGGTACTCCAAAAGATAGTGAACGTTACCTTAGGATCTTAGGTGGTTTCGTTTTCAATTTCTAATGGACAGGTGATTCAGGGTGCTTATAACACAGACTTTTGACATTTAGACACTGGATGAAAATGATATATCCATCTTTCATAACAAAATTGCTCTGAGCACTATGGGACTAGACAGCTTACCGTTCATCACATTTGTCCTGAGCACAAAGATCGTTTCAGTAGCCTGTTATGAAAGAGCGCCGGCCGATGTGTCCGAGCGGTTCTAGGCGCTTCAGTCTGGAACCACGCGACCGCTACGGTCGCAGGTTCGAACCTGCCTCGGGCATGGATGTGTGTGATGTCCTTAGGTTAGTTAGGTTTAAGTAGTTCTAAGTCTAGGGGACTGATGACGTCAGATGTTAAGTCCCATAGTGCTTAGAGCCATTTGAACCATTTTGAGAAATATTTTTCCTCGATGGAAACCTCGTGTACACATTCGTAGTTCAATATTTTCATCATGCACAAGTGCTCCCACCTGTTGGGCATCATTGTAAAACTATCAAAAAGTGAATGTAGCAGTGCACAGCAGCTTGTGACCGCCAGAATTCACGGAAGTTCTTAGTTAGTTATACTCCACAGTCTAATTGCATATTATTATTACTTTTTCGCACGGTAATTATTGGATTATCGGTATATTTATTACAACAGTGAATATTTAAAAATTAATTATTTTAGTCTATAAAAAGAAGCCAAGTGCACTAAGCATATATTGAAAATTGGTACATATATTTGTATAAATGGTGTATCTAACATTGTTGTAAATCATCTAAGAGCAATGGAGCGCAAAGAAACGATTTCCTTCCTCCAGAAAAAAATTCCACATCTGAAAGGGTTATCATATTAATTTATTTGTAAAGTATTCAGACATTTGAAGCTTTTTCATACATGTAAGCTCGATTCTTTAAAGATTGTCGTCTGTCTAACAATTGAATGACCTTTGTATGTGGCGTTTAAACACTCCAGCATCCATTCCTTCCATGCCTCCAATTTATTCTATCGGCCATAAATATTGTTTTATGTTTAAGTGTTTCTTATTGATTGTTCTAGATATGAAATTTCAGGCGACATATTAACCGTCGTACACAAGCTTAACATGACATCTACATCTACATCTACATGATTACTCTGCAATTCACATTTAAGTGCTTGGCAGAGGGTTCATTGAACCACAATCATACTACCTCTCTACCATTCCACTCCCGAACAGCGCGTGGGAAAAACGAACACCTAAACCTTTCTGTTCGAGCTCTGATTTCTCTTATTTTATTTTGATGACCATTCCTACCTATGTAGGTTGGAGTCAACAAAATATTTTCGCATTCGGAAGAGAAAGTTGGTGACTGAAATTTCGTAAATAGATCTCGCCGCGACGAAGAACGTCTTTGCTTTAATGACTTCTATCCCAACTCGCGTGTCATATCTGCCACATTCTCTCCCTTATTACGTGATAATACAAAACTAGCTGCCCTTTTTTTTGCACCCTTTCGATGTCCTCCGTCAATCCCACCTGTAAATGTAAGGGAAACTGGTTTTGTTCTAGTGGAAGTCTCTTTTTTACTATTTATCGAAATAATTACTAATTTGTAAATTAGCCAATTGCTAAAAGAAACTGAAGTAGGACAGAAAAAGCTTTGAACGCAGTCTTACTCGAATTCATGACCAGCATATTACCTCTCACCTTCCTCGCCAATTAAGGAGTAACAAGTTCCTAACGAAATACGGTGCAGTGTTGTGAAATCAAACGGCACACTTCGGCCTTAATGTGAAAGAGAATTTTCTGGGAACGTACGTTGAGAGCACGGCACTGTGTGATAGTGAATTATGAACTCTGAGAAAACCAGAAGAGAACTGAAGCGTTAGAGACGTGGTTTTATAGAAGGCTGTTAAAAATTCGGTTCTAGCAGAATTGGTGAGGAAAGGAATGTACGGAAAAGAGTGACAAGAAGAAGGGAATTTTGGCAGCTTCGCTAGCGAGGATTAGTGAGTGCGACTGGTGGATGCGGCTCAGCGGCGGAGTGGCGCTGCCGACGTGCCGCGGGTGGTCCGGCCATCGATAAGCCGCGGCTGCGGCTGCGGCTGCCGGATGTCGGGAGCAGCGGCCTGGATCACGCGGCCCGCCAGATAGCGCCTCTGGGGCCCCGCAGGGGATCAAAGTGCGCGCCGACGCGCCAGACAAGCCGGCTCTGCCCTTATCGCTCTTCAGACCAAGCAGGTAGGTATGTATACCACACCGCAGCGACGCTCTGGCAAACGAGGCCAGCTGTTGACGCCCTGTGTCACGGTCGCCAGATGCATTGTGTGCCCCAGCGAAAAGGCCATTAGCACAAAACTGACACGAAGGCAGCGGGGGATTATTTACACTATAGTCTATCGGTGAACTGAAGACCGACCGACGAGTCCACACTCTCTCCCTACACAGCTACGTCCTCTTGGTGGTTTAACGGGCTTACTGGCCCTTCCGCAGTGCGCCTTCTAAATAGCTGGCAACGCAGTGCTTAGACTCGCCCTGGAGTGTTTATTTTCCACTAAATTAGTTAACTACAAGTGTTAGACAAAAATATGAAAGCACCGCGGGAAGTCTATACTTGAACGTAAATGATGCTAGCCGAGCCTGCAGGGTCCGTTATTGTATTTAACCACGAACGGCACTTGTGCAATATCCTCGATATGCTGCAAGTGTCATTCTCGGCCAGAAGAGTGTTCTCTGTAGCTGTGAGCGCTTGTTGTCGGAGACACGTGAATTGTGACGTGGGCAAAGTGGTGGAGTTCGTGTGGTGCGTGCTTCCGTATCCAAGGGAGCCGACGAGTTGGTGTTCAAGAGGCACAATATCGAAGATTTATACCGCTTACAGGGAAATCAGAAAAACACTCGCTAAGCCACCAAGCGGACGAAAGTGTGTATTTACTTATATGGATATGGTGTCTGTTCTTTCGGACATGTCCATTGATGACCTGCAGGCGTCTAGAACGAAATTAGAATTATATATTAATACCTTCAGCTCCTGACAGGCGTTGATATACAGGGTTTTACAAAAAGGTACGGCCAAACTTTCAGGAAACATTCCTCACACACAAAGAAAGAAAAAATGTTATGTGGACATGTGTCCTGAAACGCTTACTTTCCATGTTAGAGCTCATTTTATTACTTCTCTTCAAATCACATTAATCATGGAATGGAAACACACAGCAACAGCACGTACCAGCGTACTTCAAACACTTTGTTACAGGAAATGTTCAAAATGTCCTCCGTTAGCGAGGATACATGCATCCACCCTCCGACGCATGGAATCCCTGATGCAGCCCTGGAGAATGGCGTATTGTATCACAGGCGTCCACAATACGAGCACGAAGAGTCTCTACATTTGGAACCGGGGTTGCGTAGACAAGAGCTTTCAAACGCCCCCATAAATGAAAGGCAAAAGGGTTGAGGTCAGGAGAGCGTGGAGGCCATGGAATTGGTCCGCCTCTACCAATCCATCGGTCACCGAATCTGTTGTTGAGAAGCGTACGAACACTTCGACTGAAATGTGCAGGAGCTCCATCGTGCATGAACCACATGTTGTGTAGTACTTGTAAAGGCACATGTTCTAGCAGCACAGGTAGAGTATCCCGTATGAAGTCATGATAACGTGCTCCATTGAGCGTAGGTGGAAGAACATGGGGCCCAATCAAGACATCACCAACAATGCCTGCTCAAACGTTCACAGAAAATCTGTGTTGATGACGTGATTGCACAATTGCGTGCGGATTCTCGTCAGCCCACACATGTTGATTGTGAAAATTAACAATTTGATCACGTTGGAATGAAGCCTCATCCGAAAGAGAACATTTGCACTGAAATGAGGATTGACACATTGTTGGATGAACCATTCGCAGAAGTGTACCCGTGGAGGCCAATCAGCTGCTGATAGTACCTGCACACGCTGTACATGGTACAGAAACAACTGGTTCTCCCGTAGCCCTCTCCATACAGTGACGTAGTCAACGTTACCTTGTACAGCAGCAACTTTTATGACGCTGACGTTAGGGTTATCGTCAACTGCACGAAGAATTGCCTCGTCCATTGCAGGTGTCCTCGTCGTTCTAGGTCTTCCCCAGTCGCGAGTCATAGGCTGGAATGTTCCGTGCTCCCTAAGACGCCGATCAATTGCTTCGAACGTCTTCCTGTCGGGACACCTTCGTTCTGGAAATCTGTCTGGATACAAACGTACCGCGCCACGAATATTACCCCGTGCTAATCCATACATCAAATGGGCATCTGCCAACTCCGCATTTGTAAACATTGCACTGACTGTAAAACCACGTTCGTGATGAACACTAACCTGTTGATGCTACGTACTGATGTGCTTGATGCTAGTACTGTAGAGCAATGAGTCGCATGTCAACATAAGCACCGAAATCAACATTACCTTCCTTCATTTGGGCCAACTGGCGGTGAATCGAGGAAGTACAGTACAGACTGACGAAACTAAAATGAGGTCTAACATGGAAATTAAGCGTTTCCGGACACATGTCCACATAACATCTTTTCTTTATTTGTGTGTGAGGAATGTTTCCTGAAAGTTTGGTCGTACCTTTTTGTAACACCCTGTATATCAACGGGGACAGGTGAAAATGTGTTCCCCGACCGGGTCTCGAACCCGGAATTTCCTGCTTACATGGCAAATGTTCTATCTATCACAATGAGGGCACAGAGGATAGTGCGACTGCAAGGACTATCTCGCGCACCGCCCCCCCCCCCCCCCTCGAGACCCACATTCTCACTTTATATGTCCACACACTACATTCGTAGTGTCCCTACCCATCTCAGCCATTACTCGTGGAAGACATTCTTACCAAGTCCCGTAAGAGTTCGGGAAAGTGTGTGAATCTGCACAGAAGAGGAAAGTCATGGCCGCTATTGCCAGAGGTATATACTTATATGGATATGGCGTCTGTTCTTTCGGACATGTGCAAAAGAAAAGATCCCGTAAGAGTTCGAGTAATATGAGTGCATCTGCACAGAAGAGGAAGATCATGGCCGGTATTGCCAGAACTATATAAGTATATTGTACTGGCAATACTGGCCATGACCTTCCTCTTGTGTGCAGATGCAGACATATTACCCGAACTCTTACGGGACTTGGTAAGAATGTCTTCCACGAGAAATGAGTGCGCTGGGTAGGTACACTACGAATGTAGTATGTGGACATATAAGGTGAGAACGAGGGTCTTACGGGAGGCGTGCGCGAGATAGTCCTTGCAGTCGCACTATCCCCTCGGTGGCTCAGATGGTTAGAGCGTCTGCCAAGTAAGCAGGAGATCCCAGGTTCGAGACCTGGTCGGGGCACACATTTTCACCTGTCCCCGTTGATATATATCAACGCCTGTCAGCAGCTGAAGGTATTGATATATAATTCTAAAGCGTGTATTGGATGATCGTGACGGACAGTCACTGAGGAGGATCGTGAGGAAAAATAAGAGGACGACAGATGCTAAGTCACTGCACAAGTGAATGTCAGCAACAAAACACGAATCGAATTCCATAAGCTGGGAATTGCAGGGTCAGCTGATATTCCAAAATCACTCATCAGTGATGCAAAGGCCATAACAGGAAAAAAATGGCTCAAATCACTATGGGACTTAACATCTATGGTCATCAGTCCCCTAGAACTTAGAACTACTTAAACCTAACTAACCTAAGGACATCACACAACACCCAGTCATCACGAGGCAGAGAAAATCCCTGACCCCGCCGGGAATCGAACCCGGGAACCCGGCGCGGGAAGCGAGAACGCTACCGCACGACCACGAGCTGCGGACATAACAGGAAAGAGTGGTGCCGAAGGCATATAATCTTTACTATGGAACAATGGAAGAAAGTCATTTGGTCGGATGAGTCTCATTTCAGATTGTTTCCAATTTCTGGCCGAGTTTCCGTCCCAAGAGTGAAACGTGGCGCGGCTTCGAGCAGCCGTGTCAAATGTTCAAATTTGTGTGAATTCCTAGGGGACCAAACCGCTTAGGTCATCGGTCCCTAGACTTACACTCTACTTAAACTAACTTATGCTAAGAACAACACACATCCATGCCCGAGGGAGGACTCGAACCTCCGGCGGGAGGGGCTGAGCAGTCCCTGCACAGTCCTCAAACCGCGCGGCCACTCCGCGCGGCGCAGCCGTATCGTAGATTCCCTGGGCCACATTACTGTTCTGCAACGTCGCATTACTGCCAAGAAGTAGGAGAACTCTTTCGCAGATCAGGTCCATTCCATGATACAATGTTTGTGCTTCAATGGTGATGCTGCTTTCCAAGACGAAAGCTGGGCCCCTCTCATACAGCTCGCATCGTCCAGAACTGGTTTATAGAGCATAAGGATAAATTGTCGCATCTTCCCTGGCGACCAAAGTCACCAGATTTCACTATATTGAGTCTTTGTGACATACGCAGCGGAGATGGATGGAGGGAGAGGGTTGTATGGGCGCACGACGGCAAGGTCTTCAGCGCCCGCTCAGTAACAGATTGAGACGGGTGTCAAGAAAATACTCAGAACGGTAAGTTAAAACAGAACGTAAAATACAGGTAACAAAGTTGGAAAAATATGTGCCTACCCCCACCGAAACGTGGGACGAAGCATGCCGTCAGCAGTAAAACATGGAAAACACAAGAAGAAAGTGGTAGAGGGAGCTAAAACAATATAGCAGATGGAAGTGGCTGGCTGACCGCAAGGAAAAAGGGAGGAGCCAGCCACTGTGAAATACACTAAAACCTCCAGACTAAAGGTTTAACACTGGACTCGCATTCGGGAGGACGACGGTTCAATCCCGCGTCCGGCCATCCCGATTTAGGTTTTCCGTGATTTCCCTAAATCGCTCCAGGCAAATGCTGGGATGGTTCCTTTGAAAGGGCACGGCAGACTTCCTTCCTCATTCTTCCCTAATCCGATGAGACCGATGCCCTCGCTGTTCGGTCTCTTCCCCCAAACAATCCAATCCTAAAAGTTTAGGCCAGAGTCCAGACGCATCACAAAACTTTAAAACCCTAGACACACACGCCTCATCATTAGCTAAAACACAGGGCAGATCCCCATCAACTTGTGCTTCTGCCCTTGCATTACGGTATAAAATGCAGTCTGTTAAAATGTGGCGGGCAGAGATGTGCACACCACAAGCATCACAAAACGGGGGATCCTCCCGCCGTAATAGAAAGCTATGTGTGAGAGGACAGTGCCCAGTCCGAAGACGCGTGAGGGTCACTTCTTCCCGCCTGAGCAACCGGCAGGAGGAACGACACGGCCGAGTTGTTGACTTCACCAGCCGCAGTTTATTGCCCGTCACGGCCAGACATTCTTTTCCCACAACTCCATGCACTTCTTGTGGAGTGCAGAAATGACAGACTGCAAGAGAATAGGACAGGGTGCATGATCGCTGTCCACCTCCAACATTGTTACCTGAACTTACCACTATTTTGCGGTAAGAACTGTATAAGAATCCTGCCCGTGAAAACTATACGGACCTGTATTTATCCATACCGAGACGACTAAGCTGCTTTGAATGCCAATCGTTTTCCACGCTGTTTTTATGCATGGTAAAGCGTTGAGTTTTTGGTGTTTTTGTGCATTTTTCCACCCCTGGTACATATGGCACACAGAAATAAGCGACTAAAAGAAATCACGTAATAAATGCGCACCAACAGAAGCTATTTAAATCAATGCTTCACTGCACTGCCAGACGGGAAACTGATTTTTGTGGTACGAACGGCAGGTACGACATTCTTCCGGGAAGGGTCACTCCCCAACCACAAACGTGGCTCACACTTCAGTTTAGTGACAGACAGTTGCAAGACCACTGTTAAACTGTTTATAACGATCTTTGTGGTAGAGTGGTAAATACACTGGCTTCGTAGGGCTCAAATCTCCACAGGTATAATAAACTGCCACTGCAGACCTTTCGGTAACACTTCAAGAACCCACGTTAAAAACAAGTCGAGAAACACTGTTCCGAATACTGGTTTAGTGCAGCTCCGTCTCTGCACGACTGCAACCTGCTCATACATGAACCCGCTTACTGTACATCAAATCTTGGTCTCAAATGTTCAAATGTGAGTGATTTCCTAAAGGACCAAACTGCTAAGGTCATCGGCTGGTCCCGGCGGAGGTTCGAGTCCTCCCTCGGGCATGGGTGTGTGTGTTTGTTCTTAGGATAATTTAGGTTAAGTAGTGTGTAAGCTTAGGGACTGATGACCTTAGCAGTTAAGTCCCATAAGATTTCACACACATTTGAATATTTTTGCTAAGGTCATCGGTCCCGAGACTTACACACTACTTAAACTAATTTAAACTAACTTCCGCTAAGGCAACACACACACCCCTTCCCGAGGCGGGACTCGAACCTCCTGGCCGGAGGCAATTCCTGACATGGCACCTCTAACCGCGCGGCCACTCCACGCGGTCCCTTGGTCTCACTCCATATTTTTTGCATCACAAAATCTCTCCATCACGAGATTAACGACTCCGTGATGCCTTAGGATGTGTTCTGTAAACGGATTCTTTCTCTCAGTCAAGGTGTGCCACAGAGACCAACTATTTTAATAATAATGACAGTAAAATATAACGTGTGTCGAGTACATCATGAATCTTGAATATGTTCTCTCTTACCAGAAACGTAGAAGTAAGAAGTTCGTAGTGACCTCCACAGAGTTCAAAAAGGCTTGCGTTTCAATTGATCAAATACTTCCTGTCGAAACCCTGAAAGAACTTCACTTGGATAACAAAATGGTTCAAATGGCTCTAAGCACTATGGGACTTAACATCTGAGGTCATCAGTCCGCTAGACTTAGAACTACTTAAACCTAACTAACATAAGGACATCACACACATCCATGACCGAGGCAGGATTCGAAGCTGCGACCGCAGTAGCAGCGCGATTCCGGACTGAAGCACCTAGAACCGCTCGGCCACAGCGGCCGGCGTGGATAAAAAGGGGGCTATTGTCCAACAGATCCCCACTGATACCACCTTTAAAATAAGGTTTATGGAAGAGATTTCAATTGCTTTTGAAATCAGGTCGAGAGTCACACAAGCATATGGACTCTCGCCTCTGCCTTTCTACAGCCGCATAACAGCCGCATTAGTGACAAATGGCTCTAAATAATGAAAAATGTGAAGTCATACACATGAGTACTAAAAGGAATCCACCAAATTTCGGTTACACGTTAAATCACAGATATCTAAAGATCGTGAATTCAACTAAATATTTAAGGATTTCAACTACGAATAACTTAAATTGAAACTATCATATAGATAATACTGTGAGGAAGGCGAACCAAAATTGTGATTTATTGGCAGAACACTTGAAAAACGCAACAGGTCTCCCGAAGAGACTGCCTACACTACGCTTGTCCGCCCTCTCCTGAAGTATTGCTACGCGATGTGAGATCCGCATCAAATAGGATTGGCGGAGGACATTGAAAAAGTTCAAAGAAGGGCTGCTCGTTGTGTATTATCGAAAAATAGGGGAGAGAGGACCACGGATATGATAAGCGAATTGGGGTTGCGATCATCAAAACAAGGTCATTTTTCATTGCAGCAGGTCCTCCTCATGAAATTTCAATCACCAACTTTCTCCTCCGAATGCGAAAATATTTTTGTTGGCACCCACTCACATAGGGGGAAATGATTATCATAATAAAATGAGAGAAATCATAGTTTGTGCGGAAAGGTTTAACTGTTAGTTTTTCCCGCGCGTTGTTCTAGAGTGGCATGCTAGAGAAATAACTTAAGTGGTTCGATGATCTCTCTTCCAGGCACTCAGTTGTGAACTGCAGAGTAATCGTGTAGACGCAGATGTAACACTGGCCCTCCCTAAGCCAAATTACAGTATATGGGGAACGTTAGTTTGTGTTTCACTGTCATTTCCCCCTTCGTCGTGGTCTGTTCGCATCACATGCGTAACTGAAAGCAAAGTATTGGTTGCCTCTTCCAGGAACGGACACTCTCGGAATTTAAAAAGCAGACCATACCTTGATGGAGAACGCCTCCCTTCCAGCGTCTGCCACTGGAGTTGACTAAGCGTTTCTGTGACGCTTTCGCTCTTACTAAACGAATCTGTAACGAAAGGCGCAGCTGTTTTTTGGATCTTCTCTCATAGCTCTATCACTCCTATCTGATGCGAATCCCAGAGTGACGAGCAACAATGATGTACTGGTCGAACGAGTGTTTTGTGTGCTACATCCTTTGCTGATGGACTACATTATCTTATGATTCTTCTGATAAATATCGGTCAGACGTCTCTCTTGCCGGAGATTAAGTTTATGTAGTCGTTTTACTTCAAATCGCTCCTTACGCATACTCATGGATATTTCATGATAGTAGCTGCTTCCAGTGACTGTTCTGCAATCGTGTAGTCATACAGTAAAGAGGCTCTCCGTCTATGTCTTCGCAGTACACCTGTTTATGTAGAAGGTCAGTTGCCACTTTCTATGTCAAGCATCGATCCTCAGAGGATCTTCCCCCATTTCGGTACAATTTTCTAGCGTTGCGACTTCTCTGTATACAACAGCACCAGCCGGGAAAAGCCTCATGGCACTCTCGACGTTATCTATTAGGTTATTTATACGGGGTGTTCAAAATGTCTCTCCGCAGTGCCGTGTGATTGTTCGCCGCGCGTGCCGTATGATTGTTCGCCTGCCTGGGTTACTTCCCTTCAAGTGGTCTCTCCCAACATTTCACTGTTTCGTTTATCTCAGCCAGCGTCAGTAGTATCGTTGGTGTGTGTCGTTACGTGTTGACGTGAACGTTTAAGTTTAGTTCCTCTGTTCGTTTGTTTCGTTTTTGTCATTCTTAAAACGCCAAGCATTGAAGAACGTCTGTTTTTAGTCGAACAAGTGTTCAAAGCTGGCGGTAAATACACAGTTTCGTCAAACATTTAATTCAGTTTTCCCGGAGACAACACTCCCACATCGCGATACTGTGGGAGATTTAACAAATTTAGAAAAAGAAAAGTTCAAATGTGTGTGAAATCTTATGGGACTTAACTGCTAAGGTCATCAGTCCCTAAGCTTACACAGTACCTAACCTAAATTATCCTAAGGACAAACACACACACCCATGCCCGAGGGAGGACTCGAACCTCCGCCGGGACCAGCTGCACAGTCCATTACTGCACCGCCTAAGACCGCTCGGCTAATCCCAACAAATTTAGAAGTGTGTGTTCAGTGACAGATGCACCGAGATGTGGTCGTCCTAGCGTTTTGTCTGAAGATAAACTATTCGATATTTCCGATAAAATGTCCATGAGTCCGAACAAGGCAGCGAGAAAACTCGCCCATTACATCGATGTTGCGTATCGGAACGGCCCACACAGCTGTAAGGAAAAAATTAGTACTTTTCCCGTACAAAGTGACAATCGTGCAAGAACTGAAAATTACTGATCATGGCAAGAGACTGCATTATTGTCAATGGTTCAAAAATTTCATTCAACAAAATGGAAGGGATATTCTGAATCAAACGTTTTACACTGGTGAGGCGTGGTTTCATTTATCCGGGTGCATGAACTCGTAAAATTATCGTATGTGGATTACTGCAAATCCATTGTGTACTCATGAGGAATCACTTCATTCTGTGAAAATAGGAGTTTGGATTACAATTTCTAGACGTCGGATTGTGGGTCCCATATTTTTCAACGAAACAATAAACGCACAACGATACTGCAGTGATATTCCGTACCCATTCATAAAAGAATTTGTGTTAATTGAAATACTGAACGGTTATTTTCAACAAGATGGTGCAACCGCGCATACAGCTCGCGTTTCAATGTCACTGCTTGCTGATGTTTTTGATGATCGCATAATTTCACAGGGACTTTGGCCTCCACGATCGCTGACTTTTTCTTCTGGGGTGCAGCGAAAGAAATTGTCTATAAAAACCGTTCAAAATCCATCGATGAATTGAAAACTGCAAGATCAACTTTCACTGCTTCTGTTACAGAAGAAATGTTCCAGCTTGTGTTTGGAAACATGATTAGACGAATTGAATTGTGCATTCAACAACTTTCAATATTTAATGTGAAAATTTGTAAGTAAAATTGAATATTCAAGAAATTAGTAACTTGTATTTCACTGAGTTTCATTTCGGTATATTCACTGCGGCATATGCCACGCGTGGCTAACAATCATACGGCACTGCGGACAGACTTTTTGAACACCCCGTATATACTGTGAAAAGTCATGGTCTTACAACTCTCCATTGGGGAACATCCAAAGTCCGAAGACTTCTCTCCGTTGAGAAGGACATACTGTGTTCTGCTTACTATCAGCTCTTCAATCCATCACACAGTTGGTCTGATATTTCGTACGCCGGTATTTTGTTCATTAGGCGGCAGAGCGCAGCTGTATCGAACTTCTCCCGGAAGTCAAGGGACACGGCATCTACCCGAGCGCCTCTATCTACTGCTTTCTCAGTCTCGTGGACGAAGAGAGTGAACTGGGTTTCACATTATAGTTGTTTTCGGAACCCATGTTGATACCTAGAGCAAAAAACACACAGCGTCGTCAGAGGTATAGGTCTATAGTTTTGTGGGTCTGTTCGAAGACCCTTCTTATAATCGGAAATGACTTGGTCTTATTTCCAATCATTAGGAACGCTTCGTTCCTCTAGTGACCTATGGTACACTGTTGCCGGAAGAGGGGCAACATCTTTCGTATACTCTGTGTTCTCGCAAGTGGCGAAAAGGAACATGTGACAGAGGTTCAAATGGTTCAAATGGCTCTAAGCACTATGGGACTTAACATCTGAGGTCATCAGTCCCCTACTTAAACCTAACTAGCCTAAGGACATCACACACATCCACGCCCGAGGCAGGATTCGAACCTGCGACCGCAGCGGTAGCGCGATTCCAGACTGAAGCGCCTAGAACCGCTCGGCCACTGAGAGCGGCAGTGACAGAGGTTTTGAAGGCGTCAGGCTTGGCTATAAAAACATGGTTTCGACTGTTTACTGCGTGGCCTTTGCAGATGATAGGCAGAGCTGCAAAATAACAAAACTGACCAGCAATGACTCCGCATCTCCTTTGAGAAAACTTGGTTGATTACGAAGTCATCATCCGAAGTACTAGAAGTAGAGGAAGGTAAAATCAAACAAATTGAGAAGTTCATATATCTAAGAGAGTGGACAGAATTATACAGCTCTGAGAGAAGACGCTTCTACATAACGAACCAGAAAAACAGAAAAACCATACCAACTAACCTAAGTGCCCACAAGAAGAAATCAATATCTGTTAACGCCACGATACGTCATTACTGCACAGTAATTTGACTGAAGGGAAAGAGCGCCTGGTCCCCGGCACGAATCCGCCCGGAGGACTTGTACCGAGGTCCGGTGAGCCGGCCAGTCTGTGGATGGTTTTTAGGCGGTTTTCCATCTGCCTCGGCGAATGCGGGCTGGTTCCCCTTATTCCGCCTCAGCTACACTATGTCGGCGATTGCTGCGCAAACAAGTTCTCCACGTACGCATACACCACCATTACTCTACCACGCAAACATAGGGGTTACACTCGTCTGGTGTGAGACGTTCCCTGGAGGGATCCACAGGGGGCCGAACCGCACAATAACCCTGGGTACGATGTGGGGCGGCGGAGGGGTGAAGTGGACTGCGGTAGTCGTCGTGGGGTTGCGGACCACTATGGCTGCGGCGGGAACGGAGCCTCTACGTCGTTTCTAGGTCACCGGTTAACATACAACATACACATACACACAATATGACTGAAAGCTTTGTAAGCCACAGAATAGAAAACGTATGATCAAGAACTGTAAATAAGAGAACGACAGATCTTGATGATAAACCCAATCAAAGAAAATGGTGAATTCAGGAGACGACACAAACATGAACTATATACGCATGTGGAAAAGGACACAGACCCCATTGGTAGGAGGAGGTTTGTTTCTCATGCCCGCATTGCCCGTGTGAGTCCTTCAAGGTTGAGCAATCGAACCTTTCTCCACTTATTTCTCATATGTACACATGAATATATTTATACGTATTTGTTGACGTTAGCGTATATTATTCATTCACTAAATAATACTGTATAGTGGAGAGAGAGAGAGAGAGAGAGAGAGAGAAGATTCGATGAAGAGCGGCACATTTAATGACGGGATCATACATTCTATAGTAAGCGGTAGCGCGTGAAAAAAATGCCGTTCATGTTCTTGTGGTAGGCGTCATGCATTAAGGATACGTTACTGTTAAAATTCTAAGAGCTTACTTGCTAAAAAAGTCTGACACTGTATTTAATTTGCCGTGTTCTATCATTAGCGTCTAATCTCAAAGCTCATACTTTAGCAATTTATGTTCTCTGTTCAGTTTCTAGCCCGAAATTTTGGATCATCTTGTATGTAGTACGGAAGAAAGTATTCTGTGCCATACATCTTACTGTGATGCCGGAATATAGATGTATATGCAGAAGTCAGATACGAGCTAAGGAAGAAAATCACTAGAACAAAGATTGTATTTAGCACATTGTATGTAACACTTTGGTGGAAGAGAAAGAAATAACATTCTGTACGCACAGAGCTGGTACTGGATGTTGAGCGCAGGCGCTGTGGCAGGGAAGCTGGCCAGGGTCCAGACATTATGTCGGGCCAGAGTGGGTGCGGCCGTTGGCAGCATTGATTGGTCGCAGATGCGCCCCGCGATGCGGCGAGCGGGGTTTCCCCGAACTCCGCTGAACCTTATCTACTCGGAGAACATTGAGAGCGTTAGCCTAGAGGACCACGTGCCCAGGAGTGAAGTCCCATCGTTTCAGCTGTTACGTTCCCCGATACTGCTGATAATGGAATTGTTGGTAGAGCGTTGTCAGAGAGATCAAATGGTTCAAATGGCTCTGAGCACTGTGGGACTTAACATCTGAGAGCATCAGTCCCCTAGAACTTAAAACTACTTAAACCTAACTAACCTAAGGAAATCACACACAACCCTGCCCGAGGCAAGATTCGAAACTGCGACCTTAGCGGTCGCGCGGTTCCAGACTGAAGCGCCTAGAACCGCTCAGCCACTCCGGCCGGCTTCAGAGAGTTCCACCGTATTGTTGGTTAACTAGTGGCGCTGGGCACTTCCAGGGGCCGTCAGCACTACAAACCTTTATATGAGCAGGAATTGCCGACGATTATATTTTTTAAACTTTTTCCTAATATCCTTTTACCTTATTTCAAGGAGATAATGATACATATTCTTTTTTTTCGTTTCCTACTTGCTTCAGAATTCATGGTACTGACATGAGGATGATGATAATCTGTATGGTAGATGAGCCAACAGAGAAATTAGATAAACTTCCGGCAAACATAAATAGTGTACATCAAACAATTCAATTCACCATGGAAAAAGAAACACAGAGGCAAATACATTTCTTGGATATAACAATAAAAAGAGGCACAATAAGCACACACTTAACAACTTCAAAAAGCCCACAACAGACACAATTACACATGCTATATGTAACCATACACAAAATCAAAAATTAGCGGCCCGTCAACAAGTGCTACACAGACTAAATAATATCTCACTCAGTGAAGAAAACTATGAAAAAGAATTACGAACAATACAACTTATAGCCAAAAACAATGGTTACAGCACTCATATAGTGCAAAGACTCAGCCACAAAATCGAAATAAACCTAAATAAAGATGAGAACAAGCAGAGAACAAAAACACTACAGGACCCCACGAATAACACATACACTACAGTATAAACAGAACCACAAAACAGTAACGCTCATGGCATGATTAACAGAAAGAAATCATGCATTTTAACATTCAAACACAAACCAGCATACAGAATTGCAAGTATACCAAAGAAACAACGATTACACATTGCTTACGGACCAATAAACACACTCCAGTGATATTTAAAAACAGCAACAGACAAGCCATTTAACCACCAAGAAGCAGATAGAGCAGGTGTATACCATTTAGAATGTCAAGAATGTGAATCATCGTATCTGGGAATGACAGCAGGCATGCGAAAATTAGATGTAAAGCACACGTAAGAAGCTGGAAATGGAAACAGCCAGTTTGACGAAAACCTAACAAAATATGGACATAAACCATCCAAGATGAAACAGGGCATGAAAATTTTTAGAGTGAACAATTACAACAAGACACTCCTGACGCTGCAGGTAAACTTTCGTATAGAAAGAGACCTTGTCATGAAAAAGAAAGTAATTAATGACCAAATCAGTATTAGGAATAACTCGTCGGAGGTTCGAGTCCTCCCTCGGGCAGCGGTGTGTGTGTTGTCCTTAGCGTAAGTTAGTTAAAGTTAGATTAAGTAGTGTGTAAACTTAGTGATCGATGACCTCAGAAGTTTGGTCCCATAAGAACTTACCACCAATTTTCAATTTCATGTTAGCCACTAAAACAATAACAAAGGTTTCAAACAAAATCAGATTAAATAATAAATTAATCTCTCTGTGTATGTCTGTCTCTGTCTCTCTCTGTCCCTCTCTCTCTCTCTCTCTCTCGCGCGTATACACACATACATACATATAGCAAATAAACAAATATCAAACCGCACATACACACCAAAACACAAACAAAAACCGAGGGATAAGCACACAGCGACAGTTGGCAAACACTACACACTGTAAACAAAAACATTTAATACACATTCAAAAGTTCAAGTAAGGTATTGAAATAAATATGGTTGAAAAAACGCCGAAACTCGACCATCTGGAGCGAGCAGACCGAGTAAATATATCTACAGGACGACACGCATGAATTAACAACATCGAAAATCGTAAATAAGACCAAACGATAATTTGACATCACGAAACTTGTGCTTGAAAAAGTTGTTTTTAACCAGAAGGCCAAGAGAATAACAAGAGAAAACGTAACATAGTAACGTACTTGTAACTGCTTTATTATACAAGGTGTTACCGTAAGAGCGATAAAAAATGTGACAGGACATAGGGAATGCTCACTGAACAATTTGAAGTACGGACCTGGGGTCGGAGAAGACAGCTTAAGGAGGTATGGAAGTAAACTTGTCTACTACTTTGTCTAGCGTTGCTGTTTCCCAGCTTATTTACAACTAATATGGGTTCAAGTCTACTCGTACTGTGCTGTTTATTTAGATGTATATTCTTTGTTTCCTGCAAGAAAACGAGGAGGACGAGCCTGATTACTAGGAAGTATTCCCTGGTCGTTAGTTTGGAAGGGCAGGTCTTTTTCCATGGCCTGCAAGGTCACCTGACCTGAATCCCCTTGCTTATTTCATATGGACATATCTCAATTCACTTGTGTATAAGACCCCAGTGGATACGGAGATGGAATTAGTGGCCAGAATTACAGCTGCCTGTGATGTGACTCGAACCGCACCAGGGATATTTGTCAGCGTGCGTCATAAACTTGTTCACTGATGAATGGTGGGCTCCATATGGTTCCCAATTGTGCAGCGACCGTAAACCATAAAATTACCAAATAAGCAGCAACCAGTCGCAAAATCATGTTTCCTTTATATACTTTTGCAAATCGATTTCAACTGATTAACAGCCATCATCGGTGCTTTCGACGTATATGTTCCCCGAGTAGTAACACTGTCTTAAGCAAACATAATGTTTGACCTCTGCTTAAGACGGTGTTACTACTCATGGAACATATACGTCGAAAGCACCGATGATGGCTGTTAATCAGTTGAAATCTTTTGCAAAAGTAAATAAAGAAAAAATGATTTTGTGACTGGTTGCTGCTTATTTGGTAATTTTTTGTTCACTGATGCCATGCTTGCATTGAGATTGAAATCCGTCAGTTTCAGCACATATTGTAAGATACAGTACAAATGGTACGTTCATTGTTTCAGTTATGGTATTTGCGGTTGACTGTAAGTAATGTAAATAAAGAAGTACACAGTAATGTTATTTTATTTCTATTATCTCCTTAAACTGGTTTCTCCGATCCCAAGTTCCCTACCTCAAATTGTTTAATGGAGCGTCCTCTATGTTCTGTTGAATTTTTGCACGCTCCTATGGAAACATCCTGCACGCAATAAAGAAACATGTATTACTGTCCACTGAAGATGCTTCACAAATAAAAGAAGCGAAACGTGTATGGCAAAAAACAAAACTGTATTTCACTAAGTAGCAAAGATGGAATGTATTCCATGAATGATATATAGCTTGAATTTTTGATAAATTTCATCTTCGACAGTTCAAAATATCGCCAAAAAAGCGATTTTGCCGTGGTTTTGCCAAATCGCTTAATGCAGATGCCGGGGTGGTTCTTTTGATTAAGAAATGGTCGATTTTCACCCGATTTTCCCGCCAGTCCCAGCTTGAACCCTATTTCTAATTATTTCACTAAATCGATTTGCCATGAAAAGTAACTACGATTACCAGAAAATGGTTTTCACATTTATTCTGGAGTCAGTATGCTTCCTATTGTCGTAGTTGTCTATCTAAAGGAGAAAGGCGAATGACACATGTTTGAGAATCATGTGAACGTTGTTTTGTGGGTATTTGTGTTTTTACTGTTTATATACCCAGTTTCTAAGGTGAAAATGGGCAGGGAAAACCCCCTAAGATCCAATCTGGTCGGAGTACCAGCGGAACGATCGTCCACTCGCCGCGTCCAGCTGAGCCGCCATGTCGCGAGCTATCATGCTGCTCTTTAAGCTATGCCAACAGGTGTACAATTTTGCGCGTAGGAAACAAATTGTTGAAATTTTGCTAAGAAGACTTTTCCTGAGTTATTGGGCGTCTCATTTCCAGTGTCTGAGATTTTGCGTTTCAACTGTCCTCTTGCCGGTAAGATAGGATTGTGACAAATAGCGTTTCTCTAGTTCACACGCCGCATCTTGTTAATGCTATCTAATTTATACACCATACACGAGACCAGTATCCCTATATGGGTCTTACGGTGCGTCTACACGTTGTCTTTTTCCTGTTCAACTTAACGCATGCGGTTTCATTTCCAACAGGGTAAGCATCTATGGGTACTTGTGTATGCGTAATTTCTTCAAACTGGAAGGTGTGCGCCATAGCGTTGGCTTTCCAGGGTATGTGACAATCTCTTACGCTGTATGTCAGAAGTTAACCTGCTGGGACCCGAGTGTATTTCGTTGCGTCCGCAGAGGACTGAATTTTCCATAATCTATATAAATGAATCGATCAGTTTCGAAACATGTCGAGCCACAAAAGTTAAATTTTATAAGTGGCACAAAAAACTCATTATATCCCAGAGAACTGACGACTATCCATTCACTTCCGGACTATGAGAATTTTTTAATGAACAAAAATTCTATACTCCAGATTCCATGTTCTTTATATTATTTAAAAAAAGCATTAAAACTGTACACCAATAAGACTGTAACAATGAGAAGTTTTTGCTAGTAGATTCAGAAGCATCCAACCCACCTTACATTTCAAGACGGTGGGTTACTCTGTACTAGTAATGAAATAAATAAATAAATGAAACTCCAGATTCTACGGGGAAGGGGTTGGCATGTGTCGTTCTTCTGCCCCTTTGCGACCGCATATGGTGTAATGTATTGAAGTTATGCTTTAAGGCGATTTGTGTGCAGTTACGTCTGTTGACTCCAAAGAAAGCTCGCTGTAATTTTAACATGATTACAAACAAAAAGAAGTCACATGGTAGGCCTAAAGATTATGTGAATAAAAATGCTAATGTCAAGTATTAGCTTGAACTTGGTGGGAGCTAAAAATAAGAAAAAAGTTTCATATCATGTGCTGTAAGAATGAGATAAGCCTCGAAGCAGAAAAACAAGGAAGAAGAAGCTATGAAGTTCTGAAAAATGCGCGTTCGTGTTATTCTGACTTAATAGCATAATAACTGAGGGGCCTGACATCTGAACAAAAGAAAAGATCGGATTGGTAGAGCTCCTCAAAAGACTACTAGAAACTGAAATGGACTTTTATGCAAGAATGCAGCATTGGAAAACACAAGCTCAGTTCTAGTGGATTCTGGGGTTTATGACATATCCGAATTTGTCGTATCCGAGGATGTTAATCTACATACAAGATGTCCCAGGAGGAATGGACACTATTTAGGATACGATAGTAACGATCATTCGAAGCAAAAAGGTCGAGTAAACATAGGCTGTATAAAGTAAACCTTAAGAGCTATGAGCTTCTTTGTCTTCTACACTGTGAAACAAATCTATTCTACTACAAGCTCTTTGCTTTCCATGTGTTGGAAGGAGGCAGAATAGACCAAAACAAGAAAAAATTATCTGGAAAACTTGGGCTCTAAAATGTATGCCTTAAGAGGTATGAGCACTTGTTTATCTACGCTACTGTGAAACACATTTCTTCTACTGCACAACAGCTCGTCGATGAACAGGAAGCGACCCCAGTGCCACCGTTCCAAGGCTCGTCACACTCGCGGAAGTGCAGCGGGAACGAAGGAAGCCGGTAGAACCATGACTTGGCAGCGACGCCTTGATTTCTGGTGTATGCAATCCTCAACATTTGACCCGTATCTCTCCATTTCTGATCTCTAGCATCCTTTTTAAGGTGCATTTCCACCGTGGCAACATCTGGAAAATATGTGGTATGCGACAATGTCGAATGCTACACGGAGCAGGTCGACCAGCCCTACACTGACAAGGGGAACTCTCCACCGCAGCACCCTCAGATTTAGTAGTAAGATGGCCCAGAGGATAACCCGTCAAAAACTGAACACAGATCAAGCATGAAAACAGAAGGAAGGTGTACTGAACTGTGAAAACAGAAACAAAATCGAACCAGTGAACGGTCCAAGCTCATGATGTGTAACACCGAGCGACCTGAAATGGCAGTGGCGTTTTCGTCATGTGGTCACGGTGTTGCACTGCGGGGAGGGGGTAAGATCTGTGTTCAAATCTCCCTCATTCCCTATATATATATTTTTTCACAAAATTATGAACTGCCTATCCGGACATTAACGTGACTGTTCGCTGTATTCTAATTTGTGGCTGTGGTTTGGAGCGAAGTCCGTTTGCAACAACGAGTTGTAAGGAAGGGAGCTCCAGACGAACGTACCTCCCATTTGGTCTACACAAGTAACACATGTTATGACTCTTGCGTTCCGTTTTATAAGTTTTGACGCTTGAATTCCTTTATCGTAATATATTTCACATCCGTTTATTTATTGTTTTCATTTCTGTGAGAGGTCTATGCGGTTTTTCGCCTGCTCTTACCATTCATCACATTTACTTGCGCTGGTAATTTATTCTTACACACGACTCATAATCTGCAACCAGTGTATAGTATGACAATTGCCAAGACTACAGCCGCGCGGGATTAGCCCAGCGGGTCTAGGGCGCTGCAGCCATGGACTGTGCGGCTGGTCCCTGCGGAGGTTCGAGTCTTCCCTCGGGCATGGGTGTGTGTGTGTTTGCCCTTAGGATAATTTAGGTTAAGTAGTGTGTAAGCTTAGGGACTGGTGACCTTAGCAGTTAAGTCCCGTAAGATTGCACACACATTTGAACATTTTTCAAGACTACAGAAGGACAACAAGCACTCAATGACGAAACAGAAAGCTCATAACTTTGAGAAAAATTATATACACATAGGGAGTGAGGGAGATTTGAACATGGATCTTACCTCGCCTCCACCACCGTCGGGTAGACCGTTCGCCTGGTGCAAGTCTTTCGAGTTGACGCCACTTTGGCGACTTGCGTGTCGAAGCGGATGTAATAAGGATGATAAGGACAACACAACATCCAATCCTTGAGCAGAGAAAACCTCCGACGCAGCCGGGAATCGAACCCGGCCGTTAGGTATGACATTCCATCGCGCTGGCCCCTTAGCTGCCAGGGGCGCACAGTGGAAGTACTGACTAGTAGTTTGAAAAGGAAAGGCATACTACTTACATGTCACGTATAAAATAAATATCAAGCGATACAACTTTAGTCACAAAATTTTAAAATAGAAAACATAGAAGGCAAGCCACTACGGGCTGCTCACACATGTAGAGCTGCGGCAGCATCAGACTGAGGCGTCCGCGTTAGAAACTGCAGCCAGGTGAACATTACAACAAAAATGCCATCTAGTAGCCGCAAATCCAAACAGGCTACTTAACATTCAAAATATAGACAGACGAATATTTTTATGAACATTATTTAATACATGAAGTAAGACGCAATATTTTATCTGACAGTAGCAGACATGGTAACAGTTTGTCTACATAAGAACTTAGAAGCACAGTTTAAAGGCTGAAAACGCCATTACAGAATTAAAAAGAGAGCTGAATAACTCAGCGAGTAGAAAAACGATATAACATGAAATGTAGTTAATATAAACCATTTAATGAGCAAAAATTATGAATCGACTTAGATAGAAAAAATATTTGGTTAACTGCACGAGCAAACACGAATCAAATATCAAGTAACGGCTTTGTACCGTTGAAGAAGCTTTTATTGCGTAATTGTAGCTGCTCACTAAGAATGAGGCCATCGCTTCGAGAAATATGTTTAATAATTTCTAATTCTTGGAGAACATCTAATCTACACCCTTTCTTCTCAGTGTGCAAAATGTTGATATCGTAAACAGCTTCAGGCGCGTAACCTGTAATCAGAAGGCGGTCGGTAAAAGACGAATTTTGGGTGCTAGTACCATTTTTTCTTAAAAGATATTCTTTGTATCTGACTGCAAAGGCGCGTCCTGTTTGTCCTATGTAGTAAGAAGAGCATGTGTCGCAAACAATCTTATAGATACAAGAGTTTTTCAACGGGGAACGGGTTGATTTTAAATTATGAATAAATTTTTTTCAAACTATTATTGGCTGAAAAGGCGACATTGAAGTTGTATTTATTACGAAGAAGGCGTTGAATCTGATAGGAGATGGGCCAATGAAAGGAATAGACAAACTTCTTCTTTAGGCTGGACTCAATGATAGAGGTACCAAATGTAATAACTCTTTTAACAGTTTTCTTTTTAAGGATGTTATCCGCTGTGGCAGGTTCGTATTCGTTATTAACTGCTATCGTTTTGATTGGCTAAATCATGGTACGCGCTAGGCAGGAAGGGCTATACAAACCGCTGTTATGAACAGTTTTTCGTGCGGTAAAAATGAGTAACTCTTTAAAAAAATACACTTGCTGTGCGCCTTAGCAGCTAAAATTTTGACAGTGCATTTATTTTGGTGTGTTCTTTCCGTGTGAAAAAATTCAGGGTAGGTTTCGACATGTTGGATTGAACCATTCCCTTGTTAGAACCTTAAATGTAAGATCATTAATTTTATTGTTATCTTGTCACATCTTAAGAAGCCACTACTAGCCGAGCACTGTGGTCGACAGAATAGAGTCAACAGATTACTGATTACTGGTAGGCACTTCAGTTGTCATTATAGCTTCAAGCCAACCTTATTACATTTGTTTCATGACGTTTTCTGACCGTCGGGTGGCGACCCGGTTGTGTTACCATAAACAAATGTGTCTGGTTTATCAGACTATCTTTGTGCGAAACATTGCGTATATTAGAGGCCAGTTCGTGTGATGGTGGGTGAGGTGGCGTATCTGTAGCCAACAACTCACGTGCTAAACTACCAACAGTCACAAGACTTGCTGCGAGTATCATGACGTTTCCGTAGTGGAACTCAGAGGCGGATACAACACACTGAGGCAACTGGCGTGTGAGTCGGAGCGACACATTTTCCTGGGCAAAAGCAACTTTGTAGCACCGTTTCACGTCGCACGCCAAAACTTGGCAACACTAGACGTGTAGCATGAGACTTGCGGCAACGTGCGGGATGCCGCAGTGGAATTTCGTCTTTACGCGCGTTTTGTAAGCAGCCTTTCTCAGTCAGAAACGATAAACGGTAGATATTGAACCTGGTCGGAGGGGTCGTTGTCCGCAGCTCGTGGTCGTGTGGTAGCGTTCTCGCTTCCCGCGCCCGGGTTCGATTCCCGGCGGGTTCAGGGATTTTCTCTGCCTCGTGATGACTGGGTATTGTGTGATATCCTTAGGTTAGTTAGGTTTAAGAAGTTCTAGGGGACTGATGACCTCAGATGTTAAGTCCCATAGTGCTCAGAGCCATTTGAACCATTTTTGGAGGGGTCGTTGCCTCATTGTGTTCGTGCGTGCCGTCAGTTTCCGCAATGAGTAACATGTGGCGAACGAAGCCTTTGGATTGTCTCTACCGGAAATTGTGGCTGGCTAAAGCTAAGCGTTGTTCAGAAACGCCGCAAGTCCCCTTCAAACAGTCTGACCTTGTACTGCCACTGAGGAACTGCGTCGCAGCAACGCTGAACGGCGACCACAATCGCTGAAGCTTGAAAGGGCCCATCCTGGTGCGCAGTGGGTGATAAAACGCCGTTGTCTGATAGGGAAGAAAGGCGGGCCGCGAGTTAGCGTGCACGTCACGCCGAATGGGGTTTGCGAAATGCCACTTACCGGTTTTGTTGGTGCAGAGCTCTGCATTATGATTATGAAAGCAGTGCTCTGGATTCGGCATCATGTGGGGTAATGAAATAGAGAGATGAAAGAGGATTCATCCTAGCTGGAAGGTTAACGTGAAGAATAGATTTTTTAAAAGGACCATAACGCACACCTGTGTGTATCAGCATGCCATGAATTTAAGAGATGGAGAAAGGAAGACAAGAGGGTCCTGCCAAGACGCACTGCAGGTTTTAAACGGTCCCGAGCATGTTCAGTCACTTCATATCAACGGATATCGAAGTCCATGGCATTTCGGTTGATTTGTTATTTGCGTCCAGGAGAATTTCAAGGGTGTGAGGGATAGCCTCCCCCCCCTCCCCCCCCCCCCTCCCCCCAGCAAGAGCTCAGACACAGAAGGGGCGCAAAAGCTGACCTAGAAAGCAAAACAAGAAAGAAATACAGCTTAAGAACTAACATCTCGCCACTCGTGTCCCTATCTTCTGCTTACGAGATCAAGCCTTTCCCCCAGCTGGTGACTGTAAATAAACGCTCATGTCAAAGTTTAATTTTATCCTAGTAGCATAATAACATAACGTCTAATACCAAACACGATCTGTGATGAGAAACTGTTTTAGCTAGAGTGCTTCAAAGTATTTGACGGAGTAAATGAAATGGAAAACAGATCTCACATCTATCACACCGTTCACGTGACTTTAACTTCCCGTGAGGAAATGCCTTAAATGAAAGCCCTGAGTCTTATCTTAAAGACTGCGCAGCTCACTTTGGTGCCAAATATAGCAGAGACATAGATACAGCGCAGCTAGTTAATGCAATGATTGTTTGCTTATTCCAGGTGAAGGACGTTGCACTGTGCAGGAAATGTTGCCTACGAGTGTCCAAATATCTAGCCCTGATAAAACGTTCCGGCGTCATCCTAACACAGTAACAGAGGAAACCGCCCGCGGTGCCCGAGCTGTTCTAGGCGCTTCAGTCCGGAACCGCGCTGCTGCTACGGTCGCGGGTTCGAATCCTGCCTCTGGCATGGATGTGTGCGATGTCCTTAGGTTAGTTTGGTTGAAGTAGTTCTAAATCTACAGGACTGATGACCTCAGATGTTAAGTCCCATAGTGCTTAGAGCTATTAGAACCATTTTTGAATCAGAGGAAATCGAGAAAAGAAAACTATGATGCAATAAATTGCTAATAATTCGTGGATAGGTGCATCAGATCCCATCTAACCTCTCCGAAATAACAGATCCTTTGAAACATTGTATGAGTAATTCTGAAAACAATCAAACGTGATCGAATTAGTAAATAAGCTTTCCAGCACGATAATATTATACGGATCTTTTTGAGTTAAGCTCATAATTATAGAGATCATCAACACACCACAAACGAATGTACGGAACAAATTACTATTAATGATAATTATACTTGACAGTCGTACTCTACCACGTAATATTAACTCGTTACTCAGATCATAATAACAACAACGTTGCGCTTCGCATTAAATTATTTCAGTTGTTTAATCCTAATTCTTAATTATAGCACTTACGAATTCCAAAATGTATAAAAAGGTTCTAGATTTAATTATTTTTATAAAGTAGTTGAAGTATCACGCCAAAGATGTATCTGTTACTATGGAAATAAAAAACAATTATTTACATCCTCTGATTAGCGATATCTCTGCTAGTAAAGTTGAAAAATAGTCTTTTGTACTAAATCAGAATTCTTTCGTAAGTAAATCTTTGCATGTTGGTTTATAGTTGTCAACTAAAATATTTTTTAACCATAACTCCAATGTTACTTTTCAACAAATTACCCAAATAGTAAATTTTGCGTCGTTAAGCTTTGATAAAATACTTCTCTGCTATCTTTTTAAAGACTCGTGATTCATTTATTTTCATTATATCGCTGACTTGAGCGAGCTTGCACTACGTGTTATAAGCATAGAGTAAATATCTCTGGAGTGAGCATTCACATGCGCAGAACAGATTTTGTGTTGTCAACATACATTGCCGGCCGGTCACGTGTTCTCGGGACGTCGTGTGTTTGTCCATATAGCTCCCTGTATATTTCGAATGTCACTACATCCCTAGTACAGACGGATTCTTTTCGTGCGCGTCGTGGATTATTTATATACGTTGCGCAGACATTTTAACAGTATCCATTTGATACCAGGAATAAACCAGCTACGTAACTTTTAAGGGCAAGTGATATTGCATTCCGCTTCTTTGCGATAGGTGTCACAGTTCAGATGCACTCGATTTTTGATAGTTTTCGGTATGATACGGCACTTTATAGTATTACAGAGCCTGACGTACATTTTTGCAGTGATAGTCTTGCAAAACGACTTGACAGTACGCTAGTACTTTTGCAAGTGTCCGAAAAACACCGAACTTGCCACACATTAACGATTATATCCCTGCTAATTCGTCCTTTTTTCTGCTATTTCTGCGTATTTATTTTCTCGTTTTTGCGACCTAAAGCACAAATTTTCTTACAGGTGACACTTTGAAGTGTTTATTTAACGCATTTTACGTACTTGCTCCCAGTTTATTAAATAAATAGTAGACTGAGTAAGAAGGGGGAAAAAAGGCTATCGGAGAATAAATGTGCTGTAAAGCAAATACAGTTGGTCATGTAACAGTCAACCCCTATAACACCATTAAGGGAAGTGGAAAGTGACACAAATGAAAGAGTTGGGGACATGTTTACTATATTTTACTCTTCTTAATCAAATGGTGAAAAAAATAAATTGAAGGCAAACTACACCAAAGAAGATGAATGTGTACTTTGATTAGCTACACTATTGTGTTTTTTTATTTGTGCAGAAAATGTATTTAAACTGAATGCAGAAATTGGTAGTATGGGCTGTGAAAAATTAAAAATAGTTGGTATAGCATCTACCTTCAACCACACACGTCCAAATTTTTCTCTGTCTAAACATTCCTCTTCAAAGTGTTTTGAACATACTTCGGAATATTTTGTGGGGACAAAATTACTCCCCCTTATTTTCTGGAGCCACATCTTTATTCGTTGTTCATCCTTCGGGAAACTAAAATATAAATCACACATAATCATTCTCCATGTCCTAGACACACTCAACATGGTCTCCTACTGTTACTTTACAGTAAACAAAAAGGTTTGGACACACATATTATACGACGACAATTACAGACTCCCACTCTATTGAATTTATCTGTCTCCCGTATTTCAAATCTATATACATAATCGACAAGTCACTGATAAATGCATGAAGGATAGTATTTGCTGAAACAACTAACCATTCCCTTTCCTGTTCCACTAGCAAATTTACGAGAGAAAGCGATTGTTTGTAAGCTTTTATACGAGTCGCAATGTCTATTATGTAGTCATAAAATCGTAGAAAAATAGGTCTACAGAATCAAGCCTTAATTATAATGCGTTTCGAAATTTTTAAACATAGTACCCATGAGAAGTTACTATCCCTCCTTTCACATATTTTTCTTTGCATCCGTAGCAACAACAGTAATTCACCATAGCTAGTACACTATCACCAAGCGGTGAAAACACAACAAAAACTCTTGATATTATAAACTTCAAACTTTGCGGAAAGCACACACGCACAGCGAAGTCCCGAAAACACGTGACAATACTGGTTTAATGTTGACAACATGCGCAGAACGCAATGCTCACTCCAGAGATATTTTCTCTATGGTTATAAGTCAAATCGCTACAATTTCAACTTTTATTTTCTTTTTTACTTCCCTTTTCAAAGTTCATTATTGGACTATTCTCCTACACTTTGTTTAGAATAGTGGGTAAAATGATAATACAGGGACTTGGTTTTAATTCTAACAAATCAGAGTTTATTTTCGGTCTTTAAACTGAATCAGATTTTTGCATAGGCAACATTGATGTGAACGAGTTACCACAAATTTAAGACCCACACTGAACGAGATAAAAAAAAGAAGAACACAACATAAAACCTATGCTTTGCCACCACTTTCAATCTCAGCTTAAAATCAGATTTTCAAAAACTCAGCCACTTCAGGTGTTGGCTTCTCGTATATCCATTACAAATCTACTTGAACGTCACTCATCATGTACTACTAGAATAATGGTAGCAGTTGGATTTTCCGCTTTCAAGTGGTTCAGTTAGGGCAAGGGAATCTTTGTAATTGCGTCACTAACAATGAGTACGGGCTAAATACACTGGTTATCACAATTCACTTTCGGTCAGTTTGATCCTGTACTTGATTCTACGATCAAGAAGAACTCGAGAACGACACCCGATTGTCAAATACCCCACAGCATGCAAGTCACTACCTCATAGTAGCGCTATCCTCTACAAATCTACACAAATAGCCAACACTCGACTGCCTTGGAGTGGGCTTAATCCAATATCTCCGAACTATTCGTAACACCCAAATCCTTGGCGTATGCAACAAACTATAACAGGCAACAAAACCGGACATCACAGACACAATTACAGACATTAAAACTTTCATTTACGGTCGCACCTACGACGCATAAATACCAGTAAACTAACGCAGAGTACCGGCAACGCTACTCTGAGCTCGTCACTCAAAAATCGCTTGACAACAGCTCAAGTATAAAACAAAATTACAAGGAACAACTTGCAAATAAAATTTATCAAACAAGTCCACTGATTGTGCTCTAGTATCGTTACTGCATTACCTAATCTTGCATTTAAAAATGTAAATCCACTCATTACACGTTTCCGAAACCTTTCCAACAAAATTCATGGGAAATCTCCAACTGTCTTGATAATTGATATCGATTCTCCTAGAAAAGTATCGATAGCGGCACACGTAAACGCCTCTCGACCCACATGCAGCAACACAACAGTCGTCTTACCGACTCACGCACTCTTCGGCTCTTCGATACTGGCTAACTGCTTCTTTCCACAATACCACAGCTGAACCATGAATCTAGACAAAAGTAGAGCGCTACCAGTACTCTTTAACGATCAATATATAATTCACTGCGGTTATCGTTTCGATGTATAGCGGCCAGCTCGCCCAGGATGATCGCTGTTTTCAGCCTCCGCCGCATAGGTAGTCTTTGCCATTTCTGGGTGAACACTTGTACAGCTGGTTACAAAACTGGCTTTTCTAGAACGTATACATGCACAATGACTTTAGTTACAAGAAATAAAGTATTTTAACACACTTTATCTGCTTTACGACGTTTTGGTGGTGTCATAATAGATACAAACGATCACATTATTTACGTAACGACACGAAACTGTTCAAAATAAATTTTGACTCGTTACAAGCCGATGAGCATCCACTGACACGGCTTCCCATTTGAATGCTTCCAAAAGTTTTCGAAAGTATAGGCTGAGAGATGCTTACCCAAACATTGAAACTATGGAGAGGTAGGATGGTTTGAAGAGTTTTTAGTTTTTGTTCTGGCGTATTGTCCACCCAGACAGCAATGGCCTGTAAACTATTGAGGTAGGTAATGTGAAATAGTCTTAAGTACGTAACCCGTAGTCCGCATTCTGCTTGCTATCATATCCAGCTCTGCGTAGCTGAAAAACGCGTAATCCGCAGTGTGAGGAAATAGCTCCTGAAACTATTTAACTACTGTTTTGGGAGACAATTCACATATTCAAATCCGGTTTCTTTCGCGCGCTCAAAATATTAATATTTCATGTAAACTCTGTTCATTTCCGAGCACTCCGCACAGCTCAGGTTCGAAATCCTATTCAGATTTGCAATAACTACAGTTTTCCTCTACGTGAAACATCAGACTGGACTAGTCGGAGGTAGTTCTGCCAAGGCTAGTGCTCCATTAACCACACGGATTTTAAATACGGGCGGCCCGCCAAAACTCGCGTAACCGAAACAAATGAGGCAAATAACTGATGTTCACATGAAAGATGAATTTTATACAATGCCAATCAGGTACGACCACAGTCTCTCTCACGATATCATAACGTTTTTTCACATACAGCCACACGACGCTCGTGCTCACGGTCGCCGCCGACACATTCTGCATGCGCTTAAGGCGTTGCTTATATGCCCTCGATGCGGATTTCTCGACCGAAAGCGCACCCGCCTCTGTGCTTCAAGAACAATTTCTCATAACTCTTCCAGTTGTTGTTATATATGCTCCCAGATTTTTTCTGCAGTAGACAAATGTTTAAAGAATATACTGTTTAAATTTTGGTTCTTTATTCCAATAAGTACGCTGTTACAATTTTTCACTAGAAATTTGAGTGGCCTTTGTCCTCCGAACTGTATTTTCTGTTTTCGCTGTATCATTTAATAACACAGTAATTCCTTTAATTTTTGGTGAATCTTCTACATTTTCTACCCAGGATATGGTGCTGAAATATCTAGATCTTAACTTACGTAGAGGAAAGGTGCCTATTATGCGATAGTTCCTTAATATGAGACACCCCAACTGTGCTCATGTCAGTGGTTGCACTCTGGTGGAGAGTTTCTCAAAGACGTCTATTGCATGCCAGACGACGACACAGCGAGTAGGATGCCATAGTTGAGCCGGACACAGTACGTAGAGGTTGATACAAAATTGCTTTTGTTTGGAGTTTTTTCGATATCCGTGTTCAGACAATATTTCAGCTTGAAGGTGAGTTGATATTACTGCACTCTTTTATTGATGTTATTTGTGACGGTATTACCTATAATAATTGACAATTAGGTTCATTTTCCAACAAACATTGTTAGCAAGTGAGTGATCCTTTGTGTAAGATGGCGAAATTCCTAATATGCGACAGTATGGAGATCCAAATACGCGACAGTGTCGCATATTACGGTATCTATCGCATATGGGGGGGGATCTCGTTGTCTAACGATTTGTTATGTGTAATTTACGCAATACTATAATGAGATAACAGTATTTTATCATTTATTGTAGTAAAATTTTGGCAAGTGAAATACTGCCTTGTAATGGAAGAGCGATTTTATGCTCTTAAATGTAAGGACATACGAAGCATGGCCTTCCAGTTAGCTGTCAGGAATAGGCTGAAGAATCCCTTCAATTCACAAAAGGCTTCAGCAGGAAAGTAATGGCTCCGAGCTTTCCTTAAGAGACATCGCATTTTATCAATGCGAACTCCTCAGGGTCTTGCAGCAGCAAGAGTGAAAGCTTTAACTCCAGAAAATGTCGGGAGATATTTATGATATTTACGTATCTGTGCTATCTAAAGCCAACTATAACCAACATCGAGTCTTCAATGTTGATGAAACTGGGGTGACGTCTGTGCAGCAGAAACACAGCAAGGTTATTGCTATGAAAGCGAAGAGACAAGTTGCTGCCTTGACTTCAGCAGAAAGGGGAAATCTCATCACAGTTGTAACGTGTATGGACGCAGCTGGCACTTACGTTCCACCACTAATCGTCTTCCCAAGGAAGAATATGAAGCAGGAATTGATGGACGGTGCACCTGCAGGATCAATATCAGCTTGTCATCCAAGTGGCTGGATACAAACTCACATTTTTCTCAGTGGTTTGATAATTTTGTGAGTCATATAACGCCATCTTCGAATGACCCTGTCATTTTGATTCTTGATGGGCATTATTCCCACACAAAGAATCTCGATGTTTTAGATAAAGCATGTGAAAACAATGTTCATATTGTACGTTTGCCACCTCACTCAACGCATAAAATGCAGCCACTTGACGTCGGATTTATGGGGCCTTTGAAAACCTGCTATGCCCAAGAGATAGAAACGTGGTTGGCAAGTAACCCAGGTCGTATTATCACCTCATTATTAATAGCCAGGTTATTTGGGACAGCTTACAACCGAACAGCAGCAATGGAAGCATCTGTGAATACCTTCAGAAAAACAGGTCTCATCTCATGCAACAGTAACATCTTTACGGAACATAAATTTTCAATTCATCGCCATGCTGCCGCTCTTCAAGAAAGAGATGCCAAAAACGAAAATGAAACTACTGATGGTGATGGTCAAGCTGTCAGCCCAGCAGACATCAGACCTCTCCCACACATCGCAAAACCACCTGGAGATAGTCAAATATAACTTCAACTCCTTATGTGAAGCAATTTCAAGAATCTAAACAGAAGAAATCAGAGGCTGAAGCTAAGAAAGCAGCCAGAAAGTTATTTGGGGCGGAGAGTGGAAAATCTTCAAATCGTAGACCTAAAGCAGAAGAATCGTCTAGTGACTTGGCATCCGATGTCCATCTTGATGACAGTGGGGATTCAGACAGCAGTGATGACGATGACGCGGAGTGTCTGTTCTGTACTGGGCGCTTTTCTGAAGGCAAACACGGGGGGAAATGGGCACAATGCATGAAATGTTATCGCTGGGCTCATGAAGATTGCGGTGTCACAGAAGACAATTTTGTTTGCCCTGGATGTCGTAAATATAAACCTAAGTAGTGTGAAATGAATGAATGATAACAGAAATGAATGAACATGTAAAAATTGTATATTCATATGTCATTATTCTGTAATAAAATAATTAAAGCAAAATATTATTACTGTCTCATATTAGGAAACCTTGATCTCATTTCTACGAAATGCCTTGTTTGTGAAGATTTAATAACTACTCTAAAAGATTGTTTATTATTGCAAATACGATAATTGTATAATAAAATTAAATAATGCAAGATATTATTACCATCATAAAAATACAATTGCACTTACTTTTAGGTCTTCAAATGGGTTTACAAAAGTGTGTCTCATATTAGGCAATTTTCCTCTATATATAATTGATATTCAAAATGTGATATTACACTTCGTTCCTGGCCAAAATTTGTATTTCCTTGAATAAATTGAAAAGACTGAACGTGAAGCTACAGAAACTTCCATGCGATGTTTTTATAAACACATTTGCTGTCAGAAGTTAAACTCCATAGCTCTAAATTTTAGCACATGCAAATTTTTTGTAAGACAAAGAATTTTGTGGCAACTGTTGATCTGATTAAGTTCACACTCTAAGTTCTTTATTTTTATATGTTTGTGAATCATTGTTGCAATAAACAACATACACTGATGAGCACCTTTTGCTGCTTTTACAGATTTAGAAAAGGCTTTTGACAGACTTCAGTGGAACAAGCTGATGGATATTTTGAAGAGGAAAGGAGCAGATTGGAAAGAGAGGCGACTGATACAGAACCTGTATTTACACCAGAAAGTAAGGATAAGGATTGGAAATGAAATGTCAGAAGGAAACAGCATTGGACGAGGTGTTAGACAAGGTTGTTGCCTTTCCCCACTGTTGCTTAACGCATACCTTGAAGAGATTATTGCTAAAGGCTTAGATGGGAAAAGGAGAATATGTATTGGTGGAAAGAGAATAGAATGTATAAGATTTGCTGATGACATGGTATTAGTGGCAGAAAGTGAGCGGACAGTGAATAACATGCTGAAAGATCTGAATGAGGCTTGTGTGGAATATGGGGTGCAAATAAACATGGCAAAACAAAGAGTATGGTCATCATTACAAGACGCAGACTGTCCAATATTAAAATAGGAAAATCTACCATTAGCCAAGTAAGTGCATTTAAATATCTAGGAAGCACAATAAGTAAAGACTTTACAGGTCACCAGGAGGTGAAAACTCGAATTGCCGTAGCGAAGGAGGCATTCAACAGAAAGAGGAGGCTCTTATGTGGCAAATTAGATAAAAGACTAAGGAAAAGGCTTGGCAAATGTTTTGTCTGAAGTGTGGCACTATATGTGGCAGAAACATGGACGCTGAGACGAGAGGATGAAAAAAGGTTAGAAGCTTTGGAGATGAGGATGTGGAGGAGAATGGAGAGAATAAGCTGGATGGAAAGAGTGAGTAATGAAAGAGTATTGGAAAGGGTTGGTGAGAAAAGATGTCTGCTGAAGGTTGTAAGAGAAACGAAAAAGAACTGGTTGGGATATTCATTGAGAAGGGAGTGTGTAACCTCCCCACACAAAAAATATTAATAATTAAAATGATGAACCATATGTAAATTCCCCACAAAAATAATAATTAATTGAAAGAATTTTTTAAATATTGTAACCTTTGAACAAAATTGGCTCCCATTTATAATCTCTGTGCAGAAATGCATTCACATTTAATGTTCCCACAAAATTCTTTTCTCATTTAATGTTAATTTCAAAAATAGAAAAATTCATAAACCCAAAAATAATAAAAAAATTCAGTAACCTGGTAACTTTTATGACGACAGCAGCGCTGCGCCACGGCCCTGTATTCTGAATAAAAAAAGCAAAAATTCTTACCTCAATAAAAACTGCGAATATATCTGCTCTTACCTAAAGTTTTTCGGCACAGCTTCGTGCAATGCTGGCCTATATTTTTTTGTAATTCTTGAAGGGAATGATCATGCATTGGATATATTCTTTAAATTGAAATTTTTAAAAAAAAAATTACTTTATATTATAAAAATTATAATTGGGGAATTTTTTAAAAGAAATTGGATGACAATTAACATACATTACTAGATATGCGCAAGGCTGCTTCTTTACCTTCTACAATAATACTCATCCTCCAGAGTCCCGACCAGAGTAGACTGCAGAGACGCGCCGACTACTGCCGACTCACGCAGACTACTATCGACTACAGCATACTAGCACAGACTGATGCTGACTCGCGACAAGCAACAACTAACGACATACTGCTCTCTGGTCAGAGACTCTCCTAAGTCTTGCCTATTGCAGGCAGCGCATACATCGCATACCTCTTACATAACCCTCCACTGGGGGGCAAAAAATTTGGCAGCGATGGTGACTCAATTGGACTTGCCATGAGCAACAAATTTTTCCTAATTAACTAAGCTTTACAATCACAGAATATATACATATATATATATATATATATATATATATATATATATATATATATATATATATATATATATAAGTACAGAACATGAAATAAAATATAGTGCACATGCACTGAGTACAGAACATATCAAGCAAAGACAAAATGTGTACACAATGAGTACAAAACATATTAACAAATGGCAAAAGTGCACATGTACTGCAGTACAGAACATATCAGAAAATCACAAAATGTATACGCAATGAATACAAATCATATTAACAAATGACAAAAGTGCACATGCACTGTAGTACATACATAATGAATACAAATCATATTAACAAATGACAAAAGTGCACATGCACTATAGTAGAGAACATATCAGGAAATCACAAAATGTATAAGCAATGAGTACAAATCATATTAAAAAATGGCATAAAGTGCACACGCACTGTAGAAGTCTTACACATTTTTACAACAAATAAACATATCAAGGAGTGAAATAAAGTGCACATGGACTGTAAAAGTCTTTAGCATATTTACATAACATATCATGGATTGAAATAAAGTGCACACGCACTGTAGAAGTCTTTAGCATTTTTACATAACATATCATGGAGTGAAATAAAGCGCACACGCACTGTAGAAGTCTTTAGCCTATTTAGGACAACTGATTTTGTTAACAAATGAAATGAAGTGCACACGCACTGTATATGTCTTTATCATTTTACAAGAACTAGGAAAGGAATGGAAAGGATTGCATCATGGTTGTAGCACATTAGGTTGCACGCAGCTGCACTGAAAGTCCATATCTTTCTACAGAAGCACAACACCAAGTGAGACAATCTTAAGTTCTTTTCCCTGAAGTATTAATCAGTGTAGCCAAGACACTGAAATGTCATAGTAATATTCCATGTTATCATTTTGGTAGTACATTAGGTACACCAAACAGTGGGACCATAATAACATCTCCATCGCTCAAGGTGGTGGACAGCATGTCGTGTCAACACCACGTTCTTGTAAGGTACACCAACGTAGAATTAGTGCAAAAACCAAATACAGTGCTCCATGAGCATGAGGATAGACAGGACAAACGGATATTGCAATAATTTCTGGTAATTATGTCAGAAGGTGAAGGACATTAAATCTTATGCCAGTCATCATTGATGATTACACTAGTCGATTAACTGACTTTTTAAGTAATTCAAGGCACTCATCGCCCAGTTACTGAACATTTCTGTACCATGTATGAAGTATTACAGAATAATGTTCATAGGTTATCTGTTTACAGAGAACATTGGCACTCATTGGCCAGTTACAAATCATCAGAAGTCATCATTCAAAACAGGAGCTAATTCATATATATAGCATGAAAGTGACATAATGTAAATTTGAAGTATAAGAAACAGTGGCATTCGTTGGTCAGCAAGTATTGATTATTACAAAACATTTTTCATCCTTCAAGTGACGTATGACATATTTAAAGATAATTATTGGCACTCATTGACCAGTTACAAAGTATTCATATAGTTTTACAAAACATTTTCAATATTATTCAGAAGTCAACATCCAAAACATGAGTTAATTATTGGAATAGCATTAATGCATAAGTCATCATTCAGTATTATTCAGAACTCATCATTCAAGTGACATAGGACATATTTAACATGTAACGCACTGTAACTATTACTCAAGGTCTGTGGTTAGAAAAACATCATTCAGTATTACTCAGAACTCACTTAAACTGGTAGCATTATTTGGGACTGTTAATACATTTTTTTTTTTATTTTATACTAACAATGCATTGCCTTGGGATCGATAATTAATTGCTGGGGCATGAAAATATTTTTCCTTTTGACTTATTGCTGGAAATAAAGATTAATAACGTCATTCGTCATGAGTCAGCTGTAGCAAGGTTATGAAACAAATAAAGTATATGTGATCACATTCATGAATGACACACACAAATGGGTAAAAAAAATGCAAGTACTAGAACAGGTTTAATGACCAACTGCTTATAGCACATTAATTTCATGAATAGCTTCTCCTGGAAAAAAAATACAAAATGGATTATTAAACTGAAAGAAGAAACGCATATTATGCTGAAAAGTAGTGAACTTCGAATTAACAGGTAATGAAATGTGTATTAAATATATATGTTCTCTAGCTGTCCTTTCCAAAACCTTCAGTCATCATACCATGCGACATAAGACATACTGTCAAAACGAACTGCAAGAAATACCTAAATAACTACATAGCATTTCTTAACTAACAGTTTAGATTAGATTAGATTTACTTTCATTCCAATTGTTCCGCAGTGAGGAAGTCCTCCAGGATGTGGAACATGTCAGAAAAACAACAATACATGACAAATATTTCCAACAAAAACAAATAAGCTAATGTACCATTCAACAGGTCCCAAGTGGAATGATCGTCATTTTTTAACGAACACTAAGAGTCATTTTACAAATACTAACGCACTGAATTTAAAGTAAAAACGTTTTTTATTTATTTATAAGGTAATAAACATGTAATACAACTACTGTAATACTTATTTACAATGAACACATTACTTAACTGAAATGGTGCAGAAGTTAGATTATACTTACACACACACACACACACACACACACACATACCCACACACACAGACACACAAAATTTCAATAAACACATTACTGCACTGAAATTGTGCAGAAGTTATGTTGTACATATATACAAATCAGTTGGTTTTACTAAGAAATTCATCAATGGAGTAGAACGAGTTGGCCACCAATAAATCCTTTAGGCTTCTCTTAAACTGAATTTCATTGGTTGTTAAGCTTTTTATGGCTGCTGGCAAGTTATTGAAAATGTGTGTTCCTGAATAATGCACACCTTTTTGTACAAGACTAAGTGACTTTAAATCCTTGTGAATATTATTCTTATTTCTAGTATTGATTCCATGAATTGAGCTTTTGGTTTGAAAAAGTGATATATTTTTAATGACAAATTTCATTAAGGAATAAATATATTGGGAAGCAGTAGTTAGTATCCCTAGTTCCCTAAACAGGCTTCTGCAGGATGTTCTTGAGTTCACTCTTACTGCACGTTTTTGTGCCCAGAAAACTTTAGCTTGGCTTGATGAATTACCCCAAAAAATAATCCCATATGACATTATGGAATGAAAGTAAGCATAGTATGCCAGCTTTTTCATTTTTATATCCCCTATGTCTGACAAAATTCGCATTGCAAACAGAGATTTGTTAAGACGCTTCAGCAGTTCTGTGGTGTGCTCCTCCCAGTTGAATTTATTATCAAGCTGTAATCCCAAGAATTTAACATTGTCCACTTCTTCTATCTTCTTGTCATCGTATGTTAGACATATACTCTTGGGACACCCCTTACAAGTTCTGAACTGCATGTAGTGTGTTTTTTCAAAGTTTAATGACAAAGAATTGGCTAGGAACCGGTGATTAATGTCCACAAATATTTTATTGGCTGATCTTTCTAAGACTGCACTTGATTTGCTATTTATTGCAATGTTTGTATCATCGGCAAACAAAACAAACTTGGCATCTGGTAATGTTACTGATGAAAGGTCATTGATATACACAAGAAAAAGTAAGGGCCCCAAAATGGAACCTTGTGGGACCCCACATGTAATTAGTTTCCAGTTGGATGATGCCTGATAGCTTGATACATGTCTCTTTCCTAATAACACCCTTTGTTTCCCGCCAGAGATATAAGATTTGAACCATTTTGCAGCATTTCCTGTTACACTATAATATTCTAGTTTACTTAAAAGGATATTGTGATTTACACAGTCAAATGCCTCTGACAGATCACAAAATATACCAGTTGCCTGCAATTTTTTGTCTAATGAATTAAGTACATTTTCACTGTAAGTGTAGATAGCCTTCTCAATATCAGAACCTTTTAGAAATCCAAACTGTGACTTTGACAGTATGTGATTTGAGATAAGATGGTTATAAAGACGACTGTACATTACTTTTTCGAAAATTTTTGAGAATGCTGGCAACAGTGAAATTGGACGGAAATTGGATGCTATTTCTTTATCTCCCTTCTTAAACAGTGGCTTAACTTCAGCATATTTCAGCCATTCAGGAAATATTCCACTGCTAAACGACTGGTTACACAGATAGCTTAATATGTTACTTAGCTCAGAATCAGATTCTTAAATTAACTTTGTGGATATTTCATCATACCCACTAGATGTTTTTGATTTTAAAGATTTTATAATGGACATTATTTCTGTTGGGGTAGTGAGGGTCAAATTCATATTATGGAAGTTACTTGAAGTGTCTGGTCTAAGGTAATTCATAGCAGCATCTACCGAACCTGACAACCCCATGTTTTCAGTAACAGTTATAAAATGTTTGTTAAAAAGTTCTGCAACGCTATACACATCTGTCACCAATGTATCATTTACTCTTAATGCTATTTGTTCCTCTTCATGTCTGGTTCTACCAGTCTCCTCCTTCACTATATCCCATATTGTCTTTATTTTGTTATCTGATATGACTATCTTTTCCTTGTAATATATTTGCTTTGACATCCGTATTGCAGTCTTTAATATTTTGCAGTATTTCTTATAATGTGCTATAGCATCAACATTAGAAATGTTTCGGATTGACAGATACAGTTTTCTTTTTGTTTTACAAAATACCCCTATTCCTCGAGTAATCCATGGCTTCTTTGTAGACTTTGCTCTAACCTTGGTAAGTTTTGGGGGAAAGCAGTGTTCGAATAAGGTAAGCACTCTATTAGCAAAAATGTTATATTTTTCATTCATGCCATGAGCACTGTAAACATCAGTCCAGTGAATGTCTCTGAGGAGTGTCCTAAAATAATCAATTTTTGGCTTACTGATTACCCTCTTGAGCTCAGATTTAACAGATTTTATATCCTGTTCAGTATTAACATTTAACAGAAGGAACTTTTCATCTGCAAAGAAAAACTTCATTATCATTACTATCATCACCTGCAAAGAAAAACTTCATTATCCATATCATCATAACTCCATTATTATCATCACCTGTAAAGAAAAACCTCATTATCCATCATCACCTGCAAAGAAAAACTTCATTATCCATTTCATCATAATTCCATTATTATCATCACCTGTAAAGAAAAGCTTCATTATCCATATCACTATATTCTTCATCATTATTCATCACCATTCATTATCATCTGCAAAAAAGTCACTTCATTATTCATTATATAACTATTCATAGTATAGAGTTCCTTATTTCTAGCATATTTCATCACTAAAACTAAGATGTGTAGTTCTGTCTGACAGTCTGCATCAATCGCCTCGTATTCTGAAAGAAAAAATTAGTTAAGACTGCTATCATACGATGTGTATAGTATATTCTTGTTAATGCTTGTTAATTCTGATCCATTTACTCTTCGTGACGAGGTATTGTATGTTCTTTCGTTCATTTCGAATGTGAAATTCCCATTTCTGTTTAATTTATTTCTTTTACACGTTATTACTTTCTGAAAATGATAAACAATGATTAATATCTTGCATTTAAATCATATACCCATTAAATAAAAGTTGGTTTCTAGTGATATAATTAAGCATACAGCATAGCATGACAGAAAATGTAATATGTCAAAAAATATAGACAGTGTGCAGGTGCAAAAATGTACACAGAGTGTCACAATGAAGCAGCAAAAAAAAAAAAAAAATGTAAAATAGTCACGATGTTGAGATATCATAAGGCAAAATGTCAACATCAACTGGTGTTTGTTATATCTTAAATATTTCATAGTGCATACAAACAAAATAGGAAAACAATCATACATATATGAAAATGCAAAATGTGCACAATCTGATGTGTAACGACAAGAAGAGCGACCTGCTAACCTTACCTTGCCGGGCACTTGCCAAGAAAAAATACGATAATCATCAGTAAGTAGTCACATAAATATAATTGCACTAGTGGTCATAAAATGTGTAAGTTCATCTGGAAAAATGTGCACGGTCTGATGTGTAACGACAAGAAGAGCGACCTGCTAACATTACCTTGCCGGGCACTTGCCAAGAAAAAATACGATAATCATCAGTAAGTGTTCATGTGAATATAATTGCATAAGTGGTCATAAAAAAAATTGGGAAATGGCATTACAGTGTGATAAATCATAAAGTATGTTCATTCAATAAAGGGTTTGATGTTGGAGATATGGTGATTGCCTTTGGTTTTTTTGGTTCTCAAAGTTTCGACGTGTACTACATTGGCGTGAGGAATGCTGCGAATTCGATATGGACCTGCGTATAGAAGCTCAAATTTACCACACCTATTCTTCCCTCTGTTGGATAAATAATGTGTGCATACTAATATCTTCTGTCCAATGTGAAAGTCACGGCGTGTACAAACCTGTTTTTGCTGTCTTCTCCAGCGCTCTGCGGCACGTTTGATGTTGTTCAGCGCAATGTCAATTATTTCATGGTGTCGTGGTCGATGAGATGTAGGAAAGGTTACTAATTCTTTAATTTTGTTAGGTGGTTCAACATTTTTCAGTATAACAGTCGGAGATAGCATAGTAGATTCATTTGGTATGGAATTAATTACATCTTGGAATGAGAGTATGTGTGTCCCAATCAATATGTTTTTTATGGCAGTATGTTATACACAGTTTACCAATTTCTTTCATTAGGCGTTCACAAGGGTTCGAAGAAGCATGGTACCTTGATATATAGATCGGAGAAATGTTTCTAGCTCGTAACATACGTGTCCATATAGCAGATCGAAACTGTGATCCATTGTCGGAAATTACTTTCAATACATGTCCTACATGAAATAGAAAATGTTTTACAAATGCTTTCGAAACAGTTTTAGCATTAGCTTTGCGTAACGGAGTGAAGGTAACAAATTTTGAAGTGAGTTCAACAGCGACAAAGATGTAGCAGAAACCTCTATTAGTCCTGGGAATCGGACCAAAAATGTCTACAGCGGCCATGTGTCTCAATTTAACAGGTACAATGGGATGTAATGGTGGAATATGTGAAGTCGTATCTGACTTAGCTTTCTGGCAGATTTTACATGACGCTAAAACTCGTCGAATACGTTTTTCCGTGTTGCTAAAATAACAGTTCTGTCTCAGTATAAGAAAACATTTTCTCGCTCCGTAATGTGCGTAACTTAAATGAGTATACCAGATTAATTTGTTAACCAGCTCGTCAGGAATGCATAATAACCAATTGTTGCTGTCAGGGTGAAAGCGGCGAAATAGAATGTCATTGCGTACAGTGTAATGGTTTATAATGGTAACATTATTCCTATATTGCCAAAGGTGTTTAATTTCTTTCCACACGTTGTCTTTACTCTGCTCTTGTGCTATGTCTTGTAATGACGACGAAATTAAATTCTCAAATGCAACTTGTTGAATGTACATGACGCTGAAATTTGCTTTGCAGAAGTTGGTTGCGATGTCTTGCTGATTGTTGCTGAGGGAACGGGATAGTGCTTCTGCTACAATATTTTGTGTACCGGGAATGTGAACAATTGTAAAATTAAATTCCTGCAAATGAAATCTGTCGTGTGTAAATTTAGCGGAAAGTAAAAACTGTATCGCTCTATGATCTGTGTAAACGGTCGTATGTCTTCCATAAAGAAAATGCCGAAATCTCGTAAATGCCCATACAACACATAATGCTTCAAGCTCTGTAACAGAATAATTGCGTTCAGCAGGTGACAGAATGCGACTCGCAAAGGCTATGTTTTTTAATTACTGTAGTCCCATCTTCTTCAATTTCCTGAAAAATGTGTACGCTTAAAGTGGTGTTAGAATTGTCGGTGGCAATGGAAAAATTTCTAGTAAGATCTGGATGTGATAAAAGTGGTGCATTCAACAAAGCTTGTTTCAGGTTCACAAATTCAGAATGTGCTTGCTTATCCCAGGACCAAATAGTGTTTTTACCTGTCAGTTGACATAATCTAGGGGTGTCTACAGCAGAGTAATCAATAAATTTACGAAAAAAAGTTAACTAAACCCAAAAAAACTGCGTAGTTGTTTCTTCGTCGTAGGTACAGTAATGTCACGTAAAGCTTGAAGTTTTTCTGGGTCAGGCGCAATGCCCTCTGCTGAAATTAAATGTCCAAGAAATTTTATAGAAGTTTTACCAAAGTGCGATTTACTGAGATTAACTGTGAGTCCTTGTGCACGAAAAGTTCGTAACAGTTGTTCAAGTATCAGATTGTGTTCAGACCAGTTAGCTTCTGCAATAAGAATGTCGTCTACATACGTTGTGATTCTGTCTTTAAGTTCTGTCGGAAGTATACTATTCAAACCGCGAATAAATGCTGCAGAAGAAATAGTTAAACCGAACGGTAATTTACAAAGTTGATAACAGTCACCAAAACAGAGAAAAGCCGTGTACTTTCTGCAGTCCGGATGGAGTTGAATTTGCCAAAATCCCGATTTCAAATCTAATGTGGAATAAATAGCAGTACCATGAAATTTCTGTAGAAGTTCTTCCAGTGTTTGAGGGCGATCCGTTTCATTAATAATAATGTCATTGATGAGACGCGAATCAAGTACGAGGCGAAATGAACCATCCTTTTTCTTAACAATATGGAGCGGGTTTATGTACGAACTAACTGCCGGTTCAATAATTCCTTGGTCAAGCATAGCTTGCAATTCTTTTTTAACTTGTTCTCTGTGAATATACGGAATGGGATAATGTTTGGCTTTAAATGTGTCGTGTTGTTTAACTTGAAATTCATACATAAAACCGGACATAGTACCAGGAACGTTGTCAAAAACTGGAGCTTGCTGTAAAAGAATTTTGCATAGTTGTGTGCGTTCGTCGTCTGTATTTGCACTGCTCTGTTTAACTTTATCAGAAATCATTTGTATAACGTCATAGTCGGCTTCGTCTGGAGTATTATAGTTGTGTACGTACGTATCTGTGAACAATGTGGAATGACAGTGTATCTTACGTGATGCGGAAATGACCTCTGTACGATTAATTGTTTGTTCCTCTGCAGATAAAGAGTGCTGAAATTCCAAAGCCAGTTGTACATTTTCATCCTTTCACATTAAATAGGAGTTTTGAAAGTCAATAATTGCGTCGTGTTGTACCAGAAAATTCGTACCTAAAATAACATCTGTCGTCAATAAGGGAACAATCCAAAAATTTGAGTGAAATGTATGACCTGCAATATAAAATGATTAATGTGTCTGTAATTTTACATCTACTCCCTTACCAGATACTGCTCCTTTTACTTTAGTTTTACCTAATGGTAACGTAGGACAGGTATTCTCTTTGTTACGTTCGTTGAAAGTTTCCTCATTTATAACTGACATAGGTGATCCAGAATCGATTACTGCTGAAAATTTGGATGATCCAATTTTTACTTCGATGACAGGGTGTGAAATGGTTTTTTGAATGACTGGTCTTTCCTGCAAAAGAGTGTCTTGGATGTCGTCAAAAGTAATAACATTTTCATGAACAACATTCTGCGTGTCAAAAGTAGTGCTTGCGTTGCTGGAAGATGCGACCTGTACAGTATCTAGTCAAATTCTATCTGACGTGCTATTATTCTCAGGAGGATGCTGCGGTATTTCAACTATTTGTACTGTTCTGTTATTTCTTCCTGACGTATTACGTTCGGGATGATATCTACTATCTGGTTCATTCATGATAATATGCTGTTGCGGATGATTTTGCTGCTGATAAGAACGACTGTTATTAAACGTATGCTGAAAATTGTGCTCATTACTTTTACGTCTGTCATGATAGTCATTTCTATACGGTGCGTTGCGTTACGAGTTAAAATGATGTGTTTTCTGTACGTAGTGATTTCCTTGTTGCTGTGCATTTCTATTTGTTGGGGCCGACGCTATACGCGTAGGCAGCGAAACATTAAAGCTTGGTTGAACTTGCAGACTGCATTGTTGGTTAAGTATGCTAACCGGCTGGTTTTGTTGCTGTTGCGGTGAAAAACATCTATTGTTACCAAAATGTGGTTCCTGTTGCTGATAATTTTGACGATACAGATGATTAAAATTTTGTCTGTTATTAAAGTTCTGGTGGTTGTCATTCCTGAAGCGTCTATTAGCTTTGCTATTGAAATTGCGTGGCTGATCGTAATTGCTGTATGTTTGTTGACCTTGGTTATTATATGAAAAATTTTTGTTTATAAGGGAATAATCCGATTGCTGCACTTCCAAAAGCTGTAACAGATCTCTGAATGCCGAACTACTTTCTTTCTGTTGACCCATTAAAAGTGACACTCTTAATGATCGTGGTAATTTAGAAATGCATAATTGAATAAGTGCAGATTCACTGTGTGGTTCACTTAAGTACTGGTTTTGTTGGACCATGTGTTCAAAAAATTGAGTGACAGTGGAAAAATTTGAATTCTCATAATTCGGTAAACTAATTAATTGATCCTTAATTCCATGCTGTGTCGTCTTCGACCAATACGCTGACAGAAAAGCATTCTGAAATTCTTCTACCGAGTAGCATTGTCTCGCGATCAGTCTCATACGAGTTGCCGGTTCGCCTTCCAAAAAACTGCAAATAAATTCAAGTTTATGTGTTACGGGCCAAGCCGGTGGAAAAGCAACGCTAAATCGTTGTATCCAATCCAATGGGTGAATCTGTGTTCTGTCATTTTTAAATACTTTAAATTTTCTCACGGATAGAAAATGCTTTTAATCAAAATTATCGTCTCTGTAGGTCTGAACAGGTTCAGGATTGTATGAGAATCTATTTGTCTGTGATTGTTCGGAATCTAAGTCACGTACTCTCTGTAAATTACCTAAATTATACTGGCTGTGTGAGTGTGACAAACGTTCGGAAAGTGGCGTATGCTGTGACGTGTTATTGACTGAAACATTTTTTACTCTGTCACTTCTTGCTGTAGAGTTGACAATTTTCTACGTAATGTATTATTGGACGAATCTATGTCACTGATTGTCTGCTGTAAATTTTGGAATTCAAGTGTTTGATTAAACGAAATCGGTGAAGTATCGTCTGATTTGGTGTCATTATTACTTTCAATAACGTCAATACGACTGGCCAATTCATCATATTTTTCAGTCAGTATTTTTACCTGATCATCGTTTTTAGTGTCACAAGCATTAATCATTAATTTGTTTTTGTATCTTATGTGTGGTTTCGTTAAATTTTTTAACGTCAGCTTTGATGACATCGGGATCATGAATTAGTTCTAATTGTTCAAGTCTGTCGGTCACTGTCTGAAAGTCCACTGTGTGTGTGTCTGTTTTTGTTTTAAGATCGGAAATTTTATCACGCAATTCGGTGTTCAACTGTTTGATAGTATTAATTTCGTCCGATACTGTAGCAATATTGTTGTCTACGTATGTTTTTGCTTTCGTAAACAATTTACGTTTATCTTCCTGTCTCTGTGCGGTAATTGTTTCCATGACTTGTCGCTTTACTTTATTCTGTTCCTTTATGAATTTACTGAAACGCGTTTCACTGTTTTGTAGGTGATGATTAAAACGTTCGTCAATTTGACTGCTCTGTTGGTCGAATTTCGCGTCTACTTTTGCATCCAGTGTGCGCGAAAGTTCTGCTGTCATTAATTTAAACTCGTCGCGTAAATGTGTTGCGTTTTCAGAGCATTGTTTACCGACTGCACTAATTTCGTCTCTAAGTAATTTAGTTGTATCTGCATGTCTATTATTTAATTCTTGTGCCACGGATCTAATTTCTTCACTACTATTTCTAGCTAAGTCTTAATTTCTTCACGTAATTGTTCCTTACTATCATGACATTGCACGGCAACGGCTGTAATCTGTTCACTAAGCTGTCTGGAATTGTTGTCTAGTTTTTCATTAATTTCATTAAGTTGTTTGTTCTTTTTTCGATTGTTTAAGACTTTCATTAATTTGTTTGACATTTTCATTATTTTGTAGTAATAATGCCATAACTTGATCCCAGCCAAAATTAGCGGCTGTATTCTCTGTACTGTGTGATGGTGTATGTGCACTTGTCACGCTTTGTGTAACCATTTGGTTATTCTGTGATTCTTGAAAATGCTTGCTAATCGGATGTGCACTGTTGGTTACTACTCCGGAATCAAATAAATCTGTCGTATTTTGAGTACACTGTTCATTTTCGTTAGAAAAATTTACCTGTTCACAATTCAAATTTTGCGAATCGGGTGTGTTAAACTGGGCAGCGTTCACTGTAACAGAACGTCCCGTGTCATCAATTGTCGTTAAATTAACAGACGACACAATTGAATTTATTTGTTCATCATTGGGATCCAAATCATTACTAGTGGTCGGTACGCACTGATTGTCTGTAAATGGAGGATTGTCATTATTACACTGAGTGTCGCAAGTACTATCGGTCAAATTATTTGAGTCTGCTATTTCACTCATTACACATCGCGATGTACTGTTAATAGTTTTTCGCGGCATTTTTCACAAATCAGAATTAAGCACAAATGAAACAAGGACAATGCAAAATGCAACAAACACAATTACAACAAAGAGCAACAAATTGCCGATGATCTGTGAAAGAAAGAGTGAGAAATTAGTAAATGCGTTGCGCCAGATGCAAACTACGTTTAAATAAATAAGAGCAGATATATGACTACTTATCAGAAGATTCACAAAGAAATACGATCCTGGCCGGATGTCGCCAAGTGTAACCTCGCCACACAAAAAATATTAATAATTAAAATGATGAACCATATGTAAACTCCCCACAAAAATAATAATTAATTAAATGAATTTTTCAAATATTGTAACCTTTGAACAAAATTGGCTCCCATTTATAATCTCTGTGCAGAAATGCATTCACATTTAATGTTCCCACAAAATTCTTTTCCCATTTAATGTTAATTTCAAAAATAGAAAAATTCATAAACCCAAAAATAATTAAAAAAAATTAGTAACCTGGTAAATTTTATGACGACACCAGCGCTGCGCCACGGCCCTGTATTCTGAATAAAAAAAAGCAAAAATTCTTACCTCAATAAAAACTGCGAATATATCTGCTCTTACCTAAAGTTTTTCGGCACAGCTTCGTGCAATGCTGGCCTATATTTTTTTGTAATTCTTGAAGGGAATGATCATGCATTGGATATATTCTTTAAATTGAAATGAATGCTTTTTTAAAAAAAATTACTTTATATTATAAAAATTATTATTGGGGCATTTTTTAAAAGAAATTGGATGACAGTTAACATACATTACTAGATATGCGCAAGGCTGCTTCTTTACCTTCTACAATAATACTCATCCTCCAGAGTCCCGACCAGAGTAGACTGCAGAGACGCGCCGACTACTGCCGACTCACGCAGACTACTATCGACTACAGCATACTAGCACAGACTGATGCCGACTCGCGACAAGCAACAACTAACGACATACTGCTCTCTGGTCAGAGACTCTCCTAAGTCTTGCCTATTGCAGGCAGCGCATACTTCGCATACCTCTTACAAGTGCTTGCTAGCAGACGCTTTGGAAGGACAGGTTTGTGGAAGAAGACTGAGAGGAAGAAGGAGATACAAGATGATAGACGACATAAAGGGAAGAGGAAATTATCTAGACCTGAAGAGGATGGCAGAAGACCGGACAGCCTTGAGAACTACTATGTGAAAACCTGCCCTTTGGCAGAACACTGATGATGATGATGACTTAAAAGCATGTTGGTCGACCTGTGGAGCACAATTCAGCAGTGATTCTGCGAGCCAGGGATTCGACAAGTACTTGATAGGTTTCCAGACGTTTTTGGTATCAGATGCCTACACACAGATCACACACTTCCGTAATTAATGGGCGGCTGTTTTGTGGGCACGGAGCGGGCGCCCGATAGCGTCAAAGCCGCGTTTCATTCAGATAAGCTGAATTTGATGAACAAGACATCAAACGTGTGTTCACTATATCATGCTCCTCAAACCTTGTAGCATGATTCTGGCCTTGTGACACGGACAGTTATATATATATATATATATATATATATATATATATATATATATATATATATATATATATATATATATATATATGCCATCGCTGTTGGGGAAGATATGAAGCACTAGGGATTACAAATGGACGCTAATAAACTTCACGTAGTCCACAGCTGTCACGGTGCCTTCGACTACTACCGCAGGTCCCAAGGACGCCCAGGTGAATGTCCCCCATAACATAACACTGCTCCCACCGGCATGCGTCTGTGGCGCTCTGTATGTTTCGTGCAGCTGTCAGTCTGGATGATGGCGTATCTGGACATGACCATCGACCTGGTTTAACAATAAATGGGATTCGTCCGACCAGACGACACGATTCTATTGATCCGCAGTCCAATCTCATAGTTGACAGTGTTGTTGTGTCATCATGGGAATTCGTAGGGATTCTCTGCTGCGCAACACCACGTTCAACACTGTTCGCTGAACGCTGTGCTGCGAAACATTTGCGCCTGCTCCAGCACTGTCCTCTGTCGTCAGATCTGCCACACATCGCCGCCTGCTTTACAGAGTGGGAAAGCCTCCGACCCCTATGTTCTGTGATGAGGTATGTACGTCCGACTTCTCGTCGCCTACTCGTGGTTTCAGCATTCATCAACCACTTTCCGAACATGTAGGGGAATGACAGCAGAAGCCCCATTCCCTCTTCTCTCTCTCTCTCTCTCTCCGGGTCCCTGTCGCTAACCTCGACCAGTCGCTAGCTATCCAACGCAATCCTACGCAGTGACTTCAGTATCTTGTCAATAGTTTCAGAAAACTAAAGTGGAATTCTTCTTAAAATCGAGCAGCCTATCAGATTTAGCTGTCTTGTCGACAGAATACGACAGCTGCTAAACTAGGCTTCAATGACATAATCAAAACGTTTGCTTCGTTCGAACCACGTAAATAGAAAATAAAATAAAAATGAAAACGTAATCCCTGGAAAGAGATATTTTCGGAAATGTTAATTACAAGCATTTCCCTTTTACTGCTGTTCCATAAATTATATGGAGCAAATAAAATTTTTTCTGTGTTATACTGTAAAGTGGCTATAATTTCGCACCTTACAAACACTCATCCACATACTTTACCGTGATCTACAAACACAATTAGGTATCATGTGATAGGTTGTACATCGTATATATGAATATATAAATGAGGCTGACATTGACACGTACGTCTTGTAAATAATTGTTAACGCTTATGGCATGAAAGGTGACGGAGTGTCATTTACTATAAAAACGGCGTAGTAAATGAGTGCCTATAGTAGTAGAGTTTGGAACGCCAGTGGAAATGAAACGGCTGGTGGAACTGAAGCCCTGGGTGGAAGGCCCACACAGGTGTTGGTCCTGCAAAACACAGGAAATAGCAATACGGATGTCGTAGCACCTAAGCGCTGGAGCACAATAGAGTAGCGACCGGCCAGTAATAGAGCCGAACTGGAAAGATTGTACTTCGGAAACCCTGAAAATCTTGGGCGAAGAAGCGGCACCTCGGAAACCACGCAGGCTGGGTTATTTCCAAGGATTTTTACTCAGAAGCGTACCATCGTACGAGTATAGGTTTTTCCTCGCAAACTTCCCGCGCTGGACGACAATAGACTAAAATATGGTTGGTCGGCGTTCGGAAGAATCTGTAGAGAGGGAGAATATTCTGTAGTTTCGGGAGTATGATTCGTTTTCGGAATTACGATGGTGGGGAGCCAAGCCTTGCTGGGAAGCCAGCGCTGGAGAGACGCGGACTTCCGTTGTGAGCGCCCGTGCGTGACGGTCGCACGATATCATCTTGTTGGTTGGTACAGACGGACTTGCTGTCTTTGCTCTCAGTAGAGTTTATAGTTAGATCAGTTAGGAACCGTACTGTTGCGAACCTATACGATTCTGGACTTCACCTCCGGGTTGTAAGTCGTCGTTGAGTACACAGCGTTCAGTAATTGAGAGCACTTCCTCTACCTATACTTACGTTGAGACGTTATCTGAACTCTGTCCTTGTGGTTGGGAGTTGGCGTTTCTCGCCTGTAGAACACAGAGAGGAGAAGACAGTATTAGAGTATATTAGTCAGAGGACCGCATTCTGCCGTCCTAGTGTTTGAAAGAGTTTATTTGTAGCTGGAGTTCTTCCATCGTCGCAGACGAGTACGAGAGCCATCACTTCGACGCACCGGACGCAGTACAAACGGTGATATCGCAAATTGCTTCGGCTTATTAGGGCTATAAAAGCTAAACAGCTGTGATCACGTTAGTTTATTTCCACTGACGTTCCACACCACCGTAGATCATCTTTGAAAGTAGTGTCTTCTAGTGTTTGGTACGTTACGTAGATGATGTCAGTCATTCCGCGTTATTGATATTAGACCTCGCAGTCATAATAAGGGTCAGAGTTGGGCAATTGATCAGTAATTTTACTTAGGAAATGTAAACTTTGTAATATAAAGATTTTTTAAATCTACAATAAATACACTCCTGGAAATTGAAATAAGAACACCGTGAATTCATTGTCCCAGGAAGGGGAAACTTTATTGACACATTCCTGGGGTCAGATACATCACATGATCACACTGACAGAACCACAGGCACATAGACACAGGCAACAGAGCATGCACAATGTCGGCACTAGTACAGTGTATATCCACCTTTCGCAGCAATGCAGGCTGCTATTTTCCCATGGAGACGGTCGTAGAGATGCTGGATGTAGTCCTGTGGAACGGCTTGCCATGCCATTTCCACCTGGCGCCTCAGTTGGACCAGCATTCGTGCTGGACGTGCAGACCACGTGAGACGACGCTTCATCCAGTCCCAAACATGCTCAATGGGGGACAGATCCGGAGATCTTGCTGGCCAGGGTAGTTGACTTACACCTTCTAGAGCACGTTGGGTGGCACGGGATACATGCGGACGTGCATTGTCCTGTTGGAACAGCAAGTTCCCTTGCCGGTCTAGGAATGGTAGAACGATGGGTTCGATGACGGTTTGGATGTACCGTGCATTATTCAGTGTCCCCTCGACGATCACCAGTGGTGTACGGCCAGTGTAGGAGATCGCTGCCCACACCATGATGCCGGGTGTTGGCCCTGTGTGCCTCGGTCGTATGCAGTCCTGATTGTGGCGCTCACCTGCACGGCGCCAAACACGCATACGACCATCATTGGCACCAAGGCAGAAGCGACTCTCATCGCTGAAGACGACACGTCTCCATTCGTCCCTCCATTCACGCCTGTCGCGACACCACTGGAGGCGGGCTGCACGATGTTGGGGCGTGAGCGGAAGACGGCCTAACGGTGTGCGGGACCGTAGCCCAGCTTCATGGAGACGGTTGCGAATGGTCCTCGCCGATACCCCAGGAGCAACAGTGTCCCTAATTTGCTGGGAAGTGGCGGTGCGGTCCCCTACGGCACTGCGTAGGATCCTACGGTCTTGGCGTGCATCCGTGCGTCGCTGCGGTCCGGTCCCAGGTCGACGGGCACGTGCACCTTCCGCCGACCACTGGCGACAACATCGATGTACTGTGGAGACCTCACGCCCCACGTGTTGAGCAATTCGGCGGTACGTCCACCCGGCCTCCCGCATGCCCACTATACGCCCTCGCTCAAAGTCCGTCAACTGCACATATGGTTCACGTCCACGCTGTCGCGGCATGCTACCAGTGTTAAAGACTGCGATGGAGCTCCGTATGCCACGGCAAACTGGCTGACACTGACGGCGGCGGTGCACAAATGCTGCGCAGCTAGCGCCATTCGACGGCCAACACCGCGGTTCCTGGTGTGTCCGCTGTGCCGTGCGTGTGATCATTGCTTGTACAGCCCTCTCGCAGTGTCCGGAGCAAGTATGGTGGGTCTGACACACCGGTGTCAATGTGTTCTTTTTTCCATTTCCAGGAGTGTATATAAGCAGGAACAACGTTTACCATTTAGTAGGATTAGTTGCCTTCATCATTCATTTATGTTTAGATTGTAATATATATGTTAAAGTCCATTAAGAGATCCTAAGATCTGCTTCAGGGGGCAGTTAGACAGGGCCAAATCGTCATTTTAGCGTTTATTATTTTCCGTTGCGCACATTCATTTTACACCCGCCTGGAGTAGCATCTTGAAATACATCATACTGCAACCATTGTACAATAGCTGTCATACACAATAAAATACAGACTTTTGTTTTACTTTCGATTTCTTCCAGAGAGTTTGTATAATTCGTAATTCGTTTACTACATTCATACATCTTATTTGCTGTGAGCAATATTTTTTATCAAAATATCATTTCTGGAGGAAGGTGTTCACGAGGTGGGCACGACGTTCTCGTGCGTTAGGGCTGAAACAGTAGCCTGCAGAATCCTGTCCCGATGCAGCTCAGCCCTCAGATTGCTCTCGATAGCGATGACGGGAGGATTGACATCCGCACACCGGCTTGAAACGTGTCTGACCCACCTGTCTTCAGAACTTCGGCTGATATCAGGCGTCAATTGGTACCTGGCCAGCCATATCCACCCTTCCACCGCCCCTAACCAGGCGCCAGACAAATCCTGCAGGCATCGTTGAAGAGTACCCTACGACACTGATCTAGTTAAATCCCAGGTTAAAAGTTGCGTGTTAAACGGGCACTTTCACTTTTTCAATAATTTGCTTTAACTAACTAGCGAACTTGTCTTTGCTGATGCAAAGCAAAGCTGTTCTGTAACCAGTATCTATACACACCGTGTAGATTCTTTGAGTCGTCTCTCTCTAAGATGTCGCGGATTACTTAAATCAGGACGGATAAATGATTACCCTCCAGCTGAATGCATGTTTTTGCCAGTGCGACACGTTGCTTGGTAATAAATTTGTGACTGGAAGGCGTTATTTGTATGGAGATTCGGCAACAAGATCTCAAACTGTGAAATTCATAAGGGGAGAAGGCCACGTCTTGGGACCCCACGATTAAAATGTCAGTACCCATGGATGAAATTTGGATTTATCTATTGCCTGAAGACGACTAGGAAAAAAATAAGGAAGTAATGTAAATTGTTTGCACGCCCCCTCAAAATGGTTCCTGACTCTGAATTCACATGTTCGTCCCGTCTAGTATTGCTTCGTCGTGTTGGTAATCGTCATCGGCTCTGTGGCATTCACTGCTGGATAAGAGCCTCCTCTAGAATTTCCCACGCATTATGATCTTCAGTATACGCATCTCCAATGTTCCTGCATGTTTTCTAACCACATGCCACCTTCTTTCTTCATATCCAGCCCATTCACATTTCATCTGAGCTGGAATATTTACAGCCAGCTAAATTTTCTTTAAGACGCTACAAATTACATTATGCATTATTAACTTATTATTAATAAATTACATATCTGTAAGTCTTACACGCACACACACACACACACACACACACACACACACACATATATATATATATATATATATATATATATATATATATATATATATATATATATATCAGTCGAAGAGTCAAAGTCATCACGCATCAGGTGCCAGAGGTGTCTATCGGCAACATACAAGTGTTGACCTGAAAAGTAATGCCTCCTCCTTCGTAACTCTTCAACAGATGGCAGCACTGATATGCGGTAGGTACTGGCTTGTTCCGTAGCTCTTCTCTACAGCTCCAGTTGACGGTTGTGTTATTAGAGTGTAAAGTATGGCACCCTGCGCAGACGGTCGGTCAATTCGATTTAAGCAACGTGCAGTCATTGAATTCTTGACAGTGAAGGTGTCTTGCCGACCCGTGTGGCCGTGCGGTTCTAGGCGCTTCAGTCTGGAACCACGTGACCGCTACGGTCGCAGGTTCGAATCCTGCCTCGGGCATGGATGTGTGTCATGTCCTTACGTTAGTTAGGTTTAAGTAGTTCTAAGTTCTAGGGGACTGATGACCACAGATGTTAAGTCCCATAGTGCTCAGAGCCATTTGAACCATTTTTTGAAGGTGTCACCGCAAAGGAGATTTGTCAGAGAATGAAAGCAGTTTATGATGATTGTCTTGATGTGAGCACTGTGCGTCGTTGGGCGAGTAAGTTTAAAGACGTTGAGGCGGGAACATCTGACCTGCGTGACAAAGTGTTGGACGTCCTGTGACAGCAACCACTAAGTTCCACAAGCAAAATGTTGACAGATTGAATCAGGACGATCGCCTTATCACTCAGAGAGAAATTGCAAACACAATTGACATTTCACACGAACGTGTGGGTCACATTATTGCTTTGCTTGGCTATCGGAAGATCTGTGCACGACTCACCACCGTATGGCATCCTCCATACAGTCCAGATTTAGCACTGTCTGATTTCCACCTGTTCCCGATAATGAGAGACGATCTGTGGGGACATCATTATGCTTCTGATGAAGATGTTGAGAGAACTGTGAGACTGTGATTGTGGAAACAGAGTGTCGACTTCTTCCGTTACGACTTCAGAAAACTTATTCATCGTTGGCAGAAATGTATCCAATTGGCTGGTGATTATGTGGAAAAGTGACTATTGGTATGTAAAGATCACATTATAAGGATTATTTCTGGGTTTGATTTATTAAAATATTCCCATTCAAACCCAATTAACGAAGGTTGATGTATTACATTTCATTCAACCCTCGTACATTGATTTTAACGAGTGAGACTGGTGAAGTGGTACCACCACTAGAGAAGGTAAACCTATTTACAACATTATTGAACCATGACAGCCCAACAGTGTTGACAACTCAGATATGGGTCCAGTTTGATAGAGAGCGAATCCCTGAACCATCAGAGGAAGAAATCCGTGTTGCGCTAAAGGCCCTCAACAACAAGAAGGCTCCAGGTGGTAGTGGTATCACTGTTGAGATGCTATGCCTGGGGGTAGGGGGGGGGGGGGTGAAGCATTGATGGAGTCGTTGAAGCGGTTAATGTCTACCATCTGGAGAGTGCAAAAAAATGCTGAAAATGGAAGGGCGCTATTATATGTCCCATCTTCTAGAAGAGAGATACCACACAAGCACCCAACTACCGCGGGATTTCACTACTTGAGATTGTGTACTAAGTATTTACAATGCCTCTCCTAAACCGCTTGAAACTATTGGCTGAAGAAATATAGGCCCTTATCAATGTGGCTTCATCTCTGGACGGTCGACTCTTGCTCACATATTTATCTTGAGGCAGCTAACAGACAAATTTTACAAGTTTGATCGGGAACTACACCTTATCGTCATTGATTTTAGACAAGCATTGACCGCTCCATGCTATGGAAAACGTTAGAAGAAGTCGACTAATAGCAGCTTGGTACTCCCAATCAACTTGCCAAGTAAGGTTCGGCAGCCAGCTATCATCACCATTCAGAATTCAAAATGGATTGCGACAAGGAGATCCATTGGCGCCAATACTATTCAACTTGGCCTTGGAAAAAGTAAGCCGAGACAGAAAAATGGAGATGGTGGGAACAGACACAATCCTGGCGTTGGCTGACGATGTTGTGATCTTGGTGACACCCAGGAGCAAGTAAGTGCAGACACTTCACGATTCCTCCGCAATGCGAAACAAATTGGGCTGGTAGTGAACGAGAGAAAACGAAATATCTCGTTGTCTCGCGACATCAAGCTCCTCTGCCCTCCATTATTGTTGAAGGCATGCCTTCGAGCTAGTAACAGAATTCAAATACCTGGGATCCATGCTGACCAATAAAAGTGGAGAGACGAAAGAGGTGCAGCAACGATTAACAAACGCTAATCGCGTTTTCTTCAGCTTAAACAGTCTTTTCAACTCCCGGCAGATGTCGCTAAAAAACAAGATTCGGCTGTACATGACATAAGTGCGGTCGGGCTTTTTATGTGGTTGTGTAACCTGGCGACATCAGCAACAACTGAAGAAGCAATTCGTGCGTCCGAGAGGAAGGTACTTCGAAAGATATATGGACGCCTCTACATACCATGGAAAGTAAATGGGAACGAAGAACAAAAGAAGACCTATACCAGCGATATGCAAAGCCGCAAATCGGCCCAATATTGGGGCAGAAGAAGCTACAGTGGTTTGGCCACGTCTTCCGAGCCGGTGGATCCCTCCCTAACCGTGATCTCCGTTCCCAAACTGCTGGGAGATGCCCAAAGGAACGGCCGAGGTGGAGCCGACAGCGGTAGGAGATGAGGCTGGGGAGCGGCAGCGATGGACCGCCATCTGCAATAAATGTCTCCTATATTGAAATTGTGATTGCCTGGGGTTTTTTTCTTTTTTGTAATGTGTACCTTCGCAATTTTTTATAATGTGCAGTTTGTTGTATACTTTATATATTGTGGTTTGTATCCTTTTTTATTCTGCGGTAGGCCTTAAAGGCCCGTAAATGCAACAAATGATAATGAAATATATACATATTAGTGCTGTTGCATCGTTAATATAACGTTAAGCCTGAGCATGAAGTCTTATCCTGACTAAACATTTATTTCTAAGGAACTAAGTTAGATACAGCTGTTCGACTAGCTACAGCCTTTCGAACTGTTGCAAGTGAGAGCTTATCCCATGAAGTTTTTTCTGGCTACAACTGCACATCTGCTCCATGTGTTTCCCACAGATCGCCTATTCGATACTCAACTTCGGTCCATGTCTTTGCCAACATCTGTCACTTCTTTTACACCATCTCGTATTCGTGCCATAATAATTTGCATCTCATGAACTGGAGAACTGAACGCTTTATCCTTAACGTGATCCCACTAAAAAGTGAAGAATGGTTTACATCTTGTGAACGTGGAGCTGCGACGTTGGACCGTCTCTACCGATCCATCTCTTCGGAAAGGTTTCATCCAAAAACTGGCCAACAGATAACCCCCAGCGAGGTGGTATATCACCTAGCTGAAACACTACGCATGTTTGAAATTCCTGTATCTAATGCTGTCAGAACGCACGTAGAAGTATATCCACAAAAACTTCATGAATTAAGCTACCATTTACAAAAGCTACAGAGACGAGAAAGTGTAACCACGAACAACTTCTTTTGCAAAAATTGCATAGGTGTATTACCACAGTTCCGTAGAAATAAATTTTTGTAAGCAGCGAACGACTATATGTTCACCCTACATGTCACCCGCTTAACAGTATAATTCTGTTGCGATAGCAATGTCTGTGCGGAAATTGGCAATCACAGGCGTAGTTTCAACAACTTCGTTAAAGGCCTTGGTCTTAAAGCGACAAGTTTGTCTGACATTAACACCCAAGCAGAAAATCGCCAGTCCAAAGGCTAGTCTAGCGATTCTCCCCTTCACTGTGGCCACTAATACGTCCTGCTTTAACTTACGACACTATTGCCTCATGTTATTTCACTAAGTTGTCCCAGATGACATACTTCACACAGCTGGCAACTTCATCTTTGGCGTCATCATTCTGTTCAAATGGTTCAGATGGCTCTGAGCACTATGGGACTTAACATCTGAGGTCATCAGTCCCCTAGAACTTAGAACTACTTAAACCTAACCAACCTAAAGACATCACACACATCAAAACCTGAGTCAGGATTCGAACCTGTGACTGTAGCGGTCGCGCGTTTCCGGACTGAAGCGCCTAGAACCGCTCGGCCACAAAGGCCGGCCATCATTCTGTCTTCACGTGTAGAGAAACATAATCGCGGACTGCATATCCTTTGCGATTTTTTATTTTCGCGCATATGACAACTAACCGCCGCAAAAAAATGAAGTAGCTGTTGACCGGTGTCAGTCGGGAACTTGAGTAGCCTCTGACAGCCCTGAGCCAGTAGATATACCGGGTGATCAAAAAGTCAGTATAAATTTGAAAACTGAATAAATCACGGAATAATGTAGACAGAGAGGTAGAAATGCTTGGAATGACATGCAGTTTTATTAGAACAAAAAAAAAAAAAAATACAAAAGTTCAAAAAATGTCCGACAGATGGCGCTTCATCTGATCAGAATAGCAATAATTAGCATAACAAAGTAAGACAAAGCAAAGATGATGTTCTTTACAGGAAATGCTCAGTATGTCCACCATCATTCCTCAACAATAGCTGTAGTCGAGGAATAATGTTGTGAACACCACTGTAAAGCATGTCCGGAGTTATGGTGAGGCATTGGCGTCGGATGTTGTCTTTCAGCATCCCTAGAGATGTCGGTCGATCACGATACACTTGCGACTTCAGGTAACCCCAAAGCCAATAATCGCACGGACTAAAGTCTGGGGACCTGATATGCCAAGTATGACGAAAGTGGAGGCTGAGCACACAACCATCACCAAACGACGCGCGCAAGAGATCTTTCACGCGTCTAGCAATATTGGGTGGAGCGCCATCCTGCATAAACATCGTGCGTTCCAGCAGATGTTTATCAGCCAGGCTGGGGATGATGCGATTCTGTAACATATCAGCGTACCTCTCACCCGTCACGGTAGCAGTTACAAAACCAGAATCACGCATTTCCTCGAAGAAAAAAGGCCCGATAACTTTGTTTTTTTGTTCTAATAAAACCCCATGTCATTCCAAGCATGTGTGTCAATTTTTACCTCTCTGCATTATTCCTTGGTTTATTAAGTTTCAAATTTATACTGGCTTTTTGATCACTGGGTATACTTTTGGGGTTAGTTAATGACGTTAAAAATCGTGCAGAGCACGTTTTCTGAAGAGGGAGGATGAAGGATGCAACCATCATCGCCTGATGCAATAATGCAGGGAAACGGTGCTGATTTAAAAAATGTATAGTACTTAGTTAATTGCTGTAACCTGTAAGACTTACGCCGTATTTCATGACTTGCGATAGAAAGGAACAACGCTGAATCGAAATCGACCTTATCGCTCAGTATGAATCGCCATCAGTAGAACATGATCTGGCCGGCAGCTGTTTACGCTGCCGCCTGTCGCAGCTGAGTAAACAGAACGCATACAAGGACGCCACGCCGCACCGCTGCAGCCAGGCACGGGTTCCAGGAACAGCACGTGACTGGAACACGACACGGCGCGCCACGGCCGCTGCATATCGACGTGAGCGAATTTTCGCGGGCGCTATCGGAACGCAACATCCTTTGTATTCGAGATATATGTATATTTGTCTACGAAGGAACGTACCGTAGGAGGGCGGGTACTCGGTTATCCATATTTACTGCACTAGCAAAGGAACAGTTGCCTGTGTTTCTGCCGGCCGAAGTGGCCGTCCGGTTCTAGGCGCTGCAGTAGGGAACCGCGAGACCGCTACGGTCGCAGGTTCGAATCCTGCCTCGGGCATGGATGTGTGTGATGTCCTTAGGTTAGTTAGGTTTAACTAGTTCTAAGTTCTAGGGGACTAGTGACCTCAGAAGTTGAGTCCCGTAGTGCTCAGAGCCATAGCCAACCTGTGTTTCTGAATATTTGTGACAAACATAGGAGAGTAAAAGGGGAAGCGAGGAAAGGCAGGAGATTCCTAAGGTCGCAACAAAACAAAGTGGGTGCAATGCCCCTAACATTATGACGTTACTGGATAAAAGGAAACTTTTCTGAAAGAATGAGCACAGAATCGAAAAAACTCGCTCGTGTGAAACACAATATTCGGGAATAGCAGATAGAAAAAGAGTCTTCCCAGAATTTTCGTAAGATGTTTGATACTGAAACACGATGTCAACTGATAACCAACATACGACCAAACGATGTGCCATCTCCACAAACATTTAACTGACTCTAAGAATATCTCACTGCAAACAAACCTATTTCCTGACACAAAACATGTATGTGAGTCTTTCACACTATTTTCTTAACACATAACTGACGCAAATCTATCTGCATCCTATACAGGCTGTGATATCATACATAGTCAACCACAAGGAAGAAAACCAGCAAAAGGCATCACTGATTTCAATTTCTGGCCATCCACTGCCCCCCTCCGCCCCTCTCCCCCCCCCCCCCCCCCCGACAAATGCCACAACAGCCGCTACAGTAACAAACAATGGACAAAGAGTTCTAAACTACTGGCCATTAAAATTGCTACACCACGAAGATGACGTGCTACAGACGCGAAATTTAACCGACAGGAAGAAGATGCTGTGATATGCAAATGATTAGCTTTTCAGAGCATTCACACAAGGTTGCCGCTGGTGGCGACACCTACAACGTGCTGACATGAGGAAAGTTTCCAACCGATTTCTCATACACAAGCAGTAGTTGACCGGCGTTGCCTGGTGAAACGTTGTTGTGATGCCTCGTGTAAGGAGGAGAAATTCGTACCATCACGTTTCCGACTTTGATAAAGGTCGGATTGTAGCCTAGCGTGATTGAGGTTTATCGTTTCTGGACATTGCTGTTCGCATTGGTCGAGATCAAATGACTGTTAGCAGCATATGGAATCGGTGGGTTCACGAGGGTAATACGGAACCCCGTGTTGGATCCCAACGGCCTCGTATCATTAGCAGTCGAGATGACAGGCATCTTAGCCGCTTGGCTGTAACGGATCGTGCAGCCACGTCTCCATCCCTGAGTCAACAGATGGGGACGTTTCCAAGACAACAGCCGGCCGGGGTGGCCGAGCGGTTCTAGGCGATACAGCGTGGAACTGCGCGACCGCTACGGTCGCAGGTTCGAATCCTGCCTCGGGCATGGTTGTGTGTGATGTCCTTAGCTTAGTTAGGTTTAAGTAGTTCTAAGTACTAGGGGACTGATGACCTTAGAAGTTAAGTCCCATAGCCCTCAGAGCCATTTGAACCATTTGCAAGACAACAAACATCTGTACGAACAGTTCGACGACGTTTCCAGCAGCATGGCTGCGGTTACCCTTGACGCTGCATGACAGACAGGAGCGCCTGCGATGGTGTACTCAACGACGAACCTTGGTGCACGAATGGTAAAACGTCATTTTTTCGGATGAATCTAGGTTTTGTTTACAGCATCATGATGATCGCATCCGTGACATCGCGGTGAACGCACGTTGGAAGCATGTATTCGTCATCGCCATACTGGCGTATCACCCGGCGTGATGGTATGGGGTGCCATTGGTTACACGTCTCGGTCACCTCTTGTTCGCATTGACGGCACTTTGAACAGTGGACGTTACATTTCATATGCGTTACGACCCGTGGCTCTACACTTCATTCGATCCCTGCGAAACCCTACATTTTAGCAGGATAATGCACGACCGCATGTTGCAGGTCGTGTACGGGCCTTTCTGGATACAGAAAATGTTCAGCAGCTGCCCTGGCCAGCACATTCTGCAGATCTCTCACCAACTGAAAAGGTCTGGTCAATGGTGGCCTAGCAACTGGTTCGTCACAATACGCCAGTCACTACTCTTGATGAACTTTCGTATTGTGTTGAAGCTGCATCGGAAGCTATACCTGTACACGCCTTCCAAGCTCTGTTTGACTCAATGCCCAGGCGAATCAAGGCCGTTATTACGGCCAGAGGTGGTTGTTCTGGATACTGTTTTCTCAGGATCTATGCACCCAAATTGCGTGAAAATGTAATCACATGTCAGTTGTAGTATATATATTTGTCCAATGAATACCCGTTTATCATCTGCATTTCCTGTTGGTGTAGGAATTTTTAATGGCCAGTAGTGTAATTAAAAGTGTATACATAGATTTAACTGAAAACGACCACAGAACTTCATTGTTTACCTGCTTTTACAGCCGTTTCTGATTTTTTCTGTTCTGATGAATCAATCAATGGAAGTCCGCGGCTCGTGGTCTTGCGGTAGCGTTCTCCCTTCCCGCGCACGGGGTCCTGGGTTCGATTCCCGGCGTGTCAGGGATTTTCTTGCCTCGAGATGACTGGGTGTTGTGTGTCTTCCATCATCATTTCATCCTCTTTCACTAGCAAGTCGCCGTAGTGGCCAATGCCATACGTTCATTATTATTAATCAATGGAAGCGTCTTATTATTGCATTATACAATGAGAAAAGTCTTTCTGACAATTGTTGTAACTCCAGTAGCAGCATACATTGTTGTTGTTGAAGTGTAATGTTTCTTCAGCGTGAGCTGAGACGGATGACGGAATGAAAACGATGTCTCCTGAACCAAAACGTGCTGATTGGTCACTAAATAAACGGAGTAACATTCCGCGAAGAAGGCTGTAACACGCAGAAAGGTTCGGTGGAGGCGCTACAAAGTAGGGTGTGAGGAAAGGTTTCGACTGGTGCGAAGAAAGTGGATCAATTAAAACAGCTCCCAGAACCAGCAGGAAACCAGTATTGACTAATCAAGATCGTCGGCGTACCGCGAAAGACATCTTGAAGACTGCAGGGGTTGAAGTTTCTGTTTGACCCATCGGACTGAAACTTTGGGAAAAAGGTTTGCGATCCAGGACTCCAAGGAAGGAGACTTAGGCTGCGGTCATAGTGTCACCGATATCGGCGAATTCCGCTGGCGACCAACATCGGCCGAAGACGACGGATCTTTCCAAATCAGTAAGCCACTGTGAGCGCTGTCACACTGTAGCCGGTTTCATCACCCGAACGTATAGACTTCGGACGACAGTCGGTGAAATTATAATGAGTTTGTTTTCTTCGGTCAAATCGACCTATGTTCTCACATATGAGCTCTGACAAGGCGATGTTTATTCCGAGAAAGAATGAGTTTATGGCATCCTGAGGATAAAAATATCTTAATCGGGATATAGTTCGGGATCTGGCTACTGAAATCGCAGGTTTATTGGAAAGCACAAATAGGCAAAATCTTTATGAAAAATTTACGTGTGAATTACAACCTTTAAAAATAATTTGTTCAAGTGAGAGGGATGGCTTACCATATGTATGTAGTTGCTGTAGTGGATAATTTTTGTGTTGTGGCAGTTGGACATTAGCTGTCTTCAAATTATAGTTACTGCCTACTGAAGGTTTTATGTCTGTAGGGGGACGATTCTGTTACATGAAATGGTTCGCAAATATGGTGTTATGTGCGTCCACTTTTCAGTTCTTTACGTTTTCGGAGTATCTTATGCTAACTTTTGTTTATCTTTCACACGTATGCTAAATGATACTCATTGAAGGTGAATTAACGTATGCCTGCACAACTTCAAATAAATACAGCAAAACATAGTGTTTGTAGTCATCCTTTTTATTGTCAGCACTAATTATCTGGAGTATGTAAAGCTGAAGACTCAAAGATGAAACACTTTCGGAAAACGAAAGCTAATTTCGAGTACTTGCACAGGCTTGATTCGGGCTCAGTTAAAAAAAACCGATACATTAAAGATGGAGTTCTGGGACAAGTAAGAACGTGACACTACCGTGTTTGACATCTGGCGATTACATCTTTCCAACATTCAAGCCTATACCACGTTCTGAAAAGTACAATTTCGAAGTTTTTGTTTGATATGTTGGATGTTATTTACGATGCTCTAAAGACTAATTAAAAGCTAAAATCTTCACTCTTGCACCAGAAATACTTGGAAATGTGAAATTTATCCTATACCGAAATTTGAAGCTATGCTTAGTACAAATGCACTAAAAGACGCTGTGATTTCCTTTATTAAACTCTACACTCAGTCTGAAGTAACACTGTCACCCAAAACTTGGTTACTCCTTTTTTCAAATCCACTGAGCAAGTGGTTAAAGAGCACTGAGAAAGTGTTTAAAGAACATTGAAGTTTCCTCTACTAGAATCTGATTATCTCAATATCCTGCCAACATTGCATTAATTTCCGCCGTTTCAGAATAAGGTGAGCTGCTGCGAAACCACAAATCCATCTTTCATTAATTAATTAATGTTTCCTTACTGTCACACAAATTTTATCCGTGTTTCATATAACAGAAACAGCATCTACTTTCACCACCTAACTTAACCATCACGTGCTCATAGCCTCATTGGCAAAACCTTTATACAAAGAAACCGCACATCCTACGACTGTTGCATAATAAATCATAGGTGTTTGGGAGAGAGCCTTAATGCGGTGAATCTTTGAACCTACATATTTTCTTAATACACACATAAGTATGAAACACATCAAAAACCGCATTTTAGATTCAAAAGTAGCGGCTCCTTCCTCACGCTAATCGGTGGTGGGAGAATTAAAATGTTGTCACAAGTTAATGCATTTCTAACTTTTGTAGCATGGTGTTTCCCCCTTCATCTTATATTCATAAAGCTTGTCGCTTAATTCCAATAACTGATGATAGATGTACAGTACTCGCTACGTCGTTTTCGAGGCAAAGATAGCTCATTTACATGCATTCGGTATCTTTTTAATAGCAAACGTGGCACTGCAGCACTCGTCTCCAAGCACAGAGGCATCGTGGCATCCAACCCGTCCTTGGACGCGAAAATCTAACCTCCTTCACACGTAGAATAGATTCTAACCTATCCTAACCGAACCTCTTGGATCCTATCAAAAACCGACGAATGAGATCGGACACATAACGACCAAACTGTCGATGTTATCGGGAAACCTTTAGCGACAGTGTCGGACGACCGTCGTCGGTGCCGCTGTGAACGCAGCCTTTTCTAAAAAAAAAAAAAAAATGCAGAAGCAGAAAACTTGTGCAATGAGCATTAGCACACAGGGGATGGACGCAAGCAGGCTGGAACAGAGCCATTTGGAGCGACGAGAGTAAGACCAGCATCTTTGGAAGTAATAGAGTCAAGGTCGTCGTCGACCAGGCGAAGACTTATTGCCTCAGTGTTCCACTGCCACTATTAAGCATCCCATCAGCGTCATGGCGTGAGGCTGCATGACAAGTCGTGGCATTGGCCATATCACAGGGAACATTACCGCAAAAGTACCAAGTACCAGTACCAAGACGAAGACTTAATATTCACATTGCTGCCCTCTATTTGCGATTTATTTGAACAACTTTCAGCAAGACACTGCGCCATGTCATACCGAGAAAATAAATAAGGAATATTTCGATGATCATCAGATTAATGTGACGCTTTGGCCTGGCAACAGTCCCGACCCCAAACCAAAAATGGTTCAAATGGCTCTAAGCACTATGGGACTTTACATCTGAGGTCATCAGTCCCCTAGAACATAGAACTACTTAAACCTAAGTAACCTAAGGACATCACACACATCCATGCCCGAGGCAGGACTCGAACCTGCGAACGTAGCAGCGGCGCGGTTCCGGACTGAAGCGCCTAGAACCACTGGGCCACAGCGGCTGGCCACCCCAACCCAAATGTGAACTTGTGGACAAGGCTTAAAATCATAGTGTCAAGACGGATTCCCAGTAACAAGAGGGAGCTCCTGAAGGGCATTGTCAGTTTGTGGTTCAGAGTGATCAGACCAGGAGATCTTCGGTATTTAGTGGACTCGATGCCGTTCACAATTGAGGGAGTGATCAAATCAAAAGGATGTCCCACAAAATACTAAGAAATATTCCAACAGTTTTTGTGCTAAGTAATTTGTAACTTTCTGAAATAGTTGGGGTTGTGAGCATTATGTTAGATTTTTGAAATTTGTAATTAAATTTTTATATTTTAATTTTAATTTTCGAGTAATGAGCGTTAAGGCATGTTTTCTGAAAATATATGCTGAATTATATAGTATATTTCAACTAAAATAAACCCCTGAATGCAATATTCAATGAATCTCCACAACGTGTGTAAAATTAATGCCATTACTGTACATGGTCTTGCAACTCTAAAGGTCAGCAGTGTAGTTTTGGTTCTATTTCTGTCTCTGCAACTTACATTTGACATCCAGGATGAATTTTCTCTTTGCAGTGGAGTATGCACTGATATGAAAATTTCCGGCAGATTAAAAATATGTACCGGACCAGGACTCGAAACTGGGACCTGTTTGGAACGTAGGAGACGAGGTACTGGCGGAAGTGAAGGTGTGAGGATAGAACGTGAGTCGTTCTTGGGAAGGTCAGTTGGTAGCGCATTTGCCCGCGAAAGGCAGAGGAAGTTTTATTTGACATGCTTTCTTTCTCTTTTCTGTATGACTGTTGTCTGCTATCTGGTTATAGCTGAGGTTTGATAGAGGTACGCGTTAAGGCGGTTGTAAATAAAATTCTTTAGACTGATTTTTAAGCAAGGAGACGTTCCGAAACGACCAGTGAGGTGGTCGTGTTGTAATCACTAGGCAGATACTGGTTTGTGTGCTCAGGAAATAGTACAAGGTTCGCTCGATTGCTAACAAGTGCCGTTTATCTCTATGCCCGAAGTTTTCCCGAGTGTCTAAAGGGAACTGATAAACAGTCTAGGGATAGGGCTAGTAGTGGCGAAATCGATCGTGAAAGAGTAAAAAGAAATTGAAGATTATTTCTGCTGTCAAAGGCAAGTTTATTCCTAATGCCAACTTACCATACGACTGGTTTTCCGCGTTTCATCACTTTGGAAAGTTTAAATGTAGGAAAAACATAACTCATCTCACTTATATACATACTGACGGAAAAAAGTAATTAATGTACAGTAAAGAAATTTCGTGAGTACATTTGTCTGGGTAACGCATTTAAGTGATTAGCATTGCAAGATCACAGGTTAATGTAAGCGCGAGATAAGCAGTTGCAAATGTGAAATGCTGGCACATTAATAACCAATGTAACCACTAGAATGATAAATGCAAGCGTGCAAACGTGCATGCTTTGTGGTGTACAGGTGCCAGATGTCAGTTTGTGGGACGGAGTTCCATGCCTGTTGCACTTCCTCAGTCAGTACTCGGACAGTTAATGCTGTTTGAGGATGACGCGAGAGTTGTCGTCCGATGATGTTCCATACGCGCTCGACTGGAGACAGACCTGGTGATCGAGTATGTCAAGGCAACATATCGACACATTGTAGAGCATGTTGGGTTACAACAGCGGCATGTGGGCGAGCATTTCCTCTTGAAAAACACCCCATGGAATGCTGTTCATGAATGGCAGCAAAAAAGGTTGAATCGTCAGAGAGGAGTACAAATTTGCGGCCAGGGTGCGTGTGATAAACACGAGAGTACTGTCTTACGAAATCGCACCCCAGACCGTAACACCAGGCGTATGTCCAGTGTGACTAGCACGCACGCAGGTTGGTTGCAGGCCCTCAACTGGCCTCCTAACTAACGTACGGCCATCACTGCCACCGAGGCAGAACCAGTTTTCATCAGAAAATATAACAGACCTTCCTTCATCCTGCCTTCCAATGAGCTCTTGTCTGACACCACTGAAGTCATAAATGGCAGTGATTCAGGTCCCCGCACCTGGTGTCTGGCTAGAAGCTGTCCTCGAAGTAACCGATTTGTAACAGTTCGTTGTGTCGCGAGATCCCAACTGCTGCTCAATTTCCGTTGTAGATGCAGTAAAATGCGCCAAAGCCATAAGACGAACACGGTAATCTTCCCTCTCGGCAGTGGCAGGTGGCCGTCCTGAGACCGGTCTTCGTGCGACCGTACATTCTCGTGAACCACAGCTCCCAGCAATCACGTACAGTGGCTACATTCCTGCCATGTCTTGCTGCAACATCGCTTAAGGAAGCTGATAATATGGGACAGACTTTTTAACCAAGAACTTATTTTATTTACTGGCTTCAATCAGACCTGGCACAATGAACCCTCATTCAATTCATACTACAGAATTTATGGAGTTTGCAGCTCGTCATTTAAAAAGTTTTTCTATGTTCAAACATATTATATGCTTCTTCATAGCAGGCCATGGTTCTAATGAGCTTACCCGCGCTCTCCAATGTGTAACAAGGAACACGGGAACCATAAACGCAGGCCATTAGGGAGCGTGAATTGTCGTTGATGGGCTACTTGTCGTCAGGTAGACACGCGACCACCTCTTTGCATTAGGAATACGTTAGTAGTAGTGCCAAATCGGTCTGAGAACACAAAGGACCCGGTAACAACGTTCCGATCACATGCGCAGAGTAAAGCAAGTACCTTCCTATCGCAGCTACTCCCGCTATGACTTAGAATTCTTCGGGGAAGTGCGGCTGAATTCCCAAACCACTCCTGCCCCCCACCCCCGCTTCTTTCTTACGCCACCGTTTAAGCGCTTCTCTACAAGTGCAAGACGACTCATAACCTCCCTACCACACAGCGCTATCTGCCAGACAAACAACACATGTCAGTTAGTTACATGTCCCATAGATCATTTGAAAGATTCTTTTATCGAAATGATGTGCAACGAGGCAGTTTACAGGATATGTAAACATGATTAATGCAACACTAACGAACACATTGTTATTTTAGTCCTACTCGTGCAACAACACTTGAAAACAAGTTTATTTGTTTATGTAAGTGAACAACTTTTTCCTGTCTACAACGAGACTGAAGCAGTATTATATGAATTTTAATTTCTCACTCAATTTTTGCAAGAAAGCAAGAGATATTAAACACTTCCTTCAATCCCTCAATATATTATATGTATATTCTTATAATATCTTTTTACCTTCTGAGATCTGCGTTTCTTTTTCTTCTTTATTGAAGAGGCTGGTCAACGAAATCGTTTTTAATTTCAAACATATCGTTTATTGCTCGCCCGTTCAGCTTATTTGTCAGAAAATGTATTCAGATGTTTTTCTTACTTATTTGTATTCTCTACTAGCAGCCACTTTCATTTGTGTTATGTTTAACATATTGCAACGCCTTTCGAGCATTTTCTGCTCAGCTTAAGGCGTTTACACATACAGAAAATTGTTACTTAAAAATGAAATATCTTAAACTAAATTAACATAGGACTTTTAGTTTATTGTTCGCATCTGGTGTGCAGCTGTTGGGGTACGTGGAGGGCAGGAGGGGGGGGGGGGGCAGTAGTTGGCCAGAAATTGATGTCCAGTGACATCTTCTGCTGGTGTGGAGCTGTATGTTGTTGTTTGTTATGATTGACAAGACAGCCTGTGTGGAATGCACAGTTTTGCTTTAGTTGTTATAATGCGAAAATCACGTGACAAACTTTTTTATTTGACAGTTGTTCACTTGCGATTTTGGAATACTAAAGCTTCTTTTGCATCATTGGTACACTGGCGGAGCTGTTGTGAAACATTACACTATTGCACTATTTATTTTGGCACTGTTTCTGATGTAATTCACTGCACAAGTTCTCTCAACAAATTTGCAAACATTCTACACGTAGTACGATATGGCGGCATTCCAGGGTGTGAATGAGTACTGCCTATCGCATTTTAACATTGATATTCGCGATAATAACAGTCTGATAGACGTTTGTTTCACATTGGCATGTCTTAAATCTATCGCATTAGAACTGGCTCAGGACTATTCAAGAATCTGAGTCCTTGAATTCTCGTTAAGAATAAAAAAATTGTGTGGATTCCTAAGGGACCAAACTGCTGAGGTCATCGGTCCCTAGACTTACATACTACTTAAACTAACTTATGCTAGAAACAACACACACACACACACACACACACACACACACACATGCCCGAGGGAGGACTCGAACCTCCGGCGGGAGGGGCCGCGCATTCCGGGACATGGCGCCTTAAACCGCGCCACCACTCCGCGCGGCTCGTTAAGAATATCATCTCCGTATTTTGCATTGTGAATCAAAATGTCCATTTCTTCCAAGATATCCATTCTTTCGCTTTTTCCGATTTTGTGCAAAATTTCAAGATTGTCTTCGATTTTCAAAGGATGGCCTCTGTCTTTAATGTGTGTTGCTAGCGCTGATCTTTTACACGTATCCAGTCTGTTGCAGTCTAAATGGCGAATAGGCTTTCACATGTATTTTGAATTCTGTCTAGCAGCAAAGCAAATAAAACAGAAAAATACCTTCATCTCTTTCTCTCTGGTTCCCATGTCAACGTATATGGCGTACAGTTGTTTGAACTGCTCCGAACAGTTGTCACATATACCGTCCATAAGAAAAGTTCCATTTTCATACAAGATTTTCTCCGCTTCTCACAACCTTTTGTCAGGAGCAGAACAATCGTCAATTTTCCAAAACTATTAACTTCAGTTAATTTCAAAATGTTTCCGCTCACTTGAATCTTCGAACTAGTGTTCAGGTTCTGGGTCATCTCAAGAGCTTCCCTTCTTGCTTTACGTAATAAAGTTTTGGAGTTCTCGTAATGTGAGGCCGGCCGGAGTGGCCGTGCGGTTCTAGGCGCTACAGTCTGGCACCGAGGGACCGCTATGGTCGCAGGTTCGAATCCTGCCTCGGGCATGGATGTGTGTGATGTCCTTAGGTTATTTAGGTTTAATTAGTTCTAAGTTCTAGGCGACTGATGACCTCAGAAGTTAAGTCGCATAGTGCTCAGAGCCATTTGAACCATTTTTTTCTCGTAATGTGGTATATTTGCGACGAAATATAAACTTTTGTCTTTCAAATCTTGAGATTCCTCTTAAAAATTTGGGAAACGTACGTTCCCTTTCTTTGTGGACTCTTTTCCTGCAGATACGCATTCGTTTGTTAATCTGCACATTTGCTTTGTCAGGTGGCCAGGTGTGCAAGAATCAGTCATAACTCACCAATTTGAAATTTTTAAATGGGCGCGGTACTTCCATCGTTCGGATTTCATGCACAACCGGTTCGTATAATCAGCACATTTTCTGTGCATCCGGTAGCGATGCCCACCCTTTAGAAGACAAGGCTTCCCTTTGGTTGTTGCAATTACATCCATTACTCGCAGTGTATAGAACTCAGTGTGGGTTAGACCGTCAGCGAGAGCGCACCTCTAGTTCCTGCTACTAGTAACGCGAGTACACCGTTCGCTTGTTACATATTTTACGAGCTTCAAACAGAAGCAACTTTTTTTCAGTTATCAGGGTAGTTACTAGTTTATTTTTGTAATTTCTTGCGTGTTTGAGTGCTTGCTAGGCACAACCTTTTATTTGAATAAGTGTAGTGTACAGTACCGTCGTTGCTATCGACCCTCATATCGTACAGACTTTTGTTTGTTTGGTTAGAACAACTCAGTGTCGATTAGACCATCAGTGAGAGAGCACTTCGATTTCCCACTGCTAATAAGGCGAGTACACCATTCGTTTATTGCATATTTTTATGAGCTTCAAACAGGGGCGACTGCAGTAATGGATAGGAACCGTGATTGTTGTGTACAGATGCGAGCTGAGTTGGCGCTCCTTTGCTCACAGCTCCAGGCTGCTTTGGCTTCCATCACACAGCTTGAGGCTGCTGCCAAGGGGTGTCACTGTGAGGGATAGAATGTGGGGATGCGAGGGACATCGAGCATGTCCCACGTGTCCCGCGATCGGTCCACTCCTGTGGCCACCCCGGGTACTGCCTGCACTGAGGTTGACCTCTCACCCATGGTCGACTGGGAGATCATTCCAAAGTCTGGCAGGCAGCGAAAAACTTTACGAGGGGCCAATCGTAGGGCCTCCCTGGTTTGTTTGACGAACAGGTTTCAGGCGTTCTCTGTGGCTGACGATGTCTCTGAGCTGGATGCAGCCGTCCACCCTGTTCCAGAGGAAGCTTCTCGGCCACAAGGTCTATGCATTCACAGAGGGTGGGTTTGCAGGTAGTTGGGAGCTCCAACGTTAGGCACGTTATGGGGCCCCTTAGGAACATGGCTGCCAAGGAAGGAAGCCGTGTGCATTCTGGGGGGAGTCATTCCGGATGTGGACAGGGTGCTTCCGGATGCTATAAAGAGTACAGGGTGCAGCCAACTGCAGGTGGTGGCTCATGTCGGTACCAATGACGAGTGTCGCTTTGGATCAGAGCAGATTCTGACTGGTTTCGGGCGGCTAGCGGAAATGGTAAAGACTGCCAGTCTTGCTTCTGAGATTAAGGTGGAGCTCACCATCTGCAGCATCGTCGATAGAACCGACTGTGGTCCTTTGGTGCAGAGCCGAGTGGAGAGTCTGAATCAGGGGCTCAGGCGGTTCTGCGACCATGTAGGCTGTAGATTCCATGACTTGCGCAATTGGGTGGTGCGTTTCCGGATTCTGCTTAAAGGGTAAGGAGTCCACTACACACAGGGGGCGGCTACACGGGATGCGGGGGCTGTGTGGAAGGGACTGGGCGGTTTTTTACGTTAGAGGATCTCAGGGAACCACAGAAGGGACGTCTGTCTAAAAGTGGGCAGGTAAAACACAGTAAGGTAGTTGTAGAAACGATTGGTATCGTAGTTATAAATTGTCGTTGCTGTGTTTGGAAAGAACCAGAGCTCCAAGCCCTAATAGTAAGCACTGAAGCTCAAATAGTTGTAGGTACAGAGAGCTGGCTAAAACCGGAAATAAGTTCAGCCGAAATTTTTTCAAACGATCTAACAGTGTTCAGAAAGGATAGATTAAATACAGTTAGTGGTGGAGTATTTATTGCTGTCAGAGGTAGTTTGCCTTGTAGCGAAACTGATGTAGATAGTTCGTGTGAAGTAGTATGGGTAGAAGTTGTACCTGACAATTGGACTAAAACAATCCAATTAATAGTTTAGTAATGTATTTCTAGTTGCACGCTTGATGGTAGCAGACAAGCCTGTCTGCTAGAGAACAGTAGGACCAACGTCAGAACATGTAGCTACGCTTTGTAAAAGCAGATAAGTTTCTATTCTTAGTAGTCCTGTCCGTCCCTTGTCATGTTGGTATAGGAAGCTGCCTCTCTGGTCACTTCTGTTTGTATCTGTGAGGCACCCTCAGGAAGGGACCACGGCAGCCTGCCCACGGCGAGCGTCTGAAGTGGTAAGATCTCCGGCAAAGCGCATATCTGCTAAGTCCGTAGGACAATGGATTTCTTAAGTTCAGCCAACTGAAAATATAATCACCTTTATTTCAGGTTTAGCTCTAAAATATCTAATGTTATCTTAAATTGCAACGCAGTGTAATTCGAGTGTGAAGTTCAGAATATATTCCGATAGTTGCTTTGTCACTACTTTGTGAATAAAGTGGAACCACGTGATGATCAGTAACTCTAACTAAGATTATCAATCTTAAATGCGAATGTGCGTGAGATTATAACGTCTCGTCTTGACAATATACAGTATTTCAATATAGCAACTTTTCTTTATGTTCAACCTACATGGGGTGTACTTTGTGAGACCAGGACCACGTGCTTATACAATTGTTTGACCCATCAGGTTAATAGTAAGACGATTGTAACCAGTTCGAGGTTTTTCTTTTGTAAATTGCGTTTCGATGTAATTTATTTTAATTATCAAAATTATTGTGGAGTTACACTCTTTGTGTAAACCAAGTTGACCACGTGAAGCATGTGGCGTAATCATCAAAGTAACCCTCAGCTATCCTTTTCGGGATGATTTCACAGAGAGTTAGTATGAATTTAGTATACCAGTGTGTGGTAATTTCATGACGGACAGGATTGCGCTACGAACATAACTTCTTTGGGTGAAAATTGAATCGGTTGGTTGCGGTTAATTTCCTCTTGGTTATGTTTCAACATTCTTCGTGTGTTATTTTATGAATGCAGTGTTGTATGTAGTCTCACAATCTTGGCTCCCCATTTGATGTGTTCTGTAAGATTACAAACTCACATTTTCACAATCGTAAATAAGGCACCAGTTTAGTTATGAATCAAGTTTGATATGCTAAAATTTTAACGGAACAATGATCAATGTTAATATAAATGTCCAAATATAAAATGATTTATTTCTTTTTACTTAAATTGTCTTTTTATATATATATCACCAGTTATCGTAAGATGAGTACTAAAAGATTGTAATTAATGTTAGTCTGGTTGGGAACTTGGTAAGCTAGACTGGATACCTGGTGAAACAGTTGTGCAGTAATGCAAGGTTAACTTCCTCAGATAGCTCACAGCTTTTAACCCACTTTTATTATCTTGAATACAGCACCGCTTTCAGAACGAATTAAAGCAACAACTTTACACATGGCGACCCTGTTCTCTATTTCCGCTAGACTCTGGAATCTCTGAAACGTTAGATTGCGAGCGTTGTATAATCTTAATTTTTTTCCCTGCAGTGCTCAAACAACTTCTGCATGGTTTCCGAGCAGATTTTCAAAAGATTCACGGCGTTGTTGAGCAGCGTTGTGTTGTTTGTCTTGTTTTGTTTACTATATTTGTGTTTTTTATATGTATGTGTTTTTTTCTCGCTTGTAAATTGCTCTGACTTCGATCAAAGAAATACATTTTTTTGCACGTGAAAAAGTGCGTACTAGGTTGGGTACCTTCCATGTGACTGTCGTTTTTTTGGGGGATACATTTACTCTGATTAGTGTGTTGCATACTGGGTATAAATTGAACTAATGCAGACACGTAACCAAGCTTAGAGTAGGCGGTCCAACAACTTAAGCAACATGGACCAAGGGGATAATTTGATTTTGAATATTAACACGTCGGACAGTTCCGAAAATGCAATGGGGAATACTTCAGAGGAAATGCAAAACAGGACGAACGGGCTCACAGCAGAGCCAGAAATTAATTTGCCTCCAACTAACCAAATTGATTTGGCAGAACTCATAAAAGCCTTATTGGATTAAAATAAAGAAAACGCAGAGAAATCAGGAAAATCGTTCCGAGAACAAAAAGAATCATTCGAAAAATCGATCCGAGAGCTAGGCGAACAAATGACGCAGAAATCTGAAAAATCGATCCGCGAGCTAGGCGAACAAATAGACGAAAAACTAATCCAGCAGACAAATAAAGTCGACAAGTCGATGCAGAGAGTGTCCGATGATATCTCACAAAGAATAAACAATCTGGCAAGTGAAATAAAAAGTGATATTATGAAAGAATTAGGCCGTACATTTGAACAAATCGATGATCGTCTGCAAGCCTTAGAACAGGTCAAGCGGATTCGCGATGCGGAATCGAAAGAGAGCGAGGAACAGCTACTTAGGAATTTCCAAGGTCTGAGAGAAGAATGCCAAAGGGAATACCAGCAGGTACCCTCCAGGGTCCAGGAGGCGGAAACGCATTGTCCCGCATCCGTTAGCAACACAGTAGTGGACAACAGTGAAGCGATTCACGCACTCGAACAGCAAGTAGAACAACTGAAGCAGACTGGGGTGGAGGACAACAGACAAATACATGATAAGATTCCAGCATTAGCGGACATCGTAGGCACGATGAAGGTGACGGAGAGCGACAACAATACTACACCAGTAGCGGTCGCAGAGACCGAAGAAGTGCATTCGCTTCTTAGATTTCAGAAGGGACACTTTGAAGTGAACAGGTGGCACAAAGCAGTGACAGGCGAATTACAAGAACGTGTGGCGCATCTGGAAAGCTGCATGGGGTGTGATTCCGAACTCGCCAATAGCACTAAAAATAGCTGTATGAACAGTGCAGAGAGGGACTCCGGCCACGATGAAGATTTTGACGACAGGGAAGAATGTATTTTGAGGGGCAGACATGAGAAAAATAGAAACATTCAAGGGCCTCGCCGGGAGGAAATGCGGGGATTTGATTTCAAACATTTGTGATATTTCGAAATTCGCAAAAAGGCATACATCCACAAGCATGGCTCGAGCAATTTGAGTTCTGTCTTCCCCCTGACTGGGCAAGTTCACATAAGAAAGAATGTAAGTGTTTCTATTTGGAAGGCAAACCAGTGATTTGCATGAGGTCGGCAGCCCGTCACTGCGACTCCACTCTGGAGTTTCGGCGAGCCTTTCTGTCCGCCTATTGGTCGGAAGTGGCACAAGATAGGGTCAAGCATGGCATAATTATGCTGCCAAATTTGAACCAGTCTGGTTTCGGCAGCCCAGTACGCCTATTCGACCACATGCTGCAGGCAAATCAATTTCTATATGACACATACGGGCCTGCGGAACTAATTAGGATATGCATCACCAAATTGCTGATGCACTTGCGCCACGTCATTCTTGTGGGACGATGCAAAGAGGACGTGGAAACATTTAAGACACTTCTCCAAGAGTAGGAATATAATACAGGAGAATGCCCGCCTAATCAAGCACAAAGTTATTATGGGGCACAGCAGTGTGACAGCAGTCGTGGCCGTAGTACTAATCAACGGCGTGACTGGTTGTCGCGACGCGAACGGAACAATAATCGGGACCGGCCGTATAGAAACTGGGGTAACAGTCGCGAACACAGGTGGAACAACGGAAATGATCGAGGACGTGGACAAGATCGTGAACGCAACAGGTACGGCAACCAGAATCGATACTACGATGAACACGGTGGGAATAGGACTGTAGGCAGAGCACCACATGAAATTCGGCCGGCTAACCCTAGACATAACTCAGCAAACGGAAATGAACAAAACCGGCAATGACAAATGATCAGCGCAGAAGGCGCCCAATTGGAACATATGAATGACATGGCAAATGAGTACATAGGGTGTATAGAGAGGAGAATGAATTGATTGGTTTACATTTGTGACATATGCAATTTGAATAATATGTTGGTAAAAATAATGATAAAGATGTTTTTATGTGATTGATTGAAGTGATGTTTTTAGTTTTTTTTTCCTTGTGCAATTAGGATTTAGGTTGGTTCAAATGTGAAGATAAAAGGTTTCTTTGTGAACCAGTGAAATACTGTTTATGGTTTTTTTGTGTAAATTGAAAAGAGTCGCTCCTGAGAGAAGCAAGATCAGTGTTGAATTAATGCAAAACTCAGGGGAATATCCGATCTGTGGGTATTATGGGTCCGGCAAACCCAGGTCCCCATCTGTTAGTAGCCTTGTTTCCGATTTTCTGCTTTCAGTGCTACTATCTTATCTATTACTATTCTATATCTGTCAGTATAAATGAGGATCTCTTACTATAGTATGCGTGCTGTATGAATATTTTAAGATAGGAGAACTCTGAGAAAGGAATGAGTAAGTTTGGAATCTTGAAAACAAGATGCGATAATACGATTGTTTAACCAATGGCTTCCCAATATGCGCTAATATGTTAATATTGATGATATATGCTTTTTGTTCTTCATAGCTGACTACGTAAAGTGCTGTCTGTGGATTTCGTAAGTAGATTGATTCCCTTCAAGGTGAAAGAAGAGTTGTGGTTTGTGTAATTTACGTGGCCCTGAAATAGTATTATGGCAGTCAAATGACGAGCAGTTTTCCAGGAAATGGAGAATGGAACGGAAATATGGATCCTTTTTGTAGTCTTGGCTGATGTTGAGCCAGAGCCTAAAAATTTATTCTGCTTTAATAATTGTCCTAGAAAAGTGACGTTTATGTGTTTTGCTGATGCTGTGAGCGTTACAGCTTACTGTTTTCGCTGGTGCCGGATGCACTGCAGACTATATGAGTTGAACTGAAGAAATGTCCCTCTTGAAGGTAGAGGAAGATTAAATAATTTTGATTATGGGACCGAAGGAAAGCTTGGTTTAATGTAATAAGGATGAAGCAAAACATTTGTCATTTAAACTACAGGAGGATTCGGATCTTTTGTGTCTGTTGTAAGTTCAACATGTTAAGACGAAACTGTTTTACAGAATAGAGAAGACCACAATTTTGCCATTCATGAGAAATGAATAAGGAATAACCACCACAGGCGAAATAACTGATTTGGAAGCGAAAGGTAACTTAAAGAAGGAACGAAATTGGAGCAAAATGGGTAAGAAAATGTAGTATAACCTTTATGATGAAAATATTTTTACCCTTCTCAGAGTCATCTGTGTGATTAATTCTTGTGATAACGTAATCTTAGATGAAATTGTCTTACTGTTTTATGTATGAACATATGAGTGTAATAAATGTATAACTGCGAGTCTCTTATCAGGTGTGTCAACTGGTATAAATGTTTTGGCGCGTAAATAACCATTGTTCTTTTTACTATGTTTGTTTAAGGAAAGTCTCTCCATATTTATCATGTGACAAGACATACGCCACGAGCGTCAGGAAGAGGACGAATTAGAACAATGTTGTAGTGATGTAAACACTGTGTTGAAGTAGCATTGAAGTAGCTTGTTGGATTAACTAGTAGCGGATTGAAGTAAAATTTTGAGTAATTCATGTTTATGGGTAGTTAGTTTGTAGAATAGACAACAGGTGTGCATGTGTGTGTGTAAATAACATGTGAACCCTATGCTGTCCTGTCCTATACTTGCACAAGGCATAATCCTATTTATTTTAGTGAATTAATAAGTAGCATTTGATTTATTAAAACGCAAGTGAACCACATTACTGATGTGGATTTAGATATTATATTGTCAGTTCATTTAATTTTTATTTTTTACTGTCAAGTCATTTCACTTTAATTTTTTTATATTGTCAAGTCATCTAACTTTTATTTTTATATTGTCAATTCATCTATCTTTTTTATTAAAAAAAATTAAGTTTCATTTTTGTTCTTAAAAATTGTGAAGGACAGTACTAAGTGGTATTATGTATAACATTTTGTAATCACATAACTATGATGAACAATTTCTGTGAATGCAGTTGAGAACGTGAAAGCAAACCGGCTAAACTCTTACGAGACAGCGGGAGCAGCGCAGAGGAGGACTAGTTGTAAACAGGCGGATTTCCCTGCAGGACACACTGTCAACCGGGCCACTTCGGGAGCGCGGTCGACAACAAAAGAAGGGTATGGGGCAAACACTTTTCCTTGCACCCGGAGCTAATGGCCGGCCGCACCAGTGCGACCCTTAGTGGAGGCGATGACCTGAGATGGCCGAGCGGTCCACCGCGTGGAAATCCATCTGCTGGCAATGCACCACACGCATGCGATCATGACGAGACGGCCGCGGTGAAACCAAAGAAGACAGGGGATAAAGGGGCATGGAGCCTTTTGACAGGTACTGTCCAGTGAAACTTGCAGGCGTCAACGACGACTATCAACATTTCTTGGTGGAAGCCCATTGTCAAGTGACAGTAAATCATGGTTCGGTGTTCTCTGGTTGCTAAGGGTGGCACAAAGAAGAGTCATTAAGTGTCATCCTTGCCCAGGAATATCAAACTGGCGAGCCAGTTGAAGATAACACAAGAATTTTACAACACAAGGGGCGTGGAGCCTTTTGACAGGTACTGTCCAGAGAAACTTGCAGACGTAAACGACGACTATCAACATTTCTTGGTGGAAGCCCATTGTCAAGCGATGGTAAATCATGGTTCGGAGTTCTCTGGTTGCTAAGGGTGGCCCAAAGAAGAGCCACTAAGTGTCATCCTTGCCCAGGAATATCAAACCTGCGAGCGAATTGAGGATAACTCAAGAATTTAACAACACAAGGGGCGTGGAACCTTTTGAAACATACTGTCCAGAGAAATTGGCAGACTTCAAGGACACCTATCAACATTTCCTGGCGGATGCCCACTGTCAAGCGACAGTAAATCATATTTCGATGTTCTCTGGTTGCTAAGGGTGGCACATAGAAGATCCATTAAGTGTCATCCTTGCCCAGGAATATCAAACCGGCGAGCCAATTGAGGATAACTCAAGAATGTAACAACACAAGGGGTGTGGAGCCTTTTGACACATACTGTCCAGAGAAACTGGCAGACTTCAACGACGCCTGTCAACATTTCCTGGCGGATGCCCACTGTCAAGCGACAGTAAATCATAGTTCGATGTTCTCTGGTAGCTAAGGGTGGCACAAAGAAGAGCCATTAAGTGTCATCCTTGCCCAGGAATGTCAACCTGGCGTGTCAAACGAGGATACTGCATGAATTTGACAACACAAACATGGGACCAAATCGAGATGTACGTGACACGGGCCACCAAGAGAAACTTCATGAGAGGGCAGAGACGGCGGGATTGCACGCAACAGATGGACAAAAATCCCTACTGACAACTGCGACAACGCTCCCCCCCCTTCTTATACTGTGCCTCAGAACAGTGGAACTACTGAGTGTGCCAGTGAACAGTGATTATACGTTTCTTAGACCAATGCACATACGCGTGTTTCTGTCAGAGAAACTTGTGTGTTTTGCAGGGGTTCGATTTATTGGTGTTTATTAGACTGACTCTTGTATTTTGCAGGTGTTTTATTTATTGGTGTTTTTTTAGACGTTGACTATTGTACTTTCAGAGCTGTTTTATTGATCAATGTTTGTTCTTGTGTGATGTATTAGATTTGTGACATTTTGTTTTGTAAATTCATTCCTGTGGCATTGCTTCGTTTATCAGCCAGATAGCTATTCATTCTCATTGGACTGTGATCGATTAGCCTTTGCATGGGGCATATTTATAGTGAGGAACCCCATAAGGGGAACAATCACATAATTAATTGTAGTTTCAGTATAATGACACAGTGATCATTGTTTGCTAACTAACTGAAATATAGTAGAGTGATTAAATTAGTGTCACAAAGTTATTTTAATTCTACAAATTATTAGTTTTATAAGATATAGAATTTTTTTGGGATAACCACTTTGTAAAACATGTTTTTTTCTCTTATCATTTTTTTTGCTTTCGCGGATTGTGCATTGTAATGTTCTGCTGTATAATACTGATGTTATTTTCATGTTTTTTTTTAATTGCTGTGGCACTTTTGCTATTTTCATAAATTTTACTTGTTAATAAACAGTCATAAATTTTCCTGTGATCAGTTGGCTCTTGCAATGAGCAAATACTGGTGAACTCCATAAGGGTAACAACCAGAAATCGTTTTCATATTAATGACACAGGAACCATTGTTTTTACTTGCTGACCGAATTAGCACTACAATATCTTTTAAATAGGTGTCACAGATATTTTTTTCCTTGTAATTGGTAGATTCTAAAGATGTGTTGAAATTATTGTGTTTTAGCAAGTAGCTGGTGACCTTTTGCCTTTTCTTTACATTTTTCGTTTAAGTTGGGTGTGAGAAGCCTGCATGGGAATGTCCTAGCATGGCCAAAAAATTTCCTACACAGTCTTTTCTCAGAGCGTTGGGGTTATGAAAGGTCTCTGTTGGATTCCTTGCATGTTACTTTCTTAAATCTGTTGTCATTTATGGCATAAATTTATATGTAATTTATGTCACACAGTCTCATACAGAACTACATCCGCTTTCTTTTATATATTGTATATGATAAGATACTGTCATCCTCCTTCCTTTCTGTGTGAGAGGATGAATGAGCAAATGTATTTCTAGTTGCATGCTTGATGGTAGCAGACAAGCCTGTCTGCTAGAGAACAGTAGGACCAACGTCGGAACAGGTAGCTATTCTTAGTATGGTCCTGTCCGTCCCTTGTCATGTTGGTATAGGAAGCTGCCTCTCTGGTCACTTCGGTTTATATCTGTGAGGCACCCTCAGGAAGGGACCATGGCAGTCTGTCTGCGGCAAGCGTCTGAAGTGGTAAGATCTCCGGCTAAGCGCGTGTCTGCTAAGTCCGTAGGACAATGGATTTCTTAAGTTCAGCCCAACTGAAAATTTAATGACCTTTATTTCAGGTTTAGCTCTAAAATATCTAATGTTATCTTAAATTGCAACACAGTGTAATTCAAGTGTGAAGTTCAGAATATCTTCCGGTAATTGCTTTGTCACTACTTTGTGAGTAAAGTGGAACCACGTGTTGATCAGTAACTCTAACTAAGATCATCAATCTTAAATGCGAATGTGTGTGAGATTATAACGTCTCGTCTTGACAATATATTTCAATATAGCAACTTTTCTTTATGTTCAACCTATGTGGGGTGTACTTTGTGAGACCAGGACCATGTGCTTATACAATTGTTTGACCCATCAGGTTAATAGTAAGATGATAGTAACCAGTTCGAGGTTTTTCTTTTGTAAATTGCGTTTCGATGTAATTTATTTTAATTATCAAAATTATTGTGGAGTTACACTCTTTGTGTAAACCAAGTTGACCACGTGAAGCATGTGGTGTAATCATCAAAGTAGCCCTCAGCTATTCTTTCCGGGAAGATTTCACAGAGAGTTAGTATGAATTTAGTATACCAGTGTGTGGTAACTTCATGACAGGATTGCGCTACGAACGTAACTTCTTTGGTTGAAAATTGAATCGGTTGGTTGCGGTTAATTTCCTCTTGGTTACGTTTCAACATTCTTCATGTGTTATTTTATGAATGCAGTGTTGTATGTAGTCTCCCAATCTTGGCTCCCCATTTGATGTGTTCCGTAAGATTACAAACTCACATTTTCACAATCGTAAATAAGGCAACAGTTTAGTTATGAATCAAGTTTGATATGCTAAAATTTTAACGGAACAATGATCAATGTTAATATAAATGTCCAAATATAAACTGATTTATTTCTTTTTATTTAAATTGTCTTTATATATATATATATATATATATATATATATATATATATATTACCGGTTATTGTAAGATGACTACTAAAAGATTATAATTAATGTTAGTCTGGTTGGGAATTTGGTAAGCTAGACTGGATACCTGGTGAAACAGTTGCGCAGTAATGCAAGGTTAACTTCCTCAGATAGCTCACAGCTTTTAATCCGCTTTTATTATCTTGAACACAGCACCGTTTTCAGAACGAATTAATGTAACAATATTACAATGTTACAAAAGAAATAAAAAGGAAAGTGGCTGGGGAAGGTTAATCACTGTCTTTCCGGAGGAATGGCTAATTGTTATCCCATTGGACAAAATACATTGAGTTTAATGGCATTTAGCTTGAGATATAGGTTTTCGTTAAGGAAAAATCTTATTTACTGTGTTTTTTCCCCATTTATAAATCCAACCGCAAGCACAGCACAGGCATTTTTCTGAATTGTGTCCGTCCGCGTCGGTATATAGGCGCTTCCCTGACAAACATATCGAGCTCGTGCTTATCTGCCGTCACGGGCGACCACCGAGCCTCCTATCAGTCAAGGAGGGAACGTATTTTGTAAAGATAAGGCGAACAAGCGTACAGTTGCTAATACTTCAAGAATTGCTCAGCTGTGTCAAAGTAATTTGGAATAAGTGAAAGTTGCGTTCCCGTTCTGGATCAGAGTGGAGGAGAGTAAGTGAAATGCTCATTACAAAACAAATCTTTGATCGCACAAGACGAGGCGGTGCAATGACCGTTCTTTTCTCTGAATTCTTAATATATCTGGCTATTGAGTTTAGCTACTGTGCACAAAAATAAGGCCCTCACAGCGAGAACAACAACTTAAGGTGTGCAACAGGTTGTAGTAACCGTGAGTTTCAAAACAGACTTTAAATATTCACATAAATTTATTGAAAGAAGACATAGAGCTGTTTTTTTTTCAGGGAAACACTACAAGGTTTTTTTTTACCTCAAACTAAAGATGTATTTGGGTTCCTTTGGTTACGCTGCACACATCCCACCGGAAGTCAATTTCTTCTCAAACCCGCTGTGGCAATGGAGGCGTAACTTGCTCAGTGGCGGCGAAAATTCTTGCTCTAAGTTCAGGTAGAGAAGCCAGCACAGGAAGTACAAACACGATATCCTCGACGAATCCCCATAAGAAAATGAATGTTGTCAAGTCTGGGGAACGTGGGGGCCATGCAATTGGTGCATCAAAGCCAGTCCATTGACCTGGATAGTGGTCACTGAGAAAATCGCAGATGTAAGCCAGGTATTGGGCTGGTGCACCAACTCGCATGAAATAAATCTGTGGCATCAAAACTTGTTGTAACATATCCAGGTATACTAACCTGTTGATGGTTTTCTCACGGAAAAAGAGGCCATACACTTTGTTCTTGCTCAATGCACAAAGAAATTCAGTTTGGGGCTATCATATACATGTTGCAATGTTTGATGTGGGTTTTCACTGCCCCAAATCCTACAGTTATATATGCTAATCTTCCCACTTAAGTGAAAAGTCGACTCGTCAAAAAGATGATTTTGTCCAAGAAATGTTCATCCTCATGTAATCGATTTAACATATCCACACAGAAGTTCTTGCGAGCAATTTTAACAGTGTCTTTTATTACTTGTACGATCGTCAATCTGTACGGTTTCAAATGCAAACGGCTTCTCAACACATGCCAAACAGATGCAGGATTTGCAGTTTGCGAGATGCACGCCGAGTCGATTTAGTAGGGCTGTTGACAAAGTGTTGTCTCACTCGCTCAACGACGTCGTCAGATGTGCTTGGACGACCTGATGATTTTCCACGGCCTACCGAGCACGCTGTTTGTACATAACATTTATGCCATTCATAAAATGTAGGCCTAATAGGACGATCTTTAGCGTACTTGGCACGGAATTTACGCTGAACTATTGTCGCGAACTTCTATTCTTCTAACCAAAAGACACAGCTAACACGCTCGGGTTCAGTGAAGGCAGCCATTTTTAACGCAACTGCCGCTAGCGCTCCTTACGGTGCGATTCGGCACTAGCGAACTACCCGAGACAAAACGTGATTATTTCCCTACAAATTGACACCACAAATAACCTCTGTAGGTATTATGAATAAAATTATATGAATTTTCGAAGTTGTAAAATTCTTTTTTAAACAAACTGTATTGACCACGTAAAAGCTATAGGACAATGTAAAGGATCTGCAGATCTAAGTAAAGACCAAAATTAAAAAACATTTATTTGCTATAATGATTGACAAAAAAGCGCAATAAAATTAACAGGAAATGAAGTCCTCTAAAACTCAAATCAAATTGAAAAATCACGCTGACACTATGGGGAGGTACCAAGAAGTGTGGAAGACTGTATGGAGAAAACGCAAAACATCTGCTCATCTGGACAGCTTATGAAATCAAAGATAATGATACAACAAGATGCCACATATTATAACCAACTTACACTACACAAATTATGTGGTAAAGACAGCAAGTAACGAGCTCCTCAGAGTATGGACTGCGCTACCACAATCGCGACACTTACATTTCCGCGAAATCTGCAAACCGTGTCCCTATGAGCACCAAACGGCGGCCGTGAGACGAGTGGGCCTCATTCACGGCGGGCGGCGATCGAATGACCACGAAACACAGATTTCCCTCCAGAGCGCTTTACTTAAAAGAAAATCTCTGTGAGACAATGACAATTCAGTGCTGGTGCTAATGTGACGGGAGAAAATATCGCGTACTTCATGAAAAAAACAGCAGGAGAACACCGTAGAAACTTTCCACTCTTGGTACAGAAAACACACCTTAACAAATAAGAGGTCGGAGATGTGATGTAGCAGTGTCCCATCTATTGGTCGGCTTCTTCACGCCAAGCACAGTGGCCCCGAGTCAATTCAGCTGGGTCCGCCAAATTTTGGAGCGAAATCAATGGAACTTCCCACATTGATCGGGCAGCGTCTTGGTGCTTCTCCCATTGATGTCCGAACAGAACCGGCAAAAAGTCATGCTCATTTATTTTCTGGGGATGGCAGTGTCAGCGTGGCGCCTTCCGGTCAGATCTAGGAAAGGCTCCATCTCTACCGATAAAAGCTTGAAGTACATCCACGAAGATTGTCCAGCTCCTAGGGGACCTTCACCCTCCAAATGAGATTCACTGACCGCCTCCTGCGACGAAGAGAACCCAGAGACCACACCAGAGGGACACTTTCCCAGTGAAAAAAAAAAAAAAAAAAACCCGCAAAGGTTTCCTCCCGGCAAATGGTGGCAAAAGTGAGTCAATATAGAGTTGCGATAAGAGACAGTAATGTCACAGAACAAAGCACGCAGGTTCTGAATTCACCACTGTTCAAGGCAGCAAATGAACGGGCACGGTTATTGAAGCCTCAAAAATTGTTACGTGGATGGAATCCATATCGCAGAATACGCCATTTCAGTCAAATATTGATAAACGAAGTGCAGTGTCTGTGTTATTCTGCCTCGTGATGAGTGGATGTTGTGTGACGTCCTTAGGTTAGTTAGGTTTAAGTAGTTCTAAGTTCTAGGGGACTGATGACCATAGATGTTAAGTCCCATAGTGCTCAGAGCCATTTGAACCCTTTATTTTGTGTTATTCTGATTACGATGCAAAGTTCCTTTGGACATGAATGCAATACTGATATGGCGATAAGGAATAAATTTCTTAGCACAGCAATGAATGAAAATGAAACAGCGACTGTGGCAAAAACGTGGATCACAAAATATAATTTTTTTCGTGTCTCTGAGTAGAGCATGCTGTTCGAATAATGACTCAGGAACTTTTCAGCTGAACATGAGGCGGGCTGGTACAGAGGCTGAGGGAAACCAGTTGGAATATTCCCAGTTCAGGCATTTGCCTTACAACCAAGGGTAACTTAAGGAGCCTCCAGCCAGAATCTGGAGTTGGCATCTATTTTTTTTTTCAGTTTAATTCTGGTACAATATGTCCCAGATAAAAAAATTATTAATGTTCGGGACGGGATTTACAATGCATAATTCATCTTATAACAGAGGGAAACCTACTGAAAAGCTTATTCGGACTGGGGGATTGGACATATTTTAATTTAGTTCTATAACAATGTTCTGCATTGATACAGATTGGACTTGTGCCATGAAATTGAAATTACGTGGCACATTTGTCTTCTCATTCGTCCAACCAGTCTCGCTAGCAAGAGTCACGTGCCCTGGCCTCTCCAGAGACCGCGTGTGACAGCGAATTGGCAGAAGGAACGTCACGCTGAGCGTTCCTTTGCTGGCACGACACAGTGGTTGGCAGTTGGAAGTACGGAGCTGAGTCGGCCACATCGTCTGGAAGACAGCACGGCAGAAGCGGCTGACAACTCCATGTTGTGTTGCTAGGGACAATGCTTTGGTGCGACGGCCGAGATTGTTGGAGACGGTGGGCTGGTCCAGCTGTAACACTCCACCCGTCACTTATCTGGTTTTGGTGTGTTCACCCCAGGTAATTGACTAACAGACCAAAAGAGAGTGCAAAACTGCCGCAATTTTGGATAACGCAAAGAAAGTAATAGGGCCCTGTGACTCCTGATTGAACTGCAGTAGCAGTGTTGACATTAATTGATTCAGAATTGATCTCTTTTAATTAAAAAGGGGTGCACATTGATGTTATATTCAGCTATTGAACACCAGATGCAAATTTTAAACATAAAATTAATTAAGAAAGTGACTTGGAATTTCAACTACTTGACTGAAAGCACATGCAGTCGGTTAGCACAGATTTATTTTAACTCACGACCTTCAATCATCACATTACATGACTCTCCTAACAGGCAGTGGTAATAATTTGCGTTTGCGGGGAGTAAAGCACAATAAATCAAAAGTAATTCCTATCGACTGACCCAGGCGTAATGCGAAGTGCAAGAAGATATCCCCAATACACGGCCCATGAAACCCTCGTGGAAACTTTGTCGACGTGATCCAACAAATTAATCAGTGGCCAAAATGGGCGCAATATCACCGTATTCAGCGTGGTGGAGTGGTGTGGTTGTGAGGACGTCGACCGGCCTCGTGGTGCTGCAAGGCTGTGCTCGTCTATTCACTCCAAGCTATCTTGCTCAGTACATAGCTGAACCAAAACTTTCTATCTCCAAGCTCAATAGTTCCATTTGCTAAGTCCTAAACTGCAGAGATGCTCACTCTTTCTCAGGCAAGCTGAGTAAAGAACGCCACGTCCGCACTCTAGGCAAGCTGGGAAAGGAAGACCTCTACGGGGACTTCTTCCAGTCCGCTCTTCGCCTCGGTTTCCCCTCCAGCAAAATCACTTACACCAACTGCAGCGCTGGTCGCGTTAATTATGCGTCGCTTCCCAGCGCCGACCAGTGCCTGCTCGGGGAAGTGAACAAATTCCCACAAAATTTCCTTTCCTCTCAACTTCTGCTATTTAGCTCCTCCCAGGCCATCCACCAAGGTTAGCGTCTGCACAAAACACCAATTTTTCCAGAATTCTGACTCCGAGGAGAGTACTTCAGATTCCTTGGTCCTACATTCCCATCGGAGGCCGGCATATTTCATTCTGTTGCACTTCACCTGATTTACTTCAGACTCTGCGGACTGTGATTTCAGCATGAAGTTGCTATAGTCACGAACACGCATATTTTGGCCTCTGTTGACCGCTCCACCTTAGCTTTGCTCGGCTTTCTCGCATGTTTCACTGAAAACGGGACGACGGACATTTATCGACAGGCGTACAAGTTCTCCGTCTGCTTCCCAGTACACCAGCACAGGGTCAACCACACCCTCACTGTCACTCATCTTAAGGCGGCCGGAGACCCCGCCCCTTTACCGCTTTCTCAGAGCTTAAGCCGCCCTAAGCTGCCTATTGTCGCTTCCCTTCGCCACTCCCCAGCCTGCCACGATCACTCGAATACTTCCCTGGGATGAACTAGCCTCCAGTAAAGTTTTCATATCGTGTGAATTACTTTAAAACCATCACCCGACAATAATTATTCCAAAACGCCCATACTATACGCTCTACAAGATGCATTGTGCCTTGTCAGTCATTTTTGTTCAGCCCTACTGTTCGCTCAACATGAGTTAGGTGATCTTTAATGACTTCATGTAAGGGGCATAGTTCTTGCCATCTTACACAGCATGCGACAGGTCAAGGGTCGGCAGTATGGAATCAGGCAGCAACAACCGGCCGAGACACAAGCAGCAACAGGGAAGTAACCGATTTTGTGACTTTTACGAATTCCTAACCAGGAGCTAGTTTTATAATATCATCTGTGTGCTTTAGTAGTTTAGTTTCTGCGTGTTAATTTAATATGTAATAGCCACAGTTCTCGCGTTTTCGTTAGCGCCGGAAAGTAAACCGATTTTGTGACGTATTACAAGTTCCTAATCAGGGGCGAATTAGTCGGTAATCAGTTTTAAATTCTCTGCGTATTAATCTAATTTTTTATAGACACAGTTCCTGAGTTTTCATCAGTGTCTGCAGTAGAGTTCCTCAGCAAATGCTGATAGTCCACTTATCTGGGTAGTTTAGTTTTCCACGGTCTTTAGTGTGAATAGGGACTGTGATTGTTGCGTGTGGATGCGAGCTGAGTTGATGACACTTCTCTCTCAGCTCCAGGGTGTGATGGGTTCAGTTAAACAGCTTGAGGCTGCAGTGGATGGGCACCACTGTTGTGGGCCGGCCATGGGGATCCAATGGACGTCCAAAGATCGGTCCTCACTGGTCGCCATCCCAGTTTCTGCTTGCACCGTGGTTGAGTGGGAGGTCGCTCCGGCGCGTAGCCTGCGTGATCCGGACAATCACAGAGGGTGGGATTATTTTTAGTTGGGAGCTCCAACGTTAGGCGCGTTATGGGGACCCTTAGTGACATGGCTGCCAAGAAGGGTAAGAAAGCCAATGTGCACTCTGTGTGCATACTGGGTGGAGTCATTCCTGATATTGAATGGGTCCTCCCAGATACCATGAAGAGCACAGGGTGCAGCCAACTGCAGGTGGTGGCTCACATCGGTACCAATGATTTGTGTCACTTCGGATTAGAAGAGATTCTCTCGGGTTTCGAGCAGAAAACAGGAGTGGTAAAGGCTGCTAGCCTTGTTTGCAAGATGAAACCAGAGCTGACCATTTGCAGCATTGTCGACAGGACCGATTGCGGACCTCTGATACAGAACCGAGTGGAGGGTCTGCATCAGAGGCTCAGACGGTTCTCCGACCGTGCAGACTGTAGATTCCTCGACTTGCGCCAAAGGGTGGCTAGTTTCGGGTTCCGCTGAATAGATCAGGAGTCCACTATACGCTGGAGCCGGCTACACGGGTAGCAGGGGCTGTGTGGCGTGGCCTCGGCGGTTTATAGGTTTGAGGGTCCCGGGAAAACACAAAAAGGGTTTCAGTCACAAAGGGTGCAGACCGAACACAGGAAGAACATAGACACACGAACCATCGCTGTAAGAGTTGTAAATTGTCGTAGCTGTGTTGGGAAGTACCAGAGCTCCAATCGCTAATAGAAAGCGCTGATGCTCAAGTCGTTATAGGCACTGAAAGGTGGCTAAAGCCGGAGATAAGCTCCGCCGAAATTTTTTCGAAGAACCAAACGGTGTTCCGAAAGGATAAGCTAAACACTGTTGACGGTGGCAATTTTGTTGCTGTTAGAAGTAGTTTATATTGTCGCGAAATTGAAGTAGATACTTCCTGTGAGTTAGTATAGGCAGATGGCATTGTTGGCAACCGAAATAAATTAATAATTGGATCCTTTTACCGACCTCCCAATTCAGATAATACAAATGCTGAAAGGTTCAAAGAAAACTTGAGCTTGATTTTAAACACGTACCCGACGCATATGATTTCAGTTGGTGGTGGCTTTCATTTACCCCCGATATGTTGGCGAAAATATATATTTAATTTCGGAGGAACGTATAAGACATCATCCGAAATTGTGCTGCCTGTATCTTTTAAGAAATCTACACTGAAATCTGGAGAAACTACTAACTGTTTCTTCTTGTCTGACAGGTAGTTCAATAATACATCTAAACTTCTCATAAATAGCTGAAGTTTTCTAGGGGTTCAAATCGTTCAAATAGCTCTGTGCGCCAGCTGGGTTGGTCGAGCGGTTCTAGGCGCTACAGTCTGGAACCGCGCGACCGCTACGGTCGCAGGTACAGGGGACTGATGACCTCAGAAGTTAAGTCCCATAGTGCTCAGAGCCATTTTTTTGGCTCTGTGCTCTATGGGACTTAACAACTGAGGTCATCAGTCCCCTAGAACTTAGAAGTACTTAAACCTAACTAACCTAAGGACATGACACACATCCATGCCCGAGGCAGGATTCGAGCCTGCGACCGTAGCAGTCGCGCGGTTCCGGACTGAAGCGCCTAGAACCGCTCGGCCACCACGGCAGGCTTTTTGTAAGGGGGGGGGGGAAATCTGTTAAATTATCAGAGAAATATTCTACAGTAACGTCTCACAAGCACATGATTGTAATTTCTGATCAACACAAAAACTATTTGTTTCAATATTTTTGCGCTTGTGTCCAACTTTAACATATGCTGCAGCTCCTCCTTTTTCCATGTTAACTCTTCGCGAAACTGTCACAAGTTCATAATACCTGGTGTTTAACTTCTCCATCTCTGATGTTACAGCCGGCCGCGGTGGTCGTGCGGTTCTAGGCGCTCCAGTCCGGAGCCGCGCTGCTGCTACGGTCGCAGGTTCGAATCCTGCCTCGGGCATGGATGTGTGTCATGTCCTTAGGTTAATTAGGTTTAATTAGTTCTAAGTTCTAGGGGACTGATGACCACAGCAGTTGAGTCCCATAGTGCTCAGAGCCATTTTTTGAACCTGATGTTACATGTTGTTCCACATCTCCTAGGCAAACAATTAGCTCATCTATCTTGTTTTTCAACGCTCTAATTTCTCATGAAACAAATTAATTTTATATTTCTGGAAAGCTGTAATGCATCCAAAAAGACTTTAAAATTTCTCTATAAGATCAAGGTTTATGAATACTGTATTGGACAGTGATAATTCTTAGTTTTATCATTTTTCCCAAACATGAAATGTAATGCTATGAAAACAAAGGAAGGATATGACTGATTAGTATCAGTGAACTCTAGAATATCATTGATGGACGATAAAATGCGACTTCTTCCTTTCGGTATCTTGAGCCAAGCATGTGATTTCATTCACTAGTGTAATTTCATTAATTGAATAATAATTAATTCAGATAATAACTTGGTTTATTTCCAGAAGTTTGACACTGTATTCTATTGATAAGTATTAACAAGAAACTCTTTGCAGCTCATTAGAATTTGGTAGCATTACATTGACCACGACATTTGATGAGACGCCAACACTCATAGATCGAATCTTCTGAAAGCATAAACCTTGTTTTAAGTAAATTCACTTTTCGTGCTACAGATCCTTTATAAGTCAATGTTCATTCAGCGGGGCAGTTTCAATTTCCTCCGCGTAGTTAATTATTGACGTACTGCTAACGATGTATTTTACGCCCGGGCAGGAATGGCTGGATAAAAAATTATACAGAGTTTCCATTCTAACTTTCAGTGAAAATAATCAGATGAGAAATAATTTTATATTTTAGTAGTACTGTGCCTAACTGGAGCCAAATTACGTACTTTGGACTGTGGCCGCCAGTTATAACGTTTCTGCCGTCAGATATATCAGACTTTAATCAGAGAAAATTTTGCTTTCCCATTTTCCTATTTACGGAAACGTTATAAAGTGTTGCACGTATTATGGTCTTGTACTGCTCTGATTTCTTTCAACAGTATCTGTTTGTAACCCGACTCTAACCTAAAAGAACAAAATGTGCCCCTTTGGTTCCAGTAAGCACAGGGATTTTGTCAAGAACATAACAAACTCTTATATGTTACTGTGCAACTATGAAATAATCTTTCTTTTTAAATTTAATATTGCACTAGGAAGTCTTTCAGGAGAACATAACCACAGAGCTTGTTGCTACTAGCAACACGAGGATAAACAGGAGATGGGGACAGACCAATCCGTCTGACGTTTTTGAGGTTCGCTTCGCTCAGTCTGGCAGTGATTTTCTCGCAGAATAGTGCTTCTCGTTAGACATACGTGGTGATAATCAAACGTAATGCATTAGTGTAAAATTGTCGAGGCTTTCGTGGCCTGTTGTTGACATGTTGCCGCTTGCGCTCGTCTCAAGATTTTCGGGCGACGATCGTTTGGTTTTTTTCTGACGTTTCGCCAGCAAGACTGGCTGTTAAAATTCGCCTTCCACTTAGCAGCAACTGGGGAAGGGGGGGGGGGGACATATGACAAGCACTCTTCCTGGTGAAACGTCAGGAGAAACACTAAATGACCGTTCATCGGCGACACCGAGAGAGCGCCAGTTAGCAACATGTTAGTGAGTATTGCTTGTAAGTGCATAATTCATACTGTGGTAGCGAGTGACAATGCATGATTCAAGCCCAGTAGATCTGCACCACCATCCACCAGTTTAGTAATGAACCGTACTTCATTGTATTGTCAATCAAGTTTTACCATCGCTTCATAGAGCTCTGCGATAGGAAAGGAATTTGACGGCGCCTGAGGTCGTGGCACGGTATGGCATTCCTGGGCACACTGCTTGACGTAGAGATAATGGTACTGAGAAGTTGTGGAATGCAGTAGACACGCGGAAAGTGGAAGGTGGCGGGTCACAACACTTGCGCGGGAAAATGAACGGGAGATGAAGAAACAGCAACTGCCGGGGGGGGGGGGGGGGGGGGGGGGAATCGATTTCCTTTCAGTGAGATGATAAGTGATACAGAAGCTACAAGCTGAGTACTTCAGAGGAATTAAAGTACCTTAATAAGAATGTCCTTTCTTCCAGGAGTGCTGGTTCTGCAAGGTTCGCAGTAGAGCTTCTGTGAATTTTGAAAGGTAGGAGACGAGGTACTTGCGGAATTAAAGCTGTGAGGACGGGACGTGAGTCGTGCTTGGGTAGCTCAGTTGGTAGAGCACTTGCCGCGAAAGGCAAAGGTCCCGAGTTCGAGTCTCGGTCCGGCACACAGTTTTAATCTGCCAGGAAGTTTCATATCTTAATAACGCCCGTGATCTCTTCGCTTGGTTAGTTTCGAGTTTTCTGCAGCAATATAATAATTGGTCTGAAGAAAGATTCGAACAAAACTTTGCTGTCGTGTTGCTGCGTTGAGTCCCAACGACTTACCTACTCAGCAACCAAGCAATTGCACTGCTGAATCCAGAAAACAAGTACTTCTTACAACTGTTCCATCCTTGACTCGTCCTCACCTTAGCAAATGCCTGTTCTCAGTCTTCGATCGTAGAAATGAAACGCAGATTTTCTAGTTACTTTGTCCTTAACGCTGATTGTCATGAAGGTGTAGTTTCTTCAACGAGACAATCAGAATCAGAAGCTGTCGTCACTATTACCAGTAATAGTGTTGGCTCTATAATGTGATTAGCGTATCTACAGCAAATAAGTTATTAAAATTTCTGCTCCGGTTAATTCCTGTGATCTCAAGTGTATGCTTTATGTGAGAACGAGGCTTTTTGGCACATTACACATGTCTCCGTCATAATTAGTATGGTAGCAAATTACGCTTTTTCAAAAGCGCTTTTCACCAATTGCCCGTCCATATTTAATATCCTCTCATTCTCGACCATCGTCACTTATGTAGCTGCAAAAATACCAGAACTCGTCTAATACATTTAGCTTGTCTTTACAGAATCTAATTCCCTCGTCATCGTCTAATTTAATTCGACTACATTGCATTACTCTAATTTTATTCTAGTTATGTTTATCTCAGAACCCTTTCTGAGACACTATCCATTCCACTCAACGAATCTTTCAAGTCCATTGCTATCTCTGATACCATTACAATGTCATCGCCAAACTTAAAAATTTTATTTACTCTAGTTGAACTATCATACCGTTTCCAAAGTCCTCCTTAGTATCCTTTAGCGCTTGCTCGACGTACAGACTGAATGACATCGGGAAGAGGCTTTTATTACCTGTATCACTCCCTTCTCAATTACTGCTTTCTTTTCACGCCGCTAGGTTCTTACAATGGCAGTCTGGTCCCTGTGCTAGTTGCAGATAACCTTTCACTCCCTGTAGTTAATCAAAAAATTACAAGCGTTAATGAATCCGACACAGTATATCCAACGATGGCTTTCGAAGCAGATCAAAACCAACAACAAAACTAAGCATTATTTTGCTGTCTGCAGTGAATTCCTGATGGTCGCTGTCTCCCCCTCATTCAAATGATGTCTACAACTCAGAAATCATCTTTAAGTTCGTGTCCTGTATGTTCGTAGGCTGGTGAAGGTAAACACAGGCGTAAAAGCGTTGTGGCACAGACGCCACTACACTATATTCTATTTAATTTTATCCATATTTTTCAGCTTCAAACGTGACTGTACTCAATACAGTCTAGGTATGAATTAAAAACGCCTTCAGTCACTATTTTTCGTGTTTTATTTAGTGCATGACGCATTACGGGCCCTGTGGGTCCATCTTCAGGTGTAATTCGTCTTAATACATGATTTATTTGTTCTCTTGAATGAGATGAAACACATATTCCTCTCCCGGAAAGGTTTGATGTTAGGTTACGAATTTCGTAAGTCAGACGCGGAACATATGTGTGAAATAGTGGAACAGATGAAGAGTGTAAACTTACCAAATAAGCCAAGAAAAACGTTTAGTAACAGTATAAATTCTTTTCAAACTAACGTTTTAATAACAATATAAGTTTTTCTTAAACTAAAACGTTAAAAAGGCTTTTCTTGGATTATTTGTTAAGTTTACACCATTCATCTTTTCCACTATTTCACACATATTTTCCGCGTCTGACTTACAAAATTCGTAACCTAACATCAAACTTTTCCGTGAGAGGAATATGCATTTCATCTCATTCAAGAGAACAAATAAATCATGTATTAATGCGAATTACACCCGAAGATGGAAATTCATCATGTATTGAATAAAACACGAAAAATTGTGACTGAAGGCTTTTTTCTTAATTTATACCTCAAGTACACTATATTCTACTTTTTATCTTCACACAAAGTAACTGTGTTCTGCTCTCTGCTCTACAGTAGTCGGCTACTGGCGACACTGCCTCTGCCAACCGTTACGTCGACCCATGCGCGCTTTTGCATCGTCCAGGAATGTCGACCCGTTACTCGCTGTTTGCGAGATGCGCGCCGGGAGATACGGAAGTCACCGGAATCTGGGATCTCTTGCGCAACGTCCTATTGTCTACTACTCGAGTCAGGACTCGCAAATCTTACCACCGTACATTGTCCGTGTGTCGTTAACCTTTATTTTGTGATCGTTTGTATTTCTCTCGGGGGGGGGGGGGGGGGAGGTTGTTCAGTCAGGTGTAGTCTTGGCGAGACACCATGTTTCGACAGCGTATGTTACCGTCATCTTCGGGTGATTGCTGCAGAATGAGCTTCTTTGCTACATCACTCCTCATTTGTACTCTTATCATACCCTACGATCCACGTAGTGTTGATCCGACTATCGGCTGCAGTGCGAGTTAGAATGAGCTAAATCGGTGATAATGAAGTAGCTCTTACAACGTAGGAAGGCGGAAGAGAACGTCGTCATAGGAATCTACAACACCTTAATTCTTTTCGTGATACGTATATTGGTGATCTCAAACATTATGACCACCTTTTAAAGGCGTGTCGGTCACATTTGAAATGCAATATGCCAACAACTCTTCTATCTGTGATCTGCGATCTGGGCCGTATGAATGTGACAAGTCCCTGGTAGCATCCAGAGCTATGTGACAGCAGATGCCTACTCATTTCAGAAAACTACGTGTCAGTGGTTTGTGGGCGCGGAGTTGATGCCCCATAGTGATCCAGATGTGATCCATCGGGTTCATATTAGGTGAATCTGGCGACTAGGACACCAGCATGAGTTCACAGTCGTGCTACTCAAATCACTGTAGCACAATTCTAACTTTGTGTCACAGACAGTTATCCTATTGGAAGATTCCACTGGGGAAACAATCAAGTATGAAAATATTCAGGTGGTCTACAGTAAAGTTCACGTAGTCTACAGGTGCCATGCTGCCTTCGGTTACTTCTACAGGTCCCATGAATTCCCATGTGTAAGTTACCTATAGCATAATACTTGACGAGGCCTGGTGCAGTGATGCGCAGTCCAATCTCAATGATCTCGTACCCACTCCAATTGTGATGGACTATTTCCTTGTGTCAACATGACAAACGCGCATGGTTCGTCAGTAGTAGGGTCCCATTTCCAAACATGTGTTCTCAATGACGTGCTCCAAAACGTCTCTGCATGCACCATTATTGTGATCTGCCATCAGGTCAATCACAGATCGCCGCCTATCCCGCTTGACAGAGTGGGCAAGCCTCCGACCTCCACGTTCAGTGCTGAAGCGTGGGCGTCCAACACCTGGCCGCCTACTCATGTTTCGCCACCCTTCAGTCACTTTCACTGGTGATCACTGCAGCATCACGCAAACAGCCGAGCAGTTTCGCCGTTTTAGATATGCTTATTCTCAGGCTCTGGACCATAACAATATGCTCTTCACCAGTGTCACGTATGGCACTGGATTCTGCAGTTCGCCTCCAGTATTGTCGCTGTAATGATTCCCCATTCGTCTCTGTCGGATGAATATATTTTCCTTACACTATAATGTGCCCTCAGTATCAGAAATTGACATTCAATCTCGCGGTGGCCAGTGATCAAAATGTTTTGGCTCCTCACTGTAGGAAGTCAACGTAATTTGGACCTGGAGAACTTCAGATACGGAGTATGACAGGTGCAGAAATTGGCCACGCCTATATTAAGGGAGTCCATCTCTGTAGATAAGTGGTCAACGTGACAGATCCTTATACTAGGGACCCGGGTTCGACTCTTGGTACTGACAGGGACTTTTACTTAGTGGGAGGAATAGACCGGTGTTTACTCAGCCTCCCGGTGCCAACTGAGCAGCTACCTGATTGAGAGGTGGTGGCTTCAAGGTTGCAACGTCGACAACGGCAGGGAGTGTGGTGAGCTGGCACCATGCCTTTTCATTCGATGGTTTATAGCCGACGATGACAAGGTGGCCTGTCGACTATAGCGTGGCCTTCACGACATTGCTTTGTGCTTTAAGGAAAATACGTTTGCATTCAATTCAAATGATTTAAATCAAGCCGTTTCGTTTAGCAGTTTTTGCACTGGACATTGCGGTACACTAGGAACCTTCCAGTGTTACTGATATGAATAAGTATAATAATTTTTTTCTTTCATATCTGCGAAATCGAGAAAAGGGGGATGGATGTATGACAGACTATCCGTAGTCTGCCATACGGCACCTCCCTATCTCCTGACACCTACGAACGGTATTTTGGAACCAATGAAATCTGAGAACTCTGATGTCGGTTGTCTTATGAGCCGGTTAAAAATGTGACACGTTGAAGCATCTGATACCCTGATAAATTAGTGTGCGCTCTGGGAAATGCCGCTGCAATACGGCCTAAAACTAAGGTATTTTAGTATTTTATTTCATAAGATGCCGCTGTAGTACACCCACAGGGATTTTAATGACAACCAAACTGTACAACCTTCTACCCACAGTTTTCGTTATTTTAATCCATTTCATTTCAAGAGGTCTCGCTCTTATTATCCTCGCTCTGAAAAGCGAAAGGATGACCCAGTAGCAGAATAACGAGAAATGGAGACGCTCATGCAGGTTGCTCGTTTTAGGGTGTATTGGGCAGGCGACGCATTTAGATAGCAGGAGGTCGTGCCACGCCGTGGGGTAGATAAAACGAATTAAGTATTCACCAACTGCGACATAATCGCGTACACAAACAGTGATCCAATACTGTCAAATGTTTTTTATTCTAGTTTCTGATCACAATATCAATTCTTTAGACGATGACCCGTTTCAGTCCGTAATGACCATCCTCAGATCTAAAATATATAAATATATACATCTAGTGAGCAGTGTGTCTTTCAACATAAAACAGCAATATGTATCACAATATACTGTCATACAACCAGAGAAATGTACAGATAAAATATGGTATAACGTACCTTTTTTACACCATGTCCTAAAGTGAACGACTTAGAATTTAAATTCTTTGCTAAGTTTCCACGGCTAAAAGACAAGACCATATATTATAAACGTTATGTCATGACATCTTGTTACAGTTAGAGGGGGACGAGAATGAGGTTACCGCATTTGCTCAAGCCATAGGCAACATGCACCAAAAAATAGCGTTTACTACAGAAATAGAAGACGCGGTCTCCATTAACTATTTAGACCTTACCATTAAGAAGGTTGATAACAGACATAAATTTTCGATTTTCAGAAAGCCTACATGTACAGATACTATTATCCGAGCCAGTTCATGCCATACGCCTCGATATAAAACAGCTTTTTACACCTCTGTGATCCACAGACTTCTTAGCTTACCATTGGCCGACAGTGAAATACACCAAGAACTTAGTATATTAAAGCAAATTGCAGTAGCCAACGGTTTTTCAGCTAAAGATGTTATGCGCCCATACAAAGGGATAAAAAAACAGAAAGTAAATAATAGGCAGACCCACAATCATCTAGAAAAAAGAAAGAATAAAGAAAACCTGAAAACTATTCCAATCAAATTTTACGGAAAAATATCCCAACAAATAGAAAAGTGTTTGAGTAAATGTAAGATTAGATGTAGTTTTCAAGTTAACGACATTCTGAAACTCCGTTTAAATATAGTTTGAGTAAAGACTGATAAATTTGACGGTTCTGGGGTTTACAAAATCATTTGTAGTAGTTGTGACAAATTTTACATCGGTCAAACTGGTCGCTCTTTTAAAATTAGATTCAGGGAACATTTGCAAGCTCATAAAAACTGCATCAGGAATGCACTTAGCAGAAACCGGCCACACTGTAGGCAATATCGAGAGTTGTATGCGTATTTTACACAGGGCACAGAAGTGTCGCGCTCTCGACTTGTTGGAGGAGTTAGAGATATACAAAGCCAAAAACCATGAGCCCACCATGGTTATCAAGGTACAAAGCGATTTTGTGCCCAACGCCCACTTTACTTTATTTAATAACGTACTACAATATATTTAATAACGTACTACAATAACCAAATAATGCCTCGGGTATTTATACCTAGCCTTGCTTGAGAAGTTATGGTGAGAACAGTAGGCATTTGCCTTACTTGCGTATATTATTCGCTCTAATCCTGTAACTGATTATTTCCTACCCATTCATGAAATGTATAGCCAAACTATATAATTTTATTTATTGATTGCTTATATGTTATTTAAACGTTTTCTGTGGGAGACATGTCACGATTTACGTAAAGCCCTCTAGTGGTTAAATTCTTACGATCGGTGTGCGCCTACATAACATCCTAGCGGCCGACCCAATAGATGGCGCTGATCATTGAGCTGTCTCTCTTTCAGCTGTCATATAGACATTTTATCTTCCATAAGCAATTTATAGGTTACGTATATTAATTGTTGACCGTAAATTCACCATAAAAAAGGGTCGGACCTATTCTCTTCATATATTTCCTTTTCATAATTTTATATGGGTAACTGTATGCATCTCTTAATGTATCACAATTGGTTTCTATGATAGTCATCAATTTTAATACCTAATGTGTTTTTATCAGATTATGTTTTTTGCGTAAATGATGACTACATCTAAGTAAGCCCACAGTAGCGACATCTAGGGAGGATGTAGGCAAACAGGTTTCTGATTGCTACTGTACTTCAGTAGCCAGTTGCAATAATCAGTATGTGCACGATGTGGCCTATTCTACTCCTTATTTTAGATCCATGTGACGATGCTGTGCTGATTATATTTATATGTTTTGACGATGCCATTATGGCCTTATCACTTTAGGGCACGGTGTAAAAAAGGTACGTTATACCATATTTTATCTGTACATTTCCCTGGTTGTATGACAGTATATTTGATACATATTGCTGTTTTATGTTGAAAGACACACTGCTCACTAGATGTATATATTTTAGATCTGAGGATGGTCATTACGGGCTGAAACCGGTCATCGTCTAAAGAATTGATATTGTGATCAGAGACTGGAATAAAAAACATTTGGAATTAAGTGTTCGTGAGGCGCACGGATGTCTCGTATTTTATAATAATATGCATCTAGCAACTAAAAGCCGCATCCAAAAAGTCAACTAACTTTAAGAGCATCTTAAGACTGTAGTTTTCCAGAGAGGGAGAAAGTTTTATTGTTTGTCTTCAAGTACAAACAATGCACGGACGCATGCGACACGTACCGATCAGGTGCTATAGTACAAATTTTGATTCGGAAGTAGCGTGGGTTCGTGAATGCGCATTACAGAGACAGTCGTCTTCAAATGCAGTACTTATTTTTATAAAGGGATATAAAATTCAGCTGCAGTGCAAGCGTTTTGGTGTCACTGGAATCTTGACTTTCGAAGCAATGCTTTCCGCAGTATCCTTCCTGCCAGGAAAGATACTGCGAAATTTGGAAGGAGGCAGAAGAGATACTGACAGAAGTAAAACTATTATGAGGGAGGGGGGGAGGGCGGAGGAGAGTAATGCGTCTCCTTCGTGGAGCTACGATCCGTGTACTCTACAATGGCCGCCTTTCTCCCTCCATCTTGATCCGCCGTTCGGTGCGTCAAGACTGCCTCCTATCTGTACTGTTGTAAGCTTTCGCCGTGGAACTATTGCTCTGCGGCCCTGTCAGCGACTACTTGGGATGTCTCTTGGTGGTCATGTATTCAGTTGCACTGCTTACGCGGGCAATCTCATCATCTTTCTTCGTAGTGGTGCTGAGATCAGGGAGCCATTGGCATGGGATTCTGGTAGCTGCCTTAATGTCCGAAAATCGAGAGTGATGACTATAGGTGCGGGGCTTCCTGCGGACAGCGCTGCTCCATTGTGTGTAGTTGCTACTATCTGATGCTTAGGGCTCGATTTCCCAAGTGATCTGCGGCGCACGATTGCCCAAACTGCCGGAACCTACAGTCTCTACTAGGAGCTGGGCTCTTTCATCACCGTTTACGAGCCCTTCATCTTCTGCAGAGGATACAATATGTAAACGTATATTTGGCGTCACGCATCCCCCACGTGGCACAGGCACATTTCCTACTCCGCCGTCCACAAGCCATTGCATGCTAGCGGCATTAGGTTTATGTGTTTGACACAGCTTGCTGTTCAAGATAAGGTACGAGATCCTACCCTTCCCCACTGCAGGGGTGGTTTAGGTCTGCATCATGTGCCTGGCGGAGCGATAGCTCTTTTCGTCAGCTCCACGTGATGTGGCGCCGTAGTCCTCCGTGCTTTACCAGCCTATTGCTGGAGGCCATTGCAGTACGCTCTCTCTCAGCACCTATCCAGCTTTCGGAACGTCCCTCCGCCCTTCTTTTAATTCCGCCACTTTTTCCTCGAACTGCGCTACGTCCGTGCAGTGCCAACGCACTTGATATCCACGAAGGCGATCGATGGTTTCCTTAAGTAGCAGAGTCGTTGAGGGAAAGCATCCCCAAGTCTCCTGCCGAGCCCTCTGGCGATCGGTGTTCGCTCCTTATCTTGACACTGACGTCCAGTTTGCATATCTTACTGCCAATGGGGAGCAAGTATGCTGGTGACGCCTTCACGAGATTTACCTCGTAGACACCTCGCTTTGTGTCGCCTGTGCTGTTTTGGACAAGGACGAGCATCGCCTGGTGTGGGGACCGGCGAGAGGTGTTTGGTTCTTGGTGCGACAGATGCTGGCCCTAATTATCCGTACGACTCCTCCAGAGATACCTCCTCAACTGCTCCTCATTCCGGACGCGGGATACTTCCCACAAGCGAGGACGAACCCTGTGAAGTGTATTTGTGGACGCGGGGTCCACTACTTGTTTTATGAAGGCGATAAAAATATTCTTGATTTGGCACTTCCTTAATGAACTCTTTTGTGCAGTAGCTTGCGGCCCGAAATGCAGACAGTTTTTCTCCAATTTCCTTTCTAGTGTCTTTCCTAACTCACTTCAGAGTTAGGATGGTAGTGCCATGAGGAACTGAGCCACACCTTTTCCTCTCATAGAACCGGTTATCTTCTGTCTGTCGGAATGTTCTCTGCAAAACATTGTGCTGATAGTCTCACGAAATCTGGCAACTTGCCACTCCCTCATCCTCGACGTCACCTTCCTGGTAGTCTCGGTGGTATTGATATTGATTTACAAAAAAAGGAAGTAAATAAATAAATGATTGATGTTCTTTGTACCTCTATTCCATGTTCTGTTCACTTTTCTTGGTCCCTGGGCTGGGGGCAAGGGACGTGGAGGTCAGGTGACCCCTGCTCATTTTGTGGCGCCAGCTGCAGAACGAACGATTTATTGTGAATCACTAATATATGGCGCACATACAGTTGATGTAGCGCATCGCCGCAGTTTCACATAAAAAGCGTCTTTTTTATATTTTTGTTGTAAACCACAATGGTTATTATGTAGCATAAAGCGAGTGTATGTGTAGCTGCCTAATGTTGTCTCCAAATGGAATTCTCACGCCCGCAAATAATTAAAATCAACCCAGGGATTTCCCTAAAACGAAGTATCGTATTGTGGTTTTAATTCAGTTTACCCCATGAAACAAATCATTCTTATCGGGATGCTACTAGAATGAATCGCAATGGTATGCTGTAACTTGATTATTCTCAACAAAAAGCATGTACAGTGCAAAAAAATATGAAATATACAATATCGGATTCTACACTACATGTCATTTAGAGATTGGCGGATGTATGTTTGACTTTAGATTGCGCCTCCGTGCCCACCATATCCGCATCCAGTGATGCCTGTGGGCTGAAGATGAGACGGCGGCCGGTCGGTACCGTTGGCGCTTCATGACCTGTTTGGGCGGAGTGTAGTTTTTTTCCGGTATTAGCCGGACACAAAGTTGGGTGATACTGATTAGCGGTGAGAAACAGAAGACCTACACCCTGAATGACGCTTGCAGAAAAAGCTCAGTGGACAAGAAAATGGAACTCATAACATTTACCGTGAATGTCTCCCTATCCGCCGAACCAGAATGCGCATATCACCAATTGGGGTACGGACAGCAGTTATACTGCACCAGTGATCTGCTCGATGGGTCATTGGCTGCTGTGCAGATGATGTTCGTGGTGTACCCTCAGTTCTCTGCACATTCAGTGGGGCAATATGCCGTCCGCAAACTCTTAGGGATGGCATAACCTCCGTACAAGAAAGAGCATGAGTCAACATTTCTGTTCGCTCATTAGCCACGAACAGAAATTCGACTCAAATATTCTCACATTAAGAAACACTTAATTGTGTGTCAAACTCCACAGAGAGCTAAAGAATCGTCACTTGAGAAAGTACAATAAAAAATCTTTCACAGAGAAACGACTTCATGTGCATTTTGTGTCAAAAGTCACACTTCTCAAAATTTAACTGCTAGGTTCTCCATTGTGACTCTCGCCGGCGATGTGCCTTCAATGGATGCCCAGAAGGAATTGCCTTCTCTTGCCATATGCTGCTCCCTGCTGGAGACGTGGCGTCTATGTTTGTACTCAGGCGGCGAATGCCAGCAGCCGTTAAAAAAACATTACCTTCCACTACATTGGTCATCAATCAGCCAGCCAATCTCCCCGAGTTCATACTCCTTTCAGAAGATTTTCTCCAAGCTTCCATTTCCCCTTCTTCATCCTTAGCACTCCACCAGACAAAAATACGTCTCTGCTTTTTGTCGGGAAGTGTGGCCCCCGTATCCCGTGAGTACATTCTTCAGAGGACAGCTGGCGACCATCGTTTGTGACCCCTCACGTTCCTTTGCACTAAAAGAATGTCCTTTCGCCTTCTTCCAACCCCAACGTTCTTTCTTCAGGCGCACTATACTGATTTTTTTTCTTCTCACCAGAGAGCAACCTCCCGCCTGCATTATCCTTTCTACGAGGATTTTGCTGCCGCTAGCATCATAAACCACTGCTGCCATGCTCTGTTCTCTTTGAAGACAGTAAATGTTTACACCTGCAGAACACAAGGAGACGCTTCCCAGCCACTTTTTAGCTGATACCGTGTTCTGAGGAACGTAAGGCCGTTTGGCCTTTTCTTTAAGTGTTCATCCCTAATTAACTGCCAGGCATGCAGCACCATAGAAATTGTTAGTATGTGGTGTGGTGCTAGTTAGTAACAACCAATGAAATCATTAATAGTACGATTGTGCTTCGCAAATACGATATAATGTAAACATAAATCTACAAGAATGTTAAATATATGGTGGAAAAATCTTGGCATCTTATAATTGTTTTTTTGGAGCTTGTGTAAGCTTCTGGTCAGACAGAACGAGTATGACTTAACCTTCCTTCGATGACGAGATCATTAGAGATGAAGTTCGAAATGGGAGGATACTCAGCAACGAATTCGTATGTCGGATCTTCATATGAACCAATCTGGCATTTGCCCTAAATGATTTTGGGAACCCATAGAAAAACCAAATCTACGAGGTCGGATGCAAGTACAGTGCTGATGTACCTGGTCGTAACTGGGTCCTGTCTTGCAGACATCACAATATTTTCTCGAACAGTATGTTATGGAGCTCGAAACTAGTGGGAAGTTGTTTCCAGGAATGGAGACAGTATGTATAGCGTATGAAACGGTGCTTGTAGCAATTCAGTGGCGTGAAGGGCAGTTCGCTACGTGAGACAACATCTTATATGCTGACATATAGATCAGGAATAACCGGAAGTTCAGTTATAAATGTTAGTAACAATGATTCACTTTAAGTAGAGAAAATATCGGGGAATTCTCTGCGGCACTGGCCATTTCAATGCAATAAACTTCTAGTTCTGATAGGCAGAGGACAGTGTCAGTCACCCAAGAACATACAAGTAGGTACGAAATAGTAGATTTCGTAGGACGGCTAATCAGCCAGCTCTTTGAAACTATCTAGGTGAGATTTACATGCAGGTCACGACATTAATTTTCTATAATTTTCGATTTAATTATGCTCATTAATATCAACAGTGTCGCACTGTAAATTTCATGATAATTAATTTCAATAAACACACTATGAAGGGATCCGATTTTTCATTTCTTAACAGTAGCTACCTGCAGTGATATCAGAAGCCACACTCTTATACACTGAAGAACCAAAGAAACTGCTACACCTGCCTAATATCGTGTACGGCCCTCGCGAGCACGCTGAAGTGCCGCAGCACGTAGTGGCATGGACTCGACTAAGTAGTACTGGAGGGAACTGGCACCATTAAACCTGCAGGGCTGTCCATAGATCGGTGATAGTACGGCGTGGTGGGTGGAGATCTCTTCTCAACAGCACGCTGCAAGGCATCCCAGATATGCTCAATAATGTTCATGTCTGGAGAGTTTGGGGGCCAGCGGAAGCTGGCTCAGAATGTTCCTGGAGAAACTCTGTAGCAATTCTGGACGTGTGGGGTGTCACGTTGTCCTGCTGGAATTGCCCAAGTACGACGGAATGCACCAATGTCATGAATGGATGCAGGTGACCAGACAGGATGCTTACGCCACCTGTCGGTGTCATATCTAGACGTATCAGGGGTCCCATATCACTCCAACTGCACACGCCCCACACCATCACAGAGCCTCCACCAGCTTGAACACTTCCCTGCTGACATGCAGGGTCCATGGATTAATGAGGTTGTCTCCAAAACCGTACACGTCCATCCGCTCGATACAGTTTGAAACAAGACTCGTCCGACCAGGCAACATGTTTCCAGTCATCAGCAGTCCAATGTCGGTGTTGAAAGGCCCAAGGGAGGCATATAGCTTTGTGTCATGCAGTCATCAGGGGTACGAGTTGGCCTTCGGCTCCGAAAGCCCATAACGATGATGTTGCGTTGAATGGTACGCAAGCTGACACTTGTTGATGGCCCAGCTTTGAAATCTGTAGCAATCAGCGGAAGGGTTGCACTTCTGTCACGTTGAATGATTCTCTTCAGTCGTTGTTGGTCCCGTTCTTGTAGGATCTTTTTCTGGCCGCAGCGATGTTCGGATATTTGGTGTTTTACCGGATTCCTGATATTCACGGCGCACGTAAAATGGTCGTACGGGAAAATCCCCACTTCATCGCTACCTCAGAGATGCTGTGTCCCATCGCTCGTGCGCCGACTATAACACAACGTTCAAACTGACTTAAATTTTTGATAACCTGGCATTGTAGCAGCAGTAAGCGATTTAACAATTGCGACAGACACTTGTTGCCTTATACAGGGTGTTACAAAAAGGTACGGCCAAACTTTCAGGAAACATTCCTCACACACAAAGAAAGAAAATATGTTATGTGGACATGTGTCCGGAAACGCTTACTTTCCATGTTAGAGCTCATTTTATTACATCCCTTCAAATCACATTCATCATGGAATGTAAACACACAGCAACAGAACGTACCAGCGTGAGTTCAAACACTTTGATATAGGAAATGTTCAAAATGTCCTCCGTTAGCGAGGATACATGCATCCACCCTCCGTCGTATGGAATCCCTGATGCGCTGATGCAGCCCTGGAGAATGGCGTATTGTATCACAGCCGTCCACAATACGAGCACTAAGAGTCTCTACATTTGGTACCGGGGTTGCGTAGACAAGAGCTTTCAAATGCCCCCATAAATGAAAGTCAAGAGGGGTGAGGTCAGGAGAGCGTGGAGGCCATGGAATTGGACCGCCTCTACCAATCCATCGGTCACCGAATCTGTTGTTGAGAAGCGTACGAACACTTCGACTGAAATGTGCAGGAGTTCCGTCGTGCATGAACCACATGTTGTGTCGTACTTGTAAAGGCACATGTTCTAGCAGCACAGGTAGAGTATCCCGTATGAAGTCATGATAACGTGCTCCATTGAGCGTAGGTGGAAGAACATGGGGCCCAATCAAGACATCACCAACAATGCCTGCCCAAACGTTCACAGAAAATCTGTGTTGATGACGTGATTGCACAATTGCGTGCGGATTCTCGTCAGCCCAAACATGTTGACTGTGAAAATTTACAATTTGATCACGTTGGAATGAAGCCTCATCCGTAAAGAGAACATTTGCACTGAAATGAGGATTGACACATTGTTGGATGAACCATTCGCAGAAGTGTACCCGTGGAGGCCACTCAGCTGATGATTGTGCCTGCACACGCTGTACATGGCACGGAAACAACTGGTTCTCCCGTAGCACTCTCCATACAGTGACGTGGTCAACGTTATCTTGTATAGCAGCAACTTCTCTGACGCTGACATTAGGGTTATCGTCAACTGCACGAAGAATTGCCTCGTCCATTGCAGGTGTCCTCGTCGTTCTAGGTCTTCCCCAGTCGCGAGTCATAGGCTGGAATGTTCCGTGCTCCCTAAGACGCCGATCAATTGCTTCGAACGTCTTCCTGTCGGGACACCTTCGTTCTGGAAATCTGTCTCGATACAAACGTACCGCGCCACGGCTATTGGCCCGTGCTAATCCATACATCAAATGGGCATCTGCCAACTCCGCATTTGTAAACATTGCACTGACTGCAAAACCGCGTTCGTGATGAACACTAACCTGTTGATGCTACGTACTGATGTGCTTGATGCTAGTACTCTTCAAATGGGCCAACTGCCGGTGAATCGAGGAAGTACAGTACATATTGACGAAACTAAAATGAGCTCTAACATGGAAATTAAGCGTTTACGGACACATGTCCACATAACATCATTTCTTTATTTGTGTGTGAGAAATGTTTCCTGAAAGTTTGGCAGTATCTTTTTGTAACACCCTGTATAGGCGTTGCCGACCGCAGCACCGTATTCTGCCTGTTTACATATCTCTGTATTTGAATAGGCATACCTATACCAGATTCTTTGGCGTATCAGTGTAATTTCACATTACGATCCCTTTACCGACCGCACGGGGGACATCATCAGAAGAAATACGCCAGGCACGGGATTAATTCATTTCCGAGTTAACTTCATCTTGCCTTCCTTTGCACAGGATATCTATTCCAAGTTCACTACCTACGGCGAAGCGTCTGCTTCTGATTAACAGTGTTAGGCATAGGTATGAGAGGCATGTAGTGGTGTACGCTATCTCCAGAGACAAGGGCGCTGCCATGTTAGATGTGCAATTGTGCAGAAATCAGTGGTTACGCAAGCAATCGTTTGCTGCGATGTCGCTACGGTCACCTAGGCGGTACACGAGTTAAGCGTAAAGCGCTCTCCCGGCTGAGTTATGCCGCGACTGTCTGGCGCTGGAAGCTGTCCCATCCGTCAGCGGCGAGACAGCTGGCAGCCACCGTAAACGGCTCAGCCGGCAGCTCTTAAGGGCAGCGCGGAAACATGTCATCCCTGGCTGATCCGACGCGCTGTTTTTACTTCCATTTTGATGTTAATCGCCCACTACGCAGTCCATTACCGACTTGTAGAGATTTGAGTTCGAAGATGACCATACGTATCCTCACTTTGATTTATTTGCCGTAGAAAACACATAAACCTGTATTACTCAACCACATACTGATAACCGCATAAATTTGTGCAACCTCACTGAACGAGAGAGGTTGACGAATTTGCAAAATATGTCGTCACAATCAGCCATATTAAATGACTGTGAACTGTTCAAAAACTGCGAAAAGATGGCAGTGTTCGATCTACTCGAAACCAATAGAGTGATAGTTGAAACTTCCTGGCATATTAAAACTGTGTTCCGGACCGAGACTCGAACTCGGAACCTTTGCCTTTCGCGGACAAGTGCTCTACCAACTGAGCTACCTAAGCACGAGTCACGAGCCGTCCTCACAACTGTGAAGTTTGGAAGGTAGGAGGCGGGGTGCTGGCGGAAGTAAAGCTGTGAGGACGGGGCGGGAGTCGCACTTGGGTAGCTCAGTTGGGTTGCCGGCACGGTAACTCAGAGTGTTCGGTCAGAGGGTTAGCTGCTCTCTGTAATAAAAAAAAAAAAACTGAGTTAATGGATCAACGACGAACTGAAACGGGTGTCTTCAGACGTCCACCCTGAGCAGATACAACGATCAAAAACGAACAAAATGAGATAAGAAAAAAAAGTTGGTAGAGCACTTGTCCGCGAAAGGCAAAGGTCCCGAGTTCGAGTCTCGGTCCGGCACACAGTTTTAATCTGCCAGGAAATTTCATATCAGCGCACACTCCGCTGCAGAGTGAAAATCTCATTCTGGAGAATGATAGTTTCTTGTCACGAGTTACATCTTATGCAGCGTGTTTTAGCTACATGGTACTTCAAATACTCCATAACCATTCACCACATGCAAATGAGGCAAGTAATAGTATTCACGTCATTTACTGTGTGATTTCTTTTCGAATTATTTTGATTACGAAAGTATTTAATCATTACAATTATTAAATAAAACGATTTAACATTTTGCTGGGAATCGAAAGCTCTCGATGGTATTTCAATGTTTCGAAAAAAATGTATGTAACTGTGGAAGAAGTGCGTATGCTTTTGATGATAATGAACAGAGTAAACGATGGCACGCGCGCGTGTTTAAGAAGTATATTGATAAATTGAAGGCCGGCCGGAGTGGCCGAGCGGTTCTCGGCGCTTATGTCTGGAACCGCGGGACCACTGCGGTCGCAGGTTCGAATCCTGCCTCGGGCATGGATGTGTGTGATGTCCTTAGGTTACTTAGGTTTCAGTAGTTCTAAGTTGTAGGGGACTGATGCCCTCATATGTTAAGTCCCATAGTGCCCAGAGCCATTTTTTTTTTTTTGATAAATTGAAGAAAATACACTCCTGGAAATTGAAATAAGAACACCGTGAATTCATTGTCCCAGGAAAGGGAAACTTTATTGACACATTCCTGGGGTCAGATACATCACATGATCACATTGACAGAACCACAGGCACATAGACACAGGCAACAGAGCATGCACAATGTCGGCACTAGTACAGTGTATATCCACCTTTCGCAGCAATGCAGGCTGCTATTCACCCATGGAGACGATCGTAGAGATGCTGGATGTAGTCCTGTGGAACGGCTTGCCATGCCATTTCCACTTGGCGCCTCAGTTGGACCAGCGTTCGTGCTGGACGTGCAGACCGCGTGAGACGACGCTTCATCCAGTCCCAAACATGCTCAATGGGGGACAGATCCGGAGATCTTGCTGGCCAGGGTAGTTGACTTACACCTTCTAGAGCACGTTGGGTGGCACGGGATACATGCGGACGTGCACTGACCTGTTGGAACAGCAAGTTCCCTTGCCGGTCTAGGAATGGTAGAACGATAGGTTCGATGACGGTTTGGATGTACCGTGCACTATTCAGTGTCCCCTCGATGATCACCAGTGGTGTACGGCCAGTGTAGGAGATCGCTCCCCACACCATGATGCCGGGTGTTGGCCCTGTGTGCCTCGGTCGTATTCAGTCCTGATTGTGGCGCTCACCTGCACGGCGCCAAACACGCATACGACCATCATTGGCACCAAGGCAGAAGCGACTCTCATCGCTGAAGACGACACGTCTCCATTCGTCCCTCCATTCACGCCTGTCGCGACACCACTGGAGGCGGGCTGCACGATGTTGGGGCGTGAGCGGAAGACGGCCTAACGGTGTGCGGGACCGTAGCCCAGCTTCATGGAGACGGTTGCGAATGGTCCTCGCCGATACCCCAGAAGCAACAGTGTCCCTAATTTGCTGGGAAGTGGCGGTGCGGTCCCCTACGGCACTGCGTAGGATCCTACGGTCTTGGCGTGCATCCGTGCGTCGCTGCGGTCCGGTCCCAGGTCGACGGGCACGTGCACCTTCCGCCGACCACTGGCGACAACATCGATGTACTGTGGAGACCTCACACCCCACGTGTTGAGCAATTCGGCGGTACGTCCACCCGGCCTCCCGCATGCCCACTATACGCCCTCGCTCAAAGTCCGTCAACTGCACATACGGTTCACGTCCACGCTGTCGCGGCATGCTACCAGTGTTAAAGACTGCGATGGAGCTCCGTATGCCACGGCAAACTGGCTGACACTGACGGCGGCGGTGCACAAATGCTGCGCAGCTAGCGCCATTCGACGGCCAACACCGCGGTTCCTGGGGTGTCCGCTGTGCCGTGCGTGTGATCATTGCTTGTACAGCCCTCTCGCAGTGTCCGGAGCAAGTATGGTGGGTCTGACACACCGGTGTCAATGTGTTCTTTTTTCCATTTCCAGGAGTGTATATACCAACAGCCATAATTTTATTTCATGATTTTATTTAGGTACGAGTTTCGGTGCCTCATTGTCACCATCTTCAGGCTCCTATACACGAAACTAGGTAATTCATCCAGTTGTTTGTGTTATTATAGGGACCACCATATAGTATAATTATGTTGCAGCACAAGATTACATTCAGCATCAACAAAACACAACAGGTGAGAAAGACCCATCACAGTCAGCCTTCCGATACAAATTCGCAAATCATGCAGACAAAATAAGATGGACTGTACCTTATTCATACCTGCCAACTTTTGAAAAAGGCTATCAGTAAAAATAACGCGCGACAGAAAATTCTAATGATTTTCGGCGAACCCCGGCTTGATGAAAATAATAATACTTCTGGGCTACAAAATACAATCATTCATACTTTAAAAAGGATACGTAAATGAAATGATATCTACTTACATCATAGGCCAATTATTTGTAGATGAACATAAAGATCAAGAAGAAATCCATGTTAAACAGCCGCTGGCGTGGTGAAATTTGACATAACAAGACGTCCTTGATAAATTAAGCAAATATGCAATAATTGGAAAACGCTTTACACAATAAAACTTGTTTAACGCAACACAGGCAAGAAATAATATAATACACACTGCAAATCACATGCTAGTTCGTCTTAAAAGTTATATTTGTGACCTTTTCAGTTTCCTACAAAAAGTCTTGAGAAACTTTTTTGCCATAACAGGGACCACAACTCCTGGTCTTCAAAATAGAAATAGTTTCATTGACCATGGATGATCTGAACTCTGTTCTATTTTTCTTCACAAGGCTGAAACGCGTTCACATCCTGGTGAGAATAGAGAGCATTACTCTAGAAATTCGGTTATACTTAAGGAGTGCATCGGCTCCACGAATTCGTGATATTTGTGCCCAACTGGAATCATTGCAGCATCTTGATTTGCAGCCAAAGTGTTATCTACTTGAAGAGCTGTGAACTGCCTCTGAAGCTCACTCACCACCTCATCTGTATAACATGATAGGAAACTTTAACAAAAAAAGGAAGGAAACTGTGCATCTTCAATTTTGTCTAACCAAGCAATCTGAGAATACTTTAGCACGTCATGTTTGATTGGAAGCTTGTTAATGATGTAGGCAGTACAAAAGTAATTTCTGGCTGATGAAAAGAAAAGGGATTTATCTGTAAGTTGGAGGCCATTGACTACGTTCGAAGTCTGAATGCCAAATACTAACTCATCATAACTTCTTCGATTTTGAATCAAGTTGTATTTAACTTCAAGCACTGAGGAGTTTTTGACAATTTTGGGCTTAAGAAACCTGATGAACAACTGCTTTACCGAATACATTAGAAGTTCAAACAAAAAGTGAACTTGTGGAGAAGTAGTCTAATGGGCGATATTCAGTTTGTCAAATTCAGGAATAGTCACATGATGGAAAGTGGAAAAGACCTTGTTCAAATTTGAGGACAGGAAAATAAACAATTTGCTCTCACATGTTATAGCAGAAGTCTTACTTTTTAGGATGGGTTTGTCACATCTGGAAGACTATGCTATTGTTTTAGGGGCATGTCTTGTAGCAGAATCAAGATTTCTCTTTTTCTGATAATCTTTGGATCCACTTTGTTCAGCTCTAGGTATTCTAAAAGATGTCAAGCTGGTGAATATGTTTTGGGTGCATAATATCACTTTCTCCTTGAAGATAAAATGAGGAGGATCCCACTGGTTCAGCAGTCCATCCAAACATCTATCTAAAGATAACCACCTAGTACATACATGTTCAGAATTTTCTTTGCCTCTATATTGTGAAAGTTCTGAAATTTCTAAAGGCGCTCTTTTCTTTTGACACTCTTCTCTAAGAAAAAAAGTATATCAACAAGGATCTCATCCACTTTAGGTGATAATCTTTCACCACCTTTTTCAGCTGCTGGGTTAATCACGTGGAAAATTCAACCTATGACGGAATACCTGGCTAAACTTCCTTCAGAACAGCTGAAACCAATTTTGTGTTCTGTCATAACAGGAACATTGTTGGAGCAGAAAGCTATACAGTTTTCAATTGGTACGTTATGAGAATTCAACTGTAATAACATCAGGTTACCTATGTTTCGCCCAGTTGAGTCCCCGTCTAACGCTGGTATGGACAGCACAGCGCTCGCTACTTTTTCCCGTGGAATATCACAGAATGTAACAACAGGACACAACATGGCATTCGTATCACTGCTTCCATCCATTGCCAGAGAAACTGGTCGTTTCTGAAGCACTTAACAACATCAGATGATGCATTTTTTGCCATTTTATTTACGTTGCATGTCGTTTTCGTGCGACCACAGCTATAGTCCTTTGTAACTTCTGATGTGGGAAACGTCTTCTTAAATAAAGCACCTGTATGATCAGCCGCACTTAAAGGCACAATGTACTCCACCAAAAAGAAAGTAAATAGACACTCGGCCCTAATTATGGCACTGTCAACGATTCCTGACTTGGCAAAAAAGGTGTTCATTTTCCTGTTATCTTCCTTCGATTTAACATAAGTTACATGTTTACTGCACTTCACATCAGTACTTAAATCGTCTCTTCCGCCGTGTTCTATATTAATATCACATCCACATGCTGTGCAAAAGGCAAATTTTTCACCCATCTTGATTTTAGTATGCACGGAAAATCAACAGAATATGATTCTTCAAGTGTCGGGACGTGCTGTTTCTTGTTGGATTTATTCATGGATCCTACAATAGGAATATAGCTTATCAAAATGTCCGAGAACAAATTTCTTGATATGTAATAAAACATCGAAAGGAACCTGGATCACTGCACGTTACATAAAATTGTAACATATACACTCAAGGCAGTCAAACACTTCATTGAAACATGTCAAAGCACACGAAGTATTAAACGATTAAATGAACACGACGTCAACCACGTGAACAAAGGATAAGCACATTGTAAAAAGCACACATGCATACGTGAAAGGAACGTAATTACATCAAATGAATTCGCAATTGCGAATAACGACTACCATCAGCTGTAGAATGGAATAAAGACAATGAAAATTTGTGCTGGACTGGGGCTCGAACCCGGATTTCCCGCATATCGTGAGCGGTCGCCTTACCATTTTTTTTTTTTTTTGTTCTCATTTCTCAATTTGTTCGTGGCGGACGTCCTATGACACTCATTCAGGTTGCTCGTTGATCCTTTACTCACTTTTATATTACAGAGGTTAGCTAAACCCTCTGACCGAACGCGCCGAGCTACTGTGCCGGCCTACCATTTGGTTATCCGTGCATGACTCACGGCCAGACCCAAACTTCCACAAGTCGTGAACCAAGTGTCTACTACCTGAACTCGTACATCCCTTACATATATTCCCATGCCGGCCGGAGTGGCCGAGGGGTTCTCGGCGCTACAGTCTGGAACCGCGCGACCGCTACGGTCGCAGGTTCGAATACTGCCTCGGGCATGGATATGTGTGATGTCCTTAGGTTAGTTGGGTTTAAGTAGTTCTAAGTTCTAGGGGACTAATGACCTCAGATTTTAAGTTCCATAGTGCTCAGAGCCATTTTATATTCCCGTACAGGTCAGACGTTGTATTTGAAAGTCTCTCGCCCGGTATCGGCAGATAAATACAATATTGCAGTGCCTGTGTTGTTCTGATTACGATGCAAAGCTCCTTTCGACACGGATGCTTATCCAAAGGAACAGGCAGTGCGGCGACCACAGCCGTTACGAAACACATCAAATGAATTCGCAGTTGCGAATAAGGACTACCATCAGCTGTAGAATGAAATGACGACGGTGAAAATTCGTGACGGGCCGGGACCCGAAACCGAATTTCTCGCTTATCTCGAGATGTCGCCTTACCATTTTTTTTTTTTGGTTTTTGTGTTTGATCTCATTTTGTTCTATATTTTGTTCGTAGAACTTGTTCGGGGCGGCCGTCCGATGACAGCCGTTTAGGTTCTTCGTTGATGCGCTTGCTCAGTTTTTTTTGTTTTGTTTCAGAGGGTAGCGTACCCCTCCGACCGAACACGCTGAGCTACCGTGCCGGCATGGCTATCAGGTCGTAGACGCATGGTTGACGACATTTTGTTCGCGAAGTCGTAAAATGACACCGTCCATCCGTAAAACCACAAAATGCTGTAATTTCCGCAAATTTTACGGGTAAGCAGTGAAAGTTGGCAGGTTTGCTCGTTTAATTCTTACAAGCATGTTATACAAGAAACTATTCTCATGTATTCTCGTATGACGGATCATAACTTAATTAGCATTCATTTTTTCTCACCACATCATTTGGTCACTAATAACAACAGTTAACGTGTTGTTAAAATGTTTATTTCTTACGTGTTACAGACATACCTCATCATCAGAGGATCACGTAAAAGTGCTTAATACATGGTATGACACATTAGGGTGGCACTTATTTTTAAGTTCAGTTTTTTCTTTGTGTCATTCTTGTATCTGCCTGAATAACGTCGTCGATTTTGCTACGGAATGTATCAGCGTTATCAAGTCAGAGTGTGTTGTGCCCGGCAGCTTAGTCTATGTGGTGCGCCTGGCAAAGCACCTGGACCCGCCACCTACAGGCCACAACGCCTTATAAGCAGCGGCTGGAAGCTTCACAGTGATATCATTCATCGCGTGAAGACTATACACATCATCCTCGTGGTTCGCTATTGGAACCTGGCTGCCTAGTGCTGGTCTGTACTACGGATTGCAATAAAGGCTATTAATTTCTGTACTGATAATGACTTTGCAAGGAGTTATAGTCTTACAGTTTCTTCCATCAACAAGTTTGCTCACTAACGTTTGGTGAGGTTTTTGTAAACTGTAACTTGTTGTTGAACTGTGTATCAAACAGGCTGTACGCATTGTTGCACAGGAACCGAACGACCATGAACAAAATTGGCGAAGGGGATAGGTTCAAAATGGTTTAAATGGCTCGGAGCACTATGGGACTTAGCTTCTAAGGTCATCAGTCACCTAGAACTTAGATCTACCTAAACCTAACTAACCTAAGGATATCACACACATCCATGCCCGAGGCAGGATTCGAACCTGCGACCGTAGCGGTCGCGCGGTTCCAGACTGTAGCGTCTAGAACCGCTCGACCACCCCGTCCGGTCCAGGGAGATAGGATCCTGTCCAGAGTCAAAGGTCACAGGACTCGATTCAGCACGCATTCACCAAAGTTTCCCAAACTTAGGCAGCAGAAATTAATGCTACAACTCCAACAATATCAATAGTAACAGCAATAATATGGATATCAACAGTAATAACATCAACAGCCCTGCTTGGTCGATGGTGCCACAAGCTGAGCTGATACAGCAACCCCTGCTACGAACATTGAAGTTGGTACACCGGCAGTCACCCTCAGCCAGAAGTGCCTGGAAATAGAAACCATTGACCGCAATGTGCATTTGAAACGTCCATGTTCCTGCAATTCACATGTCGAAGTGCAATTAGCTGCATTCTTTGTTGACTCTTGAACTGAGGTATCCACTGTTTGGGCGACATCCTCTTTGGCGACAGAACAATGTAAGCATATCTATCTAATCTTTGCATTCTTTTTCAAAACTTACGAAGGTGTCTACTACCTGGGACGATCGTTAGAGTGGACTTTTACAGAAACAGTGGCATCCTACAAATGTTTTCTGCTCCCTTCATCCCACCTCTAACAGTGAAGCTGAGCGTTTTGTGCGCACATTCAAAATGCAAGCGATGAAAGCCATCACTACCACCAATAAGGAAGATGTGCTGATTAGCCTACAGGAACACACCAGTCCTGGACCGACCACTAGGTGAAATTTTACTTGGCTTTCAGCAGCACACAGTACTGAACATCCTGCTGCCGATACAGCAACATCTGACGTCTGGCAGCCACCCTCACAAGACAGTGCACAGTACTGTTTGGTCCTGCACCTTAGTCTAGCTCCTACTTTGAATCTTGGTCGTCCTAACAGTCAGTTGGAACCGCATGAAGCGTAGAAGCAAATGGGTCGTGCTTAGTGTGGCACGAAAATCCGCTCACCCCTTATTTGCTGTCCACTGAGGCGGTAACAGTTTGGCATCTTCCAGCACAGGCCCCAGCTCAACACCACTTTCTTCGTCTTCCCATTGCACCATCTAAGAGAAGAACGCTAATAAGGTACATGACGGCACGACGTTCCCCGAACTCCTTTCACCACCCAGACGTCTCACGCCATATGCACCCCACCACATTTGGAGGTGGGGATGGATGAAGCACCACAGACCTATCCACTGAGGTCACTTTCAAAATTGCTAGATATGCATCGACCTCCCAGAACGGTTTGCTCTATTCGAATGCAATAAGTAATGTAACATTACAATATTTCAATTGGGAAATTACAGCTGGCACTATGTTCTAGCTTTTCCCCATTTGTTGTTGATGATGATTCATGTGACAGAAATCATTCCTCTTCCTTCTATTTTATCCTAATTAGTTCCAATATACTTCTCCATACAATTTTCTCGTTGGAATTTGACATGCCGAACTTTTGTTTTTATCTGTTGGTTCAAAAATGGTTCAAATTGCTCTGAGCACTATGGGACTTAACATCTGAGGTCATTAGTCTCCTAGACTTAGAACTACTTTAACCTAACTAACCTAAGGACAGCATACACATCCATGCTCGAAGCAGGATTTGAACCTGCGACCGTAGCAGCAGCGGGGTTCCGGACTGAAGCGCCTAGAACCGCTCGGCCACAACGGCCGGCTTTTATCTGTTGATAATATATCATCTGACAGGTTCCACTCACTTCACTGGAAGTCTAGTGTACGTCTGGAATTTTTCCGCAAAGGAAGACTCTCTTCTGCAATTATGAAAACCACATACATGAAGGATGTTGTTGGCCTTGGTTGCAACGAGTATTAACCTCATTTTCTGCACCACCAAGCATTTGCTCATTGCTGGGTTTTCTATCATGTATGGCTTCCCTTCCAAAATGGAAACAGTGAGTCCCTAACCTCTACCAAAGTCTCCGCCCTACAGTGAGGTCTCTGCTATCAAATTAAAATGACATTGTTATTTTAAGAAAAAGAAAGTGACTGCTCAAAGCGAAAACGGTATATCAATTTTATTATATTGCGTAGTTCCCAGCTGAAATCAGTCGGACGTTGCAGAAGCTAGTAAATAAAACCGGTGACATGTTATTGTGCAGAGACGATTATTATGACTGGCGACGTTTGAATAATATTCTGGTATTTGAAGTTTGTTCAAATCGCCTGAAGTGGCATCATTATTCACATACATATTAACAAAGGTTTTCACTAATCCTTAGGATTTAAATTTAACAGACGGCAGACAATCCTTATGGAAGCAACTTTCGGAAGCTGATACTTCAAGCAGTACGAGCTAATATGTAGGGTAAGCGGTTGAGGTAACTGACGCTTTTGTAAACTGCTCACGCTTCTGCATCGACGTTGGCAGCGCTTCTAACCTGTGATGTCTGCCGTGGATTTTATGGTGTTACATAAAGTCATTGGTGTTTGGAACAAGTAACGAAAGGGGTGCGAGCGACTGTGACAACATTTTATGCACTGTTGCAATGGAGTCGTTGAAAGCGGCATTAGTCTTTTGAGCAGTTTCAGTTGTTGCTGTAAGTTGTAAGTCCTCTACGTCAGATAAATGCTTAACGTTTATTTCTGCTGATTACTTCCTTCTCTCAAAGGAATGAGTTTGGGATCCTCTGCTATAGTTAAATCTTACTGTAAGTGTTTGGTTTAACCTTGAAATATTCACAGGATATGATTGTTGATTTGTTCCAATCGGTTTTGCTTGGCCACCATCGTTTCTGGGGACATCGCTGGTAGGCGACTTGCTGATACGTGTCCCATGGTGAAGGTTTATTTTAAGCAGCGCGGCAGAGCGTTCTGTACCAGCATCGAACGATAGTTAATATGGTGAGCTGAACAATGAACTCCTGGCGATTGTTCTGGGGCTGCGGTTCATCACAAATGTGATATAGTGTCTTCGCTGCAGCCGTAGAATTTTGGATTTGTGTCCTTCTGGACATTCCGAGACTCTAACTGACAGTGTTGATCTCACCCTACGGCCGGTTCAAGTGGTCAAAGGTACATTTCTATGCTAAGTTTTTAAATTCATAAAGACGTTGTTTTAACAGCCGCGACATATTAAGCCGCCAAATTTGTAAAAATAATTATAAGACTATTCTGGTTCTGTGTATTATTGTCCACTGGGCACAGAGTAGCCAATAACAACTGCTCGTGTGGAAATGTATGTCATTTCAGTTAACTAATTTCACTTCGCTGTTTGTTGTAGAAGCCTGATTATACTCTGTGCATTGGTTCCCGTGCTAGCACGGGATTGTTTATAATTGCGAACGGCCTGGGGTGGGTTTGACCATTCTCATCCAGGCGATGGAATGGTGCATTTTCTGGCAGCGGTTCTGTAATGGTGGTACCAGAATTTTCCAGAATTAAAACTTCTCACAATGATTTTTTTCAGCTTTGTATTTATTTAATGTTATTGGAACTATTTGTCAATGATTAGAAGTTTTTATTAATGCCAATATATAATTCTTAGATTGCTGTTTATGTGTTTTGTAAACTCTAATGTAAGGTATTACTTAAGAGATGATCGATGCTTATCTCGCAACGTAGTTCAAATGGTTCAAATGGCTCTGAGCACTGTGGGACTTAACTTCTGTGGTCATCAGTCCCCTAGAACTTAGAACTACTTAAACCTAACTAACCTAAGGACATCACACACATCCATGCCCGAGGCAGGATTCGAACCTGCGACCGTAGCAGTCCCGCGGTTCCGGACTGCGCGCCTAGCACCACTAGACTACCGCGGCCGGCCGCAACGTGGTCTGTGGATGTTTGTTGACAATAAAAATTTGCGGTCAACGCCTTGATTTTCTGGCAGTAATATCATATTCTGGACAGAGGTACCATGAAAGTTGTTTAATGTTAATATGTTATATGTGCTTTGATGTACAAGGAGGTAAACGAAATCATCCATGTTTATTAAGAAAAGAGGAAAAGGTAGCCGTAGGCTAATAGTTTTCTCTGATTACTTTATTTCCTTTTACATTATTGTTAATATTACTGAGATTTGGTCCAGTTTGTTTCCTTTACATGAATGTTGATATTGAGCTGAAGTTGTATTAATGTGTATCTCAAGTACCAAGGAATGAATGCTTTATTGAAATAAAAACACTCCGTCTTCAGGCCACAAGTGGCCCATCGGGACCATCCGACCGCCGTGTCATCCTCAGTGGAGGATGCGGATAGGAGGGGCGTGTGGTCAGTACACCGCTCTCCCGGTCGTTATGATGGTTTTCTTTGACCGTAGCCGGTACTATTCGGTCGAGTAGCTCCTCAATTTGCATCACGAGGCTAATTGCACCCCTAAAAATGGCAACAGTGCGTGGTGGTTGGATGGTCACAGCGCTTAACTTCGGTGATCTCACGGGAACCGGCGTATCCACTGCGGCAAGGTCGTTGCCTTTATTGAAATAAAGGTTCTGTTAATAAATATAATATATAGGAAAAAAGGTTCAGCAGCGTTGTTCACCAGAGGAAACCTGTTTCCTGACCAACCTGCTCAAGTGGCCTAAAGGTTTGAACGTGTTTGTTACAACTGTGTGTTCTGTGAACCTGTTTTTCGTGTACTTTCGTGTCCGCGGTCAACCTGTACAAATCTACACTGCCGGAAACAAATATTAGTGCACTCATTTAGACGCTTTGCAATTCACTCAAGATTTATTGCTGCAACAGTGCATACGGAGTACATGAAATGATTACATTTACAGGTCAACAGAACAAGCGGGCCGGCCGTTGTGGCCGAGCGGCTCTAAGCGCTTCAGTCTGGAACAGCGCGACTGCCACGGTCGCAGGTTCGAATCCTGCCTCGGGCATGGATGTGTGTGCTGTCCTTAGGTTAGTTAGATTTAAGTAGCTATAAGCTCTAGGGGACTGATGATCTCAGATGTTACGCCCCATAGTGCTCAGAGCCATTTGAACCATTTGAAGAACAAGCGGTTCAGAGGTAGAGGGTATCGTCCTATTCTCGAACACCCGTGCCAGTTCGTGGAGTAGCCTCCGCGGACGGCAATCCAGGCTCTGACTCTGGGATCCAGTCGATCATACAGATGGCGAATACAGTGCTGTGATACGTTATGCCGCGCCTACTCGACCTGTTCACTAGTTCTGTAAGAGTTGTCGGCTGACGAAGGGCAAGAGTCACTTCTCAGCCCACCATATCCCACACGCGCTCGATTGGAGACAAGTCTGGAGATGGTGCTGGCCAGGGAAGTGCAGCACGTTTTGCTGATCACGTTGAGTTTTACGGGCAGTTTGTGGGCGAGTAGCGTCCTGTTGGAACAACACATCACCTTTTCTGTTGTTAGAACGCAAAAGAATGAGTAAAACAATATTCTGCACGTACTGAGCGCTGGTTAGCGTCCCTCCATAAACATCAAAGATGAATGACCATAAGGCCTGGGGTGGCGCCAGTGTGTCTTGGGCGAATGCACTCTGCGAGACAGTGCTCACGAGTTCTAAGTTGTACGTGCAAACGACCATCACTTGCGTGCAGGTAGAATCTGCTTTTATCGCTGAAGACCACAGCACATCATTCCATCTGGGTAGTCCTCTGACGGGGCCAGTCGAGCCGTGCGGGTCGATGCTGTGGCGTGAATGGAAGACAGGCTAGAGGTGTGCATGCTTGCAGTCCCTCTGCTAGTAACTAGTTCACAACAGTTCTTATTGACAAGTCTGGGCTGACAAGCGCTGTTATCTGTGCTGTACGATCTGCCACTGCTGGCCTTAGTGCGCAGCTCGTGGTCGTGCGGTAGCGTTCTCGCTTCCCACGCCCGGGTTCCAGGGTTCGATTCCCGGCGGGGTCAGGGATTTTCTCTGCCTCGTGATGACTGGGTGTTGTGTGCTGCCCTTAGGTTAGTTAGGTTTAAGTAGTTCTAAGTTCTAGGGGACTGATGACCATAGATGTTAAGTCCCATAGTGCTCAGAGCCATTTGAACCATTTTTTTTTTTGCTGACCTTATAATACGACGATCCTGGCGGGCGTCTGTGCTGCGTGGACATCCAGAACCTCGTCTACGGTTGTGAGGATGTCCACGTGATCAACGATACCAGCATCGTTGCACAACAGAAGCAGCACCTGCAATTCTCAGAAAGGACCATCCCGCCACTCAGAAGGCCAGGCTCTAACCCTTTTCAGGCTCCCTCATTTTGCTGTAGGAAGCACGAATGCGTCTCTGTGTCATTGTTGCCTGCTTGCTTCACACTATTCCACCACATTAGGCCTCAGGCTGTGAGCATTCCCTATTAGAAGGTAGAGACAGGCGGCGCCCTGGTAGCTATACCACGACGCTACCTGTTGGCGGGCGGCGTCGAGACCATTATCAGTACACCTACTATTCATCTGGTCATTCGACCAAAACAGACGTTGTCTTTCCAGGTGCACCAACTGTTTTTCCAGGAGCGTAATTTATAGTCATTGTTGTGGTCTTTAGTCCGAAGACTGGTATGGTACAGATCTCGATGGTACGCTATTCTGCGTAAGCCTCATCTCTGCACAATTATAAAACTTGCCTTGAATGAAATGCAGCCCGCAGTAGCACTAAATTATGTTTATTTAAAACCTCGACCATGGTTTCAGCTATAATAATATAGCCTTCTTCAGAAGTCATACACTAATAAATGTAAAATGTCTTAGCCCAGCGGCTGCGTCACATTCAATCAAATTACTTCAACAGACATAAGCCTGTTTCGAACATCAGTAAAATTACATATGTATGTCCTCCGCCACTATCTCTGTTATACTATATATTATAACAGTATATGTACAGGATGAGTCGCGTAAGACGTAACACCCCCTTTATTCCGGGGGCGATTGCGCGTATCGGCATGCGTTTTTCGGCGAATCATAGCCGACTATGGGGCATATACGCTGGTACATGCACAATAATCACAACGTTTATATTGTCCGAGATAATCAGGCAAGTACATGTTTTTTAAATGGGACGCTATACTTTTTTACCATCATTCGAACGCTCTGGAAAAGACGCGTATAGTGATGTAACGCATGTTGCTATTGTGATTCAAACTTTGCTTAAAAGAGGGTGGATGAGGATTTACCTACGTAGCGTAGGCCGTCCATGCTGCATACAGCACGGCAACTCGGCCAGCGGGTTGCGCGAGGCGTGTCTAGTCTGCAGCCGCTTCCGACCGCCTCGACCTCCAATCGTAGAATATTTCTCAGCGTCTTTTAAGCGAAGTTTGAATCAAAATAGGAACATGCGTTACGTCATTATGCGCGTCTTTTCCAGAGCGTTCGAATAATGGTATAAAAAAGTATAGCGTCCCATTTGAAAAACATGTACTTGCCTCATTATCTCGGTCAATATAAACGTTGTGATTATTGTGCATGCACCAAAGTATGTGCCCGATAGTCGGCTATAAATCGCCGAACACCGCTTGTCGATACGTGCAATCGCCCCCCGAATAATGGGGGTGTTACGCCTTACCCGACTCACCCTGTATACTATATACTATGTATATAGTATATATATACTTTTATACTATATAGTATAACAGAGATACTATATATATAGTATATATATATATATATATATATATATATACTATATATATATATATATATATATATATATATATATATTGTCATACTAAATAGTATAACAGAGACAGTGGCGGACGACATACGGTGCTATATGTAATTTTACTTATGTTCGAAACAGGCTTATGTCTTATGTCTGTTGAAGTTATTTTATTGGTCTTGGCGCAGCCGCTGGAGTAAGACTTTTTTCATTTATTAGTGTGTATGACTTCTGAAGAAGGCTATATTATTTTAGCTGAAACGATGGTCGAGGTTTAAAATAAACATAATTTAGTGCAACTGTGGGCTGTTTTCATTCGAGACAATTTCGTAACGGTTGCTGTTGTCGTTGCCATGATGAAAATTATAAAACTTGCATACTGTATTCAAGCCTTACCTCTCCCTTTACAGTTTTCACCTCGATACTTTGATTGCAAACTGATAACTTCTCGATGCCTCAGGATGTGTCCTGTCAATCGATCCCTTCTTTTATCTGTATTTCTAAACGGCTATAAACGGTCACCCTAACCCAGTTGCAGGCTGCCTGTCCAACCGTTTCCAGGGGCTAGAAAAATTTTACTTTCAGTATTTTATAAAATTATTAACAGAATTAAAAAAAAATAAAAAGCTGTTGTAAACTACTGATAACCAGGTACAATCAAAGCTGTAGGTTTAACGCTGTAAGACAAGTATTCAAAAAATGTTTAAATGTGTGTGAATTCCTAAGGGACCAAACTGCGAGGTCATCGGTCCTTAGACTAACACACTACTTAAACTAACTTATGCTAAGAACAATACACACATCCATGCCCGAGGGAGGACTCGAACCTTCGGCGGGAGGGGACGCTCCGCGCGGCTAGACAAGTATTAAAGTTGGAAACATTGTATATGTCTTGAGGTAGCATAAATCACAGCACGCAAATTACCCAGACATCATTCATTCAGAATTTGAAAATGGGAGCACTTACCGACTTCCAAAAAATTTTAGACATGATTGCAAAGCTTCCCAAAACTTTTTCTCATTGACAAGTCACACAGAATAATCAAAGGAAAAAGGTATATCAAATTCAAATGGCTGTAAGCACTATTGGACTTAACATCTGAGGTCATCAGCCCTCTAGACTGAGAACTACTTAAACCTAACTAATCTAAGGACATCATACACATCCATGTCCGAGGCAGGATTCGAACCTGCGACTGTAGCAGCAGCGCGGTTTCGGACTGAAGCGCCTAGAACCGCTCGGTCATAGCGGCCGGCAAAGGTTTATCGCTTACTACATTTTCGCCGTTGATACAATAAAGCTTCATGATAAGGCGTGCTTGCTACTAACTATCCGCAATACACCTTACAAACACTAGCCACATCTGCTACTGAATGTACCTGCAAATACGGTTCATAGTCCTGAGAATATGACATGGTCAACAATGAAGTGTGTGAAAAACTAGCTTTTGCTCATAGTGGAGTTGAAGAACGGGATGAGTTCACCTCGTTGCGAGGTACAAGCGCCAAGTGTTGACCGATTGGTATCACTTAAACAAACATAACTAGGGTTTTGTGTCTCCTATCATATTGCTTTTATTCGCTTGATGTCAAATATTTAACACGTTATCTCATTTTTAAAGTAATCAGACGTCTGAAGCTGTTTTGTATAGCAGAGTTCGAGTGTTTAAAGAAGTGGGAGTAGAGGCGGGGTTTACTGGTATAATTTCTGAGAGGACAACTATTTATAGCTGGTTTTTACCTTCAGGTTCGGTCTGAATACAAATCTCATTTTACCGTGATTGTCTTTTTGCCAGATCACGAATTTTTCACGAGATACACTGTCTGATCAAAAGTATCCAGACACCTGTTAGTGGATATTAATTCGGGATGTGTCCGCCCTTCGCCTTTATGTTGGCTTGAACTCTGCTGGGGACGCTTTCAAAGAGGTGTCTGAATGTCTTCCGAGGAATGGTAGACCATTTTTCCTCAAGAGCCGAAACCAGAGGCGGAAGTGATGTTGAGTGCTTGAATGCTGGATTCTGAAGCTAATTATTACATTACAACTCATCCCGTAAGTGTTCCGTGGCATTCAGGTTGGTACTCTATGCGGGCCAGTCCATTCAGGAATGTTATTGTCCACAAATAATTGCCTTACAAATGTTCCTTTGTGATAGGGTGCATTGTCTCCGAACTGTTGCTCTTCTGTACACGCTATAAAGTGTTGTATAATATGTTAATACCCTTCCGCATTTAGTATTTTCTTTAGCGCAATAAGGGGACCACACTACAACCACGAAACACACCCCTCTCACAGTGATAGCAAGTAGTCCGTACTTCACTGTTGGCACTACATACGGTGAAAGGTAACATTCTCAGGACATTAGCCAAACCAAGCTCTTCCATCGGATTTCAAAAGTATATAGTGTGACTCATCACTGCAAATCATACGTTTCCAGTCGTCCACTTTCCAGTGGTGTCGCTATTTACGACACCTCAAGAGTCGCCTAGTAATGACTACAGAAATGGGTGGCTTATGAGGAACCGCTTGATCACTGTACCCCATTCTTTGTCACCCCCTACGCACACTCATCGTGCTAGTTGGACTGCAATTAGCGCTTTCAAGCTCACAAGTGACTCCTACCTCCGATTTCATGCATTTTTTTACAGACACACTTCAAAGTGGTTGGCGGTCCCTCTCCTCAGTACATGAGGTTTGTATGGTCTTGGTTTAGCTCTGGTTGTTCCCTCGCCTTTCCATTTTACAGTCACATCACCAAGAATTGACAAGGGCAGCTCTAGTAGGGTTATACGTCTGTGATGATGATGATGATGATGTTTGGTTTGTGGGGCGCTCAACTGCGTGGTTATCAGCGCCCGTACAATTATCCAATCTTTGCTCAGTCCAATTTCGCCACTTTCCTGGATGATGATGAAATGATGAGGACAACACAAACACCCAGTCGTCACGAGGCAGGTGAAAATCCCTGACCCCGCCGGGAATCGAACACGGGACCCCGTGCTCGGGAAGCGAGAACGCTACCGCGAGACCACGAGCGGCGGACTTATACGTCTGTGACGTATCTGCTATTCAGATAGCTTATAATGACTAGTCCACGTTCGAAGTCTCTGAGCCCTCCTAACAGAGCTATTCTACAGTTACTATTTCTCTACTCTGAACACAGTACTCCCTGCCCACTTTTATACGCATGAGTCCTGTTCTTGTCACATCTAGCGGTCAATTACACATTATAAAGTGATGTCAGAATGCTTTTGCTGACATAGTGTACGTGAAAAAGGAAGCAATATGTTGGTTGCCTCTTTTAGGGAAGGAAGTTCTGGGAATTCTGGCAGTAAACATCTCCGTGACGCACAAAGGCCCTATTGGAGCGTCTGCCAATGGAGTCGGAGGAACATCGCAGTGACGCTTCAACTCAATATTTTATTGAATTTCCGAGCAAAACTTATTGTTTCATTCGAATTTCAATGTTCCCAGCTTACATATCTTTTGTGTATTTTTTTATACAAGATTGGACAGAAATACACAGAATGACAAATGGCTCTATCGTAGCACAAAAAAGGCAAATATGTCCTGGGCAGAGTTAGGGATGTAAAAGAGGGCAACTAGCTTTTCGACTTATCTGGCAGCTTCAAAGACATTTAAATGAAAACATCTTTACATATTCGCGCTTATGTTTTGTTAGTGGCAGTATCCGTGACATGTAATGTAAAGCATCATGACATGTTAAAGCAACATGACACACTGCATCATGTCATTATGGCATTTGTCATGCCCTACAATACGACATAACGTTTCATTAAAGTTTAGGATGTATGCATCCCAGCTGTGCGATACTTCCTGTCACAGGTGCACCACAACTCTCTCTACTAGCAAGTAATTTGTGTCTACTTGTTCTTACTCGTAAATATGTTTGTCCTGCCAATATTCGTAGAAAAACTTAACTTTGATGTACATGTACGTCCGATCTTAACATGGTTTGGGTACTGTTACGGAATGTACCAATTCGTGTGTATGGATTATTTGAAAATTGGTTCAGGTAACCTCAAATAGTATTGAATTAAATATAAGAAACTAACTCTTCTATCTTTGACTGTTTTCTATATCAAACCGATTCGTACAAGTATAAATTGTAGAAGTGTCGCGTTTCAAAAATGTCCTACAAAAACGTGTTTTTGCATGTATAATCCAAAGGAAACAAGATTTTTTCAAACGATTGAAGCTTGTCTTCTACCACGGTACGACACACCGGTGGACCAAATTTGAACAATCAGTCTCGTTCCAGTCTAGATTTCTTTGAGGGTGACTTGCACGTAAAATCCGAATGGTGCACGTACAAATGGTGGCATTAGCTGAGCATTAACGTCAGCCCAATTAAAATCTTTTGCAAAAGGAATTATGGTTCAAATGGCTCTGAGCACTATGGGACTTAACATCTAAGGTCATCAGTCCCCTAGAACTTAGAACTACTGAAACCTAACTACCCTAAGGACATCACACACATCCATGCCCGAGGCAGGATTCGAACCTGCGACCGTAGCGGTCGCACGGTTCCCGACTGAAGCGCCTAGCACCGCTCAGCCGCACCGGCCTGCAGGAATTATGGATTGGCACAATTTGCCTGGGCGCCAGTTCCGGTGCGTCGTTCAAAACTTGCTTGATATACTGTAACATAGCTACAGTATGATAAATGTTCGAGTAGCTGTACAAACAGCCGCTGGTCCGGGCTAAACCAAAAACCTTTTGCCCACGTTCCTAGCTCAAATACGAGCCGTGCACTAAGACTACCAACACCAAACCGCGATTCTGTGCTCGGCTTTTCCACACATACTTGTTACAAAACTTCGGCGATGTAACGATAACACGAAATTACTTGGGTGACATTAGCGCGCGATGTAATACGGTCGCGAGCATTGTGGTGGTCACTCCGGGTGCGGATTGTGTTGTTGTTTTGTGTTGGCAGAATTGGCACAAGGCTGCGGCGTCGGTTGAATGGGAGGCCGGACGAGGGCGTCGGAGGTGGGTGTCCGGCGACCACGGGCGCGGCGGCGTGGGCGGCAGGTGGGCCGCGCCGGCCCAGAGCTCGCTATGGCGATAACGATGCCATACGGCCGGACTGCTCTCAGCACCCACCACCGAGTCGAGACAGCACACCATGTAGGAAAATGTCGCTCTGAGCCGCAACGTAATGAATTCAACTGAACAAGAGAAAGACGGCAGGGAAAGAACGAAACGCTGTTACCTTGAAGTTACTTGTAAACTCCCTCTACATACAGTAAAAAATGCGTTTCAAGTCGATTGCGTGCATAAATAGTGTTCGCACACTTTCCAAACGGTGCATTAAATTTGGAAACATGTGGTAAGTTCCTCTGGAACCAAACTGCTGAGGACATCGGTTCTTAGGCTTACACACTACTTTATCTAACTCAAACTAACTTACGCTAAGGACAACATACACACACACACACACACACACACACACACACACACGCCCATGCCCGAGGCAGGCACGTGGCGGTGCGTTAAAAGCGGAGAATTTATTTGAGATGTATCTGAATACTTCTGACGGGAAATCGACACATTCTGTATACTATCTGCTTTCCATTAAATCTGGAACACCAAGAAGGATGACAAATAACTATCGGACAAATAACTTTCGGACATGTCCGAAAGATCAGGCACCATATCCTTGTAAGTATATAGTTCTGACAGTACCGGCCATGACCTTCTTCTTCTGTGAGGAGCCGGCCGTGGTGGTCGAGCGGTTCTAGGCGCTCCAGTCCGGAACCGCGTGACTACTACGGTCGCAGGTTCGAATCCTGCCTCGGGCATGGATGTGTGTGATGTCCTTAGGTTAGTTAGGTTTAAGTAGTTATAAGTTCTAGGGGACTGATGACCTCAGATGTTAAGTTCCATAGTGCTCAGAGCCATTTGAACCATTTTTTTTTTTCTGTGAGGATGCACACTTACGGGACTTGGTAAGAATGTCTTCCACGAGTAATGAGTGTCGTGGGGTGGGACACTACGAATGTAGTGTGTGGACATACAACGTGAGAATGTGGGTCTCGCGGGAGGCGTGCGCGAGATAGTTCCTGCAGTCGCGCAATCCTCTATGCCCTCGGTGGCTCAGATGGACGCCGGCACGGTAGCGTTGCGTGTTCGGTGAGATGGATAGCTGCCCTCTGTAACAAAAAATTTGTCGGCACGGTAACAAAGCGTGTTCGGTCAGAGAGCTGGTTGGCCTCTGTAATTAAAAAAAAAAAAAAAAAAAAAAAACTGAGTGAAACGATCAACAACGAACTTGAACGGATGTCATGTGACGTCCGCAACGAAATTTCATTTTTGCATCCAAAACAGGTGAAATCTGCAGTATGTGTTTGCGGCGACGAGAGATACACATGAATGTCAATTCAGCGCATGCGCGTATCACGGGCGCCAGTAGTCCCATCTACAAGCGCTGTATTAAGGGTAAACAAACGGTCTTGTGGAGGGAGGTAATGGAACTGTTCATTCATTCAAAAATGGCTCTGAGCACTATGGGACTTAACATCTGCGGTCATCAGTCCCCTAGAACTTAGAACTACTTAAACCTATCTAACCTAAGGACATCACACACATCTATGCTCGAGGCAGGATTCGAACCTGCGACCGTAGCGGTCACGCGGTTCCAGACTGAAGCGCCTAGAACCGCACGGCCACAGGGGCCGGCTGTTCTTTCGTGCGGTTGTTTTGCGTAAGCTCGTAGGAGTCAATGAGCGTCTTCCGAGCACGTTTCGGAGTTAGACGGAGGAAGAATAGTTGTCTATAGGGATTGCTGTTTATCCTTAAGAGAAATCGGTAGTTGTGTCGGCTGGAACCAAGCAACTGTGATGCTGATCTGTAACGGCTGGATGCAGGGGGGACCGAAGGGACGGAATGCACCCACCTCGTTGCACCACGACACGTGATGACAGGCAGGGCAGTGATGGATCGCTCTGCCACTTCACGGACCATATCACAATAAATGCGGTCTGTTGCGCAACAGGCAGTGTCAACAAGCAGTGTCAACACATAACATTCGACGTTTTAGCAGAGTGGACTGTCCGCAAGGCGTCCATTGCTGCGCTTAACAGTGAGTCAACGCCACAGCTGTTTGCACCAGCAGTGGCGCGATGAGCGGCGGACGTGGACAACCGAATGGACGACATTGTTTTTAACAACGAATCCCGATTCTACCTGCACCATCACAATGGTCGGATTAGAGGTTGGTGGCACCCTGACGAGAGATTGTTGAACTGTTGCGTTATGCATCGCCATACTGGTCTTGCATCTGGTATTATGATTTGGGATGGTATTGGATTCCACTCCTGCACCCTCCCCCCTTCCCTCCCCCTCCTAGCCGCATAGCCGGTACAATGGCCAGCCAGCCTTACACCTCTGGAGTGTTGTCTTCCCATACCTTCGGAGCTTGCCGACGGCCATATTCTAACAGGATACGGCGCGACCACACGTGGCATGCAGTTTTCGAGACCTTCTTGCCGCCCATCGGATCTCATTGCTGCCTTGGCCATGTGTAAAGCAACACATCCAGAGCCTCTTTGGTTCAATGCCGAGGCGTGTAGCAGCGGTTATAGCTAGCAATGGCGGGCAATACTCAATACCGATTCCGTTATTTCCCTCACTTCACATGGGGCTGTATTTTCAATCACGTGTTCTTTGTACAGTATGTTATCTCCCAAATCAGTATCTCCGGTCCTTCTTGGTGTTGCTTTTTTGGAAGACCAGTAGTACTCATTTACATCTACATCTGTACTATTTCGACATTGTGAAGTGCTTGGCAGACGGTACGTCCAATCGTCCAAACTGTTATAGTTTTTTCCCGTTCCAATCGATTACGGAGCACGGAAAAAGTGTTAAAGTGCCCCTGGGCGTGCTGTAATTAGTTCTATCCTGTCCTCGAGATTTCTGTGGAAGCGATACGTAGGGGGTTGCAGTAAATTTCTAGAGTCATCATTTAAAGCCGGTTCTTGAAACTTCATAAGTAGGGTTTCCCTGGGTAGTTTACGCCTGTCTCCAAGTGTGTGACAGCTCAGTTCCTTCAACATGTGGCACTCTTGCACGGATCAAAGAAAACGTGCGACCATTCGTACTGCCCTTCTCTTTGTACGTTCAACATCCTCTGTTAGCACTGTTTCGTAGGAGTTCCACAATCTTGAGCAATATTCCAGGAACGCTAGCACCAGTAATTTGTACGTAATGTCCTTTTTAGATTGACTGCACTTCGCTAGTGGTCTACCAGTAATCTGCAGTCTGATACCTGCTTTATCCCTGAATGAGCCTGTGTGTCCCTTCCAATTTCATGTCCTACACAATGTTAAAACCTGTTATTTGTATAAGCTGACTTATTCCAACTGTGACCCACTAATATTGTATTCATAGGATACTATGATTTGTTTTGTAAATTGCACAATTTTACATTTCTAAACATTTAAAGAAAGTTGCCGTTCTGTGCAGCACTTTGTATTTTTAATTAAGATCTGACTTCTTTCACACACTGCTTTATTGTAGACAATTCAAATAAAAAATGTTCAAATGTGTGTGTATTCCTAAGGGACCAAACTGCTTAGGTCATCGGTCTCTAGACTTCCACACGACTTAAACTAACTTATGCTAAGAACAACACACACACCCATGCCCGAGGGAGGACTCGAACCTCCGGCGGGACTAGCCGCACAGTCCGTGACATGAAGCCTCAAACGGCGCGGCCACTCCTCACGACCGTAGACAACTGTATTGTCTGCGAAAAGTCTGAGGTTACTGTTAACATTGTCTGCAAGGTCAATAATACAAAACACGAACAGCAAGGGTCCCAAAACACTTCCCTGGGATACACCTGAAGTTACTTCTACATATGACGGTGACACTACATCCAAGATAACATGCTGCGTCCTCCCTAACACAAAAAGTCCTCAACCCAGTCACAAACTGCTTAGGTAAACGCTATCTGTGAAAGGCGTCGCCATATCCACCTGAAACTGCGTAACTGTATTCCAGTCAACTTTTACTTAAAACAATTAGAGAGCCTAAAACTGTACACTAAAGGAGCTGTCGTGTGATTGTATTGTGCAGTGCAGTGAGCAGTGCTACAGTGCGTGACGTCACACTACGCATCTTACAGTTCTAACACACAAAACTAACAGAGTAAAAATTCTGCATAAAATTATAAACTGAACTTTGACAAAATAAATGCGTATAATGTGTTTGTCAAAATACCCTGCAAATTTACGTACCAAAACTAAGTAAAATTTCGAACTCAATGACACACACGTGAACATGTAAAACTGCGCTGTAAGAGTAAGAATGTCTGACAAAAGAAATGCGATCTCAACTGAGGTGAGACTGACAAAAATTTGAAATTCAGTGCATGACTGTAGATAATCTGTGTCCTAACACTGAAGTTAAACTTGCACTAACAAACCATCGTAACTTACCTTGTGGCAACGGAAACTCGGTACGGGTCGAAACTGGAGAACGCTAGAATGCAGCGCAGCAGCAAACCAGCTAAAGAAAACCTCACCCAAGCGCAATGCAAGAGAAAGCAGCTATGCTAAGCACGTTACACTTTAAGCTGAGTAATTGTGTTCCGTTAAGTGGAATGCGGTGACACTCGATTACAAAACAAAACTTTGGTAAAGGGACGGTGGAAGGAACTAAACCTACTGAATGATATAAAAGAGAATAGCATTTAAAACAGTATTATGAAATTGCCTTTTAACGATTACAGCAATATTTACAAAATTCACTTCTTATAAAAAATTCAGCCATTTACGTCGTTAATGAAACGGCAAATGAGTGATGAATCTATGACTCTGAGTCCAAGCCATGTGAGCAGATAATTTGAAACGTCCCCTTGGTTCTTGACTAGATAGTTAACTTTAGAACAATGTTGCCTGATAACAGTTTCTAAGTGTGACAAAGAGTACTAGTAATGTGAAGTGACAAATTTTATAGCAAAGACTAAATTAAAAAATAGATTATCTCTCAATAAACGGTTTTACATGTGAAATGTGGTGCAATTCTTTACTCTTACTAGTACGCAGAGTTTCAACTTCAACGCAATTATCATGTGGTATACGTAGGATTCTGTAAGGTCCATTGTAAATCAGAAAGAATTTGTGACTCAAGTGTTTCTTCTTATGTGACAATGAATGAGCTTTAATGAGAACTTTCTGCCCAATATAAAATTTCTTTGCATATGCTTTACCGTGTAGTTTTCTCCTTTTGTTTGCTGCAGAGTTTATATTTTTAATAATCAAATCAATTATGTCTTTGTGTCGAAGTTTACGTGTATTCGGGAAAGCCACAAGCTCTCTGATTCTGTCGGTGGTTCTTCATTCTTCAGTACAAGAATAGGTGGTAAAGCAGTGGAGTCATGAGGCATTTCATTCACCACGTTTTGAAATAAGTGTAAATATCTGTCCCAATGCTGATGCTTTCTGTGACAATAAAGTCTGCAAAGCTTATTGATTTCTTTCATAATCCGTTCAGACGGGTTGCAATGTGGTGAGTACAATGAAATAAAAACAGGTTTGATTTTATGGTTCCGAAGCATGCGTAACCAAACAGCAGATCTGAATTGCGGTCCGTTATCTGAAATGACTTTACTAACGTGTCCAACTTCACGTAAGAAGTTTTTAACAAAGGCGTTGGATACAGACCGTCCAGTGGGATGATCTGGACAGAGACAGTAAATTTGTAAGACTGGATGTCAAGAACTGATATATATATTATGACTTTTGAACACTATTAAGGTAAATACATTGTTTGTTCTCTATCAAAATCTTTCATTTGCTAACTATGCCTATCAGTAGTTACTGCCTTCAGTAGTTAGAATCTTTTATTTAGCTGGCAGTATTGGCGCTCGCTATATTGCAGTAGTTCGAGTAACGAAGATTTTTGTGAGGTAAGAATTCATGAAAGGTATAGGTTATTGTTAGTCAGGGCCATTCTTTTGTAGGGATTACTGAAAGTCAGATTGCGTTGCGCTAAAAATATTGTGTGTCAGCTTAAGCACAGTCATTTATAATTTTTCCAAGGGGACGTTTCAAATTTTCTTTAATATCCTAGTTCGACAATCGAGATAATCGACTCGAATCAATAAAAAAATCATATAAAATTTTGCCTTTCTCGAACTTATCCTAAATTATGCGTGAGCAAACAATTCCACGACAAAATTACCTGAATATCTTCAAAGTTATAGAATCAGTCTTTACAAAACCATATCTCCAGAAACCAACACATTCTGCACCTGTTTCTGTGTTCTGCTAGTTATTCCCAAACCGCTCAGCACCGAGACCAACACCAGTCTCTCTCATTCCGTACTCTGGAATGCTACTTTGGCATTGAAAATACTACAGACGACGAAAGATTACATTGCTTGTACTCAGCAGCTCTGTGGCGTAACGTATCGACTATTAAAGACTTCTGTCTGAACTGTATCCAAGTATGAAGTATGACATATCGAATAAAAAGAGAACTGTATCACTCACGTCAAATATCAAAAATTTAGTAAGCTAGAGACCTAACATCATATTATAACACACGCCGAAAAACGACATTGTCGCTTACGGACAACATTCAAACGCTTTTTTTTAAATGGTGCAGTGCAGTTGCGTATCGAAGAATGCCTATTCGACATCTGTTGCATGTCACCTTCAAAGTGTTGCAATTTTAATTGCCAACAGTGTATTAAAAACAATCTTCAGTACAACCCAAAATGTAACCAGCTGGCGGAGATGAGGCTTGGCTTAATACAGAGCCTCTCAAACCTGTACACCAAAATTAAACTGATGTCAGAGACTCCTAAACTAAGAGCTTCAAAGAACAAATGATAGCAAATGAATATTTAGTTCATTTCTCACATATGGTAAACAACTTACACATTACAGCAACGACTTAAACTTATAGCATCTGTTCAAAGTGACGAGCGCCAATCTCACCATATGTTTTCCAATGGCGCCGCATATAATTCCGTCACACTCTCTTGTGTATGTTGTACCATGAGAGTGGCAGCTAGAGCCCTAGCAGGCAGTCCATCTCCAATTTCTACTGGGCTGCTGTACATCAACGACTTTGTGTGTACGATTAGTCTGCCATGGGCTATATAATTTTAGACGATTCACAGGTAATTATGATGGGATCATCACTATTTGTGTCATAGATGGTGGAAAAAAACTACGTATACGAATTTCTTGCGTTGTCAAAGGAGATGAACAGAAATGTCGAGGTGCACAGTCTCCCCTGTTGGGGTCCCTGAAGGGTTTGTTGGTGGAAATTCCTTAGACCAATGTTCACAGTTGTTTGGACCGCTTGGAATGCAACAGATTGACACTGGAATTCGATATGCAACATAATTACTCCTTAATGCTAGGAAGGGTAACTTTTCATTACCGCTAGCAATCACACATTATTACTGTTTATGTTGTGTTCACATGACAATATCTGTTGATGTTTACAGGTTCTTGAAGGTTGATTACAATGTAATTGAGTTAGCTGACATTCATCTCATTTATCGAGATGCAAAGTGCAACAACCGAACAACTAGGTACCTGTATGCAGAACGATTCCCAGGGAGGAGGTACCAAATCGTGTCGCATTTCAGATGCTTGACGGCTATCTTTGTGCAACAGGATCCCTTTGATCAAACATACGGGAAACTGCTTTCACAGGGAGGTTGTGAAGTCCTACGGGAATTTGTGTGTTCCACCATTAACATAGATTAAGCATCAATGTGTGGACTGGAATTGATCATGACTGTTTAACTGGACCGTGTCTTCTGCTTAACACACTCTGGGGAGCAAATTACTTTGTGTTTCTCAGTGAAGTGTTATCGGAAAATCTGGAGAACTGGCAGTCAGGTAACGATTATGGTTTCAGCACGATGGGAGCTCAATACGCTTTGCGTCTGATGTCTGAGAACGTTTAGACAAAGTTTACCCAGTTGCTGGATTGGAAAACGTGGGCCAGTACCGTAGCCATAATATCCTCCCGACCTCGCTCCTACGGATTTTCTTTTTGTGGACAGGGGCGGGGGGATGTACTAGACCTCGACAGACACCCCATAAGAGCTAGTTTCCCGTTTGCCTGAAGTTGCAAGCATTATTCATCAAACTTCTGGTTGTTTCGAAGGTGTTAGACAATCATTAGTACGAAGATGCCAGTTTTGCATTAATGTAAACGGAAGACATTTTCAGCAACACCTCTAAAGCAATATTCATGATACGACAGTTTTAACACCGTCCCTGAACACCACGAGCGTCAAAACCGTCACGGACCGCTAGTAACGGGAAGGTGCGCCTGTCACATTTTTGTCATAACAAAAGGTTTTTCTTGTTGTCTCCTCTAAATGCTCTGAAATTATGTAAGCGAAGTTTTCGTACACACTTTGTAATAATAACTACGAGAAAGATAGGAAAAAGAATGAAACTTTTGGAGGAAAGAGAAGGAGCTGTAAAGCTATGAAGAGCTCTTCATCAAAGAGGGGAAGTTGAAAATGGAAATAATATATGTATGGAAAATGAATCTGAAGACAACATGACAGAAAGCGAAGATTATAGTACTTGTGGATTCAGAGCAAAGTTTTGACAACGTTCACTGGACTAAACTCTTTGAAATTCTGGAGGTAGCAGCGATAAAATTCAAGGAACGAAGGCTAATTAACTACATGTACAGAAAACAGACTGAAGTTATGACAGCCGAAGGACAAGAAAGGGTAGCAGGAGGGATTGAGACAGGGTTACAACTTTTTTCCTCTATATTCTGTCTGTACACTGAGCAAGCTGTAAGGGAAATTATGGGGAAATTTGGAAAGGGAAGAACGTTCAGAGAGAAGAGATAAAAAGTTTGTGGTTGCCTGATGACACTGTAAATCTGTTAAGACGCGGAGAGGAACTTGGAAGATCAGTTGAATGGAACGGATAGTGTACTGAAAAGAGTTTATAAGGTGAACATCAACAACAAAAGAGTGATAGAATGCAGTAGAACCAAATAAAACAATTTTGAAGGAATTATATTAGAAAATGAGACACTAAATGTAGTGGATAATTTTTGCTTTTTGGACAGGAAAATAACTGATGATCGAAGTGGGTAGGATATAAAATGGAGATTCGCAAAAGCAAGAAAAGCGTGTCTGGAAAAGAGACATTTTTCTAACAATGAATATGAATTTAACTGCTGGTAAATTCTTGCTGAGGATATTTCTGTGGAGTGTAGCATGTACGGAAGCGAAAGGAGGACGATAAACCGAGAGACTAGAAGTTTTTGAAAAGTGATGCTACAGAAGAAAACTGATGATTGGATGGCTAGATCGCGTAATTAATGAAGAGGTACTGATTCAAACTGAGGAAATAACAAATTTAATATACAATCAGACTAAGCGAACGGATTGGTTGATAGGAACATCCTGAAGCATCCAAGAATCGTCGTTTTGGTAATGGAGGAAAGCATGTAGGGTTAAAACTGTAGACCAAGACTCGAATACGGTAAGAGGATTAAAGTGAATATAGACTGCAGTATTTGTTCAGAGATGAAAGATGCCTTGCACAGGACAGAGTAGCGTCCTCGAAGTGTACATCACAACAACAACAGCAACAGCAACATTAGTGGTTTAACAGATACTGTTACTTGTGGCGAACGAGTTGGTTCACAAAGAACAGTCAGATCTTGACAAGTCATCGCTGAAGCTTGGAGAATAGACTCTTGGTGTGAAGTCGTCAGTAATTGCTTCTGTAGCTGAGTTAAATTTTCACTTGGTTTCAGTCTCCCGATGCCGCCAAACTACAGTGTTGCGTGTCGGCCTCTAAGGGGTCTGGAAGCGTTGGAGAGAAGCCAGTGCGAAGCTGAAGCTGTTGAGCCGAACGTTAGGTGCAAAGGGTGAGCGCCAACAGTACCGGATTTTCTGCGAAGGCCAAGTGCTCGAGTCCTGCCTGCCGATACAACAGGAAGCGACAGAGAAACAAAAGATTACCTTACATGTCTTCTCAACTGCGAATGTGAACAGCCATAAGCTATAGAACGGAATGACGACAATGAAAATTTGTGCCTGACCGGCAGTCGAACCCGGATTTCCCGCTTAACGCGAGCGGTCGCCCTACCATTTGGCTATCCTAGTTCGAATCTCAGTCCGGCACAAATATTCATTGTTGTCATCCCGTTATACAGCTGACGGTTCTCCATATTCGCAATTGCAAATACATTTAATGAAGGTATTTCATAATGGATGTCGTCGCCGTAGTGCCTGTACCTTTGGACATACATACCTGTCCAAAGAGACTTTTCCTTGTCATTCAGAATAACACATACGCTGCAATATCGTACAAAATAAAGACTGTCGTATCAGTCGTAGTGTCGCCCTCTTCATGGATGTCAAACTACTCTCGGCGCATCAGATTTAAGTTAATTACAGATAAACAAACGATTGCGGCTTGAAGTGATATTCTTATATCCAATAATTAATTTTAATTATAATATGATTTTCAATTTTCAGTGTAATGCGAGGGAAGACGAGAGGAAAAAAGAGATAATAATGATGTCCAGGTATCGAGGTATAGTTAATTCCGTCAGGACGGCCTTTTCCATTGTAAGGGAGCGCTTTGAGCTAAGACTGAACGGTCCTTCGCACATTAATACGCCAGAGAGGCGCCAAAGAAGCGGTGCTGGCCGTTAGAAGAACTCAGTGGCTGGAAAACTAAGGTCAGTTAGCAACCTGTCCAAAACTGTGCAAATGTGCGCTGTTAGGTTGGCTTTGAAAAGTATAGCCCTCTCCAAAATCAGAAGTTTTCTTCGAAACCCTCCAGAAGAGCATCGTTTCAATGGGACCCGAGTTCTTCTGCTGTTAAGACTTGTTTCTGTGCCTGGTACAGTCCGTCTGCAGCGTGCATGATCCCACCCTTAGGCGCCATGAGGTCGATGAAAGATTGCCTGTTGCCAGAGAAACAGTTAATGATCTTGTTTCTCGCTCCTTATGACAGTCAGATGGTCTGGAATTACTATGGAAACTGGTAACTACACTCGGATCCTAATCACCGATGCCTCCATGCCGCCGCTAAGGTAATTTCCTAGGTTCCACTGCCATACGCCATTATTCTCTCTCTTGCTCGCTCTCAGTCGCATGGTTTATTTCTTCATTTTGTACCTGTTATTTGAGTGCTTAAGTCTATGGTTTTTATTTATTGAACGGACGTTGTCACCCAGTTCAGTAATAACTACTTCGTACCCACACCTATTTCGTGTGAGCTTCATTATTAACATATTTATATGTCTTTCCTAAAACTATAGAAATTAAATTGAATATATCGGGTCACTTTGAGTGCCGTTTCCGTAATATTACGCTGCCTTTAATATGCGGTACAATCACATTAATGGGATCATCGCCTACATTCGACATCAACGCGCAGTAACCAATCACAGACAGCACATAGCAGCACTAGCGCTAGAGGGCGTATGCAGCGTGTCGGGGGAACGTGGAAAACAATGCAGTCGTAGTCGTATTGAGAAAACGGGGCGATTTACATGACTTACAACAAGGCATGATCATTGGCTTTCTGCTCAAGGGTGGAAGCATGTACGAAAATGTTTGCTTGCCGCCGTGGTTAAAGTATTCCATGCATGGCAAATAGGCGCTGTCAAAAACCGGCCCCGAGGCAACTGTAATGCACAACGGGCCATAATGACACAGGTGAATGACCGTTGCGGAGATGTGTACGGGCGAATAGACGTGCAACTGTTGGGAAACTGACCGCCCAGATGAACCAAGGGGCTACCAGCAGGGTCTCCTAAACGATCGTTCATCGAACGTTGTTGCTTACAAGCCTTTGCAGCAAGGGCCCGGCTGACTGCTGTTAATCGCCAACGAAGGCTGGAAATTGCACGCCGATACCGCATCTGGACGTTCAGATGAATTACGTTTTACCCTCAGTCTGAAAGATGGCCGTTAGTGTGTTCGGTGTAAAGCGTGTGAAAGCAAACAACTTGCATGCGTTGTGGTCTGGGGAATGTTTTCGTGGTATTCCCTGGGTGATCTCGTCATTCTGGAAGGCATAGTACATCAACACAAGTATACATTTATCCTTGGGGACCGTGCCCATCTCTACATGCAGTTTGTTTTTTCTCGGCACGATGGCATATATCATTTGGACAATGCATCGTGTCACACATCTCGCAGTGTACGTTCGTGGTTCCAGGATGAGCTTACTGTACTCCTCTGCCCATCAAACTTCCCGGATTTAAACCCAATCGAGAATCTTTGAGACCACCTCGCTACGGCTGTTTGCGCCAGCGATCCTTAATCGAGAAACCTAGCGCAGCTGTACACGGCACTGCAATCGGCATGGCTCCACGTTCCTGTCGGTACATTCCAGAAGCTCATTTGCTCTCTTCTTGTATGTGTCGCAGCTGTCAGCCATGAGAAAGGTGGTTATTCTGGCTTTTGACAAATGGTCAAATTAATGTGTCTGTACAGTACATTACGTCACAGCTTCTTAGTGTGGCCTACCTCGTCCGTTATATTACGGGATTAGCAATCCTCACTAAGATGTTGCACCAGTAATATCACGGACATAGCATTGTTTCCATCATTGTAAACAACAATTACAGCCATGACACTCAGAGTGTTAATTAGAGTTGTGCTACCCCTTACTGTCGTTAATCTATCATCACGCCTCATCTACTCCACTGTGGTTGTGAAGAGGAGGTTGAATCATGCCTTCAGTAGGAGATGAATTCGATGTTTTACGCGCGATCAGGGCAGAGTGTAGCATAGTGGGCGCTCGCTTCCGCGCCACACGTCTGGAAATGCAAACGTCTTGACAAATTTTACTCGTAGGGAATGTCAAAGAATCCTATAACAATTCATGGTCGCTTCTAACGTCTCAGAAAAGAAATCTCTTACAATGAAAGGCAAGTAAATAGCTGTTAGCTGTAAAGCTGCAGAAAGCAGGCGACGAGAGGTACTCTTCCAAGGACAGAGTGTTGGATACGTACTGATGAAGACATGCCGCCGGTATGAACGACCGTGACAAACGCAAGCCAGATACGTGGGGGAAGGTCGCGCAGACTCGGGAAGGCCGACTTCGTAGAAAAGCGACCATAAATCTTGGAATCGTGCTGGAGATTACACGCCAAGGTGCTGCTGCTCCAGGGTGAAGTTTTCATCAGCTGCGGGTCTTTAATTGCGTATTTCTCGACGTACTGACCCGATAGGACTGTATTTCGTGTCTGTAGCCACATAAACACTATTATTAATATTTTGTGTCGGTCGTCTGGCTGTATTCATGCGGAACAACAGAAATTTCTCTCCTCTGCCAACCTTTTCATTTCAGAGTAGAACTTACACTCACATCTTCCATTATTCGTTGCACCGATTCCCATCTCTGTATTTCCCAACAATTTTTGCCTTGTACTGCTCCCTCCGCTACTATGGAAGCTATTTCCTGGCGTTTCAGCTAGTGTCGTATTATTATCTTCCTTCTTCTACTGTGTACCATACAGTCCTTTTCTCGCCAATACTGCGGAGAATCTCAAGTCTTTTGAATCGACTTAATTTTTACAACCTTTCTCAAACATCACAATTCAAATACTTCGATTCTCTTGCTGTCCCGTTACCCCACTGTCCATTATTGTGTGCTCCAGACGTACATTCTTAGAAATTTCTTCCGGAAATTAAGGCCTATATTAGATACTAGTAGACTTCTGTTTGCGAGGAATGCTCTTTTTACCTGAGCTAGTCTGCTTCTTATGTCCTTCTTGTTTCGCTCGTCATGTTTATTTTGCTTTCAAAGCAGCAAAATACCTTGACTTTGTCTACTTCGCGGTGCCTAGTTTTATTTCTTCTACTCCTCATTACTGTTGCCTTTTTTGGATTACGTTCAATACTTATTCTGCGCTCTGTAGGGGTTAACTCCGTTCAACAGGTCCTGTACTCCCCCCCCCCCCCCCCCTCCTTCCAACCCACTTTCACAGAAGATAGCAATGTCGTCGTCGAATCGTATTGATATCCTTTCACCCTGGATTTTAATGCCATTTCTGAGCCTTTATTATACAGTACATCCTCCACTGCTTCTTCGATATACGGATTGAAAAACAGCGGAAAACGCATACCGGGTTACCCCCTTTTTAAACCGAACACTTCGATCTCGGTCTTCCATTCCTTTTTTCCCCTCTCGTTTCCTCTACGTAATATGTATTACCCATCTTTCCCAACATCATACACCAATTTTTCTGAGAATTACAAACCTTTTTCACACCCTACTCCAGAGGTAAAATTCATTCTGGACGTTTACTAGTTCGACATACCCAATTAAAGGTACTTTCATTTTTTTATTCATAAGTGAATGACATTTTATAAGAGCTGTTGAATGCCTCCTACTTCACCATTATAACTCTTTTGATATGCAACTACCTGAGTACCCAGTGTTGCCCAGGTACGTATTTATTGCCACTCCCTGACACCACTGCTGCTGCATCAGAGTGCTGAGGTCGCGTTGTGATCAGGAGATCCAGTGTAGCGTGTGAGTGGTCCAGGGCACGTCTAGAGGCGCTAGTGACGCAGTGATATCTGTAATGACATTCACTGGTGGAGCAGAGTTGCTGTACCAGACGAAAATACTCTCGTCGGTGCACTAGTGGGTTCCTTACTTTACTCTGAGAGGAGACCGAGTGGAAACTATAGCACATAAAATATTAGTTCACTTTATTACAACACAGATAATAAGAATTACTTAACATCGTGCAATCCATTTCCACAGGAACGCCACGATTATTTACAACTGTGCCTGAACATTAACATATCACTTGACACAGACAAAATACAAGTCTCTCACTCAGAGTGCATTTAACAGCAGCTTTTACGTATAGTTGTGTCTAATACATAGAGCACACAGCTGGCCTACTAGAAGACGATGCTGTCTTAGTCAATGATCGCAGACGCTGGCTGTGCGGTTCTGTGGTCGGACGTAAGTAAAAGAGCGGCTGCTGCCGCGTAGCGAAACGTTTCTGGGCGTGTCTACGCCGACATCGCTCATTCGTCATGTAGCTTGCAGCGATTGTCTTCTCTTGTAGTTGCTTTGCGAGGTGCCAACCTTTCTTTGGCACTTCGCTCTTCGGACGACGCCACAAGAGTTTACGAAGGTTTAAGGGGGTAGGACGTCAAACGGGCCGACTTGGAGCAGGAGAGGCACCACAGGACATTTTAATTTCCACTGTCTATACTTTTACAAATAAATTCATAAAACTTTAACAGCATGACCAGTAAGGATTCAGTATTAATACTCATAGGAGTGGAAGCTCAAAAACGAAACAAAACACTTTTTTTTTACATGTGAAATTTCATCATTTTTTCACTTACTACTGGTTGCATTTGTTGCTATAGGTACACTTTTCTTCCTAAGTAAGAGAGATTGTTCGATGAATTTTGCACAGCAGTTTCATATACCTGTAACTACTGTTTGTATGCTACGAAAAATTCATCGAAGAATCTCTCTTACTTAGGAAGAAAAATGTACCTATAGCAACAAATGTAGCCAGTAATAAATGAAAAAATGATGAAATTTCACATGTAAAAAAAGGAATTTTGATACGTTTTTGAACTTCCACTGCGATGAGTGTGAATCCTCAATCCTTCCTGGTCATGGTGACAAAGTTTTATGAATATATTTGCAAAAGTATAGATAGTAGAAATTAAAATGTCCTGTGGTGACTCTCGTGCTCCAAGTCGGCCCGTTTGCTCCAGTTAGGCGGCCGGGCGCGAACGCAAGTGCTGCGAAGCATCGCTGATACCTCGTCAGCTTGTAGTGACGTCGTCGCCGTAGGTCAGTGCCACGGCTCCATGCCGTTGCTTGCGTTGGTCCTGCCCACCCAGCGCTCTCGTAGACAGCTCGTCGTAAGCTCAGGTGGAGACTGCCGACTACGCCGGTTGTCGTGAAGACTAGGCCCTACTCACCCACCGTGAATGGACGAAAGCTGCAGCAGATGCTGATGAGTCGACCAGAAAGTTGTGCAGAAGGGGCTCGCCTGGTCGGTGCGAAGACACCAGTTTGCAGATCATCAACGATGACCAGGAGGGGAGGAGGGCTGGCCGCTGACCCCTGATGACCCAATAGGCAGCAGCGACAGCGACTGTGGTATGCACCATGTTGGCAGCCTCTCGGCTTTGGAGTCAGCAAGCGAGTAGCAGGCTGGCGTGTCGTGGTTTCACTGCAACTCAATAGACAAACTGTCGTTCACTGTGATTCTACTAACGTGCACACAATTGTAACATGACAGAATGGTTATAGGTCTCTCTAGTTAATAGGTCAAGCCCGTTGCTAGAGCGTGCTGGACGTGTGTGTGACCAGGTCGCCTCATTGACATGTGCTTGCCCACTTGATACATTGCTCGGAAGGATTGAATTTAAGGGGCTGGCCCGACGTTTAGTTAAATGATCTGATGATTATTATGTTAATATCGCGCAACAGATAACGCGGGGGATGGCTCAAACAACCAAGTGGGCAAGTCAGTAAAGGCAACGCTCTATCATGATCTATAAAGACACCACTTTGTTGGTAACATTGCTCTCTACACAGGACTGGGGTTTGTAATGATCATTAAATTCATGACATTGCTCTCGACACAGGACTGGGGTTTGTAATGACCACTAAATCCATGACAACCAGTTTTTAGGCCATTTATTGTCTAGATCCCAGAAATTTTCCAAATTTAATAACTGCAGCAAACAAAGTCAAGTCAAATATTTTCTAGTTTTGTCTCGCACTGAAGGTGCTGAAACTAACAGGCATCTCGTTTCTACTTAAGCACTGGGAAAGAGGATGGGACTACGTTGCTGCCCTTGTGGTCCGTCTGCTGGGACAGTGATCGAAATTCGTACCCAAGATTACTACTAGGACCGAATATCAAAAATTCTCTTTGGCGGAAAAACGGGGGAACAAAGCAGACACAAACATCTCCCATATTCACAAAAGAAAGCAAATTCTTAAATAAAACATCCTGTGAAATACGGCACGCGCAGATAATCAGTTAACAGCACACATAAGCATCCTCACCTTAACTAATTTGCAGTAACGAACTGGTAGCTCGCTGGTAGTGCTATTCGGCACCACGTTGGTGACCGATACCAACAACTAATTTCTTTGTACTCACCCCTCTGTTCGTTCTTGCTTTCCATACTATACAGTCATCCACACGCTCAACCTATTCTTTATCAAAGTAGTTAGGACTTACTGCTTGCAAATGGGGGTTAAAAAGGAACTGTGAACAAAATTTGTGGGATGGCCTAGAAAAATTTTACGTCACACGCTTAGAACCTTAAGTATGTCACACACGCATCTCCTACCAGGTTTCACACGGAATCGTCATCCAAATTACTCATCAGCCGTTACGACCACGTGTTAACTAGGAGGGGTGAGGCCCCAGGTTACTTTAACATTGCCAAAAAAAAAAAAAAAAAAAAAAAAAAAAAAAACACGCTGCTTCTAAAAGTGAAACTATACGATTCTTTTTCAGAGCTATTGCTGCTATCGTGTGCTGAAGGCACCAAGTGATTGCAGCACTATAAATGAAATACGCTAGCCCCCATGCTCGCCTCAGAAAAAGAAACCCTAACTGAAAACTTTAATTGTAAAGGCAAAATTTCTAAAAAAAAAAATGAATGAATGGCCGTAACGACACACTAACTATTTCAATCCTGAAAAAGAGCGGATTAGTAACAGTGTAAAACATAATACCTCATCCCACGATGAAATTGGCGGCAAAGACGAAGATTGCCCTCGATTCCGTCCGCTCAGTTCAGCCGCTACCCCAAGAGTGACTATCATGGCGGCCCTCAACGGCCGTTCCCTTGCATGGAGTGGAGGGGGACCTGTTACCAACCCCGGAATACCCCCTGGCAAACAGGTGCATCATCTCTGTCTTTACTCCAGGCTTAGGTTGGCACTAACCGATTTACAGGGTGACCACATCTCTGCCTTGGCACTACCAGCAGACGAACTCTTAATACAAACCCCAAACTTAATCAACCCAAGGCAACGTAGTGGGGTTAGGGAAAGGAAGTGCATTTATGTAATTATGAATTGAAATAAACATGTAGTCCACCTCTTCACTCGAGATATCCCACTATTTAAACTAAAAAAAAATGTTGTAAGTATATTCAGTATAATGCAACAAAAAACTAATTGTAATGAGATGGAACAAACTGTTCCCTCTCACCGTTTCTATGACATAGTGGCTCTGGGTGTACAAGCACATTTGTCTTCATTTATCAGCGTTCCTTGCCTCCCTGTGATAATTTTAGTAATCATTCTGGGTCGCTGAGCTTGGCCCTTTCTATGTTTGATTTTGTTGTGGCTTTGGGACAGTGAAGTTACAACGTGTTTCCTCACAGTTCCTTTTCGGGTCTGCTACAACGGCTGCACAGCTTGTTGACATTACGACTGGTACACCAGTCCAATGGCTAACTTGCTCGTTTCTGAGCTTACATGGTTCAAATGACTCTAAGCACTATGGGACTTAACATCTGAGGTCATCACTCCCCTGGACTTAGAATTACTTAAACGTGCCCGAGGCAGGATTCGAACCTGCGACCGTAGCAGCAGCGCGGTTCCAAACTGAAGCGCCTACAACTTCTCGGTTACAGGGGCCGGCTTCTGGGCTAACCTGGTAGCAATTTAACAAAATTTTAAGCGTGCACAATAAAATCAGCCTGTTGTGAAACATTTCTGTTAGTCCATCTTGTCCTTCCCGTTTCTCTGTCAGTCTCCTCCTCCCCCTATGTCAGTTACCTCCTCCCCTCTCCCTGTTCATTCCTCCCCTCCTTCTCCATCTACCTCCTCCTCTCCCATCTCTCTGTCCATCTCCTCTCCCCTCTCTCTACCGATCTCCTCCTCTCCCCTCTCTCTGACCATCTCCTCCTCTCCCCTCTCTTTGACCATCTCATCTTCCTTCTCTCTCTGTTTCCGCCTCCTTCTCCCTCTGCTGATCTCTTCCTCTCCCTCTCTCTCCTCTTCTTTCCCTTCTCTGTCCATTTCCTCCTCTTCTCTCTGTCCACCCCCTCCTCTTTCCTTTCCCGTCCCCCTGCCCTCTCCCTGACACTCCCCCCCCCCCACCCGCCCTCTCCATCTGTGCTCTTCTCTTTCTTCCTCCTCTGTATCTGTCCATCCTCTCCTCACCCCTTCTCTCTCCACGTCATCACTCAAATACGAAGTTGCTGGTTCTTACCCCCACAATATTTCTTTCCAGATAATACGTAGCATCTGTCCCAAATTTGGTTGAACTCAATCCAAGGATTTAGGGGAAGCTTTTTACTCGTGGCTTTGCCCATGTATGGAAACGTTACACGTATTTCACACGTATTTAACGTATTTTACACACATCTGTATGCGTAATTTAATTGTATCTCTAGCGAATTTCGCGCTGTAGTCTCATTTTCTCGCAGCTCAATGTTTATGACCTCGCATCTCCTGAACTATACGTCGTACAATGATATAATTTTGCAGGTACGTTAAGAGGTGTATTTGAATACTGTCGGCAAAATGCGCAGCGAATAAAGTTGACAGTAAAGAGGAAATAAATTAAAACATCATGCCTAATACGGCAGGTTTACTGCATGAACAACGAAAATTTATCAAGCGATAAATTTTTTTCATCATTCTGCAAGGATTGTCAGCGAGGAAATGTTTCGCAAAGGTTTTAAACTGTTTGTAAAGTTTGTTGAAAGTCACTTAGTGCTCTTTTTCTCAAGTACTAGATGAATAAAATCTAGGTATTCGCTCGTCTTGGGCCACTCTCCTGTTTCACTCCTACTCCCACCTATTCGATAGATGACTGTTCTCAGACCCAGAGCGATTCTTACCAGATGATAAGTGATTTGTGTACCATATTTGGCTGAATACGGTCCAGTGGTTTAGGAGGAGGTGTGGAACATACATGCAGACATTTTTGTAATACTTATGGATTCCAGAAGACGGAAAAGTCCTATTATTGCGGTCTCCAAATAAATCGATCTTACGGGATTAGTCGGAATAGCACAGCATGGTCCGCTGTATATCTTGGGATTGTCTACGATTTAATGTATCTCGTATAAGAATGCAGCCATTACTTACATTGTGTTAATGTGTCTGATTTTTAATTTAAAGGACTCCCGTTCGACTAACTGTCTTTGACTCAATAAGTTGCCCTCATTACATCAACCCTTGTGCTCGGGATGGAAAAGATTCCTTAAATGCAGAAGAATCAATGGAAATGGGCTGGTGAAGCAATAGGCAACAGGCAACTCCACTGAACGTAAATACTTGTAAGTAACTCAGATAACTAAACTTAACTCCGTTCGAACAGGCCGTGGAAGGCCCAACGGCTCCGACCGGCCGCCATGTCATCCGCATCCCTCAGGCGTCACTGGATGCGGATATGGAGGGGCATGTGGTCAGCATACCATTCTCCTGGCCGTATGTCAGTTTACGAGACCGGAACCGCTACTTCTCAATCAAGTAGCTCCTCAGTTTGCCTCACAAGGGCTGAGTGCATCCTGCTTGCCAACAGCACTCGGCAGACTGGATGGTCACCCATCCAAGTGCTAGCCCACCTCGACGCGCTTAACTTCGGGGATTTGACGGGAACCGGTGTTACCACTGCGGTAAGGCCGTTGGCAAGTAACTCAGATACCGACTCAAAACAAAAAAAAATAATAATAAATGAATAGTAGCCATACGGTTTGTTTTCGGAGTGGAATTTGCTCGGGAAGGATTTACCAGAACGAAAATGGGAAAGATAGTGAGTTAGAAGTTCTGCCATTATGCAGGTGTTGCCTTTTAGGAGACAGAGGCGTAGGTATCTGTATAAAATAGGCAAAGTGACTGTGATGTAATAGCATTATTCCCGCATTTCATTACCTTTTTTTTAATTTTTTGCATGTGAAAGAGAAATAAAAGTTCGAGTTCACAGTTATTTCACCATTTTAGTCATCTGAAGTGGAACGCTGGAGCTAAGAGGCGTCAGTTTTTGAACAAAAAAGGGCAGTGTTCAACAAGAATTACTGGAAACGTAAAACTGAAATCATGAAGTCTTTCTCGCTGTGAGACGACAGAACTGAATTACGACAGAATATGTACTGACAGTCGAGCAATACAAAACTGCCTTACAACAACGAGGAAGAGATAACGTTAGTTTATGGTCTTTGCTGGTAATAAAGTTGTGGTATTGTTATGAGCGCGCAGCTAATTATTAGGGCCCGTAAATATCTATTTACGAGCAGGGTGGCAGCTGCGTATCTAAAATTACTGTCGTCCTTTAATAAATCGAGCCAACACAGGGCAACAAAGAAGGTGCAGAACTGGTCTTCATTATTTTATCCATGCAGACCATACGGCGTCGGAATACGAAGTTTTCGCCTCTTCACCGTTAGTAGATATATACGATATTGCAGTGCCTGTGTTATTCAGAATTCCGATGCAAAGGTCCTTCGGACATTCCTGCATGTGCAGAGGAGCAGGCACTGCAGCGACTACAGCCCTTGTGGAATACATTAAATATAATCGCAGTTGTGAATATGGACAACCATCAGCTGTATAATGGGATGACGAGAGTAAAAATTTGTGCCGATCGGGACACAAACCCGGCTTTACCGCTTATCGGGAGCGGTCGCCTTATCATCTGGCTATGCGAGTGCTCGAAGGAACTTTGTGTCGTAATTCGGAATAACAAAGGCACTGTAATACTGTATTTATACGCCGACACCGGGCAAGTGACTTTCAAGTAAAATGTCTCACCTGTATGGGAATATACACTACTGGCCATTAAAATTGCTACACCAAGAAGTAATTCAGATGATAAACGGGTATTCATTGGACAAATATATTATACTAGAACTGATATGTGATTACATTTTCACGCAATTTGGGTGCATAGATCCTGAGAAATCAGTACCCAGAACAACCACCTCTGGCCGTAATAACGGCCTTGATACGCCTGGGCATTGAGTCAAATAGAGCTTCGATGGCGTGTACAGGTACAGCTGCCCCTGCAGCTTCAAAACGATACCACAGTTATCAAGAGTAGTGACTGGCGTATTGTGACAAGTCACTTGCTCGGCCACCATTGGCCAGACGTTTTCAGTTGGTGAGAGATCTGGAGAATGTGCTGTCCAGGGCAGCAGTCGAACGTTTTCTGTATCCAGAAAGGCCTGTACAGGACCTGCAACATGCGGTCGTGCATTATCCTCCTGAAATGTAGGGTTTCGCGGGCATCGAATGAAGGGTATATAGCCACGGGTCGCAACACATCTGAAATGTAACGTCCACTGTTCAAAGCGCCATCAATGCGAACAAGAGGCGACCGAGACGTGTAACCAATGACACCCCCTACCATCACGCCGGGTGATACGCCAGTATGGCGATGACGAATACACGCTTCCAATGTGCGTTCTCTGCGATGTCGCCAAACACGGGTGCGACCATTATGATGCTGTAAACAGAACCTGGATTCATCCGAAAAAAAATGGCGTTTTGCCATTAGTGCACCCAGGTTCGTCGTTGAGCACATCATCGCCGGCGCTCCTGTCTGTGATGCAGCGTCAAGGGTAACCGCAGCCATGGTCTCCGAGCTGGTAGTCGATGCTGCTGCAAACGTCGTCGAACTGTTCGTGCACATCGTTGTTGCCTTACAAACGTCCCCATCTGTAGACTCAGGGATCGAGACGTGGCTGCACGATCCGTTACAGCCATGAGGATAAGATACCTGTCATCTCGACTGCTAGTGATACGAGGGCGCTGGGATCCAGCACGGCGTTCCGTATTACCCTCCTGAACCCACCGATTCCATATTCTGCTAACAGTCATTGGATCTCGACCAACATGAGCAGCAATATCGCGATACAATAAACCGCAATCGCGATAGGCTACAATCCGACCTTTATCAAAGTCGGAAACGTGATGGTACGCATTTCTCCTCTTTACACCAGGCATCACAACAACGTTTCACCAGGCAACGTAGGTCAACTGCTGTTTGTGTATGAGAAATCGGTTGGATACTTTCCTCATGTCAGGACGTTGTATGTGTCGCCACCGGCGCCAACCTTGTTTGAATGCTCTGAAAAGCTAATCATTTGCATATCTGAGCATCTTCTTCCCGTCGGTTAAATTTCGCATTTGTAGCACGTCATCTTCGTGGTGTAGCAAGTTTAATGGCCAGTAGTGTACATAATGGATGTACGAGTACAGGTTGTAGACACGTGGTTGATGACATATGGAAGTTTGGTTATGGCCATGAGTCATGCTCGGACAGCCGAACGATAGGTCGACTGCCCGCGATACGCGGGTAATCCAGATTCGCGCGTCCTGGTCACTATAGACATTCCATTATACGCCTGATGGTTATCCATATTCGCAACTGCGAGTACATTTAACGTATTTCGTAACGACTGTAGTCGCCACAGCGCCTGTTCTTTCGGGCATGCATCCATCAAGTGCTGCGGTAAACGAGCCATAGCACTCAGTGGTCCACTACCACTGAGCTTACGAAAATTTGTTATAAATTAAGTCGTATGCTAAAAAATTTGAAGCGCTCTGAAAGGGACGAGAAAAGGAAGATGTGGCTTTAACGTCCCGCCTACGACAAGCCCGGAAAAGGACTATTCCGGTTTTCACATGGACCTATTATCGTGAGACGGGGTTTGGAATCTCGCTCCTCGTGATTGCGACCTCAGTTTATCGATTGGTAAATGAGACAGATATTTCGATTTGTTTGTTTGCTGCCGCTAAAAACAAAAGAGTATGAAAAACAAAGTTGGGTACAACTTTTGCCCAAGTTTGTAAATCAAACGAATCACACATTGACGTGAGAAAAGTCTTAGCATAGCGACATGCACATATACAGATGGTGGTAGTGTAGCGAACACAAGGTATGAAAGAGCAGTGCATTGGCGGAGCTTCCGTTTGTTCTCCGTTTGTGATTCCGACGTGATTATGGCCTCAAGATGGGAATTAACAGACTTTTAACGCGGAATGGTAGCTGGAGCTACACACGCATGGAACATTTTATTTCGGGTATTGTTTGGGAATGCAGTATTCCGAGATCCACAGTGTCAAGAGTGTGCCGAGAGCTCCAAATTTCGGCCAATACCTCTCACCACGGACAGCGCAGCGGCCGACGGTCTTCACTTAACGACCAAGAGCTGAGGCGTTGACGTAGAGTTGTCAGTGCTGACAGACAAGCAACACTGCGTGAAATAACAGCAGAAATCGATTTGCGAGGTACGACGAACGTATCTGGCAAAGCAGTGTGGCGAAATATGGCGTTAATAGGATATGGCAGGAGCCGACCAACGCGAGTGCCTTTACGAACAGCACGAAATCGCCTGCAGCGCCTCTCTTGGGCACGCGACCGTACTGGCTGGACTCTAGACGACTGGAAAACCGTGATCTGAAACTTCCTGGCAGATTAAAACTGTGTGCTGGACCGAGACTCGAACTCAGGACACAGCACTTGCCCGTGAAAGGCAAAGGTCCCGAGTTCGAGTCTCGGTCCGGCACACAGTTTTAATCTGCCAGGAAGTTTCATATCAGCGCACACTCCGCTGCAGAGTGAAAATCTCATTCTGGAACCATGATCTGGTTAGATGAGTCCCGATTTCAATAGGTATGAGCTGACGGTAGGGTTCGAGTGTGGCAGCGGCTCCACGAAGCCATGGACTCAAGTTGACGACGAGATACTATAGAAGCTGGTGGTGGCTCCATAATAGTGTGGGCTGCGTTTACATGGAATGGACTAGGTCCTCTGGTGCAACAGAAGCGATCATTGACTCGAAATGGTTAAGTTCGGCTGTCTGGAGACCGTTTGCACCTATTCATAGACTTCATGTTCCCGACGATGGAATTTTTATGAATGACAATGCGCCATGTCACCAGGCCACAATTGTTCGCGGTTGGTTGGAAGGACACTCTGCACAATTCGAGCGAATGATTTGGCCATCCACGTCTCCCCTCATGAATCCCATCGAACATTTATGGGACTTACTCGAGAGGTCAGTTCGTGCACAAAATCCTGCACCGGCAACACTTTCGCAAATATGGGCGGCTATAGAGGAGGCACGACTCACTGTTTTTGGAGGGGATTTCCAAAGACTTGTTGAGTCCATGCCACGTCGAGATGCTGCAATACGCCGGGAAGAAGGAGATCCGACAGGATGTTAGGAGGTGTCCTATGACTTCTGTCGCTTCAGTGCATGACGCGCCTTTGAATGACGCTCGAAATCATGTCCAGCAAATGAGGTGCCGATTGGGAATTTCAGGCTCAAAGTGTAAGTCAGAATTTTATAGAATACTAGAGGATATTTGTCTGGCGGATTTTGTAGGCCAAGGGGTTTACTGTTGGTGGCCTTGAGGTCACTGAAAGGTGCACCAAATGTTTTTCTAATCTATTTTATTTTTTAGTTTTAGACAAATTATTTCACATCGCGTTTGACCGTTTATTTTCTCTTTTTTATTTCCAATTTTGTTCACAAGGTAGAATACCTCATTTGTCCATTTCCCACGCTTCATTTGACTGTGACAATTCGGGCAAAACTTTCCCCTTAGATCACTAATTCACTTCTTCTTAATTGCCGTCATTATTTTCAAATAATGGCTATTTCTTTGCAGAAGGACATTTTACGCTGGTCAATCTCAAATCACTTTTGTCCAGATGAAAATTCGGATAAAAATCCATTGTTTAATTTCTAGGGAATCTTGTTTTCGCTCCACTCAAACATTTGACGAAAAGCAAGCTGGAATTGAGTCGTTTTGGTCGGTCGAGTAATATTTAGTGTAAAAACTTTCTGGCAGATTACGATATCCTTTCTTGCAGACATGCTAGGCCCACAAGGTATGCGAGAGAACTTCTGTGAAGTTTGGGAGGTAGGAGAGAGGTACTACTTCAGTGGAGTTTTTGCCTACGGAAGGGAAAGTTTCGAGATACGAGTCTCGGTCTGGCACACAGTTTTAATTTGACAGGCAGTTTCAAATCGGTGAACTTTTTTGAACGCTATTCTTATAGCTTATGCAGTTTGTAATGGTATTTGAATTACGGCACCTCACCTCAACCTCTCGATATCAGCAATATTCTACTGAGTTTCTGTAAAATAGTTAACATATTTCTGTGACAACATTCAGATTACGTTTCAATAATGTAGAGGTACTTCGATACATCGATATGTATATATTACAATGATATTATTCTTATGTGTATTCTTTCTTTTGTCACTATGATCTTTAACGTACTTGTAACCCTGATTTTTGGGCGCGTAAGCGGTTATTAGAGAGTCAAGTCTTGGTCGTCATGTTGAAAATACGCAAATCGTAGTCAGTTTATGAAATGTGAACTTTGACAGTGAGGTAGATATTTTCAAGTATGTTTTATATTGTGGAGTGATGTTGCAACAAAAGTAATAAAAAGAAGTGTAACTTAAATTCGGAGTACTAAATATTTTTTTATATCACCATTGTGCTAACTTGCGAAAGTTTGTTTAATCTTCAAGAATGGTTTATGAAACACATCTATAAAACTTTTGAATATCACAGAATAACACCTAGGCCTCTTTGCATCCGAGCTTGGAATCATCACTACCTAGATTTTCGACGATTGAGCCATGAGTTCACAACGAGACCACGATACCAGCGTGGCAAACACGAAAAGATGAGTGTCTAGTTTATCCATTATTTCATGAAATGACTTTATTAACTGTGCTCTAATGACACCTGCTACATAATATAACTTTGTTGTTGCCCGAAAATGCAATATTTAGCAGCGTGAGCAACACTACAATCATAATTAATTTTTGACCTTTGTTGTGGTAGGGTTGTTAGAAGTTGCACCAGATTCTACAAGTCTCTTAAGTGGAGAACTGAAGCATAATTTCCATATCGAAGTATTAAAGGAAAATAAACAATTAATTTATTGAAACACTGTATAAGAGCGGTTATCGTAATAGGCCGAAAGAAATTATGGAGCAGTAATCGCTTCTTTAAGAGGCTAAATGACTGCTCTGGTCGCCAGTAACCGAATGTAATAACTGAGTTAATTTTAGTATGTAAGGAATTAAAAACAAGATAAATAAATTAAAAAGAAAAAAGAAATGATTAGACCTTCAGATACATATATATTATTCTTATATTAACAAATTGTGCCTTATAGTACAAAATGGTAACCCTATAATAATTCGACAAGATTTCCTCCCCGATTTCAAGGACCCAGGAGATAAAAACCACAGTAAATACGACAGTGAAAAATGCACCACGTTGTGGAGCATCTCAGAGAATTTATATTCCCGCGTCAGAAGTGCCAAGTATCGTCACCAGAGTGCAGCATGGTCGCATGAAGTGAAAGTGGTGACTCCACAGCAGCGCGCGCAAGCAGTAGTGTGGTTTGCAGAAACAAAATCGCCGATTACTGTGCAAAGAAGTTATCGTCGTGTGTATGAATGTGATCCACCTGATGTGAAAACAGTTAAGGAATGTTATAGGAAGTTTCTGGGAACAGGAAGTGTTCTGAAACATTCTGGCAGTGCACATTACGGAGTTTCAGAAGAGACATTGGAGGAGATCAGACAAATGTTTCTCAGAAGCCCACGTAAGTCAATTCGTCAAACATCTAGGCACCTTGATGTACCTCGATCAACATTGCATTCTGTAGTTCACCAGCGTCTTCGTATGCGTGCTTACAAAGTGTAAATTCTGCATTGACGCTGAACGACAAACCATGCCGACAACAATTTGCTGCAGATATGCTGCAGCGTCTTGACATGGTTGCCATCTTCCTGGTAAGATGTTTATTCTCAGATGAGGCAACCTTTCATCTATCAGCAAGGTTTAACAGGCATAATGTTCGAATTTGGGATCCGCAAAATCCGCACATTTTCATTGAACATGTTCGTGATAGCCCTAAACTAAAGGTCTGGTGCGGGCTAATGCACGACAGGATTGTTGGACCGTTCTTCTTTGCGGAACAAACAGTGAATGGGTCAATGTATCTGGACATGTAGGAGCAGTTTGTGTACCCTCAGATATAAGACTTGCAAGCCAACAAAATTTTTCAACAAGATGAGGTTCTGCCGCATTGGTTAACGGAATTTCGCAAGTTCCTGGATAGGAAATTTCCCAATCGTTGGATCGGATGCGGAGGACCCATTGCCTGGCCACCACGTTCACCCGACATTACGCCGCTTGATTTCTTCATGTGGAGATTCGTGAAGGACAGCGTTTATGCGACCAAAGTGGACGATATTCCTACGTTGCGACATCTTATCAGTAATGCTGTTGCAACAATAACAGAGGAAATGTTACTAAGACCTTGGCAATAAATTGAATATAGACTCGATATTCTACGTGCTTCAAATGGTTCACATGTCGAGGTGTATTGATGATAAATAAATAAATTATTTGAGATGCTCTACAATGTGGTGCATTTTTCATTGTGTGTATCTACTGTGTTTTTTTTTCTGGGTCTTTGAAATTGGGGAGGTTTGAGTGGGACACCCTGTATAATAGATGCGCAAATGAAACTACGTTCATGTCTTTGAAAGTCAATAGCTATTGGTCTGCGATCTCATTGAAGAATAGGGAAACTTACTTTTCACTTGCGCATGCTTTAAGTCGACAGGCATCAATGATGCAAAGAATCTATAATGAAATTAATGTCAACTGCAAACTGAAATCCTACCTGCCTGATAACTCCTTTTATTCCATATTTGTGAATGTGTTATAATGCGTATAATACGTGTGTGTGTGTGTGTGTGTGTGTGAGAGAGAGAGAGAGAGAGAGAGAGAGAGAGAGAGAGATCAACAAATCACTAACATATTATATAAATTGAAGATGGAAGGAGAAGAAAAAAAGGAATGGGAAGGAGTTAATGATATCAGTTGCATGGAGACTTCATGCGGAATCAGCAGCGACGAGCGAAAAATGTGTACCGGACGGGCAATTACGTTAACCACTGCGCGACTGGGACCCAGTGTTTATCGCAAAAGCGCGGACTGTCTGGGCGCCCTCCCCCGCCGACTCACATTCTCACCTAGCGCCACCTGTACCACAGTTCTCCGCGATGTCGTCTATGCTCGCTAATTTTAGGTTGCCGCTGGACGTTGAACGTAACTATGTATCTGCACTGAACTGTGGATTCATTGTCCATCGAGGTGCGAAACAACAGACGCATTCATATACATGAATCACAAACAGTTGGCACGTGACATTGAATCTTAGAAAAGGAAGCTGTGTTAGTGCGTACGTGGTCGCGTCAATGTCGACTTGCATTGTGTTGGAGCAACGAACTGTGTTGCGTTTTTTGAACAGATAATTTTTTAAACTTGTGAAAATGCATTGCAGGATGAAAGTGCAGTAAGGTGATTGGTACGTGTCTCTAAAGAAAGTATACGAGTGGTGCAGAAAGTTTAAAAGATGTGTATCTTCACTTGAAGACGTTTCGCGCCAGGGCCAGGCACACCATGCACTGACAAACGATAATATTGCCGCGATGGAAGAGCTTGTGAAGGAAATCAAGCGTATTACTGCAAACGAAATAGTAAATGTTTTGAACATGAGGATTGATTCAGCACACAGTATTGTCTATCACATGCTGAGATAGGATAAAGCATCCGCAAAATGAGTGACTCGTTGGTTGTCTGGCTATGAGTCGTGCCTGTGAGGAATGTTTGCGTCGTTTCCAAGTTAAGGTAACGGTTTTTTCGTCAGAATTGTTATAGAAAATCAAACGTGGCTGCACTATCACCAACCTGAAACGACAAGATGGAGCAAGGAATGCTGGTATAGCATTTCGCTGAAAACAGAACATTCCACGCCCCTGACCATTGGCAGGAAAAATCAAGCTCAAATGCCTACTCGAATCTGCTAGAAAATCACATTCGCCCTCTAGCAGGAGTAAACGACAAGGACTCCTGACTGCAGGTGTTTTGTTGCAACACGACGCTGCTCATCTCCGTACTACCACACACAGCAAGAACCGTGGATAAGACATATGAATGTGTCCAGCATCCACCTTAATCACTAGATATCGCACCGAGTAACTTTCATGTGTTCAAATGACTAAAAGAAGCACTTGGAGGAGAGCATATCAGAAGCAATGAAAAGAAGACAACCCCGCTCAACGAGTGGCAACACTAGCAACCAAATTAATGCTTCTCACGAGATATCGATGCAGTCCTGAAACGACTGTATGCGTGCGTTATACGTAAGGGAATTACGTCGAGAAACGGCATATCTGTAGTTTATCTGCTTTATTTAATTTCTACAGTAGTAAATAATTAAGCTTTTAATCTGAATGATCCTCCTAAAACGCAGTATTTAATAAATTAAAGGTAGCTTTAGAATAATGTGAAAGACAATCATGTAAAGGGTCAGAATGTTACGAATTTTTACATTTGGAAAGTAATTTACACACTTATAATTTCCACATCATAATAAATGCAAATAACTAACCACCGTATAAGAGTTATCTGCCTAAGAAAGTAGCGGCGAGGAGTGATCTCAAGACCATCATCAGAACTAGCGGAGGCTCAAAAGGACAAAGAACCTGAAACCAGCTGAGAATACAGAGAGTTCCTCTACTACGTAGACGTAGCGTGCTTCAGAAATTTCTGAAGCTATACATTTAAGGAGTCATCGCACCTGTTGCCAAATGAAAAGGAGGCCACGCTAGCGAACATTATCGACGACGAATGTCCTTGGCCCGTCCCTGCCGGCCGCTCGGCTGGAGTCGACGTTTTGTGTCCACTAATGACGTGCGTTCCCCTACCGCCCTGCACCCTCTTAATGGAGCTACACTGATATCTGAGCCGTTTATCTGAAAGGCCTCTAGGGAAGGCGCAGCACCGCAATCAGTAACCCTTCTCGTCAAACAATCCTAGCACCCCTCCCGCATATCCGGGGCTATACTGCACCCCTGTGACTTCACCCCTATTCTGATATAGCACCTTACTTTCTGTCGTCTGTTATGGTTAATAATTGCCACTGAAAATTACCCTTGAATAATTGACATTGTGAGTCTGTTGTCTGTTAATGGTTCACAAGAGACTCGGTGAGAGTCAACTGATATATTGCTCCCTTTTGCAGATGACGCGTTTCTTCGACCGTAGAATGATTGTTAATTTGAGATGTCGTGGTCCACGATATACAGACACTACATGATCAAAAGTATCTGGGCATCTGTTAGTGGACATTAATGTAAGGTTTATCCGCCCTTTAATCTTCATGACAGCTTGAACTCTGCTGCCGACACGTTCAATGTGGTGTCTGAGTGTCTGTGGAGGAATATCGACCCATTCTTCCTCAAGAGCCGAAACCACCAGAGAAGGTAATCATGTTGCACGCTGGGATCTGGAGCGAAGTCGGCATTCTAACTCATTCCAAAGGTGTTCTACTGGGCAGATCAGCCCCTTTCAAGAATGTTATACTCCACAAGGATTGTCATACACATGCTGCATTACGACACGGAGCGTAGTCATACTGATAAAATATCTCTGAGCTGTTCCTCTACTGTGTATGGTACACAGTGTAGCAAAATGAGTTCTTAGCCCTCAACAGTTATACCGTTTGCTAAAGCACAATAAGGGGACCAGACTTAACCCTTGAAAACTACACTGGAGATCCAAAGAAACTGATACAACTGCCTAATATTGTGTAGGGCCCTCGCGAGGACGCAGAAGTGCCGCAACACTACGTGGCATGGACTCGGCTAATGTCTGAAGTAGTACTGAAAGGAATTGACACCATGAATCCTACAGGACTGTTCATAAATCCGTAAGAGTACGAGCAGTGGAGAGCTCCTCTGAACAGCACGTTGCAAGGCATCCCGTATATTCTCAATAATGATCATGTATGGGAAGTTTCGTAGCCAGCGGAAGTGCTTAAACTCGTAAGAGCGTTCCTGAAGCCACTCTGTAGCAATTCTGGACGTGTGGGGTATCGCATTGCCCTGCTGGAATTGCACGTCCGTCGGAATGCACAGTGGACATGAATAGATGCAGGTGATCAGACACGATGCTTACGTACATATTGTAAGTGGGCTGCTTATGATTTGGCAGCGCTGTGTAGCGCTTTGCGTTCGATCTCTGACTGCGCTTTCTTTGTAAGAGACTCTGTGGCTGGTTGGACTCGATGTTGGAAATTAATCGTCAGTAGTGTTAGGCAGTTGGAAGTTAGTCACCAGCAGCGATGGAAGTACTGTTGGGCAGTTGGAGGTGAACAGCCAGCAGTGACGGATGTTAAATGTGAGAAGTTAGCATTGATGGAGGGTAGAGGTCTGAACTGTTAGCCTAGGCTAACGATCTGGAAGTATCCGAGTTGGAAATCGAAAATTATTCATGATTATATATCTTTGTACTGGATGTCAATGACGATTTATATTCGTGTTTTAACTGAATGACACATTATTAAGGTAAAAAAATACATTATTTGGTTTGTAACAAAATCTTTCCTTTGCTAATCACATGCCTATTAGTAGTTAGGGGCTTTACTAAATTAGAATCTTTTATTTAGCTGGCAATATTGACGCTCGCTGTATTGCATTAGTTCGCGTAATGAAAATTTTTATGAGGTAAGTGCTTAATGAAATGTATCGGTTATTGTCAGGATTGCTTCTTATTCAGGGCCATTCTTTTGTATTAATTATTTGAAGTCAGGTTGTAGCTCTTAAGACATGCGTTTTAGAGCCCATAGTTATTGGACTTTTTTTATGAGCTGTGAGAACTTCACTTTAATTTTAGTACATAATACCACCTCTCAAAATATGGAAAGGTAATAACATGCAGTAGAAGAGATCTCTTCTAACATTACCAAGGAATCACTGTCTAAAGTACCCTGTATATAGCCCTGTAAAACTCCGATGGGGTACTCCAGAAATTATCTTTAAAAAAATAGCTCTGAGCACTATGGGACTTAACAGCTGAGGTCATCAGTCCCCTAGAACTTATAACTACTTAAACCTAACTAACCTAACGACATCACACACATCCATACCCGAGGCAGGATTCGAACCTGCGACCGTAGCAGTCTCGCGGTTCCGGACTGAAGCGCCTAGAATCGCACGGCCACCGCGGCCGGCGAAGTTATCTTTACAGTCGTCGATTGTCCCTTTAAAAACAACGCACTGAGTTCTATCTTTTAGAAAATCCTGAATCCAGTCACAAACCTGGGCGATACTCGGTAGGCTTTCAGCTTTGCAGTGAGGCAGCATCAGCCTTTACAGTTATCGAAGACTTACTGAGATCTCTAAGCAGGCAAGTCTGTCGCACAACACACACATGCAGTGGTGGAATTATTTATTGCATCACCTTCTATAGTTCAATACTTTTGCTATAATCATTCAATAAGTTAGGTAATTTGTCTTGATTTCCCTTGGTTTCTATAGGAAGCAAAACACAATAATTTGCATCAATTTTATTTTATTCTCTGATTTCTAAAAAATTAGTTATTTAAATTTCAACTTTTTCTTAAGGATCCGGGTAGTAGTGCAATCGTCCTCTCATCTGTTTTTTTCTGTTGAACTACGAGTGTTAATCTCGGAAGAAACACTGAATATTAGTTTTACGATGTAATACTAGTAGTTTTTATTGTTTTTACAGACACATTTACTTCATTTGAATCTACTGTCGCCACTTAATACTTGGTCGGTCCTCCACATACTTTACTCATAGCTTTACATCGTGTAGGCACTGAGAGAATTAACTTTTTAATGTATTCCTCACTCAGTTCATGAAACAACACATGCACAAGAATCCCCAACAGTAACCTGTCTATTCTGTGGCTACTTTTTTAACACAGCTTGTAAGGTGTCAGGCAAATCCAACACCTTCCATGAAAACCCTGACATGATAAGCAAATCCAGTAGTATGTCACATAGCTCCGAATAAATCGAGACATTAAATTAACCAAAGTAATACGAGTAACAAGGGAGCAAATGGAGTACCACAGACTACCACAAGAATGCCTAAATGCATGTCACACCTTCCCAACGTGAGACAGACCCAGTTCCGAGGGGAGAAACGAGAACAGAAGCCGAGAGCAGAACCGTGTTAAGCTGGAAGGCCCTACGATAAGGGACGGACACCCACGTCGCCAGCTAACCGCTAGGACCACTCCAGCCGCAAGCTTTAGCGTGAGACTTTTTCGCGTCTCTGTTATGTCAGGACCCCCCACCCCCCCAGCCCATGTTAAAAGCTAGAGCCCTCCAGAAGAACAGTATAGATCTTACGATAACACTAAAAGGACCACACCAGCTGCAAGTTTTAGCGTGAGACTTTTTCGCGTCTCTGTTACGTTGCAAACTTTAAAAACATTGCCCCACCACGAAAAATATAACGTTTCTCATTGTATAGACAGAATTTTTGTAGGCGGAGCTTAAGGTTAACATTGAGACCCTGATTGGTCAGATGAAAACACAGCCAGATAGTTTTTTTAAACCAACTTTGGTAAATTGTAGTAAGGAGAAGTTAGGAGAGAGTTGCTTGCAAGACGGCGAGCTGGACGGAGCTGCGCCGGCCGCCGCCCCCTGACGAACACCGACAAGGTAATGAACGCACGCGATGCCGCATAACAGCGCATAAAGCTTCACTCAGAACTGCAGTAGTCTCATCTGTTACACCCCCTTTTTGCGTAATACTAGTGTCGATCGTCAATTAAAGCTCATGGTGTTCACATTTGCCACTTGAAGTAAAAATCTGAAACGCGATGATTTTTCTGTTATATAGTTATTGAGAAGCCACATCAGCCACTGTAATTTACGACAAGTTAGATAAGTAATTAAAGATAATTGAGGGTCACTGTAGACCATTTTGATAGTTTTCTCTCTTGTGAAACTTAATTTAAACCTAGATTATAGATGTGATATGGCATAGGTCATCCTTCGATCCATTGTAGAACTTGGAAACCCACTCAGGGAATATTCGTTCACATTTTTGTTGAACGCAGTTGGTTTTTACCATCCTGTATTAAAACATCTCCTTTTATCAATAGTGCAATTTATAAACAATGTTTTGTGAGTAGAATAAGATTTCCAATGGTAAACTTAACTGCTTTTTCGACGTTATTTTACCAGCTAACTAAAAATAGTAAAGCCTTGAACCCCTTCCACTAAATTTAGTTAGTATTAAGATTCTTTTACAGGGAGTGCAGTGGAGCTGACGCTGAAATCATTACGTATTTGGTTATATCATCGCTAGTCTCACTGAAGTCCTCTGAACTCTACATGTCATGTGTGGTCTGGCGTCTCCTTACCAGCAACAGGTCCCAGGTTCAAACTAGTCAATTCCCCAAAAAACACGCTCAGAGCGTCGTTGCGGGAAAGTGGTAGGGAGACACGATATAGAACAAACAGACACCACGCAGAATGTTAGAAGCTTTCCCATAACATTCCAACAGTTCTCAATAGGATTGAGATTGGCTCTATTTTCAGCCCATTATAACGTTTGAAGTCCGTTCTGTCTAAAGAAAGTTTTTACGTGAAACTTAGAAACGCGTAACAGGTTCGAACACCATCTGCTTCATACTTGATACAAACATTGATCGCAGGACTTATCTTACGAAGCTCTGTTGCAAGGAGGAGAATCATCGCAGAAAATACAACTGGAAACATCTTCAAACTGGTCTCTTATTGTGTTGTTAAGTTTCCTTTCAAGGGTGCTGATGGATACATTTGCAATGACTGTCATTTATGAAGTCCAGACGACATACTCTGTGGGTAGAAATGCATCCCTAGACCATTATCCTACTGGAAGCTTGTCTGTGATATACAGGAAGGCAGAAGTTCTTCCTCTAATATTGGACACGCGAACATTTTGCCATCAGACCCATGCAGATTAAATTTATACTCATCTGAAAAGATTACTCTGTTCCACATCTTTGAAGCCCATCTCACATCTGCTTTTTCCCATTTTAGCTGCTGTCGTCGCACTGTTTTTGCCAATAATGGCTTCTTTCTAAGTCGACGGGCAACGAGTCCAGCTTCCAGCAGTCTGTTTCTAGCAGTTCTACTGGTCACCGATACATAACAGATTTCTTCTAAATCTCGCTTTAGTTCATTTGGTGACAGACGACGATCCATGAGGGAAAGTCTTTTCAATATCAAATCTTGTTTGACCCCAGACATACTTTTTCTACATTTTTCCCTTTCCCCCTGCATTTTTCCAGTACCCACGAAATTGTAGACTGATTAAAAGATTAAAACCTATCTTAAGGGCTGTCTCTCTTACCCTGAGACTAACTGTCACATAAGGAAGGGTAGCAGCTTCCTTCATGGGCGTCAATTCCACTGACCTGCCAATCTTTTCAGTTCAGTATGTTCAACACAAAATGACTCTATGGTTTCATTGTGACAAAAGTGGTAACAAGAAGTTGGATATTGTTGGAAAAATGGTGATAGGAAGTGAAGCAATAAAGGAAAGAACATGTAACCGACGATTTAACAACAATGAAGTGGTATAACCTTAAGCAAACAGCCGCCAAAGACAAAATTATGAAGTAATATTTGTTGATGCAATAAATAATTTCACCACTGGCGCTACCACACCTAAACTAACTGCCACAGTTTTCGTACCGCAAGCGTCCTGGATGAAATAATCTTGCCCCAGCTAGTTAGCGAGATAAACACTGATAGGCCATCGGAATCTCTTGCTCTTATTCTACCCAGTATCAGACCGTCGGACTACGACCCTCCTAGCAGGAGGCCACTGATTTGAATGGATACTGGGGGAAGGTGGTAGAAATCGTAACACAAATAAAATATTTAGAAACTAGCTGAAAGAGATGTATTCTGAAATTAGCACAGAACCACGTACCCTTAACCGAGGGCAACCTCCACTGACATGGGCACATTCACAGAATAACATACAGAAATAGCATTCACCGATAGTTACACAAATTTAACTGAGCTCTCTTCAGAGAGAGAACACTGAATCATGAGAACTAGATTTCAGCAACAAAAATGGGTTGGTTGACAGAATTCTGTGAACCTTTCGCATGGCTGGCGTTGCTGCTCTGCTATAGTATCGCGAAATATTCGCGACCGACAAGCGACCGAAACGGTGATCGAATCCGAGCATCATTATTATACTGTGCCCGAAGTCACGAACCATTAAGATCTGCCGTCGTACGGAGGCCGTGGACGAGACGGTGGCTATTGGACCTTCCAAAAAGACGTTCCAGAATGGGCTGGAGCGGCGGTGCTCAGAGCTTTTGTGAGCTGGTCTGCACATCACATGAGTGTGTCTGTACTGAAGAAAGTAGTGCCGGTGCCAACTTGCTGGATGGTCAAGCGGCTAGCTATCGCCTGCTGGACCACAGACCTGGCTGCTCCCTTTTTGCCCGACAAGTTTCCTAACCTGGCGCGGCCTCGTCCGTTGGGACGGCGGATGTTCTGTAATCGTGCGCGCCTCAAGACGAAGAGGTCGTTCACTTTAAACTTTAAACTTTTTAACGGCCGCCGCCATTTTGAACAACCCATTAATTCCTCTCAAAAAGACGGCAGCGGAGATCGGTTTACAGATTTCGGTTCCTCTATAGCCTACGTAGGTAATTACACTACTGGCCATTAAAAGTGCTACACCAAGAAGAAATGCAGATGATAAACTGGTATCCACTGGACAAATATATTATACTAGAGCTGACATGTGATTACATTTTCACGCAATTTGGGTGCATAGATCCTGAGAAATCAGTACCCAGAACAACCACCTCTGGCCGTAATAACGACCTTGATACGCCTGGGCATTGAGTCAAACAGAGCTTGGATGGCGTGTACAGATACAGTTTCCCATGCAGCTTCAACACGGTACCACAGTTCATCAAGAGTAGTGACTGGCGTATTGTGACGAGCCAGTTGCTCGGCCACCATTGACCAGACGTTTTCAATTGGTGAGAGATCTGGAGAATGTGCTGGACAGGGCAGCAGTCGAACATTTTCTGTATCCAGAAAGGCCCGTACAGGATCTGCAACATGCGGTCGTGCATTATCCTGCTGGAATGTAGGGTTCCGCAGGGATCGAAAGAAGGGTAGAGCCACGGGTCGTAACACATCTGAAATGTAACGTCCACTGTTCAAAGTGCCGTCAATGCGAACAAGAGGTGACCGAGACGTGTATCCAATGGCACCCCATACCATCACGCCGGGTGATACGCCAGTATGGCGATGACGAATACACGCCTCCAATGTTCGTTCACCACGATGTCGCCAAACACGGATGCGACCATCATGATGCTGTAAACAGAACCTAGATTCATCCGAAAAAATGACGTTTTGCCATTCGTGCACCCAGGTTTGTCGTTGAGTACACCATCGCAGGCGCTCCTGTCTGTGATGCAGCGTCAACGGTAATCGCAGCCATGGTCTCCTAGGTGATAGTCCATGCTGCTGCAAACGTCGTCGAACTGTTCGTGCAGATGGTTGTTGTCTTGCAAACGTCCCTATCTTTTGACTCAGGGATCGAGGCGTGGCTGCACGATCCGTTACAGCCATGCGGATAAGATGCCTGTCATCTCGACTGCTAGTGATACGAGGCCGTCGGGATCCAGCACGGCGTTCCGTATTACCCTCCTTAACGCACCGATTCCATATTCTGCTAACAGTCATTGGATCTCGACCAACGCGAGGAGCAATGTCGCGATACGATAAACCGCAATTGCGATAGGCTACAATCCGACCTTTATCAACGTCGGAAACGTGATGGTACGCATTTGTCCTCCTTACACGAGGCATCACAACAACGTTTCACTAGGCAACGCCGGTCAACTGCTGTTTGTGTATGAGAAATCGGTCGGAAACTTTCCTCATGTCAGGACGTTGTAGGTGTCGCCACCGGCGCCAACCTTGTGTGAATGCTCTGAGAAGTTAATCATTTGCAGATCACAGCATCTTCTTCCTGTCGGTTAAATTTCGCGTCTGTAGCACGTCATCTTCGTGGTGTAGCTATTTTAATGGCCAGTAGTGTGGTATTAGAAGGTTCTTTTCGTTGCTGTGATTATTTAGATGCTTCAATTCGCAGTTGAATCATTAGGTACTTCCAAATAAAATTGATACTCACATTATGGATAGAGCCAGCGGTTTGTTCCTCGTCAATATGTCCCGAAACTGTCATCTGTTTTCATATCCTTTAATTAGTCTCCACTCACTCCTTATTCCCGGCCTTGCACGTTTGCCCACGCTTTCGTCACTGCACGTGGTGCTCTTGGGAGGATTTGTAGCACGATGTGTTACATTACACACTTTACCCTCACTCTCACTCTCTCTCTCTCTCTCTCTCTCTCTCTCTCTCTCGAACACACACACACACACACACACACACACACACACACAGGGTAAGTGAAAATGAAATTTGAAAATCTGAAATGAGACATAAAGAGAGGTATGGAGGGAACGTTCTGGGCGCTGGGGACTGCAGTCAGCTGAACGGTGGGTGACATGTTGCAGGGCAGCGAGACGCTGCCACGTGGGCGCCGTGGCCAGTAAATCTCAGCGAAGGCTGCGGTGGGCGAGGGCAAAGCAAAGGCAGAGAAGGGCAGCGGCTGCGGCTGCGGCTGGGCTGCAGTGGTGGGCGCGCGCTTTGGCTGCGGCGGCGCCGTCCGCGAGCGGGGCCGCGCCGGTCCCTGTCCGTTGCCACTCGACACCTAAGCCCACCACAGTTCTTAGACAGATTCCATCGTTCCGCTGACGTGCAAACCACACAATGCCAGCCGAGTGTGTAAAACATTAATCTGTGTTTGAGAAGGGTATCAGGTAACGAGATCGCAGGAAATGCTCGGAGTAGTCTGGGGAGAACAATTTCCGGCCGACCACCGACCAGTGCATTCCAGAGGCGTCTTTCCCGAAAAAGCCGTCGCTGGACGGGCAGCCACTTCCTTTCGCTCGCCTCCCGTCGAGAGCAGAGAGATATTCAAACGGACAGCGTAACCGTGGGACAGGACCATGGCGCGAAAGTAGTACAAAGTAATTAGCACAGTGTGCGTTATGGTTTAATGAGGGAACAAAGAGAAGAGGTCTGGCTTGTGGTGGGGGAATGTTGCGATCGCGTACCGGCTCAGTTCGAAATCGAGCAGTGAGTGCTGTACGAACACCAGCCTCCTAAATAAAGTACTTCACTCTTGGCTACGACTTGGTGCAATGTGTCGTGTAACAAGTCGCAGCCATGAGTGAAATCTTGTCTCTCCTTCCTATAAATTACTGATCAGTCAGAACATTATATAAACCCGTCCAGGCGATAGGAGCGTCACCTGGCGAGGAACGACCCCTAGTCACACGCACGCACGGTGCACGTAGTATCAGTGAGCGTGCTGCCCGTAGAATGGTTCAAATGGCTCTGAGCACCATGGGACTTAACATCTGAGGTCATCCGTCCCCTAGACTTAGAACTACTAAAACCTAACTAACCTGAGGACACCACACACATCCATGCCCGAAGCAGAATTCGAACCTGCGACCGTAGCAGCAGCGCGGTTCCGGACTGAAGCGCCTAGAACCGCTCGGCTACAAGGCCGGCCCGTAGAATGGTTACGGCGCGCCATCTGCCTGAGTTTAACAAGCTGCGACGTGGTCGCGAATCGAACAGTCACCCGAGTATAGAATAAATTTCCCTTACTTCAAGTCTATGGTCACAAATTTCCATTCATCAGATTACCGGTTTCGGTCTATAATGACCATTTTCATATCTGTTTTATAAAAACATGTCCTACGGCTCCAGTCTATTAGGACATGTGTTTAAAAAACAGATCTGAAGATGGTCATTACAGACCGGAACCGGTAGTCTGACGACAAAAAAATTGTGATCATAGACGTGAAGTAAATGAAATTTTTTTCTACTTGAATTTGGCCGAGGGCAGATTGTTATGGCCTGGAGGCTCGGCACGAGCATTTCGGGGACTGTGCGATCTGTCCGTTGTTCGAGGAGTGCTGTGGTGAACGACTTCAACACATGGCGAAACCAAAGTGAAACCGCGTCCCGATGTCATTACACATGACGGACGTCGTAGTCTGGGCAGGCTGGTAAACAGGACAGGCGGCGAACTGCGGCGGAACTAGCATCAGACTTTAATGGTGGGCAGAGTATAAGTGTGTCTGAACATACAGTGCACCGAACACTGCTAGCGATGGGCCTCCGCAGCCGACGACACTTACATGTGCCAATGTTGACATCGCGACATCGTGACTTCGGCTGAAATGGGCATGTGGCCATCGGCAGTGTACGTCGACGCAGTGGTTGCACGCTCTGATAAATTCCGATATCTTCTTTACCATGCCGATGGGAGGGCGCGAACCCGTCATCTTCCAGGGGAACAGCATCTTGACACGTGTACTGCGGGACGGAGACAAGCTGTCGGCAGATCCATTATGCCCTAGGAAACATTCACTTGGGCATCCATGGGTGCTGTGGAGCTGGTGCAAGGCACCATGACGGCCAAGCAGTACCGTACACTGGCTGCAGACTACGTACACCCTTCATGACGGTCATGTTTCCCGATAACAGTGACATTTTTCAACAAGATAAAGCGCCATGTCTCAAGGCCAGGAGTAGTGCTTTGGAGTGATTCGAGGAACACAGAGGCGAGTTCCAATTGATGTGATGGCTTTCCAACTTGCCAGAAATGAACCCGATCGAACACATCTAGGATGGGATTGAACGTCACGTAAGAGTTCATTGCCCCTCCCCGGAATTTGCGGAAATTAGGTGACATGTGTGCAGATGTGGTGCCACCTCCAGCGACATACCAAGGCTTCATTGCTTACATGACAAGACACGTCGCCGCTGTCATCCGTGCCAAATGTGGTCATACCGGCTGTTAGGTAGGTAATATACAGGGTGTTACAAAAAGGCACGGCCAAACTTTCAGGAAACATTCCTCTCACACGAAGAAAGAAAATATGTTATGTGGACATGTGACCGGAAACGCTTACTTTCCATGTAAGAGCTCATTTTATTACTTCTCTTCAAATCACATTAATCATGGAATGGAAACACACAGCAACAGAACGTACAGCGTGAGTTCAAACACTTTGATGTAGGAAATGTTCAAAATGTCCTCCGTTAGCGAGGATACATGCATTCACCCTCCGTCGCATGGAATCCCTGATGCGCTGATGAAGCCCTGGAGAATGGCGTATTATATCACAGCCGTCCACAATACGAGCATGAAGAGTCTCTACATTTGGTACCGGGGTTGCGTAGACAAGAGCTTTCAAATGCCCCCATAAATGAAAGTCAAGAGCGTTGAGGTCAGGAGAGCGTGGAGGCCATGGAATTGGTCCGCCTCTACCAATCCATCGGTCACCGAATCTGTTGTTGAGAAGCGTACGAACACTTCGACTGAAATGTGCAGGAACTCCATCGTGCATGAACCACATGTTGTGTCGTACTTGTAAAGGCACATGTTCCAGCAGCACAGGTAGAGTATCCCGTATGAAATCGTGATAACGTGCTCCATTGAGCGTAGGTGGAAGAACATGGGGCCCAATCAAGACATCACCATCAGTGCCTGCCCAAACGTTCACAGAAAATCTGTGTTGATGACGTGATTGCACAATTGCGTGCGGATTCTCGTCAGCCCTCACATGTTGATTGTGAAAATTTACAATTTGATCACGTTGAAATGAAGCCTCATCCGGAAAGAGAACATTTACAGTGAAATGAGGATTGACACATTGTTGGATGAACCATTCGCAGAAGTGTACCCGTGGAGGCCAATCAGCTGCTGATAGTGCCTGCACACGCTGTGCATGGTACGGAAACAACTGGTTCTCCCGTAGCGCTCTCCACACAGTGACGTGGTCAACGTTACCTTGCACAGCAGCAACTTCTCTGACGCTGACATTAGGGTTATCGTCAACTGCACGAAGAATTACCTCGTCCATTGCAGATGTCCTCGTCGCTCTAGGTCTTCCCCAGTCGCGAGTCATAGGCTGGAATGTTCCGTGCTCCCTAAGACGCCGATCAATTGCTTCGAACGTCTTCCTGTCGGGACACCTTCGTTCTGGAAATCTGTCTCGATACAAACGTACCGTGCCACGGCTATTGCCCCGTGCTAATCCATACATCAAATGGGCATCTGCCAACCCCGCATTTGTAAACATTGCACTGACTGCAAAACCACGTTCGTGGTGAACACTAACCTGTTGATGTTACGTACTGATGTGCTTGATGCTAGTACTATAGAGCAATGAGTCGCACGTCAACACAAGCACAGAAGTCAACATTACCTTCCTTCAATTGGGCCAACTGGCGGTGAATCGAGGAAGTACAGTACATACTGACGAAACTAAAATGAGCTGTAACATGGAAATTAAGCGTTTCCGGACACATGTCCACATAACATCTTTTCTTTATTTGTGTGTGAGGAATGTTTCCTGAATGTTAGGCCGTACCTTTTTGTAACACCCTGTATATGGGGACTGTGCTAATGGAAGAAGCTAAGGAAGTAGGTCTAAGTATAAATGAAAGTAAAACGAAGTTCATGGTAGTAGGAAGAAGAGCTCATTTAGGACCAAACCATCTAAAAATCAGAAATCTAACAATACAGAAGACAGACACATTCACGTACCTCGGTGTCAACATCAGCCAACAAAATCTTGTAGAACAAGAGATAGTAACAAGAATTAAAGCTGGGGGAAGATGTCTAGGAGCTATGCACATCATAAGATCAAAGTTACTAGCTAGGAAGGCAAAAATAAGAAATATCAGACCATCATCAAGCAAATTGTGTTTTATGCAACTGAGACGTGGACCCTGACAAAGAAAACAGAGAAAAAACTCATCTCTTTTGAAAATAAAGTACTGAGAAAAATATATAGACCAGTAAAAGAAAATGAACAGTGGAGAATAAGGAAAAACAGAGAACTCAGACAATTGTACACACTGCCTGACGCCGCAGCGAGTGTTAAAATTATGAGGCTAAGACGGTACGGACATGTGAGGAGGAGAGGGGAGAACACGGTAATAAAGGCTGTAGTGGATGGAGAAGCTGAAAGAAAGAGACCACTGGGACGGCCGAGAATGAGATGGAAGTATAGTACCATGGCAGACATGCAGATACTGGGTCTGGGAGATGAAGATGCAGATGACAGGAAAGTGCGGAAGTCTGAGGTGAGGTCAAGGACCGGCTTCGGTTTGCGTGGCCAGTATACGTAAGTAAGTAAAACGTTGTATAAATTAAGGACGGTAGTACCTGACAAATTTTGTAACTCTCCTTTAGTCTGCTCTAATTATTTCCTTTTGAGTGGAATTTTGCCGCATAACAATAGAATGTTTGCCCCAGGCCTGGGGCAAAGATCAATTTTCTTTATTTGTGACATTTTGTTAAATATAACTTTAAGCATAATACAAGCAATCTTGAACTTGTGGAATGTGTCAAGTATGATCCTAGCTGTGTTGTATACAACTTTGATTGTCATGTAACCAGAAAAACCGTATCGAAAAACGGAAATGTGTTAAGTGTGCATCTTAGCCCCCAACCTACCAGAGGCCTCAAAATATCTTCCGTTCGCTAAGAACTACAGCAACACCATTAGTCACTGACGGCAGGAGAGACGATATCCGACTCAAGTGCACATGAATACACGGACTTGCTTCTACTTTCTGTACACTTCTGCCAATTGAAGACGGAAAGGGAAATCGCAGTAGTCGCTGGTGCTGTAAGCCGGCCAATACTGCATGACTCTCCTCTTGGTATCCCACAAGGCCTGTTAACAACATTAAACTTCAACAAAACTAATGCACTCTGGTGGCCGTACAACTTGTCGTAGAGAACTGGAACTGTATAATCATTTACATGCCCGCCGATAGAGACACGTGCACAAATTACGTCGACATCTAACCATGTCATCTGGGTGCTTCATTTCTTTTGTCAGCCATTGTAATTTTCCGTACTTGTCCAATCCGTAGGTTAAAGTAGACTTGTTCGCCCACTGCTTGAGTATTGCTCACCAGTGTGGGATCCGTACCAGATAGGGTTGATAGAAGAGATAGAGAAGATCCAACGGCGAGCAGCGCGCTTCGTTACAGGATCATTTAATAATCGCAAAAGCGTTACGGAGATGACAGATAAACTCCAGTGGAAGACTCTGCAGGAGAGACGCTCAGTAGCTCGGTACGGGCTTTTGTTGAAGTTTCGAGAACATACCTCCACCGAAGAGTCAAGCAGTATATTGCTCCCTCCTACGTATATCTCGCGAAGAAACCATGAGGATAAAATCAGAGAGATTAGAGCCCACACAGAGGCATACCGACAATCTTTCTTTTCACGAACAATACGAGACTTGAATAGAAGGGAGAACCGATAGAGGGACTCAAAGTACCCTCCGCCACACACCGCCAGGTGGCTTGCGGAGTATGGATGAGATGTAGATGCGCACGAAACGCTTTTCTGTAAAGAGGGCAGTGCGCTGAGAGAGAGCCATCAGCGAGCAGCGGTGGCAGAAGCGTAGAGCGTGGCGCAAGCGGAACGCAGTGGAGAGGAGAGCAGGCGGCGCTCGTAAACGCCGCGAGGAAATACGGCCGCGCCTCTGCCAGCTGCCGGCGGACGGCGGCGGCAGGAAGCCGAGCGTGGGCCGCCTGCCGGACCGGCAGGCCGGGGGTCGCGAATTCCGCCCCTCCCCTTCCCCGTCCCTGACTAACGGCTTGCAGCAGTCCAACAGCCAAGTAGCAGCACCCTAACCTGAAGGTTCGAAGCATACAGGGAAATTTCAATAAAATAAAAAAAGAGAACATCGCTGATTGACTTCCTATATAGAAAAAGAGATAGAACTGACGGCAATAGTCATTGACGCCTTTATATCTTTCCATAAACTTACAAGGTCCAGAATGTATAGGAACCGTGATTGTTCTATTCAGATGCAAGCTCAGTTGGTGACTCTTCACTTAACCCTTCACTCACAGCTCCAGGCGGTGTTGGCTTCGGTCACACAGCTTGAGGCTGTTGCCAATGGGCATCTCTGAATGACTGCGTGGGGTGATCAGAGGGACATCCAGCACGACACAGGCATAGCCTGATTAGTCCACTTGTGTGGTCACCTCCAGAATTGCCTGCACTGAGATTGATCTCTCACCCATGGTCGGGTGGGAGGTCAGTCCAAGGTGTAGCTGGCAGTGAAAGACTTTCCGAGGAGCCGATCATAGGTCCTCCCTAGTTCATCTCCTGAAGAGGTTCCCAGCGCTTTTTGTGACTGTCAAAGTGTCTGAGCCAGATGAATTCGCTCATCCTGTTCCAGAGGAATCCTCTCGGTCTGCAAGGTCTGCATGTTCACAGTGGGTGGTATTACTGGTAATATGGAGCTCCAACATTAGGCACGAAACTGGGCGTCTTAGGCACGTGGCTGGAAAGGAGGGGAAAGCATCCAGCATGCACTCTGTATGCATGTCGGGCGGAGTCAAAAATGGTTCAAATGGCTCTGAGCACTATGGGACTTGACTTCTGAGGTCATCAGTCCCCTAGAACTTATAACTACTTAAACCTAACTAACCTAAGGACATCACACACATCCATGCCCGAGGCAGGATTCGAACCTGCGACCGTAGCGGTCGCGCACTTCCAGACTGTAGCGCCTAGAACCGCTCGGTCACTCCGGCCGGCTCGGGAGGAGTCATTCCAAATGTGGAACGGGTGCTAGCCAACTGCAGGTGGTGAGTCAGTACTAACGATGTGTATCGCTTTGGATTGGAAGACACAGTCTCTGCTTTCAGGAGGATAGCTGAATTAGTAACAAGTGCCAGTATTGCTTGCAAGACGAAGGCGGAGCTCACCACCTCTAGCATCATCAGCAGAACCGAATGTGGTCCTTTGGTACAGAGCCGAGTGTAGGTTCTGAATCAGAGACTCAGACGGTTCTGCAACCATGTAGGTTGTGATTCCTCGACTTGCGGCATAGGATGGTGGTTCCGCTAAATAGGTCAGGAGTCCACTTCAGTTTAAGAGAGTGTGAAACGATAACAGGAAGATGGTAGACACAGGAACCATCAATACTATAGTTATCAACTGTTGTAGCTGCATCGGAGAAGAGCCAGAGCTCCAAGCGCTAATAGAAAGCACTGAATCTCAAATCGTCGTAGATATGAAAAAGTGGCTAAAGCCGGAAATAAGTTCAGCCGAAATTTTTACAAAGGACGTAACCATGTTCAGATGGCTCTGAGCACTATGGGACTTAACTGAATAGAGTTGGTGGTAGAGTGTTTATTGCTATTATAAGTAGTTTATCTTGTAGTGAATCTGAAGTAGATAATTCCTGTGTGTTAGTATGGGTAGATGTCATACTTGACAACTGGAGTAAATTAATAATTGACTCCTTTTACCGATCCTCCGACTGAGATGATACTGTTGCTGAACAGTTCAAAGAAAGCTTGCGTGTCATTTCAAACAGGTACTCCGTTCATACAATTATAGTTGGCTGTGACTTCAACACACCCTCGACATGTTGGCGAAAATATATTTTTAAAGCTGGTGGTAGGCATAAAATGTCGTCCGAAATCGTAATTAACACGCTATGCGTGACGGAATATGTGAAACATTTAGACGGCCAACTCAAAACAAGTAAGTACACCCACGCATCACTCGTTGTGTGCGTGATACTAGAAGCAGTACCTCTGATGGTTTAGATGTTGACTGGCACAGGATCTAAGTAGCACACTAGCGAAGGACACAAGTCGCACCGTTTAGGTAAAGACCTGCAGTCCTTTGCTAGCGAAGTGCCAGTACAAGAGTGTTCTCTTCTCTTTCTGTCAACTTTCCTCGCCAGCTCGGTAGCCTAGCACAGTTACATCTTAGACTTCTCCCACTTTAGCCCAAGCCAATCACGAGCTGGAGCGCAGAATTCGAAGATGTGACACTGCCCCTTGTTCTGCATACACAGATTTGACCAACCAGCGACTTCAAAAATTAATTGGGAGAAAAGGAAAAAAGATTCAGCTTTGCGCCCACTTTCCCACACGTTTACGCCATGTCTTTGCTAAAAGCGTGACCTCAATGGAACCACAGCCCTCCGTAAAATGATCGTTATCTTCCCTGTTGCATCCATTTTGAACTACCCGAAGAACAACCATAAACTCCCTAAAAGCCTCACGCCTTCACAAATATGTTTTGTAGCAGAGTATGGACGTCTGAGCGCCACTGACCTGTTCCACGGTTATTCACAGAAACACACAGTCGTCTCATTGGGTTCCTGACTAACAAGGGCCCATCCTCTGCTTTATTGCCGGTCATCAATGCTCTGTCCGTAGCAGCGGCGACTCCTCGGCGCTAGTCAGCCTACCTGGATGTGGCCATCGACCGACCGGCGCCATCCAACGTGCCCGCACAATGAGACAAACTCGGCAGTTCGCAACGTTTTCACCTAGGTTCCACAGAAAAAAACACTCCCCTCGGCCCTCAGCTGCCGTACACTTTTCCTGCAATCCTTTAAATCAGCACCCTCTTCCTTCCAGGTAAAGCTTACGGCTATTCCTTCAGTAGAGCACACAAGCAAGAGCATTATCTAGCGCCAACCATTTCATCATATGAATGAAGCCAGGTCGGATACAGGTATAGCAACCAAGTAATAAATATCAACTTCCCTAAGAACATTACGCAGCATAACACCATATCAGAAGTGAGAGTGCCCAGCAATCTCTCATGCCCTTCCATCACCCTTTAAATTAGCTTCCAGCCAAAACTCATGCTGTAATATGTGGCCAACCAATGTATTTATTCCATCCCTTAGGTTTTTTTTTATTTTGTGTTTCCACTCGTTGACTCGTTTTTATTCGTTACTCTATCAGTCAGTTTGATTTGGAACAGTGTCCTGTAATACCAGTCATCCAAGAATTCAAAGGGTTTCATTTTTGTCTTCCCATTGTCGTTGAGTTATCTACTATATATCATAGAAAGAAGAAGGACAAACTCACTTTAACAGATCTCTTGGCTGGGCCCAAAAACCTCAAAAAATTTGAAGGAGGACACTTTTCTATCAGGTTGTGTTTTAAATTATTTTATTTGCGCTACTGTTTCGGGTACTGCTCATTCTCAAATGCGCCCGGAGCTAGCAGTTGAAATAAAATAATTTAAAACACAGCCCTGTGGAATAATGTTCTCTTACCACATTTACAGCATTTGTAGATTAAGTAAAAAAGCATACTGAGAATACTCTTTGAAATTATGAAGTTATCATGGATGAAATACGGGAAGTGTCTCGTTATCTACAACAAATGGTTCAAATGGCTCTGAGCACTATGGGATTTGACTTCTGAGGTCATCAGTCCCCTAGAACTTAGAACTAATTAAACCTAACTAACCTAAGGACATCACACACATCCCTGCTCGAGGCAGGATTCGAACCTGCGACCGTAGCGATCGCGCGGTTTCAGACTGAAGCGCCTAGAAAGTCTTTTTCTAAAAATAATCGTGTAGACTGATTCCCTACGTGAAAGTGATACGAGAACTATGGTACAGGGTGAAATGTAATAGAAAGTTTTAAAATGTGGCGTTACAGGAGAATGCTGGAGATTAGATGCCTAACTAATGGAAAGGTGCTGCTTGAATTCGGAACTCTTGAGCTGCATGGCACAGCTTGATTACATCAAGGGACAGATTGCTATGACGCAACGTGACGCACAACGGAGTAGTTAATTTGGTAGTTTGAGGAAGTGGAAGGGAGTGGTTAATAACTGTAGAGAGAGAAAGAGAGAAATTAAGTCTTGGATGTAGAATGCAGCAGTTAAGCAGAAATGTACAATTGAGATCACTAACAGTCTCAATTGTTTTTCAATACGAGAAGTAGTTGTCTCAATTGGCACACAGCAACACGGATTTAAAAAACACAAGTAGCTCTTTACTCACAAGAAGTGCTTATGGAATATAGTCTCAGTTATGTGATTGGATTCGTGAGTTCCTGTCAGAGAGGTCACAGTTCGAGTTACAGCCCTTTGCTGTCCCTTATTTACATAAACGATTTAGGTTGTTTGCAGATGATGCTGTGGTTTAGTACCTAGTAAATTCATCATAAGATCAAAACAGACAGCAAAACGATTCAGAAAAGATATCTGGATGGTTCGAAAATTGGCAATTGATCGTAACTAATGAAAAGTGTGAGGTCATCCACATGAGTGCCAAAAGAAATCCGTTAAACTTCAGTTACACGATAAATCAAATGTAAAGGCCGTAAATTCAATTACATTCCAATGAATAACAATTACGAAGGACTTAATTTGGAAAGAACACACAGAAAATGTTGTGAGGAAGACGAACCAAAGACTGCGTTTTATTGGCAGAACACTTAGAGTCTTAGACGATAGTACTAAAGAGACTGCCTACACTATGCTTGTCCGTCCTCTTTTGGAGTACTGCTGCACGGTGTGGGATCGTTGTCAGATAGGATTAACGGGGTACATCGAGAAAGTTCAAAGAATAGAACATTTTGAATTATCGCGAAATAGGGGAGAGAATGTCACGAACATGATACAGTATTAGGGGTGGACATAATTGAAACAAAGGCGTTTCTCGTTATGGCGGGATCTAGATAGGTTGACGGAGGACACCGAGAAAGTTCAAAGAAGAGCAGCACATTCTGTATTACAGCGAAATAGGGGAGAGAATGTCACAGACATGATATAGGATTAGGGGCGAACATCACTAAAACAAAGGCGTTTCTCATTACCGTGGGATCTTCTCATAAAATTTCAGTCACCAACTTTCCCCTCTGAACGCGAAAATATTTTGTTGACGCCGACCAACATAGACAGGAACGATCATCATAATAAAATAAGGGAAAGCAGAGCTCGCACGGAAAGATACGTGTTCGTTCTTTCCGCGCGCATTTAGAGAGTGGAATAATTGCGAAAGTGATGCGATGAACCCTCTGCCAGACACTTAAGTGCGTTTTTCCGAGTGTCGATGTAGATGTACCCAGTTGTGAATTTGGGCTTCGGGCAAACATTGGTTCGGTAGTACGAAAATCGTGCTTACATGCATTTTTAAAAGCAGAATCTGATATTGCGTTCTTTGTCTGTTGTCCTCAGTGCACTCTCAAGCGCTCTGGGTGCGCCGCCTCCATTCAATTACCTCAATTCCACGAAGCAACGTTGCGGTCGGCCTCACGGTTCGGTTGACCTTTCCGCGGGAATTCAGCTAATCGCATGCACAATGACTTCCAGGAGGCGAGCGTCCATTCATGAAGCGGCGTTCCAGCACTCCGTTGACCGCTGATGTACGAGCCTGTGGGAACGAAAGAAAACATGTTAGGAATTAGAGAGATCGGAATGAGATGTGCTGTATAACGATGCTGTGAAGTACAGCTGTGAAGTACAGCTGTGAAGTACAGCTTTCAGCCTTTCCGGTAGCTCTCGTGAACGTCAGTATTAAGTATAATTGTTCCGGATTTGCCGTGGGTAGAAATGTGATCAGTTTCTTCAAGTGTAACAAACGAAAGAAAGCTTCTTAAGATTTGCTACCGTCTATGAACCCCTTATTGTTATGTTCCTTGAACCTTGGTTTAAAGTTTCTTCCTATGTGACCCACGTTCTTCATTTCACTGTCTTGACATTTCATTTCCTTTACTCCTACTTTTCTCATTCAATTTTCATCCGTGCCAGTCTTATGTTTCAGCTTTGCCTCCAGTTTCTTATCTGTCCGAATTGCAGTCTTAACTTCTTGGTTGTTGAATAATCTCAGCAGTTTATATAACGTAATTCTCCAACGTATAATCTTTGTAATCCTGTGGGCCTGCTGCCTAATAAATGTCTTTCAAGTACGTAATAAATTTGTATAACCAATTATGCAATTATGAGTATTACTTTTATTTGAACCCTGACCCTATTCCAACTATACAGAGTTTATCTGTAACAGTACATCCCATAAATTTTGGTAAATTTGTTGTATCACATGTGAGTTACTTGCGAATAATATGATTTTACCTACGTTTTCAAGTCCTGACTTCAATGCAGTGTCATTGTTTCTGTTACTGTACATTTGTTACTAATTATGTTTCACTTTAATGTAGTAGTAATTATCATTTTAGTAGCATGTTATGACTATTCATTTAGTAGTGCTCAGAAATAAACCTTAGTCTGTAGTTGATCGACGATCATAGATTTTGTTATTTCCGTTGCTGTTATTTGTTTACTGATTTTTTGTTGTTATTGTAGCAGTAATCAATTGTGTGTTATGTGCGGAAAAACTCAGGTATATATAAAATTCACAGCAAAGGCCATCAAAAATTCTACATAGGACAGACAGGCAGAAACTTCGTCACTAGATCTTGAGGACTTGTTAGACTAAGTGACGACAACCCAGCCACCTTTTTCCATCAAATTATAAATGAATGACACACAGCAGATTGATTGGAAAATATTGTCGATATTTTACACATAATGATGAATATATTTGAGGAAATTGAGATATACTTACACACAAGAAATTATTCACATTTAATCCTCAACGAACAAATTGACCTAAAAATATAAACAATTTATCGAGAATTTAATTAACACTAGCCATCAAGATCCTGAATAAACAATAATAAATCAGAGACACCATTTAACTTAAGTAACACAATAATATTCTCTCAGTATAACTCAATAACATCGCAGATAGAATTGTCAACAAAGCAGATGTAAGAATACAATATTACTGATCATCTAACATAATTACTGCCACGAAATTTCAACTGCAAATTAAGTTTATTTCTGACAATTATGAATGAAACTTCAGACCATAACACACACCAGACTTACACAGAGAGACTCTAATCAGAAAAAATAGACAGTTACCTAAATAACAAAACCACTGATCAGCTGTCACAAATGCTATCACTATATGTTAACAACAGACTAAAATTTATTTCTGCGCACTACTGAACGAAGTCAGAATATTCTACAAAACTGATTATTATTCCTACATTAACGTAGAATATAATCGGTAGCAAATAGACAGCAACAGAAACAATGATAGTGTACGTAAGTCAGGACGTGAAAACGTATGTAAAATCATATTATTCACAAGTGACTCACATATGGTACAATACATTTACCAAAATTTACAAGATTTTCTAGATAACCTTACGATGGATGTATAATTGGAAGAGACCCACAGTTCAAATAAAAGTAATACTCGTAGCAGCCTGAATGGTTATACAAATTTATTATATCCTTTGGTATGAGGTTGACAGTTAACTTTATTTAGTAAAGAGAGCTCTGTGCGAGTGTTGAGCACCATCGACAATTACGAACGTTATACCATGATATGTTTAACAGAGTGTTCAAATGGTTCAAATGGCTCTGAGCACTATACAACTTCTAAGGTCATCAGTCCCCTAGAACTTAGAACTACTTAAACCTAACTAACCTAAGGACATCACACACATCCCTGCCCGAGGCAGGATTCGAACCTGCGACCGTAGCAGTCACGCGGTTCCAGACTGTAGCGCCTAGAACCGCTCGACCACCCCGGCCGGCTAACAGAGCGTCTTATTTGTTTGCCAGTGCATGTCTGCTGCTTCCTTATTTCGACTATGCCTAACGGCAAATTAATTTTAAGGTTTATAATACAGAATGGCACTACTGATGGGTTTCCGTTACATTTGTATTGGTATGTGTAACAGTGCGAAGAATATATTTGTATTATCCTTTTCATGTAGAACGTGATAATGGGATAACGTTGTCCCAAAATATGTCATGTTAAGTAAATCATCCATTTAGACAACTGGTGGGTAATAATCTCCTTACTGATAAATTTAGTGATATAACTAGTTTGTAGTTCTGACAATGAGTTACTTAGTAAAAACAGAATATGTGGATTTCCGTGCGTTATTGCGGGCTCCTGAATGGAATGTCGACGGGATACTTCCACTCTCCACTCAACGTTGAGAGTGGCGTATACATCACCTATCGCTTGCCTCGTTGGCGGTATATCCGTGAAGAGTTGCGTAAACTTCCAGCTGGCGCGCCATTCAAACGGCTACAGAAGCAGCACAGCAATTCTTTATATTCACTGTACGTTTACTCTGTAATTCTTCATAGTACCTGCAGAGGAGCTATATCACCGAATTCGTTTCATAGAGAACTGATATTCTGGTGCAAATAATATAGTTTCGTTAGAAAAGAGTTGGTTATCAGTGAAATTACGAAAATGTTTTGATCTACGGTTCGTGAGTACTCTGATCACTATTTGCCAAGCTGAAAAGAAATTACAAATATATTTACCAAGCCAGACGTTACTTGGGGGGGGGGGGGGGGGCGGGAGAGGGGGGGGGGGGCTTACTGACAATATTTCTGTCGTTATTGTTTCAGGGCTATTTTTCATGTATTTTGGTATCAGGGACCCGTGGTCTCTGGTGACTCGTTACAGAGTAATACCCCATTTATCTACGTATTCATCCTGGAATGAAAATATCTGCACTTTGTATCTTCTCTGGAAACTAACTTGTTCTCTTCACTCATGGTAACCTGTTCGTAACAACGGTAATGCCTGCTTTGCTCTTCGTCCACAAGTTTGAATTCAGTAGTCTTCGCATCTATTTCTTACAGTGTTCATTATGCATTGACGATAATAAATGGGGGTACGGATATTATCCCTGATGAAGTGTTGGCCGACATGCAGCCTGCTTATGGGTTCACTGACTGCAATGGAAGAGCGGGACAATGACGCTATGCTGAACTGTTTATTTCAGACTCATTCACATCGTGTGATACAATCGTAGCCAGCTGGGCCAACAATGGCAATCGTCAGACGACTTCGACTTTTCTCTTTTTCCCTACTGCAGCATCTGAAGGTTGCCATTGTAAGTCGAAAATGGTTATGATTGTATCATATAACGTGATTGTAGGTTTTCTTATTTTTTCCTTCTGTTACAACTGTAGGCAGAAACTGCTTATGAATGTATGACAGACTGTCGTAATCTCTAAACTGAACAGACGTGTTCACAAACAGTCAGTCACCTATCTCCTTCAACAGACTGTCTTTTTTTCACTTCAGAGTGGTTTTAGACGTGTGCGAGTTGTTGCATTTCGTGACGGACGGCTTCGTGATAGCATACTACAGTCTCTCACACTGTTACTAAGATATTTTCACAGAAACAGATGTAGCTGGGGTAAAAAACCACATAAATAATAATTACATTATTATTCTGTAACGATCCACAGAAGACCACGAGTATCTTATATGAAAATACTACAGAATATCCCTGAAAAAACGAAACGCAGTCCTGGGCGAGTGAGTGTGGAGAACCGCCGAAGCTTCATCAAGAGAGTTGCTGACTGCTAGTCGCCTCTGAAACCTGTATATTACTGTCTCCGTACGTCCAAGGGAATAAGTGTAATAGAGTTCTTGGCATAAGCCACTGTTACCGAGCGAGGTGCACGCTGGACTCGCATTCGGGAGGACGACGGTCCAAACCCACGTCCGGTCATCCAGATTTAGGTTTTCCATAATCTTCCTAAATAGCTCCAGGCGAATGCCGGGACTGTTCCTTTGAAACGGCAGGGCCGATTTCCTTCCCTATCTTTGACACAATCCGAGCCTGTGCACCATTTCTAATGACCTCGAGATCCGGGACGTTCCTTCCTTCATGAGCCACTGTTGATAGTGATCCATAGATTACTGTGCTATCACGGTTGCAGCGTTGTAACGTTTCCACTATATTTTATTTCTGCACGGAATTTAGCCTAACTTTGCCTCCCAATCCGTAAAAGTGTATGTATTACCAAAACTATGTCCACACTAACTGTTAACCAACATAAACTTGTGTACTAACTTTTGACTAAACAGAACTTAAATGGTTCACATGGCTCTAAGCACCAATGGACTTAACATCTGAGGTCATCAGTCCCCTAGACTTAGAACTACTTAAACCTAACTAACCGAAGGACATCACACACATCCATGCCCGAGGCAGGATTCGAACCTGCGACCGTAGCAGCAGCGCGGTTCCGGACGGAAGCGCCTGTAGCCGCTCGGTCACAGCGGCCGACAAACAGAACTTGATTTGAACTGAAATGTAACTGATATGAATGTAACTTTTTCTTTATATTAAATGCGTAACTGAAGTAAAACAGTTATCTGGCCCTAATCAAAATTTCCACTTACCTCGCGTCTTGACAACATTATTGCAGATTTCAAAAAAATGGTTCAAATGGCTCCGAGCACTATGGGACTCAACTGCTGAGGTCATAACTCCCCTAGAACTTAGAACTACTTAAACCTAACTAACCTAAGGACAACACACACATCCATGCCCGAGGCAGGATTCGAACCTGCGACCGTAGCGGTCGTGCGGTTCCAGACTGTAGCGCCAGAACCGCTCGGCCACCAGCGGCCGGCTTGCAGATTTCTCGAAAGCACAACAGCAAACAGCAAGCAGTGAGCGGATAAGCTAGGTTTCTATTTCTAAATACGTACTCAAACTGTTGCAAGTGATAATGCGTAATGACAAACAGTGGCATGAGGAGAATAACGATACCTATGAAATGATGTCCCAAGACAACGATTTCAGAATGAAGAATATATTCAAAAAGACAGAGTAAATTTAATTTTGTCCATATTTTGCAGCTTAAAACGTGACTGTATTCAAAACATTGGAGGTATGAATTTAACAACTACTTCAGTCACAACTTTTTCGTGTTTTATTAACTATACGATGCATTTCGGACCTTGTGGGTCCATCGTCAGGTGTAGTTTGTCTTAATACATGTTTTATTTCTTCTCTTGAATGAGGTGAAATGCATATTCCTGTTACAAAAAGGTTTAATGTTAGGTTATGAAATTCGTAAGTGGAACGCTGAAAATATGTGGAAAATAGTGGAAAACGAACACCGTAAACTTACCACATAATCCAAGGAAAGCGTTTTTAACGTTTTAGCACCGGCAAACATTCTTTTCTCCGTCGTTTTAGTACATGTCACTTCATTCAAGCGGTACATTTGCACACACATGTTTATAAACACCTCACAGATGTTTTTGTACATGGTGTTGTCAAAGATGAAACTTCGTGTGACCTTCACGCACAACATAGGTCTGAACAGTACTGTGCTTAACAAAGTAAGCAATGACTTGAAGAGGGTTCAATGTTAACAGAGAATTTCTATAAAAATCAAAAAGCTTAATCGATGAATATGTTATTGCTTGACTTAGGGAAGTGGGTGGTGTTTTCCTCAGCTCTGAGCAAGTTAACTAGCTGACAATAATCATTCCTGGCAGCGCAGTGCTGCAGTCTCAACATAATAACATTTTCCAAAATTTATCTCCTTTTAGCCTTCCAATATACAAGGTGTTACAAAAAGGTACGGCCAAACTTTCAGGAAACATTCCTCACACACAAATAAAGAAAAGATGTTATGTGGACATGTGTCCGGAAACGCTTAATTTCCATGTTAGACCTCATTTTAGTTTCGTCAGTATGTACGGTACTTCCTCGATTCACCGCCAGTTGGCCCAATTGAAGGAAGGTAATGTTGACTTCGGTGCTTCTGTTGACATGCGACTCATTGCTCTACAGTACTAGCATGAAGCACATCAGTACGTAACATCAACAGGTTAGTGTTCATCACGAACGTGGTTTTGCAGTCAGTGCAATGTTTACAAATGCGGAGTTGGCAGATGCCCATTTGATGTATGGATTAGCACGGGCCAATAGCTGTGGCGCGGTACGTTTGCATCGAGACAGATTTCCAGAACGAAGGTGTCCCGACAGGAAGACGTTCGAAGCAATTGATCGGCGTCTTAGGGAGCACGGAACATTCCAGCCTATGACTCGCGACTGGGGAAGACCTAGAACGATGAGGACACCTGCAATGAACGAGGTAATTCTTCGTGCAGTTGACGGTAACCCTAATGTCAGCGTCAGAGAAGTTGCTGCTGTACAAGGTAACGTTGACCACGTCACTGTGTGGAGAGTGTTACGGGAGAACCAGTTGTTTCCGTACCATGTACAGCGTGTGCAGGCACTATCAGCAGCTGATTGGCCTCCACGGGTACACTTCTGCGAATGGTTCGTCCAATAATGTGTCGATTCTCATTTCAGTGCAAATGTTCTCTTTACGGATGAGGCTTCATTCCAACGTGATCAAATTGTAAATTTTGACAATCAACATATGTGGGCTGACGAGAATCCGCACGGAATTGTGCAATCACGTCATCAGCACAGATTTTCTGTGAACGTTTGGGCAGGCATTGTTGGTGATGTCTTGATTGGGCCCCATGTTCTTCCACCTACGCTCAATGGAGCACGTTATCATGATTTCATACGGGATACTCTACCTGTGCTACTAGAACATGTGCCTTTACAAGTACGACACAACATGTGGTTCATGCACGATGGAGCTCCTGCACATTTCAGTCGAAGTGTTCGTACACTTCTTAACAACAGATTCGGTGACCGATGGATTGGTAGAGGCGGACCAATTCCATGGCCTCCACGCTCTCCTGACCTCAACCCTCTTGACTTGCATTTATGGGGGCATTTGAAAGCTCTTGTCTACGCAACCCCGGTGCCAAATGTAGAGACTCTTCGTGCTCGTATTGTGGACGGCTGTGATACAATACGCCATTCTCCAGGGCTGCATCAGCGCATCAGGGATTACATGCGACGGAGGGTGGATGCATGTATCCTCGCTAACGGAGGACATATTGAACATTTCCTGTAACAAAGTGTTTGAAGTCACGATGGTACGTTCTGTTGCTGTATGTTTCCATTCCATAATGAATGTGATTTGAAGAGAAGTAATAAAATGAGCTCTAACATGGAAAGTAAGCATTTCCGGACACATGTCCACAAAACATATTTTCTTTCTTTGTGTGTGAGGAATGTTTCCTGAAAGTTTGGCCGTACCTTTTTGTAACACCCTGTACACTTCATATTATTCCTTGGTGTCCATTATAATAAATCTTTCTTCACCTGACAGATACCATTACAAGGCAACGCGGCACTACTGAATACGTCCAGTACCTACAACACTTCGACTAAGAATGTATCAGACTGCGCAGAGGCAAAGACTCTGCCACGACGAGACCGAAGATTGTTTAACAGTAACGTAACTTGCTCTCTATCTGACGTGCAAATCGATAACATGCAAGAACGATAATGACCACCTGACAGCGTATTCGGGAAGCGGTACGACGTGTTTGGTTTAAGGGAGCAGCTTACAGAAGCAGCGAGTGCGTCGCGAGAGCCGTGCTGGGAGCATCGGGCGCTCCCGGCCGCGCCGTGAGCGGCGGATGTCGCTGGCCGCCGCCCGGCGCCGCTCTTGCAACCACCGGCTGCGGTTTTCCGCATCTCGTCTCACGCAGAGGCGCTCCTCAGCTCCGAGGCCCACTGCACTGTGCAGAGCCCGTATCACTTTAACGACTTCAGAACGTTCGTTCAGAACAAGTAATGTTAGGTGAAGTTATAATGAAAACGGAAATGACGCAACTCTGTAGCTAGCCTGCCCCGTGCCTGTCTCTACACCTTTTCGCAACTACTGTGCCACACATCCATTTGAACCTGCATGCTGTAGGCAGACCTCGGTCTCCATACATATTTTTGGCTCCACTCTGCCTCCCCCCCTCCCGCCCACACACACACACACACACACACACACACACACACACAAACGAACACCTCACTCAGTAACCAAACTGGCTATTACCTGATCAGAATCTGCCCTATCATCCGATTCCTTCTTTTAGTCAAATTGTGCGATAAATTCCTTTTCTCACCTATTCGATTCAGTACCTCATCAAACTTAGTCGATCTTATCGTCTGATTTTCTACATTATTTTGTAGCACCACATTTCAAATTACCGTGTTTAACAATTACAATACAAAAACGCTGTAAAATTTAGTGATAGAGCAGGATGTTATGAGCTATGTAAACATTTGAGTACAAAATGAAAAGGTCATAGAAAGAACTGAACAACTAAAAAGACTTAGGTATACCGAGAAGCAGGAATATGGGGACAGATATGGAGGCAGTTTCAAAGAAGAAGCGGTGAAGGAAAATAACATTAAAGTATGTGAAATAGAGCATCAAGAATGAGTAATAAGTTAACAGAGATGAGAAGATGTCTTAAGTTTGCAAGAGGTGTATGATGCCATCAAACAATTCAACTCACTGATGGAGATAAGAAGAAAAAATGATTTATATTATCTACAACTTGTTATTTAGTGAATATCTTGTTTTTATTTGTGTGGCAGACGGCATGGTTGTACATATTTGATGATTCTAAAAGTATTAACTTACGTCACATTAATTTTGCAAGCAATTCGTTTTATTTCATTTATAGACATGAAAAAGTAATTTGACAATGTTTTTTCGTTGCTGTATAAGTTTTCCACAGCGACACTTTCAAGAATGAATATGCTACGTTTTTCTTGAAATATAGACGTATATTAAAGGTGATTAGCGATTCATACATTAATTCAGTTCAAACTGTACGAAATTTAAATTGTCGTTAAGACAACATCTGAAGTGCTATCCTGTTAGCAGGTTCCTGTGTAGGGTTGGGTTGGGTTGATTTGGGGGAAGAGACCAAACTGCGAGGTCATCGGTCTCACCGGATTAGGGAAGGATGGGGAAGGAAGTCGGTCGTGCCCTTTCAAAGGAACCATCCCGGCATTTGCCTGAAGCGATTTAGGGAAATCACGGAAAACCTAAATCACGATGGCCAGACGCGGGATTGAACCGTCGTCCTCCCGAATGCGAGTCCAGTGTGCTAACCACCCTTTTAGCAGGAATGCACACTATTCCGTGTAAGATAGATATTTCTGATAGGAATATCCACACAAGAATTTAGGCAATTTGCACTACAGAAGGTATCGAATATAGAATGTTACAGCTAAGCTCCTAACACTTTTGCGCACTGAGATAGGTAAGAAGCTGTATTCTTTTCATTGAACTATGAACTTTTTAACGGCAGTCGAAAACCCTTGAAAAGAGAAGTGTGAAGATGACTTTAGTTTACGGTGCAAATCTGCGAGAAAATATGACGGAAATGTACTAAATGTGTACGCCAGTACTGCATACACAGAACAGCTCCCCCTTTCTACACTCGGTTTGCTTTGCAAAGCAAACTAAATTGCCATATGGTGTCAGCGCATTCCCTTCTTCTTCCAGCGAAAGAACTGTTGCACTGCTATACTCTTCCTGTCAAAGGAGCTAGAATTTGGTTCGAAGTAAACTGGGCGGGTTATGCCTCATCTAAATGTTTCATCTATTTTTGCCCCCACATGTTTCAGTAACGTTTCACCATGATCAAAGGGGTTTCCTTTATTTTTCCGTCGAATGAAAAGTAAAATGTTACATGAGAATAACTATAGTTTTGGGACATTCGATCCAAAAAGCTTTAAAATAATATATAAGTTAATAGTACATACTATTGTTTATCTATCTGTCCCTTATCTGCAGTACAGTTGATATTTCAGCTCAGTTTCTCGTTTGTAAATAACAACAATTTCTCAACAGTATATTGCTCTAAGCGGAACAAGAAATTTCAGCCAAAATTAAACTTCTGTTGCTTGGGTTATTTTGGATTTTGTTGTTGTTATTATTTGTTATCAAGCTACATTTTTCTCCAAAAGTTTTGAACACAATCACTACATACCTAAAACCATGTCCGATCTGATGTAAAACCTCACGTTATCTACTTCGACACACATAACCCGCAAGCAAACTTACAGTCCCTGGCGGAAGGAACAGCGTACGAATATTATTGATTTCCTTTTCTAAACCATTTGCGCATTGAACGAGACAAAAATTACGGCTTATATGGCTCAGTCGGAGCTCTTTGTCGTAGTCTCTATACGAGATATACTATGGTGACAAAATGACCTTGGAATAGTTTCCTTCGATAACGAGTTCTCTAAATTTACCCACCATGATTTCACGAAAACTATGTCGTCTTTCTTCTAAGGATATTAGAGTTCCCCGAGCACTTCTATCATATTTTACATTGATGAACCAAAACATTATTATCACCGGCTTGATAGCTTGTTTGACTGTCCTTGGAAAGTAATATATGATTGATTCTGCGTAACAGGGACCCGACAGTTTGTTGGCAGGTTTGCTGTGGCATGTGCCATTAGATGTCTCGCACAGCTCATGTAAGTCCCTTAATTAACGGGCAGCTTATTTGCATATGCAGTGATGGCGCCCGACAGCGACTCAGATGGGTTCCATAGAATTTATATCATGCAAATTCGGTCGCCGAGGCATCAACGTGAGTTCTCTACAATGCTCCTCAAACCACCGTAGCGCTGTTCTGGCTGCGGGACACGGACAGCTATACTGCTGAAAGATGTCACCGCCGTAGGGGAAAACATCAAGCATGAGTGGATGCAGGTTGTTCGCAACTGCCAGCATGTCTTCGATTACAAGTGCAGGAGAATGCCTCCCATGGCTTAATACTGATCCGATCAGCCAGCGTCTGTGGCGCGCTGTACATTTCGATCGCTGATGCCATTTCTGGAGAGACCAGCGCCATAGTGTAGCAAAAATGTGATTCACACGAAGAGCCGACACGTTTCCGTTGATCGACGGTCGAATTCCAATGGTCTACCGCAATCATAATTGACGATGTCGTTGGGTCACATGTGAGCACGTAGGGGTGGTTTGCTGCGGAGCTCCTTGTTCAACAATGTACAATGAACGGTATGCTCCGAAACACTTGTGCGTGCACCAGCATTGTGCTCTTGCGGCTGAGAGGCAACAGATCACCATCTATCCTACTTTACAGAAATGACGAGCCTCCGAACCCCATGCTCCGTGAAGAGTCGTGGACGTCCAACCATTTAGCGTATAGTTGTAGTTTCATTGTCCTTCCACCTCTTAGTGTGGGTGCTCACGACAGTAGCACGTGGACATTCGACCAGCTTCACCGTTTTCGAGATAATCGTTTAGAAACTCTGCGTAATAATAATCTGCCCTTTGTTAAAGCCGTTTATCTCAACGAATTTCCCCGTTTGTAGCCCATATATTCGCTAGGGTGATTCCCCTTCCGTATCTGCTCCGCTTACATTCTTTAGTTAACGCGTCACGTGCTCACAACGCCACCAGCCAGCATCCAACTTTGCACTGGACAGTGGTCATTATGTTTTGGCTTATCAATGTATATGGGTTTAACCGCTTTGTTACGAGCCTAGTCGCGCGTATGAATTCATACGTTGTATGCTGCCAGACGTACTTGATAAGGACGCCAAACACTGGAAGAATACTCTAGAATTTGTCACATTAACTTCTCATATACATTTTCCTTTACAAATGCATTGCGTTTGCCCAGAACGCTAACCAACAAATCCAAACCTTCCATTTCCATTCACAAATACTGATTTTCAACAATAGTCCCATTTGATACCCCTAAGTACACTACTGGCCATTAAAATTGCTACACCACGAAGATGACGTGCTACAGACGTGAAATTTCACCGACAGGAATAAGATGCTGTCATATGCAAATGATTACCTTTTCAGAGCATTCACACAAGGTTGGCGCCGGTGGCGACACCTACAACGTGCTGACATGAGCAAAGTTTCCAACCGATTTCTCATACACAAACAGCAGTTGACCGGCGTTGCCTGGTGAAACTGTTGTTGTGATGCCTCGTGTAAGCAGGAGAAATGCGTACCATCACGTTTCCGACTTCGATAAAGGTCGGATTGTAGCCTATCGCGATTGCGGTTTATCGTATCGCGACATTGCTGCTCGTGTTGGTCGAGATCCAATGACTGTTAGCAGAATATGGAATCGGTAGCTTCAGGAGGATAATACGGATCGCCGTGTTGGATCCCAACGGCGTCGTATCACTAGTAGTCGAGATGACAGGCATCTTATCCGCATGGCTGTAACGGATCGTGCAGCCACGTCTCGATCCCTGAGTCAACAGATGGGGACGTCTGCAAGACAACCACCAACTGCACGAACAGTTCGACGACGTTTGCAGCAGCATGGACTAACAGCTCGGAGACCATGGCTGCGGCTACCCTTGACGCTGCATCACAGACAGGAGCGCCTGCGATGAATCCAGGTTCTGTTTACAGCATCATGATGGTCGCATCCGTGTTTGGCGACATCGCGGTGAACGCACATTGGAAGCGTGTATTCGTCATCGCCATACTGGCGTATCACCCGGTGTGATGGTATGGGGTGCCATTTGTTACACGTCTCGGTCACCTCTTGTTCGCACTGACGGCACATTGAACAGTCGACGTTACATTTCAGATGTGTTACGACCCGTGGCTCTACGCTTCATTCGATCCCTGCGAAACCCTACATTTCAGGAGAATAATGCACGACCGCATGTTGCAGGTCCTGTACGGGCCTTTCTGGATACAGAAAATGTTCGACTGCTGCCCTGGCCAGCACATTCCCCAGATCTCTCATCAATTGAAAACGTCTGGTCAATGGTGGCCGAGCAACTGGCTCGTCACAATACGCCAGTCACTTCTCTTGATGAACTGTGGTATCGTGTTGAAGCTGCATGGGCAGCTGTACCTGTACACGCCATTCAAGCTCTGTTTGACTCAATGCCCAGGCGTATGAAGGCCGTTATTACGGCCAGAGGTGGTTGTTCTGGGTACTGATTTCTCAGGATGTATGCACCCAAATTGCGTGAAAATGTAATCACATATCAATACTAGTATAATACATTTGTCCAATGAATATCCGTTTATCATCTGCATTTCTTCTTGGTGTAGCAGTTTTAATGGCCAGTAGTGTATTCATATGATGTGATATGCTCAATAGGTTCATTACTAACCATGTATGTAGATAATTTCGTGTTCTCTCTCTCTTTTTTTTTTATAAACATTATCTTACGTTTCTTCACATTAAAAAGAGCTGCTGTTCATTACATAATGAATTTTTTTTCGACAGAATGATAAATGGAACCAATCTGGCGATGGTGAAACAATACTGAAATATATTTGGGCGAGAAAAGAAGGTTGAAAAAGTGCTTTCTAACGTCGGTAGCGAAATACTCGCTCCCTTGCATGTCAGCGTGGCGAAAACATTTTGTCCGGGCCTTGAACCGTTCACTAAATATCCGGGCTGTGCACTTCAGGTGTTTAATCAGCGGCCGTGTACTTGTAAGCTTAACAGCAAACAGCTTCTCTTATTACTGCTTACTCTCTCCGCTGTGAAACTCTACAGGTGTCGACGTTTCGTAATGGCTCTTGACTTCTGCAACACGACGTTACGTTTACGACTTGCAAGTTACGCAATCCCGGCTACCTTCCTCGTCGCTTCGCTAAAGTGATGTCCCTTTTTCTGACCGAATTAAGTGCATTTTTTTGCTTTAGCTGTTGCAGTTTACACTATCTTCCATTATGTTGTAATTAATTCTACGAAGTCGCAAAACAGCAGCTCGTTAATGCTCTCCACCATTTTACCTCTTGGCCTTTACGGCAGCAAAGAAGCGACAATGCATTGAGTGTCCTTCAAGCAATGAACAAGCTAATGCTAGTGTGTCCTCACTATCAAGGTCCTCTGTGCTAGCGTGCAGACGCAGCGCATCATGAAGAAGTGTTACCTAGTTCTCCCTGCCAACGCCCATATCTGCCCAACACTTGCCGGCCTACACGTTCTCGTGTACCTTAACATTATGTTGTCTTCCTTCTACATTTCGGATATGTCTGCTGAGCCCATTTCTTAACCTCCATATCTATTTGCAGTACTTGTGAAGTGCCAAGCCACTTGAAATTGGCCTCTTTTGCAGCGCTATACTTGGTGTTAATAAATTATCGTTTTCGCAATCTAATTATTTCAGTTTTGGATCATTATTTGTCATTGGTCGCTTGATGATAGCTTGTTTAATGTTGCAGTACCAGCCTTAAATGATTAAATAAACCGAAAATTTCAGCGTAATTGAAGGCACAAAAAGAAACGTAAAGCTAGAAAGGAAAAACCACCTATCAAGAAAAGAAGCAAAAAATACAAGATTCTCGTTCATTGTTTAAAAGAATAGGAAACAAAAAAATTTTTGACAAATAAAGTTTTTGCGAAACATGGATCTGAAACAATACTAAGACTTTTTTCTCAACCAAAATGAAAGTAAAAACCTGATATGTTCATCCAAAAGTGCGGTTGACATGGGTCAACTAAATCATGGTTGTGAAAGTGTAGAGCAGATCTACGGAAGATCAGCGAATTGTCTATAATTAATTAGATAATGAAGGTTCCAATATAATAATAGTCATACTTAGGATCACGAGCAGTATTTAATCATCCAGCGCCGAAACAAGTTACACAAAAGGCACAAAACAGCGTGATTTTTTTCACCTTGTGCAAACTCTCGGGATTGATCGACGAGAGGATACAGAACAAAAAAGGTCTAATGGATTTATGCCTGGAAATGCATTGTTTCCTTGTTAGAGAACATTTATTCAGTGAATACTTTGTTACAGAGAGTGCGGTCTAATACATGCTGTACCATGCAGCCACAGTTACACTATCCGTGATTTCCTCCTAGAGGGTGGTACTGTTCCTCTTACTTCATGCTTAGCGCCCTCACCTGCCATAGTAACTGTTAATGTTGTGTCCGATACACTTCTCTAGCAGACGGATCTTGTAGTGGATGTGATACAACGTTGTACACAATGGTTCTGTATTCGAATCGAGATCTTGCCGACGTATCATGAAGGGCAAACCCGAAATGTTCGGACACCAGACTTGGCGGAAAACGTCATTAACATTGTGGAAGGCGACCGCCGTGTCATTACCAGGCAGTTGACCCGGCAGTACATGGAAGCCAGAGGACCGTATGGAACATTCTCCATGATAGTTGTTACTCTCCACATCACATACGACCTGTGAATCGTATAGTATCGACAGACTTGCAAGTTTTGTCACTGGTTTCTTCAACAGGCAACCACGATTCCGGAATTTTTGCCATCCACCCTATTCACATATGAGGCCAGCTTTATGCGCAGTGGTATCTTCAACTTTCATAACAGTCATCTGTGGGATAATATGCAGAACCCCAACTGTGTGATGACAGCGAATCATCAGCATCGGTGCAGCCGGAGTGTGTGGACCGGGATAATTGGCAACTGTATTTTGAGACCATTCTTCCTTACACGTAGAGTAACAGACCAGAACTACCAGCGTTTCTTGCGGGTGACTTTGCCTCTACTGTTGGAAGAAGTGCCATTGATGATTCGAAGGATTATGTGGCTGCTACATGATGGTTTTCGAGCCCACTTCGCCGTTAACCTCCGGACGCATCTCAGTCGTGTCTTCCCTGGTCGATGAAACGGACGAAGGAGTCCACATGCAAGGCCTGCTAGTTCAGCACGTATCGTGTATGCAGAGCCCATTCCCGATGTGGAGACTCTGGAGCAGCGTATTCAACCTGCCTTTGACAATGAGTGAATAAATGGTGCCTAGCATGGAAACCGTGCATTTCTAGACACAAGATCATTGGACATTTTTGTTCTGTATCCTCTATTCGATCAATCCCTAGAGTTTGTACACTGTGCAAAAAATCACTCTGTATACTGCATGCCAAAACTGAATATAATGGACATATTATTTACTCATTTTTGGTAGGTTTTTATAGATAGAGGAACCATAATGACATTCGTGTTTCTTTTTGATTCTAGACCCCATGTAGACATGTGATTTCGTTTTGTAATCCAATTCGCTCACACTCCGTTAAATCATCAAAACTACATTTCTTGCAAAATGGCTCTGTGGTTGACAGTGGAGTACAGCAAATACGAGGGCGGTTCAGAAAGTAACCTCCGATTGGTCACAGTGCGGGTTGTGGGAGGAGTAGCGACGCCATCTGTGCGTTCACGCACTCAACAGGTCAGTCGGCATCAAGCCGTGGTCGAGTGAACGTCGTACCTGCGCTAGTTTAGTTTTTGTGGCAGTTTGAAATGTGTGCTGCAATAGAAAACCCCGCCAAATATGAAGTGCGTGCTGTCATAAGGTTTTTTACAGCCAAAGGATATTCTGCAGCAGCTATTCATCATGAGCTTTGTGCCGTGTATGGACCAAGAGTTATGAGTGAAGGAGTTGTCCGTGAATGGGTACGTTTATTTAAAAGTGGACGAGAAAACGTTCATGATGAAGAGAGGAGTGGTAGACCATCATTGGTGACTGACGAACTCGTTCAGACAGTTGATGCAAAAGTTCGTGAAAATCGACGATTCTCAATGTCGGAGTTGTCTACTGGTTTTCCACAGATTTCTAAGACTCTCTTGTACGAGATAGTGACAGCAAGATTGGGTTACCGTAAGTTCTGTGCACGATGGGTGCCCAAAATTCTTACCGACCACCACAAAACTCAAAGAATGGCCTCTGCATTAGACTTTCTGTCACGTTATGAGGATGAAGGAGAACCATTGTTAAACAGAATCGTGACCGGTGACGAAACCTGGATTAAGTACGTGAACCCTGAGACAAAAGAACAATCAAAGATGTGGGCACATTCAAATTCGCCTACCAAACCAAGAAAAGCCTCGCAAGATTTTTCTGCCAGAAAACTGATGGCAACGGTGTTTTGGGATGCCAAAGGTGTGTTGTTGGTTGAATTCATGGAACGTGGTACGACCATTAATCAAGACGTGTACTGTGAAACAATAAAAAAGTTACGACGGGCTATACAGAACAAACGTCGTGGTATGCTGACTTCCGGTATCGTTTTTTTGCACGATAACGCCCGTCCTCACTCTGCTCGCAGAACAACGGCCCTTCTTGAGTCCTTCAAGTGGGACGTTATCAACCATCCACCTTACAGCCCAGACCTGGCGCCAAGTGATTATCACCTCTTCATGCATTTGAAGAAATGGCTCGGGTCACAGCAGTTTGATGACGACGAAGAGCTCAAAGATGCGGTCACAGGCTGGCTCCAGGCACAAGCGGGTGATTTTTATGCAGAAGGAATTTCAAAGCTTGTGAAGAGATACGATAAGTGCCTCAATCGCTATGGAGACTATGTAGAAAAATAGTGCAAAGATGTAGTTGTAAGATGTACATATTAAAATATTTTTATTTAACTTGGTGTATTTTTTTAAATCAACCGGAGGTTACTTTCTGAACGGCCCTCGTACATACACTGCTTCTCTACAGCCTAGTGTTATTGATGAGCGATACACTTTCCATATTCTACTGTGACACTACCGTTACATATCACGAAGCGATATTGTCTCAATTCCTGCTACTTTTTTGTGGTTATTTTATAAAGAGCACTGGATACGTGTGTAGCTGGATGTGTGACTGACAAGTCTCAGAATAGGACCACTACAAGGCCTTCAGTACAGCAAGTGGCAGTGTTGGTCGTAAAGAGACGTGCAGCGATTAACTGCTACTTAGAGTTTCGACGAATGGCATGTGCCATACATGGGTGCCGACTGCAATGTTTCGCTCGTTAAGGAGCGTGCCACGCTTGGGCTCCGTGCCGCCATTAAGACGAGACCTCCCCAGTCCGCTGTCTCTGTTTGTTAAGGCGTGCGCGCACATGTTTTACGAGCTCGTCCTTGCGTCTGGCTACGCCCACTTCCCTCACGTGTCTACCATCAAGCCTGGCCCGAGCGTCTCTGGTATGTTGTCTGCTCGGGTGAATATAGCCTATACGGCGTTTTAACCCTTTAAGTGACACTGGTAAATACATTAACCAGTCTTAAATGCTGCTTATTACTTTATTTTTCGACAGACAATAGATTTTACTCGTATTAATAAATTCACAGTAGTTTCTGTGATACTTGTGAATACAATTTGCCTATTTCTAAATCGGCAGGCTTGATATCAGCGAACCAGGGAGTAATGATATGAATATTTCGACCTTCAGAGATGGCTATGTATTCAGCTGGCATTTGTCCCCTGTGAACTTAACTGTTCTGACATTTTCTGATGTAACGAAGGCACTTTTAATTCACTGTAACATTACCTGCATTACAAAGAATAAAATCAATACGCTCGTGTTGCGTAAACATATTTACAACTGGTTTTCTTCCTTGTCGTACATGGAAGCAAATGAATTGTAGTGAATTCAGTTCCTAGTGACATCCAATTGTACTGATTATACGCTACGATGCTTCTAATTACGTCGAAAATGTTAGCCGCTGACAATGCACACGTAAGACGGTTACTGAAAATATACAACAAGACGAAACACACAGTTATGTATGCACCTGAATACAATGGACATATTATTTACTCATTTTTGGTAGGTTTTTATAGTTAGAGGAACCATAATGACATTCGTGTTTCTTTTAGATCTACAGTGTGTCCCACGATTAGTGGTGGGTATTCAGGCATGTGACAGGAATGATCATTCGAAGTAAAAATGTCAAGTAAATATGGACTGTAAAATGCACACTTCAAGAGCTATAAGCACTTGTTAATTTTCCATACTCTGAAACAAATCCCCTCTACTGCAAGCTCTTTGCATTCCATATTCTGCGACGAGGTAGTATGGACCAAAACAAGAAAACCGTATCCAGCAAACATGTGCTCTGGAACGCATACCTTTAGAGCTATGAGCATTTTGTCAGTAGAAAACATGCTTATCACAGTAGCGGAAATGAACAAGTGCTCATTGCCTTTAACACAACGTACACACTATAGAGCCCATCCCTATTGGATATTTTTCTTGTTTTGGTTCATACTACCGCCTCTCAAAATACGGACAGCAAAGACCTTGCAGCAGAAGAAATTTGCTTCACAGTATAGAAAATGAAGAAATGCTCATAGCTCTTGACGTATCCGTTTTAGAATCGATGTTTATTAGACTTTTCTAATTTCGAGTGATCACTCCGTCATGTCGGTGAATATGGAGCATTCCTCCTGGGACACCCTGTAGAAGAATGCTATCATGGAGGTGGCATAGGTCAGGTCCATGGAAAATGAAGTCCTGGCTGAACTTGTAATAAACAACTAGGAAGTGGTTACAGAAGTTCATGCAGAACATTCATAATTTGGAGGAGACTCTGATGCAGGTGATACAGCTACTGTCTCTACTTCAAGCACTACTACAGCAACGTAGTAGTCCAGGTAACACGGTGTCAAGTCGACCAGTGTCTGAAACGTTTAATAAAGATATGGCACGTAGAGCAGACTGTTTGCCTGAGCTTGAAGAAGCATTTTAGGAATGTAGTGAAACCGACATTGATACTGAAGTGGCTACAAAATTAGATTTATATGCATGGTCTAAAATTGGTTGTGAACCCCTGACCTTTGGGAAATATGTTCGTCTTGAGAGCAGAACAAAATCTGACAATGCTAATATCCTGTGATTTTTTTTCAGTATAGATTTTGTGGTCTTGGTTCATAACAACTGAGCTGACTACTATTCCCAAGTAATACATATTGACATGTATTTCACTGTTATGCTAGGTGCCCCGTGTGGTCGCTCAAGCAACGGGGTGTCATAATATAAATTGTTTTTAACTTTTGTCTCCAATTCGAATTCAGGTGTTGACGCCTTACTGGGAATTTGCTCCTTCATCTGCAACCGTTAAGGAATAGCTGACAGATTTCAAATGCCACCGTATTTCTTTTGAAGACCAAAACGCAGTGAAAATGCATAATACGGATTTGGACCACCGGGATTAAGACTGTGTGTAACAGCTGTCACTATAGGCTTACTTGATGTGCGAGTCTTTCAATGTAGTAACGGTAAGTCAATTTTCCCTCGCACTCTGGTACAAAGTGGGGACTGGATATATTTTAACACCTTTAGGTACTGCCGTTTGCTACGGAGGACACTGCTGATAGAATGTGCTTCTGGTCTACCAAATTTACACTGAAGGGCATTTATCATCCTCTAATGTGCAACTCATTTACCTACTATCATCACTGAGACAGGTTGTCACAGTCGAAGAAATTACTTTTAGCAGCAGCGGTAAAAGATTGCTGTTGCCTAAGATGGAGATAAACTGACATAAAAAGCCATAAAATTCATATAATGATCATATTCGCTATCGCTTGGAACTCAACATGAGCCAAAAACTCTGTGGAGCGATAGATACTGTTGATATAGATTAGGTTTGTGCGTAAGTTCCAGGGTTTTTGTTTTGCGTGTTGGTATTCCTGTTGCTATGGGTTCACTTATCAATTGTTATTTTTATTTGTAGTTCACTGTTTCTATTTGTGTTTACATCTTGTCATTTTGTCAGTTGGAGATAGTTAGTGGAGCCGCGGACGCTAGAAAATGGAATGCCAAGTGGAGAAATAGGAACATTTCTGTGTATGGGGATAATACCATTGAGTGGAGCCGTGGACGCTAGAGAATGGAATGCCAAGTGGAGAAATAGTAACATGGGGATAATACCATTGACAGAGCAGAGCAAGAAAATGGTTTTTTCCCTTTAAGGAGGATCGTTTTGTCATTAGTAACTATCAACGTACAGGAAGACACTTGGGGTTTGGCGAAGATCGTTTAAACGCATTATCCACAAAGATCCACGTCAGTGTACTCGAGACCTGGCAAATGCGATGAAATGTGATCATTCCACCATCGTTCGAAATTTGCATGCATGTATGGGTACCGCATGTTCTAAGCCAAAATCATAAAAATCAGTGGGTGGACATATGTGCATGTCTACTTGCTCGTTACCAATTGGCTCGTGAACAAGACCGACCATCCCTATCCCGTAGCGTTACTGTTAACGAGAAATGGTGTCTTCATGCTAACATATAGAAAAGAAAGGGATAGTTGAGCCCGAAGAAAGCAGTAACTCCTCGTACAAAGAGCTGCGCGCATCCACGAAATATACCGTTGTGCACCAGGTTCAAATGGTTCAAATGGCTCTGAGCACTATGGGACTTAACATCTGTGGCCATCAGTCCCCTAGAACTTAGAACTACTTAAACCTAACTAACCTAAGGACATCACACACATCCATGCCCGAGGCAGGATTCGAACCTGCGACCGTAGCAGTTGCGCGGCTCCGGACTGAACGCCTAGAACCGCGAGACCACCGCGGCCGGCGTGCACCGGGTGAAACAGCTACGGTGTGGTGTACTATGAATTGCTTCCGCGAGGTGTAACCATCACTCTTGGCATTTATTGTCAACCGAGACGTCTAGAAGATGCAATCCAAGAACAACGACCAGGAAGTCTACGTGAAGCGATGCTACTCCACGATAACGTCCGACCACATTCTGCTAGACTCACAAAAGACACTAAACAGGTTTGGGAAGTCATTCCTCCCCTAGCTTATTTACCTGATCTTGCTCCCTTAGATTTTCATCTTTTCCGCTCTCTATCGAACAACCTTCATGGGAGCTCCTTTCCGGATGAAAATGCACTCCGAACATGGCTCAATGAGATCTTCTCCCCAAACCACGTGATTTCTGCAGACGCGGAGTTGAAAAATTACACCAGCGTTGGCAGATAGTTGTAAACAGTGAAGAAGAATACATTGATGACTAAAGTCTCTTTTACGCGTATCTGTTGTGTTTATTAAACTTATGGAAAAATGCTACGAAGTTATGCACCAATCATCGAAATAAACTTCATAACACTTCGTCTAGGTCACAAAAAAGTGTCACAGTCAATAGAGTTCCGCTTAATAATTTCAAACAAAAAATTCCTTCTTAATAAAACAATGCTTTATAGAATTAAAAACTATATAAATCCATGTTTTATCTCAGGGAAGTATTTAAACTGAAGACTATGGAGAAGCTATCCACATTTAAACCACTTTTAGATTTTTTAAAGTGCTTCTCCCGCAAAACAAAATATATTTCTTTTTATATTCATTTTAACATGTTTCTGCACCTATGTGTCGTCCAGTGTCTGTCCCGACTTATTTATAAACGTATTATACAAAGTTCATGGTATTTTTCCAATTTTAGGTCTATTACTATTTTGATTACTCATCTGAAACATCACTAAGTGTAGAGATCGGTTTGTATAAGTTTTACTAGTCTTCATGCTTCTTATAATTTCATGGCATGTAATTCGCATTGTAGTCAGAAGAATTTATTTACAGAGTTACTATTGTGAATACTTTTTCCGAGAGGCGTAGTGGCGTATGTTCTGTACCTATACTATCTGTCGTACGTACATCTTTGATGAGTTTATTTTGTTGGTTATAATTACATAACTTGTTTAACCTCTTTTAACTTTCTCTAACCTACTTGACGAAGGTAGGGACATCTCCAGCACACCATCGCGCTGGTGTCACCCTCTTTGTCAAGTCTAGTATTTGGAAGCGCCTGTTCACCTGACTGGCCAAATCACATCGGATCCACCTCAGATTTCTTGATCGGTGTCACTCTTTCTAAGAGACGCCACCATTATCACAGGTCAGATCAGGCTAATGTAGTTTTTCTCTCCTGTGTCATAGTTGTACTCTAATATATTCTTCCTGACCTATGTCGTATGTTTTTGATGCTATTTACACCGAAAATTATACTGCTAATTTATTTATTCTTTCAGTTGAAAACCAAGAACTCTAAAAGGTAAGCAGAAGTCGAAAAATATTTATTTAAAACACGTTGGAAAGAAAAAGATGAAGTTCTTCAAAAAAAAAGAACACTGCATTTTCATTTAAAATCTGAAGAAAAATGGTTTCAGGGAAAGGAAGCGCTGGGCTTTCTGTAGGGTTGAAGGATGTGTGTATAAATACAGGGGCCGTTGACTGATTTCTAAGCAAATGAAGGCAGGTGTGGGGTGGTGGATAGCGGAAAGGCAGAGAGGGAACAGAACCTCTTGGTTCGGGTGGGTCTGGTTTTGGGGTGCGGGGGGGGGGGGGGGGGAAGGTGTAAAGTTGGAGGATAGTTGGTAGCAAAATAGAGCACTCAGGAAACATATAGCTAGGATGGACACCAGATCAAGGTTACGAGGAAGGTAGAAAAAGGAGGGAAGGGACCTCTCTAATTGAAAAGAAACAGGGAAGGACAGGTTAAATCTAATAGGAGGGAGGCGTGTCAGGACAGAAAGGGTATCTGTCAGAATTGTGCTTGGAGAGGCAAAGAGGAGTGTAAGTGTAGAGTGCGTGGGATGTGTTGATACATGTGTGGGAGCACACCAGAATTCATTGGTGTTTCCAACAGAGTGCTAAAGATTTGTTCGCATATGCTATGCCCCAAGTTATTTGACATATGTAATGGATCACTGATTCAAGCCATTTATCCAGAGAGACTGAAATATGCCATTATTAAACCCCTCTGAAAGAAAGGTGATAGGAGAAGTGTAAGTAATTACCGACCTATTTCACTACTTCCACTAGTTTCCAAGATTTTTGTAAAATTGTGTATTGCAGAATAGTATGTACTAGAGCAACAATAACATCCTCAGGAAATGGAATGTCATTTACACTTTAACTCACCAAATTTTACAAGCATTAAATAACAAAACAGCACCGGTTGGTATTCTCTGCGATCTATCTTGACTATGTGAATCACAATATTTTCCAAGATAGATTGACGTTTTATGGGATTGATGGTACGTATAACCAATGGATACTAACATATCTAACCAGAAGTATTTCAGCTAATTCAATCAGGGGTTATTCTTCTGAATGTGACAAAACCACGTAGAAGAATTTCTATTATTTTAAAGTAGACACCATTCACGGATCAAGCCTTAGGCCTGTTCAGACTGGTCGACTGCTGCCTTCAAGGCGTGATCAGCACGCCAGCAAACCCTCCAGCCGTTGCGACCAGCAGATGAATCCTGATGAAGCCACGACTTTTTTATTCAAGCAGCACCTCGTGTGGCCTCACAAGAGCTGAGTGTCCATAATTATTGCAATGCGTAACATGGGGAGCCGTGGTCTAGGGGTGCGCCGGCACGGTAGCTCAGCGCGTTCGGTCAGAATGTTAGCTGTTCTCTGGAAAAAAAAAGAACTGAGTGAACGGGTATCATGGGAGGGACGTCTGCTCCGAACAAATGCAACGAACAATAACGAATAAAATGAGATTTAAAAAAAGGGGGTCGCGTCTTTGGTGGGGAATCAAACCGTACTCGATCTTGGGTTCGAACCCACCCACGGCTTAACTTTTGAATAATAATCAGCATTGGTGGCCCCAGACTTCCGTTATAAGAAGTCAGCCTCATTCTGCCAACCGCCTTGTCAAAGAGGTTGGAGGAGCTGACAGAGGTTCAGGGCACTCTCTTAGCCTTGGGGTGGGAAACTGGCCCTAAAGGCAGAAGAATCAACAATGATCAACGGCAAGAGGTTGCAGAAGGCAATAGAAACCACTGAATTAAAGATACATAATGACATAATGTGTATCCACCGAATACGCGGCCTGTAATTGGAAAAGTTTCATGATCATCTTTCCACTGGTAAAAGATTCCGTAATAGTCACCCATTTGGATCTCTGGTAGGGGACTGCCAAGGGGGAGGCGACCATGAGAAAATGATTGAATAACCAACGAAATGATAATGTCCTACGATTAGGGGCGTAGAATGTCAGAAGCTTGAACGTGGTAGGAAAACTAGAAAATCTGAAAAGGGAAATGAAAAGGCTCAGTCTAGATATAGTAGGGGTCAGTGAAGTGAAATGGAAAGAAGACAAGGATGTCTGGTCAGATAAGTATAGGGTATTATCAACAGCAGCAGAAAATGGTATAACGGGAGTAAGATTTGTTACGAATAAGAGGGAAGGGCAGAGAATGTGTTATTGATCAGTTCAGTGATAGGGTTGTTCTTATCAGAATCGACAGCAAACCAACACCGGCAACCATAGTTCAGATATACATGCCGACGTCGCAACCTGCAGAGGAACAGGCAAAGAAAATATATGAGGATACTGAATGGGTAATGCAGTACATAAAGGAATATGAAAATCTAATAGCCATGGCGAACTCGAATGCGGTGATAGGGGAAGGAGTAGAAGAAAGGGGTAAGGGAGAATTTGGGCTTGGTACTAGAAATGAGACAGGAGAAATACTAATTGAGTTATGCCACAAATTTCAGCTAGTAATAGCGAATACTCTGTTTAAGAATCGCAAGAGACGGAGGTACATGAGGCAGAGGTACACTTGAAAAACACCGAGAGGTTCGGAGGATTCCAGTTAGATTAAATCATGGTCTGGCGGAGATTCCCAAATTACATATTGAATTGTAAGATGTACGCTGGAGCAGAAATAGACGCAGATCACGATTTAGTAATGATGAAGAGTAGGCTGAAATTTAAGAATTAGTCAGGAAGAATCAATGCGCAAAGAAGCGAGATAGGGAAATATTAAAGAATAGAGAAATACGCTTGAAGTTCTCTGAGGATATACAGAGACTGCGATAATGAATAGCGTAGTGGGCAGCTGCGAAGAAACTGTGGGTAACAAATCAATACTTCAGTTGATAAAAAAAAAAAAAAAGGAAGTACAAAAATGAAATGTTCAGTGAAATTCACGAAAACGGAAATACAAGTCGCTGAGAAATGAAGAAATTAGGGATGGCAGGGAAGCTAAGACGAAATGGCTGCATGAAAAATGTGAAGAAATCGAAAAAGAAGTGATTGTCGAAAGGACTGACTCAACGTATAGGAAAGTCAAAACAAACTTTCGTAAAATTAAATGCAAGGATGGTGACATTAAGAGTGCATCGGGAATTCCATGTTAAATGCAGAGGAGGGAGTGGATCGATGGAAAGAGTACATTGAAGGCCTCCGTGAGGTGGAAGATTTGTCTGCTGTGATAGCAGAAGAAACAAGAGTAGATTTAGAAGAGACAGAGGATCCAGTATTAGAATCAGAATTTATGAGAGCGTTGGAGGACTTAAGATCAAATAAGACAGAAAGGATAGATAACATTCCATCAGAATTCCTGAAATCATTGTGTGAAGTGGCAACAAAAGACTATTCAGCTTAGTATACAGTCTATGATGAACCATCTGACTTTCGGAGAAAATCATCCACACAATTCTGAAGACTGCAAGAGCTGACAAGTGCGAGAATTATCGCACAATCAGCTTGACAGTTCATGGATCCAAGTTGCTGACAACAATAAAGAAAATTGAAAATGTGTTAGATGACGATTAGTCTGGCTTTAGGAAAGGTAAAGGCACCAGAGGGGCAAATCTGATGTTGCGGTTGACTATAGGAGCAAGACTAAAGAAGAATCAAGGCACGTTCATGAGATTTGTCGACCTGGAAAAAAGTTCGACAATGTCAAATGGTGTAAGATGTTCGAAATTCTGAGGAAAACAGGGGTAAGCTATGAGGAGAGATAGGTAATGAATAGTATGTACAAGGACTAAGGGGAACAATGAGTGGACGAGCAATGACGAAGTGCTCGGATTAAAAAGTGTGTAAGACGGGAATGTAGGCTTTCGGCCCTACTATTCAGTCTATATATCAAAGAAGCAATTATGTAAACAAAAGAAACATTCAGGAGGGGAATGAAAATTCAAGGTGAAAGGATATGAATGATACGATTCGCTGATGATATTGCTATCCTCAGTGAAAACGAAGAAGAATTACATGATCTGTTACACTATGTAATCAAAAGTATCTGGACACCTGGCGGAAAATGACATAAGTTCGTGGTGCTCTCCATCGGTAATGCTGGTATTCAATATGGTGTTGGCGCATCCTTAGCCTTGATGACAGCTTCCACTCTCGCAAGCATACGTTCAGTCAGGTGCTGGAAGGTTTCTTGGGGAATGGCAGCCCACTCTTCACGGAGTGCTGCACTGAGGAGAGGTACCGATGTCGGTCGGTGAGGCCTGGCACGATGTCGGCGTTCCAAAACATCCGAAAAGTGTTCTGTAGGATTCAGGTCAGGACTCTGTGCAGGCCAGTCCATTACAGGGAAGTTACTGTCGTGTAACCACTCCGCCACAGGCTGTGCATTATGAACAGGTGTTCGACCGTGTTGAAAGATGCAGTCGCCATCCCCGAATTGCTCCTTAACAGTGGGAAGCAAGAAAGTGCTTAAAACATCAGTGTAGGCTTGTGCTGTGATAGTGCCACGCAAAACAACAAGGGGTGCAAGCCCCCTCCATGAAAAACACAACCACACTATAACGCCACCACATCCGAATTTTACTGTTGGCACTACACACGCTGGCAGATGACGTTCACCGGGCATTCGCCATACCCATTCCCTGTCGTCGAATCGACACATTGTGTACCGTGATTCGTCACTCCACACAACGTTTTTTCACTGTTCAATCGTCCCGTGTCCACGTTCCTTACACCAAGCGAGGCGTCGTTTGGGAGTTACCGGCGTGATGTGTGGCTTATGAGCAGCCGCTCGACAATGAAATCCAAGTTTTGTCACCTCCCGCCTAATTGTCATAGTACTTGCAGTGGATCCTGATGCAGTTTGTAATTCCTGTGTGATGGTCTGGATAGAGTTCTGCCTACTACACATTACGACCCTCTTCAATCGTCGGCGTTGTGTGTGAATTCCTAAGGGACCAAATTGCTGAGGTCATCGGTCCCTAGACTTACACAGTACTTAAACTAAATTACGCTAAGAACAACACACACATCCATGCCCGAGGGAGGATTCGAACCTCCGGCGGGAGGGGCCGCGCAGTCCGTGACATGGCGTCTCAAACCGCGCGGCCACTCCGCGCGGCATGTCGGCTGTCTCTGTCAGTCAGCAGACGAGGTCGGCCTGTACGCTTTTGTGCTGTACGTGTCCCTTCACTTTTCCACTTCACTAACACATCGAAAACAGTGGACATAGTAGGGATGTTCAGAAGTGTAAAAATCTCACGTACAAGTGACACCCAATCACCTGACCACGTTCGAAGTCCGTGAGTGCCACGGAGCGCCCCATTCTGCTCTCTCAAGGTGTCTATGACTACTGAGGTCGCTGATATAGATAGCACTAGATGGCAGCACAATGCACCTAATGTGAGAAAGGTTTGTTTTTTTTCGGGGGGGGGGGGGGTGCGAATACTTTTGATCACAAAGTATAAATGGAATGAATAGTCTAATGAGTACAGAACATGCATTGAGAGTAGATCGAAGTAAGACCAAAATAATGAGAAATAGCAGAAATGCGAACAGCGAGAAACTTAACATCAGGATTGATGGTCACGAAATAGATGAAGTTACGGAATTCTGCTATGTAGGCAGCAAAATGACCAATGACTGGCTTAGCAAGGAGGACATCAAAAGCAGATTAGCACTGGCAAAAAGGGCATCCCAGGCCACAAGCAGTCTACTAGTATCAAATATAGGGCTTAATTTCAGGAAGAAATTTCTGAGAATGTATGCTTGGAGCACAGCATTGTATGGTAGTGAAACATGGACTGTGGAAAAACCGGACCAGAAGCGAATCCAAGCATTTTCCGTGCGGTGCTACAGACAAATGTCGAAAATTAGGTAGGGTGATAATGTAAGTAATGAGGAGGTATTACAAAGAATCGGAGAAGAAAGGAATATGTGGGAAACACTGAAAGAAGAACGGTCAGGATGATAGGACATATGTTGTTAAGACATCACGGAATAACTTCCATGGTACTACAGGGAGCTGTAGATGGTAGAAACTGGAGAGGAAGACAGAGGTTGAAATAAATCCAGCAGATAATTGAGGACATGGTTTGCAAGTGCAGCTCTGAGATGAAGAAGTTGGCACAGGAGAGGAATTCGTGGCGGGCCATGTGAAACAAGTCAGGAGACTGATGACTAAAATAAAAATAAAGGTGGAGGGTGGGAATTAGTAACTTATTGCATATTTATACTTAAAAATGTAAAATGTCAGCAAGTTGACGTATTTACAAAATAATTTATGATGTGAGTATAAAATGACTCGTTCCACGTCACTACGGATTATCGTGGTAATGATCCGTGGGACATGAAACTAACTGACCAGCATTTGTACTACGAAGGAAATAAGAGGTTGCTGGAGTCGAGTTTACGAGAAGTATATGTTTACGGAGGTGTTCAATGTGGGCGAGGAGATGGGGAAAACACAAGTGTTGATACAGGGATCACGTAGCGGAAGGTAAATCTAAGGAAAGCACTGGTTGCACTAGGAAGTGACCTGGTTAAAGTAGATCTCGGGGAAGCGATGAAATTTCCGGAAGGTGGGGTAGAAGGCTAAGCTGGCGGCGTCATCGTCGTACTGGAGGAGATGGTTAGGAGACGCTGATTTAGGCAAGTCGGTCGTGTAAAGGATATACAGGGTGTTTCCGAGGTGATGGTCAATATTCAGGGATGTGACAGGAATGATATTGCGAACCAAAACGTCAAGTAAACATGGGCTCTAAAACGCATACCTTACGAGCTACAATTCTTGATTTTCGATACTGTGAAAGAAATCTCTTCTACTGCAAGCTGAACTTATAGTCACGTGTTCGCGTCCAACCATATCGCCTTTTTCTTTTTTTTTCCTTACTGCATATAGGCCCTCATCTAAAGTTATGAGTCTGACTGAACATCGAAGATTATTCGCTTCACATTCTACCCACCAGTAATAATAAATACTTTCAGAAACGATTCAGCAGGACTGCTCGTGGCTTCGTCGCGATCATAACAGCTTACGCTCGAGCGTTTCCTCGCTCTGCAGCGGCTACCGGTCACAGGCCAGACGCCACCCGCCGCCTGAAATCGGGCGCCGCCCAGGTGAACGCGACGCGACGCTGTCAGTGTATGTATCAAACATCATTTCCGAATTTGAAGTCCTAGTTATCATCTTGCAGTTAAGCATTGGATTTTGCATACTTGAAAATCATGAACTACAGTTGAGTCCACGTATTGTCTCGAGTTCTTGCTGTTTGATATGAATGGTTTCACACTAATGGGTTCTTTTGGCTATTGGAATACTCATATGGGAATTATCAAAGTGAAATTGCTAGAACACTCAACTGCCTTAATAACACCTCATTTTGAATTGAATATGAATCGAAAAGCGACTTTAATTTGACATTTCCGTCCGTCTCCTGACGACTTACTGAATGAAGTCTGAAGTACACGCACAGTTGTGTTGCCTGCCGTATGAAATCTGTGAAGTGTTGTGACAGCTGGCAGTCATTGCTGAGTACAGACATGTGCAAATATCCTCGCTGCTCTAGGGGATCTAGTCTTTGTTGCATTTTTTCCATACCGTGATTAGTACAGCAACAAAAGGCTCATTCTGCTGAAGAACTTGATGCCAGCAAGTCCTTAAACAAGAATCTGCGAGCGGTAGTAATGCATGAAAGGAAACAGACTGCTGGAGCAAAGAATGGAGAGCTCCACTCTTTTTGCGTTTCCGATAGGGCCTACGATAAGTATCTGGTTTCATATTATGCTTCAGAACCCTAAACTGTTTATTTTTTCACTTTAAGCTATGATATGAGTAGAGGAAATGACTATACACTTCTCAGAAACTTCGGCTTTTTGTGTTTATTTTCTCACTTCATACTAAAACAAAGGCGTTGATAAGAGAGGAGGATATGAAGTATACGCTTCCAAGACATAATATTTCCTTGTGTGCTACTACTTCGTGCATGAAAGCTCTGCAGTTAACTTTTGTGTGTCGGGTTGGGTAAAAATTGTTTGTGGTAACCAGCCAATGCATTAAATACTTTACAGTTATATTTGATGCAGTATTTATTGTTGTTTGTCTCTCTAATGTTAGTAGTATTGATTCAGATTGTGCGTGAACACGAAAATACACGCATACGCGCACACACACACACACACACACACACACACACACACACAGTCACTGATTCCAGTGAGAGTGACAGCTTATGTATGTTGAACAACACACGTGCCAGTCAATTACGCAGATTCACTGCGACCGAAAGGTGTCTCGATTGTTGGCAACAAATTCCAGTTGTGATGGACCCACCCCTGGGGAAGAATTCGTAGTGCAAAACACACTTTTGGAACTATCAGATTGAAAATATTACACTCCTGGAAATTGAAATAAGAACACCGTGAATTCATTGTCCCAGGAAGGGGAAACTTTATTGACACATTCCTGGGGTCAGATACATCACATGATCACACTGACAGAACCACAGGCACATAGACACAGGCAACAGAGCATGCACAATGTCTGCACTAGTACAGTGTATATCCACCTCTCGCAGCAATGCAGGCTGCTATTCTCCCATGGAGACGATCGTAGAGACGCTGGATGTAGTCCTGTGGAACGGCTTGCCATGCCATTTCCACCTGGCGCCTCAGTTGGACCAGCGTTCGTGCTGGACGTGCAGACCGCGTGAGACGACGCTTCATCCAGTCCCAAACATGCTCAATGGGGGACAGATCCGGAGATCTTGCTGGCCAGGGTAGTTGACTTACACCTTCTAGAGCACGTTGGGTGGCACGGGATACATGCGGACGTGCATTGTCCTGTTGGAACAGCAAGTTCCCTTGCCGGTCTAGGAATGGTAGAACGATGGGTTCGATGACGGTTTGGATGTACCGTGCACTATTCAGTGTCCCCTCGACGATCACCAGTGGTGTATGGTGAAAGGTGGCTACACTGTGCCACTGCGCCAGAGAGTGCGCCAAAGAGTACTATTAAGCCGCCTCCACAGTGCTTGTTATGAGATTGTAGAAGTCAGTGGTTGTTGAGAGTTCGTAGCAGTCAGTGGTTGTCGAGAGTTCATAGCAGGCAGTGCTACCAGAGAGCTCGTAGAGGACAGTGTGTGTTAAGAGTTCGTACTGAGATGTACTAGTGGGCACTGCTTGTCGTGAAGTCGGAGTAAGATGTTGTAGTAAAGAGTGTTGTTCCTTGTCTTATGCAGTGATTTGATGGGAGAGATAGCAGATGTTATTGTAATGAGTGCATTTCGTCAATATATGAAGGTAAAATTTATAATGTTCCTTTATTAGTTGTGTATCTGAAATAATGTGTCACTACAGGTTCAGTCAACAAAGCATCTGGCTCGTGTTCTTGTATTAGAGTGAATTTTGGTTTTCTTGCGTAATTATAGTTTTTCTAAATTTCTTTTGTCACGTCAGTATAATTGGTATCAAAATTCTTGTCTTGTTGGAAAAGAACCGTGCCAGATGTGGACGTTGAGTTACACTCCCACATACAGAACAGTGACTCTTGTGCTTATTGGTCTTGTTGGTTTTCCTTTTTTTTTAGTTGCTGGGGACTTAATTAATTAACTGTGTTTACGGAAATTTTCTTACATTGTTCTTTGCAGTCAGATAGCGTAATAATACTAGTCAGGGCCAACCGATTACGAGACTTGCGTAATCGGACAGCTACTAAAAACAAAAAAAAATCATTTTCAATCATAAATATTTAATTAAGCCCCCATGCACGTGGCGACCGCTGCTTCGGATCGTCCCTTGGATTCTTCTGATTGTGAAAATTGTAGACTGTAGTATTGTTGTAGTAATTTGTAGTATAGTAATTGTAGTCTATTTTGCATGTGTAGATTTGGTAATTGGCATTCTTCTAATGATATTTTTCAAAATTTAATTTTTATTGCCTTGTATACGCGTTTGACAATCTTGTGCAATTATTTCAATTGTTCGATTGATCGTGTTTGAGGGAGACATTGCGTGTGAATAGTATTGTTGGAGATAAGGGGTCATTGTGTGTGATTTTCGTACAGTGACGAATCTTTTGTATATTTTGTAAATGATTACGCGATCAATGAAAAAGGCAAGAATGATGAATAGTGAGAATAACGAAATTGTTAACATGGCGAACTCGCCAACAGAGGAAAACAGTATGATGGATAATGAAGTGGAAAACAATGTAATAAGTCGGGAAAATAGTCCGGAACCATTTCAAAATTTTTCTCAATCAGAAAATTCACAGAATCCGAGATTAACGATAGAAGATTCTGAAATTGTATCGAACACAGATAGCTTTACAGCTATGACGGAGGAAACTGGTTTTGCGGGAAATGTTAGGCGCGAAAAGAATTGCGAACCGGCTACCTTGGAGCAGTTGATGGGTGCAATATTAAATCTGGGATCACAAATGGGAACAATGGTAACACAGATGGGAACAATGAAGACAGAGATAGGAACAATTAAAACTGGTATGGGAACAATGGAAAAACGATTAGACTCACTGGGATCACAAATGGGAACAATGGAAACACGGTTTGGATCTGAATTAAAAACAGAGATGGGAACTTTGGAAACACGGATAGATTCACGAATAGGGACATGTTTCAAAAATATGAAAGATGAATTAAAGAAAGAAATCAGGGAAGAAGTACAACCGATTCTGAATTCTCACAATAATAGATTAATTGCAGTAGAAATCAGACAAAGGGAACAGGATAGAGAACAGGAAGAAAGAGATCGCATGATAGTACAGAATTTTTCAGAGTTAAATTTACAACGTGCAAAGGATAAGGAAGAAATATTTGAGAGAATCGAAGGATCCGTACCAAATGACAGATTAAATAACCTAACACAACAATATGAACTGCTAGCTACCAAATGTGACAATACTGAAACCCGAGTCGCGACACTTACGGAAGACGTAAATAAACAGAAAGAACAATTTGGTGACTTATCGGAAAGAGTGGAGGAAATTTCAGATAAACTGACAAATCTTAGTTTACATGGGGACAGAGATTTGGATGATACAGCTCCATTACCATTTGCAGAAACCGAGGAGTATCAGAACATAAATAAGCATGTTGAAAACCAGGGAAAATTTAATGAACGCGTGAAAAGGGAATTTGAAGCATTACGAAAGCAAGTCAAGCAAATCGAAGGCGAAATTGTAGGAAAAGATAGCAGAAGAAATTTAGACTCACAGGTAGCAGAAGGGTTTGAAGAAAATAATTTGTTTCATTTACGGGATGCAACAAGAGAGCGCCAGGCGCGCGAACTTTACAATAATCGACATTTGGACTGGGACAGACGCGGTAGGTCTTTGTCGCCACGAGGCGAAAACTTTGACTATAAACACTTTTTGACTGTCCGGAAATTTAAGATCTTCCGCAATTCTAAGAATGACATACATCCATGTGCATGGTTAGATCAATTTATGTACGCACTTCCACCAAATTGGCCATTAAGTCACAAACTGGAATTCATGTGTGGATATTTAGAAAACGAACCGGCGACGCGGATGCGTGCACTCATTAGAGATTGTAATAATCTAAATGATTTTTATCATGCATTTCTATCGGCATATTGGTCCGAAAACACACAAGACAGAGTCAAACACAGTCTTATTATGCAGCGTAATTTCAAACAGTCTGAGTTCCGCACGCCAGCAGAATATTTTGAAGACATGATTCGAAAGAATCAGTTCCTGTCCAACCCTTACAGCCCGACTGAATTAATTCGCATTTGTTTAACTAAGCTGCCACAATCAATAAGACAAATTGCTTTGGCCGGAAGATGTAAAGACGACATTGAGACTTTTAAGACTTTGTTGCAAGAACTTGAGTATGACAACGATGACGGGACCTCTTGTATTTTTTTCAGTAACAGTAATTACAATAGATTTTCAGAGAAAAGTGATAGTGGTCGGAACGGGCGTTATATGGGTAATTTTGAGAATGACAGACGTAACAGACACGACAATAGATACCAGCCCTATGACAATAACAGACGTTCTAACAGAAATTACACAGACAACTATAACAACGGTAATTCGTATCGGAATGATCAATCATACGGAAACAGTAATCGGTATTATCAAGACAGAAATTATTCAAACAGTAATAGAAATTCTTACTACAGAAACAATCAGGGTAGTAGATACAACAATAATTTCAGAAGTGACAGTCGAAATTACACAAGGAGTAGTTATGCAGACAGACAGGAAAACAGAAATTTTAATAACAGACACAGCCAAGAATTTGCATCCAACAGACAGGAGGGACCTAATTGGCATCCTCCACGTGACAGAATTTCAGAGAGACAAGTGCAAATCGTAGAAATGGATCCGCGAAATGACGCGAATACTCAAAGACGTGACGCAAACAATCGACAATGACTTGCAGCTTCGGCTTCTGGCAGCAATATAGACGGTTCAGAAAGTAATGACACTACGACTTTACACTACGTACGCCTGGAAGACATGAGAGACATAAGGAAAATAATGTAGACGCATTTTTACATCCTGTTATTGAAGTATGTGTGGGTAAGAATAAGTTCACTGCAGTTTTAGATTCTGGGAGCCCATTGAATGTCATTAGTGAATCAGTTTTTCGTATATGTGAAAGAACTATTGCCTGTCCTGTGTTACCTATTTCTAAAACTACAATTCGAGGTGCGATTTCTGGAAAAAGTGTGGAGGTCAGACAACAGACCAACTTAAATTTTATTTGTCAAGGATACGAATTTTCTGCCAATTTTATTATTGTTCCATTACTCAGTACACAAATTATATTAGGTATGGAGTTTCTTAACGCACATAAGGCAATTTTGAACTTTAAAGAAGGAAGTGTAAATTTGACTGTTGCTGGAATGCCGAAATGTTTAAAATTTTTCGAGTGTTTAACAAGATCTGAACCAGATGCAAAATGTTTAAGGTTTCTTACTTCTGATGTTTTCGTTGAGCATTATGACGACAATGTGTTTATTTATGATAATGACAACAGATACAGAGACGCGATGGATGATATAATTAATAGCGAAGAATTAATTAACGAAAAGGTTAAGAAAGCTGAAGTGCCAGATGACGTTGCAAGAGAAGAGCTGCACCACATTTTAACTTCACATGCTACAGTGTTTAGTCATCACACAGGAACTATACAAGGCTTACAATATTTATTTAAAGTAAAAGAACACACACCATTTCGCGGAAAAACGTACGCTATTCCTTTGGCTTACAGAGACAAGGTTAAGAATGAACTTCAGTACATGTTAGATCAGGGCATTATTGAGCCTGCAGTTAGTCCTTATACTAGCCCATTACACGTTGTTCTAAAAAAGGATGGGTCAATTCGTTTGGTTTTGGATTCCAGACAGATAAATAACATCATCATTCCTGAAACTGACCGCCCACAAAATTTAGATGAACTTCTTCAACATTTTCATGGAATTAAAGTTTTATCCACGATTGATATGCGCGCAAGTTTTTGGCAAATAGAACTCCACCCTGATTGTAGAAAATATACTGCCTTTTTAGCTTTTGGTAACTGTTACCAATTTCGGAAATTACCGTTTGGACTTACAGTATCTTCAGCAGCATTCATTCGTAGCTTAAATGAAATTTTACCTGTTTGTCTTCGTGACAATATTACTTCTTATGTTGACGACATTCTTATCGCTAAACGTTCTTGGAGTGAACACAACAAAATTTTGGACACATTATTACGTATCTTTGCAAAAGTTGGCATGACAGTGAACTTGGAAAAATCTGAATTTGGTCGTTCTCAGGTGAAATTTCTCGGCCACATTATTTCTACAGAAGGTATTCTCCCTGATCCAGAGAAATTAGATGCTATTCGTAATTATGCTGTTCCTACTACAAAACGTGATGTTCGTAGTTTCCTTGGTGTCTGTAATTTTCTTCGACGCTTTGTTAAATTGGACGATTTGGCCACACCTCGTTTATGTGAACTATCCGGAAAGAAATCTAATTGGTGTTGGGATGAGGAAGCTCAGTCAGAATTTGAACAGCTTCGTGATGCTTTAGTTGCTGCTCCACTTCTTTCACATCCGGATTTATCTAAAGAATTTTGTTTGGCAACGGACTCATCATACAAAGGCCTAGGTGCACATTTATTTCAAGAGATAGAAGAAAACGGCGTTGTAGTACAGAAGACTATTGCATTTGGAAGTCGCGTTCTCTCTAAATCCGAAAAGAACTACTCGATTACGGAACTTGAAGCTTTGGCTGTTGTTTGGGCTTTTACAAAATTTCGCACATTTTTGTTTGGCAGACATACTAAGGTTTACACCGATCATCGAGCTCTGGAATTTCTTATGTCAACAAAATTAACTCATGGCAGATTGTCACGATGGGCGTTGTACCTACAGGAATTTGACTTTAGTATTGTTTACATACAGGGTTCTGCAAATATTGTTGCTGATGCTTTATCACGTGCACCTATGGGTTTGAAACAAAGTGCTGAAGAGGACTACAAGGAAAACAATTATGGTTTGATGTATATTCAAGGTGTTGCGTTTGAGAACTTTATTTCGTCTTCGCTCCAGGATATCGCTAAGGAGCAAAATAAGGATCCAATCTGGAAGGACATTAAGGAGAAGTGGAGGAGAAAGGAAAGCGTAGCGATTAGACAGCATTATCTAGTTCGCAATGACATTCTTTTTAAACGAAAATCGGTCGACAACTCCGTTTGGTTAGTTTGTATTCCTGATGAGTGGGTCAATAAATTGATTTGGTATACGCATCTCAGTTATGCACACTTTGGTCCCCGAAAATGCTTTCATAAATTACGAGAAAATTGTTACTTCAGTAATATGGAAAAACGTATTCGATCTGTTCTTGCCAAATGCAAATTATGTCAAATGGCTAAGCCTCCAACGATTTCTCACAGAGCACCGTTGTTTCCCGTCATTCCAGCGAAATTAAAGGAGATGGCTGCAGTCGATTTGTTTGGTCCAGTGGTTCGTTCTACTAATGGTTTTGCGTACATTTTCGTAGCAGTGGAGTTGACGTCAAAATATGTGTGTTTTACACCTTTACGCAAAGCAACAGCTCGTTCAGTATCTAATGCTTTCATCAAACATTTTCTTAAAGAAGTTGGTCATGTTGACAAGGTTATATCAGATAATGGATCACAGTTTCGTTCTAAAATTTGGCTTCGTACTCTACGGCGTCGTAAAATCAAACCAATTTTCATTTCACTTTTTCACCCTCAATCTAATGCTTCAGAGAGATGGATGAAGGAAATCAATAAATTGTGCCGTCTTTATTGTCATCAGAATCACAGAACTTGGGATCAGTATCTTCATATTTTTCAAAACATTCTGAATGAACTTCCTAATGACTCAACTTCTTTACCGCCTCTATTGATATTAAAAAATAAAGTACCAACAAATCGCATTTCTGAAATCGTTCCTTTTCCGCCTTCACGGAAACTGCGGCATTCTGAAGTTGTTAACCTGGCTCTACAAAATATTGCATCTGCGGCTGCTAGAAGAAAGAAATCGGCGAAGCGTCCTGGTCGTTTAAAAAATTTGTCGGTTGGTCAAAAGGTATTAATTAAGTCCCACCGTTTGTCTCACAAAGGAAAAGGCTTGTGTCGCAAATTTTTTCTGCTTTATAACGGTCCATACAGAATTCGCAAAATTATTCATGATAACACTGTCGAAGTAGAAACTCTTAAATCACGACGCTCTAAGGGAATACATCACATATCTAACGTAAAAATTTTTGTGGAATGACATACTTTTGAGGAACCAACAGCTACATGTAAACACGCAGAGAGTACAAGGATACCGCGCTGTGTTTTGGCGGCGGCACATACTCAAAGCAACAGTCAAGTCTGCGCGCCGCACAAGGCAGTCGTTGACCGCGAACAATGACTTCCTACGTCACGCGCCCACAGCTGATCGAGCGCTCAGTGCGAATGCACTGACAGCCGTAAACAAACACACAGTTTAATTTCTCCGACTAAATTCAGTATAAAGCTATAGTGACTTGATGAATTCTGTTATTAACATTCAGTATTTTGCAGGATACGGTTCTATAAAATATTTAAGAACTTCAGGTAAACTCTGTGTGTCTCCGACGTTAAGACGACCTGCTATCGAGAAATTTTCAGGAAGAATGTAATTTCCAAGAAGAAACTAATTAACTAAAAAAGGGTAACTATTAATTGAGTTTATTTTTCAGGTAACATATTTCCACATAGGTACGTACTTTAGACGTAATTTGCTGCTCGCGATTACGTGATTCATACTGTGTGCTAATTTTATGTTCTATGGATTTACTTGTGAAGCGACGTGCTTGTGTACATTTACTGATTTTGACAATTATTGATTAATGAACTGGGTTGTAACTTGTGTATATTATGCATCGCTTGGCTGCTATGCTTTTTCACTGACTGATTTTGACAATTATTGATTAATGAACTGGGTTGTGACTTGTATAGATTATGCATCGCTTGGGTGCTATGCTTTTTCACTGATGTCATATTTTTTTATTATGTGCCTGCTGTGCTTATTTATTTGAATTATAATTGTAACCTGATTTATTGTGCTGATGAGTTTAGTTATGTAAGTTATACTTTGTGATTTATCTGCTTGTGCCTTCATGTTTGCTTATTAAGATGACATATGAATATTTATTTGCTTATGCTGATATGATGCTAATGACCTGTTTATTACGTAAGATATATGCTTACTGCTATGCGTATGGATTACATATTTACACATTTCTGTTTTGTTGCCATAACTGCTCTTTAATTTCGTGTATAGAAATGCTGATATACTGTGTATAAACATAGAGTTTAGGTTACACTGTGGTATTAATTATAGATTGTTCGGTTGGCAGAGCCTCGTTGTAGGAATTGTGCTGCATCCACTTGTTGACATTTTGTTCTCTACTGGTATATTTACTCGCTATTGCAGGTTTTGCTTACGCTCAGTGCCATATATTTTTAAGATAAGAAAATTAACTGCTATAATTCGACGAACGACATTAGTACAAGAAAGTCATAGAAGTCACATGAGCTGGAGGTTTTATGGAAGCTGTATAAATTTATGCTAATAGGAAGGAGGCTAACGACATGACAGACCAAAACTAGGTTTAGACCATTAACAGTTATTACACTGCATTTTCGTGAGCAATTGAAATAGGAAGTGACACTTGACACAAAAAATACTCCACATGTTTGCTTCTGTTTGCCATAATTCTTGAAGTGGTGTACACACTGTGAAATATTATGATCATTCACACTCCGTAATCGTACGTAATTACTGAGAGTTATTCGAACTAAGTCTGTTAGAGGTCAGGTATGCATTTCTTTTATTTAATGATGGACAAGGAACCAAAATGTATCTTATAATTTATAATGAGTAGAAAATTTGGGTCAGATGGATTACACAGAGGTTGTGTGTGGACACTGTGTCTTCGGATTGTATGGGATGCTGAATTGAAGTTGCATTAGGATTTTATCTGTACTTGTTCAAGGAGACTGACTAGAGGAAAGAGTTGTGTTGGAAGTGAGATGATATTGTCAATGAGGTTTATATTTATCGATGTATTATTATAGGTATTGAGAGTATATGAAGTTGTTTGTGGACAAGAGGTAAGGTGATATTGGTGCTGAGGTTTACATTTATCGACGTATTATTGAGGTATTATTGAGATTATGTGATGCTGATGATTATTGGAGTTCTGGTGGATAAGAGGTAAAGTAAGTGAGGAGCATATTTTTTTTGTTGGTCTTATGGAACAAAGAGGATGAAGAGAGCAGACTAAAACACTAAAGTAGAAAGAAGACAGTCTATACACACACTTTGTTAAATCACTAAGTAGTATATACTTTTTTTTGGGAGAGAGGAAGTAATTGCATATCGTGGCTCACTGACAGTTGTTCAGCAACAGTACATTTGATCTGGCTTGGCAAACATTGGTCTTGACATGATGACTATGACGTTGACCTAACTATTATTGACTGTTATACATTGCTGCCACTACTACTTGATACACATGATGAACATCAGATTTTGACAGAATTACATTTACACAGTTAACACTATTCAATTACACAGTAGTACTTAAGGTGGATGAGAGATGAGTGAGTGTGTTCTGTGTGTTTTCCTTTACTAATCCTAACCACCTATCTCCTAAATATTATTTTATTTGTTTGTAGTGGCTTGCACTGACACCCATAAATATTATAGGTTTACTGGTATTTGTGTATTGTAATAGTTAATAGGACAATTATCTGACATCATTTGTGTGTTTGTTATGATTTGTATCTTACTGTAAAAGCATTTGTATGTGCATTCAAACTATTGTTCATGCCTGAACTGTCTGATTAGTGAAGATAAATATTCTGAACTGTTACCTGCACTTTTCAACATGATGTGTGACATTTGGTCGTGTTTAATTTCTGCTGATGAACAGAGTGATCAGTGCTAGTGAATTTGATGGAATTGCTTCTGCTGAGAGATGTGACTTTTTGCTGTCTGCACCTACTCAATATTGCTGGGTGCCACTGATGGACTGCTTCTACTGAAAGGATGTCCCCTGTTGCTGTGTGTACCTCTGCAACTTTACTGGGTGCCTCTGATGGACTGCTTCTACTGAAATGGTATCACTTGTTGGTGTCTGCACCTGCGCTCAACATTGCTGGGTGCAACTGATGAACTGCCTCTGCTGAAATTATGTCACTTGTTGCTGTCTGCACCTGCTCAACATTGCTGGGTGCAACTGATGGACTACTCCTACTGAAATGATGTTACTTTTTGCTGTCTGCACCTGCACTCAACATTGCTGGGTGCAACTGATGAACTGTTTTTACTGAAATGAAGTCACTAGTTGCTGTGTGCACCTGATCAACATTGCTGATGCCACTAATGGACTGCTTCTACTGAAATGGTATCACTTGTTGGTGTCTGCACCTGCGCTCAACATTGCTGGGTGCAACTGATGAACTGTTTTTACTGAAATGAAGTCACTTGTTGCTGTCTGCACCTACTCAACATTGCTGGGTGCCTCTGATGGACTGCTTCTACTGAACTAATGTGACTTGTTGCTGTGTGTACCTCTTGAACTTTACTGGGTGCCACAGATGGAACTGCTTCTACTGAAATGAAGTCACTTGTTGGTGTCTGCACCTGCTCTCAACATTGCTGGGTGCAACTGATGAACTGTTTTTACTGAAATGAAGTCACTTGTTGCTGTCTGCACCTACTCAACATTGCTGGGTACCTCTGATGGATTGCCTCTACTGAATTAATGTGACTTGTTGCTGGGTGTACCTGCTAAACTTTACTGGGTGCAACTGATGGACTGCTTCTACTGAAAAGATGTTACCTGTTGGTGTTCTTTTTTTGTATAAACTAATCATTGAAGGCATTTTATGTGAACATTTGCATAAACTGATTTTTTGTATATTGTAAACTATTATGTAAAGTCACATGTATGAAAAGAAGTTGTATTGCTTACTGTATTTCATACATTAGGTTAGTGAAAGGTCAGTGCAAAGCCAAAATTTTTAACTAATTATGTGATGTTTAGGTATTAATATTATCTTTTATTTTTGTCTGTATTTTTGTGGACGAATTTGGTGGTATTTTCACCACCAATGCTGGCAAAAATACCATCAAATTCTGGCCTGTGGAGGAGGGGCATATGAAAGGTGGCTACACTGTGCCACTGCGCCAGAGAGTGCGCCAAAGAGTACTATTAAGCCGCCTCCACAGTGCTTGTTATGAGATTGTAGAAGTCAGTGGTTGTTGAGAGTTCGTAGCAGTCAGTGGTTGTCGAGAGTTCATAGCAGGCAGTGCTACCAGAGAGCTCGTAGAGGACAGTGTGTGTTAAGAGTTCGTACTGAGATGTACTAGTGGGCACTGCTTGTCGTGAAGTCGGAGTAAGATGTTGTAGTAAAGAGTGTTGTTCCTTGTCTTATGCAGTGATTTGATGGGAGAGATAGCAGATGTTATTGTAATGAGTGCATTTCGTCAATATATGAAGGTAAAATTTATAATGTTCCTTTATTAGTTGTGTATCTGAAATAATGTGTCACTACAGGTTCAGTCAACAAAGCATCTGGCTCGTGTTCTTGTATTAGAGTGAATTTTGGTTTTCTTGCGTAATTATAGTTTTTCTAAATTTCTTTTGTCACGTCAGTATAATTGGTATCAAAATTCTTGTCTTGTTGGAAAAGAACCGTGCCAGATGTGGACGTTGAGTTACACTCCCACATACAGAACAGTGACTCTTGTGCTTATTGGTCTTGTTGGTTTTCCTTTTTTTTTAGTTGCTGGGGACTTAATTAATTAACTGTGTTTACGGAAATTTTCTTACATTGTTCTTTGCAGTCAGATAGCGTAATAATACTAGTCAGGGCCAACCGATTACGAGACTTGCGTAATCGGACAGCTACTAAAAACAAAAAAAAATCATTTTCAATCATAAATATTTAATTAAGCCCCCATGCAATGGCCAGTTTAGGAGATCGCTCCCCACACCATGATGCCGGGTGTTGGCCCTGTGTGCCTCGGTCGTATGCAGTCCTGATTGTGGCGCTCACCTGCACGGCGCCAAACACGCATACGACCATCATTGGCACCAAGGCAGAAGCGACTCTCATCGCTGAAGACGACACGTCTCCATTCGTCCCTCCATTCACGCCTGTCGCGACACCACTGGAGGCGGGCTGCACGATGTTGGGGCGTGAGCGGAAGACGGCCTAACGGTGTGCGGGACCGTAGCCCAGCTTCATGGAGACGGTTGCGAATGGTCCTCGCCGATACCCCAGGAGCAACAGTGTCCCTAATTTGCTGGGAAGTGGCGGTGCGGTCCCCTACGGCACTGCGTAGGATCCTACGGTCTTGGAGTGCATCCGTGCGTCGCTGCGGTCCGGTCCCAGGTCGACGGGCACGTGCATCTTCCGCCGACCACTGGCGACAACATCGATGTACTGTGGAGACCTCACGCCCCACGTGTTGAGCAATTCGGCGGTACGTCCACCCGGCCTCCCGCATGCCCACTATACGCCCTCGCTCAAAGTCCGTCAACTGCACATACGGTTCACGTCCCCGCTGTCGCGGCATGCTACCAGTGTTAAATACTGCGATGGAGCTCCGTATGCCACGGCAAACTGGCTGACACTGACGGCGGCGGTGCACAAATGCTGCGCAGCTAGCGCCATTCGACGGCCAACACCGCGGTTCCTGGTGTGTCCGCTGTGCCGTGCGTGTGATCATTGCTTGTACAGCCCTCTCGCAGAGTCCGGAGCAAGTATGGTGGGTCTGACACACCGGCGTCAATGTGTTCTTTTTTCCATTTCCAGGAGTGTATGTTTACACTACTCTTTGCTCGAGTTTACGTCTTTTGGTAGGGCTCAGCCTTTCATTTCTACCTAGGAAGTTAACGATAAAAGTATCATAACTCGTCACCAGCCACAGTATTGCATAGGAATGCTGAATGAGCAAACTGATGACGTTCAAGCAAAACTGCAATAATAGTCACTTCGTCGATTTTTGTTGTTTCGAATTATAGCATGCAGTAATCCTACACTAGACTGCCTGTTGAATGCAAATGTCGCATAATAGTTAAATGGTAATCCATCATTTATGTCAGCTCAAATGGTTCAAATGGCTCTGAGCACTATGGGACTTAACATCTTAGGTCATCAGTCCCCTAGAACTTAGAACTACTTAAACCTAACTAACCTAAGGACATCACACACATCCATGCCCGAGGCAGGATTCGAACCTGCGACCGTAGCAATCCCGCGGTTCCGGACTGCAGCGCCTAGAACCGCATGACCACCGCGGCCGGCTTTATGTCAGCAGTCGAGCTGAAAAATCATTCACGCCAGTATGATCTTTGTTGAAACAAGAATATCTTTTTCTGGCGTATTTTCCCCAAAAGCACTCGCTCCACACACAGTTCAAATCTTTCGAGTTGCTTCCTCTGCATTCACCCCTCTATTATACCAAAAGTAAATAATGTGTTGCAGATGTTACACCTTTCTACACTTGTGACCCAATTTTACAATGGTGATTTTCAAGTATGCAAAATCCAGTGCTTAACTGCAAGATGATAACTAGAACTTCAAATTTGAAAATGACATTCGATACATGCACTGACAGCGTCGCATCGCGTTCACTTGGGCGGCGCCAGATTTCAGGCGGGGGTGGCGTCTGCCGGTGGCCGGTTGCCGCTGCAGAGCGAAGAAACTCTGGAGCGTAAGCTGTTCTGATCGCGACGAAGCCACGAGCTGTCCTGCGGAATTATTTCTGGAAGTGTTTGTTATTACTGGTGGGTAGAATGTGAAGCGAATAGTCTTCGATGTTCAATCAGACTTATAGCCGAAATGTGGTGGAAAAAAAAAAAAAGAAACAGTTGGACGAGAACACGCGACTATAGGTTCAGAATGCGCGACAAAATTAGCACTAGACCACAGGCTCAGCCGACCGTTGTGACCGAGCGGTTCTAGGCGCTTCAGCCGAGAACCGCGCTGCTGCTACAGTCGCAGGTTCGAAACCTGTCTCGGGCATGGATGTGTGTGATGTCCTTAAGTTAGTTAGGTTTAAGTAGTTCTAAGTCTAGGGGACTGATGACCTCAGATGTTAAGTCCCATAGTGCTTGGAGCCATCTGAACCACAGGCTCACACATAACGACAACATCTCGGATGTAAATTACGCTTCCTCCTGACGCTTCCGCATCTTACAGTGTTGTCAGATTGTGCAGATGGCCGGACTTAGTGTTGTCAGCGGCTGTCGGTTTTATTGGCCACCTTAAGTAAACGACTCGGACTTAGTGTCTGTGACCGGCGGTCAGTTTTAAGTCCCGCACGTGCACCGGTTCAGCCTGTCGGTCTGTTGCGTCTGATATCACAACCCGAGTGCTCTGGGCCCACGTGCGTGATATTAGCGCATGGAGCTCAGACTTCGAGTCTTCCTTCTGGCAGGGAGTATTTTTTTCATTGCGTTAAACAACTATGTGTTTACATTGAGATAAGATTTATTACTTCTTTTACTGGTCTCGAGGTCTCCGCAGGTTTATTGCAAAGTACAGTACGACGTAAACCTACCGTATTGCGTCACTAGACAATAAGCGTTCTTAACAGTAAATAGCCTACGTTTTCCTTACTAAATAATGTCTGCAAATGAAAAAGAAGGGACAAAAGGAAAGAACCGGAAAATAGGAGCAATTCAAACTTGGTTAGAGCGGTGACAATAATTTTATAACTTCTATGGCCGGCCGAAGTGGCCGTGCGGTTAAAGGCGCTGCAGTCTGGAACCGCAAGACCGCTACGGTCGCAGGTTCGAATCCTGCCTCGGGCATGGATGTTTGTGATGTCCTTAGGTTAGTTAGGTTTAACTAGTTCTAAGTTCTAGGGGACTAATGACCCCAGCAGTTGAGTCCCATAGTGCTCAGAGCCATTTGAACCATAACTTCTATGTTTACAAAAGATCAGCTTTACAAAATATTCTCGAAATTTGCACCATTTGCTCGAATCCGAGTATTACATCACTCAGTCATCCCTTCACACCCAAGCGCAACCACTGTACTCGCGGCGATATACAGCACGTCATCTGGTGACATCACACTGAAACGTCCCCTTAGAAAAATTATACATGACTGTGCTTTAACTGATACACAATATTTCTTTAGCGCAACGCAATCTGACTTTCAAAAATCCCTATAAAAGAATGGCCCTGACTAACATTAACCTATACGTTTCACAAATCACTTACCTCACAAAAATCTTGGTTACTCGAACTACTGCAATACAGCAAGCGCCACTACTGCCAGCTAAATGAAAGATTCAAACTACGGAAGGCACTAACTACTGATAGGCATAGTTAGCAAATGAAAGATATTAATAGAGAACAAACAATGTATTTACCTTAATATCATCAGAAGTCATAATATATATAGGAGTTCATAACATCCATTCTTACAAATATCCAAACTCCGCCATTTCTCTCTCCACATCCATCACTGCTGGCGGCTCACCTCCAACTGCGCAACGCTACGCGCTGTTCACATCCAGCTGCCGCTGCCCAACACTACAATGGCAGACAACAATGCAAACTAGACACAGACTGCACACAGCACAGCCAGTGATTTTTATACAGAGGTGGCGTTACCAATAAAAAAACCTAAACAGCCTACTTACAACACGTTCAACGCAACGTTTCTCATTCATTTTTGGTGTAATTCCCGACACTTGCGACCCTTGTGTCTTGTTACTTGAGTAATGTTACATACGTCGCATCGGGAATTTTTAAACATTGGTAAGAATAACCCTCTATAGAAAGGAAGTTGAGCGGACGTAGGTAACTGGAAGTGCATAGGTCTGGAGTTTGAAGAGGAGACCAGAGTGTGTATAATGGTGGAAGGCTTGTTTTAGATCGACGGCTACAAAAATGGCGGATTTGCGGATATTAAGCTGATGGGATGGGAGACGGAATAATTAGGGTTCACACGCAGAGATATTGGGGTTACTTCTTCTCACGTGCTGTTCGAGAGTGGAAGTGTAGAGAGCCTGAATATGATTCTATGTACCCTCTACCAAACACTGTAGAGTACTCATGTAGATGTAGGATGCTTTCTAGAATTACTCCGCTCGTGCGAGCTGCTCATCAGCCACGCTGCGGGCGGCAGCGCGACACGAGCGCCCTCTAGGGTTTCCGCGTGGGGCAGTGCGCAACGTCCCGACGGTCCGCGAGCGTCGCGGCGCGCCGAATGGTGTGTGGCCTTGGCATTTGTCGAGCGGCGGCGGACGTGCGCGGGAAGGCGTGCGCGCGCACTCACGCCTGTTGCGCAGGAAGCCGCGCGGGTGGACGATGCCCACGCGCCGGCAAAGCACCGCCGCTAACTCGCACCGACACTCGCCTGTGTGTGCAGATGCTAATCCGTTCGTTGTGAGCGGGATCAAAAGATTAACATTGTCATGCCGTCACAATTTTACAATTAGCATTACTGCGGTGCTACACTGTACGCTGTTGGCCATTAAAATGGCAACAGCATGATGATGGCATGCAGGGGCGAGGCTGCTGTAATCGCCTATTACAGTTGCACAGTTACAGATAAGACACTTTTTTTACTTTTAAAATTCTATAATTTGAGTTGCGGGCATATTTCATATTTGTAAAAAGCACTGTTGACCCGTGGGTATTTAAGACGGAAACGTCTGTCAGAGTGACAGGACACAGAGGCTGCCTAGCTTTATGCTGTACTCATGTAACTTCCCAGCTACAGCGATTAACGGTGCGCACTCATCAAGTCCATTCCATCTGTCGCTTCCGCTATAGAAAGCGCAGTGAGGGGGAGGCGGGGGGGGGGGGAGGTCGGTGGAGCTGTTAAAGGCTGTTGAGAAACGACTCTCTAGCTCTTATAAAAACACGCGTGTTATTGTTCCGAGCGCTGCAGTGGTGAAAGTGTTCGGATATAAATCGGGGAACATATTTTAGTGTTTCATGTGTTTTGGAAATGAACTCCCATGCTTCTTGACAGAGCGTAGGGGAACGATGCGGGAAACCCGCACCACCGTACTAGGCAAGGTCCTAACCGAGATGGTTTGCCGTTGCCTTCCTCCGACCGTTCTGGGGATGAATGATGATGATGAAGACGACACAACAACACCCAGTCATCTCCGGGCAGGTGAAAATCCCTGACCCCGCCGGGAATCGAACCAGAGACCCCGTACTCGGGAAGCGAGAACGCTACCACAAGACCACAATCTGCGGACTTCATATGTTTTAATGCATATTATTTATTCCTTATAGTTTTAGTAAACAGATGATTATTAATGATTTAAAATTAGATTCTGCTTAAGTTGGAGTGCTCACGCAACACGGACAAAGTAGCGGGTTCCTCAAAAGATACAAACGTATCATATTGTAAATGTGTGCTGGAAAGTCTGTGGTAACATCCATTTGGAGGACTTGGCTTCGAGGGTAAAAGTGACGTGACCAACTACAGACAGTCTACAGTACACCAAATCTTCTACATTTAAATACAGTAACTAAAAATTATGTCATACGTTTTCAAGTGTCCTCTTACAAATTGTTATGTGGCTGTATAGAGACACAAAAATTGTACTTTGGCCATGTGTTTTGTTTACTTCCGATATGCTGTGGACAAAAAATTGCGCGAATGACACGAACAGTTTCAAAAACTTGAGGAAACGGCACGAAAATTCCAAGGATAGTATTATATATCTGTGTAGACACTCTTTAAATTTTGGAGTACAAGGATTGATTTTTATTTGAACAATGTATTCATATTAAATGTTCAGAGGCACAACGAATCTTCGAAATAACACAGTCACGAACTACACTTTCCCAACTTGTTGTCCGCTGAGCCGGCCGCGGTGGTCTAGCGGTTCTAGGCGCTCAGTCCGGAACCGCGCGAACGCTACGGTCGCAGGTTCGAATCCTGCTTCGGGCATGGATGTGTGTGATGTCCTTAGGTTAGTTAGGTTTAAGTAGTTCTAAGTTCTAGGGGACTGATGACCACACATGTTAAGTCCCATAGTGCTCAGAGCCATTTGAACCATTTTGTTGTCCGCTGAAAAACGGACAAGTATCAATCAACGACTCCATGCTCGAAGTTTCCGACATGAAGCATCGCGGAACTGACCTCAAATATGAATAAAACGGTGAGTGTCGGGCCATTTAAAGTCACCCTTATCCATGTAGATGCAATAATAGGTGTTTTCCGGGTATCCGGTATCGCTCAGTAGGCCTAGTCTTTACGAGATTGGGCCTCCTTTTTTTAGTAGACGGCATACGACGTTATTCAGCGTAATACTTGGGCGTAATGGGACGCAATAACGGCTAATCGTAAACAGTAACATAATAATAGCGGCAGTAATAATAATAATTACAACTACAATGGCCTCCCGGCGTGGCCAAGCGGTTCTAGGCGCTTCAGTCAGGAACCGCGCGACCGCTACGGTCGCAGGTTCGATTCCTGCCTCAGGCATGGATGTGTGTGATGTTCTTAGGTTAGTTAGGTTTAAGTAGTTCTAAGTTCTAGGGGACTGATGACCTCAGATGTTAAGTCCCATAGTGCTCAGAGTCATTCGAACAATTTGAACAACAATGTGACTAGGATAATAGTGAACAATAACATAACAGTGACACTAATAATAATAATAACAATAATAACAATCTCAGTACTGTTACCTACAAATTTTTTAAAAGCGATTATAGTATCGAATACCTCACGTCTCGGCAGTGGTGGCATGCCACAAACGTCAAATTGTCATTACGTGTACTTCATGCTTGGATAAGAAAATGATTAGCATTTGAGCGTAACGCAATCTGTATTCTTTTTATACGGAAAATTCCTCGCACAGCAGGGTTCTCAGTCTGAAATTCCATATGTATGTGCTATACTTCGTGTGGGAACGAGAAACGAGTACCAGATCATGTCGGAATTCGACAGCTAGAAGACTGGCGCCTATCGAGAATGTGGCTTAATGTTCCACGATATTGCTGGCCACATTGTTCGGGATACCACGACTGACATGAGGATATGAAATCGATAAGCTGAGAAGGAGCAGGCTAAACGCCATGTAAAATCACAGCGGTCTATACACGACCAGCGCTCCGAGGGCAGCAGTCTTTTTCGCTAGGCGGTATAGGAAGCTACAGGCACGTCACGTGCACGTAGATCTATATAAGTTATCTGCAATTCATACTTGCTTGGCAGGAGGTTCATCGAACCACTCTCAGACTATTTCTCTGCCGTTCGCTCTCGAATAGCGCGTGAGAAAAAACTTTCAGATTGTTTTCTTAACTCCTGGCTGTAATTCTTAAGCCCGGCCAAACCACGCTCTACTTCTAATATTGTGTGACGTAGACAACTATACTGACTGTAACCGGTAACATGAGTTCTACGTACTCTGCACTCGAGTTTGTTGTTAGGAATTCATATATTTCTGCAAAAGACCGCAAATCAGGACCTTCTGCTGCGGCAGCTTGCACAGTGACTGAAATACCCCGCTTAACAAATAAAGTGAAGCACCCAGAACGGGTGGAACAAACGAAATAAAACTTCATTGTTGGGGACGCTGTGTGATGTTATTTAACTCACTACAGGATGGAGACAAAGAACTTAGCATTATGAGCGCAGTTACCGGGTGGTTAAAAATTAAAGTGCAGCTACTCACAGATGTGAAGCATGGCAGCGTTAATGCGGAACGACTTACGCTGAAAAAAAAAAAAATATATATATATAAATGTGACGTAGTGAATGTAAGAAAGACGTGTAGAAATATTTACATATATAATGTATTAGGAACGGGACGTGCGCAGAAAAGATCGAACAAGTGAGGAAGTCATAATGCTGATTTTATTATTAACCGCCACTTACACAATTTGTTCAGCACGAGCACCAGAGATGGCGACGAGGTGCTGTACAGCGCCAGATTTTCACCTGGTGGCCAAAATTGGAACTAATTTTTTCAGGTGTATTTCAGTTCCACATTAACGCATTAGCCTATCTAGCTAGTTTCGCTGCCATACGATAATTAGCGCTGCAATTTAATTACAGCCACCTGGTATTTGTACGATGTTGCACCCATTCTGGCCTGAATGCACTCACTGACTCCGTCGGAAAGCCTCTCAATAGCCATTGTGTTTGGCCCACGACCGTCGTAACTGCTCCTCGACATCCTAGATAATGGCACTGGTCAGATTTGATGTCCGGGCTGGTTCCGCACACGTTCTAATGGGGGAAAATCTGGACATCTTGCTGGCCACGGGAGAACCTTAACATCACGCCGGAATTTCATTGAGATACATGCCATGTGTGGAAGAGCATTGTCCTGTTGAGTGAGTGCACCATGATACTATCGAATTAGAGCTTACACATGAGGAGTCAGCACGTCCATGACGAACTGCCGTACCGTCAAAGTTCCGTTAACCACTACCAACCATCAAATGAGGTCGTAACCGATGGCTCCCCAACCATGATGTCAGAAGTAACATCGCTGTCCCTCTCCAAAACATTGCAAGATGGAACCGTCCACGAGGTAACAGCCATGTTCGCCAACGATGGTTAGCCAAGGAGGTGCAGAACTGCGATCGACCGCTGAACACACAGAGCAGCCAGTACTTCCCAGTCACGCACTACTCCAGTGTTAACTCAGCCTACACATGGCGCAGTAATTCCCTAATACGACTGCTACTAGTCTCCGACTAATGCTGCAGCATTACACAGGATGTTCGCAGGGAGTCCGTTACTCATTCTCGGATGGTAGACACAGATATAAAGACGTGCTTGGGGCACAAAACGGTGATCCTCGTCTGTGGCAACAAGACGAGTATAGGGAGGTTGCAAACTGCAAGTGCTACATTAGCGGATAACCTTACAAAGTCTTGCAGGAGTAACTGATTACCTTGAAAGCGACGTGCTAGTGTAAAGATGACTGAATTTAGAGCTTGAAGCTCTAGGTAGGATAACTGTAATTGTTCTGTAGTTAGTTAATTAGTTACTTAATACCCAGAAGAAAGCATTAATTTTTTCCCCGTTGGTGAGTACATTTAAAGCTTATAAAGACACCTGAATGATTTTGAAACAGAGGGCTATCAAAAAGGAAGGAACAGATTTCAAACATGTATTGCCTCCAAATTACAAAAGATGGAAACATAATTCCAGCGTTCCGGGAAAGAGAAAGTTCAAATTTTTATGCATTCAGTGTGAGCACCATGTATTACACCACAAATACGATGGTTGTCCAGAAAGTAAGGTCCGATCAGTCGCGAAATGTAAACCACAGTGAAAACCAGAAACATTTTATTTGCAACAGTTAGATACACCTTCCACCTACTTCTCTACATTGTCGCCGCTCGAACTTCGAGTGTTGTCGTAGTGTTGTATCGACTTTCCAATGTCCTCGTCACAGAAAGCAGCCGCCTGTTCTTTCGGCCAGTTATCTGCTCCGGTCTGCAGCTCGTTGTCTGTGGAAAAAATTTGTCTTCATAACCTACGGTTCTTGTGAGCAGAGATGAGACTCATGGGGAGCCAATTGCGGACTGTATTGTGGGTGATGAAACACTTCTCATAGGAAACGCTGCAGGAGCGTCTTCATTGCCCCTGGAGTGTGCGGCCGAGAATTGGCACGAAGAAGGAACTGCTCGACAGTTGTGTCATGTGGGCTGCATGACACAGGCGAAATCTCTAACCAGGCCCTCATACTTGGCGGGAGACGCTATTCGCTACGAATCTGTACGTGCTCACTGTTCACTCAGAACAGAAAACAGCGACGCGACACGATCGACGGGCATACTAGAGACGCTACCCAACACATCTGTGAAAAGCTTTACCGGATTTTCCCCGTGGTTTCCATTTCGCGACCGATGGGAACTTACTTTCTGGACAACCCTCGTATCAAAACGCTGCTACACACGAAGCAGCTGGTCTCTCGTTATCGAAATCACAGCCTCAGCAATGCGATGTCGCACACTTTCAGTAGTTTCAGTCATAGGGGGAATAAAAACGCGGTCTTTTACGTAACTCCACGGGTGAAAGTCACAAGGTGTAAGGTCTGGAGACCTGCTAGGTCACCGGTGATGAAGTTCATCTTCTGCTCCACTTCTTAGAGAATTTCTCTGAGCACGTCCAACGTTACTTAAATGACACTAGGACATTGGATTGGAAGAGGAGGAACAGAAGATGAACTTCATCGCCGGTGGCCTCCCAGGTCTTCAGGCCTCACGCCTTGTCACTTTTATCTGTGGGGTTACGAAAAAAACCGCGTTTTTACCCTCTCTATGCCTGACACACTAAAAGTCAGCGACATCGCATTGGCGAAGCAGTGAATTTCGTAACGAGAGATCAACTGCTTCGTGTGTGGCAGAAAATGAGCCACTGTACTGATATGTGTCGTGTAAAAGATGGTGCTCACATTGAATGCATAAAAACTTGAACTTTTCTCTTTCCAGGAATATTGGAATTGTATTTCTGTCTTTTCTAGTTTGGAAGCAATAAATGTTTGAAATCTGTTTCTTCTTTTTGAATAGTCCTGGGCTGCAGCACGACCACAGCTATTGCTCTTTAATGCACACACCTGGACGAAAAGTTAAGCAATATTCAGTGATGGCTAACTGATCGTTATCTCGACGACATTCAACAGCCGGAGAAGTTGACCTAAAGTGCTTGTTATGAAGGAAGGGCCGTGCCAGTTGATCATAATCAGCGTCTCTCAATGTTTTAATTTTGAGGGCCTGTCAACTGGCCGATGTTTTTAGCTTCCTCTCCTAAAGCTAAGCTGAAAACCCTGACTGCTCCCTAGCCTGACACTGTATCATGTATCTTACTGGCTTCTAATATTATTCGGGCGCTGTAGAATTTCTGCACAGCTTCTGAACACAAGCTGTTGAAAACTAACGACGTCACTCTATCCTTGAAATTACACATATTGCTTAACTTGCAGCATATGTGAATGGCGTAATTACACTGGTCTCCGTCAGTAACACAGTCACGAATTACATTCACTTTGTTCAACAGCGTCGATTACTAACGGTTTCACAATTGAATTGGATATAACCTTAGCTTCAATTTTACATTTCTCGTAATATATGAAAAGTGGCACACTCATCCTCTTCAACCTTTTCAAGTAGCTCTTGTTTATTAAGAGATTGCCGGCCGCGGTGGTCTCGCGGTTCTAGGCGCGCAGTCCGGAACCGTGCGACTGCTACGCTCGCAGGTTCGAATCCTGCCTCGGGCATGGATGTGTGTGATGTCCTTAGGTTAGTTAGGTTTAAGTAGTTCTAAGTTCTAGGGGACTGATAACCACAGCAGTTGAGTCCCATAGTGCTCAGAGCCATTTGAACCATATTAAGAGATTGCTGATCCTTTGTTGCAAATTTAACAGTGTGCGTGGTCTTTTTGCCTCGAAATATTTCTTCAGCCATTTCGCGTTATTAGTGCAAGCTGCAACGAGAACGACCAGCATTTTCCCGCTGTTGTAAAACGGTAGGTTTAGAAAAGTCTCTGTCGTGATTAATGGAGCAGCACAATGCAGCAGTACATTTACAGCCTCCCAACAGGCCTGCTTTACGTTGACGTTAACCTCGGATCACCTTTCTGACACTGTCTATTTGAGAAAAGTGAGATACTTCACATGCCTCTTATTAACGTTATGCATATAACTTTCTCATATGACACAAATACAATAAGCATATTTACGCAGCTAACTTCGATTTTAAGCGCATAAGTTTGTGAGTCATAGTCGTTTATCTTAAACAATTGTCGAACGCTGCCTCTCCCAATATTTTTGAAGGTCTGTGGCTTTCTTTGTAGTGGAAGACTTGAAGTACGACGAGTCCCAATTTACTTTCTGAAAGGAAACATAAATTAGTATTGAACGAGATAACCGAGACATGCACTATAATACAGCTGACCTCTCGGTCACTCATAATGTTTTGCTCTCATGCTGCCAGGGGCGCTCACAGTAAAACAAAAAAAACTGCACTCGCACGCTCCCGTGTGTAGGATTGGGAAACGTCCCCCTTTTTACAGTCGTTTTCGGCAGAATGTACAAAAGTCTCGCCTGTCTGGCGTTTGCTGGACTTTTTAGCTGTGAACTAAAGAGAATTTCACTTTCAAGGAAAATTTTTCTGTACAAATCAAGATATCTTGATTATTAATTACGTCATTTTACATTTTTGTTTATTTTATGATTTAACAGAAATAATTTTATCGCAATGTTATTGTCTTAGAACAAATTGTAGAATTGATTTTTTATATTATAGTTTTTGATAATGATTATGAAATATTAATTTAAATTTATTATAGGAAATTTAATTTGTTGTACAGCCCGTTCCAAGCTAATGACGTAACCGCTAGGATAATGTACAAGGAGGAATGAAGAGATATAGTAACCGATACTGTTCTTTGCTTCCTGTGTCTTTATTCGTGGGCCGAACGAGTCTAAAACACAGTGTCACAAGCACGCTAAGCTAGAGCAAGCGTGGCAAATGAGACTGTGGCTAGCAGCCAGCCAGCTCAACCACGCTCGAGCGTCGCCCCTACCCGTTTTGAGGCACGCAAGTGCGCTGTGCCTTTGCTAGGAAAACGTGCGTTTTAACAAGATGCTCTGCTGTTCATAGACGGTAGCCTCATTACCCAGCTATACAGAGTGTTCCTGTAAGAGCGCGCAAAAATTTAACAGGACATGGAGGATGCTCCCGTGAACAATTTGAGATAGGGAACCTGAGGTCGGGGAAGCCAGTTTAAGGAGATTATAGGAACACTTTTTTTTATTTACGTTAGTTACAGTTAACTGCAAGTACCATCATCGACACAATAAACGTACAATTTGTACTGCATCTTACAAAATGTGCTGAAACTGATGGTCATCAGCATCAATGCAAGAATGGCATCGGCGAGCAAGATTCTGACGCACACTGACAAATGTGACTGGAGTGTTTCGAATCACATCACAGGCAGCTACAATTCTGGCAACTAATTTCATCTCCGTATCCACTGGGGTCTCAAACACAAGTCAGTTTAGATGTCCCCATAGTAAGTAATCAAGGGGGTTCAGGTCAGTTAACCTCGCAGGCCACGGGGTAGGATCTCCCCTTCTATCGATCAGGAAATACAGCTTTGACATTTTTGTGGACATCCACATTAAAGTGAGGCGGTACACCGTCATGTTGCATCCACATCCTCTCACGAACAGCCAAGGATACGTTCTCCAACAACTCAGGTAGAACTCTTTCCACGAACTCAAGTATGGTAAACAACACCTGCTTCATGACTTCCTCGTAATGAGGTCCGTCCTCCTTGTCTACTTGCAGGAAATAAGGAATGGGCTCTGAGCACTATGGGACTTAACATCTATGGTCATCAGTCCCCTAGAACTTAGAACTACTGAAACCTAACTAACCTAAGGACAGCACACAACACCCAGTCATCACGAGGCAGAGAAAATCCCTGACCCCTCCGGGAATCGAACCCGGGAACCCGGGCGTGGGAAGCGAAATAAGGAATGTACATGTAAATAAACAGCACAGTATGTGTGAACTTGCACGCATGTTACTTGTAAATAAGCTGGAAAACAGTAATGCTAGACAAAGCGGTAGATAAGTTTACTTCCATATCTACTTAAGCTGACTTCTCTGACCCCAGGTTACACACCTCAAATTGTTCAGTGGAGCATTCACAATGTCCTGTTACGTTCTTGCACGGTCTTACGGAAACGATCTGTAGAAAGACTTTTGCAAATGTACGAACCATTAAAGGCACACTTTCTTTCGTTATCTAGCCAACATAGAATGCCGAAAGACTTTTTCGAAGACGATTTCTCTACGTGTTATTTACGGCTGTTGCTCTTTTTCTATGTGTATATACCAAAGCCGAATTAAAAACACTGGAACTTCTGATATTTCTGTCAATGGAGTAATCGACCAGTGTTCACAAATTGTGGATGACATAACTGCAAGACTGGAGTATACTTTTGTCCAATCAGGTTCTAGATATTTTAAGGCGATTATCAGAGACGAATCAAATTAAGGTGGAAGGGCTTAGAACTACGATGAATAATATGCACATAATTGTCGAAGACTACTTAAAATCCTAGACATATGGGTTTGGCTTCAAGTGCTTTTGGTGGAAGGCATTAGCTAATCTTCCAACCTGGGTACAAGCAGCTGAAACTATAGATAATTTGTCAGAGAAAGTTTAAAGTAGAGTGAGAGCATATTACTTCATCAGTGGCTAAATTTTTCGAAAGTCATGCAAAAAAGGGATTCTACATTTGAAAAGTCTTTGGCACGTGAAAAGTAGAGAGCTTATTTCAATCACAGCATTTTGGAATTGGCAGAATATTACTTTGCAATTCCAGGTCGGAAGGGTGTTCTCTTTGATAAACGCCAGCGGACAATGAAATGCAATAAACTGCAAACCAAGACAATGATAAAAATAATGCTGTTGTTATATAATTTAAAATTATGCTTTCTTTTCGTTTTACGTACCAGAAGGGTAGATTACTGTTTATTTTTTTAAATAAAGGATTTTTAGTTTATTTTGTCATAAGATTATCTTAGGATGGAGAATGAAGATTTCAAAAGTCTGAGGTATCATAATTGCCAATTTGTAAGGCTGTTTGCTATTTGTTTTTATTTTGCTTTAAGAACGTTTAACGTTAACATCTCAGAAAGTAACTGTGGCTGATTATTAAAAAAGACTGAAGATATCGAACTGACTTTGTTTCTATTTTTAAAAGGTAATCCGCCTTTTGGAGTAAAATGTCCGGCTAAATGTAACGCAGAGTCCGGTTTTTCTATCTTTGGGCCTGGCAACCCTACCCATGCTGTCCAGCATCGGGCAACTGTCACATCCGAATGCCAGCAAATGTAGATATTACACGATTCGACCGACGGTCCACACGGAGACTCACAATAGCGTCCTTTTCAAAGTCTGTCAGTTACGGATAACGCTGCTTACACGTCTCCATGTCCTTCATAGTGATTGCTCAACATCTGACGCTGTTTACGCCTCGTATATACCCTACCAAACCTGGTAAGAAAACTAAACACCAACAACACTAAATGCACTTCGGTGGCTGCTCCGTCTGCCGCAGGGAATTTCAACTCTAACGATATGCATACCTACCAACGGTGTGTACATTTACGAAGTTACGTTGACATCCAAACATAGCTTCTGGGTGCTTCTTTTTTTTTAGCAGGCTGTGTAGTATTTTAGAACTGTTTTGAAGTGAGGGCACTGCGTGGGGTAGCCGCGCGGTGCAGGACGTCTTGCCACGGTCCGCGCGGCTCACCCCGTCGGAGGTTCGAGTCCTCCCTCGGGCATGGATGTGTGTGTCGTCCTTAGCGTAAGTTAGTTCAAGTTAGATTACATAGTGTGTAAGCTTCGGGGCCAATGACCTCAGCAGTTTGGTTCCATAAGACCTTACACAAATTTCCAAAATTTTTGAGGTGAGGGGGTTTTACTGTAACAAATGAGGCAATGAGAAGCAGAACGGCCCAAAGTACAGATACTAAGTTCTGAAAAACATAGATATTTATGCAAAGCAAATATTTAGGCAAATCACCAGTATCAGTGGTTTGATTTGTTTTTAAACCAAGTCTCAACATCCCATATTTCCCATAGAGAGCCACTTACCCACTTTATGTCATGAAATGTTATTTAATATTTAGGATTATAACTATTAATGTTAATCCATAACATTTTCAAATATGGGCTAGTGGTAAAGCTGTCTTTTTGACTGTTGTATAGTTTATAATCAATTTGAAACTAGAGTAAGATCATAAAAAAAGATACTAAATGTACCTCACACACAATCATGACCTATCTCAACACTTCATGGTCCTCGTTATCATAATTTTCATCAAGTACATTCTCTGGCTTGAGGTTTAGACAGAACGGTCTGTTCACTTTAGGCACGAAATCTTGCAGTTTTGTCAAATCTCTGTATTTCAAGTATGATCAATACTTGCGTTAAGTCGCTATGTTTCAGGGTTGATACTTGCTTTCCATCTACGTATTTAAGCATCAGATTTTGCAAGGCATCTGCAAACTGTGGAGAAATAACAAACAGTTGTCTCCCTCGATGTGAGTGGAAGAAAATGGTGGCCTCCCATGACTTCAATGAAGAATACATTACTTTAAACAACAGTTCAAGGCGACCTGTTGAAATTTCATCACTGTAAAACTTCTGATATGTATATTGGTGCTACGAATATCAGCTTTTGGTTTGGTAGTGATGTCAGTAACACACTTAAAGGTTTTGAATTTGGTTGATTAATTCGTGGCAGGCGACCAAACAGAGAGATCATCGGTCCCGTCGGATTAGGGAAGAATGGGAAAGGAAGTCGGCCGCTGCCTTTCAAAGAACCATCCCGGCGGCTTTAGCCTGGTTTAGGGAAATCACGGAAAACCTAAATTAGGATGGCCTCGCGCAGGTTTGAACCGCCGTGTGCCAGCCACTGCGCCACCTCGCCTAATGGTTCAGAAGTCCTCACCTTTAGTTTTACAGACAGGAACGCTGAAACCATATAACAGGAGGTTATGATGGGGGCACTCCATCAACAGCTTCCAGCATTTATGAAGAAATGGACGTCAGTGTGGCCAGCGAGCGTTCTTTCAGCAATAGAAATCTGTCTTTGGGACCTCGTGGGAGTAAATATCAGAGAATTCGGTGAGTCAGCTTTCCACAATTGCTGATACATTTCAAAAATGGCTCTGAGCACTATGGGACTCAACATCTTAGGTGATAAGTCCCCTAGAACTTAGAACTACTTAAACCTAACTAACCTAAGGACATCACACACACCCATGCCCGAGGCAGGCTTCGAACCTGCGACCGTAGCAGTCCCGCGGTTCCGGACTGCAGCGCCAGAACCGCTAGACCACCGCGGCCAGCGCTGATACACTACTAGCCATTAAAACTGCTACACCAAGAAGAAATGCAGATGATGAACGGGTATTCATTGGACAAATATATTATACTAGAACTGACATGTGATTACATTTTCACGCAATTTGGGTGCATAGAGCCTGACAAATCAGTACCCTGAACAACCACCTCTGGCCGTAATAACGGCCTTGATACGCCTGGGCATTCAGTCAAACAGAGTTTGGATGGCGTGTACAGGTACAGCTGCCCATGCAGTCTCAACAAGATACCACAGTTCATCAAGAGTAGTGACTGGTGTATTGTGACGAGCCAGTTGTTCGGCCACCATTGACCAGACATTTTCAATTGGTGAGAGATCTGGAGAATGTGCTGGCCAGGAAAGCAGTCGAACATTTTCTGTATCCAGAAAGGCCCGTACAGGACCTGCAACATGCGGTCGTGCATTATCTTGCTGAAATGTAGGGTTTCGCAGGAATCGAATGAAGGGTAGAGTCACGGGTCGTAACACATCTGAAATGTAACGTCCACTGTTCAAAGAGCCGTCAATGCGAACAAGAGGTGACCGAGACGTGTATCAAATGGGACCCCATACCATCGCTCCCGGTGATACGCCAGTATGGCGCCCGGTGATACGTCAGTATGGCGATGACGAATACACGCTTCCAATGTGCGTTCACCGCGATGTCACCAAACACGAATGCGACCATCATGATGCTGTAAACAGAACATGGATTCATCCGAAAAAATGACGTTTTGCCATTCGTGCACCCAGGTTCGTCGTTGAGTACACCATCGCAGGCGCTCCTGTCTGTGATGCAGTGTCAAGGGTAACCACAGCCATGGTCTCCGAGCTGTTAGTCCATGCTGCTGCAAACGTCGTCGAACTGTTGGTGCAGATGGTTGTTGTCTTGCAAACGTCCCCATCTGTTGAGTCAGGGATCGAGACGTGGCTGCACGATCCGTTACAGCCATGCGGATAAGATGCTTGTCATCTCCACTGCTAGTGATACGTGGCCGTTGGGATCCAACACGGCGTTCCGTATTACCCTCCTGAACCCACCGACTTTATATTCTGCTAACAGTCATTGGATCTCGACCAACGCGAGCAGCAATGTCCCGATACGATAAACCGTAGTCACGATAGGCTACAATCCGACCTTTATCAATGTCGGTAACGTGATGGTACGCATTTCTCCTCCTTACACGAGGCATCACAACAACGTTTCACCAGGCAACGTCGGTCAACTTCTGTTTGTGTATGAGAAATCGGTTGGAAACTTTCCTCATGTCAGCACGTTGTAGGTGTCGCCACTGGCGACAACCTTGTGTGAATGCTCTGAAAAGCTAATCATTTGCATATCACAGCATCTTCTTCCTGTAGGTTAAATTTCACGTCTGTAGCACGTCATCTTCGTGGTGTAGCAATTTAAATGGCCAGTAGTGTATATACAGTGTAGGGGTACAGCACTAATAAAGGTGGTTTACTTTTAAGATCAACAGATGTCAGAAGCGTGTGTATGTCCTACAATCTAGAGTTCGACGACGGTGTGCTTTAGGCCGTTATGTTTGTTAGCGCCTCAGTTGTTCCTTGACAGCAGCAGTGTGGGACAGGATTGTGAGTAGGTTTGTAATCTTCGGTGACTGCAGAAAGTCGCCGGCTGTTTATACGGCCTCCTGACCTGACATGAGCTTGCCCGCGACGCCTCCACGGAGATAGGCATACGTGCGCGACGTAAACCTCGGCGCCCGTTTCGACAGGCGGGCTCCTTTCCTGGTGGGGAGGAATACCGGTTGCTGTTGACGGCTCGTTACGGCGGAACTGTTGTCTGCGCCGTGATAACAGCCAGCGAACTGGGTCGCACCTGTGTCGTCAGCGGATACGCCTCTTTTGACCCAGAGTCCACAGCCAGCAGGTGACCGCTCGGGAAGAACACCGCAGTTCAGCTCATACTCTCCCCTTCAGTCGCGGCAAGGGTGAGCGGGCAGAGGTAATGATTCTCCACTCTCGAGCCTGAAGAATTTGCGCACTTCCGAAAATGTATTTGCAAAGGACCAATACAGTTGTATCACGGCTATACAAGTTACTAGTAACATATGAAAATCTGTGTCGGCCGAGATTTCCCGCTTTATGTGAGCGGTCGCCCTAATCGCTATGGCCATCCGCCCACAACTCACGACCAGACATAAACTTCCATATGTGCTAGTGTCTACGTCCCATAGTGCTCGCACAAAATGTGTGATTGCCACACAGGAAGAGACACTGTTTTGCTCGCCAGACTATCTTGCTGTGGCAAGAAATACAGTAGCGCAGTGTCTGTATTTTACAGTGTCTGTATAGCTCGATGCAGTGTTTCTTCGGAAATGCCAGACCAAGCCAGTCTGACTGGTAAGAAATGTCTCTTCCCGTTTGGGTATCATACGATTTGCACTCGAGCTCTATGGGACGTAGACACTGGGACACATGGAAGCTCGGTCGGTCCTGGAAGCGTGCCCGGATGGCCGGCACAGTTAAGGCGACCGCTCGCATAAAGCTGGAAAGCCAGTTTCGGGTTTCGGTCAGGCACAAATTTTCATATGTTACTAATGAATGGTATAACCATTGCATAATCGTATTCGTAGTTTGCGACTGTATTTCATAATTTAATACCGCTGTCAGTCGTCAGCAGTATCTGTTCCTTTGGAGACGTATGCATGTCCGAAGGAACATTACATCGAACTATACATACATCGTGAAATAGAGACACAGTCCCATTGAAAAGTAGGATTTTTGGTGCCATGTTGCTGAAAACCACTTCATTTTTTGTAACTAATACATCTGATCAAAAGTATCCGGACACCCCTTTGTAATGCGGAACTGACCTCTAAGTATCGCAAGAGGCGGGTCTGACAATATAAAAGCAAGCGAGGAGTATTGTGTTGTCATAGAGAAGTGCTAACAGCACACTTGAGTCGGTCGAGAGAGCTCAGTGAATTTGAATTTGGACAAGTCACTGGACGTTAGCCGAATAAGAAGTATATCAGGGTCATTACAGCCCTTCTAAAGATGCCCAGATTCCTGGTGTAGGGATAGAGTCTTTGACAACTAATCAAACCGTCCTTGACCCCGGCGTCGAATTTCGCCACTGCTTAAATTTTGAATAAAAGTAAGCAGCAATGGTGGCCGAAGACTTCCGACATAAGAAGTCAACTTCATTATGCCAGCATCTTTGCCAAAGAGCGTGGAGCGGACAAAGATTCAGAGCACTCTCATGCTGTGGGGGGGGGACTGCCCCTAAAAGGCGGAAGAATTAGCAATGTGTTGAAAATGGTTTCCATGTGCCTCAACGCAAGCGTGTATGCGTCATAGCACGTTCTGTCTCAAACGTTCACGTCGGCCAGGCTGCATCCGAACAGTGTCAAAGGAAACTTGAGCACCCTGCTCCAGTGTCTCCACGTCTGTAAACGGCTCTGCGCACACGATACTTTAAGATGGCTCCCTAACCAGAAATCGCACGGGATGAGATCCAGTGAACGAGCAGGCCATGCAAGTGGATCGCCACGTCCGATCCACCGACCAGGAAAGACACGATTGAGATGCGTCCGGACGTTAACGGCCAAGCGGGTTGGAGTACCATTATGTAGCAGCCACATAACCCTTCGAATCATGAATGTCACTTCTTCCAGGAGGGGACGCAATGTCAACCGCAAGAAACTACGATAGTTCCGGCCTGTTAGGAGACGTGGAAGGAAGACTAGTCCCACAATAGTAGGCAACACATTCCGGCTACACCGGTGCTGTTGGCCGCTGTGGCCGAGCCGTTCTAGGCGCTTCAGTCCGGAACCACGCTGCTGGGACGGTCGCAGGTTTGTAATCTGCCTCGGGCATGGATGTGTGTGATGTCCTTAGGTTAGTTAGGTTTAAGTTCAAAAATGTTCAAATGTGTTTGAAATCTTATGAGACTTAACTTCTATGGTCATCAGTCCCTAAGCTTACACACTACTTAACCTAAATTATCCTAAGGACAAACACACACACCCAAGCCCGAGGGAGGAATTGAACCTCCGCCGGGACCAGCCGCATAGTCAATGACTGCAGCGCCTAAGACCGCTCAGCTAATCCCGCGCGGCTAGGTTTAAGTAGGTCTAAGTCTAGGGGACTGATGACCTCAGATGTTAAGTCCCATAGTGCTTAGAGCCATTTGAACCATTTTTGTACGCCGGTGATGATGATTCGCTGTCACCGCACGTGGGGGGTTTTGCATACTATCCCACAAACGTGTGTTATGAAAGTTGAAGATACCATTCCGCGTAAAGGTGGCCTCATCTGTGATCAGGATGGATGACACAAATCCCGGAACCGTGTTTGCCTGCTGAAGAAACCAGTGAGAAAATTGCTCCCGTTGTGGGGAGTCTGCCGCTAGTAAGCCCTGCAAACGCCATAAGTGATAAGGGCAGTAACAGTCTAAACATTCTGCGTGGTGTCTGTCTGCTCTATATCGTGTCTCCCTACCACTTCCGCGCAACGACGCTCTGAGCATGTTTTTTTAGGGAATTGACTAGTTTGAACCTGGGACCTGCTGCTGGTAAGGAGACGTCAGACCACACATGACAAGCAGAAATCAGAAGAGTTCAGTGAGACTAGCGATGATATAACCAAATACTTAATGATTTCAGCGTCAGCTCCACTGCACTCCCTGTAAAGGAATCTTATTACTAACTAAATTTAGTGGAAGGGGTTCAAGGCTTTCCTCTTTTTAGTTAGCTGGTAAAATAACGTCGAAAAAGCAGTTAAGTTTACCATTGGAAATTTTATTCCACTCACAAAACATTGTTTATAAATTGCACTGTTAATAAATGGAAATGTTTTACTACAGGATGGTAAAAACCGACTGCATTCAACAAAAATGTGAACGAATATTCCCTCAGTGGGTTTCCAAGTTCTACAATGCCATATCACATCTATAATTTAGGTTTAAATTAAGTTTCACAAAAGAGAAAACTATCAAAATGGTCTACAGTGACCCTCAATTATCTTTAATTACTTATCTAACTTGTCGTAAATTACAGTGGCTGATGTGGCTTCTCAATAACTATGTAACAGAAAAATCATCGCGTTTCAAATTTTTACTTCAAGTGGCAAAGGTGAACACCATGAGCTTTAATTGACGATCGACACTAGTGTTACGTAAAGGGAATGTAACAGATGAGACTTATGCAGTTCTGAGTGAAGCCTTATGCGCTCAAAAATGCGGCATCGCGTGCGTTCATTACCTTGTCGGTGTTGGTCAGGGGGCGACGGGCAGCACAGCTCCGCTCACCTCACCGTCTCGGAAGCAACTCCCTCTCCTAGCTTCTCCTCACTACAATTTACCGAAGTTGGTTTAGAAAAAAAATATCTGGCTGTGTTTTCATCTGACCAATCAGGGTCTCGATGTTAACCTTAAGCTCCCCGTACAAAAATTCTGTCTATCAAATGAAAAACGTTATACTTTACGTGGTGGGTCAATTTTTTTAAAGTCTGCAACGTAACAGAGACGCGAAAAAGTCTCACGCTAAAACTTGCGGCTGGGGTGGTCCTAGCTGTTAGCTGGAAACATGGGTGTCCTTCTCTTATCGTAGGGCCTTCCAGCTTAACACGGTTCTGCTCTCGGCTTCTGTTCTCGTTTCTCCCCTCAGAACTGCGTCTGTCTCACGGTGGGAAGGTATGCCATGCATTTAGGCATTCTTGTGTTAGTCTGTGGTATTCCATTTGCTCACTCGTTACTCGTATTACTTTGGATAATTTAATGTCACGATTTATTCGGAGCTATGTAACATACTGCCGGATTTGCTTATCATGTCAGGGTTTTCATGGAAGGTGTTGGATTTGCCTGACACCTTACAACAGCTTCATGAAGAACGTCCCACACGGTCGTCTGGCTTACCCTGTACCGGCGGACCAACTGCCTGGTACTGACACGGCCGTCGCCTTCCACAGTGTTAATCACCTTTACCTCCAAGCCTGGTGTCCGAGCTTTTCTCGTACCTCCTTCATGTTTTACTGCTTCCTGAAACGACCCTGTCTCAGACAAATGGCGCAACACTGTTGCAAACATTGAATGCTGCGGTTGTTGTCGCCGGGGATAGGTCTCCTGATAAAACCTTGCTGCCTGCTGCCAGTTGCTATCTGCCTTTCCGTAAGTAAACACCATGTCGGCAAGCTCTCGGTTCGAATACGGAACCAATGTGCACTTTCACTAAAAAGTGATCCTGCAAGAGAAGTCAATCGGATATAAAATTACTAATTACTACGGCAGGAGAGAGCGCGAGGGCATGACGTATGAGGAAGAGTATCAGCTTCTAGGAGGAAACCATTCTTAATGTAACTGTGGGCCGCGCGGGATTAGCCGAGCGGTCAGCCGGCCGGAGTGGCCGTGCGGTTCTAGGCGCTACAGTCTGGAGCCGAGCGACCGCTACGGTCGCAGGTTCGAATCCTGCCTCCGGCATGGTTGTGTGTGATGTCCTTAGGTTAGTTAGGTTTAAGTAGTTCTAAGTTCTAGGGGACTGATGACCTCAGAAGTTAAGTCGCATAGTGCTCAGAGCCATTTGAACCATTTAAAAAAAAAGCCGGCACGGTAGCTCAGGGTGTTCGGTCAGAGGGTTAGCAGCCCTCTGTAATAAAAAAAATGAGCTAATCGATCAACAACGAACTTAAAAGGATGTCTTACTACGTCCGCGCCGAGCAGATGCAACGAACAAAAGCGAACAAAATGAGATTAAAAAAAAAAAAAAGCGGTCTAAAGGCGCTGCAGTCATGGACTGTGCGGCTCATCCCGGCGGAGGTTCGAGTCCTCCCTCGCGCATGGATGTGTGTATTTGTCCTTAGGATAATTTAGGTTAAGTAGTGTGTAAGCTTAGGGACTGATGACCTTAGTAGTTAAGTCCATTAAGATTTCACACACATTTGAAAATATTTGTTTTTGGTAACTGTGGCTGCATGGTACAGCGTGTATTAGACAGCAGTCTCTCTAACAAAGTAGACTGAAAAAATGGTCTCTAGCATGGCATGCATTTCCGGACATATGTTTATTACACCTTTTTTGTTCCGTATCCTCTCATCGATCAATCCCTAGAGTTTATACAAGATGGAAAAAATCGCACTGTATAGCTAGCGTGTACGCCGATAACGGCAAAACAGGATTGCTCTAGGCTGCTTACACAAAATGCGAAATTGTCAGTCATCAAGTTCTCGATCACAAAAGCAAGTTAATTTACTGCCAATTTTCTTTGGTTCATCTTTTGTCATTATTGTTATCAACGATGTAAAGAAAATGGTTATCTGGCGCTATGTCAGTCACGTGCGCGAACGTTGTTGTTGTCAACGCTGCAAATAATATCGATAGCTCGCGCCGTGACAGTCGCGCGCTCAATATATATCGCTTACAACGGATCTTGCAAATTACAAAAGGCGTTAATAACAAGAACATCCTCCCATTCCCCACCCAATCCTTCATATTTCCATGGCGACCTCGACAAATGGTACTTGAGATACGTCTGATTTTATGACGTCATAGGCTCCATAGTGGTTGATAACGTCACAGAGCAAAGCTGTCGGGTTCTTTCATGTGCTGCAAATTATTTAGCTCCCTGTCTCAAGTCTTGTGCTGTTACCTGTACTCACACGGACACATTGCAACTAATGAAAAAATTGTATTTCGTAACTACACAGCTATTTCAGAGAGACATTTATTGACGTACGGAAACGATGTAGTATGGCAAATGTGGTAGAGGTTAGTATCATTATGACGTAGATATTAAACGAACGCAATACCGTTTTGGGATGAACGAGAATGTAAGTTACTGGTTTAGAATCCAGTTCATCGGTGTATTGGAAAAGGAGATGGACTGCCTTTATTTTCAGTGCAATAAATATCTTGACGACTATGAAGATCTTTTTGACATGGTAAATACATTTAGCAGCAAATTTTGGCGCTAGCCATTTATGTCTGACTGAGCGAAATACGCAGATTTGCCGATACTGTCAGAAATGACGGTAAAGACCGTTTTAAACGCCTACAGTATGACCTAACTGTGTTTTAGGAACCGGACTCATTGCAGCCCGGGGTAGGCTCATTTCTAGCGATTGGGCTTGCCTAGAATGGAAATATTAATTACAGTCCGAACTGACTTGACAGCCAGTTGGCATGTCCATGAGATAACTTGGCGTGATTCGAGCAGTTATCCTTGTAGCATTACTAAGCGCGTTTGAAAGCGCGATGACGAGCTGAAGAATGGAGTATCGCGCCGACAAAGCTCCGCCATTACGGTGGTGCTAGTGAAGAGCCCATTATGTGCAAATGATGCTCAGTGACTATCGCTGCCCTTCGCCCGGTGGTCGGCTCCTCTCGACGGCCGCGAAATCAGCAGCAGACTCGGAAAACTTCTCTCCCTTCTTGCTAAGGCCGCATTTCCAATCTCTGCAGGTTAAGGCTGGTCCCAGATGTGATAAGATCTACCGAATAGTTAATAATAACCATAATCATCATTCAGTCGTATCGTAGGCCTGGGAGGCTTGCTACCGTCTGAGACAAAAGCTTTCCTCTAATTTCTTCATGGAATGTCCCATCCTGTCCACCTCATCTGCAGTTGCGTTGGGCATCCGGGTGACATGTTGCAGCGTCTTTTCTAGATACCGATGTGTGTACGGCAGACACGGTTATCTTGACGATGTTGGTCGTTAATAAATTTTAAGGAATTCAGTTTTGGAGAGAGTGTTTCTTGCACATACTTATCAAATTGTCTTTTATTGTACTAACCTAGTGATATAGATTTTTATTTTAGAACAATCACCATTATTTTTTCAATTTTAGAAGCTACTGCTACGGTGTCATCTTGCCCCAGTACTGATGACAGTTCTGATAAAAGTTGCATGTATTTTTATTCTTAGAGAGTAAAAACACAACATTAATTAAACATTGCTATTTATTTCTTATTGAATGCTTGTTAATGAAAGCATTATTATGTTGAAAATTTGTATAACCTTAGATCAGTGTCTAACATTAACAAAAATCAGACGAAAATTTTACTTCTTCAATGTTTCAGCAGTCTTCATCTCACCATGTGCAGCATTTGGAATACGGTATCCAGTCTTCTGATGGAGGGTCAACAGATTTTTCATCACGAGCAGAATACTTCACCACATCTTCTTTGGAATTCTCTGTTTTTTTAAATATTCCTGTTCCACTTTATGTGGTTTCTTATCAACCAACATCAGATTTTTATGCATGAGTTCATTTAAAAACTTGCACTTTGCATACTATGACTCAACCGTAGTTTTTTTTTTTTTTTACCCATGATATTTCTTTAGACAGTGATTTAAGATGGAAAATACTTCGGCACTATGCGAGACACCGTGTGTGAGTGAAGTTAACTATATCAAAACTAATCATGATGCAGACACATCCTTAAAACCCACTGCTTGAGTAAATGTACGCAACAGAATGATGAATGCCTTGAAAGAACGCAGCCCTAGCAGTGAATGTTAAGGTGGGAATATGCATTTTATAGCTGAAAATATTAGATATTACCTGGGAGAGACTACTTTAATCGAGGATATGTTATAAGTAAACCCTTTAGTTTATTACAAAAGGGCATGAGAATGAAAAAGCATCTAAATCACGAAAGCATGAAATCACGAAAATTACAAACATAAAATATTATCTATGAGAAATAGATAAGTGAACTATCGGTTAGCAAAGTTACTCGGGGGGTCAGAATTAGCTCATGATCACATATGTGAGTTTGTTAAATGATCACATATGTGAGTTTGTCAAATTTAACTCGACATGCCTACAAATCAGTTTCTGTGATGTTAGACCGGAGAAACTAAGAAGCCCATGCAACCGAAAATGCTCTGACGAAAGTGTAAAAGTGAAACCAAACACGGTTCTAAATTTCTAGTGCGTGATTGTCCAAATACGCCAAAGTTACAAGTTACACTCACCATTACCGACCGGGCGATATGAGTAGATCAGTGTCTGCCTGCTGTCAAGTATGTCACTAGAACCACTGTCTCGAGGATTGGAATGCTGGACCCCTTTCGGCTAATGGAGTCTGCTGTTCCAATTGAGACTGAAGACTGCAGGGTACTGATGCGTTCAGTGCCAGTTCGGGGGACAAATTCCCAAATTTCTGGTCAGTAAAGAACTGACTGCTTACTTATTCCCATCAAGAATCTCAGCCATCAATCCTCTTCAGTTATATCGGTCTGCCAATGACGTAATTGCTTCCTGGTGACAAAGTCTCCTTCCAGAAGAGGCTTATTTCCTAGCCGCTTTTGCTAAAAATGTTACACAACGTGTTACTTCTTCTGACAATGCACCAATTTCACCAATTTGAGCCCTCTCAAGCAGCACCTAGCCTCGCGTCGCAGACCATGGGAAAAGCTAAAAAACTGCACTCGAGGCTTCCCATAATATGTCGGAGATGTTTTGCCCATTTTTGGACAGCCAGGACATATGTCAGTTGAGTGTACTTTTCTTATCATAGCCGAGTTGCCTACTCCCTCTGTCATCTGGAGCAAACGGTCGAATTACTAATCAACTATGAATGAAAAGAGGCGAGCAGAACTGCTTGTCAATTTTCAACAGTTTCGACTTAATGAGAGCAGCATTTATTGTAGGTTCTGGTCCTTCATTCACTCTACTTAATGCTCATCAGGAGATACATTTGGAGTCTCTGTGAGTTGGCCTTTAGGTGCTGCAGACTGCTCAGCAACATTCGCAGTTACGGCATGTGCTGAGAAAATAAATAAATATATACATACATAAATACACAAAAAAATAAAAAAAACACGACTTACGCTTTCCGCTGCAGCAAAAGGATGCTCATTAACCACAATGGGATTATGGGTATCGATCGCATGTTCTTTGAACCCATTAACTGCTTTACCAACTGTAACTGCTTTGAAACAGAGTAAGCAGTGCTCAAAATATATCGAGGTCACCAAATTTTCCCAGTCGGCTGTATTAAAAGTCTTTGATTTTTGTTGTAGGATTAACGAAAAATCGGACGATTGAGGGCAACAGCTATCAACTAAGCTACCTGAAAACGTACGTGAGAAGAGGCATGGATTGCGAAAGAAATAAGGGCGTGCAATACACCTGTTGACGAAGGAGCTTCAATGATGGGAAAACACGAGCATTTGAAGCTCAAGCTCTTGCAACGCCTCATGTGCCCACTACATCTGGCACCCTCTGATTTCTACCTGTTCCTACATATAAGGACGCTTTAGGAGGGAAATGTTCTAAACTACAATCAAGAGTTAATGCCACCCATAGTAGGGCATTTGGTAGGTCTCCCAAAATCTCACTTTACGTATGGAATTTATTCACTGGGAAAGTGTTGACCACCTGTTTAACAAGGGATGGAAGTGGAAATGAGCGTTGGACGTCATTGGCCGGGAGGCCTCTTGTGAGGCAGGTCCAGCCGCCTTGGTCCAGGTCTTATTACATTCGACACCACACTGGGCGACCTGCGCGCCGGATGGGGATGAAATGATGATGAAGACAACACAACACCCAGTCCCTAAGCGGAGAAAATCTCCGACCCAGCCGGGAATCGAACTCGGGCCCGTAGGACGGCTATCCGTCACACTGGCCACTCAGCTATCGGGGCGGACAACAAGGGGTGGTGTTTACCAAGTCCTCGACTCAGAATGGGTCGCAGTTACTTCACAGACATTGACACCTCATTGAAAGTGACCCCAACAGAGTTTTGGCTCAAAATGGCGCAAATGGCTCTGAGCACTGTGCGACTTAACTTCTGAGGCCATCAGTCGCCTAGAACTTATAACTAATTAAACCTAACTAACCTAATGACATCACACACATCCAAGCCCGAGACAGGATTCGAACCTGCGACCGTAGCGGTCGCTCGGTTCCAGACTGTAGCGCCTAGAACCGCACGGCGGCTCCGGCCGGCCAATAGAGTTTTCACGTCACAAAAGCGAAGGGTGGACACGTGTCATATTAATGTCCTCTGGTAGGTGTAATGTTGCTTTTGATTAGATACGGTGTCGGTGTATTCTTACAAGCTGTTCCCGCAAACGCTCCCTGCTACTGGGGAGCCGCTAAGAACCACACAGATGAGCGGGCTGCTCAGTATTCCTGCGGCAGTGGCGCGGTCGCCGCCCACGCAGCGTCGCGCACGTCCGCCGGCGTCGCGTGGCCCGGCGCTGCGTCACCTGTTGCGGCGGTGGCGCCCCCGGTAGCTGATGACAGGTGCGGCCCCCAAGGACGCTTCCCTACTCTTCGCTTCCCTTCCCGTTCTCTCGCCGGATGCGGTTACCCATTAGAGCGCTAGCGCGGCTGCCGCCGGTTTCTCCATATTCTTCTGCCGGCCTTGGACTGTCGCACACGCGGACCGTATGACCGTACGACCTTGTTCAAGGTCGTTCACGAGTGAGCTCTTTCGCTCACCACTACTTACGCTGTCGAGTCGAAGTAGCATCCACTAGTATCCACAGTAACTGCCGTACCCAACACACGCCAACTGGCAGCTGCAAGGTGCTGACAGATATCCACTGGCAGCACCCCAACCGGTAAAACGTTAAAATGCCATGTCTTAATATAGTGTCTAATAAATCAGCTAGATTATTCGTGACGTGAATGTAAAAGCCAGCCTCAGCATCACCAACCACCAAAGGAGGAAATCATTCGCAACATAAAATCGTCAGATACGAGTCTTTACGAATCTGACATTTACAAAGTTTCTTGCAGCCAGTGCAACAAATACGAGCGTTATTTCAAAACTTCTTCTCACTGTAAGACAGAATGGAAGAAAATAATTTATTTTACAAAATATCTTTACAGTTCTTTAACATAATCTCCACACTTGTTTAAGACAGCTTCCCAAGTACTTGGCAACTTCTGTATTCAGGATGGGGCACCTTCAATGTTGAGCTGTCTGATTAATCGAGTCACCTCAAGAGAATACAAGTGAAAGAGTTTCTGCGTCAGTTACTGGCGTAGGAATTGTTTGATTTGTCTTTACCATCAGCCGCAGCCGTCATAAGGCCGTTTCTTATGGACGAAATACTCTCCTCACTGGAAGCTTCATCAATTGCGTCAAAATGTTCTCCATGTAGTTGTTACTTCAATTTGGGAAACAAATCAAAGTCTGGTGGGCTCATTCTGGGCTGTGTGGTTGGCGGAAGTATTTCCCATTCATGTTTGTCGAATATTTCTGTCACTGGCAGCGCAATATGCGGTCTTACATTGTCGTGCAAAGTAAGGACATACGCCGCATGCTCCTTTGACGAATTTTTGGGTGCAAAACATTTTGCAGAAATAGTTGTTGTGCGCTCCTGCTACAGACGTCCCCTGGGGCATTCTATTAGCAGCTATGACTCCACTTATGTCATACGCAAATATCATCATCAGTATCACCTTTGATTGCTCTCGGCGGTATTTTTTCGGGCGTGCAGAGTCGAAAATTTTCCGTTATGACTATTAAGACTTCAGTTCTGGCTCAAAATCTCGTATCCAGCTTTCATCATGTGCAACAATCCTTTTCAGAAGCTGTTCTCCTTCTCTTCGATAACTCCGAAGCAATGCTTCTGCAATTCTTTTGCCTACTGCTTTCAGCTCTCCACTCAGATCACGCGGAACCCATCTGGCAGCAACTTTTCTCATCTTTAACTTTTCAGTTAAGATTCTGTATACTGAAATGACAAACAGTCTGGCTTCATATGCAATTTCCTCGCATTTTTCGATGAGCTTCTCTCAAAACGTCATTAACAATAACCAGAAAGGTGTAGTATGTTGCAGTTGATGGCCTTCCGTTTCTTGGGTTGTCGTCAGTGCTTACCCGACCCTCACGGAAGCGAGGAGATTACCGACCCGCTACACTACTCACACACACACACACCTCTCTCAAAGAGTTGCCACATTCTGTGACGTTCTTTTCACGTAGTGATTCGCTTTTGATGTAGGAACGCTGTTCACTAGGTGCAATCCAACCTGACTCAGTTACAGTTTCTATTTTAAAACTGAATTACTCACGGCGTAGCCATGCTTAACAGCGTATACAACCGTCATACCTCAGGTCTAGCTCACAAATGACACAACTTTCAACTTGACCCCGCCACCATAACGGTCGCGCATGCGCAATTTGTGGGTCTTTCGAAATGGCTCTTGTACTGTTTAGAGCAGAGTCGCATAAAATTCACAACTCGATTTAATGAACATTTAGACTGCTACAGACTAGACAAACGTAACAAATTCGCAATAGCAGAACACACTAAAAACACAGGCCGCTCTTGGAAAATCGGAGACAGCCTTGTAATTTTGCACAAAACCGGAAAAGTAAAAGAGTGGATAAAATGAACTGAGAGTATGGCATTGTTGTTCGGGAGGTCCAACCGGGGAAGTTCGGCCGCCGAGTGCAAGTCTTATTTCAGTCGTTGGCACATTAGGCGACTTGCGTGCCGATGACAATTATGAAATGATGATGAGGACAAAACAACACACAACCCAGCCGGGAATCGAGTTCGGACCCGCTGCATGGGAGGCAAGCACGGTGCCACCAGCTAATCAGGCGACAAAGAATGGATATTATGGAAGAAATGGAAATATTCATTCACAATACAAAATCACCGGATAAATGCTAGTAAGATCGGGCTCTGAGGTTCTTTATAAACGTAGTTATGCTTATAGATAGACCATCTATTGAAGAGTCTGTGAGTATCAATATGCGAGACGTAAATTGCCGCACTATCTTCCAAACTTAAATTATTTACACCGCCAAGGGGTCGTAGTTCTTACTATTTGACACATATTTCAATTTGATGCCTCTACCCGTTCCCGAAAAAAAGATGTCTTAACATTCGAACAGAGGCACAGACAACAATGAGATCCTATAAGGGTTCCGTTTTTACCGATTGAAGTACGGAACCCTAAAGATGGAGATAATTACAAAACTCAAATTTCTTCACTAGTCTTAAACCAATTCTGATGTGATGTGTTTAACACATCCCAGTGTAGACGAATGACTACGAAACTTCAGTACTGCGAATATCGCTGTATTATTATTTTTTTATTTTTTATTATTTGGTATGCATATTCCATGGATCCGTACATGCGAGTGATTCGCCTGGATGTGGAACGTGTCAATACAATTATACAAATACGATTAATGCTACAGAATAGTAATATAATACAATGATGTAGATATTAATAAGTATCACTTTTTCTCATTTAACTAGTATAGAATTCACACTATAACATTATAACTATAACATTAACACTATAATATTAACATGATATTGTATCGGCCATCTAATAACTAAGAGACTAAATACATTTATTATTAAGGGAGGGAACTTCTTCTGGAAAAGAATTCATCTAAGGAGTACAGTGGATGGTCAAGCAGGTATTTTTAACTTACCTTTGAACAGCGTTTCATTTTCTCTTGTACATTTAATATAATTAGGCACTGCATTAAAAGTCTTTATAGCATCATACTTTACTCCCTTCTGTACAAGTGATAAATTTTTTAGTTCAACATGTAGATCATCTTTACCTCTAGTATTGTCGTTATGGTATGAACAATTTGTTTCATACTGAGCATAGTCTTTATTAACTACATTCATCAGAGAGTGCATGTACTGACATGTTGTGGTCAGAATACCTAACTGTGTGAAAAGTTTTCTACATGAGGTTCGTGGACGGACCCCACACATGAGTCTGACTGCTCTCTTCTGAGCAGTTATGATATTTTTGAGGCTGGTGAATTACCCCAGAATATTATTCCATAACTCATTAATGAGTGAAAGTACCCAAAGTAAGCTGATTTTAAAATGTTGATGTCCCCAAAATGAGTAATGATTCTTAGAGCAAAAGTTGCTGATGGAAAAGCCTTTTTAGAGCAAGGGACACATGCTGTTCCCAGTTGAGCCTACTGTCAATGTGAACCCCCAGGAATTTAGTGGAGTGCACCTGAAAATAAGCGATAGTCGATACTCATCCACACACAGCAAGGCCGCCATATTGTATTACGTGTATTAAACGCGCAAACGAAGTTGACACTCGGCGCCCTGGCTAATGGGCGCGGCTGTAAATGGGAAATGCCTTTGCAGTCGCTCCCATCAGCCACCGCGCCAAGTGCCAACTTTGTTTGCGCGTACAATATGTTGTTTACGTCGCCGGAAAAAACGTTTGCGCAGTGAAGTACTTCGAAATCATTGTCAGACTAAGCAGTCCAAGAGTGTAACGTTACACATCAGCTGTGCCAGTGTGCCGACGATGTGAATGAAGCTTTTGAGACGCTGTAATCCTAAGTGATCAAGTGACATTAAAAGTGTATCACGAGATTATTGCCGTAGTAAGTTATGCCCAAATGCCTGATGATAAGCAAAACATGCTTGAAATCCGTTACAATACGTTAAATTAAACATTAAATAACCAAACGTCACTGGTAGCAGAAAAACACGAATAATTAAAAGTACGCACCTGCATATGGGGCCTTGATATCTGTGAAACATCGAAAACTTGATGAAGTGAAAATTTTATGTAGGTACTGCTCCATTACTTATCAATATTTAAACAGCTTCACGATCACCAGGATGTGCTGTTCCTCGAATAAAAACATTTTATTGACTTTCAGTATCAATCACACACATTATCATCAAAAAATCAGGTCAGTCCACTGCAATTAACATAGTACAGAATCAGGACAAAATCTGAACGCAGGATCGTCAGTGAAATAGAAAGTTTAACACTGAAAGCACGTTTGTTGCGAACACCAGCTTACAGCCAAAAAAGAACTGAACCCTTAGAGAGAGAGACAGTTGTTATTTATACAGCCATCGATTATTCCAGAAAATGCAAATGTTAAAAGACAAGAAATTTCCAAAACCTTCCAGAAATGATAAATACTAAATAAATAAATGGTGCTGATCGGATCTCTATTGGCGACCATCAACGTGCCAGCCAGAGACTCTAAACGTTACGCCACACCACATGCAGCACTGCTCGCAGCAGTATTGACGTTATGGTACTAAATGTAAATAGAATTATCTAGCTAACATTGTAATCGAAAGCATCGGCACGCGGCTCTTAGAGAGCAGATTAAAGCTAAACTGCAACAAAATGCAATGCGTACAGTTTCTGACATGAATCTTTTGTAAAAGCGAACTTTAGCTGTCCCAAGGCGATCCAACAGTAATTTACGTATGAAGTACACCATGTCAAGTTCTTAAAATGGAACGGTCCAATCCGCCGTGTCGAAACCTGGCCTGAAATTTTTTATGCAGGACGAATACACGGCAAGAAACACTATATTATATTTTTAGCTGCTAAGACGCAGTGCAACTATTAGAAAAAGTTGAAAATTACCAAATTCGAAGGTTGTCAGGCGACTGGAGAATGTAATCGAAATCACGTTCTTCTCGTCAAGACCTACGTACGCGTTATATGTTAGTTAACTTCTTGGCCATCCATTCGAAAGATGTCGACATTTCGATAGAAATTGTGGAACCATCGTAGAACTGGGAAACAACTCTGACGATTCTGTGCATTGTGGTTCCTAAGATGAATGTTAAAGTTCAGAACAAAAAGCAGTACCTTCCTACCCCAAGGAAAACATGTTCAGTAACAGCTTTCAGTGACAAAGAAAAGACTCTAAATTTTTTGATTAAATGAAGGGGCCACAAACCTCTGAAAGTAAAGCAGTGTGCAAAGCCGTTTACATTTCGTAAAATGTGAACGTGAATTGTATAAATGGAAGAATCATTCACACGAAGAACGAAATATCCGCCACAATGAAACTCGCGAAAATGTGAAAGAAAAACTGTTTGAAAGATTTAGAACTGCTTGTGAGAGTCAATGCACCTTTAGTGAGGAAGGTGTAAGTAGGCTGTTTATGTTTTCTCTATGTAAGTAGGCTGTTCATGTTTTCTTATTGGCAATGTTACGTAGCGCTCAATATGAAGATCATTGGCTGTGCTGTGTGCAGTCTGTGGCTGCTTTGCATTGTTGTAATACTCGCCATTCTAGTGTTAGGCAGCTGGCTGTGAACAGCGCGTAGCGTTGCGCAGTTGGAGGTGAGCCGCCAGCAGTGGTGGATGTGGGGAGAGAGATGGCAGAGATTTGTAATTTGTCATGAACTGCTATATTTATACATGATGATATCAAGGTAAATACATTGTTTGTTTTCTATTAATATCTTTCATTTGCTAACTATCCCTATCAGTAGTTAGTGCCTTCCATAGTTTGAATCTTTTATTTAGCTGGCAGTAGTGGCGCTCGCTGTATTGCAGTAGCTTGAGCAGCGAAGATTTTTGTGAGGTAAGTGATTTGTGAAAGGTATAGTTTAATGTTAGTCAGGGCCATTCTTTTGTAGGGAATTTTGAAAGTCAGATTGCGTTGCGCTAAAAATATTGTGTGTCAGTTTAAGCACAGTCAAATATAAAATTGTTCAAAGGGGAAGTTTCAAAGGTCTAGGGAATTCGCCCTCTAAAATGTGTAGAGATGTCATTAATAGAGAATTCGTAGGTGACGTGACGGCAAAGTTTCTTGTTATCCCATAAAATGCTGTGTATAACGCCAATCGGTCAGGTTTCCTGCAAGAACTGCACTTCACCATTTCGAGTGAGGAGAAGACAGTGTCACTTGTGCAGTCGATGAATGCTACGACAGATTCGTAAATAATAACGCCAGTGGATTGGTTTCTAGTTTCCGTAGCTTTGTATCTGTCTTCAGTAGCCTTAAAAGTAAGTTAGGACCAAAACATATTTAAAAAAGACTGTTTAGTTGCAAAAATCTTGTAACCGACGTAGTAAAATAAGGAAAAATGGGAGAAAATAATTTTCAAAGTGGCATCCGAATCGTCTTTTTATCAGCTGCAGAAAATTATTCATTACTTTTGTTGGACTCTTGGCTTGGACGTAACGACACCTCTGAGGATGACGGAAAGACTTGATTAATTCGGGTTTCTCTAGAAAAAAAAAATGTTTGTTCTCGTCATCCAGTACTACACATTTTTGTGATGACTACAAGGAATAAACAAGGAATTGCTTCAGTGTTCGTAAATTATCATCAGAACTGTGTTACAAGAAATGTTCATGTCGGGAAACTGAAGTATCAACCGATGGAAGTCGTCTAAAATATAACCTAATACACTGCCTTGATGTTCTTCGCTCTACTAGTCACTTTTATAACAATTACATCTGCATCTTCACGGTACGTGGCGCTACCTTCTTTCGTCACCGCTGCGTCTGCTTATTCGCCGATTTGCGGGCTAGGCATGAACCGCTCTACAAAAAGCCGTAATAAGTCGTTATTCGTGCGGCAAGAACAAGTAACGTTAACATTTTTTAAAAGAACTTGCAGCGCGCCTTAACAGCTAAAATTTTGACACAGCTTTTACTTCGATATATTCTTCCTGTGTGAAAAGTTTCACGATAGGTTTTGACATGTCAGATTCGATCATTCCCTCGTTAGGACTGGAGGTAGACGAAAAGCTTTCTTAAAAACATCACATTTAAGACATCGTGCAGAAACTGAATGCTGGTATCTTCACTACAAGAATGATCTCCACTGCCTCTGACGCTGAAACGCGAAGTTTAGTTTACTTTTCTAATTTTCACTCCGTTACCTCCTACTGCAGATTTTGAGGCAACTTCGGTCACTCGCCGTCCAGAAAGAGGGCCGTGAGTCTGATATGCGATGTCAGTTCTCGATCTTCATGTAGGACGTAGCTTCAGCTGTTCCAACTCTGTTATCTCTGTACATGGACTCCTTCACGGCATTTGTTTTTGACAATATTGTCTCACTCAGAACAAACTTCAAAACCATTCTGTGAACGTTAGACGGAAGAAGGATATGCATTAGGGTAAAGTTTCCTTCAGAGCAGTACAGAACGATGTGCACTATTCACTAGGTTTTATTTTCCGTAGGCTTCCAGAAGAGCAGAAAAAACCACCAGTATTGACATCTCATATGAAAGGTTCCTTGTGCAACACTCGTTCTATTCTCTACAGGAGTTTTTGTAATGTGTTATTTGATCGTATATTCTCAAACTCAACAGATGTAGTCGTACTAGAGCATGTAAAACAACTCCGAAATATTGCACTGATAATGAATGACTAGTTTGTAATAAATGTAGAACGAAAATGACGACTGATTGCTACACTCTACCATTTTGAAAGTTATATCGCAGTCATGGGGTGTACGCCGCTTTTCTAGCGAAAAGTAATTTAGTACATACAACCGTCACGTCTAAAATTTCGCTCACAACTTGAAATTCATGTAAGTTGATTACGGCACCGTAACAGTCGCGCACGTGCATTGTGCGGGACTTTTGAAACAACCCTCGTATTCTGAAATGTCGCAGTGATTAACTGCAGACAACGAACTTCGTGAGGGAGTCAGTGAACTGTGGTGCCAGGAGTTACGTGTCTTCCACAACAGCTGAACCTGTCCGACTGCGTATATTTTGATTACTCGCTGTAAACATTAATGAAAGAATAAATAATTTGAAACAAAGCTGTGACGGCGCAACGGAAACTCTGCTATAAAGACATAGTAACGTTCGCTGAAGGCTGCTCCGGTATTTCCCTGCAATCCGATAACAGACAGCACACGACCCACTCGCATTTTGAAGGAAACCGCTTAGCCCACGCGCATCCGTTTGCCTGTTGAGCAGCAGAAAACTTCTTTCGCAAATGCCCGGAAAGAAAGTTTGATACTGCGGGTGGAACTCTCAAAGCAATACATACGGAGAACAGTGAGATATTCTTAAGTGAAACAGAATAATAATTAAAGATAAGTAACTCCATATGAGGGAAACGTATGAAACAGACAGCTGTTCATCAAAAATTTCACAAGCCTCGTTCACAATTTACGCTTGAGGTCACAGCGAAACATCTAAAGGAAATGTGTCCTGGTTGCATGCAGAATGATAGATGCCAAACAGACCATTTGACATTTATACGCTTTTACATTATGTTGTGTATCCGCATCTTGAGTGTGTTAGTTGAATGAATCACGAAAGCTCGGCTTATTTAATCGTCAACGAATAGCCTGAGCCAGACGCATCTTCGAAACCGTGCAGGCTACTGATCAGACTATTGGATCGGAAACAATACTTGGCGAACAGTCTCCACTTAACCTCTACACTTCATCCTTGCAGTGTCCTGGAAATCTTACGAAGTCACAGTGAATCAAACACTTCTGTTCACATTACTGCGTAGAGATCTTTCCTCCTTAACGAGACTAATCAGCTCAGTTTTTCAGGGCAAGGCGTCCTACTCGTAGTTATTAGCTCAACAACTTAATACAAAAAACTTATAGTGCCAACCGTTTGGGCAAAACCAAAACGCACTCTCCTTCTAAAATCGAACTGCTGATACAACTCCAAACCTGTGTAACGCCATTTTCACAACTCATTCTTAGGATCTGGCAAAGTTATGTTACAGTTTTCATCTTACAAAAATTGAAATTGTTGACAATGAGCGCCATGCTCCTCATTCTATAGGACCTACCTACTACCCTGCGCAAGAAGTCACCAGTTATTCGCACACAATAAATGTACCAAAAATGTTTAACATTTAGTTTTTATTTTTCAACCATTCAGCACTGTGACTACAGACTGGTTAGATTTCGTCTCAGTCGTGGACATTCCCATTATTTCTGCCACATCTTCCACTAAAGGCAACCTTCTGTTTATATATGGATCAGAATAAGAGAGTGATTGAAGTCTAGCCATTTACAGGTCTGCTCTGATGGTAACCACCACTCAGAGCATACACGTCGTAGCCCACTCTATTGCTTTCACCGTTATGGCACATCCTGGTAGGACCTAGCGTATGATATTCTAACCCTTCATGTACAGTGAAATTTGCCAGACATTGCTTGATGCCCTCCAGTTAATTAGGCCAGTCGAGAAAGTTTGCAAGAATACACAGTGAGCGGGGAAAACTTACTCTAGGTCGAAAGGCCGGGTTATAGACGACGGCACCGTAGGCCAGAGACTTTTGGTCTCCCCCCCCCCCCCCCTCCTCCCTTCCACCCCTTCGCCGCTGGTTTGTTTTACGAGTTTCAATTTTCATTCAGCACTGTCACTACCGTTTCACCGACATAAATGATTTCATTAAACTGTGCTAGGATCTCTCCTTGGCCTTTGCTGTTACTACCGGGGAACAGGTGGTTCAAATTTGCATTTTCAGGCCTAGAAAAATATTTCTCAAATCTCTTGATTTGAGCGACTTCTTCCGTATTTCGTGCAATAGTTCATTTCCTATTTTGTGCATCACTTGTCCTCAAGCTGTTCATCATTTATTTTTAAAAAAGTGCGGCAGGTAATAAGCGCAATGACAACTGACAAGCAAAGCGAAGTCAACTTGTATGTGAAGTGATGCACAACATCAACTACGCAGCTGTTGCAGTCAGCGTTACCAAATGCCTAAGAGAAAATCTCGCTGAAAGGTGTTCGAAAATAAGCTATTATGCGTTGATATAAAGCCATATAATACGGGTATTTTATTATATTTATAGGAGTAAAGAAAAAGAAGACATGGACTTGAACATTACTAATTTATGCTGGACGATATTTTTTTTAAACGTAGTTCACAATGTCACTGTGCTTGGCGTGAAAAAAATATGAAATTAACATTTTCCCTTAGGTGCCACTTTCGCCATTAACCTCTATTAGCCATTCTTTAGAGAAAGGGTAATTTATCCGTTCCTTCCGAAATTTATGCTGCTATTTTGGAGGCACTTTAAATTAACACTCAAGTATTTTCTGCTTATGTATGTACATTGCAAAATAAAACCAAATAAATTAGGCGGAAGCTCACGATGGTATTTTGAGGCTAGAAAAACATGGCATTGAATGCATAGGGATTGTTTACTTTACTAGTATATTTGACTCTTGCCTTTACTGACTTGGCACACGTCAGATGCGGATAGAAATTCATGATGCATTTAATGATGCAAAAAATAACCCACCACAAAAACCTTATAAGCTAGTATACTCCGTAGAACACGTAGACCCTCAGTGTGGTGAGAGAGCGTCTGTGGTATTTATCTAGTATAGAGAGGTACTGGGTAGTTGGAACTTTGAGAGACGTATACATTGGGCCTTTTTGGAATACCGCCGCCTGCTAAAGGCAGATTCTTCGGTAGGACCTCAGATCCAGTATACTGTTTTCCTTGTCACAAAAGAGCTTTTATCTCATGATGTTTATCGCCAAACATTCTATTTTCTTACAGATAGTATGTTCCATTTACTAACTGATTTTTAAAAAAAAAATTTTGCGTGAGCTCTTAGAAAAATAACTGTTTGCTGTGCGTAAAGTGACACGTCCGTAGATGAAGGAATAAATCTAGATCATTCTTCAACAGTACGCTACATATGGCAATATCGAAGCCTTATTTATCACTAACTAAATGTGTGGTCTGTCTGTACTCTTCGTTTAAGAGTTACGAATGAAACGATTTTCTTAGAATCTAGGTGTCTTTCAGGCTTCACGTTCGCTACTGACAGACGTCATGAACACTACGTTTCTTGCAAACCCGGTAATTATATAACAGTATAATAGAGTTTGCTTCACATTCGTGATCTTTTCTTTATTTGTAGCACTGCCATTCTGACCAGCCCAGATAGAGAGCGCTAACGTGACCGCTTCCGGAATACGGCCATCCCCGGATCGAATTCGTCTTGCTGTTTAAAGACGAGGGTTGGTGGGCCAGCAAACCAAGGTTCTCCACAACCATCTAGATGAATACCGGGCTGGTATCCACGTCCTACCTCTCAGATACACGCTACACGAACCGAAATGACAAATGGCAAAATCTGATATTATACCGCCGACCCCATAGAGAAATGAGAAAAACATAAAGAAGAAAGGTATCTATTGCCATTGTGACACACCAGGAAACATTCTGCCGCAGGTTCTACGTATTCTTTCTGCAACCGCGGCTGCCATTTCCGGCGGTCACCAATGAGACATTTAACATTCCTCCAGCTACAGAAGCTGAATAGTGATTTGCTAATAAATGCAGAAAAAACTCTCAGTTCTGGAACAAAGCACCATGTTTCAACGTCACGTTATGTCATTTTGACTTCAAATTAATGAGCCCGTATTCACAGTTTTACTGGATGTATATGATTTTATGATGCAGGAATCGACAGCTTAGTTGATAAACGTTAAAAAATTTTCTCAACAATTTTTTTTGTTCTAGGAACCGCATTAGCTAGTGATAATCGTTTATTCCAAGATTATACACGAGCGTTTCCGCGACACTGTAACCGCATCTTCAGGAGAAAAAAATACAGCTAATTTAACAGTAGGTCACTGAAACAGTACGGTCTCCCATCGTTTGGATGACACTTTCTATTAGCATTGCTATTTAAAACAAATTGTGAGTAATCCAGACAGAAAACCAAGAATTAATGGTTGTAGTCCGTGCAACTGAGCACTGCAAGTCGTGTTTATAAACAATTAGAAGCCACATGCATATAGTGAGCGTGGCTATGTCTGCAGCATTAGGATCGTATTACGGAAGCCAAGTATTTGGGAAAATTGAGGTTGGGCAACGCGGCGTGAGGAAAGTAGTCGAATATGCCGCTAGAGGGCGCGAAGGTGGGTACGAAGTAACATTAGTACGTTTTTAAAACGAAGGTCGGAAACTGTTACATAAACAGGAATGTCTAGATAGAAGAAATACGGCCTAGGTAATACAGCAACACAACCGTTGTATATAAAATGGTGAAATTACAGCAATGCTGTAACAACTGCTAAGAAAAATTTGTTTAAATTTCTTTGATGAAACCCCAATACGTCAAATTTATAGAGCAATCTTAAAAATAGCGTTGGTTAAAATTATTAAACAGTCATTAAAAAATTTTAATTGTTGTTAGGAACCTCAATGGGGATTATTAGAAAAGCGTGCTGAAAGGGGACAAATAAATGTTCCAACAGTATAAAATAACAATTAGAAGTAAAAAGTACATATTCATAGAAAATGTTGGCTGGATATAACTGTTCTTTTACTATAGCATATAGCTTTTATTTAAAATTTAACGCGAGGACTACCTCTTCAGTAAAATTAGAGAAATGAGACGTTCAGGCAAGTTGTAAACAGATGGCCAACTTCTTTCCGACAACGGAATCGTCTAGCTTTTTAAGATTTTTTCGGCAAAAGCAATGCTTCTCGTGATGTCACTGAAAGACTTAACCGGTGAAACTTATCATTTCTTCTCCAGAAACTATGGGCTTTCATAGCACTTTGTTGTCTGATAATTGCTATTTCTTGCACATTTGGAACTCGCTCATTTTATTAACTGAATGCAGCTTTTTTTAATTGATTGATTGATTGTGTGAACATTAGGACGGCTGTAGCTGGGACGTGATTTTTCCAGCCGGTGAAACTTGGCGCGCCATTAGGGATGTCTCCTTAGCATGCATCCAACGGCCCACATGCCTAGCCAATGTACCTGGGCTGCCCGCAGGTTTAGGGAGACGAGAGGAAAGAGAGCGACGAGAGATGTCGGTCGGTGCTTGTACATTTGGTAGATCTGCTAGAGAGAGAGAGAGAGAGAGAGAGAGAGAAATGAATTTTAGGCAAGCCAGCAGCACTGGTACTAGCCTAGCGTTCGGTCCATTGTTGAATTTGGTTGCAGAGCGATTTTTACAGTCGCTGGTCGAACCAGGGTCGCCAATTTATCTTTCTTCTAGGTGTCGCTTATTTGGAAAAATGATTAATTTCGCTAGGCGAGAATATACTCTGGCCGAGCATACGTTTGGACATGCGTGAACTGAAAAGGAGGAACTGCTAATTGGAACCGTAAGGGACCACTAAAGAATAGGGAAATTTGGAACAAATTCTCGAGGATGTTAAGAGAATCAAGAAGTGCAATATGAACCGATGACCACATTATGACAAGAACGAAGAAGGTAGATCCAAGTTCAGTATCCTCTCCACGGATGCAGATATGACGGGATGGTGAAGGGGATTGCCAGTATCCTTTCCAAAGGAACTACTCTAGCATTCGTCTTAAACGAGTCAGGGTAAACGCGTGAAATCTAAATCTGGATGGCTGGAAGGGCATTTGAACCCCGGTCCTTCAGTGAGCGTGTCCTATTGTAAGGGACCAGTATCAATACCCTTAGTAAAGACCGAAATGAACAGCTTATTTAAGATGGCTACGATATAATTGATGTTCTAGAAGTTTCTGGAAGTTACAGTTGCAGGGCAACGGTGGAGGAATCCCAAGTAGAATGCTCACCCTTTCGAATTGTTGGAGTGAGTCAGTTGGTGGGTCATGATCGGAGTCTGACGAAAGCCTAATTTTGAAGTAGATATAGCTTCAAACTAATAAAGAAAGGCATTTGAGTAGTGATAGTGATTGAATACTCATGGCAAATAGTTTTTTGAAGCTAATTGAGAGGAATCGCGAACCTTTTCATATGACGTAATGCGCAGCACGTTAACTTGCGAAACAGGAAGGTGAGCCACAACAGGATCGAATCGGCACAGCAGGTGAACGACCGTGATTGGTGCTACGGCTAGCCTGACCGTGGGTTTTAGGCGGTATTCCACACTTGGTTAGATGAATGCTGGGCTGGTCCTCAATTTCATCCTCAGAAGTTACAATACACAAACAGTTAAAATACGATCACGCACAGAAGAAAGTTTACACGATTCACAGACAGGTGACGGCACGACTTCCCTGCCTGAGATAACTGATGACTGTGATGGGTGAGGGGGGGGGGGGGGGGCATCCGGCCACAAAGTTAAATAAAAAATAAATTTGAGAAAACTTGAATATAGCAGACGCGATTAATAATAGGCCTACGTAAAAGAATAAGAAGAAGAGCTGTGAAGAATCATGAGTAACTGGAAGATTGTAGAGTGACACGTGTATAGGAGCCCTTAGAAACACTTAGCGACAACTGTCTTTATAGGCGACTGTGCGTAAAAACTGGATATCGGGAGTAGTCAGTAAAAGGTTGCTGGCGATGTTGCCGCAATTTTGATATCAAATTGATATTACCTCCTCCCCCTCCTCTCCCTAACAGCCCCCCATCACCCACACCCATCCCAACCCCCACACCTGGAAGACGGGGTAGAGTAAAGAATTATAACAAATTTATATGTCAAATCACAAGTACAGGAGTAAAAGTTATCGGTAACCATCTTATAGATTTAAGTGTCCAGACAAGAAACTCCGAGAAACTTTTACGTCTTCTTTGGCTAAGGAGCATGGTATTACCAGGCTGGAGGTTACAATATACAACTACAGAATGGATCATGTGTTTGACCCAGTGCAAAGGTATTTAAGTTTGTTCGACACCAACAAGCAGTGTTTACAATCTGCTCCACTTTACTCCGTGCCAATTGCGTCCATGTTTTATCAGCTAATTAACAATTTACAGAACAGCTGCTTTGTGTTGTTTAACATTGTTCTGTAATTTGTCTACTGGGATAACAAGAACATCCGAAAACTGACTGGTGTGCAAGGCACACGGCTATAACATGAGTTATACACTGATGAGACTAACCATTACGACTACTGCCCAACGTGCTACTGGATGCGTTGAGGGCATGTGACACGGTAAGCAAAGTGCATAAGCGCAGCAGAGAGGGATGGGTAATCATTCTGTGACGGTACGGGCCGCAAATGGTGAAATACTCTGACATAAGCGACTTTGACAGATGGCAGATGGTTATGGGCCGGCACTCGGGAGCAGGTACAGCATAAATGGCAATGCTGGTTTGCTGATCGCATACTACTATCGTAACCGTATACGGGAAGTGACTGAAGGACTGTAAAGCCACGAGGTGGTGGACGTTCATGGCTCATTGGAGAACGTGGAGGTCAAAGGCTTGGCCGCTCTGTAAAGCAGGGTAGCTGGCGATCTGCGCCAGGTCTGGCGACAGAGTGCAAACGCTGGTGCAGGCACAAGAGGTTCAGCATAACAACCCTTGTGTGTTTCCATGTTCACCCAGAGACATCGTCAACTATGAATGCATTGGGCACAGGATTATCGAGATAGGACCATGGATGGATGGAAACGTGTCGCATAGTCGGATGAATGACGTTTCTTGTTAAGCCGGTCGATGGTCACATCTGGATATGCCGCTATTGGATGCAGGCCAGGGGGTGAGGGGCTTTCACCTGGGCGTCCATGTGGCAATAATTAATGGCACTATACTAACTGTGGACTTTTTTTTAATTTTTTTTTATGTGGCCCGCCACTAATTTCTTTCCTGTGCCAACCTCTTCGTTTCAGAGTAGCACCTGCAACCTACAGCCTCAGTTATTTGCTGGATGCATTCTAATCTCTGTCTTCACTACAGTTTTTGCCCTCTACAGCTCCCCATTAGTACAATGGAAGTTATTCCCTGATCCCCTGACAAATGTCCTCTTATTCTACCTTTTCTCGTTGTCAGTGTTTTCCGTATATTCCTCTGCTCGCCAATTGTCCAAAGAATCTCTTCATTTATTAATCAGTCCACCTTATTTTCAACATTATAGCTTCGATTCTCTTCTGTTCTGGTTTTCCCAAAGTCCATGTTTCAGTATCACACAATTCTGTGCTACAAACGTGCATTCTCAAAAATTTCTTTCGCAAAAAAATGGTTCAAATGGCTCTGAGCACTATGGGACTTCACTTCTGAGGTCATCAGTCCCCTAGAACTTAGAACTACTTAAACCTAACTAACCTAAGGACATAACACACATCCATGCCCGAGGCAGGATTCGAACCTGCGACCGTAGCAGTCACGCGGTTCCAGACAGTAGCGCCTAGAACCGCTCGGCCACTCAGGCCGGCAATTCTTTCGCAAATTCAGGGATATGCTTGATACTAGCAGAACTCTCTTGGCCCAGAAATGCCCTTTTCGCCAGTTCCAGTCTGCTTTTTATGTCGTTCTTGCCCTGTCCATCTTGGGTTATTTTGCTTCCTAGGTTGCAGAATTCCGTAACTTGATCTACTTCCTGTTTACCAATCCTGATGTTAAGTTTCTCACTGTTCTCATTGCTGCTACATTCCGTTTCCTTCAATGTACTCTCAATCCATATTCTGTTTTCATTAGACTGTCCGTTCCATTCTTCACATCATGTAATTCTTCTTCACTTTTAATGCGGATAGGAATGTCATCGGCTAGTGTTATCAGTGGTATCCTTTCACCTTGAATTTCAATCTCACTCTTTAATCTTTCTTTTGTTTTCGTCATTGCTTCTTCGATGTATAGATTGAACAGCAGGGGCGAAAGACTACACTTCTGTCTTACACCTTTTTTAATCTGAGCACTTCGTTCTTGGTCTTCCATTCGTATTGTTCCCTCTTGGCTCTTATACGTATTGTATATCATCCGTCTCTCACTATAGCTTACCCCTATTTTCTCAGAATTTCGAACATCTTGCACCATTTCACATTGTCGGATGCTTTTTTCCAGGTCGACAAATACTAAGAAAGTATCTTGATTTTTCTTTAGTCCTGATTCCATTATCAATTACAGAGTCATTCCTGCTCTGTGGCGTCTTTATCTTATCTGAAGGCAAACTGATTGTCACCTAACACACCCACAATTTGCTTTCCCATTCTACCTGAACACTATCGTGAGCCGTCTGCATGCCTTCATGTTAGATGTCTTCCACTACAGCGGCGGCATGTTCCAGCAAGATAACCGTCCGTGTCACAAGGCGACAGTCGTACTACGATGGTTGGAGGGGCATGAAAATGAAGTCGCATTGATGTCTTGATTCCGAGATTCTTCTGATCTGAACCGATAGTACAGATTTGTCACGCTTTCAGTCGCCAAACCAGCGATCATAAACTGCCGGTCCGTAATTTTTGGGAATTGTGTGACGTCTGCTTACGCATCTGGTGCTACATATTACCGGAAATCTACTGAGGACATGTCGAATGCATGACAAGCAGAATCGCTGTTGTATTGCGTTCCAAAAGTAGATCAACATGCTGTTAAGAAGATGGCCATAATGTTTTAACTCATCCGTGTATAAATGTATAATTTCATTTCAGGTATTGGAAGGTTCTGCTATACACAGAAAAGAGCTTCTTGCCTGCAAAATATTAAGTTTGGATTCTGGCTCGACTATATGGATGGCATTTTACCATGCATTTACTCTGATCGTTCAAATAAAATTACCATTGGGGGTAGTGTGAACTTAATGGTCGTTAAAGTGAAGTAAGCTGCCTAGGAGTATCACGTAAAATTGAAGATTTTGTGTAAAACATCATGTGCGAGGAGCATTATACAATATTATCAGTGTGCAGTGACCTTAACGCATTGTACTAAAGGAGTGATGTCCCACTCTACGACTCGTGCCAGCTAAGTTTAGCCAACATGTAACTGGAAAATACGAGTAGAAATAATTCTCTTATTCGAAGATGTGTGTACATATCACTCGCGCCTTTTCAGCAACACATTTACTTTTAATGTGTGGAAAAAGGATAGCAAAGTGTACGTGTTACTATTTAGCTCATAATCCTGTAATATTTCCATCATCAACAGCGCTGCTCTTTAGATCATAGTTGCAGATGGGTGGCTTTGGGGCTGTCACGCTGAAAGCTATAGGCCATGTGTTATATGAAGTGAAGCGTAGCACGTGTTATGATACCGTGCCAACAAACGATTTCTGCATGCCTTACACGCCGGGGATACTTGCTAATTTATGTGGGAAGACGTAAATTTCCTATATTAACGACTTCATTGGTTACTTAGTTCCATGTTATATAGATCATATTCGAGATAAATGTTATAATGTCGAACAGCTGAAAAAAAGTTTACAGAGACATTTAAAAATATATACTTTTATCTGGCTACATTTCGATCATTTTTGGATGTAACTACTTATTCCCGTTCAAGAATTCCTCAATGGTTTTCAAGAATACAGACATTTAATCTACATTTGAAAACACATTTGTGGCCTGTCAGATATTTTATTTTCATGAGCAGATCGTCAAACTGTTGTCTAGCTGTGTACTTTGCTCTTTTCTGTGTCAAAGATTAGATTTCCTAGAGGGAATGCACATTATGTTTTCTGCAAGTACTATATTGGTGAATGTCTCCTCTATTATATAACTGCAGTGAATTATTGACAATAAATTTCATCAGCAAATAAATGTACTGTGAGACTGTGATTAATATCACTGTTTCTGAAACACATACCTACACGATGTATGTGTATTAACGCTACAAGTAACTCTTAAAAATTTCTGTTACGGAATGAATACTTCTTGACTAAGAGAAGAGTTATCCCAAAATATTATTCCACAGAGCATCAGTGGATGAAAATATGGAAAACATGTTAACTTACTGATTTCTTTATTCTCAAAGTTGACAATTAGAATAATGGAAAAAGTAGTTAACGCTAAATATTTTTGTTAACCTAATGTAAGAATTTTCCATTTAAGTTTTCGTCAATACGTGCATGCATGAACTTTTTGCACAATATTTCTTGTTCATTACAGCAACAGAAGATGGTGTATTTTTGCAGTAAAGCTGCAATTTTTTTAAGTTTAAGTCTAATCCATTTGGCAAAATGCAAATAGAAATTTTAGCAAAACATTTACTTTTTCCCTTTTGGACACATGGCTCGAGATTAATCCTTGAATCTCCTGCAAAATGGACTAATTCTGCCTCCTGATTTAAATAAAACCGCATATAATTGGTATTATGAAAGGATATAAGGTAAATCCTGGCTATGGTTTGAAATATATGAAGGAATACTGGAGGTGGGTGGGGCGGCAAAACCTGTCCAGTGTCGTTATAGCTAAAGGAATATGGGAGGCAGGTGGTATTGTTGGTTGTGATTCGGTGACCCAGGCCTGCTAGTGCCTGCGGAAGACCGTCAGCGACCAAGATCTGCTTTATAATGCCACAGCACAGCTGTTCCCGAGCCAAAATTTGATCTGTGTGCCGTGTCGCACATCGGCCACACTCTGCACTCTGCATCAGCATGGAGTATTAATACGTCTACATATAGCAACCCGGAAACGATTAACTAGAAAGTTATGTTAACTAGATTTTTACTACAATAAGGAAGCCGCGTTTTCATTTACCTTGGGGAATCTCACTTAAAGATCCTATTCTAATAATTCAGAATAAGGTAACTATCATGTTAATCACTTAACCCAGCTAAACCACTGGAAGGCCGTCAAGAAACAGAAGTTCTCCGAGTACTAATCTGTTCCTTTAAAATTAACTATGCCTCAAATTGATGGTTGAGAGGACGACACAACGCCAAAGGAGGAAAGTATTGGTTGTGCCATATCTTACGACTGTTGCATATCACTTAAAAATACCGTCGTCTTTGCACATCTTAACCTTGCCAGGGCCCAGAAACAAGTGTAGTTTCAACTCCTCCTCTCCAGACAGGCTCATACAACTTAAGGTTGTATCAGAAAGTCAGAAGCCGGCACCTCACTCCGCCATACTCAAGCTTTTACTATTGTTGTTATGTTTTTGTTGTTGTGGTCTTCAGTCCAGAGACTGGTTTGATGCAGCTTTCCATGCTACTCTATCTTTCTCTCCCTCGTGATGACTGGGTGTTGTGTGATGTCCTTAGGTTAGTTAGGTTTAAGTAGTTCTAAGTTCTAGGGGACTTATGACCATAGATGTTAAGTCCCATAGTGCTCAGAGCCATTTGAACCATACTACTCTATCCTGTGCAAGCTTCTTCATTCCCAGTACCTACTGCAACCTACATCCTTCTGAATCCGCTTAGTGTATTCATGTCTTGGCCTCTACGATTTTTACCCTCCACGCTGCCCTCCAGTACTAAATTGGTGATCCCTTGACGCCTCAGAACATGTCCTACCAACCGATCCCTTCTTCTAGTCAACTTGTGCCACAAACTCCTAACCAATTCTATTCAATAACTCCTCATTAGTTATGTGATCTACCCATCTAATTTTCAGCATTCTTCTGTAGCACCACATTTCGAAAGATTCTATTCTCTTCTTGACCAAACTATTTATCGCCCACGTTTCACTTCCATACATGGCTACACTCCATACAAATACTTTCAGAAAGGACTTCCTGCCACTTAAATCTATATTCGATGTTACAAATTTCTCTTCTTCAGAAACGCTTTCCTTGCCATTGCCAGTCCACATTTTATATCCTCTCTACTTCGACCATCATTAGTTATTTTGCTCCCCAAATAGCAAAACTCATTTGCTGCATTAAGTGTCTCATGTCCTAATTTAATACCCTCAGCATCACCCGATTTAATTCGACTACATTCCTTTACCCTCGTTTTGCTTTTGATGATGTTCACCTTATATCCTCCTTTCAAGACACTGTCCATTCCGTTCAACTGCTCTTCCAAGTCCTTAGCTGTCGCTGACAGAATTACAATGTCATCGCCGAACCTCAAAGTTTTTATTTCTTCTCTATGGATTTGAATATCTACTCCCGATTTTTCTTTTGTTTCCTTTACTGCCTGCTCAATATACAGACTGAATAACATCGGGGAAAGTCTACAACCCTTTCTCGCTGCCTTCCCAACCACTACTTCCCTTTCATGTCCCTCGACTCTTATAACTGCCATCTGGTTTCTGTGCAAATTGTAAATAGCCTTTCGCTCCCTGTATTTTACCCATGCCACCTTCAGAATTTGAAAGAGAGTATTCCAGTCAACATTGTGAAATCTTTCTCTAAGTCTACAAATGCTAGAAACGTAGGTTTACCTTTTCTTAATCTTTCTTCTAAGATAAGTCGTAGGGTCAGTATTGCCTCACGTGTTCCAACATTTCTACGGAATCCAAACTGATCTTCCCCGAGGTCGGCTTCTACCAGCTTTTCCATTCGTCTGTAAAGAATTCGTGTTAGTATTTTGCACCTGTGACTTATTAAACTGATAGTTGGGTAATTTTCACATTTGTCAACACCTGCTTCCTTTGGAATTGGAATTATTATATTCCTCTTGAAGTCTGAGGGCATTTCTCCTGTCTCATACACCTGTCTTACCAGATGGTAGTTTTGTCAGGGCTGGCTGTCCCAAGGCTATCAGTAGTTCTAATGGAATGTTGCCTATTCCCGAGGCCTTGTTACGACTTAGCTCTTTTAGTGCTCTGTCCAACTCTTCACGCAGTATCATATCTCCGATTTCATCTTCATGTACATCCTCTTCCATTTCCATAATATTGTCCGAAAGTACATCACCCTTCTATAGACCCTCTATATACTCCTTCCACCTTTCTGCTTTCTCTTCTTTGCTCAGAACTGGGTTTACATCTGAGCTCTTGATATTCATACAAGTGGTTCTCTTTTCTCCAAAAGTCTCTTTAATTTTCCTGTAGGCAGTATCTATCTTACCCCTAGTGAGATATGCCTCTGCATCCTTACATTTGTCCTCTAGCCATCCCTGCTTAGCCATTTTGCACTTCCTGTCGATCTCATTTTTGAGACGTTTGTATTCCTTTTTGCCTGCTTCATTTACCGATTTTTATATTTTCTTCTTTCATCAATTAAATTGAATATCTCTCCTGTTACCCACGGATTTCTATTCGTTCTCGTCTTTTTGCCTACTTGATCCTCTGCTGCCTTCACTATTTCGTCCCTCAAAGCTACCCATTCTTCTTCTACTGTGTTTCTTTCGCCCATTCTGGTCAATTGTCCCCTGATGCTCTTCCTGAAACTCTCTACAACCTCTGATTCTGTCAGTTTATCCAGATCCCATCTCCTTAAATTCCCACCTTTTTGCAGTTTCTTCAGTTTTAATCTGCAGTTCATAACCAATAGATTGTGGTCAGAGTCCACATCTGCCCCTGGAAATGTCATACAATTTAAAACCTGGTTCCTAAATCTCTGTTTTACCATTATATAATGTATCTAAAACCTGCGAGTATCTCCAGGCCTCTTCCATGTATACAGCCTTCTTTTATGATTCTTTAACTAAGTGTTAGCTATGATTACGTTATGTTCTGTGCAAAATTTTACCAGACGGCTTCCTGTTTCATTCCTTATCCCGATCCCATATTCACCTACTACGTTTCCTTCTCTTCCTTTACCTACTACCGAATTCCAGTCACCCATGACTATTAAATTTTGGTCTCCCTTTACTATCTGAATAATTTCTTTTATCTCATCATACATTTCATCAATTTCTTCATCATGTGCAGAGCTAGTTGGCATATAAACTTGTACTACTGTAGTGGGCGTGGGCTTCGTGTCTATCTTGGCCACAATAATGCGTTCACTATGCTGTTTGTAGTAGCTTACCCGCACTCCTATTTTTTATTCATTATTAAACCTACTCCTGCGTTACCCCTATTTGATTTTGTATTTATAACCCTGTATTCACCTGACCAAAAGTCTTGTTCGTCCTGCCACCGAACTTCACTAATTCCCACTATATCTAACTTCAATCTACCCACTGCCGTTTTTAAATTTTCTAACCTACCTGCCCTATTAAGGGATCTGACATTCTCCGCTCCGATCCGTAGAACAACAGTTTTCTTTCTCCTGATAACGATGTCCTCCTGAGTAGTCCCCGCCCGGAGATCCGAATGGGGGACTACTTTACCTCCGGAATATTTTACCCAAGAGGACGCCATCATCATTTAACCATACAGTAAAGCTGCATGCCCTCGGGAAAAATTACGGCTGTAGTTTCCCCTTGCTTTCAGCCGTTCGCAGTACCAGCACAGAAAGGCCGTTTTGGTTAGTGTTACAAGGCCAGATCAGTCAATCATCCAGACTGTTGCTCCTGCATCTACTGAAAAGGCTGCTGCCCCTCTTCAGGAACTACACGTTTGTCTGGCCTCTCAAGAGATACCCCTCCGTTGCGGTTGCACCTACGGTACGGCTATCTGTAGCGCTAAGGCACGCAAACCTACCCACCAAGGTCCACGGTTCATGGGGAAGGGGGGGATTGTTATTATATCTGTATGTTGGATAAAAGTAAAGTCTCCCCAGAGGACATGCTCTTTTTAATGGTTCTGACAACCCTCTTTATACTGAAGAGGAGATATCACAATTCAAGTGCCTAGCTGGCATTCGTCCATTTTATTTCAGATGGGTACAAGCGCACTCTCTGTAATTTAGGTCGCGCCATACAGATATCTTTTCTAAATCGTTCTGCAATTTTTTTGAGCTTCTGATGACTTTACTAGTCGATAAAAGACAGCTTCATCTGCAAACAACGTGAGGCAGCTGCTCAAATTGTCTCCCAAATCTTTTACGTAGGTGAGGAACAGAAAAGGGCCTATAACACTACCTTGGGGAACTCCAGAAATCACTTCTGTTTTACTCGATGACTTTCCGTCAGTTACTACGAACTGTGACCTCTCTGACAGGAAATCACGAATCCAGTCACATAACTGAGACGGTATTCGATAAGCATGCAATTTCACTACAAGCCGCTTGTGTGGTACAGTGTCAAAAGCCTTCCGGAAATCCAGAAATACGGGATCAATTTGAGGTCCCTTGTCAACAGCACTCAACACTTCAATCGGGTAAAGAGCTAGTTGTGCTTTACAATAACGATGTTTTATAAACCCGTGTTGACTGTGTGTCGATAGACCGTTTTCTTCGAGGCGATTCATAATGTTCGAACACAATATATGTTGCAAAATCCTGCTGCGTATCGACGTTAATAATATGGGCCTGTAATTTTGTGGATTACTCCTACTACCTTTCTTGAATATTGATGTGACCTGTGCAACTTTCCAGTCTTTGGGTATGGATCTTTCGTCGAGCGAACGGCTGTATATGATCGTTAAGTGTGGACCGATTGCATCAGTATACTCTGAAAGGAACCTAATTGGTATACAGTGTGGACCAGAAGACTTGATTGTATTAAGTGATTAAAGTTGCTTCACTACTCCGAGGATATTTACTTCTACGTTACTCATGTTAGCAGCTGTTATTGATTCGAATTCTGGAATATTTACTTCGTCTTATTTTGTGGAGGCACTTCGGAAAGCTGTATTTAGTAACTCTACTTAGACAGCGCGATAGCAACACAAGGCACCGTACGCCACCTGAACACACCCATCGTATTCGTGATAAACTTACATTTTGATGATAAAGTGTGAAATAATCGCAATAATGGATTTTCGCTGCAAACTTAAAATATGAAACTTCTCCTTATTTGGGGCGCTTATTTGGAAACGTATCGCTGCATATTCGTTGCACATTCGGCTCGCTAAATGGGATCAGCTATTAGAGATGTACAAAATTGCTGACGCAACAGGTATATCAGAAGGAATATCATTTTACACTAGCTATGAATAAGATGAGCGGCAGAGTATTATATTCCACGAGCTATGAGCAAGATAAGCGCCATATTCGTTGAATATTGTTCAAAAAGAAATTAAAAAACGAAACTTTCAGCAAAATTTTAACCGAAGTACAAAGAGTTGCACCGAAAACGGCGAAGTCGATTTCATCTTTCGTAACAATGTTTTCTGGTATGTAAAACGGTGTCTTGTTGCTGAGTACTTTACACGAAATAAAACAAGAATCCCACGCAATAACGGAACTCTTCTGGAGGAATAGTGTGGGGAAAAAACAGGCTGGATTAGGAAAGTGGAAGAAACGTCATATTTTTTTAGGACAAGGTATATGCGCTCAGAGGTCTTTTAGCGATAAAAAACGTGAGGGACTTTTAGTACAAACTATAGCAATGTTAATCCCATTCACCACATCAGTCACTGCATGACTTCCACTTATCCGAACTACTAAATAAAGAGTCTGGAAAAGATTTTAAGATCCACTCAAGTGGTTGTTACAGTCATATATGGTTATTTTACAGACCTTGCAGAGTCACACTTCAGAATTTGGAGCTACTCCGAATAAAGTGCATTGAGTTAAACGCGTACAAGGTCGAGAGAGAACACTTCGTACAGCATCCTTCTGTCCGTAAGTTGTAGATCTTATAACAATGCTACACCGTATGAATGGAAGCGTATATTAGCGAGGGTCCAAGGCTTCATCAGTGTTAAGACCCCCCCCTCCCAAACCATGTCACTTAAAGCAGTATATTTTTATGAACGTATATCAGTTTCTATATTTATCAACTAATTTTCGAAGAAAAAAGTAGCATAAAAATTGTCTCGTAAATGGGAAGAAATTCAAGGAAAGTAAAAGCTATGTTTAACACATGATACATTTCATGTGTTTGCCTGAAAGCAATCCCAGATGGATAAGCTTGCAGACATACTGGGTGCCTGCAGGAAACATTCTAGACAGGTAAAGTCGCCCGTTCAAATGCTGACAGTACCTGCTGTCAACAACAAATCAAACACGGTTTGCGAGCGTACAGACAAAACCAGCAAACCATAGGAACTTGTGTGAATAAGGCAGAAAGGGAAAGATTATCGGCAAAGAAAACAGTAACAACAAAACTGACTTTCTTTCGTTTATACATTAGTACAGCTATAGTCTCAAGACCTGTGTTCACAATTGTAGCTTTAAGTGAAACTATATGCTTAACTTTATTACATTCTGGGGCTGATCTAGATTAATATGAAAAATAGAAGTAACAAACCTCAAAATGCCATGATCGGTTTTCTAGAGCTCTGTGTATGATATTTTGTGTAATGATTACTTTATTTTCTACACGCCAATATACTGTGCCTTCCACGTCCTTGAATTATCTGTTTATTATGTGACACAAAGTATTCTACGTACAGAATAAATTCTTTTATGTGTAGTGCACAATGTGCGTTATAGATCCATATCACGTTAACAGTCTTATGTAAATATCCCATACCCAGTTTTGTGCTTACTCGGTTTATGCTTCAAAGATCCGAAGATTGCAATATCGTTTGCCGAAACAGGTAAGTGATACGCTAGTAGTAGTAAGTGAACGCTTCGATTTTATTTCGTGGAAATTTTGGTGTTGTAAAAGCTGTAAGAGTTTGTTGCTATTACAGTTGCATGACTCGTGAACATGTCAAATTTTCGGACGAAAGCCTTTAAAATAATGTAATTTTGTGAATGCAGTTCCTTACAAAGTGATACTAAAACGGCGTGCTGCACACAGAGGTAAGCAGATTTTTATTAATGTTAAAAAGGAAGACAGTTCCAAATGTTCTGCGAAATTATATTTATTTGGTCAGGAACCAGCTTTCGGCTTCTCAAGCCATACTCAGGTAACAACTGAATGTCGCAAACACAGATAAACATGACGTGCGACTTACACAGATATTATTTGTATAGAAGATACAAAAATGATGAAAGTGTTAACAGATGAAAATGTTACAATAATTACATTAACAAAAAAGGATAAACAATTTTTTTATGGGGAGGTACATTTATCAAATGCTGAGAAAGATGAATTTACAGTTTGAATCTAACATTTGTAACTAAAACTTAGTTTAACAATGGGGAAAATGGAAACTCAGTCTTAATACTAGACTGGCAGTGTGAATGAGTGTGCATTGGTCAGTCAGACAGAGCTGTGTCAATTAGGCTGTGTGAACATGACAGAAAAGTGGCTATCAAGGAAGAAAGATTCGACCTGTGCTGACCATCTTTGAGCAGTAAACTATTCATATGATGCAGAACGTGAAGTTTTACATTCCGTCAAGAAAAGCAGAGAGATGAACCTACTGGAAATGTTGGAATTCAATGATGAGATTAGTATTCAATGATCAGATTCAATATCCATTTCCCTCTTTGTTAAATTAAGTTTTCGTTACAAATACAAATTCAAATCGTAAATTTATATTTTTCTCATCATTTGTTAAATGTATCTTCACGTAAAAATCTATTTTTACCCCTTTTGAGCTAATATAATTATTGAAATGTAATCCTATGTAAGGACCTCATCATTTTTGTATCTTCCGTACAAATAATACCTGTATAAGTCACACTTCACATTTATCAATGTTCGCGACATTCAGTTATCACCTGCCGATGGTCTGAGAAGCCGAAAGACGGTTCGTGACCACATAAATATAATTTTGCAGAACATTAGGAAGTGTTTTCCTTTTTGATCTGGTTATAATGTTCCGCCAAGTACAGTCGGAAAATTCAGTTATTAAAATTGTTATTATAAAATTTAACGCATTTTACTGTGTTTTTTAAAAGTCTAGGTATATGTGGCAGTTTAAGTGGGAGCGACAACAACAACAAATTAAATGGACACCCTCGCTGCAAACAGGCGTTTATATTCTTCATTGGGGACATGTTGGAAACGTGTGCCCCGACCGGGACTAGAACACGGGATCTCCTGCTTACATGACAGACACTATCCATCTGAGCCACCGAGGGCATAGAGGATAGTGCGCCTGCAGGGACTTATCCCTTGCACGCTCCCCGTGAGACCCACATTCCCATCATGTCCACACCATTACATTAGTAGTGCGCCTAATAAATGTTTGCCCATCATACTCATTTCTCGTGGTAGATTAATCTACCAAGTCCCATACGAGTTCGGGCATAGCGTGTGCGTTCGCACACTGCCACATATACCTAGGCTTTTAAAAAACACAGTAAAATGCGTTAAATTTTATAATAACAATTTTAATAACTGAATTTTCCGACTGTGCTTGGCGGAACATGATAACCGGATCAAAAAGGCGCACTACGAATGTAGTGGTGTGGACATGTTAGGAATGTGGGTCTCACGGGGAGCGTGGCTCTGCCATGTAAGCAGGAGATCCCGGGTTCGAGTCCCGGTGAGGGCACACACTTTCAACATGTGCCCAATGAAGTATATAAACGCCTGTTTGCAGCGAAGGTGTCCGTTTAATTATCATTTCATTCTAGCAAAAGCTGCATGGTCATTAATGGTAACAGTTCTTTCGGGAGCAGATACTACCGACATATATAATACCAAATTATATTTGGAGGGGTAGGGAGGAATTAACAAACTGTCACTCCCTGTCCCATCTCCCCCTCCCTCCGGCCCCCAAAACACAACCCTCGACTCGCGGCATGAGCGCACAATAAGAAGAATAGCTCATGTACTCGTTCAGTGTTATAATGATGACGTTTTCTTCTGTTCACATTTTATTTGGGGAAGGGAGTCTGGACCTCTGCTTTTCACCTGCAGCAAATGCCAGAAATAGCGTGCTGGTTGTGTAACGGTGATCCGTCGCAGCGTGTCACAGACAGAGTGCTCGGCCGGCCCAGTAGTTTTGGCGCCGGTGGGGAGCACACGACAAGGCGCACCCCACTCCACCCCCGGGAGGCTGATGCACGCGCTAATACCGGAGCTGACGGCACCAGGCGCACAGCCAGGGGACCCCAGGACCCACACGCTGCAGTCATCGCGTAACCAGTCTCTTCCCTGAAAACTGCTCCAGTTCTAAGAGAAGAGCGATGTGATGTTCCATGCTTTCCTGATGTGGTGGATATCTGGCGCGTTCCCTCGAAATCAATAGCTATGTTATCCGTCAGTGAGTTACAGGACAGTATTAGTCGAAATCTCGCAAAATGACGTAGATGTCTGTGTATAATGTAAATGATGGGTTTCCACGTATTACCCAACTGGTAACCGATATCACAGCCCGTCACATTTTCCACCATGTGTATTTCCACGGATTCTTTATAATAGAAACTGATGTTGATATCGCTTAAGGGGGCAGGACGTGTTACGGGCCGACTTGGAGCAGGAGAGGCACCACAGGACATTTTAATTTACACTGTCTATACTTTTACAAATAAATTCATAAAACTTTGTTAGCATGACCAGGAAGGATTCAGGATTCACACTCAAAGCAGAGGAAGTTCAAAAAAAATATAACAAAACAGTTTTTTTCTTTCATGTGAAATTTCATCATTTTTTCACTTGGTGTTGGCTGCATTTGTTGCTGTAGGTACACTTTTCTTCATAAGTGAGAGAGATTCCTCGATGAATTTTGCACAGCATACAAACCATACTTACAGGTGTATGAAACTCTAGAATTTTCCAAATCTGTTAACAACTGTGGTAAAAATTGAGATAATTAACTATAAAATTCGAGTTTTCTCTAAACACAAAGTTTAAAACGTAACAGCTCATTCCATAGATTAAATAAATTCTAGAGTTTCATACACCTGTAAGTATGGTTTGTAAGCTGTGCAAAATTCATCGAAGAATCTCTCTTACTTATGAAGAGAAGTGTATCTATAGCAACAAATGCAGCCAACAGTAAGTGAAAAAAAATCATGAAATTTCACATTTAAAAAATATTATTTTTTCGTGTTTTTGAACTTCCACTGCTATGGGTGTGAATCCTGATTCCTTCCTGGTCATGCTGACAGAGTTTTATTAATTTCTTTGTAAAAGTATAGACAGTGCAAATTAAATTGTCCTGTGGTGTCTCTCCTTCTCGAAGTCGGCGCGTTTGACGTCCTACCACCCTTAGACTATTGCTTTATCATATGGCATTGAATGTGCAGTGGAGATGCAATGTTCTACAACATGAGACTTGTTTGGTTGCATAAGGTGAGAGCAGCGCTGATGTTTGGTGCGGTGTTCTTCCACTCTGCCAGTGGTCTGGTCTGTGTAAACCCATACCACACGGGAATGTATTTTGTAGATTCCGACCTTCCGCAATAACAAATCGTCCTTTTCTGACACTAGGAGGTACGAAATTTTAGATGGTGGGCGGTAAAACACTTTGAAAGGTATCTGTTAGATCTTTGTCTTGGTGTTTAACCTGTCTGTGGTGTCGTTTCTGCCCCTCGCACCTCAGTTGGGTCAGTAGCAGACCTCAAGAAAGGAGGACTGTGTCTGTTTGTTCATTTCACGATACAAAAAAAAAATGTTTCAGCATTATTCCTATCTTCCCTATGAGAGTTGGCAATACTCTCTTAGGATTTAAAGGTTTGGCTACAGCGCGCATACACAAGCTCTGGAATCTAAGATATTGTTGTCGCGCTTCGCAGCGCACGGATTAATTAGTGGCAGTTTGGAAACCAGTGTAGGAGCCCGCCTGCTGTGGTGCGCACCTGTGTTGGTCGAGGGGTCGTCGCCGAGCTGCCGTTCTGCCGTGTCCGCCAGCAGCGACGCAGGATTTGGTATTTAGTTGATATTTTTTATAATTTGAAGCGCTCTTATTAATTTAAAGAAAAGGGTTTGTGTATGTGCGTAGCAGCAGACGGTAATTTTGATAATGATAGGAGTTGAATTCTTAAGGGACACCATTGTTAGGTGAATAGATTAAGTATTGATTTTTGTGATTGATTTCTTCTGTAATTGTCAGGGAATTGTTTCACTATGTATTTAATTGAGAAGTATTTCAGTCCGTCTCAGGAGAGTGATTAATTTGTAATATTGCTTTAATGCCGCTGGAGGCAGATTTACATACGAAGCGATTGTTCAAAGAGCTTCCAACATTTTGTTAATTTAATGAGAAAGAATCGCTTTCAGAATATAGTTTTTGAAAAAAAGGAATTACTTGTTTGGGTTATCATTTATCGAGTTTAGATTTGACCAAACCTTTTCTCTTGAATTATACGTAGTTGTAGTAAGCAGCAGCAGCCACAGCAACAGCAGGAGCCGCCATACAGAACATGCATTGCACTCAGCATGAATAATAAGTTTTTTATGTTTTTGTTAAATAATGGAATGCAGCACATCAAGCAGTGGCAGCAGAAAGACCAAGTAAGTTTTTTGTTGCGCACAGGACCAATAAAAGAAAATAAAGTTTAGGCGATCTCTGTAATAGTAAAGTTAACAAGAGAACAAGCACGAGATTTTCGGTAAAAAACACGAGATAAGGGATAGAGCTCGCGACATTCACCTATTCTGAATGTATGTAAATACACTTATGAGCCAAAACATTATGTCCTATGCCCATCGCTTGGCGTTGAGGACACCTTACGTGGTAAGGCAGGTATTATGAGTGGAGCGGAGACGAACGGGGAATCAGTATAGCGACGATAAGTGGTGAAAATGCGGAAATCTGCTGGCTTAAGCAACTTTGACCAAAGCCAGATTGTAGTAGCCCAGTGCCTGGGAGCGAGCATTTCGGAAACAACAAGGCTGGTCTTCCGGTGGCATCTTCCAGTAGGATATCTGTCCTTGTCACAAGGCCAGAATCGTGCTGCAATGGTTTGAGCTAGGTCCGCGCCCAGAAACCGACTGCCCATAAATTACGGGACGTGCATGACCTGTACGTAGGCATCTGGCGCCACAAACCTCTGGAAATCTATCCAGTACTTGTCGCATCCGTGGCACGCAGAATCACTGCTGAATTGCGTTCCAGGGGTGGACCAAACGCTTTTAAATAGGTAGTCATAATGTTTCGGCTCATGAATGTATGAATGTGTAATACAGTAAACGAATGTACCCTTATTCCTCCTTTCCGCATCCTGTGCGTCTGAGGAGATGAATATGTTTTAAAAAGGGTTTTAGTGTGTTTCCTTCGCGTGACTGCTAAAGCAGGTTTGCCAATCCTAGTGCGTGGACTGATGTAGACAAAGGGTGTTAACTCAAAGTTGGCCAGGGTGCAATGAGTTTCTTTGACCCACCTTTCACCCTCCATGACCATATGAGGCCAGGGAGGGGATACCGCTTTCAAACGGCTCTTGCCACATGGGACTAGGTAATGGAGATGTGAATACGCACCTCTCTTTATCTGATACTAGCTGAGTACCCGATGTTGGCCAAGTACGTGTTAATTATAGTCTTCTATTAGCCAATCTCCACCTTCGCCATCCTTGGTTCACTTCTTCCTTCCCCCCTCTCTGTCCATCTGCTCCACCCAACTCTCTGCCCACCACCCCCTGCCTCCACACTCTCTCCTCTTCCCCCTCTCACTCTTCATGTATTCCTGCCCCCTCTGTCCAACTGCTCCTTCTCTGTCTCCCCCCTCTAATTCTGTCTCGTCCTCCACACTCTCCTCATCCACCCTCCCCCCACCTTTTCTCTATCCATCTCCTCCTCTCCCTTTTTCTGCTCATTTCGTCGTCCCCCTCTGTTCATCTCCTCCTGGCCACTTTGTCAGTCTCCTCCACCCTGTGCCTCAGTCCATCTCCTCCTCTTTCCTTTATATATCTTCTCCTCTCCCCTCCCCTCCTCTCTCTGTCCATGTCCTCCCTCCCTCCCTATCTGCGTCAATCCCCTCATTGCCCCCTCACTATCTCCTCCTCCCCCTTCCACACTGTCATGTTCACTCGAATACGAGACTGGTGGTTCTCTCTCGTACAGTAATTCGTTCCAGATCGTAACTAAATGTGTACCAAATTTCGTTGAAATCGTTCTAAGGCTTTAGGATGAACTTTTTACCAGCTTCTTTGCCCATGTAGACATATGTAAAATAGAATGAGATTTTCACTCTGCAGCGGAGTGTGCGCTGATATGAAACTTCCTGGCAGACTGTGTGCCGGACCGAGAATCGAACTCGGGACCTTTGCCTTTCGCGGGCAAGTGCTCTAATTGCGGAGACGCGGAGACATGGCTTAGCCACACCCTAGGGGATGTTTCCAGAATGAGATTTTATCAAGTCCGGCACACAGTTTTAATCTGCCAGGAAGTTTCATATCAGCGCACACTCCGCTGCAGAGTGAAAATCTCATTCCGGAAACATCCCCTAGGCTGTGGATAAGCCATGTCTCCGCAATATCCTTTATTTCAGGAGTGCTAGTTCTGCATGGTTCGCAGGAGAACTTCTGAAAAGTTTGGAAGGTGGGAGACGAGGTACTGGCATAAGTCCAGCTGTGAGGACGGGGCGTGAGTCGAGCTTGGGTAGCTCAGTTGGTAGAGCACTTGCCCGCGACTGGCAAAGGTCCCGAGTTCGAGTATCGGTCCGGCACACAGTTTTAATCTGCCAGGAAGTTTCATATGTCAAATATATTTCACATTTATTTTATTTCATGCGTATTTGTACACGTATTTAGCCAGTCTCGCTAGCGAATTTCGCCCTGCAATTTCATTGTCACGCAGCTCACTGTTTATGACGTCATATCCCCTGAATTATATGCTGTACAATTATATAATTTAGCAGGTATTCTCTGTGAAATATACTGTGAATAGGGCCGCTCGTAGCATCCGCGCCTGCTCATGCTCGGTGATGGCCGAAGACGAGACTCGCTTCCAGGTCGCAATGGTTAGTCCTCTATCGGCCGTATCGAAGTCTGGCCAGCCGGCGAGTCTTCCCGGCACGCTGTGCCTTTGGCGATTCGTCCGATATCCTAGGTCCGCTGCTCGAACGTTCTCATTTCTGGCTACGACGTGGGCAGTGACAGCCACCACTCTTACGAATGAAGTTAAGATGCTGTAAGAAATCTATTAATTACCGTACCTTTGAGACCACACTACGAAAGCTTCGTGAAGGTGAAGGTGACGAAAGAGTGAAGAGTGCGCAATTAAATCGAGCGAAGCCCTGGCGAGTGCTAAACAAAGCAGCGGCGCCCACGTCAGAGTGTCCGGTTTCTGCACAACACGGTGGGAGTCGTCGCGTCGCGGCTCCACATCAGAGCGGGGGCCGGTCCAGCTGGCAGCCGCGACGGCCTTCCCAGAAGCGCGGGCAGCCGCCCAATCTCACAGGCTATTAACCTGCGCGCCGCCGCCGGGAACCGGGCCGCGCCGCGCCGACAAAGGACGCCTTTCTCTGCGCTAGCACCGAGAGCAAGCGGCCGCTGCTGGCGGCTCTAAGTAACAGGGGCGTCCCGTATTGATTTACAGCTTTTCCCCCCACCAGTCATGGTGCGCCATCGGACACATCATTACAGTTGCAAGTACACTACTGGCTATTAAAATTGCTACACCACGAAGATGACGTGCTACAGACGCGAAATACACTCCTGGAAATTGAAATAAGAACACCGTGTATTCATTGTCCCAGGAAGGGGAAACTTTATTGACACATTCCTGGGGTCAGATACATCACATGATCACACTGACAGGACCACAGGCACATAGACACAGGCAACAGAGCATGCACAATGTCGGCACTAGTACAGTGTATATCCACCTTTCGCAGCAATGCAGGTTGCTATTCTCCCATGGAGACGATCGTAGAGATGCTGGATGTAGTCCTGTGGAACGGCTTGCCATGCCATTTCCACCTGGCGCCTCAGTGGGACCAGCGTTCGTGCTGGACGTGCAGACCGCGTGAGACGACGCTTCATCCAGTCCCAAACATTTCAATGGGGGACAGACCCGGAGTTCTTGCTGGCCAGGGTAGTTGACTTACACCTTCTAGAGCACGTTGGGTGGCACGGGATACATGCGGACGTGCATTGTCCTGTTGGAACAGCAAGTTCTCTTGCCGGTCTAGGAATGGTAGAACGATGGGTTCGATGACGGTTTGGATGTACCGTGCACTATTCAGTGTCCCCTCGACGATTACCAGTGGTGTACGGCCAGTGTAGGAGATCGCTCCCCACACCATGATGCCGGGTGTTGGCCCTGTGTGCCTCGGTCGTATGCAGTCCTGATTATGGCGCTCACCTGCACGGCGCCAAACACGCATACGACCATCATTGGCACCAAGGCAGAAGCGACTCTCATCGCTGAAGACGACACGTCTCCATTCGTCCCTCCATTCACGCCTGTCGCGACACCACTGGAGGCGGGCTGCACGATGTTGGGGCGTGAGCGGAAGACGGCCTAACGGTGTGCGGGACCGTAGCCCAGCTTCATGGAGACGGTTGCGAATGGTCCTCGCCGATACCCCAGGAGCAACAGTGTCCCTAATTTGCTGGGAAGTGGAGGTGCGGTCCCCGACGGCACTGCGTAGGATCCTACGGTCTTGGCGTGCATCCGTGCGTCGCTGCGGTCCGGTCCCAGGTCGACGGGCACGTGCACCTTCCGCCGACCACTGGCGACAACATCGATGTACTGTGGAGACCTCACGCCCCACGTGTTGAGCAATTCGGCGGTACGTCCACCCGGCCTCCCGCATGCCCACTATACGCCCTCGCTCAAAGTCCGTCAACTGCACATACGGTTCACGTCCACGCTGTCGCGGCATGCTACCACTGTTAAAGACTGCGATGGAGCTCCGTATGCCACGGCAAACTGGCTGACACTGACGGCTGCGGTGCACAAATGCTGCGCAGCTAGCGCCATTCGACGGCCAACACCGCGGTTCCTGGTGTGTCCGCTGCGCCGTGCGTGTGATCATTGCTTGTACAGCCCTCTCGCAGTGTCCGGAGCAAGTATGGTGGGTCTGACACACCGGTGTCAATGTGTTCTTTTTTCCATTTCCAGGAGTGTATAACCGACAGGAAGAAGATGCTGTCATATGCAAATGATTAGCTTTTCAGAGCATTCACACAAGGTTGGCGCCGGTGGCGACACCTACAACGTGCTGACATGAGCAGTTTCCAACCGATTTCTCATACACAATCAGCAGTTGACCGGCGTTGCCTGGTGAAACGCTGTTGTGATGCCTCGTCTAAGGAGGAGAAATGCGTACCATCACGTTTCCGACTTTGATAAAGTTCGGATTGTAGCTTATCGCGATTGCGGTTTATCGTATCGCGACATTGCTGCTCGCGTTGGTTGACATCCAATGACTGTCAGCAGAAGGTGGAATCGGTGGGTTCAGGAGGGTAATACGGAACGCCGTGCTGGATCCCAACGGCCTCGCATCACTAGCAGTCGAGATGACAGCCATCTCATCCGCATGGCTGTAACGGATCGTGCAGCCACGTCTCGATCCCTGAGTCAACAGATGGGGACGTTTGCAAGACAACAACCATCTGCACGAACAGTTCGACGACGTTTACATCAGCATGGAATATCAGCTCGGAGACCACGGCTGCGGTTACCTTTGAAGCTGCATCACAGACAGGAGCGCCTGTGATGGTGTACTCAATGACGAACCTGGGTGCACGAATGGCAAAACGCCATTTTTTCGGATGAATCCAGGTTCTGATTACAGCATCATGATGGTCGCATCCGTGTTTGGCGACATCACGGTGAACGCACATTGGAAGCGTGTATTCGTCATCGCCATACTGGCGTATCACCCGGCGTGATGGTATGGGGTGCCATTGGTTCTTGCTCGCATTGATGGCACTTTGAACAGTGGACGTTACATTTCAGATGTGTTAGGAGCCGTGGCTCTACCCTTCATTCGATCCCTGCGAAACCCAACATTTCAGCAGGATAATGCACGACCGCATGTTGCAGGTCCTGTACGTCTGGTCAATGGTGGTCGAGCAACTGGCTCGTCACAATACGCGTCACTACTCATGATGAACTGTGGTATCGTGTTGAAGCTGCATGGGCAGCTGTACCTGTACACGCCATCCAAGCTCTGTTTGATTCAATGCCCAGGCGTATCAAGGCCGTTATTACGGCCAGAGGTGGTTGTTCTGGGTACTGATTTCTCAGGATCTGTGCACCCAAATTGCGTGAAAACGTAATCACACGTCAGTTCTAGTATAATATATTTGTTCAATGAATACCCGTTTATCGTCTGCATTTCTTCTTGGTGTAACAATTTTAATGGCCAGTAGTCCATGTTGTACCGGATAGTTATAATTAAAGTGCAGCCACACACAGAGATCCAGTGCGGGCTGTACTTATCGTATGGCAGCGGAACTTGGTAGATACTCTAATGCTTTAATGCGGTACCAGTTTAAGCTGGAAAAAAATTAGTTCCAAGTTTGGCCACCAGGTGCAAATCTAGTGCTATGCATTCAAGAAATACTTATAGAAATGTTTCCATATCTAATGTATTAGGAAGGGTACGTGGGCACGAAAGATCTCATACGTAAGAAAGACATAATGTTGATTGTGTTATTAACTGCCGCTTGCACTGTTTCCTCAGTATGAGCACTGGAGACGTTGACGAGATACTGCATCAGTAAAACGACGTCATCAACAGTTGTTCGCAGCAGTTTCGGTGGAATCTGAGCAACGGTTTCCTGTATACTGGTCTTCAGATCAAGTAGAGATCGAACATGTTTCTGGTGAATCCTTTCTTTTAGATATCTCCAGAGCCAAAAGTCACATGGATTCAGATCAGGTGATCTTGCAGGCCGTGTATCTGGATAACCTCTGGAGATAACATTTTCGTGGAAGGTTGCATTAAGCAGATCTTTCACTGTGCGAGCAACAAGACGTGTTGCTCCATCCTACATGAAAACAGTGGTTCCCACGCAGTTGTGCTCTTCCAAAGCAGGTATCACATATTGTACAAAGATGTTTCTACAACGTGGAGACGAGACGGCTTGTATGGCAGGCGTTCTGGGTGCATTCTCTTCAAAGAAGAACGCACCGAGAATAAAGGGGCTCGTCACTCCACACCACACAGTCACATACGGCGAGTTCTTCATGCACAACACGCCAGTTTTAACAGTATCCTAGCTTCGACAGTTCAGTGTATTCATTGTGCCCTGTAGCGTAAAATTTGCCAAGTCACTACATAGAATATTGCCCGGCCCTTGCAAGAAACCGAAGAGAATTCAGAACATTGTTGCGGATCATGAGATTTTAGCCGCTGCACCGTCTGGATATTTTATCGTTCTTACTTTTTTTTTGTCATCAGTCTTCTGACTGGTTTAACGCGGCCCATCACGAATTCCTCTGTTGCACCAACCTTTTCATCTCAGAGCAACTACAACCTACGTCCTCAGTTATTTGGTGGATATATTCCAATTTCTGTCTTCTTCTATAGTTTTACCGTCTACAGCTCCCTCTAGTACTATGAAAGTTATTCTCTAATGTCGCACCATTCTGTCCCTTCTTTCTGTTAGTGTTTTCCATATATTTCTTTCCTCGCGGATTCAGCGGAGAACCTCCTCATTCCTTACCTTATCAGTATACCTATTCCACATTCGTCTGCAGGAGCGCATATCAAAAGTTTCGATTCTATTCCTTCCGGTTGCACTTGTTGAAATTTTTCTGTCTTGGCTCTTCATAGAGTCGCCATTGGGACGATTGGGCCTTGGTTTCGACAACATACCCTTACACTCATGCTTTGCCACCTGTTATAACCTTCTTTAGAAGTTCGTTGTCGACTTCATTCAGCAAAACCTGAGGGATGTCTACACGATGTCGGTTTTGGTCGAAATTCAACAATTTGAGAACAGACTTTGGTGCTACATGTTTCATGCACAAAACTTCCGAAAAAATTGCTTTGTGCGACATAAAGAATACGCCGACATCATCAGCAACCTCTCTGATGGTATCTTGGCGATTTCCCGGAACCATTTTCGTTATTTCTTCCACATTGTATTCAGTAATTGATGTGCTAGGGCGTCCAAGGCGGTGTGGCAATGGGGAGTCCTCTGTCCACTATTGTTGCCGATCTTTTTATGGAAGATTTTGAAGATATCGCACTCAGGACTACTTCTCTTCAACCTTCATGTATTTGGAGATACGTAGATGATATTTTCATTGTTTGGCCACATGCAACGGAAGCTCTTAATCGGTTTTTAGATCATTTTAACTGTCTTCATCCATGCATCAAATTTTCGATGGAAATTAAAAAAGATGGCAAATTACCTTTTTTGGATGTTCTAGTACACAAAAACGTAAATGGTACCTTGGGACATGGTGTTTATTATAAACGCACTGCTATCTTCATTCTACGAGTTGTCATCCACCACATCAGCGCGTGGGAGTTCAACGTACATTGGTGAAGAGAGCTTATGCCATTTCTGATTCCGAAAATTTGATACAGGAACTTAAAGCTGTCTTCAATCTCAACGAATATACCGATCATCAAATTAATCGTGCTTTTCAGTTTAAACCATCAAGTGAACCAGCGCCGGACACTAGTAAATCAATTTCTTTTCTACCCTTCGCTGGTAGTATTTCTCCAAAAATTTCTAGAATTCTCAGGAAATATGATATTAAAAGTGTTGTTTTGCCTTTGGCCAAGACTAGAGCCCTGTTTGGATCTGTTAAACATGATTTGGGATTGAGAAAGCGTGGACTTTATAAAGTTCCCTGTCATTATGGAAAGGCCTATATTGGACAGACTATTCGCACTGTTTATGACCGACGTGTGGAACATCAGCGTCACGTACGTTTGCTCGAACCTGGAAAATCCACCGACGCCGAACATTGTCACAATGAAGGGCATAACATGTCTTTTAAAGAGACGCAGATTATTGCTCCAGCTTCTCGTCACTGGGATTGTGTGCTCAAAGAATCCATCGAAATAGATATGATGGCATTATTAATAGAGATGAAGGTTTTCCACTAAGCAAGATACGGGACCCTATTTTATCTGATATAAAATAACAACGGTTTGGCTTTCGACCCGCTACATCTCAATTTGCGGTTTATCACTTTCTCCAGTTTCTACCGCCGGCGTCGCTGCAATTCTTCACTTCGCAGGGGGCAGCTCTTCCGCTTCTCGCGAAGGCACGTTGGCCTGGACCCGGAGTATAAATGAGTCCCTATTTCTGATGTTCATTCGGTTCCGGTGTGATTGTGCACTCAGCGATCGCACCCGAATATGGCGGCCAGATGGATCGCCGAAATATCATGTAGTGAAGACGATCATACGTGGCAGCATACCCGTGAAGAGAATAAACATGTAAGACGCCGGGAAAACCTACGGAATCACAAAATCCGTGGATGTTGGTGCATGTGCAGAGGGAAGCGCACTGGTCGATCACGCACGTCTGATGAAAATGTCGAGCGTATCCGAGATGCAGTCACACGGAGCTCTCTGAAGTCCACAAAACGGGCAGGACGGAACTTAAGCTTCCTCAAACAGCGTGGCGTGTTCTGAAACGACGCCTGCATATGAAGCCTTGCAAGTTGCAGCAATTGCGCCCCGGCGGCGTTAACAGAAAGTACTGCGTGGAGAGTTTGACAGAAGGTTCTGTAGGATATGGCGTCTTCGGACGACCTATACCAGCCATGAAGCATGGACCTCGCCTTTGGTGGGGAGGCTAGGATGCCTCAGCGATACAGGTAGCCGTACAGTAGGTGCAACCACAACGGAGGGGTATCTGTTGAGAGGCCAGACAAACGTGTGGTTCCTGGAGAGGGGCAGCAGCCTTTTCGGTAGTTGCAGGGGCAACAGTCTTGATGATTGACTGATCTGGCCTTGTAACACTAACCAAAACGGCCTTGCTGTGCTGGTACTGCGAACGGCTGAAAGCAAGGGGAAACTACGGCCGTAATTTTTCCCGAGGGCATGCAGCTTTACTGTATGGTTAAATGATGATGGCGTTCTCTTGGATAAAATATTCCGGAGGTAAAATAGTCCCCCATTCGGATCTCCGGGCGGGAACTACTCAAAAGGACGTCGTTATCAGGAGAAAGAAAACTGGCGTTCAACGGATCGGAGTGTGGAATGTCAGATCCCTTAATCGGGCAGGTAGGGGAAATGGATAGGTTAAAGTTAGATATAGTGGGAATTAGCGAAGTCAGGTGGCAGGAGGAGCAAGACTTCTGGTCAGGTAAATACAGGGTTATAAATACAAAATCAAATAAGGGTAATGCAGGAGTAGGTTTAATAATGAATAAAAAATAGGAGTGCGGGTAAGCTACTACAAACAGCATAGTGAACGCATTATTGTGGCCAAGATCGACACGAAGCCTATGCCTACTACAGTAGTACAAGTTTATATGCCAACTAGCTCTGCAGATGACGAAGAAATTGAAGAAATGTATGATGAGATAAAACAAATTATTCAGATAGTGAAGGGAGACGAAAATTTAATAGTCATGGGTGACTGGAATTCGATAGTAGGAAAAGGAAGAGAAGGAAACGTAGTAGGTGAATACGGACTGGGGGTAAGGAATGAGAGAGGAAGCCGCCTGGTAGAATTTTGCACAGAAAATAACTTAATCATAGCTAACAACTGGTTCAAGAATCATGAAAGAAGGTTGTATACATGGAAGAAGCGTGGAGATACTAGAAGGCATCAGATAGATTATATAATGGCAACACAGAGATTTAGGAACCAGGTTTTAGACTGTAGGACATTTCCAGGGGCAGATGTGGACTCTGACCACAATCCATTGAGGAAACTGCAAAAAGGTGGGAATTTAAGGAGATGGGACCTGGATAAACTGACTAAACCAGAGGTTGTACATAGTTTCAGAGAGAGCATAAGGGGACAATTGACAAGAATGGGGGAAAGAAATACAGAAGAAGAAGAATGGGTAGCTTTGAGGGGTGAAGTGGTGATGGCAGCAGAGGATCAAGTAGGTAATAAGACGAGGGCTAGTAGAAATCCTTGGGTAATAGAAGAAATATTGAATTTAATTGATGCAAGGAGAAAATATAAAAATGCAGTAAAAGAAGCAGGCAAAAAGGAATAAAAACGTCTCAGAAATGAGATCGACAGGAAGTGTAAAATGGCTAAACAGGGATGGCTAAAGGACAAATGTAAGGATATAGAGGCTTACCACATTAGGGGTAAGATAGATACTGCCTACAGGAAAATGAAAGAGACCATTGGAGAAAACAGAACCACTTGTATGAATATCAAGAGCTCAGATGGAAAACCAGTTCTAAGCAAAGATGGGAAAGCGGAAAGGTGGAATGAGTATATAGAGGGTCTATACAAGGGTGATGTACTTGAGGACAATATTATGGAAATGGAAAGGGGGTAGATGAAGATGAAATGGGAGATATACTGCATGGAGAGTTTGACAGAACACTGAAAGTCCTAAGTCGAAACAAGGCCCCGGGAGTAGACAACATTCCATTAGAACTACTGACAGCCTTGGGAGGGACAGCCCTGACAAAAGTCTGCCATCTGGTGATCAAAATGTGTGAGACAGGCGAAATACCCTCAGACTTCAAGAACAATATAATAATTCCAACCCCAAAGAAAGCAGGTGTTGACAGATGTGAAAATTACCGAACTGTCAGTTTAATAAGTCACGGCTGCAAAATACTAACGCGAATTCTTTACAGACGAGTGGCAAAACTGGTAGAAGCCGGCCTCGGGGATGATCATTTCGGATTCCGTAGAAATACTGGAATACGTGAGGCAATACTGACCTTACGACTTATCTTAGAAGAAAGTGTAGCCATGTATGGAAGTGAAACATGGACGATAAATAGTTTGAACAAGAAGAGAATAGAAGCTTTCGAAATGTGGTGCTACAGAAGAATGCTGACGATTAGATGAGTAGATCACATAACTAATTTGGAGGTATTGAATATAATTGGGGAGAAGAGGAGTTTGTGGCACAACTTGACTAGAAGAAAGGATCGGTTGGTAAGACATGTTCTGAGGCATCAAGGGATCACCAATTTAGTACTAGAGGGCAGCGTGGAGGGTAAAAATCGTAGAGGGAGACCAAGAGATGAATACACTAAGCAGATTCAGAAGGATGTAGGCTGCAGTACGTACTGGGAGATTAAGCAGCTTCCACAGGATGTAACCTCCCCCTCACTTATCAACCTTAATGGCAGTGAAAAATTAAACCGCGTGTACCTAATGGGAATTTGGTAAAAGCAATCGTCACCGAAATTTATCTGTCGGTAAAGAGCGAGGAAAGTGTTACATCTAAATGAAAGGAGAAATGCAAATGAAACTGGTGGAAATTAATTTTGAAAAGGGGTAAATTTAATAAAGAAAGTAAATGTGCGGCCGTTACGTTAACAATTAATTGGCGGTAATTAGATATTTGAGATTTAGGGGAAATTACGGTCGCCAGTCCTATGGACAATTAGTATAGTAACTAAAAAGAAAGGTTATTACACATATAATTAGCACTAGAAGCGTGGCACCTGAAGTGAAAACTGAAAGTTTGTCAGAAGTAATAAATTTCGCTACACTCTGACTTAATTTAGCAAAAGAATTAATAAAACCGGGAAATTGAAAGTTAATTTAGTGACTGAAATTAATAGTGAGCTTTGTTTCTGAAGCACATCGAAATCCAGTAAAATACGGTTAGTCTTGGGCTACGTCAACAATCGTTTCAAAAGCTACTTGAATCTCCGCAATTTAGAAATAAGAGATTTAACTTTGAACTTGAATTAAATGATTCTGAACAATTAACAATAGTAAAATTAAGTACGTACCAAGCTGAACTGCAGTCACAGGTAAGCTAAAATACGGTAACAAAACTCGCACTCTTAATTTGTGCTTGTGTAATCTAAATATTGTAGGCAGCTATGAATACCTTAACTGAACTTTGAAAGTAAAGCAGTGAAATCGAATGATATTACTGTAATGCTGGCGTTTGAATTTCAACGACACTCGGTTTCATTCCGGAAAAGGAAGGGACCCTGCTTGGTAATGCAATTGGGACAATGAGCAACAAAGGTTCATGCTACGTTGCTGTAATTTTGTGAATGGAACAATATTAAAAGCTGAGGTCTGCCATACAGTTCTAAAACTTTACGTGCTTCCAGTCTTCCTTGTTGGTTGATTGAAGGTTTGCAGTCGTCGGTCGAGCAGGTGACGACAGTCACTCATTGTCGGCCTTCGCTGTTGCAGAAGCTGGATGTTGGCGCGCCCCCTTCTGACACCGTGTCAGAAACTATCATAGCAAGTCGATCGCAATTACATGCTGCCAAACCCCGAAAGCGCGGCAACTTGCGGGGGCGTCACACAAAACACCTGCTCCACTGCACTACTCCAGCCAGACTCCCCCTGCCCGCGCTCCATGCGGCAGAGTTAACACTACCAAAGATCCTAAACACTTTTGTTCTCGACACGACCTATCGATGTAATGGTTCGATAGCATAGTTTTCCCTAGGCCAGACCCAGCGTAAAAATACAAATAATCTTTACACAACAAACCAATTATACCTCGACATAAATGCATATATATACAAATAGTAAAATAATTACAATATACAAAGACACAGAAACGTCATATATTCAGATAACAAAATAAGAAAAAAAATTATAGTACAATAGATGGAAATACGAGGATATGCATTTCCGGCGTTACAAGGATATAGTAGTATGGAGAGCTGCATCAAACCAGTCTCAGGACTGAAGACCAGAACGACGACAACATACCAGCAATGTGTCAAGACCTGAGGAATCGAATTGCTGAAGCTGTTGATTCAATAAACAGGGATATGTTGCTTCGTGTGTGGAATGAAAGGGAGTACCGTTTCACTGTTCCTCGAGAAACCCCTAGTGCTTAAGTTGAGTGTGTGGTGTACTGTCTGTGAGAACATAAAACTTTGAACCTTTCTCTATCTAGTGACATACGAATTGTGGTTATATTTTTCATAGTTTGTCTTAATAAACAGTTGAATTCGATCTTTCTTTTTGAATCACCCTGTACCATACAGTTCTCACCAAAAATCTCGCGGCCAGGTAACTGAAGAATGCCACTCACGCAGTACTGTAGCAGATTAATCTAATGCTCAGTTCGGCGGTTAAAATCGTTTGGCAAGAGTCAGAAGAGCTGTACAAATTTTCACGATCGAGAAGAGAGATTTTGTTCCATTATTTGGATTGTGTGCGAGGCCGAATAAGGCTTCAGTTGACAGTCACACTTAAAAGCACTGAAAATTCTCCTGAAACCAGCAAATCGATGAAATAAGTGTAAACACTTGTCCATTTCTGCGCTGACTTGAAGTGAAACTTGGATGATAACTGCAAGAAATTTGTAGCGTGTGTAATGTTGCCAGTAACTCTCGCATAAGAACATCAAAAGACTTCATCGTCATTGAGAATACTCCATCTTAGTCGAAATATCTCATCCATTCTCGTTTATTTTCGTTTGCAAATCCAGTGAAACATTTTTCTTGCTGTGTGATATATACATGCACTGGTCGGCGGAGACAGTGGCGTTGCTTCGCCAAGACTTGGCAGTCAAACACGCCTGAGTTATGGGAGCACTCGCTCACGATCAGGCGACGAGTATTTGAGAACGTGCCAAATCGTTGTGGTCTTCTTTTCCATTCTGTTATCCTGTGTATAACTGTCAACGTGTTTAAACCAAACGGAAAACGTTTTAGCAATCAATGGCTTGCATGGACAAGAAGCGTATCTTTCCTTCTGTCACAAATTTCCTTCTTATTTTGCGTTTCCCGGATACTGTTAACAGTCTGACGGGGGCTACTTTGTCACCTCGTGGTTTCGAAGCTAGTTAGCGCTGGTGATTCCAGTTCGCTTTTCCTTCTGCATGTTGCCATGTAACGGGTCCCTATCGTAGATGAAAGGTGATGAGGAGTATGTTTTATGATATTCCCACCGCGTGTGATGTCCAGTAACCACTACAACTGTCTCATACTTGACAATATACCGTTATTATAATACATTGCTCCTTTCACAATAATAAATTTTAACTTCACTTCGATTGGGCATCACGGCGTTGCCTAGGTCGTAATAATAAAGGTTAAATCCTTTGTTCTCAGTAAATAATACCTTTGGCTGTATGTCGTTAATTTATTGTATATCTGCAGATTCACTTCATTTGAGGGAGAAAAAAGTAAAAAGAGGAAGGTTATTTTAACTAGGATCAGTTTCAGAAACTGTCGTAACATTCCATTACTGATTGTCTTCGTTACCCAGACAACGAACGATACTGTTTAAACAAACACTGAGTAAAATCGGTGAATCTTTGCCTTTTGAACTTGCAATTACTATTTAAACTACACTACTGGCCATTAAAATTGCTACACCAAGAAGAAATGCAGATAATAAACGGGTATTCATTGGACAAATATATTATACTAGAACTGACAAGTGATTACATTTTCACGCAATTTGGGTGCATAGATCCTGAGAAATCAGTACCCAGAACAACCACTTCTGGCCGTAATAACGGCCTTGGTACGCCTGGGCATTGAGTCAAACAGAGCTTGGATGGCGTGTACAGGTACAGCTGCCCATCCGGTTTCAACACGATACCACAGTTCATCAAGAGAAGTGACTGGCGTATTGTGACGAGCCAGTTGCTCGGCCACCATTGACCAGACCTTTTAAATTGGTGAGAGATCTGGAGATTGTGCTGGCCAGGGCAGCAGTCGAACATTTTCTGTATCCAGAAAGGCCCGTACTGGACCTGAAACATGCGGTCGTGCATTATCCTGCTGAAATGTAGGGTTTCACATGGATCGAATGAAGGGTAGAGCCAAGGGTCGTAAAACATCTGAAATGTAACGTCCACTGTTCAAAGTGCCGTCAATGCGAACAAGAGGTGACCGAGACGTGTAGCCAATGGCACCACATACCATCACTCCGGGTGATACGCCAGTATGGCGATGACGAATACACGCTTCCAATCTGCGTTCACCGCGATGTCGCCAAACACGGATGCGACCATCATGATGCAGTAAACAGAACCTAGATTCATCCGAAAAAACGACGTTTGACCATTCGTGCACCCAGGTTCGTCGTTGAGTACACCATCGCAGGCGCTCCTGTCTGTGATGCAGCGTCAAGGGTAACCGCAGCTATGGTCTCCGAGCTGATAGTCCATGCTGCTGCAAACGTCGTCGAACTGTTCGTGCAGATGGTTGCTGTCTTGCAAACGTCTCAATCTATTGACTCAGGGATCGAGACGTGGCTGCACGATCCGTTACAGCCATGCGGATAAGATGGCTGTCATCTCGACTGTTAGTGATACGAGGCCGTTGGGATCCAGCACGGCGTTCCGTATTACCCTCCTGGACCCACCGATTCCATATTCTGCTGACAGTCATTGGATGTCGACCAACGCGAGCATCGATGTCACGATACGATAAACCGCAATCGCGATAGGCTACAATCCGACCTTTATCAAAGTCGGAAACGTGATGGTACGCATTTCTTCTCCTTACACGAGGTATCACAACAACGTTTCACCAGGCAACGCCGGTCAGTTGCTGTTTGTGTATAAGAAATCGGTTGGAAACTTTACTCATGTCAGCAGGTTGTAGGTGTCGGCACCGGCGACAACCCTGTGTGAATGCTCTGAAAAGCTGATCATTTGCATATCACAGCATCTTCTTCCTGTCGGTTATATTTCGCGTCTGTAGCACGTCATCTTCGTGGTGTAGCAATTTTAATGGCCAGTAGTGTATTATTTTTCGACATTAATATCGCATTGGACTAATTACAAGATAACTTGGTTACGTGCTTTTCATTAACATGTAGTAACCTCTTATTCTCCTTGGAACATCAATATTTTGTTTCATAAATTCACATCTTCGAGGTGTTACAAGCAGATGTACTGCTGAATTTCAGCACCTTTCAAATTAGATATATTATTCATATTCATTTGGTTAAAATTTCATAATAAATACGACTGACATTTTCTTCATTTTTGATAAAAAAGTGTATCATTCAGTGGCTATTCTTTTACTCCACAAAGCACTTTCACTTCTTTTATTCACTAAGGTAACCCCCAAACAAACTTATTCCCCTCTTTAAAACAGTTGCGCACAAGCTTGTTGAGGGAGTTTTTAGGACATGTATGGCCCTTCGTGCATGTGTGGCCCCATAGGAAAAGCAGCTGAATGTATGGAAACTTCAGCAGACTGATGTTCTTGCCGCAGAGTTAGAGTTTATTGACGCGTGGGTAGATTGCTCGTTTTTCTGCGTTTAATGTTGGTTTGTTTGACGCAACAGAGGTATGACGTAGCTGCAGCACCAACAAACCAGTTATTTATAGCTTTTACTCCTGCACGTTTAAGTGATTCACGTATATATGAATTGCAATAAACGGTCAGTTTAAATGAATGCGTCAGCTTTTCCAGAACGAGTGTGTGCTTTGAATGGATAACATTAAAATCACCTCTTATGGCAATTTCGGCCGGGGCATAATATTTATTCTGTATTTGCAACTGAACCCGTTACCTAGGGATTAACGTCTGTGTGTAGTAATCAAAACGTTCTCGGTCCCGGTTTCAAGCCTAGCCCCTGCTTAAATACTGAATAAAAAGCATCAGCAATGGCGGCCAACGATTTCCGAGATAAGAAGGCCTTGTCAAAGAGGGCGGAAAAGCGGACGGAAGTTCAGGGCACTTTCTTGTCGTTGGGGCGGGAAACTACTTCTAAAAGGCGGAAGAATCAGCAATGATCAACGGCATGAGGATGTACAAGTCAATGGAGACCCCCGCACGTAAGACATATAATCTGTATCCACAGGACATGTGGTCTGTAATTAAAAAGTCTCATAATGATCTCTCCATTGGCAAAATATTCCGAATTAGTCACCCATTCGGATCCCTGGGAGGGGACTGCAAAGGGGAGGTGACCATAAGAAAATGAGTGAATAACAAAAATAGCCAACGAAAGGGTAACGTTCTGTGAGTCGGGGTGTGGAATGTTGGAAGTTTGAACGTGGTGGAGAAAGTAGAAAATTTGAAAAGGAAAATGGCTCTGAGCACTATGGGACTTAACATCTATCGTCATCAGTCCCCTAGAACTTAGAACTACTTAAACCTAACTAACCTAAGGACATCACTCAACACCCAGTCATCACGAGGCAGAGAAAATCCCTGACCCCGCCGGGAATCGAACCCGGGAATCCGGGCGTGGGAAGCGAGAACGCTACCGCATGACCACGAGCTGCGGAAAACGAAAATGCTAAGGCTCAATCTAGATACAGTGGGGTCAATGAAGTGAAATAGAAAGAAACATTGCCGGTCAGGAGAATATAGAGTGATATCAACACCAGCAGAAAATCGTATAATTGGTGAAGGATTCATTATAAATAAGAAGGTAGGGCAGAGAATGATGTACTATTAATAGTTCAATGCCGACAACTATAGTTGACATATACAAGCCGATCCCGCAAGCAGGAATAAAGAGATAGAAGACGTATATGAAGAAACTAAACGGGTGATTCGGTATGTAAGGGAGCTAATTAATCCAATAGTCATGGGGGGTTGGAATGCAGTTGTAGGAGTAGGTGTAAAAGACAGAGTTTTGGAGGAATTCGGGATTCGTAATAGGAGTGAGAGGAGAGGGAGAATAATCGAGTGCTGCAAGAAATTTCAAGTAATAATATCGAATACTCTGTTTAAGAAACACAAGAGGGGAGGTACTCTTGGACAAGACACGGTGACACTGGAAGATTGTAGCTGGATTACGTCATGGTCAGACAGAGATTCCGAAAATAGATATATTGTAAGGTGTTCCCAAGAGCAGATATAGACTGATCACAATTTAGTAATGATGAACGTAAACTGAAGTTTGAGGGAATGTCTAGAAGAACCAGTGTGGCATACTGAAGTCCTGAGAAATGAGAAGTCTCGTTTGAAGATCGCTAAGGACGTGAACACTGCGATAAGGAATACCACAGTAGGCAGTTCAGTTGATGTGGAGTGGACATCTCTAAAAAGGGTCATTATAGATGCTGGACAGACAGACATAGGCAAAAGGAACATAACTGCGAAGAAGCCTTGGGTAACAAATGAAATACTGCAATTGATCGGCGAAAGAACAAAGTACAAAAATGTTCACGGAAAGATAGGGATACAGAAGTACAAATCACTTAGGAATGAAACAAACGGTAAGCGCAGATAAGCCAAGGCGAAGTTCTTACAGGAAAAGTTGTGAAGAAATCGAAAAAGAAATGAGCATCGGAAGGACTAATTCAGGATAGAGAAAAGTCAAAACAATCTTCCGTGAAACGATGGGGAAAAGGGCAACATCAAGAGTGCAATAGGAATGCCACTATAAAACTCAGAGGAGAGAGTGGATAGGTAGGAAGAATACACTGAAGGATGGGAAGAATTTGTCTGATGACCTTATAGAGGAATAATTTGGAGCTGATATGGGAGCCGGAATTTAAAAGTACTATGGAAGATGCTAGACGAAATAAGGCGTAGATAGCATTCCATCAGAGTTCCTAAAATAACTGGGCGAAATGGCGACAAAACGAATATTCACGTTGGTGTGTAGAATATATGAGTCTGGGGATATACCATCTGACTTTCGGAAAAATAGCATCAACACAATTCCGAAGACCGCAAGGGCTGACAAGCGCGAGAATTATCGCACAATCAGCTAACAGCCCATGCATCTAAGACGCTGACAACAACAATATACAGAAGAATGAAAAATAAAATAGATGGCATAAGGAAAGGTAAAGACACCAGAGAGGCATATGAGACTGCAGGCTTTCTCTGCAAATCTCGATGATAAAATCTTCTCGGGTTGACAGCCGAGTCAAAGCACTGACTCGGCTGTCAACCCGAGAAGATTTTATCACCAGAGAGGCAGTTCGCACTTTGCGTTTGTAATGGTAACAACACTAAAGAAAAATGAAGCCACGTAGACCTGGAAAATGCGCCTGACAGTGTCAAATGGTGCAAGGTGTTCGAAATTCTAAGAAAAATAGGGGTAGTAAGCTATAGAGGGAGACGGGTAATATACAACATGTACAAAAGACAAGAGGGAGCAATAAAAGTGGAAGACCAAGAACGAATTGCTCGGATTAAAGAGGACTTAAGACAGGGAAGTAGTCTTTCGTCCCTACTGTTCAATCTAGACATCGAAGACGCAATAATGGAAATAAAAGAAAGGTTCAAGAGTGAAACTAAAATTCAAGTTGAAAAGATATCAGCGATAACATTCACTGATGAACATTGCTGCCCTCAGCGAAAGTGAAGAAGAATTACGGATTTGTTGTATGGAATGAACAGTTCATTGAATACAGCATATGGAATGAGAGTAAATCGAAGGAGGACGAAAGTAATGAGAAGTAGAAGAAATGAGAACAGCGTGAAACCAGTTGCAGGTGAAGATGAGGGTGTGACCTTAGAGCTGCATGGTTCAAATGGCTTTAAGCACATGGGACTTAACATCTAAGGTCATCAATCCCCTAGAATTAGAACTACTTAAACCTAACTTAACCTAAGGACATCACACACATCCACGCCCGAGGCACGATTCGAGCCAGCGACCGTAGCAGTCGCGCGGTTCCGCACTGAAGCCCCTAGAACCGCTCGGCCACAGCGGCCGGCGGAGCTGCATGATTTCACAACTGTGGCACTAAACTGGAGGTCACATGTCCTTTGCAGATCGGGGTGTTGAGAGAGCTTTACTATAATTGCCAAGCTTTGGTGCTAGCCAACATTTTCCGAGCACTTTCCTTCGCATGGATCTCCTGAACGGTTGTCTCATTCAGGTAGATTGGACAGTCACAGGAACAAGCAGCATGGTACCTTTGCAGTTGATACAGTGAGGGGAAGGAGATGGATACCCACACTCATGAGTGCCCCTGCCGCAGGTTATGCATTTGGCTACATTTTCACTAGATTCAGGGGTTGGTTGTAGCGCTGACATAGCAACGCGTGGGATTCAGAATATATCATCTGACAGTATTAGCTTTCTAGCCAGCCTTAATTTTTTATGGAAGTATCACACGGTGGAATGTGAGGAATAGAGTGCGGTTTGGCACTAATTCTTTATCAACCCTTTCTAGGATGTGGGAACGAAGTTTTTCGCGATGGCACTTATATGTAAAACATTCTCGGTATTCTTGCCGCGTCAGTTCTGGATAAAATCTCGTGCTTTCGACGATTACCTCTATCGTCATCGTCAGGAACAACTGACTGTCTTAACTGCTGCTGTGGTAGCCTTTTTATAGCCCGTGGACGGCTTCTGATTGGTCGGCTTATGATTGGTCGGCGATTACGTGCTGCTGTCGCAGACGGTGTCACTGTGTGCGCCGGTGGCGCCACCGCTTCCGTTGGAACGTAAGCCTTGGAAGGAACGTCTCTGCTGCTTTTCTGCATCAAGCTCTCGTTTCCATGCACAGTTCCTTTGGCTCATTCTTTCCATGATATGGTGAACTACATTCACTCAGTGGTCAGTAATATAGCCTATTATTTCAGCCTCGGTCAGGGTATTTGGCAGCCGAATGTATATGAAACCACGGGAGGAATTCAGCGTGTGGCGGGCCTCTACATTAAAACGATAGCTGTGGAGAAGTGTTGCATTAAGCAGCTTCTGTGTTTGGAAAGCACTACCCGTCTCCAAAAGCAAGATCTCATTATCAAACCGAAAGCAGGACTTCACAGGACCGGCAATGGTATCGACACCCTCCTGAATGACAAATGCATTAAGTGTATGAAATTGCGACCATCTTCCGTGCGTGACACCACGAGATATTGGGTTGCAGCCGGGAGAGGCACCGATTCTTTCATCTCAATCCATGTACGTTTTTGAGCTGAGGAACTCATCACAGAGAAATCCCCTTTGATTGCCACTGTCTCCAATGACACTCTCCTTGGTGCTGGGGGCCCTACTCTGCGGCTCACCCGCCTCAGATGAGATTGCACACTTCAGGTGACAGAGAGACCAACTGGCATAGAGGAAGACACCAGCTCAGGCCACAGTGGGCCTGGTCTTTACCAGGGGGCACGTACCAACCCCACTTGTCGACCCGGGGCTGGGAATTACGCGTTACCCAGTCACCTTTTAGGCATCAAACGCGTGGGACGACCTTCAGAAATCAACAGGGAGGAAGAAGTAGAAAAGGAAAAAGAGAGACCTCAAACGCCAAAGTGGAGGAAGGGTAAGAAAAGTGAAACCTGGTTCCGCAGGATAGAGTGGATCAGGTTATGGTCGCGGAGGGGGCCGTAATCAGTTACTGTTAGTTGCACAAAACACACAAACCTTTATTTTCCTTAAAAGGATCAAATTAAAACGATACAGCTGAAGGCCTAGATAAGAAAACTTGCAATACCTCCTGGGCTGAAGGCCCAAAACCACACCAAAAACAAGAACGACTGAAGGCCTGAATACAAGCTATAAAAATTGTTTTAAAGAAGGCCTTACATAAAAAAAATATTTCACGTAAATACTCGGCTAAAAGCTACACACAAGACAGAACAACTCAGGGCTTAGGGCCTGGATAACAATAACTTCAGATAGAACAAACTTTCAAAATTTTAGCTATTAAACAAATCAATCTTCAAACTTTAAGTTGGCTGAAGGCCTTATTTTAAAATTAAAACAAACTAAATTAATAGTCGTCTGAAGGCCTCGCACAGTACATCAGACTAAAATGAAAATCACAATGTAAAACCAACAGAACAGTGGTGCTCAAAAGTTCCAAGGGTCGGCCTGTGGAGGTAGCTCTAACGTAAGGTGAGGCGAGACAGGCAGCCAAGAGTAAGGTTAAATAATCAGATGGCAACCCGACCCAGGGACAGCTGAAGGACAGACCAACAACCTAATCAATTCCCTTCTGCCCGACCAATGGTATGACAACGGAAAATATCAGCTGAGGACGAAAATACCAGCCGCACTACGTCTTCAAAATCGGCGTCTAAAAACAGCGAAGGCACAATAACCACTCTCAAGAAAAAAATACGAACAAACAACTAAAAGGCTGTCGGACTATACGCCATGCCGGACAGCATCAACACGGCGAGGAAACACACACTGCCAGAAAACTACGCTAACGAGCAGGGCAGGTAACTAGGGCGTTAACGGCCACGAGGCAGAAAATACCGCTGGTGCACTTCACTGATAAGTCACAATCAATTTAACAGTTAAAGATCATAAAGGGAGGAAGGCTGCAAAATTTCGCCGACTCCAACACACCATATGTTGCTGCTAGCTGGAACGGCCCAGGAAGCAACAACCGGCTATGAACTAAGATATGTCATAGCAGTTGAGGTTTCGTAACAGGTTAACTGATCACTCAACTTCAGTGTCCAGGTTCGGTGGGCAACGAACTTTTTAGCTCTCACAGCTAGCACCTCACAATCCGACCATGCGTGCACGCCGCCAACGATCCCGGCCTGACCTGGCGCCGTGGAGACTTCCTCGCAACTCTGTCCCAACCGACTGTCTGTATCCAACACGCCGACAGCGTTACAATAACTGGTCAGTCAAAACCACAAGCTACACACGGTTCCACGGAAACACTTCCACAAACAACTCGAACGATACTAAAATCAGTCACTGAGGAACAACAAGCACGAATCACAAGTCGACACACACAGAGAACCCAGAAGCGGTCAGCAACCAAATACACGTCGTCCGATGAGACGACCGACCGAACGACCAATCAAGGTCGTCCCCACTCAAGTCATGTGTGCTGGCAACGATCGGGGGAGTCATCGCTGTCCGGACCCCACTGTTGCTCCGTCCCGACTCAACCCCCGACACACGACGACCCGGAAATACTAGCGGTCGCTCCAAAGATAATACTTCAGTGCTCTTATCGATAAGCGCTGCTGCTGCCACTCACGGGCAGGCAAGAAACGAGGCGGCAGTACCGTAAAGGCAAGATGACAAGCAATAAACGGCATGAACACTAACTGCGCATGGCTGAAAAAGGAAGGACAGGGACAGAAAGATGAGTGGACAGGACGAATCCACATAGTTTTACTAAGAACTTAGGTTTCCCGAAGGAGGCATACGACTCGGTCCCAAGGGAAGGGAAAAAAATAGCAGGGGGATAGACATGCACCACGGAAAGGGAAGTAGCGTCGCAAGGTCTGTGGTTCCTTGGTAGCCATGCACATACTCACCAAAGAATGGTGAACCCACTGATGGAGATCAGGATTGGTGATTACGAAGTTCTGCTTCCTACGCAGGAAACTAGCCCATGACGGACTGAGTAAAGAGGCCATAAAAAAACAGACTAGCAGTGGCAAAAAAAGTCATTCCTGGCCAAGAGAAGTCCACTAGTATCAAACACAGGCCTTAATTTGACGAAGAAATTTCTGAGAATGTACGTTTGAAGCACAGTATATGGGCTGTGGGAAAACCGGAACAGAAGAGAGTCAGAGCATCTGAGATGTGGTGCTGCAGACGAATGTTCAAAATTAGGCAGACTGATAAGATAAGGAATGAGGTAGTTCTGCGCAGAAACGGAGAGGAAAAGAATATATGGAAAAGACTGGCAAGAAGACGGGACAGGATGATAGGAGATCTGTTAAGACATCGGGGAGTAACTTCCATGGTACTAAAGGGGGCTATAGAGGGTAAAAATGTACAGAAAGACAGAGATTGGAATACATCTAGCAAATAATTCAGGACGTTGGTCACAAGTCAGAGTGGAAGACTGGAATATATCCAGCAAATAATTGAGGACCTAGGTTGCAAGTACTGCTCTGAGATGAAGAGGTTGGCACACGAAAAGAATTCGTGGCGGGTAGCCGCATCAAACCAGTCAGGAGACTGACGAAAAACGAAGTAGCAGAGAGAGAGAGAGAGAGAGAGAGAGAGAGAGAGAATGAAGACTCGAGATTCGATAAGCCAGAAGGGATAGATAATGTTTCATCGAAATTTCTGAAATCAATGAGAGAAATGGAAACAAAATGTCTGTTGAAGTCAGTGTGCAGAATCTTTGTGACAGAAGACATAGCATCGGACTTTCGGAAAAATATTGTCCACACAATTCTGAAGATAGTAACAGCAGGTAAGTGCGAGAAGTACACTACTGGCCATTAAAATTGTTACACCAAGAAGAAATGAAGATGATAAAGGGGTATTCGTTGGAAAAATGTATTATACTAGAATTGACATGTGATTACATTTTCACGCAATTTGGGTGCATAGATCCTAGGAAATCAGTACCCAGAAAAACCACCTCTGGCAGTAATAACGGCCTTGATACGACTGGGCATTGAGTCAGACAGAGCTTGGATGGCGTGTACATGTACAGCTGCCCATGCAGCTTCAACACGTTACGACAGTTCATCAAGAGTAGAGACTGGCGTATTGTGACGAGCCAGTTGCTCGGCCACCATTGACCAGACGTTTTCAATTGGTGAGAGATCTGGAGAATGTGCTGGCCAGGGCAGCAGTCGAACATTTTCTGTATCCAGAAAGGCCCGTACAGGACCTGAAACATGCGGTCGTGCATTATCCTGCTGAAATGTAGGGTTTCGCAGGGATCGAATGAAGGGTAGAGCGATAGGTCGTAACACATCTGAAATGTAACGTCCACTGTTCAAAGTGCCGTGAATGCGAACAAGAGGTGACCGAGACGTGTAACCAGTGGCACCCCGTACCATCACGCCGGGTGATGCGCCAGTATGGCGATGACGAATACACGCTTCCAATGTGCGTTCACCGCGATGTCACCAAACACAGATGCGACCATCATGATGCTGTAAACAGAACTTGGACTCATCCGAAAAAATGACGTTTTGCCATTCGTGCACCCAGGTTCGTCGTTGAGTACACCATCGCAGGCGCTCCTGTCTGTGATGCAGCGTCAAGGGTAATCGCAGCCATGATCTCCGAGCTGATAGTCCATGCTGCTGCAAACGTCGTCGAACTGTTGGTGCAGATGGTTGTTGTCTTGCAAACGTCCTCATCTGTTGACTCAGGGGTCGAGACGTGGATGCACGATCCGTTACAGCCATGCGGATAAGATGCCTATCATCTCGAGTGTCAGTGATACGAGGCCGTTGGGATCCAGCACGGGGCTCCGTATTACCCTCGTGAACCCACCGATTCCATATTCTGCTAACAGTCATTGGATCTCGACCAACGCGAGCAGCAATGTCGCGATACGATACATCGCATTCGCGGTAGGCTACAATCAGAGCTTTATCCATGTCCGAAACGTGATGGTACGCATTTCTCCTCCTTACATGTGGCATCACAACAACGTTTCACCAGGCAACGCCGGTCAACTGCTGTTTATGTATGAGAAATCGGTTGGAAACTTTTCTCATGTCAGCACGTTGTAGGTGTCGCCACCGGCTCCAACCTTATGTGAAAGCTCTGAAAAGCTAATCATTTGCATATCACAGCATCTTCTTCCTATCGGTTAAATTTCGCTTATGTGGCACGTCATCTTCGTGGTGTAGCAACTATAACGGCAAGTAGTGTAACTTACAACCAGCTTAACAGCTCATGCATCCAAGATGCTGCAAGAATGATATGCAGAAGAATCTGGAAAAGAAAATTAAGAAAACTGAAGATTTGTTACATGACAATCATTTTGGCGTCAGGAAATGTGAAGGGACCAGAGAGACAGTGCTGAAAATGGAATCAATACTGAAGAAAAACTAAGACACGTCCATAGGATTCTTCGACCCGGAGAAAGCGATCGAAAATGTAAAATAGTGCAAGATGTTCGAAATAAGAGGAAAATAGGAGTAGGCCTATGCAGCAGGGGACAACCGGCAGTATACACAATACTGCATATACGAGGGTTGGAACATTAATAGTGGCAACTTTATTTTACAGTTCGTACAAATTAGATACGTCTTTCAAAGTTTTACTGACCTTCAAAGTAGTTACCAGCATTGTGTACAACCCGTACCCAGCGATGTGGAAGTCGTAGGATATTCTTCGCAATGCCAGTTGTGTTGACAGTTCTAGCGGCGCGGTCTATTGCCCGACAAATTCTGAAGCGAATGCCGTGAAGTGTTTCTTCAGTTTAGAAATCGAGTTGAACTCACGAGGGCTTGAGTCAGGGGAATGCAGTAGGTGGTATAGCACTTAGCAGCCCCATCAGTCAAATCAGTAACAGCTTGCACAGTACGTGTTTGAGGATTGTCCTGCAGAATGATGGTCATGTCCTGTAGAAAGTGCCATCACTTCTGTCTCTATGCTGTTCATTTTTGGAACACAACCTACGACCAGCTTAAAGAGAGACGTGATGATACTTTCTGCAGGACCTGACCATCATTTTGCAAGACAATGCTCAAGCACGTACAGTGCAAGCTGTTACTGATTTGTTTGACTGATGGGGCTGCTAAGTGCTATACCACCTACTGCACTCCCCTGACCTAAGCCTTCGTAAATTCAACTCGATTTCTAAACTGAAGGAAACACTTCACGGCATTCGCTTCAGAACTGCTACAAATTCGTCGGGCAATAGACCGCGCCGCTCGAACTGTCAACACAACTGTCACTGCTAAGAGTACTTCCACATCGCTGGCAACGGGTTGTACACAATGCTGGTGACTACTTTGAAGGTCAATAAAACTTTGAAACACGTATATATTTTGTACGAACTGTAAGTAAATAGTTGCCACTATTAAAGTTCAATCCTCGTACAAGAACCAAGAGGTGACAATAAGACTGGAAGATCACGAAAAAAGTGCTCGGATTAAAAGGGGTATAAGAGAGGAAGGCAGTCTTTTGCCGCTACTCTTTATTGGTGGAAATAAAGGTTCAAGAGTAGGATTAAAATTGAGGGTGCAAGTATGTTAATGATAATATTCGCTGATAACATTATTATCCGTTGTGAAGGTGAATCTGTTGAATGAACAGTCTAATGAGTACGGAATAAGGATTGAGAATAAATCGATGAAAAACGAAAGTAGAGGGAAGCAACAGAAATGAGAATAGCGAGAAGATTAACATCACAAATGGTGATCACCAAGTAGGCGAAATACCTGTGTATCGTGCAGCGACATGGTCAAACCGGAATGCACGCTTACCTATGCCTCAGAATAGGTGTATGCAGAATGGAAATTCTGCTGCAATCCTTGTACCGAAATGTAGTGCGTATGTGCGAAGTCTGCCAAACTGAAACCGAGTAAACAGCAGTGTCTGAAGCCAAAGGCGAACGGATGCACTTTGTTTATTTTATAAATTTAGCTGTTAGGCTTAACTAAAAATAAACAGCTATTTGGTGTACTGTTAAAGTTAGAAAAACATAATGAGCAGTAGTGAGAGAAAAGACCTCACAAGAAAGTAAAAAGCGGTTCCCACAAAACAGCTGATGGCAGTACACGAGAACAATGAGTCTTCTGATTTTCTTGCTGTAAAGTGTAAACAATGAAAGGTTGTTAGGCTGTAATAAATAATGTACCAGGTGATCAAAAAGTCAGTATAAATTTGAAAACTTAATAAACCACGGAATAATGTAGATGGAGAGGTAAAAATTGACACACATGCTTGGAATGACATGGGGTTTTATTAGAACCAAAAACAAAAAAAAAAACAAAAAATAAAGTTCACAAAATCAAAACGTCAGTGACTGCGCATGACAATCGTGTATAAAAGGAGCTGTAATGAAAGAGAGAATCAGATGCGCCAGCAGTCGCAGCATGTTGACGTTACCTGTAAAGGCGCTTTTAGTGAAGCTGTATTATCAGAATGGGGAATGTGCTAGTTCAGCGTTACGATCCTATCGCCATAGGAAGGTCATTCGAACGGGTAAAGGTCCATTGACAAATGCAGCTGTGGCGAGAATGATTTCGAAGTTCGAAGCCACGGGTTGTTTAGACGATAGACCCCGTAGTGGCCGACCGTGCACAAGGCGTAATGCTGCTGAGACAGTTCAGGAAGAAATGGAGACTGTAGCGGGTTCGCCTATGCACGGGGAAGTCAGCGCTCGTGCAGTCGCACGTCGCACTGGCATTCCATACCCTACTGTTTGGTTGGCACTGAGGCGTACCCTCCGATGCTATCCGTACAAAATCCATCAGCATCATGAACTGTTACCTGGCGCTTTAGTGAAGCGGAGGGCATTAGCGGTGTGGGCGTTTCAAAAGATGGCGGAAGATGACAATTGGTTGAGTAACGTGTTGTGGACCGACGAAGCTCATTACACGCTCCGAGGGTCTGTCAACGCCCACAACTGCAGAATTTCGGGTACCAAAAATCCTAGAACTGTCATGGAAACTCCACTGCACGACGAGAAAGTCACGGTATGGGTTGGATTTACCACATCTACCGTTATCGGGCCTTTTTTCTTCGAGGAAATTGGTGATTCTGGTTTTGTAGCTGCTACCGTGACGGGTGAGAGGTACGCCGATATGTTACAGAGTCGCATCGTCCCCAGCCTGGCTGACAAACACCTGCTGGAATGTACGATGTTTATGCAGGATGGCGCTCCACCCCATATTGCTAGACGCGTGAAAGATCTCTTGCGCGCGTCGTTTGGTGGTGATTGTGTGCTCAGCCGTCACTTTCGTCATGCTTGGCCTCCCAAGTCCCCAGACCTCAGTCCGTGCGATTATTGGATTTGGGGTTACCTGAAGTCGCAATTGTATCGTGATCGACCGACATCTCTAGGGATGCTGAAAGGCCGGCCGGGGTGGCCGAGCGGTACTAGGCGCTACAGTCTGCAACCGCGCGACCGCTACGGTCGCAGGTTCGAATCCTGCCTCGGGCATGGATGTGTATGATGTCCTTAGGTTAGTTAGGTTTAATTAGTTCTAAGTTCTAGGGGACTGATGACCTCTGAAGATAAGTCGCATAGTGCTCAGAACCATTTGAACCATTTTTATCTACATTATTCCGTGATTTATTCAGTTTTCAAATTTATACTGACTTTTTGATCACCAGGTATGTTAATGAAGCAAGGCCAGATCAACTTCTGGAGTTGGTTTACTGGTAGAGATTCCCCCTTTCTTTCAAAAAAACGAAAACGACTTGTTTCGCATTTGCGTGTTTTCTTCACAAGCGTAGATAATACCTCTCAATCGATTCTGAGGAAACGAACTGGCGTACGGGAGTGACTACTTTCGTATATTATAGTTTCATATCACAGCTCGTTGACGAAATGTCTGTATTAACGATATTGGTCATAATTACTGTGGTACTTAATTTCGTAGTACTGTGCAGCGTAAATTTTGTAGGGTTTGCGGTGAGTAATGTGGTCGCTGGCTTGGTTCATCTACAGTTTATTGTTTCGCTTCGTTTTTGGGCAGTAGGAGTAAAGCTGCCTGACAAGGTCTGCAACAGTCTTCTTCATTTTGTAATCTATAACAATGTTATTGCTCTCGTAAAACTTCCTTTTGAGCGTTTAGAGACCTCTTTTGCTGGTTGCCTGCTGATAGTAGCATACTTCGTCGATAGTGCCGGAGCCGGCGCCTCGAAGATTCCTGCAGGCGCCGAACAGTTCAAATGGTTCAAATGGCTCTGAGCACTATGGGACTTAACTTCTGAGGACATCAGTCCCCTAGAACTACTTAAACCTAACTAACCTAAGGACATCACACATCCATGCCCAAGGCAGGATTCGAACCTGCGACCGTAGTGGTCGCACGGTTCCGGACTATAGTGCCTAGAACCGCTCGGCCACTTCGGCCGGCGTGCCGACCAGTAACGACCGCCAGGATGGTGTCATAAGCAATGGCCACGTCGGCACCTTCGGCCGGCGTGCCGACCAGTAACGACCGCCAGGATGGTGTTATAAGCAATGGCCACGTCGGCACCTGTCTTCCAGTCGAGATTACTATCGTGAAACGTTACACCGAGTTGTTGATAGTTTTACCGGCAAACGTTCGGTCTACATAGACGCACGTCCTTGACGGGCCTCTGCTTATAGCTCGTCTGGTACAAGCTGTCAGCAGTGTACAGTTCTTGCACACAAGTTGAGTAAATTATTTTGACTGAAAGTGCACTTGCGCCAACAAACATTTTGCTTGCCTGTCCAGATACCTGCGGCGACAGATACAGATGCCTTTGGCCACCTTCCACCCATTTATCATTTGCAACGTGGACATAACATTTTGCTCCTCGGGACATAGCGGCTCCCGGGTCGCAAAACTAGTTTATTTTTCCATTTTAGTGCTGGACTAGGACCCTTGCAAAAAGAAAAAAATCCATTTTGTGCCAGCTCACCTTCCTTGATTTGAAACTTATTGGTTGGCCCTTTCTGTTCTTCATGACAGGTCTGACTGGTAGTGTCTGACGTTGCTAAAAGACGTTCAGTAAAAGCACACTTCTGACTCCCGCTGCAGCTAGTGGACAAAACACACTGAAGCGCCAAAGAAACTGGTACATATGTACCTATTCAAATACACAGGTATGTAAACAGGGAGAGTACGGCGCTGCGGCCACCGACGCCTACATAAGACAACAAGTGTCTGGCGCAAATGTTAGATGGTTACTACTGCTGCAATGGCAGGTTATCAAGTCTTAAGCGAGTCTCAACGTTGTGTTATAGTCGGCGATGGGACACAGCTTCTCCGAGGTAGCGACGAAGTGCGGATTTTCCTGTACGAGCATTTCCCGAGTGTACCGTGAATATCTGGAATCCACTAAAACATCAAATCTCCGACATCGCTGCGGCCGGAAAAAGATCCTGCAAGAACGGGACCAATGATGACTGAAGACAATCTTTCAACGTGACAGAAGTGCAACCCTTCCGCAAATTTCTGCAGATTTCAATGCTGGGCCATCAACAAGCGTCAGCGTGCAAACCAGTCAACGAAACGTCATCGATATGGGCTTTCGCAGCCGAAGGACTACTCGTGTACCATTGATGACTGCACGACACAAACTTTAAGCCTCGTCTGTGCACGTTGTCGGCCGTTGTGGCCAAGAGGTTCTAGGCGCGTCGGTCCGGAACCGCGCTGCTGCTACGGTCGCAGGTTTGAATCCTGCCTCGGCATGGATGTGTGTTCTGTCCTTAGGTTAGTTAGGTTTAAGTAGTTCTCAGTCTAGGGGACTGATGACCTCAGATGTTAAGTCCCATAGTGCTCAGAGCCATTTGAACCTGTGCTCGTCAACACCGACATGGACTGTTGATGACTGGAAACATGTTGCCTAATCGGACGAGTCTTGTTTAAAATTGTCTCGAGCGGATGGATGTATACGGGTATGGAGACAACCTCATGAATCCATGAACCCTGTTCAAGCTGGTGGAGGCTCTGTAATTGTGCAGGGCGCGTGCAGTTGCAGTGATAAGGGGTCCCTGATACGTCTAGATACGACTGACAGGTGACACATATGTAAGCATGCTGCATCCATGCCTGTCCATTGTGCTTTTTGACGGACGTGGGCAATTCCAGCAGGACAATGCGACACCCCACACGTCCAGAATTGCTACAGAGTGGCTCCGGGAACACTCTTCTGAGTTTAAACGCTTCCGCTGCCCACCAAACTGCCTAAACATGAACATTATTGAGTATACCTGGGTCGCCTTGCAACGTGCTGTTCAGAAGTGATCTCCACCCCCTTGTACTCTTACGGAGATACGGACAGTCCTACACGGTTCATGGTGTCAATTCCCTCCAGCACCATGTCAGACGTTCAATCTCTGTTGGTCCGTTATGGCCGGGAGACATCGGCTGGTACTTACCTTTCAATTCAATAAACCCTACCATTTATTAGTCGAGTCCATGCCACGTAGTGTTGCGGCACTTCTGCGTGCTCGCGGAGGCCCTACACGATATTAGGCAGATGTACCAGTTTCTTTGGCTCTTCAAATGGTTCAAATGGCTCTGAGCACCTAAGGACTTCACACAGATCCATGCCTGAGGCAGAATTCGAACCTGCGACCGTAGCGGTCGCGCTGTTCCAGACAGTAGCCCCTACAACCGCTCGGCCACCTTTGGCTCTTCAGTGTAGCTAGTCGCGTCTGCCACCAGCTGTCAGCAGTGAAGCAGTTCTTGCGCACATGTTGTGTACATTATTTTGATGAAAGTGCACCTGCATCGACTAATATTTTGCTTGCCTGTCCAGAAAACTGCGGCGACAGAACCCTTTGGCCACCTTCCACCCATTTATCATTAGCAACGTGGACATAACATTTTGCTCCTCGGAATATAGAGGCTGACTCGCATAACAGTGAAATTTTGTGGAGAGGCAGTATACCAAGTTTATTTTTCCATCTGGGTGCTGGACTAAGACCCTTGTTATTCATGACAGGGCTGACAGCTAGTGCTTGACGTTGCTACAACATGTTCAGTAAAAGCACACTTGTGACTCCCGCTGGCGCGTATGGTTGGGGGTTGTTTGGGGAGGGAGACCAGACAGCGAGGTCATCGGTCTCATCGGATTAGGGAAGGATGGAGAATGAAGTCGGCCGTGCCCTTTCAAAGGAACCATCCCGGCATTTGTCAGGCGCGATTTAAGGAAATCACGGAAAACCTAAATCAGGTTGGCCGGACGCGGGATTGAACCGTCGTCCTCCCGAATGCGAGTCCAGTTATAAGTAGTCTGTTTAGGTTTTTATGCTGGTAACGCCACGTAGCGCTCTATGTGAAAATCACTGGTTGTGCTGTGTGCAGTCTGTGGCTGGTTGGCATTGTTGGAACATTCGCTATTGTGGTGTTGGGCAGTGAGAGGTGAGCCGCCAGCAGTGGTGGATGTGGGGAGAGAGATGGCGGAGTTTTGAGAGCGGATGATCTGGACGTGTGTCCATCAGAGACAGTAAATTTGAAGACTGGATGTCATGAACTGATATATATTATGACTTTGGAACACTATTAAGGTAAATACATTGTTTGTTCTCTATCAAAATCTTTCCATGCCTATCAGTAGTTAGTGCCTTCAGTAGTTTGAATCTTTTATTTAGCTGGCAGTAGTGGCCCTCGCTGTATTGCAGTAGTACGAATAACGAAGATTTTTTGTGAGGTAACTGATTCATGAAAGGTATAGGTTATTGTTAGCCATGCCCATTCTTTTGTAGGGATTAATGAAAGTCAGATTGCGTTACTCTAAAGATATTGTATGTCAGTTTAGTGTTGATCAGAATAAGTAAAGAAATGTCTGAGTACTTTCAGTTTTGCTCAACTGTTTGAAAATCAAATAATGTAAGAGGTTTATCAGCACAGTACTTCAGAAATTTTTCTAAGGGGACATTTCACAGTGTTTAACCACTGCGCCACCTCGCTCTGTGGCGCGTGTGGTGTACGAGCGCAGTTTTGAATGATAACTCATAACACGACAGCGAAAAATGGTTTCCAAAATTAGTTTTCGCGTTATAGAAGTTGTCATTCGTGTAAACGTAGCGGTTGTGTTGTGGCGTGCTGGAGGAAGATGAGCAGGGACAGTAGCAAGTGCAGTGCGCATGCGCGGCGCGGCACTTGTCGGCTGGCGCAACACAGTCGCAACAGCGACGAGTCCGGGCCTGCAGCGGCGGGCCCGTGACGGCAGAAAGGGGAGCGGGCGCGCTGGCGTTGGGAGGAGAGGGGCGAGCGACTGGCCGCTGGCCAGGCAGAAGCTGGCCAGAGGCAGCGCCCCAGGCAGCGGCCAGGTTTCCGGTGTGTGCCGACCGGCTCTCTGCCGGGGGGGCGCGCGCTAATGAACGCACCACACCGCACTCATTACGCGGAGGCGGCCGCCGTTACGCAACACGCATTATGTAATCCAGATCGTCCACAAGGTGAATGCGCAAAACTTGTACCTTTCCAGTCACTCTTTCTCTCAGCAACAGCATGGCGTCTGGAAATTTACAAATTAGGGCCGCACCGGCTTTCGAACCCGGAACCTGGCCGTTCGCGGTCAATACTGCTACAGTTGGAGTCACAAACGATGGCGGTTGAATTTAGGCTCGTCTGGCCGGCCGGTGTGGCCGTGCGGTTCTAAGCGCTTCAGTTTGGAACCGCGTGTCCGCTACGGTCGCAGGTTCGAATCCTGCCTCGGGCATGGATGTGTGTGATGCCCTTAGGTTAGTTAGGTTTAAGTAGTTCTAAGTTCTAGGGGACTGATGACCTCAGAAGTTAAGTCCCATAGTGCTCAGAGCCATTTGAACCATTTTAGGCTAGTCTGCGCACCTACGTCACGCATTCTCCGACAGCCAATGACAGTTTTGAGTGCCTTGCTGTGAATGTCATAGTCAATGCGAGCATTAAACGCGAACGGTCCGAGTTACTTAGTCATCGCTGATGAAGGTGGTAAACGACAAATTCTCCATAAGCAAACGAAAGACAAAATTTGAAGGATACACGCTTTCTTCAGCTGTGTAACACGAGTATGCAAACACCGCAACCATCGTTTGGAACCGGCAACAGTGCAGTCCCAACCCGTCCCTTGACATGAGCGAACTGCCATCGTTCCTGAATAAGACTATAGCGTTGTTAAGAAACTTCCTCGCAGGTTAAAACTGTGTGCCGGACCGAGACTCGAACTCGGAACCTTTGCCTTTTGGCGGGAAAGCGCTCTACTATCTGCGCTACCCATGCACGACTCACGCCCCGTCCTCACAGCTTTACTTCTGCCAGCATCTCGTCTCCTACCTTCCAAACTTTACAGAAGCTCTCCTGCGAACCAGCAGGACGGGGCGTGAGTCGTGCATGGGTAGCTCAGATGGAGTAGTTGGCCTTTGGCTGTGCTGCCGTCAGGACGCGCTGTTTGTGTTCCTGCCGCGGAGCGAGCGCTTGTGTTCTTTACATCGTACTCGGCCGTTTCGCGCGTGCCGTACTCAGCATATAGATCACCATGGCGCACCAATACAGAAAATCGACGCTCAAATTTACGTTCCGGAACGAATTTGCACGGCCCAAAGCACTCGAAGTCGAACGATTTTCTACGAGAAGAAGTTAAAATCCCGGCGACCGACACTCTCGGCATTCACTTGTCCATTGTGAGTAGTATCGTATATGTCAAGATCATCAACGACGCAACATGTGAACGGATCCTTCGGGACACGAAACAGGGCCTCCGTTTCTGCCATGCTGATGGCAATGTGGGGACTGTACACGTCGATTATTCTGGCATGGGACTTCGCACGATCAGAATTTTCGAACTACCTTTCGAATTACCGGCGGAGGACGTCGTGACAGCGCTGCGCCCCTACGGCACGGTCCATGATCATATTGCGGAAAAATGGACGCAATTCCAGACATATCCTTTGCCGAATGGAGTCCGCCAGGTCCGAATAGAACTTAAAAGACATGTACCTTCATATCTGACTATCGGTGGCTGCCGTGCCATCGTCATCTACGATGGGCAACCAAAGACCTGCTCTGGTTGTGGGAAGGAGGGACACCTTAGATCAGAATGTCTCCAACGTCGAATCAACTAACTGCCGCCGGCTGACGCAGACCCGCCATCGCAGCCGACGCTGCTTCCCGTGACTTATGCAGCAGCCCTCACGACAGCTACCACTTCACCACGACAGCCGACATCCACTGTTGGGTCGCGGCTCCATCCTCCAATACAGGACGATGACGACACACCCGTTCCACAAGCTACGGATTCAATTCCGATGCCGCCGCCCCCGTCGACGGATAACAACATACATGACGAAAGCATGGCCGTAGACTCGCTTATTGTGCCTACAGATGCCTTTGTGCCGGAACGTCGGGAATCTTTGCCGTCGTCTGACACAGAAGGACACACCAGGAAGCAACGCTCCCCGAAGCGACGGAAGCGGAGGCGTAGAGCAACTTCCGAACGGGATGCGACGCAGCCTCCAGAGGACGAAGACTCCACCTTCAATGACGACGCTACCACAGAGGCAGCCGCCATTTGCTGCAGTGTGGCACCACCGAACGGAACTAAGGACAAACCGCATATACCTACAGTGGCAACATCGGATGCCGATATGCAGGACAGATGCTGCCCACCACCTTCTGGAGTGCAAGCACCCATGCCGAGTCCTGAGGACGCTAGGGAAGCCGATCTTGCTTTGAGTTCCCAGACGTGGGCGGATGACCACGACGACGACGGAACCATGCAAGTTACGCCAACAGGGCCCACGCCATTGGCGCCGGCTCTCTAGAAAGGACGGCAGGTGAGGTTTGTGGGGATGCGGAGGTGTCAATAGAGTCAGAAGCGCCATAGGCAATTCCAGTCTTAATGGATAACTTAACATCTGCGGTTCGGTAACAAGCTTATCGTATCGCCACGCTTAACCTCAACACGATACGAACGGCAGTGAAGATCCAGTTGCTGCGTGAGATGCTTCGTTCTTCGGATGTTGACATTGCCCTGTTGCAAGAAGTGTATATAGCGGCCCTCCCCGTTTTCTACGGTTATGTGACACATATGTCACCGGCGGACCGGAATGGCAGCGGTACGGCAATACTAGTGCGCGACGGAATTGCCATCGACGAAGTGACTTACCTTCCGTCAGGAAGGGGGCTGGCGATCACAGCGCTGGGCACGCGCATCATTAACATTTACGCTCCATTAGGAACTGACCAACGCCGCGAACGATCGCTGTTCTACTCGGAGGATATCGCCCCCCTCTTTATCAGCCGCTACGATCAATATATCTTCGGCAGCGACTTTAACTGTGTGCTCCACCCCAAAGACCAAGTCCCACACTTCTCGACTTGTCAAGAACTTGGGCTCCTGGTTCGTGATCTGCTTCTCACCGACATGTGGGAAACAGTGCACGGTGACCGTCCCGGGCCGACATACCTTACTAGTCACTTAGCCAGTCGCCTAGACCGCATTTATGTCTCACGAGATCTAGCGCCGGGAGTATTGGACGCCGAACGTTGGCCGCTTGCCTTCTCCGATCATAGCGCTTTCATATGCACAGACACTCTACAACAGCAGCGGATATAGCGCAGCCGAGGACCCTGGAAGCTGAATGTGGCACATCTTCAAGCCCCGGAATGCCGTCGGATTATCGCCAACACATGGCTGGATTGCGAACGTCGTCTTCCCCGATATCCTTCGACTCTATCGTGGTGGGTGGACAGTGCAAAACCAGCGTTTCGGCGTGTGCTAACTCAATTCGGTAAAGATATCGCAGCTTGGCATCGTCACACATTGGACTTTTATTACACGATGCTTCGCGAACTCGACAGCCAACCACCATCTCCAAACCGACAAATGGAAAGCCTCCGAATTAAAGGTCAAATATAGTCTCTTACGAGGAAACGTTTGGAGGGGGTCGTCGTGCGATCGCGACGTCAAGACCGAGCGGAAGGAGAAAACCCGTCTATGCATCACATCGTGCTCGACAGCCGCCGACGCCGACAGCAGCTGATCACGGACCTCGTATTGCCAGATGGTAGGGTCGTACTGACTCAGGCCGCGGTTACAGAAGCCTTTTCAGATCACTATCGCCGGTTTTACGACGAGGTGAATACAGAGGAAGAGGAAGCGGACGATCACGACATACTGCAGCACGTGTCGCACACCCTAGACAATGCAGCAGCGGCGACGCTGTTAGGTGGAATTACACGGGACGACATCGAGGACGCGCTTAAAAAGGGAGCACTCAACAAATCTCCCGGGCCAGACGGACTGCCGCTCGAGTTTTATCAGACTTTCCGCGATCTAATGATGCCCCGATGGATCAGCATGTACCAAGAACTGATGACCCCCGGTTCCCACGTGCCACCTGCATTCGTGGAAGGTCTCCTTATACCGATACACAAGCCTTCCAGAGGTCGGACGGTCGAGGACTACACGCCCATTACAATGCTCAACTCGGACTATAAAATCTTCGCCTGACTACTCGCCAGCCGCATAAAGAAGGTTCTGCCCCTACTCCTCTCGATGGAGCAAACGACACAGGGCGGAGTGACCAACATGCAAACGGCAACCAGCGAATGCAGGGATTTAATAGCCATCGCCACATCCTGTCGCCTTCGAGCTGCTCTGATCTCCATTGATTTCGACCACGCCTTTGACAGAGTTCACAAGTTCCTTCTGTCCGTTATGGCCCGCATGGGCTTCCCGCCTGACTATCTCGACATCTTTCAGCGCCTTTTCCGTGGAGCTGCATCCCGTGTACTGGTTAATGGACAGATTGCGGGTCCCTTTCCGATCCGACGGTCAGTTCGCCAAGGATGCCCACTCTCCATGATCCTTTACGCGATCGCACTCGAACCACTTGTCGGAGGGTTGAAAAACAGGCTCTCGGGAATGTCATTGAGGGATCACACCTTCCACTGCAGGATATATGCTGATGACCTTCTATTACTTGTCCGATCTGGTGACGAGGTACGATCGGTTATACAATGGATCAATCGCTATGGATTGGCAGCGGGCAGCCTCATGAATGTGGCCAAGTCGGCAGCGATGCCGATTGGGAGAGGTCTACAGGAGGACGCTTCAGCCCCACTCCCACTAGTTAACAAGATCCGGTTCTTGGGCATAACATTTACACAGGATGTGCACCGCACGGCTGCCATGAACTATGCACGATTACTACAGGCCATACGCACAGAAGTTTGCCGGAACTTACTTCGACGGATGGACCTCCTACAGCGTGTGGAATACCTCAACCTTCACGTGGCGACTAAGATGATCCACATGGTCCAGGTCCTACCGTTATCGACAGCGATGGCACACAGATTGCAAGCAGCGTTTGGATATTACCTTACCGCCGGACACCTATTCAAAGTCCGCTACGAAACACTCACCCTCCCTCCGCGTGATGGCGGACTGGGACTTATAAATGTACGAGCAAGAGCTACAGCGTTATACTTGTGCACAATGATGAAATTGTGGGCCCACAAAGATGCTTCCCTTACGGGACGTCTGTTAGAGGAATTGCTGCCGGCGTCCCTTCTGGCACCTGTCACGGTTGCGCACAATACACCTTCACTCTCGCACATCTCGGCATTTATTCTTCTTGAGTATAGTTACGTGCACCCAGACCTTCCCAACACTCGCACTCCCAAGGCGAGAGACGTTTACAGACTGCTGCTAAGGTCCATACCTCGGAATGTGATTGAGAGGAAGAGCCCTACGACCCTATGGCCGGCAGTCCCTCACAGTTGGGGAGTACCCGGCAGAGGATGACCGCCGACATGGGGCTCCACACGCCGCGAAATGTTGTACCAATTTGGAACATGGAATCTGTACGCAGAGGGGCCATGCACATGGAATGGCGTGCGGGATTTGGTTACATTTTTCTTTCTTTATTATCTATCATCACACTATTAGTTTCAAATTCTTTTTCATAGTTTAGAAGGAACTTTTGTTCTGTTGTTGCTACGGCTGTAATTTTCTAATTTTGTTTGTCGTAACTGAAAGACGCCTTTTGTCCATGTGTATATATATATATATATATATATATATATATATATATATATATATATATATATATATATACACTCCTGGAAATTGAAATAAGAACACCGTGAATTCATTGTCCCAGGAAGGGGAAACTTTATTGACACATTCCTGGGGTCAGATACATCACATGATCACACTGACAGAACCACAGGCACATAGACACAGGCAACAGAGCATGCACAATGTCGGCACTAGTACAGTGTATATCCACCTTTCGCAGCAATGCGGGCTGCTATTCTCCCATGGAGATGATCGTAGAGATGCTGGATGTAGTCCTGTGGAACGGCTTGCCATGCCATTTCCACCTGGCGCCTCAGTTGGACCAGCGTTCGTGCTGGACGTGCAGACCGCGTGAGACGACGCTTCATCCAGTCCCAAACATGCTCAATGGGGGACAGATCCGGAGATCTTGCTGGCCAGGGTAGTTGACTTACACCTTCTAGAGCACGTTGGGTGGCACAGGATACATGTGCACGTGCATTGTCCTGTTGGAACAGCAAGTTCCCTTGCCGGTCTAGGAATGGTAGAACGATGGGTTCGATGACGGTTTGGATGTACCGTGCACTATTCAGTGTCCCCTCGACGATCACCAGTGGTGTACGGCCAGTGTAGGAGATCGCTCCCCACACCATGACGCCGGGTGTTGGCCCTGTGTGCCTCGGTCGTATGCAGTCCTGATTGTGGCGCTCACCTGCACGGCGCCAAACACGCATACGACCATCATTGGCACCAAGGCAGAAGCGACTCTCATCGCTAAAGACGACACGTCTCCATTCGTCCCTCCATTCACGCCTGTCGCGACACCACTGGAGGCGGGCTGCACGATGTTGGGGCGTGAGCGGAAGACGGCCTAACGGTGTGCGGGACCGTAGCCCAGCTTCATGGAGACGGTTGCGAATGGTCTTCGCCGATACCCCAGGAGCAACAGTGTCCCTAATTTGCTGGGAAGTGGCGGTGCGGTCCCCTACGGCACTGCGTAGGATCCTACGGTCTTGGCATGCATCCGTGCGTCGCTGCGGTCCGGTCCCAGGTCGACGGGCACGTGCACCTTCCGCCGACCACTGGCGACAACATCGATGTACTGTGGAGACCTCACGCCCCACGTGTTGAGCAATTCGGCGGTACGTCCACCCGGCCTCCCGCATGCCCACTATACGCCCTCGCTCAAAGTCCGTCAACTGCACATACGGTTCACGTCCACGCTGTCGCGGCATGCTACCAGTGTTAAAGACTGCGATGGAGCTCCGTATGCCACGGCAAACTGGCTGACACTGACGGCGGCGGTGCACAAATGCTGCGCAGCTAGCGCCATTCGACGGCCAACACCGCGGTTCCTGGTGTGTCCGCTGTGCCGTGCGTGTGATCATTGCTTGTACAGCCCTCTCGCAGTGTCCGGAGCAAGTATGGTGGGTCTGACACACCGGTGTCAATGTGTTCTTTTTTCCATTTCCAAGAGTGTATATATATATATATATATATATATATATATATATATATATATATATATATATATATAAAGGTTGGCAGCGAAAATAATTTCCAATTTAAAAAAAATTAAAAAAAAAACAAAAAAGGAACGAGACGTCCTTGGTTCAGGTCTTCCCTTGACTGAAAATTTAAAAAAAATAAAAATAAATAAAAAAAAAAAAGATGGTAGAGCACTTGCCCGCGAAAGGCAAAGGTCCCGAATTCGAGTCTCTGTCCGGCACACAGTTTTAATCTGCCAGGAAGTTTCATATCAGCGCACACTCCGCTGCAGAGTGAAAATCTCATTCTATATCGTTTTTGATGCGGTCTACACTTGAAAGACAAGTTTGATACAGCTCTCCGCGCAAATATGTTCTGCCTAACCTTTGCAACCTGCATCCAGTCGAGCGTGGTTACTATAGTGCTCTCCTCTTCTACCCCCTCCCAACCCCAACATACATACACATTCACTCTCTGATCAAAAGGATCCGGACGCAGATATGTAAGGCGCTAGTGACCGGTACATGTCACCACAATCGGGCCTGCCAGTTGGTTCGTCGGTTAGTTAGTTGATTTGGCGGTGGGGGGGGGGGGGGGGTGGAGGGGACCAAACAGCGAGGTCACCAGTCCCATGGTATTAGGGAAGGATGGGGAAAGAAGTCGACCGTTCTCTTTCAAAGGAACCATCCCAGCATTTGCCTGAAGCGATTTAGGGAAATTAGGATGGCCTGAAGCGAATTTGACCAGTCATCCTCCCGAATGCGAGTCCAGTACGCTAACCACTGCGCAGCCTTGCTCGGTGCCTGCTAGTATAAAAGGAGGCGGGAATTACTGTGTTGCCAATAGACGAGCAGTAACAAGAGAGTGCGTCGAACAGCAGAGCTCAGTGAATTCCACCGTAGACTACCCATTGGAAGTAACGTGAGTAACAAATCCAAAATGTTCAAATGTGTGGGAATTCCCGAGGGACCAAACTGCTGAGATCATCGGTCACTAGACTTACACACTACTTAAACTAACTTAAAGTAACTTATGCTAAGAACAGCACACACACACCCATGCCCGAGGGACGACTCGAACCTCCGGCGGGAGGGGCCGCACAGTCAGTGACATGACAGATCCAGTGACAAATTTTAAGTGGAGGGAGAAGATGGGAGAGAAAGTAACCGAAAGGAAGGAAATCTTGATGTCACCTGCATCAGAAGTTTATGCAGAATCAGCGACGACGAGTGAAAATGTGTGGCCGACTGGAATTCGAACTCGGGATCTCCTACTTCCTGTGCAGCTGCATTACCCACTGAACCACCCGGGACACAGTTGTCGCAAATGCGCGGACTACCTAGGTATGTCCCTCGGTCGACCAACACTGGAGGTGGTGGATTCATTGCCCATCGAGACGAATCAATTATGAATGCGTGGCATCTACGCTTTCGGACATGTCCGAAAGGACACCACTTGGAATCTGCAGATGTGATACATATTATGTAAACTGAAGTTGGCAGGGGGAGAAAGAAAAGGAGAGGGGGCTGCATCGGACAGGTAGCGCTAGGTGGGTATGTGGGGACCGCGACAGTCTGCGCATTTGCGATAAACACGTTCGAAAGAACAGACAGTGACGTTTCAGCCCTTCCATATTTGGCCAAGTCGACTGTTAGTGATGTGACTGCGAAGTTGAAAAGCGAAGGAACAAACATAGCTAATAGAGTAAGGCCAAAAATAAAATGGCTCCAAGCAGTATGGGACTTAACATCTGAGGTCATCAGTCCCCTAGTTCAGAACTACTTAAACCTAAGTAACCTAAGGACATCACACACATCCATGCCCGAGGCAGGATTCGAACCTGCGACCGCAGCAGCCGCGTGGTTCCAGACTGAAGCGCCTAGAACCGCTCGGCCACACCGGCCGGCTGATCAAGGCCAGGCAGACCTCACGTACTGACGGACAGGGATAGTGCAGCACTCCAGACTATGGTTGCAAAAAAATCACTTGAAATCAACAGAAGGAAACACTCGCGAATTCCAAAGTGCTACCATCACTTCAGCTAACACAATCACTGTACATAAAGGGAATGGCCGAGCACCTCTTCATAAGCCATCCATTTTTGAAGTCAATGCTAAGCGACCTTCGAAGTTGCGTAGATTGACGCCACTGGACAGTGGATGACTGGATGAATTAGAGTGACGAATACCCACTGGTAATCCAGTAGAGTCGTATACATGGAAGAACCCTGGAGATACTAAAAGGTATCAGATAAATTATATAATGGTAAGACAGAGATTTAGGAACCAGGTTTTAAATTGTAAGACATTTCCAGGGCCAGATGTGGACTGTGACTACAATCTGTTGGTAATGACCTGTAGATTAAAACTGAAAAAACTGCAAAAAGGTGGGAATTTAAGGAGATGGGACCTGGATAAACTGAAAGAACCAGAGGTTGTACAGAGTTTCAGGGAGAGCATAAGGGAACAATTGACAGGAATGGGGGAAAGAAATACAGTAGAAGAAGAATGGGTAGCTTTGAGGGATGAAGTAGTGAAGGCAGCACAGGATCAAGTAGGTAAAAAGACGAGGGCTAGTAAAAACCCTTGGGTAACAGAAGAAACATTGAATTTAATTGATGAAAGGAGAAAATACAAAAATGCAGTAAATGAAGCAGGCAAAAAGGAATACAAACGTCTCAAAAATGAGATCGACAGGAAGTGCAAAATGGCTAAACAGGGATGGCTAGAGGACAAATGTAAGGACGTAGAGGCTTATCTCACTAGGGGTAAGATAGATACTGCTTACAAGAAAATTAAAGAGACCTTTGGAGATAAGAATGTGGTGTCACCGCCAGACACCACACTTGCTAGGTGGTAGCTTTAAATCGGCCGCGGTCCATTAGTACATGTCGGACTCGCGTGTCGCCACTGTCAGTGATCGCAGACCGAGCGCCACCACACGGCAGGTCTTGAGAGACTTACTAGCACTCGCCCCAGTTGTACGGACGACTTTGCTAGCGACTACACGGACGGAGACTCTCTCATTTGCCGAGAATATAGATAGCATAGCCTTCAGCTAAGTCAATGGCTACGACCTAGCAAGGCGCCATTAACCATTTCTAGAGAGAGTCTCACTTGTATCATCAAGAACGCTGTATACAAATGATGAATTAAAGTTAAGTATTCCAGAAGCTACGTACTTTCCTTTATAGCATTCATTACGTATCCTGTTTCAGACCTCACGCCATCCTTCGTGAGCTTATAGCGTGCATTTCGGTCTCCTCAAACCACACTGTGTCGGCGCTTCTGTCGACACATCAAAGAGAACCACTTGCATGAACATCAAGAGCTCAGATGGAAACCCAGTTCTAAGCAAAGAAGGGAAAGCAGAAAGGTGGAAGGAGTATGTAGAGGGTCTATACAAGGGCGATGTACTTGAGGACAATATTATGGAAATGGAAGAGGCTGTAGATGAAGATGAAATGGGAGATACGTTACTGCGTGAAGAGTTTGACAGAGCACTGAAAGAGCTGAGTCGAAACAAGGCCCCCGGAGTAGACAAAATTCCATTGGAACTACTGACGGCCTTGGGAGAGCCAGTCCTGACAAAACTCTACCATCTGGTGAGCAAGATGTATGAAACAGGCGAAATACCCTCAGACTTCAAGAAGAATATAATAATTCCAATCCCAAAGAAAGCAGGTGTTGACAGATGTGAAAATTACCGAACAATCTGTTTAATAAGCCACAGCTGCAAAATACTAACACGAATTCTTTACAGACGAATGGAAAAAGTAGTAGAAGCGACCTCGGGGAAGATCAGTTTGGATTCCGTAGAAATACTGGCACACGTGAGGCAATACTGACCTTACGACTTATCTTAGAAGAAAGATTAAGGAAAGGCAAACCTACGTTTCTAGCATTTGTAGACTTAGAGAAAGCTTTTGACAATTTTGACTGGAATACTCTCTTTCAAATTCTAAAGGTGGCAGGGGTAAAATACAGGGAGCGAAAGGCTGATTACAATTTGTACATAAACCAGATGGCAGTTATAAGAGTCGAGGGACACGAAAGGGAAGCAGTGGTTGGGAAGGGAGTAAGACAGAGTTGTAGCCTCTCCCCGATGTTATTCAATCTGTATATTGAGCAAGCAGTATAGGAAACAAAAGAAAAATTCGGAGTAGGTATTAAAATCCATGGAGAAGAAATAAAAACTTTGAGGTTCGCCGATGACATTGCAATTCTGTCAGAGACAGCAAAGGACTTGGAAGAGCAGTTGAATGGAATGGACAGTGTCTTGAAAGGAGGATATAAGATGAACATCAACAAAAGCAACACGAGTATAATGGAATGTAGTCGAATTAAGTCGGGTGATGCTGAGGGAATTAGATTAGGAAATGAGACACTTAAAGTAGTAAAGGAGTTTTGCTGTTTGGGGAGCAAAATAACTGATGATGGTCGAAGCAGAGAGGATATAAAATGTAGACTGGCAATGGCAAGGAAAGCGTTTCTGAAGAAGAGAAATTTGTTTACATCGAGTATAGATTTAAGTGTCAGGAAGTCATTTCTGAAAGTATTTGTATGGAGTGTAGTCATGTATGGAAGTGAAACATGGACGATAAATGGTTTGGACAAGAAGAGAATAGAAGCTTTTGAAATGTGGTGCTACAGAAGATTGCTGAAGATTAGATGGGTAGATCACGTAACTAATGAGGAAGTATTGAATAGGATTGGGGAGAAGAGAAGTTTGTGGCACAACTTGACCAGAAGAAGGGATCGGTTGGTAGGACATGTTCTGAGGCATCAAGGGATCACCAATTTAGTATTGGAGGGCAGCGTAGAGGGTAAACATCGTAGAGGGAGACCGAGAGATGAATACACTAAGCAGATTCAGAAGGATGTAGGTTGCAGTGGATACTGGGAGATGAAGAAGCTTGCACAGGATAGAGTAGCATGGAGAGCTGCATCAAACCAGTCTCAGGACTGAAGACCACAACAACAACAACAATCCAGTGGAAGGTTCTGCAATTGGAGAATACCTCGACAACGATATCTTTCATCTAGTGCCAGTTAAGTACGGTGGAAGTGGTGTTACGGTACCCTGTTTCTCGTCGTTAGGGTGTTGTTCGGTTATTGTGCTTAAGAAGACACTATATACGGAAGGATGCTATCACATTTTACAGCACTGTGCACCGCGTACATTGGGGGAGCAGCCCGGAGACGAAAATTTCTTGTACCAGCGCGACAGCGCACCCTGCCACAAAGCAGTGTCTCTGAGTCCATCGTTAGTGGACAACATAGTTCCTGAAATGGACTGGCCTGCCTATAGTCCCGACCAAGCCTCCAGCTACCGCCTCTGGTTTCCGTACTTCGTGACGAATTCTTCCACATACTCAGACAACTCACTGAAAGTGTCCCCAGCAAAATTCAAGCCATCGTAAAGCCTAAACGTGGAAATACACCACATTAATATCCAGTTATGTATAGGTGTCCGGATACTTATGATTGGTTAGTGTACTCCCCTCCACAGCAGTATAGAATGTTCATTGATGCCCCCTTAATATGTCTTATGAACTGACCCCTTCTTTTATCCTGGTTCTTTCACAATGCTCATTTCTTCTCAGATTTTTCGCAGATGGTGAATTTATATATAATGTATTATCTGATAAAAGCTGCAATAATCTGCGAATGTAGGCTTTGCCGGTGTATACTGCTGATGAAATCTTCTCGGGCTTCCATCCGGGTAGCTGCGTCGAAAATCCGCCGGATTTTCGATGCAACTACCTGGATAGAAGCCCGAGAAGATTTCATCAGCAGCTGCAGTAATATTCCTTCAAACCTTGATAATATTTGGAAGTCGTGTAAAGATTAGCATCCTGCCAAAACGTACACAAAAATAAAATTCTATACTTCACAAAACGAAAAACTGTAGTGTTCTAGAACTACAAATGTTAGTGATTTACAGTTACAGTCAATCTATTCAAATACATGCGTGTAGCAGTTTGTAGCGATAGTCAGTGTTGTTGAGCAGACAACACAGAAAAGTGAGGAATATTATCCACAGCTATGTGTTTCGGAAATCAATCTCCCATCATCTGGCTGTCCGCATTCAACGAATCACACAAACACACTTTAAAAAAAGCGCGAAATAAGTATGAAATGAAATAAAATAGATACTCGGGCAGAAAGACATAGTCTTACTTTAAAATTGCTTTGAGACTGGGAAATTGTGGTAAATCTGCGGTAGCCATATACAAATACGAGACAGGTCACCCGCTAAAAGGGACGAAGAACATTTAGAGGTGGCGAACGTAGCGAACTAGAAATATCAGTTCTCAGAGGTACATTTGATAATTTGCTTAATGTACACTAGGTAGAGCGGTAACAATTCTTCAGTAGGTTCATCGGCCTTTTTTTGAATTCAGCAGCATTACAATACGATATATGTGAGCAGTGCGCATAGGTAACCTTTGGCTACGTTGCTTCTTCATGTCCACTGTCACACCTCTGGACGGGTTTGTGGCTCAGTACAGTCAGTTGGAGCCGTATGCTTGGAGCAGAACGAGACAGTCTACGGGAAGCAGTTGGTTCAAAATGGCTCTGAGCACTATGGGACTTAACATCTGAGATCATCAGTCCCCTAGACTTAGACCTACTTAAACCTAACTAACCTAAGGACATCACACACATCCATGTCCGAGGCAGCGTTCGAACCTGCGACCGTAACAGCAGCGCGGTTCCGGACTGAAGCGCCTAGAACCGCTCGGCTACAGCGGATGGCGGAAGCAGTTGGTGTGACGTTGAAGACATGCGGTCGATGTTATCACTATAGGAAAGTTCACTTTGACCAACAGACGCTAGTATGAAGAAGCAAAACAGAGAATCAGGCACGCGCCGATTTTAAAGTGACACGAGGGCTTTACGCCCGAATACTTTTATTTTATGACTATTTTGTGCTTCTTGAAGTGCGTGTGTGTGAAGATCTGAACGAAGCCAGATCATGTCAGTTTGATTCCCGAAATGGGTACTTGCGGATAATATTCCTCACATCTGTGTAGTGTATGCTAAATAACGACAACGAAGATCTTCGCAATCGTTACCTCCTGTCCTTAAAATGGATAATGTTAGAAATTTGTAGGGATATGCAATGTTATCATCACACAGGCTCAGTCGTAGGTGAGGCAGGTGGCAGATGCGATTCGTTGTTGAGATACATGGAAAACAGAGACTACTTACAAATCACTTGTGCCTCCCACCTTAGAATATCACTCAAGTGTGTAGTATCTACGTCAGATACACAGGACTTGCAAGGAAGGTATTCAAAGAAGGACAGGACGGATGTTCACAGGTTTGTTTGACCCATGGGAGAGTGTCACAGACAGAAATGGCTGACACTTTACGACGACAGACCCTATACCATGGAAACCTACTTCCAAAGTTCCAGGAAACAGTTTCAGTGATGACTCTGTGGATATATTACAACCACCTGCGTATCACTCTCATGGTACAGCGAAGGCACGGTTAGAATAATTGCAGTGTGCACAGAGAGATTTAAACAGTCATTCTCCCACGCTCCACTGTCGTATGTGTCACGTGGTACAATGGGAAGCATACTCTGCCTTGCACTCGACAGTGCTTTGCTGAGTACCCGTCTGAAAAACCTAGTGCCAAAGACAACCAAGTCCATTTTTTTTTCATTTTCTGATATCAATGTCTTATTATAGGCTTTTCCGCACTGAATCGAATAGTAGCCTCACTGAGTGTCAAAAACGGACGGAAACGGTTTAAAAAGCTGCTTAAAAGTGTGACTTTCCATCTAAAAGGGCCAATTCCAAGCAGGTGTTGTTTCAAATCCATCAGTAGCCAATTATAACAGAGTACTCGGTACGCGGCATCCATCTTTTTCTGTTTACTTGTGTGTGTGTGTGTGTGTGTGTGTGTATGTGTGCGCGTAACATTGAACGACATGCGGAGTTTCCATGCAAAAATTATAGTAAACCCTAACCTGAGAAGTATGTGGATACAAATCCAGTAGTTAGTACCAAAGCCGGCCAAGTTCAGCTCTTAAGCTCTTTGTACGACTTAACCATTGATTTTTGCCACGTTATCCTTATTGAAAATTATTTCTTTGCGTAAAAGGGAGCTACCAAAACAATTCAGAAGCGTGGGTACTTTGTTAATATGCTTTTAAGTTTTCTACCTCTCCTGTTAAAACAAAAAAAAAAAAAAACGGAGGTGGACTTGGCCGTCTTTGATATTAGGCTCCTCTTGTAGATGTAGACGTACTGTTCCATGTTTTGCTTTTAAAAAACGCTACACTTCCGACAAATATTTTCGAAACGCCCTCCTAACATTTAAATTTATACTCTGTGTTAACAAATTTCTGTTCGTCAGAATTCTTCTTTTTTTGTTTTGGCTAGTTTTATATTCTGTACGTGAGCATAGTCATTTATGATTCGAACTTACAACAAAATAAAGTGACGTCTTTGGTGCTGTAAGTGATTTCAACTTTATTTGCTGTAAATATTTACAGAATTTGCAAACCCATTCATCCGTTTGCTTTTCCACTTTTCCCCCCATTCAGAGACTAGTTCGCAGTTAAGAAACACTGAAGTTCAGGTTAGTCACAGAATCAAAGGTCTTCACGCTCTAAAAGCAATTCCGTAAATCGGGTCGAGAAGTGTAGAGTTATTTGCTAGAGTCAGAGAATATTCTTTACATATCAGTAATCTACACAGTGTGTCTGTTGTCATAGACATTATGCTATTATTTCTGAAGAGGTCTGCAGCTTTCTTATTGCATGGAAAATGATATTGATTAAGGTAAAGTGATCGAAAATCGAACGTGACCTACATTCCTTTATTAATCAGATAAAGGTAATCTATATTTGCAAGGTTCTCATTATAAACCTGAGAATTATATATTTTATTACCATTCTTCATGATAAATTTATCTTATGAGTACTGCTCGTAATAAACGAAGAAGTCATAAAGTAGGAACACTGCTGTTCATTAAATAAGAACATCATTGGTTATAATGACTAAAAATAAATCTGATAAACATCGAATCAAGATTTGACAGTCATGTATGACGGCACAGTTTGCAAGACAGCAGTAGATCGATCTTGAGGAGCAATCAGATATGTTACGAAATCAAATTTGTTGAAGTACAGATAGGAAAGTAAATGCCACTTTACCTCTCAACAGTCTTGATCTTTATAAATAGTTCGTTTCCGTGAAGCCGAAGTTCTACGTAGAGCCGCCAGAGTGGGCAGTGCCAAGTTTACGGCGTGGGATCTATTTCGTTGACTCACTCAAGGGCGGCGTGTTGACTCTGACAAACAAACAGCGGCTGCTCACAAATTAATAGTCTCCGTTTCTTAAGAGTTGCTACTGCACGTATCCAGCACTTGTCCCAACTCCTGAGTTAGAATAATTATTTGCAAAGAGAACTGGATACTGTTGCAACATTTGGAACACCTGTTAGATCTCAGTCCTGCTGATATAATGTGTTTCTTTATTCATCAAGTATTGACGATATTTTCCAACACATTTCAACTGTAAAAGGCCTTATGTTGAGTTATTCTGGGGAAAATGTGTGCAACAAATGGGAGATGCCTGAATAAATAGTAGTGAAGGGGATATATCGGTTGACTGGCCGTTAGTATATACATCTTTGTGAAAAATTTGAAGGCATGGTAATCAATGGATCTTACTGCACTTAGCCTACCAATCAGTTTATTAGTTTATAAACACGGAAAACCGACCAAAATTCGTAAAGGATAGACGATTTGGCAAATAGATCAATAATTCAACATGAAGTAGTTATTAATTACTTCGTCTCGGGTTCTTCGGCCGACGTTTGTTTGACGATTTTTCTGACGTTTCGCCAGCACGAGTGTCTGGCATTGTCAAAGCTTCACCCTCCATTGCCAACAAGCAATTTGTCAACAAGTGGCCACAAAAACCTTAACAATTCCGTAATATTTCGTTTATCACTCCTAGGCTCGAAAATCCTGGATGTACTAGATGCGGATGTCCATCAACAGTATACGTGTCACATGTAATTAATTTTTCGAAATTTAGGATATAGACGCAGTTATTATAATGTGAAGATGAATTGGTGCTCGATACATTCGACGTTTTGAAGAGTCAAACACATACACTGCCAGAAAAGAAAAGATTAGTATGCCTGGAAAGACGACGTCGATTTTTAACTGATGACGGCATTAAGCCACCTAGAAGATAGTGGATGTACTGACAACAGTCCGCCAACAGAGAGCGTAGTGGAATGGCTATCAGAGCGCCATCTGTGTCTACTCTCTAACAGGGAATGCTCACAGTCAGAAGGCTCAATGCGATGCAAACGTGTGAATCAAGCAGGCAATCATGCCACGCAGACGCACTCGTGCTTCCCACAGCCAACTAAGCGAGTTTGAAAGGGATCAAATTGTAGCCTTCCGAATGGCGGGATGATCCTTTGGGAGAAGTGCCACATAAGTTGGACGTGCTGGGACATTTGTGCTACGATGCTGGTATCAGTGGTCACGTGAACATTCCCACACCCGTAGAAGAGGTTCTGGACGTCCCTACAGCACAGACGCCCGCCAGGATCATCGTTTTGTAAGGGCAGCAGTGGCAGATCGCACAGCCACCTCAGTACTGATAAGAAGGCTTCTGAGCCTAGACACGTCAATACGATCTGTTGCGAACTGGTTATTAGCGGTGGGACTACTGGCACGCACACCTCTAGCCCGTCTTCCACTCGCGCCACAGCATCGACATGCACGGCCAGCTGGTGCCATCAGGGGATAATTTGGAAGATTAAATGGCGCTCCATGGTCTTCAGGGAGGAAAGCAGATTCTTGCCTGAACGCAAGTGATGGTCACTCGCACGTTCGGGGTAGGCCTGCTGAACGCTGTGTCGTAGAGTGCATTCGTCCAACATACACTACTGGTCATTAAAAGTGCTACATCACGAAGATGACGTGCTACAGACGCGAAATTTAACCGACAGAAAGAAGATGCTGTGATACGCAAATGATTAGCTTTTCAGAGCATTCACACAAGGTTCGCGCCGGTGGTGACACCTACAACGTGCTGACATGAGAAAAGTTTCCAACCGATTTCTCATACGCAAACAGTAGTTGACCGGCGTTGCCTGGTGAAACGTTGTTGTGATGCCTCGTGTAAGGAGGAGAAATGCGAACCATCATGTTTCCCACTTTGATAAAGGTCGGATTGTAGCTTATCGCGATTGCGGTTTATCGTATCGCGACATTGCTGCTCGCTTTGGTCGAGATCCAATGACTGTTAGCAGAATATGGAATCGGTGGGTTCAGGAGACTAATACGGAACGCCGTGCTGGATCCCAACAGCCTCGTGTTACTAGCAATCGAGACGACAGGCATCTTATCCGCATGACTGTAACGGATCGTGCAGCCACGTCTCGATCCCTGAGTCAACAGATGGGGACGTTTGCAAGAAAACAACCATCTGCACGAACAGTTCGATGACGTTTGCAGCAGCATGGACTATCAGCTCGGAGACCACGGCTGCGGTTACCCTTGACGATGCATCACAGAGAGGAGCGCCTGCGATGGTGTACTCAACGACGAACTTGGGTGCACGAATGGCAAAACGTCACTTTTTCGGATGAATCCAGGTTCTGTTTACAGCATCATGATGGTCACATCCGTGTTTGGCGACATCGCGGTGATCGCACATCGGAAGCGTGTATTCGTCATCGCAATACTGGCGTATCACCCGGCGTGATGGTATGGGGTGCCACTGGTTACACGTCTCGGTCACCTCTTGTTCGCGTTGACGGCACTTTGAACAGTGCACGTTACATTTCAGATGTTTTACGACCCTTGGCTCTACCCTTCATTCGATCCATGCGAAACCCTACATTTCAGCAGGATAATGCATGACCGCTTGTTGTAGGTCCTGTACGGGTCTATGTGGATACAGAAAATGTTCGACTGTTGCCTTGGCCAGCACATTCTCCATATCTCTCACCAATTGAAAACGTCTGGTCAATGGTGGCCGAGCAACTGGCTCGTCACAATACGCCAGTTACTACTCTTGATGAACTGTGGTATCGTGTTGAAGTTGCATGGGCAGCTGTACCTGTACACGCCATCCAAGCTCTGTCTGACTCAATGCCCAGGCGTATCAAGGCCGTTATTACGGCCAGAGGTGGTTGTTCTTGGTACTGATTTCTCAGTACCTATACACCCAAACTGAGTGAAAATGTAATCACGTGTCAGTTCTAGTATAATATATTTGTCCAATGAATACCCATTTATCATCTGCATTTTTTCTTGGTATAGCAATTTTAATGGCCAGTAGTGTACACTGGCCCCACACCAGGCCTTATAGTCTGGGATGCGATAATCTACGTCACCTGTTCACCTTTGGTGTTTCTGGAGGAGACACTAAGCAGCGCTGGGTAGGTGCAGGATGCTGTTGGACTCCTTTTTCCGTTCTTACAACAGGAAGGTGATGTTACTTTTCCAACAGGTTAATCCTTGCCCACACACTGCCCGCAAAACTCAACGTGCTCAGAAACACGTACAGCAATTTCGCTGGCCAGCACCATCTCTGCACTTGTCTCCGATAAAACACATGTGGCGTATGATGGGACGATAAGTAACTAGTGAGAGTCGTCAACCAATAACAGGTCGAGTAGGCGTGGAATAACGTTTCCCAGAACAGCATTCGCCATCTATACGATAGACTGGATGTCTTAGTCAGCACATGTATTGCCGCCCATATTACTATGAGTGTTTCAGCATGGGTCGATACCTGGTACCTTAGAACCGCTTGTGTTATTGGTCTGTAAATGTAATCATTTCATGCACTCCGCATGGATTGTTGCAATAATTAATCTTGAGTGAATTCAAAAGCTCTATAAAAGTGTACTAACGTTTCCGGCAGTGTGTTATACAAAGGAAGATAACGGTAAAGCTGTCTTCAACCCAAAGGTACGGCCTTGTTGGAGGTGGCATTCACTTTCCTTCCTAAAGCTTCTGAACTGATTTGCTCAGTCCGTTATTGGTGGAACCTGTTGTTTAACTTGGTTCCCGATGTGCATATAATAGTCTCTGGTACCAGCATCACAAATCCCGAAAGATCCCAAATCCTGAAAAACATAACAATTCTTGAGGCTCTGCTTTCTCAAGAATTAAGCTAATATTGCTTCCCATTCTTCCTAAGTTGAGATGTTTCCAGAAATCGATAGTTGTGTTTCATAGATAACCTTATAGCGAGAAATAATGCAAAAAGATAAATTGTACGCAGTCGTAATTGTGGTGGCTTTTCAACCGCATTCATGTCGTTGACGGTCAGTGACGACTTGTTCTGCGATCACCTTCTGCATCAGGATTGGAGAAGGACTGTTAATACATTTCATCACAACTTCTGCCTCCAATTGGCCCGTTTAATGCATCAGTCTTGTCGTAGTGTACGAAGGTGCAGAGTCAAAAGCAAGCATCATAGTACATGACGTGCGTAGAGATTGGACTTTTTATTTTTTATTTGTAATCGTTGTATACTCAAGGTAAATCCGCCCGCTAGCTAAATCCTTAGGGAGTACTGAAAACAGCGAACGGTTTCCTCACGTAAAAGTCAGAAGAAACGTTTATATCGACATCGGTTTGCAAGCGTTTATCTTCTGAAAGATATGAAGGGCTTATTTCAATAGTGGTACAAGTCCATTACTTCCACTTTTCTGCCTATCATGCTTCTGAAATTAATGATCCAAACAAACAGAAAGAAAGGTTCATCTCTAGCAAGAAGTCATATGCTTAAATATTTCAGGTATCTCACAGATTTTTCAGCGCTCATTTTACTTTAGGACTCTGTATCTCACAATGAACAAAAACGGACTTGTACCACTATTGAAATAAGCCCTTCATATAGACATCAGCTGAACCGATCTTTCGTTAAAGTTCGAGAGAGGATCATAACAATGCGCAAGAAGTGTTCAGCTCTCCACCTCACGCATGAACATAGGTTTCGTCTTGGCACAACAGTCAGTTCCAAACAAGGTTCAACACACCTGTCTCTCTCTTCCACAACACGAATAAAAAGAAATTGTTCCTCGCTGCAGGTTTGTCGAGTCTGGACAGAGAATGCATTAATTGGTGATTTGTCTCAATGCAGATTGAGAATCAAATTCTTTCAATACCGTCACTATCAGTTTAGTGCAGGAAGTATGCACTCAGTTGGCTGTACATACATTGTTTCGATAGTGACTTCGCTGTAAACTTACTTTCTATTGTTAGTTTCGTGTTTCGTGGATCATTTGTACGACTAACCGTAATGATGTGGAACGAATCATTTTACATTCACATTACACATTAATATTAATATGTATGGGGGGGGGGGGGGGGGGGAGCGATTTTCGTGGCTCGAGTATTGAGTGACGGAGAACCTCGGGCAAACCAGCCTAACGGGAGCAAGTCCAGAACCGGAGCACTTGGGCCAAAATTCATGAAACAGACTACCTTGCCCAAAAATTACGTAGAGCGGGCGATTACCAGAGAAAATCAACGTGATCACGACGGCCACATCAGCAGACGCTCACTCCGAAATCCTGGTAGACAATCGGACGCAACAGCGTAGACCCCAACACTTCACGCCAACACGACCTTGTACAAATAGCCGCCCACTCGGGCGAGCAACCGCCGATCAGGCCTCGTAACGGCACGCTCACTGTTCGTTATAAGTTCCTCTCTGTCATCGTCCCACCGTCCGTCAATAAACTGCCTCCAATTCCCTCTAATCAAAGACCGAGGCGCCACCTGGTAGCGTAACATGAAAACGGATTGCGCCAGTAAGCAAAGATATCACAGCTCGGAAAACGACCCGACGCGGCTCGCATTCTTTCTGCGTATTCGTGTATTTAACATGAAAGGGCGGGGGGGGGGGGGGGGGGGGGGGCGTTGGTACACAAAATATTCCCGGTCACACACTGTAAGTTGCCCAGAGGATTTTAGGTAGAGATGATTTTGATGTTAGCGATTTACCTTGAATCTACACTGACAAGACAATGGTCACGCGGTAGCAATACACACGTATACGGATGGCGGTAGCATCGCATACAAGAGGTATAAAAGGGCAGTGAACTGGCGGGGCTGTCATTTGTACTCAAATGACTCGCGTGACGAGGTTTCGACGTCATTAAGGCCGCACGACGGGAATTAAACTTTGAACGCGGAATGGTAATTGGAGCTACACGTATAGGACATTCCATTTCGGAAGTCGTTAGAGAATTCAATATTCCGGATACATAGGCAGGAGTGTGCCGAGAATGCCAAATTTCGGGCGTTACCTCTCACCTCGGACAACGCAGTGTTTGACGCCTTCCTTAACGACCGAGAGCGGTGGCGTCTACGTAGAGTTATCAGTGCGATCAGACAAGCAACACTGCCTGAAATAATCGCAGAAATCAACGTGAGACGTACGACGAACGTTTCCGTCACGACATTGAGGCGAAAATGTGGCGTTAGTGGGTTATGGCAGCAAACGACCGACGCGAGTGCCTTTGCCAGCAGTACGACATGGCCTGCAGCGCCTCTCCTGTGCGCATATCCGTTTCGGTTGGATCCTAGACGAGTCTACATCTACATATCTACATATATAGCTACTCCGCTAGCCACCAAGCGATGTGTGGCGGAGGGCACAATTCGCGCCAAAGTCATATTTTTCCCCCTCTGTTCCACTCGGGGATCGCACGAGAGAAAAACGACTGTCTGAACGCCTCAGTACGAGCTCTTATTTCCCTTATCTTTGAATGATGATCATTACGCGATTTGGAAGTTGGTGGTAATAATATATGCTCTACATCCTCGGTGAAGATTGGATTTCGGAATTTAGTGAGCAGCCCCTTCTGTTTAGCGCGTCGTCCATCTACAAGTGTGTCCCACTTCAAACTTTCTATCAGATTTGTAACGCTCTCGCGATGTACCAGTCACGAATCTTGCCACTCTTGTTTGGACCTTCTCAATCTCTTGAATCAGACGCAACTGGTAAGGGTCCCATACAGACGAACAATAATACTGGACGAACTAATGTATTGTAAGCTATTTCCTTTGTTGAAGGACTGCATCGCTTCAGGATTCTACCATTAAACCGCAATCTAGAGTTCGCCTTACCCGTTACTTGTGTAATCTGATCATTCCATTTGAGATCATTCCGAATAGTCACACCCAGATACTTGACTGATGTTACCGCTTCCAAAGACTGATCATTTATTTTGTGCTGATACATTAATGGGGATTTTCGCCTTGTTACACGGAGTAGGTTACACTTACTAATATTGAGAGCTAACTGCCAGCCATTACACCACGCATTTATTTTCTGCAAAACCTCATTGATTTGTTCACAACTTTCGTGAGATTCTACTTTCCTGTAGACTACAGCATCATCGGCGAACAGTCTAAGGCCGCTGTCAGTACCATCAAACAGATCGTTTGTGTAAATCGTAAGAAGCAGAGGACCTATTACGCTGCGCTGGGGCACACCTGAACTTACGCTTGTTTCTGTTGAAGTCACCCCGTTCAGGACGACATACTGCTCCCTGACTGTTAGAAAACTTTCTATCCAACCGCATATGTCACTGGATAGACCGTAAGCGCGCACTTTTTGTAGCAAGCGACACTGCGGAACTGAGTCGAACGCCTTTCGAAGGTTGAGAAACATGCCATCAACCTGGGAGCCGGTATCTAGAGCCTGTTGTGTATCATGCTCAAAGAGGGCCAGCTGTGTCTCGCATGACCGCTGTTTCCTAAAACCGTGCTGGTTTCTGCAGATGAGCTTCTCAGAGTTTACATAGGTCATTATGTCTGAGCACAAAATCATAGCCTGGTCAGATGAGTCCAGATTCCAGTTGGTAAGAGCTGATGGCAGGGTTCGAACCCACGAAGTCATGGATCCAATTGTCAACAAGGCACTATGGAAGCTGGTGGTGGGCCCATAATGGTGTGTCCTGTGTTTACATGGAATGAATGGGATCTCTGGTCCAACTGAACCGATCATTGACTGTATCTTGTTATGTTCGGCTACTTGGAGACCATTTGCAGCCATTCACAGTCTTCAAGGTCGCAAACAACGAGGAACATTCTGGGCAATTCGAGAGAATGATTTGGCACCCAGATCCCCGACTTGAATCCGATCGAACATTTATGGGACGTAAACGAGAGTTCAGTTGGTACGCAAAATCCTGCACCGGCAACACCAACGCATTCGGCTGCGTGCGTGCTGACAACATGACCTTTTTAAAACGTGCACAGCTGTTGGTAATCCTGTGGAGTAACGCGCCGCAAACTAATGAGTCGCGAGCCACACGCAGCACTCACTCGCACGCAGCAGAGACACACGCACTCACTGCATTCTATGTTGTGGCGAACCAGCTATGATGTTTTACTTCCTATAAATGAGATCGCCTTGTACTTCCGAGGAGGCCGGTGATATATGAGTAAAATAATTCGTGATCTCAGTAACATTTCAATTTGTTTGAACAGATAATCAGTTTCGGCATCAGATCTAATGAAGGCAGCAACAGTGAGAACTTATAGTCGTTGACGACGAAGCGTCCTCTGTGCCACCGCCTATTTGAGATCTGATAATGGCTGTAAAACCGATACGCGTTATCTGTAGAAATCAGTTAAAATGTAATATTACAGCGAACTATAGAGAGTGTTTATTTACGTACAATTTTTATCTCCTCGTAGGTGTGGCGGTTTGTTCTGATCACGGTGAGAGCAGATACTCGTTATGCGCTTCCGGATTTCCAACACCAGGCACTTGTTACTTAAACGCACTTCTTTTTTTTCAATTTGCACTCCAAGCGTTTTCGACAACAGGAATACAATAGGCCATGCAAAAATAGTTCAAATGGCTCTGAGCACTATGGGACTTAACTTCTCGGGTCATCAGTCCCCTATAACTTAGAACTACTTAAACTTAACTAACCTAAGGACATCAAACACATCCATGCCCGAGGCAGGATTTGTACCTGCGACCGTAGCTGTAGCGCGGTTCCAGACTGTAGCACCTAGAACCGCTCGGCCATCCCGGCCGACCGGCCATGCAGAAAAAGTGATTTTAATGTAAGTAGCTTGTTCTTGTTCTTTTTGGTCTGCTGAATCACAATATGATAAAAAGCTGTATCGCCCATTATTTTTTTAATTAACACGCAGTTTTTAAGAATAACATTAATTTTTAACAATTTTAACGATATATATTTCACATACCATTTGAACTGAAAACTACTGCAGTATAACTAGCTCCTTGGCTCTTTTTTTTGCAAAATAACGTCCGAGCCATACTTTGAACGGAAAATTACTATGAATGAGAAGCAACTTGTTTATCACCCAAGGATATTTTACAAAGTTCTTAGGTAACATGCTAGATAAGTTAAAGAATTGATGCGCCTTAAGGTTTTGAACAATCACGTCATTAAAATTTAGATATCAGTGAGGAAAGAGGTGAGCGCTTTCATCAATGCATCAAGGTGACGAAGAGACGGTATCTTAGGCGCAAGACGATGCGAGAATACAGTTAGCCGCATCACCGAGACTTAGAACAGGCAATTTTTCGAATGGATGCTTCACTACACTTCCAAGTGACACAGGTATACGACATTATTTTTTTAACATAGTCACCAAGTCGTTCAGTTCCTCGACAGTAGAAATCCGCTCCTTGGTCACCGAGCCAGATGTTCTTTCACCTTACCGACAAGATGGAAACAAAGTGGCGCAATATTTGGACTTGTCAGTCAGCATCACGGACTTCCGTGCGACATGGTCAGCTTGTGGGCACCATTTCACTACGGGTGGACACGACATTGTATTTGGTCCGTACACCGCCAGAATTTCGTCAAGGACACATTCGTTTAAGTCATCAATTATGTTACAAATATGTGCTACGAAAATCTGAATTCGAGAAAAGGGTGGCAGTTCTGGCTATTAAGTGTACGGGTATCATGTTTGCCGACTGCCTGGCGCCGGAGGTACAGCACACGAGCCGCGTCCAGTGATTTCAGCACTGTGTGGCCACGTCTTGCCAACTAAGGGAGAACTTGGCCTTGGCTTATGCAGGGCGACGGGGTTGGCTGCGTCAGTCACCCCACCTGAGTTAGTATCCACCCACTTGGTGGGAGCCACAGCGAAATGGTGCCAATAATTTAGCCAAGCCCACTGATACGTACGTGATGTTGATAGAGATGGAAGACCATCAACGTCGTCCGCAGACGACAGTATCGATTTGCAGCCATTACATATTTTCCGACGATGAGGACGTCCACAAAGCGCTTCGCGAATGGCTGCGTGACCAAAGAGGAGACCTCTATCGTCGAGGAATTGAACGAGTGGTAGAAAGTTCCGGTCGTTCCTAGCACAGACTTTGTGACTGTGTTAAAAAATAGTCTCGCTTTGAAGTGTAGCGATGCATCCAGTAAAAGTTACTTGGCTTGCCACAATAATGGGTAATTTAATTTTCGAACGCCCCTCGTGAAGTAGGGTACATCTTAGTGGGTGAGTAGCTGTTCTGCAAATTTACAATCACAACGTTAAACTGGCCGATTCAGGTTTGGTACTTCAGGATAAGCCATTTTTTATTAATCATTTCACATGGATACATTCGTTATACAGGGTGTAAATTTTAAGTTGACAGACCAGAATAACTCGAAAAATAAGCTTCACACGAAAAAATGTGGAGAATTTGAAGTTGATTGTTTTCGAGGGGGACATCTGCTGGTGCTAAAATTAGCCCGCCACCCCAGCCCCCTGGGAGTGGGGCGGGAGGCAACTTTAAAATTTCAAATGGGAACCCCCATTTTTTATTGCAGAATCAGATTCTACACAAAAAACTAAGTACATTTTATTTTAAACATTTGTTTTGATTCTTGGTAGTTGGCGTTGTAATTCAAGAAAATCCATGTTCTCATTTTTGCGTCGAAAATGGTTACCGATAGATAAAAAATACTTATTTGCTTCGTAAGTAGGATGTTTGGTTAGTTAGTTAGCTTGTCAGATGATTTGTTGGATAATTAAAAGTTGAAACAAACAAAACTTATCCGAATATGCGGGAAAAATTAACATTTGGGTTAACTGGGTAAAACCCTAATTCCTCTCTCTCAAACCCCACCTTATGGGGAGGGAGGGAGACTTTTAGTTTTTGCGAATCAAAATTTACAAAGTAAATAAGTATTTTTTATTCATCCGTAACATTTTCGACGCAAAAATGAGAACATGTATTTTCTTGAATTACAGCGCCAACTACCAAGAATCAAAACAAATGTTTAAGACAAAGGATACGTAGTTTTTTTATGTAGAATCTGATTCTGCAATAAAAAATGGGGGTTCCCATTTGAAATTTTAAAGTTGCCTCTGGTCCCACCACCAGGGGGCTGGGGTGGCGGGCTAATTTTAGCACCAGCAGATGGCCCTCTCGAAAATAATCAACTTTGGATTCTACACATTTTTTCGTGTGAAGCTTATTTTACGAGTTATTCTGGTTTGTCAACTTAAAATTTACACCCTGTATACCACGTATTCATTCGTCCGATTGGCTATGTCCTACTAACTTTATTATTTTTGTTATGTTTCTTGAAAGAATGGAGGTAGCTGCAGCCTCTCGCATCCTGTTTGGAAATGAAGTGGTATACATTTTTCCGGTTGTCAGCGGTTGATCCATTCGTATATCCAAGGCTATTTGTGAGTTTTAGACCCCCCCCTAGCTACATTACGAGTGTTGCGCAGGTTCATTCATGTGATGCAAAGAATTCGAAAGGTTTAAGATGACCTCCAAAGATCAGTTTACCCGATGAAATGAATTTGCTAGAAATACGTATTAAATGTTTCTAGCAAGAAAATAAAACTAATGGCATTCTGAGGGAAATATCCTGTCCGATCAAAAATTGTTTTAGATAACTTAGTTTCAGAAAAACTTTCTCAAATCTCTCATTTGGGCTATGCTAACTTTCATATTTAAAATAAAATATACCATTCCAAGCTGTATGTTGTGCTTTTACATGAACACTGAGAGAAAGTACAAAGAAAGACCATCATGAAAATCTATAAAGTGATGGCGATTCGTGTGTTATCATATTGTAGTGGAAGCTAGGTTCCCACAAAAAACAAGAAAATAAAATTCAGACACAGCAGATATGAGGTCCCTAAGGCGGACGAAGGGGTGCCCGAGAAGTGACTTGATTAGAAATTACGATATTAGAACAGAATTAAATATTTTCATAATGAATGAAAAACTGAAGAGTATCGCCATTATTGGAGACACGACCACATGAGAATGCTAGGTCACAGAATTCCCCGTAAGATTCTGAACTACAAGCCGAATGGGAGAAGAGATACTGGAAGGCGTCGGAAAAGTGAGAATGATTTTATTTCTGTGTTCGGAACAGGCAGTAGCATCATGGTTGAGAGGAAGATGATTATATTGGTTGTTGTTGTTGCTGTTGTTGTTGTTGTGATCTTAAGTGCTGAGACTGGTTTGATGCAGCTCTCCATGCTACTCTATCCTGTGCAAGCTTTTTCATTTCCCAGTACCTACTGCAACCTACATTCTTCTGAATCTGCTTAGTTTATTCATCTCTTGGTCTCCCTCTACGATTTTTGCCGTCCACGCTGCCATCCAATACTAAACTGGTGATCCCTTGATGCCTCAGAACATGTCCCACCAAGCGATCCCTTCATGTAGACAAGTTGTGCCACAAACTCCTCTTCTCCCCCAATTCTATTCAATACCTCCTCATTAGTTACGTGATCTACCCATCTAATCTTCAGCATTCTTCTGTAGCACCACATTTCGAAAGCTTCTATTCTCTTCTTGTCCAAACTATTTATCGTCCATGTTTCACTTCCATACATGGCTACACTCCATACAAATACTTCCAGAAACGACTTCCTGACACTTAAATCTATACTCGATGTTAACAAATTTCTGTTCTTCAGAAAAGCTTTCCTTCCCATTGCCAGTCTACATTTTATATCCTCTCTACTTCGACCATCATCAGTTATTTGGCTCCCCAAATAGCGAAACTCCTTTACTACTTTAAGTGTCTCATTTCCTAATGTAATTCCCTCTGCATCACCCGACTTAATTCGACTACATTTCATTCTCCTAGTTTTGCTTTTGTTGATGTTCATCTTATATCCTCCTTTCAAGACACTGTCCACTCCTTTCAGCTGCTCTTCCAGGTCCTTTGCTATCTCTGACAGAATTACAATGTCATCGGCGAACCGCAACGTTTTTATTTCTTCTCCATGGATTTTAATACCTACTCCGAATTTTTTGTTTTGTTTCCTTTACTGCTTACTCAATATACAGATTGAATAACATCGGGGAGATGCTACAACCCTGTCTCACTCCCTTCCCAAGCACTGCTTCCCTTTCATGTCCCTAGACTCTTATAAGTGCCATCTGCTTTCTGTACAAATTGTAAATAGCCTTTCGCTCCCTGTATTTTACCCCTGCCACCTTCAGAATTTGAAAGAGAGTATTCCAGTCATCATCGTCAAAAGCTTTCTCTAAGTCTACAAATGCTAGAAACGTAGGTTTGCCTTTCCTTAATCGTTCTTCTAAGATAAGTCGTAGGGTCAGTATTGCTTCACGTGTTCCAACATTTCTACGGAATCCAAACTGATCTTCCCCGATGTCGGCTTCTACCAGTTTTTGCATTCGTCTGTAAAGAATTCGCGTTACTATTTTGCAGCCGCGACTTATTAAGCTGATAGTTCGGTAATTTTCACATCTGTCAATACCTGCTTTCTTTGCGATTGGAACTATTATATTCTTCTTGAATTATGTTGGTAACGATGACAATGATGCTGAAGTGTTACTAGGTGGCAAAGCCTCACCGTAGTGGCAGGTTGTAATTCCCCACTAGTTTTCACTTTGCGCAAATATCGGTACGATTGCGTTAACAGTGCCGCAGTGGGTCCCCAACCACATCTTAGTCGAATTACAGCCAGTGATCCGTCTCCTACGGCTTCGAGGTCGATTGGATGTTAATCGCTTACCTTCCGCTTTCCGTTACGGCGAGGAAGGGTCCACGTCGGGCTACGGAGATGTGCCAACTGTTTGCCGGTGGGGGCCGGGCGGTAAGCGTGTGTGTCGGCTTTAAATAAGCGCGAGTGCTTGCCTGGCCGGCGTCCAGCGCACAGTGGCAGGAGTAGAGGCACAGGCAGAGGGAGAGGCAGAGGAGTCCACCGCGTCCCGGGGAGGACCGCGGCTGACTCACAGCGGGCCGGCGCCGCCACCGCTCCCCGCTCCGGCTAAAACCGACTGTCCGGGCCCGCGCGCTCCAATTAACGCCATTACCGCTGTCCGTTCTGCATAGCGGCTCGCACATATAGCGTGGCACCCTGTGACATTAACTATGACGTGAGGCGAGGGGGAGGGGGGATACAGTCTGAGCGCCATTCACTACTGCATGCCACAAATCCAACTCGTAGATTTAATCAATGCAACATGACGATTTGATGGCTTCAGTAGATTCCACGTCTGTGGTCCCGAAGTTGATTTGTGCTGCCAGGTTTCTGTAACTCTGCAGAATATAATTAATGATAAATCAAAACGAGTCTTCTTAGCTCAGTATTTATTTTGAAAACATCTCACAAAAGGCTATCGTGGGTGACATCGGACATTCTTGCACACTGTCGACAACCTACAATTCATCGGCCTTCAGGAAAATTAAAAGCACTGCAGGTCTACATGACCTACCACAACAGCGACTGAGAAGTCTGGCGTCTGTCCAAAATGTATTTAAAGACATCCCTCTCCTCACCAGCTTAAGGGGTGTGATGTCACTAAAGGAAGTAGAACTAAGATGCCTGAAGAATGAGATTTTCACTCTGCAGCGGAGTGTGCGCTGATATGAAACTTGCTGGCAGATTAAAACTGTGTATCGGACCGAGACTCGAACTCGGGACCTTTGCCTTTCGCGGGCAAGTGCTCTCTTGGTAGAGCTTGGTTTTTCGTTGCATATTTATTTTGTCTGAATGTGTATTAATGTTTTAGCAATCCATACTAGAGTCCATTATTATTTTCATCAATATGAATGCCATCTTGGCAAACTATTAGATCTACAACTTTGCTTCCGCCGTTTTGCAATAGACGGCAGTAGCGGCAAGTGGGGCTCGCGTGGTTACTCATAGGTGTAATACAATAAGCTTAGCCATCTGTAAAAATAATGCCATAAAAATATTAGTCGGTTTGTGATTGCATCATAAGGTTATTCTCGATTAAGTGCGTCAACTTACGTACCCATTTCTCGCCATTTGCGGGAAATTTTAATTTTCTGCTTTAACCTGAAGAAATTTGCGTCTGTGGGTGTTAAAATGCTGGGCAAGACCAATGGTGAGGGAACTATTAGTAGAAGAACGTGCAGAGAATGTTTTCAACGCCTTAAGAATGGTGATTTTGATGTCGAAGACCGGAATGGCGGGGGAAGACAGAACGTTTTCGTAGCTACTTAAACAGACCAAGACAGTCACAGGACATCATTGTCGAAAGCAATTGATGCGTTCGAGCCCAGAACTGTGACACAAACTGCCACAATGCAGGGATAGACACGTAAAGGTAATTTTTCAGCAGGTCAGTGCTCGACTCCATGTCACAAAACCCGTCAAAATATACATGGAAACGTTGAAACCAGAAGTACTGTTCCTCCCGCCGTATTCTCCATACGTTGCTCTCTCTGACTACCACCTTCTTCGATCAGTGGCGTGCAGTCTGGAATACCAGCCCGATCATATGAACAAGTGCGAAATTGAATCGATTCAAGGATCACCACCAAAGACGCCCAGTTCTTCCGCCACGGGATTCGTATGATATCGGAAATATGGGAGAATGTAGTGGCCAGCGATGGTCAATACCATGAATCATAATTTTTTTGTAAGTTTTTCACAATAAAGCCTCGAACTTCGAGAAAAAACGACGGAAGCAAAGTTGTAGACCTAGTAAAATAAGTGAAATTTAGAAAAAAATGTAAACGGCAGATAACGTAGTTAAAAAAGGCCACACTTTGCAGTAATTTGCACGCTAATTTCTAAATTGATCTTTGATATTGAGAGTCTTTAATGTTTCTGAAGTTACGGATGATTTAATATTTTGATTTAATGTATATTAAAGTAATAGGATTTGGTGGACACCATTGCAACTAACGGGAAAAAATATGGAATGAAAATTAACACAAATAAAACAAAAGTATTGGCAATAGGAGGAAATAAGGAAATAAAAATTGTGCTAAATGGAGAAACACTAGAACAGGTGCAAAATTTTAAGTATCTTGGAAGCAGGATAGACACCGACTGGAAGTGCTCCACAGAAATTAAAACAAGGATAGCAATGGCAAAAGAGGCGTTTTATAAGAAAAGGAGAATCTTCTGCAACGGTCTGAACTCAGAAAGAGACTCATAAAATGTCTTGTATGGAGTGTTCTTCTATATGGCGCTGAAACATGGACTATGAGGAAAAAAGACAGAGAGAGGCTGGAGCTTTTGAGATCTGAACATGGCGGAAGATGGAAAGAATAAGTTGGATGGACAGAGTAAAAAATGAAGAGGTACTGAGAAGAGTGGGAGAGAAAAGACGGTTACTAGATGTAATAAAGAGAAGAAAAAGAAATTGGATTGGGCATATATTAAGAAAGAATGACGGACTGATAAAAACAGTTTTAGAAGGTTATGTAGAAGGGAAAAGGAAGCGATGAAGGAAGAGATTCCAGATACTGGATGACATGATGGACGGTACAACATACAGCAGCCTTAAGAAGGAAGCAATGGATCGCAGAAAATGGAGAGGCAAAGGACCTGCTAATATAGCAGATAACTGATGATGATGATATTAAAGTAATAGTAATTCACTTGGAAAGCTTGTATATCTATAACTTGATCTTCGGTATTTCAGCATCTGCTGAATAATGCTAAATAAATATGACTTTTCAAAACACTAGAAAATGAATCTAAATGTTACGCAACATCTTCCTTTTTTTATCTGTGATACAACTTGGGAATTATGCAAGTTGATCTGCCATGAATCCTATTACGGCCTTCAGAAACAAAATATAACGTTACGTATTAAACTGATTTCAACCGTTCGGAACATGGATTTCTTGGAGGATCCTAAAATACAGTTTCAGTTGACTGTGTTGGATCAGCAAGCAACCAGCAGCAGTGCTCTGTCGCCATAAATGTGTTGTATGTATAAGGAAAATGAAATACGATTGATATAAATTTAGTTACGTTCAAAGAGTTTGTTTTTGTGGGCCATGAATGACGTTCCTTTGATAATGGATAATCGATTATGAAACTATATCATAATCTACACCTGACACTTGTAACATGCACATAACGCACGACCGTACAAATCTTACACTAACCAGGAGAAACTAATCAACGGAAAGGGTTTTAGTGTTCCGCCAGACTAAAATCCAAAAACGTTGTGGTCTTGTATGAAGTCAGTAAGTGGAAAGAAATCATCAGTCAATGGCTCAGTGACAATAATAGCACCTAAACGGGAGATAACAGAGAGAAGACCGAAATACTGCATTCACTATTCCGAAACTATATCACCGCCGAAGACCGTAATACGGCTCCTTCTTTCAGCAATCGCACGAACTTCGAAGTGGCGGATGCAGAGATTAATGATTGCGAAATAAAGGCGTCTGGTTCGGCTGAAACACCTACGAGATTCTACAAAAACTATGTGGAAGAACATGCTCCCCTTCTAACAGTTGTTTATTGTCGATCCCTGGAACAACAAAGGATACCAATTGACTAACGAAAGCACGGGTCATTCCCCATTTCCAAAAGAGTCGTCGAGATGATGCACATAACTGAAAGCCTATAGGCTGAGGTCGTATAGTCATGCTTTTCAGCGTTTCTGTAGAACTAAAAGCTTCTCTATAAAAACCAAAATAGATTCTGTAAACAGAGATCTTACGAAATACTGCTCTGAGTCGTGTGAGGACTTGCTAGGAGACAGAACTCAATGCGTTTTTCTTAAAGGGACAAAATCGGCGGGTGCAAAGGTACGAGGAGCATTAATTTTTTTGCTCGTTCAGTATCGGTTGAACGCAGAATTTGCTGTGGGACGTCGTGGAATATTCCCTCTTCAGCCCCTAGAGTTTCATGAAGTTCCAATACGTGGCGACTCTAAATGTAGCTGGCGTCCGCAACGGAGGTGCGTTCCAAGCAGAGAGATGTCATTAAGTTTCTTTTGGCGGAAAACCAGAGCATCGCAGATATTCACAGCCACTTGCAGAATGTCTCTGTAGACATTTGGTAGACATTTGGTTTTCCGCCAAAAGAAACTCACAGGCACTTGCAGAATGCATACGGAGAATGCCGGCCAGCTGTGACTCCTGCAACACTGGAACGTGTGGACACTCTCAACTGAGGTGATCGACACATCACAATCAAGCACCTCGCTTCTCAACTGGAGGTCTGTTGGTAATGCTCTTCCACCAGCTGGACTACAAACGGCAACGAAGGATCATCTGTGCGGAATTGCTTGAGCGTTACGAGGCTGAAGGGGAGGTTTTTGATTCAGCATACGTTGGCTCCGATCTCGACCAGTAGAGAGGTACTACGCAGGCGTACAGGGTGTCCCAGTAAGATGGCGTAAGTCGGTCGCATTGAACGGAGATTATGTTGAAAAATAGGAATTTTTAGCTAAAAGTGCGAGCAACAATATGTGTACTGGAATCCTGAATGAAACCAACTTGCTTCCAGAGAAAAGTGTTGCATTACTTAATGAATGCCCCTCGTAACTTCTGGAGTACCCTAAGGGACTACTGTAGAATCATTAATATTTGCGTTGTTTATAAATGACATAGTGGGTACCTTTCGAAGCCCCGTGAGATTGACCACAGACAGTGTTGTCTATAACAAAGTTGCAACGCCAGAAGATTGTTGCGAAATGCAGGAAGACCTACTGAGAGTCGACTTTTGGCTCAGGGACTAGCAGCGGATCCTAAACGTAAGTAAATGTAAGATACAGCGCGTAAAAAATCGAAGAGATCCATTACTGCTGGATTACGTTACTGGTGAAAAACTATTGCAAACAGCAACTACCTAAGATACCCAGGCGATGCGACCTAAAGTGGAATGGTCACCTACAAAAACTGTAAGCAAAGCAGACGCCAGGATCAGATTGGAAGAATGTAAGTGATCCACGAAGTCAGTCTGGCATCCTCACCAGTTTGGATTAATGGTGGTGAGTCGCATTCGTCGCGGGACCGCTAAGGCCGCGCACTGCGTGAGCGACAGCGTGCGACGTCTGGAAGCAGGACATTCGTGTTACAAGCAGTAACACGTGTGCCAGGGGCTTGAGGAGTATACGTGTAGCTGTAGGGCGATGGTTCACAGCCTTTCTGAGACACGTAATCATCCTCCCCCTCCCTCCCCCAAGTGCAATAAGGAAATGCCTAGCACCCGTAAATGATATTTAGTTTTTGTGTATGTTTCATTAAAACAGGAACCAATGAGACAATTGGCACTATTTATTTGCAACATATTTTTTACAGAATTATGAGACAATTCACAACACACTGAATGCTACCTGCAACTGCTTCTCAGAATAGAAAGCTAATTGTTAACATTGAGGCAGGACATGGCTTACAAAGCATGCTTCATCAGCACATCTCGTGTCCCTAGCGACCTTGCTTAACCTACACGCTGTAGCCTCATTTAAAATTAATCAATATAAAATGTCTACACTATTCACACAGTTTGTAAATTAGCTTTGTTGCTGTACTCTTTACTTCTGAAATGACAAAAATTGGAAAACCTAAAGCTGCCAATTTTTCTAGTCTGACCACTGCCAATTAAGGCAATAGTAATACTGCGGTAGGACCACAGCAGTGTAGTACCCATTACAGAGATACTGTTGTGGTGTCAGTATGCCCATTTACTATACCAAAGTGAATAACGAAGCACTTTCCGGCCCACTGTGGGACTTGCCACAGGTGGGATAAGGCCTTTTTATGAGATACTTAAGAATAAATGATATACACCGAAGAGCCAAAGAAACTGTCACACCTGCCTAATATCGTGTAGTGCCACCCGCGAGAACACAGAAGTGCTGCAACACGACGCGGCATGGATTCGACTAATGTGTGACCTTGTGCTGGAGGGAACTGACACCATGAATCCTGTAGGGCTGTCCATAAATCCGTAAGAGTACGAAGGGTGGAGATCTCTTCTGAACAGCACACTGCAAGGCATCCCAGATATGCTCAATAATGTTCATGTCTGGGGAGTTTGGTGGGCAGCGGAAGTGTCTAAAGAATGTTCCTGGAGCCACTCTATAGCAATTCTGGACGTGTGGGGTGTCGCATTTTCCTGCCAGAATTGCCCAAGTCCGTCGGAATGCACAATGGACGTGAATGGATGCAGGTGATCAGACAGAATGCTTACGTACGTGTCACCTGTCAGAGTCGTATCTAGACGTATCAGGTGTCCCATATCACTACCACACCATACGCCCCACACCATTACAGAGCCATCACCACCTTGAACAGTACCCTACTGACATGCAGGGTCCATGGATTCATGAGGATGTCTCCATACCCGTACACGCCCATCCGCTCGATACAACTTGAAACGAGACTCGTCCGACCAAACAACATGTTTCCAGTTATCAACATTCCAAAGTCGGTGTTGATGGGCCCAGACGAGGTGTAAAGCTGTGTGTCGTGCAATCATGTAGGGCAGCCAAATGGGCCTTCGCCTCCAAAAGCCCATATCGATGATGTTTCGTTGAATGGTTCACATGCTGGCACTTGTTGTAGGCCCAGCATTGAAATTTGCAGCAATTTGCTGAAGGGTTGCACTTCTGTTACGTTGAACAATTCTCTTCAGTCATCGTTGCTCCCGTTCTTGCAGGATCTTTTTCCAGCTGCAGCGATGTCAGAGATTTGATGTTTTACCGGATTCCTGGTATTCACGGTACACTCGTGAAATGGCCATACGGGAAATACCCCACTTCATCGCTAGCTCGGAGATGCTGCGTCCCATTGCTCGTGCGCCGATTATAACACCGCGTTCAAACTCACTCAAATCTTGATAATCTGTCATTGTAGCAGCAGTAACCGATCTAACTACTGCGCTAGAAACTTATTGTCTTATATAGGGGTTGTCGACCGCAGCGCCGTGTTCTTCCTGTATACTTATCTCTGTATTTGAATACGCATGCTTACACCAGTTTCTTCGGCGATCCAGTATATATTCCTAAATTATATATAAGACCATTTATGATTGTACCTTTTCGTTAATTGTGGTCTTTAAATTGTACATAATTGATGTTCCTTATTGAATTATATTAATTTTCATAAAGCATAAGTTTGCATTTCTTATTTTTCTAATAAAGCAATTTTAACTTGTTTTTATTTTTCATTCCAACTTAAAAACTAATTCTGTCTGATTGAGGTTCGAATGTTGTATATTACGGTAAGTAAATGTATATTATTTGGGGTAGAAAAGAGAAAAGTATTACAGAGGCGTCAAAATAAATATCAGAAATGAAGAAAAACAAGAAGCGACACAACAATAGAAGTAATTAATAATTACCTAATAACAACTCACGTTCGAAGGGAACAGACCACGTGCCCCTATTACTATTGTATAGAATATAATGGAATTTACTGCGAAAAAAACTTATTTGAATTTAAAGGCAGCTTATGCTATTTCAATATAAGTCTTATAGAATTCTTTCGGTTGATTTTTCTCAAGTGTTGCATTTTTAAGTTGTGTCTCTGTTCTTGACTGGGTGCGATATAACATGAACCGTGCCTCTGCATCTGCTATGAGATAAAAATTCCTCGTGGTATGGAACCCAGCGAACAATTTACGCGTAGTTTTCATATTTTCACGACTGTCACTCCACGTAAAATGCTCTGTTGCATGATCCGGCGCCCTAAACTGACTTGTACGCTACGCTTCGTGGTAACACCGCCTGCGTCCGGTCTATGGCCCAAACAAAGACTTTTCGGGATCAGCGGGAAAGGCTTTTCCCATATCCATGGTCTCTTACACGCAGACGGTCTGCTCTGACGGAAAGTCGTTGCTGCCTTTGTCAGTAATCGTCCGACTGTTGGCAACCGCTACGACTGTACCGCAGTGAGGACACACACACACGTCAACATATATCAGCGTCTTCAGTCAGTGAGAGCACAGGTAGAGCTGGCGAAACCGAGACGGTAGACCCGACCGCTGAAACACACGCTCACACAGGCGGGTGGTCATGGCCGTACGCAGAGACGAGTCTGTCGCTTATGAATGGGCTCCTCTATATCTGGGAGCAGTAATGGGATGCGGAGGTCATCTGGGACTAGCTGCCTGTCATAAGAACAGTGCCTCGTGGTTTAAGGCTAGAGAAGAATGCCAGGCTGACAACTTCCTAGCAATTTATTCTATTCACAGTCAACTTCTCTAGGACATAGATACGATACCTAATTTAGCTGTCCATACTAAAGTTATGATGTTACGCGTATACATTCACGTGGCAAATCACTATTTAAACAGAAAAAAAGTGTTCACTACACAACAGTTCATTAGAATGTCGTCTCATCTAAGATAAACGGTGTTTCACAATGTTTTGACGATTTGAAATTTGAATAACACTCAAACTAATGGCGAGTCGAAGTTGATAGTATTACGCAAGGTACAATATTTATTCAAGTTTACTTCTGAAATACTGTATCGGACACATGACGACCATTCGCGGCTACACACTACTCGAGGCGTTTCACGCAGTTTTTGAAAACATCTTGTGGTGTCACCGCCAGACACCACACTTGCTAGGTGGTAGTTTTAAATCGGCCGCGGTCCATTAGTACATGTCGGACCCGCGTGTCGCCACTGTGTGATCGCAGACCGAGCGCCACCACAAGGCAGGTCTCGAGATACGGAATAGCACTCGCCCCAGTTGTACGGACGACTTTGCTAGCGACTACACTGACGAAGCCTCGCTCCTTTGCCGAGCAGATAGTTAGAATAGCCTTCAGCTAAGTCCATGGCTACGACCTAGCAAGGCGCCATTAGCCTTACATAGCAATTGATACTTATCGTATAAAGCATGTCTCATCAAGAACGATGTATACAACAAGGATGGATTAAAGTTAAGTATTCCAAAAGCTACGTACTTTTCTTTATAGCATTCATTACGTATCCTGTTTCAGACCTCACGCCATCCTTCGTGTGTTTATAGCGTGCATTGCGGTCCCCTCAAATCACACTGTGTCGGCACTTCTGTCGACACATCATATGGCGACGAGGCTTAAAAGAGGATTTCGCTTTCGTATTGCACTAATTTACTTGTCATGGCTTCGCCACAATCTCCAGATGTACTGTCCGAATTTTATCGCTTGCAGAATCAGCAGACGCAAGCGTTATTGGATGCCCTTGGACAGCTCGTTCAGGGCCAACGTGCGATGCAAAACGATGCGGCAGCCGCCGCTCCACCGCTACCGCTGCCACAACATGCTGTTGCACCCCCGTTCCAGCCATTTGACCCAGCTATGGAAACATGGACGGAGTGGTCACGCCAATTTGGATTTCATCTCGCCGCCTACAGAATTCAAGGTAACGAGTAGCAGCCTCACTTATTGTCGTGTGTAGGGGTGCAAACGTACCGTGTGATAGTGAAATTATTTCCCCGACGCGACGTAGCAACTCTGTCCTACGAAGAAATTTTGTCGGCGTTAGATGCCTATTTCAAGGAAACAGTTAATGTAGTTGCAAAAAGGTATACGTTCTTTCGTACATACCGTACGGCCGGTCAAACTAATCGGGAGTGTGTTGCAACTTTGCAAGGCCTTACAAGGGATTGTGCTTTTGGGTGTGAATGTGGACTCCCTTATTCAGATACAATGGTACGGGATGCAATTGCACAGAACGTTTCTGATGTTCGTATACGGGAACAGATTTTGAAACTCGTCAATCCCTCCCTTCAACAAGTGATAGACATATTGGATAGGCAAGACACACTTGACTTTGCTCAGGAATCATTTGCAACTTCACCAGCCGTGTGTCACATTAACCGGCCCGCCGGGCGCGCTGCACGGAACGATAAACAGCCCTCGCGCTCGTCCGCGAAGCTGCCGCCTAGCTCTCCACGTGTGCCGCGCAAGCATACAAATGCAGTGAAATCATGCCCGCGGTGTGCAACTAGACATTCGCGTGACAATTGCCCGTCACGCCAAGCTATTTGTTTTTACTGTAATAAGAAAGGACATGTTCAAAGTGTTTGCCAGAAAAAGCTCAGATCAGACACTCTTAATCATTCCAGGCCCTTTGCTTCGCGCCGGAATCGAACCAAGGACACTCAGGCTCGTGGACCTTCGCCCGTGGACATTCATGTAGTTAATTCCCCTCCGTCCAGTGCCACTTTCTCTAACAGTGACTGTGTTCGTCCCACAAAAAGTGTGCGTCGACGTCGCCGGAAATCACGTCAATTAGCAAGTGATCTGTATCAGTTCAAATTGCACGAGACAGTCGCTCTTGTCGTCAGCAGGACAATAAACTTTTTGTAGATTTGGACTTTAATGGCAAGGTCATACCATTCCAACTCGATACCGGAGCTGCAGTTTCATTGCTCAATCACGACACGTACAAACAACTGGGCAAACCTCCGTTGCGTGCTGCAAATGTTAAGTTAAATAGTTATTCAGGTCAGAATATCCCTGTGTTAGGACAGTGCAGCCTTCTCGCAACATACAAGGGACAAAGAAAACTTGTGTCAGTTTACGTTCTTCGTTCTTCTACTGCAGTGAACTTGTTTGGTTTAGATTTATTTCAGTTGTTTAACATGTTTATAGTAAATCAGGTTCTATCAGTGAATCAGAATGTGCCTTCAGACAGTGTTTCTCGTCTGTGTGAAGAATTTGCAGACATTTTAGCACCGGGCTTAGGTTGCGCTCAGAACTATGAAACACATTTGGAACTGAAAGTCAACGCACAACCGAAATTTTTCAGAGCGCGCAATGTTCCTCACGCATTGCGTGATGAGGTCGCAAGAACATTACACGATTTAGAATCACAAGGTGTGAGTGAATGTGCGCAATGCCTCTTCCATTTCAGCTCCGCTTCATAGCTTACGCCGTACAGGTGTTCCGTTCGTCTGGACGACGGAATGCGGACGCGCCTTTCGCCAGTTGACATCGGCGTTGCTTTCAAATACTTGCCTTACGCCATTCGATCCCCAGAACCCCTTTTGTTGATGGTAGATGCCTTCAGTAATTTTCCTTTTGTTTTCCGGATGTTTTCCACGACGTCATCTGCCACCATCCAGGCGTTGTCTCCTCTCTTTTGCATTGAAGGTCTTCCGCAGACTATTGTTTCCGACAATGGCCCACAATTCATGTCTGCAGAATTTCAGTCTTTCTGCAAGGCCAATGGTATTCAACATCTGACATCCGCGCCGTTTTCGCCTCGGTTAAACGGTGCCGCTGAACGGTTGGTCCGGACTTTCAAGTCACAGATGTTGAAGTTAAAAGAGTCGCATTCTCGGGAGGACGCGTTGTTGCTCTTTTTGTCTTCGTATCGCTCTCAGCCCCGAGATGGTCGCTCGCCGGCTGAGTTGCTCCACGGTCGTTCTCATCGAACCTTGATGTCTTTGCTGCATCCGCCGCATCAGGTTCCTGTGCAGCGGCAGACTCCTGCTTTTGCTCCAGGCGACGTTGTATTCTATCGCAACTATCGAGGTTCACGGCGTTGGCTCGCAGGGCGCATTCTTCGCTGCCTCGGCCGCGCGATGTATTTGGTTTTGGGGGCCTCTGGTGAGGTGCGTCGGCATCTCCATCCGCTGCGCCTCTGTCGTCGCACGGGTTCTGCCGCTCCCCGTCTGCTTTCAGCGACGGTGCCGTCCGGTTAGCGCCCTGGGGACCCATCTACTGGCTCGCCTCATCCCCAGGTGTTACCGACGCAGCCTTCCATTTTGCCCCGTGCCGCCGCCGCCGCTTGGTCTCCCGCCGGCGCCGCCCGCAGTGGACGCTTCACTGCAACCGCCAAGCGCCTCCCTGGGTCACGCGCCGCCGATCGCTTCCCGTGGCCAGCTCTCCTCCGCCATGGAACTCTTGCCCGCTCCGGACCACATGGCGTCTTCGCGCGTCGGGTACCCCGACGCAATAGAGGTCGACCCTTCGGCCCCTCCTGTCTCTTTACGGGCGCATGCACCGCATGTTGACGTGCATCCTGGACTAGGTTTTCAGGCGTTTCCTAGCTCCCCTCGGACCGAATGGCCGGGTGCGGGTGGCACAGCCTCGCCTGTTGTTGGGCTCCCCACCTCATCGCATACGTCAACAGGGTGTCCTCCCCACGGCGGGCGGAAGCCTTATAACACGACCGTTCGCCGATTTGCGGGGGAGGAATGTGGTGTCACCGCCAGACACCACACTTGCTAGGTGGTCGTTTTAAATCGGCCGCGGTCCATTAGTACATGTCGGACCCGCGTGTCGCCACTGTGTGATCGCAGACCGCGCGCCACCACAAGGCAGGTCTCGAGATACGGAATAGCACTCGCCCCAGTTGTACGGACGACTTTGCTAGCGACTACACTGACGAAGCCTCGCTCCTTTGCCGAGCAGATAATTAGAATAGCCTTCAGCTAAGTCCATGGCTACGACCTAGCAAGGCGCCATTAGCTTTACATAGCAATTGATACTTATCGTATAAAGCATGTCTCATCAAGAACGATGTATACAACAAGGATGGATTAAAGTTAAGTATTCCAAAAGCTACGTACTTTTCTTTATAGCATTCATTACGTATCCTGTTTCAGACCTCACGCCATCCTTCGTGTGTTTATAGCGTGCATTGCGGTCCCCTCAAATCACACTGTGTAGCCACTTCTGTCGACACATCACATCTTTCGTAACTGCTGGAGAAATTCTGGAAATTTCATCGTGAATTTGCTCTTTTAACTGTTGCAAGCTTTTCGGCCGGTCGGAGTACACTCTCGCCTTCAAATAACACCGCAGCTAAAAGTCTGGCATGGAGTTCGGCCGGCTTTCCGAGGGCCGATTAACTTATTGTCGACTTACGGTTTATAATGTCTTGACCTGCTGAAGCAGACAATGACCATTCCGGCGCCTATTATATTGTAAAACAACTGTGCACCTTCTGATAGTTGCGTCGTTGTAGCATATTATGGACATGGTAAAAGATGATATTTGGCAGTGTTAATTTACTGTGTAACTGGTTTTTCTATACCCGTCTCCCATTCTAAATTTTCTTCTTTATATGTATTGTGCTGTGGACATTCTGTCAGCTGAACAATGCAAGTGGTATGCATACGAAAATGATATTTGGCAGTGTTAATTTACTGTGTAACTGGTTTTTTTATACCCGTCTCCCATTCTAAATTTTCTTCTTTATATGTATTGTGCTGTGGACATTCTGTCAGCTGAACAATGCAAGTGGTATGCATACGAAAATGCTATCTGATGAAATGAGTCGCCAAAACTGTCTGGAAGCGTGTATCTGTATTCCAGCTAACTTTCACTAAATTTATTAGAAAATTTAAAGTTGTATACTCAGGAAACTGAGTACTATGCGGTGCAGTGAACAATGCTACAACGCGTTTCTTGCAATACTGACACACAGAACTAACAGACAAAAAATTCTGCATAAAGTTACAAACTGATCTTTGCAGGTAAAACGCTCAAAATGTTTCTGCTGAAACGCTCCGTAAAGTAACAAGACTGACCATAAGAAACACTGAATGAAACACACGCAGACACGTAACACTGCAGTGTCAGAATAAGAATGTCTTAGAAGGAAATGAAATCTGAATTAAACTTCAACTGAACTGACACTGATGATAATTCTGAAACGCGATGCTTGACTGCAAATAATTTTATTGCGTCCTAACGGCGATGTTAAAGTGCCCTAACAAACTTCCGTGACTTACTTTGTGGCATCGACAATTCGGTACTGTTCGAAAGGAGTGAATGTTAAAACGCAGTGCAGCAGCAAAGTAGCTACAGAAAATCTTGTATAAATGCAATGCAAGGAAAGCCACTACGCTAAGGACATCATACTTTAAGCTCGATCGACTGTGTTCCATTAATTACAATTCGGTGACACACGATTATAAAATAAAACTGTAGTGAGGGGACGATGAAAGAAACTGAATTTACTGAATGATATGGGAGCGAGTAGCATTTTAAAACTATATTCTGGAACTCACTTTTATCAGTTACAACAGTCTTTACAAAACTTTGCCATGTAGTTCGTGAATGATATGGTAAAGAAATGATGAATCTATAACTCTGAGTCTAAGCCACATAAGCAGACAATTCTGTTTAATCTCGAATCGATAGTCAAACTAACCCGAGCAGTAAAGGAAAATTGTAATGAAAATTAGCCTTTCAGAAATTCATAATAAATTACGCGTGAGCAAGTAATGCAGCGGCAACATTACCTGAATATCTTTGAACTTCTAAAAGCAACCTTTAAGAGACCTTCTTTCCAAAAGTCACTATCCTCTGTGTTTGCCTCTCCGTGTTCTGCTACTTATTCTCAAACCGCTCATCGGCGTGACCGACACCAGACTCTCCAACTTATCTCGAATACTACACAGGCAACGACAATATCACTGGCAACCAAAGATCATGTTGCTTGCACTCAGAACCCCTGCGGCGTAACATATCGACTATTAAAGACTTCTGTCGAAGAAAGTCATGTCTCTGTGTGAAGATCTTTGTAACATGTAACAGTTATTTAGCACATTCTAAATGCTGGCAAAGTTTCATTATCATAGCTTATATGCATACATATCCTGTAAAAGCGAGTGATGCGGTACCAACTGGCCATCACAATCGAAGCAGAGAGATGGATATTAACAACAAAAACCGTGTATACTGTCATAGTGAGTACAAAACTAAATTTTGGATCCAAATCGGCAGATAAACAATACTCACGGCGATGCATTAAAGCATGTTCCATCATTTTGTCACAGACGCCCTCTGAAAATGAGCTTGAAACGCTTCGAAAGCTCGTTCATGAAACGAATAAATAACAATTTCAAAAAAGTGACTGGTTGCAGTTTTATGTAACAGTCATCCTTCACCTGCTCCATACATGAATGGAACAGTTAGGAACCCTAATAACTGGTACAAGGGGACATACTATCTGCCTTGTATCTCGCAGTCGTTTGCAGCATATAAATGTAGATGTAGGTGTAGAATCTAGCGGCTTCGTTGTAGTAGTTGATAAATCATGAGTCTGTTGCTTTTGTTGTGAGCATCAATGAAACTGCAATTGGAATGGCTAACGATTGTTTACGGTGAAATAATGAGTTCCATAGTGTATAGGGATGCCACCTATTTTCAGACAGAAAAAAACAAACATACTGTAGACTACGTTGCGTAATCATGCCTCCCCAAAACTACAATTAATTATTATTGTTGAAAATACAGTTCTTTCTCACTTTTGAGTATCAAGTATTACTTTCATATCACAAGCCAAATTACACTTTCCTAAACTCAAAACTAATGTGCACTGCTCGTAGATTTGCAATCTGTCATACGTCCAACCTTTGTATCTGCACAGCGAGCGTACTGATGTGTGCAAACTTAGCTTACCACTTCGTGCGCAAATGGACAAAACATCTGAGCTGTCTTCTCAAGCCCAGAACAGACATTCTAAATAAATATGAACTGTGACCTGTAAGGCAGCTAATATCCGGTGCGGATTGCAACAAAAATCATTACAATTGCTGCTGTCACGTAACTAGAACGCATGAATTAATAATAGTGAAAGTTTGGGGTCTATTCTAGAAAGACACAACAACTATTCCTTTTTTATTCTACATATAATTTATCAACTCTGCTTTCAGGGGTCAAGTGATACACAACAATCATGTTCAATTACTTTTGACACTCACTAACAAAATATTTAATTCTTGGACGTATTGAAATGACGCTTATTAAAATTGTTATCTCTACACGTGAAAAAAAATTTTATCACAGGAAGGAATGATTATTAAAATCCTCATCAGCTCATTTAAATCCATGTTGTTGTAATTGAGTTGGTGGAGATTAAATTTACTTTTTGAACCCTGAAAAAAGACCTATCATGTATGCAATGTGAGGGTAGGTTAGTATCCAAGCATTTGATATTTGATGGTCAAAGCATACGCAAGTTGAAGTGAGCAAAATCTAGACTCAATTGCCTTTTGTTGACATAAAATAATTATTATTTTCTGAGGCTCTCATACTGTATCACCCCGTCATTATGGATCAAGCTCATGTAAGCTCTGTAAAATCTGGACGCCTTACAAATCTTAAACGCGATCTGCGTTCGATCCAACTTAGCAACTGAACTGTACTTTCTTCGACTTAACACTAAACTGATTGATGCCAATAACTTCCCTAGGCTGTCGTTCAGCACAAAACTGATGACACACGAAGTGATTCACCTCTTTGAACTTATTAAATTGTCTGCTAAAAGGTAATAATGAACTAATGTTTTGATTACATAGTGATACAACATTATTAAGAGTTTCTTCGATAACGTTATGAATAAAATCTGAATCTTAATTTTGTAACAATTAATAATAGAAAAGAAAAATTTTTGTGAGCAGTCCCTCCATCTATTATTACAATAGCCAACCAAAACACAAATCGATTCAGTTGACACATTTTCTAACGATAGCAGCAGTGTCGTTTCTTCCACACTCCACCTTCTGACGTCACACGCCAACTACTGACGTCCGCTCAACTGATATGTGATTCATGGGAATCAAGATGTGGCTTTAAGAGCCAGAGTTAGTACACTTTGTGTCTGCGCTAACTCTCGAGATCCCCTTCTTTCTGAAACCCGGCAATACTGATATAATCCACCGTAAATAGCTGCCGACATCTATTACGCATGTTAATTAGGGAATTCCTACTGTTATCAAGTGATTTAGGACGTTAGGCCGTTGTCTTTCGTATCGCAAACACCCTAATATCACATGGTTGAGATCTGTGATCGCATTTGGATGTTTTCCGCAGCACACCCCTGCTGGTTTACTGGCGTGAGTTACATTGTAACGTACTTATACAAAAAGCATGGATTGGAATGTTGTTGTCTAAAACTGAACTGAACTACTTTCCTATTCTTTAACTTTCATGTATGTCTGTGTTGTGATCCTGAACAATGTAAGTGGTGTACTTACGTAAACGCTATCTGATAAAATCAATCGCCAGAACTGTTTGAATCTGAATAACTGTATTTGAATTAACTTTTGCCAAATTAATTAGAAAACCAAAAACTGTATACTAAATAAGCTGCCCTGTGAAAGTCTGTATTATGCAGTCCAGTGAACAGTGCTACGATGCTTAACGTCACAGTATGAGATATGCATTACCAACACTCAACACTAACAAAACAAAAATTCTACGTAAAATTGCAAATCGAGTTGTGAAAGAATAGCTGTCAAAAATGATTATATTAAAATCTTCTCTAAATTTGGATACCAAACGGAGTAAAAAAATAGTATTGGTTTGCTGTATGCCACATATGGATTGGAAGCATTTCTGGAGTAAATAAAATCTCAAACTTTGAATATTGCTTTCACGAATGTAATACTGTACTGCGAGAATAAGACTGTCTGTACAAGAAATGATATCTGTCCTGAGCTTTACCTAATCTTAACCTGATAATTCTGAAATGCAGAGCTTAACTGTGAATGATCTTGTTGTCCAGACTGTAATGTAGAACTCTACTCACAAATTTGCATGTCTTATCGGTAGCAACGAAAACTTGGTGCTGCTCGAAAGTGACGAACGTTAAAATACAGCGCAGAAGCAAAGCAGCTAAAGAAAAAGGAAATCCCTGAGCAGTGTGATGGAAGGACATGGAGTTATCCTAAGCACGTTAACCTTAAGCTATAGTTTTGTGCAACTGCGTTCTGCTTAGTGCAATGCGGCGACACACTTTTAGAAAACCAAATTCTTTGTGACGAGACGGTGGAAGACACTGCGTTTACTAAGTGCTAGAATTCAAAAATTATGTTGAAACTCTGATTTTCTAACAGTTGTAATCCTCTCCACAAAAATAACTTACACACAATACATTGTATGTTGTATGTTAACCGGGGACCTAGAAACGACGGAGAGGCTCCGTCCCCACTGCAGCCACAGTTGTCCACAACCCCACGACGGCTACCGCAGTCCACTTCACCCCTCCGCCGCCCCACACAGAACCCAGGGTTACTGTGCGGTTCGGCCCCCAGTGGACCCCCTAGGGAACTTCTCACACCAGACAAGTGTAACCCCTATGTTTTCGTGGCAGAGTAATGGTGGCGTACGCGTACGTGGAGTCAGTGTTTGCGCAGCAATCGCCGACATAGAGTAGCTGAGGCGGAATAAGGGGAACCAGCCCTCAATCGCCGAGGCAGACGGAAAACCGCCTAAAAACCATCCACAGACTGGCCGGCTCACCAGAGCTCGACACAAGTCCGACGGGCAGATTCGTGTTGGGGACCACGGGCTCCTTCCCATTCCGGAAAGCCGTGCGTTAGACCTCTCGGCTAACCAGGCGGGCACACAATACATTACTCTGTCTTGAGATTAGTTGCTGAACTGGTAAGGAGCACGATACTGTAGTGCCTGAGCTATTCTGAATGACGATGGAAAGCTCCTTTGGACATGCATGTATGTCCAGAAGAACAGGCACTGCGGCGACTAAAGCCGTTATGAAGTACGTTGAATGTCTTCGCAATTGCGAATGTGGACAACCATCAGCTGTAGAATGGAATGACGGCAGTGAAAATTTCCCACTTACCGCGAGCGGTCGCCTAACCATGTGGCTACCCGTGCACGAGTCACGGCCAGACCCAAAACTCCGTATGCCATCAACCATGCGTCTACAACCTGTACTCTTACAGCTATTATGTATATTCCCGTACAGGTGAAACATTTTACTTGAAAGTCGATTGCCCAGTGTCGGCGGACAAGCACAATATTGCAGTGCCTGTATTATTCTGAATTACGATGCAAAGTTGCTTTGGATATGCATGTTTGCCGACACCGGGCAAGCGACTTTCAAGTAAAGTATCTCACCTGTACGGGAGTAGTGGAATATACGTAATGGATATAAAAGGTTGTATTAGCATGGTTGACGACATATGGGAGTTTAAGTGGAGTAGTGGGTCGCACGCTGATAGCCACATGATGCCGCGCGGAGTGGCCGCGCGCTTTGAGGGGCCGTGTTACAGATTGCGCGGCCTCTCCCGCCGGAGGTTCGAGTCCTCCCTCGGGCATGGGTGTGTGTGTTGATGATAGAATAAGTTAGTTTATAGCCAGCAAGGTAGCTCAGCGTGTTCGATCAGAGAGCTGGCTGGCCTCTGTAATAATAATAAAAAAAAAAAAAACTGAGTGAAGGGACCAACAACGAACTTCAACGGATGTCATCTGACACGGCAAGGCGACTGCTCGTGACAATTCCGAGTTCGAGGTCCGGTCCATCACAAACTTTTATTTTCGTCATTCCATTCTACAGTTGATGTTGTCCATATCCGCAATTGCGAATACATTTCATGGTAAAGGAGTGGCGCATTTAAAACTGTTAGTGCAAGCTATGTGAACAGATAACTTTGTTTCAACACGTCTGAACAATTTAACTAACCCAAACCAATAAAGAGAAAATCCTGAACATTAGCTTTTCAAAAACTCGTCATAATGGAGTGTGAGTCAGCTTTGCAGCAAAATATTATTTGAAAATCTTCACACTTCTCAAATCAGTCTTTGCAGAGTCATATTTCCAAAGTTTAAGATCCTTTGCATTTGTATCTCTCTGCTCTGCTACCTATTTCCGGACTGCTCGGCAGTGTGACAAACACCCAGCTCACTCACTTCTCACACAACGCTTCTGGCAACGACAATGCTGCTGACAACCAAAGATAACATTGCTTGTACTCAGAACCTCTGTGACGTAACATATCAGCTATTGAAAACTTGCTATGTCCAGTGAACAGATATGAAGTATGACACACCTAATAAAAAGAGAACTCACGTTACTTTCACTGAATACCAAAAATAAGCTAAAACCTTACAACTTAGAGAGTCTGCAAACGCCCCTTCCAGGTATGTGGCTGTGCAAGTGTGCATGCAGCTGACAACCACAATGGAGGACCTGTTTACAAGACGTGTTTACAGAACTCTGTGAAGCAAAAGGCGTTTGAATGACACAGAAGGGGTGTGCGTCGGTTAAGACGCTGGATTTGTGTTAGGGGGGGAATGAGGGTCACGAAATCGTCGTGATTTAGGTTTCGCGTAGCCTCCTTTAGCCAGTTTCCTTTTGAGAAGCATCGTTTCAAGATGTATTAAATGGAGTTGAGGTCAAAATACAGTTTGCTGCGTTTTCACTCTAATTGTGGTATGTTCCTTAGCGCTGGTGAGCTAGTTTTCTTTCCCATAGTAATTTAGTGCTAAACACAAGAATCGTATGCCGGCCGCGGTGGTCTAGCGGTTCTAGGCGCTCAGTCCGGAGCCGCGCGACTGCTACGGTCGCAGGTTCGAATCCTGTCTCGGGCCTGGATGTGTGTGATGTCCTTAGGTTAGTTAGGTTTAAGTAGTTCTAAGTTCTAGAGGACTGATGACCGTAGATGTTAAGTCCCATAGTGCTCAGAGCCACAAGAATCGTATTATGTGCACCGCAGCCGAGGTTCAATATGTATTATGTTCGAAACATATTTCATAGCCTGCGTTATTAACCCGCTCTTTTGTTGGCTGATCCCACTGTTATGATTTTACAGCTCACTGTGTGGTGTTGATTGCATGACTGTGCTCATTCGATCACCACGAGGGGGGAGGGGGGAGGGGAGGTGAGGGGTGGGATGTACACGTGGGAGATTTACGAATGGTCATTTTCAGTGAAATTTGTAATTTCGATGCACTATTATTCTATTCGTGTGAGGAAGATTGCAAAAATGCGTGTTTGTATATTCTGATTGAGCTTTACTATCTGTAGGAATGATGTGACGTATTCCGCTTTAGCTACTTCAACCGAGGTCCATATTTAAGTAATTTTGAGCCGCCTTGTAATCATAAAGAAGACAGATTCAAATGTGGAAGCATCCCAGTATTTTACCTTGGGAAAGTAAAAAATAAAATTTACAGCGTACCAAAGAAAGTGGAACAAGATTGCAGGCTCAGTTAAGTGATGGAAGTGACACCTCCAAAACCATGAAGAACTGCGAAGCATTATGCAAGACGTCGCAGTCGATATTACATTGTTGTGTCGTATGAGGTAGATTACTGTGTTGTTTATGATACAGCTACAAAAGCGTTACACTGTTTTACTGTTTTTCAGACATTATCATTCTGCAGTAAAGAGCTGAGTAGCTCATTACTGCACAACAATAAGAGTCTGACACCGTTTCTCCTGCACGAGGAAGAAGGACTAAACGCAAGACTGTAACACATCGACCTGCTGTCAATAAAACGTTAATAAATTTATTTTATTACGTCAAGGCCTGTGTCCAACAATAAAGTCAACAAAAAACTGTAATCAGTGTTTCAAACTATGTTAGTTAAAACATGTTTGAATATAACTTATTTTGTTCAGTGTATTGGTTCCACATGTGTTAAGCAGAATTTAAAAATTAAAATAGCGCCTTCATGCATTGGCAAACAATTTCAATCGCGACTAATTCTGGAACATAATCTAAATACATAGGTCCTGCCGTCGAGAATTTTGGCATATTGCCTTTCGTTAGGAAGCGGAACCTTTTTTTCGCTTCCTGTAAAATTATGATGTGGGCACGTGATACGATTTGAAACGATGCTCCTTATTTCACTTCTCAGTTTTCCATTTCATCTCCCAGTTTTCAGTTGAGCCAGTGCTCCATGTCTAATGACATCTGAAACGTTCCTTTGGTCCCTAATTCGGAGCTTCCCTGGCGCCACGTGAAAACACGCTCAAGATCGCGGCCAAAACCACCCACTCGTGGTGACGTACAGCGAGCGAGACAATTTACGCGACGAATTGCTCCTCGGATTTAGTTCTATACGTTTATTGACGGACTCAGATTAGTTGTCTGCACTACTGCAATACCAAATCAATGTAATTAAGCGTTACCAGCCTTGCTTTGTTCCTAGAGACAGCGTTAAACTTCACAATTGATTCGAAAGAGAATAATTAAGAGCGTTGTGACAGTCCGCTTTCGGACAAGATTCCAACGTCCGAGCACTGGACCGGAATACACTGATAAGCCAAAACTTTATGACCACTGGCCACTGCGACGTTGATAGCGGCCTGGTGGCGTTGCGTGCCCGTGATGTGGTAACAAAAGTATGTAAACAGAGCAGACACGAACGGGGGATCACCCCAGCGGAGATATGGGCCGCAAATAGTGAACTCCACTGAGATAAATGACTTCGACGAAGAGCCTGTGAACATCTCGCAAACGACGAAGCTGGTCGAATATTCACGTGCTACTGTCGTAAACGTCTGCGGAAAGAGGCAGAAATTACCACTAGGCACTAAATGGTTGGGCCGGCCTCTGTGGCCGAGCGGTTCTAGGCGCTTCAGTCCAGAACCGCGCTGCTGCTACGGTCGCAGGTTCGAATCCTGCCTTGGGCATGGATGTGTGTGATGTCCTTAAGTTAGTTAGGTTTAAGTAGTTCTACGTCTACGGGACTGATGACCACAGATTTTAAGTCCCATAGTGCTCAGAGCCATTTGAACCACGGCCACGACTCTTCACGGAACGTGGGGTTGGCTTGTCTGTTCTCTAATGTAGGATCGAAGGTGATCTGTCGCATGCCTGCCGAAAGAGCGCAAGCTGATGCACGCACACACAAGTGTTGCGGAGCATACCGTTCATTGTGTACGATGGAGCTCCGCAGCAGGTCACCCCTAGGTGTTCACATATTGACCCGACGACATCGTCAATTACGACTGCATCGACCACAAGACCATCGGGATTCGATCGACGTTCGATGGGAAAATGTCGGCTCCTCGGGAGAATCACATTTTTGCTACATTATGTCGCTGGTGGTCTCCACAATGGCGGCTCAAAGCGTGCAGCGGGCCACGGACGCAGGCTGGTGGGAGACATTCTCCTGCCCTTGCGTGGGACCTGTCATAGTAATCGAAGACATGCTGACAGCCAAGGGCGTAGCCAGGATCTGAACTAGGGGGGGGGGGGGGGGCAGGTCATACCAGTCTCAGGAAACAAGGACTCGAGACAACATACAGCACTTCTCATTAAATAAAACAGTAAACCAGTGAAAAACTGTGAATATCTTCTAAGGGGGGGGGGGGGGGGCAGCTGCCTCCCCGCCCCTGCCCCTCGCTGGGTACGCCCATGCTGACAGCTGCGAACCACCTGCACTCCTTCATGCTGTGTCACAGAGTCAGAATCAGGCTACAGTGGTTTGAGGAACGTTATAGTGAACTCACTTTTATGTCTCGGTGACCAAATTCGCCTGACGTAAATCCTATGGAGCCCATCTGGGTCGCTACCGGGCGGCAATACCGCGTATGCAAATCAGCAGCTCGTTATTTACGCGAATTACATGACCTCCGCAAACCTACCAACAAAGTATCGGATCCGTGATACTCACAATCAGTGATGCATTTCGTTCCAAAGACGGTCAAACAAGCTATTAAGCAGGTGGCCATAGTGTTTTGGCTACTCAGTGTATGTCTGCTGCTAACAATTCAACACACTACCTCCAGCTGGCTATAAACAATAGTTGGTGATAATCACCATAACAACAGAACAGGAATATACTTCAAAGTCAACAATCAAAAGGTAGCTCAAAAACACCGCGCTCAAATATTCAACGAAACAAATTTATTTGTATCACGTAACCCTGGCCAAGTCCGTCACTTTTATCCCACACCAATTCCAGCTAACTGATGGCTCCACACTCTGAACTGAGGCCTCGTTTGAGCGAATAAGTTCACGCTCACTAACCTACAAGACTCCCAAAGGTAAACAGGAAAGTATCTAACTGGAACTCGCCGCCCGCACACGGGAACGCACTTACGAATGCTTTGTAAGCGTTCCGACAGGTAAAAGTAACCTCGTTGACAACGGTGGATCATTTAACACTAGAACTCTGAGTGATAATCACTGTAAAACACAAACTCCATCCCAGACGGCCCATCTACTTCCGCTTCAACTCTGTTACGGCTGCCGACTTCTCGACTTCGCGAGCTCCAAACCGCCACACGAAATTATTTAACATTCTGGCCTGTGGTGTTACGGAATCAGTTCAGTTGGTTGTTCCCCGTTCGAGCTAACAGCACTTCTGTAAGCTGCTGCTTCATGCTAGGACTTTTAGAGCGTTCCCTGTGAGTATTGGAAAACACAGATCGTTACAGGAATTACTCGCCCTTTAGATGTGCCTGGTCCTCCCTGACCATCACTCATTTAGGGAGATTAGGAAAGCCCTCCCCCCAGCCGGAAACTGGCAACTGCAAAAGCGAACAGGGCGCCACACATGGCCGTCCAGGAAATTATATGTTACACACATCGACTTCAACGAGACTGAAATCTTTGTCTTAGCCGGAACGATGTGAACTGTACGTTGTTATCATTCGTTAACTGAAGTATAAAACCTTGCCACTGACTGAGGTGCGCAGAAGTATAGTTCGGATTGCGGAATAGAATGAGCGAACCCACTTGGCAGCCGGCTTAGACAGCTGGCCGCTGAGACAACAGACCGGGGGCGTGGGAGAAATGACGGCCCAGTCTCAGACGTAACCGGTGCTGCGCCAGCCCTTCTATTTCCGTGACTTCTCGCCCGTGTCGTCACTGCCGCCTCTATCTTGGCTCCTATCGCCGCCTAATGCAACTTCTACGGAAACTGTCCACTTTCTAAGAAGCCAAGTTAAAGTGACCGGATTGGCAACGAATTTCATCCTTCTGAGCGACAGTTTGCGAGATGATAGGAAATTGAATCAAACCTTCTAGTCTTTACTGTGACGATCTACATGAGCGTGGTGATAGAGAATCTAAAATGAATGAAGTCATTACCACTTGGAAGGGAGGAAGGAAGATTTGAATTTAACGACCTGTCGACATGGAGATCTTTAGAGACGGTGCACAAGCACGAAGTACAGGGTGATTCACGAAGATATGCAAATAAAACTAAAGAAAAAAGTTCAGATAAACATAGGTCCGCAAATATTTAATTACGGAGTTACGACTAATAAAATGGTTCAAATGGCTCTGAGCACTATGCGACTTAACTTCTGAGGTCATCAGTCGCCTAGAACTTAGAACTAATTAAACCTAATTAACCTAAGGACATCACACACACCCATGCCCGAGGCAGGATTCGAACCTGCGACCGTAGCGGGCGCTCGGCTCCAGACTGTAGCGCCTAGAACCGCACGACTACTCTGGCCGGAGCGTGACGCAGATTTGCTGCCCCCGAATGCGAGTCCAGCTGGTAACCATTGCCCCACATCGCACGGTTGACTGATTCCGACCACGAGACTGGAGGCTTTGAGGCACGTGACGCGATAAGTAAAGTATGGGGGCTGGACAAAAATAAGAAAACACCTGTAGACACGCGTGGTCGAACATAAATGCGGTTCCTAGTCAAGCCTGCAGGCTGCGCTGTTATGTTTGACCACTAACGGCATCTGTGCAATGTCCTCAGTATGTTGCTTCAGTCGTGGTCAGGGAAGTGTTCTGCGTAGTTGTGCGTGCATAATGTCGGAACTAAGTGAATTCGAACGCGGGAAAATTGTTGGTGTTCGTATTTTGAGTGCTTCTGAAACCAAGGCAGTCAAAGTGATGTCTCAAGAGGCACCGTATTGGGGGTTTATAATGCGTACAGGGAAAGCGGAAAAACATCGTCCGTTAAGTCTCAACGAGGACGAAAGAGTGTGTCGAGTGGTCATAATAGACGCTCATTGAAGAGGATTGTGGCGAAAAATAAGGAAACAACAGCTACGAAAGTCACTGCAGAATTGAATGTCGCACTCGCGAACCCTGCAGAAAGCAAAGCAACACGAAGGGAGCTCCATAAGCAGGGACTTGCAGAGCGAGGTGGGATTCCAAAGCCATTCATCAGTGATGCAACGGCGGAGTTTCGAGTCCTCCCTCGGGCATGGGTGTGTGTGTTTGTCCTTAGGGTAATTTAGGTTAAGTAGTGTGTAGGCTTAGGGACTGATGACCTTAGCAGTTAAGTCCCATAAGGTTTCACACACACACATCAGTGATGCAAATGTCCATAACAGGAAAGCGGGTGCTGAAGCAATAAAACGTGGACAGTGGAGCAATGGAAAAATGACATTTACTCAGATGAGTCTTGTTTTAAACTGTTTCCAACTTCTAGCCGATCTTATACTCCAGGAGTGAAACATGGCTGGGGTGATTACATGGGCAGCTGTATCATGGTATTTCACGCGCTCCGTGATTACTCTGCAAGGTCGCATAAGTGCGAAGGATTGTGCGACCATTTTGGATGATCAGGGCCATCCCCTTGTACAGTTTTTGTTCCCGACTGATGATGCTGTTTTACAATACGAAAAGCCTGTTCACACAGCGCACACCGCCCAGGACTGATTTTCGGAGCGCAAGAATTAATAGAGGCATCTCTCCTGGCCACCTTAGTCACCATATCTTACCATAGTTAGCATATCATAATATTATTAAACGTGTGTCATTTGCACTACTGGCCATTAAAGTTGCTACACCAAGATGAAATGCAGATGATAAGCGGGTATTCATTGGACAAATATATTATACTAGAACTGACATGTGAGTACATTTTCACGCAGTTTGGGTGCATAGATCCTGAAAAATCAGTACCCAGAATAACCACCTCTGGCCGCAATAACGGCCTTCATACGCCTGGGCATTCAGTCAAACAGAGCTTGGATAGCGTGTACAGATACAGTTGCCCATGCAGCTTCAACACGATACTACAGTTCATCAAGAGTAGTGACTGGCGTATTGTGACGAGCCAGTTGCTCGGCCACCATTGACCAGACGTTTTCAATTGGTGATAGATCTGGAGAACGTGCTGGCCAGGGCAGCAGTCGAACATTTTCTGTATCCAGAAAGGCCTGTACAGGACCTGCAACATGCGGTCGTGCATTATCCTGCTGAAATGTAGGGTTTCGCAGGGATCGAATGAAGGGTAGAGCCACGGGTCGTAACACATTTGAAACGTAACGTCACGCCGGATGATTCCATATTTTGCTAACAGTCATTGGATCTCGACCAATGCGAGCAGCAATGTCGCGATACGAGACACCACAATCGCAATAGGCTACAATCCAACCTTTATCAAAGTCGGAAACGTGATGGTACGCATTTCTCCTCCTTACACGAGGCATCACAACAACGTTTCACCAGGCAACGCCGGTCAACTGCTGTTGGTGTATGAGAAATCGGTTGGAAACTTTCCTCATGTCAGCACGTTGTAGGTGTCGCCACCGGCGCCACTCTCGTGTGAATGCTCTGAAAAGCTAATCCTTTGCATATCACAGCATCTTCTTCGTGTCGGTTAAATTTCGCGTCTTTTGCACGTCATCTTCGTGGTGTAGCAATTTTAATGGCCAGTAGTGTGTTTTGGAGAGAAGGGTGTGTGATCGCTGTCCGCCTCCATCATCGTTACCTGAACCTGCCACTATTTTGCAAGAAGAATGGTCTAAGATTTCCTTGAAGACCAGACAGGACCTGTATTTATCCATTCCGGGACAATTGGAAACTGTTTGTAATGCCAGCTGGCTTCTAACGCCGCATTAATCAAGTAATGTGTTGTATGTTTGGTATTTCCCTGTTTTTGCCCGAGCTCTGTATACAAGTAGAGGAGAGGCGAATAGGAGATGATGCTAGCCAGGATAGGGACCGCTGATGGGGAAATCCTCTGATATGTGGGAATAAATTGACGAAGCAGACTGTAATGGCCCGGTGCCTGGGAACGAGTATCTCGAAAACGATGAATCTGGTCAGCTCTTCATTTGCTACTGCCGTGAGCATCTATGGAAAGCGGTTGAAGGACAGTGAAGCTATGAGTAGACAACATGGTGTTTTATTTTCACACTTTGCAAAATCTTGTCCACTGTGTAAAGCAAGACAGACGTCGGTCTGTGGCAAATCTGACAACACATCCCTGGTGAAGGCACAAGTGTTTCGAAGCATAGTGTTCAGTATACATTGTTCATCGTCGGGCTCAGCAGCAGACGATCACTACATTTTCCCACGTCGACACAACGACATCATCATTTATGATTGCAGTGGGGATGGGAGCATCGAAACTGGACCAGTGATCGATTAAAACGTATGAACTGATTCGATGAATGACGTGTCTTAATACAGGTCTACGGCTATGCCTGGATAAGCAGTCATGACGATATGCTACTACTTGAATCGACACAAGCCGATGGGGACAGTATTATACTATGAGGGTATTCATTTGCACTTCCACGTAAATGTCGTGTGTAGGGCCTCCCGTCGGATAGACCGTTCGCCGGGTGCAAGTCTTTCGATTTGACACCACTTCGGCGACTTGCTCGTCGATGAGGATGAAATGCTGATGATTAGGGCAACACAACACCCAGTCCCTGAGCGGAGAAAATCTCCGACTTAGCCGGGAATCGAACCCAGGCCCTTAGGATTGACATTCTGTCGCGCTGACCACTCAGCTACCGTGGGCGGACTGCACTTCCATGGGATGTGTGGTATTAATTGAAGGCACTGACAGCTGTGGACCACTTGAACATTTTTGCTTGATATCTTTCCCAGCTACGATGGCATTTTCCAGCAGGATAGCTGTCCATCTCACGAAGCCAGAATCCTGGTACAGTTGTCTGAGAACCATGAGGTGAGCTGATTCAAACCCGAAAGAACACATCTGGGACACCATCGGGCGCCAATTCCACGCCCAAAAACCACCAGCCCATAATTAACTGAAGGCAACGTCTTTGGCACCTCTTAGGTGGGGTTACATGCCCTCAGGCGCTAGAGGAGCCGCGAGACACCAAACAGCTGAATGGGTGTCAAAGTCTCCGACAAAGGTGCGTCGGTGGCACCAAGTATGTTGACGAACTGGGAGACTTGGAGTGACCCCTTGCCGTTTTATTCATGCACTTGTTAATGTTACACCCCCTCCGTGACCACGCCACAGGTGGTGGCGAAACAGTGAAACTTCTTTATGTAAATGAGTGCGTCTGTACTTAAATTGCTGAATGACTGAGAAGATGAAACTTCTACGTTATTTGATTCTGAAACAGCTGAGTAAAATTGAACGCACTGAGCTTACTTTCTCTTTACTTTTTCTTATCATGTCAATACTGACGCACAATATTCTAGCGCAACGCAATCTGACTGCTCAAAAAAATTACAACCTGACTTCAAATAATTAATTCAAAAGAATAGCCCTGAATAAGAGGCAATCCTGACAATAACCAATACATTTCATTAAGCACTTACCTAACAAAAATCTTCTTTACGCGAACTACTGCAATACAGTGAGCGTCAATACTGCCAGCTAAATAAAAGATTCTAACTACCAAAGCCAGTAACTACTAATAGGCATGTGGTTAGCAAAGGAAAGATTTTGTTGCAAACCAAATAATATATTTTTTATCTTGATAATGTGACATCCAGTTGAAACACGAATATAAATCGTCATTGACATCCAGTACAAAGATATATAATCATGAAAAATTTTCAGTCTCCAAGTCGGATACTTCCAGATCGTTAGCGTACGGTAACACTTCAGACCTCTACCCTCCATCAATGCTAATTTCACACATTTAACATCCATCACTGCTGGCTGTTCACCTCCAACTGCCCAGCAGTACTTCCGTCACTGCTGGCGACTAACTTCCAACTGCCCGACAGTACTGACGATTAATTTCCAACATCGAGTCCAACCAGCCACAGAGTCTCTTACAAAGAAAGCGCAGTCAGAGATCCAATGCAAAGCGCTACACAGCGCTGCCAACACAGAAGCAGCCCACTTACAACAGCAGGACTGAAAAAGCATAAACATCCTTTGCTGCTTCAGATCACACTGCAATTCGTCGAACGGTTTTGAACGGTGTCTAGTGGTTCCAGTCTGTATACTAGAGGAAAATTGTGCCGTGCGTCCGCGTTTAATTACGCGTAATTCCCCCGGGTTTGGAATCTCTCTGGCCGCAAGACCGCGTAGAGGGCAAGTGGGAGGAGCAGGTTGTTCAGGGCTGCGACGACCTGGAGAAGAAGAGAGTGTGACACGGGCGACGAAGAGCGCAAGTGAAGCAGCGTCTTGGTGTGGCCAAGTGTCTGCCATGGCCCCCCGGCAAGGGTGGTGCCTTTGCTGACGGCGGGTTTGGCGGGGCCGAGTGTTGGTCGCAGCTGTGATCATTGCTACTTCTAAGCTACTTAGGCAATACGTACTTTATTGTGGCGTGTCCATTTCTACTGAAGTTGCAAGCAGTTTGTGTCCATTGTGGTGCCGGGTTGGAGTCCGGTCTGACCTTTGCAAGTACTGGACGCGGTGGCGTCTGCTGGATGATACCCGTGGGTTTCCGGTTACGAGTAATCTTCGTTACATCCTTCTCTCGGCGCTCTCTAAGCAAGCGTTTGACAGTGGGCGCTGGATTTTACGAGAAACCGCGGTGAGCATCCGATTAGTGTGCACGTCACTTGGTGTCGCGTGGTGGCTATTTTGACTCGGTACCCTGGTTGCCCGTTGGTATGTAGATCAATGAAGGTTTTGCCTGGCACTACGTGAGTCCTCCTCTGTCAATGCGTGTGGGCTTGTGGCTGTCACTACCCCAAAATGATTTTACAATCTAAGGGTATAGAATGCAGACGTAATTTTTATGATTTAGAAATTGTACTTTATAGTCAGTGAAAATTGTTGAATGTAGCTTATTCCAGAGGCATGTCTATAGTTACCTGTTGGCTAGTATCAAGAGCTCGAGCTGTATACTAAATTGTGTGCATCTACAAAATGACTAAAGAAGAATTTGTGCATTTCTGGTATGTTAATTTTTACGAAATAATTAATGAGTTGTCTCTGTGTTACAGGATAGGTCATTGTATCTCTTGTTAACTGTGATCTTGTTAAAGATGCCTGAGTACCATGACTGAAATTGTAAATGAAGCTTTCTAGTACTGTGGTAGCGGCAACCGCCGTCCTATGTTAGTACAGAAGGATTATTGCTACTGCCGTCGCCTCTGCCACGCCTCTATCATCATGAATCTCAACCACTTTTGTCAGTCGTTTTGATAATTGCTGTCAATAGCCGATGTTTAATATTTGTGACATAATCATTTGATCATACGTTTTGCTGTTTGTAACGTAAAAGTATTTTTTTAATAAGGTCACAAAAAGGAAGTGATTTTATGCAGTTGTCCTTTTGAGACGTTTGCCGTCAGTTGGTTGTTGAAATTTAGTCTTTTCATTCAAGGTTATTCTTGGATTTTTGCTTTAAAAGTAAATTCAGCAGTGTTTTCAGAAACGTTAGTAAATTCATAATGGCTCAGTACCTTTCCACTCAACACCAGCTCCCTACCGCATTTGAATCACGCACAGTGCGGTTGCAGTCCTACAGCGTCCTTAGAGTTGGGCTGAAACGTCCGGGTGTCAGCAGTCTGGGGGTCAGCAGAGTGAAACTTTTGTCAAGAACGTGATCCTGTTCCTGACCGCACTGCGAACTGTCGTTTTCGACCGCGAAATGTATGGGACTCAACCCCCTCCCCCCCCCCCCCCAAGGGAAAGGGAAGGGGTGGTTTCATCGACGCCCTCCATGCCAACCCTCAGCCTTTTTCTTGTCGTTCTGAGTGGCGGTGTGTCTGAAATGTTTTCCTCGGTCACCCATAACAAAACCGCGTGATTTCAACGCTGGGAGCCGCATTTCTAATCTCTTCGGAGGGGTGAAATGTGGGCAAGAGGGGGTTTAACTAGCTTCCCATCGTGCCACACGTCCATTGTAGCAAAATTGTGATGAAATATGGTGTCAATGAGACATCATGAACCCATCTTACAGCTCACATGAACTTCTGAACTGTGGGCTTTTTTTTTGCATTTGATGTAATCAAAGCGTAGAGTGAAAGTACAGGGGGATTTCTCAGAAGCGTTTGAAGTAAAAACAGGAGTGAGACAGGGAGATATTATATCACCAACCCTGTTAAATTTGGCCCTCAACAACACCCTGAGGAGAGTAACATATGAAATTGCAGGAGTCAGCATAGGAAAAAAGATAAATGTCCTGGCTTTTGCGGATGATACTGTGCTGTAGGGAAGAACATGGAAGACATGGGGAAAATGGGCATTGTGCTAATGGAAGAAGCTAAGAAAGTAGGTGCAAGTATAAATGAAGGTGAAACAAAGTTCATGGTAGTAGCAGAAAGAGTTCTTTTAGGACCAAAACATCTAAAAATCGAAAATCTAACAATAAAGAAGACAGACACCTTCACGTACCTCAGTGTCAACATCAACCAACAAAACCTTATAGAACAAGAGGTAGAAACAAGAATTCAAGCTGGGGGCAGGTGCCTAGGAGCTATGCACAACATCGTAAGATCGAAGTTACTATCTAGGCAGGCAAAAATAAGAATACATCAGACCATCATCAAGCCAGCAGTGTGCTATGCAAGTGAGACATGGACCTTGACAAAAAAAGAAAACAGAGAAGTATCTCATCACTTTTTAAAATAAAGTACTGAGAAAAATATATGGACCAGTGACAGAAAATGAACAGTGGAGAATAAGGAAAAACAGAGAACTCAGACAATTGTACACACTGCCTGATATCTACATCTACATACATACTCCACAATCCACCATACGGTGGGTGGCGGAGGGTACCTCGTACCACAACTAGCATCTTCTCTCCTCGTTCCATTCCCAAACAGAACGAGGGAAAAATGACTGCCAATATGCCTCTGCACGAGCGCTAATGTCTCTTATCTTTGTGGTCTTTCCGCGAAATGTAAGTTGGCGGCAGTAAAATTGTACTGCAGTCAGCCTCAAACGCTGGTTCTCTAAATTTCCTCGGTAGTGATTCACGAAAAAACGCCTCCTTTCCTCTAGAGACTCCCACCCGAGTTCCTGAAGCATTTCCGTAACACTCGCGTGATGATCAAACCTACCAGTAACAAATCTAGCAGCCCGCCTCTGAATTACTTCTATGTCCTCCCTCAATCTGACCTGATAGGGATCCCAACCGTAGCGAGTGTGAAAATTAAGAGGCTAAGACGGTACGGACATGTGAGGAGGAGAGGGGAGAACACTGTAATAGAGGCTGCAATGGATGGAGAAGCTGAAGGAAAGAGACCACTGGGGCGGCCGAGAATGAGATGGAAGGATAGTACCATGGCAGACATGCATATACTGGGTCTGGGAGATGAAGATGCAGATGACAGGGAAGTGTGGGAGGCTGGACTGAGTGAGGCCAAGGACCGGCTGCGGTTTCCGTGGCCAGTATAAGTAAGTAAGTGTCGATACCTCGCTCAGTCTGGAACCGCACGACCGCTACGGTCGCAGGTTCGAATCCTGCCTAGGGCATGGATGTGTGTGATGTCCTTGGGTTAGTTAGTTTAAGTAGTTCTAACTTCTAGGGGACTGATGACCTCAGATGCTAAGTTCCGCCGGCCGGAGTGGCCGAGCGGTTCTAGGCGCTACAGCCTGGAACCACGCGACCACTACGGTCGCAGGTTCGAATCCTGCCTCGGGCATGGATGTGTGTGATGTCCTTAGGTTAGTTAGTTTAAGTAGTTCTAACTTCTAGGGGACTGATGACCTCAGATGACACGTGAGATGTGATGTCCCGTAGTGCTCAGAGCCATTTTTTTTGCTAAGTCCCATAGTGCTCAGAACCATTTGAACCATTTGATACCTCGCTGTTTGAATCGTCGCCGAGCCCGAATCTGACGTCACATTGCTCCATTACAGAGAGAGGTTGTAGGCACCTCTGAGCCACATTTCAAACTTAAGCATCGCAATGGGAGACAGTTACCGGTTTTCGAAAAAGTGATAATATTTTTGCGCAGTGTAGTTACGCCCAGGTGAGTTGACTCATTTCAGTTGTGTTCATAGTATACTACGGTTTTGCTTTTTGTGAAGTTCATTTTTTTCTTAACATTTAAAGTAAGTTACCAGTCCCTGTACCACTTTAAGATATCGAGAACTGACTATTTGAGAAGGTCTTTCCGAGGTAGTATCAGCTGAAGAGAAAGTCGACAAGTCTGGGCCCAAGATAACGTGCTGCACCTCCCTGGCAAAGCTTCTGTCCGGTTACGTGAAGAGAACGAGTTGGGTATCACAAAAACGATGTTTTCGGAACCCACATTGTTCAGATACCTGGAGCGATGTGACGTGGAACGAACACGTGAGATGTGAAGTCGGCCAATGGAAGATTCGTTGAGGGAATACTGGGGGAAATGTACGAAACGACTTACTGACAAGCAAACCACGTAGAAAAGACAAGTGCTATCTTTTCTAAATATTGCTCCCGTGTTTGAAGTTCTTATCTAGCGGGCCTGAAGGAAGACTTCAAAGGAATTCAGAGGAGCGCCGCTACGAACGGAAAATATCGATTCATTTTCACGAAAGTGTAAGATAGGTGCTCGGGAAATTCGGATGGACGTCGTAGGAAAAAGGTTGACGCTATTTTCGCGAAAGCCTGTTGCGCGAATGTAGAGGTATTCAAGATGGACGGTGCAAACACTTCTACCACCTCCAGCCTGTATCTCGCGTACAATGATAACAGAGATTAGGCGCGTATAGAGACACAATGCCAGTCTTTTTTTCGCGATCTATAAGCGAATGGGAGTGACTAATAATGGTTCGAAGTATCTTGTGCATGTATACAGATTGGTACAGATAAGGTGTTTTTAATTGTGCGCTGAACCGCCAATCCTGTCGCAGCAACTCAGCAACGATGTCTGCAGCAGGGGAAAGAAAGGCAATCTGCAAACCAACAGCTTCATAACATTCTAACCGTGTACCCAATATCGACGGTCCGCCGCAGATCAAATTATAAGTTCTTTTCCCAGTTACTTGAAAAATCCATAAAGAAAAACATTAAGCTGTAGCAGATTCAACCTAGAAGATAAGGATAGACGCAGCAAAATTCACCAGTCCCTCCTGTAGAAACGTTTTATCGTAAAAATAAATTTTGACAGTTCAACAAAGACCCAGAGTTTCTATATGTTCGTTGTGCGGTCTGACACTCTTTCATATCCTTTGCCAGAATAAATTGAAATTCTCCTAATTTTTTCTTAAATAATTAATTAATGTCACTAAAGAATCAATCTTGTTCTCATTTAACGAAATATTCCACTTCTTGACCACAATCGCCGATAAAGTTATAAAACAGAATTTTAATACACTTCACAGTATCGATTGTTTTCAAAATGTCAATACGTGTCGACTTCGCATCAATAAAACTTTAAACTAGTTAATTATCGAAGATCGTCCACACTCCTGATAAAATTCTGCCAGAACCTCTTCAAGAAATCTGAATTTTAATAAAACTTGCAAATTTCACACATAAGTAATATTTACGATGTATGTCGTAACAACAGAGTCAACTGACTGTTTTAACTCGAAGTTTATTTAACAGTTGATAACCAATTAACATCCAGTTACATACTTTATCATTCCACATTAAACATTGAACTCCCTTTTCATTTTATAAAAAAAAACATAAAACATATTTTAATAATGGCCAGCATGATGTTTCAACGGTTCTTCCAGCCGCCGGCCGTCGACTACGATGCACTAGTGGTTAGCTCTCGTCGTCCGCCGCGTCTGGAGTCCCGACTGGATCATCTTACTGCCAAAGAAAAAAAAAATATTTTTAAATAACAGGTCTCCACTTAACATACTACAAATAAATAAATGTATATATTAACATTTCTTACCTGGCGTCACTCAAGCGGTAAAGAAACGCGATGTTTCCTGATTAGACTTTTGAAACACCACAATTGTAACCTACAAAATAAGAATTGAAAGGAATATTTATTTAGGTAGAAAAACATAAGAAACGTTAGTGTGTTCGCAGAGTTATGAACATAGTAAATGATTACAGTTTCAGAAAAATTGGGTGATTTATTTAGGAGAAAGAGCTTCACAAAATGAGCCAGTCAATAATACATTGGTCCACCTCTGGCCCTTACGCAAGCAGTTATTCGGTTTGGCATTGATTGATAAAGTTGTTGGATGTTCACCTGAGGGATATAGTGTCGAATTTTTCCAGTTGGCGCGTTAGATCTTCAAACTCCCAAGCTGGTTGGAGTGCGCTACTCATAATGCTCCAAACGTTCTTAATTGGGAAGCGATCGGGCGACAGGCCCAGGATGGCTTATCGTGAAGGGCAGCAAAACAGAGAGTAGAATATCGTCGACGTACCGCTGTGCTATAACGGTGCCGCGGATTACAACCAAAGGGGTCCTGATATGAAATGAAATGTCATCGGGTCGTATGGTATCCCATTACTGTCTGGGGTCTCTCCAGACACATCTTCGCTCGTCACTGGGGCACAATTCAAAGTGGGGTTCATCACTGGAGACAGTTGTACTCCAGTCTGTGAGATTCGTGGCCAAATGTACCCGACACCGGTGCAAACGGGTTTGTTGTTGTACGGAGGTCAATGGCAATCGGCGCAAAAGGCGGCGTGAGCTCAGTTGCCTTTCTGTGAGCTGCCTGTTAATGATCCTTAGGTCACTGATGCACCAGTTGCACATGGGATTGATGATACCGATGAATCCGGGGCTCTGAGTGCCTCTCTGATTCTCTCTAGGTTGACCGCTTCCTTCTTGACGCTGTGTTCGGCCGTGGTTCACCCATTCCTGCCAACATCGTCGAACAGTGGCATCGCTCCTCTTCAGATGTTGAGCTATTCGCCAATTACTCCAAGCGGCTTCTTTGAGCCCAACTAAATGCTTAGTGTATTGTCCACACGCCTGTCTGCGATGCATAGTTACTCTGCAACTCAGAACACGGAACGGAAATTCACAAAAACTTGACGTCCTGGTATCTACAGCTTCCCTTTTTACTATCCTTGCCAGCTGCGCGGTGAAATTGTGTTGCAGCGTCACATATTCATCCATCGGCAACCAAAGTTTACAATTTTTGCATTTTTTCAATCGATACCCGTATGAATATCAAATAGTGGCCAAGGTGCGTAACTCCTTCGTGGTACGTCGTTTTTTGGTCTTAGAGTGCATATAAAACTACTTTGTAAAAATCAGTTTGAATCAGGTTGTATAAGTCTCTGCCCATATTCTCAGTTTAAGTGTCTTCTTTGCGAACAAGTTAAGGCGCGCGGGATTAGCCGAGCGGTCTGGGGCGTTGCAGTCATGGACTGTGCGGCTGCTCCGGGCGGAAGTTCGAGTCCTCCCTCGGGGATGCGTGTGTGCTTGTCCTTAGGATAGTTTAGGTTAAGTAGTGTGTAAGCTTAGGGACTGATGACCTTAGCAGTCAAGTCCCATAAGATTTCACACACTTTTTTTTTTGAACAAGTTAATTTCTTGAGCGTGTTATCATCGATCAGACGAGAAACGAGATCGCAGGCGCCAGTCTAATGCTGAAAGGATTCGTAGAATTGTAAGAGGCCACGTATGAAATAACTGATGCGAAGATGATCAAACAATAAAAGATTATCAGATAAAAATAACATTTCGTGAAGCGCAAAATTATTTAACTTATGTTTTGAAATTTGCGTCCACTGATAATACACTCCTGGAAATGGAAAAAAGAACACATTGACAACGGTGTGTCAGAGCCACCATACTTGCTCCGGACACTGCGAGAGGGCTGTACAAGCAATGATCACACGCACGGCACAGCGGACACACCAGGAACCGCGGTGTTGGCCGTCGAATGGCGCTAGCTGCGCAGCATTTGTGCACCGCCGCCGTCAGTGTCAGCCAGTTTGCCGTGGCATACGGAGCTCCATCGCAGTCTTTAACACTGGTAGCATGCCGCGACAGCGTGGACGTGAACCGTATGTGCAGTTGACGGACTTTGAGCGAGGGCGTATAGTGGGCATGCGGGAGGCCGGGTGGACGTACCGCCGAATTGCTCAACACGTGGGGCGTGAGGTCTCCACAGTACATCGATGTTGTCGCCAGTGGTCGGCGGAAGGTGCACGTGCCCGTCGACCTGGGACCGGACCGCAGCGACGCACGGATGCACGCCAAGACCGTAGGATCCTACGCAGTGCCGTAGGGGACCGCACCGCCACTTCCCAGCAAATTAGGGACACTGTTGCTCCTGGGGTATCGGCGAAGACCATTCGCAACCGTCTCCATGAAGCTGGGCTACGGTCCAGCACACCGTTAGGCCGTCTTCCGCTCACGCCCCAACATCGTGCAGCCCGCCTCCAGTGGTGTCGCGACAGGCGTGAATGGAGGGACGAATGGAGACGTGTCGTCTTCAGCGATGAGAGTCGCTTCTGCCTTGGTGCCAATGATGGTCGTATGCGTGTTTGGCGCCGTGCAGGTGAGCGCCACAATCAGGACTGCATACGACCGAGGCACACAGGGCCAACACCTGGCATCATGGTGTGGGGAGCGGTCTCCTACACTGGCCGTACACCACTGGTGATCGTCGAGGGGACACTGAATAGTGCACGGTACATCCAAACCGTCATCGAACCCATCGTTCTACCATTCCTAGACCGGCAAGGGAACTTGCTGTTCCAACAGGTCAATGCACGTCCGCATGTATCCCGTGCCACCCAACGTGCTCTAGAAGGTGTAAGTCAACTACCCTGGCCAGCAAGATCTCCGGATCTGTCCCCCATTGAGCATGTTTGGGACTGGATGAAGCGTCGTCTCACGCGGTCTGCACGTCCAGCACGAACGCTGGTCCAACTGAGGCGCCAGGTGGAAATGGCATGGCAAGCCGTTCCACAGGACTACATCCAGCATCTCTACGAGCGTCTCCATGGGAGAATAGCAGCCTGCATTGCTGCGAAAGGTGGATATACACTGTACTAGAGCCGACATTGTGCATGCTCTGTTGCCCGTGTCTATGTGCCTGTGGTTCTGTCAGTGTGATCATGTGATGTATCTGACCCCAGGAATGTGTCAATAAAGTTTCCCCTTCCTGGGACAATGAATACACGGTGTTCTTATTTCAATTTCCAGGAGTGTATTTCCAGTCTCTGGCTTGGTGCTGGAGTTTTATAATTCCCTATCGCACTAAATAGTAAAGAAATCAAACAATGGAACGTCCAGGTTGGAATGTAACAATATTGTTGTTGTTATGGTCTTCAGTCCTGAGACTGGTTTGATGCAGCTCTCCATGCTACTCTATCCTGTGCAAGCTTCTTCATCTCCCGGTACCTACTGCAACCTACATCCTTTTGAATCTGCTTAGTTTATCATCTCTTGGTCTCCCTCTACGATTTTTACCCTCCACACTGCTCTCCATTACTAAATTGGTGATCCCTTGACGCCTCAGAACATGTCCTACCAACCGAGCCCTTCTTCTAGTCAAGTTGTGTCACAAACTTCTCTTCTCCCCAATCCTATTCAGTACCTCCTCATTAGTTATGTGATCTACCCATCTAATCTTCAGCATTCTTCTGTAGCACCACATTTCGAAAGCTTCTATTCTCTTCTTGTCCAAACTATTTATCGTCCGTGTTTCACTTCCATACATGGCTACACTCCGTACAAATACTTTCAGAAATGACTTCCTGACACTTACGAGGGTCAGTCAAAAAGTAATGCCTCCTATTTTTTTTCTACGTTTAATTGTCAGGAAATTTAAATGCAATTACATAGGTTGAAAACCACAACATTGAGGATCATTTTGTCATTTTTCAATGTAATCTCCGCCCATCTCTACAGTTTTGGTCCATCTTTGAACAAGGGCATGTATCCCAGCACGGTAAAAATCACAGCTCTGCTTCCTAAGCCATTGACGCACGGATGTTTTGATGGCCTCCTCATCTTCAAAATGAATCCCACGATGAGCTTCTTTTAGTGGCCCGAACAGATGGAAGTCTGATGGTGCCAGGTCAGGGCTGTATGGGGGATGAGGCAAAACTTCCCATCCAATTTTGACAATCTCGTCAGAGGTGTGACGACTGGTGTGTGGTCTTGCATTGTCATGCAAAAGAAGAACATCTGCCATTGATTTTGTTGGGCGAACTCGCTGAAGACGTGCTTTAAGTTTGTTGAGGGTTGTGACGTATTGAACAGAATTTATTGTGCATCCCTGCTCCAAAAAATCAACCAGAATCACACCCTCTGTATCCCAGAAAACTGTTGCCATAACTTTCTCTGCCGATCGCACAGTTTTGAATTTTTTCTTCCTCGGCGAGCTTGTGTGACGCCACTCCATTGACTGCCTCTTTGATTCGGGTTCAAAAAAATGCACCCATGTTTCGTCCCCGGTCACAATTTTTTCAGAAACTCATCTCCCTCCAAACGGAAGCGCTGCAAGTGTTGGGAGGCTATTGTTTTCCTTGCCTCTTTATTCTGATCGGTTAACATTCTTGGAACCCACCGTGCACAAACTTTTGAGTACCCCAATTGTTTAATAATCGTGATCACACTGCCTTTACTAAGAGAAATAATGCGACACACTTCATCTGCAGTCACCCGACGGTCACCACGAATGATGTCATCAACTTGCTGAATGTTGTGTGGAGTCACTGCACTCACCGGCCTGCCGCTCCGCTTTTCGTCAGTCAACGGTGTTTGCCCTTCAGCTTCCTTACAACGACGAACCCATCGTCTAACAGTGCTGACATCCACTGTCACAACACCATACACCTTCTTCAGTCTTTCATGAATGCGTATGGGCGTTTCACCTTCTGCATTCAAGAATTCAATCACACAACGCTGTCTCAAACGAACATCGATGTCGGCCATCTTACAAACTTCTGCTGTGCTGCCACCTGTTGACACAGAAAGTTACTACTGCAGTGGATTGCAGAAGAAGGTTTGAGGAATGGCGCCAAATTCAAATTTTTCACTTAACTTAATTTCTTTAAGTAGAAAAAAAATGGGAGGCATTACTTTTTGACCAACCCTCGTACATCTATACTCGATGTTAACAAATTTCTCTTCTTCAGAAACGCTTTCCTTGCCATTGCCAGTCTACATTTTATATCCTCTCTACTTCGACCATCATCAGTTATTTTGCTCCCCAAATAGCAAAACTCCTTTACTACTTTAAGTGTCTCATTTCCTAATCTAATTTCCTCAGCATCACCCGACTTAATTCGACTACATTCCATTATCCTCGTTTTGCTTTTGTTGATGTTCATCTTATATCCTTATATCCTTTCAAGACACTATCCATTCCATTCAACTGCTCTTCCAAGTCCTTTGCTGTCTCTGACAGAAAGGAAAGTTGCTACTCACCATATAGCGGAGATGCTGAGTCGCAGATAGGCACAACAAAAAGATTTTCTTTTAAATCTTATGGGACTTAACTGCTAAGGTCATCAGTCCCTAAGCTTACACCCTATTTAACCTAAGGTATCCTAAGGAGAAACACACACACACATGCCCGAGGGAGGACTCGAACCTCTGCCGGGAACAAAAAGACTGTCACCGTCTTTTTGTTGTGCCTATCTGCGGCTCAGCATCTCCGCTATATGGTGAGTGGCAACTTTCTTTTTCATAGTATTGTTAAATATTAAAGAAATGGTGCTTAAAGGAAGAAAAGACATTAAGATGAAGTAAGAAACTGAAATAAGGATTATATGCGCACCGATACGCGTCATCTCCACTGCACATTTATGGGTAGACCTTGTACGGTTACCCAGGGGCTTTGTCGTGGCCCACATGGATACCAGTGACATGGCCGACATGAGTCGCTCGACGCCTCAAACTACTACTGTTACACCGCAACTGCTACAGAAACAACTGCCACAATCAAAACCTACCAGAAACAGCAAGCAACAGCGGTTTAGAAACTACGGCCTTCTAAACAGGAGAAACTGCAAGGAGAAACTGTATGCTGTAGTTGGTCACAACTGAGCCATTGGAGAAACTGAACTACGTATACATCTTTGTTGCCAGGACGAGAGTTCACGTAAGTAACTGCAGTTTATCTAAAACACTACCTGATCGAAAGTGTCCGGATACCCTTATGCAATGTGCAATTAACGATCACATGTCACGAGGTGAGGACGCGCAGAGTAAGAGGAGGCGGTGAGTACTGTGTTGTCAGTAGGGAAGCTGTAGCACAGAATGGGTCGGTCAGGAGAGCTCATTCACTTCGAACGTGCGTTAGTCTTTGTATGAGTATCAAATACGTCAAGGACATTTCAGCCCTTCAAAAGCTACCCAAGTTGACTGTTCGCGACGTGATTTTGAAGTGGGAAGGGGAAGGGACAGCCGCAGCTAAACCGAAACCAGGCATACCTCATTTACTGACAGACAGGGACCTTCGAGCATTGCGGAATGTGGTTGTGAAACATGGCATGAAATCAGCGGAAGGAATCATTCGTGAGTCCCAAAGTACCACCAGCAGGGTAGCTAACGCAACATCTGTGCATAGGGAGTGGAAAAGAATAGGGTACAAGTGGCAAGCACCTCCTCATAAGTCCCGCATTTCTGTAATCAAATACAAGCGAAGTGGTGTGAACAGCAACCTCACTGGACGGCGGATGACTGGAAATGAGTGGTTTGGAGTGATGTATCTGAGCCGTGGTAAAAACTGCTGTTTTGAAGAGCGCGCCGCAGCGCGTAGTGTGAAGCAGTCGCCCTCCGTTTCTGGCGGTGGCGCCGCTGTGGCAATCGCAGCTTTGGTGTCTCTGGTGGGAAAGCGGAAAAGTTGCCTGTTCACCTCCATTTAAGGGGCGCTATGAGCTCGCCAAAGGGGCTGTATGGGTCAGTCTCTCGTCCCCAGGTTGCTAGTCTGTCCCTCGTCCGCATTTGTTAGGAAGTTAGTGTATGTCTGTCGTTCGGAGTGCTAGTATGTCGGGTCGTTCGGATCAACCTTTAAAGCCGGCAAAATGAGAGTCATTCCACTCCGCCAGTAAGAGGACTCAGCGAGTGGTCGCCCGGTCGGAGCTTAGTTCCTGCATCTGAATCTGCGCGTTAGGCCGCCAATCTACTCGAGTTTGCTCAGGCAATGGTCACTGGCGGTTGGATCGATCGGTTGGTTGGTCGCGCGCTGAGACACAAGATGACTTGTCCGTCTTGAGCGTCGGCGCATGTGATGTCGCCACGTGAGTCCAGTGGGCCGCGGCGTATAGCGAGGGGTAGTGACTTCGCGGTCGACACGAGAGCAACAGGAGTCAACCCACGACATCAGTCTGGCCGGTGTGAGCTGCGACGCCCTGAGACGGGAGATCGGCGCGCCTTCCTGCGTCCGTTGAAGCGGCTGGCACCGGACAGTTCGGGAGAGAGATTTGGGGGTGTGCGCCAGGTCTTCTCGAGAAATCGCAGTTTATTAAAAGTTAAATGATTGGTGATATGTTGTTTGATTTACTCTTGTTAAATTCTACTTGTTTTCTTGGTGAAGTCACCAGCCGTTTTGCTTTTGGATTTTCCCACCATTCTTCTCCGTTTGCCCACCCGCGGGAAGGTGGTTGTTTATAAATTGGGTGGTCCGTTTTTCCCTTGTGGAGCAGGGGCGGGTTAGTTCGACCTGCGGTTCGGGTTGTTCGGTAATCTCCCTATCAATCTACCGTACGTTAGTAGCTACCTCTGTCATGTTTTTATCGGATTTGGTGTGTTAACGAATTTATTGCTTGGAGTGTAACGGTCCAATACTTGAAATATGTTTTGATCTTGGAAACTTTGATATTATTGCCTATGATCTTAAGAGGTGGTATCTGTGTACTGTAGAGCATCGTAACTATTGTTTGGCCAGCCTTGTAGAATTTTATATAAGATTGCATTTCACGCGCTTTTATTTAAATGATCATTTTGCTATATAAAGTTGCCACCCTTCCACTGTAAGACTTTTCTTGGAAGTTAAAATCAAGTTGCACCTTCGGTGGCAAGGTTAATATGTTAATTGTTACTGTTTTGTACCATTTCCATCCCTCCTACGGGGGGTGCACAGTTTGTGTGCTAGTGTAAATTGTTAAAACTCTTAATTTAAAGTTATCTGGTGTGTTGCAGTTTGCACAAGTGTAGTCCTTCAGAGGCTGTTGTGAGCGGTCGTAACTACGGCCGTGTCAAAAGGGAGCGGCAAGGTTCTCTGCCCGAAAGCTCATACAGTCAAAACTTGTTTCTTTCAGCCTCTGAATAAATTGTAACTTTGGTATTTTAGAGGGTGCTTTCTGGTTATAATTTTAAATCTGTTCCTTTAAAAAAAACTTTTAGGCACTATAAACTGAATAAAATTCTCATTTGTTAAAAGGAATTTGGTTATGATTTCATCAGTCACTTCCTGGCAACCACTTCCATGCTTACATAGTGTGATTAAATGTGTTAATGTTCTTGACGAATCGCTAGCAAATAAAATAAATTCTTAAGAATATTCTTTGAAAATAAACCACGGTTCAGTATCACGCTATGCCCTCTGTGAATCCGATGTGTAAATGGTTGAAATGGCTCTAAGCACTATGGGACTTAACATCTGAGCTCATCAGTCCCCTAGACTTAGATCTACTTATACCTAAGTAACCTAACACACATCCATGCCCGAGGCTGGATTCGAACCTGCGATCGTTGCAGCAGCGCGGCTCCGGACTGAAGCGCCTATAACCACTCGGCCACAGCGGTCGGCTCCGATGTGTAGTCCCAACACTGAAGTATGGAAAAGGTGGTGTTACGGTATGGAGGTGTTTATCGTCATTAGGGTGTGGTCCCCTCTCTACGCGGAAGGATATGAACAGATCTTATAGCATTGTGTACACCTTACAGCAGAGGATCAGTTCGGATACGATCATCGTATAAGCATGACAATGAACTTTGTCGTAAAGCAGCAGCGATGGGATAGTGTTTCCAGTAGAGAATGACATGTTCAGAGCCTCGACATGTACCCCATAAAAAACCTGTGGGATGAGCTAGAACGTCGACTTCGCCCCAAATCCAACATCATACTATCTTCTCTATCTTCGGTTCTTGAGGAAAAATGGGCTGCCATTCTGCCGTAGATATTTAGCCATCTCATTAAAAGCGTCCCCAACAGAGTTCAACCCGTCGTAAAGAGGAAGGTGGACACGCCCGTATTAATGTCCATCAATAGGTGTCCGGATACTTTTGACCAGATAGTGTATGATCTTTATGGTGAAGAAACAAGTCGTTAACATCTTACAGACTGTTCAGAACGCCCCGACGAAAGTTAGGAATAATATTAATGCAAGCTGATATGGATTAGATGTGGCCAGATGCTAAATAACTTACATTTGTTTACTTTTGTACTTTGTGACACGAATATATTTTATCCTTTTCTGATTATTAGGTTGGTGCAAAAGTTCGTAGTGTTTTCGTTTTTCATGTTGATATTCTGGTTGCTACGGATGTGCTTATCGGGTTTCGCTTTTTATTTGCAGTTCACTGTTGCTATTTGAGTTTACATATTATTGCTTTGTTATTTGAAGATAGTAAGTGGAGCTGTGGACTCTAGAAAATGGAGTGCCAAGTGGAGAAGTCTGAACATTTCCGACATACTCTTCTGTTTGACAACGGTCTAGGGATGACAGCAGGGAGCCGTGTGTCAGGATAACGCCATTTCTCGTTGAAGTAGGATAGTTTTGACATTAGTGATTCTCCACGTTCAGGAAGACCTTCGGGGCTTTATTAATATCGTTTAAGCTCATTAATCTACAATGATTCACGTCAGTGTACTCGAGAACTGGCAAATGTGATGAACTGTGATCATTTCACCATCGTGGGACATGTTCAAAAATCGAGTGTATAGGTACCCCATGCTCTAAGCCAAAATCACAAAAATCAGAGGGTGGCCATATGTGGTGCATCTCTGCTAGTTTGTTATCAACTGGCTCGTGAGCAGCGTCGACCATTCCTATCCTGTATTGTTACTGGTGACGAGAAATGGTGTTTTATGCTAATATCAGATAAAGAAAGGAATGGTTGAGCCAAAACAAAGTAGCAACTCTCGGTACATACGCAGAAGATAATGTCAGGCATCTGGTGGAACAGCGACGATTTGGTGTACTACGAATTGCATCCCCGAGGTGTAACCATCACTGCCTGCATTTATTGTCAACAACTGAGACGTCTTGCAGACGCAGTCCAAGAACAACAACCAGTAAGATTGCGTGAATTGGTGGTACTCCACGATGACGCCCGCCCCCATTCAGCTGTAGTGGCAATAAACACTGTTCAGATGTTGGGTTGGGAAGTAATTCCGGAGCCACCTTGTTCACCTGATATTGGGCCCTCGGGTTTTCACCTTTTCCACTCTCTATCAGGATGAAAATATGCTCCGAACGTGGCTCGACGAGTTCTCGCCTCAAAACTACGTTATTTCTACAGACGCAGAATCGAAAAGTTACCCCAGCGTTGGCAGAATTGAGCCGTGCTGCGGCTCGCGTTGGTGCTGTTGGGTAGGTTTCCGCCCTCTGTTGGAGGCCAGACGGTATCGTTTAGTTGTCATGGTTGTGGTTGTTTGTCTTCTTCTCGTGTTAACTGGCGCCATTTGGTTTCGCAACCGTTGCCTGTCCGCTAGTGGCAGCAGCGGCGGTTATCGATATGTAGTAACTGTTTCCCTATCTTTGGGGCGACGTCGTTGTTTTTCGGGGTCGTGTGAGTGCGCCAGTTCGGTTGGGCAGTCAGGAGGAGCCCGGTGCGCGCAGTGCCAGAACACGCCAGGACCGCTGGCGGCACGCATGGACTGCCGGATGGAAGGGATGTGGTCACGAGGGTGGACTACCTCGTCGTAAACCGGATCCAGCATGCTTTAAGATGAGTGCATTTCAATCCAAGTAGAGAAACCTCCACCATTGTGATATGTCGCGATTTTCGAGTGACAGGGTTTCATGTTGTTGCTCTTAGTGTCACCGAGGCGAAGAGCAGAGAGTGGAGTGCTTTCTACTCTCGTTCCGGGCGCTGTAAAGACAGTATTCTGGGGACGTAGTGCAGACCGCCGGTTCCGGCTTTGGCGTATCGTTCCATCGTTGCATTTGGTTTATCGCACGTCTAATAGCTTCAGCAAGATTATCATTAGTCATTCCTTAGGCTGCCACTAGTCTGAGTTACCATCTTGTGAAGTGAATGCAGGTCTTGGCTGCCTGTGTCATCGCTCGCGAAAGTGTTTGTTGCCGGACCTTTTCAGAGGTCGTTTCCTGGAGCACCGTCTGTGGTCATTTGCCTTAAAACTCTAATTTGGTTCAAAATGGTTCAAATGGCTCTGAGCACTAAGGGACTTAAAATCTGTGGTCATCAGTCCCCTAGAACTTAGAACTATTTAAACCTAACTAACCTAAGGACATTACACACATCCATGCCCGAGACAGGATTCGAACCTGCGACCCGCGGTCACGCGGTTCCAGACTGAAGCGCCTAGAGCCGCACGGCCACACCGGCCGGCACTATAATTTGGTATTTGTATTTTAGACGTAAGCCTTAAAACCTTATTTACTGCCATTCCTGTCGTATGATGCCTTCTGCTGTGTTTGAGACGACTTGCTTTTAATATTTCAGTACCTGTAAGTTGTAAATTGCAGTGAGTACTTAATTAATTCTTAATTTATTGCCGTTCTTGGCGTGTAAGACCTTCATCCGTGATTGTGCTCACTTGCCTTAAAATTCTTATTTGGTATTTGTATTTGCGAGGTAAGCCTTTAAAATCTTATTTACTGCGATTCCTGGCGTCTGATACCTTCTGCTGAGTTGTGGCGAAATGGTTCAAATGGCTATGAGCAATATGGGACTTAACTTCTGAGGTCATCAGTCCCCTAGAACTTAGAATTACTTAAACCTAACTAACCTAAGGACATCACACACACCCATGCCCGAGGCAGGATTCGAACCTGCGACCGTAGCGGTCGCGCGGTTGCAGACTGTAGCGCCTAGAACCGCTCGGCCACCTGGGCCGGCAGTTTGTGACGACTTGCCTTTAATATTTCAGTACCTGTAATTTGTAAGTTGCAGCGAGTTTTAAACAATTCTTAATATATTGCCATTCCTGGCGTGTAAGGCCTTCTGCCCAGATCACAGTGGCTTGCTTTTAAAACATTACATGCTGTATCTGTATTTAAAGGTGATTTGCTAAATTGTAACTCACTGAAAACACTATTAATTACACAGTTGTTTATTCCTTCATTAATAACGCGTGGAATTTGTATTTGTTGTTGAGTCTGGAATAACTGGTTTAAAATAAATTGTGTGTAACTGTAAAAGGCAACCAATAGTAGTTGATAAGGCCCCGTCCACAATCGAAACCGAATCCTGCCTTCCCTTGACTGTCAGGTTTCGAGACTGTTGTAAATAATGATGGAGAATACATTATTGATGACTAAAGCCTCTGTTATGCATATCTGTGGTATTGACTAAACTTACGAGAAATCGCTACGAGCTTATGCACCAACCCAATATTTTATGTCTCTTCCTTTCGCTCAGATAGGGCAAGACGTGTCCTTGTACTAGTGCATTACTAGCGAAGCACTGCGGAATGAGCCTGAGACAAAGAAGTTTGTTCCAGGTGGGGCCGCAGCTGACGGACGGTATCTGCTGTGACCTTCCCGAGGCGCACAGCTGCAGCGCATTGGAGGCAGCCGCAGTCAGCTGCACGTGTGCCAAGGACGTGTGCAATCTCTTATACGTGCGTCCCGACAGCCGATACTGCAACAGCTCTTGTGTCACGTGCACAGTGAAGTCTCTGCCCGCGCGCACACATCTAACTATTACTGTCCACACAAAATAAACGTCGCTGACCGCTTGCTGCAGTATTCGTCGTGTCGTGTTTTTACGTGTATGTTTTCGACTTCGAACTATATCTTCACGCAGTGAGAAGTATCATGTAAATAGATGAACTCAAAAGGAAGGTACGGCAGGGGCAGACTGGAAATGCACGTAAGCTCTGTACTAAAAAAAAAAAAAAATATTATAATCTGGAAACTATTAAAGCATTGAAATTTGTTGTAAAACGTTTAGAGCTCTCAAAGCTTTTTCTGTCTTATGCCATAATTTCAATGTGTTCCTCATATCAAGGCGATATTCGAGTTCTGCCCACGCGCCGTCAAGTTCTGATTTATTCACTGATTCGTGCACGTCATTGGTATTGTCTACATGCGAGCCCTGACCTAACCCCGTAAAAACAGGTGCAATGGTGAGACATCGGCAGGGCGTGGATAGCATGCGGTGGGACCACCAGGACCCAGCCATCTCTCGGGAAATCAGTTATTCAGCCTATCCCGCTCATTCATACTCGCAGCTCTTCGCATGCATGTCCAGAATATTTCCTGTTATGGTTTTTCTTGCAAAACCATGCGCCTGTCATCCTATCGTGACGTGGCCGAAGTGGCAGAGCGGTTCAAGGCGCTTCAGCCCGGAACCGCGCGACTCAGAAAAATGGCTCTGAGCACTATTGGACTTAACAGGTCATCAGTCCCCTAGAACTTAGAATTACTTAAACCTAACTAACCTAAGGACATCACACACATCCATGCCCGAGGCAGGATTCGAACCTGCGACGGTAACAGTCGCGCGGTTCCGAACTGAAGCTCCTAGAACCGCTCGCCCACATCGGCCGGCGAACGCGCGACTGCTACGGTCGCAGGTTCGAACCATGCCTCGGGCATGGATGTGTGTGATGTCCTTAGGTTAGTTAGGTTTAAGTAGTTCTAAGTTGTAGGGGACTGATGACTTCAGATGTTAAGTCCCATAGTGATCAGAGCCATTTGAACCATTTTTGAACCATCCTATCGTGTAGCGGGGCACACCAAACATTGGTCTTCGAGCTATGAAGGGTATGTTCAAGTGTATTGTATGGGTTTTCAGATCCCGGAACCCTAATGTTGCTGCGATTTACATACCCAGAAGTATGGAACGTTTCTTCTTCTAAAAACAGGCACTTTTTCGGGTAGTCTTTGTCAGCATTTATGGTGACCTGCAAGAAATACGCGAATGTATGCCACCGAGCACGATCGTTTGGCAGCAATGCTTGGATCATTTGCATTTTCCACTCGAAAGGCTTTGCATAAGTCTTTCTGGATAGTTGATTTTGCTTTCTGCAGTTCGTGTGATACACGAAGAATTGTCTTCAGCGGGCTGCGTTGAAATGCAGCTTGCACTCTATTGACGTGCGATTGAGACGCAGTCAGACGTTCACTTCGAGGTTGTTCTTTGCTACCACCTGTTTCTTTAAGTTTTTGAATCACCTCACTATTCTAATTTTTGCCGGTGGTGTCTGCCAACACCGGCGTCGGTAATCCCGCAGTACCGTTGTCATGGAGTTGGATTCTGCTTCTCGTTGTCTATCACCGTTTTGATGCATTCGAAATCAAATCTGCAACAAAGGACAAAGGAAAAATAACTTCGAGAGCTGCTAAATGACGATTCTGTGTTCCTACTAATGATTTACTGAAACGATGGCGGGACTTTATGAACACCCTGTATAGAGCTTACCTGTTTCATTCATCTGTTAAACTAGGTGTAATCCAGCAAAAAGTAAACATTTACATGAAACAATGTACGTTAACCACATGCAGAATTTACGGAGTCGTATTTCCCGGTATAGAAGTTGGTATGTCGTTGTACTTCCATCCATTATTCGCTTCAAGATACAAATAAGAAGTTCCACTGGCAGACGTTGGCACACAGTGGAATGGAATAGTATGTTCACTTGACAAGTATCACATGTGGACGGGCTACGTCATTTCCGATGTACCTGCACTGCTGTACGTAGTCTAGTATCAAAAGCAACACTTATCACGTTATCAAATGAAGCAGCATAAATATCAGCTACGCGTGTTAACGTAACTATGTATCTTAATGCAGAAAGTTCAATGTAGAAAACAGCGAAGGCGGACGCTAAAATGTTGATCTTGTGACTTGACTAGCTGTTTGTGAAATTTTTCACCGACGACAGAATGTAAAAGGCAAGTATTGATAGTCATTTTCCACCTTCACTCCATTCGTTCCGTTCACACATCTCTACAACACTGAATCGCCAACGACACTAGTATAGGCAAGTGTAGTCAAATACAGAGATATGTAAAGGTGCAGAATACGACGCTGCAGTCGGCAACGCCTGTATTAGACATTAAGTGTCTGGCGCAATTGTCAGATCGGTTACTGCTGCTACAATGGCAGGTTGTCAACATTTAATTGAGTTTGAACGTGGTATTATAGTCGGCACACGAGCGATGGGACACAGCATCTCCGACGTAGCGATTAAATGGGGATTTTCCCGCACACCATTTCAGGGCTGTACCGTGAATTTCAGGAATCCAGTAAAATATCAAATCTCCGACAGCGCTGCAGCCGGAAAAAGATACTACAAAAACTTTATCAACGACGACTGAAGAGAATCCATCGACGTGACAGAAGTGCAACCCTTCCTCAGACTTCGGCAGATTTCAGTGCTGGCCCATCAACATGTGTCAGCATGCGAACCATTCAACGAAACATCATCGATATGGGCTTTCGGAGTCGAAGGCCCACTCGTGTACTCTTGATGACTGCACGACACAAAGCTTTAAGCGTCGCCTGGACCCGTCAACATCGACTTTGGACTGTTGATGACTGGAAACATGTTGCATGGTCGGACGAGTCTCTATTCAAATTGTATCAAGCGGATGGACGTGTACTGGCATGGAGACAATCTCATTAATCCATGGACCCTGCATATCAGCAGAGGACTGTTCAAGCTGGTGGAGCCTCCGTAATGGTTGGAGTGATATGGGACATGTAAGACGTGTAGATACGACTCTGGCAGGCGACACGGACGCAAGTCTCCTGTCTGACCACCTGCATCCATTCATGTCCATTGTGCATTTCGATGGACTTGGGCAATTCCAGCAGAACAGTGCGACACCCCATAGGTCGAGAATTGCTACGGAGTGGCTACAGGAACGCTCTTCTGAGTTTAAACACTTACCCTGTCCGCAAAACTCCGTAGATATGAACATTACTGAGAATATCTGGGACGCCTTGCAACGTGCTGTTCAGAAGAGATCTCCACTCCCTCGTACTATGACGGATTTATGGACAGCCCAGCAGAATTTATGGTGTCAGTTCCCTCCAGCGCTACGTCAGACATTAGTCGACTCCATGCTGCGTCGCGTTGCGGCATTTCTGCATGCTCGCGGGGGCCCTACACGATATTAGGCAGGTGTACCTGTTTTTTTTTTTTGGCTCTTCAGTGTAGTTTCATTGCAACCTATAGATCAAACATTCCCTGTGTTTCCTGTAAAACTAATATAATATTTTCTCGCTAATCCACCTGAAATGGACTCAGCCACATCTCTTGTGTAATCGTTGGCCTATAAACATACTGTCCCACACGAGCTGTTGTCTTTTTAAATGTTTTTTATTCCAGTCTTTGATCACGATATCAATTCTTTAGATGATGACCGGCTTCAGTCCGTAATGACCATCCTCAGATGTTATCACTTTAGGACATGGTGTAAAAAAGATCTGAGGATGGTCATTACGGACTGAAACCGGTCATCGTCTGAAGAACTGATGTTGTGATCAAAGAGTGGAATAAAAAACATTTGACAATATTGGATCACTGTTTGTATTCGCGACTATGTCGCAGTTGGTGTTGTCTTTTTCTTCGCTGTGTGGTAGCGCTGAAGAGGACGATAGCTCAAAGTCTGGCACTGGTCACTTACGTTTTCGTGTGTAATGACTAAGGTGTGAACAAATATCTGCCTTAAATGTTTCTGCTGCCGCCACCGTAATATGGTCTTCTTCCATATCTTTGGATGTCATGACCATAATTATTTCCCCGGGTGAAATTTTACATTCTTCTTTGAAGGCACTGACGAAATGCAAAGAAGAGAACGTGCTCGGGCTTCCAGCGCGTCGATTCTCCTAGGAGATGAGATACTGACTGAAATAAAGGTGTTAGGGAGGATTATGAGTCGTTTTTGGGTAGCTCAGTCGGTAGAACACTTTTAATTTTTCATCTTTTGTATCGTGATGTGTAACAAACGCCTGTCGTTTTTATGTTATATTAACGGTTACAGATCTGATGTGGGGAGCAGCCAAAACGACGTAATAAAAATAAGAAATGTATGCAACTATCCGCACGATCTTTTTTTTACAAAATATTCACAATGATCACGGCCGCATACAGGGAATTTATTTCATTTAATAATACGGAGAGGTTTATAGTAATTCGTACGGATGTTGCAGAGAGTCGTTCTGTTAGATGGCTTGTGTATTATAGATGTTGATGTAGAGACACCGTTGCGTAGTTACTAATTAAAACGGCGGCGTGATTAAGACGCTGGACTCGCATTAGAAAGGAATGTCGTTCAAATCCGTCTGGCGATGCAAATTTAGGTTCTGTGGGTTCCTTAATAGCTTCAGACGATTGCCGGGATTGTTAAGGTCACGGTCTTCTACCTCTTACAAAGTTGCCCAATTGAGACGGCGCTCCGTCTCCAATGACCTCGTTGTCGACGGGGGGTTAAACTGTAACCTTTCTTAATTTCGTCACGTCGTTCGCGGAGGGTATCGCCGCGGAGAGACAGCCGCCGTTGACGACGTGCGAAGTGGCGAAGGCCGGATCCGACGGGCCAGGCGAGAGGCAGCGGAGGCGGCATTAAGGCCACTCAGCATGCGTGCCTGGCTGCGTATGTGCGTGCCGCGCCGGCCGCGCCCCTGGGACCTCACACGCAGGCGGCGGCTGCGCCCACCAAGCGTCGTGGCGCGCACGCACTCTGCGACGGAGCTTCGAGGAGCCACTGCTGGGCCTCGAGGATCATTTCTTACGTAGCACACGCATAGGTGATCAGTCGACAGCTGGGTAGGAATTTTCTGTATTGGAATGCAATAGAGCAAGTGAATAAAGAGACAGACAGTTTAAGTCCAGATGCTGTGAAATCAGCCATGTGTGGAGGCGAATCCCTTGCCCAACGTAAAGTCCCGAGCGACTGGAAAAAAGCGCAGGTGACGCCTGTGTATAAGAAGGGTAGAAAGATGGATCCTCAAAATTACAGATCAATATCCTTAATATCGGTTTGTTGCAGGATTCACGAACATATTCTCAGTTCGAATATAATGTATTTCCTTGAGACAGAGAAGTTGCTTGCTGTCCATGCATCAGCACGGCTTTAGAAAGCATCGCTCCTGCGAAACGCAACTCGCCCTTTTTTCACATGATATCTTGCGAACCATGGATGAAGGTTATCAGACAGATGCCATATTCCTTGACTTCCGGAAAGCGTTTGACTCGGTGCCCGCCTAACTAAGGCACGGGCATATGGGATTGGTTCCCAAGTATGTGAGTGGATCGAAGACTTCTTAAGTAATAGAACCCAGTACGTTGTCCTCGATGGTGAGTGTTCATCGGAGGTGAGGGTATCATCTGGAGTGCCCCAGGGAAGTGTGGTAGGTCCGCTGTTGTTTTCTATCTACATAAATGATCTTTTGGATAGGGTGGATAGCAATGTGCGGCTGTTTGCTGATGATGCTGTGGTGTACGGGAAGGTGTCGTCTTTGAGTGACTGTAGGAGGATACAAGATGACTTGGACAGGATTTGTGATTGGTGTAAAGAATGGCAGCTAACTATAAATATAGATAAATGTAAATTAATGCAGATGAATAGGAAAAAGAATCCTGTAATGTTTGAAATGTGGTTGGCGTAAAGAATGTCAGCTAACTCTGAATATAGATAAATGTAAATTAATGCAGATGAATAGGAAAAAGAATCCTGTAATGTTTGAATACTCCATTAGTAGTGTAGCGCTTGACACAGTCACGTCTATTAAATATTTGAGCGTAACATTGCAGAGCGACATGAAGTGGGACAAGCATGTAATGGCAGTTGTGAGGAAGGCGGATAGTCGTCTTCGGTAAATTGGTAGAATTTTCGGGAGATGTGGTTCGTCTGTAAAGGAGACCGCTTATAAAACACTAACACGACCTATTCTTGAGTACTGCTCGAGCGTTTGGGATCCCTGTCAGGTCGGATTGAGGGAGGACATAGAAGCAATTTGGGCTGCTAGATTTGTTACGGAAATGCTTCAGGAACTCGGGTGGGAGTCTCTAGAGGAAAGGGGGCGTTCTTTTCGTGAATCGCTACTGAGGAAATTTGGAGAACCACCATTTGAGGCTGACTGCAGTACAAAGACCACAAAGATAAGAGAGATTAGGGCTCGTACAGGCGTATATCGGCAGTCATTTTTCCCTCGTTCTGTTTAGGAGTGGAACAGGGAGAGAAGATGCTAGTTGAGGTACGAGGTACCTTCCGCCACACACCGTATGGTGGATTGCGGAGTATGTATGTAGATGTAGAGGCGGTTAGAAAGAGACCGCCAGACTCGGCAGGGGAACGGGAGACAACAGCTCTTTAAATAAATGTCGTGTGACTAGGGCCTCCCGTCGGATAGACCGTTCGCCGGGTGCAAGTCTTTTGATTTGGCGCCACTTCGGCGACTTCCGCGTCGATGGGGATGAAATGATGATGATTAAGACAACACAACACCCAATCCCTGAGCGGAGAAAATCTCCGATCCAGCCGTGAATCGAACCCGGCTCCTTAGGATTGACATTCTGTCGCACTGACAACATTTTTTTTTTAAAATTTGTATCTGCCTGCTTGTAGTTCTGCTACAAAAGAATTAAAAAAACCTGGCTATCAGCGAGTCTCTCTCTCTCTCTCTCTTTTTTTTCGCGGGCAAGTGCTCTGCCGACTTTTTTTGGGGGGGGGGGGGGGGTGCAAAGTGGGCAGGGGTCGAAACCCGAGGCCTGGCCACAATGTCCCCCTCGCCACCACCGAGCCTGTAGTGCTTAAGGAAGTGGGAGACACAGGAATCAACAGTAGTGGAAGGCGTTGTTGTTTTTATTTATTTGCATGTGTTTTTGTAATATTCACTATTATCATGAAATTATGTGAACACATCGGCGAAAGAGAAAAAAAATACAAAAATTATGGTTAAAGAAAAATAAAAGAAATATAAATTCTGGGTAAAGAAAAAGAAAAGCAAAAGAAAAAGCAAAAAGAAATAAAATCCGCGCAATCTGCGGCGCGCTCTCCCATTGGCGGAGAACAGAAGTAGAATCGATCGTAGGCGGTTTAAGCTCAGACACCGCCGGGGGAGGAGTGGTAGGTGCCCTCTGGGCCAGGCACCCCCCAACCACTCAGCTACCGGGGACGGACAACAGATCTTTGCAAAAACGGCAAAGTGCAGGCGACGTGCCTGAAGTTGGTAGGGCCACGCAATGTTTGAGAGCACCGACCGTCTGCGAACCGTCTTCCATACCGCCCGACGGAGCAAGGAGGACGTAAAAAGCAGACTAGCACTGCCAAAAAGGGCATTCCTGGCCAAGAGAAGCCTACTACTATCAAAGGTGGGTCTTAATTTGAGAAGTAGGTTTCAGAGAATGTACGGTCAACACTACCACACAGCGAAGAAAAAGTCAACAGCTCATGTGGGACAGTATGTTTATAGACCACACGGTTACACAGTAGATGCGGTTGCGTCCAATGGCGGTGGATTAACAATAAAATATTATATTCTGTTTGCAGGAAACACAGGGAACGTTTGATCCAAGGCTGCACTGCATTGTATAGTAGTGAAGCGTGGTCCGTGGGTGAGCCGTGCTAGGCTCGTGTTCGTGCCATATCTCATTTGACATCCTGTTTTTACGGTACTACCACTTCGTTATGTTAATTTCAATTACTGGCGTCACTGAGTTGCCACCTTGCCTGCCGCTGAGCGGCAACAGCGGCGCTTATCGATATAAGCCTTGGCGTATTATCTTGCTGACTCCTCCACTACTGGCCATTAAAATTGCTACACCACGAAGATGACGTGCTGCAGACGCGAAATTTAACCGACAGGAAGAAGATGCTGTGATATGCAAGTGATTAGCTTTTTAAAGCCTACAACGTGCTGACATGAGGAAAGTTTCCAACCGATTTCTCATACACAAACAGCAGTTGACCATCGTTGCCTGGTGAAACGTTGTTGTGATACCTCGTGTAAGGAGGAGATATACGTTCCATCACGTTCCCGACTTTGATAAAGGTCGGATTGTAGCCTATCGCGATTATGGTTTATCGTATGGCGACATTGCTGCTCGCGTTGGTCGAGATCCAATGACTGCTAGCAGAATATGGAATCGGTGGGTTCAGGAGGGTAATACGGAACGCCGTGCTGGATCCCAACGGCCTTATATCACTAGCAGTCGACATGACAGGCATCTCATCCGCATGGCTGTAACGGATCGTGCAGCCACGTCTCGATCCCTGAGTCAATAGATGGGGACGTTTGCAAGACAACAACTATTTGCACGAACAGTTCGACAACGTTTTGCAACAGCATGGACCATCATCTCGGAGACCGTGGCTGCGGATACTTTTGACGCTGCATCACAGACAGGAGCGCCTGCGATGATGTACTCAACGACGACCCTGGGTACACGAATGGGAAAACGTCATTTTTTCGGATGAATCCAGGTTCTGTTTACAGCATTATGATGGTCGCATCCGTGTTTGGCGACATCGCGGTGATCGCACATTGGAAGCGTGTATTCGTCATCGCCATACTGGCATATCACCCGGCGTGATGGTATGGGATGCCATTGGTTACACATCTCCGTCACCTCTTGTTCGCATTGACGGCACTTTGAACAGTGCACGTTACATTTCAGATGTGCCACGACCCGTGGCTCTACCCTTCATTCGATCCCTGTGAAACCCTACATTTCAGCAGGATAATGCACGACCGCATGTTGCAGGTCCTGTACGGGCCTTTCTGGATACAGAAAATGTTCGACTGCTGCCCTGGCCAGTACATTCTCCAGATGTCTCACCAATTGAAAACGTCTGGTCATTGGTGGCCGAGGTGGCCAGAGGTGGTTGTTGTTCTGGGTACTGATTTCTCAGGATCTATGCACCCAAATTGCGTGAAAATGTAATCACACGTCAGTTCTAGTATAATATATTTGTTCAATGAATACCCGTTTATCATCTGCATTTCTTCTTGGTGTAGCAATTTTAATGGCCAGTAGTGTATTACTTCCCGGCTGTTGTGTGTTCGGAGTTAGTTCGGATCTGCCAGTGAGTTGGGGGGCGCTAGCAGTGCAGTTCTGACCTGGCAGTGTTTGACTTAGGACGCGGCAGAAGTTCAGTCGGGGCGCGGCTACAATGAGGTCCGGACAGCCATGACTCGCTCGACGGTTGCCGATACATGTCACTTGAGTGAGGACCACCTCGGTTGGTCGTCGGTAGGTCGTCTTGTCGGACGACGTGTATGTTGGCCGGCGATATCTTATGGGTTGCCTGCGTGTGCCGACTGGTGATTCGTCCTTGTTATTGCACAGTCGCTGCCGTTAGTATTGTCTAGTCCTTCGTGCAAGTGTTCGTGAAACTGTATGTAGCCTGTGATGTCGACTGCTCAGTCATTTTAGTGCTGCTGTCTCCGTGCTGATGTGTGCGGGCAGTCGGTCGGCTGGCGTGGAGCAGCGAGGAAATATCCACGGGGCGTAGTTTGACCGGGCCGCTGTCGGTCTCTACGCAGTGTCGGAGTGTGTGGGGCTGTTCCCACTGCTACGAGGTCCGTGGCTCATCGACCCTGGACACGAACGTTGAGTCTGGGTTTAAATTATCAGCAAGTCAAGACTGTTCACATTGTGCCGTCTGGATCTCGTTGTTGGCTGTTGGGACATTCCCGCGAGCAACATCGGGTGTGTCAGGGTTGGCGAAGGTTTAGCCACCGTCCGGTGGAGTCTAACTGTATTTGGTTATTTGCAATTGAAGAGCACCAACGGAATTTTCTGCCTTGTGGCCGTTACCTGCCCTGGGCGTTGACGTAAATTTAAGCATTGTCCTTTCCTCACTGTGTTGTCGCTGTCCAGCACGGTGTGTAGTTCGACAGCTTAATGTATGCTTGGTTGTGGGCGTCCATGCCTTTTACGTCTGCATTGAACTTCCGGTTGTGTGCTTGTCGAGTGGAGCGCAAGTTATCTTGTCGGTGGGTCCGTTGACTGTCTTTTGGTTGGGTTGTCGTCAGATCGAGAATGGTTGGGCCGACTGCCTGTCTCACCTAAGTGATCGTTAGTATTTCAAGTGCTGGCCGACCCCCGAAATTTCTGAGCGCCGTAGGCTGCACTGCCCTTTCTTATTTTCTGTTGTGTGTATTTGTATGGCTCATAGCCGATGGTTTTGAATTAAAGTTGAATTGTTTTTAGTGGTGTTTTAAGTCATATGCCTTAAGCCACTTTAGAATTAAAGTTCCTTGCTTGTCAAGTGTTAGATTGTTTGGGCCTTCAGCCTGATTAATATATTGTTTAAAGATAAAGCCTTGGGCCTTCTGCCTACAAAAAATTATTTTTAGTTATGTTTGAAGTCATGGGCATTCAGCCGTTTTAAAATTAAGGATCTTTATCTTTCGAGCATCAGACTGTTTGGGACCTTCAGCCTAATTGAAGATAAGGCCTTCTACCTTGTGTTTTTTATTTAATTTTACCTTGAATCTTAAATCATGGGCCTTCAGCCGCCTTTAAATTAAGGTTGTTGCTTTTCAAGTGTTAGATTTTTGGGCCTTCAGCCAAATTATAGAACTTACTTAACGTGAGGCCTTTTGCCTTCTAAATATTCTCTTTGGCGTCTGAATTTTGAGTTAATGGCTTTTAGCCTTTTTTTTTAAATTAAATTGGTTGCGCCCTTTAGGCACAAGATAGTGTGGCGTTGTGAGCGTGTGGATGCTATTCTGTCATTCTGCACAATGGATTAATTTTACCCTGTGGCTCCTGCAAGATGCAATTTCCACCGCCACACTACTACGGAAGTCAGACAGACACTCCTAACGTTCTAAAGAGAAATGCCTGAAAAACTTTCAGCAATAAATATCTTCTGGAGTCGTCCGCTGTAAGAAAATGACACAACAATTCACAAAATTTCTTACCTAACTAGTGGGATACTTGGGTACTGGAGTAGTGCTAGTTAGTGTAAGAAAAACATGAAACTAACGAAAGTTATTATTTATTTTGCAAAAATACTGAGAAAACACAATGGCACTTTTAGTTATGAACTGAACAAGTTATTTCCAGGTTCTTTTAGGAATGTGAAGTTACCTCTTAAGGATAGGATTCGCTAATGAAATTTCTATACAAAGTTTAAGAGTGTTACTGACTTGGCAGAATGGCTGAGAGCCGTGCCTACTTAACTTGAATAATTATCCTTTAGAATGTTGCTAGGTACGGTCGAGGCTGTCACGTGTGAAATGCAGTGAAGTGTACTGTTGTGGAGGAAATATGGGGCTCACAAGAGCTGTAGCGCACAATACCGTAAGCTGCGATGACTGCTGTCTGCGCCGCTTGCTGATGACAAATAAGATAACTCTTGTTCTATCTCGATTGACCTTCGCCAATCAAACTCTCCCTACGCCTTGATGAAGTCAAGGACTCCTATTCGCCCCTAGTCTAACTATTGGCGTGGTACACCGGACAGGTAACCAGTCCACCGCGATGCCACTCAAAAATTTGCTCGCAGGCGTTTAACTATAACTCTGTACGTTCACGCCGCACAATAAGTGTTTCGGCCAACACAGTGAACAACACTTAATCGCAAGGACTCAATATAGAGTCGCACTTCGATTCGCTCTCGACAGAGGTGCTCTCCCAGTGAAGTACTGAGGAGAGACTTGTTCCTCGCTCTTTCGAGTACACGTACGAGCGCGCACGCTCTCGTTACGTGCTCTCGCTCCAAGAGCGACAACGGAACAGCCCCTCTCCACGCCAGACGTGAAGGGGTATATCTTTCGGTCTCTTCCATTACTCCTTCAGCTCAAGGCATAAGAAATATCGTCTGCCAATCAGCATTGCTCTTCTAAAACGGGAGAATGACGTTTCGTTTAAGGTGACCAATCCGGAAATCTGTAGCATCAGCGTTTGGCGTTTGCTGTCTTCCTGTGAAAATCTCTGAAACTGCATGCTATATTTGTAAAGAATGCGTAGGCTGGGCGCTCCCACACAATGTAGCGGAATTTGCTTTTAAGTCGAATGCGGGTCGTTCTTCCTTTCACTCGGGCAAACGCTGTCTGCTCTATGGGTGGTCGCGCGCCGAGATAGATAGGTTGAGTCGTCCACTGAAGGGACCGGCCCCCCGGCGTGGGGTTTGCGTCTCCCGAACTAAAAGCCCCTGCGACCATCGTGTCTTGAATGTGTGTGTGTACGCCAGCCTCCAGTATTTCAATCTCGGAGAGCATTTGCGATTTACTAGTTATTTGCATATCGTTTACATGAATTCATACAAAATTGACTTTATCTTATCGAGTCTGGGTTCGAATGAAGCGTCTTGATGTGCGGAATATGATTGTGCGGGCTGAATATGTAAGCAATGAAGGTCAGGAGACCACGACGTCTTACAGCGTATTCAGCCGATAACTAATTTCAAGAATTTGTACTGTAATGTTTGGTCAAATAAATAAAGTTATATGTATTCAAGTGTACCTGTCAGCCGCTCATTTTGGCCCCTTTCCACAATTCCAACTACCTGTCCTCTGTCCTGCGGATTTAGCAGGGCGTTCCAGTGGGAAAACCGGTAAAGAAGAGAATCGAAGCATTTGAGGTGTGGTGCTACTATGTAAAGTTGAAAAGTAAGTGTAATGATAAGGAATATATGGAAAAGACTGACAAGAAGAAGGGACAGGACGGTAGGACATTTGTTAAGACGTCATGGAATAGCTTCTGTGGTATTAGAGGGACATGTAGGGCTTAAAAAACTGAAGAGGAAAACAGAGGTTGGAAAATATCCAACAAGTAATTGAAGATGTAGGTTGCAAGGGTGCTACTCTGAGATGAAGAGGTTGGCATAGGAGAGGAATTTGTGGTGGGCCACATCACACCAGTCAGAAATAAAAGAAAAAAAAATCGCACCTCATACCTAAGGGTGAAGTCCTCAAACTCTGTGGGCAAATGCATCAACGCTTACACAATGCAGCATGACTAAAGGAAGGGGTCGGTTGATAAGACACGTTCTTTTGGGTCAGGGAAGCGTAAATTTGTAACTGGGGGGATGTGTAGGAGGCCAAAGTTATAGAGAGAGACTTGACTACAGTAATCAGGTTCAAATGGATGTACAATGCAGTAGTAATGTAGAGATGAAGAGGCTTGCACCATTACTAGGGATTGCTGCATCCGGCCGCATCTCGTGGTCGTGCGGTAGCGTTCTCGCTTCCCACGCCCGGGTTCCCGGGTTCGATTCCCGGCGGGGTCAGGGATTTTCTCTGCCTCGTGATGGCTGGGTGTTGTGTGATGTCCTTAGGTTAGTTAGGCTTAAGTAGTTCTAAGTTCTAGGGGACTGATGACCATAGATGTTAAGTCCCATAGTGCTCAGAGCCATTTGAACCATTTTTGATTGCTGCATCAAAGAAGCCTTTAGACTGAAGAGGGCAACAACAAAACCAACATAAAGTACTGTCGCAGATGACAGCCACGAACCTCTATGAAAAGAAAAAAAAAAAAAATATGGCTCAATTAAGCGTCCGTTCCCGTACCTCCGAATGCCAGACGGACTCTTATTCGTCCAGGCACCAAGTCAGACGCATATTTACATGTGCACTAATCTGGACGTAAATTGAACCAATATGACCAAAAATCAAAGAGATATGTGCCCAGGGCGTGCAAGAAGCGTGCCTTTGCTATGGTTAGCCAGTCGAGAATGCAGTGAGCAAAGCAGTTATTCTCATGTAGTGTTGTAGAACATTTCTAATTAGAAGGGCGTTCGAGAGTAAGGCTGACAAAGCTCGTGTCAAATACGTGCGTACATTATGTGGGAAGAAGTAATGCATGGCATTTCTCGCTGCGAACAACGGCGTGAATTGAAAGGTCATGCAAACAGTAAACACAGCATGCGATAGCGTGACGGTGTTATCGCGCCTCGTGCTGCGGTCTTATCTGTTACTCGGCACATGAACACGGCTCCACTGTGTCATTCCGGCGAACATTCCATCAACCAGACGGTGCAGGAGAATTCCAAACAATGGTAGAAAAAGGGGGGAAGTACAAAGAGAAGAATATACACGATACAGAGAATGAAAGATGCTTCTGCAGTCATTCAAGAAACGTAGTGTCAGATCTTTCTTGAATCAGTGCATGCAATGTTAGGATATTAGAATTGATTGATGTTATTTGATGTTATTTCAAAAGTACAGCGGACATGCACTGAAGCGGCAAAGAAACTGGGCCGGCCGCGGTGGTCTAGCGGTTCTAGGTGCTCAGTCCGGAACCGCGTGACTGCTACGGTCGCAGGTTCGAATCCTGCCTCGGGCATGGATGTGTGTGATGTCCTTAGGTTAGTTAGGTTTAAGTAGTTCTAAGTTCTAGGGGACTGATGACCACAGATGTTAAGTCCCATAGTGCTCAGAGCCATTTGAACCATTTTTTTGAAAGAAACTGGTATAGGCATGCGTATTCAAATACAGAGTTATGTAAACAGGCAGAATACAGCGCAGCGGTCGGCAACGCCTACATAAGACCACACCCGTCTGGCGCAGTTGTTAAATCGCTTACCGCTGCTACAATAGCAGGTTATCAAAATTTAAGTGAGTTTGGACGTGGTGTTATAGTCGGCACACGAGCTATGGGACACACCACCTCAGAGGAAGCAATAAAATGGGATTTTCCCGTAAGAGCATTTCACACGTGTACCGTGAATATCAGGAATACCGTAATACGTCAAATGCCGGCCGGTGTGGCCGACCGATTCTAGGCGCTTCAGTCTGGAACCGCGCGACTGATACGGTCGCAGGTTCGAATCCTGCCTCGGGCATGGATGTGTGTGATGTCCTTAGTCAGGATTAAGTAGTTCTAAGTTCTAGGGGACTGATGACCTCAGATGCTAAGTCCCATTGTGCTCAGAGCCATTTGAACCAATACGTCAAATCTCTGACATCGCTGCGGCAGGAAAAAGATCCTGCGAGAACGAGACCAATGACGACTGAAGAGAAACGTTCAACGTGACAGAAGTGCAACCATTCCACGAATTTCTGCAGATTTCAATGCAGAGCCATCAACAAGTGTCAGCATGCGAACCATTCAACGAAACATCACCGATATGGGCTTTCGGAACCGAAGGCCCACTCCTGTACGATTGATGACGGCACGACTCAAAGCTTCAGACCTCGCCTGGGCCCGTCAGAATCGACGTTGGACTGTTGATAACTGGAAACATGTTACCTGGTCGGACGAGTCTCGTTTAAAATTGTATCGAGTGGATGGACGTGTACGGGTATGGAGACAACCTCATGAACTCATGGGCTCTACATGTCAGCAGGGGACTGTTCAAGCAGGTGGAGGATCTGAAATAGTGTGGGGGAGTGTGCAGCTAGAGTCATATGGGGCCCCTGATACGACTAATTACGACACGTACTTAAGCATCCTGTCTGATCACCAGCATCCATTCATGTCCATTGTGCATTCCGACAGACTTGGCCAATTGCAGCAGGACAACGTGGCACCCCACACATCCAAAATTGCTACAGAGTGGCTCCAGGAAAACTCTTTATACACTTCCGCTCGCCACCAGACTCCCCAGACATGAACATTATTGAGCACATCTGTGAAGCCTTGCAACGTGCTGTTGAGAAGAGACCTCCACTCCCTCATACTCTTAAGGATTTATGGACAGCCCTGCAGGATTCATGGGGTCAGTTCCCTCCAGCACTACTTCAGACGTTAGCCGAGTCCATGCCACATCGTGTTGCGGTATTTCTGCATGCTCGCGGGGACCCTAAACGATATTTGGTTCAAATGGCTCTGAGCACTATGGGACTTAACATCTGAGGTCATCAGTCCCCTAGAACTTAGAACTACTTAAACCTAACTAACCTAAGAACATCACACACACCCATGCCCGAGGGAGGATTCGAACCTGTGACCGTTGCGGTCGCGCGGTTTCAGACTGAAGCGCCTAGAACCGCTCGGCCACACCGGCCGGCAACGATATTAGGCAAGGTGTATCAGTTTCTTTGGCTCTTCAGTGAATTTGTCACGAGATAATTCAGCAACCGTGTTGATTTTTAAAAAGAAATTGTGAAGATGTTTCTCAGTCTCAGTTGTACGTTTTTTGTTTTTTTTTTCAGTATAACTAGTCCCGATATCTCTGAATCATCTTCAGATCTATGTATGCATCTTCATAGAACTCAAGATGGATCACGGAAATCCTAATTACTCACACTGTAAAAAATGTGCAACTGAAACTGTAAACTAGACTATACGTAGCATGTATCAAAAGGTTTGGTTACTGGTATCGGCTATATTGATGATGTTTACTGAGGGGTTCCGTAATTACCCAGAATCCAGCTTCATTTCTAACGAAATTGTCACTACGGCAGTGGAGGATCTCTGAAAACTGTTTCATTTTTTCCCTACACATGGTTCACGAAAAAAAATTGAACACAGACGTTAACATTTTTGCGACTGGAACGTGAAATTTCAACAGGAGGTAAACAGAAATACTGAGAGAAAGGAAGAGAAGGGTTTGTTAATATTCGGTCTAAAACAGCAGTAAACAGAGTCAACATCAGTGCTTAGAATATTTTAATAAAAATTCACGTTTATTTAGTGTTATGTGACATTTGGCCGCTGCAACTCTGTTGTGTTTATGTTTATTAAATATGGACGGATTATGACGGCATAACCATCAGAATGTTTCCAGCATTTTATTCTACACTAAACTAGATGACCAATGACAGTGAAGAAAATTGGTGGTGGTGCTTTCGGAGGAAGTCTACTGGCATTACAATATTTTGCGTGAGGAGTAGAGCGTAAGTTCAATGTATTACAAAAAAAAGTGATTGTACTCCGCCAAAAGCTGCTGCATCGTCTACTTTATTTGTTGAAACTGGTTTCAGTCACATGATCATCTTTAGTCGACGAAGTTTCACATCAGCAGCGAAGCTTACAAGTCAAAATCTTTGGAGTTAAAAATTATGATAGTCTTACTGTTACACTGCTGAGAGCTTGTTATATAACTTCTACAAACTGCCTTCTCGCAACAGCTGTGATGGCATTCGTCAGTACTGCTACTAAATGAGGACTGACAGTGATGTCACTGGTAGCGGTAAGGTAGATTGTAAGCAGTGATGATGTGGCACTTTATAAACTCGAGGAAGGTAATTATGCAAAAGATTCTTCCAGTTGAAGAATAATTTAAAACCACACATCCCAGATCGGAATCAGCCTCTTACAGCATACATCACAACGTCGTTCCAGCAGCTGCTAAAAATTTAAGGTGGCACTTATGCTATAGAATCTTTCAGATTGTTAAGAACCCTCTGGACAGCACAAATCTTTCACTACGTAATATTGTCTTGTTACCGCTGACGAAAACTCGAATTGAAACAGAGCAGTTCACCATAAACTTGAATCTCCGGGACAGTCTGCGCCAGGAACGAGTGGTGACTTTTGTGTAGGAGGCGTTGTGAACACATAATGAGTACGCTAGAATGTGTGGGCCGGAAGCCAAAATGCTTCCAGATAAGGGCCCATTGTCTTTCCAGCAGTACCTCCTCGCTCGGTTGACACTTTGAAAGACCTGCTATTTTTCATCCCAGTGTTACACTGCTATAGAATATTCACCACACGTAACGTACTTTTTCTCTTTTTTTGGAGGCACCAGCAGTAACACACTCTCTGTAGTGGCATTTAAAAGACCTTTGTGGTTGATATTGTGCCCTGAATCTGTAGTTATCTGTTTAAACAGTCAGAAGGTTCACGAAGCACAATCTAGATTGGGCTATTTAAAAATCTTTTCTAAGGCTTTTGTCTGTCATTGGATATCACTGAACAATACATTTCAAATGGCCGAATATACATATCAAGGTGTGTCGAGAAGAAAGTTTTGACTTGGACGTTGACGTAGGCGGGGCGAAAACGGGGGGATGGGGGGTGGGGGTGGGGGGTGGGGGGGGCTGCAGATGGCATTTTTTGCAGTCCTCGGAAGTTAACCGAATCTCTCCGCGCTCACTGCAGTTATAATCATAGACTTTGTATCTTCTTACGCTTATTGATTGCTGATCTTTCGTGTCACGTTCTTGTTGAGGTTACACAAAGACTTGCACAGTTCAGATTCGTAATACCTAGACAAAAGAAAAGCCTACGCTGTGTATAAATTACAACATAAATAGGTAAACAAATTCCATTAAAAATATCTTATTTTAATATTGAAGAAGACAGTTATGTTGAAGGAAAAAAATACGATGCGTTTGACGACATTTTTAATTTAGAAAGAAAACAAAACACACGGCATGAATAAAAACCTTCCAAATATTGTTTGATGTGTTTGTATGTATGCACGAGGGTGAACAAAAGTGTTCAGTACTTTGAGAGGTGGTAATATGGACCAAAATAAGACAAAAATTACCTGTAAACATGTGCTCCAAAATGCATACGTCGCCCGCATCTCGTGGTCGTGCGGTAGCGTTCTCGCTTCCCACGCCCGGGTTCCCGGGTTCGATTCCCGGCGGGGTCAGTGATTTTCTCTGCCTCGTGATGGCTGGGTGTTGTGTGCTGTCCTTAGGTTAGTTAGGTTTAAGTAGTTCTAAGTTCTAGGGGACTTATGACCACAGCAGTTGAGTCCCATAGTGCTCAGAGCCATTTGAACCATTTTTTTAAAATGCATACGTCAAGAGCAATTAGCACTTGTTCATCTAAGCTACCGTGAAACACATCTGTTCTACTGAACAAGTGCTCATAGCTCTTAAGGTATTCCTCTTAGAGTCCATATTCACTGAACATTTTTTCTTGTTTTGGTCAGTATTATCACTTCCAAAATATGGGATACTTTTTGAATATTCTGTATATTTTCTAGAAGCATTGAAATATTTCGACGACATTTTTCCTGATATTCCCGTTGTCAGACGGGTGGAAAATATATCATACGACCTTTGTCAAGAGCACTCATGTTTTTGCTTTGGTCATTAATAAACTGTCTATCGCATACGTCCGCAGCCGAATGATTTGAACCTGGACCAGCAGGTGGCTTGTTTCTGTCGTCCAGGATACCCCATCTGACTACAGTCCTCCCGGTGCCGAGACAATAGCACGCAGTCTACAGGCTGTCTTTGGTTATACAATGTTACGTATAATCCATCTTGATTGCAAAAATGTTTATTCACATGACCGGTTTCGATTCCTCTAGAACCATCATCAGATCTGCAATTTCGGTTACATGAGTAACCCGTTCACACACAGCAACCTTCAAATGCTGCGTGACCTGTCATGTGAATAAACATTTTTGCAATCAAGACGGATTATAAGTAACATTGTAAAACCAGTGATTGCGGTATCCCATCATACATTATGTCTGTTTTAGCAAAGTCTTTAGTTACTTCGGGATGGTCTCGGAATAGTCAATGTGCGGGTTAGAGCAGCTGCTTTATTTCTCGCTGCGATGATGAAGATGTGGAATCGCCGCCAGAGCACCTCCAAGCGAACTCCGATCGAAGAGCAAGGCCCTGGCTCTCACGAACAACCAGTTGCTGCGGTGCGTATTTCCCCGACGCTATCTCACCTTGCGGAGTTTTTTGTAGTCTTCAGTAATGTCAACGCCGATCTGTCCAGTGAGCCGCTGCAGAGAGTCCGTTGCGTTTATTGCCGGACAATGCGGGACATAAGGGAAAACCGATTGAAAGCCGTCTTCCCTCGGTTACTTGGCCGGTGTTCTGCCGTTCAGTGAACTCGATTCGGACGCCAAGGCGGCCTGGTATTTGGTGGTCAACCACAAATATATGAATCGTCAGAGACTCCATTCCATACGTGTGGCAGACTCTCCATTATGTCTCCAGCTACCTGATACTGATGGACACCGCCTGGAATGGGGGCCTGCCGTCAGGGTTGACGAGACTGATGTTGGCCCTCATTCAGCGTACGACCCTAACGCCAATAACTGCGACATACCTTCTTATTCTCGTATGTGACGTTTTATCCACATATGAAGATGCTTGCAGTGATATCGATCAAGGGTTTGATCATACTGTTTCTTTACTTGGTGGTGACAAGTACTTTCTCGAATTTTGGACCTTCCGTTTGGAACGATTCATTCGTCTACGACGCCACCCGCGCTACCGCCAATATTTTGCTAACAGTCTGGGTAGTGTCCACTTGGACCCTTCCTGCAGTTGGGTGTGCTGGATAAGTGAAGTTAACCCTACGTGCGTGCCAATTTCGTGGATCGGAACAAGTGACAGAATCATACGTACCTGGCGCGTTAGAAGGATCCGCGGACGTCTGTCTAATATTTGCGCCGCCGGAAAGGCTGCCTTTATATTGCACTTGTCCTTTAATTTTGTTTTTGATGTTTGGATACCTTCTTTGCCCCTAGAAGGGCACAATTTTCCGAACAAAAATGTTTTGTTCAACCTGCAAACCTGTTAAACAAAAGATGGTTAGCGTCTTTGCTAAAGAAAAGATGGTTAGCGTCTTTGCTTTCGGTGAGGAAGAACGAGCGTTCGATTCCTCGTATCTCCCCAGATTTTTCTGGTGTAGGAAGGTCTGATCGGGGGTCCACTCAGCCCTTGTGAGCCCTTGAATAAAGAAGCAATAACGGGTGGATTGATTGGAGTCATGCTGATCCCATGTCCCACGATCACAGATCGCTCCACGTACAGCCTCGTAGACAGCAGTCGGCCAGTCGGAACAGGTCTAAGGCCTGATCCGTAAGTGATGTTTATCACCGCCACTTGCTTGATGCCGAAACTATCATCCGAATTTTTGCATCGCGGGTGATGCGGCCCGCCACGAATTCCTTTCCTGTGCTAACCTCTTCATCTCAGAGTAGCACTAACAACCTACGTCCTCAATTATTTGCTTGACGTATTCCAATCTCTGTCTTCCTCTACAGTTTTTGCCCTCTACAGCTCCCTCTATTACCATGGAAGTCATTCCCTCATGTCTTAGCAGATATCCTATCATCCTGTCCCTTCTCCTTATCAGTGTTTTCCACATATTCCTTTCCTCTCCGATTCTGCGTAGAACCTCCTCATTCCTTACCTTATCAGTCCACCTAATTTTCAACATTCATCTATAGCACCACATCTCAAATGCTTCGATTCTCTTCTGTTCCGGTTTTCCCACAGTCCATGTTTCATGACCATACAATGCTGTACTCCAGACGTACATCCTCAGAAATTTCTTCCTCAAATTAAGGCCGGTATTTGATATTAGTAGACTTCTCTTGGCCAGAAATGCCTTTTTTGCCATAGCGAGTCTGCTTTTGATGTCCTCCTTGCTCCGTCCGTCATTGGTTATTTTACTGCCTAGGTAGCAGAATTCCTTAACTTCGTTGACTTCGTGACCATCAATCCTGATGTTAAGTTTCTCGCTGTTCTCATTTCTACTACTTCTCGTTACCTTCGTCTTTCTCCGATTTACTCTCAAACCATACTGTGTACTCATTAGACTGTTCATTCTGTTCAGCAGATCATTTAATTCTTCTTCACTTTCACTCAGGATAGCAATGTCATCAGCGAATCGTATCATTGATATCCTTTAACCTTGTATTTTAATTCCACTCCTGAACCTTTCTTTTACTTCCATCATTGCTTCCTCGATGTACAGATTGAAGAGTAGGGGCGAAAGGCTACAGCCTTGTCTTACACCCTTCTTAATACGAGCACTTCGTTCTTGATCGTCCACTCTTATTATTCCCTCTTGGTTGTTGTACATATTGCATATGACCCGTCTCTCCCTATAGCTTACCCCTACTTTTTTCAGAATCTCGAACAGCTTGCACCATTTTATATTGTCGAACGCTTTTTCCAGGTCGACAAATCCTATGAAAGTGTCTTGATTTTTCTTTAGCCTTGCTTCCATTATTAGCCGTAACGTCAGAATTGCCTCTCTCGTCCCTTTACTTTTCCTAAAGCCAAACTGATCGTCACCTAGCGCATTCTCAATTTTCTTTTCCATTCTTCTGTATATTATTCTTGTAAGCAGCTTCGATGCATGAGCTATTAAGCTGATTGTGCGATAATTCTCGCACTTGTCAGCTCTTCCCGTCTTCGGAATTGTGTGGATGATGCTTTTCCGAAAGTCAGGTGGTATATCGCCAGACTCATATAATCTGCACACCAACGTGAATAGTCGTTTTGTTGCCACTTCCCCCAATGATTTTAGAAATTCTGATGGAATGTTATCTATCCCTTCTGCCTTATTTGACCGTAAGTCCTCCAAAGCTCTTTTAAATTCCGATTCTAATACTGGATCCCCTATCTCTTCTAAATCGACTCCTTTTTCTTCTTCTATCACATCAGGCAAATCTTCACCCTCATAGAGGCTTTCAATGTATTCTTTCCACCTATCTGCTCTTTCCTCTGCATTTAACAGTGGAATTCCCGTTGCACTCTTAATGTTACCACCGTTGCTTTTAATGTCACCAAAAGTTGTTTTGACTTTCCTGTATGCTGAGTCTGTTCTTCCGACAATCATATCTTTTTCGATGTCTTCACATTTTTCCTGCAGCCATTTCGTCTTAGCTTCCCTGCACTTCCTACTTATTTCATTCCTCAGCGACTTGTCTTTCTGTATTCCTGATTTTCCCAGAACATGTTTGTACTTCCTCCTTTCATCAATCAACTGAAGTATTTCTTCTGTTACCCATGGTTTCTTCGCAGCTACCTTCTTTGTACCTATGTTTTCCTTCCCAACTTCTGTGATGGCCCTTTTTAGAGATGTCCATTCCTCCTCCACTGTACTGCCTCCTGCGCTATTCCTTATTGCTGAATCTATAGCGTTAGAGAACTTCAAACTTATCTCGTCATTCCTTAGTACTTCCGTATCCCACTTCTTTGCGTATTGAATCTTCCTGACTAATGTCTTGAACTTCAGCCTACTCTTCATCACTACTATATTGTGATCTGAGTCTATATCTGCTCCTGGGTACGCCTTACAATCCAGTATCTGATTTCGGAATCTCTGTCTGACCATGATGTAATCTAATTGAAATCTTCCCGTATCTCCCGGCCTTTTCCAAGTATACCTCCTCCTCTTGTGATTCTTGAACAGGGTATTCGCTATTACTAGCTGAAACTTGTTACAGAGCTCAATTAGTCTTTCTCCTCTTTCATTCCTTGTCCCAAGCCCATATTCTCCTGTAACCTTTTCTTCTACTCCTTCCCCTACAACTGCATTCCAGTCGCCCATGACTATTAGATTTTCGTCCCCCTTTACATACTGCATTACCCTTTCAATATCCTCATACACTTTCTCTATCTGTTCATCTTCAGCTTGCGACGTCGGCATGTATACCTGAACTATCGTTGTCGGTGTGCCTAGAACCGCTCGGCCACCCCGGCCGGCGAACTGATCACAGTAACACACTCTCTGCGCTATCTTCCTGTTCATGACGAATCCTATTCCTGTTATACCATTTTCTGCTGCTGTTGATATTACCCGATACTCATCTGACCAGAAATCCTTGTCTTCGTTCCACTTCACTTCACTGACCACTACTATATCTAGATTGAGCCTTTGCATTTCCCTTTTCAGATTTTCTAGTTTCCCTACCACGTTCAAGCTTCTGTCATTCCACGCCCCGACTCGTAGAACGTTATCCTTTCGTAGATTGTGATGTGTCGGCAGCTGGGCCAACACCTTGTAGATCGAGATGGCTGAAAATGCACGCTAGACTAACGCAGACGGGCGTGAAGTACTGGAACAGGCTACGTAATTAATGCTATGAAGAAAAGTACGTAGCTGGATTAATACTTATCTTTAATCAATCATTGTGGTACATTGCTCTTGACTATACATGGGAGACTTTAATTACAATCACTGTAAGGCTAATGGCGCCTTGCTAGTTCGTAGCCATTAACTTAGCTGAAGGCTATTCTGTCTCTCGGCTAATGAGAGAGAAAGGCTTCGTACATCTAGTCGCTAGCTAGGTCCTCCGTACAACTGGGGCGAGTGCTTGTTCGTATCACGAGACCTGCCTTGTGGTGGCGCTAGGTCTGCGATCACACAGTGGCGACACGCGGGTCCGACATGTACTAAATGGACCGCGGCCGATTTAATCTACCACCTAGCAAGTGTGGTGTCTGGCGGTGACACCACATTCCTCCCCCGCAAATCGGCGAACGGTCGTGAGATAAGGCTTCCGCCCGCCGTGGGGAGGACCCCATGTTGACGTATGCGATGAGGTGGGGAGCCTAACAACAGGCGAGGCTGTGCCACCCGCACCCGGCCATTCGGTCCGAGGGGAGCTAGGAAACGCCTGAAAACCTAGTCCAGGGTGCTCGTCAACATGCGGTGTAAGCGCCCGTAAAGAAACAGGAGGGGCCGAAGGGTCGACCTCCATTGCGTCGGGGAAGCCGACGCGCGATGACGTCATGTGGTCCAGAGCGGGCGGGAGTTCCATGGCGGAGGACAGCTGGTCACGGGAAGCGATCGGCGGCGCGTGACCCTGGGAGGCGCCTGGCGGCTGCAGCGAAGCGTCGAATGCGGGCGGCGCCGGCCGGAGTACCGGCGGCTGCGGCGGCGGCGGCGGCGGCGGCTGCTGCGGCGGCGCGTCGCCATGGGGCAAAATGGAAGGCATCGTCGGTAACACCTGGGGATGAGGCGAGCCAGTAGATGGGTCCCCAGGGCGCTGACCGGACGGCACCGTCGCTGAAAGCAGACGGGGAGCGGCAGAACCCGTGCGACGACAGAGGCGCAGCTGATTGAGATGCCGACGCACCTCACCAGAGGCCCCCAAAACCAAATACATCGCGCGGCCGAGGCAGCGAAGAATGCGCCCTGCGAGCCAACGCCGTGAACCTCGATAGTTGCGATAAAATACAACGTCGCCTGGAGCAAAAGCAGGAGTCTGCCACTGCAAAGGAACCTGATGCGGCGGATGCAGCAAAGACATCAAGGTGCGATGAGGACGACCATGGAGCAACTCAGCCGGCGAGCGACCATCTCGGGGCTGAGAGCGATACGAAGACAAAAAGAGCAACAATGCGTCCTCCCGAGAATGCGACTCTTTCAATTTCAACATCTGTGACTTGAAAGTCCGGACCAATCGTTCAGCGGCACCGTTTGACTGAGGCGAAAACGGAGCGGATGTCAGATGTTGAATACCATTGGCCTGGCAGAATGACTGAAATTCTGCGGACATGAATTGTGGGCCATTGTCGGAAAGAATAGTCTGCGGAAGACCTTCAATGCAAAAGATAGCAGACAACGCTTGGATGGTGGCGGAGGACGTCGTGGAAGACATCCGGACAACAAAAGGAAAATTACTGAAGGCGTCGACCAGAACCAACCATCGAGCATTCCAGAAGGGACCAGCAAAATCAACGTGCAAGCGTTGCCAAGGGGAAGTGGCTTTCGGCCATGCAAAGACTTTCCGCGGCGGTGCGGATTGTTGTTCGGCACACGCCATGCAAGAAGAACACATATTCGTAATCGCAGCATCGATTCCGAACCAAGTACAGTGCTGACGAGCAAGTTGTTTCGTTCGCACTATACCCCAATGTCCTTGGTGAAGAAGCCGTAAAACAGAGGACTGTAACGAACGTGGGACCACGACTCGGGACTGATCATTATCAGAACGCAACAACAAAACACCACGTCGAACAAAAAGTCTCTCCCTGTGAGCAAAAAATGGGCGAACCAACGGATCCTCGATCCGAGACTTTGACAAAGGCCATTGCGTAGCAACAAAACGTAAAACGGTAGCAAGGACAGGGTCAGCAGCTGTGGCCGTAGCTACACGACGAAAATCAATCGGAAACGATTCGACCACGTCATCGGTTTCCGAATCAATGAACATGCAAGCAAGTTTGGAAGAATCGAATGCTTTATCCTCAGCAACAGGCAAACGGGACAACGCATCGGCGTTTCCGTGCTTAGCAGTGGACCGATACAAGATATCGTAGCGGTACTGCGAGAGGAAAATAGACCAGCGAGTGAATTTCTGCGCTGTACGCTGAGGTACAGGCTTGTTCGGATGAAAAAGCGATGTCAAAGGTTTGTGGTCTGGCTCTGAGCACTATGGGACTCAACTGCTGTGGTCATTAGTCCCCTAGAACTTAGAACTAGTTAAACCTAACTAACCTAAGGACAACACAAACATCCATGCCCGAGGCAGGATTCGAACCTGCGACCGTAGCGGTCTTGCGGTTCCAGACTGCAGCGCCTTTAACCGCACGGCCACTTCGGCCGGCGTTTGTGGTCTGTGATGATGGTAAAATGACGACCATACAAGAAATCATGGAACTTAGTAACACCAAACACGAGAGCCAAAGCTTCTTTCTCTATCTGCGAGTAATTTCTTTGCGCAGACGAGAGCAATTTGGACGCAAAGGCAATAGGGCGATGATGCGAGCCAACTTTGTGCGCAAGGACAGCACCGATCCCGAAATCCGATGCATCTACCATCAACAAAAGGGGTTTCTGGGGATCGAAAGGCGTGAGGCACGTATTAGAAAGCAACGCCGATTTCAACTGGCGAAAGGCGCGTTCGCATTCCGTCGTCCAGACGAACGGAACACCTTTACGGCGTAAGCGATGAAGCGGAGCTGAAAGGGAAGAGGCATTGCGCATATATTTGTGATAATAGTTAATTTTACCCAACACACTCTGTAGCTGTTTCACATTGCGAGGGGAAGGTAAATCTTGTATGGCACGGAGGTGCTCTGGACTCGGATGTATGCCTTGGGCATTGATGACATGGCCCAGGTATGGTAAGTCACGAGCAAAAAACACACATTTGTCCTTCCGCAAGCGAAGACCATTTTGTCGCAAGACCTGAAATAACGTTCGTAGGTTCGCAAGATGATCTTCTTCTGTCTGTCCGGAGATCACTATATCGTCCAGATAGTTTGCTGCAGTAGGGACCGACGCACAAATAGTTTGTAAATATTGCTGAAACAATGCAGGGGCGGATGCACACCCGAACGGCAGTCTTTTGAACCTGTACAATTCAAGATGCGTGTTAACCACCAATACGCGCTGGGATTCGTCGTCCACAGGTATTTGCAAGTACGCATCGGCTAGATTCAACTTCGAAAAATATTTTCCCGGGCACAGTTTAGCAATAAGATCTTCCGGGCGGGGCAAAGGAAAAGTAGCAGTCACTAGTTGTGGATTCACTGTGGCCTTGAAGTCCACGCAAAGTCTCAATTTTCCGGAAGGTTTTGGCAAAATTACTAAGGGTGAGGCCCAGAGAGAAGCTTGCACACGTTCAATTACACCCTGTGATTCTAGATCGTTTAATGTTCTTGCGACCTCATCACGCAATGCGTGGGGAACATTGCGCGCTCTGAAAAATTTCGGTTGAGCGTTGACTTTCAGTTCCAAATGTGCTTCATAGTTCTGAGCGCAACCTAAGCCCGGTGCAAAAATGTCTGCAAATTCTTCACACAGACGAGAAACACTGTCTGAAGGCACATTCTGATTCACTGATAGGACCTGATTTACTATAAACATGTTAAACAACTGAAATAAATCTAAACCAAACAAGTTCACTGCAGTAGAAGAACGAAGAACGTAAACTGACACAAGTTTTCTTTGTCCCTTGTATGTTGCGAGAAGGCTGCACTGTCCTAACACAGGGATATTCTGACCTGAATAACTATTTAACTTAACATTTGCAGCACGCAACGGAGGTTTGCCCAGTTGTTTGTACATGTCGTGATTGAGCAATGAAACTGCAGCTCCGGTATCGAGTTGGAATGGTATGACCTTGCCATTAAAGTCCAAATCTACAAAAAGTTTATTGTCCTGCTGACGACAAGAGCGACTGTCTCGTGCAATTTGAACTGATACAGATCACTTGCTAATTGACGTGATTTCCGGTGACGTCGACGCACACTTTTTGTGGGACGAACACAGTCACTGTTAGAGAAAGTGGCACTGGACGGAGGGGAATTAACTACATGAATGTCCACGGGCGAAGGTCCATGAGCCTGAGTGTCCTTGGTTCGATTCCGGCGCGAAGCAAAGGGCCTGGAATGATTGTGATTGTCTGATCTGAGCTTTCTCTGGCAAACACTTTGAACATGTCCTTTCCTATTGCAGAAAAAGCAAATAGCTTGGCGTGACGGGCAATGTTCACGCAAATGTCTAGTAGCACACCGCGGGCATGATTTCACTGCATTTGTGGGCTGGCGTGGCACACGTGGCTTAGAGCGCGGCGGCAGCGGCGTTTGTTTGCGCGATGGCAGTTGACCGGGCCGCGCAGCTCGCCCGGCAGGCCGGTTAATGTTACACACTGCTGGCGAAGTGTCAAAAGATTCCTGAGCACAGTCAAGTGTGTCTTGTCTATCCAAAATGTCTATCACTTGTTGAAGGGAGGGATTAACTAGTTTCAATATTTGCTTCCGTATGCGAACATCAGAAACGTTCTGTGCAATTGCATCACGTACCATTGTATCTGAATAAGAAAGGCCACAGTCACAGACAAAGGCACAGTCCCTAGTAAGTCCTTGCAATGTTGCTACCCACTCCCTATTAGTTTGACCGGCCGTATGTTTTGTACGAAAAAACGTATACCGTTTTGCAACCACATTAACTGTTTCTTTGAAATAGGCATCTAAAGCAGACAAAATTTCCTCGTAGGACAGAGTTGCTACGTCGCGTCGGGGAAACAATTTCACTATCACACGGTAGGTGGACACACCGACACAAGAAAGCAAAAACGGCTGCCGCTCATTACCTTGAATTCTGTAGGCGGCGAGGTGGAAGGCAAACTGGCGGGACCATTCCCGCCAAGTCTCGTGGTTCGGGTCGTAGTGCCTAAAAGGCGGTGCAACTGCGAGTTGTGGCTGCGGTAGCGGTGAAGCGGCTGCGGCCGCATCGGTTTGAATGGCACGTTGACCCTGGACGAGCTGTCCAAGGGCATCCAATAACGCCTGCGTCTGCTGATTCTGCAAGCGATAAAATTCGGACAGTACATCTGGCGAAGCCATGACACAAATAAATGTAAGCAATCAGAAAAAACCTCTTTAAATCGTCGCCATGTGATGTGTCGGCAGCTGGGCCAACACCTTGTAGATCGAGATGGCTGAAAATGCACGCTAGACTAACGCAGACGGGCGTGAAGTACTGGAACAGGCTACGTAATTAATGCTATGAAGAAAAGTACGTAGCTGGATTAATACTTATCTTTAATCAATCATTGTGGTACATCGCTCTTGACTATACACAGGAGACTTTAATTACAATCACTGTAAGGCTAATGGCGCCTTGCTAGTTCGTAGCCATTAACTTAGCTGAAGGCTATTCTGTCTCTCGGCTAATGAGAGAGAAAGGCTTCGTACATCTAGTCGCTAGCTAGGTCGTCCGTACAACTGGGGTGAGTGCTTGTTCGTATCACGAGATCTGCCTTGTGGTGGCGCTAGGTCTGCGATCACACAGTGGCGACACGCGGGTCCGACATGTACTAAATGGACCGCGGCCGATTTAATCTACCACCTAGCAAGTGTGGTGTCTGGCGGTGACACCACAGATTGTTCAATCTTTTTCTCATGGTAACCTCCCCCTTGGCAGTCCCCTCCTGGAGATCCGAATGGGGGACTATTCCGGAATCTTTTGCCAATGGAGAGATCATCATGACACTTCTTCAATTACAGGCCACATGTCCTGTGGATACACGTTACGTGTCTTTAATGCAGTGGTTTCCATTGCCTTCTGCATCCTCATGTCGTTGATCATTGCTGATTCTTCCGCCTTTAGAGGCAATTTCCCACCCCTAGGACAAGAGAGTGCCCTGAACCTCTATCCGCTCCTCCGCCCTCTTTGACAAGGCCGTTGGCAGAATGAGGCTGACTTCTTATGCCAGAAGTCTTCGGCCGCCAATGCTGATTATTTATCAAAATTTAGGCAGTGGCGGGGATCGAACCCGGGACCGAAGACGTTTTGATTATGAATCAAAGGCGCTACCCCTTTTTTTTTAGACACTACCCCTTTTTTAAATTTTTTTTATGTTGTTGTTGTCGTTGTGGTCTTCAGTCTTGAGACTGGTTTGATGCAGCTCTCCATGCTACTCTATCCTGTGCAAGCTTCTTCATCTCCCAGTACCTACTGCAACCTACATCCTTCTGAATCTGCTTAGTGTATTCATCTCTTGGTCACCCTCTACGATTTTTACCCTCCACGCTGCCCTCCAATGCTAAATTTGTGATCCCTTGATGCCTCAAAACATGCCCTACCAACCGATCCCTTCTTCTAGTCACGTTGTGCCACAAACTTCTCTTCTCCCCAATCCTATTCAATACCTCCTCATTAGTTACGTGATCTACCCACCCTATCTTCAGCATTCTTCTGTAGCACCACATTTCGAAAGCTTCTATTCTCTTCTTGTCCAAACTGGTTATCGTCCATGTTTCACTTCCATACACGGCTACACTCCATACAAATACTTTCAGAAACGACTTCCTGACACTTAAATCTATACTCGATGTTAACAAATTTCTCTTCTTGAGAAACGCTTTCCTTGCCATCGCCAGTCTACATTTTATATCCTCGCTACTTCGACCATCATCGATTATTTTACTCCCTAAATAGCAAAACTCCTTTACTACTTTAAGTATCTCATTTCCTAATCTAATTCCCTCAGCATCACCCGACTTAATTTGACTACATTCCGTTATCCTCGTTTTGCTTTTGTTGATGTTCATCTTATATCCTCCTTTCAAGACACTGTCCATTCTGTTCAATTGCTCTTCCAGGTCCTTTGCTGTCTCTGACAGAATTACAATGTCATCGGCGGACCTCAAAGTTTTTACTTCTTCTCCATGAATTTTAATACCTATTCCGAATTTTTCTTTTGTTTCCTTTACTGCTTGCTCAATATACAGATTGAATAACATCGGAGAGAGGCTACAACCCTGTCTCACTCCTTTCCCAACCACTGCTTCCCTTTCATGCCCCTCGACTCTTATAACTGCCATCTGGTTTCTGTACAAATTGTAAATAGCCTTTCGCTCCCTGTATTTTACCCCTGCCACCTTCAGAATTTGAAAGAGAGTATTCCAGTTAACATTGTCAAAAGCTTTCTCTAAGTCTACAAATGCTAGAAACGTAGGTTTGCCTTTCCGCAATCTTTCTTCTAAGATAAGTCGTAAGGTCAGTATTACCTCACGTGTTCCAACATTTCTACGGAATCCAATCTGATCTTCCCCGAGGTCGGCTTCTACCAGTTTTTCCATTCGTCTGTAAAGAATTCGCGTTAGTATTTTGCAGCTGTGACTTATTAAACTGATAGTTCGGTAATTTTCACAACTGTCAACACCTGCTTTCTTTTCGATTGGAATTATTATATTCTTCTTGAAGTCTGAGGGTATTTCGCCTGTCTCATACATCGTGCTCACCAGATGGTAGAGTTTTGTCATGACTTGCTCTCCCGAGGCCATCAGTAGTTCTAATGGAATGTTGTCTACTCCCCGGGCCTTGTTTCGACTCAGGTCTTTCAGTGCTCTGTCAAACTCTTCACGCAGTATCTTATCTCCCATTTCGTCTTCATCTACATCCTCTTCCATTTCCATAATATTATCCTCAAGTGCATCGCTCTTGTATTAACCCTCTATATACTCCTTCCACCTTTCTGCCTTCCCTTCTTTGCTTAGAACTGGGTTGCCATCTGAGCTCTTGATATTCATACAAGTGGTTCTCTTCTCTCCAAAGGTCTCTTTAATTTTCCTGTAGGCAGTATCTATCTTACCCCTAGTGAAACAAGCCTCTACATCCTTACATTTGTCCTCTAGCCATCCCTGCTTAGCCATTTTGCACTTCCTGTCGATATCATCTTTGAGACGTTTGTATTCCGTTTTGCCTGCTTCATTTACTGCATTTTTATATTTTCTCCTTTCATCAATTAAATTCAATATTTCTTCTGTTACTCAAGGATTTCTATTAGCCCTCGTCTTTTTACCTACTTGATCGTCTGCTGCCTTCACTACTTCATCCCTCAGAGCTACCCACTCTTCTTCTACTGTATTTATTTCCCCCATTCCTGTCTATTGTTCCCTTATGCTCTCCCTGAAACTCTCTACAACCTCTGGTTCTTTCAGTTTATCCAGGTCCCATCTCCTTAAATTCCCACCTTTTTGCAGTTTCTTCAGTTTCAATCTGCAGTTCATAACCAATAGATTGTGGTCAGAATCCACATCTGCCGCAGGAAATGTCTTACAATTTAAAACCTGGTTCCTAAATCTCTGTCTTACCATTATATAATCTATCTGATACCTTTTAGTATCTCCAGGATTCTTCCAGGTATACAACCTTCTTTTATGATTCTTGAACCAAGTGTTAGCTATGATTAAGTTATGCTCTGTGCAAAATTCTACAAGGCGCCTTCCTCTTTCATTCCTTCCCCCCAATCCATATTCACCTACTATGTTTCCTTCTCTCCCTTTTCCTACTGACGAATTCCAGTCACCCATGACTATTAAATTTTCGTCTCCCTTCACTACCTGAATAATTTCTTTTATCTCGTCATACATTTCATCTATTTCTTCATCATCTGCAGAGCTAGTTGGCATATAAACTTGTACTACTGTAGTAGGCATGGGCTTTGTGTCTATCTTGGCCACAATAATGCGTTCACTATGCTGTTTGTAGTAGCTAACCCGCACTCCTAATTTTTTTATTCATTATTAAACCTACTCCTGCATTACCCCTATTTGATTTTGTATTTATAACCGTGTAATCACCTGACCAAAAGTCTTGTTCCTACTGCCACCGAACTTCACTAGTTCCCACTATATCTAACTTTAACCTATCCATTTCCCTTTTTAAATTTTCTAACCTACCTGCCCGATTAAGGGATCTGACATTCCACGCTCCGATCCGTAGAACGCCAGTTTTCTTTCTCCTGATAATGACGTCCTCCTGAGTAGTCCCCGCCCGGAGATCCGAATGGGGGACTATTTTACCTCCGGAATATTTTACCCAAGAGGACGCCATCATCATTTAATCATACAGTAGAGCTGTAGAGTTTTATACAAAAACTAATAATAAAAAAAATTGCATGGTGCGGGATTCGATCCGGCGACCTTTTTTCATTTTTTGTTATTTTTTTGTTTTTTGTTTTTTGTTTAGGCGCTACCCCCTTTTGGGACCACTTTTTTCCCTTAAAAGGCCCCTTAGGAAAATGGAACTGAAAAAATAAATAAATAAAAAAAAGAAAAAAACCTAAGTGCCACCGCCACTTGTCATATGATTACATTTAGGGAGCGTGTACAAAGGAGAAGTCTAGTAACTAAGTGTTACAAGTAAGTGTTACAACAACAAAGGTGGCATAAAAGAGTAATCAAAAAATAAAAATATAAACCACTGATGTAATTCTAACTAAAAGGTTCTTCAATAATGTAACTGGTTCCACTTGGAGCCTCGCCATCGTTATCTGAAATCTCCAATAGCGCCTTTGAAGGGCATCTGCAAGGGAGGCATTCTACTTCGCTAGTGCCTCAAGGAAAACAGTATCCTTGCAGCAGCTTGTCTCTTCCTTTGGTCATGGCTGACAAGGCAGAACGTTGAGCCGTTAGTGTGATGCGGCACAGCACATTAACCACAGCCTGGCACTCCCCAGCTGAGTGGGGGGTTAACGAAAAAGCTGCGTAAATAATTTGCGAAGAGCGTACGGTATTTCGGTGTGCTTTCGAGGGCATTGTGAGCATTTTGTAGGAACCACCAGTAATCAAGCTGCTCTTTCTCTCCGTCGCTAAAGATGTAAGCGACGGTAAGTCCTTTGAACTATGTAAGCGCATGATATTTTGCAGCCGGAAAGTAAGTTTCATCGGGACAGAGTAGGGTCTGCGGGTCAATCATATCAGGTGTGACCCGGAGGTAACAAGCCAATATCTTCTGTGTTCGTCGCCAAACTCCGGACGATGATGTGCAAGTAAAACGATGTTCATCGGTGTCCAAAAGGTGACAGTCTGGGCAATAAGGGGGGTCTGCCAGTCCAATAGTGTGAAGTCGCTGGCGTGTGGCATATTTTTTGTTGGCGATCTGATACCACTTCGAACGCACCGTGGATGACAGAAAGTGGTGGTGTATCGTTTTCCACACTCTTGGCCAGTGAACCGTAGGGTACTTGTTTTCCACCACGTTATGGTGAACAGCCCGCAGAAGGTTGGTATAAAAATCTTTCGCCTTTGGTGGACGTGTGGCGGAGAGGTTCGAGCTGACATAGCTGTAATCAAGAATGAAGGTCGACACATGGGAGAGCTGTGGTGCAACGTGCGCAACCGACACCGGCGGGACGTTAGAGGCTGGCATCAGAACCTGTAGTAAACGACCCGTGAGAGAGGTATATTGACTTTTCCATCGTTTCCTCATGTTGCTCATGTAAAGGGCAGCTGCTCTCGCCCTGACGTTGACCAATCCCAGCCCTACTTTGTGCACTGGGAGGGTGTCGTATCGTACTTTAATGATATGACCTGCGGAAACGTAGTAACTGAAAGCCGCCTGAAGCCGGCGACCTATCTGCAGCGGTAGTGGGAGAACCTGTGCCACGTGGTTGAGTTTTGATGCTACGTAGAGGTTCAAGTATTCAACACGTTGTAGCTGATTCAAGTCCCGGAGCAGGTTCTGTCGCACCATTGCGCGTATGATCTGTAATAACCGTCGGTAGTTTGCTGCAGCTGTTTTACGTACATCTTTCTTGAACGTGATTCCCAAATATCGCAGATCAGAAACTGGTGGGAGGGGAGCGAGGGTTTCCGGTCCGAGACCACGCCCAATGTCCAACGCCGCCGACTTGTTGATAATCAGAAGACTGCCTGCGGCCTGTCCGTATCGCTCAATCCAGGTTAGTACGCTTTGAACCTCGTCATTGGAACGAACCAGCAGTAGCAGGTCGTCAGCGTATGTCCTATAGCGAAAGGTGACGTCCCGCAGCGTGATTCCAGATAGGCGGTGGTTAAGGCCCCCTAGGAGTGGCTCGAGTGCGATGGCATAAAGGTAGGTAGAAAGGGGACAACCCTGTCGTAGAGACCTCTTAATGGGTACTGGTCCTACCGTCCTTCCATTGACCTGGACGTGTGAGCTGGCTGCGGTCCAAAGACACCGTAGGGTGTCGATGAGGCCCGGGGGGAATCCCATACAGTCCATCACTCGTAGGAGGAAGTTGTGGTGCACTCTATCAAAGGCGCGGTTGAAATCGACGGAGACGATCGCCGCTCTCAGACGGCACGCAGAAGCGATCGCTATTAAGTCCCTAAAGTCACCGGTGGCCATGTGTATGTTGGCTTCTCCCCCCTGCAACGTCTGTTCTGGAGCAAGGATCATCAGCAAAGCCGTCTTAATACGGCTCGCCATAATCCTGGTGAAAATCTTGTAATCGGCGTTCAGCATTGTAAGCGGCCGATAGTCGTTAATCGATAGCCCTCCACCTGGCTTGTGTACTGGTATGAGGAGACCTTCTACAAACGCTGGCGGCGCAACACAGTCTGGAGACATAAGTTCGCGGAACATTATAACCCAGCGAGGCATCATGATGTCACGGAAAGTCCGGTAGAATTCGATGGGCAATCCATCAGGTCCAGGAGATTTATTGGCCGCACCTTTGTCCACGGCGTCTTCGACTTCTTCGAGTGAGATTTCCTCTGTTAGGGCATTCACGGTAGCCTCGTCGATAGTACGTGTTACCTGCTGTAACACTTCAGTAGCGGCCTCGTCATTGACGGTTCTTTCCTTGTAAAGATGACGAAAATGATCCTCCACCGCCTTTACTATGGTTGCTTGGGTCGTACATAAGCGACCGTCGTGTGCCCTGAGTTGTGTGATTAAATGTTGGCGTTGTCGGCGCTTAACCGCCACAACGTGGTGCATAGTGGGTTCCTCTGCAACCGTTCGGTCGTGCCGTCGCGAGCGGACTACTGCACCTTCTAGTCGACGCTTCGTCAATGTTAGTATGTGAGCCTTGATTCTGCTTTGGTCATGTTGTCTCTCCGGGGAAGGGGGTAAGGCGTCGAGGTCCCTGAGTGCCGCGTAGTAAAAATCGAGGGTCTGTCGATGCCACGCAGTCACGTCCTTGCCATATTGCATAAGTGTCCTACGGATTGCTGGTTTGGCACAGAGGAGCCACCACTCCAGGGTCGAGGTGTATCGTGGGTGGCGGCGTTCACAGTCAGTCCACGTTGCTGCAACTTGCCGACGGCAATCCAGGTCCTGGAGATGAGTTATGTTGAGCTTCCAAAAGCCATTGCTGCGCTAGACTTGTTGGAGGCGTAGGTGTATAGTGCAGATATAGGCACTGTGATCGGAATAGGCTTGAGGCCATAATTCGGCGTCCACCACACCTTGTGTGAGATCTTGTGACACATATATGCGGTCAAGTCGGCTGGCCGAATGACTGGTAAGATGAGTGTGGCCAGAGCGGTTACCGTGGACTTTTTCCCACGTGTCGCACAAGTGAAGTTCTTGGATCATCGCACCCAGTTCCGGACAAGGCATGTAATGTGGGATTTGGTCCTTGGGGTGAAGTACACAATTAAAATCGCCGGCGAAGACGCTGTGGTCGTATCGTCCAAGGAAAAGGGGAGCGACATCTGTGGAGTAGAATCTGGCGCGGTCGTGACGTCTTGTGGTACCCGACGGCGCGTAAACATTAATGAATCGCGTGTTGAGTGCCGTAAATGCTATTCCTCGCGCGGAGGGAAGAAACGTGACGTCGGTAACTTCAATACTTTCACACACTAATATTGCCACTCCGGTGTCTGCAGGGCTACCGGGCGTCACATGTGTGGCATAACCGTAAAAGTGCGGGAGTGCAGTCGTTTTCACTTCTTGTAGGAAAGCAAAGTCAACTCCCATGGCTCGTATGGTTTCTTTCAAAAGTTGGATCTTGACAGGAGAACTGATCATGTTGATATTCATTGTCGCTAGGCGGTAAGCCTGGCAACGCTTTGTTTGGGCGAGGTTATCCATGTTGAAGTTGGAGAGAAGCGAACATCGGAAGTGGTCACCCCCCGCCAAACGCGGTCCTCCTTGTGCTGCTTATGCTGCATGATCCGGCGGCGCCTCAGCTGGCCGCGGGTCGGGATCTTGTGTCTCGACGTCCTCGGCCCACGAAGCGGACGCGTATGTCTGTTCATGTTCCATAGCCTCGGAATGTTTGGTAGTAAGGGACCGGGCGACTTCGCTGCCTGCACTGATACCTTCCCGCTGCTCACTGTTTCTGTCAATGGGCTGATGTTCGAAAGCTGCATGTTTTTCTGACTGTTCTGCAAGGTTGGAGTCAGTGGAAACAGCCTCAGCTTCGCGGCTGGCTTCTGGAGTGGTCAGTTGTTCTTCCCCGGCCGAATGCGAACCGCTGTGTTCCGACACGGTCCGACGACGGCGCTTCCGGCGTTTCGGTGATCGCTGTTTCCGTACATGGCCTTCATTGTCAGAAGACGGCACTGACACACGCTCCGCCGGAACAAACGCTTCGGTCGGTACAATAAGGGAATCAATTGCCATCTTGCTGGCGTCAATGTCTGTCGCGTTCGGTAGCTCCAGAGTCGTAGTACTATTTTCCACCACTGGCCAGGTCGGCGGATCATCCAGGTTTTTGTCTGTGGAAAGTGATTCTTAGACCGCTGAAGCGGTCGGCCGTGTCTGTTGTGTGGAGAACGTCGTGAGCGCCGCCGCGTAAGTCACGGGTAGAATAGTCTTCGCCGCTGGTGGTGCAACGTCCTTCGGTGGGAGTTGTGTGATCCGACGCTGAAGGCACTCGGAACGAAGGTGTCCTTCTTTGCCGCATCCGGAACACGTCTTCGGCTGGCCGTCATAAATAACTATGGCCCGGCATCCTCCTATCTGTAGATAGGATGGCACGTGTCGTTGGAGATCTATGCGCACTTGGCGTACTCCATTGAGTACTGGATACGTCTTAAACTGGGTCCATTTTTCAGCCACGTGTTCGTGTACCGTGCCGTAGGGGCGGAACGCCGCTACAACTTCTGCCGCCGGGAGTTCAAATGGAAGTTCGAATATGCGGATAGTCCGCAGTCCCATTGCGGCATGGCCGACCTCGACGTTGCCAACATTGCCATCTGCGTGGCAGAAGCGGAGTTCTTGTTTCATCTCACGAAGCACCTTGTCGCATGTAGTTTCGTCTATGAGCTTTACATAGACCGTGCTACTGACGATCGAAAAGTGAATGCCGACAATGTCGGCAGCCGGGATCTTGGCTTCCTCTTTTAAAAAGCGTTCGACTTCGAGCGCCTTTGGTCGGGTAAAGTCGTTCCGAAATGTGAATTTCAAGGTTGATCTTCTGTATTGGTTTGCCATGGTCTTGTGGCGCTACGGCGTCACGTTAGTGTCGGCCGAAGAAAGTAAACAAGGCGCGCGGGCTCTCTCTGACAGCGGAGAGCACACACCGCACGTCTGCTTCGCTCGGCTCCGAGAGCCGCACTGACCCCTAGACCACGGGTTCCACATTATAGTGCTCTTCTAAGAGAAGTGACGATGTACTGACTTTCCGCCTAATGCGAACTCGCCACCATTTGACGGTGACGTTCACTTCCGTTCTGTTAACGTTCAGTGTGAGTCGACCTCTGGGTAAATTTTATTTCTTTTTCTCAAATGATATGAGCGCTGATTCTGCCCGAGTAACTGCAGATGTTATCCAACAATACATGTTTTGCTTATGGGCTTTATTATCCAAAGGACCTCTTCTTGGACGTAAATAAGTTGATTTAGGTTGCGGGAACACCACTTTCTGGACGACAGAAAGCATGTACTTATATCAATGTTTCCACTTGGGATCAATCCGTTACATGACAGCCTCAGGTCGCAACCATTCTGAGCGAGTACGTTGGTGCAGTGTTAAGACTTTGGACTCTCATTCGAAAAAAAGGCAAATAAACTCCTCGTTTGGTCATCTAGGCTTAGGTTTTCCATGGATTCACTAAAGCACTAAAAACAAATGCCAGGATGTTTCCTATTAAAAAACATTGGCGATTCTTCTCCTCTGCTCACCCCAATCTGAGCTTGTGATCCGACTGTAATCACCTCGTCGACGACGGGACGTTAAAACCTTTTTCGTTACCATTTGGTGCCTACTGTTAACACCTTAGGTGTACCTCTCTTACGGAAAGGTTGTCAGCTTTTGAAACAAGTAAAATAGGCTGAAGCCTCCGTTAGCTACGAGATTCCTTCATGGCCTCGGCGTCACTTTGTCTGGTCCGATTTCCAGTGTTGCGTCAAATATGTGCGGAAGTCTGAATCACATTTCCGTCTTCCGCAGGAACAGATAGAAGCGTTATTTCAACATGAGGTTTCATTGCGTAGCTTGTACGCTGGCAAATGGCGACACGGGTTAATTCACTCTCTCCCTCTCCACAAACACAAGTAATTAAATTGGCCGGTAGTGCACGTACAAAAGAAAATGATTTACACTTTAGGATGTTTTGACAAAGGTACTACTGATGATTAAGAATGTAACACAATGAAGGCGGCATGCAACGAACGTCAAATTATGGTGGAGAGAACTATAGGCTTCGGTACACGTATGATAAGCATTTCAGCGCAACCGCACGAAACAGATAAGAGTAACGACATTCTGTATATAAGGAAAGATTGTGCAGCATGTTTCTCAATCAGAAATAGCATTTGAATGCTGGTTCTTCGTGAGAAGATCGTCATAAATGTTTACGAACTGAAGTTAGAATTGCATTGATTGACTGTCACGTCGGTTCTTAGTTGAATATTTTATAGTATCAGTTGAAAACAGTCTTGGTTGCAATTCGAGTTTTTTTTTTTATTTATCAACTACGCGTTTCACCTTATTTAGGCTCTTCAGGCTGATCTTAATTTGGTATTTCTTAAAACGATCGTTTAGACAGTGTAGCTAAAGGGCATCGTCGAGTACATTAGGCCAACATAGCCTTCGTTACCCTCAGTAAATGCTTTCTAGATGGACGTGAGTGACTCCAAGACGTCCATCTAGAAAGTATTTACTGAGGTCAACGAAGGAGATGTTGGCCTGATGTACTCGATGATGCCCTTTAGCTACACTGTCTAAAGGATCGTCCTAAGAAATACTAAATTAAGATCAGCCTGAAGATGGTTCAAATGGGTCAAATGGCTCTGAGCACTATGGGACTCAACTGCTGTGGTCATAAGTGCCCTAGAACTTAGAACTACTTAAACCTAACTAACCTAAGGACATCACACACATCCATGCCCGAGGCAGGATTCGAACCTGCGACCGTAGCAGTCGCACGGTTCCGGACTGCGCGCCTAGAACCGCGAGACCACCGCGGCTGGCGTCAGCCTGAAGATGCCTAAACAAGGTGTAGTTGATAAATAAAAAAAACTAAAATTGCAACCAATACTGTTTTCAACGGATGCTATTAAATACTGGTTTGCTGATTCATGCCACAGATGGATTGGAAGAGAATATTTTATACGTTATGAATGAAACACATAACGCAGGCGTAATATTCTACAATATTCATTATTTATTTCACAAACCGGTTTTCATCTGTTACAGCATCATCAGGTACAAATATAAATATGTGGTCCAGTGAAATTTTGTTGGATCAAACATTTTAACTAGTGCTCAACAGAGTATCTCCATTTCCGGACATGAAAAATGTTAGCGTTAGGTTTAGGGATAAAACAAGAGGGATTATGTCAGTGTAAATGCGATATGAGATTATTTAACTAAAAATATGTGACATATTTACCAATGAAGTATATACAAATTACAACAGTTGTTCATAGAAGAAAATAAATTGGACAATACATTTTGGTGACATTTTCGAAAGGTATGGCTGAGCAAAACAGTATTGTCTTTACAGGCCTTAAATTACAAACTGGTAAGATATACTAGTGAGATTAAGCAGCTAAGTAAGGCAGCTGTGATTATAGAAAGTAATATTTTTTAACAAAACAAGAGTAATTATAGCAACTAGTTAAGTGTTTTTCGTTTCCTGTGTTTTCCTTGTTGTATGTTTCTAAAATTTCGTGTTTCCGTTGAAGAGGTGTAAGCTCGCATTTTGTAAGTGTAAAGTCGGGCAGTCTGTAAAGAAGTCATTGAGGCATCAGCGTCCACTGGTCACACCCCAGGATTGTACCAATCTGCTTTTCTAGTTACTTTTTCGGGTAGCCTTGCTAGGACGGCTAGGACGCGTGTATGCTTCGTGCGGGTGCAGGAGGAGCTGGCCACAGTTAGCGAGCTGCTGAACGCGCTTTTGCCCAGTCAGTCACCTCCAGTCTGCTGCCTCGGGGTGCAGCGGTGGTGAAGAATTTGGCGCATCGCTTGGCACACCTCAGTCGTCGCTTGTTTCGCCCGGGCTCTGCTGCCGAGGCACTTCCTAGTGTACTCGATGCGGTGGATCCGCCACAACAGTGAGTGACTGGTGGTAACGCGTTCGCATCGCTGATGTTACCAAGAAACGACACTGCTTTAACTACACTGAAGAGCTAAAGAAACTGGTACACCTGCCTAATATCGTATGGGACCCCCGCGAGCAAGCAGAAGTGCCGCAACACGATGTGGCACGGACTCGACTAATGTCTGAAGTAGTGCTGGAGGGAATTGACACCATGAATCCTGCAGGGATGTCCATAACAGTAATACGGCAGAAACGGCCTCTATCCTTATCGTTCATAGCTCCAAGAAGGACTGGAACTTTGACGTTGGCTGACTGTAAATCGCTTAATAATTCTACTAATACTGCTTCCTGATGGAGACACTTTCACTGGTGATAGAGTCAATGACAGTCGTAATTTACTTCCGTGGTACAACAAAGACACACGTACCTCTGTGGACACACATTTTCACGAGCTCTTCTGTGTAAACGACAAGTGTGATATGACAAACAATCATTTGACTGGTGGTGTTGCGTTTTAGGGGGCCCCATTATCAAGACTTTCTCGAAATGCGAGCTTCCAGCATTATTGGAAGACTTCCCTTTGGTTGCAGGGATGTTTATGTTATTCTTGCATGACGGGGCCCCTACAAATTCTAGTCTGCAGTTGACACCACGTCTTAAACTAACATCCCCCGGAAGATGGATTGATATAAATGGTCACGTTTCTTGGCTACCAACGTCCCCAGACAGTACTATTTTAGATTTTTTCCATTGGGGATAGTTGAAATAACAAGTAAATACAAGAGACGAGTTGATGTTTATGGTACACGCCTTAAATGAACGCCAAAGCGACCTCAAAGAAGATACACGTGGGTTTGTCACGACGATTCCGAAGTTCATTCAAATCGGAATGTATGAAAATCAAATTTTAGGTTAATCATTTGCCTTTGCTTAGCCTTTCTTGGGTTACATTCTAAGAGCTGTTTCTCAATAACCGATAAAAGTTGGACACATATTACACGGAATGATTCATGCATAGATACTAATCTTCCTACTTTATTACTCCTGAAGCTTCCTGTATTTTGCGCAGCAGAATGTCTGAAGCGGAAGTGTCGGAAAAGTGATACGGCTGTTACGATAACGCAACGCAAACCCTGTATTGCATGTTAGCGTAAAGCGTGTGAACCGATCAATCACTCAGTCGCACAGCTGTGGCTGTCATTGTCATATTACGCGCCTGGGTAACACGGGGCTGATATTACCCCGTTCCATGGCTAGCTGTCTATGACTGTTATTGCGATGCAAGTCTGTGCATGACTGTTAGCTAGCAAACGCGAGTGACTAAAAATCGGAAGTGATTGTGGTATTCTGTCGAAATTGGAAAGCCGACACATGACGTATATCACTCGTGTGGTGCGATCTTTGTCTTGGCCGACGAATTTGCGAAAGTCTTGTGAAGGATTCGATCGCAGCTAAATCTTTATGACAAGTCTACAACTATGATTGCCTCTCGTTTTCCTCGTAATTATTTAAGCTGTATTTGTGATAGGCAAGAAAAATCATACTTTTACTTGCAACAGTTCATCCTGTGGGGACGTAGAACCACTGGCATTATCCCCCTCCTCCCCCCCCCCCCCCCATAACGTCTCTGCCCGACCGCAGCAAGAACAATTGTATCTCTGTCAGATGAGTTCTCTGTAGTACGCGCTCTATGCTACACGCATTGTATATACGCTGCGAGAATGAATTTATAGTAAGTGACCGGAGTGATTATTTATCGTCGTAATTACCACGCCCTCTCCCCACTACCTACACGTCTTTCGTTTTTTAATCAGACTGAAGTCACAAGATGGAAGGAACTCATTATATGCACTTACATCTTCCAATATCTCCCACCACAGGACCACACCCTCGGAGTAGTGCTTGAAAACTGTTTATTCTAAATTTTCTTAGGTTTTCTACAGACGATCTGTTATTAATTGACATTTAATTATAACAAATCGCACACAGAGTGATAAATCTTCATTGCGCCTTTGCCTTAAATCGGCATACTGTCACAACAAGCAAGTTATGAAATAGAAACAGCCGAAATATAATGAACCCATACGTAGCGAGCTTTCCGATTTCAGTCGAGTACCACACGCACTTCCGAATTTTAGTGATTCGCGTAGCAGATAGCGGGAACGGCTAGCGCACCATCCAAGGCTCCAAACTGTCGCGTGATGTAAGGTTGTTTGGTGGCAAAATGTTTGCATCAGGTGGCGACGTTCGGATGAAACTAATGGGTAAAGAAAGAGGATTGAAAACATGGTCAAGGATATGGATAAGTACCATACTTCATTCGAAACAACGTTATAAGCACTTCAACACTCATTGTAACATACGAAATCTTTTCATAACACAGAAAACAGAACATGTATTTTTCCTTACGATATACACAGAATTCGAAACTCTTGCCAGAGTTTCATCAGTTATGTTTGTTGAAATTGCTGCGAGTTTTCACAGCATATTAGCACGGCTCTTCCCACTAATAAGAGCGATGTTTGCCTACGTCCACTGTAGAGCCATTCGCGGCAATGCCTAGAAAACAGCAAGTCATTTTTAAGGAAGAGAAATCTTCAGTCGTAAAAGTAACTCCGGGAGTGCCTCAAGGGAGTGTTATAGGACCATTTCTACTCACAGTATATGCCAACGACCTGGCAAATTACGCCGGTAGATCCGTGAGGCTGTCCGTGGTTGACACAGGACGACATGCACAGTATCGCCGTCGCCGCTTTGTGCAGGAATTGCCAGATGTAACGTATTGCGCATAAACAGTTGGAATTCCCCACTGTTGTGTGATTACGCGACTGCTGAACCATCACTGAAAGAAGTCACATCGCATAACTATCTGGGAGCAAATGTAAGGAAGGACTTAAAGTGCGAGAACCACAGAAAAATAATCGCACGAAAGGCAGATAAAATACAGATTCATTGGAAGAAAAATTACTGTGCAATATTTTAAAAACTGGGGATTATTTTTTTCTTAGAGTAGCTCTTAATTCCACGGACAGGTCTGCTGCCAAGCGTATATGCCAATTTCATCCACTTGAAAATTTTTCCAGCTGTGTGATATTGTGTGTGAATTCACGTAATATTTAACTAAAAAAATCCTACATAACGGATAACCTTTGATCTGTGGCTGAGAGAGAGAGAGAGGCTATCCGCTCTGTGGAGCACAGCGGTTCTCTCTGGACTTCGCAATTAAGCAATTAATTACTCTGGCGTTAGTTTTCAGATTGAGTAGACGTGTTTTGAGTAACTGTCCGAAGCTATTTTAGTGTATTGTTGAAAGTGAGCCACCTTGTACAATTTGGAATTCTAAAAGTTTGTCGTAATAAGTTAGATATGAGCGATAATTTTGGCTATATCTGAAATATATGTAGGAGAAGGCACCATTTTTTAATGTGAAATGGCAACTATGATTTTTTTTCAAGTGACAGAGCATATACGAGGTGTTCAAAAAGTCTCTCCGCAGTGCCATATGATTGTTAGCCGCGCGTGCCGTATGATTGTTCGCCTGCCTCGGTTACTTCCCTTCCAAGTGGACCCTCCCAACATTCCACTGTTTCGTTTATCTCAGCCAGCGTCAGTAGTATCGTTGGTGTGTGTCGTTACGTGTTGACGTGAACTTTTAAGTTTAGACCCTTTGTTCGTATGTATCGTTTTTGTCACTGTTAAAATGCTAACCATTGAAGAACGAGCGTTTTTAGTCGAACAAGTGTTCAAAGCTGGCGGTAAATACACAGTTTCAGTTCGTCAAACATTTAATTCAGTTTTCCCGGAGACAACACTCCCACATCGCGATACTGTGCAAAATTTGATTAACAAATTTCGGAGTACGTGGTTCAGTGACAGATGCACCGAGAAGTGGTCGTCCTAGTGTTTCGTCTGAGGATAAACTACTCGATATTTCCGATAAAATGTCCATGAGTCCGAACACGTCAGTAGGAAAACTCGGCCAGAAAATCGATGTTAGTGTCGGAACGGCCCACACAGTTGTAAGGAAAAAAATAACTTTTCCCATACAACATTACAGTCGTGCAAGAACTGAAAAATACTGATCATGGCAACAGACTGCATTATTGTCAATGGTTCAAAAATTTCGTTCAACAAAATGGAAGGGATACTCTTAATGAAACGTTTTTCACTGATGAGGCGTGGTTTCATTAATTCGGGTACATGAACTCGTAAAATTCTCGTATGTGGAGTACTGCAAATCCATTGTGTATTCATGAGGAACCACTTCATTCTGTGAAAATAGGAGTTTGGATTGCAATTTCTAGACGTCGGATTGTGGGTCCCATATTTGTCAACGAAACAATAAACGCACAACGATACTGCAGTGATCTTCTGTACCCATTCATAGGAGAACTTGAGTTAACTGAAATACTGAACGGTTATTTTCAACAAGATGGTGCAACCGCGCATGCGGCTCGCATTTCAATGTCACTGCTTGCTGATGTCTTTGGTGATCGCATAATTTCACAGGGACTTTGGCCTCCACGATCACCTGCCCTAACACCACCTAACTTTTTCTTCTGGGGTGCAGCGAAAGCAACTGTCTATAAAAACCGTCCAAAATCCATCGATGAATTGAAAACTGAGGCCGGCCGGTGTGGCCGTGCGGTTAAAGGCGCTTCAGTCTGGAACCGCGTGACCGCTACGGTCGCAGGTTCGAATCCTGCCTCGGGCATGGATGTGTGTGATGTCCTTAGGTTAGTTAGGTTTAATTAGTTCTAAGTTCTAGGCGACTGATGACCTCAGAAGTTAAGTCGCATAGTGCTCAGAGCCATTTGAACCATTTTTTTGAAAACTGCAATATCCACTTTCACTGCTTCTGTTACAGAAGAAATGTCCTAGCTTGTGTTTGGAAACATGATTAAACGAATTGAAATGTGTATTCGTGAAGTTCGCTGCGTGTAAGCAATCCAGCATTCAACGGCGCCTGTTACGGAGTCGTCGCGTGAGCCGTCTGGTAAACTCCAACTGCAAAATCTCACAGTGACTGACGCAGGTGGGTGCGAGATCAGCCTCCACTATGGCCGCACTGGCTCATGCGGATCTTCTGCGGCAGAGAGCCTGTATTCGCAAAGAGTCGCCCAGCGTCATGCCGCCGTCATGTTTTTCCAGACTTTGCGTGGGATGTACCATTTGGTAGCGCTGCAACATGTAATGCGATCGCCTATCGATTGTAAAAAGAATTGAATCTGGCAAGTGACAACGAAGCAGCACTTCTGCCTTATTATTTCGTACTTGTCTTACGCGAATGCCATTTTTATATGGCTACAGATTTAATGTGGAGTGTACTGAACAGTCTGGTGCAATACACTGTATACGGCGAACGAACACTAAGCCCTGTGAATCGTGTGAACTTTGTTATGTGGTGTTCGTAGTGTAATTGCTTGTGTATCGCGCTTTATAAGGCAGTAACTGGGAACAAGCGTAGCACTTGCCTAAACAAACGTGGGAAACCGCCTAAAAACTACACTCAGGCTGCCCAGAACACCAGCTATGGCCGTTAATCCGCCATAGGGATTCAGTCCGGGTCTGTCTTGCAAGCTAGAGCGCTAAAATTTACACTACACAAGCAGGTGTCGAACAAAGGCAAAGAAAAGTGAAATATTAGCTTTTTATAACACTTTTCTTGACACTGTTGAGATAATGGCAATCGACCAGATAGAATTTAATTTGTTTTATTTCAAAGGCTCCCACAAGATTTCACTTCATCATTGTTGTTAGTAGCCTTTATACTTCCATCATCTTCTTTTCGTCTTCGCATGATAAACTCACGAGTATATCATGTGAAGACGAGTACAAGGTGATTCACCTGCCCTACCTATGGGCTTTACCCAACATTCAATGCCTTCAGAAACCACGAATGAGATTTTCATATTCCCTCACCAGCTACATGCAAATTATCGGTCCTACAGAAAAAAAATTAACACTACATTCGTGTAGGAAATTTAATGTTGTTTAAATTTTGTACTGGGGTATGTTTCCGCTGGAGGCCACGGTTTTCGAGTTATTCAAGTTCACTTTCGTAGGTTTTTCTTGAATAATTCTAAAACTGCAGCCTTTAGCAAAAATTTATCCAAGTAGAAAATCTAACTACATTTCGTACAAAAGTGTGTGACTAGTATTTTGCACGTAGCGAGCGAGTGAATATGAAAATCTCACAGGTAGTTTTTGAAGGCATTGTGGGTTGCTTAAAAGGGATAGGTTGGGGCAACTTAATCACCATGTATTTTCAGTTAGTCATTGTGGACTTAATATTTTTCTCTTATTCTAGAGAAAGCCAGAAAATGTTTCCCTACACTATCTAGAAAGGCTAAAACATAAACAACCGGAGAAACAATTTCACAGTACCTGAATTCGTAAGCGAAACATTGGAAAAAAAAGAAAAACAAACTGGAACTGTCCAAGGGTTGAACCCAATGTTCTTGGATTTTTAGTTCCACACTGTATCTTGAACCCATCAAGATACAGGTACCGAAATACAGAGATAAAGACGAAATCTGTGGCGCACAGACCGTGGTCAGGTTACAAGCCCGACTGCAGATGCAGCAAAACCACTCTTCGCCACTGCACTAGGAGGGGGAGGGCGCGCCGGCCGGTGTGGCCGAGCGGTTCTAGGCGCTTCAGTCTGGAACCGCGCGACCGATACGGTCGCAGGTTCGAATCCTGCCTCAGGCACGGATGTGTGTGATGTCCTTATGTTAGTTAGGTTTAAGTAGTTCTAAGTTCTAGGGGACTGATGACCTCAGATGTAAAGTTCCATAGTGCTCAGAGCCATTTTTTTAGCCACAGGAAAGATCCTCGGTACCAATTTGATAGTAGGCTGAGCGTACCTGGGACCGTCCTGGAGGGACTGGAGCATGGAAATGCTCCCGCCCCCATCCAAGAAAGAACCTGGCACCTTTAGGGCTGGAGTCCAGTGCCCTACCCACTAGACCACCACGGCCGCTATGTACTGAAATATGGCATTAAATACATACAAGACACTGTGCCTTATCCACAAAATGAATAATTTTGTGGGCCAAGTATTAAAATTATCGACTGACAGCTGTTGGCAGTCTGTTCGTTATTGTACTGATAAGATACGAACTTTACATTGTAACGCTTAATAGTGTTACAATAGTAGTACATAAAACAAAATGAAGTTCCTTAAACATTTCTGCTGCCATATTACAGCACAAAATATGTACTTCATAAAGAAAAGAAGCAATTGGTCGGTTCCCACAAATCGCCTCTACGATTACAGCCTTGATTTTAACTGCCCACTGATTGTATCTTTCTTCATTTTTCGGAAGTACTAGCATCAGTAAGTCACTTTTACTTCAATTTTTACTGTCAGCAACGTAACAGTCTAGACTTTCTGTTCATTGTCTTTGAAAGTCACATAAAACATTTTACTTACATGCATTAAATACCCTATCAACTAAAATTTAGTTTACGAAAATTGGCGTGAAAATACAGTGCGAGAATCATCGGTGCAGATTCGACTTCCAACACGATTCTTTTCTCGATGTTAAATTGCTTAAAATGAACCGACAAAGGACGTGCAGAACTGCACCAAGACCTGCAGTATTTCTGCTTGGAAGTACTGGGCGGTGATAATGAAAATGTAGCTACTCACAGGTATCCAGTTGGGCTGTAATCATCGTATGGCAGCGATACTTGGTAGATACACTAATGCGTTAATCTACGCTGAAAAAAAAGTTCCAGTTTTGGCCATCAAGTGCAAATCTTGCGATGTATAGCGTCTTGTCGACATATTCGGTGCTCACACCGAACAAATGGTGTAAGTGACAGTTAATAATAAAATTAAGATGAAGCCTTTTTAACTTGCTTGACCTTTTCCACCCACGTCCCCTTCCCATTCCTTTACATATGAAAACATTTCTGTACGTCTTTCTTGCATTCGCAGTGCCAGATTTGCATCTGATGGCCAAAACTGGAACTAATTTTTTCCAGCGTAAATCAGTTCCGCATTAGCGCATTAAAGTACCTAACATGTTTCGTTCCCATACGATAATTACAGCCCACACAGGATCTCTCTGTGTAACTGCACTTGAATTATAACCGCCGGTCAGGGTGGCCGAGCGGTTCTAGCGCTACAGTCTGCGGTCGCAGGTTCGAATACTGCCTCGGGCATTGATGTGTGTGATGTCCTTAGGTTAGTTAGGTTGAAGTAGTTCTAAGTTCTAGGGGACTGATGACCCCAGAAGTTAAGTCCCCTAGTGCTGAGAGCCATTTGAACCATTTTTGAATTATAACCACCCGTTAGTCATGCCACCAAATACGCACTGCAAGCATTGAAATCGGCCTACAGCAACACTGTGCACACTGCTCCAGCTACAATAAATACACGACAGGTGAGCTCTCATTCAATCAGCGTCGATATCACCATTGGCTACTTCCCCCCTAGATAGACTCTATCCCAGACGAGCGGCAAGAAGGCTCGCTTGGCGGCGACGCGCGCCGTGTTTACAGGAGGCGCCGCAGGGTCAACGACCCCTCGCCAGCGCAGGCGGCGCGGCGGCGGGAGCGTTGTGGCGGCCGAGTCTTAGTCCAGTGCGCACGCTGCAGTCACCTGTTGCCTGCCACACAGCCTACCGGCAGACGGTATGCAAGTATACGATATGATGCAAAATACAAAACGCCATCCTGTAACTCCTAAATCGCAGGATGATCAAATATCTGCGGAAACATTTACAATACTATGAATATTTTGCCCACGTCTGTCACATCATCTTGGCAAGAAATGGTGACAGAAACAGTACTGACACACAAAAAAAAATAAAAAAAAATAAATAAAAAATAAATAAAAAATAAAAATAAAAACTCATATTACTAGCACAGGAGCCACTCTGCAGTCAGAGCAAAGTAATGGCTCCCATCGTTCATCTCTTCTTATGAAAAGAATGTACATTTACATCTACATCCATACTCCGCAAGCCACCTGACGGTGTGTGGCGGAGGGTACCTTGAGCACCTCTATCGGTTCTCCCTTCAATTCCAGTATCGTATTGTTCATGGAAAGAAAGATTGTCGGTATGCCTCTGTGTGGGCTCTAATCTCGCTCTAATCTCTCTGATTTTATCCTCATGGTCTCTTCGCGAGATATACGTAGGAGGGAGCAATATACTGCTTGAGACTTCGACTGAACGCGGAAAAAGTTGACAACGAAAAATAAGAACAACATATTCTGTATAGATAGTACCGCACAGCTCGTAAATATTTGAAGAAAGTCGTATTTAAGAACCACCAACAGGCGCTGACGAAATAAAACGTATTCACGTTTCTATTTCGGATCAACCGATCATCGTGTATACTAGCTTCACAGTAAAATGTTCGCTCTTCAAGCGGAAAAGTGTGATTGTTTTCGGTATTAATCTTCCTGGAGACAGAATTTTCACCTCTGCTGTGAAGGACCCAGTAGCAGACAGTAAAGAAATACAAAGACGATTTCTCCCACGTGAGTTTTATCTCTATCTTGATTGCGTACCGAGTAAATCTAAAGGTGCAAAACTTGAACTGCGTGCTTGTTAGTACCTGCTCTTTCCGCTTCTATCAAATGTATTGACATAATTGTGGCACTGAATGACTTGTTAACTGGGTTGTGTTACGTATGTATGCTACGTCTGCATACTGCCGTAGTAGCCCTGTAACGCTACTTCAGTGTGACTGTGGACTGAACGTAGAGACAGACCGTTTCGAAGCCGAAAGTGTGTATTATCCTGATAATTCGTGACAATTTGGGAAAACTTGTTTTATTAAAAAAAGACTATTCTCGTAATGTTATCATGACAAGTTGTAATTCATTTGTATTAGTAAAGAGCGTACTAAATAGTGCGTTTGGTTCGTTTATTGAGTACAGTAGATAAACATACAAGATAAATAATCAACAGCAATATTGTCTCCCACTTTATCTAAAACGGTCTGACAATGGTCGGGTAGTTTTTCAACTTCACGTCTGTAGACAGTATGTTGGTAGCACTTCGTCTCCTTGCATGTTACTCTGTGTTAACAGACAGTAGAGCTGTACAGTTCAGCGTAACTCTGTCCCCACTTCCAGGGAACGAGATGCACAACAGTTCTGATGCAGATTACGAAGTCAAGGACTGGCATGAAACACAACTGTTTCCACAATACGAACTGTACGGTTTTACCAGACATTTGTCACTCCTAAAAGGCGCTCCACAGCTGTTAACCTCTAGACTGCAAGAAAAGAACTTGTTAGCCTCCAGACCTTGTTTCTCTCGATTGACTTCTCGTCGTCGGGGTGGGCTGTCATGTAAAATTTCGTGAATGACACCACAGATGCCTTTTACTTATTATCAGTGATATAATTACACTTTAACGAACGTCAGAATATAAAAACCTTCTGACATGTGTACATGTCGTCGTCGTATCCATATGTTGGGTCTTTTAACGTTGTTAACATCTTTAACGTGAAACACACCAAATCACTACTCCCACACACCGTCATGTAGTTAGTGATTTATGCCATTGCATTAGTCTCAAGAATATAATAGGTCATTTTAATGTTAAGAGTGACTTATTTTACGATGGTTTATTAATAAAGTTTTTTTTTAATGTACGTGTAGTGTATAATTTTTTTGGATCTTCGTCATTATTTGGTGAAAAGGCCTAAGGGGCTCCGGAACGCCCTATACTTGCAATGTTAAAATAACGCTTATAAATTACATCTTTCCTCACAAAGTATTTGAGGTAGGAAGTTGAACTTTTTACAGATTATTTATTGGAATATGGGCTACAACTTAACACAGGGATTTTACAAAATTTTAGTTCAGTTATTAAAGATGATTTTTTTTTCAATTGTAACGAAAATTCACAACATTTTTTTGCAATTTTTTATTGATATATTCAAAATTATACAGCTTTTTGGAAAAAGGCTGTGTTAAATTATGCAGAAGGTACTGTGTAACATTTATTGAAAGTTTGAAACAAATATGTTTGGAAGATCCTTAGAAAACATGTAATTAGTATGAGAAAATAAAAGTTTTGGGAATCGAGCGACAAAGATTGGATTAACTTTTTAGTGCATTCCAGGTCCATAGGATGGATTATCTTCATCCTCTGCAAACTCCTCCTCCAGCTTCCTCTTGTTCCTCCTCCTGTTTACTCTTGCTTGTATTTCTAGACTCTTTACAGCCCTGTCTGCAGCCCGAAGGCGTTCCTTGTCTAAAGCAAGCATCGCTCGTTGTTGTGTTCGTAGATTTTGCTACCATTTTCTTCAGTTGCAGTTACTGCAACACTGTTCCAAAAGGTGGTCATATATGAACACTTATCACATTTCAGTTGTATTTCACTAGCACGTCCTACGTGCTTTATTATGGAGAGTTCCAGACCAACTTCACTACAATGAATACATCTTACACAGTTTGAAAAAATTCCTTTGAGAACCGACATATCAAATATTTCATTCACATCCGATTCGCCCATAAAACATTCATAGTTTTCACTCATTGAACCAAGCTTCTTCTGTGAAGTATTTTCTTTCCCACTTTGACTGCTATGGGCAGGTGTACTTGAGAGGTTAGGTTCACTCACTTGGTTATCGTCTTTATTGTTTAAGTAATAACACATACCTTTGGCTTTCCAACATTTCTCCTTTTCTTAAAAGCCTTCAGAGGATTTCTAATAACTTTACTTTTACTCATTATTATACTTCAACAAAACAGAGACTCAAGAAACAGAATTAATTACGAATATTTTCGAGATAACGACAGAGTAAATAAACATTAAACAATCGACAATCACACCAGCGATATATATTGAACCATCACAGGTTAGCCACAACACGTACTTTATCTCACATCACTAAAATGTACCTGATGGACACGGACGTTAATAATAACACCATTTGACAGCAGTTTAACAGCGCCACAGTGGGTCACGCCCATGTAGAACACATTTCAAAAAAAATTTAAAAATAGTTGTAGTCTTCGGAATTGAATAAATTATATATCTATTAAAAGGTAATAATCTGCAGATTCAGAAAACGCAAAAAAGGAAAAATTGAACTTCTCATGATTTTGAGCGTTTCCGGAGCCCCTTAAGTGGTAGAGTGAGGGACTTGCCACTTAGGAACTTAGTACTTAGGATAACCTGAAGTGGTTAAGAAAAAATTACAAAGAATAAATTTGTAGCCCTATCTTATTTAACAACATTAATGGATTTTACTATTGGCTATATTAATACATTTAATCCCTGACGCCATTTTTTGACGCCACAAGCACGAATGCTACGTAAATAATTTTATGATACCTATTGATCATTAGCTCATCGAAACTGATAGTAAAGATTTATCTCATCAGTAGCTCTTGGTTCTTAAATATGATCTTCTTCGAAAAATACATCACCTCAAATGATATCAGTAACAAAGGTTTTCCAATTGTATTGGAATTTATTTCAGAATCGTAAACGAAACAGCACATGCTGGCTCATTGGTGCTTCATCAAATTAATTTTAAACATGCCCAGTTCCATGCAGTGCACGTTGAGGACTCGCGTTCGAAACAACACCGATAGATACGGACTGAGCTGCAAGTAAGTACAATAAAAGAAAGTATTCGAAACTTCCTTCGTTTTATATTCTACAGGGTGGCAGCCAGACAAGGAATATTTTGGGGAACTCATTTAAAAAAATTTATTTCAAAGGTGCCAGTCAGATCTTTACAAGTTTTATGAAGATGGTATCTGTTCTTTCGGGCATGTCCGAAAGAACAAATACCATCTTCATATAATTAAGGCTAGCCGGCCATTGACCTTCTTCTTCTGTGCGGATGCACACGGATTGCCCGAACTCGTACGGGACTCGGTAAGACTGTCTGCCGCAAGTAACGAGTGTAATGGGCAGGGGCACTACGAGTGTAGTGTGTGGACATTAAGTTGGAAATGTGGGTCTCACGGGGAGCATACAAGGGTAAGTCTGTGCAGTCGCACTCTCCTCTGTGCCCTCGGTGGCTCAGATGAAGCCGGCACGGTAGCTCAGCGTGTTGGGTCAGAGGGTTAGCTACCCTCTGTAACACAAAACTGAGTGAACAGATCAACGGAGAAGCTAAATGGGTGTCATCGGACGTCCGCCCCGAACAAATTCAGCAAACAATAGAGAACAAAATGTGATAAAAAAGATGGATTGCCATGTAAGCAGGAGATTCCGGTCGGGGCATACATTTTTAACTGTCCCCGTTGATGTATATCAACGCCTGTCGACAGCTTATGGTCTTGATTTAATTATTATTTTACAAGATTTCTCCCAGAGGGGCTTCGGCTGTGCCTACGTGACACAAGTTGGCTACCTTTCAGAACCGAGGCAGTTCTGTCCAGTTAAAGCTGCTGACAAGAGACGCCTCAAACCCACTGCAGAAACTGCTAGCAAATTCACGCCATTGGCTTTAACCGATAACATGCGTGCAGAACACAGTTGCCTCTCTCTCTTGTGATCCAGATCTCGAGCAGAACAGACCTGTTTCGTGGGAGGCAGAGCCTCCGGGTCTGCGTTTCACTGCCGGCCTCCGACATGAATTAACATGAACCGCCTCCCCTTCCGTTGCACATTTCAATTAGTTGTTGACCTCATAGACTAGCCTAAACAGGATAACTTCCGACCATAGGCGTGCCCTTTGTATACCGTACACTGAAATGTATTGTCTTTATTTTACCTAATTTCCTGTTCTGTCATTTAACGGCAGCCTGGTGCTCACTTACTAGTCCTGACCGCTCGACCTCCTGTACATAATATTCCCCCCTTCCCTGCCCATGTGCAATATGCAAACGAACCGCATTAAGAAAGGAATGAAGATTTGATTTACTCCTTAAAATTTTCATTTTAATACTACCGAAAAACTTATTTAGCAAAAAAAGTCAATGACACAACTTGAATTTCTCTAACTTGTTATTTCGTTTCATGTACAAACAAGACCAAAAATTTCATTCTTTGTAAAGAAGAAAAAAAGCTTGTTTCTATATATGTGCAACATTTTTATATTAGACGAGGAAAATTCGTTGCGTTTTTAGAAAGGTGCAAGATCTTCAGTTATTTTTTGTTTTTTTCCTTTTTTTATAAATGAATGTTTTATTGTGAGAAGCCTTAATGGGTTGTACAGGGCAAAACAGGGCCCTCCTATTCCGCCCCTTAGCATTTTGGAGCAGTTTGTTTACGAGAAATGGTATGAAATCGGATTAAATACCGTTCAGGACTCATAAATATCGATCACCCAAGGATTCGGATTGTTTCCGAATCCCAATATAGCACTACAAGACAGTGAGTGAGCCTTCAAATTATTTGCCTTATTTCTGTTTGATTGTCAGCGAGTCTTTCATTTCGCAATGAATTTAGGCATTTAAGGATGTAGTAGTACCTTACTCATCATCTGAGACTTATGTAGTACGAATCACTTGCCTACTCATCCTTGCGTCTTGATGTGAGCTGACTGGGGCTGAAGAATATGGGACAGGCCTTCACGCAGAAGGGTACGTGGTTTGGCTAGAGGCCGTACTTTGTGTGGGCCTGCCCAGTCAGGGCTAGTGGGAAGAGCTGTGGAATTGCGTCGCTGCCAGAAACTAGATTACCGCTTTCCTCAGCAGGACAAGGAATTTAGCTGGCGATCACTCTCATCGTTAATTACGGGAGATTAATATTCTGTTGGCCTACACGAGAAATCAAGCCGACTGGCTACTTAGGAGCTGGTTAAAATGAAACAAAAACGTCCCTGGAGAGCCTGATATTCTGGATTGCGGTAAACATACACATATCCAGCTTATACATGTTTCCTTTTTGTTTTTAGCCCTCTTTTCCGCAGTCGAAGTTGCACAAGTAATATTGGTTCTATATTGTTTTTTTCTGACTGTAATAAAAGTCACATTTAGACCATGCCCATTTCGCTTTATTTTAAAAGATCTTCAGCAGTTAATGTAATTTTGTGATTTTTCTTACAAATCTGTTTTCCATGATCGTAAACAGAACTCATGCTTTAAATTTTACTAAACTGCAAGTGGTTTTCCTTAAAAATGTGTTTGCCATGATCGTAAACAGTTCTCGTGTTTCAAATTAATACTCCTTTACACAATTATTGTACTATTATCAATCACGATTTTTATTGTATATATTGTGTGTGTGCATGCTTATTTAGTTTATGAATCTAAGAGAAAATGGATTTTCGGCCACTGTACTTGTTTACAGATATACGCTAAAGTAAATGAAATTCGTGTTTCAAATCACTGAAATAACGTCGCATACCCTCCTCAGATCGTGAAATTTCATTTCGCTTCCGCCTTCCCTTCTTCTGAGTGCTTCACTTTTACCCGAAAGTTCTGGAAGTCTTTTAGGGGGTGTGGCTGGTGCAGCTCTGTGGAGGAGTGGTCTCTGCAGCCCTGGCGGCGGCACTCCCCCTGGGTCAGCGACCGGTCAGCCGGTGTGACACGGGGCGGCAGCGCGCCCCACCACGGCGGCCGTCCGTCTTTTCGGACACGGGGCGCGGCCGGTGCCTTATTGCGAACGCATTTGCATAAGTATGGGCCGCGCCGCCGCCATTACTGGCTGCGTGCCGGCAGGCGCGGGCGCAGGCGAGGCCCGCCACCCTGCCGCAGGTGCCGCTTCCAAGCCACGGTCCGCGCACACAAAAGCACTCTCAGATTGTCCGTGGAGCAGCGATTCCGTAATACTTCGTGGCGAACGAATGAAGCTTCGGGAGCCGGGAAATCTCACTCATTCGTACCGAGCTGATCCTGTGGCAGAAATGAGGAGGCTGCCCCCCTGCTCTTCTTTCACATATAATTAAGCTGAAGACCCCAAGAAACTGATATACCTATCTAACATAGTGTAGGGCAACCGCGAGCACGCAGAAAGCTGCAACACGACGTGGCATGGACTAACGTCTGAGGTAGTGCTGGAGGCGACTGACACCATAAACCCTGCAGGGCTGTCCATAAATCCGCAAGAGTACGAGGGGGTGGAGACCTCTTCTGAACAGCACGTTGCAAGGCAGATCTGGGGAGATTGGTGGCCAGCGGAAGTGTTTAAACTCAGAAGAGTGTTCCTGAGCCACTCTGTAGCAATTCTGGACGGGTGTAGTGACGCATTGTCCTGCTTGAATGTCGGAATGCACAATGGACGTGAATGGCTACAAGTGATCAGACCAGATCCTCACGTACGTTTCAGCTGTCAGAGTCGTATCCAGACGTATCAGGGGTCCCATATCACTCCAACTGCACACGTCCCACACCATTACAGAGCCTCCACCAGCTTGAACAGTCCCCTGCTGACATACAGAATCATGGATTCATGAGGTTGTCTCCGTACACGGACACGTACATGCGCCAGATGCAATTTGAAGACAGACGCGTCCGACAAGGCAACATGGTTCCAGTTATCAACAGTCCAATGTCGGTGTCGACGGGCCCATGTGTGGCGTACAGAACAGATACCATCTTTATATATATAAAGTTAAGGCTCACCGACCATTTGACCATCTTCTTCTGTACGGATGCACAAACAGTGCCCGGACTCTTACGGGAATCAGCAGTAAAGCCGCGAGTAATGAGTATAATGGGCTGGGGCACTATGAATATAGTGCGGGACAACAAGTTGCGAATGTGGGTCTCACGGGAGGCGTGTCAGAGATACGTCACTGCGGTCGCACTGTCCTTTGTGTCCTTGGTGGCTCAGATGGATAGAGCGTCTGCCATGTAAGCAGGAGTTCCCGGTTTCGAGCCCCACTCGGGGCACACATTTTCAACTGCTCCTGTTGACTTATATCAACGCGTGTATGCTGCTAAGGGTATTCATTTCATTGTAATTTCATTATAACGAGCTGCATGGTCACCGATGGTATCTTTTCTTTCGGACATGTCCAAAAGAAAGATACCATCTTGATATATGTAAAGCTTTGTGTCGTGCAATCACCAACGGAACACGAGTGCGCCTTCCGTTCCGAAGGCCCATATCGATGATGTTTCGTTGAATGGCTCGCACGCTGACACTTGATGATGGCCCAGCATTGAAATCTGCAGCAATTTGCGGAAGGGTTGTACTTCTGTCACATTGAACGCTTCTCTTCAGTCGTCGTTGGTCTCGTTCTTGCAAAATCCTTTTCTGGCCCAAGCGATGTCGGAGATATGATGTTTTACCTGTTTCCTCATATTGATGGTACTCTCATGAAATGGTCATACGGGAAAATCCCGACTCCATCGCTCCCTCGGAGATGCTGTGTCCCATTGCTCGTGCGCCGATTGTAACACCACGCTCAGACTCACTTAAATCGTGATAACCTGCCATTATCGCAGCAGTAACCGATTTAACAACTGTGCCAGACACTTGTTGTCTTATATATGTGTTTCCGACCGCAATGTCGTATTCTGCCTGTTTATACAAGTATCAAAAATAGTTTTGTATCACCTCGGTTCCGGGAGTTCCGGAACCTGTACAGAAAATTGCAATAGACATCAATATAAACACCATTGCCGAGCTTTTTTATGGCTCATGAAAACCACACATTGCATGTTGTACCACAGCGAGACCTTCAGAGGTGGTGGTCCAGATTCCTGTACACACCGGTACCTCTAATAGCCAATAGCACGTCCTCTTGCTTGCTGCATGCCTGTATTCGTCATGGCATACTATCCACAAGTTCAAATGGCTCTGAGCACTATGGGACGCAACTGCTGTGGTCATCAGTCCCCTAGAACTTAGAACTACTTAAACCTAACTAACCTAAGGACAGCACACACAACCATGCCCGAGGCAGGATTCGAACCTGCGACCGTAGCAGTCGCGCCACAAGTTCATCAAGGCATTGTTGGTCCAGATTGTCCCACGCCTCAACGGCGATTCGGCGTAGATCCCCCAGAGTAGTTGGTGGGTCACGTCGTCCATAAACAATCCTTTTCAGTCCATCCCAGGCATGTTCGATAGGGTTCATGTCTGGAGAACATACTGGCCACACTAGTCGAGCGACGTCGTTATCCTGAAGGAAGTCATTTACAAGATGTGTACAATGGGGGCGCGAATTGTCGTCCATGAAGACGAATGCCTGGCCAATGTGCTGCCGATTTGCTTGCACTATCGGTCGGAGGATGTCATTCACGTATCGTACAGCCGTTACGGTGCTTTCCATGACCACCAGCGGCGTACGTCGGCCGCACATAATGCCACCCCAAAACAGCAGGGAACCTCCACCTTGCTACACTCTCTGGACAGTGTGTCTAAGGCGTTCAGCCTGACCGGGTTGCCTCCAAACACGTCTCCGACGATTGTCTGGTTGAAGACATATGCGACAGTCACCGACGAAGAGAAGGTGGTGCCAATCCTGGGCGGTCCATTCGACATGTTGTTGGGCCCATCTGTACCGCGCTACATGGTGTCGTGGTTGCAAAGATGGACCTCGCCATGGACTTCGGGAGTGAAGTTGCGCATCATACAGCCTATGTAATAAATGAAATAACAGAATCACTTAGGTGAATCCAGATTTTTGGCAACAACTTAAAATGAAAAAGAACTGTTATATAATAAAAGGGAATTTTCTAATTTTTAAATTTTTTTGTTAGATCGTGTAACTGTCTAGCTGTTATTAGTTTACAACAATCACAAAAAGAAATGTTACATGAGCGTGACCAACTGTAATCATTACACTAGTCGAACAAACAATGGATGACATACAGTATAACCATTTAGGTAAGCCTAGACGAATGGCAGAATTTGAAATAAAATATTACATTTTTTCCTTATTTTATATTAAAAAAGTAAAGATATAATATCAAAAATGTATAACAGCTATGCTTGAAGAAGATGTGTGAGGATACCCAAATAACGTCATAGCATATTGTGGTTGAGGATGTAAATTTAAGATAATTGGTTGACAAAAAACTGATGCCTAGGCAATCATAATGCTGAAGTAGTGGTCATACTATTTCGATATTGATGGATTCCGTTTGGACTTACACGGAATATAGTGCGAATGTGTGCAATAGTATGGAATAGGAGAGCTATATATAACAAAATAAGCTCGTTGAATTGCTAGCGACACCCAAACATTCAACTTTCGTGAGGTTAAGAACAATGTAATATACATGTAATTTAATTATATTCGATGCAAGAAGTTAAATTTACTGTGCCCATAATAGAGAATGCATGATGGGGAAGCATGCGCGTGCTACGAAAAAATTTTAAAGTAAATCAAACGAATTGCATGAAATACTAATATCGGCAAAATGCAACATACCGATGCATTACCCATCGTCTGTAATTAAAGGAGCTACAGAGCGAGGTAGGTACATCTTGGGTGCAGCCTGCGAGAACAGTGGCTCCTTCTCTTAGGGTCGATTGAATCTATAGAGGAAGCCTGGCAAGACAGTCACATCAGATTGACCATGAAAACGGTGGCACCATCTACAGGGTAGAAGATACTAACGTATATTCAGCTATAAAGGTTGCATCGTATATAACTCACTAAATCGCATATGACATATTTTTGTAAGTACATTAAATACTGGATGGTCATAATAAAAGTGGAAATACCCACTGAGGTCCAGTATAGGCTTTAATTATCGTATGGCAATTATCGTATGGTAGATACTCTAATGCCTTAATGTGGAGCCGATATTCTGGAAAAGAATTAGTTCCAATTTTGACCACCAGCTGCAAATCAGCCGCTGTGAATGCAAGAAATATAGAAATGTTTCCCTAGGTAGGCATAATGGATTAGGAACGAAACACGGGCTGAAAAGATCAAGCAAATGAGAAAGGCATAATGTTGATTTCATTATTAACGTCGCTTACACAATATGTTCAATATAATCACCGGAGACGTCGATGAGATGTTGTACAACGCCAGATTTGGACCTGGTGGCTGAAACTGGAACTAGTTTTCTTCCGGAGTAAACGATTCCTCATTAACGCATTAATATTCCCACCAAGTTTTGCTGCTATACGATAATTACAGCCCACACTGGGCCTCCGTGAGTAGCTGCGCTTCAATTACAACCAACTGGTGCAAATGATTATTGTTTTAAAATGATACTTAAGTGAAACACACTCATGAAAATATTGCACACAAGACGTTAAACGTATCTTTGTAGTAAATAAATTACAAATTGTATAAAATTCCGAAAAAAAACTGGAAGTAGAGCTAAACCTGTGTCTTATTGACTGTAGCAGCTGCTGCACATTCGTACATATGTAGTAATAAAGATCAGTTTTACTATGCTCATCAGTTTTACTATGCTCCTCATGAAATATTAATAATGCATGAATTATTAATTAGAAATAAAAGAAAAGGCGCTTTAAATAAGGAATCGTGTTTTTATTAGAATTTTACTTTGCATTTCCTTGATTTGAGTGAAGCAGGTTCAATGATTATGTCGCTGAACTCAAGTTTAGTAACTGTGCCGTATTTTATCGCCAATTTACATTTCATTCCTTTCGCCCACACTCAACCCTTAATATCTTTTTATCGACTTTAATCTGCTGAAACTGCGTTGCAATATGTTCAGGCGACAGTCGTTGTGGCACTTTCGTATATACAATCAACGCTACCTCGATGTTGGGATAAGCATCTCTTAACCCATCATCTGAAAAGAACAACAACTCCAGCTGGAAAGCCGTGTCAGTGCTCTTTCACCTGTAATTTTTTTTTTAATTTATTGGCCTCGAGTCGTGCCCATTCAGCCATCTCAAGAGTAAATTGTGTATTATGGCCATACAAACGTAAGGACAACACAACACCCAGTCTTCAAGCGAAGCAAAGTCTCCGATCCGGCCGGGCATCGAAACCTGGCCCCTTCGCTTTGTAATCCGCCGGAGTGGCCGCGCAGCTACCGAGGCAGACACCTGGAATTTGAAAGCAAAGTATAGCTTTCCGTAGGTACAATGAGTAAGAACTCGCGTAATATTATCAGGCACGGAATGAATTAATATTAGAGTTCAAAGGTCCATCGACAGTGCGGCCATACAAACGTAAGGACAACACAACACCCAGTCTTCAAGCGAAGCAAAGTCTCCGATCCGGCCGGGCATCGAAACCTGGCCCCTTCGCTTTGTAATCCGCCGGAGTGGCCGCGCAGCTACCGAGGCAGACACCTGGAATTTGAAAGCAAAGTATAGCTTTCCGTAGGTACAATGAGTAAGAACTCGCGTAATATTATCAGGCACGGAATGAATTAATATTAGAGTTCAAAGGTCCATCGACAGTGCGGCCACTGGAGACGGAGCACTGCCTTGTATTATGAAAGAATGGGGAAGAAAATTGGCAGTTCGCTTTTCAAAGAACCATTCCCGTATTTGCCTGGGCCGATTTAGGGAATTTAAATGACGGAAGGTGTATATCCGGATGTCCGGACGGGGATCTGAACCTACGTCCTCCGGAATGTTGGTCCAGTCAGCAGACCAATGCGCCACCTCGCCCGGACAACAGCCGGAAACTTGTTAGTGAATTCCTTTTTATTTGCGCTGCAGATCGTAGCAACTGACATTTGGGAGCAGCAAAAGTACTGGCTGGAGGGGCAACTAAATTACGTATGTCCTCCACCTACTTCCATTATTTCCTTCGTTGCTAGACCTCCTTCCAGTACTCAGTCGGTTGAATTTGGGCAAATAGGAAACCTTCTGTCGAATATGATATTAGCTACAACGCCCACACGCAGATTTTGAAATCCTAAAACACCGCAGCAAAGCAACAGCAACAGCTCGCTCCATTTCTGTGCGGCAGCTGTGTGAACCAAGCGTACTATGGACGCACGCACTGAGGTGACGAAAGTCGCGGGATACCTGCTAATATCGCGTCGGAACTTCTTTTGCCCGGTCTCGTGCAGCGGTTCGATGTAGCATGGACTCAACAAGTTGTTGGAAGTCCCAAGCAGAAGAATGATCTGCCCTGCCTCTGTAGCTGTCCGTATTTGCGAAAATGTTGGCAGTGCAGGATTTCGTGCACGAACTGACCTCTAGATTATGTCCCACAAATGCTCGATGGGATTCATTTCGGGTGATTACGGTGGCCAAATCATTTGCTTGAGTTGTCCAGAACGTTCTTCAAACCAGTCGCGAACAATTGTGGCCCCCCGACATGGCGCATTGTCATCCATAAAAATTCCACCGTTGTTTGGGAGTGAATGGCTGCAAATGGTCTTCAGTTAGCCGAACATAACCATTTCCAATCAATGATCCGTTCAGTTGGACAAGAAGACCCATTCCATTCCACGTAAACATCGTTGTGGAACCACCACCAGCTTGCACAGTGTTTTGTTGACAACTTGGCTCCATGGCTTCACGGGGCAGCGCCGCACTCGAACCCTACCATTAGCTCTCACCAACTGAAATCGGGACTCGTGTGATCAGACCACGGTTTCCCACTCGTCTTGTTTCCAACCGATATGATCACGAACCCAGCAGAGGCACCTCAGGCGATGTCGTGCTGTTAGCAAAGGCACTCGCATCGTTCGTAAGCTACCGTAGTTCAATAACGCCAATTTTCGCTGCGCTTTCCTAATGGTCGTTAAGTGAAGGCTGTCGGCCACTGCGGTGTCCATAGTGAAAGGTAATGCCTGAAATTTAGTGTCCTCGGCACACTCTTGACATGGTGAATATCGAAATATTGAATTCTCTAAAGATTTCCGAAATGGAATGTCCCACGCGTCTAACTCCAACCATCATTCCGCGTTCCAAGTCTGCTAAGTCCCGTAGTGTGGCCATAATCACATCGGAAACGTTTTCACATGAATCACCTGAACACAAATGACGGCTCCGCCAATGCACTGCCCTCTTATATCGTGTGTACGCGACAATACTCACATCAGTATACGTGGGGCGTTTGAAAAGTCCGTGCAAAAATAAAAACTACTTACCTTTTTTATTTTTCGATATAGTCTCGTTTTAGACTTATACACTTCGTCCAGCGCTGTTCTAATTTGTTGATCCCTTCCGTATAGTAGGAATTGTCCAAGTTTGCAAAATAGCTATCAGTTGCTGCAATAACCTCCTCATTTGAATAAAATCTTTGTCCCGCCAGCCATTTCTTCAAACTGGGGAACAAATAATAGTCCGAGGGAGCCAAGTTTGGAGATTAGGGGGGGGATGTGAAACGAGTTGGAATTCTATTTCCAATAATTTTGCGACCACAACTGCTGAGGTGTGTGTTGGTGCATTGTCGTGATGGAAAAGGACTTTTTTGCGGTCCAATAGCCGGCGTTTTTCTTGCAGCTCGGTTTTCAGATGGTCCAATTACGATGAATAATATGCACGTGTAATAGTTTTACCCTTTTCCAAATAGCCGATGATTATCTCTTGCGAATCCCAAAAGACAGTCGTCATAACCTTTCTGGCCAAAGGAATGGTCTTCGCCTTTTTTGGTGCAGATTCTCCCTTGGTAACCCCTTGTTTAGATTGTTGTTTGGTCTCAGGAGTATAGTAATGTATCCATGTTTCATCCACAGTGACGAAACGACGCTTAAAGTCCTGCGGATTCTTCCTGAACAGCTGCAAACCATCCTTGCAACACTTCACACGATTCAGTTTTTGGTCAAGCGTGAGTAATCGCGGAACCCATCTTGCGGTTAGTTTCTCATGTCCAAATGTTTATGCAAAATATTATGTAACCGTTCATTCGAGATGCCCACAGCACTAGAAATCTCACGCACCTTAACTCTTCTGTCATCCATCACCATATCATGGATTTTATTAATGATTTCTGGAGTCATAACCTCCACAGGGCGTCCAGAACGTTCAGCATCACTTGTGCCCAAATGGCCATTCCGAAAATTTTGAAACCACTTATAAACTGTTCTACTCGAAGGTGCAGAGTCACCGTAATGTTTATCAAGCTTCTCTTTAGTCTTCTGAGGCGTTTTGCCTTTCATAAAGTAATGTTTAATCACCACAGGAAATCCTTTTTCGTCCATTTTTTGACAATTATTCGACTTCCTTGATTCACACGAATGCCAAACACAAAGACCAATATGGCTGAAACTTTGTGTGCGTTCTTTCCAAAGATGCTACCAACTAAACATGACCTCGATACGCGCCGGTGGTGTCATCTCTCGGACTTTGCACGGACTTTTCAAACGCCCCTCGTATGTGCTCATCGCTATCCCACGCCTTTAGCCACCTCAGTGTAAACGGTGTCAGCGATACACCTCCCTTCGGTAAAAGGCGTTTCTTTATGATGCGTTTTGAACGAAATACGTTGTAGAAGTGGCACAGCAACATCAGACTGCGTTTACCGTCGTAGGCTGGGGTAAAGACACCTCATCGGAGGCAGAAGGTAGGACACGAGGAGAAATCATCCACTTCTCCCAGTGTATTCTTATATCATATTTCTTTTTTTTTCGGCCAGTTTTAGCGCCCCTTGCGTGCCTGCTCTCTTAGTTGGGACCTATCTCTTCACCATCTCGGTGCGGCCATGTTTCAGAAGTGCAGAAGACAAGCTTGGTCATGATGCGGACTCTGGTAACTTCTTTAGACATAAATGCATTGGTACACTGCCACATTAAATTGGTTGAAAAGTCCTTTTCCTGCATGAGTCTGTTGTTGCTTATTGTCGTATTAGTCACCTACTGAGTGCACCAAATCAACTGCTCTTTTTCTGCTCCTTGTGCGCTGGGCTTTAGCCCAGTATTCCCGCAATGGTTTCCTTTGCTGTTCCTCGCTTCAGTTCACATTTTGCCAGTTTATAGTTTTGGCATTACTTGGAGCTCTTGCAGTTTCTACTTGAGCTAAATGCGTTTCTAGATATCGGCCTGTGATATCCCCATTTTGCAGGTTTTTTTCTTTCTTCAACCACTCTCCATGGTTTTCTTGTTGGGGAATATTAAGAGCAATGTGGCAACAGAAAACAAACCTGATAAAAAGAATGGTGTCTGTGATCTTTTCTTCGTGGTTACAGCGTTCATGGTTGTGTAGCCTTCTGAATTTACAATTATCTTTCACTTGACATAGGGTTCTCTTCAAGATCTCTCTTTCTCTTATTTCTAATTTGTCAATCAGACCTTTTCTCCACACATAAGAAGGCATACGTGGATTTTGGTCATTTTATTGTGCAGTAAAGTCGTACTTCGGTGCTAATTGTATGTTGATTTCTTGTTGTAGACATTTTTACTTACTTGATCTACCATTTCCATTTTCCTGATTTGTGAAACAATGGCATCTTTCTCGGTGGTGTTTTAATCTGTCCATTCTTCAAAGTATTTAAATTTCTCCGCAGCTTTGATTTCCCCTTCTTGTAGCCCAGGTAATCTGGGTGCTGAGCTGATGTTGGTTGTAAATTCTATTTTTTCGAAAAAGTTTTGGAGTCCTGCCTTAGGTGCTTTGTCTTGAAATAATTGATTTGTTCTGCAGCTGTGCCTAGTGAATCGGGAAAAACTGCGAACTCACCTGTAAAGGGTAGACAGTCAACTGTCAAATTCATGATTATGCAGCCAAAAGTGACTCCATTTTCAAAACATTTATTACTCAGTCCTTTTCGCCACTCGCAGATTACTTATTCGAGCACACAGTTTCAAAATTAGAGGTGGGTGTCCACAGAGAGCGTTTGTAATTAAAATTAACACATAATTTTACTTATGATCAGTTAACTTCACACTCCATGGGCACTGTCAAATACTATCACATAAAACTTATACTGTATTCTTGCTGTTCAAGTGCGACATGGCCACAACAAGGATACAGTGATCCCAGTGTTTGAAATTCTGCTGCTTGTAACAGTCTTTGATCGCAACGCTTTTTTTAAAATAATGTTTCAACCAGTAACGACTATTTCCTTACAGTTGTGCGTTAATAGAATTTTCGCAAAGCTAGCATGACTTTTCAATCCTTGAATTCATATAATTTACAGATAGAGGTCTATTTTTAATTGGTAGGATTCGAGATTTAGTAAATGAAATGATGGTGCGGCAGTGATGGCCGGGAGACCTCATGCAGGGGAGTTCGGCCGCCGGGTTGCAGGTCTTATTTTAGGTGACACTGGACGACTTGCGCGTCGTGGATGATGAGATGGTGATGAGGACAACACAACGCCCAACCCACGAGCGGAGAAAAATCCCCAACCCGGCCGGTAATCGAACCTGGCACGCTGCATGCTACGCAAACACGGTACCACTCAGATAAGCAGGCGGGCTCCAAATTTAATATTTTATGCGAGATGGAGCTTGCTGCTCTTTCTTGATGATGCCCATGGGTGCCAAATTAGTTTAACGCAAATGAAAAAAGTTTATTTTTATTTTCCAAAAGAGTCTCAAGCAGGAAAATTTCCTTGTGTCATATAGGGAATAATGTGTCAATTTAACAGAAGTATCCTGTGTCTGAGCGTAAACGACAGTCAGAAGACAATAACAAACTGCAGATCAAGTGCTCTCTAACTCTCCTTCCCCGGACATTAAAAAAATAAATTGGATATTGTGGACAGTAATGGTCTTACAACACAACACTCCCTTGGGGTGTGCCCGAAGATACAGTACAGGCCATTAAAATTGCTACACCAAAAAGATGACGTGCTACAGACGCGAAATTTAACCGACAAGAAGAAGATGCTGTGATATGCAGAAAGGAGCGCCTGCGATGGTGTACTCAACGACGAACCTGAGTGCACGAATGGCAAAACGTCATTTTTTCGGATCAATCCAGGTTCTGTTTACAGCATCATGATGGTCGCATCCATGTTTGGCGACATCGCGGTGCACGCACATTGGAAGCGTGTATTCGTCATCGCTATACTGGCGTGTGACCCGGCGTGATGGTATGGAGTGCCATTGGTTACACGTCTCGGTCACCTCTTGTTCGCATTGACGCTACTTTGAACAGTGGACGTTACATTTCAGATGTGTTACGACCGTGGCTCTACCCTTCATTCGATCCCTGCGAAACCCTAAATTTCAGCAGGATAATGCACGACCGCATGTTGCAGGTCCTGTACGGGCATTTCTGGATACAGAAAATCTTCGACTGCTGCCCTGGCCAGCACATTCTCCAGATCTATTACCAATTAAAAACGGTTGATCAATGGTGGCCGAGCAACTGGCTCGTCACAATACGCCAGTCACTACTCTTGATGAACTGTGGTATCGTGTTGGAGCTGCATGGGCAGCTGTATCTGTACACACCATCCACACTCTGTTTGACTCAAAGCCCAGGCGTGTCAAGGCCGTTATTACGGCCAGGGGTGGTTCTTCTGGGTACTGATTTCTCAGGATCTGTGCACCCAAATTGCGTGAAAATGTAATCACATGTCAGTTTTAGTATAATATATTTGTCCAATGAATACCCGTTTATCATCTGCATTTCTTCTTAGTGTAGCAATTTTAATGGCCAGTAGTGTAGATGCAAAAGGAAGTCCGTTGCCTAATAGTTGCACGGTTGAATTAACGTAATACTCGTACAGAAGAATAGGAGTAGCGTCGTCGGCGAAAATTTGTAATCGATATCTCGCACGCACGGAGAGTTTAAAACAAAACGAAGTTCTCCATGGATAGTTAAGGTGACAAGTTGTTCGTCCAGTCAGTTTGGCGTTGCTCGTATGTTTATTATAAAGACGTTGCTGCTCGTGGCATACTTGCGTGACAATGCGTGGCTGTACAATGTAGGGATTGTTTCTAGCAGTGCCACAGTGCTTCGAGATGGTGGCGCTGCTTGACTTCCAGGGCCCGTGGGCGTGTGCAGTCGTTTCGCAACTGCTGGCGGCTTCCCGCGCGCGGGTTTTGCCCAGAAGCGCGCGGAGCGACACAGGATGCGGTGGGCGTGTGTTTACTGGGCGAACGCCGCCGGCGTGCTGCGGACCACCGCGTAGCGCGAGCCATAGCAGTTCGAGGAGTCTCCCGTAGCCAACCTTGCCAGGGCCAGGGCATAGCGCTATTTTCCGTGAGCGCACTCGTAATCGATATCCAGGATATCGACTAAGAAAGAGAATAACACGGCCGTCAAACGTCAGGTAGCGTTTCTGCTGCCCGCGCCGCTCGCTGTATGTTCGTATCCGGGGAAGCGATGATAAAGCTCAAACGACAAGTTTATAAAACCGTATGAAATGCATTTGCAGCTGCGACTACGAAGAACCGTCACGTGTACAAAGGAATGACGAGAATGAAAATTTGTGCCGGGATGGGACTCGAACCTGGATTTCTCGCTTTACGCGAGCGGTCGCCTAACTGATTTGGTATCCGTGCACAACTCCAGGCCACACACAGACTTCCATACGTCGTCGTTCCTTCGTCATAACCTTATTACATAACATTATCACGTTACATAACATTATCACTTTACGTATTTCCTGCACAGGGGGAGACGTTTTCAATGAAAGTCGCTGCATGGTATCGAAGTACAAATATGATATCCAGTGCTTGTGTTGTTATGACGAACAATAGCCAAATCACGACATCTGGGTTCGAGTACCGGTCCGACACAAATTTTCTTTGTTGGCTTGGGTTGGGTTGTTTGGGGGGTGAGACCAAACAGCGAGATTATCGGTCTCATCGGATTAAGGAAGGATGGGGAAGGAAGTCGGCAGTGCCCTTTCAAAGGAACGATCCAGTCATTTGCCTGGAATGATTTAGGGATATCACGGAAAACTTAAATCAGGATGGCCGGATGCGGAATCGAACCGTAGTCGCCGGCCGCGGTGGCCGTGCGGTTCTAGGCGCTACAGACCGGAACCGCGGGACTGCTAAGGTCGCAGGTTCGAATCCTGCCTCGGGCATGGATGTGTGTGATATCCTTAGGTTAGTTCTGTTTAAGTAGTTCTAAGTTCTGGGGGACTGATGACCTAAGATGTTAAGTCCCATAGTGCTCAGAGCCATTTTCGAACCGTCGTCCTCCCGAATGCGAGTTCAGTATGCTAACCACTACGCCACCTCGCTCGGTTTTTCATTGCCGTCATTCCATTAATCAGCTGATGGTTGTTCGTAAATGCAACTGTGAATACATTTCATGTATCTCATACGACTGTAGTCTCCGCAGTGCCATTTCGCTTCAGACACGTATGAATGTCCGATGACTGAGCGAGGTGTAGCAGTAGTTAGCACACTGGACTCGCATGCGGGATAACGACTTTTCAAACCTTCATACGTCCATCCTGATTAGACTCTCCGTGATTTCCCTAAATCACTTCAGGCAAATTCTGGGATGATTCCTTTGAAAGGGCACTGCCGACTTCCTTTCTCATCCTTCCCTAATCCCATGGGAACGATGTCCTCGCTATTTGGTCCCCTCCCCCAAATCAACCAACCAACGATGTCCGATGGAACATTGAATCGTTCCACTTAGCGACAGAGGCACTGCAATATCGTAAAATTCATTTGGTTTGAAGTGGAAACAAACCGCTGCTTCCCGTCGACATGGGGCGTCACATGAAAGACTGCGCTCTTTGTTTGGACTGAGTCCAACTTCTTTTTCTTTTTTAGTCGTCAGTCTTCTCACTGCTCTGACGCGGCCCGCCACGAATTTCTCTCCTGTGCCAATCTTTTCATCTCAGAGTAACAACTGCAACATACGTCCTTAATTATTTTCTGTTTGTATTCCAGTCTCTGTCCTCCTCTAGTACTACGGAAGTTATTCTCAGATGTCCTACCATCCTGTCCCTCCTTCTTCTCAGTGTTCTCCACATATTCCTTTACTCGCCGATTCTTCGAAGAACTTCCTCATTCCTTATGTTATCATTCCACCTAATTTGTAAAATTCGTCTGAAGCACCATATCCTATGTGCTTCGATTGTTTTCAGCTCCGGTTTTATCACAGTTCACTTTTCACTACCATCCAATACTGTGCGCCGTAACTTCTTCCTCAAATTAAGGCCTATGTTTGATACTAGTAGACTTCTTTTGGCCAGGAATGCCCTTTTTGCCAATGACAGTCTGCCTTTTATGCCCTCCTTGCTCCATCTACCACGAGTTATTTTGCTGCCTATGTAGCAGGTGTGATGTTAAGTTTCTCGCTGGCCTCATTTCTGCTACTTATCACCTTTCTTTGTTTTACACAATGCAAAAATGAAATTGCAAATATCTGCTGAAACACCAGAGAAAATGTTCCTGACAACTCCTACAAGAGACACCGTGCGCAAGAAAGCAGAGCTGGCCGGGGTGGCCGAGCGGTTCTATGCCCTTCAGTCTGGAACTGCGCGACGTTAGCAGGTTCGAATCCTGCCTCGGGCATGGATGTGTTTGATGTCCTCAGAAGTTAAGACCCATAGTGCTCAGAGCCATTTGAAATAAGAAAGCAGAGTAACAACAATATTTTGATTACGGTGATCTTTCTACTAAGGTGCGTCTCTGCGACTAAATAAAAGGAGCTTTGCTTCTTTTCTTTATGAATCTAGGATAGTTTCGTGTTGTTTTTTCTTCACGTTTGCGCATACCACTTAAAATCGCCATTGATGACATTTCATAAACAAACGAAACGAAAAAAACTGCAATTTTTCAAAATAATTTATGAATCACGAACTATCACAATATCCCGACTCGAAAAACTTTAAAACAACTATTTTGCCCTAAAGGGCAGACGACGTGCCACCTCCGTCCCCGAGAGATACCGGCCGAGTCCTCGATTCTGCCAACTCCAAACCTCTGCACCAAACTGACATTTATCAGTTTCAACCAATCCGTCTCAGAAGCGGAATTCAGGTATTTACATTGACCATTTCCTGCTAGTTGAACCTTTCTAGAAGGTTTTGCTTCCTGCCTGTACCATCAGAAGCTTATTTCCACCATGTGCTGGAAAAAAAAAAACTGGCCGTCATGAGAAAATTACCCGCCTCTACGATAGCCTAATGGCTCAGACCACGGTCCATTCAAGAGAATTAGGAAAAGAGAGGCCCATTAACCAAACCACCTCTGCCTACTGCTACAGAAAATATTCCTGGGGCCGACAATAGTCATCAGAGCGAGCACGCAGGCGCCGCTAGGACTTGATACGTCACACAGTATTGCAGCCTGTGGATTCTGCAGCGAGAGTAACAGCTGGTGGTTACGGCCGTCGTGTAATTAGCTCTCCAGGCGCTGTTGGAACGCAAGAAACGCCGGCACATGCACTGTTGCGGCATACGTGGGGTAACTGCGAGCAGACAAACAGCTGCAGCAGAGCCCTGCCTTCAGAGAGGATCGCGGACAGCGGCGGCAGCAGCAGAGCCCGCGGGCGGCCCTGACCCACATGTGGCGGGCGTATCCTCCCACGCGGCACCGAGCCAGCGCGGCCAGTCTGCGAAGCGAAACATCCGGCGTTATTCCAGCGCTAAGGCAGTTACGCGCGTTACGGCCTACTGTGACATATAAAAGTCGTACGGCTCGTTTTATAACGTCGTGTTCCATTGTGGTTGCAGCGTTTTGTGGAATAGCTCACTCATCAGAAGAGGCAACAAAAAGATTATATGCTGGCCTAAATCACTCTGCAGTAGTTTTGAGGTTTATTGCGGAGGTCGAACAGTAGAATGGCTCTGGCTTGCTGGATTGCACAAGGTGGTCAAGGAAATCGTCGAAGGCTGCCCTCAGGCGTCAGGTTGCGGTCTTTCATTGAGAGACCTAACACCTCAAGATACAAAAGTATCTGTAGACAGCCATGCTTTGACCACATTTATAAAGCGTAATCTGATTTGCACTTAGTAACGACAGTTTTGTGGCCAATGTTGTTCATAGTTACTGACTCTTTAGAAAGCGTGATTTGAAGATACTTAATGAACCGAATCCGGTTATCAGCAAATTGTACTTTTATATTTTTGCCGCGATCAAGAATTTAAGACATGAAATAAGTTCTACAGAAATTTTTACAAAGTCTCAGACGGTGTTCAGGACAGATAGATTAGGCAGAATTGGTGGTGGAGTGTTTGTGTCTGTCAGTAGTGGTTTATCTTGTAGTGAAGTCGAAGTAGATACTCCGTGCGAATTGGTATAGGTGGAGGTTATACTTAACAGCCGAACTAAGTTAATAATTGGCTCCTTCTACGGACCCCCAGACTACGATGATATAGTTGCTGAACAGTTCAGAGAAAATTTGAGTCTCGTAACAAATAAATACCCTACTCATACGGTTATAGTTGGTGGGGACTTCCACTTTCCCTCGATATGTTGGCAAAAATACTTGTTCAAACCCGGTGGTTGGGAGAAAACATCTTCCGAGATTGTCCTAAATGCTTTCTCCGAAAATTAATTCGAGCAGTTAATGAATGACTCTGAGCACTATGGGACTTAACAGCTGTGGACATCAGTCCCCTAGAACTTAGAACTACTTAAACCTAACTAACCTAAGGACATCACACACATCCATGCCCGAGGCAGGATTCGAACCTGCGACCGTAGCAGTCGCACGGCTCCGGACTGCGCGCCTAGAACCGCGAGACTATCGAGCAGTTAGTCCACGACCCACGCGAATTGTAAATGGTTGCGAAAACATACTTGACCTCTTAGCCACAAACAATCCAGAGCTAATAGAGAGCATCATGACTTATACAGGGATTAGTGATCACAAGGTCGTTGTAGCTAGACTCAATACCGTTTCTTCCAAATCCACCAGAAACAAACGCAAAATAATTTTATTTAAAAAAGCGGATAAAGTGTCACTAGAATCCTTCCTAAGAGACAATCTCCATTCCTTCCGAACTGACTACGCAAATGTAGAGGAGATGTGGCTCAAATTCAAAGATATAGTAGCAAGAGCAATTGAGAGATTCATACCTCATAAACTGGCAAGAGATGGAACTGATCCCCCATGGTACACAAAACAGGTCCGAACGCTGTTGCAGAGGCAACGGAAAAAGCATGCGAAGTTCAGAAGAACGCGAAATCCCGAAGATTGGCTAAAATTTACAGACGCGCGAAATTTGGCACGGACTTCAATGCGAGATGCCTTTAATAGGTTCCACAACGAAACATTGTCTCGAAATCTGGTAGAAAATCCGAAGAAATTCTGGTCGTATGTAAAGTACACAAGCGGCAAGACGCAGTCAATACCTTCGCTGCGCAGTGCCGATGGTACTGTTACCGACGACTGTGCCGCTAAAGCGGAGTTATTGAACGCAGTTTTCCGAAATTCCTTCACCATGGAAGACGAATGGAATATTCCAGAATTTGAAAAACAGCTGCTAGCATGAGTTTTTTAGAGGTAGATACCTTAGGGGTTGCGAAGCAACTCAAATCGCTTGATACGGGCAAGTCTTCAGGTCCAGATTGTATACCAATTAGGTTCCTTTCAGATTACGCTGATACAATAGCTCCCTACTTAGCAATCATATACAACCGCTCGCTCACCGATAGATATGTACCTACAGATTGGAAAATTGCGCAGGTCGCACCAGTGTTTAAGAAGGGTAGTAGGAGTAATCCATCGAACTACAGACATATATCATTGACGTAGAGTTTTGGAGCATATATTGTATTCAAACATTATGAATCACCTCGAAGGGAACGATCTATTGATACGTAATCAGCATGGTTTCAGAAAACATCGTTCTTGTGCAACACAGCTAGCTCTTTATTCGCACGAAGTAATGGCCGCTATTCCGTATTTCTAAATTTCCGGAAAGCTTTTGACACCGTTCCTCACAAGCGATTTCTAATCAAGCTGTGGGCCTATGTGGTATCGTCTCAGTTGTGCGGCTGGATTCGTGATTTCCTGTCAGGAAGGTAGCAGTTCGTAGTAATAGACGGCATATCATAGAGTAAAATTGAAGTGATATCAGGTGTTCCCCAGGGAAGCGTCCTGGGGCCTCTGCTGTTCCTGATCTATAGAAACGACCTGGGTGACAATCTGAGCAGCTCTTAGGTTGTTCGCAGATGCTGTAATTTACCGTCTAGTAAGGTCATCCGAAGACCAGTACCACTTGCAAAGCGATTTAGAAAAGATTGCTGTATGGTGTGGCAAGTGGCAGTTGACGCTAAATAACGAAAAGTGTGAGGTGATCCACATGAGTTCAAAAGAAATCCGTTGGAATTCGATTACTCGATAAATAGTATAATTCTCAAGGCTGTCAATTCAACTAAGTACCTGGGTGTTTAAATTACGAACAAATTCAGTTGGAAAGACCACATAGATAATATTGTGGGGAAGGCGAGCCAAAGGTTGCGTTTCATTGGCAAGACACTTAGAAGATGCAACAAGTCCACTAAAGAGACAGTTTACACTACACTCGTTCGTCCTCTGTTAGAATATTGCTGCGCGGTGTGGGATCCTTACCAGGTGGGATTGACGGAGGACATCGAAAGGGTGCAAAAAAGGGCAGGTCGTTTTGTATTAGCACGTAGTAGGGGAGAGAGTATTGCAGATATGATACGCGAGTTGGGATGGAAGTCATTAAATCAAAGACGTTTTTCGTCGCTGAGAGATCTATTTACGACATTTCAGTCAACAACTTTCTCTTCCGAATGCGAAAATATTTTGTTGAGCCCAACCTACATAGGTAGGAATGATCCTCAAAATAAGAGATATCAGAGCTCGAACAGAAAGGTTTAGGTGTTCTTCTTTCCCGCGCGCTGTTCGGGAGTGGAATGGTAGAGAGATGGTATGATTGTGGTTCAATGAACCCTCTGCCAAGCAGTTAAATGTGAACTGCAGAGTAATCATGTAGATGTAGATGTAAGGGGCAACCAAATGAAAACCGAACATCCGCCATGCAAATGTCCAGTAACGTAAACATCGTCCTGCCGGAAGAAGAGCGCTGCACAATGGCCGACAAAATATTCAGCGATATCCCTTCTTCTGGTTCTAGATGTTTTAAAGATTAAACCTGCTGTTATTTCTTCTACGTCGTATACTCTGCCCTAATATGAAAAATCATGTCACGCACTGCCATCTTTAAAAACAATTTCTTTGTTATTACGTAAGTTATTTTGTGATGCACACTTTGTCCTTTTTAACGTATATCTTACTTAATACACTATTTCATAATGCTCATATATCTTCCATTTGATAGTACTAGTAATGATGATGGTGTTTGGTTTGTGATGCGCTCAACTGCGCGGTCATCAGCGGCCGTGCAAAGTCCCAATTTTTTCACAGTCCATTTTTTTTCACAATCCAGTCTAGTCACTATTACGAATGATGAGGATGATGATGATGAAATGATGAGGACAACACAAACACCCAGTCCCCAGGCAGAGAAAAATCCCCAAGCCGGCCGGGATTCGAACCCGGGACCCCGTGATCCAGAGGGAGTGACGGCACTAGCAATGATACGTGAATTTAAATTACAAAGAAAATTGTTTTTTCTGTTTGGAAATCATATATAGGAGGCGCTCGCATGTCGTGCTAGGAGTGAGAGGAGAAGATGTGTGTAATTTATTTCATCTACGTTTATGTGGTAAGCGCATACTCCTGGACGTTTAGTTAGTATCACAACGCATTTTATGTACACTACATGTATCATAAGCCGATCCATTGGTGTTGGTTGGTTGGTTGATTTGGGGGAGCGGACCATACATCGAGACCATACGTTCCATCGGATTAGGGAAGGATGGGGAAGGAAATCGGCCGTGCTCTTTGGCTGGAACCATTCCGGCATTTGCCTGAAGCGATTTAGGGAAATCACGGGAAATCTAAGTCAGGATGCCCGTACACGGGTTTGAACCGTCGTCCTCCCGAATGCGAGTCCAGTGTGCTAAGCAGTGCGTCACCTTGCTCGGTAATCCACGAGTGTGGACCATATTTTATGTTATGTTTATTTTAAAGTGTGCTTTGTCAGGTGTGAAGAGCAGTCAAATGAAAATCGAACACCCGCCATAACGGGACTGTGGAATGGTTCCATTCAAAAGTAATCCCCATTCGCGCTGAGACGTTTAGCTCAGTGGGAGACGAGAGGATCGGTTCCTGTTTCGTAGAACGCGGTCGGCCGCTGACTCATCTAAGCCGCACCCACTTTTGGCTTCCTCGTCCGACTGAAACTGTCGTCCACCAATGTCTTTCTTGATGTTACCAAAGATGTGAAAGTTATATGGTGAACGATCCGGGCTTTACACAGGATGTTTCAGTGTTTCTCGGCCAAATCGCCGCGGTATAGTCTTCGTGCGATTGGCAGTGTAGGGATGGGCGTTATCGTGCAACTTGCCACAGCTTATGTGAACAGCTTAGGAATTCTTTGAGGGGGGGGGGGGGGAGGTGAAAGATGTTTCCACTGTTGGCGTTGCCGTTTGCCCTCGGACTCGAAATGGGTACATCATGTAAGGTCAAGATGATATTCTTCTTCGACTGTAGGAGCCCTCTGCTCGTAGAATTCCACGAGCGTGGAAAAACAATCAATGCGCAGCGCTTTGAAGACATTTTGCAGAAACCGTGACTCGCCAAATGTCAGAGCGCTCAGGAATGCTTCCGGACGGAATTAATCTGCTGCACGATAATGCCACCCCTCACACTGCCGATCGGACGAAGACTGCGCTTCAGCAATTGGTTGGGAAACACAACATCCTATTTACAGCGCGTGTGCTTTTCATATCCTTGACGACCTGGAGACTGTCATGCGTGGACGTCGGTTTCAGTTGGACGAGGACGTGCAGGAGGGGGTACGGTCATGGGCCCGTCAGCGGGCGATCGCATTCTACGTAACAGGAATTGATCATATCGTCTTGCTATCGGATAAACGTCTTAACGTGTGTGGTGATTACTTTTGTATGGAACCATTCTATGATCCCATTGTGGTGGGTGTTGGGTTTTCATTTCACTGCCCTTCATGCAAAAGTACACTACTGGCCATTAAAATTGCTACACCACGAAGATGACGTGCTACAGACGCGAATTTAACCGACAGGAAGATGATGCTGTGATATGCAAATGATTAGCTTTTCAGGGCATTCTCACAAGGTTGGTGCCGGTGGCGACACCTACAACGCGCTGACGTGAGGAAAGTTTCCAACCGATTTCTCATACACAAACAGCAGTTGACCGGTGATCCCTGGCGGAACGTTGTTGTGATGCCCCGTGTAAGGAGGAGAAATGCGTACCATCACGTTTCCGACTTTGGTAAAGGTCGGATTGTAGCCTATCGCGATTGTGGTTTATCGTATCGCGACATTGCTGCTCGCGTTGGTCGAGATCCAATGACTGTTAGCAGAATATGGAATCGGTGGGTTCAGGAGTGTAATACGGAACGCCGTACTGCATCCCAACGGCCTCGTATCAGTAGCAGTCGAGATGACAGGCATCTTATTCGCATGGCTGTAACGGATCGTGCAGCCACGTCTCGATCCCTGAGTCAATAGATGGGGACGTTTGCAAGACAACAACTATTTGCACGAACAGTTCAACAACGTTTTGCAGCAGCATGGACCATCACCTCGGAGACCATGGCTGCGGTTACCTTTGACGCTGCATCATAGACAGGAGCGCCTGCGATGGTGTACTCAACGACGAACTTGGGTGCACGAATGGCAGAACGTCATTTTTTCGGATGAATCCAAGTTTTGTTTACAGCATCATGATGGTCGCATCCGTGTTTGGCGGTATCGCGGTGAACGCACATTGGAAGCGTGTGTTCGTCATCGCCATACTGGCGTATCACCCGGAGTGATGATATGGGGTGCCATTGGTTACACGTCTCGGTCACCTGTTGTTCGCATTGACGGTACTTTGAACAGTGGACGTTACATTTCAGATGTGTTACGACCCGTGGCTCTACCCTTCATTCGATCTCTGCGAAACCCTACATTTCAGCAGGATAATGCACGACCGTATGTTGCAGGTCCTGTACGGACCTTTCTGGATACAGAAAATGTTCTACTGCTGCCCTGGCCAGCACATTCTCCAGATCTCTCACCAATTGAAAACGCCTGGTCAATGGTGGCTGAGCAATTGGCTCGTCAAAATACGCCAGTCACTACTCTTGATGAACTATGGTATCGTGTTGAAGCTGCATGGGCAACTGAACCTGTACACGCCATCCAAGCTCTGTTTGACTGAATGCCCAGGCGTATCGAGGCCGTTATTACGGCCAGAGGTGGTTGTTCTGGGTACTCATTTCTCAGGATCCATGCACCCAAATTGTGTGAAAATGTAATCACGTGTCAGTTCTAGTACGATATATTTGTCCAATGAATACCCGTTTATCATCTGCATTTCTTCTTGGTGTAGCAATTTTAATGGCCAGTAGTGTATTTTAACTTTCAGTGAGAAACTGAACATGAAGGCTGGTAATGTGTATCAACGCCGTTTCCCTGTAGACCCAGTATCACACAGCACTGCGCGAAGAAACAATGACTTAGTCAGCAACTGGCGCGGAGCGCATAATGATTCCGGGATATATCAGGAATCTCGACCTCTGAGTGCCTAATGAGAACCAGTTGTTCTGGCCTGGAGTGAACTCCAGCAGAGAAATGAAAAGACGGTAATTCACGTCAGCAGAGTCTGCAATGGCAGACAAAGCAGGGGGCGTTACTGACGGCAGGTGGAGGACGCAGCACGTGCTAAAATCATTGTCAACGTGAACGTCTGACGGGATGGAGCAGGCCCCTTTTTCCGAGTCCAAGGCTGAGTCCTGAGGCGCTGCAGAGCTCCGAATACGGAGTCATGTACTGTGATTATTGGATGGGCCTTCATCAAGAGCAGGTGAAACGCTCGCAGAATTATGATCAGTTAGTATCTAGCATTGTCTGACTAGCTTGCTTACTTTTTTACCAATACTACTAATCTCTTTTCATTATTTCTAGCGTTTATTTTAACTTGGTGGTAACTTGCTTTTCTTAGTCTACTAATCTCTTTTCATTATTTCTAGCGTTTGTTTGTAACTTGGTAGTAACTTGCTTTTCTCAGTATCTTTCTCTGATTCGTTCTATCTTTCCTCCTTGCTTACACAGCTTGGTTTTTATTAATTCCTTTTCATCTTTTTAAGAAATTATGCAGTGTAACGTAAATGAGCTCCTCGTTCAGACTCTCGCGTGTTTTATTTTTCGAGAGGGTATTTATACTAGAGTTTCAAGATTAACGTACACCACTGTTTCACTTATTATTGTGCATGTTGTACTTTTCTGCAGTGTTACATAATGTGTTCATGTGTTTTCACTTTTTCAGTAGTGTTTTGAGGATTTCTTGTTTATTGATTTAATTGTTGTGCATGTTGCACTTACACTACAGACAAAGTATTTTGTTATTCACCTTCCAATCACGTACCGAGCGAAGTGACTACACCAGTCTTAATGTACTGGACTCGCATTCGGGAGGACCTTGGTTTATTCAACTGACTTGGATTTTAAATTGTTGCCCCTTGTTCTTGAGGTGAACACTGGGATTGTTGCTCTGATTAAGCCATGGTCGACTTCCTGCCCTATCTTCACTTTATCCTCTCCTGCTTCGTAAATGTTTATATATTATTTCTGTGCTGTTTCTGATATGTCCGATGCTATTGTACTGAATGATCTAGGAAAAGTCTTTGGCGTCACAGAGAATCGAAGCCGGGTCCTCTGCAGGGCAACCATCTACACCGACCTCTCAGCTTTTTTCGCCGTCCTCCCCTTTACCCCCATCTTAAGCTTATGATAAAAGAGCCTCAGTCGGCTTGAGCTTGTGGCTCGTAATTATGTTTTCGTTGTGGAAACTGTCCTGAGGAGTCTTCCAGACTCTTTTAGGAGCTCGTTGCGGTAGAGGACGGCAAATATAGATATAACTTCATGTAAATGAATAAAATAACCTTTTCGTGGAGAGAAAAATAAATAAATCGCCTCTAGGAAAAATAGGAAACGTCAACATGGGAAGAGGAGACGTTATGACAAATTACTCTAAAAGATAACAGGAAAGAAAACTCTTCTGCAAAAAATGGTCATTCCTCTTGAAGAAACAATCAAAACATCATGGGAAAAAACACAGGGAAAACACTCTTTATGAGATGTGGCACTTTTCTTGAGAGAAAAAGATAGCTCTTTCCTCGAAGAGCCAGGAAAAAATATTGCATAAGAACTTAAGTGTAGTTTGCTGAGAGAGATTTCCAAAAAATTGCAGAAAAATTCCGTGTGTTTCTGTTGTAACTTGTTCTTTAATAGCCAATGTTGCTGAATTAAATAGTCTGTAATGCCTATTGGTTCTGGCATTACAGTCAAGAGCACGTACTAAGTCAGCCACGTATGGTACTGTAAGGCTACTATATCAAGCTTTTCTTTTTCTATTTTCTATATGCAAAGTTTAAAGTGTGTGGCATGAGAGAGAGGAACAAAGAGTCCGCTAGTTATATGTATCTTACTATAATAGGATCGCTTAGAAATAAAGGGAGGCGTAGCCTTCACTTTTTTCTGCGAGCAGCGAGAAGAAGCTAATTTGCTTCGTGCTGTCTTTTCTGTTCCAGCTAACATCGTGTAAGCATCAACAGATAAGTCTCGCATTAACTAATATTAACCTGAATTCATTGAACTTTCATATGGTCTATTTAGTTCAAAGCCAGACCATATCTTTGCATATTAATGCTATGTAATTATCAGTTTTTCTTTTACATACGTATGTCACTTGAAAGGAGACACAAAATTTCAGACGTGGAACTTCTTCATTATTGGCGTAGTATGAAATGCTAATTTATCAGATCATTTATTTTATTGTGGACCAATGAACCTCAGTCTCTCAGAAACGGAGTTCGACATTTAATTAATCATACAGTATAACGTGACTGACCGATCGCGTTATGCACTTTTCAGAATTTCGACAGCCCACGTCTTCAACTAAGTGAAACCTTCCACTGAAAGTATTAGGTAAACTACAGCTTCAGCATTAGCATTCTTTGTGAATAATGTTCTTCGTAGAGCGAAACTTTTACAGGAAAATTAAGTGATCCCCTGAAGAGGCGAAAGTAATTAAAATTATTATTTTTTACGTCCTTTATCTTCCTTCTGTCTTCCCAGGTAGCTGTTAACTCACAGTATCAAACAAAGTTGTTGCCCTGTGGAGCCGGGTAAAAGTGCTAATCTGATCGTAATGTTTTTTGTGGTAATATTACTGAAGGTGCTGTGCGGATAATATGGCCCAATATTTTATGAACTCACGACCACGTTTTGCTGGCGTACATGAAACGGTGTTCTAGGGTGTCTTTTTGTCTACTGAGACGAATGCAATGTTGTGTTTAGGTTTGGAGCTGAATTTATACAAGATGGAAACAATTTTAGCAATGTACAGCGAATTGTAGTGACATAATAATAACTGTGAAACATGGCTCTGCAATTGGTCTTTGAGTGCAGGTCATACCTGAAAGTGGAAAGCAATACGTAGCCATTGCTCGACATGGGATTATCAAATGGGGTGAAGATGGGGGATGGAAACGTTGCCTACGCTTCTGTCGAATTCTTCACAATAGTCAAAACGAATTGGAACGAAGTATTAGTAGCAAGCTCAGTGCCTTCCATATAACGCAATTTACGTTACGTATCACACTGTCTTTCTTAGAACATTACCCCTGAATACAATCACACATTAGCTAGAACCCCCGCACTCCCCTACCCCGCCCCTCCCTTCTCTCATATTCTCACCAAATTTAGCACCTAACTAAACGGTAGAATGAACGACTTTCCTTGGAACACTTGTATTTTTAAAATGATGAAAGATGAATGATATTTAATCTGTCTCTCTCTCTCTCTCTCTCTCTCTCTCTCTCTCTCTCTCTCTCTCTCTCTCTGTGTGTGTGTGTGTGTGTGTGTGTGTGTGTGTGTGTGTGTGTGTGTTTTATACTGAATGACGAAGGAGATCGTGGTGCGAATCAAGTGCTACCTACGATTCATTCTCAGAAAAGAAAGCTAACTAACCTCAGTGAGGGTACACACTTGTTACGAAACATAGTTCCCCTGCATTACTCCTCTCCATTGTAGCACTTGCTTGACCTTCACACAGCAAGCCCATTTAAAATCAAACAAGTTCAGATGTGTGCACTATTCTTAGTGTTAGTAAATCGCTTCATTGCTGCACTGCTTACTTCTGAACTGGCCGAAATTGGGCGACTACAGGCTGTTAATGTTCAGTGTCCAACCACACTGATAATAATAATAAAACTGTGTACAGCACTATAGTAGCCTTTTGTAGTTACTTTTGTGTCGTGCTGTCAATTAACTCATGTATCAGTTTCGAAGCGAGTAATGAAGCAATTGTTGGGCTACTGCAGGTGCTATTTACAGCTTGGAGAAGACATTTTGTTGAGATATGTAGCGTTTGTTATGTACACGTCACACTTTTGTCATCAGCGACGTGCGGGACAAAGCACGACATATTTGTGTAGGGGGTGGACTATGTGAGGAACCCCTAAATTCCATCGCATTAATGCTACTAACTGAGAAAAAGTAATTATTGATAACTTATGTAATCAATATTAGAGTCTTACGAAATTGTGTTAATAGTAATGATCTTTTGTAAATAATTTGGTTTCGTGACCAAAACAGAATAGAATAGTTTAGTTTTTAGCTTTCAGAAATTTCATTTTACCGCTCAGGTGTTAATTACCCCCAGGCTGGGAACTACTGAGCTGCTTAATACGATTCCCGACACACGCTGGTTGTCTCGTGTCCGTGATGGCGACAATGACTAGCTCCAGCGATCACGCCTCAAATCTAATTACAAAGGCCGGCTCGATACTTAAACCATAAAATATTGCCTAAGGTGGGATGACAGAACACTCGGAAAATGAAGCTGTTACTGGGAATAATTTCTCAAAGAGAAACCGAATACGAAAACGGGATTCATTCAAAGATAGCTGATGAAAATATCGATACGGGAGGAGGTAGAAACTTTCAAGCAGTTTTATGCAATAGCCAAAGTGTCTGTTATCTTACATCAGAACCAACTTGTCTTTCTTTCTTTCACTGACGCCATAGTCACGCAGCGATCGCAGGGCCGGCGTGGTTATAACGGATTTGGCAATGTTAGTGTTAGGGATGGCCGGATGCCCTTCCTGCCGCCATCCCCTACCCCCCAGGACGGAATCAGTGTACCCCAACTGTCTGCATCGAGTGTAAACCGTGAAATAGTGCGGACGTGTTTCACATGTCGGCGACGCGTGCAACTGAGGCGGAACGTGGGGACCAGCCCAGTATTCACCTAGCGCGATGTGGAAAACCGCCTAAAAACAAAATTCAGGCTGGCTGGCACACCGGCCCTCGTCATTAATCCGCCGGGCGGATTCGATCCGGGGCCGGCGCGCCTTCCCTAGTCCAGGAAGCAACGCGTTAGCGCTCTCGGCTACCCTGGCGGGTGCATCATAACCAAATTCTATCGTGCGATAATTCAGGTAATGATGAACAGAGGGCGGTCCTTCTGAAGCGATCGATTACGAGCAGACTGAGTGGTCGCAATAGATATTTGAATTATGGCTGATTCAAATGGCTCTGAGCACTATACGACTTAACTTCTGAGGTCATCAGTCGCCTAGAACTTAGAACTAATTAAACCTAACTAACCTAAGGACATCACACACATCCATCCCCGAGGCAGGATTCTAACCCGCGACCGTAGCTTTGATTTATGAAAAGAGTGGAAAATTCAGTAGAATTATACCACAAGATGTTTCGCTAACAAATAAGGAACGTCAAAAAATGAAGATGTCGTATAGGAAGAGGAATTTTAATTCGTGTTTATTATTTCCAAACCGCAAGAAGACAACCCTACTAGTTTCGATGATGACTGCCATAAATATACTTTAAAAGTCGTGTCGAATTCGTGATTGTGTGATGCGAAGCACTCTGGCTTCCCATTTATTTCGTTGTGACGCCGATGTTACTTGAGGACGTGTGTATAAGAATATCTCATTTAGCCGAGGCTGGTCTAAAAGCGAGATAAGTCTATTTTCGCGCAGCGGGCGGAAATCCTGGCGGCGTGTACGAAGGCGGTTGAGAATGGGCGCCTGCTTGTGCAGTTATCACTGGCCAGCTATTCGCGCCGCTCGTGATGAAACATCCGCATCAGAAATAGGCGGGCGCTAACGGCCGCCCCTGACGGCTCGCCACGCCTGCTCCACGGCGTTCCAGTTGCGTGGGCCAGCCGTCAATCAAACTGCCGGCCGCGGACGCAGACTTCGAAAACCCTGGACATTTGAGTCAAATGCGATCATGTTCCCGTACATATTCAGTCTCTCACGATAAGTTGGCCGACGGCCACAGTGTCCTGCGGAGATCGGTGACATGGTTCAAAAGGCTTTGAGCACTATGGGACTCAACTTCTGAGGCAATAAGTCCCCTAGAATTTAGAACTACTTAAACCTAACTAACCTAAGGACATCACACACACCCATGCCCGAGGTAGGCTTCGAACCTGCGACCGTAGTGGTCTCGCAGTTCCAGACTGTAGCGCCTAAAATAGCTCGGCCACCCCGGCCGGCTCGGTGGCATGAGAGGGAGAATGTTTCCTCCGTTTTCTTTCCGTGCTGACAACGCCAACGTGTCGAAGCCTCGTACCGATCAGCAGCTATGTTATATAGAGTGTCTCAAACCTTTTGGGCCATACTGAAATACGTAATAGCGGATCCACATCCGATTATATTGAGATAAGGAACGAATGGCCGAAAATGCATATTTAATGTATTACGGACATACACAGTTTATAAGGAAAAGCAACAAGGTAGCTCAGAGCAATTGGTCAAAGTGACGATAGCCACCCTCATTGTGTGCGTGGCAACGACGCATGTTCTCCCGCACTCCGTGCAATGTGGGTCCACAGAATAGAGCGGATCAGGTTGTGGAAAGGGGCCAAGATCAGTTACTGTAAGTTACACCAGAACACACAACTTTATTCCTCGAAAACGAATGCACAGTTTTCTCTTTAAAACAACAAGGATCAATTCACTGCTGAGGGCCCAAGCAGCTTCTCAATGCTAAAGTTTAAATAATTCCTTTTAAAACACAAGGATTTACTGAAACGGCAGAGGGTCTTACTCAAGTAAAATTAAAATATCTTCTCGGCTAAAGGCCCAAATAATATTTCAGATCAGCAAAGGAAATTCTATAAAAGGCAAGCCATATTAAGGAAAATTTAAATTAATTCCTCGGCTGAAAGCTCAATAATATTTCAATATAATAAAAGGCAACCTTTAAAGACAAGTACAACAGAAAACCATCTTGAGAAAATCGGAAATATCTTGACGGTGGAAGACCCAAACAATTATTCAAAATAATTAAAGACAAAGCTTACGATAAGCATTTACACAGTACGGCTGATGGCCATTTTAAGAATTCAAGATAATTAAAGAGAAACCTTACAGACAGGAATTTACACATTACGGCTGAAAGCGACAGATTTTAAAACAATTGAGGCTGAAGGCCTAAATACAGAACAAACAAGAATTTTAAATAAAACACGGCTGATGACCTAATCTTAAAATACTTCACATAAAGTACTGAACATACAACGGACAAAATTAATACACGGCTAAAGGCCCGGTACGGTACTTGTGACAAAAGAAAACCACAATCACAAAAAACAGAACAGTGGTGCACAGAAGTGTTCCAAGGGTCGACCTGGGGAGGAAACTCTAACAGCAGTTAGTCAGCCAAGTGTAACACTGAATAATCAGTTGGGAGCACGACCTAGGGACGGCTGAAGAACCAACCAACAACCTAACCAATTCCAGCTCTGTCGCAACCGACCGACTGGCTGCTCCAGTACGCAGACACCATTCATCTGCTCAGACGAAAACACAGAAGCTACACACTGTTCCACGTAAACTCTTGCATCAAGAACTCCAACAAGCCTAAAACCAATCACCGTGGAACAAAAAGAAGAAATGACAAGTCACACACACACAGAGCGTTTCCATAAGCGGTCGACGACCAAATACACGTCGTCTGGTGAGATGACCGACCGAACGACCAACCAAGGTCGTCCCCACTCAAGTTATGAGTTTCGGCAACGGTCGGGCGAGCCTTGCCTGTCCGCAGCTGCCGGCCGGAGTGGCCGTGCGGTTCTAGGCGCTACAGTCTGGAACCGAACGACCGCTACGGTCGCAGGTTCGAATCCTGCCTCTGGCATGGATGTGTGTGATGTCCTTAGGTTAGTTAGGTTTAAGTAGTTCTAAGTTCTAGGCGACTGGTGACCTCAGAAGTTAAGTCGCATAGTGCTCAGAGCCATTTGTCCGTAGCTCACTGCGGTTCCATCCCGACTCAACTCGATGTACGTTCGGAACTCGGAGTCACGGCGACCCGGGTACACTGGCTCGGACCCACCTATGCAGAGGTAACTCTGGCCCATTGACCACGACATCTGTGCGCGAGGAAGGAACCACGTCCGGCAATATGACCAACTGACGAGGCCCAGACCAAATACACGTCGCCCAATGAGACGACCAACCGAACGACCAAGAGGCGGTTGTTCCCGCTCCGATCTCCTTCCGCCGGACTGTTCATGTGTGTGGCCAGCGGTCGGTAAGTACTGGCTGTCCGCGCCTCACTGGCGCTCCGTCCCCGACTAAACTCCCGACACACGACGAGCCGGAACTACTAGCGGTCGCTTCAAAGATAATACAACAGTGCTCTTACCGATACATGGTACTGATGCCACTCATGGGCATGCAAGCCAGCAACTTAGTGACACCAGTAAATCTAATAAGAAACGAGGCGACAGTTCCGTAAAGAGAAGCTGTCAAGCAAGAAACGGCATAAACACAGAGCCGCGCACGGTTCACTCCGGGTGTCTGTTGTACCAGGAGACAGGCAGCTTGTACCCTAGCAAGCAGGTCTTTGTCTGTTTCTACGTGGATTTCATACACCAACGTGTTGATACAGCACCAGAGGAAAAAGTCCAGAAGTGCGATCGCGCTGACTATGGGACGGGACCTTCCCTTCCAATCCGACGATGGGGTTACGTGTTGTTCAGGTGCTCACGGACATTAATATCGAAGCGGACTGCTGCACCGTCGTGTCGAAACCACATCCTTTCGCAGACAACAAGGGGTACAGTAACCAAGAACCGTAGCAGCACATCTCGCAGGAACACCAAACAACGTGGGTCAGTCAGACGAGGAGCCAGTAAATAAGGTACCATCAGTTGATCTGGGACGCTTGCTTATATGTTAAGAGAGTTGCTGGCGGAGACCGATATGGGTGGCATGGGGATTGCCTCACTTCAGACATGGCCGTTGCAGCCGCTGAGCCGGCCGCGGTGGTCTCGCGGTTCTAGGCGCTCAGTCCGGAACCGCGCCACTGCTACGGTCGCAGGTTCGAATCCTGCCTCGGGCATGGATGTTTGTGATGTCCTTAGGTTAGTTAGGTTTAAGTAGTTCTAAGTTCTAGGGGACTGATGACCTAAGATGTTAAGTCCCATAGTGCTCAGAGCCATTTGAACCATTTTTTTGCAGCCGCTGAAAACATAATCATGGATGAAAATGGCTTCACCCGTGAACAATATAGGTTGTACGAGGTTCGGCTCTACAACACTGTAGTGTATAATCCATTGACACAATCGAACGCGGGTCACAAAATCCGTTGGTTCCAGTGGTTACAAATGTTCTTTATGATAGGGGTATAACACACTCCTGAAAATTGAAATAAGAACACCGTGAATTCATTGTCCCAGGAAGGGGAAACTTTATTGACACATTCCTGGGGTCAGATACATCACATGATCACACTGACAGAACCACAGGCACATAGACACAGGCAACAGAGCATGCACAATGTCGGCACTAGTACAGTGTATATCCACCTTTCGCAGCAATGCAGGCTGCTATTCTCCCATGGAGACGATCGTAGAGATGCTGGATGTAGTCCTGTGGAACGGCTTGCCATGCCATTTCCACCTGGCGCCTCAGTTGGACCAGCGTTCGTGCTGGACGTGCAGACCGCGTGAGACGACGCTTCATCCAGTCCCAAACATGCTCAATGGGGGACAGATCCGGAGATCTTGCTGGCCAGGGTAGTTGACTTACACCTTCTAGAGCACGTTGGGTGGCACGGGATACATGCGGACGTGCATTGTCCTGTTGGAACAGCAAGTTCCCTTGCCGGTCTAGGAATGGTAGAACGATGGGTTCGATGACGGTTTGGATGTACCGTGCACTATTCAGTGTCCCCTCGACGATCACCAGTGGTGTACGGCCAGTGTAGGAGATCGCTCCCCACACCATGATGCCGGTTGTTGGCCCTGTTTGCCTCGGTCGTATCCAGTCCTGATTGTGGCGCTCACCTGCACGGCGCCAAACACGCATACGACCATCATTGGCACCAAGGCAGAAGCGACTCTCATCGCTGAAGACGACACGTCTCCATTCGTCCCTCCATTCACGCCTGTCGCGACACCACTGGAGGCGGGCTGCACGATGTTGGGGCGTGAGCGGAAGACGGCCTAACGGTGTGCGGGACCGTAGCCCAGCTTCATGGGGATGGTTGCGAATGGTCCTCGCCGATACCCTAGGAGCAACAGTGTCCCTAATTTGCTGGGAAGTGGCGGTGCGGTCCCCTACGGCACTGCGTAGGATCCTACGGTCTTGGCGTGCATCCGTGCGTCGCTGCGGTCCGGTCCCAGGTCGACGGGCACGTGCACCTTCCGCCGACCAGTGGCGACAACATCGATGTACTGTGGAGACCTCACGCCCCACGTGTTGAGCAATTCGGCGGTACGTCCACCCGGCCTCCCGCATGCCCACTATACGCCCTCGCTCAAAGTCCGTCAACTGCACATACGGTTCACGTCCACGCTGTCGCGGCATGCTACCAGTGTTAAAGACTGCGATGGAGCTCCGTATGCCACGGCAAACTGGCTGACACTGACGGCGGCGGTGCACAAACGCTGCGCAGCTAGCGCCATTCGACGGTCAACACCGCGGTTCCTGGTGTGTCCGCTGTGCCATGCGTGTGATCATTGCTTGTACAGCCCTCTTGCAGTGTCCGGAGCAAGTATGGTGGGTCTGACACACCGGTGTCAATGTGTTCTTTTTTCCATTTCCAGGAGTGTACATGTTCCATCAGTAGTCTCCATGCTGTATCCTTCGAAGTGTGCGTTTGACAGGGACGTTGATGGGTGCTTGTTGCTGGGTTGTCAGCCACGCGATCTAACACCATCTCGAAGTCGGACACATTTTTAGAGAGAACTTTGCCCAGCTCTCTGCGGTGTGAACGACCCCGTCTCTCGTAGGTTGGTATCAACGGAGACAAAATTATTCCAGTTAGGCTGACGCCTGTTGAGAAAGCGTTCACTGTACACTTACGCTGCCTTACTGGCACTACATCCTGCCCCACCGTACGTTAAATGCAAGTCTGCCAGCTCTCGTGACAATTGAAGTTCCAACTTTGACTATGCGTGAATAACACACGTCACATTGCAAGCAGCAGAAACTGTCTGATTCAACATACACTGACACTTGTCATTCAGCACACGTGATACGAGGTAAGTTGTGTACGGTATGTCTGGTTGGTGGTCGAGGGCGTACACTGTTTATCACCTGCTGCCTGTTCCAGTGTACAACAGCAACCCGAGACCTTTGCGTGAGTGTGGCGGAACTGCATGCATTGAGACTGGCGGTCGTCGCCTTGAACAATTACTATGACTACGATATTGTTGTGCGGTGTTCGTTATATGTCCATAACACTTTAAATATGCATTTCGAACCATTGGTTCATTATCTCAGTAGAATCGGTGTTGACCCACTATCACGTCTTCCAATTTGACCCAATGGGTTTGAGAAACGTTGTATAAGGGGCAGTTAAATGAAAACGAGATACGCAGAAAAAGTAAGTAAACCGTTTATTATTACAAATGTAGTCGCCATCTCAGTTAATATATTTATTCCACTGTGAGACAAGACAGTCAGTGCCTTCATGAGAAGATGTTTATGTTGTGTCTGGACAAGACAGCCTAGACACAATGAGAGGAAGCCGAAAGGCACGCGCTTAAACTCACGCAGGCTGGCGTGAGGTCTGAAACAGGATACGTAATGAATGCTATAAAGAAAAGTACGTAGCTTCTGGAATACTTAACTTTAATCCACAATTGGTGAACATTGGTCTTGTTGATACAGTATTATCATCTCAATATAACTTGGTGATGGCGCCTTGCTAGGTCGTAGCCAATGTAGCTGAAGGCTATGCTAACTATCGTCTCGGCAATTGAGAGCGTAATTGTCAGTGATCCCCTTCTGGCAAAGTCGTCTGTACAACTGGGGCGAGTGCTAGTACGTCTCTCTAGACCTGCCGTGTGGTGGCACTCGGTCTGCGATCACTGGCAGTGGCGACACGCGGGTCCGACGTATACTACCGGACCGCGGCCGATTTAAAAGCTACCACCTAGCAAGTGTGGTGTCTGGCGGTGACACCACAGTTTACAGTTACCTACGGAACCAAGTTTGCACTCACGCGTGCACATCTTCTTCCGAAGCAAGTCGACGCCACGAATGTCTTTCTTCAGGGCTACAAAAAATGGAAATCGCATGGGATAAGATCGGAGCCGTACGGAGGATGTGTAAGGGCCTCCCAGTGAAACTTCTTCAGCGTGCTGTAAGCAACCTTATCAAAAATGGTTCAAATGGCTATGAGCACTATGGGACTTAACATCTGAAGTCATCAGTCCCCTAGGACTTAGAACTACTTAAACCTAACTAACCTAAGGACATCACACACATCCATGCCCGAGGCAGGATTCGAACCTGCGACCGTAGCGGTCCCGTGGTTCCAAACTGAAGCGCCTAGAACCGCTCGGCCCTTAGCAAATGTGGGCGTATTTCACTGGAAACATTATTCGTGTTAAGGAGTTGCACAATTTGTGCAATCCAAAGGCTTTTACGACAAGTGCTGCAAAACAAACCGCTGTTAAATATGTCTTTACGTCTTGGAATTTTGCAACTGGAAACAAGAAACAGTCTGTTTTTATTAGGTCTCATGGCGCTTTACAGCGTGATTATTAGCATGCCCCTACGATTAAAAGAAATAGCTAAGAGATACAAGTAAAGTTACGACGACTTAAGAAATCATAACGAATATAAATGATACCAACTTACGTAAGTCGTTGTGCTGCAGTATTGAGATTTAATGTTTGCGGCACTGACGTGTGCATAGTTGGCTTGCTTGCGATCGGGGCGGCGGCGCTATGCTCGCGACCGCCGATTGTCGGCGAGTTCACATTGTTCTCAACATAGGAGCATGAAAGATATGTGTATCGGAGAGTGTTTAAGCGTGCTTGCCCCCGGTTTTTCGATATAAAACGAACGACGCTACCTGTGCGCCAGTCCTCCCTTTGTGAACTTTAACTAAGGTCTATTGAAGTTTATTTATTTCCAGTCAATCGAATTTCTCCAGACACAAAAAAGCTTGGGGCTTATCTCCCACACTTGTGTAGAACATCTCAGGACGCTTCCGTACGCTCGTAAAACTAGGACATGCGGACTTACAAGACAATCCTGTTCTTGGACTAAAGGCCGGCCGGAGTGACCGAGCGGTTCTAGGCGCTACAGTCTGGAACTGCGCGACCGCTACGATCACAGGTTCGAATCCTGCCTCGGGATGGACGTGTGTCATGTCCTTAGGTTAGTTAGGTTTAAGTGGTTCTAACTTCTAGGGGATTGATGACCACAGAAGTTAAGTCCCATAGTACTCAGAGCCATCTGAACCATTTTTTTGTTCTTGGACACGTTGCATTGGCGAGACGAGCAGCAATCGTAGCTGACCAACAGCGAGCCTCGCCGCAAAAGGTCATACGCCCTGTACCTCGGAAAAAGAAGCAATAAATTGCTAATCGATTAGCAGCGGGACGCATTAAGGTTTTGTCAGTATAGTGACACTTCTTGAGTTTCCTTTCTCTGAGCTTCCTAACAAGTTCACTGCACTATGGTCGTGGAACACTACTACGTTAATTCAAAGATATTTGAATGAAATAAATAATCTGCACGAGACACTTTTAACGCAGGGGAGGTTGTAGCTTGGACTACTCAGACTTTCGCCTGCAGTCACTCAGTAATTGAAGTTTGATATACATTGCCGGAAAAAAGTTGCAACATTAAAAAGGAGTTGTGCGGCACAAACGAGAGGTGGCAGGCATGTCTCTACATTTGCAGGATGATAGCATAATTAGTAGTTTCACTTACATTCAAAATTATTGGAGTCTGATTCAGTCCACCAGGCTGTTATCACATCCTTATTTGCCACATTTTTAATATTTTGTCCAACTCACCTTGAGGGTCAAATATGTAAGTATTAGTAGTTCTGATTCTTTCTGTTCTACAATAATAAGTTTGTTACACATGTCTGTAAGCATTAGTTATGAGATTTTGTTTTGTATCTTATAGGTGCACTCGATGATAATATTGCGATGAGTCACAGACTGAATCATGGACAGTTTTTGACTAGACTGCATTTCATACACTTCTATCACAGTAACGTCGTTGAAAATTCCTACGGGAAACAGAAAAAGCATTACAATAGACAGATATATTATTCACACACAAACATAGAGCGAGAGAGAATATAAAAAACGAGTACTTACATTCACAAAATTTGCCTGGAGCCAACAAGCAAACCACCATCCTCTGAAGTATCAATGAACACAATCAAATCCTTTAGCATACTATCATTCACTAGGAGAAACTCATCATCAGACTGCAGGTACATATACATAATAATCATATTAAATACAGACCTGCAGGATCACTGATATCAACTTGGGACCCCTGATGATCCATCATTATACCTATATTCATTATACCACTTCATTTTTGGTACTAGACTGACACCACTGATATTGTTACTCCCAGGTCTCAGATTGGAATAACTTTTTGTGCCACAGCACCTCACGTTGTAGCTTAAAACTGTTTCCATCCAGAAACCTTCGTTTATTACAACCAATAGGAACCGAGCTCACCCCTCCCCCGTCATGTTGTTTTAGATAGGATGGTACCTGCTTGCGATTATACACAGGCTACACCACCTTACCGCACTTCCATGGGTTTTCTTATCATATAGTATTATATTTCGGTGTAGGTTTCCAATGTTTTGGTAGCTGTCATGGCATCCACTGCTTCCATAATAATAGTAATGGGAGACGGACAGTGAGAATAATTTTTTTTGCCCCTCCAGCGAGAGTACACATTAGAGCGGCACAGCATTCAGTATCGAGCAGCCGCTACTGCATCCAGCCTGCCTATGGCTCTGCGCATACTGCTTGCTACCTAAAGACAGAAGCACACATCTGTATAAAGACATTTATAGCCTCGGCCGTGTTAAAATATGATACAAAACCTGAATGTTTCACCAACAGCACTCTGTGAGGAATAAAAAGTGATACCTTTTTTACACTACAAAAGAACGTCCACATAAAAAAAAGAAAGAAATTGCTATGCATTTATCTTAAGAAGTGATACATCTAGATACTACCTACCTCTGTATGGTATATCGATGTTTGACTTGTCCGTAATTATACAGAGTTATTTGCTAACTCCATAGTAGCATCTCTAATACAATGTAAACTATACTGAATATCAAGTATTTACATTTAACCTCCAGATATTTTCAAAAATGGAAGACTGTTGGGATTATTTTTGGAAAAAAAGTCTGGATGTTAAATGGACATACTGAATATTCTGTATAGTTTACATTGTTTACAGATCCTGTTGTCAGCAAATAACGCTATTTGACTCTTCAACGTTTATGATTGCCCTTTTTAGAGAGGTTCGTGGTGGCCACTGGAAGAGGAGTTGGGTGTGAAACCTTGTAAATAATGTATGGTCTACTAAGTGTAATATGGGCGCTTGTATCGATGTCTTCAATTAACTGTATATTTATGTTCTGCAGTTTAGTGATACTGCAACAACGTAGACTCTAAATAGCAAGTTGACACACTGATGGATGTGCAGGTAAGAGTTTGATACATTCATTTTCAGAAAAAAACAGAAATCATAGTCAAGTTAAACATGTGCACGTGTTTAACTTGACGATTATTTATATCAGAATATTTTAACGATCTGAAGATGGCGATGAGACGAAACCGGTCACGAAGTGTAAAAAAAATCTATGTGATCAAGACGGACTTGTGAAAATAAATGTGCTAAAAATAAAATGATCGCGGACTCATATACAGCCTTCATGTCTTCAATTGATAAGACTAGAGACAGGACGTTCGTATTCACAGGAAGTGTAAATTAGTATGTTCTGCAGAAATGATCAGCATTTTAGTCACCTCGGTTGACGCGGCCTAACAAACCAGAAGATATTTAACTTTTGCTAATGTTCTAGCATTCGTGGACACACCGAAACATCCCTAGAAGATTCCAGCAGAGGGGTCTAAACCTCGATTATTTTCGAAAGAAATATGACGCGGCTTAGCAAACCAGAAGATTTTAACTTTAGCGACAACGACCACGAAAGCGTGCAGACTTACACAGAACCTGGATTCGTCCGAAAACACTATTTGACGCCATTCCTGTTCCCAATGACGTCGTTGCATATACACTACTGACCATTAAAATTGCTACACCAAGAAGAAATGCAGATAATAAACGGGTATTCATAGGACAAATATGTTATACTAGAACTGACATGTGATTACATTTTCACGCAATTTGGGGGTATAGATCCTGAGAAATTAGTACCCAGAACAAGCACCTCTGGTCGTAATAAAGGCCTTGATACGCCTGGGCATTGAGTCAAACAGAGCTTGGGTGGCGTGTATAGATACAGCTTCCCTGCAGCTTCAACACGATACCACAGTTCATCAAGAGTAGTGACTGGCGTATTGTGACGAGCCAGTTGCTCGGCCACCATTGACCAGACGTTTTCAATTGGTGAGACATCTGGAGAAAGTGCTGGCCAGGGCAGCAGTCCAACATTTTCTGTATCCAGAAAGGCCCGTACAGGACCTACAACATGCGGTCATGCACTATCTTGCTGAAATGTAGGGTTTCGCAGGGATCGAATGAGGGGTAGAGTCACTGGTCGTAACACATCTGAAATGTAACGTCCACTGTTCAAAGTGCCGTCAATGCGAACAAGAGGTGACCGAGACGTGTAACCAATGGCACCTCATACCATCACGCCCGGTGATACGCCAGTATGGCGATGAGGAATACACACTTCCAGTGTGCGTTCACCACGATGTCGCCAAACACGGATGCGACCTTCATGATGCTGTGCACAGAACCTTGATTCATCCGAAAAAATGACGTTTTGCCATTCGTGCACACAGGTTCATCGTTGAGTACACCATCGCAGGCGCTCCTGTCTGTGATGCAGCGTCAAGGGTAACCGCAGCCATGGTCTCCGAGCTGATAGTGCATGCTGTTGCAAACGTCGTCGAACTGTTCGTGCAGATGGTTGTTGTCTTGCCAACGTCCCCATCTGTTGAGTCAGGGATCGAGACGTGGTTGCACGATCCGTTACAGCCATGCGGATGAGATGCCTGTCATCTCGAGTGCTAGTGATACGAGGCCGTTGGGATCCAGCACGGCGTTCCGTATTACCCTCCTGAACCCACGGATTCGATACTCTGCTAACAGTCATTGGATCTCGACCAACGCGAGCAGCAATGTCGCGATACGATAAACCGCAATCGCGATATTTTACAATCCGACTTTTGTCAATGTCGTGATGGTACGCATTTCTCCTCCTTACACGAGGCATCACAACAACGTTTCACCAGGGAACGCCGGTCAACTGCAGTTTGTGTATGAGAAATCGTTTGGAAACTTTCCTCATGTCAGCACGTTGTAGGTGTCATCACCGGCGCCATCCATGTGTGAATGCTCTGAAAAGCTAATCATTTTCATATCACAGAATCTTCTTCCTCTTGGTTAAATTTCGCGTCTGTAGCACGTCGTCTTCGTATTGTAGCAATTTTAATGGCAGTAATGTATCACTGTCGTTTAACATGTTTCTGCACATTCGTCAAAGGTAGGCGGAGAAGTGGACGACGCGCACGTAACCCATGCCGTAATAAACGGCGAGAGGCTGTAGCCCCTGCTAGCGTACGATCTGTTCCACTGTTGCACCAGAGCCGAGGAGGACGCAGATCTGTCCTGCAATGCCATTTGGATGAGGCGTCGATCTTCTCGAGGGATGGTCTGGCCGGTGCAACCTGACCCACTCGTCTTGTTCTACGCCCTTTCGTGAACAATTCTGCACACATCCTTTGCACTGTCGAAACACTTCGTCCCACAAGAGCAGTAATTTTCCGGAAGGATGTATCACATTCTCTCGCGCCAATCATTCGCGTGGCGTCTGCTCAGGTCACACTGATCCATTGCCTTCGGTTTATAGGGACAACGAGAGCCGCAAGGACATTTTACTGGTTGGTGGTGTTGCGCCGCTATATCGATGTCGACTTTGAACCCGCGGGCCGACACGATTCAAATACTAATCATTTCTGGAGAACATATTAATGTACATGTCCTGTGTGAATATGAATGTCTTATCTATAATCGTTTAAATTGTTCTGTTTTTCCTGAACATGAGTGTATAAATCATCTATAAATTGCTAAGGAGTTAACCAGAACCACCGGAATCGAAAGAGCAAATAGTCAAGTGTTGGGTAAACAGCCAGTCGTTCCAGATAGAATACTTTTACATATTGAATTCTATAATCAATCCGGAATCTTTGAATGTGTTGGGATGCCTTGAAAAAGTCCAACGAAATCACTCAGAAAGATAACTGGGGTAGCTGTTAGCCAAAGACAAGTTCTCCAGGAGCACTCAGGGCAATCCCTTCATCCCTTCATGGTCAGAATAATGAAGAGTTTGTGCAGGGATAATAGGTATCGATGACAATATGTTTGCGTACGATTTCACCACACTTGAGTTCACCCAATATTTTTGATCGAAGAACCAGTGTTTCACGCAAATGGTCCAGTCAAGCGTTATTTATTGGGCTAACTCACAGTCTTTGCCTCGCAGTGTCGTGGCGTGGATTATGAAACAAGCTCATTGTTCTTCACGTTGGAGACTAATGTAACATGTGAAAAATGGCTGCTTTGTTCTGAACTTTCTTCGGTCTTTTTTATATACTTTCAGCAAAATGTTACAATGTGTTAGATTTCTATTATATATTAACAAATAGACTAAAGGATGAATATTTTAATGTCGAAGGATCTCGGACACCTTACGCTTCTTGCAGAAGGGATGCTGGAATGACTCCTATAGCAACCAAAAATCACATCCAAGAAAATCCGACAATTTGCCTGACTCATTGGCTAACTCTGTAAGACTCAAACAGTAAGTAAAAAATACCAGGGCTCAATCTTCAGCCGGTGATGGCATTTTTTCGCCACTTATCGCTTCTTTCAATTCTTGTGGTGGTTAGTTTATGTGGAAGATGCCGAGTCGCACCTTCGTTGTAAAAAAAAAAAAAAAAACAAAAAAAAAATCAAATGGCTCTGAGCACTATGGGACTTAACATCTGAGGTCATCAGTCCCCTAGAACTTAGAACTACTTAAACCTAACTAACATAAGAATATCACACATACCCATGCCTGAAGCAGGATTCGAACCTGGTACCGTAGCGGTCGCGCGGTTCCAGGCTGAAGCGCCTAGAACCGCTCGGCCACAACGACCGGCCCGTCGTTGCACCTCGGTAAATTATGAATACAGGTTGCTCCACAAATGACAGGGTAATTTAGTTCATACGAGAGAGGAAGGCAAAGACAAAGTATGTCCAGAACAAAACTCTGCAAAGTTCAAACCAACTTTCATGCTGAGGACAGCTTTACAGTATCGGAAGAATAACTGTGACACGCCAGTGGTACTTGTCTGGTTGCGGTAAAAAGGCTTTTTCCTTGTGTAGGGACAACCCTCGTGTATTAAAGTAACATTAATGTACCTAACTTTCAATAAATGCGTATTAATTCCTACTGAAGTATGTATTTAACCTGTGCGGTAAGCAATTAGTATAAGTCGGCAACTATAACAAAGCCGCAGCTCAAATACAACTGACAACTTTCGGTGATATACAGGTCATTTAGAGATGTGGTAATGGCCGGAAAGGATGAAGACAGAGAATGGAATCGACTGCAGCCTTATTAAATACCATTAGTCTTACCCTCTTTACGATAACTACGGGTAGCCCGCAAAATCAAAGCCGAACGAGGATTCCAGTATTTCCTGCTTGGTTAGTTTTACGCGCCTTTTGGTCTGAGAAAAGAAGTGTTATATTGTAAGTGTTACATTTTAAGTGCAGCACCTGTGTTTAGCTAGATGTGTGTTTTCGAAACACATTACGTGATACTGTACGTAGATCAAAGACTTACGAGTACTCAGTACTGGTCATAGATAACGTAACACCGTATAATTAAATGGGAAATATGTAAGTTATAAGTTAGTACTACTAGTTTGATTTACATTATTTTGGGAACAATGCCATCTCGCATGATAAAAATATAATAAAATAAAATAAGAACGGTCGTTGCGACCAACGTTCAAGGATCTTCTTAAGGTTATCAAAGCTGTAGCGGCACTGCACTGTGGGCAGCACACAAGACGTACTATTCGTTATATATTGCACACGTGTGCCGCTGTGCCTCACCTAGCGGAGAAGAAAAAGAGCGAATCCATATGTGAGTCATTGCATCGTGTTGTTGCAAGGGATCTAGCCAGGAGGAATTGCGGTCATTTGCCTTGACCTCTGCGTAATCCCAATGGCGACTCGAGACTGGCAGGTAGAGTAAAACTCGCTAGACAGAAAAGATGGAGACTCTAGAAAAAGTAGGTGGATTTGATTTATGAGCCGTTTCACAGACAAAATGCTAATGATATTTCCTGTCGCACTTTCGCAACCTACCATATATGTAACTGCAGCCACAGCTCGGTGACTCAAGTCCTTAGTCGATAATGTGTTATATCCTGGACTGGCTGGAAACAGATATCTCCTTCGCACTTGGATATAAAGAAGCCAAGTGACAAATGAGGAAAAGCTGTTGGTGTTGTGAAATACCTCTCTTCAGATTAGATTACGAAGAGAAAGTCGTGGGATTCCCCTGTTAGTTCGATGGGCGATAAGTACGTGTTTCGGGGAGTCAGCAAGTACTGTTCTGAGTTTCTGATCTATCAGGCTGTTATATCGCCCAGCTGGAATGCCTCAGTCACGGGTTGTTCGAAAAAGTTGCGTGTGAGCAATTCGTTTTCACTGGGCCTAAAAGATGAAATCCACAAGAACGACAAAACTTGCGCTCTTAAGAAGACGAAAAAAAAAAAAATGGTTCTGAGCACTATGGGACTTAACATCTGAGGTCATCAGTCCCCTAGAACTTAGAACTACTTAAACCTAACTAACCTAAGGCCATCACAACATCCATGCCCGAGGCGGGATTCGAACCTGCGACCGTAGCGGTCACGCGGTTCCAGACTGAAGCACCTAGAACCGCTCGGCCACACCGGGCGGCTAAGAAGACGAGTAGTGGTTTTAAACAAAAAGTTTTAGTTATGGCGACAGTGTACTGTTTCAGTTTGTGCACAAAAAATGTTTTTAGAGGAAAAGATAAAAATTTCAATAGTGACTTGGCACAGAGCTTAACACACTTTATTCGTATTCTAAATTAGCAGTACAGCGACAGTGTGACTCCTGTGAAAGGATGCTTTTTGGCCGTGATTTCTATTGAAAGGAAGCGGTGACAGAATCGAACCAAAGTTTTATTGGTAATCAAGTAAACTGTAATTACGTAAAAGCGAACGGTCTTCACCCTAATTAGGCAGAAGTTGTACCAAGTACTAGTATACTTCATAAAGAAGTATACTTGACTGACTGACTTTAATAGATACTAAAATTCTGTTTTGCTGATAAGATACAAGGCTGTAACGCGATTGAGCAAGCAAAAAAAGAGGTTGACATGAACTATAAAAGAGGAGTATTCATACGTTTATGCAACAGCTGGTTCTCAATAACATTTACCATCTGTACATTACAGCAGTAAGCTAATGATAATTACAGGTAAATTATTACTAAAGATGGAGCTCTACTAACTTGGAAAAGAAGTTCTTTTGTCAGTTTAATTGTTGGAAATTATTACCATTGAAATAGTTTTGAAGTAATTGTATAATTTTTACTAATTATTATTTGTATTTTGAAGCCGGCCGCTGTGGACGAGCAGTTCTAAGCGCTTCTGTCCGGAATCACGCGCCTGCTACGGTCGCAGGTTCGAATCCTGCCTCGGGCATGGATGTGTGTGATGTCTTTAGGTTAGTTTGGTTTAAGTAGTTCTAAGTTCTAGGAGACTTATGACCTCCGATGTTAAGTCCCATAGTGCTCAGAGCCATTTGAACCATTTGTATTTCTAGGAGCATTCACTTCAATATACTATTTAACTTGGATGGGACGCGTGACATCTGAATCTCGTATAGTTTGAATAGTTGTAGCTATTTGCTTAATGTAGTGCACACAAGTTCTAAAAATGGAAATTCTGCTTCTTGAGTACTGTTATTGTCATATGAAATTTAAATCTGGCTCAGCTATTAGCATGGGGACCCAGAAACAAGTCTGTCAGCAGACTCGGAGCTGGGTTGAACATTTTACTCACAATACAGTATTAGCAACATTGTTAAGTAAGTAACACATGAAGTTATAAACACTGTTATTTCAATACCTGCACAGTAATGGATCCTTATGCTAGCCCTTTACTTCTATTAGCACGTGACTATAATGAATCAATACAGTTTTTGCAGGTAACTGTGATACTGTACTGTGATTCCAATAAGAAGGATCTTTGAACTGAATACTTTAAATCTCCTCTTAGCAATTGTACTTTGATAAAACTTGAGCTACCCTTTTATGAAAATTACGTGGAATATTTCAAAACGTACGCCCACTACATAATTATGAAATTTACTACAACACAAAATTTATTAACTGTATTGAAAGATCACTAAAATGACTTTTCAGCTCAATATAACAGGATACTCGGAAATATCGTAGCACTCGGGATAGAACACCGACTAGGTAAACGTCTAATGAGAAGAAATTCTAGGGCTCAACACAAAATTTACAGAACACAAACTTGTCACTGAAAAAGAAACCAAGTAACTGGTCGATGCAATTACACAACAATCAACAGATAATTGGAGATGAAGATGGTGGCAGTGTCGATCTCCTGTGCTTTTGAAAAATGGCGCCAAAAGTATCCATGGCTCTTCCTGTGTGACAAGCTCTGAAAATTCTCTTCTTAGCGTCGGATTTTCATAGTACAGAGCTAACCAAGGTATGATATGAATAATAAACTAAATTACGTCCACATCCGAGGCTATATTATATAATCTTGCAGTTCTTCTTGCCTCGTTCAGTTCACAAGATGCAAACACTTTGCCTGCTAGTCACCGACTGACTTTTGCCAGAAAAGGAGCCTCGCGGTTCGACTCTTTATCTGGGATGGAATGACTGACAGGCAGCATCGTTGGGAGCGACTTTTGAAAGCAGCCCCACATGAATTAGCTTACCTTCTGTATCTGCATTCCACATTTATAAAACTACTTCGGAAAAACGAGTCACACATTGAAGGGGGAATATGAAATTCAGATTCAGATCCTTTATTGCAGTTGACCACATACAGTAGAATAGGCTTTCACAGTGATAGTAAGATACAGGTGTTGCTCACGTTACATGTAAAAATTAAATATCTTATTTGCAGCTATAATCTTAATTATTGATATCAATATTGTCATTGTCATGGAACTCCTTTATATGATAACATGGGTTTTTTGTTAGCCAGTCATATAATTTTATTCTGAACGTTTTAAAAGGCAAGGATCGAGCGGCAAGAGGAAATTTGTTAAAAATTTTGAGGGTGTTTACTTTATGGGAGTTTCCTGTTGTTGCTAGCCTGTGCCTTGGAATGTCAATGTTTGCGTTATTTCTAGTATCGTGTTTGTGAATTGTTTCCGTGACGATACATTCTTTAATGTTATTCCTGACAAAGAGTGCAGCCTCATAGATATACAGATTCACCATTGTTAGTATCCTAAGCCTCGTAAAAAGAGGGCGACAGTGTTCTACAGGACCAGCATTACACATTATTCGAACAATTTTTTTTTTTTGGACTTCTAAGATGTTACTGATATGAGGAGAATGTCCCCACATGAGCAGGCAACATGATGTATATGATTGAAAGAGTCCAAAATATGCTATACGGAGATAATTATTATTGACCATACCTCTCAGTTTTGACATGAGGTAGGTCACTCTTGAGATTTTTTTGCAGATTTGGCTTATATGCTCTCCCCAAGTTAGTTAGGCATCAATACGTATTCCTAAGAGCTTGACACTTTTATTTTCTATATTGTTAGATAACCTTAACATAAGCTTTTGTGTTTTTTTCTGGATTACACACAAGTTTATTGGCTGCAACCAATTTAACGCAAGGTCAAGAGTTTCTTGTGTAATCTTATAAAGGGTTGGTGTGAAGTAAGCAGAGTTGTATCATCTGCATAGCAGATTACAGATTGTGATACTGAATGGGGCAGGATATTGATAGCCACAATGAAACAGAAGGGGTCAAGGACAGAGCCCTGTGCCACACCTGTACTAATTTCTACTAAGGAGGAATGCTTATTTCTAATTGAGACAAACTGTCTTCTGTTGGTCAAATAGGAAGAAATTATTGCTAATGTAGATTTTGGTACACTGTAATACTCCAGTTTTGTTAATCATGTGTCCAAAGGAATGCAATCAAAAGCTTTACTTGGCTCACATAATACAAGTGACACCATCTTCTTATTTTCGAAAGCTGATCAACAATGTCCAGAACAGCTGCAGTGATACTTTTACCTGGTCTAAATGCATATTGTTTGTTGCAAAGCAGATCATGCTTTTCGAAATAATTGCTTAATTGTAAGTACATGAGCATTTCAATTATTTTTGAAAATAATGGCACAATAGATACTGCTCGGTAGTTATGGGGGAGTTGTTTATCAACCTTTTTGGATATGGGGATAATTTTGGAGATTTTTAGCAAATCTGGAAAAACTCTACTCTCTAAACATATGTTAAAAACAAAGCTTAGTGGCTTACTTATGAGGTGGACTGTTCTTTTGACAGCGTAGTTGGACGTCCAGTAGCAGTCTATACATTTGGAATTCGATAATTTAGCAACAGTTTTACAAGCTTGATCGGACATGATATTGTTCCAGTGAAACAAAGGTCCTTCAGATAGCTGGGGACCAAGCAGCTCTCTTGCAGATGTGTCTGTGGCCTTAATTTTGTCCCCGAGTTCTCTGACTGATGCGACGAAGTAGTCATTCAGTTCTCCTGGATCAAGCAGAGTTTGACATACTTGACTGGAAGAATTATCTTGTCTAATAACTTCCCATGCCGCCTTACGCTTATTTGGAGCACCTTCTATACACCTTTCACAAGCTGCTTTTTTGGCTCCTCTGAGCTTAGCTTTGTAATACTTTTTATTTCTAAGGTAAGCATTGTAGACCATACCCCTCTGTTCAGACCCTTGATTGTCCTTGCTTATATATGTTCGATAGAGTATGAACCGTTCTTTTGTTTACCAGTTTATTTTTGTATTTTTACGTTTAACTGAGGACCTAACGGTTATTAATGGGGAACAGGAGTACCATATGTCTTTTTTTTTTTAGAAAAAAGAAAGTTTCAAAATCATTTCCAACTCCTGTTTTTCCCGGATGACACTCATAAAAAGAGTCCAAGACTGACACCGGTAACACGTTTAATGGTTCAATCAATCTTGTTTGCCTTTTCTTTTTCCGAGGTGATAATTAAAACTCTACCATTACCCCTTGCTAAGTTCTAATCTTTTATTCGTGAAATTGTAGTTTCCTATCTCCTCCTGTAGCTTGTACTCCTTCTAGTACTTTTAGACGCGAATACAATACAGTATGAAGAGACACTTACTAGCGGACCTCGTAGCCCATGGCTTGCTGCTCGCTGAAACTCCGGTGCTACACAAGCAGGCAGCGGAAGTGCGTCACCACAACTGCTACTGCGCGACTGTCCTCCGCTCGTTTACGGTTGTTGCTGTCGTAAACAGTTTTGGCAGCCAGAGTTTACTGAGCCACCATTTCATTATACGTAAATAAACGTCTCGAGGAAAGGCCGTCGCGTCGGTAGGTACAACACCTAGACTTTGTGTTCTCTAGGAGCTCGTGTGTCAGTCTCCCCTTAGCCCACAGTGGACAGTTAACCTTGCAGCAATTAGCAGGTCTCACAATGAACGGTGTATAACTGCAGTCAGGCACACATTCACTGAAATCTGGGGGCGTGTTACATCGTGTGTTGTTTCCTGTCAGTGGCGTTGAGAAACGGCTGAAATAGCTAAAATTAAATAATGGTCCAGTGGCCCGGTGAAATCTCTGTCCCATTCTACACAGAACCTGCACCTGAGTTATCACTGTGTTAGCCACAAAATCCTTTAGATCCCTTAAACAAAATCTGGCCCCATTGATTGGAATGAAGTACAGGTCGTGTCCGTTAACAAGAAAGGCAGCGGAACGAATCTACGATTCATTGACATCCATCTATTATAGGATATTCTGATTTCAAACATGGTGACGTATCTCGAACAGAATGACCTCATTCCGGTCAACTAGCATGGATTCCGAAAACATAGTTCAAGTGACTGAATTCACGTTTATCTCTCACGATACCGTGAAAACCATAGTTCAAGGCAATCAGGTGAATGCAGTATTTCTTGACTACCGAAAAGAATTTGACTCGGTACAAAATCTACGTTCACTAATAAAAGTAGGATTAAATAGGGCGTTAAACAAAATTTGTGCCACGAGTGAAGATCTCTTGGTAGAGAGGATAGAGTATGTTATATTGCATGGAGGAGTCATCGTCAGAAGCCGGCCGGAGTGGCCGAGCGGTTCTAGGCGCTACAGTCTGGAACCGCGCTGCTGCTACGGTCGCAGGTTCGTATCCTGCCGGGGGCATGGATGTGTGTGATGTCCTTAGGCTTGTTAGGTTTAAGTAGTTCTAAGTTCTAGGGGACTGATGAGCTTAGCAGTTAAGTCCCATAGTGCTCAGAGCCATTTTCATCGTCAGAAGAAGTAACTGTACATGTGTCCCGGATAAATTTGTTCGGGCCCTTGTTGTCCATATTGTGTATAAAGACTCTACGGACATTATTAATACCAAACCTCAGAATGTTGCACCAGTAGTGTGTGTTTTCATTCATTAAGTAACATCAGACTTTGCAGATGATGCAGTTATCTAATATAAAGAATTATCTGAGAAAGGCTTCGCAAATCTTCAATTACTTCTTGAGTTCAGCTTGCCATTTTCTCATATGATATACTGCGAACTATGGCTGAAGGGAAACAGGCAAACTACATACTTCAGGATTTCCGAAAAGCTTTTGACACGGTACTCCGCTACAGACTGTTGACAAAGGTACGTGAGTGTGGAGTAGTTTCCCAGATATATATGAGTGGCTCGAAGACTACTTAAGTAATTGAACCCAGATGTTGTCTTCGACGGCGAGTGCTCCTTAGAGACAAGGGTATCGTCAGGAATGCCCCAGGAAAGTGTGATAGGACGCTATTGTTTTCTATTAACATAAATGATCTGCAGACACGGCGGGTGCAAACTGCGGTGTACGGCAAGTGACGCAGTTGTGGGACTGTAGATGACTTAACAGAATTTCTAGTTGGTGCGATGAATGACAGCTGGCTCTAAAAACAGAAAAATGTAGGGAAAATAAACCCTTAATGTTCGGATACAACATTGGCAGTGTCCTGCTTGAAGCAGCACGTCGTTATAATATCTGGATGTAACGCTGCAATGCGATGTGAAATGGAACGAACTGGTGAGGACTGTGGCAGGTGTGCAGTGGGGAAGTTCGATTCCCGGCGGGGTCGGAGATTTTCGTCGCTCGTGAATATTTCATTTCACTAGATTTGTTACCGGTAGGTTCGAACAAAACGCAAGTATTGCGGAGATGCTTTGGGTACACAAATGGGAATCCCTGGGGGGAAGGCGACGTTCTTTTCGAGGAACACTACTGAGGAAATTTAGAGCTCATTGCAGAATGATTCTACTGCCGTGAACATACATTTCACATAAGGGCCGAGAAGATAAGAGAAATTAGGGCTCGTACGGAGACATATAGACTGTCGTTTTTCCCTCCCTCTTCTTGTGAATGGAACAGGAAAGGAAACGGCTAGTAGAGTTAGAGGGTACCCTCTGTCACACACTGCACCGTACGGTGGCTTGCGGTGTGTGTGTGTGTGTGTGTGTGTGTGTGTGTGTGTGTGCGTGTGTGTGTGTGTGTGTGTGTAGATGTAGAGATGCTTTCAAAGTGGCGCAATAATTGGCAACTTATTTTAAATGTTCAGAAATATAAAATTCTGCTGTTCGCAAAGCACAGGAACGAAGTTTAATATAGCATCAATGAGCCACACTTGTAATTAGTCAACTGATAGAATTGCCCAGGTGTAACCATTTGTAGGGATATCAAACAGAATGTTACGTAGGCTCAGTCGCATGCAATGAAGGTGGAAAACTTCGGTTCATGGGTAAAATACTTGGAAAATGCAGTTAGTCTACCACGGAGACTGATTACAAATCATTCGTGCAGCCCATGTGAGAATATTGGACAAGCTTTTAGGAGCCATACCAGATAGGTAGAAAAGGGAGTACTGAAAGTAGAAAATGAAGGCCACCAAGGATAGTCACAGGTTTGTTAGACTTACGGGAATGCGTCACGTAAACGATGGAAAAACAAAATTGGCATGTTCCAGAAGACGTGTGTCAATTATCTTCCGAAAGCCTACTAAAATTATTTCAATAATGCGCTTTAGGTGAAGGAAACAAAAATACTCTTCAGACCACTAAAAATAATTACTTAGACCCATTAGGAGAAGATCTGGCTAATTGCTGAACGCACAGAGACATTTAAGCACGCTATTTTTAGAGGAGTGCAATTTTACAGTGATAAAATTCGATCAGAGACGCACGATTAGGGAAGTTCTGAAAAATACCGATCTGCAGCTGATATTATACTGAAAAATTTTCCAGATACAAATTTCCTTATCTGCAGGGATATAGTAAATCGCTAAACTAAAAATATAGTGAACTGCTTGCACTCCGGACATTAGAGCCATGAATTTTCCTGTCAAAGCGCATTTGTGGACTGGGTCATTGTCCCACAGATTTTTTTTTTTTCAACCAAGGATCCCTGTCACTTATCTTCTCCATTCAGTGGTCCAGAACACTTCCGTAATAATATTCAGTTATTGCATTTGCCTTTCGAGGTTGACAATAGCAGGAATATCTTTTGAACTGATCATAATCCAAAACTTCCTAGCAGATTAAAACTGTGCACCATATCGGCACTCGAAACTGGGACCTTTGCCTTTTCCCTGCAAGTACTCTACCAAAGAAGCTATCAAAGCACGACTCACGACTCGCCGTCACAGCTTTGCCACCACCATTACCTCCTATCTTCCAAACTTCACAGAAGTACGAGGGTTGTCCAGAAAGTAAGTTCCGATCGGTCACTAAATGGAAACCACAGTGAAAATCAACACTGTTTTATTTGCAACAGTTAGCTACAGCTTCCAGCTACTTATCTCCATAGTCACCGATACGACTTGGACGTTTGTTGTAGCGTTGTACCAACTTTCCAATACCATCGTTATAGAAGGCAGCCGATAGTTCATTCCGCCAATTCTCTACGCAGGCCTACCTACACCTCGTTGTCTGTGCTAAAATGTTGTCTTCATAGCCAGCGGTTCATGTGAGCAGAGATGAAACTCAGAGGGAGTCGATTACGGGCTGTATTGTGGGTAATTTAACATTTCAACTGAAAACGATGCAGAAGCATCTGCATTGCTCCTGCAGAATGCGTCTGAGAATTGTCTTGAAGAAGAAAACGCAAGACAGTTATGTAATGTTGGCTGCATAGCTCAGGTGAAATTTCTGACCAGGCCCTCCTATTTGGCGGGAGACACTATTGTTCTAGGTATCTTTATGTGCTCCCTGTGCGCTCAGAACTAAAAAGAACGACGTAACGCTATCGACGGGCATACTAGAGACACTGCCCAACACAGCTGTGCGAAAGTTCATCGGTTTTGCACTGTGGTTTCAATTTAGCGACCGATTGGAACATACTTTCTGGACAACCCGCGTATATCTTGCGAGACTGGAAGAAATGGTGTTGCGGAAACATAGTTTAACTACAGTCTGGGGCGGGGGGGGGGGGGGGGGGAAGGGGGGGGGGGAGGGTTCTACAACGAATTTTCACTCTGCACTGAAGTGTAAGCCGAAACAAAACTTCCGGAGCGATTTGTGATGTACCAACAGAGCTATCCAAGCACAGCTCATGCACCGTTCTGATAGCTTTACTTCCGCCAGCAACTCATAGCACTGACGTTCTCCTCTATATCTCGCGGGACTAGCACTTATGGAAGAAAGGATATTGCGGAGAGACATCCTTTCGTCCAGGAACTCCAGCGCCGCAAGATAGGCAGGAGAAATTCTGTGAAGTTTCGAGAGTAGGAGATGAGGTGCTGGCGGAAGTAAAGCTGACAGGACGAGCCATGAATTGTTTTTGATAGCTCCGTCGGTAGAGCACTTGCTGCCGAAAGGCAAAGGTCTCAGTTTCGAGTGCCGTTGCGGCGCACAGTTTTATGTTTCATAGCAGCGCACAATCCGCTGTAGAGTGGATACTCATTCTAGTCATAATTTTTCCGCAATGTGAAACAGCCTTGACCTTCTTTGGTGGATGATCGTCTAATTCCACGCATTAGTTTGACTGCTGCTTCGTTTCTGAAATCGAGTAGCTACCTCATGTCTCACTAACGCTATCATATCGGTACATTAAATCAGTTTCGCTCTCTTCTGAACGGGCTATACGTTGCTGACAAATTCGTTTTCACATTTCCAAGCCATAGTAAGTACGTGGTACTCTTTAGAACGGACACTCAGCTGCTACGAAAAAAGGACTCATATAACAGCGCCAGCGGCTCGGCTATTAGGTGGCCTGATGCAACTAAAAATCCGAATGTACGTATGCTTATGACAGGAGGTATCGAAAACACTTTTATGAACTATGGGGCGGATTTCTCACAATAAAAGGAGAAAAAAGTGATTTTCTGAACACACACACTACTGGCCATTAAAATTGCTATACCACGAAGATGACGTGCTACAGACGCAAAATTTAACCGACGAGAAGGAGATGCTGTGATATGCAAATGATTAGTTTTTCAGAGCATTCACACAAGGTTGGCGCCAGTGGCGACACCTACAACGTGCTGACATGAGGAAAGTTTCCAAACGATTTCTCATACACAAACTGCAGTTGACCGGCTTTGTCTGGTGAAACGTTGTTGTGATGCCTCGTGTAAGGAGGAGAAATTCGTACCATCATGTTTCCGACTTTGATAAAGGTCGGATTGTAACCTATCACGAATGCGGTTTATCGTATCGCGACATTGCTGCTCACGTTGGTCGAGATCCAACGACTGTTAGCAGAATATGGTATCGGTGGGTTCAGGAGGGTAATACGGAACGCCGTGCTGGATGCCAACGGCCTCGTATCACTAGCAGTCGAGATGACAGTCACCTTATCCGCATGGCTGCAACGGATCGTGCAGCCACGTCTCGATCCCTGAGTCAACAGATGGGGACGTTTGCAAGACAATAACCATCTGCACGAACAGTTCGACGATCTTTGTAGCAGCACGCACTATCAGCTCGGAGACCATGGCTGCGGTTACCCTTGACGCTGCATCACAGACAGGAGCGCCTGCGATGGTGTACTCAACGACGAACCTGGGTGCACGAATGACAAAACGTCATTTTTTCGGATGAATCCAGGTTCTGTTTACAGCATCATGATGGTCGCATTCGTGTTTGACATCGCGGTGAACGCACATGGGAAGCGTGTATTCGTCATCGCCATACTGGCGTATCACCCGGCGTGCTGGTATGAGGTGACATTGGTTACACGTCTCGGTCACCTCTTGTTCGCATTGACGGCACTTTGAACAGTGGACGTTACATTTCAGATGTGTTACGACCCGTGTCTCTACCCTTCATTCGATCCCTGCGAAACCCTACATTTCAGCAGGATAATGCACGACCGCATATTGCAGGTCCTGTACAGGCCTTTCTGGATACAGAAAATGTTCGACTGCTGCCGTGCCCAGCCCATTCTCCAGATCTCTCACCAATTGAAAACGCTTGGTCAATGGTGGCCGAGCAACTGGCTCGTCACAATACGCCAGCCACTACTCTTGATGAACTGTGGTATCGTGTTGCAGCTGCATGGGCAGCTGTACTTGTACACGCCATCCAAGTTCTGTTTGACTCAATGCCCAGGCGTATCAAGGCCGTTATTACGGCCAGGGGTGGTTGTTTTGGGTCCTGATTTCTCAGGATCTGTGCACCCAAATTGCGTGAAAATGTAATCACATGTCAGTTCTAGTATAATATGAACACTCGTTTATCATCTGCATTTCTTCTTGGTGTAGCAATTTTAATGGCCAGTATTGTATATAGCATCCTCACATGAGGATGGTGCACAAGTTCGTAGAGTTTGCCATAAATTGAATGCATAAAATAGATACACATGACAGAGACTTTAGTTCTCAATAACACATTCTCCTTCACCGTTTACAGTACCGCGACTGTAGAAATCACGTAGTTTTGAGGCTGAGATCTCGTCGAGCCGTGTCTGAATTTTCATCCGGCACTGAAGTTATTTGAAGGTAGTTCAACAGAGAGCGGAAAAGGTGAAAACCTCAGGGCGCAAGATTAGGTGAATATGGTGGGTGCGGAATGACTTCCGAAGCCAACCCCTCTATAGCGTCATTTGTCAGTCTAGCAGAATGCGGGCAGGCGTTATCGTGGAGTAGCTTCACACGCAGTGTTCCTGGTCGTTCTTCTTGGATTGCGTCTGCAAGACATCTCAGTTGTTGATAATAAATGTCAATAATGTGGGTTACACCTCGGGGAAGAAATTCGTAGTACACCGAATCGTCGCTGTTCCGCCAGACGAACAACATTATTTTTTGAGGACGAGCGGGTTTTCGTACGGCCGCGCGAGATTAGCCGAGCGTTCTGGGGCGCTGCAGTCATGGACCTTGCGGCTGATCCCGGCGGAGGTTCGAGTCCTACCTCGGCCATGGGTGTATGTGTTTGTCCTTAGGGTAATTTAGGTTCAGTAGTGTGTAACCTTAGGGACTCATGACCTTAGCAGTTAAGTCTCATAGGATTTCACACACAGTTTTCTTCGTACGAGAAGTAGCTGCTTTTTTCGGTCTCAGCCATTCCATTCTCTTCTTTATGTTAGCATGAAGACACCATTTATCGTCACTACTAACGATGCAGGATAGCAATGGTCAGGAGGCAATTGCAGACGAGCAAGCAGAGATGCATATACGGCCACCCGAAGACTTTCATTACTTCGGCTTAGAGCATGCGGTATCCATACGCACGTTTTTTGAACCTTCCCCACTGCATGAAAATGTCGCACGACGGTGGAATGATCGCGGTTCATCAATCTGACATTTATCGAGTACAATGACGTGGATAATTGTGCATTAATGCGTTTAAACGATGTCACTCAAATCCCTAAGGTCTTCCTCAAGTGGAGAGTCGCTAATGCCCAAACGATTTTAAAAATGAGAAAACCATAGTCTTGCCTTACTCTATCTGATGGCATTATCCTCAAACACGAAGCCAGTGTTTCTGTCTATCTCCGCTGCTGTCACTCCTGTACTGAAGTCAAACGGATGAGTATGTCGGAAATGCCCTGATGTCTCCACATGGCACCAGATATTGTAGCGTCCACAGCTCCACTCAGTAACTCCAAATATCACAGTGACTGTATGTAAACTCAAATAGCAACAGTGAAATACAAATAAAAATGACAATCGATAAATAAACCAATAGCAACCGGAATACCAACGTGAAAAACAAAAAGATAAAAAGTAAAAAAAAATCCTTCGTTTTTGATTTATAAGTGAAAGAACATATTACACGATTCTCAAGTCAGAAACTCGTAGCAAATCTTCAAAATGTTCCCCACTCGTTTCTACACACACGTGCACACTCACAACAAATGTGGGTGAATGAGTACCCAAAGATATGATTCAGAGTAAACGCGTGCAGCAGTTTGAAATGAATCAGTGAGGTGGAATTGTCGGTGTTTTTATTCGCGCTCCGCGGGCCGCTGTTGCAGAGCGGTTCTAGGCGCTTCAGTCCGGAACCGCGCTGCTGCTACGGTCGCACTTTCGAACCCTGCATCGGGCATGGATGTGTGTGATGTCCGTAGGTTAGTTAGGTTTAAGTAGTTCTAAGTTCTAGGGGACTGATGATCTCGGATGTTGTCCCTTAGTGCTTACAGCCATTTCAACCGCATTTTATTCTCGCTACGTCAGCAGTCGCACCGTTCATTTGTCAACAGACACCAAGGATTTCACTGCTTAGAGGTAACGGCGTGATACAGTTGCTTGCCGGCGGCGTCCAGTAACGAAAGTATCGAGTAATGAACATCTTGTAATGGGCATATGCAGTGACAATACCGAAAACAAACGATGCGAACATCATAACCTTTACAGTCCTAGTAGCACATTAACGTAACTTAATATCATGATGATTTAACGTACATATGATAAACGGACTAAATTTTAATCTTTGACAGTACGTGCTATGTGACTGTTGGCAAGGACTTGGTTTGACCTAACAAATGTTGTGGAATAAATACAAAATCGGTTTATCTGTTTCAGTAATTACCATAGAAACCTACACAGCGTTCGGAAATCCCCGTTGCAAACTTCTATGACATGTAGAAGGCAGTGACTACACAACAATCTGAAAGTATTCTGAATAAGAACCACCATATACAGGGTGAGTCACCTAACGTTACCGCTGGATATATTTCGTAAACCACTTCAGATACTGACGAACCGATTCCACAGACCGAACGTGAGGAGAGGGGCTACTGTAATTGTTTAATACAAACCATACAAAAATGCACGGAAGTATGTTTTTTAACACAAACCTACGTTTTTTTAAATGGAACCACGTTAGTTTTGTTAGCACATCTGAACATATAAACAAATACGTAATCAGTGTCGTTTGTTGCATTGTAAAATGTTAATTACATTCGGAGATATTGTAACCTAAAGTTGACGCTTGAAACCTCCGACGTTCAGTTGCGTGTTGTAACAAACACGGGCCACGGTCGGCGAGCAGCATCTGCAGGGAGATGTTTACGATGACGACCGTGTTTACGAGTGTGGCTGTAGAGCACTGTTGTGGTTTGGTCTAGCTGTCGCAGTGGCCGCATGTAGCGCTTGCTGCTATTGTTATTCTGCATTCGTCTCCGCACGCAGACCAACTGTAGTACAGCGTGTTACCAGACGTCTGTGATAGTGTAGTGTTGTAGGAACTGTGACCATGGTGTATTCGAACTCTGAAAAGGCGGAGATGATATTCATCTATGGCGAGTGTCGACGATATGCAGCTGATGCCTGCAGGGTGTATGCAGAACGGTACCCAGACAGAGAGCATCCAACGTGCCGCACATTGCAAAACATCTACCGCCAACGATATGCAACAGGTATGGTCGTAGCACGCAAACGGGTCCGTAACTGGCCCGTCACAGGAGAAGCGGGTGCAGTTGGTGTGTTAGCTGCTGTTGCCATGAACCCACACATGAGTACACGGGACATTGCGAGAGCCGGTGGACTGAGTCAAAGTAGTGTCATGCGCATACTGCATCGGCACCGCTTTCACCCGTTTCATGTGTCGCTACATCAGCAATTACATGGTGATGACTTTAATCATCGAGAGCAATTCTGTCAATGGGCATTAACAGAGAATGCGTTGCTGTTCTACCTGTTTACCGATGAAGGGTTTCACAAACCACGGGGCAGTGAATCAACGGAACACGCATTACTGGTCCGTGGACAATCCTCGCTGGCTCAGGCAGGCAGAGCGACAGCGACCGTGGACTGTAAATGTATGGTGCGGAATCATTGGCGACCACCTCGTTGGTCCTCACTTCATTGCAGGGGCCCAAACAGCTGCAACATACATCGCGTTTCTACAGAATGATCTGCCAACGTTGCTCGAAAATGTCCCACTGGAAACACGTCGACGTATGTGGTATCAGCATGATGGTGCACCTGCACATTCCGCAATTAACACTAGGCTGACCCTTGACAGGATGTTCGACGGGCGTTTCATAGGACGTGGAGGACGCATATATTGGCCAGCCCGTTCCCCTGATCTTACACCTCTGGACTTCTTTCTGTGGGGTACGTTAAAGGAGAATGTGTACCATGATGTGACTACAACCCCAGAGGATATGAAACAACGTATTGTGGCAGCCTGCGGCGACATTACACCAGATGTACTGCGGCGTGTACTACATTCATTACGCCAGAGATTGCAATTTTGTGCAGCAAATTATGGCCACCACATTGAACATCTATTGGCCTGACATGTCGTGACACACTCTATTCCACTCCGTAATTGAAAACGGAAACCACGTGTGTACGTGTACCTCACCCCTCATGGTAATGTACATGTGCGTCAGTGAAAAAGACCAATAAAAAGGTGTTAGCATGTGGACGTAATGTGCTGTTCCAGTCTCTTCTGTACCTAAGGTCCATCACCGTTCCCTTTGGATCCCTACGTAATTCGGTGCTCTCCGATACACACGATCTAACAGCGGAGGAGTGGTACTCAAGCGTCAACTTTAGGTTACAAAATCTCCGGATGTAATTAACATTTTACAATGCAACAAACGGCACTGATTACGTATTTGTTTATATGTTCAGATGTGCTAACAAAACTAACGGGGTTCCATTTAAAAAAACGTAGGTTTGTGTTAAAAAACATATTTCCGTGCATTTTTTTATGGTTTGTATTAACCAATTACAATAGCCCCTCTCCTCACGTTCGGTCTGTGGAATCGATTCGTCAGTATTTGATGTGGTTTACGAATATATCCAGCGGTAATGGAAGGTGACTCACCCAGGGTGGTTCAGTAATGATGTCACAAACTTTCTAGGGTGATGGAGAAAGATAAATGTATCAATCGGAGGTAAAGGTCGCTCTACCAGAAACGAAAGAGTCGAAAGTACCTCTGACAGAGGAATACAAGTATCGACACTGTTGTTGCTACGAGGCGGTAGTATAGGCCAAAACAAGGAAAAAATGTCCAGTAAACACAGGATCTAAAATGCATACCTGAGGAGATATGGGCACCTGTTCATCTTCCCTACTGTGAAACACATCTCCTTTATTCAACAAGTACTCATAGCCCTTCAGTATACATTTTAGACACTGTGTTTACTAGACACTTTTTCTTTTCAGTCCATATTACCACCTCTGAGAACTGCCTACCTTACAAGCTTAGCAAAACCAGTACCAATTTCTCGACATGCGTTCCTGTTCAAAATATTATGTACTCACTCCCATCTAAAAGTCCTAGAAGTTTGTAACGGGAATTTCCGAACGCCCTTTACAACTTGTGGTGTCACCGCCAGACACCACACTTGCTAAGGGTTGCCTTTTAAATCGGCCGCGGTCCGCTAGTATACGACGGACCCGCGTGTCGCCATTGTCAGTAATTGCAGACCGAGCGCCGCCACACAGCAGGTCTAGAGAGACGTACTAGCACTCGCCCAGTTGTACAGCCGATGTTCATAGCAATGGTTCACTGACAAATACGCTCTCATTTGCCGAGACGATAGTTAGCATAGCCTTCAGCTACATTTGCTACGACCTAGCAAGGCGCCGCATTCAATTGATAATTAATATTATGAAGCATGTACCGTAACGAGAGATGTTCTACAATTGTGGATTAAAGTTAAGTATTACATCATCTACGTACTTTATTTGCAATTCTCAAGATATTGTCCTGTTCCAGACCTCACGCCAGTCAGCGTGTAATTAAACGCGTGCATTTCGGCCTCCTCTAGAAAAACAGTGTTGGCTCTTCTGCCAACACTACACAACTTATTTACGGTATCAAGAATATTGCAGGCTATATTGCATTAAAATGTGGCCATGACCAGCCTCTATGTTATTAGCGAGTGGAAAGTAAGTTACGAGGTCCACCTGTAGCAGGTTAACACTTCGGAAACCATGCACTTGGAGGAATATTGGGCCTAGGAAAACGGACATTTCTGCCGTTACTTAAAGCGTTGCTGGCTCGCGTGTAATTGATGAATCTTAAAGAGTAATACATATTAAAAAGGGGCCAAGCTTCAACATTTACTTTTCGTATTTACTTTAGTTCTTCGATAGGTCACAATGAAAGAAGGTATAATTATTTTCCCAAGACGAAAATGGGAAGCGCGTTACTTAGCAAATTTTGTTGGCCGCTGTGGCCAAGCGCTTCGAGGTGCTTCAGTCTGGAACCACGCTGCTGCTACGGTCGCAGATTCGAATCCTGCCTCGGGCATGGATGTGTGTGATGTCCTTAGGTTAGTTAGGTTTACGTAGTTCTAACTCTAGGGAACTGATGACCTCAGATGTTAAGTCCCATAGTGCTTAGAGCCATTTTACTGAGAAAATTTCTTCCACTTGAGCTTCCAAAATTACTTGCTCACTCAACAAATATCAGGTATTTGTCGCAGAATTACAGAGACCTGCGGAACCTGTCGAGTACACGTAAAAAATTAAGTCAGTGATCATATTGGCTCAGACATAACGATAGTAGCTATTAGTTTCACTGTTTCTTTCGAAATTATTAAAGAAAGGACAAAACAAGGCAGCACCAGTCAAGAGGCGGGTTGTGAGAATTCTGAACATTGTTGTAATATGAAATGAGTACAGTTTTAGAGCGGCTGGTGGCTCGCTCGTCGAGAAAATCGCAGCCCGACCTCTACTCGGGCACGGTCTTTGTAACAGAGTCGCGGCTCGATCCGTGCTCGGGATTGGTCTTCAAAGTGTTAAGTACAATACAAGCCTGCCGTCAGAGCTCCGGCGTACCGAACGGATTAAACTGATTTACAAACTTGTAACATCCCCAGATGAGGATGCGAATAAGAGACTTGTGGAAGCGAACATTAGTCTTATCCGTGAAAACCTTTATTCATACGCCTTGATGAGATCCAATAAAGCGTCACGATTTTAGAGTAGTTGTTCTGACGTATGTGATGCCAGTGGTGGAGTGCAACTGTAGACCATGCCAGAGTAGCTCACGGAGCCACCGCAGAGCGTGGGTGATACGTGTCGCCGCGCACGTGGCGTCCGTCAGCTATCAGGCCAGCAGCGATAAGACTGCCCCGCCCTATCGCGGCGTGCGACACGCGCTGCAACAGGTGGCCGAGGCGCTGCACCGGCGCTCCTCACTCGCGTCACAGCAGAGCGATGCAGCACTGCTCCATCACGAACTGCAACTGCAGGGGCGTGGCAGGAAGAAAGCGGCTGAGTGGTGCATTCTCCACACACAGAGGGGCACGGCCAGAGTGCTCTCTGTCTCCCCCACGACTCATTCTACAGCCATATCCTTCCTGGTCAACCGGCAGTACTGGGGTAAACAACACTGTAGGCCCTGTTTGTGTTTCTCAGTCTGCCTAGAGCAATTTATACGATCGAAAAACTATCACTGTCGTTATACCTGTCACGTCTGCTGCATGCTATTCATAACTAACACTGGCTAAGTCCTTCACCATAGCTGAACTAACATAAAAAACTACGCTAAATGTTCTACACCCAAAAACAAATACAGACTCTGCAAAAAAGATGTTACTGACCGGTACGTCAAATTGTTATATTACATCTCGCTGCTGTTCATCGCCCCTTACCTTCGTAAGTGCGTATCGTTATACTCGATCCAGTCACAGAGCTGTGACTTATAATTTTATATATATAAATTTTCGGTGCCTACAGTGTCACGTCTTTCAGTGTCACACAAATTTTTATTTTTAAAGGGGGTCACTTAAGACTATTTCCATGGGTTCACCCGTCAAATTTCTCCCTCATATCACAAAATTGTCGTCTGATGTAGTACAAACTGAAAAAATAAATTCCTTTTGAAGCACAGTTTCGTATATAATTTCTATTCAAAACCTTAGACTTGTGTCACAGAACAAATCCTACATCGAGAATACTTCACACAAGTTTAAGGGATGAGATGCTTCCGATAATTATTACAGTATTTAAAGAACATCAAAATATAAACAGGCTGAAATGAACAAACAGTACATGAGACAATGTTAATCAATTCAACTGTAAAAAGCTAAGGAGCATATTATTAGGAAAATTGAGAAATATGCAAAAGTGAAATGCCAAAATGAGCACTTCTCAATTGGGAGTAAATCAAAACAATCAGAATGGCTGAAAGAGAGCACAATAACATGAGCCATAAACGAACAAGAGCTAAGCAACTAAGCAAATAAGAGAATAGGCAAAAATGAGGTGCCAACAAAATGAGAGTTGGCCGAACTCCGTCGGCACTTATATACGGTTGCGCTCGTGGTGGCACCTCGCGGCCCGTACGCAACACGCGCGCCTGCGACCGCAATGCACTCTTAGCGCTCGCGGTGGCGTCTAGCGGCCGTACGCAAGTTGTGCGGTTGCTGTCGCAGGTCGACCCTTAATCTATGATGTTACAGAGCGTAGGTGGCAGCACTAGCAGTGGAGGGCATACAAAACGTGTCGGGGGCGCGCGGAAAACAGTGAAGTCGTTGTCGTAATGTGGGAACAAAGCGATTTACCTAATGTCCAAAAGGGCATGATCGTTGTCTTTCAGAGCGAGGATGGAAGCATTTCCGAAACGTCTAAGTTGACAAACCGTTCGCATGTCGACGTTATTACAATACGCCGTGCACGGCAAAATGGCGGTCTCCAAAACTTTTCACATGAATCACGTTTTATGTACCGTCGGACAGATACCTGTTGGCGTGTACGGAAGGTCCAGGCGGCAAGAAGGAGCCTTACGGTCTGGGGTATGTTTTCGTGGCCTTCCCTGGGTGATCTCTTTAGTCTGGAAGCTACAATGTATCAGCGATAAAAGTATGCATCTATCCTTGGGAACCATGTCCACCCCTACATGCAGTTTGTTTTTTCCTCGGCAGAATGGCGTCTACCAATAGAACAGATGCAACGTGTTACACAGCTCCCAATGTACGTGCGTGGCTCGAAGGGCACCAGGATGCGGCTACCGTTCTACACTGGCCAGCAAAATCCCTGGATTGAAACCCATTTGAGAATCTGTGGGACCAACTCGATCGGGCTGCTCGCGCCATGGAAACCTGATGCAGCTGGACATGACACGGGAGCCGGCGTGACTTCACATCCCTGTAGGTACCTTCCAGAACTTCACTGCTCTGTTCTTGCACATCCGCGTTGTAAAAGGTGATTATTCAGCCTTCTGACACATAGTCTAGTCACATTAACGTGACTGGACCGTGTAGTTGTGTAGCCCCCCCCCCCCCCCGCCGGGAGCTGATTGGTCAGCGCGACAGAATGTCAATCCTAAGGGCCCGGGTTCGATTCCCGGCTGGGTCGGAGATTTTTCTCCGCTCAGGGACTGGGTGTTGTGTTGTCATAATCATCATCATTTCATCCCCATCGACGAGCAAGTCGCCGAAGTGGTGTCAAACCGAAGGACTTGCACCCGGCGAAGAGTCTACCCGACGGGAGGCCCTAGTCACACTACAATCACTGTGATCTTTAGTCTGATCTGATGTATGCTAGTCTATCCTCTGCAAGTCTCATCAGCTCTGTGTAACTACTGAAATCTGCATCCACTTGAATTTTCTTACAACGGTCAAGATTTGGTCTCCCTCTACAGTTTTTACTTGCGCACATCCTCAACTTAACAAAACTGATTATACCTTGATGTTTGGGGATGTTTCCTATCGACCAGCCCCTTCTGTTTGTCAAATTGTGCCGTAAATTTGTTTCTGTCCATTTCGGTGCAGTACCTCTTTATTAGTTGTCTGATCTTCAGTATTCTTCTGTAGCAACACAGTCCAAAAGCTACTATTCTCTTCTTGTCGGTACTGTTAATCGTACTCGTTTCTCTTCTGTAGAGTGTTCAAATGGTTCAAATGGCTCTGAGCACAATGGGACTTAACATCTGAGGTCATCAGTCCCCTAGAACTTAGAACTACTTAAACGTAACTAACCTAAGGACGAGGCAGGATTCGAACTTGCAACCGTAGCAGTCGCGCGGTTCCGGACTGAAGTGCCTAGAACCGCTCGGCCACCGCGGCCGGCTCTGTAGAGTGTTATAGTCCAGACAAATATCACAAAAAAATTAATGAAAGAATCCTAACACGTAGGTTTGTATTACATTTAAAATTTTTCTCTTTTTCAGGAAAGCTTCTCCCGTTACGAGTCTGCATTTTATATTCTCCGTATTCGTGTCATCAATTAGTTTGCTTCTCAAACTGCAAAACTCCTCTACTACCTTCATTGTCTTATTTCACAATCTAATTCACTCATCGCCACCTGATTTAACTGGACTACATGCCATTACTCTTATTCATTTTTAGTTAACGTTCATCTTCCAACCTTTTTCCATGCACTACACCTTCCGTTCAACTGATCTTCCAAGTTCTTTGCTGTCTCTGACAGGATTACAATGAGACTGGCAAATATTTTCTTCCTTCTTCTCCCTCAGCTTTAATTCCGTTTCCAAGTTTCGTTGCCGTAGCAGCTTGTTCAGTATACGGATTAAGTAACATAGGCTACAACCTTGTGTCCCTGCCATTTCAACTACTGCCTCCTTTTTCCTTTTATTTCGGAAAGCATACAATCATCAGCAGTGAGCATCTTGATGAGAGAGGAATACCGCAGTAGTTGCGTATGAATCGTAAGAGTTTTTACGCGTGGCTGTAAAAGCTTGAGAGCCAGGAAAACCTTAAACGCTCCGGGCGCCCAATTACAGTATCGCCCTCGGAGTTACGATATCGTATTGATCCAGTTATTCAACGAGACAGTTGAGTTACAGTTGGACAAATTACTGAAAAATGTTCCCTCATTCAAACAAACTGAACAATCGTGAGGCTTGTGCGAGGTGAGAGCTTAACCTTCATGACGAAGAACAGAGATTTCGCAGTAGCACAAAGCACAAAAATCGTTTCAATTTCGAAGGTGATGCATTTTTTATAGGATTTTTACCTGCGATGAATGTTGAACGCATAGTTTTGAGCCAGAGACTAAGTGTCAAAGAATACAGTGGAAACATCCTGAATTGCTTGACCAGAAGAAATTCAAAATGTAACCATCATTTGTAGTGCCAAAGAATCGATTTTCTGTGATTTTTGGAGGAGCAAACAGCCTATGCTACACACGCACGACTGAGAAGAAAGTCAAGGTCGTACTGAAGAGGAAATTTTCAGGATGGCAGAGGAAAGATGTGCTTCTGCAAGACAAGGCTCGGACTCACGCGACACAGCTGAAGCTGGAAGCTACTGCCTAAGTGATTTGGAAGCTGCTGCCCCATCCTCCTTACAACCCAGACCTTGCCTCTTGGGATTTTTATCTACTTGGCCCGATGCATTGAGTGACATCACGTTAGACAACGAAGGGCAAAGAAAAAAGTACAAAACTTTCGACATGAAGGTAAAGAGTTCTTCTTCGAGGGGACAAAACGTCTCGTAAGAAAATGGGACAACTCCATAGAAGTCTGTTGTGATTGCCTGGAGAAACAGACAAAAAACTGTACTGATTTAATAAACAATTTTTTTATGTACAGCTACTTTTTTAATTATTGAATGACCTTTATACTCGTATAGAGTTCAGTTTCAGACAAGACACAATTCAAACGTATTATAAAAGAATTTTTGGTGGCCAACTCCTTCTATTCCATCCATGAGTTTCTCAACATGTGCAGCAGACCTTTTTAATGAAAATTTATTATACTTTAATTTTTGACAATACTTGGTTGTAACAGACAAGTAACTACCTACTGTGTGAATGATGGATGTACTGAAAGCAGACGTAAGTCTTAAGTCTGTAAATAGTGGAAGTTTAATTTAAAATCTTGTACATAATCTGACTGTTCTTAACTGAGGATCACTGAAATGAATAATTTACTTTAGTTTTTGCCAATTCTCGGTTGTAATAGCCAAGAAACTAGCAAATGTCTGAATGATGGATTTAATGAAAGCAGATGTAAGTATTAAACCTGTAAATATTAGAAGTTTAAATTTAATTCATGTACATAATTTTACTGTTTATTGACTGAGGATCATTAAAATTAATGAAACTCAAGTTTTTCTAATTACATTTTTGTAATGTGTTTATCTGACATGTTCCACACCCAGGAGGATTCCCTCTTTTATGGGTCTATGGAATGAATAATTAATCTAATCTAATCTAATATGTTCGCCGGCACGGTAGCTCAGCGTGTTCGGTCAGAGGGTTTAGCTACCATCCGTAATAAAAAAAACTGAGTAAAGGATCAACGAACAACCTGAACGAGTGTCATCGGACGTCCGCCACGAACAATGTAGAACAAAATGAGATAAAAAAAAATCTATGTAATGTACTATAGTGCAATGGCAGTTTACAAGCAGCTAAGAAACAACGCGGCTGTCTGTTACAAAAGGTGTTTCAACATGCACCATACGTCAGGATAAAGGTCTGGGTCCTGTCATCGTTAAATTTACAGCGGTACTGCTCGTCGTACCTTGACGAAGACGTCTGCGGAGGAGCCAGAGTTTTTTTGTCGGTGCTGCAGACAGACAAACAGCTCACAGAGCCGCAAACGATAAGTTGTTTTCCGCACGCTGCGTGTCATCGCGTGTTCACCCGTTCCACCAGCACACAACACGCTGGCTAATGGGCGGCCATTGTACACCGCTCCTGTGTAAGACACACGAATCATTTTCAGCAGTCAATGGAAACAGTAATGCTGCCGCTTGTCTCACTAGAAGTGGATTTACTTGCATAGAATTTTCCCCTACTTCGCTGAATTCTTTTCACTGATTCGGTACGTACATAGCGAGTGTTGTACGATATTCTGCAATCACAGTTTAAAAATTGGTTGAATAGGTGCACACAGTTTATTTAGGTGTCGGCTGCCTACAATCCGAAAATACACTATCTTTTTATAGATCCACAACATTCCAAGAATAATGATAATTGAAAAATAATAGTAAATGGCACTCAATTAGGCCTTAGGCTGTTCCGACTGCTACCTACAAAGTAGTACAAGGAGCGATATATGACCGTATGACATGTGATCACCATATCGCCAATCTCTCCAGCCGTTACTGACAGTAGATGAATCGCGATGATGCAAAAATGGCTCTGAGCACTATGGGACTTAACTTCTGAGGTCATCAGTCCCCTAGAACTTAGAACTACTTAAACCTAACTAACCTAAGGACATCACACACATACATGCCCGAGGCAGGATTCGAACCTGCGACCGTAGCGGTCACTCGGTTCCAGACAGTGACACCTAGAACCGCTCGGCCACCACGGCCGGTGCGATAATGCAGCCGCTTCTTTATTCAGGTAGCTTCTTATGTGGCCTCACAAGAGCTCAGAGGACCCGTACCTCAGAATCAATCTGAAGAGGTCCCGGTAATCGAACCCACGTTCTTTCGCACCGAAGGCAGCAAAACTAATTATTTCTTTTTCCGTTCGATCTTTTTCTTCGGTGTTACATCATCAGTGATCGTTTACGGATGTCGCTTGGTGTCATTCACAATCTGTCGACGTGAGTTACCCTCATAATATATATATTTTTTAATTCTGAAGTTGGCAGTCCCCTGACCGAACACGCTGGGCTATAGTGCGGGCGCCACTTGGCTATGGAGATGTCTTTATTTTTGTAAAAAGCGAAGCGACAAATATGATGAAACACAGTGAAATTGTACAGCACAAGAAGTGGTAGAAACAAAACACAAAATCTGGATTCCAGAAGCATAAAAGCTCTTGACAAGATATGTCACCAATTACTGATGGCCGAAGAGCAACCATTCGAAAGATGTTGGGCTTTTAACTACATGACACAGCTAGTAGCTCAAGTGAATTTTATCATTATACATTGAAGAGCCAAAGAAACTGGTACACCTGCCTAATATCGAGTAGGCCCCCTCGAACACGCAGAAGTGCCGCAACACGACGTGGCATTGACTCGACTAATGCCTGAGGTAGTGCTGGAGGGAACTGACACATGAATAAATTTATAAGAGTACGAAGGAGTGGAGATCTCTTCTGAACAGCACGTTCCAAGGCCTCCCAGATATGCTTAATAATGTTCATGTCTGGGTAGTTTGGTGGCCAGCGAAAGTGTTTAAACTCAGAAGAGTGTTCCTGGAGCCACTCTGTAGCAAATCTGGACGCTTGGGAAGGGAGGTGGGGGGGGGGGGGGGGGATGGATCATATTGTCCTGGTGGAATTGCCCAAGTCCGTCGGAATGCACAATGGATTTAAATGGATGCAGTTGATCATACAAGATGCTTACGTAAGTGTCAACAATCAGGGTCGTATCTAGACGTATCAGGGGTCCCATAACACTCAAACTGCACACGCCCCACACCATTACAGGGCCTACACTAGCTTGAACAGTCCTCTGCTGACATGCAGGGTCCACGGATTCAAGAGCTGTCTCCATGCCCGTACACGTCCGTGCGCTCAATACAATTTGAAACGAGATTCGTCCAGACTAGGCAACATGTTTCCATCTTCAATAGTCCAATGTCGGTGTTGACGCACCAAGGCAAGGCGTAAAGCTTTGTGTCCTGCAATCATCAAGGGTACACGAAAGCCCATATCGATAATGTTTCGTTGAATGGTTCGCGCGCTAACACTTGATGGCCCAGTATTGAAATCTGCAGCCATTTGCGGAAGGGTTGCAGTACTGTCACGTTGAACGATTCTCTGCAGTCGTCGTTGGTCCCGATCTTGCAGGATCTTTTCTGGACGCAGTGATGTCCGTGATTTGATGCTTTACCAGATTCCTGATATTCACGGTACACACCTGAAATGGTCCTGCTGGAAAATCTGCACTACATCACTACCTCGGAGATTCTGCGTCCCATCGCTCGTGCGCCGACTACAGCTCCACGTTCAAACTCACTTAAATCTTGATAACCTGCCACTGTAGCAGTAGTAATCGATCTAACAACTGCACCTGACATTTGTTGTCTTATATAGAAGTTGCCGACCGCAGCGCCGTAATCTGACTGTTTACATATCTCTGTATTTGAATACGCACGCCTGTACCAGTACCTTTGGCGCTTTAGTGTACATGGCCGTGATGTCATAAATCAGGTATATACATCTCTTCTTGCGAAGCTTTGATGAATGTGATAATGATATGTGGAGCAGCAACGTGCTGTCCTTGAACATCCTGAACATCCTTGACAGTTAAGTTCGAAAAATGAAGCTTATTACTGCCTGTGCTGAATTCCTAAACTCCCCGGATGTATTAGTCATCTTCTTAAAAGAGGAGTCTGGACACTTAGAAACAGTGTAGATAGTTGTGATGCTACATTTATTTCCATACTGAATTAAGCTATAGATTAAAATAACAAAGCCCTGCCTCCCACTTTTCTGTTCGTCCCCGAATCGAGAGTGAAACGTAAATTGCTTAACATTATTCCCCCTGTAAAGGAGTAAGTTTGGACCAGGTCAATTTTAATGCAACGTCTTTCAAACAGCAACTGTTGGTGGCCACTGTGATGGCGGTGACCGTTGGGGACGGTCTTTGATTGAAAGAAGGACACCAGGAACGCAGGGATACATTCCTTGGAGGCAGTCTCCTGTTAGGATCAGCAGGATTATGTGGAGAGTTTCCTCTGAACTCGCTATTAAGACAGACATAGCCTTTTGTAGGAACGGGTGTTTAGGGTAGTAACCGAAAATGGTGCCTACTCTGGCAGTCTGTAGTTTAGTTGCTCGAATCGAGTTTGTAGATAAGACTGGTCTCACTTTTGGTGTCTGAGCCTCACTTTTGTCGCCAGTGAGCACATAGCGTCCGGATCCATCACGGAGGACCTTGTGGACAACTGCCAACCGCTGTAGGGACAACACGGCGAGATGCTACGACCTACAAGATAGGCAACGTGCCAGCGTTCTCCAATACTGCTCCTTGTTGTTAGCATTTGTCTCTCTCGTTTCTCTCAGTTTTGCAGGGGTTTCACTGGACCGACACGATATTAGGAGATATCCCATGAGTATTGACACCTCAATGCATATCCCTTGTGGCAGGGTAAGCTACACTGTTCCATAGTGTCGAGCCAGCAACGTTTGTTCTGAAGTAATAGGAAGGAAACAATGACAATGAAAATTTTACACTACTGGCCATTAAAATTACTACACCAAGAAGAAATCCAGATGATAAACGGGTATTCATTGGACAAATATATTATACTAGAACTGACATGTGATTACATTTTCACGCAATTTGGGTGCATAGATCCTGAGAAATCAGTACACAGAACAACCACCTGTGGCCGTAATAATGGCCTTGATACGCCTGGGCATTGAATCCAACAGAGCTTGGATGGCATGTACAGGTACAGCTGCCCATGCAGCTTCAACACGATACCACAGTTCATCAAGAGTAGTGGCTGGCGTATTGTGACGAGCCAGTTGCTCGGCCACCATTGACCAGACGTTTTCAGTTGGTGAGAGATCTGCAGAATGTGCTGGCCAGGGCAGCAGTCGAACATTTTCTGTATCCAGAAAGGCCCGTACAGGACCTGCAATATGCGGTCGTGCATTATCCTGCTGAAATGTAGGGTTTTGCAGGGGTCGAATTAAGGGTAGAGCCACGGGTCGTAACACATTTTAAATGTAACGTCTACTGTTGAAAGTGCCGTCAATGCGAACAAGAGGTGACCGAGACGTGTAACAAATGGCACCCCATACCATCATGCCGGGTGATACGCCAGTATGGCGATGACGAATACACACTTCTAATGTGCGTTCACCGCGATGACGCCAAACACGGATGCGACCATCATCATGCTGTAATCAGAACCTGGATTCATCCGAAAAAATGACGTTTTGCCATTCGTGCACCCAGGTTCGTCGTTGAGTACACCATCGCAGGCGCTCCTGTCTGTGATGCAGTGTCAAGGGTAACCGCAGCCACGGTCTCCGAGCTGATAGTCCATGCTGCTGCAAACGTCGTCGAACTGTACGAGCAGATGGTTGTTCTCTTGCAAACGTCCCCATCTGTTGACTCAGGGATCGAGACGTGGCTGCACGATCCGTTACAGCCATGCGGATAAGATGCCTGTCATCTCGACTGCTAGTGATACGAGGCCGTTGGGATCCAGCACGGCGTTCCGTATTACCCTCCTGAAGCCACCGATTCCATATTCTGCTAACAGTCATTGGATCTCGACCAACGCGAGCAGCAATGTCGCGAGACGATAAACCGCAATCGTGATAAGCTACAATCCGACCTTTATCAAAGTCGGAAACGTGATGATACGCATTTCTCCTCCTTACACGAGGCATCACAACAACGTTTCACCAGGCAACGCCAGCCAAGTGCTGTTTGTGTATGAGAAATCGGTTGGAAACTTTCCTCATGTCAGCACGTTGTAGGTGTCGCCACCGGCGCCAACCTTGTGTGAATGCTCTGAAAAGCTAATCATTTGCATATCACAGCATCTTCTTCCTATCGGTTAAATTTCGCGTCTGTAGCACGTCATCTTCGTGGTGTAGCAGTTTTAATGAACAGTATTGTATTTACTCGGATTTGGAGACATGCCCAGACAGACTAATGAGTGAAGCGAGTGCTCGCGAAATGTAGGAAACTCGTATTCGAAATCTCATTCGGCACAAATTCTCAGTTGCGACAATATATTCGTTACATTGCAGCTCTGGGCCTCACTTCACTGAGTCATTTCTTGTCATTGCACCTTCAGGAATTTGATCCATTTTATGTTACTGAAGTTGTTGCGTCCGACATCGTCGTTTGGACGACGGAAGAGCCTTTCAGACTTTGTACGCGGCCAGAAGGTCAGCATAGCGATGGGGCAGTCATCTGTGGCGCCGCCGGGCCGCGTGGCAGCGCCTGGCGCCGGCTCAGCGACCGCAGCCTGCCTGCCTCTGTCTCTGTCTCTGTGTCTGGGTGTGGGCCGGCGCTGTTTGCGTGTGGTCGGCGAGCAGACCGCAGCCTCCTTCCTTCGCCGTGCGTCACGACGCCCGTACCCAGAACCACTCGTCTGAGTCTCCACACCGCCAGTCGCACGCACCGCTCAAGGCCGACAGTCATCGGGCGCGTGGCACAACAGACGGTGTAGGCAGCGTGTGTGCAGGAGTACTTCTAAGGGGATGCCCATTAAGGGGACGTTGTATGTCCTATGCCGCCAGTGTTAAACTATCGAATTTTGTTACCCATTATCTTGGAAACTTTTTAAGACACCAACTTACAATTTTCCATAATTATTGAATGCACTTTTCTAGATACGCTGAACTAGAATTATTACTAAAATTGTATTGCGGGGCATGTTATCTTTTTTTCCAAACACACAATTTTTTGATAGAATTTTGCAGATAAATAAACATAAAAACATCTCAGGATATTTTAATAAGAAAAAAGTGTGCCATAAATATGGGCTCCAAAACGCATACCTTCAGCGTTATGAGCAACTATTCAGCAGAAGTGTTGTGATTCACGGTAGCGAAGGTGAAAGAGTGCTCATAGCTCTTAAGATATACCTTTTAGAGCCTATATTTACTCTCCGTTTTTTTCTTGTTTCAGTCCTTACTACCACCTCTGAAAGTCGCCTACTCAACCATCTTAGCAACGACAGTACCGGTGGTGTCAGAGGTATCAGGAGTTTTTTCGCCGACAATTTTCGACTCCGTCGTTTCCTGACCAGTGTTCCTTACCTCAAACTGATCACCTACCGTTCACCTTCGTTCCCACATCCCCCCCCCCCTTTCCCTCTTTAAAAATAAGAACGATGTCCTCCAGTCTATCTGCAAAAAAATTCATCGAAATTAAATAAGTATCCAAATTCCCGCAAATAAATTGTGACACCACAGAATAAACTACAACTACAGGCCTTTCTGCAGCCCTCCATCTCCCTCAGAGATTTAAAGAACACCTCCTCAGGCCTGAGCTTAGATTTTATGAATGTATTCTTTTGGTGGTCATGTACTGTTCTGAAACAAAATAAGACTAAAATACAATTTTTTTTAAAAAAACTGGTGTGACTCATTAAAATTTTAGGACGTGTTCAAAGTGAATAATATTTGTGTTAGAAAATAACTGAAATATGTGGAATTTTCAGAAAACCCAGTTTCGAATGCCAAAAAATTATGAAAACAGCGCCACTGGACTGTAAAATTATAGATCGCTGCTGTGTAGTTCCATATGTGTGGAATCTCACACTTGGCATGCTGTGAAAATTTCATGTCTCTACCATCAGTACGTCTTCAGAAAACTGGTCATTGATCGAAAAATCTGTAGTTCAGAGATATAGGTTTAAAACTTTTTTATTACAAATTCTTGTACAGACTTACATTTCTGAGTCTTTTAAGCACTGGAATTGCCCTGGCCCATAGTCTGTGTCTTCTTCAGCGTCACAACAGCCCAGTCCTTGCCTCCTCCTTTTCTTTCTTGCTTCTTTTGTCATTTGCTGAGAAGCTAACTCTGCTTCACGTACACGAAGCTCATTCAGTTCTTTAGCTGTGTTCGGTCCAAATCTTACCCCTAACTTCTCCAGAACCTTAAGGCTTTCATAGTTCCCACCATTAAAAGTTATTACAGCATCATACACTGCTAACGGTAGAGTAATAAGGCCAACAAATACATTTCTAGGCACACGGCACCACACAAAATTATTGAAGGACTCATTCACATTCTGGTTCTACCCTTGTAAACACTTCTTTCGTAGCTCCGGATTTGCCAGATCTCTGTAAATATGTTTGATTGCCTTCATTACCGCGAAAGGGAGAGAATGCTTATGTGTAAATTTTTGCAGGGTGCCAGAAAATTCAGCTTGCCTATATTTACACCAAGCGTTTGGTGGAGGTGGACACAAAGCATGACATGGCTTTTCATCGGTTGATATTCGATGAAAGCAAGTGCTCCACACAGCTCTTTTCATCTTCTCTAAATTGCCACACTTATCTCTAATGGCCTTCTCAAAACATTCCAGTAATTCATCAATTACTTTGTCAGTTAGTCTTCCAGCACATTTTATTGTCTTGGCGTCAGATAGTTTTGTATTACCCAGCTTGGTTTTTAGGGTATGCAGACGTGTTCCCTTCCTTTTCTTGACATGTCCTACACAAAGTAAAGCAACTGACAGCCTTGTAGACTGTGTAGTTCCCAAGATATGGCTGCTCCACTGTGGTCGTGTATGCATAGTCGCGAAATTTGACAGTCACACGTCAACATTCGAAATATTATTTGAAGGTCTCACAATTGTCTGATTTTAATGTATTATATACCAAAATGTTCAGGAAAGTCCAAAGTACATTATGGAGTAGAAAACAGAAAATGTCAAACTTCAACGAATTTCACGTACAATGTCTCTTAAGTGAGGGTTTTATCTTTTGTTTTTAATTTGGACCCTCCCTCCCCCTCCCAGAGATATGGTGAGATGTCGTCCCTCCCCCCCTCACCGTGAGGTTTACCCTATAAATTTAAATAATTGAATTTATTTGATATGATCATGTTTTTGCTGCATACCGCTAAAAATATCTAGAGCATATCTCCTATGTGTTCCATTTATTTTAAACTTTCCAAGGATAGAGAGACTGAATATACGGACGTAAAGGCTGCTCCATGAAAATACTGTTAACCGTTTTGATGGACCTCTAAAAATTGACCTTTTATCAACATATTTTGCATATTAAATGTCATTGAATCTTTACTTACTGGGCAGATAAAAGACAACATTCTTTGTACCTTACTTTGAACGGCATGATTATCTAGATTTTCAGTCTCTTTATTAATATGAACACCAAGAGAATTATTTTCGGTGAACCTTAGCTTAGCTTCCTTCCACAAACGATTAACTTCTTGCTGGCACATTTGTTTCGACTTGTCGGCATTCCACTTAAAATACAAGTAAAAGTTTTGATACAGATTCGTGATGAACACAACAAAGTAACATCGAATTTATATCTGTTGTAGAATATCGAGACTGGTTGAATGACACGCAGCGATTACGACCGGATGGTAGTTCCCCGAATGAAATCTGACACTTGTGCGGATATTGTTTGAAATCGGGGAATCCAGGGCATGTACATGTGTAAAGCATTCAGTTCAGTTCAGAAAGGCCATAAAACTGGTGGCAACTTTAATAATAATTGTTTTTAATTTTATTATACAAAATGTTATCCATTATAATAATGCATGTTTTCTGAAATTTTTGCAACTCATTGAATAAAGTAAACTCCCTGTGCCGGTCCGTGGCATATACTTTACACTGTGTGGTGTCTTTGCATCACTTGTTTTCGTTGCCGCCTGTTCCTGTAAGTGGCAGCATGTGCTTGAAGCAAACGGTTCATCACAGCGTGTATTTTTTCAAGAAATAAATTTTGGACTCTAATACGTATAAAATATCAGGTAAAATGCTAATATACCCAACTCTATCAAATAAGCGATTGTTTATTTCATCACCTAACTAACCTGACATCACACACATCCATGCCCGAGGCAGGATTCAAACCTGCGACCGTAGCGGTCACGCGGCTCCAGACTGCGGCACCTAGAACCGCTCGGCCACCCGGCCGGCTCATCACAACAATACAGCGAATTTTTGTCTGTGTTGCACTGGGTCTATACTTTTACAGTCCAGTGGCGTTGTTTTCATATTATTTGGCATTCAAAACTGGGTTTTCTGAGAATTCCACATATTTCAGCTATTTTCTAATGCAAATATTATTCACTCTGAACACGTCCTAAAATTTTGATGAATCACACCAGTTTTTTAAAAAAATTAGTATTTTAGTCTTATTTTGTCTCTGAACAATGCACCGACCATCAAAAGAATACATTTATAAAATCTAAGCTCAGGACTGAGCAGGTGTTTTTTTTTTTCATCTCAGAGGGAGATGGTGGCCTGCAGAAGAGCCAGTAGTTGTAGATTATTCTGTGGTGTTACATTTAATTTAAGGGAATTTGAGTACTTATTTAATTTCGATGAGTTTTTTTGCAGATGGACTGTAGGACGACGTTCTTATTTTTAAAGGGGGAAGGGGGGGGGGGGGAGATGGTGCTCGATGTAGGACCTGGGGGATGAAGTTCGCCTTACGGCCGATGGCAAAACCTTTCAAATACCCTGGCTAGATTTGCCGGCTTTACCACCTTATTTTGCCACATCGAGTGTGGAATTTTCATTACATCTCGGAGCTGTGAGACTTCATGCGAGATTGCCACTGGTTGTGCTGCCTCTTCTTTCCCATGCAATGACAGCTATTAACCGCAGAGACAATGAGCATTACATATTTCTTCACCTGCAAGGATCAGAATTTTCAAACGGTCGCTTATATTTAACAAGACGTCCTTAATGAGTTAACAATACAGTACGTCTAGTAATAGTAATAGTAGTAATAATAGTGGCAACTATTTATTTACAGCTCGTACAAAATAGATACGTGTTTCAATGTTTTACTGACCTTCAAAGTAGTCACCAGCATTAAGTATTACCCGCTGCCAGCGATGTGGAAGTCGTAGGATACTCTCAGCAGTGCCAGTTGTGTTGACAGTTCGAGCGGCGCGGTCTATTGCCCGACAAATTTGTAGGAGTTCTGAAGCGAATGCCGTGAAGTGTTTCCTTCAGTTTAGAAATCAAGTTGAACTTACGAGTGCTTAAGACAGGGGAGTGCAGTAGGTGGTACAGCACTTAGTAGCCCTATCAGTCAAGCAAATCAGTAACAGCTTGCACCGTACGTGCTTGAGCATTGTCCTGCAAAATGATGGTCAGGTCCTGCTGAAAGTGTCACCGCTTCTTTCTCTTCATTTTTGGAACACAACCTACGACCAGCTTAGAGACAGAGAAGATTACATAAATTAGGTCATTTCTTTTGTGCCAGAATGGCACCCGTGTCTACATTCCTCGCGGCGAACTTCATAGCGGTGCGTTATGAGGATCTGCTGTTGTTACTTCCGTTTGTGCTTGTCTGTAGCCCGTTTCTAAGTAAAGTACAGTTTCGCGTCGCTAATACTGAATAAAATCAACGGAGAACATCAGTCTGATGTTGTTCCCTGCAGGGTATACGTGCCAAACGCTGGAACATTTTTAATTTTTGAGTTGAGCATGACTTCTCCAAACTTGACTATTGCTTTGTCGTAATGTAACTTAACGACTTTTCAAATTTCATAATGAAGACATCCTCCAAGGTGTCGAAACCTACGTCAATGTACTAAACAATTATTTGCTGCCGATTGGCTATGTTATTTCTCCGTTGAAACTTATATACGGTTGCTGAAAGACAATCATGTTCAAAACTGGCTGACATGTTTAAAACTTCATTGTCAGCACTCTTAACAGACGGTGTTATATAGCTCAGCTCAGTGCGGGATCAAACGATGGCGAGATTCAAGCGAGCCCATCGCACGCAGAGTCAAGGTATGACCATGCAGGGTGATACCGCGGACTCCAGTGACCTCGTGGATGGCAGACAGAGTACCTGCCGCCACGCGAATAAAATTTTGAGACTCGATTAATAACAAATATAGTAAAGTTGAGGTGGTGGTTTTAATGCTTCAGAGGCTCTACATAATCTCTCCCACTTGAACACAGCGCATAGAAGTTCGTACAACATGTGGAACATTCAGCAAAGGCCTTCTTTTGGGTGCTGTTCAACATGTGTGTCATACTGATTTGAATGTTGGTTATATCGTCAAAGTGTTGAGCCTCATGTGAATTTGTGCGCTTTGTCGTTTTTTCCAGAAAAAAAGAAAATCTTTCCAAGTCTTGCATTTCAAGCAAGTCGGGCCAGGTTCAAAATGGCTCTGAGCACTATGCGACTTAACTTCTGAGGTCATCAGTCGCCTAGAACTTAGAACTACTTAAAGCTAACTAACCTAAGGACATCACACACATCCATGCCCGAGGCAGGATTTGAACCTGCGACCGTAGTGGGCGCTCGTTTCCAGACTGTAGCGCCTAGAACCGCACGGCCACTCCGGCCGGCAGTCAGGGCAGGCATCCACGCGTAGTTGCTCTTCTTCGCGAGTCAGTATGTGGGACTAACTTTGCACACACTTTTCTTCAAACGATTCTGTATGAAAAAATTTAAAAAATTGGTACTACCTGTTTTGCACAAGAGTGCAAGATGATTTGAAAATTGGTCCCGGCCCGAAACTTGTCATCGAGTGAATAAAAAAAGTAAAATTTGCAACTTTGGTTTGTTTTTTGTTGTACTGATTCTGGAGAACGTGCACTGCATTTAGAGATGTTTTTCTATAGCTATTTGTGGCAGAACGATCATAATACACTACGGCCACTCGCCCACCACTTAACACTGCCTGCTCACAGCTGATTGGCCCAAGGCACATCTGCTGTTTGCAGATGTTGGCTCAAGCTGCCACTGCAGTTACTGCGTTGAGGTTGCTTATATGCAAGGAATAAAATCAGGCTCGGAATTTTTTGGACGGACGGTGTATTAGGGCGTACCAGCAGCCCACAGCAGTATTTCCACGTGAAAACGGGCAAAGAATGCTTGGCCGAAAGCTTGTGGCATGTTAACCACTTTACGCTGCTGGATGGCCGAGAACGTTTTATTAGGTGGAGACTGGAGGATCGTCCCGCCGGAGTACGAAACTGTGTGTCGAGTGGAGTGTATACTATTCTTACATGTTGACCATAACATTTTCGCACCCATTTTTTTCACAGGCATAAAAGTAGAAAGCAACAACGTGCGAACCGAGCGAGGTGGCGCAATGGCTAGCACATTGCATTCGAGAGAACGACGGTTCAGTCCCGGGTCCGGCCATCCATATTTAGGTTTTCCGTGATTTCCCTAAATCGCTCCATTCAAATGCCGGGATGGTTCCTTTGAAAGGGCACGGCCGACTTCCTTCCCTGTCCTTCCCTAATCCGATGAGACCGATGACCTCGTAGTTTGGTCTCTTCCCCGAAACAACCCAACCCAACAACGGACGAGTAACTTAGCTACCCGCAAGTGGAGGATTATCGCTGCAGGACACGTTTGCTAGCCAGGCTGGCCACCCTTCCCGGGGCGGACTCGGTGAGCAGGAACTGTGGCGGAAGAGCGCGGAAGCCGGCCGGGTGCACACGTGTCGGAGGTGTGGCGGCTCTGGCTCCGTGACGACAGCTGGGCCCGTCCTGTAATTAGCCGCTCTCGCCGACAAGGCGCGCCGCACCCACGACGCCGCCTGCCCGCACCTGCCGCCTATGCCGCCGCCGCCGGCGACCTCTGGCCGCGCGCTGCCCCAGGGCCCGCGGGGAGCGCCGCTGTCGTGTGCCGCCCGCCGAAGCTGAGGAGGGCTCAGTCTGATGCCCCACGGCTACCGCAAAGGTACACTGAGGAACAGAAAGACAAACTGAACAGCTACTGGTCACATAAAAGGTTTGCTTCATTAAAGGCAAAGCCACAGGAAAATCTGTTATTATTATTGTTATTATTTGTATTACGTCCGCCTCCCGGTAGCTGAGCGATCAGCGTGACAGAATGTCAATCCTAAGGGCCCGGGTTCGATTCCCGGCTGCGTCGGAGACTTTTCTCCGCTCAGGGACTGGGTGTTGTTTTGTCCTAATCATCATCATTTCATCCCCATCGACGAGCAAGTCGCCGAAGTGGCGTCAAATCGAGAGACTTGCACCAGGTGAACGGTCTACCCGACATGAGGCTCTAGTCACACGACATTATTATATTATTTCTATTATTATTCGAAATGGACAGACTCAGGACCATGTGAAACAGTTGATTTATAATGTAATATTTTTTAACTACTTTTTTAATGCACTTCCAAAATTCTCCATTCTTGGTCTGTGTAGTTCTCTTCTTTCTCCTGTCCATGTCTCTTCTCGCTCCTTTTGTGTTTTCTTCTGCAAATCCTTGACTTTCATGTCTGTGCTCTGCGTCATTGCCTGTTACACCGAAATTCTGTAGATCTAAAAATGGCTCTGAGCACTATGGGACTTAACATCTGAGGTCATCAGTCCCCTAGAACTTAGAACTACTTAAACCTAACTAACCTAAGGACATCACACACAGCCATGCCCGAGGCAGGATTCGAACCTGCGACTGCAGCGGTCGCGCGGTTCCAGACTCAAGCGCCTAGAACCGCTCGACCCCACTGGCCGGCTCTGTAGATCTTTCTGAACTTCTAAGAACCAAGAAATTAGGTTTCTTTTTATTTGTGTCAATAAAGTTGAATAGCTTTTTTGTCAGCTTCTTGTAATCATAAATTTTAAGTGCCATAAAGTGTAATGTCACCCTTCTTCATTATTTATATTATACACTACTGGCCATTAAAATTGCTACACCAAGAAGAAATGCAGATGATAAACGGGTATTCATTGGACAAATATATTATACTAGAACTGACATGTGATTACATTTTCACGTAATTTGGTTGCACAGATCCTGAGAAATCAGTACCCAGAACAACCACCTCTGGCCGTAATAACGGCCTTGATATGCTTGGGCATTGAGTCAAACAGAGCTTGGATGGCGTCTACAGGTACAGCTGCCCATGCAGCTTCAACACGATACCACAATTTGTAACACCATAGCTCTAATACTCTATTGATTTATTTTTGCCTTTTGTTTTATTTAATGTTACATCGTTGAGCTTCTGTAAATGTGTTTGATTTAATAGATAACACAAAATTGTATACCCCTTTCTTTGTTAAAACTTTGATGTCATGATTTGATTGTATGCAATGTAGTATATCTGTCATTTAAATTCTTTGTCCCAATTGGAGGGAGACAAAACTTACTGTACATATTTGGAATTTGTTTAAATAATTTTGTTTAGAACTACCTATATGTGCAAATGATATGTTTTGTTTAATATGTTTTGTTACTGTTATATAAACTGCTGACCTTCACTTAGGATTCTTAATTAGTTTGTATGAAAAAGGTGTAGTGGTTCCCCTCCGGAACGGAACTGTGTAGCGCGCGCAAATTGTGGTTGGCCTAGGTAGAAAAGGTGGAACGAAGAGTCAGTCGGGGACGAGCTACCAAACTGTGCACTGCCCATGTAAAAGTTGTATATTGTGCTGGTTCCGAGAGAGGCTTTTCCTGCCGCTAACCAATGCCTCGGATGGATGGATAAATAGCTGGAATTATTCTGGAATTGGTAACTATCATCGCCACCAAGAAGGGACAGAGTCCAGCATATCTGCCTGCAAATCCACCTGCCAAGATGCAGCTGCCACCACATTGCGCAATCACTGTAATGGAGCACTGTAGTAATGTACAGTGAAGGATCAGCTCATTGGGTGTGTTAGTGTGCACAAATATAAGGTAACTTATAACTGAATTCATGTACCTACCTTGATTGTTTCCTTATCACAACACCTCCCAGGTTCCTCTCCATTTGCCGGCCGCGGTGGCCGTGCGGTTGTGGCGCTGCAGTCCGGAACCGCGGGACTGCTACGGTCGCAGGTTCGAATCCTGCCTCGGGCATGGGTGTGTGTGATGTCCTTAGGTTAGGTTTAAGTAGTTCTAAGTTCTAGGGGACTTATGACCTAAGATGTTGAGTCCCATAGTGCTCAGAGGCATTTTTGTTCCTCTCCATTTGAACTACGATTACCGAGTGTCCTAGTTTGTGGAAAAAATGAAAGCCTCCCAGTGATGGAAACAGTCCAATTTAAAGTTTATTTTGGAGTTTCAAAGTCACCTATTTAATCATTTACTTGCAAGTAGAAAACGGTGGTAATAAAGACAATTTGCAGTTTCTTTTAAAAATTAAAATTCTTAAAACTGAGGCTTATAAAGTTTTGCTTAGTTAATGATCATAGTGCTGCCTGTAGTAAATTTTAAAAGGTGAGTCAGTTTCTTGTAAATTTGTCAACATTATGTCTCACTGCAGTAAAAGTCGTGAATTGCAGTTGTGGAAATTGGATGCTTGCTAAGCACTTGTTTCTTTTGGGTACTGAAAGTGCATATTAATAGTGTAATAAGATCCACAGGTTATCTTTACCACTGTTTATGAAAACAATAATTTCATTATTCAAAAGACAGTGAGAAGTAACCTGTTAGTGAATTCCATTTAACTTTCATTCTAAATAGAATAGTATTTAGTTGAGAGATATTTAACCTGTGAGCAGTTCATAATTTTGCAGTGAACTACATTTACGATTTTATGTCAGCTAGGAAAATGTGTGAAAAGTAATAGTGTGTAATGTTATCTGTTATATTTATGCAAATAGTCTGTTCTGCTCTGTCAGCTTCCAATCTTAACCGTGAACATATGCAGGTGTCAGAGTTCCTTGCACTCACGTGTGGCAAAATATAAGCTCTGTTTGTCCGTTAAAGTTACTCTTACCTACTTTCTTAAACAAGAATGTTAATCATTCTCTTGCCTAATTAGGCTGGCGACAGTTTTCTTTATGCTTTAAACAGTGTAGCTAGGTAAAATATTATTTGTTACTGTTTGAATATTTACGTAATTCTGATTTACACTTCCGATAAGCCACCTCCGTTAGATACAACACGGTCAACATAACAAAATTCCTCTCAGAGGGTAACACTGCTCTGTTGCTTTATACAACAATTACTTTAACAGAATAACTTCTTTATACGAAGTGGCTTAGGCTTTGACGTTATGGTATAGTAGTAGCAGACGGAAGTGTTAAAGTTCATCAAGAGTAGTGACTGGCGTATTGTGACGAGCCAGTTGCTCGGCCACCACTGAGCAGACGTTTTCAATTGGTGAGAGATCTGGAGAATGTGCTGGCCAGGGCAGCAGTCCAACATTTTCTGTATCCAGAAAGGCGCCTACAGGACCTGCAACATGCGGTCATGAATTATCCTGCTGAAATGTAGGGTTTCGCAGGGATCGAATTAAGGGTAGAGCCACGGGTCGTAACACACCTGAAATATAACGTCCACTGTTCAAAATGCCGTCAATACGAACAAGAGGTGACCGAGACGTGCAACCAATTGCACCCAATACCATCACGCCGGCTCATACGCCAGTATGGCAATGACGAATACACGCTTCCAATGTGCGTTCACCGCGATGTCGCCAAACACGGATGCGACCATCATGATGCTGTAAAGAGAACCTGGACTCATGCGAAAAAAATGACGTTTTGCATTTCGTGCACCCAAGTTCGTTGTTGAGTACACCATCGCAGGCGCTCCTGTCTGTGATGCAGCGTCAAGGGTAACCGCAGCCGTGGTCTCCGAGCTGATAGTCCATGCTGCTGCAAACGTCGTCGAACTGTTCGTGCGGATGGCTGTTGTCTTGCAAATGTCCCCATCTGTTGACTCAGGGATCGAGACGTTACATCCATGCGAATAAGATGTCTGTCATCTCGACTGATAGTGATACGAGGCCGTTGGGTTCCAGCACGGGGTTCCGTATTACCCTCCTGAAGCCTGCGATTCCATATTCTGCTAACAGTCACTGGATCTCGACCTGCGCGAGCAGCAATGTCGCGATACGATAAACCGCAATCGCGATAGGCTACAATCCGACCTTTATCAAAGGCGGAAACGTGATGGTACGCATTTCACCTTACATGAAGCATCACAAAAATGTTTCAGCAGGCAACGCCGGTCGAGTGCTGTTTGTGTATGAGAAATCGGTTGGAAATTTTCCTCATGTCAGCACGTTGTAGGTGTCGCCACCGGCACCAACCTTGTGTGAATGCTCTGAAAAGCTAATCATTTGCATATCACAGCATCTTCTTCCTGTCGGTTAAATTTCGCGTCTGTAGCACGTCGTCTTCGTGGTGTAGCAATTTTAAGGGCCAGTAGTGTATTATCAGTTTTTTCATACATCTTCTTGTTGCTTATCAATTTCCAATCCCATTTCCTTACTATGGACCCCTATTTTTCGAGGTATACATCTTTTTTCTGCAATTTATTTAACTGTTTTAATAGTTTTAACCAGCACATTGTAATGATTCAATTTTGTAATAACAAAGAAGGGTATTTTATTGTATGAATTGTTTGTTAAATGAAATGCCATTTCGCCGGCCACTGTGGCCCAGTGGTTCTAGGTGCTTCAGTCCGGAACCTCGCTGCTGCTACGGTCGTAGGTTCGAATCCTGCCTCGAGCATGGATGTGTGTGATGTCCTTAGGTTAGTTAGGTGTAAGTAATTCTAAGTCTAAGGGACTGATGACCTCAGATGTTATGTCCCGTAGTGCTTAGAGCCATTTGAACCATTTTGAAATGCTATTTCCACTTTTCTGAGGTTATGTGAAGTTCGCTTTTCAAAGTATTTAGCACGATTATTTCTCCCAAGTATTTAAATTCTGAAAGTGTCTTTACTTTTCTGTATTTTGATTCTAGCTATACCTGGTGTCTCTCCTGTGTTTCGTCAGGGGCATTTTCTCTGTTGTTTCACCAGATATTTGAAATTTCATTTTAGCAACGTGTAGCTGAAGTCAGCCTAAACGAATCCTCCTCATCGTGTCTCACATGCGACGCCCAGTGTCGACGGAATGTGTCTGTGTGTTTCCCATTAGAAATAAAATTATTTTCAAACTGTAATTTTATGTGCCCATTCGATAATGCTATGCAAAATTTGTCCAGTGCGTTATTCGTTTTATCTGTATGTAATAACAGGAGCAGTGAAAGTGAAGAATAATCGATATTCCAGTTGCGACTGTGCAGCGCTGCTGCCTGGTGGTAGAAGTCAGCACGTGGCAAGGCGGTGCCGTGGATATGTGCAAACTACACCCAGTGAAATTTGCACCCAAACAATAATCTGTGATAATAAATGAAAAGCACCAGTTTGCTTTTGTTCTACAATATTATTTTTATTGCTATCCGGTTTTCGGCTTACAAGGCCATCTTCAGACATTGTAAGCCGAAAACCGGTTAGCAATAAAAATAATATTGTAGAACAAAAGCAAACTGGTGCTTTTCATTTATTATTATAATGTTGTTCTACCAAGAAGCGACGGAAGATTCTGTTAATATAATAATCTGTGAAATTTGCACCCAGTACTGCTGGAAGCTACCTGCTCACGGTTACGGCGGACCTGAACTTCAAGGAGTTGTAGACACTTGTGAGAAGTGACACTTGTGAGAAACTGGAATGTGGCGACACTTGTGAGAAATCCGGGATGCTAAGCGACCGCCACAGGGTGTGTCGCAAATGCTCCGCCACTACCTGCTCGGCCACTACCTGCTGCCGCTTAGTGTCACTGAGCGCTCGTCTTGTGCCTGCCCGGGCAGCTGCCGAGGGACATTCACACTCCTCCAGTGCAGCCAGGTTACATTATTTCACAATTTTTTTGAGCAAGGAGGAGTAGCCTTAGTTAAATTAGAAATCGGAGCTGACTTTGCCCCCACGATATCATGTCAACTATTAGTTGCAGCACAGTTAGGCGTGAGAACTTTTTCATTGGAATTTTTGTTCTGATTAATCTTACATAGGGCATAATTTTCGCTCAACCTCATACCTAATGATGTATTTTACAGAAACTATAGAAACTGAAAATATGTTCCATCTTTCAACCCCTCACCCAAAATTTGATATGATAGGAGTGGCAACCTTTTACCATATATTAAGAGGAGCCAACTAAAGAATTTGGTTCTTGGTAGAAAATTTTTCTTTAATTATTTCGAAATAAACCTCATTTTTTCTGTACCACGCAGGGAAGTGTACTGAGGTCTAATGTGAGTCTTGCTAGCAATTAGCGTTAAAGAATGCAATTTATGTATTGAAACAAGATGTATTCATCGTCCACTCAAACAGGCATTGTTTCTAAAATTCTCTACACAAAAATGCTGATTGTGATTCTTAGAAAAGCTATGACCTTTCAGACTTCATTAGTGAATCTTTTACAATTTGCAAGAGACATTTAGCCGTCTCTGTGTCGTTTCCAGGGAGGAGGTAGTCTCTCTTCGTCCCGCATTATATTTACTTACAATATTTACAGGATGATTATTTATTTACAATAGGGCTATCGGCGTAAACTGAACCCCTTTTCAATATTTCAAGTGCTGCTGTAGCTTCAGCCATTTCCATTGTAATTTCTGTGCATAAGCCACGCAAGTAAGAAATGATTTTATATTGCCGTCAACTTGGAGTCTTGTAAGAGTCTTAGAAACTATCTCATCTGTCTTAATTGCGGACGTCTTTCTTCTTTTCCCACCTAGATTTAAAACTAGTCGGTGCCCATGATATTCTGATCTTCTCTGAGAATTTTTACTAAGGAGTAAAAATTTGGATGAACCTTCGAAATTAATGTATTTATCCTCCGATTCCATCCTTCTGAAACATTGTTGGTGCGGTGAGGCCTTCCTGCGCATGTCTTCATTATCCAGCCATTGTTCAACAAAATAGTCGTAAAAATCCTGCAGTTTTTCATTATCTGGCGTGCTCTCCTGAAAGCATAGCCACCCATTATCTAACATGTCCAGGAGAATGTGAGCCAAAGCGGAATACAATTTTATGTGAAAACCAATTTCTTCGTTTTCCTTTGAAAGGGTACAGTACTGCCCGACATTGAAAATAGGTACAACATTCTTCGTTATTCTTGTCAGAACAACATATTTTTTCTAATAATAACTCAATTTCAATTAATACAGCGAAGCCGGATACCAGTGTGGGAAAGAATGACAATTTATTTATTTAATTGATCACATGTGCACTCCCACAAAATAAATCCCTACATCCAGTTTGGTGAGATCTGTGAAATGAATGAATGTATGGTCGTCTGCTAACCACAGATAGTGAATGTGAATATATGATCATCTTTGAGACGGTACTTGAGTCACCTTCGGTGGGACCAAAGAGATGAAATTTACCTGAGCTTTGAGCGCCTGAAATGTGGCTGACCAATACGGTAGCAAGGTGCTCCCCCACTTCGGCAGAGGTGCGAGAGGACCTGAAGAACGGCCATGTTTCAGCACTCTGCCGCTGGATCTAGTGTTGGTAAGACCTGTCTTAGGCGTGCTCCATAAGGACAAAAGAGTGGAGACATGGTATGCATGTGAAATACTTAAGAGTAGTTTAGAATAATAATTTTTCTATTTCAGGAACTTTTGTGGGGAGAATTAAATGTCAGGCAGGTAATATTAAGGCGACCGAAGTAATCTTTGGAAGTGAGCAACGGTCACAATGAAACCACGTGTAGCAATAAGTTGAAATACTTCCGAGTGCTTAAGTTAAGCTGAATTACTAGCGTGTGTACTATAAGTTGGAAATATTTAAGAAATGGCGTGTGCAGGACTTGAAATTAGAGACGAGTACTTCCACGTGGTGAGTACTGTGTGAGTCTCAATCTGTGTATGAGACAAAGGATAAAGACAGGTACTCGTCCATGGTATCAGTTGAGGACTCGCGTGTGTGATGAATATGTTCTTAATATTACTTTGCGTGTTATGTTTCCGTGTGACGCTTGATTCAAACTACAATACTCTGAGAGAGAAGCAAGATGAGTCAGCCGTCTATCCAGCAACGCCACTTGGCTTGCATTGCACAGGAAGACGTGCATATATCCTCCAGAGTTCGTAGTAGGAAAGAAAAGTTACGGATGTGGGGCAGTGTCGTGTGAAACTGGGATGAATTTTAATTGAAGTGGGAAAGCTGAAAGTGATGGGATTATAACGTTGTGACTATTCCTTGTTTTGTATTGTATGTTGCCGGTGTGATGTATTTCATGAAATGTAAGTATGTGTGGTTTGCATGGGAGAGTAGCAAGGTAGTTTCAGAGGTAGTGGGTTATGCATGTTTCTTTTGTACCGCTCGGTCTTGAGAAAAGTTTCGTGATGATGGTTGTGAGAGTCGAAGTGTGAGATATAGCAAAAGATCCACCATCCTATCCAGAAAGAAAGTGCACTGTAGCGTTAAATAATTACGAGACCATAAGATAGAGAATCACCAATGTAAAGTCATGCCCACTGGGCGGAATTTCTCATGTGTTATTGTTGTAGGTTATAGAAAAATGGTGCAAATGGCTCTGAGCACTATGGGACTCAACTGCTGAGGTCATTAGTCCCCTAGAACTTAGAACTAGTTAAACCTAACTAACCTAAGGACATCACAAACATCCATGCCCGAGGCAGGATTCGAACCTGCGACCGTAGCGGTCTTGCGGTTCCAGACTGCAGCGCCTTTAACCGCACGGCCACTTCGGCCAGCTTGTAGGTTATAGAATTTGTGTGTTTAGGTTACAGAATTTATCGGAATAAATAAGATAGTGAAAGGAAAAAGATTGGTGGCCTTTTCCTTCGAATTGTATGTTGTCATGATATCCAGAATTTATAATGTGTGCGCCATTCATATTCAGTGCGATGGCCACGTGTTGATCAAAGCTGTTAAATAAGAAAGAAAATGTGGTATTGCCAGTGCGTAGTGAACAGTCAGAGTTCTGTAAATTACTAATAGCCAGATGTGTGTTTCCGTTGCGTAATATTCATACAGGAGGATAATTTGTAACTTAATTGTGAGTACTAGAGTTCATGTTACTCGACAAATAAGAATGAATCCACTCGCCTGGCAGACCACTCATCTTGCAGGCCTGACTGCTTGATGCCGCAGTATGAGCAAGGCCTGTGGGTGCCTCTCACCTTGTAGGCAGCAACAAGGCCGCAATTCTGCACTTGCCTCCACAAGCACTGATTGAAATGGTAGTTGCAGCCATTAATCTTTGCATCAGGAAACAAATGTGTTACTGATTGGATGATTGCAGCTTCAAAATTCATCATGATAGCTGTACGATTCCATCCAGGTACGTTAGTCTCAACAGCTGTGAAAAAGCGATCGTACGTTTCTCGCTCTTTATTGGGTAGCAAGGCGTGCACGGTTGGAACTGTGTTTGTTTCCTCCTCGGCATGAATTTCGTTAAAAGATCTTTTCGTAAGGAAAAACACATTTAATTTAATGATTACCACACCAACTCGTGTATTATATCCGTGACATTCCCTCCTCTTTTGACGAGAGCACAAAACGATCTGCTCTTCTTTGATTTTATTCAGCGTCCTCCATCAACAGAATCGGTAAGGATACCGTACCGCACAGCAATACTCTGTAAGGACGGACAAACGTTGTGTAGGCGGCCTCATTAGCAGGTTTTTGCGTCTCCTAAGCATTCTGCCCATAAATTCTTTGGTTCGCATGCACAACGATATGATCTATGTGATCGTTTCTATTTAAGCCGGTCGTAATTGTTATCATTAGGTATTTGCTTGAATCGACAGCCATTCGACTTGTGTTTTATCGTCTAATTGAAATTTAACGAATTCGTTTTGGTCCTCAAGTGGATGATCCCGCTCTTTTAATTATTTAGTGTCAACTGTCACTTTTTCCACCATAAGAGAGCGTGTTTAAATAATTTTTCATTTGATGTTGATCCTCTGATGTCTTCAAAAGACGGTAAATGACAGCATCATCTAATAACAGTCTAAGATAGCTGCCCGATTGTCTCCTAAATCATTTATTTAGAGTAGCAACAGCAGTAGGCCAACAACAGTCCTTGGGGAACCCCAGATATCTCTTCCGTTCTGCTAGATGATTTTGCAACGAACTGTGCCCTTTCTGACAGGAAATCACGAATCCATTCGCATGCACAACTGAGGAGATACTCAACATGTACGCAATTTGATTAGAGCCGCTTGCGACGTGCGCTGGCAAAAGTCTTTTGGAACCCTACATGAATAAATCTAATTTCCTCTTTCGATAGTTCTCACAATTCCATGAGAATAAACAGCTAGCCCCCCCCCCCCCCCCCATGAACCATAGACCTTGCCGTTGATGGAGAGGCTTGCGTGCCTCAGCGACACAGATAACCGTACCGTAGGTGCAACCACAACGGAGGGGTATCTGTTGAGAGGCCAGACAAACGTATGGTTCCTGAAGAGGGGCAGCAGCCTTTTCAGTAGTTGCAGGGGCAACAGACTGGATGATTGACTGATCTGGCCTTGTAACATTAACCAAAACGGCCTTGCTGTGCTGGTACTGCGAACGGCTGAAAGCAAGGGGAAACTACAGCCGTAATTTCTCCCGAGGGCATGCAGCTTTCCTGTATGGTTAAATGATGATGGCGTCCTCTTGGGTAAAATATTCCGGAGGTAAAATAGTCCCCCATTCGGATCGCCGGGCGGGAACTACTCAAGAGGACGTCGTTATCAGGAGAAGGAAAACTGGCGTTCTACGGATCGGAGCGTGGAATGTCAGATCCCTTAATCAGGCAGGTAGGTTACAAAATTTAAAAAGGAAAATGGATAGGTTAAAGTTAGACATAGTGGGAATTAGTAAAGTTCGGTGGCAGGAGGAACAAGACTTTTGGTCAGGTGGATACAGGATTATAAATACAAAATCAAATAGGGGTAATGCAGGAGTAGGTTTAATAATAAATAGGAAAATAGGAATGCGGGTAAGCTACTACAAACAGCATAGTGAACGCATTATTGTGGGCAAGATAGACACAAAGCCCATGCCTACTACAGTAGTACAAGTTTATAGGCCAACAATCTCTGCAGATGATGAAGAAATCGATGAAATGTATGATGAGATAAAAGAAATTATTCAAGTAGTGAAGGGAGACGAAATTTAATAGTCATGGGTGATTGGAATTTGAGAGTAGCGAAGGGGAGAGAAGGAAACATAGTTGGTGAATATGGATCGGGGGTAAGAAATGAAAGAGGAAGCCGCCTGGTAGAATTTTGCACAGAGCACAGCTTAATTATAGCTAACACTTGGTTCAAGAATCATAAAAGGAGGTTGTATACATGGAAGAAGCCTGGAGATACTGACAGGTTTCAGATAGATTATATAATGATAAGACAGAGATTTAGGAACCAGGTTTTAAATTGTAAGACATTTCCAGGGGCAGATGTGGATTCTGACCACAATCTATTGGTTATGAACTGTGCATTACAACTGAAGAAACTGCAAGAAGGTGGGAATTTGAGGAAGTGGGACCTGGATAAACTGAAAGAACCAGAGGTTGTAGAGAGTTTCAGGAAGAGCATAAAGGAACAAATGACAGGAATGGGGGAAAGAAATACAGTAGAAGAAGAATGAGTAGCTTTGAGGGATGAAGTGGTGAAGGCAGCAGAGGATCAAGTAGGTAAAAAGACGAGGGCTGGTAGAAATCCTTGGGTGTCAGAAGAAATACTGAATTTAATTGATGAAAGAAGAAAATATGAAAATGCAGTAAGTGAAGCAGGCAAAATGGAATACAAACCTCTCAAAAATGAGATCGACAGGAAGTGCAAAATGGCTAACCAGGCATGGCTAGAGGACAAATGTAAGGATGTAGAGGCTTATCTCACTACGGGTAAGATAGATACTGCCTACAGAAAAATGAAAGAGATCTTTGGAGAAAAGAGAATCACTTGTATGAATATCAAGGGCTCAGATGGAAACCCAGTTCAAAGCAAAGAAGGGAAAGCAGAAAGGTGGAAGGAGTATATAGAGGGACTATACAAGGGCGATGTTCTTGAGCACAATATTATGGAAATGGAAGAGGATGTAGTTGATGATGAAATGGGAGATATGATACTGCGTGAAGAATTTGATAGAGCACTGAAAGACCTGAGTCGAAACAAGGCCCCGGGAGTAGACAACATTCCATTAGAACTATTGATAGCCTTGGGAGAGCCAGTCCTGACAAAACTCTACCATCTGGTGAGCAAAATGTATGAGACAGGCGAAATACCCTCAGACTTCAAGAAGAATATAATAATTCCAATCCCAAAGAAAGCAGGCGTTGACAGATGTGAAAATTACCGAACTATCAGTTTAATAAGTCACGGCTGCAAAATACTAACGCGAATGGAAAAGGTGGTAGAAGCCGACCTCGGGGAAGATCAGTTTGAATTCCGTAGAAATATGGGAACACGTGAGGCAGTACTGACCCTACGACTTATCTTAGAAGCTAGATTAAGAAAAGGCAAACCTACGTTTCTAGCATTTGTAGACTTGGAGAAAGCTTTTGACTGGAATAATCTCTTTCAAATTCTGAAGTTGGCTGGGGTAAAATACAGGGAGCGAAAGGCTATTTACAATTTGTACAGAAACCAGATGGCAATTACAAGAGTCGAGGGACATGAGAGGGAAGCAGTAGTTGGGAAGAGAGTGAGACAGGGTTGTAGCCTCTCCCCGATGTTATTCAATCTGTATATTGAGCAAGCAGTAAAGGAAACAAAAGAAAAATTCGGAGTGGGTATTAAAATCCATGGAGAAGAAATAAAAACTTTGACGTTCGCCGATGACATTGTAATTCTGTCAGAGACAGCAAAGGACTTGGAAGAGCAGTTGAACAGAATGGAGAGTGTCTTGAAAGGAGGATATAAGATGAACATCAACAAAAGCAAAACGAGGATAATGGAATGTAGTCGAATTAAGTCGGGCGATGCTGAAGGAATTACATTAGGAAATGAGACACTTAAAGTAGAAAAGGGGTTTTGCTATTTGGGGAGCAAAGTAACTGATGATGGCCGAAGTAGAGAGGATATAAAATGTAGACTGGCAATGGCAAGGAAAGCGTTTCTGAAGAAGAGAAATTTGTTAACATCGAGTATAGATTTAAATGTCAGGAAGTCGTTTCTGAAAGTATTTGTTTGGAGTGTAGCCATGTATGGAAGTGAAACATGGACGATAAATAGTTTGGACAAGAAGAGAATAGAAGCCTTTGAAATGTGGTGCTACAGAAGAATGCTGAAGATTAGATGGGTAGATCACGTAACTAATGAGGAAGTATTGAATAGGATTGGGGAGAAGAGAAGTTTGTGGCACAACTTGACAAGAAGAAGGGATCGGTTGGTAAGACATGTTCTGAGGCATCAAGGGACCACCAATTTAGTATTGGAGGGCAGCGTGGAGGGTAAAAATCGTAGAGGGAGGCCAAGAGATGAGTACACTAAACAGATTCAGAAGGATGTAGGCTGCAGTACGTATTGGGAGATGAAGAAGGTTGCACAGGATAGAGTCGCATGGAGAGCTGCATCAAACCTGTCACAGGACTGAAGACAACAACAACAACAACAAAGAGCTAGCAATAACAGACTGTAACAGCTGCTGCGAAGAGTGGCCATAACACGTGATGAAGCTTCAAAATAATTTAGGCGTTTTAAGAACCTGTTGTTGTTGTTGTGGTCTTCAGTCCTGGGACTGGTTTGATGCAGCTCTCCATACTACTCTATCCTGTGCAAGCTTCTTCATCTCCCAGTACTTACTGCAACTTACATCCTTCTGAATCCGCTTAGTGTATTCATCTCTTGGTCTCCCTCTACGATTTTTACCCTCCACGCTGCCCTCCAATGCTAAATTTGTGATCCGTTGATGCCTAAGAACATGTCCTACCAACCGGTCCCTTCTTTTTGTCAAGTTGTGCCGCAAACTCCTCTTCTCCCCAGTTCTATTCAATACCTCCTCATTAGTTATGTGGTCTACCCATCTAATCTTCAGCATTCTTCTGTAGCACCACATTTCAAAGGCTTCTATTCTCTTCTTGTCCAAACTATTTGTCGTCCATGTTTCACTTCCATACATGGCTACACTCCATACAAATACTTTCAGAAACAACTTCCTGACACTTGTATCTATACTCGATGTTAACAAATTTCTCTTCTTCAGAAACGCTTTCCTTGCCACTGCCAGTCTACATTTAATATTCTCTCTACTTCCTCCACCATCAGTTATTCTGCTCCCCAAGTAGCAAAACTCCTTTACCACTTTAAGTGTCTTATTTCCTAATGTAATACCCTCAGCATCACCCGACTTAATTCGATTACATTCCATTATCCATGTTTTGCTTTTGTTGATGTTCATCGTATACCCTCCTTTCAAAACACTGTCCATTCCGTTCAGCTGCTGTTCCAAGTCCTTTGCCGTCGTCTTGCGAACCTCAAAGTTTTTATTTCTTCTCCACGGATTTTAATGCCTACTCCGAACTTTTCTTTTGTTTCCTCTACTGCTTGCTCAAATACAGATTGAATAGCATCGGGGATAGGCTACAACCCTGTCTCACTTCCTTCCCAACCACTGCTTCCCTTTCATATCCCTCGACTCTTATAACTGCCATCTGGTTTCTGTACAAATTGTAAATAGCCTTTCGCTCCCTGTATTTTACCCCTGCCACCTTTAGAATTTGAAAGAGAGTATTCCAGTCAACATTGTCAAAAGCTTTCTCTAAGTCTACAAATGCTAGAAACGTAGGTTTGCCTTTCCTTGATCTTTCTTCTAAAATGTGTCGTAATGTCAGTATTGCTCCACGTGTTCCAACATTTCTACGGAAACCAAACTGATCTTCCCCGAGGTCGGCTTTTACTAGTTTTTCCATTCGTCTGTAAAGAATTCGCGTTAGTATTTTGCAGCTTTGACTTATTAAACTGATAGTTCGGTAATTTTCACATCTGTCAACGCCTGCTTTCTCTGGGATTGGAATTATTACATTCTTCTTGAAGTCTGAGGGTATTTCGCCTGTCTCATACATCTTGCTCACCAGATGGTAGAGTTTTGTCAGGACTGGCTCTCCCAAGGCCGTCAGTAGTTCTAATGGAATGTTGTCTACTCCCGGGGCCTTGTTTCGACTCAGGTCTTTCAGCGCTCTGTCAAACTCTTGACGCTGTATCGTATCTCCCATTTCATCTTCATCTACATCATCTTCCACTTCCATAATATTGTGCTGAAGTACATCGCTCTTGTATAGACCCTCTATACAGGGTGTTACAAAAAGGTACGGTCTAATTTCAGGAAACATTCCTCACACACAAATAAAGAAGAGATGTTATGTGGACATGAGTCCGGAAACGCTTAATTTCCATATTAGAGCTCATTTTAGTTTCGTCAGTATGTACTGTACTTCCCCGATTCACCGCCTTGATTTCATACGGGATTCTCTACCTGTGCTGCTAGAACATGTGCCTTTACAAGTACGACACAGCATGTGGTTCATGCACGATGGAGCTCCTGCACATTTCAGTCGAAGTGTTCGTACGCTTCTCAACAACAGATTCGGTGACCGAGGGATTGGTAGAGGCGGACCAATGCCATTGCCTCCACGCTCTCCTGACCTCAACCCTCTTGACTTTCATTTATGGGGGCATTTGAAAGCTCGTGTCTACGCAACCCCGGTACCAAACGTAGAGATTCTTCGTGCTCGTATTGTGGACGGCTGTGATACAATACGCCATTCTCCATGGCTGCATCAGCGCATCAGGGATTCCATGCGATGGAGGGTGGATGCATGTATCCTCGCTAACAGAGGATATTTTGAACATTTCCTGTAGCAAAGTGTTTGAAGTCACGCTGGTACGTTCTGTTGCTGTGTGTTTCCATTCCATGATTAATGTGATTTGAAGAGAAGTAATAAAATGAGCTCTAACATGGAAAGTAAGCGTTTCCGGACACATTTCCACATAACATATTTTCTTTCTTTGTATGTGAGGAATGTTTCCTGAAAGTTTGGCCGTACCTTTTTGTAACACCCTGTATACTCCTTCCACCTTGCTGTTTTCTCTTCTTTGCTTAGAACTGGGTTTCCATCTGAGCTCTTGATATTCATGCAAGTGGCCCTCTTTTCTCCAAAGGTCTCTTTAATTTTCCTGTAGGCAGTATCTATCTTACCCCTAGTGAGATAAGCCTCTACATCCTTACATTTGTCCTCTAGCCATGCCTGGTTAGCCATTTTGCACTTCCTGTCGATCTCATTTTTGAGACGTTTGTATTCCTTTTTGCCTGCTTCATTTACTGCATTTTTATATCTTCTCCTTTCATCAATTAAATTCAATATTTCTTCTGACACCCAAGGATTTCTACCAGCCCTCGTCTTTTTACCTACTTGATCCTCTGCTGCCTTCACTACTTAATACCTCAGAGCTACCCATTCTTCTTCTACTGTATTTCGTTCCCCCATTCCTGTCAATTGTTCCCTTACGCTCTCCCTGAAACTCTGTACAACCTCTGGTTCTTTCAGTTTATCCAGGTCCCATTTCCTTAAATTCCCAACTTTTTGAAGTTTTTCAGTTTTAATCTACAGTTCATAACAAATAGATTATGGTCAGAGTCCACATCTGCCCCTGGAAATGTCTTACAATTTAAAACCTTGTTCCTAAATCTCTGTCTTACCATTATATAATTTATATGATACCTGTCAGTATCTTCAGGGTTCTTCCATGTATACAACCTCCTTTTATGATTCTTGAACCAAGTGTTAGCTATAATTAAGCTGTGCTCTGTGCAAAATTCTACCAGGCGGCTTCCTCTTTCATTTCTTACCCCCAATCCATATTCACCAACTATGTTTCCTTCTCTCCCCTTCGCTACTCTCAAATTCCAATCACCCATGACTATTAAATTTCGTCTCCCTTCACTACTTGAATAATTTCTTTTATCTCATCATACATTTCATCGATTTCTTCATCATCTGCAGAGATTGTTGGCCTATAAACTTGTACTACTGTAGTAGGCATGGGCTTTGTGTCCATCTTGCCCACAATAATGCGTTCACTATGCTGTTTGTAGTAGCTTACCCGCATTCCTATTTTCCTATTTATTATTAAACCTACTCCTGCATTACCCCTATTTGATTTTGTATTTATAACCCTGTATTCACCTGACCAAAAGTCTTGTTCCTCCTGCCACCGAACTTCACTAATTCCCACTATGTCTAACTTTAACCTATCCATTTTCCTTTTTAAATTTTGTAACCTACCTGCCTGATTAAGGGATCTGACATCCCACGCCCCGATGCGTAGAACGCCAGTTTTCCTTCTCCTTATAATGACGTCCTCTTGAGTAGTTCCCGCCCGGAGATCCGAATGGGGGACTATTTTACCTCCGGAATATTTTACCCAAGAGGACGCCATCATCATTTAACCATACAGTAAAGCTGCATGTCCTCGGGAAAAATTACGGCTGTAGTTTCCCCTTGCTTTCAGCCGTTCGCAGTACCAACATAGCAAGGCCGTTTTGGTGATTGTTAGAAGACCAGATAGTCAATCATTCAGAGTGTTGCCCCTGCAACTACTGAAAAGGCTGCTGCCCCTCTTCAGGAACCACACGTTTGTCTGGCCTCTCAACAGATACCCCTGCGTTGTGGTTGCACCTACGGTACGGCCATCTGTATCGCTGAGGCACGCAAGCCTCCCCACCAACGGCAAGGTCCGTGGTTCATGGGGGGTTTAAGAACCTATGGAGAATAAAATTGTGGTCCACTATAGTAGATCTTGTACCAAGACGGTAGCAGTAAGAATGTCCTTCAGATTTCCATCCTCGTATATATTATTTTCTGTGTTCCGTAGCTCTGGTCGTAGACATGCGAGTCACATTCATGAATTTAATGGCTGCCTCCTTTGCCCACGTCTGTATTCATGTAGACATCAAACACGTCGAGTACCTCTATGTACGCGCACCAACTTTCGAACGGAAGTGAAATGATGGTGTACCACATGATATAGCACTGCAGCTCTAAGGGCGTTAGATAGAGGAAGCAAGGGTGAAAGTGAGGGAGAAGTGTATACAGGCAAGGACAGGGACAGATATGGTCCGGTCGTACGAAATATTCTCCAATCTTGGTGGACAATACGGAAAAACCTCGGTAGGACGACGGCAACTGACTGCAACAGCCTTTTCCATTAGTAAAATTGCTTATTGCGACTACATTGCAGCAATTGTGCCGGCAACACTTTTGCTGGCACACGAGGCTGCAAACTACGGCCCATGTCAACGCGCTAGTGCCCTTGATTCTTGTACTAGCCGTGGAAGTTGGGGAACAGACTTTACCTCGACCTTTCCTGGCCGCATATTTCACTGGGTGCTGTCTACAGGGCACCGCTGCTGTCGCCGCTGGATTACTGGTTATTCTTCGTATCTTGCTGTCGATCTTAATACACATTGATAAAATGAAAATTGCTCTAGGCTAATTTGGGGCCTCTCTGTCGATTGGACGCGTAAATATCCACTTTAAAAACAATTTTCTTTGTAACCAAAAACAAACCCATGCTTTCCAGCAATACTGGGCGTGGCATGAAAGACGTGATGAGCGGTATTCGTTATGGCTGATTCCAGCTACCCGTTGCATAAAACGAAATTGCAAATGTCTGACTCTTAGAAGAGACACAACTTTAATCTGTGTCATGTAAACTGTAATTTCATTCGCTGTTTGTAATCCAGTTTTTTCTCTAGCCTGTTGGAGCGTGTTCATCTGTTCCGTGCCGGCCGCGGTGGTCGAGCGGTTCTAGGAGCTTCAGTCCGGAACCACGCTGCTGCTACGGCCGCAGTTTCGAATCCTGCCTCGGCCATGGATGTGTGCGATGTCCTAAGGTTTATTAGGTTTAAGCAGTTCTAATTCTAGGGAGCTGATGACCTCAGATGTTAAGTACCATAGTGCTCAGAGCCATTTTCAACTGTTCCGTCGCATCTTGTAGGTTCTCTGATAAGACTGCTAAATCTCAGCAAAAGGAAAGCCGCCAGTTTCAGGATTCTCTCTCTTTCTTTCAAGTTTATTTATTTCCTCTTTTATTGCTCTTTTTCTTGAATCTCGTGTTACTTTCTCCAAACGGCTATTGAATAATAACAGAGACAGTGCATCAAACTGCTTCACGCCTGTTTTAATTTCAGAAGATTTCAATAGTTCACCAGAAAATTTGCTTTGGAAATGGTATTGTGACTGTTTTATTGTCAACTCGCAATTCTTCTAGGACATTGCATAAAGTATGTCTATCGACGTAATCACAGGTTTTTTAAAAATCAGAAAATGATACATAAAGACTTTGGGCTCGTAGTTTATTTTACCTGATCAAGAGATTTAGTGTTAATACCTGTTAGAGTCATAATCTTCCTTCCCTAACCACGCTCTGACATAAATTGGTACTCGGTTTAAACGAAAAAGAAGGGGAAAGAACTTCACAAATTGAGAAGGTCAATAACGCGTTGTTCCACCTCTGGGCCTTATGCAAGCAGCTATTCGGCTTAGTATTGGTAGAGCTGTTGCATGTCCTCGTGATATATGTCGTGCCAAATTCTGTCCAATTGGCGCGTTAGATCGTCTGAATCATGAGCTGGTTCGAGGATCCTGCCCGTCATGCTTCAAATTTTATGAATTGGAAAGAGATCCGGCGACCTTGCTGACAAAGGTAGGGTTTGGCAAGCACAAAGACAAGCAGCAGCAATTCTCGCCGAGTGCATGCAGGCTTTACTTTGCCGAAATATAAACCTAGGACGGCTTGCCATGAAGGGCAACAAAACAGGACGTAGAATATCGTCGACGTACCGCTGTGCTGTAAGGGTGTTGCGGATGACAACCAAAGGGGTCCTGCTATGAAGAGAAGTGGTGCCCCAGACTTATCACACCTTGTTGTATGGCGAGCGACAGTCAGGTTGGTATCCCATCGCTGTCCGCGGCGTCTCCATACATATTTTTGCTGGTCATCAGAGCTCAGTTCGAACTGGGACTCACCATTGACAATTATAGACCAGTCAGTTAGATTCCAGGCCGAAGACGTCACTGGAGACGCCCAGGACAGCAGTGGGATGCCAATCACACTTTCGCCCACAATACGTCTTTCCACCCGGGAATAATGGTCTGGGTTGCCATTTGTTGTCATCCGCGACACCCTTACAGCACAGAGGTACGTCGACGATATTCTACGCCCCGTTTTGTTTCCCTTCATGGCAAGCCATTGTAGGCTTACATTTCAGCAAGATAATGCCCGCGAGCACACGGCGAGAGTTCTATTGCTTGTCTTCGTGTTTGATAAATTTTACCTTAACCAGCAAGATCTCCGATGTCTTCCCAACTGAGAACATTTGGAGCATTATAGGCAGGGATCTCAAACTAGCTCGGCAATTTTGATGATCTAAAGTACCAATTGGACAGACTTTGGTATGATATCCTCCAGGAGGACATCCAACAATACTATCAGTCAATGCCAAGCCGCAGAAGGGTCAAAGGTGGAAACACGAGTTATTGACTTGGTCAAGTTGTGAAGCTCTTTCTCTTGAATAAATCATCCAGTTCTTCTGAAATTGTAATTATCTGTTTGTCTGTACATATACATCTCATCTATCGATTTCCCTCCCATTCGGATAATTCCTCCGTGGAACGTCCATTTCTTAGAGTTCATTACGATTTGTTTAGAAAGCTGCATCATATTTATTACGCATGTTGTCTGCTTATTCATTGAAAACGCTAAAAAAGTATTGCACCAGCAGAAACATCTGTCAGTAACAATATCTTAGGACAATATAATATGAGGATCAAAAAGTATGTTACACTTTATTATGGCAGGTCAAGTAATTTTTATTAAACGCTGCACTACACTTCAGATTGACACAGACACATGATACTATTTTTCAACATAGTCAGCAAGTTTCTGTAAATAACGATCGGAACGTCCTACCAATCGTTTAATTCCTCAACGAAAGAAATCTGCTCCTTGGTCACGGAGTCATTTGCTAACCGCTGTCTGAACATCCTCATCGCTGGAAAGTGTGGCAACCGGAGGTTTCAGACAACACAACACGTTACGAGGTAATAATGGATAAGGAAAGCAGTTGTTTTGCACCGTTAGTGCTTAGATATGTTAATTTGGAAAAGGGTATTTAAACCCGTTATTTAAAAGTGAATTATGACTGGAGGTAGGTCTTTTGTTAGGCCAGTAATATACGTAACTTCAGATTAATGTTCACTTACGTGCGCTAGACTCCTGGAATTGCAAGCTATGTAGTTTGAATAGATGGTAATTACTAAAAATTTACTGCATCAAATAAGCAACTGTTGGCTTTGAACAGATCGATAACACTGAAATACAAATCAAGCCAGTACCCAAAAGCTTTATTACAATAGACACAGATATGAAACGTGTGAACTTAATTTATTCTTTTCTTTGATTTGACATTGCCAGTATTACTTCAATTTTAAGTTACTTCACTTTTCTTTGTCTTCACTCAAATAGCAGATATGACGTTACCTCTGAATATTATTGAACGACACTGTTTACTTACTGCGGCATTATTATCAACTATTTTCAATTATCTTTTGAACAAACAAAGAAAACTGGCAATGACAGTTTTTTGTGACTTTTCTTTTAGCTATTTAAGGAACGACACGTGGATATTCAATAGCTGCAAAGGAATGGGACCCTAAGTAGGTGACAATGACTGAGGGTAATCACAAGATCATGTATACCTTGTGGCAATGCGATGCAAGGTTTTGGGTTTGGCGAATGCCTGTAGAATGTTAGCTGCCATCACATGCAATGCCAACAGTGAATACAGAGGATATGGTGTTAGGGTAGGGAGCTGTCTCCCATGGTTAGGGCATGGTTCCCATACGCTTAAGAAAAGACTGAATGTGGAAGGATATGAACACGTTTTACAGTGTTCTATGCTGCGGAAAGTACAGAAAACGGTTCGGAGACGATGACTGTGTTAGCACGACAATACACCCTGTCATAAAGCAGCAGCTGAGACTCAGTGATTTCTGCACAATGTCATTCCTGAAATGGACTAGCCTGCTAAGATGTCCGACCTGAATGTAATGGAATACCTTTGGAATAACCCAGAACGTCGACTTCGCTTCAGACTGCAGCGTCCAGCTTCATTACAGTCTCTGGTTTCGTCTCTTGAGGAATAATGGGCTGCCATGTGTCCAGAGACTTACAGACACCTTGTAGGGTGGTCATCCCATTTGATTTTTTTATGTCATCGATGTGCGCGTCAGAGAGGGAATAAGTTGTGTTAGTGTTAAACAATCTTTGATATTGTCGTGGCACAGTCTTTGCTTCTGCGCAGTCTGACAACATTGTTAGTCGAAGTGTGGTAGATTATGGACGTATTCAGTAGTGTTGTATGGACTTGTGATGGTATCTGTTAGATGAAGAGAGGACAGCAAGGATGAGTAATGAGGGATACATTGAAAGGTGAGAGTGTGGTAGATTATGGACGTATTCAGTAGTGTTGTATGGACTTGTGATGGTATCTGTTAGATGAAGAGAGGACAGCAAGGATGAGTAATGAGGGATACATTGAAAGGTGAGAGGAATATAAATTGTGAATAATGTCATTGTTTTTTAAGAGAAGAAGTTTGAGATAAGACAGCAGCACTGCGCAGCTCTCAGACCTGAAAGAAAGACCATTTACCTGAGTCATGGATTTACATATCAATTGATTAAGCCGTTTGTTTTTTATAGAAATATTCTGTTAATACTTTTAAAATCATTGAGATAAGTGGAAATTTTGATTAGGGCCAGAGCCGCGCAGGGTTAGCCGAGCGGTCTCAGGCGCTGCAGTCATGGACTGTGCGGCTGGTCCCGGCGGAGGTTCGAGTCCTCCCTCGGGCATGGGTGTGTGTGTTTGCCCTCAAGATAATTTAGGTTAAGTAGTGTGTAAGCTTAGGGACTGATAACCTTGGCAGTTAAGTCCCATAAGATTTCACACACATTTGAACATTAGGGCCACATAATTGTTTTACTTCAGTTACATTCAGATTAGTTACAGTTCAGTTCATATTAGGTTCTGTTTAGTCAAAGTTTAGCATACGAGTTTAAGTCGAATGACAGTTACTGGGTACATAGTTTTGCTAATACGTAGACTTTTTTAGAGTGGTAGGTAAAGTTGGGGTACATTTCAGACAGAAAGAAAATATAGTTGTAAACTTACAACCTTACTGAAAGTATCTTCGGGGGAGTTCAAATCATCATAAAGACGGATGGTGGACACACCACATTTTAATGGTAGAGCACTTGCCCGCGAAAGGCAAAACGTCCCGAGTTGGAGTCTCGGTCCGGCACATAGTTTTAATCTGTCAGGAAGTTTCATTTCAGAGCACACTCCGCTGCAGAGTGAAAATCTCATTGTGGAAACACCCCCCAGGCTGTGGCTAAGCCATGTCTCCGCAATATCCTTTCTTTCAGGAGTGCTAGTTCTGAAAAGTTCGCAGGAGAGCTTCTGTAAAGTTTGGAAGATAGGAGACGAGGTACTGGCAGAAGTGAAGCTTTGAGGACGGGGCATGAGTCATGCTTGGGTAGCTCAGTTTGTAGAGCACTTGCCCACGAAAGGCAAAGGTCCTGAGTTCGAGTCTCGGTCCTGCACACAGTTTTAATCTGTCAGGAAGTTTCACAACATTTTAATGTCCGCTAATTGGTGTCCCGACGCTTTCGATCAGATTGCGGATGCCCTTACTTTTCTTTGTGCTTTGGTATGCTTTACCCAGCCACTTTCCCACAGACTACAGCATAACGTGGACTCCGAACCGCGATGCGGCTTGGCATTATAGACAGTAATCACTGCTGAAGGGAAACTAGCGATGAGTGGCGGAAAAAGTCCCAGACGGACTAGGGAGAGAGCGCTAGTCTTCTGACTGTGTTGCCTGGCATTTATCCCCTGAGCCGCCGCACCATACTTCCTTTTCTTCCCCAACGAATGCTTGCGCTTTGTTTCTAATGGCCTCGTCGTCTACGAGACGTCAAACTATAATGAACTTTCCTGCCTCCTTCTTTCACCAGTGAAGGACAATGACGGTTCTATTAGAGGCCGTGTTTAGCTCGAGGTAAACGAGCGCCACATGTTAATACCTCTACCACCTGCCTCGGCGTTTCATCTTCCCAGCTGTCGATTTTCTTTAAAAAGAATTGCTTCATTACCTCTCTGCGTAAAAGGTTGCTAGCATTAACTGTACTGTAAAATAGCTGCCCTTTGTGTACTAGGACATAAAAAAACCAGTGTCGATAGTTAGAACTATGTGGAGGTCCCACTTTTAGATGACGAGAATAGTAATAATAAAGTCTTATACACTGCCACACGATAGATTATTCACGATACGACTGTGCCAGTTATGATCGATATGTTAAGCTTTTTCTCTAATAATTTTCGTTGGTGTCCTGTTCTACGTGTTTCATAACATCAGATTACGTGGTTATTTCTCTCACTAATGCGTTTGTTATGAATAATTATAGAGGCACGTTTCGTCACAGGGTTATTTGGTAAGCGTGATAGCGCTACGGAGATGTTTAGCAAACTCAAGTGGTACACTCTGCAAGAGAGGCGCTCTGCATCGCGGTGCAGCTTGCTGTCCATGTTTCGAGAGGGTGCGTTTCTGGATGAGGTATCGAATATATTGCTTCCCCGTACTTACATATCCCGAGGAGATCACGAATGTAAAATTAGAGAGATTCGAGCGCGAACGGAGGCTTTCCGGCAGTCGTTCTTCCCGCGAACCATACGCGACTGGAACAGGAAAGAGAGCTAATGACAGTGGCACGCAAAGTGCCCTCCGCCACACACCGTTGGGTGGCTTGCGGAGTATAAATGTAGATGTAGACATTTATGATATTTTTCCCCCTCAAGCGCACCGTTGCCGCTCACTGCACTCGTTTGGTTTAGGTGTCGCCATTTACAGTTGAAGCAAAAATTAACATTAATGTAAAATGGGGGTGTGTAAACTGTAATAACTTGTTGGATTTCTTCAAATACTCACTGAACTACAGTCACGTAATGTTTATTAACGCCAGTTGATGGTTTTATGGGTCCTACGTCAAAGGGCGTAATTTCTCTTATTGTCGTATTTTTATATGATTTATATTCCTGATTTCTTGTGTTAGAAAGACAGCGTTTTCAATTTTTAATTGGTTTTCACTCTTGTTCTGTATAAAATCTTAGTCCCCCTGTCTTCAATATCACACATACTATGTAATGTGTTATTTGAACAAAGAGGGCACTGCCGCATGTGATTATAAGCTGCAAGCTCGGTTCAGAATGTGTTCGTCAGCTGTTATATTTTTCTGTATTGATGCCATGATGAAGTCGTAATATGTGCTTTTATTACATGAGTCTTCAAAACTCTAATATTCAGTGTGTATTGTACACTATATTTGTAATCTACTATGTTTGATAAAATGATTTTCATGTCTGATTTTATGTGTCATGCTTTTTTGCACAGAAGATGATCAAATAGTGACTGAAATCGATGGTAATAAATGGTTTCCAACCTTTTATGACCGATGCTACATTTTTTTTTTAAAGTAGAGACAGATTCGATCGCTGAGAAACGCCATAGCAACTCCTCTCCAGTCAGTATGTTTCTCCCTTCCTCCTGCGTTGCTTGAATTAATTAGCATCAGCTTTTTCGCAGTTGTTTCTTCAATTTAATGCAAGTGAGTTGCTTTTAAGACAGTGACAGCACAGAATTTTAGCGGAATGGAGAGGATTATCTCGATTAAGTTTTGACGTTATTGTGTTCTAAAACAAACAGTATATCCCCGTCCCCGATTGTTTAAAGAATCGATCTCGCACGTATAAAACGTAATTCTCCCAAACTTACTTGTCGTCAATGATATAATTTTGTAGGTATTTTCAGTAGTAAATGTGGATAATGTGTGAAAAACATGTTACGAACAGATTTAGAAGTAAAGAGGTAATAACTTGCATTAAAAAGTCAATCTCGATGCAGCAGTTTCACTAAATGAACAGAAGATATGCAGTGAGAGATAAAATTCTTTCCTTTCATCATTTTGTTGGAGTTGTCAGCGAAAAATACGGTTTCGTAGACGTTTCAAATAATGTGTGAAGTTCGTTGGAAGTCGCTAATCGCACTCATTATCAAATACTATCTATCTATCGCTTGAGCCTTGTCCCACAGTTCGCAGGGTCAGCCATCGCTAATCGGATTTGGCATGTTAATGGTTAAGGGGTGCCCGGATGCGCTTCCTGCCGCCACCCCGTACCCCCCGGGACGGAATTAGTGTACCCCAACTGTCTGCGTCGACTGTAATCCATGGAATAGTGCGCAAGTTCAAAATGGTTCAAACGGCTCTGAGCACTATGGGACTTAACTTATGAGGTCATCAGTCCCCTAGAACTTAGAACTACTTAAACCTAACTAACCTAAGGACATCACACACATCCATGCCCGAGGCAGGATTCGAACCTGCGACCGTAGCGGTCGCACGGTTCCAGACTGTAGCACGTAGAACCGCTCGGCCACTCCGGCCAGCAGTGCGAAAGTGTTCAGATGTCTGCGAGCCGTGTAACTGAGACGAAACATGGGGACCAGCCCGGTGTTCACCTAGAGAGATGTGGAAAACCGCCTAAAAACCACATCCAGGCTGGCCGGCAAACCGGCCCTCGTCGTTAATGCGCCGGGCGGATTCGACCCGGGGCCGGCGCGCCTACCCGACTCCAGGAAGCAGCGAGTTAGCGCTCTCAGCTACCCTGTTGGATACTCATTATCAAATACTGTATGATAGAGTTCCCCACAGTCGTTTAATGAACAAAGTAAGAGCATATGGATTATCAGATCAATTGTGTGATTGGATTGAAGAGTTCCTAGATAACAGAACGCAGCATGTCATTCTCAATGGAGAGAAGTCTTCCAAAGTAAGAGTGATTTCAGGTGCGCCGCAGGGGAGTGTCGTGGGACCGTTGCTATTCACAATATACATAAATGACCTTGTGCATGACATCGGAAGTTCACTGAGGCTTTTTGCGGATGATACTGTTGTATATCGAGAGGTTTTAACAATTGAAAATTGTACTGAAATGCAGGACGATCTTCAGCGAATTGACGCATGGTGCAGGGAATGGCAATTGAATCTCAATGTAGACAAGTGTAACGTGCTGCGAATACATAGAAAGAAAGATCCTATATCATTTAGCTACAATATAGCAGGTCAGCAACTGGAAGCAGTTAATTCCATAAATTATCTGGGAGTACGTATTAGGAGTGATTTAAAATGGAATGATCATATAAAGTTGACCGTCGGTAAAGCAGATGCCAGACTGAGATTCATTTGAAGAATCCTAAGGAAATGCAATCTGAAAAGAAAGGAAGTAGGTTACAGTACGCTTGTTCGCCCACTGCTTGAATACTGCTCAGCAGTGTGGCATCCGTACCAGATAGGGTTGATAGAAGAGATAGAGAAGATCCAACGGAGAGCAGCGCGCTTCGTTACAAGATCATTTAGTAATCGCGAAAGCGTTACGGAGACGATAGATAAACTCCAGTGGAAGACTTTGCGAGAGAGACGCTCAGTAGCTCGGTACGGGCTTTTGTTGACGTCATCTGACAATTTTTTACGTAACGTTGCTTATAACAAGAAAGAGTCAAGCAGTATATTGCTCCCTCCTACGTGTATCTCGCGAAGAGACCATGAGGATAAAATCAGAGAGATTAGAGCCCACACAGAGGCATACCGACAATCCTTTCCACGAACAATACGAGACTGGAATAGAAGGGAGAACCGATAGAGGTACTCAAGGTACCCTCCGACATACACTGTCAGGTGGCTTGCGGAGTATGGATGTAGATGTAGAATATAATCTGGGTAATATGCACGTCATGGATTACGCTGCCTCTAGACACACACACGGTTTCTGACCGTAATCCTTGACTTATGTTGTTAAACGCGTAACGTAAGATTATAGCTGTTTATTAGTAGATTATAAGAACCTTTTAAATTTCGGAAACGTCCATATGAAATATTGAAAATCAACTTTTTGCTGTGTCTTGAAAGCGTCAGATACGCAGCACGCAACTGGCAAACGGCCCCGGGTTAGCCGATTAGCATTGTAGTAGTTGCTGTTCTGTCGATAGGAACAGAGACGGTAATTATTAGTGGTGTTGATGTGTTTCACCGCAGCAGCCAACACACTACCGACAGTCTGGTTTAACTCGAAAGGTCGAAAGGCTGCGGCCCCCTCACGTTGGCGGTCGCGTGCAGCCGGAGCGCGCGCCGCGCCTGCCGTTCGTTCACCTCTCGGCCGCCTGTATCGCTGTGTCTCGCGGCGCCGCGCGCCATCGGCCGGAAGCAAGGGCGCCGCGTCCAGGAATGTGACCCTAGGTCGCTGATTACGGCCGCGCTGCTGCCGTCTGTGCCCCACTCTCTGCAGTCCTATGTCGTGCTGGTGATAGGGAGCCGGCATTAAACCGCTAATAACTAGCGTAACACCAGGGAGGTTTCCAACGTTTGAACAAGGAACAATCTCTAGAGCTTGTTTTTGAACTTGCGGGGTGAAAATTATCGTACTACACTACTGGCCATTAAAATTGCTACACCAATAAGAAATGCAGATGTTAAACTGGTATTCATTGGACAAATATATTATACTAGAACTGACATGTGATTACATTTTCACGCAATTTGGGTGCATAGATCCTGAGAAATCAGTACCCAGAACAACCACCTCAGGCCGTAATAACGGCCTTGATACGTCCGGGCATTGAGTCAAACAGAGCTTGGATGGCGTGTACAGGTATAGCTGCCCATGCAGTTTCAAGAGTAGTGACTGGTGTATTGTGACGAGTCAGTTGCTCAGCCACCATTGACCAGAAGTTTTCAATTGGTGAGAGATCTGGAGAATGTGCTGGCCAGGGCATCAATCGAATATTTTCTGTATCCAGAAAGGCACGTACAGGACCTGCAACATGCGGTCGTGCATTATCTTGCTGAAATGTAGGGTTTCGCAGGGATCGAATGAAGGGTAGAGCCACGGGTCGTAACACATCTGAAATGTAACGTCCACTGTTCAAAGTGCCGTCAATGCGAACAAGACGTGACCGAGACGTATAACCAATGGCACCCCATACCATCACGCCGGGTGATACGCCAGTATGGCGATGACGAATACACGCTTCCAATGTGCGTTCACCGCGATGTCGCCAATCACGGATGCGACCATCATGATGCTGTAAACAGAACCTGGATTCATCCGAAAAAATGACGTTTTGTCATTCGTGCACCCAGGTTCGTTGTTGAGAACACCATCGCAGGCGCTCCTGTCTGTGATGCAGCGTCAAGGGTAACCGCAGCCGTGGTCTCCGAGCTGATAGTCCATGCTGCTGCAAACGTCGTCGAACTGTTCGTCCAGTTGGTTGTTGTCTTGCAAACGTCCCTATCTGTTGACTCAGGGATCGAGACGTGGCTGCACATGCGGATAAGATGCCTGTCATCTCGACTACTAGTGATACGAGGCCGTTGGGATCCAGCACGGCGTTCCGTATTACCCTCATGAACCCACCGATTTCATATTCTGCTAACAGTCATTGGATCTCGACCAACGCGACCAGCAATGTTGCGATACGATAAACCGCAATCGCGATAGGCTACAATCCGACCTTTACCAAAGTCGGAAACGTGATGGTACGCATTTCTGCTCCTTGCACGAAGCATCACAACAACGTTTCACCAGGCAACACCGGTCAACTGCTGCTCGTGTATGAGAAATCGCTTGGAAACTTTCCTCATGTCAGCACGTTGTAAGTGTCGCCACCGATGCCAACCTGCTCTGAAAAGCTAATCATTTGCATATCACAGCATCTTCTTCCTGTCGGTTAAATTTCGCATCTGTAGCACGTCATCTTCGTGGTGTAGCAATTTTAATGACCAGTAGCGTATATGAAATAAAATCGTCATAGCTTCTGAACGGTTTGCGTTAGGGCATTCAAACTGCGCGGTTGGCCGCGGGGCGTGTTTGGAATTAGTATTGTTCATTCGATTTGGTTTAGCGACGAAGCCCAGTTTCGTTTGGATGCGTTCGTCAGTAAGCAAAAGTGGCGCATTTGCGGCACTGAGAATCCACTTTTCGCTCTCGAGAAGTCTGTTGACCCTCATCTGGTGACTTTGTGGTTTGCAATGTCCAGTCACGGAATAATCGGGGCTATATTCTTTGATGGCAAGGTGACTACCGAACGGTAAGTGAAGTTTTTGGAAGATAATTTCATCCCCATTATCCAAAGTGACTCTGATTTTGACAGGATGTGGTTCACGCAAGACGGAAATGGACCTCATCGAAGCAGGATAGTGATGTCCTCGGGGAGCACTTTCGGGACCGCATTCTGGCTCTGGGGTCCCCACAGGTCATTGGCATGGGCCTTGATTGGCCGTCATATTCTTCGGATCAGAACACCTGCGACTCCTTTTTGTGGGACTGTATCAAAGACCAGGTGTACCGCAATAACCCCAAAACCATTGTTGAGCTGAAAACAGCCATTCAGGAGGTCATCGACGCATCGATATTCCGACACTCCAGCGGGTCTTGGAGAATTTCTCAATTCGTCTGCGCCAATGACGGCAGGCATATCAAACATGTCGTAACCTACATCCGAATACCTGTAGCGACGTTTACATGCTGAATAAAGTGTTCGCACGACTTAATTTGTAACTAATTTACATTTTTTATATGGTCCAATAACTGTCAAGCTGTATCTACACTATGCAACAGAATTAGAGGTTCACTTTCTCGAAACCCCATAACTCGCATTCTGAAGAAAAAATTCGAAATTTGGCTCGAAGGTACTTATAACCTACCCCTATGGTGGCGTAAAAACGTGGCGGCCAGCGACATCATCCTCGGGTTCAGCGACGCTTCAAACAGAAAGTTGTCGACAAATGCGGTAGAATGGAAACAGCTCAGAAGCTCATGCCAGCTTTAAGGTGGGTTAATGATGTCACACTGGCACCAAGTTTCACCGCAATTCTGCCCAGCTCCACTTTGGACGTGTCATACGATGAAAAGACCATCACAGCCCCTCTTACCAAAATTTCACACTTTATTTTGCCGCCTCTGCGATGGAGGGCAGAACCGCGACACCCGGCGATCAAAGTCCGTGCTTTTCTTATGGGTGGCGGACGGAAATAATTCAGAGATACCGTCGCTCAAATCGACACGAAAAGGCCTCACGGGGTGTTATACAGGGCATCAACGAAACCACTCCTTCCCTTGGAGCGTTGCTTTTCACACCTTTCGCCGTCGAAATCGACAGTTTGCAATGCGATAAGCAACAGGATGAATACTTGACAACGTTCGACACTGCTGACACCATACAGATGATTCAACCTCATTCCAGGGACATTGTGGGGCTGCAGCCCCTTTCAACGTGATCTGACCCTTTGGAGTGTAGTGGAACCGCAATTTTTGCTCTGGTATACAGGATGGGACTACCAGGGACCGTTCAGAGCCATTCGACGAAATATAAACAGGATCCGAAGCAGAGAAGTCGTTTTATACTTTTTGAGCGCTCCTGTTTCACAGTCTTCTTTGGCGTGATCACGTGCGAATGGTGTGACAGATGCTACATTGTGATGATTTGCGTGAATAAGACAAAGTTTGCCTCTAAGACCCCTCTTCCCCGCCAGTTCGGCAACACACTTTTGTTGAGCACTTTAAAAATGTACCTGTCGGAACGTTTGACAAAGTTCAGTCTCGAGTTCGATTCCCGGCCGGGTTGGGGATTTTCTCTGCCAGAGGACTAGCTATTTGTGTTGTCCTCGCCCTTCCATAATCTACATCTACATATACATCTACATCTATACTCCGCGAGCCACCTTACGGTGTGTGGCGGAGGGTACTTATTGTACCACTATCTGATCCCCCCTTCCCTGTTCCATTCACGAATTGTGCGTGGGAAGAACGACTGCTTGTAAGTCTCCGTATTTGCTCTAATTTCTCGGATCTTTTCGTTGTGATCATTACGCGAGATATATGTGGGCGGTAGTAATATGTTGCCCATCTCTTCCCGGAATGTGCTCTCTCGTAATTTCGATAATAAATCTCTCCGTATTGCGTAACGCCTTTCTTGAAGTGTCCGCCACTGGAGCTTGTTCAGCATCTCCGTAACGCTCTCGCGCTGACTAAATGTCCCCATGACGAATCGCGCTGCTTTTCGCTGGATCATGTCTATCTCTTCTATTAATCCAACCTGGTAAGGGTCCCATACTGATGAGCAATACTCAAGAATCGGACGAACAAGCGTTTTGTAAGCTACTTCTTTCGTCGATGAGTCACATTTTCTTAGAATTCTTCCTATGAATCTCAACCTGGCGCCTGCTTTTCCCACTATTTGTTTTATGTGATCATTCCACTTCAGATCGCTCCGGATAGTAACTCCTAAGTATTTTACGGTCGTTACCGCTTCCAATGATTTACCACCTATGGCATAATCGTACTGGAATGGATTTCTGCCCCTATGTATGCGCATTATATTACATTTATCTACGTTTAGGGAAAGCTGCCAGCTGTCGCACCATGCATTAATCCTCTGCAGGTCTTCCTGGAGTACGTACGAGTCTTCTGATGTTGCTACTTTCTTGTAGACAACCGTGTCATCTGCAAATAGCCTCACGGAGCTACCGATGTTGTCAACTAAGTCATTTATGTATATTGTAAACAATAAAGGTCCTATCACGCTTCCTTGCGGTACTCCCGAAATTACCTCTACATCTGCAGATTTTGAACCGTTAAGAATGACATGTTGTGTTCTTTCTTCTAGGAAATCCTGAATCCAATCACAAACCTGGTCCGATATTCCGTAAGCTCGTATTTTTTTCACTAAACGTAAGTGCGGAACCGTATCAAATGCCTTCCTGAAGTCCAGGAATACGGCATCAATCTGCTCGCCAGTGTCTACGGCACTGTGAATTTCTTGGGCAAATAGGGCGAGCTGAGTTTCACATGATCTCTGTTTGCGGAATCCATGTTGGTTATGATGAAGGAGATTTGTATTATCTAAGAACGTCATAATACGAGAACACAAAACATGTTCCATTATTCTACAACAGATTGACGTAAGCGAAATAGGCCTATAATTATTCGCATCTGATTTATGACCCTTCTTGAAAATGGGAACGACCTGCGCTTTCTTCCAGTCGCTAGGTACTTTACGTTCTTCCAGCGATCTACGATAAATTGCTGATAGAAAGGGGGCAAGTTCTTTAGCATAATCACTGTAGAATCTTAAGGGTATCTCGTCTGGTCCGGATGCTTTTCCGCTACTAAGTGATAGCAGTTGTTTTTCAATTCCGATATCGTTTATTTCAATATTTTCCATTTTGGCGTCCGTGCGACGGCTGAAGTCAGGGACCGTGTTACGATTTTCCGCAGTGAAACAGTTTCGGAACACTGAATTCAGTATTTCTGCCTTTCTTCGGTCGTCCTCTGTTTCGGTGCCATCGTGGTCAACGAGTGACTGAATAGAGGATTTAGATCCGCTTACTGATTTTACATATGACCAAAACTTTTTAGGGTTCTTGTTTAGATTGTTTGCCAATGTTTTATGTTCGAATTCGTTGAATGCTTCTCTCATTGCTCTCTTTACGCTCTTTTTCGCTTCGTTCAGCTTTTCCTTATCAGCTATGATTCGACTACTCTTAAACCTATGATGAAGCTTTCTTTGTTTCCGTAGTACCTTTCGTACATGATTGTTATACCACGGTGGATCTTTCCCCTCGCTTTGGACCTTAGTCGGTACGAACTTATCTAAGGCGTACTGGACGATGTTTCTGAATTTTTTCCATTTTTGTTCGACATCCTCTTCCTCAGAAATGAACGTTTGATGGTGGTCACTCAGATATTCTGCGATTTGTGCCCTATCACTCTTGTTAAGCAAATATATTTTCCTTCCTTTCTTGGCATTTCTTATTACACTTGTAGTCATTGATGCAACCACTGACTTATGATCACTGATACCCTCTTCTACATTCACAGAGTCGAAAAGTTCCGGTCTATTTGTTGCTATGAGGTCTAAAACGTTAGCTTCACGAGTTGGTTCTCTAACTATCTGCTCGAAGTAATTCTCGGACAAGGCAGTCAGGATAATGTCACAAGAGTCTCTGTCCCTGGCTCCAGTTCTGATTGTGTGACTATCCCATTCTATACCTGGTAGATTGAAGTCTCCCCCTATTACAATAGTATGATCAGGAAACTTCTTCACGACGTTCTGCAGGTTCTCTCTGAGGCGCTCAACTACTACAGTTGCTGATGCAGGTGGTCTATAGAAGCATCCGACTATCATATCTGACCCACCTTTGATACTTAGCTTAACCCAGATTATTTCACATTCGCATTCGCTAATAACTTCACTGGATATTATTGAATTCTTTACTGCTATAAATACTCCTCCACCATTGGCGTTTATCCTATCCTTGCGGTATATATTCCATTCTGTGTCTAGGATTTCGTTACTGTTCACTTCAGGTTTTAACCAACTTTCCGTTCCTAATACTATATGCGCACTATTTCCTTCAATAAGAGATACTAATTCAGGAACCTTGCCCTGGATACTCCTGCAGTTTACCAATATTACGTTAACTTTTCCTGTTTTTGGTCTCTGAGGACGGACGTTCTTTATCAACGATGATAATGTCCTCTCTGGTAAGCAGTCAGGTATTTTATCGTTTCGCCCAAGGGGGGGTCCCTCTAACCTAAAAAACCCCCGTGTGCACGCCACACGTACTCTGCTACCCTAGTAATCATTCGAAAAGTGGCTAGATTGGGCTGCGTACAGCTTGGGAATCTGTATGGGCGCTGATAACCGCACAGTTGAGCGCCCCAAAAACCAAACATCACCGCCAATTCATTCTAGCGGCTGCTATAGCGCCTGAAGGTAGGCAAACCGCATCTAAGTGATGTCGAAGGGGTTTCCTCACTCTTAGGCGTTAGAGAAGCCGCGGGACTATACTGGTATCGGGCAGGTACATTTTTAAAGTGGTCAGCAAAGGTGCGTGGGTGGCACTGAATGTGTTGACGAACTGGGAGGTGTTAGAGGGACCTTTTGATCTTTTATTCATGCACAGGAGCCACAGGAGAGAGCGAGGCAGAAGCGTTGAAAAGGCATAAAACCCTTTGCTGCTTCCGACCACGTTTAAATTTAGTCGAATATTTATGAACGGCCCCTAATGGTTCCATACTGTATAACGCGGCAAAAATTACTGTCGCGCTACACTCCAAAAGACTCAGATGAGGAGCAATGGGGTAGCAGCCACACCATGTCCTCAGAGTGTGGTTGAAACGCTCAAAGGGAGGCTGCAATGTTGAACGTTGTCGAGAATGCCGTCCTGTTGCTCTTCGCACCGCAAACTGTCGTTTTTCTATCGCGAAACGTGTGAGAATCAACGCCCCCAGGGAAGTAGTGGTATCCTTGACGCCTTTTATGCCACCTACAGAGGCCTTTTCTCTTTTCTGTCGATTCCGGACGACAGTGTCTCTGAAATGTTACCCTCGACCGCCCATAAAAAAACATGCGCAATTTCAACACTATGTGTCGCAGGTCTACCATCTGTTGCAGAAGCGGCAAAAGAATGGGTGAAATGTGGGTACGAGGGGATGTGATGACCTTACCGTCATGTGAAACGTAGGTACCTTTGAGCCAAATTTCAGACTTATGCGTCGGAATGGGAGAAAATTACGGGGTTTCGAAAAAGTGATCCTTTAATTTTGTTGCTGAGTTTTTCTTTGCTTTCGCCACATTCATTCATCATTTTTGCCATTGTGGACAGTGTTTGAACTCAAATATCTCATGATGACACAATTTTCACTTATTTCCTTTTCTCTTCCCAAAATCTTTTCATCCTTTGACTATGCTCTTGTTTCCTTTGTTCCGTCCATAATGCTCCCGTCTTCCGCTTCTCATTCACCATAAATTTTGCGTTCCTAATTTTATCCTGAATTCCTTTCTGTCTTTTATCATTTGTTTGTTGATCCTCAGCTGCCTTATGTCTTCCTCTATTTCATGATACCAGTTTGTTTTAAGGCTTGAATGTTTTACTACATCAAAGATTCTCTTTGTAAATCTGATGTCGTCCATTCTCGTCCGTAGAAATTTAGTCTGCGTTTTCTGATCAGGTGTGTGAGTCTATCAGTGTGTTGGTATAACTAATTGGTAGGTCTTTTCATCTATATGCCATCTTTGTGTATTGGTCCGAATATTTTCCTGAGAATTTTGCGTTCTATTTTTTCTGTCTCTGTAATGCCTGATGCTCTAATTGTGGTCGTTTCTGACGCATATAGTGCTTCCGGTAAAACAACTGTTTTGTAGTGTCTAATTTTGGCCTGTCTTGATATGATTTTCTTATAGTAATGTGACTATGTGAGTTTGTATGCTTTCTGGGGTCTTTCTGTTTCACCACAATGTTGTAGAAGTGGTGTCTGATACCACGCGTTCGTGATCGTGTTGCTGTATTGAAATTTATAGACTTCCAATGAAAGTAAAAAATCGTTGCCCAGATAATTGGTGTATTCTTAGGAACAGTCTGAAATCTGTTGGCGGTGTAGAATTACCACCATATTATTGTTGTGGTCATCAGCATGAAGCTCTCCACTCTAGTCTGTCCTGAATAAGCCTCTTCATCTCTTCATAGCCACTACACCTTGCATCCCCGTGTGGACCTGCAACTGCACTGAATCCTTTGTCTCTCCCTGCAATATTTAGGCACCAAACTTCTCTCTATAACAAAATTCACGATTCGTTGAGGTCTCGGGACGGGTCTCGTCAATCGAGACTACATTTTGTTCAAATTGTGCCACAAATTCCTTTTCTCCGAAATTAGATTCAGCAGCTCCTTATTCGATATTCGATCTACCCACCTAATTTTCAACATTATTTTTCAACACCACATCTCAAAAGCGGCCCTTATCTTCTTTTTCGATTTGCTGACCGTCCACATTTCACGTACGTGCAAGGGTATACTGTATACAGATACCTCCAGAAAACACTTCCTAACAATTGAATTTATTGAAATGTCAATGGAGGCCCCAAAATAAAGGAACAACTAAATGGGCATGGAAAAATACAGGTCATTTATCACAAGTCCTCTGTCACTTCACAAGAGTTCAATAATATTTTATTGCACAGGTGACTCTTATGATTCAGCTGCCTGGCAAAACACACATTACTTCTGAATTCTCTTATCCCATCTTACCACCATAAATATAGAGGATTTTGCAAACATACATTAAAAAAGGAAACTCTTCAACTCAGATTCACAGCTAAACAGAACACAAATAGGTTCAGTATAAATAAATAAAAGATAATTTTTTTATAACTCTGGCCACAGTTGAATCACAGAACGCTGAAAACAAATTTGCTCAATCAAAGAAGGCTCTTGGGCATATTCAAGATACTGACGTGGAAAAATAATAAAATACCGTTTAACAATTGAGCATTACATCACTATTAAAACTACTACGTTAAAAACCAAACTTCAGGCGGGGAAACTATAGATGGGATGGACAGGGAAGGCTAGGTCTGAATAAGATGATTTAGAATAACGGGCACTACTCGTTAAATTAACCCCCGACTGCTAAGAAACAGAAACTCAACTTATGAGTGACGCCATAGCAAGCCAGGAGGCCGGAATGTCTCAAAGGCTACGGTAAGACTGGAAGCGGCACGTATACAGCCGACGCCGACTAGCTACGCCCGATGAACCGGCAGATAATAGATAACACTCCGGAGCAGCGCCTCCAAACGCTACGAACAGCTCGGAAGGCCGAGAGAAAGCAAGCAAACATGTAATTCATGCATAATAATAACAGATCACATGAAAATGCTCAGATCAAGACAGAAAGCTCAATGTGAGCGTGGCCCCAAGCTCCAGCCGAACCTTAAGTGTAGCAACAAGAATTATACAAAAAGAATTACTAAAGGATTAACCGATTAATCTTACAATAAAATATCACAAGTTAACGTAATAACCAGAAAATCACATGGCCCACAGATACATTAACTTAAGTGTTTTAAAGGTAACAGGCAAATCTTGAGGACTAACACTCAAATAGCAATAGTAATTATATTTGAAAGAATAAATATTAATTTTCTTGAAAGGAGCAAACTCTCACCAGAGTTATGGAACTCAATAACCCACACAAGCCGAGATTAACAAGGCCCCTAGCGTTTGCTTACCACAGCCACAGGCAATTTTATTGTGGCTATATCAGTCAGGGAAGCAACTACTTCCAATTTGTAATTAAAATAAATTTTAAAACACGCAAATATGGCAATCAAATAATAAAGTATAAATTCAACTCTTCAAACAGGCAATACAGCGTAGCGGCAGCAACTTCAACACAGGCGTACATGCGTCAATCAAGTAACAAGTACCTTACCCCCAAAGGACAGAACAGATGGCACCAGAAAATGAACAGCACTCCAACACCCACATCAGAAATTACGTCACCTTAATGTAGGGTAAATCGGTTGCGTCGACATTAGGCTCAAGTACTGGTAACTAACTCAACTCTAGCGACGACCGACCGCCTAGACAATCGTGCAACCATAAGCTCCATGAGCAGCCCACCGTACGTCACTTGTGCCTCTTATATATCTCTCTCTGTCTATGTCTCTCTCCCTCTCTCTCTCTCTCTTTCTCTCCCCCCATCTCACTGCGACCGATTGCCTGCCGATGTGGTCAACAAGCTGCTCCAAGGAACTACAACCAACAAGCGATCAAAGGGTCAGCAGTAGGAACATGGCGGTATCAGCTCAATTTTGATATAAAATTGATATAGAAATTAATTGAACTCATCAATTAATTACACCCCCGACCACACCCACCCACACTCCCGACCACGCCCACACGCCCACCCCTAGTCTCCTGATGACGTCATGTGGTTTCCTTAGACTGCATGTGGGCCTCAGCCCCTCCCCCCTCTCCCACCCGCCCTATTGCATGAAATTTCGAATTTTGGCGGGAATTTTGAATTTTGACGGGAATTCCTAATTTTTTTGGGAATTTCTTTGGCCCAGGGCTGTGCTTGTATCCTACCCCACCCCCGCCCAGGAATTGGCACGAAATTAAAAATGGCAGTGCCCTTTCTAGAACTCGAATCTTGGTCCTTCTAGACAGAAAATCCATATGCACCCTGCTAACACAATTATACCACCAGAGGCACTTGGAGTTGACGGGAAATTAAGAATGGCGATGCCCTTTCCGGGACTCGAACCCTGATTCTACTGGATGGAAAGCCCAAGTGTACAACTCAACACACAGAAACTCTCCAGATGCAGGAGCGGAAGGTTAGGTTAGTGTACTTTTTCTACTTTGGTCGGGAAAATGAAATACAGATAGATCCCAATTACGCAATTAATCATAGAAATCGGACCTAATTACACAACTATTTGCGTAGTGCTACACAAGGACGGCCTAAAATCGCAAAACAGGTCAAAAACTGACGATATCATATCACTGGTGTTATCCTGCTGGGAAAAAAATCTCAATACCACTCAAAACTAGTGACAGACACATTCACACTTGATCGCTCACCCACAAACTGGCGCGAAAAAGGAAGGGGTGTAAGGTACTATTGTATTCTTTTTGGCTGGAAATATGTTCTACTGACGAGATGCTGGTATTGGGCAGAGAGGAGTTTAAGAAACGTATTACCTGCAAGCATACAGCTGAGGGCAGTATCTATCGTTGTTCAACGTCAAAGTTCGCTACAGACGCCTCCTCAAAAACCACCAGCCAGCCGAGGTAACCGAAGCCAGTACACACTACCACAACTGATGGAAAAAATTCAACACACTTCTATTCACACTTCAAAATTGTCGTGAAAAAACCAGCACTCATAATGAAGGGTCATAATGCAACATATGTACTGGAGAAAATCGCTGTCCCAAAAGACTGAAAACTGTTAATATTTTTTTAAAAGGAGATAAGGAAAGGAGATAAGGATCTTTATTGTCTGTAAGACCAATGGAGACTGTATGTTATATTACAGACAATAAAGACCCTTATCTCCGTTCCTTATCTCTACAGACCATAGTCTGCATGATTGCCCCAAACAACAGCCAAGGTAAGCCATGTTCAACCTCCAAACACAGCTTGTACATCATAAGTGAAGTTAAGACGCAGTCCACGAAAGCACTTGGTCCTCCAATCAATTGGTGTTTGTTAAATTGTCCAGCCAGATCAATATCAATGGCCTTCAACGACCTGTGCACAGGTACACTGCGTCGCCAGCAATGCCTCTGCGACGTCTACGTTACCGTCGTCGCTGGCGGCGCAGTGTACCTGTGTACAGGTCGTTGAAGGCCATTGATATTGACCTGGCTGGACAATTTAACAAACACCAATTGATTGGAGGACCAAGTGTTTTTCTTGGACTGCGTCTTAACTTCACTTGTGATGTACAAGCTGTGTTTCGCTCAAGAGACGTCCACAAACTGCTGAAAACTCGAGGCCTTCTTACCTCCCCTTATCCCTCCACCCCTCCCTCCCTCTTCACCTATGGGGAGGACAAACGTTTTTTTCAAATGGTCAGCTGCTTCATCGTATTTTGCGTGGTTGCTAACCACCTTGAGGTGACGCTCCTTCGCCCAACACCAACCAAACGATAGGAGATAGAAGGACGGTCGCCCAAAGTACAACCTGTTCATCTAATATATAGCGACAGAGCCCCCACACTTCACCCCCAAGGTCAGAGTGTAGCTGTGTCCGGCGACCACCACAGTAGACACGACCCCTCCCCCACCCCTCCTCTTCCCCACGCCCCCAGCAGCTCGCAGTTCTGCGATGGAGAGCAATTGTATTTATCGTCAATGAAACTCTCCCTTGCGCTCCGTTAAACGTATTCCTCGGAAAGACTGGATCCCTCTGGAACAGCAACGAAATTCCGGAGAACGCTACAGACCGCTTTCTAAATCGATTTAATTTTTTAATTGATCAATTTAATTAATTTGTGTATCAGTTTGATATCAAAATTGCCATGATGCAACCACCTCCATACTACTGCCGCCACCCGGCGACTAGACAGAGACGAATCGCGCCAGTAGGCAAGGATGTAAAAACACAGAACGAGCCAACACGGTTCATTTGTATTGGATGATAACAAATTTCTCTTTCCAGAAACGCTTTTATTCCCATAGACAGCCCACATTTTATAATGTCATCGGCAAAACACATAGTTTTTAATTCTTTTACCTGAACTTTAATTCACTTTCGAAATTTCTCCTGATTACTCAGGGCACAGACTGAATAACATAGGCGAGAAGCTGTAACTCCGTCTCACTTCTTTGTCAACTGCTGCTTCCATTTCCTGTCCTTTGCCTCTTATAATTACAGTCTGCTTTCTGGACAAGCTGTAGATAACTATTTGATCCCTGTATATTATTCCTGCTACCTTCAGAATTTCGAAGAATATATTACAATCACACTACCAACAGCCTTCTCTAAATCTACAAATTCTGTAAATACAGGTTTGTCGTTCTTAAATCTAATCAGTCTACTAGGATAAGTCGTAGGATCAATATGACCATGCGTGTTCCTACATCTCTCCGGAACCCAAAATGATCTTCCCTGAGGTCGGCTTCCACCAGTCTTACCCATTTTTCTGTAAGTAATTTGTGTCAGTATATTGCATTAAACTTATTAAACCGATTGCTTGATAATTTCACACTTGCCAGCACCTGCCTTCTTTGAAACCAAAATTACTACATTCTTCTTTAAGCCAGAGGATATTTCGCCTCTGATGTATTTTGGATGCGAGAGAATTACTTCTTCTAATATTATAAAAAATTAAACTCCGCTCGAACAGGCCTTGAAGACCCAACAATACCGATCGGCCGCTGTGTCAACCTCAGCTCATGGGTGGCACTGGATGCGCACATGGAGGGGTATGTGGGCAGCACACCGCTCTCCCAGCCGTATGTCAGTTTATGAGACCGGAGCCGCTACTTCTCAATCAAGTAGCTCCTCAGTTTGCCTCACAAGGGCTGAGTACACCCTGCTTGCCAACAGTGCTTGGCAGACAGGATGGTCACCCATCCAAGTGCTAGCCCAGCCCGACAGCGCTTTACTTCGGTGATCTGACGGCAATCGGTGTTATCACTGCGGCAAGGCTGTTGGCATCTAGTACTATAAAAATAAATAGAATTCGTTGGAAGCTTTGTCAGTTAAATAAAATGTTAGAACAAGGCCGTAACTTACTGAATGAGAGAAGATAGATACTGATAACAAGGCAAATACTGCCACTCAAAGTATTACTGAATAAGAAATCAGAAAACGTAATAGCGACGAATACCCTGTGACGGGAATTATACATCCGAATCATTTACATCACATTTGAGTACAAAAGGAGGGCATCAGTGATGCAAGTGGCACAAAAGCTAAATACCACCATGTGAATTGGCGGAGTGATTAATACGCTGCGCTTCCATTCGAGAGGAGCGGCCTTCGAAACCTCGCCCGGCCGTCCAAATTTAGGTTTCCTGTGGTTTCCCTATATTAATTATGTTTGCTTGGAAAATGTCACACTTGATTTCTTTCCCTAACTCTGCGCTGTCCGATAGTGTGCATCATACACAATGAGCTCGTCTCCTAGGGAACGAATTAACCCTGATATTTCTTCATTAAAACCTGCGCGTGTGATCTACAGAAACATGTAATGTGGTTCGGCGAGTCAACTTTTCAGCTTGGTTTCCCGCTGTTGCACGCTATACTCTGCAGAAAACCATCCCCAACGAACCATCCAGGCTGTGGTTTGTAAGTAAGATATCACTTTGGAGATTCCGAAATGAATTTTGTAGTCAGATTATTGTTTCCTGTGGGATTTGTGATAACACTGTGATAACACTGAAAGGAAGGACAGCTGGTTAGGTGTGTGATAACCATTTTAAGTGACCATGTTCATAGACTGGCTCGGGCAGTGTTCACAGCGGGGTATTCCATCTGCAGCATACGATGATGTCCCCACCAAAACAGCTCTAAGTCCAAGACTGGTTTCACGAGCATGAGGATAGAATAAGGACTCTGTAAACTGTGTGTTGTGAATATAGTTAACGGCCCATTACGCACAAATCTACAACCATATTTAAGCATTCTATCACGTGACCATTACACAACTCAGTATATGTGTTTACAAATGACCACCATTCAAGTTTAAACGTAAACTTCACGTATATACACGTACTAGAACACAGAGTAAAGTCTCATGGTCAGTTTGCTACCTCACATCAAAACTCTTGTATATTTCGTCAACAAATGTGAACAAATTTACAGCCACTTCACCACACCCGACGCCTTCGGTCAACCTTCCCCAATATCCACTTGTAATCTGCAAGACAATTACAGTCAAACTTTATAAAAGGAAAAATAAAGGACCCGACGTGAGCGACTGAAGGGGATGCAGTTTACGAGACTCTATTCTTCATCCTGTTAAAACAATAATTTTTGAAGTACACATTTAAATGAAACGGTTTGATTATAAACATTAGCGTTACACCTTACTATCCAGTAACACGTATATGTTGGAAGGTGATTAGGAAATAGTCGTACAATAGTCGTACAATATAATGTCAGATATTTCTCCCGCTTTGCCGGCCGAGATGGCCGAGCGGTTCTAGGCGCTACAGTCTGGAACCGCGCGACCGCTACGATCGCAGGTTCGAATCCTGCCTCGGGCATGGATGTGTGTGATGTGCTTAGATTAGTTAGGTTTAAGTAGTTATAAGTTCTAGGGCACTGATGACCTCAGATGTTAAGTCCCATAGTGCTCAGAGCCATTTGAACCAACCATTTGATGAAATTCCCGTAGAGTTCTCCATCTAGGTAACGACATGCTCTCTCACCAAAGTTGCTCATGCTCCCGCTTATTCAGGGGTTCGAGCGTTTATAGAGAAGGCATAAAATGCGTGCGGCAAAAATGAGTAACAATAACAGTATTTTTAAATTACTTGCAATATTCCTTTGCAGCTAGAATTCTGATGTTGCTTTACTTTCGGTGTATTCACATGTAACAAACTGCAAGGCAAATTTTTGTTTTAGTTTTGACCAGTAGAGTTTTCTATAGGAATATGGACCTCACTTGGTTTTAAAGGCCCCAAATAAATTTCATTATGACGCAGTTACAGAAAACTAATATCGTCTATATTAAATTATCATTGTTCCATCTCTAATGCCTCGTTGTCGACGGCACCTTAAACACTCACCTTTCTTCCTTTCTTTTGACATAATCATCCGCTGGCGACGTTAACATAGCGGTTCCGACCCATCAGGACTCCCTTCAACCAGTCACATCTTTGCTACAAAAATACATCTAAATCTGAGTATATGCTCCGCAAGTCAACTTATGTTCCTTGGCGGAGTGTAATTTGTGTACCACAGTCATTTACCACCCCATTTCGTGTTCCAAGCGCGAATGGTCTGCGGGAAGAACAGTTGTCGTTAAGCCAGCGTGTGAGCTCGAATCTCCCTAATTTTACTTTTGTGGTCTTTTCGCGAGATTAGCGTAGGTGGGGTGCAATATATTTGCTGACTCTTCTAGGAAGCGCGCTCTCAAAATCATAACGCCTCTCTTTTATCGTCTGGCCTGAGATGACTGAGGATCTCTGAGACGTTTTCGCAAGTACTAAATGAAACTGAAACGCTGCTCTTCTTTGGATCTTCTCTTTTCACTCTATCAATCCTATCTGGTACGGATCCCAGATTACTTCCTTCGTGGGTGGACTGTACGTCTTGAGGATTCTTCCAATGGATCACAGTCTGGCATCATTTTCGATTGGTTTTATGTGGTAGTTCCAATTTAAATCGCTCCATACGAATACTCCTAGATACTTAATGGATGTCACTGCTTCCAGTGGATGCTTTGCAATCGTGCAATCATACAATAATATGAGCATTTGGGTCGACCGTCAATCCCAGCATCAAGTGACGAACCTCTGCAGGTCTTCCTGTATTTCTAGCGTTGTGACTTCTCTATATGCAACACCGTCATTCGCAAAAAGCCTCTTGGAACTTCCGATGTTATTCACTAGGTCTTTAATAGACATTGAGAAAAGTAATGGTATCTTTGAGGTATGTCCGAAGTTTCTTTTACGTCCCACACAGCAGGTCTGATATTGCGCACCGTTGTATTTTGTTCATTGGGCAGCAGTACAGAACTGTATAGAACACTTTCTGGAAGTCAAAGAACACTGCATCAACCTTGGCACCGCTATCTGCTCCTTTCTGGGTCTCGGGAATGAGCAGAGCGACATCGGTTTGTTTGTAAATAATATTTCTGCTACCAGTCACGGTATTATTTTATTAATATTTTACACGACGCGTTTCCGGAAATGATTCCCATTTTCAAAAGCATTTTCTCTGCATACTATGCAATTTTTTCAAACACAGGGAAAAACGCACAAGAAAATGGGCATCATTTCCGGAAACGTGTATTGTAAAAAAAAAAAAAAGTGACTGGTAGCAGAAAAGTTATTTTCACAATTGCAGGCTTTCACAAACAGTTTCTGAACGATCAAATCAGAGTGAAGTGGATATTAGGAGACATTGTAGTGCAGCTTATGATGATTTTAGGAAATACAGGCTGTGTGTGTGTGTGTGTGTGTGTGTGTGTGTGTGTGTGTGTGTGTCTGTTGGTTCCACGTGATAGGCTCAATCAGCGAGCCGGTTCAGCTGTCCGCGAAGCTGTGTCAGCTGTGTCAAATGTCGCCCTGGGAGAATCATCCGAGGCGGCTTCTGCTGATGGCTGCTGTCGTGCAGATTGTGGTAACAGGAGGACACCGCCGGCAGCTGATGAGCGACAAAGATCACGTTCCTTCCGCGTGCCTTGTTCGCGCACTTAATTCTCAGCAATGATGGGGAGGGCACCACTGACGGCCGAGGCAAGGGCCCTGGAAACACATTTACATCTGCATCTACGTACAGATGTCCCTAGCCGCCATCTGGCGTGCGGAGCTTGGTATCTTCTACCATTACCAGTCATTCCCAGTATTGTACCGATCGCAGGTAGAGCCGGGGAAGAACGATTGTTCTACACTGATGTAATTACAATGGAATGAATACCCTTAGCTGCATTCAGGCGTTGATAAACGTCAACGGGGACAGTTGAAGGTGTGTACCCCGATCGGGACTCGAACCCGGGATCTCCTGCTTACATGGCAGACGCTCTATCCATCTGAGCCACCGAGGACACAGAGGATAGTGCGACCGCAGAGACTTATCTCTGGCACGCCTCCCGTGAGACCTACATTTGCAACTTACTGTCCCGCACTATATTCATAGTGCCCCTGCATCATACTACACTCCTGGAAATGGAAAAAAGAACACATTGACACCGGTGTGTCAGACCCACCATACTTGCTCCGGACACTGCGAGAGGGCTGTACAAGCAATGATCACACGCACGGCACAGCGGACACACCAGGAACCGCGGTGTTGGCCGTTGAATGGCGCTAGCTGCGCAGCATTTGTGCACCGCCGCCGTCAGTGTCAGCCAGTTTGCCGTGGCATACGGAGCTCCATCGCAGTCTTTAACACTGGTAGCATGCCGCGACAGCGTGGACGTGAACCGCATGTGCAGTTGACGGACTTTGAGCGAGGGCGTATAGTGGGCATGCGGGAGGCCGGGTGGACGTACCGCCGAATTGCTCAACACGTGGGGCGTGAGGTCTCCACAGTACATCGATGTTGTCGCCAGTGGTCGGCGGAAGGTGCACGTGCCCGTCGACCTGGGACCGGACCGCAGCGACGCACGGATGCACACCAAGACCGTAGGATCCTACGCAGTGCCGTAGGGGACCGCACCGCCACTTCCCAGCAAATTAGGGACACTGTTGCTCCTGGGGTATCGGCGAGGACCATTCGCAACCGTCTCCATGAAGCTGGGCTACGGTCCCGCACACCGTTAGGCCGTCTTCCGCTCACGCCCCAACATCGTGCAGCCCGCCTCCAGTGGTGTCGCGACAGGCGTGAATGGAGGGACGAATGGAGACGTGTCGTCTTCAGCGATGAGAGTCTTTTCTGCCTTGGTGCCAATGATGGTCGTATGCGTGTTTGGCGCCGTGCAGGTGAGCGCCACAATCAGGACTGCATACGACCGAGGCACACAGGGCCAACACCCGGCATCATGGTGTGGGGAGCGATCTCCTACACTGGCCGTACACCACTGGTGATCGTCGAGGGGACACTGAATAGTGCACGGTACATCCAAACCGTCATCGAACCCATCGTTCTACCATTCCTAGACCGGCAAGGGAACTTGCTGTTCCAACAGGACAATGCACGTCCGCATGTATCCCGTGCCACCCAACGTGCTCTAGAAGGTGTAAGTCAACTACCCTGGCCAGCAAGATCTCCGGATCTGTCCCCCATTGAGCATGTTTGGGACTGGATGAAGCGTCGTCTCACGCGGTCTGCACGTCCATCACGAACGCTGGTCCAACTGAGGCGCCAGGTGGAAATGGCATGGCAAGCCGTTCCACAGGACTACATCCAGCATCTCTACGATCGTCTCCATGGGAGATTTGCAGCCTGCATTGCTGCGAAAGGTGGATATACACTGTACTAGTGCCGACATTGTGCATGCTCTGTTGCCTGTGTCTATGTGCCTGTGGTTCTGTCAGTGTGATCATGTGATGTATCTGACCCCAGGAATGTGTCAATAAAGTTTCCCCTTCCTGGGACAATGAATTCACGGTGTTCTTATTTCAATTTCCAGGAGTGTATATTGCCGATTCCCGTAAGAGTTCGGGCACTGTGTGTGCATCCGCACAGAATAAGATGGCCAAATGGTCGAATGGCCGGTGAGCCTTTAATATATATATATGGTATCAACACAGATGCGACAAAAGTCATAAGGTAGATACATGAGTACATACAAACGGCTGTAGTATATCTTACACAAGGTATAAAAGGGCAGTGCATTGGCAAAGCTGTCGACTCTGCTCAGCTGATTCATGTGAAAAGGTGCCCGACGTGATTAAGGCCGCACGATGTGGATTAACATGCTCTGAACGCGGAATAGTAGTTGGAGACAGAAGCATGGAACATTCCATGTCGGAACTCGTTGTTGTTGTTGTTGTGGTCTTCAGTCCTGAGACTGGTTTGATGCAGCTCTCTATGCTACTCTATCCTGTGCAAGCTTCTTCATCTCCCAGTACCTACTGCTGCCTACATCCTTCTGAATCTGCTTAGTGTATTGATCTCTTCGTCTCCCTCTACGATTTTTACCCTCCACGCTGCTCTCCAGTACTAAATTGGTGATCCCTTGATGCCTCAGAACTTGTCCTACCAACCGATCCCTTCTTCTAGTCGTGCCACAAACTCCTCCCCAATTCTATTCAATACCTCCTCATTAGCTATGTGATCTACCCATCTAATCTTCAGCATTCTTCTGTAGCACCACATTTCGAAAGCTTCTATTCCCTTCTTGTCTAAACTATTTATCGTCCATGTTTGACTTCCATACATGGATACTCTCCATACAAATACTTTCAGAAACGACTTCCTGACACTTAAATCAATACTCGATGTTAACAAAGTTCTCTTGTTCAGAAACGCTTTCGTTGCCATTGCCAGTCTACATTTTATATCCTCTCTACTTCGACCATCATCAGTTATTTTGCTCCCCAAATAGCAAAACTCCTTTACTACTTTAAGTGTTTCATATCCTAATCTAATTCCCTCAGCATCACCCGACATAATTCGACTACATTCCATTATCCTCGTTTTGCATTTGTTGATGTTCATCTTATACCCTCCTTTCAAGACACTGTTTATTCCGTTCAACTGCTCTCCCAAGTCCTTTGCTGTCTCTGACAAGATCCACAGTGTCAAGAATGTGTCGAGGATACCAAATGTCAGACATTACCTCTCGCCGTGGACAACGCAGTGGCCGACGGTGTTTCCTTAACGACCGAGAGCAGCGGCGTATGCAACGAGTTATCAGTGCTGACAGTTCAAGCAACACTGCGTGAAATAACTGTATAATTAATGTGGGACGCACGATGAACGTATTCGTTAGTACAGTACTGCGAAACTTCGCGTTAATGGGCTTATGGGAGCAGACGACCGACGTGAGTGCCTTTGGTAAGAGCACGACAGTGCTTCTCCTCGGCTCGTGACCATATCAGTTGGACCACAGACGATTGGAAAACCATGGCCTGCTCAGATGAGGCCCGATGCCTATTGGTAAGGGCTGACGGTAAGGTCCGAGTGTGCCACAGACAACTATCAAGAATCTTAAAACTGACGTGCGTATACTATCAAACTGAGCGCAGGATACAGGGTTAAAGCCAACAGCCTTGCCGCAGTGGTAATACCGATTCCCGTTAGATCACCGAGGTTAAGCGCTGTCGGGCTGGGCTAGCACTTGGATGGGTCACCATTCGGTCTGCCGAGCGCTGTTGGTAAGTGAATTGCTCCCAGCCCTTGTGGAGCAAACAGAGGAGCTACTAGATTGAGATGTAGCGGCTGCGGTCTCGTAAACTGACATACGGCAGGAGAGCGATGTTTTAACAACATTCCCCTCCGTACCCGCATCCAATGAAGCATGGCTGAGGATGACACGGCGGTCGGTCGATACTGTTGGGCCTTCGTGACCTATTCGGGCGCAGTTAAGTTTTAATTTTTATACAGGGTTAAAGCACAATTCACCCAAAAACCTATCGGCACTGGTTGGTCGTTCATGGCTCAATAGCTCGAAATATCGGGAATGCCTACCATCTTTAACTCCGTAAGGTACAAATATCAGACTCTATCCTTCAGCAAAGACTGTAGTAGGAGTATTAATAAATGAAAACCTAACGTGGTATGGGCACATAATTGAAATTTCCAAAAAGGCTTCAACACCTCCCCATGCTTTACAAAAACGTAAAAAGCTCTTCCCTCTTGACCTGGAAAAGAAACTTCTTCGAACACTTATACCTCCATTTAATGATTATAGCGATGTCATCCTACAAGGCCTTTCTCAGGAAAGGTCAAGGCCCCTGGAACTGGTGATGAATGCCTGTGTTCTTATATTTGTGATGTTCGTCTCTTTGATTCCATTTCACCATCATATGCACAGCTATTCTGGTTGCATGCAGACAAGGGCAGAAATTTCCATACCCTCTGTCGTCTGTTTTGCTGTATTAATGAAGACTATCCGTCATATCTCTCCTCGACCTTAACACTTTTGTCTCAATATCAGAAAACATCTGTTTTGTACAGCTATAAATTCATCTTACGTGCGCCAATATCACTACTGTTATTATTGTCAGTACTATTATCATTATTATTATTTTTATTATTACTGTTATCTCTATCAGTGGCAGCAGTTGCAGTAGTACAAGTGCTGGCAGTATTAACTTCATTAGTTCACAGTCAATGTAATCACATCGCCACTTCAAACACTCAAATCAGTGTCATACTAGTTTCATATTAAATACTGTATATTTGATAGCCTGGTCCTATGTAACAGAGGACCTGATATCCCTAATCATATTACATTAAGTAAATAAAAATAAACACTGCAGTCTGCACAACTGAGTTCAACATAGGAGCATCTAATTCGTACGTTCCCATCACCCCAGGACAAGTTGAAATGGGACTCGTCCAAAAATAACAGCCGCCAGCCAACACAGAACAGCAACAGGGAAGTAACCGATTTTGTGATATTTTACGTGTTCCTAACCAGGAGCGAATTATATAATTTCATCTGTTCTCTTTGGTAGCCTAGTTTTTGAATTCCGGCGTGTAAATTTAATATTTACTAGACACAGTTCCCGCGTTTTCGTTTGTGTCGGAAAGTAGACCGATTAGTGAGATTTTACAAATCCCTAACCAGGAGCAATTTCTAGAATGAAATTTTCACTCTACAGCGGAGTGTGCACTGATACGAAACTTCCTGGCAGATTAAAACTCTGTGCCGGACCGAGACTCGAACTCGGGACGGCAAAGGTCACGAGTTTGAGTCTCGGTCCGGCACACAGTTTTAATCTTCGAGGAAATTTCAGGAGTAAATTACTTTAGTCTCGCCCTTGTGCTTTGGTAGTTTACTTTTTGAAGCTCTGCGTATTAATCTAATTCTTTAGAAACAATTCTTGCGTTTTCTTCGATACCTACAGTAATTTCGTAGCGCATGTCGATAGTCGTTTGTTTGGCTGTGAAGAGTAGTTTCCCACGGTCTTTAGTATGGGTAGGGACTGTGATTGTTGGGTGCGGATGCGAACTGAGTTGGTGACTCTTCGGTCTCAGATTCTGGCTGTGTTGGCTTTGGTTACCCAGCTTTAGGTTGATTTGGACGGGCATCACTCTTTTGGACCGACCGTAGGGATCCAACGGACGTCCAGCACGACCGACGAGTCTGCCGATCGATCCGCACCTGCGGCCAGCCCAGTTACTGCTCGCATTGAGGTTGACCCCTCATCCGTGGTCTAGTGGGAGATCGTCTCATGGCGTGGCAGGCGGCGAACGTAACGCCTTCCCGGTTAGTCTAACGAACAGCTGCTCCCATTGGATGACACTGTACCTCAGCCAGATGCAGTCACTTGTCCTGCTTCAGAGAAAACCTCTCAGTCTACAAGATTCGAGCAATCACAGGTGCTGGGATTATTGGTAGTTGGGAGCTCCAATATTAGGTGCCTTATGAGGCCCCTTAGGAACATGGTTGCTAAGGAGGCGAAGAAAGACAGTGTGCACTCCTTGTGCACACCAAGTGGAGCCATTCCAGATGGGGAACAGCTCCTTACGGACGTCATGAAGAGCACAAGGTGCAGCCAACTGCAGCTGGTGACTCACGTCGGTATCAATGATGTGCGTCGCTTCTGATCGGAGGAGGTTCTCTCTGGTTTCGACCGGCTATCAGAAGTGATGAAGGCCCGAAAGTCTTCCTTGCGAGATGAAAGCAGACCTCACCATTTGCAGCATAGTCGACAGGATCGACTGTGGACCTCTGATACAGAGCTGAATGGAGCGTCTGAATCAGAGGCTCTGATGGTTCTGCAAATTCCTCGATTTTCACCATAGGGTGGAGAGATTTCGGGTTCCGCTAAATAGGTCACATGTCCACTACAAGCAGAAGGCGACGGCACGGGTAGCGGGGGCTGTGCGGCGTGGACTGGACAGTTTTTTAGGTTAGAGGCTCTCCGTGAAAACACAAATAGGGCTTCGGTCTCAAAGGGTGCACGTTGAACAGAGGAAGAACGTAGACCTAGGAAGAATAGGTATAACGGTTCAAAGTTGTCGTAGCTGTGTTGGGAAAGTACAAAACCTCCAAGCACTAATAGAAAGCACTGATGTTCTAAACGTTGTAGGCACTGAAAGCCGGCTAAAGCCGAAGTTAAATTCAGCCGAAATTTTTGCGAAGAACCTAACGGTGTTCCGAAAGGATAGGATAGGCTAAACAAATTGGTGGTGCCGTGTTTGTTTCTGTTAGAAGTAGTTTATCTTGTTGCGAAATTGAAGTAGATAGTTCCTGTGAGTTCGTGTTGGTAGAGGTCATTCTTGGCAACGGGCATAAAATAATAATTGGATCGCCTTACCGATTTCCCAATTTAGAGGAGACAGTTGCTGAAAGGTTCAAGGACAACTTGAGTCTAATTTCAAACACATACCTGACTCACACAATTATAGTTGGTGGTGACTTAAATTTACCCTTGATATGGTGGCTAAAATACATGTTTAAATCCGGAGGTTCGCATAAAACATCATCCGAAATTGTGCTAAACGCATTCTCTGAAAATTATTTCGAACAATTAATTCATGAGCCCACTCGAATAATAAACGGTTCTAAAACCACACTTGACCTCTTAGCAACAAATAATCCTGAGCTAATAACGAGCACCAAAAAGGATACAGGGATCAGCGAACACGGGGTTCTCGCAGCGAGAGGGAACACCGTAAATCCTAAATCCTACAAAAACAAACAAAAAATGTATCTACTCAAAAAAAGCACATAAAAATTTCCTTGACGCCTTCCAGAGATGGTGGTGGTGTGTTGGGGCTTATGGGCGCTCAACATCGAGGTCATCAGCGCCCTGACACACATTAAAAGGAACGAATGTGGACAGACCTAAGAAAACTAAAGCACACACTCAAAGAAAGCAGGAAAAGAAGGAAAATGCTACATAAGAAAGTAAAACCTAAGGAAAGAGGAAACATAGCAACAAGAATGTCACAGGAAATTGTTATTGGCTGGCCACTTACATAAAATATGGGCGAGCTTGTCACACAGTGAGCAAATTAAAATCCTCTCCCTAAAATCTTTGTAAAAACATTTGACAGGGCACAGAACTTTAAAACTTTAACCACATTCGTCCGAGTGTTGCCTAAAAGAGATGGCAGGTCCGCTGGCAAGTCAGCCGCGAGCCGCTGGTCAGAAAATAAAACGCAGTCCAATAAAACGTGGCGCACAGTGGACGCCGCAAGCACCACACATTGGAGGGTCCTCTCGCCGGAGTGAGGAGAACCTCGTCCCGTCGATGGGGCTGAAAGGAAGTACACCACACACGCGTTGTGGGCTTGACTATACGGAGCTTATTGTCAGTCACTTCCAGCCACTCATCCTCCCACCGACGCATGACCCGTGAGCTCAACAGCGAGGTGAGTGCGTGCAAGGGGATAGCACACTGAGATACTTGTGGGGCAAGACACGCCTCCTTGGCTGCGAGATCTGCCCTTTCATTCCCAGCAATGCCAACATGCCCCGGAACCCAGCAGAAAGCTACAACCTTCCCCAGTCGCTGTAGTGGGAGGAGGGCATCCTGGATGGTCTGGACAATTTTGTCTGCCGGATACAAACGTTGCAATGAGTGAAGGGCACTGAGTGAATCGGAACAGACAAGAAATTTAGGAGAGGAAGAATGTCTCATGTGCTCCAGTGCCCGCAAGATCGCAAACAATTCTGCATCAAAGACAGTAAAAGTCTGAGGCAGTCGGACCTTGAGGACACGATATGGAAAAACAACTGAGCAACCAACAGAATCCCCTTGTTTCGACCCATCCGTAAAAACAGCTACATAGTCGTGGTGCTCAGATAAAATGGCAGAAAATGCTGCATTAAAAACGGTGGCAGGAGTGCAATCTCTCTTGTACTGCAATAAATCTAAAATCACTCCGGGCCTCTTCAGTAACCAGGGTGGCAGGCGGTTAAAACCTTGGATTTGGGGTTGTACAGACTCCACACCGAGGGACTCTAGTACACGTTGCACACGGATCCCAAACGGCAACGTAGCCCGGGGACGGCGGGAAAAAAGGCAGTCCAGAGGTGGATGGGCAACAAGATGGTGAGCAGGCGATCTGGGAGCTGCAAGAAACTTAGAAGCCTGGCGCACCAGCAGGAGCTGCCGCCGGATGGTAAGTGGCGGTTCGCCAGACTCAGCACAGAGGCTGGGTACGGGACTGGTCCGATAAGCATCCGTGGCCAGTCGAATCCCAGCATGGTGAACAGCGTCAAGGATCCGCAAATAAGATGGCCTCTCTGACCCATATACTGTGCACCCATAGTCCAGCCGTGAACGCACAAAAGCTCCATAAAACTGTAGGAGACGCGCCCTGTCCGCTCCCCAAGACCTGTGGCTGAGGCACTTGAGGATGTTCAGTGCCTTCAGCGTTCTAGCTTTCAAGTCACGTAGGTGTGGCAGCCATGACAACCTGGAGTCAAAAATTAGGCCCAGAAACCGCACTGTGTCTCTAAAATATAGTACAGTATCCCCCATATGCAAGGCAGGCAAAGTAAAAAGATGACGAGAACGATTAAAAGGAACACCAACACACTTTTCGGTAGAAAACCGAAAACCCGTCTTTGCAGCCCACTCCTCTAACCGCCACACCGTTAGCTGCAACTGACGGCTCACGGTTGCAACACTGGAGGAGGAACAGAAAACAGCAAAGTCGTCCACAAATAAGGAGCACTGTACTGGACTCCTCACTGTAGACATTATACTTTTGATGGCTATGGCAAAGAGGGTAACGCTTAAAACACTGCCCTGGGGGACACCGTTCTCTTGCTCAAAGCGATCAGACAGTGTGTTACCAACGCGGGTCCGAAAAAACCGCCGAGACAGGAAAGACCGAATGAAAATCGGGAGGCGGCCACGAAATCCCCATTGATGCATTTGTGCAAGAATACAGTGTCTCCAAGTAGTATCATATGCCTTACTGATATCAAAGAAGATACCGATACAGTGATGCTGACGGAGAAAAGCCTGCTGAATAGCCGCCTATAGGAAGGTCAGGTTGTCGACCGTGGACAGAAATTTTCGGAATCCACACTGCAAGCGGCTAAGGAGCTGTCTGGTCTCTAACAGCCAGACCAGACGCCGGTTAACCATCCGTTCCAGGGTCTTTCCGACACAGCTTGTCAAGGCGATACTACGATAACTACCGGGACATGTGCGGTCCTTTCCTGGATTGAGGAGAGGGATGAGAATTGCCTCCCTCCACGAGGTGGGGAACACTCCTGTCTGCCACATGAGATTAAAACATTCGAGGAGGATTTCCTTTGACGCCGCTGGCAGATGTCGAAGCATGGGGTGCCGGATGCGGTCGTAACCTGGTGCAGTGTCAGAAGTCTCAGTAAGTGCCGATTCAAGTTCCCACACGGAGAAAGGGGAATTGTAGGCCTCAGAACTGTTCGACCGAAAGTCCAAGGTCGCTCTTTCGACAGTCGCACGGTAGCGACGAAACGCTGGATCCTGATTTGCAGTGGCAGTACTTTGTGCAAAATGCTCTGCCAGCGTCTGAGCAATGGCTCTGGGTGTCGTTTGGAGGCATCCCTGGTTCAGGACAGCAGCTATTGGTAAATGGCTATGTTTACCGGAAATCCTCCGGATGGCTTCCCATACTCTTGTGGAACAATTGGAACGGTTGATGGAGTCCAGGAACTCCTGCCATGACCTTTTCTTGCTCTCTTTAATGACACGGCGTGCCCTGGCTCTCGCGATTCGAAAGGCGGTAAGATTGACCGCTGTTGGGCGGCATTTAAATCGGCGAAGAGCCGCACGCCTGTCCCGGATGGCTGAACGGCACTCTTCTGTCCACCAAGGCACAAGGCGCCGCTTAGGAGTGCCAGAAGACTGTGGTATGGACAGGTCAGCAGCGTGATGGACCACAAGCGTGATGTGATCCACCCATTCCTGTACGTTATTGTGGCGGTCAAAGACAGCCAACCGAGTGAACAGTGGCCAGTTAGCCCTGCCAATCATCCACGATGGTGGCCGCTGCTCCAGCAATACACCATCCAGGAGATGAATGCGGATAGGGAAGTGATCGCTGGAATGAAGGTCGTCAATGACCTCCCAGTGAACAGAGTCGGTGAGGGTTGGAGAGCAGAAAGATAGGTCAATGACTGAGAATGACCCTGTATCAGTAGAGAAATGAGTCGGAGTACCTGTGTTGAGGATGCACAACACTTGAGATGTTAGGAGGCTCTCCAAAATTCGACCTCGTGCGCAAAGAGAAGTGGAGCCCCACAGGACATGATGGGCATTGAAGTCTCCCAGGAGGAGATATGGGCGAGGGAGTTGGTCGATAAAATCTGTGAGAGCGTCTAAGGTCATTGCATCCAGAGGGGGTAAATAAAGGGAGCAAACAGTAAGCCTCCGAGATGAATGAATTTCAACTGCAACTGCTTGCAGGTCAGTATCCAGGGGGAGAGAGGAGTGGTGGTCATTATTGACAAACACAGCGACTCCGCCTTTGGCCCTTTCTCCAGTCAGGTCATCTTTGCGATATGACGTATAGCCCCTTAGTACAGGAGCATCAGATGGTTATAAATACGTTTCCTGTAAACACAAGCACAGGGGGTGTTGCTGTGCTAGGAGGTTCAGTTCCTCCACATGTGCCCGGAATCCATTCATGTTCCACTGTATAATGGGAGCCATCTATCAGGGTGGGAGTACCTTCATTCTCACTTTCTGTCGGGGAGGAGAGCCCACAACAGGTGGAGGCTCAGTTTTGGGGCGAGATGATTGCCCCAGTCTGACATCAACCTCCATCGCCTCAGAAGAGGAGTCGAGAGAGACGTCAGAGAGAATGACATCCACATCAGGAGACTGTATAACTGCAGTCTCCTTTAGTGGGCGAGTCTTCACCTTTGTCTTTGGCTTCGATGTTCTGGCCTGAGGTGGCATTGGAGCCAAAACTTCAGAAGCACTAGGGGGTGTAGCAGCGCTGGGCAGTGCACAAGACTGGACCCGGGAAGGGGCAGGAAGTTCCATGATGTCAGCTACCATGGCCTGGTCAGAAGGCTAGGAGGGGGGGGGGGGGGGGCAGCAGGCTTCACAGGAACGGCAGCAGCACAGGTACATTGACAAGCGCAGGTGCTAGTGCTGACAGTAGCAACCTCCGTTTGTGTAGCGGCATCGGTTTTCAAGACTGGTTGTTTGAGAACGGAAGAAAAGGAAGCAGCGAACGTGGGTGGCTGCATGGACTTGTAAATTTTCTTCGCCTCACTATACGGGATGCGTTTTGTAGTTTTTATTTCCTGGATCTTCCGTTCCTCAAGGAAAACTCTGCATTCCCTACTCCACACAGGGTGATCCCCAGAGCAGTTGACACACTTGGGAGGAGAGGAGCAACCAACTCCCTCATGGGCGGCTTTGCCACAATTCCCGCAAGTGGCTTCCCCTCAACAGCTGAGAGTAGTGTGTCCAAAGTGTTTGCATTTAAAACACCGCATGGGGTTGTGGTAATAAGGCCGTACACTGAGACGTAGGAAACCTGCCTTCACATGCTCTGGCAATTGGGTGCTGTTAAATGTAAGGATAAATGAGTCAGTCATTATGAGAGCACCATCCACCCGTTTCATAATGTGTTGCACGTCGACAATTTCTTCCCGGGACCATTCAGCCTTCAGTTCGTCTTGGGGAATGTCAACGAGATCTCTGCAAGTCACAACACCCTTGCTGTAGTTCAAGGTGTTGTGAAATTCAGTCTCTATCGCAAACTCCCCAAGAAATTGTGCCTTCTGAAGGTTCTGGACTTGCTGGAAGCTAGATGTTTCAACCAACAAGGTGCCATTTCGCAAGCGCTTTACAGATTTTAATGTGCCAGCAATACCTCCTAAGCCCTTCTGTATATAAAATGGCGAAACTTTTTCAAAACTCCCATCTTTTCTTTTAATTATGAAAATCACATTCTGCGAAGCAGCATGCGTTCTGTTACTACTACCTGAATCAGGAGGACTGGCTACACGAGCCCTCTTGTTGGATTGGGTGTTAGAACCCACCAGCGGTCCACCCTTTCCGCTGGCAGGAGAAGAATAAAAGTTCGAGGGTTCCATCTCGGTCCCACGAGCAGCTAGGGAACTAGAAGTCCACCTAGACAGAGCCCCGCGGGCCTAGGTAAGCCTTATACAACTGGGGCGCGGCAGGTGCCCCAGAGGTTGCCCGCTTGCGACTGTTCCACCCCAACAGCCATGCATCTTATAGGCGCGCAGCACACCGTAAGATTGAGGGGTTTTTATAAAGGTTTACCTTCCTCGCAATCCAGGCGGTCAAGCCAAGATTACCATTCCCCGCAGCACACAACGTTCCACCGCCGCGCCATGCGGTGGTCGCTGAAGCATGTCCGGGGGTTACGGTGACAGGAGACTGGCAGCGCTGACCAGTCCCCAGTTCAGGACCCCGGGGTCGCCAAGCCCGTACTCAACAAATGAATGCTGAGCCCCTGGGGGGCCCTTCCAGAGAGACAATCTCCACACTTTCCAAATTAACAATGTTAGTGTAGACAAGATGTGGCTTGAAATCAGAGTAATAGTACCGACAAGAAATGAGAGATGTATGCCAAATAAACTAACAAACGACGGAGCTGATCCCTCATGGTGCACAAAACAGGTCAGACCATTGCTGCAGAAACAACGAAAAAAGCATGCCAAAGTTAAATGTGTGTTAAACTCCTAACATTGGCGATCTTTTACAGAAACTCGAAATTTAGCGCACTTCCATGCGACATGCTTACAATGGTAATTAACTGAAACCCGCAGCTGCCGACAGGTGTTGTTGATATACCTCGATGGGGAAGCTGAAAATATGTGTGCCCCGACCCGAACTCGAACCCGGGATCTCCTGCTGACATGGCAGACGCTCTATCTGTCTTTTTTTTCCATTTTGTTCAGTATAGTTCGTTGTGTTTGCTCTGTGCGGACGTCACATGGCGTCTGTTCAAGATGATTATTGATTCCTTTACTCAGTTTTTTTATTACAGAGGACAATCGGCCCTCTGACCGAACACGCTGAGCTATCGTGCCGGCAATCTGAGCCACCGAGGCCGGCCGAAGTGGCCGCGCGGTTCTAGGCGCTACAGTCTGGAACCGCGCGACCGCTACGGTCGCAGGTTCGAATCCTGCCTCGGGCATGGATGTGTGTTATATCCTTAGGTTAGTTAGGGGACTGATGACCTTAGAAGTTAAGTCCCATAGTGTTCAGAGCCATTTTTTTGAGCCACCGAGGACACAGATGTGTATTGTGGACAGTTGGGAATGTGGGTCTCACAGGAAGCGTGCAAGGGATAAGTCCCTGCAGTCGCTCTATTCATCGGTGTCCTCGGTGGCTCAGATGGACAGAGCGTCTGCCATGTAAGCAGGAGATCCCGGGTTCGAGTCCAGGTCGGGGCATACATTTTCGGCTGTCGAGGTATATCAACAACACCTATCGGCAGCTGAGGGTTTCAATTAGTTATCATTTATTCTAGAGAAGCTGCACGGTCATCAATGGTATCTGTTCTTTCGAGAACAGTTACTATTTTCATATATTCTCACAATAGTTCCCGCAATGAAACCTTGACTCGAAACCCGGCAGAAAATTCGAGGTGATTCTGGTAGTACACAAAGTTTACCTTCTTTGTGCTATAGGAATAGAAATACAGCCGATGACGGGTTCCCGGGTTCGATTCCCGGCGGAATCAGGGATTTTCTCTGCCTCGTGATGACTGGGTGTTGTGTGATGTCCTTAGATTAGTTAGGTTTAAGTAGTTCTAAGTTCTAGGGGACTGATGACCACAGATGTTAAGTCCCATGGTGCTCAGAGCCATACTATCAATGACAGTGCTGTCAAAGGAGAGTTACTAAACACAGCCTTCCGAAAATCCTTCACCAAAGAATATGAAGTAAATATTCCAGAATTCTTATCAAGAACAGCTGTCAACATGAGTAACGTAGAATTTGATATCCTCGGAGTAATGAAACGAAGTAAATCACTTAATAAAAGCAAGTCTTTCGGAGGAGACTGTGTACCAATTAGGTGCCTTTCAGAGTATGCTGATTCAATAGTTGCACTCTTAACAATCACATACAACCACTGGCTCGACGAAAGATCCGTGCCCAAAGACTGGAAAGTTGCACAGGTCACACCAGTATTCAAGCAAGGCAGTAGGAGTAATCCACTAAATTACAGGTCCATATCATTAACGTCGATATGTAGCAAGATTTTGGAACATGTATTGCGATCGAACATTATGAATTACCTCGCAGAAAACGGTCTATTGACACACAGTCGACACAGTTTTAGAAAGCATCGTTCTTGTGAAACACAACTATCTCTTTACTTTCACGAAGTATTGAGTGCTATCGACAAGGGATTTCAGATTGAATCCGTATTTATAGATTTTCAGAAGGCTGTTGATACCGTACCTCACAAGCGGCTCGTATTCAAATTGCATGCTTATGGAACATCGCTTCAGTTTTGCGACTGGATTCGTAATTTCCTGTCAGAGAGGTCACAGTTCTTAGTAACTGACGGAAAGTCATCGAGTAAAACAGAAGTGATTTCTTGCGTTGCCAATGTAGTATTATCTGTATAAACGATTCAGAAGACAGTCTGAGCAGCCGTCGTAGGTTGTTTGCAGATGACGCTGTCGTTTATCGTCTGTACAGTTATCAGAAGATCAAAACAAATTGCAAAACGATTTATAAAAGGTATCTGTATGGTGCAGAAACTGGCAATTGACCCTAAATGGCCAGCCGCTGTGGTTGAGCGGTTCTAGGCGCTTCAGTCTGGAACCGCGCTGCTGCTGCAGTCGCAGGTTCGAATCCTGCCTCGGGCATGGATGCGTGTGATGTCCTTGTTAGTTAGGTTTAAGTAGTTCTAAGCCTAGGGGACTGATGACCTCCGATGTTAAGTCAGATACTGCTTAGAGCCATCTGAACCATTTTGACCCTAAATAATGGAAAGTGTGAGGTCATCCACATGAGTGCTAAAAGGAGTCCGTTAACCTTCGGATACACGATAAAGCAATCAAATCCAAAGGCCTAAATTCAACTAAATATCTAGAAATTACAATTACGAAAGACTTAAACTGCAAATATCATACAGAAAGTGTTTTGGGAAGGCGAACCAAAGACTACGCTTTTTTGGCAGAACACTTAGAAGATGCAACAGATCTAGTAGACTACCTAGTCCATGCTTCTCCGTCCTCTTTTAGAGTACTGCTGCGCGGTGTGGGATCCTTACCATGTAGTACATGTAGATAGTTCAAAGAAGGGTATCATGTTTTGAATTATCGAGGAGCAAGGGAGAGAGTGTCATGGACATGATACAGGTTTTGGGGTGGACATCATTTTTCCGTTGCAGCGTGATCTTCTCACGAAATTTCAATCACTAATGCGAAAATATTTAGTTGACGCCAACCTATATAGGGACGTGGACTTACGTAGTGAGAAAAGATCATCACAATAAAATAACTGAAATGTTATCTCGTACTGAAAGATATAGGAGGACATTTTTCCTCGCTATGTTCGAGAGTGGAATACTAGAGAATTATTGTGAAGTTGGTTCGATGAACTCTCTGCCACGTACTTAAGGATGATTTGCAGAGAATCCATGTAGATGCAGATTTTGCCACTAGTAAGCCAGTGACGGCGTTCACGTGCCAGTTGCAGTCTACAGCAGTAGTGGCTTTTTGTCAGTGGAAGCTATCGCTCTACCATGCATGCTACCAGTTCAGCCTTCATCAGCTGGCGCCGAATAGTCGACGCAGACATGTGCACATACGTTGTAGAGCTCCACCGTCTAGCCAACACTGAGGAAAAAGCTGTTTTGTCAGTTACAGCTACTTGGACAAGGTGGCGGTTAATCCACACTTTGGTCGCACAGTGTGGACCAACACCCGCGCCGCGCTGTGTACGACCCGGAGGCCAGTTGCCGCCCTGCGCTATGTACGACTCTCTCCTGTCGATTCGTTCCACACACGCATCTTTGTGGTAGCAGCGTGCCGTGTGTGAGACGCAATGTCACAGTATGACAAAATCGTTTCCCGTAAACAACTCATTCTGACCCGTTCGAACTCACTCTCGTGCTGATAATGCACACTTTGACGTTGACAGACATACTGGCACCTACCTGTACGTTCCCACTTCGTTCGTCAGCTTTGCACTGACTAAGTGTGTACCATTGACCTCTACGGTCAGGCGAAAGGAGGGCACTACCGGGCCCACAGGCACGCCATCTCTTCACAGTCTTAATCACCTACCATGGTTCCACTGTTCTACACATACCGTGATTCTGTAGTGATTCAGAGCATTCCTTCTGGTTGTGAAATTTTCACAAGCAGCAGCGTATATCTAGAAATAGTACGAGGATAATCCCAAAAGTAAGGTCTATTTTTTATAAGTACATAAACCTGTTTATTTCTACAATGGTTTACATAACTTTACAGCTTGAACATTTTGCTATTTTTCGACATAATCACCATTTCGGTCGATGCATTTTTGTAGACGCTGTGGTAGTTTTTGTATGCCCATGTCTTACCAGCTCGCCGCCATGCTGTTCAGAAAGTTATGAACCTCTTCTTTCACCTCGTCGTCGGAGCTGAATCGCTTTCCGGCCAAATGTTCTTTTAACCTAGGGAACAGGTGATAGTCACTGGGCGCCAAGTCAAGTCTATAGTGTGGTTGGTTGATTGTGTCCCACTGAAACTGTTGCAGGAGAGCAACGGTTTGCCGAGCGATGTGTGGGCGAGCGTTGTCATGGAGAATGTGTAGGCCCTTGCTCAACATTCCTCTTCTCCGGTTCTGAATTGCCCGTTTGAGTTTTTACAGAGTCTCACAGTACATGTAAGGATTAATTGTGGTCCCAGCGATTCTGCTCCGACGACGAGGTGAAAGAAGAGGCTCATAACTTTCTAAACAGCATGGCGGCGAGTTGGTATGACATGGGCGTACAAAAACTGCCACAGCGCCTACAAAAATGCATCGACAAAAATGGTGATTACGTCGAAAAATAGCTAAATGTTCAAGCTGTAAACTGATGTAAACCACTGTAAAAATAAATGGGTCTATGTACTTCCAAAAAAATAAGAGACCTTACTTTTGGGATTACCCTCGTAAATCCATCGAGATGCGCTTTTCACTAAGTGACATATACTCTAAAAATAATAATAATAAATACCGAGCTACACCAGCTAGTTGTCTGAATGGTATGGAAATCGGTAGTTATAATGTAATGTGTACAGAGAGACTAATGATTACAACTACAGAAAAATTGGATGATTTATTCGAGAGAAAGAGTTTCACAAATTGAGCAAGTGAATTACGCATTGGATCACCTCTGGCCCTTATGCGAGCAGTTATTCGTCTTGGCGTTGATTGATAGAGTTGTTGTATGAACTCCTGCCGGATATTGTGCAAAAATTCTAATTGGCGCGTTAGATCGACAAAACTCGGAGCTGGCTGGAGGGCCTCGTTTCGTTGTCTTTCACGGCGAGCCATCCCAGTTTTCTATTCCAGCAAGATAATACGCACCAGCAGACGTCGCGAGTTTCTACTGCTTGTCTTCGTGCTTGCCAAACACTACCTTAACCAGCGAGGTTGCCGGATCCCTCCCCAAATGAATCGCGTGCATAAAAACATGTGGGAACCATTTCCGAGCACTGCTTGTGTTTGTAATCCCCGTTAGGTCGGATTATACGAAGACGTCGAAGCAATTCAGATGTGTGCTACTTGATTTGTGACCGGTAGAATCGATCAACACGCAAGAATTACTGAAATGCTCCGTGGAGTAAAATTGGAATCCCTGAAATAAAAAGGCGTTGCTTTCGCGGAACACAATCGCGAGAATTTAGAGAGCCAGCGTTTGAAAGAGACTCCAGAAATATTCTAACGCCACCAACTTACATCGCGGGTGAGGTCAGTGCGGACAAGAGGAAAGAGAAATGAGAGCTCGAACGGAAGCTAATACGCTGAGGCAATAAAAGTCATGGGATACTCCTAATATCGTATCGGACCTCCTTTTGCATGGCGTGGTGCAGAAATTCGATGTGGCATGCGGTTTATATCGGGCGATCTGGGTGGGCAAATCATTCTGAATTGACCAGAATGTTTTTCAAACCGGTCAGGAATAATTGTGTCCCGGTGACCTGGAGCATTGTTATCCACAAAATTTCTTCGTTGTTTGGGAAAATGTAATCCATGAATGGCTGCAAATGGTATCCAAGTAGCCGGACATAACCATTTCCAGCCAATGATCGGTTCAGTTGGACCAGAGGACCCAGCCCACTGCATGTAAAAACGGACCCACTATTATGGAGCCACCAGCATCTTGCACAGAGCCCTGTTGACAGCTTGGGTCCATGGCATTGCAAGTAACATGACTTAGACAGGATTTTTCGCCCATACAGTTATATAGCGCCTTGAAGTAATCAGTGTTGGCTGGCATAAGTGACAAATGCCGAGTGTGGTGGTTTGTAGCTCCTTTTTCTACAGGAACCGTAACCGGCTTCTGTCTATTGAGGGAAATCTGAATACCAATCGCTACATCAGGGGGTTTTTAGAGCCCGAGGCTCTGCCATTCCTACAGACAGCTCTACATGCCATATTTCAGCAGGACAGTGCCTGGCTACTTATGGCCAGGGTCGTCCAAGCCTTCTTCTCCAAGCCCTGGTCTGCTCGTTCGCTTGACATGCCTCCCACTGGACATGGCCGGCCGCGGTGGTCTAGCGGTTCTAGGCGCGCAGTCCGGAACCGCGCGACTGCTATGGTCGCAGGTTCGAATCCTGCCTCGGGCATGGATGTGTGTGATGTCCTTAGGTTAGTTAGATTTAAGTAGTTCTAAGTTCTCGGGGACTGATGACCACAGATGTTAAGGCCCATAGTGCTCAGAGCCATTTGAACCACTGGACATGTCTGAGTCGCTCGGTCGGTAGCTTGTTTGCTCTGGCACTCCTACAAACACTGTCGATGCTTTTTGGACGACGAACCTACAAACCACGTGGCACTGTATTCCACTGCAGCATATCATGGGCCTCTCTGACTCCATGCTACGATATCTGGAGGCTCTGATTCCAGCACGTCATGGAGTCATACTCACGGACAAAATCCATGAATAGTTATTTGTGTATTGTCATATCCCTAATGTGAGGAACGAAACTCATTGTAATAGCATGTATCTTTACCAATGTTGCAATTTTCACGAATAGTAATGTATGTACTATGGCCAGAGTGGTCACCTGACGGGCATCAGGATCTGCGCTCCCAGTGCCTGCATCAGACTGGGGCGTTTACAGAGACAACTTTCGCGGTGTGGAACACGTACAGTTTCCCGGAAATCAGCTCCTTTCCAAAAAGTGGCCTCTAGCAACTTACCTGGGCTGCCTACCCCGCTACGAAACATCGTGAGTGCGTGAAGTCGAGAGCGCGAAGCCGACGCACGCCTGTATCCCTCGCGTGACCCGCCACCGCGGCGCGTGTTCTCACTAATGCGCTCTGCACGTAACACGTCACATTCTGGCAGCTGGCTGTAAAGACACAAACGCGTCATTTTGGCGAGCATGACCTCGTTCCCTCGCGCGTGATAACGCTATCACGGTATTTACCGAAGTTATTTCTTTCACTTTTCAGCGCGAGTGTATGTTCTGTTGGATTTTGTTACCATTTGTTTTTACGATATGACCATTTACGGAGACATTATCGTTACATTACGATCCACGTTTGTGTAGAAACAAAACTTCGGATGCAGAAAATAAGTCCGGTTGCTGCTTGTAATTCACCTATCCAGTGACAGTTACGTGTAAAGTTCAGTTGCACGTACAACGTCAAATATGGCCGATTCCCGGGTGTTAGACGAAACTTGAATTCACATTGTTTTCCGAGTCAGACACCGGTGGTGTATAACACGATTTCTGATAACAGCGTATCATCTGCTTTCCTAGTACAAGGTCCGGCAAAAAGACGTCCTGTATTTCGGAAAGTAATTACAAACAATCGAAGATAAAGAGAAAATACTTTTATTCGTGGACAACAAAGACTATGACATGTTACATTAGCTGGCTGTTAAAATTATATCTGGTAAATGACGCCCTCCGTTGTTGACCTATTAACAAAGCCTTTCCCAGAAGTTGTTCATAGTTCTTCGTGTCATTTCCGGTGGAACGGTAGCTGCTTCCTTGGTGATTGCTTCCTTAAGTGATTGCAGGGTTGTGTGGCGATGTTTGTTCACTTGAGCCTTTCAGTCTCCCAAAGGAAAAAAATGACAAGGTGTTAAATTGTGTGACTTTGGTGACCAGGTGATGTCTCCTCGCGAAGAGAGAAGACGTCTACGAAAAAAAAATCTCTCCAGATTTCTAGAGAATGCTGAGAAGCGTGAGATGTGGCTCCGTCTTGTTGGAATAAGGTTTTTCCTTCTTCATGGTCCCCAACAAACTGGTTTAACTTAGGTCTCTACCATGTGACAGTAGAAATTTGAATCAACAGTTATCGTTACGTAACCTTCTTCGAAAAATTCAGCAACAGCTATGAAGTGGTCGCTGGTGAACTTCCTGAGGCTATCTGCTGCCCAGTAGCGAAAATTCTGTTTATTTACAGTACGTGACAAGTGCAAGTGGGCCTCATCAGAAGAAACGAAAACAGTGCCAGGTGAAGAATTTCCTCACACACAACTCTGCAAGTTTCAAGTCACTTAATTCTTGGGTAGCTATTATTTGTATCGATGTTTCTTAAGATCTCTGTGCAGGATTCTTCTTACACTCCGATCAGACAGTCCGAGGGCAGATGCATGTTTAAGTGCTGAACATTTTGAACATTGCTGAACGTGCGCTCTCACATGCGCCACATTTTCCAGAGTTGTTATAGTCTGATGTCGGCCAGTAAATTTACTTTTCAGTGCAGAACCTGATACTCTAAAGTCCGATCGTCGAATTCGAATAGTTTTAACTCAAATTGTTTTTCTGTCAGAAACAGAATGCGAAATGCTCGCTGAGTAGCAGTCATAGAACCATCATTAAGAATATACCCTTCCACGACGAAAGCACGGTGCTCACATAGCTAAGCTCCTGCGCCTATTGAAACCAGCAGGTACATCGCTATCAATCAGTACCCCCTCAACATCAGTATCCGCACCACAACTCACCTTTCCAACTAAGGGAGGTCTTTTTGTAGGACGCTGTAATTGTTGTAGCAGTAATAGCAGCAGCAGTAATAACTGGCTTAAAGGACCGAGTTAAGTCTTTTCGGCTGGACGCCATTTCCGCGAGGTACACGACCCCAACCTACCCAAGTAATCTAATCGGGGAAAGGCGACCTACGGCTTAACGTGGAACACAAAGCACGCTTCGTTCCTGGTGACTTCCCACATCGTTCAGAGGTTAAGGCTGTGTTACCGGCAAGCCGAAAATTTCCCTGGTCCTGCCTGGCTTCAATGCTCCAACCTCTCCGTTTCCAGGCACTCGTTCTTCGCCGCTAGACCACCAGGCCCGGCAGAATTAGTAGCAGTAACATAAGTTTTTATTCATCTAAGGATCACTTTTACGAGGATATGTTATGGTACGAGGGGCGTCAATAAGTAACTCAAGACATTCTTTTCTCGGGCATTTCAGGTTGAAAAAATGTTGAATTTGTTGTGGGACATCGTGGACTATTCCCGCTTCAGCCCCTATAGTTTCATGAAGTTCTTTCATGAAGTTCCGATAGGTGGTGGCGCTATGCGTAGTCTTCAAAATGGTGTTCGTAACGGATGTGCCTTCCAAGCAAAGAACTGTCACTGAGTTTCTTTCGGCGGAAAGACAGAGCATCGCAGATATTCATAGGCGTTTGCAGAATTTCTACGGATATCTGGCAGTGAACATAAGCACGATGAGTCGTTGGTTGAGGCGTCTGTTTATCATTACAAGGCGGTCGCCCAAACCTGTCCGATCTCCCTTGTGCCGGCCGACTGCACAGAGCTGTGACTCCCGCAATCCTGGAAAGTGCGGTATGTAAGAGGTTTACTGTTCACTACCCTAGTGGAGCAAACGTAATTTCGATGTATTGCTCACGCTCTGCCTGCGATATAAAACATCTCTACTGCAATAGAATCGCAGGTCAGAGCAGTGTCGGTAGTAGTAATCGGTCGCTCCTACAGATCAGAAGTCGTAGTAGCTCACCGCTTCAGTACAGCTGCTAGCCATGTAAGAGCAATAGCAGTCGCCACTGGTGCAGCGCAGTTCATTGCCATGTAGAGTAAGGCAAACTTTATAGTCTTCATCGCCATGCGCGTACTTAAATTTGTTGTCTGAGGTGTCAATATGAATTTGTTTCAATCTTTTTTGCGGTTTGTCAGCACTAATTAAGTCAGACTTGTAATGCTCAAATTTTTTTATGTAATGGTTTGCAGAAATGTTTTCAATAATAACGTTTTTCAGAACATAATTTTTTACCAGTCATTTACTTGAATATAAATATTTTACAAATTTTCCCAGATCATAGTCGTGTGTTGTTTAATAATCAGAGGACCAGCTATGCAGCTGTGTCAACAAGCAAAGTCGTTTTTTTTTCTACTAATGCAAATCTCAGACAATTGTTGTTCAGTAGTAGTAGATAGGCCAGCATTGCCCTACGTTGTGCTATTTAGGAGCAGATATATAGACAGCGTTATCCGGCGACACCATCACGAGGTAAGAATTTTTCAGTTTATTCAGGTTGGTTTCACAGGGCCATGACGTAGCCCTGCTTACGTCCAAAATTTATCAGTTTCAATTCTCAGTCAAATTTTGTACCAGAAATTATTTTATATACGGGAAGGTTACACACTCTCATTCGAGATGATCGACTGTCACGCTCAGACACCTCGCTGCACAACTGGACGACTGTGTCGGTAGTGCAGACACACTCGTCCACCATTTGGGATACTCAAAGGTGTGTGTCCGCTAGGTTCCTCGCTGCCCAACTGACAACCTTAGAGAGCAACGACGGACCATCTGTATGGAATTGCTTGCGCGTTATGAGACTGATCTTGACAGTTTTTTGCGTAACATCGTTACAGACGATGAAAGATGGTTTCATCACTTCTAATCGGAAAAGAAGCGGCAGTCAGTGGAGTGGCACGAAACTACATCTCCTCCGAAGAAAAAGTTCAAAGCCACCCTCAGTCGGTAGAGTCATGGCGACGGTCTTCGGAGAGTTTGAAGACGTTATTCTGTCTGACGTCCTCCCTCATCGTACAACGATCAATTCTGAAGTCTATTGTGCTGCCCTCCCGAAATTGAAAATACAGCTTCAGAGTGTTCGTCGTCACAAAAATGAAAACGAACTTCTCCTTCTACATGACAGCCCAAGGCCTCACGCAAGTCTGCACAACCGAGAGCAGCTCACAGAACTTCATTGGGCCATCCTTCCTCATCCACCCAATAGCCTTGATTTCGCACCTGCCGACTTACAACTGTTTAATCCAATGAAAGATGCACTCCGCGGGACGCAGTACGTGGATGATTGGGAGGTTATTGATGCAGCGGAACGTTAGTTTCTGTGTCATGTGGGGATACAGGCCTTCCCAGTAGTGTGGCTAAAGCCGTCGTATTGAACGGAGGTTATGTTGAAAAACAGAGTTTTGTAGCCCAAAGAGTGGGGAACAACATTATACTGGAATCCTGAATAAAACCAGCCTGCTTTCAGAAAAAAATGTTTTGCGTTACTTATTGAATGGAAAAACTGGGAGAAGCCGACCTCGGGGAAGATCAGTTTGGATTCCGTAGAAATATTGGAAAACGTGAGGCAATACTGACCCTATGACTTATCTTAGAAAATAGATTAAGAAAAGGCATACCTACGTTTCTAGCATTTGTAGACCTAGAGAAAGCTTTTGACAATGTTGACTGGAATAATCTCTTTCAAATTCTGAAGTTGGCTGGGGTAAAATACAGGGAGCGAAAGGCTATTTACAATTTGTACAGAAACCAGATGGCAGTTATAAGAGTTGAGGGACATGAAAGGGAAGCAGTGGTTGGGAAGGGAGTGAGACAGGGTTGTAGCCTCTCCCCGATGTTATTCAATCTGTATATTGAGCAAGCAATAAAGGAAACAAAAGGAAAGTTCGGAGTAGGTATTAAAATCCATGGCGAAGAAATAAAAACTTTATGGTTCGCCGATGACATTGTAATTCTGTCAGAGACAGCAAAGGACTTGGAAGAGTAGTTGAACGGAATGGACAGTGTCGTGAAAGGAGGATATAAGGAATTAGATTAGGGAATGAGACACTTACGTAGTAAAGGAGTTTTGCTATTTGGGGAGCAAGATAACTGATGATGGTCGCAGTAGAGAGGATATAAAACGTAGACTGGCAATGGCAAGGAAAGCGTCCTGAAGAAGAGAAATCTGTTAACATCGAGTATTGATTTATGTGTCAGGAAGTCGTTTCTGAGAGTATTTGTATGGAGTGTAGCCATGTATGGAAGTCAAACATGGACGATAAATAGTTCGGACAAGAAGAGAATAGAAGCTTTCGAAATGTGGTGCTACAGAAGAATGCTGAAGATTAGATAGGTAGATTACATAACTAATGAGGAAGTATTGAATAGAATTGGGGAGAAGAGGAGTTTGTGGCACAAGTTGACTAGAAGAAGGGATCGGTTGGTAGGACATGTTCTGAGGCATCATGGGATCACCAATTTAGTATTGGAGGGCAGCGTGGAGGGTAAAAATCGTAGAGGGAGACCAAGAGATGGATACACTAAGCAGATTCAAAAGGATGTAGGCTGCAGTAAGTATTGGGAGATGAAGCAGCTTGCTCAGGATAGAGTAGCATGGAGAGCTGCATCAAACCAGTCTCAGGACTGGAGACCACAACAACAACAACAAAACAACATTGAACGCCCCTCGAATTATAGCGTTTGGACAACAGAAATACAGATGCATTTGCATGCTTACAGCTTGACAAGTACGGAACAGCTGGTCGGCCGGGGCATTGTAGTAAGCACTATCCCAGCGTTTGCCTGAAATAACTTGGGAAAACCACAGAAAGATTAAACACAGGATAGCTCCATTCTGTTTACAGAAGTGATGCTTCATTCGGTTTATCCCTAGTATATCTCAGTTGTGTGAATGGATTCGTGATTTCGTCTCAGAGAGGTCACTGTTCGTAGTGATAGACCGTAAATCATGGAGTAGAACAGAAGTGATATCTGGCGATCTGCAAGGTAGTGTCATAGGCCCTCTGCTGTTCCTGATTTACATAAATGATCTAGGTGATAATCTGAGTAGCCCACTCAGATTGTTTGCAGATGACGCTGTAATTTACCGTCTAGTAAAATCATCACACGATCAATTCCAATTACAAAAAGATCTAGAGAGAGTTTCTGTATGGTCTGAAAAGTGGCAATTGGCACTAAACAAAGAAAAGTGCGGGGTCATTCAGATGGGTACTGAAAGAAATCCGATAAATTTTGGGTATACAGCCTACATTACACTTGTCCGTCTTCTGCTGGAATACCGCTGCACGTTATGGGATCCTTACCAGGTAGGATTCACGGAGGACATCGAAAAAGTGCAAAGAACGGCAGCTCGTTTCCAGTTACCGCGCAATAGGGGTGAGAGTGTCACTGATATGATACTCGAGTTGGGGTGGCATTCACTGAAACAAAGGCGGTTTTCTTTGCGGTGAGACCTATTTGCGAAATTTCAATCACCAACTTTCTCTTCCGAATGTGAAAATATTTTGTTGACACCCACCTACGTACGGAGAAATGATCACCATGATAAAATAAGAGAAATCAGAGCTCGAACGGAAAGATTTACGTGTTCCTTTTTCCCACGTACCATTCCACATTGGAATGGTAGAGAAGTAGTATGAAAATACACTCCTGGAAATTGAAATAAGAACACCGTGAATTCATTGTCCCAGGAAGGGGAAACTTTATTGACACATTCCTGGGGTCAGATACATCACATGATCACACTGACAGAACCACAGGCACATAGACACAAGCAACAGAGCATGCACAATGTCGGCACTAGTACAGTGTATATCCACCTTTCGCAGCAATGCAGGCTGCTATTCTCCCATGGAGACGATCGTAGAGATGCTGGATGTAGTCCTGTGGAACGGCTTGCCATGCCATTTCCACCTGGCGCCTCAGTTGGACCAGCGTTCGTGCTGGACGTGCAGACCGCGTGAGACGACGCTTCATCCAGTCCCAAACATGCTCAATGGGGGACAGATCCGGAGATCTTGCTGGCCAGGGTAGTTGACTTACACCTTCTAGAGCACGTTGGGTGGCACGGGATACATGCGGACGTGCATTGTCCTGTTGGAACAGCAAGTTCCCTTGCCGGTCTAGGAATGGTAGAACGATGGGTTCGATGACGGTTTGGATGTACCGTGCACTATTCAGTGCCCCCTCGGCGATCACCAGTGGTGTACGGCCAGTGTAGGAGATCGCTCCCCACACCATGATGCCGGGTGTTGGCCCTGTGTGCCTCGGTCGTATGCAGTCCTGATTGTGGCGCTCACCTGCACGGCGCCAAACACGCATACGACCATCATTGGCACCAAGGCAGAAGCGACTCTCATCGCTGAAGACGACACGTCTCCATTCGTCCCTCCATTCACGCCTGTCGCGACACCACTGGTGGCGGGCTGCACGATGTTGGGGCGTGAGCGGAAGACGGCCTAACGGTGTGCGGGACCGTAGCCCAGCTTCATGGAGACGGTTGCGGATGGTCCTCGCCGATACCCCAGGAGCAACAGTGTCCCTAATTTGCTGGGAAGTGGCGGTGCGGTCCCCTACGGGACTGCGTAGGATCCTACGGTCTTGGCGTGCATCCGTGCGTCGCTGCGGTCCGGTCCCTGGTCGACGGGCACGTGCACCTTCCGCCGACCACTGGCGACAACATCGATGTACTGTGGAGACCTCACGCCCCACGTGTTGAGCAATTCGGCGGTACGTCCACCCGGCCTCCCGCATGCCCACTATACGCCCTCGCTCAAAGTCCGTCAACTGCACATACGGTTCACGTCCACGCTGTCGCGGCATGCTACCAGTGTTCAAGACTGCGATGGAGCTCCGTATGCCACGGCCAACTGGCTGACACTGACGGCGGCGGTGCACAAATGCTGCGCAGCTAGCGCCATTCGACGGCCAACACCGCGGTTCCTGGTGTGTCCGCTGTGCCGTGCGTGTGATCATTGCTTGTACAGCCCTCTCGCAGTGTCCGGAGCAAGTATGGTGGGTCTGACACACCGGTGTCAATGTGTTCTTTTTTCCATTTCCAGGAGTGTAGTTCGATGAACCCTCTGCCAGGCACTTAAGTATGACTTGCAGAGTAACCATGTAAATGTAGATTTGCAAAGAAGTTATATGAGACTGTAAAACACAAGTTTTACCCTGTTCATTAATTTCTCAATGCACACACTACACACGTTATGTAATCGTTATTTCGTAACCTAACACTACACACACATTCTTTCATAAAACAGCACAACACATACTATCAGCTGCCCCCGTGACCAGAGCGACGATATTAGATTTTCATTACGTATAGTGCAACTTCCCATTTGTGAACCTGAAAAATTTAGTCAGAATCCTTTCATAATGAGTGTGGTATTGAGTTCAGAAAGATGAAAGGTGTTAGTACTATCCATCTCGTAGTTTTAAGACAAAGGTTTTACTAAAAAGAAAAAAAAGGAAATAAGAAGAACAAAAACATAGGGTGAAAATGTTATGATAGATAACATGGTAATACAGGAGGCGTTTGAGCATTGAACACAGCAAACATATCTGAAGAATTCTGACGTAATTCATGCCGTTCATAGGGTGAAAACATTAGATTCGTCCACTTTATTGGGGATATTCAATCATTAGCACTACGTTGAACCCATTATCTGAGGTCATACCTGCAACCAAACGTTTACTACCAGTCACATTTAGATTCTTAAGTGAATAACATCACTTTAACAGGCGAGGTATGCCAAAAAGCAGCCTGACGAGTGGTATCGTTGACGGTGTTAACGGAACATGAGTGTGCGGAAACAATTGTTGTACACTCTAAGACAAAACAAAAGACGCACCAGGAAGAAATTATCCGAATGAAATCGGTAGATGTGAAGCACATGTACAAACAAACAAGTGATTAGGATTTCAGAAAATTTGAATGATTTATTTATGAAAAGAAGCTTCACAAATTGAACAAGATGACACGAGGGTCAACATCTGGCCCTTATATAAGCAGTTATTCGGCCTGGTGTTAACTGAAAGGGTTGTTGTAGAGCCTGTGTTATCCTGAGGAATGTCATGCCCAATTACGTCCAACTGGCGGGTTAGATCGTCAAAATCCCGAGCTGGTTATTACCTTTTTCACAATTAAAGATTACTTTTGTACAATAATTTATAAACACCCTGTACAACCTATCCACTGACAATCGCAGGTAAAGCTTTGCTGCATCCACAACATAGGGATATGACAGACGCCAGTCAGAATGACAGACGCCAGTCATCGTTTACATTGTTTTCGTAGTTAGATACTAATGGCATGTATCATAGATTTCTGATATCGACTTATTTTTGTTCCTTTTCTTGGAGTTGTCACGTACCATAAATTTCGAACAAACTGCTTTAAAAAAGCTCGGAAACATTCACTGACAGCAGCAATTTCTGTCGGTTTTGAAACACCCTGCCACTGACAAGGCGTCATACTCTCTCCCGTCCCTTCCGGTTAAGATCTTTTAACGACCACTGTTTTTACTCGCTGTTTCATTACTGTAGTTGGTACCCCATTTCTCGCAGACACGTTGAGCAGGTCGCGTTGATACGCCAAGAAATCGGGCAACTTTATACACGACAGCATCTCCAAACACGAGTTTGTCACTTTTCCATGTCGACCCAATTTAATGCGTTGATACCACACCACAGACTGGGACATACGGAACAAGTCCATCTGCTATCAGTTCTAGACAATACACAGCTCTGCAAAGTAACCAATATGCTTTTTTAAGGGTGTGACTAATACATCGCCGGAAAAAAATGTTACAAACTCTAGGACAGAGCCATTTTATTGACAACTGAGATGACATGAGTGACATCACTGTTGTCATATAACAAAATCACACGAAATAAAACACGCATGTCACAGTAAAGGCTGGCCAGATAGTCGCGTCAGTACACCGTGTAGGGCCAACGTAGGCGTGTATTCCCGCATGCGAACCACCATCAAGATGCCGAATGACATCCTCTGATAGACTCTCCTAACGTCTTGCACCTTTTGTTGCAATTCAGCAATGGTTCTGGCAGGTACTGGAGAATAAGAGAGTTCCCGCTTCATCACGTCCCATACGTGTTCAGTTGGCGAGAGATCTGGTGATCATGTTGGCCAGGGTAGTTGTTGAATACCACGAAGAGCACGTTGTGTCGCAGCAGCCGTATGTGGGCGTGCATTGTCCAGCTGAAAAAGTGCATCGCCTTTATGTCGAACAAATTTTATTTTAATTTTATTTATTAAACCTGATCTGCTTAGGGCCATCAGGCCCTATCTTACGTTGGACCATGGTTTCACACATACAGTACCTTCTTTATATCATAGATACATAAGAAATAATTTTAATATGACAAATACTATTAAAATGTGCATCTTCATGTTTTCACGGCGTAAAAACTGTTCCATAAAATTTCTGGTGTGTAGCCGCATACATTCAGTTTCCTCTTCTAATATTCCGGCCGAATACAGTTCAGCCATCTTCAGAGTGAGCCGAGGTCACTAGCGCTCCAGCACTTGCTCCGTCCTTTTAAACTGGAGGACCGAACCACTGCGTATGCGGCCAAAGATACACAAGGCGCCAGAGACGTTGATAGGAGGCAAAGAGGTGTAACATCTGCATGGAAATTAAATCTATGGCTGCGCAGACGATCCGCACGGTGATATCGATGTGTCACGGAGAGCTGTACCGTCGCGACGTCTTTGTGATTTAATTACAGAAATTGCCGGGTTCCATGGCTTGTTCAAGCTGAAGCCGCTATCTCTATTCATTACATTCGTCGCCAACCGAATTTCCATTGCTTATTTCACTACTGAGTTCCAGAAAGATGCAGTCGAGGATAAAATTTCGACATTATCGTGTACCATAGAGAGCCCAGATTTTCGACTTCATCTTTCTGGTACTCAGTAGTGAAAGAAGCTATTGAAATTCGGTTGGATTGAAATTCGGTTGGCGACGTATTTCATTAATAAAGATAGCGGCTTCAGCTTGGACAAATCATGGAATCCGGCAATTTCTGTAGTTAAATCAAAAAGACGTCGCGACGGTACAGCTCTCCGCGACACATCGATATCACCGTGCGGATCGACTGCGCAGCCATAGATTTAATTTCCATGCAAATGTTACACCTCTTTGCCGCCTATCAACGTCTCTGGCGCCTTGTGTATCTTTGGCCGCATGCGCAGTGGTTCGGCCCTCCAGTTTAAAAGGACGGAGCAAGTGCTGGGGCGTTAGTGACCTCGGCTTACTCTGAAGATGGCTGAACGGTATTCGGCCGAAGTATTAGAAAAAGGAACTGAATTTATGCGGCTGCACTCCCGAAATTTTATGGAGCACTATTAAAATGATTTAAGTGTCTATAGTGACAATGTGAAAAAGTCAAACTGACTATGAACTGGTAAGGTAATACTCCAGTAGTTGTACTACTGCTCCTGCTGCCGCCACTACAACGATAATACTACTACTAATATTAATAATAATGTGAATAACAATAACAATAATAACAATAATGTTAGTGGCAGATATAAAAAGAATTTGTAGGTGTACAAAGTAGATGTTTTCTAATATAGCGTGTTCTGGGGTAAGGAACACTAAGGAGACCTCACCAGCTTAGAATACTGGGAAAATGTGAAGATCTAGTTGGGAAGCAGAATGTACAAGAGTAACGAATGCGTACAGGGACAATGGTAATCCTTGTTGTTGCTTTAGTACATATGTCGTTAGCTGAAGCTGGAGATGTTATTCACTTCCCTAATACACCTTGGGAGGTTATTCCAGTGTCGGGTTCCTGCTGCCTCGGGCATGGACGTGTGTGTTGTCCTTAGGTTGGTTAGGTTTAAGTAGTTCTAAGTTCTAGGGGACTGATGACCTCAGCAGTTAAGTACCATAGTGCTCAGAGCCATTTGAACCATTTTTTTGAAGACGCGGGGCTGAAAATCTCTGCGCTTGTCCGAACGCAACCAGGATAGCTGTTTATATGGGAATGTGTCACAAAGATGCTGAAGAAACTGAACTGGCAGACTCTTGAAGATAAACGTATGCTATCCCGAAGAGGCCTGCTAACAAAGTTTGAAGTCCTGATTTAAAAGATGACTCTAGGAATATACTACAACTCCTGTGTATGACTCTAGAATATACTACAACTCTTGTGTATCGCTCACATAGGGATTGTGGGGACAAGATTAGAAAAATTACAGCAGGCACAGAGGCATTCAAACAATCATTCTTCCTGCACTCCATACACGAATGGAACGGGAAGACACTCTAATATCTGGTACAGTGGAATGTACCCTCTGCCATGCACTTTACGGTGCTTTGCAGACTATAGATATGATGGTGAAGCATGATCGAAGAGTCTAACCGCTTGCACAATGTAGCCGGCACTGGTTACTTTACCCTATGGAAACACCATATGTGACTGTGAGTTGTAACTATTGCCCCCCGCACACCACAAAGCTTGGGATGGGATTTGTGTATCATGGGCAAGTGCACTCTGGAACAGGCAGCTCACCTGGTCTACGCCATACATGTGTACGTCCATCTCTCGGTTACAGACAGAACCTACTCTCATTACTGAAGACAACAAAGTGCCTTTCCGCTCTCGTGTCAAGTTAGCCTGGCCAAGGGCACATGTAATATTAATCTTGCTCCATGAAGACGGTTCCCAATGCTCGCTGGAGGCACAGCAGGTACGACGTGTGCCCAGATTTCGTCCCTGGATGACGTTCAGCCTCCGCTGCTCGCACAAAGCGTCTATCTTGAAGTGCGTCTGTACTACGCGGACATCCAGAAACTTGCCAACAGGATTGGGAATGTTCCACAGATCACTGTTGAAAGTAGCGATACACCACAGATACAGTGTGCCCAACATATGCAGAAATCCGTTGGTACGTCCATCAGGCTTCCCGCAGGCCCACAATGTGACTCCGTTGAAATGGCTGAAACTGTTCAACAGGAGCACGATGGGCATGTTTGTACCCCAGGGCGAATGCCGCAAAAACTGTTCATCTCTTCGCAAAGCTACTGCCAGCACTGTCAAAACAGATGTTGAACAGACAGGCTTCCTGAGCGCCTTCTGATCGCTAATGTCAGTGATAAAATGAATCACCAACACTACAACCCTCAGTATGCGCATGTTATGCCATGGTGCCACTGAGCATGGTCCTTCGGGATAGGATAAGTCTTCGTGTAGTTTAATACATCATTTGCAAAGCATAAGATAGATTCATTGCAGAAGAATTCCAAAATCAATTGGAGATACGTCAAACTGACAAGTTTGGGAGAAGAGAGGTAAGAGAAAAGCGTTGTAGGAAAAGTTTATGTATATAGGATGTCGCATATGGTTAAATTTATGTTTGAATTAAACTGTATGGTACGTGGATTACATCTGGAAATTCGGACTTACGGACAAGAGACATTATGACCAAATGCACCTATCCCGTCGAATACACATCATAGTTGTTGGGTGATCGTAATACTTGAGATACTACGTAGCTTTCTCCTGAATTAGTTTATCATGTTCGTTATACAGATCCATACTTTGCAAAATGGCTACCCATGTACAAAAAGATAACAAGATTGTATTTCGTAGATCAATTCATTTTTTATTTGCTTACGAAAGGACTGCTATTCAAATTTGAAGTTATAATTTAAAATTAGTAACTACAGGCTCATAGAAAATTGAAGGTCCTTCTGTTTGTAATCCGTATTTCTAATGTGGCAACACACTTCATTAGATTTAGAGAAAACAACAAAAGCAATTAGTGGAACAATGCCTATAGCAACTTTTCCGAAACCGAATCACTTTCTTTATAATACTCATAGAAAAAAGTACTTCCTTGCTTGGTCCTGCTCAAGCACCTTCCTTGTTGCGGCACGGTTCTACTATCCCCTTCATTTTAACCATGTACTACCGCTTCTAGCGCGCTTTTTCTTTATATGCGTAAATGACGGGGAGTGGCTCTAAGGCAGGTACCTTGACTCTGTTGCCTGTTAAAAAAACCTCTATCGCCTGAGGATGCGTCTTCAATTGACGCGAAACCGATCGTGATTTTTCATAAAAAGTAATTTACAGCCTGTGAGGATCGTATCATTCAAAATATGGAAATTTGCCTGCAATTTATCGCAGTTTAAAATAACATGCTCATAGAAAAAAAACGTAATATATCATACCTTTCACCCAGCAAGAAAAGTTCCAGTCACAACAAAAGCTGACGACCTTACGCTGCTGAGGTTTCGGAAATGTTAAAGTATAGAGCAAGCTGTTGTCAGGAATCTCCACCGTCACAAAGTTCTCGGAATACTACATGGCTTAAGACATATGGCAAGAACTTGAATTAAACAAGCTTTATTGCACAAGTAAACAAATGCATCAAAGTATCCAAAACAAAGCGCATCTACACAACATATATGTTCCTATACAGGGTGTTACAAAAAGGTACGGCCAAACTTTCAGGAAACATTCCTCACACACAAATAAAGAAAAGATGTTATGTGGACATGTGTCCGGAAACGCTTAATTTCCATGTTAGAGCTCATTTTAGTTTCGTCAGTAAGTTCTTCCACCTACGCTCAATGGAGCACGTTATCATGATTTCATACAGGATACTCTACCTGTGCTGCTAGAACATGTGCCTTTACAAGTACGACACAACATGTGGTTCATGCACGATGGAGCTCCTGCACATTTCAGTCGAAGTGTTCGTACGCTTCTCAACAACAGATTCGGTGACCGATGGATTAAGAGGCGGACCAATTCCATGGCCTCCACGCTCTCCTGACCTCAGCCCTCTTGACTTTCATTTATGGGGGCATTTGAAAGCTCTTGTCTACGCAACCCCGGTACCAAATGTAGAGACTCTTCGTGCTCGTTTTGTGGACGGCTGTGATACAATGCACCATTCTCCAGGGCTGCATCAGTGCATCATTGATTCCATGCGACGGAGGGTGGATGCATGTATCCTCGCTAACAGAGGATATTTTGAACATTTCCTGTAACAAAGTGTTTGAAGTCACGCTGGTACGTTCTGTTGCTGTGTGTTTCCATTCCATGATTAATGTGGTTTGAAGAGAAGTAATATAATGAGCTCTAACATGGAAATTAAGCGTTTCCGGACACATGTCCACGTAACATCTTTTCTTTATTTGTGTGTGAGGAATGTTTCCTGAAAGTTTGGCCGTACCTTTTTGTAACACCCTGTATATACCTACACCAATAATTTACGAGATAAGTGAGTGTATTTATACCCTGAGCAAGTACGATTCCGAAAAGAGATTCAGCAATTGGATCCAGCAACCGCGTAACTCTTTGGTTGACATGTATCAGAAGTCACATTGCAATTTTTGTGGCTACCAGTAGTAGGATTCCACAAATGTAATTTTTGTTGATAAAGTTCGAAAAGCTAAACAGTTTGCATGTAACTCCACTGTTCCTGAGACAACCTGGAAGTACACTGTTCAACAGGAGTACGCTGGGCATGGTTGTACCCCAGGGCGAATGCTGCAAATACTGTTCACCTCTTAGCACAGTTACTGCCAGCACAGTCAAAACAGATGTTAAAGAGACAGGCTTCCTGACCGCCTTCTGATCGCTGATGTCAGTGAAAAATGAATCACCAACACTACAACCCAGAGTATGCACATCTTATACCCTGGTGCCACTGAGCAGAGTCCTTGAGGTTTCGCATTTTTTTCCAGCAGTGTACTTTGTTCGATAAGCTTACATTTGTTCTACAGATTGCAGGGCAGGTGGCAGTCCACGAACCCACGCGAATTGTAAATGGTTGCGAAAACACACTTGACCTCTTAGGCACAAACGATCCAGAGCTAATAGAGAGCATCATGACTGTTACAGGGTTAGTGATCACAATGTCGTTGTAGCTAGGCTCAATACCGTTTCTTCCAAATCCACCAGAAACAAACGCAAAATAATTTTATTTAAAAAAGCGGATAAAGTGTCACTAGAAGCCTTCCTAAGAGACAATCTCCACTCCTTCCGAACTGAGTATGCAAATGTAGACGAGATGTGGCTCAAATTCAAAGATATAGTAGCAACACCAATTAAGAGGTTCGTACCTCATAAATTGGTAAGAGATGGAACTGATCTCCCATGGTACACAAAACAGGTCCGAACGCTGTTGCAGAGGCAACGGAAAAAGCATGCGAAGTTCAGAAGAACGCGAAATTCCGAAGATTGGCTAAAATTTACAGATACGCGAAATTTGGCACGGACTTCAATGCGAGATGCCTTTAATAGGTTCCACAACGAAACATTGTCTCGAAATTTGGTAGAAAATCCGAAGAAATTCTGGTCGTATATACACAAGCGGCAAGACGCAGTCAATACCTTCGCTGCGCAGTGCCAATGGTACTGTTACCGACGACTGTGCCGCTAAAGCGGAGTTATTGAACGCAGTTTTCCGAAATTCCTTCACCAGGGAAGACGAATGGAATATTCCAGCATTTGAAACACGAACAGCTGCTAGCATTTTCTTAGACGTGGATACCTTAGGGGTTGCGAAGCAACTCAAATCGCTTGATACGGGCAAGTCTTCAGGTCCAGATTGTACACCGATTAGGCTCCTTTCAGATTACGCTGATACAATAGCTCCCTACTTAGCAATCATATACAACCGCTCGCTCACCGATAGATCTGTACCTACAGATTGGAAAATTGCGCAGGTCGCACCAGTGTTTAAGAATGGTAGTAGGAGTAATCCATCGAACTACAGACCTATATCATTGACGTCGGTTTGCAGTAGGGTGTTGGAGCATTCAAACATTATGAATCACCTCGAAGGGAACGATCTATTGATACGTAATCAGCATGGTTTCAGAAAACATCGTTCTTGTGCAACGCAGCTAGCTCTTTATTCGCAGGAAGTAATGGCCGCTATCAGACAGGGGATCTCAAGTTGATTCCGTATTTCTAGATTTCCGGAAAGCTTTTGACACCGTTCCTCACAAGCGACTTCTAATCAAGCTGCGGGCCTATGTGGTATCGTCTCAGTTGTGCGGCTGAATTCGTGATTTCCTGTCGGGAAGGTCGCAGGTCGCAGTTCGTAGTAATAGACGGCAAATCATCGAGTAAAACTGAAGTGATATCAGGTGTTCCCCAGGGAAGCGTCCTGGGAACTCTGCTGTTCCTGATCTATATAAATGACCTGGGTGACAATCTGAGCAGTTCTCTTAGGTTGTTCGCAGATGATGCTGTAATTTACCGTCTAGTAAGGTCATCCGAAGACCAGTATCAGTTGCAAAGCGATTTAGAAAAGATTGCTGTATGGTGTGGCAGGTGGCAGTTGACGCTAAATAACGAAAAGTGTGAGGTGATCCACATGAGTTCCAAAAGAAATCCGTTGGAATTCGATTACTCGATAAATAGTACAATTCTCAAGGCTGTCAATTCAACTAAGTACCTGGGTGTTAAAGTTACGAACAACTTCAGTTGGAAAGACCAATAGATAATATTGTGGGGAAGGCGAGCCAAGGGTTGCGTTTCATTGGCAGGACACTTAGAAGATGCAACAAGTCCACTAAAGAGACAGCTTACACTACACTCGTTCGTCCACTGTTGGAATATTGCTGCGCGGTGTGGGATCCTTACCAGGTGGGATTGACGGAGGACATCGAAAGGGTGCAAAAAAGGGCAGCTCGTGTGGTATTATCACGTAATAGGGGAGAGAGTGTGGCAGATATGATACTCGAGTTGGGATGGAAGTCATTAAAGCAAAGACGTTTTTCGTCGCGGCGAGATCTGTTTACGAAATTTCAGTCACTAACTTTCTCTTCCGAATGCAAAAATATTTTGTTGAGCCCAACCTACACAGGTAGGAATGATCATCAAAATAAAATAAGAGAAATCAGAGCTCGAACAGAAAGGTTTAGGTGTTCGTTTTTCTCGCGCGCTGTTCGGGAGTAGAATGGTAGAGAGATAGTATGATTGTGGTTCGATGAACCCTCTGCCAAGCACTTATATGTGAATTGCAGAGTAATCATGTAGATGTAGATATAGACTTTCTCTTGCTTGCGATGACTTCTCTCTTGCCCCTGTGTTACAGTTTCCACAAATGTCTGTTTATTTATGAACTATCAACAGCAAAGGAGATAAGAATACGTGAGGCGTTGTCAGCAACCGGGCGCAACTGTCTCCTCAGGCGGAGAAAACGCAGAGAAATGCTCCTGTACTTGGCGAAGCGAACAAATGGGGCGTAATAACGTAGCTGCGAAAGGACTGGAGGCGTAGGTTTCAGCGAAATCGCGCGCCGCTAAAGGTGGGTCTCGCGAATTACCGCCTGTCGGCGCCACGCTTCAGCCGCTGCAGCGCCTTCTAAGGAAATACCCGGTGTGGCGCCGCCCAGTCCAGACGGCGGACCGCACCGAGGAACTGGGTTACGTCCCGCCCGCGCAGATGCTCTTTTGTTTTCACTCCGCACTCGCCGCCACGGCGCCAGCACTCTCAAGAGAAAAAAAGAGAATCTACCGTGGCGCCGGCTCAATTCCTGACATTCTGTCGTTTCTTTAATCTTCCTTGAAAGCCGGAAACGCTACTAGGAAACTTCCTGACACATTAAATCTGTGAACCACGCCAAGACTCGAACTCAAAAGCTTGCCTATCGCATAACATTCTGGTTTTCAATATCTTTTTGCAATATATGCCAGAATACCGCTGCATCGCTTCCGTAGACTGTGTGCTCTGCACAGATTTTTGTTTTATTTTTTCTTTAATCGAATTTTTATTTTGTTCAAAAATTCAAGAGCTTCTAAATTTTTCACTGTAATAAAGTCACGGTCTTTTCTGAATGTACTTCTGACCGAAAATTGTTTCTGGTAGATGGAGTGCAAGGCTTTTGTTAATCATGCCTTTTACGTTCTTGTGGTTGTATTTCCACAGAAACTTTCATTTCCTAACACAATTTTTATTACATCCAACCGAGAAGTGAAATACCAGTGTTCACAGATTTAGCTTTGAACATGGTTTCATAAAAAATTATTTCATAAAAACCATATTGCAGCGCCTGTGTAATTCTGAACTACGATGAAAGCTTGCATCGTGATTGAGAATAACACAGGGACTGCAATATCCTATTTATTCGCCGACACAGGGCAAGCAACTTTCAAGTAAAACGTTTTACTTGTACGGAAATACACATAATGGATGTACAAGTACAGGTTGGAGACGCATGGTTGACGACCTTTGAAACTTTGGGTGTGGCCATGAGTCGTGCACGGATAGCCAAATGGCAAGGCGACTGCTCACGGTAAGCGGGAAATCCGGGTTTGAATCCCGATCCGTTCATTGTTGTCACTCCATTCTACGGCTGATGGTTGTCCATATTCGCAACTGCGAATACATTTAATGAATTTCATGAAACGTCTCGTTCCCTATTTCACTACTATGGGGGCTGAATTTCCAAAAACGCATTTTTTTATTTCCAACCGAGAAGTGAAACGCCAGTTTTCATAGACGTAGCTTTAGTAGCCCTTTAATCATGATTTATTTTTAAGAAAGCTTTCTATGAAATGCTTATTTTTTATTTCTAATAGACAAGGCATACACAAATTTTCAACGATTTGGCTTAGAAATTTTCAAATAACTTACGGGTTTGCTGCCAGGTGACGTCGTCGAACACCGCCGATATTTCGACAGGAGCACATCCTGCCATTCTCAAGGCACCAATGCGAGGAAGGAAAAATGTACAAGCAAATTTAATACCTCGGTTCATAGAGGAGAACAAGGAAGACACCACACACAGAACAAGTGTCAACACAACCAAAGATAACAAACATCAGAAATATCGATGGTTACTATTAATCAACAGGTGAGGTAGCACTAATTCTGTCCCTCTGTTTTTTGATGAGAGACGTAATAACAATATATAGTACATTTTCCAGTTACATTGATGAGAACACCTGTCAAACTCCTGGATAACCACCTTTTGCGGGTGAGACGTGAAGGAAGAGAGACAGTGAGTTTCCGGAAGGTGCCGACAGGGATGTGGAACCATGGCGACTCCAGAGCCCTAGTCAGCTGCTCCAGGTTCCTCAGCAGAGGATTTACGGCGCGAACAGCCCGATTGAAGAAGTCCCACAGATTCTCGATCGGTTTAAATTTGGTGAATTTGGTGGCCATGGAAGTACGGTAAACTCATCCTAGAGCTTTTGAAACCACGTACGTATACTGCGAGTTACGCGACAGTTTGCATTTTTCTTCTGGTAGGTGCCATCGTGCCGAGGAAAAACAAAGCGTATGAGGGGTAGGAATGGTCCCCAAGCACAGATGCATAATTCAGTTGATCCATTATGCCTTCCAGAATGACTGGTTCACTCAGGGAATGCCACGAAAACATTTGCACAGACCATGACGGTCCCACTTCCGGCGTGGACTCTTCCGAGTATCATTACAGAGTCTTTCCTTTCAGACGTTTCACATTGCACATGCCAACGACCACCTGTTCGATAGAGCATAAAACGTGGTTCATCTGAAAAGGCCACCTATCGCCGCGCAGTGTACAGCCAGCCAGACAGCATAGATACGTGAACTGGCGCTCGCTGCGGAGGCCCATACGCAGCAAAGTTCACTGAATGGCCGTTGAGGAGACACTGTTGATGGCCTCTTGGTTCATCTGGGCTGTCAGTTACACAACAGTCATATGTCTTCTTGGCCGTAGACATCTCCGCAGCCGTCGTTCAACCCTGTCATCAATGGCCTGTGGTGCACCACAGTTGCCTCGCGCCGATTTTGGATGGCGTCTTTTTGGCATGCACGGTATACTTTAATCATGCCTGCACGCGAACAGTTTACAGACTTAGCCGATACGGAAATGCTTCCATCCTTGGCCCGAAAGCCAATAATCACTGCCTTTTGGACGTCATGTAAACCGCCCCGTTTCCGCATTAGCGCAACGACTGCACCGTTTGCCTCATCCCCCCTCCCCCTTCCCACGTGTTTTATACAGGGTGGTCCATTGATCGTGACCGGGCCAAATATCTCACGAAATAAGCGTCAAACGAAAAAAATACAAAGAAAGAAACTTGTCTAGCTTGAAGGTGGAAAGCAGATGGCGCTATGTTTGGCCCGCTAGATGGCGCTGCCATAGGTCAATCGGATATCAACTGCGTTTTTTTAAAAATGGGAACCCCCATTTTTTATTACGTATTCGTGTAGTACGTAAAGAAATATGAATGTTTTAGTTGGACCACTTTTTTCGCTTTGTGATAGATGGCGCTGTACTAGTCACAAACATATGGCTCACAATTTTAGACGAACACTTGGTAACAGGTAGAGTTTTTAAATTAAAATACAGAACGTAGGTAAGTTTGAACATTTTATTTCGGTTGTTCCAATGTGATACATCTACCTTTGTGAGCTTATCATTTCTGAGAACGCATGCTGTTACAGCATGGTTACCTGTAAATACTACATTAATGCAATAAATGCTCAAAATGATGTCCGTCAGCCTCAATGCATTTGGCAATACATGTAACGATATTCCTCTCAACAGCGAGTAGTTCGCCTTCCGTAATGTTCGCACATGCGTTGACAATGCTCTGAATCATGTTGTCAGGGGTTGCCGGTGGAACACGATAGCAAATATCCTTCAACTTTCCCCACAGAAGGAAATTCGGGGACGTCAGATCCGGTGAACGTGTGGGCCATGGGATGGTGCTTCGACGACCAATCCACCTGTCATGAAATATGCTATTCAATATCGCTTCAACTGCATGCGAGCTATGTGCCGGACATCCATCATGTTGGAAGTACATCGCCATTCTGTCATGCAGTGAAACATCTTCTAGTAATATCGTTAGAACATTAAGTAGGAAATCAGCATACCTGGCACCATTTAGATTACCATCGATAAAATGGGGGCAATTATCCTTCCTCCCATAATGCCGCACCATACATTAACCCGCCAAGGTCGCTGATGTTCCACTTGTCGCAGCCATCGTAGATTTTCCGTTGCCCAATAGTGCATATTACGCCGGTTTACGTTACCACTGTTGGTGAATGACGCTTCGTCGCTAAATAGAACGCGTGCAAAAAATCTGTCATCGTCCCGTAATTTCTCTTGTGCCCAGTGGCAGAACTGAACACGACGTTCAAAGTCGTCACCATGCAATCCCTGGTGCATAGAAATATGGTAAGGGTGCAATAGATGTTGATGTAGCATTCTCAACACCGACGCTTTTGATTACCGATTCTCGAGCAATTTGTCTGCTACCGATGTGCGGATTAACCGCGACAGCAGCAAAACCACCTACTTGGGCGTCGTCATTTGTTGCAGGTCGTTGTTGGCGTTTCACATGTGGCTGAGCACTTCCTGTTTCCTTAAATATCCGGCGAACGGTCCGGACACTTGGATGATGTCGTCCAGGATACCGAGCAGCACACATAGCACACGCCGGTTGGGCATTTTGATCACAATAGCCATACGTCAACACCATTTATTACAGCGCCATCGATCACAAAGCGAAAAAAGTGGTCCAACTAAAACATTCATATTTCTTTACGTACTACACGAATATGCAATAAAAAATGGGGGGTCCTACTTAAAAAAACGCAGTTGATATCCGTTTGACCTATGGCAGCGCCATCTAGCGGGCCAACCATAGCGCCATCTGACTTCCCCCTTCAAGCTAAACGAGTTTCGTTCTTTGTAGTTTTTTCGTTTGATGCTTATTTAGAGAGATATTTGGCCCGGCCACTGATAGTGACCGGCCAAATATCTCTCTAAATAAGTATCACTATCAGTGGCCACCCTGTATACCCTACACTGTTACTACATACACCTGCCGTCTTTGAGTGGTTATTGCACACTGACGTCGAACGTAGGTGTTAGGCACGCTAATGCGGCTGGACTATGTGTTACGAAACAAGACTGATTTAATAAAAGTTAAGTTGTTCAGTAAGCTAAAATATTATGGTATTTGCTTTTGAAATAAATCGTAAATATTACTATTGCAGAGCAGATTAGCCCCTATATAGTCCAATACATTGTACGGGTGGCTAACGTTCCACAGCAACGACTTCGGCTGTGCGCAAAGGAAGCGTAATAGGACCTCTAAATTACTAAATATTCGTAAACGCTTTATCTGATGCAATCAACAGCATTGTGCGTTGATTATGCTGGTGTCTACAGTAAAGAATTATCATGGACAAAAGTAAGGAAATACTGGAATCATGGACAAAATTTCTACTTATTGTAATGAATATCAGTTCTCCTTAAATGTGGATAAATGTAAGATAATGATAAGAAAGAACATGATATTATCTGATTATAAAATTAGTGGCGTAGATCCTGAACCGGTCACATCGTACAGGCATTCAGGGATAACACTAATAAATTATGTGTGTAAAATTATAATCAAAGAGGCCGAATTGGGGACTTAGTTTTGCTTGAAGGATTCTGAGAAAGTGTAGCGTACGTTTAAAGAAAATAGCACACAAGACGCTAGAGCGGTAAATTCTAGATTTTTAGAGTCCTTATCAATTACTCAAAACATAAAAATTGAACAAATCCAATGTTCCATTGACAGATTGTAACAGATCGGTATAACCCACATGAATTCCTTAGAGAAGTGTTCGGTGACCTTAAATGGGAATAGTTGGAAGAAAGGCGACGTCGAAACTCTATCGGTTGAATTTAGAGAACTTTTTGCCACCATTATACATGGTCGTCCATGCCTGTAGAACCGCCCTTCTAAAGGAAAAAAAAAAAAATAGCTGGATAATGGGTAAACAGGAAGTTCAATTCAAGTAGTACGAGACGGAAGAGAGGGAATACTTGTGAGACTACGTTATCAACGTTGTGGCCGTTCTGGAAGCCACCATCTTGGTGTGCAACTCGAAATTTTCAAATGGAAAGGGGATCATGTAACATACTGTAGCAGACAGATAGAGACTTACAGATGAAAATCAATTACGCCTTTCAGCTGTACTAAGCTTTATTCATTCCCGACTTTAGACTGGTGTTTTTTCCTTACAGGTGGCGTGAAAGCTGATGGCGTCAACGCAAGCCGAATGCGCTGAGATCGTTCTGAAATCGGGAAAGATGAGCACCTGCGCTACCGCAGAGGATTTCAACCAGTGTTACTCATTACACACAGAGCGGTGATGAAACTGCTCTCGAAATTCCGTGAAGCTGGCTCTGTGGCAGAAAGTGAAAGCTGGACACTCGAATACAGCTGTGGATGAAGCAACATCAACCGCTGTTCATGGATCGCTTACAAGGGGACCATACGAACTTCCCCTTACCGATCTGATTGATATGGACATGGTGTGTAGGGCACTATTAGGCATTCACCACAGCTTTCGAGCGTTTTGAAGAAAACCCAGTCTGAAAATTTGGTATGTTCGTCACTATTCAAGGAGTCCGTAGCTGAGCGAGTAAGCGCTTAGTTTCGTAAGACCGTGGTTTCAGGATCGAATCTCGCTGCAGCTAATATCTTACATTGCCACGTAATTCTAACGACAGATTTATTACGACTATGCGGATTATCAATATTTAACGATTTATAAACTTTAACCTGAAAAGAGGAGAAATTTTTTTTTTCGTAAGGAGATTGGAAATAGAAAGAGGTTACAAGACAATTTTCAATCAATTCAGTATAGACATTTTATTTGTATTATTTTATCTAGATTTGTGGCTAGTTTAATGTGTAACTTATGGAAGACTGCACTTTTCAGAATGATACTGATGGTAGAAACACAGAAATGTGAACCTACTTCCGAAATTTTAGAGAAAAATCAGGTTTTTCAGGATAAAGATTATGAAAATAATAAATGATCCATAATTTGCACAGTCTTAATAAATCTGCTGTTAGAATTATATGGGAATTAAAGAAAGTACCGGTAGCGAGATTCGATCCAGAGACCTTGCGCATATGAAACTAAGCGCTTGCTCGCTTTATTATTGTTTTTTTTTCTTTAAGTTTGACTTTATTGTTAAAATGGTTCAAATGGCTCTGAGCACTGCTGTGGTCATCAGTCCCCTAGAACTTAGAACTTCTTAAACCTAACTAACCTAAGGACATCACATGCATCCATGCCCGAGGCAGGATTCGAACCTGCGACCGTAGCGGTCGCGCGGTTCCAGACTGTAGCGCCTAGAACCGCTCGGCCATTCCGTCCGGCCGTTATTGTTCGAGGCATTTGGTCTGAGCGGCCGTCACATGACATCTGTTCACACTTCACTCAGATTGTTGTCTTTCTTTTCTTTTTCTTCAGAGAGCAACCACCCCTCTGACCGAATACACTAAGCAACTATGCCGGCGCTATCGGCTGCGAATTCCTTGCTTACTAGCGACCATACGAAGTACATAACCATACCCAAAATTTTCAAACACGATTTTCTCGAAAACGCTTGAGATTTGCGTCTTCCTGGTTACATACATTGAAGTCCTAGTCGTGTCCTACACACCATGCCAACATGAATCAAGTCGGTGAGGAGAAGTTCGTACAGTCTCCTTGTCAGTAAGAGTCTTGAGCGCACAGTAACTCGAGGCATCTGGCAGGAAACTGGAGTATGTCGTACAGCAATAATAATTTTGGTCACATGTAAATGGCACCCTTAGGAACAGCAAATGCTGCGACATCTCACTGAGGACGATCCAGATCGTTGGTCTGTTTGAAGAATGGGTGACTCGGAAGCTAGACGAAAACGTCGTTTTCGCTGAGGCATATTGTTTACGGATGAAGCCAATTTCTGTCGAAAAGGTGAGGTAAATAAACATGCTCATAGGTATTGGTCAGCTATCTATCCACTTATGGTAACCCGTCGAACGTTTCGAAACTGATGGCCTCGTGTGGGGTATGCCTCTCTCGTATTGTTAGGTCCCTCCTTATTCAAAGATACACTAACAGCAATCCATTATCTCCGGTTGTTACACAAAGATGTGCTGCCATCGCTGCTGTCTGAAGACAGCATATTCCAACTTTTTTTCAGGACGATGTTGCCCCACTTCATTACGAGTTAGTTTGCCCCAGAGGAGGATGGATCATAGAGGCTCGATGGAGTAACCGCCACATACCCAAATGCAAGTCCATTGTGCTTCTATCTATGACGACATGGGGAAGAAATTATCCATGCGGTAATTGTACAAGCAGGCAAAATCAGAAAGTTTGCGCACTTCAGGGAGCGGATTATTGATGCTTGTGATTGCACTGCGGTATTTGTGAGTGGTTAAGGTCCATGATAACTGAGTGAAGAGGATAACAATAACTTTATACCGTGCTGGATAACACGTAGAGCACAACCTGAAATTTTAACGTTTTATCACCAGCAGTTCCCATATTTTGCGCAAAATGTGACATAACTCGGTAAGGAAAAGGCTCTGGTGAAATGAAAGACACCGTCGTTTTTCTCGTGTAATTCTCTATCTGCGTGATATATACAGTCTTCTGACTGTTTTGATGCGGCTCGCCACGAATCACGAATTCCTCTCTTGTACCAACCTCTTCATCTCTTCATATCAGAGTAGCGCTTACAACCTATGTCCTCAATCATTTGCTGGATGTATTCCATTCTCTGTCTTCCTCTACAGTTTTTGCCCTCTACAGCTCCGTTTAGTACCATGGAAGTCATTCCCTCATGTCTTGACAGATGTTCTACCATCCTGTCCTTTCTCCTTGTCAGTGTTTACCACATATTCCTTTCCTCTCCAATTCTGCGCAGAACCTCCTCATTCCTTACCTTATTAGTCTACCCAATTTTCAGTATTCGTCTACAGCACCACATCTCAAGTGCTTCGATTCCCTTCTGTTCCGGTTTCCCCACATGCCATGTTTCACTACAATACAATGCTGTGCTCTAAACATACATTCTCAGAAATTTCTTCCACAAATTAATGCCTATGTTTGACACTAGTAGACTTCTCTTGGTCAGGAATTCCCTCTTTGGCAGTGCTGATCTGCTTTTGATATCCTCCATGCTCCGTCCGTCATTGATAATTTTGCTGCCTACGTAGTGGAATTCCGTAACTTCATCTAGTACGTGACCATCAATCCTGATGTTAAGTTTCTCGCTGTTCTGAATTCTGCTACTTCTCATTACTTTCGTCTTTCTTCAATGTACTCTCAATCCATATTCTGTGCTCATTAGCCTGTTCACGCAGTTCAACAGGTCCTATAATTTTTCTTCACTCTCACTCAGGATAGCAATGTCGTCAGAGAATCATATCATTGATATCCTTTCATCTCGAATTTCATTCCTGACCCTTTCTTTTACTTCCATCATTGCTTCTTCGATGTACAGATTGAACAATAGGGGCGAAAGACTACACCCCTGTCTTTCACCCCTTTTTAATCCGAGCTCTTCATTCTTGGTCGTCCATTCTTATTATTCCCTTTTGGCTCTTGTACGTATTGTATGTTGCCCGTCTCTCCCAATAGCTTACCGCTATTTTTCTCAGAATTTCGAACATCTTGCACTATTTTACATTATCGAACGTGTAAGACGTGTATCTTTCTATTGTCTATTGTCAAACCACAATTTATGAAAGATGTTTATATTTTATTAACAGGATTAAGTAGGAATAATTAATATTTGTCATGTTGGAAATAATTGTGGTAGCAGGGAATGTCTGCACCAAAGTATTATTGGCAAGGTAGACCGCACATTGATAGAATTTTAAAAAGGGCGGGAGAGACCGCGTATGGATACATTTTAAAAAAAGAGCGGGAAAGGACCGCGCATTGATACATTTTGTAATGGTAGCAGGGACTGTCTGCACCAGAAAGCATTGTTGGCAGGAGAGACTGCACTTTAGCGTTCGTAGGAAGTCAGTAGTAAGCGAGATGTGAAGTGAGTCGGTAGCAGGTCTGAAACGAGAGGTTGAGAGGAGCAGTGTGCCTACCAGCCACCAGCTATGATTTTACAAGAGATTATAAACGGATGTACAGGGACATCAGCTAACTATTATCATAAGAGGAACTAATATTATTGAATTATTTTCTTTGCGAAACTCAAAACTACTGAAGGTATGTTTGCGCAATGCTAGTTGTAAGATTACTGTAAAAAGTAAGTCCCATTTGAACGTTTGTAAAATCATTTCATTACCAGCAGTAAATAGTTGAAGAATCGTTTTCAGAATATAATTAATTTTTGCCAGCAATGTTGCATTACTGATTATAATCCATCCCACAAACCATCAACGTAAAACTTAGCAAACATTTTATTGTTGTCAAGAAAAAGTGTAACTATGAATTACGTAACTTCAGTCAAATTAATTAAAGAATAACGTCACCTTTGCTATTAAAGAATAACGTCAGCTTTGGTAATTAATACAGCCACTTATTATGACAGCCCACCAGCAGTTAATAGAGTATAGTAAACCAGAGTAAGTATATTCATATCGCAGTTCGATGTAGCAGGCAGATGGCGCTCCAGTAACAGTAAAAAAGGTAAGGAACAATTTTGGGTTATTGCAGATAACGACTGAGAGCCACGACGACGACACATTCTATGTTTCGTCGAAATAATCAGAAAATCACTTTTAATAAGCAACAATTAAATTTGTATGCGAAGATTGAGAAAGAGAATAAATTTCAAAGGGAAGATTTCATTTGTTATTATTAAGCAAGAGGAAGAAATACAAAGGGAAGGTTTCATAGGTTATTGTAGAAGGAAAAGTTGCGCAAAAAATAGAGAGATATAGAGGAGACGGGAAGGTTTCAAACGCTTTTCCCTCGTCGACAAACCCTATGAAATTGTCTTGATTTTTCTTTAGTGCAACTTCCGTTACCACCCGGATCGTGAGAACTGTCTCTCTGGTATCTTTACCTTTGCTAAAGCCAAACTGGTCGCCATCTAACACATTCTCTATTTTCTTTTCCTTTCTTCAGTACATTATTCTTGTAAGTAACTTCGATGCATGAGCTGTTCTGGTGATTGTGCGCTAATTCTCACACTTGTCAGATCTTGCAGTCTTCGGAATTGTGTAGATGATGGTTTTCCGAAAGTCACATAGTATGTCGCCAGACTCATACATTCTACTCACCAACGTGAATAGTCGTTTTGTTGCCATTTCTTCCAATGATTTTAGAAATTTTGATGGAATATTATCTATCTCGCCTACCTTATTTGATCTAAACTCCTCCAAAGCTCTCTATAATTCTGAATCTAATACTGGATCCTCTCTCTCTTCTAAATCGACTCCTCTATCTTTTTCTATTACATCAGACAAATCTTCCCCTCATAAAGGCTTTCAATGCACTCTTCCCATCAACCCGCTCTCTCCTCTGCGTTTAACAGTTTAATTCCCGTTGCACTCTTAACGTTACAACGCTGGCTTTTAATGTCACTGAAGGTCGTTTTGACTTTCCTATACGCAGCATCAGTCCTTCCGACAATCATTTCTTTTACAATTTCTTCACATTTTTCATGCAGCCATTTCGTCTTAGCTTTCCTGCACTTCCTATTTATTTCGTTCCTCAGCGACTTGTATTTCTGTATTCTTTAATTTCCCTGAATATTTTTGTACGCCCTCCTTCCATCTATCAACTGACGTATTTCTTCTGTTACCCATGGTTTTCTCGCAGTTACCTTCTTTGTACCTATGTTTTTCTTTCCAACTTCTGTGATTGCCCCTTTTAAAGATGCCTATTTCTTTTCAATTGTACTGCCTACTGGGATACTCCTTATTGCTGCATCTATAGCCTTAGAGAACTTCATCATATCTCGTCCTTCCATAGTACTTCCGTATCCGACTTCTTTGCGTATTGCTTCTTCCTGACTAATCTCTTAAACTTGAACCTATTCTTCATCACTACTACATTGTGATCTGAGTCTATGTCTAAGCCTTACAATCCAGTATCTGATTTCCGAATCTCTGTGTGCCATTATGCAATCTAACTGAAATTTTCCTGTATCACCCGCTCTTTTCCTTGTTTAATTCCTCTTATTGTAGGTCCTGAACAGAGCATTCGCAATTACTAGCTGAAATTTATTACAGAATGCAATTAGTTTTCTCCTCTTTCATTCCTTGTTCCAAGCCCATATTCTCCTGTAATCCTTTCTTCTACTCCTTCACCAACAACAGCATTCCAGTCTCCCATGACTATTAGATTTTCATCTCCCTTTACGTTTTGTATTACCCTTTCAATATCCTCATATACTTTCTCTCTCTCTTCATCTTCAGCCTGGAATGTCGGCATGTATGCTTGATCTATCGTTGTCGGTATTGGTTTGCTGTCGATTCTGATCATAACAACACTATCACTGAACTGTTCAGAAAAATGGTTCAAATAGCTCTGAGCACTATGGGACTTAACTTCTGAGGTCATCAGTCCCCTAGATCTTAGAACTACTTAAACCTAACTAACCTAAGGACATCACACACATACATGCCCGAGGCAGGATTAGAACTTGTAGCGCCTAGAACCGCTCGGCCACCCGGCCGGCGAACTGATCACAGTAACACACTCTCTGCGCTACCCTCCTGTTCATGACGAATCCTATTCCTGTTATATCATTTTCTGCTGCTGTTGACATCATCCTATAATCATCTGACCAGAATTTCTTGTCTTCTTTCCATTTCACTTCACTGACTCCTACTATATCTAGATTGAGCCTTTGCATTTTCCTTTTCACATTTTCTAGCTTCCCTACTACGTTCAGCCTCTGACATTCCACACCCAGTCTCGTAGAACGTTATGCTTCCGTTGGTTATTCCATAGTTTTCTTATAATCACCTCGCACTTTGCGGCCCACTCTCGAAGATCTGAATGGGGGAGTACTCCGGAATCTTTTGCCAATGGAGCGATTATCATGACACTTTTTCAGTGACAGGCCACATGTGTGGATACACCTTAATTATGTTTAATGTAGTTGTTTTTCATTGCCTTCTGCATCCTCATGCCGAGATCATTGCTGATTTTTGTACCTTTGAGCGTGGGTTTGATCACTCATTTTTTTTTATCTCTGTAGGAAGTATTTTGAATTGCGCACACGTTTCCTTGCAATGCTTAAGAATGTGTTACCCAAATGTATATCGTTTACCGTAAATTTTTAACTGAATGCCCGGCAAGTGATGCCACATCAGGAGCTACTCAAGCCATTGTTAGTACTGTTGCACGGGCCGTTATTGTTCAAATTCAATGCCCAATTTTTCATTTGCGCCTATACAGCGTCTTGCCATCAGTACTGAAAAACTTCAGCCATCTGAAATTGCAACACTTCACAAATTTCAAACGTGGCCCAGGGTCGCCACTGTAGGGTGAACAATAAGTCATACGATGGGTACCTACAGATTTGTTTCATAAATATTTATGGAGCGTGATCAGAGGGTACTAGAGAATTCTTCCAACTAATTTTTTTCAGACAAAGAATCAAACTTCCTGATACCGCCGGTCCGGGACTCGAAATTGGGACCTTTGCCTTTCGTGTGCAAGTGCTAACTGACTGACCTATCCAAACACGACTCACAAGTACATCTTCGTTCTGAAATGCATACGGTATTTGAACTTTTTCAAAGTGAATAAAACATTTGTTTCCATTTCGGAAGGTACCAAAATCTTGGCAGAACGTTACCACGTCTTTTAGGTAAACTCGCGTATGCTGTGAAACGTCTACTAATTTTACGACAACGACACAGTAACACCGATGTCTGACAGTGAACGCCAGGTGGGGAGAGACATCCGGGGAACTTTCCATTGTGGAAGTTAGTCGCACGTTCAGCATAACTTCGCGCACAGTTAGCGGAGTTGAGAGCATCATCTTTCACGGCCCACGGTACAGAGACCTGTGACGCCATCGCCGTCGTTTCTGCTGTCGTCTGAACAGAATCGTGTATGATGAGAGACGAGCAACGCACTGTTCAGATGGCAATCACGTCAAACGAGTGACGTGCAAAGGACGGCCCGATAAGATCAGCTGAATGACACAGAGTAAACGGAACACGTAAGTATAACAAGAGAATTCCATTACTGACAGCCTGTCATTGGAAACAAAGTCTCATGAAGGCGTTACATGCTCATTGTATCCTATACACACTAGTAGAAAACGAAAACCGATAGCTTCTCTAAGAGCGTGATGCAGAAATATTGCAGTTACCTGGGGCACCGCAGGGGGCAGTAACGGCAAAGATTCAAACTATGTGCATTAAGGGAAGGTGAAAGGTCTCTGTTGGATTCCTTTCATGTTAATTTCTTAAAACTGTTGTCATTTACAGCAAACATTCCACTTCCAAATTTACTGTGGTGTTTCTGACTATCTGGGAGGAGACTGAGCAGTGGAACGTTTCACTTTTACACATAATCAAGAACGTTCTGTCACACTACTACACTTTAAATCACAGTTTATATATAATTCATGTCACACAGTCTCATATGGAACCTATATTTGCTTTCTTTTATATACTCTATATGATAAGATACTGTCATCCCCCTTCCCTTCTGTGTGAAAGGATGAATGAGCAAATGTATTTCTAGTTGCATGCTTGATGGTAGCAGACAAGCCTGTCTGCTAGAGAACAGTAGGGCCAATGTTGGAACATGCAGCTACACTTTATAAAAGCAAAGAGGTTTCTATTCTTAGTATGGTCCTGTCCGTCCCTTGTCATGTTGGTATAGGAAGCTGCGTCTCTGGTCACTTCCGTTTTGTATCTGGAAGCACCCTAGGTACGGGGCCCACGGGCAGTCTGTCTTCGGAGAATGTCTGAAGTGGTAAGATCTCCAGCTAAGCGCGTCTGTGCTAAGTCCGTAGGACAATGGATTTCTTAAGTTCAGCCTAACTGAAAATTTAATCACCTTTATTTCAGGTTGAGATCTAAAATATCTAATGTTATCTTAAATTGCAACGCAGTGTATTTCGAGTGTGAAGTTCAAAATATCTTCCAGTAGTTGCTTTGTCACTACTTTGTGAGTAAAGTGGAACCACGTGTGGATGAATCGTAACTCTAACTAAGATCATCAATCTTAAATGCGAATGTGCGTGAGATTATAACGTCTCGTCTTGACAATATTTTTCAATATAGCAACTTTTCTTTATGTTCAACCCACGTGGGGAGTAATTTGTGAGACCAGTACCACGTGCTTATACAATTGTTTGACCCAGCAGGTTAACGATAGTAACCAGTTCGAGGTTTTTCTTTTGTAATTTGTGTTTCGATGTAATTTATTTTAATTATCAAAATTATTGTGGAGTTACACTCTTTGTGTAAACCAAGTTAACCACGTGAAGCATGTGGTGTAATCATCAAAGTAGCCCTCAGCTATTATTTTCAGGAAGATTTCACAGAGAGTTAGTATGAATTTAGTATACCAGTGTGTGGTAATTTCATGACGGATAGGATTGCGCCACGAACGTAACTTCTTTGGGTGAAAATTGAATCAGTTGGTTGTGGTTAATTTCCTCTTGCATACGTTTCAATTTTCTTCGAGTGTTATTTTATGAGTGCAGTGTTGTATGCAGTCTCCCAATCTTGGCTCCATATTTGACGTGTTCCGTAAGATTACAAACTCACATTTTCATAATCCTAAGTAAGGCACCAGTTTACTTATGAATCAAGTTTAATATGCCGAAATTTTAACAGAACAATGATCAATGTTAAAATAAATGTCCAAATATAAACTGATTTACTTCTTTTTATTTAAATTCTCTTTTTTTATATATATCACCGGTTATTGTAAGATGATTACTAAAAGATTATAATTAATGTTAATCTGGTTGGGAATTTGGTAAGATAGACTGGATACCTGGTGAAACAGTTGCTCCGTAATGCAAGGTTAACTTCCCCAGATAGCTCACGGCTTTTAACCTGCTTTTATTGTCTTGATTATCAGCACCGCTTTCAGAACAACTTAAAGCATCAACATTACACATGGCGACCCTGTTCTGTGATTCCGCTAGACTCTGGAATCTCTGAAACGTTAGATGCGAGCGTTGTATAATCTTAATTCTTTTTCCCTGCAGCGCTCAAATAACTTCTGTGTTGTTTCTGAGCACACTTTCAAACGATTCACAGCGTTGTTTAGCGGCGTTGTGCTGTTTGTCTTGTTGTTTTGTTTTCTATATTTGTGTGTTTTATATGTGTGTGGTTTTTTTTCTCGCTTGTAAATTGCACTGAGTTCGATCAAAGATATAAAATTGTTTTGCGTGTGAAAAAGTGCGTACTAGGTTGGGTACCTTTGGTGTAACTGTCGTAATTTTTGGGGGATACATTTATTGTGATTAGTGTGTTGCGTACCGGATATAAATTGAACTAATGCAGACACGTAACTAAGCTAAAAGTAGGCGATCCAACAACTTAAGCAACATGGACCAAGGTGATAATTTGATTTCGAATATTAACACGTCAGACGGTTCCGAAAATGCAATGGGGAATACTTCAGAGGAAATGCAAAACAGGACGAAAGGTCTCACAGCAGAGTCAGAAATTAATTTGACTCCAACTAACCAAATTGATTTGGCAGAACTCATAAAAGCCTTATTGCATCAAAATTGCCGATGCACTTGCGCCACGTCATTCTAGCGGGACGATGCAAAGAGGACGTGGAAACGTTTAAGTCACTTCTCCAAGAGTTGGAATATAATACAGGAGAATGCCGCCTAATCAGGCACAAAGGTATCACGGAGCACAGCAGCGCGATCGCAGTCTTGGCCGTAGTACTAATCAACGGCGTGACTGGTCGTCGCGACGCGAACGGAACAACAATCGGGACCGGCCGTATGGAAACTGGGGTAACAGTCGCGAGCACAGGTGGAACAACGGAAATGATCGAGAACGTGGACAAGATCGTGAACGGAACAGGTACGGCAACCAGAATCGATACTACGATGAACACGGTGGGAATAGGATTGTAGGCGGAGAACCACATGATGTTGAAATTCGGCCGGCCAACCCTAGACATAATCCAGCAAATGGAAATGAACAAAACCGGCAATGACAAATGATCAGCGCAAGAAGGCGCCCAATTGGAACAAATGAGCGACATGGCAAATGAGTACATAGGGTATATAGAGAGGACAGTGAGGAGTAGAGAGGACGGCGAGGAGAAAGGATTGATTAGTTTACATTTGTGACATATGCATTTTGAGTAATATGTTGGTAAAAATAATGATAAAGATGTTTATATGTGATTGATTGAAGTGATGTTTGTGGTTTTTTTTCTTTCCTTGTGCAATTAGGATTTAGATTGGTTCAAATGTGAAGGTAAAAGGTTTATGTGTGAACGAGTGAAATGCTGTTTATGGTTTTTTTGTGCAAATTGAAAAGATTCGCTTCTGAGGGAAGCTAGATCTGCGTTGAATTAATGCAAAACTCAGGGGAATATCCGATCTGTGGGTATTATGGGTCTGGCAAACCCAGGTCCCCCCCTTGTTTCCGATATTCTGCTTTCAGTGCTACTATCTATCTATTACTATTCTATATCTGTCAGTATAAATGAGGATCTCTTACTATAGTATGCGTGCTATATGAATATTTTAAGATAGGAGAACTCTGAGAAAGGAATGAGTAAGTTTAGAATCTTGAAAACAGGATGCGATAATACGCTTGTTTAACCATTGACTTCCCAATATGCGATGATATGTTAATATTGATGATATATGTCTTTTTTGTTCTTTATAGCTGAGTATGTAAAGTGCTGTCTGTGCATTTCGTCAGTATGTTGATCCCCTTCAAGGTGAAAGAAGAATTGTGGTTTGTGTAATTTACGTGGCCCTGAAATATTATTGTGGTAGTCAAATATGAGCAGTTTTTCAGCAAATGGAGAATGGAACAGAAATATGGATCCTTTCTGTAGTCTTGATTGATGTTGAGCCAGAGCATGAAAAATTATTCTGCGTTAATACTTGTCTTAGAAAAGCGATGTTTATGTGTTTTGCTGATGCTATGAGCATTACAGCTTACTGTTTTCGCTCGTGCGGGATGCACTGCAGCCTATATGAGTTGAACAGAAGAAATTTCCCTCTTGAAGGTAGAGGAAGATTAAATAATTTTGATTATGGGACCGAAGGAAAGCTTGGTTTAATGTAATAAGGATGAAGCAAAACATTTGTCATTTAAACTACAGGAAGATTCGGATCTTTTGTGTCAGTTGTAAGTTCAATAGGATGTTAAGATGAAACTGTTTTACAGAATGGAGGAGACCACAATTTTGCCATTCATGAGAAATAAATCCAGAATAACTACCACAGGCGAAATAACTGATTTGGAAGCGAAAGGTACCTTAAAGAAGGAACAAAATTGTAGCAAAATGGGTAAGAAAATGTAGTGTAACCTGTATGATGAAAATATTTTTACCCTTCTCATAGTCATCTGTGTGATTAATTCTTGTGATAAGGTAATTTTAGATGAAATTGTCTTACTGTTTTATGTATAGACATATGAGTATGATAAATGTATAATTGCGAGTCTCTGATCAGGTTGTCAACTGGTACAAATGTTTTTGCCTGTAAATAACCATTGTTCTTTTTACTATGTACGTTTAAGGAAAGTTTCTCCGTATTTATCATGTGACAAGACATATGCCGCAAGCCCCAAGAAGAGGACGAATTAGAACAATGTTGTAGTGGTATAAACACTGTGTTGAAGTAGCACTGGAGCAGCTTGTTGGATTAACTAGTAGTGGATTGAAGTAAAATTTTGAGTAATTCATGTTTATGGGTAGTTAGTTTGTAGAATAGACAAAGGTGTGCATGTGTGTGTGTAAATAACATGTGAAACCTATGCTGTCCTGACCTATACTTCCACAAGGCATAATCCTATTCATTTTAGTGAATTAATAAGTAGCATTTGATTTATTAAAACGCAAGTGAACCACATTAGTGATGTGGATTTAGATATTAAATTGTCAGTTCATTTAATTTTTATTTTTGTACTGTCAAGTCATTTCACTTTAATTTTTTTTATATTGTCTAGTCATTTAACTTTTATTTTTATATTGTCGATTCATGTAACTTTTTTATTTAAAAAAGAATTAAGTCTCACTTTTGTTCTTAAAAATTGTGGTATTATGTGTGACATTTTGTAATGACATAAGTATGATGAACAATTTCTGTGAATGCAGTTGAGAACGTGAAAACGAACCAGCTAAACTCTTACGAGACAGCGGGAGCAGCGAGGAGGAGGACTAGTTGTAAACAGGCGGGTTTCCCAGCAGGACACACTGTCAGCCGGGCCACTTCTGGAGCACGCTCGACAACAAAAGAAGAGTGCAGGGCAAACACTTTCCCTTGCACCCGGAGCTAATGGGCGGCTGCACCAGTGCGGACCTTCATGGAGGCGATGACCTGAGATGGCCGAGCGGTCCACTGCGCGGAAATCCATCTACTGGCAACGCACCACACACACGAGACCGTGACGAGACGGCCGCGGTGAAACTACAGAAGACAGGGTACAAAGAGGCGTGGAGCCTTTTGACAGGTACTGTCAACGACGCCTATCATCATTTCCTGGCGGAAGCCCATTGTCAAGCGACAGTAAATCATGGTTCGGTGTTCTTTGGTTGCTAAGGGTGGCACAAAGAAGAGCCACTAAGTGTCATCCTTGCCCAGGAATAGCAAACCAGCGAACCGATTGAGGATAACTCAAGAATTTAACAACACAAGGGGCATGGAGCCTTTTGACACATACTGTCCAGAGAAACTGGCAGACTTCAACAACGCCTATCAACATTTCCTGGTGGATACCCACTATCAAGCGACACTAAATCATAGTTCGATGTTCTCTGGTCGCTAAGGGTGGCACAAAGAAGAGCCATTAAGAGTCATCCTTGCCCAGGAATATCAACCTGGCGAGTCAAACGAGGATACCTTACGAATTTGACAACACAAACACGGAACCAAATCGAGATGTATGTGACACGGGCCATTAAGAGAAACTTCATGAGAGGGCAGAGATGGCTGGACTGCACGCAACAGATGGACATAAATCCCTCCTGACAGCTGTGGCGACGAGCCCCCACCCCTCTTATATTGTGCCACAGAACAGTGGAGTTACTGAGTGTGCCAGTGAACAGTGATTATACGGTTCTTAGTCCAATGCATATACGTGTGTTCTTTCAGAGAAACTTTGATCGTGTATTTTGCAGGGGTTCGATTTATTGGTGTTTTTTTTAGTAGATTGACTCATGTATTTTGCAGGTTCTCTATTTTTTTTTAGACTTTGAGTCTTGTATTTTACAGGTGTTATATTTATTGGTGTTTTTTAGACGTGACTATTGAACTTTCAGAGCTGTTTTATTTATCAATGTTTGTTTTTGTGTGATGTATTAGATTTGTGATGTTTTGTTTCGTAAATTCATTCCTGTGGCATTGCTATGTGTATCAGTCATATAGCTTTTCATTCTCATTGGACTGTGATCGATTAGCCTTTGCACAGGGCATATTTATAGTGAGGAACCCCATAAGGGTAACAATCACATAATTAATTGTAGTTTCAGTATAACGACACAGTGATCATTGTTTGCTAACTAACTGAAATATAGTAGAGTGATTAAATTAGTGCCAAAAAGTTATTTTAATTCTACAAATTATTAGTTTTATAAGATATAGAATTTTTTATGATAACCACTTTGTAAACATTTTTTTTTCTCTTATTATCTTTTTTTTTTCTTTTGCGGATTGTGCATTGCAATGTTCTGCTTTATAATACTGATGTTATTTTCATGTTTCTTTTAAAGCCAGTGGCACCTTCGCTATTTTCATAAATTTTACTTGTTAATAAACAGTCATAAATTTTCCTGTGATCAGTTAGCTCTTGCAATGAGCAAATACTGGTGAACTCCATAAGGGTAACAACCAGAAATTGTTTTCATATTAATGACACAGGGACCATTGTTTTTACTTGCTGATCGAATTAGGCCCACACTATCTTTTAAATAGGTGTCACAGATTGTTTTTTTTTCTCTTTGAAATCGGTAGGTTCTAAAGATGTGTTGAAATTATTGTGTTTTAGCGAATAGCTGGTGACCTTTTGCTCTTTCTTTACATTTTTTTCGTTTAAGTTGGGTGTCAGACGCCTGCTTGGGAATGTCCTAGCAGGGCCAGAAAATTCCCTGCACAGTCTTTTCCCGGAGCGTTGGGGTTATGAAAGGTCTCTGTTGGATTCCTTTCATGTTAATTTCTTAAAACCGTTGACATTTACGTCAAACATTCCACTTCTAAATTTGCTGTGGCGTTTCTGACTATCTGGGAGGAGACTGAGCAGTGGAACGTTTCACTTTTACAAATAATCAAGAACGATCTGTCACACTACTACACTTTAAAACAGAGTTTATACGTAATTCATGTCACACAATCTCATACGGCACCTACATCTGCTTTCTTTTATATACTGTATATGATAAGATACTGTCATCCCCCTTCCATTCGTGTGAAAGGATGAATGTGCAAATGTATTTCTAGTTGCATACTTGTGAAACGTCCCCTTTGAACAATTATACAGGACTGTGCTTAAACTGACATACAATATTTTTAGCGCAACGCAATCTGACTTTCAGTAATCCCTACAAAAGAATGGGCCCTGACTAACATTAAACTATACCTTTCACAAATCACTTACCTCACAAAAATCTTCGCTACTCAAGCTACTGCAATACAGCGAGCGCCACTACTGCCAGCTAAATAAAAGATTCAAAGTTCTGAAGGCACTAACTACTGATAGGCATAGTTAGCAAATGAAAGATTTTGATAGAGAACAAACAATGTATTTACCTTAATAGTCATAATATATATAGCAGTTCATGACAAATTACAAAACTCCGCCATCTCTCTCCCCACATCCACCACTGCTGGCGGCTCACCTCCAACTGCGCAACGCTATGCGCTGTTCACATCCAGCTGCCGCTGCCCAACACTACAATGGCAGACAACAATGCAAACTACCAACAGACTGCACACAGCACAGCCAGTGATTTTTCATATAGAGCGCTACGTGGCGTTACCAATAAGAAAACATAAACAGCCTACTTACATAGCCCCCATGCTCCCCACAAAAAATTTTACAAATTGTTTTGGTCAGTGGCCAATAATGATTTGATAAAATTTTTCATAATTACAATAACAAAGATATCAAATGCACACACTTATTGATACAATGTTGGTAAAAAGCTAAAATTTTCTCACAGTCCATAAAGACAGTCCTCATCATTCGTCACAGTAAAATTGCAGTGTTTTTCTCAAAGTCTGAGCAGTAAAAGAAAATGCACACAGAAGTAGTGGATTTCCATGCAGTCTTGAAGAAGTAGTGTTGACCTTCCAACGGAAAGACAGTGCTGACTCTCGACATGCAGACAGGTAATGCGGCACAACAGAGCAAACCCACAGCAGAGTCAGTCGAAGTTTTGACGAATATTGGTAGGTAGGTCATCACAGAGCAGACCCACTGTAGTCCTGGTAGAGATTACAGTATAGGGGTGCAGACCCACTGCAGTCCTTGTAGAATTAATGGTATTGGTGGGCCATCAAAGATGCAGACCCACTGTAGTCCATGTAGAGACGCCCAGTAGCCACTTGTTGCAACTGTGCAGGTGCACAATCACCATAGAAGAGTCTTGCAGAAAATATAGCAAGTCCATAAACCACCACTTGTCCACTCACAAAACATTTGTTTGAAATGTCCTTAGAACCAGCAATGCTGTTATCCAGTCCCTTGCTGAATTATTAACACACGTGCAAACACTAACAGTCCCTACTTCTCACATATTGTCCATATACTATGACCAACAGAAACGTGTGCAGTGAAATGTAACTCACAAGGTACTTAATTTGATGAACTGGTGTCAATTACAATTTTATAACATGAGAATACAATTACAAAGGTACAAAATACATCATTAAAGAACATAACAATACACATAACATTTGTAGTACAGGCTTTACAAAAGAATAGAAATAAATAGATACATCAGTGTTACAGAAATTATGACATAAGTAAATACATAAAAGATCAGAATAACTTTTGAAATATCAACTTCACACATGAGCATTAAAACAAAACAGAATAAATAATGTCTAAACATCTTTGCAAAGTAAATAACATAGTATTAGAAAAATTTTACAACATAGCTCTCATCACCTAAACACATAAAGACAAGAAGTACACAAATACACAAGGGTACACAAACACATAGTATAATAATACAAAAGGAAAGAACAGGGTTTGTTTTCAGTGTAACATTTGGTACTGCAGTCCAACCCAGAACTTCATTCCATATATCTTTCCTCTTATTTCAACATTTGTCTCCACCAAAAAAATTTTATCCAAGCATGCTTTCTGTATTCTGTTCACATATTTTTTACCTCATTATTTATTTTCCATTATCTTACCTCATCATTCATTTCCAAGAAAATCCTACCTAAACCTGTTGTCCCTAAACCCTACTTTTTTTATTCATATCCTCTTTCAAAATACTTTTTTTTTTGGCCAAACCATTTTCTTATAGCTTCTCAGTGCATTTCTTCCAATTCGTCATAACTCATTCTCTTATATAGCCTACCCCATTTTAAGCTAACTTAAATCTACTGAGCTCAGATGCTAAACTAAGGGACGAGGCAATGCAGCAGTACAAAACAATTAACACAAACAGCAATGACAAAATATTCAAATTGGCCAAGCAAGCAGCAATATTACAACTAATATTACGCAATGAGCAGCAAACAAGAAAAATAAATCAGTAGTAAAACTGGCTTAACAGAGTAATGTAAAGTGAAATTTAGTAGCAAAAGCAATAAATTATACTAAACATGACAACGCTCAAGCAGAAAAATATTACAGTAAAGACAACAATGCAGATAAGGGAAATGTATAATCACATCTTAATGTCTATGTAATTAAAGTGGTGCACCACAAGAAGTTGTTCTACCAAAAAATTACCAAGTACTTGAAAAGAAAATTCCGTATGCAATTCCTGTGAAGGGAAATGTCTTTTTATGCTCCCTCATTTTTTTTTGAATAGATCATAGAATTATTTACTGGATCTGTAGGCATAAAATATTTATATTAGTACATCTATAAAATTTTATTTTAACCAATGCTGCAGTGCAGCTAGAAACTAGATATCAAATGAAATAAGCAACTTTGTACAAAGTGAAGCATAAAAATATCATTCAATAGTCATGTGGCATTTCATAAGTTAGTAGAAATTCTCTCAACTCTCGTAGAAAGACGCTTGTCATAATCAGGTGTGCAGATGTAAGTATTTTTCCAAGTAATGAGCGTGTCGTATTTGTGATGCTTTCTACAAAGGAATGTCAGAAGCGAGATTAATGGCCTCTTTTTTTCTCCACCTAATGGCTTTTTCTCCAGGCGGCTGGCCCAGCTGGGCGCCACAACGCATTACATCAAGGTCACTTAGCTTTCTTACCGAAATATTTACAGTTTCCACTACAGTGGCAGTCTCATATAAAAATTCCACAGGTCGAAAATTTGCGTTACAAATGTGTAGAAACAAACTCCTGTAAATATAACAGCGTCCAAAAAATTTTCGCCAGCATTGTGATACATTCACGCATATACACACACATTTCATAACTCTTAAAGTATGGTTCTTGGTTTCCAACAACCTTTTTCACAAACCAGAGTCCCTAACCACTACTCATTATTCCTTACCTTATTCGTCAACACTTCTTCAATATTTCATCATAACAGATATTTAGCATAATCAAATAACTCATATAGCATCAGCTTACTGTTCATAAACATACCGCAACAGCATAATACACATAGTCATCGTAATAATAACATCATAACACCTCAGTCAACTCTCAAAATCGTCGTAGCTTCCTCCAATGATTTCAAAACCTAAAAAAATTCTCTGCTCATGTCGAAAGTGTCATCTGCCTCAAACGCACTTTAAAAATCATAATCCCATACCAAATACATCATTCAAAGCTCTCATAGTATCACAATGGTTCCGAAAAATATGAGCATTTCACAAAGTACAGACAAAATACAATTTCATAAGTGTGAAGTTATCCAACTGTGTAATTACGTAAACATCTGTCACTGATGTAGTAAAGAAATGTTAGTTTCTCTGTTAAATAATCAGGTAGCTGTGTAATTCTGTGTTAGAGAAATATGGTACCGATGTGTAAAATTGTATAAGCAAATACCATATTAGCTAGGGCTCCTTGTGCTTGCCACACACATGGTACACAAAGTAGGTGTGTACCCACCTGAGGATTAATGTAAATATACCCTCAGGTATTACAGATTATTGCAATGGAATGAAATGTATCACGGAAAAACTTTGTATCATTGTACTTCAAATATTTTTAAAAATAAATGTTTTAAGTACAAAATTAATCACACAAATACGTGTACTGTAGCGCTAAACTGTGCGTCTTGTTGTAAGATAATCTCTGTGGAAGTGTCGTAGTTATCGTCCTCCGAAAGCTAAGTTCTGCAGAAGTCAATGTACTTACCTCATGATAAACAAAAGTGAAATGCTTTGAGTATAGATATCTTAGTTATTATGCTTATTTCCATGATGAAGAAAGTACTATGCTGTAACGTAATGTTGTGCTACGGAAAAGGCTGTCTCATTATTGCTATACCACAAAAATTACTACTAAAACATGTTTTACTTTCCAGAATAATGCAGAAAAACTGTGCAGATATAAAACAGAAACACCGCAAAAGCAACATTGTAAATTGTCACTCATTAGTAGTGTCGTGATAAAATCGTGTAGTTGTCACATAAACTCCAGAATGTATTTTCAAGTAAACCAAAATGTTGCATTAAAATCTCATTAGCAGTACTGGTATATGTTCCTTATGTGAGCCTTATAGTCGTTACGTAATCGTGCAACTACCAAGCAAGAATGTACACACACTGTGTCATCTGTTCACAATAACAATGCATTCGTAATTTCTGTTTAAATAAATTCTCTTGGTTCTTGACTGGATATTTAACTTCAAACAGTGTTTCATGTTAACAGTTTCTAGGATTGAAAAAGAGTACTAGTAACGTGAAGTGAAAAATTTTATAGCAAAGACTAAGTTAAAAAGCAGATTATCTCTCAATAAATGGTTTTACATGTGAAATGTCGTGTAACCCTTTGCTCTTCCTAGTACACAGAGTTTCAACTTTAACGCAATTATCATGTGGTATACGTCGGTAAAGAAAACTGGAATTTTTCTCAAGGCTAGCGTCTATGTTATTTTTCCCTGAGCCAGCGGCCGCACGTGGTTGCCTGCGGTGCGAGTCATTGTCTGTTTCTTTGTTGGCGCGCGGCGTTACTGGGATTCGGAGACCTAACTTCTACAAATTCGCCTTGCCGAGAGGGCCCAGCCCTGTTAGAATCCCCCCAGTTCTGATGAAATTTACGTCTGTCGTTATGATCATATCGTCTGTCGTCATATCGGTAGTTCCTGTAGTTTCTTTCTTGTCGGTTAAGTGGTGGAGAATTTCTCCCTGAATTATCACTGCATGGTGGACTGTTGCGTCTGAAGTTATTCTGTCTCCCGTGATAATTATAGTTCTGGTTGCCAAATTGTCTGTTCCTATGATTGTCTCTGTCATATTCATTACTACGGAAATGCGATCTTTCTCTGTAACTATTACTCTGCCAGTGGTTGTCATACGGGTGGTGTCTGTTTTGGTCACGATTTGTGTTGTGAGAATAGCCTTGTCGTGTCCAGTTATTATTTCTTTCATCGCGGAATTGCGACGGATGTGACCTGTAATTGTTGTGTTCGTGTTTTCGCGTTGCGCGATTGTCAGTGTCAATTTCTAATTCTTTTAAGAGTCCCTGAAAAGCTTCAATGTCGTCTTTGCAACGTCCTGCTAAAATAATATGTCGTAAATGTTCAGGCAATTTGAGTAAGCAAATGCGGATGAGTTCTGAGTGGCTGTATGGGTTTGAAAGATACTGATTCTTATGCAACATGTCTTCAAAATATTTGACAAGACTGGAAAATTCAGGTTGTTCAAAGTGCTTCATCATCATGAAGCTATGTTTTACTCGGTCTTGTGTTGCTTGAGACCAATATGCTGAGAGGAAGGCATGGTAAAATTCTCCTTCACTGTGACAATCGTGAATGACCGATCGCATTCTTACAGCTGGTTCATTCTCTAAGTAGCCACACATTAATTCTAATCTGTGTTCTAACGACCAGTTGGGAGGAAAACAATGAGAGAATTGATGGAGCCATGCTTGTGGATGAATGTTGTTGCCCGAATTCTTAAATGTTTTGAATTTACGTGTAGTAATGAACAGCTTATAGTCAAAACCATCATGTCGGCGAGTCGCATATCGGTCATTGTTAGGTCGTGTCGGCCGTTCCATCTCAAAATTCGGTGCACATTGCCAATTTCTTTCATAACTTCCGAAATGCCCTGTGTTATTATTTTGCGGCTTTTCCGTATTTCTAAGTCCCTCTTCCCGTGTTGGAGCGCGAGTGTCCTCTGAAATTTGTAATTTTTGTATTACTTGTGCCAACTGATCTTGTGCTTCTCGGATTTCTCTTTTGTACTGTATATTGATTTGATTTTGATTGAATTTCCTAATTTGTTCGCACTCTTCTGTGTCATTAAAGACTACCGGTTTTGTGTCATTCAGATTATCATCTACCTTCGTAGATAAATTAGTGAACTGATCCGAAATTTCGGCTACTTTCTCCGATATTGTACTTATTTCCTCAGTGTGTTTTTCTGAACCAAGTTTCAGAGTATCTACTGTGTCCTTTAAGTTTTCCTGAGTTTTTGCAAGTTGCGTAATCGAATCGGTAGATGAAACTGAGTCAAATTTAGCTTGCAAGGTCTCATGATTTTCATGAACAATATTTTGCAGTTCTTTTATGGCTGCTTCGTGATTCTGTAATGCATTTTCATGCCGCGAAAAAATAGGTTGAAAATGCTCACAAATTTGAGTTTTTACGTCATTACAGACTTTTTGACATTTCGATTCAATGTTATGTAACTCAGTAGTTAAATCTTCACGTGTTTGTTCAAGAGTTTGTTCCAATGAGTCTAACTTTTTAAGATTTTGTTCCACTGTGTCTAACTTTTTAAGATTTTGTTCCACTGTGTCTAACTGTTGCTGTGTTTGTCTCTGATTTTGTTCCATTGTGTCTAACTTTTCAAGCTTTTGTCCCATTTGTTGCATTAATTGTAATAGCAATGCACTGGTGTCTGAAACATGTTCCTCAGTGCTTTTCGGCAGTGAATTTGCACCGGCAACATTCACATTTTGACAAGCGGAAAATGTGTCTTGACTCATTTGAGAAAACGGTGAGGACGCAAAACCTGAATCTACAGTATTTGCAAAATTGTGTCCTGTCATTTCGGATTCCTGAGGCGAGCTGTTGCCGAGCGATCGATCGATAATGCTTCCCTGTTCACTACCTGTTTCACTGTCTACGCCATTGTTTGCAGCCCGCTCCATTTCCCTATGCGCAGTTACCAAATTACTACTTTGAACGTCTGTTAATTCATTACACAGTGCTGCTGGCAAGCTACGCTCGTCGTCACTATTATTTCTCAGTTTACTTTGGAGCCTAGTGTTACGTTTTTCACACGCCATTATTGTCACAATATTTCACACGATAACACAGAAAAAAACAATTTGAAGAGCAAAAATAAGAGAACACATTAACATAACACTGAAAATAATATCTAGTTAATTGCAAGCGCAGCTGCGAAATACTTGCTGCAAATCTAGATGCATGCCACAACTGTTTTACTGTACAACAATGAAAAACTACAACTACAAAGGAAATTCTCTCTATAATTACGCGCAGTAATCCCTACAAAAGAATGGGCCCTGACTAACATTAAACTATACCTTTCACAAATCACTTACCTCACAAAAATCTTCGCTACTCAAGCTACTGCAATACAGCGAGCGCCACTACTGCCAGCTAAATAAAAGATTCAAAGTTCTGAAGGCACTAACTACTGATAGGCATAGTTAGCAAATGAAAGATTTTGACAGAGAACAAACAATGTATTTACCTTAATAGTCATAATATATACAGCAGTTCATGACAAATTACAAAACTCCGCCATCTCTCTCCCCACATCCACCACTGCTGGCGGCTCACCTCCAACTGCGCAACGCTATGCGCTGTTCACATCCAGCTGCCGCTGCCCAACACTACAATGGCAGACAACAATGCAAACTACCCACAGACTGCACACAGCACAGCCAGTGATTTTTCATATAGAGCGCTACGTGGCGTTACCAATAAGAAAACATAAACAGCCTACTTACAGTTGATGGTAGCAGACAAGCCTGTCTGCTAGAGAACAGTAGGACCAATGTCGGAACATGCAGCTACACTTTATAAAAGCAAAGAGGTTTCTATTCTTAGTATGGTCCTGTCCGTCCCTTGTCATGTTAGTATAGGAAGCTGCCTCTCTGGTCACTTCCGTTTTGTATCTGGAAGCACCCTAGGTAGGGGCCCACGGGCAGTCTGTCCACGGCGAACGTCTGAAGTGGTAAGATCTCCGGCTAAGCGCGTCTGTGCTAAGTCCGTAGGACAATGGATTTCTTAAGTTCAGCCTAACTGAAAGTTTAATCACCTTTATTTCAGGTTTAGATCTAAAATATCTAATGTAATCCTAAATTGCAGCGCAGTGTATTTCGAGTGTGAAGTTCAAAATATCTTCCAGTAGTTGCTTTGTCACTACTTTGTGAGTAAAGTGGAACCACGTGTGGATGAATCGTAACTCTAACTAAGATCATCAATCTTAAATGCGAATGTGCGTGAGATTATAACGTCTCGTCTTGACAATATTTTTCAATATAGCAACTTTTCTTTATGTTCAACCCACGTGGGGAGTAATTTGTGAGACCAGTACCACGTGCTTATACAATTGTTTGACCCAGCAGGTTAACGATAGTAACCAGTTCGAGGTTTTTCTTTTGTAATTTGTGTTTCGATGTAATTTATTTTAATTATCAAAATTATTGTGGAGTTACACTCTTTGTGTAAACCAAGTTGACCACGTGAAGCATGTGGTGTAATCATCAAAGTAGCCCTCAGCTATTCTTTTCGGGAAGATTTCACAGAGAGTTAGTATGAATTTAGTATACCAGTGTGCGGTAATTTCATGACGGATAGGATTGCGCTACGAACGTAACTTCTTTTGGGTGAAAATTGAATCAGTTGGTTGTGGTTAATTTCCTCTTGCATACGTTTCAATTTTCTTCGAGTGTTATTTCATGAGTGCAGTGTTGTATGCAGTCTCCCAATCCTGGCTCAATATTTGATGTGTTCCATAAGATTACAAACTCACTTTTTCACAATCCTAATATAAAGGCACCAGTTTAGTTATGAATCAAGTTTAATATGCTGAAATTTTAACGGAACAATGATCAATGTTAAAATAAATGTCTAAATATAAACCGATTTATTTCTTTTTATTTAAATTGTTTTCTTATATATATATCACCGGTTCTAAGATGATTTCTGAAGGATTATAATTAATGTTAGTCTGGTTGGGAATTTGGTAAGCTAGACTGGATACCTGGTGAGACAGTTGCTCAGTAATGCAAGGTTAACTTCCCCAGATAGCTCACAGCTTTTAACCCGCTTTTATTATCTTGAATATCAGCACCGCTTTCAGAACAAATTAATGCAACATCGTTACAAGGGTTTACTATCTTTTGGTTTAAAAAAACGATTTTTTAAAAATTGCATTTTTGGATCCATAAAAGTGTTAGAATCCACCCCTGAAAGGGTTTTTCCGAATACGCAACGGAAATGTCTGCTGTTCGCGGTTGAACAAAAAAATGCACCTGCCTGAAATCGGCCTTTTTCACGCACCAGCTTTTTTCTTTCGGACGACGGGTTATTGTACCGGTGCTTGGGAGGAAACACACAAAATTCAAATGAAAGTTTGAACGCGTTTGTTTGGAAGTGAGCCGCCAAGCATTTGCATTCTGGTGCGAAGACTGTGGAGATTGAGACTTCCCTGGTAGTGAGCAGCTTCAACGATGGGTATTCAGCAATTCTGAAGACCATGACAACAAAGGACGTCACTCTGGGACTCTATTCGACGCAGTTCGCCAAGCATTCGGGCGACCACCGGATTCAAGCGGCCGAAAACCGCTTGTCACCGGCCGTACGAGCGGCTCTGGGGCAGCGCAGGATGGTCCAGATGGAGCAGAACGGCCTCTGTGAGGAAGAGGAAGGACCAGTTTATGGACCTGGAATAGCAGATTGAACGTAATATGCATAATATTACATTTATATGTAGTCAAAACTTCAAACGCGTTTTTCTCGAAATGACGCGGTATGGTAACTTAAAATCTACTGAACCGATTGCCATGATACTTTGTTTCCGACGAAGCTAACTAAATTGTCTAGGAGTTGTACCACTTTCATTCCGATCCATCGACTATAAATATTTTTACTTGGCCGAAGAAGTCGAAAAACCGATGAAAAAAAACCCTATCTTTTTCAAATTTCCGCCATTTTGTTTCCTGTGCTCCAATTAACTTAAGCGAGGTCCAACTCCTAAAGAATCTTATATACCTCGCTAACGTCAACTCAATTTTTATTTCAGACGAGCCGGCTGACTTGTGACATACCGCGCGTTGAGGTTTACATCGAAATTTCGTTTCGTTCCGACGGCACTTCCGCCTTTGCTCTTTGACATTTCCGGTCGAAAAAATTCCAGTTTGTAGAGGAAAAATCAATAAACATTTTGAAAAATCTGACATTGTTATCTATAAGACATTCCGAGAAAAAAATTATCAAAGAACGTTCCTTTTTGGGCCAAAGATAGTAAAACTCCCCTCAAGTGGTGTACAAATGATGTACTGAGTACGGACACACTAGGAGCAAAACAGCTGTATTTGACTTGCGAAAAGAGGTGCTGTCGAACTGATTACTATTTTCAGCATAACCACAACTGATAACACAAGAAAAAAGAGGCACATGGAGTAACAACGCCTCAATAACTTAAGATCTGGTGACTGTGGTGGCATGGGAAAACTGGCCCTGGACCAAGTGAGCTGCTTGAATAAGGACCCTGTCGTCTTGAAACATAGTATCACCACTGGGGAACAAACATTGTACCGTGGGATGCATTTGATCAGCCAAACTGGTCACGTAACCCTTGGCAGTAATTTGATCTTGCAGAGTAACCGGTGGGGCCCATGGAATACCGCGATACGGCTGCCCAAACCCGAATCATCGCTGAACCCCCGCCATGTTTCACTGTTGGAACGTAAACTCGGCCAGAAGTTGGAAAAGTGAAGCAAGACGCCCCGACCAAATGATATTCTTTCATTGCTCCATACTCCAGGTTTTATGAGTTCGCCAACACGTTTTCGTGCTACAGGCATTTTCATCTCTGATGAGTGATTTTGGGATTCCAACTCGCCCGGCAAAACCCAGGTTATTGCGTCCCTTCGTGTTGTTTTGGTGCCGACAGGCTTCACGAGTGCGACATTCAGTTCTGCAGTGACTTTTGCATCTGACCTCTTATTTTTCGTCGCAGTCCTCTTCAAAGACGGTCTTTCACGATCACTCGACACAAACTTTCGCCTGCGTTTTGACTAAGCGGGCGATATTTTCCGCTTTCCTGTATGCGTTGTAAGCCTTCGATACGGTGCCTCTCGAAACACCAAACACTTCCTTGGTTACGGAAGTACGAACCATATGAGCACAGACAATTTGCTGACGTTCGAATTCATATAGCTCCGAGTTAATATACTCGCAACTACACAGAATATTGTCTCCCCGCCCGACATTTGCAACGCATTGAGGGCATTGTACCTGTGTCGTTCGTGTTCAGATACAACAGCTCAACTTGCATCTTCTTTTCTGTTCACGCATACATTTCTGGAGGTGTTTCCGTATTTCTGCCTCACCCCTATAAGTCCACTTTCGTGTCAGTGTCGTTCTATTACCCATTCTTGTAGCCAAGTTCTGTATACTGCAGGGTACAGACGCTTAAGGGAAACAAGAGGCTAGTCTCAGAAATATTCATTCCGAATTCCGATGCAATGCGGCGAGTATTTCCGTTATGAAACACAACTGTTTTAATGTATATTAGAACAAATACGCCCTCGGTCACAAATATTAAGTCAAAATTGACCAGGTTTCGACGCTACTACGAGCGTCGTCTTCAGAATTAGACTAACTGTTCTGAAACATATTAGGCATATAATACATTAATAAAATTAAAGTTTGTACTGACTGGAAAAAGTTTTTTTTCTATTCCTTTCATAGGACACATTTCCTATCATATGCAGCGCATGCTTCGCAACAAATGCAACTGCAATGTTGCCTGCTCTACTAATAATAATCTAAAGAGGAACTTCATTCATAATTTGAAATCCATTCGCTCCCCTACAGAAAGTTCTGGCGTTTATAAGATCATCTGCGAGACCTGCTCCTCCTAATATATAGGGCAAACTGGACGTGCTTTCACCATCAGATATAAAGAACATCTTTTGAGAAAGAACGGCACGAGTCCCCTAAATTCATCCTTTGCCGATCATCTCTTAATTACTGGACGCGTGCCTAAAGCCATAGGCGATAAAAATATTCTGCATACCGAAAAGAAGGGGCGTAGGTTAGATGTTTTAGAGGAATTGGAGATTTTCAAACATCTCTCTCGTCATGATGGCCACATTCTCAACGAACAGCTGCAGCTGCGAAATAAAAACTTTTTCGACTGTATAAAGCCATTGCTTGATCTTTGATTCAGATTTCCTCACGCAGTTTACCGAAATGTTGTTTTCCTGTTACATCTTTGTTGTTTTCTTGTATGTCATAACTAACGGTTTTTTACGTTACAAAATGTATCTCTGTTTAAAACAGATAAATATGTAACTTCATCCTATTATCATTAGTGCCTGAATCAGCTGCATCACAATTTCATGTGTCTAATTTTGAATGTACAGTAGCCTAATTGTTTCTGCGGCTACTGGATGGCGCTCGTAGCAACACCATGTTTACTTGCCCACACTTTCTAACGTGGGCACCTCAGTCTTGTTGCAACCCTTGTTCACTAAAGTACGAGCAGCCTTTAGCGGCTCGCCATCTTACTTACAACAATTCATGACGTCGCCTTTCCGGCTTAGATCTTTTTTGGTATGTGACTTGTAAGTACTGCATCTTTTTCCAGTCAGTACAAACTTTAATTTTATTAATGTGTTATATACCTAATATGTTTTAGAACAGTTAGTCTAATTCTGAAGACAACGCTTATAGTAGCGTCGAAACCTGGTCAATTTTGACTTAATATTTGTGACCGAGGGCGTATTTGTTCTAATATAATTCTGACACGGTCACTGAACCTTAGCAGCTATGTTCAAAGTTTTATGTTTTAATATACATGTACTGAGAAAGAAAGAGGCTGGGCACAGGGATATTCACTGTTTTCATATACATGTACAGTGGAAATACGAGACAAGTCTAGCATCTGCTAAGAAGAAAAATGGGGCTTGTACATAGCATCATCCTACAAGAGAAAATTATTTTGACCTTGAGCTGACCAACTTACACTTGCTTAAACGGACAACTGTTTGGTCCTCTACTTCTGCCCTAATTTTTATTATTTTCAGTACAATGTGGCTTTGTGGTCGATGGTAGATTTTTCCTTCCATTCCTTTTTTATGCAAGATGGAGGAGAACAGTTTAACTTTGACTCACGTTAAATCTTGACATCCTTACACCTACAAATTGTACACAAGTGACATGAAAAGCTAAAAGATGCCTACGAGAAACTTTGGGCTCAGTCAGATGAACAACGGAACCCACGTGGCCAGGACATTTACGTGTTTCGACAATATTTAGGAACCAGAGAGCTCAAAGATAATTACAGATTTTAATAGTATTGCCTTCCGAAGCCCAGGACTCACAGCAATATTAGTGAAGAATTGTTATTTTCAAAAAATTAAATAATATTAAACGGCTTACAATAAACAAAAAAATTAATGCTTTCATGTTTTTGTTAACACTTGAAACTCCAGAACGAACAAAATTTGTTTTTGCACATAGACATTTGTAATTACGTTTTTAAGCGCTTGAGTAGGTTCATATCACACATGCTTTTATTTATAAAAATCTTGCGTAACATCTAGAAGACGACAATTGATCCCATAAATATATAAAGGACGGTTTCAGCAATACAGTGTTGATGTATTAATCATTATGTTTTCTGGTAAAGTTATTCATATGGATTAACGCCATTTTTACCATGTAGTCTTCAGTTATGTTTTCAGATAGGCAGTTTTGACGGCCAAAACGGCTATCGCCAATTGTAATAAATAAAAATCAAAGCATTATATGTCGTACCACACACACACTACTGATCATTAAAATTGCTACACCACGAAGATGACCTGCTACAGACGCGAAATTTAACCGGCAGGAAGAAGATGCAGTGATATGCAAATGTTTAGCTTTTCAGAGCATTTAAGAAGATTGGCGCCGGTGGCGACACCTACAACGTGCTGACATGAGGAAAGTTTCCAACCGATTTCTCATACACAAACAGCAATTGACCGTCGTTGCCTGGTGAAACATTGTTGTGATGCCTCGTGTAAGGAGGAGAAATGCGTTCCATCACGTTTCCGACTTTGATAAAGGCCGGATTGTAGCCTATCGCGATTGCGGTTTATCGTATTGCGACATTGCTGCTCGCGTTGGTCGAGGTCCAATAACTGTTAGCAGATTATGGAATCGGTGACTTCAGTAGGGTAATACCGAAACGCCGTGCTGGATCCCAACGGCCTCGTATCACTAGCAGTCGAGATGACAGGCATCTTATCCGCATGGCTGTAACGGATCGTGCAGCGACGTCTCGATCCCTGAGTCAACAGATGAGAACGTTTGCAAGACAACTACCATCTGCACGAACAGTTAGACGACGTTTGCAGCAGCATGGACTATCAGCTCGGAGACCATGGCTTCAGTTACCCTTGACGCTGCATCACAGACAGGAGCGCCTGCGATGGTGTACTCAACGACGAACCTGGGTGCACGAATGGAAAAAAGTCATTTTTTCGGATGAATCCAGGTTCTGTTTACAGCATCATGTTGGTCGCATCCGTGTTTGGGACATCGCGGTGAACGCACATTGGAAGCGTGTATTCGTCATCGCCATACTGGCGTATCACCCTACATGATGGTATGGGGTGCCATTGGTTACACGTCTCGGTCACCTCTGGTTCGCATTGACGGCACTTTGAACAGTGGACGTTACATTTCTGATGTGTTACGATCCGTGGCTCTACCCTTCATTCGATCCCTGCGAAACCCTACATTTCAGCAGGATAGTGCACGACCGCATGTTGCTGGTCCTGTACGGGTCTATCTGGATACAGAAATGTTCGACTGCTGCCATGGCCAGCACAATCTCCATACCTCTCACCAATTGAAAATGTATGGTCAATGGTGGCCGGGCAACTGGCTCGTCACAATACGCCAGTCACTACTCTTGATGAACTGTGGTATCGTGTTGAAGCTGCATGGGCAACTGTACCTGTACACGCCATCCAAGCTCTGTTTGACTCAATGCCCAGGCGTATCAAGGCCGTTATTACGGCCAGAGGTGGTTGTTCTGGGTACTGATTCTCAGGATCTGTGCACACGAATTGCGTGAAAATGTTATCACATGTCAGTTCTAGTATAATGTATTTGTCCAATGAATGCCCGTTTATCATCTGCATTCCTTCTTGGTGAAGCAATTTTAATGGCCAGTAGTGTATCTTCATTGTGGTTCGATGAACCTTCTGCCAGTCTCTTAATTGTGAACTGGAGGTAATCACTAGACATAGATATCGATGTATACGACGCAGAGTTGCCTAGTTCCACTATAGGGTGTTTCGACTGCTGGTTTGTTTACATTCTTGCACTCGTACATTACCCCACGTGTTAGCAGCAGGAAGAGGGGCACACTGGAACACGTACTGTTGTGGACAGCTTCCTAAAGGAGGAGGTCATCGTATATATTTAAATACGCTCAATGAACTAAATGAATGCAATGTTGTTGTTTTGTTCTCTAGTCGGAAAACTGGTTTCATGCGTCTCTGCATAAGCACTTCGGCCTACATCCACTTCAATACGTTCACTTCGTGTTCCTCAACAACTGTTGCCCCCACCATCCTAGTCCGCCACCACCTGACACACACACACACACACACACACACACACACACACACACACACACTTCCCGCCGTTACGAAACTGGCTAATCTCTAAGTCCTTAGTTGGTATCCTACCAAGCAATCAGTTCTTATAGTGTAGTTGTGCCATAAATTGCTTGTCTCCTCGATTACGATATTTCAGTGTGTACTATTACCTCCTGCTCTAGTTCATTTCACAACGCTTTAATGTTTGTTCGTCTACCTTCTGGTTCCACCTACAACATGTAAGACGGAAAGGAAGCGCCCTCTAGTAGATCTTAACAATTTTTGTGATGTATTTAAAAGGAAGAGTTACCTGTCTACCAACTGTATAATGAAATTAGCTTGAATTTTAACGGACTACAGTTTTTATCTTTTTTTAACCACTATCAGATTTCGGTAGTGAATGGTTTTGATTTTTATCTTTAATTGTCTTATATGGTGTCTAACAGAACACCTTTTCAGTTAGTGACAACGATTTGTCATGTGCAGCACATTGTTTTGAGAATTTCATTTTATTAATATTTTCTAATGGTGAATTTATTTTATGACAAAAAGTTTCATTTTTCACCTTTAGGTCTTCGAAAAGTCGCTTGAAACGTTTGAAATCGGTAATTGCGATTTGAGCAGAAACTCATTTAACAATTATAGCAATTACCATCGCGTAGTGACAATAAAATTTCGTCATTTATAGAGTGGTTGCTGTTTAGAGCGCCGTATACGAAATAGATAGGATGACGTCGGAAAGCGCAATTCTTGTAATTAAGTGAATTGCATCCATGTCTTGAGCGTGCTGTGCGTCTGGGTAGTTCTTCCGAAAAACTGCCCACAGGTTTGAGCTTAAGGTGTCCATGCAGGCTGCAGATGGTTTTGGATGGAAATGGCATCCAGATTCACAGCAATTCCGCCCCATGTTTATGTGTTTACGTCCGCCCGCTATTCAGAAGTTAGCTCCGTAACTTATCAGAAGATAATCTCACTTTACAGCAGTTTAAGTGTGCGCTAAGAGGTTTCCAATTTACTGCAAAAGCTGCGTCACATCTGATAAACATGGATGTTGCCGTAGGTTAATTAGTCTGTGAGAAACATGCCAGGACTGTAGGCTTGTGTCTCATAGAGGCGATTGTAGTCGAGAGGTCGATAAAGTTCGTGGTACGTCTCTGCCATGGAACTATAGATTATGTAGTGAATCTTGAATCAGGAAACAAAGATTTGTGACCTTTAGGCGTGCTTTTACGAGGGTCGTTTGAAAAGTCCGTGCATAGTCCGAGAGATGGCACCACCGGCGGATATCGAGGTCATGTTTAGTTAGTAGCATCTTTCGTAAGAACGCACACCAAGTTTCAGCCAGGTTGGTCTATTTCTTTGTTTTGGCATTCATGTGAATCAAGAAAGTCGAGTGATTCTCAAAAAATGGACGAAAAAGTATTTCGTGTTGTGATTAAACATTACTTTATGTAAGGCAAAACGCCTCAGGAGACTAAAGAGAAACTTGATAAACCTTACGGTGACTCTGAACCTTCGATTAGAACAGATTATAAGTGGTTTCAAAATTTTCGGAGTGGCCACATGGGCACAAGTGATGCTGACCGTTCTGGACCCCTGTGGAGGTTACAACTCCAGAAATCATTGATAAAATCCATAATATGTTGATGGATGACAGAAGAGTTAATGTGCATGAGATTGCTAGTGCTCTGAGTATCTCGAATGAACGGGTCCATAATATTTTGCATAAACATTTGGGCATGAGAAAGCTATCTGCAAAATGGGTTCCGCGATTGCTCACGTTGACCAGAAACGGGATCATGTTAAGTGTTGCAAGGATGGTTTGCAGCTGTTCAGGAAGAATCAGCAGGACTTTAAGCGTCGTTTCGTCACTCTGGATGAAATATGGGTACATTACTATACTCCAAAGACCAAAGAACAATCTAAACAATGGGTTAGCAAGGGAGAATCTGCACCAAAAGGCGAAGACCATTCCTTCGGCCAGAAAGTTTATGGCGATTGTCTTTTGGGTTTCGCAAGGGATAATCCTCATCGACTATCTGGAAAAAGGGTAAAACTGTTACCGGTGCAGATTATCCATCGTTATTGGACTGTCTGAAAACCGAGCTGCAAGAAAAACCCCGGCGATTGTCCCGCAGAAAAGTCCTTTTCTATCACGATAATGCACCAGCACACACCGCAGCAGTTGTGGCCGCAGAATTAATGGAAATAGGATTCCAGCTAGTTTCACATTCCCCCTATTCTCCAGACTTGGCTCCCTCGCTCTACTATTTATTCCCCAACTCGAAGAAGTGGCTGGTGGGACAAAGATGTTATTCAAACGAATAACTGATGCTCATGAACAGAAATCTTGAATGCTTAGCGCTCCGCAGCTTTAGGAGATTTGTTAAACTACATCTTCTATACACTGCGACCGCACTAGAAATGTTATTGGCCAAAACTAGTTTTCGGGTATACAACCCACCATCAGTACCTTCCAATACAGAGGAATGAGTAACTGTATGTACATCGATTTCTACAAAATGACAACTGCATTCAGAATAGCAGAAATATAAGTCTACTTACATTACGTACCTCTATAACAGTGAGGTGTGAGTGTGTCGGTTAATACAATAGCATATGAAATCTGTTTTGTCACATAGTATGCAGGTTGTCATGTATGTTACATTAGGCAGTGATAGTTACTGATAGCGTTGTAACTGTCACATCGTGTAAACATGGAACTGAGAGGTCAAAGAGCATACATTATCCATTCTTTGTCATTTCTAAGATCATATTTATATATATCTCTGAAATGCATTCGTATATGTAAATAACATTCGTATATGAAGATGGAATATACGAAAGGTATAAAATTGCAAACTAATTCAACATACCATGCCAAAATAGACAATGTTACATGCAGGACACAGACACCAAACAAAAATTATTCGATTCAGAGAATATATTAATGTTAGTGAAGCCAATCTCTCACCATTCAGTGCTCATTTAATGGCATATAAACACCTCCTAACGACATTAACAAAAACATCACCATTCTTCATGAAGCAGAAACAGGCAGATTATTAAATATTCTACAAAAAATTGAGAAATACTACCATACGACAAAACAACTTGAAAACATACTTAAATGACAAACAGAGTCACAGAAAAAGATTTATATGTAGAATTTCAATAGTGTTTTAACAGAATAATTTTCGTTTATTGTCTATGTCTCGCATGTAAAATTATACAATTTGACGTGATATGTTGCATTGTTTTGCAATTTTATACCTTCATATGCGAATTGTTGAAAGATCGTAATTTATAAATATGAATGCATGTCACAGATGTATATAAATATGATCTTAGAAATAACAAATGTCACGTAATGTAGGCTCTTTGGCCTCTTACTTCCGTGGTTACACTATATGACAGTTGTAACTGCGGTATCAGACCCTATCCGGTCGGCGGCACTTTCAAATGCCGCTGCCAATGAGATGCAAGAATCCCCTTTCCGGATTTCTAGCGGCGCGTGCACTTCGAACGTTTCATGCACTGACCTCATTTTGTGAGTTTGCCAGTTGAATAACATTTACAGACTATCATACCGGCCATGGCTCGATATCTTCTGGATAGACACTGTATTGCGGAGTGACAGATTTATAAATCTTTTGCATCTGTATATACTTCTACATTCAGATCTAATATTAGCAACTGACGTAGCAACTTCAGCAACAAAGCTATGCATTATTTTTGCTATTTAGTGTAGAATAAATTAATATCTGCATTCTCTGTTCATGAGCAGCATCTGTTCCTCGCTCTTCTATTCACTAGAGAACCATACAACATGCAGTGGAAGTGCCGGGCGGTGTGGCCGAGCGGTTCTAGGCACTTCAGTCTGGAATCGCGCGACCGCTACGGTCGCAGGTTCGAATCCTGCCTCGGGCATGGGTGTGTGTGATGTCCTTAGGTTCGTTAGGTTTAAGTAGTTCTAAGTTCTAGGGGACTGATGACCTCAGATGTTAAGTCCCATAGTACTCAGAGCCATTTGAACCATTTTTTTGCAGTGGAAGTCATAACAACAACGTGATCAATAACTGTCAGTGCCTAATACTTGACAGCAGTAACATACATGGCAACCTGTATACTATGTCGTAGAACAGATTTCATATCATATCGCATTAACAGACTCACATGCCACTGTTACAAAGGTACACTTTATAAGTAACTTAATATTTCCGCTACTATTTATACAGTTGGCATGTTGCAGAAATCTATGTACAAGCAAAAATTTGCTTCTTTGTATTAGAAACCGCTGATGATGGATTATAAACCCGAAAACCTGTTTTGTGAGATAAACATTTCTGATGCAGCTCGTGGTGCATAGAAGACATCCTTTAATAAAAATTAACAGAAGTCAGTAAGCAGCGTAGAATGCTCAAAATTTTTGTATGAATGTACTGATGAAAACTTGAACTGAAAGAAGCGTGTTACTGAGCTGCTCAAACAATTAAGTTCAGCTACTGCTGCTCTTCGTACAATTGCTAGTATTGGGAACAAACGAATCAACCTCCTGACATTTCCACTCGATTGTGTGGAATAATTTTATGGGGCAGCTCATGACTTAAAAAGGAGGTACTGACTGTTCATAGGAAGGCCGGAAGGATTCAGGAACAACACAACTTGTTATACCAGACACAAACATTTTTAGGCAGAAAACTCACGACCGGACAGTTGGCCCGAAAGCAAAGCCCAAGAACTCCGGAAGAGCTTGGTTTGACGTGAGGAAAAGAGTCCATTCTGAGGGAATGAAAGTAATATATGCACAAAAAAGCTAAGACAAAACCCTGAAAATGATTATTGTTTTACATTGTGTGCACCAGTAGGACCCAAACGTGAATAATACGTAATTAACAGATGATAAATAAAAATAAAAAAACTCGTTTGTAAACGGTCAGGGTGTAGCCATATTTACGTATGATTGTGTAATGTGAATTCCAAATCATTGCTGTTAATAGTAAAAAACGATCAGTGCAACATAAAATTAATTAACTAACTATTTGGGGAGTGCTGGTTGTGTAGCTGATTATAATAACCACGTGAAAAGGAAAGAAAACTATCGTTCAGTAACGAATCCAGTTGTTCTAGGAATATCCCATCGAAACATGCAGTATTTCCACTTCTGAGACAGTTTAAGCCTTCCCGCACTTCTGAAAATGTAAGTGATTGAGTATATAAATCACATCTCTTAGCCGCCCGTTTCGCCTTACCCAGTCCACTTTTGATCCTTTTACTGAATTTCTTATCGGCTGTTCACCCAGAAGTCGAGACAACGCGGTTTGCTACTAATCCTACACCAACTGTTGCTCGAATTATGAATGGTGTTGGCGAGGAATCGAGTTTATGAACGAGGCATCAGATTTTCCTGATAGAATGACTGAAATTCATAGTCTCGCCATTTTTTATCCATTTGTTTTTCCTGAATACTGTAATGTAGTTCAATAGGACACAAATAGCGAAAACTCCAGACAACTGGAGCTGTTATTGTTATTGTTGTTATTATTATTTGTTCCAGTCAGGAACAAATAAAATACATGGTTATTACCGTTAAAAGCACATGAAAGAAATAATTGTAAGGGTAACACTACTGTTGACCAAATTCTTGTAACTTCAGTTGTTCCCGGAGTCGCAAGCAGATGTTCTGTGTAAGATGCAGGGTACAATTGTCAGCACAGTATGTGCTCCAGATCTTTGGTTCTCTGCATTCATAGTTGGTGGTATCCACAGGGTTGTACCACTCTTGAGGTTATTCCTGGTTTTTCTAACTCCAGAACGAACACGGTTGAGTGATCTCCACTCGGTCCAATTCTGTTCATGCCCACGTGGTTAGGTTTCTGAAGGGAGACGACAGGTAGATTTAATATCAAGTCAAGGAATCCACAATCGTTTCCTTGCTGTAGGTGCTGCCGTCTGCAAGACTGATGTGGTCTTGAGGAAACTTCTTCTGGACCTCATCGACCGAAGTGGCGCATTGGTGAGCACGCTAGACGCGCTTTCGGGAGGACGACGGTTCAGATCCGCGTCCGGCCAACCAGGTTTTCAGTGAATTCTCTAAATCGCTGCAGGCAAATACCGGGATGACCCCTTTGAAAGAGCACGGCCTTCCTCATACTTAAAGCATTCCGAACGTGTGCTTCCTCTCTAATGACCTCGATGTCAACGGATGTAAAACACCGATCTTCCTTCTTTCCATCTTCGGGGCCTCAACCTAGGGACTGTTGGACGTTTCCATGTAATTGATAGTTTTTCTGCTGCGCTGATTTGTTCTCTCCGCGCAGGCAGCTATTTTATGACGAATATCTGGTGGTGCTTTGCTAGTGAGTTTGTAGGGTTTGCAACTAGCGTAAGTTTAAAAAACCTGTAATTAGCCTACACGTTTCGTTTAGCACCTTCCCAGCTGTGTTTGGGTAGGTAGAATTGTATCATACTGGGCGAGCATACTCTGCAGCTCTATAACATGTTACTCGTGCCGACCTTCTCAGGCTTTATGGTCGAGAGACCCACTTGCTACCAGTAATCTTGCAAATGATATTATTTATCGCTTCCACCTTGATTCTCGTATTCTTGCAGTGCTGCTTGTACATCAGAGTACGATCCAAAGTGACTCCCAGATATTTTGGATGGGACGTCCTTAGTAACTGCATACCCTGTCATGTCATGTATAGTTTGCGACGTGTCGGACTGCGCTTAAGATGAAACGCATGCGGTTGCGTTTTAACTGAGGTTGGACAGAGTTGATTGTCTAAGTAATAGACATTTCACTCCCTTAACGCATTTGTCGATCTTAAGAAGATTTCTCTTAACTTGCTAATGTCAGATCGTTGGCGTAGACGAAACTCTTTGTTTTCACAGGAAATGGTCGTTGGTACAGATGTTATATAGCATTTATAAAGGAACAGTTCCGTAAAACATGTGTTTATCACTCGGTTGTTTGCTTACGTTAGTCCTACTTAATCTCAGTGAGGATGGATGTGATCAGATAGACGATGTGGGTTTCACACTCACGGTTTTCTTCTTCGATTTCTCAGTCAGTCGTGTCGTCAATAGTTTTCCTATCACATGAAGTACGTATGATCATTTCATAGCTGTAATTCTGTGTGTGATAGGTCCAGGATTTGGCTGTACACACACATTTCCGTCTACTTTTCAGACATGCGTCTCTGTGACAAATAACCCAGTCACCCGCCTCGGATTCAAAATTACGTCGCTTTCAAGATGTGATTGAACCGTTTGCTGCTACCATTGGCGTGGCTTCCCTCTCAGCACATCCTAGAAGGCTTCCTCCTGACCAACAATGACAAGAATATCTCTCACATTGTCAATGCTTTCCCAGCTTTCGTCATCCCCAGGTATTTCTTCCATGCCAGCTTCTACTATCTATACACATATTTAGATCCCACCACTGCGTTTTTCTATTTTTATGCGAAGGCTAATCACGGCAACTACTATAGGGGTGTTGATACGGTTTTCACTAATAAACAGACTGATTCACGAGGAAGGTTTGTCCACATAATTTATTACCGCTACACAAGGCAAAACGTCCGGCCACAGATACTCAGAGTTACCCGTGCGAAGCCGAGGAAGGCCGTTAGCTCCCGTATAATTTCTCGTTTATTCCTCGGACCATTTAACTCTTTCTCAAGATCTGATTGCTTCTGCATCGCTGTGATGCATTGAAGTTAGCATGCGATTTATCCCCACCCGACAGGAACTGTGCTTCATTTGGTTGAGATAATATTAATGGCCGGCCGGAGTGGCCGTGCGGTTCTGGGCGCTATGGTCTGGGGCCGAGCGACCGCTACGGTCGCAGGTTCGAATGCTGCCTCGGGCATGGATGTGTGCGATGTCCTTGGGTAGTTGGGTTTAATTAGTTCAAAGTTCTGGGCGACTTATGATCTCAGAAATTAAGTCACATAGTGCTCAGAGCCATTTAATATTAATAAGGCTGCTCGTACAGGCTGATTCTGCTGCCCCTACCGATGTCGTTTTATGCAACCCGCAATATAATATCTGGCCTTCTAGAACCACCTGCGTGATATTTATATTCTTTCGATCGCTAAAAAGAACGGGCCTTTTTGTAGGAAGTTTAATTTTGTTCAATTTTGTTGTGGGATACATTTGCGCTGGAAGCCACGGTTTTCGAGTTATTCAAGAAAAACAAAAAGCGACCTTCAAACGCACCTCCACCCCCACACTCATCCCTCACCAGTCAAGATTTCTAAGCTGTTGTTTGGGGCACTAGCTCCTACCACTGTCCAAAAATTTTCCTGGTATTTGATCTTTTTTGGTCCCTATTGATTGGGCTATTACACTGCATAGTCGGCTGTTTCGTTAACATTATTAATTTAAACGTGCCCGTGAAGTTAATGAACGAAAAACGACTTTCATAAACTTGGAAGAATGAATGATGCCCAATATGCTGTCTTACAATACATTTATTCGTACATAAATATAAGACAGCTCAGTGTGTATCACGCATTTCTACAGGTATATCGATGCTGTTGACAGTCGCCTGAAATATTTTTTTTACTTTTGTAAACATGACCGTCATAAGCACAGTAGTTACGTAGTCAGAAGACCTGACGAATACACCGCCTTTAAAATTCACAAAATTGTTAGGCAATGTTTTACAATTTGTAAGTGCTCAACAAATTCGGTGGCATAATAAGGCCAGTCAATGAAGACCATAAAAGTCGAATGGGGGAAATGATTCATACAATCACATACTTTAGTATAGTGGTAGGAGAGAGTGCCATGAACAACATACTAGAAATCCTGACTGGTGGGGGCTGAATATGGAAGTGGGCATGCGTTTGAAGGTCACGTTTTTCTCGAATAACTCGAAAACGGCGGCCTCTAGCGAAAACGTATCCCAGTACAAAGTTCACCTACGTTACATTTACTACAATAAAGTTCCGTTCATTTTTCCGTAGGATGAATAGTTTTCGGAGGCCAGGAATAACATTGCGGGCTGCATAAAACGACATCGCCCTAGGGACAGGTGAATCAGTCCGTATACTTGCATATAACAACATTAATTGCAAACAAACTTTCTTAGGATGTATCCTCTACTCCTGCTAGATAAATAAACAGCTTTTTGTGATACTGTCTCCAAATTTATATGGTAACAAAAAAAAAAAAGCGCACAGCTTTGATGTGACGGCAAGCTGGCATTGTAACGGTGTCGCACTTGTGTGACGACCGGTAGTATCTTATCACAACATGTGCGACGTCAATCGTTTAGTCACGCCACTGCAGCTGTGACGTCTCGCGCTCCGTTGCGTAACACGTCCGGAGGTTTCCGGTGTCGCTACGTTGGAAAACATCCGTCATTCACAGATTCTGGCACACTCACACGGAATTACGTAACTCTTCTCGCGTTACGTTGAACTCTGTGCTAACAGTACGCCGGTAAACGATCAACGAATTCGCATTTCATAAAATCCCGTTTGCTCGGTCACTGGCCGAGAAATTTGCAGATGTACAATATGGGACTTTCAGAAAGCCACCAACAAACTGATTCATCCAAAGCGGACCACCATCCACTATATTTTTGTATTGCATAATTTATTAGTTCGGAGAGAATAATCTATTCTGTCTCCATACATCTACGGAAAACAACATTTCGCAGTAGCTGAGCAACATCATCTCATCATAACCAGGGTCAGGGCTTAAACAATCCCTGACTTCTTCCGTTCTGAATGTTCTGCACTGTCCATATTTTCTTTGGTCCGTATATCTTCCTTCGTCTTCGTTTATGGTGCAACAATGACTCTTTTTATTTGTTTACTTTGTCTTTAGGTAACATTGGCCATATAGCCAGCAATAGTTAGAACAGTAGAAAGTTAAAATAATTTAAAATTTCACAATGGAACGATAAATGGAGTTTTTATGTACAAAGACTGTAGGTCGGGCAAAATCCCATGTGAGTAGAATGGGGTAGAAACCTGCACCAAGTTTTTGAACTGACTGCCACCAATTTAGGAGTTCACCACCAGGTGCCAACTTTCCCTTATTGTAATTTATTATTCCATGATATGAAGTTCGTCCCATAAGTCGTTCCAGAGGTAAGAAAATGACGTAAGTCTAATTTCTATCATTTACACGTAACGCTTCTGATCTTTTACTTGACCATTGTATACAGTAGAGTTTGAAACGGGGAATCAGATTACTGCACTTAAATTTTACTTTCGCGTGGAAACAACTGTTCAAGTTGGTCCCCAAAATCAATAATGGTGCATTTGACAAAATTGCCAAATGGGACAAATCCCTGCAGGTGTTTTGGGATAAATACCCGTAACTCCAACAATGTGACGACAGTTTTTCAGTGACATTCCCCGCAAAAGATGACATTCAACACGCAAACACTGCGTTCGATTATCTCACCCGAAGACTTAATTATGCAGCTTAAAATAAAGGTTTAGGGGGAACTTCCTGGCAAAGAATAAAAATGTTGTACGCCTAACGAAGATACCCAATAAAAAAAAGAATGGAGGGGGAGAAGGAAAGACGTACAAAAAAAGAAAAGAGAATACTACAGAAACAGAACTAAGCTAGCTGGATTTTGTTACATCAATACCAGATCAGACAGCCAGCTGATTGTTCTTCAGAGTCAGATTCAGACTTCCCACATCATGACAACAGCTCAGGTACAGGTAACGAGTTATTATCTGTCGAAGAAGTATCCGAAGAAGAAGAAGAAGAAGAAGAAGAAGAAGAAGAAAAATAAGAGCCTAGGACTTCAAGGAAGAAATAGAGAACCTAACAATGTACTCTATTTGCTATGTGTCTAGATAGGTAAGCTTCGGTAACTGAACTCCTTCAAGTAACCCTACTAATTCTCCTTCCATAGAGAAGAAAGTATTATTTGTGTACAAGTACTTCTAAGCATCAACTAAACATTTCAGTTCAATACTGTGTTGGGTATAACAATGTCACTCAGGGTTATTCCAAGTGTTTTTATAATGCAGTCATTCATTTTTTATGTGTTTCAAATGGAGGAAAGACCCACGCTGCGGGTCTTTACCCCGTTTTGGGGGTAAAACTCCGCAATTTTTATTTTAGCTAAATTTTAAATTTCTCTATAATTAATAATCAGACTAAAATGGAATTTGGATGGGTTGTAGGTAGCAGACTGACCTATGATTTAAATTTGAAATCGCGGAAAAATCTACTCTTTGTTAACCACAGTGTTAGAAAAACTGAAAATTGCTTGGCGTTACCTCCACAAATCCTACAAATTCTTAATTTAAAATAAATACACAAGGTTACAATGCATTTTCCATTCGGTCTGATTCCATAAGAGTACTTGGGCCACATCCGCTTACAGCTGAAATCAGTATATCAAATTTTTAAATATTTCATTCTCATATTGTATTTATTTGCGTGGAATTGGTAAAGAGGTAACACTTGTAGGTATGGGAACACCCTCTTGCAAACCAGTTTCTTTGTATTTAGAGCATGTCAATGTTAAATGATTCAGATGTACAACATCAGCTCGATGGTCATCGCAACTTCTAGAATCTAGAATTTTTAATCGGTATGAATGTTCTGGGTAACTAACATCCGTGTCCCAGCCTCATTCGAATGAAAGAAGCCACATTATGTCTACTAAGCTTCACACAGTCTGGCCATCGTCTAGGAGGGATGTCCGATTGTAAGGCCGCTAGGTGTCCGCCATTATGATACAAGACATTCACAGTAGCAGTCACTGCAAGCAGCTTTCTTTGTTGTAGGTTTGAGATCAGTATGAGGGAATGCTGTTACACGGGATTCTCCTACAGTAATTCTCCCCTTTGTTGCAGTGGAGTCGGCGTTAAGCTGATGCACGGCAGTTGCAGTGTGCTGGGCGCGGCAGCTTCGAGGGCCTACCTCAGCCAGTAACGTAACACGATATTGTAAACATCTCTATGGCAACGCCCACAGTGGTGTTACTGCTCTGTGGAAAGCTTGTTTTCGCCGACAACTGTTAAGCGCTTCGGTATTGAAGGCTGGCAACAGTGCTGCGAGCTGTCAGACGCCGTCTCGATTGCAGGCGATCGACCGTTTCGTTATGTAAAATACTACATTGTCCTTTTTCCGTAGCAAGATGGCAATCGTTCTTGACAATCTGTTCGGCAATGTCGCCTAAAAATAAAACCTCCTTCTCCTGGGTGCTTCCGATGTAGTGAAGACTTGGAAAGTCCTTTAACTATGCCTTATTCTCTTAATTGAGCGACTGGTCTAGCTGGTAGTTCCTGCAGCTTTGAACTAGATTTCTGCTTAATCGTTTGCCTCTACCGATAAAAATATAATGGCGTTGCATATACTAACACATATCTTATCATGAATAACTTACCCTGCAGCTAATGTCTGTGAAGACGTCTGTGCCTCTCTATGCAGCTAGGAGATGGCTAACCATTTCGGCTAGGCACAACTCACTCATGGGACGAATTAGGATGGTCATAACAATTAAACGCGACAACTGGACTTGGAATGTAAATGAAGGATATGATAGTGATTGCATTGGCAGTACTAACTCTGTGCTTTTATATTCTGATGGATTTCCTAGATGTTGTAAAAATGATATTTAGAGGCAGACAGGAAGCTGTCAGGGGAGAGTGAACGCTGGAGGGAGGTATCTGGTCTTTGGGTTTTCTGCTAGTTTTCGCGACGAAGTTGTGGAAACTATTGTAAGCATCTCGGATTGAAGTCCGCGCTAAATTTAGAGTTTCTGTAAAAGATCGCCAACCTTAGGGGTTTAGCATTCATTTAACTTTGGCATGCTTTCTTCGTCGTATTCTGCAAGAGTGTTATGACCTGCTTCGTGTGCCATGAGGCACCAGCTCCGTCGTTTGTAATTTATTTGGTATATCTCTCTATATTATTATCGATATTATTTCTCTGAATTCAAGCCACATCTGGTCTACACTTACATTGTTAATTTGGAAAGAGTGGAGATTGTCTCTAAATAAGGCACCAGGCGAATATTTATCTGCTTTTCTGAATAGATATATTTTTAATTTATTTTTGATGGATTTGAGAGTTACAGCATTCTGTCTCGATGCGACAACCTGTAGTTCACTGATCCCTATATTCTTTTTAATGTTCGTTATTGCCTCAAGATTATTTGTTGCTAAGCTGTCAGGTGAGTTTTCACAACTGTTTGCTATTCGAGTGGGCTCATGAACTAACTGCTCCAAATAATTTTCAGAGAATGCGCTTAGCACAATTTGGGATGACGTTTTGTGTGTCCTCCGGATATAAACGTGTGTTTTCGCCAACATATCGAAGGTAAAGTGAAGTCAGCGTCAATTATAACTGTATGAGTATGGTACGTATTTGAAATTAAATTTTCCTTAGAACCTTTCAGTAATTATATCGTCTGAGTTGGGAGGCCGATAAAAGGACCCAATTATTACTTTATTCCCGTTGCCTAGAATAACCTGTAACCATACTAGCTAACAGGAACTATCTACTTCAGTTTCGTAACACGACAAACTACTTCTAACACCACCAAACACGCCAATGTCAACTGTATTTAGCTTACACTTCCTGAACACCTTTTAGGTCCTTCGCAAAAATTTCGGTTGAACTTATCTCCGGCTTTAGGCAGGTTTCAGCGCCTATAACGATTAGAACATCAGTACTTGGAGTTCTGGTACCTTCCCAACGCAGCTACGACAGTTTGCAACTATTGTACCGATGATTTCTAGATCTAAGTTCTTCCTGTGTTCGATCTGCACCTTTCGAGACTGAAGCCCTTTCCATGAGTCCCCGAGACCCTCTAACCTAAAATGCTGCTCAGTCCACGCCACACAGTCCCCGCAACCCGTATAGCTGCCTCCTGCGTGTAATGGTCCTCTAATCTATTCAGCGGAACCCGAAACCCCACCACCGCAGTTCGAGGAGTCTGCAGTCTAGCTCTAAGGACCTCAATGTCGACCGGACGTTTAATCCCGCTGCAGTCTGCACGGTGGCAGAACCGTCTCAGCCTATGATACAGACCCGCCACTCGGCTCTGTACCAGAGGTTCGCAATCGGTCCTGTCGACTGTGTCGATATATCGTATTCTTTCCCCACATCTGTATCAGCGATGCACAAGCTAGCGTTCGGTATGAAGGGTACGGTGCATCATGTATTGTACAATAATAATCATTGCCCTTCTGTCATACGCCGGCATTTCTCTCCTTTTACCCGTGTGGTCATTAAATGAGATGTAATAGGGAGAGACAATAGATTTCATAACACATCTTTAAACCTGGAGCAAATTTTCATCAGAAAGAGCTCCACGAAGCACAGGGCCATCCCATTAGAGCTGACTGTTTCCCTGACAGGTCTGTGCTGATTAAACAGCCCTGTAACTGAGTGCCCAGTTCTTATTTGAATCTCTCTCTCTCTCTCCCTCTCCCTCTCTCTGCCTCCCTCTCACCAACTCAGTTAAGCTCCCAAACTGATAAAGGTATACGAGAATTGGTCGAATGACGGAGTTACATGCGACATCCTTCGTGGTGAATTACCTTTTCTGATGATGCTTCCTAAAAACGTCGATCTCGCGTATGTGTTACGCAGGGAACTTGTATATCACCTAAAATCACTCCGAGAAGATGCCCCAAGATAACATCAATGATTCATCACCGATGGTGTAGTCAAACGATATTGACTAGAACTGTCTAGTTTTGTTTATTTATGCTGAGGCTCTGATGGCAACATTTCCACCAAGTGGTGTCCATCAACAGATCTTCCTGCGTTTCGTAACAATTTTCTAATGACGTGGTCACTCTACATACAACTGCATCGCCTCAGAGAGCCAAACCATTGCCTACCACATCGTTTATACAGGGTAGTCCATTGACAATGACCGGGTCAAATATCTCACGCAACAAGCATCAAACGAAACAACTACAAAGAAAACGAAACTTGTCTACCTTGAAGGGGGAAACCAGATGGCACTATGGTTGGCCCGCTAGATGGCGCAGCCATAGGTCAAACGGATATCAACTGCATTTTTTAAAATAGGAACCCCCATTTTTTATTACATATTCGTGTATTTCGTAAAGCAATATGAATGTTTTAGTTGGACCACTTCTTTCTCTTAGTGATAGATGACGCTGTAATAGTCCCAAACGTATAAGAACGTGGTATCACGTAACATTCCGCCAGTGCGGGCGGTATATGCTTCGTGATATATTACCCGTGTTAAAATGGACCATTTACCAATTGCAGAAAAGGTCAATATCGTGTTAATGTATGGCTATTGTCATCAAAAAGCCCAACGGGCTGCTCGGTATCCTGGACGACATCACCCAAGTGTCCGGACCGTCGCCTGATAGTTGCGTTATTTAAGGAAACAGGAAGTGTTCAGCTACATGTGAAACGTCAACCACGACCTGCAACAAATGATGATGCCCAGGTAGGTGTTTTAGCTGCTGTCGCGGCATATCCGCACATCAGTAGCAGACAGATAGCGCGAGAATCGGGAATCTCAAAAACGTCGGTGTTGGGAATGCTGCGTCACCATCGATTGCAACCGTATCATATTTCTATGCACCAGGAATTGCATGGCGACGACTTTGAACGTCGCGTACAGTTCTGCCACTGGGCACAAGAGAAATTATAGGACGATGACAGATTTTTGCATGCGTTCTATTTAACGACGAAGCGTCATTCACCAACAGCGGTAACGTAAACCGGCATAATATGCGCTATTGGGAAACGGAAAATCCATGATGGCTGCGACAAGTGGAACATCAGCGACCTTGGCGGGTTAATGTATGGTGCGGCATTATGCGAGGAAGGATAATTGGCCCCCATGTTATCGATGGCAATCTAAATGGTGCAGTGTATGCTGATTTCCTACGTAATGTTCCACCGATGTTACCACAAGATGTTTCACTGCATGAGAGAATGGCGATGTACTTGCAACATGATGGATGTCCGGCACATAGCTCGCGTGCGGTTGAAGCGGTATTGAATAGCATATTTCATGACAGGTGGATTGGTCGTCGAAGCACCATACCATGGCCCGCACGTTCACCGGATCTGCCGTCCCTGGATTTCTTTCTGTGGGGAAAGTTGAAGGATATTTGCCATCGTGATCCACCGACAACGCCTGACAACAAGAGTCAGTGCATTGTCAATGCGTGTGCGAACATTACGGAAGGCGAACTACTCGCTGTTGAGAGGAATGTCGTTAGACGTATTGCCAAATGCATTGAGGTTGACGGACATCATTTTGAGCATTTATTGCATTAAGTGGTATTTACAGGTAATCACGCTGTAACAGCATGCGTTCTCAGAAACGATAAGTTCACAAAGGTTCATGTATCATATAGGAACAACCGAAATAAAATGTTCAAACGTACCTACGTTCTGTATTTTAATTTAAAAAACCTACCTGTTACCAACTGTTCGTCTAAAATTGTGAGCCATATGATTGTGACTATTACAGCGTCATCTATTACAAAGCGAAAAAAGTGGTCCAACTGAAACGTTCATATTTCTTTACGTACTACGCGAATATGTAATAAAAAATGGGCGTTCCTATTTTAAAAAACGCAGTTGATATCCGATTGACCTATGGCAGCGCCATCTAGCGGGCCATCCATAGCGCCATCTGGTTTCCCCCTTCAAGGTAGACAAGTTTCGTACTTTGTAGTTTTTTCGTTTGACGCTTATTTCGTGAGATATCTGGCCCGGTCACGATGAATGGACCACGCTGTATACACTGCGTGCAGTAGCGGTCCTATTAAATTTCAATTGAGGTACACAGGACGCTGCCTTCTCACAAGGCGGATTCTGTCTATTAAGAATAGGGAGAAGTAAATGTTTTCTGCAGTGTTGCATATACCATACTGGCTAATGTCACATCAGAAGTTGGTAGATATACATCCGCTTGGTGGAGCAGCGCCCACGTTCTCCTATTACACATGGAGGAGAAGAAACCAACAGAGCGTCTGTATTGTGGCAATATTTTGATGCGAATTTTACGAAGTCTGAGTCATTCGGCGGCTATACGATGTGCAGAGCTGAGGATCTCTATATTAATAAAACGAGGAGGAGGCAAAACATCAGTCCTACAAGTAACAGACGACGCACTTGAATGTGGTTTTCTAATGGCGCAATACTTTGGCATCTGACTATTTACTCGATCTTTGAATTACGTCCAATTTGAGTTTTCACTGGTGTGCTAGATAACATTCTTATTCTTCCATTGTGTTACGACTACTACTGAGTGTGAAGGCTCTGTAGATAAGGAATTTACTGACAATGATAAATGAAACTTTCTGTGGATTAGACACTTGATCGAACAAAATAAAGGAACCGAAATTAGAGTCTAACCTTCTGGTGACTATGTAGTCTGTACAGTGCGTTGATAAGCTAAGCAGGACAAGAGTGAAGAAGCAAACCGGCCGCGTCCTTTTCGAAACAGCAATCTCTTAATACGACCTCGGCAATTTTGGGAAACTTTGGAATATCTGAATGTGGAAGACTAACCGTGGAGTTGAACCCCAGTCCTCCAAATGCGAGTCCATTGCCTTAACCACTGTCTAGCTTCGCCCAACAGGAGCTCAATCGAAATTTTGTGGAGCGTAGTGCAGTGATCTTTTCTGGACAAAGATACTCCACTTACCACCAGAACGTGCGATATGTTCGAGGAAGCACTGGACAGTTACTAGCAGGTAATGTGCCCAGCCACAATGCTGTAAAGGCCCAATGGCCCCCGGGGATGAAATAGTGTGTCTTTCCTGATCTTCTCAATCACCGGATGTGAATATTCTCATTCCTAGCTTGTAAAGTTATAATATTTCACTGATTACCAATCACGATTTACAACCTTCGATCTCCACGAAATTTCTGGAGGCCCTGTATCAAGTTTGGCGTACGACCATACTATTTTGCTTCGTCAGACTGGACATGTTTCGTCGTATTGGACAAAGATAGAGAAAAAAGTTGGCTGTCGTCTTTTGTGGAGAATTACTCTGGATTCATATAATGTGGTTTAGGGACACCTTGCAAACTTCAGTCGGCATTATCTGTTGGGTACCTGAACTACATTTCTCGCGCAGAAGATTAAAGTATAGTAGCCGCCGATCCACCACGTGCGGATATTTTCTTCATCACTAGCAACTGATTTGAAATTCGTGCGCTTGTCTGAGTGGATAATATGCCAGAGCCTGATGCAATACAGTACTCGATTAGCAGAGCTGGTGGAGACATTGTATTATCAGCGAAAACTAAAGCTGTTTGATACCCTGGAAGGCTGTTATCAAGTGCTTCCACTGAAATAAGCTACGTAGAGAAACCGTGGGAAACCCTATCACGTGAAATGTGTGAGGATCACTCCAATACACAAGTCGATAAGCGTTTCCTCTTCGGTTTTTCAATTCCCAGCCCCTTACGTTTTAATAAATTCAAAATTTAGTGTTCGATCCCAATTTTGCAACTGTATTAAAAGATTATTTAGTGATTTTTGTGAAGCGGAAATTAATTTTTAATAAAACAACACAGATAACGTTTTGTGTGGGACATGCTCCCATTCCATTAAGAATATTCAGTTTTTTCAAAAAATTAAATTAGAATTTAGCGACCCCTCTACAGCGCGGTCATTAGAGATAGAGCAGAATCTCGGATTACGAAAGGCTGGGGTGACTATTTCTTAGGAACACCCCGTCATTTACCTGGAGCGATTTAGGGAAATCACGGAAAACCTAAAGCTGGATAGCCGGACGAGTATTTGGACCGTCGCCCTCTCGAATGCGAGTTCAGTGTGTTGACAACGGTCGGTATTATTCGGAATCCTACTTGCTATTAGCTGTTAATGTGTTCATAATTAATGTGAAATAATGTATTTGGATTTGTAAATATCGTATGTTAGATAATTCTGATCGATTGAGAACTATCCGCTGTATTACACATACGTACAGCGATTAGATACACGCTAATAACCACGATAATTTAAAACAGGGAGAACAATAAGCTAGTCTTTATCCTGACATCTCACTAGTAACTTGTTGTAGACCCACTTGTCGGTGTGAAATCGATTTAGGATCTATAGGTACTCGGAAGAGGTTACTATTACTCACACAGTGCAAAAGACAGCCGGCCGTTGTGACCGAGCGGTTCTGGGCGCTTCAGTCTGGAACCGCGCGACCGCTACGGTCGCAGGTTCGAATCCTGCCTCGGGCATGGATGTGTGTGATGTCTTTAGGTTAGGTTTGAAGCAATAAAAAGTGTGATATCATCCACATGAATTCTAAGAGGAAACCGTTACACGATAAATCACATCTAAGGCTATCAATTTAATTGAATAGCTAGGGACAATTGGGACGATCACACAGATAATGCTGTTGGGAATGCAAACCAAATACTGGCAGAACATTTAGAAGATCCAACAGATTTACTAAAGTGTTTGCCTACAATATGCTTCTCCGTCCTTTTCTTGAGTATTGCTGCGCAGTATAGGATTGACGGTGGACATCGAAATGATCAAATAAGGGCAGCTTGTTTTGTATTGTGCCGTCCGTGGAAATTTAAGGTATTCTTGAATTAACCAGGAAAAAGATTCATAGTGACATTTATCTGATTAATTAAAATCACAAATTGGATTCATAACATTCAAATATTATAAAACACTGGCTCTTTGGATAATGTGTTCAAAAAATGGTTCAAATGGCTCTGAGCACTATGGGACTTAATATCTATGGTCATCAGTCCCCTTTTTTTTTTTTTTTTTTTTTTTTTTTTAAGAATGTGTGGGTGTGGGAGGGCGCGGAAGGCAGAGCGATCAGGGGTCGTAACCCGAGGCCTGGTCGCAGTGTCCCCCTCGTCCGTCAAGGAATCAGGGATGGGAAGGGGAAATCTTTTTGTAGGAATTATTGTTTATTTATTTATTTTTATTTACTGTTTTAATACATTCGTAATGTGGTTTTACTTTATACCACAACAAAAATAAATGTATCTAGCACCGCATCGTGCTCTGAGAAAAAGAAAACAATATCTCGGCACGTTCCTACACCGAGGTAATGTATATGGGGAAAACGAAAAAAAAAAGTGCTTCATACAGGATACAGAAGGGTGTGTCGCTACACTCCTTACGCTTCATCATCCAGGTACGTCTTCACGTATATCATGTTGTTCCACCGAGAATCGAACTTAGTCATGTCAGCTCACTCAATGGGTATCTTCTCCTACCTGTTGATGATCCAGCTGCGTGGAGGGTCGCGTAGGGCACTCCCTAAGTAGTTAGAAAAATACTGTCTGTATTTTGGGTTCCGTACGATCTTGCAATGACGTTCTTGTAGGTAGTTCCAAAAGTCTAATACATCTTTAGGTCCATCGTGAAATAAGTAGTGTACCGCATGCGCACGGATCCACGTGACAGCGTTGGTCTTGGCGCGCGGGAAATACTGTTGATCCGGAAATAGTAGAAACCGAGGTGTAATGTGTTCCGGAGTCACTCGTAGAAAATACGACAAAATTTGTCGCACCAAGCGCCATACGTCTTCTGCCGCGCCACATGTGAGACGGTGTTCGTCCGTGTCTGGTATCCCGCAGTCTACGCAGAGAGGCGATTCCGCCATGTTTATCTTGTGGAGGCGTGATCGGGTGATCTGTTTACCATTGACTGTGATGTACCATGTGGATCGGACGGCTGTGTCCAGTGGAATTGCGTGAATCGTCTTCCACACCACCTTCCAATGAACCTGAGGGCTTTTCGTCTCCACGATGTTTGGTGGGCGCCTCTGCTGTAGGACATGATATATATCCCGCGCCGACGCCTGTTTCGTCGGTGGTACTGCGATACGGAAATAGCTGTGTTCAATGTAAAAGTTCCCGAAGTAGTAGAAGGGTGGGGGTATGTCTTGCGTCGTCAGTGGGGGCATAATGGACGGCGGAGCTAAGGACTCCAACAGCAAACCTGTCAAACTTTCCGGGTGGTGGCGCCACAGCTTGATGTGTGAGCTGACATACAGGGACACAGCTCTGTCGTGGACATGGACTAGGCCAAGACCTCCCCTTTCTGGGGGAAGGGTCAGTGACTCATAACTGACTTTGAAGAGCATGCCTGTACTGACGTAGGCTCCGAATGCCGCTAATAGACGTCGAGCCATCAGTAACGGTATTGGGAGAACACGCGCTATGTGTGGAAGGCGCGATGCGAGGTAAACATTAACGAAGTGTGTCCTTTGGAGAATGTCGAGGGTCCGCAGACGAAGGTTGAAGATCTGGACCCGAATTTGTTGTAATAAGCGGCGGTAGTTAAGAGCCGCGGTGCGCCGTATGTCGTCATGAAACTCTATTCCGAGACATTTGATAGTGCCACGAAGCTGTAGGGGTTCGACACACGCTGGGGTCAACCCGTCTCCTATGGCCATGGCGACTGATTTGGCGACGTTGAGACAGCTGCCGGAAGCCACACCGTACGTGGTAATCCATTCTAGTGCTCTGTTGACATCATAGCGATTGCGGAACACGAGAACTAGGTCGTCTGCATATGCTGTACAGCGAAATGTGACGTCACGTAGGGTAAGACCGGTGAGGCGTTGACGGAGACCACAGAGGAGCGGTTCCAGTGCCAGAGCATATAGTATCGTCGACAAGGGGCAGCCTTGACGGACGGAGCGGAAAATCGGGAGGGACTGCGAGAGACGCCCGTTAACGAGCACTTTGGAAGTCGCTCCTCGGAGTAGGCGCATCACGACGGCTGTGAATTGCTGTGGGTACTGCATGTGCTGGAGAACGGACGTTAGGTATGCGTGATCCACTCGATCAAACGCTTGGCTAAAATCTAGTGATGCCAGCGCTCCCGGGACGCGGCGTGCCCTGGCTAGGGCTATTAAGTCACGGTATCGACACAGTGCTGTGTGGATGTTGTTGAGACCCCCTAGGGAAGTCTGATCTGGCGAGATGACGTAAGGTAGGGTCGGTCGTAGACGGTTTGCTAATAGTCTGGTGAATATCTTCATGTCGCAGTTGACGAGTGTTAGCGGGCGGTAATCTTGTATCCGAGCCCCACCTTTAGGCTTGTGAACCGGTATAATTATTCCTTCTACGAAGGCCGCAGGGAGCGGCACCGCGGGGGACATAAGCTCCCGACAGATGTCTGTTAACTTGGGAGCCAGTAAATACTGAAAAGTTCTATAAAACTCCACAGGGAGCCCGTCGGGGCCAGGAGACTTATTCGCCGCTCCTTTACCGATGGCGTCGATAACTTCGTCTTCCGTAATGTCGTTCAATAATTCAGTTTGTAAATCCTGTGGGACAATGCCGTAAACCAGTTGTGAGACTGCTGTCACCGTCATCGGGTCGGAACATTGAGCAGAATAAAGTCGTGCGTAATGGTCGAAGAAGGCTGCAGCAATATCGCGTTGTGTGCTGTGATGAAGGCCGTCCTCAGTGGTGATGGCATGTATCAGCGCCCGTCTTCGCAGTGTACGTTCTCGGATGACGTGGTACATGGTGGGTCGTTCCGTTGCGAGTCTGTCTGGTGTCCGCGCTCGGACGATCGTCCCTTCGAGGTGTCGGCGCATATGGGCTACGATCTGTGCTTTCGCACGCTGAACTGTCAGCTGTCGTTCCGGTGTGGGTGGCAAGGAGGCGCATTCGCGAAGGACGGTGAAATAAAAATCAAGGGTCTGCCGCCTCCAAGCAGCAGTCTCACTACCATACGTAATAAAGGTTCGCCGTAGGGCCGGCTTGGCGCAGGTTAACCACCAACTAATCGACGTAGGATACGTTGGGAGGCGGCGGACGCACAAACTCCACGTGTCTTCGATGGCGCGTCGACAATCCGGAGAAGCGAGATGAGCAAGGTTTAATTTCCAGGGATGTCGGCTGCGCCACACCCGTTGGCGACGAAGGGTGACGGCACATATATAGGCCTCGTGATCAGAGAAGGCTACTGGCCACACCTCCGCGTCACTCACCGTTGTCGCGAGAGAACGGGAGACGTAAATCCTATCGATGCGACTAGACGAGTGACTCGTGAAATGGGTGTATCCCTGTCTATTTCCTCGGACATGTTCCCATGTATCTACCAGCTGGAGATCGCCGATGAGTGTCCCAAGTTCGGGGCACGGTGAATGGCGTGGCAGCTGATCTTTAGGTGCTTGGGTGCAATTGAAATCGCCCCCTAATATCAAGTCATCGTGCCTGCCCTGAAAAAGCGGTGCTATTCCTTCTGCGAAGAAGAGCGATCGGTCACGACGGCGATTCGTTCCGGAAGGGGCGTACACATTGATAAACCGGACGCCTTGCACCGTTACGGCCATTCCTCTAGCGTCGGGGAGATATCGGACTTCGTCCGCCTCGAGGCCCTCTCTGAGGAGAATGGCGACTCCACTGTTAGTTGGCGAGGCGTGGGACACATGAGCCGTATAACCATACATACCCGGGAAATCTTCGACGAAGACTTCTTGGAGAAAGACAATGTCAACGTCTGCGGCATTGAGCATGTCTTGGAGCAGCGACAACTTCGTACGTGTCCGAATGGTGTTAATGTTGATGGTCGTTAAGCGATAGGTTTGTAGATCGTCTCCTGTGGTGGGGGCTGCCGTCAGTGTCGCCGTAAAAGGTGGGGCCTGTGATCTGCTGGCCGCGTCCGCGCCGTCATCTGTTGCTACTCGGGAGGGGCCGAGGTGTGGGAGGAGAGACCCCTCTCCTCATCCACCACAGCGGCCGTAGAATCGTCTTCAATGTCATCCGCCCAAGGTCCGCAAGTTAACGGTGGCTGCGGCAGAACACTTGTGGGCTGAGTGACTAAGGGTGAATCCGCAGTTGTTTCCGGTTGTGTACCAACGGCGGGCGCTGTGCTGGCCATCCGTTTGTCCGAGGGAGCGGAAACGGATTTGTCAAAATCAGACAAAGTGACAGGTGAGGGCGATCTCGTGTCATCCATTCTCCTCGTCGTTTCGTCGGCCGTCCGGTCGTCAACTGGAGAAGACGTCCGCTGGAGGCAATCGTCTGAGGGTGTGCGACGTCGCTTTTTATGTTTTCTCGGTGACCTTTGTTTGCGGACGTGGGTTTCTGAGTCCGAAAGAGTTTGTGGTTCCCGTATAGCATCCCCCTCAGGGAGAAAGGCAGAGGTCGGTACAACCCTAGCGTCGAGTTCCATTCTCTCGTCCGAATCTTCTTGTGGAGTCGATGGGCGGCGTTCTTCAACCCCTGCAGACACCGTAATGGTGTTGGTCAATCCAGGACCGGCGACAGGTGCGCATTCTAACGCTTCCTGTCTTCCGGGGGGGTTGTCGTCTGTCATGACGGTCGATCGTGTCACCTCTGCGTAATTGAGGGGGAGGGCCGTGAGCGTAGGAGGTGGTGTCGTGTCATGCAATGGAAGTTGTGTAATCCGACGTTGAATACACGCCGAGCGGACATGACCCTCCTGACCGCAACCAGAACAAGTACGAGGTTGGCCGTCGTACATTATTATTGCTCGACAACCACCTATGACTAAGTAGGACGGCACATGTTTCTTTAATTCAATTTTCACTTGTCGGACGCCGTTGAGGACTTGGTACGTCTCGAAGGTGTTCCATTTTTCGGCCACGTGGCTAATTACCGTCCCATAAGGGCGGAAAGCTGAGGTAACGACGTCCGGTGGTACTTCGAAAGGGAGTTCGAAGACTCTTAGTGTGCGTAATCCTAGTCCAGCATGGTCAACAGTAACCTCTCCGATGTGACCATCGGAGTGTTTGAACTTGAGAGTGTTCGCGCATCTGTTCACAACTGCGTGACATAACTCGTCATCGACCATCTTGACGTAAACGACGCTGCTTGTGATGGATAGGTGGATACCGATGATGTGCTGTGTTGGTATTTGAACTTCGTCACGGATAAATCGTTCGACTTCAAAGGCTCGTGGTCGTGCGTAGTCGGGCTGGAAGCTGATCTTGATGGTAGCTTTTCTGTACGAATGAGCCATGGCGACTCAGTGTTAACGGACGCGAGTATTAGCTGCGGCGAGGAAGTAAACAAACTACGCGCGCTCGCGACTCTGCCGACGGGACCGCGACACTGCGGACGGGACGTAAACAAGACGTCCTCGCCGCTCACCGGCCGAAAGCAGACTTTCCCCTAGAACTTACAACTACTTTAACCTAACTAACCTAAGGACATCACACAACACCCAGTCATCACGAGGCAGAGAAAATCCGTGATCCCGCCGGGAATCGAACCCGGGAACCCGGGCGCGCGAAGCGAGAACGCTACCGCACGACCACGAGCTGCGGACGATAATTTGTTCCTCCGTGGTAACCACCAGCCCATAAAAGAGCCAAGAGAAAGTTACACATGCGCTTCTGAGAATACCTGACCCAATATATTGGAATTGGTAACGTAAATTTCTCCATAGCATCTATTTTGAAGACACATCCCCAACAACTACCCCCCCCCCCCCCTCCCCCGAAGTTAAATTACTACACTGCAAGAGGTGATTCTGCCGTAAAATGAGGAACAATTCACAATCAAAAACGTCTTCGGTCCCGGGTTCGATCCCCGCCACTGCCTAAATTTTGATAAATAATCAGCATTGGCGGCCGAACACTTCCGGCATAAGAAGTCAGCCTCATTCTGTCAACGGCCGTGCCAAAGAGGGCGGAGGAGCGGATAGAGGTTCAGGGCACTCTCTTGTCCTAGGGGTGGGAAATTGCCCCTAAAGGCGGAAGAATCAGCAGTGATCAACGACATGAGGATGCAGAAGGCAATGGAAACCACTGCATTAAAGACACGTAACGTGTATCCACAGGACATGTGGCCTGTAATTGAAGAAGTGTCATGATGATCTCTCCATTTGGCAAAAGATTCCGGAATAATCCCCCATTCGGATCTCCGGGAGGGGACTGTCAAAGGAGAGGTTACCATGAGAAAAAGATTGAATAATCAACGAAAGGATAACGTTCTACGAGTCGGGGCGTGGAATGTCACAAGCTTGAACGTGGTAGGGAAACTAGAAAATCTGAAAAGGGAAATGCAAAGTCTCAATCTAGATATAGTAGGGGTCAGTGAAGTGAAGTGGAAGGAAGACAAGGATTTCTGGTCAGATGAGTATCGGGTAATATCAACAGCAGCAGAAAATGGTATAACAGGTGTAGGATTCGTTATGAATAGGAAGGTAGGGCAGAGGGTGTGTTACTGTGAACAGTTCAGTGACCGGGTTGTCCTAATCAAAATCGACAGTAGACAAACACCGATAACGATAGTTCAGGTATACATGCCGACGTCGCAAGCTGAAGATGAACAGACAGAGAAAGTGTATGAGGACATTGAAAGGGTAATGCAGTATGTAAAGGGTGACGAAAATCTAATAGTCATGGGCGACTGGAATGCAGTTGTAGGGGAAGGAGTAGAAGAAAAGGTTACAGGAGAATATGGGCTTGGGACAAGGAATGAAAGAGGAGAAAGACTAATTGAGTTGTGTAACAAGTTTCAGCTAGTAATAGCGAATACCCTGCTCAAGAATCACAAGAGGAGGAGGTATACTTGGAAAAGGCCGGGAGATACGGGAAGATTTCTATTAGATTACATCATGGTCAGACAGAGATTCCGAAATCAGATACTGGATTGTAAGGCGTACCCAGGAGCAGATATAGACTCAGATCACAATATAGTAGTGATGAAGAGTAGGCTGAAGTTCAAGACATTAGTCAGGAAGAATCAATACGCAAAGAAGTGGGATACGGAAGTACTAAGGAATGACGAGATACGTTTGAAGTTCTCTAACGCTATAGATACAGCAATAAGGAATATCGCAGTAGGCAGTACAGTTGGAGAGGAATGGACATCTCTAAAAAGGGCCATCACAGAAGTTGGGAAGGAAAACATAGGTACAAAGAAGGTAGCTGCGAAGAAACCATGACTAACAGAAGAAATACTTCAGTTGATTGATGAAAGGGAAAATCAGGAATACAGAACCACAAGTCGCTGAGGAATGAAATAAATAGGAAGTGCAGGGAAGCTAAGACGAAATGGCTGCAGGAAGAATGTGAAGACATCGAAAAAGATATGATTGTCGGAAGGACAGACTCAGCATACAGGAAAGTTAAAACAACCTTCAGTGACATTAAAAGCAACGGTGGTAACATTAAGAGTGCAACGGGAATTCCACTGTTAAATGCAGAGGAGAGAGCAGATAGGTGGAAAGAATACATTGAAAGCCTCTATGAGGGTGGAGATTTGTCTTATGTGATAGAAGAAGAAACAGGAGTCGATTTAGAAGAGATACAGGATCCAGTATTAGAATCGGAATTTAAAAGAGCTTTGGAGGACTTACGGTCAAATAAGGCAGAAGGGATAGATAACATTCCATCAGAATTTCTAAAATCATTGGGGGAAGTGGCAACAAAACGACTATGCACGTTGGTGTGTAGAATATATGAGTCTGGCGACATACCATCTGACTTTCGGAAAAGCATCAACCACACAATTCCGAAGACGGCAAGAGCTGACAAGTGCGAGAATTATCGCACAATCAGCTTAACAGCTCATGCATCGAAGCTGTGTACAAGAATAATATACAGAAGAATGGAAAAGAAAATTGAGAATGCGCTAGGTGACGATCAGTTTGGCTTTAGTAAAAATAAAGGGACGAGAGAGGCAATTCTGACGTTACGGCTAATAATGGAAGCAAGGCTAAAGAAAAATCAAGACACTTTCATAGGATTTGTCGACCTGGAAAAAGCGTTCGACAATATAAAATTGTGCAAGCTGTTCGAGATTCTGAAAAAAGTAGGGGTAAGCTATAGGGAGAGACGGGTCATATACAATATGTACAACAACCAAGAGGGAATAATAAGAGAGGACGATCAAGAACGAAGTGCTCGTATTAAGAAGGGTGTAAGACAAGGCTGTAGCCTTTCGCCCCTACTCTTCAATCTGTACATCGAGGAAGCAATGATGGAAATAAAAGAAAGGTTCAGGAGTGGAATTAAAATGCAGGGCGAAAGGATATCAATGATAGGATTCGCTGATGACATTGCTATCCTGAGTCAAAGTGAAGAAGAATTAAATGATCTGCTGAACGGAATGAGCAGTCTAATGAGTACACAGTATGGTTTGAGAGTAAATCTTAGAAAGACGAAGGTAATGAGAAGTAATAGAAATGAGAACAGCGAGAAACTTAACATCAGGATTGATGGTCACGAAGTCAATGAAGTTAAGGAATTCTGCTACCTAGGCAGTAAAATAACCAATGACGGACGGAGCAAAGAGGACATCAAAAGCAGACTCGCTATGGCAAAAAAGGCATTTCTGGCCAAGAGAAGTCTACTAATATCAAATACCGGCCTTAATTTGAGGAAGAAATTTCTGAGGATGTACGTCTGGAGTACAGCATTGTATGGTAGTGAAACACGGACTGTGGGAAAACCGGAACAGAAGAGAATCGAAGCATTTGAGATGTGGTGCTATAGGCGAATGTTGAAAATTAGGTGGACTGATAAGGTAAGGAATGAGGAGGTTCTACGCAGAATCGGAGAGGAAAGGAATATGTGGAAAACACTGATAAGGAGAAGGGACAGGATGATAGGACATCTGCTAAGACATGACGGAATGACTTCCATGGTACTAGAGGGAGCAGTAGAGGGCAAAAACTGTAGAGGAAGACAGAGATTGGAATACGTCAAGCAAATAATTGAGGACGTAGGTTGCAAGTGCTGCTCTGCTACTCTGAGATGAAGAGGTTAGCACAGGAAAGGAATTCGTGGCGGGCCGCATCAAACCAGTCAGTAGACTGGTGACAAAAAAGATCTATTAACGAATACAATTAACGAATACAAACATAAGATAACAATATAACAGAGTGTGATTTACTGAACGTATCTTTAACTTATGAGACTGTGCGTCAGGTAGAATTCCGTAATCGTGTGAACATTTCCAAATCGTGAGAAGATTTCTAAACATGCCGTGCATCCATCTGGTCAAGAACCAATAGTCCTTCACTCGTAATACTGAGATTTTCGTCCTTCCAGTTCGCTGTTCCAGTAGGGCAGATAGAAGATTCATACACAAGAACTTAAACGACGCGTGCTGAGTACAGCACTGAATTGTAGCACTTCACTTGCATTGTCATTAGCAGAGCTTCAGAAGCCGTGAAACTGCCCGGCACTGCCCCTCAGGACAGAGTTCTAAAAAAACGTTGCAACACGGTGCACATCAACACAAGTCATATCAACCGCTGGTCACAACTGTAGGTATCCATGCTAGTGCCGATTAATCTTCGTATCACTTTTCTGAAATCCACATATCGGATCATACAATTTAGGTTCTGTAATATAAGTACACGCGATTACGCTCAACGGCTTACGGCAGCACATCAACATGATTTCACTTAGCGAACTGAACACCTTCCTCCAGATCGTGGTTCCTCGCCAAAGCGCGGCAAACAAGCTTTCCGCGACTCCTTTCCCAACTGCCAAACCGCCTCGCGGCTCCATCCCTGAAGAAAAAGACGCAAGCTACTAATCGATAGCAAAACCTCAGTCGATTCCAGACTCGGCACAGTATTACCGTGAAGTAGAGGAGAGAATATCATGGGTATGATACTCGAGAAGGGGTGGCAATCATTAAAACAAAGGCCTTTTTCCTTAGACACTTACGTGTGAATTGGGAAGTCAAGTAGATGTAGATGTGAATTTAGGCTAAGGGCATTAACTGCAATGGATGTGTGAGAAAGGGGAGGGGGGGGGGGGAGGGAGAGAGAGAGAGAAATAGGAATGTGATAGAAACACAGGTAATGACCTATAGATGTCTGCACCTTCCCGATGACGCTTCTAGAAAACAGGAATGACTAGCGCATTTCTTCAATCTCTTGGAATGCTTCGTTCCTCTTGAGATCTGCTATAGTCTGCTGCCAGAAAGAGATCAAATGTGACTGAAAGTAAATTTGTTTTATAACTGCTAACAATCGCTTATGCTCTGCAAGCAAATGGCTAATTTATATATTAGCTAATTGTTTTCTATGAAAAGGTGAAGGTAAGAGCGCCGCCTTTTATCACACGTTGTGCGTTTGTTTGTCGGCACGCACGCCCTTATCGGTGCGACAGTGCCATTGAAAAGCTATCTTATCGTCTTCATGGAGCTGCCGCAGTACTTAGCATCCGCTGATAAAAGGCTGTGACGACACGTCGCCTGACCGTCCTATCTCCTATGTCGCCTGCCCACGAATGTCCAGCAAGTGAAAGTCACCCTACGTCACTTTGATTGGTCACTTTGTCTTCATACTGTACACGATAGAAGTCAGTCTGCTACCAGTTATAGCTCATCTGATGATCGGCAAACTGTGGCCTAACAATGAGTTATCAATCACATGTAAATTACTTTTTTTTTGTTCAGACGGCAAGACTTAGTACCCGAATGCAGATATGATCTCGGCGCACCTGGTTGTGTGTGATCTTCTTATCGTCGTTTGTTCTTTATCTCGCAAATCGAATTCATTTGTTTCATTTATCTTTCTTATTTCATGGCCTGTCACCATATTATGCTAAAGGGGGCTACTCGTATCAGAGATTCGTACGCAAATAAATACATCAGTACTGGGCTAAACGGACATGAGTTCATATTTAGTTCGCCTTTGCTTTCCCTAAAACACGCAAGGTGAATGCTGGAATGGTTTCATCGATTACGCCACAGTGAATTTTACATCTGTGCTTCCGAGACAAATCAAGGCCTCTACTAACCTTACAGTCGAAGAAATATTACATTCCGATCTTGCTTCTCTTTTGTATACGCATCATTCTAGTTACTGTAAATAAAATTCTCTCAACAGCACGGCAAAAGACAATCGAATCAAATTAAAAAACACTGAAACTGAAAAGAGAAACGAAGTATATTCTTCACCTCATGAAACCATCTATTTACGTGGAGTAAACGCCTTTAATTATCTCAGACGTGCTCTCTTCGTGCCAAATCGTTGCCATCTGTTACTATATCTCTGCGCTTCTTTCCATCTTACCACACTGAATGCTACCCACTGGTATTGCTTGCCTCTACCATTCTCTATTCTTCTCGTTCACGTTTGGATAGCCAGTGCCATTTTGTGGTTAATACTAGGGGACTTCAAAAAGTAAACATGGCAACCCAAGTAAATTTTATTGAATGTAGCATTTCAAAGTGAGACAGATACACGAAACTATTTTTCAACGTAACCATCATGTTTCTGTGAACAACAGTCGAAAGTTTGTACCAATCGTTCAATTCTTCGACAATAGAAATCGATTTCTTGCTCACGGAGCCATACGAGAACAGCTATGTGAAGTCCTCGGTGCTGGGTAATCTCTTTTCCTCCCAGACGTTCTTTCAGGATACCAAAGAAGATGTAAATCACGTGGTACAATATCAGGATACCCCGAGTGAGGTGGCGCCGTGTCTAGCAGACTGGACTCGCATTCGGGAGGACGACGGTTCAATCCCGTGTCCGGCCATCCTGATTTAGGTTTTCCGTCATTTCCCTAAATCGCTTCAGGCAAATGCCGGGATGGTTCCTTTGAAAAAGCACGCCCGACTTCCTTTCCCGTCCTTCCCTAGTCCGATGAGACCGGTGATCTCGCTGTCTGGTCTCCTCCCCCAAACAACCCAACTCAGTATCTGGATACGCGATCAACATTATCCAGGTCTGTTCGGTTTTGGTCGAAGTGCTGGCACCATTTCACTAGGCTGAACGCTACGCTGCATTTGGTCCACATGCCGCCAGCTTTTGACAGTTAAATTGCGTGCAATTTAGACGTTTTAACGACAAGAATCATACTGACCCTATATTTTGGAGTACGGTTCTGCCATGTCATTCGCATACTGTGATGCAACCGTTATCAATACCGCAACCGACTTCCTCTGTAGGAAACCCAGAACATGTACTCGACTATGCGCCACTCTTGTTGCGTAATGGTCTTAGCGTGTAACGAAGTGTGTATCTTGCTTTATGAAGTACTTCCATTGTTTTGCCTAAAAATGTTTTTGAAAACGATCGTAGCAGATTAAGGTTATCCATTATGGATAGTCCAGAACCCGAACCTTGCTGAATATTCGAGGCGCATTCAATAAGTAATGAAACTTTTTTTTTTAATCGACGAATTTCAGTTGAACAAAGTGCGACTTCGAGGAATATTCCCGCTGCAGTCTCTACAATTTCATGTAGTTCTAATAAGTGGCGGTGCCATACGTAGCCTTCAAAATGGCGTCTGCAGCGGAGGCCCGTTCCAAGCAGAGAACTGTCATTGAGTTTCTTTTGGCGGTAAACCAGAGTATCGCGGAGATTCATAGGCGCTTTCAGAATGTCTACGGAGACCTGGCAGTGAACAAAAGCACAGTGAGTCGTTGGGAGAGGCGCCTGGCATCATCGCAACCAGTTCGCGTAAATTTGTCCGATCTCCCGCGTGCCAACGACCGCACATTGTTTTGACACCCGCAATCTTGGAGCGTGCGAACACTCTGAGATGATCGACGGATCATAAACAAACATCTCGCTGCACGACTAGACGTTTCTGTCGGCAGTGTGTGACACTCTCGTCAGGGGCACTCGAAGGTTTGTGCCCGCTCGGTTGCTCGCCGCCTAAGAGAAGACCATAAAGAGCAACGAAGGTCTATCTGCACGGAACTGCATCCACGTTACGACGCTGATCGTGACAACATTTTGTCGATAGTGAAAAATTGGTTAATCACTTCAAACCGGAAACAAAACGGCAATCCATGGTGTGGCGCAACATGACCTCTCCTCCGACGAAAAAGTTCAAAGCCGCACCCTCAGCCGGTAAAGTCATGTCGGTCTTCTAGACTCTGAAGAAGTTTTGTTAAAAAAAAATTAAGACCAAGCTCTGCAGTAGAGAGCTGCTACTTTTAAACCAAATATTTTAAATAGTGATTAAGTGGATGACACGCAAATGTACTAGACAGTCAATGACTCCCACTCTGGCTATAGATGTGATACTAGCTACAATACTTTCTGAGAAAGACAGTTTTAAAACTGCGTGGTCAAGCGTTAATAAACCTGCATTTTACAATTGGTTGGCTGTTATTTACAATGAACTGGAGCTCTCGCATGGACAGTTGCTGAAGCGTTACTATGCTCAAAATCTTAAAAATCTTAAGGCTTTTTAAATGAAACAAACGTTATTAACATTATGCGTCTTCATTCTTCGTGTCTACATATTTGAAACCCTCTGCCGCTAAAGGGCCCCGACTTGTACCTTGCAACATGGCTGTGCGTAACGCACGATATCAGTGCTTGAGAGACAGTGTGCTGTAATTGAGTTTCGAATTCGAAGAGTTCATCCATACATGGACCATCCTCTTCGTCAGTATTATAATGCCAGACTGCACACGAGCACGGTGACATCTGCAACTATCCGACACCTTGGATTCACTGTCATAGATCGTCTTCCATACAGTCCCGTCTTGCCCTCACACGATTTTTATGTTTCCAAAACTTAAAAAATATCTTCGAGGACTCTACTCTGATACTGATGTAGTGGTGCAAACAAAGGTGAGGTTTTGGCTCCGTCAGCAAGGTCAAACAAATGTTCTACAGTGACAATATCAACAAAATGGTCTCCCGTTGGGAGAAATGAGATCGTCGGCAGGGTGACTATGTTGAGAAACAAATATGTTGACATTAAAAACAGAGGTGTAGGATATTAATGACGTTTGATTTAATTAAAAGGCCTTAAGAATTTTCAAATAAAAATTTGGAGGCTTTACCTTTCATCACGCCCTCGTACATTGTCGACAGGTTGATGCTTTCGTACAATATGATTCGTGTGATAAATAAAGAAAAAAAGCGTCTGGCATCAGACATTAGAATCTGATAGATTATTTCGTAGAGCTGACGGCCTTAGTAATGTCACTAGTTTCTTATTGCCGCACCCCAAGAACAACACATTCACAACCTTCGACCTGCGCTGGGACAAGTACATCTTTAGAAGACGAGAGCTTGGTGAATCATTACAGAATCTCGTTGCTCTATCCAGATGTTTCAGAATACACGTAGACCCCTCCCAAGTCTTGCATTTCCAGTACAAATGGGAACACTTATATGTTATCTGTGGTAACACAGACGAGGGGAAGAATGAATGAATGAATGAATGTGGAGCAGCTTTCGTCACGTTAGTTTGGCAGTTCAGTTTCGGTCACTGTGACTGCCTTTCCCCCTTTTCTTCAATCCATAATAACGTCGTAATTTTCTGAACCTGTAATTGATGTAACACTATTTTTCGAAGTTCATGTTAACACTTGCATGGATCAATCCATTTGATTATATGTCGATGAGTGAATATCTTTGTAATAAATATTAGTTCTACCGCACACGTTATTGCCGGCCTGTGTGGCCGATCGGTTCTAGGCGCTTCAGTCTGGAACCGCGCGACCGCTACGGTCGCAGGTTCGAATCCTGCCTCGCGCGTGGATGTGTGTGATGTCCTTAGGTTAGTTAGGTTTAAGTAATTCTAAGTTCTAGGGGACTGATGACTTCAAATGTTGAGTCCCATAGTGCTCAGAGCCATTTGAACCATTTGCACACGTTATTTACTGGCGATTTGTGGTAACAATCAGTATTTATATTTCTAGCGAAAAATAATGTGTTGCCAACAGCTAGTTAAAATAGAAGCTGCTAGATGGATATTAGCTATAGACCCACCCATACTGCCGCAGCTTGCAATGTAACTATCACTCATGGTGATACAATAAATATTCTCCTGTTATTCCGTCACAGAGCCACTACCCACCTACACGCTATACATCTGAAGACGTATTTCATGTGTGCCCCATCTGAAGATGAGACTCAAAAGGCCCGAAATCTGTTTTAAGAGAATAAACAAATGTTTCAAAAAGTGGCTGCTCTCAGTTTTCTATATTTAGATTCATAACAGGGTTTGTTGCTTCGGTCTTGAGTGCGAAGACTGTTTCGATGCAGTACTCTACACTAGTTAATCCTATGCATTCTCCTCTTCTCGGCATAACTACTGCAGGCTGCATCCAGTTGAGACTGCTTACTGTATTCAAGCTTAGCTTTCTTCTACAGTTTTAAACCCGCTGTATATCTTTCCACTCTTCTGACGACGTCCCCGTGAGTAGTCCCGCCGAGAGATTCACCAGGGTCAAGGAGATTTGTTGATATTACCACACAATCGATGTATTATATCACAAAGCTTTTCAGTTGATTTGTTCAGCTCTGCTCAAATATACTAATTTTATACCATCTTCCCATAAGATGCTACTTCATAGGGTCTAATATCCAGCTGATGTACATTACAGGACGTTAAGTTTTCAGTTATTTCTTAAAGGTTTCCATAAAATGTATTTCAATTCCGCCCCCCGCCACTCCCCCTCCCTGATTCATTTCACTCTTCACATTACCAGTGTCTCACCTCGCACAGTTTGTCACTCACCCACAGTATTATAATTGATTTTGTCTGTATCTTCCTTTAACCCGTACATTCACGCAGTCGGCATGTTAATTTTTGGATCTGCAAATGTTAGTGGTTACACCCCCTTCCTTTCCCAGATCCCTTCCTCAGCCTCCTCCCGCCTCTCAAATCCTGCCCCTCCCTCCATCCTCCCCCCCAACTTCTCCCTTCTTCCCCGTCTCCCGGGACGGAATTCGTGTACCCATCTGTTTGCGAGTATGTTATCCCATGTGACAGTGGCCTTGCCTGATTGAGTACACGGGCTCTCGTCAGCCCGGGCTTGGCCGGTACTTTGATGGGTAAACGTCGGGGTACACCACCTGTTGTTGCCTAATTTCTGCTTTCCCTTTGCCTTTGCTGCAGGGGGAAGAACAGGTGGTGGCGTGAAGTCCCAGATCACCAGTCTTTTGCGCCGATGTCCTGGATTTTCTTTCAAACCTCTCTCATGAATTGAGGGCATGTGACACTTTCGAGGGTAATCTGTTCGTCGGACTGGAGGACCCCTTGGTGCTATTCGAAAGCAGCAGGCTGTGTGGGTACCATGTTTCGCCTTTCTCTGATCCTCATATACGATACAGGTACATCCCTTATAGTCATCCGCACTTACCATAGACACTTAAATTAACACATTATAAGAGGATAAGATACCATTGTGCGCGAATCGTAGAAAATAATGTTTTCGATGTGGTCTCCCAGCCAACAATCCCATACGACTGTGCTTTTACCTAGTTGAATGTTGGAATGTTGACAACCACAACCACACTGGCCAGCACGCCGACCCTCGTCGGTAATCGATACGAGACCGGCGCGCCTTCTCGAATCCCCAAAGGTGGGTGCTAACGCGCGCGGCTCTCCATCTGACCTTAATTATGTCTTTTTCTTTTTTTTGTCATCAGTCTACTGACTGGTTTGATGCAGCCCGCCACGAATTCCTTTTCTGTGCTAACCCCTTCATCTCAGAGTAGCACTTGCAACCAACGTCCTCAACTATTTGCTTGACGTATTCCAATCTCTGTCTTCCTCTACAGTTTTTGCCCTCTACTGCTCCCTCTAGTACCATGGAAGTTATTCCCTCATGTCTTAGCAGATGCCCTACATCCTGTCCCTTCTCCTTATCAGTGTTTTCCACATATTCCTTTCCTCTCCGATTCTGCGTAGAACTTCCTCATTCCTTTCCTTATCAGTCCACCTAATTTTCAACATTCGCCTATAGCACCACATCTCAAATGCTTCGATTCTCTTCTGTTCCGGTTTTCCCACAGTCCATGTTTCACTACCGTACAATGCTGTACTCCAGACGTACATCCTCAGAAATTTCTTCCTCAAATTAAGGCCGGTATTTGAGATTAGTAGACTTCTCTTGGCCACAAATGCCTTTTTTGCCATAGCGAGTCTGCTTTTGATGTCCTTCTCGCTCCGTCCGTCATTGGTTATTTTACTGCCTAGGTAGCAGAATTCCTTAACTTCATTGACTTCGTGACCATCAATCCTGATGTTAAGTTTCTCGCTGTTCTCATTTCTACTACTTCTCATTACCTTCGTCTTTCTCCGATTTACTCTCAAACCATACTGTGTACTCATTAGACTGTTCATTCCGTTCAGCAGATCATTTAATTCTTCTTCACTTTCACTCAGGATAGCAATGTCATCAGCGAATCGTATCATTGACATCCTTTCACCTTGTATTTTAATTCCACTCCTGAACCTTTCTTTTATTTCCATCATTGCTTCCTCGATGTACAGATTGAAGAGTAGGGGCGAAAGGCTACAGCCTTGTCTTACACCCTTCTTAATACGAGCACTTCGTTCTTGATCGTCCTCTCTTATTATTCCCTCTTGGTTGTTGTACATATTGTATATGACCCGTCTCTCCCTATAGCTTACCCCTACTTTTTTCAGAATCTCGAACAGCTTACACAATTTTATATTGTCGAACGCTTTTTCCAGGTCGACAAATCCTATGAAAGTGTCTTGATTTTTCTTTAGCCTTGCTTCCATTATTAGCCGTAACGTCAGAATTGCCTCTCTCGTCCCTTTACTTTTCCTAAAGCCAAACTGATCGTCACCTAGCGCATTCTCAATTTTCTTTTTTGTCTACATGTGTAAAAAAAACGAAAACAAAAAAACGAAAACAAAAAAAAACAAAAACAAACGTCGTACTTTCATAACATCCATAAACGAGTAACAGCGTACTTCCAGACATTTTGCCGAGTTGTTGTTTCCATTTTCTACACAGTACTTCTTCAGGTGCTGCGAATTTTGCTGTTAATTGTACTCGTTGCGGTCATTTCAACTAGACCGTGAGCTATTGTTGTTCTCACGCAGCTACTTATAGCCGAGTTCGATTACCGACGTCCGCTGCGCCCTTTGGTGCACTTTTGTTTTACAGAGCAAGCACTGATACTCTGTGAAATGCAAATTCCCTCCGCGTTTTCCAACTATGATGGATTTGATGGTGGGTGACAGTCTAATAAATTGAGTGACGGACCTCAAGCGTTATTTAAACTGAAACCTCCATCTCTGTTTACTAGGTTTTCTAACATCTTGATTTCGACAGACTCCTTAATTATGCTGTACGAGAAACTTGGGATAGATGTATGAATTTAAGTAACTCTTGGGATCCGGCGCACAATTTGTTAAAATCTCGCCGACCATCATGTCCATGACAGTTGGAAAACGCTGAGGGCTCTGTAAAACAAAAGAGCATCAAACGGTACAAGGAATCGAACTCAGCTGTAAACAGCGGCGTGACTTCAACAATAGCTCACAGTCCGGTTGTAGTCCCGGCAGCGAGTAGAAACAACGACAAATCTCGCAGCATGTGAAGACGACGACTGGTTCGCTCCTCGAAATATTGTGCAGAGAATCGAAACAACAACTTGGCTGAACAACCGGAAGCTCACTGTTAATCACACCGAGAAAACCTGAGAGATAACATTCATAAATGACATACAAATTAAATGCTAGTAGTTAAAATATAGCAAGATGCGTTTCAGCAGTTAAGTCTTCATGTACACGAAAAAAAGTATTTAGCTCGCTTGAAGTTTACGATGCGAACACGAAGTTTTTTGATTCACGCAGAAAACAAACTCTCAGTGAGTGTGTAAGTAGGCTGTTTAGGTTTTTATGTTGGTAATGCCACGTAGCGCTCTGTATGAAAATCAGTGACTGTGCTGTGTGTAGTCTGTGGCTGGTTGGCATTGTTGGGATATTTGCTATTGTAGTGTTGGGCAGTTGGATGTGAACAGCGCGTAGCGTTGTGCAGTTGCAGGTGAGCCGCCAGCAATGGTGGATGTGGGGAAAGAGATGGCAGAATTTTGAGAGGGGACGATCTGGACGTGTGTCCGCCAGAAAAAGGAAATTTGTAATACTGGGTATCATGAACTGATGTTACAAAAAGGTACGGCCAAACTTTCAGGAAATATTCCTCACGCACAAAGAAAGAAAATATGTTATGTGGACATGTGTCCAGAAACGCTTACTTTCCATGTTAGAGCTCATTTTATTACTTCTCTTCAAATCACATTAATCATGGAATGGAAACACACAGCAACAGAACTTACCAGCGTGACTTCAAACACTTTGTTACAGGGAATGTTCAAAATGTCCTCCGTTAGCGAGGATACATGCATCCACCCTCAGTCGCATGGAATACCTGATGCGCTGATGAAGCCCTGGAGAATGGCGTATTGTACCACTGCCGTCCACAATACGAGCACGAAGAGTCTCTACATTTGGTACCGGGGTTGCGTAGACAAGAACTTTCAAATGCCGCCATAAATGAAAGTCAAGAGGGTTGAGGTCAGGAGAGCGTGGAGGTCATGGAATTGGTCCGCCTCTACCAATCAATCGGTCACCGAATCTGTTGTTGAGAAGCGTACGAACACGTCGACTGAAATGTGCAGGAGCTCCATCGTGCATGAACCACATGTTGTGTCGTACTTGTAAAGGCACATTTTCCAGCAGCACAGGTAGAGTATCCCGTATGAAATGATGATAACGTGCTCCATTGAGCGTAGGTGGACGAAACTAAAATGAGCTCTAACATGGAAATTAAGCGTTTCCGGACACATGTCCACATAACATCTTTTCTTTATTTGTGTGTGAGGAATGTTTCCTGAAAGTTTGGCCGTACCTTTTTGTAACACCCTATATATATATATATATATATATATATATATATATATATATATATATATATATATATATGCTGAAGATTAGATGGGTACATCATATAACTAATGAGGAGGTATTGAATAGGATTGGGAAGAAGAGAAGTTTGTGGCACAACTTGACTAGAAGAAGGGATCGGTTGGTAGGACATGTTCTGAGGCATCAAGGGATCACCAATTTAGTATTGTAGTATTGAAGGGCAGCGTAGAGGGTAAAAATCGTAGAGGGAGACCAAGAGATGGATGCACTAAACAGATTCAGAAGGATGTAGGTTGCAGTAGGTACTGGGAGATGAAGAACTTGCACAGGATAGAGTAGCATGGAAAGCTGCATCAAACCAGTCTCAGGACTGAAGACCACAACAACATATATATATATATATATGAGTTTTGGACACTATTAAGGTAAATACATTGTTTGTTCTCGATCAAAATCTTTCATTTGCTAACTATGCCTGTCAGTAGTTAGTGCCTTCCGTAGTTACATTCTTTTATTTAGCTGGCGGTACTGGCGCATGCTTTATTGCAGTAGTTTGAGTAACGGAGATTTTTGTGAGGTAAGTGATTCATGAAAGGTAAAAAAAAAAGTGTGTCAGTTTAGTGATGATCAGAATCAGTAAAGAGAAAAAAGTCTCAGTTCGTTCAGTTTTGCTCAGCTGTTTGAAAATCAAATAAGTAAGAGTTTTACCAGCACAGTCTATCTTAGTTTTTCTAAGGGGATGTTTGAATTGGATGAAGTTAATCATTGTAAGTTATATTTACAAGTTCTGTGTTAAGTTCCCTCGTGCTTTACGTTATCACAAAATTAAGATCCAATTTAATTCGTCAACAGCTTGACGAAGAATGTTCTGAAACTTCTTGTGATTGGTACTATTTATTTTTTAATAAAAAAAGTTTAACCCAGTGAGTGGAACAGCTGGTAAACAATGTAAGAAACAAAGAACCTGTGAGCTAAGCGTGCAAGGATTCCGTGAGGAGACGCCGAAGCCAGCAATCTGTTCTGAAAGCCAGCACACAGAGAGGAAGGCCGGCGATCAATCACGTTTCGTGTGAAGTCAGCTGCAGCTAACACGCGACGACTCCGGCCTTAACTGCTTATGCATGAGCGAGCTCCGCGAGAAGATGGCAGCGGAACGGCACAGAAACAATGGCAATTGGGCGTAATGGAATTTCCGGCGGCGTCGGAACGGCGGTCACAGGCGGCGACCTCCCGCGCCTTCCAGCCCGCGCGAGCTGAGTGTCGCGTCGAGCCACGAGGAAACACCCGCGGGCGCCAGGAGTAAATGGCGGCGTGCGAGGGTGGCCGTCGGCCGGTCGTTAATTATACTTGTAAAGTGCGCTCTGATGGAGACATCAGCGACGGGGCGGACGCCGCCGCCTCACAGGGGCCATCACCATTGTAGATGAGTGCCCCGCCACGTGATCTCGCGGTCACACCAGATTCCGACGGGTACGCCTTCCACATCGCGATTGAGGACGCACGCCCTTACATCTTCCTTACGATGTGACGTCCTCCCGGTAAGCGCGCAGCGAGAGGCAGGCGACGCAGCGCAGAACATTATTGCGCCTGCTCCATCCAGCGCTCACCCTACTTAATTACATCTACCATAGCAACAACCAGTCAGAGTATGAACTTTGTCACGCTTTCTGTTCATCTACATCTACATTTATACTCCGCAAGCCACCCAACGGAGTGTGGCGGAGGGCACTTTACGTGCCACTCTCATTACCTCCCTTTCCTGTTCCAGTCGCGTATGCCTCTCGGAAAGAACGACTGCCGGAAAGCCTCCGTGCGCGCTCGAATCTCTCTAATTTTACATTCGTGATCTCCTCGGGAGGTATAAGTAGGGGGAAGCAATATATTCGATACCTTTTCCAGAAACGCACCCTCTCGCAACCTGGACAGCAAGCTACACCGCCATGCAGAGCGCCCCTCTTGCAGAGTCTGCCACTTGACTTTGCTAAACATCTCCGTAACGCTATCACGCTTACCAAATAACCCTATGACGAAACGCGCCGCTCTTCTTTGGATCTTCTCTATCTCCTCTGTGAACCCGACCTGGTATGCATCCCACACTGATGCTCAAGTATAGGTCGAACGAGTGTTTTGTAAACCGGACTATATTTTCTAAGGACTCTCCCAATGAATCTCAACCTGGCACCCGCCTTACCAACAATTAATTTTATATGATCATTCCACTACAAATCGTTCCGTACGCATACTCCCAGGTATTTTACAGAAGTAACTGCTACAAGTGTTTGTTGCGCTATCATATAATCAAACAATAAAGGATCCTTCTTTCTATGTATTCGCAATAGATTACATTTGTCGATGTTAAGGGTCAGTTGCCACTCCCTGCACCTAGTGCCTGTCCGATGCAGATCTTCCTGCATTTCGCTCGAATTTTCTAATGCTGCAACATCTCTGTATACTACAGCATCATCCGCGAAAAGCCGCATGAAGCTTCCGACATTATGTACTAGGTCATTTATATACAGGGTGAGTCACCTAACATTACCGCTGGATATATTCTGTAAACCACATCAAATACTGACGAATCGATTCCACAGACCGAACGTGAGGAGAGGGGCTGGTCTAATTGGTTACTACAAACCATAAAAAAATGCACGGAAGTATGTTTTTTAACACAAACCTACGTTTTTTTAAATGGAACCCCGTTAGTTTTGTTGGCACATCTGAACGTATAAACAAATACGTAATCAGTGCCGTTTGTTGCATTGTAAAATGTTAATTACATCCGTAGATATTGTAACCTAAAGTTGACGCTTGAGTACCACTCCTCCGCTGTTCGATCGTGTGTATCGGAGAGCACCGAATTACGTAGGGATCCAAAGGGAACGGTGATGGTCCTTAGGTACAGAAGAGACTGGAACAGCACATTACGTCTACATGTTAACACCTCTTTATTGGTCTTTTTCACTGACGCACATGTACGTTACCATGAGGGGTGAGGTACACGTACACACGTGCTTTCCGTTTTCAATTACGGAGTGGAATAGAGTGTGTCCCGATATGTCAGGCCAATAGATGTTCAATGTGGTGGCCATCATTTGCTGCACACAATTGCAATCTCTGGCGTAATGAATGTCGTATACGCCGCAGTACATCTGGTGTAATGTTGCCGCAGGCTGCCACAATACGTTGTTTCATATCCTCTGGGGTTGTAGGCACATCACGGTACACATTCTCCTTTAACGTACCCCACAGAAAGAAGTCCAGAGGTGTAAGATCAGGAGAACGAGCTGGCCAATTTATGCGTCCTCCACGTCCTATGAAACGCCCGTCGAACATCCTGTCAAGGGTCAGCCTAGTGTTAATTGCGGAATGTGCAGGTGCACCATCATGCTGATAAAACATACGTCGACGCGTTTCCAGTGGGACATTTTCGAGCAACGTTGGCAGATCATTCTGTAGAAACGCGCTGTATGTTGCAGCTGTTTGGACCCCTGCAATGAAGTGAGGACAATGTTTCAAGCGTCAACTTTAGGTTACAATATCTCCGGATGTAATTAACATTTTACAATGCAACAAACGGCACTGATTACGTATTTGTTTATATGTTCAGATGTGCTAACAAAACTAACGTGGTTCCATTTAAAAAACGTAGGTTTGTGTTAAAAAACATACTTCCGTGCATTTTTGTATGGTTTGTATTAAATAATTACACTAGCCCCTCTCCTCACATTCGGTCTGTGGAATCGGTTAGTCAGTATTTGATGTGGTTTACGAAATATATCCAGCGGTAACGTTAGGTGACTCACCCTGTATATTGTGAAAAGCAAATGGTCCTATAATACTCCCCTGTGGCACGCAAGAGGTTACTTTAACGTCTGTAGACGTCTCTCCATTGAGAACAAAATGCTGTGTTCTGTTTGCTAAAAACTCTTCAATCCAGTCACACAGCTGTTCTGATATTCTGTAGCCTCTCACTTTGTTTATCAGGCGACAGTGCGGAACTGTACCGAACGCCTTCCGAAGTCAAGAAAAATGGCATCTACCTGGGAGCCTGTATCTAATATTTACTGGGTCTCATGAACAGATAAAGCGAGTTGGGTCTCACACGATCGCTGTTTCCGGAATCCATGTTGATTCCTACAGAGTAGATTCTGGGTTTCCAGAAATGACACGATACGCGAGCAACAAACATGTTCTAAAATTCTACAACTGATCGATGTCAGAGGTATAGGCCTAGTGGTTTGCGCATCTGCTCGACGACCCTTCTTGAAAACTGGAGCTACCTGTGCTCTTTTCCAATCATTTGGGACCTTCCGTTCCTCTAGAGATTTGCAGTATGCGGCTGTTAGAAGGGGGACAAGTTCTTTCGCGTACTATGTGTAGAATCGAATTGGTATCCCGTCAGGTCCAGTGGACTTTCCTCTGTTGGGTGATTTCAGTTGCTTTTCTATTCCTTGGACACTTATTTCGATGTCAGCCATTTTTTCGTTCGTGCGAGGATTTAGAGATGGAACTGCAGTGCGGTCTTCCTCTGTGAAACAGCTTTGTAAAAAGGTGTTTAGTATTTCAGCTTTACGCCTGTCATCCTCTGTTTCAATGCCATTATCATCCCAGAGTGTCTGGGTATGCTGTTTCGATCCACTTACTGATTTAACTTAAGACCAGAACTTCCTAGGATTTTTTGTCAAGTCGGTACATAGAATTTTACTTTCGAATTCACTGAACGCTTCACGCATAGTCCTCCTTACGCTAACTTTGACATCGTTTAGCTTCTGCTTGTCTTCTGTTCTGCTCACCCTAGCCGTATCATTCTGCCAGTTGTCGCAGTTGCGTCAGATGATGTTTACGGCCAGTAACGTAAAAATCGTGATTCGTTTTCGTTGTTTGGATTGGTTCTCTATGCAGCGCGTTTATTCTACGCCTCAGAATGTCCTGAACTATTTCATATAGTTACGCAACAGAGTATAAAAGTTATGTTACTATTACCATCACGTTAAGTAAACCCAATACTGCACGTGTGAATGTGTCCATACGGAAAATAGACAACTGTTTTGACCGTGAACCTATAACATCTCCCTCTCCCATGTTTGACTATCACTTGCTTCGTTATTCTGATCGAGGTATAACGTACTGGCCGCGCGTCATGTATATTGCATTGAAAATCGAAGAAACAGATCGCCAAAGCTACTGTTTTAGACGATGACTTTCCGTCAGTTACTACGAACTGTGACGTCTCCGACAGGAAATCACGAATCCAGTCACATAACTGAGACAATATTCCATAAGCACGCAATTTCACTTCGCGCCGCTTCTGTGGTACAGTTTCAAAAGCTTTCCGGAAATCCAGAAATACGGAATCAATCTGACATCCCTTGGCGATAGCGCTTAACAATTCATGCGAGTAAAGAGATAGTTGTGTTTCACAAGAACGATGTTTTCTAAATCCGTGTTGACTGTGTGTCAATAGACCGTTTTCTACGAGGTAATACATAATGTTCGAACACAGGACATGTTCCAAAATCCTGCTGCATATCGACGTCAATGATATGGGCCTGTAATTTAGCGGATTACTCGTACTACCTTCCTTGAATGTTGGTGTGATCTGCGCAACTTTCCAATCCTTGGGTACGGGTCTTTCGTCGAGCGAATGATTGTATATGATTGTTAAGTATGGAGCTATTGCGTCAGATTACTCTGAAAGGAACCTAATTGATACACAGTCTGGACCAGAAGACTTGCTTTTACTAAGAAAATTTAGTTGCTTCACTGCTCCGAGGTATATTTACTTCTACGTTACTCATGTTAGCAACTGTTCTTGATTCGAATTCTGGAATATTTACTTCGTCTTCTTTGATGATGGCAGTTCGGAAGGCTGTGTTTATTAACTCTGCTTTCGCAGCACTATCTTCGATAGTATCTCCATTGCTATCACACAGAGAAAGCATTGATTGTGTCTGGCCACTAGCATACTTCACATACGACCAGAATCTCTTTGGATTGTCTGACAGTTTTCGAGAGAAAGTTTCGTTGTGGAAACTGTTATAAGCATCTCGCATTGAAGTCCGCGCTACATTTCGAGCATCTGTAAAAGATCGCCAATCTTGGATATTTTGCGTCTGTTTAAATTTCTCATGTTTGTTTAGTTGTTTCTGCAAACGTATTCTGACCTGCTTTGTGTACCATGGAGGATCAGCTCCGTTGTTTTCGTTTATTTTTGGAGGATTTTGGGGTTACAGTATTCAATCTCGCTACAAAAACCCTGTTTTCACTGATACATTTTTCCCTTTTGATGCTCGTTAATAACTCAGGATTATTTGTTGCTAAGAGGTCAAGTGTGTTTTCACAACCGTTCCTCTTCCTCGTGTACCGTTGTTGGATGAATATATCGGAAAATCGCAAGAAATGCAAGCTTGAATGTGAATTCAGATGCTGTCTGACTACGAACGGAACTTTTTCAGTGCCCTCAATACGGTACAAGTGTCAGTCGCGGTCAGAACAGTGTTCTGTGCAGTTTCGAGGGCATTATGTCGTAGCTAAGTGAATTCGAAAGTGGGCAAATTGTTGGTGCTCGTATGGCTAATGTTTGAGGTAACCAAGTTAGGCGAAGTAGTTGGTGTTTCAAGGGGCACCATACCAAATACAGACATCAAAAAAAGTTTTGCATCACCTCGCTTCCGAGAGTTCCGGAACCTGTACAGAAAATTGGAATAGAGATCAACATAACCATCATTTCCGCACTTTTTATTGCTCATGCAAACCACACATTTCAAGTTGTACCACCATACAGCGAGACATTCAGAGGTGGTGGTCCAGATTGCTTTATCAATATATCTAATACGCAGTACCACGTCCTCTTGCCTTGATGCATGCCTGTATTTGTCGTGGCACACTATCCACAAGTTCATCAAGGCACTATTGGTCTAGATTGTCCCACTCCTCAACGGTGATTCGGCGTAGATCCCTCAGAGTAGTTGGTGGGTCACGTCGTCCATAAACAGCCCCTTGCAATCTATCCCAGCCATGTTCGATAGGGTTCATGTCTGGAGAACATGCTGGCCACTCTAGCCGAGCGATGTCGTTATCCTGAAGGAAGTCATTCACAAGATGTGCACGTTGGGGGCACGAATTGTCGTCCATGAAGACGAATGCCTTGCCAATATGCTACCGATATTGTTGCACTATCAGTCGGGGGTTGGCATTCGCGTATCGTACAGCTTGCCATGGCCACCAGCGGCGTACGTCGGCCCCACATAATTCCACCCCAAAACATCAAGGAACCTCCACCTTGCTGCACTCGCTGGACAGTGTGTATGAGCCGTTCAGCCTGTTCGGGTTGGCTACAAACACGTCTCCGACAATTGTTTGGTTGAAGGCATATGCGATACTCATCGATGAAGAGAACGTGATGCCAATCCTAAGCGGTCCATTGGGCATGTTGTTGGGCCCATATGCATCGCGCTGCATGGTGTCGTGGTTGCAAAGATGGACCTCGCCATGGACATCGGAAGTGAAGTTGAGCATCATGCATCCTATTGCGCACATTTTGAGTTGTAACATGACGTCCTATGGCTGCACGAAAGGTATTATTCAAAGTGGTGGCGTTGCTGTCAGGGTTCCTCCGAGTCATAATCCGTAGGTAGCGAGCATCCACGCAGTATTAGTAGCCCTTTGGTGGCATGAGCGAGGCATGTCATCGTCAGTTCCTGTCTTTCTGTATCTCCTCCATGCACGAACAACATCTCTTTGGTTCACTCCGAGACGCCTGAACACTTCCCTTGTTGAGAACCCTTCCTGGCACAAAGTAACAATTCGGACGCTATCGAACGGCGGTACTGACCGTCTAGGCAAGGTTGAACTACAGACAGCACGAGCCGTGTACCTCCTTCCTGGTGGAATGACTGGAACTGATCTGCTGTCGGACCCCCTCCGTCTAATAGGCGCTGCTCATGCATGGTTTTTTGCGTCTTTGGGCGGTTTAGTGACCTCTGAACAGTCAAAGGGACTGTGTCTGTGATACAATGTTCACAGTCAGCGTTTATCTTCAGGAGTTCAGGGAACCGGGGTGATGCAAAACTTTTTTTGATGTGTATATTTACGCCGCATACAGGGAAAGAGGAAAAAAAATCTCCTGCTAAGTCATAACTCTAATTGTGTGTTCAGTGATTGTGAGAGACGGTCATTGAAGAGGATTGTGACGAAAAGTAAGAGGACGTCAGGTGCAAAGTTATTGTAGAACTGAATGTCTCACTCGCGAATTCTGTCACCACCAAAACAACACGAAGGGGGTTCCAGAAGCAGGAAACTACATAACAAACAGGAATTCCGAACCACTCATCAGTGATGCAAACGCCAATAACAGTGAAACGTGATGCCGAACCCATAAGGCCTACAGTATGAAGCAATGGAAGAAAGTCATTTGGTCGTATGAGTCTTGTTTCACGCTGATATAAGTTCGTTTCAACCGTTTTCAACTTCTGGCCGAATTTAGATCCAACGAGTGAATCATAGGGGAGGGTTCCGTGATGATTTGGGCAGCCGTGTTGTGGTATTATTCGGGCTCCATGTTACTCTTCAAGGATTATGTGACTTTTGGCTGATCAGGTCCTTCCCAGGTAAAATGTATGTTCTCCAACGGTGATGCTGTACTCCAAGGCGACAGAGCTCCTCTTCACACAGCTCGGATCACCCAGAACTGGTTTCGCGAGCACGAGGATAAATTTTCACATCTCCTGTGGCCACCACTCTTATCAGATCTGAATACCGTTGAGCCGTAGTGGCCTACTTTGGCGAGTAAGTAGCGTGCTGCCCAACTCCATTATCTTTGCCTGTACACTATTTTGTAGGAAAAATGGTGTAAGATTCCCTCGAAAACCTCACGGGACCTGTTTTATTCCATTCCGGACGATTGGAAGCTTGAATCCTAACAGGTTTCCTACATCATATTACGCATGACAATGTGTTGTTTTTTGGTGTTTCCATGTTTTCGTCCAGCCTCTGTATCTGCTTATCCATTGTGATTTGTTCCGTTTTAAAGTGTGATCTAATAATATCAGCATATACATTTCCTCATCGACGACGCTGAAATAAGATCCCTGAGTTCACCCATTGCTTCACGATGAAACACTAAGCTATAATGACTAAGAAACTATGTCCCAATATGCGCTGTGTCGCGTAGAATTTCCTGTTCGACGCTGCACTGTCTTACCTGCGTCCAAACGTGCGGCTTATCTAATGACCAACAGAATTGGCTGTTCTCATGGCATGCGTACTCTCTTTGATTGAGGACATGTAGTAATTCTTGTGACTAGGAAAGCAGGAAAGAAACACTGAGGCTGAATATCACGTCGACGAAGATGTCATTACAGACGAAGCGCAGTGTTATATGAGGGAAGGCTCGGAAAGGAAACCGAATAAAACCAATTTTATCTTGTCACAGACTTTCGCTTTAGTATTTGAAAGGCATCATTAGTGGCCTGAAGTATATGCATATTTATGAGTATAGTATTTTGTTTCACACGCCAGATCTTATTCTTTCACGTTAGAAACAGTTCTGGCACTTTTTTCTGTAACGTGGTAATTGGTTCGTAGGCGTTGCTCTCCATGTGTGCTTGCTTTCTTTTTTTAAAATTGATCTTCTGCTTTTGTCTTTCGCATATTCACTAGCACAGCACTGAAAAAATTAACACAACTTTTCTATATGTTCTGTTTTGTGGTGTTGTCAGCCACTGAATGTGTGTGAATTTGTGTATATTTCTGATAAACGATCAAATACAGATTCACAGCAGCTCTTTTACTAATTTTGGTAAAAGAAATGGAATTGTACAAAAAAAACCAGAAACATAAAGAAGTGGTATAACTATATACTCGTACATCTAACTATACAGATACATACAGAAATTCACTGACTCACTCTCTCACACACACACACACACACACACACACACACACACACACACACTTCCAAGAGTTGGCAGCAACATTCAGTAGTTGGTAACCGTGATTACATTTCAGAAAATCAGAAAATGCAAGAACAGTTTCTAAACTCAACGTACGGTTTCTAATATATAAAGTAAAATAGTGCACACACGAACATATACATATGTGAGGCAACTGCTGATGCCTTTCAAAAATAAAGCGAAACGCGTATGGCGTGATAAAACTGGTTTTATTCAGTTGCATGTAGACGAGCCAAACCTAAAAACAGCTGTCCCCGTTAGTCTCTGTGATGTGTAAGTACCATCCCCGCATATCCGTCTCCCTCTCCCAACCCCCTCCCCCCTCCACCGTACCAATTCCTATCCTTACCAAATGGAAATTTCCTTGATGCCTAAGGACGTATTCTATCAACCGATCCCTTCTTTGTCAAGCTACACCATTAATTTCTTTTCTCTACAGTTCAGTTCAGCACTTCCTAATTAGTTATTCGACCATTCAGCTAACCTTCAGCAGTCTCCTGTAGCACCACATTTCAAAAGCTTCTACTCTCATCTTGTCTGAACATTTTATCGTTCACGTTTCACTTCCGTGCAGGATACACTCAAGGAAAATACTATGAGAAAAAAACTTTGTAATATTTAAACTTATTTTCAATGTTAATGAATTTCCCTTTTTCGAAAACGCTTTTCTTGCTATTGCCCATCCACACTTTATATCCCTTCTATCTCTGCCAATGTCAGTAATTTTACGCCCCAAATAGCAAAACACGTGCACTGTTATCAATGTCTCGCGTCCTAATGCAACATCAGTTGACTCACTATTTTTATTTTGTTGATTTTCATCTTACAACGTCTTTTGAAGCCACTATCCTTCCCGTGCAACTGATCTTTCAACTCCTTTGGCATCTTTGACATAATTGCTATGTCATCCGCAAACATCAAAATTTTTAATTATTCTCCTCGAACTTTAATTCCCTTTCCAAATGTTCCCTAGGTTCCCTTTAGTGCTTGATCAGTGTAAAGACAGGTCATAACACTGTTTCACTTGCTTCTCGATTACTCTTCCCTTACACGTTCATCGATTCTTACAATTGCAGTACGGTTTCTGTGCAAGCTGTATGTAGCCCTTCACTTCCCCTATTTTCTCCGAGCTACTTTTAGAATTTCAATGAGAATATCCCTGTCAATAGTGTCAATAGCTTTCTCTAAGAATACAAAACTGCATATTACCCTTCTTCAACCTACTATTTTCGAGGGCGTGATGGGAAGTAATACTTTTTAAAATAAAACAAACGTCATTCACGTTCTACGTCTTTATTCTTCATGCCTACATATTTACAGCCCACTTGAACTGTAGCGTGTAACATGGTTGTGTGTAGCGTAACTGTGTCGGTGCGCGAGACACATCGTGATGCTACTGAGCTTCGAATTCGAAGATTTCGCCCGCACGTGGTGCACCCTCTCCTTCACCGTGACAATGCCAGACCAAACCCAAGTCCTGCAACATCTGCAATAATACGACGCCGTCGGTTCACTGTCATCGATCATCCTCCACAAAGTCCCGGCTTGGTCCCATCCGATTTTCATCTGTTTGCAAAACTCAAAAAATACCTTCCAGGGCTTCAGTTTGATAGTGACGAAGCAGTGTAAGCAGAGGTAAGTTTGTGGTTCCGTCAACAACGTCAAACATTCCGCAGTAACGGTACCCACAAATTGGTGTCTCGATGGGAGAAATGTCTTCCTCGCCACGGTGATTATGTTGAGTCAGTATGGCCTCACGTGTTCCTTCGTTTCTCCGGAACCCATTCCAATCTTCTCCGAGATCGTCTTCTATGAGTTCTTATGTGAATAATTCGTGTCACTTATTTTGCAACCATTTTGAATTAAACTACTGGTTCGGTAACATTCAAATGTCAGTACCCGTCTTCTTTGGAGTTAGTGTCATCTTCTGTGGGTCATTTTCCAAGATAAACCGTACTGATGTGGAACGAGTATTTTGAATCTCATAGCAATTAATTTGTAAGTATGGCTACTTTTTTCTGAATAGACAGATGTCAGTAATTCTTACTCATAACTTTCACGCACGACATTAGTAAGAAGTGTTCTACAGATAAGAAGGAGTTGTCAAGGATAAACCTTGTTAGTTTGTTTTTAAATTTTACTTTGCTGTCTGTCAGACCTGTTGTATCACTGAGTAAGGGATAAAAAATTTTAGTTGCAGCGTTGTGGACCACATTTTGTGCTAAAACTAACATTAATGTGAAGTATTGAATGTCATTTGTACTTCTGGTATTGTAATTATGTACACCATCGTTCCTTTCGACACGAGGGAATAAATATACCGTGAACCAGTAGTCAGAATGTCCAACACCTGAAACAGATGTCTGCAAGATGATCGTTGGCGAACACCACACATTATCCTTACGTCTAGTTTTTGAGCTCCTTAGAGATGAATTATTACCGCAGAGCATTAATCCATATGACGTTAAAAGATGAAACAATGCAAAATATATCACCTTACTGATTTGTCTCTTCCTAAGATTTGCAATGCTTCTAAGTGCAAATGCAACTGAACTGTTTTAGGATTTTTTTCCAGCTTAAATTCTCATCAACAGAGACGCCTAAGAATTTTGATGTTTCCACCCTATTTGTTATTATTTCATCATGTGTTACATTTATCATTGGTATAGTGGCCCTAGATCTGCAGAACAGAATTAGTTTCGTCTTTTTAAAATTGAAGGTGAGACTATTCGCAGAAAACCAGTCAGTGATAAACATTATTTACCATTTTTTCTGTTTCGGTATGTAAGTTTGGATTGAATACAATTCTAGTGTCATCTGTAAAAAGAACTAAACCTGCCTGTTGCTAGGTTACATATTGAGGAACAATAGTGGAACTAAAACTGAGCCTTGAGAAATCACGTACACGGTTTGTCCCTACTCAGAAAAATGTCCACGATCTACACTTATTGAATTACTAAGTACAATTTTCCGCATTCTTTTGGTTAGCTATTACATTATCCATTGTTTGGCTGTACGATCAAACTCATAAAACTTCAGTTTATCTTGGAGTTATTAAATTCTTCTCGAAGTCTTCTATCTGATCAAATGTATCCAGACACCCCTATTTAATGCAGCATTCGCCATTAGACGTCACGAAACGCCGGACCGTCCAGTATGAAAGGTGGCGGGGAGTATTCTGTTGTTAGTAGAGAAACTGTAACAGCACAAGGGGTCGATCAGGAGAGCTCACCAACTTCGAACGTGGACTAGTCATGAGATGTCACTTGAGTAACAAACTCATCAGAGGCTTTTCACCCTTGTAAAGTTGCCCAGGTCGGACTGTTGATGATGCGGTTGTAAAGTTGAAATGCAGAGGAACAACCACAGCTAAGCTCATACACTGCAAGACAGGGACCGTCGAACATCGCGGAGAGTGTGAGCCGTGCACGTCTCGCCTTATCCCATTTATTGTTCGTCATCTTCTACTACGGTAGTGCAGCCTCGTTCTCTTATCCCATCTACTGGCGTCACTAGCTTCCTGCCTCACTTGCCCGTGAGCGACAGCAGCAGCGCGTATCGATAAGTGCACTGTCGTACCATCTCTGGAGCGACCGATAGTATTTCCGGGTCGCCGTGTGTCTGGCAGTCAGTTGGAGATGGACCAGCAGTGCAGTCGGGACGCAGCAGCAGGGAAGTCGGGGACGGAGCGCCATTGGGGTGACGACAGCCAGTGCTCGCCGACCGCTGGCGACATACAAACTGTCCGACGGAGGGAGATTGGTCGTTCGGTTGGTCCTTTCACCATTTCTGGGCCTGGGAGTCGCTCGGTTGGAGTTAAGCAGCGAGGAATTTTCCGCGGGACATAGTTTGGTCAGGGCCGCTGGCGGTCTCTACGCGATGTTGGAATGTGTGGCGCTGTTCACATTGATATGAGGTCAGTGGCTCACAGACCCTGGACACGAAAGTTGAGTTTTGATTTAATCTACCAGCACGTCAAGACTGTTCACATTGTGTCCTTTTGAGTTCGTTGTCGGCTGTTGGGATATTCCTGCGAGCAACCACGTGGTTTTCAAGTTGGAAAATTCTAGACACCCTCTGGTGGAGTTTCACTGTATTTGGTTAGTTGAACTGCACCAACGGAATTTTCTGCCTTGTGGCCGTTAATGTTCCGGTTACCTGCCCTGACCGTTGAGGTAAATTTCAGGCAGTGTAGTTTCCTCATCGTATTGTTGCTGTCCAGCACGGTGTGCAGTTTGACAGCTCCATGTATGATTGGATGTGGGCGCCAATATCTTCTACGTTGAATTGTTGAACTCCCTGTTGTGCCCTGGTCGGGTGAAGTGGAAGTTATCTTGTCGGTGGGTCCGTTGATTATCAGTCGGTTGGGTTGTCGTCGGATCGTGAATGGTTGGCCTGACTGCCTGTGCCACCCGAGCGAGCGCTAGTGTTTGAATTCCAGGCCGACGCTCAAACTTCTGAGCGCCCTTGTATGTACTGCCTTTTTCTATTTGTTGTTGTTGTTTGTACTTGTATGGCTTATAGCCGATGTTTTTTTTTCAAATTAAGGTTGTTTTGCCCTTAAGGCGTATGATTCTTTAGCCTTCAGCCTAATATAAAGAACTGTTTCACGCAAGATCTTTGGCTTTTTAATGGTTTTAATGTTGATGAATTTTAAGTGTTGGGCCTTCAGCCGATTTTGAGTTGGAGTTGTTTTGCTCTTAAGGCCTTCGGCCTAAATTAAAGAACTGTTTCACGTAAGGCTTTTGGTATTTAAAAGAAATTAATGTTATGGAGTTTTAAGTGTTAACCCTTCACCCGATTTGAATTTAACTTGTTTGGTCTTGAGGTGTCTGATTGTTTGGGCCTTCAGCCTAACTAAAGAACTATTAAGATAAGGCTTTGCCTTTTAAATTTCTGTTTTGGTTGAGTTTTGCCTTATTAAGAACTGTTTTACTTAAGACCATGGTTTTTTTAAAAAGAAATTAATGTTGTTTAGTCTTAAGTGTTGGCCTTTCAGCCGATTTTGAATTCAAACAGCCGGCCGCAGTGGGCGAGCGGTTCTAGGCGTTTCAGTCCGGAACCACGCTGCTGCTACGGTCGCAGGTTCGAATCCCACCTCGGGCATGGACGTGTGTGATGTCCTTAGGTTAGTTAGGTTTAAGTAGTTCTAAGTCTAGGGGACTGATGACCTCACATGTTAAGTCCCACAGTACTCAGAGCCATTTGAACCATTTGAATTCAAATTGTTTGGTCTGAAAATCTCAGATTCTTTGGGCCTTCAGCCTAAATAAAGAACTGTTGTAAGATAAGGCTTGCCTTTTAAATTTCTGATTATGCTTGCGTTTTGAGTTATTGGCCTTCATCCGTTTTTAAATTAAAGTGGCTTTCAGCCAGTAATTAAGTCCCAAAGATTAAAGCTGTGTGTTGAAAAAAATTTTTTTTGGCTCTTGTAATGTTTGATCAAATAATAAAGTGCTATGTTCGAGTGTAACTGACAGCCCCTTATTTGGCCTATTTCCACAACTTAAACTACCTGTCCTGTCCTGCGGGTTTAGCAGGGCGTCTCAGAGTGGATGTAAAAAATCACTTGAAATCAGTGGAAGGAACGACTCTTGAATTCCAAAGTGCTACCGTCAGTCCACCAAGCATAATGACCGTGCGTTATGAGTTACAAAGAATGAGGTACAGCAGTCGATTAGATCCTCACAAACCTCGAATTTCTGTAGTCAATGCTAAGCGATGCTTTGAGTGACGCAAACAGCGGCGCCACTGGACAGTGGACGAGTGAAAAAGCGTGATTTGGAGTCTTAAACCATGCTACACCTTGTGATAATATCTGATGGAAGGATTATGATTTGGCAAGTACGTGAAGAACTTCAACTGATTTCAGGTGCAGTGCCAACAGTGAAGTACGTCGGAGGCGGCGCTACAGTATGGAGGCGTTTTTGGTGGTTAGGGTGTGCTTGTGCTTAAGAAAACGCTAACTGCAGAAAGAAATGGACCCACTTTAAAGCATTGTGTACTGAATCACAATAGTTGAACAGTCCGTAACAATGGTAGTTGTATCAGAACGACAATACACCTAGTTACAAAGCAGCATTTGTGAGGCGATGATTTGCGGACAATACCATTTGTGAAACGGACTGAACTACCCAGACTCGTGACCTGCACGAAATATCATGACCTAATGTATGTCCGAAGGACTACTGCATCATACTTCTTAATAACAGAGGCACTGCTATTTCGTATTTATTCACCAATAGAAGGCCCTCGACTCTCGATAAAACTCTCGTGTACGGGAATATACGTAACTTACGAGTGCGGGTTGTGACACATGGACGACGACATATAGAATTTGGGTCTGGCCGTGATTCGCGCACCGATAGCCGCGGCGATTGAGGCGAGCGTTGGCGTAAAGTGGGAAATTCCGTTTCGAGTCCACGTCCGGCACCATTGTAGTTATTTAAATATAAAACCGATGGTTCATTTTCACAATTGCGAAGACATTTCCTGATGCTAGCATGTGTCGTCCTCTGAGCTTTACTCACGCAGTGTTGATTCAGCGGCGGCCGGAGTGGCCGTGCGGTTCTGGGCGCTACAGTCTGGAGCCGAGCCACCGCTACGGTCGCAGGTTCGAATCCTGCCTCGGCCTTGATGTGTGTGATGTCCTTAGGTTAGTTAGGTTTAATTAGTTCTAAGTTCTAGGCAACTGATGACCTCAGAAGTTAAGTCGCATAATGCTCAGAGCCATTTGAACCATTTTTTTGCTGATTCAGAAGGTTCTAATCGATGGAGGTGGTGTGCAAACATTTTAAGAGTGAATCGGAGACGGAACATAACCAAGAATAAGTTCTTATCGCACGCTACGGAGTTACGTGATGGAATGTTTAGGAGTATTTACACGTATTGTCACCACTCATATCGCCGGACGCGGTGGTCTCGCGGTTCTAGGCGTTCAGTCCGGAACTGCGCGACTGCTAAGGTCGCAGGTTCGAATCCTGCCTGGGGCATGGATGTGTGTGATGTCCTTAGGTTAGTTAGGTTTAAGTAGTTCTAAGTTCTAGGGGACTGATGACCACAGATGTTAAGTCCCATAGTGCTCAGAGCCATTTGAACCATTTGAACCACTCATATCAACATGAAATACACATACAGATGTTACAACTGGTTCTACGTTGCAATCACACATGCTAGAGTAGGTCTACCTGTGGAACTTGCTCTTGACTTTGCCCACAGCGTGCTGCCTCCTTCTCAAGACTGCCGACAAGCGACATCTTCCTTTCGTCTTGAATTATAGAGCCTATTCACCCACACTGTAATGGTATTTTTGCAACGACAATGTAATTCTGCCATCTTGATGTGCCATGTAATTGCTGATGTTGTCGATTAACGACACTTTAATTGTATAAATGCAACACGAGGCTAACAGGATTCTTGTTGTGTATTAGTATATATATATATTTTCAACATATTTAAGTCCTGCTGTTTCATATGTACACAATTGGTTCGATGTGTGAAGACGTAATACGCTTCCTACGTTATCTTAGAGGTGCAGTAGTAACAAAAAATTACAATAATTCTGCACTTACGTTGTTCGGTCTTTAGAAATCATTGGCGCCCAGGTTGATACAGCGTTCCTTGACATCGGGTAGGAGTTGGATACAGTCTGCAGTGTCGCCTAACGAACAGATCAGATCAGATTTTTGATTGAAGAGTTCACTGCAAACAGAACTTGTCACTTTATACTCAATGGAGAGAAATTTCAGGCGTAAAAATGACTTGATATGTATGCTAAGGGAGTGTTATATGGCCATTGATATTACCTAGTGGATAACGTCGGAAGTTTCTTGAGTCTGTTCAGAGATGATGCTGTTGTTTGCCGAAAGCTCGCACGCTAGAAGATTGTAAAACTGTAGCGAAATGCAGGAAGACCTGTTGAGGACTTGAGGACTGATGCTGAGAGCAGGAATCGGTAGCTGGCCTTCAACATAATGTTACGCAATGCCCATCAGCAGACAGGGAGACCAATTGTGACATGACTACACGATTGCTGGACAAGCACTGGTAGCAGCGACATCCATTAAATACGTGAGAATATTCATACAGGCCATGTTAAAGTGAAACGACCACATAAAAGTAATCGTAGAAAAGGTATATACCAAAAGGAGAAATCTCAGCAAGTATTGCCTAACTACGAAGGAGGTAGCTTGCTTGCATGTTGCTCGTTAATCTGGGACCTGTAACGGAAGACTGACCGAGGGAACATAGAAGCTCCAAAGAAGAGCAGTGAATGTCGACACAGTTTCGCCTAGAAAGCGCGAAAGCACCATGGGGACGGACAGCTGGTTCCAGCGGCAGGCGTAACAAGAAAAGCGATGTACATTATGGGATAGTCTGCTGCTAAAATTCTGTGAGCTTAATTTCCTAGAAGAGTTAACCAATATACTCCACTTTCCTGGAACATGAAGTAAAATTAGAGGGCCGGCCGGGGTGGCCGAGCGGTTCTAGGCGCTGCAGTCTGCAACCGCGCGACCGCTACGGTCGCAGGTTGGAATCCTGCGTCGGGCATGGATGTGTGTGATGTCCTTAGGTCTGGTTTAAGTAGTTTTAAGTTCTAGGGGACTGATGACCTCAGAAGTTAAGTCCCATAGTGCTCAGAGCCATTTGAACCATTTTTTAAAATTAGGTGTCACACGGAGGTGCACCAAAAATCATTCTTCCCGCCCAACATTCGCTACTGAAACAGGAAAGGGAGGCAAGTGACAATGGTGCACACACCATAAGATGGTTTGTCGAGGAGAGATTTAGATGGAAATGCAAATGAAACTTATAGGTGGTATAACGGAAGTGCAAAACACAAACACTAGCGACTGAGTACCGGTTGCTGCAATTATATCAAGTTCCGCGCAACAAACAGACAAACGTAATATAATTTGCAACTAGACAGAAGAGACAGCCGCAGGTGGTATGAGACCAGACCCCACAAGGACAAAGGAAATGGCCGCCACCTTGACATGTGCGGCAGTAATTAGACGCCTTGCCGGTTTAACAGCGGCAGATAGTAAACCGCGGGCGACACTTTTACTGCGGAGCGGAAAGAAATGGGAGCCGGCTGGTGTGCTGTTTCTCGGAGGAAGTCGGGGCCTTATTTAAGAAGCTGCCTTCAAGGCAGAGACCTTACATAACATATTCCCCTTAAGCAATGTTCCTATTTTATCTGAGGTTTGTTTATCTCTCGCAAAATGGCATCCACGAGGTCTATTCATAAAGGGTTTCACTTTATCATCATCATCGTCGTCATCAACCATTCGACCACCTGGTGATTTGATCTTTTGATTCCGCGTGCGAAATAGGCTCCCAACAGGTTCTTGCATTTCTGCCGGTCTTAGGCTTCCTGTTGTCAATACGGCTGCTGTCTTTCTTAAGGCTTGATCCCATCTATCTGGCGGCCTTCCCATTGGTCTTTTTTGGTAAACTGGGCTCCAATCTAGCACTTGTTTTGACCATCTCCCATCTTTTCCTCGAGCAACATGACCAGCCTACTGCCGTGGGTAGTACTCAGCTTTTCCATTTTATGACTGACTTTTGTTGTCCATCTAGTATCAACTGTTTTCTTTCTTCCATTGTGTAGGTTTTTAATATCGAACTGCGACCATATGGATTGCTGATGATGTTAGTGCGCCTCTCGGTACTCACCTTTAAATGCGACCCATTTTTTGAACTATGAACAACTTGGCGGAGACCTAGGTAGTATGGGTTTGCATTCTGACGTTCAGGCAACATTCTACCTCAGAAACTACCTAGTCCTTTCTCATACGGACAGTGCCTGTCGCGCAGCGATTTCTTCGTCCGCAGAAAGAGGAAAAAAGCGCTGGTGCGATATCAGGGCATTACGGGGAAGATATAAAATGTGGCAGCCCAAAGAAGCAATAAATGTGATGGTGGGTGATGTCATAGAGCGAAAGCACCTCCTTCGATAACTTCGCTCGACACTTCATCTTGCCGGCCTTCTTAAACTTCGTTGGAGATTCTGGCAATATACTGCTTTGACGGTTTGCCTTGTAAGAGCATAGTCTGTTAGCACACTACTAACGCAGCCTCAAAAGAAAACTCAGTCACTATGCCCCATGATGATTCATGTCCACATCTTTTTCGGTGGTGGTCAAACCACATATTTCTTCCTCTTGCTCCGTTTTTTGTCTCGGTGTCACAGTAACACATCCAGAAATCGTCCATGGTGATTACACGGCTAAGGAAGTCATCTGGATTTGCCTGACGTAACTGCAACACGTCCTCTGCTTCTTCAGTTCAGTGCGCTTTTCCAGTGGTTGTGAGCCGGCGCAGAAAACAGCGGGTGAATTGTTGCCATGTTGAAAGTCTTGTGCAAGACGTTGTAAACTTTTCACGACTGATTTTCACTCTTTCGCCATCGTTTGGATAGCGGTACGCCGGTCTTAGAACATCAGACCTTCACATGTCTCGCGTTCCGCGGTACTTTACAAAGACACGGGGTGACATTTCGGTCTTCGTAATTCAGACTTGTTTAATCATTGTCATACAATGGTGCATCGCTGTCATATACTCCCGCCAACGTAGCATGGATTGTTGCCGAAAACGAATTACACGTATTTTCTTTTGGATCGTCTAGCGATATGTAACTGTAATTTGGCGACGAGGTTTCAAAGCGTACAAGAGCTGCACATTTGTACTTGTAAATGAACGAAGAATTAAGTTTTTAGGTGATATTTAAAAATGTATGACTACCGTTCGTGACGCACACCTCTTGCAGTGGCCGGGACATCCGCTGGTCAGTGTCAACAACCAACTGCTGATGTGAAGACCTTATTAGCAACAAATGGAATGGTGCTATAAAGACGCATATTAATATTTTTGGTCCTTGGGTAAGTGAATCCGAATCCTCAGCGGCCATACTAAAAACTATTACTGGAAGAGTTTGGTTACGAGAGGTAAAGCAGTAAAATTCAGCAATAACTGAAATATATGACACATTAGAATTTTGCAGAAACACACACACACACACACACACACACACACACACACACACGCACACACAAATAAACACATTACATTTAAAATTTTCAAAAGTTAAGACTGTCCTCTTCTGTTCTTTGAAAAACTTGTTGTTATACGTTCTGTTACTTATGACTGTATCACACATATCATTTTGACGTTATACTGGATAGCATGTAGCACAGAAGTATAACAAATAGTTTTTTTAAAGATCAAAAGATGAGAGTCTTAATTATTAAATGCAATCAAGCCCATTAAATTTGCTTCGAGGCAATTACTAAACGCTCCTTCTTATCTCTAATTATGAGTAATTTCAATTTCATAATAAAATTCCTGTAACTAAAAAGAAAATAAATGTTGCTTCAGTATGAAGAAACTACACATCATAGAAGAACTCTTCGAACAGTTCTGAAATCAGCATAAATATTATTTAAGAACACACATTTATTTCCAGTCACCAGTTAGTTATTGCGAGGACTGATGTGATAATGTATGCGTGTATGTATGTATGTGTTATATTGCTAGCGAAGGCCGAAATACAGGCTATAAGCTCACGCAGGATGGCGTGAGGTCTGAAACAGGATACGTAATGAATGCTATAAAGAAAAGTACGTAGCTGCTGGAATACTTAACTTTAATCCATCATTTGTATACATCGTTCTTGATGAGACATGCTTCATACGATAACTATCAATTGCTATGGCGCCTTGCTAGGTCGTAGCCATTGACTTAGCTGAAGGCTGTTCTAACTATCTTCTCTGCAAATAAACGAGGCTTCGTCAGTGTTGCATCGCTAGCTAAGTCGTCCGTACAACTGGGGCGAGTGCTAGTAAGTCTCTCGAGACCTGCCGTGTGGTGGCGCTCGGTCTGCGATCACTGACAGTGGCGACACGCGTGTCCGACATGTATTAATGGACCGCGGCCGATTTAAAGCTACCACCTAGCAAGTGTGGTGTCTGGCGGTGACACCACAGTATGTATGTATGTACGTATTGAACTGGGGACCTGGAAACGACGGAGAGTCTTCGTCCCCGCTGTAGCCCTCAGTGGTACAGAACCCCGCAACAGGCTACACCAGTCCACTCACCTCACCGAAGCCCCTGCAGCCCCCTCCCCCCCCCCCCCAAAAAAAAGGGTTCAAATGGCTCTGAGCGCTATGGGACTTAACATCTTAGGTCATCAGTCCCCTAGAACTTAGAACTACTTAAACCTAACTAACCTAATGACATCACACTCATCCATGCCCCAGGCAGGATTCGAACCTGCGACCGTAGCAGTCGGGCGGTGCCGGACTGTAGCGCCTCGAACCGCTCGGCCACAGCGGCCGGTAAGTGCAGCCCCACCCCCAGCCCAGGGTTATTGTGCGTTTCGGTCCCAGTGAACCCCCCTCCTCCTCCTCCCCCCCCCCCCCCCCCCCCGCCCCCGCCCAGGAACGTCTCATTCCACGCAAGAGTAACCCCTATGTTTGCGTGGTAGAGTAATTATAGTGTACGCGTACGTGGAGACAGTGTTTGCGCAGCAATCGCCGACATAGTCTAACTGGGGCAGAATAAAGGGAACCAGCCCGCATTCGCCAAGGAAGATGGGGAAAACGCCTTAAAAACCATCCACAGGCAGGTCGTCACACCGGACCTCGACGTTAATCCGTTGGGCCGATTCGTGCCGGGGACCGGCACGCCTTCCAGCTCGGGAAGCAGTGCTTTAGACCGCACGGCTAACCGGGCGGACTGACGTGATAATAGTAGTGATAATAATCGTCGCGAAGCTACTCATTTTGCTAATGTCGTGCGTTACAAAATTCCATGCATCACTTAAGGCGCACTTCAATACGACTAAATTTAATCTGAGGTGGCAAAGGTCGTAGGATAGCGGAATGCGCATACACAGATGGCGGTAGTACCGCGTATACAGGGTATAAAAGACTAGTGCGCTGGCTGAGCTGTCATCTGTACTCAGGCGACTCATGTGAAAAGCTTTCCGACGTGGTTATTGACGCACGACGCGAATTAACAGAATGAAAGCTCAATAGCAGTTGGAATAGATGCATGGGGCATTCGGTTTCGGAAATCTCTAGGGAATGCGAACATCGCCCGCAGCGCCTCTCTTCGGCTCGTGACTATATCGGTTGGACTCTAGACGACTGAAAAACCGTGACCTGGTCAGATGAGTCTCAAATTCACTTGGTAAGAGCTGATGGCATTTTTCGTGTGTGACGCTGATCCCACGAAGTTAACAGGACACTGTGCAAGTTGGTGGCGGACCCATCATGGTGTGGGCTGTGTTTACATGGAATGGAGTGAATCCTTTTGTCCAAGTGGACGGATCATTGACTGGAAATGCTTATGTTCAGCTAATCGGAGACCACTTTCAACCATTCATCAGCTTCATGTTCTCAAACGACAATGGAATTTTTATGGATGACAATGTGCCATGTCACTGGGCAACAATTGTTTGCCACTGCACATTTCGACCAAAAGATTCGGCGACCCGTATCGCCGGACATGAATCACATCGAACATTTATGCGACGTATTAGAGAGGTCAGCTCGTTCACAAAATCCTGCATCGGCAACACTTTCGCAGTTATGGACGGCTATAGAGGCAGCATGGCTCAATATTTCTGCTGGATACTTCCAGTGCGTTGTTGAGTCCATGCCACGTCGAATTTCTGCACTACGCCAGGCAAAAAGAGATTCTACGGTATGTTGGGAGGTAGTCCACGACTTTTGCCACCTCAGTGTAATGTACCACTGCTGACTTTCTCTTCCCTCTTCGTCCTATTCGAACTTCTGTAACAATTTTGTCCCTAATCTTCCTTCGTTAAGTCGCTGCCGAAGTTCTTCGCTATAGTTGCCCAGCAGACCAAGTAGTCCACCTCATAATGACCTCGACGTCGACGGGACGTTGCCCTCTGGTCCTACTTCCTTAGCCTCTTCTTGAAAGGAAAGCCTCAGTGCCCCGATGGAACTTCCTAGCATCAAAATTATCTCGTGTGCTGCAGAAGTGGCACCGTATCTGGTGCGCTTGCTGTGCGTTTTAGCTCGCAGGACTAAGACTGTCGCTTTATCTATAGGCGCGGTCTCCAGAGTAAACAGCATAAATAGAGCTGCGGCTATTTTTAAGTAAAATGAGAGACTGTATATTTACGCTCCGCGCTATGGAGTCTTCCGAAGCGAAGCCACAGGAGAATTATTTTTGTTGTGTCGGAAGATGTGTTCTTGCGGAACAGAGAACGCAGAAGAAGCGATACGGCAACGAGAAGGCACGAACCGCAAGAAGCGAATGAAAACACAGCACGCTGCCTGAGAATACACGCCTTGTTTGTTCACATGCAGAGTCCGTCCCAGAGTTGTGAGAATCATAAGAGGACGTTAACTCCTCGACGAGGAGATAAACAGAAATCGTTGCCGTGGCATTTCTAGCGCGTCGTTACGTGCGACCATTAAACGCATCGGGAGTAGCCTACGTCGGATATTAGTTTCTCTTTTGCCGAAATCAGATGATTCTGTAAAAACTACGTGTACGAAAACTGAATAAAAAAGGATTCGAAGTCTACTTGTAGGCTTCCACAAGTAGATTAGGGCAGTTTTCTGTTTTTATGTAATAAATTTATAGTCCACAGTTTGTTGACACAATTACCGTCACGACTGTATTGCACTGAGAACACGGACCGACCGAGAGGCGAGTAAGCAGGTATGTTAGTTTCAAGGGTGCAGTATTTACCTTTACCATGAGTGTATTGAACATTCAACTTAACATTAACAGATCACGAAATGTCCATCGCAATCTGACATTCCTGTCCTCTACCAGCCTTCTCATCCGAGAGTGGCACTTGCACCCAACATCCTGCGTCATTTTGTTAGGCGTATTCCAATTTTTGTCCTCCCCTGTTTTTGTTACCCTCTACAGTTCTCCCAAGTACTATGGATGTTATTCCTTGATGTATTAACACAAGTCGTATTATCCTATCCCATTTTATTTTCCATGTTTTCCATATGTTCCTCTCTTCGTCGATTCTGAGCAGAACCTCCTAATTCCTTATCAGTTCAACTAATTTTCAACCATCAAATTCCAGTCTCTTCGATTCTCTTCTTTGCCGTAGTCCATTATTCACTATCATACAATACACCATACACTCTCAGAAATTTCTTCCTCAAATTAAGGCCTATGTTTGATACCAGCAGATTTACTTTCTGTCAGGAATGTCATATTTGCCTCTGCTAGTATGCTTTCTATGTCTTCCTTTCTTCGGTTTACTCTCAGTATAGTGTGTGCGAGCCGTGGCGGCTGGCGCTAGGGTGTTCTACTTGCATCTTATATCGATATTCGGCTGTCTTGCTATCTTTGACTGCTCCCCCCGGCGGTTTTCCGGGTGAACGTGTGACGAGTGAGTCTCCGGTCGGCGTTCAACGAGCCAACTTGTGTTGAAAACAAGCCCGCGTCCCTAACCGTGGTGCACGGGCCTCGCCGTGCTCGCCGCCCTTGTCTTTTGTTGCACCGGATGTACGGTGCCGATCATTGGCCAACTTGACGTGGAAAACTGTGGTGGGCTCGTCGTCTCACGCTGAACAGCTTCCCAGCTCGTAATTTGCAAGCTAAAAGTTATGTATTACTTTTATTCTGTGTTTAACTAAGAAGATTGTTGAAACTTATTGTGGCATTTTACAAATTGTTTTGGGCAGTGGCCAATAATGATTTGATAAAATTTTTCATAATTACAATAACAATGTTATCAAATGCACACACTTATTGATGCAGTGTTGGTCAAAAGCTAAAATTTTCTCACAGTCCATAAAGACAGTTCTGATCATTCATCACAGTAAAATTGCAGTGTTTTTCTCAAAGTCTGAGCAGTAAAAGAAAATGCACAAGAAAGTAGTGGATTTCCATGCAGTCTTGAAGAAGTAGTGTTGTCCTTCCAACGGAAAGACAGTGCTGACTCTTGACATGCAGACAGGTAATGGGCCACAACAGAGCAAACCCACAGCAGAGTCAGTCGAAATTTTGAAGAATATTGGTAGGTAGGTCATCACAGAGTAGACTCACTGTAGTCCTGCTAGAGATTACGGTATTGGTGGGCCACCAGAGGTGCAGACCCACTGTAGTCCTGGTAGAGATTGTGGTATTGGTGGGCCACCAGAGATGCAGACACACTGCAGTCCTTGTAGAAATAATGGTACTGGTGAGTCAGCAAAGCTGTAGACCCACTGTAGTCCTTGTAGAAATAATGGTATTGGTGGGTCATCAAAGATGCAGACCCACTGTAGTCCTTGTAGAGATGGCCAGCAGCCATCTGTTGTGACTGTGCAGGTACACAATCACCATTGAAGAGTCTTGCGGATAATATAGCAAGTCCATAACCACCACTTGTGCACTCACAAAGTGTTTGGAATTGTCCTTATAACCAGCAATGCTGTTATCCAGTCCCTTGCTGAATTATTAACGCACGTGCAAACACTAACAGTCCCTACTTCTCACGTATTGTCCATATACTGTGACCAACAGAAATGTGTGCAGTGAAATGTAACTTACAAGTTAATAATATGATGAACTGGTGACAATTACAATTTTATAACATGAGAATACAATTACAAAGATACAGAAAACATCATTAAAAACATAATAATACAGATAACATTTGTAGTAATACAGGTTTTACAAAAGAATCGAAATAACAAGTACCTACATAAAAGATCAGAATAACTTTTGAAACATCAACTTCACACATGAGCATTAAAACAGAACAGAATGAATAATGTCTAAACATCTTTACAAAGAAAATAACATAGTATTTGAAAAACTCTACAACATAAATCTTATTAGCTAAACACATAAAGACAGGAAAAAGACAAATACACAAGGGTACATAAACACATAGCAGAATAACACAGGAGAAAACGACAGGGTTTGTTTTCAGTGTAACATTTGGTACTGCAGTCCAACCCAAAACTTCATTCCATAGATCTTTCGTCTTATTTCAACATTTGTGTCCACCAAAAAAAGAAATCCTATCCAAGCATGCTTTCTGTATTCCGTTCACATCCTCTTTCAAAAATAGTTTTTCTCCACTGTGCACAACGTTTTTGGTGAAACCATTTTCTTATAGCTTCTCAATGTATTTCTTCCAATTCATCATAGTTAGTTTCTTATATAGTTTACCCCCTCTTAAGCTAACTTAAATCTACTGAGCTCAGATATATATACCAAGGGGCGAGGCAATGCAGCAGCACATAACAAATTAACACAAACAGCAAGGACAAAAAAAATACAAATTGGCAAAGTAAGCAACAATATTACAACTAATATAAGGTAATGAGCAACAAACAAGAAAAATAAATCAGTAGTAAACTGGCTTAGCAGAGTAACACAAAGTCAAATTCAGTAACACTATGCCTGGCAAACAGCAGCAGCAAATGAAATAACTTATATCTAAACATGACATAGCTCAAGCAGAAAAAAATGTTACACAAAGACAACAATGCAGACAAGGGAAATGTATATTCACTTCGTAATGTCTATGTAATTAAAGTGGTGCACCACAAAAACTAGTTCTACAAAAAATTATCAAGTACTTGAAAAGAAAATTATATATGCAGTTACTGTTATTAGTCCCTTCTTATTGTTCTTTCCATTCCAAGAGCTCCTTTTTCGAAGAATGTGGATCATAAAATAATTATTTAATAGATCTGTTGACAGAAAGTGTTCACATTAGCAAACGTATTTAATTTTATTTTATGAAACCAATGCTGCAAGACAACTGGAAACCAGATATCAAATGAAATAAGCAACTATGTACAAAGTAAAGCATAAGAACATCATTCAGTAGTCATGAGGCATTTCATAAGTTAGTAGAAAAATCTCTCAACTAGAAAGACAGTAGTCATAATCAGGTGTATAGACATAAAAATATTTCTCGTCATTCCATTAGGCATTTCAGTAAATATCATAAATTAAGAGCTCCACAGTGTTATCATATGATTTCAAGTTTGAGCATATCGTATTTGCGATGCTTTCTACAAAGGAATGTCAATAGCAAGGATAATGGCCCCCTTTTTTTTCACCTGTGCCTCTGAAAGGCACAACACTAATGGCTTTTTTCCAGGTGACTGTCACGCAGCAGAGTGCCCATGACTCATTACGTGAAGGTGGTCACTTAACTTTCTTACTGAAATATTTACGACACCAGTTTGCATTACAGTGACAGTCTCATATAAAAAATTTCACCGGTCGAGAATTTGCGTTGCAAATGTGTAGAAACAAAATCCTATGAATATAACAGTGTTCAAAAAGTTTTCATCGGCATTGTGATACATTCGTGCATTTACACACATTTCATAACTCTTAAAGTACGATTCTTGGTTTCCAACATCCTTTTCCACAAATCAGAGTCCCTAACCACAACTCATTATTCATATACGTATTTGTCGACACTTCTTCAATATTTCATCAAAATAAATATGTAGCATTATCAAATTCCTCATTTATGGTAGCATCATCTTATTGATCATAAACAACAGCATAATACACATAGTCATCGTAATAATAACATCATAACACCTCAGTCAAATCTCAAAATCGTCGTAGCTTTCTGCAATAATTTCAAAACCTAAAAAAATTCTCTGCTCATTTCAATAGTGTCATCTACCTCAATCGTACTTTAAAAATCGTGATCCCATACGAAATATATCGTTCAAAGCTCTCATAGTATCACAATGGTTCTGAAAAAATATGAACAGTTCACAAAGTACAGACAAAATACAATTTTGTATGTGTGAAGTTACCCAACTGTGTAATTGTGTAAACATGTGTCACTGATGTAGTAAAAAAAATATTTATCTCTCAGTTAAATGATCAGATAGCTGTGTAATTTGTGTGTTAGAGAAATATGGTACCGATGTGTAAAGTTGTATAAGCAAATACCATATCAGCTAGGGCTCCTTGTGCTTGCCAAACACATGGTACACAAAGTAGGCGTGTACCCCCTGAGGATTAATGTAATTATACCCTCAGGTGTTACAGATTACAGCAATGGAATGAAATGTATCACGGAAAACTTTCTTTGTAATTCAAAAATCTTGAAAAATAAATGGGTTAAGTACAAAATTAATCACTTAAATGTGTGTCCTGTAGCGCTAAATGTGCGTCTTGCTGTAAGATAATTCTGTGGAAGTGTCGTAGTTATCGTGCTCTGTAAACAAAGTTCTGCTGAAGTCAACGTACTTACCTCATCATAAACGAAAGTGAAGTGCTTTGCGTATAGATATTGTAGTTATTACGTACCTTACCGTGATCAAGAAAGTACTATAATGTAACGTATTGTTGTGCTACGAAAAAGGCTGTTTCATTGTAGCTATACCACACAAGTTACTACTAAAACATGTCTTACTTTCCAAAATAATTCAGAAAAACTGTGCAGATATAAAACAGAAACACCGCAAAAGCAACAATGTAAATTGTGTCACACATTAGTAGTGTCGTGATATAATCGTGTAGCTGTCAAAGAAACCAAATACTAAGTCATCTTTAATCTCACAAAAACCACTTCAAATAAGGAATGTCTTTTTAACTAAACCAAAATGTTGCATTAAAATCTCATTAGCAGTATATGTTCTAAGTATGTAAGCCTTATAGTCGTTACGTAATCGTGCAACTAACAAGCAAGAATGTACACACACAGTAACACTGTGTCCTCTGTTCACTACCACAATGCAGTGGTAATCTCTGTGTAAATGAGTTCTCTTGGTTCTTGACTGGATATTTAACTTCAGACATTGTTGCATGTTAACAGATTCTAAGTCTGACAAAGCATACTAGTAATGTAAAGTGAAAAATTTTATAGCAAAGACTAAGTTAAAAAGCAAATTATCTCTCTATAAATGATTTTACATTTGAAATGTGGCGTAAACCTTTACTTTTCCTAGTATGCAGTGTTTCAACTTCGACGCAATTATCATGTGGTATACGTCGGTAAAGAATACTGGAATTTTTCTCAAGGTTAGCATCTATGTTATTTTTCACTGAGCCAGCCGGCGCACGTGGCTGCCTGCCGGTGCGAGTCATTGTCTGTTTCTTTGTTGGCGTGCGTCGTTATAGGGATTAGGAGACCTAACTTCTACAAATTCATTTTGCCCAGAGGGCCCAGCCCTGTTTAAATCCCGCCAGTTCTGATGAAATTCAGGTCTGTCGTTATGATTATATTGTCTGTCGTCATGTCGGTAGTTCCTGTAGTTTCTTTCTTGTCGGTTAAGTGGTGGAGAATTTCTCCCTGAATTATCACTGCACGGTGGACTGTTGCGTCTGAAGTTATTCTGTCTCCCGCGATAATAATAGTTCTGGTTGCCGAATTGTCTGTTTCTATGATTGTCTCTGTCATATTCATCACTACGGAAATGCGATCTTTGTCTGTAACTATTACTCTACCAGTGGTTCTCATACGGGTGGTGTCTGTTATGGTCACGATTTACGTTGTAAGAATAGACTTGTCGTGTCCAGTTATTGTTTCTGTCTGTCGTCACGGAATTGTGACGGATGTGACCTGTAGTGATTGTTTTCCTGTTTTCGCATCCCGCGACTGTCTGTGTCAATTTCTAATTCTTGCAAGAGTCCCTGAAAAGCTTCAATGTCGTCTTTGCAACGTCCTGCCAAAATAATATTTCTTAAATGTTCAGGCAATTTCATTAAGCAAATGCGGATGAGTTCTGAAGGGCTGTATGGGTTTGAAAGATATTGATTCTTATGCAACATGTCTTCAAAATGTTTGACAAGACTGGAAAATTCAGATTGTTCAAAGTGTTTCATCATGATGATGCTATGTTTTACTCGGTCTTGTGTAGCTTGAGACCAGTATGCTGAGAGGAACGCATGATAAAATTCTCCTTCACTGTGACAATCGTGAATGACCGATCGCATTCTTACAGCTGGTTCATTCTCTAAACAGCCACACGTAAATTGTAATCTGTGCTCTAATGACCAGTTGGGAGGAAAACAATGAGAGAATTGATGGAGCCACGCTTGTGGATGAATGTCGTTGCCAGAATTCTTAAATGTTTTAAATTTACTTGTCGTAATGAACAGCTTATAGTCAAAATCATCATGTCGGCGAGTCGCATGTCGGTCATTGTTACGTCGTTTCGGCGGTTCCATCTCAAAATTTGGTGTACCTTCCCAATTTCTTTCATAATTTCCGAAGTGCCCTGTGTTATTATTTTGTGGCTATTCAGTATTTCTATGTCCCTCTTCCTATATTGGAGTGCGAGTGTCCACTGAAATACGTAATTCTTGTATTACCTGTGTCAGCTGATCTTGTACTTCCCGGATTTCTCTTTGGTGTTGCGTATTAATTTGATTCTGATTTTGTTTGAATTTCCTAATTTGTTCGCACTGTCCTGTGTCATTAAAGACTACCGGTTTTGTGTCATTTAGATTATCATCTACCTTCGTAGATAAATTATTTAGCTGATCCGAAAGTTCCACTACTTTCTCTGATAATGAACTAATTTCCTCCATGTGTCTTTCTGAACCAATTTTCAGAGTATCTACTATGTCCTTTAAGTTTTCATGAGTTTTTGCAAGTTGCATAACCGAATCGGTAGATGCAACTGAGTCAATTTTAGCTTGCAAGGTCTCATGATTTTCATGAACAATAGTTTGCAGCTCTTTTATGGCTGCTTCGTGATTCTGTAATGCATTTTCATGCCGCGAAAAAATAGGTTGAAAATGCTCACAAATTTGTGTTTTTACGTCATTACAGACTTTTTGACATTTCGATTCAATGTTGTGTAAGTCAGTAGTTAAATCTTCACGTGTTTGTTCGAGAGTTTGTTCCAATGAGTCTAATTTTTGAAGCTTTCGCTGTGTTTGTCTCTGATTTTGTTCCATTGTCTAACTGTTGCTGTGTTTATCTCTGATGTTGTTCCATTGTGTCTAACTGTTGCTGTGTTCGTCTCTGGTGTTGTTCCATTGTGTCTAACTTTTGAAGATTTTGTTCCATTGTGTCTAACTTTTGAAGATTTTGTTCGATTGTGTCTAACTTTTGAAGCTTTTGTCCCATTTGTTGCATTAATTGTAATAACAATGCACTGGTGTCTGAAACATGTTCCTCAGTGCTATTCGGCAATGCATTTGAACCGCCAATATTCGCATTTTGAAAAGCAGAAAATGTGTCTTGACTTAGTTGAGAAAACGGCGAGGACGCAAAACCTGAATCAACAGTATTTGCAAGATTGTGTCCTGTCATTTCGGATTCCTGAGGCAAGCTGTTGGCGACCGATCGATCGATAATGCTTCCCTGTTCACCAATTGCTTCACTGCCTACACCATTATTTGCAGCCCGCTCCATTTGCCTATGTACAAATACCAAATTATTACTTTGAACATTAGATAATTCATTACACGGTGGCGCTAACACACTGCTTTCGTCTTCACTGTCACTTCTCAGTTTACTTTGGAGTCTAGTATTACGTTTTTCACACGCCATTATTGTCACAATATTTCACACGATAACACAGAAAAGCACAATTTGAAGAGCAAGAATAAGAGAACACATTAACACAGCACTGAAAATAATATCTAGTTAATTGCAGCTGCGAAATACTTGGTGCAAATCTACATGCATGCCACAACTGCTTTACTGTACAACAATGAAAGACTGCAACTACAAAGGAGATATTCTCTACAATTACGTGCTAGCAATAAACAAAAGCTATGCTAATTACACAAACTACAAGAAAAAAATCAGAAGATTCCGGTGAGGTATCCTCGGCTAAGGGTCGACATATGAAACGTCCCCTTAGAACAATTATACATGACTGTGCTTAAACTGACACACAATATTTTTTAGCGCAACACAATCTGACTTTCAAAAATCCCTACAAAAGAATGGCCCTGTCTAACATTAACCTATACCTTTCACAAATCACTTACCTCACCAAAAATCTTCGTTACTCGAACTACTGCAATACAGCGAGCGCCACTAATGCCAGCTAAATAAAAGATTCAAACTACTGGAGGCACTAACTACTGATAGGCATAGTTAGCAAATGAAAGATTTTGATAGAGAACAAACAATGTATTTACCTTAATAGTGTTGAAAAATCATAACATACATAGCAGTTCATGACATCCAGTCTTACAAATTTCAAAACTCCGCCATTTCTCTATCCACATCCACCACTGCTGGCGGCTCACCTCCAACTGCCCAACGCTACGCGCTGTTAACATCCAGCTGCCCAACACTACAATGGCAGACAACAATGCAAAGTAGCCACAGACTGCACACAGCACAGCCAGTGATTTTCATACAGAGCGCCGCGTAGCGTTGCCAATAAGAAAACATAAACAGCCTACCTACATAGCCCCCATGCTCCCCACAAAAAATTTTGCAAATTGTTTTGGGCAGTGGCCAATAATGATATGATAAAATTTTTCATAATTACAATAACAAAGTTATCAAATGCACACACTTATTGATGCAGTGTTGGTCAAAAGCTAAAATTTTCTCACAGTCCATAAAGACAGTTCTGATCATTCATCACAGTAAAATTGCAGTGTTTTTCTCAAAGTCTGAGCAGTAAAAGAAAAATGCACAAGAAAGTAGTGGATTTCCATGCAGTCTTGAAGAAGTAGTGTTGTCCTTCCAACGGAAAGGCAGTGCTGACTCTTGACATGCAGACAGGTTATGGGCCACAATAGAGCAAACCCACAGCAGAGTCAGTCGAAGTTTTGAAGAATATTTTTAATGAACGTGCAACTTGTTATTTTTCCTGTGTGCCAGTTCTAACGACCTTGGTTGGTCCACTTTGCATTTTTAGTATAAACATGTTTCACTGTGGACCTTTATGTGGGCAGTTCAGTTTTATTAACCTTTAAGATTTTTGTTTTTTTTTTAATGAAGTTGTGATATTATGAGGCTCTGTAACTTTGGGGTGGAAGTGTATAGTGTTACTAGTCTTTGAGATACGGTTAAACAAGAACGATTCTTTATGATTGATTATTTACCGTGCCTACTATCTATGATTTTGGTTACGGACGCAAAATATCATTCTTATTCGTGTTTATGTAATTGAGTTAAAGTAGTGGATTTCCATGCAGTCTTGAAGAAGTAGTGTTGTCCTTCCAACGGAAAGACAGTGCTGACTCTTGACATGCAGACAGGTTATGGGCCACAATAGAGCAAACCCACAGCAGAGTCAGTCGAAGTTTTGAAGAATATTTTTAATGAACGTGCAACTTGTTATTTTTCCTGTGTGCCAGTTCTAACGACCTTGGTTGGTCCACTTTGCATTTTTAGTATAAGCATGTTTCACTGTGGACCTTTATGTGGGCAGTTCAGTTTTATTAACCTTTAAGATTTTTGTTTTTTTTAATGAAGTTGTGATATTATGAGGCTCTGTAACTTTGGGGTGGAAGTGTATAGTGTTACTAGTCTTTGAGATACGGTTAAACAAGAACGATTCTTTATGATTGATTATTTACCGTGCCTACTATCTATGATTTTGGTTACGGACGCAAAATATCATTCTTATTCGTGTTTATGTAATTGAGTTAAAGTGAAGATTTGTATATTGCATCAGTAAGACTGCAAATGTCCGAATTGAAGTTTATAATAAAGTCTGTTTTGAGTCAAAATTGTAAAACAATCGCAAGCTTGTCCAACATCAGTGATCCAGGGCTTCCTATTTCCTTTAAATAACTGTGGTGAGATTGTAATTTTTGATTTTCTAAAGAACTGAGTAGTACCAAGGTCCAGTGTGCTCTTTAGAATTCATTCCATCCAATCCACACTGAAATTCGTCTCCATTTTCACTGCGGACAGAAATGTCTTCAGCGAATAGTATTGAGAACCACTCCTGAACCTTCCTTTTATTTCCGTCACTGCTTCTTAGATGTCTAGATTGAACAGTAGGAGAGAAAAACTACATCCCTGTCTTACAACATTACTAATCAGAACACCGTTCTTGGTCTTGTATTCTTATTTTTCTCTTCTGGCTTTTGTTCGTATTGTATATTATCCGATTTTTCCAACAGTTTATTTCAGAGAATTTCGTACGTCTTGCTCTATTTTACATCTGATCTTGGACCAGGACGTAATGCCTATAAAATAAAATTTAACAAGGACGCAAGTAGCAACCTGAAATCTTGTGCTCTATGGTGCAACAGTTATTGAGATGACACTGGAATTTTTATCGAGCCAGCGTCGTTATCTCGTGACATGTTCTTCACGTGAAAGCTAAAAGCATACATTTTATTATAAATATTGATTAGCTAAATTTTCGTTAAAATCAGAATGATTCTTGATTTCTAACGCTTTACCCTCTCTATGCACCGCGTGCTGCTCGCGCGGTCGCGCGTTGGATGACGGGAGTATACTGGGTGTCGGCCAAAGATACTACTTGATGAGAAGAACTCAGTTGTTGATGATTATAATCGTCTGCGTTCCGAAAAGCGTTTACTATCACAATGCATCATATACCAATTGTAAGAAACAGTCTGTTTACATTAGTACTCCATCAGAGCTACATTTTGTATTTTTTATTATATTAATTTAGTTCTGCAGTACTAGTTTACGTCATGGCTTATTTTCAGACGGTACCTGTACTGTTGTGTGACCCAGGGACTCTATGGCTCAACGACGCCGCTTCGGCGTCTTGTGTGTCTGTAATGTATGTGTTTGTAATGAATGTCAGTCACCCAGTCGGCTAAAGGCCGAATTCGAATTATGTCTCGTTCCTGGCGACTCTTCACATCATTGAGAGGTGAAGCTTAGATTAAGGGCACACTGAAAATTTCCGTGTTTCGACCGAGATTCGACCCCAGAATCTCTCGGTTTCCACCATTAGACCAATAGGTTGTACGGTACTCGCAAAAAATCAAGCCAATATAAATAACTTTTTTTTATTTTTCCGCTCGAAACTAGCAGCGGAAAAATAAAATACCATAAAAAAGAACAAATTGTGGTTCAGGTGGAATGTGCATATAAAAATGCACTTCTGTCAATTTATTGAAGCATATAAAAACAGTTGAAAGAGTATATTAACAATTACTAAACGTAGACGAAATTAGGCAACAGTGACAAATGATACGAAATTTTGTTCAAATAAGACACTCTCAGTGCATCCATGACGCATTTGTCGCTTATCTGAGGGTAGTGGACCAACAAATATGGAAAACAATTGGTATTCCGCTTCATGAAAAGAAACACTACGAGTTACCACTAAACAAGCTGTCCATCACTTTTCCCAGGTTGAATTACACCGAAGAGCCAAAGAAACTGGTACACCTGCCTAATATCGTGTAGGCTCCCCGCGAGCACGCAGTACTGCTGCAACACGACGTGGTATGGACTCGAAAAAAGTCTGGAGTTGTGCTGGACGGAATTGACACCATTAATTCTGCACGGCTGCCCATAAATCCGTGAGAGTACGAGGGGTGGATATCTCATCTGAACAGCACGTTGCAAGGCATCCCAGATATGCTCAATAATGTTCATGTCTGGGGAGTTTGGCGGCCAGCGGAAGTGTTTAAACTCAGAAGATTGTTCCTGAAGCAACTCTGTAGCAATTCTGGACGCGTGGTGTGTCGCACTGTCCTGCTGGAATTTCCCAAGTCCGTAGGAGTGCACATTGGACATTAATGGATGCAGGTGATCAGACAGGATGCTTACCTATGTGTCACCTGTCAGAGCCGTATGTAGACGTATCAGGAATCCCGTATCACTCCAACTGCACACGCCACACTCCATTACAGACCCTCCACCAGCGTGAACAGTCTCTGCTGACTTGCAGGGTCCATGTATTCATGAGGTTGTCTCCATACCCGTACACGTCCATCCGCTCGATACAATCTGAAGCGAGACTAGTCCGATCAGCCAATATGTTTCCAGTCATCAACAGTCCAATTTCGGTGTTGACGAGTCCAGGAGAGAAGTACAGCTTTGTGTCGTGCAGTCATCAAGGGAACAGGAGTCGTCCATCGACTCCGAAAGCCCATATCGATGGTGTTTCGTTGAATGGTTCGCACGCTGGCACTTGTTGATGCCCCAGCATTGAAGTCTGCACCAATCTGCGGAAGGGATGCACTTCTGTCACACTGAATGATTCTCTTCAGTCACCGTTGGTCCCGTTATTGCAGGATACTTTTCCGGCCACAGTGATGTCGGAGATTTGATGTTTTACCGAGTTCCTGATATTCACGGTACACATTCAAGGTACACTCGTGAAATGATCGTACAGGAAAATGCCCACCTCATCGGTACCTCGGAGATGCTGTGTCTCATCGCTCGTGTGCCGACTGTAACACCACGTTCAAACCCACTTAAATGTTGATAACCTGCTATGTAGCAGTAGTAACCGATCTAACAACTGCGCCAGATACTTGTTATCTTATATAGTCGTTGCCGGGCGCAGCACCGTATTCTGCCTGTTTACATATCTATTCTTAGAGAGTACATAATTCGCACAAGCTGCCTTGCTGATTGCACACTGCCCTATTTCGCCACATTTGCTGGAGGTTTCCTTCAATTACTTCATCCGTACAAGAGGTGGCTGAAGACCGCTCAGTGCTGCCAGAGTGGGGTCACGGGCAGTGTGCCGGAGCGACTCACAGCCCGCCATGCCCAGCCGTTTGGTTTTTTAATTACGGAGCTGGGCGACTGGAATTAGGCCGTCGCCTGACGTCCAGATGACTATCGTGCGGAAGCCGCCAACGTCGGCCTACCAGGGCCTGATGCGGGCGCTCACTTCTCTGCAGCTGTACCCCGCCTCTCGGCACTGTTACGTACCAGCTTCACAGGCCCGACCAAGTCTTACCGACACATTTTCGTGCACATACGCCGATAAGCCAAAAATTTAAGGACCACTGCCTAACGAGAGGTTGAATGCCGCCTGGTGGCGTTGCATCGACGTGACGCAATAACAAGTGTACACTCAAAAAAAGGGACGATGCAACACGAAGGAATAATTCGCCAATGGGACGGAAATAGGTAAATGGGATATACATGTACAGACATACAAATTGTTACAATTTCAGGAAAATTTGGATGATTTATCAAGAGAAAGAGTTTTACGAATTGAGCGAGCCAATAACGCGTTGGTCCACCTCTGACCATTACGCAAGCAGTCATTCGGCTTAGCATTCATTGGTAAAGTAACAGGATGTTCTCCTGAGGGATATCGTGCCAAATTTTGTCCAACTGGCGCGTTCGATCCAGAGCTGGTTAGAGGGGCCTGGCCATAATGCTCCAAAGGTTCTCAATTTAGGACAGATTCGGGTAACTTGCTAGCCAAGGGAGGGTTTGCCAAGAGAAGTAGTAGAAACTCTCGCCATCTGCGGGCGGGCGTTATGTTGCTGAAATGTAAGCCAGCATGGCTTACCATGAAGGGCAACAAAACGCGGTGCAGAATATCGTCGACGTAGCGCTGCGCTGTAAGGGTTGATGTTGTTGTTGTCTTCTGTCCTGAGACTGGTTTGGTGCAGCTCTCCATGCTACTCTATCCTGTGCAAGTTTCTTCATCTCCCAGTACTTACTGCAACCTACATCCTACTGAATCTGCTTAGTGTATTCATCTCTTGGTCTCCCTCTACGATTTTTACCCTCCACACTGCCCTCCTTTACTAAATTGGTGATCCCTTGATGCCTCAGAACATGTCCTACCAACCGATCCCTTCTTCTTGTCAAGTTGTGCCACAAACTTCTCTTCTCCCCAATCCTATTCAATACCTCCTGATTAGTTACATGATCTATCCACCTAATCTTCAACATTCTTCTGTAGCACCACATATCGAAAGCTTCTATTCTCTTCTTGTCCAAACTATGTATTGTCCATGTTTCACTTCCATACATGACTACACTCCATACAAATGCTTTCAGAAACGACTTACTGACACTTAAATCTATACTCGATGTTAACAAATCTCTCTTCTTCAGAAACGCTTTTCTTGCCACTGCCAGTCTACATTTTATATCCTCTCTACTTCGACCGTCATCAGTTATTTTGCTCCCCAAATAGCAAAACTTCTTTACTACTTTAAGTACCTCATTTCCTAATCTAATTCCCTCAGCTTCACGCGACTTATTTCGACTACATTCCATTATCATCGTTTTGCTTTTGTTGATGTTCATCTTATACCCTCCTTTCAAGACACTGTCCATTCCGTTCAACTGCTCTTCCAAGTCCTTTGCTGTCTCTGACAGAATTGCAATGTCACCAGCGAACCTCAAAGTTTTTATTTCTTCTCCATGGATTTTAATACCTACTCCGAATTTTTCTTTTGTTTCCTTTACTGCTTGCTCAATATACAGATTGAATAACATCGGGGACAGGCTACAACACTGTCTCACTCCCTTCCCAACCGCTGCTCCCCTTTCATGCCCCTCGACTCTTATAACTGCCGTCTGGTTTCTGTACAAATTGTAAATAGCCTTTCGCTCCCTGTATTTTACTCCTGCCACCTTTAGAATTTGAAGAGAGTATTCCAGTCAACATTGTCAAAAGCTTTCTCTAAGTCTACAAATGCTAGAAATGTAGGATTGCCTTTCCTTAATCTATTTTCTAAGATAAGTCGTAGGGTCAGTATTGCCTCACGTGTTCCAACATTTCTGCGGAATCCAAACTGATCTTCGCCGAGGTCGGCTTCTAGCAGTTTTTCCATTCGTCTGTAAAGAATTCGCGTTAGTATTTTGCAGCTGTGACTTATTAAACTGATAGTTCGGTAATTTTCACATCTGTCAACACCTGCTTTCCTTGGGATTGGAATTATTATATTCTTCTTGAAGTCTGAGGGTATTTTGCCTGTCTCATACATCTTGCTCACCAGATGGTAGAGTTTTGTCAGAACTGGCTCTCCCAAGGCCGTCAGTAGCTCCAATGGAATGTTGTCTACTCCCGGGGCCTTGTTTCGACTCAGGTCTTTCAGTGCTCTGTCAAACTCTACACACAGTGTTGTATCTCCCATTTCGTCTTCATCTACATCCTCTTCCACTTCCATAATATTGTTCTCAAGTACATCGCCCTTGTAATGACCCTCTATATACTCCATCCACCCTTCTGCCTTCTCTTCTTTGCTTAGAACTGGGTTTCCATCTGAGCTCTTGATATTCATACAAGTGGCTCTCTTTTCTCCAAAGGTCTCTTTAATTTTCCTGTAGGCAGTATCTATCTTACCCCTAGTGAGATAAGCCTCTACATTCTTACATTTGTCCTCTAGCCATGCCTGCTTAGCCATTTTGCACTTCCTGTCGATCTCATTTTTGAGACGTTTGTATTCCTTTTTTGCCTGCTTCATTTACTGTGTTTTCATATTTTCTCCTTAATTAAATTCAATATTTCTTCTGTTACCCAAGGATTTCTACTAGCCCTCGTCTTTTTACCTACTTGATCCTCTGCTGCCTTCACTACTTCATCCCTCAGAGCTACCCATTCTTCTTCTACTGTATTTCTTTCCCCCATTCCTGTCAATTGGTCCCTTATGCTCTCCCTGAAACTCTGTACAAGCTCTGATTTAGTCAGTTTATCCAGGTCCCATCTTCTTAAATTCCCACCTTTTTGCAGTTTCTTTAGTTTTAATCTACAGTTCATAGCCAATAGATTGTGGTCAGTCCACATCTGCCCCTGGAAATGTCTTACAATTTAAAACCTGGTTCCTAAATCTCTGTCTTGCCATTATATAAGCTATCTGATACCTTCTAGTATCTCCAGGATTCTTCCATGTAAACAACCTTCTTTCATGATTCTTGACCCAAGTGTTACCTATGATTAAGTTATACTCTGTGCAAAATTCTACCAGACGGCTTCCTCTTTCATTTCTCTCCCCCAATCCATATTCACCTACTACGTTTCTTTCTCTCCCTTTTCCTACTCCTGAATTCCAGTCACCCATGACTATTAAATTTTCGTCTCCCTTCACTACCTGAATAATTTCTTTTATCTCGTCATACATTTCATCAATTTCTTTATCATTTGCAGAGCTAGTTGGCACATAAGCTTGTACTACTGTAGTAGGCATGGGCGTCGTGTCTATCTTGGCCACAATAATGCGTTCACTATGCTGTTTGTAGAGCTTACCCACACTTCGATTTTTTTATTCATTATTAAACCTACTCCTGCATTACCCCTATTTGATTTTGTATTTATAACCCTGTGTTCACCTGACCAGAAGTCTTGTTCCTCCTGCCACCGAACTTCACTAATTCCCAATATATCTAACTTCAACCTATCCATTTCCCTTTTTAAATTTTCTAACCACCTGACCAGAAGTCTTGTTCCTCCTGCCACCGAACTTCACTAATTCCCAATATATCTAACTTCAACCTATCCATTTCCCTTTTTAAATTTTCTAACCTACCTGCCCGATTAAGGGATCTGACATTCCACGCTCCGATCCGTAGAACGCCAGTTTTCTTTCTTCTGATAACGACGTCCTCCTGAGTAGTCCCCGCCCGGAGATCCGAATGGGGGACTATTTTACCTCCGGAATATTTTACCCAAGAGGACGCCATCGCCATTTAACCATACAGTAAAGCTGCATGCTCTCGGGAACAATTACGGCTGTAGTTTCCCCTTGCTTTCAGCCGTTCGCAGTACCAGCACAGCAAGGCCGTTTTGGTTAGTGTTACAAGGCCAGATCAGTCAATCATCCAGACTGTTGCCCCTGCAACTACTAAAAAGGCTGCTGGCCCTCTTCAGGAACCACACGTTTGTCTGGCCTCTTAACAGATACCCCTCCGTTGTGGTTGCACCTACGGTGCGGCCATCTGTATCGCTGAGGCACGTAAGCCTCCCCACCAACGGCAAGGTCCATGGTTCATGGGGAAGGCTGTAAGGGTAACGCGGATGAAAACCAAAGGGGCCTTGCTGTCAAAGGAAATCGCATCTCAGACCATTACTCGTGGTTGTAGGGCCGCATGGCGGGCGACATTTGGGTTGTTATCCTCCTGCTGTTCTGGGCGTCTCCAGATACATTTTCGGCTGGATTGTCATTGACTGAGATACAATTGCCTTCAGTGATGAGTTCCGTTTCGAATAGAGCCCAAATGACCAGAAAATATACTTCTTGAGATGCCCCGGACGTCGTTGGGATACCAAACTGCATGTTAGCCGCCATAAGGGCCGACAGCCAGGAGTGATGATCTGGGGTGTCATTTCCTTACATAACAGGGCCTGTTTGATTGTCTTTCGCCGCACGCGGTACCCTTACAGCACAGCGCTACGTAGACGATATTCTAAATCCTGTTTTGTTGCTCTTCACGACAAGTCATCCTGGGTTTACATGTGAGCAAGATAATGCTCACCCGCACACGGAGATAGTTTCTACTGCTTGCATTCGTACTTGCCAAACGCCACCTTGGCCAACAATGTCGTCTGAGTCCTACGAAATTGAGAACATTTGGAGCATTATGGCATGTCCCTGCAACCAGTTGGGGATTTTGACGGTCTTACGAACCAGTTGCACAGAATTTGGAACAACATCCCACATGAGGACATCCAAGATGTCTGTCAGCAAATGCTAAGCCGAATAAAAGGTTCTAGAGGTCGATTAATGATTTAATTACTTGTTCAAGTTGTGAAGCTCGTTCTGTAAAATAAACCATCCAATTTTTCTGAAATTATATGCATCTGTTTGTCTGTGCGTCATATCTACCGATTCCTGCCCCACTCTAACAATTCCTTTGTTTATGAGCACACAGCCCAGTGCACATTGTTGAACAAGGGGCTCCACAACAGACGATAACACTGTTGACCCAACGGAATCGTCAGTTACGATTGCTGTACATGATCACCGAGATACAGTCGTGGATGAATCACTTTTTTTGCTTCACCAGGCAGAGTCAGAACACGCCGTCATCTGGGAGAACGTTTGTTCGAAACAAAAACCACACCCCTGACATAGGGCAGGGGATTGGGGGACTATAATGCTTTGTACGAGGTGCATTCAAGTTCTAAGGCCTCCGATTTTTTTTCTAATTAACAATTCACCCGAAATCGATGAAACTGACGTTACTTCGCGACGTAATCGCCCTGCAGACGTACACATTTTTCACAACGCTGACGCCATGATTCCATGGCAGCGGCGAAGGCTTCTTTAGGAGTCTGTTTTGACCACTGGAAAATCGCTGAGGCAATAGCAGAGGCTGGTGAATGTGAGGCCACGGAGAGTGTCTTTCATTGTTGGAAAAAGCCAAGTCACTAGGAGCCAGGTCAGGTGAGTAGGGAGCATGAGGAATCACTTCAAAGTTGTTATCACGAAGAAACTGTTGCGTAACGTTAGCTCGATGTGCGGGTACGTTGTCTTGGTGAAACAGCACACGCGCAGCCCATCCCGGACGTTTTTGTTGCAGTGCAGGAAGGAATTTGTTCTTCAAAACATTTTCGTAGGATGCACCTGTTACCGTAGTGCCCTTTGGAACGCAATGGGTAAGGATTACGCCCTCGCTGTCCCAGAACATGGACACCATCATTTTTTCAGCACTGGCGGTTACCCGAAATTTTTTTGGTGGCGGTGAATCTGTGCTCTTTTATTGAGCTGACTGGCGCTTTGTTTCTGGATTGAAAAATGGTATCCACGTCTCATCCATTGTCACAACCGACGAAAAGAAAGTCCCATTCATGCTGTCATTGCGCGTCAACATTGCTTGGTAACATGCCACACGGGCAGCCATGTGGTTGTCCGTCAGCATTCGTGGCACCCACCTGGAGGACACTTTTCGCATTTTCAGGTCGTCATGCAGGATTGTGTGCACAGAAACCACAGAAATGCCAACTCTGGAGGCGATCTGTTCAACAGTCATTCGGCGATCCCCCAAAACAATTCTCTCCACTTTCTCGATCATGTCGTCAGACGGGCTTGTGCGAGACCGAGGTTGTGTCGGTTTGTTGTCAATGATGTTCTGCCTTCATTAAACTGTCGCACCCACGAACGCACTTTAGACACATCCCTAACTCCATCACCACATGTCTCCTTGAACTGTCGATGAATTTCAATTGGTTTCACACCAGGCAAATTCAGAAAACGAATGATTGCACGCTGTTCAAGTAAGGACAACGTCGCCATTTTAAGTATTTAAAACAGTTCTCATTCTCGCCGTTGGCGGTAAAATTCCATCTGCCGTACGGTGCTGCCATCTCTGGGACGTATTGACAATGAACGTGGCCTCATTTTAACACAATGCGCATGTTTCTATCTCTTTCCAGTCTGGAGAAAAAAAATCGGAGGCCTTAGAACTTGAATGCACCTCGTAGAACACTATCCTGAAATTCCACCGGTCCTGTGGTAGTAATCGACACCATGACACCTGTGGATTACCTGTACATTACTGTGACCAGCCTTTTCCAGTAGGATAACTGTCCGTGTCACAAGACAAGAGTGTAGCTGCAGTGATCTGAGTAGCGTGGTTGTAAATTCACGTTGATGTGTCGACCTGATGCGAACCCAGTGGCACACATCTGCGACGCTACTGGGGTCCAGCTCCGCGTCTACAAACATCCACCCTGTAAATTTTCTGGAGTTAAGTGGCCAGTGCGTAGACACCTGGTGTCACATGCCTACAGAAACACAGCAAGGACTTGGCGAATCCATGTCACCCAGATTCGCCGCTATGTGGAGTTCTAAATGCGGACTAATATGCATTTAAACAGCTGCCCGTAGTGATTTAGATCATCAGTCCGTGTTAATTTAATCACTGTGAAACTGAAATGAAATAAGAGCCTTTTTTGCGGCAGAGTAATTGAATATCGGGCGAAACTTCGACTTTTGTTCCCTTATACTGTAACTTTATGAGCAGATGTTAGATTTCAAAAGATTATAAACAAATCCTTAGCTTTCCCGCTGGGAACTGAGGGCCCAGAATACCTAGTACATATTTTCAGTATAGTTTCATTTTAACACAATAATGCACCCCACAGCTATTTGAACCGTCTTACTGTGTTCAAGCCTTGGTCATCAGTTTTTGCCGCAAAGACTTGAGCTATTCCCTGTATTCCGTAACGGTCCTACTACTGGAACAATATTTTGTATCAAAACTATCAAACACCTTAGTTCAATCAAAAACTGCCTAGCGTTCTAAACCTTTTGTTCAGTCCATCCAGTACCTCAGAGAGAAAAGAGAATATAAAATTTTCTAAAACCAAACTGTACATTTGACAGCAAATTATGTGAAATGAAATGACCAGTTATCCTTAAATACTCAGCCCTTTCAGAAACTTCAACAAATACTGATAGAAATAGATCTAAAATTGTCTACATTATTCCTTTCTCCCTTTTTATAAAGTGGCTTCACTACTGACCACTTTAGTCGTTCACGAAACTGACCGTTCCTAAAGGAAAAATTACAGATATGGCTAAGAACGAGGCTAACATGTGCAGCACAGTATTTTATTATTCTGCTAGACACTCCATCATATTCCTGAGAGTCTTTAGTCTTCAGTGATTTAATTATTGATTCAATCTCCGCTTGTCAGTATTACAGAAGAATATTTCACATATAAGTCTCGGAAAGGCATTTTCCGTTATATGATTCCCTGTATAAACTAAGGTTTTATTTAATTTACCAGCTATGTTCAAAGTGACTGTTAAATATTGTACATATCTCATTTAACAGTAACAGAAACATTTTTACTTCGTTCTGACTTTATATCCTCGGCCTTGTGCTGCTGACCAGAGACTTACTTCACGAGTGACCACGTGGTTTCTTAATTTTAGCGTGTGAGTAAGCTATTTTATTTGCGTACTGCATAATCTTTGCCTTCCTAATAACATTTGTGAACACTTCGTAATACTATTTGCAACGGGCTACTGTAGCTCGATTGTGAGTACTTCTAACTCTTTAGTGGCACGTCAATGCTGGAGTCTACGCAGAGGAGAAGTATTTCATTTATCAAGCTGAAAGCTGTCTAAGAGTAATAATACATGAGACGTATACAGGGAGTGATCAGCCCTCATTGGGAGGTGATTGCTCATAATTTTAAATATTTCACTTAGTGACATGGAGAAATTTTATACCACAACAGGTCTTTTTTTTTTAAATAAAATAGAGTAATGGGTTAAAATCCAGCATAAGGTGGCTGAATAACAAGATATATTCAGTAATAAGATAATGCACTCTCAATCAAGGCAAAATACAAGGACGATTATAGTTAATTAAAATCCAAAAAACAAGGAAACGGGCTCCAAATATACCAACCATAATATCAAAAACAATAACCCACGGTATGAGAACAATTTAAAAACACGTACCAGATTCAGATATGAATTGACTGCGCAGCACTGAATACAAACTTACAGTGCTATCTTATACGCTGAAGACCCAAGAAACTGGTACATCTGCCTAATATCGTGCAGGGCCCTCGCGAGTACGCAAGAGTGCCGCAACATGGCGTGTCATGGACTAGACTAATGTCTGATGTAGTGCTGGACGGAATTGACACCATTAATTCTGCAGGGTTGTCCATAAACCCGTGAGAGTACGAGGGGTAGAGATCTCTTCTGAACAGCACGTTGCAAGGCATCCCAGATATGCTCAATAATGTTCATGTCTGGGGAGTTTGGTGGCCAGCGGAAGTGTTAAATCTCAGAAGAGTGATCCTGGAGCCACTCTGTACCAATTTTAAACGCGTGGTGTGTCGCATTGGCCTGCTGGAATTGCCCTAGTGCGTCGGAAAGCACACTGGACATGAAAGGATGCAGGTCATCAGGCGGGATGCTTACGTAGTTGACACCTGTCAGAGTCGTATCTCGACGTATCGGGGTCCCGTATCACTCCAACTGCACACGCCCCCATTACAGAGCCTCCATCAGCTTGAACAGTCCCCTTCTGACATTCAGGGTCCTTGGATTCATGAGATTGTCTCCATACTCGTACACGCCCATCCGCTCGATACAGTTTGAAACGAGACTCGTCCGACCAGGCAAGATGTTTCCAGTCACCAACAGTCGGATGTCGCTGCTGACGGACAGGCGGAGCGTAAAGCTTTGTGTCGTGCAGTCATCAAGTGTACACGAGTGGGCCTTCAGCTCCAAAAGCACATATCCATCACGTTTCGTTGAGTGGTTGGCACGGTGACACTTGTTGATGGCCCAGCACTGAAATCTCTAACAATTCACGGAAGGGTTGCACTTCTGTCGCGTTGAACAACTCTCTTCAGTCGTCGTCGGTTCTGTTCTTGCAGGACCTTTTACCGGCCGCAGCGATGTCGGAGATTTGATGTTTTACCTGATTCCTGATATCTGCGGTACACTCGTGAAATGGTCGTACGGGAAAATCTCCACTTCATCTCTACTCGGAGATGCTGTGTCCCATCACTGGTCCGCCGACTGTAATACCACATTCAGACTCACTTGAATCATGATAACCTGCCATTGTAGCAGCAGTAACAATTGCGCCAGACACTTCTTGTCTTATATAGGTGCTGCCGACTGCAGCCCCATATTCTGTCTGTTTACGTGTCTTTGTATTTGAATACGCAGGCCTGTATCAGTTTTTTAGCGCTTCAGTGTATATGAAAGCCTGCTCTGAATGCCTCTGGCTCTGAGCACTATGGGACTTAACATCTGAGGTCATCAGTTCCCTAGAACTTAGAACTACTTAAACCTAACTAACCTAAGGACAACACATACATCCATGTCTGAGGCAGGATTCGAACCTGCGACCGTAGCGGTCGCGCGGTTCCAGACTGAAGCGCCTAGAACCGCTCGGCCACAGCGACCGCCTGTTCTGAATAATCGTGCCCACAGTCTGTGCCAAATAACACAGAGATAAGAATTCATAAATATAACAACTCCAAAATTGCAACAGTAAGAGAAAATTACTTTTGAATACATTGTGGGAGTAAACAGTGATCAATGTGTTACAGATATTTACTATCAAGAACAGTCTTGATCACAATTTATTTATTACGGTGACCGGCACCGATCACTATTGTGGTCATCTTCAGACCTACAAGTAGTATACAAAGCTTTAATTAGACGGCTACATACATTAAAGGAAATACATAAAGTGTGCTGTAATTAACCTGGTCTTGTCCTTACGATCGGTATGTGAGCGATACATATGGGCTGTAGTATATTCCTAGAATCATCAGTTACTGATGATGTTTGAAACTTTGTAAATAAGCTTTTTCGGGATAGTTTACGTCTACCTTCAAGTTTTCCAGTTCAGTTTCTTCATCATCTCTGCTACACTTTCCCACTGGCCAAACAAACCTGTGTTCATTTGTACTGCCCTTCTCAGTATACGTTCAGTATTACCTATTAGCTCCATTTATATGGTTCAAAAATGGCTCTGAGCACTATGGGACTTAACATCTGTGGTCACAGTCCCCTAGAACTTAGAACTACTTAAACCTAACTAACCTAAGGACATCACACACATCCATGCCCGACGCAGGATTCGAACCTGCGACCATAGCAGTCGCGCAGTTCTGGACTGAGCGCCTTAACCGCAAGACCACCGCGGCCGGCCATTTATATGGGATTCGCACACATGAACAATAGTTTTCTAGAATGGGTCGCACTCGTGATTCGTAACCACTCTCCTTTGTAAACTGATTGCATTTCCCCAGTATTCTACAGGGCGTCACTGACCATTGCCACCTAGAATAACTCCGAAAGTATGCTAGTAGCTGAAAAGTTTGTGGGACAAACGTTGCATGGGGAAACGGGGGCCATAATATGACGTTGGTTTTTTGTTGCTAGGTGGGGTCGCGTCAGAGATATGAAGGGCAACTTTGTTTTCTTGTTTATATGGGATGCTATAGTTTGGTACTTATTTTCTGACAGCGGCTGTCGAGACAAATCCAATGATGTGTAACAGTAAGGTCTTTGAAAGTCAACGAAGGTCAAAAAGAAGGGATGAACGTCCATTTACAGAAGGTGTTCGAAGTGATAACCATTGGTATCAATTCAGTGCTGCAATCTTCTTGTCATGGATTGAGTGGTATTCCTTATCACTTCGGCACTTATCGAAGCACTTGCTCTGACAATTCTCTCTCGTATATCGTGCAAATAGGAAATATTCGGCGAATACTGCGTATCCATCTAACGTGACATTGACATGTAAACACCATTCGACGGTTTCGCAATGCAACTCTAAAAGGAACGGTGAGACTAGTATCATCGAATCAAGCGAATGTGACTGATGTATTCCTTCGAAGAAAAAGTCGATATGTTTCTCATTTACGGAGAATGCCAACGAAATTCAGTGAGAGCTAGAGATTTATACGCTGAATGATATGACAACGTACTCATCCTACACGTCGTACATTTAAATATGTGTATGATAAATCGGGAACAACTTTATCTTTAACACATCGGAAACCTATCCGGCAAAGAAAAGTTACTAACGAGGAAACGGAAATTGGTGCTCTTGCCACTGTGGCACGAAATCCTTGAGTTAGTTCGCGTCAAATCGCAAGGGAATCAGGCATGAACCAGATTAGTGTTGTTCGTGTTCTTGATCGCCATAAATATCATCCTTACCACATCATTCTCCACCAAGAATTAACTGGTAGGTATTGTATGCGTTGCACTGAATTCTGCCGATGAGCTCAACTTCAGATTCTTAGGGATGACACATTTATTAATTTTATTTTATTTACTGACGAGGCTACATTCACGAACCATGGAGATGTTAATTTATACAACATGCATTATTGGGCAACTGAAGATCCATGTTGGCTGCGGCAAGTTGCACACCAAAAACCGAGATCCGTGAATGTATGGTGTGGGATTCTGGAGGACAGAATTACAGGCCCCTATTTCGTCGAAGGAAATCTTAATGGTAGAAAGTACACCACATTCCTGCAAGAAACTGTGGTGTCACCGCCAGACACCACACTTGCTAGGTGGTAGCCTTTAAATCGGCCGCGGTCCGTTAGTATACGTCGGACCCGCGTGTCGCCACTATCAGTGATTGCAGACCGAGCGCCGCCACACGGCAGGTCTAGTCTAGAGAGACTTCCTAGCACTCGCCCCAGTTGTACAGCCGACTTTGCTAGCAATGGTTCACTGGCAACATACGTTCTCATTTGCAGAGACGACAGTTTAGCATAGCCTTCAGCTACGTCATTTGCTACGACCTAGCAAGGCGCCATATTCAGTTACTGTAATCTGAACAGATAATATTGTGAATCATGTACCGTCAAGAGAGACGTTCATCATTAATGGATTAAAGTTAACTATCAACTAATTTTGTGCGCTTCCTAAATTCTAATTCCTTGTCATGTTCCAGACCTCACGTCAGTATAGTTCTTCCCTCCTCACGCCAGCCTGCGTGAGCTAAAACGCGTGCATTTCGGCCTCCTCTAGTAACACAGAAACAGTAGGTCTGTTGTTGGAAGAAATATCTTTAGGAACAAGGAACAGAATGTGGTATCAACACGATGGGTGTCCGGCACATTTTTCGCTGATGGCTAGAAATGAGTTACAGAGACAATTCCAGTTCGTTGGATTGCAAGAGATGGCTCGTTCGCCTCACTTGACACCTCTGGATTTTTTCTTGTATGGATTCGTAAAAGGCATTGCTTATAAAGACGTTCCAATTACACCTGAAGATATCTATTGACACCGTCCGCCGAGAACTCCATAAAGCGACGACTCATGGACGAGGTGTTATACTGAAACTATCAGTTGCGACAACCAATGCAAAGAAGCGTAAAATAAAACAAGGTGTCAGGATCAAAAATCCTGGGCGGCTGATCAGTGTAAACACGTCATATCGTCCGACGATCAAAGTTTTCGTTATTTCCAACATCGGTCCGGGTTTACGTCTGGAGAACGTCAAAAGAAGCCTAGAATCCTGATTGCTTGATTCCAACGGTTAAGCACGTTGGTGGAAGTGTGATGGTGTGGGCAGCCATATCATGGTATTCTGCTGGTCCCATATTACTCTCAAAGACCGCGTTACAGCCAACGATTATGTGAACATTTTAGGTGATCAGGTGCACACTATGATTCAGATGTTCTTCCCCAACAATTATGCCATTTTTCAGGACGGTAATACACCAATTCACACAGCCAGAACAGTACAATCGTGGTATGATGATCATGCAACTAACCTGCAGCGTCTTCCCTGGCCAACAGAGTCCCCGGACTTGGACATTATCGAACCCTTGTGGGCGGTATTGGAGCACAGACTCCAGAGCAGACTTCCGCCTCCATTGTCTCTACAAGAGATAGAAAAGGGTCTGATGGAAGAGTGGCGTAACGTTCCACTGGGTTTCGAACCCAGCTCTCCTGCTCACTAGGCAGATGTACTAACCACTAAACACCCTGGCACAGTGGCTTTGCACAGCAACACAGACTACCCTAGCACACCTCGCTCAGTCTGAATTCCCATTCACGCCTCAGCCCACTTGGTACTCCCCGCCAACTCAAACAGCACTGCACAGACTCTCCAACTGTGTTAACCTGATTAAAGCACCTATGCCTGGAATTCAGCCTGGATCCCCCGTTTCATTCGATTCTGAGGTGCTATTCCAATACAGCTGGTGAGCTTCTGCAATGCTGTTTGAATTTAGGGGGAATATGAAGTGGGCTGAGGGGTGTATCGGAATTTGGATTGAGAAGGGAGGCGTCCTAGGGCAGTCCGTGCAGTTGTGTCATGCCACTGTGGTAGGGTGGTGGGCAAGAGGCCCAGGTTCGGATTTCGATCGTGGTACAAATTTTCATTCTTCGCCTCAGTTTACATGTATACAGCGTTGCGTATCTGCTGCCTCTTTGTGGTGTCTAGTGTGTTAGCTGATGCGTATAGTGCATATGTTTATAAAAATACGATTTTGGTCCTTTCAGAGTAATTTCCTCTTTGTGGTCTTTAGTGTGGCAGCTGATATGTACACTGTATATACATAATTTACTTCAATAGTTCCGTTCATGATTTCTCACGTACCTTGTCCGTACCTTTACGTGTCTTACACCTTTTTGCGGTGTTTGTTTATCGAGTAAGTGTTTCTTTCTGTTTTTCCGCCGCACGAGGCCGATAATCAAATCGTACACGACTTTTACATTAAGCTAATTACGAACTTAAAAATCTGCTTAGAAACATTCGCTTCCTTCCTGAAAGAACTGTAAAGCAGCTTCTAAGAGATAACAGCCCCACGGTATCTTTAAGTACCTACTTAATCTCGTGGTCACAATCCTTTCGTGGAACACAAGCAAGAAACCAGAACGCCTTATCTTTCCTTCTCTGAATGTGTTTACGCCTTATCAAGTTTCTTCGAAACGTCTCTCTTTCGAAAGACTTCTTGAGCTAAGTACACGTTTAAGTCAAACAACACTTGAGAAAATGGTCATAAGTTGCGTGAATGATACTTTTTTAAATAACAGATCTGAAGTAAATTTTTCTATTATACGACATAATTTACTACGGTGCCAAAACTTTTTACGGAAACCGGATAGCAGTTATAAGACTCTAAGGACATGAAAGGGAAGCAGTCGTTGATAGGGAATTGAGACAGTGTTGCAGCCTGATCCTCGTGTTATCTGTATTTTGATCAAATAGTAAAGAAAACGAAGGAGAAATTTGGAAACGCAATAAAAGTTCAAGGAGAAGAAATGACAACTTTGGAACTTGCCGATAGCATTTTAATTGTGTCTAAGACGGCAAAGGAAAATCGTTGAATGTTGGATAATCTCTTTAAAAAAATTATAGGAGGAACAAAAGTAAAATTATTGTCAATATCAATGAAATTCGCCAACAGTCGTGTAACTAAGATGTTATTTTATTTAATTTTAACGACAACCAGTTTCGTCATTCCACTATCTTCAGGCCTCATTGGAATCTCTCAGAATTAACGAAAATGCCATACAGTGCAATATATCCCTAGATTTCGTGAACTCAAACCGTTTCACAAGAGTTTCATTCAAAGAGTTGCTACCAAGAATGTGGGAAGATACGAATTAACGTATGTTATAAAGAAGGACATGTAAAAAGTAATTAAAGTGCAGTATGGCGCAGTGGTATGAGATAGGACCAGTATTCGCGGGGGACGGTGGTTCAGATTGTTGTTAGGCTTTCCAGATCTAGGTTTTTTGTGATTTTTTTAAATCACGTAGGTTAATACCGGGATGGTTCCTATGGAAGCGACCGGCAGATTTCCTTTCCCAGATCGAGCTTGTGCTGCAGCAGTGGAGAAGGACACTTTCTGTGACAGATAACGATCTAATCTCAACGTCAAGGTGTAACCCCGCTGCCCACCCACGCCTCTCAGGTAACTGCGTGTCCTATATTCAAGGTCGCTATGTAGCGTCATATCAATAGCGTGTCAAATAAGGCCCCCCTCCCCCTTTCGCTGCCCACGCCTGTAGCTAAATAGTATGACATTAAAATGATGCAAAAATGGTCACCCATTCTATATGCCGTTTCTGGCACCAAAATAAAAATCACCCTCTCCCCATTGATCTAGGATAATAGGATGCCTTAAAAATGGCGAGGAAAGAAAGTGCCCCTTTCCCTTTCTCTGCCTAGTCCAATAGGATAGCGGAAAAAGATAAGTCCATCCCCTCCTCTTTGCCCCCCTCCTCTCAATAGTCCAGTTGTGAGATCCAAGTTACTGAATGTCTGAACTTATTAGTGGAGTGATCATCATCATGAAGGGCGAGCAGAAATCAGCCCCTGCCTACAGACAAACTAAAAAGAATAAGAAGACTGCCACATCCGAACGTAAGTTTAAATCCGTCCACTCCAGCAGCAGCAGAAGCAGCTATCTGACATACAAGGTGCAGTCAAATGAAAACGAGACGGATGGAATAAAAGTAAGTAAACTGTTTATTATTTCAAAAGCAATCACGGTAACTGTTAATGCCTTTATCCCACTGTGAGACAAGATGGCCAATGCAGTTGCCTACAGCGCCATGATTGTACTCAGCCGCGCACCTCTTCATTCAAAGCAAATCGACGGCCACTAATGTTTTTTTCAGGGCGCCAAAAAACTGGAAGTCGCATAAAGAGAGATTGGGACTGTATGGTAGACGCGTAAGGATGTCCCAGCGTAACTTCTTCTGCATCGTAGTAGGAACACCCTACCAATAAAATGCCTGCCCGCATGTTGCGGAGGTTGTTCCGATAACGCTGCAGACGTCTCACCCAACATGTGCCAGTGGTGGTGGCATACGTTTACAACGTAAGTTCACCAATGTAGTGTGTGTGAAAATACTTGGACTTTTTTGTGCTGTCATTTTCAGGTCTGTCATAATCTTACAGTGTCAGGTGCTCTAAGGCACTCTTACAGCGACGTCATTGTTTTTTAATTCACTATGAAGTCGTTTTTATACCTTTGGTGGTGGTTAGCCGTGTGTGTGTGTGTGTGTGTGTGTGTGTGTGTGTGTGTGTGTGTGTGTGTGTGTGTGTGTAACTGTGTACATACATCGATTTTGCGCCGTTATTTGCAAGTGTACTATAATGCTATAGTGTCACAATCATCTCAAACAGTCTTATAGTGACGCCATTGTTTTTTTAACACGCTATGATGCAATTCCTTGTGGTGGAACATACATTTGGATGGCAACAAGAGCTTACTTGTTAAAATAACACATTGTAGAAACTGTTTAACATTTCAAGCCCTCTATTCACCTGTGTCTTAGGATGATAGTTTTGAAAGGGGGGAAATTGGTCAAAAATTACCATCAAGTTGTAAATAGCAATGTGAGGTGCTCATGTGTTAGAGTGATTACACAAAATGTCAATCTTTTTAAACACACTATGACGTCACACATTAATAATGCAGAGATATCACAAGGGGGTAATTTTCGAATGGCCTACTATTCCGTTGTTATTTTCCATTACCATTAAGCCCTTTCCATAACTACGAAATTGGTGGGTTCCTGTGATTTTCACATGACAATGAAGAACAGTTAACAACTATGATGATATCATTAAATTTGCATTTGTTTACATTTATATTGGTAAACAATGATCGCTGTATGTAATGAACTGTCCAATGACAATGCTGCTGATCGTGTATTGCATGTTCTTGCGCAATAAGCATCCTCACCTTGGCTCCTACAAGGTATAGTCAAATCTTGAAACCTTGCAAATAGAAGTTGCGGTCACGTGTTAGGTAGTCATACGTATCCATTTTGTTAAAATCGTTACCAAAATCTTCCTTTACACGCAAATTCATAAGCTACTTGTCGTCTGTGTGAAGCTGTTACAATGTCCAGATAGCTTGTTTATTTCACAGTAAACAAAAGTCATGGGATACCTCCTAACAATGTGTCGGACCTCCTTTTGTGGGGCGTAGTGCCTCTATAGCCGTCCATAATTACGAAAGTGTTGCCGGTTTAGGATTTTGTGCACGAAGTGACCTTTAGATTATGTCCCATAAATATTCGATGGGATTCATGCAGGTGATATGGGTGGCCAAAACATTCGCTTGTCCAGAATGTTTTTCAAATCAATCGTGAACAATTGTGGTCCGGTGACATGGCGCATCGTCATCAACAAAAAATTCCACCTTTGTTTGGGAACGTGAAGTCCATGAATGGCTGCAAATGGCCTCCAAGTAGCCGGACATAACTATTTCCAGTCAATGACTGTTTCAGTTGAATCGGAGGACCCGGGCTATGAAACTATGGAGCTACCACTAGCTGGCAAAGAGCCTTGTTGACAACCTGGGTCTGCGCAACACTCGAATCCTACTATCAGCTCTTACCAATTGGAATCGAGACTCATCTGACCAGGTCTGGGTTCTCCAGTCGTCTAGGGTGCAACCAATATCGTCATGAGCCCAGGTGAGACGCTGCAGGAGATGTCGCGCTATTAACAAAAGCACTCGCGCGAGTCGATTGTCTGCTACCATAGCCCATTAACGTCATATTTCGCTGCACTGCCCTAAAGGATATGTTCGCCGTAACTTGCAAATTGATTTCTGCAGTTATTTCACGCAAACTTGCTTGTCTTTTAGCGACTGACAACTCTATGCAATCTTCGCTGCTCTCGACCGTTAAGTGAAAGCCATCAACCTCTCCGTTGTCCGTATTTGGTATTCGCGGCACACTCTTGATACTGTGGATCTCGAAATACTGAATTCCCTAACGATTTCCGTAATGTAATGTCCCAAACGTCTAGCTCCAACTAGCATTCCGCGTTCAAAATCTTTTAGTTGCCGTCGTGCGGTCATAATTTCGTCGGAAACCTTTACACTTGAATCACCTGAGTACAAATGACAGCTCTTTCAATTCAGTGCCCTTTGATACTTTGCGTGCACGATACTAACGCCATCTGTATATGGGCATATCGCTATCCCATGACTTTTGTCAGCTCAGTGTAGGGATTTGTTATTGTGGTGTCACCGCCAGACACCACACTTGCTAGGTGGTAGCTTTAATCGGCCGCGGTCCATTTTGTATATGTCGGACCCGCGTGTCGCCACTGTGTGATCGCAGACCGAGCGCCACCACAAGGCAGGTCTCGAGATACGGACTAGCACTCGCCCCAGTTGTACGACGACTTTGCTAGCGACTACACGGACGAAGCCTCGCTCATTAGCCGAGCAGACAGTTAGAATAGCCTTCAGCTAAGTCCATGGCTACGACCTAGCAAGGCGCCATTAACCATTTTAAGATAGAGTCTCACTTGTATCAAGGAATGCTGTACACAAATAATGGATTAAAAGTTAAGTATTCGAGGAGCTGCATACTTTTCTCATTAGCATTCACTACTTATCCTGTTCCAGAATTCACGCCCGTCTGCGTTAGATAGCGTGCATTTCGGCCTCCTCTATCTACAAGGTGTTGGCACATTCGCCAACACGTCAGTTATATTTCCTTGAAATGTTTTCCAGAGCTTCCTTGTCAATTTCCCCAATATCCCCCGCGAAGTCACAGTACTGCTCGTGTATGTAAGAAATGGTACTTTCGTCATGACACCATGTCCCTAAAATGTCTAGTCTTCCACCTATGAAAGTAGAAATATATGGCATCGTCCTTCTCGTATATCTAATGCTTACATTAAAACACCGCAGCTTCCGCAGCAAATTCCAGTTACTTCCACTATACAATACTTTTTCTAAATGTACCAATAAAAAGTGTGTAGTATTGCTAAAGTAATATTTTGTTTAATCGAAGCAACAGCTCAACATTATCAAGAGGCTACTCCTGGTATGCACACTGTGGACGTCTTCTTACGGAGACTCCATTCCAACGTTGTTCACACGCATTCCAGTTGCTTCCAGACACATGGCGACAACTTCTCCAGGAGCTCCCTACTGGGGACCGATGGGATGATCTTCCATAGATGCTGTAGGTGCAAAGTGTGACTGTGTCCAGGAGTTGATAGCGAGCAGCTTGTGCCACAAATTACAATTACATCAATGGTATAATGATTTTTTTAACTATAACTATAGAAGCCGTGTAATATTACTAAACTAATATAGGATGTGGCAGTAGGCTATGAATTATAATTGGTATGCTGTAGATGGTTTACTTGGTAACATAATCAGATATTTTTCCATGCAGTACGCCCCCGAAACAGCACCGAGTGTCTAATAGCTTAGTGAAGAGTGGGTGTTATCTCTGGAGTTCTAAAATATATTATCCAGCATTTTGTATCTAACAAAGAATTGCAGGGGATGGATGGTTGCTACAGGAATCTTGGCGCAGGTAAATGCAACGTATTGCAAATAAATAGATGAATAGACTAAGTGCTATTACACAATTGGTGATAAATTATTGGATGTTTGGTGCTGGGACATTGATACTCGTGTTGCACATGCACGCAGATCAACTGGACTCCTCTCATACCACTACACCCATCTACCATCTGCTCGTGAATTTATCAGCAGTAGTGTCAATGTGTGATCCATATATATCGCTTTTTTTCCTGCATTTCGTTTTATGAAATAATTCCACTTCAGATTGTTTAGGATGGCTACTTTACGATTTCAAATACGTATGATTCACAGCTGGCAGGAACTGGGAAATAAAATCTTAGCGTTCAGAATCCAAATAAAAAGTATCTGACAAATCATATTCCATTAATCTAACATCAGTAAGAAAACGACTCAAGGAAAGAGGACTTAGCAAATATGAGCAGCTTTTATTCCTGTATTCTTATGTTTCTAGCACATTAGTAAACGGATGCATGCTTACCAGTTTACACCAGCACAATAGAGGAATATAGCAAGGGAAGTATCGTAAATACTGCTAGGAAATAAAAAAAATACATTGCACACTTTCTCTATAATACTTGTCGGTGTTAACAATCTCCTCTTGTTTTGTAGGTATTAAAACTTTAGACAGACAGAGAATTGTTCACATCGCTTCCTCAGTCTTGATTGTCAGGAAGGTGTACTTCTACACCAGTAGACAGTACCAGATGCATTTAATTAAAAGTTCACTTAGTAAGCACAAAAGCATCATTGAGATCATCTTGTTAAAACACCACGAAAGTAAAATTTGAGAGATTGGAGCTCATAAAGAGGCTTGCCAGTAATTGCTCTCCTCGTAAATTATACGCAGCTGAATAAGGATAGAAGGAAGTGACAGTGGTACAGGTGTACATGAGCCTGGGTGGCTGGGTTTGGGGGATCACCCATCTTGCTGTCTTTCCATTGCGTGCTTCTTTGGGTCTTTAGCCTTCTGGCCCTCTGGTGCAGTTGGGGTGTGTCTCGGAGCCAAAGGCGCGTTGAGAACACACACCGGCGAGCAGTGGACCCTTCCTTCTTCCGGGCGGTGTTCAAACAATGGTTCAAATGGCCCTAAGCACTATGGGACTTAACATCTGAGGTCATCAGACCCTTAGACTTAGAACTACTTAAACCTAACTAACCTAAGGACATCACACACATCCATGCCCGAGGCAGGATTCGAATCTGCGACCGTAGCAGTCGCTCGGTTCCGGACTGAAGCGCCTAGAACCGCTCGGTCACAGAGGCCGGCCTCCGGGCGGTGTCTGGTGTTTATTTTGCCCGGGTTCGCGACGAGAACCACTAAAGCGAGAGAGGCCCTCGCGCCGAAGGGAGGTCCGGTGTGCTGTGCGGCAGTGTTTTCTACAGGGCGGCTAGTGTGTTTCGTTGTCAGCGTATATTTCTTACCCCTGTAGCTGCTGGATGCTGATTCAGTCGATTAAGTGATGGTAAGGGCTTCATGTTGAGTGCTGCAACCCCTCAGTTGTGAACTGTGGGTCAAAATTTATTGTTCGATCTCTGACGGGGTACTTAGCTCAGAGACTGTAAGGCTCTGTTGGGTCTTGTAGCGTAACATTGACTTTAGAGGAGACAGTTGCAAGTATGTTATTGCTTGGCTTTGAACATTGACCGCATGGGGTGTTGCTTATTTCCGTATCTGATTGTAAACTGTACGCGCGGGGTGAGGATATGGTGGTGGGCTAGTGGCCCTTTGTGTGAGTGAATATTTTGATGCTTCGCTGGCCACTCCTGTTTGGGCTAATTTGATTATCTGTTTCTTTCGCAACGCATTATACTTCAGGCGAATTGAATTGTATGATTACAGTGGCCCACATGAGTGAGATTCGCAAATTAGTTATTCATTTCTTTTTTAAAAACTTGTTTATTTGTTTCTTATATTAAGCATTTTATAGTTTTGTGCCGGTTTAGAGCAGTTGCTCGTCATTGATTTCGGCATGTCATGCAAATGTTAAATTTAGCTGTTTATGTGTGTGTGTCTTTTTAATCAAGTGCCATAGTATTTTTTTGCGCTTAAATTTGATGTTGAGTGTATTACTTACATTTAGCGCCAGTTCTTATGTTTTGGCCTGCGCTGGGTTGGATACATCCATCACTGTAACTGGTTTTCAGTGGGCCTTTCTAATTTCGGCCAACGCAGGTTGGTACTGTGTGCACTCTTGTGTCTCGATCATAAGGATCTCCCCAGGTTGTTTGTGTGTTTGCCAGTGGCACGGACGTACTCACTGACGCTTGTGTCCGATCCGTTCTTGGCCTTGTCTGCTTTCGTCCAGTGCCCTAAGACATTTGATGTGAAATCCTGTATATATATATATATATATATATATATATATATATATATATATATATATATATATATATATATGTGTGTGTGTGTGTGTATATATATGCGTATTTATATCTATGTGTATTTTGGTGTTGTACATTGGCCATTACTGGTCCCTCATTGGCAACCTTAGTTCGTTATAGATGTGGCCCCTCTTTGTGTTTTCCCACTGCCAGTAGCCTTACTAGGACGGGGCCGTGAGGTATCTCGTCTTGGTGCCGAACTGTTTAGTCCACCTTCGGATGGAACCGTTGGTTTGATTACATCCATTTATTGTAGTACTGTTATCAGATGACTTTGCTTAGTCATTGCCTACACTTAAGATTAATCGTTTGATTTGAGAGAGCGGACCAAACAGCGAGGTCATCGGTCCCATCGGATTAGGAAAAGATGGGAAAGGAAGTCGGCCGAGTCCGGAACCATCCGGGCACCTGAATACCTGAAGCGATTTAGGAAAATCGCGGAGAACCCAAATCAGGATGGCCGCCCGCGGGTTTCAACTTTTTTTTTTAATAAATCTTATGGGACTTATCTGCTAAGGTCATTAGTCCCTAAACTTACACACTACTTAATCTAAATTATCCTAAGGACACACACACACACACACCCGTGCCCGAGGGAGGACTTGAACCTCCGCCGGGACCAGCCGCACAGTCCATGACTGCAGCGGCCAGACCGCTCGGCTAATCCCGCGCAGCTGAACCGTCGTCCTCCCGAATGCGAGTCCAGTGTGCTAACCACTGCGCCACCTCGCTCAGTCCTACAGTTAATTCTTTGAGAGATGTGAAGTTAACTATTTAGGACAGCTTGTTTTAAGAAAAAAATTTCTTACCATTATTATCATCGTCATTCTGGGCAAAAGAAAGTTACAATAAAATTTAATTGCTTGGAGATGTAAATTTAACTGTTAAAGATTTTATTGTTTTGACTAAAGTTTTCTTATTATTACTATTGTTGCCATTTTGGGCATAATATACTTACAGTCAGAATCTAAGCTTGCAAGATCATATTGTTTTGAGTGGAAATTTCTTGTCGTTAGTGCTGTCGCCGTTCTGGGTGAAGGAGGTCCTTTGGTTATAGTTGCATTAATTTATTGCACTGTCGGTTATTAATCAGATTTGGAATTTCAGTGCCTGTAGCTTGAATTAAAAAAAAATGTTCAAATGTGTGTGAAATCTTATGGGACTTGACTGCTAAGGTCATCAGTCCCCAAGCTTACACACTACTTAACCTAAATTATCCTGAGGACAAACACACACACCCATGCCCAAGGGAGGACTCGAACCTCCGCCGGGACCAGCCGCACAGTCCATGACTGCAGCGCCTTAGACCGCTCGGCTAATCCTGCGCCTTGAATTTCAACTACTTTCATATTAATTCTTTCAACTGTATAGTTAAATTTTTCCGGGCGGGGGGGGGGGGGGGGCAAAATTGTTTTCCTTTAAGGGTGTGTTCTTATTTATCAAACGATATTTGGCCCGAAATAAAATTACTATATGTAACTATAAATGCTGCTGCCCTTGCATATTTGCCCGGTCGAACCCTCCACGCCGGCCGGTGTGACCGTGCTGTTCTAGGCGCTTCAGTCTGGCACCGCGTGACCGCTACGGTCACAGGTTCGAATCCTGCCTCGGGCATGGATGTGTGTGATGTCCTTAGGTTAGTTAGGTTTAATTAGTTCTAAGTTCTAGACGACTGATGACCTCAGAAGTTAAGTCGCATAGTGCTCAGAGCCATTTGAACCGTTTCGAACTCTCCACGCCATAGACATGTGTGCTGCTCCTTGTGTCCTTTTTCTTTTTACTTACATTTACGCATCATTAGCTACACTTATTTTCTGTCGCACCCTGTTCTACAGTTTTTTAGTAGCACTCCTTCATGTAGCTTCCGATGAAGGTGTGAGCTCAAGGATTCCTTATCCTTAATACTAGCAGCTGATGAAACAGCAGTTGTACAGGGTTTTTTATGGATCCCTAACCATCGTGGAAAGGAAGCCTCTCGCAGCATGCTAAGCCCTGGGAAGGACTCCAATGCACCACCCATTCACTAACCTGATTACTTCTCTGACGTTATCTTACTGTTTTCGGTTTTACTGGTGTTTATGTTTTTAACCTTTTCGCTTTCTCATTTACCATTAAGGATCTCCTTTCCATCCACCTAGCAGGATTTATTTGTTCCGTTACTGTCTTTCAACTGCGTCAGGCCGGCAAGAATTCAGCTGTGAGTGAGGTGCCTCCAGCCAGGTGAGAGGGCGGGGTGAGAGGGGCTAGTCTGCTCCCTGGCTTGCAGACGGGTCCGAACCACACACTTTTATCTTCTTCTCTTTCCTACTCCTCAAGCATCGGAGGAGGTGGTACGCTGCATTTTCTTGAGCCATTCATATCTTCTCTTGGGTCTGCCAATGCGCTATGCTGTAAGAGTTGTTTTGCAATGGTTTCATTTACCTTTCTATCTATATATTCTCTCGATTCTTTTCTGTATTCCTTAATCTTTTCTTTTAAGGTACAAATTCCTACATTCTTCTAGACACTCATTTCTTAATCTGCCTTTTCTTGTTACTCCCTGAACTTTTCTCAAAAATCTCATCTCGGCTGCTTGTATTCTAGTGTTCAGCCTGTTTTCACCTCCATGTGATGAACAGGGAACCGCCGTAACCTTACAGAATTTTATCATTGTGTTCTTGTGTACCTTTCCCGTGAACATTCTTTTAATGGTGCCGCGCATCAAACCGACTCACTGTATCTTTTTTTCCCAATATCCACTTCACCAAGATGCGACGTGTCGGCCCTACAATCTGGATCTGTTAAGTTACGCAGTTGTTTCGTTTTCTAATATGAATTTACATCTTATGGGTTGTGAGCCTTGGAATGCCATGGACATGGTTTTCATTTTCGATACGCTTAATTTATGTTGCTGTGCTACTTTATGTAATTCATATAGCGTTCTCTGTAAGTTACCTTCGTTACACGTAACTAGAATATGATCGTCAACAAATATAAGAAATTTTGATAAAATTTCTTCATTTGAAGTTACCCTCTACAGTAAATTTTATTGAGATGGTGGATAAACTCGTAGCGGTTTTCCATAATGTTAATAAACGCAACATACACATAACAGAGACTTATAAATATTATATTCTCCTTCACTATTTACAACAGTCTGCCAATGTTGGGGTAGCTTTTCCATTCTGTGGCTGTAGAAATCAGGTGGATTTGAGGCGAAGAACTCGTTGAGCCATATTCGGAGGACATTTTCAACTGGTTAGGAAGTTCCTTGAATGTTATTCGGCAGAGAGCAGAAAAGGTGAAAACCTCAGGACGCAAGATCAGGTGAACGAGGTGGGTGCGTAATGACTTCCCGACACAACTCCTGTATAGTGTTTTTGGCAGTCTAGCAGAACAAGGACGGGCGTTATCATGAATTAGCGTCATCTCACGCAGTCTTCCCGGCCATTGCTCTCGAATTGCGTCTGCATCACATCTCAGTTGTTGACAATAAATGTGAGCAGTAATGGTTACACCTCGAGGAAACAATTCGTAGAACACCACACCGTCGCTGTTCCACTAGGTGCACAACATTATCTTCTGCGGATGCGTGCAGGTCTCTGTACGGAGAATTGTTGCTCTTACTGAGCTCACCCATACCTTTCTTTTCGTTACGTTAGCTGCTCTGTCCATTGACTTTACCCCATTCACAGCAAAAACTTTTCTGGCTGCCTCCGTCTCTCTCACCCCTCTATTGAACTCAGACGGAAGAATATGTCGGAAATGTTCCGATTTCTCCACTTGGCACTCCATTTTATATCGTCCATAGCTCCATTCACTATTTCCAAAGAACAATATGACAAAATGTAAACTCAAATAGCAACAGTGAACTACGAAGAACAAAAAAATTACAGTCAGTAAATAAACCCATAACAATCGGAATACCAACATGCAAAACAAAAACGCTACGAACTTATGCTTCAACCTAATATTATCTGGTGTTTCCATTCCCTCCCAACATTGTCTGTGTAAATTAAAAAGTATCGTTGACACCAATATTAATACTTCCTTGGGCGGTATTTTCAGAGTATAACTTGACAATTATCTGTGCTTCTCTATACAGGGTGATTACGGAGTAACTGTACACACTTCGTGGGCTTAACGTATTCATCAAAATAAGAGTTGAACATTAAACACAGTTTTTTTCTGAAATTGCTTTGTTTCAGAGTTATTTTATTAGAGTAGGGATCAAAAGTGCAACACACTCAACACAAAACTGAAGGGATCCTAAATTCAACGCCACTACGTATTGTACGTTTACTTCAGGACATGTTCAAAATGACGGCTATGTAGACAAACACAGTGAGTTGTTCGGCGTCTCACCGCTCTAGAGTGCTGCAGTCTCCCATCAGCTCATTCTGCACAGTTTTAAAGCTATTTTCAATTCCCTGCTGTAGTTGTGCTACATTCTCAGTTGCTTCACCAAACAGGAGCTCCTTGAGAGAGCCCCAAAGGGGTTAAGATCCGGAGATGTAGCGGCGCAAGCAACTGGTCCAGCACGATCTATCCTCTCTTGCCACCTGACCGAAATGTGCAGGGACACCGTCGTCTAAGCAACATGCAGGCAATACGCAGGCGAACACGACGCGCCAAAAGCCTGTGCTGGGCAACGATGAAGTGTCTACTGCAAATGACATTACGTATGATAACTCGGAAGTTAAGCTGTTTCAGATAACACTGTTTTACATTATACTATTATTTTGATCCATACATTACACCAACGAAGTGTGTACAGTTCCTTTTCAATCACCCTGTATATACTTCCGATACCTTCGATCAGATGTAGTGGTACCCCACTTTTTTCCATAATATTCTGTAATTTTCCCCTTCGAATAACAAATTTTCCTATAGCCTCAAAAATAGTTTGAAATTTGATGCAATAGTTTTCCATTTCTGGCATAAATTCAGCTTTCAGTGCCTCGATTTTGCCACTTCTAAATATTATCACAGTGAGATATGATTTCTGGCTGACCTCGCAAACTACAGATGGAACGAGAGCCTGATGACTTCGCTGTTTATTCCCTTAACACTCCAAGGTACCTACACTATATTTCTTTACGTTCAAAGTCAACGGCCAATAGTTTCACCAGGCACTGGTCGTTTTAAAGACTTACCTGCACCTCTTAACAGTATACTGCTGTATCGTCTGTAGACAGCCTCACAGGGCAAGAATGTAATCCACCAAGTGACCTATAAATCTTCTATTCTATACCAAAAATAAAAGTGTAAAACTGTCGTGTCTGTCTGCTTATCTGAACACACGCTAATCTCCAAAACCACTGGGCGAATTTTCATGGGGATTTCAAAGGTAGTTTGAGAGAAGCTTGGGGCAACGTAAAGGCTTTGTTCCATCAAAATCTGAACAAGACAAAAAAGTTTCGTAATTTAGAAGTTTTATCTCAATATTTCTGCTTAGCTGAATAGTTTGGTGGAAACCAACTCAATAGATGGCACTGTTCGTTCCGTAGTAAACCAGAGAACCAATAGAAGGGACTGTTTTTTTTTTATCTCAGTGACATATGTATTTTCGGAAGTTTGAGCCAGTGACAGAATTAAGGACCACAATCTTATCTTTACCAATAAAACAGCAAATTTATGTGACTGGGACGTAAAGTTTTCGCTTGTCTAATAAAACCTTTGCTTTGCTTTTTTCGATAGGTTTCATTTTGACTTTATTAGATTTGGTTTGTGACTTTGGTGCCTAATCATTACATTTTGATTTCGTTCTGCATACGAATCAAAATGCCTAAAAACGGTTGAGTCTTCCTGAATACACCATAACGACTAAAAGACTGAGGACTATGCGATCTCAAGAATTCAGTGAAGGTTGTCAGGCGAGATATGCTGTAGTTCGCTCTTTCGAAACTCCTTCTGAAAGCGAGACGGAATGTAACTCTCATCAAGAGCGTCAGGCATTATGTCGCTCCTCAGAACCCTTAATTCACAGAGGTTTAAAGTTACTTGTCTCTAAAGCAACATCATGGAAGCGGAAATTTTGGTGGGAAGTGATCAGGCAAGCCAGTTATTATGCTCTAAATTCCACTTATTCCTAGCAACTTACTAATGCGCTTTAAAAATGTACAGTTCCCAGTGAGCTTATGTTATACCATGATCAGAAACAAACAAGGCCAAACACTGAGTGCTGCAGTCAGTTGCTTTTTCACGGCCAGGTCTCTGTGGCTCTTTCCCACGTTAGTGAAGCAAACAAGCTCTTCATTCATGTCTCCAATCGTATTGCTTGAAATTTTGTGTACAAAGGAACTTTATAAGTCAAAAATAAATTCTATGCGTATGAAGTTTCGCCCGCGTATTTATATGCACGGGCAACGCCCGGTTTCTCAGTTAGATTACATAATATACCGCGAAGACTACCTTGGCTACGTCGGACGTTATCTTTGTTACTGACGGTGACTCCAAATAATTGAGAGCAACATACTGAGCTCTGTCGGCTAGGAAGTCAGTGCAGTTTCATATATGACCGGTGAAGCTCGAAGTTGATTGTTCTGTCGATGGCTGGCGTGTCACTTGCTAGTCGAAGATCTGCAGAGTTGTTTATCAGTCAAGTGTCTGATGCGTCACTTATCAGTTTGGAGATGTTGATAACAGAGTAATGGATCAGCTGAAACAGCGTTCATGCGCGCGTGTGTTCTGTCTGTAAAGCATGCAGAGAAAGCATAGAGAAGAGAGAAGTGAAGTTGTCGGCGAAAGAAAGTGATAACCCGCAAGAGTATTTTCGATTATTGCATGCTACATCTTTGGTTGAATCCAAATATACGGGAGAAAACAATTTGTATGCAATACAGTGGTTACTAGAGGTGCGTACGGAACTATCAACATGTGGTGTATTCAAAAACACAACAGATAAAATTATCAGACTAATATTTACTAAATTGAGGCTTAGCATCATTTCCCGTCCCCCTTCCCAACCCCCGCCCCCCTCCTCCTCCCTGACTCCTTCAAATCGGCTATGCCGACAATTATCTACAGAGGAAGTTATTTTGACAGAGAAATCAACATTTGTACTCAGTAGAAGCAACACTCTGCATACTCCTTACTGGGCCTATCAGACTATAATACCTGATCCAAAGTATTTGGACATCACTAGATGTTACGAGCTGTAGATTGGCCAGTATAAAAGGAAGCGGGGAGTATTGTGTCGCCAGTAGTGAAGTAATAACAGCAGAATGAGTAGGTCAGGAGAGGTCAGAGATCTAGAATGTTTACTGTGCATAAGTCCATCAGAGAATTTTCAGCACTTGTAAAGCTACCCAAATCGACTGTTCGTGACGTGACTGTGAAGTGGAAAAGCGAGTGAGTAACCCTAGCTAAACCAGGACCAGGCACAATTCATACATTGACGGACAGGGACCATCGGACGTTTTGGAGGTCGGTTGTGCAAAATCACCTGAAATTAGCGAAAGGAGTCGCTTGAGAACACAAATGCTATCAGCTATCTAGCTAGTACAATGACAGTGCGTAGGGAGTTCCTCGTAAGCCACACATTTCTGTAGTGCCAAGGGCCGCTCGATGTGGCGAAAGAGAGACCTCATTGAACAATAGATGACCGAAAACGAGCAATTTGGAGTGACGAACCGCGCTATACGCTTAGGCAGTCTCATAGGAGCCTTGAGTACGTTACCTGCTGTCATGTGTACTGCCGACAGTGAAGTATGGAAACGGTGGTGTCACGGCATACGGATGTTTTCCGTGATTAGGGTGTGGTCCGCTTATTGGGCTTAGAAGACGTTAAATGCGGAAAGATATGAACACATTTTGTAGCATTGTGTACTACGTAAAGTACAGGAAAAATTGAGAAACAATTTTTGTATCAGCGTGAAAATGTCGTAAAGCAACGCCTGGCAACGGTTTGCGGACAGTAACATTCTTGAACTTGACTGGCCTGAAATCAATGGAACCTTTTTTGGGATGAGTTAGAAGGTAGACATCGGCGTCGATTTCGCTCAAGACATCATCGTCCAGTGCCACTACCTTCTCTGGTTTCGGTTCTTGAGAAAGAATGGGCTTACATGCCACTACAGACTTTCAAACACCTCACTGAAAAAGTCCCCAGCAGAGGTCAAGCCGTTACAAAGCCAAAGGGGGACACATCCCATATTAATGTCCACTAATATGTGACCGGATACTTTTGATCAGATAGAATATAAGTGAGTCTGGGAACTTGTCTGTTATGCTACCTACTTCTGCACTGTGCAGTGAAAATTGTATTGCTAATGAACTGCCAGAATCTGTATGTCCTAATCTTGTCACAGCAGTTATTTGAGCAGAATTCCTGGATTCTGCATCACCTTAATAGCTCTACAACAGACGACTGATGGCGCTACGAACTATTTGCGCTGTGACGTCATGGATATAATTTCTAGATAATACTCTGCAAAATGAAAGGTACATGTGGTGTTCCAAGGTCGTTTCACAACACAACAACTACTCAGTTCAAAACAGCACTACTAGTTTTGAAACTGACGCTCTAATCGATCAACAGTTACGTCAGTGATCCCACGGGCACCGTTACCGCTGCCTCTCGTGACTTCATTCATATGTGCTCGCGGTTTTGTCTCTCCAGCACAAGAACTAATTCCCATGTTGGAAACATCTCCACGAAAAGAGAAGGCTGGCTCTGAGCACTATGGGACTTAACAGCTGTGGTCATCAGTCCCCTAGAACTTAGAACTACTTAAACCTAACTAACCTAAGGACATCACACACATCCATGCGCGAGGCAGGATTCGAACCTGAGACCGTAGCAGTCGCACGGTTCCGGACTGCGCGCCTAGAACCGCGAGACCACCGCGGCCGGCGAAAAGAGAAGGTATGGCTATTTCGGAACAAAGTGATTCAAATCTAAGCGTGGTTTTTCTCTAATGATCCAGGTGAACGCTGTTACGGCTTAAAGCCGGTGCCGGCATGCCAGTCGGGAACGATAGAGAAAAGACGGCTGTGAGGTCAATCGCACGCTGACCGACCTCCTTCCAGGACGACAATGCGACATCAGCGGCCCCTTTGTGAAGAGGACATAAGCGCCGCGCCCGACTGGTGGCAGCCCACTTCGGTAGCAGCTTCAACGTTAGCCACTTCGTTAGCCGACGCATCGTAGCCTCTGTCATTAGCATTCTCTACTTAGCACAGACTTTTGATTGTTCCTTTGCTTGCGACACAGCTATCAAAGATAAGTATTTGTACTTACGAGTTGTTTGATTGTTTGTCTAGCAAACCGAGTATGCAGGATTCCTAGACACAACAAAAGGCACCATAGCTTCTTCAGCAGGAACATTGTCAATTTTTTACCATCCGCTTCAAACATAACTAGTGATGCATTTCTAATGATGTCGATATGAGCGAGGTGAGATTACGTTCAAAAAGAGAGGATGAATGAACTCATATCCGTTTACCTTACTTTTTTAATTATTTTGATGAAAATGTTGTGCAGGTATGCTACTTAGTTGATCAGTTCATTTGAGATGTACAACAGGAAAGAAATGATTCAAGCTATTACGGAGGCAGTGAAAACATACGTAGATTTCAGTCTGCACAGATCAGAAGAGTCCATGAGAACCTGCAGTACCTGCGTCAAGAGCAACTGCTTCACGTACAGGCTTTAAACGTTAAGCAAATTCAACTTGCATGAACAACTGATGCTAAGTGCGCACAATGCAGTCGGCCTGCAACAAAGTAATGACTTCCAGAAGCGCGCCTTTATCATTAATTGGTCTAGACTATCTGACCTTATCTTTCAGTCTAATCTTGTTGATAATCGAGGTAGTCTCTCGCACTTCGAAGTTATACTCGTTTGCGAAAGAGATACGAGGTATTAAGAATGCCTGAGTGATCCGTAAGAAACATCTTTCTTTCTCATGTAAAACGTGTAGAGATTTTTGGGAAGTGCCTGAATTAATTAATAGAGTGAAGAGTGTCCGCTTTTCGATGCTGCAGTGTGTCGTTGCCTGACAAGTGATCGCACTATCACATATTTCTCACTGAGACGCAAAGGGATGTCGTCTGGCCACTGCTTACTCATCACAAAACTTGATTCATTCCATCTACAGCTACACAGATACTCCGCAAGCCACCTTAAGGTGCGTGACGGAGGGTACCCTCTACCACTACTTGTCAATTCCCCTCTTGTTCCACTTGTAAATAGAGCGAGGAAAAAACTACTGTCTATACGCCTCCGTATGAACCCTAATTTCTCGTATCTTATCTTCGTTCTTCTTACTGGCGATGTATGTTGGCGGCAGCAGAATCGTTCGGCAGTCAGCTTCAAATGCTGGTTCTCTAAATTTTGTCAATAATGTTTCTCGAAAAGAACAACGCCTTCCCTCCAAGAATTCCCATTTGAATTTCTGAAGCATCTCCGTAACACTTAAGTTTCGTTCGAACCTACCGGTAAGACACCTAGCAGCACGCCTCTGAATTGCTTCGATGCCTTCTTTCAATCCGACCTGCTTCTGATCCCAAACATGCGAGCAGTACTCAAGAATAGGTCACATCAGCGTCCTTTATGCGGTCTCCTACACGGGTGAACTGCTCCTTCCTAAATTCTCCCAAAAAACCGAAGTCGATCATTTGCCTTTCCTACCGCAGTTCTTACATGCTCGTTCCACCTCATATTACTTTGCAACGTTGCGTCCAGATTTTAAACAACCTGACTGTGTCAAACTGGGCTCTAGTAATACTGTATCCGAACGTTACAGGATTGTTCTTCCTACTCATCCGCATTACCTTACATTTTTCCACATTTAGGGCTAGCTACCATATATCAGACCAACTGGAAATTTTGTCTAAGTCTTCTTGCATCTCCCAACAGTCAGTCAACTTCGACACCTTACCGTACACTTTAGCATCATCAGCAAACAACCGCAGACTGCCGCCCACCCTGTCTGCCAAATCATTTATGTATACAGGGTGTCCCATTTATCTTGACCAGCCTCAATAACTCTTTGTCCAGATGCAAATTACAAAATGTTTCAAGCAAATGCTCTTTAGCCATCAGGGGGGCATCAATCAGCATGATTGCCTTCGTTGTAGCTTTCTTTTCTACAAAGATATGAACAGCGGTATGACTTTTTTAAACCCTGTACTTTTTATTTGGTAATTCATTTCCTCTCCCAAAGACCTATTCAAAAATGTGTCGCAGTGTACCATTCACTGAAACACAACGTTATTAATTACATAACACAATACTGACATTGACGCTCCTAGCACTTAGTGCAGGTAGTCGGGGTAATGGAATACATCCACGTGCTGACGTTGACAAAGGTCACATGTAAACATAAGTAGAATGCACACCCGTCATTCCGTCAACAATTGTCAGTTGAAGAGTTGTGTGAGTAGAATGTATTCCAACGAAGAGAAGGTAGAAAAGCTACTCATCTACGGGGAATGTAAGCAGAACAGTAACTCCATACTGTTTTCTTACATATGGGTACATTTAGTCCTTTTAAATACTGAGTAGGCTTACAGTAAAAGTCGTCCTTCCTACAAACTGCATCGACATAACGCTTCTTTTATTGTTGTAGTTGTTGTTGTTGTTGTTGAAGGTAGGCGAAATGCTACGCAGGCAGCGGAACTGTACAGAGAGCGATATTCTGACAAGAACACACCTTCCCGGCGGATGTTTTCTCGTCTTGTTGCGACGCTTCAAGAAATTGGAAGTTTCAACCAACGACAACTCAATCGTCGTAGCACTCCCAGAGACGAAGCTGCCGAAGTTACTGTTCTCGCTTCCGTTGCTATCCACATGTGAACAGACGACAGCTTGAACACGAGATTGGCATGCCTAAAACCAGTGTACATCTTATTCTTACACGTCACCGGTTCAGAATTGCATGGGAATAATTTCCAGAATCGTGTACAGTTCTGTCAGTGAGCACAGCAGCAAACCTTCTCCAACCCAAACTTCTCCAATGTTCTATTTACCGATGAATGTTCCTTCTCAAACAAAGGACAGGTAAATACAAGGAACATGCATGATTGGTGCAGCGACAACCCACGATGGCTTAGACAGGTGGAACATCAGCTTCAATGGAGAGTTAACGTCTGGTGTGGGATGCTTGGTACTACAATTATTGGCCGTTATTTCATCAATGGTAGTCTAAACGGCACAGCGTATGCCAACTTCCTCAGACTAATTCTTCCTCCTCTTCCGAATGAAGTGCCGCTAAGAAACAGAATGATTATGTGGTAGCAACACGATGAATATTCAATACATAATGCCTTGCGTGCTCGTTGTGTTTTGAACCGAAGGTATCCTGCCAGATGGATTGGTCGAAGAGGAACAGTTACTTGGCCTGCTGGGTCTCCTGATTTAACTCCTCTGGACTTTTTTCTTTGGGGATACATTAAAGACATTGTCTATCGCGATATTCCAACAACTCCAGAGGATATGCAGGAACGTATCGTGCTTGCTTGTAATTATCTTTAGCAGGCAACACTAGAAGCAGTAAATAATTCTTTCATTCAACGAGTGCACCAGTGTATCGGTGTCCAGGGTCACCACTTTGAGCACCTTTGAATGTTATACTCCTGGGCAATGGTACAGGAGACTTAAAGTAAATTTTGTGTTATGGTCTTACTTGGTTTTCATTTGTTTTCTGGCAACTCCAGCACGTGGACAAGTTTGTCATCCTGAGCCCAAAGTCAGTGTTGTGTTATGTAATTAATAACGTTGTGTTTCAGTGAATGGTACACTGTGATACATTTTTGAATAGGTCTGTAGGAGAGGAAATGAATTACCAAATAAAAAATACAGGGTGCCATTTAAAAAAGTCATACCGCTGTTCATGTCTTTGTAAAAGACTAAGCTACAACAAAGGCAATCATGCTGACTGATGTTCCCCTGACGGCTAAAGAATATTTGCTTGAAACATTTTGTAATTTGCATCTGGACAAACAGTTATTTAGGCTGGTCAAGATAAATAGGACACCCTGTATAGAGAACGACAGCGGTCCCATCACACTTCCCTGAGGCACTCCTGACGACTCCCTTCTCTCTGATGAAACCTGACCTTCGAGGACAACATACTGGATTCTACTTCATGTGGCTGGGTGGTCTACTTGTATAAAATGTTGAAAATGTTCAAAATATGCGAATGGGCCTGGAACGTACCAAGGCTGGTCACCTTGAGGCATTGCATCACTTCCTGCAGTGTATTAGTAGCTGTTTTCCTTAATTTTGGTTTGGAATGGGACAGGAATTGCAATTTTTTATAGTCCGCGTTGCGTAAATTTTAGTAATTTTATTCATACTATCTCTCTGTCATAGATATCAGCTTCTGCTCCTAGTAACGTAACATTTGACATTCCAGAACTAATTTTCACTTTGCAGCGAGGTTTACGTTGATTTAAACTTCCTGGCAGATTATAAGTATGTGCCGAACCGGGATTCGATCCTGGACCTTTGTCTTCCGAAAGTAAGCGCTCTAATGACTGAGTGACCTAAGCCCGATTCACGAACCACCCTCACAGCTTTACTTCCGCCAGTGCCTCATCTCTAACCTTCCAAATTTCGCAGAAGTTCTTCTGCGTACCTTGTCCGCAGCTCGTGGTCGTGCGGTAGCGTTCTCGCTTCCCGCGCCCAGGTTCCCGGGTTCGATTCCCGGCGGGGTCAGGGATTTTCTCTGCCTCGTGATGACTGGGTGTTGTGTGATGTCCTTAGGTTAGTTAGGTTTAAGTAGTTTTAAGTTCTAGGGGACTGGTGACCATAGATGTTAAGTCCCATAGTGCTCAGAGCCATTTGAACCATTTTTTCTGCGTACCTTGCGGGACTAGCACTTCTGGAAGAAAAGGATATTGCGGAGGCACAGCTTAGACACCGTTTCAACATTTGCGTTTTTTCTGTATTATTAACTTTATAGCTGTAGTAATGAGAAGTTCTGAAGAAATATATTTTTTTTAATGTTTAACACCCAGCTGCCATTTATTTCCTGGCCGACTAGCATGGCCTTGCCCGCTTTCACAAGCTACGTATTCATTTATTTTGTATCTAGAATACGTTTCTTCTTGACTGCTCCATACATGTCGTCACACTTAACGTCTCTTAGATCATTACTATCCAAGATGATGTGATCCACGTGACAACGATATTTCACGTACAATGGAGAATTTTTTCTCATTGGATGATGCTTGGTCTCTCGCTGGCTTATTTATTGTAGGTGTTCTCGGAACCATAACACAAAACCCGAAACTATTCAGCCAGCAAATAAATAGCAGCTATGGTGTTACACATTCGTTTTGCGAATAAAAACCGCCTTTTCTTGTTGTAGTATATTTTATTTCTTCCAGACCCCTTTCGCTATTTACCTTAAGGCGTCTTCAGTGGTACCTAGAATGATAAAGTTTTGTTTTGATATGTGATATTTGTAGATTATAAAACGCTTCAGGTTTCGTTTTTACGTAAATAAGTGATTACTTACAGTTATTGAAGTTTATGGTTGGTGTGGTCTCGTCTCTTATAGGTTGCCTAAGGGATGCTGCTTTCTCGGATAGCTATACAACAATTCAAGCAAATCACTTCAATGGCTTTTATTACAAGAAAGAAGATTGACAAAACTTAACTCTGGGTCGCTTGCAAATGGCGACATGCAAATAATCAATGTCTTTCGCTATATAAAATATCAATACAAGTAATTCACACAAGTTCACATGGATCACTAATCAGGGCCATTCTAGTGCCTCTCTTCTAGTGCGTGGTTTCTAGTACAGGTATGCTAGTGCCTCTGCTAATGCGTGTTCTACTGCCCAGGCGAGGCTGGCAGGGGCGGCGCTTATATTCTCTTCGGATAGAGGCCGCTCCTGTCGTAGTAGCGTACTATTGGCTGACGTCATCTCACAGCCCTCTCTGCTCCTGCGTTCTTCATCTTCGTTACGCCGGAACAGTTGGCATCTGGGTTTCCTCTCAGCTGATCACATACTGGGGGTTGCACTATAGCTTCACTTACGAAACATATATACATTTCCTCATGTTCCGAACATTTTTCTTCACCATTTTCATGTTGTTTGCCCTTATAGCTTAATACTAAAATTGTGAAGAAAAAGTTTCGGAACATGAAAACATGGTTACGTTTCGTAAATGTAGTTATAGCGCAACCTCCAGTATGTGACCAGCTGAGAGGAGACGCATATGCCAACCATATTTGAATTACTGTACGTAATCACTTATTTTAAAAAAACCAGCCGTGAACTCTTTTATAATCTCTTAATATCACATATCAAAATAAAACTATGTCATCCAGATACCACTGAAGATGCCTTAAAGTAAAAGGCGGAATGCGTCTGAAAAAAAAGGAAAAAGAAAAAAGTCTTCATTTGAAAACCGAATATTTCCGTGCTTGCTGCGGATGACGGCTACGCAAACGAACTTGTTGTTAAACGTTTAAAAATGCCTTTTCTTCAAAATTTGACAGCTGCAAGACGCGACGTATTGAAAACGTTTATAGTGAGAAATTCTTTTCGTTTTTGCTTTTTAAATTATTATCGCCTCAGTACAACTTAACTGAAATTCATATTATGTTGATTGAAACGAATGTATCGTGAAGCAGAGAGAAAATACAGATTCTGTTACTCCAGTGATCGTTACTTTAAACTGTGTGATCTGCCAGGAAATCGTTGATGCTAATGCGTAGTCACATTTGTTATGGACAAAACTGAAGGATTATCTACGAAGAGCTTTCAGTCACAGATCGATACCAGGTTCCAACATTTCTCACTTATTTTCGCATAGCAATTCACTAGTATTAGCACTAACATTAGCAGACAAACCAAAATATCGCAAGCCTTTTGTATGGTTGTATGTGTCTGACCTCGCCGGCTGTACGAAGTGAGTCTGGTCGCTGACCTTGGGTTTGGTGGTAGTTTTATAGGAACGGCTTCTAGTATTCCATCTGCTCTTCAGAAAAGTAACAAAATTAAAATACTAAAACATGAGTTTATCTGATTCGTAGACAGAAATAACTTATATTCTTAATGACTAAACAGTTATATCATTTGCAGCCCTACTTGTGTGCCGTGACTTTTAGTACAGTTGTAGGCTTGACCTTAGGAAACTGCAGCCTAACTTTCTTCAGCATTTGTTCGACTACCACTCCCCGATTATGAGTAATGTATTCTATCCATACACTGTATATTAAAATGGTGAATACAATGAAAAGTTATAAATACAAAATACCGCCGGTTAAAGTCTCAGCACACAATGAAAGATAATAGGTTATAACGTTCAAAATGCCCTCCGCTAGCGTCCGAAAAGTGCTGATATACGATTACCAGAATGCAGCACTAACAAGGAGCCCCTTGAGGGGCGCGGTCGAAAAGATCATTTGATGCCCCACATTTTGGCTATCATAGAAATACAATATTGGCTGCTAATGGCATCAGGGGCCTGGACTGGAGGTGTCCAATGGCGGGCACAGATTGAGGCTGCGGAGCTAGTTGGACTGTTTAGTCGACGACTAAGTCGCAACAGTGCTACAATACCAGCGGTGTTGATACAAAGCAGAGCAATGACAATGACAAACAACGCAAACGTTGCATTATATCCACAACAGCAGTTCCCAAAGTCGACATTTCGTGAGAAATGAACCCAAGGAATTTCGCAGAGTGAGAAGTGGCAGATGAAATATTAACGTTTCTGCAAAATGAGTCATTGAAATGCGTGGTGTCGTTACGCTCGACTGTGTGAACAATGCACATGACGAGTACAATGATAACGACACGTGCTTAAAAAGTGAAAGTGACGTTGAAATAGGTGTGAACCATATAGTTCATCATCCTTTTCAGATAGGGAGCCACAAATCCCGTTCCAGTGCAGCTTAGTATGGGACAATCTTTGCCCACGGAGCGAGTACTTACATAAACACGTACAACATGTACACGGAAGATAATACGCAGTATAACAAAAAATAAAAAAAAATTAAATAAAATACAATTATGAACAGATTTGGAATAAGTCCGCAGCAATATGACCGTGTAGTGTATAAGAGCGTATAAGAAATACTACGGATATTCAAGTGCAGACAAGGTGCACTTGTTATAAAAACTGGTATTTGGGCGTTTCAAGGATGCTCAATACAATTCACATGAAGCGCATGATAGTGACCTTCTATGTCAACCACATCAAACTGCGGGCAACGTAGATAACAGTGATTTCAAGCGAAGCAGTTCTAGAGAATTAGATGTAAGATAAAGAAGTTTCAAAGAAAGCGTCAAATTGACGACGCACAGAAAACTGCGGAATCGGCCCTAAAATTTGTAGATGAGATAAACAAACTTATCCCCCCTTTCAATAAGGAATTTGTTTTCAACTTCGATCAATCGGGATTTGAAGAGGAAATGGATATGAAAGCAGTTCAAATGGTTCAAATGGCTCTGAGCACTATGGGACTTAACATCTGTGGTCATTAGTCCCCTAGAACTTAGAACTACTTAAACCTAACTAACCTAAGGACATCACACACATCCATGCCCGAAGCAGGATTCGAACCTGCGACCGTAGCGGTGGCGCGGCTCCGGACTGAGCGCCTAGAACCGCTAGACCACCGCGGCCGGCTGAAAGCAATTGTATCAAGATCAGCTAAGATAATTTCCTTAACGCATTCTTATGCAATCATGCCGGCTGTTAATCTGGACGGTAAATTGACCGGAAAGTTAGTAATTCTGTTGAGAGAAGTTGGAGGTGGTCTACCCCCTACGGTTCTTTCTCTTGTGCTTGATCTTGCAAGGACAGTAGGGAATATTTACGTCACAGCAAGCAAGAGTGGAAAATGGGGGTAAGATAACTACAACTATGGTACGAGCACTGCTTTCGGCCAGTAGCTGGTCAAAATAACTTGCTTTTGCTTGATTCCTAATCTGGGTATAAAAGTCATACTCCCTTAGAGCAAACTAACCCTCCTGAAAAGTGCATGACATTGCAGTCCCTACCACCTGGAACCACTGGACAAATTCAGCCTCTGGATGTTTGTTTTTTCCGTGCTTATGAATCATATTATCCCACTACGTGCAGCTAAGCCTTGAAGGATAGCGAGTTCCTCGATAAGCTCCAAGACAGATTGTATGGCATTCAGTTGCAGGCCATCACACTCCAACTGTTCTCATCGTACCGTTACACTAATATGACTCTACGTACATTCTTTACGAGTGTCTATCTAGCTGAACGTCCTGTACGGTTTGTAACTCCCAGGAAGCTCGTCTTCGATCTTGATGTGTGAACTCTGGGATCACTGTGGCATGCTATTTTTCATTCTGTGTTCATGGCGCCAGTTGACGGTTTGTTTTGGACATTTCTTGAAGATCGTTGATGCCCATTTTGTGAAGTGTGATACAAACATCCCATAGAATATCGATCTCTGCCTCCTGATGCACGTGGTGAGCCATTAGGAACTAATGTTTTTCCTGTGATAATTGTTAACGCAAGACTTTCACATGAGCCTCAAGGCGTTCCTTATAAGTGTCTACACATCCAGTACCAGGATTAGATGCATTAGCGCTTTCAAATGCGCCCACAAACACAAGTCGATTGGGATTGGGTCTGAAGGACTTGGACGTCCGGAAATTGGCCCACATCTTCCTATAAGTCTTTCACGGAATATATTATTTACAAGCGGACGGCAATTATCGAATACATGGGTTGGAATTTCATCGCGTACAAAGAACACGTTGCGTCGCAGCGATGAAGAAATATCTGTTAGCAGATCATGTAGAGCATTCTCTAAGAAAGAATTGCAAGTATATCCGTTGTGGCTGGATGGAAAAAACATAAAACGCTAGCACTCACTCATCAACAATAGCGGCGTAAATATTAATAGAAAATCTTAGTCGATAACGTGTATCAATATGTGCGTGAAGGTATGTTACTCCACAAGGACGGATTGGGAAACATTACTGTTTCATCAAGTTGGTCCCATTACTATTGTGGAGCTTTTAAGACTTGAGGAAAATGAGTTCTGACGTAGCCTCATCTTGATATATATTTCGCGATCGTATGTGTGAGAAAAGCGTCCTCAAAATTTGTCCATACTTACACTATCTCATCAAAAAGTATGAGGACATCCCTATGTAATGCAGAATTGACTACTTGACGTCACACAAGAGGCGGGCACGCCAGTACAAAAGGAGGCGAGAGGTACGAGGTGAGTGACGAAAGCAGTTAGACTGATTTATTATCTGTCAAAGTTCGCTCGTATTGTTGTGAGTCTCTTTACTTTTTTCACACATCTTGCATTGTGTTGTCAGTGAAAAATCAGTAACAGTAAACTGTGTCGGTCAGTAGCATTCAGTTACATCGAATGTAGTCTAGTAATTCGATGTCACCTGAGTATCAAATTCATAAGGGAGATCTGAACTCTTCTAACGCTGGTCAAGGCGACTGCTGGTGATGTGACTGAAATGGAAACGTGAAGGAACGATCACAGCTAACTCAAGACCAGGCAGACCCCATACGCTGCTGGTAAACAACATTCGAGCATTGCAGAGGGTGCTTGTACAAAATGGCATGAAATCAGCGGGAGGAGTCATTTGAGAGTACCAGCTAACACAATGGCTGTGCGTAGGAGGTTAAGATGAATGGGGTGCAATTGTGAAGAGCCGGCCGGGGTAGCCGGGCGGTTCTAGGCGCTGCAGTCTGGAACCGCGTGGCCGCTACTGTCGCAGGTTCGAATCCTGCCTCGGGCATGGATGTGTGTGATGTCCTTAGGTTAGTTAGGTTTAAGTAGTTCTAAGTTCTACGGGACTGATGACCTCAGAAGTTAAGTCCCGTAGTGCTCAGAGCCATTTGAACCATTTGAACAATTGTGAAGGCTCTTCTCATATGCGGCACACTCCAGGACTCTCGAGGAGTTGTAAAGAGCGCCGCAACTGGACACTTGATGACTGCAAACCAGGAATCTGGAGTGATGGATCACGCTCAAATGACAGTAGGAAGAAAAGGGTTGGGTTTGAAGAAAGCCTGTAGACATCTGCCATCACGTGTAGTCCCAACAGTGAAGTACGTCGGAGGTGGTTTTAGGATATGGGAACACTTTTCGTGGTTAGTGTCGTCCCCTTACTGTGCTTTAAGAAACGCCAAAAGCGGAAGGATATGAACACATTTTAGAACATTGTGCACAACAGAGAAACAGTTCGGACGTGAAGATTGTTTATATCAGCAGGACAAAGGACGCTGGCATAAAGCAGCATTTGTGAGGCAATGGCTTGTGAACAGTAACATCCATTAAATGGACTGGCCTCCGCAGAGTCCCGACCTAAACCCAATGGAACACAAATGGGACCCGTTAGAACGTCGACTTCTCTCCAGATCATAGCGTCCCAAATCATTACTTTCTCTGGCTTCGGCCCTTGAGGAAGAAGGGAGGAATAATTTAGAACATCTTGCACCATTTCACCTCGTGGAATGTTTTTCTAGGTCGACAACTCATGCGAACTTGACTTGATTTTTGTTAAATCTCGCTTCCATCGTCAAGCGCAACGTCGAACTATCTCCCTGATGCCTTTTTATTTCCAAAAGCGTAACTGATCGTAATGTAAAAATTTTCATTACGTCTATCGCATCTCCTCCCTCTTGTCTTCCAAATTTTTATCACGAAAATATATCCCACAACCGGGGCTGGAAACAGATACCTCTGAATGAGCACAGCCGACCAGTTCTGGCTACACAGGGAGATTTGTGAAGAGATTACACTAATCTTAGTTTGGTGTATTTCAGGCCTTCCAGAATCGCAAGCATTGTATGGTGTTGGGTTGGTTGGGTTGTTTTGGGGGAGGAGGCCAGACAGCGAGGTCATCGGCTCAAATGGTTCAAACGGCTCTGAGCACTATTGGACTTAACATCTGAGGTCATCAGTCCCCTAGAACTTAGAACTACTTAAACCTAACTAGCCTAAGGACATCACACACATGCATGCCCGAGGCAGGATCCGAACCTGCGACCGTAGCAGTCGCGCGGTTCCGGACTGAAGCGCCTAGAACCGCTCGGCCACCGCGGCCGGCTGGTTATCGGTCTCATCGGATTAGGGAAGGATGTCGGCCGTGCCCTTTGAAAGGAACCATCACGGAATTTGCCTGAAGCGATTTAGGGAAATCACGGAAAACCTAAATCAGGATAGCCGGACGCGGTATTGAACCGTCCTCCTCCCGAATGCGAGTCCAGTGTGCTAACCACAACGCCACCTCACCCGGTTTGTATGGCGTCTTCACTAGAAAAATTGTGAGCAGATTCAGTCTACCTGAAGGAGGACTACGTTGAAACATAAGTGCACGTCTTCTTAGACTTCTTCTTCTTCTTCTTTGCCCCTCAATCATGTTTGCCTAATGTTTTTGTGGCTCCTGTTGTTGAGCTCGTTTCTTACTTTGTCGTTCGATGCTTATCTTCCCAGGAAACTAACAGTTTAAAAGTGCGAGGAAATGCTGAAAAATGCCCCAGAAAACTGTAAAAGCTTTTTAGATAAAAACAAACGTTATTAACATTCTACACATTTATTCCTGATGCCTATATATTTATTTTTCGATATAGCCAGCCCTGGATACGAACACATTTCTTCCAACGAGAACGTTTGTTGATACCTCACTGGAGAATGTTTGACTTTGTTGACGGAGTCACAGCCTCAAATGGTTCAAATGGCTCTGAGCACTATGGGACTTAACATCTGAGGTCATCAGTCCCCTAGAACTTAGAACTACTTAAACCTAACTAACCTAAGGACATCACACACATCCATGCCCGAGGCAGGATTCGAACCTGCGACCGTAGCGGTCACGCGGTTCCAGACTGAGGCGCCTAGAACCGCACGGCCACACCGGCCGGCACCACAGCCTCATCTCTGCTTGCCATCGCTTCATTACTATCCAAGTGAAGTCCTCGAACGAGTTCTTTAAATGTTGGAAACAAACGAAAATCGGATGGGGCAAAGTCGGTACTCTATGGAGGATGATTGCTGACAGTGAACCCATGGTGTCGGATTGTTGATCTAATCAGACTCAATTATAGCAGGCTGTTTCTCTCGCACCAACATAGTTACGTTACACACTACCATATTACACACTAAGATTCGGAACCTTCCAGTAGCGGAGGCCGAAAAATACGTAGACTTGAAGAATAAAGATGCAGAATGTTAATATCGTTTGTTTTATTTAAAAAGCTTTAAGAGTTTTCACATAAAAGATTTTCCAGCGCGCCCTCTTATTCTGAGAAGACTGCTGTCATTCATCCCTTGTACGTAGCTTGCCCGTTTATGCCGGTACGGCGAGCAAGAGAGAAGCGAAAGGACAAGAGATTTCAGTTGTAGAACCTGTGAGAAATACAACATGGAATGTACATGGTTATAGCCATGTGGATGACAAATATACTCATAAGCCTTTACATACGTTTTGTTTTGGAACATCTACATTCCTGGCGAAGGGCGGCCGGCCGGTAGCAGGGGCAGACGGGATAAGTCCATGCTTCCCCATGAGCGCCTATCCTCTCTCCCACCCCCCTCACTCCCTCCCTTTCAATGAAAGGTAATACGAAGTTTGCTGTTCTGAAACCTGGAAGAGTGTCTATGTCATGTAGGAGGAAATTAACGGTCACCCTGGGACTTTGTTCGGTCCAAGAGGAATGTGCTGCAGGCCCTTCTTGCAGGCAACCAGTGTGTTGTTTACGTTTGCAGGTGCGCGCGACACAAAACACGGTGCGCCCCAGCGCAACAGCCGCACTTGTAGTGGCTCTTCGTCAGTCGCTGCGAGCCGGAGGAGCCGTCAGGTAGAGTACAACTGCAGCTCCCTCTATGCGGCAAGCGGTGAACTTGCAGGCCTTTTACAGGCAGACAACGGCGCCGCTGCATTCCGCTCGTAACTCATATTCCTGTACACGTCGCGAAGGACAATAGCTAAACCGTGTGACCTGCATGCGATGACCTCGCATTTCCCTTTGCTACAGCTCTACGCGCCGGCTTATACACAAGGCGCTTCACGACAACTATCTGGCGCTTAATTTAGTTTTCATTTTTTTATGTTCATAGTTACACAAATATCCGTATTTCCGAGAAAGTAATTACAGGTAAAGGTACTGCTAGATCTTCTTCTATCCCCATCATTTAGACTGTGTAGGTCGTTACATTTTCAGTCTCGTATCGCCGGAATTATGTACTCCGTCTTTCCTGTGGTCGTAGCAAGTGACGAGACCAGCGGTTAACAGATTTCATTCACTTTCGGAAAGAGCAGACATAATCCTCACCCTGCTATCCGGACTTACATTCTTTGTCAACTCAGTTATAGCAAATGCTGGATGGTTTCTTTGGAAACGATGCAGAGAATTTTCTTCCCCTTTCGTATCCAGTCCGAGCTTATGTTTCGTCTCTAATAATTTCGTTTTCAGCGGGACCTTAAACCTTACACTTCAGTCTCTTTTTCCTCTTCCTAGTAGTCGCAGTTTCTTTGTTCAAAACGTATGAGCAGGTGCTAGGAAAAAATGCAATTATGAGCACAGCAAGGTAGTCTACATGCGCACCATTTAACATTTGAACAGGGGAAAATGTGACACTCCTAGAATACCGCAAAGAGGGCACTTGACACATAATGAGATAAGCAGTAGAAATCCATATTACGATTAAAGTTAGGTCTATATATAGCGTGGTTCGCTACTCGAGCCAGTGCAGACGGAAAACTACGGTATGGGTACGCAACGATCTTCAGGCTGCACGCTGCAGTATTTCCGTTGTTATTAGTGTCATGACTTGCCCTTAGCCCCGGTACTGGTACAGCAACGTAGGGTTGAAACACAATCATCCGTGTGCGTTACAGTCGCAGAGTCAACATGGGTCTTGACAGGATGAGCAGGGCTTCCCTGGATAAGCTGTTTTGATAAAACAGCAAGAGTAGTGCGGCTGCTCTCCACGAATATCGATGCATTGTATGAGTACGGAGAGGTTCTCTTTCCGCACCGAGATTGAACGGTATGATTCGGAGGTTCGAATTAACTAGTGACTGGGGAATTGCTCCTCGAAGAGGCCGACAGCCAACTGCACCAGAAATTGTTGAAGAAGTTATGTTTGCCATGGGTGAGAATACTGGACGTATTGTGCTATCTTAAAGCAGTGCGCGAGCTGTGTCACGACAGCTGAACATACATATTTCATGGACGACACTTCGGAAAGTGCTGCGAACAATAATGAATAATGGTGTACCTGGTGCGGTTCCAGGCTATCGTGGGTGCAGATGGTGCTGGCCGGGGTGGCCGAGCGGTCCTAGGCACTAAAGTCTGGAACCGCGCGACCGCTACGGTCGCAGGTTCGAATCCTGCTTCGGGCATGGATGTGTGTGATGTCCTTAGGTTACTTAGATTTAATTAGTTCTAAGTTCTAGGGGACTGATGACCTCAGAAGTTAAGTCACATAGTGCTCAGAGCCATTTTTTGCAGATGGTCGTCACAATGAGCAACGTTTGTAACCTGGAAGATAAACATGGTATGAAATTAACAAATGTTACCCTGATATGTGGAAACTAAAGTGTGTTTCTTTCCATGGTTTACTCGTTATTTCTCCTCCACGTGTCCTTAAAAATGTTTCCAGAATGTTTCATTGGCATTGGCATTGGCATTGGCATTGAAACAGAGGATGACACGCGTAAAGCTGAAATACTAAACACCTTTTTCCAAAGCTGTTTCACAGAGGAAGACCGCACTGCAGTTCCTTCTCTAAATCCTCGCACAAACGAAAAAATGGCTGACATCGAAATAAGTGTCCAAGGAATAGAAAAGCAACTGGAATCACTCAATAGAGGAAAGTCCACTGGACCTGACGGGATACCAATTCGATTCTACACAGAGTACGCGAAAGAACTTGCCCCCCTTCTAACAGCCGTGTACCGCAAGTCTCTAGAGGAACGGAAGGTTCCAAATGATTGGAAAAGAGCACAGATAGTCCCAGTCTTCAAGAAGGGTCGTCGAGCAGATGCGCAAAACTATAGACCTATATCTCTTACGTCGATCTCTTGTAGAATTTTAGAACATGTTTTTTGCTCGCGTATCATGTCATTTCTGGAAACCCAGAATCTACTATGTAGGAATCAACATGGATTCCGGAAACAGCGATCGTGTGAGACCCAACTCGCCTTATTTGTTCATGAGACCCAGAAAATATTAGATACAGGCTCCCAGGTAGATGCTATTTTTCTTGACTTCCGGAAGGCGTTCGATACAGTTCCGCACTGTCGCCTGATAAACAAAGTAAGAGCCTACGGAATATCAGACCAGCTGTGTGGCTGGATTGAAGAGTTTTTAGCAAACAGAACACAGCATGTTGTTATCAATGGAGAGACGTCTACAGACGTTAAAGTAACCTCTGGCGTGCCACAGGGGAGTGTTATGGGACCATTGCTTTTCACAATATATATAAATGACTTAGTAGATAGTGTCGGAAGTTCCATGCGGCTTTTCGCGGATGATGCTGTAGTATACAGAGAAGTTGCTGCATTAGAAAATTGTAGCGAAATACAGGAAGATCTGCAGCGGATAGGCACTTGGTGCAGGGAGTGGCAACTGACCCTTAACATAGGCAAATGTAATGTATTGCGAATACATAGAAAGAAGGATCCTTTATTGTATGATTATATGATAGCGGAACAAACACTGGTAGCAGTTACTTCTGTAAAATATCTGGGAGTATGCGTACGGAACGATTTGAAGTGGAATGATCATATAAAACTAATTGTTGGTAAGGCGGGTACCAGGTTGAGACTCATTGGGAGAGTGCTTAGAAAATGTAGTCCATCAACGAAGGAGGTGGCTTACAAAACACTCGTTCGACCTATACTTGAGTATTGCTCATCAGTGTGGGATCCGTACCAGGTCGGGTTGACGGAGGAGATAGAGAAGATCCAAAGAAGAGCGGCGCGTTTCGTCACTGGGTTATTTGGTAACCGTGATAGCGTTACGGAGATGTTTAATAAACTCAATTGGCAGACTCTGCAAGAGAGGCGCTCTGCATCGCGGTGTAGCTTGCTCGCCAGGTTTCGAGAGGGTGCGTTTCTGGATGAGGTATCGAATATATTGCTTCCCCCTACTTATACTTCCCGAGGAGATCACGAATGTAAAATTAGAGAGATTAGAGCGCGCACGGAGGCTTTCAGACAGTCGTTCTTCCCGCGAACCATACGCGACTGGAACAGGAAAGGGAGGTAATGACAGTGGCACGTATAGGTGCCCTCCGCCACACACCGTTGGGTGGCTTGCGGAGTATCAATGTAGATGTAGATGTAGATGTCCTACGATGATTCGTTTTTCATTGGGACTCTCACAAACAGCGGAAGTTTGATTATAACCACCTAGTATTTTCCATTTATCTAGCCAGAAGTGTGACTCATCTGTAAAGTTTCTACCATTAGTTGATTTATTTTACTAGTTTATTTCCAAATATTGTGATTAAACTTTGAGCATTGGTGCTTTTCATCCACATTTTCTGCAGACGGCTGTTTTTGATTTGTCTCAGATTTCGTTGGTCTTTATGCCTTTGCACACACAACTGACACTGCTTCCACTTTTTATTTATTTTTATGGTCGTTCAACCACTTCTTTGTTGTTCCTGTCTTCCGCTCCATAGGGTCGCAGGATTCATATCAGGCCAACACAAACCAATGTAGAACGAGTCTGGCCTTGTGACACGGACAGTTATCCAACTGGACTAAGCGTCGTCGTCGGGAAAGACATCAAGCCTGAAGAGGTGCAGGTGGTCCGTAATAATGTACACGTAGTTCAAATGGTTCAAATGGCTCTGAGCACTATGGGACTTAACATCTATGGTCATCAGTCCCCTAGAACTTAGAACTACTTAAACCTAACTAACCTAAGGACGGCACACAACACCCAGCCATGACGAGGCAGAGAAAATCCCTGACCCCGCCGGGAATCGAACCCGGGAACCCGGGCGTGGGAAGCGAGAACGCTACCGCACGACCACGAGATGCGGGCTACACGTAGTTCGCAGCTGTCTTGGTGCCTTCGATTACTACCGTAGTTCCCACGGGAGTCCAGGTGAACGTCTCTCGTGGCGGAACACTGCCGACGTCGGACTACGTCCGTGGTGAGATGTGTGTTTCGAGCAGCCACGCTTCTGCATGACGGCGTATCTGTACGACCATCGACGTGAAGTGACGAGAAACGTGATTAATCCCAACAGACGTACGTTCACACTGATCCAAGCTTCCATCCTGATGATGTTGCTCTCTTTGTGATCGCACACGATAATGTTGTTATGACAGCATAGGAACGTATCCTAACACAAATACACACTACATACTTTTTACACATACGATACGTTTTGTTTTTTCTTGTTTTTAGTAATATAACCACCATTAATTTTAAATATTTGTGTGAAGTATTTCATGTTATTAACTTATTTACTTTAAAAAATCTAATTGCAAATATCATGTTGCACTGGTGCCTCGCCAACATTAGGCAGTTCAAACTTGTATCATGTAGCTAATCTCTGAAAGACAGAATAGGCAGACAGTGGAAGGTTGGGAAGGCGTGGCAAGGAGGCAGGGGTGTGGAGAGGAAGTGTGATGACAGCCCTTGCAACTAGTGGCTGGTTCAAATGGCTCTGAGCACTATGGGACTTAACTTCTGAGGTCATCAGTCCCCTAGAACTTAGAACTACTTAAACCTAACTAACCTAAGGACATCACACACATCCATGCCCGAGGCAGGATTCGAACCTGCGACCGTAGCGGTCGTGCGGTTCCAGACTGTAGCGCCTAGATCCGCTCGGCCACGCCGGCCGGCACTTGCAACTAGTGAAAGTGTGTGGAACTCCCAAGCGCGCCGAAATTAGTACGAAGACTCATGGAAGGACATAGTGTTTAAGCACAACGGATGCCCTATGGTTGGAAGGGTGTTGCCACTACAAAGTGTCGTTGACTTCGCCAACTATATCTGTGTGTGTGAGCGAATGGCAAATACTACAAACGCACCTCAGCGTCGAGAAGACTTACGACTCCCGACCGCGCTGTGTAGTCATTAATTTTGTGCAACATCTTAATCTGTAAATCTACGTTAATACACTGATTAACTGAACTTCTACGAATCAGTTCTTATCTTAATGTTTCCGATGGAAGATATATATTTCAAATAATTTAGCAACAATAATAATTGCTATTCCGAAATTAAGTCACGTGGTAAGTGAAATATTGAATGTCTAATAAACTGATGCTTTCATATACTTCTATTTTGTATTAACTATATGTAAATGTACGTTGGTCAAATCTGTCTTATCTGGAGTGAAACGACGGTGTATCGGCGTTGTTTGTCCTTGATAGTGTTAGCATTGAATGAATATAGCCTCAATGTAGTTCATGAAAAAGGGTGTGTAAGCTCTCTGCAAACAGTGTAGGTTATTGTGAGGTGTCATGGACCTGATTAGCGATTCAGTTTAAAAATAACGTTGCAATCAAAATTAAGCACATGTTACAAATCGATGAAAAACATTTTGTTTCTGTGATTTTTTTGTGTCATTAACGCAATATTACTATTCGTTAATGTTTACTTCCTTATAAAAGAGTTATGTTCTTACAGTAAAGTTCAGTAACATTGATTTCAGTTACAAAATCTAATTGTCCATTAGTTTCGACTGGCGACCAGTCATTTTACATTGAGATTGTGTAAAATATATCTACGAGTTTATATATTGTTTATGATAGTCTTCTGCTTTTCATCTTTATAGTACTCGCCTGTAGCATTGATGTAGCCATATATTTTGGTACTCTCACAAATATCAGCACAGTCCGGTTAAACAGAAAGAGTAATGAGCATTACAATGCAAGTCCCGTCTGCTGCTGAACCTCATGATGAATAATGTGTGTTGAACAGTGTGTTGCGAAACACTTGTGCCTACGCCAATAGTGTGTCATATGCTGCTTTACAGAGCCTCTACTTTCTTTGATAAAGTGCCGACGTCTAGCACCCTGTCACGTGCCGTGATTTTGCCGTCCTTCAACCACTTTCCATGCTCACGACGGTACCACACAAACAGCCGAACAGCTTCGCCATTCCCGACATGCTCGTTCATGGACAGATTGGCACAACTATCTCCCCTTTGCCAAATTCGCTTTGCCGTTTGCCGGCCGGAGTGGCCGAGCGGTTCTAGGCGCTGCAGTCTGGAACCGCGCGACCGCTCCGGTCGCAGGTTCGAATCCTGCCTTGGGCATGGATGTGTGTGATGTCCATAGGTTAGTTAGGTTTAAGTAGTTCTAAGTTCTAGGGGACTGATGACCTCAGAAAAGTCTCATAGTGCTCAGAGCCATTTGAACCATTTGAACCAAATTCGCTTTTGTCGATGCAATTCCCCATTTTCGCCCCACGTCATCGGCAGAATGATTCTCCTTTCGTCTTTGTTCCGCTTATTTACATCTACATTCACACAGTTACTCCGCAGGCCACCATACGGTGCGTGGCGGAGGGTACCCTATACCACTACTTGTCATTTCCCCTCCTGTTCCACTCGCAAATAGAGCGAGGGAAAAACGACTGTCTGTTCGCCTCCGTATGAGCCCTAATTTCTCGTATCTTATCTTCGTGGTCCATACGCGCGATGCATATTGGTAGCAGTAGAATTGTTCGGCAGTCAGCTTCAGATTCCGGTTCTCTAAGTTTTCTCAATAGTGTTTCTTAAGCAGCTCCGTAACACTTACTTTTTCTTCGAACCTGCTGGTAAGAAATCTAGCAGCCCGCCTCTGAATTGTCTCTATGTCTTCCTTCAATCTGACCTGGTACGGATCGAAAGCACTGGAGCAGTACTCAAGAATAGGTTGTACCAGCGTCCTATATGCGGTCTCCTTTACAGGTCCCGGATTCGATTCCCAGCGGGGTCAGGGATTTGTGTTGTCCTCATCATTTCATCATCATTCATGAATGCGGCGAGACTGGGCTGAGCAAAGGTCGGGAATTTGTACGGGCGCTGATAACCGCGCAGTTGAGCGCCTCACAAACCAAACATCATCATTATCATCCTCTACAGGTGAACCACTCCTTAGCAAAAGCCCCAATAAACCTAAGTCGACCATTCGCCTTCCCTACCAAAGTGTTCACATGTTTATTCCACCTCATATCGCTTTGCAGAGTCTCCACTTCCTGAGATGAAGTACCGACGTCCAGCACCCTGTCACCTGTCGTGATTTTGCCGTCCTTCAACCACTTTCCGTGCTCATGACGGTACAACGCGAACAGTTTCCCCATTCCTTACATAGATGTGTCTAAGAGTCGTCTCGTGTTTCGGCAGATATTTGCAATTTTGTTTTTGCAACGTGTACCTGGAGTAAACGAAAAAAAGGGTTCTCATCACGTCTTTCATGCTACGCCCAGCGAGTATGAAAAGCGTCGATTTGTTTCTTACCACAAACATATTTTACATGCCCGTTAGACAGAGCGGTCCTAAATTAGTCCAGTGCGATATTAGTTTTGCCAATAAGTGTTGAAAGGGACAAGAAAATATGGGGGATAACGAGTCCTCCATCAGCGACAGCACCATACCAGCCCGTGCTGGCTTCTACCGTCATGCAAAAGCGCGCTGCTCAGTCCCTGCTGGAGTACTCATTATTCTTCTTGTTTTACTGTTCCCGTTACTACACACCAGTGAAACGAATATCGCACTAGACTAGTCTGGTAGCGTTCTATCGAATGGGAGCGTAAACTTCCGATTTAAAAATAATTTTGTTTGAAACGGGAAACAAACCGACACATTCCATCGACGCTGGGCGTCGTATAAAAGACTTGACGAACGACATTTGTCTGACTTGACACAAGCTACACGTTGTACGAGGGTCACTCTAAAAGAAATTCACATTAATTTTTAAAAAATCTTTTATTCTACATGTTCGAAAGTTTTACAGTGTGTAGATACATCCTTTAGGAACAATATTTTCATTTCTCCACATAATTTCCATCCCTCTCAACTGGCTTACGCCATCTTGGAACCAGCGCCTGTATACCCGCATGGTAAAATTTTGGACCTACCTGTTGGAGCCACTGTTTGGCAGCGCACACAAGGGAGTCATCATCTTCAAACCTTGTTCCATGAAGAGAGTCTTTGAGTTTCCCAAAGAGATGATAGTCACATGGAGCCAGGTCAGCACTGTAAGGCAGGTGTTTCAGTGTTTCATCCGAGTTTTGTGATCGTTTCCATGGTTTTTTTGACTGACATGTGGCCGTGCATTATCTCTGGTGAAAAATGATGGAGCCATGTTTCATCACCTGTCACAATTCTTCCAAGAAATTCATCTCCACCATTCTCGTACTGTTCCAAAAGTTCGCTGCATACCGTTTTTCTTGTTTCTTTGTGAGCCACTGTCAACATCCTGGGAACCCACCTGGCACAAACCTTTTTTAAAGCCAACACTATCAGTATTCTGCAAACACTTCCTTGCCCTATCCCAACGTAGCGTGACAATTCGTTCACAGCGAGGAGTCTGTCAGCAGTCACCAATTCGTTAACTCTCTGCACCTTGTCTGGAGTGTGCACAGTACGAGGCCTGCCGCTGCGAGGACAATCCTCAATATTGTCGTGCCCACTTTCATGACGTAACCTGCTTGCCCACCGACTAACTGTACTGCGATCGACAGCAGCATCTCCATACACCTTTTTCAACCTCTTGTGGATGTTTCGCACTGTCTCGTTTTCACAGCACAGGAATTCTATGACAGCACGTTGCTTCTGGCGAACGTCAAGTGTAGCAGCCATCTTGAAGACATGCTGTGACGGCGCCACTCACGGGAACAGTTTGAACTAAGTTTGAAAACAAGTGGGAAGGATGTATCTACGCACTGTAAAACTTTCACACATGCTGAATACTGTATTTTTACAACAATAGTGTGCATTTATTTTGGAGTGACCCACGTAAGAACTAGATTGCGTTTATATACCGAAACACTGTACTTTGTTTCTTTCTACCGCGCCGTGTGGCCGCGGAACCAACAGGTGGAGTCACATTTCAAGGTGAGCAGTGGTCACAATGTTTATCGCATCATTTTCTTGCTAATATATAAGGCATTTAAAATTTACGTAGTAAAAGTATTTCGATAACGTACGAGGTACTACACATCAGACCACCATTACAAGCAAATCATAATGATGAAGATAACAGGATGAGGTAATTTTCTTTAGTTTTACTGTGTGCTAGGATAAGTATCTATATTGAAGTCACACTCTTAAGACGGCCCTACTAGAGATTTCCGTAAAGAGACAGTAATGGTCAAAAATTGATTGAGCCAGCGTCATACTGTTGTTAGGAGAGTTGAACATCTATTCAATGTCTTCACTATGGGACCAAACCGTTGAACTGTATAATAAACTCTTACGTAGCTTCACAACGAGACAGCTACAAGTTTTGCACACAGTAATTAGAAAGAGTCTAATGAGGTATATGAACTTCACTTCTTCATATTTGTCACAGCAGTTTCAGTTACTTTCAAGCTTACAGCCATCAGTGCAAATGCATCGTCTGAAAGGCTGTAAAAACTACTTCCAAGGGAATGGATTCACCAAGAGTATCAATCACGCCTCTCTCATGATTATCTATTATCTACGACTTTCGCCTTTTCGATTATACACGGATAGAATTATAGACCTTGAGCACTGCTACGTCACTCCATCCATCTCCCTGTGAATCTTTCACACAGGAGTGATCACACGTATCGACGGTATTGTAGTGGCGATAGAAAAAGCAGTCTTCATGTGGGTAGAGGCGTGTCCGACTGGAACATGCCTGCCTGTACCATTTCGAGTTACAGTCCAGCTATCACACTTGTTTCGAAGAAATATGGCTCTGCGTTTGACAGACGTACTACGTGCTCCTTTAGCACAGAAGATTAACTGCATGTTCAGCTGCAGTGTGAGCGTTTCCATTGGTCCAGTACGCCTCCTTTCGACTGTTAACGTCTCCAACGCAGTTAAAAAAATTGCCTCGCCAGACCAACAAATCCGGTCAGATAAGCGTTACTTACCGTTTCCCATGTTCACAACCCACTCACGTAAACAACTCGCCTTTGTGATGGACAGTGTTGATTCAGAGCGTGAAGTAATATGTGAATGTAATGTTTCCATTTACATTGGTTTAAAATGCGACGGACACTTGATTTACTGGCACATGAGCCAAGCGATGTTCGCCGTACAGACATTCAGTTGTCGGGTGAACGCCGCCTTCAGCGTTTCTTCATTTGTTTCTGTTTTCTTTCCGTCAAACCATCCTTTATTTAGCTGCAAACAAATCAGCCCCAGGGCGACTTGTCGGATTAGCTTTAACTGCCTCAATTGTCACGCCTCGTCGAATTCCGAAAAATGGCTCTCCACTTCGTTGGGATACCGACTCCGAAATCTTGAAGAAAAAACGCGCATGCGTAAAATTTGTTAGGAAGAGTAGGTTTTGCCGAATTGTGTTCGAGTTTGGCTGATATGAAACAAGAAATATTTGCTGATAAAATTAAATGCTTTCTGTAATTACGGTGCATTCGTTTTATCTGACACATATATTAGCGCTACTGAACGACCAAACAGCCTACCTAGTCATCAGAGATGGTAAACCTGGCCACTAACTACACTTTAGGCGACCGTCGTCTGTTTACAGAATCATGATAAAACGCGGTTAGAAATGTTTAATAATACGAATTAATGAAAGTGCTTTAATACGATGAAAATAAAATCTTGATACGATAACAAAAATTACTGAAAGTGTTTTAAAATGATTAAAATGAGATCTTAAAACGTTACGTTATGCTTTTCGAAAGGTAAATTTAGTCTACTGTCTTTGTGATGCACATGTAAAAAGAACTATATTTTATAGGTAATGGTGAAAAAAAGCTAACGGTATACAGTACCTTAAGTGTAAAGGAGAACTACAATACTTCATTCAACTTCATGTCTGGGTGCGCGGGTGATTTCTCCAATTATCCGTTTCGAGATTTTATCTCGTTTTCAAGTAGGTTCACGTAGCATAAGACTTCAGAAACAAAACATTCAGTACCTATGCAAAATGTAATGTAACAGAGCATGCAAATTAAACTTGGCCAGTGAGCGTGTAAAAGTTAGTCTGTATGGTTGTCTTCCGTTTTTGATAGGCTGGCTATTGCGTCTCCTGCATAGCATTCTTCTCCTGTTCTTCGGTTTCTCACGTTGTATGCGGTATGCTGTATTACTGATTTCATACATGATATCATATCTTGAAGACAGTAGAGAGATCACTGAATATACTGAATGCGGCTAATTTGCATCATTACGACTTCGTATCTTCTTATACTGAAAAATCATTTAATTAAAATTACGGTCTTAGTCATAGGGTTACCTGGAGCGACAAAATTTGAGATGTGATGTACGGAATATTAAAATCTAAGATCAATGTGAGCTAGTTATTGCCCAGAAAATTGATCAGGAGTGCTAGTCTTCCAAGGTATGCAGCAGAAATCATGTAAAGTTTGAAAGGTAAGAGAAGAGGTGCTGGTCAAAGTGAAACTCTGAGGGTGAATCGCGAGTCGTTCTAGGATAGCTCAGATGGTACAGCACTTACCCAAGAGAAAGCAAAGATCAGAGCCGGCACAGCGCACAATTATAACCTGCCAGGAAGTTTCAAATCAGCGTACGTTTGACTTCAGAGCAAACTCGGTATGGAAACAGGTATAAATGTCGGAAGGAAAGAAAAAGATTAATTAGGCGGATGTGAAAGTAGTTTCAGGTATTACTTATGAAGTGTTACACGACAACTACAGTTCACAATATACAACTAGAGACGTAACACGCCTTTATTTCGTATTTTAAGATATCGATAAGAGGTTTCTGGCGTGGTAGTACCCAGAGGGGGACGTAGTTTTATTGAACGTACAATCTGTTCAAGAATCACAAGCGGATGAGGTACACTCTGAAGACGCCGGGAGATACGGGAATATTTCAGTTAGATCACGTCATGGCCAGGCAGAGATTCAGAAATCAGATATTGGATTGTAAGTCGCACGCAAGAGCATATATAGACTCAGATCACAGTTTAGTTGTGACGAAGACCTGGCTGAAGTTTAAGAGACAATATGTAAAGAAGCAGGATACAGAATTACTAAGAAATGAAGAGACATGCTTGAAGTTTTCTGAGGCTATATAGGGTGGTTATTTCCACCGTGTACAAACTCAAGGGTCTGATCGATGAGAGAATACGGAACAAAAGAGGTGTAATGAACTTTTTGTCCGTAAATGTATGGTTTCCATGTTAGAGACCATTTATTCAATCACACTTTGTTACAAAGACTGCGGGTTAATATGTGTTGTGTCATGCAGCCACAGTTATAGTATGCATGATTTCTCCTAGACGGTGGTACTGTTCCTCATACGTCATGCACTAGCGCCTTCTCCTGCACTTTTAATTGGTAATGATGTGTCCGATTCACTTCTCTTGCTGACTGATCTTGTACTGGATGTGATACATCGTTGTACACAATGGTTCCGTAGTCGAATCGAGAACTTAATGGCAACGGGCGATGGGCAGCAGGGTTGTACAGAAGACCTACCCCCCCCCCCCCCCCCCCCCCCCCCCCCGGCAACAATCACGGCATATGTCTCCAACAGAGTTTCGTCTTTTTCTGAGACAGGGTCGCTTATTTTGGAAGCAAGAAATCCTGAAGGACGTACTCAAAATGTTCGGACATCAGAGTTGGAGGAAAATGTGATTAACACTGTGGAAGGAGACCGCCATGTCAGTACCACGCAATTGGCCTTCCAGTACAGGGTAAGCAAGACGACCGTGTGGAACATTCTCCATGACAACTGTTACTACACATATCACTTGCAGGGTGTGCAAGGCTTACTAGCGACAGACTTTCCACGTCTTGAGCAGTTTTTCACTGGTTTCTTCACCAGGGAACAACGATTTCGGGATTTTTGCCTTCCATCCTATGCAGATGAGGCCACATTTACGCGGAGTGGTATCTTCAACTTTCATAACTGTAATCTCTGGGATAGTATGCATGGTAACAACGAATCAACAGCATCGGTGCAGCCGAATGTGTGGGCCGGCATAATTGACGACTGTACTTTGGGACCAGTCTTCCTTCCACCTCGCCTAACAGGCGCTTCTTGCAGGTGACATTGATTCCCCTGCTGGAGGAAGTGCCATTGATGATTTGAAGGGTTATGTGGCTGCAACAATACAAGATGATGCTCCAGCACACTTCGTTTTTAACGTCCAGACACATCTCAACCATGTCTTCCCTGATCGATGGATCGGACGAGGGGCTGAAGTCACATGATCTGCTTGGTCACCAGATCTCAACCCGTGCGATTTCTGTGTATGGAGCCGCCATCGCAAAAGTATTGTGTATACACCATACCGGATATGGAGACACTGAAGCAGACTATTCATGCTGCTTTTGATACTGATCAGATACAGCCTGGCTGATGTGAATGTGTGAGACAGAAAATGCTACGGAGTGTACAAGAATGCGTTGAGGCACATGGAAACCATTTTCAGCACATACTGTAACCATGGCTAAGCATTAGATTTCAGTCACTGTAACTATGGTTCAAATGGCTCTGAGCACTATGGGACTTAACTTCTAAGGCCATCAGTCCCCTAGGACTTAGAACTACTTAAACCTAACTAACCTAAGGACATCACAAACATTCATGCCCGAGGCAGGATTCGAACCTGCGACCGTAGCAGTCGCGCGGTTCCGGGCTAAGCACCTAGAACCGATAGACCACCGCGGCCGGCGCTGTAACTATGTGTGATTGACCAAATGGTCTCTTGCATGGAAATCATGCATTTCCAGACATAAGTTCATGATACCTTTTTTGTCCACCACCGGTAGCTGAGTGGCCAGTGCGACATAATGTCAGTCCCAACGGCCTGGGTTCGATTCCCAGCAGGGGTCAGAGATTTTCTCCGCTGAGGGACTAGGTGTTCTGTTGTCCTAATCATCATCATTTCATACCCATCGTCGCGCAAGTAACCGAAGTGTCGTCAAATCGAAACATTTCCACCCGGTGAATGGTCTACCCGATGCGAGGCCCTAGTCACATGACATTTACATGTACATAACTTTTTTGTTCCGTATCCTCTCGCTGATCATTCCCTAGAGTTTGTGCATGGTCGAAAAAATCTCCCTGTAGATGTGATAAGGAATAGCTACGTAGGCAGTTCAGTTGAAGAAGAATGGACATCTCTAACGAGGTTAATCACAGAAGTTAAAAAAACATAGATAAAAAGAGCATAACTGCAAATTAGAGACACTACCAGCATCCAGAGTGGTCGCCAAGCAGTTCGGAGTCCAACTAATCTAGTACACAGAACCACCACCAGGTGCCACTCTCATCCCTCCTGTGACGTAATACAAGATGGTGGGGGAAATGGCGGGTAACAGTGTGGTCGCTATGGGATCAGGACTCCAACTGACATAGTACACAGTACCTCTGCCAGAGGGTGCTCTCATCTGTGATGTAATCCAAGATAGCTCCCATGATGTCAGCTGATGATGCAAGTACCATTATCCAAGATGGTGGGAAACAGTGTGTTCACCACAAGGTCTAGGTCTAGTACACCGTACCACCACCAGAGTGCACTGTCGCCCATTCCATGACATAATCCAAGATGGCGGTCTGGGGTGGGGTGAACATGGCAGGAAAGGACTCTGTCTGTGCTGGATGTAAGTCTTTATTTTGCTGGCAGTGACCTAGTACACACCACTGCCACCAGAGGGTGCTGTCATCCCTCCTGTGATATAATCGAAGTTGGTGGTCTGGAGGGGGAGAATGGTGCGAAAATGACACAGCCTGCGCTGGGATGCTGGAGAGAGAAAGGAAGGAGTGTACTTTATTTATTTTGGAACAATTTATTTAGGGATGGCGTATATTTATGACACTGATATAGAACTCTCACTCTGACATGCTTGGGATCATGCCACACAGCCCACAGATCTGTAAACTACTACTAAATAACCCTATGCAGACACCTAAACAACTCCTAATTACAGAAATAGTTTCAGTACAGACATGTAATCTCCTCCTAAATAATGCAGTACATAGATGTGCAGACACGAAATCAACTGGTAAACTGTCCAAATAGGACATAGCATGGCCTATAGACCTGCTTGCAAAATAATGCAACAGGCATGCAATCAACATGCACAAGCACCGTCCGCCACCCCCTGTTCAGTAGACCGCATATGAGGCTACCTCCAGCCCAGTGAATTGATGTGGGCGTCAGGTGTCAAACCATGCACAGGTGCCCATTTGGGTCCCGCAAGCACGAGGCATTGACATCCCTTTCATACTTTATACCTGACCAATTCCTCTCGAAATATGTGTTCACCTAGGCACCTTTGCTGATGCGACCAGGTGGGAGCAAAGACATACAGCTGACAGCCGCATCACTTCGCAGGGCTTTAGTTAGCCTCCTGTGTGGTCTACTGGACACAGGGTGGCGGACAGTGCTTGTATATGTAGACTGCATGTCTGTTGCATTATTTTGCAAGCAGGTCTGTAGGCCATGCTATGTACTATTTGGACAGTTTATGGGTTGATTTCGTGTCTGCACATCTGTGTACTGCAGTATTTAGCAAGAGATTGCATGTCTGTACTGAAATTATTTCGGTAATTCAGGAGTTATTTACGTGTCTGCATAGCATTATTTAGGAGTAGTTTACAGGTCTGTGGGCTGTGTGGCGTGAGCCCAAGCATGTCATCTGTATCAGTGTGATAAATATACTCCATCCCTAAATAAATTGTTCCAAAATAAATAAAGTACACTCCTTCCTTACTCTCTACAGCGGCCCAGCGCAGGCTGTGTCATTTTCGCGCCATTTTCCCCCTCCAGACCACTAACTTCGATTACATCATGGGGGATGACGGCACCCTCTGGTGGCAGTACTGTGTACTAGGTCAGTATGACTCTAGATCTCATGGTGGAGACACTGCCTGTGAAACAAATGTCCAGCACAGGCAGAGTCCTTTTCCCACCATATTTCCCCATCCTGGACCGCCATTTTGGATTACATCACAGAACTGATGACAGTGCTCTGTGGTGGTGGTACTGTGTACTAGACCTGGACCTCGTGGGGAACACACTGTTTCCCACCATCTTGGATAATGGTACTTGCATCATCAGCTGATGCCATAGCAGCCATCTTGGATTACATCACAGATGAGAGTGTCCTCTGGTGGTGGTACTGTGTACTAGGTCACTTGGAGTCTGGACCCCATGGTGACCACACTGTTTCCCACTGTTTCACCTCACCATGTTGGATTACATCACAGGAGGGATGATAGCACCCTCTGGTGGTGGTACTGTGTACTAGGTGAGCTGGAGTCTGGACCCTGTGGTGACCACACTGTTTCCTGACATTTCCCTCGACCATCTTGGATTATGTCACAGGAGGGATGACAGTGCTCTCTGGTGGTGGTACTGTGTACTAGGTCAGTTGGAGTCTAGACCCTGTGGTGACCGCACTGTTTCCCACCATTTCGCACCACCATGTTGGATTACATCACAGGAGGGATGATAGCTCCCTCTGGTGGTGGTACTGTTTACTACTCAGTTGGACTCTGAACCCCTTGGCGACCACCTTGGATAGTAGTGCCTTTAATTGTTTAAATACAATAGTGGATGCAAAATAATAAAGAGTTATGTCCAGCACAGGTTGAGTCCTATGCCTGCCAATCCATAGGAGAAGGTGATGGTCGTGTGACTTAGGTTAGTAGAGGTAGCTAAAGTGACCTATCTTCCAGTGATTTTCTTAGGTTAGTAATGATAATCATGGTGTGATGCATTATCCTGTGGAATTTGAACTTCCCACCAATTTTCTGGGGGGAGGGGAGGGAGGGGGCTTAGGTTAGTGGAGGTTTTCCAATTGACCTATCTTCCTGCCAAAATCCGCCAACTTGGATGATGTTACAGCCACTATTTTGGATGACGTCATGTGCTGTACCAAGTCCACATCCCATCCTTTTTGTAGGACGTCATCGCCGCCATCTTGGATACATCTGGCAACAATGTTATGCCAGAAACCGCTTTGCCCAATACTATTATGGGTTTTATTGTTCAGACAATTGATTTCATTTTAATTTATCGTGGCACCTGAAGATGGGGCTAAGACCCCAAAACTGGAATGTGTAAAAAGCTTCAGTCATAAAAATTAATAAAACCTTTGTGGTGTTTTCAATCATGAACAGTTTACAGAATAGTTTTGGATATCCCGGTAGCAAAAATTTATGTCACATTGTCATCCACTCGTGGGTTGCACCGTCGTTCAACCACTTTCGGTAGAAGCTCGCGACCGTGGTATATCAATGGCCGACTATCTATGTCACCACTTTCGAGATGATCTTTCCCCGGCGCCAGACCATCAAATGTGCCCATCATCGGTGTCACTTATGAGATGTACTTTGCAGCCAGTAACATCTATAGATTTCACTTCTGCTCCTGTTGTACAGACTGACCTAATTAGCACTGAAGTTAGCCATTCAGGTCGTCCCATGCGCAAATTCAAGCGTCGCACCAGAGACTGTGTCGCCAGACGTGTTCTTTGTTTTTCTAAATCTAACAAGAGAGCGATAGAGATTGGACAGGTGAAGGTGGTTGGAATACGAGCCAAAGGCTGAGCAATCTCGTGCGCCATCATCTACGCTAATGAGAGGAACGGACGCTAATTGTGTATAGCGGGCAGCTTCAATGTGCGCGAGCAATGGTCTGATTTGATAACTTCAATGCCAGTTAACTCGGAAATGGAGCAACGGATCGAGTTTTTTTCTTAACAGTTATTTCTCAGCACAATTTACCCTGCGGCACCCCTACAAACTTTTCAGACTGTTTCTAACCACTCTGTATATATCCGTTACCTCCTCATGTGCCCACATCTCGAGGCACCATTCTGTCTGACGTTGGACAGTTGTCATGATGATTTGGACTATCAGTATGTAGTCTTGTGAAAAATTGATTAATTATTTTGAACTACCCTGTACATCTCACACAATTACCACAACGGTAAAAGTCGCGAAATTATAGTTCATACGGGGTCATTCTTTCTGTGCACCATTCGCGGATGTAGTTAGAAAGGAATGTGAAGATAGCGACGAACAATCCTCAGCTTCGCAATGTAGATGTGAAAGATTTAAGTGCGGCAACGGATTCATTTTCATGCCATCAACGGCAGGTGACTGTCATTTCATCTTACTTCTTCTCCTGTCTGCGACGGCGATCATTTTTCCACTTTAATTTCTGGGAAGGCTACCTTGCAGGTTTCGTAACGAGGCGAAATTAAAATGATAGCAACTCGTTAAACACAGTGACTGCGCACTGCGTTGCTTGGGTTGCCATTACAATGGGATTACCTAAACTGATAAATATGGCTCTCCTTGAACGGTATAAAAGATGTGGGAAAGAAAGGGTAATTGCATATAATTACTGACTTTTGTATGTACATCTTGTTGTCCGTACGATCAAATGCATCCAGTTCACTTAGCTCGTAAGAGAATGCATTACGCGCCACCCCAGTAGGCAAAGCAAAAAAAAACTTGCAGCATATAATTACTGGTGAAGGCAAGGCATTACATGAAACGTTTGAGTTAACTATAAATATGAACCAGTTTATACCTGCACTCTCTTGAAATGTTTTGGAATGAGAAGGGAACATTTTTTATTTTATTGTAAGAAACAACTTTAAATGGCACACGTCACTGTTGAGATTATTTTACAGTTACCGCACGTCACTGACATATCTTAGAAGCTACTCTGTATGCTCGGACCATCAGTAACAGTTTGCCGTGGGACACTGAGTCGAGCACTCTCCGGAAATCTGGAAATAAACACTTACCAACGGAAAAATGTTCCTATCAGCCCATTAAAAAGGCGAATACGCTCCCGTTTAAAAGATTCTGACTGAAAAGTGCGGTGCCTACTGCGAGCTGCCAGCACAGCCAAAAGCTTCCCTAATTGTTACTCTCAGACCCACTAGTCCTTACTGTAAGTTGCTCATACCCAGCCACCCCCACCTGGCTATTTTCACTCACTCATCCCAGTTCATTGTCATTATCTCTTCGTGTCTGTGTAACTGTCAATGCCCCCTGTTCCACAGCCACAGTCCCCTTCGTTCTGTCCTAGTACTACTGTCTCCTCTCAGTGTCGCGTTCTACCTCCTGCTCCCTCTTGCTGCTACTATCCCATTCACTCCTTTCCACTGCTGCTGTCTCTTTTCACTGTTTCTCTCTCTCTCTCTTCCTTGTTGTCACTGTCGTAGACTCAGTCACTCATTATCATTGGCTCTCACCCATTTACACTTTCGCCACTGTCTCCTTGTCTCTCACTGTAAAGAGCGCGAATATGCTCTCATGCCAAAATTTTTGAGAAAATTTTTGAAGGTAAAATAAGGCAGCTGGCACCCCACTCTTCGGCCAGAGACTTTTAAATAGGAGCATATTCGCCTTCAATCGGAGCATTTTTCCGCCGGTTTCAGCCGGTATCCTGCCACAGCAGGATATGTCATATGAAAAGAACTTTATCGGCCAGTAAAATTTTGATAATTTACTTATATGAAATTGAAATAACGCCAAACTACCTTTTACATGGACAAAAATTTTGCAGGTGCTTCAGTACTACATCATGGCGTTCTCAAAACCTTTCTTAATCATAAGACACTTTACATCACATTTCTTCATGGTACACCACTTTATAAACTACGTTATCGCCTCATACCGTATTTTACGTGTACAGGGAGATTAACCTTGGACCTCTGAATTTGGGTAATGAATAAAGATATAAAGAAAATTTTCAAAGTTGTTCGCCATCGGGATATCGTAAAAATTGCACCCATCCGCCGTGCATAGCCGCCTCGGTTTTGGTACCCAAAAACCACGTGTTTGGTGTTTTTCTCGATAACGGATAAAGATTTTTGAAAACCGGAAGAGGACATTTATGGCTAAATGCCTAGAGAACGTGTCAAAATTTGAGTAATTTGGTGCGGTTGTTTATTATTTGGATTTAGCTTCGCACCGGATTTTACGTGCTTATTTTACCTGTACATCAAAGTAATTTTGGACCTCTGTATCACGGAAATCGATCAAGATATGAAGAAAATTTTCAAGATTGTTCAAGATCGGAATTCTAGAAATATATCGTAAAAATTTCAGCCATTTGCTGTGCATGGCCATCTTGGAATCCGCAGCTCGGCTTTGTTACGAAATATGGTTAAAAAAAAAAAGATTTTTAGTGGTTTCCTAAGGAACTGTCAATAAATAGATGGTGCCTCCATAAGCCCCTTAAGGCCCATCGCAGACCACATCAAATGAAAACAAAAAAAACAAATGATTTGTTTTATTTTCCCAAGCGGGAGGAATTGTGTAATATTCATACTTTGACCCTGTACTGTATGATAGTGAGACTAAGACTATGCTTCTGTTGGGTGCAAAAATGGCCCCTAGCCCAAGGACCATCCAAAACACTTGACCCTATCTTTCAATCAGCAATAGAATCCGGTTATGAGGCCCCGAAGATATCCTTTGTGTGTGGCGTTTTGGATGATATTATTAGGCAGCGCATTCTGTCGCATGCGTACCGGTACTTTGTACACACACTTACATAAATTACCTAGATTTTTTTGGTGTTAGCATATAATAACCTTGGAGCACTGTATACCAGGTGTATCAGTAACATTCAGTGCGTAATTTACTGCTGTAGAGTTCCCTGTGGGACAGCCCATTTATATTAATTACGCACTTCACCAAATGTGAGTGGGCCTGTAGGAGCGTGCGCATGCGTGTTTGTGTGCCGAAGGCAGTGAAGGGCCCGGCGCCCGCTGCCTGCCGGCTGGTGCCTGCCCCCTGACCCGGGCTCGCCTTGGCCGAGTATCGCCCAATTACGGCGCAGCCACGGGCGACCCACTTGCAGGCTGTGGCGGGCTTTCACATGCGCGGCACGCTACAGTCTACACTGCCTAGCTAGCTAGCGCCCGCCCCGATCCGGCGCTAATTCCCGCGCCGGCCATTAAAACCGCGCAGCGCGTGTTGTGGCATAAAGGAGCCGTGACCCCAGCGCCGGTGAGGAAACTGGCAGCTGCATAAATTGGCTGGCTCCTAATTTACCTCTCCCGGGGTACTCCGAGCGAGACAAGGGAGACTGTGCAGCTCCACGTGCTTTGCATAATCTGTGGGCGGACATCGCGAGTCGTAAAGAAGCAGGGCACCTTGGAAAAACAGGCAGGCTTACAGTGGTCAGTCTGCACATCGAAGCTGCAACGACGGAAATAAAAGAAAAGGTTAATGGGTGGGATTGCTGACGGCTTTGCTGTTCAAAATGGCACTGAGCACTGTGGGACTTAACATCTGTGGTCATCAGTCTCCTAGAACTTAGAACTACTTAAACCTAACCAACCTAAGGACATCACACACATCCATGCCCGAGGCAGGATTCGAACCTGCGACCTTAGCGGTCACGCGGTTCCAGACTGAAGCGCCTAGAACCGCACAGCCACACAGGCCGGCGGCTTTGCTGTCCTCTGTTGAATGCAATGAACAGTGTAATGAGCACAGAACGCGTGCTATGCGTGAAGCGTTCAGTGAATTCGAAAGTATAATTCTATGTACCGATTTGACAGAAAATCCTAGAAAGTTCTGGTCTTACGTTAAATCAGTAAGTGGATCGAAACAGCATATCCAGACACTACGGGATGATGATGGCACTGAAACAGAGGATGACACGCGTGAAGCTGAAATACTAAACAACTTTTTCCAAAGCTGTTTCACAGAGGAAGACCGCACTGCAGTTCCTTCTCTAAATCATCACACGAACGAAAAAATGACTGACATCGAAATAAGTGTCCAAGGAATAGAAAAGCAACTGAAATCTCTCAACAGAGTAAAGTGCACTGGACCTGACGGGATACCAATTCGATTCTACACAGAGTACGCGAAAGAACTTGCCCCCCTTCTAACAGCCGTGTACCGCAAGTCTCTAGAGGAACGGAAGGTTCCAAATGATTGGAAAAGAGCACAGGTAGTCCCAGTCTTCAAGAAGGGTCGTCGAGCAGATGCGCAAAACTATAGACCTATATCTCTGACGTAAAATTTTAGAACATGATTTTTGCTCGCGTATCATGTCGTTTTTGGAAACCCAGAATCTACTCTGTAGGAATCAACATGGATTTCGGAAACAGATATCGTGTGGGACCCAACTCGCTTTATTTGTTCATGAGACCCAGAAAATATTAGATACAGGTTCACAGGTAGATGCCATTTTCCTTGACTTCCGGAAGGCGTTCGATACAGTTTCGCACTGTCGCCTGATAAACAAAGTAAGAGCCTACGGAATATCAAACCAACTCTGTGGCTGGATTGAAGAGTTTTTAGCAAACAGAACACAGCATGTTGTTCTCAATGGAGAGACTTCTACAGGCGTTAAAGTAACCTCTGGCGTGCCACAGGGGAGTGTTATGGGACCATTGCTTTTCACAATATACAGGGTGTTACAAAAAGGTACAGCCAAACTTTCAGGAAACATTCCTCACACACAAATAAAGAAAAGATGTTATGTGGACATGTGTCCGGAAACGCTTAATTTCCATGTTAGAGCTCATTTTAGTTTCGTCAGTATGTTCTGTACTTCCTCGATTCACCGCCAGTTGACCCAATTGAAGGAAGGTAATGTTGACTTCGGTGCTTGTATTGACATGCGACTCATTGTTTGGGCAGACATTGTTGGTGATGTGTTAATTGGGCCCCATGTTCTTCCACCTACGCTCAACGGAGCACGTTATCATGATTTCATACGGGATACTCTACCTGTGCTGCTAGAGCATGTGTCTTTACAATACGACACAACATGTGGCTCATGCACGATGGAGCTCCTGCACATTTCAGTTGAAGTGTTCGTGCGCTTCTCAACAACAGATTCGGTGACTGATGGATTGGTAGAGGCGAACCAATTCCATGGCCTCCACGCTCTCCTGACCTCAACCCTCTTGACTTTCATTTATGGCGGCATTTGAAAGCTCTTGTCTACGCAACCCCGGTACCAAATGTAGAGACTCTTCGTGCTCGTATTGTGGACGGCTGTGATACAATACGCCATTCTCCAGGGCTGCATCAGCGCATCAGGGATTCCATGCGAGAGAGGGTGGATGCATGTATCCTCGCTAACGGAGGACATTTTGAACATTTCCTGTAACAAAGTGTTTGAAGTCACGCTGGTATGTTCTGTTGCTGGTGGTTTCTATTCCATGATCAATGTGATTTGAAGAGAAGTAATAAAATGAACTCTAACATGGAAAGTACGCGTTTCCGGACACATGTCCACATAACATAGTTTGATTCTTTGTGTGTCAGGAATGTTTCCTGAAAGTTTGGCCGTACCTTTTTGTAACACCCTGTATATAAATGACCTAGTACATAGTGTCAGAAGTTCCATGCGGCTTTTCGCGGATGATGCTGCAGTATACAGAGAAGTTGCAGCACTAGAAAATTGCAGCGAAATGCAGGAAGATCTGCAGCGGATAGGCACTTGGTGCAGGGAGTGGCAACTGACCCTTAACATAGACAAATGTAATGTATTGCGAATACATAGAAAGAAGGATCCTTTGCTGTATGATTATATGATAGCGGAACAAACACTGGTAGCAGTTACTTCTGTAAAATACCTGGGAGTATGCGTACGGAACGATTTGAAGTGGAATGATCATATAAAATTAATTGTTGGTATGGCGGGTGCCAGATTGATATTCATTGGGAGAGTCCTTAGAAAACGTAGTCCATCAACAAAGGAGGTGGCTTACAAAACACTCGGTCGACCTATACTTGAGTATTGCTCATCAGTGTGGGATCCGTACCAGGTCGGGTTGACAGGGAAGATAGAGAAGATCCAAAGAAGAGCGGCGCGTTTCGTCACAGGGTTATATGGTAAGCGTGATAGCGTTGTTGTATGATTGTATGATAGCGGAACAAACACTGGTAGCAGTTACTTCTGTAAAATATCTAGGAGTAGACGTGAGGAACGATCTGAATTCTAACGGTTATATAAAATTAATTGTTGGTAAGGCGGGTACCAGGTTGCGATTCATTGGAAGAGACCTTAGAAAATGTAGTCCATCAACAAAGGAGGTGGCTTACAAAACACTCGTTCGACCTATACTTGAGTATTGCTCATCAGTGTGGGATCCGTACTAGGTCGGGTTGACAGGGAAGATAGAGAAGATCCTAAGAAGAGCGGCGCGTTTCGTCACAGCGTTATATGGTAAGCGTGATAGCGTTACGGAGATGTTTAGCAAACTCAAGTGGCAGACTCTGAAAGGGAGGCGCTCTGCATCGCAGTGTAGCTTGCTATTCAGGTTTCGAGAGGGTCCGTTTCTGGATGAGGTATCGAATATATTGCTTCCCCCTACTTATACCTCCCGAGGAGATCACGAATGTAAAATTAGAGAGATTGCAGCGCGCACGGAGGCTTTCCGGCAGTCGTTCTTCAAGTGAACCATACGCGACTGGAACAGGAAAGGGAGATAATGACAGTGGCACGTAAGGTGCCCTCCGTCACACACCGTTGGGTGGCTTGCGGAGTATAATGTAGATTGAGAATAAAGAAATTCGACAATAATAAAGAGTAGCAGAAATGAGATCAGCTATAGCGAAGCATATAGGCATCGTGTAAATTGTGCCGCTCATCTCGGAAAGCCTCCGGACACGATAAAACAATTTGCCAAAGTTTACTTTGCATGCCAAATATTTGACAGTATAATGTGCTGTTTGACTTGTTTGTCAAACATGGAGCCGTACTGACGGGTTTGCCAGAATTTTTGACTGACGGATTATTGGAGAAGATGGCGGACGTTGTTAGCGTCGATATTTCGACGCACATGTTTAGTGTAAAATAGTTTTATTACGATATATCTTACTGTATCGTGTGTTTCCACAACTATGGAAGCTACGATCAAGGATAAAAACAATATTGCTCTGGCTATTATCAAAATGGTAGCGGTGTCACATCTTTCCCAGCTATATACAGGGTGGATTCAACTGCCCCTACCTACAAATTTTATGCAACCCATACCGACTTCAAATACCGCGCGCAAATTTTTATATTGTCTTGACTCGCTACACACAAACTGCTAATCCCCTAGAAAAGAGAACAGTACTTTTTGAATAAAATTTAATTAAGTTAAATTTTATGCAGGTATATGTTTCGCTAGGGTCTGTAATTTTCGAATTATTCAAGGAAAACGTACAAAAGCGACCTTCAAACGCGTTTTATTGTGTAACTCTAAAACCGTGGCCTCCAACGAAAACGTATCGCAGTACAAAATTTAACTACCGTACATTAAATTTCCTGCAAAAGTGGCCTGCTCATTTTTTCTGTAGGACTAATAGCTTGCGTGTAGCGAGCGAGAGAATACGAAAATCTCGAGCGTCGTTTTTAAAGGCGTTGCAGGTTGCATAAAACGCATAACTAGGGGCAATTGAATCAGCCTGTATTATGCAGAAGAGGTTTAGAAGAAAATCAGTATTCTACGCATAACATACAAGTCGGAGTGCAATCAATCTCCAGTTCTTCCACAGATGATGGGGGCTATATGCTTCCACGTTGTGGTACATTAATTGTCATTAGAGGACGAAGCAAAAGAGAATAAATTTTCGCACATGGTACCTGTCCTTGTCTCTGCTTTTTCAATATGAGGACAAAGTAACTCTAAACAAGTTGGTAAAAGTGTCACTATCGATCTGCAATAGTTGACGTAATTACCAGGTTCCGAGTATTACATTTCCTTTCTCTCATTTTAAACTATTCCCTGGACTAGCGTCTTGTTTTCGTCTTCTTTAAACACGGTACCAAAGCCAATGCCAGAAATACTACGTCTGCATTTGTGACCATTCTCATTATTGTAAAAATACTAAAGCGAACAGCGTCAGCTTTAAAGTGAAGTTAACTGACAAATTTGTTTGTACGTGTACGGTCTTGTTTGACAAATCCACTGGTAGGTAAGGGAGAAGTTTACAAACGTGCAAATGGTTCAAATGGCTCTGAGCACTATGGGACTTAACTGCTAAGGTCATCAGTCTTGACAAACGTGTTTGATCGTTTACAGGGAGGGATCTTAAGAGTGCGTGTGTTCTGGCTGCGGCTCCGTGTTGACGAAAATCAGTCAAATCTAATGTGCGTAAATTCCACTAAATACCTAGGAATTACAATTACGAACAATTTAAATTGGAAGTAACATGTAGAAAATGTTATGGGGAAGGCAAACCAGAGGCTGCGTTTTATTGGAAGGATACTTAGAAAATGTATTCTTTTGGAGTAGGTCTGGTATCCTTATCAGATAGGATTAACGTAGTACATAGAGAAAGTTCAAAGAAGAGCAGAACGTTTTGGTTATCGAGAAATAAGATGAGATGATACAAGATTTGGGGTCGACAACATTAAAACAAAGCCGTTTCAGACACAAAATTTCTCATCCGAATGCGATGCGAAATTATTTTGTTGACGCCGACCTACATTGGGAGAAACGGTCATCATAACAAAATAAGGGAAGTCAGAGCTCGCACGGAAAGATATAGGTGTTCGTTTCATTCGCGCGCTATTCGAGATTGTAATAACAGAGAATTATTGTGAAGATGGTTCGATGAACCCTCTGCCAGGCTCTTCAGTGTGATTTGCAGAGTATCACTGTAGATGTAGATGAAATGGCGCGTAACGTGTTGCCGCACTCTTCCAAATATCTGTGTTCAGAGGATAACGACAGGTAGATAAGAAGCTGCGAATCAGTTTCTCTGGAGTTTTATTGGAGTTCCATACACCAACGACATCACTTAACCTCTAGAGAAAAATTCCAGAGAAATGATAAACGGCGATCGCGGTGGGCCTAAGACAAGTCCTCCCATTTAAATCTCTCCTTTCGGACGTCGAAATGGATTGATCATCGTCGTGTCGAAAACACATCCTCTCGTGGACAACACTATGTACAGTCCCCAATACATGTGGCACAACATATGGATTGAACAACGGGTAACGTGCGCCATTTAAATTGGTGACGACAAGTAAGGCCATGTTAATTGAACTTGCACAAGACCCCAGCGCACAATTTGACAAGCAACCGTTGCTGTCGACCCGTAGTGAGCGTGGCGTACAGTCTATACGCTGCTGTTCTAGCGCTTGAAAACATTTGAAAGAGAGCTCACACTTGAACAGTAGCCTACACGCTGACAGAACTCAACTGTGGAATAATTGGACTCTAAAGGTTTGCGACACCCAGTCCATTGCATTATAATTATTAGATGCATTAAAAATATGTAATAATGGATTGGTAGTTAAATGGTAAAGTGTGTTCGAAGTTCATGCAAATGAGCATGCGCATAGATGAACCTCGAGAAGAGGCACGTCATTCCGCCCACATAAAACTTCAACAGATTATCTACTGTGGCTTGTAGTGTGAAGACTCTGCGCAGAGTCCAAAGGTGAACATTATTTTCACCAACCTATTTGATTAAATTATGACGGACAATAGCAAGAAAAGCGTTTCCGAAGAAGAGAAATTTGTTAAGGTGTAAGGTGAATACAACTGTTACGCAGTTTCTGAGCAGGTATTTGTTTGGAGTCTAGTCTTCAATAAAAGTAAAACATGACAGTTTACCATTGAGACAAGGAGAAAATATTCGGCCGACCCACACCTCACCCAGCGCCATGTATCCACAGTCCCTTTCCGCGTCCTCGATGCTCGCTACTTAGAGATTCCCACCGGAGGTCGCACGTAATTGTGCAACCGCATTGAATGTGGCGGATCCATTTCCCATGGAGGCGAATCATTTATATGATGCGTGGTGTGACGTGGAATCCTCAGTGGAAACATATTATGCAAATTGAAGAGGACGGGGACGTGTCCGAAAGAATAGACACCGCGCATCATATAATTGATTCCCCTTAATGGTCAATGGATCGACAACATTCAGTGCGGATGCACTCTTACGCCTTACCTCCAGTGGTAGTCCCTAAGAAGTGAGCATGAAGGACATGGACAGGGTCTGTGGATAGGTGGCACTGGGTGGGGATGTGGATCGATCGACATGCGTGCCGAGATAGTCCGCACAGTCACGATAAACATTGTGTTGGATGGTTACCGCAAATGCCTTGCAGGAGATCCCGGGTTCGAATCCCGGTCTGGCACACATTTTCGCTTTTCGCCACTGATGCCGCCCAAATTCATGAAGCAGCTGATATCAGTAATCCATTGCCTTTCCTTACCTTTCTCCCCTCTCCTCCTCCAGTTTGCGTATGTTACATAGCTGCGGATTCCGCTTGGTGTCTTTTCTTACGGAAATGTCCGAGAGAACAGACATTACGCATCATAAGAGAAGAGAAAAGCTTTTCGAATGCGCTGTTACTGAAGAACGTCGAAGATTAGGCTGGTAGACGGCTAACTAATAAGATCCTCAACCGGAGATATAAGAACTGATTAAAAGAAGGTATCAGTTGGTACGACACATCTTGATCCAACAAGTAATCGTCTATTTAGTAATGGAGGCAAGTGTGGCGGTGGTCGGTGAGGGAGGCGGGGGGGGGGGGGGGGGGGGGCAGGTTAAAATTGTGCAGCTCGACCAACATTCAAATACAAGAAGCAATATCAGATGAATTCATTGTGGTAGTTACGTAGAGACTTATCAAGAGATTTGTACAAGATAAAGGGGAAAGCTGCATCAAACCAACCTTCGGACTGAAGAGCACACCAGGAAGAAGCTCCATACTTACAAGGGAACCTCCCCACGCACCCCTCTCAGATTTAGTTATAAGTTGGCACAGTGGATAGGCCTTGAAAAACTGAACACAGATCAATTAAGAAAACAGGAAGAAGTTTTGTGATGAAAAAATAAGCAAAATATACAAACTGAGTAGTCCATGTGTAAGATAGGCAACATCAAGGAGAATATGAGGGCAGGATTGCCATGGTCCCGTGGTTAGCGTGAGCAGCTGTGGAACGAGAGGTCCTGGGTTCAAGTCTTCCCTCGAGTGAAAAGTTTACTTTCATTATTTTCGCAAAATTATGCTCTGTCTGTTCGTTTATTGACGTCTCTGTTCACTGTAATAAATTTAGTGTCTGTGTTTTGCGACCGCACCGCAAAACCGTGCGATTAGTAGACGAAAGGACGTGCCTCTCCAATGGGAACCGAAAACATTTGATCGCAAGGTCATAGATCAACCGATTCCTCCACAGGAACACACGTCTGGTATATTCTATACGACACTGGTGACGGCATGTGCGTCACATGACAGGAATATGTTGTCGACCCTCCTAACTTGTACACTTGGCGAATGGGTAAAAAGATTCTTCTACCTTGCCCGATTTAGGTTTTCTTGTGGATGTGATAATCACTCCCAAAATTGATGAAAACATAAGAGTTTGTCACATAAACTGCAACAAATGAATGCAACAGTTTCACAATCACACAGTTTTCCCTGTGCCCTGTCAAAAAATATGTTTTTAACGTTTTCAAAATTTTCCGTGTGTAGAGCGTCAAATCCTGCGTATGTCCATGCAAATCTGACCATGTCCTGGAATTTTGGGGAGCGAAGTTTATTATGTGTGAGTGTCTGAACTTTGATAATTGTCTGAAAATAAAAAATTAAACTTTTCACTCGAGGGAAGACTTGAACCAAGGACCTCTCATTCCGCAGCTGCTTACGCTAACCACGGGACCACGGCGCTCCTCAGCTCACATTTTTCTTGATGTTGCCTATCTTCCACATGGACTACTCAGTTTGTATATTTTGCTTATTTTTTTCATAGTTCCACACAACTTCTTCCGTTTTCTCAATTGGTCTGTGTTCAGTTTTTCAAGGCCTATCCACTGTGCCAACTTATAACTAAATCTGAGGGGGGTGCGATGGGGAGGTTCCCTCGTTAGCAATACTGACCAGTTTATAGCTTTCGCTCCTTTTCAAGCGCACAAGTGCATGTGGACGTATCCTTATAGCAACTTGTCATGTTCATTCAAACAAGGCGAGGCCGTCGATAGACGTAGCACCGGGAAGACTAATCCCTGAGTTAAAGCGCGGGATAGGCCAGCAGTGCGAAATAATGTGCGGTACTTACTTTACACAAACAACATGACGTCTTTCTTTGTATTTATAGAGGCTGCAGTGCCCATTCGGAAGAAATCAGCCACATGATAGTGCAGTGCAGCAGGAGGGGGAATGGATAGACGTCAAGTTTGTTATAGGTTGTGACACATAACGAAGCAGACAAATGCAGTAAGTTTACAGAACAGAAGCTGGGGGCAGGGAAGTGTTTTCGACTGGCGCATATGCTCCGGGAACTGAAAGGAAGCTGCTGATGACGCACAACCTTCGTGATCCCCGACATACGTAACGACAGGCAACAACGAGCAAACACGGCAGACACTGGCACAAAATCGGCCACTGTCACTGAGACTGATGTCCTAGAAACTAAGTTAACCTCAACAACAACAAATTTGTAGGAAGGAGGACGATCTGTTCTCGATTTATGCTGCATAAGTTGACCAATGAGTAGAACTAAAAATGGGTGTCAGCATCGCATTTTGATGGACATCCGAAGCGTCAGCACGTCCATAAATTATGCCAGAAATCTCATATGAAAATTTCAAGCGGATTTATAGACGCCTCGAATCAATTTTTTTCCACATCCAGATTTTTCTTCCCTAGCACCGTCCAGTCCAAACCAGTGCTCCGTCTGTAATGATCTCGTAGTCGAATGGACGTCAAACCCATCTAAGTCTGGTCTCTTAGTGAGTCTGGAAAGTATGGGAAACATGCTGTAGAGGACGATGTCAGTACTAGGCTTATGAATACATCGTAGTAAGATTGAGAAGCATTGTGTAGTACGAGCACATAAGCATGTGGGTGTATCCAAGAAGGCGCGCGGAGAGAGAGAGAGAGAGAGAGAGAGAGAGAGAGAGAGCGACAGGGAGAGGGTGCCTAATGAACCCTCCGCAGCGAATCGATAATTAGGAGATTCACTACTTAGGCAAGGACTACTTTCGCCACGGGAGGAAAGTACCTCTGAAGTCAACAAAGCATTACATAACACAAACAGTGGAGGGATATGTGCTTTCATTCTGCGAGAAGATGACAAAAAATCGACATTTTTATGTTGGGGCAATGCAGACGTTATTTAGGGGTAAGAAATATAGTAAGCGAGACGAAACATACATTTCCTCTCAAATCGCTGAATCCATATGACAGGACAACTTTAAATGGAGGAAGCACACGAATGTATGTACTTTAGAAAGTCAGGCTGGGACTGGACACAGAAAGTTTAAATGAGCAGAAAAGTTCAGATACGTGGAAGATGGACTCAAATGTGTGAGAAGCCAACAAATAAAGTTGCATAAACGTAAAATAAACGGCTGCATTCTTAGTATAAGCCCATAGGAGACATTACGTAGTGCAAGCAGCGCATCATCTGGGTCGGGAAACCTTGTAACGGGAGTTGTAAGGATCAATGTAAGTAAGCAGATTTTGATGATCAGAGGAAAGGGGGTGGAAAGAACAAGCACCTATACAAGTGTTCCAATTATACAAATAGCGCGGTAAGAAGATAATGATTTATATTCTGTGAAGATTTTATAAGAATTAATGAAAAAATTAGGCAAATCACACTACCAACGCACAGTAGACACTCACAGTGTACTGAGCTCTGAGTCCGTCGCTGAACAAAACTACAACTCGATTATACTGAAACTCAGGACATTCGAAGAATCCACAAACTCTGAACCTGGGAAACTACGGTCATAAAACATTGTTTCTTAGGGGAAACTAACCACCTATGCCAAATTCAAAGCCTCGTAGCGCAGACAAAATGAATCAGACGATATACTGATCATCAGCAAAAATGTATGGTTGTGTAAGCTACTTTACTGGAGCCTAGCATGTGGTTACAAAAGGAAAATTTAGGCACTTCAGCCCGGAACTGCGCAGCTGCTACGGTCGCAGGTTGGAATCCTGTTTCGGGCATGGATGTGTGTGATGTCCTTAGGTTAGTTAGGTTTAAGTAGTTCTAAGTGTAGGGGACTGATGACCTCAGTTGTTAAGTCACATAGTGCTCAGAGCCATTTGAACCATTTGAAGGAAAATTTATAACTCCAAACTCACAGACAAAACATACTCAACAATTATAATGGGAGGTCTATTTTATAATGGAAATTATCTTTCTGATATCTTACCTCTGTGACAGGAAAGAGGGAGTTGGTAGTTACCCAGGAGATATCGTCGGCTTCCAGCAGCAACGACAACTGCCCAGGCTCCTCGCATCCAATTGTGGAATACTGTAACTGGCAAACATAGCTCACTTGCCACCCTACTACCCATCCAGACAGTTGCAGATGTTCTTTTCCTACAGTTCTCTATGATGTCAATAATTTCTCTTTCTTTTAAATCGCCATCCTTCTAATCTTTAGTCTATATCTACTATATTAAACAGAACCCACGCTTATGGCCAACATCATAGCAACCATCCCTTTCGCATATATGACATTAGTACTTGTTGTAATGGTTACCATTAGAGGGCTAATGAGAGTATGTACCCAGACGTTTGGGCAACGTCACATAACGCTTCCCCTGACTTCTCAATAACAAACACACCTTTCGGGGAGACAGCAGGGTGGTTAGGATGCAAAGGCTAAAGTGTGAATGGGCCCAGGCGTATGACCACCATCCCAGCACCCCATCACGTGATTGCTCAACTGCAAATGTCACCTTCACAGAGGCGACAACGGAACATTTTGTAATAGATCTAGGTATAAAGTTACGTTTGTAGTGCGCTGTTCTCCTATATTGCAGAAAGTAGCCATGTTGTCGTTCTGCTGTCAGTTGGTCCTTAAGAAATGGATTCCAGATTTACTGGTAATAATATTTCAGGATGCCCATTATACATGTTTTCTGTTATCGAACTTCCATCTCAGTGATGTCCTTGATCCTGTCCTACAATGCGAGATTTCTTCACCTGTAAATATCTAGTATATACAGGGTGTTAAAAAATATGTCGAACGTTTCTAGAAGTGGTAGTTCTCATCGAAAGAAGAAAAAATAAGTTCAATAAACATGGATCCGAAAATGCTTACTTCCTGCGATAAAAACGTTTTTACAGGAAGTGTTCAACGTGGCTTCCATTCATGACGAAGCACCACCCTACCCTCCGGCGTAAGGAATGACGCACCGTTGGAAGTGTACCCTGTTGTTTTTGTACCTGCTAGCACGTATTGAAGAGGAGAACTTGTAGTGTTTGTACATCGTTGAATGGCGTGGCGTGGACAAATTCCTTCAAGCATTTTCATAACCAAAAATCTAGGAGATTGAGGAGGTTTGGGAAACGGGTGGGCCAACGTGTGCGCCCCCCCCCCCCCCCCCCACCACCAATTCAGCAGTCCTGAGATGTTTGTGTTAATGTTCACGCACATTTGTAACGAAAGTGTGCTGGTGCGCCACATCATGCATGAACTACATTTGTAACGAAAGTGTGCTGGTGCGCCACATCATGCATGAACTACATTTGTATTCGTTGCTACAACGGCACAGCCTCCAGCAACGTAGACAATACATTAATTGGAAAGTTCAAATAATGCACCTCAGCTATCCTTTGTGGTAGCACGTATGGCCCTATTAATTTATCGCCAAATACGCCTGCCCAGACGTTGATTGAGAATCGGTGTTGGTGCCCTCTTTCCTGAATTGCTTGGGGATTTACATTTGTACATACAAACAGGTTGTGGAAATTCACAACTCCATCTCTTGTGAACCCTGTCGCATCAATTAATAAAATCTCGGATGTGAACAGTGAATCTACGGCACACTTCTGCAACAGGAACTGCCAGACCTGCCGTCTGCCATGATGGTCCTTTGGCCTTAGAGCCTGAACGCGCTGTAGATTATATGGGTACAGCATCTGCTCATGAAGTACCGCCCCCCTCCCCCCCCCCCCCCCCCCCCCCCCCGGATAAGAGAGTGAGACACGCCTTTATCTGCTCCTAACTGTCGCGAACTGTGTGGGTCCTTCCACTGTCAGAAGTGCAAAAGGTACCTATGCCCTCAGACGTTGGAAAAGTTTGCTGAACAGCTTGTCAGAGGGGACTCTGCGCTGTGAATATTTTTCAGCGTATAGGACACGGACTCGCAAGCTAAGGACTCGAAGGGTTGCAGGCTAAACCACAGCAGAATCATATCCGTCACTTCACTTGTAGAGCAGTGGGTTTCCATTGCTAACAAGTGGTGGAAGAGGAAAAAATGTGGATGCACTAAGCCATTTGTACGTACAAACAGCGCAATAACAGTAAATAAGTAAGAGAGTCAGCGTTGGGAAGAAGGTAAAACACCATTATACGTACCCAGGGCTGACTGTACTGTACAATAAGGCACACAAATACGACGAAAATTAACGTAGCCTACAACACGACTCGAACCACACCACAGATGCAGATCACCTAATGGTAGTTGGAGTACTGTGAATAAAATATCGTAATATCCTGCCGACACGTTTGACGGAGCGACAATGCAACGACTTGCTAATATCGGCAACCAAGCGTCACCCATACTTTCCTATAAACACGTGTTTATCTCGGAAATCATGCTTTTCCGGACCCATATTTATTGGACTTATTTTTCTTGTATCGATGAGTAATACCACCTCTCAAAATATTAGACATTTTTTTGAACACCCTGTATGTAGTCTTCAAGAATCTGTCCTTTATCTGTCCCTAAAGCTTTCTTCTTCTATTACACCTTCCAGAGCCTAATTTACTAATTTTATTTTGTATAATGCATGACATTCAGCAGTCTACAAGTTCTGTGTTATCGCTACCGGTTTCAGTTAGTAACATTAAAAAGTTAGTAACAGTAGAAATGTTTATATACAACTTACGAATTCCCGTTTCAGTTTTCCAACCATCTTTCGTATGGATCATCAGATGTCATGACTAGTTGATAAACGCAGGAGGATCGTGCAAACATACCGTCGTTTAACTGTCGCGCAAACTCACGTCTGGAGGACATAGTAATAGGCAGTACTGGTGTACAGCACTAATTAAAAGAGTTGAAAACAAATAAGTCGCCACGTCTGAATGGAATCCCAGTTTGATTTTACAGAGAGTGCCCTAAGGCACGGACTCCTTACTTAATCTGAATTTAACACGAATCATTCATCCAGGGAAAAGTCCCAAGCGAATGGAAAAAAGCGCAGGTGACTCGTCTATACAAGAAGGGTAAAAAGACGGACTGGCAAAATTACTGACAAATATCCTTAACACTGGTTTGTTGCAGACCTTGACCATATTCTCTGTGGGAATATAACAAACTTCCTTGAGACCGAAAAGCTTCTGTCCATGAATCAACACGGTTTTAGAAAGCGTCGTTCGTGCGAAACTCAGCGTGCATGCCCTTTTCTCACATGACGTCCTCCGCATTGTAAATGAAGTGCAAAAGGCAGATTCCATATTCATAGACACGGTGCCCACTGCAGATGTTGACGAAGGTCCGAGCACACGCAATAGATTCTGAGCTGTGTGAGAGACTCGAAGACTTTTCAAGTAATAGAAGCCGGTACGCTCTCCTCGACAGCGAGTGTTCATCAGAGAGAAGGGTATCGTCATGAGTGCCCCTGGGAAGTACGATAGAATCTAAAATGTATTGTATTGTATTTTATAGTTTTAGCTGTTTGTGTGTTTGTGAAATGTAATGTGATATTCTGACCGAAGTTGTCGCTGTCTGGTTGGTTGCAGGTTCGTGAAATTAGCAGCATTACTCACTTAAAACCTTTCTCATAGGTTCTAATAATGAATGGGAATAATGATATTTAGTTGAGTCTCACCGAATAAATGTTCATCGGCGAAAACCCACTTATTTTTCTTTGATGAATTAATGCTTCCCTGCTAATACAATGACGATGAACATATCCTTTGTTTAATTAATCGCCGATCAAACCTTTTGTTTTCTATCCTGACCAAGCCCACAACAGAAGAACCTCTAATCATCTAATCATGCTCTCTCAGAGAAAATAGTTAACCATTGTCCAATAATGTGAATGCAGTCACAGAGTAATGTCTTTGCTTTCCACTCTCGCTACACAGTTTTTACACACAAACACATAGAACAGAAATGATAAGTATGTATAAACGAACTGCGGGATAGCGAGAACAGCATTCTACCACTGTTTGCTGATGCCTCTGAAGTAAACGGAAAAGTATCGTCGTTGAACGATACGGGATGGCTTGTGGTGTGACGAATCGCACCTTGCTCTAAATGCAGAAAAATTTAAGCTAATACCGCCCAGTAGAAAAAACAATCCTGTAATGTACAAAGACAATAACAGTTACGTGCTGCTTGACACAGTCACATCACTTCAAATGGCTCTGAGCACTATGCGACTTAACTTCTGAGGTCATCAGTCGCCTAGAACTTAGAATTAATTAAACCTAACTAACCTAAGGACATCACATGCCCGAAGCAGGATTCGAACCTGCGACCGTAGCGGTGCCTCGGTTCCAGACTGTAGCTCCTAGAACCGCACGGCCACTTCGGCCGGCCACAGTCACATCACTCACATAGATTAAATACCTAAGCGTAACGATGCAAGGCGATATGAAAGTGGACGAGCAAGTAAGAATAATAGTAAGGAAGGCGAATGATCGACGTTGGTTTATAGGGAAAATTTTAGGAAAGTCTGGTTTATGTGTGCTGCGTCGTCCGACGTGCTGAGGATGAAGATATCGACTTCGCCTCGCCCAACTGCCGGCAGAGCACAATCAGCCAATGACCGGACGACAACGGACAGAAGTTTACTCGGAAGACAGAAGAGCAGCTCTCGCCCACTTGGTTGTAGATCATCGTCCAGGGCAGACTTAGACAGGGAACGTTCTTTAGTGATCTCTTAGAAGTGAACAGATAGGTGTTGTAAAAAGCATTTACTATGAACTGTGAAGTTCACCTACGATTGTTTGCAATTAGCCGTTGAGGGCTTTTTTGTGTTATATTACATATGGTGTTGCAGAATTCATTATTCAACACGTCACAAAGATAAGTAAACCTTTTTAACTCATTTATGTGACTTCTTTACTAATTTGTTGCAGTGTAGTAGAGCCTCCGTTCTCCTATACTGTTACCTGACGCCAGCCGGGGTGGCTCAGCGGTTCTAGGCGCTACAGTCTGGAACCGCGCAACCGCTACGGTCGCAGGTTCGAATCCTGCCTCGGGCATGGATGTGTGTGATGTCCTTAGGTTAGTTACGTTTAAGTAGTTCTGAGTTCTAGGGCACTGATGACCTCAGAAATTAAGTCCCATAGTGCTCGAAGCCATTTGAACCATTTTTTGTTACCTGACACTGAAGCATAGCTGTGTAATCGTGGCAGGGAGAAATTGTCTTAGCGAACCATTTTTTGTTGCCTGACACTGAGGCATAGCTGTGTAATAGTGGTAGGGAGAAATTGTCTTAGTGAACCATTTTTCGTTACCTGACACTGAGGCATATCTGTGTAATAGTGGCAGGGAGAAATTGTCTTAGCGGTGTACTGCACCAGAAGCCGTTCCAGCAACTCAGATTTTGCCTGCCGTAACCACAGTGGCAACTCGGCCTCCACAGCAGTAGCGACGAGGCCTTTACCAAGCTGGCGACGAGGCTTTACAAAAATTTGTAAAGAAGACCTATAGACTAGAGCTGCGACCCATTCACGAATAGTGTTCGAGTGTTTGAGATCCTTGCCAGGTTCGAATAAAGAGAAACGTCGAAGTAATTCATATATGCGGTGCTAGATCAACATGCGAGTGTTACGGAGCTACTTCGTGGGCTCAAATGTGATTCGCTGGAAGACGATGTTTGTTTCACGAAACTCTATTAAAGAAAGTAGAAAACCGGTATTTGAAGTTGTCTGCAGAATGATTCTTCTGCCGTAAACGTACATTTCGCTTAAAGGCCACGAAGATAAGAGGTTTGTTGGTTGCTTGGTTGGTTGATATGTCGGAGGGGACCAGACAGCGAGGTTCAAAATTGTTCAAATGGCTCTGAGCACTATGGGACTTAAACTTCTGAGGTCATCAGCCGCCTAGAACTTAGAACTAATTAAACCTAACTAACCTAAGGACATCACACACATCCATGCCCGAGGCAGGATTCGAACCTGCGACCGTAGTGGTCCCTCGGTTCCAGACTGTAGCACCTAGAACCGCACTGCCACTTCGGCGGGCGACAGCGAGGTCATCGGTCCCACCGGATTGGGTAAGGACGAGGAAGGAAGTCGGCCGTGCCCTTTCGGAGGAACCATCCCAGCATTTGCCTGAAGCGATTAAGGGAAATCACGGAAAACCTGAATCAGGATGATCGGACGCGGGTTTTGAACTGTCGTCCTCCCGAATGCGAGTCCAGTGTGAAGGTAAGAGAAATTAGGGCTCTTGCGGAGGCACATAGATTGTTCCCTTGCTCCGTTAGCCACTGGAACAGGAAAGGAAATGCCTAGTACAAGTAAAAGGTGTTCTCCACCATGCACGTTGCTTTAGCTTGCCCATTATAAATGTGGATACTGGAGCAGTGCCCGAGAATTGTTCGCACTGACGCACTGCGTGCAATTTCCTTTACTGATGCGATGCTCTTGCCACGAATCTAAGACTTCCCCATTCAGTTACGGGTGGGGCAGGGCGCTCTCCCGGCGTTCAGCTGTCCCGTTACGCGTCGGCTGAGCGGCAGTGACCGTGGACCAGTGAGTGGGTAACTGGCGAGCCAGTGGAGTGCGACGGCCGTGACTGCTGCGTTCGTTCCAGCCTGGTAGCCAGACGGACTGCCTTGCGACACCGGCTGACTGACTGCGGTCGACGGGGTGCCACGCGGCCGACGAACGGCGGTACGTGACGGTCTTGACCCCGGCCAGGCAGACACACGCCAGCTGCGGCGATCCGCAGCCTCCGGGCGGCCAGCGGGAGCGCTCCCTGCTCAACCCGACTCTGCAGGCGCTCTCCGAATCTGGTTCCGTGAGCAAATAACGATATAAGACGACAAATGTTGCAACAAACACTGACTGAGACTACGGCATTACTGCAGATGACGTGTCACGGAACACATTTGTACTATACATGCAGTACACGTGAGGTGCCTAGTTGTTCCCACTGCCCTGTGTGGAATACATAAGTTCTTGTACACTTCACTAACCTGCTGTCTTCATGATGATGATGTCCCCAGCACAGGTCGTGGATTCTTTTCCTTGAGGCTGAAATTAACTTCGCAAGGAACTGCTGCTACGAATAAACTATAACTCATTTGGGATGCCATTCGGGTTTTTGTTGATATAGACACGAGAAACTGTTCTTGATCACAACGTATTGAACATATCTTTCCGCAGTGATTATATCTGGCTAAATAACATGAAATACATCCTGCCATAGAGAACATGTCTGTCTACTCGAACCGTTAGAACTGGAGAATAAAATTACATGAATCAGATACTACAATTACAGACAACATGTCTGTACCTAGCGACGGTCGGAACTGTAGTAAATAAAACTGCATGAAACAAATACTGCTATAACAGACAACATGTCTGTCTACTCGAACTGTCAGAACTGGAGAGCCGGACTGCCTGAGACACGCGCGTCAATCCAGCAAGGCGTGACCCGAACGCCACCGAAGTGCATCGGCAGTAATATCGTCAGTCTATTGTTTCAGTAATACTTTGATTTTAATAATTTTGAAATGACTGATTGATAGCTGGCTGTTGACAGATGTTTATTTAAAAAATGAAGTAATTTGGATGACAGGTTTAATTAATAATAGCAACTAAAGTTTAACGTTTTGGCGCCCTACCGCCGAACACAGCAGCCAGTCACAGAGCAGCAGCCTCACGCAGGCGGTCTTCCTCACGGGAATGGTACCGAATCTAACATCTGTCACCGGTACCTCATCCCACACTGCGTCATCTTTATGCTTCTTTCATCTCCATTGCCCTGGGAATAGCTTCCTCGAGCCTAATATGATGGTTGAATAACCCAGAAATATTACAAGACGATGCAGTGGTGAAGACCGTGGACTGTGAAATACCTAGCAGTAACCATCTGGAGCGACCTTAAATACACTGAAGCGCCAAGCAAACTGGTATAGGCATGCGTATTTCAAATACAGAGATATTTTAACGGGCGAAATACGGCGCTGCAGTCGGCAACGCCTACCTGAGACAACAAGTATCTAGCGCACTTGTTAGATTGGTTACTGCTGCTACAATGGCAGGTTATCAAGATTTAAGTGAGTTTGGACCTGGTTTTATAGTCGGAGCACGAGCGTTGGGGCACAGCATGTTCGAGATAACGATGAAGTGGGGATTTTTCCCGTACGCCCATTTCACGAGCGTGGCGTGAGTATCAAGAATCCGGTAAAATATGAACTCTCCTACATTGCTGTGGCTGGAAAAAGATCCTGCAAGAACGGAACCAACAACGAGTCAAGAGAATCATTCAAAGTGACACAAGTGCAACCCTTTCCTATATTGCATAGATTTCAATCATGAGCCATCAATAAGCATCATTCAAGGAAACATCATCCATATGTGCTTTCGGAGCCGAATGGCCACTCGTGTACCGTTGATGACTGCACGACACAAAGCTTTACGCCTTGCATGGGCCCGTCAACACCGACATTGGATTGTTGATGACTGGACACATGTTGCCTAGTCGAACAAGTCTCGTTTCAAAGTGTATCGAGAAGATGGACGTGTGCACGTATGGAGACAACCTTGGTGACTGCACGACACAGAGCTTTATCTCTCGTTTTGGCCCATCAACACCGACATTGGACTGTTGTTAACTGGAAACATGTCTGGTCGGACGACTCTCGTTTCAAATTGTGTCGAGCGGATGGTCGCGTGCGCGTATGGAGACAACCTTGATGACTGCACGACACAAAGCTTTGCGCCTCGCGTGGGCCCGTCAACACCGACATTGGACTGTTGATAACTGGAAACATGTCTGTTCGCAGGACTCTCGTTTCAAATTGTAGCGAGCGGATGGTCGCGTGCGGGTATGGAATCCAAGGACCCTGCATGTCAGCAGGGGACTGTTCAAGCTGATAGAGGCTCTGTAATTGTGTGTGGCGCGTGAAGTTGGAGTGATATGGGACCCCTGATACGTCTATCAGGTCAATGCGACATCCCACACATCCAAATTGCTACAGAGTGGCTCCAGGAATACTCTTCGGAGTTTAAACACTTCCGCTGGCCACCAAACTCCCCATATATTAACATTATTGGACATGCATGGGATGCGTTGCAACGTGCTGTTCAGAAGAGCTCTCCAACCCTCGTACTCTTACGGATTTATGGACAGCCCCGCAAGATTCATGGTGTCAATTCCCTCTAGCACTACCTCAGGCATTAGTTGAGTCCATGCCACGTCATGTTGCGGCACTCCTTAGTGCTCGCGGGGGCCTCCTGATATTAGGCAGGGGACCGGTTTCTTTGGCCCTTCAGTGTATATTCAATATGCAGGTCCAAGGCACTCTTCTTATTACGTATTTTACGAACAAACGATATTATATTAAGTTATGTGAATTGCAACACTGAAACTGAATCTGTTTTCGCAGGACAGAGTGTATCAGGTTGTGGAAAGGGCCAAGGTCAGTTACTGTTAGTTATACAAGAACACTTTGTTCCTCAAACCGATGCACGGTTTTCTCTTTAAAACAACAAAGATCAGTTCACGGCTGAAGGCCCAGGTAAGTTCTCCAGAATAAGCTTAAATGATTTCTTTTAAAACACCAGGATTTAGAGTAACGGCTGAGGGCCTTACTTAAGTAAAATTACAATATCTTCTCGGCTAAAGGCCGAAATAATATTTCAGATCAGCTAAGGAAATTCTTTAAAAGGCAAGCATTTACAAATGCCGGCTAAATTAAGAAAAATTTAAGGTAATTCTTCGGCTGAAAGGCCAGTTAAAAAAATTATCTTCACGTAAAACAAAGAAAGACTAGAGGTAAGCCTTTACACAGTACAATAGAAAAACATCTTAAGAAAACTTGAAGTATCTTGTCGGTTGAAGGCCCAAACAATTACTCAAGAATAATTAAAGACAACCTTAAGATAAACATTTACAGAACACGGCTTAAGGCCATTTCAAGAATTCAAGATAATTAAAGAGAAACTTTATAGACAAGGATTTACATATTAAAGCCACAGATTCTGGAAAAACGCGGTCGAAGGCCTAAATACAGAGCAACAAGAATTTTAAACGAAACATGGCTGAAGGCCTTATCTTAAAGATGCTATGGAATTCGCCTGAACGCCATATGCTAAACATAAATCAGACAATATTAATAGAAGGCTGAAGGCCTGGCACAGTACATGCGACCAAATAAAATGACAATCACAAACAACGAACAGTGGTGCTCAGAAGTGTTTCAAGGGTCGGCCTGGGGAGGAAACAAACAACAGTCTCACCAACCAACAACCCAATCAGTTCCCTTCCACCAGAGCAACGGCATGACAACCAATAATATCAGCGAGGACGATGATCGCAGCAGGACAAAGTCTTAATAATTGACATCTAAACATGGTCAAAGCACAATAACCACTCACGGGCAAGCAAATCAGCAACCTAGTGACGCCATCAAATCGAATTAAAAGAAAAACGAGGTGACAGAACCACAAAAACAAGATGACGAGCAATAAACGGCATGACCACGAGCCATGCATGGCTCAGAACCTAATACGATTAACGTACGTAACTTTATCATTTTCCCATTTTACTTACTGAACAACCAGCAGAATTCAAGAAATACAGCGGTCACTCAGGCACATTTGTATTCACCTTTCTGATATCGTATATGAGAAGAGGTACCTGTGTTCACGTTATTGGTGCTTCTGAAATCTGTTACTCCAGAAAATCACTTGTTCCGTTTGCTCATGCAATCATCATACGCAAACACATCTCATGATTAGACAAAAAAAAAAAAAAAGTCTGTTAGGTAGTTCAGTAGTTCTGCGCATCTGTCTAGCGACAGCTCTTAAGAAGACAAATCACAAAAGCAAACCTGAATTATGATAAAAAAAAAGGTAATCGAAGTAAAGGCAAAAGTGGAACTTAATGCCGTACAGGTACCGGTATGGGTATGGCTGACCCTTTCCAACGGAGACGCCGCCGTCGTGGGTTTCCTGTTTACAGCTGTGGCTTAGCGCCAAGTAGCAAGCTGCACATAAAATTCTGTCCTTATTACCTTCAGGGCTTCCTTAGTGTTCTCTCGTTTTCCTTCATGCCTCTTCAGGAGAAAATAAAGCATTAACATTACTACACTATAATTTACCCACGCTGTTTCGCAGCGTCTATTTTTTAATTCATCAGACCCGCTCTGATAATAACTGAAGGCTAACTGGTGTTAATACCCCACTCAGGTGCTACTCCGTAAAATTTGCGTTTGGAAAGGTACCTTAATTTCCATAGCAATAAGTAGTTCTGCTGGCATATTTAGCTGTTTACTATGCGGAATTTCTTCCCCTTTAATTGTGTGTGTTGGGGGGGAGGGGGGGGGGGGGAAATGTCCGTCTTAGTGTGTATTTGTAACTCATCAGTCAGCTCCGAGAACAGAAGGCCAGATGCAGTAACACTGAAATCGAAGACCTAATTTATATATCGAGGCTATCATAGCCTCCGTTTTGTAACGACAACTACACGAGATTGAAGTATCTGGTACTGCATAAACAATACAGGGTGTTTCAAAAATGACCGGTATATTTGAAACGGCAATAAAAACTAAACGAGCAGCGATAGAAATACACCGTTTGTTGCAATATGCTTGAGACAACAGTACATTTTCAGGCAGACAAACTTTCGAAATTACAGTAGTTACAATTTTCAACAACAGATGGCGCTGCGGTCTGGGAAACTCTATAGTACGATATTTTCCACATATCCACCATGCGTAGCAATAATATGGCGTAGTCTCTGAATGAAATTACCCGAAACCTTTGACAACGTGTCTAGCGGAATGGCTTCACATGCAGATGAGATATACTGCTTCAGCTGTTCAATTGTTTCTGGATTCTGGCGGTACACCTGGTCTTTCAAGTGTCCCCACAGAAAGAAGTCACAGGGGTTCATGTCTGGCGAATAGGGAGGCCAATCCACGCCGCCTCCTGTATGTTTCGGATAGCCCAAAGCAATCACATGATCATCGAAATATTCATTCAGGAAATTAAAGACGTCGGCCGTGCGATGTGGCCGGGCACCATCTTGCATAAACCACGAGGTGTTCGCAGTGTCGTCTAAGGCAGTTTGTACCGCCACAAATTCACGAAGAATATCCAGATAGCGTGATGCAGTAATCGTTTCGGATCTGAAAAATGGGCCAATGATTCCTTTGGAAGAAATGGCGGCCCAGAGCAGTACTTTTTGAGGATGCAGGGTCGATGGGACTGCAACATGGGGCTTTTCGGTTCCCCATATGCGCCAGTTCTGTTTATTGACGAAGCCGTCCAGGTAAAAATAAGCTTCGTCAGTAAACTAAATGCTGCCCATATGCATATCGCCGTAATCAATCCTGTGCACTATATCGTTAGCGAATGTCTCTCGTGCAGCAATGGTAGCGGCGCTGAGGGGTTGCCGCGTTTGAATTTTGTATGGATAGAGGTGTAAAATCTGGCGCATGAGACGATACGTGGACGTTGGCGTCATTTGGACCGCAGCTGCAACACGGCGGACGGGAATCCGAGGCCGCTGTTGGATCACCTGCTGCACTAGCTGCGCGTTGCCCTCTGTGGTTGCTGTATGCGGTCGCCCTACCTTTCCAGCACGTTCATCCGTCACGTTCCCAGTCCGTTGAAATTTTTCAAACAGATCCTTTATTGTATCGCTTTTCGGTCCTTTGGTTACATTAAACCTGCGTTGAAAACTTCGTCTTGTTGCAACAACACTGTGTTCTAGGTGGTGGAATTCCAACACCAGAAAAATCCTCTGTTCTAAGGAATAAACCATGTTGTCTACAGCACACTTGCACGTTGTGAACAGCACACGCTTACAGCAGAAAGACGACGTACAGAATGGCGCACCCACAGACAGCGTTGTCTTTCACATCACTTGCAGCGCCATCTGTTGTTGAAAATTGTAACTACTGTAATTTCGAAAGTTTGTCCGCCTGAAAATGTACTGTTGTCCCAAGCATATTGCAACAAACGGTGTATTTCTATCGCTGCTCGTTTAGTTTTTATTGCCGTTTCAAATATACCGGTCATTTTTGAAACACCCTGTATCTCCCACTGCAGGTGAAACTGCTTAACTACTGGAAGCGAAAATATCGCAGTATTTTACTACTTAATAATTGCTAAACAACACTCTTGTCCTGCTTTTCGTTGTAGTTCTCACCAACGTGGGTGTCGGGACATTAGAATACATGTAAGCGTATAAATATTGTAACGGCTCTATTGACATATGATGGCGACAGGAATAGTCTCTGGACGAACACAGGCCTACAAAAAACAAGGAGCTATGCTCGGGTCAGTATCGTCCAATGACTTAAGTACTGCAATTCATCCACGCTGAACAGCATTGCTAGTTCCAGGGGATTTCCAGAAGCTACGGACAATAGTGCGCCAGCAACCTGTCAGTGCGATCTGTAGGTCTGTGGTGGTCGCTAGAACAGACAGGGATTCGTTTTACATAGAGCCGTAAAATACCGCTGGCTACAGGTGACTATCATAAGTAAGCAGTGGCATTGGTCACTTAAAATCATAACCGCGTTACCTGTGCATTAAGCGTGTTGCAGCATATCAGGCGCTGCCTCATTTCTATCACTTCTTTTGCGTATGCGATCGGAGTGTTACCTGTTTCCCCTAGAAACCGGAAGCGCCGAACCGTCTAGAAACTGAGTGTTGGATGTATAAAAGACTGCATGATCTCTGCATAGCCATTTTCCTACCTGTTACTTGAGAACGGCACTTATACCAAAATTGAAATTCTCAATGTGTAGTTCAGATTTTATTCTAAAATCGTTGATTTGTAACGTGAAGGGGGAATGTTGTAGTAAAAGCAATACAGATTTATCATATAGCACCAGAAAACACCATTTCCTGAGAAAAAGGTAAAATTAAAAAAAAAAGAAACAAAAACATACCAAACATTGCATCAATACTTGGCCAACCTCATATAAAGCATGTTTTTGTTATTCATAAAGAACTTCCACACTTGTCATTGACAGGAACTTCTTGCCTTTTACCATGATGACGAACATCAATAATTATATAATTTCTTTGTATTTGTGCATGTAAACTGTAGTTGAATCAAAAGTAATTGCTTGTCAGAAAAACTCAGAAGTTAACGCAATCATGTACTTCTTATTATTTATAAAATGCAATTTATTTTTTAAGGACGTAAAATACACAATGTACTAACACTGAACGATGTGCGATTCTACTTATATCCAAAACAAATAAACAAAAATAAAGAGAAATTGTGGCTCCCAGTTTCACATAGATTCAGTTATGTTTCTTTCCCTACCAGTGCTACCAAAACTACCGGTAATCCTACCGTTTAGTAAGTCATTTTGTGTGCTGTACCAGAACTACTGAACCGTAATTTGATAGAACGCAAATTTAATTTCACAGAGCCGCGCTGTGTCGCTGCCATGAGTCGCAATTGTGATGAACAGTGCACTAGTGCAGGAATACCAGGGAACTTACCGTGACGCGTGTTAGCAGTACTCTCGAAACGTGACCTCACCATTCAGTTATTCTAACTCTGTTACTTCAGTAAATAAGACGGAGCCTTAAATCTACACATCAGTTGTCGGCATGTTAAAACGTATTTATTATTTTATACTAACTGTTTTTCTACTTCTGCTGCTCATAGAAGACCCTAAAGACTCTAAAAGTTGAAGATATTAGCTAATTGCGAAGCAAGATTACTAACAATGGCTGAAGTGGAGGCATATAAAATGCACTGTGGCAACAGGAAGAAATGTTTCTGAAAAAGATAAATCTCTTAAAGTAAGTGTAAATTTTAATGTTACGAAATCTTCTCTGGTGGCATTTATATGGAATGTAGCATTATACGGAAGTGAAACATGGATGATAAGCAGTACGGGCGAGAAGAGAACGGAAGCTTTCGAAATTCGGCGCTGCAGATGCAACTCAAAATTACATATGCTAATCAAAATAAGTAACGAAGAGGTACTGAAACGAATTAGAGGCCATTACAACAAATTTGACTAAATGAAGGGACCCACTGACAGGATACGTCCTGACGTACCAAGGAATATTCAATTTGATAATGAAGAGAAGTTTGGTCAGTAAAATTGTAGTAACGGACGGTGGATGACTAATGTAAGCAGATTCAAGTGGATGTGCATTACATTTGTTATGCTGAAAAAGAGGAAGGATTAGTATCTAGTGTCATGACGATTAGTTCGTTGGACTCGGACTGTAAACTCAGACTGGGAAAAAATGGGAGGAATCGCACTAGCATTCGTCTTAACTGGTTAAAGGGAAACACGTAAAACCTAAATCTGGATATTCAGTTGGGGATTTGGACAATAGTCCTAGTTATTTAGAGATTAATACATTTGCACAGGATAGACTGTCATGGAGAGCTGTAGCAAACCAGCCTTCGGGCTGCAGACAACAGCAATCTTAGTAAAAGAAATATCGGTGATGGTGGTGTGGTGGTGTTGGTGTCGCTGGTCGTAAGGCTTGTGTCACATACGCATCACAAAAATAGCAGTAGTGGTAGTATACGTAGTGTTAGTAGCACGAGAGTAATCCATGATTTGCTGGTAATATTATATTAGGGTTTCGAACCATTGTAGACAGTAACTTTTGATTTACGGAATTAGATCCGAAAAAGTAATAGTATTTGAGAGTAAGAACATACGTTTATACGTGGAAGAGTGCCCTTCTCCGAGAGAAACTGATGCCATGTAAAACTCATAGTGTTTTAAAAAAAGCGGCTGTACCAACAATAGAGCTAACTATTCATATTTTGGACCTGCAAAAGACACTGATGATGCCACAGAGGTGCCGAAACGTATTTTGGTAACAAGAAGTTGTTACCAAAACATGTTTCGGCACCTCTGTGCAATCATCAGTGTGTTTTGCTTATTGAAAACTGTAGAAAGTAAACGTTGTAACTGGTCTAACAAATTGAGACCTAAAGAAAGTTTTTCTTACCGTGATTTTACAATACATGGTTTTGCAGAACCGTCTGTATGGTATCCTGCACTGATAGCTTGTCATCTGCAAACTAAACGATGTATATGTCAGTTTCATTGGCGAGTTAACAGATCCCTTGATTTCTTAAAAAAAACGTGATTTTCTTGTGGCAAAATGTTTTGCGTATATGTTTGTTATTACTCACGTTTTGTTGTGACAGCTCCTTGTTCTTTTGCGTTCTGAGGGCTCTGCACACACATATTAATGTACTTTGTGTAATTCCGTGTTTACAAACGCCTTTCCACTTCACAAAACGCGGTGAACACTATGTTGCTATGTTTCCTAACACCGTCGGCGTTCATTTGTTCCCGAGGGACTTGGGCACCGAATTTGAATTTTGTTTACTTTTTCTCTCTCTTTGTGTGTGTGTGTGTGTGTGTGTGTGTGTGTGTGTACTTCTTCAGCTGTTTGTGTCGCCTATTCTGTAAAGTTCATTTAGTGCATTAAATTATGTACCTTTACAGTGTGTAGTGTTTCCATTTAAAACTCGTTTGCCTTCTGTATGTGGAAGTTCTCCTCTAGTGTCAATTCGTGGTATAGGCAGTGGATGGATTTCTGTGGTTTTTAAACCTGTTGCTGTTGTAGTTGGGTTGTAGTTATGAGCTATTAGATGGTCAGGAAGTGGGCTCTGGGTGCTGTTACTTTTTAAGGTATTCTGAGTATTTTATTTTAAATTTCCTGCAATTTTGTCCTATGTATACTGATTGGCATGCGTTGCATGTGAGTTCATATATTACAGATGTGTTGAATTTATCTGTGGATATCTCCTGTGTTCTGGGTTTTTAATGTGCTGTGCTGTCTGTCCTGTGTCCTATTTGAAGTTCCTGTTTGTTCAATATGTTGCCTATTCTGTGAAAAATTTTGTTATTGCAGGTGACTATGTGCCATTTTCTTTCTTGTTTGGGTTCTTGCGCGTGCTCATTGTTCGTACGTTGTATTTTTTTGTGTTGTGTTAGTTTTTGTGCATGTGTTTTTTATTCATTCCTTTTTAGTTTGCAAATTTGTTGGTTTAGTTTCTCTATCATATGGGGTTTCTAATCATTTTCCTCTGCTATCTGTTTTATTGTTTTTATCTCCTGCGTGTAATTCTATTTGCTAATGGGTGTTCTGTTGAATCTGTGGAGCATGAATTTGAAGCTTATGTGCTTGTGAATGGTGGTGCTCGCTGTTGTCGGTTTCCTGAATACTGTGAAGTCATAGATGTTGTTCGTTTTTCGTATGGCGAGATCAAGAAAATTTGGTTTGTTGTCTGTTTCTAATGTGAAGTGAATTTTTGGGTATAAGTGGTTTATTTCATTGTGTAATTGTTCTATATGTGTGTGTGTGTGTGTGTGTGTGTGTGTGTGTGTGTGTGTGTGTGTGTGTGGTTCATCATTCAGGCATAATATGTGATCGACTAGCAGTACCAGTATATAACTCCATATTTTTATGGTCTTATTATGTATTTGAAGATCCTATTCTCGAAGTTGTTCATGAATATCTTGGCTAGGACTCCACTAGTAGGTATCTCATTGGCAGCCCTTCATGTTGTGAATAAAATTTTATGTTGAACTTAAAGTAAATTTGTGCTGTTATGGTCTTGAGTATGGTTGCTATTTCTTTAATGTGTGAGACTGGTATGTTTCTTTGTTGTTTTAGTCTTTTTATGATGATATTAATTGTTTCATTTATTGGAATACAAGTCCACATTGATGTGATATCAAATGATATGAGGCTTCCTGTGTCTGGTACGTATATGTTCCTGATTCCCTCTACTAGTTCCAATGAGTTTCCTAGGTTCCTGTTGTTTTCAAAAGTGTACATTTTCTTTAGTAATGTGTGTGTATGTTGGGCTAGGTGGCATGGAGCATTTCTGAAGTTGATGACTGGTCTTATAGGGGCATGTTCTTTGTGTACCTTTGTTATGGATTTTAGAGTCGATGACTTTCTAATTTTTTGTGTCAATCGTTTTATCTGGCGTTTTGAAAATTTATTTTTGATGTTTTTTACTGTTTGTTGGCTGTTTCTCTGTATCTTGCTGTTGGGCCATTGGCCAGTTGCGTGGTGCTGTTGTTATGGTTCAGAGACACTAATGTTTTTTTCTATGTATTCCTTTTCATTCATTCATAATCACAATAATATTTCCTTTCTGTGCCCTTGTTAGTAGAAATCAGTAGATATCAGCCCTAAAAAGTAACAGCAACCATTGCACATTTGCTGCCCACCTAATAGCCCATAACCACCACATAACTACATCAGCCACAGCCTATACTACAAACTGCCAATAACTTCCACACGCAGAAGGCAATAGCAGAAGGCAAACAAGTTTTAAATGAAAACACTACACTCTGTAAAGGCACATTATGTAACACAATAAATGAACTTGACACACACACACACACACACACACACACACAGAAAGAGAGAGAAAAAGTAAACAAAATTCAAATTCGGCGCCCAGCTCTCTCGGGAACAAATGAACGCCGTCGGGGTTAGGAAACACAGCTACATAGTGCTCACCGCGTTTTGTGAAGTGGAAAGGCGTTTGTAAAAGCGGAATTAGACAAAGTACATTAATATGTGTATGCAGCGCCCTCAGAACGCAAAAGAACAAGGAGCTGTCACAACAAAACGTGAGTAATAATGAACGTATACGCAAAAAATATTGCCACAAGAAAATCACGTTTTTCAAAAATCAAGGGATATGTTAACTCGCCGATGAAATTCACATTTACGTCGTTTGGTTTCTTGTCTTACGGTACTGCCACCTCGTTTTTTTATTCCATTTTCTGGCGTCACCAACTTCCTGCCTTACCTGTCGTGAGTGGCAGCAGCAGCTCTTATCGATAAGTGCACTGTCGTACCATCTCTGGAGCGACCGATAGTACTTCCGGGTCGTCGAGTGTCTCGAGTTCAGTCAGGACCCAGCAGCAGTGAAGTCGGTGACGGAGCGCCGGTGAGGCGCGGACAGCCAGTGCTCGCCGACCGCTGGCGACACACTTGAACTGTCCGACGGAAGGAGACTGGAGCGGAAACGACCTGTGTTTGGTCGTTCGGTCGGTCGTCTCATCGGCCGACTTGTATATGGTCCTTTGACCGTTTCCGGGCTTAGGCAGTCGGTCGGTTGGGGCAGAGCAGCGAAGAAGTCTCCGTGGCGCGTAGTCAGATCGGAGCCGCTGGCGGCGTACACGCGCGGTTTTTTTTCGTACATTCAACCATGATGCGTTGTTAAACATATTCACGTTTGTCGGGCTCAACTGAAGCAGAAACGCGAGGCATCCGAATTAACGAAAAGAAATGATCAGCCACTGTAGAGTGCTTTATACTCTGAAGTTATTGGATTGTTTTAATTGTGTACTTCTTTTTGATTGCTCTTTACCGACCTCCATTCAATTTTGGGTATCTCCATTGTGCATTTTAGCGTATTTGATATCTCTGGCCCCAATTGTATTTAATTTGTTTGTATGTTATCGACTCCCAGACATGGCCGTCAACCACCTTACTATTAAAGAACCTTAAAATAGTTAGGAATTTCGCTTCACAGTTGTGAACACACAACATCAAAATTTTATCAACCCGTTCGGATTAAGGTTATGAATTATATGTCATAAAGTCATACCTACAGTAAAATATAAGCCTGAATAACGAAAATATAAGATTTCTGTTAGCGATAACATTTCCTATATAGGGAGTGTAGTGAAACCGACATTGAGATCGTTGTCTGATTACGTCAGTCCGTACTGCTGCACTCTTCTGAACTCTGCATGGTGAGCTGGTGTCTTCCTACCTTGCAAGCCGTAGGTTCAACACAGATTCCTTAAACAGACACTGAGTGTCCTTGCACAGCTGTTGTAGGAAGATAGAGCAGAACCAGTTTCACACGTGTTAGAAATGTTCCTTCAGCCATGCATGCTTGTGAGAAGGATCATTGCATCGTCCATATTAACAACACAGATACTGCAATATCGAAATAAATTTTCTATGAAAAATTTGTTTGAATTTTTTCTGCCCTGTGAAACCTGGAGAGGAGTTTATTGGACATAAAACAAAAGAGAAGGCAAGAGAGAAGACTTTAATACATAATTTTTGAATTCTATACAGAACTCTTTTGACGAGAGATTTATTAGAGCATGTCAGTCATCATCCCTACGCTACATATGCTACTATCTTCCCTTTATCACGTTGTACAAAGCCCAACCTGCAGTCTGAAAATTTTATCAGTTGGTGTAGAATTTCGGTACACAGAAGACAATATACAACTTCGATTGGGGTCTTTGCTATCTGCCTTTTAAGGTGGCGTTCAACAATCTTGGAAGAGATAAATCCACTCACATTATAAAAATGTGTGTGTGTGTGTGTGTGTGTGTGTGTGTGTGTTCCATATCTCCTTGTAAACCACCAGACCGATTTCAACCAAACTTAGTACACGTATCTTTTACTGTCAGGCAACAATCGCTGTAGGGGTAATAATTATCTACCTATTATAGTCCAGGAGGCATGACGCCACAAACAGTGAGATGTGTGAAAAACTGCAGCATCATGCATGACATTGAAATTTACTTCTCTTAGTATTTGCTATAAATTTTGCAGGCAGTATCCACAAATGCCATTAAATGCACATACATATGTGCATCAGGGTACCACATATGCTCAGGAAATATGACATCAAAAACTCTGAGATGTGTGCAAAACTGACGCAGTGCGCATGGCGTCTAAATATAGTACTTCTTTTCTGCTAACACTGTTTGCAACTCAATTTGCAGACAGTAGCCTCATATGCCATCGAATGTAACTGCAAAATTATATCATTGTATGAAACATATATCAGTAGATATGAAGTCATAAACGCTGAAGCGCCTGAAAAAATACCGCCTCATGCAGGACTTTTAATACATTTATTCTTCAGTATTGCGACACTCCTACAGTCGAGTCAACTTAAGGAGATTCCTGAAATCTGGCAGTGTTGTTGACAGCTTTCAGCTGCGAAGTGCAAACGGCTATAGGCGAAAACGATAGACGTCTGCAGAGCTAGATGAGTAGTCATTGAGATGTCTATCAAACCCCATTGTTGACAGGCCAAGCAGTTGCGCCCAGCATACAAAAGCTGTCTGTGATCATTTGTACATGATGCATATTTCTTTGTATGACTGTTTCATAATTTCGCAGGTGCTTTCACAAATACGTGGAAATTAAATTATTTAGATATTTCACTACAACTTCGTTTTTAGGGTTCCACACCTCAATCAGTAAAAACGGAACCCCTATAGAATCACTTTGTTCTACGTCTGTCTGTCTGTCAGACTGTTGGAAACCCTTTTTCTGATAAACAGACGTATCAAGCTGAAATTTATATCAATTACTGAGGTCTACGGTCTGTTGGCGGTGTAAAAAAATTGAAGCTTCTATGTCGACGCAGTTCAAAGATACGGTCATTCATGTCACATGTTCTGATAGGGCAAACTCACCTATTGAAACCTACAAGGCACTTCCCGTTGACCTATAATTAGGAAATTTGTCGAGATGCGAAGTTTCACAGTACAAGCAAAGGAAAGAAGTTTTTAATTTGTAAATATATCACACGAAAAAATATTTGTTTTGTCATTTGTTATCCGTCTTCAGACTTGAAATTGTACCAGGTGTACAGGTATGAAATGAGCGTTTTTTTGTGAAAATGAAACACTAATTTTGAATTGAAAAGTAAAAACATTTTATTCAAAGTACTTACCATTGCTTTCGATACATTTTGACCACCTTTCTGGCAATTTGTGGACACCACGCCAATAGAAATGTTCGTCTTTTGAAGGAAACCAATCAGACACCCAATTTTCGACATCTTCGTAGGAATCGAAGTGTTCCTCAGCCAATGCGTATCCCATTGATGAAAACAAATGGTAGTTGGAAGGGGACAAGTCTGGTGAATATGGCGGATCGGGTAACAGCTCCCAGCCAAGTGTTTTGATTGTATCCTGAACCAGTTTTGCTTTGTGTGCAGGCGCATTTCGCGTAAAAAAATTACTTTGCCATGTCTTCTGGCCCATTCTGGTCTTTTTTCGATCAATGCATAGTTCAAGTTGATCATTTGTTGTCTGTAGCGATTAGTATTCACAGTTTCACCTGGTTTTAGAAGCTCATGATACACCACTCCTTTCTGATCCCGCCAAACACAGAGCATTGTCTTTTTGCCGAATCGATTTGGTTTTGCAGTCGAAATTGATGCAAAACCAGATTAACCCATGATTTTTCCCGTTTAGGATTTTTAAAATAAATCCATTTTTCATCGCCAGTAACAATTCTATGCAAAATTGATTTTCTTTCATGTCTTTGAAGCAAAATTTGACAAATGGTTTTTCGGTTTTCCATCTGTCTTTCATTCAATTCATGTGGCACCCATTTTCCACACTTTTGGATCTTTCCCATAGCTTACAAACGGTCAGAAATTGTTTGTTGTGCAACATTTAGCATTGCTGCCATTTTCTTCTGACTCAAAGTATCATCTTCATCCAATATTGCTTGCAATTCGACGTCTTCGAACTTTTTTGGTGGTCTTCCACGTTCTTCATTTCTTACATCAAAATCATTATTTCTGAACCGTTGAAACCATCTTTTGCATGTTGCTTCTGATAGAGCATGATCACCATATGCCTCGACAAGCATTCGATGCGACTCTGCAGCACTTTTTTCAAATGAAAACAAAAAATTAATGCTTTCCGCAAATCATCACTTTCTGGTACAAAATTCGACATTGTTAACACGATGAAAACATATGATGTTGTTTGGTCCATGACTTGATGTATACTAAATATCTTTGACAGATGTCATACCAACCAAACAAAACAAAAATTAAGGCTCGTTAACAACAAATGTTCCCTATCAACACATTTGTATCTTAACGCTCATTTCATACCGGTACACCTGGTAAACGTTCTTGAAATTCTTGAAATCCTCGAGACCAATATCTTGCGAGTAACAATGTCAATAGCAGAAAAAATATCGACTTTCGGAGTGGATGAACTGTCTACATGCATAATTTACTTTATACGGAACCTCGGTGTGCGAGTCCTACTCATATTTTTGTTTTCGTTTCTAACTGACAATTAGAAAAATTTATCAGCTTGAAACGGCAGGTTTGTCAGCTTGTAACAATAATATAATAAGTAAAAAAATTACGACAAAAGTCAAGAAACTACGACGCGCCACAATGAGTGTATGTCGGTGTTTGGGAGGGGGCGGGGGGCAGGGGGGAGTAAAACTTGTGTAGGGAGACCGAAAACTTCAGCATTCAGGTTCAGTCGGATGTGGGTTGCAGAGATGAAGAGGTTTGCATACGAGAGATTAGCGTGGAGAGCTGCATCAGACCAGTCTTCGGGCCGAAAACCATGACGGCAGCGACGCGGACTGAGTGGTGTGGTGGACGTGCACAATGAGCCGTCCCCCAGGCGCACAGTGAGCGGCAGGTGCCGCCGTGGTGGAGGCCTGCGCGGCGCAGCTTGTGACGGCGGGTCGCGACCCTGCAGATTGACACAATTGGTCGGCCAGCACGTGGCCCGCGCAGCGCCGTCGGCCGGCGCCGCGCCGTCACGGATACCACGCCGCAGTACGGCCACGCCGATCGCCTCCCTCCCCCCCCCCCCTCTCCAACCACTACCTAACCCCAACCCTGCCACGTGCTCACTGCTATCTAATTAGTCAGTAGCCGCCTGTCTGCCGCTGCTTCCGCGCAGCCAAACGACGCCGGCCAGAAACATGGTACGCCATTTTGTCTGGGTGACAGTTGGGAGCCGAGCAATTACGAGGGTCACTACAAAAGAAATGCACACTATTTTTTTAAAAATCCATCTTTCAGTCTACATATTTGAAAGTTTTACAGTGTGTAGATAAATCCTTTAGGAACAATATATTCACTTCTCCACATAATCTCCATCCCTCTCAACTGCCTTACGCCATCTTGGAACCAGCGCCTGTATACCCGCACGGTAAAATTCTGCACCAACCTGTTGGAGCCACTGTTTGGCAACGTGCACAAGGGAGTCATCATCTTCAAACCTTGTCACACGAAGAGAGTCTTTCAGTTTCCCAAAGAGATGATAGTCACATGGAGCCAGGTCAGGACTGTAAGGCGGGTGTTTCACTGTTGTCCATCCGAGTTTTGTGATCGCTTCCGTGGTTTTTTGACTGACATGTGGCCGTGCACTGTCGTGCAACAGCAAAACGTCCTGCTTTTGCCGATGTGGTCGAACAAGACTCAGTCGAGCTCGAAGTTTCTTCAGTGTCGTCACATATGCATCAGAATTTATGATGGCTCCACTTGGCATGATGTCCACAAGCAAGAGTCCTTCGGAATCGAAAAACACCGTAGCCATAACTTTTCCAGCGGAAGGTCTGGTTTTGAATTTTTTTTCTTGGGTGAATTTGCGTGATGCCACTCCATTGATTGCCTCTTCGTCTCTGGTGAAAAATGATGGAGCCATGTTTCATCACCTGCCACAATTCTTCCAAGAAATTCATGTCAACCATTCTTGTACTGTTCCAAAAGTTCGCTGAATACCGTTTGTCTTGTTTCTTTGTGAGCCACTATCAACATCCTGGGAACCCACCTGGCACAAACCTTTTTTAACGCCAACAGTTTCAGTATTCTGCAAACACATCCTTCCCGTATCCCAACCTAGCGTGACAATTCGTTCATTGTGATGCGTCTGCCAGCAGTCAGCAATTCGTTAACTCCCTGCACATTGTATGGAGTGTGTGCAGTACGAGGCCTGCCGCTGTGAGGACAATCCTCAATATTGCCATGCCCGCTTTCATCACGTAACCTGCTTGCCCACCGACTAACTGTACTGCGATCGACAGCAACATCTTCGTACACCTTTTTCAATCTCTTGTGGATGTTTCCCATTGTCTCGTTTTCACAGCACAGGAATTCTATGACAGCACGTTGCTTCTGACGAACGTCAGGTGTGGCAGCCATCTTGAAGAGATGCTGTGACGGCGCCACTCACGGGAACAGGTTGAACTAAGTTTGAAAACAAGCGGGAAGGATGTATCTACACGCTGTAAATCTTTCACACATGCAGAATGAAAACTGTATTTTTACAAAAATAGTGTACACTTCTTTTGGAGTGACCCTTGTACTTCATTTACATTCGAATATACGAGGGGAGTTCAATAAGAAATGGAACACATTTTTCCTGAAAGCGAGTTGCTTTTGTTCTAATTCCAGTACACCATATTATTACATACTCTTTTCGCTTCAAAACCCTATTTTCCAACATAATCTCAGTTCAATGTGAGGGGCTGCGAATCTTTACTGGGAGGACCTGAATGCCCACACGGTACCACTCTATTGGTCGACGTCGGAGCCAACGTCTTGCTGTATCAGTAACCTCCCCATCGTCCATGTACTGCTTCTTGTGGAGTACATCTTCCACTGGGCCAAATAAATGGAAGTCAGAAGGCGAGGAAACCAGCGGGCATGCACATCTTTGAGTACTCCAACAGGTGGACGAGTGTGTCAGCAGTGCCAACAGACACGTCTAATTGTGTATCGAGATGTCTGATTGTGATCCGTCTATCACCTCGAATGAGAGTGTCCGCACGTTCCAACATTGCAGGAGTCACAACTGTGAGGGGCCGGCCAGTATGTGAGGGATCGGACTGGTTCGCGCGACCTTGTTGCGGCGATGACATACACCTCGCCCAAAGGCTCACTGCCAGTTCTCCATAGACATATTTCAAGTGCCTGTGAAATCTGGGATGGTCACGGTGAGCATGGTAATCCATTTTGTCTGTAGTCGATATTATACTGCCAATGCTTCATTGTCAGAGCCCCGTCTGCTCGCCGGGGTATACCGCGGGCAGAAAAGTTTCACAGTTCGATGAGACAAGCTGTAAATTTGCGTTGTCATCTCATTAGCATACAACTAGTAAGCTCAAAAGTAGCCCTGAATAATAAAACGTTGGTCCAAGTTAAACGTTTTAAATATCTAGAATGATACAGCATGACATACGATTGTAGTCACGACGTGGACCAAAAACTAAATAAACTTACTTCTGTATGTGCGACGACTGAAAAATTTGAAGTGTAAAGCCTCGGGCAAAATGCAGCTTAAATTTTCACAAAAAGCGGTACTAACCAGTGCTTACGGAAGTGAAGCGTGAATGATAAAAAGATACCAAGAAAGCAGAATACTCGGTCTGAATAGGCCTAAAAAAGCCCAACGGTTCCGATCGAACGCCGTGTCATCCTTAGCTGATAGGGGTCACTCGAGGCTGATATGGAGGGGCATGTGGTCAGTACACTCCTCGCCCGACCGTTGTCAGTTTTCGTGACCGGAGCCGCTGCTTCTGAATTAAGTATCTCCTAAATTGGCCTCATGGGTTGCGTACACCCCGTTTACCGACAACGCTCGGCAGACCCGAATGGTCACCCATCCAAGTGCTAGCCAAGCCCGACAGCTCTTAACTCCGATGATCTGACGGGAACCGATATTACCACTGCGGTAACGCCATTGACAAGGAAATAGAATACAGGCTCAGGGAATGAGAATTCTAAGAAGAGTAGAAGAATGTATAAAAGAAGATCGTAAAAGAAATAGGGCTATGAGGAAAGATTCAGGAATATACAACCTACGCGTAAATAAAAGAAAATAAAAGAAACGGAAGAAATCTGAGGGCTGTATAGATGGAGAAAGACTCCCGGTAAAGGCTTTCAATTATATGTCAAAAACCATTCAGTAGCCAAGATCACACAAAATATCTTTTTTTAAATTTAAGACAACCGGTTTCAACAGATTAAGCTGTCATCTTGACGTCTTAAAATCTTTTGTTGTAAAACATGATCATTTTACGCTGATCTCACGCACATGATGCCAGGTGGATAAAAATAGCACACTATAAAAGTTTTCTCATTGCCAAAATATTTAAAAACATGAAGCATCTCTCAATTATAAATGCACTGGAGGAAGAAATGTAGAAAGGCCATGCAAGAGATGCAGTAGTGTAGCAGGGAGTTTGCCTGATATAGGAAGTAAAAAAAAGAAAATAGTTTCTCCTAATACATAAAATAAAAAAAGAGGCAGAATTTCTGATGCCAGACAGGACAGAATGTTCAAAAGTAGTGCGTCATTCGAAGCAACGAAGTTTACTTCGATAATCTGCGCATTGCGTTATCAGTGTGTTGAAATTCGATTAACGGAGTCCGCTTCCTAGAGAGACACAGTTCTATTTAACTCATAAACCACACAATCTAGGCCACGTTGTACTGTAACGACTGTAACTTATCAATAGGAACCAGCCAAATGTATTTCATAAGTTAAATGACAGCCATTACCAGTTTCGCATTATTTACAATCGATCTTCAAATAGCTCTTACAGACTTCCATGATGGAGTCTCTTTTTAACTAGACTCTGACTAAACTACCTAAAAAAAGAAAAACACTCCGTCTTCAGGCTACAAGTCGCCCATCGGCACCATCCGACCGCCGTGTCATCCTCATTTGAGGATGCGAATAGGAGGGGCGTGTGGTCAGCACCCCGCTCTCCCGGTCGTTATGATGCGCTACTATTCGGTCGAGTAGCTCCTCGATTGGCATCACGAGGCTGAGTGCACCCCGGAAAATGACAACAGCCCATCGAGGCCCGGATAGTCACCCATGCAAGTGTCGGCCACGCCCGACAGCGCTTAACTTCCGTGATCTTACGGGAACCGGTGTATCCACTGCGGCAAGGCCGTTGCCCTGACTAAAACTAACATTAACTAAAACTCTAGCCTCAAAAGAAGAAAAGGCTGCTCTGGGCTACAAAAAATGTAAACAGAGGTCTTGTTACACCAAATGCAAGTGGAGACCATAAAGTGAGGCTGTTGGTGATTGGGAAGTCTGCTAAGCCTACAGTTTTAAAAAAATATCACTGCTTCTGCACTGCCTGTTCCATATGTCCACCAAAATCAGCTAGTAGAAAAAAAAGTTTTAGCAATTGGTTTCTCGAAGGTTTTTTTCCAGAGATCAAAATTTACCTAAAGAAAAAGTCCATACCTTCCAGAGCAATCTTAACGCTTAATAATGCTGGTCCACACCCTGATGAGGAAGAATTACAATGTGACGGTTTCGTGCATTGCTCTTATCCCCTAACGTGACGAGTTTAATACAGCCTATGGACCAAGGCGTTTTACAATGCTTGAAATACAGCTATCGTCGTCGTTTGCTTCAGACACTGTTCAAACAACAAAAGATGAAGAAACCATCAAAGAATAAAAAAAACTGCGATAAAGGACATGGTATAATGGATAGCCGATTCATGGCCTGAAGTAAAGACAGAGACAGTAAAAAGTCTTGGAACCAGATTTTACGGAATGAAACGGATGCCTACGGACAGATAGAGATGACCTACCGTTGGCAGAACTGAAGGAAAAGCTGGGTGGATATGAAATTGCTAATGCGAGTGATATATCAGAATGGATGAACAGTGATGAACAGTTCGAAGAGCAATTGGTTAGTTAACCCGCTGAAGACAGTGACGACGAGAAGAAATTGTACCAGTGATCACTCCCACCGAGGGTTCGGCGGCGCTAGATGTGGTATTGTGTTATATCGAGCAGCAAGCACAAGCGGAAGCTGCTCTGACACCATGCTTCTTAGAAGATGGCGCGACATTGCTGCTAAAAAGCGAGGTTCTATTTTAAAACAAAGGACTGGGGACAATTTTTTTTAAATGTCGATAATATTTTTGCAACTTGGAAATGTGTTCCCATATATAACACAGGTATGCACTAGACGTTTTTTTTTTTAATTTTTTAATCATTATTGTGCTCGTTAAACATTTATTCACGATTTACCTATTGATTCCCTAGACTTCCGGAAGGCGTTCGATATAGTTCCGCACTGTCGCCTGAGAAACAAAGTAAAGAGCCTACCTAATATCAGACCAGCTGTGTGGCTGGATTGAAGAGTTTTTAGCAAACAGAATACAGCATGTTGTTCTCAATGGAGAGACGTCTACAGACGTTAAAGTAACCTCTGGCGTGCCACAGGGGAGTGTTATGGGACCATTACTTTTCACAATATATATAAATGACATAGTAGATAGTGTCGGAAGTTCCATGTGGCTTTTCGCGGATGATGCTGTAGCATAAAGAGAAGTTGCAGCATTAGAAAATTGCAGCGAAATGCAGGAAGATCTGCAGCGGATAGGCACTTGGTGCAGGGAGTGGTAACTGACCCTTAACATAGACAAATGTAATGTATTGCGAATACATAGAAAGAAGGATCCTTTATTGTACGATTATATGATATCGGAACAAACACTGGCAGCAGTTACTTCGGTAAAATATCCGGGAGTATGCGTACGGAACGATTTGAAGTGGAATGATCATATAAGGCGGGTGCCAGGTTGAGATTCATTGGGAGAGTTCTTAGAAAATGTAGTCCATCAACAAAGGAGGTGGCTTACAAAACTCTCGTTCGATCTATTCTTGAGTATTGCTCATCAGTGTGGGATCCGTACCAGGTCGGGTTGACGGAGGAGGTAGAGAAGATCCAAAGAAGAGCGGCGCGTTTCGTCACAGGGTTATTTGGTAACCGTGATAGCGTTACGGAGATGTTTAGCAAAGTCAAGTGGCAGACTCTGCAAGAGAAGCGCTCTACATCGCGGTGTAGCTTGCTGTCCAGGTTTCGAGAGGGTGTGTTTCTGGATGTATCGAATATATTGCTTCCCCCCACTTATACCTCCCGACGAGATCACGAATGTAAAATGAGAGAGATTCGAGGGCGCACGGAGGCTTTCCGGCAGTCGTTCTTCCCGTGAACCATACGCGACTGGAACAGGAAAGGAAGGTAAAGACAGTGGCACGTAAAGTGCCCTCCGCCACACACCGTTGGGTGGCTTGTGGAGTATAAATGTAGATGTAGATATTTCCGTATTATCCGAGTTTTTCTAATTCGAGGTAGCCTCAGTCCCAATTAGCTCGAAATTGTAGGGACTCTACTATAATGAAACTCACCGAACGAGACAAAACTTGCGGCCAGAACGCATACATATAATAACAGAAAACGTAAGGTAAAAAGCTACATGCAAGAGAATATTGCTACATATTTCAAACTATAAATCGCCAATTTTTTCGCCTCAGCTAATTCAAGCGAAATGCGAATGGCGAAACACTAACTGAGTTTATCTTGTTGCGCACAGACACAACCTTCCAATGTTAAATATGAGGCTGCTGCTGATTGGAAACATGAGACTAGTCCACTCTACGAAGTGGTCTGGCAAGTCTGGTGGATGAGCAGCGGAACTGACGTTACGTAAAGCGTAGGAAAGGCTACCTACGGTGAAAAACAGCGTGAAACTAGATACGAGGTAACTGAAGTGACCTACGGACGGTCACAGTGAACTAAACAATCCCGGGTCAGTGGCTAGCGCCGAATACCTTGGAGCCGAATGTGGGGCATGCACCTTGTGAAGTCGTACCGGAAGAGTAGCGTGGGGTGTCAAGCACTTCAAAAAGTGAAGCGGAATTAACTGCATTTAGGTGGGCAGCTGACTTGACCAGCGATGACATGAGTGGGGTAAGGGGAGCCTATTGAACAGGAGTAGTTCATGAAGAATATTTATACGATATCCCGACCATGTGCTGAGGTGTAACCACCAAGCGTCAGATACCGTTACTTCGTCACTGTCCCTTTCAGGCTAACAGATTTTAACCACGACGTCGACTGAACTTCCACGTCGGAGCCGATATCTTAAACATAAATAACTCTTCTATTTCCCATGAATAATTTCATTTACTGTACGTGGTTAATTTCTTGTATACCTATATCTACACGGCTACACTGCAATTCAGAGCGAGCTGACGCAGTGGTTAGAACATTGGACTCGCATTCGGGAGGACGTCGGTTCATACCCGCGTCCGGCCATCCTGATTTAGGTTTTCCGTGATTTCCGTAAATCGCTCCAGGAAAATGCCGGGATGATTCCTTTGAAAGGGCACTGCCGACTTACTTCCCCATCCTTCTCTAATCCGATGACCTCGCTGTTTGATCTCTTCCCCCACACAACCCAACCCAACATTGCAATTCACGCTTTCGTGCTCGGTAGAGGATTCATCGAACCACATTCAGACTATTGCTCTACAGTTCTACTCTAGTAACATACGGGAAAAACTCTTAATTCTATCCAGTTGCTCTTATTTTATTATGATGATCCATTCTCCCTATGTAAATGGGTGCCATCATAATATCTTCGGATTCGGAGAAGAAAGTCGGTGACCGAAATTTCGTGAATATATCTCGATCCAAAGAAGACAGCTTTTGTATTATTTATTGCCGTTCCAACTCGAATATCATATCTCTTCCCTTTTACACGATAATACGAAACGAGCTGCCTTTCTTTGAACTTTTTCGACGTCCTTTCTCAGTTCTATCTGGTAAGGGTCCCGTACCACACAGCCATACTCCACATCGGGACGGACAAGTGTAGTGTAGGCAGTCTTATTTAATAGATCTGTTACAGCTTCAAAGTGTTCTGCCAATAAAACATACCAGTAGTTCTTAGTGTCACCCTCACAACACTGTCTATGTGATCATTGAAATGCAATTGTTCACCTCATTTCAGGAATAATAAGGTAAAGAACGGAGGACTCTTCCATACGATCACTTCCAGAAATCGTCGTAAAATTCAATTACTGATTGTCTTCGATGCCCAGGGAGCCAGCGATGCTCTTAAAACGGGCATCTCATAAAATCGGCGAATCCTTTCCTCCATTACTCGCAGTTACACTTGAAAATAATGTTTTTCAACATTAATATTCCATGGGACTCATTCCTAGGGAACTGGCCTGTGTACTGCACACCACACCGAAGTTTTAGCATTTTTCTGTATCTGAAACACCACAGAACTCTTCTGCAAATTCATGTCGTCGAAATATTATAAGACTTTCGACTTTTAGCACTTCTCAAAAGCACATTAGTTGGTCACAGACGTTTAACCAGTTAAATAAAGTTCCACAGTAAATATAACTGAAATTATGTTTCTCTTTATTAAATAATGTAGCAAGTATCGTTCAATGAATATCCGTTACTTTTCATAAAACAGTTTCACATGGTTTATTCGCACCATTGAACACAAAGAGCGGCCACGTAATAAAATGTTTTAGCTCATTCTGTAACAGTAAACGTCGTTCCAGGAAGACCAAGAGCAGACTGAATATATATATATATATATATATATATATATATATATATATATATATATATATAGTCGAGTCCTCCCTCGGGCATGGGTGTGTGTGTTTGTCCTTAGGATAATTTAGGTTAACTAGTGTGTAAGCTTTGGGACTGATGACCTTAGCAGTTAAGTTCCATAAGATTTCATAAACATTTTTTGGTCGGTCGATACCGGGATGGTTAACACGGTTTATGGATGACGCCGGAGTTGTCGTCCGATGATGTTCCACATGTGCTCCATTGGAGACAGATTTCGACACTCTGTAGAGCATGTTGGGTTACAACAGCGGTACGTGTGCGAGCGTATTCCTGTTAGAAAGCAGTTCATGAATGACAGCACAACAGGGCGTATCAGCAGACTGAAGTACGAATTTGCAGTCAGGGCATAACGTTGCTCTAAATTCCGCTGTTCCATTTTCGTAACACACAACAAAAACACCACTAAAGACGATCTCAAAAATCACGTGATGGCTGTACGGAGCAGAAATTCGAACTGAGCATCTGGAAGGGTCTACTACACAAGTAGAAAAACACAGCGTTAATGTATTACATTAACTGTTTACCGTACCTTACATGGTGTACACGGCAAAGTTCCCCGTGATGCGCCGCAACCTACGTATCAGTGCATATGACACAGCGCTCCGCAACGACATAGGTCACAACGTGAGACTATTGGGAGTGGAGGACGGGGAGGGTTTAAGCCACGGAACGACGAATATGTGCATAAAGTAATACGTTCCTTCAGTTACAGAAAAATTAGTATACACTCACTGATCGCATTAAAAATAGTTGAATAAGCCCAAATTGAAACCATTTACAGGCTTCTACAGGCGAAACCGAAAAATAGTCTTCAGTATGCACTGGAAAGTGTTACGTACTATGATCTGGTTGACATAGTAACAGGTATTGAATTTCCCGCGGCGTAAACCATCACGGAACCGAAAACGAAGCGAGAGAAGAAACCTGACGGCCGCTAGCAGACAAACAACTCCAGGTGAGTCCAAAGAAGCCAGTAATTTTTTTAGGTGGAAATGGGTCATGGGTCCTGAGACGCAGGAGCGGCAGAACAGCTCGCAAGATAATGGCGTGTCAGGCGTTTCACGCAGCGCACGGATTTAATAGCCGTCAGGTGGACAGGTGCCTTGACCCGGCGCAGCTGACGAAAGCGGGAGGCACCAACAGCAGCAGTCGAAGTCTGCAGCTGACGAAAGAGCTGGCCCACCTCCACGGTCCGCCAGCAAACGCTCACATGGCCGGCAGACACCCACTGCAGCATGTGACGGCACCTGTTTCAGTCTCTCCCAATGGAGCAACAGCCGTTGCTCCGAATGTTGACAGCTTAGCTTTCTATTAACCAACTCTGGAGATGTGTCTCTAAGTCTGCGTCTTATCATAAGTTATTAAACATCCGATGCTATCAGAATGAAACAGTATGATAGTCTTAATTGTCACATTTCGTCAGTCTTGGATTTATCACAGATAGAACCAGACAAAATCTGCTAAATACAAAGTACAACAACGGTGTGTTATACCTACGCGTGATAAAACGAGTCTTCGATCTGGGAATTAACCTACGTCACAATTAAATATCTGGTGTGAAGTCCTTGAACATCTTCCACGTATCTCCTTGAGATTTGCTCATCAGACTGGGATCCTATCAGGTTGGATTAATAAAAGATACAGAGAAGATCCAAAGAAGAGCGACGTGTTTTCTCACGGAATCGTTTGGAAGGCGAAAAAATGTTACAGAGAAGCTCAACAATTCCAGTGAGAGACGCCTCAAGAGAGGTGTTGTCTTTATTTTTTTATTTATTTATTTATTTTTTTTTGACATTGTCAATGGGGAGATACGCGATCTGTTGGCTTAAAATGAGTGTGGATAAAATCCTACGTCAAGATCGCAAATATTCTTTATTGCTTACCTGTTTCGGCTCACCGACGAGCAATATTCAGATCATCTATAACAGTCATTGTACATCGTCGTATCTTAGAGCTAAGTCACCCTAAAATGAAAAGTCGTTGTTGCTTAATTAAACTGACAACATTAAGCACTAATCGAATATTGTTACAATGTCCATATTGTCATACATGTGCAAAAACAATCGACAGCAGTAATAGATGCATCGACCATGAGTAGATATAAATAAGATATCACTTCTAACATTCGTAACATGAATATTAGAAGTGATATCATCTTTCTTACAAATTGTGCACAAACGATCGTCGACAATGATAGTTTCCGCCGATCGTTTGTACACCTGTGTGATGATACGGGCACTGTAACAATATTTGGATAGTGATTAGCATTGATAATTTACATAACCAACTAAGATATTTCACTATGGGGACACTTAGCTCTAAGAATACGACGATGTATAGTGATTGTCATATACTGAACAGCATTTTAGATTGATCTGAAGATGGCTTGTCAGCGTTTCGAAACCGGCAATCAATAGCGAAAATATGTGATCTTGACATAGGATTTTTATCGACATATGCTGTGTTTCTGATGAAATTGTGACAGTGTACGTTCTAAGATGAGGCAGAGAGCATATTATTAGTCCCATATACGTCTTGTGAAACATGTCCCGAGAGCCGCGCACCTTACAACGCCGCTTCCGGGATTCGGGAAGACACTCCGATCGCGGATAAAATCTGCAAGGAGGGCTAACGACGAAGCCCGATGTGGCGACCAAACTGGATGTGATTATTAGGCGGTTTTCAGACTAGGTGAATACCGGGTTTGTATCCACGACACGCCTCAGTTACATAATTCGCAAAAATTTCGAAAACGTACTCACAGCCTCACATGGATAACATTGTGCACAGATAGATGTAGTACACACAAATTCCGTTCGGGGGGGGGGGGGGGGGGGGGTGGAAGATGGCTTGTCTCCAACGTTGCTAATGTCAATAAACTTGATCCTGTATGATTAGTCACAGCAACAAAGGGAGTCTGCTATTGTGGAGAAAGATTCAAAATTCGTTTATGATGACTCCCTCCTGCTTCGACTGCATTACGGTGACATATTGTTGATTTTCATATTGTTAAAGCTCTGTTTATCAGTCTACTCGAAATGTCATGTTTACGAACGATAGGTTCAACATCCAAATGCATTCGCGTTTTTTCCCCTTTGCAAAAAAGTAGAAATGTTCGAGACAAGCGTTATGAATGTTGCCTCGTTAGCGGTCTGCAGCTGCTGCAGCACAAATTACCTGCTGTGCAGCTGGACTTGACACATTGACTATAGTCATTTCCTGCGGGGCAACAGTTGGTCAAGGAGCGACTCTCCCCGCCGATAATTGGTAGAGGTTCGCACAATGCAAAGTGTACGTTAGTCGTGAGACGAACTGTGCTCATATTACTTGCGTGTACGTTCCTGCCAGTCGATCTATGCTGAACTTCTGGGCACCAAGGACACGCTAAGATCACTTCTTTTCGGGAAATACAATCGACATTGGGAATGCGAAAATTGTCAAATACCATTTTTATTCTATTCCTGCTCCTCTTTTCTGCATCCTTCGTTTGTCACCAGTATGAGCAAGGATGGCAGGTGCTGAAACTAATACAATATTCTGACCAGTTTTCTGAGGCCAGCCATATAAAAATTTTTGGTTTTCTTCATAAAAGTTTACAACGATGTTAATCCAGTATTTCGTATAATGCAATACCACATCTTCCAGTATTATTTTGTATTATGTGGGAAATGCGTCAGGAATATATTATTATTTCTACTACTACTATTATTATTAATAATAACCTTAGAGATGGGGTCCTTCTATGCAACCAAATAAAGAGTGCTTGTTTTTACACCATCCGCGTTTAATATGTACCCATATATGGAGCGGTCACAGGCCCTGCAGACCACGCGATGCCTCCACAAACTGCCTCCATTCCCTTCTGTTCAGGACTCAATTCCTCCAGGTGTTTTCAGTACCCAGAGCTGCCCATTCCTTCGCTAGGTCGTCCATCCAGCGCCGCTTTGGTCGTCTTGTGGGCGTCTCGTGTTTGATTTCCCCTCAAGTGCTTTCTTCACCTGTCTGTCTTCTGGCACACGGGCTACATGGCCCACCCACTAGATTCTTTTGCTATTCAGCTCCTTTAGTATTGTTAGTTGTAGCATCGGGGATAGATTTCCTCATTCTTCCTCCTTCGCCATTCTCCTTTATCTAAGATCAGTCCCCATATCTTCCTCATTATTCATCTTCCAGATATTTATAGTTTTTCCTTCTCTCGTTTAATCAAACTCCAGGTTTCCGAACCATGCATGCCTGCTGGGCGTATCACTGTACTATATATTCTCATCTTGGTACTCGCTGATATTCATTTGGAACGGAGCATTTTTCTGAGGGAATGCATGCATTTCATCCTCATTGCTATTCTTTTCTTGATGTCCACTTCTAAGCTGTTGTTGCTGGTAAACCAAGATCCCAAATATTTGCTGCACTTGTCTTCTTCCTAGCTGCGTGAATTTCGTTTTGTCTTGAATCACATTTAGCCCTACTGAAACGTCCTCTTAGAAAAATTATGAATTACTGTGCTGGTAAGCCGGGCGCTGTGGCCGAGAGGTTCTAGGCTCTTCAGTGCGGAACAGCGCTGCTGCTACGGTCGCAGGTTCGAATCCTGCCTCGCGCATGGATGTGTGTGACGTCCTTAGGTTAGTTAGGTTTAAGTAGGTCTAAGTCTATGGGACTGATGACCTCAGATGTTAAGTCCCATAGTGCTCAGAGCCATTTGAACCATTTGAACTGTGCTGGTAAACCTCTTACGTTATTTGATTTACCAACAGCTGAGCAAAACTCAACGTACTCAAACAGTTTTCTCTTTACTTATTCCGATCATCACTAAACTGACACACAATATTTTCTGCTCAACGCAATCTCTCAATGACCCCTACAAAAGAATGGCCCTGACTAACAATAACCTATACCTTTCATGAAACACTTACCTCACAAAAATCTTCGTTACTCGAACTACTGCAATACAGCGAGCGCCAATACTGACAGCTAAATAAAAGATTCAGACTACTGAAGGCACTAACTACTGATAGGCATAGTTAGCAAATGAAAGATTTTGATAGAGAACAAACAATGTATTTACCTTAATAGTGTTCAAAAGTCGTAATATATATATATATATATATATATATATATATATATATATATATATATATATATATATATAGGGTGAGTCACCTAACATTACCGCTGGATATATTTCGTAAACCACATCAAATACTGACGAATCGATTCCACAGACCGAACGTGAGGAGAGGGGCTAGTGTAATTGGTTGATACAAACCATAAAAAAATGCACGGAAGTATGTTTTTTAACACAAACCTACGTTTTTTTAAATGGAAACCCGTTAGTTTTGTTAGCACATCTGAACATATAAACAAATTCGTAATCATTGCCGTTTGTTGCATTGTAAAATGTTAATTACATCCGGAGATATTGTAACCTAAAGTTGACGCTTGAGTACCACTCCTCCGCTGTTCGATCGTGTGTATCGGAGAGCACCGAATTACGTAGGGATCCAAAGGGAACGGTGATGGACCTTAGGTACAGAAGAGACTGGAACAGCACATTACGTCCACATGCTAACACCTTTCTACTGGTCTTTTTCACTGACGCACATGTAGATTACCATGTGGGGTGAGGTACACGTACATACGTGGTTTCCGTTTTCAATTACGGAGTGGAATAGAGTGTGTCCCGACATGTTAGGCCAATAGATGTTCAATGTGGTGGCCATCATTTGCTGCACACAATTGCAATCTCTGGCGTAATGAATGTCGTACACGCCGCAGTACATCTGGTGTAATGTCGCCGCAGGCTGCCACAATACGTTGTTTCATATCCTCTGGGGTTGTAGGCACATCACGGTACACATTCTCCTTTAACGTACCCCGCAGAAAGAAGTCCAGAGGTGTAAGATCAGGAGAACGGGCTGGTCAATTTATGCGTCCTTCACGTCCTATGAAACGCCCATCGAACATCCTGTCAAGGGTCAGCCTAGTGTTAATTGCGGAATGTGCATGTGCACCATCATGCTGATATCACATACGTCGACGCGTTTCCAGTGGGACATTTTCGAGCAACGTTGGCAGATCATTCTGTAGAAACGCGATGTATGTTGCAGCTGTTTGGGCCCCTGCAATGAAGTGAGGACCAATGAGGTGGTCGCCAATGATTCCGCACCATACATTTACAGTCCACGGTCGCTGTCGCTCTACCTGTCTGAGCCAGCGAATATTGTCCACGGACCAGTAATGCATGTTCCGTATATTCACTGCCCCGTGGTTTGTGAAACCCGCTTCATCGGTAAACAGGTAGAACTGCAACGCATTCTCTGTTAATGCCCATTGACAGAATTGCACTCGATGATTAAAGTCATCACCATGTCATTGCTGATGTAGCGACACATGAAACGGGTGAAAGCGGTGACGATGCAGTATGCGCATGACACTACTTTGACTCAGTCCACCGGCTCTCGCAATGTCCCGTGTACTCATGTGTGGGTTCATGGCAACAGCAGCTAACACATCAACTGCACCCGCTTCTCCTGTGACGGGCCTCTTACGGACCCGTTTGCGTGCTACGACCATACCTGTTGCATACAGTTGGCGGTAGATGTTTTGCAATGTGCGGCACGTTGGATGCTCTCTGTCCGGGTACCGTTCTGCATACACCCTGCAGGCTTCAGCTGCATTTCGTCGACACTCACCATAGATGAGTATCATCTCTGCCTTTTCAGAGTTCGAATACACCATGGTCACAGTTCCTACAACACTACACTATCACAGACGTCTGGTAACACGGTGTACTACAGTTGGTCTGCGCGCGGAGACGAATGCAGAATAACAATAGCAGCAAGCGCTGCAAAAAATGGCTCTGAGCACTATGGGACTTAACATCTATGGTCATCAGTCCCCTAGAACTTAGAACTACTTAAACCTAACTAACCTAAGGACAGCACACAACACCCAGCCATCACGAGGCAGAGAAAATCCCTGACCCCGCCGGGAATCGAACCCGGGAACCCGGGCGTGGGAAGCGAGAACGCTACCGCACGACCACGAGATGCGGGCAGCAAGCGCTGCATGCGGACACTGCGACAGCTAGACCAAACCACAACAGTGCACTACAGCCACACTCGTAAACACGGTCGTCATCGTAAACATGTCCCTGCATATGCTGCTCGCCGACCGCGGCCCGTGTTTGTTACAACACGCAACTGAATGTCGGAGGTTTCAAGCGTCAACTTTAGGTTACAATATCTCCGGATGTAATTAGCGTTTTACAATGCAACAAACGGCACTGATTACGTATTTGTTTATATGTTCACTTGTGCTAACAAAACTAACGTGGTTCCATTTAAAAAACATAGGTTTGTGTTAAAAAATATACTTCCGTGCATTTTTGTATGGTTTGTATTAAAAAATTACACTAGCCCCTCTCCTCACGTTCGGTCTGTGGAATCGGTTCGTCAGTATTTGATGTGGTTTACGAAATATATCCAGCGGTAACGTTAGGTGACTCACCCTTTATATATATATATATATATATATATATATAGTGACCTCTCAAAACTCTGGCATCTCTCTCTCCATATCCACCACTGCTGGCGGCTCACCTCCAACTGCGCAACGCTACGCGCCTTTCCCATCCAACTGCCCAACACTACACCAGCGAATATTCCAACAGTGAGTAAAACCAGCCACAGACTGCACACAGCACAGTCAGTGATTTTCATACAGAGCGCTACGTGGCGTTACCAACATAAAAACCTAAACAGGCTACTTGCACTACCTTCTGTGCATAGTCGCTCATTTTATGATACATTTCTTCGAACTCATGGTTTGATTCACGTAGCAATACTATATAATCTACATATGCAGGGCATCTGAAAATTGGGTCGTATCTTTGCCCAACACGCTCAGTGCGGGAAATTATCGGGAAGTACTAGCGCAAATGTTGGAGAAAGTCTCCCTATCAGTCAGGCGACGATTATGGTTCCATCACACTTTACCGTTGATGTCAGAGAACATTTAGACAGTATTTTCTCCAGCTGTGAATTGGAGGGGTATGCCAGAACCGCGCTCACCACGATCTCTCCCGAGCTCATTCCTATAGATTCTTTTTCAAGGGTGAGATGAACCGTTTGGTGTACGAGACGCCGGCAGATACTCCAGAAGTACTGCTTCCCCGTCTGTCTGAAGCTGTAGCCGTTATTCGTGGAACCTCTGGGCGATTTGAGCATACTGGACAATCATTAGCACGGAGATGCCAGTGATGCGTTAATGTAAACGGACGACATTTTCAGCGCCATATCTAAAACAATGTTCATCACACAGTAGTTCATCTTTTTCGTCTTCGAACATCACTGGCGTCAAAATCTTCACGGGCCCCCTAGCAAGGAAACGGTGTAGTTATGACATTTTTGTCACATGGAAAAGTACTTTTTATCTTCTCTAAACACCCTAAAATTCTGTATATGTAGTTATTTTACACCGTGTTTTTGGGCAAAATTATAGGATTTTATTTTTTGCTTTATATTTGGGTTTAGTCATTTCTTTCTCGATTTTCGCTCTTTTATTATTATTGCACTGAGCTGTAAAAAATCTTGGAATTTCTCGGTATAGTGCCGCACAAAGAAAACTGAAAAATACATTTGTACGATCTACTGGAGGCAAAAGGCCAATTTTATTTTAACGCTGTCTAGAATTAGAAATAATGTATTAATTTTTAATATTTCTATTACTGAAAGGTTTCAGATCAGTTTTTCCTCATCACAGATACAGATGAAATCAACAGTAAAACGGATTTTCCTAAGACATGCGGATATAGATAATGGCATGAGACTGGAAAAGACAAGACGGCGTAGATTTCAGCTAGAGCTTTCCACTTACGTATTGATCTCAGGTATTACTGTATTGGGGGGAACAAGAGGGCAAAAGGCAAAGGGCAACGGACAGACTAAACCCCATAATTTTAGATTGGCTGCAATGACCCTTTTTTTTGAGTAAGCAACTGTGAGAATGATTATTTCCTTACATCAACTACAGCCATAAACCGTTCTTCATAAGAATAAACTGATAGAACAAAACACAATGGCGATGATTTGTCACGCTCTTGGAAGCAGGTCCTACTCATGTATCAGATATCTTATTAATAAGTTACGTTAAATGAAACGTTAAGATATTCAAATGTATTAACAGCCATCAACGTTTCTCCTAATCACGCTTTAGCCACGTAGTTTTTATTTCAAAAATCGTGTACAGTCACAGCCTCTGCAGCGTTGTGTTCTGATTCTCGCGCTGTTAATACGCAGTATGAAAATGGCTGAGGCTGCTTTCTGTGCCGTAGAGAAACACGCGCGTGGAATACGGTTAAAAAGTGTCGAGAAATAGGTTGTTCTTAATGTTTTTCATAAATTTTCTGAGATAATTGGCTTTGATGTTTTCCTAGCGCTGTATATATTGCAGTTGTTAAACAAACTCACATTGAACGTGTAGCGCAGTCCGTTGCGTAATGGAATGAAAAGCAAGTTCCCCCAGTATCATTTTTTTCTTCTCGTTTGATTTGAAATACCTACATCTCGTACTTATGAAACTCATCTTAATTTTTTGTGAATAATGCACGTCTTATTGTTTTTAATTACATATTGGACGCGAAATTCCTTTTTCTATTTCAAATACAAATTCTTGATGTTTTATAAAAGACTGTTCATAAAAGTTCTTTAAATTAAGAAAACATAATTTAATTTTTAAGGGAAAAATGAAAAACCACATGCTCTTTATTTGGACTATGTCCATCGTTTAATAACACGGGGGTGGATAAGTATCGTAAAAACAGGAAAAAAAAACATTTCCACAGCATCGAACACATCATACAGATGCTGAATTTTTACATTTGCCATTGTACCATTACGATATGAACCCAACAGAACTTATCTGGAGCCAAGGTGCGGGATTTGGCCCGAGAAGTAACAAGACTGTTAAGCTGCCAGACGTACTGGAACTAACGCGCGCACGCTGGCGGGATATAGAACGGCTCGTCATAAAAGAAGGAGAGAAAATGCTGCGTCTGGTTGTCTTCGTGGGTTCTGTTGTTGACAGGCTCGTTATCCAAGTAGCAGGTGACACTTCCAGAATTGAAATGTATTTCTCTGATTCGGATTAGGAAGGGGCTAAGAGATTACCAGACGACTGACTGCAAGTAATACCTTCAGGGGCTTCAATATTTAACTATAGGGCGAAATCCTTGAATATTCTCTTACGTTACACACAGCTTATGCAGAAAAATTACCCTGTGTTTAAGTCAGGAATTTTCATTATTCTTGTTTTAAGTTACAATAGTACTTTAGCTAAAAACGATAACGTGTTGCGGTTTTTGTCTAGTCGTCTAAGGAGCGTATTGTGGAAGATTTGCAGTGTATTATTTCATACTGCTTAAAAATTAAATGACTTTCGAAGCTTTATTGCTCCTCTTCTTGTCTCGTTTTACGTGTGAACTGCAGCTGGCTACGTCACTGCAGGTTAGCTGTATCAGCTGACGGGCCAGTGCTAAATTAAAAATGCGCCGGTAAAGCTGTTGTCCCCTATTATCGCTAAGTCGATGTGCGCGTTGACGCACAGCACAAAACGTAGCCTTATTATCGTACTTGACAGTACTCGCGGCAGCTTGGCTGCAGTCCCACGTGAAACTGAAATCCAATGACGTTCCAGCAAACGCGGAAGAATACATAGTGCAATGTTATCAGGTTTATTCTTATGATGAACGGATTATAGAAGCTAGTTTGGGCTGCTGCATTTTCTTCAGGGAAGTAATCCCTTTACTTTCTTCGTGTTGATGCTGTGTATTTCCTATTTTCTATTATTTGCCATAAAGTGATGCCACATTGTTTCAAGACACCGTAACTGGTAGATCAAGTGCTGTGTCTTGTAGAAATTCTCGCGTCGTGGAGTATGTTTCCACCAACCTCCGTAATCGTTAATATGTGCTTGTTGGGTGTTACTCAGTATAAAATGTTAGCATCGTCGTTGTGGGTGAAGTTTTCGTCGTCAGTATTTTGGCCAGCAACACATGAAGTGGTGCTAGTATATAGATCTTAATCACTCAGCTGCCCTCTAATTTACTGCCTTATGAAGTGAGGGCCTGTGATACTGTTGATACTGATATATCCCTCGGATATATCTGCGGTTCCATTTATGTCATTCGAGGAGTAGGCTATTCCTTGCTAGCGAATACTACCGTCTCGTTTCGTTTAATCGTACTGAACGAGGGTCACGCAGTGGCCAAGATACTGAACTGGCATTCCGGGAACTGATGTTCAGATCTCTGTAAGTCCACGAAGATATGGGTTCGCTGTGAAAAGAACTATCCATAGTTGAGCTCCGTCTAATGATATCGTTGTCAACGGGCCATTAAACGCTAATATTCATTTTCCTCGTGCACCCATAGTCTATGGATAGCGTCTTTGATTAATAATCAAGACTTCCACGATCCCGGATTCGAACCCTAACCCCGTTTAAATTTTGGTTGAAAATCATCAGCAATGGCTGCCGAAAGACTTCCGGCAGAAGAAGTCACCCTCATTTAGCCAACAGCCTTATCAAAGAGGGCGGGTGAGCGGACAGAGGTTTAGGCACTCTCTTGTCCTTGGAGTGGGAAACCGTTCCTAATTGCGGGAAAATCAGCATTGATCAACGGTATTTCGACGCAGAAGGCAACGGAAACCACTGCATTAGAGGCACATAATGCGCATCCACAGAACATGTGTCCTGTGTTTGAAGAAATGTCATGATGATCCCTCTATTGGCGAAAGATTTCGGACCAGTTCACCATTCTGATCTCCGGGAGGGGACTGCCAAGGTTGAGTAATTCAAAAGAATGTTCAAATGTGTGTGAAATCTTATAAGACTTAACTGCTAAGGTCATCAGTCCCTAAGCTTACACACTACTTAACCTAAATTATCCTAAGGACAAACACACACACCCATGCCCGAGGGAGGACTCGAACCTCCGCCGGGACCAGCCGCACAGTCCATGACTGCAGCGCCCCAGACCGCTCGGCTAATCCCTCGCGGCCGGTTGAGTAATTATCGAAAGGATAACGTTCTACTATCAGAAACTTGAACGTGGTGGGGAATCTAGAAAATTTCTAAAGAGATATGCGAAGGCACAATCTAGGTGTAGTTGGGGGTCAGTGAAATGAAATAGAGAGAAGAAAAGGATCCAGGGTCATATGAGTATAGGGTAATATCAAGAGCAGCAGAAAATGGTATAACGCGAGTGGGATTCGTTATGAATGGCTAAGTAGGGCAGAGAATATGTTATTGTGAACAGTTCAATGGTCAGATTGTTCTTATCAGAATTGGCAGCAAACCGACAGCGATAGTTCAAGTATACATGCTGACGTCGCAAGCTGAAGATGAAGAGATAGAAAAATTATATGAGGATTGTATTGTATGGTACTGGAGACCTAGAAACGATGGAGAGGCTTCGTCCCCGCCGTAACCCTCAGTGGTACACAGCCCCACAACAGGCTACAGCAGTCCACTCACCACACCGCCGCCCCACACCTAACCCAGGTTTATTGTGCGGTTAATTGGGAGTAGATCGAAGAAAGACGAAAGTAGTGAGAAGTAGCAGAAATAAGAACTGCGAGGAAGTTAATATCAGTATTGATGGTCACGGAGATGATGAAGTTAAGGAATTGTGCTACCTAAGTGCTAAGTACCCCATGACGAACGGAGCAAGGAAAACATCAAAAGCATATTAGTCCTGGCAGAAAGGGCGTTCCTGGCAAAAGAGCGATCTACTACTATCCAACATTGACCTTCATTTGAGAAAGAAATTTCTAAGAATGTACGTTTGGAGCACAGCATTATGTAGAAGTGGAACATAGACTATGGGACATAAGGGAATCGAAGCATTTGAAATGTGATGCTACAGACGAAATCTGAAATTATGTGGAGTGATGAAGTAAGGAAAGAGGAGGTTCTACGCAGAATCGAAGAGGAAAGAAGTAAAGGAAAACTCTGACAAGAAGAAGGGACAGGATGATAGGACATCTATTAAGACATAGGGAGTAACTTCCTGGCACTAGAGGGAGCCGTAGAGGATAGAAACTGTAGAGGAAAACAGAGATCGGAATGTATCCAGCAAATAATTGAGGACGTAGACTCCTAAAGCGTTTCTTTGCGGTGAGGACGTTGTGACGTACAATAAAGGTCCCGAAAGGCAGGCAATAATGAGCCTTGGGCGGAGAATGCAGAAAAGACAGTGCCAATCTGTCAATAGGAGAGGAGTATACCGGTGGACACTATGAAGGCTCTGTGAAAGCTAGTCTGCTACTCTAAGATGAAGAAGCAGGAACAGGAGAGGAATTCGTGACGGCTGCCATCAAACCAGTGAGAAGACTGAAGTCGCTTTACCTTCCAATAACAATATATAATATCGCAAACACAACATTCGACGCCAAACTCAGGCACTGATATCAGCACCCCAGAGGACGTATATCTACACTGGTAACAGTAACCCACAGGACGTATATGAACAATGCAGACTCTTCAAAGAGATAAGTGGAGGTGACCATCCTCAAAATTTCAGTATGTCCCACCAATAGTTTGCAAAACTACAGACGATATGGATATAATGGACGATATGGATATAATGAGGCTACCGAACACGAAATTGAAAGTAAAATCTTCTAAGTTGCTAGGCCGCGTTGTACATCAGGTTTTTTTTTTTTTTTCTACACGATCGACGTTTCGACCCCTGTGCTGGGATCACATTTAGGATCACCTGGTGTTTATGATTTCCTAATCGTGAACATCAGAATATCCTGCAGATAATCCCAGCTTATGAATCGAAACGTCGATTTTGTATAAAAAACTGAAGAGGAATATGACGCGGCCTAATAGCGAAGATTTTACCTTCAAAGATGGCCACCAAAGCCGGCGGAATGCTACTAAACACCTTTGTTCTGTTTAGACGGTGTTGATGATTGAGGGTGGTGATGTCACCAGTATTTCAACGCAATCAAGGATTCCCTTGTCCTATAGAAGAGAAACTTATAGTTGAGCTGCTCGAACCCTTCCGTGGTTTTAAATTGGCTATATCGAGTATTCGAAAACCTACGGACATCGCACAGCATTCGTCCGGATAGAGGCCGGAGTGGCGACACTGTAGGCCTACACTGCGCAACTACTTGCGGTGGAGGAAAATCCAGACACACACAATCGGTTACTTGTACCCCTAGTGTTAAAGCGTCCTGGCTCAGTGGACCGAAAGCGTCTGAGTAAAAGTTCCGCTTAACTCTGTATGGTAGGTTCTCATATTTTTCTCGTCCTTCAACTTCGTATTTAGCTAAAGATGTATCATTTCGTCGTATATAGAATGGGGTGACTCCACTATGAGAAACCAGTCTAATTTTGTGAAGTATTCTTCCCTTTTTCACTGCATGCACGCCAACGCTCTTCTTAAAGAGGATTAAAAGAAAATGGTTGCTTAATGTTACTAGTCCACTATTTTGCTGTCCCACTTACCACTTGGGGGACCGGGAACATAATATCATGTGTAGTTATTTAACTAGTTACATGTTCCAAAAATCATTTGAACGATTCTTTTATCGCAGTGATGTGGAACAAGTCAGTTCACAGGATATGTAGATGATTAGTCCTAACAGTAAAGAACACATCATTTTATTCCTACTCATGCAACAGCACTTAAAAAAGCTATATTTTTTAAGTTTTTCCTGGCTATCTATTTTTAAGTAAAAATTTGTTGCTGGAATAGAAGAAGCTGTCGAGGAGAAATGATTTTAAATCAGATTTAAAGCTTGCTTCACTACCCGCCAAAACTGGGGCAAATGATCAAAAATTTTTATTGCTGCATATTGAACTCCTCTCCGAGCTACTGACAGCTTTAATAATGGGTAATAAAGCTCCTTTTTCCCTCTAGTGTTCTAGGTATGACCGTCACGGTTCTTCTCAAATTGTGATGGATTATTTATGAGGAATTTCACTTGCGGAAACGTGTATTGTGAAGGCGCAGTTAAAATGTCTAGCTCCTTAAAGTACCTACGTGACGCCTGTGGGTGAACACCACATATTATTCTTGCTGCTCGCTTTTGTGCAGTCAATATTCTCTCTCTTAGTGATGAGTTACCCAGAAAATTAATCAGTAAGACGTTAGGGAGTGGAAATATGCAAAATTCGTAAGAGGTCTGATACGTCTCTTTCCAAGATTAGCAATTATACGAAGAGCAAAAGTAGCTGAACTTAATTGCTTGAAAAGCTCATTGATATGCTTTTTCCAGTTCAATTTTACGTCATTCAATTTTCCGTCAATATGTGCACCCAAAAATTTGGAGCATTCTATCCACCTTATTGACTCCTTCTCATGTGCTACATTAATTGTTGAAGTTGCCAAGTTCTGTCACATTTACCAACTGTTGTAGGTCATTACGCTATTTGGCGCGATTTTAGAGCATCCTTATAGTACAAAGGCGTATGAGCCATCTTAAACTCAGTTTGATTGCCCCCAATCGACAGGTCTGCTACACTGCGGCGCCTTAGACGCGGGGTGGACTTACTGTGTTGCAGTGCCTTTCAGCTCGTTGCTCACTTGCCTTAGTAAGCTTTACGAATCTCAGATCTGCCTGGTACAGGACGACGAAACACATAGCTCATTAAAGAATAACTCTGATAAAATTAGTCGTTTCCCTAAAGTGTATTCTGTTGTCTTTATGTATGGTACGTTTGCTCCACATTACAAGCCTAGGTTCACTAACTAAATCTACATCTACAAGGACACTCTGCAAAACACATTTAAGTGCCTGGCAGAAGGTTCATCCAAACACCTTCACAATTCTCTATTATTCCAATCACGTATACTGCGCGGAAACAACGAACACTTGTATCTTTCCGAACGAGCTCTGATTTCCCTTATTTTATCATGGTGATGCTTTCTCCCTATGCAAGTCGGTATCAACAAAATATTTCCGCATTCGGACGAGAAAGTTGGTGATTGGAATTTCCTGAGAAGATTCCGCCCCATTGAAAAACGCCCATGTTTAAATGATGTCCACCCTGAATCCTGTATCATTTCAGTAACACTCCCTCCCCTGTTTCGCGATAATACAAAAGCTCCTGACCTTGTTTGAACTTTTTCGATGTACTCCGTCAACCCTATCTGGTAAGGATCCCAGACTGCGCAGCAGTATTCTAAAAGAGGACGGACAGGCATAGTGTAGGCAGTCTCCTTAGTAGATCTGTTACGTTTTCTAAGTGTCCTGTCAATAAAGCGCAATATTTGGTTGGTCTTCCCCACAACATTTTCTAAGTATTCAAATTTAAGTTGCTCGTAATTGTAATTTCTAGGTATTCAGTTGAATTTACGGCCTTTAGATTTGACTGATTTATCGTGTTGCCGTAGTTTAACGGATTCCTTTTAGCACTCATGTGGGAGAACTCACACTTTTCGTTATTTAGGGCCAATTGCCAATTTTCACACCATACAGGTGTCTTTTCAAAATCGATTTTTAATTTGTTTGGATCTTCTGATGATTATTAGTCGATAAACGACAGCGCCATCTGCAAACAACCTAAGACGGGTGCTCAGATTGTCTCCCAGATCTTTTATATAGCTAAGAAACAGCAAAGGGCCTGTAACACTACCTTGTGGAACGCCAGAGATCACTTCTGTTTTACTCGATGACTTTCCGTCAGTTACTACGAACTGTGACCTCTCTGACAGGAAATCACGAATCCAGTCACATAACTGAGACGATATTCCATAAGCACTCAATTTCATTACAAACCGTTTGTGTGGTACAGTGTCAAAAGCCTTCCGGAAATCCAGAAATACGGAATCAATCTAGAATCCCCTGTCAGTAGCACTCAACACTTCATGCGAGTAAAGAGCTAGTTGTGTTTCACAAGTACGATGTTTTCTAAATCCATGTTGATTGTGTCAACAAACCGCTTTCTTGGAGGTAACTCAATGTTCAAACGCAATATTTGTTCCAAAATCCTGCTGCATATCGACGTTAATGATATGGGCCTCTAATTTAGTGGATTACGCCGACTACCTTTCTTGAATATTGGTGTGACCTGCGCAACTTTCCAACTTTGGGTAGGATCTTTCGTCAAGCGAACGGTTTTATATTATTCTTAAGTAGGGAGCTATTGAATCAGCATACTCTGAAAGGAGCTTAATCGATATGCAATCTGGACCAGATGACTTCTATCATTAAGTGATTTAAGTTGCTTCACTACTTCGAGGATATTTACTTCCACGTTACTAATATTAGCAGCTGTTCTTGATTAGAATCTGGAATATTAACTTCGTCTACTTTTGTAGAGGCATTTCGGAAGGCTGTGTTTAGTAACTCTGCTTTGGCAGCGCTGTCTTCAGTAGTATCTCCATTGCTATCGCGCAGAGAAGGCACTGATTGTGTCTTGCCGCTAGCGTACTTCACATACGACCAGGATCTCTTTGGGTTTTCTGCCCGGTTTCGAGACAAAGACATAAACATCTCGCATTGAAGTCCACGCTAAATCTCGAGCTTCTGCAAAAGACCGCCAATCATAGGGATTCTGCGTTTGTTTAAATTCGGCATGTTTGTTTCATTGTTCCTGCTATAGTGTTCTGGCCCGTTTTGTGTACGAAGGAGGGTCAGCTCCGTCGTTGGTTAATTTATTTGGTGTAAATCTCTCAATAGCTGCCGATACCATTTCTTTGAATTCAAACCACATCTGGTCTACACTATTATTATTTATTTGGAAGGAGTGGAGATTGTCTTTCAGAAAGGCGTCAAGTGAATTTTTATCTGCATTTTTGAACAGGTGTGTTTTTCTGTTATTTTTGGAGAATTTGGGGGTTACAATATTCAATCTTGTTAAGGCTAAGTGAGGTAAGCTCTTTAACAAATTTCTATATTGGGTTTTCATGGTGAAAAAACCGGAAATAATGCCACCAAGCCCGTACGAAACAACAAGTATACTTTGCTGATTCCTATTTCTTGGTAGGGATGTCAATGTTTATCAATGTATTTTATTGTCCATTTCATTCACACCACCAACTATCACTACGGGCATCCATATCGAACCATATATCTTCAGATCAACAGCCGCAACAAAATTCAGGCCGCTCTCAGTCAAATGCTCACACAGAATTCAATGATATGGATTCTTCGCCGAAATATTACGTATTTAATTATTTCTCAACGAGGCAGTGTATCTAAGCAAAGGCTGTGTAGTACGCCACGCGGTGTAATGACTTAGGGAGAGAAAGGCAACTTTCAGTTTTAACGAAGTTGTTGTAAGTATCATCCATGATATCAGTGATCATATCCAATGTGTACTGTCCTCTATGACACTGTTTCTCACCTGCATTACTGAACATGGTACCAAAACTTTCAGAGCAGCTCGAGACTCATCATCTATGAAAACTAAATTCTGAGGGCCCCCGATAGCTTAGTCCATGCAGTCAGTTTACTGGATCCAGAATGCGGGACCTCTCAATTCTCTGAGAGGCTGCAACATATCATGGCCAATAAGCGTTGTAGCTGCCCTCGTATAATTAGTTACTTTACCAAGCTGAACCAGATAAACTTGAAAGAACAATATCGTTAGGTGTTTGAAGAACTGTAGTAAATCGGGTTGCTAAGTCCGTAGACGCTTGCCGGGATTTATATGAGAGGTTCTGCCTATCACCGATTCCTCTATCAAAAAATAAAAATGAACTCACCTGCTAATCTTCTGTTCCCTGGACTGGGGAGATATCAGACTAAGTTACCCAAGGCAGGCAATTATTTTTCCTAGGTAAATGATTGAATAATAAAGGGAACAGGGTAGACCTACGGACCAGTAACAGACAGAGAACTCTTCAGTTGAAACTTCCGGGTTGAGAGGACGTGGTCGATGTATAAAATTTCCACCTAACATCTTCTGAGGTCGTCCGGCTACTGCAGTAGCCGGACGACCTCAGAAGATGTCTCCCGCAGATAGAGACGAAACGTTAGGTGGAAATTTTATATATCGACCACGGCCTCTCAGCCCACAAGTTTCAACTGAAGACAACACCGGCCGTGAAAGCGTACATAGGAAGACAGAGTACTGTCTGTTCTGCAGTTAAAGCTAATATATTCTGGATAAAAACACGTAAATGCGAAGCAGACAGGTCACAAAAAAATGGGATTTAGCCTGTCCACAATTATGGTCTATTTGGTGAAACACCGGCTTGCTGTACTCGTAGATCAAGCTAAATGTGCATAAAACATACACAGATTCAAACGAGAAGCAATGATAACTCGCCCAGTACCTAGGGAGAGTCATAAACGAAAGCACTTAGCCATGGGGAGTAACATAGTAAGAGCACACAGAGAGGGGCAGCTTGACACAGCTTACAGTCCGAATATCAGTGGAATCGTAATGCTGGTTGCTTCCAGTACGAATCGCGTATCTGCATCTTAGTCACGGACATGCGAACACGATTAGTCCTAACAGTAATGAGCACATTATCATTTTATTGCTACTCGTGCAACTGCATCTAAAAAAGTTTTTTTTTTCAATTTTTACTGGCTATCTGTTTTTAAGTAGAAACTCGTCACAACTATTTTGGTGCGAAACTCCTTTACTAAAACTGTTTGAATCTACAAATGATTACTTCCAAGTTGATGACAAGCTATCCAGATATCGTCAAATGGCAACAAGTAGCGCACTACAGTTAATCACGAAGTGAAACGGACTAGCAACCTCGTATGCAGGACAGCAGTGTTCATCCTTCCGCAGAACAAGGTGTCCGTAGCCAGCTTGACTAGTGGTGGCAAAGCAAACCGTTCCTCCTGCTTTCAGGCGAGAGGCAACTCGGCCTTCTGATGCTCAGGTTGGAGACACTCTAGTAGCACCGGTTGTGTGAATGTGGTCGGGGTCAGTGTTCCTACACGCCAGCATCTCTGTGGCTTGAATTTCAAAGTAACGGCCGAGGAACTTCTGCCGATTTTTGCCGTCTTATGTACTTTATAAACTACATGATCGCTAATAGTGAAAAATGCTCCGTCCCTACCATCTGATAGTCTTCTGCTCGGGCACGCTAATGATGCTTTCAGTTGGTGGGGGGAAAGTTGGTTTTAATGCACAAACAGGCAGATTAATTTAATTGACTTTGTAGTTAGCTGATTTATAGTCCCATGCCTACTACCACTAAACTTTTAATTACTTAAGGAATGTGGATCTGCGATTGCAAACAGGATTATAATTTCTCTCAACGATCTTTCTTGTTAAAGGGGCTGGGTTGGATAGCTGCTGAGAATTACCCACGGGCTGTATACTGTAGGCGTCATAAAGGGTCCTAGTTACAGTTCTCAAGCTGTCTTGATATAATGTACGTGATACATAACATTATCGTATAACATTAGACAGATGCTTATAAACAGTCGATCAGCAATATTTTAAGATTAATTGTTCAGATACACTCCGCATTGACTAGAACAATGTTCAGACAATACAATAACTGTATATGATTAACCTAAAATAATGTGAAATGAAAAAGAACATTCTGAAACAGTTCCGAGAACATTTATTACTTTGTTTCTTAAGACTATTTGACAATGCAATATCATATCAGTGTATCAGGAAGGTATTCTGTATTCAATGATATTCTGAGTACCATCATTTCCGTTTTCACCACATTTATTTCGAAGCTGTGTTTGATACACTATTGCCGGCCGTGGTGGCCGAGCGGTTCTAGGCGCTACAGTCTGGGACCGCGCGACCGCTACGGTCGCAGGTTCGAATCCTGCCTCGGCCATGGATGTGTGTGATGTCTTTAGGTTAGTTAGATTTAAGTAGTTCTAAGTTCAAGGGGACTGATGACCTCAGAAGTTAAGTCCCATAGTGCTCAGAGCCATTTGAACCATTTGACATACCATTCATCCATATGGTTTACCGCTTCGTGTAACTTTTCAGTGTCTTTTGCACCTATTACAATATTGTCTGCATATGCATATGAGATTACACTCTCCCTTTGGGGTATTCTTACAGTTTCTTCCACTGCAAGGATAAATAACAGAGCACTCAGTGTGTCTCCCTGTAGTTCTCCGTTTGATTGGAGTATTGGCTCCGATAAGGAGACGTTGTATGAGATCCTAATTTCATTCCATTGCCGTATTGCGATTATGATTCGTGTCCATATATTGTTCTCTCCTAGGATTTCCCCCCCCCCCTCCCCCCTCCAACTATTCTTTATAGAATCGAACTCCCATGTATAAAACAGCTAGTTTTTTACGCTTCTCAATATCTGTCATCATATCTTCTGAATTATGCGTCGTACAATAACATAATTCTCAGGTGCATTCAGTATTATACTGCGTGCAAAATGTGTTACGAATAAACTTAGTAGCAAATAAGTAATTAATAAAAACGTTATGTACGATGAAGTAGTACTGTACAGACAGCAACGAAGTAGTAAGTGATGAATGTTTTTCCTTTCATTATTGTGTGGAGGGTGTCAACGAGATAAGGTTTCAAAAAGATTCAGACTCATGTGTAAAATTTGTAGAAAGTCGATACTTGCATTGGATGAACATAATCTGGGTACAAATAATTTACGGAAATGCAGCCGGGTGACGTTGTCGACAGCCGTCGATATTTCGACAGGAGCACAGCCTGCCATTTTCAAGACAAAACTGCAGCAAATAAGCGCTGTGCGAGTGAATTTAATACCTTGGTTTGCACAGAAACTCCGTAAGGATAACACACACAAGCACTGTTAACACTAGCGCCATCACAAACCATAGGTGACCGACGTCAGAAGTTATCGATAGTGAAATTAATAATCAACTGGTGAGATGGCATAAACTCTGTTCCTCTGTTTTTTGACACGTGAGAGAACAGAATTCCATCCAAACTTTAAACTAAAACCACCACCTCTTTTTATAACGCTACTTGCTAATTTAATTTCAACAGCTTCCTTTATAAAGCTGTCCCAATAGCTGGAATAGCGTACCACGATCGCCGTGTTTTTGCATTCCTTTGGATAGCCGGTGCCAAGACAATGCTCCTAAATGGAGATTTACTCGGCTGTTGTAAGCACATGTGCCGCTAATGCTCAGTGCACCGGTCCTCTGCAGTCCCGATAGTCTCGCCAATATGTGACATGCCACAAGTACAAGGAATATGGTAGTCACCTGCCTTACACAAACCAACATAATCCTTAATGGAAACTAAAAGAAGCCTAATTTTAGATGCTGGTCGAAAAACACACTTCGTCATACTTACGCAAAATACACGACAAATCCTGTTCGAAATGCTCCCGGTGTAAGGCAAAAAGGCCGTAGACTTTAGTGCCACCTCGGTATTATCATCACTCGCCCGGTACACAATTGGTCGATAGCGTAACGCACGCATAATCTGTCTTTCACAATAACCATTCTGACGAAAGGTGACTTCGAGATGGGCTAACTCAGCTGACAAACTCTCAGGGTCCGAGATGAGATGGGCCCTGTGAGGCAAGGTACGAAGTATCCCCCCACGTTGAGGTGGTTTGTGTCAACTGTCAGCTTCCAGATTCTGACGAACACTTCAAGGAAGGGAAGACAGCTATCCTTTACCACCTCCATTTTGCAACGAGTATTAAGGTGGACTGAATTCAAGTGTTCTAAAAAGTCGTTGAAATTCTCACTGTCATGAGGCAAACAACAAAAGCATCGTCCACATATCTGAAAAAAATATGTAGGTTTCAAAGCCACCGACTCCAAGGGACGTTTCTCGAAATGTGGTGCTCACACCGGGTACTATAGGGGTCAACAGGGTGGCAAGATATTTTGGTACACGATACGATGCAGCACCGTGTTACAATCGGGCAAGGAGGTTCAAATGGTTCAAATGGTTCAAATGGTTCTGAGCACTATGGGACTTAACATCTGTGGTCATCAGTCCCCTAGAACTTAGAACTACTTAAACCTAACTAACCTAAGGACATCACACACATCCATGCCCGAGGCAGGATTCGAACCTGCGACCGTAGCAGTCGCGCGGTTCCGGACTGCGCGCCTAGAACCGCTAGACGGGCGAGGAGGAATCTCTTCTCTGTGGATCTTAGGGAGAACATATAACATAGTGGAACAGCACTATAAGAACTCAGACTCTTGATGGTCTCCTGAGATAAGGAACTTTTCTTCAGGAGACCGTTAGTCTCTTGTCAACTCTTTTCGTGGGGTCAGCAACGATCCTGCTGAATCAGACAGTAAATACTGCATCTTTTGATCGTAATCCCGTTTGTCCAAAACAACGGTAACAGTGTCCTTGTCCGCAGGTAAGTTAACAATATCCGGATCAACTCTAACTGAGCGTAAAGCAGCCTCTCAGCCGCTGTGACATTACTCTTGGGTGGACGTGACCCAGCCAACACGCTACTTGCCTCCCTCCTAGCCACCTCTGCAACATTAGGAGGTAGTTTAAAAATAACCTGTTTAACAGAACTAATACACTGATCTAATGGCAAACACTTGGAAGTCGGTGCAAAATTTGAACCTTTCCCTAGCACGAACAAAACTGCGCCGTCAAAAACTTTCTCCGTGATACTTATCACAGAACGTCGAGATGTACTGTTAAGACTCCGAGCCACGGAGTCGTTCAAATTTCACCAGATGCTTTGGGGTTGTTGTTGTTGTGGTCTTCAGTCCTGAGACTGGTTTGATGCAGCTCTCCATGCTACTCTATCCTGTGCAAGCTTCTTCATCTCCCAGTACCTACTGCAGCCTACATCCTTCTGAATCTGCTTTTTAAATTTTCTAACCTACCTGCCCGGTTAAGGGATCTGACATTCCACGCTCCGATCCGTAGAACGACAGTTTTCTTTCTCCTGATAACGACGTCCTCTTGAGTAGTCCCAGCCCGGAGATCCGAATGGGGGACTATTTTACCTCCGGAATATTTTACCCAAGAGGACGCCATCATCATTTAATCATACAGTAAAGCTGCATGCTCTCGTGAAAAATTACGGCTGTAGTTTCCCCTTGCTTTCAGCCGTTCGCAGTACCTCAACAGCAAGGCCGTTTTGGTTAATGTTACAGGGCCAGATCAGTCAATCATCCAGACTGTTGCCCCTGCAACTACTGAAAAGGCTGCTGCCCCTCTTCAGGAACCACACGTTTGTCTGGCCTCTCAACAGATACCCCTCCGTTGTGGTTGCACCTACGGTACGGCTATCTGTATCGTTGAGGCACGCAAGCCTCCCCACCAACGGCAAGGTCCATGTTTCATTGGGGGGGGGGGGGAGGGGGCTTGGGGATTACACAATGAAATTCCCAGTCTGACTATGACCATGGAGCACCGTCCAACCAATCCCAAGAAAAAGCCGAAATTTTTGAAGCCATTATTAAATGAAGCCGAAACAATTCCTTGGAAACAAAATCCAACTGTCGACGAGTGTAATGGATCCTTTTACGAACACGAGCTACGCCAGCACGTTGCTTGATGCGACTGGCGGCAGCAGAATCAATATGGTGGACAACTTTCCCAAACGTTGAAATAATATTTTCATCACGACACCT